>NC_062545.1:54533285-59533285 GCF_016906955.1 Phacochoerus africanus
CTCTGATTATTGCTCTTATTTGAAATAGCAATTACCCTTGCTCTTCCTTAGAAATCAATTACCACCCCAATTTTTTTTTTTTCTTTTTTGGCCGCCCCACAGCATGCGGAGGTCCAGGCTAAGAATCAGATCCAAGCTGCAGATGCTACCTGTACCTGATCCTCAACCCACCTGTGCTGGGCCAGGGATCAAACCTACATCCCAGTGCTCCAAAGATGCCACTGATTCTGCTGCACCATAGCGGGAACTCCCAACCAAATTTTTAAATTGCAAACTTCTTTCATACCCAGTTAAGTTTCACTCACTGTCTTAATGAGCATATATCCTTAAAAGACGCAATTTATACAATGCATTTACACACTTGTTTTGTTATTTCACTATGTTATTTGCTTATTTTATTAACTACACTCATTTTTTCAAAACCCAAGCATAGTATGTGAAACCTATAGGATGGAAGTAAAGAGAATTATATATTGGTAAAGAAGTCTTTTTTCCTGGTACAGAGGAAGCAGAATCTATCAAAATTGGAGATTTAATATTTCCCACCTCAGAGAAAAAACTCTCCATCCTTTAACCCAATATATTATCAAGACTTTTGCACAGAACTAGAATAATCCAAAATTTATATGGAACCATGACCCAGAATTGCATAAGCAATCCTAAGAGAAAAAAAAAAAGCAGGAGGCATAACTCTCCCAGACTTCAGACAATGTTACAAAGCTACAAATAATCAAAACAGTGTGATGGAATTCCTGACATAGCTCAGCAGAAACAAATCTGACTAGTATCCATGAGGATGCAGGTTCTATCCCTGGCCTTGCTCAGTGGGTTAAGGATCTGATGTTGCTGTGGGCTGTGATGTAGGTCACAGATCAGCTCGGATCTGGCACTGCTCTGGCTGTGGCATAGGCAGGAACTACAGCTCTGATTCGACCCATAGCCTGGGACCCTCCATATGCCACAGGTGCAGCCCTAAAAAAACCAAACACACACAAACACACACAAAACAAAACAAAAAAACCCAGTGTGATAATAGTAAAAAACAGGCATTCGGATCAATGGAACAGAAAAGAGAGCCCAGAGATAAACCCCAGGCACCTACGGTCAATTAATCTTTGACAGAGGCGACAAAAATACAAAAATGGGAAAAAGTCTCTTCAGCAAGTGGTGCCAGGAAAACTGGACAGCTGCATGTCCAGTGAAACTAAAACACAACCTCACATCATGCAAAAAAAAAAAAAATACATTCAAAATGGCTTAAAGATTAAACATAAAACATGACACGACAAAACTCCTAGATGAGAATATAAGCAAAAGAAATAAGTACAAAAGTAAACAAAAGAGACCTTACCAAACTTACAAGCTTTTGCACAGCAAAAGAAACCATTAAAAAACTGAAAAGACAGAATGGGAGAAAATAACTGCAAACAATGCAACTGACAAGGGCTTAATCTCCAAAATATACAAACAACTCATACAACTCAACAAAAAAAAACAACCCAACTGAAAATGGGCATAAGACCTAAATAGACATTTCTCCAAAGAAAACATGGCTGGCTAACAGGCACCTGAAAAAAATGCTCAAGATCACTAATTACTAGAGAAATGCAAATCATAACTACAATGAGGTACCACCTCACACCAGTCAGAATGGCTATCATTAACAATTCTACAAATAACGGATGCTGGAGAGGGTGTGGAGAAAAGGGAACCCCCCCCTACACTGCTGGTGGGAACACAAATTGATTCAGCCACTGTGGAAAACAGTACGGAGGTTCTCAAAAACTGAAAACAGAGTTGCCATATGATCCAGCAATCCCATTCCTGGGCTTGTATGTGGAAACAAACAAAAAAACTGTAATTCAAAAAGATATATGCACCCCTATGTTCAAAAGCAGCACTATTCACAATAACCAAGACATGGAAACAACTTAAATTGTTCATCAACAGATGCATAGCATAAAGAAGATGTGAAAGATATATACAATGGAGTAATACTCAGCCATAAAAAGAACAAAATAACACCATTTGCAGCCACACGAATACAATTAGAGACTCTCATACTAAGTGAGGTCAGAAAGACAAATGTCTAACAATATTACATGTGGAACATGAAATATGGCACAAATGCACAGACTCACAGACATGGAGAACAGACTGCCAAAGGGGAGAGGAAGGGAGTAGGATGAAATTGGGAGTTTGGGGTTAGTAGATGCCAACTATTATACATTTTAAATGGATAAACAATAAGGTATAACATAGAGAATTATGTCCAATCTCTTGAGATAGACCACGATGGAAAATAATAATAGTTAAAAAAATATACACATGAATGACTGAGTCACTTGGCTGTACAGAAGAAATTAGCACAACATAGTAAATCAAAAATTTTAAAAAGGTAAATAGCACCTCCCCCAAAACAAAACTTTGGGGAAGCTAATATTTAAAACACATCTCCAGGAGCACACTCTGTAAAATATAGTAGAAAATATCCTAGGTTGATTTTTTTATTTCTTATGCAAAGGTCCAGTTACCTAGATTACAATTATTTTCACAAGTATGGTCAACAGCAAGAGCTCAACAAACATTTCTTGAGATTCTTGGCATTTTTCTTTGACTCAAAGCTTTCAATTGAAAATTCAAGTGTTTTTTATTTTTAGTCTTTTTAGGGCCGCACCCAAGGCATATGGAGGTTCCCAGGCTAGGGGTCTAATCGGAGCTGTAGCCGCTGGCCTATGCCAGAGCCACAGCAATTCCGTGTCTGTGACCTTCATCACAGCTCCCATCAACAACGGATCCTTAACCCACTGAGTAAGGCCAGGGATCGAATCCGCATCCTCATGGATGCCAGTCAGGTTCGCTAACCACTGAGCCAAAATTCAAGTGGTTTTTTTTTTATTATTATTTTTATTTTATTTTTTTATTTTTTTTTTGCTATTCTTGGGCCGCTCCCGCAGCATATGGAGATTCCCAGGCTAGGGGTCTAATGGGAGCTGTAGCCACTGGCCTACGCCAGAGCCACAGCAACGCGGGATCCGAGCCGCGTCTGCAACCTACACCACAGCTCACGGCAATGCCGGATCGTTAACCCACTGAGCAAGGGCAGGGATCGAACCTGCAACCTCATGGTTCCTAGTCGGATTCGTTAACCACTGCGCCATGACAGGAACTCAAGTGTTTTTTAAAGGTAAAGGCATGTTATGGATTTGTTTTTAATAGGTCTGATCAACACCTGTTATTCACCAGTTACTCAATATTAAAATTTATACAGGAGTCCTCACTGTGGCGCAGTGGAAACAAATCCAACTAAGAACTGTGAGGTTTCGGGTTCAATCCCTGGTCTCACTCAGTGGGTTAAGGATCCGGCCTTGTCGTGAGGTGTGGTGTAGGTCTAAGGCAAAGCTCAGTTCTGATGTTACTGTGGCTGTGGCATAGGCTGGCGGCTACAGCTCCGATTGGACCCCTAACCTGAGAATCTCCATATGCCATGGGTGTGGCCCCAATAAGACAAATAAATAAATAAATAAATAAAATTTATACAACTGTCACTTACATTTGATTCTTTGCAGCTTGCCTCTGAGCTTTTCTTTCTTTCCTTTTCTGATCTGGTGGCTTAGCAAAAACAATTTCAATATTTTCTCCTTCCAAGTCTTTGCCATTCATTTCTTCCATAGCCTTAAAAAAGTAGGTATTAATCAATCCAAGAAGTCTTTCACAACGATTATGATTAAAGTTAAAAAAAAAATCATCTATCATTAACATTGGAAGGATGAGATAAAATAGGATTAAGATTTTATTTAAAGATCCAGCTCTTCAACTAATTTTCTTTTTGACTTGGTTTAGTAAGTTAAACAATTTGCTAAGGCCAATAAAGGTTATTTAACTTGAGTAGATTACATGACCTCTGAGTTTCCTTTAGTCTTCTGAAACATTGTAATAGCAGATGACTAAAAATCATCATTCTAGGTTAGATGCCTATAGTAATTCCCCCAGTTATTTACCTTGACAGCACCATCTCGCTCATCAAAATGAATGAAAGCATAATCTTTTAATTTCTTCACTCGTTCCAGTTTCCCAAACTGACTAAATGCTTTTTCTAAAATTTCTTCTGTTACAGTATTGGCAAGGTTGCGCACAAACAGCACTTTTACCTGAAATTTAAGAAAGAAAAAAAACCAAAAACTCCCTGTATATTTCCAAAGGATTCAATTTCTAAGACGTCACCACACCACCCCAACACTGCACACGACTTTAGTCACAACCCATTTAAAAAAAGAATATTAGAAATACAAAATAAAGACTAAATTTTCAACTCATTTGGGTAAATACCAAGGAGCATGCTGCTGGATCTAATGGGCAAAAAACCTGAACAGACATCTCACCAAAGGCATATAGATGGTGAATAAGTATATGAAGAGATGCTCAACATCACATCTCATTAGAGAATTGCAATTTAAAACAGCAAGATACCATTACAAACCTATTAGAATGGCTGAATGGTTGAGAATATGAAACAATATATTCACTGTCTTAGAATGCAAAACAGTACAGTCTGGCAGCTTTTTACAAAACTATACATACTTTTTTAAAATATATGATCCAGCAATCACATTCCTTGGTATTTATCCAAATGAGGTGAAAACATGCCCACACAAAAAACCTGCATATGGATGCTTATAGCACCTTTAATCATAATTGCCAATTCTTGGAAGCAGTATAGCTGTCCTTCAGCAGGTGAATGGAGAAACTATATTACACCAGACAATGGAATATTTAGAAATGAGCCACCAAGCCATGAAAAGACCTAGAGGAATCTTATACACAGAAGATAAATCTTTGGGGGGGGTGGTGCATGCCCACAGCACTCGGAAGTTCCCAGGCCTGGGACTGAAATTGAGCCACAACAGAGACCACGCCAAGTACTTAACTGCTAGGCCACCAGGAACTAGCAGGGAAGATAATTTTTAAATGGCCACATACTATATGATTCCAACTATGGAGACAGCAAAAAGATCAACAGGTGCCAGGATAGAGAGGAGAAGGGTGAATAGGCAATTATGGAGGATTCTTAGGGCAGTGAAAATATTCTGTATGATACCATAATGGTGAATACATGACATACATTTATCAAACTCGTAGGATGTACAACACCGAAAGTGAATCCTAAACTATGAACTTCGAGTTATAATGTCTCTATGTATTTATTTATTCTTATGGCCACACCCACAGCATATGGAAGTTCCTGGGCCAGAGGTGGAATCCAAGCTGCAGCTGTGACCTATGCACAGCTGCAGCAATGCTGGATCCTTTAACTCACTGTGCTGGGCCAGGAATCAAACCTGTACCTCTGCAGAGACCGAAGCCATTGCAGTCAGGATCCTAATCCACTGCACCACAGCAGGAACTCCAATAATGTGTCAATTTAGATTAACTGACTATGACAAATGCACCACTCTGGTATGGATGTCGATAGTGGGGGAGGCTGCACATGTATGTGGGCAGGGTGTATATCAGAAATCGCTGTACTTGCTGCTCAAAAAACAAAACATGCTATGCTTAGTAGTTTCTATTAGTTATTACTTTGCAATCAAAATGAAGATGGTTATTTCCTAACAATATGAATATCATGCCATCTGAAACAGCTGTTGAACTTAACACTGGTAATTACAGCCTGCTTTTGAAACATTAAACAAGAGAGAGAATATTCAAAATACTAGTAAGATAAATTTTTTCAATCCTGAAAGCTCCTCTAAGTACAACTATAAAATTTAACCTTTTGCCTAAGAAAACATTTCCACTTGGTCCTAGAACACCTTAAGTGGAATCTGAATTTCTTAACCTAAAGTACTAACCAATGAGAACTCAATAGGCCAGAGGAAAAAGAATGTAAGTAGCTTCTGTCCTCAAGACCATTTATCCTTCAATATTCACAGTTCTGATATTTCACACTCCTCTCTTGATTTAAGTGGACTATTGTATCAGCAAGCCTATCACCATTGAGGGGGATTCCTAAAAACACAAAGGGTAGAATAACTGTAAACTGCACTAGGGGTAAAGTGTTGACTCAAGAGATGTTTGTTCTCATAGATGTCTCAACTGACTGCTGAAGCAGGATACCTAATAATAGCTAAACCTTGTAACTGCAGCAGCTCTGCTGAGGCCAGTACAGTTCACTATTTTTAGGAGTAGGACTTTTAACATAAAAACCATGTAATCTAACTGCGCCATTCTCACAAACTCAAAGAAACTGCTCTTCAAATCCACACAAAAATGAAAGTGAATCATCTCCACAGCATGTAGGCTAACTACTCCATCATGAGCATGTGATGGTTCACGATTATGGTTGAGTGTCCATGAATAATTTCTATATTTATTCTCCATGCCCATGGTGTTCATTTCTGGTGTGTGACCTTAACATAGAACACTTCTATCACTTTCAAAAATAAAGCACAAAATTAATCTTATATGTTTTCCCCTCTTTTTGAAAGCATTCCCCTGCCCCCACCAACATCTCAAAAATGCTTTAACTCAATTGTCATTACCTTTGCCATAACCTCAGGATCGGGGTCTTCTATAGGATCAGCCCATTCAACAGTTCCAACATTCCCCCAGACCTTGACTTTACCACTCATTAACCTACGCCTTGCCTGGGCAGCTGTTTTGTGATCTTCATATTCAAGGAAGCAAAAACCTCTGTTTTTTTTCTTATCATCTGGTTGGTGGTATAAAATGACGTCTGTAAGACCCTCTGAAAGTAAGCAACCATTCCAGAGAAATTAGATAAGATAAGCAAGAACAAGCAGATAAAAAGATCTATTTTCCTAATATTACACTTGAATATCGAAATGAAAAATAATCTCTTATCTTTACAGAGGACTCTCAAATTACTGGTCCTTCAGTAGGTGAATGGATAAACTGTAGTACACCCAGACAATGGAATATTTTGAAATGAGCCATCAAGCCATGAAAAGACATGGAATCTTAAATGGAGGAATCTTAAATTACCTAATCCACACTTTCCAAGTGTTCCCAATGCAAAAACCCCATGGAAAGAAAAGGTACTCTTTTTCATTAGACCTGAGGACTATTCTGCTTCCATTAATTAGATGACAGAGGCATAAAATCTTTACATAGCTGTTTTAAGAAAAAAGTAGCGTAAGTCAGAAAAGGCTAGCAATTTTTCACCCCATGCAAGTAAAAGCTAATTTTCTAATGGCACTTTTATGGCTTCAAATATCAACAGGTTTATTTCAAATGAATTAGAATATATTAGTATTGTGTAAGAAAATTTCAAATGTTCCTGGAAACTGATAACAGGCTGATAATTTGCTAAATATTCTCAGCAGACAAAAATTTTACTTCCAATAAAAGCCTGTCACTTGGAAACTGGTATAAAAAAACACTTTACAATTCAAGGAAATTGATCCATATTGACAATGTATAATCTTTGCTTATACCAAGAGTATTATTCCTATAATTTGGAATATCAAATCACTACACAAACATCTACATTAAGAAAGTTAACTTATAAAAAAAAAAGTCCACTAGTATAAAGCAAGTATAATGGAAAAAATAAAAATCATTAAAAAAAAAAAAGAATGTCAACTAGGTGTTCCTGTTGTGGCTCAGCAGAAACAAATCTGACAAAACAAATCCATAAGGACGAAGGTTCGATCCCTGGCTCGCTCAGTGGGTTAAGGATCTGGTGTTGCTGTGGTGTAGGCTGGCAGCTACAGCTCTGATTCAACCCCTACCCTGGGAACCTCCACATGCCGTGGGTGCGGCCCTAAAAAAAAAAAAAAAAAAAAAAAAGAATGTCAACTAGCACTCTGAAATGCGTAAAAATACACAAAGAAATACAATCTTTCAAAACAGGAGAAGTACAACAATGAGTATGCATACTGAGTTCAAATTCCTTACTAGCTACATTAACATTCAACAAGTTAATTCCCAAAGCCTTCTATGCCTGTTTCCTTATCTGAAAAATGGTGTGACCTATCTCATTTGGCTATAGTGAGAATACAATGGTCAATAAATGCAGTGTTTAAACAGTGTCTGGTACATAGCAGTAATTACCTCAGTATTAAGTTTTGGAGTTCCCGTTGTGGCACAGCGGAAATGAACCTGACTAGGAACCACGAGGTTGCAGGTTCAAATCCTGGCCTTGCTCAGTGGGTTAAGGATCTGGCGTTGCCATGAGCTGTGGTGTAGGCTGGCAGCAACAGCTCCAATTACACCCCTAGCCTGGGAACCTCCATAAGCTGCAGGTGCAGCCTAAAAGGACAAAAGACAAAAAAAAAAATTAAAAAAATAAAATAAAAGTTGCACCTCCTTCCAAATAAATCCAACTTACCTGTTACTTTGCTAAATTCTTCAAGAATCTGTTCCTTGGTTTTACTCTTAGGAATAGAGCCCACAAAAAGCCTGTTGTTGGCAACCGAGATGCAGACACCAATATGTTTTCCAGAACGAATTTCATGATTATTATACTGAAAGGGGGAAAAGTGCAGCATGTTTTTAAAATTCCTAAATGTTCCTATTATAGATGTTTATTATAGAAAGATATGCAAATCCCATACACAAAAGCAAAATCTTTTTAACAGATTTCAACATTTAAGTTTACAAATATTTTTATCCTTTAAAAAATTATAATCTGAGACAGCTACAAATATTGTACTGATATAACACATTAAACACAAGTTAATGAATACAAAAACTGTCAAGTCCTTGAAATTTAGGAAACTTGATAAAAATTAAGAATCATATCTGTAAGCAGATTAAATTTCAAATTACAGATTCCATAACACCCTGTTTTCTACTTAAATTCATCCTGCCAACCAGTTATCCTCATGCAAGGGAAGCTAATTCTTGCGCCAGCAAGCTTTCTGTCTTTATGTTAATCAGCACCCGATACCCAATTTTTCCTTCTCCCCTAACTACTTGTAAAAAGTTGCAAAAAGGAATGTGGCTTCAAATACTTAAGTTTAAAAGGAGAATCTTGTTATTCTGAATCTGACTATTTTTTTCCCCCTCATTCATTTTTGTTAAGCCCACAATATAATTGGAGAAAGACAAGCAGATTATGGTCAAAGTATAAAAGCAACCATAAAACTATAATAAAAAGTAAACTTGATCTTCAAGTAGCCAAATTTCATAAAAAGGAAAGATACTGTAGAGGCAAAATTGGAAAAATTCTTCCGTTATTCCTATCCTTACATACAGTTACATCAGGTCTAAGAGAAGAAACTACAAATAAGACAGAAAACTAATTCCTCCTTGATTGACCCTTTCTCCAACTTCAGATATTCAAAACCAAACAAGTTCAAACATCCTTCCTCCAGTTCAGAACAGTTTTGTTCTTTTTCCCCACTGACTCAGTTTATGCTTATCAAAGTCTCTGGTCATTATGATCCCAGGACTATCTATACTCTTTACAGTTATACCAGAGACATTTTTTTTCAAATCACAATTTTGCCTATAGAAAAAAAATCTCAGTGACTCCACAACAACAAAACAAAGTTCAAGTCCTTGGACATTATTGAGGCCATCCTAAAATTCCTACCCCTTCTTCCTTTCCTCCATGATACTATAACCTTAGCTAATTATACATCAGTTCTTAAACAGCTTACATACTGCTAAACCTCTAAATATAAATCTTTCCCTGGGAATTCCCGTTGTGACTCAGTGGTTAACGAGCCCGACTAGTATCTGTAAAAACAAAGTGAGTTAAGGATCCAGCGTTGCTGCAAGCTGTGATACAGGCTGAGGATGGTGCTCTGATCCCACTTGCTGTGGCTGTGGCGTAGGCTAGAGAAGCTACAGCTGACTGAACCCCTAGCCTGGAAACTTCATATGCTGCAGGTGCGGCCCTGAAAAGCAAAAAAAAAAAATTACTAAAAAAAATTTTTTTAAGTTTTCCCTGAAAGCATTATCTAAACTCCTCTGCATACCTGTAAACTTGAACTCAACCATCAAATATCCTGCAATCCCTAAATGCTATAAAGGTCAACAAAAACACCATTCTATGTGAACATAGATTAGCAGTTCTCAACAGAAGTGATTTTATCATCACCTGCCCCCACACACCCCCACATTTGACAATGTCTAGACACATTTTTGTCAACTAGATGTAGAGCTTGCTGCTGGCTGCTGGTATTTAATGGGTAGGTAGAGGTCAGAGATGGTACACAATTTACAAAATAGCCCAGCATAATGAAAAATAACCTAATCTAAAATATTAATACTGAGGTTAAGAAATCCTGCCCTGGACTTTTTCTCATGGCATTTATATTCTATTTAAACCAAAACCCTCTTTAAAAAGTAGAAATATGAGTTAACTGCAAATAAAGCTATGGTGGAATCCACCATTACATAGGATTATGGACAAATAGCCTACAATACCCTAGTACACAAATAAGTTAACTTAATGACACAATAAATTGCTTTAAGACATGTACATCCAGCATTGTCATTACAGAAGCTTGGGTCACTGCTGTGGCTAGGGTTCGATCCCTGGCCCAGCCAACTTCCACATGCCGCAGGTGCAGCCAAATATAAAACAGAAAATAAAACAGAGGCAGGGTGGGTTGCGTGAACTAAATTTATGAAAAAAAAAAAAAAGACATGTACATTCCCTAAATATCAAATAGCCAGCCTTAACGATAAATCAATGGCTTTTAATTTGGTTATCTAGTCTGTAACTCCAAGAGTTGACAAAAAGTCAGAAAAAGAATGGAAAGAAATACCAAGTTTTTAAAGGCAAAAGTAGGAGTTATTCTGAAGATCACAGAATTTGGTATCATTTCTCCTATTTTGTACTTTTACTTTCTAAATGTTTTAAGAGCAAAGACTATTTACTATAAGAAAAAACTTTTAAGAAAAATTAGAATTATTGGTTTTATCACTTACATCAATATTAACAATGCTACTTCATTGTTTCTTTCCTTCTAACATCATTGGCCTTACTACCGTTAATCAAGGTGGGGTAGATATTTAGAATGGCTATAGTCTCTGGACAATATAAAGACATTAATATTTAGCAGGATTTATAAAGTAAACTACAACTCCACATTTTTCAATTAAAAAAATTCAAAGTAACCCACAGGAAGTAAACTGGCTTTCCAATGAAAAGAAGTCATTAAAGGTACAAAGGAGACCATCTGGGCATATTGTCCAAATAAAGCAAAAGTGCCCAGAAATAAACATTTCTTGAAACAATGCCCCATCTACAGATTAAGCATGCATTTCTATATACATATTTGAGTGGCTTAACTTTTCTAACTCTAGCATTTTTTCCCCATTTTTAGCCACCCCATGGCATACGGAGTTCCTGGGCCAGGGATTAGATCCAAGTTGTAGCTGCAGCAATGCTGGACCAGCCCAAAGATCACACATGCATCCTGGAGCTGCAGAGACCTGCCACAGGACAAAGTCTGCTCTAGCATTTTTAAGATCCATCTATCACCTTAAATTCAAACATAAACTTTGCATCCCATAGGTGAATAACAGTCACTTAGATGGAAGAAGGTCACTACAAAAAACAACTGTTGTGAGCCTTCATAGAGATTCTAATCTAATGCTGATAAACCCTTACTCTTAAAAGTTAGTAATCAGGATATGATGGTAACAAAAGTTTTAAGTGGAGTTCTCATTGTGGCTCAGTGGTTAACAAATCCAACTAGTATCCATTAGGACGCAGGCCTCGCTAAGTGGGTTAAGGATCTGACGTTGCCATGAGTTGTGGTATAGGTCGCAGACGCAGCTTGGATCCTGCGTCGCTGTGCTGTAGGCCGGCAGCTACAGCACCAATCTGACCCCTAGCCTGGGAACCTCCCTACGCCGTGGGTGCGGCCCTACAGAAAGACAAAAAAAAAAGTTTTAAAAAATGATCTCTCTCAAACACTCAGAAGGTGGGCACCAAAGTTAACAAGTTTTAGAAATCTAGCATTCAGATCAGTAGTGCAGTGAGGTAACCAAACAAAATAAAGACGAACAACTCTGAACATTAACCAATACAGGTTCACTATTTCAGAACACCAAAACAGGAGTTTTAGAGCCTGGAACATTCCTGTCACCTAGGCTCAAGATATTAAGTCACTCTTTCCTTCCCTCATAACCAATCAGTCTCCAAATCCCCAGAAATTTAGCAATCTTAGATTTGGATTCTGACGCAGAAGTGGTTGCTCAGTCTGAACATTTTCCTTTTTTTCTTTTTAAGGACCACACCTAGCATGTGGAAGTTCTCAGGCTAGGAGTCAAATCGGAGCCACACCTGCAACCTATACCACAGCTTGTAGCAACACCGGATCTTTAACCCACTGACTAATAAGCCAGAGATCAAACCCGCATCCACCCAGACACTGTTGGGTTCTTAACCTGCTGAGCCACCAACAGGAACTCCAATCCTAACTCTTCTTACAGCAGCAAAATTGCTACTTCCCAAGCCGGTCCGTTTAAGTCTTCTTTACATTGAGCTAAAAAAAAAAAAAACTTCACTGAAAATTCTACAATAAATCTATTTCCTTCTCTAAATGACAGCACTTTATATACCTACACACAACACTTATTAGAACTCGATCCTCCTCTGTGCTTGGCTAATCATTCCTTGGCAAACTAAACTACTTCCAAGTTTCACTAAACAGTGACAGCCATAACACAATACTGTAGGTGCAGACTGAGACTAAAGAATCTACAATAAGCTGGAGACTAATCTTACATTTCTAGACCCCATGCCTCTATAACATGTAGTCCATGATTATCTTGGCTTAATTGGTAATCCACACTGTTGACACACTACAGCTAATCTGTGGACTAGTCATGTATAGGACTTGACTTTCTGTCCCACTCAACTTCATCCTGCTGGTGTAAACTACTGCCACAGGCTATCAAAATCTTTTCAGATCCTGATTTCTTTCATCCATGGCATTTACTACTACATGTAGATTCAAGCAATCCAACCATGCCCTCATCTAAATTATTGATTTAAAAAATGGAATAGAACCTATAGCATATTTGCATCATACCCACTCAAAACCTCAACAATATCATGCAAAAAAAGTTTTTGTCCAGGAGTTGTGACTACTGCCTTCTGGCATTGACTTTACACAAGTTTTATCTCCCCTCCCACAAAACAGTTTCAACTGGATTCACCTACGTCATTCACTGCCCCGTTCAAACCTCTTTTATCATAAAGCTTCTAACAATCCCAACCCAAAGCAATCTATCCCTTCAACCCTCCTTTACCCTGTGAACCACCACTTCAATTGTAGTTAGCCTCTCATGTCCTAGAAATTTCAAGTCAAAAAAATGGATCAAACTACTTTGTATGCCCATAATGAAAGTTTTCAAGTTGAACATATGAAACATTTGTTAATTGCTACTAAAATATTTTATGGACCTGTCTTGTCAGCTGCACTCATGAAAACAGTCATACATTGGTGTATACAACCACTTCGGTGAATAAACCATCAGTAGCTATTAAAATCATAACTCAACATGCAAACAGAGATCAGTATTCCAATCTTCACAACAAAGACATTTTCAGGAGTTCCCACTGTGGCTCAGCAGTAACAAACCCGACTGGTAACCATGAGGACCGGGTTCCATCTCTGGCCTCACTCAGTGGGTCAAGGATCCGGCGTTTCGGTGAGCTGCAGTGTAGGTCACAGAAGTAGCTTGGATCAGGTGTTGCTATGGCTGTGGTGAAGGCTCCAATCCAACCCCTAGCCTGGGAACTTCCACATGCCGCAGGCATGGCCCTAAGAAGCAAAACAAACAAAAAAAGGCATTTTCAGTAGGATACTTCTATGGTATAGAACCATAATGGGCACTGCAAAGCCAATTGGCCTTGGGCTCCAATTCTAGCAATACACCACACAAATACATATATATACTTGCCTACCCTTCCTGCTGGACTTTGCGACAATGCCAAATACTACATATATTTCCAAGTACCCCCAAGGGTATGTGGGCGGGCATCACCCCCCATTAATCTTTGTTAATCCCTATGACTAACAGTAGCACAAAATTATTCAAATAGAGGCTAGAAAACATAAAAAGCAAAATGGCCCATAGCTAATATGGGGACATTATAAATTTGTGTCATAAATAATGGATTAGATGGCACTGGTCAGCCATCATTTATCCAGTACCTACTTTACAGTGGCACTATTCTAAAAGATGAGAAGAAAGAAGAGCACTTTCTGATGAGAAGACAGAAGAAATAACCTTACAAAGTGAAGAGATAATTTCAAGTGCATCTAAGCATTTTTCATCTTGTTCATGGAGCAACTGGGTGGTAAGCTGTTCAAAGTCAGGAAAGGCCTTTTAAGATCCGATTGATGGGTCAGTGGTAGCAGTGATAACTGGGAGAAGTGGTAGAAAGAAAACAACCTTGAGATGGAAATGGTCATTGCTTTTATGTAGGAAAAAAAGGCAAAGTATGGATAGTATGGAAGAAAAATAAGAGGAGAGAGGTAAGGAGTAACTTGGATCAGACAGAGCCTTGTTTGGAAGCCATTATTAGTTTTCAGCATGGGAATGTTGTGATCTAATCTACACTGTCAAAGGGGCAACAGAAAATAATGAGACTAAGGTGAAGGATTCTTCAAACAGTACCTTAGGCTAGGAAGGAAGATCGTACAAACTGGTTAGATGCCAAAAATATTTGGTAGTAGAGAAAAGACTTACATCCTGATCCGCTTTTAAAACTACCTAAACCACCACATAAATTTAAAGAATCAGGGTACTTGGTAATGTAACTTGCACTGCTGGCTTAAATGTTTATGTCTAGTTAACATTAGGCACCCGCTAAACAAACCTGGTATCCAACTAAAGCTGCATGGCCTCAGGCAAGCAACCTAGAAGAACCATGTTTCACTCACCTTGAAAAATGGGTTGAAGTGACATTTAAAGCTCCTATGCCTTAACAAGCACTCAAGTGATAGCTATTATTCACCTCTTCATGGATTTAGATCTTGCTCCCTAAGTAGATTTATCATTTAGGGATGAATTTTTCTCTCTTCTATTTATTTTTCTTTTTAGGGCCGCACCCACAGTACATGGAAGAGCCAAGTCTAGGGGTTGAACTGGCCTACACCACAGGCACAGCAACGCAGAATCCAAGCCGTGTCTGCTACCTACACCGCACCTCACAGCAATACTGGATCCTTAACCCACTAAGAAAGGTCAGGGATCGAACCCACGCCCTCACAGTTACTAGTCGGGTTCATTACCACTGAGCTACGACAGGAACTCCTTGGGATGAATTTTCTCAAATATAAGGCAGAAGTCAGCTGAAAACAAGGTCATTAAGAAGGCTGCAGTTGCTCCAACTTCAGGCCACTCCATCAGCTATTAACATCAACCTGTTTTTATGAGAAATTTAGATGCAAACTTAAAAGCTACTGCTTTCAGAAGTTCCCATCAGCTTTCAGAAGTTCCCATCGTGGAGTTCCCGTCGTGGCACAGTGGTTAATGAATCTGACTAGGAACCATAAGGTTGCAGGTTCGATCCCTCGCCTTGCTCAGTGGGTTAAGGATCCCGCGTTGCCGTGAGCTGTGGTGTAGGTTGCAGATGCGGCTCGGATCCCGTGTTGCTGTGCCTCTGGCATAGGTCGGCGGCTACAGCTCCAATTAGATCCCTAGCCTGAGAACCTCCATATGCTGTGGGAAACAGCCCTAGAAAAGGAAAAAAGACAAAAAAAAAGAAGTTCCCATCGTGGCACAGTAGAAAGGAATCCGACTAGGAACCATAGGTTTTGGTTCAATCCCTGGCCTCGCTCAATGGGTTAAAGATTTGGCGTGGGTTAAGAATTTGGTGTTGCCGTGAGCTGTGGTGTAGGGTTGCAGATGTGGCTCAGGTCCTGCGTTGCTGTGGTGTAGGTCAGCAGCTGTAGCTCTGATTCTACTCCTAGCCTGGGAACCTCCATAAGCAGAAGATGTGGCCCTAGAAAGCAAGCAAAAACAAACAAACAAAAAGCTACAGCTTTTAGAATCCCCTGGTGGGACTAGGGGATTGAGCTGTCACTGCTGTGGCGCAGGTTCAAATCTTGGCCCAGAAACTTTCACTTGCCATGCCATGGGAGCAGCCAAAAAACCGAAAACCCACCTACAGCTTTTAATTGGGGGGAGGTTCATTGTTGAATTACATATATATATATAAAAAATAAGGCCGAGTACATAAACTATCTTGATCTAAGTATTTCTCAAGACATTCAAAGTACAGGAAAGCAAAAAGATATGGTGCTTCAATCTTGTCTGATCTATAATGCAATACAAGCATTTATCTCAACATTTGACTACAAGTAGACTGATAGTTCAATTACCTTATATAAAAAATCCACCTTGGATAAAGCACTAATTCAAATAGACTCATGCTATGACACAAGTAGGGACAGTTTTCAAAACATGCTCCCTTAAGGAATACATTTAGAGGGTCACTCATTTCCAGAAATCAATATAAACTAAGAAAAAACATCCAGATCATGGAGTTCCCGTCGTGGCTAAGTGGTTAACAAATCCGACTAGGAATCATGAGGTTTCCGGTTCGATCCCTGGCCTAGCTCAGTAGGCCAGAGAATCCAGCATTACCATGAGCTGTGGTGTAGGTAGAAGACGGGGCTCGGATGCCGAGTGGCTGTGGCTGTGGCACAGGCTGGCAGCTACAGCTCCGATTCGACCCCTAGCCTGGGAACCTCCACATGCCGCAGGTGTGGCCCTAGAAAAAAAACAAACAAAAAACCCATCCTAATCAACTTGAGAGTTTTTTACTTCTCTAGGATGTTACATTTCCTCCAAAGTCTAGTTCTTTTTTTTACTGCTGTATTAAGGAAAATCTCCCAATTCTACTATCACCCTAGCTATGGTAAAGTATCCTTTAAAGAAAAAAGCAACAATATGTTCAATTCACCAGTGCTAAGAATATCTTTAAAAAATACCTAAGTGCAAAGCCTCCTATTCATTAGACAACAAAAAATAATTATGTCCCCAGATAAGGACTCAAAACACAAGCCCAGAATAAAATGTACGAAAGTTTAGGTTAGGGCAAGAGTCAGTTTCTAGACCAATCAAAATAGCTATTTGGCTATCTGGAAATTTCTACATTACAGCTGAAAAACTTGACTGTATTAATGACACTATTCTAAGCCTACAACAATGCAATCTTGGACTACATTACCTACTAAAGCCAAGGCAATTGCCCAAACTCAAATACATTTCATGTGTATTCACTGGCACTCAAAATCACCTTAGGACTGGATTATATATCATCTTCCTCAAAGATTCTTTACTATAAGGATTCTGAAAATCACCTAGAAATAAGTTCTAATTCAAAACACACCATAATTTGTGTGTGCACGCGTGTATCTCCCCCCTTTTGCCTATCCTCGAGGCATGCAGAAGTTCCCAGGCCAGGGATTGAAAGTGCACTACAGCAGTAACAATACCAGATCTCTAACCCACTGCACCACCAGGCCACTACCATAATTAGTATATTCTGGTAGCAAGAATTAAGTAGCCTACACATGTTGGTTTAATGATTCCTTTTCAAAATATTAATACAGGAGTTCCCTTGTGGCACAGTGGGTTAAGAATCCAGCAGTCACAGCAATGGCTGGAGCCTGGTGCTATGGCAGCTGAGTTGGATCCCTGGCCCAGGAACTTCAACGTGCCTCAGATTCACCCAAAAAAATTTAATATACAAATTACTTGTAACACTAAGTAATTCGATCAAACGAAACTAAAGTTTTACGTAATACCTGGTAAATAAGCTGGGCCTGACATCATTATATTCTGTACTAGCTTTTTGTAGTAAGACAGCTCATAACCTTCTCAATCATTCTACATATCCACATAAAAACTTACTGCTATTCTATTACTATCTGGCAAAATGTTCTATTTTCGTAGATTCAACTGGATGACTTCTAAAGTTATCTTCATAGAACTCTAAAAAAGTCCTCAATTTTACCAGAACTGCTTAAACTAAAATCTTGACAGTTCAAAGGTTACCACTGAATAGACCCCTAGAGAGCTATATACTCCTGTAACAGAGAGCATTATTTGGAGGGGAAAATATGCCATGACTTTATAAGAAATAACAAACTCCTGGATTCTTCCAAGTAGCATACTTTTCTCATGTTAACCTTTTACAATACTCAATTACACACGCCAGTGGAGAGATCCAAGCAATACAAAAAGCAAAACCAAGAATATCTCTTTTTCTCCTTAAGTTTTGCCTTAAAATGGGATATATCTGATAGTGAGGGAAGAAAAAATAAAGTTCAGGAGAAATCAGTCTGAGAATTTCAAGTTGCTTAGAACTGCCCATAAAACATCAGATAAGGCAAACTAACATCTGCCATAGTGAATCATTTACAAGTCCCTCCCTAGTTGTATTTTTTGGTATATTTCTTGGATTGAAATTAACCTATGGTATCTTAAATCACAAAATGCAAGAACCACTTGAGTCACAGAACTTAAAACTAATTTGGGGAGTTCCTGTCATGGCTCAGTGGTTAACAAATCCGACCGGGAACCATGAGGTTGCAAGTTGGATCCCTGGCCTCACTCAGTGGGTTAAGGACCCGGCATTGCTGTGAGCTGTGGTGTAGGTCGCAGACGCGGCTTGGATCTGGCATTGCTGTGGTTGTGGTATAGGCCTGCAGCTACAGCTCCAATTCGACCCCTAGCCTGGGAACCTCCATATGCCGCAGAAAGCGGCCCTAAAAAAGGCAAAAAAGACACAAACTAATTTGAAGGAAAGTTATATAAAGCCATAACTTGAAACATTAAAATCCTTTAAGTTGGAAAAATAATTAGGTCTTCACCTGACATCTGGTATTTTCAAATCAAATATTGCCACTCTCCACAAAATCATTTATGTCATTAACTAGAAAGTAAATCGTCACATCTTTGTGGAATACCTTTGAAAAAGGGATAGCTAAATATGTCCAGAAACTATGGGAACCCTATATATTACAGTTACTATCTTAAACCTTCTATCATTCCTAAATTAAAAAAATCACTTAGCCAAATGTTTCAACGAACCATTGAACTGCACACTACCTTATACATTCTAAGTCCAATCAACTACACATGCAAAAATACTGCTACAACATGTACACAGACAATATAAAAGACAATGCCTAGTCAGCACTTCAAAAGACATTTGCTTAACACAATAAGAAAAGGCCTGGCTTTAACTGAAAATAGCGAATATGAAGGCTGAAAACAAACAAAAAGAACAACTCACCAGTTTAACAGCCTCCTGGGCGGCTTCTTTTGTACAAAAAGTGACAAACGCATAACCTCTATTGAGACCTGTTAGTGGATCCATCATTAGACGAAGATCCCATATAGGTCCAGCTTTTTCAAACAATGGAACAAGTTCATCCTCAAACAGATCTCTTGGGATCTTCCCCACAAATATCTGTAAATTAAATATGAAGTAAAAAACCATGGAGAGTTTCTTCAGGAAACCAGATACTTGTACATTTACTACAAAAGGTACAAGTTTTTAGTTTCTTTACCTCAGTGCCAACAGAAGGCTGCTGACCTGAATAAACGGAATCTGGAGGTGGTCCCCCATACTTCCTCTGTCCAGTGGTCACATCAAGTGTGTAGCCTGTTCTTTCCAAGAGTGCCTTAAAAAGTTCAAATGTCATTAATACATTTCATTCACAAGACCACACCTATGCATTTAGCACTTAAAAAAAAAAAAAATCAATGCTGTTCAAATCTTTCCATTTATTCTGGCAACATTCCCTATTAACAGGTTTCTGTTGTCTGTTTTAGAATTCCCCTTTTAACTAAAGTGTGCTTGTAATTTATAACATGCCCTAATTTATAATCAAAGTTTCAAAATCCTGGTCAAATTATTTTCTAGTCTCCAATTAATTACTGAGTAGTGCTTAGTGAACAAAATATTGACCCATCAACAACTTTCAAGGTGTATATTATTCTGCCCTTCTAAAAAATGACACACCTAATTAGGCTGAAATTAATTCTCTCCTGAAGGAGCTGGATTAAGTTATCTCCCCCAAGTCTAGCTTTCTTACCCAAACAATTTGCCAGTACCCTACACTCATACTGCCATCCTGGGCATTTGGCCAACCTTTATAGAATTATACTCCTCCAACTAAGTACAGAAACTTAGGAGTTGCAGGAAAGATAACCTCTTATTCATCTGACATTCGAGTACCATGCTTCACAGGACAGTACAGATGGCTCGGGAAAAAAATGAGTGACAAAATGATTTGGAAAACTATGAAATTCCAACAATGTGACATAACCTCTAGGTATCTCCCTAAAAGTGAACTGTTAAAATTTACACAACTCATAATTACTCAGAGCATTAAGAACTTCTCTTCACATCTTAAGCAGAAGTACTAGAAAGAAGTAAAGCACCATTAGCTCAAAGTAAAAAACAAGAATTATTCCTTCTTCATCATCTCACCCAAAAGCACAAAACTGATTTTCTAAATAAAACCAATCTAATAATTAGCTGATAAATTTTGAAATAAAAAGAAACTAACACCAGGCACATGACAATACTTATCAAAACACTATTAAGTAATCTCATTTAGTTTTTGAAAATGAAAATAACTAGGTAGATTTTAAACATTTTTTACTCAAAGAACATTAAATACTTATCGCTTAGCTATAAATACTGTAACTGATTAAAAAACTTTTGTAAACTCTCTTAATAAAAAAGCCCACAAAGTTCTCCATGTTTTAAGCAGTCTTTTTTCTATTTTACCAAACTGTATTTGCTTAACAGTGCAGCATGAGTTAGTAACTAAAATACACTCAAATCTATTATCATGTAAACTAAACCATTAAATGGCTCATCTTCCCTTTTTCCCATATGTAACCCCTGTGCTCCTTACACTTTAATCTTTATATGACCCAAATAATAGCTTTAACATCAATCCCTAAAAATAAAAGGAAAAACTTATACCCTCTGTCAAACATCCTATAAAAATGTCCACCTTCTTGCCACAATTTAAGTCACACTAAAGCTTTAAAGCCACCCCCTTCTAAAGATTAACTGAGTCTCATAAACTAAACTTTCAATTTTTCATTAAAATTTTAGTTAATTCTAACTCCCAATGTAGATTTAATTACAACAGGTGACAACTGTATTCTATTCCTTTGGAAAAATTTGATTCAGAATTCAAACTTTTCACTCACAGCTAGACCTTGAAAGCCTCAAATTTATAGATGATATTAAAAGCTAACTCCACATTCCAAGCTTCTCTTCCCATACCATTAAAACACACCTGACACTAATACTCTTCCTAATAACTGATTTTCTTAAACCATAACCCTTGGGTGAGGAGCAGGGGCACACTAAACCAAGAGTACCGGGTTAAAACTAATATGACCATTATTTTTTTTTATGAGCTTAAAATATTTAAAAAAGCAAAGATCAAAACCTGGTGGAATTTGAGGCCATTTACTATCCCATGTGACCTGGGGCTAGGGGTGTTAAAATCCTAAACCCAGTTAATTTGGGGGCTTGAGAATCCTAAGAAAGAGCAATCAACTGCTAAATGTACACTCTTTAGCATTATGCGGTCAAGTGATCCCCTCACATTTTGGTTCCACTGTCAGTAACCTGGACTTGCAGGTTTCCGAAATTATCTAAACAACATGGTGGCTGTTATTTCTTTAAAATCTTGTATTTAGAATAGCAATAGCACAGATCTAAGCAACAGTAGCTGGCTAACAAAAACTTCAGAATTGTTTTAGAAACAGAAATAGTAAAGAGCAGGAAACTACTCAAAAACAGTAATTAGAAAAGATTAACAAATTATCTCATGGTCACTCTTAACACCTCAAAACACACACGCACACATACACACCCACTTCACACCCAAGGAATATTTACCAAAGTCAGAAATAGTTTTAAAAACTTTGAAAATGAACAGAGTAAAAGAAAGTTTTTAAAGACATACCTTAATTTTTGCTTCATCTGGTCCTTTGCTAGAATCTGCTACTTTGGTCCCCTGTTTTTCTCTCTGCCTGTAAGTCTTCATGACTCCACATAAAAAGGCACTTTTGTTCTGTAAAGGAATGTTCCAATCATATTTAACAATAGGTGTCTTATCTATATATAATTAAATAAAATTTAAATGAAACTACTCATTTTTTATTCTTTTTACACTGACACTAAGTTAACATTACCTGAACATGAGAGAGATCACTGTCTTTAAACTGCTGAAGAACTGCCAATGCGCCGTCTTCATTGAATTCTTTTAAAGCTTCGATAGCTCTTTCATCTAAATCGCTATGTGCAACCAGCCCTGGAGAAGAGAAAACCTTAATTAGTTGTCAACTTTTAATATTTTGGAAGGGTGCTGTTGATGTTTTTAAAGACCATGTTTGCCACACGGGTGCCAACTAAGAATTCTTCCATTCCTCTTATCATATATACAATGAAGAGCACAAATACCTTAACCGTTCTGAACTGCATTAGGAACTAAATGAGACCTCTCAACCACACCTACAATAATGAATCAACCTTTTTATCTTGTTCTGTATCTAAGTCAGATAGTTCTGAACACTAAGTATTTCTACAGTAAATATGTAAGCTTACAAATTCTAAAATCAACCAGCAAAGTACCAAGCATGACAACTGAACCTCTACTCAATTCAAATACCACTAAAAAAGCAAGAGCCACACGGAGAAAGACAGACAAGTCTACAGTTACCAAGTTATTTAACCAGAATCCTACTATAAAAATACCCCCAAAAAGTCACATGTCCTGCTCCCAACATTTAGCAGCTGTTACTACCATCATATACTTATCCATCTGGCCAGCCAGCCTTTACCTCCTAGCCTTTTCTTCTTCCCTCCCTCTTTACACCTTAACCTCTAGTTCACAACCATCACAACAAGGCAAAACTCCAGGTCCCACACTTATTGGAAACCACAAAAAGTTGCTATTTTAGCTCAAAGCCAGAAATCCAATAGAAAAATCTCATAATTTTGCAAGTGTTAGTTCTTACCTGCAACGTAAATTTCATCTAGTTTTTCAGCAACTTTCTGTGGTAAACCAGCATCAAGCAATGTCTGAAAATTTTCTGAATGGATAACTGCAGAAGTAGTATCCATGGGCTCTTCAGTACCATTTCCATTAACATGTTCTGTAGCCATGTTTCCAGAGATCTGTTCAAACGCAATAAGCAAAATTAAACTAGGATCTTCAAAAAGGGTAGAGGACAATATGAGAGCCCCAATCTTTACTTTCTCTACCAATTTCTACACCAACCAGTCTGCACTTCCCTTTAAAGAGGCCTTACTTTAAACTCACTGTCGCCTGACAAGCCAGATTTGGAGCGCCGGGCACACAAGGATGGATCCACTACGTTTTTCCTTAGCACCACCCCTGACTCACCTGCTAACACTCCCTAGGAAAAACCATTACAAATGGAGCCCAACCAGCAAGAGGACGAGCCAGTGTGCCACATGCAGCTGTGCCCGTACAGAAAATGAGGTGTGTGTGTGGAGCAAGCAAAACTGGGCTTTTCCCTCTCAAAGGTAAACCCCCAAAGTGCGCGCTTTTCCCGCCTGCCGCTTAAAGATCAGTAACAACAGCCAGCGAAGAACAAAGCGCTCACACAAGCCACCTTCCCACCTCCCAGTTTCTCCACCCTTCACCCCCGCACCCCAAAGCCCGCCCCCGACTCCGCACCCCGTGCGGCAGCCTCACCGCTGCGGCCACCGGGAGCCCATTAGAAACACGTGCTCTGCGCCTTCAAATGTCCTACAACTTCCTTCAACGGAAACCCACCGAGTCCCAGGCCAAGACGACCGTCTCCGGCTCCCAACATCAACCCAAAGCCGCGGTCGGAGCCCCCAGCAAGCAGCAGCAGCACAAGCTCGCCCCTCGCGGACACCGAGGCCGCGGCGGCGCCAGGCCACGGGCTCTCCCCGCCCCCCAGCGCCGCCGTCTCGGCCGTGACACATGGCTCTCTCTGCCCCGGGCGCCGGCCACCCCGGCCGCCCCGCCGAGATGTGAGCCGTGGCGCGAGCCCCTACCCATCGTGGGTCCTGGCAGTGACTGCGGCGCGGGGGCCGGCGGTGCCACCCCTGAGCCGGAGCCGGCAAACCTGCGGCGTGAGGGCGTTCCGCGAACTGCCCAACGCCCGCCGGACCCCGAACACCACCCAGGCCCGCCGCGCGGCCACGGGACGGGATCGGCTCCTCTCCGCCCACTCCCGTGCCGCGGCGACGGCCACGACAGCACCAACTCCGCCGCCACTCGCGGTCCGCGCGGGCCACGGGGCCGCCTCCTCCCAGGAGCGCCGCAGACAAAGCCCGAACGGCGGCAGCACATGGAGGGGAGGAGGAAGTGGCGGCGCGGACCGCGGCCTACTCCCAAGCAACCCAGTCAACGTGCTCCTCTCTCCCTTGGAATCCATTTTCCAGAAAAGCCGGTTTCTCCCCGCACCGCCCTCCCCCAGCTCACTCCACAATGTCACGGAGCTCCCCCCCTAGACCCGGGTCCCGGCGGTCGTTACCTCCCCGTTGGGCTGCGGCGGAGGAATCCTGTCCGAGGAGATCCGGTTGCGGGCAACGTGTGCTCGCTGCTCCCTGTGTCCGGCGCGAGTGGAGCTGTTGTAAAATGGCGGCCGAAGCTCACGCCGCTGGCAGCAAACCCGATCCAGTTCCACTCGCCTCCGAGCGCGCTCCCGGTGCGCGCGCGCGCCTCCGCGTGACCCCCCCTTCCCTCCCCTCCCCTCCCTCGCGCGTCCGCTTCTCTCACTCACTCCTTCAGCCCCTGCCCTCCTCCAGCTCCTCCTTCTCCTTCCACCACCACCAGCCTCTGTCCGCCTTCTTCTCTAGGCCTTGCTTCTTGCCCTCCCTGCTCTTCTCCCCCACTGCCGTCCGCAGCCGCTCAAGCACGAGTGGCCGCCCTTCCCCTCCACGCTCGCACGCTCGCTTGCTCCCTCCCTCGCTCTCACAACCCCGTCCCACAGGCCCTGCCGAGTAGGCTCCTCTCTTTCTCTCTCCCGCGCTGACGTGACGACGTAGCCTGCGCTTCAGGATGCGCGCCCTCGGGCTCCGCCCTCACGCCCCACCACCTCCCTCGCTCTTCACCACCCGGGGGGGGCGGGGGGGCGCGAGACCCCGCCCTTCCGCTCCGGCGGCGGAGGGGCCGGGAGTGAATGAAAGGCCCGCCCCTTCCCTCCCGACACTCCCCCTCCCGCTCCCCTCCGGGCGGGGCGGGGCGGGCCGGCTCAGCATGTCCCACTCGTTCTCCTTTGTCAGGAGACAGGCATCTCCCCACCCCGCCCCACCCCACCCCCATCGCGGCACCACGCGCACGCCACCCCCATTGAGCTCCCGCTTGCCCCACCCCCCGCCCCGTCCCAGGCCGGCCGGGAACCGGGGCAGGGGGCGCGGGATGCGACCGCAGCTCCCCAGAGGATACCCACCGGTCCGTGCGCGCCCGGCCCCCACCCCCGGCGCGGCGGCCGCGTAGCCGTTCCAGGCGGTGTCCACGCCGCCGCCGCCGCCCCGCGCTCTCCTAGCTCGGGAAGCTGCAGGCGCACGTGTCCCCCGGGGCGGGGCGAGACAGACAATGGGGCGACGGGGGAGGGGAGCGGCGCGGAGACCCGGGGACCTTTGGTCAACCTGTCCGGCCCGACTCCAGTGCAGGAGTTGCTCTAGGGGAGACTGGGTCTCCCTGGCTGGACAATGGGGACTCCCGGGGCCCTGCGCCCGCGTGGCTCTTCCACGGGAACCTTGGACAGAAGGAGGGGCGCCCAAAGCTCAGACGAGGAAACCCCGGCTGCTTTTGAGGGGGAACAGACTGGCTCCAGTGGAGCGAGGAGCGGCTCCCGCTTTGGGATGATAGGAAAGCCACATTTGGAAGCCAAACCAGGGGTGATGAAGAGTTGTGCAGTACTCCGTTTCGGTCCCTGGCCTTTTAAGCAGTAAAGGGCTTCCTTGTAGCACAGTTTGAGCAACTTGACGCCTCACAAAGCTCAGTGGTTAGGACAAGTGTGAAGAACACATCTATATGTCTTTTCAAAAATCTCAGCAATTAAATCTTAACTGCAGGGAACTATATCCAATCACTTGTGATGGAACATGATGGAGGATAAAGTGAGAAAAACAATGTATGTATGTATAACTGGGTCATTATAGCAGGAATTGACAGAACATTGGAAATCAACTATACTAAAGTTTAAAAAAAAAGAAGGAAAAAAATCCTAACTGAAGTGATATTTCTTTTGTAACGGTATACTAGGTACAAGAAAGACAAGACAAAGGCGTTTGAATTTCAGACGTGGTATGGATACTAATTTTATAATGCAGCTGTAATAAAAAAAGGAATAGTGTCCTTTTAATTAAAAATCAGGTTTATTTTTAAAACTCACTGTTTCCCTAAACAGTCTCTATGCTATGACAGAAAATCAGTGGTTCAAGGAAAACTTAGATGAATACTCTTCAAAGTGCTTAAGCACACAATATGCCAGATTATTTTATAGGTAACTGGATGAAGATATAAAATTTTTGAAATATTTTGACTATCTATCCAATCAATCTATTTAGCAAGGATCTGAGCTCTCCATTATCTGAAATCCCTTAATTTATAGGGTAATCCTATAAATTAAATAATGAAAATAATAGATCTGAACTAACCAACACTTTTTATTTAGACCTTCCTAGGGATCAACTTTCCTTAAAAAAAAAGAAAGAAAGGAAAAGTGCCTCCACTAGACAATGTCATCTACCAGATGACCAGACCTCCCAAATTAATATCTTTAGTTCTTTTTTTTTTTGTCTTTTTGTCTTTTTGCCATTTCTAGGGCCGCTTCCATGGCATATGGAGGCTCCCAGGCTAGGGGTCGAATCGGAGCTGTAGCCACCAGCCTACGCCGCAGCCACAGCCACAGCAACTCAGGATCCGAGCCGAGTCTGCGACCTACACCACAGGTCATGGAAATGCTGGATCCTTGACCAACTGAGCGAGGCCAGGGATCGAACCCACAACCTCATGGTTCCTAGTCGGATTCGTTAACCACTGAGCCACAATGGAACTCCAATATCTTTAGTTCTTGTTTGACCTCTAATTTATTTGTCTAACCACCCCCCCAGACTCCAAATCAACATTTCGAAAGAAGCCAGGAGCACAAGATCTTCCCCCTAATCATTCATCTCCAAAGTTCCCTTCTCAATGAACATCACCCACTTGCATCCAGCAACATTATCTGAAAACCAGAGAGTCATTCAAGACACAGTCTTCTCCTTCAGTGATCAAGTCCTGTCAGGTTTTGTTTGTTTTTTTTTCTTTTTTTCTTTTTGACTGTGCCCATGGCATGAGGAAGTTCCTGGGCCATGGATCAAACCCCACCACAGCAGTAACCAGAGCCACAGCAGTGACAATGTCAGATCCTTAACCCCTTGAGCCACCAGGGAACTCCTGTGTGTCTTTTTTTTTGGTCTTTTTAGGGCCGAAGGTGCAGCAGGCTTCCTGTGCCAGCCACAGCCAGAGCAACACAGGTTCCGAGTTGAGTCTGCGATCTACACCACAGCTCACTGCAAAGCTGGATCTTTAACCCACTGAGTGAGACCAGGGATTGAACCTGAGTCCTATGGATACTAGTTGAGTGCATTATCACTGAGCCACCATAGGGACTCTTCCTGTGTGGTGTGTTTTTGTTGTCGTTGTTCTTGTTTTTTGTTTTTTTTGTCTTTTAGGACCACACCTGCGGCATATGGAGGTCCCCAGGCTAGGGGCCCAATCGAGTTAGGGGTCCGATCGGAGCTGTAGCCGCCGGCCTACACCACAGCTACAGCAAAGCAGGATCTGAGCCACGTCTGTGACCTACACCATAGCTCACAGCAATGTGATACTTAACCCACTGAGCAAGGCCAGGGATTGAGCCTGCATCCTCATGGATACTAGTCAGGTTCCTCAACCACTGAGCCACAACAGGAACTCCCTCCTGTGTGTCTTTTAACTGCAAATAAGAACCTCTGGAGCATTTGCTTTAAAACCCTTCATTAGCTCACTAATACACTTAGAGACAAATCCCTAACTAGATCAACAAAGCCCTCCATGATCTGTACCACACATCTCCCTAACCACATCTCAGCCACTCTCCCAGCTTCAGCTGGCCTTCCCTCAATTCTGGCATTTCTCAGGCTTGCACACACTGAGGATCTAGGTAGAAACCTAGAGAATGAGACCCTGAGTAGGCCTAAGAAAAAAGCTATCAGCCATGCTCTCCATTTGACATCTTTTTTTTTTTCTTCTTCTTTTTAGGGCCACACCCACATATGAGAGTTCCCAGGCTATAGGGGTCAAAGTGGAGCTGCAGCTGCCGGCCTACACCACAGCTGACTGCGCTGCCAGATCCTTGACCCACTGAGCAAGGCCAGGGATTGAACGCACGTCCTCATGGATACTATTAGGATTTGTTACCACTGTGCCACAACAGGAACTCCTCCACTTGGCATATTCACGAGTGAAACAATAGTATAATTTTCCTCCTGACCCACAAAACTTCTTATTCCAGGATTATACCAAGAATTACTACTATACTGAAACATGAGGAATCCTTAATAATACTTTTTGAAAACAAACTAATAGCTAGCTTGATTCACT
Organism: Phacochoerus africanus; assembly: GCF_016906955.1. NCBI lineage: Eukaryota > Metazoa > Chordata > Mammalia > Artiodactyla > Suidae > Phacochoerus > Phacochoerus africanus. The sequence continues at coordinate 54,561,911 of NC_062545.1, forward strand.
TGGTATTATAGATGCTTTGGGCTAGACTGAAATGTATGTGAAAGATCCGGCCAAAAAGTGCTCCATCTGTGTCCTTATTTCTCTAAATCTTCTTTACTGCCTAACACAGGATGGAGACCTAAACAGTCTTGATTCTAATCCTAGATATGCTACTAATGGGTAGTGTGAGCTTGGATAAATCATTCAACTTTTCAGAATTTCTGAAGTTTCCTCACCTATGAAAGAAGTGCATTGAAACAATTTTCTAAGATAACTTCTAGCTCAAATATTTTACAATGTACTTTTAAACGTTCTCAAACTCTTTCTCTGCCTTCTCATTGCTTAAAAATATTCCAGTGTTGGAGTCCCTGTCATGGCTCAGTGGTTAACAAATCTGACTAGGAACCATGAGGTTTCAGGTTCAATTTCTGGCCTCACTCATTGGGTTAAGGATCTGGTGCTGCCGTGAGCTGTGCTGTAGGTCACAGGTGCGGCTCGGATCCCGAGTTGCTCTGGCTCTGGTGTAGGCCAGCAGCTACATCTCCGATCGACCCCTAGCCTGGGACCTCCATATGCCACAGGTGCAGGCCTAAAAAGACAAAAAAAAAAAAAAAATCCAATGTCTTGTTGGCTACTTAAGATCTTCCCTATTTGAATCCCAACTTCTCTTTATAGCAATATAGACTGCCAGCCCTTTACATAAACCTTGCTCCAAACAAAAATAACAGCAACAATGACAAACATTTTACAATAGCAGATTTGGAATATCATATCCACTGTGGATGTGGAGAAATTGACACTCAATGTTCACTGTTAGTGAGAGGATAAATTGATGTAAAAAGACCAATGGTTGTCAGAGGTTCAAGGGGTGGGACAGAGGGTGAAAAGATTAAAGGGTGGAACATAGGGAATTTTTTAGGGCAGTGAAACTATTCTGTATGATACTATAATAGTAGATACATGTCATACATTTGTCAAAAGCCATAGAATGTGAAACATAAAGAGTGAAGAGGAGTTCCCACTGTGGCTTGGTGGGTTAAGGACCCGATGTTTACCTCTGTGAGGTTGTGGGTTGAATCCCTGGCTTTGCTCAGTGGCTTAAGGATCCAGCATTGCCACAGCTGCAGTGTAGGTCAAAGATGCAGCTTGGATCTGGTGTTGCCATGGCTATGGCCTAGGCTGCAGCTAAAGCTCCAATTTGGCCCCTGGCCCAGAAATTGGCATATGCAGGCATGACTGTAAAAAGAAAAGAAAAAGTAAACCCTAATGCAAACTAGGAACCCTAATGCAAATTAGGGACTTAATAACAATGAATCAATACTGGTTTGTCAATTGTAGCCAATATACCAACTAAAGAACAATGTTAATAATAAGAGAAAGTGGGGGGGGGACTGGGGGGAGGGGGAATATGGAAACTTTGTACTCTCTGTGCATTTTTGTTTGTTTGTTTTTGCCTTTTGCCTTTTTTTCTGGGGCTGCTCCCACAGCATATGGAGGTTCCCAGGCTAGGGGTCCAATCAGAGCTGTAGCTGCAACATACTCCAGAACCACAGCTATGCGGGATCTGAGCCGCATCTGCGACCTACACCACAGCTCACAGCAACGCCGGATCCTTAACCCACCGAGCAAGGTCAGGGATCGAACCGGCAACCTCATGGTTCCCAGTCAGATTCGTTAACCACCAAGCCACGATGGGAACTCCTCTGTGCATTTTTATTAAACCTAAAAAAAAATCTATTAATTTTTTTAAATCTTTTTTTTTTCTTGGCCGTGCCAATGCACGCGGAAGTTCCTCAGCCAGGGATCCAATCCTGCCACAGCAGGATTGGCGCCACTAGGGAATTCACAAAATCCTGACTTTTTTTTTTTTTTTTTGCTTTTTTAGGGGCGCACCTGCAGCATACGAAAGTTCCAAGGCTAGGGGTTGAATGGGAGCTGCAGCTGCCAGCCTACACCACAGCCACAGCACTACCAGATCCAAGCTGATCTGCTATCTACACCACAGCTCAGGGCAGCACCAGATCCTTAACCCACTGAGCAAGGCCAGAGATCAAACCTGTTTCCTTATGGACACTTGTAGGGTTCATTTCCACTGGGCCACAGTGGGAACTCCTTTTTTAGCTTTTTTAAAAAAATAGCTACCATATATAGCACTGGGAACTATATCTAGTCACTTATGATGGAGCATGATAATGTGAGAAAAAAATGTATACATGTATGTGTAACTGGGTCACCTTGCTGTACAGTAGAAAACTGACAGAACGCTGTAAACGAGCTATAATGGAAAAAATAAAAATCATTATAAAATTTTTAAAAATTAGAAATTCAGGAGTTCCCACTGTGGCACAACCGGATGGGAAATATTTCTGCAGCACCAGGACCCAGGTTCTATCCCGGGCCAGCACAGCAGATTAAAGGATCCGGCATTGCCACACCTGTTTCGTAGGAAGCAACAGAGTCTTGGATCTGATCTCTGGCCCAGGATCTTCCATATGCCAAGAGGCAGAAAAAAAATTAGAAGCCCAGTCTTGATGTTTGGGTTTGATCCGTGACACAGGAATTTTGCATGCTATAGGGGCAGCCAAAAAAAAAATTTGTCTCATTTTAGCTATTTGTATTTTAACTTTTACAATGGAGGATGATGGACTAAATTACAAGAAGCCACAGATTTTGTGTAAGTAACTACAAAGACACAAACACAAGAATTATGTAAATAGAAACTCAAAGAATGATTCTATCATAGTATTCCTACTCTACCCTGAAGAGACTCCCAGAATACAAAGATCTTTGGTTGTTCATATATTCAAGATAAATCATGGCACAAAAAAGGAAATTTTAATAGTAGTTCTTTCAGTGAATATGCCCATCATATTGTGCCTCAAAGCTGTCTCCTAACTCCAAAGCCCTGCTAAGGGAGCACACGAGGAGTTCCCATCATGGCTCAGTGGTTAAAGAATCCGACCAGGAACCATGAGGCTGCGGGTTCAATCCCTGGCCTTGCTCAGTGGATCAAGGATCCGGCGTTGCCATGAACTGTGGTGTAGGTCACAGACGTGGCTTGGATCCACTGTTGCTGTGGCTCTGGCACAGGCCTACAGCTACAGCTCTGATTGGACCCCTATCCTGGGAACCTCCATATGCCTCAGATGTGGCCCTGAAAAGAAAAAAAAAGGGGGGGAGAGCAGACGAGCCTGTCACATTTTTACTCTTCACACTCAACCCTTGCCTTGCCACAACAAATTGGACCACCATCAGGTACTAGACCACACCTAGAACAGAACGGAAGATAGAATTGGTGTCACCAGGAGGGAGTCAGAGCTGAGGCTCTGAGAGGTCATGTCAAACTAAAATTATAAAGATGCAGAAACCACAAATAAGCAGAAGGTAAGAGGAATCCATTCACTATATTTATCACTCAACAAGTACTTTTTGAGCACCAGTTAAAAAAAGGGCGCTGAATTAAGCACCAGATGAGTAAAGCAGAAATGTCTTTTGCCTTCTGCCTTCATGGATATCACAGCTAAGTGAGAAAAGAAGGGAATAAATAAATCAACAAAATATAACATGTGATAAATGCAAAGAAGAAATTAACATAATATAGTGCTACAGAATAACAGGGAAGAGCCTACTTAAGCTGGTCAAGGAAGGCCTTTCTGGCGTTCCTGTCATGATGCATTGGAAACAAATCCGACTAGGAAACATGAGGATGCAGGTTCAATCCCTGGTCTCACTTAGTGGGTTAAGGATCCGGTGTTGCCATGAGCTGTGGTGTAGGTCACAGACTCGGCTCGGATCCTGCATTGCTGTGGCTGTGGTGTAGGCCGGCAGCCATGGCTCCAATTAGACCCCTGGCCTGGGAATCTCCATATGCTGCAAGTGCGGCCCTAAAAAAGCAAAAAAAAAAAAAAAAGGAAGGCCTTTCTGAGGAGGTGATGTTTAAACCAAGACCTGAAGGAATAAATTGAGTAAAGTGAGGATCAAAGGATTACAAATAGCATGTATGAAAACCCTGAGAGGAGAAAAAGCATAGTCTTACTTGAAAAGATGTCAGTGTGGAGTGTGGCTAGAGCATATCTGGTAAGGGAGAAAGTGGCCCAAGATGAATCTGGAAAAGTTGGCAGGAGCCAGATTACTCAGGACTATGTAAATATGTGTAATAGGAAGCCATTGAAATGTCCACATGTTTGAGATTAGTATTTAGAAACAGAATTGGGAGCTCCCATCATGGCGCAGTGGTTAACGAATCCGACTAGGAACCATGAGGTTGCGGGTTTGGTCCCTGGCCTTGCTCAGTGGGTTAACGATCTGGCGTTGCTGTGAGCTGTGGTGTAGGTTGCAGACGCGGCTCGGATCCCGCGTTGCTGTGGCTCTGGCATAGGCCGGTGGCTGCAGCTCTGATTAGACCCCTAGCCTGGGAACCTCCAAATGCCGCGGGAGCGGCCCAAAGAAGTAGCAAAAAGACAAAAAAAAAAAAAAAGAATTGATATTGGGGGTTGATGATTAACATGGATTGGGAGTTACTTGGACTAGGGCATTGCAGGGAAAATGGAGAGACGTGGACATACTTGATGTGCATTTTTTTTTTTCTTTTTAGGGCTGCACCTGCAGCATATGGAAGTTCCCAGGCTAGAGGTCAAATCGGAACTGCAGCTGAGGCCTACGCCACAGCCAGAGCAATTGCCAGATCTGAGCCACATCTGTGACCTACACCGAAGCTTGCAGCAGCACCAGATCCTTAACCCACTGAGAGAGGATCGAACCTGTATCTTCATGGATATGAGTCAGATTCTTAAACTGCTGAGCCACAACAGGAACTCCTCAACGGGTATTTTGTTTTTTGGTTTTTTGTTTTTGTTGTTGTTGTTTTTTAGGGCCACACCTGTGGCATATGGAGATTCCCATGCTAGGGGACAAATTGGAGCTGTAGCTGCCAGCCTGCACCACAGCCACAACAATGCCAGATCCAAGCTGTGTCTGTGACCTACACCACAGTTCACCACAATGCAGTATCCTTAACCCACTGAGTGAGGCCAGGGATCAAATTTGCACCCTCATGGATGCTAGTCAGGTTCGTTTCCATTGAGCCACAGTGGAACTCCTTTTTAGTTGTTGTTCCTGTTCTTGTTTTTACTCAACAGGTATTTCGAATCTAGTTTACCAAGGACTTAGTGATGGACTGAAGGTAGTGAGTTAAAGAGGCAACTGGTGGATATTGCTGCCATTTACTGAGTTAGGGAAGACAGAGATAATAACAGTTCTCAAGAGTATATCAGTAATCAGTTAGAGAAGCAGAATCATTTTAAGCATTATGGGATAAAAAGTTTCTTATAGGAAAAAGAATTTATAGGCTGGGAAAAGCAATTGTCAGAGTTTGGACCATTTGGAGAATTAGATCTGGTTGTTAACCAGCTCTTCTGAAGGGTAGGTGAATAAGAAGAACTTGCACAGGAATTTGGGAAGCCTGTTATGTCCAGTTTCTGGGGTGGGATGGTGAAGGAGACCTAGTGGAGAGCTATTCCGCGGCTGGTGGCAGGCTTGGAGTCACTGTTGGTTAGTAGGCTTGACAGTTGGGAAAAAGAGCTAGATACAGACCAGGGAAGAGAGATATCAGACTGAAACCCACCTGTGGTTTCTGTTTTTCATTACATTTAACCAAGTTTGCAGGTTGCCTTTTTATTTTTTTTCCTGCTTTTTAGGGCCTCACCCTTGGCACATAGAGGTTCCCAGGCTAAGGGTCGAATCGGAGGTACAGCTGCCAGCCTACACCACAGCCACAGCAACACAGGATCTGGGCCACATCTGCAACCTATACCGTAGCTCATGGCAATGCCAGATCCTAACCTACTGAATGAGGCCAGGGATCAAACCTGCAACCTCATGGTTCCCAGTCGGATTCATTTCCGATGCACCACAATGGGAACTCCTACAGGTTGCTTTAAAAAAAAAAATTTTTGGAGTTCCCATCGTGGCTCAGCAGTAATGAAGCTAAATAGTATCCATGAGGATGCAGGTTCAATCCCTGGCCTTGCTCAGTGGGTTAATGATCCGGCATTGCCATGAGCTATGGTGTAGGTTGCAAATGAGGCTTGAATCTGGCATTGCTGTGGTTGCGGTGTGGGCCTGCAGCTGCAGCTCCGATTTGACCCCTAGCCTGGGAAACTCCATATGCCACAGATGTTGCCCTAAAAAGCAAAAAAAAAAAAAAAAAAAAAAAATTTTAATGTTTTCTTTAATCTGGAGACAAATTGTTCAACACCATAGCCACCAACCCCATGTGGCTACTAAAATTAATTGAACTTGAATAAAATTTAAATTTCAGGAGTTCCGAACAGCAAAAAAGCCAATCACCCAATTGAAAAACGGGCAAAAGACCTGAATAGACATTTCTCCAAAGAAGATATGCAAATGGCCAACAAGCACATGGAAAAATGCTCAATATCACTGATTATTAGAGAAATGCAAATCAAAACTACTATGAGGTACCACCTCACACCAGTCAGAGTGGCCATCACTAATAAGACCACAAATAACAAATGCTGGAGAAGGTGTGGAGAAAAGGGAACCCTTCTGCACTATTGGTGGGAATGTAAATTGGTATAACCATTATGGAAAACAGCGTGGAGGTACCTTAGAAAACTATACGTAGAACTACCATATGACCCAGCAATCCCACTCTTGGGCATATATCCAGACAAAACTTTCCTTAAAAAAACACATGTACCCGCATGTTCATTGCAGCACTATTCACAATAGCCAAGACATGGAAAGAACCCAAATGTCCATTGACAGATGACTGGATTAGGAAGATTTGTTTTACACACACACACACACACACACACACACACACACACACACACACACACACACAATGGAATACTACTCAGCCATAAAAAAGAACAAAATAATGCCATTTGCAGCAACACGGATGGACCTAAAGACTGTCATACTGAGTGAAGTAAGTCAGAAAGAGAAAGGCAAATATCATATGGTATCACCATACTTATATCTGGAATTAATATATGGCACAAATGAACCTGTCCACAGAAAAAAAAATCATGGACTTGGAGAACAGACTTGTGGTTGCCAAGGGGGAGGGGGAGGGAGTGGGATGGATTGGGAGTTTGGCGTTAATAGATGCAACCTATTGCCTTTGGAATGGATAAGCAATGAGATTCTGCTGTATAGCTTTGGGAACCATATCTAGTCACTTATGATGGAGCATGATAATGTGAGATGAAGAATGTATACATGCATATGTAGCTGGGTCACCTTGCTGTACAGCAGAAAATTGACAGAACACTGGAAATTAGCTATAATGGAAAAAATAAAAATCAATATTAAAATAAATAAATTTATTTCAGGAGTTCCCATGTGGCTGTGTGGCTTAAGGATCCAGCATTGTCACTTCAGTGGCTCAGGTCACTGCTGTGGTGCCAGGGAACTTCTGCATGCCACAGATGTGCACCCCCAAAACCCCAACAACAACATAATAAAATAAAATTCGGTTTTTCCGTCATGTTAGCTAGTGACTATGGTACTAGACAGCATGGATCCAGAACATTTCCATCACCACAGAACATTCTACTGGACAGCACTAATCTGGAACAATCCATTTGCATTTTTTTTTTTGTCTTTTTGCTATTTCTTTGGGCCGCTCCCGCGGCATATGGAGGTTCCCAGGCTAGGGGTCGAATCGGAGCTGTAGCCACCGGCCTACGCCAGAGCCACAGCAACGCGGGATCTGAGCCACGTCTGCGACCTACACCACAGCTCACGGCAACGCCGGATCGTTTACCCACTGAGCAAGGCCAGGGACCGAACCCACAACCTCATGGTTCCTAGTCGGATCCGTTAACCACTGCGCCACGACGGGAACTCCCTCCATTTGCATTTTTAACTCTCTTGTAACAAATGCATTTAAAGCCATGTGAATGAATATAATCACTGAGGTAGAAGAGTAGGGAAAGAGCAAGGACAGGAAGTCCAAGGACTGAGCCCCAGCCAAGTTTAAGTTATAGAGAATAAGTTATTGAGGAGAAGCCTGTAAAGAAGTTATGAGATGGAACGGCCAAAGTGGTAGGAGAAAAAAACAAGAGAGAGTGACGTTTTGGAAAAGAAAGCAGGATGTTTAAGGGGGGAGTGACCAACTGTGTTGAATGAATGCAGTTAAGAGTTTGGAGTAAGGATGTTCTTAAGAGCAGTTTGAGAAGTGACACAAGGGCAAAAGCCAGATTAGAATGGTATAAATACAGGGCCAGCGAGAGGGGGCATGGAAGCAACATACATGGACTGTTTTTTCAGGCCCTTTGGGCAAGGGCCCAGAGAGATGGGTGGTTGCTTAAGGGGACAGGTTTGTTTGTTTGTTTTGGTTTTGGTTTGCTTGCTTTGGTTTTTAAGATGGGAGAAGCATATTTATATACCTGTAGCATATGTCTAACAGAAAGAAAAAGTTTGAGAATGCCAGAGAGATAGCAGTTGAAAAAAGGAGAGAGACCAATGGAAAGCAGGAGGCAAAATAAAGCAAATATTAAGAGACGGGGAAAGATAGTCTGAGAAAGATCATACCCAGTGAGAAAGACACAGGGAGTTCCCATTGTGGCTCAGCAGGTTATGAACCTGACTGGTATCCATGAAGATGCAGGATTGATCCCTGTATTTGCTCAGTGGGTTAGGGATCTAGCCTTGCTGTAGCTGTGGTGTAGGTCTCAGACAAAGCTTGGACCCTGCGTTGCTGTGGCTGTGACATGGGCTGGCAGCTACAGCTCAGATTCAGCCCCTAACATGGGAACTTCCATATGCCACAAGTGTAGCCCTAAAAAGCAAAAAAAAAAAAAAAAAAAAAAAAGAAGAAGAAGAAGAAGGCGACACAGAGCTGTCAGGCCTTTGACACTCCTGGGTCCTATTTTCTCCCCAGGTTCAGATCTTGTGAGTGCTGACTGGACAGTCATTCCATCACTGGGTCTCAGAATCCTCAGGCCACTCTATTAATGCCCACCCTTTCCTACCTATCCTTAAAGTAACACTGTCTTTATTTGGCTAAACAGAGTTCCTTGACCTAGCACAAAATGGCCAATTAGAAGACACCCATTTAAGATTTAAACATTTATATGAATCAGTTACATTATTGTGTTTGTTTCTTCATTGTAGCTGATAAAATATGACATAATTGACTAGTTTTTCTCTTCTTATATAGGCATAGTGATAAGTGAAGTGGTTGAAAGACCAGCAAGAAAAATGTGTGGAAATAAATGTCCTAAGTAACTGGATCACAGAATCTTCCAAGAAGAGAGAGATAATCATATGGTTTATCAGACTACCAACATATCTTCAGTCCTATTATGAATATATATATTCATTTTAAATATATTTTATTGTTTTTTGTTATAAAAGATAACATATGCCCCGATAGTCAAGAATTACATAAATATAAAAAATAGATGTTAAAATGTCCTATAACCACATTGCCAGAGATGATCACTATATAAAAATACAAATGATATATATTTCTTCTGATTTTATCTCTCCAGATACTAATATTATATTCATATACTTGATAATAATTATTTCCTATTACATATAAAAGCTTATTAATATAACTTGATTTTGTCACTTAATATGTATTTTCTAAACACCTTTACCTGTCTTTCATAATCATCATTAATTATTGCAATATTATATTATAATAATACACTCATATCCTTCAACTGACAGAATTGCAACATATAAAGCATATCTATAGGAAACATCTAGAATGCTTATCCCATATTCAGATGTTAAAAATATGTCCAAATGACAAGATTTGTTCACATTGCTGATGTACTCAACTCTGATTAAAGATCATGGCAATATACATGACCACATGGTCATTGGTGGCACACAAGTCCAGAGATGCTTTGAATTACTTCTAAGTCCACATCCAACAATTCAGTCATCCACAAGCTAAATATGAAATGTAATAATAGTGTAACAGCAGATTTTAGCATTATTCCAAAGCCAAAGCCCATTTACAGTGTAATATTTATAGCAAAACATGTAGACTGCAGGAGTTCCTGGTGTGGCTCAGTGGTTAAGGAACCTGACTAGCATCCACAAGGATGTGGGTTCAATCTTTACCCTTGATCAGTGGGTTAAGGATCTGGCATTGCCATGAGCTGTGTTGTACGTCACAGATGCGGCTCAGATTCTGAGTTGCTGTGGCTGTGGTGTGGGCGAGCTGCTACAGCTCCTAGCCTGGGAACCTCCATTTGCTGCAGGTGCAGCCCTAAAAGACGAAAAAAAGACACACACAAAAAAAGTATAGGCTGCAACCAAAACAACATTTAGAGGCAAATTTATATACGTGTTTACACTTTGGATTTTTTTTTTTTGTCTTTTTGCCTTTTCTAGGGCTGCTCTCCTGGCATATGGAGGTTCCCAGGCTAGGGGTCTAATCAGAGCTGTAGCCGCCAGTCTACGCCAGAGCCACAGCAAGGTGGGATCCGAGCCACGTCTGCGACCTACACCACAGCTCACGGCAACGCTGGATCCTTAACCCACTGAAAAAGGGCAGGGATCGAACCCAAAACCTCATGGTTCCTAGTTGGATTTGTTAACCACTGCGCCACGACAGGAACTCCACACTTTGGAAATTTAAAGAATGAAAATAAATGAATTAAGCACAACATTCTTTTTCTTTCTTTCTTTTTTTTATCACTCAAATGAATTTATCACATCTGTAGTTAAGCACAACATTCTTATCCAAAATAAAGAACAATGAAACAATGTCAGATAAATTTTAAAAAGGAAAAATGAAAGAAAACCAGAAGGCACTAACTAAAAATTAATAGGTAAATGTAATTGATTTATATACTCCTCAATTACTTTTTTTTTTTGCTTAGATTTTTAGGGCCGCACCTGGGACACATGGAGGTTCCCAGGCTAGGGGTCTACAGCTGGTGGCCTATGCCACAGCCACAGTAACACCAGATTCAAGACGCATCTGCAGCCTATACCACAGCTCAGAGCAACACTGGATCCTTAACCCACTGATTAAGGCCAGGGATTGAACCCCCAACCTCATAGTTCCTAGTTGGATTCGTTTCTGCTGCACCAAGGTGGGAACTCCAAATTGCTTTTCTTTTTAAAGGACCAGTAATGCAAACAAAGGTCAACCAGTGTGTTGTGTAAAGAAGGTGAAAATACAATTCAGAAAATTAAGAATTATAGTAGAAGAACAAAGATGTTTTTATCATGAATATTTTATACTACTTCAAAATGCCTGGATATTAATTTGGAAATATTGATAAAATTGAGCATTTTCTGAAAGATATGTTATTAAAATTAAGGGAACTAGAAAATAGAGACTAAAAACTTTGAGAGAAATTGAAAAAAAATTAACTCCTCAAAGGGTTTTTGACCTAGTTTGAAGAGTGGATTCTTTCGTGGAATATATAATTACAATGTTATATAAACTGTTACAAAGAATGAGAAAAGTGGAGTTCCTCCTGTGGTTCAGCTGGTTAAGAACTGGACAGAGTATCCATGAAGCTGCAGGTTTGATTCCTGGCTTCACTTATGTGGGTTAAGGATCCCACTGAAGTTAAGGTTAATCTTTGCCCCAAGCTGTGGCATGTGTTGCAGATGTGGCCCTGATCCCACATTGCGTGGCTGTGGCCTAGGCTGGCAGCTACAGCTCAAATTCAACCCCTTGCCTGGGAATTTCTATTTGCCACAGGTATGGCCCTAAAAATAAAAATTAAAAAAGAATAGAAAAAGAAGGAATGTCTTTTAGTTAATTTTATAAAATCAGCATGATATAAAATATGATATAAAACATGACAAGAGTGTGTGCACGTGCACACACACACTCATGCACACACAAAATTAGATCATTTTCCTTTTCAAAAAGAAATGTGAAGATAAGTACTTGCAGGTTAAGTTCTACAATTGATTTAAAACAAAAAACAGTAGAATTTATTCCAAAACACCTCCTCTACTATATCACATCAATAGGTCAAAGGGAGGAAGCTATGTATTCATTTAGATAAAAAGGTATCTGATAAAAATAAAATCTGCGTTTAGGAGTTCCCGTCGTGGCGCAGTGGTTAACGAATCTGACTAGGAACCACGAGGTTGCAGGTTCGATCCCTGGCCTTGCTCAGTGGGTTAAGGATCCAGCGTTGCCGTGAGCTGTGGTGTAGGTCGCAGACGCAGGGCTGGGATCCCGCTTTGCTGTGGCTCTGGCGTAGGCCGGCAGCTGCAGCTCTGATTAGACCCCTAGCTTGGGAACCTCCATATGCCTCGGGAGTGGCCCTAGAAAAGGCAAAAAGACAAAAATAAATAAATAAAATCTGCATTTAAAATTTAATAATAGCATCAACATAGGAATTGAATAAAACTTTCTTACAATAACAGAGAATACTTTAATGAAATCCGGGCAATATCACACTTAACACTGAAATACCTATGTTTCCATTAAAGTAAGGATTACAAAAGGAAACCACTCCTTATTACCATAATTTAACAAGTTCTGGAACATGATGGAGGATAAAGTGAGAAAAAGAATGTATATATATGTGTGACTGCGTTACTTTGCTGTACAGTAAAAATTGACAGAACATTGTAAACCAACAATAATGGAAAAAATAAAAATCATTTAAAAGAAAAAATTTAAAAAAAAGTTCTGGCGATTCTAGCTATTAAAATGAGATAAAAAGTATCAGGAGCATAACTGTGGAAAAGAGAAGATAAATGTATCGTTTACAGATGATAAAGTTGTATATATTTACAACTAGTAAGAAAGGTCAATGAAGTAGCCAGATAAGAAAGCAATCACCAACACATTAGATTTCCTATGTACCAGCAATAGCTGGTAATAAAAATATGGTGGAGTTCCCATGTGGCTCAGCAGGTTAAGGATCTGGCCTTGTCAGCCACCCACTGTAATGGCTTGGGTCACTGCTGAGGCGTGGATTTGAGCCCTGGTGTGGGAATTTCTGAATGCCACAGGTGCAGCATACACACACACACACACACACACACACACACACACACACAAACCACACACACACACACACACACACACACATATATTTACACACACATACACATGGTGGAAAAGACTTCTGATTTGCAATAAAAATGAATATACACACATATGTACACACAAACAGAAAATATTTACTTACTTTTAAAAGTAGTATAAGGATGGTAATTCAGAAAAATTAGAAAATTTCCCTTGAGTAATATGAAAATAAGACATATAAACAGAGATAGCATAACCCTGGATGAAGCTGAATGAATATTAAAAAAACTGGCAATATTTCCTAAACAAATTTAGCACAATAAATACCTGGACATGAGGTTAAAAATATATGTCAAGGAATTTCAAATGATGGTATTCTTTGATCCAGTAATAATTTTACTTTTAGGGCTTTGTCCTAAGAAAATAATCTTTGTACTTTAAGAGTTAAGTACAAAGGGATGCATATGTAATAGCGTAATGTACTTTACTTAGAAAATAGAAAAAATACTTTAAATTCAAGAAATATTATTGAGTACTTGCTGAATGCCAGATTCTGTGCTCAACAATGGAGATATAGATGGACAAAACTATCATTGTCCCTTCCCTCCCAAGACCAAAAGCCATCTGAGTTCAATGATAGGGAAAAGGATGCTATTGGAGCCCTTAAGAAGAGTGACTCACCTGGATTCAAGGGCCAGAGGTTTAGCAAATTACCACAAACTGGGTGGCTTAAAACTATAGAAATTTACTGTCTCACAGTTCTGGAGGCCAAAAGTCTGAAATCAAGGTGTTGTCCCTCTGAAAGACTTCCATGCCTCTTCCTAGCTTCTGGTGCTATATGGGCAATCTTTGGCTTGCTTTGGCTTGCAACTGTATACTCTAATCTCTGCCTTCATTGCTCCATGACATTCTCCTGTGTCTCTCTGTCTTTTTTCTTTTTCTTTCTTTCCTTTTTTTTTTTTTTCTGTGCCTGTAGCATGTGGAACTTCCCAGGCCAGGGAGCAAACCCAAGCCACAGCAGTGACCCAAGCCTGGCAGTGACAATGCTGGATCCTTAACCCACTGAGTGAGGCCAGAGATCAAACCTGCATCCTCACAAAAACAAGGCCAGGTCCTTAACCTGATGAGCCACAATGTGAACTCCAGAGAGGTTCTTTTTTCTTAATCAAAGCATAGTTGATATACAGTATTGTATGTTATAGGATTACAGTAGAGCCATTCACAATTTTTAAAGGTTACACTCCATTTACAGTTATTACAAAATACTGGCTACATTACCTGTGTTGTACACTATGTCTTTGTAGCTTATTTATTTTATACACAGTAATTTGTACTTCTTAATCCCTTACTATTATATTGCCTCTTCCCACCTTCCCTCTCCTCCATGGTAACCACTAGTTTGTTCTCTATATCTACGACTCTGTTTCTTTTTTGTTATATTCACTAGTCTGTTGTATTTTTCAGATTCCACAATTAAGAGATGTCATAGAGGATTTGATTTTCTGTCTGACTTATTTCACTGAGCATAATACCCACCAAGTCCATCCATGTTGTTGCAAATAGCTAATTTTCATTCTTTTTGTGGCTGAGTCGTATTCCATTGCGTATATTTGCGTGTGTGCATATACATGTGACGATGTGATATATAAATCACATTCTCTTTATTCAATTACCTGCTGATGGAATTTAGGTTGCTTCTGTATCTTGGCAATTATAAACAGAGCTGCTATGAACATTGGAGTTCAAGTATCTTTTTGAATTAGTGTTTTCATTTTCTTCAGATATACGCCCAGGAGTGGAATTGCTGGGCATATGGTAGTTCAATTTTTAGTTTTATTGAGATATCTCCATATTATTTGCCAAAGTGGCTGCTCCAATTTACATTTCTACCAACAGTGTTTAAGGGTTCCCTTTTCTCCACACCCTAGCCAACATTTGTTTTTTGTTCTCCTTTTTGATGATAGTCATTTTTTTTCTTTCTTTCTTTTTAGTGCTGCACCTGCAGCATATGGAAGTGTCTAGGCTAGGGGTCAAATCTGAGCAGCAGCTGCAGGCCCACAGCAACACCACATCTAAGCCACATCTTCGACCTAAGCAAAAGCTTGCAGCAACACCAGATCCTTAACCTGCTGAGCAAGTCTAGGGGTGGAACCGGCATCTTCACAGGCAATATGTTGTGTTCTTAACCCACTGAGCCACAATGATGATAGTCATTCTGATAGATGTAGGTGAAATCTTATTGTGGCTTTGATTTACATTTCCCTGATGATTAGTGATGATTAGTGATTTCCCTGATGATAAGCATCTTTTCATGTGTCTGTTGGCCATCTGCATGTCTACAGGAAAAGGTTTTTTCAGGTCTTCTACTCATTTTTAAATTGAGATTTTTTTTTTCTTGATGTTGAGTTGTATGGCTGTTGATGTGTTTGAATATTAAACCCTTATCATTCATATAACTTAAAAATATTTTCTTTAGAGTTTCTGTCACAGCTCAGCGGAAATGAATCTGACTAGCATCCATGAGGATGCAGGTTGGATCCCTGGCCTTGTTCAGTACGTTAAGGATCTGGCATTGCCATGAGTTGTGGTGTAGGTCACAGGAGTAGCTTGGATCCCCCATTGCTGTGGCTGTGGTATAAGCCAGCAACTACAGCTCTAATTGGACCCCTAGCCTGGAAATCTCCATGTGCTGTGAGTGTGGCTCTAAAAAGACAAAAAAAGAAAATATATATATGTATTTTTTTATTCCACTTGATAGGTTTTCTTTTTTTGTTTGTTTGTTTGACCTGTTAGGGCCACACCCACAGCATATGGAAATTCCCAGGCTAGGGGTCAAATGTGAGCTGTAGCTGCTGGAATACACCACAGCCACAGAAACAGGAGATCTGAGCCAGCCGCATCTGTGACCTACACCACAGCTCAAGGCAATGCCAGATCCTTAACCCATTGAGCCACAACAGGAGATTGAGCCTTCCAGAATGATTAGGTTATGAAGGTCAAGCTCTCATGAATGGGATTAGTGCTTTTATAAAAGAGACCCCACAGAGTTCTCTTACCCCCCTTTTACTATGTGAAGATAGGAGAAATCCATGACTCAGAAGAGAGCTTTCAGCAGACACTGGTGGCACCTTCGTCTTGGACTTTCAGCCTCCAGAACTGTAAGAAATAGATTTCTGTTGTTTATAAACTACCTAATATGTAGTATTTTGTTGTAGCACCCCAAATACACTAAAATAACATGCTTCTTTGCATTAAACAACAAAAACTAATGGCAGGATTAAAAAGGACTATTATCTCTCTCTCTCTCTCTCTCTCTCTCTCTATATATATATATATATATATATATGTATAGTAGTTTCTTACCTGGCAGACTGGACAGTGGAAAAGATTGGGAGAGAGGGCACCTGTTAGGGGTTGGTTTGGACTAGAATGGCTGCACATGAATGTGAGAAGATATATTACCTGAGGCATTTAATTCTTGGGTAGTAATATAAATCCACAACCAGTGGAGCATTACTGTTTGGAATTTTTTTGCTGTAAAATTTGTCATCATGATAAAATTTAAAGCAATAAAATTTCTAGGCTTTGGGAATTAAATATCTATAAAAATGAAATGTTCTCCATGTTGCCAA
This sequence comes from Phacochoerus africanus, assembly GCF_016906955.1. NCBI lineage: Eukaryota > Metazoa > Chordata > Mammalia > Artiodactyla > Suidae > Phacochoerus > Phacochoerus africanus. Next base: position 54,578,525 of record NC_062545.1, read on the forward strand.
TGAATAGAAACAAGGAACAGAAAACAATAGAAACAACGAATAGAAAAAAATTTAATGGCATTGAAAATTGTCATTATAGAATAATAAATAAAAAATCAGAATAACAAACCCTACACAGTAAAATTTAAATTTTACTAAAATTTATATCTGCATAGAAAAAGACATTAATTTTTTATAGTGGTCTCTCTAAATGGTGGTATTTTGAATTATTTTAATTTCATTCTTTATATATTCCTTATTATTACATTTTTTTTTGCCTTGCCATGGCAGGTGATTTCTGGCCTGAACTCACAGCACAGCAGCAACACAGCCACTGCAGTGACAACACCAGATCCTTAATCTGCTGTGCCATAAAAGAACTCCAGAGATACTTTCCTAGAGAATCTAAGTTTAGTAGGTTACATTTATTCTAAGTTATAAGAATGTTCCAATTTGAGGTACATAGATATGAATCATCTATTAGCCATAAATCTAGAATAAACATTAACATAGATTGAATGTACTGCACTTCCTGAGATACGGCTTTTTAGTAAGACAGACAACAATACTATGGGCAGAACTGATATCATTACTTGATAGACGTGTTTAAAGTGTATGTAATAAACTCACCTCCCCAGGATGCCACTGAAGCTGAAGTGATAAATCTCATGTTATTTTATTCATGTAAATAATTAGCTTTCTGGAGTTTTGTTTGTTAGAATCACCCAAGGAACTCTTTTTGGGAAGCTTGATCAGACAACCTGCAGATGTGTGACACTGTTGTAAAGGATAGAGAGGGCCAATATCTTAGGGTAAAAATATCACCTTTAGTGGAAAAAAAAATTCTTTAAAGCATATTTCCTGTGGAAAGTGATTTTTTAAGTAACATGTTGTTGACATGACACCAAAACATCCAGTCAGCCACTTAGACTCAGTTGTCTTACTTTTTTTGGCCACACCCTCAGTATGCGGAGGTTCCTGGGCCAAGGATCAAACCTACTCCACAGCAGCGACCAGAGCTGCTGCAGTGACAACTTAACCCACTGTGCCACAAGGGAATTCCCTGCCTCTTTCTCTCTCTCTTTTTAGGACCACACCTGTAGCATATGGAAGTTCCCAGCTAGGGTCAAATCACAGCTACAGTTGCCAGCCTATGTCACAGCCACATTATGGCTGGATCCAAGCCTCATCTGACCCATTCTGTAGCTTAAGCCAAGTCTAAATCCTCAGCCACTGAGCGAAGCCAGGTATTGAACCCCAATCTCATGGATACTATGTTGGTTTCTTAACCCACTGAGCCTCAGTGGGAATTCCATGCCTCTTTTGTTGATGTTAGCCACCATGGGTGATCACTGCCAATGCATTGATTCATGAGATGTTACAAAATACTAATTATGCCAATTAGTACAATACTAATTGTACTAATTATGCCAATCACTTTCAGTTATTAACTGGGGTACATTAATAAAGAATTTTCTCAAAAAGAAAAAAGTGGGGAGTTCCCACTGAGGCTCAGTGGTAGTGAATATGACTAGTATCCATGAAGATTTGGGTTGGATCCCTGGTCTTGCTCAGTGTGTTAAGGATCCAGCATTGCCAGGAGCTGTGGTGTAGATCACAGATGTGGCTGGGATCTGGCATTGCTGTGGCTGTGGCCTAGGCCAGCAGCTGCAGCTCCAATTCAACCCCTAGCCTAGGAACATCCATATGCCAAGGGTGTGGCCCCAAAAAGCAAAAAAAAAAAAAAAAAGAATTTTCTCACTTTCAATCTGATTATCTGTTACTGCAATCGGTGTTGGAAAGTCCCTTTATTTGAGGGTTCTGAAATTGATAAGTTGGTTTATTAGCATCTGCTAACAGCATCAAAATCAGTTTTTATTTTTTAAGATATTGTAATGAATTCATAGATTTGAATTAATTTTACGTATCTCAGTCTATTGTAGTTATATCTGTAGTAATAATCGTTTCCGTATTTATACAGTACAAGATATTCTATGTTGGCTTCTGAGTTCTTTTCACACAACCCCCAAAGTTTGATAGCTTTTTTTTGCTCTCCTACTTTATAGCAAGATGCAGCAGGCTCATCTTGTACATTTCTTGCCTCAGCTCTGTAATCAGTCCAATGAACCTGGTTTTCTTTTAAGGGTAGGTGATAGAGACTACAATCTGGGCCATGGGGGGGAGGGCTCACAGGTTTTGATGCACATGAATATACTTTCAGTTTCTGTATATTTTTTTTAAGTGGTTCGCATTTTACTCAGAGCAAAATCCTTTCAATGTCCCGCAAGACCCGACATGAGCTGCGCCCTGTTTCTTCTCTTTCCTCACCACACAGGTGCCTATCTTTGGGCTGCTGCCACGGGAATGCGCTTTGCTCAGGTATGTACGTAGCTCAATCCCTCACTCTCTGTAAGTCTTTGCCTGACACCTTCTCATTAAAGCCTATACTGTCCACTCCGTTTAAAAATCACAACACGGAGTTCCCATCGTGGCGCAGCGGAAACTAATCTGATTAGTATCCATGAGGACGCAGATTCAATCCCTGGCCTTGCACCATGGGTTAAGGATCTGGCATTGTGGTGAGCTGTGGTGTAGGTCGCAGATGCAGCTTGGATCTGGCGTGGCTGTGGCGTAGGCATAGGCAGGCAGTTTCAGCTCCCATTGGACCCCTAGCCTGGGAACCTCCATATGCCACTAGTGCAGCCCTTAAAAAGCAGGGGGCGAGGGGAGTTTAAAACTGATTCTGGCAAGGATGTGGAGAAATCAGAATCCTTGGACTGCTGGTGGGAATGCAAAATGGTGCAGTCACTTTGGAAAATAGTCTGGCAGTTCCTCAAAAATTTAAACATAGAGTTACCATCTGACCCAATAATTACACTCCTAAGTGAACCCAAGAAAAATGAAAACATATATTCCATGCACCCCCTCCCCCAAAAAAACTTGTATGCAAATGCTGTGGCAGCATTACTCATAACAGCCAAAGGCGAAAGCAATCCAAATGTCCATCACCTGATGGAGGGATAAACAAAATGTGCTGTATCCATACAATGGAATATAATTCAGACATTAAAAAAAGTACTGATACATGCTACAACATGACAACATGGATGAACCTTGAAAACACTGTACTAAGTGAAAACAGCCAATCACAAAAACTACAGAAAGGATTCTGTAGTTGGCATGTATTATATTTGATCAACCAATAATCCTGTCAGTCTCCCTATTATAAAGTATACTGCAATGAATCTTTGAATATACAATTTTACATACCACTCTGATTATTTCTTTAAAATATATTACATAGGCGTTCCCACTGTGGTTCAGTGGGTTAAGAACCCAACTAGTATCCATGAGGATGTGGGTTCAATCCCTGACCTTGCTCAGTGAGTTAAGGATCCAGCATAGCTGCAGCCTGAAGCATAAGTCACAGATGCGGCTCTGATCCTACGTTGCTGTGTCTGTGGCATGGGTGGGCAGCTGCAGCTCTGATTTGACCTCTACCCTGGGAACTTCCATATGCCACAGCTGCAGCCCTTAAAAAAATAATAATAAATAAATAAAATAAAATACACTACATAAAATGCAAAAAAATTGGGGAGTATAGATACTTTTAAATCTTTTAATAAAGATTACCAGGGAGCTCCTGCTGTGGCCCAATGGGTTAGGAATCCAACTGCAGGAGTTCCTATTGTGGCTCAACAGAAATGAACCCAACTAGTATCCATGAAGACTCAGGTTCTATTCCTGGCCTCACTCAGTGGTCAAGGATCCAGCATTGCAACGAGCTGTGGTGTAGGTCACAGACATGGCTCAGACCCCAAGGTGCTGTGGTTGTGATGTAGGCCAGCAGCTGCAGCTCTGATTTGACCCCTAGCCTGGGAACTTCCATATGCTGTGGGTGTAGCTCTAAAAAGACTAAAAAAAAAAAAAAAAAAAGAACCAAACTGCAGTGGCTCAGGTCACTGCAGAGGACCATGTTCAATCTCCCAGCTAGTGCAGTAGGTTAAAGGATCTAGTATTGTCACAGCTGTGGTGTAGATTGGAGTTTCAGCTCGGATCCAGTCCCTGGCTCAGGAACTTCCATATGCTGTGGGCATGGCCATAAAATTTTTTCAAATTTTTAAAATAAATTTTTTAAAAAGTGAAGATTACCAAACTGCCTTCCAGTGTAAGAGTTATACCAATTTGAATTTGTACTTGCTTTACCTGTTTCTCTATAATCACCATTGCTATAAATTATCATTCTTTTTTATGCTTCCTAATCTGATAAGCAAAAGAATAGACAAAAATTAAAAATAAAAATCACAACACTACTTACCTCCCCAAACCCACTTCCAATGTCCTATGTTCTATTTTTTTTTCCATATCACTTCTCATTCTCTCACATACTTTAAAATTTATCTATTTATTTTCCTCCTCCTAAAATATAAGCTCCCCAAGGGCAGGGATTTTGGTTGTTTGATTCATGGCTGTGTCTTTAGTGCCCAGGCCAGTACCTGCATATGGTAGCCTTTCAAGACCTATTCATTCAATGAACAAAATGAGAGAAAGCTTAGGATATTCCTGAATCACCACACACTTAACCTTCACTATGCCTTGACCTTCAAAGGAATGGACTGAACTTGAAGCAAACAAAATTTGTCAAGAAACTGAGCTATATTCAGATATGTGGAGACAAGCCCACAAATTTCAAAACTTATCTCGACATTTCTGGGTATGTGGTCAGACTCTGAGCAATGTTTCTGCATTCATTTTTGAAGAAATGTAATTTAGACTGAGAGTCTCCATCATTGATGAAAATGAAAAGTCAGAAATGAGAGGTGCCCCCAAAGAATACACCTTCCTATTCTCCCAGAGAAGTTTAGTCGGCCTAATGCTCTTGTAATTAAATTGATCGACTGTTAGCAATAGGCCCAAACTGTACTTTAGCATAAAAAGAGTTGATTAAAGTTTTTGGTTGGTATGATCTTTCCCATCCCCACAGATTAATGAATTCTGAGGGAAAAAATTGGGGTACAGCACTATTAGTGGATTGAGCACTGGACAGAGAGAGGGGTCGATGTTGGTTATCAGTTTGGTCATTAATTAGTGGGGTTACCTTGGGCAAGTCAAGAATCTGGATTTAGACTTGGAAGGGTCTTGGTAGTTGCCTAGGGCAGCCTCCTTCCTCCAGTTCACACTGACAGGAGACTGTGATAAGGAGGCAGTGGTTTCTATTATTGGGAAGTTTATTTTTTTTAATTTTTAAAATTTTTTTTTTTTTTGGCTTTTTGCTATTTCTTTGGGTCGCTCCCGCGGCATATGGAGGTTCCCAAGCTAGGGGTCCAATCAGAGCTGTAGCCACCGGCCTATGCCAGAGCCACAGCAACGCGGGATCCGAGCCGCATCTGCAACCTACGCCACAGCTCACGGCAACGCCGGATCGTTAACCCACTGAGCAAGGGCAGGGACCGAACCCGCAACCTCATGGTTCCTAGTCGGATTCGTTAACCACTGCGCCACGACGGGAACTCCCAGGGAAGTTTATTTTTAAGTTTAGCTGAGTTTGTCTCTTTTTATTTATTTCATTGATCTCCTATATGTCATCTAAAGAAACACTTTAGTTAACTACTCCTCTGGGGAAGGTATCTAGTTGGGTAAGAACACCATCTCTCTCTGTTTTTTTGTTTTTTGTTTTTGGCCACACCTGAGGCATGTGGAAGTTCCTGGCTAGGGATCAAGACCACACCACAGCTGTAACCAGAGCCATAGCAGTGACAGTGCCAGATCCCCAACTCACCGAGCCTCAAGGGAACTTCAAGAATACCATTTTTTGACTTAGCCAAATTTTCAGTTCTATTCCCCTCACTTCCTATGTGACCTTCATTAGGTTACTTTTCTAAGTTTCAGTTTCCTCATCTGTAAAATGGGCATATTCATAGTACCTACCACATGGGATTATTAGTAATTTTACTATTATGCCACATCATATACTTTAAAATATCTAAAAATAGTCATCATGCCTTCCCTTGATTTTCATTTCTTCAGGTTAAAATTTTTTAGGTCCTTAAAATATAGTGCAGAATGACGGTTTCCAGAAACCTTGTCTTCATCCTTAGCTTACCTCCTGGTTTCTCCCTGTTCCTAAATGTAGAAACTGAACTAAAAAAAAATTATTATGGGAGTTCCCGTCGTGGTGCAGCAGAAATGATTCTGACTGGGAGCTATGAGGTTTCGAGTTCTATCCCTGGCCTTGTTCAGTGGGTTAAGGATCTGGCATTGCTGTGAGCTGTGGTGTAGGTCACAAAGGCGGCTTGGATCCTGCATTGCTGTGCGCGTGTGGCATAGGCCAGCAGCTGTAGCTCCGATTCGCTTCCTAGCCTGGGAACCTCCATATACTGCATGTGCGGCCCTAAAAAGCAAAAAGATAAATAAATAAATAAAATAAAATGCCAAAACCCCCCTCTGTATTGTATTGTGCAAGATACAGATTATGATAAAATCACTCTTTTCACTGACCTAGACCTTAAGCAGCCTATATTTATTTTACGTCATTTTATTTTTATTTTTGATTTTTAGGGCCACACCGGAGGCACATGGAAGTTCCCAGGTTAGGAGTTGAATCAGAGCTGCAGCTGCTGGCTTAAACCAAAGCCACAGCAATGCAGGATCCAAGCTGCATCTCTGACCTACACCACAGCTCATGGCAACACCGGATCTTTAACCCACTGAGCAAGGCCAGGGATCGAACCCACATCCTCATGGATACTAGTCGGATTCATTTCCAGTATGCCACAACAGGAACTCCATTATATTTATTTTAAATCTCTCAGTTTACTCACATATAAAATGTATAAATACTAATAACATCTACTTGCAGGTTACTGTAGGAGAAAACAAGAGGATGTATGTACTGTGAAAAATAAAAAACTATAGAAGTGTTAGTCATTATGTATACCAAATATTTTTCATTAGTGAAAAAAATTATGATAGGTATGACCTATCAGTCACTAAAAATGTATTAAAACTTTTTGCAATCTTAATATTCATATAGAACAAGGAAATTTTATGCTGTGAAATATCTAGTAAGCCTAATACATTTTTGTTATATGAGGTAAGTATAAAAGAACCGATTTCATTTGTTACAAAGTTTTTTCTGTGAAGCATAAGACTTCAGACAACATTCGCTCTCTAACAAGTTTTTTTTTTTTTTTTTTCATTTTTTGGCCTCCCTGAGGCATATGGAGTTCTCAGGTCAAGGATCAGATTGGAGCCACAGTAGTGACCTAAGCAGTGATCCTTAACCCACTGTATCAGGTAGGAATCGAAGCTGTGTCCCAGTGCTCCCAGGAGGCTGCCAATCCCATTGCACCAAAATAGGAACTCTTCTAGGATGGTTTAATTTCAATCTCTAATTTCTTTACTGAGATTTTTAATTGAAAAGTTATCTGTTCCTCAGGGGATTTCTTTTGTGGCACAACGGTTAAGGATTTGGTGGTGTTACTGCAATGACTTTGGTCACTGCTGTGGTGGTGTGGGTTCAATGCCTGACCCAGGAACTTCTACGTGCCATGGGCATGGCAAAAAAAGAAAAAGAAAAATTATCCATTTCTCAAGTAATTGAACTTGATATTGAAACAGGCAGAAAGCTTTGTGCGTGGCAGCTGTTTGTTAGTATTCAATAAGAAAGAGCATTGTGGATTTCCCATCGTGGCACAGAGGAAACGAATCTGACTAGGAACCATGAGGTTGAGGGTTTGATCCCTGGCCTCCCTCAGTGGGTCAAGGATCCGGCGTTGCCATGAGCTGTGGTGTAGGTCGAAGAGGCAGCTTGGATCTGGTGTTGCTGTGGCTGTGGTGTAGGCCGGCATCTGTAGCTCCGATTAGACCCCAGCCTAGGAACTTCCATATGCTGCAGGTGTGGCCCTAAAAGACAAAAAGACAAAATAAAAAATAAAATTGCTGTGATTAATACCTTTTGTCAAATATACCTTGTACCAGTTACAATTGTTGTAAAAAAAAAGTGCATTGTGCATAAAGGGAGAATGTATAAAACCACAGAGAAATTATATTACATGGACTTTTTCAGTTATTACTCATTAATATTTAATATAAAGCTCCCCAAATTGTAATAGTGGCCATTTATCCTTTCTTCTGGGTTAACCTGTTAGGAAGCCATAACAAAGTACCACAAACTGGGTGACTTAAAATTAATAGAAATTATTTTTCTCATAGCTCTAGAGGCTTGGAAAGTCCAAGACCAAGGTTCCAGCAAGGTAGGTTTCATTCTGAAGCCTCTTGTCTGGGCTTGTAGGCAGCCACCATCATACTTGTGTCCTTACATGACTATCTCTTGTGGGTACACACGCAGGAGAGTGAGTTCTCTGGTGTTTCTTCCTATAAGGACACTGATCCTATCGGACCAGGGCCCTACCCTTATGACATCATTTAATCTTAATTACTTCCTTTGAGGCTCCATTTCCGAATATAGCCAGACCTAGGTTAGGACTTCCACATATGAATTTGGGGAGGATATAATCATTGAGTCCACTCCACAGCTTCCAACTTTTCTCCTTCCTTTTATTTCTTTTGGAGAACTTAAATCAGACCATCACACCAACCCTAAATATACATACTGAGTTCTATTTAATTAGATACATTTTTTTAGGTTTAGTTCATTTATTATTTAAAAATTTTTTATTATAGTTGATTTACAATGTTCTGTCAATTTCTGTTGTACAGCAGTGACCCAGTTATACATTTATAGTTTTTTTTCACATTATCCTCCATCATGTCCCATCACAAATGATTAGATACAGTTCCCTATGCTATACAGCAGGATCTCATTGCTTATCCACTCCAAATGCAATAGTTTGCATCTACTAATCCCAAACTCCCAGTGCCTCCTCCTACCTGCCTGCCCTCGGCAACCACAAGTCTTTTCTCCATGTCTATGAGTTTGTTTCTTTTCTGTATATAGGTTCATTTGTGCCATATATTAGATTCCAGATGTAAATGATATCACATGGTATTTGTAATTAGACACATTTTTAATGAGAGCTATTACATTGTACTAGGCAGAGTTTAAGAGATGAAAGGGCATGTTCTGCTTACAAAGAACTCACTCCAGGGCCAGAGATAAACCACTAATGAGAAATACAACATGCTATGAGTCATTTTGTAGTATGACTGGAGAGGATCTTATTTTACCTGGTTTTCATCAACTTTTTCTTTTTCTTTTTTTTTAGGGCTGCACCGGAGGCATGGGGTCAAATTAGAGGGGCTAGGGGTCGACTTGGAGCTACAGCTGCTGGCCACAGCCACAGCATCTCGGGATCTGAGCTGTGTCTGTGACCTACACTACAATTCACGGCAACTCTAGATCCTTAACCCACTTAGTGAGGCCAGGGATCAAACCTCATGATTCCTAGTCGGATTTGTTTCGGTTGCACCACAACAGGAACTCCTTAACCATTAGCTTGATATCAGTAATGATTTCATGGGTGCTTATCTATGGAAAGACTCATTGAACTGTACACTTTGAAAATAGAACTTTTATGGAACTAGAGACTCATATTAAGTGAAGTCAGAAAGAGAAAGACAAATACCACATGACGTCACTTATATCTGGAATCTAATATTTGGCATAAATGAAACTTTCCACAGAAAAGAAAATCATGGACATGGAGAACAGACTTATGGTTGCCAAGGGGTAGGGAGTGGGATGGATTGGGAATTTTGGGTTAATAGATGCAACCTATTGCCTTTGGAATGGATAAGCAATGAGATCCTGCTGTATAGCACTGGGAGCTGTATCTAGTCACTTAAGATGAAGGAAGATGATGTGAGAAAAAAGAATGTATACATGTATCTGTGACTGGGTCACCTTGCTGTACAGTAGAAAATTGACAGAACACTGTAAACCAGCTACAATGGAAAAAAAATCATAAAATAATAATAAAAAAGAAAATAGACCTTTTGTTTTTTTTGCTGCACCTGGGACATGTGGAGTTTCCCAGGCCAGGGACTGAAACTGTGCCACAGCAGGGACCGAAGCCACTGCAGTGACAATGTTGGATTCTTAACCTGCTGCGAGACAGAAGAATTCCAAAAACTGGAGTTCCCACTGTGGCACAGCAGGTTAGGGACCCGATGTTGTCTCTGTGAGGATTCAGGTTCAATCCCTGGCCTGGCTCAGTGGGTTAAGGATCCAGCGTTGCCATGAGATGTGGTGTAGGTTGCAGATGTGGTTGGATCCCATGTTGCTATGGCTGTGGTGTAGGCTGGCACTGGCAGCTCTGATTCAACCCTTAGCTTGGTAGCTTCCATATACCACCGTACGGCCCTTAAAAAAAACCCAAAAAACAAAAAACACATGCACACACATAAGACTATTTATTGTACTTTATATTCAGCACTACAGGGAAGGACACATTAAGTTCCCTGACCTCAGTAACGTACTGTATTTCTATTATTTTCCTCAAATGATGAATTTTGAGTATCCTGAAATGCTTTTCTCATTAACACAGTTTTTTTTTTTTTTTTTTAGGGCTGCACCCACCACATATGTAAGTTCCCAGGCTAGGAGTTGAACTGGAGCTGTAGCTGCCAGCCTACACAACAGCCACAGCAACACCAGATCCAAGCTGTGTCCGAGACCTACAACACAGCTTGTGGCAATGCCGGATTCTTAACGCAGAGTGAGGCCAGGGATAGAACCTGTGTCCTCATGGACACCAGTCAGATTCATTTACGCTGAGCCATAACAGGAACTCACCTTAATACTCTTTTGAAAGAGAACTAGAATCAATTGAGTAAGCATAACTATTAAGTTTTCCAAATACACTGGATTATACTTTACTTGATGTGGGATTCTGTCAGATTAAATCTGCTTCCTGTTACAACTCAGCTGCATGGCATGCCAGGAGCTGAGTGGACTAGTGGTAATTCCAAGAGGATAGGACTTGCAACAATGAAACCAAGTATTGGAAAGATACCTTCTCCCCTGACCCCAAGATGGTCCACAAAAATTTCAGAACTTCATAGAACACTTGTATTTTGACCTCATCTCTGTACATACCCCAAAATGTAGAATCGGTGAGGTGCAACAAGGCCAGAGGCAGTGGCAATATTCAGTAATTATTCAGTGACAAGTGCAAATCATTGATCTGGAATCAAGCTTTTGGAAGGAAAGATGGGAAGGAGAAAATGGCAAGACAAGCAGACTATCCTGGTAGGCTGGGATTTAAAGGCTCTAAAACCCTTGAAAAGTGGTCAAAAACTTTCACACAGGCTGGGCAAACAGCAAGGATTATGAAGTGTATAATCAGTTCAGAGGGCACTTGATTGGGATTCCAAGTGCAGTGGATGCTGTAATTTCTGGCAATAGAACTAATTTTAGAAAATATCAAATGGGAAGGAAAACAAAACACCAAATGGTAGGATTGAGCCTACTGTTTAATGCAATCAGGAAGAATGGTGTAAAGCAGAGAGAAAATTCTTACTGGATGGTCAGTAACATCACACAAATGTAGACTGTGTTCTATATGATTATCACAAAACCAGTCCAAACAGCTGATCTGTACACTTTAGGATCTCCACTAAGTCCACTAAGTTGCAGATGGGTTCTGGAAGTTTAAATCCCTTACACAGCTAACAGCTTAAGGTCCCTGGTCTTATTTAGTTGCCTTATTTTTTATATATTACCAATTAAGTATATCTGTGCTGTGTGAAAGACACCATCCTGACATCAGTACACCTTGTTTACTAATAGGTTTGAATCAATTAGTAATCTTAATGGAAACTTCTATGTTGAACTTTCAAGTTCCATTGAAATTGTACCTTTGGGGATCCAATTCTGAAGCATATCATCTTTGGTCAGTGTTTCATATGCCCAAATATATCACTTTAATATCCTTATTCTGCACTGTTCTTGTTTCCTGTACTTTGCCTTTTCTCTTGGCATTGTGTACAACTGTTGTACACAATGCACGGTGCAGTAATGCACATTAACTGAGGTTTTAGAGAAATGTATTTTTTGCCCTTAAAGTTTTGTGTGGGTACCAATTTATCTTTGATCATTATATTTTTTGGGTAAAATTACCATCCATTCTTTGTTCTAACCAAGAGCCAGATATTTAAGGTTTCTATGTACTTAGGATGTCTGTGTTTGAAACAGGTCTTCTAGAATATATATTCCAAATAAAGCAGGGTAAGGGAGATCAGTGATAAGAGCGTAGACTGCAACATTAAATACATGTAATAAATGGGTACATAGGTAGTTTATGGCTGCCAAGGAAACATTCCCAGAGATGCTATTTTGTATACTGTTTTGATACTTGGGAAAGTATTCAACTACAGCCTTATCAGTCTCATAAACCTCTCCCTGAGCTGCATGCGTGGGATCCAAATTTTCACTAAGGAAATTTTAGGTTTATTAATGATGACTATAAATATTGGCATTCTTACTTGGATTGGGAAAAATTTATTCATGTAGCTATTTAGGGAAAATGATTATGCATGGGGCCCAACCACCTTGGTTACATCAGATGGTATTAATTACTTAACACTTAAATTCATTCAGGATGTCTGTACAATTTTTAACTACATTTCATCAGTGACCTTCCTCATGACTTGCTATATTGTGCTTTCTTCGTTTTCAGAATAAACACCCTAATACTATAAATAAATACACAATACTGTTACACTAAGACTAAATATTCCATAATTCAGCCAATAATGATTATTGATGGTGGGCTTTCTTTCCAGCCTAATCCCAGGAATATGTTCTGTCCACTCTGCTCTCATCTTAATAACTTTCTGTAATAGTAAAAACCTTCATTTGGCTATAATCACCATGACACATTTTAAATTCAAACAGCTTGTAACCAAAGGGTATTCATTCAAAATTGATTTTAAAAAGTTTAATTAGTTTTACTTAACTAATTAAAGACTGGATAATTAAAAAAAAATATAATCCATCTTGATTTTTCTTTCCATATCCATAAAATGAAGCGCTTTTCCTTAGTTTTTCACACGACATACCGGTAAATCTTGTGGCATTAGCCCTAGAAAAGGAAAAACACTTGAGCTTTACAAGACTATCAACATAAAGAAAACTTAAAAAAAAAAAAAAGTATTTCACAAAGTACTATTTATTGTCCTTATAATGGTCTATCTCAGAAGCCAGATCCGTATAAGGTTTTTCAACAGAAATTCAGGTTCGGGATAGGATCATCATAGACAGACCAAGGACATAATATTGACTGTCAAGAAAAGTATGTCTACTCACAGAAATATCTCAGGAACTTCACTGCAATCTGGCCTCTTTCAATAGGCAGACAGCGACCCCTCACTGTTGGCAGAGGGGAAAAAAAAAAGACACAATGTAACAAACTTCTCAAGTTATAAAATCCAGGCACCAATTACTTCACATCTGCACATTGGTCTTATCTCAGAAGCCGAATCCGTATGTGCTTTTTTTTCTTCAGGTAATCAGCTTCGGGATAGGTTTCATCATTGATCAGACCAAAGCACTACCAGTGATTTACCATAAACCAAAGCAACATTAAAAGTACGTTAGAAATACTATAGATGTTGTAAGCCACATAACTTACTTCAGAATGAAGCTGCCATCAGAGATATCCATAACTTCATTAGCAATCAACAACCTGCAGGATGCTGTTTGAGAACAAGAAAAAAAACCCCAAAACTCATTTAACCGGTCTATGGAAAAAGCATATGCAGACTCAAAATACTAGTTAAACACATACCTGCTAAGATCATTAGGTTTTAACCATGTCGTTTTCCAGCAAACATTCTCCATGTTTTGCACTCTTCCTTTTCCTCTAAAAAAAGAAACGTACCATTTCAAATAGTGTACCACCGCTTCTCCTGTCAACAAGAGGTTTACTTTCTCAGTTCTAAAAACTAAGTTCAACAATACTTACCTCAGCATCTTCACCTAAGAGCTCCGTTACACCGAGAGCCATCGCTCCTGCGGGGTAAATCAATATATATAAAATTAAGTAGTCTCGGAGAATTTCAGCACTAAAACCCTCTCCTTCAATACGATTTGCACACAGCGCCACCTGGGCACAATACAGCTCAGCCCCACGTAGTTAGGGGCTGCGGATCTTGAAATCTCCGTTGGACCTGGTGGTGGGACGGACACCCTATCAACAAGGCTTTTTGCTCTTAACGTCAACACTAACCCCTAGCCCCAAATTCCAGGGATATGGTTGCTTTCCGCCAGCCGTTTAAGTTGAGCCAGCTAGCTGCCCGGGCTTAGCAACAAGGCCGCGCGCAACGCCGCGGCCACCAGAGGCGGCCTCCGCACGCATAAACTCGAAGCCGGCCATCACCACGACTAGGGACACGTGGCGGTCTGGTGGCATGTTTCCCACGTGCAAGTTTTCAACACAGCACTCTTAAGTTCAAATTTCTGAAGCCTCTTCAACCGTACTGCAGCCCCGCAACCTAAGCTGCGCCACCCAGGTTCGCTCGGACAACCGCCCGCGGCGCCTACTTACCTAGCACCACCTAACAAACCCTTGAGTCCCGACGTAAAAGACCGACCCACGCATCCAGCAGTTCCCTATATAGTCTCTCCCTAGCCAGAGCGAGGCCGCTCCTCCCTCTCGCATCTATTGGATGCGGGAGAGCACGGGGGCGTGGCCGGTTTCTGACCTAGTGAGCGAGAGCGCGCCAGGCGGCTCTTTTCTTTCGTGGGCTCGTTCCGGGGCGTGGTGCGCGCGCCGTCCTTCTGCGGCGCGCACGCTCAGTCCCTGGCGCGCGCCCGCGCGCGCCGCGCTTAGTAGCTTTCTCGTTTGGCTCTACGTGGCGCGGGAGTGGCGCCAGAATTCAAACGAACAGCCGCCTTTGGAGGCGAAGCTGCCGCCTAGCTCGAGCCAAGTACGCCCCGGGCGGATGGGGCGGCTCGGGGTCAGGAGTGGACTAGAGTTTTGCGGCGCGGGACGGCCCAGTCTGTGACCCATTTGAGAAGTCGCGCTAGCAGGTTGGCAGACGCCTTGGGGGAACTGACGCCCAGGAATCGCTGCACGCCCGTAGAGAGAAATTGGAGGGCCGAACTGCTCAGTTGGAAATAGTTGGCGATAGCGCCGCGTTTCTCCTCCCGTCCACAGTGAGAAGGCTGCCTTTCTGGAGAGCCGGCCGGCTGCGCTGCAAGCGGTCACGCTGCGCTCTGTCCGGGCCCGCCCCACCCCCACGCTGCCGGGTGCCCGCGTGCCCGGCGCTGCTGTTACGGTCTGATCAGCACAGAGATTAGCAGACCCGAGAGGTAAATCCTCCGTTTGCCAGAGAAGTAAACTGACGCCTGAAGTAGCTAAGTGATTTTCCTAAATCCATACAACCAAAAGCTTTGCTATTTAACTTCTTTTATCATACTAAATTCGTTATCATGAATGCAGGAGAAAGAGTAATTTGAGAAATTTCCTAGAATACTTTGTCCAAACGATACATTAATTCAGTAGCAACGGTTGCATTAATTAGTGTGTGTGGATAAATATGTGTACATATATGCGCACATGGGAACAAGCATTTGAACATTTCAGCATTTGAAAATTCACGTCTTCATAGCACTTACTACTCATTATTATGGACGTGTGCGTTAGTTTATTGTCCTCGCTTGGTGCACCGCTCTTTATTGTTCTGCCTTAAGGTGATTGTCGGTAACTATTGGTGGAATGAATGAATGAATAAATGTAGGCGGTGGCTTTTTAGAAAATTAAAATGAAGACCAAATTCCAGATGTGAATAGCAAATGTCTGTAACAGGAACCTAAGTGATGCAGTGTTTACTTGGCTGGGCATTATGCTGAAAATATTGTTTTGTAATGTACAATGTAAATTTGCATATTGCTCATATTTAAAAAACTAAAATAGTACATAAAAAAAGCAAAGTAGGAAATCCCGTTGTGGTTCAGCGATACAAATGCTGTCTCAGAATGCAGGTTCAATCCCCTTGCTCAGTGGGTTAAGATACCTATGCTGCCGCATGCTGCCTAAGGGTGACAGATGGGGCTGGGAGCTGTTGCTGTGGATGTTGCCTTTGATGTAGTTGGCCTCAGTTGCAGCTCCCATTCAACCCCTAGCCCGAGAACCTCGGTGTGTCGCGGGTGCGGCTGTAAAAGGGGAAAAAAAAAAAGGCAAAGTAAAAGTTTCTTTTCATATCACTGGGAATCTTCTCTCTGCTGTTAATAGTAACTGATATTAACAGTTTTGGGAACTTTCTATGCACATATAAATGTGTGTGCATATTTTATCAAATACAAATAGGATCTGTGTCCTTTTCTGCAACTTGCTTTGCCTCCTCCTAAATATCATGGACATCGTTCCATATCAGAACATAGGGATGACCTTCTTGTCTATGGCCTGCATAGTGTTTAGTTGGATTTGTCGTAATTCCATAGTTTTCCAGCTTTTTAGTATTTCAAATAGTGCCAAAGTGATTTATAGGTATAGCATAGTGAGCTGGTGGGAAGATCTGCAAGATCAATTTTTAGAAGTGTGTCAAAGATTATGTACACTTAAATTTGTGATAGATATTGCTTAATTTTTCCCACCTTGTTTCCACTCCCATAAAATGGTTGGGTTGTGATTATATTTTGGTGTGTTTTGCTAATTTACAAATATGTGCATGGCTCTTATGGGATGGCCATTATCACACAATTGAAATTGAGAACTATTACCATCTTTGCTATTACTATCTTGCCTTTCTTTTTTTTTTAAAGGGCCACCCCCTCAGCATAGGGAGGTTCCCAGGCTAGGGGTCAAATCAGAGCTGCAGCTGTTGGCCTACATCACAGCAATAGCAACACCAAATCTGAGCTACATCTGCATCCTATTCCATAGCTCAGGGCAATACTGGATCCTTGACCCACTGAGCGAGGCCAGGGATGGAACCCATGTCCTCGTGGATACTAGTCAGGTTTGTTTCTGCTGAGCCACAACAGGAACTCCCCTCTTTGTTATCTTTGAATCACTGTTTGCTGTACTGAAGACCCTCAAAATCATCTGGTCGAAAACTGTATAGGACAATAATTTTCTACCCTGACTTATCAATTGAGTTACTTGGAGAGCTAAAATGTATCAGATTTTATCCTGCTGTATAGCACTGGGAACTATATCTAGTCACTTAGCATGGCACATGGTGGAGGATAATGTGAGAAAAAGAATGTATATATGTATGTGTGACTGGGTCACTTTGCTGTACAATAGAAAATTGACAGAACACTGTAAACCAACTATAATGGAAAAAATAAAAATAATTAAAAAAAAATAAAATGTATCAGATTTTTTGGGTCCTAACCTGAAACTGCTGAAGCAGGATCTCCAAAAGTGGGACCCAGGAAGCATTTTAAACAAGCATCTAGGGCAATGCTAAAAGGAATATAAACCATAAATGTGAGTTGTGTATGTGATTCTATTTTTCTTTTTTTTCTTTTTCTTTTCTTTTTTGGCCACCCTGTGGCATATGGAGTTCCTAGGCCAAGGATCAGTTCTGAGCTGCAGTTGCCACCTAAGCCATATCCTTAACCCACTGTGCCAGGTGGGGATTGAATCTGCATCTCAGTGCTCCCACGATACTGCTGATTCTGTTGTGCCACAGCAGGAACTCCAACATATGTAACGTTGTATAGGCTGGTAGCCACATTTAAGAAATAGTAAGGAGAATCATATCCACTTAATTCTAAACATTTCATTTAACCCAGTATAGCCAAAATATTTTCATTTGAACATATGATCAACATATCATGACCTCAGTTCTTGAAATAAATTGTGCATTTTACACTCCCATCACATCTTTTTTTAGTCTTTTATTTATATATATATATTTTCTACTGTACAGCATTGTGACCCAATCACACATACACGTATACATTCTTTTTTCTCACATTACATGTTTTATCATAATTGATTAGACAGAGTTCCCAGTGCTGTACAGAAGGATCCCATTGCTAACTCATCCCGAGGGCAACATTCTGTATCTACCCCAAGCTCCCAGTCCCTCCCAGTACCTCCCCTTCTCCCTTGGCAACCACAAGTCTATTCTCCAAGTCCATGATTTCCTTTTCTGTGGAAAGGTTCCTTTGTGCTATATATTAGATTCCAGATACAAGTGATGTCATATGGTATTTGTCTTTCTCTTTCTGAGTTACTTCACTCAGGACGAGAGTCTCTAGTTCCATCCATGTTGCTGCAAATGGAATTATTTTGTTCTTTTTTATGGCCGAGTAGTATTCCATTGTGTATATATACCACATTATCCTGATCCAATCATCTATCAGTGGACACTTGGGTTGATTCCATGTCTTGGCTATTGTGAATAGTGCTGCAATGAACATGCAGGTGCATGTGTCTTTTTAAAGTAGAGTGTTGTCTGGGTATATGCCCGAGTGGGATTGCTGGGTCATATGGTAGTTCTATGTATAGTTTTCTAAGATACCTCCATACTGTTTTCCATAGTGGTTGTACCAATTTACATTCCCACCAACAGTGCAGGAGGGTTCCCTTTTCTCCACACCCCCTCCAGCATTTATTTGCGGACTTTTTTTTTTTTTGTCTTTTTGCTATTTCTTTGGGCCGCTCTCGCAGCATATGGAGGTTCCCAGGCTAGGGGTCGAATCGGAGCTGTAGCCACTGGCCTACGCCAGAGCCACAGCAACACGGGATCCGAGCTGCGTCTGCAACCTACACCACTGCTCACGGCAATGCCGGATCATTAACCCACTGAGCAAGGGCAGGGACTGAACCCGCAACCTCATGGTTCCTAGTCGGATTCGTTAACCACTGCGCCACGACGGGACCTCCCAAGAATTTTTTTTTTTTTTTTTTTGTCTTTTCTAGAGCTGCTCCCGAGCCTCGACTGCAACCTACACCGCAGCTCATGGCAGTGCTGGATCCTCAACCCACTGAGCAAGGCCAGGGATTGAACCTGCAACCTTATGGTTCTTAGTTGGATTAGTTAACCACTGCGCCACGACGGGAACTCCATGCGGACTTATTAATGATGGCTATTCTGACTGGTGTGAGGTGGTATCTCATGGTAGTTTAGATTTGCATTTCTCTAATAATCAGTGATGCAGAGCATTGTTTCAGGTGCCTGTGGCCCATCATAGCACATCTTGATTTGACTGCCCACAACACAAGTACTCCATTGCCACACAGGTAGTGGCTATTGTATTGGACATCTCAGATCTAGGGTGATTCATATATATATATATATATATATATGTGTGTGTGTGTATATATATATATATATATATATATATATATATATATATATATGTAAGTTGGAGCACCACTGTGTTAGTGTAAATGCAGTACTGTACACCTGATGTATATCCTGGTCTTTTTAGAAAAACTTTCCATATTTCTTTTGATTCATAAACTAATAACTCTAACAAATGCCATGCAAAATGAAGTGAATTTAGATCCTGATTACTGACAATATAGCCCTGCAGTGAACATGGTGATGCCTATGAAGCTAGCACATAACTCGTTCAAGTCTTTTATCTCTTCAGGGAACAGGAAAGCATACTGAGGAATGAAGCCAGTAGTTATTGCTCTCACATCTAGAGCAGATAAGCAAAATACTACCAAATATTGGAAGAGAGTTAAGAAAAGCCATATAAAGGTCAGAACTGAAATTAAATGCATCCTTGAAGAATTTAGCATATCGAAAATAACTGCTTGTATTCCATAGCAAACTTTAGAGATAAGGTCATCATTTTAATCATTTTTTGAAAGAAATGTTCACTGAGCCCTGGTGCATGTTCTATGCTTCAGAGAAAGTTAACATGAATACACAAAAGTCCTTGCCCTTCCTGAAATATTTATCATTTAGTAAGAAGTAACCATTCAACTTTAGCCACCTTAGCTTTAAAAATTAGGTAATAGGGAGTTCCTGTTGTGCTCAGTGGGTTAAGGATCCAGCATTGCCACAAGCTTTGGCATAGGTAACAGATGAGGCTTGGATCTGGTGTTGCTGTTGTTGAGGTGTAGGCCGGTAGCTGCAGCTCTGATTTGATCCATAACCTGGGAACTTCCATATGCCACAGGTGCAACCCTAATAAGAAAAAAAAAATTAGACACTTAATAAAGACTTTTAGGTAAGATCACAATGTGAACCAAATAGTGTTCTAGGAAGTGTTTGGAGGGAAAGATTAAAAGCAGATTTAGAAATTTAATGCAGTCATTTGGATGAGATATTGTGAAGGACACCACTATAATTTTGGAAGTGGAAATGGAAGGCAGGGAAGAAAACAACATATGGTGAGAACTTATGTTCTTGTATTCATTGGCTCATGTAATCTTCAAAGCAATCCTGATGTGTACTTTAAAGATGAGGAAAATGAGGCTTGGAGATCTTGGTTGAGTAATTTCCCAAAGTTTCTGACCCCAGACTCATACTCATGTCACAGGAACATGATATTGCTGTATCCAGGGGGGAAATGTTAGGGTGTGTTGATCTGTGGAGGAAGAGAGGAAGTGGAATGGAGCCTAGGTGTTCAGGAGAATGACACCTCCATTGACTGGAAGAGGAAAGTAAGGAATTACTGATTTGGGATCAAGGAAAGGAAGATTCAGTTTTGGTTGTGTTGGATTTTTTTGGTGGAACATTTGGTTACATTTGTCCAGTGGACCATCAGAAATGTAGAGCTGAAGCTCAAGAGAAGAGTCAGGGCTAGAGAAGCTGTTTGACAAATTAATATAGATGATTAGTAAGGTGGTGTGCACATATGAGTGTGAGGAGAAAAGAAAAAAGGGCCAACAGCAGTTGTTTAAAATCAGTACTGCAGTGTGTGCAGATATCCTGCAGTAGATAACCTGTGAACACATAGTCGGTACACATAAATATCTGATTAGATAACAAATGCATGAGAAAAAAGTTTATTTTTACATCTTTTGGTTAAATCATGGGAGAAATATGTATGCTATGTTCAGTAGTGTAAATGTAATTAACTTATTCCAAAGCAGAAAAGAAGTCAGCTTTCAGAAATACGAATTATCTGATAAGGAGGTAACGTCCAAAAAGTATAAAGAGCTCATACCACTGAATAGCAAAAAACCCAAACAACCCAATTAAAAAAATAGAGGGGAGTTCCTCTGTGGCTCAGCAGGTTAATGACCTGGTGTTGTCCCTGCTTTGGCTCGGCTTGGGTTGTTTCTGTGGTGCAGGTTCAATCCCTGGCCTGGAAATGTCCATATGCCACAGGGGGTTCAGCCAAAAAAAAGGAAAAAAAAAAAAAGATGGACGGAGGATCTGAATTGACGTTGTTCCAGAGAAGACATACAGAAGGCCAACAGGTATATGAAAAGATGCTCAACACTGCCAATTATTAGGGAAATGCGAAGCAAAACCACAATGAAAAATCACCTCACACCTGTAGAATGACTGTTATCAAAAAGTTGAGATAACAAATGCTAGCGAAGATGTGGAGAAAAGGGAACTTTGGGCACTGTTGTTGAGAAGGTAAGTTGGAATAGTGACTATCAAAAAGAGTATGGATGTTCATCAAAAATTAAGAGTAGAACTACCATATGATCCAGCAATTCCACGTCTGGATATTTATCCGAAGAAAACGATAACTCAAAAATATATGTGTTACCCCTTTGTTCATAGCAGCATTGTTTATAGTAACAAGATATGGAAACAACCTAAGTGTCCATCAATGGATGAATGAATGAAGAAGATGTGGTATATATACGGGATGGAATATTATTCAGCTACAAAGAAGAATGAAATCTTCCTCTTTGTGACAACTTGAATGGACTCTGAGGGCATTATGCTAAGTGAAATAAGTCAGACAGAAAAAGACCAGTACTGTATGATCTCACATATATGTGGAATCTAGAAAAGAAAAGAAAAAAAAGCTGTAAGCTCATAGACATAGAGAACAGATTGGTGGTTGCCAGTGGTGGGGGATGGAGGGTGGGTGAGGGGGTCAAAATATGCAAACTTCTGGTTATATTTAAGTCATGGGGATGTCACCTAAAGCATGGTGACTATAGTTAATAATACTGTATTGCATGTTGAAAGTTGCTGAGAGAGTAACTTAAATGTTCTCATGACAAGAAAAAAAATTCTGTATGTATGGTGACATAGGTTAACTAGACTCATTGTGGTGATCATTTTGCAATATATATGAATATGGAATTTTTATGTTGTACAGTTGAAATTAATATATGTCAATTATACCTCAATAAAAGTTTTAATTTTTAAATTTTTTTTTTTGCCTTTTCTAGGGCCACTCCTGTGGCATATGGAGGTTCCCAGGCTAGGGGTCTAATCGGAGCTGTAGTCACCGCCACTGGCCTACGCCAGAGCCACAGCAACTCAGGATCCGAGCCAAGTCTGACCTACACCACAGCTCATGGCAACGCCAGATCCTTAACCCACTGAGCGAGGCCAGGGATCGAACCCGCAACCTCATGGTTCCTAGTCAGATTCATTAACCACTGAGCCATAATGGGAACTCCAAAAGTTTTAAAAATAAAGAGAATTAAAGAGTCTTTTCTCTTAGCATAATACTCTTTTTTCCAGTCTCTAAAACTGAACTGGTCAGTAAACTCTAGGTTTAATTATGGGACAGACAACTGTGAATTGAAGAAAATCTTGTGAATACTTCATGATATAGTGGTGTTAAGAACATAAAATAGTAAAGTTAAAGAACTAAATTAAGGGGGAAAATCACATATATGTGGAAAAGTAAAGGAGGCTGTTTGATACATGAGCCTGAAGTTCAGAAGAGAGGTTAGGGCTTGAGTGTCATTGGCATGAATAAGATATTTAAAGCATAACACCGAGTGAGACCATCAGGGAATGAGTGTAAATAAAGAGCAGAAAGCTCAGGACAGAGCCTTGGAGCACTGCAAACTTTAGAGTTCCAGTAGAGAAGGAAGTGTCAGCAAAGGAAACATGTTACAGGGAAAGCTGGAGAGTATATTATCTCAGAAAGAAAGTGAAGGGTTTCAGGGAGAGATAGGTCAGTTAGCATGAATGGTTTTGCAAGGTCAAGTAAGATAACAGAAATGACCATTGGTTTTAGCAACATGAAGATCACCACTAAACAGTCTCAAGTGGAGTAGCAATGATAGAAACACAGTTGAAGAGGACTGAGGAATAAGTGAGGTGAGAAGGCAAAAATGGGGCTGTAGCTGGAGAGGGTTATAATGTGCAGGGACTGTTTTTTAAGTGGGAAATAATTAGAGCATCTTTATATGTTCATAAGATAGATTTAGTAGAGGATGGAGATTTATTGGAGAAAGGCAAAAGTTACAGGGACAAAATCTTTGAGAAGGCAAGAGGAGATCCCTTTCAGCATCCAAATGGAGGTCTTCATATTCTTTGATTGTTAAAATAAGAGATAAGGCAGGGCTTGGGGAAGGCAGCCATGCATAGCCTGTTGACCCTTGCAGAATGGTAAAAGAGCATGCCTTGGGCCTGGAACGTTTTCTTACATGGAAATAAGGAGGCCTCATGGCCTGTGCTGGGCATGACTTGTACTTGCTTTGTTGTGCTTAAAAGTGTGCATCCTATGACCCCTGGCCAACCCCACTGCTATATCTATTCCTGGTGGGAAGAGAAGGGGCTCCTTCACCAGCCCAGGAAGGGTACATGTAGACCATCTTTCACATCAACTTTTGGGCAAGAAGTGCTGGCCCTGGGGGACCCACACTCACTATTGAGGCTGTTCTTGCTCTGACTCTTCTCTGTGAGTGAAGTGTTTTTCCATCCAATGCCTGGTGAGTAGTGTCTTTCTTAGCAACTCCGATATCTACAAACTGCAATGAGTTGACACCGTGGTACTGCTGCTTCTGGTGATAGGCAGCAGATGTCACTTGCCTGACGGTTTGGTGCATTGAGCAAAATTACCAACAAAGTACACATGGCACAGAGTTCATCAGTGCAGCCATCCCTGGGTGGATGACCTTCCTCCTGCTGACTGGGGATAAAAGAGATATAGACAGTCTTCCTGTCAATAAGGATAAACTGGTGTGATGAATGAGGGCAGAATGCAAGAGATGGACCCTAAAATTTTTTTTTTGGAAAATTAACCTGATCATCTTCACACTTTCACACCATCCTCTAACTTCCACATGGAAAGAGTTGCAGATGACACCCAAGCGGAATCAGAGACCCCTGAGGAGGAAGCTCTGCCTGATCTGGATTGCTTAAAAAAGCCCCAAGTAAGGCTTGTTTTCACTCAACACAAAACCACTCATGGTGTTACTGAAAATGTAACTAATGAAATGAGGTTCTTCTTTGAGAATGAAATATGAAACCTGAAAGACAGATATGGGCAGAGGCTGGGAGAGGCTCATGGTGACTTGGGTGTTGCACCTGTTTGATAAGGAGGCCTTTGCAGACCTGAATTTCTCAGACTGAGTGCTGCCATTCAGGGAAGCTAATCACTGACCTCTGGCTACAGTGTGTTTGCCCACATTGAACAACGGCAATCAACAGGGCAGAGACAGAGATAAGCCTGTGTCACTCTTGATCTGCATTACAGAGTATGGGCACAGTATTCCCAACAGTAGGGGCTTCCCTAGGACTAGGAGCCCCTGGAAAACCATTCATAAAGCTGTAACTGCATTTTTGGGAAAAGCCACAGATATCTATCTATATGATCCTGGCCCTGGGGATTGCAACAGAGCCTTCTGTACTGGAAAACCTCGTTATTCCTACTGCCACCCCCTAAAATGGCTATGGGGGAAGAAGTAGAAAAGCTCTACTGAAACATCTTATTTGGTATAAAAGCATTAGAGTGGTTTCAGTGGTTTCCAACAACATGATCTAGACAGGCAGAAAACCAATAATAGAAAGCCATGCCCAGGGGCCAAAAGGGGAACTCCAGGGAGGACAAAGGACAAATAAAGGAGAGAAGAAGGTTGACCCACAGAGCAATATGGCTTTGGTTGTTTAAACTGGATAGACAAAAACTGATGATATCCCTTTGGAAGAGAGAGGTCCCTCTAAATTAGAGGTTAAGGCTATCATTCCATATTCCCATTGTTATGGCTTGGCTCGTAGAAAATGACTCAGACACTCTCCAAGCAGTCCAAAACAAACAAGACTCACTGAACTTACTAGCTAAGCTGTTGGTGGTAATGGACAACTGAATAATCTCTGATTATTTGCTGGTGGAGCGGCATGACATATGTGTTATTGCCTACACCTATTGTGTATATGTCAATAATTAAGGGAAGGTAAAAACTGAGTTGGAGAGGATCCATGCTCAGGCAACTATATACCTACAGTCCCCCCGGACTCTTTTAAAAAACAAAACAAAACAAAACATCTTTAGCAGTTCCCATTGTGGCCCAGTGGAAACCACTCCGACTAGTATCCATGAGGATGTGGGTTCAATCCCTGACCTTGCTCAGTGGATTGGAGATCGGACATTGCCATGAACTGTGGTGTAGGTGGTAGATGTGGCTCAGACCCTACATTGCTGTGGCTGTGGTGTAGGCCAGCAGCCGTAGCTTTGATTCAACCTCTAGCCTGGGAACCTCCATATGCCTCAAGTGCAGCCCTAAAAAGCAAAAAAACAAGCAAACAAACCCTCTTTAGTTGGCTTATTCCAGGCACTAGGGATTCTTAATCAGGGACCATCCTTGGGGGAGGTCTGATCATTCTCCAGGGTCTGGTTCTCCGTGTGACCTTGAAGAGTTGCTGTCTCAAAATGATGGGCATGTTCTGTGAGCAAACGCTATGCATGTAGATTGTTCAGTGTCCCCATTAGACCCAGTTTCACCTCTGAATTTGGGTGGATGGTGGTCTTACCGTATTTGATGTGTTTTATCTGCTATTTCAGCAGCTGAGCAAGGGTTGGGGGCTTGACTGTCAGGAAAGACAGTCATGCACAGCCTGCTAACCCTTGCATGGCTGCATGTCGTTGGGCACATGGATTCGTTTGGGAATATCTTTCCCTGTTCTGGGTTTGATATGTAATTCTTTGTTCTGCTTAAGGTGTATGCATAATATGGCACCTGGCCAAACCACTGCTATATCTGAACCCAGTGGGGGTTATTTACTTGCTGCACGGGAGTGTGTGTAGATCATTTCCCTGCATCAGCCATAGGGTGAGATGGGTTGGGGACCGACATTCACTATTGGGACTAATCTTGCTGTCTCTTCTCTGTGTGAGTAAAATGTTGTTCCTTTCAGTGCTGATGTGAATTGTGTCTTTCTTGGTGACCCTGACACCTGCAAACCATGCAAGTTGGCATCCCAGGACTGCTGCTCCTGGTGGTAAGCAACAGATGTCACTTGTTCAACAGCAGGATATATAGGTACAGATAATGGAGGTCCTGACTCATTGTCTGTATTTTCTCAAGTAGCTGTGAGGCAAGGTCATCAACTGAGAAGTGAAAATTGGAAAATACAAGAGGATTAAAGAGAAAGGATATGTGAAATTGTCAATACGCAGAGTAGAAAAGCTGGCAGACCAGGGAAGTGAAATAGGATAGGTTGGCAGAGTGGAGTGCCCATGAAATGTATGGCCATATGTTTATTGTGAGTAAATTTGTAAGCTTTCTATTTCTAGAAATATTCAGACACTTAAATGCAGACATAGAGTAAGAGGGATTTGTTGGGATTAATTAGGATTAAAGATTTGTCAGGCAAGATAATCAAGGAAGAAATGACTTGGTTAAGGGTGTTTCTATGGAAATGATTTGAACAATGAATAAGGAACTATAAATTGGGTGATTTGTAGTGAGAAAGTGATAGTGTCCATGGACTAGAGGTATCATTAAAGACAAGGAAGAGCTGTGGTGGGAAGGCAATGAAAAGATAGGAAATGGGAAGGTTAGAAAATGGGGCTCTGGAGTTCCTGTCGTGGCGCAGTGGTCAACGAATCCGACTAGGAACCATGAGGTTGCGGGTTTGGTCCCTGCCCTTGCTCAGTGGGTTGGGGATCTGGCATTGCCGTGAGCCGTGGTGTAGGTTGCAAACGCGGCTAGGATCCCGCGTTGCTGTGGCTCTGGCATAGGCCAGTGGCTACAGCTCCGATTGGACCCCTAGCCTGGGAACCTCCATATGCGGCCAGAGCGGCTCAAGAAAACGGCAAAAAGACAAAAAAAAAAAAAGGGGGGGGGTTTCTGGAATTTGAGATTTTGGAGATGTTATAATCATTGGTGAAGACAGAGTCAACAGTGTTACTGTGGCAGTGGGTGTGGCAGTGGGAGAATGAGGTGGTCATTGTGGGGAAGGAGGATGGGGAACTGAGAATCTAAGGAGTCAAGTGGGTCATCACTGTGGACATTGATACTATAATTGATAAGAGTAGTGGTGGGAATAAAGACTGTGAAGTGTTAGTCATTAGTGAATGAGGGGCTGTTACCCAAGGGTTTGAAAGGTGACAGTAACACGGAGAAAGAGCTAGTGTTAAAATATGCATTCAACTTCAAAGATTATGGGGCTTTTGTAGGAAGAAAGAGGGAATCTGATTGGGGAGCTGCAGTAAAGAGCAAGGGGAGCACACATATCTTAAAATCTGTATTCCATGGGTAATTCAGTTTGGGACTTTAAAATCTGAGACATCTAATACTGGATACCAAGTATGCAATTGAATATTCAAGCCTAGAATTGGGGAGAAAAGTAAAGGATGGGGACATACATTTAGGGTTTGTACTAGAAATTGATCTTTTTTTTTTTGCCGCCTGACATCCACAGTGATCTCCCTTCTTCCAAGTTCTCTTACCCTTTTTGTGGATCTATCCTTCAGTTACTCTCAGCTCATATTATTTGGATGGAGTTACACCACTCTTAGCTCTAGAGTAGGGCTTGATTTGCTTAACCACCCAGTAAATCCTACCACCTGATTATGGTGACCAGTCTGCAGGTGGGAAAGACCTAGCTGGAGCCCGTGAGAATCAGACTTGACTCTTTTGGTCCAATTGTTGGGAAAAAGAAACTTTCTCTTTCCTTTTGCATACTGAGTGTAGAGGATGTGAAATCCGGGAGTGCTGCAAATGCCTTTTTTTTTTTTTTTGTCTTTTTGCCATTTCTTGGGCCACTCTCGCAGCATATAGAGGTTC
Organism: Phacochoerus africanus; assembly: GCF_016906955.1. Taxonomy (NCBI): domain Eukaryota; kingdom Metazoa; phylum Chordata; class Mammalia; order Artiodactyla; family Suidae; genus Phacochoerus; species Phacochoerus africanus. The sequence goes on from NC_062545.1 coordinate 54,606,550, forward strand.
CCAGGCTAGGGGTCCAATCAGAGCTGTAGCCACTGGCCTAGGCCAGAGCCACAGCAATGCTGGATGCGAGCTGCGTCTGTGACCTACACCACAGCTCACTGAAACACTGGATCATTACCCCACTGAGCAAGGGCAGGGACCGAACCCACAACCTCATGGTTCCTAGTCGGATTCGTTAACCACTGAGCCACGACGGGAACTCCTGCAAATGCCTTTTGAAAACAAGAAGAAAACCTGTGAATTAAGTCAACACACAGGGGGCAAGAGAGTAGAGCTGAGTTGAGAGTCAGAGAGATTTGGGTTGTAAGTATATCATTTAAATACAATTGATTCCTGAGTTTAGCTATCCCTTAGTATAAATCAAGTTGTGTTCACTTATCTATTGCTACATAATAAGACACCTGAACTTAGTGCCTTAGAATAAAAAAAAATTATTAGTTTTCATGATTTAAACTTGACAGTTTATCCTTTTAAAAATAAATTTTATCAAAGTATAGTTACTTAGAAAGTTGCATTCATTTCAGGTATACAGCAAAGTAATTTAGTTTTACAGATGCCTATAAACTTGACGGTTTTTCAATGATTTTTATTTTTTCCATTATAGTTGATTTAGAGTGTTATGTCTATTTCTACTGTATAGCAAAATGACCCAGTCATATATATATGTGTGTGTGTGTATGTGTGCATACACACACACACACACACATATATATTCTTATTCTCACATTATCCTTATCATGTCCATCACAAGTGATTAGATATAGTTCCCAGCTCTATACAGCAGGATCTCATTGCTTATCCATTCCAAAGGCAATAATTTGTATCTATTAACTCCAAACTCCCAGTCCATCTCACTCTCCCTTTCCCTTGGCAACCATAAGTCTGTTCTCTAAGTCCATGAGTTTCTTTTCTGTGGAAAGGTTCATTTGTGCCATATATTAGATTCCAGATATAAGTAATATCATATGGTATTCGTCTTTCTCTTTCTGACTTACTTCACTTAGTATGAGAGTCTCTAGTTCCATCCATGTTGCTGCAAATGGCATTATTTCATTCTTTTTTATGGCTGAGTAGTATTCCATTGTGTATCTATACCACATCTTCTTAATCTATTCATCTGTTGATGGACATTTAGGTTGTTTCCATGTCTTGGCTACTGTGAATAGTGTTGCAGTGAACATACCGTGCATGTGTTTTTTTCAAGGAAAGTTTTGTCTGGATATATGCCCAGGAGTGGGATTGCTGGGTCATATGGTAGTTCTATATTTAGTTTTAAACTTGACATTTTTCTTTCCTTTTGGCTGTGCTGCTTGCATGGGGGAGTTCCTGGGTCAGGGATTGAACTTGTACCACAGCAGTGGCCTGAGCCACAGCAGTGACAATGCCAGATCCTTAACCTGCTGAGCCACAAGGGAACTTCAACTTGACAGTTTTTGACTGGGTTTATTCATGCTGAGGCATTCAGTTAACATATCTGCTAGGGGTGAGGCTCAGCTAGGACAACTGGGTGGTTGGGCCTCTCTTTCCGCATGGTATTTCATTCCAGGCTTCTTCACAGCATAGAAGAATCAAGGCAATATTCTGAAAGGTCACCTTAAGCCTTTGCTTGTGTCATGTATGTTGATGTTCCATTGTTCTTGTCCAGTCATATGGCCAAGCCTAGAGTCAGTATGGAGAGGAGTAGCCAAGGGTATGGACACTGAGAGGAGTGAACAGTACTGAGAGGTGTGATTCATCAGGACCATTACTATAATGATCTACGACAACCTGCTTCTACTAATTCTTAGACCACTTGAAGCTCATCCATAGACTGAAGAGATATATCAACCTCAGTTTTTACCTCATTAAATATCTTGTATTTCCCACTCTGGATCTACTCTTTAACACTTTCCACCCTGCATTGTGCTCTGAGAGACTGCTATAAATGGATTTATCAGTGTTTACCCTTGTCCTTTGGCTCCCCATTGGTTTGGGCCAGTAGGGAACCTTAGCAGGAGACCAGAGGAGGAAGGAATGGGTTGCCATTGGCCTTCACTGACGGGGATAGCTTCTGTTAAGGTATTCCTCTCCACCCTTCCCTTCCTTCCTTTGCCCCTTCAGACCCAAGAGCAGTAATACTCAACTTGTCCCAGGATACTATTCTATCCTTTTGGTTTTCCCATACCTTGTCCACTTCATAAATAGCCTGTTTATTGAACTTTTCTCTAATTATCCATGTTTCCTATTGAAACTTTGAATAATATTTACCTATACAGTCCTGTTTTAATGAACTAAGATTAAGAGCATCTAAAAGTACATATGTATATATGATAAAGAATATCCTTATTTTGTCAACTTTGCCAAAGTGAATTAATCTTTTGATTTCTGTATACCAGCTTTACCTGATGGCTGGTATATTTTTCAACCCAATCCTGCAAGGTTATGCAACATTGTCTAAGTGAAAGCTGCCCTTCAGTGCATCTGTGAGTAGCACCTTAGAATTGCCCCTTCTACTTCAGTTTCTCACGAGTAAATTATAGGCAATATTAAATAAGATGATTGGATCATTTTTAAGCAATGTTTAGAATGGCTGCAAGCAAATGCTTGCCTAGAAATTGGCTGAGAATGCTGAGAATAACTGGATTTTATACCTTGTCAGTAAATTTTACACACTGCTGTTATTTTATAATGTCTGAGGGACATACATCCTAAATCCTCAAAGTAAGGTTTGCAGGCAGATGTTGTATCAACCGTTTACCCTTTAGCTTTCTGATAGACAACTACGTGTTCTTTTTAAATTCTGGCTTTAGAGTATTTCATAATTTTCTAAGTGACAAACAGCTAGATGACAAATGGCTATTATAGATTTCTTAAAGATATTTTAAGAGGATGAAATTGTGGCCAAAGTTCTGCATGTTACTAAAGTAAATTTCCAAGACACTACAAAGGTTGCCAGTTATTTTTTATCATATAACCAATGTGATGACTGACTATATTCTGTAACTACTTAAGCTATTTTTTTTTTGTTTTTATGTCTTTTTGATATTTCTTGGGCCGCTCCCGCGGCATATGGAGGTTCCCAGGCTAGGGGTCAAATCGAAGCTGCAGCCCCCGGCCTATGCCAGAGCCACAGCAACGCGGGATCGGAGCCGCGTCTGCAACCTACACTACAGCTCACGGCAACGCCAGATCGTCAACCCACTGAGCAAGGGCAGGGACAGAACCTGCAACCTCATGGTTCCTGGTCAGATTCGTTAACCACTGCGCCACGCCGGGAACTCCATTTTTTTTTTTTTTTTGTCTACTTAAGCTATTAAGTATTAAAAATGTCAGGAGCATGTGAGTAATTTCTGAAAAAAAATTAAAGTGGAGTTTGGAATGGGCTGCAGTATGTGGCTTCCTAGATGTACAGTTTTACTTTGTTTTTGTCACACTGGACTTTCCTGTGATATTCTACATGGTTTACTTCAGGTGTATGGAGGAAACTGAAATCTATGTACTGTCTTTCAAGGCAATGCATTGTAAGACCTATGGATCAAGAGGCTGTAGCTCGGAAATGTTATTTAATAGCCAGTCATAGAATTTTCCCAACTCATATAATGTGACTAATTAGAGCCTATCAACCTTGTGAAATGATTATACAATGAGGGTTTTGAAATGGCAGGAAACAGAGTTTATTTCTGGGAGTTACTTATATATAAGAATAGAAGATAAAAGACAACCTTTTAAGAAAGACATATTGGAAATCAACTTTTTTGGAAAGGGTTTCATTAAATTCAAAGATTCATTGACAATGACATACATTATGAATAGACCTTATGTACACACAGCATGCTCTAAACATAAACATCAAAAATCAGCTATAATTTATACTTTCATGGCCATTAGGAAGCCCTCATGAGTTAAAATAGGCTAAAGACCTAACAACCAAATGCAGTGCATGGAACCTTGATAAATTCTGATTGAAACACATCACTTAAAAAAACATTTTATGGACAACTGAGAAATTTGTATTTGGACTGGATATTATACAGCATTAGGGTACACCCTCCAGTGTTTACTCCATACCTCCTTCTTTTAAACATATGAAAACCATTTTATTATTTATTATTTATTATTCTTTTTTTTGCTTTTTAGGGCTGCACCCACAGCATATGGAGGTTCCCAGGCTAGGGGTCCAATCGGAGCTACAGCTGCTCGCCTACTCCACAGCCACAGCAATGCAGGATCTGAGCCGTGTCTGCGACCTACACCACAGTTCACGGTAGCACTGGATCCTTAACCCACTGAGTGAGGCCAGGGATCGAGCTGCAACCTCATGGTTCCTAGTCAGATTCATTTCCACCATGCCACGACGGGAATTCCTCAAAACCATTTTAAACATACAGAAAAACTGGAAGGATGATTCAATGAATAACCTTATATACCAACCACATTCACTAATTGTTAATAATATACCATGTGTGCATGTGTGTGTATAAGAAGGGAGAGAGAAAATGTGGTAAATATATATATGTCATTGTATGCACACACGCACACACATACCCTTATGCGTATATATGTATCTCACATACATAGAGCTGAACCATTTGCCATGCATTACCCATAGAAACAAAGCAAATACGTGAAATATATTGTGTGAATATTTGTCCAAACCATATGAAAATAAGATGTAGATATCATGACTCTCTGCCTCTAAATATTTCAGTATGTATATTCTAAAAGCTAGGGGATTCTCCTCTATAAACAATAGCATTCACACAGGAACGTGATATTGCTGTATCCAAGGGGGAAATGGTAGGGTGTGATCATCTGTGGGGGAAGAGAGGAAGTGGAATGGAACCTAGGTAGCCTGGAGAGTGACAGCTCCATTACCCAGAAGAGGAAAGTCAGGAATTACTGATTTGGGATCAGGGAAAGGAAGATTCAGTTTTGGTTGTGTTAGTGGGCAACCCCTGTGGTAGGGTAGGACAGAGACAGTTCTTTGTCTCCCGATATGTATTTTCTCCTTCTTCCTCCATCTTCTTTAGTAATAGAGCTCTGAATTTATTTGGGGTGGCAAGATGTCTTACTACCTTTCCTTGAATCTGAGTGTGGCCATGCCATTCAGTTCAAGCCAGTGAGATTTAAGCAGGGGGGTTGTTGGGCAGCATTTTGGGGAAGACGTCTTAAAATGGAGAGTGCTCACCTTTTTACCCTTCAGCCTTTCTTGCCCTTCTTCGTGTTGCTGAATCACCTTTCAAAATCCCCACCTCCCAATATTATCATATTGGCCTTAGTTTTCAATATAGAAATTTTGGGCAAACACAAAAATTCCAAAAGCAACTGTGTATCTACCATACCAACTCTGAACTGTTCAACTGTGGGTTTTTGCTATGCATGACAGAAATAGGCTCTATTTTGTTTAAGCCACCTTTTTTTTTTTTTTTTTTGTCTTTTTAGGGCTGCACCTGTGGCACATGGAAGCTTCCAGGCTAGGGCTCGAATCAGAGCTGTAGCCGCTGGTCTACCCCACAGCCACGGCAATGCCACAGCAATGCCATAGCTGTGCCAGATCTGAGCTGCGTCTGCGATCTACACCACAGGTCACAGCAATGCTGGATCCTTAACCCACTGATTGAGGCCAGGGATTGAACCCACCTCCTCATGGATACTAGTCAGGTTCGTTACTGCTAAGCCACAACTGAACTCCGTTTAAGGCACTCTTAATTAGACATTTCCCATAGGCAACTAGGACTAATCTTGGACACAAAGGAAAACAAGACTAACAAGTTAAAGATCTTCAACACATACATATCATTCTGATGAGAATTAGGAAAACTTCTTGAGCAAATCCAAAATCTGGATTGAAAAGCCAAAGAACAATAATATAAGCTATAACTTTTTGGCAGTTCAGGGAGACCATGTGGAGTTGTTTCTTATAGTATTTTATATATATATATATTTTTTTTTCTTGTCTTTTTGTCTTTCTAGGGCCACACCCGTTGCATATGGAGGTTCCCAGGCTAGGGGTCCAATCAGAGCTATATCCGCTGGCCTATGCCACAGCACAGCAGCGCCAGATCCGAGCAGCATCTGTGACTTACACCATAGCTCACGGCAACGCCGGATCCTTAACCCACAGAGCAAGTGCCAGGGATCGAACCCGCAACCTCATGGTTCCTAGTCGGATTTGTTTCTGCTGTGCCACGATGGCAACTCCAGTATTTTATATATCAAGAGCCAGTCTGCTGGTCTTTATTCTGTTAGAAGGAAGAAATGGGATAATGTCAGTGCATTTTATTTTTTTTTTTTTTGTCTTTTTAGGGCTGTATTTTTTTTTTTTTTTTTAAATTCCGCTGTATTTTATTTTATTTTTTTTTGTCTTTTTGCTATTTCTTGGGCCGCTCCCTTGGCATACGGAGGTTCCCGGGCTAGGGGTCTAATCGGAGCTGTAGCCACTGGCCTATGCCACAGCCACAGCAACGCGGGATCCGAGCCGCGTCTGCAACCTACACCACAGCTCACGGCAACGCCGGATCGGTAACCCACTGAGCAAGGGCAGGGATCGAACCCGCAACCTCATGGTTCCTAGTCGGATTCGTTAACCACTGCGCCACGACGGGAACTCCCGCTGTATTTTTTTAATAGTCAGATTTTTGCCAGGTTTCAAGACCCAAACTTCTTGGGAACTTAGTTGGGCTACTTTGTCTCATTATACTTGGCAGAGAATCTTTCTAGGCCCTTGTCAAATATCAGTTGGGGGCCACCTTGGTGAAGTACACTGGGTTATTTTCATTTCCCCTGAGTCCTAGATTCTCAGTGCTGAGAATGAGAAGAGGGTCAAGTTAGCTTTTGGTAAAAGAGTAGGGTGGGAGAGAATTATCTATGTTTTCCAGCCTGTCATCCCTTGACTGCTTTCTTGCCCTCTGTCTTCAGTTTTAAGAAAGACAGAATGACTTCACATGAAGTAACTGCTTATAAGATACATCCTTTTGAAACTAGCTTTAGATTGGCCCATTATTTGAAAGTTTTTCATTTTTCATCCTTTAAAATTTTGCCCTAAAACCTTAAGTATGGAAGTAGCTCTTGCTTACAAATATTTGCAATCACCTTTTTATCTGTTTTGCATCTCTGTAACTGATCCCTAAAGTGGATTCTCAAGTGTTCAAGCTGAAGGTCTCTTACACAGATAAATGGAGGTTGTCCTGGCATTCAGTATATGATGTGATGGTTCATCTATGTGTCAACTTGGCTGGGCCATGGTGCCCAGATATTTGGTCAAACATTATTTTGGATTTTTCTGTGAAAGTGTGTTTTGGGTGAGATTAACATTTAAATCAGTTGACTTTGTGTAAAGCAGATAGCTTATCCTCCATAGTGTGGAGTGTGTTGGTCTCATAAAACTAGTTGAAGGCCTTAAAAGAACAGAACCTGACTTCTCTCTCAAGCAAGAATGAATTCTGCCTGAGGACTGCCTTTGGGCTTGAATTGTGACTCCTCTGGGTCTCTAGCCTGCTACCCTACCCTGCAGATTTTGGACTTACCAGCCTGCCAATATCTTAAGATAAATCTTTCTCTCTTTACATTGATTTATAGGGATAGAACTAAATATTTATGCTATTTGTTCTTTTTCTATGGAAGACCCTAATATGTATGATTTATTTTACTTCTATTTGTTATTCTTTCTTAGATTTATTGATGCACGGTCTTCTTTTTGCTGTTTATTCTTTTTTCTCCTTTTTTCTTTGGCTACCCTGTGGCATATGGAGTTCCTGGGCCAGGGATCATATCTAAGCCGCATTTGCAACCTGTGCCACACCTGTGGGTAAGGCCAGACCTTAACCCACTATGCTGGGTCGGGGATTGAACCTGGTTCCCAGCAGTGCAGAGATGCTGCTGATCCCATTACACTACAGGGGGAACTCTGCCTTTTATTCTTTTTTGCATTTTAGGGTCACACCCATGGCACGTGGAGGTTCCCAGGCTAGGGGTCGAATTGGAAATACAGCTGCCGGTCTACGCCATAGCCATAGCAATGCCAGATCTGAGCTGCATCTGCGACCTACACCACAGCTCACAGCAACATCAGCTCCTTAACCCACTGAGTGAGGCCAGGGGTCAAACCTGCAATCTCATGGTTCCTAGTCGGATTTATTCCAGCTGCACCACAATGGGAACACCACCTTTTATTCTTAATTCTTTCAAAACTACCATCTCTGGTGCTGTATTTGTGAAGAACCCCTCTAGCCTCTTTTACCTAAATGTCTGTGACGGTATGAAATTTTGTTTCAAATATTGGCATGCAAAGAGTGTCATATACCTTAATTTCTCTAAGAATCAAATTTGCTTTAAGCCTCCTCATGTAATGTGGCCCTCATCTCCAGGTTCTCCTTCATAATTCTCTTAGTTTATACAGGAATGTCATTTTCACAACACTAGGGGAGGGACTAGTTTGTTAATCCAAGGCAGTTGCCAACATCACTGGGATTTTTCCTGCTACTCGATGCAGATCCCGGTTGCTGGTCCTTTAGTTTTTTAGGCATTTTTTGAGATGAGTTAGGTGCCTCTCTCAGTGACACATATTATCTTGAAAAGAACTTTACTGTCACTCTCAACTTTGTGGTGCTTGGTGTGTGTCCTCTTCTGCAGACAGAACGCTGGAATTATTTCACATGCACTTCTTCATGCATGTGAGGTCAGCTCTCTTCTATATTTAATCCCACTTCCAAACCTTTTAAGGGAATCCCCTCCAGTCCTTTAGTTTGCCTGGAACTGCCTCACTCCCTCAAAGCAATAGTCTCCATGTCTCCCTCTCAGAGAAGACTTACATTTTTGGAAAAGTTTGAGTTGAGGTTGTTTCCTAGAAGCAAATTCAGAAGTCTTTATGGCAAGTGAAACCAACATTTTGGCTCCCTGCCTAGAGTGGAGGAGGGAAAAATACCTTCAGCCAAGAGAGCAAATTAATATATCAATGATTTATCCTGTCATGTGTCTTTGTACAATATTATGTTTCCTCATCATTTCTTCCTTTGCTTTATATAAATCCCATTTGTCTTTATTTTGTACTTTTTGCCTTTTAGGGCTGCACCTGCAGCACGTGGAGGCTCCCAAGCTAGGGGTCCAATTGGAGTTACAGCTGCTGGCCTACACCACAGCCACAGCAACGTGGGATCTGAAACGAGTTTGTGACCACAGCTCATGGGTAATGCCAGATCCTTAACCCACTGAGCAAGGCCAGGGATCAAACCTGCCTCCTCATAGATACTAGTTGGGTTCATAACCTGCTAAGCCACGATGGGAACTCCTCCAACTCTTAACTTTGAGCTTTACCCTTGATGGTTTGTTTCAGTGATAATGATTATGGAGACATTTGATAAATTATTTTTTCATGTCGTTTATTCATACAGTCAGTCTGGTTCTATTTAGGCCTTATTCCTGGGGTGACTTTGGTAGGAATTTCAGTCACAAACTGCTGTCCTAAGCATGGGGCTTCTGGGACATGACTTGATCAGCTTTTCCTGGAGTAGTTGGAAATTTCTCACTTCAAGAGGTAATTCAAGAGGCAATTGGGGCAGGGAGAAGCAGAGAATTATCAAGCATCAGGTCCAAGGGGCAAGTTTTAAGTTATAAGCAGTGAATGATGTAAAGATTCAAGAACCAAACTGACCAAGACACATTGCTGTCTGGCTCCTGGGATACCTCTTTTCCCTGCTTAAGATGATTTCTTTGCTGCCTTCTCTTCCTTTCCCTGTCTTTTAAATGTAGGTGTTCCCTGTGGTTTTGTCCTTGGATTTCTTCTCTTTTCATACTGTTCACTCCCTGTGATTTAATCTCATGAGTAGCAGGCACTGTTCTAGGAGCAGGGGTTATAAGTGGTGGAAGTGTCAGACAAATCCTTGCTCTTATCAAATTTTTATTCTAATGGAAGACACAGAAAAAATAAGTGGTTAGTTTAGGCAAGGTAATTTCAGGTAATCATAAATACTAGGAGGACTATAAAACAAGATGATATAAATACTAGAGAATGGATTCTGCAGAGCGGAGGGGCAGGCTTTCCATGCAAACTGTGGGATGAGATTACTCCAGACAACAATAATGAAAATGGTGTGAAGTCCCCAGACAAAGGGAAGAGGCATAAAATAAAGTTGGCATAACCAAGAAACAGAAAGAAGGTCAATGTGACTGGAGTGCGTTTAAAAAGGCAGAGAATGGAAGGAGACGAGCTCAGAAGGAAAGAATTTTGATTTTGTTGCAAGTATGAGGGAAAGCCATTGGAGGGCTTCAGGCAGGGGAGCAACAAAATATAATTTACACATTTATTTTTTTATTTTAAATCTTTTTGTGCCCAAAACATATTACATACAGAAAACTGTATATAAGAGTTCCCATTGTGATGCAGAGGAAATCAATCCAACCAGGATCCATGAGGGTGCAGGTTCAATCCCTGGCCTTGCTCCTTGGTTTGGGTATCTGGCATTGCCGTGAGCTGTGGTTTAGGTCTTAGATGTGGCTCAGATCCTGCGTTGCTGTGGCTGTGGTGTAGGCTGGCAGCTGTAGCTCTGATTCGACTCCTAGCCTGGGAACCTCCATATGCTGCAGGTGTGGCCCTAAAAAATCAATCAATCAATCAATCAAAGAAAATTGTATAAAACCTATGTACATATTAATGAATTATTAAAAGTTGAACATCCGTGTAATTCCCACTTAGGTTAAGATACAGAATTTTGCCAGTCACTCCAGATCCCTTATTATATGTCTCAACTTGATCATAACCCCCCTTTTGCCCCTTTAAAATGTAACAACCATCATTAATTTTACTGTAACCAGTTCTTTTTTATTATAATTTTTTATCAACCATTTATGCATCCCTACTCCTCATTGTTTAGCTCTTCCTTTTAAATCTCTTTTATCTTTTCCCACAGTTTATTTGTTGAGGAAATTGAATCATTGGCAAATACGGTTTTTTACTGTCTTAATTTTGTGGATCATATCTTCATAGTATATTTTAACATGTTCCTTGATCTTCTATATTTTCAGTACATTAAATTTAGAATTTTATTCAGATTCAATAGGTACACAGTGTCTGGTTGTCTCTTTCATGAAGCAGACATTGAAACAATGCCCAAATCCATTAACACTTTAGGATTAAAAAATTGTGATCTCTAAATCTTTTCGCACTAGGAGTAATCAATTCTCAAGAATATTGAAGATGGAATAATTATAATATCCCATAATTATTGTTTTTTTATTCCACATTATATACACAAGTCTTAGAAGAATAATACCAATACTACTACCACTTAGGTGGTTGCTGAAAAATTAAATTAATTTCATGTATGCTCTCCTCATGTCCCCACCTTTGAAGTGACACGGTAGTACTGTATCGACATTGTAAATGCATATAACCATTGCATATTATATACTCTGTTGTAATCCTCATGTAATCTTAGTTCTACATGTAAGTAAATATTTGAAGTTAACCAATAGTTCTTATGTCAATATTTCTTTAAGTCATTATGTTATCTGAAGCTCATTCCCTAGTAGATTGCACAGAACATGCTCAGGTGAACAATAATTTGTGAGTTCTTGCATGTAGAAAACCATTTATTTGCAGCATTTATTTGTTTATTGTCTTTTTTTCTTTTTTAGGGCCACACCCACAGCATATGGAAATTCCCAGGCTAGCAGTTGAACTGGGGCTGCAGCCGCTGGCCTATGCCACAGAGACAGCAACACTAGATCCGAGCTGTGTCTGTGACCTACACTGCAGCTCACGGCAACACTGATCCTTAACCCACTGAGCAAGGCCAGGGATTGAACCTGCATCCTCATGGATACTAGTTAGGTTTGTTACTGCTGAACCACAACGAGAACTCCCATTTTGCAGCATTTAATTTTGAAAGTCAGTTTGGGCTGTATATACAATCTTCATCATATTTTCTTTCTTTGAATACCTTAAATATGTTACTCCATTTTCTTCTGGCATAAAGCATTACTGTTGAAAAGTCTAATGACAATTTGAATTTCTTCCTCATTTAACGACTTTGTCCTTTGTCTAGATGTCAATAAAAATTCTTTCTTTAAATCTTTTTTTCAAAATCCAGTAGTTTTATTAATATATTTCTCCCTTCCAGCATTATTGAGCTATAATTGACATATAACATTGTGTAAGTTTAAGGTATACAAGCTGTTTAACTAAATTTTATTAATATATAAATTTTGCAAAATGATTACCACCACACCCTTTAGCTAACACCTCCATTATGTCATATAATTACCATTTCTTTTTTGTGGTGAGAACATTTAGGATCTACTCCTTTAGAAACTTTCAAGTATATGATACAATATTATCAACTATAATCACCATGCTTGACATTAGAATCCCAGAATTTGCTCATCTTATAAGTGAAAATTTGTCCTGTTTGATCAACATCTTCCTATTCCTCCCACCCCCCAGTCCCTGGCAGCTGTCATTCTATTCTCTATTTTTTTTTTGTTTTTTGTTTTTGTCTTTTTGCCCTTTCTAGGGCTGCTCCTGTGGCATATGGAGGTTCCCAGGCTAGGGGTCTAATCGGAGCCATAGCCACCAGCCTACGCCAGAGCCACAGCAACGCGGGATCCGAGCCACATCTGCAACCTACACCACAGCTCATGGCAATGCCAGATCCTTAACCCACTGAACAAGGGCAGGGACCGAACCCGCAACCTCATGGTTCCTAGTCGGATTCGTTAACCACTGCGCCACGACGGGAACTCCTCTATTCTCTATTTCTATCAATTTGGGTTTTTTAGATTCCACATATAAGTAATACCATGAAGTATTTGCCTTTCTCGGGGCTGTCTTATTTCTCTTAACATAGTACCTTCAAGGTTCATCTGTGTCATCACAAATGACAAGATTTCCTTCTTTATCATAGTTGAATGACATCCCATATATATATATATACCATATATATATATCCCATATATATATATATACATACCATATCTTTATCTATTTGTCTGTAGATGGACACTTAGGTTTTTTTCCTTATCTTGGCTGAATAATTGTTGAGGATAAGGCAGTGATGAACTTGGGAGTACAGCTATCTCTGAGTTCATGTTTTCATTTCCTTTGGATATATACTCTTAAGTATGTAAGTATTACTGGTTCATATGGTAATTCTATTTTTAATTTTTTGAGGCATCTCTATTATGTTTTCCATGGTGACAGCACCAATTTATGTTCCTGAGATTAGAACATAAGGATTCCATTTTTTTTTTCTTTTTGCTCTTTAGGGCTGAACTTACAGCACACGGAGGTTCCCAGGCTAGGGGTCAAGTTGGAGCTGGAGCCGTTGCTGGCCTATGCAGAAGCCAAGCTGTGTCTGTGACCTATGCCACAACTCACGGAAACACTGGATCCTTAACCCACTGAGCAAGGCCAGGGATTGAACCTGCATCTTCATGGATGCTAGTCACATTCGTTAACCACTGAACCATGATGGGAACTCCAAGGAGGGGATTTTTAATTGAAAAATTCATTATAACTTGGTCGAATTTTTACATATTAAAAAAAAAACTTCCAAAAATTAATTGACCTTAGAGGAAAGGGTTCATTTCTGGGCTTTCTGTTATGTTCCATTGATCTGTGTTTATTTTATGCCAGTTTTATACAGTTTTGATTACTATTGCTTGGTAATATAGTTTGAAAACAGGAAGTTTAATGCCTCCAGCTTTGCTCTTTTTCAAGATTGCCTTGGCTATTTGGGATCTTTGGTTCCATGCAAATTTTAGATTTTTGAAAAATTTCTGTGAAAAATATCAGTGGAGTTTTTATATGGATTGCATTGAGTCTGTAGATTTCCTTGGGTAGTGTGGTCATTTAAACAATCTTCCAATCTATGAGCATGAAATATCTTTCTATATATTTGTATCTTCTTCAGTTTCTTTCATCAATATCTTATATTTTTATTTTTTAGATGTTCTATTTTATTTTTTTCAATGAATTTATTACATTTATAGTTGTACAATGATCATCACAATCCAATTTTTTAGGATTTCCATCCCACACCCCTAGTGCATCCTCCCACCCCCTGAACTGTCTACTTTGGAAACCATAAGTTTTTCAAAGTCTGTGAGACAGTATCTGCTTTGCAAAGAAGTTCATTCTGTCCTTTTTTCAGAATCCACATGTCAGTGAAAGCATTTGATGTTGGTGTCTTATTGTAAGACTGACTTCACTTAGCATGACAATTTCTAGGTCCATCCATGTTGCTAAAAATGCTGATATTTCATTCTTTTTAATGGCTGAGTAATATTCCATTGTGTATATGTACCACATCTTCTTGATCCATTCCTCCGTTGATGGACATTTAGGTTGTTTCCATGTCTTGGCTATTGAAAATAGTGCTGCAATGAACATTGGAGTATTTGTGTCTTTGCGAGTCATGGTTTTCTCTGGATAGATGCCCAGGAGTGGGATTGCTGGATCAAATGGTAATTCTGTTTTTAATTTTCTGAGGAATCTCCATACTGTTTTCCACAGTGGTTGCACCAGTTTAAAAACCCACCAGTTAGTGTAATAGGGTTCCTTTTTCACCAGACCCTCTCCAGCACTTTATTGTTTGTAGACTTTTTGATGATAGCCATTCTGGCTGGTGGAAGGTGGTACTTCATAGTGGTTTTCATGTGCATTTCTCTAATAATGAGTGATGTTGAACATCCTTTCATGTGTTTTTTGGCCATATGTATGTCTTCTTTGGAGAACTGTCTGTTGAGATCTTCTGCCCATTTTTTGATGGGGTTATTTGTTTTTTTTTTGTTTTTTTTTTTTTTTTTTTTTTTGGTAGGGAGCTGCAGAAGGTGTTTATAAATTTTGGAGATTACTCCCTTGTCAGTTGATTCACTTGCAAATATTTTCCCTGATTCTGTGGGTTGTCTTTTCACTTTGTTTAGGGTTTCCTTTGCTGTGCAGAAACTTTTAAGTTTAATTAGGTTCTATTTGTTTATTTTTGTGTTTACTGTCATTACTCTCTAAGAGGTGGATCTGAGAAGATGCTGCTGTTTTTATGTCAGGGAGTGTTTGGCCTATGTTTTCCTCTAAGAGTTTGATAGTGTCTGGTCTTATATCTAGGTCTTTAATCCATGTTGAGTTTATTTTTGTGTATGGTGTTAGGGAGTGTTCTAATTTCATTCTTTTCCATGTGGCTGTCCAGTTTTCCCAGCATCACTTATTGAACAGGCTGTCCTTTCTCCATTGTATATTCTTGCCTCTTTTGTCATAGATGAGTTGGCTGTAGGTGGGTGGATTTAATTCTGGGCCTTCTATCTGGTTCCACTGATCTGTATTTCTGTCTTTGTTACAATACCATATGGTTTTGAAGATTGTCGCTTTGTAGTATAGTCTGAAGTCCGGGAGACTGATTCCTCCAGCTCCGGTTTTCTTTTTCAGGATGTCTCTGGCTATTCTAGGTCTTTTGTGCTTCCAAACAAACTTTGAAATATTTTTTTCAAGTTCTGTGAAAAATGTCCTTGGTAATTTGATAGGGATTGCATTGAATTTGTAGATTGCCTTGGGTGGTATAGTCATTTTGATCATATTAACTCTTCCATCTATTTGTGTCATCTTTGATTTCTTTCATCAGTGTCTTATAGTTTTCAGAGTACAGGTCTTTTGTCTCTTTAGGTAGGTTTACTCCTAGGTATTTTATTCTTTGGATGTGATGGTAAATGGGATTGCTTCCCTAATTTCTCTTTCTGATCCTTCATTGTTAGCATATAGAAATGCTGTTGAGGAGTTCCCGTCGTGGCGCAGTGGTTAACGAATCCGACTAGGAACTATGAGGTTGTGGGTTCGCTCCCTGCCCTTGCTCAGTGGGTTAACGACCTGGCGTTGCCGTGAGCTGTGGTGTAGGTTGCAGACGCGGCTCGCATCCCACGTTGCTGTGGCTCTGGTGTAGGCCGGTGGCTTCAGCTCCGATTCGACCCCTAGCCTGGGAACCTCCATATGCCGTGGGAGCGGCCCAAGAAATAGCAACAACAACAACAACAACAAAAAAAGACAAAAAAAAAAAAAGAAATGCTGTTGATTTTGGTGTATTCATTTTGTATCCTGTGACTGCCAAATTCATGGATGAGCTCTAACAGTTTTCTGCTGGAATCTTTAGGATCCTCTAGGTATAGTCTCATGTCATCTGCAAATAATGATGGTTTTACTTCTTCCTTTCCAATCTGGACTCCTTTTATTTCTTTTACTTCTCTGATGACTGTGGCTAGGACTTCGAAAACCACGTTGAATAGTAGTGGCAAGAGCAGACCTCCTTGTCTTATTCCTGATCTCAGTAGGAATTCTTTCAGCTTTTCTCCATTGAGAATGATATTAGCTGTGGGTTTGTCATATATGGCCTTTGTTATATTGAGGTAGGTTCCCTCTATGCCCACTGTCTGAAGTGTTTTTATCAGAAATGGGTAAAATTTTTTTTGGATTTTGTCAAAGGCTTTTTCTGCGTCTATTTGGAGGACCATATGATTTTTGCTCTTCAGTTTGTTAATGTGGTCTATCACACTGACGGATTTGAGGATATTGAAGAATCTTTGCATCCCTGGGATAAAACCCACTCATACAATCCTTTTAATGTATTGTTGGATATGGTTTGCTAGTATCTTGTTGAGGATTTTTGCATCTATGTTCCTCAGTGAAATTGGCCTGTAGTTTTCTTTTTTTGTGGTCTCTTTGTCTGGTTTTGGTATCAGGGTGATGGTGGCCTCATAGAATGAGTTTGGGAGTATCCCTTCCTCTGCAAGTTTTTGAAATAGTTTCAGAAGGAGAGGTGTTAGCTGTTCTCTAAATGTTTGATAGAATTCTCCTGTGAAGCCATCTGGTCCTGGACTTGTGTTTGTTGGAATTTTTAAATCACATTTCAATTTCAGTTCTTGTGATTGTTCCATTCATCGTTTCTATTTCATCTTGGTTTAGCCTTGGAAGATTGTACCTTTCTAAGAATTTGTCCACTTCTTCTAGGTTTTCCATTTTATTGGCATACAGTTGCATATAGTAGTCCCTCATGATCCTTTGTATTTCTGTGATGTCCGTTGTTACTTCTCCTTTTTCATTTCTAATTTTATTGATTTGAGTCCTCACTCTTTTTTTCTTGATAAGTCTGGCTAAGGGTTTATCAATTTTGTTGATCTTTTCAAAGACCCACCTTTTCGTTTCACTGATTTTTTTCTATGGTTTTCTTTGTTTCTATTTCATTGATTTCTGCTCTGATCTTTATGATTTCTTTCCTTCTACTAACTATAGGTCTTGTCTGTTCTTCTCTTTTGAGCTGCTGTAGATGTGAAGTTAGCTTGTTTATTTGAGCTTTTTCTTGTTTCCTGAGGTGGGCTTGTATTGCTATAAACTTTCCTCTTAGAAGGTTTTTGCTGCATCCCATAGGTTTTGGAGTTGTCATATCTTTTTTTTTTCATTTGCTTCTAGGTATTTTTGAATTTCCTCTTTGATTTCTTCAGTGATCCCTTGGTTGTTTAGTAGCATGTTGTTGAGTCTCCACGTGTTTGGGTTTTTTGCAGTTTTTTTCTTGTTGTTGATTTCCAGTTGTATAGCGTTGTGGTCAGGGAAGATGCTTGATATGATTTCAATTTGCTTAAAGTCACTGAGATTGGATTTGTAGCCCAGGATGTGATCAATCTTAGAGAATGTTCCATGTGCACTTGAGAAGAATATGTATTCTGCTGCTTTTGGATGGAATGTCCTATAAATATCTACTGAGTCCATATGGTCTAATGCTTCATTCAGGGCCTGTGTTTCCTTATTGATTTTCTGTCTGGATGATCTGTCCATTGCTGTAAATGGGGTGTTAAAGTCCCCCACTATGATTGTGTGATTGTGAATTTGTCCTTTTAAGGCTGTTAGCAGTTGCCTTATATATTGTGGTGAACTTACGTTGGGTGCATAGATATTTAAAATTGTTATATCTTCTTGTTGGATTGATCCTTTGATCATTATGTAGTGACCTTCCTTGTTCCTTAAAATATTCTTCATTTTGAAGTCTATTTTGTCTGTTATGAATATTGCTACTCCAACTTTCTTTTGATTCCCGTTTGCACGGAATATTTTCTTCCATCCTCTCACTTTCAATTTGTATGTGTCCCTAGAAGTGAAGTGGGTCTCTTGAAGACAGCATATATATGGGTCTTGTTTTTGTACCATTCAGCCAGTCTATGTCTTTTGGTTGGGGCGTTTAGTCCATTAACATTTAAGGTACTTATTGATATGTATGTTCTTAATGCTATTTTATTAATTGCTTTGAGTTTTTGTTGCTCTTTTTTCTTCCCTTCTTCTCTTGTTCTCTCCTCTTGCGATTTTTTTTTGTCTTTTTGCCTTTTCCAGTCCCATGACATATGGAGGTTCTTCGGCTAGTGGGCTAGGGGGCTAGGGGTCTAATAGGAGCTGTAGCCGCCGGCCTGTGCCATAGCCACAGCAACGTGGGATCCGAGCTGTGTCTGCAACCTATACCACAGCTCACGGCAACGCCAGATCCTTAACCCACTGAGCAAGGCCAGGGACCGAACCTGCAACCTCATGGTTCCTAGTCGGATTCATTAACCACTGCACCACAACGGGAAGTCCCCTCCTCTTGTGATTTGATGAACATCTTTAGTGTTGTATTTGAGTTGATTTTTCTTATTTGTTTGTGTATCAATTGTAGATTTTTGGTTTGCAGTTACTCTGAAGTTTTGATATAAGAGTCTATATATATATGAGATTGTTTTAAGTTGTTAGTCTCTCAATTGCAAGTGCATCTCCAGTGTCTTGCATTTGTACCCACCTCTTCTTATGACTTCTGATTTTGGTGGCATAATTGTGCACAGATTATTCTGTACTCTTACTGTATATGTACCTGTACTGATGAGCCTTGTCATTTGTGGCGTTTTTGTTTCTGGTTGTGGTCTTTTCTTTTCTGCCTAGAGGAGTTCCTTTAGCATTTGTTGTAAAGCTGGTTTTGTGTTGCTGAATTCTCTTAGCTTTTGCATATCTGTGAAGCTTTTGATTTCTCCTTCAAATCTGAATGAGAACCTTGCTGGGTAAAGTATCTTGGTTGGAGGTTTTTTGCTTTCATTGTGTTAGATATATCATGCCACTCCTTTCTGGCCTGTAGAGTTTTTGCTGAAAAACCTGCCGATAACCTTATTGAGGTTCCCTTGCATGTTACTTGTTTCTTTTCCCTAGCCACTTTCAAAATTTTCTCTTTGTCTTTAATTTTGATCAGTTTGATTAATATGTGTCTCAAGGTATACTTCCTTGGGTTTATTTTATATGGTACTCATTGTGCTTTCTGGATTTGAGTGAGTGGTTCCTTTCCCATGTTAGGGACATTTTCAGCCATTATCTCTTGGAATATTTTTTCTGTCCCGTTCTCTCTCTCTTCTTCTTCTGGCGCCCCTATAATATGGATGTTGGTGCATTTAACATTGTCCCAGAGTTCTCCAAGAGTCTCTTTATTTGTTTTCAATCTTTTTTCTCTTTTCTGTTCTGCATCCGTAATTTCCACTACTCTGTCTTCCACCTTGCTTATTCGTTTTTCTGCCTCCTGTATTCTGCTATTAGCTGCTTCTAGTGAATTTTTTAATTCAGTTATTGTATTTTGCATCTCTTCTTGTTTAAGTTTTATATCTTGTATCTCTTTGGTCAGTGTTTCCTGTAAGTTATCCATCTTTGCCTCCAGTTTATTTCCAATGTCTTGCCTCATCTTCAGCATCAACAGTGTAACGTCTTTTTCCTGGAGGCTGAGAATCTCCTCATCACTTAGCTGTTTTTTCTGGGGTTTTTCCTTTCTCCCTCATCTGAGTTATAGTTCTCTGTGTTTTCATTTTTATAGGTTTTTGGTGTGGTGTCCTTTTTACAGACAATAGAGTTGTAGTCTCTCTCACTTTTGGTGCCTGTTCACCTTCTGGCTGAAGTTGGTATGGGGGCTTGCTGTAGGCTTCCTAATGGGAGGGACTGATGCCTACCCACTGGTAGGTGGAGCTGATTCCTATCCCTTTGGTGGGTGAGGCTTTGTCTCTGGATGAGATTAGAGGCAGCTGTGTCCCTGGGGGGTTTTTAGGCAGCCTGTTTACTGAGGGGCAAGTCTCTGATCCCAGCTGTTGTTATTGTTTGGCCTGGGGCTTCTCAGATCTGATGGGTGGGGCCAGATTTTCCCAAAATGGCCACCTCCAGAGAAAGGCAGGCTGCTGAATATTCCCAAGAGCTTTGCTTCCAATGTCCTTCTCCCACAACAAGCCACATTCACTCCTGTTTTCCCAGGATGTCCTCCAAGAACTGCAGTCAGGTCCAACCCAGATTCCTATGGAGACTTTGTTTTGCCCTGGGACCCAGTGCACCTGAAAGTCTGTATGTGCCTTTTAAGAATGGGGTCTCCATTTCTGCCAGTCCTGTGGATCTCCTGTGCACAAGCCCCACTGGCCTTCAATGCCAGATGCTCTGGGCCTCTTTCTCCCAGTGCCAGATCCGCACATGTGGGAGTTTGATGTGGGGCTCAGAACTTTCACTGCTGTAGGTGAGTCTCTGTGAACCAGTTACTTTCCAGTCTGTGGGGCTTTCCACCCGGGAGGTATGGAGTTGCTTATATCACGTAATTGCCCATCCTACCTCTTGACGTTGCCTCCTCTTTGTTTTCTGGAGTAGGATCTCAATGTCTTATAGTATTTAGTGTATAGATCTTTCAGCTCTTTGGGTAAATTTCTTTCTTTCTTTCCTTCCTTCCTTCCTTCCTTCTTTCCTTCTTTTCTTCTTTCCTTCTTTCTTTTTTGTTCTTTCCTACTTTCTTTCTGGCTTTTTAGGCCTGCACCTGTGGAATATGGAAGTTCACTGGCTAGGGGTTGAATCAGAGCTGTAGCTGCCAGCCTACAGCCCAGCTACAGCAACATGAGATCTGAGCTGTGTCTGCGAACTATACCACAGCTCACAGCAATGCTGGATCCTTAACCAATGAGCAAGGTCAGGGATCAAACCTGCATCCTCTTGGATCCTCATTGGGTTCATTACCACTGAGACATGATGGGAACTCCCTAGGTAAATTTATTTCTAAATATTTTATTCTTTTTGATGCAATTATAAATGAGATTGTTTTTTAAATTTCTCTTACCGATAATTCATTGTTAGTGTATAGAAATGTAATTTTAAGATATTAGTTTTATACCCTGAAAATTTATTGAATTCATTGTTAATTTGAATAGATTTTTGGTGGAGTGTATATACTATCATGTCATCTTCAAACAGACAACTTTACTTCTGCCTTTCTGATATCGATGCCTTTTACTTCTTTTTCGGCCAAATTGCTGTGGCCAAGACTTCTGGTACTAAACAGTAGTGAGGGTGGACATCTCTTACTCCTGATTCTAGAGGAAAAGCTTTCAGCTTTTCACTGTTGATGATGATGTTAGCTGTGTCATATATGGCCAACACTCAATTTGTTAAGAGAATTTTGAAATCATGAAGAGATGTTGAATTTTATCAAGTGCATTTTCTGCATCTATTGAGATAATAATATCATTTCTATCTGTTATTTTGTTAACATGATGTATCACATCCTTGAATTCCTGGAGTAAATCTTACTTGTTCATGGTTTATGATCCTTTCAATATATCCCTGGGTTCAGTTTGCTAATGTTTTGTTGAGATATTTTACACTCAATTATATCAGAAATATTGCCTGTAATTTTCTTTTCTTATAGTTTTCATGTCTATCTTTGGCATCGGGGTTATGCTGGCCTTATAATGGGTTTGGAAGTGTTCTCTCCTCTTCTACTTTTTGGAAGAGTTTGAGGAGGATTGGTATTAATTCTCCCTTTAATGTGGTAGAATTCACCAGTGAAGCCATCTGGTCCTAGACTTTGTTAGGTTATACTTGTGGGGTTCTTTCGCTGGTTGGTTTTGAGAGACATATTGTCAAGACTACTCTGTCGTCTTCAGACCTTAATATGGACCCCTGATGTTAGAGTGTGCAAAACTCTTCCTAGTTTCAGCTGTTATTCTTAAATTGACCCTTTGAACTTTTCAGTGAACACCTGTTGGCTTTTTTTGGATTCTTAGGTCAGTCAGCTGTCTTTTGCTTCCCTTTACTTTCCTCTGTTACTGATACCATGCAGCTCTTGTAGCTGTTAGTTTTTAATGCCCACATACTCATATTTTGGGGTTTTTAGAGCTACCTTTAACCTAGTTTTATTGTAGATGTTGTCCATGGGCCTTTTAAATTGCTACCCTAATTACTGAATTTGTTTTTATGGTGAGATTTGGGACAACCCAAAAATACATTGCTTCTGCTGCTATCTTTCTAGAATCCTCTATGATTTGTCTTAAAAAAAATTAAGCGGGCTCCCTGGTGGCATAGTGGTTAGAACTTGGTATTTTCACTGCTGCCTTGTCTTTGATCCCTGGTCTGGGAATTAAGATCCCACATCAAGGCACTGCACACCTCAGCCAAAAAATAAATACATAAATAAACAAAAATTAAGTAATTAAATCATGCCTATGGCTTCTACTGCTTAGAGTAACTGTATTAGTGTTTTAGGGCTACCTGGCTCCTTGACTTGTAGATAGCTGTCTTCTCCCTGTGTCTTCACGTAATCTTCTCTCTGTTCATGTCTGTGCCTAAATTTCCTCTTTTTTTTTTTTTTTGGCCACACCCATGGCATGTGGAAGTTTCTGGGCCAGGAATTGAACCCATACAGCAGCAGTGACCTGAGCCACAGCAGTGACAATGCCAAATCCTTAACCCTGTGTGTGAGGGGTGGGGTCAGGTGGACACACAATTCAACTCATATCAAGCACATATGCTCTAATGATTCCAAAGTCTATTTGTATCTCTTTCCCAACACCTCTCTGACAGGCCACTTTCTCACCATTTATATGCTCTCAGTAGTTAGCACAGTTCTCTGGATGAATAAGTTGTCTAGTAGGCAATTAGATATGTGCTTCTGCAACACTTAAAACACAGTGTACACAACTGTACACATTTTTCTTTTCTTTAACCTTGTTACTCTCTTCACATTCATTAACTTGGGAAGTGGCACCAATATAGTCAGTTTTCCAGGCCAGAAATGTGGGGCTATATAAGCAATTTTCTCTTTCATCTCTAAAGAGTCATGAAATTCTTTTGTTTCTATTTCTTTAACATTTTTCTTATCTATCCCTTTTTTTCCCCCCTCCACCTGTGATTGCTATTATTTTGGTTCAGACACCCTCTCTATCTCCTAGGAGTCCTCCCCTCCCTTAAGTTAACATTGAATTCATTTATTTAGGAATCCATAAAATGCTCACATGGTCCCAGACTCAAAAGCTCTAGCAAAGGGAGTTCCCTTGTAGTGCAGTGGGTTAAGGATCAGGCATTGTCACTGTACTGGCCCAGGTTGCCGCTATTGTGTGGATTCATTCCCTGGCCTAGGAACTTCCATATGCCACAAGCATAGCCAAAAAAAAAAAAAAAAAAGTGCTAGTGAAATGCTTGTTCTCACTCATCTCATGCACCCAATTCACTTCTCTGGAAGCAACTAAAATGTTATCAGTTTCTAATGTTTCCTTCCAGAGATATTTTATGCATATTTTGTTTTTCCATGTAATGCATAAATATTAAATACATAAAATATATTTTTTGGGGTCTTCTTGCCTTTTCTAGGGCTGCTCCTGTGGCTTATGGAGGTTCCCAGGCTAGGGGTCCAATTGGAGCTGTAGCCACCGGCCTATGCCAGAGCCACAGCAACATGGGATCTGAGCCACATCTGCAACCTGCACCACAGCTCACAGCAACGCCAGATCCTTAACCCACTGAGCAAGGCCAGGGATCAAACCCGCAACCTCATGGTTCCTAATCGGATTCGTTAACCACTGCGCCACGACTGGAACTCCTAAACACATAAAATATTTTTGTTTGTCCTTTTTACTTAGAAGGTGACACATACTACATATTGTTCTTCAAATTAATTCTTTTAATTTAATAATAAATTTTGGAGGTCATTCTATATCAATACATAAAAATTAAAAAAAAAATTTAGGGAGTTCCTCTGTGGCTCAGTGGGTAAAGGATTTAGCATTGTCACTGCTGTGGCTTGGGTTGCTGATGTGGTGTGGGTTTGATCCTTGACCTGGGAACTTCTATATGCCACGGGCATGGCCAAACAAAACTAAACAAAACAAAAAACAAACTTTAAATTATCATTTTATGGGTAACTATTGAACATTTAGGTGCTATGAATAACCTTGTATATAACCTTCTATATATGTGCAAGTGTACCCATAGGATCAATTCCTCCAAGTGGAATTGCTCAGTCAAAAGGTATAGAGATTTTTAGTGCTGACAGATGTTGCCAAATTGCCCTTCAATGTTTTTGCTGTAGTCCTTTTGATTGATCTCTCTGCTTTGAATTCATCCTCCATGATGCTGCCAGAGTCAGTCTATAAAATGAAACTCTAATCATGTTTCTCTGCTTCTTTAAACTCATCAGTAACTCCCAATTACTTACCACAAAACCCCAAACCTCTTGGTATGAAATACATAACCCTCCTTTTTGAGTATTTGCTTATTTGGCCAGGCTCACTTCTCCCCATTTCCCTAGGTCCACTTTACACTCTGGTGAAACTAGTTCTCATATCTCATAAATCTGTGCTTCATGCCTCTTACAGTACATGCTATCACTTCTGCTTGGAAAACCTGCTCATCCTTCAAGACTCAGTTTGTTCTCCTCTTATTCAAATGGAGTAGAACACACTTTGGTCCTGCTACCACGTGCCAGGTACATATCTCTAAGATTGCCTTATTCCACTGGATATTAACTACCTATTCATAGCTGTCTCTCCTAGCTTGTCAATTAAATATCTATAAAATTTATGCCACACAAAGAAAATATAAAAGGGATGCAGAGTCTAGTCAGGCAATAAGGAGATTTGTTAAATTCAATCAACCGGTGAAGGAAATTAGCTGTAGCTCCAGGTCGGGTAAAACAGACCATTTGCCCAAATGAGATGTTAAAAATATCGAGAGAAAGTATGATGAATATTGGGTAAATGTGAAGTGAGAAAGATACCCAGGGGAAGCATAATGCCAATATGTCCAGCCTTCTTTTTTGTCTCCTGCCTCTCATTTTATCTCCAGCAATATCAGACTACCGTATATAATTGTTCCTCAGACTAACCATGTTGTGCTCCCTGCTTAGAACTCCCTTCTCTATTTTAGCTGCATGGTAGGTGAATGCCAGCTCTTCCCTCAAAACCTGGATGAAAGCTTAACTTTCCTGGAAAATTATTCCTGGAACTGAGGAATCATTTCATTCACTCTAATGCTTCTAAAACCTCCTTTTTTTCCATAGTTCTATTAGACAATACTGTGGTTTATTTATTTGCATGGCTCTTGGCCTTGCACAGCAAGACCAAGAGGTTTCTGCAGGCTGAATTTTGTCTTATTTGCCTTTGTTTCTTAAGTATCCCCTGAGCAATATTTTAGATATAGTAGTTGCCCATGAAAGGTTTGCTCAAGCTGAACTGACTGTGTACTCTCTTTGTCTTTGTAGTATAATCCAGCAGCCAAGAGTTTGAGTTTTGGAGTCAGACTGCTAGGTATCAAAGCAGGCTCTATCACGTCCTAGCTGTGTGACTTTGGAAAAGCTACTGAACCTCTTTAATGCCTTAATTTTTTCACCTCCCCCCAGAAACACATCAAAGCTACAACTTCATTTAGAGCAACTCTCTGAGAACAACATGGAGAGTAGCTGAATGACTCTTTTAAAGTTAAGGCTGTAAGGAAAGAACCACATGGAATCAAGTGGGAGAAAAGGAGAAGCTATCTAGTTAGGACCCACACCTCTAGTGGATGACTCAGAAGTGGAGGAGGATATCACAGGCTCAGGGATCCTCACTAAGGAGCAAGGGGTTTAAGCCCCATATTAGCCGCCCCAGCACTTGGGTCTGACACAGGGAAGATGAACACCCTTAGTAGATTTGAAAATCAGTGTGGCTCAACAGCAGGGCTGTAAGAAACCAAGACTGCACCTGGAGAGTGCATGCACAATCTTGTGTGCTCCCAGTCCTAGTGCAGAAGCAGCAGATTAAAAACTGTCGTGCCCTGGTCTTGCCAGACCACCCCAAAGTGGCCCTGACTTGCAATAGAATCCAGCATATTCTGCTCTGGCACTGCTCCCTAGGATAAGGTGGAGACTGCCATTACCAACATATATGTGCATGCACTGGGGAAGGAGCTGAGCAACTTGGGCCTTGGCCTTGACTCTAGTCATGCTGAAGACCCAGAACCAGCTCAGAAGTGTGATTCCAACTCCTCAGGCCCTCCCTTACTGTGCCCCTAATCAAAGTGCAAACTGTCACATGCTGAGGGAGAAGCCAAAATTCTTCAGGGCTCCTGCTCCAGCCCCTTGGGCCATGGCCTTACCTGTGAATAGAGTGGTGACCACAATTGAACATAGGAAGCCCCAGCTCATGCTTAGCTCTAGCTCTAGATCCTCTGACTCTAGCCCTCCCTCTCACTGAAGTCATGGTTGACAGGGACCCTGGAAGAAGATATGGCTCACGTTCACTTCAGATCCAGCTCTGCCACCAAAGACACAGGAAACATGCAGACAGCATAGGGATGTTCTCACACAAGGATACGCCTTCACAACTGGAATGGGTAACTGTTTTGCCTAATTTTATAGAGACAAATAGAGAAATTCAAACAAAGTGAGAAGGCAGAAGAATATATTTCTTTTTTATTTTATTTTTTGCTTTTTAGGGCTGCACCCACAGCATATGGAGATTCCCAGGTTAGCGGTTGAATTGGAGCTGCAGTTGCCGGCCACAGCCACAGCCACAGCCGCATGGGATCCAAGCCGCATCTGTGACCTAACCACAGCTCCGAGTAACACCAGATCCCTAACCCACTGAGTGAGGCCACGGATTGAACCTGCATCCTCATGGAGAGTAGTCAGGTTCACTAACTTCTGAGCCATGATGAGAACTTCCAGAATATACTTCAAATGAAGAACAAGATAAAACTCCAGGAAAAACCCTAATGAAGTGGAGATAAATAATTTACTTGATAAAGAATTTAAAGCAACAGTAATGAAAATGCTAACTGAATTTGGAAAAAGACTAGAGGAACACAGTGAGAACTTCAACAAAGAATTAGGAAAAAAAATAGAACCAGTCAAAGATGGAGAGTATAATAACTGAAATGAAAAATACACTAGAAAGAATTAACAGCAGATTAGGTGATATAGAAGACTGCACAGCAACCCGGAAGACAGAATAGTCAAAATCACTCAGTCAGAACATCAGTCCAATAATGCACAAGTAGATTATTCTCCATGATCAAGTGATGCAAGGATGGTTTAATATCCAGAAATTAATCAACATGATATACAACATCAACAAAACAAAGGATAAAAATCACATGGTCCTCTCAATAGATGAAAAAAAAAGCACTTGACTAAAATTCAACATCCATTCATGATAAAAATTCACAACAAAGTGGGTATAGATGGAACACACTTCAATATAATAAAGACCATATATGACAAATCCATGGCTAATGTCATACTCAATGATGAAAAATGGAAAACTTTTCCTCGAAGGTCAGGAAAATGACAAGGAAACCTGCTCTTGCCATTTCTACTGAACATAGTATTGGAAGTCCTTGCTACAACAATCAGACAAAAAAAAAACATAGGAAAAAAGAAATAAAATTCTCACCATTTGCAGATGATATGATACTATATGTAGAAAACTCTAAGTACTCTACCAACCCCCCCCAAACTATTGGAATAATTGAATTTAGTAAAATTTTAGGATAAAAGATCAATTTGTTGTATTTCTATGCACTAAAAATGAACTATCAAAAAGGGAAATCAAGAAAACAATATTTACAATCATATCAAAAAAGAATAAAATACTTAGGAATAAGTTTAATAAATAGGTAAAAGACCTATACTGTGAAAACAATGACAGTGACAAAAAAACTGAAATCAGGAGTTCCCGTCATGGTGCAGTGGTTAACAAATCCAACTAGGAACCATGAGGTTGCAGGTTCGATCCCTGCCCTTGCTCGTTGGGTTAACGATCTGGCATTGCTGTGAGCTGTGGTGTAGGTCGCAGATGCACCTCGGATCCTGTGTTGCTGTGGCTCTGGAATAGGCTGGCAGCTACAGCTCCGATTCGACCCCTAGCCTGGGAACCTCCATATGCCACGGGAGCAACCCAAGAAATGGCAAAAATAAAATAAAATAAAATAAAATAAAAAAATAAATAAACATGAGATTCAAAAGGAGAGGTCCTTTCTAAAAAGAAAAAAAAAAAAACCCGAAAACAATACAAATATATGGAAAGATATTCCATGCTTATGGATAGGAAGAATTAATATTGTTAAACTGTCCACACTACTAAAAGCAATCTACAAATTTAATGCAATTCTTATCAAAATATCCATGACATTTTTCACAAGACTAGAACAAATAATCCTAAACTTATATGGAACCACAAAGATCTCCTAATAGCCAGAGTAATCTTGGGGAAAAAAGAACAGAGTTAGAGGTATCACATACTCTGACTTCAGATAATACTACAAAGTTACAGTAATCAAAACAGTATGGTATTGGCACAAAAACAGACACATAGTTCAATGAAGAAAATAGCTCAGAAATAAATCCATGCACCTATGGCCACTTAATCTACAAAAAAGGAGGCAAGAATATACAATGGATAAAATATAGTCTCTTCAGATAATTGATGTTGGGAAAACTAGATAGTTACATGTAAAATAATGAAATTAGAATATTTTCTCACATCATACACAAAAATTAACCAAAAATGGGTTAAAGATCTAGATGTAAGTCCTGAAACCATAAAATGTCTAGAAGAAAACTGGCAGCACACTCTTTGACATAGGTCTTAGCAATATATATATATTTTTTAATCTATCTCTTCATGTAAGGGAAACAAGAGTAAAAATAAACAAACACAGTGGTTAAAGAATTCGACTAGGAACCGTGAGGTTGCGGGTTCGGTCCCTTCCCTCGCTCAGTGGGTTAACGATCCGGTGTTGCTGTGAGCTGTGGTGTAGGTTGCAGACGCGCCTCGGATCCTGCGTTGCTATGACTCTGGTGTAGGCAGGGGGCTACAGCTCCAATTTGACCCCTAGCCTGGGAACCTCCATATGCCGCAGGAAGCGGCCCTGGAAAAGGCAAAAAAGACAAAAATAAATAAATAAATAAAATAAACAAATGTGACCTAATAAAAGTTAAAAACTTTTGTACAGTGAAGGAAACCGTCAGCAAAACAAAAAGGCAACCCACTGAATGGGAGAAGGCATTTGCAAATGATATATCTGATAAAGAATTAATATACAAAATATATAAAGAGCTCATACAAACTCAATGTCAAAAAAACTGCAAACAACCCAATTAAAAATTGGGCAGAGGAACTGACCAGGTACTTTTCCCCAGAGTATATACTGATGGCCATAGGCACATTAAAAGATACTCAAAATCACTAATCACCAGATAAATGCAAGTCAAAAGCATACTGAGATATCATCTCACAGCTGTCAGAATGTCTATCATCAAAAAGTCTACAAATAATACATTTTGGTGAGAATGTGGAGAAAAGGAAACCCTAGTAAACCGTTGGTGGGAATGTAAATTGCTGCAGCCACTGTTGAAAACAGGATGAAATTTCCTCAAAAAATTAAAAATAAAACTACCAGTAATAATTAACCCAACAATTCCACTTTTTTGGTATTTTTCTGAAAAAGGACAAAAATGCTAATTCCAAAAGATACATGCATCACAATATTCATAATGACATTATTTGAAATAGCCAAGATATGAAAGCAACCATAAAAAAATGAAGTTTTGCCATTTTCAACAGCCTGAATTGATCTGAAAGGTATTAATGCTTAGTGAAATAAGTCAGATAGAGAAAGGCAAATACTGCATGTTATCACTTATAAGTAGAATCTGAAAAGTAAAACAAACAAACATAACAAAGCAGAAACAGACTCAGAAATACAGAGAGAGAGAGGCAAGATAGGTGAAGGGATTAAGAGATACAAATTACTAGGTATAAAATAAATAAGATATAAGGATGTAATGTACAGCACAGGAAATATAGCCAATATTTAAATGGATATATTTATATGAAGTATAATCTGTAAAATATCAAATCACTGTGTTGTACACCTGAGACTAATATAATGTCAACTATACTTCCATTAAAATGAATAAATAAATAAAGGTCAAGGTTGATTTTTTTTGAAGAATATAGATTAAACCTCTGATATTATAAATAAGAAAGAAGAGAAAGAACAAATTATTACAACAGATCCCATAGGTTATTTAGAAGTGTGTTTTTAGTTTCTAGACATACAGAGACTTATTAGATATAGATTTGTTATTGCACTGAGGTCCAAAATCATATTCTGTATGACTGCTCTCCTTTGAAATTTGTTGAGACTTGCTTGTGGCCCACTGTATGCTTGACCTTAGTGAGGGTTCCAATGGCACTAGAGAAGGACATGTTCTGCAGATGCTGGTACAGTCATCTAGATAAAAACATAAGATGAAGTTTGTAATGTATTGTTAAAATATTCCTCTTAAATTTTTGCATGCTTATTCTACCAATTAATGAAATAATGATTGAGTTATCCATACCTACTTATAGTTCTGTGAATTTTCCTTTATATATCTGAGGCCATGTTATTAGGTGCATACAAATACAGAATTGTTGTATCTTCCTAGTGATTTGAAACATTAAGTAAACATTCACCTGTTGTAATGCCCGCCCTTCCCCCCCAAAAAACCCAGAAAAAAAACAGACATCTGGAGGAAATAGGTTGTGTGTGTGTGTGTGTGTGTGTGTGTGTGTGTGTGTGTGTGAAGGTGTTAGCATTTTAGGCTGGATGACCAGAGAAGGATTTACCATGAGGGACATATTTGATCAAGGTATGAGGAAATGAGAGAGTAAATCCTGTGGCTATCTTGCAGAAAATCATTCTGGACAGAGGGCTGGTATCATTGTTCAAAGTGTTTTTCAGTGATCCCAGTGTTTGAGTTATGAGAGACCTCGTTGGGTACCTCTTTGTTTGCATATGAATTCTACCACCTCTCGCTGACCCCACATCTTCCTCACCTAACTCACTAGCTTTCCTCTCTGCATTCTAGGATGGCTACACCAGTGTAACCTACTCCTTTAGGCTTTTGTTTCCATCTCCTTTCCCAAGATGCTTCGCATTTGCTATCCTTCTGTTTGTCTAATTTTTCTCCTCTGCCATGATGACATTTTGGTCCCTGACTGCGGTTGTCATTTGCCTCATCCTACCTCTATGACAAATTTAATCCAAAGCTGAGCCTGTTGGATCAAAGCCTGTTCAAAGTGAAACTGATTCTGATAAAGTGACCAAATTAATCCCTCTTTATTAAGTGAAAATAAAGGAATGCAGATATTTCAACTCCATAAATAAACAAAAAGAGAAGCAGGAAAATCAAAGCCATAATCCAGGTCAATTGCTAATATTCAAAAACACCCTCGGAGTTCCCGTCGTGGTCCAGTGGTTAACGAAGCCGACTAGGAACCATGAGGTGGCGGGTTCGATCGATCCATGGCCTTGCTCAGTGGGTTAAGGATCCGGCATTGCCATGAGCTGTGGCTAGGTCGCAGACACGGGTCAGATCCCGTGTTGCTATCTCTCTGGCGTAGGCCAGCGGCTACAGCTCCGATTTGACCCCTAGCCTGGGGGCCGTGAGAGCGGCCCTAGAAAAGGCAAAAGGACAAAAACACCTTCAAGCTTTAAGCTTCTTTATCCAGCCTGGCATTACTCCCTGGGGCGAGTCTCCTTTAAATTCCAAAAAGGTGGGGGACACACAGTTTTGAGGGCATTAGCCCACTCTGGCCCCCTTTGCCTGGCAAAGCAATAAAACTATTAGTTTCTACCTCACACTTCACTAAAAAAAAAAAAAAAAAAATTCAGCAAAGTGTCCTCAGGGCAAAGATATCCCACTGATCCAATTAACTCTACTTGCTCAGCTCTGATCTTTTATTCCAATTTTTGTATTCTACACTTTGTTCTATGTTTAGGGCTTTACTCAATCCCTGATGTCTGTTTGATATATTCTAGCTTTTTAGAAAGATCCTACCTCCAATTCTCTCTCTCTGGTTTACACTGATTTCCAGCATCTGGATTACTGGATATTTTATGTTTATTGCTTTGCTTTTACATTCCTGTAGGTCAAAGTCCCTGGTCTTGAATTCCTATCCCTGAGAGGAC
The DNA here is from genome assembly GCF_016906955.1 of Phacochoerus africanus. Taxonomy (NCBI): domain Eukaryota; kingdom Metazoa; phylum Chordata; class Mammalia; order Artiodactyla; family Suidae; genus Phacochoerus; species Phacochoerus africanus. Next base: position 54,638,795 of record NC_062545.1, read on the forward strand.
AGTGTAGATCTCCTCAAATTCACTACTCTCCTCTAATAAAAGCCTGTACAGTTTCGTATTTCCAGCTGGGTTAGCTGTGGGAGACCATTTTTAGGGCAGTATCAGAAAATACAGAATGGTGCTAAAGTAAAAACATTAGTGACAGGAAGAAAACATGGTCCAGGCATGGAAAAATTCTGCAGACTCAAAGACTTATGATAGATAAATTGTATTAAAAAATTTAGTTAGAGGAGTGCCCGTCGTGGTGCAGTGGTTAACGAATCTGACTAGGAACCATGAGGTTGTGGGTTCGATCCCTGGCCTTGCTCAGTGGGTTAAGGATCTGGCGTTGCCGTGAGCTGTGGTGTAGGTTGCAGATGCGGCTTGGATCCCGCATTGCTGTGGCTCTGGCATAGGCCGGTGGCTACAGCTCCGATTCGACCCCTAGCCTGGGAACCTCCATATGCTGTGGGTGCGGCCCTGGAAAAAGACCAAAAAAAAAGGAAAAATTTAGTTAGGAGCCATGTCAAAGTTTTATTACAATCTTGCTGCAAGGGCAAAAGGTCCCTTGCAGGCTAATTCAAATATCACTCCCATTAGGACCACTTGATAGGAAAAGAATGATTATGTAATCTTCAGACTAGCTATTGTTTAACAAAATCTGGTTCGCTAGAGGTCACTAGGCTTTTCACTTGCAGTCAGCTGGGTTTGGAGAGTGGAGTTTCCTAAAACAAGTCTTTTTTTTTTTTTTTTTTTAAACAAAGGCACCAAATATAGGTTGAACATTTATGTGCATCTGGCACTTTACATGTTTTATTCCATTTTGTACATACCACGACCACAGAGGGCGGTAGAATAATTCATCCAAGCCCATATAGTGGTGAAGAAGGGTTTGAACTCAGGTATCTCTGATTCCCAAGCCTGTGCTTTACACCATTATGCTATTTTTCCCAAACCTTACTTGCTCATAAGATACTTGTTAAAGGTTTCCAGGCCTTTCTTCTTGGATATTCTGGTTAAGTGGGTCTGGCATAGAGCCCTGGAATCTTTATTTTTAGTAAGATCCTTATTTAAGTTTAGTGGGCAAATTGAGGAGACCCTACTCCGTATTGCATTGCTTCACTAATGCTAGGTACTGAAAATGAGCTTTTTCCCCCCATCTCTAAATTCCTAGTGCTTACCTATTTTAAATAGATTGAGACCAAATCAGAGCACATTATCTTATTTGCAAAAGGGCAAAAGTTTTATTTCAGGAACAAAAAGCCAACACTAGTTTCCTTTCCTAGTTTTCTTTTCCTCCTTTCCTTCAACACATAAACATAATCATGTCCATTGTCCTTCAAAACGAGCTGCCAACTCACCTTTCCCAGCCAAGCTTCTTGAAACATTCACCTATATTCACATTCTACAATTTTTCACTTCTCTGTATTTCTCAGCCTAGTGGAGTTTGGTTTCTGCTTAATGTCTCTACAGAAACTGTGCTCATCACCAATACCTTCCTGGTTGGATTTATATCATCTCTTGCCCAATCTGACTTTCCTAGAACAAACGTTAATTCTATTAAAGTTTATCTGAAAATCGCTTAAGCATTTTATCAGGAATGCTCATTTCTTCCCAGAAAGAGGCAGGCCATTACATCAAGTAAAAAGTTCTGTCACAGACCAGTTTGGAACAATTTTTCTTTTACAGTTGGCAGCTGATTTTGAAAAGCGAGGGATAATATGTGCGGTCCAACAGACATTATGGGCCAAAAGCTAAGATAGATATCTGGAAGGAAAGAGCACGGACAGATGGGATGGAGTCCAGAAGGAAGAATAGGCAATGGGAGGGACGATGGGGAGCTATGTCTAACCAAATACTTCCAGCCCCAGGAGAAGAGCAGAGGCTTAGTGTTTATATACTGGATGGAAATGTTACTGACTTGGGTTCTTGGCCTTCCTTAATTGGTAGAAATTGATAAGAAGCACACAAAAAATTCAGTTAAGGCTTTTTTGGGGGCCCCTGCTGCAGCAGGGGGGAGTGAAAACAAACAACAGTTTCCCTTGCTTTCTAGTTCTTTATCTGCAGTGAAGGTAGGGGTGGGTCCAGGGTTGGGCCAGTGGGATGGCTTAGGAGGTCTGTCCACCTCTTTGGTGGTGGTGTGTGCAGGAGGAGGCATGCTGGTTTTGCTCTTAGCTCTTCAGAAGCGGTGGTTAATTTTTTAGTCTTTTTGTATCTTGTTGCTCATAAATTGCACCAACTGCACAGGCACACAGTTATTTTATTCCCTTGTAGTTTCTTTGTATTTTGTGGCTCAAGGAGATGTTTGTCCAGGTGCAAGCACTGCAACCACTACCACAGAGTCCCAGGTCCCAGATCCTAGCCTGTCTCAGAAGGAAAGAGAAGTTTCTGTTGACTTTACTGTTCATTATTAGGAAGTTACAGCTATAAAACACCTCATTTTACCCAGGTATACCAGGAGAAATTTTTAATGGATTAACATATTTACAACCTAAATCTGGTCTTGCTCTTCCAATTCAATGATCTAACACAACCTGGAACTCTGACTGCAGTTCTGTGGCTACTTTGCCAAGCTAAATTAAACATGACCAAGACAAAATCTCCTCTTAAATGATGAAATCCTCATTATTTCAAATCTTGTTTTGATTATATTTCTAGCTGAACCTGTAAAGTAATTTTTCTTACTTTCCCCCCTGCTAGTCTTTGTTTACTCCCATTATATACTAACTCATCTATCATAAGACTCTCACTTCCTTTCAGTGAATATTCCTGGCAAACTTTTGCATCATCTTTACATAATCTCCAGAAACACAGCACTATCTAGTAATTTATTCCAGTTATAATCTTTACTAAGTGCTTAGCTTTATTTAAGATTAAAGTATTTGCATGCATTTCTATAAAGTGCATATGTTATTCATACCATTCGAATCTTACTCCATGGGTAGGGTAGATATTATCCAGATTTTGCTTTTTTCTTTTGGTATCCTGGCTCAGTCCCCAATAAAAGTATATCATATTGCTTTAATTATGGTAGATAATAAATGATTAAGGATGATGATATATCAGTAAAATATACATCATATCAATCAAATAGGTACAGAAAAGGCAGTTTATCTATGGTTATTTAAAAAGCAGTGGTCAAACTGCCTTCCCATACCTTCCCATAGTTTTGAGAAGTGTTTCTCAAAGGCCTGGCTGCTCCTCTTTTCACAAGAACGTATATTTTTAAAGAGTTTATCTTTTTTTTTGGTCATGCCCACAGCATACAGAAGTTCTCAGGCCAGGGATTGATCCCATGCCACATCAGTGACCCAAGCCACAGCAGTGACAACACTGGATCCTTAACCTGCTAGGCCACCAGGGAACTCTTAAAAGAGTTTATCTTGTGTTTTATCCATTCTTCTAAAATTGTGGCTGTGACAGCTGTTTCTTGGTAAACATGTACCTGTGCAAAGGATTAGTGCCCTGGACAGAAGACTTCCCAGGAAGAAAGAATCCCAAGCAATGATGTTTAAGGATTATTCATTTTCTCCCTAAATGTATCTGAACTTGACAAAGATGTAGGTGTTTATTTCTTTAAAAGCCTTACTTAGATGAAAATGGACAAATATTTTAACTTGGATTCCTGTATTTCTCCATTTCATGTTTGTTAAATAGCTTGTTGCTGTTACCACTAATACAGTGCTTTGGGCTGAGCAGAAATTGTAGCTGGAGTTTTATGTATGGACATCATATATCATATAACATGATCTATATCATGATGTCATAATTAATGAAAAACATGATCTATATCATGATGTCATAATTTATGAAAAAACATTTTTTTTCATAACTTTAGGATAGTAGGGAGGTATTTTTAAAAATAAAGTACAGAAGAGAACATCACTGCATTTCAGACGCCTGTAGTTTTATTGCTGCTGGAACTCAAGACTGCTTTGGACATAAATTACGTTGTTGTTCTACTTATTAGTGAAACTGCTTTATGACTAGGCCTTGTCAAGGCTGTGCTCCTCCTGGCCTGGATAGCTTTTCTCTCCACAGTTCTTCTGGCTCATCCTTCACTTGCTGAAGGGCTGACCTAATCTTACCAGTGTGGTTTTCCTAGGCCAGCCTACTTATTTATTTTTGAAATAAAATTTTGAAAATTAAATTCCAGAATAGGAAGAGAAAAAAATTGATCATAGTAAATTATCCCTAAATGGCCATATAAGATTTTCAATATTTAAAACTAGAAAACAGCAGTTCCCTGATGGCTCAGCAGGTTAAAGATTTTGCATTGTCACTGCCGTAGCTCAGGTTTCTGCGATGGTGCAGGTTCAATCCCTGGCCCATGAACTTCTGCATGCCACGTGTGAGCACCCCCCCCAGATTTCACCTATGTCATATTAAACATTTTTTTATTGAGATATGATTTACAATATATGTTTCAGGTGTCCAACACAGTGATTCACAATTTTTAAAGATTATATTGCATTTATGGTTATAAAATATTAGGGATATTCCCTATGCTGTACAATATATTCTTAAAGCTTATTTATCTTATTAAATTAATTAATTTTTTGGCTGTACCCACAGTATGTGGAAGTTCCCAGGCCAGGGATCAAACCTATGCCACAGCAGTGACCTGAGCCATTGCAGTGACAATGCCAGATCATTGCAGTGACAATGCCAGATCCTTAACCTACTGCACCACAGGGAACTCCATCCTTGTAGCTTATTTATTTTATACCTGGCAGTTAGTGTCTCTTAATTCTCTGCCCCTATCTTGCTCTTCCTCCTTTCCCTCTCTTCACTGGTAACCACTGGTTTGTTTTCTATTCTATGTGAGTCCAATTCTTTTTTGCTATGTTCACTAGTTTGTCGTATTTTTTAGTTTCCATATATGTGAAACATACAGTGTTTGTCTTTCTCTATTTCACTAAGCATAATACCCTCCAGAAGTGTCTATGCTGTTGCAAATGACAAATTTTATTCTTTCTTATACCTGAATAGTATTCTGTGGTGTGTGTGAGTGTGTGTGTGTGTGTGTGTGCACATATGTATATAGATATGTATCATACCTTCTTTTTTTTTTGTCTTTTCTAGGGCCGCTCCCACGGCATATGGAGGTTCCCAGGCTAGGGGTCTAATTGGAGCTGTAGCCACTGGCCTACGCCAGAGCCACAGCAACGTGGGATCTGAGCCTCGTCTGCAAACTACACCACAGCTCACGGCAACGCCGGATCCTTAACCCACTGAGCAAGGCCAGGGATTGAACCCGCCACCTCATGGTTCCTAGTCAGATTCATTAACCACTGCGCCACAACGGGAACTCCTGTATCATACCTTCTTTATCCATTTATATGTTGATGAACACTTAGGTTCCTTCCATATCTTTGCTATTGTAAATAGTGTTGCTGTAAACTCTGGGGTTCATGTATCTTTTCAAATTAGTATTTTTTTTTCTTCAGATATATATCCAGGGTGGAATTGCTGAATCATGTGTTAGTTCTTTTTTTGTTGTTTTTTTGTGAAACTCCGTACTGTTTTCCACAGTGGCTACATAAATTTATGTTTTTCTCTACACCTTTGTCAATATTTGTTATTTGTGTTCTTTTTGATGATAGCCATACTGACAGGTGTGTGGTGATATCTTATTGTGGTTTTGATTTACATTTTTAGGCCAGCCTACTTAGAATTGCAACCCTGGCCCAACACTCCCCAGGTCTCTCTTCTATTTTTTCTATAGCATATATCGCCTCCTAACACACTAAATTTTGTGTTTACTTGTTTTTTAATATTCCCCCTACCAAATATAAGCTCTATAAGGCCAGGAATTTTTATTTGCTCTCAGTTTGACTGAAAACAGAGACTGGTACATAGTAAATGCTAAATAATTATTGATTACATAATGTGTGAATACATGTATTCTAGTACTTTCACAATTACATTCTATCATGGAATCCAAAATAGGACAATGATATATCAAAATCTTCTCATCAGTGTAACAGTTACTGAGATTGCTGTGTAAGTTAAGGAAAAAACAGAAGGAATACATAGTAGGTGCTTAAAAATTTTGAAGTAAATGTAATTCAAAGAAACATTGGCTAAGTTAATTTGAACTAGCCACATTCACAATTTCCTGGGTAATTAAAAAAATCATTAAAAAAAAATGAGGTGGAGGCCCTCTGATTTGATGCTGTTTTTGGTCATGTCACCATGAAAAACTATGCTCTGACTTGCAGACAATAAATCATTTAGCTCCATTTAAAGTGAGTGTGGACTACCCTCCTTTGATGAGGACTCCAGACAACTGTCATCTACATAAACCTCTTTTACAAAAAAAGTTCATGTTAGCAATGTAAAAGCAGTGTCACTTTAGGGGTCAAAAGTTCATACACATATTCCCAGATGTCACTGCCAAATGTTATGGTTTGACTGTTAACCAAAGACAGATTTCCTGTGTTTCAGGTCACAGAGACCCAAATTCATTTTAGAATCTGGCCAAAGCCGCATTCCATATGAGTTTTTAACTAAATATATATACATAATATGAGCAGATGGGGAGAAACTACCCTTTAGATTCAGTGAATCTGATGAGTCAAAGTAGAGAATCATTCAAAAGATAATAGGTACCTAAAATAATTGTATTTTTAAAGTTTTTTTTTTTTTGGTCTTTTTCCTATTTCTAGGGCCACGCCCACGGCATATGGAGGTTCCAAGGCTAGGGGTCTAATCAGAGCTGTAGCCACCGGCCCACACCAGAGCCACAGCAACATGGGATCCGTGCCGCATCTGCAACCTACACCACAGCTCACACAACGCCGGATCCTTCAACCACTGAGCAAGGCCAGGGATCGAACCCGCAACCTCATGGTTCCTAGTCGGATTCGTTAACCACTGAGCCACGATGGGAACTCCAATTTTATTATTTATTATTATTTTTAGATGATTTTTATTTTTTCCATTATGGCTGGTTTACAGTATTCTGTCAATTTTCTACTGTACAGCATGGTGACCCAGTTATACATACATGTATACATTCTTTTTTCTCACATTATCATGCTCCATCATAAGTGACCAGACATAGTTTACAGTGCTACACAGCAGGATCTCATTGCTAATCCATTCCAAAGGCAATAGTCTGCAACCCATCCATCCTACTTCCTCCCCCTCCCCCATGGCAACCACAAGTCTGTTCTCCAAGTCCATGATTTTCTTTTCTGTGGAAAGGTTCATTTGTGCCATATATTAGATTCCAGATATAAGTGATATCATATGGTATTTGTCTTTCTCTTTCTGACTTACTTCACTCAGGATGGGAGTCTCTAGTTCCATCCACGTTGCTGCGAATGGAATTATTTTGTTCTTTTTTATGGCTGAGTAGTATTCCATTGTGTATATATACCACATCTTCTTAATGCAATCACCTGTCAGTGTATATTTGGGTTGTTTCCATGTCTTGGCTATTGTGAATAGTGTTGCAATGAACATGCAGGTGCATGTGTCTTTTTTAAGGAAAGTTTTGTTATTTTTAAGTGTGTAGGTCAGTGACTTTAAGTACATGCGCTTTGTTGTGCAACTATCACCACTACCTATTTCCAGAAACTTTTCATCTTCCCAAAGTAAAACTCTGTACCTATTAAAGAGTAACACCCCATTCCCCCTTTTCCAGAACCACTGGAAACCACCATTCAACTTTCTCTCTCTATGAATTTGCTGAGTGTAGGCATTTCATATGTGTAGAATCATATTGTATGTGTCTTTTCCCGACTGGCCTATTTCTCTTAGCATTATGTCTTTAAGGTTCATTAATATAAGGATGTGTCAGAATTTCATTTCTTTTTAAAGCTAAGTAATATTTAATTGTATGTATATACCACATTTTGTTTCTCCATTCATCTGTCAATAGACACTTGGGTTGCTTCCATGTTTTAACTGTTGTGAATAATACTGTTATGAATATGAATATATAAATATCTCCTAGAGAGCCTACTTTCACCTTTGGGTATTGACCTGGAAATGGAATTGGTATATCATGTGGTAATTCTATGTTTAAATTTTTTGAGGAACTCCCATAATATTTTCCATAGTGGCTATAACATTTTAGATTCTTAGCAATAGGGCACATGAGTTCCAGTTTCTCTACATCCTCCCCAACACTTGCTATTTTCTGTTTTTTTTTTTTCCCAATATCCATCCTGATGGGTGTGAAATGGTATTTCATTGTGGGTTTGATTTGCATCTCCCTAATGATTAGTGATGTTAAGCATCTAATTGACCATTTGGAGATCTTCTTATAGAAATGTCTATTCAAGTCCTTTGCCCATTTTTGAATTGGGTTGTTTGTTTTTGTTGTTGAATTGTAGGTGTTCTTTATGTATTCCAAATACTAGCTCCTTATCAGACATTGAATTTGCATATATTTTCTCTTATTCTGTAGTTTGCCTTTATACTCTGTATTTAATCCTACTGATGTACAAAAGTTTTAAATTTTGGTGTAATATGATTTATCTAATTTTTCTTTTGTTGCCTGTGCTTTTGACATCTTACTCAAGAAACCATTGCAAAATACAATATCATAAAGCTTCTCCTGTGTTTTCTTTCTTTCCTTTTTTTAGACCATATAACAAAGCAAAAAATAATTAAAATTTAATAATATTTAGGTAAAGAAATAGAAGTCAACAAATACATTTGTACTGAAGTACAGAAAGTCCATAAATAGACAACTATTTGACATATGACTAACTGTGATGAAGGTTGTTCAGTTCTAGCATGTTAGCTCTCAAGCCACCTCAGTTTACCCATCGGAAGAAAGAGTGATCCATTGGTTGTTTAGTAGCATGTTGTTGAGTCTCCACGTGTTTGTGTTTTTTGCAGTTTTTTTCTTGTTGTTGATTTCCAGTTGTATAGCGTTGTGGTCAGGGAAGATGCTTGATATGATTTCAATTTTCTTAAAGTCACTGAGATTGGATTTGTAGCCCAGGATGTGATTAATGTTAGAGAGTGTTCCATGTGCACTTGAGAAGAATATGTATTCTGCTGCTTTTGGATGGAATGTCCTATAAATATCTACTGAGTCCATCTGGTTTAATGCGTCATTCAGGGCCTGTGTTTCCTTATTGATTTTCTGTCTGGTTGATCTGTCCATTGCTGTAAGTGGGGTGTTAAAGTCCCCCACTATGATTGTGTGATTGTGAATTTGTCCTTTTAAGGTTGTTAGCAGTTGCCTTATATATTGTGGTGAACCTACGTTGGGTGCATAGATATTTAAAATTGTTATATCTTCTTGTTGGATTGATCCTTTGATCATTATGTAGTGACCTTCCTTGTTCCTTAAAATATTCTTCATTTTGAAGTCTATTTTGTCTGATATGAGTATTGCTACCCCAGCTTTCTTTTGATTCCCATTTGCACGGAATATTTTCTTCCATCCTCTCACTATCAATTTGTATGTGTCCCTAGAAGTGAAGTGGGTCTCTTGAAGACAGCATATATATGGGTCTTGTTTTTGTACCATTCAGCCAATCTATATCCTTTGGTTGGGGCATTTAGTCGGTTGACATTTAAGGTAATTATTGATATGTATATTCTTATTGCCATTATATTAATTGTTTTGGATTTGTTTTTGTTGCTCTTTTTTCTTCCCTTCTTTTGTTGTTCTCTCCTATTATGGTTTGATGACTGTTTAGTGTTGTATTTGAGTTGATTTTTCTTTGTTTGTGTATCAATTGTAGATTTTTGGTTGCAGTTACTCTGAAGTTTTGATATATAAGAGTCTATATATATATGGGATTGTTTTAAATTGTAGGTCTCTTAATTGTAAGTGTATCTCCAGTGTCCTGCATTTGTACCCACCTCTTCTCATGATTTCTGATTTTGGTGGCATAATTGTGCATGGATGATTTTGTACCTTTACTATATATATACCTTTGCTGGTGACCCTTGTCATTTGTGGTATTTTTGTTTCTTGTTGCTGTCTTTTCTTTTCTGCCTAGAGAAGTTCCTTTAGTATTTGTTGTAAAGTTGGTTTTGTGTTGCTGAATTCTCTCAGCTTTTACTTATCTGTGAAGCTTTTGATTTCTCCTTCAAATCTGAATGAGAGCCTTGCTGGGTAAAGTAATCTTGGTTGGAGGTATTTTCCTTTCATCGCATTAGGTATATCATGCCACTCCCTTCTGCCTGCAGTTTCTGCTGAAAAATCTGCTGATAACCTTATTGGGGTTTCCTTGTATGTTATTTGTTTCTTTTCCCTAGCCACTTTCAGGATTTTCTCTTTGTCTTTAATTTTGGTCAGTTTGACTAATATGTGTCTTGGGGTGTTCCTCCTTGGGTTTATTTTATATGGTACTCATTGTGCTTTCTGGATTTGAGTGAGTGGTTCCTTTCCCGTGTTAGGGACATTTTCAGCTATTATCTCTTGGAATATTTTTTTCTGTCCCCTTCTCTCTCTCTCTCTCTTCTTCTTCTGGCACCCCTATAATACGGATGTTGGTGTGTTTAACGTTGTCCCAGAGTTCTCCAAGAGTCTCTTTATTTGTTTTCAATCTTTTTTCTCTTTTCTGTTCTGCATCCGTAATTTCCACTACTCTGTCTTCCACCTTGCTTATTCGTTTTTCTGCCTCCTGTATTCTGCTATTAGCTGCTTCTAGTGAATTTTTTAATTCAGTTATTGTATTTTGCATCTCTTCTTGTTTAAGTTTTATATCTTGTATCTCTTTGGTCAGTGTTTCCTGTAAGTTATCCATCTTTGCCTCCAGTTTATTTCCAATGTCTTGCCTCATCTTCAGCATCAACAGTGTAACGTCTTTTTCCTGGAGGCTGAGAATCTCCTCATCACTTAGCTGTTTTTTCTGGGGTTTTTCCTTTCTCCCTCATCTGAGTTATAGTTCTCTGTGTTTTCATTTTTATAGGTTTTTGGTGTGGTGTCCTTTTTACAGACAATAGAGTTGTAGTCTCTCTCACTTCTGGTGCCTGTCCACCTTCTGGCTGAAGTTGGTATGGGGGTTTTCTGTAGGCTTCCTAATGGGAGGGACTGATGCCTGCCCACTGGTAGGTAGAGCTGATTCCTACCCCTTTGGTGGGTGAGGCTTTGTCTCTGGATGGGATCAAGGTGGCTGTGTCTCTGGGGTGGTCTTTAGGGAGCATATTTACTGATGGGCAGGGCTGTGATCCCACCTGGATTGTTGTTTGGCCTGGGGCTTCTCAGATCTGATGGGTGGGGCCAGATTTTCCCAAAATGGCCACCTCCAGAGAAAGGCAGGCTGCTGAATATTCCCAAGAGCTTTGCTTCCAATGTCCTTCTCCCACAACAAGCCACATTCACCCCTGTTTTCCCAGGATGTCCTCCAAGAACTGCAGTCAGGTCCAACCCAGATTCCTATGGAGACTTTGCTTTGCCCTGGGACTCAGTGCACCTGAAGGTCTGTGTGTGTCTTTTAAGAATGGGGTCTCCATTTCTGCCAGTCCTGTGGATCTCCTGTGCACAAGCCCCACTGGCCTTCAATGCCAGATGCTCTGGGCCTCTTTCTCCCAGTGCCAGATCCGCACATGTGGGAGTTTGATGTGGGGCTCAGAACTTTCACTGCTGTAGGTGAGTCTCTGTGAACCAGTTACTTTCCAGTCTGTGGGCTTTCCACGCAGGAGGTATGGGGTTGCTTATGTTGTGTAATCACTCCTCCTACCTCTTGATGTGGCCTGCTCTTTGTCTTCTGGAGTAGGATATCTTTTTGAAAGTTTCCAGCCCATTTGGTTGAAGTCCATTGCTCAGTATTTGGTTGTAAATTTTTTTGTTTTTATGAGAGAAGTTGAGCTCTGGTCCTTCTATTCCACCATCTTAATTCTATCCCTAAAATAATTTTAGTTTAAATATGAAAATGAGCATTTTTTTTACTATCCATTTTATTTGGGGCTAAGCATTTTTTTACTATCCATTTTATTTTTTCTTTTAATGGCCATGCTGGTGGCATATGGAAGTTCCCAGGCCAGGGGTTGAATCCAAGGTGCAGCTGTGGCAATGCTAGCCTTTTCAACCCACTGTGCTGGGCCAGGGATTAAACCCACTCCTCTGCAGCAACCTGAGCCACTGCAGTTGAATTCTTAACCCACTGAGCCACAGTGGGAACTCCTGGGCTAAGGCTTTTATTAAAAATTATTTTTAAGTAGTCTACTGATGTTTTGATGCTATTGAATTTATGATTTTTGTAGACTTTTATGACTTCTATTCTTGACTTTGTGGTTTTCTTGCCCATGTACAATGTCCAAAATTTTTTTTTCCTGATTACATTTTCTGAAGTCATTCCAATGCATCCAACTTAGTTTTGTTTTACCTAAAAACACTTTCTTTTCTTTTAACAAGCCATTCTTACATTTATTTACATAATTTTAGTACATGTAAAATTGCTATAAGTTGGTTAGGATGAAAATAGGCACCTTACCCGCAGACAGGATGCACACAGGAGTCTATTTGATGGTCCTGAGGCTATCTCTTGTTTGGGGAGCATGTTTAGCTATTAAACAGGAATGAAGAGCATTTTTGAGACAGTTAAGTGATGATCAGTTGCAAGGACCTCTATCATATGCAACTTTTGTTGGAGCTGCCAGAATGACTGAAGAAATAGCATCTTAATGGGACACATTCATATTAACATTAACCAACTTCTTCAGGTACTTGTTATTTCTGCACTTAAAAAGCACTGATACAAATTGGCTTAGCAGTAAAGGACATTTTGTGTTTGTGAAATGATTCAGTTCAAATTACTTCATGTACAACTGAAATATATTTATAAGTGCATTTAAATGCTTATTCTATCACAAGAGGGCACTCATGCCCCATTCTTTAAAGCAGTGGTGTTTCAAGCATTGATTTGAGAGGAATTATCACTAAAATGAAATTTAGACCTATGTACTGGAATTTTAAGTTCAGTAAAGTGTTTATTATCTAGAAGAACTGGGGATTGATGATTCTGTTTATGCAAACACAGAGATTTTTGATACATTAATGTCATGAAATGATTTGCACAAATAGACTATAAAATATGCAAAGCTTGCTATGCTAAATAGTATTTCATTTTTCAGTAAGTTATTCCAAAGTCCTCATTATTTTGAAATGTAATTTTTATTTTATCAATTATTAAACTATTAAAATGAGGTTTGCAAACATTAATCAACATTATTAAAGATCTACTCTTTGTGTGTGTGTGTGTGTGTGTGTGTGTGTGTTTGGACAACAGGTTTACTGTATTGTAAAGAATGTATTGAGGGAGATTGGCCAAGATGGTGGACTAGAAAGGCCCTGAGCTCATCTTCTCTCTTGAGCACACCAAAATCACAACTATTTGCAGAACAAACATTGAAGAAAAAGACTGGAGCCTACCAGAAAAGAGCTTCTACATCTAAAGACACAAAGAAGAAACTGGGACATGATGGGTAGGAGGGGTAGACTTGTGATGTAATCAACTTACATATTCCACAGGTGAGTGACCCACAATCTAAAGAATAATATTACAGAAGTTCTTCCATAGGAGTGAGTGTTCTGAGTCCCACATTCGGTTCCCCATCCCTGGGGATCCTGCACAGGGAAGATGAGCCCCCAGCGCGTTTGTCTTTGAAGGCCAGTGGGGCTTAATTTTGGGAGTCCCAAAGGACTGGGGGAAATTAAGTCTTCACACTTAAAGAGTGCACACAAAAATCTCACATGCACTGGGACCCAGGGAAAAAGCAGTAATTTGATGGGAGCCTGGGCCAGACCTACCTGCTCGTCTTGGGGAGTCTCCTAGAGAGGTGGGGTGGATGTGGCTCACTCTGGGAACATGGAAACTGTTGGCAGCTGTGTTTGGGAGCTCTGGCTGTGTGGACATTGTGGGATCTTTTCTCTAGCTCATTAGCGTCAAGACCTGTAGGCACCAGTGCTAAGATTCCTTAGGTCAAAGGATTAATTGGGTGGGGTCTCAGCCCCACCCATCTGCAGATGGCTGCTTAAAGACTTCCTGAGCCTACAGCTGCCTCCAGATATGCCTTTAGATATGGCCCTGCTACTAGAGGGCCTTGACCCAGTCCTACCCACCAGTAGACAGGCACCAGCCCTGCCTTCCAGGTAGCCTGTACTAGCCTCTAGACTAGCCTCATCCACCAAGGGGCAGACCCTAATGCAGGAAAACCAGAATTCCACAGCCTGTGAACCTAACCTGCCCACAGCAGGTCCCAGCTCTGCCCACTAGCAGGCCAACATAAGTTTTAAGACGTCCTGGACCCTGTACCACCTGAGTCAGAAACCATGCTCCCACTGACAGTGATCTAAAACCAGCTCTGGGATTCCTGGGCCCTGCAGCCAGACTCCAGGATCCAGCTTTGCCTGCCAGTAGTCTGGCCCTAACACCAGGACCTGGCTTCACTCATGGGTAGGTAGGCAAAATCCCTAGAGTTTTTTGACCCTGACTCTGCCTAACAATAAGCCAGCACTATCCTCAGGACCTCTTGGGGTTCTGCAGTCAGCTACCTCATGACCCAGCCCCAACAACCAGCAGCTGATAGCTTCTGCACAAGGCAAATCCTTGCCACCAAACAGACCAGGGGCCAACCAAGCCTACCAGACTGCCCACATAATCAGCCCATCACAACAGAAGATCCATGCAGCCTCATAAGGGGAAACCTTGGGGGATATAGCTTGGGTGATGAGAGGGGAGTATGCTGCTGGGGTGCATAGGATGTCTCCCACAGAGGGCCACTTCTCCGTGGTTGGGAAATGTAACTAATCTACCAGATACATAAAAATGCAAATGATAATCTACACAAATTGAGGCAGCAGAGGAATATGTGCCAGACAAAGGAATAAGATAAAACTCCAGTAGAAGAACTAAGTGCAGTGGAGGTGGGCAATCTACCCAAGAAAGTGTTCAGGGTAATGATTGTAAAGGATGATCCAAGAATTCTGGAGAAGAAAGGATGCACAGAGCAAGAAGTTAGATGTTTTTAACAAGGAGTTAGAAAATATAAAGAAAAGCTAAACAGACAGGCATCTTTACTCAATGTACTGTAATAACTTATGGGGGGTGGATATATGTATATGTATAACTGATCCACTTTGCTGGAGACATGACACTAATACAATATTGTAAATCAACTAAATCCCAATAAAATTTTAAGAAAAGAACAGACATGAAGAATATAATAATTGAAATGAAAAACACACTGGAAGGAATCAACAGTAGACTAAATGATACAGATGACTGGATCAGAGAGTTGGAAGGCAGAGTAGTGGAAATCAATGCTGCTGAACAGAAAAGAGAAAAAAGTGAAAAGAAATGACAGCTTTAAGAGACCACTGGGACAACATCAAGCACACTAATATTCATATTATAGGGGTCCCAGAAGGAGAAGAGAGAGAAAGATGCTAAGAACATATTTGAAGACATAATAGCTGAAAAATTCCCTAAGCTGGGAAATAGTCACTGAGGTCCAGGAAATGCAGAGGGTCCCATACAAGATTAACCCAAAGAGGAACACATCAAGACACATTGTATTTAAAATGACAAAAATTAAAGAGAGAATATTAAAAGCAGCAAAAGAAAAGCAAAAAAATAACACACAAGGGAATTAGCATCCTCATGGATATTAGTCAGGTTTGTAAATCACTGGCCCACAATGGGAACTCCTACCCTCACTCATTGGGTTAAGAATCCAGTGTTGCCGTGAACTGTGGTATAGGTTGCAGACGCTGCTTGGATCCTGTGTTGCTGTGGCTGTGATGTAGGCCAGCAGCTGCAGCTCTGATTCGACCTGTAGCCTGGGAACTTCCATATACTGTGGATGCAGCCCTAAGGGAAAAAAAAAACAAAAAACAAAAAACACAACAACAAACCAAGGGGAGGAGAATACGAATGTATGGTTTTAAAAATGCATTTGAAATGAAGAGGTCAGCAACTTAAAACAATCATATTTACACATATCATATATATACTATAGCCATACAAAAGCTTCATGGTAATCACAAACAAAACATCTATAATACACACACAGACACACAAAAGAAATCCAAACATAACACTAAAGATAATCATCAAATCACAAAAGAAGAGAACAAAAGAAGAAAAAGAAAAAAAAAGACTTACAAAAACAACCTTAAAACAACAAAGTGGCAATAAGAGGAGTTCCCCTCGTGGCTCAGTGGTTAATGAATCCAACTAGGAACCATGAGGTTATGGGTTTGGTCCCTGCCCTTTCTCAGTGGGTTAAGGATCTGGCATTGCCGTGAGCTGTGGTGCAGGTCTCAGACGTGGCTTGGATCCTGCGTTGTTGTGGCTCTGGCGTAGGCCAGCAGCTACAGCTCCAATTAGATCCCTAGCCTGGGAACCTCCATATGCCACGGGAGCAGCCTAAGAAATGGCAAAAAGACAAAACAAAAACAAAAACAAAACAAAACAAAAACAAAAAACAAAAAACAATATGCTACTAAACAAACAATGGACCACTGAAGAAATCAAAGAGAAAATAAAAATATAAGACAAATGAATATGAAAACATGATAATCCAAAATCTGTGGGACATAGAAAAAACAGTTTTAATTGGGCAGTTTATAGCAATACAAACTTAGCTCAGGAAACAATAAAAATCTCAAATAATCTAACCTGACACCTAAAGGAACTAGAGAAAGAAGAACAAACAGGCCCAAAATTAGCAGAAGGAAAGTAACCATAAGTATCAGAGCAGAAATCAATGAATTAAAGACTAAAAAAAGAAACATTAGAAAAGAACAATGAAATTAAAACTTGGTTCTTTGAAAGGATAAAATTTATAAACCTTGAGCCAGATGCTTCAAGAAAAAAAAGGGAGAGGGCTCAAATCAATAAAATCAGAAATGAGAAAAGAGAAGTTACAAATGGCACCACAGAAATAAAAAGGATCATAATAGACTACTATAAACAACTGTATACCAATAAAATGGACAGCCTAGAACAAATGGACAAATTCTTAGAAAGGTACAATATCCCCACATTGAACCAGGAAGAAATAGAAAATATGAACAGACCAATTAGTAGTAATGAAATGGAATCAGTAATTAGAAACCCCAACAAATGAAAGTCCATTGGATGCCTTCACAGGTGAAAAGATGAAGTAAAAGTGTCACTGTTTACAGATGACATGATACCATACATAGAAGATTATAAAGATGCCACCAGAAAACTACTAGAGCTCATCAATGAATTCAGTAAAGTCACTGGATACAAAATTAATATACAGAAATGTCTCTATACACTAATAACAAAATATCATAAAAGGAAATGAAGGAAATAATCCCATTTATCCTCGCATCAAAAAAGAATAAAATTCCTAGGAATAAAACTACCTAAGGAGGTAAAAGTGAAATGCACACCAAAATCACAATGAGATATTACCTCATATCTCTCAGAATGACTATCACCAAAAAGAACACAAATAACAAATGTTGGAGAGAATGCGGAGAAAAGAGAAATCTCATACACTATTAGCAGAAATGTGAATTCGTGTAGCCACTATAGAAAACAGTACAGATATTCCTCAAAAAACTGAAAATAGAACTACAATATGACCCAGCATTTCCACTCCTGGGTGTATATAAAAGAAACCCAAAAACACTAATTAGAAAAGATGTACTCCAGTGTTCAGAGCATCACTGTTCATAATTGCCAAGATATGGAAGCAACCTTAGTGTGCATCAACTGATGAATGGTAAAGAAGGTGGGGTACACACACACACACACACACACACACACACACACACACACACACACTGATTACTATTCAGCCATAAAAAAGAATGAGGGAGTTCCCTCTGTGGCACAGTGGGTTAATGATCTGGTTTGTCTCTGTGGCACCGCCAGTTTGATCCTAGCCTGGCACAGTGGGTTAAGGATCCAGAATTTCTGTAGCTGTGGTGTAGGTAGCAGATGTGGCTCAGATATGATCCCTGGCCTGGGAACTTCCATGTGCCATGGGTGTGGCCAAAAATGGAAAAAGAAAAAAAAGTGATATTTTGCCTTTTTCAGCAACTACATGGACTTGGAGGGCATTATTTCTGAATGAAATAAGTCAGACAAAGACAAATACTGTATACTATAATGTATATGTGGAATCTGAAAAATACAACAAACTAGTGAATATAAAAAGTAGACTCACAGACATAGAAAAGAAACTTGTTAACAATGGGAAGAGGGAAAGGTTGAGGGGCAAAATGGGGATACAGGATGAGAGGTAAAAACTATATTTGTCTTGTCAAAAAAAGGTACAAATTATTATGTATAAAATAAGCTATAAGGATATACTGCACAACATAGGGAACATAGCTAAATTTTGTAATAGATATAAATGGAATATAACTTTTAGTAGTTGTGAACCACTATATTGTACACCTGTAACATATAATATTGTATATCAACTATACTTCAATAAAAAAGAAAAGAATAAAGGAATATATCAGGTATTGCATCAGTTCATTCAAATTGTGGCTTTAATAATTGTAGTGTGTATTAGTTATCTACTGCTGCCTAACAAATTACTCCAAAACTTAATGGATTAAAAAATAACTTATTATCTTATAGTTTCTGAGGGTTGGGAATCTGGGAGCAGTTTAGCAGGGGTGCTTTTTGCTCAGGGTCTCTCACCAGGTGGCAGTCAAACTCTTGGACAAGGCTTTTGTCATCTCTTGGCTCAAACAGGACTAAAGAATTTGCTTCCAAGCTCACTTCTAGAGTCCTCTTCCCTTGGCAGAGTCACGGCATGAAGATTGACTTTCCCCTGGCCAAGTGATCTAAGTGGGAAAAAGAATGAGTGCCTGAGATGGAGGACACAGTCTTTTTATAACCTAATCTCTGAAGTGACAGCCTATTATTGCTGCCATATTTTTTTTTAGAAATGAGTCAATAAATCCACCCACACTCAAAAGAAGGAATTACATAAGAGTGCGAATACCAGGAGATAGGAGTCATTGGGACTATGTTAAGACAGAACTCTCTCCAAGTAGTTAGGATCAAAGCATATTACTTTGTCAGTAGATGAGTTTGAAACGTGGTACTGTTCTAGTACCCCAAATATTAAACACAATAGGATTAAAACAAATGTGTGGAATAAATAGATACACATAGGGAGAATGAAAAAAATTGCTAAAATTTGAAGGAAAACAATCTAAAATGTTGGATCTGGAGTTGACACTATGGAAGGGACTAAGTGGTTCTGGAACTGCTTTGTGGGTCCATATTTTCTAGACAGAGCCAACCCTGGGTTGTAGTGTGATACAGAACATGCAAAGCTCACATTCCAGTCAGAGGAGTTTCCTGTGCTCCTGAAGAAAACCTCTGTATCAAGGACCTCCTGGGATCTCAAAAAAAAAAAAAAAAAAAAAAAAAAAGAAGTCAAGAATATCAGTGGTTTTATTACCTTCCTGGGACCTTTAGTCTTCATCCTAGGCTTTCTTTTCAGTGATCTAATTGTCACTTCTTCAACGTTACTGCAAAAAGGATAGATGGGTTTTGCTAGTTTTGTGATATTCTGATACTGATCACTTGGGCACTAATTTTATGTTAACTATAACTTTTCCCAAGTATAGATTAAAATATGCTGCTTGCCTATCTTATTTTACTGTTTTTTAATTTTTAATGTTTAATACTTTTTTATTTGTTGTTGTTGTTGTTGTTGCTATTTCTTGGGCTGCTCCCGAAGCATATGGAGGTTCCCAGGCTAGGGGTCGAATCGGAGCTGTAGCCACCGGCCTACGCCAGAGCCACAGCAACGCGGGATCCGAGCCGCGTCTGCAACCTACACCACAGCTCACGGCAACGCCGGATCGTTAACCCACTGAGCGAGGGAAGGAACTGAAGCCACAACCTCATTGTTCCTAGTTGGATTCGTTAACCACTGCGCCACGACGGGAACTCCAATGTTTAATACTTTTTTAAATTGAAGTATAGATGATTTACAATATTGGGTTAGTTTCAAGTGTACAGCAATGTGATTCAGCTACGTATTTTTTCAATTATATTCCACTATAGTTTATTATAAGATATTGAATATAATTCCCTGGGCTATATAGTAAATCCTTGTTGCTTATCTGTTTTATGTATCTGTTAATTCTATACTCCTAATTTGTCCCTCTTTCCCTCTCTCTTACTGTTAGTAACCTTACATTTATTTTCTATGTCAGAGAGTCTGCTTCTGTTTTGTATATAGATTCATTTGTATTATTTTTTAGATACAATATATGTGATATGATGCAGCATTTGTCTTTGACTTATTTCACTAAGTATACTCTTCTCTACATCCATCCATGTTGCTATAAATGGCAATATTTTGTTCCTTTTTTATAGCTGAGTAATATTCCTCTACACACTCACTCACTCACTCCCCCCCCCCCCCACATCTTTTTAAACCCACTGTCTATTGATAGGCACATGGGTTGTTTCCATGTCTTGGCTATTTTATTTCTTTGCTCAGTGTTTCCTGTAAATTATCCATCTTTGCCTCCAGTTTATTTCCAATGTCTTGCATCATCTTCAGCATCAACAGTGTAAAGTCTTTTTCCTGGAGGCTGAGAATCTCATCACTTAGCTGTTTTTCTGGGTTTTTCCTTTCTCCCTCATCTGAGTTATAGTTCTCTGTGTTTTCATTTTTATAGGTTTTTGGTGTGGTGTCCTTTTTACAGATAATAGAGTTGTAGCCTCTCTTACCTCTGGTGTTTGCTCCTCTGGTGTTTGAAGTTGGTATGGGGGCTTGCTGTAGGCTTCCTGATGGGAGGGATTGATGCCTGCCCACTGGTAGGTGGAGCTGATTCCTACCCCTCTGGTGGGTGGGGCTTTGTCTCTGGGTGAGATTAGAGGCAGCTGTGTGCCTGGGAGGTTTTTAGGCAGCTTGTTTACTGATGGGTGGAGCTGTGATCCCACCTGGCTTGTTGTTTGGCCTGGGGCTTCTCAGATCTGATGGGTGGGGCCAGATTTTCCCAAGATGGCCACCTTCAGAGAAATGGTCATGCTGCTGAATATTCCAAGAGCTTTGCCTCCAATGCCCCCACAATGAGCCACAGTCACCCCCTGTTTTCCCAGGAAATCCTCCAAAAACTGCAGTCAGGTCTGACCCAGATTTGGAGCCTTTGCTTTTCCCTGGGACCCAGTGCATGTGAAAGTCTGTGTGTGCCTTTTAAGAAGGGTGTCTCCATTTCCACCAGTCCCGTGGATCTCCTGTGCACAAGCCCCACTGGCCTTCAATGCCAGATGCTCTGGGGGCTCTTTTTCCCAGTGCCAGATCCCCAGGCGTGGGGATTTGACGTGTGGCTCAGAACTCTCACTGCTGTAGGTGAGTCTCTGTGAACCAGTTACTTTCCAGTCTGTGGGCTTTCCACGCGGGAGGTATGGGGTTGCTTATATTGTGTACTCGCCTCTCCTACCTCTTGATGTGGCCTCCTCTTTGTCTTCTGGAGAAGGATATCTTTTTGAAACTTTCCAATCCATTTGGTTGAAGGTTGTTCAGCATTTGGTTGTAGTTTTGTTGTTTTTATGAGAGAAGTTGAGCTCTGGTCCTTCTATTCCACCATCTTAATTGCATCTGTCTTGGCTATTTTAAATAGTACTCCTATGAACACTGAGGTGCATATGTCTTTTTGAAGTAGAGTTTTAATTTTTTCTGGATATATACCCAGGAATAGAATTGCTGGATCATACGGTAGGTCTACTTTTAGTTTTTAAGGAACGAACATACTCTCTTCCATAGTGGCTGCACCAATTTACATTCCCACCGACAGTGCATAAGGGTTCTCTTTTCTCCACGCCCTCTTTGACATTTGCTACCTGTAGACTTTGTGATGATAGCCATTCTGACAGATGTGAGGTGATATGTGGTTTTGATTTGTATTTCTCTAATAGTCATGTTGAGCATCTTTTCATGTGCCTTTTAGACATCTGTGTGTCTGTTTTGGAAAAATGCCTATTTAAAGCTTCTGCCTATTTTTAATTTATTTTTTGTCTTTTGTCTTTTTTAGGGCTGCACCCACAGCACATGGAGGTTCCCAGGCTAGAGGTCCAATTGGAGCTGTTGATGTCAGCCTATGCTAGAGCCACAGCAATGCCAGATCCGAGCTGCATCTGCAACCCACGCCACAGCTCACGGCAATGCCCAATCCTTAGCCCACTGAACGAGGCCAGGGGTTGAACCTGCAGCCTCATGGCTACTAGTCAGATTCGTTACCACTGTACTACCATGGGAACTCCTGCCTATTTTTTCATCAGGTTGTTTATTTTTTAGATATCGAGTGGAATGTGCTTCTTTGTATATTTTGGAAATTTACCTCTTTTGGTTGCCTCATTTGCAAATATTTTCTCCTAATCCATAGGTTGTTTTTTCATTTTGTCAATGGTTTCCTTTGCTGTGCAAAAGCTTTTAAGTTTGATTAGGTCCCATTTGTTCATTTTTGTTTTTATTTCTTTTGCCTTGAGAGACAGAGCTAAGAAAATATTACTACAATTTATTTATTTATTTTAAAAATAATTTTTATCTTTTCCATCATAGCTGGTTTACAGTGTTCTATCAATTTTCTACTGTACAGCAAGGTGACCCAGTCACACATACATGTATGTATTCTTTTTCTCACATTATCATGCTCCATCATAAGAGATTAGACATAGTTCCCATGCTGTACAGCAGGATCTCACTGCTTATCCATTCCAAAGGCAATAGTTTGCATCTGTTAACCCCAAATTCCCAGTCCATCCCACTCCCTTCCCCTCCCCCTTGGCAACCACAAGTCTGTTCTCCATGATTTTCTTTTCTGGGGAAATGTTCATTTGTGCCATATATTAGATTTCAGATATATTACTACAATTTATATTGGAGAATATTTTGCCTCTATTCTCTTCCAGGAGTTTTATGGTGTCGTGTATTATATTTTGGTCTTTTAACCAAACTGACTTTATTTTTATATAGGGTGTGAGGGAGGCTTCTAATTTTATTTATTTAAATGTTTATTTTAGATTTTTATTTTGTTTTAAAAATTGGTAATATAGTGACTTGGCACAAAATTCAAAAACTTTTAAGAGAATGCAATGTAAATGTCTTCTTCTCACTTCTATTTCTCTGTCCCTCAGTTCCTCTCTAGGATATTCTTCCTGAGCTATTAAATGTACATATAAGACTTATGCATATAGATGAAGTTTATCTTTTTTCTTAGGCAAACAATAGTATTCTATAAACACTATTCCATTCCTTTTTTTTGTTGTTGTTGAACAACATATCTTGGAATTTTTACCATATCAGTGCATAGGATGCTTCTTTTTTTTTTTTTTTAAGGTGATACCTGCAGCATGAGGGAATTAGGGGCAGGGATTGAACCCAAGTGAACTGAGCCACAACAGTGACAACACAGGAGCCTTACCTACTGCACCAACGGGACTCCCATAAAACACTCCTTTGTTCTTTTTTTCATGAATATGTAATACTCCATTGTATGTAAGTACCATAATTTATTTATCCTGCTCTCTGTTGATAGACATGAGGTTTCCAATTCTTTCTATTTAAACAATTACAATAAGCAAATTTTATGAATTTTATTTTTATTTAGAAATTTTAAATATCATTAATCTCTGATAATTCAAGAGTCGTTTAAAGATCCTATAGTATCTAAGGGTTATTATTATGATATCATTTAAGAGCCTACATTATGGCTATAATGCCACAAATATTAGCCTGAATTTTTAGTAAGCATAAGACATATTTAAAATTTTGTCATTTTCTCAATTGTTTATTATGAAAAATTTTGATCATACAGGAAAGTTGATATAATAGTATAATGGAGTCCCTGTTGTGGCACAGCAGAAACGAATCTGACTAGTATCCAAGAGGATGTGGGTTTGATCCCTAGCTCAGTGGGTTAAGGACCTGGCGTAGCTGTGAGCTGTGGTGTAGGTTGCAGGTGCAGCTCTGATCCTGCGTTGCTGTGGCTGTGGTGTAGGCTGGCAGCTGCAGCTCTGTTTCGACTCCTAGCCTGGGAACCTCTACATGTTATGGGTGCGGCCATAAAAAGACAAAAAAAAGTGTAAAAAATACTCATGTACCTATTATCTAGATTCAGAATTTATTCACATTTTGTCACATTTACCTTTATTTTTTTAATCCACACATCAACTCGTTTACATGTATCTTAGCATGCTTTTCCACAAAAAATAGAGTTTAAAACACATGTGAAGAGAAAAATTTGGCTATTTGAAAATTTCTGCTTATTTTGGTTCTGAAAAAAAAAAGAGCTATATTATAGTTATTCTCACCAAAAGATTTACTCAAGTATCAGGCCTTATAAGATTCTCAGCTGAACGATGTTTGGCATTGTGTAAAGTATAAATTATATGAGTTCAAAGAACATAATTCAGTGGACTTAAGGGCAGATGAGACTTGTGTCCAGATTGCTGATAGAATCTGCACTTTCTCAACCAATCTTCCTTTTTTCCTTCTGACTTTCCTCCCTCCATTCCTCCTTCCCTCCCTCCCTTCCTTCCTATTATTGTTTGGACAACAATAATTGCAGAGAACATTTATTGAACACTTTTGCCATACCAGGCATTCCCCTGGTTAATTAACTTATACACATTAACTTATTTATTCCTTACAAAAAGAAATCTGTGAGATATTATTATTATTATTGCTGTTATTGTTATTATTGCTTCCATCTTAAAAATGAAGATGGAGTGGAATCTCATATACAGGGAAAAATGGCAGGAAACTGCTGTCTTATCGGGAGATTCTATATTTGTGTCTAAAATAATCTCAACACTTAATTCAGTTTATGCATCTCTGTTATTGACACTTGCTAAAGAAGAGTGTTAGAAATAAAAGGAGGAGTTCCCATTGTGGCTCAGTGGTTAACGAATCTGACTAGGAACGATGAGGTTGCAGGTTTGACCCCTGGCCTCACTCAGTGGGTTACGGATCTGGCATTGCCGTGAGCTGAGGTGTAGGTCACAGACACAGCTCAGATCCCGTGTTGCTGTGGCTCTAGTGTAGGCCGGCGGCTACAGCTCCGATTAGACCCCTAGCCTGAGGACCACCATATGCTGCAGGTGCGGCCCTAGAAAAAGCCAGAAAGCCAAAAAAAAAAAAAAAGAAAGAAATAAAAGGAAATGTAGCAAGTTATGTTATCTGGGGTTCAAATAGACTCTGATGAGTGGAGCTAGGAGATGCACCTCTTCATTCCTGAACTATGTACATAAGTTGAGTTTCTTTTGGGGGAAAAGGTGGAAGCCCCACCATTCCATAAGTGTTCAGACATACATTTTGGGCAAATGGAGGGAAAGGACCACAGTGGAAGTCTTGGATTATTGAAAGCATGGCCAAGGCCCTGAGAAATAATTCATTAGAAGACAGGAGGATGTCTGGCAGGTTAGGTCATGCTCAGGAACAACAGTCACATTTTTAAAAGGTTGCGGAAACAATGTAGAGGTCAAAGGTTGGTTTGTGTATTTCAGGAGGAAGGATCTGTGTTACTAATTATAATAAATTGCTAACTTTAGGACTCAAAATTTGTTGTGGGACACTTTCTCTGTGTATAATACATAAAGAATATTCTCTACATGTTGCACAGGCATCATCAGTGCCATCTCTTAGGAGCCTCACTATAGACTGA
Source organism: Phacochoerus africanus (assembly GCF_016906955.1). Classification (NCBI taxonomy): domain Eukaryota; kingdom Metazoa; phylum Chordata; class Mammalia; order Artiodactyla; family Suidae; genus Phacochoerus; species Phacochoerus africanus. The sequence continues at coordinate 54,664,383 of NC_062545.1, forward strand.
TTACCCAGTTTGGGGCATATGTGTAGGGAGAAGCATTCCATCTCAGAGTGAAGCCTCTGAAAGTCTGTCCAGGTTTGAGGTTGTGAGTGATTTTTTGGCCTGGGTATTTGTAGTGGCTCGCTAAAAATAAGGGCTGAACTATTGGCTAGAGAAAACACTGGTTCGTCCTGAAATTCCTGAGGAGGAATGACTTCCTGAAGTTAAGAAGATGAGACATGTAAATTTGGAATTCTTTTTCTACTTTTACATGGAAGTCTCACTGGAAGATAGATAAATGATATGACCTTGATAGAGAGTATGTATCTCTAGCACTATAAAGTATGTTGCTGATCTCAGAACACATATACCCTCTGGTGGCCAAGACCCCTTAAGGCTCTGAGGTAGTGTCAGGGCAGGAATATTTGGCTTATCGCATCTTAGAGGAGATGCAGTTTACCCCAGATGTCCACCCAATTGGAGTCAGGCAGTGCCAGTCTAACCCTGATGCAGAAAGGGATATCTTCACAAAGACTTTATTGAACCAATATGACGGTGTCTTCTAAGTTGTTTTCCATTTAAGTGTACTCCCCCCACTGCTCATCCCCCAACCCCTGCCCCTTGTCTTGGAAAGGGGCCGCAGGATAGATTGTGCTATTATTTGCAGAGGTTTTGTCTTTCTTTTAATACTCTAAGTAAGCTATTGTGAGAAAACATTCTAAATTACCTAGATTTTATATATCAGAGAGGACCCACTTCATTTTTCTTAATCAACATGATCATTTACAAGGAAGGGTCTATAGGCCCCAGGAAGGACACCCTAAATCTCTGCCAGATGGATTCTAAACTGATTAGTTGGGAAAGAAAAAAAATCAATAGCACGTGCATTATGTAAATACAGGCCATTTAAGATTACCCTGTCTTGAAGAGATAAAATTAGATACTTAGCAGAGAAAGGAGACAGTGGCAGCAGATTAGAGGTTCATTTTGATTATATTTTGTAATTAGTCCTCCTTATCATTAACATCTGACCTCTGCAAGTATAAATTATAAGTATTCCACAGGTTCTATATCAAGTTTTCAATTGATTTTAAAAGTCTGATTTATATATGGCTGAAGTGCAGATAATAACTGAGGCAAAATACAATTATAAACTGAATGGAATTAATGTTTGGTGGGGGGAAATATACAGTTAGTTGAAGGCCCAGCCGATTCACCAGGGTATTTCTATATTTTTCTTTGAAGCTCACTTGAAAATAAAAAATGAAATCTATAATGAGCTTACTTGATCAGTTTTGAACACTTTTTTTCCCCCATTGGACAGTTTATTTATTTAAAAAAATTTTTTTATTACTCAAATGAATTTATGACATCTGTAGTTGTATAATGATCATAACAATCTGATTTCACAGGATTCCCATCCCACAGCCCAAGCACATCCCCCCACCCTCCCAAACTGTCTCCTCTGGAGACCATTAAGTTTTTCAGTGTCTGTGAGTCAGCATCTGTTCTGCAAAGAAGTTCAGTCTGTCCTTTTTTCAGATTCCACCTGTAAGTGATAGCATATGATATTGGTGTCTCATTGTATGGCTGACTTCACTTAGCATGATAATTTCTATGTTCATCCATGTTGCCAAAAATGCTGGTATTTCGTTCTTTTTGATGGCTGAGTAATATTCCATTGTGTATATGTACCACATCTTGATCCACTCCTCTGTCGATGGACATTTAGGTTGTTGAACACTTTCTTTTTATAACATTAAAGTTAGAGCATTTGTAATTGTTTTGTAATGCGTTGACTAGGCTGAACCACATTTCCCAGGATGTCCTTATCCTTTATACTTCGGGTTAGGGTAAGCTGTAAGAGAGATTCTTGTGCAAGACTGGGAGGGTGGAGTTGAAGCCGTGATCATTTTGTAGCTCACAAACTTTGCTGCTTATCCACTGGCTCACATTCTTGAAAAACTGCAACTGTTCCACCATCTCCCAGGTCCTCTTTAAGGTTTCTCTGACTCTTGAGCCAGGTGTAACCAAGAGCCCCAGCTTTTGTAGGATGCCTCTGTCACCAACACCAGAGGCAGCAAGAAGAAGCCTGGGTGTCAGTCTATTTTTTGTGGGAATCCAGCTCATGCTGGCAAGTTCCACTTTGCTCTTGCCCCTCCCCACTATATGTCCATCTTCCCTTCCTGATTCCCCTGTGGACTTCAAGTTCCATCAGATTTGGAGACCCCCACATTACAATGCCAAAGCTTCTAGAATCCATGTATCAAGTACCTGCACACAAGTTGTTCTCAATTGAGGGAAATTTTGACCCACATAAAAAATTTGGTCATCTTTGATTATCATGATGGCGGAGAGGGGGTAGGAGGAGTAGGGAGGAAGACGTGGGGGTTGCTACTGGCATCTAGTTGGCAGAGTTCAGGTACATGGCTAGATATCCTTTTATGTGCAGGTCAGCACACTGTGGGCTCACCCCACCCCCTATACACACATAAAATTATCTGGCCCAAAATATTAATTTTAGAGGTTGAGAAACCCATAGTGTTTGGACTAGATAATTCTTTGGTATGGGGTAGAAGATGGAGGGGCTGAAGTTCTGCCTCTCAGATTGAACCTTGACTAATATTTTACAACATGAATATTTTAGCAGTTTCCTCCTTATCAGAAAAACTGCATTTTCATCAAAGACCTCAAAAAATGAAAACTTAAAAAATTTTTATTTTTTAAAAATTTTATTGGTGTGTGTAGTTGGTTTATAGTGTTGTGTTAGTTTCAGATGTGCAGCAAAATGAATATCCATTCTTCCAAAAAGATGAAAACCTTTGGGAGTTCCCTTTGTGGCTCAGTGGGTTATGAACTTATTAACCATGAGGATGTAGGTTTGATCCCTGGGCTTGCTTGGTGGATTAAGCGTCTGGCATTGCCTGGAGCTGTGGTGTAGTTTGCAGACATGGCTCAGATCCAGTATTACTGTAACTGTGGTGTAGGCTGGCAGCTACAGTTGTAATTCAACCCCTAGCCTGAGAACTTCCATATGCCACAGGTGCAGCCCTAAAAAGCATCCAAAAAAAAAAAGATGAAAACTTTTGATGAACATGTACATCCAACAATCTTTGGTGATGTATTTACAGGTATAGAGCATGGTTAGATTCTAACCTTTATGAAACACATACTATATAGTTGAAGTAACAAAAGTTCTCTGTCAAAGTGTTTATTTATTTTTAAAATTAAAAATGTTATTTGCATTTGGCTGACTTACAAAATTGTGTTTCAGTTGAAAAAAATTTTATTTTAAATTGAGAGTTTTTTTTTTTTTTTAAAATAGCTGTTGGGGTTATGGAAAAATGGAGCAGTAGGTAGAGTTCCCATATATCCAAATCCCCTCTCCAACCGAGTTTTCAATATTATTAACATCTCCAATAGTATGGGTAAATTTATCACAGTTAACAAACCAATATTGATACACTACTATTAGCTAAAGTTCATTGTTTACATTAAGTTTCATTTTGTTTTTATATTAGTCTGCTCAGCTTTCCATAAAGAAATACCACAGATTAGTTGGCTAAAACACCAAAATTTATTTGCTCAGAGTTCTGGGGGCTGGAAGTCCAAGATCAGGATCCAGTAGAGTTCTGTTTCTAGTAAGAGTGCTTCCTGGCATGTAGATGGCTGCCTTCTCTCTGTGTGCCCATGTGGCCTTTCCTTTGTGCTTGAGGAGAGAGACAGAGAGCATCCTGTGTCTCTTATAAGGACATTAATCATATCATACCTGGGCCCCACTCTTACTACCTCATTTGATGTTAATTACCCCTTTCTAGGCTCTACCTCAAAAACTGTCATAATGAGGGGCAGGGTTTCAATATATGAACTTTGGGGAGACCAGTTTAGTCCATAGCAGTATCGTATGGTTCTAGAGTTTTTGACAAATGCATAATATCATGTGTATCATACAGAATAGTTTCATTGTCCTAAAGATCTCCTATATTATATCTATTCATCTCTTCTGTCAAATTTCTGGCAACCACTGATCTTTTTACAATGGTTCTGTCAAATTTATGGCAACCAGTGATCTTTTTATTGTCTCTATAGTTTTGCCTTTTCCAGAACACCATATACTTGAAATCAAACAATAAGTAGTCTTTTTAGACTGGCTTCTTTACTTAGCAATATGCATTTAAGTTTTCTCTATATCTTTTTGTTTGTTTGTTTTTTTAGGGCTGCACCCGTGGCATATTGGAGGTTCCCAGGCTAGGGGTAGAATCGGAGCTGTAGCTTCAGGCCTATGCCATAGCCACAGCAATGTAGGATCTGAGCCACGTCTGCTACCTACACCACAGCTCATGGCAATGCCAGATCCCCAACCCTCTGAGTGAGGCCAGGGATTAAAATTGAGTCCTCATGGATGCCAGTCAGATTTGTTTCTGCTTAGCCATGACAGGAACTCCCCTCCATGTCTTTTTGTGTTGCTCATATCTTTTTATTGCCCAGTAATATTCCATTGTATGGATATACCACAGTTTATTTATCCATTTACCTGTTGAAAGACATCTTGGTTGCTTCCAATTTTTGAAATTATGAATAAAGCTACTATAAATATTCATGTGCAAATTTTTGTGTGGACATACATCTTGAACTCATTTGCATAAGTATCCAGGAGAACAATTGCTGGATTGAATGTTAAGACTATACTCCTAGCTTTGTAGGAAACTGTCAAACTGTCTTCTAAAATTAGTATGACATATTGAATTCTACCAAAAATAAATGAGAATTCCTGCTTCCCATTCTGCTCAGCGCTTGCTGTTGTTTGTGTTTTGGATTTTAGCCATTCTGATAGGTGCATAGTGGTATTTCATTGTTTTAATTTGCAATTTCCTAATGATATGTGATGCTGATCATCTTTTCCCATGCTTACTTGCCATCCATATATCTTCACTGGTGAGTTATCTGTCCAGATCTTTTGCCTTCTTTTAAATTGGATTGTACATTTTACTATTGTTGAGTTTTAAGTGTTCTAGATATATTTAGAAATAAATATTTTATTAGATATGTGGGTTTTTTTTCCTTCTTTTTTCTTTTTTGGCTACAGCCATGGCATACGGAAGTTCCCAGGCCAGAGATTGAATCCAAGCTCTAACTTTGAACTACCTCAGAGCTGCAGCAATGCTGGATCCTTAAACCACTGCACTGGTCTGGGGATCAAACTGGCACTACCACTATCATTAACACATTGAGCCACAGTGGGAACTCCTAGATATGTATTTACAAAGATTTTCTCTCAGCTTGTGCCTTGTCTTTTCGTTCTCTTAACAGTGTTTTTCATAGAGGTTTTAAATTTTAATTAAATACAGCTTATCTTTTTTTCATGGGTTTTTCTTTCAGTATTTTATCTGAAAACTCATTGCCAAAACCCAGGTCACATAGTTTTTCTCTAATCTTGTTAGAAGTTTTATAGTTTTGTGTTTTATATTTAGGTCTGTGCTCCTCTTTGAAATAATTTTTGTAAAATTTAAAGGGTCTAGATTAACTTTTTTTTTGCATGTAGATGTATTATAGTTACAGCATTATTTATTGAAAAGACTGTTGTTATGGGATGAATTGTGTCTTTCCCAAAATTTATATGTTGAAGTCCTAACTCAGTGCTTTAGAATGTGACTGTATTTAGAGATAAGTCTTTTAAAGAAGTAAATTATGATTACTTCCAATAATCTGATTAATGATTTGTTAGAGTGGACTCTTACCTAGTATGATTGAGATCCTTATAAAAAGGGACTACAAATATACTACAAAGCTACAGTCATCAAAACTGTGTGGTACTGGCACAAAAACAGAAATATAGATCAGTGGAACAGGATAGAAAGCCCAAAATTAAATCCATGTACCTATAGTCAACTAATCTATGACAAAGGAGGCAAGAATAATACACTGGAGAAAAGACAGCCCCTTCAGTAAGTGGTATTGGGAAAACTGAACAGCTACATGTAAAAGAATGAAATTAGAACATTTCCTAACACCATACACAAAAATAAACTCAAAATGGATTAAAGATGTAAATGTAAGACCAGGTACTATAAAACTCTTAGTGTAAAACATGGGCCAAACAATAGCTGACAGAAACCACAGCAATATATTCTCAGCTCTACCTCCTAGAGTAATGACAATAAAACAACCCAATGGGACCTAATTAAACTTAGAAGTTTTTGCACAGCAAAAGAAACCCAAAACAAAATGAAAAGACAACACACATTATGGGAGAAAATATTTGCAGATGAAGCAACTGACAAGGGATTAATATCCAAAATTTATAAACACCTTCTTCAGCTCAGTAACAAACAAACAAAAACAAAAAACCATCAAAAAACGGGCAGACAATCTAAACAGACAATTCCCCAAAGAAGACCTACAGATGGCCAAGAAACACATGAAAAGATGTTCAACATCACTCATTATTAGAGAAATGCAAATCAAAACCACTATGAGGTACAACCTTATACCAGCCACCATGGCTATCATGAAAAAGTCTATAAACAGTAAATGCTAGAGAGGGTGTGGAGAAAAGGGAACCCTGTTACACTGTTGGTGGGAATGTAAATTGGTGCAACCACTATGAAAAACAGTATGGAGATTCCTCAAAAGACTGAAAATAGAATTGCCTTTTGATCCAGCAATCCCACTCCTGGGCATCTATCCAGAGAAAACCATGACTCAAAAAGATACATGTACTCTAATGTTCATTGCAGCGCTGTATACAATAGCCAAGACATGGAATCAACTTAAACGTCCATCAAGAGAAGAGTGGCTAAAGAAGATGTGGTACATATACACAATGGAATATTACTCAACAACAAAAAGAATAAAATACTGGCATTTTTAGCAACATGGATGGACCTAGAAATTATCATGCTAAGTGAAGTTAGACAGTCAGACACCAATGTCATATGCTATTACTTATATGTGGAATCTAAAAAAGGGACAAATTGAACTTCTTTGCAGAACAGGTACTGACTCACAGACTTTGAAAAACTTATGGTTTCCAAAGGAGACCCATTGGGGGTGGGAGAATGGGCTGTCAATTTGGCATGGAAATGCTATAAAATTGGATTGTGCTGATCATTGTACAACTATAAATGTAATAAAATTCATTGAGTTAAAATAATAAAAATAAAAAATAAAAATAGAGAGGGACTACAAACATCAGAAACATATACAGACCAAGAGGTGACCATACGAAGATACAGTGAGAAAGTTGCCATATGCAAGCCAGGAAGAAAGGCCTCAAAAGAAAGCAAACTTTATGACACTGTGATTTTGGGCTTCTAGCCTCCAGAACTTTAAAAATAAATTTCTGTTGTTTAAACCATCAGGTCTGTGATATTTGGTAATGCCAGTCCTAGCAAACTAGTACAACTATCATTTATCCATTGAGTTGCTTTTGCTTCTTTGTCACAGGTAAGTTGACTATATTTACATCAATCTGTTTTTATGCTCCCTATTCTCTTTCATTGATCGATTTGTTTTTTTTTCACCAATACCATACTGTCTAAATTACTGCAGCTTTATAGGAAGTCAATTAAGTTAGCGTCAGCCTTCCAGCTTTGTTCTTCAATATTGTGTTGATTATTCTGAGTCTTTTGCCTTTCCACATAATTTAGAATGAATTTGTCAGTATGCTCAAAATAACTAGGTAGGATTTTGTTTGGGACTGCATTTAATCTCTAGACCAAAATGGGAAGAACTGAAATCTTAACAACATTTTGTTTTCCCATTCATGAACATGGAATCTCATGAAATGGAATCTCTCCCTTTATTTAGATATTCTTTGAGTTAATTCATCAGAGTTTGTAGTTCTTCTCATAGATCTTGTATGTATTTTGTAAGATTTATAGTAATATATTTCTTTTTTGAGTGCTAATGTAAATGATGATGTTTTTAATTTCAAATTCTAATATTCCACTGCTGGCATTTAGGAAAGCAATTGACATGTTAGTTTTCTTTGGGGGTGGACAGTTGCTAAGGAGAATGAAATGCTCCAGGCTTATTTCAAAATGGTTAATTTTTCCCTCACCCTGCCACAAGCACCAGGGGAGTCCCCCCCTGCCCCATTTTCATATAAGAACATAGTGGAGCTCCTGGAGGTAAAAATTCAAGAAATTATAAGGTGTCTCCTGAAGCTGGGCACCCTGAAGTTTTTTTCTCTTAAATTAGCCCAAACTCAGTAATCCGAAATTAGTGAATTATTTCAGTTATTATATTTTGCATCTCTTCTTGTTTAGGTTTTATATCTTGTATCTCTTTGCTCAGTGTTTCCTGTAAATTATCCATCTTTGCCTCCAGTTTATTTTCAGCGTCTTGCATCATCTTCAGCATCAACAGTGTAATGTCTTTTTCCTGGAGGCTGAGAATCTCCTGATCGCTTAGCTGATTTTCTGGGGTTTTTTCTTTCTCCCTCATCTGAGTTATAGTTCTCTGTGTTTTCATTTTTATAGGTTTTTGGTGTGGTGTCCTTTTTACAGACAATAGAGTTGTAGTCTCTCTCACTTCTGGTGTCTGCCCCCCTTGTGGCTGAAGTTGGTGTGGGGGGCTTGCTGTAGGCTTCCTGAATGGAGGGGCTGGTGCCTGCCCACTGGTAGGTGGTGCTGTTTCTAATCCCTCTGGTGGGTGGGGCTTAGTCTCTGGATGGGATTAGAGGCACTGTGTCCCTGGAGGAGTCTTAGGTAGCCTGTTTACTGATGGGTGGAGCTGTGATCCCACCTGAATTGTTGTTTGCCCTGGGGCTTCTCAGCACTGACTGATGGGTGGGGCTAAATTTTCCCAAGATGGCCACCTCCAGAGAAAGGCAGCTGCTGAATATTCCCGAGATCTTCACTTTCAATATCCTTCCCTCACAACAAACCACATTCACCCCTGTTTTCCCAGGATGTCTTCCAAGAGCTGCAGTCAGGTTTGACCCAGATTCCTATGGAGACCTCTCTCTGCCCTGGGACCCAGTGCACGTGAAAGTTCATGTGTGCTTTTTAAGAATAGGGTCTCAGTTTCCCCCAGTCCTGTGGAGCTCCTGTGCACAAGCCCCACTGGCCTTCAATACCAGATGCTCCAGGGGTTCTTTTTCCCAGTGCCAGATCCCCAGGCGTGGGGATTTGACCTGTGGCTTGGAGCTCTCACTGCTGTAGGTGAGTCTCCGTGAACCAGTTAGTTTTCAGTCTGTGGAGCTTCCCACCCAGGAGGTATGGGGTTGTTTATACCACAAAATCGCCCCTCCTACCTCTTGATATGGCCTCCTCTTTTTCTTCTGGAGTAGGGTATCTTTTTTAAGGTTTCCAGTCCATCTGGGTAGAGATTGCTCAGCCTTTAGTTGTGAATTTTGTAGTTTTTGGGAGAGAAGTTGAGGTCCAGTCCTCCTATTCCGCCATCTTAATTCTCTCTTCAGGAGTGGATTTCTCCTAACGTGAAAGTGGAACTATAAATAAAGGGGATCAAAGATTATGCTTTTAGAGCAATACAAGGGGACAGATATGCCTGGTAGTACTTAGTGATGAGATAAACATGCAAATTTTTATACTATTGTTCTTTATCACAAAATAAAAATATAAACATAAAATTCATGGACTTTCCATACACTCTTGGTTATGAATTTAAAAAAAGAATTTTTTAGAAGTATGTGTAATTTGGAGTTCCCATCTTGGCAAGTGGGAACAAATCTGACTATGTACCATGAGGTTGAGTGTTCAATCCTTGGCCTCGCTCAGTGGGTTGAGGATTTGGTGTTGCCATGAGCTGTGGTGTAGGTCGCAGATGCGGCTCAGATCCTGCATTGCTTTGGCTGTGATGTAGACTGGCAGCTGTAGCTCCAATTGGACCTGTTGCCTGGGAACCTCCATATGCCACAGGTGCGGCCGTATTAAAAAAAAGTAAAAGTATGTATAATTAGATGCCTACTTTGGTCTTAAATTAAAAAAAAATCACACCCATAAAATGCCTAGTTTTATGTACTGGTTAATAAAACCTCTTCTTGATGTACCTTCCAAAGAATACTATTTGTGAAATTTACAAGAAGAAATATAGACTAAGATGCCTAATTGTGTAGACAAATTCATTATGTATATATAAAATCTGATGTATATTTCATTGTATAAAATCTGATGTATAATTCTCTACCTTAGATTCCAGCAGTAATGTTTAGTAAATTCTTACCCTACTAAGTTACTTTACATTGCAGAAATCTTTCCATTATTAGGAATTGAGAAAGGAAAAAAGAATAGGCTCTGACATTCAGAAGGTGGTGTGGCACTCACAGCTAGGCTACATCATTCTCTTCTAAGACATAAATTATCTCACAGAACACCAACGTCAGATGAGGTTACTCTGACACTATGATAAAATGAGAGCAAGGCTACTTTATAGTGTTGTAAAAGCACAGACATAAAACAAAATCACTGTGCCACCCATAAAACATCCACAAAATACCTCTTTCTCAGCCAAAATGAATGACTGCTGCCTTTTTTTTTCTTTACTAATTACAACTATATCATTGTGCTAGTCTCTTTTCCTGTAGTTAAGATTGATGGAGAGAATTAATCATAGACTCTTCCCTTAGGTCACCCAATCAAAGTCCAAAACTTGTAATTGGTTCTATCACTCTCTTACTGACACACCTTGCAATACCCCATGGTGTGTATTCTTCCTCTGCATCAAGGAATAAACCCAACTAATTCAGCAACACCTATGTTTCCATTGGTTCTTTGGCTGGAGGACATTGACACGATATATAAATAAGTGAAGTAATTAATTTGTTCAGCAAACATTAATTAAGCTTGTAGTATGTGCTTCCAAACTGCCTGAGTGTTTTGGTTTAAAGTCTTTGAGAATATGATGAAAGTTATAGACTCTTGCGAGAAAAGTGAACATTCACTCAGAAATTCACACACAATTTCAGAGGTCCACAGATCTCTTTGATTGAGAATCTGGATCTAGTTATTAAGAATATGATACACTCTCTGCTCTCAAGGAGTTCAGGATCAGCACAAGGGAGTAAGTGGCATATTTCTTTATTGGGAACATTCTTTAAATAGAAATCATTTGGAGGAGTTCCCGTCACGGCGCAGTGGTTAACGAATCTGACTAGGAACCATGAGGTTGCGGGTTCGATCCCTGCCCTTGCTCAGTGGGTTAACGATCCGGCGTTGCCGTGAGCTGTGGTGTAGGTTGCAGACGCGGCTCGGATCCCGTGTTGCTGTGGCTCTGGCTTAGGCTGGCAGCTACAGCTCCGATTCAACCCCTAGCCTGGGAACCTCCATATGCCACGGGAGTGGCCCAAGAAATAGCAAAAAAGACCAAAAAAAAAAAAAAAAAGAAAAAGAAATCATTTGGAAATGAAAAATAGAGAACCTGGGTTATGACCAGGCTGATTCTGAAAGTGTATTCTTTACCTTCTGTATATTTTAAAGATTAAATAAACGTATTATCAATATGGCAATAACACATTATTTCTGACAAAGTATGCCAAATGTGCAACTCACACTGTACTCTCAAATGGTTCAAGATTGTTCTGTTCTTTTCATTTACAAAGTCTCTTATTCTGCCACTTAAGACAGAATGTGGACAAGATGAGGAAATTGTTTTCTTTCTTTCTTTTTTTTTTCTTTTTAGGGCCACACCCACAGCATATGGAGGTTCCCAGGGTAAGGGTCCAATTGGAGCCATAGCCTCCAGCCTACACCACAGCCACAGCAATTCGGGATCTGAGTTGTGTCTGCAATCTACACCACAGCTCATGGCAATGCTGCATCTTTAAACCACTGAGCAAGACCAGGGATTGCACCCGCATCCTCATGGATGCTAGTTGGGTTCGTTAACCACTGAGCCACGACGGGAACTCCAGAAATTGTTTCTTATGAAGGAAAATTGTATTAAAAGCATCAGAGTAGTTACATTTGAAGTGACCAAACTACAGAAAGACTGAAAGTCATATGTCTTTCCTCACAGTCCTAGGATTTGAGCTTGGAAGTCTGAAATCTTGGAGGCAAAAACTGTGTCTTATTTAGCTCTGTATGTGCAGAAAAGGTATGGAACAAATATTTGTTAAAGAAATGTGTGGTCTCAGAGGTACAGTACTTCCAAACTCTCTTCTCTATTCTTTTCTACCTTCTGTACCTCCTTGGTCCAGACCCTAAGGCACTGTCTTTCTGCTAATTTTGCCATGTCGATCTTTTCCTTTCTTTTGACCAGCATGGAATTCTGTTCTGAAGCCCTGCTCGGGTTAATTATTTCTGGACCCTGAGAAGACCATTGTTCTAATCAACCCCTCATCAGGCTAGGCCCTGTTCTGGTAGACCCTCCAATTTATCATAGATAAATTGAACAAGCCTGACATCGGATAGATATAACATAAACATTAGTGTCTGCTGCTGCTAAAGCCTCTTTTACCACCTGTGCTTAATTCGTCCCTTGCATTCCAGTACCATTGGCTTGGATGATCTAGTTCCATTGTTTCTGGGATCAGGACTGCCCTTGTGACATTCCAGACCTTTTTTGCCAAGGCCCATCTGTGTAGACAGTTCAGGCCCTGCCTTTGGAAAACTTAGAGCACATGTGGAGAAGAAGTTGTTTTGATGAAAGGATCGGGGAAGAGCAAATGTGGAAAACGAGGTTGGGATTTCTATTAGGGCCAGTCCACATAGTGCATGCACAATAAGCTGGAGAATGTGGCATTCATTCTGCAAGCAGTGAGGCCCTGGGAGGGTTTTGTGTAGGTGAGTGATATAATTGGAGCACTGCGGTTCTGGAAGTTTTCTGGGAATTGTGTATAAGTGGATTGCAACAAGAAAAGGTGTGGGCTATATGTTGGGGGAGTCAATTATGAGGTCAATACAGTTTTCCAGAGGCCCTGGACCTCAAGTGGAGAGGTGGTAGAGGGAATGGGGAGGGAGGCAGGAGTGTGATGGAAGTAATGAGGGCAGAATCAACAGGACCTGGCAGCTAATTGGTACGACACACTGTGATATTTCCTTCAAGTTTTCTGTTTTAGTGTTTATTTCACTGCTAATTGCTATTAACTGTGGCATTAATCTCAGTGATTGCAATTATTTGAATGTTTGATAAAAGCTATTAATGTTCACAATGTTGTAATCAGTTTTGTCATAGCTCTTAAAAACTAAGTAAAAACTAAGTAGCAGATGCCTGCTTTCAGAGGATGATAATGGATCACCACATGCTGGATACAATTATGACCTTAGAATTGCTCTCATACTGTACAGTAATCCCTTAGGATGCTATTTAAAATATATGGAGTCAAATTCCACCCTTAGCGGAGAGCATGAGTCCCTTGAACTGTGAATGCCTGTCGGTTGAGAGAATTTAAATCTCATCAAATGCCATAGAAGCCTTTGCCTGCACACTATATTTTTCCCATGAGAAATACACTTGTATATTATATTATGTTGCACAAGAGCATAGATCTGTTCAAATACATTTGAACTCACTGATGCCAGGTTTCATCCCCATGTGTGTGCATGCATCTGTGTGTGGATTTAAATGGATTTATGCACTGATAGGTCTATTGTCAGCAATGGATGTAGAGTAACTTCTGATAGTATGTTATTGCTAGGCATTGGGAGAGGTAGTCATCTTTACACGTGCCTTAATAAACTATATTATTATTATTATTTTGCATGAAAAAAATCATAAATTTTCTATATTAACAATAACCTTACAGAATCAAAAGTTATAAACAGTATATGTATGCTGAAAGTGACAAAATGTTCATGAAAAATATCAAATGAAGGCTAAACAAATGGAGAGATAACATTTCATGGACTGGAAGACTCAACATAGTAAATCTGTCAATTCTCCTAAAATTTATACGTTAGTTTAATGTAACTCCTATCAGAATCTAAGCAGGCTTTCCTTTTTTTAGACATAGAAGTAAATATTCTGAAATGTTTATTTCTAAATTCTCTATCCTCTAGGGCCTCCACGTATAACTTCAGAATATTTACCCCAGATAAATAAAACATATTTATACAATATCTTGTACACAAATGTCATAGTATGGAGTTCCCATCATGGCCCAGTGGTTAATGAATCTGACTGGGAACCATGAGGACTCGGGTTCGATCCCTGGCCTTGCTCAGTGGGTTAACGATCCAGCGTTGCTGTGAACTGTGGTGTAGGTTGCAGACGCGGCTTGGATCCCGTGTTGCTGTGGCTCTGGGGTAGGCTGGTGGCTACAGCTCTGATTAGACCCCTAGCCTGGGAACCTCCATATGCCGTGGGAGCGGCCCAAGAAATAGCAAAAAGACAAAAACAAAAACAAAAACAAAAAACCAAAAAAACAAATGTCATAGTAGCTCTATTCACAAAAACCTAAACAACCTAGACATTCTTCAATGGATGCATAGTTAAATTTACCATGTTATACTCATACTATAGAATACTACTCAGTAATAAAAAGAAGAAATTATTGATATACACAATTTGAATGAATCTCCTGAAAAATCCTAAAAGGTCACTACTGAATGATTTTATATATAAAATATTCTTGGCATGAGAAAACTATAGAATTGGAGAACAAATAAGTGATTAATGGGGATTAAGGCGAAAGTAGGTGTAGTTTCCAAAGGGCCACAAAGGTTCCTTGTGATAATGGAACTGTCTGTGTCTTGACTGTATCAATGTCAGTATCCTGTTTGTGATATTACATTACAGTTTTGAGGAAACTTTTTGTACAGTTGGGGGAAACTGGGTAAATACTGAAATTGTTATTTCTTCTTCTTGGATTGATCCTTTGATCATTATGTAATGACCTTCTTTGTCCCTTAAAATAGTCTTGATTTTAAAGTCTATTTTGTCTGATATGAGTATTGCTACTCCAGCTTTCTTTTGATTCCCGTTTGCATGGAATATTTTCTTCCATCCTCTCACTTTCAATTTGTATGTGTCCCTAGAAGTGAAGTGGGTCTCTTGAAGACAGCATATATATGGGTCTTGTTTTTGTACCATTCAGCCAGTCTATGTCTTTTGGTTGGGGCGTTTAGTCCATTAACATTTAAGGTAATTATTGATATGTATGTTCTTATTGCCATTTTATTAATTGCTTTGGATTTGTTTTTGTTGCTCTTTTTTCTTTACTTCTTCTCTTGTTCTTTTCTGCCTAGAGAAGTTCCTTTAGTATTTGTAATAAACTATATTATAAAGGAAGTTCTATTCCTTTGAAATTTTTCTTGGCTTCTTTATAGATAGAAGTCTGGTGAGTTGTTAATATTTTCAAAAAAGAGTAAAGAATCATAAACACATTCAAGTAACTGTTACTTTATTTAATGGATCCTAATTTCAATGCATATGTTAACTCTGATGTCTTAGTCCGTTCCTTGTATAAGTTAATATGAAAATTTCAGCACCTGGATCAATACATAGCTGTTGTATTTGAGTAAATGAAAATAATCATATTTTCATTGGAGATTTGCATTTTAGATCTTTGTGGTTGTCAGTGCAGACTCTGGAGCCAGATTGCTTGGGTTTGAGGCAGACTTGAACACTTTCTCTAATACATGATTTAGATAATATACTTGTTCTCTTTGTGCTTTAATTTCCTCATCTGTAAAATGGGAATAATAATTGTACCTGTCTATCAAGACTATCATGAGGAATGGATTGAATTAATTTGTGTAAAGAGTAATATAAGTGAACACTTAATAAATTTTTTTTTTTTGTCTTTTTAGGGCCACACCTGCAGCATGTGGAGGTTCTCAGGATAGGGTCGAATTGGAACTACAGCTGCCAGCCCACACCACAGCCATAGTGATGAGGGATCCCAGCTGCATCTTTGACCTACACCACAGCTCACAGCAATGCTGGGTCCTTAACCCACTGAGAGAGGCCATGGAATGAACCCACATCCTAATGGATACCAGTCAGATTTGATTTCACTGAGTCACGACAGGAACTCCCACTTAATAAATATTAATAATTATTACTTCTCTCATATATACATTATATATTGCTACTGAAGTTAAATTTCATACATGTAGTTACTAATGTATCATTTGGAAATTCACGTACTTGTATAACATGGGTAGAGTATGTACTAGGTAGAGTATTTTCTGCCTTGAGGAAAAAATGATATTAGGCCTTTATTGGTACTATGTGAGTATTCCACTAATGAAAAATAGTAAGTAAACAATTATGCAGGAGTTTCTGCTGTGTAACAGTGGAAACAAATCTGACTAGTATCCCGTCAGGATGTGGGTTCACTCCCTAGTCTCGCTCAGTGGGTTAAGGATCCAGTGTTGCCGTGAGCTGTGGTGTAGGTCGCAGCTGTGGCTTGGATCTGGTGTTGCTGTTGCTGTGGTGTAGGCCAGCAGCTACAGTTCTGATTCGACCCCTAGCCTGGGAACTTCCATGTGCAGCAGATGAGGCCCTAAAAAGCAAAACAACAACAGCAACAGCAAAAAAAAAAAAAAAACAAAAAATAATTATGCAGCTCATTAATTTCCTCTGAATATCTATTATAAATGTAATAGGTAAATAATATCTAATGCTGGATTAGTAAATGACTTACATTCAATTTTTGTTTGTAATACTTACTTTGACATTAACTACTATTGGCAATTATATCGACCATCTCTCAATGATTTGAAAGATTTAATAAAATCCATTGTTTTAATGATCACAATTCAATGATTAGTCCTAAATATGCCAATATTTGTCTCAAACTCAGAGATTAAAAAATAGAATAGAGAGAAAAGAACATTTTCCCTTTGCCGTCAATCATGTTTTCCTTATATTTTAAAAAAGAAAAAGAAACCTCCAACAGAAACAAGAAACCAAAGCAAACACACTGCTCATCTGAGGAAACTATTGCCATTTCTAGACACTTTTCAGCTCTTTTCTTCCTTACGTAGAAATTCCTCAAACGAGTGATTTGTGTATCTTGAAAAATTTAAATACATTTGAACTAACTGATGCCAGGTTTTCATCCCCATTTTGTTCTGGGTTAGCACTCAACAAAAATGATGGTTCTCTTGCTTCCCAAATCTTTGGCTGGATCCTCATTCTCTTCTTAATCATTCTTAGTAATGGGGGTTCCTTATGAGGCACTTGAACTTCATCGCTTTCTTTTTTTCTTTTTTTTGCCTTTTCTCTTACTAAACTCATTCTTTTGGCGACCTTAGCTACATCTTTTACTTTAATTATGTGTCTGCAAGCCACATTCTTTGTCATTAGCTCTGACTTTTCCATTATCTATGAAACATCTTAAGACTGCCGTAGCAAAATACCACACACTGAGGGGGTTCAAACAGTAGAAATGTCCTTTCTCACAGATCCGGGGGCCATTGGTCTGAAATCAAAATGTCAGCAGGGCTTCAGTCTCTCCAAAGTCTCCAGAGGAGACTCCTTCCACCGGCTAGCTTCTCGTGGCTCTCTGTGCTCCTTGGCTTCCTTGGTTTGTGACCACATCATTCCATTTTCAGCCTCTGTCTTCACACTGACTTCTCCTCTGTGTGTCTGTTTTCTCCTGTCTCTCTCCTCAGTGTGTCTCTTCTTAAAATGGCACTCATCGTTGGATGTAGGGCCCACCTGGATAATCCAGGATATGTCTTCATCTCAAGATCCTTACCTGAAATGACATCCGTAATGTCATTTCCAAAGTGAGTAATTCACAGGTTCTGGGAATTAGGAGGTGGATGTATCTTTCTGGGGATTGTCGTTCAACCTACTACACCAGGTATAAGGAAAACACTGCAAAGTCCAATGACAAATGATAACTGAAACCACGCCTAGGTGCTGAGTATCAGAAGGGATGGGTGAGTAGAAAACTAGAGCACAAATGTCCTGTCTTCAGTGGCCAACCTTTCTTCAGCTATAGTTACTGTTGAAATGGGAAGAGGCAGACCTCCTATTGCCAGTGCTTCTGATAATCCCAGAGAAGATGGAAATCCAGATTTCAGTGTGCTGGTAACTCATTAAAACTTTGACAACCTGCTTGATAGGTAACACTGTGGGGAAAGCAAACCTGCCAGAAGGTCAGATGTGGCAAAGCTGCCAGCTTGTGAGCTCAGTCTACAGTCTGATGCTTGGAGAGCATCCCTGATGAGAAGAGCAGGAACCCTCACCCCAGAGGCAAGAGAGGTGGTGAATCTAATGTCAACTGAGATAGGAAGAAAGATGCTAATATTACCTTTGATTTGCCACTCTGCTGTTTTAATTCAGTGGGAACTCAATTCCTAACCCTGATAGCACAGTGTGTCATTGATGTCTTCTGATAAAAATTTTAAGTTAAGAACTATACAACAACATTTGCCTGATATGGTCTGTAAACTTTTTTTTTTTTTTTTTGGTTGCTTCCATGGCATGTGGAAGTTTCTGGGCCAGGGATTGAACCAGCGCCACAGTAGCCACCCAAGTCACAGCAGTGACAACACCAAATTCTTAACTGCTAGGCTACCAGGGAACTCCAGTGTCTATAAATTTTGTAAGGCAGTAAGAAATCTATTCTTTTTTTTTTTTTTTTTTCTTTTTAGGGCCATATGTGTGGCATGTGGAAGTTCCCAGGCTAGGGGTTGAATTGGAGCTGCAGCTGCTGGCCTACACCACAGCCACAGCCCTACCAACACGGGATTCAAGCTGCATCTGTGATCTATACCACAGGTCATGGCAACGCCAAAGCCTTAACTCACTGAATGAGGCCAGGGATCCAACCTGCATCCTCATGGATACTAGTTGGGTTTGTTACTGCTGAACCACAATGGGAACTCCAGACACTTATTCTTTACGTACTATTTAAATAAGATTTTTTAGGCTAGATTCTTTTTCTTCATGTTTTTAGTGTTAGAGTAAATATAATATGACTTACTGTCCCAGCCATACTTGTATATATGCAGTGCCCTGAACGCTCTGTGCCCTCTTTCACCTTTAATGCTTCTTACCACTGGCCCTGTGCCCTCACCTTCAATTCCTACTGACTTAGTTAACTGGTATAATTTTCTTTCCTATAGCTCTTTCTAAACCCTGGAATGGTGGTCCTCAGTGGGAACAGTACTGTCTCCTAGAGAATAGTTTGAAATTAATGGAAACTTTTTTGGCTGTTTCACCACAAAGTGTTGCTGGAATTTTGTGTGAGGGAGACTAGTATGCTGGCATAAGGGACAGTCTGCCACAGTGAAAAATTGTCCTACATTTGCATGACTTCTGAATTTCCCTCTAAACATTTGCATAGTTAAAAATGTTTATACATATCTAGTCTAGAACAAAACTCATTTTACGTATAAACTCAAGGCAGTTTTTGCATCATTGAAATAAACTGAATTTTCAAGGAATACAACCACTGAGTAAATCTAGTGAAGGTGATGCTGTTTTTCATTTGGAACTTTTCCTCAGAGAAAGGAAAACCATTTGAGAAAATCATATTATTGACTGCAATGATGTTTGTAGTTTCTGAGGCCAATACAACATACCTGAGTCTGTCTGCATTTGCAGCTGTCTCCAGCACAATAATTCTAAGTGTATTAGTCAGTTCAGGCTGCTGTAATCTAACAAAATACTACAGACTGGGTTGCTTAAACAGCAGATTTTTCCCCATAATTCTTGAGAATGGCAAGTCCAAGGTCAAGGTGCCAGCTGATTTGGTTTCTGGTGAGAACTTCCTAGCTTGCTGATGACTGCTTTCTTCTGGTATCCTTCCATGGCAACGAGGTAGAGAGAGCCAGCTCTCTGGTGTCCCCTTATAAGACACTAATCCTATTAGATCAGAACCCTACCCTTATGGCTTCATTCAATCTTAGTGGCTTCTTTACTGCAAATACAGTCACATTGTTATTAGAGCTTCAACATATGAATTTTGGGAGGGACATAATTCGGTTTGTAGCACTAAGTATGGGTAGAAATTCGCAAGCATCTAACTTATAAAACCTTCCACTGTGATCTTGCCTGATCATTTGCATATTTAAATATACCTAATTTTATTATAAACTATTTCCCTTTTATTTATCCTTTATATTGTATCTAGGGCATATATTAATGTTTTAAAAATATGTGTGCAGATAGGTTGTATTACCTGAAAATTTTATTTCAGTATAGTAAAGGGAGCAAAATATTATGGAAAGGGATATCGGGCTTGGTAGGGTGATGATCACTCTCTTCGTCCAACATAACCATATTGTGTTATAATAAGCTAGTTGCTCATCTATTTCCTGCACTAGGCTGCACATGCATTGGGGTCAGAGGCAATGTCTTGTTCAGTAATGTATCTTCCAATCTCCTTATAGTGTATAGGAGGCACACAGAATTTTTTATAACTGAAGAAGTGAATGAAGTTCTCTGGTGGCCTAACGATGAAGGACTTGGCATTGTTGGGTTCAATCCTGAGCCCAGGAACGTCTGCATGCCGCAAGTGAAGCCAAAGGAAAAAAAAAATAAAAAAAATAAAAAAGAATGAGTGAATAAATGGATGGATACATATAAAGACCATTCTGATCTAGAATCTATATCTTCAGGGATGTTTGATGGCCGGAACATCAGTGAAGATTAATAATGCTTGTTTTTGCTAAATTAATCTTCAACAACTGACACAAAACAGTGACTGAACAAATCTTCCAAAATTTTTTTTTTGTCTTCCATGTCAGGACTGAACTTTCATATAACTGCTGAAAGAAATTTTATTCTAAATTAGCTGCAACATTGGTGCCACACAAAAGAGGGAAACTGGGGACTCTCTCTGGCGTGGCTTTTTCTTCTTTGACAAAGTCCTTCCTTGAGAGTATTTTTTTCCTCCAAAAAGATTCTACTTTTGTCAACAGAAATGACTTTCCAAGTGCAATTCACCCTCTTCATTTAGTTTAGCTTGTGGTTTCACCAATGTGGCCTCCTCTGCCATTCTGCCCTAACATTAGACAAACTGGCTCTGGCTTTAAAAACTACATCTTTTTTTTTGCCTGAAAATCCAGTATGAGAACTTTCCCTCACTATTTTCTTTAGACATTCATTGAGACTCCTAGCATTCTTCACAGGCAGAGTAAAACTATATGGTTGGTTTTTGATGCGCTATATAAATAATATTTTTTTTCACCCTCAACAGTGAATCAATAGGATCTTGCTACATGGCCATGGTAATTGATCACTCCACATTGCTCCGAATCGTCCACATTGCTCTTCAGTTCTTATCTTGTTCTATGGTAGTCACTTCAGGAGTGAAAAAAACTCTATTAATGTCAGCTGACATCGTCTCTTTCACAGCATTCTTGCTTTGTTTTGTGGACAAACATTTGCTCATTAGAATAGCGAGGGTCCTGGGGAAGGTATAGCACTTGGATGGTGCTGCTCCCTGGGGACAAGGTGATGGAGGTGACTGGATTCAACTCAGTTCTGGAGACCTGCTGTGGACATGGGTACGGCCCAGCACCAGATCCACACCCTTTCCTGGAATGTGGAGCATAGATTAACTACCTCTAAGGATTAATTGCCCTCTGTCATGGGACTCAACCACCTACCCCTCCCCACCCATCCCTCCCTTGGCCTTCTCCTCCTCCTCCTTCCTTCCTGCCACGTGTTTCCGCCATGAACTCCAGCCACAGATTTCCACCACAGAGCCTTTATAAGCCTGGCACCTCCTCATAGTTAGAGCTGGCACCATCTCGAGCTCAGCCTGTCCCCCTCTGATGCATTAATAAATTTCTATGCTTTACCAACTACAAAACAAAACAAAACACAAAAACTTCCGTTCTTCCAGGGCTGTCTATGACTGGGAGGTCATCTATGAGGAACTTGGGCCTAAGAATGCTCATCCTGTGTATAGCCCAGCTCTTAAGGAACGAGGCAGCAACCATTGACCCTTGTCTCTTCTAGACTATGTGAGTTTGTTTTTCCTCAGATGAATTTACCAAAATAATAAACCTCATGAGAGATTCTGAATCAGAATCACCCAGCAAAGCCACTCCCAGATTCCTGACCCATAGAAACTGAGGTAATTTCTATGGTCTGAATGTTTGAATCCCCCCAAAGTCATATGTTGAAATCCTAATGTCCAAGTATTAGGAGGGGGAAGGACTTGGGGACGGAATTAGGTCACGAGAGCAGAGCCTCCATGATTGGGATTAATGCCCTTATAAAAGGCTCCAGAGCGATCCCTGTACCTTTCCATTATGTGAGGATACAAAGGGAAGTCTGGGACCCAGAAGAGAGCCCTCACCCAACCATGCTGGACCCTCATCTTGAACTTCCAGTCTCCAGGATTGTGAGAAGTAATTTTCTGTTGTTTACAAGCTACTCAGTTTGTGATATTTTGTTATAGCAGCCTGAACCAACCAAGACAATAATAAATGTTGTTTTAAGACTCTAAATTTTGGGATAATTTGTTACATAGCAATAGATAACCTAATACATATCAGCGTACAGTTCTGTGTATTAAATTTTCCCTGTTTAAATTACTGGGGTGTTTTCTTTTTTCTTTTTTTTTGTCTTTTTGCTTTCTTGGGCCGCTCCTGTGGCATATGGAGGTTCCCAGGCTAGGGGTCGAATCGGAGCTGTAGCTGCCAGCCTACCCAGAGCCACAGCAACGCGGGATCCGAGCCGCGTCTGCAACCCACACCACAGCTCACGGCAACGCCGGATCGTTAACCCACTGAGCAAGGGCAGGGACCGAACCCGCAACCTCATGGTTCCTAGTCGGATTTGTTAACCACTGCACCACGACGGGAACTCCTTGTGTCTCTTCTTGTTTAAGTTTTATATCTTGTATCTCTTTGGTCAGTGTTTCCTGTAAGTTATCCATCTTTGCCTCCAGTTTATTTCCAGTGTCTTGCCTCTTCCTCAGCATCAACAGTGTAAAGTCTTTTTCCTGGAGGCTGAGAATCTCTTCATGGCTTAGCTGTTTTTCTGGGGTTTTTTCTTTCTCCCTCATCTGAGTTATAGTTCTCTGAAACTATAACATCATTTTTATAGGTTTTTGGTGTAGTGACCTTCTTACAGATAATAGAGTTGTAGCCTCTCTTACTTCTGATGTCTGCCCCCCTATGGCTGAAGTCAGTATGCGGGCTTGGTGTAGGCTTCCTGATGGGAGGGGCTGATGCCTGCCTCCTGGTAGGAGGAGCCGATTCTAATCCTTCTGGTGGGTGGGGCTTAGTCTCTGGGTGGGATTAGAGGCAGCTGTGTCCCTGGAGGAGTCTTAGGTAGCCTGTTTACTGATGAGTGGAGCTGTGATCCCACCTGGGTTGTTGTTGTTTGCCCTGGGGCTTAGTGCTGACTGACTGATGGGTGGGGCCAGATTTTCCCAAAATGGCCACCTCCGGAGAAAGGCAGCTGCTGAATATTCCCAAGAGCTTTGCCTTCAATGTCCTTCCCTCACAACAAGCCACATTCACCCCTGTTTTCCCAGGATGTCCTATGAGAACTGCAGTCAGGTTTGACCCAGATTCCTATGGAGACTTCTCTTTTCCCTGGGACTCAGTGCACGTGAACGTCTGTGTGATCTTTTAAGAATGGGGTCTCCGTTTCCCCCAGTCCTGTGGAGCTCCTGCGCACAAGCCCCACTGGCCTTCAATGCCAGATGCTCCAGGGGCTCTTTCTCCCAGTGCCAGATGCCCGCACATGAGGGTTTGATGTGGGGCTCAGAACTCTCACTCCTGTAGGTGAGTCTCTGTGAGCCAGTTAGTTTTCAGTCTGTGGAGCTTCCCACGCAGGAGGTATGGGGTTGTTTATACCACAAAATCGCCCGTCCTACCTGTGGATGTGGCCTCCTCTTTTTCTTCTGGAGTAGGGTATCTTTTTTAAGGTTTCCAGTCCATTTGGGTAGAGATTGCTCAGCCTTCAGTTGTGAATTTTGTTGTTTTTAGGAGAAAAGTTGAGGTCCAGTCCTTCTATTCCGCCATCTTAATCCTGTCTCTAAGGTGACTATTTCTAGATATCAGTCTATGCTTAAAGGTAATTTTAGACCTAGATTTCTAGGCTAATGGGTAATTTTATGTGCTATATATCTCTAAAATTTGATGAGTATTTCTATATGTCAGTAAAAAAAGCTGCTTAACCAAATTAGTTAAGTGAAATTTTTTTAGAAGCATATTGAAAAACATGTATGTAGCCGTTATGGAAAACAGAATAGAGGTTGCTCAAACAATTAAAAATATCATATGATCCAGCACTCCCAGGTATATATCCAAAGAAAAGAAGATCACTATCTCAAAGAGATACCTGCACTCCTATGTTCATGGCAGCATTATTCACAACACCCAAGATATGGAAAGAACCCATTCACTGATGGATATATGGATAAAATAAATATGGTATATATGTACTAAAATAAAATATTATTTAGCCCTAAAAAAGGAGATTCTGTCATTAGCAACAGCATGGATGAACCTGGAGGACATTATGCTAAGTGAAGCAAGCCAGATACAGAAAGACAAATACTGTTCGATTTTACTCTTAAAAAAAAAGTCAAACACAGTAACAGAATAGAATGGTGGTTGCCAGGAGTTGAGGGTAAGGAAAAGAGGGGATGTTGGTGAAACACTACAAACTTTCAGTTATAAAATGAATAAGTTCTAGAGACCTAATATGATAACATGGTGACTATATTTAATAATAATATATAATTGAACTTTGCTAAGAGAGCTATCTCAATTGTTCTCATCACAAAAGAAAGGGGTAATTATGTGAAGTGATGAATATGTTAATTAGCTTGACTGTGGTAATCATTTAACAATGTATATGTATATCAAAATATCTCATTCCATAATCTAAATATATACATTTTTGTCAATCATACTTCAGTAAAGCTGGAGAAAAATGTAACATATAAATGTATATATTTTTAAAAGACATAAAATATTTATCTATACACACATATTTATCTATATGTAAGATGAAGGATATAGCAAACCCAACTATCAGTTATTTAAATAAAAGATTTATTGTTCTTAATTTGAAAAAAAATTATCTGAGTGATACTACATGTACTAGCTTTTAGGCTTTAGCAGATCTTCAGCATTTTACCCAATGCTGCATCCTTTTTGATATTAGCTGTAAAGTTATTGACAGCTCTGGTATTTGACCTCTGCATTACAGTCAGAAATATATATATATATGTATATATTTACTTATAATATATACATATATATTTGTATTTGTATATGGCTTTCAGAGGCTGAGATTCTGGACTTTACAATTTAAATATTTTATTTTTAAAGAGATGGAAAGTCAGTTTTATAGTTTCTACAGGACTGGAAATCCTTCACTCAGAATGACTCCTAGCCATTTATTCATTAGTCAGTGCAAGTTTGTGAAATAATTGCGCTCCCAATCACAAGTAAGTACAGAGTTGGCCATGAAGTTGCTGTAGGTTGAACTTCAGGTAGCTAAATCATTGATTGGCTGCTGTCATTTATATCATTGATTCCTATTACAAGATGGCATAGAAAACAAAGATCGCCAAAGAAAGCACTGGAGGATTTTATTGGAGGATATATTGGCAACCAAGAGTTTATGCACCTTGCCAAAAGTGAATCTAGTAAGTGGTGGGGCTGGAATTTAAATTAAATGCACCTTGGCTCCAAACTGTTTGCTCATAATAACTATAGGGATTTGAGGAAAGGACTATCGGGGAGGAAAATGTAGAGAATGATTTATCCATTAAAGGCCCAATTTAAAACCTGCTTCCTTGGTGAAAATTTGATGAATCATTTTAACTGGATTGAATCTCCCCTGCTCAGAAAACTCTCACTCAGAGTGTCAGTTCCAGTACTCCTGTGACATTTATCGTAAGTGGCTACATGATACACCTATTTGTGTGTACAGCTCATAAATCTGTTGAGATTTACTCAATTGAGGTATACTAAAAATTTCATGCATAATTTGAAATTTTACAGGTCCAATTTTAAACAATTGTAGAGATTGCTGTTTATTTATTATCTTTTTTTTTTTTTTTTGTCTTTTCTAGGATCACACTCGTGGCATAAGGAGGTTCCCAGGTTAGGGGTCCAATCGGAGCTGTAGCCACTGGCCTATGCCACAGCCACAGCAATGCAGTATACGAGCTGTGTCTGCAACCTACAGTACAGCTCACAGCAATGCCGGATCCTTAACCCACTGAGTGAGTCCAGGGATCGAACCGCAACCTCATGGTTACTAGTCAAGTTTGTTAACCACTGAGTCACGATGGGAGTTCCTAGAGATTCCTATTTAAAGTACCTCTGACAATATCTATCAAAATTACAAATGGGTAAAACCTTTGGTCCAACAACTCCACTTCTGAGCATTTGTTTTACAGATATACTTGCAAAATGATAGGGATACAAGGTTATTCTTTGCAGCCTTGTTTGTAATGGCAAAAAGCCAGTGATACTTCTCTGAGAGTCATAAATGCTATTTCTCAAATATTTCCATTTTTCCTCTGTTTGGGATTGCTTTTCCTGATTCCCTTGTGGTTAGATAAGGCCATGTGATGAGTTAGTTGTAATCGGAAATGACATGTGTCACTTTGTAATCAAGGCATTTAATAGCCAGTGTGGGACCCTCCAGAACTTTTTTCTCTCCACCACACTGACTGGCGTTGTTGTTGTTGTTGTTGTTGTTTTGTCTTTTTGTATTTTCTAGGGCCGCACCCACGGCATATGGAGGTTCCCAGGCTAGGGGTCTAATTGGAGCTGTAGCTGCTGGCCTACACCAGAGCCACAGCAAAGAGGGATTCGAGCCGAGTCTGAAACCTACACCACAGCTCACAGCAATGCCGGATCCTTAACCCACTGAGTGAGGCCAGGGACTGAACCCAAAACCTCATGGTTCCTAGTTGGATTCGTTAACCACTGAGCAACGACGGGAACTCCTGACTGGCATTGTTTGAAATGGAGACTCCTCTATCCTTCTGGGTCAGATAGGAGTAGATATGGAGGGAACCAGGCTAAACTGAAATTGACATTCAGCCTGAATGCAAACTCTCTAAAACCCTTTCTGAATTCAAAGTGTCAGCTTCTGAATAGGGAGTTTGCAGGGTTTGTATGAGAAAATTAAAAAGAAAACTTTAGAATGGATTTTCCGGATACTGTTTAAACAGTTCACAGTTAGATTGCTAACTGTCTCAGATAAAATGTGTGGCCTGGAAGATTTTGCTACCTATCAAATCCTAATTTGAGCTAACTCTAGATGTTTTAAAAGCATAGAATAAGTTGTATTAACATGGTTTTTATAATTTGAAGTTATCTAAATTGAACAGTTATTACAGGAATTTTAAAATATTCATGGTTGCTTGTATGCAAGTCTTTTATGACTAAGTGATGCGTGTTAGTTAAGTAACACCAACTGACAGAAACTACGAGAAAGCAATTGATCTTAAAAATTCATTGAGATGCTTGACATACTTGTGTAGAAACACAATAGACCATGAACTTTAATGTGCAGGAATTTTTTGTTTTTAAAGAAATGTTCACTACATGGTTAATTTTAGAGATCTTCTTTAGAATATGGAAACAATTATGCTATGAGAGGAATATTCCCACTTAGTAATTTACTTTGTCTTTTACGCCACATGTATGGCATATGGAAGTTTCCAGGCTAAGTGTTGAATCGGAGCTGCAGCTGTTGGATGCAGGGTCTGAGTCATGTCTTCGACCTTCACCACAGCTCACAGCTAAGCCAGATACTTAACTCACTGAACAAGGCCAGGGAGCAAACCTGCATCCTCATGGATATTAGTCAGGTTCATTATTGCAGAGCCCCAATGGGAACTCTAGTAATTTACATTTTTATACACATTAATCACTACCCAAGAAATAGTCAATAACAGCTCTGCACCTTCTCCCAGATCATTCATTAACTCTGAGGCTTATTTTTTCTAGATTCTAAATATTCATTATCTTCACATTAGCTTTACGTTGCTTTCTGTAAAATTTCAGTTTGAGCTTTTAAACTTCTCTTTTATACCTAGCATTAATTTTTTTTTTCACAAAAATGCTGTGGATTGAAAATACCAATAATGGCAATTGAACCAGACCCATTTACCTCTGCAGGCTGCTTCCTGTTTTAAATCGTAGTCAACAGTATTGCAGGCCCACTGCCTTCAGTGATCATTAAACTGGTTCTTGTCTTTCCCTTAGAGCTCTCATCAGGGAATGAGAATTGTACTGGAGTCTTAACTCAGGGATGGAAAATTCCAGCTGCATTATGCATGCCACAAAAAGCAGAGCATCAGCACCTCCCTGTTTTCCTTGATTAAAAGCAATTTTTAAATTGGATCAGTGGGCATACTGAAGTGACACACACAAGATTTCTTAATGATATAAAAACAGAATTTTAAACACTGTAACATCAAAAAGTCAAAACAATATCCAGTGTGTTATTTCAAATATGCGTTTACAAGCAAATATTTATTTCTGGGAAAATCAACTATTCTGAAAAATTACTGTTGTCTTTATGTTCTTCTATCTCATTTGTATTTCAATTACTGAGTGATACAAATTTATCAGAAAGCCATTTTTTGGGGGGACAGGATTTAAAAAAAATTGTATCTAAGCAATTGGGGTAAATACCTATATATAACAGATAATTAGAAATCTTATCTTCATTCTTTGTTATGAAATGGGAAATATGTAAAATATAAGGGTTCCATTATCCATTTATGCATTTTCTGTTTACTAACATTTTATTTGGACTTTCTCCATTTCTTGGCTGTTGAGTTTTTCCCCAACTGCCTCTAGGGGGCAACTTAACCTAAATTATCCTTTGGTCGAATGCTAGACCACTATACTGGAAAAATTATGTCAAATGACATTACACAGTTAAAATGATTGTTGTCTGATGCAAATTTGGTGGAATTTGTTTTGTTTTTGGAATAAACCTGAATGAAGGCAATGTCTGTAATTTCAGGCACTCAATCTGTGTGGGAACACTTTTAAAATTGTGATGCTTGTGTGGAGGTGGAGAAGATGAAGATGGCACAGGTCAATCTTATATAACTTCATTCTTTTCTCAGACCACAGAAGGGCGTTTGGGAAGAATGTGGAAGCAAAATTCAGATATGCATCACCTCACATACCTACTCCTATTTCTCTTGCTTAGTTTTCAAGGACTCATCTGAAGGGATGGTAAATTTGGTAGGGGAAAAAAGAGGCTGTTTGCCTTTCCTGCTGCCTTCCTATCATGTAGTTAAAAGATTCATAGTTGTCAGCTCCACCACTCAATGGTGAGCTCAGAAGGAGGCCAGGGTACTACTATCTGTGAATAGTACCACTGTCAAGAAACCTGGTTAGCACATTCAACTTGACACTCTCAGTAAACATCTAGTTCTTTTTCCAAATTCAGTCGAGTTTTCCTTCATGGACTTGTTTCATTTCTTACCTAAATTATTATCTCATGTCTTTATGTATTGTTCTTCTTAACATGCCTGTCAAAGTTATCTTCCCTGTTCTCTGCTTTGAATAAGCAAACTACAAGGAAATTATTCCCACTCCTTAGTATTGTGTGCATCTATGTCTTGTATAGATGTAAGGTGGATTGTGACATATTCTGTTGTAATTAGTTGGCTGAGACCATGAAGTATGGACACATCCCCATGGGTAGGATTTTTCATTATTGTTGTAAAGGGAAGTAGTACATTCTCAATGGAAGTCAGTACATGAACTGGCAAACCTGCAGCAGATGGGAGAGAGATTTTGAGATTTCACAAAGAGTAGATTTCTAGGCATGAATTTTTTTTTTTTCTTTTGGCAGACTGAGAAGGACCCACCACAGAACCCAGAATGCATTGGGTTCTGCAAGCTCTGGAAAAGGACTCACCTCTTATAGGTTAGGTTTTCAGTTTATTTCTTATAATACCCAGGTGATTATTGAAACCTTATCCCAGATTTTTCACAGATGAGCTATGGAGTCCAGTTTAGGCCAAAATTTTCTGGAGAAAGTAACATCCTACGAGACCAGCATGTACTCCTGAAGGGATGGTAAATTTGGTAGGGGAAAAAGGAGGCTGTTTGCCTTTCCTGCTGGCTTCCTATCATGTAGTTAAAAGATTCATAGTTGTCAGCTCCACCACTCAATGGTGAGCTCAGAAGGAGGCCAGGGCACTACTATCTGTGAATAGTACCACTGTCAAGTAAGGCATCCAAACATGAAACCTTGAAACCTAGATTGCTTTTTTCCCTACACTTTCTACATCCAGTTGGATTCTTGAATATTCTTCCGTCCATCCTCACTAACATCTTTTTAGTTCAGATCTTTTCCATAACTCATACCTAGACTTTGAGGTTAAAATTTGTCTTTTGTCTTTTTAGGTCCACACCTGTGGCATATGGAGGTTCCCAGGCTAGTGGTCGAATTGGAGCTATAGCTGCTGGCTTACACCACAGCCATAGCAACGCAGGATCCGAGCCATGTCTGTGACCTACACTACAGCTCACGGCAACGCTGGATCCTTCTTAATCCACTGAGCAAGGCCAGGGATCGAACCCTCAACCTCATGGTTCCTAGTTGGATTCGTTAACCACTGAGCCACGATGGGAACTCCTGAGGTTAAAATTTAACAGACATTTATGCGTACCAAAAATCATGAAGATTCTTTATTGCTCTTAAGCCTCTATCACACTTGCATGGAAACTATAACTTTTTTAAACCATTTTCAGTAATTTCATCTAAGTTTTTAGCAGACAATTTACATACCTCTCCACCTTCCTTTAAGTTAGTGTGACAATTTTCCATAATAAACTACTTGAAAAGAAGTTTATTTAGACAAGAATGGAATGAAATAGCAAAACAGAAAAACAGAAAACAAAACCAAATCACTGCTACTTTTAAAAAACCAATACTTTCACCAGTTATACTCAAACAAAATGCATGACAATGTTTCGCCATATGTCTTCAGTGTTTCCTGGCGGCTGGCTCTCCTTCCCATCATGCAAATGGCAGAGCTGCCCCAGTGCAGATGTCCTGCCTTACCCTGGATCTGGGAGGCTCTCTCAGCTTCACATCATCTGAAGGCCCTGGAAAGAAGTCTAAGGTCTTGAATTGGAAACTATAACTTAAACCTCCTAATTAAGGGTGACAGTTTTTTTTGGTTAAAGTTATCTTTTTGGTTTAAACAGTCTCTTTTAGAGAAGTTATCGGTCTTTCAGAATCATTTCCTTTTCTGCTTCTTCACTGCTAGGCGAGTGTTTGTGTATATAAAGACACTCCCATGACTTGTAAAGGAAGATGTGATGGTTAATGTTATAGTCACCTTGACTGGTCTAAGGGATGGACAGATAGCTGGTAAAACATTTCTGGGTGTATCTGTGAAGGTGTTTCTGGAAGAGATTAGTATTTGATTCAGTGATGAGCAAAGAGATCAGCCCTCACCATTGTGGCTGTTCATGATCCAATCCATTGGGGGACCAAATGGAACAAAAAGGTGAAGAAAGGGCAGATTCTCTCTCTTCTTTTTGAGCTGTGATGTCCATCATCTCCCACACTTGGACGTCAGAGCTCCTGGTTCTTGGGCCTTGGACACCCAGGACTTACACCAGAAGCCCCATAATCCTCAGGCCTTTGAACTTGGACTGAATCATGCCATTGGCTTTCCTGGTTCTCTAGCTTGCAGACTGCAGATTGTATGAGCCAATTCCTATAATAAATATTCTTCTATAACCTTATCTCTGTATCTGAACCTATATCTACATCTATATCTGTATCTGTATCTATATATCTGTCTTATATTAGTTTCTCTGGGGCAGGGAATCAGGGTATGTGAGTTTGAGATTCTGATATAAATATTGCCAAAATGTTTGCTTGGGGGCTGTACCAATTTGCAACGTTCCAACCATGATTTGGCATGTTTGTTTCCTTTGATATAAAAAAACCCACAGTTTTACCACACTTTTGGATCACTGCCAATGTGATAGATGAAAAATGGTATCTCTCTAATTTAATTTTTTAAAAGATTTTAATTGACATTTCTATTATGTATATTGCCAAGCTTCATTTCAGGTATTTGAAAGCCATTTGTTTTCCTTACTGTAAATTATGTCCTGCACCATTTTTCTTTGAGGTGATTGGTTTTTTCCTTATTGATTTATAAAGACATTTTATATGCTAGTGGATTTAGGTAGCTTTTTCTGTACTATAAGTTCCAAATGTTTTCTTAGTTTGTTATTTAACCTTTGACTTTGTGCTTTTTTTCCTAGGCAAAACATTTTTTATGATATATGGTCATGTTTACCATCTTCTTTTTATAGTTTCTGTATCTTATGGCAAATGTAGAGGTCTTTCCCCACCCCAAGACTGTTTAAAAACTTCATATTTTCTTGCCTCTATAATATTTTATTTTTATATTTGGTCCATAATTAATTTTGCTATAATGAATAAGGAGTGATCTAAATTCCATTTTTACACAAATTGGTAAATTGACACCCAATTTTCCTAATAGCATTTACTGAAATATTCATTTCCCCCCATTGATTTACAGGTCTACCTATATAATCTTCTAAATGTCTATATTCTATTCCATGACTTTTATGTGTAAGTACTTGTATCACAATGGTTTCTTAAAATTTTTATTTTATTACTCAAATGAATTTATCATATCTGTAGTTGTATAATGATCATCACAATCCAATTTCACAGGATTTCCATCCTACAACCCAAGTACATACCCCCACCCCCAAATTGTCTCTTCCAGAGACCATAAGTTTTTCAGTGTCTGTGAGTCAGCATCTGTTCTGCAAAGAAGTTCAGTCTGTCCTTTTTTCAGAATCCTCATGTCAGTGAAAGCATTTGATGTTGGTGTCTCATTCTATGGCTGATTTCACTTAGCATGATAATTTCTAGGTCCATCCATGTTGCTAAAAATGCTGGTATTTCATTCTTTTTGATGGCTGAGTAATATTCCATTGTGTATATGTACCACGTCTACTGGATCCACTCCTCTGTCGATGGACATTTAGGTTGTTTCCATGTCTTTTCCATGGCTATTTAAAATAGTGCTGCAATGAACATTGGTGTACTTGTGTCTTTGCGAGTCATGGTTTTCTTTGGATAGATGCCCAGGAGTGGGATTGCTGGATCAAATGGTAGTTCTATTTTTAGTTTTCTGAGGCATCTCCATACTGTTTTCCAGTTGTTGCACCAATTTACAATCCCACCAACAGTGTACTAGGGTTCCTTTTTCACCAGACCCTCTCCAGCACTTATTGTTTGTAGACTTTTGGATGATGGCCATTCTGGCTGGTGTAAGGTGGTACCTCATCGTGGTTTTGATGTGCATCTCTCTAATAATGAGTGATGTTGAACATCTTTTCGTGTGTTTTTTGGCCATCTGTATGTCTTCTTTGGAGAACTGTCTGTTGAGATCTTCTGCCTATTTTTTGTGGGGTTGTTTGTTTTTTGGTATGGAGCTGCAGAAGTTGTTTATAAGTTCTGGAGATTACTCCCTTGTCAGTTGATTCACTTGCAAATATTTCTCTGATTCTGTGGGTTGTCTTTTCGTTTTGTTTAGGGTTTCCCTTGCTGTGCAGAAACTTTTAAGTTTAATTAGGTCACATTTGCTTATTTTTGTTTTTATTGTCAATGCTCTGAGAAGATGTTGCTGTTGTTTATGTCAGAGAGGGTTTGGCCTACATTTTCCTCTAAGAGTTTGATAGTGTCTGGTCTTATATCTCAGTCTTTAATCCATGTCGAGTTTATTTTTGTGTATGGTGTTAGGAACTGCTCTAATTTCATTCTTTTCCATGTGACTGTCCAGTTTTCCCAGCACCACTTATTGAACAAGCTGTCTTTTCTCCATTGTATATTCTTGCCTCCTTTGTCATAGATGAGTTGGCTGTAGGCGCATGGGTTGAATTCTGGGCTTTCTGTCTTGTTCCACTGATCTATATTTCTGTCTTTGTGCCAGTACCATATGGTTTTGATGATTGTTGCTTTGTAGTATAGTCTGAAGTCCGGGAGCCTGATTCCTCCAGCTCCGTTTTTCTTTTTCAGGATGTCTTTCTTTGGCTATTCTAGGTCTTTTGTGCTTCCAAACAAACTTTAAAATATTTTGTTCAAGTTCTGTGAAAAATGTCCTTGGTAATTTGATAGGGATTGCATTGAATTTGTAGATTTCCTTGGGTAGTATAGTCATTTTGATCATATTGACTCTTCCAATCCACGAGCATGGTATATCTTTCCATCTATTTGTGTCATCTTTGATTTCTTTCATCAGCGTCTTATAGTTTTCAGAGTACAGGCCTTTTGTCTCTTTAGGTAGGTTTACTCTGAGGTACTTTATTCTTTTGGATGTGATGGTAAATGGGATTGCTTCCCTAATTTCTCTTTTTGATCTTTCATTGTTAGTGTATAGAAATGCCATTGATTTATGTGTATTGATTTTGTATCCTGCAACTTTGCCAAATTCATGGATGAGCTCTAACAGTTTTCTGGTAGAGTCTTTAGGATTCTCTAGGTATAGTATCATGTCATCTGCAAATAGTGATAGTTTTACTTCTTCCTTTCCAATCTGGATTCCTTTTATCTCTTTTACTTCTCTGATTGCTGTGGCTAGGACTTCCAAAACCATGTTGAAGAGTAGTGGCAAGAGTGGACATCCTTGTCTTGTTCCTGATCTCAGCAGGACTTCTTTCAGCTTTTCACCATTGAGAATGATGTTTGCTGTGGGTTTGTCATATATGGTGTTTATTATGTTGAGGTGGGTTCCCTCTATGCCCACTTTCTGAAGGGTTTTTATCAGAAATGGGTGTTGGATTTTGTCAAAGGCTTTTTCCATGTCTATTGAGAGGATCGCATGGTTTTTATTCTTCAGTTTGTTAACATGGTGTATCACACTGATTGATTTGCAGATATTGAAGAACATTTGCATCTCTGGGATAAATCCCACTTGATCATGGTCTACAATCCCCTTAATGTATTGTTGGATGCGGTTTGCTAGTATCTTGTTGAGGATTTTTGCATCTATGTTCCTCAGTGAAATTGGCCTGTAGTTTTCTTTTTTTGTGGTCTCTTTGTCTGGTTTTGGTATCAGGGTGATGGTGGCCTCATAGAATGAGTTTGGGAGTATCCCTTCCTCTGCAAGTTTTTGAAATAGTTTCAGAAGGAGAGGTGTTAGCTGTTCTCTAAATGTTTGATAGAATTCTCCTGTGAAGCCATCTGGTCCTGGACTTTTGTTTGTTGGAAGTTTTTTAATCACAGTTTCAATTTCAGTACTTGTGACTGATTGGTCCATTCATCTTTTCTATTTCTTCTTGGTTTAGTCTTGGAAGATTGTACTTTTCTAAGAATTTGTCCATTTCTTCTAGGTTTTCCGTTTTATTGGTGTATAGTTGCATATAGTAGTCTCTTATGATCCTTTGTATTTTTGTGATGTCCATTGTTACTTCTCCTTTTTCATTTCTAATTTTATTGATTTGAGTCCTCTCTCTTTTTTTCTTGATAAGTCTGGCTAAGGGTTTATCAATTTTGTTGATCCTTTCAAAGAACCAGCTTTTCATTTCATTGATCTTTTCCATGGTTTTCTTTGTTTCTATTTCATTGATTTTTGCTCTGATCTTTATGATTTCCTTCCTTCTACTAATAATAGGTCTTGTTTATTCTTCTCTTTTGAGCTGCTGTAGATGTGAAGTTAGCTTGTTTATTTGAGCTTTTTCTTGTTTCCTGAGGTGGGCTTGTATTGCTATAAACTTTCCTCTTAGAAGGCTTTTGCTGAATCCCATAGGTTTTGGAGTGTCATATCTTTGTTGTCATTTGCTTCTAGATATTTTTGAATTTCCTCTTTGATTTCTTCAGTGATCCCTTGGTTGTTTAGTAGCATGTTGTTGAGTCTCCGTGTGTTTGGGTTTTTTGCAGTTTTTTTCTTGTTGTTGATTTCCAGTTGTAT
Organism: Phacochoerus africanus; assembly: GCF_016906955.1. NCBI lineage: Eukaryota > Metazoa > Chordata > Mammalia > Artiodactyla > Suidae > Phacochoerus > Phacochoerus africanus. The sequence goes on from NC_062545.1 coordinate 54,700,168, forward strand.
AGCGTTGTGGTCAGGGAAGATGCTTGATATGATTTCAATTTTCTTAAAGTTACCAAGGTTGGATTTGTAGCCCAGGATGTGATCAATCTTAGAGAGTGTTCCATGTGCACTTGAGAAGAATATGTATTCTGCTGCTTTTGGATGGAATGTCATATAAATATCTACTGAGTCCATCTGGTCTAATGCTTCATTCAGGGCCTGTGTTTCCTTATTGATTTTCTGTCTGGATGATCTGTCCATTGCTGTAAATGGGGTGTTAAAGTCCCCCACTATGATTGTGTGATTGTGAATTTGTCCTTTTAAGGTTGTTAGCAGTTGCCTTATATATTGTGGTGAACATATGTTGGGTGCATAGATATTTAAAATTGTTATATCTTCTTGTTGGATTGATCCTTTGATCATTATGTAGTGACCTTCCTTGTTCCTTAAAATATTCTTCATTTTGAAGTCTATTTTGACTGTTATGAGTACTGCTACTCCAGCTTTCTTTTGATTCCCATTTGCATGGAATATTTTCTTCCATCCTCTCACTTTCAATTTGTATGTGTCCCTAGAAGAGAAGTGGGTCTCTTGAAGACAGCATATATATGGATCTTGTTTTTTTACCCATTCAGCCAATCTATATCTTTTGGTTGTGGCATTTAGTCGGTTGACATTTAAGGTAATTATTGATATGTATGTTCTTATTGCCATTATATTAATTGTTTTGGATTTGTTTTTGTTGCTCTTTTTTCTTCCCTTCTTTTGTTGTTCTCTCCTATTCTGGTTTGATGACTGTGTTTAGTTTTGTATGTGATTTGATTTTTCTTATTTTTTTGTGTATCAATTGTAGATTTTTGATTTGCAGTTACTCTGAAGTTTTGATATAAGAGTCTATATATGTATAGAGATGTTCTCTTAATTGTAAGTGCATCTCCAGTGTCCTGCATTTGTACCCACCTCTTCTCATGATTTCTGATTTTGGTGGTATAATCATGCATAGATGATTTCGTATCTTTACTGTATATATACCTTTACAGGTGAGCCTTGTCATTGGTGGTATTTTTGTTTATTTTTGCTGCCTTTTCTTTTCTGCCTAGAGAAGTTCCTTTGTATTTGCTGTAAGGCTGGTTCAGTGTTGCTGAATTCTCTCAACTTTTGCTTATCTGTGAAGCTTTTGCTTTCTCCTTCAAATCTGAATGAGAGCCTTGCTGGGTAAAGTAATCTTGGTTGGAGGTTTTTCCCTTTCATCGTGTTGTGTATATCATGCCACTCCCTTCTGCCTGCAGAGTTTCTGCTGAAAAATCTGCCGATAATCTTTTCAGGGTTTCCTTGTATGTTATTTGTTTCTTTTCTCTAGCCACTTTCAAGATTTTCTCTTTGTCTTTAATTTTGGTCAGTTTGATTAATATGTGCCTTCTTGGGTTTATTTTATATGGTACTTGTTGTGCTTCCTAGATTTGAGTGAATGCTTCCTTTCCCATGTTAGGGAAGTTTTTGGCTGTTATCTCTTGCAATATTTTTTCTGTTTCCTTCTCTCTCTCTATTCTCCTTCTGGCACTGCTATAATACGGATATTGGTACATTTAACGTTGTCCCAGAGTTCTCTGAGACCCTCTTCATTTTTTCTTTTCTTTTCTTTTTTTTTTCTTTTTAGGGCCACACTCATGGCATATGGAGGTTCCCAGGCTAGGGGTTGGATCAGAGCTACAGCTGCTAGCCTAAACCACAGCCACAGCAATGTGGGACCCGAGCCTCATCTGCAACCTATACCACAGTTCACGGCAATGCTGGATCCTTAGCCCACTGAGCAAGGCCAGGGATCGAACCCATGTCCTCATGGATACTAGTTGGCTTCGTTAACCACTGAGCCACAACGGGAACTCGGGTATTTGTCTTCAATCTTTTTTCTCTTTTCTATTCTGCATTCGTAATTTCTTCTAACCTGTCCTCCACCTCACTTATTCATTCTTCTGCCTCCTGTATTCTGCTGTTAGCTGCTTCTAGTGGATTTTTTATTTCAGTTATTATATTTTGCATCTCTTCTTGTTTAGGTTTTATATCTTGTATCTCTTTGCTCAGTGTTTCCTGTAAATTATCCATCTTTGCTTTCAGTTTATTTCCAATGTCTTGCCTCATCTTCAGCATCAGCAGTGTAATGTCTTTTTCCTGGAGGCTGAGAATCTCCTCATCACTTAGGTGATTTTCTTGAGTTTTTTCTTTCTCCCTCATCTGAGTTATAGTTCTCTGTGTTTTCATTTTTATAGGTTTTTGGTGTGGTGTCCTTTTTACAGATAATAGAGTTGTAGCCTCTCTTACTTCTGGTGTCTGCCCCCCTTGTGGCTGAAGTTGGTATAGGGGGCTTGCTGTAGGCTTCCTGAATGGAGGGGCTGGTGCCTGCCCACTGGTAGGTGGTGCTGATTCTAATCCCTCTGGTGGGTGGGGCTTAGTCTCTGGATGGGATTAGAGGCAGCTGTGTCCCTGGAGGAGTCTTAGGTAGCCTGTTTACTGAGGGGCGAGGCTGTGATCCCACCTGAATTGTTGTTTGCCCTGGGGCTTCTCAGCAGCTGACTGATGGGTGGGGCCAGATTTTTCCCAAAATGGCCACCTCCGGAGAAAGGCAGCTGCTGAATATTCCCAAGAGCTTTGCCTTCAATGTCCTTCCCTCACAACAAGCCACATTCACCCCTGTTTTCCCAGGATGTCCTATGAGAACTGCAGTCAGGTTTGACCCAGATTCCTATGGAGACTTCTCTTTTCCCTGGGACCCAGTGCATGTGAAAGTCTGTGTGCACCTTTTACGAATGGGGTCTCCATTTCCCCCACTCCTGTGGAGCTCCTGCACACAAGTCCCAGGGGCCTTCCATGCCAGATGTTCCAGGGTGAGTTTGATGTGGGGCCCAGAACTTTCACTCCTGTAGGTGAGTCTCTGTGAACCAGTTACTTTCCAGTCTGTGGGCCTTCCCACCCAGGAGGTATGGAGTTGTTTTTATCATGTAATCGCCCCTCCTTTCTCTTGATGTGGCCCCCTCTTTGTCTTCTGGAGTAGGATATCCTTTTTAAGGTTTCTGGTCCATTTGGTTGAAGATTGCTCAGCCTTTAGGTGTGAATTTTGTTGTTTTTAGGAGAGAATTTGAGCTCCAGTCCTTCTATTTTGCCATCTTAATCCCACCTCCCACAATGTTTTAATTATTGTATCATTCTCATGTATTTGAGTATCTGGTAGGGTTGGGTTCACCCTGATTACTCTTATTTTTCAGGATATCTTGACTATTCTCAAATGTTCATTTTCAGGTACATAATATAAAATCAACTCATTGATATTTAACTGGAATCACATTAAGTTTATAAGTTATTTTAAGGAGAATTGACATCCTTATAATATTCCTATCCATATATAAAGTATACCTTTCTATTAATTTACAAATTTGACATTTTAAAATCAAATTTCACTGAAATCAATTTAAAATAGGTATACCCCAGATTGTTTCAGTTGTAATTTTGGCATTGTTTTTCTGAAGTATAGTTGATTTATGGTATTGTGTTTGCTGTAGGTGTATTGCGTAGTGATTTTTTTTCCCAAAGATTATATTCCTTTATCTGTTATTTTAAGATACTGAATATAATTCTTCAGGTATATGGTAAATTCTTGTTGCTTATCTATTTTATGTATAATAGTTTGTATTCGTTAATTCCATACTCCTAACTTGTCCTTCTTCCCCTCTCTCTCACCTTTGATAACCTTAAATTTGTTTTCTATGTCTGTGAATCTCTTTCTGTTTTGCATCTAGATTCATTTGTATTACTTTTTAGATTCTACATATTAAGTAATACTGTGTAGTATTTATCTTTTTCTGACATTTCACTGAGCATGATATTTTCTAGGTCTGTCCGCATTTTTGCAAATGGCAATATTTCATTCTTTTTAATTGCTGAGTAATATTGTGTTGTTTACGTATATGTACCACATCTTCTTAAGCCAGTTTTCTCTTTGATGGGCACTTGAGTTGTTTCCATATGTTGGTTATTGTAAATAGTGCTCCTATGAATACTGGGGTGCATGTATCTTTTTGAATTAGAGTTTTTATTTTTTCTTCACATATACCTAGGTATGGGATTCTTGGATCATATGGTAAGTCTATTTTTAGTTTTTCAAGAAACCTCCTTACTGTCTTCTATATTAGTTGCACCAATTTACCTTCCCATCAACAGTGTACAGGGTTCTTTTCTCCACACCCTCTCTTGCATTTATTATGTGTAGACTTTTTGGTGATAGCCATTTTGACTGGTGTGAGGTAATACCTCAATGTGGTTTTGATTTGAATTTCTCAAATAATCAGCAATGTTGAACATCTTTTCATATTCCTGTTAGCCATCTGTATTCTTTGGGAAAATGCCTATTTAGGTCTTTTGCCCATTTTTTGACTTTTTTTGTTTTTGTTTGTTTGATACTGAGTTGTATGAGTTATTTGTACATCTTTGATGTTAACCCCTTCTCATTTGCATCATTTGCAAATGTTTTCTCCCATTGCATAGGTTGTCTTTTTGTTTTGCTAATGGTTTCCTTTGCTGTGCAAAAGCCTTTAAGTTTGATTAGGTCCTATTTTTTTTCCCACTTTTATTTCTTTTGCTTTAGGAGACTGAGCTAAGAAAATACTGTTATGATTTGTTTTGGAGGATGTTTTGCATGTGTTCTGGGAGTTTCATAGTATCCTGTCTTACATTTAGTTTTAACCATTTTGAGTTTACTTTTGCATGTGTTGTGAAGGAATGTTCTAATTTCATTGTATTACATGTATCACAACACCACCACTGAAGTAGGCTTTCTTTATATACTTGTTTAACTATGAGCTATAAACAAGTAAAACATACTCAACTACTTTTTAATTGACATATAACATTATATTAGTTTTAGGTGTATAACATAATGATTTGATATTTGAATATATTTCAAAATATTCACGATAATTCTAGTTATCCATCATCATACATTGTTACAAATTTTTTCATTTTTTCGTTTTAATTTTATTTTTTTATGGCCACACCCACAACATATGGAGGTTCCTGGGTCAGGGATTTAATCCAAGCTGCACCTGAGACCTGTGTTGCAGCTATGGCATTGTTGGGTCTGTTAACCCATTGTGGTGGGCCAGGGATCAAACTTGCACCTCTGCAGTGATCCAAGCTGCTGTAGTTGGATTCTTTTTTTTTTTTTGTCTTTTTTTTTGTTGTTGTTGTTATTGTTGTTGTTGCTATTTTTTTGGGCCGCTCCCATGGCATATGGAGGTTCCCAGGCTAGGGGTTGAATCGGAGCTGCAGCCACCGGCCTACGCCAGAGCCATAGCAACGCGGGATCCGAGCCGCGTCTGCAGCCTACACCACAGCTCACGGCAACGCCGGATCGTTAACCCACTGAGCAAGGGCAGGGACCGAACCCGCAACCTCATGGTTCCTAGTCGGATTCGTTAACCACTGCACCATGACGGGAACTCATGTAGTTGGATTCTTAACTCACTGTGCCACAGCAGGAACTCAAAAATTTTTTTCTCATGATGAGAAATTTTATGATTTACTTTCTTAGCATCATTCAAAAATATAATACAGTATTATTAATTATAGTCACCATTCTTTGCATTATATTACCAGGATTTTTTTTTCTTACAGCTTTTTGACCTCTTTCACCCATTTTACTCATCCCTGACTCCCACCTCTGGCAACCATCAACCTGTTCTCTGTATCTATGAGCTTGAGTTCATTTTTATTTTATTTTTATTTTTTATTTATTTATTTATTTATTTATTTTTGGTCTTTTTGCCATTCTTGGGCTGCTCTCACGGCATATGGAGGTTCCCAGGCTAGGGATGGAATTGGAGCTGTAGCCACCGGCCTACGCCAGAGCCACAGCAATGTGGGATCCGAGCCACGTCTACGACCTACACCACAGCTCACAGGCAATGCCGGATCCTTAACCCATTGAGCAAGGCCAGGGATTGAACCCACAACCTCAAGGTTCCTAGTTGGATTTGTTAACCACTGTACCACGATGGGAATTCCAATTTTTATTTGTTTGTTTTTTAAAGATTCCACATGTAGGTGAGATCATATGGTATTTTTCTTTGTCTGAGTTATTTCACATAGCTTAAAACCCTTAAGGTCCGTCCATGTTGTCACAAATGGCAATATTTGATTTTTTTTATGGCTGAATAATATTCCATTGCATATGTGAACACACACACACACACACACACACTATATCTTCTTTATCCATTCATCCATTGGTGGACACTCAGTTTGTTTCCATACTTTGACTATTATAAATTTTGCTGCTATAAACATGAAAGTGCAGATATCTCTTCAAAATAGTGTTTTCATCTCCTTCAGATATATTTCCAGAAATGGAGTTGCTGGATAATATGGTAGTTCTACTTTTAATTTTTTTTAAGAGTATCCTTCATTCATTTTTTTTTGTCTTTTTGTCTTTTTAGGGCTGCACCCATGGCATTGGAGATTCCCAGGCTAGGGGTCCAACTGGAGCTATAGCCACTGGCCTGAACTACAGCCACAGCAATGCCAGATCTGAACTGTGTCTGCAATCTACACCACAGATCATGGCAATGCTGGATCCTTGACCCACTGAGTGGGGCCAGGGATTGAACCCACAACCTCATGGTTCCTAGTTGTATTCATCTCCACTGCACCATTACAGGAACTCCTACTTTTAATTTTTTGGAGAACTTCCATGCTCTTTTCCATAGTGGCTGTACAAATTTATATTTCTACCAAGGGTGTACCAGGGTTCCTTTTTCTCCACTTGCTTGCTACTACTTGTTATTTTTGTCTTTTTGATAATAGTTGCCTTTTATTTTGCTGATGCTTTCCCTTGCTGTGAAGACAATTTTTAATTTGATGTCCCATTTGTTGATTTTTGCTTTTGGTGTCAAATCCAAGAAGACATCATCAAGACCAATGTCAAGGAATTTACCACCTACTTTTTTTCCCCAAGAGATTTTTGGTTTCTGTCTTATCATCAGTCCTTTAACAAATTTAGAGTTGATTTCTATGTGTGGTATAAGACAGGGGTCCAGTTTTACTCTTCTGCATGAGACTATACAGTTTTCTCTACATCCTTTACTGAAGAAACTCATTGTATATTCTTGGCTCTTTTGTTGCAAATTAATTGACCAGATATGTGTGGGTTTATTTCTGGGCTCTGTATTCTGTTCCATTGATCTGCCCGTTTAAATGCTAATAACATACTGTTTTGATTACTATATCTTTGTAATATAGCTTAAAATCAGGGATTGTGATGCTTCCAGTTTTGTTTTTCTTTTTCAAGATTGCTTTGGCTATTTGGGGCCTTTTGGTCCAATACAAATTTTAGCATTTTTTTTCTATTTTTGTGAAAAATGCCTTTGGGATTTTGATATGGATTGCATTGACTATATAGATTGCTTTAGGTAGTATGGCCACTTAAAAAAATTAATTCTTACAATCCATGAACAAGGGATATCTATTTCTTTGTGTCTCCTTCAGGTTCTTTCATCAATGTCTTATAGTTTTCAGTGTGCAGATCTTTCTCTTCCTTGGTTAAATTAATCCCTACATATTTTATTCTTTTTTATTCAGTGGTACATAGTTTTGTTTTCTTAATTTCTCTTTCTGATGGTTCATTGTTAGTGTATAGAAATGCAACAGATTTTTGTATATTGATTTCTTATCCTGAAACTTTATTAAATTCTTTTATTCTAACAGTTTCTTGGTAGATATTATATATAAAATATTTTTAGACATTAAAAAACCCCTAGTCTTTAGGGCTTTTTGTATATAATATCATCATGTGCAGATAGTGACATTTTAAATTACTTTTGGTAACATTTCTGTGTAAGGTAATGCTGTAAAATCAATGTTTCATTTTTTACTTTTTTATTTCATAAAAAATTTCATGTAATTAACAATTAGCAAATGAATATTGATTGATTCCCAGTACTTACATGTAAAGGCATACCTCAGTAAGGGCTTGGATGCAGACCATCATAATAAGGCAAATATTGCAAAAAAAAAAAAGTAAATGAATACTTGGTTGCTAACATCTAAGAAAAAATTGGTAAGTAACTTAAATATTGGGACATTGGAAGGACTAACCAGTTATAAGAACAAGAAAGATAAAATTTGGCTAAATTCTGATTCCAAATTCCACATTTGTTTGATGAAACAGTTCTGCCAATGGAAAGTTAGGGCATTTACCCTGCATTAGATAAGTGACTTTAAGGATTTGGGAAAAAACTGAAGAATAGAATACAATAAGTGCCTTCCTACAAGGCAATCTACTGAAAACTAAGCATACATCACAATGACAAGATGGGTGATATTGGAATCAATTGTTGGACATTCAAATGATCAAGTGTAAATTTATCTTGAATTCATTCAATACCTAAAATTGAATTCATTCTTCAATATTGAGCTCCCACAATATTTTTTAGGGCAATATATCCACTTCATATTTAAAGGAAGTATTCAAAACCAACTTCTCAAATGGTTGTGATTTTATCTTAAAAAGAGTAAAATTTAGAAGTTCCCTTCATGGCTCACCAGTTAACGAACCCGACTAGGATCCATGAGGACAGCAGGTTCCATCCCTAGCCTTGCTCAGTGGGCTAAGGATCTGGCATTGCCATGAGCTATGGCATAGGTTGCAGATGTGGCTTGGATTCTGCATTGCTATGGCTGTGGTGTAGGCCTGTGGCTACTGCTCCAATTCGACTCCTGGCCTGGGAACTTCCATGTGCCATGGGTGTGGCCCTAAACACACACACACACACACACACACACACACACACAAGAGTAAGATTTAAAATCAATTTTATTTAAACATTCAAATCAAAGTTAAGCATGAAGCTAGTTTTTTTTTTTTTGTCTTTTTAGGGCCGCACCCATGGAATATGGAGGTTCGTAGGCTAGGGGTTGAATCAGAGCTGTAGCTGCTGGCCTATGCCTCAGCCACAGCAACACGTGATCTGAGCCACCTCTGCAACCTATACCACAGCTCACAGCAATGCTGGATCCTTAATCCACTGAGCAATGCCAGGGATCAAACCTTTGTCCTCATGGATGCTAGTCAGATTTGTTTCCCCTGAGCCTCGACAGGAGCTCCAAGCATGAGGCTAGTTTTGAGGAGTAGAGTGTGTGCATTGACACCAAGACCAAATTGGGAATTCACCCTATGTAAACAATTTAGAAAGCTGAATGTAAGGATGAGTTATTCATGGTCTTATAGGTTTTCGTTTTCCTTCACTGCAAATATATGTTGTGTGCTTAAGTCTTGCCATTTTAAGGAAGTGATTTCAGACTGTGATGATGAGTCAATATTTTAATGAATATGAGTGTTATATTGCAATGTTTGCTAAGGGGGGGATTGTCTGCACGTGAGGAGGAAGGTCACATGCTGGTGAGAGAGGCATCTAAGAAGACACAGGACTGGCAGGTAAAATAAGTAGGGACTCTTTGAAGAGTAGCTTTACTTCAAAGGTTCTGGGAACACTTCAGATCCCTTGACCCAGGGGACTTCTAAGCCAGTGGTATGAAGATCAAACTAAATTGCTTGAAAAGTTGGGAGAACTGATGACTGTTAGTTTTTGAGAAAAGATCTGTGGGTTCAGGTGAAACGGAGGGAGTAAAATGATGACAAAAGAAAATTAATGTTTCTGCAGTATGTCTTAGGGGAAAGAGAGACAAAGAGATGAGGGCCTTGGGATGGCCTTGTCACCATCTAAATAAGTATAGAAATGGAACCCAGGTCAGAATGTTCTGTTAAAGTTTTGCTGGGCTCTAAGAATTCTCCCAGAAGGATTTACCATTCTAACACTGCATACTGAGGAGGGTGTTGGAAAAACCTCCTGCCATCGATAAAGTTTTTCCACCTGCTTTTAAAAAAATTGGTCTTTGTCAATAAATTTTCCTTATGTATTTCCTCAAACACTTCACATTCTGCCTCTCTATTGTCATGGCTACATTAAGAGTTGGTAGTAAACTATTACCTTTTTTGCATGAGAAATTCTAAAGCATAATTTATCTAAGAGCATCTTTGTTAGGTAATATCTCATGATGATTATAAACAACCCCCCTGGGATGTTATTACTTGTCTGCTAAAGTGATTTCATTGCTGGAAACAATGTTCAGAATCTCGTTTTCAAGGCTGCATTAGGTATCAGGGAGAACAAGTTTGGTCTGTGCTAATTATTTTGGCTCTAAAAGAGATTTTATTATTTTATATTTCTTAAAATAGAAGACTTGGTACAGAGTCAATAGTTTGACCTTTAAACTACTGGTTTAAGATGTCAAGTCGCTAGTACTCTTCACAGTCTACTGTTTTCCTCTCTTCAGAGAAAGCTTAAAAAGGAGTCTGGAAAAATATGTAATCATTTGGAATGGATTGTACCAATCCATATGCAAGACAATACAATTAGAGCTGTCTAAATAAATCTGACCTCTTTCTGTTCTAATTTTAGCTTCTATACATTTTAATACTCTTATGCTGCCATGAAGAAAATAACAGACATATTTGAAAGTCTGACTTTTGACTCGTAGTTCTATTGCAATACAATTATAATCACCAATAGCTTTTAGAAGACTATATTTATGCATAATTAAATACAAACAAGGCACTAATTTTCCTCTCCTTTCTGACAGTTGTAGAGGGGATGGGATGAACCAGATGAGCAGTGGGGGAATAGGGATGGAGGGTGGGATAATTGCTTACCCCATAGCCATTCCTCCCTTTCTGCTGTGGTAGGCAGAATAATGTGCCCCAGCCCCAAGGTATCTACTTCCTGATCCTCACAACCTGTGAATATGTTACCCTTAATGACAAAGGGGACTTTGCAGATGGTATTAAGTTAAGGATCTGGAGATGGAGAGACTATTGTGGAGTATTGGGTGGGATGTTGTAGAGTATCAGTGCAATCAAAATGATTTTTATAAGGGAAAGAGGGAGGCAGAAGAGTCAGGGAAGGAGATATGATGGTTGAAGCAGAAGTTGGAGTGATGGGAAGAAGGGGCCATAAACCAAGAAATGCCAGAGGTCTCTAGAAGCTGGAAAATACATGAAAATTCTCCCCTTGAGTCTCCAATAGGAGCTCAGCCCTTCTAACACCTTGTAGTCCTGTGAGACTCCTGTTGGACTTCTGACTTGCAGAACTATAAGAGAATGAATTTGCATTGTTTTAAGCTGGAATTCTGTGGTAATTTGTTATAGCAGCAATAGGAAACTCATACACAGCCCTAGAAGATGAATCACAATTTGTTTAAATCAACTGTGGAAATTCCACTGATCTTTTCCAAGTGTCCCTTGTGATTTGACATAAAGAAAAGTTACCTTTCAATTGCTGGGAAATTTTTTCCTTTCTCACCCATCCATCCTTTCCCTCCTGCTTGGGATGTTGGTATGAGAATGTGATGCTTGGATAAGCAGCAGCCATCTTGTGTCTGGGAGTTGACAAGATCTGAAAAGTCTAAAGACCTAAAAATCAACACATTGAGGATGCCAGAGTTAAAGGTCCTTGATGACATTCTGAAACATTGCACCAAATGTGGAACCATCTATACATGAAATAATTAATGATTATTATTGGTTATCCTAATATTGCATATGGAACTCAACCTAACAGATACATTTGGTGTGTGTGATGTGATACAAGTAGTAAATGAGAAATTGACTCAATTGTTTCAATTGAATTTCTCCAGGTTTATCCTGTTATTCACTCTGAGAATGATTTCACTTTTTTTTGGGGGGGGGGTGCTCTGTCCATGGCATGTAGAGTCTCCTGGACCAAGGATTGAACCCATACCATAGCAGCAACCTGAATCAAAGAGTGACAGTGCTAGATCCTTAACCTGCTAAGCCACCAGGGAACTCCTGACTCCATTATTAGACTCCTAAAGTACCACATCAACTAGAAGAATATTTAATTTGCTAGCATTTCTAATCAAAGCACTTATTTTTTTTTGCAGAAAATTTGGAGAAAAATATGAATTATACCAATTTGTTGGCTTTGTTTGCAAGGTAACAAAATTAAGAACTAAACAGGCAAACTCATTTTGATGGCAAAATGAAAACCTGGCTGACACTCCACTGATTAGAGACCCAGGCAACTAATGAGTACATAAAGTAATAATGGAATATTATAATATGTGAAACACTTAATGTAGTTCAAACAAATTAGACAGCAAAGCATTAATTACCAGCTTTGATAAATGGTCTTCTGGCCTCATCCTGCCTGTTCTCTGTAACTACTGTAGTAGGAAAAAAATGAGTTGTATTTAAATAATTTCAAGTAAAAGAAAAACAAGATTGTGCATTGAAAATTATTTAAATTATACTCTTAGATTTGCAAGGTTATTCATGAAGATATTTTAAAATAAACTTTAATACATAATATCCAAATCCTTTGATTTTCTTTGACTAATAGAAGAGATGAGTTTATAGCTATAATCGCAAATGTGAATTGATTTTTCTTCTTCTCTAAATAGCTTGAAACATGTTTAGTGAATTACAGATCTTTCAAGGTTAGGATTTTGAAAAATTTCTCCTTTTTCCTTTCTCTACAGTTTATCAAATCTTCATCCCATTAATATTTAGGGGAAGAGAAAATACCACAACAGACACATGCTACACCATCTTCCTATTTATTCTTAAACTCCAACTCACAAACTCTGTGTTCCTCACAGGTCATATTGAAAAGGTCAGTTCATTTCAGTTACTCTTAGTTATTTAAACTAGACATCCCTTTTCATCTTAACCTAGGCATACTCAGCTCTTTCTGATTCCCTAAGAGTGACCTCAAGATTACCTGAGGACATTTCCAAAACTCCAGGCTTTAGGCCACGTTCATTACTTTTTTTTCCAGGGTGTCTTCTTATATGCTGGGTTCTACTTGAGAAAAACCCATATCTCTCATCCATGCAGATCCCCAGCTTAGTGCAGTGCCCAATAGTGTTAGAAGTAAATGCAAGAAAAATAACACAGAAAGGGTAACTATCAGGAAAATAAATTTTACCTTAGCATGTAGCTGCCTATAGATCATATATTTGACACTACCTGTTCTCAGTCCTTGAACATATATATGTTAGGAACTTGCACAAAATTTTGAAGTTTGTTTTTCTCCTGTGTTTTAATAATTAGAAATGTATTACATAGAGAATGGAAATTTGAATTTTATAACCACTGTTGCCTAATCACCCTTTTGTTCTACTAATCTTACTATATATTATTAATAAGAATGCTATATGTGTGGCTGGGTCACTTTGCTGTAAGTAGAAATTGACAGAACACCAACTATAATGGAAAAAATAAAAATCATTAAAAAAATTTTGGGTGAAAACAACTCAAAAAAAAATGCTTGGCTTAAAGTTAAAAGTTCAACCATCAAAAAAAAAAAAAAAAAGAAGAAGAAGAAAAGGTATCTCACAAAGCAAGATTTTCAAACACAGTGCTTTTCAGAGTTGATTAGTTCTGTGGTTCATTGATGTCATCCAGGACTTAGGTCTTCCCATAATTCTGCTTTGCTGCCCTCACTGTGTGGACCTGCCTTCCTCAAGGGAACAGCTGCAGTTGTTCAAGATATCATGACCAGAGCTCCATTGTCAAGAGGCAGAGGTGCTGCCATCTCTTCCTAGTATCTTTCTCTCTTTAAAAAAAATACCCCAAGTTATATATGTTCATAGTTAAACAGTCTGAGTCAAACATCTTGACGAACCTTGTTATTTAAGTAACTGCAAGCCCGTCACCTCTCCCTTACTTCCCTCTCCCCAAGGCTACTGTGCTTTGATCTCTTTTAGCTGATTATTATTTTCACATGTACCTCCATGTTTGCAAATAACAGACTTGTGTTACATGCTGTTATTCTTGATTTTTCAGTTTTTAGACATTATATATTGATCTCTCACAGTGGAAAAGGAGTCTTTTTCCCTGGACTCACTTCCCCACTCTGTATCTGGCATAAAGTTTCATTTGATATCTTCCTTGCAATTATCCTGGGCACTCTGTTTGCTCCTCTTTTGCTATCTACTATTTACTGTAACTCTTGGAAAGCTCTTTCGTATTTTAATCTCTCATTTTATGGAGTACTTGTTCTAGTAGTTTCCTGAGATAAGGTGCCAGGGAGGTTAATTTTTGAAACTTTGAATGTCTTTATTCTACTGTATACTTTACACTGAAGTGACAGTTTGATTAGGTATAGAACTTTAGGTTGGAAACAATTTTCTTGGAGAATTTTGAAGGCATTGATTTCTGGCTTCCAGCTTCTAGCTCCTAGCTGCTAATCATAGGAAGCTGTTGTTTCCTGATCCTTTGTAGTTGGTCTTCCTTCTCCCAAACCCCTACCCAGAGGCTTGTTCCTGTTCCTAGTATTATGAAACATCAGGAAAATTTTTTTGATGTGATTTTATTTTCATCTATTGTGTTGGGTGGTTGGCATGCCATTTCAGTGTGGAAATTATCAGTTTTCAATTTTGGCATTTTTTTCTTATAATATTTCTTTGGTGAAATACTCCATGACTTCTCTTTTTCAGGGAATCTTACTATTTGGATGTTAAATCTCTGTTACAGTCAGCCTCCAAAATGGCTCTCAAAGCTTCTTTTTTTATTGGCTATATTCCATGTGTCATATAGTATATGCTTGTAGCTTTCTTATTAATTAATTAATTAATTAACATTTTGGCTGCTCTGAGGCATATGGAGTTCCTGGCTGCAGATTGAACCTGTGTCCTGGTGCTGCAGAGATGCTGCTGATTCTGTTGTGCCACAGTGGGAATCCTCTCAAGGATTCTTGAGTCTTGGTATTCATGTCTTTGTGCAGTCCCTTCCCACACTGAATAGGCTGACCTGTGTAACAGCAGGGCATTGTGAAAATGGTGAATTATGTCTTATGAGGTTAGGTCATAAAAGACATTGTAGTTTCCACCTTGTTCCCTGTGGAAACTTTTGCCCAGGGAAGTCCAACTGTCATGTTGGGAGGATACTCAAGTAGTTTTGTGGAGGGGTACCATGGTAAGGAACTGAAATCCCTGCTGGTATCCAGCATTAACTTGCGAGGAATGTGAATGAGCCACATTGGAAGCAGATCCATTTGCCTCAGTCAAGCCTTCAGATGACTGAACCTCAGCTGACATCTTAACTTCAATTTCATGAGACCTCGAACTAGAGCCACTCAGCTGAGCTACCCCCTGGATTCCTAACCCAAAGAAGCTATATGAAATGATAAACATTTATGGTTTTAAGCTGTCATCTTTTGTTTTGACATAGTTTGTTATGCATCAGTAGATAGTTAATGTGACCTTGTTTGATTTTTAAATTTTCTTATTTAATGTTGAAGTCCCAAGCTGTCAGCTTGAAACTTCAGCTGCTCTTCATGTGGGTTCTCTATGTGGACTTGTTTGGGCTTCCTTACAATTTAGCTAGACTTTGGAAGTTGGGCTGCATCCCTTTTGTTGCATTTCTCTCTCTCTCTCTTTTTTTTTTTGGCTTTTTAGGGATGCACCCATGACATATGGAAATTCCCAGGGGTCGAATTGGAGCTTCAGCTACCAGCCTATGCCACAGCCACAGCAATGCAGGATCTGAGCCATGTCTGTGACCTACACCACAGCTCAAGGCAACACCAGATCCTTAACCCACTGAGCAAGGTAAGGGATTGAACATGCATCCTCAAACCTGATGCTAGTCAGGTTTGCTACCACTAAGCCATCATGGGAACTCTTTCTGTTGCATTTCATTCAAATCCATCCCAGATCCAAAGGGAGTGGCAAGGTTCTGGGAAAGCATGTGGGACTGGAATTATTGCCATTTTTGAGAACACAATCAGCCACTTACTGTCTCTACTGAAACATTGGTTAGGATGCAGAATTTAACTTCATGCCACTGTGGCCAACATTTACAGATTGGATGATGTCAAACTTTTGTCATTAAAAATTAAAATAAATACTACCTTCATAACACCAGTTAAAGATCAAACTTCCCTTTCTACCCTACAGCTTCCTGTTTTCCCTTGCCTTCGACTATTGTTATTTGAATACAATATTGGTTAATATAAGCTATAGTATATTTGGCTTATTGCTTATGGATGTTTTGGGGTGTGTGTTCGTTTTTTGTTTTTAATGTGAGCTTGTTGACTGATATATCAGGTATGGACTGTGACTATAATGATGTCTTCGGCACTGAATTGTCTGTTATTTTTCTCTGACCCATGAAAACAGTGCAATGCTTATAACTTGATCCCTTTCTCTTCAGTTGTTTTAAGCTTTGCTGTTGAGCTCTCTAACCCTTTCGCACACTTGCACAACAAGATCTCTGTTTGTCCTAGCAGCTGAGTTGAGTTCCCCAAGCTGGCAGGTTCTTGATGACAATGTCATCTTTTATCTTTATGAAGAATCAACTCAAAGTTATTTCTTCAACAGTGCTCTTTTCAAATCTTCAACAGATGGTGTTGGCTTTAAAATTAGAATTGACAATCAGGTGGCTACATTGAAACTTTAAGGCTACTCTGGGAAAATAAAATCTTCTGAAGAATCTAACTTATTTAAAAAAATAAAGGTTAAAACTGAAGCATATATACTTGGAAATCTCAGGTGATACTTAATAATTTACTCTCAGAATATATTAAAAAACATTCTCAAGTTACAGACATACACAAAATAACTTTAAATGTAGCATTCTCAGGATTCAAATAGCTTCTGGACCTGCCTTGTAGCTGATCCAGACTTTTGAATGAACTAAACATTTTCATTAATTAAAAGTAAATGTTATATTATCAATAAAATCATTTTTTCCCAAATGGAAGACTTCCATCATTCCACTCTCCAAGGTTATAGTTCAAATTCTAAGATTAAGAGTTCTCTTGTGGCACAGCAGGTTAAGGATCCAGCATTGTCACTAATGTGGCTTGGGTTGCTGCTGTGGCCCAAGTTCAATCCCTGGCTTGGGAACTTCCATACACTGTGGGCATGGTAAAAAAAAATTTTTTTAGAGAAAATTTCATAAATTTAATTTAAATATTATCAAATAGTCTTCCTTCAATAGTTCCATAGTTTCAAAACCTTTTTATTTTTCATCTTATGAAAGAGGGAAATCAAGAGGATACACTTATAAAAATCAATTTTCCAGGCCAAGTTTGATCATTCATTTGAGGAGACCCTACTATGGACCAAGTTCTGAAGAAATAGAGAAGGTGGGGGAGACAATTTTGTAAGCAAATTATTTCAAACCAATATAAAAGGTGCTTTAACAGAGGCAGAAATATAGTGGAATGGGAGCATAGACAAAAGGGAAACTTGTCTAGGGAACTGGAAAAATTTCACAGAATAGGGACAAATACTCTTCATAGAAGAGGGATCCTGAAGGTTGAAAATAGCTTACCTAGGTGGAGAAAGGCATTTCACAGAGAGAGAAAGAGGAGTGAAATTATAAAGGACATTAAAAAAAAAAAAGACGTTGAGGTTAGAAAGGAGGTGAGGG
Source organism: Phacochoerus africanus (assembly GCF_016906955.1). Taxonomy (NCBI): domain Eukaryota; kingdom Metazoa; phylum Chordata; class Mammalia; order Artiodactyla; family Suidae; genus Phacochoerus; species Phacochoerus africanus. The sequence continues at coordinate 54,717,653 of NC_062545.1, forward strand.
TTTTATACAGACAATAACAGAACACCGAATGATTTTAAGCAGGGGAACCACATTAACAGATTGCATTGAAGGAGGAGAAAAATTGGGGGTGGGCACTGGATGGCATGTAGACTGAACAGCAATTAGGAAAGGTGATGAGAAGTTGCAACAATGAGGTAGAATTGAGAGAAAAACTGAGAAATAGTTTATAAGGTAGAATTAATAGAGTTAAGAATCTGATTTGGGGTTCAAATGAAGAATGTACTCTCTAATATCTAAAAACAAAAAGTTGAATTTATTGTTTGTTAAAGAAGAGTTTGCTATGCTTGTACTATATAGTCTTCCCGAGTGGTAAACTGCTTTTAAACAGCACGGAGATTATGAATTTGTGAACATACATTGACAAGAATTTTAGGAATTAGTTCCTTGTGAGCCATACAAGCATGTTACTAGAGTGAGGCTATTGTTGATTGGACTGTGAGAAGCTGTCACTGAATGCTGAACATTAAGAAGCCTGTTTTCTGAAGTGCAGTTGTTGATTGGTTGGGATGTGTTTAAAACTGATCCTGATGGTTATTTTTTCCTTTGGCCAAAACACAGTCTCTCTTTTCTTTCTTGAATTGGGAGAATAAGAATATTTATTTTTAGGGGTTAAAATAGAGGAAGAAAAGGTCACTCTTAGCTTTTGCTTAATGGAAAGAACTATACAGGAGGAAGAACCAGGGTGGGATGAAGGTGAGGAGAGGAGCAGAGTGGACAGCAAGATGTGGGGATTGGCATGTTAACATGTAGGGACATCCAGTAGGTAGTTGGAGATTTGGAGATGGTTGGTCTTTAGGCATTATCAACATGTAGGAGGGCACTGAAACCATGAATGAGATAAAGTGGCTCAGGAAAAGCCTGTGGAGTAAAAGTGGAAATTGCCTTATGATAAAACCGAGAAGTACTTGTGAATAGGAGAACCAGGAGATAACAACTGGAGAAAGCAAAGGAGGAAAGAGTTTTGGATTCTTGAGTGTTCATCAGCAGGGAGTTATAAACAAAAACAACAAAAATCTAAAAGGACACTATTGTCTTTAGCAAGAGCCACTTCAGTAGAATTACAGCTCTGAAAACCAGATTTACCTGAGTATTTTGGCTGTCAACTTCTGATAGGATGCTTCAAATTTGATTACTCTGTCTTAGGAACTCATGTTTTAATGTTAGAAGTATTCAACTCAATAACTACTTATTGGGAGTTCCTTGGTGGTGCAGCAGGTTAAGCACTGCTATGGTGCAGGTTCGATCCTTGTCCCTGGAACTTCTGCATGCTGTGGATGTGACTAGATATACACTGTATTGATGACTTATTAAGAATTTGCTGTGTAACTACTTTGTGGAAGCAGCTTGAAAATGTAACTGAACTTCCTAACAGAGCACAACAAGTCCTTACAGCACACACATTTCAGCAATTCAACTTTCAGGAAGTTTAATTTCATATCATAATTAACTTGATAAACAAGGAAAAACTTTTGTATGTTAGTTAAAATGTGATTTGTGTAGTATAGTGGTAGTCTAATGTGACTAAAAACTGAATAAACTGTCATATAAATTATTTCTAAAACATGTTAACATGCAACCTAGAAATAAAATAACTATTAAAATAACATGGCACATCTCTTAAGGGCAGGATTTTATCATGTTTAGTATCATATTATCAGTATTACACTATTGAATACTTCAATTATACTTTCTTATTTATAGTTGTTTCGGTGTGAAAAGACTGTATTAATCTCTGACTTCATTATGTTTTTTAAACAGTAAAGGTGTCCTTAGTTTTCTATTCTCTGGCCTTTTAGAACATCTGAATCCCCAGAAGTTGCTCAATAAATATTTGGCAATTAGGAGTTCCGTCGTGGCGCAGTGGTTAACGAATCCGACTAGGAACCATGAGGTTGCGGGTTCGGTCCCTGCCCTTGCTCAGTGGGTTAATGATCCGGCGTTGCCGTGAGCTGTGGTGTGGGTTGCAGACGCGGCTCGGATCCCGCGTTGCTGTGGCTCTGGCGTAGGCCGGTGGCTACAGCTCCGATTCAACCCCTAGCCTGGGAACCTCCATATGCCGCGGGAGCGGCCCAAGAAATAGCAACAACAACAACAACAACAACAAAAAGACAAAAAAAAAATTTGGCAATTAATAATCTGTCCTGTAAAGGGCAGTTTGGCAATGACTACATGCCCCAGTTCTTTATTTTTTGTTTATTTGTTTGCTCTTGTCCGATATTTTTTTTCTGATTAAATGTGACTTCTTTACATTGGGATCATTTCCTGCCTTTCACCTCACTTAGGAACTCTAAGGAAATACTTTCTTGATGTTGAGTGTGATTTTTGTGGTGGTGCTCTTTTTTTAAAAATTTCTCTCAAAATTTCTGCTTAATAACATAAAAAAGAAAGGGTTTCTTAGACTTTTATCTTTTGGAATATTTTGGGAAAGTACCATCCTCATTCTCTTTGCCCCCTGGGTTGTTTCACCTCTTAAGTAGAGTAATTCGTTTGATGAAATGGGAGACCTGTCAGTAATTAGAACTTGGAGTTCCTGTTGTGGCTCAGTGGTTAATGAATCTGACTAGCATTCATGGAGATACAGGTTTGATCCCTAGCCTCGCTCAGTGGGTTAAGGATCCTGCGTTGCTGTGGCTGTGGCGTAGGCCAGCAGCTACAGCTCCAATTAGACCCCTAGCCTGAGAACCTCCGTGTGCTGCAGGTGAGGCCCTAAAAACAAAACAAAACAATAAAAAAACATAGTAGTGAGGAGTTCCCGCTGTGGCACCATGGGTTAAGAATCTGACTGCAGTGGCTTGGGTCACTGGGGAGGTGCAGGTTCAATGCCTGGCCCAGTGCAGTGGGTTAAAGGATCCAGCATTGCTGCAGCTGTGGCATAGGTCGAAGGCCGGGGAACTTCCATACTTCTTGAGTTTGGCCATAAAAAAACCAACCCCCCAAAACAAAATAGAAACAAAAACAAACAAACAAAAAAATAATTAGAACTCCCTGAATTAGAAGTGAGACTGGAGGGTCTTTGGGTGGCTCTTTCTTTCTTGGTTCTGCACTGTACTCTCAAATCTTCCCATAAGATTCTAAAATACAGTCTTGAGAAGACTGGAGGCCTTTATATTTTGAGTGTAGATCTAAGCTGGATTAATTACTAATTTATTTATCAAGTCTAAGACACTTTTTTTTTTCTTTTTAGGGCCACACAGGTGGCATATAGAGGTTCTTGGGGTAGGGGTCGAATTGGAGCTATAGCCACTGGCCTATGCCACAGTCATAGCAAAGCCAGATCCGAGCCCATCTGCGACCTACACCACAGCTCATGGCAACACCGGATCCTTAACCCATTGAGCAAGGCCAGGGATTGAACCTGTGTCCTCATGGATGCTAGTCAGATTCATTTCCATTGAGCCAGGACAGGAAATCTGTTGATTGCAAGATGCACCCTTCTTTTTTGTGCTATTAAGAAAAAAAATTTCAAGTTGAACCACAGTCAGACGTTTTATTAGAGTTTTTATCTTATGCTAATTACAAGGATCTTTTACACATATTTTGCATGGATTTTTCTCACAATCACTCACCATGCATTCATAAAAAGAAAAATATAAGGAAACAAATTTGTTAAAGTATTCCTAAAATTTCTTCACATTAAAAGTTAGACACTTTGAGTTGTATTTTGATTGGCTTGTTGGTGTCTGTGATTTGCACACATTATTTTCCTCTGTACTACAGCACTAGTGACTCATTTCTTTCTTTCTTTTTTTTTTGTCTTTTTGCCATTTCTTGGGCTGCTCCTGCAGCATATGGAGATTCCCAGGCTAGGGGTCGAATCGGAGCTGTAGCCACCGGCCTACGCCAAAGCCACAGCAATGTGGGATCTGAGCCGAGTTTGCAACCCGTGCCACGGCTCATGGCAACGCCGGATCCTTAACCTGCTGAGTAAGGCCAGGGATCGAACCCGCAACCTCATGGTTCCTAGTCGGATTCGTTAACCACTGAGCCACGATGGGAACTCTTCCTCAACATTTCTTAAAAGCACACTTCATGCTTGTCATTAGGATTCTTTCTTAAGCCACTGATACATTTTCTGCAAACATGGATATGTAAGAGTTGTGGCTGGCCGGTAGCAATTTCAACACATCCTCATTTCAGATTTGTTAAAATATGGGGAAAAAGTGGCTCTTAAAGTGGATGAAACATACTGTTTCTGCTGGGTCCCCACAGTCTTCTCACTTCCTGGCACCCAGCACTTTATTAAAAAACTATACTTAGGACACTGTTAAAAGCCAGTAGATTTTCAGTCTTGATTCTAGACCTGGGTAGTCCAACTAATCAGTGCTCTGTTTTTAGGTACAGGCATAGTTGCTACAGCATGGTTTTAGCTGTAGGTAGAAGCAGCTCAAAGCAGGCCGGTGGTGACTTGGGGAGGTGTGACCAGGGTTGTATTTTTCTCTCACTGAAGCAGATCCATGAGTCAGTACTCTGTTATATTGCTTCCTCCAGGATCATCATGTCTGAGACTGGTGTTTGGCCAGTGAATTAGGGTAGAATGTGATGTTTATTGTTAGGAGATGCCTTAAAAATCATCTAATCCAACTCTTCCATTTTAAACTCGAAGAAGCCCATTCTGGAGAATTTAAGTTCTTTGCATAAAATAACATTGGTAGTTAGTGGCAGAAATGTGAGCTACAACTGCCTGTTGTGAATTGTCCTGCATTTAGTTCTTTCTGTGCTGTAAACAGGATAATAGGACTGTATCTTCATGATGTGTGTTTGTTTTGAATATGCATAGCAAAGGAGATTCATGCATTTGTTTAATGAATGTTTCTCTGAAAATCACAAAATAACTGATTTCCTAAGAAATGGTATAGGGCAGTGTGAAGAAACGACCTCAGAATAATCATATTTGAGATGTATACTTTGGAATCTTTGGGGAAGAGTGAGCTGGGAGGTCAGAAATTGGGACAATATCCGCTCATTTTTTCTGTGACACCCTCATCTAAACTCCTTACCTCACTTCTAGTCTGCTCCTTTCAAATAAAATACCAATAAAGATATCACGATTCACAATAAACTGAAGGGCTCCAGGTGCCTGCAAGCCCCCTGTCTTGAAAAATAGTCTCCAGCACTTCATTTCTGTGGGATAGGATCTGCTATCAGATACAGGGCTTATCAAGGCAAATTCCACAGGAATAGTTCCTAGAGGCTCCTGTGTTATGTTTGGTTGAAAGAGTAAACTCTTTCAATTCCCTAAGTATGAAAGGACACAAAGTGTTTCAAGGATCACAAGAGAAGTGCTGTGTTCAGGCCTTAGGATTGACCTGGAACCTGAAATTGGACACCCTAGGAGCCTTCTTTCTCTGCTCCTCCCTACCCAAGTGCCTCTCTCTTGTTGCCTGTTGATTTCCTCTGCTTCTCTGGTCCAAACGAAAAATGAAAATATGGCTGCTGAAAAATGTATATAGCACCCAAGTCTATATTACAGCTCAAGCCTCCTGCCTCCAGGAAAAGCAACTGCTAGAAAAAAATAGGTTTGGAACACATCTGTAGAAAGTCTTGAATATTTGGTTAGTAAGGAGTTGCCATGGTTGTTATTATTCTTCTATCACTAAACATCTTATACCAGTGTAACATTTTCAATTAATTAAATTCACTATTGAAATGAAGTGAGAAGAACTAAGAGAAAATGGAACAAACAAGTTGACAAATGGGAAGCATTTCACTGAATGGCAGAGTTGGAAAGGATATATGTGATGAACTCTAGTCTCCAGTTGAGGAGGTGGGCTCGAAAAATAATAGAATATTGCAGAGTAGAGTGTTGCTATAGGAACAGTTATCTAAAGATCTAATCAGTGTCTTGTTGAGTGAAAGGATTTTCTCTTTAGCATGAAACATTTCAGCAAGAACTAAAAATAGTTTTTTGAAAGCCTCACAATCTCTCCGTCCCCAAATCTGCTGGTTCCAAAGATTTCTTAAAACAAATTATTAAAAACAATCAGAACTATGTCGTGAACATATTGCTAAATTTTGATAAATGTGATTGGGTTAAACCTATGTTTATGACATCATTTATATAGTTAGAAAAGTCAAATGCATCATAGTTGGGTTCCCCCAAAGCAGAGCCTAAGATAAAGACCTGGGGAGAGGTAGTTTATCTGGAAGTTGATTTCAGCGAGCAGGCATGAGAGAGCTGGCAGAGTGAGTCAGGGAAGGAGAATAGCTTCTCTGAAAGATGGAGACCAGGGCATTTATCCACTAGCTCTGTTCCCCTGTTGGGTGAGGGTTGCCTCCTGAGGGTGTTTGCTTCTCAGCTGACTTAGAAAGAGGGCCAAATGACCTGTGGCAACTTGAGCAGAATGTGGAAAGATGAGAAGCTCAGTCTTGAAGCGGGACGGTAGTAGTTGAGTCTAAACCCATACAGAGGTGAGGTGACACATGTACTAGCAGTATCTGCTGCATCCAGTTCCAGGACAGTAGTTCCCTGACCACTCTCTGCACCCAAGTCTCTTTTCTTATGGCATATTTATTTTCTAGCACAATGACACTTAGCAAGTTATTTAATCTCTCTCTGCATTAGCTTCTTTGTCTCCAAAATTGGGGTAAATAGTATTATTTACAAAGGGTGGTGGTGGGGATTAAATACTTGTGATGCCCTTAGCACAGTATGCAGTCCATAGTAAGTGCTCAATAAATATTAGCCACTATTACCATTAGTGGGGTAGTGATGTACCGCCACTACTATTACTCTTGTTGCCCCCAGTATCTCCACCATATCAGAGACTTTGTTGCAGAGTGATTTCCAGTTTATGTCACATTATCTGATTTATTCCTTACCACAGTTCTCATGAAGACCCTGGTACTTTGAATTCTGGAAATATCTCTCAGACAGAAAATCATGGGCTGTGTTCAGAACACTGTTGAATAATGTGATCCTTGTCAAGTCTATCTGGTATGTCTTAAACTTGTCTAAAGCTGGTGAAGTATATGTTCTGAGCTTTAAAGCCTTCATTATATGACTTTATTTAGGCACCCTCAAGTCCCTCAGTTATTGAGATAGCAGTAGATCTGAATACTACTGTTTGTATTGGAAGGACAATTTGAGAGTGCATAAGTAATTTTCTGCAGTGTCAAGATGAAAGCAAAAATCACACAGGAAGAGGAACCAAGCCTCACCTGAAAGAAACTATAACCACTGTATACTAATGGGAACTTTAAAGGGTCTGTATCTTATAATATAGTGCTTTATTAGGGAAAAAGTAACAACTTTTAAATGTGAACAAGCCCATATTTTTTAGGTAATATTAAATCACTTTCCACTTCTACATTCATTCTTCTTTCATGGTGCTTTTAAATATATTATCTCAGTCTATAGAGGCTGAAATTCCTAAATGAGAAAATAAAATTTGTAGTGGATGCTGTCTTAGTCTACTTGGGCTGCTAAAACAAAATACCACAGATTGGATAGCTTAAACAACAGAAATTAATTTTTTCACTGCTCTGGAGGCCAGATTGAATTCTGGCAGGGTTGGTTTCTGGAGAGGGCTCTCATCCTGGCTTGCAGACAGCAGCCTTCTCACTGTGTCCTCACATGGTGAAGAGAAAAAGAGACAGCAATCTCTCTGATGTCCCTTCCCATAAGGATACTAGCTCTATCGGACCAAGTCACACTCTTATGACCTTAATCTAATCCTAATTACTTCCCTAGATGCCCCATCTCCAAATATGGCCACACTGGACATAGGAATTTTGAGGAGAGCACAAACATTCCATCCATAATAGTTACTTAGGGAAAGATTTTTAAGCACAAATGGTAGCTCATCTCTACAAGCATGAATGGAGAGAAAATAGCCAGCTGCAGAAGAAAGACAAGGGCATTTTTCTTCTAAAAGGAACACAGAGGCACAGGTTCTGAGTTGGGCTCTTTTTAGGCACCTAATCTAATCTAGTTCTAAAAAAATCTACTCTCCCAGACAGAATTATAAGAAGCTTTCTGATTAGGGAGGAAAGTTAAGACGTTAAAACAAAACTGTCCGTAGAAGTCTTTGGAAATAGTATGAAATGCATAGGTGTGGAATGATTTAATGTAGCCTTGGCTGGAATCAGGGGGATTGATCATTTCAAGTCCCCTTCAATTCTATTTATCTTCATTGTATCTAAGATTTTGGGAACAGAATCTTACCTCCTTAAAGAGATGGTTTTAAGAGGAAATTTGTTGAAATGCAAGGACTTAAAATTCTGCAATTCTTGGGCTAGCTGAACCTTTAGTTAAATGTGATTAGCATTGTTTATATTTTTACCAAATGTTACACACAGTTTAGGGGCTCCGTAACAATCCTATCGTGCTTAGAACTCCAGGAACATGAGGGAAAAACCCAGATTAGCAACACTCTCCTGCACAGAGGTCCTATAGCAGACACACCCAGCTGGATACTGCCAGGTTTCTGGAGTTTCCATTTCTAGTTGCCATATCTCCTGACACATTACAGATTGTATGAGAAAGCATGTGTTTCAGAAGCTATGACCCTTTGTACTGTGCACTTTCCTAAGCTTTGTAAGAACCAAGTGATGAAAAGCTGAAGGAAAATTAGAAAATAAATCCTGAGGGTGGATGAGCAGATTTATTTCTTTATCTTCCTACGGATTAGCCCTGTTGTTGCTTTCTTTTTTAAAACTGTAACCGTCATGGCCAGATGATGAAATTCTTAGAGGGTCTTTTAAAGACCCTTTAATGGAAAAATAGTGGCGGTGTTTCTGGTATGCTTAAGTGGAAAATCAGTACCTCCTGCTTAGGGAATTGAGAAGCATTAAAAAGTTAGCTGTTGAATTACATAGTAATCTCAATCATCAGCTATAAATTTTCAGTCGAACACCCATGATGCTTTACAATGCCAGATATGCTAGTCATTTAGCAATTAGTTATACTTACAACTCTTCCATGTACAGCCCAACTCTAAACAAAATGATCAGAACTAAAGAAAGGCAAATTTGGGATGGATGACCCAACTGAATTAAAATATACCATTGTTAGATGGCAGCATTAGTACCTGTTTGATATTTTACTTTCCATAGAAAGAGAAGACTCTATCTAGATCCATTTTACTCATTAATTCCTTTGAGTTCTTATGTGTGCTGAGCATTGCTCTGAGGTTGGAAGAAAATACTCAAAGTCTGTACTTGCAATGAGCTTATTATAGTCTAGTAGAAGAGGCAGACTTTAAAAAAAAAGACAAAAAGTAAACAAATAAACAAGATAATTACAGACAGTAGCACTTGCTTTGAAAGGCAATAAAATAGCAGCATCGGTTGCATCATTTATGATGATTTCTGTTACAAAGTGTTCTTTTATACCTCAAACCCTCCCCTCCCCCCAAACCCCCCCCAAATCACCAATCAGAGTGGCTTAAACAATGTGAGGATTTATTGGCTCACTCATGTAACTGGAAAATACAGAAGTATGGAATGTTTTGGGGTTACTCGATCCAAGAGTTTAGCAGTATCAGCACTGACCCAACTGTCTAACCCCTTTGTTCTGTATTATACTGAATTGGCTTCATCTTAGGGCTGAGTACCCTCAGGGTAGGAGGAGGTCTGCCAGCAGGCATCAGGATTCCATGTGTCCTTGTTCAGCTTTAGCAGAGCTTCCATCACAGCATTCTAGTAAAAGGTACTGAGATTCTTTAGCTTAAAGCTCTTACTCATCACTGGATCAATAACTGAGGTTGGGAATAAAATCTTCTGATTAATATAGAGCAGTCAGTTACCCATTCCTGGAGCTGGGAGAAGGGCTGCATGGTAGCTACAAAAAATTATTGGCAAGATAAGAGGGGAGAATTGATGCTGGTCAAGCAACTAAAAAGTTCATTACAGAAAGCAACCAGGAACAAGGGATACTTTATGTAGGGGAAGAGGTGAGTGGAGAAGTTGAATATGTTAGTATCTGGGGAACAATACTTCGGGTAGGAGGAGCACCGAGTACAAAGGCCCTGAGATAAAATGAATTGCTCTGCATTCTATGAGCAGAAAGATGCTGCTGTGACTGGAGTGGAGGGCAATTGCAGAGAAGTGGGCAGGCAGTGTGGCGACTTAGTACTTGCCAATTTAGCTAAGCTGGAACTCCGTCTGCCAGAATTTTCCTCCCTGTATGGTATTAGATTATGTTTGGCCAGAACAACATTTCTGTGAGATCTGAAAAGCAGTTTCCATGTTTATATCCAGAGGGTTGGTGTACCCTCAGGCACTGTTGCATTTCCCACATATTTGCTGCTGATCTGCTGACTCACCTTGGCAGCATGGGGCAGCAGGCATACTTGCAGCAACTCTGGCTCCTGCCAGACTAAGTGTCTAAGTATCTCTGAATCTTGCACCTTGTGTTTGTGTGGTACAAACATCTCTTGCACCTATGTCATCTAAGAAGGAGGCCTGGGGGTAGCAAGAGACAGATGGGAGCTTCAAGTTTATGCCTGTGTCTAGCTCATGCTTTCTTCTACTTATCTGTTCTTCCAGATTATCTGCCTTGCTAATTTGCAGCCAGGCACCAGATGTGGAAGTAGCAGCCTTATATAGACTGTTTAACCAACTTCTATGATTGCTTAAGTTCAAATTCCTATAGTAATTTTTGATCAAACCCAAACTGACACAGAATTTGGTTCCAGTGGAACAGGACTCTTTGGAAGGGTTTCTGAATTGGTTCTTTGAATTCTTTTGGATTCTCAGGAATTGATTCTCTGATCTGATTAGATTTAGAGGCATAATACTCCTGTTCCCAGTAGTAAAGGGAACACTGCTAGTTCTCAGCATGCAGAGGTGAACAGTTCCTAAAATTATCACATACAGTTACATGTAATGAAATGTCCATAGAAGGCAAGTCCTTAGGAGACCAAGTATTTGTTGCCATAGAACATTTTAATGAAAATAGGGGGTGTAACAGGATTGCGTGCTCACTTATACACACACTGGAATAGAGGTAGGAAGAAAATGATGAGTTTAGGGCTTCAAATTCCCAGAAAATTTCTATTACCGCTTCATAACATTGTAAATCAGCTATACTTTAATAATAATTTAAAAAAATGCTTATCATCTATAGTGGTAGGACTGAAATTTCTGAAAACAAATAAACAACAACAAAAAACACCCAAAATTCTAAGCTTGTGTGTGGCTGAATAGCAGGATAAATTGAATTCCCAATGTTTTGAGATCTTTTGTGTCAACTTAGGGCTTTGATTGGGAAAGAATGGGACCCTGAAAACTGAAAGATAGATGGGCAAATTCTGATGAAGCTGGGGATTTTTAATCTCTAAATTATGCCGAGTTTCTTTCACCAGAAGAAATGCTCTTGTTCTCCTCCCTGAGAATAGGTTCTCCTAGCCTCTCCTGAGATAGTTACCTTGCAAGGGACTGAGTCTCTTCATCAGGCACTTCCCCAGTACCTCTTCTCCAATACCTATCAATGCCATCCTCTGCAGATGGCGATTCTCTACTTAAGAGTCCGTATAAAATTTAATTATGGGAGCTTATTATGGATAAATTATGTTAAAATTATGATAACAAATACCCCAAATTCATAACTTCCTAATTATTTTTATTATATTTTACTGTTATCTCTACTCCTGAGGTTGTTTTTGTATACTGTATAGGGACAGTGTGACTACATTATTTTGATGTGCTACTACACATTTCTTTCCTTTTCTTTCTTTTTTTTGGCCTTTTTTTTTTTGGCTTTTTGGCTTTTTGGTGCTGCACCCACAGCATATGGAAGTTCCCAGGCTAGGGGTTGAACTGGAGCTGCAGCTGCTGGCTTATGCCACAGCCACAGCAATGCCAGATCCGAGCCGTGTCTGCGACGTACACCGCAGCTCATGGCAACACTGGATCCTTAACTCACTGATCGAGGCCAGGGATGGAACCTGCATCCTAATGGACACTAGTTGGGTTTGTTACAAGTGAACCACAATGGGAATTCCCCATATTTCTTTTCAACTCTGCTTTTGGTGATGTCACATTTGGTGGCAATAAATTGTGCATGATGGGAATATTTATACAAGGGAAGCTGGCAAACACTATGTATCATGTTTGTTTTTTTTTTTCCTTCAGAGAATTTCTTGCTAAACATTTATCAGTAAACCACTACCTATATCTCAGTGTTTAAGTTAAAAGATATCAAATGGATAGGGTGACCCAAGAAGAGGGATTAGGCAAAAGCGTACTTTTTCTATCATTGTTATTTGTAACAACAATACGGTTAAAAGAGGTGTGTTTGGGCCAGATTCACAAGAGGTGGCTAGTGGTAGCCTTAGACTGTGTTAACCTCCTAAACTGGAACAGCATTTTCCAAGCATTGTCTTCCCTATATAATTGTGAATAGGGTTGGCCACATGCAGATTCTCAGGAACCTGCATGAGATTTGGAAGGCAGTAACCACATCTGTGTTCAGAGGGTCCATGCAGGATCATGTTCTCCTGTAGCCCACCGCCCCCGTCTCTGACCTGCAGGTTCATTGTGGTAAGTCTGCAGGTATTCTAACTGCTGCTGGGTCTCCTTCAGCTCCTTCTAACCATAGGCCAGATGTATGTGCAAAGCCATGACAAAGACTGTCAGTTTCTTCTGCAGGTCATCTACATCATTGAAATTGAGACAGATACAAGTTGGAGATCATTCTCATGGCTCCCAGTCCATCCTTGCAGGCTTCAGTTCATTCTTCCTTTCCCCTACTTCATGTTCCTTCCTTTCAGGCCCAGCATCAAGTATAGGAACAACATCCTTACACAAACTATTTTGCTAGCTCTTACATTGCTAGCAAACTTCTATGATAATTCTTATTCTGTGTCACTCACAATTGATCTCTCCTCTGATTGAACCCCAACTGATAGAGAAAAACAGTTCAAGTTAGGATTAATAGGCTAAGGTGAGGAGTGTCAATTTTATTTTAAATGCATTGAGAATCTTTTGATAGTTTTAAGCAGCTTGATTAAAGAGACTTAATTTGGAAAAGTCATGGGTGTAGGCCAGCTGAGCAGTTTTCTTGTAATAGTCTAGGTGAGAAATGATGGTAACCTGCACTAGAGTAGCAGCATAGCTGGAAATAAGTGCATGGATTCAGTATATTTCAGAGGTGGGCTCAGTATGACTAGCTAATGAATTGGATGTGGATGGTGAGGGAAGAAAAAGAATCAAGGCTTCTAGGTTTTTGACTTGAGCATCTAGATGGAAGAGCCCCGAAAGACTAAAGGAAAACAGTTCTGTTTGCAGTTATTAAGTATGAGAATCATATTTGACATTTAAGCAGTTGATAATATACAGTAATTGGAGCTTGAGAGAGAGGTCAGTGTTGAGGATATGAACTTGGAAATTATCAGCACAAAGGTGATATATAAAACCTAGAAATTTGAGGGGATCATACAGACAGACAGTATGTCAATATTATTATCAGTTATGGCATAGTAATTGAGTAGGTAATAGTACCTTCCCATGTTTTTTTTGTAAGTCCGCTGGGTACTCATGGGTAACTTGGTGGTTATATAACACAACGCCCCACGCATTATAATTCTCTGGCTCCCAAAATGGGGATTAAATGATATAAGGTAATAATAATGGTAACCCTAATCAGAATAATCATTATTAATATGAGTTAACTTTTCAGGAGGAAAAATATTGGGATACAGTTGATGTTTTTCACTATTCTTTGTCTCATCAGGATGATGTGGGATATGACTTTGCCTGTGCAGAAATGTATCAGGTATGAAAATGATAAGAGCTAGGGACTATTAGGCAGGTTCTGGTTCTTGTCCTTGGAATAAAGACAATGTGTGCTTGTCTGGAAAGCTACTTTAAAGTAGATATTTTTCTCCTTTTTAAAATCAGCTTATTCTCTTTTATTGTCTCTAGATGCAACTAATTCAGTTCATGCCAGATGTTACTCTCGGTTGAGTAGGAAAATTGCTCTTTTCAGTTCTGCATTTAGATTATCCAAATGCAGCACCACCTGAAACTGGTCCTATAGCTTCTTGTGTACAATGGTAGAGACTAGGTAGGAGAAATATAAGTGCAATCACTGGGGACCAGAACCTGCACTTTCTGTTTTGGGATTGGCATGGTCACCTATAATCGATGAGAGGCAACGCAAAGGCTTTGGAGTCAGAGTTTTGTGTTCAAATTTTGGGTCTATCACTGTCTGGCTAGGTGACCTTAAAGGCAAGTTATTTACTCCTTTTGAGTCCCAGTTTCCCCACTAAAATAAAAATAATAATAACTAACTTCTAGAAATACTATGATGATTAAATGAAGAAACACGGTGTCTGGTACTCCCTGAGCAAATGCTTAATGTCTATTAGCTGTTGTTTATAGCTCAGGTTTAGTCAGTTATATCTATTCTGTTTATGTCTTTGATCTCCCATAGTACCCCAAATTCAACAGCACTTCTTCCTTTAAATTTTTTTTAATTGAATTATAGTTGACTTACAGTGTTGTGTTAATTCCTGCTATACAGCAAAGTGATTCAGGTATATATATATATATTTTTATTATGGTTTATCACAGGATACTGAGTATAGTTCCCTGTTCTGTCAGTAGGACCTTGTTGTTTATCCATCCGATATATATAATAGTTTACATCTGCTAATCCTAAACTCCCACTACATCTTTCCCCTACCCTCTTCCCCCTTTACAACAAGTCTGTTCTTTATGTCTGTGAGTCTGTTTTTGTTTCATAGATAGGTTCATTTGTGTCATTTTAGATTTTGCATATGTGTTATCATATGATATTTGTCTTTCTCTTTCTGACTTGCTTTGTTTAGCATGATAATCTCCAGGTCTATCCATGTTGCTGCAAATGGCAGAATTTCATTCTTTTTTTGTGGCCGAGTAGTATTGCATTGTATATGTTGTAATATATGTACCATATCCATTTGTCCATTTGTCTGTTGTGAGCACGTGCCTTGCTTCTATGTCTTAGCAATTGTAAACAGTGCAGCTATGAACACTGGAGTGCAGGTATCTTTTTGAATTACAGTTTTGTCTGGGTATATGCCCAGGAGTAGGATTTCTGGGTCATATAATAATTCTGTTTTCAGGTGTTTGAGTAACCTCATACTGTTTCCCATAGCGGCTAGACCAGTTTACATTCCCATCAACAGTGTACAAAGTTTCCCTTTCCTCCACATCCTCAACAAGGTTTTTTATTTGTAGGCTATTTGATGATAGCCGTTCTGACAGGTGTGAGGTGGTATCTCATTGCAGTATGTGAATGTATCAAATCCATATGTAGTATGCCTTAAATTTATACAATCCTATGTGTCAATTATATCAGTAAAAAAAGAGAATTTTTGTACTGTGTATTGCCATTTTTTAGAGATAT
Organism: Phacochoerus africanus; assembly: GCF_016906955.1. Classification (NCBI taxonomy): domain Eukaryota; kingdom Metazoa; phylum Chordata; class Mammalia; order Artiodactyla; family Suidae; genus Phacochoerus; species Phacochoerus africanus. The sequence goes on from NC_062545.1 coordinate 54,733,008, forward strand.
ATGCATATGATACACAAACAAAATTGTGGTTTTACATGTTTCCAAAATTATTTGATAGATTTCAAGTGGTGGAAGCCCAATTCGCCTTTCCTTGAGTGTGAGGCCACTTAGCTATGTGCTTGGTATGAATAGAAAAAAGCAGAAGTGGTAGTGTAGAACCTCAGAGACTAGGTCATGAAAGGCATTGTTAGCTCCTTTCTTTCTCTTGAATTACTCATTTTGGGTGAATTTCAGTGACTTTTCATGAACAGAGGTCCATGTGGGCGGGGTGCTGAGTCCTCCTGCCATTAGCCAATGAGTAGCCAAGAGCCATGTGAGTGAGTCTTCTTGGAAGTGGATCCTCCATGCCTGACAACCTTCAGAGGTCTACATACTCAACCAACATTTTGACAGCAGCCTCCTGAGAGATGTGGAGCCAGAAAAACCCAGCTAAATTGCCCCTGGGTTCCTGACTTTTAGAGGAGAGTCAGTCACCATATTTTTGTGAGATAATATATGCTTCTTGTTTTAAGCCACTGAAATTTGGGGGTAATTTGCACTGATGCAGTAAGTTACTAATCAAATATATTTCTCTATAGGAATCATCTTATTAGATAATAATTTATTATATTAAAAAGTTTAGGAGTTCCCCATTGTGGCGCAGTGGAAACAAATCTGGCTAGGATCCATGAGGACTCAGGTTCGATCCCTGGCCTCGCTCAGTGGGTTAAGGATCTGGTGTTGCTGTGAACTGTGGTGTAGGTCACAGATGTGGCTCGGGTCTGGTGTTGCTGTGGTTGTCGTGTAGGTCAGTGGCTACAGCTCAGATTCAACCCCTAGCCTGGGAACCTCCATGTGCTCCGGGTGTGGCCCTAAAAAGCAAAAGCAAAAACAAAAACAAAACAAAACAACAACAAAAAGTTTAATATTATGTGCTTATTGTGTACAGGTATTTTACCTCTACTACCATATTTGATTCTTATTGGGATCTAATGTTGTAGGTTCAATTGTATATCCTTATTTTACAAAGGAGCAAACTGAGCCTTAGAGAGCTTATGTAACCTGCTTAAGTAAGTGAAGAAACCTTATTTTGGGATTATAATGTAGACGCCACACTAGATTGACTCATCCTTCAGATAGTCGGAGTAATTAATGTCTCTTATTATTGTCCGTGGGAAGGTCAGATGCAAAGCATTATACACTCCACATTCTGATGCTCATAATGCTGTTTTGTCCGTTTTCTCCTCCATACTGTATGCTTTGAGCATCCTAGGCCTGCTTCTTTTTCTGTCAGTGTAATCAAAGGAATCCCAGGACTTAGTCTTGAAACCCAGGCATTCTCTTTTTTTTTTTTTTTTTTTTTTCTTTTAAGGGCCGTACCCGGGGCATATGGAGGTTCCCAGGCTAGGGGTCTAATTGGAGCTGTTGCTGCCGGCCTATGGAGAGCCACAGCAACACCAGATCCGAACCTCGTCTGTGACCTACACCACAGCTCACAGCAACACTGGATCCTTAACCCACTGAGCAAGGCCAGGGATGGAACCCTCAACCTCATGGTTCCTAGTCAGATTTGTTTCCACTGCACCACGACAGGAACTCCAAGGTCCTCCTAATCAAAGAAGACAGTGCAGTATAAGAAGGAAGTACTTGTTCCTTCCTTTACACTTGCAGAGAAAAATAGAAGCTATTCTTTCTTATATTAATCCTAAATAAAGATTTTTATAAGGTACCTGGGTTTTAGAGATTGTTGCTAACTATTGTTGACAGTAACCTTTAATCTCTGAAAGGTCAGACATTTTGATTGGTTGTTTTACTTAACAATGTGTTGCCCTGGTAATAATTTTGATGTGGGGATCACTTTTTTCTAAAAGGCATAAAACTTGAGAACTTTCTGTGAAATCTGAAGGAGATTGTTGTTATTTCCCTCTTATTTCTCATGCTTGAGGTAAAATAAAATCACTGCAAATTTCTTATTTAAACAATGGTCTTGGGAATCTTCTTTAAATTTAACAAAGGCATACTTCAGCAGTATATTTTTCAGTTTTTACTTATTTGTGAAAGTCTTTCTGTTGTTCTCACAAATGAATAATTACTTGAATGGCTGTAAAATTCGTTAGGTCATTGCTGTGACCTACCACTCATCATTCAGGAGACTCTGATTGTTCTACTGTCTTCTGGTATGTTTAGGGTTGGAGAGAAATGTGAAGCAGATATTTTTAGTAGATGCTTTAGAGTGTCCTTTTCTTTATCTTTGAAATTATGGAATGGGGTGTGTGTGTGTGTGTAATTTAATGGTGGCATTTTATTTTTTTGTAGAATCCCCCAAAATACTTAGGCTCATGTATTTTTTCATCTGAGATATTTCCTTCTATTTGATTATCATTTGTGTTCCATTATTTTTTCTTTCATTGGAACTTTTTTTAGAATTGTAAATGTTCATTTATTTGTTTAAGAAAATCTAGATATATTTGACATAAATTTAAATTGTGCAAATTTTGTATGTATATGTTAATTAGATACATTTATTTATTGTAATATGATTGCCATTGTAGCAATAATTAGCACCTCTGTCATGTTATATAATTATTCATTTTCTTTAGTCATTGGAATGATTGTATTCTAGTCTCTTATCAAGTTGGATGATTATAATTTAGTATTCACTGTATTACGTATTAGATCTCTGGAGCTTATTTACTACTTGTTGTAAGTTTGTACCCTTAAATAACATTTGTCTTGTCCTTCTGACCCACACCCCCTGGTAACCACCATTTTATTATGTTTTTGTAAGTTTGGCTCCTTGAAATTTCTCATATAAGTGATATCATACAGTACTTGTCTTTCTTTGCCTGACTTACCTCACTTAGCATAATATTCTCATGGTCTGTCCATGTTGTTTCAAATGGCAGGATGGTTCTATCTTTAGTTCTTTTAGGGAAATTCCATACTGTTTTCCATGGTGCCTGCATCAGTTTACATAACCATTTATCTACAATGTGCAAGTATTACCTTTCTCCACCTTCTTGCCAACATTTGTTATTTGTATACTTTTTGCTGATGGCCATTCTGACAGGTGTGAGGTGATATCTGATTGTGGTTTTGATTTGTGTCTTTTCCAGTGATTAGCAATGTCGAGCATCTTTTCATGTGCCTGTTGGCCGCTGATATATCTTTTTTGGAAAACACGTCTATTCAGGTTTTCTGCCCATTCATTGGAACATTAATATTCTTAGCTGACTCTTTGTCTTCTACCCTCGACATGTATTATCTTTTCCCCTTATTTTCTTCTAATTCTTGTCTTTAGGACTGATTTGCTGGGGATGGTGTGGCCTTTTCTTCTGTTTTGGGCAGTAGAGTAGGTGGTATATTGTTCAATAATGTGCTTCTCAATCCATCTTGACTGATGATGCATTTAGTGAGACTTCTTCCACCAGGATTTTTCAAGATATTTTCTTATCATTTTTTGCCAAAGCCAGCTTTTGCATTTTGTGTGTCTTCAAAGATATGTTGTTAAGAAGTTAAGAAGATGTTTATTAGGCCTATATCATCACACAGAATCTCTCACCATATTAACTTGAAAGTTAAAATTAAATAATTTAAAATGCTTGAAAACACAAAATGAGATATAGGTCATACTTTTTTTTCAGACATCTCTTTGGAAACTTACTAGGCTTTATTTCTCGTTCTTTCATTAGTGATTAGGGTATAAATATCTCACCTTCTACCTTTTCCCTATTGATTTCATTAGTGATGTATTTCTAATAATATAAAGTTTTAAATAGTCTTTTGATCTCTCTCCAGGAATTAGGAACACTCACTATTTGATCTTTATGAAACTTTAGCTTCCTAGGATAAAAATATTAATTACATTTTTGATAAATTTCTTATTAATTAACAAGGTTGAAAATTTGCTAACAGTTGTAAAAGCAATCCTTCATTAACTTTCTAAAAATCTTACCTAATTCTTGGAAGAAAATACAGCATATCATGGAACATGTTCCTTTTTGTGAATTTCAGACTAAGAAAAACAGATTATCTTGAATGTCTAGAACTGTACTTTATGCAGGAAGGAATACAAAAGGAAACATAGTCCCTGGGCTTAAGGGAGTTCAAAACCTTCTTGGAGGATTTCCCATCATGGCTCAGCAGTTAACAAACCCAACTAGAATCTATGAGGACGCAGGTTCAATCCCTGGCCTTGCTCAGTGGATTAAGGATCCAGTGTTGCTGTGAGCTGTGGTGTAGGTTGTAGATATGGTTCGGATCCTGCATTGCTGTGGCTCTGGCGTAGGCCAGGGGCTACAGCTCTGATTCGACCCCTAGCCTGGGAACCTCCATGTGCCGCAGGTGCGGCCCTAAAAAGACAAAAAACAAAAAACAAAAAACCAAGCCCCCAAAATAAACAAACCCCCAAAACCTTCTTGGAGACAAAAGAAACATATATACACATATATATGTATTTGATGATCTTGGATCTAAAAGAAAAAAGAAAATTACCTATGAGGTGATTCTGTGCACTGGCAGTTTACTTATTTTTAAGTTGGAAGATAGGCAAAGTATTGAATTGCTTAATATTTAAAAGTAAAACAAAATCTTCTCCTTTCTTTTCTGTGGGATTATCTTAAGTCTGTGTTTAAATTGCATAAGGACAGGGAGTCTTGTGTGACTGGGTCACTTTGCTGTACAAACAGAAATTGAAGAAACATTGTAAATCAATTATACTTTAATAAAAAAAAAATTGCATGAGAAGCAATATATTTTCCAAGATAGATTATTTAGAAAATAGTTTGTATTTGAAAGATTGTTGACTGACTTTACTTTTAATAAAACCTTTAATCTCTTTTTTTACTAAAAACAAAGCAGATAAAAAGAAACACATTTCCAAAGCTTTGATATCTCTTTATACTTGATTTTTTTAGCAAATGAAAAATAAATCAATATATGTGGATCAGAATTTCTTTAGGTTTTATGCTGCTGGGAAATTATATATAATTTGATATTGGATTGCAGCAAAACGTCATTTTTTCTTTTGTTCCTGGTGTTTTTGACCTTGGGATGCCACCTAGCAGTGCTGGAGTCAACAGCAGACATTTCTGTAGACAGAAATTCCCTGGAATAAATATATTGACCATACTGTGTCATTGAATAAAGTTCTCCTAGGAGTTCGGGGTTAGTTGATTCAAACTATTACATTTAGAATAGATAAGCAATGAGGTCCTCCTGTATAGCACAGGGATCTATATCCAGTCACTTGGTATAGATCATGATGGAAGATAATATAAGAAAGAGAATGTGTATATATGTACAACTGGGTCACTTTAGTGTACTGCAGAAATTGGTGTAACTTTGTAAATCAACTATACTTAAAAAAATGTCTGCACATAATAAATGCAAGAGAGTTTGTGAAGAAAAGAGAACCCTTGAACACTGCTGGTGGAAAGTAAATTGGTGCAGTCACCATGGAGAACAGTGTGAGGTTTCATCTTTCATTTGCTGCAAAAATAGCTCCTTCACTCTTTTTCAGATCCTTTCCCAAAGTGGTATTAACTCTGCCTTAATTATTATAAGCTTAATTTGTGTGTTACTTTCTTGTTGAGGACCAACAATGTGCCAGGCATAGGGTTAGTACCTGGGGCTAAAATGCTGAGCAGACAAGCAATATCCTAGCCTTCATGAACTTACTTCTTTTTAGGGTGCAGCTTCACCTTAGATTACTAACCTTTGACATCTCATGGTTTAGAGCTGACCATGTTTATTTCTTAAATCTTAGAGACTCATCTTGCCCTTGAAATGATGATTTTAGTAAAACCTCAGTGCATCCCCTTTGGATATAATAGACCATATTTGATTCAGAGAGTTGCTTAATGTGACCCATTCTTAAAAAGATTAGCAGGTGAGGACAGAAGAAAAATTTGAAGGCTTTGGAAATTTGTCTATATTACCTTTTAACTAATTGTTTTGTCCTTGTAATGGTTAGTTTTATGTGTCAAGTTGTCTGGACTATGGTACCCAATTTTTTTGCCAAGTATTGGTCTAGACAGAAACATTGTCTATAACACTGGATATGAACAAAAGATCAACTTCAAACTAGAAATTTCCTTCTTTGAAAATAAGCATATGTATATTCAAAAAAAAAAAAGGCAAAAGAAGTAAAGCTTTGTTGAAATTCCTGTGATTTCTTTGGAGAAATTGCTGTTTGCTTTCAAAAAATGTCTGATCTCAGACAAATCAAACCTTCCTGTGGGCTGAATTCCTTCCAGACACTATTGTGTGTGATAAAAACAATGAGCATAAAGAAGCAACTTTGCACTTTTCTCCTCCTTAATTTTATCGTACTTTTTTCCCAGAGACCATTCATATGGGGTCTGCATGTTGGAAAAATATTAACACTTTAGCCAATATTTATGAATTACTGCTGGATACTAAGAACTGTGCTGGTTGGCTGTGATGATGATAATATTTGTTGTAGGTGAACTATCTTAGGGATAGTTCATTGACTCTGAGCAGCTTATAGTCTGGTTGGGGAAAGCATCTGCTCTCCCAGCCTTTTCCCACATAGTGTTTATGATCTGCAGTGCTTGCTTTATACAGGATCCTAGGCCCTTCCTCACTTAATGTGCAGAATGGAGGTTCTGACAACTAAAAACAAATTGGATATGTACATTCTCAGAGAGGAGAGTATGAATAATGTTAACATTTTGGTGTCCAAATATTCCACTGCCTGTATCACAAGCAACATGTACACTTTTCCATAGGTAACCGGAGGGAAGAATTAGCAGCAGAGGGTTTAAGATTTTCATCACTTCTTCATCATCAGACACAGAAATAAATGTATGCCTAGTTATCATCAAAAGAAAAACATACAGTTTCTTTAGCTCCAATGGAACTGTGGTTTAAAAATATCTGGGGTCTCTGCAAAAGCTTTGACTGAGCTGTGAGAGCAGCCACTTGCCTGTCAGATGTCTAATTATCTCTCCCTCCTCCTCAGCCATGCCAGTAGCTACTGAGACCATATTGCTGCCCATATGTTGGAAAGCCACTAAGTTAAATCCCTGTATAATGTGCTGACAAGTCTGTTGCAGGAGTGGAAGCTTGGGTGATGCAATTTCTCTAACCTATCATTCTGTTGTCAGTATTTTTGAGTTTTCTCTCTCCGTGGTACAGGCTGGCTGTTCTTTGTCAAGGACACATCAATACCATCGAAGAAAAAACAGAATATCTGAGTTAGATCGGATTTCAGCAGTTGATGAATTAAGAGTGAGGCATAAATCCCTAATGTTAGATCAAAAAAATCTGATGTCCAGTTTTTCCTGCTCTGAAGTGTGCAGGATGTTCAGAGAATTCAAATCAGGGACCAATGATGTTCTGTCCATTTACAAAGCCCAGACACAGTCTCCTGAGGTTCAGTGTTCATGTCGGGAAAGGTTTCTTCCCATCCCCTCCCATTTCTTTTGCTTTTACTATTGTACTTCTTTTAGCATGGTTGACTTATTTTAGTTTTCAGTGCATTTCATATTTTTTGGGGTTAACTTTAGAAGAAGAGAATTAACCCTTAATTGATCCCAGTTTTCCCTTATCCATCAGTAACTACTATCCCAGTGGGAATGCTGCTTTCCTCTTTCTTCTGCCCTCCTAAGAGGGGTGAATAGTCCTTCCTTTGGGGAAGAACAGAGAGGTTTTTTTGCTTTTTTTTTTTTAATGACAGGCAATTTGGTATATTATCTTATTTAACAATAACAGCAACCTATGAAGGCTGCCTTATTGTCCTAGTTTGCATTTGGGGTAACTGAGGCTCAAAGAGGGTAACTTTCATAAGGTCATGTGAATTCAGTAATGGCAGAATTGTGGTCTCTTTGGCTCCAGAACCCTGTGCCTTATAGATTTGGACCAGACAACTGAAGACTTCTCAGATTTTGCTCCATAGGACACTGATGTCCTTCTAAATGTTAGTAGATATCCTCCACGAAGGGTGCTATGGTCAAATATATCTGGTATATTAAGGTTCACCAGAGAAATGGAATCAATAGGACACACACACGAATACACATAACATGTTTTTCAGATGACAGGTAAAGCAGCTTACCATCATCTTTGCAATAGGAAAAGTCATTGTTTCAGTTAGGCTGAAAAATCTGTACAGCTCTGTAAGAGGGAGGTAGTCATCAAGGAAATATTTTATCTAAAACAAGGAGAGCATTTTTTAATATGTGTGTCCTTACAGATAAAGTGATATGTAGAAACATTTTCTGACTACTCAGAATTCTGATTCCTGCAAAGCTTGAGAATGAAGCACATATAACATGCCTAGCCCCAGAGAGCTACTGCCATTGACCTAGTTTATTCCTTGATTCAAAGTCACCTGCATTGCTGAGTTTTCGGCAAGCCTAAAGTGTCTTCCTACTGCATGTTTCTAAAAAACAAAATCCCAAACACAAACCTGATTCATTGTAATTGAGGAAGTCTCTGGCATAAAAAAAAAAACAAAACAAACAAACAAACAAACAAAAAACAAACCCTGCCTGCTTGACTTTTCTTTAAAATCTCAATAAACAGGACTAGTCAGTTTAACTCAGGCAAAATTTGTTTAGGGCCCTGAAAGTTTTCAATTCATGCAATTGGCTTATTAACTATCGTTTTATTAGATTGCAAAGAAAGAAGGAATATTCAGATCATCTCAGGGTAGAAATAATTTCCTTTATGGCTCACGTTTAGGGCAGCACTGCTCTAATTTCAGTATCTTTTGTTGACATTATAGAACAGAAGGCTTTCTTGTGTATTACTTTAAAAAGCTGATCTCAACTCTCTGTGGATACAGACAGTTAATGACACAGTTAAAGTCAGCTATTCAGTAACTCCCTGAGATCATTGGGCTCAGTCACTTAGCACATTTATTTAATATACTAGGTGAGCACAGAATCTCAGATGTTATCAGGGATAAAAAGTAATAGTTGTGGTTCTTGCCCTCAAAAATTTTCAGCTGGGGAGCTAAGAAAAACACATGCATATGAAAATCAGCAAGACTCTTAAAATAATATTTAAACAATTTACGAGAAGCCTAGTAGAAGTTTATGAATTTGTGTTGGTTTTCCTTTTATGTGTCAGTGTGAATGAATTTCCAAATAATTAACTTTGATTATCTTCAAGTTTAGGTAAGGCATCCCCTTTCTTCAATATACTTACAAAGTTTTGTGGAATACAGATTTTAAGGGGGAACACTTAGATGTAATAATTTTTGCTTAGTAGAACAACTCTTCACCTGTAAATCACCTTCTAAGTGTGAACAGGTAGCCATAGTCTACACAACATAACCCAAACAAGTTGTCAGTGCGGGTTGCAGGAAGAATGAGCAGCTGATTCTAGGCAAGTCCATATAAAGCCTTAGCAGCAGTCCTGGAAGTGGTCAGACTCTAAGTTCCACCCCAAAAGATGGTCATCAATTGAGACTAGGAGTTACTCTTTCTGAGGAGACTGAATGTGAAACAGTGAAAGTTAGAAGGCTCTTGGTAAAAGTAGAGGCTGGAAAGGATGCAGATCTATATTAAACTTGCCCCACTCAAATTTTCAAAGGCAGGTGAGAGTAATATTTCAGATACCCTAATTATGAAATGCTGCTCCAAATCTCATTCCATTAAATGAGCTGGCCAGCTCTAGGCTTTGTCTTTATTTGGTGTTTTTTTTCCTTACTCAATCTCAAAAGTAGGCATATGAGGTAATACAATTCCACTTAATGCTTAGCCCCCTCTTCTCGACAAATGTACATTCTTTCAAAAACTAAAGGGGTTCAGGATTATAAAGAAAATTTGGAAATTAGTGCCTGTACAAGACTTTAATTTTCTAATTTTCCAAACCACAAACCTACCCTCTCAAGTCTAAGTCTTCTAGTAATACTCCTCCAGGTGCCTCAAATGGTAAGCTCTAGGCATCACTGCTCACTGCCCTCTTGAGCTCTCTCTTTCACCTTCTTCTGTGCTGTAACTCTGAGGCCCACTCTCCTGTGTTCTTTGTCTGTATCTACAGGCATAGAGAAGTTCCTGTGCCAGGGAGCAAACCTGTGCCACAGCAATGACCCAAGTCACAACAGTGGCAACACTGGATCCCCACTCTCTGAGACACCAGGGAACTCCTCCATCCTCCCATTTTTGCTCCTTTAATGAATCATTTAAAATTTTTATTTTTTTTCTGAACCAAAGGTTAGTAACAAGTGGAGCTTCTATATAGATATGGACAAAATTTAGCTTTAAGGAGGAGCTTTAGGAAAGAAAGCAGGATATATGGATGTCCAGAAAAGGGACAGAAAAGAGATGATGGAGTCAGAGCAAAGATAGCATTCAAGAAATGAAAACTCAGATTTTCAGTGTACAAACTATCCACTAGAAGGACCAATCTTATGGCCCTCTATTGAGAGATGGTTTAGGGAGATGAGTGATGTGTAACATAAACTATATAATTCAATATATAGACAGTGTCTGTACAGGAAACTCTACTAGATACTGTGGGATGTATAAAGGTAAAAGAACTATGATAACTTGCCTTCTGAAAGTATGCAGTGTAGCTGTATAGCAGAAATTGGCACCTTGTAAATCAACTGCACTTTAATAAGAAAAGGATCAGTTTACTGTAGAGACAAGACATGAACACAAATATTAAGCGTTATTGGTGACATAAAAAGAAAAAAAAATATAGATATGTTAGAAGAGGAACGGATAGTTTTGGCTTGGTAACTAAAAGGTGGAGTGGCATTTGTGTTGGGATTTTAAGAATTTTGACAGCCAAGTATAATCAGGTTACAAAAAAAAAACAAACCCAGACAAATTATATTATTTGATGTAAAGATAATTCTAAGTCATATAGCCCCTGAACTATCAGTAATATAACAAAATAAAGTTTTCACTGAGCAGTCTTCTTTGCAGTGACTCAAGGACCCACTACATGGTTTCACTCTCCCTTAGGGCCTCAGAACCTTTTCTTTGAGCCAGTATGTGTGGAACAATAGAGATCACAGAGAACTATATGAGAAAATTTTGTGGTCTAGGCCTGAAAGTTATAAACACTACTTCTACTCATATTCCATTTATCTTTGTTTTTTGAAAGTTTGATTATAGTGTATTGCAGTATAGATCTCTCTGAGTTCATCTTGCTTGGCGTTGGTTATGTTTCTTGGCTGTTTATATTTATGTCTTTCATCAGATTTTGGAAGTTTTCAACCAGATATTTAATATTTGGAGGATAGTGTCCTTTTGCCCACTCTGACTCCCACAGGCTGCTTCAAGAATCTTGTGTACAACTGCCTGCCACGAGGTTGGGATGGAGGATGGGTAGTTGTTTCTGTGCTGAGAGCTGGAATTGACCTCAATTTACTATCCAAGCCTTCCTCTGGAAGTTGCAAGTGTTCAGTAAACTCCAACATTCCAAAATAGTTATATCACATTTTTACAGTGAAGTTATTTTCTAGGTAGGGAGACAGATTCCTGCTGCTTCCTTCATACACTTATCTTTCCAGAATCCTCAGATGACTTTTTGTTACTAAGAGACTGTAAAAAGAAAAAAACTTGCCCATGATCTCACCTGGAGGTGAAAAATGATTTTTAATAAAGCTGGCTTCACACAGAGGTGTTTCTGTTTGCTTGGTAGAGTCTGGCTTTTTCTATAAGTTGGTTACCAGCTTAAAAATATGGGTAACAAGTTGGAGGAAATGTTTGATGGGATTTTGAGTGTATGTTTAAGTAGAATGAATAGAAAACTTCTTCTTCTTCTTAGGAAAGAAGTTTTAGTTTTAGTCACATTGAGTTGAGATGTTAGTGGACTTCTGGGTAGATGTGTCCAGCAGTCATAAGAAATGTACAACTTGATCTTGGAGAGAAATAAGATGGAGATAAGGATTTGGGGCGGCTTTGTTTTGTCCTTCTGAACTACCCTCAATGTCTCAGTGAGAGAGTATACCTGACGGAGTTAAACAAATTTCTGTTATAGACGGTAACTCTTGTATGAATGTTTGGCTCTTGTACTTAATAAACAAACATCTCTACAGCTGGTGATTTTACTTACATATATTGTGAAATGATTGCTACGATAAGTTTAGTTAATATCTATCACCTCATATAGTTACAAACAATGTTATTTTTCCTTATGATGGGAAATTTTAGGATCTATTATTTTAGCAACTTTTAAATATATCATAGAGTACTGTTAACTAGAGTCATTATGTTGTATGTTATATCTTTAGTCTTTATTTATCTTATAAATGGAAGTTTGTACCTTTTGACAATCTTCATCCAATTCCCCTAAATGTAAATATTTTTACCCTTTGTTACATTTTATTACTTATATTTAAAATAGAATTTTGATAAATATCAAATGAATAATATTTAGCACATTATTTTCATAGCGGCATGAGTCATAGTAGCCAAGATATGGAAATAACCTAAATATCAATTGACAGATTAATGGCTAAAGAAAAGTGGTAGATACATACAATGGAATACCTTTTAGCCTTAAAAAAAGAAAATTCCACAATACATGATAACATGGATGAACCCTGAGGATGTTAAAGCTAAGTGACATAGCCAGTTAGAGAAAGACAAATATTGCACAATTCCACTTATAATAGGAATCTAAAATAATTAAATTCATGGAATTAGAGACTAGATTGGTGGTATCCAGGAGCTGAGAGAGAGGAGAAATGGGGAGTTACTAATCAATGCATATAAAGATTCAGTTAAGAATGAATAAGCTCTAGAGATTTGCTGCACAATTTTGCACCTATAAACAATAATATACATGTAAAAATTTGTTGGATTTCCCTGGTGGCTTAGCAGTTAAGGATGTGGTTCTATCACTGCTGTGGCTTGGTTATTAGATCCCTGGCCTGAGGGTGCAGTAAAAAATTTTTGTTGAAGCTCTTATTTCTGTTGCTTGGGAAACTGACTTGAGAAAATATTTGTAAGGCTGATGTCAGAGAATGTTTTGCCTATGTTCTCTTCCAGAAGTTTGATGGTGTCTTGTCTTATATTTAAGTCTTTAAGCCATTATGGATTTAATTTTGTGCATGGTGTGTGGGGGGTGTTCTAGTTTCAGCGAGTTATATGCAGCTGTCCAGGTTTCCCAGCAATGCTTGCTGAATAGACTTTCTTTTTCCCATTTGATGTTCTTGCCTCCCTTGTCAAAGATGAATTGACCATAGGTGTCAGGGTTTATTTCCGGATTCTCTATTCTGTTCCATTGGTCTGTCTGTCTGTTTTGATACCAGTACCACACAGTTTTGATGACTGTGGCTTTGTAGTATTTCTTGAAGTCTGGGAGAGTTATGCCTCTTGCTTGGTTTTTGTTTCTCAGGATTGCTTTGGCGATTCTGGGTCTTTTGTGGTTCCATATAAATTTTTGGATTGTTTGTTATAGTTCTGTGAAAAATGTCATGGGTAATTTGATAGGGATTGCATTGAATCTGTATATTGCTTTGGGTAGTATGGCCATTTTTACAATATTAATTTTTCCAACCCAGGAACATGGAATACCTTTCCATTTCTTTACATCTTCTTTAATTTCCTTGATGAATATTTTATAGTTCTCAGCATATAAGTCCCTTACCTCCTTGGTCAGGTGTATTCCCAGGTATTTGATTTTTTGAGGTGCAATTTTAAAAGGTATTGTATTTTTGTATTCCTTTTCTAATATTTCATTGTTAGTATACAGAAATGTGACTGATTTCTGAATGTTAATCTTATATCCTGCTACTTTGAACTAATTTGATCAGTTCAAGTAGTTTTTGGGTTGAGTTCTTAGGGTTTTCTATGTACAGTATCATGTCATCTCCATACAGTGACAGTTTTACCTCTTCTCTTCCTATTTGGATGATTTTTATTTCTTTTGTTTGTCTAATTGCTGTGGCTAGGACTTCTAATACTATGTTGAATAACAGTGGTGAGGGTGGGCATCCTTGTCTTGTTCCAGACTTTAGTGGGAGGGCTTTCAGCTATTCTCCATTGAGTATTATATTTGCTGTGGGTTTTTCATAAACGGCTTTTTTTTTTTGTCTCTTTGCCATTTCTAGGACCCCTCCCGCAGCATATGGAGGTTCCCAAACTAGGGGTCTAATCAGAGCTGTAGCTGCCGGCCTACACCAGGGCCACAGCAACGTGGGATACAAGCTGCGTCTGCAGCCTACACCACAGCTCATGGCAATGCCCGATCCTTAACTCACCGAACAAGGCCAGGGATCAAACCTGCAACCTCATGGTTCCTAGTCAGATTCGTTAACTGCTGATCCACGACGGGAACTCCCCATAAATGGCTTTTATTATGTTAAGGTATATTCCCTCTATGCCCACTTTGGTAAGAGTTTTGATTGTGAATGGATGTTGGACTTTGTCAAACGCTTTCTCTGCATCTATTGAGATGATGATCAGGTTTTTGACTTTTCTTTTTTTAATGTGGTGTATGACATTGATTGATTTGCATGTGTTGAACCATCCTTGTGCACCTGGGATGAATCCCACCTGGTTGTGGTGTATGATCTTTTTTATATGTTATTGGATTTGGTTGGATAAAAATAAACCAATGGGACCTAATCAAACTGACAAACTGTTGCACAGCAAAGTAAACCAAAAAGAAAACAAAAAGACAACTTACAGAATGGGAGAAAATAGTTTCAAATGATGCAACTGACAAGGGCTTAATCTCTAGAATATGCAAGCAACTTATACAACTCAACAGCAAAAAAGCCAACCACCCAATGGAAAAATGGGCAAAAGACCTGAATAGACTGTTCTCCAAGGAAGATGTACAGTTGGCCAACAAGCGCATGAAAAAACACTCAACATCCCTGACTATTAGAGAAATGCAAATCAAAACTACCATGAGGTATCACCTCACACCAGTCAGAATGGCCATCATTAAGAAGTCCACAAATAGCAAGTGCTGGAGGGGGTGTGGAGAAAAGGGAACCCTCCTGCACTGTTGGTGGGAATGTAAGCTGGTACAGTCACTATGAAGAACAGTTTGGAGATACGTTAGAAAGCTATACATAGAACTACCATATGACCCAGCAATCCCAATCTTGGGCACATATCCGGACAAAACTGCCTTTAAAAAGACACACTTTTTAATCTAATTTTTTTGTGGGAAGGATAATAAACATGTGATCAACCTTCAACAATTTTTTTCTAGTTTCTTTTTTTTATTGTAATAAATTGTTCTTTCCCCAATAAATTTTTTTTTCTACCGTATAGCATGGTGACCCAGTTACACATATATGTACACATTCTTTTTTCTCACATTATCATGCTCCATCATAAGTGACAAGACATAGTTCCCAGTGCCACACAACAGGATCTCATTGCTAATCCATTCCAAAGGCAATAGTCTGCATCTATTAACCCAAAGCTCCCAGTCCATCCCACTCCCTCCCTCTCCCCCTTGGCAACCACAAGTCTCTTCTCCAAGTCCATGATTTTTTTATTTTCTGTGGCAATGTTCATTTGTGCCATATATTAGATTCCAGATATAAATGATATCATCTGGTATTTGTCTTTCTCTTTCTGAGTTACTTCACTCAGGATGAGAGTCTCTAGTTCCATCCATGTTGCTGCAAATGGCATTATGTCATTCTTTTTTAAGGCTGAGTAGTATGCCATTTTGTATATAATACCACATCTTCCTAATCCAATTGTCTGTCAGTGGACATTTGGGTTGTTTCCATGTCTTGGCTATTGTGAATAGAGCTGCAATGAACATGCGGGTACATGTGTTTTTTTCAAGGCAAGTTTTGTCCAGATATATGCCCAAGATTGGGATTGCTGGGTCATATGGTAGTTCTATGTATAGCTTTCTAACGTATCTCCAAACTGTTCTTCATAGTGACTGTACCAGCTTACATTCCCACCAACAGTGCAGGAGGGTTCCCTTTTCTCCACACCCCCTCCAGCACTTGCTATTTGTGGACTTCTTAATGATGGCCATTCTGACTGGTGTGAGGTGATATCTCATGGTAGTTTTGATTTGCATTTCTCTAATAGTCAGGGATGTTGAGTGTTTTTTCATGCGCTTGTTGGCCAACTGTACATCTTCCTTGGAGAACAGTCTATTCAGGTCTTTTGCCCATTTTTCCATTGGGTGGTTGGCTTTTTTGCTGTTGAGTTGTATAAGTTGCTTGCATATTCTAGAGATTAAGCCCTTGTCAGTTGCATCATTTGAAACTATTTTCTCCCATTCTGTAAGTTGTCTTTTTGTTTTCTTTTTGGTTTACTTTGCTGTGCAACAGTTTGTCAGTTTGATTAGGTCCCATTGGTTTATTTTTGGTCTTATTTCTGTTGCCTTGGGAGACTGACCTGAGAAAATATTCATGAGGATGATAGAGAATGTTTTGCCTATGTTCTCTTTCAGGAGTTTGATGATGTCTTGTCTTATATTTAAGTCTTTCAGCCATTTTGAGTTTATTTTTGTGCATGGTGTGAGCGTGTGTTCTAATTTCATTGCTTTGCATGCAGCTGTCCAGGTTTCCCATCAATGCTTGCTGAATAGACTTTCTTTTGCCATATTATGCTCTTGTCTCCTTTGTCAAAAATTAATTGACCATAGGTGTCAGGGTTTATTTCTGATTCTGTATTCTGTTCCATTGGTCAGTCTGTCTGTTTTGGCCACTCTTGGGCATATATCCGGACAAAAGTTTTCTTAAAAAAGACACATGCACCTGCATGTTCATTGCAGCACTATTCACAATAGCCAAGACATGGAAACAACCTAAATGTCCATCGACAGACAATTGGATTAGGAAGATGTGGTATATATACACAATGGAATACTCAGCCATAAAAAAGAACAAAATAATGCCATTTGCAGCAACATGGATGGAACTAGAGACTCTCATCCTGAGTGAAGTAACTCAGAAAGAGAAAGACAAATACCATATGATATCATTTATAACTGGAATCTAATATTCAGCACAAATGAACCTTTCCACAGAAAAGAAAATCATGGACTTGGAGAATAGACCTGTGGCTGCCCGGGAGGAGAGGGAGGGAGTAGGATCGGGAGCTTGGGGTTATTGGATGCAAACTATTGCTCTTGGAAGAGATTTACAATGAGATCCTGCTATGTAGCATTGATAACTATGTCTAGATACTTATATTGCAACAGAACAATGGCAGGAAAAAAATATATACATGAATGTGTAACTTGGTTCCCATGCTGTACAGCAGAAAAAATAAATTAAAAAATTAAAAAAATATTTTATGAAATGTGAGAATTACATCAAATTTAAATTTCAGTGTCCATAAATACAGTTTGATTGGAACCAAGCCATGCTCACTCATGTATGTATTGTCTATGGCTGCTTCTGTTTTGCAGGGAGAGAACTTAGTAGTTGCAATAGAGATTTCATAGCATCCTCAGTTTTGCTTCTTGGTTCACAAAACATAAAATATTTACTGTTCTTATAGAAAAAGTTGGCCAATCACAATTCTAGATTGTGGGTTCGTCTGCTCTGCTCTATCTGTAATCTTTCCATATCTGCTTTATGTCTTCTCTAAATTTATTGAAATCACTTTGTTGATGGCTCCTCTTATTCTCTTTGTCATTGTTAGTTCTTCCCATTTTTATTCCTTTGCTAATATTTTGGCAAGTTGAAAAATAGCTAAAATATATGTAGTGTATATTATGTCCTCAATTTTTAGGACATTAGATAAGTAGATAGACAGATAGCTAGATAGAAAATGATTGACTGCTTTCAGTACAATAGGCAGGTACTGTTATTCAATCTACTTTGTGGATAATGGCACTGGGGTCAGGGAGGTTTACAGGGAATAACTTTCCTGAGATCGTTACATAGTTAGAAAGTATTGGAGTTCCTGTCGTGGTGCAGTGGTTAGCGAATCCGACTAGGAGCCATGAGGTTGCAGGTTCGATCCCTGGCCTTGCTCAGTGGGTTAAGGATCTGGTATTGCTGTGAACTGTGGTGTGGGTCGCAGATGCGGCTTGGATTCCCCCATTGCTGTGGCTCTGGTGTAGGCCGGCGGCTACAGCTCCGATTCGACCCCTAGCCTGGGAACCTCCATATGCCGCAGAAGTGGCCCAAGAAAATAGCAAAAAGACAAAAAAAAAAAAAAGTATTGAGGCAGGATTTAAACAAATTCAGGCAGTATGGCTCCTGACTGTTACTCTTTCTGCCACTGATTCTTGTGAGAAAGAGGAGGGAACTGGTGTGGTTAGTCCACTATCATGATCCATATATATGACCACTGTGGTTTAGAATAAACAAACTAACAAAAATCTGGAAAGTTTTATTAGGAGGAAAGGAGGGAGATGAAATGGGCCCAGAGTGGAGGGAGGTGAAATTATGTGCCCTCCAAATGTTAGTTTCTTCTCTTTCAACATTTTGTTCAGGGCTAGCCCTGTACTTTCTTTCCTATTTAGCAATATCTCAAGGGATGAACCAACTGCTGAACCACAGTAGAGAGGAACACAGTCGTCTATAGGGCTCAAGATCCCAGTGTTCTAAAGATGTGGTAGTACCTCTATTTTTAAAAGCTGTAAGTGTTTCCAAAAGTCTTTCAGAGAGATAAGATAGTGTGTGAAAAAAAATTCTTTAGGCAAATGTACGGGAAATGGGCATAACATATTTTTCTCCTGGAGATTCAGAAATTTTTATGCAAAGTAAATGCTCTCAGAAGACTTTGCATTAAATACTTTTTGTTTATATTTTTACCGCTATTTAAATGACCATAGAGTTTTAATCTTTATCTATTTTTTATCTATATAATATCTATACACATTCTGAGGAATTCATGTTCTGTGGAATCTACTTTGGAAATGTTATTTCCCATTTTTCCTGTATAAAAAGGTTGCAAATTGTGCTTACACTGTACTATGAAGAAAAAAATTCTTTATGTTATCTACAATGAATCTCATCTTTTCCTCACCTTGGAGTAGCAAGAAAGCAGATTTAATGAATGTGTCATCTGGATAAAGAAGGGCATTATGGAGTTCCTGTCTTGCCTCAGTGTTTAACGAACATGGCTAGTATCCATGAGGACTCGGGTTTGAGTGGGTTAAGGACCCATCTTTGTGTGAGCTGTGGTGTAGGTCACAGACGTGGCTCAGATCCCATGTTGCCGTGGTGTAGGCCGGCAGCTGTAGCTCCACTTCAACCCCTAGCCTGGGAACTTCCATACGCTGTGGGTGTGGACCTAAAAAGACAAAAAAAAAAAGCCATTATAATCTCAATTTTTTTTCTCAATTTACTCAGTCTCTCAGATTACCTTTTCCAGCTCCTGTGTCTTTCCCTAGGGAGGCATCCAGGTGTGTTGAGGAAGGGCTTCCCTGGCTCATGTATCTCCTGGGTTGCATGCTCACAGTTTTCTGCTAATCTCAGGGGCAATGTGCCTTGGCTGACTGGGTGCTGCTGGCCCTATTGTAGACAGTCTACAGCTGATGCCATTTTCTTAGTTTTCTTTGCAAGGATCCAGCAGTGTCCTGGCTGACCTGGCCCTCACTTTTCTCCCAAGTGACTGCTGTGGCCTTTGTCCAGCCTGCAGCCCCAGTGCCTACAGAGTCTCCTCTGTGAGGTCATCTTGCTCTGCCCAGCAGGCTCCCTGGTAGGCTCAAGGTCCCTTGGCTACAGAAACATAAGAACTGGGGAGGTTTGAGAAAGCTCAACCTGGAACCTTCTTTTTCTTTGCACACACTGCACAGCCCTGTTGCTGTGGCTGCATTTTATTTGGGGGGAAGGGGATAACTTGAAAGGTGCTCTTTTCTCAGAGTCTTTCTTCTATGATGAAATGAGTGGGTGGCTATAGCCCACATCTTTATCATTGACTTTATCTTCACTTGTATAAAATACATTTCCCCGAAGTCTGGGGAAAGGATATGGGGACACACAAGTTGGGCAGCTTCTAATCACTTTCTTTTCTCCACCTAGGCCAGAAAAAGCCAGAAGTCTCTTTTCTTTCTTCTTTATTAAATCTTCCCTTCTCTGCCTTGGCTGTTGGTAGGGCCAAGGAACAGCTTTCCACATTAGTAAAGCCTATATTCTAAGTCCTTCAGCTTATTTTTTCTCCAAGATAACAACCTGGTAAACAGGTTTATTGTCTTGCTGATGTTCCAGTTTGTACATAGAGTGTAAAAAACTGACCTCCTCTTTGTTCTTTCCGTACATTTCTTATTGAATAAAAGTAATCTTCCCACGGGCAGATGAAAGTCCAATGTGAAATATGGTTTACTCAGGAAGGCAAAAGAACAAAAGCACGATTGTAACATTACCTCTATTACCCATGTTCTGTCAGCTTTTGCATGGATCCTCCACTAGGTATTCCACAGTTTTTTTTTTTTTTTTTTTTTTTTTTGCTTTTTAGGGCCATACCCGTGGCATGTGGAAGTTCTCAGGCTAGGGGTTGAATCAGACCTACAGCTGCCGGCCTACACCACAGCTCATGGCAGTGCTGATCCTTAACCCACTGAGCAAGGCCAGGGATCAAACTCGAAACCTCATGGTTACTAGTCAGATTTGTTTGAGCCACAGCGGGAACTCTCTATTCCACAGTTTTAAAGCTTTTTTGATTCTGCTGTCTCTTGGATTTCCTCCTTTTGGCTGCTCTACTATTTTTTCAGACTCATCACATTTTGTCCTCTATAAATGTCAATCCTATAAGTTCTATCTTGAGATCACTGTTCCTCTCACTCTGCACACTAGGTGATTTTAACCACACTAATTCTTTTAATTAGTAAGCATGTACTCATTTTCCACGTGTATATTCTAGCCAGAACCTTGTGTCTAGTTTGTCTGCAGGCTCCTTAAAGTCAGCACACTGAATCCATCCATCAACTGACATTTTCTTCTCTTGCATGTGCCATGTCTTAACAGCTGGATGATTCAGCCAGTTCCTTAGTTCAGGCTCTCATCATTCCTTATCTGGGCTATTCCAGAAGCTGTGTAAAGAATCTGCTTTTTCTTCTCCTTTCACAGTAGTCCATCTCCATATTATCTTAGAATGCACCTTTAAACTGTTTCGGGGCTTCCCTACCCCCATTTTGGCCTGCTTCACATCTGGCCACTTTCTGTACTCTTGTTTGCCTCTAATCAATCTTCCAGCAGTTTTTTGAATTCTTCCTGTTCTCTCATGCTTTGCTAATTTTACACCAATGATTTCTTTTTCTGGGCCACTTCTCCTTCCTCCAATGAGCTAGTTCCTACTGATGCTTTATGAGCTAGTTCCTTCTACCTCCTCCAGGAAGTCATCCCTTGAAATAGCAGCCTGAATAATGTGGCCTTTTTCTGTGCTGCTTCACACATACTTCAACATGTCCAACTTATGTGTCCACTGAATTCCTCTGTGTTTGTGGAAATACCACACATATTTTAATACCATCTCTTCCTCTTTCTTTCACTTCATTTAAGATCAGAAACCATGTCTTGTTGATTTATTTATCTCTAGTACCTAGACAGAGTTGGATACCCAGAAAATGTTTTTCAAATGAATGGTTGAGGTCAAATAGAATAAAGATAGGTGAGAGATCATTGGATTTGGTTAGTCAAAGTTCTCTACTGGTCTCAGAGAGAGGAGGTTCAATAAATATTTAGCTTTCATAATCTGGGCACTGAGATGCTTTTAGGGACATCTACATGCTTGAACATTAGCCTCAACTCTCTGCAATACTTCAAAGTAGAAAGGAAAGCTGTTAAGAGCTTCTCACAGTGGATTGTGGAGCAATTAGAGTGATAGAAAGATATCAGTGATTTGGGTGAGCCTGGCTTTTTAGCCACAGAAAAGCAGCCAGTGCATGTTTTTCAATAAAATCTAGAGCAAAACCTTTGTAATCAGTCTGAAAACACCCAAGACTTGTTTTCTTCTCTAGGGAAAATGAAAAAACAATTTAGCAGTTGAATATTTCCTCATTTGAATGGTATTTAATCTTTCACTTTTTTGAGTTATGTTAAAATATGCATAAAGCCCCAGTTCTTCCCTTCATCACAGATATCCCTAGATACAGTGGGGTAGCAGGTGAAGCTCAGGGTAATGACGCTCACTCTGCCTGGCTTCTGTGTAAGCTCCTGGATCCCTCCTTTCAACATCCCCACTCACTTGTCCAATGGACTTCTGGGATCCCAGCTGCTCACATAAGAGGACCGCATAAGAGGCTGTCAGCAACAAAATAAATAACTCCAGCCAGGATATGAAGGCTCTAGGCAGGCCATATCATGGTATGGTTTTTCCATTCTCAGTCACTCAGGAGGACTGGGAAGTTGGTTAGGGCCACTAGAGAATTTGAAAAGTATTTGGGGAGTATATAGAGCAGGTCAGGAATGTACTTATATGGAACCCAGTGAGGAGTATTTCAAAAATTGTGCTCTCAATTAGACTTGGAAGCCCCAAATAGCAGTAACCAGAGATGACTTAAATTAATATTGGGGGAGTGTAAGGGGATGTGAGGAGTCTATAGGTTGGGATGCTCTAGAGAAATAGAGCCAATAGGACATACACAGATACACACACACACACACGCACACACATATTTATTTTAAAAGATTGGTTCACACAATTGTGGAGCTGGCAAGCCTGAAATTTGTAATGTAGGGTGGCAGGTTGGAGACTCAGGGAAGAGTTGATGTTTCAGTCTTGCATTTAAATTCTATAGGCCGCAGACTGGAAACTCAAGGAGGGTTTTTATGTTACAGTCTTGGGGCAGAATACCTTATTATTCAAGAAACTTCAGTTTTTGCTTGCATTTGACTAGATAAGGCCTACCCACATTATGAGAGGATAATTTGATTTACTCAAAGTCTATTAATTATAAATGTTTATTGCAAATAAAACCTACTTTCATGGACAAGATCAAGATGGCAAAGTAGGAAAACCCTGAGCTCATTTTCTCCCATAAACATACCAAATACATATATGTATACAAATACACATAAAACAACTCTCTTAGCTGAACAGCCTGAAGATTAGCAGAACTTTTCTACAACTAGGGACTTAAAGAAAAAAATACATCGAGGTGGGTATGAGGGGCAGAGATGTGGTCTAGTCAGGACTTACAACCCCAGTGTGGTGACCCACAAGAGGGAGGGAACATCACAAATGCAGAGGTCCTCCCTAAGAAGCCAGGGTGTTGAGTCCCATGTTGGGCACTCCAGTCCTTGGGAACTGCACTGGGAAGATGAGTCCCTGTAATGTTTAGCTTTGAACCCCCCTCCCAAAGTGACTCCACCCTGCCACACTTAACAGGTGGGCTCATTTGGGATAGGGGTACCCTCCAAATTAGGTCCCATCTCACCATACTTGGAAGGCAGTCTTGGTACTGACAAGTATCCCTTCCCTCCAAAGTGAATCCCACCCTGAAGGGCCAGGCCTGCCCATGACCAGGCCCACAGCTGTTCCTGCTGTATCTTGGAGATAGCCAGGCTGGGAGCCAACCTCTCCCACCAGTGTGTCCACAACAACTGTGGCACCACCACAAAAGGAGGGCACCTTCAGCCCACATAGGAGACACCCCTGGAGTACCTGGCAGGTGACCAGGGGATATGGCTTTTCTGGGCCCCACTAGAGACCTTCTATATAAGGCTACTCTTTCAAGACCAAGACACATAGCTTACCTACCTAATACATAGATACAAACACAGAAAGTTAGGCAAAATGAAAAGACAGAGTTATCTATTCCAAATAAAGGAACAAGACAAAAGCTGAGAAAGAGAACTAAATGAGACAGATAAGTAATCCATCTGATAAAAAGTTCAGAGTAATGATGCTGATTGAACCCAGGAGAAAAATAGATGCACACAGGGAGATCTTCAACAAAGAAATAGAAAATACAAAAGAGAAACAAACACAGCTGAAGACTCCAATAACTGAAATGAAAAATACACTCGATGGAATTAATAGCAGATTAGATGATGCAGAAGAATGAATCAGTGATCTGTAAGACAAGGTAGTGGAAATCACCCAAACTGAACAGCAAAAAGAAAAAAAAAGGGGGGGGGGAGACTAGTATAAGGGATCTCTGGAACAGCAACAAGCATAGTAACATTTGCACTATATTCATCCCACAAGGAAAAGAGAGAGCAAAGAGACAGAAAACTTATTTGAAGAAATAGTTACTGAAAAATTCCATAACTTGGTGAAAGAAACAGTCATCCAAGTCCAGGGAGCACAGAGAGTACCAAAGATAATGAACCCAAAGAAACCTGCATTAAGACACATTATCTCTAAAATGTTATGGAGAACAGTATGGAGGTATCTTAGAAAACTATACATAGAACTACCATATGACCCAGCAATCCCATTCTTGGGCATATATCTGGACAAAACTCTTCTTAAAAAAGACACATGCACCCGCATGTTCATTGCAGCACTGTTCACAATAGCCAAGACGTGGAATCAACCCAAATGTCCACTGATTGGATTAGGAAGATATGGTATATATACACAATGGAATACTACTCAGCCATAAAAAAGAATGACATAATGCCATTTGCAGCAACATGGATGGAACTAGAGACCCTCATCCTGAGTGAAGTAAGTCAGAAAGAGAAAGACAAATACCATATGACATCACTTATGTCTGGAATCTAACATATGGCACAAAGGAACCTTTCCACAGAAAAGAAAATCATGGACTTGGAGAATAGACTTGTGGTTGCCAAGGGGGAAGGGGAGGGGCTGGGAGGGACTGGGAGCTTGGAGTAATAGATGCAGAATGTTGCCACTGGGATGGATTAGCAATGGGATCCTGCTGCGTAGCACTGGGAACTCTGTCTCGTCACTTATGATGGAACACTTAATGTGAGAAAAAAGAATGTATACATGTATGTGTAACTGGTCACCATACTGTACAGTAGAAAAATAATATATGAATAAATGATAAAAAAATAAAAGACAAAGTGAGAATCTTAAAGTCAGCAAGAGAAAAATGACTAATTATGTACAAGGGAACCACCATAATACTATCAACTGATTTTTCAGCAGAAATTTTAGAGGCTGAAATGGAGTGGTACCATATGGTCAAAGTGCTGAAAGGAAAAAACTTCCAACCGAGATTACCCTACTTGGAAAGATTATCATACAGAGTTGAAGGAGATAATGAATGTGCCAGACAAATGAAAGCTGAAAAAGTTTATGCTAAATTTAAAAATTAAGCTAAATTTGCCTGCCATACAAGAAATGTTAAAGGGATTTTTAATTTGAAAAGAAATGGTCATAACTAGAAATAAGAAAATATATGGAAATAAAAATATCACTGGTAAAGCAAACATATAATAAAGGTAGTGACCAACTACTTACAAAACTAGTATAAATATTAAAACACAAAAGTAGTAAAATCAACTCTAATTACAATAATTAGTTAAAGGATATACAAAATAAAAAGATATCAAAAATGTAAAATGTGGAAAAGGAGTAAAAATGTACTTTTTTAAAGAAAGTGTTTGAAATTAAGTGACTGCTATATATATAGGTTTTTATATGTGACTCTCATGGTAACCATGAAATATGAGAAGGAAGGAAAGGAAGTCATCTGGAAATTGTAAAGGAAGTCATCAGGAAGCAAAAAATGAGTGGAAGAGAAAAAGAAAGAGCAGCAAAGAACTACAAAACACCAAGAAAACAGTTAGCAAAATGGCACTAAGTACACATCTATTAATAATTACTTCAAATGTAAAGACAGATTAAATGCTCCAATAAAAATATATAAGGTGGCTGAATGGATAAAAATATGAGACTCATCTATATGCTTCCCATAAGAGACCCATTTCATATCTAAAGACACACAGACTGAAAGTAAAGGATGAAAAAAGATATTTCATGCAAATGGAAACAAAAAGAGCTGAAGTGGCATTATTGATATCAGACAAAATAGACTTAAAAACAAAGCCTATTATAAGGGACAAAGAAGGATATTACTAATGACAAAAGAATCAGTCAAAGAAAAGAATATATATATAAAGCAAATATTAACAGCCCAAAAGGAAGAAACTGATAGTAATGCAATAATAGTAAGGGACTTTAATATCCTATGTACTCAATGGATAGATCATTCAGACAGAATGTCAATAGGGAATACTAGACTTAAACAATATATTAGACCAGATGAACTTTATAGATATATACAGAAATTCTATCCCAAAATGCAGAGTACACTTTTTTTTTTCAAATGCAAATGGAACATCCTCCAGAATAGATCACATGTTAGGACACAAATCTAAGTAAATTTAAGAAGATTAAAAGCATATCAATTATCTTTTCTGACTACAATGCTATGAAACTAGAAATCAACTACAAGAAGAAAACTGGAAAAACTCAAACAGTTGGTGATTAAGCAACATGCTGCTAAACAACCAATGGCTCAATGAAAAAATTAAAAAGGAAATAAGAAATACCCAGAGACAAATGAAAATGGAAATATGACCTTCCAAAACAAAATAGAAGCAGATTCATAGATACAGACAAGAAGCTGGGCATTGCCAGAGAAGAGAAGGAGAATGAGTGAAGTAGGTGAATGGGACTTGGCCCCACCCTGTCTCTTCTGATTTCACTTCACCCACTGAGTGCTGGAGAAGATGATATAGATAAAACCCCTGAGGTTTTCTACTGTAGGTTTTGCTCAAATGGGCAGAGGCTAAGGTTTCCTTCCTTTGTTTCTCCTGCAAAATGTACCTGTCCTACTGTATAGCACAAAGAACTCTACTCAATGTTCCATAATAATCTATGTGGGGAAAAAATAGATATACGTTTTTCAGTGATATAACTGAAACATGAAATTAACACAGCACTGTAAATCAAGTTCACTCCAATATGAAATAAAAATTAGATAAGAAACATACCTGTCTTAAAGTTCTCATTTTATTAGGGTGACTATTTAATGCAGCATAGCCAAGTATTAGTTCTCTAATACCTTAAGACAGTAAATTCCAATCTTTTGTTAATAAAAATAAAATATAAGTTTCTTTGAAAGCAGATGGGAAAACTCATACCTAGGTCCAGGTACTTTTGTAGTACTACTATTTGCTTGAAAAATATCTCCTTCACAACATTTTGAAGTATCCTCACTGTATTCCGTGGACACATTTCTTTAGTATTGTATTAGCTACTAATGTATCATTTCTGAACTCATGCTCACCCTTTTATACTCAGTTCTGTGATGTCAGGCTAACAGTCTGCAAACTACATTTTCAAGACTCCTTTACAATTCTAATGGGAGGATGTAGCAGGAACCTGGAAAGCAGGAGAAAGGGAGAAGGAACACACATCCTGTTCCCAGGTCCTGCAAACATTCTTTCAGCAAGGAAGCATAGGGGCAGTGGACACCTCCAGCTCCTGCATTTTTTGATTGGCCAAACAGCAGCTGCAAGGCATTCCCCTCAGAGATCTAAGTATTGGTTGTGCAGTACCTTCTATGAGTACTGGAAAATGGCTCACAAGAAACCTCAGTTCAGAGCTCTGAGTGCTACTGGGAAATATGCATAGCCCTTCAAAAGTCCAAAGATTAGATTGGCAGTGCCTTCTCAGAGATCTGAGCACTACCTCTTCAAGGAGCCTCTTCAGGAATCTAAGATCAGATGAACAGTGCCTCCCTCAGAGGTTGGAGCACCAGCCATTGCAGTACTTTTCTCAGGAGTCCAAGCACCAGTTTGCAGTGTCCCTTCAGAGGTCTGAGTACCAGCCATGTTGGGCTCACCCCTGCCCAGAGGTCTGTGCACCAGCTGGAAGCACCCTTTCACTGGTCGTAACTCTGACTCCACAGCAGCACCTCTTCTGAGGTCCTAGGATCTGGTAACATCTACTTTTTTCTTTTTGTTCCCCAAGCTCTAGAGGTCCCTGCCTCCTCGGGTTATCTCAAAGTCCAGGTTTTTTTTATGAGCTTTCTAAAGCCTTTCAAACTAATTTCCAGTGTTAAACTTCCTGTGTGTGAAATAACTAACTTTGCCTCTTTTTATAACCTGGACCCTGAACTATGCATATATCTCGAATTTCCTGTAGTCTAGGTCACTGGGACAGTCTGGGACTGTTGTCCTGAGGGCAGGAGGGTATTGCAGAGGTCCAAAAGGAGAAAAAAGTGAGTGGGTTTTTAAAAAGGTTGTTTTGAAGGCCAAGACAGAGACAATAATTTAGAAATTTGGTAGCCTGGATTTTGGTTTCTCAAAAGCAGAGCTCTCAAGTCATCATTTTTTTTGGTCATAAACAATAAGTATCCTCTCTTCTCCCAGACTATGTAAATATTCTGAAAAGTGGGGAGGAGGCAAAAATTGTTAGAAATGTGAGCAAGACACTAGAGGCTATTGATGGTTTCTGAAAAGGTGCCCTGTCTCTTGCCCCTCCCCTCCCAGATTAGCAACATAGCCACCAATAGGTGTGGGAATCTGAGAGCAGAAAAGAGGTTTATCTCTTGCTTGGAAAGCACTGCACGGGATTCCCATCCTCCCCCTGGTGTGGGTCAATGAGTAGAGACAATTAGTGTGGACAGCAGATACAGAGAGTCTCAGTATGAGGAGTGGAAGGGGGCTGAGACCACTCCATCAAGTTTCCTGCCACTCTGGACTGAGAAAAAGAGCTGGCCAATCCACAGAATGCTTTTGGTGGGAATAAAGTGGGAAATGTACCTGGAGTCTTCCTGGGAGTGTGGACACTTGTGTAGATGTCAGTGTAGAGAAGAAATGACCATATCCAAGGCCACACAGCACTGGTATGGAAAGTGAATCCAGCCGGCACAGATAACACTCCCTGAGCTTTGGTTCCAGTTCCTACAATTGTGAATTCAGCGTATACGGATGATCGAGCCTGGACAGAGTCTAGCAAGGATAAATAACTCATCCTTATGCGACGACACTAGGTAATCTCTGCCTTAAGAACTTAGAGGATACTAAATAGATGAGAAAAAGTGGTGATGAAAAAGTCCCATATTGACTTTTTAACTAAATTTTATTGAATTTTAGCTGAAATATCTAACTTTAGCAGAGCTAAGATTATATAATCTCTTATTGGATGGAATGGGCCTTGAAGGAAATTATGTTACTACAGAAGAAGGTAGAGAGATTGCTTTTTGCACATATAAACACATGGATATTTATCTTGCTGTATATATTTAGAGTGTCCTTACTTTACAAGGAGAGGCTGATGCAAGACATTTTTAGGCAGGAGGTACTCTTTCCTGCCTAGAGTATGGCCTTATTTCAAGGAGGAAAGGAAGTAATGTTTTATTGCTTGTAATACAAAACAGAACAAAGAAGTCATTACGAAGATTCACGGTTTGTCCCTCAAAAAGAAAAAGAAACAAATGAGGCATCAAATATAATGGAGGAGATGAAAATCACAAAACCAAAACTATTTTGAGGTATTTAAAAGTCATAAGTATTCAAGAATTTTTCCTACTCTGAAGAAAATGTTCAGTTTTTAGTCTACTTGGGTAACATAAAACATACTATATTTTTGAATTCCCAATCATCTTAAAAGTTAGATAATACGAAGTTATACTCTATAGAAAAAAAATCTAAAGGGAATTAGTTGCAGTATTGTGTGACAATAGGATTCCTGGTTAAAATCAATAAATTTGGTACAATCTAAAAACCAGTGAGTGAGATTTTTGGTGTTCTGTTGCCCATTTCGGAGAGGCTTTGCCTTGGAGTGGCTCACAGCTTGGCAAATTTTGATTGGTTTGGGAGGGGATCCATCAATATTATTGACTGAGGGAAAAAACTATGTACTCACTGTGAACCAGCTTTGGATGAAAAAAAAGTCTTACTGACTTGCGCTGTATGGAAGCTCTTTAACAATTTATCTTTAATTTAAAAGAATATACTCAAGTATCTGTGGATAAATAAATCAGTGAAAGTAGTTGAGCTTAAGATAAAAACAGCTATCACTAGGTATTAATGTTTTAGTATCTAACAAGAAAATTGGTTGATTCCCACCAACCAACATTAGCCTCAGTGCTGGTGTATTGTGTGTTTGTGAAAAGTAATATTTTAACCAATTCACATTTGATTGATACAACAATTGCACCCAAATACCCACTTACAAATAGCATTACCACACTACCGACTTCATTTAGAAGTCAACTTCTCCTAAAAACTCAATTCAATTTAACAATAATTTCTTTGGCATATATTATGTATATGTGTGAAGTATGAGTGAGCTGCTTTGAGGGATGTTAGAATGAATAAAGCATGGCCTCAGTTTTCAAAGATGAGGGCAGGGGCTTTTACAATCTTCTTAACCACTATATTTCCAATATACTTCTTACTACATAATTGCCTTTCAAATAAAGCTGTGTAAAATATTAGCTCCAATGTGAGGCTTTACATGTGAAATACGTTAATTTTATATATACATTCTTTTTCTCACATTTTCCTCCATCATTCTCCATCCTACGTGACTAGATATAGTTCCCAGTGCTATACAGCAGGATCTCATTGCTTATCCATTCCAAAGGCAATAGTTTGCTTCTATTAACCCCAAATTCCCAGTCCATCCCACTCCCTCCTCCTCCCCCTTGGCAACCACAAGTCTGTTCTCCAAGTCCATGATTGTCTTTTCTATGGAAAGGTTCATTTGTGTCTTATATTAGATTCCAGATATAAGTGATATCATGGTATTTGTCTTTCTCTTTCTGACTTATTTCACTTAGTACGAGTCTCTATTTCCATCCATGGTTGTTGCAAATGGCATTATTTTGTTCTTTTTTTTATGGCTGAGTAGTATTTACATGTGAAGTACTTTAAAAAGAAAGTACAACTATGTCACATAAGTGTGAGGCAGCAGAACAGATATCTTATCCTGCTGCCATTTATTTCAAAACACAGAAATGCAGTCCAAGTGCACATGTGAGCGTACCCTTCCCACACACCTACAAACGCAGTATTTCCTGTAGTCTGCAAGACAGATGAAGCCTTGAGCCCTGTTCCTATAAGCTGCTGACTCTGTAACTAAATGCGAATATTGACAGATAAGATCCTTGCAGAGAAAATTGTGTGGAATAAATGTTATTTTCCACCACTGAGGATTTTAAACGCATAAATGAAAAACCTTGAGGATTTTTCTTGAGTATTTGCTGTAACCATTATTAAGAGTACAGTTCTTCTGAAATATAACATGTAAAATTGCAAATAAAAGCACTTTGTTTCTGAGTCTTTTTGCACAGTCTTTTTGTAGATCTTCCATGGATCTACAGAGAGTTACAGGTCCCAATAAAATCACCCAACTCCATTCAGCTATGGTAGTCAGTTATTCTGGGTTGTCTGGGATGTGCATTTCATGGGCCCCAAGAACTCAGATTTGCCTTATTCAGTTCTTAAGGAGAATCTTACTGTGTGGCAATAAAGATTTTACACTCACTTACTCTGATTACAGATTAAACTTAGCTTTGTATTTAAAGCAACCCTTCTGTTGCCTTCATTCTTGGAGGAAACATTGGAGTATGTTTTTTTTTTTTTTAATCCCTGTTTTTTAATTTTACTGTTAAAGGTAGGGCCTCTCTTCTCTTTGGGTAGGAGATAACAGCAATTTAGATGACTCCTTATGTATGACCTTTTTGTCTGCTTGTTTTTATTGAGTATTCTCTTACTTCCTGGCATTTGGGACAGGCATCTCTTTGTCATAGGGTCACTAGGCTTTGATTTAGTCAGACCAATA
Source organism: Phacochoerus africanus (assembly GCF_016906955.1). Lineage (NCBI taxonomy): Eukaryota > Metazoa > Chordata > Mammalia > Artiodactyla > Suidae > Phacochoerus > Phacochoerus africanus. The sequence continues at coordinate 54,764,591 of NC_062545.1, forward strand.
GTCTGTCTCAACTGTGGTATGGTTAACAAGGTATTCACGCTATTTCCCGTGCCATTGAGTATTTGCCTTTCTGACTGCTGATAAAATTGTCTTTGTTATTTGTTTTGTTTCAGGAGAAAAAAATTTGTACTCACTTGAAATCATGCAAAGTAATGAAGAAATAGCACATGGATCAAGGAATGCTATAATCAGTGTAACTTTAAGATCTTTTGTGTCTCTGAGGATGTTACTGACCCTTGAGTTTAATGAGAGAGGAGCAAATGTGCTCTGTTTCCGAGCTCATGTGCCAAAGTCTGATGGCCACTGACCTGCCCTGGTTAAAAGGTCTTTATCATTTTTAAAATTAGAAACTAAAAGAATCTGCTTCTATAAATTGTGAATGCTGGGTGAAAATCGACTAAATGATTACAAAGAGTTTTTTTTTTTTCCTTTCCTTTTTCTTTTTTATTTTATTTTATTTTATTTATTTATTTTGTCTTTTGTCTTTTCAGGGCTGCACCCGCAACATATGGAGGTTCCTGGGCTAGGGGTCCAATCAGAGCTACACCTGCCAGCCTACACCATAGCCACAGCAATGCCAGATCTGAGCCACATCTGTGACCTATACCACAGCTCACGCCAATGCTGGATCCTTAACCCACTGAGAAAGACCAGGAATCTAACCTGCATCCTCATGGTTCCTAGTTGGATTCGTTTCCACTGTGCTGTAACAGGAACTCATCTTAAATTTTTTTTTTTTTTTATTACAGAGCTCTGCATTCTAAACGATCTGGTCTGGATGTTAGAGATTGCTGGTAGGGTGAGACTGTAGAGGATCTGGCTGGCCTTCCAGTTTAGAGATTGAAAACCAAGGTTTTTGGGGGTCTTTGAAGAGCATGTGGAAGTATTTAAAGGTCTGTGACAATTTCAAAGGTAAAACAGAACAAGGGACATCCACAGAGCTATTTTTGCTTTTGATGTTGGCTAAAGCTGTGAAGCCGAAGCTGCCACATCTCTGTGTGTCTGTAAGAGAAAAAAATAAGTGCTTTTCTCTTTTGTACAAAGAAGTTAGTCTCTTATAAGTGTCTGTTGGAAACTATAACCCTTTTACACGTGTCTAAAAATTTGGGGGGGGTGACCTTTTGGAAATTAAGTGGTTGTGGGAATTTGTTGTTTGTGTAGTATGTCTATGTCTAATTCCAATGAGAGGCATATCAAAAGGTACAGAGATGGAAGGCAGGCAGCAGATAGTTCTGAAAGTGGTGAGCAGAGGGTCTGAAAACAGGATGATTTGTTGAAAGTACCTAAAAGAGACAGCTAGTGCCCTGGATCCCTGTCCCACTCCCTGCAGCCAGGTGAAGCCCCTCTCACACCTGCCAGAGGACTGGAGAGACTAAATTCTAGTACTGTTCAGGCACAGATGAATGTAGGATGACAAACCTTGATAAAATCCTATGATAAACAGTGGGAATGTATGTATGAATTAGATTATTGAAACTGTTTTGCATGGCTTGGAAAAGTGAAGCCTAATTTTTTGGTCCTTTCATGTTTTGAATAATGAGTCTATGTGTTAGAAGGAAATGCAGGTGAAATATGAATGATCCTTTCTGGTTTATTTGGAAGTTTCTTCTCAACAGACAAATCTAAAAGGTTATGAATTCAATTGTTTTCTCTCTTTGTTCTCAAAAAATGACACATTTTGTAAAATACACCAAAGCTATAGAACACAGTGTATTTTCTCTGTTCTTGCTGAGTGGAATGACTTTTATTTAGATGCTAGGCCCCCCTTAGTTAATCCCTTAATTTCCTTATTTTTTTCTTACTTTCTTGTTCTATTCTCTAGGAGACATTTTCAACCTTATATTTTCCAGTGCTTCTCTTGAATTCTTCATTTCTGCCATGGTATTTTTAATTTCCAAGAGTTCTTTCTTTTTTTTTTTATCTTGCTTAACTGATACTTTATTTTTTGTTTGTATTTTTTATCATTTATATATATATATATATTTTTTTTTTCTACTGTACAGCATGGTGACCCAGTTACACATACATGTATACATTCTTTTTTTCTCACATTACTTGTTCCATCATAAGTGACGAGACAGAGTTCCCAGTGCTACACAGCAGGATCCCACTGCTAATCCATCCCAATGGCGGCATTCTGCATCTATTTGCCCCAAGCTCCCTGTCCCTCCCACTTCCTCCCCTTCCCCCTTGGCAACCACAAGTCTATTCTCCAAGTCCATGATTTTCTTTTCTGTGGAAAGGTTCATTTGTGCTGGATATTAGATTCCAGTTATAAGTGATATCATATGGTATTTGTCTTTGTCTTTCTGACCCATTTCACTCAGTATGAGAGTCTCTAGTTCCATCCATGTTGCTGCAAATGGCATTATGTCATTCTTTTTTTGGCTGAGTAGTATTCCGTTGTGTATATATACACCACATCTTCCTAATCCAATCATCTATCAGTGGACATTTGGGTTGATTCCATGTCTTGGCTATTGTAAATTGTGCTGCAATGAACATGCGGGTACATGTGTTTTTTTCAAGGCAAGTTTTGTCCAGATATATGTCCAAGAGTGGGATTGTTGGGTCATATGGTAGTTCTATGTATAGCTTTCTAACGTATCTCCAAACTGTTCTTCATAGTGACTGTACCAGCTTACATTCCCACCAACAGTGCAGAAGGGTTCCCTTTTCTCCACACCCTCTCTAGCATTTGTTATTTGTGGACTTCTTAATGATGGCCATTCTGACTGGTGTGAGGTGGTATCTCATGTAGTTTTGATTTGCATTTCTCTAATAATCAGGGATGTTGAGTGTTGTTTCAAGTGCTTGTTGGCCATCTGTATATCTTCCATGGAGAAATATCTATTCAGGTCTTTTGCCCATTTTTTCAATTGGGTGGTTGGCTTTTTTGCTGTTGAGTTTTATAAGTTGTTTGTATATTTTAGAGTCTTTCTTGTTTTCTGATGGTGCTTTGTTTTTTCAACCTCTAATTTATATTTAATATGCAATATCTTGTCTTTTGAGGAGAATTAACTACTTTTTGAAGATTTCCTGGCTATCTGCTCTGTTCCTTGGAGTTTTTTCTCCTTTAAATTTTTTTCCTATATGTTCATTTTGATTGCTGCACTTCTTTAAGATAGAAGCAGTAAAAAACAGACTAGAAATTGTATCTTTGGTTGGAAAAAATTAACTCCCAAGCTTTACTGTAGGATGTTCTGGCTGGACTGTTTTGTTGGCTAACCACCAACCCTTAGCATCTTTAAATCTTTTCTCTAGGTTTGATCAATTTCTCCAGGGTGGAATTGTTACACTAACCACACTTCAAGAGTTCATTAGCCACATGGGGCTGGTGGCTACAGCATTGGATAGTGTAGTATGGAAAATTTCCATCATTGAAGAAAATCCTATTGGATGATGTTATGGTAGAAACTCTAAAGGAGTACTCCAAGAAATAATGAGTTCATGTCATATCATGAGAACACATGAACCAATTTGAAGGGAAGAAGGGGAAAATTTGAGCATTGAAATTATTAAAAATATTAATTGTTTATAAAACATTGGAAAAATCTAAATACATGAATCCATATTGATCTGTACTGCTACTGATAGACAAATGATGGAGAGGGGAAAATTCTTGCTTACGATAGAATGCTAAGGACCAACTGGTAAATGTAGAAGGAATCCTGCAGTTTGAAATCACCATTTTGTAATCATCACAGTAAAGAATGGTTCAGTTAAGAATCATTAATGGATGCTAACTCTAGAGGGAAATTTTGATGAAGGGCAAGATAGTTACATGGTCTCTGTGATTACTTAATGATTGTAAAGAAATAATTTAACTACAATTGAGAAATCAGATACACCTTGACTGGGTGTCATTACCAGTCATTATATTACCAGTGAGGGGTACATGGACATTGAATTCCTCCAGATGTGCTAATCTGGGAAGGACACATCCTCACTCAGGTAGTGTTCTGGCCTGAACCTAAGTACCAAGGAATCATGAGACACACCCAAAATGAGTAAGTTTTTTTTTTTTTTAAATAAGACAATTAATGAGATACCTGATTCTAGACAGGATTCTGTACTGGAGGGAAAAAAAAGTTCAGTTGATAAAATTGGATCATGGATGGGAAATAAAAATATTGCATTCATGGTAAATTTACTGGTTGATTTCTATATAGTGGTTGTGGAAGAGAATATTTCTAGTCTTAGGAAATACATATTGCAGTGTTTAAGGGCATAGGGCCATGATGCATGCAACGTACTCTCAGAAGGTTCCAGAAAATTGTGGAGTTCCCGGAGTTCCTGTTGTGGTGCAGTGGTTAATGAATCCAACTAGGAACCATGAGGTTGCGGGTTTGATCCCTGGCCTCGCTCAGTGGGTTAAGGATCTGACGTTGCCGTGAGCTGTGGTGTAGGTTTGCAGACGCGGCTCGGATCCACATCTGTGGATGTGGCGTAGGCTGGTGGCTTCAGCTCTGATTAGACCCCTAGTCTGGGAACCTCCATAGGCCACGGGAATGGCCCTAGAAAAGGCAAAAAAAAAAAAAAAAAAAGAAAAGAAAGAAAATTGTGGAGTTCCCATTGTGACTCAGCAGGTTAAGAAACAGACTAATATCCATGAGAATGCGGGTTGGCTCCCTGGCCTTGCTCAGTGGGTTAAGGATCTGGCTTTGCTGCAAGCTACAGCATATGTCACAGATGTGGCTTGGATCCCACATTGCTGTGGTTGTGGCTGTGGCTGCAGCTCTGGTTTGACCCCTAGCCCAGAAACTTCCATATGCCATGGGTGTGATCCTAAAAAGAAAAAAAAGATTGCACAGACACACACCCCCACCCACCCACAAGAGGTAAAGCAAATTGGGTAAAGTGTTAACAATATGCAAATCTGGATAAAAAGCATATGCATATTCTTTGTGCTATTATTCTTCCAACTTTTTGAGTTTAAAATTATTTCCAGATATAAAGATTAAAAAACTTCTCAACCTTCCCCTAGAGGGTTTTTTGTAATCCAGTCCTCCTTAGTTCTGTGACTGTATATCTGATGTTCACCCTCCCCCTCTGCCTGGGATCTGGACTATATCAAACTTGTTCTAGACATAGGGATTTTACACCTGCTTTCCTCTCTGCCTAGAGGCTCTCTCTGGGTCTTTGCAGAGCTGGTATCCTCATGTCACTGAGATTGAGGTCTCTGTCTAGTAGGCATGTCCTCAGAGAAGTACTGTGCCTTTCTTCTTTACACTTATCCCTAACTGAAGTTGCACTCTTTTTTATTGCCTGTTTCTTCAGGTGAATGCACATTCCATGTAGACAGGGACTTTGTTTTGTCTACTACTGAGCCCCTGATGCCCAGAACAGCCATATCTGTTAAAGGAATAAATAAATGACAAGGAGTTTCCTTCATGGTCACTATGGCCTGACTTTTATCATTAAAGTTACTAGCAAGCTAGCACTGGTTTATGACCCCTCTGGGAGCTAACCCTGAGCCTTCTGTACCCTGGCAGTGACAGTGATGAGTTTGTGCCTGGAGTCTGATGTCTCTGGTCCTAGCCTAGCTCTGACATTCATCTCTTCTTGCTTTTGGGCATGGTAATGACCTTAGAGGCTTTTGGAGTGAAGATTTAGTGAAGTAATAAGTATAAATAAGTACAAAATATTTAGCATAAGGCCTAGAACATAGTAAAGATTTAGTAAAAATCTGCTATAATTATTTTTATATCTGCCTAACACAAAGCCTCCCAGAGAATAAGTATTTAATGAATATTGAATTGCCAAATATGAGAATGCCTTCCTCATTTCTTTTTTGTTCTTTTATTTTGGAAAATACTTCCTAACTTTGGAAGTGGCGTCTAGTTGCTATCTTTTGTTAGCAGAGAAACAAAAAGTCAAACATTGAAATATTCTATGTACTTATGAGTTAAATTTTAAAAACTTTTGAAAAGAATTTATTTTATGATACCGTTGGAAAGAATCTAAATCTTAAATTTTTGTATGTGTATTGTTCTGATTACAATAGATTTTTCCACAGTGATTTAAAAGCATAGTTTAACTAAACTATGCCTTTAAGGATGGGATTATCCTTTGTTTTCCAGTAAATTGAGACAAATACATAGCTCAGTTGACACAATCTTTAATACTATTTTTTCCTTTACTTGTTTTGTTTAATTTTTTCACTAAAATCTTGATAAGAACTCATCCTAAAAAGAAAAGAAGGAGTTCCTGTCATGGCTCAGTGGTTAACGAATCTGACTAGGAACCATGAGGTTGCGGGTTCGATCCCTGGCCCTGCTCGGTGGGTTAAGGATCCATTGTTGCCGTGAGCTGTGGTGTGGGTCACAGACATGGCTTGGATCCCGAGTTGCTGTGGCTCTGGCGTAGGCTGGCAGCTGCAGCTCCTATTAGACCCCTAGCCTGGGAATCTCCATGTGCCACGGGAGCAGCCCTAAAAAAGACAAAAAAAAAAAAAGAAAAGAAAAGAAAATCTACTTTATATACTTCTATTGGTTATATTCACATTATTTTTCAGTTTATTTTCACTTTTTCACATATACATTAACTGTGATTTAAAATTCCTGTTGGCATGCCGTTTCAATCTTTTAGAGTAATTTTAATTTTTTGTTTGAGAGTACAAATCAATTAAAATGTGTAGGTGAATCTATACCTCTCTCCATTTATCTAGGACTTTTTTTTGCTATTTATATTTTATATACTATTTTAATCTTTGTTCATAAATATTTATCACCCTCTTCTATAGGTAACCATTAGTAATTCTGACTTGTAATGAATTATTAGTATACTTCTGTTAACTTTGTCTGCATTACTGATAATTTTTTATCCCAATTGCTTTTTTTTTTTGGTCTTTTTAGGGCTGCACCTGCGGCATATGGAGGTTCACAGGCTAGGGGTCGAATCAGAGCTGTAGCAGTCAGCCTACACCACTGCTATAGCAATGCCAGATCCTTAACCCACTGAGCAAGACCAGGGACCGAACCTGTGTCCTCATGAATGCTAGTCAGATTCGTTTCCACTGAGCCACAATGGGAACTCCCCATTTGCTTTTTAGAATTTCTTTCTTTTTTGATGGTACATTTTTATCGGTGAATAATAAAAAAAAAGCGTTTTAATACCTAGTTTCATTTCTTTCAGAGTACATTGCATTATACTTAAAATCTGTAAGGACTTGGTCTAAAATTGTTTAAAAAGATGAGATGAGAAATTCCCATTGTGGCTCAGTGGAAATGAATCTAACTAGCATCCACGAGGATGCAGGTTCAATCCCTAGCCTTGCTCAGTGGGTTAATGATCCAGCATTGCCTCAAGCTGTGGTGATACTGCTCGGATTTGGTGTAGCTGTGGCTGTGGTGTAGGCCCTCGGCTACAGCCCTGATTCAACCCCTAGCTTGGGAACCTCCATATACTGTGGGTGCAGCCCTAAAAAAAAAAAAAAAAAAGATGAGATGAGAATCTGGACTCATTAGATCATTCTAATCTTTATTCTAAATTAAAATCAGACTACATGTATGACAAAAGAGTTCACCCCCATCATCCATTTTGAATACATAGAAAACTCAATAAGGCATGGGAAATTAGGGTATTTTCTGATAGCTACACCATCAAAGTCAGCCTTTGAATTTGCTATGTACCTCAGGGGGCAGGATGTGGACCTCTCACATCTGTTTTATGGATCCAGCAGGGTAATACTACTGAAGTTGCTGGAGTTCTGTTTTCCTTGAATTGAAAAAACTCAGCTTGGTTAATAGTTATTAATTCTTAATTTTTAAAACATCTCTTGACAAGTATTATGAGCTGAAATATGTCCCTCCAAAATTCATGTGTTTGAATGTTACTGTATTTGGAGGTGAGACTTTCAAAGAGGTGATTAAGCTGAATAGAGGCCACCCAAATCCAATGTGTCTAATGTTCTCATGAGAAGAGGAACTTTAAACACAGAGACCTGGGGTATATGTGCACAGAGGAATGGCCATGAGAGGACACAGCCAGAAGGGGGCCCTCTGTAAGCCAAGGAAAAAGACATTAGAAGAAACCAAAGCTGCTGACACCTTGAGCTTGGACTTTGAGCTTCCAGATTGTGAGGAAATAAATTTCTGTTGTTTGAGCTACCCAGTCTGTGGTAATTTGTTATGGCAGCCATGGTAGACTAATACAGCAGGTCTGTGAATAACCTTGTTTGACAAAGAAATCTTTCAGTTTTAATAATTATTGAAAAATGTTCTCATTCCCTAAATTTATTAATAAGGGAAAAACAGTCTCTCAACAGCACTTCCACACCTGAAGCAGAAGAAAAAAGTTAGACTTTTTAAGTGTGTGGGCTATTAATAGTCTTCATCTTAACCTGCATTCTATCATCCCCTTGTCTCATATTATTAGCTTATTTTCATTTAAATAAGACTTAAGGCTAGAAAGTATATTAAAAAGTTCATTACATAATAAAGTGAGAACAATGCTTTCCAAAAGATGTCAAATCTCTTCTGGATTATCCCATGGAAGGCTTTAAAAAATGGAATACAGGGGAGGGACCCTAGTAGGACTTAATATTCCAAGGCTTTTCCTCTTTCAGGCAATTAACAGAAGCTCTCCTTTGCCAAGTCCAAGATTCAAGCCACAATTCACAATTTTTTTCTATTCTATAGTGAGAGCATTATCATCATCAAAGCACATACTCAGTTTTATCGAGTTTTATTTTATTTAAAGTGTTCAAATAATGTTTAATTAATAAGTATTATAGTGCATCCTACTCTAGATAAATTAGGAGTTTGGGATTAAAATATACATACTGCTATATATAGAATAGATAACCAATAAGGACCTACTGTATAGCACAGGGAATTCTTTTCAATATCTTATAATAACCTATAATGGAAGAGAATGTTTAAAATAGAATATAATATATTATATGTACCTATATAATAATGTAGGTACATATTTATGTATGTGTATACATGTATTTAAAACCGAATCATTTTTTATATACCTGAAACTAACACAATGTTGTAAATCAACTGTAGTTTAATAAAAATTATTAAAAAACTCATCTAGCTTGTATTTCCATAGAAGACCAAAAAACTAATTAATTTTTTTTAATTTCTCCAACTTAATTTTTTTAAATTGTTATTTCCCCAATACAATTTTTTTTCTACTGTTCAGCATGGTGACCCAGTTACACATACACGTATACGTTCTATTTTCACACATTATCATGCTCTATCATAAGTGACTAGACATAATTCCCAGTGCTACACAGCAGGATCTCATTGCTAATCCATTCCGAAGGCAATAGTTTGTATCTATTAACCCCAAGCTCCCCAACCACCCCACTCTCTCCACCTCCCCCTTGGCAACCATAAGTCTATTCTCCAAGTCCATGATTTCCTTTTCTGTGGAAAAGTTCCTTTGTGCCATATATTAGAGTCCAGATATAAGTGATATCATATGGTATTTGTCTTTCTCTTTCTGACTTACTTCACTCAATATGAGAGTCTCTAGTTCCATCCATGTTGCTGCAAATGGCATTACTTTGTTCTTTTTTTTTTTTTTTGTCTTTTTGCCATTTCTTGGGCTGCTCCCATGGCATAGGGAGGTTCCCAGGCTAGGGGTCTAATCAGAGCTGTAGCTGCCCGCCTACACCAGAGCCACAGCAACGTGGGATCTGAGCCGCGTCTACAACTTACACCACAGCTCATGGAGACTCTGGATCATTAACTCACTGGGCAAGGGCAGGGATCAAACCCACAACCTCATGGTTCCTAGTCGGATTGGTTAACCACTGTGCCACGATGGGAACTCCTATTTTGTTCTTTTTTATGGCTGAGTAGTATTCCATTGTTATATATACCACATCTTCCTAATCCAATCGTTTGTCAATGGAATGGATGTTTGGGTTGTTTCCTTGTCTTGGTTATTGTGAATAGAGCTGCAATGAACATGTGGGTGCATGTGTCTTTTTCAAGGCAAGTTTTGTACAGATTTATGCCCAAGAGTGGGATTGCTGGGTCATATGGTAGTTCTATGTATAGCTTTCTAACATATCTCCAAACTGTTCTTCATAGTGACTGTACCAGCTTACATTCCCACCAACAGTGCAGGAGGGTTTCCTTTTCTCCACACCCTCTCTAGCATTTGTTATTTGTGGACTTCTTAATGATGGCCATTCTGACTGGTGTGAGGTGGTATGTCATGTAGTTTTGACTTGCATTTCTCTAATAATCAGGGATGTTGAGTGTTGTTTCAAGTGCTTGTTGGCCATCTGTATATCTTCCATGGAGAAATATCTATTCAGGTCTTTTGCCCATTTTTTCAATTGGGTTGTTGGCCTTTTTGCTGTTGAGTTTTATAAGTTGCTTGTGTATTCTAGAGATTAAGCCCTTGTCAGTTGCACATTTGAAACTATTTTCTCCCATTCTGTAAGTTGTCTTAAAACTAATTAATTTTTTTGATAATGATTTTTATTTTTTCCATTATAGCTGGTTTAAATTAATAAACATTTGAGTACATTCTACTCTAGGTACAGGTAATTATTTATATTTTTATTTTGCTATTTATTTTATTCAATTATAGTTATATACGATTATATTAGTTTCATGTGTACAACATAGTGATTTGATATTTTTATAGATTATACTCTCTATGAAGTTATTATAAAATACTGACTGTATTCCTAAACTAGGGGCTGCCAAAGGGGAAAGGGGTGGGGGAAGGGGGAAGAAGGTGAGTGGGATTAAGAAGTACAAACTACCCGTTATAAAATAAATCATGGGGATCTAAGTTTTAAATACATACTTAAATATTTTTTCAGGCATTCAATTTTTAAATATAGTTATTTATAATACAGTTTAAAATCTGAAAGAGTGAGTCATCCCTTACCTCTGTTTTTCAGTCTTCTGGTCTTTTTTATTTGGTTAAATATGTTATTCATTTCTATTTGCAGCCCATGGAATCTGTAGAGAAAGCTTGGGTCACTTTGGTGTTTTCTTAGAAGCAGATGGAAATGTCCCATAGCTGTCTCTTCATGAGTTCAGTTTTCTCCTCTGGGTTTGCATGCTTTGGCCAGTCTAGTAAATGTGCTGCGTCACATGTAGTACTTTCAGTGAACTCTTTGAGTTCTCATCTTAGAGGGGAAGAAACTAATTTCTCTGAGACTTTTTTTTTTTTTGGTCTTTTTAGTGTTGCATCCGTGGCATATGGAGGTTCCCAGGCTAGGGGTCGAATTGGAGGTGTAGCCTCCAGTGTACACCACAGCCACAGCAACACAGGGTCCGAGCCGCAACTGTGATCTACACCACAGCTCAGGGCAACTCCAGATCCTTAACCCACTGAGCAAGGCCAGGGATCAGACCCCTGTCCTCATGGATGCTAGTCGGGTCCGTTAACCACTGAGCCATTATGGGAACTCCCCAATTTCTCTGAGACATTAACAGCACTTGTTCTGGTAAGTGAAAAGTCAGCAGAGACCAGAACTTGTTAATCTAATGTGAGGAGAAGGTGCCCTGGATGTGGAGGGTCAGGGCATTTGGACAAGGATGGGTGTAAGAACCTCATAAACCTGGGCGGCAAAGGGTCTCTGGTGGTTGCACACCCAGGGGTGGACGTAGATGCAGCACAGAAATTGGGTATGGGGGACTTAGTGAGGAGGGATGTGCAGTGGGGACAGGTTTGGAGCTCATGGAAGGTGTTCTCGGCCTGGAAACTGGGAGCCTCAGGTAGCATCGCTCAGGAAGGTGAGTAGGGAGACCCAGGCACAGGGGTGCAGGTGGGGCAGCCTGAGCAAGAGGGAAGGGACTCCAGCTGGGCTGCAGGGTCTGGAGCCCACAATCCAGGCTGGACATCAGAAAGCCTGGGGAGCTCCATAAAGGAGAAGCCAGGAGACTAGGGGAGGATACAAGTGTCCCTGGAAGAGTCAAGGCTGCCTCCTACTCTTGTTCCAGGCTTTCTGCTCACTTTGGGTGGACTAATCTGGCAGGTGTATGTCAAGAGCCTGGGAGTAGCAAAAACAAATGCCTACACCTAATATATTACTTTATTTGATTAATTTTATTTAACATTAAATTTATTTATTTTTAGTTTTGTTGAAGTATAGTTAATTTACAAAGGCTGTGATAATTTCTGCAGTACAACAAAGCAACCCAGTCATACATGTACATATATTAATTCTCTCTCAGAATTTTTTCCCACACAGATTATTACAGAACAGTGGGTAGAGTTCTGTACAGTGGGTCCCCGTTGGCCAATTGCTCCATATACCTCAGTGTGCACATGCCAATCTCAAACCCCCAGTCCATCCCCACCACCCTCAGGGCAATCAAAGCTTCATGGAGAGCATTTGACATGAATTTAAAAACTAGACATATATCAAACTATAAAGGTCAGTAAGTGCGAAACTATGAACAATACTATTCTCAGAAGCTACTGTTACTGAAGTATTTTCAGGGTCAGTAGTCAGTAATTTTGGAAACTTCGTATAGCACATCACAAAGCTTAGCCACCTTCTGAAGACTTGGCCAATAATTTTAATGTCACCTTTTATTTGGTATTTTATACATCCTTAACTGTAGATGTCTGAGGGAGGGAAAATGTACTTATAATATTATGGAAGAGACAAAGGCTTTTAAGTCTATGAATTTTCAGAGAGAATTTTTTTTTTGTCTTTTTAGGGCCACACCTGCAGCATGTGAGTTTCCCAGGCCAGGGGTTAAATTGGAGCTATAGCTGCCAGCCTACACCACAGCCACAGCAACTCAGTATCCCTAACCCACTCAGTGAGGCCAGGGATCGAACCTACAACTTCATGGTTCCTAGTCGGATTCATTAACCACTGAGGCATGACAGGAACTCCTCAGAGAGAATCTTGTCACACTACCAAACTGGTGACAAGAGAAGGTGAAAGAAAAGTCATTTATTGCTCTCAGGTATAAGCAGAGAGTTATGGTTATAGTTGAGCCATCTGTCAGTCTGATCTATTTCAGTGATATTTGTGATTATTTATTTCCCTTTGGTATTACTTGGTGTGAAAAGAAATGCAATTCAACAGTTATGCTGTGAGCCACACGGGAGTCCAAGAAGTGCAATTCAGAACTCTATGGGAGAATGTGTTTTGCTGTTGGCTACTTATATCATTAAAAAAGAGAGTTATATGAATATATTGAGTGGGTTGACTAACCATTTCTTTTGGAATTTAATAGAAAGAAGGAAAGAAAAGTATCAGCCTCGATGAGGCTTTGAGAACATTTTCAAAACAGGAGTTCAAAGATTAGGGGTATTAAGGTAGATAATGCTGGAGCCAGTGATAAGAGCCTCTCTCCCTCTAAACTAATCCCTCCCATTTTGGTGGGAAAATCCTCTAGGGCTATGCTGATGATCTTAAAAGATATTATGAAACTTCCATAATATCATTGATTTTTATGATATTAAATTAAAAAAAATACCTTGTCTTTGGGAGAATTAAAAGGGATGTTATATGTGAATATAACTTCAGTGTCTGCTACCTGGAAATTGTTTCCCAAAAGCTTTAATTTGGTAGGTGTCGCTAATTCAAAAGTCTGGGCATCATTGTTCCATGATTTTAGAGAAGATCCTTAAATCTGAATATTGAATTAATAGGGTCTTGGGAAAGAGAACTGAAATGTTATATGGGTTTTTTTTTTGACTATTGGTCATTGCAGGATTTAGGATTATCTGATTGTCTAAGTGTCTGAAGTTTTCATATAATAAAGCTATTTCTAGGATTTAAGTGATGTGAAGTTTGTTATCAACAGAGAATTGGATTTAGTAAAATCTCTTTGAAAAAGAGCAAAAATCTCTTTGAAATAAGCAGTGCCCTCCTGACCCTTTTGCATTAAACTTAACTCTATGGTGAAAAAATATGTGACTGTGTGCTATGAGGGAGCTCCTGCCCTTGCTGATTCTTTGAGAGAGGGAACCTATAAAAGTCAATATTTAGCACAGCTCATACCAGGCTAAAACGTAAGCCTGGACACAAAGTCCTTGATCCAGCCCTTCTTCAGGCCCATCTTCCCTAACACCTTGGGCCACACAGACATACTATAGTTACCACCTGTTGTTCTCTGGAAAACCAGCTGTGTCCTTGCATCCATGTTCCTCTTCCTGAAATGACCGCTTACCACATCTCTCCTGTCTGTTCTTTCAGAGTCAGCTCAGATGTCTCTGGGCAGCCCTCCTCAACTCTTCCAGTTACAATTTCTTTTATAGCCATCATTTCTTTTAATCATCATGGCAATACTTGATTTGGGAAGGACAGTTATTAGTCAAGAGTGTTGCCATTCAATGAATAAGGCAAAGGAGATCAAGATAAGTGAGTTACATGGTTTGGAAGACAATATTGTAAAGATGTCTATTTCCCCCTATTTGAGTCATAGAATTAAAAGCAATTTCTAAGGAAAAAAAAAAAAGATTAGTAAGTTACCCAGGGCCAAAAATCTTATAAACAACGGGATCTTTGACTTGTACCTAGGTGTTTCTACACTAAGTTTAGAATTTTTTTCCCCCATATCCCACAATGATTTTAGAAGAGAGAGCGATCAGGATGGAATTTTACTTCTAGTTTTAGCTGCTGCAGTTGGCAAGACTAATAAGACAAAACAATTTTTGGATGAGAATGAGGGGGAAATTCCTAGAGGAAATCATGTTTCACTTTATGAATAAATATTTATTTGGAGTTCAGTGGTTACCTCCTGGTAAAACTGGGATTGTAAATTGAGTATCTGTTAATAGTCTCCTTTATTAGTTTCTTGGCTTAGGGTGTTGCCTATATTAAAATCTAATCACACCTACCTAGATCAGAAGTCAGTAGAACTTGGGGAGTTCCTGCTGTAGTGTAGTAGAAACAAGCTGACTAGTATCTAGGAGGATGCAGGTTCAATCCCTGGCCTCACCAGTGGGTTAAGGATCTGGCATAGCTGTTAGCTGTGGAATAGGTTACAGATGCGGCTGGGATCCCGTGTTGCTGTGGCTGTGGCTGGCAGCTGTAGCTCCAGTTTGACCCCTAGCCTGGGAACTTCCATATGCTGCAAGTGTTGCCCTTAAAAAAAAAAAAAAGTCAGTAGAACTTGATTCCTAGAGGCACAGGTTATAATGTGCCCTTTCGCTTCAATCCTACTCAAGGCTCTGCTTGCGTAGTGATGATTACTTCTTTGCTATTGGACAAAGCTTTATAAGATCACAGTCAATTTGCCACATGTGGGCCATGGACGTGGCAGCAACTAACTTTCCATGGACAGTGAATTCTTAATATTCAACTCACTCTTGTTATCTCTTAATATTATACTTTATATGTTTGTCTTAATTTTGTTTTTCTGGGTTGTTTTCTTTCTCCAAACACTTCTTCACTTCTTTGCCTAGTTTATATTTTTAAAATGCTCATGGATACATTTTTCATCAAGTCTCTTCTGAGATATTTGATATCTCTAGGATTTTTTCCTCATCAACCAATCTCTTTATGTTTGGGTATGTTTTTGCTTTTTATTAGCTTACTTTGGATACTTTAAAAAAATACTTAAAACATATGTTGGGCATGATCTCATCAGTCAGATGCAGGGTAGTGGCAGAGACATCCCTTTCCTTATTCTTAATGCTGCTTTTATTGCTAATGTGGGCTGTGAGCACTGGGATGGGGCTTGGGAGGGAGGCCATTATCATTCCTGGGACATGGGCCACTAAGAGGAAAACTCATTGTTGGACTTGATTTGACCACAGTATATGGAATCTCGTGTTCAGTTCTTCTAGAAATGTTCTTGCAAATGATTCTCTATGAATGCAAGAAAAGATGATTAAAATGGATCTCTAACCTCACTCCCTTTCTTTTCTCATTTTTGACATTTTCTTTCCTAGGATGGTATTCTGTCTTTGTTGATTAATATGGAGAGGGAATTATGTTGGTTAATAGAGTTTTACTTCATGCAGGAGAAAAAAGTATCTCATTGGCAAGCCTGTGAACACTATTAGGATGAGGAGAACTGATTTAAAGTAATTTCTGATTCTCAACTGGAAAACAAATGAAATGTCTCAAAGGCAGTTTCTAAATTTCTGGTCATCAGCTCCAGTCTTTCTTCCCATATATTTATGTACTGATATCTCTCTGTTCCCACTTTAGAACCAAAAGGCAAATACTGTATGATTCCACTTAGTAAGGTGTTTTAATCTCATAAATACCTAAACTCATAGACTAAAAGTAGAATGGTGGTTGCCATGTGCTGAGGGGAGGGGGAAATGGGGAATTGTTTAATGAGTATAGTGTTTAAATTTTGCAAGATGAAAAAGGTCTGAGATTAACCTACACAAAAATGTGAATATATTTTAAAAAGCAGGACTTTGACTTAATTTTTGCTCCCTAAAGAGCAGGCACTGGGTGCCCATGATAGCAGGACTTCCTGGGACAATGCTAGACTTGGAAGACTGTCACTCAATAATAATTGAGAGACCCTGAGGTCTCCCCCTCCAATGAGCTCTGTGCACCACTGGGTCTCTGGGTATTATGGCTGGCTGTGCTGCTGGGGTCAGCTGTGGTTATTTACTAATACCACATTACCTGGTTCTGGTTAAATACTCTTTCCCACTTGATATCGCCAAGGTCAGGTATGCCTCATTCCCATGATGGTGCCCATTATGACAGGAGCTGAATGTGACTGAAACCATGGACACCTTGACCAGCACCACCATCACCACCACAGCAACACAACAAAACAACTGGGAAGGAATAGATTTGGGAAGAAAATAACAGGATGAAGCTTATTGTCTTTGAATGGGAACTTGAAATCTACTACCTGCTTCTAGAGCAGGTTTATTCTGCTGCCTAATCTTCCCCTCCCTCTCCTTCTTTCTTCCTTCCTCCTTCTCTCTTATTTCTCTCCTCTTGGAATTGAAATATAGATTAGAGTAGCAGTAATAATTTGAGAGAAATATATGGTAATGTCTTTGTGTTCTTAAGTCATAAAAACAAATAAATAAAAGCAACAAGAACAGCAACAGCAATAAAGACCAACACCAACAATCAAATCCCCTAAACACTTGATTCACGGATTCTTTTTTCATACTCTGTGTGGAGAAGGGAGTTGTTCCAGAATTAGAAACTCTCCTCCTTTGAATGATGGATCTCTTATTAGATTTATATCTTCAATTTTAAAGAATAGTCAATAGAAAAAAATTGGGGATGATGGACCATGGAAAGGACTTTTCTATCATGAGCAGAAAGATAATTTCATTTCCCCCCAATATGTTTCAATGCAATTTAAAATATGTCAACCTTATCTTCAAATTATTTTGGCTTGCAGGAAAATATCCTTGCAGCTCAAACCTTTAAGATGCCCTCAAAAATAAATAACATTAAAACTATTCAGCACTGCAAATGAGCTTTTGACATTAGTGGAAACAATTTCAACTGTTGCAGTGTTGATAAATTGCAACTTAATTAGCAAGACTGTAACTAAGTCACAGTTAAATGAAAAATAATGCTAATGTATCCTTAGGTAGCTTAGGTATCTCTTGTACATCAGGTGAAAATGCACAGCAATGAATTTTCTCATGAAGGTATTAGAGCTATGTGAAATATATAGATGATATTCTAAAAACCCCCAAATACTAAAATATTCTGACCGGGCATTTAAAGATGTTAACTCTCAGCAGTGATGCTGTCTCACTGAATTTTGAATATTTAAGTTTCAGCATTTCAGATCTTCATGTGGGGTATGCTACTCCTCCCACTCTTATAATTGTCTGGGTAAAACCTGGCAATCTTTTGAATCCCAGCTCAGGTGTCCGCTCTTTAAGGTAAATTTTCTTGTTTGTTCTCCTTCCTTTGAATATCCAATCCTTTTTTTTTGTGTACCTCTCTTAAAAATATTTGACTCTTCAAGCCTTCCTCACCTTGTAGTCAGTCTTATTTGTTTTACTAAATAAGCACACCCTCAGGGTCATTTTATTTTATTCATTTACTGGTCATGATGCATTTTATTCACCTTTGACTGCCTTACAATGAGGCTATCATAAATGCTAATTTAATAAACAAATGTCCCCTTATTCTATTATCCTCTTTTATTTTCTTCATGGATATTATCACTAGCATTTTGCTGTGGTAGTTTCTATTCCTTTATCACCTCTTACCCTCAGCTTAAAAGTCCTACAAGGAGCAATGACCTTACCTGTCTTGTTGACTTCAGTATTCCCAGTGCTTAGCAAAATAGCAGACACATAGTAGGCGCTCAACCGATGTTGTTGGCTGATTAATAATTGGATGTAGAGATGTATAAATTATTCAATAATGCAAATAAAAATTGTAGAGAAAATTGGAGTTTCCACTGTGATGCAATAGGATCCATGGCATCTCTGTAGCACCAGAACAAAGGTTCAGCTCTGGTGGGGCCCAAGGGGTTAAAAGACTCAGCATTGCTGAAACTGTGTAGGTCGCATCTGTTGCTGGGATCTGATCCCTGGCCCAGGAATTCCATATGCAGCCAAAAAAAAAAAAAAAAGAGGAAAATATATGTTGTGGGACCAATTATCTTTATTGATTCATAGGAGTATCTCAAACTGCAAGCCTCTTCAAGTCATTTCCATGGAAATTCTCAGGCTTTTCTTTTTTTTTAAATTGTTTCATAGATCACAAGCACCATCACCAAGTAAGACATGGAAGAGTAGTGAGAATCAGAAACTCACTCATAATTACAAAGTATGAATGGGAGAGCTGAGATCAGAATTCACAGCTCTAGAATTCAGGTCCACAAACCTTTTTCTCTCTGTCTTTCATTTGCAGTAGATTACCATGAGGTTAAGGGAGCGTATTACCAGGAGGTTAAGGCCCATCCCTTGCATGGGCCCCTTCCAAAGCCCTGGACCTAATTTTGTATTTTTAACTTTTTCTTTTAAAGAGGATCCCCCATCCTCAGTTATATAAACCTCATGCACCACAAAACTGAGATGCACCTCTCCTCCAAACTCTAACTTTGCATCAGTTCTGCACAGTTCTTTATCACCTTTGCATTCTTTGAAATCTGGACTCTGCCAGTTCTGCTTTTCTTGAATTCTCTGACCTTCCTCTGGGTGTTGATACTCTACCAAAGCTTCTCCTCAGCCTCAAAAATTCTAAAAATACTGTGGATTTGTAACCAGACTACAAAATTTAAATACAAATTTTGACGTCATAATTTTCCTTCGCCTTTTTTATTCAGATAGTCTAAATTTACATGTTTTAAGGAATATTCAAACTCTGGATTTAGAGAAGATTTTATTTGGTCTGAAAGCAGTTTTGTTTTTCTCTACAACCTACTAGGTCCTCACATGTAATGAAAAACATGTCTCATCTTTAATAAATACCAGAACAGACCTGGGTCATTGTCACAAACATAAATGTCGATCAACTCTAAGAACCAAGTACTCTGGCGCTGCAGAAATTTTAGGGGCACCAGTTACCTATGATGTTTGCACTTTTAATTCCCCTCCAGGTCTATACCTTGCATTTTTTCCCACAATTTTTCCAGAATTATTTCCAAAATGCATTGGAAGCACAAAGTGGTCTTTTCAGTCTCTACCGTTTTCTCAAAAGGTCCCCCTGAATTTTAAAGTTTGGTTGTTCTTTACATGCTTGAAAAATTCAGTAGGGAAAAGCACCTTTTCCTTCCTGTTACTTGTATTTTTCAGCTTCTAAAAATAAGGCACACGATAGCAGGAGCTGTGAGAATGAATAAAAACACAATAATAAATGAGTTGGAGCCCAGACAAAATATTCTAGGCCAGTTCTTGCATCCCCTATGCCAGCCTTGGCAGAATTTTTCTGTTGCTGGGTCAGAGATCAGGAAGGCTCCAGGGAAATAAGGAGAGCTGGCTGCTGGCTTCTGGAAGCAATAGCTCTGCTCCTCTCTGCTCCTGCAGTTGTTGGGCCAGCACCAGGGTATAGTAGATGCTGAGCCATTGTCTGCTGAATTTGTAGCCGGTACCAGGAATTGAGAATGGCAGCAGCGAAGGAAAGGGATACCGATTTATTAATGGTGTAAGGGATACACCATTTATTAAGCACCTACTATGTGCTGGAGCATGTGTATGGCACTCTACGTGCACTGTCTCAAAAGGGTTCTGGGCATTTTGCTTGAGCTATTCTGATGCAGCTGTTTTGATGTAGCTATTTGGACACTTAAACAAACCATGATTTCTTCAGCTTTCTTTATTAGCAAGTCAGTGACACTCTGACCGTCTCTGAGCCACAGCCCATTACCAATTCCTAGTCCTGAGACAGGGCTCAGGTAGGGGTGAGGGGTAGGAATTCTCTTACTTGAAAGCACATGGGGAGCAGAGGTCATATGATTATCATGCTTGCTAAATACAAAAAGCTTTCTCATGCCATCAACCATCCTAAAATGCACCTATTCATTCTCTGAGAACTCAGTCCTGTGTATCTTACTGACTCAGATTTCTCCTTGAACATGTAATGGTCAAACTCAGTGATTTTTAATTAACAAGCACATGTACTTACTTAATAATAAAATTTTTTTATTTCCAATTAGAAACCTAGAGCAGTGAATCTCAGTGCTCCTTGAGAGGCAAATGAAAATACAAGTTTTAAAAAGGATATTCAATATGTAATATACTTTTATCTCTGGAAAGGGGTAAAAATAATCATTAAAAATATCAACTAGACAAAAACAAATGAAATGAAAAGTGAAAGTCCACCACAGGGTGGGTAGTCAGGATGGAGCAGGAGGCAGTGATAGCTGTATTTATTATTCAATGACCAAAACTACCACCAATAACAAAACCATGATTTTTCTACCTCAAAAATCCTTGCTTCAGTCTCTACAAGCCAAATTTTACACACCTACTTTGTAGACCTTGTCTAAGGTCACATGGCTTTGTAAGTATCAGAGTCAAATCTGTCTGATTCATAGGCCATGCCTTTTAAACCATGCTTTCTGTGCTGACCAGAGTATCTGAAATACAGTGATCAAGCAATTGCAGCTGACTCCAGGCAGCTTTTGGTGCAAGGTTCTGGGTGTTGCCCTGGCTGTGCTGGCTGGAGCATGAGGTAGGTTGGGGACAAGGTTCAGATCCTGCAACCTAAAGATGTCTCCTGCCCTTCCAAGGGCTCTTGGAGGCTGAACCTGGTATTTGGGGAGGGGGGTGGTGGGATTTGCAGCCTTAGCTGAGATGTAATGGCTCTGTCACCTCATGGAAGTGTCAGCAGGTGTCATGTCACAATGTCATCTGTGAGAAAGAATGAACGGGAAGCAGCCACACTTCTCAGAGCTATTTGTAGTTTTGTAATGCTCTGACAAAAATGGGCCATTATAACCATTGTCTTAGAAGAAAAGCTGTAGTAATAGCAAGCTGAGAAATGATGGTGTGGTCTGTTAGTCTGTCTGCCCTAGATAGGGAAAATGATATTCATGGAATGTTTTCTCTGCCTCCACCAAAAGATTACACTTACTGGAGCCCTGCTGAGGTTGTATGTATTGTGAGATATGATGCACGTAATTGCTCCCTTTCCTCAAAAGTCCCTTTTGTTATCATTTAATACATAAGCAAAACTCACTAAAGGCTGTGGTCAGTTGATCTGGTTATAGTGAGAATCTTTTCTGTCCCAGCTGGAGAGGCTTAAGGATTTATAGCATTGTATTTTGAGATTATAGAAGCAAATAAGTTTAGCTATTTCTATTGCCAGAGATAGAAAATATTTGGCAGTAAAAGTCCATGAAACAGTGATTGGATTCCAGGGACCAGAATTATGTAATATTAGAATGGAAAGAGGATTAGAGAGTAATGATTTACTCACCTGTTCATTCATTTATTTAAAAATATTTATTAATTGCCTGCTACATCCCAGACATTGTTCTGGTATTCACTGTGATTAGTGAATAAAGGGGACAAAAAAAATCTCTTTCAGCCCTGCTTCCATTTTACAGATAAAGAGGCTGAGTTCCAGAAAACTCATGTGCTTAAAATCACACAGCTAATTAGGAGGAGAATTATATTTGGATTCTAGTTCTCCCACACCCAGCTTTGTGCTTTTCCCAAGATATCACATCACCCTAGCTCTAATTATATACAGATGAAGTCATTGTCTACATTGAATAAAATATTATATTTTATGGCAGCTTTTTGGTCCATTGATATTATGGAGCTCTGGCTGTATACGTAAGTGAAGTTTCCTTTCTCCCCCTCTCTCCTCTCTACCAAAATATTTTTTTAAGTGCATACTACGCACAGAGGCCCTGACATATAGCAAGCATTCTACAAATACATTTTGAATAAGTGAATGAGGATACAGCAGTGAGCCAGAGAGACTCATTTCCTGCCCTCTTGGAGTTTACATTGTAGAGGTGGTATGGGTTATTAAACATGGTCTCAAGCTATTTGCAGTCCCTCCCATCAAGAGGTGGAATCTATTTAAAATTTTTAAAATTTATTTTTTATTGAGATATAATTGACATATCACATTTATAAAATTTAAGGAGTACAAACTTCTTGGTTTAATATATTTATATATTGCCATTTGATTACTATAGTGTCATTAGCCATCACCTCTATCATGTCACATAATTAACATTTCCTTTTTTGTGTGTGGTGAGAATAATTAAGACCTAATTTCTTAGCACCTTTGAAGTTTATAGTACAATACCAACTATCATCATTAGGCCATGCATTAAATCTCCAGAACTTATTTATCTACTAGTTGAAAATTTGTTCCCTTAAATAGCGTCTTTGCTACCAACTCCACCCAATAGTCCCTGAAAACCACCATTCTATTCTGTGTTTTTGAGTTCAGCTTTTTAAAATCCTCATATAAGTGATGTCATACAGTATTTTTCTTTCTTTGCCTAAATTATCTCACTTAGCATAATATCTTTGCATTGAATCCATGTTGTTGCAAATGGCAGGATTTCCTTCTTTCTCATGGCTGCATAATATTCCATTGTATGTATTCACCATTTTCCCATTTATCCATTGATGGGTACTTGGGTTATTTCCATACCTTGGCTATTGTGAACATGAGGACACTGATATCTCTTCAAGACATGGATTTCAGTTCCTTGAGATATATACCCTGGAAAGAGATTATTGGATCATATGGTATACCAATTTTTAATTTTTTGAGGACCCTCCATACAGTATCTTAAAATGGCTGCACCAATTTACATTCCCA
This sequence comes from Phacochoerus africanus, assembly GCF_016906955.1. Classification (NCBI taxonomy): domain Eukaryota; kingdom Metazoa; phylum Chordata; class Mammalia; order Artiodactyla; family Suidae; genus Phacochoerus; species Phacochoerus africanus. Next base: position 54,787,740 of record NC_062545.1, read on the forward strand.
TCAATAGTGGGCAGATGTTTCTTTTTCTCCACATTCTCACGGACATTTGTTACTTCTCATCTTTTTGGTAATAGTCATTCTAATAGGTATGAGGTGATACATCATTGTGGTTTTAATTTGCATTTCCATGATGATTAGTGATGTTGAGCATATTTTTAAATGCCTATTGGCTGACCGTATGTCTTCTTTGGAAAAATATCTACTCAGGTCCATTGTTCATTTTAAAATTGGGTTTTTTTTTTCTTGCTGTTTAGTTGTATCAATTCTAAAAGTAAACTTTACAGGAGAATAGTTGACTTAGAAAGTTGTGTTAGTTTCAGGTGTATAGCAAAGTAAATCATTTATACATGTATCTGTTCCTTTTCACATTCTTTTCACATATACGTTATTATACACAGTATTGAGTAGGCTACCCTGTGCTATACAGTAGGTACTTGTTAACTATCTATTTTATATATAATAGTGTGTATATTTCAATCACAACCCCTTATTTTATCCTTCCTGCCCTATGTTTCTCCTTTGGTAACCACAAATTTTGTTTCAAAATCTTTGGGTCTATTTCTGTTTTGTAAAATCTTTTTTGTCTTTTCTTTTCTTTTCTTTTTTTTTTTTTTGTCTTTTTGCCATTTCTTGGGCTGCTCCCACAGCATATGGAGGTTCCCAGGCTAGGGGTCTAATTGGAGCTGTAGCCGCCGGCCTACGCCAGAGGCACAGAAACTCAGGATCCAAGTCACATCTGCGACCTACACCACAGCTCATGGCCACCTGGACGCTTAACCCACTGAGAAAGGCCAGGGATTGAACCCGCAACCTCATGGTTCCTAGTCAGATTCGTTAACCACTGAGCCACAATGGGAACGCCTGTAAATTCTTTTATATCACTTTTATTATATTCCATGTAATAGTGATCTCATATAATATTTGTCTTTCTATCTCTAACTTCACTTAATATGATAATTTTTAGGTCCATCCATGTTGCTGTAAATGGCATTATTTCATTCTGTTTTATGGCTGAGTAATATTCCATTATATATACACCACATCTTCTTTATTCAATTCTATGTTGATGGACATTTAGGTTGTTTCCATGTCTCGGCTACTGTAAATAGTGCTGCAATGCACATTGGGGTGCATATATCTTTCAAATTATGGTTTTCTCTGGATATATGCCCAGGAATGGGATTGCTGGATCATAATGGTATTTCTATATTTAGCTTTTTAAGGAACCTCCATACTGTTCTCCATAGTGCTTGCGCCAGCTTACATTCTTACCAACAGTGTAAGACGGTTCCCTTTTCTCCACACCTTCTCCAGCATTTATTGTTTACAGACTTTTTGATTATGGCCATTCTGACTGGCATGAGGAGTTCCATATATATTTTGGATAATAACCCTTATTAGATATATTGTTTGTGAATATTTTCTATCATTCTGTAGGTTGCCTTTTCAATTTATTGTCTCCTTTGCTGTGTAGAAACTCTTTAGTTTAATGTAGTCCCACTTGTTTATTTTAAGAGGTGGAATCTCTCTCTCTCTCTTTTTTTTCTTTTTGAATGAAAGAGAGAAGGAAAGAAGGAAAGAAAAAGAAAGGGAGAAAGAAAGGAGGGTTCACTCCATTGCCAAGAGCTTTTATATATTTCATTTTTAGTTAGAATTACTTTTATTTTTTATTTATTATCTTTTTCCTTGTTATGGCTGCACCTGTGGCATATGGAAGTTCCTGGGCCTGGGGTCAAATTGGAGCTGTGGCTGTGACCTACACCATAGCTTGTGGCAACACTGGATCCCTAACCCACTGAATGAGGCCTGGGATCAAAACCCATATCCTCATGGACACTATGTTGGGTCCTTACCTCATTGAGCCGCAATGAGAATGCCCTATTTTTCTTTTTTTTGTGTTGATTGTAGAGTTACTTCCAACAAAAACACTCAAAATCTACCTTTTGTCTTCACTCTCTTTTTTTTTGGAGAGCAGCTTTCACTGCTTTTTTTTTGTGGGGGCAAATGCCACACCCAACCCAGTTATCTAGCAGGCACTGCTTAATACCCTGAAGATTCCTGTTCCCTTCCATCTTGGCCATTGATATCAGGCTTTGTCAGAATGGCTCTCATCTCTGTCTTGGCTCTCTCAAGCATTTGTTGTTTGTTGGCATTATGTCTGCTCTGCTTTTATTCTAGTTTTATCTACTCTCAGTATTCCATAAATCTTTACTATTTTTGGTTAGCTATGGCAACTTCATCTGTTTTCCAGGACTATTATCTCTAGCATTTCCATGGGATTGGTGAAGGCAGGAAGAAAATGTGTTTAGTCCATCATGTAAAACTTTCCCTTACTTCTTAATTATGCATAATAATGAAGGAACTGAGGCAGTTTTCAGACAACCCCACAAACTTCTTTTTGTCAAAGCTGCTAGTTTTGGACAAATAGATTGATTTAAGTTTAATGTCTTCCTATAAGTGTAGAGTGAGAAATCAAAAGTATGAACAACAGGAAGGAGAAGTCTGACAAGTTATCAACTGTATGTAGTTACTAACCTATGGCATAAACAACTGTATTCATTTTGTTCTTCTTTGAAATATAATACCCATGTTTTAGCTGGGCATGCAGTTCCAGTTTTGTGTTGGCAATATGGATAGATTATGGCCAATAAGATGTGAGCAGATAGCTTCTGGGCTATGTCCCTTGAAAGGAATTTAGCTGCACTTTCTCTTTCTCTCTTCCTGTTGGCACAGAGATGCCCTAACTGGAGCAGCCCCCTCGAATGAAGAGTTAAAAGTAGTTATTGAATTTTGAAGGTCATCTTCAAAATTTAGGACCATCTACTCATGAATTACATGAGAGACATAAATTTATATCTTATTTAAACTACTGCATTGTGGGATTTCTTTGTTATATCAGCTTAGATTGCATAATAATTAATATATAGCTTTTAATGAATACAGGTTAAGTTCACAGACCAGATGATATGATGAAGAAAACAGAGATTTGAAATAAAGGATCTGGGTTAAAAATTATGATTCTAGCACTCACTAACTGTATCAACTTGGACCAGGCATTTAACTTTTTTTTTTTGCCTTTTAGGGTCGCACCCTTGGCAAATGTAGATTCTTAGGCTAGGGGTCCAATCAGAGCTACAGCTGCCAGCCTATACCACAGCCATAGCAACAAGGGATCCTTAGCCCACTGAGTGAGGCCAGGGATCAAGCCCATAACCTCATGGTTCCTAGTTGGATTTGTTTCCACTGTGCCACAATGGGAACTCTGAGGCACTTAACTTTTTGAGTCTAGTTTTCCATTAGGCAAAACAAATATTGTAATTCCACCACTTATTGCTTTCTGCATATGTTTATTGCACATAAATTGTGCTACACATTGAAGATACAAAAGTGGGACTCAATCAAGCTTATACACTAAAGGATTTATCACATCTGGCATATACTAAGTGCTCAATAAATGTTTAGTTTCTCATGAAAGGTAATTCTGCTTACATAACCATAAGGCATGACTTCCGGTAACTCTGTTTCTTTGGAACACAGACTTGATCCTAGAAATAAACCAAACATATCTGTGGTGGTAAATAGGTTTTAGTAAAAAACTACTTAATTGTGAATCCTTAGTAGGTCTTTGTATAGTTACCTTGGAATTCTGTATATAGTAGTGAAAACAACTGGAAACAGAAAGAACAGAGGTATAGTAGCGGATTCTATCATGGTGGGCAGTGGAGTCAAAAGAGATATAAATCCACTCATTGTAAAAGGAAGATGTCTCTACATTTTCTGGTAGCTCTGGAGGCATCCCCACATTGCAAAGTGCATAACAATCGCTGATGCTCATAGTACAAATGTCTAAAGCATCAAGAAATGATAAAAGCAAGAACAGCATTTTCTGTTCAGTAAGACAGGACACTGATGAAGGCATTTTATAAAGGGTTTCTAACAAGAATTATATCAATAACATCTTGCCTAAAAGAGTAAGCTTCAGGGACTAGACACTCTGCTTTGAAGCAGTCCCACTTTCCCCAATGGTTTTGGATCAATGAGTCATCACTCTTCCATATATTGAGACAGAATCAGGTCATGGTGTTATCTTGAGGAAAATCACAACTTTCTGACTTCTCTTTCCTCAAAAGGGCATTATGACATTTGAATGTCTATCCTTTTATATTCAGAAATAGTAGCCAGTCAACATCAATGCCTTGAGAAAACATTCAGAAGCTGATGAGCCCTGGGTCCCTTTACAATATAGGTATGAGAATTCTTTCCTAACAATATTTAAATTTTTTAAGAAGAGACTTCCTGAATTTTGCCCTGTCAGCATGGATATGTTAAGCTCGGACTAATACTGATATCATGCGATTTCTTTTGCTTTTCTTTTGGGGGTATTCATTAATGCTTGATACCCCTGGGAACCTAAATAAACCCCCAAGACCTACCTTTTAGACGTGGGGAAATTGGATAATTATTTCTAGAGTTCTAGTAATTCACATTCATGAGCAAAAGCACATAGCTTGGGGAAATTAGGTTGAAAATGAATAGAAGATTTAAAATTGAATTATGGGTTATAAAGATATTCAAGAGGAAACATGGGTTTCTGAGGCAGACCAACACATTTATTCAAAGAATACACAACACTAAATCTTAGCCTCAAATCAACCACAAAATAAAGACAATCAAATGCAAACAGTTGCTTCTGTTGTGCAAGTTCAGGATTCTCATATGAAAAAAAGAAAATAAGAATAAGGTATTTAAAACTCTCAGTGGCAATTTCTTCCTAAAAGCTCTAAGCCTTAGGAAGAACAACAGAATCTGAGCCACTCTGATTTATGATTTTTTAATTCTACAAATCAAAAGACTTTCATTTAAAATTTAGCCTGAGATGACTTAATTATATAATAATATGTCAAGATTTAAGTTAGTTAGTAGGGGTGTTTAACAGTTCCATACATGTTCAGTTACCCGTGCTTCTTTGGAATTGTTTATCCATAAATAGTGTCTCTTCTCTTGTTACTCTGATTACTCACTCCTATGTTCCCTTCACCAGTGTCACTTTATCTTCCTGTCCCCTAAGTGGAAATATTCCACAAAGTTCGGGTCTAAATCACCTTCTCTTTTCTTTCCACGTTATGCAGCGAAATCCTCATGCTCTGAAGCTTGCTGTAATTCTCCCTGCTACATAAATAACATACACACAGACACACACACACAGGCACATGCACACCTGACTTCTCAGTCAAGAATCTTTTAGTTCTCTACCCCGGTTGAACATAGCCTCCTACTGATGGAAAGGGCAGAGTTGAATGATGGTTAGGAGTCATCTGCTTGAACCTTCTTCCTCAAACCAAGTTTGCCAGCTTCTGCTGGAATTTTTCCAGTGACAGAGAACTTTTGAGTCAAATAGATATATCATAGAGTATCAGCTCATCACCTGTAAACTATGTCACTGAGAATAAGTTACATACCTTCCTAACTGGGAAAAGAATCAGAAAAGGAACAGATACATGTATACGTACAACTGATTTACTTTGCTGTACACCTGAAACGAACACAACTTTCTAAGTCAACTATACTCCAATAAAATTTATTTAAAAAGTTATATACCTTTCCCCAGCCTTTGTTTCCTCATAGGAAGTGCTGACAGCAACAGTATTTACCACCCAGGTTCATGGCAAGTGTCAAGCATGCCTTCACCCTCAAAACATATCAGCTGCTCCTATTTTGTCTTTCTTTTTGGCAGTTCTTATGTTTACAACTGGTGTCTCCATTAATTTTTTTTTCATTACTCCTATTTCTCCCCTGGATTCCAACTTTATTAAAGGAAGAAACAGTGTATTCATTTTTTTTTAAGGATAGTGCAACATAATTTTTTTTAATTCACTTCACCATGTTTTGGGATCTCTCCATATCACTAATACAGGTCTACCTCCCTCTTAACAGGCTAGTGTATTCACATTTTTGCCCCATAAACAAGGGTTTATCAAGGACAATTCCAAGAAAGATCCCTGAACTGTGACAAAATTTGTTCTAGTCTTCAGACAAATCAGAAAAATAAAGAGAAAAGTTAATTTTCCTTAAATATGACAATACAGAATTTAAAAGACTGTAACTTATTTTGGGAATATTGTTTCTATTTTTTTTTTCAAAATATCTCTTTAGACATGAAATGGTATTGAGATTAGGTGTTGCTTCCAGGAGTTCCCATTGTGGCTCAGTAGTTAATGAACCTGACTAGTATCCTTGAGGACACGGGTCCCATCCCTGGCCTTGCTCAGTGGTTAAGGATCTGGCATTGCCATGAGCTGTGGTGTAGGTTGAAGACCCAACTCAGATCCCTCCTTGCTGTGACTGTGGCTATAGCTCCTATTGGACCCCTAGCCTTGGAACCTCCACATGCTGTGGGAGTGGCCCTAAAAGATTAAAAAAAAAAAAAAAGATGTTGCTTCCAAAATTTTATCTTTACTTAGATAAATAAGTAGATTTAAAAATTCTGAGGTTTATACAATTCAAAATGGTCTAGGATGGTGCCTCACATATAGTTAACTCTCAACTGATGTCAGTTGATACCTAGGCTTCTTGATGCTTACTTGTTGGTCATTTAATTTCTTCCATTGCTTCCACTAGAAGTCAGGGATGAGAAATAAAGGAAATAAAGCAAAAATAAAACTATTAAAAAAGAAAGAGCAATTAAAGACGTGGTTGGAACATTGGAGGGTGAGAAAAGAAAAAGAAACCATAGTGGTTAAAAAAAATTTTGGAATTAACTGTGTATTTTTGTTTCATACTAATCACTATTCCTCATTAGCAAAATCACTTGATTTGCAACTAAAAACACATTTAAAAGACAATGGATAAAATTATTACAGTGACTACCTTTCTGTAGTAAGACAAAAATGTGTTTAAGGAAAATGCCAATATATTAAAAAATGATTTAGTAGGTTGAAGTCTACAAATACATTCATAATTATGATACAATATTTAAAATAAAAAATAGCTTACAGAAGTTAGATATTAGAGGGATTTAACCCTTTTGTGAAATATGATGTGAAGTTTCTGAAGTCTGTGATTATCATTTTCAAATTAAAAAAAAAACCTAAAATCTGATCTATTCATGAGATACTGAAGACTAGTTATGACACTGTCTTTTTTGACCTTGATCTCTTTCAAATTCTTCTTTATCCATTAAGATTAATGAATAAATTTATATTTATAACTTTCCTTAAATTTGAGAATGTGCATTTTATTCTTAATATTTATTTTACCAAAAGTCAGTGAATGGTCACAGCTAACTTTTAAAAGGTTAATATCACAGGGCAGGTGACAATCATTTTCCCACACACTATTCATTTCCCTCAATCAGAAATTAAAACCTAATTATGTAAAAACTAATATAGATAAAATGTTGACTTTTTGAAGGTTGGCAGTCAACCAAGACATATTTTTGAGTACCTCCTATGGCCCAAGTACTGTTAAGCCATGCAGGCTTCACTGATGGTCAGTATTAGTAAAGGAAAACCCAAAAGACTTAGTGAGAAGAAAGTGTCACCTGTTCCCTGAGACTGTGTCTCCAGTTCTTCCCTTGGCATGATGACTTTACTTTCTGTGGGATCAGCTGCTGTATTTGAAAATCTGACCCGAAGGTCAAGTTTTCCATCAAAACCATGAAGCACATATTTGTTCTTTCCCACTCTCCTTTTTTTCCCATCCCTTCTTTTCCCTTTCCTGGTTCTTTACTTTTTTTTCCTTTTATCATGAGAGTGTACAAATCCATTTCTTCCAGAATGATACTAAGTTTTATTTGTTGTTTGCCAAGGGACTGAACATAAATATGCCATATAAATGGAAATATAGTTTTCCTTAAATCAACCCCAATGATATATATTTTTTTTTTGATGTGTGAAGGAAAACAAAAATCTATCCACAATTTATTGAAAAACTCTCAGGTCTAAATATTTGTAGCATACAGATTGGATTGAAGACAGGAATGGCCAGTGGTCACTACCATGTACACAACAGATTGCAAATTCCAGAGCAAACAGTTACTTTATTCTTCAGTACAACTTGAAAAGAATAGAAAGAAAGGAAAAGATTCAGGAAAGATTTTCTTTTAAAAAATTATTGTTTCAGGCTGAAAAAATAGCTAGGCATTCTTTAAAGCAAAAGAAGACACAGTGGGTTTGGTTGGATATGAATTTTGATAAATAACAGTACTTGGTTAAAACTATCTGATAATATCTCATTTTCACAACCTTTGTGAAAAGTTGAATTTTTTCAGCTTTTAGATGATGTTACCATCAAATATTGGCTATTTATATCTCAAAATATGGAAGCTCATTATTTCTCAATGATTTTGTGTGACTTTCTTTTCTCCTTGAGAACTGTCACTTTTTTGGGGGTAAAGATGGTAGGGTTTTAATGTTTATGATGTAAATGCTAGGTCAAGCCCTGACCTTTTTGATTAGGTTCTTTTTTTTTTTTAAATTAATGGTTTTTCAGCAGTTGTTTATGATTTTGGTGTGGTCATGAGAGGAAGTGAGCTCAAGGTCCTTCTACTCTGCCATCTTCATGGGGCTCTTTCTTTGGGCCACCCAATTTGATGACATATTCCTCTCTCAGTCCTTAGCTTCACACTCTCATTCCTCAGTGGTTAAGATCTTTTTGGTTGGATGTTTAATTTCTTCTTGAGTTAGTGTTGCTTCTTTTCTTTACTTTTCTTTTCTTTTTCTGTCTCTGTCCTGATAGGGAAACAATTTTTAAAAATCAGTAATCAAAAGTAAACTATTTCTTGGAGTTCCCATAATGGTGCAGTGGAAATGATTCAGACTAGGTACCATAAGGTTGCGGGTTTGATCCCCAGCCTTGCTCAGTATGTTAAGGATCTGGCATTGCCGTGAGCTGTGGTGTAGGTCGTAGACACACCTCGGATCTGATGTTGTTGTGTCTGTGCTGTAGGCCAGCACCTGTATCTCTGATTGGATCCCTAGCCTGGGAACCTCCACATGCCATAGGTATGACCCCAAAAAGCAAATAAATAAATAAATAATTTCTTTGTGTTCAACCAACATACTGACTTTGATATATTTTTGTATGTTAATGATATTTGATATTAGTCACTGCTGAACATATTCTTACAGATCATCAAAAGGTAGCATCAAAAGTAGACTCTGCAAAAATTAGAAAATAATCTCATTTAGCATCATTTTTGTATAAAGCCGTAAACCTGTTTAGTGAAAGTCAGAATGATAGCTACAACCAGGCAAAACCACATGCCACACTGGTACATATGATGAAGCCCTTTATGTAATTTTCTTAAAACTGATGAAATTTATTTTATGTTTTATACAACAATTTTAGAAATTAAAAAAGTTAGCCTAAATATTTGTATTTCTCATTAGGGTTTGCTTCCTTGTGAATGATTAACATCTTATTCTTTATGTGAAAAAATAAGAAATATAATCAATCAATTACATTTTGTTTGTTCTACCAATTTGGTATTTCTTTTACTTTTTTTTCTTTTCTTTTTTTTTCAAGTAATAAGAGTTAATTTTTTAAAATTTATTTCCCCAATGCATTTTTTTCCTACTGTACAGCAAGGTGACCCAGTTACACATATATGTATACATTCTTTTTTCTTCCATGATCATGCTCCATCATAAGTGACTAGACATAGTTCCCAGTGCTACGCAGCAGGATCTCATTGCTAATCCATTCCAAAGGCAATAGTTTGCATCTATTAACCTCAAGCTCCCAATCCATTCCACTCCTCCCTGGGCAACCACAAATCTATTCTGCAAGTCCATGATTTTCTTTTCTGTGGAAAGATTCATTTGTGCCTTATATTAGATTCCAGATATAAGTGATATCATATGGTATTTGTCTTTTTTTTTCTGACTTCACTCAGTATGAGAGTTTCTAGTTCCATCCATGTTGCTGCAAATGGCATTATTTTGTTCTTTTTATGGATGAGTAGTATCCCATTGTATATATGTACCACATCTTTTTAATCCAATTTGGTATTTCTCTTTAATTTTTATTTAAATGAAATTTCAAAAGCGGGGAGTTCCTGTCATGGGACAGTGGAAACAAATCCGACTAAGAACCATGACGTTGCAGGTTAGATCCCTGGCCTCAATCAGTGGCTTGATGATCCGGCATTGCCATGAGCTGTGGTATAGGTTGCAGACTCGGATCTGGTGTTGCTGTGGCTGTGGTGTAGACCGGCAGCTGTAGCTCTGATTGGACCCCTAGCCTGGGAACCTTCATATGCCGCGGGTGCAGCCCTAAAAAGCAAAAAAAAAAAAAGTCAAAAATGATAAATCAGTTCTTATACTCTTATTGTTATGTTTCCTTCTTAAATGATAAAAACACAGTCTTAAAATCCATTAATAGTACAGGTATCACACTTTTTACCACATAATGGAGGAGTGAAGTGGGGGTAGTCTTAAATGTTATTTAGGGATTGTTACTCTGTTCACAGCGCTTTTTAAAAAAATGCTAGAAAAGTGAATCAGTGGAAAACTTCTTACTAGTCATTTCCTGTCTCTTGAAACTCTTTCCTTTGTCAGCAGCTCTGAATGTAAAGTTGAAATCATTAATAGAGTTATCTCTACACAGCAGCCTTCATGTTCTTTATTAAAACTCTCCCTTGGGCTTTTGTCATGCGTCGGTAATTTTGAAAACAACCACAAAGGAAGATTTACACTCTTAGATCTGGAAAACTCCTTTGTCTATTTTTAGGGTAGGGCGACAGAGGAAGATTATGCTGGCACTGATTTTTCAGAGACTTAAGTTGGCTCCAGAATATATTAAAATAACCAGCAAAATTAACTGTAATCAAAGAGATCATTAGATATGCTGGCTGCCTTTCATTCCTCAGTGGTGAGACATGGGCAGCTCTCAAATGGCTAGAGTCAGGGTTGATTTTGCGATAAATCATTTGTCGAAAGGGCACATCAAAGTTAGAAAAGAGGTTATGGTTTGTGTTCCAGACTCAGTACAGTTTATGAAAGAACAAGGGCCAATCTCACTTGATTTTTCAAAATTATAATTTGGATAATTGCAGTGGAACAATTTTGAAATTACTCAGTTTTTTCCCTTACTTCGCTGCTAATTCTGTTTATACCTAAACTGTATAAAACTGTTTTCTCATCCAGTGACAATATGCTAAGAAATAGTGGTTCTGAAAATGGAATTTGCATCACTTAAGTTTCAAATAGTAACAACATTTTAAAAATCAAGGCTTGTATTTGCCTCAGTGCAGGTGATTTAGAGTAATTGGTCATGTATTATCCCAACAGTGCACTTATTATTAATGTGGAATCAATCATACATTATTCTAGAGTCATTCACACACGACAGCCTGGTAGGTTGTAGCATCTTTTTATGTTAATAAAAGTAAAAGATGTTTTTCACAGAAAATATGGAAAATATTGAAGTGTAAGAAGAAACTAAAGCCTACCAAAAATACCACACACCCAGAATGATGTCTGTTAAAAAAGTTCTTTTTTCCTTTTTTTTTTTTTTGGCATGCATATCCGAAGAGTTTGAAAAAAGAACTGTGCTATTTCTCAGTTTTTGATTTTTCTCTTTTACTTAACATTATGTCTCAAATATTCTTCAAAATTATGATTTAATGACTGTATTGTATTCCATTTTATGGAGGTCCATAATTTATTTAGCTATTCTCATATTTTTAAAATTTTATTTCCAATTTTTTACCTTTATAATTTCCACATTAAAAATATCTTTCTTTGAGTATTTGTTTAAGGTTTGGAGAAGTGGGATAATTGGTTGAAAGAGTACGAACTTTTTTTTTTCTCTTTTCATTTTAAGGCTGCACCTGCAGCAAATGGAAGTGCCCAGGCCAGGGATTGGATCTGAACCACAGCTGTCATCTATGCTGCAGCTGCAGCAATGCCAGATGATTTAACCCACTGCATGGGGCTGGGGATCTAACCTGTGCCTCTGCAGTGACCACAGCTGCTATAGTCATATTCTTAACCTACCGAACCATGGGGGCCGGCGGTGGCGGGGGGAGGGGGGGAATCTCCAAAAGAGTATGAACATTTTAAAGACTCTGATTCATAAGTCCAGTCTTTCCTTCAAAAAGTTGTACCAGTTTACACTTGTACTAGCAAATTATGACATTGCTTCTCTCACTAGCACTAGCGCTTTATTCACTGCCATGCAATATCATATTTTTCTACTTTGATAGAGGAAAAGTGTCATTCCTTTGTTTTAACATCTATTCTTTGAATATCTTAAATATTTTATTGGCCATTTGCATTCCTTTTGGGTGTGACTGGTCTGCTCATGTCCTGTGCTCATTTCATGTTAAGACTTTTCTAATTCATTTTTGAGGTCTTTATGTATTAAGGATGTTAGTTTTTTTGTGTGTTTACTTTGTTCTTCAAATGCCACTTGACTTTTTTTTTTTTGTCTGTTGTTGTTGTTGCTATTTCTTGGGCCGCTCCCGCGCATATGGAGGTTCCCAGGCTAGGGGTTGAATCGGAGCTGTAGCCACCGGCCTACACCAGAGCCACAGCAACGCGGGATCCGAGCCGCGTCTGCAACCTACACCACAGCTCACGGCAACGCCGGATTGTTAACCCACTGAGCAAGGGCAGGGACCGAACCCTCAACCTCATGGTTCCTAGTCGGATTCGTTAACCACTGCGCCACGACGGGACTCCTCCTAATTTTCTTTTTCATTTTAACCAATTCCCTGACATCTTTTTTTTTTTTTTTTCTTCCCTCACTGGTTTGGGAGGCTTTTTCATATATGAAGATTTTTTTTCTTCCAATAAATGAGTCTATTCCAGAGCAACTTACTCTACTTCATTGTCTATTGACTCCTGAACTGCACCAACATATTATAATGAGTTTTAAAGTATGTTTTAACATATGGTGAGGCAAGCTGTTTTGCCACATTACTTTTACTTCCTAATTTTTAGCTAATTTCACTTATTTGTCTTTTAGATGGACTTGATAATTATTCTGCATGTTTAAAAATGCTCATGAGATAGTGATTGGGGTTGCTTTAAACTTTGCAGAATATTAATTTATTAATAAGAATTGATATATTTTAAAATTTGATGCATAGTTGATTTACAGGGTTGTGCTAATTTTATGTGTACGGCAAAGTGGTGTATATTTTTTCAGATTATTCTCCTTTATGTGTTATTACAAAATATCAAGTACAGTTCCCTGTGCTATATATTAGGTCCTTGTTGGTTATCTATTTAATGTATAGTATTGTGTGTATGTCAATCCCAAACTTCTATTTTAGTCTCCTTCCTTTCATCTGCTTGGTAACCATGAGTGTGTTTTCTATGTCTGTGGGTTTATTTCTATTTTGTATATAGGTTCATTTGTATCATTTTAAAAATATTCCACATATAAGCAATATCATGTGATTTACTTTACTTAGTATGATAATTTCTAGGTCTGTCCATGTAGCAACAAGTGGCATTATTTTGCACGCTCGCTCTCTCTTTTTTTTTTTTTTTGCTTTTTAGGGCTGCACTTGTGATGCATGGACGTTCCCAGGTTTGGGGTCAAATCAAAGCTGCAGCTGCTGGCCTGTGCCACAGCCACAGCAACGCTGGATCCGAGCCTCGTCTCAGACCTCCACCACAGCTCCTGGCAGTGCTGGATCCTTAACCCACTGAGAGAGGCCAGGGATCAACCTGCATTCTCATGGATACTAGTTGGATTTGTAACCCACTGAGCCACAAGGAACTCCCCATTTTTTCTTTTTATGGATGAATAATATTCCCATTGTATATATCCATATACCACATCTTAATTTATTTCTTTTTTTTTTTTTTCCTTTTTGGGGCTGCACCTGTGGCATATGGAAGGTCCCAGGCTACGGGTCAAATTGGAGCTGCAGCTGCTGGCCTGTTCCACAGCTACACCAACCCAGGGTCTGAGCCGCGTCTGCGACCTCCACAACTCCAGGCAATGCTGGATCCTTAATCCATTGAGCGAGGCCAGGGATCAAACCTGTATCCTCATGGATACTAGTTGGGTTTGTAACCTGCTGAGGCACAACAGGAACTCCAAAGATTTATGTCTTAATGATCTGTATTTCCACTTATTTAAATTCTTTTATAGTTCACAAATTATATCTCTACGTATTTTAAACTTAATGCTATGAATTAATTTTTTCCAATACAACTCTCTCATATGCTATATGGAAAAGATTTTTGCCTTTTCTATATTTATGTAATTTGTATAGATTTTACTTAAACAGTATTTTAAATGGTTTTTCTTTCAATTCTTCTGGGTTTCCTAGGTAAATGTTGACATTGTCTCTAAAAGTAGTATAAAATATCATTATACCTCTGATTTCTTTTTCACATCTCATTTTATTGAACAGAATGCCCAGAAAAATGTTGATGAATCATGATTTTCCTGATTTTAATGGTAATATCGTTTATTTTATCGTCATATATGATGTCAGAATGTCAGTTTAAGATAGTCTTTTCATTACTTAAAGAAAATATTTCATTCAAGTTTTTTAAAACTTTTGATTTTATTAGTAATTGGCATTGAAAATATTACATAATGCCTTTTCAGAAAAATGGAGTTGGATTATAATTAGCAAAGCCTAACCTAAAGCCATCTGTCAAAGGGGAAATGTCTAAAGGGTCCAGACGGAATATCACAAAGTAGACCAAAGAATGGTGGAATTGTAGCTAGTGGGCAAAACACTAATAACTGGTGCAGGCCACTCCTTCTTCAAAAATTGAGTTGTTGATTTGCAATGCTGTTTTAATTTCTGTATAAATATATACACACACTTTTAAAAATATTCTTTTCCATTATGGTATATCACAGAATATTGAATATAGTTCCCTGTGCTATACAGTAGGACCTTGTAGTTTACATCAGCTAACCCCAACCTCCCACCCCACACATCCCCCAAATCCCTCTCCCTTGACAACCAAAGTTTGTTCTCTATGTCTGTGAGTCTGTTTCTGTTTCGTATAGATTCATTGGTTTTGGGTTTTTTTTGGCCATGCCTGTGGCATGGGGAAGTTCCTGGGCCAGGGATCAAACCCACGCCACTGTGGTGATGATGCTAGATACTTAACCTGACGACCCACTAGGGAACTCCACATGTGTGGTATTTTAGACTTGACATATAAGTGACAATGCACCCCTTTGACTTCTTAACACCATGTATGTATGTCTTCACATATTTGAACTTCCATACAATAACACACTTAGGTTTCCACCTTACATGATGCAGCCAGCCATCTATAAGTGAAGGTGTTTTTTTCTTTTTCCTAAAACAAGAAGTCACATCATCTCAACAATTAATATATTAATCATTGACTATATTAATTCTTCCATAACTTCAATCCCAATCTCACCGGATATTTTGTTACTGAAAGGCTCAATTATAAAATTTATTTCCAACAACATATAAAGAAGGGGAAGAAGGAGAATAAAGAAAGTATTTATTTTGCATAAATAAATATATATGTGTGACAAGAAAAATATGCAAAACTACCTCATATACTGAAGCATTTAGGACTAAAATAGATTGATGTTTGTGAATTATTTTTAAGCGATTCAGCTAAAATATATAGATAAAAAATATGGCAAAGTATTATCAATTGCTGAATTTAGGTGCTGGCTATATGGTTTTTTATCATAACTTTTTTCTGTTTTCAACTTTAATCAAAAACTTTAAAATTTATATCTATAGTAAAAATTAAATTGTTACTACTAATTTACACATTTGGCTTTATTTCTAATATCTGGATACATGCCTTCTGTTTCTTCTGTTTTCTGGTTTTTTTTTTATGCTGTCTTTGGCATTGTGTAATGTATTTTATTTCATCCAGTACCTCATGAGATTTACATCTAATGTCAATGTCATCTTTTTAATCTTTTGAAATATTTAATACAAAATAATCTATTTAGCAAAGTCAGGAACATAAAGGTGTCCATTTAGCTGAAATGCTGAGTAAAATAGACTATGGCAAGGGGGTAGGAGGCTGACTTCTCTAAGTACAAAAGTCCCTACTTACCTTGCCTTTCACTCAGTGCTCATTGCATTTGAATATCTATTAGCGCATTTACCATTGGCTAGAAATAAAGATGGTATCTGAGACCCCAATTATTCCTTTTATGGGATTCGAGTCCCCTTTGTATTCCTAAGTCCACTTCTTCTTGAGGTTCCCCGAGTATTTCACATCTAGTGTCAGGGTCTAATGAAGAGTTCCTGGGGCAATGGCCTCTATTACTGCTCCCAGTTGGTGAAAATATTAACCTGTGCCACACATAACCAGTTTTGAGGTGTTCTTAAAGATGAGGAAGGTTTTATTTCCAATTAGTGCCATTATTTTTCAAATGTGCTTGAATATTTCAGGTTTTAATATTCTTTTTTTTTTTTTTGAAGAAATTGGGATGGATTTTCAGTTTATGGAATATATGAGGGACTCAGAGAGACCTCACAAGAGTTTTACTAACCAACTATGAACCAACAAATGGTGCAAAATAAGGCCCAGATACCTTGACTCACTCCTAACTCATCAACATTATCAGTTACCCTCCTCCTCAAGAGGCTGGGGTATGCCATTTATTGTCTCTTTTTTATGTGTATTAACCTTGACATCCTAGGGTTGACTCTCAGTCCAAGAGCCTCTTTTATTCTTTCTGCCAAGAGACCTGATGTTTTCTCGTGTTAATAGCAGGCCTAGCTGCCTGCTGAGATGTCTTTGTACTTCCAAATTGTCACTCAGGTTAGGTTACCCTTACTCAGATTAGATTAGGTTGATTCACTGCCTCAATTTACTCTCTCTTCCACCTGCCAAATGACCTCTCATTTCACACAGATGACAAATTGCTCAAGGATAAGAAGAGAGCTCATGGAGAATATTCTTGCCAATTTTATTGGAGAGTTGATAGTTAACAAAAATACCCTCTGAATATTTATCCCCAGCTTCCATTAGGTCAGGAGATTCCCTCTGGTAACTTTTCTCTCCTTTAAAAACTTTTTTGAAGATTTCTCTGCAGAGCAAAATAGATACCAAAGTTTCTTCATTACTAAGGAGTTAATTATTTGTCTAATGGATACATGAAAAAAATCTACCCCACAGTATTTCCTATGAGTTAGTGTGTATTCAAGCAAAGCAAGCTAAGAACAATAACTGAACAGGTAGTAATAAAAATTTGTTATTCTAATAAACATGGTGTGTTCTATATTCAAATTGAAGTTATTTTTAAATTACCCCACACTGGTTCATTAGATTATTTAGCCTAGTTACTAGTAGATAGCATAATGAACAAGAAATTTCTTAAAGTTCTCTTTATAAGAATTATTTTGGAGGATGAGAAAAAGCAAAGCCTACAGCAGTGTAGGGATAATTCACAGAACTCTGATCATATGATCACATGATCATGTCCTCAGAGGGGAGAAGTAAAATTTGTGTTTAGAGTTAAATATTGAGTATAGTACAGTCACTGAAACCTGTCTATAGAAGCAAATTGATTCCTAAGTGTTATTATATTTTGAATTTCTAAATAAGATAGAGAAGTTGAGTCAGTTATAACCCTCACTTCTTCCACTAGGTCTTAGGCAGAAATAATCCAATGAAAGACTAAACCTTTGTTTCTGATGAAACAGTTTGAATTCGGGGGCAGGTCTGCCCACAGTGAATAGGAAGGGGGAGGTAGTTGTATTACAAAAGGGCAGAGGGCTAGTTGTAGGATATTTTGCTGGGCACACTTCTTGTTTATCTGATGCCTTGGGACGGATTTCTTATAGAAGAGTGAAAAAATAAGACTGAGCAGTTCCAGTGCAAATGCAGCCACTTCATGGTCAAAAGAGGGCGAGACATTTATATCACATTTGTCATCCACTCCAATTATCCTGGCGGAAAATGTCTAGGAAATGAAAGTGTTGTGTCTATCATGGAACAATTGGAAGGAAAATTAGAAAATGGATGACCACTGCCATTTATTTTCTTTTATAATCTACAACATTCAGTTCTTAGTTGAACCATGTTGCAGAGCTAGGAAAGATTTATACAAAGTATTTCCTGACTCCTCAGGCTTGTCTAGGAGCTACAAGCTGTTGCTTTTCTGGGCTTTTACATCTGTCCTTCCTGCAGAACTCTAAAATCACTAATTGCAGTCGATCTTGCTGAACTTTTTTAAATCTTCTTTTGCTGTCTCTGCTATACAAGCCCAATGGACAATCAGATTTTAGTGCTCTTCTTTTCTTTTTTTTTTCCTTTGTAAGATTTTTATTTTTTCTATTATAGTTGATTTACAATGTTCTGTCAATTTCTGCTGCATAGTGAAGTGACCCAGTCTCACACACACACACACACACACACACACACACACACGTGCACATGTACACACACACACACACGCACACACGTTCTTTTTCTCACATTATCCTCTATCAAGTTCCATCACAAGTGACCAGATATAATTCCCTGTGCTATGCAGCAGGATCTCATTGCTTACCCACTCCAAATGCAATAGTTTACACCTACTAACCCTGACTTTCAGTCCATCCCACTCCCTACCCCTACCCCCTGGAAACCACAAGTCTGTCCTCCAAGTCCATGAGTTCATTTATTTTCTGTAGATAGGTTCATTTGTGCAGTTTATTAGATTCCAGATATAAGTGATGTCATATGGTATTTGTCTTTCTCTTTCTGACTTACTTCACTCAGTATGAGAATCTCTAGTTCCATCCATGTTGCTGCAAATGGCATTATTTTGTTCTTTTTTATGCCTGAGTAGTGTTCCATTGTGTATATATACCACATCTTAATCCATTCACTTGGTGGTGGACATTTAGGTTGCTTCCATATCTTGGCTATTGTGAATAGTGCTGCAGTGAACATAGGGGTGCCATGTATCTTTTTCAATGAGAGTTTTGTCTGGATATATGCCAAGGAGTGGGATTGCTGTGTCATATGGTAGTTGTATGTTTAGTTTTCTGAGATACCTCCATAGTGTTTTCCATAGTGGTCGTACCAATTTTCATTCCCACCAAAATTGAAGGAAATGAAGGAACCCTTTTCTCCACACCCTCTTCAGCATTTGTTATTTATAGACTTGTTAATGATGGCCATTCTGATTTGGTGTAAGGTGCTACCTTATTGTAGTTTTGATTTGCATTTCTCTTATAATCAGTGATGTTGAGCATTTTTTCATGTGCCTGTTAGCCACCTGTGTATCTTCTTTGGAGAAATGTCTATTCAGGTCTTTTGCCCATTTTTCCATTGGGTTGTTGGCTTTTTTGCTGTTGAGCTGTATAAGTTATTGGTATATTTTAGGAATTAAGCCCTTGTTGGTTGCATCATTTGAAACTATTTTCTCCCATTCTATAGGTTTTTTTTTTTTTTTTTATGGTTTCCTTTGCTGTGCAAAAGCTTGTTAGTTTGATTAGGTCCCATTGGTTTATTTTTGTTTTTATTTATGTTGCCTTGGGAGACTGACCTAAGAAAACATCTGTAAGGTTGATGTCAGAGAATGTTTTGTCTATGTTCTCTTCTAGGAGTTTGATGGTGTCTTGTCTTATATTTAAGTCTTTCAGCCATTTTGAGTTTATTTTTGTGCATGGTGTGAGGGTGTGTTCCAGTTTCATTGATTTACATGCAGCTGTCCAGTTTTCCCAGAAACAGTTGCTGAAAAGACTGTCTTTTTCCCATTTTATATTCTTGCCTCCTCTGTTGAAGATTTATTGACCACAGGTGTCTGGGTTTATTTCTGGGTTTTCTATTCTGTTCCATTGGTCTGTATGTCTGTTTTGGTACCAGTACCACACTGTCTTGATGACTGTGGCTTTGTAATATTGCCTGAAGTCTGGGAGAGTTATGCCTCCTGCTTGGTTTTTGTTCCTTGGGATTGCTCTGGAGTGCTCTTGTTTTCAAATCTGGTGAATCTGAGGTTTGGAAAAATCCTAAAAGTCTATAGGATTAATCAAATAAACAAAATTAAAACAAAGCTATAGTTTGTATGACAAATGCGGTAAAGATATGTAGTTTTGAGACCTAGAGCAATTGAACTAGTAGCATTCATTGCCATTTAACAGAATGGAGACACAACATCAAAGAAACATGTGAAGCAAACAAAACCTCAAACAAAAGTCAAACACAAACCAACAAGCCACAAAACATTCACTGAGCCAATAGATATAGCGTAGTTTTGAGTTTACTATTGATTTTTTTTTTTTCTTTAGGAGTGTGATGGTTTGGACAGTTCTTAAAAAAGTTCTGTTTGTTATAATCTTTCCTTAGAGCCAGGATGAAAAAGGTAAGGCAGATTTCAGCTCACATTTGGGAACTTTTCTCCTCAGGTGCTTTTTCAGTTGTTCAAAAGCAAAAACAGGATTTACAGATAGCTTTTCTTTTACTTTGATAGAGTTATGCTGTGAGTCTCTTCCTCCTTGTGTCCTCTGCCTCCACCCCCCAGGAATGAGGTATGGGGGTGCCTCTCATCTCAAGTCTAATTAGGTGTGCTTCCATAAGGCTTCACATACCCAGAGAGCTTGGTATGTAGTTCTTGCTGTTTGGGGAAGGAGTTGACCCCCACCTGGAAAACGGAGAGGGGAGAGTCAGTCTTTCTCCTTACACTGGTGGCAGATGTAGGAGAGCTGCTGTTGTGCTGGAAGGTGTCTGTACCTACAGTGTTTGTGAGTGCTTCCAAAGACCCCAGGGTGAGCCACAGCGAGAGAGCTGCTGGCTTGAGACATTTTGACTCCTGTGTAGGAGAACCACTTACATGGGAGAAGGACTCCATCAGTGAGACATGTCAGCCTGGCCAACTGACAGAAAACAAAGGGCAAGGTGGGTACTGGCTTGAGAAGGGGCATTGCCCACATACCAGGAACAATGGTGGCAAGAGACTTCCAAGAGTCTCCATAGAGTTCATGAAAGAAGCCACAGGAAAAAGAACTTTCTGTCCCTCTGAGGGATAGCATAGAAGCCAGCATACCCAGGACTAGTCCTTTGCTTGAAGTTAGGTCCTAAAACCAATATTCAAATCCAAAGTTAGGTGTCAGTAATGCCTTGCATTGCTTCCAATCTTCCTGTGTCATTTCTCTTTTTCTTGCCCTTGCTGCCCTGAAATTGCCTTTCTCTAAGAAGCATTAACTCTCAATATTTGCCTCTGGCTCTGTTTTCCAGGAAACTTGAAGTAAAACAAATATCTACTTAGATTAAAGATCACAGAGATAATTTCAATAAACATGATCAGTACTCAATAAATGTTAGTTATCTTTCCTCCTTTTACTTTCTTCTTTTACCTCTCTAACTAAAAAATTATATTTTCTGTCTCTACATTATCCTCCTATTAATAAACTACAGTGTGATTTATATAGTGATTATAATCTCTTTAAAATTTTTAATGTAATAGCATAAGAATTTTTACAAATATAATACACAGAGAGTTCTGTATTTTCTTGGGATCATTAAATGACCATAGTTAAACCTATGAAGTACATCAGAGTCAATTTGTATTGTGAAATGCTTGGAGAGAGGGTAATACTCCATTTCCTCCAAACACTTGTGTAAAAGCACATGTCTGTCAACCCAAGGTTACCTGAAAATAGTTCCCTTCGTGATAAACTATAGCACTCTACCAAGAGTGAATTAAATTACTTTTTAAAAATAGTTCTTGCAACCTTCCTAGAATAAATTAATCTCCTGAAAATTTTCAACTTCAAATTAGAAACCATAGTCTTAATAGTTAACCTAGTCCCTAGATTTAAAAAAATTCTTCTTCCCACCCCAATATTTCTCCTCTGACTGAAGAATTATTTTTTTAAATTAAAATATAATGCTTGTAAAGCATTGATTTACAATGCTGTGCCAATTTCTGCAGTGCAGTAAAGTGACTCTATTATACATATATACATACTTTTAAAAAATTATTTTCTCCTTCCTCCCTCCCTCCATCTGTCTGTCTCTCTCTCTCATTCTCTCTCTCACTGCACCTGTGGCAAATGGAGTTTCCCAGGTTAGGGGTCGAATCGGAGCTACAGCTGCCGGCCTACACCATAGTCACAGCAACGCAGAATCTGAGCTGTGTCTGCGACCTACATCACAGCTCACGGCAATGTCAGATCCTTAACCCACTGAGCAAGGCCAAGGATTGAACCCGTAACCTCATGGTTCCTAGTGGGATTCGTTTCTGCTGTGCCACTATGGGAACTCCCCTACGTTCTTTTTTATATTATTTTTCATCATGGTCTATTCCAGGAGATTGGATATGGTTTCCTATGCTATATAGTAGGACTTGTTGATCCATTCTAAATGTAATTGTTTACATCTACTAACCCCAAACTCCCAGTCCGTCCATCTCCCTCCTACCTCCTCTTTAAACTGCAAATCTGTTCTCTATGTTTGTGAGTCTGTTTCTGTTTCATAGATAGGGTCATTTGTGCCATATTTTAGATTCCACGTATAAGTGATATCACATGGTATTTGTCTTTTTCTGACTTATTTCACTTAGTATGATAATCTTTAATTGCATGAATCATTTTTTATTTTATGGTAAAGTTCTAGTTTTACTCTTTGGTTATTCACATATAAATTTCTTATGCTTTTTTCTCTTTTTTTAAAAATTAAGTTTTTGTTTTAATCAAGGTTAAATAATCTTGTTATTTAAGGAGTCAAGTATTCCACAGCACTTAGAGCAAAGAGAAGACCTCTGAATGTTCTACCTCCCTGAGTCAAAATTCTTCTTCCAAAGGCTACTACTTTGGACTCTTTTGGCTGATTATTTTGGTACTACCCACAGCTCATACTTTTACTGTTACATCTTGAGTTTTCCATTTCAAGCTTTATTCATTGATTTCCTACTGTGGAAACTGAGAATTCTTTTCCCTTCCCTATTCCTTCAAGCACTCAACAGAGTTCTCTCTTCACTTCCTCTGGTATGTCTTACACTTTGTTTTGATTGGCTATATTCTTCAGTAGCTTTGAAGTATATGGGTGATTAGTCTTTTGAGATATTTCAAGCATAAAAATGTTCTATTCTACTCTCACTAATTTTATAGTTCTTTTTATTTTATTTTTTAATTTTATTTTATTATTTAGTTGATTTACAGTTTTGTGTCAATTTCTGCTGTATAGCATAGTGACCTAATCATACATATATATATTCTTTTTCTCATACTATCTTCCATCATGTTCTATCCCAAGAGATTGGATATAGTTCCCTGTGCTGTTCAGTAGGACCTCATTGCTTATACATTTTAAATATAATAGTTTGCATCTGCTAACCCCAAACTCCCCATCCATCTCACTCCCTCCCCACCCACCTTGGCAACCACAACTCTGTTTTCTATGTCCACGAGTCTGTTTCTATTTTGTAAGTAGGTTCATTTATACCATATTTTAGATTCCACATATAAGTTATATCATATGGTATTTGTATTTCTCCTTCTGACTTACTTCACTTGGTATGAGAATTTCTAGTTGCATCCATGTTGCTGCAAATTGCATTATTTTGTTCTTTTTATGGATGAATAGCATTCCATTGCATATATGTACCACATCTTTTAAATCTGTTCAGATGGACATTTAGGTTGTTTCCATGTCTTGGCTGTTGTGAATAGTGCTGTGATGAGTATATGGGTGCATGTATCTTTTTCAATGAAAGTTTTGTCCAGATATAGACTCAGGAGTGGGATTGCTAGATCATATGGTAATTCTATACTTAGTTTTCTGAGGAACCTCCTAGTGTTTTCCATGGTGGTTGTACCAATTTACATTTCCCCCCAACAGTGGGAATCTACAGTTGTGTTTTATATCCTCTCCAGCATTTGTTATTTGTAGACTTGTTAATGATGGCCATTCTGGCCAGTGTGAGGTGCTACCTTATTGTCGTTTTGATTTGCATTTCGCTGATAATTAGTGATGTTGAGAATTTTTTTCATGTGCCTACTGGCCATCCATATATCTTCTTTGTGGGTATATAATTTCACACTGACTGAAAATAATTGTTCCTCAAAATTTTCTTCAGTCTTCTCTTCTCCTTGTTCTTAGTTTCAATAAATTCTATTGACTTGTCAAGTTCATTGTTCCTATTTTTGCAGTGTTCAACGTGATGTTATCCCATGTATTTTAAAGATTTCAGATATTGTATTTTTTAATTACATAAATTCAATTTGATTCTTTTTTATAATTTTCACATCTCTCTTGAAATTATTACCTCATTATATGCACACTTTTCAGTCAATTTAAATATAAAGTTATTTAAAAATCTTTGGCTGTTAGTTCCATCATCTGGGTCATCTATTCATCTCCTTTTATTGACTATGTTACATTATCCTTGGCATGCCTATTAACTTATTTTGTATGTTGAATATTGTGGATGATATGATGTAGAAACTTGATTACTTTTTTCTAAAGAGAGTTACCTGATTACTCTGATCCTGCTTATAAACTTTGTTGGGGTAGATTTATTTGATTTTTCTCCTTAGGCTAAAGCTTTAGTCCTTAGTTCTTAGATATGGCCCTTAATTCCAAGATGTGGCCCTTCTGATATTTTAGTAACAGCTCAGAACCTCATCTTAATTGCTATGTTTATGCTACTAGGCAGCTGCTGACGTCTCTGCTCACTTCTTGTCCCTCCAGCTGCTGCCTCCCCCTGGATTCCTCACAGTCTTATCTTTGCACATCAGTTCAGGAGTCAATAACCATCTGAGGGCATTTGAATTCAGATTTTGTGACTCTTCTGTCTTTTCTGGGATTCCCCTCCACCCAATTTCCTACCACTTGGGTCACCCCAGACTTTGATCTTTGACTCCTTAGGTACCTCGACTTTCTGTATTGCGTCCATTCTTGTGGATCTGGGAATTACTGTCAGAGGCAACTGGAGAGCATTATAAATGAAAAAGGCTGTTAAATGGGGGTATAATTAGTGTGCTACCCTTCTTTCAAGGCTCATGTCTGCTTATTTCTTTCTGCCTTTCCTTGTTCTCTGGTGGCTTCAGAAAGTTGTTTTATATTTTGTTCAAAATGATATATTTATATTTATTTACTTATTGTCTTTTTAGGGCCACACCTGAGGCAAATGGAAGTTCCCAGGCTAGGGGCTGAATCGGGGCTGTAGCTGCTGGCCTACACTGCAGCAACAGCAACGTGGGATCCAAACAGTCTGTGACCTACATCACAGCTATGGCAGTGCTGGATCCTTAACCCACTAAGCAAGGCCAGAGATGGAACCCTTGTCCTCATGGGTACTAGTTGGGTTCATTTACCACTGAGCCACGATGGGAACTCCCAAAATGGTATTTTTATAGTTGTTATTGGAAGGAAAGTACATCAGACACAAGCTGCATTGCTATAACCTAAAGTTAATGATGTTTTTGAAATAATTGAAAGGGATAAATTCACAGAAGATTGACTCTTAATATTGAATATTAAATATTACGTTGTGAAAAAGTCTTTGGCCATCCATGGCCGATATCTCTCACTTTTCTTGGAACTTTCCCTCTCTATGTCTTTCCAAATCTTACTCTTCTTCTACCTGTTTCAGGCACCCTAACCTCATCTATACCTCCCAGTCTTCCACGTGTAAATTTAAAAATTCCCATTACTTTATCACTTAGCTGTTGACTTGGTAAGCCAGGACACAGAACTGGTCCCCTTTACTGTTCTCCAGATGAACTCCAACAATAAAAAGTTTTTCATGATTTATTTGTGAAGACTCAGTTAAAAATATTTGGGGTTATGGAGAGTTGTCCTGGCCTACTGAGAGCCTAGCATTTCCATTAAAACGTGCCCATTCAAAGTTTTTATCTTCCAAAGCATTTCCTCCCTGTTGTCAGCAGGTATTCTTACTTCTTCTGAACACTCTCTGTCTTTAGGGCACCTGCCTCTCTTGCTCAGATTTTTTTCTCTGTTCGCTTCTATATTTATTTTTCAGAGCAGATGAGTAAATTGTTTTTGGTTGGTTGAGGATTCCTCTGGGTCCTTATCCTTAGTACTCAGTGGCTCATCAGTGTATTTCTTCTAAACACATAGGTACTTATCCTAAGAGAAAATATGGTGAACTCATATTTTTCTGTCTTATTCCATAGTGGTATCTTGTTCTCATTCTTTCATTCTTTGCTTTCCCAGATTATCCTTGGCCTTGTTTTTATTTTATTCTTCATTATTTTTATATGTAAAATTGGCCCCTAACTTTTTCTAAACAAAAAGGCCGTTTCCACACTTTACAAGAGATTTGCAAATATATTTTTGGTGCTTTAGTCTTTGTAAGTTGATTTCGGTAAATTATCACATAGACATTGATAACTTTAAGATTTCTGTTAACCCTAGATCATATTATTCTATGACTCGCTAATGTGAAATAGAAGTAATTAGACTTTATTCTATTCTAAGCTATGTAGCTGTTAAATATTAGGCTACGCAAAATCATATGCTCTCCACTGATTTCTTGTTTATACCAGAGAGTAGTTATACTGTCTTCTTTTTTTTTAGTTTATTCTGGTCTGTGGTCACATTGGTAGATGGTGGTTTTTCCATCTTGATGTATAGTAATAAGGCAGACTGTATGCCCAATGAGAGCAGAGAGCCCATACACTGGTGGGAAATCTTTGCCTTGGTTCCCAGTGGCTAGTAAACGGGGAGCAAACAACAGTGGCAGTCAGGTTACCATGAAACTGAGTTTTACACTTCCCTGGATTTAAGTTATTTTCACTGTGGTTTTCTCAGAATTGGTTCTGGCATTTCTTAATCACCATAAACTTAGTGTCTTATCTACTTTGATAGAAAACAAACACGCAATGTGGCTTCTAGTTGCTTTGTTTCCCTCTTTTTTGGCCTTAGGAAAGAAGTAGCTCATTCAGGGAACTGAAATTTCCCTAACTTACATATGGCAATTAGATGCAATAGAGAACAATTCAAGGCTGGAGTTCCCTGGTGGCTCAGGAGGTTAAGGATCTGCTGTTGTTATTGCTGTTGTGTGGGTTTGATCCCCGGCCCTGGAACTTCCACATGTTCCAGGCGTGGCCAAAAAATAAATGCTTTATTATGCACACTATTTTGTATGGAATGGATACCTGCTGTATAGCATAGGGAACTCTACCCAATATTCTGTGATAACCTATATGGGAAAAGAATCTGAAAAAAAATGGGCATGTGTATATGTATAACTGAATCACTTTGTTGTACAGCAGAAATTGTCACAACATTGTAAATCAACTATACTTCAATAAAATTTTTTAAAAATGAAAAAAAAGAATAATGCAAGGATGCAGAACCCATTTCGTTATTTTTAGACCAGGTTGGGCATCAAGAACAGTTTGAAAGAATTTCTTTAATTGACAGTGAGTAAGAAGATTAAGAGCATTTACACATTGATCATCTAAGAGACAAGATATTTTGTTTGCTAGTCATCTAAGAGCTAAACTAACAATCATTGTGTACTTACTATGTACCAGGGCATTACATGTCTTTTAGATCTCAGTTCACCCTCACAATAACCAAAGAGATAATTAGCTTTATTATCCTTCATTCATAGATGAGAATTACATAAATGTTCAAAGTGACATGTTTCATAAGCAGTGGCACTGGCATTCAAGTCCAGAAGACCTTACTGCAGAAGCTACATACTAGATTAGAAAGGACATATCAGTTTAGTTAGTCATAGATTTAAGAAGTGGGTGTGGTCAGCTGATTTCTAGATGCCTGCTTCTTCTTCTTTTTTTTTTTTTTTTTTGATAGGCAAGAAATAGATTTGTTAAGATAGGACGCTTGTGAGAGATGCCAGCAGGCAGGCACAGAAGCTCTGCCCAGATGATCCAGTGGGCTACAGTTTTATCCTCCAATGGGAGTGGGGGTTGGAAAAGCCCTGTCATCCTTTCTGGGAGTAGTAGCTCCTCCTTAGTAAGGTGTGTATTCAAATCAGCAGATGGGTGGTCCTCAAACTCTTGCCCTTGGTCTGAATCTGAATGCAGGCCTAATCCCATCCCCCATCCAATGACCTGAGGCAATTCTCACACCTCCACTAGTCAAGAAAGCCTGCCTTGTGCTGATGGCTTTCTTGAGCAGTTATTAACTTACAGTGATCTCCCAATGTCCCCTAAGTTTCCCTCTTTAACTAAGTCCTTTATTGGGACTTATACAACTACTTGTGCCACAGATCATATCATCAAGGACTCAGTGGGCCTCTTTCCAATGACCGCTTCCTCCAAGTCCTTGAGTCTTCACTGTCTCAGATTGCTTACAAAGTTTATCCAGAGTGGTGTCTCCACTTCTATGCTTTTTGGAGTGAACATCCCATATTCAGAACTCTTTCATCATTTGTCATGGAAATGTCCTTCCCTCTGTATGAAGCATTTGAGATATTACAAGGGAAAGGAAGAATGAATTAGACAGTATAAGGAGATTTTAGTGCAGAAATTTTGCTCCCTCAATCTTTTTAACCCCAGGAAGAGTCCTGGAGAAAAGTAGGCAGACAGCAGCCCATTAGAACCAAATCCTAATATTTAAAATGACCTATAATTTCCCAGTGACTGGAGATATTTTAATTGGGAGGCTGATTCAATGCAAATGGCCTACAGCACCCAGCTGTGCCTGAATAGTTTTGATAGATGCTTGAGTTGTCAGTTAATGCTCTGCTGTATTTACAAGGAATTAGCTTTATTAATTATTCCTTTTAATGGTGACATTTCTGGGTATTGTTGTGTTCTACTGTTTTGTTTTTTGTTCTTAATCATATTTTGATTTAGCTTGGTAATAAAAGCCAAGGAAATGTGCTATAATGCAATTTTTGATTCAGATTTAATATGTCCATGTTATTTGGCCATTTATGTTTTTGTTTGTTGACCAGAGGTTAGGCTCTTCAAATGATTAACATTCCTACCAGAAATCCAAGACATTTTTTCATTTGGAAAACATGCTAATGACTAGAGGAAATAATTGGAAATGTCCATCTTTGTTGTCAGAATAGAAATCAACAACAATTGATGCTTTTACCATGAGGTTAATGTAGGATTAATTATACTTCCATCAGGGATACAGGTGTTTCCAAAAGCAAATGACAGCTTTGATCCAATCTGTTTTGCTGTTCCCCTTAAATGGGAGTGGAAGGAGCAGCAGGAACTAGGCAGACTGTGCAAAGCCAGCAGAGTGGTTGTGCACACGCTCTCAGCCAGACTGCCTTAGTTTGAATCCCAGCCCTGGACTGCATAGTACACATGCACTGTGCAATCCTTAGTGAGCTATTTAATCCTGATGCTCTTAGTTTTCTTATCTGTAAAGTAAGTAACAAAAGTAACACCTCATAGGGTGGTTATAGTACTTCAAATTAGTTATTAAACAAGCAATGCTCTTAAAATGTGCCCAGCATTTTGTATGCACACAATAGCTTTTAGTCATATAGTAGTAACACAGAAGCTGGGTGCAGGAACTGGTTTCTTATATGTGCTATCAAACCAGTGTAACTATAGACATAAGAAAAGTCTTATGTTTTCTTTTACATAAGAAAATAGGAATAATAAATTTGACACTCTTCCTTTATTGTGATTTCAGAGGCTTTAACAGATAAGTATTAAGAGCTTCTGCTGTCCTGCTGTGGGTTAAGGAGCTGGCATGGCTGCAGTTGTGGTGTAAGTTGCAGTTGTGGTGTTAAGTTGCAGTTGCAGCTGCAGTTGTGGTGTAAGTTGCAGTTGCAGCTGCAGCTTGGATTTGATCCCTGGATTTGACCATATGCTGCAGGTCCCTCCCCCACCCCAAAAAAGACAAATGTTTAGTTAACTTTCAGTTATTGGCAAAGAGTTTAGTTCCCCAAATTATCTTCAGCAAATGCTCAATTAGCAAGTGACTTTTAATTCCTGTTCATTCCTTCTCTAGGCCACTGCTAAAGTCAATCACATAAATTTAGTAAAAAAATCTCCTAAAAATCATAAGTTTATTGGTTATCGGAACTCCTGTCATGGTGCAGCGGAAACGAATACAACTAGGAACCATGAGGTTGCAGGTTTGATCCCTGGCCTCACTCAGTGGGTTAAGGATCCAGCGTTGCCGTGAGCTGGGTGTAGGTCACAGACACGGCTTGGATCTGGTGTTGCTGTGGCTGTGGTGTAGGCTGGCAGTTACAGCTCCAATTAGACTAGTAGCCTGGGAACCTCCATATGCTGCGGGTGTGGCCCTCCAAAGACAAAAGACAAAAATAATTAAATAAATAAATAAATAAATAAATAAATAAATAAATAAATAAATTTATTCGTTCTCAACCCTAGCTATGTATTGGAATTACCTGGATGGCATTTAAAACTCCCCTCAGGGAGTTCCCGTCGTGGCGCAGTGGTTAACGAATCCGACTAGGAACCATGAGGTTGCGGGTTCGATCCCTGCCCTTGCTTAGTGGGTTAACAATCCGGTGTTGCCATGAGCTGTGGTGTAGGTCGCAGACGTGGCTCGGATCCCGCGTTGCTGTGGCTCTGGCATAGGCTGGCAGCTACAGCTCTGATTAGACCCCTAGCCTGGGAACCTCCCATGTGCAGAGGGATCAGCCCAAGAAATGGCAAAAAGACAAAAAAATAAAAAAATAAAAAAATAAAACTAGCCTCAGAGAATCTGATTTATTTGGCCCAAAATGCTTTTAAATTAAGTCTGGAATCAATGATATGGTGCATCACAAAGACAAATCTATGTGAGTATAGGTTATCACCAATATCTTCATGGGTGAAAACATCCAAGGGCTTTATCTTAAGGACTTTTCTCAACCTATACTTTTTGGCAGTTTTTCCTGAAATTGGTACAGGTATCACTATTGGTATGTGGACAAAGATTTTTTAGTTTTCATAATTTTGGAGGTTTTTTGGGGTATGTATTCAAAGTACTCTGCTAGTTTTGCAGACATATGGTGTAATGAATATTTTGCTCAGGAGCTGACTTAAAGTGAGCTCATTTAAAAAAATATTAAATGATTAATGACATAGATGGTTGTACTGTGTTGGTTAGTGTCCTTCCATTTGAAAGGGTCGTTGTTTATGTAATTACTTAATATGCACTGGAGTTCCCATCGTGGTTCAGTGGTTAACGAATCTGACTAGGAGCGATGAGGTTGTGGGTTCGATCCCTGGCATTGCTCAGTGGGTTAAGGATCCGGTGTTGCTGTGAGCTGTGGTGTAGGTTGTAGACGTGGCTTGGATCCCGTGTTGCTGTGGCTCTGGCGTAGGCCAGTGGCTACAGCCCCAATTCGACCCCTAGCCTGGGAATCTCCATTTGCCGTGGGAGTGGCCCAAGAAATAGCAAAAAGACAAAAAAAAAAAAAAGATGCAGTCTTACTGGAGTAGAGTGAGTCTTTAATCCAATAAGGACTTGATCCAGTATGTTCTTATAAGAAGAGTTGAAGAGACAGAAACAGACAGGGAGAATGCAGGTGATAGTGGAAGCAGAGATAGAATGCTTTGTCTACAAACCAAGGAAAGCCAAGGACCATCAGCAACCACTGAAAGCTAGGTAGAGGCAAGGAAGTAACCTCCCCTGGAGTCTTCAGAGGGACCATGGCCCTGTTGACAGTTTTCTGACTTCTAGCCTCCAGAACTATAAAAGAATAAATTTATATTGTTTTAAGCCACCAGTTGTAGTACTTTGTTAAGGGAGCTTAGGAACCTAATATAGGGACAGTGCAAAATAATGAATTGGAAATGTGAGTGATTGAAATTATGGAAACCCTGACTTAGGATAAAACACAGAGTTTTCAGTGTGGCTTTAAAGTATCTCTACCATCTGCTCCTGAGGATTTTCCAGTTACCTCTATCACCATTCTCCATTTTGCAAGTTATGCTTCAGCTGTATGGAGCTTCTCTCAGTTTCTGAGTTTCTCATATTTCAAGGAGGTGACAGGTGGCAGTCCCTCTCTCTCTCTTTTTTTTTTTTTACTGACCAGCTCTTTTCATCTGCTTAACTCCTCCTCACCCCATAGGTCTCAACTAAACATCATTTTCTCTCCAGAAGTCTTCTGTGAATCCTAGGCCAGGTGAATTCTTCTGTTTTGTTGGTCAATAGCTCTCTGTAATTCTCCTTTCATTATATTCATTGCCTTTTCTTATTGACAATTGGAAATTTTCTATTTTCTTTGCTAGACAGACCTCATATCTGTTTCGGTCACCATCATTTCTCCAATACGTAATGTAATATCTAATATATAAGACACAATGATAACTATGTCAAATAAATACTTAATGTTTCATGTAAATCCTGGAAAAGGTGTATTTTCCTTTGCCCTCACTGTGTATAATTTATCTGTGTATATTTTATTTGACAATGAAATGTTACTGCCATGCTGTTTACTACCTGTTATCTCTTCAGGCATCCCTGGGGGGTGAAAAGAGAACCAGACCAAGAATCACACCATATGATGTCTCTTTTTGGTTCTGTCACTAATTAGCTGTGATATTAAACAAATTACCACAATCTCTGGTTTTCAGTTGATCAAAGGAGATCAACTGGTGATTATTAAAATCCCTTCAAGAGCTTAGTCTACATTTCAAGGTGGAACCCTAGACAGACCTTAGAATCCTAACAATTGTTTTAGCCAGAATGGCATGATTGTGAATTTCGAAAATTGGCCATTAATAACCATTCTACCCTCCTCTGGCATGCCTCCTGACCTGCGGAGACTGGAAAGCCAGAAGGTATATTACACAGATTCCCTTGCAGCTATAGTAATGAATGTGATTTGTGTTTGACTGATGAGATTTGGAAGCCAGAAGTGATGTTGAGGCTCCATCTCTGATGTTTCTGGAGTATTTCAAGCCCAAGTGTGAAGGAGTTTGTTTTACTGAGGTAGGGTTAGCAGAGGTCCCAGCGCCCAGCCACCAGGTGTATGGGCATCATCACTCAGGACATGGCATTCTTTGTGCATCCATGGATCACAGTGGGCACAGTTTATACAGGAGTGGGCAGACGCTGCAGTGGATTTTTTGATGA
Organism: Phacochoerus africanus; assembly: GCF_016906955.1. Lineage (NCBI taxonomy): Eukaryota > Metazoa > Chordata > Mammalia > Artiodactyla > Suidae > Phacochoerus > Phacochoerus africanus. The sequence goes on from NC_062545.1 coordinate 54,820,670, forward strand.
TAATGATTTTGTGATCATTGAAGCTGATGTACAGTTTCGAGCCAGAGGCTACTTGACTGTCAAAGAGGCAGCAACTCCTCAGTGGACCTGTTCTGTGGTGTGGCTTTGAGTTTGACTTTTCAATCTAAAATCTGTATCTTCAGCCTTCCCAAGAGATGTGTAAGCTATTTAATGCCCAGTTCTGAATTCCTGCCTGCTTAAACTGGCTTAAGTGGACTTTGTTTTCTGCAACTGAATCCTGACTGACGTAAAGGTGGACCTTTATGGCCCTCAATCAAGAGCAAAGTAATTTCAATAAGGCTTTATGATTTAATAGGGTTATTTTCCATTTCACTCTGATCCCAGCATTAAGTTTAGAATAGAGACTTTTCCTATAAATGGTTCATGTTAGAGTCATTATCAAGTAATTCCCAATATCTAGCTACCTTGCCTTACTACCAGGAGGTTGATACTCTCAAGCAAAGTGATCTCATTCTTTTTCTTCTGTTTATATTTAGCTCACTTGACAGATTCAAGTATAAATAAACCAAGGCCTGTTACCTGTGCTTGGAGAGATGTTGGGGAATTCTATCCTCATGAATTGTAAAGTAAGCAAAAAGTCATTTTTAATATTCTTCCTGAGCTGAGGAAGTCAAGGCTATCAGCCCCACTCTAAAGCATCCTGATCAGCATCATACACAGTCACTATGTGGTTACTGCCCTGAAAACATCAAGTAGTTCAGCGTGAGGGTTTGATACACAGTTAAAAGGTATAAATCTTGCATTTAGATCAAGATTTTTAAGGTAAATAAGGAAAAAGAGTTCAGAGGGTCAGGAGCAAAACTCTTTAAAAATACAGAGAACGTCTTCTACTTCTCATTGACCATGTGTTTCCAGTCATATTTTATAAAAGCCCTCCTGACCCAGTTAATGTCTTCTACGGCTGTGGCTTCTCCCCGCTGCCCCCAACCCAGGGCAAGTGTCTGGCTCTAGGGGGAAAATCCCAATTAAAAAACCAATCAATTCTTTATTCAATAGGAATATGAGATCAAATCACTGGACTTTGAAAATACTGTGTTTACTAGCCCTAGCTCTTTCCTAATAAAGACAGGGGCTGGGGCTGGGGCAAATTTAAAAAAAAAATATTTGAGTATCCTTACACAGTGATTCAAAAATTCATAACAGAATTTTTCCTCTGGACAAAAAAAATTAGTATTAAGAGAACATATCAATAAAATGAAAAGGCAACCTCCTTAATGAGAGAAAATATTGCAAATCATATATCTCATAAGATGTTAATATCCAAAATTAATGAAGAACTTATACAACTTAAAGTAAAAACAAACAAACCCAAACAATTTGATTAAAAAATAGGCAGAAGGAGTTCCCATTGTGGCGCAGTGGATACAAATCCGACTAGGAAACATGAGGTTGCAGGTTCAATCCCTGGCTTCGCTCAGTGGATTGGGGATCTGGCACTATTGTGAGCTGTGGTGGTTGCAGATCCTGTATTGCTGTGGCTGTGGCATAGGCAAGCAGCTGTAGCTCCGATCAGACCCCTAGCCTGGGAACCTCCTGGCTTTAAGGCTGCAGGTGTGGCCCTAAAAAGCAGAAAAAAAAGGGCAGAATATCTGAATAGATATATCTCCCAAAGAAAACATACAAATGGCCAACAGGTACCTGAAAAGATACTATATATCGTAAGTCATCAGGGAGATGAAATTCAAAACCACCTCAACCCATGAGAATGGCCACTATCAAAAAGACAGGAAATAACAAATACTAATGAGGATATTGAGAGAAGGGAACTCAGTGCACTGTTGCTGGGAATGTAAATTGGTGCAGGTGCTATGGATAGTCCCTCAAAAAATTGAAAGTAGAAGTATCATATGAACTAGCAAGTCCACTTCTGAGTATTTATCAGAAGAAAAGGAAAACATTAATTCAAAAAGATATATGCTCTTGTTCACTGACGACTTATTTACAATAGCCGAGACATGGAAACAATCTAAATTCCATTGATGTATGAATAAAGACATTGTGAAATATATACAGTGGAATACTATTCAGCCATAAGGAAGAAGGAAATCTTGCCATTTATCACAATATAAGTGGACTCAAGGGTATTAAGCTAACTGAAAAAAGTCAGACAGAGAAAGACAAATATCATATGATTGCTCTTATATGTGGAATATAAACTAAGCTCATATATACAGAGAGAAGAGGTTGGTGGATTTCAGATATGGTGGTGGGGATGTGGGTGGAAGAAATGGGTGAACTTTCTTTTTTTTTTTGTCTTTTTAGGGCCACACCCATGGCATATGGATGTTCCCAGTCTAAGGGTCAAATTGGAGCTACAGCTGCCGGCCTATGCCACAGCTCAAGGAAATGCCAAATCCTTAACCTACTGAGGGAGGCCAGGGATCGAACCCGCAACCTCATGGTTCCCAGTTGGATCCGTCTCCACTGTGCCATGACAGGAACTCCTTTTTTTTTTTTTTTGGCCTTGAAATTTTTTAAGTTTAAATAAATTAGAAAAAAAGAGGACATTTTTGTGGTGCCTAGTTGAAGAGACACACTATAACATTTTTGTTTTGTACCACTTAAGAAATAATTGGATTATCTAAGGTCTAGCTATTGTGCTATGTACTATGATATTACATTTTGGCTAGTATGACTTTGTTCCTACTTCACTGATAAGGAAGATGAGGTAAAGAGATATTAACAAAAGTTACTAATGTCACATAATTGATGAGTAGATCTCTGACTTTGACCTAAGATTCTTTCTGCTTCTCCCTGTTATTTTCACACTGTATTCCATGGAGATGACTCTGGGTGGTCATGAAAAGTTGTGTATTTTTTGGCGATGGGGAAACGAAAAAGGAATGTGTGAGGGGAGGGTTGAGCTGATGAGTTCCCCACCACCTTCAGATCAGAGAAATATTACTTTGATTCATTTTAGGCACTAAGATTCCACAAGGATTTCATTTAAAAAGAGATTTCAGATCTAAAAAAATATTTGGGATCTAAATGCCTTCTTGATATTTCTGTTCTATGCTTCCTCACTTTTACTCTCTTCTTGCCTTAAACTTTTCTAATTTCTTCTTTATTTACGGAAAAAAAAAAAAGAGTGGCAAAGGATGCATGTTGGAACATGAATGGCCCTAGGCATGTAGTTGTGAGTTCAGTTCAGTTCAGTAAATGTCCTTTGATTAACTATTCCTTCAATATTCTTCTATTTAGTAGGTATTGATGGAGTCTGTTCTTTGAGCTGGGGATACAAACACAAATAACACATGGTGTCTGTCTTCACCATTGAATGTGCGACTTTGGGGTGGGGGTGAGGAAGGGAACATTGAGACCAAGGAACCATAGATATTTAGAGATGAGAATCATTACTGGCAATACTAACCCCATGGTGATGCGGACTAGGCTTTTGCTAGTTCAATTCTGTGTCAGTATCCCCACTTCTCACACAGGTGAGGCTGAACGATCCTCTTAGGACAGCTCTGAAGAGAAAACCAGAGAAGCCAAGAGGACTGTAACACCTTTCTGTTCTCACCCCAGTGTTGCCAAGAGAACAGAATTGAAGCTCCAATTTGGATGCAAGATTCCAATCTTAAGTGTTTCCTAGTCACACTATACCTCTTTTGCAAGCTGGATTGTATTCATGCATTTTTTTTTTCAGGCAGGGAAATTTGTATGTGAGCACTTAGAAACTATCAACAGCCAATCAAGGATTCAATTTGAATAGAAATGGTCCATAATATTCTGATAGTCTCAGGAGATGTCACATAACCACTGGGAAAAACACACAGAATTCTTGATACATCAGTACACTCAATGCATATATTTTCCTTAAGATGGTATTGTCTTAGCATTACTAGACAGTTTCCTGCATTTTAGAGACAAACTTGATAGCCATTAACAAGTACCCATTTTAAAGGTATCCAAATTGGAAGAGAAGAGATAAAATTGTCACTGTATGCAGATGACATGATACTATATGTAGAAAACCCTAAGGACTCAACCCCAAAACTACTTGAACTGATCAACAAATTCAGCAAAGTAGCAGGATATAAGATTAACATTCAGAAATCAGTCACATTTCTGTATACTAACAATGAAATATTAGAAAAGGAGTACAGAAATACAATACCTTTTAAAATTGCACCCCCAAAAAATCAAATACCTGGGAATACACCTGACTAAGGAGGTAAAGGACTTATATGCTGAGAACTATAGAACATTCAACAAGGAAATTAAAGAGCATGCAAAGAAATGGAAAGATAGTGCATGCTCCTGGGCTGGAAAAATTAATACTGTACAAATGGCCAAAGTAATATACAGATTCAATGCAATTGCTATCAAATTACCCATGACATTTTTCACAGAACTAGAACAAACAATCCAGAAATTTATATGGAACCACAAAAGACCCAGAATTGCCAAAGCAATCCTGAGGAACAAAAACCAAGCAGGTGGCATAACTCTGAGATTCCAGGCAGTATTACAAAGCCACAGGCATCAAAACAGTGTGGTACTGGTACCAAAACAGACATACAGACCAATGGAACAGAATAGAAAACCCAGAAATAAACCCAGACATAAACCTAGACATCTGTGGTCAATTAATCTTCAACAGAGGAGGCAAGAATATAAAATGGGAAAAAGACAGTCTTTTCAGCAACTGTTTCTGGGAAAACTGGACAGCTGCATGTAAATCAATGAAACTGGAACACACCCTCACACCATGCACAAAAATAAACTCAAAATGGCTGAAAGACTTAAATATAAGACAAGACACCATCAAACTCCTGGAAGAGAACATAGGCAAAACATTCTCTGACATCAGCCTTAGGAATGTTTTCTCAGGTCAGTCTCCCAAAGCATCAGAAATAAAAGCAAAAATAAACCAATGGGATCTAATCACACTGACAAGCTTTTGCACAGCAAAGGAAACCAAAAATAAAACAAAAAGACAACTTACAGAATGGGAGAAAATAGTTTCAAATGATGCAACTGACAAGGGATTAATCGCTAAAATATACAAGCAATTTATACACCTCAATAGCAAAAAAGCCAACCACCCAATGGAAAAATGGGAAAAAGACCTGAATAGACAGTTCTCAAAAGAAAATATACAAATGGCCAACAAGCACATGAAAAAATGCTCAACATCCCTGATTATTACAGAAATGCAAATCAAAACTACTATGAGGTACCACCTCACACCAGTCAGAGTGGCCATCACTAATAAGTCCACAAATAACAAGTGCTGGAGAAGGTGTGGAGAAAAGGAAACTCTCTTCCACTGTTAGTGGGAATGTAAATTGGTACAACCACTATGGAAAATAGTATGGAGGTACCTTAGAAAACTACACATAGAACTACCATATGACCCAGCATCCCACTCTTGGGCATATATCCAGACAAACTTTCCTTGAAAAAGACACATGCACCTGCATGTTCATGGCAGCACTATTCACAATAGCCAAGACATGGAAACAACCTAAATGTCCATCAACACATGATTGGATTAAGAAGATGTGGTATATGTACACAATGAAATACTACTCAGCTCTAAAAAAGAACAAAATAATGCCATTTGCAGGAACATGGATGGAACTAGAGACTTTTATACTAGTGAAGTATGTCAGAAAGACAAAGACAAATACCATATGATATCACACATATCTGGAATCTAATATATGGCACAAATGAATCTTCCCACAGAAGAAACTCATGGACTTGGAGAACAGACTTGCGCTTGCCAAGGTGGAGTGGGAGGGATTTGGTTAGATTGGGAATTTGGGGTTAATAGATGCAAACTATTGCCTTTGGAATGGATAAGCAATGAGATCCTGCTGTATAGCACTGGGGACTATATCTAGTCTCTTATGATGGAGCATGATAATGTGAGAAAAAAGAATGTATACATATATGTGTGTCTGGGTCACCTTGCTGTATAGTAGAAAATTGACAGAACACTGTAAACCAGCTATAATGGAAAAAATGAAAATCATTATTAAATAAATAAATAAGTCAATGTCCATCGAAAGATGAATGAAGAAGAGGTGGTACAAATACATAATGGAATACTACTCAGCCATAAATAAGGACAAAATAATGCCATTTTGTAGCAACATGGATGGAATTAGAGACTCTCATACTAAGTGAGGTAAGTCAGAAAGAGAAATAGAAATACCATATATCACTTATATTTGGAATCTAATATATGGCATAAACAAATCTTTCCACAGAAAGGAAACTCATGGACTTGGAGAACAGACCTGTGGTTCCCAAGGGGGAGGAGGAGGGAGTGGGATGGACTGGGAATCTGGGGTTAATGGATGCAAACTATTGCATTTGGAATGGATAAGCAATGAAATCCTGCTGTTTTGCACTGGGAACTGTATCTAGTTACTTGTGATGGACCATGATGGCAGATACTCTGAAAAAATGTATGTGTATATGTATGTATGACCAGGTCTCTTTGTTGTATGGTAGAAAATTGACAGAACCCTGTAAACAAAGTATAATGGAGAAAATAAAAATCTTCTTAAAAATGCCCATTCTATGTTCTAAAGTTAATTAACTTTATCTTGCTGTGCCATTTGTACAGACATTAAAGCACATTCCTCAGGATATAAGGGCAGTGTTAGCTGGGTTTCCATGGACATGGTAGAGGCCTTACTTGAAATTACTTATTTTGACTCTTTTCCTATTACTAGTGGCAATCATGTTAGCAATAAGCAGAGAACTTTTCATTAGCATGATGGCCTTTACCTAAAAATCAAGTCTTTGACTCAGAGTTTTTAGCTTCCTAATGTCTAAGCCATAAACCTTTAACTCCTTGCAGATCTATAGTGTGTATATTAGTTTGCTCAGGTTTCCATAACAACATACCAAGGACTGGTTGGTTTAAGGACAGAAATTAATTTTCTCACAATTCTGGAGCCTGAAAGTCCAAGATCAAGATGTTGGCAGTCTTGGTTTCTTTTGAGAGCTGTGAGGAAAGGGTTTGTTCCAGACTTCGTGAAAATTAATAAAGTAAAACCTCATTCAATGAGAAGTCAGGAAGCCCAGAAGGAGGAGCTCTGACACATGTACCACTCAACAGGGATTACTCTACATATCCCAGCAGGAAGAAGCTCACTTTCTATACCTTAGCAGGAAGAGGGAAAGTTTTCTCCTTGCCCAGCAACAACCCAGCCAATGAGAAACTGCCACAACTCAGCCAATGAGAAGACACCACAACCCTGAGCTCTCATTCTTCCAATAAACTTTCACTCAAACCAGCCCCTCCCAGTTCCTCCTTTCCCTTATAAAAGAACTCACCTCACCTTTGTTCTCTGGACTTGTGTATGGTTCCCCATTGTTTGCATGTCCTGAATCACAATTCCTTTGATATTCCTGAATAAACTCCATTTTCCTGGCTAAACCGCTTACATATTTATTTTAAAGGTCAACAGTTTATAGATGGTCATTTATAAGATACTATACATGGAAAAGTGGAGATAAACTCTTTGTTATAGAGCCTTGGTGATGGCTATTACACAAATTAAAAACTAGATATTTAAGAGTAAGTCATTACATGGTAACAATGAAGAGGTATTGGACAGTGTCCATTTCGAACCTTGGTGATGGAGTTACAATGAGATTATTACTCAATAATTGACTTTATTTAAAACTGCATCATGCAGACTGATTTTCAGGAATTAAATATTATTTGGGCAAAATCAGTTATAAGAATTACAAGATTTTTTGAAGCCCAAGAGCTGCGTTACATTAAGTGGTTTCAAATTCTGAACAAAATAAGCACATGTATCACTATCATGCCAGCATCCTGGGTAGAATCACTGTAACATCAGTCTGTTCTCTAGGCTAGTTAGTTGTTACCCCAAATTCCAGAAATGCAAAGTTTTATTTTATTTATGAATGAGGAATCAGAGGCACAGATAAGCTAAGTTACTTGTCCATAGTCACACAGCCAGTGAGTGGTAATGGTGCGATTCTGGCTCTACGGTCTGGGTTTTGATGACTGTGATGTGTGGTACTAGGAAAGTAGGGAAAATGAGGAGGGATCGTGGTTCCACTTAGACAAGGAGAGTGTGGTGTTGAAGAAAGTCCATGAAGTAGGCAGAGCAAAAGGGTGTCTGAGTATGAACCAAACATTAGGACCCTTTGGTCCTGGGTCAGAAGTTGTTTGCTCTTTCACCTCCCACCTTATGACCTCCTCCAGCTTCTGGCCCATCTCTTTGTTGCCTTTCACATTACATCCACTGGAAGACTTGTTGGTATTCAGTTTCCATGTCCTCACCTCTTGTTCTCTTTTCTGCCACTTGAATCTGATTTCCATCCTTTCTGCCTGCTGAAAGGGATGTAGCCCATGTCCCCTCTGTCTTGCCACATATAATGCTTATTGGTTTGTTCTTATCTTAAACTTTCAGAACCATGCCTAAGAGTTTGTGCTTCTTTCTTTTCCTAAAACATTTTCTTCTCATGGCATTCTCCTTCTTTCCTCCTATCTTAATCAGATAGTGCTTCTCAATATGTTTATGTCTTCCTTTTATGTTGTTGGAATATCCCTCAAGGGCTCATTCTGGGCTCTCATCTCTTTTCTACCCATATTATTTTCTTAGGCGATTGCTCTGGACTAAATTGTGTCCCTCCTCAAATTCATTTGTTTAAACAGTTGCCAATGTGTCCATATATGGAAATAGGATCTTTAGGAGGTTAAGATTAAATGAGCACATAAGGGTGGGGACTTATCATGAGAGGACTGTGGCCTTATAAGGACAGGAAGATTTCTCTCTCTTTCTCCCCACCCTTCTGCCATGTGAGGACACTGTGAGAAGGAAATTGTCTGCAAACCAGGAAGAGACCTCACCAAAATCTGATGAGGCTAGCACCCTGATCTCAGATTTCTAGCTTCCAGAATTGTTAGAAAATAAATTTCTATTATTTAAAGTCCATTAATCTATGGTATTTTATTATTACAGTCTGAGCTAATGCAGTGATCCCATCAACACTTTGGTTTCAAATGCCATATATTTAAAGATAATGCAAAAATCTATATCTTTAGGAGTTCCCGTCATGGCTCAAAGGTTAACGAATCCGCCTAGGAACCATAAGTTTGTGGGTTCGATCCCTGGCCTTTCCCAGTGGGTTAAGAATCCGGCATTGGTGTGAGCTGTGGTGTAGGTTGCAGATGTGGCTCGGATCTGGTGTTGTTGTGGCTGTGGTGTAAGCCAGCGGCTACAGCTCCGATTAGACCCCTGGCCTGGGAACCTCCATTTGCTACAGGAGCAGCCCTAGAAAAGGCAGAAAGACAAAAACAAAAAACCCAAAAAACCTGAATCATTAAAAAAAAATTATATCTTTAACTATCTTCACTAAGCTCTAAGTTCATATATGAAACTGCCTATGTTTCATTTGCGTTTGACATGCAATACATTATGTCAAAATGAAGATCAAGAACTCTTGTTTTTATCTGCAAATAGGTTTCTATCTTCCCCTTCTCAGTAAATAGAACCATTGTCTATCCCTTCAGCAGCTCAAGTCAAAAATTTAAGTTATTACTCTCTTGAATCTTTTTTTTTTTCTTTTTTAGGGCCACACCTGTGGCATATGGAATTCCCAGGAGAGGGGCTGAACCAGAGTTGCATTTCCCAGCTTACATCACAGCCAGGGCAATGCAGGATCCAAGCCATGTCTGTGACCTGCACCACAGCTAACGGCAATGCTGGATCTTTAACCCACTGAGCGAGGCCAAAGATTGAACCTGCATCCTCATGGATACTAGTTGTATTTGTAACGCACTGAGCCACAATAGGAACTCCCCTCTTGAATCTTTTCTTTCCCTCACTCTCCATGTCTCTTTTGTCAGTAATCCCTGTCAGTTTGCTACCAAAACATATCTCAAGTCTCCCTCTTCATGTCACAACCTCAGCCTAAATCACCACAGTTGTTTGCTAAATTACTGCATTTCTTCCTAGCTAGACATCCTTCTTTATGTCCATACTCCCGAAAGCAGGGAAAGTCATCTTCTTAGAAAATAACTTGGACTATGAAACTTACCTGCTTAAAATCTTTCAATGATTTCCAATTCCCCTTAGAATAAAATCCCGATTCCCTACCATGATCTATAAGGCTCTACTTGTTTGCAGATATGTCTCCCAGAGTTTAGAACAGTGCCTGGCATGTATTCAGTACTCAATAAACCGATGTGAAATAGATAAAAATCTGTTCTTTATTTATATCTCTAATCTCATTTCATACTGTTCTCCCCCAACTCATGAACCTTCAGCCACTCTTGCCTTTTTCTTCTCTTGGAGAAATATTGGAATATTTGGAGAATATGAAACATTTATGCCTCAGGGCTTTTGCGCTTGTTTCTAAGAAGAACCCTCTTCCCAAGATATTTGCAAGACTACCTTTTACTTATCATTCAGTTTTATCTTAAGTGCTGCCTTCTCAGAGAGCCCACTCTGACCACCCTCCTTTTTTTTTTTTTGGACTGTAGGACCTTGGCCAAGTCACTCAATGTGCCCAAAGTCCTGGGTTTGCTTATCTATCAAATAAAGGTAGTAAGAGCACCTACATATCTTATTGTGAAGACTTAGAAAATTAAATCTTGCTTGTGGACCATTCAATAAATATTAGTGTGTGTTAATAACCCAGCTGATGGTCAGAAAGGCATGGCGGAGCTAGTTGGAGAAGTAAGTCTTATGATTTGTACACTCATAGAATGAATAACTGAGTGTTAGATCTCTGCTTGCTCATTGTGATAGGACTTGCAATTTCACCCTTGATCCAGCCAGGGCCTGACACAGAGACACATGAGTCATAGAATCTTACAGCTGTTGGCAGGAATCCAATGGGGATTTTCCTTGCGAGCTTACACATATATAAACACACATCATATAAGGGAGATTGGTCTTAGATTTCCATCTTAGATAATGGCCCAAATGCGGAGGCTATTTCTGGAGGTGGGGAAGTCTGCTGTGGGGAATACTGTAGTTTTATTGGAAAGTGTTAGGTTTTAGATGCATGAAAGCAGGTGCCTGCCACATAGGGAAATTGAATACAAATCTAGAGCTCAGAAGTGAATTTTGTGTTTGAGATGGACATTTGCAAGTCAGCAGTATACAGATGATAGTTAAACCCATGGGAACTGATGTGCTCACCCAGGAAGAAAATTTAGGGAACAAAAGGTGAAATTTCCAAAAGAGGCATTCCAGGCATGGTTTAAACAGTGCAACAATTGAGAAAGTGTGTGGTATCCTGAGCTGGACCTTTTCAGAGGATGTCAGCCATTTGGGTGTTTGTTGTTTTTGCTATAAGAACTCATCAACTTCTTTTTTCTGTTGTTAAACTCTGTGTTACTGAATATCCATTTCTTAATAACTCTCATTAAAGTGGAATTAGATGTGTTTGTGTAAAATAAAGGCCAGAGTGTTCACTGTAGGATACCTATGAAGATCCTTCCCAACTCCTCCATCATTACAGGACCTCATTTTTTGTTTAACTGCTTATCCCTGTGTATCAGGTAAAGTGAGGCAACCTTGAGCTCTAGCCATTAGCCCAGTTGGTCTAAGAATAATCTCATGTCCTTTGCCTGTGATTGGTTCACTGATCGTCATGTGACCCAGTTCAGGGCAATGGAATGAGAGGAGAGGTTTTCTGGGGTTTCTCTGGATCATCTATTCTGATTCATCTGGGAAAGTGTCGGGAAATGGCTTTTTTTCCAGGGTTTTTATGCATGGGTAAGAGGACTAAAAGTGTGGGGAAAAAGGATGATCAGAGGAGGGCAAATCTCTAAGAACAGCAGGGAAAAAGAGAAGACGACCCTGGATAAAGCAAGCCCTGAAGCTTACTTTTTGTCTAGGCTTTTAGAACTGGAAGTCAATAAATTTTCCTTTAGCCTAGGAAACTTTGAATTGGGTTTTCGGTACTTGTGGATGGAAGTAGCCTCTATGATACACAATCTTGCCAAATTTATAGTCAGTTTATAGCTGGAAACTTGCAACACACAAAGTGGTTGGCTCAATGTGTCTTGTCTCCAAACATTTCCTTGAAAAAAAAATTGTTGGAGCCATTGCAGAAGTGAAAAGAAGAACCTGTCTTTTCAAGGGTCTTTATATTAAAAGTTCTAACTTTCATATTTAGCTGTCACTGGCAGACCTCTTTGATGGCTGAGAGGTTCAGGTTCCAGAATCAGATCCTCAGTCCCCTTTGATCTTACTGTGAATGCTGCCTATGTCTGTCAGATCACAAGCCCTGAGCTAGAGCTGTGTTAGGAGGAGGGTGGTGAGAATGAGAATGAGGAGAAGGATCAAGGTCCAAGGTACTTATGAGGATCAACAGCTTGTGAAATGAATCCTTGAAGTTTGCCCAGAGTGAAAGAAATGAGAGTGGTTCATCGTTCTGATCTTCCTTATCAATAATGGTTGCAAAAAGAGAAGAGGAAACCAATATATATTATGTAGGTACTACCTCAAAGGCACTCTGCTAGGAGCTGGGAGTGTGTGCGTGTGTGTGTGTGTGTGTGTGTGTGTGTGTGTGTGTGTGTGACAGAGATAAGACATTCTCAATAATGTATGTGTCTTTTCTAGCTTGCATTTTGGGAAGAAGTTCTTTGTAGTGTTATTATTTTTATTTTTATAGAATGAACAGAGGCAGAGAGAAGTTGAGTAACTGGCTTAAATTCACACAGTAAATTGAATCAAATCAGATTCCTCTTATTTCAAAGCCACTCTTTTCACTATATTATTCACACTTCCTCCATCATTCCCATCCTTACTCTTTCCATTCTCACCCTACAGCTCTCCTGGGTCAAATGTCTCAAGTCAGATTGTCTCAAAATCAGGATAAGGAGTAGTTCTGGGTTATACTTGGCTGGCCACAGTGATAGGTACCAAATCTAGAGAGAGAGTGGTTCCTTCAATCCCTTCTTCCAGATTTATTTACCCAGCTTCAATGTGGCAATTAACAAGTATCTACTAAGCACTTCTTATCAAAGAATTCAAAGACTAACAAGAGTATGGAGATTAGAAGAGGGTCTTCAATCTCTAGCTCATCATGACAACCCTTAACGCCTTCATTTGCAAGCCTGGATTATCCAGATGGGCCCAATGTAATCAGAAGGGTCCTTATAAGAAGGAGGTGGGAGGGTCAGAGTTGGAAGAGGAGATGTGACAAAGGAGGTAGAAGTCAGAGAGTGAGGTCAAAGATGCTACGCTACTGACTTTGAAGATGGAGGAGGTGGCTGTGAGCCAGGGAATGAAGGTGGCCTTGGAAGCTGGAAAGGGGAAGGAAACTGATTCTCTTCTAGAGCCTCGAAAAGGAACACAGCCTTACCCTGAGGACAACTTGATTTTTCTCCAAGTGAGACCCACCTGGAACTTCTGACCTCCAGAACCATAAGATAAATCTATGTTTTAAGCCACAAAGTTTGTGGTAACTTGTTATAGCAGCAAGGGGAAGGAATACAGATTTGCAGTATTTTGAAGTTTTTGATCTGCTACTTTCTTTCTAAATGGGAATCCATGGTAGGAGTGTGGTTGTAGTTTGGGTTGGTACCGTGTTGCCATTCTCCTTTGTTGCATTGGTGGGATATTACTTGCAGCAGCAGCTATTCTATGGATTGACAATGACGCTTTTCTATTTTTTTTTTAAATCACTATTTCTATCTACTCCTCTTTCCCCTCAATACATATCTTCATTGAGCTCCAAGTTGTGAAGAGAGAGACCTTCTTGAATGGAAGAGGGAAAATTCTTTACAAACCAATCATTCATGCATAGCTCAATGATTTCTTACCAAATGGACTTACAGAATAATAAATTCTAAGCTGTGGGTTGTGATCCAGGAAAGACTCTCAGATACCCCCAACTATTGGATCAATCTGTTTTTGTTGCCTCACTTGCTTTTTTCTTGCTCTCAGTGAACCTAAAACTCTTCTGCTACCCTTTATATATGTACCCATATATTTATGATCTATGTGGGTGTACGTATATGTCAAATTCTTATATATACATCACCATACATAAAATTATGCACAATCTTAATTCATTAAAATGAGCAAGGATTAAGTGTTTCTAATTTATGATTTTCTAGAAAAGACTAGTTAGAAAAATTTTTGGTTTCTTTGTGAGAAGGTAGATGGAGCAAATGTTTGAGGATTATTCTAAGAGTTTTTATGGAAAAGGTGAGTACTCTAAATGATGTCACAACAGAAAATCTAATGAGATTCTTGGCTCCTTTCAAAGCCATTAATGTTTTGCCCCATTTTTGCTCTGGCAATTGTTAAAATATATTTTTTTCTCCTTTGGGCAATAAATTATAAAATGAACAGTTGAAAAATAGAACAGTTGAATCAAACATTAAACTAGAATGAACCATATTAGTGTGCTGAATCTTGAACTGAACCCAGATGTTACTTTTGTATTCAATCATAAATGTTCCACTTTTATTCCAAAGAAGTAAACTAGTTTGAGCCAGAACTTAGCTTCTATATATTTTTCCCCCAAATCATTGAACTGGAAGAAAGCTGAACAAAATTTGAGCCAAACTATTTCATTTGTTTTTAATCTCTGATGAGAAGGGAATTGTATCTCCCTATTTTTTTTCATCTCTGGCTTTTACAAAAATCTTTTAGTTAAAAAAAAAAAGCATGAGGCTCTTATGTTATTTTCTAGTTATGACAACCATAATTGGTCATACTGAAAAGGTTGTATGAAGTTCCAAGGAATATTATCAAAAGAACTCACTTATATGGCACACATAGGGGCTGACAAGGGGACAACTGGGGCTGACTGGGGAGCTAGGTAGAAGTATTCATAGTATTAATTGGTCCTTCACCCGTTTTTATAAAAGAAAAACTCATGCATCTTGACTTCCTGCTGGTGTTCCATTGTGTTGAGACCCTTGTTCATAGACTTCAAAGATCATTTTGAGTTGGTGCTGTCTCCTAACTATTTCTCTGAAATTAAATAGGCATCTGATTTAGGAGATACAGTTTGGGAAGGGTTTTTCCACAGGGCGCCAGCACTACCAGAGCCAACCTTTCTGTGGAGGCTTATATCTATATCCAGACAGAAATCAGGGCTCTGCTTTCTTCCATGTTGGAATCTTAGAAATGCAGAAAATTCCATGGCCTTTTGGTTTAGAAGTAGGAATGGGGCATGGGGCAGGAAGGGGTTGTCTTACTGGATGATGACGAGGAATCTTGTCAATATTAGGTTTCTTCTGAATCTACTCTTCTGAGTCAGGCTCTAAATGGAACCCCTCTTTCTACATTATAAATTATGCTTTATTTAAAAGTCAACAGTGGAAGGTAAAGACCTGTAAAACCACTATTCCTCTTGACAGTGAAGGCGGGTTCTCTATAATGCTTTCTTTAGGATTATATACCAACCTTTGAAATCAAGAAACCCCGTCCATACTGGCATGTAAAGTAATTCTCAAGAGGGTTTTATTTTCTCGTAGACTCCCCAATCAAACAAGTTTCTTGATTAAGTTTAAGTTTCTTGATTCTACTGATTATTGTGTTTGATTTTTTTCACCAGATTACTACCTCTTTCTCGTACTTTTAGACATTTGTAGTCAAATATATCTTTCCTCAGTCCTGTTATTTGCTTTCCCAAGACCTCATTCTTAAATATTTCTCAATATCAGTTCATTTCTCTTTAATTAGCTTAGATTGATTTTTTAAAAATTAATTTATGATAGCTGACCACACTTTGCATTTTGTAAATGCCTTTCTAAGAATATATTTTGCATTTCTAATCTCTGATGATCATGTTGCCCTTATAATTTCACAAATAGAAAAAGCATTGGGAATTTAGTCTAGGTACATTTTTATAGCAAACAGTTATTATGGAAACAGATAGAATAACCATTAATGTAGCCAATTACCTAGGTTCATGTGTGCTCTCTAGATGCAAAGACGAGAGAGTTTAATGGAGATTGAAAGACTAAAGTAGAAGAGTTAGTACTGATCGTGTGAAGATGATAACATTCTCTCTGATGGTGATTTTCAATTTGAAGATCACTTTTGTATACACAATCTCACCCTGTCCTGACCACAATCCCAGAAACAATGCAGAGAAGAAGCTGTTACTTGTAGACTTGGAGAGGATAATTACTTATTTGAAGGATAAGAGATCAGAGTGTAAGAGAACAACTGGTTCTTGTCTCTTTCAAAAATTAGCCTATGTCCTACTTATCACCCCCTGCTGCTTCCCTGAAGTTTTTACAAACACTCCATTTCATTTTTGTTTAGTTTTGCAAAAACAGTAGTTTTTCTTGGCTTTGATCTGAATGATCCTCTCGGTTCAACTGTTTGAAAAAGTCTGAGAAACAACGTTCAGACCAAATTTATCTCATCTTTGAAGTAAATGATGTTTCCTTTAGGATCACGTAAATTTAATACCCACTGAAATTTTGACAAAAGGATTTTATTTGTCTTCTAAATAGATGTTATTTTGTTTTCCATGTCTACTAAAATTACATGTACAAAAGTTTTAAAAAATCCTGGTTTTGTCAGCAACCTACAGTAAGTTTATAAATTTAGGAGGAATTAGGGCAGAGAGGCAAATTGTAGCTAGTCCTGATCTGAGTGGGAGACCAGTGCCCTAGTCCTCTATCTACCACTGATTCCCTATGCTTATATGAGCATCAATCTATAATGTGAGATAGTTAGACTAGCTGATCTCTTCAGTTCTCTCCCACAACTCAAAGATTTTAAGGTCCTGAACTTAAAATTGTTGATTTCAGGTGATGCCAAATCTTCCAATCTATCTTCTGGAATAAGAGATCTATATCCTTTTAATTACATGATAGGAGCGATATGGCAGAGACTGCTATGTGTTTGCCAAAACTCATTCCTTCTAGCTCCTAGTACAAGTAGGTGACTAAGTTCTGGCCTCTGGAATGTGGGTAGAAAGTGGGCACTTTCAAGTCTTACTGCAAAACACTTCAGCCCAGCCTTCTTTCTCTGTCCCTCACCTCTGGCCAGAAGCTTAGATCTTATTGGTTCAAGATGATAGTGGAGACACAAGATAGAAGAACTCTAAGTCATTGAATCTCTACCTAGAGAGGTTGCCAGTTTAGCACATGATTAGACCTTATGTGAGTGCGAAATTAACTTCTGTGAGTCCACTGAGTTTATCTTTTACTGAAGCTAGTACTGGAGTTGGACACTGACATAAAACAAAAAATTGCTATATGCATCATTGGTTTGATGGTCGGGTGGTGGCAAGCAAAGAAGAAACATACTCACCTGGAAGGCTGAAGAGCTCTATTGTGCTGTGGTAAAACATTTGGTGAAAATGTCACCTGCGATAACTTGGAAGGCTTGTATTTGCCTAGGACCCTGTAGCTCTAGCATTAATGAGAGTTGCTGTTTTTACATTGGCTATCATTGACTATTTTGAGAAAAATATTGTAATAAAGAGATAAGGCAAGATTTAGGCTAGATCTCAAGCAGAGGATTAAGGGAATGGGGAAATTCTAGATATTAAGGTACTTCCAGATTGCAAAAGGCAACTATTTCTGGACTCTAAATAGTAAGCTTTAACATTCTATATGTAATACTAAATATTGTTATTTAGTATTATATGTAATACTAAAAGAGCTTTATTGACAAAGACAAGTAAGACTTTTTCAGTTAAACATAATAACAGATTAGCAGTATTATCTTCCCACTAAACTGTATTATTTCGGATAGCCTTAATGTAATCATCAAGTTGAGAGAGAGAGGGAGGGAAACGGAGAGACAGACAGACATTCATTGAAGCTAAGAAGTAAGATAGGTTTGAGAATTATGTCTGAGAAAAATACTGAGTGTGATGATTGGCACTAAAAACTGACTGGAAGCAGCTACTGGCCTACACAGTTTTTGAGAGAATCTACTACCCTAAAAAAACATGAACCTGTTCTAAGTTTGGGGCTAGTTAGAGACCTTAAAACAACCCTGGGCAGGAAGCAGTCTGTGAAAGATGCTCAGCCTACAAATGTCCATTTCAGATATGACCTTGGTGGCTAATTTAAAAAAAATGTAATAATGTTTTTTCCAATCCATGAACATGGAATAATGTTGTGGCCATGGGAACTGATGGACAAAAGAGTACTTTCCAACAGCAGAATCCAGCAGAATCAGTGTGTCAATAAGGAGCTTCTTCAACTCCCACAGTTGAGGGCCCTCACTATAGTTGCTCAGCAGGATTTCTTTCTTTCTTTCCTTTCACTGACCAGGAACTGTTATGTGCCTTTCATTCTTTATTTTGTCTTTTAAATTTTTTTTTAGGGCCGCATCCTTGGCATATGGAAGTTCCCAGGCTAAGGATCAAATCTGAGCTGTGGCCTCCAGCTACTCCACAGCCACAGCAATGCCAAATCTGAGCCATGTCTGTGACCTACACCGCAGTTCATGGCAACACCAGGTCCTTAACCCACTAAGCAAGGCCAGGGATGGAAACTGTGTCCTCAAGGATACTAGTCTAGTTTGTTACCATTGAACCACTATGGGAATTCCTACATCCTTTATTTTTTATTTATTTATTTTTTAATTTCAAGTTCAATTTTATTTTATATTGGAGTGTAGTTGATTTACACTGTTTTATTTCAGGTGTACAGCAAAGTGATTGAGTTATACATATACACATATCCATTTTTTTTTTCAGATTCTCTTCCCATATAAGCTATCATAGAATATTGAGTAGAGCTCCCTGTGCTATACAGTAGGTCCTTGATACATCCTTTATTTTTAATGAAAGATTTTGCTGTAATTACACTCTCTCCATTTCACTATTGTATGTAGGATATTTGTGCAGGAGTGAACAGATAATTTAATATTTAGTTATTAAGTCACTTTTTTTTTTAACATCCTAGCTGCTGGGCTGCAAGAAGCCACATGATAAAACTGATGCATCAAGGCGAGAGGCTGCCTTCTGAACTGCCTCAGTGACTGCATGGGCTTTGGAAGTACTTTGTGTGGGGACCTAGGAGATCTGCTAATGTGATAAGAGAAAGAGTAAAATTGAAATTTGGAGGCCAAAACAGTGGACTGTAGCAGAATTGCTATGTGTTAACAATGTCTTTCTTCTATTTCTCGGCAAACAGCAGGGCTCTTTTTCCTACTTTTGCTTTGTATGGTCATGTGATTGATGTTTGGCCAAAGTAATGCAAACAGAAGAATGTTTTGTCCACTAAAACCTCTAGCATGATAATCTATGTGCTCTCTCCTGTCAGTTGGCTGGAAGCAAAACCCTCTGAAGTTCTAAGACAGGGGTTGGGCAAACTACAGCCTGTGAGTCAAATACTATCCACTGCCTACTTTTGTAAATCAAATTTTAACACGGTCTTGCTCATTGTTTAGATATTGTCTGTAACTATGTTCCTACTACAACAGCAGACTTGAGTGGTTGCAACAGGAACTGATTGTTCCTGTTGAAATATTTATTAACGCTCCTTTACAGAAAGAGTTTTCCGAGTCCTGTTTTAGGGGATGGTAGATGGGAGGATTCTGGATTGCACTGTCACTTCATGGAAGACACCCACTGCCTACCCTATTAGTTCACCAGAATAAATTTTACTGTGTTAGAAATAGAGATTTTTTTTTTTGAAGTTTACTTGTGCAGCAGCTTGAATTACCGTGACTGAGGTTTAAATGTAGAAGGACCTGTTCTGCCTTATGACCAAGGTCTCAGTGTGAGATTCATGTCTATAAACAGTAGAAATGGACCTAACTTTGCATAAAGAGAGTTTGAAAGACATTTTGGTTCCCATAAGAAAGTGAAATTAACGCATTTTTCCAATAAAAATTCTGCTTACGTCTGTATTTTTAGGGATTAATTTTTTTTAGGGAGCAGAACTGTCTTATACTTTAAGTTCATTCCTTGTCCCAATAAATTAATGTGTAAAAATGCATACTCCAGCTGTCTTTTAAATGTTTGTTCTTACAGAGTACTTAGTTACATACTCTCAGGCTAAGAATGCAAGCTCCTGAATTGCCATTAAATGGCCCCAGCAAAACATCTGTGTGTCTGATAGCTTTTAATTTGAGCTATCTTTGTTTTCTTCTTAAAGCGGACCTTTATAGAAAATGTTTAAAAACATAATCATGATCTTTAACAAGTCAATTCTACGTTAATTGTTAGCTTTGGAAAATACCTCATAGAAATTAAATATCTAGAGCATATCTTTGAAAAGTTTTACACCAGGCCCCTGGCTCACCCTAGTATGTACAGGTAGGTCCTGCAAACCCAGTCTCCCAGCTCAGCATAGGCTGGCTTCCATGGCTCCAGGTAGGTCCTGTGGCCCTGGGCTCCCACTCAAACCCCCAAACCCAGGCTTCCTCTGGGTTTATTACCTTTAAGATAGTACTGCAATTGATCTTTACATAGTTCTATTTTTGTCTTGGTATTAATAATAATATCTATAAATTCATTAATTTTCCCTCTGTTCCACTAGAATGTAAGCTTCACAAAGGAGGAAATGTATGTCTTGACTCTCCAGTGCTTAGCATGTCTCTTCTGCCTAGAACATATCAGATAAGTATTTGTTGTGTTGACTGAAATAAAAATGCATGATGTAAAATTGTGCACAAAGTTTCATTCAGGGAACTTACTGAGGACTATAGATTGGGAGACAGCCTCTGAGAGAGCTCTGAGGAATTGTTCTGAACAGGTAAAGGAGGAACCAGGGTACATATGAACTTTTTTTGCTAGGAAAACATGTAGTCAAATATAAAAAATTACTGCTAGTCACAAAGATAGGTATTACCAATTAATGATTTTAGTGCTTTTCTAGGTATAGAAAGATGTAAGAATCTGGGGTTGTAGAAATTTTTCCTTAGTTATGTATCTTATCTAGAGGTCAGTATATTCAAAGCACAGAATGCTTCCTGTCTGTCTCCTTTCTGAAATCCCTGCAGGGTGCACTGTCAGTGGGTGACTGCAATGGCTAATGGCTTGATCCTTGTGGAACTGGAATGGCACGCAGCACTTTTTCTTCACAGTTGAATAAATAAATGAATGTATAAATGATTACCTCTATTAAAATTTTGTAAAATTTTTTCCACATTTCATTGTATGCATCTAGGTTCAGCTAACACATTTGAGTGTCATTTTATAACCCAAATCAATAAGCGATAACTCAAAAACTTTTTAAGCATAGATTTACTCATTGTTCTTTTTTGGACGTCTGTATTAGATTTTAAAATGTTTACATAAACATAAGGAGAAGCATATTGTACTAGTAATATGCTCTCAGCTACATCTAGTGGCATACCCTACTAAAAGTTTCTTAGGCAACTGAGGTTTGTTTTTCCTCCATAACAAGGAGCTAAGAGGTAGCCCATTCCAGGTCTGTGTCGGTACTCAGTGATGTGAGAACATTTGTATAAACTTTCATTGTGTAGTCACAAAATTGCGGCAGCAACTCCAAACCTCATGTCCTAAAGTGGTATCCCCCTAAGCAGGAAGGAAGAAGAGCACAGAACTTTTTAGTCAGGTCCCATCTCAGACCTACTGACTCAGATTCTGTGTTTTAATAGGATCCCCAGGTGATTCTTACACACATTCAAGCTGGTCTAGTAGACTTTGTCCCTGGTTATTGCTATGGTTGCTGTCATCCTCCTCATCATTATATGTGCAAGTGACCTGTCACAGGGAGCATTGTTAACTGCAAACAGACAAGCAGGACACAACTGAAAGGTATTTCTTTTGGTTATCTCACATCTTTCCTAGTTGGCCCTATAAGAAAAAATCCTACTGATTTTGAGAACTTGAAGGAAGGGTCCTTTAACAGAAGGGCAGTGTGAAAAAGGGCCTCAAAGTTTCATCAGACAGATTTGTCTTACAGCGCGCAGATTTCTGAGCTCTAGATCTATGTCAGAATCTCCTCTGAGGGCCTTGCAATCTGGGTATTTCAGTAATTCCAGGAGTTCTCGTGCAGCCATTCTTTTTTTTTTTTTTGTCTTTTTGTCTTTTTGCTATTTCTTGGGCTGCTCCAGCGGCATATGGAGGTTCCCAGGCTAGGGGTCGAATCGGAGATGTAGCCGCCGGCCTACGCCAGAGCCACAGCAACGCGGGATCCGAGCCGCGTCTGCAACCTACACCACAGCTCACGGCAATGCCGGATCGTTAACCCACTGAGCAAGGGCAGGGATCGAACCCGCAACCTCATGGTTCCTAGTCGGATTCGTTAACCACTGCGCCACAACGGGAACTCCTCGTGCAGGCATTCTTGCACCAGTTCTCATAGTAGCATTGGGAACAGAAGTTTTGGTCCCATTTTTTCCATTTGATGCTGAAATTTTCACTCCTATACTGTGACTCATTTTCATTGACCTCAGATTAAACATGTCTTCTGTTAGGGGATTTACTAGAAATATAAATATAACTCAGATGCTCCTGTCCTCCTGAACTTCTAGTGCCTTGGTCAGGCCTACAGTCTTCACTTTCTCTTTTGTTTCCTATGGGGAATGGTAGGAAGAACCCCACATCAGTCCCTGGTTCCGGCTGTACCACGGTTTGAATTCATTTTGGGCTGGAAGTATTATTTGGCAGATAAAGTCTGAGGACAAAAAGGATGCTTGTGATTGTGGGAAAGCTGCTAAAACTTTCTGGTTTCTTCAACTATAGAGTAAAGTGTTGAACTGAAGTTCCTTTTCCTAAAATCCATTGTGGATTTCTAGGAAGACGCAGGTCCATTTTCTCATCTTTCAACAATTTAATTGTTTTCTAAGTCTAGTACTGATGTGACTGCAGTATGAATGACCACGTCAGCAAGTAGCTGCAGACCTTTAGTGCCTCCAGGAAGATTCATGAAAATTAATATTTACTTGGTAAGGATGACATTTAGAATGCATTTTGATTAATGGTCCTGAAAATAAGCAAATTCCTTCTACCAGCTGGAGTCTTGGAGCCTTCATTTGTCTTGAGATGTAGAAATGCAAGGCATAATTTTTCAGTCTTGTCAATGAGGAATAGTTTTCTTTCAAGATTTTCAGCAGAATTTTTGTTTAGTTAAAAATTCCAAGCAATTCTCCTAGTATTTAGGAAACATCATTGATCATCATCTGGGGCATAGTTTAGGAGTCAAAACGGTATTACATCAGTCGTGCATGTTTTTTAAACTAAGAGGGCCCCTGTGGGGTGAGAACATGTGTTTTCAAGGAGGAATTTAAATCATTGGGAAAGTTCAAAGTTAGAGTCACAGGGACTCCATAGCTTGGCTATAGAAATGCCAAGTGCAACCTGGAAGAGTCTTTGGCTAATATCAGGTCTGAAATGCAAACTAAACAGGAAGCCACAGCAGAGTGAGGAGGAGGGCCAGGGAAGCAATCTATTTTTTGGAAGCCCCAGCTGATGGAGACCAGGTTTGGGGAGCTGCCAGGCACTGGCCCTTCCCACAGATCTCAGTCTTACTGCTCACGGAGTTCCTTTTTCTATTCCTTGAAACTCTTACAACTTTCTGTTTGGGCTCAGGAGTTGTCTTTTTTTTTTTTTTTTTAAATCTTTTTTCTTTTTAGGGCTGCACTGAGGCACATTGAAGTTCCCAGGTAGGGGTCAAATTGGAGCTGTAGTCGCCAGCCTACACCACAGCCACAGCAATGCCAGATCCAAACTGCATCTGCGAGCTACACCACAGCTCGTAGCAACACCGGATCTTTAATCCACTGAGCGGGGCCAGGGATTGAACCCATGTCCTCATGGATACTAGTTGGGTTCATTACCGTTTAGCTACAATGGGAACTCCTGGGCCCAGGAGTTTTATCATTTCACAGTTGAGATCTGAGGAGCCAAATAGTGCTGTTGCCCCACAGTGAAGTCAGAGTATGCAGACACACATTCATCTAACTCATAGTAGAATATTCTCAGAAATGTCTAGGGCTTCCCATGGTGCTGTGCTTAAACAGACCAAGAATGAATTTTTCCAATACTATGTTTTATAAATCTTTAAAAAAAATCATTAGTAGACATTATTATGTTTTTCTAATATATATATATATATATATATTTTTTTTTTTAAATGGTGACACTACAATATATACAATGAAGCTGATCTGGGTGAGCTAGGTAAGGGACTCTGCTTTTTCGGTCATCCCTTCACTTCCTCTTCAAATTCTTATCAATTCATAGTGTTCCAGTGACATAAATACAGTTTATAAGCCCCTGCTTTTTGATATCATCTTTAGAAAATTTGCTTTTCTCATTTGAAGTCTGAACCCTCACCAATACATTTTAACAGTCTTAAAAACTTTTTAATTATCATTTTTTTGGGGTCTCATATTACCCTAGTGAACAAATATTCCTGTTTTCCAAATGTCAGCTCATAATTCCTTTCTTGGGAGCAAACTTTGCTGGCTCTGCAAGGCTGATTTAAATGCTTCTTCCTCTGTTCTCCAATACTGCTTTCTAGAAGCCTGCCTGTATCCTTGTGTAGCCCCCTCAATATAGGAAATTGCATGATCAGTCGTTTCACCCAAGTTCCTGTTTCCAGGGTGATGGTAACAATGGTGTAATTGCTGTGCAATGTGAGTTTATTTTCAGATCAGAGTCCAGGCAGCAAGTGTCTTTTGGGAACCAAAAAGGGGTTTACACATTTCATCTCATCTCAGTAGAAGAATAAGGCTCATTTAGACTGGGAGTCATCAGCTGCTAAATGGAGAGTCATGTCAAAAAGGCAGAGAGAGCTGTTGCGTTGTCCAGCCAGTCCTGAGATGCCAAAAAGCAAAGGGGAGGGGGGCAGAAATGAAAACTTTCCAAAGGGGACATTTGATAATAATTCCGTATTTAAAGATTATACTTTGGCATAATCCACTAGCAAAGGCAGAGCTTTTTTTGAATGAGTAAGAAGGAAAATGAGGCAGGAAGCAGGCATCTCTGCACAGAGACGGGGGAAGAGAGGCATGGGACATACAGATGAGGAACAGAGCAACTGCTTTAGCCACCCTGGGTAGGCTTGTCTCCTCTTCCCCAGAGAGCTAGAGAAAGGAGCTGGAAAAAGGTTCCTGAACCCCTCATACTTTGTTGGGAAGTCATCATATGAAAGTGTGTGAGGTGCACTGCATACACAGATACTTGATAAATGAGAGGGCAATGACTCAAAGTGAGCTGAGCTGACCAGGCTGCTGATGTTTTCCTGACATTTCCATCAAGTTTAATGTTTCCTGTGTCTCTCCTCCCACTAAAATCTTAACTGACTTTTCAACTTCTACGAGATTTCTTCCTCACTTTAGAGCACATTTTTGTACTGGATAAATACATATTGAAAAAGTTTCATGAACACCTTCCTTCCCCCGCCCCCAAGTCTTTGTTTAGGGCATGAGGAGGACTTGCTCATGTCACAGATCTGAGTTCTTGTGAAATGTGATATTCTGCACTTCTGTGCTGGAAATCTAGCATGTCTCTATTTTGATTAGAAGAGCCTCTTTCTTAAGTCTCTTCGCATTCTCTTCACATGAATGACGAGCCCTAGCAGTTGCCTGGGTTTAGAAAAATGTTGCCATCAATGCACCTTACTGCATGCTGTCTTCGTGAGACTGACTTTTGTCTTTGCATGCTTCCTGCTATACTGCCACTATTCACATGCTATAATTAATTGGTACCCATCTTCCTTTCCTACTAGCCTGTGTGATCCTAGATGGCAAGGATTAGGCTTCATTTATAGCTGGCTCTTCACAATTAGCATATATTTTGGCTCACGGAAAGTGTACAGTAAAAGCTTGTTGAACAAATAGTTTGAAATAAAGGTGGCAAGTGTATTTTAAAAATATTAGTTGGTGTGCTTTGTTATTTTTCTTTTTACCTCATGGGTATTCCTTTTCCCTTTTTAGACAACTGTGCTGCATTTGTTGTCTCTACTTATTTGGGAATGGAGTGACACACAGAAATAGCAACAAATCTGAGTCAATATTTACCCTGAGTCTGGAGAAGGAGAAAGGGGAGAGACTGCAACGCATAGAAATTGATGGAGAAGAAAATTCTCATGAGGAACAATCAGGTTTCCCCCAGTCTTGAGGTTAGAAAGGATTCTCTGGGCTGGGAAGAAGGAAAGAAATGAGAGCATGTACAGGGGTGAAGTCTGTAATAATAGGGACCAGGGTCTGAGCCTGGAGGGATACTGTGTGGAGAAGCAATGCCAGGACCCAAACACCACCTAGCTGGCCTTGAGAAACCTCTGAACATGGTCTACATAGAATCCCTATTTTTTGTACTTCCTATCCATGCTGGCTGAGACTATCCTCCATAAGTAGCTGGTAGGTTATCCCTGATTGTCTAGAGTAAACTGTGTCCATCTGTGCCACCAAGATTTGCGAGGTTGCCATCTAAATTCCAAGCTCAGAATGAAAAGCAAATCCTTTCCAGGGGCCCACATGGTCTTGACTGCCAATGCACCTGTATTATTTCTCTGACTCCCATCTCCTATAGCTTCCCCCTTGCTTCCTGCACTGTAGCCATGCTGGCCTCCTTGCTTTTCCTAAGCACCTCGGAAATGCTGCCATCTTAATGCCTTTGCACTAGCTGTTCTTCCTCTCTAGAAGCACCCTCATCTAAAAATTCAGCTGTCATGGCTCAAAGGTGACTTCCTCAAAGAGATCTTCACAGACGATCCTATTTAAAATTACAGCCCAACCTAAATCCACTCTTGGTGCTCCCAGTCTTTCCTACCCTGATCTATTTTTCCTTTTTTTAAATAGCACTTGCCACATACTAACCTTCTGCTTTACTCTATTATTATCTTTTATTTATTGTCTCCCTCTGTTAAAATGCAAGCTCCACGTGTGCAGAAATCTCTATCATTCACAGATATATCCCAAACACCTAGAAGAGTGTCTCATATATAGTAAATGCTCAATAAATATTTTTTAAAATAAATGAATCCTGTAAGAGACAAAAACTCTTTAATATCCCAGGCTTCACTAAACCACCTGAGATAAAGTGTGGACCTAGATATCTGGTTTGTGTGTGTGTGTGTGTGTGTATGTCTGTGTAAGAGAAGCCCCCCCACTCCCATACCTGAGTGGGATCTTTAGTGAGACTAAAGAAAACCAGACTGAGAACTGCCTCCTACTTGTCTCTCCCTCAGGTTGGCACAGTGGCAAAACTGATCTGTTTTACCAAAATCCACAATTTCATTAGCAAACACAGTAATAATAGAGTTAATATTATTTTTGTAAGTGTATTTGTTGGAGTAGTTTTTATAAATAAAAATGAATTTCCCTTTGAACTATTATGAAAGGAAGTTCTAGTCTTAGGTCAACACTTCTAAATTAATAAATGTATCTGAACCATATTAGTAGTATTATCTTATACCCTCTTCTCTTCCTCTGCCTTTCCATTTTCCTTCTTTTTTTAAATTGAAGTATCGTTGATTTCGAATGTTGTGTTAGTTTCAGGTATAGAGTGAAGTGATTCAGTTATATATGTATATACATATTCTTTTTCAGATTCTTTTCCCTTATAGGTTATTACAAAATATAATATCACTGGGCTATACAGTAGTAATCTCTTTTCTATTTCTATTTTATATATAGTGTGTATGTTATAATGTGCTGTACATTATAAACTATAGTATAGTTTTATAGTGTGTATATGTGAATCCCAAACTCCTATTTATCCTTCCCCCCCTTTCCCCTATGGTAACCATTAATTTGTTCTCTATGTGTATGGGTCTATTTCTGTTTTGCATAAATGTATATTTGTATCTTTTTTTTTGTCTTTTTGCCTTTTCTAGGGCCGCTCCTGAGGCATATGGAGGGTCCCAGGCTAGGGGTCTAATCGGAGCTGTAGCCACTGGCCTATGCCACAGCCACAGCGTCATTTTTAAGATTCCACATATAAGCAATATCATATGATATTTGTCTTTCTCTATATGACTTACTTTACTTAGTATGATAATCTCTGGGCCCATCCATGTTGCTACAAATAGCATTATTTCATTCTTTTTTATGGCTAATATTCTGTTCTGTCTATAATATATATATGTGTGTGTATATACATATATATACATTCATATCTTCTTATCCATTCCTCTGTCGATGGACATTTAGGTTACTTCCATGTCTTTGCTGTTGTAAATTGAGGGGCACGCATCTTTTCAAATTATGGTTTCTTCCTCCATTTCCATTCAATGAATGATCAGAGGGAAACCTACTGTCTCAGGGTACCCTTCTCTTTTCTCTCTTTGGGGTAGCTATTTCCTAGCTTGAGTGCAGAACAAGGAGAAGCTGTTCATTTGGAGAGTATTAGTGAAAATTATTCATTTTTAAATATGCCATGCAATCCAACAAGACAGATATTAGAAGACTTATTTCAAAGATGAGGAAATGGAAATTTTAAATAAGCCAGGTTTATATACTCAGTCAGATCCTGAGCTGAAATTTGACCTTATTTTGTACAGTGCAAACGTTTTGTTCTTTTCACTCTGCTGGATGGAGTGAATGCTAATATTTCTTTTTTTTAATTACTCAATGAATTTATTACATTTATAGTTGTACAATGATCATCACAATCCAATTTCACAGGATTTCCATCCCACAACCCAAGCACATCCCCCACCCCCCAAACTGTCTCCTTTGGAAACCATAAGTTTTTCCAAGTCTGTGAGTCAGCATCTGTTCTGCAAAGAAGTTCATTCTGTCCTTTTTTCAGATTCCACATGTCAGTGAAAGCATTTGATGTTGGTATCTCATTGTATGACTGACTTCACTTAGCATGATAATTTTGAGGTCCATCCATGTTGCTAAAAATGCCAGTATTTCATTACTTTTAATGGCTGAGTAATATTTCATTTTGTATATGTACCACGTCTTCTGGATCCACTCCTCTGTCAATGGACATTTAGGTTGTTTCCATGTCTTGGCTCTTGTAAATAGCGCTGCAATGAACATTGGAGTATTTGTGTCTTTGCGAGTCATGGTTTTCTCTGGATAGATGCCCAGGAGTGGGATTGCTGGATCAAATGGTAGTTCTATGTTTAGTTTTCTGAGGAATCTCCACACTGTTTTCCACAGTGGTTACACCAATTTACAATCCCACCAACAGTGTAATAGGGTTCCTCTTCCTCCAGACCCTCTCCAGCACTTATTGTTTGTAGACATTTGGATGATGGCCATTCTGGCTGGTGGAAGGTGGTACCTCATAGTGGTTTTGATGTGCATTTCTCTAATAATGAGTGATGTTGAACATCTTTTCATGTGTTTCTTGGCCATCTGTATGTCTTCTTTGGAGAACTGTCTGTTGAGATCTTCTGCCCATTTTTTGATGGGGTTGTTTGTTTTTTTGGTATGGAGCTGCAGAAGGTGTTTGTAAATTTTGGAGATGAATCCCTTGTCAGTTGATTCACTTGCAAATATTTTCTCTGATTCTGTAGGTTGTCTTTTCGTGTTGTTTAGGGTTTCCCTTGCTGTGCAGAAACTTTTAAGTTTAATTAGGTCACATTTGCTTATTTTTGTTTTTACTGTCAACACTCTAAGAGGTGGATCTGAGAAGACGTTGCTGTCATTTATGTCAGAGAGGGTTTGGCCTATGTTTTCCTCTAAGAGTTTGATAGTGTCTGGTCTTATATATAGGTCTTTAATCCATGTTGAGTTTATTTTTGTGTATGGTGTTAGGGAGTGTTCTAATTTCATTCTTTTCCATGTGGCTGTCCAGTTTTCCCAGCACCACTTATTGAACAAGCTGTCCTTTCTCCATTGTATATCCTTGCCTCCTTTGTCATAGATGAGTTGGCTGTAGGCGCATGGGTTGAATTCTGGGCTTTCTATCTGGTTCCACTGATCTATATTTCTGTCTTTGTTCTAGTACCATATGGTTTTGATGATTGTTGCTTTGTAGTATAGTATGAAGTCCGGGAGCCTGATTCCTCCAGCTCCATTTTTCTTTTTCAGGATGTCTTTAGCTATTCTGGGTCTTTTGTGCTTCCAAACAAACTTTAAAATATTTTGTTCAAGTTCTGTGAAAAATATCCATGGTTACTTGATAGGGATTGCATTGACTCTGTAGATTTCCTTGGGTAGTATAGTCATTTTGATCATATTGACTCTTCCAATCCATGAGCATGGTGTGTCTTTCCATCTATTTGTGTCATCTTTGATTTCTTTCATCAGCATCTTATAGTTTTCAGAGTACAGGTCTTTTGTCTCTTTAGGTAGGTTTACTCCTAGGTATTTTATTCTTTTGGATGCGATGGTAAATGGGATTGCTTCCCTAATTTCTCTTTCTGCTCTTTCATTGTTAGTGTATAGAAATGCTGTTGATTTCGGTGTATTCATTTTGTATCCTGTGACTTTGCCAAATTCATGGATGAGCTCTAACAGTTTTCTGGTAGAGTCTTTAGGATTCTCTAGGTATAGTATCATGTCATCAGCAAATAGTGATAATTTTACTTCTTCCTTTTCAATTTGGATTCCTTTTATTTCTTTTACTTCTCTGATGGCTGTGGCTAGGACTTCCAAAACTATGTTGAAGAGTAGTGGTGAGAGTGGACATCCTTGTCTTGTTCCTGATCTCAGTGGGACTTCTTTCAGCTTTTCTCCATTGAGAATGATGTTAGCTGTGGGTTTGTCATATATGGCCTTTATTATGTTGAGGTAGGTTCCCGCTATGCCCACTTCCTGAAGGGTTTTTATCAGAAATGGGTGTTGGATTTTGTTAATATTTCTATATTACCTTCAACTTTTCTAGGTAATGCCACATCAATGATCTCATTAAGTGCTCAAAAAACCACTTTTGATGACCCATGAGTTGCATGAGAAAGTGCAACTGAAAAATGTTTTCTAGTGATGGGAAGGGCTGTGTCTATGGAGTTGCTTGACATATGTCAGTTCTGTGGCTTTAGCTGGAGAAAGGTGACTCATTGGACAATCCTTCTGGGCATCATAACTAACTGTAATGGTGTCTCTTCTGTAATAAG
The DNA here is from genome assembly GCF_016906955.1 of Phacochoerus africanus. NCBI lineage: Eukaryota > Metazoa > Chordata > Mammalia > Artiodactyla > Suidae > Phacochoerus > Phacochoerus africanus. Next base: position 54,851,580 of record NC_062545.1, read on the forward strand.
AAAAGGAATGTCTTGATAGAAGTTTGCCTCTGATATAACCACAAAACCTGTATTACTCACATCTGCAGAAACCTGAATTTTGTAGGTGATATACAAGTGAGAAGATCCTTCTGAGACCAGCCATCTGTGTCATGCTGGACACAAGCTTGTTTTGTTTTTTAATTAGACGTTTTCACTAAACAGAATTATACCTTTCAAACCATGAATTCACAAATTAGGCCATGCAATGCGATGGTTATTAACATTTTTGTGTTATCAACCTTTCTGAGAGGCTGATTAACCTTTTACTTTCTCCCTAGGAAATAGGTACATATAAACATACCAAATCTGTTCACATTTAGAAAGTGTACTTTGACCTTGGTTAAGAAACTTGCTTTAAGAGGAACCACCCTAAGGCACTTTAATTTGAAGGAAGTGTTTCATTCTCTTTTCTTTTACTATCCCAATTCCACCCCTCCACCAATATCTTAAAATAAAGGTGTTTTATGAAACAGTAGGGTGGCAGGAGTCTCCTTTGTAGAATATTTATTCTTTATTCTTTAATTTAAAGTTTATGATTCTGAGTATTTCCTGGAGAAGTCAGTTGAATTTAAAAACCACCAGGATTCTCAAATACTATTAGCTACTTGTGTCCGAGGCTGCGTCAGTGCAATGGTTATCTACCACCTACAGCTGACACCATGCAATCCATTGCTGAAGTCCAGAAACTTCCAGTGACTCTAGGTCCAACTGATACAGAGAGACTGGCTTCCTTCCTCCAGGAACTGTGTGTTTATCTGTTGACAATTCTATTATACATATAGCACAAGGAAAATTAAACTTCTATGGTGCCAAACTTTTAGAAAGTGAGTCTCAGTCTTCCTAGAATTGTGAAACTTTTGTGTGATTGCCAGTTTCCTTAATGCCCTAAAAGTGGTGTTTTTATTTTTACAAAATAAACTGGTTTAAAATCAATTTTATGGGAGTTCCCATCATGGCTCAGTGGTTAACAAATCCAACTAGGAACCATGAGGTTGCGGGTTCGATCCCTGGCCTTTCTCAGTGGGTTAAGGATCTGGTGTTGCCGTGATCTGTGATGTAGGTCACAGACGCAGCTCAGATCCTGCGTTGCTGTGGCTCTGGCATAGGCTGGTGGCTACAGCTCCGATTCGACACCTAGCCTGGGAACCTCCATATGCTGCGGGAGTGGCCCAAGAAAATGGCAAAAAGACCAAAAAAAAATCAAATTTATTTTGAAAATTTGTTAGGTTTTATTTATTTATTTTTGTCTTTTTAGGGCCAAACCCATGGCATATGGAAGTTCCCAGGCTAGGGGTCGAATCAGAGCTGCAACTGCTGGCCCACATCCCAGCCAGAGCAACTCCAGATCCTAGCCACATCTGTGACCTACACCACAGCTCATGGCAATGCCGGATCCTTAACCCACTCATGGAGGCCAGGGATCAAACCTGTGTCCCCGTGGATAATAGTTGGTTTCGTTACCAATGAGCCATAATGTGAACTCCTGAAAATTTGTTAGATTTTAAAATCATCTGATGGAAATTTCTGTGTGGTGTAGCGAGTAAGGGATCAGGTGTTGCTGCAGCTCTGGCACAGGTCAAAATTGCCATGTGAGTTTGATCCATGACTTGGAAACTTCCACATGCTGTGGGTGCAGCCAGGAGAAGTACAGTGCAGGGAACGATGTCCAGTCTCTTGGGTTTGAATATGATGGACGATAGCACACAGACACAAAAAAAGATGTACCTATATGTGTAATTGGTTCACTTTGATGTACAACAGAAATTGAAGAACCCTGTAAAGTACAACAGAAATTGAAAAAACCCTGTAAATCAACTACACTTTAATAAAAAATAGAAAAAATCATAAAAAATAAATCAAGAATATTTAAAAAATTAAAATGAAAATCATCTGTTTAGGTAATTAGCTGAAACTGAGATATCATAAAATACGTTTCTGGCTTTCAGGATTAGTAAGAGCTCTGTTATATGTGGGAAAATATGGAGGCACCACTGCACAGAACCCCAGTGAGTTACTGCATCCATCATAGCAGGCGAATATTTCAGAGACTTAGATGTTTATATTAAGTTTTTAAACAGAGCCTTTGGTGCACTGGGGGCAGTTCAAAATCATTGATTGTTTAATATTGTTATGGAATAGATAGTTGATTTGTCTTTTGTAAAGGAGTGTCAAGATCACATAGTAATTCACCTAAAAATGTGATTTCTTTTTATAATAGCTTTCTTTAGTCATGGTCTGAAATATTCCTCCTGGAGGTTTGGACAGTGTGATTGATACTCTGCTAAATTTACTCTAACTGGTGTATTAAGTCAGAAATTAAAATTTTGGAAGGCATCATTGTTTCAAGTACTCTGTTGCCTGTTTTTTCCTCAGTGTGTCCATCAGAATCTTGATCTATGCTGTCCTGATAGCTGCTTATTGAATCTTCCTGAAATGATTCCTTAGCATTTTTTTTTGTCTTTTTGCCTTTTCTAGGGCTGCTTCCCATGGCATATTGAGGTTCCCAGGCTAGGGGTCGAATCGGAGCTGTAGCCACCAGCCTACGCCAGAGCCACAGCAACACAGGATCCAAGCCATGCCTCTGACCTACACCACAGCTCATGGCAATGCCCGATCCTTAACCCACTGAGCAAGCCAGGGACCGAACCCGCAACCTCATGGTTCCTAGTCGTATTCGTTAACCACTGTGCCACGACGCGATCTCCATTCCTTAGCATTTTTGAAAGTAATAGAAAAGATTTATGAAGAATGACTACATCCTCCATGAAGACCAAAAGTTTTATGTTTTACTCAAGGATTTAATTCAGTAGACTTTAAATTCATCCACCACACACTGGGTTCTGATATTAATTTCCAGTTTATCTTCACTAAAAATAATAGTGGAAGCACTCACCAGATTACCTCTGCCATAACCCAGGATGGATTCTCCTGTTTTATAGTCTAGAATTTGCAGACCTTCTTTTACTCTATATTATTCTTGTCACAGGCATTTGGGTAGAAGTATTACTGTATTTCATGTTCTTTTTACTACTGACCAAAAATTCTGCCTCTAATCTGCAAAAGTTCAAAGTACACGTAACAAAAATATTTTTGTGTATTGTATTGCTCTCAAGGATTATTTCCTTCTTTTTTCCTGTGCAAAATATCCACCACTAATTCTTTATTAATGTGGGAATGGCATTAGTGTCTGGCTGCAAGGCTCTGCAGTGGGGCTGTCTATCTCAGGCTGACTCCTGGGTGCAGGCTCTCCATCCTATATTAGTCTGTAGGCATAGAAAGGGAGCAGTGAGAAAAAGACCGGGCTTTATTACTTCCTAAGGTAGATCTTGCTGTACATTAAAAGCTTTACTTATTAGGAATTTTGCCATATGCTGATCCAGAACTGCCTTCTGGGACTTTCACTAGTCCCTGTTCTGACCTTTGATTCATACATTTGACTTCCTTGTAGCCTTATTGCCTATTGATGCAAATGATGACTGTGGACTATGAAAAAATGATTCATTAAACATGAAAAGTGACTGTGAAAAACATTTACTTTGACGTTATTGTAAAAATAACATGCTGATTGTTTAACACTTAGAAAATATAGACATATAAATGAGAAACTAAAAATAATCTATTATTCACTTCAATGGATGCTGAAAAAGAATTTGACAAAATTCAACATCCATTCATGATAAAAACATTCATCAAAAGGAATATAGAAGAAACATATATCAACATAATATGGGCCATTTATGACAAAACCACAGCCAACATAATACCCAATGGTGAAAAGCTAAAAAAATTCTTTCTGCTAAATTTAGGAACAAGCAAAGAACGCCCACTCTCACCACTTCTGTTTAACATAGTATTGGATATCGTAGCCACGGCAGTCAGATGGGAAAAGAAATAAAGGTATCCAAATTGTAAGGGAAAGGGAAGAGATAAAACTATCACTATTTGAGGAAGACATGATACTCTGTATAAAGAATCCTAAAGTTCCATTCGAAAGCTATTAGAACTAGTAAAAGAATTCAGCAAGTTTTTAGGATACAAGACTAATCTACAGAAATCTGTTGCATTTCTATACATTAATAATGAAATATCAGAAAGAGAAAATAAAAATCCCATTTAAAATTACATGAAAAAGAATAAAATCCCTAGGAATAAACTTAACCAAGAAGGTGAAAGACCTGTACTCTGAAAACTGTAAAACATTGATGAAGGAAATTGAAGATGATTCAAAGAAATGGAAAGACATCCTGTGTTCTTGGATTGTAAGAATCAATACTATTAAAATGCCCATACTACCCAAAGCAATCTGCAGATTTAATGCAATCCCTATCAAAATATCTAGGACATTGTTTCACAGAACTAGAACAAATAATCCTAAAAATTATATAGAACCACAAAAGACCTAGAATTGCCAAAGCAATCCTGAGAAAAAAAGAACAAAGCTGGAAGTATAACCCTACCAAATTTCAGACTACATAGCTACAGTAATCAAAATGGCACAAAAACAAACACATAAATCATTAACACATAATACCCCAAAAATAAACCCATGTACCTATGGTCAATTAATCTATGACAAAGGAGGCAGGAATATACAAGAAGGAAAAAACAGTCTTTTTAATACGTGGTGCTAGGATTACTGAACAGCCACATGTAAAACAACGATACTAGAACATGCCTTCATACCATATCCAAAAATTAAACACAAAATGGTTTAAATACTTAAATTTAATACTGGAAACCACAAAACTCCTAGAAGAGAACACAGGCAGAACACTCTGACATAATTCTTAGCAATATTTTCTTAGATCAGTCTCCCAAGGCAAAAGATATAAAAGCAAAAATAAACAAATGAAACCTAACTAAACTTAAAAGTTTTACATAGCAGAGGAAATCATTAAAAATGAAAAGACCACCTAAGGAATGGGAGAAAATTTGCAAATGACGCAACAAACAAGGAGGTAATATGCAAAATATACAAACAGCTCATACAACTCAATATAAAAAAACCAAATAATCCAATTTAAAAATGGGAAGAAGGGGAATTCTGATTGTGGCTTAGTGGTAACGAAACTGACTAGTATCCATGAAGATGTGGGTTTGACTCCTGGCCTCGCTCAGTAGATGAAGGATCTGGTGTTGCCATGAGCTGCGGTGCAGGTTGCAGACAAGGCTCAGATCTGGTGTTGCTGTGGTTGTGGTGTAAGCCTGCAGCTATAGCTTCAATTTGACCTCTGGACTGGGAACTTCCATATGCCTTGGGTGCAGCCCTACAAAGACCAAAATTAAAAAGAAAAAAGTAAAGAAGACTTGAATAGACATTTTCCCAAAGAAGACATACAGATGGCCAATAGGCACATGATATGATGTTAAACATTGCTAATTATTAAAGAACTGCAAATCAAAACCACAACGAGATATCATCTCACACCCATCAGAATGGCTGTCACCAAAATGTCTACCAATAACAAATGTTGAAAAGGGTGTGGATAAAAAGGAACATTTGTACACTCTTGGTGGAAACATAAATTGCTGTGGACACTGTAGAAAACAGTATAGAAGTTCCTTAAAAATTAAAAATAGAGCTATGATCCAGCAATTCCACTCTTACATATATATCTGGAAGAAAATGAAAACACTAATTCAAAAGATACGTGAATCTCAATTATTTATAACAGCCAAGACATGGAAGCAACCCAAATGTCCATCAACAGATGATCGGATTAATAAGATATAGTATATTATTATTATAAGTTATGGTGTGTATATATATATATATAAAATGAAATGTTAGCAATAGCAAGTAATATTTCATTGTTTATTTATACAATGAAATATTACCCAGCTATTAAAAATAATGAAATACTGACATTTGCAGCAATGTGGATGGAACTAGAGAATATCATGCTTAGTAAAGTAAGTCAGGAGTTCTCACTGTGGCTCAGTGGTTAACCAACCTGACTAGGAATCATGAGGTTGTGGGTTCGATCCCTGGCCTAGCTCATTGGGTTAAGGATCCGGCGTTGCCGCGAGCTGTGGATTCCACATTGCTGTGGCTCTGGTGTGGGCTGGCGGCTACAACTCCGATTCGACCCCTAGCCTGGGAACCTCCATATGCCGCGGGAAGTGGCCCAAGAAAAGGCAAAAAGACAAAAAAAATAAAAAATAAGTCAGAGTAAGACAAATACCATATGATATGACTTACATATGGGATCTAAAAAAATCCACAAATGAATGTATATACAGAACAGAAAGAGACTCACAGACAGAAAACAAACTTATGTTTACCAAAGGGGTGAGGAACTGGGACAGAGATAAATTAAGAGTACAGGATTAACAGTTAAAAACTGCTTTACATGGGAGTTCCCATTGTGGCTCAGCAAGTTAAGAACTCAACATAGTATCCATGAGGATGTGGGTTTGATTGGTGTGTTATGGATCTGGCATTGCCACAAGCTGTGGCATAGGTTGCAGATGTGGTTGTGGTATAGGCCTGCAGCTGCAGCTCTGATTTGACCCCTAGCCTGGGAACTTCCATCTGCCAAAGGTGCAGCAAAAAAAAAAAAAAAAGAAAAATTAGTATAAATAAAATAGGTAAGCCAACAAGGATTTACTGTATAGCACAGGGAATTATACCCATTATATTGTAATCACCTATAATGGAATGTAACTTACAAAAAATAATAAATGATCTATTATTATAATACTTATAATATTTATTTGATATATTTTCACTTTTATGTGTATTTTTCCAACAGTTTAATATATTGTATATATGGTTTTAAGTCATGTTTTCTAAATATGAAATAAATTTATAAATTCAGTCTTTTTATTGAAAAAAATCAGAAGACACACCTATTCCACTTACTGTTAACCTTAACAGTAACCTTAACGATTACCCTTAACTACTGTTAACCTTAACTATTAACCTTATTGTGTTAGTCATGATTGCCTTTGTTGGGATGTTAAAACTTCATGATCCTACATATCATATTCTTCTTGTAAAATACATAGTGGGGAATTTGAAGAATGATTTTGCTATAAATCCCTGCTGAAAGTTAGTTTGTTTCAGTGTAAAACTCTGTGCTATGCTCCTCCTGAGGTGGGCGTGGAGTTCTTGACACTCATTCTTCATGCTTGGATGGTAAGGTGAAGAGTAAGAAGTGATTATTCCTAAACATAGCAAATGAAATTTCCATTTATTTATTTTTCTCTCTCACAATAATCTCTCTGACAAATCCCAGGACTCCTTTTCCTGGCCAGTGCATGACCAGGCAGCCTCTGGATTAATTATAATTGGGGTGATTTGTAGGTAGCCATGGCCAAGACTTTGGTGACTCTTGGGCTTTGACGAACATCTTCCTTGGCAGTGTGGGTGGGATCAAAGATTATTCTCTCCTCCTCGTACTCATTTACAAAGGTTTTAACCAACCCTCAGGCCTTGAACTTGATCCAAAAGGAATTTTCCAAGGCTTCCTGTGCAAGTTTTGACCTGTCTTAATTGTGTATAGCCTTTGAAAAGATACAAAGAAGGTTTGAGAGGATGGAATATCAGGAAGTGAAGTTGAAATTTGTATCACCTTTCAAGGGAACTGAAGGCACAGTCTTATAGTTACAGAAGACTTGAATATTAAGGAACTGGCTTACTTTATTTCTAGAGAAGATGCTAGGAAAAAAACACTCGGAGTAGATCTGCAATCATCCGGAGCCACTGTAATTGGTGTTGCTTAGATTATGCTCAGAGAACAGTGTTCAGTTTTGATTTCAACACTTGAAAAATAATGTGGAATAGGGCAGGGAAGAAAAACCTGACATTTTCTGGTATTTTAAATTGTTACTTATACTATTTCAGTTTAAAAAATATTCCCCCAAAGCAACTAACCAAGAAAGAACATGAATTTATGGTCTGACAGATTGCAGTCTGAATATAGGCATCATCTCTATTAGCTATATGGCCTTGCAAATTAAAAAATCCCAATATTAAATATATTAGAATATTTATAGTTAACATATATGATGGCAGAAAACATAGCAACAAAAGGAACATTTTTAGTTCTGCTCTAGGAGGGTTGCATTTCAGAATATCTGTCTGCTCTACTATCAGAAATGGAAGTTGGGTTATTAGAAAAAGTGTATCTGAGTTTCAGTTTTCTTATCTATAAAATAGGGATAGTAATATGAGTAATATGATAGTAATATGTTTGTGAAGATTAGATGGCAGAGACAGCACCCCCTTAGCAATGGTCCCATCCATAGCTTATATTCCTGTGTCCTATTCCCTCCTCAAGCCAGCACACCCTGGCCTCTGCCCAGCCCACCTTTGAACCAAAGCTCATCAAGAAGAGCCATAGAGCCTCTTGGTGCCCCACACTGATTTCTGGGCAGGCTTTGTCTCTTTTCTCCACTCTCTCTCCTTTTTTTTTTTTAAATAAAAGTATAGTTGACTTACAATGTTTCTTCCATTTCCCTTGTACAACAAAGTGACCGAATAACATGCAGTTCCCTGTGCTGTATGGTAGGACCCCATTGCCCATCCAGTCCAAATGTGACTGTTTGCATCCACTAACCTGAAACTCCCAGTCCATCCCACTCCCTCCCTCCCTCCCCCACCCCAGGCCCTGGCATCCACCCACTGGCTCTACTTGAAGACCCATTCATCTGCTATTGTTTGAGCAATTCTTCTTGCGCTTGGTTTTCCTCCTACTGTTTCGACTAATCTTGCTCATTCGCCTTCTCAAGTTCTTCTTTCTTTGCTTATCCCTTCAATGCCAGTGTCTTTCCAGGGGAATATCGTTAGCCCCTTTCTTCCTTTCTCTACATATTCTCCCTGATTGATTCATTGACTTGATGTTTAAACTATTCATTCAGGCTGGTAATACAAATCTCCATTGCCAGCCAGAGATTTCTTCTGAGCCCCAAATTTATCAATTAATTTCCTTCTGGTCTTTTGCACTTAAATAATCCACAATATCTCCCAAACAGAAGCACTCTCATGCATCTCTACCATACATATTTTTTGTTTTGTTTGTTTTTGTTCCATATATATCAATTGTGTGCCTGAGATGTGCCGAGCCTTACCTGTTCCTCCAACATTATGTTCAGTCAATTCTTCAGCTAGTGCCCTGCCTTACAGTCAAATGGCATGTCAGAGTCCCCCAAATCCATCATTCTCCCTTATGGCTCCATGCACAGAAAGAAGGAAAGAAAGAGGGCACTTGATCTTAGACAAATAGGGAAAATTACATGGGGTCCCAATTTTCAAGATTCCTGATTCCAGTCCTCATGATACCCATATGTTCTGCTGGTTCTTGACTTCTGTGAAATAAATACCCCTGTTATTCTTCCAATAAAATTTCCTTTAAGGTTAAGCTAGTTTGAATGGATTTATTCCTTGAGATCAAGGAGATTTGATCTAATGGCGTTCTCATGGAGGGAGCTTCAGTGATACTGTGTTCCCAATGAGCTAATCTGCTCCCTTACTAAATGAAACCAATGGTCTGTGCAGAGTGGCATGGCTACATATTGCTTTCTTCTATGGTAATTTATTTTCTAAATATGACTTATCTCTATTTCATTTCCCTCCTAAAACCAACCTTAATGCAAAACACAATGTTTGCATTCACTGTAAAAAATTTAGCAATGATAATTTCCTGGGGGATGGAAGGGGAGGATACACTGCTATATTTCACTAGACATCCTTATGGGATAGGCTCCTCTCCCAAGTTTCTCTTTTTAGGGCCAGCTACCAAGTCTCACTTCTCTACAAGTCTCTCCTGCATCCTTCACATCTGCCTGTGTGCCCTCCCATTTTGCTAGATTTCTTGACCTCTTGCCCCCTTCTAAGGCAGAGAACTGTAGTTGTACTCTTTCCAAGGTGTGGAAAGATATGTTGGTCCTAACTGATGAGACTTTTTTCCTGGTGACTTCCCTTCACTTCCCTCACCATTTATAGGAGGCTTGGGCTTTGGCACAGTTCCCTCAGGGTAGTGTTGATATAGCAGGTGTCCAAGAGGAGAAGGAAGATGGCCTTCAAAGTTTCTAAGTAGACTTTTGAATAATCCAACCTATGAGTGGAAGGAAAATTTTTTAAGCTACAAGTCAAAGTTTATGCTATACATAATGCATTTGGGAAGAATGTATAAGGATTTCAAAGTCAGTTTCTTGCTTTAAATTTAAGAGTCATAGGCTGATGAGAGGGGAGATAAAGAGGGAATCAAGAAGAATGAACTGCCAGTGACTAACCTCTGCCCTCTCTCTCAACCTCCAGCCCTTGGAAGCCTTAGATAAGTTTAGGGATCTCAGGTCAGAGAGGATGAGGGCTTGATTTTTGGGTGAAGACCTGAAAAACAAACCAGACTCTTGAGACCCCTGCATGGTATCAGCAGAATGAGATGCTGCCTGGAGTATCTAGACACAGAGGGCTGGAGGCAACCCCTTGGCTGCCATAGCTCCCAAGTGACTGGAAAGCATCTAAAGCGACAGAGAAGTATGAGCAAGGCTTGGCAGATCTAAAAGGACTTTGTAGCCCCAGTGAGAGGACAGACATGATAAGCAATGATGTTCCAGTCTAAGATCATCAGTGTGAAGCGGGGATGATGGCTGAGGAACCAGGTGCTTCTTCCAATGTCACGAGGTGGCACAGGGACCCAGAAGAAGGCAGGGAGAGAAGGAAAGGGTTCAACAGAGAGATTCTGTACTCCTGAGGGCAGTCTCTCAAGTAGCAGTTGTAGGATGCTTTTTTTTTGTTGTCATTCTCCTTTAAGCCTGAATCATCCATCACTGAAAGTACCCAAAGAAAGAGAATTCTTTACCAACTAGGTTTGGTAAATTGAACATCAAGCTGCATGGGTGATTCAAAAGTCATTAGAATTTGCCTATTAAAGAAAAAAAGACTCTGCACTAACACCTAAAATGAGGGAATAAAATTAGGTTTTATCTAAGTCCATTTCCTAAAATACACTTTTTAGTCCCTGCCTACAACTTTTATTTTCAATCTAAACAATAAACCACTGTGACCAGTCAGGATCTTATGAGGCTATTACTTTTTATGCCATAGGAACACAGGCTCCAAGTCTGGCTACACAGCCCAATGCAGAGGGAGCTTAAAAAGTACTGAGGCCTGAGCCCTATGCCCAGAAATTCTGATTTAGTTGGCTTGAGACATTGTTTTCAAAGGCTCCCCAGTGGTTCTACTGCATGTCCAAGGCTATGAACTACTGCAGTGATGACTTTAGATAGTTTAACATGTAGTTTTCAGGAAACTATTTTAGCATCTACATCACTTTAAATGGGACAAAATCTATTGAGCAAGATTCTAAAATCATCAATAATCAAAGGAAGAGAAAGAAGAACGTCACAGAAAGTCAAGGTTGGTCTTAGCTGTCAGCTTCTCTGTGTCTGATCACTCAGCTTGTGAATGACCCAAGCTCTTTCTGTTTTATTTTTTCCCTTTGGTGGTCTGCCTTCAGGACATTGCTTGGGTTTGATCCCTGGCCTGGGGGCTTCTAAATGCCATGGGTATAGCCCCCCCCAAAAAAAGGGCATTTAATTTTCTTCAGCTCCTTTAAAAGAAGATGGATAGAGTTTCTTTTGCTGCTTGCTTGATTAGAAAGTTTGGGTGGACAAAATTGAAAATTATTCATTTACTTAAGATTGGGGGACAGAGAATAAATTGCGTTAATCCCCTATGAACGAACATAGGGGATATGAAAGCTTTGTTATGCTTTCTTAAGTTCTACATTTTCCAATTTTAGACTTGGAGACAGAAAGTTGCAAGTCAACGTTTTTAGAGTTTAAAAAGTACCCAACAGATATTTGTGTAATATTATTACCTGTCCAACCAGATGTGGCCTCAAAGATGCCATATGATACAGATTTGATTGATTTTAAATGATATAAGAGGAACGCCCCCTGAGAGATCACTGGAAATTGTTGGCACCAGTGGCTGAGATTTTTGGCTGATGTTCATGTCTGGTACCATCTTCTTCACTGAGCAGAAGGCTTGGCTTCTGCTCTTGAACATTTTTCCTTGATGTGCAGCTTTTCCCACCTGACTACTTTGGGGAGAAAAAGTTCTGATGTTGTTCAGGGATTCTCACTGTGGGAAGGATCATTCTAGAGTGAAAGGCATTTTACACCTCTTTTAGGGCAAACTGCCAAGTAGGCTCAAGTCTTTGTTCTGGAGAAAATTATAAGTTATCTACATTCTTTTGGAAATAAAGAAAAATGTAGCAATGTCCTTATTTCAGTTGTTATTTCAAGTAGCTTATTATGCCCTCTCTGTAAACCAGCAGAATTCCTTTGTGATTTTACAGTTGTAACCTTGAAAACATAACCTTTAGATAAAAGTAAATATTTGCACATAATCTTATGAGCATCCAGTTGTATAAACCAATTTTTCATCAGACTCCAGTGAAAGAGAATGGTAAGAGATTACAAAGCACTGGTTTGCAAGGTGGGTGATATGGTCATTTTTCTTGAGCCACTTATATTACTTTAAACTGTAGGTATATCTTTATTAGCTTTCCAATATGGGGAAGCTGGAATTAAATTCCCAATAATGTAATCATATTCAGATTTACTCTTAATTTGCTTTAACTAATTTTAGCATATAAAGTTTTCTGTTACTATAAATGAAGAAAAAATATGAAGGTAGATTGTGCTTTTTCTATTCTTTAGGTTTTAATTTCTAATCATAAGACGATGTAATATTGTGGGCTACCAAAGCTGGTGAAGGCCGGAAGCAGGCACAGATGCGCTATGATTGTGATGGTATAAATTTATGTCTTTAGAAAGCAATGTATATTGATACCTTTAAATCATTTACACCATTTGATGCAGTGTTTCCACTTTTACAAGATTATATAAAAGAAATCATCCTAATTAATAATTTTAAAATGTTCCATGTGTTTTTTCATCATATTATTTAAATGAAAGAAAGTTAGTAGGAATATTAATGCCCAACTGTAGGGGAAAGGTTAAGTAAACTACAGGACACTCACTGGATGAAATATTACACTGCCATTTAAAAGAAGGAATCTAGAAATATAGAAAACCCTTTATGATATTATACGAAAACAGCAGAGTAAAGAAATTATATACAGTGTGCAAGTGCAAATCAGTAAAAAATAAACCCAAAATCTATGCATAAAATCTCTTTTAAAACACATAGTGTTTACTTCTAGATGGTAAGATCAGGAGTAATCTTAAAATGGTTTTTTTTGTATTTTATACATATTTTCAAATTTTCTAGGAAAAAAGATAAATTTAAAACAAAATACAGATAGGTAAAATGATGGAGTAACTGGTTTATGGGCTCTGGGCGTAACAGCTGAACAGAAATTGAGGAATAATGGAGCCATCTTCTCCTGGATGGGCAAAGGGCTGTCAGAAGAGACCACCAGGGTGAACTGACAGGCTGTTTTGCAAATAGTAAAGCCCCCCAATCTCTTGGTTTCCCAGTCTTTGTGAGTCATTGGATTGTTCAATTGTGATTTTTTTTGGGGGGGGTTAATATATTTTTAAATTAAAGTGTAGTTGATTTACAGTGTTGTGCCAATTTCTCCTGTTCAGCAAAGTGACTCGGCCGTATATATATATATACACATATATTTTTAATATTATTTTCCATAATTCCAAATTACAGATGGGAGAACTGAGGCTTACATGAATGACATGTGTTGCTGGAGGTCACGCAGCGCAGTTCTTATAATTTGGGCGAGTTCCAGTCTGATTCCAAAACCTATGGCTTTTTGCCACTAGTTCACACTGCCTTTCATGGGCTTATAGTACGACACAGAAATTACTTTATGCTCAAATATCCTCCGAAATTGCAGAAAGCAGAAAGGAATTTGACTACTGGCTAGACATGCCTGATTTTCTTCCTTCCTTGTCTTCCTCTTGAAATACTCCTGAAATGAGGAAAAATGAGAAAATCTAGCTGTGACAGAGATGGAGTATACGATTGACAATCTGTCAGGCCTTGAGTCAGCAGATCTAGGGTGGAGTTTGTTTGTAGAAGTCAGGAAGATGGTATGGGCATTTTTGGTATTCCTGCCTCAAAGATACAGTGTCTTCATAGGCTTTTTTTTTTTTTTTTGTCTTTTTAGGGACATACCCGTGGCATATGGAAATTTACGGGCTAGGGGTTGAATTGGAGTTGTAGCTGCCATCCTACACCACAGCCATAGTGATGCAGGATCCAAACTGCGTTCTGCAACCTACACCACAGCTCATGGCAACGCCCGAGTCTTAACCCACTGAGCGAGGCCAGGGATCAAACCCACATCCTCATGGATACTAGTCTGATTTGCTACCGCTGAGCCAAGAGGGGAAGTCCTCATAGGCTAATGGAAAGAAGTTACCCTTTCCTACAGATGAGTTGCTTTTTAAGGTGGCCAGAGTCATTCTGTACATCCCTCCCTCCCCTGCTTTTCCTATGTTTCTTTAGAAACCTCGGCCTAATAATGTAACTTGGTCAATGAGGAAGCAGAAAACATTGCAGTTGGGGTGAAGGCCAACACCAGGCAGAGATGAGGGCTGAAAGCACTCTGGGGTTCTTTGTCCTGCACTGTTTGTACAAGAAGAAAAAGAAGGCTGCTTCTGGGATTCTACCAACAGGCAGATGACCATGAGCACCAGAGAAGCTTCCCACCTATTTGCTGGTAAACATATGGCTCCAGGAGATCTCACATTGCTTAAGGTTGAAAAAACTAGATCTCTCCCCTTTGTCCCTCATCACCACCAGAAAAACCCATGTAGGAGTTTTAAAAGTATTGTTTATTTGGTTTTGTTTGTTTGTTTGTTTCATTTTTGGCTGCTCCTCAGTGGCATGTGGAGTTCCCCGAGCTAGGGGTCTGATGAGAGCACTTGCAACCTATGCTGGCAATGCTGAAACAGGGGATCAAACCTGCATCCTGGTGCTAAAGAGATGCTACTGCCAACCCAATTGCTCCACAGAGGGAACTCTGGTATCATTTATTCTAAATCACTTGAATGTGAACAAAAAGAAGGAAATCATGGTTCATATGGCAAAAGACAAAATAAAAATATAAGAAAAAGTAAAATAAGCTCATATAATTAATACTAGATTATTAACTTTGATAATTGATATGCATGAATTAAAACCCCCACCAAAAATACAAAGACTCTTAGATTGGATCCAAACACAATGTCAAACTATACTCTAGAAATCTGAAAAGAAAAATGCCCAGTGTGGGCAGTGGCTATGAAGAAGACCCCATTCTCTGGGTTCTTAGAAGATCTCAAACATTCAGACTAAGAAACTCCTTAATGTGCTGTTTCTTGCATCCCAGTTCTAAATAAAGGAATCTGCCTTGTGAACAAAGCTCTTCATACCAATTAATTAATTTACAATGTGAATATCAACCAAGTAGTCTGTCTGGACTGTCATCTAAGTCTAACCCACATCCTCTCTCCCTTCCATAGCTAACCTTTACTGAGGGGTTACTATGGCCAGACTTAGGTATATTTATTCCCTTTGATCCTCAAAAGCCCCATGAAGGAGGTATGCTGAGTATTTCTTATTTTACAGATGGGGAAACAAAGAAACACAACCTTGATATAAGTTACCCAATATGACACAGTGACCAGGTAGGCAGCAGGTAGCTTGGAGATAATGAAATAAAAGCAGATGGAGTGAGTTAAATGGTTCCAATATTTAATGGCATCAAGGTCTCCAGGCCTTGTGTTGTCAACCTGCAAAGCAGACATCGGTAGTTTGCCTGACTGGGCTCTGCTCTTTAGACAGAGGTGATGTCATCTTCAATACTGTCTCCCTTTTCCCCAATCACTTCTGACTGGCATGTTCTTAAGATAAGTTAGTGCCATCCAGCAGATTCTAGGCACATTGTACAGACCTGGGTGATGCCTTCTTTTAAGGTGACTTTGTTATCCCTGCTCTGCATGTAGGTGTTGATTTATGGTTTAACTTTCAAAGGGCATTTCTCTTATTTTAGTTTGTTAATTAATGGGCCAATGTTGACCTGGAGGGAGGTCTCTAAAAATGTGCAGAGGGCTCTGTCCTTGACCAAATAGTGGTGGAGGTTTTTTTTCATTAATGACTTCAGTGAGAATGTAGAGAGAATATTGATTAGATTTGTGGATGATGTAATTTGGAACAAAAGGTAAAACATTGGCTACTAAAACCAGAACCCCAAAAGCTCTTGGTAGGCAGGGACAATGGGACAGATTTATTTATTCAAGCATTTGTTTTTAAAAAGTGTATCGAGTATTCATTATATGCCAGGAATTAAAGGGGATTCAGTAGTAAATCAGGCAGACAGGGACCCTGAATTTATGGAGTTATCAGTATTTCAGAAAAGATGAAGTTTATTGAGGATAATGATAAAAGCTTTTACTTAGGTCTAAGAAAAAAGAAAGCAGGACAAACCCATGCCTCACCTGCCTGGAATAACACAAAAGCCTAATGGTGGAGCTGTGATTTAAAGGCTGTGACTGGAATAAGACTTTTAGTTGACATTAAGCCCTACACAAGTCAATAGTGGGAGATGGTATAAAAAAGCTGATATGCTCTAGTTACATTAATAGAAATGTACTGTCTCAAAAGAAAGAGGTTTTATTGTCATTATAGCTCATGATGACCAGATCATGCCTGAAGTAGTCTTAACCTCCTTTGTAGCACTCTCTAACAGTGACAAATTTAATGAGGTCCTGAAGACAGCAAAAGAAATAGTGAATGAAGCTCTAGCACGTACAACAAAAAGAAACTGGGATGGTCATTTGGGAGAAGACACATTTACAGGCTATATAATGGTGATTTTCAAATATGTGAAAGGCTGGAAAAGAAAGTAGATTTGCTCTTAATGACCATCTGGTTCTCTGTGGAGTAAGAGAGGTTAATGGGCAGCCAAGGGCCAAGGTTTATGCCTGAGCCATTGAACACAGCCCAGTAGTGGTTAAATCCCTTCACTCTTCAGACTTGTATGGGGGAAAAAAATTTAAGCCTCAAGAAACCATGTTTTACTGGCATTTTTGGAGAGTATCTCCAAGGGAATAGCTTGACATTCCAGACTAACACATCACAGACTGTACAGTTTGAGTTTACTGTGGAGCATCTGGGTTTCTGCATGAGAAGCCACTATATAATATACAGATTTCCACTTTGGATGGTTCACTTGAACAATTTGTATTTCCCTCCGGTGTAATGACAAGTCAGGCGTCTTGATAATTCTTTTCACTCAGTATGTCATAAAAATTGGGCATTAGGATCTTTAATGTCAGCTTTCATAAATGAGATTCTCAATGAGGAAAGATGGCTTGAGAGAACATTTCATGCTTTCAACCTAGAATTAAATGCCAATTAGGGTGATCTCAGAAGAACTGCTATGCTAACTGTGGAAGTAAAATGATCCTACAGGAATGGAGCAATTAATCATTCAACATTCTCCATGCTCAGCACTCTCTACTAAATCAGACTCTAATCTGGTAAAAATAAATATTATGAGTGACAGACAAAAAAATTCTCCCCCTTTTTTCTCTTTTCTGTGTAATATAAGGAGAGACTACATCCTAGACAAAAATAAACTTGAATATATGAAAAGACAAATTATGCCATGCTCATCTTCTACATAAATCCAGTTGTAAAAGTCTTTTCATATATTGAACTTTACAAAAATAATTTCATTAAATGTCACAGAGTTCTTCAACTAGGTAATGTTTAAGAGCTAAGGACTTCAAATTATTTAGGGAGTGTTGGTCAATACGAAACTTTTATAGCTTTATTGTTATTTTCATTTGTCATAATAATAAATAATATTTCTACTGCCATTGTTACATTTCATAAATGTGATCTGGCTAGGAGTATTCCTAAATCTGGAAATACTTAAATTATTGTAAATTCAATTGCGATAACAGCAGTAACAACTACTAATGCTATCCAGGTGTAGATAATGATGATGTGTTTATATGTTGCCTCTCACTTTCCAAAACTTATTATCTCATCTGATCCCATAAGGATTACACCTTGAGGTATTTTTTTTCCCCTTTATAGGGCTGCATCTGTGACATATGGAGGTTCCCAGGCTAGGGGTATAATTGGAGCTACAACTGCTGGACTACACCCAGCCACAGCAGGATCTGAGCTGCATCTGCTACCTATACCAATGCCAGATCTTCGACCCACTGAGTGAGGCCAGGGATTGAACCCACATCCGCATGGATACTAGTCGGATTCATTTCTGCTATGCCACAATGGCAACTCCAAGTTTTGGGTTTTATTATTGTTACCTACACTTTACTCATGAGGTAACTAAGATTCAGAAAGGTTATACAATATGTTCAAGGCAGGCTTAGAAACTTGGACAGGTGGAATTTAATTCAGACCTCCAAATTCAAGATTCTGTGTTTGTTCTATTTTGCCAGGCTGCAAGAAAATACATCTTGAAAGAGAAGTTCAGATTGCTGAGGCCCCTGAGAAGAACATTACCAGTATCTGCTCTCACTGGGAAAAATTCCATAAAAAGGGATCAAGGACATAGACTCCACACCGCAGAGCACAGAACATGCTAACAATGGTGGTGTTCATAAGAATTGGAAGAATCTGTTTTTATTGCTAACCGCAAAAAAGGAAAGCTGCATCTTTTGTTGAGAATCTCATAAACTGCACTTTTAGGGAGAGCCTGAGATTACAGATCTTGAAGTTCTGAAAAACACTGGGGTATTGTTAAACTCTGAGTGACTGGCCCAAACAATATAGGAGGGGAGTGTCCTTTTGATTGCTGAATGTGGAAGGAAAAACTAGACAAATGAATCCCGGCTCTTCCTCTCTTTCCTTCTTCTTGGGAGCTGGCCTCTTCACAAACCAGTGTCCTGATCTGCTCTTTCTGACTGCAAGTTTTACAGATGTGGCACCACTTGTGGAGATTTACAGATGCCCACATCATACATGGAGTTTTACAGACGCAGGCACCATACACAGAGACCACTGGGGACAGAGAAGCAGTTTTGCCCATTCTGCAGCTTGTCTTACAGAAGGAAGACACATTCTTCAATATCACCTATGCCAGGAGTAAAGGTACTATTTTACCACTCTACCTATCTACCTTATACTTTCATTTTATGTGTAAATTGGTGAAAAACTTAGGAAATGGAGTTGATATTTATTGGGACCCTTCAAATTCCCATGCTTAGGTTAGATATTAGGGGGGAGGATATATGATCTTTGCTCTTTTCTCTGATTATATGTTCTGAACCCTACTTAGAAACTACTTTATGAAGTGCTGTCCTTTAGTGTTTAAAAAGCATGGGCTCTGAGCCTGTACATTTTTCCAATTATCTGTAAAATGGGAATAATAATAGTGCCTGTCTCATAGGGTTGGGATGTGTAACTTAATGCATGCAAAGCACCAAGAACAATACCTGGAACATAGTAGGCATCCAACAAAATGTTAACAGTCATTTGATAAAAATCCATATCAGAGCCTGCAGAGGGACTGGGTGGAAGTAATGGGCTTGTAGTGAAGGCATTTTTCATTCTTGAAGAAACACCCCAATGGTACAACAATATCAACAGCTTTGGATAAAATAGGCAGTTTATTATTTAACGCTGTGGTTAAGGTAAATCATGTTTCAGATCAGTCTTTGTTATCTACATGTGTCATATTCTTTTTAACCTTTTTTTGGGCTTCTAAACCAAGTATTTCTTATTTTCAAATACTAACTTTATAAATGCTCAATTGTTTATGGCTTATTTCTCAAACACTTCTAACCACAACTTATATGTATTAGGAGGGAAATCTGTGTATAAAGCTTTTGTGGAATTGCATGGGTAAAATGACAAAATAAGGAACTGTTCATATGCTGTTCGAAGGGATTTAGGAATCTTATTGACAGAAATTTAAGACTGTTCATTATTGTTATTTAGTTACCAGAGACTTAAGACATGAAAAGGTATAGAATTTAACAGAATTCAGGAGGACATTTTTTTTCCTTTATAAAGTACATGACAACTAACAGTGAAGGCACAAATCCTTTCTGTTAGATGTTTGAAATTATTGAAAATGAGAGAAATTAAGTAGTTAATATGCCTCTTAAGGGCACACAAGACCTCAGTAGTGGAGGATCGGATAACAGAATTTTGGTGGGACATTGCACTAGGCTCTCTGACTCCAGAGAAAGGAAAAAGTTGTGTTCTTTAAGAATCTAGACCTCACTCATTCTTCAGAGTGGTTAATGAGTACAGCTGAGACAGAAACTAGGAAGCTTCTATGGGAATCCTGAACTCTTCAACTTTTCTGGCTCACAAAAACAAATTGAGGGATGGAAAAACATTTTAATGATCTAAACAGTAAAACCAGTTTTTATGCCTTATCTTTGACCCTAACTCTTTGAAATTTATCTTTTAAAGAAGAAATCACCATACTATCTAGAAAAACCTACAGGCAGCTCAAAGTTAACTGATTTACCCATCACTGATTCTTAATTTTTTTTTTATGGCCACACCTTCATAAAAAAAAGTTTTTGGGTCATGGGTTGAATCCAAGCTGCATATGCCACAGCTGCAGCAAGTCTGGATTCTTTAGCCCACTGCCCTTGGCCGGGGATTGAACCTGCACCTCTGAAGCAACCCGAGCCACTGAAGTCGAATTCTTAACCCACTGAGCCACAGTGGGAACTCCATTTATTCTTAATCCTAAAGTGAAAACTGTAGCAGGAAGATAGTACCTAGGAATTTATTCCTGTTTGTTTTATCTTTGCCTCTTGATCCAGTTTCTAATTTTCTGACTGCACATCCCAGGCACAATAGAATCTATGTGAGTAGAATAAATTAAGACTATTGAAAACTCATCAAATAATTCAACAGAATGAAGAAATAAGAAGTCTGAGTTGTTTGGCTTGACAATGTGAAGAGCTCCACTGACCTATACTCCAGTGAAACTGGTAAAAATAATTTTTAAAATCTGCTGATTTTAAGTCCTTGCAAATATCCTTAAAGGCATACATCAAATAAAAAAAATGTATTCAAGAAAATCTACTAAAACTTGGTAAGAACAGTGAAAATTTGTAGTCTTTAGATCAAGACCCACACTCATTTCCCTTATCCTGCTCAGTGAGACAGAAATTTCACTCCAGACTTGTGCTGCTAAGAACACAGAGCTCCTTCCCCCCAGCTCCTGATCAGAGGGTTATCTTCTGAGAGGGGCAGGACTTCAGCATTTGTCATCTGCCCCTATTTACCTGTGGCTGAGGCTAAGCTCTGGGTGAATGTTGCTAAGAATTGCAGACTCTTCTTCTCATCCCACTTGTGAGATGGAAGATCTGCCTCGAGCAAGACATTGTTGAAAATGGTGGGGTTTTGATTGCCATTGCCCCAAGTTTGATTGAACAGTTCATGGAGCATTTTATGCCTCGGGGCATTCTTGAAAACAGTAGAGCAATCAGCCAGCAATTAATGGAAAGTGATAGTCAAAGAGAGCCCCACTAAAACCACCATTGTCCTAGGGTGACTGTGAGCATACCTAAGGTTGTGCCCTTTGAGAGTCAACATCAGAGTCTTCACACTGAAAGGAAATAAACTTCACTACAATAATTCAGCCGGTTACTGAACAAGTAAACAAAGAAATAACAGTATCACACCCTGGAAGGTGGAGGAAGTTAATTCCAGTGAGATATGGAAACATATCACCCAAATTGATCTATAGATTCAGTACAGTTACAGTCAAAATTACAACTGCCATTTTTTGCAGTAATGAACAAGCTGATTCCAAAATTCATATGGAATTATAAGGGACCCAGAATAGCCAAAATAATACTGAAAAAGAAGAGCAAAGTTGGAGGACTTACATTTCCTAATTTCAAAACTTACTGCAAAGTGACAGTGGGGAGTTCCTGCTGTGGATCAGAAGTAATGAACCCGACTAGCATCCACGAGGATGCAGGTTCGATCCCTGGCCTTGCTAAGTGGGTTAAGGATCTGGCATTGCCGTGAGCTGTGGTGTAGGCTGGCAGCTGCAACTCCAATTCAACCCTTAGCTTGGGAACTTCCATATGCCATGGGTGTGGCCCTAAAAAGCAAAAACAAACAAACAAAAATACCCAGAAAACAAAAACAAACCAAAGTAACAGTGATCAAGACGGAGTGGTACTGGCACAATGATAGACATATAGATCATCAGAACACAATTTGAGAGCCTAGAAATAAATCCATGTATATATGATCAA
Organism: Phacochoerus africanus; assembly: GCF_016906955.1. Classification (NCBI taxonomy): domain Eukaryota; kingdom Metazoa; phylum Chordata; class Mammalia; order Artiodactyla; family Suidae; genus Phacochoerus; species Phacochoerus africanus. Next base: position 54,873,798 of record NC_062545.1, read on the forward strand.
CCGATTTTTGCCAAGATCATCCGATGGAGGAAATAATATTTCTAACAAATGGTGCTATAACAACTAGATAGCCACATGCAAGAGAATGAAGCTGGATTACCTTACACCACAAACAAAAATTAACTGTAAATAGATTATAAGACCTATGTGTAACAGCCAAACTATAAAACTCTTAGAAGAAAATACAGAGGTAAATCTCTATGATTTTAGATTTGATAATTTATTCTTAGATGACATTAAAACACAAACAACAAAAGAAAAAAAAATGGACAGACGACTTTATAAAAACTAAAAACGTCTGTACTTCAAGACAGTATCAAGAAAAAAGAAAAAATAGGAGTTCCCCCTGTGGTACAATGGGATTGGTGGTGTCTCTGGAGCCCTGGGACTCAGGTTCAATCCTTGGCATGGCACAGTGGGTTTAAAGATCCTGTGTTGCCACATCTGTGGCATAGTTCACAACTGCAGCATGGATCTGGTTCCCACTGAGGCTTGGATTTGATTCCTGGCCCAGGGACTCCTTATGCCACTGATGGGTGGCCAAAAAAAGGAAAGAAAATAAAAAGTAGAAAAAAATAACCCACAGAAATGAGGGACAATATTTGCAAATCAGATATCTGATAATGGGCTTGTATATAGAATATATGAAGAACTCTTACAACTCAATAGTAAAAAGACAAGTAACCTAGTTAAAAAATGGAAAGGATCTGAATAGACATTTCTCAAATATACACGCACATACAAATGGGCAATAAGCATATGAAAACATGCTCGACATTATTATATCTCCAGGAAATACAAATTAACAACACCACAATGAAATACCACTTCTTATTCACTGGGATAGTTGGAGTCAAAAAGTGAGATAATAACTAGCTTTTACCAAGATATAGAGAAATCAGAATCTTCCTCCGCTTCTGGTTGGAATGGAAAATGGTGCAGTCACTTTGGAAAACAGTCTGCCACTTCCTCAAATGGCAAATATATAGTTTCCAAATGACCTAGCAATCCCACTCTTTTATAGGTACCCAAGAGCAGTGGAAACATATGTCCACGAAGAATAACTCATATAAGAATGTTTATAGCAGCATTATTTAACAGCCTAAAGGTAGAAATAACCCAAATATCCATCAACTGATGGATGGATAAAACAAAAGTTGATATGTCCATACAATGGAGTAATATTTGACCACTAAAGGGATTGAATACCAAAGTCATATATTTAGAATTTTGAAAATACTTTGCTTCATCAATTTCAGAACTTTTCATTTCTAGTGTCTGTTTTGCATGCCTATCACTGGGAACATGAATTGCATGCATGTGTTACCGGCAGGAGGCAAGCACAAGGACCCTACAGAATTCCTGTCTTAGAAAATTTCCTACTTTATACAAAGTCCGAGTCCAGCTCCCTCAAAGCTAAGTTTGGTTTCCACAGGAAAAACAGAAAGTGGAAGGGAAAAGCACTTTCAGAAGCAAATTTTGTTTTTATAACGAATAAAACTTGACTTTGGCCATATGTTTGGTGGTTTCTTATTTTCAGAATCTTTCTCTCCTCAGTAATTTTCTTTTTAGCCTTGAGAACAAAAAAGCCAGGGGAATAGGATATTCAAAGCCGTGTGAAGACTGCTCTGGGTGGGTTCATCCCCACTCTAAAATGCTACTTTGCTGGAAGAAAAAGAGTTCTCCCATCAAGGATCAGTTGCAGAATCTACAGATTCCCTCACTGGGCTTGTGCTGAAGCTGGAAGGCAGAGAGAGACAGAAAGGCAGAAAAGGACACACACTCTCTCCACTGGGTTGGGTCATGGTAGAGGGCCTTGAGGTGTAAGGAGTAAGAGGCGCTTGGCCAGAAAAGACAGACTAATTCACATAATTTCTTTGACTGGTTTCTAAAGAGAGAAACCAAAAATGTAGTAGGAAATTTAAATAACAGGTTGAGATTCAAAAGAATAGGAGTGTTAGAAAACTGGAATTTGATGGAGGCTTTTGCAGCTTTCAGAACATTTAAATTCTTTCCAAGCCTCAGGTTGTAGCTTGTGTCTAGATCCAACTGAGAAGATCTGAAGAAGAAGGTCTAGAGTTTCACCTTTTTGGCTGTTTTCTCTTTTAAATGACATTTAATCCAGGATAAGTAGAACAGTTGCAAAAGTAACCCTCTTTAAGGGAGAGATTCAAGCATTTTTCCTGCCTTTCCTGTTCAAACTGTATCTCACAGTAACCAAATGGTTGATGAGGGAAGTTTCTCTTTCTAGAAATATTCCAGCTAATAAATAAGAAGAAATAGTAGAATTAGAATATTACCCTTTTGTAACCACTGATGAATTAATGGATACAGGAAATGATCATCAGCAGCTGTAAGCATCACATAAATAAAGACAACCAGATACAACGTCCCTCTTGGTTGAAGAACACACTACCAAATATGGAATTATCTTCCTGAAAATGAGTCTGAATCTGATCCCTCATCTGTTTCTAAGTACTGATTTACAGAAAATGCAGGGGACCAAGGTCCATGTTAAATGGTATTATTGTTGATGTAATTTAAAAAAATTTAAGCTGTGTGACTCTATAATTCAGCCTGGTTGCTTTCATAAACAAATTGCAAATATAAAGGAATATGGAAGAGGGATTAAGAGATATTTTAGAGATATATTAAACAATTAGCATGTGTGAGTCTTATTTCAATCTTGAGTCAAGTAAATTGTAAAGACAAACTCAAGAACAAACAAACCGTAATGGAGTTCCAGTCGTGGTGCAGCGGAAATGAATCTGACTAGGAACCATGAGGTTGTGGGTTTGATCCTTGGCCTCGCTCAGTGGGTTAAGGTTCTGGCATTGCTATGAGCTGTGGTGTAGGTCGCAGATGCAGCTTGGATCCTGCTTTGCCGTGGCTGTGGTGCAGGCTGGCAGCTGTAGCTCTGATTGGACCCCCTAGCCTGGGAACCTCCATATGCAGCAAGTGCAACCCTAAAAAGCAAAAAAAAAAAAAAACACCAAAAAAACAAGAGACAGTCAAGGTGTATGCTCCTTCTAATGTATTGTTGGATTCCATTTGCTAATATTTTGCTGAGGATTTTTGCATCTATACTAGCCTGTAATTTTCTTTTTTTGTGGTATCTTTGTCTGGTTTTGATATTAGGGTGTATGAGTTTGGGATAGAATGTTTGGGATAGAATGAGTTTGAGATAGAATGAGTTTGGGAGAGTTCCCTTCCTCTCTAAGTTTTTTAGAATATTTTGAGAAGGATAGGTGTTAACTCTTTTCTAAATGTTTGGTACAAATTGCCTATGAAGCCATCTGGTCCTGGACTTTTGTTTCTTGGGAATTTTTAAATCGCAGTTTCAATTTCAGTACTGATAATTGATCTGTTCATGTTTTCTATTTCTTCGTGGTTCAGTCTTAGGAGATTGTACCTTTCTAAGAATTTATCCATTTCTTCCAGGCTGTCCACCTTATTGGCATATTGTTGTTCTTAGTAGTCATAAAAAAGAAAGACAATTGAGGAACTGTAGACAATGAGAAAACTTGATGTTAGGAATTATTTTTAATTTGGGGGATGTGATGATGGTGCTATGGTCATAGTCTTTAGGAGATACAAACTAAAATATTTACATGAGAATGATATAATATCTGGAAATTTCTTAAAAATATAGAGAGGAATGGTTGGCTATGGATTGGCTAATTCCTGAAGCTGGGTGATGAGGGCTTGGAGGTTCATTTTCTACTTTCCCTACTTTTACGTGCTTTGTGTTTCTATAATAAAAAGGTAAACAGAAAGTAGCATTAATTTTTTTCAATTAGAGTATAGTGTTGTGTCAATTTCTGCTGAACACCACAGTGACCCAGTCTTACATATACATACATTCTTTTTCTCATACTATCTTCCGTCATATTCTACCCCAAAAGACTGGACATAGTTTCCTGTGCTGTACAGTAGGACTCCATTGCTTTTCCAACTATTACTAAATGTAATAGTTTGCCTCTGTCAACCCCAAACTCCATGACCATTCCACTCCCTCCTCCCTCCCCCCAGCAACAAGCCTCTCCATGTTGATGGTCAGTTTCTGTTTTGTAAATACGTTCATTTGTGCCATAGTTTAGATACCACATTTAAGTGATAACATATGATATTTGTCTTTCCTTTTCTGACTTACTTCATTTTAGTATGAGTCTATAGTTGCAAATGTGTTGCTGCAAATGGCATCATCTTGTCCTTTTTTATGGCTGAATACTATTCTATTGCATACATGTACCACATCTTCTGAACCCATTCATCTGTTGATGGAACATTCACTTTTCAAGGTTATACAGCTAGCTAAGGGCGGGAGAAAAGATTTATTAAAAGTTTGGCATTCAGCATTATTAAATATTTAGGAATTTTCCTACTCATATAAGAGCCCCCAAATGCTAAACATATCATTTCTTCTGGGTTTTTAAAATATTTTTTAATTAAAATGATATGCTCCCTAGTGATACCAAAATCATAACAAAAAGGTATTTTTATATTTAGTATGGTAGACTTTTAGAATTATCCATAGATTAACCTGTGAAAGGAAAATAAGTGATATTTTCATAAATACAGTTTCTGTGTTTAAGCAATAATATTAATAAGGGAATCATTCCTCCATATTTTGAACTGTTTTCTGAACATGGAATGTTCTTTCCTTTTGCCCCAAAAATCTAATTCTTTTTTAATTTTTTAGGTTTTTAATACATATTTGTTAGAATGTTTTGAACCAGTGTGCTTTCCTTTTCCAGCTGAAAAGTAAATTCTTTGAAGAAGGAGGTGGTCTTTTAGAAATTTGGATTTATTCCATTCATATTTTATCACTAATAGTAGGAGATCAGTGTAAATGAATTTATTCATCGCTTTGCTAATGCATACCCTCGATTCACCAAAATTCATGTGGGTGGTTTCTCTTAGAAATAGAGACGTTAAGTAATGTTGATGTCTGCCTCAGATACAAATGTCACAGATACAACTGGAAACAATATTTTACCTGTGATTATGCCTAATGGGACCAGACATTACTGACTAAACTATACGCCTGACACATGATATGTATTCAATAACAGCTTTATCTTTTTCTCTCTCCTTTCCTCTTAATGAAGACAAAAGACATTGATTGCCTTTTTGCATAACTTTGAAAATAATTAGCAAATAATATATATTTATTGTAGAAAAATTAGAAAAAGAGGGCTTTTGTGTTTTGATAAGGCGAGTTTTTAGCTCGCTTTCATCAAAATGTACAGAGAAACTGTAGAAAGAAGAAGGAAGCAAGAAGAAAGAAGAGGGCTTGTGGTGGGATTAAGAGAGGGGCAAGTCAGGGGCCGAGGGCAGCTGCAGCAGCAGAGGGAGTGGGGTGAGATACACATGCCCTCATGCTTCTGCTACCAGAGGGGCTCCCTGGGGCCACTGCAACCAGGATTGGCAGCAACCACCCAGGCTGCCCCTGGCCACTGATAATCCAAGGCACAAAAAGGTCTAGCTAATGGCAAGAAGCTGATGGAAATGGCGTGGTGCCTGGCCACACTTGAGCCCCCATCCTTTACTCATTCCCCCTCCAAATCTTCAGAGCTGGTGGGTAACAGGAGAAGGAACCTGTTTCCTCCAAGTGGGACTTCTTTCAAAGAATTAAGGCAAATTCCTAGTCAGAGCAGACTGATGGGGAGTGGTGCAAATGAGAGGCCTTTTTCTTCCTCCGTCTTTAAACTTATGAGAAGGGACCCAAACTAACACCTGATCTCTGCCTTCCCCCATCATATTATCAGACAGAGGAGTTAAGGAAATAATAACAATCAACTTCCCAAAATTAAAGAAAAATATTTCAGATTGACTTGCCTAATGAATAACAGACTAGGGAAGGCACAGCCTATACCTTGATATATAAAAGTGACATTTGATAAACCACAGATTAAAGGAGAATTCTAAATGTTTCCGGATAGAAAGAGGAGAGTAACTACTGAGGAACAAATAAGGCTATGGCCCATCTCAGAGAGAAGGAAAGTAAGGCAGTGACTAGTAGAGGTAAAGGGAACATGCTCCAAGCTCCAAGCAGCCTGAGGCAGGAGGCCTCCTGGTGCAGCTGTGGGGAATAGTTCCAGGAACATCAGGACAGTTGCCACTGGAGGGCAATTTTTATGCTTTATTAAGCTTGGAATAGTATCCACCACTTACAGTCCCTTTAGAGTTTACACCATGCTTCTACGTGGTTAATCTCATGACTAGACTGGTCCATGATATTGCTTTAATATTGTTATTTAGCATGTGTAGCTAAATAACATTACACCATTATGACCAGTTACATGTGTAAATCGAATTACTTCATTTGTTTTAAGTGTATCTTTTAAAATTTTATTGGAATATTGTTGCTTTGCCATGTGTTTCAAGGGCACAGTAAAGTGAATCAGTTATACATATACATATATTATTTCTTTTTCAGATTCTTTTCCCATATAGGTTATCACAGAATATTGACTAGAGTTCCCTGTGTTGTACAGTAGGTCCTTGTTGGTTATATATTTTATATGTAATAGTATGTGTATGTTAATCCCCATCACCTAATTTATCCCTCCCCCTCCTTTTCCCTTTGGTAGCCACAAATTTGTGGCTTCTTTCAAAATCTGTGAGTTTGTTTCTGTTTTGTAAATAAGTTTTTTTGTATATATATATATATATTTTTTTTTTTTTGTCTTTTTAGGGCCCCACCCAAGGCATATGGAAGTTCCCAGGCTAAGGGTTGAATCAGAGCTGCAGCTCCTGGCCTACACCACAGCCACAACAACATCAACCCAGATCCGAGCTGTCTCTGCAAACTACACTGTAGCTCAGAGCAGCTCTGGATCCTTAACACACTGAGCAGGGCTGGGGATCAAACCCACATCCTTATGGATACTAGTCGGGTTCGTTACCACTGAGCCACAATGGGAACTCCCATTTTGTATCATTTTGAAAATTAGATTCTGCATATAAGTGATAGCATATGATATTTGTCTTTCTCTGACTTCACTTAGTATCAGATCAATGATCCTTCTAGTAAAAAAAATGTGCAACTTTGCATAATAAGAGCTAAATTCTGGTATATAAATTTCACACAGTTTGTTTTTGTAGTTTAGGAAATAGGTCACTAAATGATTTAAGCAAATCCCAGATTACTGAAACACACAGAACGATGTTTTTAAGATGAATATTGAAAATATATTAACCATTGTTGTTTTAGGCTGGCTTTGGGTATTTTTTAAGCTTTAACTCAATTTCCCTAATCTCTTCTTCATATTTGTGAGAGACTAGATTATAGTTGTTTTCTTCTAATTAAAAAAAAGTCTCCAATATAAACTTTTCTCAAGAAACCACTAAAATGTTTTCCAGAATGATTATACCATTTTACATTTTACTTAGTATGAGAGTCTGGGTTCTTTACCTTAACTGAACAAATAAGATGTGTATGTATACATCTATATTTAGGAAGAGATTTATTATAAGAGATTGGCTCACTTGATTGTGGAGGTTGAGAAGTCCCCAGACCTGCAGTAGGCAAGCTGGAGACCAAGGAGGCCAGTGGTGTAAGTTCCAGTTCAAAAGCCAGCAGGCTTGAAACCCAAGAAGAGCTGATGTTTAAATTTCAGTCCAAAGGCAGGAGACAACCAATGCTCAGCTCAGTCAGGCTGCTCTGATTGAGGGAGGATCAGCTTTTTTTTCCTCTATGCATGCCTTCAACTGATTGAATGCCACATACCCGACGTAGGGCGATTTTATGCAATCTGCAAATTCAAATGTTCATTTCATCCCCCTCATCACACACACACCCAGAATAATGTTTGGATCTTTTCCATGCCTTAATTGGACATAAGATTGATCAAAAAAGGACCATTCAATGGTTTCGGAAATTTTCCAATATGAAAAGCAAAGACAAAGACAATGAACTATTTAACTAAACAGAGGGAATCATAGGAAGTGGAGAAATTGGAGAGGAAAACAAACTTTATAAAAAGGAAGATAGTGCTTCTGTGAAACAAGAACAGAATGATACAGAAAAGGAATAATCAGAGAATAAGAGAAAGCCCTTGAAATTTAATAATATAAGCAAACAAATAAATAATTCAGAAGGAAATTACCCAGAAAATAAAATGAAAAGAAAGATGATCAGGTGTTTGAGTATTTAACTAATTGGAATTTTGGAAAGAAAGAGCAGGTATAACTATGGGTAGAGAATTATGTAAGAAGTGAAATAAGACATTTCCAATAACAGGAAAATATACTCAATATTCTGTAATAATCTATATGAGAAAGGAATCTTAAAAAGCATATATATATATATATATATATATATATATATAGGATTCACTTTGCTGTGCACCTGAAGCTAACCCTACATTGTAAGTCAACTCTACTCCAATAAAAAATTTTAAAAATTGATATACAGTAAATATACCTTAAATTGTAATGAACTAGTAAATATTCAAAAGTGAAAAACACAACAAAATAACCATAGCAGTGCTTCTAGGGCATCTCTGAAATCTTTCCTAATACAACTACTAGTACGTAGTTGCTTGATAGATGGATATAAAAATTCTCTGATCTGTGAACACTACATCTCCCTTATCCATTAGCCAGATGTGCTACATCAACTAATTGGGGTGAGGTGAAGGGCTGTAATCCCTTCCAACAGATGTGCATGTATTCCCTTCAATACAGGATGCTACAGATGTGACCACGTTCTCCCCTTGTGCTTCTTATTCTACCAGAAATGTTGCTGTCAGAAGGAAAATGTTCAGTAAGAGAACAAGGATATAAGCATGAGATCAGTCAAATGAAAATAGGGTCAACTTGTGGAATTTTATAACAATTACATAGCTTTATAAAAACAATGTAATTTTCTCCTGCTTGGCATAGTTATAATTCAGACATCACAGAATTTATAAAAGAATGGGTACACATATTTGGGGGCAGTGCTCTGAAATTTCAAATGATAGGAAACATGCCAACTTCTAATATAAATAAACTTTTATAAAAATGCAAATGAAAGATTATTTCAGTGTTTTAAATTCCGAATTAAAAAAAGCCAGGGGCTATTTTCTTCAAGTGCTGAACAGTACCATGTTTGAAAGAAGACAGTTCATTTAAAACATTAAGGGAAAACTGATGGAGTTGTTAATGGAAAATGGAAGATTATAGCTTTTAGTGACATGTTAGACAAGCACATTTAAACAATTTAAAAGTGCTTTCCCCCCACAGAATTGCTGATGTCTCATTCCTGAGTTGTCAGTATCTTTAATTCATTCCAGCTGCTTCTGATTAGTTGTTCAGCTTTTTGAAGCAATGTAGTTTTATTGTGACGAGTGAGATATATCTTTTCTAATACACATGAAAGACGGGTCTTAGCACACCTATATGATGATGTCTTTCACATTTATTAAATCTAAGCTACATTCCAGAAGATGGGAGTCTGACCAAGTAGCCAGGACACCAGGGATGAGGTTTTCAAATGGCCAAGCATGTGTATATTCGTGTGTGTGTGTTTCAAGGCAGGGAGTATGTGCCCCATAACCTGCTTTATATAAGTACCATGTCACCCCAAATGAAGAATGGTGCCAAGCGGCTGGAGGAGACCCAGGCAAAGAGTGATGGTGGCAGCAAAGCCTCATCAGCTAGAAGACATGATGGAGGCAATGAGAATTTCAGCCCCAAGCACCTAAGGGCTGTAATGACTGAGCTCTAGGTCTAAGTTTTCATGGCTGAGTTCATCAGTATAGTCTTTACAGAATCCTTCCTGTAGAAGATAACAGGTAGCTTCCAGGAGGTGGTTATATTCTTGCACAATATAACCTTGAATTTTGGAAAGTTGGATTACCTCTTACAAAGAAAGGTGGATACATGAGTAATTCCCAGAGCTGGTGGGGGTACCAAAAGCAACATCATATCCTCTGATATATCCAAGTCATTGCCCCTTTCTGCCAGTCTTTACTGCCACTATTCCAGCCAAAAATTGTCATTACACAACTGAATAAATGAAAGCAGCCTCTCAACCATGTTTCCATGCTTCTCTCTTGCTTCCTTACAATCTATTATTATATTAACCAGAGGGATATTCTTTTTGTCTTTTCTTTTTTGCCTTTTTTAGGGCCACACCTGCAGCATATGGAGGTTCCCAGGCTAGGGGTCGAATTGGAGCTGTAGCTACAGGCGTGTGCCACAGCCACGTGCCACAGCCACAGCAATGTAGGATCCAAGCTGCGTCTGCAACCTATATCACAGCTCACGGCAACGCTGGATCCTTGACCCACTGAGTGAGGCCAGGGATCCAACCCACAACCTCATGGTTACTAGTCGGATTTGTTTCTGCTGCTCCACAATGGGAACTCCAGAGGGATATTCTTAAAAACAAGTAAAATTACATCACTTCCCTGCTTCAAATCCTCCAGTACCATTTCTCTAGGAATAAAATCCAAATTCCTTGCTGTGGCCTTCAAAACCCCAAGTGGCCTGGCCCATGATACCTCTCCAACATTAATTGCTACTTTCTTCTCTGGCCAAAATGACTTTCTCATGATTCCTTCCTAGGACACTAGAATGTGTTGTTCCCTCTACCTGGAGTATGCTTCTTTCTCCTTCTTTTCAGTTAGGGCTTGGCTCAAATACCTTGATTCACTCTAAATCACACACCCTTATCTTCCTCCATGACATTACCTTTCTAGTTTGTTTCATAGCATATATCTTATTTGCCATTCTATCTATTGATTGATCAATTGATCGACCGACTGACCAACCCATTTACCTACCTACCTACTTTAGTTGACATTTAGTGCCTGTCTTCCTACCCAACCAATTAAAATGTAAATTTCAGTAAGGCTATAGATTTATCTATGAAACTATCCTTAACTACCAAACACTGCCAACTTCATAGTGGACACTCAATAATAATCATTAAATTGACTGTATGGAAAATTTCACAGAATAATACATGCCTTCTGTGGATGTTTGACTACTCCCAAAGAATCCCAACCATACTCAGTAATTCCATAAAAGAAACAGCCTCTGGACCCTCTGCTCAGGTCAGTCTCACTTAATATCTGTAACTCTTCTGTATCTCCGTCTCTAGCTCAGGCTCTAGCTCTCTTGTCTAGACCATAGTTATTACACCACCTATACTCTATGGATGGAAATCTCACCCTTTCCTGATCAGATCAGGCTGACCCAATGCTCCTGATGATTCACAAGCGGCTAGAGTAAGTCCACTTGCCCATCCCCCTTCATGGTCACGGTAAGAACAGTATTCATCTGGAATGGGAGAGCTGTTGCCCTTTCTGTCTCCTGGGGCTAGACTGACTTCCTTTATTCTTGCTGGCTCTGGGAGGGCAGGCAGGTGCATGGATCATTTGATTAGGTAAAAGAACCTATTCTTTATTCACTTTTATAACTAGAGAGTGAGCTTTAACCGGACTATGGCATTGATATCAAGTTTGATATCAAGTGTTTTGATTGTATTTCTCAGACCCTTCCCATCAGTGCTTCTCAAGGGTGGGATCTCAGGGAGATACCTGGTGGGCCTGGCTGAGGCAGAGGTTTTAGCGCTGTGTTGGAAGCACTTCTTGCTGAGTGACTGATGATGCGTTCAGAGGAAGAGTCAGTATTACATGTTTTTTAATGTATTAATGTCGTTCTCATTGAGCACCGCATTTAGGCTACTATAAGGTTTAAAATAACTACAACTTACCAAATTGATAGTAAAATAAAATTTTCACCACCCTTAACTTCTGATCATTAATCTCTAGATCCCCCAAAATGAAAAAAGCTAGTCAAGCATCACAAGCAGCTCAAAAGTTGACAGTAAAAACAAAAAACAGAACAGTGTTGTTTAGCACTTAGAAGACACTGGAGTTGAGGCTTTCTGTGATCTCCTGGGAAAAACACAGTGATGACCAAGTGTGGTCAGCTTGCTGCAGAGTATCTGATAAAGTTGGGTCTCCTTGGATATGCACAGCATTCCTCCCCCAAGTCCCATTTTTTTTCCCCCACTGTACAGAAAGGGGATCAAGTTATCCTTACATGTATACATTACAATTACATTTTTCCCCCAGCCTTTCTTCTGTTGCAACATGAGTATCTAGACAAAGTTCTCAATGTTATTCAGCAGGATCTCCTTGTAAATCTATTCTAAGTTGTGTCTGATAAGCCCAAGGTCCCAATCCCTCCCACTCCCTCCCCCTCCCATCAGGCAGCCACAAATCTCTTCTCCAAGTCCATGATTTTCTTTTCTGAGGAGATGTTCATTTGTGCTGGATATTAGATTCCAGTTATAAGTGATATCATATGGTATTTGTCTTTGTCTTTCTGGCTCATTTCACTCAGTATGAGATTCTCTAGCTCCATCCATGTTGCTGCAAATGACATTATGTCATTCTTTTTTATGACTGAGTAGTATTCCATTGTGTATATATACCACCTCTTCCGAATCCAATCATCTCTCGATGGACATTTGGGTTGTTTCCATGTCCTGGCTATTGTGAATAGTGCTGCAATGAACATGCGGGTGCACGTGTCTCTTTGAAGTAGAGTTTTGTCCAGATAGATGCCCAAGAGTGGGATTGCAGGGTCATATGGAAGTTCTATGGATAGATTTCTAAGGTATCTCCAAACCGTTCTCCATAGTGGCTGTACCAGTTGACATTCCCACCAGCAGTGCAGGAGGGTTCCCTTTTCTCCACAGCCCCTCCAGCACTTGTTATTTGTGGATTTATTAATGATGGCCATTCTGACTGGTGTGAGGTGATATCTCATGGTAGTTTTGATTTGCATTTCTCTTATAATCAGCGATGTTGAGCATTTTTTTCATGTGTTTGTTGGCCATCTGTATATCTTCTTTGGAGAAATGTCTATTCAGGTCTTTTGCCCATTTTTCCATTGATTGATTGGCTTTTTTGCTGTTGAGTTGTATAAGTTGTTTATATATTCTAGAGATTAAGCCCTTGTCGGTTGCATCATTTGAAACTATTTTCTCCCATTCTGTAAGTTGTCTTTTTGTTTTCTTTTTGGTTTCCTTTGCTGTGCAAAAGCTTTTCAGTTTGATGAGGTCCCATGGGTTTATTTTTGCTCTAATTTCTATTGCTTTGGGAGACTGCAAGTCCCATTTTTAATGGCTTCTCTAGACTTGGTAGTGTTAAATATCTCTGTACAGAGGGTGCTGGGTTCCTGACTTTGAAATGAAATATTTATCAGTGCAAAGGAATTATTTATGCAAAATGCAAAAGTGCCCCATGGCTACATAGGTACTGAGAGCCAGAGATAAAATTTGAACTCAGGAGTGTTTGACTCCAAGGCCCGTGTTTTGTTCCCTACACCCTGCTGCTTCTCTAATGATATCTCTGAAATGCTGTGTGGAGGCTTGCTTGCCATAACTTGAGAAATAAATGCTAGCCATGGAGAGGGGCCAGGCAGGCAGCAACTGAAGGGGTTGATGGGCTGCTGTGATTGTTGTTTCTCAGATTCTGGTTTCACTGCAGTGCTTAGATTTCTGAGATAGAGAGTAGCTGGGAGGTTTTGGCAAAATGCATAGTTTTTACTCTTTGCTATGGTTTACTGCATATAATTTCTGTCTATGTCCCTGCCATAATAATGAGGCAGGGACGTAGACAGAGGAATGAATGCCTTTCAAAAATCTTCTTACCTCCTTTAAAGTCTAGGAAAGAGCTGGCTTAAGTAGTCCATTATGTACCCTTTTATATGGACTCTGATCTGACTCAACTCAATCATTAGAGCTGTAGGAGTCTTCCAAATGAAAGGCATGGCCCAGCTTTTTGGTTCTGCACTGGTGAAGGAAAATTGATAGGCTAATTACAGGAGCTGGGAAAGAGTTTCTGTCTTTGCCCTATCTAACAAAGGCTCCATCCATCTTTCAGGTGACCTTATCATGTGCCACCAAGGATTTCATCCTGTCCTTGGTAAACAATGGGGCCCTCCTTCCTGGGGAGATAGGAGGAAGGAAGGAATAAAGTATAGGCATCTGTGTATACAAAGGGAGCTTAGCTGAAACTCACAGAGAGGCCAACTCTTCTTAAGTGGACCCATGGGTATATTCTCTATAGCTCTCAATGGGCAGTGGCTGGGGTCCTGGTTGCAGCTTGTTTCTTTCTTTTTTTTTTTTACACTTTTAAAAAAGTTTTATTGGCGTATTTGATTTACAATATGTTAATTTCTGCTGTACAACAAAGCAATTAATATATATATGGCATATATATAGACATTCTTCTTCATATTCTTTTTTTTTATTTCCCCAATACAATTTTTTTTCTACTGTATAGCATGGTGACCACGTTACACATACATGTATACATTCTTTTTCTCACATTATCATGGTCCATCATAAGTGACTAGACATAGTTCTCAGTGCTACACAGCAGGATCTCATTGCTAATCCATGCCAAAAGCAATAGTCTGCATTTATTAACTCCAAGCTCCCCATCCATCCTACTCCCTTCACCTCCCCCTTGGCAACCACAAGTCTGTTCTGCAAGTCCATGATTGTCTTTTCTGTGGAAAGGTTCATTTGTGCCATATATTAGATTCTAGATATAAGTGATATCATATGGTATTTATCTTTCTCTTTCTGACTTATTCACTCAGTATGAGAATCTCTAGTTCCTTTGGTGAAAAACTAGAGAAGTGTAAGCAGATATTTTATCCTTGGTTCCTTGGAAAGTCTGACCTGAGGCAAAGGACTTATGTGCTAATATTTTCTTAGGGAGGGCAATTCCAGGGAGCAAGAGTGAGGGACAAGGGACTGAGACAGGTAAGATGGGAGAATCCAAACAAGGAAGCGTTATTATCTAGTTGGCCCCTGTCAAGCGCACATAAGTCCAAGAAGACACAAAATGCATCTGAAGATAGTTCATCCAGAATGAGAAAGAGAGAAGAATTTATTTGGCTAAAGATTCACTCCAGGAGATGCTAATTAATCCTCCTGCTCTCTTTGGGTTACACTTGCTCCACCAAATGTGCTCTTGGAGCATACTCATGCCTTGATATCAACAGAAAAGTCCCAGACAGGACAAAAGATTTGAGCCTTGGGCCTGAGGTGAAGCACTATCAAGTTTTCCCCGTGTGAATTTGATTCTGTAGTGGTGATAAGAGCAAGATGCAGATGAGGCTGATGATGTGTAATATAAATTACATGCACCATGCATTCCTTGCATCATTCTTCAGCTCTGTTCCATTAATACAGAGTTAATGCAAGGTTAACAAACCAAGCTGTAGTCCACTACAGCCTCTGGCTGCAGAGTTATGGTGGGTAATCCTCATCTTCCCCACCAATCATTCTAGATTTCTGTCAACATTTGACAGCAGTTTGGCTGATCTAGGTTGCCTTCATTGTTTTTCTCACATTTTCAGAACTTTATACTCAGGGTCTGAACCCTAAGTTGTCTTGCCTTTGTTGAGCTATGGTTGCTCTACTGTCACTGAGCATAAAAGCACAAAGAGATGCCCCAATGAATCTCATGGCTTCCTGAAATATTCTTCCATCATGTAGCAGAAACCTTTGCTTTTCATGGTATAAAGGCTAATTATCCGTGCCAGCACAGTAACTCTTCTTCTTCTGTTGGCCCATGCCATGAGGATCCCAAGATCATCAGGTTGCTAGTCATAGCTTCAAGTTCAGTGGAACTTTTACTGTGTCCTTTGGTGGAAGCAGCCTTCCTGGAAACCAGATGTATAGTTGGTAGAGACTAAGGACTTGGGGATAGGAAAGTTCACATCTAGCAAGTGAATCACTGGGAATAACGGTGAAAGGGGCCAATCTCTTTCCATCTCTTGGTTTTTGAATTCATATACTCTAGCTACTAGAGGCAGAGCACTGCATATTGACCGCTAGTTCAAATTAGAAACCTCATTTTGGGGGACAACACTCCTGTCCTATAAGATGTTATTCCTGAGCTGATGCATATTCTGTTTCAACCCCAACTAGTCTAATGTCAACAAGATATACTGCAATCAATTCTGGCACTAATCATTCAGAGTTAGGGAAGATCCCATAACAAGACTCAGTCCTTCACAAGACTGCCCTAATTTCAGATGCTGGCTCTAAGTGGGAATCTTAGACTACCCACACTACTGAACAACAAGCTACAAATCTGGAGGTTCCCCTCAGTTTCAACAGTTCATGAGAACAGCTCAGAGAATAAAGGAAAAGCACTATAATTATGAACATCCAAATGTAGAAGCACATAGAGTGAAATCTTAGGATGTCCCAAATTCAGCACTTGTTGTCCTCTGTCCGTGGACCCAGGGCATGTCACCCCATAGCACATCATTGTCGTCACCAACTATGAAGCACCACTGAACTTCAGTGTCCACGGTTTTTACTGGAGCTTCATCATGCAGGTGCAATGATTGAGTTATTGGCCACATGACTAAACTCAGTTTCCAGTCTCCGCAGTCCCCTCTCCAGAGGTTGAGGCCCTGATATTGTGAAGCTCAAGGCCTGGCTTCTCTGATCACATGGTTTGTCTTTCCGATGTGATCAGCTCCCATTCTGCATCTAATGAGCCACCTCATTAACATAACAGGGACATTCCTATCACTTGGGAAATCCCAAGGATTTAGAGCCTTTTTTTTTCAGGAACTAGAAGCAAAAGCCATTCAAGCTCTTTTTTATATTGATGAAACCTTAACTGAGTCTTTTAGAGACTATCCCAACATTCTCAATGGGAGCCTCTTCTGGGTGACAGGCTTACGGCAAAATCAATGGCTCACATGTCCCGTATTGCATTTCATCTTCCATAAAATGTGTCCTTTGGTCTGAAGCATATGATGTGGGGTACCACACCAACAGATTAGGCATTACTTTCAGATAGTGGTACAGGAAGAGACACTGTTGACAGGAGAGGGAAACCCGTATGTGGAGAAAGTCATCATGAAGACACATTTATGTATCCCCCAGGGTGTGGTCAATCTACTACCTAGTGGCTGGCTTTATCTGCTTGAAGAAAATTTCCATATTAAAGGCTTATTTTTACTCTGTGTGGTTGGCAAGTTGGGCACTCAGCAGTGGCAGTGGCTAGATCACCATTGGTGAGAGGAAACCCTTGCTGCTGGGCCTTGAGCACAGCTTCCACTCTTGGTTCCTATGCTACAAGGAAGCCCATATCCACCTGTGTAGAGGGATGACATGGAGCGAGCCCATGGGCACTTCGAGAGCAGGTGACGAGCCATCTCAGGCTGTGTAACAACAATCTTAGGAGATATCCCAATCCAGAATGGCTCAGCTGGACTCTTGAGATCATGATCCAGAGAAATCATGAGTGATAATAAAATGGTTCTGTTGTTTAAAGACACAGAGAGTGTTTCTTTTCAAAATTAGTAGGACAAGATATAAGGTGCAACAGCTTGGTCTTTTGTCTTTGAGATGATATCCTGGCAGATCATTGAACCTCTCCAAACATTACCACCGTGCCACCTCTTGGGCATTTGGGAGGGTTTATATCCTGTACTTTGAAATGTATATGTTTTTTCCAGGGCATCCAGAACACTCACCTCTCCCTGATGCTGTTCAGGTCCAAATGGCATGATGCTATTCACATATGGGTCCTTGGGACTTCCTGCAGCATGCCTCGCTGACCTAAGGCTCTGCAGATTGTATTATAAGCAGAGAGCAGGAGAGGTCAATATAGCCTGTGGCAAGACAGTGAATGTGTTCAAATCTCTGATTTAAATAGAATCGTATAATATATTTTAGAAACATTGTCATCAACATGGACAACATTTCACTGATTAGTACTTAGCTTCAATTTTCACGTACTACATGGGATATTTCATTTCCTGACAAAGTCAGCTATATAAAACAGAGAGAGTAAATTTATTTATGGATTTTTATTTTTTTAAATTTTTTATTTTTTTTCTTTTTGCTATTTATTTGGGCCGCTCCCGTGGCATATGGAGGTTCCCAGGCTAGAGGTTGAATCGGAGCTGTAGCCACCGGCCTACGCCAGAGCCACAGCAACGCGGGATCCGAGCCGCCCCTGCAACCTACACCACAGCTCACGGCAACGCCGGATCGTTAACCCACTGAGCAAGGGCAGGGATTGAACCCGCAACCTCATGGTTCCTAGTCGGATTCGTTAACCACTGCGCTACGACGGGAACTCCGGATTTTTATTTTTTATAAGTAGGATAGTTCATGAAACATACATATCAACTGAGCCATGAAACATTTTCTGAAGATAAATATTTTACATAATACTTAAACATTTTAAAGATGTTTCTTTTCAAAGATAAACAGTTTTGAAATAAATGTATTTTCATATCAAGGGGGAAGAAAACCTCAGAAGGATGGCTGAAACATGTGTGTTTATTAGGTGAGAGCCACATAAATTCTCGGATAAAATCATGAATATTCTTGTTATAGTTTTGGTACAGCTGAGAGAAAGGTCAGGCTAGAATTTCTCCTACTTTACAGAAGATGAAACTGAGGCTGTGATTAGCTTAGCCAGCTCAATAAGTCAGTGACAAAATCCAGGTCAGAAATCGGGTCCTTATTTAAGCCTCTTAACAAATATTAAAACACAAAAGCAAAATGATACAGTCTTAGCTCTAGTCTCCTCAAAATGTATATTTGACCTCTTTGAGTATATATCTGTACCTAGACTATTGATATTTAGATGCCGATTAGCCAACATGGATTGTGTAGCAGGTATGACAGCCTTGTATTTCTTTACGGAATTTCACCTTTAACTCTTAGAGCTTTCATTTTGAAATGGTATATCTAGTCAAAGAGATGAAAATGAATCGAATTGTAAATCAGTCAGTACAACCTCTGGATTGAAAAATGCTGCTTAAGAGTTCCCGTTGTGGCTCAGTAGTGACAAACCTGTCTAGTATCCATGAGGACTCCACTTCAATCCCTGGCCCATTCAGTGGGTTAAGGATCTGGTGTTGCCACAAGCTGTGGTGTAGGCTGGCAGCTGCAGACCACTAGCCTTGGAACTTCCATATGCTACAGTTGTGACCCTAAAAAGCAAAAAAAAAAAAAAAAAAAAAGCAGCAGCTTTAAAGGGCTCTAAAGGCCATCTTTATTGTGAGGCTTCTTTCCTGAGACAGTGGTAGTGATTTTAGTCCTGGGCAGTGCCTCAAAGAACTGACTGTGAATTTTGGGGACAAGTTTGACCTTGTCCCTGAGGAAGGCATCAGTGCTATTGAGGTAATTCTCATGTTCAGTAGTACATCAAAACATTGGATATCTTGAGTACTTGTGCTCATGTCAGGAAAGGGTTTGCCTTAAGGTCATTTGTCCTTTTTTTAAAAAAGGAAAAACCAGAAACAAATTGAATTTTATATACACATATAAATGGTAGTTCTATATTCTATATATGTGTGTGTGTGTGTATATATATATATATATACATATATATACATATATATAACAATGTATTAGGTATTTTTTAATTTAAAAAATTTTTTATTACAGTATAGTTGACTTACAATATTCCTTCAATTTCTGCTATACAGCAAAGTGACACAGTCACCTCTACATACCCGTTTTTTTCCATTTTCCATCAGGTTCTTACCCAAGAGACTAGATAGAGTTTCCTGTGCTGTACAACAGGATCCCATCACCCATCTGTTCTGAATGTAACAGTCTGTGCCTACCAACCCCAAACTCCCTGTCAATCCCCCAGTCCCCCCCTTCCCCCGCAAACACAAGTCTGTCCTCCATGTCCATGGAGTTAGATCATGTCCATGTAGTTAGATCATTTGTGCCATATTTTAGATTCCACATGTAAGTGATATCATATGTTTTTTGTCTTTCTCTTTCTGACCTCACCTAGTATGAGAGTCTCTGCATGGAGAGTCCATCCATGTTGCTGCAAATGGCATTATTTTGTCCTTTTTATGGCTTAATAGTATTCCAGTGTATATATATATATGTACCACATCCTCTTAATGCGTTCATCTGTTGATAGACATTTAGGTTGTTTCCATGTCTTGGCTACTGTGAATATTGCTGCAGTGAACATACAGGTGCAAGTATATTTTTCAATGAAAATTTTGTCCAGATATATGCCCAGGAGTGCAATTGCTGGACCATATAGTAGTTTTATATTTAGTTTTCTGAGGTACATCCAAACTATTTTCTGTAATGGTTGTACCAATTTACATTCCCACCAACAGTGAAGAAGTGTTCCCTTTTCTCCACACCCTCTCCAGAATTTGTTGTTTGTTGACTTAATGATGGCCATTGTAACTGGTGTGAGGTGGTACCTCATTTTAATTTTGATTTGCAATTCTCTAATAATTAGTGATGTTGAGCATTTTTTCCTATGCCTGTTGGCCATCTGTATATCTTTGGAGAAATGTCTATTTAGGTCTTCTGCCCATTTTTTTTTATTGTGTTTTGTTTTTTGCTGTTGACTTGTGTAAGTTGTTTGCATTCTTTGGAGATTAAACCTTTGTCAGTAGAATCATTTGCAAAGATTTTCTGCCATTCTGTGGGTTGTCTTTTCATTTTTTAATGGTTTGCTCTGCTGTGCAGAAGCTTTTGAGTTTAATTAGGTCCTACTGGTTTATTTGCGTCTTTATTGTCATTATTCTAGGAGGTGGATCAAACAAGATGTTGCTGTGATTTATATCTAAGAGCATTCTCCCTATGTTTTCCTCTAGCAGTTTTATAGTATCTAGCCTTAAATTTAGATATTTAATTCATTTTGAGTTTATTTTTGTGTACGATGTTAGCAAATGTTCTAATTTCATTCTCACATGTGGTTGTCTAGTGTTCCCAGCACCGTTTATTAAAGAGACTATCTTTCTTCCACTGTATGTTCTTGCCTCCTTTGTTATCAATTAATTGACCATAGATGCTTGGGTTTATTTCTGGGCTTTCTATCTTTGTTACATTGATCTATATTTCTGTTTTTGTGCCAGTACCATACTGTTTTGATGACAGAAGCTTTGTAGTAGAGTCTGAAGTTAGGGAGCCTGATTCCTCCAGTTCTTTTTTTTTTTTTCCTTACCAGTATTGCTTTGGCTATTCAAGGTCTTTTGAATTTCCATACAAAATTTAAAATATTTTGTTCTAGTTCTGTAAAGAATGTCATTGGTGATTTGATAGGGATTGCACTGAATCTGTAGATTGCTTTAGGCAGTATTGTCATTTTGACTATACTGAGTCTTCCAATCCAAGAGCATGGTATACCTTTCCATCTATTTGTGTCATCTTTGATTTCTTTCATCAGCATCTTAGAGTTTTCAGAATACAAGTCTTTTGTCTCCAGGTAGGTTTATTCCTAGGTATTTTATTCTTTTTGATGTGGTGGTAAATGGGATGGTTTCCCTGATTTCTCTTTCTGATCTTTCATTGTTAGTATATAGAAATGCAATTGATTTCTGTGAATTGATTTTATATCCTGCAACTTTATCAAATTAATTGAGGAGCTCTAACAGTTTTCTGGTAGTGTCTTGAAGATTTTCTAGGTATAGTATCATGCCATCTGCAAACAGTGAGAGTTTTAATTCTTCTTTTCCAATTTGGATTTCTTTTATTTCTTTTCCTTCTCTGATTGCCATAGCTAGGACTTTCTAAACTGAGTTGAATAACATTGGTGAAACTGGACATCCTTGTCTTGTTTCTGATCTTAGTGGAAATGCTCTCAGTTTTTCACCATTGAGAATGATGTTAGCTGTGGGTTTGCCATAAATGGTAGTTCCCCTCTATGGCCACTCTCTAGAGAGTTTTTAATCAGGAATGGGTGTTGAATTTTGTCAAAAGCTTTTTCTGCATCTATTGAGATGAGCATACAGTTTTTATTTTTCAGTTTGTTTATGTGGTATATCATATTGATAGATTTGAAGATATTGGAGAATTTTTGCAACACCAGGATAAATCCTACTTCATCATGGTGTATGATCTTTTTAATATATATTTGTATGCAGTTTGCTAATATTTTGTTGATGATTTTTGCATCTGTGTTCATCAGTGATTTGGCCTGTAATTTTCTCTTTTTGTGGTATCTTTGTCTGGTTTTGGTATCAGGGTGATAGTGGCTTAATAGAATGCTCTTGGGAATATTCATTCCTCTGCAATTTTTTGGAAAATTTCAGAAGAATGGGAGTTAACTATTTTCTGAATGTTTGATAGAATTCAGCTGAGAATCCATCAGCTCCTGGACTTTTGTTTTTTGGAAGTTTTTAAATCACGTTTTCAATTTCAGCACTTGTGATTGCTCTATTCGTATTTTCTATTTCTTCCTGGTTCAGTCTTGGTAGGTTGTACCTTTGTAAGAATATGTCCATTTCTTCTAGGCTGTCCATTTTCTTGGCATACAGTTGCTCTTAGTAGTCTCTCACGATCCTTTGTATTTCTGTGGTGTTAGTTGTAACTTCTTTTTTGTTTCTAATTTTATTCATTTGAACCGTCTCCCCTTTTTTCTTGATGAGTCTGGCTACAAGTTTATCAATTTTGTTGATCTTTTCAAAAAACCAAGTTTTAGTTTCATTGATCTTCTCTATGGTTTTCTTTTTTATTAATTTGTGCTCTAATCTTTATGATTTCTTTCCTTCTACTAATTTTGGGCTTTGTTTGTTCTTCTTTCTCTAGATGTTTAAGGTATAAAGTTAGGTTGTTTTTTTGAGTTTTTTCTTCTTTCTGAGATAAGATTGTGTTGCTATAAACTTCCCTCTCAGAACTGCTTTTGCTGTGTCCCATAGGATTTGGATTGTTTATCTTTATTGTCATTTGTTTCTAAATATCTTTTAATTTCCTCTTTGATTTCTTCAATGATCCATTTGTTGTTTCATAGCATATTGTTTAACTTCCAGGAATTTGTGTTTTTCGCTGTTTTTTTCTTGTAGTTGATTTCTAGTCTCATAGCATAATGCTCAGAGAAAACACCTGAAATAATTTCAATTTTAAAAAATTTACCAAGACTTGACCTGTGGCTCAAGACGTGATCTATCCTGGAGAATGTTCCATGTGCACTTGAGAAGAAAGTGTATTCTACTGCTTTGGGGTGAGAAGTTCTATAGATATCAGTTAAGTCTATTTGGTCCAGTGTATCATTTTAGGCCTTTGTTTCCTTATTGATTTTCTGTCTGGATGATCTGTCCATTCCTGTAAGTGGGGTGTTAAGGCCCCCCACTATTATTGTGTTACTGTCAATTTCTCCTTTTCTTATTTTGCTTATTTGAGTTCTTTCTCTCCTCTTCTTGGTGAGTCTGGACAGAGTTTGTCAATATGTTTACCCTTTCAAAGAACCAGCTCTTGGTTTTACTGATTTTTTTCTATTGTTTTTGAATCTCTATTTTATTGATTTCCTCTCTGATCTTTATGGTTTCCTTCCTTCTGCTGACTTTAGGTTTTACTTGTTCTTTTTTTCCCTAATTCTTTTAGGTTCTGGATTAAATCATCGATTTGAGATTTTTCTTCCTTTTTTGAGGAAGGATTGTATTGCTATGAACTTCCCTCTAAGCAATGCTTTTGTGACATCCCACAGATTTTGAATGGTTGTGTTTTCATTATCATTTGTCTCAAGGTATTTTTATTTATTTTTAAAATTATTATGTTTTAATAGTTATTTCCCCAATACAATTTTTTTTGCTACTGTACAGCATGGTGACCCAGTTACACATACATGTACACATCCTATTTTTGCACATTATCATGTTCCATCTTAAGTGACTAGACATAGTTCCCAGTGCTACACAGCAAGATCTCATTGCTAATCCATTCCAAAGGCAATAGTCTGCATTTATTAACCCAAAGCTCCCCATCCACCCTACTCCCTCCCCCTCCCCCTTGGCAACCAAGTCCATGATTTTCTTTTTTGTGGAAAGGTTCATTTGTGCCATATATTAGATTCTAGGAATAAGTGATATCATGTGGCGTTTGTCTTTCTCTTTCTGACTTATTCACTCAGTATGAGAGTCTCTATTTCCATCCTTATTGCTGCAGATGGCATTATTTTGTTCTTTTTTAAGGATGAGTAGTATTCCATTGTGTATATATACCACATCTTCCTAATCCAATCATCTGTCAATGGACATTTGTGTTATTTCCATGTCTTGGCTATTGTGAATAGAGCTTCAATGAACATGTGGGTGCATGTGTCTTTTTTAAGGAAAGTTTTGTATGGATATATGCCTCAGAGTGGGATTGCTGGGTCATATGGTAGTTCTATGTATAGATTTCTAAGGTACCTCCATGCTGATCTCCATAGTGGTTGTACCAGCTTACATTCCCACCAACAGTGCAGGAGGGTTCCCTTTTCTCCATACTCCTTCCAGCATTTGTTATTTGTGGACTTCTTAATGCTGACCATTCTGACTGGTGTGAGGTGGTATCTCATGGTAGTTTTGATTTGCATTTCTCTAATAGTCAGGGATGTTGAGCATTTTTTCATGTGTTTGTTGGCCTTCTGTATATCTTCCTTGGAGAACAGTCTATTCAGGTCTTTTGCCCATTTTTCCATTGGGTGGTTGGCCTTTTTGCTGTTGGGTTGTATAAGTTGCTTGTATATTCTAGAGATTAAGCCCTTGTCGGTTGCATCATTTGAAACTATTTTCTCCCATTCTGTAAGTTGTCTTTTTGTTTTCTTTTTGGTTTCCTTTGCTGTGCAAAAGCTTGTCAGTTTGGCTAGGTCCCATTGGTTTATTGGTCTTTTCAGGAAGCATTGCTGGGAACCCTGGACAGCACACACCCTCATACCATGTATGAAAATAAACTCAAAATGGCTGAAAGAGTTAAATATAAGAGAAGACACCATCAAACTCCTGGAAGAGAACATAGGCAAAACATTCTCTGACATCAATGTTATGAATATTTTCTCAGGTCAGTCTCCCAAAGCAACAGAAATAAGAGCAAAAATAAACCATTTTCTCAAGGTATTTTTAAATTCCGTTTTGATTTCCTCATTGACCTATTAATTTTTTTTTGTCTTCTTTTGCTATTTCTTGGGAGCTCCCGCGGCATATGGAGGTTCCCAGGCTAGGGGCCGAATCAGAGCTGTAGCCACCCGCCTACGCCAGAGCCACAGCAACGCGGGATCTGAGCCGCGTCTGCAACCTACACCACAGCTCACGGCAACGCCGGATCATTAACCCACTGAGCAAGGGCAGGGACCGAACCCGCAGCCTCATGGTTCCTAGTCGGATTCGTTAACCACTGCGCCAAGACAGGAACTCCCATTTCATTTTTTAATGGCTGAGTAGTATATCATTTTATACACACACACACACGTGTGTGTGTGTGTGTGTATATATATATACATATATATGTATATATATATACACATCTTTATCCATTCATCTGTTCCTGGACATTTAGGTTGTTTCCATGTCTTGGCTATTATAGATAGTGCTGCTATGAACATAGTTTTGTCTGGATATATGCCCAGGAGTGGGATTGCTGCATCATATGGTAACTCTATTTTTAGTTTTTTGAAGAATCTCCATACTATTCTCCATAGTAACTGCACCAATTTATGTTCCCACGAACAGTGTAGGAGGGTCCCCTTTTCTCCACACCCTCTCCAGCATTTGTTACTTGTAGACTTTTTAATGATAGCCATTCTGATGGGTGTGCGGTGGTGCCTCATTGTAGTTTTGATCTGCATTTCCCTAATAATTAGTGCTTATGAGCATCTTTTCATCCACCTGTCTCCTTATATTAGCTCTTTCTTACTACCATTGAGTCTCCAGTAAGTCTTACATTAGATCTTGCATAAGTCAAAATGACCTAAGACTTCCTTTTCAAGAAGGAAGAATCAAGCCCTGGATGTAACATTTTCTGAGCTGGATTTAAACCAGTTTGGTAAACAAATTTTACAAGAGGCTTCTGAGAAGCTAAAGGTATTCTCCTGCAGAGTAATCTCTATCTAAAGTAAATACTCTTCAAAAAAACAAACAAACAAAAAAACACAAACCTATTAATTGGAGAGACTGAATCTTATTCCTATTTTTTTGAATGTTTTTCATTTTATAGGAGCAGTGTCTTTTGTAGGATCTTTTGCTATTTCACACTGGGTTCCATAGTTATTTAGAAATGTTCTAGGTAGAACCTGCAGGACCTGATGGAATTCTACGGCTCATGAGGGCAGTTTGTTCTAATCAACATCTTGCAACCATTTAGCACAAACGGAGGAAAAAGATAATTCATCGGATTCTTACTCTGTGCCTTCAATGTACAATTCATAAAGGAGCATGGATATTACCCTTGTTCTCATAGCTCAGGCTTATCCTGGAGAGTTGCACAGACCAGAAGATAGACTATAGGTAGACTATAATCCCTAGGAGCCTTCCAGCTGTGACCTTGAACCTTCTCCATTCTCTGGCAGCTTAAGCTTTTTGGGGTGTCAAAGGGAGGAGAAAACTTCCCACTCATGTGCAAATCTTGAGCACCAGCTTGTTTGATTGCTAAAGTACCTTTAATTAAATAAGTGAAGGACAAAGAACATGAGATGCAAAGACCAGAGACTCTCAGAACATGGGCTATGAAACTTTTTCCTTTTTGCTGGCAGGGAAAGTTTAGAGACTGGGGTGGGGGGCATTTAGTCTCTGATGGGAGTTGAAGCAGGGAGAGCAAAGGAACACTCCTAGAAGAGAGGAAAGCGGGGACCTCACAGTTCTGTCTCCAGCTGCCTGTTCATCCTCCTTTGTGCCAAATGGGCTGAGTGGCCAGAAGAGGGAATGGATGGGTCCCATGATTCAGGACAAGCAAGAGTGGGCCTGACTGCAGCTGGAACTAAGTTAGAACCGTTAAGGTCCAGTTTTGTAGGTCTTTTCTTCACTAATTCTTATTTCTGAGTTGGATTTGGAACTTAGCATTTCCATCAATTAATTAATAGGTCAAGTACTTACCCATTTTCTAAAATTTTGTTACACAGACTTTTCAACATATAGCAAAGTTAAAAAGTTTTTTACAGTGAATATCACTATACCTACCTCCTGGATTACACCATTAACACATTAACTCATTCACTTACAAGGGAGTTACTCCTGGCTGTCAGAACCTGGGACTTACAAAGACAGCCACCTAGTCCTCCTAGTTCTCTTTTCCTTTCTGCAGAGGTTTCTCTTCTCACATACAGACCTGAAAGCATGCATTACATTCAGGGAATCTGAATATAGCCAGAGTGGGAGGGAGGATAGCTCACGAAATCATGCTAATAGGGTCCAAGCTTAAAAGAGAATATATAGAGATATTTGAATGCCTGGAAAGGAACCCGTTTGACTTTTATGATGGTGAGAGAGCTATCTGCTATCAACAGGGGAGAAGAAATAAAATGAGAAGCAGCAAGGTTTTTTCTGAATTTCAAAACTTATTTTGATTTTTCTATTAAACCCATTTATCTCAAGATAAAACCTTAATAAAAACCTATTTTCAGAGAATAAAGTTTAAAAATGGGGTGAAAAATCTGATTCAAACCAGTCAGTATCTTAAATAAAGCACTACTGCCATTCCTTAGTTGATTTTGTATAAAGTAAGTCAAATTAGAAGTGAAAAATTCCCAGTGTAACATAATCCTGCCTATAAATTACAAGGATAGTTTGTGATAGTAATATTTACCATTCATGTATGTAACATTGTTATGTTGTGTGCTCCTCATTCTTGGAGAGTCTGCCTATTGAAATGGCCCCCTCCTACACATGCCTTAGTAGAGACCAGCACAGGACCCAGCGGTGGCTTCTCCAGTGGGGCCAAGGGTGTCCCACGTGCCAGAGTTAGGAGGGTGCTGACAAAAGAAAGCGATGACCACTTCGAGGATAACAAAGCACACACTAAGTTTATTTACTTGCCGGTTGTGGAAACAGAGTCTACTAAAGTCTCTGTATTGTTCACTGAGAGGGAACAAACAGGACTATTATGTGTTAGCAAATGATTAGAAAGTTGACACTTTGGACAGGGAAGAATGAGTCCTGGACTCTGTACACAGCTGGTTCAACAAGGTCCATTGCACACTGGTAAGACTCTTCACTTGGATCCAATATGCCAGGAAGATTCCAGCATTATTGGTGCATTCAATGTTCTTAATTATTTTTTAGCTTTGACTAGAGGATGGCTCAAAGGTTTTGGTTGTTGATCAGCTTCAGTTGTGGTGAAATGAAGCATTCTGTTTTGTTATTGCCTAAGTGAGTTCTGTTCTAACTGCAAAGCTTTCCTTGTAAAAGTGTATGCCCCACCTAACAATTCTTGAGTTGATTAACTAATTTACTTTCCCCAAACTCCCTTGATTTAATCAGTCTGAAGTGTTCTTTACTGTCAACACCACGTCTCCCTGTAATGTTCCCTATCTGCTGACAGAGCATGTGGGTACAGCTAGTGTCCTTGAACTTGGAAAGAACAAGTAAGGTCAGAATGGCTCTGCCTGGTCATTGAGCCAAAATAGAGTTCATGTGTGGCTGTTTGGGAACTACACAAGGGCTGTTGTTTGTTCCTTCGCACTCCACAGGCTGCTGACCAACCCGCCTCTCTTCTCTTCTGCCACCATTACCTTATTTTATTTTCTGAAGTTCCATCCCTATCCAGTTTTGCTACAAAAGTGAATTATTTTCACTGCCCCCTGTTGTTTCTAAAATGAGCAAAGAAACCCCGTTTTGATGATATGTGTTCTCACTGCTGGTCACATTGGGGAAGCCAACAGTGTTGGCCAAAATAACAAACACTGGTGAGGGTTTGGAATAGTTTACAAACACTGGAATTATTTTAGGACTCCTCTGAATGTCAAAGACCCTTAAAAAATAAATCGTCTCTTCCCTAGGGAATCATCTGATTCCTTTTCTTTTTTCTTTTTTTTTTCTTTTTTGTGGCTTTTTGCTATTTCTTGGGCCGCTCCCGAGGCATATGGAGGTTCCCAAGCTAGGGGTCGAATCAGAGCTGTAGCCACCCGCCTACGCCAGAGCCACAGCAACGCGGGATCTGAGCCGCGTCTGCAACCTACACCACAGCTCACGGCAACGCCGGATCATTAACCCACTGAGCAAGGGCAGGGACCGAACCCGCAACCTCATGGTTCCTAGTCAGATTCGTTAACCACTGCGCCACGACGGGAACTCCTGATTCCTTTTCTTATATCACCTAACCATTTCTACATTTTAATTGCATTATAAAAGGCATTTAAAATTATTCATGTATATACTCATTGTGGATAAGTTTGAAGATGTAAAAGAGCATATTGGTATCACCGATAACACCTTTGAGTCTTTGCCTGGAAAATCAGCCCACTTGATCCTGTCTGGTTTATTTTGGTCTAAGTGGCTTGGTCCTTAGACCAAGGTAGATGTGGTGCTGTGACCACTTTCTCTCTCTCTCTCCCTCTTGGTGTGTGTTTGTGTGTGGTGGTGGTTGCTCCATTTCAGAATCTAATTCCTGAAGGCTGTGAAGACTTGGCTGTGAGAGACTTGCCCTCCTCTGACCTCCTAGAGCCCTTTTCTGGGCATCCAGTCTTGGCGGCCGCCTCCAGTTCTCTGTGTTGCATATCCTGCCTGTCTCTGTCCTTGTTCCTCTTGCTCTGTTTCCCTTGTGAAGGGGACAGTTCCTTCTCTAAGTTTCAAGTTGATCTGCAATGACCTCACATCGCTTTCTTTCTCATTCTTGATGGTTTCTAGCAGGTGAAGTCCCCTGGCTTTTATCTCTGGTTTCTGTTGACTCTTCCTATTTGCTGACAGCCAGTTTTAAAGCTAAGTCTTTTCTTATCTGACTTTGGCTTTTCTACTTGTTATTCTAGAGGGTTTTTTTTTTTTTTTAACTTCTTCTGATGTTCATTTAACATCACTTTGGTGTCTGCCTTTATGGAAGTGATACTGCCATGTGTCCATCTAGTGTGTTTCTTCTTTCCTTCACTCCTACAAGAGCTGGAGGCTCTCTCTTACTCTTTCCTGCCAGCCAGGAGTCTCGGGATGGAGGTGTACCTGGGTCTCCAAGTCTCTAAAATGACTGCATGGAGCAGAGATTTCCTCACCTTCACTGTACTGATCACCTACAGGATTGTAATGTGAGAAATAAACCTTTACTTTGTTTATCTACATCCCCAGAGTGAGCCACAGCTGCCCCCTGCCTCCCCTGCCTCCCTGGGAGATCTTCAAGACCAGCAGGTGGGTCTGGCCTGGGCGCCTATGAAGTCTCTTCTTTTGCCCTGGATCCTGGTATGCACGAGACCTTGTGTGTGTGCCCTCCAAGAGTAGAGTCTCTGTCTTCTCCAGTTCTGTGGAGCTACTGCAATCCAGCCTTACTGGGCTTCAAAGCCAAATGTTCTGGAGCTCTTCTTCCCAATGCTGGTCCCCAGGCTGAGGGACCTGACATGGGGCTCAGAACTCTCACTCCTGTGGAAGAGCTTCTGCAATATAGTTATTCTCTGATTTGTGGTTGCCTACCCGGGGGTATGAGATTTGATTATATGATGAGCATGCCCCTCCTACCATCTCACTGTGGGTTCTTTTTTTTTTTTTTTTTTTTTGGTCTTGTTGCTATTTCTTTGGGCCGCTCCCGCGGCATATGGAGGTTCCCAGGCTAGGGGTCGAATCGGAGCTGTAGCTTCCAGCCTATGCCAGAGCCACAGCAACGCAGGATCCGAGCTGCATCTGCAACCTACACCACAGCTCACGGCAACGCCGGATCGTTAACCCACTGAGCAAGGGCAGGGATTGAACCCGCAACCTCATGGTTCCTAGTCGGATTCGTTAACCACTGCGCCACGATGGGAACTCCTCACTGTGGGTTCTTTATGTCTTCAGATTTAGAATATATTTTCTGGTAGGTTCCAATCTTTTTATCGATGACGGTTCAGCAGTTAGCTGTGATTTTGGTGTACTTGTGAGATGAAGTGAGCCCGAGGTCCTTCTACTCCACCGTCTTGTCTCCAATCCTTTATTCGCAACAGGATAATGAGTTCTGGAGGTTAGAAGTCCAAACTGAGCATTAGGGGACTAAAATCAAGGTTTCAGGAGGGCTGCACTCCTTTCTGGGGGCTCTAGGGGACATTCCATTTTCTCACCTTTTTTAGCTTCTGGAAGCAGCCTCTCTCTGTAATTACTGAGTTTAGTTATTGGTTTTTTTGTTTGTTTTTTGTTTTTGTATTTTCCAGGGCTGCACCTGCAGTGTATGGAGGTTCCCAGGCTAGAGGTCTAATCGGAGCTGTAGCCGCTGGCCTACACCAAAGCCACAGCAACATGAGAGCCAAGCCATGTCTGCGACCTACACCACAGGTCACAGCAACGCCGGATCCTAACCCACTGTGCGACGCCAGGGATCGAACCCACAACCTCATGGTTCCTAGTTGGATTCGTTAACCACTGAGTCATGACGGGAACTCCTGTTATTGTTTTTTTTTGTTTGTTTTTTAACAGTTAAAGACAGCCTCCAGCCAACTTCTACCTTTCCCTCTGTTGCACAGTGCCCACTGATCACAGGGATACGAGCATATGCCAGCTTGACTCATTTCCTGGGTTGCTCTCTCCACTGTCACCCCAGGCTCTCTCTCCTCTTCCTTCCTCCCCAGCTCTCTAACTCACTGGAGTCATCCTTCTCAGAGCCAAACTGCTATGATAGCCAAAGAAACTTAATGCCCTTGCTTCTAAGTAGAGAGGCAGGAATTGGTGCTTATTCTTTTGTCTACATTTAGAGAAATTCTAGTTATTTTTCCCCAGGTCTTCCTTGTCAGCCCTTAATAAGCCTATTCTTTGTCCTCCTTAACATGATAACGGCACCTTCAGCTCATTAAGTAACTTCCATGTGACAAGTTCTATTCCTGATATTCATTATTCCAGTTTGTTAGTTCTCCCAACAGTCCTGCAACGTCAATATTATCATCCTCATTTTACAGTGAGGTTAAGTAACTTGCCTGAAGTTACATAGCCTGTGGCGATAGAACCAAAATTACACCCTCCATGGAGCCAGGTCTTCTATTCCATTTACCAACACCATATCGTTCTTTTTACGACTTATTTCTGTAGGCAGTGGAGTCTTTTTATTTGTGTACGCTCTCACAACCACTAGCAAAAAACACCTAACAGAAATGTAAAAAAAAATTTGCTAGCAATGACTCTCTAAAGCTATCAAAGAGCAATTGTATAAAAACATATGCTATATGCTTATGCTAATCATTTTCAAGATTGAGAATAGTTTAGTTAATCAGTTTATGTCTATATAATCTGCTACCATGTTCTGCTTCAATTCTTGGTTACAAACTTAGTTGTGAATTATCTCTCTAAAATATATATATTTTTTTCCTTTTTTAGGCCACACACTTGCAGCATATGGAAGTTCCTGGGCTAGGTGTTGAATTGGAACTGCAGTTGCTAGCCCTATGCCACAGCCACAGCAATGCCGGATCTGAGTCACATCTGTGACTTATGCCACAGCTTGCAGCAATGCCTGGGATCGAACCCGTATCCTCATAGATATTAGTCGGGTTCCTAAAATGCTGAGCCACAATGGGAACTCCTGATACATAATTAAGAAAAAAATTTTATGTTCATAAGCTCTTAGGTAGAATTTCACTAGGCTTTGTTTGGTGGCCTGGTAAGTTGAAAAGGGCACCATTTTATCATTTTAGGCTTTCCCAAAAGGTCTTCATTTTTGAGGGGAGCAGTAGTGTCCAGAAAGTGAGCATATTTCAGCCAGAAAACTTCATTACTGCTAGAAATAACTGAACTCATGCTCTATTTTTTGGTAGTTTATGACTATCAAAATTTCAAAGTCACAAACACTAGCCCAGAAACACAGAATCACCTAGCATAAATAATAATCATTCTCACTTTGCTAACAAAGTCTCTCCTTACCAGGAATTAAATCTATACTTCCTTTCTTATTTACCACTCTGTTAGGACGTTTAGGAACGCATGAGTGAAAATTCACTTGTTTCTGGAACAAGAATGGCAGACTTATGGCACAGTGGGGCCACTCACCACTCCAAAGTCCATCGCAAACATAAATATATGCTCAAGTGATTCCTTCCTACTCACCTCAGCTTTCTTCTCTAGGTACTCATTGCTACCAATTGGTTAGAGTTGGTATGAGAGTTCATTCATTTGACAAATATTTATTAAGTATGTACTATGTACAAATATTTATTAAGAAGAAATCAATTTGTTCTTTTGGCCATTGTCCAAATTAATTTTACTGTTGCCATTCACCCTGAATCTTTCCTAGCTGATCAAGAAAGTCAATCCTATTTTTTTTAGCCTGGAGTTTAAATGTCTTCAGGTTTCTGTGATCTCTCCTACAGTGGAAGCCCACCTTGTTCTGGGCCTCGGATATGAAGTAAAAGTCAAATGAATAAAAAACATGGCCCAAATGATCCCAGCTATAAAACAGAAGCAGATCACAGACATGGAACTCAGATTTGCGGTTGCCAGGAGGAAGGGGGAGGAAGTGGGATGGACAGGGAGTTAGGGGTTAGTAGATGCAAGCTATTACATTTAGAATGGATGAGCAATGAGGTCCCACTGTACAGCACAGGGAAGTATATCCAGTCTCTTGGGGTAGAACATAATAGGAGATAGTATGAGAAAAATTGTGTGTGTGTGTATATATATACATATAGGTCACTATGTTATAGAGCAGAAATTGACACAATACTGTAAATTAACTATACTCTAGTAATAATTTTTTAAAAAGTTAAAGAAAGAACAGAGAGACTTAGGAGCACTCAAAAAATATTCCCTTTTTTAAATAAAAATTTTGTATTGAGGTGACATTGGTTTATAATGTAAGTTTCATGAGTACAACATATTTGTACTTTTGTATACACTATAGCATGCTCACCACCAGATATTTAGTTTCCATATATCACCACACAGTTGATCCCCTTCATCTATTTCACTACCCCATCCCTTCCCCTTGGTAATTACTATTCTGTTCTCTGTATCTGTGTGTTCATTTTTGTTTGGTTTAGTTTATTCTCTTATTTTTTGATTGTTTGCGTTGTATATTCCACATTAAGGAAATCATATGGTATTTGTCTTTTTCCAGCTGACTACTTTCACTTAGCATAATACCCTCAAGATCCATGCATGTTGTTGCAAATGGCAAGATTTCGCTTTTCTAATAACTGAGCAGTATTTCTTTGTAAATATGTGTGTGTGTGTGTGTGTATCACATCTTCTTTATCCATTCATCTTCTGATGTGCACTTAGGTTGTTTTTGTATCTTGGCTATTATAAACAATGCTGTGATGAACATAATGGTGCATATATCTTTTCAAATGAGTGTTTTCATGTTCTTTGAATAAATACCCACAAGTAGAATAGCTGCATCATATGGTAGTTATATTCTTAATTTTTTGAGGACTCTCCATACTGATTTCACTAGTGGCTTCACCAAAAACCATTCCCACCAACAGTGTAGGAGGGTTTCCTTTTCACCACATCCTCTCTAACACTTGTTATTTTTTGCCTTTTTGATAGTAGCCTTTCTAACAGTGTGTAGTGGTATCTCATTGTAATTTTGATTTGCATTTCCTTAATAATTAGCAATGCCAATCATCTTTTCATGTGCCTGTTGGCCATCTCTTCTTTGGAACTATGACCCACCATATACAAAAATCAACTCAAATGGATTAAAGATTGAATCTAAGACCTGAAACCACAAAACTCCTAAAAAATGATAAGCAGTATGCTCCTTGACATCAGTCTTAGCAATATATATCTTTCTGGATATGTATCCCCCGGGAAGGGAAATAAAGCAAAATAAACAAATGGGACTATGTCACACTAAAAAGCTCTGCACAGCAGAAGAAGCCATCAACAAAACAAAAAGACAACCTACAGAATGGGGAAAGATATTTTCAAATCACATATCAGATAAGGGGTTAATATTCAAAATAAATAATTAACTCATAAGCTCAGCAATAACAACAACAACAATCTGATTTAAAAATGCACAGAGGAGCTGAATAGATATTTTTCTAAACACTTTCCTGACCTCTATTACTTGTATGCCTTAGCTAAGTCTGAATAGGAATGGTTGTCATAAGTCAAAGGCATGAATTTCATGAATAACTTATCAGTAATGATTCCTGTTCTTGAAGATAGGGTGACATCTTTAATGACTAGAAACCTAATGACACTCATTTGCCACTACCCTCACTCTTCCTCTTTTAGGCATCCTTGGTCTTCAACCTTATGTCAGAGTGGGTATTTGCTTTAGACTTACTAGTGACAGCTCAAACAAACTGTCAGTATACACATTAAAAAATACTGTTGAGGCAAAGACTGGCTTTTTGTCAGAGGGTGTCAGGCAATCAATCCAACTGTTTCACATGATTGTGCAGAGCTGTTATTGTGGTACTAGATGTTTATTTAATATTGGGTCAAGAGGCATGTCGAAAAGACTACTGCAAAATTGGTATGGATCCCTAACTGAACTGTCTCCCATCCATCCCCACTTCTAGTGAAACAGAAGTGCTGAAGAAAGGTTAAACAGAGCCAGTAGACCATCAAGTATAAATTCCAGATATACTTCTTGGGGGAAAATTTCCAGATGGGACTTTACTAAGATGGCAGTCCAGCCTCCACAGAAAAGAGCTATGAAATCTACCTGATGCTTTGTCAAAGGCTAGAATTCCTTGAGTAGTTTCCTTACTATGTATCTTCTCTGAATGAATTGTAAGACACCAGCCAATCTTGATGCCTACCCATCTATTGCATACTTTGATCAGGCTGAAGAAACATGACAGGGAAGTCTTTTAAGAGGAAGCTTCTCAGCAGAGGCATTTCAAATAAACTTAGACTTTCAGTGGGAAGCTGCTCAGGATGTCAGCTTTGATGCTATACTTCAAGGTTTGAAGATAAGTGCCTAGAGATTGCAGGTGGACAGGGATGACATTAATGAGGTACAAGTTTTCTTTATAAAATTGTCTCACCTTATAATTAGTTTAGGTCCTGTCTGTTTAACTGCAATGGTGGGGCACAAAGTATTATTAATTTCTCTGTATTTTTGTATCATTTTAATCAATGTATAAATAATATTAATTTTCCATTGAAAACCAAATTGACATAGTTTTCTTGACCTCATCCCTGTTAACTTTATTCCCATTTTCTGCTCCCATTAATAACTAAACCTCTTTCATTCGTTGACTATACACACTACCTCTACATCCTCACCCACAATTCATTTCAGATTTTAGTAACTTGAAAAAATTATTTGTGTGCATAATTTCATGATAATTTAGAGTAGGACTTCTACTAATAAAAAACATCCTTATTGTGTCTTCCACTCCTCCACCCTATCCTTTTTAAATTTTATTACTTTGAATTTCTTTGATACTTGTATATGTCCTTAAATATTGACTTCCTAGAATTATAGGTGATGATCTAGCTCACTTACAACATCACCCCTCTTGGTTCCTTCTCCCAACATAGTTGTATAACTGCTTTTAGTTACTTTATTACTTATTTTTGTAAGTTCATGTAATAAATGTACATATTATTTCTTGTTCCATCAATTCTCAATAATTACAGACTATGTCTTGACTTAGCTTCCTAGTAACTGGTGTGTAGGAGTTAACTTTCTGTGACTTTGTATTCTGGATATATCTTTATCCTGTCTTCCTGTTTCATTAATGTCTGTATTTTATCTTCACAGTTGATTGATTTATAATTCTGCTGGAAATTAACTTTTAGGTTGCAAAGCCTTTGTCATAGACCTTTGAAGATATTGTTCTGTGTTTAGCATTAAATGTTATGGATGAGAAGATGTCCTTTTCATTTCATAGGTGGTTTTCATTTATTTTGCTGTCTCTGTATAGAAGAAGGAGTTTGTTATTTGGTGGACTTTGGTGTTTATCCCCCAAATACCATCATGTGGGAGGTTTTCCTGCTGGTGCTGGCACTCACAAAACTGTCCTAATTTTCCTTTGAAACTGTGTTCAATTTCTGTACTGAGTATCCTCACTTTTTTGCCTCTGACAGGGTGTAAATCCTTGCCTTTGGGCATTTTGTGTTACAGGTGGAGAATGATGTTGAGTGGGCTTATGGCTTTATACATTGGCTTCTAATTTATTTATTTGTTTTCAATCTACATCTCTTACTTACTCTCTATTGTATTTATTTTCCCAAGTTTGGGGTTTCTTCTTTCTTTTCTTTTTAACAGTCACTACTTCTTCATGCTCTCATACAAATCTTCTTCCTTTTCTTAATCCATCACATTTGTTGAAGCCTCCTGTTTCTTGAAGAACCCTTTCCTGTTCTTTTTCATTCCTTAAGGTTATTATCAAGCTCTTAAGAGTTCCTGTGACACACAAAGAGAGTTAGTTGCTGCCTGGAAGGAAAAACCACTAGGAGTTAGTGGAAATAAACATTAATTGAAAGAAATACCAGGGATTTTTTTCCCCCCAGTTGTTCAAAATGGTACATTTTCCCCCTAGCAGCCAAATCAAAAAGAGAGTAAAAGAAGTAAGAGTTTCAAGAAAAAAGTGTACTAAATTATTGGTAATAACTTTTGTGCTATTGAATAACCACTTTTTTTTTTCTGTTCATTTTTTCAAAGTTACATGCCAGGTTATTCAGATGCCTACCCAACATCTAAGACAAAAATAAACCCCACTGAATCAAACAATGTATGGTCTTTGTAGAATATTCAGAAAATACACAATAGTACAAAGAAAACATAGAAGCTGAGCAGATAATGTCCTTTGAATATTTTGGCAAATTTTCTTAAATTTAAGTGCATCCATATGTATTTTTATTTAAATTAAGATCATATTGCAATGTTAATTTCTATTTTTAATTAGGACTATATATTTAGCCTTTCTAAATTATTAAATAATTTTATGTTATAATTTTTAATAGCTGCATAATATTTCATTATATGGATATATGATAATTTATTTGACTCACCCCCTATTATTGGATGTTTGGAAATATCCAGGTTTTTGTATCAAAATAGTATTGCAACAAAACTTATTATATATTGCTACTTGCCTACATCTTAACTATATTTTTAGGATGATTTTCAAGTACTTAATTTCATTGGTCACAGGCCATAAACCTATAACAGACCCCTAATACATGCTGACAAGATTTTCAGAAACATTTCACAAAATTATGAGAATTCCTAACTTAACACACACTTCTAAACTCTAATATTAATTTTTAAAACATTAATCAGTTCTATAAATGCAAAATAGTATTCTACTTATAAATATCTTTAATATCATAATGTCATAAATAATTGATAGTTGGATATTATATTTTTATTCTTTTATTGAAGACCTAAATCTAATTTTTAAATTATAATATGTTTAATTTGTCTCGTTATCTTCTTTGTGTTTTTTTACTTATAACTTTTTTCTTAGATATTTGAAAGGTTTTTATTTACTTTTAATTCTACCAACTGATTGCCCTGAATATGTTTTAAAATGTATTTATGTACATCATTAGTACTGTAAAGACGAAGGAGAAATATTTGAATTCCTCTTTCTCATTCTCGTAAGATGAGGAATTTAGCATTTTTTCATTATCCCAACTTATCCTTATTCTCATCAATGCAACTTTCATTAACATCCTGGATTTTTTTCTTTAAAATGGTAAACTAAAGATTATTGTTTTTATATTATTCATATTCTCTTTCAGGAACTACTTTAACATTTAATTTAGTTTTTATTACCATTGTTACAACTGCCACTTAGATTTAGCTTTATGGTTTCAGTGTTCTTTAGAAGGTTTATTATTTATTTTTACTTTTTATTGAAGTATAGTTGATTTACAATATTATATTAGTTACATGTGTACAACATACTAATTTAATATTTTTATAGATTTTTACTTGAAAGTTGTTATTAAATATTGACTACAATTCTTGTGCTGTACATTATTTTCTTGTAATTTATTTATTTTATACCTAGTGGTTTGTACCGCTTCATCCCCTTTGCCTATTTTGCCCCTCCCCCACCCCACTCCCCTCTGATTAACATTAGTTCCGCTTTCTATATCTGAGTCTGTTTCTGTTTGTTATATTAACTTGCTTGTTTGTTTTATTTTTTAGGTTCTACATAGAAGTGAAAACATATAGTATTTGTCTTTCTCTGACTTATTTCACTATGTTGGATACCTTTCAGGTCCAACCATGTTACTGCAAGTGGCAAAATTTCATTCTTTTTTATGACTATGTAATATTCCATAGTCTATATATATGCCACATTTTCTTTATTCATTCTTCTGTTGATGGACATTTAGATTGTCATCTTTGGATATTGTAGATGAAGCTACCATGAACATTGGGGTACATATATTCTTTCAAATTAGTGTTTTCATTTTCTTTGGATATATACCCAGGAGTGGGATTGCTGGATTATATGTGGAAGGCTTATTAAAAGTGTAATTTCTGTATTAGTTTCTTAATTTTTAACTCATATCTTAGTTAGCTGGAGAATAACTGCAAGTAATTAAAAAAAGACCTGTCAGTAATTTATATTTTGTGGCTGTGCATGTATGAAAATGACTTTTTTTTAATCCATATAAATAACAGATGAGCTGGGATTCAAATTCTTTAGTCAAAAAACTTTTCTCCTAAAACCTCTGTTGATATTACTTCACAGTTTTCTGACATTTAGCCACAGAGAGAAATTTGGATTCTTTTTTGTATAAAATTTACAAAATTTTTCTTCTATATCCTTATAAGTCAACAGTAGATAGGAGATATCTTGGTGGGGGTCTTTCATCATTTTACCTGGAAGTTTAAAGGCAAGTCTTTGCATATTGCTTTTGTTCCAAGTGTGGTGATTTCTTATGTAGGTATGCCTATAATTCTCATCTAGAGTTACTCTTTTTTTTTTCCTTTCTTCTCTATCATAATTTGAATACCTTTGTCTTTTTCCGCCACATTCTTGGAAAGCTTTTCAGATTTATCCTTCATAAGCAAAGATTGTGCTTTCATCCGCAGTGCTAAACCTCTCTTTTTACTTTCAATGCAATTTTAATTCTACTACTGCCATTTGCTTCTTTGCAGTCTTTATCTCTCACAAACCAATTTTCATCTTGTGACATTTAAAAATTTTGTTATTTCAATTTTTTTTTCCTCGATGGAGTCATGTTTTCTTGTTCATGGTTTCTGACTTCTGGTAGACTCAGAAGGACCTCTTGTGCCAGTGTAATTTGCAGAGACACATATTTCCTGGTGGGCTGGCAGGAGCTTCTTCAGGTGAATCTTGGTTGTATGTTTCACCACCAGTGGCTTGAATCTTTTTTTGATCACTTTGAACAGAACTATTATCAACTTTTCTTCCTGTTCTAAAACAGTTTCTCAACCTTGGTGCTCTGGACATTTGGACAGGATAATTCTTTGTGGCAGGGGCTGTCCTGTCCAGATGCCAGTAGCCTGTCCTGGCCCCACTCCCTGAGCCCTCATATCTCAGACATTGTTGTTTGTCCCCTGGGAGCAAAACTATACCTTGTGGAGAATCACTACTCTACAGGAACTTTAAAAAGTTAAACTCAATTCAGGAAAGAAAAAAGAAGGCTGTTAGGTAGGACAGAGATCAAAATAAGTCAAGAAATCATAAAAAGATACACTTAAAAAGCTTTAAAGCAGCACTTACATTCATAGAAACAGTCTTTTCTAAGAATGTCAGTAGGCTATAAATACTCAAAGTGGTGGTTAGTTTTGTGAATAATGCCAT
Organism: Phacochoerus africanus; assembly: GCF_016906955.1. NCBI lineage: Eukaryota > Metazoa > Chordata > Mammalia > Artiodactyla > Suidae > Phacochoerus > Phacochoerus africanus. The sequence continues at coordinate 54,914,393 of NC_062545.1, forward strand.
TAGTCAGATAGTAACATGACAGTAGAGACAGCAAGAGCTAAGAAGTGACAGCCAAGACATTGTTCCCATCTTCAGTGTGGGACTGACAGGGACCTAAAACCCAAATAGTCAATAGTCCAATAGATAAATCAATATTTTGTTCTAGAACATCCGTTTTAAGAGTTAGGTAATACATTTCAGTGTCTCCAGATACTCTGAAAATTAGGATCTAAAGGAAAGAAGAGGGTGGATGTGATTTTTAGTGAACAATGCAGCATGATATGAGTCATTTATATCATTTGATACAAGTTGGTGTCTTTTTCTAGGCAGATTTCGTGTCCTCATAGCCATGTAATCTGAAGCTCACCCCATTTGAAATAGCTTTCACTGCCTGGAAAAAAAAAGTTCATTGTTTTAATTCAAGCAGACATACAGAATGACACAACTAATACGATTATATAATTTTTTGGCAAGTATTTTGTGTTTTCTCCTTTTAAATTTAAAGGCAATAATCCACATGGGTTTAATTATACTGTCATTTAAATGAATTTATATCTATTTTGGAATGGGTTCAATGACTGTGAAATGCATTTTGCCATTGTTTTCTTTACTGTCCTGGTTCAGAAAGAAAATGACTAATGGCTTCTGGCAATAGCAATTAAAGGAAAAGATGGTTCGTGCAGCAACAGACTCCTTCATGAACAACATTCAACTCTTCCTGGCAGAACCTTTTTTTCTTCCAAAGTCTGTTTTGCTTGAATAGTTTAATTGTGTGTAAAACGTTGTCCAAATTTTAGATTTTGGGCAAAATAATCAAAACATCGCACACTCATTGCTATTTCGATAATAAGTGCCTTTATATTCGTCATCAGCCAAAATGTACCTGGTAATTGAAGAAGCTATGAACTTAAAAGGCTAAAAGTGAGTTCAGAGAAAATGTTTTTCCCATTTGAACTATATATATATATACACACACACATATACACTTATGCATTTAAATATATAAACATTTAAATATATTTATATGAATATATATATATATATATATATATTTTTTTTTTTCCTCCCTTGCCTGTGACATGTGAAGTTCCCAGGCCAGGGATCAAACCTGTGCCACAGCAGACCCAAGCCATAGCAGTACAATATCGGATCCTTAACCCCCTGAGTCACCAGGGAACTTCTGAAACTATAGTTTGAATTATATAACTTGTCAATATTTTTCCTGTGGACAAGAGCTTTGCATTTGGGGCAGGTTGTAAGAGTATAAGACCTCTGGCCTGAGAAAGAGTTCTCTGGCCTCCCTCTGCCACATCCCTCCCTCAGGAAGCAAAGCCACATGGTGCAGAGTTGAGTCATGGACCATGGAAGTTCTTTTGGATTCTGCTGTCTGCACAATATTCTAATCTTTGACTAAAGGTGCATCCCCCTTTCCTTCACCCCCTGCCACGCTCCCTCCCCATCCCTCTGGGGAGGATCTGGCCAGGAGAAAGCAACTCTCCAGTTCAGAGTCCGTTTCTAGCCTGTGAGTTTTCTTCTGCTCATGTCCTTGTTAAAGAGCCCACAGTCCTCCACACGTCTGGGGAGGGGTGAGAGTCAGAAATCTCCCTAGAGCGAAAAGCGAATGCAGCCTGCGATTTCCTTTGGCTTTTCAAAGGCACGGTAAGGACTGGGCTTGCAGGGTTGAAGAGGCATCTTAATTTCTTAAAATCGAGAGCTATTTTTCTCAGAATAGCTAAATTCCTATTGGAATAAAAGACTTTTATGCACATTAAGGTATATGGGCTGACTGGCCAATGGGGACCTGCTGTATAGTACAGGGAACTCTACCTAGCATTCTGTGGTAATCTATGTGGAAAAAGAATCTGAGAGAGAACGGATGTGTGTACATGTCTAACTGACACACTTTGTCGTTCAGCAGAGATGACCACAACCTTAGAAATTAACTATACTTCGATAAAACTTTTTTAAAAAGACTTTTTTTCCATCTTTGACAGTCAGCAAACATAAGAATTATTCCTAAATGAAATGCAGTCATTCATGAAACCTTGGAAGATTCTGGGAGAAGAGAACAGAAAGTGATGTGGGAGGGGTGTACTTTCATTTTTCATGAAAGATTCCCACAGGCAGATAGTAAAAGCAGTAACTGAGGTTTGACCGAGCCCTTGCATTTTAGGTACTTCTGACACTATTATAACCATAAAACCTTTTTATTGATTTTACAGTCCTCTAAACATTTTAAAAATCAAAGTTATACCTACACATAGTTTTTTGTTTTGTTTCGTTTTTTGGTCTTTTGTCTTTTTAGGGCTGCACCTGTGACACATGGAAGTTCCCAGCCTACGGGTCGATCTGGAACTGTAGTTGCTGGCCCTATGCCACAGCCACAGCAGCACCAGATCGTAGTCATGTCCGTGACCTACACCATAGCTCATGGCAATGCCAGATCCTTAAGCCACTGAGCGAGGCTAGGGATGGAACCTGTGTCTTCATGGATGCTAGTCAGATTCATTTCTGCTGAGCCACGACAGGAACTCCCCTACACTTAGTTTAAAAAGTGATTAGTTCTATGAAGTTTACAATGAAAATCAGCATTTTATTCTCCACCTTTTCTCATCCCCAGTTCAACTCTTTCAACCATTTTTAGCTTCTTTTAAAAGCTCCTCCATATTTTCAAGATGAAGATTATGGTCATTTTCTATAATCACTTTCATACAAATGGACTTGGTAGATTTTTTTCTTCTGTTTGGCTTCATTGCTTTTATACCCTATCCAGAAGATGAAAAACCCATAATAGATGTTCATGACCTTTTTTCTTTAATAATTCTTACTAACTAGTCATTTTTATTGACACCTGGAAAAGTGCTAAAACAAAAATCTACAGGTCAGGGAACTATATTCAATTTCCTGTGATGAACTGATAGAAAATAATATGAAAGGGAATATATGTATGTATAACCGAATTACTTTGCTATATGTCAGATATTAACACAGCATTGTAAATCAACAATACCTCGTAAATCAAAAAATTAAAAAAAAAAACCTAAATGTGCAGCTCAATACATTGTCACAAAATGACCATATAGTGGCATCAGATATAGAGAGTTGTACTTCAGAAACTCCTTCAATGGTCCTCTAAATTGTTAACCCTATCTGCATATAGAAGTGCATGATTTTAATTTTCATTAATGTTAATTAATAAGTAATGGTTTTTATGAATAAGTTTTTTGATTAAAAATATTTTTACTCTTTGAGCAAGCATTCCCAAAAACTATTGATTAGTTTTGCATGATTTTGAACTCATATAAATAAATTATATGACGTCCTTTTCTGTGACTGAAATTCACTATTATGCTCATGAGTCATGCATGTTTTTTTTGTATAGATGTGCTCATTTATTTTCATGACTATACCATATTTCTTTATCCATTCTATTGAAGGATATATGAGTGGTTTACAATTGCGTCAATAATAATGTTATGTACATTTCCACATGCTTCTTAGTGCACATGTGCATATATTTCTGTATGTGATACATTTATTGCTTTAACAGCCCCGATTCTCCACCCCCACCCCATGTCCACCTTCATCTCCCTGTAACTTTGTATTGTCCTCTCACTGTGACTCTAGGCTCAGCCATGTGACTTGCTTTCACTAAAGGGATTTTAACATTAGTAGTATAAGTAGAAGCCTAAAAAGCACTTGTATTGTTGAGCTCTCCTGCTCTTGCTTCTGTGCCATCACCATGGGAATAATGCAAGTTTAGCTTAAAATATGGTAACACACATGTGGCTTCTGATTCCGTTGCCCCAACAAAGAGAGACACATGAATGAACCCTGCTGAGACCCAAAGATGAGCCCAGCTGAGCCCAGCTACATCACTGGCTTGTAGACTTATAAGCTAAATAAATGTTTATTGTATATCACTGAAATTTTCTGGCTCTTACCAAGGCTTCTGATGGCAATGGATAACCAATGCAGAGTGGAACTGCCAAATTTACCCTTCTATCATTGGTGTATGAGAATTCTAATTGCTTAGAATTAATTCTAATCCTCATGAATGTTTGGTATTGTCAATCAGCTTCATTTTAGCCATTCTGGTGGGTGGATAGTAATATCTCATTTTGGTTTTAATTTTCATTTTCCTGTTAACTAGTGAGATTGAACACCTTTCCACGTTTATAAGTTGTTTGGATATACTCTGGTGAAGTGTGTGTTTATTTTTCTATTGGATTTTCTTCTTACTGCTTTTTAGGGATTTTTAAATGTATTTTGTATGTGGATATAGATATAAGGATGTTTGTATATATAAACAATATATACAGCAAATTTCCTTCTAGTCCATGACTGGCCTTTTCTTTATTTCTTTATTTTTTTTTTGCTTTTTAGGGCCACACCTGTGGCATATGGAAACTCCCAGACTAGGGGTCAAAATGGAGCTACAGCTGCTGGCTTATGCCATAGCCACAGCAACGCGGGATCTGAGCCACATCTGCAGCCTATGCCACAGCTGTGGTAATGCCAGATCCTTAACCCACTGAGTAAGGCCAGGGATCAAACCCACATTCTTATGAGTACTAGTTGGGTTCATTACTGCTGAACCACGTCGGGAACTCCCATGACTGGCCTTTTAAAAATCCTAATTTTTCATAATGTTCTTGTCAAGTTTTTCTATAAATAACATACTCAGAAAAAATTGAGAAATGTTTGTTCTTTTACAATGCTCTGAAAAATACATTCATGTTGCTTTTATTTCTTCTTTATGTTTGTAGAATTTACTGGTAAAATTATCTATGCTTATGGTTTTTTATAGAAAAAAATTTGAATTTCAGATACAAATTTATAAATACAGGACTATTCAGATTTTCTTTTTCTTTTTGTGTCAATCTTGATGAGTTGTTTTTGTTATAGGAATTTTTCTATTTCTTCTAAGTTTTAAAATTTATTGGTATAATGTGTTCACAATATTCTCTTATTATCATTTTATTATATGCAGGGCCTATAATAAGAATGTCTCCTGACATTGTTTATTTGTGTCTTCTTTTATCTTGTCTAGCAATTCTATGAGAATACATTTTCGACTTTGGTGATCTTTATCTTCTATTTCATTAATTCCTGCTCATCTTTAATAATTCTTATTGAGATTTAATTTAATATTCTCTTTATAAGTGTCTTGAGATACATGCTTAGATCCTTGATTTCAGCCTTTTTGTCTTTTATGAATTTGTGTAATTAAGGCTAACCACTTTCCTCTAATCATGGATTACACTGAATTGCACGAATTTTGACCTGTGATTTTCTTAAAGTTATCTTTTCAAAATATTTTAAAAGTTTCCATTGAATGTTTTTTATTTGACACATTATTTATTTTTAGCAATGAATTTCTTAAATGTGAAACACACAAAGACTTTCTCATTATGCCCTTTTTATTGCTCCCTAGCTAAATTATACTTTGATCAGAGAATATTCTCTAGATGATTTTAATAATTTTAGCTTTATGGCACAGAACATGGTCAACTTTGGTACATATTACACTTTTCTTTCTCTCTGAAGGTAACTAATATGTATCACAAGTGACCAGATGCCCTGGTTCAGTCACCCTGGAGTCTTGTGCTCTGACCACGGTCCTCTGCTCCCTCTCCCCTGCAGCAGCAACAGAAGCTTCTCTAGGAACATCTAGGACTTTGCAGTTATCAAAATTCATTTTAAAAATGAAACAACTGAGATTTAAAATTACCCCAAAATTCTTATCTTCTGCTCCTTATCAATTGTTTTAAATCATTCTGAGTAACCTATGAATAAATTTTGGGGGAATTAAGGAAAAATGTAAAGTATATATATATACTCTGTAAAAAGATTATGCTAAATAGAAATGTTACTGTATTTGGCTTTTCTCTTATTCATTTGAGACTTACATACAAAAAAAGATGTTCTAAGAATTAACTTATGAATTATTTATTTAATAAGGAAATTAGAACTAAAGATTTTTATTTACATTCCATTAATATTAACATTTCCAGAATAAAATACAACTAAATAAGCAGCATTAGCGACCTGACCTAGGAGTTCCTGCTGTGGTGCAATGGGATCAGCAGTTTCTCTGGAGCTCTGGGACACAGGTTTGATCCCTGGTCTGGAACTGTGGGCTAAGGATCCTATAGCTGTGACATAGGTCACAACTGTGGCTTGGATCTGATCCTGGGAACTCCATATGCTGTGGGTAGACAGAAAAGAAAAAGAAAGAATGAAAGAACGAATGAACGAACAAACGAATGAAAGAAAGAAAAGGAATTTGATCTAAATATCAGTTAGAGGCTGAGCAGCTCCTTAAGATGCCTTTGGTTAAATACAGTTTCATAAACATGCACATACCTTCAACCCTCCATTCACTTTCTTTTCTAAGGGTACAGTTCAAAGAATTATGTCCAAATAGACTGACATACATCTATTTTGCTTGTTCTCTTTGGTTTATATCTCAATTGTTAACCCAGTTATCTTTCTGAATCTTCTTAGAATCACTCTTTCAGAAAACAATGCCAATGCATAGACGTGAAAAGACACCAAACAGTGTAGATCCACAAACATTAAGATATTTCCTCAGACCATCGCCACAATAATTGGGAAATAACTAGAAGATACTTGATATGTGGGCCTAGTTTAACGCTTTTACAAATATAATCCAAATTATTTAGCTCATTACTTCATTTATTGACCATTCAAAATCTTCCCTGTATGTCCCCAAAACTTCCTCCTAGTAAAGAATTCTTCTTATTCCATGTACTACTTTACTATTTCTGAGATAACCTAGAGTGTAAATGCTCATTTTAGTCTCAGTTGTATCTTGAGCATTATTTAGTCAAATTCTAAATATTTTATTTTTATTTCACACCATTCTTAGGGTCACTGATGAGGTACATCATATGTATTTGATGAACTGTATGCTTTTCCCAAAAAAGTATCATAAACTAATTTTTATTAACTAACTTGGTATCTTTTCTCATACAATGAATACAATGTGATACAATACCATATGCATACAGTACAATACCATACCATGCAATACAAATGTCCTTTGATCAATACTGCCCACTTAACAAATTGGCAAAGGTAAAATTCTGGAAGAAGGTTAAAGAAGAGTAGTAATAAGAATACAGGTATAAGGGCTGATCTTAAAAAGAAAGATGCTTATCTTTCTCTAAGAACAGAGGAAATCTTCATTTGTCATTTTTTTTTTTTACTGGCCCAAATATGTGAAATTTAATCTTCCAAAATCTGAAAATCTGTTAGAATCACAGATAATTTCATCAGCTTTATCCTGGGAAATGAAGCTGGCAGCACAGAGCTTCCTAACTCCCTCTACAGATATTTTCTGGAATTTCTTGAATAAGGAGACAAAAGAAGAAAGAGAGGTCCAAAATATTGGTATTTCAGGAGTTTCCCACTGTGATGCAATGGGATTGTGGTGTCGCTGCTGTGCCAGGACATAGGTTCCATCCCCAACTTGCAGAGTGGGTTAGTAGTTATGTTGTGAGCCTCACGGGAAGTCCCATTTGTCATTTTTGATGCTCTTGTTTGAGATAGTTTGTTTAGAGTGGAACTAAATTGTCACCACAGCCTCCATTTATTTTGAGTGCTATCCATCACAGAATGGAATCTGGCCTTATTAATTTTAGTGAAACACACTTTTTTCCACATTGTATTTCATCAAAATGGCTTCATAGAAAGCCCTTTAGGATATATTGTAACTGTTGTCATACTTTGAATATAGACTTACTGTGTGATTAATTTAGCACCAACCCCTGCCATGTTTGAAGATATCTAAACCTGTAAATATCTAACCTGTTAGATAATATCTATCTAAGTCTGTTAATAGAAAAGGATCTGCATTTCAGGGTTTTTATGGAGACTACACCCTAAAACAAAGCACTTCACATGAATGTTCAGTGACAAATGGTAGGATAAAGATATGAAAAATAATGTTTAATCAAGGAAGTAATAAAGTTATGAAGCAAGGGAGAAAAATATTCTTTTCAACTGGAACATGATTACCTAATCATTTTTTAAAGCTTGTTGGAAACATCTTTATTACAGGTCTTCTTAAACACCTCACTACATGCATAGAGAATGGGTATCACCTCCACTCCTGAAAGAAATATGTGGAAAACATAGCTTGCAAGTGGCTAGTTAGAAACTAGTTTATTACAAGTCTTGTGAAACACTTCAGTACATGCATTACAGAGTGAGTATCACTTCCACCCACTGAAAGAACACCATGCTGAATGCAGCTTGCAAATAGCTTTTCAGAAACACCTTTACAACAAGTATCATTAAAGCCTTATCATTTTTTAAATAGTAAAGAAGTTTTGAGCTACCCCAGGAAAAAAAATCCCTGATTTCTTTCCTTATGGAATTACTGTGAAGATTCTCTCCCTCTTTCCAATCAGGGTAATAACTACCATTCTTTTACACTCTCTGTTCTTGAAATCTGATGCAATCAATTTCTCTGGACTCTCTATTGAAAGAGATTCCTTTTATTCAATTTGTCCAACATGAAATTTGGGTTGAGAGCTTTCTAAGAAATTACAAAGATGTGATTCACGTTTCAAAGGTTTTTCTTTTCCCCCATGTGGAGACCTTAAAATGGAAAAAGGGGATAAAACCTTTGTTGATTGGATTGAAGTGCACTGAATTCTTTAGGCATTTGGCTGGAATCCTCAAGGGAGACACTAAAAAGTCTGAGAGTTGTAAAACCAGAAGGGTTCTAGTGGTGCATGAAGGGAGCAGAAAAGGCTATAACATCACTGACATTCTCGAAATGTTCAGCAATTATCTCTTGACCAAGACAGTCTTCTTCCTCTCAATATCTCCTTATGTTTCCATGACTCCATCTCCCCAAATGACATCATTTTCCTCCCTATCACTCGGGAACAAAGCTTCTAGTGTTTACGAAGAGCTGTAGATTCCACCTCTGAAATGTCTCTGACTTCCATCACTTCCTCTTTATTTCCCTCACGACTGCTCTAGTGTGTCAAGGTCCAATAACGTCATCCCTGAACTAATGCTTCTAATTCTGTCTATATTAATCATGCCCAACTGGTGCGTCTTTGACCTCTCCTCACTCCAATACATCTTCCATACTGCTTTGCATTGGTTACAATATTTCTTACTGCTATTGTACTCTGCTCACAAACTCCTGGTATCTCTCTGTTTCCAAGAGAATAAAGTAAAACCCCTTAGCAAGTAGTCAAAGCCCTTCATAATCTGCCTTCAGTTTAAGTGTGTTTATTTTTAATCCAGCCATCTACTTCCCTGCACTAGACTATTGTCAGCACTTTAACTTCTTCTCTCCACAAAGGAAGTCATTTATTTCTGTTGGCATCACACACATTTCATGTTTCAGTTCAAATGCAGCTTCTCTATGAATCATTCTTCAACTTCTCTAGATGAACTTCCTCTCCATGGTGTTCTCAAAATTCTTTCAAGTTTTATTAGCAGTGCTTCTCAGACTTTATTGTATGTCGTCTCCTGGGGGTCTTTTTACGCAGATTCTGATTCAGTAGCTCTGGAATAGAGCTGAGATTCTTTATTTCTGATAATCTACCAGTGGATACCTGTACTGCTGGACTTTGGACCTACTTTGAAGAACAGGGTCCCAGCATTTATCAAAGTGTAGCATCTGTCACCATTCTGTCTTGTATTAGAGTCTGCTGGGAACACAGCTTCTTTTTTATAAAGAATGTGCTCTTTTAGCACAGATGCCTGTATCCCACACACTTCCTAGCCTGATTTCTTATTGGCAATTTTGGTGAAAGATTGAGCCAATGAAACAAAACTCCAAATTAAAATAGAAATTATGGCTTATCTCAGAAATTGTCGCCTATCATCCTTGATGGCAGAGAACTCTCCAGTAGTGCAGAGAGCCTATGCCTTGCTAGATAGGCACTCTTATTCAGCATCTGATTTATTGCTCTGTCATTCAAGAGTACAGATGAAGGAGCTCCTTTGTTTTACTGTACCATGGTTTGATCCCTTGAGGGATATTGTGTGCTGATCTGAAGCATTCTGATAATGTTTCCATTTGTCTCTACATTAAATGCCCCAGGTAGCAATATCATTGGTAATTGAAGCAATCTCTGCTATTTTGGTTGTCACCACTGAACTGTCACACTGTTCAGTATATCAATTTTTGGCATCCCTTTTCTCCCTATCATCTTTAATCTGGCACCTCTTATAACTAGAACTGAACTTTTCTTGGGAAAACCACCTAAGCCTATAAATTCAGTAAGCTTAATTTTAACCATTTTTCAAGTTAATTTGGCTTTTTTTTTTTTCTATTTGAGGTTTGAGGATAACTTCATCTGTTTGTCAGAAAGGGCAAATGCTTTGGAAAGATCTATTTCCTTTGCTGCTCCTTTTGTAGGCCGGCTTGTATGACACTATCCCAGCTGGCTGAGTCTATTGGCAGGAATTCCACTGGCTAGATCTTTGGGTGTGGTAGGCAGCCTCTACAATGGCTCTAATGAACCCCACCCCCTCTTTATTCATATCCTTGTGCAATTCTCTTCCTCCTTCCCCCCTGAGTATGGCTGGACCTACCAACTTGCTTCTAATGAAAGGAATATGACAAAAGTGATGGGATATGTCTTCTGAGTACATTAAAAAGGACTGTTGCTTCCATCTTGCTTGCATTATCTCCCTTGCTTTGACTCTTCTTATTGGCACACCTCAGTGAATACATTGCTGTGTTGGAGAGGGCTCATTGCACGTGAGGTTGGTCTCTTCCCAAAAGCCAGGAAGAGCTGAATCCTTCAGTCCAACCCATGAGGAACTGAATCATGGCTACAACCACACAAGTGAGCTGGAAGTGCATCTCCACCTGGTTGAGTTGTGAGGTGAAGGAAGCCCTGTTTCTCAACTTGACCAGAGTCTTGTCAGACCCCCTGAGCCAGAGGACTCAGCTAACATGTATCCAGATTTCTGTCCCTCAGAAACTGTGACAATAGATGTTTGTTGTTTTCAACCACTAAGTTTTGAGGTGATTTGTAACGCAGCAATGATTAGCTAATACAGTGGATCTCGTTCTTTATGCATTTATAATAGACCTCTTTATCGAGATAATTTTCACTCTGCATTTTTTCATTGAGTCATATTTTTACATAGGAACCTCTTAATGATAATAAAAATATTTTTGAAAAAGCTATTGTGCTAAACATGACTGGTTAGAAAGTAAAAGGGACATATATAAATGACAAGTCTAGAATAATTCTGTTTTCTAGTCTCCATTAAGTCTAAAGATGCAGAAAAGAAAAAAAAATAGGTTGGGTCTCTGGTGTTTCTGAATGGATATGTGTTATGTACAAATAGAATTAAAAAAGACTGAAGCCTGAGATGAATGACACTTTTCATAAGACAGATTCATGGCAAGGCTGGTATTTAAAATTGATATATGAACCACTGAGTCTTACCTCCACACCTAGGATTTTTGTTAAATATTGCTTTTTGGAACATAATATTGCCTCTTTATTATAAGCCAAGACCAGATTTCCTTGAAATTTCTATAAAAATGGAAACTACTGCTAATACAGCCAAGACTTCTGAACAAAATTATTCAACAGAAGTCTTTTTTATATCAGATTCAAATCCAGTCAGAATATACTTGACAGCTGGCTATGTCCCAAGGAAATCTTATTCAAGTAAATATTAAATAAGAATGGAAGTCACTTCCAAGTCTAAACTGAATATACAGTGTGTATCAGGAGTGCCAATATACTACCATTTTGGTATTCTAGGACAATTTAAGAAGTTGACATAGTAGCATTTAAATAATCATTTTTATGCCTTGGCCCACGAGTCTGAAAATATTTAAATGGTATTAATTTTCTCTGAGATAGGAAGAAAAAGGCAATAGAGGTATCCTTAGGGTCGTTGAGGTCTACAAATTACAAACTACAAAGTGATCCAGTTGTTGATAGAAACTGAAAATACGTGTTTGTAGAACTAGTGTCTCAGGCTCTCAGGGATATCTTCTCAAATTGCTATAATAGGTCACATATAAGGCCTCAATGTCTCCTTTAATACTAATTTGTTGACCATTCATGAAATTTATTGCTTAATTTGGAGTAGCTTAGAAAAGTTTTGTAAGCCTTATTTAAGTATCAAGTGGGAATTATCATATCCTACTGAAATACTACACTTTCTTTCTCCGTTTTTGTTTGGAAGAAACCACTTCAGATTCTAACAAATGTGGGCCACACTCAGCATTGATGTGTGCTTCCAATCATGGATTTTTTTTTCCATCTTTGGCAATGGGGATCAAGCTTTGGAATGAAAACCAAATAAGAAGTGTGTCGGGGGTGGCCTGCGGGCATCCTCAGCTCCTGGAGACGAGTCCGGGCCGCTCCAGTGCTTTGGTAGCTGCAGCATAAAGGTGCTGCAATTAATGTTGATGCCAAAACAAGAGTCTTAATGCTACATCCTGAGATACCCCTAAGAAAGAGAAGATGGAATCAAGTGAAGAGTGATACAGCTCCCAGAAGGAAGAAAGTCTAAAAGCCAAGGACAAGATTCTGAGGGCGATTATGGAGCCGGCTGAAGCGGTGCTACAGGAAAAAGCACTCAAGGTTCTGAGCCTGGCAGTGGTTGTTGCCGCCACTGCCAGGCCTGTGCTGTCGGCCGAGGAGCTGCCGCCGCTGCCAGTGCCAGAGCCCAGATCTTGAATTGAGCGCAGCAACATGCAGCGCCTTTGCACAGGGCCACCCAGCAAGCTGAGGTGTCCACACAGCTGCTTCCCATGAGGAACGCAGGCCTCAAATGTGGGGAGTGAGGCCTCTGCATGCGGCCCCCCATAAGTCCAGGAAACCAGACTAAACACCAAGGAAAAAAAGGCTTGTGATACTGTCATATTGGGATTGAAAAAAATCATATTCAACTATCAGGATTTTAAAACTTTCTTTGAGATGGGATTAAGATGGCAGAATAGAAGGACTGGAGCTCAACTTCTCTCTTTAAAACAACAAAATTCACAACTGAAGGCTGAGCAATCTTCACTCGAATGGACCTGAAACCTTAAAAAAGATATCCTACTCCAGAGACAAAGAGGAGGCTACATCAAGAGGTAGGAGAAGTGATTATACAATATAAGCAACCCCATACCTCCTGGGTGGGAAGCCCCACAGACTGGAAACTAGCTGGTTCAAAGAGACTCACCTACAGGAGTGAGAGTTCTGAGCTCCACATCAAACTCTCACGTGTGGGGATCTGGCACTGGGAGAAAGAGCCCCTGTAGCATCTGGCATTGAAGGCCAGTGGGGCTTGTGCGTAAGAGCTCCACGGGACTGGGGGAAATGGAGACCCCATTCTTAAAAGGCACAAATGGACTTTCATGTGGACTGGGTCCCAGGGCAAAGCAAAGTCTCCATAGGAATCTGGGTCGGACCTGACTGCAGTTCTTAGAGGACATCCTGAGGGGTGAATGTGGCTTGTTGTGAGGGAGGACATTGAAAGCAAAGCTCTCAGGAATATTCAGCATATTCAGTAGCATGCCTTTCTCTGGAGGTGGCCGTTTTGGGAAAACCTGGCCCCACCCATCAGTACTGAGTCAGCACTGAGAAGCCCCAGGGCAAACAACAATCCAGGTGGGAATCACAGCCCCACCCCTCAGTAAACAGGCTACCTAAAGACCCCTCAGGCACACAGCTGCCTCTAATCCCATCCAGAGACTAAGCCCCACCCACCAGAGGGAATAGAATCAGCACCACCTACCAGTGGGCAGGCATCAGCCCCTCCCATCAGGAAGCCTACAGCAAGCCCCTATACGGACCTCAGCCACAAGGGGGGCAGACACCAGAAGTAAGAGAGGCTACCAATTCTATTATCTATAAGGAGGTCACCACACCAAAAACATATAAAAATGAAAAAACAGTGAACTATAACTCAGATGAAGGAGAAAGAAAAAACCCCAGATCATCAGCTAAGCAATGAAGAGATTCTCAGCCTCCAGGAAAAAGATTTTAGACTGTTGATGCCAAAGATGATGCAAGACATTGGAAATAAACTGGAGGCAAAGATGGATAACTTACAGGAAACACTGAGCAAAGAGATACAAGATATCAAACTTAAACAAGAAGAGATGCAAAATACAATAACTGAAATAAAAAATTCACTAGAAGCAGCTAACAGCAGAATACAGGAGGCAGAAGAATGAATAAGTGAGGTGGAGGACAGGTTAGAAGAAATTACGAATGCAGAATAGAAAAGAGAAAAAAGATTGAAGACAAATATCCGAGTTCCCGTTGTGGCTCAGTGGTTAACAAAGCCAACTAGTATCCATGAGGACATGGGTTCGATCTCTGGCCTTGCTCAGTGGGCTAAGGATCCAGCATTGCCGTGAACTGTGGTATAGGTTGCAGATGAGGCTCGGGTCCCACATTGCTGTGGCTGTAGTTTAGGCTAGCAGCTGTAGTTCTGATCCAACCCCTAGCCTGGGAACCTCCATATGCCATGGGTGTGGCCCTAAAAAGAAAAAAAAAAAGAAAGAAAAGAAAAAATGAAGAGGGTCTCTGGGACAATGTTAAACGCACCAATATCCGTATTATAGCAGTGCCAGAAGGAGAAGAGAGAGAGAAGGGGACAGAAAAAATATTCCAAGAGATAACAGCTGAAAACATTCTTAACATGGGAAAGGAAACACCCACTCAAATCCAGGAAGCACAATGAGTATCATATAAAATAAGCCCAAGGAGGACTACACCCCGAGACACATATTAATCAAACTAACCAAAATTAAAGACAAAGAAAAAATCTTGAAATAAGTTAGGGAAAAGAAACAAGTAACGTACAGGGGAACCCCAATAGGTTATCAGCAGATTTTTCAGCAGAAACTCTGCAGGCCAGAAGGAAGTGGCATGATATACTTAACGTGATGAAAGGTGAAAACCTCCAACCAAGATTACTCTACCCAGAAAGGATCTCATTCAGATTTGAAGGAGAAATCAAAACCTTCACAGAAGCAAAAGCTGAGAGAATTCAGCAACACTAAACCAGCCTTACAACAAATACTAAAAGAACTTCTCTAGGCAGAAAAGAAAAGGCAGCAACAGGAAACAAAAATTCCACAAATGACAAGGCTCACCAGTAAAGGTATATATACAATAAAGATAGAAAATCATCCATGCACAATTATTTCACCAAAATCAGAAAACATGAGAGGAGGTGGTTACCAATGCAGGACACTGGAGATGAACTTGCAATTAAGAGAACAACAACTTAAAATAATCTCATGTACATATAGACTCTTATATCAAAACTTCAGAATAACTGCAAACCAAAAATCTAAAATTGATAAACAAATAAGAAAAATCAACTCAAATACAACACCAAAGAGAGTCATCAAACCACAAGAGGAGAGAACAAGAGAAGAAGGAAAGAAAAAGGAGCAACAAAAACAAATCCCAAGCAATTAACAAAATGGCAATAAGAACATACATATCAATAAGTACCTTAAATGGACTGAATGCCCCAACCAAAAGACACAGACAGGCTGAATGGATACAGAAACAAGATCCATATATATGTTGTCTTCAAGAGACCCACTTCACTTCTAGGGACACATACAAATTGAAAGTGAGAGGATGGAAGAAAATATTCCGTGCAAACGGGAATCAAAAGAAAGCTGGAGTAGCAATACTCATATCAGATAAAATAGACTTTAAAATGAAGTATATTTTAAGGGAAAAAGAAGGTCATTACATAATGATCAAAGGATCAGTCCAAGAAGATGATATAACAATTTTAAATATCTATGCACCCAACCTAGCTTCAACACAATATATAAGGCAACTGCTAACAACCTTAAAAGGGGAAATCGACAATCACACAATCATAGTGGGGGACTTTAACACCCCATTTACAGCAATGGACAGATCAACAAGACAGAAAATCAATAAGGAAACACAGGCCCTGAATGATGCATTAAACCAGATGGACTTAATAGATATTTATAGGACATTTCATCCAAAAGCAACAGAATACACATTCTTCTTAAGTGCACATGGAACACTCTCTAACATTGATCACATCCTGGGCTACAAATCCAACCTTGGTAACTTTAAGAAAATTGAAATCATATCAAGCATCTTCCCCAACCACAATGCTATACAACTGGAAATCAACAATAAGAAAAAAACTGCAAAAAACACAAACACGAGGAGACTCAACAACATGCTACTCAACAACCAAGGGATCACTGAAGAAATCAAATAGGAAATTAAAAAATACCTAGAAGCAAATGAAAACAAAGATATGACACTCCAAAACCTATGGGATGCAGCAAAAGCCCTTCTAAGAGGAAAGTTTATAGCAATACAAGCCCACCTCAGGAAACAAGAAAAAGCTCAAAGAAACAAGGTAACTTCACATCTACAGCAGCTCAAAAGAGAAGAATAAACAAGACCTATTATTAGTAGAAGGAAGGAAATCATAAAGATCAGAGCAAAAATCACTGAAATAGAAACAAAGAAAACCATGGAAAAGATCAATGAAATGAAAAGCTGGTTCTTTGAAAGGATCAACAAAATTGATAAACCCCTAGCCAGACTTATCAAGGAAATAAGAGAGAGGACTCAAATCAATAAAGTTAGAAATGAAAAAGGAGAAGTAACAACGGACATCACAGAAATACAAAGGATCATGAGGGACTACTATATGCAACTATACACCAATAAAATGGAAAACCTAGAAGAAGTGGACAAATTCTTAGAAGGGTACAATCTTCCAAGGCTAAACCAAGATGAAATAGAAAAGATGAATGGACCCATCACAAGAACTGAAATTGAAACTGTGATTTGAAAACTTCCAACAAACAAAAGTCCAGGACCAGATGGCTTCACAGGAGAATTCTATCAAACATTTAGAGAAGAGCTAACACCTCTCCTTCTGAAACTATTTCAAAAACTTGCAGAGGAAGGGATACTCCCAAACTCATTCTATGAGGCCACCATCACCCTGATACCAAAACCAGACAAAGAGACCACAAAAAAAGAAAACTACAGGCCAATTTCACTGATGAACATTGATGCAAAAATCCTCAACAAGATACTAGCAAACCGCATCCAACAATACATTAAAAGGATTCTACATTATGATCAAGTGGGATTTATCCCAGGGATGCAACGGTTCCTCAATATCTGCAAATCAATCAGTGTGATACACCACATTAACAAACTGAAGAATAAAAACCATGCGATCCTCTCAATAGACATGGAAAAAGACTTTGACAAAATCCAACACCCATTTCTGATAAAAACCCTTCAGAAAGTGGCATAGAGGGAACCCACCTCAACATAATAAACACCATATATGACAAACCCACAGCTAACATCATTCTCAATGGTGAAAAGATGAAAGAAGTCCTGCTGAGATCAGGAACAAGACAAGGATGTCCACTCTTGCCACTACTCTTCAACATGGTTTTGGAAGTCCTAGCCACAGCCATCAGAGAAGTAAAAGAGATAAAAGGAATCCAGATTGGAAAGGAAGAAGTAAAACTATCACTATTTGCAGATGACATGATACTATACCTAGAGAATCCTAAAGACTCTACCAGAAAACTGTTAGAGCTCATCCATGAATTTGGCAAAGTCACAGGATACAAAATGAATACACCGAAATCAACGGCATTTCTATACACTAACAATGAAAGAGCAGAAAGAGAAATTAGGGAAGCAATCCCATTTACCATCGCATCCAAAAGAATAAAGTACCTCAGAGTAAACCTACCTAAAGAGACAAAAGACCTGTACTCTGAAAACTATAAGACGCTGATGAAAGAAATCAAAGATGACACAAATAGATGGAAAGATATACCATGCTCGTGGATTGGAAGAGTCAATATGATCAAAATGACTATACTACCCAAGGAAATCTACAAATTCAGTGCAATCCCTATCAAATTACCAAGGACATTTTTCACAGAACTTGAACAAAATATTTTAAAGTTTGTTTGGAAGCACAAAAGACCTAGAATAGCCAAAGCAAGACATCCTGAAAAAGAAAAACGGAGCTGGAGGAATCAGGCTCCCGGACTTCAGACTATACTACAAAGCAACAATCATCAAAACCATATGGTACTGGCACAAAGACAGAAATATAGATCAGTGGAACCAGATAGAAAGCCCAGAATTCAACCCATGCACCTACAAGCCAACTCATCTATGACAAAGGAGGCAGGAATATACAATGGAGAAAGGACAGCTTGTTAAATAAGTGGTGCTGGGAAAACTGGACAGCCACATAGAAAAGAATGAAATTAGAACACTCCCTAACACCATACACAAAAATAAACTGAACATGGATTAAAGACCTAGACTAGATATAAGACCAGACACTATCAAACTCTTAGAGGAAAACATAGGCCAAACCCTCTCTGACATAAATGACAGCAACATCTTCTCAGATCCACCTCTTAGAGTGTTGACAGTAAAAACAAAAATAAGCAAATGTGACCTAATTAAACTTAAAAGTTTCTGCACAGCAAGGGAAACCCTAAACAACACAAAAAGCCAACCTACAGAATCAGAGAAAATATTTGCAAGTGAATCAACTGACAAGGGATTCATCTCCAAAATTTACAAACACCTTCTGCAGCTCCATACCAAAAAACAAACAACCCCATCAAAAAATGGGCAGAAGATCTCAACAGACAGTTCTCCAAAGAAGACATACAGATGGCCAAGAAACACATGAAAAGATGTTCAACATCACTCATTATTAGAGAAATGCACATCAAAACCACTATGAGGTACCACTTTCCACCAGCCAGAATGGCCATCATCCAAATGTCTACAAACAATAAGTGCTGGAGAGGGTCTGGAGGAAGAGGAACCCTATTACACTGTTGGTGGGATTGTAAATTGGTGCAACAACTGTGGAAAACAGTGTGGAGATTCCTCAGAAAACTAAACATAGAACTACCATTTGATCCAGCAATCCCACTCCTGGGCATCTATCCAGAGAAAACCATGACTCGCAAAGACACAAGTACTCCAATGTTCATTGCAGCACTATTTTAAATAGCCATGGAAAAGACATGGAAACAACTTAAATGTCCATCGATAGAGGAGTGGATACATATATACAATGGAATATTACTCAGCCATTAAAAGTAATGAAATACTGGCATTTTTAGCAACATGGATGGATCTACAAATTATCATGCTAAGTGAAGTCAGCCATACAATGAGATACCAACATCAAACGCTTTCACTGACATGTGGAATCTGAAAAAAGGACAGACTGAACTTCTTTGCAGAACAGATAGCTGACTCACAGACTTTGAAAAACTTATGGTTTCCAGAGGAGACAGTTTGGGGGGTGGGGGATGTGCTTGGGTTGTGGGATGGAAATCTTGTGAAACTGGATTGTTATGATCATTATACAACTACAGATATGAGAAATTCATTTGAGTAATAATAAAAAGTGTGTCGGTAATATTTATAGCTAAAGAGAAGAGGTCTTGAAAGGAATGCTTTCTCTCTTACCTTAAAAACTTAGGGATTCCCTAGAACCCAATGCTTGTGAGCAAGTGATCTAAAAGCAGTGCTTTAGGTAGGTACTAAATGATTAAAATGGAAACAGATGGCCATTTCTATTAGACATAATACTAAAAAGTTACAAGATGAATGTATTGAGATAATCCATTTTATGAAATTGTGATCAATTTTGTCATCTTTTAACATATGGTTCTCTGGTGAGTTCCCGTCGTGGCTCAGTGGTTAATGAATCTGAATAGGAACCATGAGGTTGCAGGTTCGATCCCTGCCCTTGCTCAGTGGGTTAAAGAACTGGCATTGCCATGAGCTGTGGTGTAGGTCGCAGACGTGGTTCAGATTCCACATTGCTGTGGCTCTGGAGTTGGCTGGCAGCTACAGGTCCAATTAGACCCCTATCCTGGGAACCTGCATATGCCGCGTGTATGGCCCTAGAAAAGACAAAAAGACAAACAAAACAAAACAAAACAAAAAGTGGTACTCTGGGATAGAATGTTGAAATAATGAGCTATGTGGCTCCAAGCAAATTTCCTTCATGGTTGCTGCATGACTTGTGTCCCAGGCTGGTAGATAAGAAATTGGCAGCCCCTGAAGGCTGCTAGATAAGAAATTGGCAGCCCTTGGAGTTCCCATTGGAGCTCAGCAGTAACGAACCTGACTAGTAATCATGAGGATGCGGGTTTTATCCCTGGCCTTGCTCAGTGTGTTAAGGATCTGGCATTGGTGTGAGCTGTGTGGTGCAGGTCACAGATGCAGCTCGGATCCCATACTGCTGTGGCTGTGGCACAGGCTGGCAGCTGCAGCTCTGATTGGACCCCTAGCTGGGAACTTCTATATGCCACAGGTGCAGCCACTAAAAATAAATAAATAAATAAATAAATTAATTAATTAATTTAAGAAATGACAATCCAGTCCCACCCCCTGCACTTCTCATCACCCAAACTTAAAAAAAAAAAAAGGAAAAGAAAAGAAATTGACAGCCTCCCTTTGCTTTGGTGAGATTGGGCTAGTACCTATGAACCAGATGAGGGCAGAGTTGTGTGAGTGGTGTCATTGTGACCTGTCTGCACAAGGATTGGTTCACGTGGGTCTTATATGCCCATGGCACCTGGGAACCTCCTATGAAGAATTCATACTAAAGGAATTTGGTTCAAGAAATGTAGACCAGGATAGGGGAAGGTGATTGTATGGACTATGTGGAGCCACACTGTCAGCTATTCTAATTTGAGCCCCTGAAGAGGAGGTTTTACAAAAGTGACAGTAAAAACTATGCAGTAACAAAAAAGTGCACCTATTTTATTAATTCAATTCTCTGATATATATTTATTATTATTATTATTATTATTGTTATTATTATTTGCAGCATATGAAAGTTCCCAGGCTAGGGGTCGAATCAGAGCTACAGCTGCTGGCCTATGCCACAGCCACAGCAACGCAGGATCCCAGCTGTGTCTGCAACCTACACCACAGCTCACAGCAACACCGGATCCCTGACCCACTGAGCGAGTCCAGGGATCTAACCTGCATCCTAATGGATGCTAGTTAGATTTATTTCTGCTGAGCTACAACAGGAACTCCCTATATATATAATTAAGAATATATTTTTAGAGAAATTGAGGGTCACAGAAAACTTAGAGGAAGGTATAGAGATTTCCCCATATACCCTGTGTCCCCACACATACAGAGTCCATGTCATTATCACCATCCCCCCCAAGTGGTACATCTGTTACAAGTGATGAACTATACTGATACATCTTAATCATTCATAGTCCATAATTTAATTACATTTCAGTCGAGTTGTACATTCTATGAGTTTGGATAAAGTTTAATGGCAGGTATCCACCTTTCTTTTCTTGACATTTTTAAGGTTTCAGGTTTTATTGCTTCAGAGCCTATGTCAAATGGCATAAAGGTTAAAAGAATGTAATTGAACTATATTGACCGGACTGATACCCGGGTGGAATAACAAAGAAGTAGAGGAGCATATGGGATTGGTGCCACTGTACAAGCCTCGTGGGCTGGTCTCACTGGCTTCGGCAAGAGGCCTTTGGGAATCCAGGCTGGGGAGGAGGAAAGTGGTGAAGAACTGCTTCATAAACCCAGGAAAGACATCCTCTAGGGACTCCTGGAGGAATGTGAAAGGGCTGGCATCATAGAAATTCTTTTTGGGTTACAGTAAACACTCAACCAGATTTTTACCCCAAACTGCTATGGTTCAACAAGCAGAGAACTTTATGCAAGTTGATGACCCATTTCCTCCGTGATGCCATAATCCTGTTGCTTTTTTCAGGAAGGTAATAAAGTAGTTTTAATGAAACCAATAAAAATGATTCCCCCTGCAAAAGTCTGATAATATACAGTTTGTGACCCAAGGCCCTGCAGTTCTGGGTTATTGAGTGAGAGAATTAATTCATATTATGTTAGATGCAGAGAAGATTCCCCAGTGTTCTGTGATGGTGACAGAAGCATATTAAGAACCACAAATAAAAGTGGTAGCATAATTAAAATATAATGTAAAAGTTAAGAAGTTCAAACCTCAGCCTGTTCCATTGTTCATGCTGAGGCCTCTTGACAAGTGTCAAAAATTTTGCTTTTTGGGAAAAAAAACTCATTTAAATATTTTAAATTAAATGCAGACAATTTTTGTGGAATTAGCACAACTTTGAAGTAATGAAAACTATGCTACTTCGATTTGCTTCTTCCCTGAAGATTTAAAAATAGCTCTGGCAGATCTACAGGTACCAGGTCATTCACTCATTGCCAGAGGCTTGGGACATTCAAAAGGGACACAGAGACCCATGTGTGTATCATATTAGATGTTTTCATGACCTGCACAGTGTCTACCATTCTGTGGACTCTGGTCAGGATCCTGGTTCAAGCCTGACTCACAAATTTCACAGAATTTTATTAGCCCCAGTATTGGAACATCTTTCTTGCTTATCTGTTTCATCTACTTCTCTCATCATTGACACATAACAGGGCAAGAGGGCTTGAGATCCTGTTGTTTACCTGGTTAAGCGTCTTTTCTTGTTTGGTATCATGATAAGCCAGTAAGTTCAGCATTCTGCATTTCCCTCCTGTTTTCTTCGTAAAATGCATAAACTGAGGTATATACATTAAAATGTATATTTAATGGGTTTTTACATGTATATGTATACCCTTGTGTAATTATTGCAAGATTAAGATTTAGGACATTTTCAAAGAGTTTCCTGATGCCCTTTGCTGGTTCACATCACCATCCCAGAGCTAACCATTTTTCTGACTTCTCTACACACTGAATATATTCCTTTGTATCTTGCTTCTTTCCCTCAACATCGTGTTTGTGAGATTTACCCAAATTATTTCATACATGAGTGGTTTGATCTTTTCTTATTGCTGTGTTCCACTGTATAAATCCACCACATTTTATTTATTTATTCTCCAGCTGAGAATTGTCTCCAGTTCATGACTTTTATGAATAAACCCACTCTGAACATTCATGTCTGTATCTTTCAGTGGGTGGACATAGCATTCACTTCTCTTGGGTATACAGCCAAGACTAGAATTGCTAGGTATAGGTAGGTATAGGTTTAGTTTACCAGTTACTGTTTCCAAAGTGTTTGAAACTTTTAATTGATCAGCATTCTCACTAATGTTTAGTGTTTTCCTTTTTTGATTTTTAATTTAAAAATAATTATAGACACACAGGAAGTTGAAAAACTTGTACAGAGGGGTCCTGCCTACTATTTAAGCAGTTTTTTTCATGTTTACATGTTATGTAACCATAGTTCAGTATCGTAACCAAGACACTGACATTGATACAATGTGTATGTATAATTCTATGTCATCTAATTATATATGCATATTTGTGTAGACAACACCCCAGTTAAGATACAGAACGATTCCATCACCACAAAGATCTCCCTTGTGCTATCCTTTTATAGACACAGCCAACCTTTTTTCCCTCCACCGTCCTTAATTCTTGGCACCCACTAATCTGTCATCCATCTCTATAATTTTGTCAATTCAAGGATGTAATATAAATAGAATCATACAGTAGTTACCTTGGCTTTTTTCACTCAGGATAATGTCCTTGAGATCCATCCAATTTATTGCATGTATCGGTGGTAGTTCCTTTTTATTGGGGAGTATCATCTTCTATCACATGTCCTCAGGTTCCAGGATATTTGTCCAGTGAAGGAGAGAAGCTGTAGTTGCACATGATAAAAATAATATACTGGAAAATTTTCATCAAAAACTTATAGACATCATAACAAATGAGCAAAAGATGATAATGATAATGACAATGACAATATGTTCACTTGAAGAAAGATCTGTAACAAACTTCTGTTGAGTTGTGGCCAATGTCTTCATCAAGAAATGAGTAAGAGTCCAATTGCCATGTGAGTCCTTTTAATCAATGTTTTTTGACATTTCCTAGAAATAGAGCTAAAGAATGATCAGTGGAGAGAGATTCTCCATGAGATATCAGGTATGAGGGTGCTCCTTAGCTTACTTAGATAGCTGGTAAGAGGTTTATTAAGTAAAAACCATGCAGCAATGGCAAATGTATGTTTTGGTTTGATGAAACCTACTCTGTTGCAAAGATGTCTTATTTTACTTCCTTTTATTAACAACAAACCAATAAGGAAGGTTTCTTATTGTTGCAGTTTAAAATCAGGAAATTGAGACACAGAGATTAAATCATTCACCCAAGAAACATAACTAAGAAGTAGTCATCTGTAGAGTTAGATTATATGGTAAGTGTGTCAGCTGGGGCTGAGATTATCTGCAGACTTTGAGGCCGGAACTTCCAAGAGGCTCACTTATAGATCTACTGGTCTTGACTAAGAGCTCAGCTGAGACTGTCAACCCAAGCGTCTTGATTTTCTTCCACAGGGCTGCTTCATGAAGCTTCACGACCTAAACAGTAAGGTGGCAAAGGAAATGCTTTAAGCATGAATACAGAATATGCAGATTTCTTAAGGTAAGCCTTTGAAATTAGGCAGCATTACTTCTGCTACATTCATTGGTGAAAGCTGTCACAGGGCCAGCGAAGATTCATAGGGAGGGGTTATTTATAGGAGGGGCAAAGAATTTGTGGTTGCCTTTGATCCACCATGAGTATTGACTAATTCAAAAAAGAAAAATGATCTGGGGCAACTTTGGCTTTAATAATTCAGGACTGTTTGGGGGTCCCTGCATCTGACTTGTTTATTTGGTATCATTTCATTTGGTTTTAGCTGACAGAGTCTAATATTTAAAATGAGTGATTTAATCAATCAGTAGAACTTCATGAGTAGAATTAATATTTCAAAACATTATTGTCTAAGGTGAATTTTGGGGAAAATCATAACTTCACAATTATCAGCTTAAGTGCCATCAGATAAGGACTCCCCATCAATCAGTCCTCTTCTTCCTTTAGAGTAACTGGAGTCCTTGAGGGACCTCGTGATGTTTGAAGCAGGGCTACAAAGTATTGGAACTGATTTTTGAAAAACATAGTCAGAACTTAGTCATGCAAATAGTGCTGTTTCTATCCAAACAATTATCCTGGAAGCATCACAATTATTCCAATAATACTGCCTTATTAAAAAAGAATTTCTGGAACTATTATTTTCAGAGTCTGTAACACTCACTTTGAAAATTCTGGCCAGTTATCTTTTTTTTGAGTGTGACTGATTTTTTAAGTGCGATGAGCCAAAGAAACCTAAGTCTGATGAATGTGGTGTGGGGTCAAGCTGGGCCTGCTGGTTTTGAGGTTAAACAGCATTTAATGAAAAGCTAATTAGGATTGATTTTCTTGATCCTTATAAGTTGGCTTCTGAAAGAAGTTCCAAGAAAAAAGTCAAACATGTTTTGAGTAGTAGCATCCTGTCAAATTAGTATGCCTCTCAGTGAATCCACTTTGAAAAAGGCAGCACATATTTGGATGTGTAATTTCTGGTATATTTATTCAAAAAGGCATATGAGCTTCTTCATCTTGTATCACACTCAGATATGTATCACATATATAATATTAATATTTTATACATATATGGTGATTTTAACTTTTAAAAGTTTTTTACTCTTACTAACTTTTAAATCTTTGCAACGAGGTCATGATCATGTTATTTCATGAATATATTATTCATTTTAGAAATGAGGAAACCAAGTTAAAAACAATTTAAGAGGCTTTTTAAAAAAAGGAACGGTAGGTGATAAATGCGAGAGCTGCAATAAAATCAGTGTTTTTTCCATTATATTGCAGCAATAGTCCTTTTTAGGTCATAGTATCAGAAACAGGGGAAGAAGGCAGCTATTTTGTAAAGATGTTTGGATCTCAAAGAATAAATTACAGTAAAATAATATATTTTGTGAGAAGCATTAAAAAAGTATTTGATCTGAACCTTTAATTTTTCTCATA
Source organism: Phacochoerus africanus (assembly GCF_016906955.1). Classification (NCBI taxonomy): domain Eukaryota; kingdom Metazoa; phylum Chordata; class Mammalia; order Artiodactyla; family Suidae; genus Phacochoerus; species Phacochoerus africanus. The sequence goes on from NC_062545.1 coordinate 54,940,298, forward strand.
ATAATCTCAATTGATTCAGTAAAATATTCTACTTCCATCACTTTGTGTTCAATGGATCAGTGGATTTTTTCCTTCTTTCCACTAAGCAGGATGGTTTTGTGGCATTTTAAAGCAGGCATGGATTTTTCTAAGCATTATGCCCAGGATCAATGGTACCTGTGCTCTGTGTCATTCTGTGAACTTGCTGTTGTTCAATTGATGCCTGTGGAAAAAGAGATCATACCCCTGATAGAACCCCCCAGGAACAACAAGCCCCCTCCACAGGAGGAAACTGCCTGTCACCATGAATGGCTGGGCCACTGTGTTTTACATACCTCAAGCCTGTCCTAAGTACTTCAGTGACACTCCCCACCCCTCCCCAACTAATACGTCTCTGCGTGCTTCTCAGCAGTGTGAAGAATACAGTTATTGTGATAAGCACTAGTCCAGAAATTGTCCCTGTAATCGTGGATGTAGCTCTTCTCTGATGATTGTCTGCAACTTCCTGCTTTAAGTAAAGGTTGAGAGTTTCCAAAGAACATTACCCTACATGAACTGCAGTCGAGGAACTTTAAGTCTCTCTCTCTCTCTCAAGTTCATGTTCAGCAGCAGATGAATCTTACAAGTAATCCAAGACTGATACCTCAGAATTCTGCTGGGCCTCACTTTTCCCTCTGGCAGGAATTAATAATTTCTCTCTTCAATCCTAACCTCCCAAATATGTCTGTCTTCCTGTTCAGTCCAGCAAGGTTGAGTTTTTGGTATAGTAAATGGGGACAAGTGAGCAAGTGGTCTTTTTCTCCCCCGATGAAAATGTTCCAGGAGTTACCATTGTGGCTCAGTTGGTAAGAACCCAACCTAGTGTCCATGAGGATGCAGGTTCAATCCTTGGCCTTGCTCAGTAGATTAAGGATCCAGAGTTGCTGCAAGCTGCAACATAGATCACAGATAGGGCTTGGATCTGGCATTGCTGTGGCGGTGGTATAGGCTTTGGCTGCAGCTCCTATTCAACCCCTAGCCCAGGAATTTCCATATGCTGCAGGTGCAGCTTTAAAAAGAAAAAATTTAAAAAAAGAAGAAAAGAAAATGTTCCAAAGGTGAGAAACTTTTGTAGAATTGCTGATCTTTTTTATTTTTTTAAGCAGAGCAAAAATTCTTATATTATGACAAATTCTAGTTTCTAGATTGTAAGTATGTAATAAGGGGAAATTTCTCAAGTTGCTCGATGGCACGTGTAGGCTTCTTCTTTATGAAGAAAAGAGGAGATGGGTTCCAAAAGTGGGAAAAATAGCTGCAAACTGTGCCAAACAGGGTTCCAAAATTCTGCTTTTAAGCACCTTGAAAGGCTGGGACTCTAAAATTTATTGTTCAGACAAATCTTTGATCAGTTAAAGGAAGACTTTGAGGAGACAGAATTCTTAAAATTGAGTTTGTGACAAGGCTTTGCATTGCTCAGAGGTCCTGGCTCTCCAAAAATGGCAACACATATTTATGTGTGGGTACAGCTAGGGCATATAGACAAGGATTCAGTGAAGGAGGATTATTAAAGTATAACAGTTTCTTCTAAGCCTTCAGTGGCTCATGTAAACATTAAATTCATGGCTGACTTAATGTATTGTATAAAACCAAGTCACAGAATAAGTCCTATAATCCTGAGATCCAAGTGAATAAGAACTCTTTTCACATGTATCTCAGGATCTATATCCAAATGAAATGAAATGTTTTTAAATGAAACATTTTTGCTTTTTAAGCAAAAAAAAGTTTTTGCTGAGAACAGGTTTGAAAAACATGAAATAAGAGTGAGAAATAAAAGAGTGATGACTGGAGTTCCCTGATAGCCCAGTGGGTTAAGGATTGGTGTTGTCAATGCTGTGGCTCGGGTCACTGCCGGGGCACAGGTTCCATCCCTGGACTGGGAACTTCTGCATGCTTTGGGCATGGCCAAAAAAAAAAAAGTGATAACCCAAGGCTCTATGGTTATATTAACCTTATTTTTAAAATAAATTAAGAGAAAGAAAAAGTTGGTTAAATTAGTGGAGACTGGACATTTCCCAGGCTAGGGGTTGAATCAGGGCTATAGCCGCTGGCCTACACCACAGCCACAGCAATGCCAGATCAGAGCCACATCGGCAACCTACACCATAGCTCACGGCAATGCCGGATCCTTAACCCACTGATTGAGGCCAGGGATCGAACCTGCATCCTCACGGATACTAGTTGAGTTCATTAACTGTGGAGCCATGATGGGAATTCCCAATTCGTGTCACATTTTAGATTCCACACATAATAATATGATATAGAACTTGTCTTTCCCTTCTGACTTACTTTGCTTAGTATGATATTCTCTAGATCCATCCATGTTGCTGCAAATGGAATTATTTCATTCTTTTTTTATGGCTTAGTAACATTCCATTGCATGTGTGTGTGTGTGTGTGTGTGTGTGTGTGTGTGTGTGTGTATGAATCTGCTTTATCCATTCATCTGTTGATGGACATTTAGGTTGTTTCCATGTCTTGGCTGTTATAAATAGTACTGCTATGAACATAGGGGTGCATGTATCTTTTTGAATTATAGGTTTTGTCAGGGTATATGCCTAGGAGTGGGATTGCTGGATCACATGGCAACTGGGATACTTCTATTTAATGCTCACAACAATTTATTTTATAGGTTTCAGGGCTGTGATTCAAAAGATTGACTTGATTTTTATGTTCCCCCCTCAAAAAAAAATCTACCAAGTAAGAATAAATGAACTTAATTTGTTCATTTTAGTTGAAAATTAAAGAATAAATAGTTTTCTCCTAGGCAAAGACACAGGGAAGGAATGCTTGGGCCAAGGAAGCCAGTTGGGAGAGGTAAAGGGATTGGAGAGGCATGATGAGGTCAGATAGCTAAGGCCATATCAATGTGCAATCAACATTCATTCATTTATGAATTCATTCAGCATGCAAATATTTATTGAGCTCTGACAATATGTAAGAGACCCTGTCCTGTGGACTCAGGATGTAGCATAACCAGATAGACCAGACCTCTCTTCTCAGATAGCTTACAATCTTGTGCGTAGGCACATGCAAATAAAAAGCCAATGAAGAAAGAAAAGAAGATGTTGGATAGTGGTGAAAAGTGCTATGCAGAGAAATATAAAAGATGAAATAGTTACACTATAGATTGGATTGGATGGTTGGATGGTCAAGGAAGATATACATAAGCTGAGATCTGAATGACAAAAACAAAGCAAAGCACCAACCAAAACAAACAAACAAACAAAAGCCAAACAAATATCTAGTTATATGAAAGTCATGATAAATAGAATTCTGAGAGCAATGTCCCTGAACTTAGAATCCTATTGATGTGCTCAAGGAACACAGAAAAGCTAAGGTATTTGGAACATAGTGGAAAGGGGAGAGCTAAATGAGCTGAGGCCAGATAAGTAGACAGGAGTTAGATCATGTATCGCTTCATGAGAAATCTGGATTTTATTCTAAGAGCAATGGGAAGCCATTAAAGAGATTTAAAATAGAAATGATCTGATATGACATTTCAAAAGATTTTTAGAAACCTCTCTGACTGCTGTGTAGAGAGTGAAACTAAAGGCTCAAGAATGAAATCAAGACCAGCTGGAGGGAGTTCCCATTGTGACTCAGTGGAAACAAATCTGACTAGTATCTGTGAGGATGTGGGTTCCATCACTGGCCTCGCTCAGTGGGTTAAGGATCTGGCATTGCTGTAGCTGTGGCATAGGTCCCAGAGGAGGCTCGGATAACATGTGGCTGTGGCCGTGGCCAGTGGCTGCAGCTCTAATTCAACCCCAGTCTCAAAACCTCCATATGCTGCGAATGCAGCCCTAAAAAGACAAAAAAAAAAGCAAAAAAAAAAAACAAATGAACAAACAGCTGGAGATCATTGCATTGTACGAGAGAGAGAGAGCATTGTCTTGGACCTGTACAGTTGATTAAGAAGTTGTAAGAAGAGGATTGCTTAGGAAGTTGTAAGAAGAGAATGCTCTCAGAACTAAATCATTAATGCCAATGAAGACTTATGCAAAAGTCTGCAAGACATGATTATATAAAGAGTGACAAGGTGCCAGTCACTTGAAACACAAGCATTTGTGCAGCAAGGTGTTTTTTATTTCCTGGCAGAGAACTTCTTGTTACTCCACACCTTTTAAAAGATATTGATAGCCTTTGAAGTTTCTGAAAAAGGAACATAAAGTTGAAATTTTTCTTTGATATCAATATGCAAATAATGATTGAAAACTGGGCATTGCCTTCATAGATAGAGCAGAGTTTCATCTAGATCCATGTGCTAAAGGGAAATTGTATAACAGCCAATTTCTCCATGATGTGCCCTGAAGTATTAGAAGAAATGTAAGCAGCTAAGGGTATTTTATGGACTGCATACTTGACAGAGGCGTAGCTTCAGTTTTTCTCTGCTGCTCTCCCAAAGCCACAGAATATTTGGATGATTATAAGACACATTTGTCAAGGAAGAAAATCAATATAAATCTAAGCCTCGTGTTTTCTTTGAAAATTTCAATTTTAGGCTAACGTAAGCTTGATATAAAGCAAGACAGTTATTACAATAACAACAGAGATTTTTCTTAATCGCCATTAATTAAGACTAATGTTAGACTTTAAAACCTGAAGATGGTAACTACATTTGACTTGTGTACAGTAGGATTTGACGTCCTCTCACAGACTTTTGTAGTGAAATAAGGCCTAATTCTGTCTTGCATAATTTTTGTGTTCTTTTGTAGCTCAACAGGTTAAGGATCACTGTAGCAGCTTGGGTCACTGCTGTAGCATGGGTTAGATCCCTGGCCCAAGAATTTCCGTATGCCCCAGGTGTGACCAAAAAGGAAAAACAAACAAAGAAGCACAGACTTGCATAATTTTTATAAAGACATTTTGATGCATAATTCATATTTGGTCCTCTCAGTAAGTTTCTATCAATAATTTACACCCTAATGAGTGTAAGAAGAATTTCTCCCACTACAATTAGCTTGAAGTCAGGTCACTCAGAGGATGGGAACTTTAGAATTAGGGAAGAAATACTTTGAGTGGCTTTAAGGAAGGTCTTCTGAATGGATAACCACAGACATCAGATAGGCACTTGATGCATCCTGGGGAAAACTTAGAGAGCAAGACCAAAAGAGAAGAAAATGGCATCATCTAGATGGTAAAGGTGCAGCAAATTAGTGGCAAGAAGTTGTAGTATAAATAATGTGGGTGGTTGAGTCAGAGCTATGTCAATTACTATTGTGAGGTTGGTGGAGTGCTACATGCAAGACAGCTTCATAACTGGTAAAAAATTAATATAAACATTCTTTTTTTTTTTTTGCCATACCTACAGTTTATGGAAGTTGCCAGGGCAGGGATCAAATCTGAACCACAACTGTGGCAACCCTGGATCCTTAACCCATTGTACCACAGCAGGAACGCCATTAGTTATTTTATTATTGGGGAAATGCCAGAAGAAAATGATTGCAGAGATAACTCACTAGAGTTTCTCAAACTACTACTATTTCAGAGAAAGGAAAACACTACCACCCCATCCAATACAGAGGAAGAGAATCTCTGACATCCACACAGACTCAGGGCACAGTTGTATTAGAAGGTGGAATACTGTAAAAAAGCAAGAAATATAAATGGGGCTGGATTCTGGAGAAACTCTTGTTAGCTTAGATTTAGATTGCTGTATCTCTTATCATCAGAGTGGCAAGTTCTCAAAGCCCAAGATGAAACTATAAATGTAGGGTTGAGGTAAGCTACAAAACTCGCCCAGATTTAGTCTTGGTACATTAACCTAAAAGTTGATATCTATCAAACAGTCATTTCCTGCTAATAGACTTTGGTTTTCTTCATAAACTGGATAGCAAATGCTTCTGGGGATCTGATCACATCCAGATTCAAGGAATGACTCCTGCTTTGTAGTCTAAGTCAGTTATGGAAATCCCATTCCCCTTGCCAATAAGTGGTTTTGAAATGGCAAGTGACCCAATTCTATTAAAAAAACAAACACCCCCCCCCCGCCCCAAAACACTGAAAGCTAATATCAAAGGAATTTGGAGCTGACGGTACACTGGCAGTAACTATAGCAACAACAAAAAACAAATCCAGCCCCTGGCTAAATTGACAGGCATAAATATTATTTACTTCAGTCTATCTTGTTAGATACACTACATCTGAAAATCATAAAATTATGAAAAACACAAGAATAGAGAAAAAAGCCCACCGTGAAGAGATAAAACGATGACCAAAATTAGACAGAGATAATCCAGACATTGAAATCAGACAGGGGTTTTAAAATAAGTATGATTAGTATGTTAAATTCTCCAATATGGAAAAGGTAGAAACATGCTATTGCAGGTTGGGAATCATATCTAGGATATGGAAAGTATAAGAAAGAGCTAAATGGAAATGGTATAAATAAAAAATACAGAGATGAATAATGCCTTCAGCAGGCTTATCAGTAGTTTCCATATTTCCATATAGCTTGAGACAAGAATTAGTAAATTTGAGGAAATTGATCAAACTGAAATTCAAAGAAAAAAAGGTGAAATGAATACAAACATACCTCAGAGATATTGTAGCTTTAGTTCCAGACCACTGCAATATAGTAAATATTTCAATAAAGGGTGTCACACAAATTTTTTGGTTTCTCAGTGCATATAAAATTTATGTTTACACTATACTTGAGTCTATTAAGTGTACAATAGCATTATATCTGAAAATGTACAAACCTTAATTAAAACTATCTTATTGCTAAAAGATGCTAACCATCATCTGACAATGCAGGATTGTCACAAACCTACAATTTGTAAAAAAGTGCAATATCTGCAAAGTGCACTAAAGCAAAGTGCATTAAAACAAGATACGCCTTTAAAAAAAAGAACATCCAAGAGCTTAGGACAATATCAAACAGTCCTTTGCATGTATAACTGGACTCTCCAAAGAGGAAAATAAAGAGAATATGGCATAAGATAAGATATGATGGTTGGTAATTTTCTAAGACAATTAGAGAGCCACACTCAAGATGAATATTAAAAAATCATGTAGATACATCATTTTCAAACATCTAGCAACCAAAGATAAAAAGACAATCTTGAAAACAGCCAGAAATTTAAAAAACCCAGAGAGACACATTATCCACAGAGGAGCAAAGGAAGTAATTATAGTAGACGTCCTTCAGAAACACTGCAAACCAGATGACAATGGATTTACATCTTTAAAACACTGAAAACAAAAACAAAACCAACAACAACCAACAACCTGGCAACCCAAAATTCTATACCCAGGAAATATATCTTCAGTCTTGGTCATGCTGTTATTATTCCTGAATAGACAGATTTTGAAACCTTTCCTGACTGCTCCAGTAAATTCTGACCACTCCTTTCTTTGAATTTCTTCAGTTCTCATCTCTGAATCACATGTTAGGTGTCAGATTCTTTCCTGTAGTGTTTGTTTTCTAGGAATCACAAGTCTGGAAGTCTCCAGAATTTGATAGTTCTCAGGAGGAGAGAATTCTGCTTCACCCTCTTGTCCCTAGCTCAGGGCTGGACTCATGATGGGAGGATAACACATTTAAAATCAAGCTTCTTGGTTGGTTGCTTTTAACTAGATGACACATTTTTCTCATGTCATAGGGACAGGAGTCGATCTGATAGGCAAAATAGAAAAAGACAGGACAGATAAGGCCATTACTTCTTTTCTATGCAGATATTGCTGTTTATTTTCTTGTAAGCAGAGTCTCTCCCTTCTCCTAAATTCTCCCTACCTCTCTTCTCTCCCTCTTCCTTCAAAGATCTGCTTTGATGACTTTTTTTTTTTTTTGGTCTTTTTGCCATTTCTTGGGCCTCTCCTACAGTATATGGAGGTTCCCAGGCTAGGGGTCTAATTGGAGCCGTAGCCACCAGCCTATGCCAGAGCCACAGCAACGTGGGATCCGAGCCTCGTCTGCAACCTACACCACAGCTCACGGCAACGCCGGATCGTTAACCCACTGAGCCAGGGCAGGGATCGAACCCGCAACCTCATGGTTCCTAGTTGGATTTGTTAACCACTGCACCACAACGGGAACTCCTGATGACATTTTTGATTAAATTGTCTGGGGATAGGAGAGCAAGAATCTCTCTTACTGCACCCATTCTCCAGAACTGCTTTCTTGGGAGGAAGGGGATAAGGAAAGTCAGCCACAGAAGGCTTTGCTTTGTTGGATGGAGTGCCCCAGTTGAGGATCGCTTATGAAAATAGAGAGGGATTAAAGGAGGGCTGGAGGGGAGATATCAGGGATCTGTAGTGGGAGAAGAGCTTTTGTGGAGAAGATATTAGAGATCCAAAGAGGAGAATTTGAAAGTTTTGCTGAGGTGTGTTAAATAATTCTGTATCCCCTGGCATTGCTAACACTTTAGAAGCTGGACTTATTAGGAAGGGAGGGAAAAGGGTAAAACGGAAAGATACTGACTCTGGCATCAAAGAGGGCACTGGGTAGGATCGGTGGCAACCACAGGAAGCCTAACCCTCATGGATTAATTAAGTAACATGGTCATGGTGAAAACAACAGCTGCAATTCTGAGTTTTGCCAAGATCTGCCTGGACATTGCAGAAAAACAACACTTTAAAAAATCATTTAATTTTTAAAGTGGGCAGGTGGAAACTTTATTTTAGCTTCCCAGTAGGAATTATATTTTAAGCCTGGGAGCAGATATGCATGCTAAATTTTGCTTTTCAAAATAGAAACTATGGACAGACCTGAAGTGACTACCTTAGCAGTCAAATTGCTGGGTGTAATACATCAAGAGGTCTGTGCAAATACAGATGATCTCAAAATACAATGTACTTTAAATATAAACAACAAATTTATAATTGTACTGAGACACCACAGCTGCAAGTAGATATATTTTAATATGCACGTGTCCCCTTTTCCATGCATCCTTCTTTAATGCAGATTCTCCTGCACAGACTAGGTCTGCTTCTCTTGAAGTGTTGGTCCTTTATTTCTGGCCAGCAAAGCTAGCCAATGTGCAGATGCTCTACATTATCTCTGGTTGCCATTAACTAAATGATGCTGCAATTGTGCTCATTATGAAAAGTTTCTCAAAATCCACATCCAGAGCTCTCCCTGACAAGATGCAGCCAGACCACCTGGCAGGAGCCTGCTGGAACACACAGAGAGGCCCTGGCTCAGATGCTGCTACATAACTAGTTGAGTCAGTAGTTGACTTAGAAGGTAGTTTCTAGATATTCTTATACAATGTGAAGATGGCTCTGGGTGTAGTTACCTGAGGTTATTTCCAGGAGAGTGTACAGAAATCGTGGTAGAGTGTTTCCAAAGATGACATCACAATTCCTCCTAACCTGCACGCAATTTTACAATGAGACTTTGCCCTCTTCCATCCAGAGACGGAGTTCATTTCCTTTCCTTTAAATCTGCCTGGCGTTAGGGACTTACTGTGAATAACAGAATGTGGCAGAAATGAAATTCTGGGTTTTCCAGGCCTAGGCCTTAAGAGAACTTGCAGCTTTTGTTTTTGCCCTCTCGGAGGCCAGAGCAACCATCGAAAGAAGTCTGACTAACTCCCCTGAAGAGAGGCGGCATGTCGGAAAAATGCCTTGGGTGATGTGAGGTTATAGGGAGAGCAGCTCAGTCTTGCCTAGTTCAGCCAGCACAGGGGGAACTCCACCGGGAGAAATTCTTATACAATGTGAAGATGACTGGGTTCTCCAGTCCACCTGAGCTGCTCCAGCTGACATCATGTGAGGGGCAGCCTTGCCCCCTCTGCAGAATCATGAGCAAATAAATGCTTTTTATTATTTTCAGCCACACTTTTGGGGAACAGTCTCTCATGTAGAAATAACCAATTCTGAAGTAAGCTAGCAGTGGAGTAATAATAAATATATGATAAATAAGTGATGATGACAGCAGTGAACATTTATATGGAACCTCATATATGCTGGTACTGGTCTAAATATTCTGCTTAAGATACTAATTTAATTTAATCCCCAAATGATGCTGTGAAATGGGTATTAGAACCTATGCCCATTTTAAGAGATGCAAAACTTGAGGCCCAGAGGGGTCACAAAGTCTCAAGTCACAAAGTAAGTGGTAGAGATGGGACAGCATGAAAACCTTTCAGGTGCAAGGCATTGTCTCAGGTTCTTTCCATACATTTTCCCTTTGAAGTCTTGAATAGCCTGATTCATGACATAAATATTAGTTCCTCTATTTTACAGGTAAGTAAATTGAGATTCAGAATCTGATAAGTGGGAGAGACAGCTTTTATTTATTTATTTTTCAGTCTTCTTGTTGTTGTTGTTAGGGCCACACCCTTGATACCTGGAGGTTCCCAGGTTAGGGGTCTAACTGGAGCTACAGCTGCCGGCCTGTGCCACAGCCACAGCAACCTGGGATCCGAGCTACGTTTGCAATCTACACCACAGCTCACAGCAATGCTGGATCCTTAACCCACTGAGTGAGGCCAGGGATCGAACCTGCATCCTTATTGAAACTAGTCAGATTCATTTCTGCAGAGCCACAACAGAAACTCCTGAGAGACAGCTTTTGAACCCAATATAGCTGACTCTAATGCCCAGCCTCTTTTCACTCTTCAGTGTGGAGTCCCCTTTGCAAACATTCAGCTGGTCATTCAAAATCATCTACAGGATGTCTTCTTGAGAACCTTTATGAATGTTGGATGTGTAACAAGGAAAGGATGTCCACCTTTCCCATTCCTGTGCACAATTTTATTATAGTCCTTGCAGTAGGCAAGAAAAAGAAATGAAAGTCATACAGATTAGAAAGGAATAACAAAAACTGTCCGCATATACAGACAGTGATTTCTAGTATATAAAAAATTCCCACCAATAGAATAAGAGACTTCAACAAGGCTGCAGAATTCAAGGTCACTATGTAAAAATCAATCATATTGTCATATGCTATGAATAAATAATTAGAAATTGATTTAAAGAGTATCAGTTACAGGAGTTCCTGTCATGGTTCAGCAGTTAACGAACCCGACTAGTATCCGTGAGGATGTAGCTTCGATCTCTGGCCTTGCTCAGTGGGGTAAGGATCCGGCATTGCCGTGAGCTGCAGTGTAGGTTGCAGACAAGGCTTGGACCCCACGTTACTGTGGCTATGGTGTAGACTGACAGCTTCAGCTCGGATTGGACCCCTAGCCCGGGAACCTCCATATGTCATGGGTGTGACCCTAAAAAGACAATAAAAGTATCAGTTACAATAGCACCAAACTCATGAAACACATAGGTATAAATCTAACAAAATATATGCAAGATTTGTATACAGAAACTAAAAGGTACTGGTGAAAAAAAAAATCAAAGACTTAAATAAGATCATATTCGTGGATTGAAAGACTCAATATTAAGATATCAATTCTCTCCAAATTGATCTATTGGTTTAATTGCAACTCTAACCAAAAATTCAGCAAAATTTTTAATCTCAATCTTTGATTGAAATTCACAGAACATAAAATTAACCATTTTAAAATGAACAATTCAATGGCATTTAGAACATTCACAATGCTGTGCAATCCCCTCTTTCTAATTATAAAACATTTTCATCACCACCAAAGGAGCCCTTGTACCTGCTAAACAGCCACTTCCCTTCCCTACCTTCTTCTTAGCCCCTTATCACCACCAATCTGCTCTGTTTCCGGGGATTTGCCTATTAGGAACACTCATATAGATGGGATCATACAATATATGGTCCTTTGTGTCTGAATTCCTTCATTTAGCATGTTTTCAGGGTTCATCCATATTGTAGCAAGTATCAGAGCTTCATTTTTTATGGGTGAATAATATTCCATTGTATGGATGGACCATAATTAGCTTATCCATCTTTCAGTTGATAGGCATTTGGACTGTTCCCACCTCTTGGCTATTGTCAACAGTGCTGCAGTGAACATGCATGTACATGGGCCTGTCTGAATCTCTTGTTTTCAATTGCTCGGGGTCAGTTGAGTTTCGTTGGCTCTCAATACACCTTCCATGGTTTTCAATTCCTTTTCACATTTTACTTCTCTTTGTCCTTCTGTTTAATAGACCTGGCCTCAGGACTCTGGAAAGGTGATTCTGCTACAGAGTTCTGGATGCAAGTGCTTTGGGGGGGTAATTCTTCTTTATAAGCATCTGAACCAATCAGGATTATTAACTGCAAATACCAGAAGCAAACTCTGACTAATTTAACCAGAACTAATTCAATGAGATAATCTTGCAGCTTACAGAATTCATAGGAATATGGGCAGCCAGACTTGAGAATGTGTGGGAACTGGTTGCGGGGCAGGGCATGCAGTGAAATCCAGGGATAACCCCAGCCACACCCCAGGAAGAGCTGGGTCAGCAGGCTGCCCTAGGCCTCTAGACTTTGGACAGAATGCACAGGCATCATTAAGGTGGGATGTCCCAGTAGACACACACAGACACATCCAAATGCACGCAGACACATAGAGAAACACACACATTTATACACAGACACACAGAGTCAGAGGAAAAATATACACACACACCCCATTTTCATGCCCAGATGCAGAGCTCTTCATGTCAGGCTAAATTATAACCATTTGAAAAGCCTAGCTGAAAACTTGATACTATCGCCTGTCTCTGGTCCTCAAAGGCTGTACCAGATCCCTCCCACAGAACCACCTTCCTCTGCCTTTTCTGTGTGGACCGGTCCTCTCTGCTTGTCTGGTAGAAAACAGGACACTGAATAAAGTGGTGCTTCTCAAACTGTCAATTTTCACAGACCAGTGTTTTTTTGTTTTTTTTTTAATTCATTGCTGGTTCCTTCTGGAGGCTATAAGGGGAATATGTTGTTTTTGGTTTTTTTCCCCCAGTTCATACATTTTTGTTTGGTTTTGTATGTATGTATGTATGTAGATATAATTGACATATACTATTATATAAGTTTAAGGTATACAATGTAAGTTTTGATACATTTATATATTGCAGTATGATTACCACCCTAGTGTTAGCTAGCACCTCATGTTACATAATTATCATTTCTTTTTTGTGATGAGAACAATGAAGACCTAGTCTCTTAGCAACTATGAAGTTTATAATACAGTATTGTTGCTTATAATCACTGCGCTGTGCATTAGGTCTCCATAACTTATTTATCTACTAGTTGCAAGTTTGTACCCTTAAACAATAGCTCTCCAATTCCCCCACCCTACAATCCTTGGTAACCATCACTCTACTCCCTGATTTCACAAGGTAGGCTTTTTATTTAATTAATTAATTAGTTTGTTTGTTTGTTTACTTTTTGTCTCTTTTAGGGCTGCACCCACAGCATATGAAAATCCCCAGGCTAGAAGTCACATTAGAGCAACAGCTGCTGGCCTATACCACAGTCCAGCAACTTGGGATCTGAGCTGCGCCTGTGACCCACACCACAGCTCACAGCAACACCAGATCCTTAACCCACTGAGCAAGGCCAGGGATCAAAGCTGCATTCTCATGGATACTAGTCAGGTTCCTTACTGCTGAGCCATGATGGGAACTCCAAGTTAGGTTTTTTAGATTTCAGACATAAGTGATATCATACGGTATTTGTCTTTCTCTGTGTGACTTATCTCACCTAACCTAGTTTATCTCACAAGAGCCTCAGGGTCTTTCCATGTTGTAGTGAACAGCAGGAATTCCTTCTTTGGTATGGCTGAACAATATTCCACTGGATAGATTGATAGATAGATAGATAATGTCACATCTTCTTTATCCATTCATACACTGACAAACAGGCTGTTTCTATATCTTGGCTATTGTGAATAATGCTGCAACCCAGCAGAATTTTTTAAATAGAAGTCAACAAACTGATTCTAAAATTTGTATAGAAAGGCAAAGAGGTAGAATACCCAAAATGATTTTGAAAAAAGAACAAGAGATTAAAAAGGCGCTCACTACCATAGTTCAAGTCTTATTAAAGAGTTATAGCAATCAAAGTAGCATGGGGTTGGCTAAAGGATATGTATACAAATCATCAAGTCAAAGTCCAGAAAATGACCTATATATGCCGATTGATTTTAAACAAAGGCAGTTTGATTGAGGTAGTTGGCTTGTAATCCACAAAAGAGTACAGCTGACACTTGAACAAGCAATTTTGAACTTTGCAGGTTATACGTGGATTTTTTTTTCTAGAGTAAATACTATAGCACTCTGTGATCCATAGTTGATTGAATCTGTGGATGTGGAATCAAGGCTACAAAGGGTCAACTGTAAAGTTACATGTGTATTTTTGACTGAGCAGAGGGTGAGCATCCCCAACCCCACATTTTTCAAGGCTTAGCTGTAAATCCAAACAGTTAATGAATATATGGAAAGGTCCTTATTCTCATTAATCGTCAAGGAAATGAAAATTAAAACCAAAACGGGATAGCACTACACAACCTTCCAAAGGGTTAGAATTAAAGACTGAAAATAACAATGGTCACTGATGATATAGGGTAACTGGAACTCTTAAATATCCCTGCTGGGAGAATAAACTGTCATGATCATTCTGGAGAACTATTTAACTGTTTCTACTAAAAACTAAACTTTTGAATACCCCATGACACAGCCATTCAATTTCTATAAAAATCCCAAGAGAAATGCATGCTTGGTGCCCTAAAGATATGTTCAAAAATGTTCATAGCAGTATTTATCTCCCACAGTTGGAAAAGCCCCAAATGGCTATTAGTATAAATGGATAAATAAATTAGAATATTTACCTGTGGGATACTATATAGCAATGAAAAAGAACAAACCACTGCTACATACTATAGCATGGATGAATTCATGAAAGTTATAATTGACATAAGATAATATATACCATATGAATCTATTTACATAATGTTCAAAACAGAGAAATCTATGATATTTCAAACCAGATGATGATATCTGAAAGAAGAGAAGAATGACTGATTGGCATGGGCTACCAAGGAGAGACCTCGGAGATGCTGATATTATTTCATTTCTTAACCTGGGTGGGGCTGTATTCACTGTGTGAAAACTCTTCAGCTTGTGTGATTTTTTTATTCGAACACTTTTCTCCATGTCTTTTTTAAACAAGAAATTTGTTAAAAAATATATACATACTTGGCTTTGCCTTATTTGACCTTAAAGTGGAATAAGACTGAACATATTCTTATATGATTTGCTTTTTAATTTAATATTCTTACTTTGGCATTTAAATGTTTATATATCTATTTTATATGTTGATACATGCAACTATAATTTAGATCACTGTATGATCATAACTGTGTTTTAGAAACATCACTCCTGCTGTTTGTGTAGAAAATGGATTTGAGAAGGAAAAACCAGTGGCAGGGACACAAGTTAGGAGACACTTGCCAAAATTTTGGAGACATTAGGGTGGCTAGATCAAAGGAGATAACGGTGACAATGGGGCTCAAAATTTAAAAAATGTTCTTGTGGTATTTCCATAAGATCTGGGGACTAATTGGATATTAGAAATAGCAGAAAGTAAGCAGTCTAATGTAACTTCCAAGTTTTTTTTTTTTTTACACGGTCCATTGGCTGATATTCTAATATACCAGCATTTTCCAACCCTGGCTACACATTAGTAACATTAGAGAGCTTTTAAAGAATAGTAGTTTGCTTCCCCCCTTCAATAAATATCAATTAAAGTGGAATATCTAAGGGCAGAGGCCATGCTTTGGTACATTTTCAAGAAACCAGGTGAGTTCATTTTGTGTCTAGGGTTGAGAACTATTGTGTTAGATTTTAAATGTCTTATGGGAATGTCTAATTGTCTTTGAATCCTGAGAACCTGGCAAATGTTTGGCATTCAGTATATGTTTACAGAATTCATAGATAAACTAAGGTGTATAGGAAAGAGGAACAGGTTCTGGTCAGAACAGGTTCTGGACAAGTTGAATTTGAGATGCTGTGACACATCTAGGAGATGTTCTGTAGTGGACTTATTGGACTCTGTGGCTCTAACTGGGGGCCAGAATGTGAACTTGGGAAACGATGTTATGACTGGTGGTTTAAGCTGTAGGTGTGGATATAAACATGGCTCAGGGGGACTGTGTAGACTGAGAAACAAGAGGGAGAAAAGTCTAGGGGGCTAGATGAACAAATAATCCAGTTCTTGCATCATGGCCAGCAGTCGTGGTGCAGGAATTGCCCTGGCTATAGGTGCTTTGAATTTCTGGACCTCAAAGTCCCGGTGGATGCCCCATTCCCATGACTGTCTCTATTTCCAATTCCTGAGCTTTCTAAGTCTTTGGTATTTTGCTGCAGATACTTCCTTTGCAGAGTAATATTATGTAACATGATTATTACAATGGAGAGATTTTTGAGGCCAATAGAGCTCTCTACAATTTTTTAAAAAAATATGCATAGATCTTCTTTTTGGTAAACATTGCATTAATAAAAACATTGTTTAGATAATTTTAACTTTGCAACCATCATTAAAACCAGTAAATATGTGTTTTTTATCATCTTTGAGAGTGGAAGGATAAAAACATCTCATTTATACATAATAGTATTACCCATTTCAAATGTGTTCACTAATCTTTTTTTCATTACAAATATTTCTCTAGTTATAGTCTGAAATAATCACCACTAGTCAAGTGCAAACAGCTTCCTGTTTGTGTCATTAAAATACAGTGAATGAAAATTTCAAATTTAAATTTTGCAAGGTTTAGTTTTAATTTCATGTGAAGGGAACAGACATAGCAAATTCTCACATATAAATGGATCTGGTTATGACAGAAAATGTTTCTAGACAGCAATTCATCTTACTAATATGTTATCAAGAAACACCATTCATTAGCCAATTGCTATTTTGTTTTGGTGATCATTGCATTTAAAGAAATACCTTACTTTACTTTTGTTTAATGCTTGAAAATTTGCCAAATAAATATTTTGAATATAATAATTTGTCAAGCACTTGCTATGTTGAGTGATGTGCTTGATGCTGAGGATATTGAGACAAACAGTTCATGTTTTTAAGTAAAGGATGTTGTATCAGGATTCCTTTGGAGAGCAGAATCAATAGACATATCTTTATCTATCAGCACCTCTATGTCTATCTATTTCTATATCTATATGCATATTTCTATCTATGTGATAACTGATATAGTCTAGAGGTTTGACCTAATGCAATGGTAGAAGCTAAATATTCCATGGGGGGCTTATTTCTTCTGCATCCTGTCTCCTGGAGTCAGCAGAGCAGGCATTTGAGAATGGCAAATGGATGTGAAGTGGGAGAAGCAAGAAACAGATGAGCTGTCACCCATAAGGATGGACTAGAATTCTTGTCAGTGTCCCCTTGCCTTTAAGCCTTGATGGTGGGGTGTCTTGGTGAAGCTGGGGCTCTATATCATGGAATCTTAAAAACTCCTGGCCCAAGACTCAGAGAAACCAGCAGAACTGTGAGAGCTGTTGGAGTTGTGGCCAGACTGCCACCTCACACCATCCAGGGGAGGTCTCCATATAAGAAAAGCTGAGTATGAGAGGCAGCAAGGCCCATGTTTTACACTGAGCTCCCAGGTATCAAAAGAGAAGATGGCTGCTGTTTCCCTTCCACCTTCCAAATCTTGCCAATACCTTGTGTAGCCCAGCCTAATCCAGAACTACACAGGGAAGGGGATTCTGGGAAATATAGTTCCACTCCAGCTAACTGGACACAGTGCAGATATATTTGCATGTCCATTCCTTGCTCAAGAGACACTGACAGTGACCCAAAGAAGAAGTTAAAAATATATCCATTTAACTGATGAGGAAAGACAAAGAGGCTCTGAAAAGTGATGTGACTATCAAGGCCCAGGTAATGAGAGGAGGATAGAGCCAAGTCCAGAGCATATATCCTGATTCTCTTCTCTTCCAACCCTCCTGCTGCCTGTAGAGACTGGTGCCATGTCATAATTATATTGCTCCTGATTCAGGATTCATATTTATGTAAATTAGATGCATGATGTTTCCTGATCTTCCGTAGGTGAAATTCATATTGAAATCATCTGGCTCTTTGCTCCAAGAGGTCTAGATAATGAAGTTGTTCTCAATGAGGAGAACACTAACAAAAGTTTGAAAGAAGTTATTTAAATTTTAAAACAATTGATTTTGCGCTCCTGGATTTATCTTTTTCTCCTCTCTTAGAGAGGAGACCTGTTTCAAGAATGATTTGTATTACCTGAGGGGACTGTTTTCTGGATGGAATTCTGTGACTCAGTCCCCCCAACACTGACTCATTTCATTGCAGCTGGATAATAATGTGCTATTACTTCCAAAGGTCAATGTCTCAAATGTCTCTAACGATTTCATTGTGGGTAGAAGCAAGAAAGGAGGGGTTGAGTGTAGTGGGTGTATTTAGCAAGTTAATCCTCAGTAATTGAGAGCTAAAGCCATACCGATGGTCTAATAAGAATTCATTTTCATTGTTGAAAAATGGTAACATCCAGAGCATGAATTCTTATAGCTGTGAGTTAGGTTTAATTTGGTATCAGTTACTGATGTTCTGTGGAAGATTAAATAAAAATCATTTAACTTCTCTTT
Organism: Phacochoerus africanus; assembly: GCF_016906955.1. Taxonomy (NCBI): domain Eukaryota; kingdom Metazoa; phylum Chordata; class Mammalia; order Artiodactyla; family Suidae; genus Phacochoerus; species Phacochoerus africanus. The sequence continues at coordinate 54,958,786 of NC_062545.1, forward strand.
AGCTCTGCTTCTGTTTGTATAGAATGGGACTAATTTTTTTTCCCCAAAACTTCCTACAAAGACACAAACTGAAAACTAATTGTTAGTAATGGAACAGTTTGGCTGAAACAACAAGCTTCAGCTCTGTAAATATGATCTTATATTTAGTCTTGGCTTCCCATCAAGATGTCTGATTCTGATAAGTACTCAAAGTGTTGAAAATCAGCTGCAATCTCATCTCCAGCAATCCCGCTTACCTCAACCATTTCAAATCACTTTTTATTTCTTTTTAGCTTTATAATCAATAACTCATCAAACAGCAGGATGTTAAATGATAATTTTTCAGCTTTTTAAAAATTAGCATTTTGGCTCATCGTATGTGTAATTTATCCTACTAAAACTCCGCTCTGGAAAACTTCCAGCACAGTGCCTAAAACATAGCATTTTATAAATATTTGTTTTCTTTTCTCCTCATCAATCTGAAAGATATTTCTGTGCTTTTCAGTAGAAACTTCATTTAACCCAAGTAAAATCATAGAGTTTTGTTTTGGGTTGGAGGTATCAAAGTGTCAAAACTAAATTTTGTCCTTATTTCATAATTAAGGAGTTACCGACACTTACTTATTAATTTTATTTTTAATTTGGGGATGGATTTGGAGAATCCATCAGTGATCCATTCAGTGCTGAGCAAGAGCAATCAAGAAAGAGAAATACTGTATTTATGCTGCATCCTTTGGGGCTGTATTTTCAAAGAGTTGGGTTCTCTTTTTCGAATGCTACTGAAAATTTGGCGATTTTGTTCTAGATCCAACTTTTCAGGGATATAGTATTCATCTTTGTTGTTTCTCTGGTTTGTGTATACATCTGGCCCTGAGTGTCAAGGGTGCAGAAGTCTCATTAAATGTACTACAAAGGGCTTGTAATGCTCCTTCTCAGGAGGTGGGTGCCAAGCCAGACACTTCATTAGCTACCTAAGGACCCATTTTACTATCTGGAGAAACAACTTAAGTTTTCCACATTTTTACTTCTCATCTGGAGAAAAGCATATTTTTCTAAGGAAAGGAAGAAAGCAAGCCAGGGCGTCACAGTCTGGTTATGTTGGGGGCTTAAAGCATTAAAATAAATAGAAAATCCAGGTCAAGGTTGAGAATAAGACAGGTTAATTCTCAGCCATGTTACTCTCTGTCCTGACAATCAAACAATCCTATCATCTGGCTTTTTATAAAAAAAAAAAACAACCTTTTCCACACTGGGTAGTGGTGGCAGAACTAAAGAAAATCTGAAGCCAATCAAAAAGATCAAAGATTCAGTGAAACAAAGGAGGGTGTGACCAGGCAGAGAAAAGTTTGCCTTCCAGACATCATTGTATTGGAGGTGGAAGGCATAACAACCTTTGAGAGATGGGTGCTGAGGGACATTTAAAAGGAATGGACAACTCTAGAGGAAGAGCAGGGATTGTCGTCGAGAGAAAAAAATGGCTTCCTATCTTGTCTCAGAGCTGAAGAAAAAAAGTCTGGAAGAGGCATTGGGCGGAGAAAATTGACTAGAGTTGGTGAGGGTGCCAAACAAGGACCTTTTAATTCCTTCTAGTTCCAGGTCTCTTTGATTCTCTAGGTTGACTTATTTTCCACCTGAACACTGGGTGCTCTGATGTACAAAACAATGTTGTTTTCCCTTTTATGTCACTTAACCAGTTTTCCCTAATTTTTTTTCATAAACACCACAAGGCAAGGGCTCTGTCTCTCTTGTTCTCAGTAGTATCACTAGTGACTAGTAGAGGGACAGACATGAGACACTTTATGAATGTCCACTGAATAACTTCATGGTATCACAAACCTCCTTCCAGTTATGCATGCAAAGCGAAGGGCTGGTCTCTGAAGGGTGCCATTGGGTCATACCTTCCTGTACGTTCCTGCCTCCTTCCCACTCCCCTGCTGGTTTCACATGGCTTCACTGCCTCACCTTGGATTATTGCCATTGCTTTTTAGCTATTCCTCTCCTGTCTGGTCTTTTCTAGTGAATTGGTGTTTTATTGCCTTATTAACTTTTCTGAAGCACTATTTAAATCATAATAATTTCCTGCACAAAAAAAATGACTCTTCATCACTTATCTCTTACTATCAAAACTACTATAACCACTTAATTGGGCTTCCTTTATTTATTTAGGTCATGTGCATAGCATGTGGAAGTTCCTGGACCAGGGATCGCACCCATTCCACAGCAGTGCCCCAAGCTGCTGCAGTGACAGCTGCCGAATCCTTAACCCACTGCGCCACAAGAGAGCTCCTTACCTCCCTCATTTAATGGTGGAATTGAATGAGATTGAAACTGTACTCCTTCGATGGGACTCAAATCCAGCCACATCTCAGATTGGGATTGAACCCATAATCCCTGATTTAGGAGGGAGCTCAAACCCACTGTCTTTTAATTGAAACTGCTACCCTGGTCTTAGGGATTACCACTCAGGTTCTTTTGTCTTGGCACAGAAGGAATTCAGTGAGAGGCACAATGGCAGGCAGAGTGTGAGTTTATTAGCATAGGATGCTTGCGAGAGATACAAGTGGGCAGGCAAGGGAGCACAGCTCTGAAGACAAAGGGGGCTACATTTTGAAAACGAAAGAAAAAGTGGGGAGGGGAGAAGACCACCTTCTTCCTCATTCTTGGGTAGATGTCAAGGCTTTATATCATTAGTTCCTCCTTTGACCCTGTATGGTCTGAATGGGACTGTCATGGTGCTATTTAAATCACATGTATATTAGCAAAAGAGTGGTAACATATCCTAAAATGTGGTAATTCATTTCAGGTTTCAGTATAATGTCCCTTTCACCTATATTCCTGTCTTGGCTACATGCAGGAATGCAGGTTTTTTCAGGGTCCATTGCCTTATAGACCTCCTTAGGCTTAATGCAGCCTTGTATCTCTTTTTCTGTGTTGTGGCTTAAGTAAGTCTGTCTAGTTTCAAAATGTTCTGATTGTTGCTTAGCTGCCAGATGATCTAGGCATTTTCTGGTTGATGTCCAGCTTATGGTGATCTCCTGAAGTCCCTGTCTCTCTATCTTCTCCTAGTGGCATTTCTAGCTGTTTAACTGTCTTATTCTGTTCCTATCAGGATCATCTACAAACATTCGGCCTTGCATTAACACCCACATAGTTCTATCTCTGAGTTTTTTTTTCAGAAGGAGGAAGTTTGGGATCCCTGAGAGTGTCTGGCTGATCATCTCGAGTGAGAGAATTGGGACATATGGTGTGCTGTACTTCTTTTTGAAAAAGCAAGGGTCATTGGAGTATAAGAGAACAGATACAGAAGTATCTGTGCTTTTGATCCAGTGGCCCCTGCTACAAGAACACAGGAAGCTCTTCAGGGCAGGTTGGTGGCCTTATGGAGGTGGCAGATGGCACTAAGAGGCATGGGTGTCAATAAGCATCAGAGGAAAACCAGCCTGCTTTAGCCTATGGCTGAGAAAGCTAACAAGGATGCAGTTGGCCCCTATTTAATTAACAAGGCACACAATTTGAGTGTTGCATTATAATTTTGAATATAGTTTGCATTTTGTAAATAGGGAGTAAGTAGTCTTTACTCATCTTTATGGTTTTGGCTAAATAATTTGTGTTAAGTTACAGAGGAGTACTCTAGAGAATGTGAAATAGCTAAAGTTTTCTATGATGCATATTTCAAGTGAATTTTTTTTTGTCTTTTTGTCTACCCATGGCATATGGAGGTTCCCAAGCTAGGGGTTGAATTGGAGCTGTAGCTGCCAGCCTACGCCAGAGCCACAGCAACTCAGGATTCGAGCCGCATCTACAACCTGTACCACAGCTCACGGCAACGCCGGATCCATAACCCACGGAGCAAGGCCAGGGATCAAACCTGCATCTTCATATATACTAGTTGGGTTCGTTAACCACTGAGCCACGACAGGAACTCCTCAAGTAAATTTGATAGAGCTGTGGTAATGGCCTGACACAGTTTTCAGAGAAGGAAAGAGAACACAGAGGAATTTAGACCAGAAAGGACATTTTGGGGTTCATCCTGAAATATTACCCGCTCAAGATGGGACATATGAGTGGTTACCCTTTATGTTTCTATATTACACTGATCCTCATTTCTTTGTATGGCTCATCTTCAGGCTCCTAGAACCAATTACACCTGGGGAACCAGAGTTGAGGGACCAGACATGCCTGGCCTCACCCAGCAGCACTATATTTCTATGAATTTCTTTCCTTGGAATCATCCACATGAAGTATCTATCCAAGCCCAGCTGGATTTCTAACTGGACCCTCTTTCCCTAAACCTGGACAGCAGACTGAACATAAATGTGACTTAGTGATAGAACCACAGGACAGAGAATCAGAGAGAAACCTCCCACACCTGCTGAGAGGCCTGACATCCATTTTCACTGGCATTATCACCTTAAGCAGGTCACTTATCCCTCACAAGTCTCAAGTCCCTCACTTGTCACATGTGGTCTTTAATTCAGAAAGCCACAGATCTTGAGGATTCCATGATGCAATGGACAGGCAAGCTCTTTATACACTTTAAAGTAGCGCAGGGGCTCTGAGCTATTATCCTGTCTTATACTGCTCTCTGTTTTCATGTATTTCTCTAGGGAAGAGGCCATAGCTTCTCATCTTGTCCTTCCTGATGCATTTTTCACTCTAGAAGTGCTGAGGGGAATAGAGCTGAAATTAAATAACTGAGCTTTCATGTGCATCCAGATTGGTGCTGAAACCTAAGGGTGGTGTCCCCTCTTCTTTTGACTCCCTCATAGGGCTTGCTGCAGCCTCTGCTGACCACTGACAAATCTTTTTTTGAGAACATGTGGCTAATTGGAAATGCTTTGAAAGTAGGACCAGAGACTGTAGAGATACTTAGAAAAGATAATTTTTTTTTTGCTTTTTAGTGCCATACCTGTGACATATGGAAGTTCCCAGGCTAGGGGTCTAATCCAAGCTACAGCAGCTGGCCTACACCACAGCCATAGCAATGCCAGATCTGAGCTGCGTCTGCAACCTATACCACATCTCACGGCAATGCCAGATCCTTAATCCACTGAGCAAGGCCAGGGATCGAACCCACAACCACATGGTTCCTAGTGGGGTTCGTTTCCGTTGTGCCATGACGGGAACTCCAAGAGAACTTTTTTGGTGCAGAATCTAGAGCCGGACGCATAGGAGATGCTGTCTTTTCGTTGGGAGCCTTTGCTCTTTTGCTTTGTTTGGTCACTTGTATACCGCTGCTCAGGATACAGTTCTCATTAGGGGCAAACACAATCATCAGAAAACATCTGGGAGACAACCTCATGAGATTGTTACTCTTTGCCTCTCTTCATGGAGCAAGATTATAGTTGTCCCTCCTTATCTGAGGGACACAGGACCCCCACAGATACCAAATCCACTGATTCTCAAGTCCCTTATAAAAAGTGGATTAGTAGAGTTGGCCCTCCAGATCCACGGATTCAGCCAAATGCAGAGGGTTACTCCACAGATGCAGAACCTGCAGATAAGGATGGCTAGCTGTATCTAATTTGTCATGTTTATACACTGTGTATTTTTTAACCCATGTAGCAGGTTTTTAAGTTTATGTCATTGTTGACTATAGGTTGTGAGGATGATGTCTAGAGCTTATTTTTCTTGCTTAACTGAAACTTATGCCCATTGATTAATAACTTCTCATTTCCCCTTTCCTTCAGCCCCTGACAACCATTATTCTACTCTTGGATTCCATAAATTTGACTGTTCCTGAAATCGCATATAGGCAAAATCATGCAGTATTTTTCCTCTGCCTGGCTTATTTCACTTAGCAAAAAGTCCTCTAGGTTCATCCACATTGTCACATGTTGTAGAATTTCCTTCATTTGAAAGGCAGAATGGAGTTCCCGTCATGACACAGCAGAAACGAATCCGACTAGGAACCATGAGGTTGTGGGTTTGATCCCTGGCTTTGCTCGGTGGGTTATGGATCTGGCGTTGCTGTGGCTGTGATGTTGGCCGGAGGCTACAGCTCTGATTCGCCCCCAGCCTGGTAACCTCCATATGCCGTGGGTGCAGCCCTAAAAAGACAAAATGGCAAAAAAAAAAAAGGGGGCAGAACAATAGTCTATTTTATATATATATATATATATATATATATATATATATATATATATATATATAGTACATTTTCTTTATGCATTTATCCATCAATGGATATTTAGGTTGTTTCCACATCTTGGCTATTGTGAAGCGCTGCAATGAACATAGAAATACTAATATCTCTTTAAGATTCTGATTGCATTTTTTTTGATACATAGGAGTGGGATTGTTCTGTCATATGGTAGTTCTATTTTTAAAGTTTTGAGGAACCTCCATACTGTTTTTCACAGCAGTTACACCATTTTGCATTCTCACCAACAGTTGTAGAGTTGACCTTGGGGACTGGAAGTGCCAACCCAGTCTCCTGCTTTATTGAAAATCCACATGTAACTTTATAGTTGGCTTTCATATCTGCGGTTCTGCAGTACATAGTTATTGAAAAAAATTCATGTATTAGTGTACCTGTGCAGTTCAAATCTATGTTGTTCAAAGGTCAACTGTAATGGTATTTTAATTGCTGTTATGTTCCTCTGGCTCAAAGTGCTTCGCCCTTGACCCATCATCTTCCAGAAGAAGGCACCAGAAGTTACCTCTGAATGTATTTATAACTTCATGCTAATAAGCTTCCCCCACTTTTTCTGTGATAGACTTAGCTGAAACTGCCAAATACAAAGAAAAAAAAACCTCAGCAAGAGTTAATTTCAGAGTCTCTAGCCAAACCTACTTAATGTTAGTTAAAATTGCATGGTCACACAATTTTAAAAGATGAAGTTGTTAAGAGCTCTGGGTGTAGGACGTATGATATTGTTCTTTTCTTAAACATCATGGTGGATGGACTATTTTAGCAGAGGGAAGAAAGAGTCAAAACGGTAAAACTAGCACTTAGCATTTGCAATGTACTAGTTCTTTATCCTCTATGTCCATGAACTCAACTCATTAATTGCCTCAGCATCCTTCAAGGTAGGTAAAATTAGCCCATGTTTATAGAAGCCGATCAATGGAGGCGTGAAGAAGCATGCCCACTTCACATGGACAGTAAATGGCAAAGCTAGACTTTCCACCCAGGCCTGTCTCCATAGTCAGTGCTGAGAACCACTACTTTGTCGCATTTCTAATAGGTAAGCAGATCTGTAATGAAAGCAGTTAGAGGGGCTCTCAGCTCCCATTAGCTTGGGTAACTGAAGATTCCTTTGCAGACTCAGACCCAGGTGGCAACTGAGTCAGTCCTTAGGAGGGCAGGAAGCCCATTAGCAATTCAGCTGCAGCAGATGAATCCAGAATTATTTGTGCTGGCACAGACCCAGTGTCCCTGGAATGAGTCGTGGATGTCCCCTGCCATCATTCCCAATTTGAGCTTTCCGCAGTCTTGGCTCTTTTGGCCCCCACTGTTAGATGAGGCTTCAACTCAATTCTCCATCTCGCATTTTATGTCCTGAGACTGAGACTACTCTGAATTTCAACCAACTTCTCTGCAGCTCCGGGTTTGGCACAGCTTTTCCAAATCATCTCGGGATGAAACATGAAAAAAAATCAGATCCTCCTCTCACTGCCCGCAGCCTTTGGCTGGAATTCTGCTACGAATAGCTTAGAACTTCAGCACCAATGCTTGCCTTTATCCTGGCTGCTCACAACCCACCACTACCATTTGGCCCTATTCATTGATCAGTTAACTTGCTGTGGGAATATCTAAGAGCTAAATGCTATTATGGGAGGCCCTCCTCTAGCTGAGGTTGGATTTTTCAGTCCATTTCCCACTCCCAGTTCTCCTCCTTCCTGTCAGCTTTTGTCACAGCTTGCCTTTTGCCTTGGCCTGCTTGAATTAGGATAATTCCCTTTATATAGATCCCCAGGGCACAGGTACTATTCATTCTGTGCAGCTACTCCAGTTCCAAGGCCAGGGCCAGCCTGGAGGACTGTGAAGTCAGTGGTCTTTGATGCCACCTGAGCTATCTTGGAAGCTTGCATTGCCTTGGATCCTGGTGCTCTCACCCTGCCCAGATACCCTCATTCTCCTACCCTTTCCTTACCTCTTCTTTCTCATAGTTTAGGGTCCAGTTGGTGACATTAGTGACAATGTCAGGTAAACCACTCAGAGCCAATGCAGAGAGTTATGAAGAACTCTTAGTGGATAATGCAGCAATAAAAGCTTTTTTGAAGTTGGAAAAAATCAAACCAAACATTTGCAAGGGAAACAAATGTTAACGATATTCCTTTAAATTTATAGTATACATTTTTTGTTTATATGTTTTGACCAGCTTCATCACCATGCAAAGCTGTTACATTATTATTGACAATATTCCCCACACTGTACATTTCACATCCATGACTCATTTATTTTGCACCTGGAAGTCTGTACCTCTTAATCTCCCTCACCTATTTCACTCATCCTCTCACGCCCCTCTCCTCTGACAACCACCTCTTTGATTTCTGTATCTATGATGCTGTTTGTTTTGTTTGTTCATTTGTTTTGTTCTTTAGATTCCACATATAAGTGAAATCACATCTAATTTTCTGTTTTACTTATTTTATTTAGCATTATAAGTCCATCCATATTGTTGTGAATGGCAAATTTCATTCTATTTATGGCTGAGTAAAATTCAATTATATATATCTACATATATACATATATATATATATATGGAGTAGTGAAACACTCAGTGGAAAGAGCCTTAGGGATATATATATAATTTTATTTATACATATATATTATATATATATAATCACTTCTTTATCCACTCATCTATAAGTGGATATTTAAGTTGTTTCCGTATCTTGGATGTTATAAGTAATGCTGTGAAGAATATAGTGGTGCATGTATATTTTTGAATTAGTGTTTTTGTTTTCTTTGGATAAATACTCAAAAGTGGAATTGCTGGATCATATGATAATTCTATTTTTTTTGAGGAATTTCCATACTGTTCATAGGGTCTGCACCAATTTAAGTTCCCACCAATACAGCACTACGGTTCACTTTTCTCCACATTCTCACAACACTTGTTATTTTTTGCCTTTTTGATTATAGCCATTCTGACAAGTGTGAGGTTATGTCATTGTGGTTTCGATTTACATTTCCCAGCCATTCTGTGTCTTTGATTGGAGCATTTAGCCCATTTACATTTAATGTAATTATTAATAGGTATAAACAACAATCTAAATATACTTGATTATTTTAAGTTGATGGTCTCTTAAGTTCAAACACATTCTAAACATTGCATTTTTACTCCTTCCCCACCGATATTTAATGTTTTTGATACCATATCTCACATCTCATAACTTTCAAAGCTCTTTTCAATGTATTTTGGTAGACTGCAAAAATGGACACAAATTCTTTCATTCTCTTCTCATCAAGTTCTTCCCTAGAGGCTGGGCTTAGTCACATGACTTATTTTAGTCAATGGGACACTTGCAGATATGATGCAAACGGAGGCTTTAAAAAGCAACTGTGCTTTGGGACTTCCTAATGCCCTTGGAACTCCAAGGCCACACTGTAACAAAACTCAGGCTAGCCACCTAGAGAGGGAGGGACACACAGAGCTAAGATAAAGAACTTCATCTGAGTCCCCTAGACTACTACCTAGCTGTCTGCCAGATATGTGAGTAAAGCCCTCTGGGAAATATAGCCCCCACCAAGTCACTAGCAGATTTTAGGGGCCAGCTGTACCAGCCCAGATCAAAAGAATCACCCAGCTAACCTGCAGAGTCATGGAAAAGAATTGTAACTGTTAGTCAAGCCACTAAGTTTTGGTGAGGTTTGTTATGCACCTAAGCTGATGGAGGGGTGAATGTTACCTCATTTGATCTCCATGATCGCCCAGGTTAGTAAGGACAGGACTAAGCTGCTTAACTTGTAGGTGGCAGAGCCAGAACCAAGACCTGGGTAGGTCTCAACTCCTACGCCTGTGAGCTCTCCAATGCACCTCCTCTGCTTCTTAATCTGTGAGAGGAATATCTGATGAGATGGAATGGAGTAGTGAAATACTCAGTGGAAAGAGCCTTAGGGAAAACCTGGCACTCCTCTCTTATTGTACACTTGAGGCATCCAAGGCTTGGGAGGGCTTACCTTGGTTCTCAAAGCTTGGAAGGTGCATAGCAGGGAGGCTTTGCCAGGTTTTCTCCCTCTCCTTCTCACGCTCTCTGCTTTGTGGTGGAGCTCTCTGCCCCACCTTCAGCCCAGAGAATATCCATTGTCCTAAGGTGAGACGGTGGTTGTAAGATGGTGTTGTGATTAAGCATATGGTAAACATGTGTGTTTGTGTGTTTGTGTGTTTGGTGCAGGCTGCTGCTTTTAGAACATTCGAATTCACAAGAGGTAGCCAGCTACCTCTTCCCCTGCTTAAAGTTTGCTTTCAGGGATTGAGTCCCCTTCTCAGAAAGAGCAGATGACTTCCTTCTAGAAGCACATTACTGGTAGTTTCTCCCTGTCATTTAGCAGTGGCTCTGCCTAAAAGCCTGACGTGAAGGAACCTCTGGAAAAGAGCTGCCTCTGTCCAGAAAAGGAAGGGGAAATAGATTCTGATTTTGTATAAGTCATACATGGGGCATTCAGAAGAACAGAACTTAATTCTACTCTGGCCTCCTTAGCAGAGAGCTGCCGCTTCTACATCTCCACTTATTTTTATGTATGTATGTATGTATGTATGTATTTTTTTGTCTTTTTGCCATTTCTTGAGCCACTCCCGTGGCATATGGAGATTCCCAGGCTAGGGGTCTAATCGGAGCTGTAGCCACTGGCCCACACCAGAGCCACAGCATCGTGGGATCTGAGCCACGTCTGTGACCTACACCACAGTTCACAGCAACGCCGGATCATTAACCCATGGAGCAAGGCCATGGTTCCTAGTTGGATTCATTAACCGCTGAGCCATGACAGGAACTCCATCTCCACTTCTTTTTATCCCCGTAAAGCCCTCTCTTTGCCAATCTGTGTGTATCCAGACAGCCTTCCGCCAGCCTTGGGGGTGCAAGTGAAGCACCTCAGTCTTGCCCCCACCTTGTCCCAAGTCTAAGCAAAGGCCTGAAAATGGGGTCAGGCCTCCTAGTGGGAGACCCATTATAAACTCACATTTTCCCTCTGTTATCACTGATTTGCAGACCTTCCCTTTCAGGTCTCCCTTTCAAGAATTGCTCATAAGAAGGTAATTAGATAGGCAGACAGAAATAGGATGTGCAGTAATGAGAGTATGTTGTACAGTCTGTGAAGATTTTTCCTGCCTATAATGGGGAGAGGGCAGAAATAAGGTTGCTGCTGTTCTGGAAAGTGGGAGGTACATTTGTGTCTTTCCCTTATAAAATTATAACCCCCTTGTTATTCCATTTCCTGACTTTGAATTCTTACTTTTATACAGTTATATACCAACAGGAGACATGGAACATCTTATCATTGCCATATATATATATTAAAAGAACAGGGGAAATGGACTTGAATTTTAATGGCTTGTATTTTTTTCTAGAGTATTTCTTTTGTGGTTCTCCTCTCTGAGTTTTAAGTGGCTTATCTGTGTATCAGAATCGTAACTAGAGGGAGAAAGGGAAGAGTAATCTGAAGGTGTGGCCCTGGGGATTCAAGCAGCAAGATAAAGTCTCTTTTCCTGCCCCCACGGAGAGTGAATGGAAACAGAAAGTGATGGGGATGGCCTGACTCTACAGTAGCCCTTAAATCATTTGGTTGTAAGAGGTGAATTCATAAATAATTTTAAAAGAATAATAACAAAAATATGGCATTATGGGAAGTTCCCCTGAGACACAGTGGATTAAAGATCAAATTGCAGCAAGCCTTCAATCCTTGGCCCAGGAACTTCTGCAAGCTGCAGGTGTGGCAAAAAAAAAAAAAAAAAAAATTGGCATTATGCACACTTTTTAGACAAGATACCACTAATTTGGCTAAATATTAAATGAGGGGAGCTGACAGCCTCAGGGAAAATTCAAATGCCTGCTTTCATCCAAATCTTCTCTATGTGGACAATAGCTCTCATTGTCATACTAGGAAAATTGGGGAGAGAAAATAGATGTAATTTTCTATTCTTGTCACTGCATTGCTCAGAATCTTTGAGTAGCTTCTGAGTTTTACTCTAGATATCAAATCAAGACTTCTAGCCATGGCCTTCAAAACTGCACGCCAGGCTTGTCTTTCTTATCTGCTCTCATCTCCAGCATCCATCAGGGCTGGCTTTGACAGAACAAGCTTCCTGTAGGATCCTGAGGTCAGATTTTCCAGTCTCTCTATTCAGTGAGTGCAACACTTTGGTCCAGGTGCTCCACCAGCCCTAGAGATATTTCCCAGGCACCTTGGATGCCCTGGATTTCTCATCTTGTCCGCTCCTACCCAGAATCAGGTTAGTGTTTGGGGAAGATCATCCTGACAATGGTTTTGAGAAGGGAAGGCTGGGTAGGTGTGGCTGAGCAGAGGGTGTCAGGTATCTGTAGGGGGAAATACAAGCAGTTGTGTGGGCAAGAAGAGCCATGAATGCTTCTGTACACTAAGATGTTAGAGAAAAGATGATTTAGTGTCCAATTCAATATAAACATTGAAGAGGAAAAAGGGATGTGTTCATTTGATGCTATGCATTTTATTTATTCATATTAACTGTTAATTATCCAGAGTGACCAAATTGAAACATTTTATTGCTTTATTGTTGTCATATTTAATAACAACTTAAAAAACACTTTATTTAAAAACAAGTTATCTTTAGTTTCCAGAATTTCATTTGTAGAAGCACAAGTGTTGTCTTTGGATCACTTTTAGCTACTCATCTAAGGATATGATTATACCATAAAATGAAAATTACTGGCAGATTGTGAATATAAAATATGAGCAATTCATGAAGTTGCTATAAGAATTTGCTCCCTAAAGTTTCCATGCCCTAGTTTTCTTAAAAATCTCCCAATGCATTTTTTTTCTAAATCACACCTTAAAACAAACACTAGTCAAACAAATGTGTCATAAAATAATACAAGCTTGTTGTAAATATAAAGTATAGACTTTATAAGGAGAAAAATTAAATCTCTCATAATTTTATTATTCAAGGAAAGCCATTGAGTTTACCGGTCTTCCTATTGGCATAGATGTAAATGCACATACACAAAACAATTAGGATCAGAGTGCATAGTCTAATTTGTATTCTTTTCTCATTTAATATTAAATCTTGAGCATTTTCCATTGACTTAAGAATTTTTATCAAAGCAAAATTTAATGAATATATAACATTCTAACCTATAGATGTGCCATAATTTGTAATAGTTTTTGCTATTGATGACACTCTGGCAGAGACTGGTTGGATGATCATCTGTTGGAGGAGGTCATTGAGAAGATGTACTCTTTGGTTGGCCCTTGAGAGGGACTCCTGCAATGGGAGGCTCCTCACCCCCTCCCTTGTCCTTGGAATACATGCTCTGCCCACACTTCCCCTGTTGGGAGCTGTTGGAAGGAGGGGAAAGGCTTCTATCCACAGCAGAGGGCAGGAGACCTCCCTGGGCCTGATCTGGAGAGCAGGGTCACTGAGAAAGCCCCACCTGAGACCAAGGTCACAGGGTCTGTGTAAGCCTCAGGTTTACCCAGGACAGCAGGCATTTCCCACCTCCCACCCCTTACCCCAAGGCCAACAAGCACATCTGCAGACTATTTTTGGAGAAAGGGCAAGAATATGGAAAGAAATCTTCTCGGAGGTGTTAGTGCACAAGGAAGGCTAAAGCCGAGGCAACCCCACCTTCCACACAAGGTCACACAAGAGGAATTTGAAGATGTGCACTAAAAGTAAACTTGGTGACTTCAATCCAAGTTCAGCTCCTGACTAGACTGACTCAACCACCTATTCTAATGGCCTAGCAGAAGAAGAGGCATGACCACTTCTAGGCGTGAATTCTATCTACCTCAGTCTCATGGTGTGCCCTGTTAGCCACTGCAGGCTTTTGGCTTTCACTCTGACTGTGATTGGAGATAAATAATATCATGAACTTAAAAGGGATGCTTCTGGATTCTGTTTGGAAGTGGACAGAGGAGGGGAAGGGTGAAAGTAGGAGACCAGTGAGGAGGCTCTTACAGTACATAGTCCAGGTAGAAGACGCTCTCTGATTTCTGGAAGTAGCACTGGAAGTTGTAAGACAAACTCAATTTCTAGATCTGTTTTGAAGATAAAGCCTATAGGATTTGAGAATGGATTGGAGATGGGGAGAAAAGAGAAATGGGAAGGATGACTCCAGGATTTATGGCCTGAATGGTGGAAGTTGAGGTGACATTTATAAACTAGGGGATATTGAAGGAGGAACCAATTGGTGAGGTAAGAACAGAAGTTTGGGTTTGGCCATAATGAACACCAGATGCCCATAACACATCACAGGGGAGCTAGTGTGGAGGAAATTGGAGGTATGACCCTGTGTTCAGGGGATAGAGCAGGCTGGAGATATAAATTTGAAAGATGACAGCAATTAGATGGTGTGTAAAGTAGCAAAAGTAGGTGACATCATCTGGGGGTGATGGTCAATAAAGAGAAAAAGCTCAAGAACCAAACACCCCTGGTCCTGAATTATGGCTTTTTGGACATTGCAAAACTGAAAACCCCATTTTTTTTTTTAAATTAGTCCACCTGGATATTCTGCTAGGCTCTTGAGATAAGTGTGGGTACTGACCTTGCCAATCCAGTTGGAAGAGAAAAGTCCTACTGTGACTTCTGCTATCAGTATGAAAGAGGCAGGTTTTATCTGTTACCTGATTGCTTAAGGTGGAAGTCATTCACCTTTTGACAACTATTTATTTAAAACTTAAAACCTATTCTTTTAAAAATCATTAAAGACTATTTATAATATAAAACACTTATTTACAGTTTTTTTTTTTAAATTGGAGAATAGTTGACTTTGTACACAATAGTTTTAAGAAAAAAGGCAAACAGTGAAAATCAATATAAAGGCAATTTGGTGGTCTTGATCAAAAATTTAAATGTGCATTCCTATTGCTCCAGAAATTCTTAAGAAATTGAGGCTTGAGCAATACTAGCACAGGTGAAATGGATTTATGTTCAAGGATGTTTACCATAGCATTATTCATAATAACAAATGACTAAATTTATATTCAGTGGAATACTTAAATGACAGAATCAATTAAAGAATGAGGTAGATCCGAATGTACCAGTATAGAAGGTTGTCTATTATCTACTGACCGGAGGAGAAAGAAAGTTGTAAAACTGTATTTCTAGGAAGACCTAACTCTCTTTGGAACATCTGAAGTATACAGACATTCCGGAATATTGGCTGAGAAAAGAGACCTAACTCTTTTAGATACTGGAGAAAGGCAGGGGCAGGGTTGATATTATTCTGTGAGAATGGAGGAGATTGAGACTGTAATGAAGACTTTCAACACTTTCTTTAGCGGCTCAGTGAGGATATAATAAATATAAAAAGTCTGAATAGACTCCATTATAAAGACAGTAATAATAGATTCCATCCTAAAGAGTCTGACTCCATTTTTGATGTTTGATGGCTGATAACTTTCAAGCCTCTTCTCCTCCTTCCCCTTCTGCCTCACATCTGGATAAGCCATCAAGAAAGCCAGTGCTATATGGAACCACAAAAAAACCAGAAATTGCCAAAGCAATCCTGAGAAACACCAAGCAGGAGGCATAACTCTTCCAGACCTCAAGCAATATTACAAAGCCACAGCCATCAAGACAGTGTGGTACTGGTACCAAAACAGACATACAGACCAATGGAACAGAATAGAGAACACAGAAATAAACCCAGACACCTATGGTCAATTAATCTTTGACAAAGCAGGCAAGAACATAAAATGGGAAAATGACAGTCTTTTCAGCAAGTATTGCTGGGAAACCTGGACAGCCACATGCAAATCAATGAATCTAGAACACACCCTCACACCATGCATGAAAATAAACTCAAAATGGCTGAAAGACTTAAATATAAGACAAGACACCATCAAACTCCCAGAAGAGAACACAGGCAAAACATTCTCTTACATCAACCTTATGAATATTTTCTCAGGTCAGTCTCCCAAAGCAACAGAAATTAGAGCAAAAATAAACCCATGGGACCTAATCAAACTGACAAGTTTTTGCATAGCAAAAGAAAACAAAAAGACAACTTACAGAATGGGAGAAAATAGTTTCAAATGATGCAACCGACAAGGGCTTAATCTCTAGAATATACAAGCAACTTATACAATTCAACAGCAAAAAAGCCAACCACCCAATGGAAAAATGGGCAAAAGACCTGAATAGACTGTTCTCCAAGGAAGATACACAGAAGGCCAACAAACACATGAAAAAGTGCTCAATATCTCTGATTATTAGAGAAATGCAAATCAAAACTACCATGAGATACCACCTCACACCAGTCAGAATGGCCATCATTAATACGTCCACAAATAACAATTGCCGGAGGAGGTGTGGAGAAAAGGGAACCCTTCTGCACTGTTGGTGGGAATGTAAGCTGGTATAGCCACTATGGATAACAGTCTGGAGACACCTTAGAAATCTATACATAGAACTACCATATGAGCCAGCAACCCCACTCTTGGGCATATATCCATACAAAACTTTCCTTAAAAAAGACACATGCACCCACATGTTCATTGCAGCTCTATTCATAATAGCCAAGACATGGAAACAACCCAAATGTCCATTAACAGATAGCTGGATTAGGAAGATGTGGTATGTATACACAATGGAATACTACTCAGCCATAAAAAAGAATGAAATAATGCCATTTGCAGCAACATGGATGGAACTAGAGACTCTCATACTGAGTAAAATAAGTCAGAAAGAGAAAGACAAATGCCACATGATATCACTTATTCCTGGAATCTAATATATGGCACAAATGAACCTTTCCACAGAAAAGAAAATCATAGACTTGGAGAAAAAACTTGTGGTTGCCTGGGGGGAGGGGGAGGGTGTGGGAGGGGTTGGGAGCTTAGGGTTAATGGAGGCAAACTATTGCTCTTGGAATGGAGCAATGAGATCCTGCTGTGTAGCACTGAGAACTATGGCTAGATACTTACAGCATGACAATGGGATAAAAAATTATGTATACATGTATGTGTAACTGGGTCCCCATGCTGTACAGTGGGAAAAAAAAGTGTGTTGGGGGAAATACCAATAAAAAATAAATTAAAAAAAAAGAAAACCAATGCTTCCTTTCATAGCATGAGTGAAAATTCAAATCATGCAAGCCCTAGTGTACACCTCTACCCACTATAAAACCAAGACCACTAGTTCCTGTTGTCTCTTAATCTGTTCAAACCATTTTCAGACCAGCTTTAGAGTTGGCCTTGCTCTCCCCAGAAATTGTATGAGAAATGAATCTCTTCTTAGCCTCTTGGACGGTGAGATCATCAGTCTTGACATTGGAGCCAGTTTGGATAGGAGATCCATCCCACTTCTTCGGGGCAGCTATGACATATGGCCAGGCTCTAACTGCAGAGGCTTGTCCCCTTCATTCCTTCTTGCTTTTCCAATTGTGTGGTCTAATGATTGTGCCTTGATCATAATCATCTATAGGAGTTCCCATCCTGGCACAGTGTTTAACGAATACGACTAGGAACCATGAGGTTTTGGGTTCGATCCCTGGCCTTGCTCAGTGGGTTAAGGATCCAGTGTTGCTGTGAGCTGTGGTGTAGGTCACAGACTCGGCTCGATCCTGTGTTGCTGTGGCTCTGGCGTAGGCCGGTGGCTACAGCTCCAATTCGACCCCTAGCCTGGGAACCTCCATATGCCGTGGGTAAGGCCCTAGAAGAGGCAAAAAAAAAAAAATCATCATTATCATCATCATCATCATCATCTACAGATTGTATGTGGGTGTGTGCTCCTTGGTAAGATCGTCACTGGTTCATTCCATGTTGATAGTAGTAATTTTTCTACTGTTGGAGACATAGATGATTTGAAAAATATCAAAAGACTGCTGTTGGAAAATGACATACCTATTTGTAATACTTGTTTTTTTATGGCTTTGATGTGCCAGTTCAGTCATTAACATTAATTTTCTTCATCCTTGATGCATCTCCTCTTATGATTTTTCACTTCTGCCAAAAGGTCGTTGTCCAAAAACAACAGTAGGAATGTTCAATACAAATTTTTTAAACTCTTCATTGTATTTCATTTTTTAAAGTTTTGTTGAAGTATAGTTGATTTACAAGGTTGTGATAATTTCTGTTGTACAACAAGGTGATTCAGTCATACATATACACATACCCATTTTTTTTTCAGATTCTTTTCCCAAATAGATCATCACAGACTCCTGGGTAGAGTTCACTGTACTATACTGCAGGTCCCTGTTGGCCAATCATTCCATATACCTCAGTGTGCATATGCCAATCCCAAGCCCCCAGTCCATCCCTCCCCACCCCCACCTGTTCCCTTTGATTTTGAAACATGTTATTAGTTCTTTTCCCAAAAGATAATAGAAGAGATTTATTATTACATCTTGCAGATGAAGAAACAAAGTCCCATATGTTACACAGCTATGTACATTTTAAATTCATTGCTCTTTCCATTTTTTTTTCATGCTAAATCCTTTGCTTGGTCCCTCAGGATCTTTTCCGTGTTATGGTTAGTATGAAACATCAGCTCATAGGATAATGTGTTATCCCTGATGCCCCAAATTTGCATATTTAACAGGAATATTGGATGTCTTTATGTAAAAGAGATGATTAGCAATAAGATATCTGGACCACTTGCATAGTAATGTCATTTCCGGGTATAATAGAGTGGAAGAAGTCTACTTAGAGCCAGCATTCAAAGCTGAGTTATTCTTGAGATTGTAAATGAAAGGCTAAATGTGGACGGTCCATCATCCTCAAAACCTTTGGTGGCAGGGTATACCATTAACCACAGAGGGAAGTCACAGGTAAAGTTACCGTGGGAAGGGGGACCCCTTCCAAGGTCCAAGAGTGAGTTCTTGTCTAACACTCAGAAATGAATTGTCTGAGGAGACGCTCATGCTGACCAAGCAAAAAACGTTACTGGGAGGAGGCACCCGGGAGGAGAACAGCAGGGTGAGGGAACCCATGAGAATGGCTTTGCCACTTGGCTTGCAGCCTTGGGTTTTAGGGTGATGGGGTTAGTTTCTGGATTGTCTCTGGCCAACCGTCTTGCTTTGCACACTCTTGGTCTGATTCAGGGTCCTTCCCCGTGGTGTGTGCATCTCTCAGCCAAGATGGATTCCAGCACCAAGGATTCTGGTAGTTGGTCTCCTTTTGGCCTTTCCTGAATTCTTCCAGTTAGTTTTATTATGGGCTGGCATCTCCTCCTTCTTTTAGGCCCTTCCTGAATTCTCTTGGTTAGTTTTCAGTGGCAGCACTGTGTTCCTTATTGGGACCTCCTATTGTGAGACAGCTCGTGTAAGTGGTTATCATCATGCCTGGCCAAGGAGGGTGGTTTCAGTCAAAGATCCCTAACAGAGTCCCAGGTCAGTGCTAGAAGAGACCTGAACAGTCTTTAAGCCCAGAGCCTCATCTAGGGTCGAGGAAGATGAGGCTGGAGGTAGAGGATGGGGTAGGATTGAGAGACTGCCCGAATCCCATGGTTAGCAGGCAAGTCAGCTGAGGCTAGGGCCTAGTCTCCCTTCTGATGTTTCATCAGAAGACTCTTAATGGACACATTTGTACCGAAATCTGAAACTGACATTACTAATGACTTGAACCTTGAACCTAGCCAGAACCCAGATTGGGACTTGAACCCATGTGCTGGGACTCAAACCCAGTATAAATCCAGACTGGGACTTGAACCCACATGCTGAGACTTGAACACAGCCTAAATCCAGATTAGGACTTGAACCCAGTTTTTAAATTAGAACCACTCACCTGGTGTCTGAACTTACTGAGGTTCAGGTTCTTTGTGCCTCAGTACAGAAGGAATTCACAGAAAGACAAAGTGATAGGCAAGAAACAGATTTATTAATGTAGGATGCTTGTGAGAGATGCAAGTGGGCAGGCAAGGAGGCTCTGCCTGGAGGATTAGGTGGGCTACAGTTTTATTATCCAAGGAGACTGGGGGTGGGAAAAACCTCCTCCTCCCCTTTCTTTGGGTAGTAGCTCCTCTTTGGTATCTGGTAAGAGAGTATTTGACCTTTTAAGGTCAAACTAGGACTGTCACGGTAC
This sequence comes from Phacochoerus africanus, assembly GCF_016906955.1. Classification (NCBI taxonomy): domain Eukaryota; kingdom Metazoa; phylum Chordata; class Mammalia; order Artiodactyla; family Suidae; genus Phacochoerus; species Phacochoerus africanus. Next base: position 54,978,938 of record NC_062545.1, read on the forward strand.
TTATTCAAATCAGCAGAAGGGTGGTCTTTAGCTCCTGCCTTGGTCTGAATCTGAATGCAGGCCTCACCCCCCCCCCACCACCAATTAACCTGAGACATATCTTGCACCTCCACTAATCAGGCAAGCCTGCCTCATTCCAATGGCCCTCTTGAGCAATTATTAACTTACAGTGATCTCCCAAAATTCCCTGGGTTTCCCTCTCTATCTAGGGTCCCTTATTGGGACTTCCACAACTACCAGTGTAACTATTCTACTGCATCCCTATCAAATCCAGAACAAGTTTCTATCCTGTGAGATGCTTGTCCAAATAGAATTTGAGAATAATAAGGATGTCAATAAAAACTAGTGCCTGCCAAGGAGAGCTAACCTATCATTACTTCTGATAATATATGTACATTAACCTAAACAGGAACATTCCTCAGCAGAGTGGAAAGGATTTGTAAATGACAGGGTTCAAACAGGCTCATTGTCTGAAAAAGAACAAGGTGCACTCTTTTGAGTCTTGCCTGTGGGCAGGAGCCCTATTTCAATTAGTCAATCAGCAAGTGATCATTGTATGTGCCCAACACTGTGCATGGGCTCATGAAGGATGCCAGGAAGGTTTCCTGCCCACAGGAGCTTCTAATGCAATTGGGATGCACAATTAACACCCACAAAATAATTAAGAACAATTAAATACAACAGTGAAAAGTTTTGACTCTAAGTTCAAAGGAAGAAATCTGGATGTTGAGACCTCCCTCACCCCCTCAGTACAATAACTTTAGCAGGATATGATCAATAAGCAAAGTGAGAAAATGTCAGCAATCTCTTGCACAGGTAGGATGATATTGTGTGGGAACAATTCTTGCCACAGCAGGATGAGATCCCTGATGTAAACTCAGAGCTAGCTCTTTGCCCAGCCTAGACTTGTATGTTTTAGCCATTCTGCTTTCCCTTGAGCTTGTGGCCCAGCCTGATAACTAAGACCTGAGCTGTTTTGCTGCATTCAAGTTCACCCTTTTCAACCTCTTCTCTCTTGAACTTTTCATCTTGCTTGTTTCTGCAGAGCCCTGGCCGTTCACCTCCTCTCTTGACTGGACCTCTGACTTGCCCTTCTACAGGAGTCTCAGTACTATTCCTCTGGTGCTAATGATGTCCTTTTTAGCAGATATATTTTACATCCACCCATTGGATTAGGTTATCTCTCTACTTGGGGAACATCTGACTCAGTCAACATATCACCAAAATGCTTACCTGTGGGGCAGGAATTTTACTTCAAAAGACATCTGATTTTTTTTTTTTTTTGTCTTTTTAGGGCCACACCCATGGCATATGGAGGTTCCCAGGCTAGGGGTCCAATCGGAGCTGTTGCCTCTGGCCTACTCCAGAGCCACAGCAACACCAGATCCAAGCCACATCTGCCACCTACATCACAGCTCACAGCAGTGGCAGATACTTAACCCACTGAGTACAGCCAGGGATCGAACTCACATCCTCATGGATGCTAGTCAGGTTCATTAACCACTGAGCCACAATGGGAACTCCAAGACATCTGAATTATTCATCCAATCCTTCATATAATAATTTTCTTTTTTGTTAATGATTTTTTTTCCATTAGAGCTGGTTTACAGTGTTCTGTCAATTTTCTACTGTACAGCAAAGTGACCCATTCACAATACAGTTTCACAATTCTTTTTTCTCACATTATCATGCTCCATCACAATATATATTAATTTTTCATACATTTGTTGAGGAGTTACTAAACTGGGCAGTGTGCTAGATGCCAGAAGAGTTGGTTCTCAGTTTAGTGTGGTAGACAGACAAAAATATAAGAAAGTTCTATGTCCTGAGTTAGAGCTTTGAGAGATATAATCACAGGGCACTTTGGGCAGATAGCTGTGGAATGTCGATCCACAGTAAGAGGGTGTGTGTCGGGAGGTGAGAGCAGGATGAGGCCTCAGGAAAGGCTTCTGAGCAGAGCTGAACAGACAAATAACACCTGCTGCAATGTTTGCGTGGCCTTGAAGCTTATTGTCTTCCCACAAGACCCTGGAAGGTCCACACACATCTTTGTATTTGGGGTTGAGTACTTCAGTCCTTGCCATCTCAACTGAATTGTTTGTGAGTATGTGCAGAGTTGACAGATCTGCCTACATTAAATGTTGGCAAGAGGAATACATTTATGAAAAATGCCTGGCATTTGGCTGGAATTGCCTCAGAAACCACCAAAGTGTGCTAATTCCTACTTGAGCCAGCACCTTTGGGGAAGTGCAAAAGGATGTGAAGTGATACAGATGTGGTGAACATGTGTGCTTCTTTCCTGAAGAGGTAAATAATACACATGGCACGGCATTCAAAATGTAGAAAAGAGGTTGTACAGTATGAAGGCAGTCCAATTTCCTCCCTGGCCCCCCATCCCCTGGTATACTCTTCGGAGGCAATCCATGTTACCAGTTTCTTATGCACCTAAAGATGGTCCATGAATTTAGAAATGTGTATTTATATTCATATATATTTATATTCATATTTCCCCACATATAATTGTAGGATGCCATTCTTTACCTTGCTTTTTCTCACTTTCTTAGCTCATCAAATATTTATTGCAAGTCTAATACATACTATACATTGTTTTATGTGTTAGGAATACAATAGTAAGCAAAACAAAAATCCAATGCCTTCAGGAAGCTTATATTTAAAAATATCTTTCCATATCACTACATTTTTTCCTGTTTCTTTGTAATAGTTTCATAATCTATCCTTGTATGGATGTGCCATAATTTATTTTACCAGGACTTTATTCATGGATACTTAGGTTGTTTCTAATCTCCTTTCTAGTGACCATCCTTGTATACAGAGTGCCCAGAAGAGAGCTTTCAATAGAGTAGGCACTCATTTGTTGAATGAATGGATAAATCCTTTCACACATATTGGGGCATGTTTGGGGATAAGTAACTCAAGATTGAATCCATAAGTCAAAAGGTATGTGCAGGTTTATTTTATTTTATTTTACTTTTAGGGCTACACCCATGGCATATGGAAGCTCCTAGGCTAGGGGTCAAATCAGAGCTACAGCTGCCACAGCAACAAGGGATCCAAGCCAGTGTCTGCCGTCTACAGCACAGCTCACAGCAATGCTGGATCCCTGACCTACTGAGCAAGGCTAGGGATCAAACCCACATCCTCATGGGTACTAGTCAGATTCATTTCTGCTCTACCACAATGGAAACTGCTGTATGTGCATTTTTAATTTCAAAAGATATTGCCAAATTTTTCAACTTGTATTTGAAGCAATTGATATTCTCACAATCAATGTATGAGAGTAAAGTCCCGTTTCTCCTCATCTGATGAGTTAAGAGGCTACACCATTTAATCTTAATTTGTATTGCCCTGAGTGACATTAAGCATCTTTTCATATGCTTAAGATTCATTTGCTTTTTTTCAGTGGTCCATTTGTTTACACTCTCTACTCTTCTACTGCATCAATGGTCTTTTATTTTTTGGTTGTAGAGATCTTTGTGTATCAAAAAAATATTCTTTTGCTGTGATATGAGTTGCAAATATTTTCTCAGTTCGTTAGTTTTCTTTTGATTCTGCTTATGCATTTTTGCCATGCATATGAATTTCTTTATTTTTATGTGACTAAATTTACATAAAATCCAATTTTGTGTTATGCCTTTTACCTTTTGTGTTGAGAAAGATCTTTTCTCTGAGATTTAAAAAACTTTTTTATTTCTTCTTGCACTATTGTGATTTTATTTTTTTACATATAAATCTGATCCATAGGAAATTTAGGTTTAACATGTGAAGTAGGTATCCCATTTTTTCTTAAGTAGTTATCCCATCCCATTTCCCAATAACATTTATTGAATTGTCTATCTTTTCTTGACTGATTTTAAATGTCACTATTATCATTTTTATCACATATCTTCTTAACCAAATATTGTAATATTTTAATCTGTTTTTTTAGATTTTCCAGTCTGTTCTGCAACTCTGAAATTCAGTTAAGGTTTATTCTGACGGCATGTAAAAGAAAACCCAAATAATAGTTGTTTAAACAAGACAGGATTTAATTTTCTTTCATGTATCATGAAGGCTGGAGTAAGCAGTCAGCCCTGTGGCAATGGTGGTACAAAATCATGAAGACACCAGATTCTTTCCATCATTCTGCTCTTCGTGTTGCCTTCTAGCCTCACCTGCTCCGTGGTAGCAATATTGCTGCTGTAGTGACAGAAATCATATGTAAATTTTAAACAGAGTATAGACAGTCACATAGCCACTGTGGAAAACAAACAAACAACGACCACGTATGGAGTTCCCTAAAAACAAACAAACAACAACCATATGATCCCCTTTTGATCCAGCAATTCCACCCCAGGTATACAACTGAAAAAAAATGAAAACACTGATTTAATAAGATATATGCAGCTCCATTTTTATAGCAGCATTATTTACAATAGCCAAGATATGGAAGCAACCTAAGCGGGGTAATGTTTGCATATGTGTGTACATACACATACACAATGGAATACTACTCAGCCATAAAAGAAGAATAAAATTTTGCCTTTTGCAACAACATGAGTGGACCTGGAGGGTATTTTGTTTAGGGAAATAAATCAAAGACAAACACTATATATTATCACTTATATGTGGAATCTAAAAATAAAACAAACTAGTGAATATGACAAAAAATAAACAGATATGGAGAACAAACTAGTGATTACAGTGTGGGGGGGGGCAAGATTCAAGTAAGGGATTAAGAGGGGCGTTCCCATTGTGGCTCAAACCTGACTAGTACCCATGAGGATGTGGGTTCGATCCCTGGCCCTGCTAAGTGGGTTAAGGATCCAGCATTGCTGTGAGCCATGGTGTAGGGCACAAATGTGGCTTAGATCCCTGTTGCTGTGGCTGTGGTGTGGCTGTGGTGTAGGTGGCTACAGCTCCGTTTCAACCCCTAGTCTGAGAACTTCCATATGCCATGGGTGCAGCCCTAATAAGACACCCCCCCAAAAAATTAAAAATTAAAAAAAAAGGATTGAGGTACAAATTACAACTACTATGTATAAAATAAATAAGTTACAAGGACAGGTACAGCATAGAGAATACAGCCCCTATTTTATAACTATAAATGGAGTATAACATTAAATTTTTTAACATTTAAAAATTATAAATCACTATGTTGTACTTCTGAAATATATAATACTGAAAATCACCTATATCTCAATTACAATTTTTAAATGAAAAAAAGGAAAAAAAACTTTAAAAAGGAAGAGAAAAATTGCAAAATGACCAATGTCAGCTGAGTCAGCCTCCTGCTAAATTTTTGCCTTTTAATTTTTTTCTTGTCTGCATGCTTTTCTACCCTTTCTTCCTTCTTTCTTTTCCTCCCAGAGGAATCCCCACTGCAGTAATAATTTGGTGCTACTAGGAAGCCATGACCCACCTAGAATCTCTGCTGAGTGAGCAGGTGACCATCAAGTAGCTCTACTGTACTTACTTGGGGCTTGAAATCTCCATGCTCTGGTGAACATTTCTCTGTTCAGCTCACAACTACCTGGTGGTTATCTGACCAGCTGAGTGAAGTTTTTCTCTATGCCTGACTTAGTACTCAACAAAGATTCAAGAAGATTCTTAGGCAAATTCTGGAAGCTCATTTCCTATGTACATCCTTCACTTACAGAACTCTTCCTTGCAACTTCTAGCTACTTCTGGCTGACTGAACTCCAGTCTTTGTTTCTCTGACTCAAAGAGTGTCCAGGACCCTTTTGAACTTCCTTTTACTTCATGTGATGGCTGGAAATCACCTCTAGGAAGAATACTCAGGGGATTGGAGTGCTCATCTCATTTGTGTCCATTCTCCCAGGGCTGAGGCCTGGGCTGCCCATTTTGCATTAACTAGAGACAGTTGCTTTAGATTCCAGCCCCCCACCCCAACATTTTCTGGTTTGCAGCAGAAGGTCAAATCCAGTTTTTATTTCTCCATTGTGGCTGGTAGTGGAAGTCCCCAGCTTCCTTTTAACAACTCTCCAGAAGGCCAAGTGTGATAGGCAGTGCTCCTTCAAACATGCCATGTCTTATTCCCCAGAACCTGTGAATTTGTTCCTTTCATGGCAAAGGGGACTTTGCAGATATGATTAAGTGAAGGTTCTTAAGATGGGAAGTTTATTCTGAGCCATTGGGTGGCCTAGTGTAACCACAAAGGTCCATTTAGGGAAGCAGGACTGTCAAAATTAGAAAAGCATATATGATGACAGAAGCAGAGGTTGGAGTGATTTGCTTTGATGGAAAAATGAAAGAGATTCTCCTCTGTAGCTTCTAAAAGAACACAGGACCCTGGGAACCTTACTTTTAGTATTCACTTTGGACTTCTGACTTCCAGAACTGTAAGATAATAAATTTGTGTTGTTTTAAACCAGTCTGTGGCAACTTGTTACAACAGAAATAGGAAACTAAAACATTCAACCATGCCACAATGGCCAGAATTTTGTCACATGGCTACCTACTCTATTCAAGGGAAAGCTGAAAATTGCATGTTTAAAACATGGCACAGGAGTTCCCATCGTAGCGCAGTGGTTAACGAATCCGACTAGGAACCATGAGGTTGCGGGTTCGATCCCTGGCCTCGCTCAGTGGGTTACAGATCCAGTGTTGCCGTGAGCTGTGGCATAGGTCGCAGACGTGGCTCAGATCCTGTGTTGCTGTGGCTCTGGTATAGGCCAGTGGCTACAGCTCCGATTAGACTGGTAACCTCTATATGCCACTGGTGTGGCCCTAGAAAAGACCAAAATAAGTAAATAAATAAATAAAACATGGGAACATTGACACCTTGCTCACTTAGGCTGCTATAACTACATACCATAGACTGGCTGGCTTATAAACAGCAGAAATTTATTTCTCACAGTTCTGGAGGCTGAGATGAGGGTGCCAGCATGGTCAGGTTCTGGTGAAGGTTCTTTTTTGGGTTGTGATACTGACCTCTCTCTGTGTCTTCACATGGTAGAAGAAGGGGCAATGACTCCTTCTGGAACTTCTTTTACAAGGGCACTGATCCCACTCAGGAAGATTCTGCCTTTATTACCCAATCACTTCCCAAAGGGTCTATCTCCTAATACTGTCATCCTGGGGGGAAGGATTTTATTTTATTTTATTTCATTTTTTTATTTTAATTTTATTTTAATGGCCACACTCACTGCGTATGGAAGTCCCCAGGCCAGGCATTAAATCCGAGCCACAGCTGTGGCTATGCTGGACCTTTTAACCCACTGTGCTGGACCAGGATTGATTCTGCAACTTCATAGGGACATGACCTGCTGCAGTTGGATTCTTAACCCACTACAGTGGGAACTCCAGAAGTTCTCGACTTTAATTTTTTGGGGGGAGGGGCATACCCCTTGGCAGGTGGAAGTACCTGAGCTAGGGATCAAACCCAAGCCACAGCAGTAATAGTGCCAACTCCTTAACCACTAGGCCACCTGGGAACTCAGGATTTCAACATATGAATTCTGGAGAGACACATGCATTCAGACCATAGCATACTTCCAATAAAATCAGGGTTCTATTAAAACTAGAATTATTAGTTAAAAATGAGCAGCCTCTCCTCCACTCTTTTGTTTTAGTCCTTCATGATCCTAATTATTTTAGCTGTTGCAAGGTACTTTAATACCTACTGGGTCTATATCCTTTTGTTTCTTTTCTCTTTGAGATTTTAAAAAATATTTCTTTTTTTTATTCTGTCATATGTACTTTATAGTCAACTTGTCTAATGACAAATATCCTGTTGGTATTACATTACCTGTACAGGTTAAATTACAGAGTGTTGACATCTTTGTGAGGCTGAGTTCTTTTACCAAAGTGTGCAGTATGGCTCTCCATTTGTGGTAGACCAATTAGACTCATTTCGTACTTCTGACCTCCAGAACTGTCAGCGTTGTCTCTTTCTCTAGTCAGGTTTTAACTTCTTATTTTGATAAAGGCTAATTCTATTGGTTATAGACTACACAAGAGTGATTTTTCAAATGCTGAAGTAAAGAAATCATGTGACAGTAGTATTACATTGAATTCCCTCTCATGGGGGACCACTTGTATAGAAATATCACTGGTTATAAAATCACAAACAGTTTTGTTCACTGCTCACTTCTTGAAAATATGATACGGCGTCTTGTAGACAATGACACCAGAAACTTGTTAATAGTCTATGATTATACTGTCAAATACCTGAAATATTTCTTGACATGTAAATTACTACATTGAAAACTTTATTAGAACTTGTTCAAACAGCCCCATCAAATTCTGAAAAGTGAGATCAGAGCAAACTGAAATAAGGGAAAATGCTGATTTGCGAAACAGCATTGTGTTCCAGGCAACTCACCATGCTGGGATGGAAAATCTGTGAATGCACCCAGACCGCAGTGATCCGTGAGATCGACCATCCTGAAACGACTTTCAAATTCTTATGCTGCCAGATTAAATTGTGTTAGTATGACTCCAATTCTTTAGTATCCGGTACTTATTGAAAAATTCTGTATAGATAAGGAAGAGTTACTCCCTAACCATCATATGTAACCAGCCATAAATTGGCTTAAGCAAAATAGTCAGAAATTGTATTCATTTCTCCTCTCTCACTTGAATCCATAAAGAAAGAAGTAATTCTAAAATGTTGATTAGGACGATTAAGCAAGGGTTTTAACTTTTTGAGCACTCTGCCATTTCTTGAGGGGATTGGATGTATAGAATTTCACGGCATCACTCAGATGTAAACATGAACAATGAATGAATTATCCTTTAAATGATTAACAGCTCGGAGATTTGTCCCATAAATCAAATGCTTTAATTAGCATCAGCAAAGGGGAGAGAAGACAAACTGGGATGTAACCAAGGGAAGTTGCTTAGCCTGCCTACAGTGCAACTCTGTTGTTTTCATCAAAAGAGCTACGCTGTCATGACAATTTTTCCAATTGAATTCAAAAAGGAAGTAGAACATGCTCAAAATAGGAAAATATGAAAAAAGCAGGGGTGTTAATTTGTATTACTATTCAGGTAAACCAAATTTGGCAATTTCATGAACGGATGTAAACAGTAAAGCTAAGAGGTCCTTGGCTCAAGGCCACTGTTAATCTCAAACTTGACTGCCTGCCATTACTTAGAAGCTACAGGCACTGGGTTAAAAACAGACCCAGAACATCACAGATTCAATTTTGGAAGGTATGTTAAATGTCAGCTGGCGTGATCCATCGCCCGCCTCATGCTTGATTCCTTTCTGTAGAAGGAAAGTCTCAAAGTCATCACCGAATCTGAGCTGGTACACCTCCTCACAAGGCAGTCTATCCAATCTTTGGGGATTTCTGGCTGTTATAGTCTCCTGTATATTGATCCAAAATCTGCATAGCTATAGCTTCTACCCATTGCTTTGAATTCTATTCCTTGAGGAGGAATAAACGAATTCATCTTGGTTCCCTATAATAGTTCTTCGACTCTCAAAAACTGGTTATCTATTTCCACAATGTTCTGTCTTCAGCTAGCTAACTAGTTCTAGTTCATTTAACCATCTGAAACAGAACAAGAGGTCAAACCTCTTCACCATCCTTATTTCTCTTCTATGAATCTGCTTAAATTTCTCTACATCACATCACCTTAGGCATTTGCCTCAGGAGTCAGGTGTGAACTATTAATTGCTGAACAGGGCACATTTCCTTTGTTCTAAATCCTTGTTCTCAAAGTGCATTGTGTGGACCAGCAGGACTACTCAGGAACTTGTAAAAGCTCCACAAACCAACCTCAAACTACTGAATTGGAGTTTGTATTTTGATAAGATTCCAGGTGACTCACATGAACTTTCCAAGTTTAAAAAGCACTGTTCTAGATAAGCGGTTCTCAAATTTGACAGCACATTTGAATACTGGCTCCTGAGTCCATCTGAGAGATTGCTGAGGAAAAAAAAAAAAGTGGATTTTCCCGAAAGCATTGATACTTCTTATTTTTCCATATGAATGTTGAAAAATAGGGGCAACTAAGGGATGGAGAGCAAAATAGGTATGTAATGATGTAATGGGTCAAGAGTACTAATAAATCCAACAAAGGGAAACTCAGTTTCCATCTGCTATGTGGTATTGCTATCCAGGCTTGGCTCTGTTCCCTTGAAATGTGACATAATACTCACTGGCAATTATAGTGACTTGACTTTCTTATTGATACAAGTATATGGATAACAAAACAGAAAACTTAACCCATTAAACTTAGAAATCACAATGACTAGGATAACAAATGTTATAGCCTATGAGGGTCTGGTGTTTTATGTTAATAACTTGTTTGAAAATAATTTTGTATTTATTGCATATACCGTATGATGAACCAAGACTCGTGATCCAACAGATACCTATATTTTATCTACTACATGGACACCTGAAGGCATATTCAGGTCCTTTTTTTGCTGCAGGCTCTTGAGTCAGTGTTTTGTAATTATTCATCTATATTTTAAATGCAGTAGCACAGTGTCTGAACTCACATTTAGGGAAAAAAAGAAAATTTAAGCTTTTCGTGTAGTCCCTACAAGAATTTAGATTATAATCTACTTATGCACTGGGAATAGAAAGAGTACAAAATAGAAACAAGAAAGATTTTAGACACTCTTGAGGGGAAAAAAAAGGTGAGAATCAGGGAGGAACGGGTTTTATCTCACAACTCTGCTTTTTGAATGACATTTTATCTGTGCAGAATAAATGAGTTGACTTATTTTATTACATCCCACAAGGCAAATTTTCTCAGCTTCATTAGAAAAAACAACAAACAGAATGGATGCAATATTTTTAGCACATCAGCATCCTGCAGAAGAATTTTCATTGTGTTGTAGGAAAAAAAAAAATCCATGTAGCTCATGTGTCATGTTCAGTTAATGGTTCTGCCTATTTACATTTGTGAGGTGCCTCTCCCATAGAAATGCCACATGATGTGGTAAGAAACTCATCAGACCATCATGATTAGACATAAAGCTATTTCCTAAGAATACAAAATATTGAGGACTGATCCCAAAGTATTCTGCAGACAAGTTCCTGTGATGTGGCAGAAAAGAATAGTGATTATTTTAATCTCTAACAGAAGGTTAAGGAGAAGGCCAAAAGGTTGAAAAACTCTTGCCTTGATGTCTGGATAAATCAGCAGTTGGGATGAGAACTAGAAGTCAGAGGACAGGCTCAGCCTAACACCATCTTGATGCCTTCTGCCTGCCTTCTCCTTCTTGGTTGCATTCCTCAGCCATGCACTCAGCCTGTTGTTCTTACTCCCTATTCACACATTCATTCCAAAAATAGCTACTGAACACTCACTGCATGCCCAGCAATGTGCTAGCCTATAAGGATACAGTAGAGAGCTAGACAAAAGATCTACCTTTGTGGAGTTTAGTACTAAGCAGAGAAGACCTGCTATTAATTAACCAGATTATAATAAAGTGTCTGTCTTCCTCATCTTGCTGTCATTTACCTCCAGTGTCCACATCTTTTTTCCTCTCCCTGTGGAATATGGAAATTAGGGGTGAGGGGAGGAAACCAGAAACAGAGGGAGTGATTTTCTGCCCGTGTTCTCTGAATTTGATGTTTTTGGGGGTCAAGTGTTCACTTTTCAATTTAATGTTAAATATTTATTTTTTTTTATTTTCAAACTTAAGTAACAGTGTCATAATATTGTCTTATAAACTGTACAGCATTTTAGAGTGTGCAGAGTACTGTCAAGGTCATTACTACATTAGACTCAAAACAAACTGGGAGATGAATGATCCATTTTATGGAAGTGAAAACAAAGGCTCCTGGAGGCTAAGCTACTTGAATCATTAGTAGTAGAGCTGAAACTTGAACTCTTCCACTGACTGTTACTGGTACATACTGGATTTAACCCTGTCTCTATTACAGTGATGCTTCATAGATCATATACTACACTAGGAAAATGTTAAAAATCATAGCTTGTGTTACTTTAGTAAATCACTGCAGAGATGGTGATTAGATTTTTTAAAATAAAATTTTTGTTTGTTTGTTTTTTAGGGCTGCACCCACAGCATATGGAAATTCCCAGTGAAATTGGAGCTACAGCTGTTGGCTTAGGCCACAGTCACAGCAACACGGGATCTGAGCCACATCTGCGACCTACACCACAGTTCATGGCAACGCTGGATCCTTAACCCTCTGAGTGAAACCAGGGATCGAACCCACATCCTCATGGATAGTGGTCAGATTTGTTTCTGCTGCACCACAATAGGAACACCTATATTTTTAATTAAAAATTTTTATTTTTTGTTTTTAATTATTTTTATTTTTTATTTTTTGCTTAGATTTTATCTTAGCTGTTTTTAGGAGTTACACTGCAGGTGGCCATCAGAATATTCAAACCCAGGAATTCATTTGCCACATGGTTTCCTAGAAGCTTCCTGGTTTTGATTCCCCTGCCAACACTAGTGGTGGGTGGCTGAAGATCTTTAAGAGGAGGCAGGACAAGAGAATATGAGGAGGGTGCGAGGGCAAGGTCCCTGACATACCTGCACATATCAGAGTCCTATGACATGAAAAAAAATCTGAGAAGCCGTAAGATGTGTCAAGAATCCTGTGGCTGGTTAAAATGAGAGTTAACTAGCAGGAGGACAAATGCCCACAGGTTGGGCCTCAGGCTGGCTTCATGGGCCTGTGATCTGGGAAGTCCCATGAGGGAGGGTGCCCAAAAGGGACCTGTGATCAAAAGAAACCCACACTTTGGTTTAATGTTCTGCAGTTGCCATCTTGAAATTCTCAATAATTTTATCTTTATACATTTCCTTTTAAGTGAGGTAAAACTCAGCAATGAAGGATGAACAGGAAAGAGGAGAGATGAGTGATACATATGTTGTCAGCCATTTCCCTTCTCACTTGCACAGAGCACTCACTGTACCCCGTGAGCAGCAGGTGTCTATGAATATAGGGTGTCCATGAACACAGGCTGCCCCATAAGCATGACTCCCTTGAGCATAGGTTGTCCAAGGATGCGGGATCCCCATGATTAGAGGGTGCATGTAATATCACTGAGATTCAAGGTGGGTACAAGGTAAGCGTGTTGCATTTAGGGCTGAGTAAGTGGAGGTGATGACAATCTTGACAAGAATGCTTTCCTTTCTAACCAGAAGTTGTTTCAAGCACGGAAAGAAATACAAATGACTCTATGAAATACAAATGACCAAGGATCTCTGTCATGTTCTTTCTCACGCCTGTACCTCCCTGCATTAGTCGACCACTTATGTGAAGTGATGGGATAGAAGGAAAGGGGAAGAGGGGGCAATTGATAGTTTATCGTTTCAGTCCTTCTATTCTCATCAGCAGCCCCAAAAGAGAATTAGATAGTGTGTGCATGTATAAACAAGTGAAGGAAAAACAAGTGATTTTGTTCGGTGCAGTTTTCCCACTCCTCTGGTTACAACAAAATACACAGGCCTGTACCAGTTGTGACAGGCAAATTGTGTAATTTTGGTGATTCTGCTTCTGAGTTAAATGCTCTTGTATTCTCATTTAAAGCTGGCAAGGCATCATATAAAGATGAATGGTAAAATTCAGGCTATACACAAATTTTAAATTGTGCTTTATTTAGAATAACACTAAATATTAAATTTAAAAGAATTCCATGACAAGTCAAGAGAGAAGCCATGGAGGAAAGAAAAAACTTCTATTTGAGTGCTTTTAAGGCTCGTGTTCTCTTGCTTTTGGAACAGAATTCCTGCATTGTCACTTTGCACTGAGCCCCACAAATGATATAACCAGGCCTGCTGCTGCCAGAGAGGGAGGAGAAATCTTCATCAAATGGGCAGGTCTGAAGTGATCAGGAAGACCTTGGGAGTCAGTGACTTTTTGTTTGGGTCAGACAAACTAGAGGACACTCATTAAAGGAACCCAGGCAAGTGCATCTCGAGCCTGAGGAACAGTCAATTTTGCCGTGATGCAGATGCTAACTGGCCACAGAGGCTTTCGATCCTCAGTCCTTTTTGAGCACCTTGGAGGGAACGGGCCCCAGAAGAGGGAATGGCAAGTGCTAGCAACTCCAACAGCCAGGTGGCTGCAAGGTATCGTGTTTGAGTCAAGGTGTTTCTGACATCCTGTCACTTCTCCCACTTTTATTGCTGCATTTGAGCTCCAAATGCCTGAGGTCAGCCAAATCATGTTAGCCAGATGTCTAAGCAATAAAAGATCATGAATGCTTTGGCTATGCTGACCTGAGGGTACGGGGGTACATGGGTGCAATGAGACAGGAAAGCAAAGATGGAGATCGGGTCTGAACTCCAGCTGGGCAGCAGCTGGCATTAACACTAAACACTAACACTAAACTGGCATCTAAACCTCACAGTTCTCTCTGCCCACAGATAGCAAATGGGGTGAAATTCATCAGCTTTCACAGACAGAATGGTCCTTGCTTCCCCTGGTCAGCTTCTGACTTGAAGCCTGTCCCCATGATGCACTGTCCGCTCCTTCCTTCATGCTGTCACATTGCCAGCAGGGAGAGGGATGTATATTCAAGCAAAACCAAACTGTCCTTCACCTCTTTCATTTGACTCTTGTTGAGCTTCACCAACAATGCTAACAGCCTAAAGTACACACCATATAAGGATTTTTGCCAAATATAAAGAAGGGCTCATGAAGTCTCAGAAGGACTTCTCCCTACCCTTATTTGTACCCACATGCTGGTTACTGCTTCTGGAAGCTATAAAGACTCTTTTTAAACCTTGGGAATAGCCAAGATGATGATGTGCTGAATAGGAAATACATTGCATTTAGTATCAAACTTCCTATGAGGGCACTTGAAAAAGCTACTTTATATCAGTGAGCCTCCTCTGTTAAGTAGTAAAGAAATTCCCTTCCTTTGTAGAAAGTGTGGGTAATGGTTTTGTGAGTGGTGGGGGTCTATGCAAGTGTTAGTTGTTGTTATTACAGTTGGTACTTAAACTTCTGTTGAGTTGTTGAATCGGCAAGGTAACCTGGTGAAGAAGTCCCATGAGCCATGACTCTGATTGTCCTAACCTCTGCTTGGCACTAAATGTCCCAGAGAGAAAAAAATGACCGGGGAGAACGGATGAGGTCCAGTGGCTGGTACATCCTGCCTATTTCTCAGACTGAATCTGACATACTCAAGACTGACATACCTGAGACTGATTAAGAGATGTGTGGGGACATGACCAGCTGCAAAAAAGAAATACTAAAGACAATTTTATGGCTCAAAAAATCCTTTCCTCTTATGTAGTTCACATGTGTTCTTTCAGAATTATTAAGTACTTAAAAAATCCATTTGTCTTGGTTCTATAGATGGCACAAAATTCTATTAGATTCCATATGCAAAAAACTTTGACAAACTAATTATTAGGCTTCAATCATTAATGTTTATAATAGATCTTAGTCTTTTTATTTTTTTATTTTTTTGTCTTTTTTAGGGCTGCACCCGTGGCATATGGAGGTTCCTAGGCTAGGGGTCTAATCGGAGCTGTAGCCGCCGGCCTGTACCACAGCCACAGCAACACCAGATCTGAGCCACATCTGCGACTTACACCACAGTTCATGGCAACGCCAGATCCTTAACCCACTGAGCGAGGCCACGGATCCAACCTGCAACCTCATGGTTACCAGTCAGGTTCGTTAACCACTGAGCCACAATGGGAACTCCCTGTTTTAGTCTTTTTAAAGCCCTTCTTCAATCATAATGCATTTGTTTCTCACAGTAACCTCATGGGAGTTGTGGTTCTCCCTGTTTTACAGGTGGCAATACTGGCTTAGTAGCTTATCAGGAAGAACTAGAAATTAGTAGGTCTGCAACTTGAACCTAGGTCTTTTGACAACATCCATGAAGTTTAATAAACAGTACAAGTAATAGTCAGATACTGTGATTAAGAAGGAACTAGCCCAGCACTCATGAAATGTGGATTCTGGTTCCTACTCTGTCACCAACTCAAGTCCCCTAACTCAGTTCTCCCTTTCACCAGGTCTCAGTTTTTTCATCAGCAAAATGAGGAGGCTCAGTAGAACATCCTAAATTGTCTCCTCTTTCTTAATCACTTGATTGGTATGAAGGAAAAAAATTGCAATTGAACAGCATTGAAAAGAAATTACTTCAACGCTATTTTAGAAAATGTGTTTTTTGTTTGGCTTATGGGAGGTGGAGGACAAGTAGGAACAGCCAAGCAAGTGCCAGAAGTAGTCAAGGCAAACTTTCTCACCCAGCCTAAGTCCTGCAGGAAAAGAAATCCCACTGGGCACTGAGTGCAGAGTCCCCGCCCCCCATTACCAACCCCACTCCTACCCCACCCCCTCCCCCTCTCCCACACCTCGCTCTGCCCTGCAGGAATTCATGGCAGAGCAACCAGCGTGGTTGTGCACTCAGTACACACTCCAGACTCTGAGCCTAAAGACAGGAGGAGGCTCCATCAGGAGGGTGGGAGCTGATCCCCACCTGATAAATGAGGGTTTCGGAGGCGCTGAGCCCACTCCACATGCATCGTGCTTTTCCCAGAGGAGCACCTACTCCTTAGTCATAAATATGTCCTGTGAAATGCCTCCCACATCCTGTGTGACTATATAAAGAATATTAAAAAGAACAAAGACAAAAGAGAGTTTTACCTTTTAAGCTTTAATGTTTGTTTGCTTGTTTGTTTATCACTGATTTAATACCCTAAAAAATGTCTTGGTATGTCATTCTTAAAACTGCTCCTCTCTGGAGTTCCCATCGTGGCGGAGTGGTTAACGAATCTGACTAGGAACCATGAGGTGCAGGTTCGGTCCCTGCCCTTGCTCAGTGGGTTAACGATCCGGCATTTCAGTGAGCTGTGGTGTAGGTTGCAGATGCGGCTCGGATCCTGTATTTCTGTGGCTCTGGCTTAGGCCGGTGGCTACAGCTCTGATTTGACCCCTAGCCTGGGAACCTCCATATGCCGCGGGAGCAGCCCAAGAAATGGCAAAAAGACAAAAAAAAAAAAAAAAAACCAACCAAACAAACAAACAAAAAACACTGCTCCTCTCTGACATTTCCAGGTGAGATGCAATTATTCAGGCAAAGACGGGGGCTTCCTGGGCCCCATCTACTCTTTACACTCCTTTCCCTTCCTGCTACTGGAGGTCTTCTCATCCTGGAGGTCAGGTGAAGAGCTATGAGAGGAATCTATGGTGGAGAAGCAGGTTTCCCTTTAGTCACAAGCACTCAGGCATGCAGGTTATTAGCATGTATTTCTACAACTATGTTACTCCCCATTTATCCAGGCAGCTGTTATTGAACAGCCATTATGTATCAGACACTATTCTATACATTAGTGGGGGGAAAAGATGAATAAGATACAGCTTAACTAGTGGTTACCAGTGGGGAGAGGGGTGGGGGAGGATAGGGGAAGGGGACTAGGAGACACAAACTATTCATTATAAAATAAAGAAGACACAAGGATGTAATGTACAGCACAAGGAATATAGCCACTATTTTATAATAACTGCAAATGCAGTATAGCCTATAAAAATATCAAGTCACTGTGTTGTATGCCTGAAACGAATGTAAATCAACTATACTTCAATGAAAAAAGACATAGTTTATCTCAAGGAAACCCCAATTTTAGTGAGAGAGACAGCCAGATAAAGGAATCTATGGAAATACTGTGAGACATGCCCTCTGAAAACAGAGGGTTTGGCTTAGGCTTACAAGAGAACAGATAGCTGCCTGAGAGCAGAAGGGTTTCAGAAAAATCTCAGAGGGAAGACGACATTTGACTGGGTTTTGAAGGGGTTGGGGAGGAGAAGAATCTTCTAGAGAGAGAAATTGAAGTATGTGCAAGGCAGGGAGGTGAAAGACAGGTCTCTTGTGAGAGCTTAGGATTTATTTGCAGAGGCGCTGTGGTATCAGCCTGGAAGTTGGACCATCAGACAAACTGTGATGGGGGCTTGTATACTATTGGGGGGGTATTAAATTTTTTTCTCAAGGCAATGAGAATGCTGTTTTGGATTATCATTCTGGCAGAAATGGAGATGATGGATTAGAAGGAAGAGGGGTTAGGGTGTTTCCATTGTGGCTGAGTGGAAACAAACCTGACTAGTGTCTATGGGGAAGCGAGTTCAGTCCCTGGCCTGGTTCAGTGGGTTAAGGACCTGCATTGCTGTGGCTGTGGCATAAGCTGGCAGCTGAGGTCTCATTTGACTCCTAGCCTGGGAACTTCCAACCTGTGGCCCTAAAAAGACAAAGACAAAGACAACTAAAAAGATAAGGAAGAAGAGGAAGAGGAAGTGGAGGAGGAAGAGGAAGAAGAAGAAGATGAGGAAGAAGAAGGAAGAGAGGTTAAACAAACTTAGATCAGCCAGGAAACACATCATATAGAGGCAAAGGAGGGGACATGTGAGAGAGATTCAGGAGGCTGAACTGGTAGGATTTGATGGTCCACTGCACAGACCCAACAAGCAACATGGTTCTGGGGTTTGGGAATGCGGCGTGGTCATGATACAAGAGGGTGGTACCTGCCCTTGACTGATGGGAAAACAAATACTAACTGAGCTATTTGTTATTATTGGGGCTTGGGGTGGGGGGTGAGCAGGAAAGTAGACACAGAAGTGGTAAAGCTTCCCTCCCTCCAGGAGCTTGTCCTGTGTCTCACTGCTCAAAGCGTGCTCTGAAGTCTGTGGACCAGCAGCATCCGCATCACCTGGCAGCTTAAGTACATCAGGGGCCCCACCAGGATTACTACATTAGACTCTGCTTTCTACCAAGATCCCTAGTCAGCTATATAAACACTGAGGTTTGAGAAGCATGGCCTGAGGTAACTCTTGGACCTTTTTCCATTGGCAGGAGGATTGATGAGGGAGTAACAGCAGAGAAATAGCATGAAGCAAAAATAAAAGTGCTGAAGTTTCAAATTGTTAAGCACAAGATTGTGGAGCAAGACATTGATGCTTCTCTTTGTCCTGAAGTTTAACCCTGATGGGAACTATACCTAATTACTAATCTTGACCCTCTGACCTTTCTTTCACTTCATGTTTCTATTGTTATTCTTCGAGTATATGTAACACTTAAAGGTACTTAGAAGATTGTAAAATGAGTAAAGCTATTCTGGGAACAATTAAGATAAAAAAATTTAAAAAAATAACAACTCGTTCTTATTTCTCTGGCATCATGAGAAATTCATTATTCCTTGGATATATGGAGTTGGTGAGTATGGCTTTAATAGAGACTAAGATAAATTCTACAATTCATAGGCCAGAGAAGAGACTCACAAAGTCAAGGTCGTGCATGGTACTGGGGCTTGGTGGGGAACCAGGCAGCTCCAGTCATGGGGCAGGAGACTAAGTCATTGTGACATCTCTGTTATGCCTCAGGAATTGTTCTTTGCTCAAGACATGGATTTTGATGGTGGTGGCTCTTGCATCTTTAGCCTCTCATCTATTTTTTTAGGATGGATTTGCTTGGGTAAAAATTTGATAGGGATCCAGAAATCTATGGACAAATAATAATAATATTTGGTTGAAGATATAAAGACTTGGGCCAGTGAAAGTAAAGGGCTCTGCAAAAATGCCAAAACACCCCAAGATAAAGAAGAGAACAGGCTGTCTTTTCACGAGCTTTAAATGGCATTCACCTCTAGAAACAGGCTTAATCTAAGCTTTGACACGCGCCGTCGAACTCAAGACTTCCAGACTCTGATGATGTATTAGCTGCAGCAAGAGCAAGGGGAAAAGGTAGATCACATCCAATTGCCCCTGTGATGACTGAAACGAAGACGTGCTGGATGGGAAAAGTGACAAAGAAGAATGCATGAACTTCAGAGGCGCTGAAGTGATGCAGTCTAAACAAATCACAGATGACTTCTGTGACAATGTGAAATTGTTTTTCAAGTACTTAATAAATGATAGGGTTATTCTGTTCTGAACTATTCTTGTTTCTATGAGCCACAGCTGTGAGAATTTATTTCTTAGGGACAAGACAAAAACTTCGAAACTGTCAGAAACAACACAGTCCATGACTGCTCCGAAGGAATGGCTAGTTTACAGAACAGAAATCACTTGGGGGTCGGTTTTTTTAATTGTTGTGTTTTTTTTGTTTTTGTTTTTTGCCTTTTTTAGGGCCACACCTGTGGCATATGGAGGTTCCCAGGATAGGGGCAGAATCGGAGGTGCAACCGCCGGCCTGCACAACAGCCACAGCAATGCCAGATCCAAGCTGAGTCTGCAACCTATACCAAAGCTCATGGCAATGCTGCCAGATCCTTGACCCATTGAGTGAAGCCAGGGATGGAACCTGTATCCTCATGGATGCTAGTTAGATTCGTTTTCCCTGAGCCACAACGGGAACTCAGGTGTGGTTTTTAATGGCACTGCTTGAGGGGGCACTGATATGGGCTGTCCACTAGCTCTTTGCACTTAGTTACTTCACTCAGTTTTCTCATTTGTAAAATGGTAAGAATCTCAAAATAGACTGAATGGATCTATCAAACCATTCTGTGGTTATTTCTACAGTTCCTGGGTATACAATAAATAATTATGCTACAATTGTAGCTCTTTAAAGCATAGAGTTTAGATACTGTGGTAGCAGGAATGGAAAGGAAGTTCTCTTCCCACCCTCCTACACCAAAATTGCAAAGGTATGAGAGGAAGGTGGAGGGATGGTGATGGCTGTCTTATTTTTATTTCATCTACTTGTTTGAGCAGAAAAGGTAGGATTAGCAGAGAATTATTCCAAGTTTAATTATCTGGTGGCATGAATTATAGTTGCTCCTCTAGGTATGGTATCTTTACTGGCATAAATAGACAAATTCTTCAGCATCTGTTTCATAGCTACAGTTCTGGACAGCTCCAAACTCATATTTAACCCTACAGCACAGTTCAGAGAGTGGGATCTAACTTTGTGAGAGGAAACCAAAGAGAAAGGTTTGGATGTTGCAAACTCTAAGTAGGAGTTAATTCCTTGTGGTGAAAACATTGACCAATGGGGAATGTTTGTTTGTCTGTCTTTCTTCTTTCTTTCTCTTTCTTTCTAGGGCCATATGTGTGGCATATGGAAGTTTCCAGGCTAGGGGTTGAATCAGAGCTGCATCTTCAATTTCCACCATAGCTCACGGCAATGCCGAATCCTTAACCCACTGAGCAAGGCCAGGGATTAAACCCACATCCTTATGGATGCTAGTCGGGTTCATTACTACTGAGCTGCAATGGGAACTCATGTTGTAAGCATTTAAAGGCTATAACTAGTGGATAGTCTTCCAGATGAGGCCTCAAAAGCATTGAATCCATTTTGTAGCTAATCTGAGAGATCTGGCAGGACTGGAGATTTCTCGGATGTTAAGCCTGAGTTCCTAGAGCCCCGGGCTATATGTTCTCCTCTGGCCCTGGCAGCCAAAGCTGGGCGCGCTGGGAATGGGAGGAGGTAGAAAGGACAGACTGGGCTGGTGGGAGGAGAGGGTGGAGGGAAGGATGGGCAGAGAGTGAGCACCCTTCCTTCCATGTGAAGGCTCATCCAGAAGAAGAAAATCTTCAGTCAGCTTAAAGCAGGTGCTTAATTTGCCCGAAATTAGAAAGGTGGATGGGAGAGAGAGATCCTAGAGTAAGGAAAGCAGTGGAGTGGTGTTTTTCTTTTCTTTTCTTTTTTTCTGTTACCTGTCTCAATTTGACATTATTTTTAAACACATGACCTCTGTGCTGAGAAAAGAAAGAGTTGTGATATGCAAATTGGGCCATTAAATGAATAAAAAAGGTCATTTTCACTGGTCCTCCAAGCTCCTCAAATCTTTTAAGTTTTTATTTTAACTCTTATTTGAAAAGCGGTGACTTTTTTCCTGGATGGACTTATTACCTGTAGAAAAGACACAATGTAGAACATTGGGAATTTGGAAGGAAGAATATTGTATAACTTCGCAGGATGTGAGCTGAGAAAATACATGTATATGTAAATATATAAATATATATGACAATACATATACATATAAATTCCACAAGGAATGTTTGGTTTTTTCCTTTACCTTTTAAAGTGCATTCTTATTAGATTTTTTTTTTTTTTTGCTAAGATTAAATAACAAAGGAACAGCCAAGGTAAACCAAGGCTTGGAAAATTACTTATTGTTGGAAAAATGACATTGGCTTAATCCTAACTTGCATTTAAATCAGGCAGCCCACAGCTACAGAACTTAACATTGCAAACTGTGTCCTGACACCCCTGAAGTTCCTAATAGCCCTTTCTCGTGACTGATCCATATTTCAACTTCTCAAAGCTTTTTAATTACAAGAATGTTTCTATTCTATCCAGTAAGAAAGCCTCCACCTAAGAAAATGTGATGCCCAGTTAAGAAGTATTTCTTCTTTCCTTTTATTGTTCTGATAAGTATTCCAGAAGGATCACTCAAAAAATCAGTGACAGCTGCCTACCAAGAAGATATTTTGTCAAATTAAACAATTTAGTGTTTTTGCAGTGTGACGTGACATTCCTATTTTTAATAGAATTGTCACAAAGTCTCATGACCAGCTACAGACAAGTACATGGTTTAGCTGTGAGTCACTGGAGTTAGCACTGGCTAGAGGCCTTCCCTGAGGGACCAGACTTAGTAAGAAGAGAATGAGAGATACTTGTGGTTTTTATGGAATGCCCTTGTGGCTTCTGTTTATGCAGAACTGGCTTTCTTGAAGATCTGTTGTCTCTGTTGTTTTACATCTTAGTTCTGCTAGAATCTCTTGAGGTCATCGACTGAAGTTGTTTTGGCCATCAGTCTATGTCAGGCAATGTTTTGTAGTCCTCAGGAGATCTGGTTACCTACAAAAGCCTTTCTCTGAGGAAATGTGTTTAGAGTAACAATCCCATTTGAATTCTTCGGCAGTAATTTTCCATCATACACTCACTTGTAAATGCAAGAGTAAACCCGTCCGCTCTAATCTATTTCCTCATTGACTTATTAATATAATTTTCAAATTCAACATAAGAATTATTATCTTTAAATTTTACGTTAATTACATTATTAATGGTTGTTAAATTTTATTATTCCAAGTGTCATATATAATTCACAACAGTGGAAATAATCATTAATTGCTATTCACTTCACAGCTCCCCAGATTTCACATGGCTTTGCTGTTGTGAAGTCTCCCTTGAACATCATCTTTTCATTGTGATGGTAATGCGACTATCAACCTGTATTTACTTTTATGTCACGTCATTCTCATAACTAAAATATGGCAGCTAAAACCAACTTCTCCCTGGGCTCCTGGTTCCTAGGAAAGTCACATCTTGTGTGAAACCAACTCACTGCTTCCCCTGTAACTAGAAGAAAATCAACAGTTCAGGTTGGATCCTATGTTAATTTATTATCAAAGTTGGGGAAGTATTTATTATCCACTTTTAGTTTCTAGAAAGGGAGATAGTTCCCTTAATATCCCTTACTCTTCCCTACCCAGGGCAAGAGATTTGACTTTTCTGATTTGAGAGTTTGAGGATTGTATCTGATTGTGACCCCTGGCTCAGTCCCTTTCCTCTTCCCTTTCTTGTGATGTGTCCAACTGCAGAAAGCACACGTTCTGCTCTGGTCCTCTAAGCTATCTAAATTTCAGGGGCAGGCTCAACTTTCATGGGGAGGTGGGGAACAGAGGTGTCCTTAAGTGATCCTTCCTGGATCCCAACACCTGGTACATGGGCTGAGGATCTTGAAACATAAACAAGGAATGGAATTTTGGGAGAAGAATACCGATCACAGAGACTGAGACTTTGGACTGGATCAGGCCACATCTTTGTTGTGCTGAGTTTGGCAGCTGCAGGTATCCGTACTGTACTGTGCTACAAGTTGTTACAACTGTGGACAGGGCTGGGAGTTGGTGAGATGGGCTTTTAACTTGTGTGGCCAGGGCAAGTGAGTTTAGGTTTTAAAGCATGGGCTGCTTCTCTGTCTTCTTTTGCTTGTTCTTCTTCTAATTTTTTTTTTTTTTTTTGGTTTTTAGGACTGCATTTGAAGCATATGGAAGTTCCCAGGCTAGTGGTTGAATCGGAGATACAGCTGCTGGTCTACACCACAGCCATAGAAACTCGAGATCTGAGCCATGTCTGAGACCTACACCATAGTTCATGGCAAGGTTGGATCCTTAACCCACTGAGTGAGGGCCAGGGATCAAATGTGCATCCTCAAGGATACTAGTCGGATTCATTTCCACTGAGCCACGACAGGAACTCCAAGTAGGGGCTGCTTCAGTTTGGCTTGATATTACAGGAAGGCTAAGATGAGATTAGATGTTGGTTAAACAGGCAATATTTGTTACATCAATGATATTTTTCAGCCAGGTCTATAGGCAGAAGGTTTAACTTTCAAGGGTCCTAAGTTCTATACACCTTACAGAGCACTCTTGGGCCTCAAGATTTCAATTTTACCTGCCTGTTCTAAGTAGACAGCCAAAATTCCATTTTGCATTCTAGACCAAGAGAAGACAAAGGAGGCTCTAGGCTAAGTCTGGATTAATGTGGTGTATTTATTAGCTTGATTTATTCCCTACCATGTCATTTTAAATTGGCTCTTTTTTTTTTTTTTTTGGTAATGACAGATCTCTATCATTAGCTTTGGTTTTCAAAGAGTCAAGCTCTGAGTCTAACCTTAGAAGTGTGGTAGATTTTATTAATAAAATCATACAGAGGATTTGGGAGGCCTTATAATGATAAAAATGTGCCATACTTTCCAATGGATATAAACAAATTAATAAAGTTATTGTGGACCCAGAAGCTAGGAAGATAATGAAAAAAAGGTTTTTTCCCCAGATGTTTGCTTAGAAAGTCAGGAAGGAGCTGGTGTGATCTGAAAAATTGTTCTTCAAATCGAAAAAGCCCTATTCAGTCCTACTAATACAATAAAAGTAATGAAGGGAATAAAAGTTTAAAAAGCTGATGAACAGGAAGAGAAACAGAGAACCTTAAGTGCAATACATGTATTAGAAGATAAGCTGGGTAGGTGTAAAGGGGGAAATGAGACTTTGAGAGCTTGAAGTTCAGACCCGAGGTGTATAAAGGGGAATAGGCTATACCTAGGTCTAACTACTCTTAAAGGAACTATTTATAAAAGAGGACTTGTTTTGCATGGTAACTAGATCAGACAAGCTAACATAACCCCCCAAAAATGCAACATAAGAAGAAAAGCAACATTTTAAGCACAGATTGGAATTATTGCCTGAGGGAGCCTGTCCCCAGGATTTACTAAGGATAAACATTTATATATTTTTTAATTTAATTTTTTATTTTTTGTTATTATTATTTGTAATAGTTATTTCCCCAATACAATTTTTTTTCTACTGTACAGCATGGTGACCCAGTTACCCATACATGTACACATATCATGCTCCATCATAAGTGACCAAGACATAGTTCCCAGTGCTACACAGCAGGATCTTATTGCTAATCCATACCAAAGGCAATAGTTTGCATCCATTAACCCCAAGCTCGCCAACCATCCCACTCCCTCCCCCTTGGCAACCACAAGTCTATTCTCCAAGTCCATGATTTTCTTTTCTGTGAAAAGGTTCATTTGTGCCTTATATTAGATTCCAGATATAAATGATATCATATGGTATTTGTCTTTCTCTTTCTGACTTACTCAGTATGAGAGTCTCTAGTTCCATCCATGTTGCTGCAAATGGAATTATTTCATTCTTTTTTATGGATGAATAGTATTCCACTGTGTATATATACCACATCTTTCTAATCCAACCATCTGTTGTTTTTTTTTTGTTTGTTTGTTTTTTTGTCTTTTTGCCGTTTCTTGGGCCGCTCCCGTGGCATATGGAGGTTCCCAGGCTAGGGGTCGATTCGGAGCTGTAGCCACTAGCCTACGCCAGAGCCACAGCAACCCAGGACCCGAGCCGAGTCTGCAACCTACACCACAGATCAGGGCAACGCCGGATCATTAACCCACTGAGCAAGGGCAGGGACCGAACCCGCAACCTCATGGTTCCTAGTCGGATTCGTTAACCACTGCGCCACGACGGGAACTCCTAATCCAACCATCTGTTGATGGACATTTTGGTTGTTTCCATGTGCTAAGACCATTTTAAAATTTTAGTTGTGCAGTCTCTACACAGAGTGATTGAACAATCACCCTAAGCTTGCTGACTTCTGTCAAGTCCCCCAAGGTTGCATATTACCTACATCCCAAGTCCAGGCAGTGATCCCATCAAGATGCAAGGATAGATTTTTATATATAAAACTCTTCAAACAGAGACTCTTAAACTACTAGGAATCCCTGAGGAGACTTCTCAAGAGGACCACAAAGATGAGAAAAATTAAGTGCCAAAAGTGATTTGGTGGCATCTGTAGAACACTATGGGTATAAGCAGGAGAAATAACAATACAATTTATTTGACTAGTTGTTTAGTACTTTGTTGCATAAAAGATTTTTACTCACATCATCTCCTTTGAGTCTCACGATGTTCTGTGATAGAGGGTGGATTATTTCCAGAATCAAAAGTGATGGGACTAAACTCAGCTGGTGGCTACTTGCTAAAGGACATTCAGCTAGTAACTGAGTCATAAACCAGGTCTCTGAGTTGTGCCATTTACTTGGAACTGCACCATTCTTCCCAACCCCTAACAGGTGTAGCTGAGCCTGAAGAATGACCACCAGTGATGTAGGATCTGGGGGATGTAGTAAGTTACAATTATTTTGAGAACTTATGCTGTGAAGTAGGGCAAGTAGTCAAACCAATGCCAAATTTGATACACTGACCTTTAAAGGAATTATTAAGAGTGACTCCATTTCGTTTAAGGGAATAACAGTCTTTTAAACCAACAATTTTAAACATATTTGAGCAGATTCAGAAAATTCTTGCAATTAAGTAAAACACCCCTCCTCCAGCTAGCCCGCACCATTATTATTATGAATAATTTATATTTCTCTAGGGGTTTTTTGCTATTTATTGCTCTTAATTATTTGCTTTTCAAGTGCCACTATAGGTTCCCTGGGGAAACCCTTGAGAGAAGGAAGTTGTCACGCTGGGGTAAGCATCAGCCTAATGACTCACTGGCACTAAAGCTGCTGGTCTGCGGGTGACAGCAATTACCATTCATTAGCCCAGCAGAGCTGGTGGAGCAAAGTTCTTCTAAATGGGCACTTGACAAGGGTTTTAACTTTATCTTTTCCAAAGAAAAATTTCTTTGGGGGAGGGTATTAAAACGGAAGTGGAACATTGGAAAGAAAAGAGTCTCAAGCTGTTCGTTTTTGTTGCTTCTGTAAAATCAAATATTTTATTAAACGGCCTTATAAAGAACAAGGTGAGCACTGAAAAGAATATGTTGGGTGGGGTTCCCATCGTGGTACAGTGGTTAACGAATCCGACTAAGAACCATGAGGTTGCGGGTTCGATCCCCGGCCTTGCTCAGTGGGTTAAGGATCCGGCGTTGCTGTGAGCTGTGGTGTAGGTCGCAGACGCAGCTTGGATCCCGTGTTGCTCTGGCTCTGGCGTAGGCTGGCAGTTACATCTCTGATTAGACCCCTAGCCTGGGAACCTCCATGTGCTGTGGGAGAGGCCCAAGAAATGGCAAAAAAAAAGACAAAAAAAAAGAGAATATATTGGGGATCCCAATATCTAAGTTTTGTTTTGTGGGGGCCATGACCCCAATGGGATTTTTGTGCCTTGGATTTTTCATTTGTAAAATGGTATGGGAGTCAGTAATGAGGAAGAATTGGACCAAAGACAGGAAGTCTCAGTTTAATGTAGGGAGCAGGGGCTGCATAAGAGGCTGTCTAACTACAGAAACAGAAATATCTTGAAGCAATTCGCTCAGGCAAGCTAGGTGAAATCCATCACCTCTTTAGTCACCCTTTTAGCATCTGAAAAACTGGTCAAGATTAAAACTCTCTAGGTCCACAGGAACCAATAATAGCAAGCAACTCAGATCTGCTGCTGTAGCTCACACATGCCTCCTTGGGGTACGGGAGTGGATGGTGAGTGAGTGGTTCTGAGATGCAAAAAGAACATTGGCTGCGGTCATGGATGATACCCAGATGACAGATGTTGGTACCAGTCACCTGTGACTTCCAGCCTCTTTGTCACTGCCAGTTCCTTACCAGTTTATTATTATTATTATTATTATTATTGTCTTTTTAGGGCCACACCCACAACATATGGAGGTTCCCAGGCTAGGAAGTGAATCAGAGCTGTGGCCACAAGCCTATGCCACAGCCATAGCAACGCCAGATCCAAGCCACATCTACAACCTACACCACAGTTCACAGCAACACCAGATCCTTAACCCACTGAGCGAGGCCAGGGATCAACCCTGCATCCTCATGGATACTAGTCAGATTAGTTCCACTGAGCCACGACAGGAACTCCCCTTATCAGTTTTTAAATATTTTTAATACCTAGCTTAGTCTGGGGGTGACTTTAGTCCCAGATGTCTACTAACCAGCCTATGAACTTATTGTCTTCTTAAAACCCAAGTTTTTAATAAGAAGGTTGTGCTACAAGACCTCTATATATTTTACCTATGTGAACATAGACTGATGTTCTGAACTACACCCTATCTCAGACTCTCATCTCTTAGCGTTCAAGTCAAAAAGTTAGTTCCTAAAGCACAGTGAAAATTTTTTTGTCTATTGAATACTCATAAATCACTGTTCTAATGAATGGGAAGAGTCAAACTAATGGTATTTAAAAGAGTTGGTAATGTGGATACAAACCCGGCAACATGGTTCTCTGTAGAAGTCCAGGATGATGATACATGCAGGTTGACTTGCATCTCCTCTCCTTAAAATAAACAGAATTAGCTAATACGATTATAGGTTGCTTTGGAAGAAGCAGAAAATGATGATATGGTCAGGAAATGAATAGAAAATTGGCAGCAATAAAAGTTTAAAATTAGTTTGAATCATTAAATGAGGTAAGAGAAAATAAGACATTTTTGCTATTCATAAAAGCAAGCCCTGCTCTGTTGATTTGGGAGGGCCTGAAGAATCAGCAAGTGCATATTTAGATAACTATTTTAGTAGTAGAGTAAGAGTATGTGTGTGAATATATATACACAAACACACTTTGACAAATGAATTAATTCTAATTTTTCATTATATAAATTGTATTACTATGTCCCTTCTGAAAGCTGAAGCTTGATGTGTGTGTGTGTGTGTGTGTGTGTGTGTGTGTTTAAAACAAGTATAAGATCTTTGCCTGGAAGAGTCAGGTTACTGGTCTACAGGTTAATGACTCAGAGAAAGACATTGTTCAGAGGCTGGCCTTGCCCTCCTCCCTCCAGGTACTGCTTGGTCTGTATAGCCCTGAATGATGGTTAGGTCTCTGTGCAAAGCTAGCGCCACATCCCTGTCATCTGCAGGGTGGTTCCTCTGGGGGGTGGGACACTGAACTGCTATTTACCACCTTTGCTAATAAGCATGTTGCACTTGGGTTAGAAACACAATGATTATTGGCCTTCTTAAGACTCCAGAGGCAGATGCTAGGTCTTGAACCCTAAAGTGAATAAAAAACAAGCAAGGACCTGGGAGTTCCCTTTGTGGCTCAGTGGAAATGAATCTGACTGGTATCCATGAGGATGCGGGTTTGATCCCTGGCCTCGCTCAGTGGGTTAAGGATCCGGCATTGCCGTGAGATGTGGTGTAGGTCACAGACACAGCTCAGATCCCGAGATGCTGTGGTTGTAGATGTGGCCGTCAGGTGTAGTTCCAATTTGACACGTAGCCTGGGAACTTCCATATGCTACAGGTTTGGCCCTAAAAAGCAAACAACAACAACAACAACAACAACAACAAAACCAAGCAAAGACCAAACTTATTCCAGGACACTTGGGCACAGATAAACTGTCTTTGATAAACTGGAGCTTTCCCTCTAAAGAGATGCTGTGATGATAAACTTTATTAAGTTGATTTCACTAGGTTATAAGGTACCCAGATATTTGGTTGAACACCATTTCTGGGCACATCTATGAGGATGTTTCCCAGTGAGATTAGTGTTTGAATCCATCAGCTGAGTACAGCAGGTTGCTCTCCCCAATGTGAGCGGGCATCACCCCATGCACTGAAGGTCTGAATAGAGAACATAAAGGTGGGAGAAGGAAGAAGTTACTCTCTCTGCCTGACTGCTGAGCTGAGCCATCAGTTATCTCCCTTTGGCTGTGATTTCAGCCCTTTGGACATGCACTGGAACCTACACCACCAGATCTCCTGGGTCTCCAGCTTGCAGGCAGCAGACTGTGAGAATTCTCAGCCTCCATAATTGCTTGAGTGAATTCCTTAGAGTAATTCTCTTACTATATACTGAGAGTCTCTTTCTATATATCAATTCTCTTTCTTTGGGGAACCCTGACTAATACAGATGCCCTAAGAGTGCCCCACTCTGCCCTTTATGACTGTACTTCCCCGGTCACCTGCAGGTGGTATAGGAGTCTTTTAGTGCCAGTGGGAAGGAAGCAGTACCCAAGAATACCCAGGGTTGCCAGTGACACAGCCCCAAAGATCACAAGTCCACCTCTCTGCTTCTGGCACTTGGTGATTGGCTTATTTCTAGACTGAGTATTCCACACCAGGAACAGCAAGACTTCCTCAGCTTTTTGGCATTAGACCCAGCAGTTAGAAATTATGAGGAGGATTCATCTATAATATTATATATGATTTTGGCAGCTCTGGACCTATTCTAATATGTATATTTTATATGCAAAAACATATTATCTGAATTCACAGATAATAAATTTAAAAATCTGGATAAAAACTATGATAATATTAAACTAGGAAGTCCACGGAGAGTCCTAATATCAGACTGTTACTAAGTCCAAGCTCATACTGCCCACTGCACGACACGCCAATAAGTCAAGATATGAGTTGTTGGGGCAAGGAATAGCAACTTTATTCAAAAGCCATCAGACTGAGAAGATGATAGACTAGTGTCCCAATGAACCAGCTTACTCACGTTAGGCTTCTTTTATATTATAAGAGGAGAAGGTGTGACTGGCTGTTGTGAACTTCTTGGTACCGGCCAGACGCCAGAGGGGATAATTCTTTGTTCTTGCAGCTGTCCATGTAGGTCTGGGCACACTGATCCTGTAAACCTCAAACAAAACAAATTTTATTCTCTGTTCTGCAATTTTTTAATCTCTGTCTGAATGAAAAGGATTATACATTTAAAGGTCAAGCTTGGGAGGCAGAGCCTTGAGAGTGGGCTATCCTGTGTATTTCAGGATAGAGGCAGCATTCTTTTACAAAGGGTGTTGAGCCAGCTTGACTGAGCACAGGCAACAGAACACAAGGGTTAGAGATAAAGGAATAGATCCAATATGGAGTCAGGTTTGTTCTCCTCTGTTACAAGAAGTCAGAGTGTCTGTAACCTCCGATGGGAGTAGTTAAAACTCTTTCTTCGATAGAATGGTAAATAATGTCTCTTCAGGCAAGAGAGCAAAAACTGGAAGAGCATCTAAATCAGGAGTAGGGCCTGGCTTGAGCACCCTCCATGCTCTCTGAGTAGAAGCTCCATTCAAAGGGAAGAACCAAAAATCCTCATTTATTCAACTCATATTTCTTAAGTGCCCACTTGGCACCAGGTACCATTTTGGGTACCAGTTGTGACCAAAGCAGGCCAAAATTTTGTCTTAATTCTTCTTATATTCCAGCAGAATTCCATCAATATAAAAGGAATGTTATTCAGAGACAGTGTAGTGTATTATAATGGGAACAGCTCTTGAATCAATCTCTATTTAAATCCTGGCTTCCTCACTTTCTAGACGTGTGATGAAATAGTTCAAAAACGCCCTGATTTCATTTCCTAATCAGTAAAATGGGGATAATAATACAGTTTTTCATGGTTACAATAAGAATTGGCAATACATTGTCTTTGACCTTGGTCTATGGCAGGCTCCACTTAGGGAATTTTTACGGTTGTTGCTGGCAGATAGCATTGTTTAAAGACAGAGAAGAGGAAGAGTTAGTACTCAATCTTTCCTTAACTCCTTTCTGCATTGCCCTGTTTATAAGTACTTTTTACTTGCAATACTTGGAAACACACTAGTCTTGCTGCCTTCAGTTTTGCTGCCATGAATCTGTTTTCTGTTTGCAGCCATGAAAAGCTTGCTCACATCTGATCATGTCACTGCACTTTGTAGACAAGGCTACTTTGAACAAGAGATGGCGTCTGAATAGCTGAGTACTTTTTAAAGGTCCTGCCTGCACTAGGTTGTGTCTAGCCTGAAGCCTCTGCTCTTACCATGAACTCTCAACCCACATTTGCACTTGTCACTCCTGGCAAACCAAACCCAGCCCACCTTAGGACCATGCACATTCCTGCTCATGAAATACCCACCACCTCCATAAGCCCACCGTCACCTTAAATCCTGAGCATCCTTCTACATTTATACCTTAGATAACACAACCTCCAGGGAGCTTTCCCTGACACTAAAAGAGGTCAGCTCTCCCAGGGTCTTTCACACCCTGGTGGTCCTTGGGTCATCACGTTTATTACACTGTATGTGAGTTTCAAGAGCTTCACAAAGTGTGCACCAAGGTGTCCTGGGGTGCTTCAGCAAATTCACAGAATGTTTTCAAATTTTGAAATTTTAACCCAGAGAGCTGTTGGACATCACTTGTACCTATAGCTATTTAATAAATTGAACTGTTTATTCTTTTTTTTTTTTTTAACCTAGGGGCACATGAAAACATTAATGAGATACAAAAGATAAAGTTTGGGAACCTCAGCCCTACTGTAATTGCCTCTTGTTTAGGTGTCTTAATAGAATATTTTTATTTTATGGAACTCTTTGGGAATCAGTAAAAAGTTTTGTTCCATTTTCTAAAAAAAACTGCATATGCTCCTGCCTTTTAAGATATTCATGGGCCCTTGCAGTCCATCTGTGGACTTGCTAGAGTTAGAACATCTAGGGTGAATGAATGGAATGAGAGACTTAACCTGTCTGTTTTCACATCTGTAGAATAGTCAGAGGAAATTAGAACACTGGAAGTAGGCCTTAGGGAGGGAGAAATTTCTCAGTTGTTTGCTGGAAGAAGAAAGTGGAGATTTAGCTCTACATTTTGGGGATTTGGAAGTCTAATTAATAACATCTCTCTTTTGGGAGTTCCCGTCGTGGCGCAGTGGTTAACGAATCCGACTAGGAACCATGAGGTTGCGGGTTCGAGCCCTGCCCTTGCTCAGTGGGTTAATGATCCGGCATTGCCCTGAGCTGTGGTGTAGGTTGCAGACGCGGCTCGGGTCCTGGGTTGCTGTGGCTCTGGTGTAGGCTGGCGGCTACAGCTCCGATTTGACCCCTAGGCTGGGAACCTCCATATGCCGCGGGAGTGGCCCAAGAAATGGCAAAAAGACAAAAAAAAATAATAATAACATCTCTCTTTTGGATTCTAAAACACCTGATTACAAGAGGCCAAATAGGACCAAAATATCTGTTCTACTAATGTTGTGGATATCACAGACAAGAAGCTGAAAATGGACTCTGATTGGGGGGTGGCTCTTGTTATTGTTTGGGAAAAGGGAGGCACAGAAGAACTGTGGCTTTGCTGATCCATGTCACAAGAAGCACTAGATAGGTCATAAGAGATGGAGTTACATGTAAGTAGTGACTGCTGAGGCATGTTGGCCTGGAGAAAGAAATGCCAGCCCATCGGTGTCAACCTCTCAATGGTTTCCCAAAGTGAATCTGTCACCTCTTCAATAAGGACAGGACATAGCACACCAGGCATGTTCCAAGTACTTCCTTCCACACACTGGAAGCTTCTATTTTTAGGACTCAGGTTCTCAGGGAAGGGAAGAGGATTACCTTTATAATTACCTATTTTTATTGTTTGCTTTTCTGTCTGTTAATAGACACATGCTCCTAAATCTCACTCAGAAGACCCCCAAGAGGTCTTTAGGAGTCAGGGAGAAAATGAATATACTTTTAGAAGAGGTTCAAACAAACCTCATATGCTTAGAGGTTTGTTCTTTCTTCTCTATCTCTCTGTCTCTCTTTGATCACCCTGTAAATACCTTCATTTACATTAATTATGAGCTACACTACCCACTGCAGTACCTATTCCATTTGGCAGAAGACCACCGGATCCCCCTACCTCACCCAGCAACCAGGGCTGTCCCTCTGGTCTTTGCAGCACCTTGCTTTTACTTGGTTCCAGACTCATCCTATTTCAGTTATAGATATTGTTGATGACATTGCTATTAAGACCAAAGAGCCTTGTTGTTTTGTATGCTAGATTTATTTATTCATTTATTTTTACCAGTGAAATGATTTCATTTGTCATTCTGATTGCTTTTGTCTTTAATTTCTTGAAATGATGATGACTTCTATTTAAATTATTAGAAATATGTCCTCATCTGGAATGAATTACCATTTTTCAAGCCAAGTCCTTCCCCTGACTATTTGTTATATTTTGTTATAAATCCCAAGGATGAGCTTTCTTTCCCTGCGTGGGGAAAAAGAGGGATAGAAAAGATTTAATCTAAAGTGTCAATCTCAAAATTATGGGTGAACAGGGGGAGGCACCATTCTTGAGAGGGCTTTGGGTAGGTAGTTAATTTCTACCGAACTGATCTCAGGTCACTGATATCTGATTGATTATTTAATGCAAAATATGGGAGAGGAGGTGAGGTTACAGGAGGTTGAGAAGATTCATAGAAATTGCCCTGTGCTGTGTTTGAAGGCAGGACTTCTGATTAGCATATAAACAGTGTGCTATCTCCTTTCCTAGTGGTTACACTTTTATTGTCCTCTTCAGCTATCAAAAGAAAATCAGTAGGTATGAAATAACCTAGGACCTGACCTTTTGGAGTTAATAGTATGTAAATTGGGGAGGAAAGACTGAATCAAGGATCAGTAGAAGCACCTGAGCCCACTCCACGTGGTTGACACAAAGTCCTGGGTGATTGTGGCATCAGAAATTGAAGATGATTCTTTATACACTTGAGCACCTGGAGTCAAAGTAAAAGTAGCAGAGCTGAAGAGTATAGACCATTCTCAGAAGCAATTAATGTAAGGAGACGCTAGAGGTTGGATGTATGAACTAGAATGCCCACAGGATCTAGGCAGGGCAGTAAATGAATGAGACAGGCAAGCATACCAGTAAACATCAAAAAAACAACAGATTTCAAAATCAAATTTATGGTAACCAAAGGGGAAATGTGGGGTGGGGCAGGGGAGGGATAAATAGATTGGGATTAAATATATACACTACTATATCTAAAACAGATAAGTAACCCTCTATTTTATATAGATAAGACCTATAGATAAGGAGTTGGGATTAAATATAGTAACCTTATCTACTTTATATATAGATAAGGACCTACTATGTAGCACAGGGGACTCTACTTAATATTCTGTAATAACCTATATGGGAAAAGGATCTAAGAATGGATATATGTGCATGTATAACTGATTCACTTTGCTGTACACCTGAAACGAACATACCATTTTATATCAACTGTACTCTGATAAAAAATTTTTAAAAAGACAATGGGAAAGGTGGAAGCCATCAAGGATCTTGCACCTTATGTGAAGAGACAGTTGCTTCTTACCCTCCATTGTTGCCGTGTGAGGTTAGGAGCCCCATAGTACAATATCTTGCAGGGTTTTAAAGAATTTATTTAAAGATTTATTTTATTCTTACTTCAAAAAGTTATTTAAAGAAGATTTTGTGTGAAATATCTCCACTTGCTGTCAATGAATTTAAATTTTTAAAACTTTGTGCAGTTCAGATGAAACATTTCTGTCACTTGAATTTAGCCCATAGTCCACCCATTCTCACTTCTATCTGATGAAAAACAATGAAAGTTTTTTTGAGCAAAAGGAATGGGATTTATTCTTGTATTCATCCATTTAACATCTATCTGCCAAGTGCCTAGGTCCTATGATAGAGTACCAGCCTTCATGAAACTTACATTCTAGTGGGGGAGGCAGATGATAAAATGGGAAAAGAGATTTACACTCAATTCTGGTAGTGATAAATGTGGAAAATAGAAATTAGGCTAGGGGTCGGAGGAGGGTGGAGGGTGCTCTTTCAAGTATCATTGGCAAAGGTCTCTCTGACTAGAATCCGCTGGAACAGAAACTCACACAGAGTAAGGGGGCACACTGTGTAGTGGGAGTGTGGGGGTGGGGTGGGGAATGGAAGGTAGGAGTGGGGACTCCCCAGGCTGAGGGCAAAGGCACTGAGGCATAAGTGTACTTCCCCATATTGTATTAGGAGGAAGGAGGCCAGAATGGCTAAAGCAAAACGAGCAAGGAAAACTTCGTTTAGACAAATCAGAGTCTGACAAGACAAGAAGTCATATCACATGGGCCCAGATGGAACTGCTTTTAAATGTTGCCCATCCTTCAGAGTCCATTTCAAAGGGGGGTGGTTGAAACAATAGGGAAAAACATTGATAGTTTTGGAGGTAAGTGATGGGTGGATGGGTTGCTGGAAGTTTATTGCATCTTATTTTTTCTTTTTAATTACTCAATGAATTTATTACATTTATAGTTGTTCAATGATCATCACACTTTTGTGTAAGTTCAGTAGTTTTTAAAACAAAAATTTTAAAAGTTCTGGTTCAAGTTCTGTATTTCCCCTTTGTGTTCTGGTTGTTTCTCTGAACTTCCAAAATACCTTATTTTTTGAACAAGTCAGTCAAAAATGCCTGGATTTTGTAATTTATGCATTGTCACGTGTGCGTCTTTTCTCTAAGTACCTGAAAATCAGGACCATGATTCACATTTCTTTTCAGTCTGAGCATTTAGCACATTGTTAGTCTAAAAAAAATTGCTCAATAAATATTAACCGATAGGTGGATTAACCAAATTTTGAAGTCTCTAATTTATGCAGAGTCGTGTAATTGATAAGGGTGGGAGAAGGGATACTAAATATTGTTCTTGTTCTCTAAGACCTTCCAATATTAGATACTGATGTTACAGAGAAGAATGTTAAGAGTGTGTTATAGTGAATGAGATAAATGGTAAAGGGAGAATCTAAGGGTCAGATATACAGAGAAAATGTTGATTATTTTACTGTAAAGCTTCTCTGTTTTTACTCCCAGGCTTCACCTGCTGGATTCCAGGTGAAAGCAAAATGAAACAAATGCAAAAATAAAAACTTTTATTCCAATCTGGTGATACTAATTTGGTAAGATACACTTTAATAGTTCCTTTAGGCTACACTCAATATCTTGAATGAAAAAAACACTAGTGTTCTGAAGATTTTTTTTTTACTTTCCACTGTCAAAGCAAAAATTGCACTGGACAAAATAAACAGGCAAGAAAGACTTAATTTAAGGCTGTCACAATAGAGAAGAGAATAGAACTCTGAACTCAATTCTGCTTAAATAAAGAACAGAAGGACTTTTAAACCTGGGGGAGCAGCAGTATCATGCTTCTTCTCCTGGATGAATGGATTAAGAAAATGTGGTACATATACATAATGGAATACTACTCAGCCATCAAATAGAACAAAATAATGCCATTTGCTGCAACATGGATGCAACTAGAGATCCTCATACTTACTGAAGTATGTCAAAAAGAGAAAGACAGTACCACATGACATCACTTTATATGTGGAATCTAAAATATGGCATGAATGAATCTATCTACAGAATAGAAACAGACTCATGGACTTGGAGAATAGACTTGTGTTTGCCAAGGGTGGGGAGGAAGTGAGATGGACGGGGAGTTTGGGGTTAGTAGATGCAAACTATTGCAATTAGAATGAATAAGTAATGAGGGCCTACTGTATAACACAGGGAATTATATCCAGTCTCTTGGGATAGACCATGATAGAAGATAATATGAGAAAAAGAATGTATATACATGTATGACTGGGTCACTATGCTCTACAGCAGAAATTGATACAACACTGTAAATCAACTACACTCTAATAAAAAAAAAAAATTCCTGGAGCTCCCGTTGTGGCTCAGCGGTAACAAACCCAACTAGTATCCATGAGTATTCAGGTTCAAATCCTGGCCTTGCTCAGTGCATCAAGGGTCTGGTGTTGCTGTGAGTTATAGTATAGGTTGCAGACTTGGCTTGAATCTGGCATTGCTGTGGCTGAAGCATAGGCTGGTAGCTGTGGCTCCCATCTGACCTCTAGTCTGGGAACTCCCATATGCTTCAGGTACAGCACTAAAAAGCAAAAAAAAAAAAAAGAAAAAAATTAAATTTCCTAGTTGAAAAAAAAAAAACAACAAAAAACCTGGAGGGGAGAGAGAACACAGGACATCTATGTTTGTGGATTTGTTTTTATTCAAAGGAAAAGCAAACTTTTTTGTGTGTCTTTGTGACAGGAGGTAGTTTTACAACTTTGACAAAGTGCCTGCTGAAGTTAGGCTCACAGAAACTGAGATGGGGGTGCTATCTCTCTTGAGGCTTACATTTCAAAGAAATGGCTCCAAATCCTTAAGAAAGACATTTCTGGGTTGTAAAACTGGGAAGAGGTTTAAAAAAGATTTATGTATATCTCAAAGAGGCAGAGAAAGAATTTACAATGATAAGTTTTCTAAAGTAATTGCTATGAGAAAAGGGGGTGAGGGCCTAGAGCTGGGAAGCAGCTGGTCTAAGGTTCAGTCAGGCCAAGGGCTGTCTTGGTCGCCGTGTTTTTCTCTCCAACATGGAATCTGGGGTTATGGACAGATGTGTGGCTTGCATGATTTCCTGGTGAACAGAAAGATGTGGTCCTCAAATCTTCTGGTTTCTCTGTTTCCATGGTGATATTCCTTGTCTGTGTGGCCACTGCTCATTCTGATAACCTTCATGGCTGAGTGTACAACAGGTATGATATTGTCAAATCTTTCTCTTAACTTGATAAGGGTTGTGACTTTCCGTCATGGCTGATCCCTCACTCCTCAGTAGGGAGGATAGAGGTGAGTTAGCGTGCATATTACGTGAGATAAAATCTCCCATGAGTCCAAATGTGAGTTAGGACAAAACCCTCTGCTTTCAGTCAGGATCTTTTTCAATGTATCTAACATTCTTTCTTTCTTCTTGGTGAAAATCTGAAGAGGGTGAATGGAACATACCATTCACTGACTACCTGCACCATTTCTCTTGCTTGCTCTCCCTTCTTCCTGCAGTACTTCAGAACTGGCTGGACCAGGCTTCTTTTTACTTCCTTACTTGACATCCTCATCTTTCCAGAGGACAGGAAACCTCAGGGAGGAAGCATGGGAGGAAGGGTCAAATTCCTTACAAGAGACAACTCAATTATCTCAAGGCTTAAATTCTTGTTAAGCTAAAGGAATTTGAAAAATCTTCTCTCTGGTCTGCAAATGGTTCACCTTCTTTTTAAAAGTTGTTAAGCAAAGAATGCTGGTGCAAGTGAACTGTGAACCTAGAGGAAGAGTGTAGCAAGTGTAAAAAATGAGTAAAGAGTGGAGTTCCCATCATGGCTCAGTGGTTAACGAATCTGACTAGGAACCATGAGGTTGCGGGTTCGATCCCTGGCCTTGCTCAGTGGGTTAAGGTTCCGGCGTTGCCCTGAGCTGTGGTGTACTCGGCCTGAGCTGTGGTGTACTCGGATCCGGCGTTGCTGCGGCTCTGGCGTAGGCCGGCGGCTACAGCTCCGATTGGTTCCCTAGCCTGGGAACCTCCATATGCCGTGGGAGCGGCCCTAGAAAAGGCAAAAAGAAAGAAAAAAAAATGAGTAAAGCGAAACCTCAATTAAAAAGAGTCGGGAGAGCTCTCATACCTGTGATGATAGCAAAGCTCAAGACTTTCACGAGAAGTAAGACTCCTTTTTTTTTTTTTCTGGCAAGGATTTGGCCAATGAAATGCCATGGACTTTGTGTTTACTGTAGCCCACCCCCACCCCCTTCCTTTTTCCCCCATAAAAAATGTTCTCCTTCCATTGTGGTGCAGGAACTTGCACATGACTCACCATGTCTGCATACCCCGAATTGCAATTCTTAGCTGATCCTGAAGAATCCCTTTTTCCCTTTTTCCTTCTTTTCTTTTTTCCTCTCTTCTCTTTTCCTTCTTTCTTCCTTCCTTCCTTCCTTCCTTTCTTCTTTCTTTCTTTCTTTCTTTCTTTCTTTCTTTCTTTCTTTCTTTCTTTCTTTCTTTCTTTCTTCTTTCTTTCTTTCTTTCTTTCTTTCCCTCTCTCTCTCTTTCTAAGAAATAACTGGCAGTTTCTTTTACGTCAACATTTTGGTGGTCCATATGAAGACCACAGAAGACCTCTGAAGGCTCCAGGGCTGGTGAGCAGCCAAGTGCAGTACCCACATTGAGCCCATTGTCTCTCATTGCTTTTCTTGCTGACCTAGGAGTTTGAAACTATCTTTCTCTTGGTCCTGACCCTCCACCCTCTTTGCATTTGAAGATCTCCAGGCTTTATTCAGGATTTATTATGAGATTTTTGTCCTTGCCAGTTAAGGCCTTGTTCTGTGCAAAAGTATTCCTTTGACACTTGAGTCTGATTTTGAGATCAGACTATTTAAACTGAATCCAGCTGAGATTTTGGTCCATCCCTTTGGGAAAATGAATTGCTTCACTGAAACTGTGCCTGAAGTGTACAATGTTTGGAATAGAGTCTGTGCTATGGAAACTGGTTTAGAGACCTTCAGTCTAGCTCCTCTGGGACCAAGCTGTTCCCTTAGTACAGGCTAGTATCAAGCCTGCATGTTGTTTGAATTGTTTTGAGTCACAAGCTGTTTGAGATATTTGAACAGTCGAAGCTATCTGAAGTTAGTTGTTTGAGCTGTTTAAACTGTTTGAAAATTATTCTTCTGTTCTGTAGAATAACATCTGAGAAATGGGATCCCAGTAAGCTAAATATTTTTGCTAGTGTCCCCTGAGCCCCAACCCCAACAGGGACTCTGGCTGATTTTATGTTTAAAAACTGCGGTCCCTCCTCTTGGGCATTTCTAACTAAATGGAACAACAAAGGCAATTTAGAAAGCTGATGACCATTATAGGGAATTTTCAAATCCCCACACTTAATTTTCTTGAAACCAAGTTGGACTCCAATAGCTCAGAAACTTCCAAAATTGAGTGTTATGCCTATTTCAATTGGTATGTTGAGGCTTCCAGACATTATTAGGAGCCTAAAATTGCCTCTGCAAAATAAGTCTTTAAGATTAACTGAGGGTAAACAAAGATAAAATGGGACTTCCCATTGTGGCTCCATGGTAATGAACCTGACTAGTATTGATGAGGATGAAGGTTCGATCCCTGGCTTCACTCAATGGGTTAAGGATCCTGCATTGCCATGAGCTTCAGTGTAGGTCACAGATGAGGCTCAGATCCTGCATTGCCATGGTTGTGGTGTAGGCCAGCAGCTGCAGCTCCAATATGACCCTTAGCCCAGGAATTTCCATATGCTGCAGGTGCGGCTCTTAAAAATAAATAAATAAATCAAATGGCTCCTGAGGCCTCAGGCTCTTCTCTGGCTTCTTTGCCTCAAGCTTTGCCTCCAGCATCTTCTTCCTTTCCTTTTCACCGCCTTCACTGCCCCTAAATCCTCTTCCCCGAAATAGTTCTCTTACTAAACTTTCCTTTTTTTCTCTGAA
Source organism: Phacochoerus africanus (assembly GCF_016906955.1). Lineage (NCBI taxonomy): Eukaryota > Metazoa > Chordata > Mammalia > Artiodactyla > Suidae > Phacochoerus > Phacochoerus africanus. The sequence goes on from NC_062545.1 coordinate 55,020,340, forward strand.
ATGCTCTCCATTCCTTTTTCCTCTGGACTTGTACAACCTCTCCTTTTAAAAGTAAGCCCTCTGAGGATCCAGAAGCTAAATATTCCCTTAGTCTTTTATATTCCATGGACTAAAAATGAACTTCAGGATATAGTCAAAGATTTTCCCTAAGTGATTAAAAATCCTCACAGATTTGCTGAGGAATTTAATATAGTCATTCATACTTATCAACCTTATCAGTTTCTTTGACTTATATCAACTAGTCCATTCGCTTGCTGGTGAAGGCCAGGCCCCACATTTGCTGAAAAACTATTTGGAAAAACCCTGAGTGGTCTCTAGAATTACAACTGGGAGGCCAACATGCTATATTACTTTATGATCAGACCTGGGCAGTTGCTGGGCGACTTCATCGAGCAATTCCTAGGGCTTTTCCAAAGTCTGTTGACTGTAATAAAATTCATGCTTTCACACAAAAATCTGACAAATCCTGTTCATGACTATTAGAATCCACTTCAGATCGTTTTTAAGAAAAACTCTGGGAGTTTCTTTGTGGTGCGATGGGTTAAACATCCAGCATTGTCACTGCTGTGGTCCGGGTTTGATCCTGGCCCAGGAACTTCCGCACCCTGTGGGCATGGCCAAAAAGAAAAAATTCTGATCTTCCTTCAGATGTTGTTTCCACCCAGGTAGCTTTTAACTCTAAGTTTTATAGTCATTCATACTTTCCAGGGTTAATCAATACACATTATGTGACGAAGCCCTGGAAGGCATAAAGCCCATAATAGAAGATTACAAGGCTTCAGCCTCATTAACCCTTGTCTAGCCCCTGTAACATTCCCATATTACCTGTGAGAAAACCGAAGGATTTTGCCTGGGATCTCCAAGCAGTAAACAACGTCCTGTTGTTTCTAACACTCTTATGTTATTAACATCCATTCCTCCTGGAAGTAAATTCTTTACTGCAGTTGATTTATGCAGTTAATTCCTTAGTATTCCAGTTTATAAAGCTACCAGTACTTTGTTGCCTTCACTTGGGAAGAAAATCAAAAAACACTTCACCTGTATAATCATGCCTCAGGGTTTTACTGAGACTCCTTATTTCCTCACAAATCCTGAAGGCTGATCTGGATGATATAAGAGTCCCTAGGGGTTCTGCTTCATTGCAATATGTGAGAGATCTGCTTCTTTGCTCTCCTTCTCAAGCCTCCTCTCAGGAAGACAGCATCCACTTGCTAAAACTTCTAACCATAAATGGATTTAAGATTGCCAAAGGAAAGCTGCAGTTTGCCCAAACCCAGGTTCAATATTTAGGGTTACACCTAGATCCAGATAGTTTTCATGGCATCCTAAGTTTCCCCAAATCCAAAACAAAGTACCAGCTGTGAGGTTTTCTCACACTAGTTGGTTATTACATTCCAAATTTCTCTCTTATGGGCAAATCTTTGGTGTATTTTACAAAAGCATGCTAAGCCTCAATCAATATCTCTTGGGAAGAACTAGATGACATAGCCGTTAAGGCCTTAAAGTTTGATGAACCTACCTGCCCTTGGGCATCCCAATGGTCAGATTCCCCTTTTCCTCACTGTATATGAAAAGAAAGCATGCCCTTGGAGTGCCCAACCCAAAACATGGGGATTGCTGTGGGCCCATAGGGTATTACAGATAGCAACTGGACCTGCTGGCATGGAGCTACCCCATTTGCTGTAGAGCCACTGCCTTTTGGGTTAAGACCATGGAGGAAATGGCTGTGGGATTCCCCTTTAATCATTTTTGTATTTCATGCAGTCTCTGGAAGTCCCCCTGAATTCTCATTGTATCAATGCTTCTTAGTCAGCGACCTCACCTCCTATGAAGTCCTTCTGTTAACTGCTCCCCACATAACTCTTATTTTGTAGTAACCTAAATCCTGCCACTCTTCTCCCCTCCATCACTGTCAAAGTCCCTCATGACTGCCTAATGGTGATGGATCACCTCTTAAATCTTCCTAATAATTTGTAGGAAATTCCTTTGGGCAACATTGACTTCTAATGGTTCATTGATGGTTTTTATTTAAAAGGAGATAATGGCAAATATAGCACTGGGAAGACTATTGTAGCATCTTTTGGTGTTGTTCAGGCAACATCAAATAGACTGAATTATATGCTCTTAAGTAAACCTGTACATTAGCCAAGGACAAAACTGGTAATATTTATACAGATAGAATGTATGCTTTCAGAGTAGCTAATGATTTTGGAATGAAATAGAAGCAACATGGCTTCCTTACTTCCAGCAGAAATGAGGTTTAAAATGGCCTCAAATGTTCAGGAATTATTGGATGCAAGGCTTTTACCTGCTGTTTTCACTATTCTTAACATTCCAGAGCATTCTAAACTTGACTCTCTGGAACTAAGTAAATCATCTTGCTGACATTTCTAAAAGGAATTCTCCCTTAAAGGAACTAGCAGCAGCCAAACCTCCATCATAATTTAAAGGAAACTTCCCTTAAATGATAAACTTAGAAAAACTAAGAAGCTCAACAACTGGTACTGGAAAAAGAAAAACAAGATTGGAAATTCAAAAACTGTTGGTTTAGTAAAGAGTGCTCTCTTTATCTTGTCATGCAGAGATTTGTACATGGCTCACTGTGGTTGCAGACTCCAAACTGCAATCCTCAGCCGATCCCAAAGAAACCCATTTTGCTGGAGAGATAACTAACAGTCTATTTGCTTTAGGTCAGCACAGGATATAAGGAAGTATGAGTACAGGCTGGACAAGGAGAGAAAGCCTACTGGGAGATAAAATTTCAAATGAATAGGTCAGATTTAAAAATCTGAAAATAGTACTTACTGAAGTAGGGGAGTGGGAGACTCTCCCTAGGAGAGTTTAAAATTTTGGACTTTGAGCAGTTCCAGATGACTTAATTTTTCACATATCTCTCTTAGCTAGGGAAAGAATCCTAGCTTTCATTCTGAGGAGTTATGTATTCCCAACATGGTAGTAGGCATTGAAACTAGGTAATCAAGACCAGCATCATTTTCAGTCAAAGGAAATCTAAATTTGAACATCAGATGGCTTAAAATTTCAAAAAAATTGCCCTAAGCTGTAAGTTCCATCTCCCTCTTCCTCTACCTCTTCCTCTTTGGCCTCCACCCACCCCTATACCTATTTAATTAATCTCAGCCTGTGGGTTATCAAGGTACATGCGAAACCTCACTGCACACGTAGGAAACTATCTCAGAAACTTGTTTTTGAGAGACTATGAGAATGCCCATGCATCACTGTGTTGACTTTTTTTGTGAGCTAGTATGACGGAAGCTCCAGGATACAAATTTCCTCAAACAGCTTATAGTCACCAAGGCGCTCCACACATAGAGCCTGCAAGGATCTTCATTTGCACCAACAGCCCGTGATTCCATTAGGCATACCACATGTCTCTTTGTGATGCTTTTTAATGTACAGCAATCAATTAAAAGTGAAGCAGTGCTTTTATTTAAATGTCATCTCTTAAAGGCAGGCCACACAGATAACCTTTCCCTGGAGTGATTCTATTCTAGTGCGCCCCTCACGGATGGAAAAGCCTTCTCTTCATCCCAGTCACTTGCCCAAGGCTGCTCACATTTATTTCCCTAAAAGTTATTTATTGCTCACTGAAAAAAAATGCAGAAAAAATTTTGTAAGAGAAAAAACACTTTGGAATACACACACACATGAACTAGTTGGATTTTTTTCCCCTCGCTGCCTTCATTTCAACAGTTTATTTCTTAGATTTTATTGTTTATTTATTTTTAGGGCCATACCAGCAGCATATGGAGGTTCCCAGGTTAGGGGTCTAATTGGAGCTACAGCTGCCGGCCTATGCCACAGCCACAGCAATATGGGATCCAAGCTGCATCTGCGACCTACACCACAGCTCACGGCAATGCCAGATCCTTAACCCACTGAGTGAGGCCAGGGATCAAACACGAAACCTCATGGTTCCTAGTCGTGTTCATTAACAACTGAGACACAACAGGAACTCCTACTGCTTAGCTTTTAAATTCCATGACTAGTGGTCTGTCAGTGGGACAAGTCAAGGTAGACAAGTCACAGACATATACATGTTGTGAGGCAAATGTCAAGACTGAAGGGGAGAAAAGAAATTTTCTAGAAAGCCTACCCTTTAGTCCCATTTTTTTTTTCTCATGGCTTTTAAAAAAATAACTAGCCCTGAAAACAAATTTTCTCTCATGCTATTTTGTATTTTTAGACCCAGCAGGGTGAAGGACAATGAAGCAAAATAACAAAGGCAACAGTCATGAAAATTATTATCTTCAACACTCTGCTTACCCTTATTTGCCTTTTGAAAACATCTGCCTACAGTGCTTCTTTCCACTCATTATGGGCATGTCTGATCAATATTTTGCATGTCATGCAGACAGTTTGATTATCTGAAAACTCACAAATTACAATTTCTTTTTTTCATAACTGTTGTCATAATGTATGAAAGAGGTGGAATCCTGAAGTTGTGCAAGTTCAAAGTAAGTTTTCAGGTTCTTCTCCTTACCTCCCTGCTCTCCCCTTTCTCCCTCCATCTCTCCCTATGGTTGAAATAAGAAAACTTTGGCATGAGCCTGAATTGGCTTTAAATCCCTGCTCTCCCAGATACGCGCTATGTAGTCTTGAGTAAGTCAGTTAATTTTTTAAGTACCTCAGTTTTCATATCTGGAAAGTGAACATGATATGGCTTTCCTTGCATGACTTTTTAGATTTGGAGATATTTATGAAATGCATGACTTGGCATTCAATAAATAGAAGCTACTATCAAAATTTATGTAATAACAGAGTTCCCGTCATGGCTTAGTGGTTAACGAATCCGACTAGGAACCATGAGGTTTCGGGTTCGATCCCTGGCCTTGCTCAGTGAGTTAAGGATCTGGCGTTGTCATGAGCTGTGGTGTAGGTCACAGACGCGGCTTGGATCCTGCATTGCTGTGACTCTGGCGTAGGCCAGTGGCTACAGCTCTGATTAGACCCCCAGCCTGGGAACCTCCATATGCCACGGGGTATATGGAGACCAAAAAAAAAAAACAACATTTAATAACTTTTTTTTTTTTTACCAACCATGTACATGAAACCATACTTAGGGATTTACTGTATTTTGACAAGATTGTCAAGGCACTATCTTTTTTTTTTTCCCCCTAGGGCCGTACCCATGGCATATGGAGGTTCCCAGGCTAGGGGCTGAATCAGAGCTGTAGCTGCCAGCAACACCAGATCCTAATTGCATCTGCAACCTACACTGCAGCTCACAGCAGTGCCAGATACTTAACCCACTGAGTGAGGCCATGGGTACTAGTGGGGTTCATTACCACTAGCCACAATGGGAACCCCAAGGCACTATCTAATAATCTAATTGTCTGGTATTACAAATAGCAGGCTTCATCATAGGCAAAGCCAAAACAAGCAGCAGTTTATGACTTGTGGTCTAATCTCCTGATAGGACGAGGGGCAGGTCTATTCAAATACTGTTGACAGAGAATCAATGTTTGTTGTTGTGCACGGGAAGGGACAGCCTCAGCTGGGAACACTTTAATGTTGTCTATGCGCCCTCTGCATTGTCATAATGACAGGCCATTTGGTTTAGAGAATGGATAACAGCTAGCATAATGAACTCCTGTATATGTATTTCTCTAATATGCCAATGTGTATGGCCTTTGGTACTATCTGTAAGGAGAGGAGAGGTGTAGAAAACTCTCTTACCAGAAAGCTGTGCTTAAAAATTAGTGGGACTGCATTAACAAAACTAAGACCTAACAGAATGCTTTCCTTGTCCTTCTTTATGCAGTTATTTCCCACCTGTGCAGTCTTTCCCACAGTTAAGTTTTAAGATTTCAAAAATATTTATTTTCTTTGGAACAATGGAACCTATTTATTTTTCAATTATCAGGCAGTATAACTGATCAACATCCCTGTTACGGGATGAACGAATTATGTATCACCTTTCCTAGGCATAGACTATTGCAGGGGATGAAGGGTGTGCTGTAATGGTTTAGAGTTCTGGAGGCAGGCTGCTGATGTTCATGTTCCAGCTACACTACTTCCTGGTGCTGTGTGCTTGTACAGGTTATTTAACCTCAATGAGTCTTGAGTCCTTGTGCGTAAAATACGGTTCATTGAGAGGTTTGAACAAAATCATGACCTATAATATTTAATACATGCCTGCATATATAAGACACTTTGAAAACTGTAGGTACAGTTATCTGTTGGCATCTGTGAAGGATTGGATCCAGGATATGCCCCCCATACCCAAAATCCACAGATGCTCACATCTTTTACATAAGATGGCATAGAATTTGCACATAGCTTGGGCACACCATCCTCTATCCTTTAAATCATCTCATAACACCTAATACAATGAAAATGCTATTTGCTAATCTGTTGCAAATTCAAGTTTTGCTTTTGGGAACTTTTTGTATTGGGGGGGTTATATTTTTGTTCAAAAGTTGGTTGAACCTATAGATGCAGAACCCACAGATATCAAGGGCCACCTTTATCATTATGGTTGCTTAACATTTTAAGGATTTTAACTAGGTCTGTTGCACTGGGCCCTCCCTTAAGTGAAATTTTTATTGGCCATTCATGTACTGTGCAGATTTAGGGACTTTTTAAATTTAAGACAGTTTTACAAACATACAGACACCAGAACTAGATTTCTACTGCTGTTTAAAATACTTTCTATTTTTACCCTCCTCCCATTCCTTTAAATATTCATCTTTAGATGAGGAAGTCAGCAATTGGTGTATTTGATTTTAGACAGGTTTTATAAAATAAGACTATGAGGAGGGTCAAATCTTTACTCTGACAAATTTTATAAGAAAAAGGCAAACATGGATCCTTGGATATTTACTTCCTGATTTTCAGTAGACTAAGCAAACTGCTGGTGTAGACACCTGCTTCTGAGACAGAGAGTTAACTGAAAGCAACATCGTTTGTGCTCTTATGCCCACATATGTGCTAAACACAAACTTTGATTTATATTTTGAAACTCGGGCCATTTGAGAATAAAATCATCTCATCTGTCAACTGTACTTCTTTGTTCCTTATACTTTGTTATAAGGTGTTTATACTTGCTATTTAAAATTTTTTTTTCTTTTTGCTTTTTAGGGCTGCACCTGTGGCATATAGAAATTCCTGGACTAGGAGTCGAATCCAGCCTACCACACAAGCACAGCAACGCTGGACCTGAGCTGTGTCTGTGACCTACACCACAGCTCATGGCAATGCTAGATCCTTTAACCCACTGAGTGAAGCCAGGGATCAAACCCGCGTCCTCATGGATACCAGTCGGGTTTGTTACCTCTGAGCCAAGAAGGAAACTCCCAAAAGTAAAATCTTAATTCCTACTTTGACATTCCCCTAAGGAACCCCACAGTTGGTGGCAGGTTGGAATATATTCCCCGTCTATCTCTGCCGTGAGATTGCCCACGTCCCTGATGAACCCTTGGAGGAGTGTGGAGATGCTGCGAGGCAGATTGTCACTTCCCCTCAGGGATGAATAGGGTGGAGCTGGGCTGCTTAGGCAGCACAGGGAGGGAGCCTGGTTGCCAAGCACCGCCCCCCCCACCTCTCTGATCAGGCATTTCACCCCCTAGGCTCTCAGGCATTTGCTCTCTTGCTTTCTGCTTCTGGCTCTTCCTGTTTGTCTCTATCTCTCCTCTTCTCTCTTTCTCTCGCCTCCTTCACATGCCCTGTGCCACTGCCTGCACTGTTGGTCTCTTTATTTATTTCTATGGCACCAATCTCCATGGAATCTAGCCACTGAGACAAACACATCAGGTTAAATATAGGCCTGTGTAGGAAGAGCAGGAACGTGTTTCTCTTGCTGCCTGCCCTCCAGGATGATCCCTGCATGATTAAGTGACAGGGAGAGAGAAGGATGGTCCACACCCCGTGAGTGTGGAAGAGGGCAATGAGCAATCAACTCCGTATCTGAAGTGACTTCTCTGAAGATCTATGATGCTGCCACTCACTGGCATTGTGGCCTTGCCATGTTACCTCACCAATAATTTTGTGAGTTGAACATGTAGGGACTGGTCAGGTGATTGCTAAGGATGCCTTTACCTAGCCCCATGTGATTTCATGAGCTCCCCAAATCATCCAGGCTTTCCAGAGGTACTTTCTTCTGGTCATACCCTCAAGGCCAGGGTCATTAATAGAGAGCTATGACTCACAAGCTCAAAAAGCTATCAATGAAAGGATTGGTGGGCAGAACAATGTTACTGAGTTTTCCTCGTTTTCCCCTGCAAGTATGCTGCTGGGGCAACTGGGAGATGGTCTATAAGGTCAAAGCCCCAGTGGCTGGTCAGCTTCCCCAGGGCCATCATTTGGCAAGGATGGTATTTGATGTGGAGATAATGGGATGCTCAGTAACGAGGCTCAGATGCAGGAGTGACATCAGGAAAGGTGGAAAGGATTCTGAGCCAGTGCCACTAGGTGACACCTCTACAGACCTGCACAGAAAGTAAAACCACAATTGCACAAGGAAGGGAGTAAGTGTTATATGTAATGGGGTGTGGGAAGGGGGAAACCTGCAGAAGGAAAGTGAAAATTGGCTGAGCCTCTGATGCTAAAGTCTTGTTTTCCTGGCAATTTTTGTTTACCTGATCTTTATCCCTGCCCCTCCAAGAAGGAGTTTAGTGAGTAGGGCTAAGTGAGTCAGGGAGATAATTGTGTCCTTGGTTTCCAGGAAAGCATATACCAAAACCAATTCTAGGTAATATTAATAGTTTAATGTGAATTATTTCAAAACTGAATGTTGTGACATATTTGACCTAGCATGATGAGCTGAATAATGTTGCTTGATATTTCAAGACTTTAATTTCTTTATCAGTCAAAAAAGCACAAAGGGACTAACTTGTGAAATTAGCTTGTATAGAGACACTAAAGAAAATTTTTTTAGGCACCTTAGCATTATACAGTAATACTGAAAGCATAGCCATGACAAAGGGTATATCTGAATGTTAATGATCCATAAACATGAACAAACCTAAACCTAACAAAACCAACAGTACTACTTGAAGCAAGTTGAAGAGAGAAAATGTCATTACAGATTGTACCACTACTGGGCTTAAAATTATTAATGCCTTTATTGATAGCTCTAAAATTAACTAAAAGTTATTCATGTGTTCATTTATTCAACAGAAGTCTACTGAATGTCTAATTTATGTCAGGAATTGTGCTAGGTGCTGGGGAATATAGTACCAGGTACCTCTGATCCTTGCCCTCGCTTTATCTCTAGTAATCAAAAAGCATGATAAAAACCAAGATGAAGAATGGATTTCATCCATTCATTCAACAAACATTTGTTGGACAGTTACTATCCCAGATACTGTTCTAGGATCCTGTGGTGGAACAAGGTAAGCAAAATGCCTACCTTCAAGGACTTTATATTTCAGTGAAGAGATCATTGTGCTTTAGGACATCGTGGAGAATTAGGGAAAGCTTCTTAGAAGAATTGGTTTCGCAATTTAAATGACCATTGACAGAGGAATGGATAAAGAAGATGTGGTACATACATACAATGGTATTCCACTTAGACGTAGAAAAGAATGAAATAATGCCATTTGCAGCAGCATGGGTGGACCTAGAGATGATTGTACTAAGTGAAGTCAGTCAGACAGTGAAAGACAAACACCATATGATATCACTTATATGTAGAATCTAAAGAAAAAGATACAAATGAATTTATTTGCAGAATAGAACAGACTCACAGACTTTGAAAACAAACTTACATTACCAAAGGGGACAGATGGAGGGGGCAGGAATGGACTGCGGGTTTGGGATTGGCATATGCACACTGAGGTGTATGGCATGATTAGCCACCAGGGACCTGCTATATAGCACAGAGAACTCTACCCAATATTCTGTGATAATCTATGTGAGAAAAGAATCTGAAAGAGAATGGATGGGTGTACATACATAACTGAATCACTATGTTTGTACAGCAGAAATTATCACAACATTGTAAATCAACTATACTTCGATAAAACTTTAAAAGATGAAGGAAAAAAAAAAAAGAATCAGTTTCCAAATTGAGGCCCAAATTGTGAGACATTAAACAGGTAAGAACAAAGGGTGACAGCATTGTAGGCAAAAGTAACAACATACACTTAGACCTGAGGATGATAGTAAACAAGGCACATTCAAAAAGATGAAAAGAATTCAATACGGCTGTCACACAGTGCACTACATTTGGAGAATGTCCAGAGATGAAGCTAGAGAGGTGGGTCAGTTCAGGTTTTAAAGGGCCATGCAAGTCATGGTAATTTTGGACTTTATTCTAACGTAAAGGACAGACATTAAAGGGTATTAAAAAGAGGAAAGGGGAGTTCCCTGGTGGCCCAGTGGTTAAGGATTTGGCATTGTCATTACTGTGGCTTGGGTTCAATCCCTGGCCTAGGAACTTCTGTAATTCCATAGGCATGGCAAAAAAATAAAAAGAGGAGAGAAATAATTACATATACATTTAGAAGATGTGGAGAATAAAGAGTAGGTCAAGATGGGAAGAATGGAAAAAAGTTAAGAGACTGTTTCAGTTGTCCACGTTAGTGAACATGGTGGCCTGGAAAAGGGAAATGGAGTGAGGACAGAGAAAGTGAATCTAGACATAGAATAGACTAGTGATTGGTTAGATGCAAGTGATTAAGAAAAAGGAGGAGATAATAATGACCACCAAGTGTCTTGCTACGACACTGGCATTACCATTAGGAAACACAAAAGAACAGTAATAGGTTTCAGGAGATGATGAACTCAGTTCAGCTATGGACAGATTGGTGGCCTGTGTGTTACTTCCACGTGCAGAAGCCCAAGTATTAGATGTGTAGAATTGGAAGCTCAGGAGAAAAGTCTTAGCTGCAGATACACATAATTAAATCGTTAGCATAAACAGGACAATTGAAGCTGTGGGAGTGGATGGGATGGAAGAGGAGGAAGAGACCCTTACTCTGAAGAACAGGGTTATAACGTTTAGCATTTAACTGATAAAGAGAGAGAAAAGGCTGAAGGGAGATGGAAGAAGAATGACCAGGGAAGTAAGATGAAAACCAGGAGCAAGCGGTAACATAGAAACTCATGGCAGGGGTTGAGGGGTGGGGGGAGTACACTTCAGGGAGCATGCAGGGGTCTCCAGTGTCAACACAGGTGCTGAAAAATCAAATAAGAGTGAAGGAGAATGACTATGATGTGGATGGACGTGGAGGGTATTATGCTTAGTGAAATAAGTCAGCGAAAGGCAAATACTGTATATCACTTATATGTGGAATCTGAAAAATAAAACAAACATGAATATAACAAAACAGACCTGCAGATATAAGGAAGAAACTAGTGGTTGCCAGTGGGGAGAGAGAAGGGGTATAGGGAAGATGGAACAGAGGAATAACAGGTACAAACTATTATGTGTAAATTAGATAAGTGACAGTGTTACTGAGTCCAAACTCATTCTGCTCGCTGTATGACAGGACAATAAATAGGGAGACGAAGTGTTGGGGCAATGAATAAGGACTTTATTCAGAAAGCCAGGAGTCTGAGAAGATGGCAGACTAATGTCCTAGAGAACCATCTTACCCAAGTCAGAATTCAGGCTTATTTTATACTAAAACAGGAGGGGTGTGTTTGGTTGTTGCAGATTTCTTGGTGCTGGAATCCTTTGTTCTTTACAGCTGTCATATAGATAAACCTCCAATGAGACAAATGTTATTCTGCATTCTGCAACTTTTTATCTCTGTATGAATGTAAAAGTTTCATACCCTTAAAGGTCAGAGTCTTAAGAATAGGCTATCTTGTCTATTTCAGGCTATAGGCAGATTCTTAACTGGAAGCAAATGCCACCTTGGAAGTTCCCATTGTGGCTCAGTGGTAACGAACACAAATAGTATCCATGAGGATGCAGGTTCAATCCCTGGCCTCACTTAGTGGGTTAAGGATCCAGTGTTGCCACAAACTGTGGTGGAGGTCTCAGACATGGCTCGGAACCGTGTTGCTATGGCTATGGTGTAGGCTGGCAGCTATAGCTCCAATTCAACCCCTAGCCTGGAAGCTTCCATGTGCCCCAGGTACGGACCTAAAAATCAAAAAAAAAAAAAAAAAAAGAAAAAAGAAAAGAAAAGGAAAAGAAAAAAGGGCCACCTTATGGGGCCTGACCATACATTTAGCCATTGTTATCATCATCATTATTATTAGAATTCAAATCATGCTAGGTCTAAAATGGGTTCTAGAGGAAATTTTCTCTCATTAGCTCATTTTACAGATAAGGAACAGAGGGCCACTGAGAATCACTGACATTCCCAAGTTGGGCAGTAGACCTAGGTTTGGATCTGGGTCTAAGTTTGAATCCTAGTCATGCTTGATCTCTTTTATGTATTGATGTTCAGATCTTATCTGCTTATAAGGAGTCAGCTCTTCCCTTGGGCCCCTGCCCCTTAGACAGGGGAATGTGTAACAAAGGGACACAAGCCCAGCAGAGAGTTCCTCCACAGGGCTCTCACATGCCTTCACCCTAGTGTGAAGTCATCCTGCACACGAGGCTGCGGAAGTAGCCCCAGAGATCTGGGCAAGGTCAGCAAACTGCCTCTTTCAGTGCTTTGTGCTACTCTTTGTCATAACAAAGAAATTGAACTTTCATAGGCTCCAATGTATTTTTTGTTGTTCAGTGAAATACAGGCAGAAGTAGTTCCCATCCAATTTACTGTCCTGTCCAGATGGTACAAGAAAAGATATAATAGAAGTCCTGGATGGTATTTTAAAGCCAGGGCTCTATAAGCAGAGACACTTTCCAGCCTTTGATTGTTTATAGTCTTCCAGCCAGACTAGGTGCAAACTGATCTGTCCTGCTCTGAAGTAATAGAGCTCATGCTAAAAAAAAAAAAACAAAAAAACAAAACAAAACAAAACAAAAAAACCAAAAAACCAAACACCCTAATGATTACTTTCTCAGTTCTATGCCTCAAAAGATGGTGTGCACAGATATTTTTCTACCAGATGGCCTCTGAGTCTCTGTTGCGCCTGAGTATCCAGGCAATCACAGCTGGGATGTGTGTCACTTCTAAAATTTGTCTAAGCTGATTATTGAAGAACTTAAACCAAAGCCTTGGAATCATACAGGCTAAATCATGCTGATGAGGTTTCCAAACCAATTTTGGGTTCAGGTGGCTCAATTTAGTTCAAATCCCAGTGTGCTCCAAATCAAAATCTTGATTTGTGGTTTCTCAGCTGTGGCCCCAGCCTTCTTGCACAATGGTCTGGAGATTGTTTTGTTTTGCTTTTTGTGGTTGCTGCTGTTTTTTTCTTTCTAATTGAGATTAGAAACAAAGACCATGTGAATTATTTATAATTGTACATTTGCCATCATGCTACACACTTAGGTTTAGAGAAGACACCTTTAACCTTCACTGTGCATCAAAATATCTGGTAAGCTTTTACAAAACAGGGATCTCAGATGTTATTTTTTAAGGCAAAGTTGAGAACCGCTGTTCTAGATCTGTGCTTCTCAAACTTTTTTTTCCTTAATGCTTTTTTAAAAATTCTTATTTTTTTTACAGAATAAAAAACAAATATTTAAACACAATTACTATCACACAGATTATTATAGCATGGATCTTAAGAAACAGATTAAGTGACTCCCTCTGGAGAAGTGGAATGGAAAATATGCTGAGACAAATAGGAAATCTATTCTATACTTTATCCCATTTTGTATGGCTATCACCTTTGCTATTTAGTATTATCTATTACATTTCAATTTTTCTTTAAATATTAGCATAATATTAAAACTGTGTATATTGTGCAACTAAAATTTATAAAGAAGAAAGCCTTATATACCATTTAATATTTTATATAGCATAATAAAAAGAATAACTTAACTGGTAAGAATAACAAAAATAATACACCCTCTGAAAATAAGTAAAATATAAAATGCATAAATTGGTTAAAAAACAGTATAACTATATAAATATGTCCTCACAATTTGTTACATCTTACTGATTCTTCACTATAGGCATTACACCATTCTAGGTGATGTGATAAACAAGACATCATAGACCTTACATTGTACCATGGAGAGAAATGGTTATTAATAATACAATTGTAGAACTGTATTATTTAATTGTACAGTTGCATTATTTAATTATAATTATCATAAAATCTTTGATGGAGAGGAAATCAGAATCAGATCTAAGAAGACTTCAGCATTCCAAGAATGATGTCAAATGACTCCCTTCATGGTGGATTATGCACTTATTTACTATGAGATATATTTCTTCTCCAGAGATTCCTTGTTTGTGTATCAATTACAGATTTTTGGTTTGCAGTTATTCTGAAGTTTTGATATAAGAGTCTGTATGTATATGAGATTGTTTTAAGTTGTTGTCCTCATAATTGCAAGTTCATCTCCAGTGTCCTGCATTTGTACCCACCTCTTCTCACGATTTCTGATTTTGGTGGTATAATTATGCATGGATGACTTCATATCTTTACTGTGTATATACCTTTATTGGTGAGCCTTGTCATTTGTGGAATTTTTGTTTCCTGTTGCTGTCTTGTCTTTTCTGCCTAGAGAAGATCCTTTAGTATTTGTTGTAAAGCTGGTTTAGTGTTGCTGAATTCTCTCAGCTTTTGCTTATCTGTGAAGGTTTTGATTTCTCCTTCAAATCTGAATGTGAGCCTTGCTGGGTAGAGTAATCTTGGTTGGAGGTTTTCACCTTTCATCAAGTTAAGTATATCATGCCACTCCCTTCTGGCCTGCAGAGTTTCTGTGGAAAAATCTGCTGATAACCTTATTGGGGTTCCCTTGTATGTTATTTGTTTCTTTTCCCTAACTTCTTTCAAGATTTTTTCTTTGTCTTTAATTTTGGTTAGTTTGATTAATATGTGTCTGGGGGTGTATTCCTCCTTGGGTTTATTTTATTTTATTTTATTTTTTTTATCTGTGTCTTTTTTTTTTTAATATATTTTTTTAAATTTTCCCACTGTACAGCAAGGGGGTCAGGTTATCCTTACATGTATACATTACAGTTACATTTTTTCCCCCACCCTTTCTTCTGTTGCAACATGAATAGACAAAGTTCTCAATGCTATTCAGCAGGATCTCCTTGTAAATCTATTCTAAGTTGTGTCTGATAAGCCCAAGCTCCCAATCCCTCCCACTCCCTCCCCCTCCCATCAGGCAGCCACAAGTCTCTTTTCTCCAAGTCCATGATTTTCTTTTCTGAGGAGATGTTCATTTGTGCTGGATATTAGATTCCAGTTATAAGTGATATCATATGGTATTTGTCTTTGTCTTTCTGGCTCATTTCACTCAGTATGAGATTCTCTAGCTCCATCCATGTTGCTGCAAATGGCATTATGTCATTCTTTTTTATGACTGAGTAGTATTCCATTGTGTATATATACCACCTCTTCCGAATCCAATCATCTGTCGATGGACATTTGGGTTGTTTCCATGTCCTGGCTATTGTGAATAGTGCTGCAATGAACATGCGGGTGCACGTGTCTCTTTTAAGGAGAGTTTTGTCCGGATAGATGCCCAAGAGTGGGATTGCGGGGTCATATGGAAGTTCTATGGATAGATTTCTAAGGTATCTCCAAACTGTTCTCCATAGTGGCTGTACCAGTTGACATTCCCACCAACAGTGCAGGAGGGTTCCCTTTTCTCCACAGCCCCTCCAGCACTTGTTATTTGTTATTTGTGGATTTATTAATGATGGCCATTCTGACTGGTGTGAGGTGATATCTCATGGTAGTTTTGATTTGCATTTCTCTTATAACCAGCGATGTTGAGCATTTTTTCATGTGTTTGTTGGCCATCTGTATATCTTCTTTGGAGAACAGTCTATTCAGGTCTTTTGCCCATTTTTCAATTGGGTGGTTGGCTTTTTTGCTGTTGGGTTGTATAAGTTGTTTATATATTCTAGAGATTAAGCCCTTGTCAGTTGCATCATTTGAAACTATTTTCTCCCATTCTGTAAGTTGTCTTTTTGTTTTCTTTTTGGTTTCCTTTGCTGTGCAAAAGCTTTGGGTTTATTTTATATGGTACTCATTGTGCTTCCCGGATTTGAGTGGGTGTTTCCTTTCCCATGTTAGGAAAGTTTTCAGCTATTATCTCTTGGAATATTTTTTCTGTCCTGTTGTCTCTCTCTTCTCCTGGCACCTCCTATAATACGGATGTTGGTGCGTTTAACGTTGTCCCAGAGTTCTCTGAGACTCTCTCTATTTGTTTTCAATCTTTTTTCTCTTTTCTGTTCTGCATTTGTAATTTCTAATAATCTGTCCTCCACCTCGCTTATTTGTTCTTCTGCCTCCTGTATTCTGCTGTTAGCTGATTCTAGTGAATTTATTTCAGTTATTGTATTTTGCATCTCTTCTTGCTTAAGTTTGATATCTTGTATCTCTTTGCTCTTTGTTTCCTGTAAGTTATTCATCTTTGCCACCAGTTTATTTCCAATGTCTTGCATCATCTTCAGCATCAACAGTCTGAAGTCTTTTTACTGGAGGCTAAGAATCCCCTCATCACTTAGCTGATTATCTGGAGTTTTTCCTTTCTCCTTCATCTGAGTTATAGTTCTCTGTCTTTTCATTTTTATAGATAATAGAATTGTAGCCTCTCTTACTTCTGGTGTCTGCCCCCCTTGTGGCTGAAGACGGTATGGGGGCTTGCTGTAGGCTTCCTGATGGGAGGGGCTGATGCCTGCCCACTGGTAGGTGGGGCTTAGTCTCTGGATGGGATTAGAGGCAGCTGTGTGCCTGAGGGGTCTTTAGGTAGCCTGTTTACTGAGGGGTGGGGCTGTGATCCCACCTGGATTGTTGTTTGCCCTGGGGCTTCTCAGTGCTGACTGACTGATGGGTGGGGCCAGATTTTCCCAAAATGGCCACCTCCAGAGAAAGGCAGTTGCTGAATATTCCTGAGAGCTTTGCTTTCAATGTCCGTCCCTCACAAGAAGCTACATTCACCCCTGTTTTCCCGGGATGTCCTCCAAGAACTGCAGTCAGGTTTGACCCAGATTCCTATGGAGACCTTGCTCTGTCCTGGGACCCAGTGCATGTGAAAGTCCATGTGTGCCTTTTAAGAATGGGGTTTCTGTTTCTCCCAGTCCCATGGAGCTTCTGCACACAAGCCCCACTGGCCTTCAATGCCAGATGCTCCAGGGGCTCTTTCTCCCAGTGCCAGATCCCCGCACGTGAGGGTTTGATGTGGGGCTCAGAACTCTCACTCCTGCAGGTGAGTCTCTCTCTGAATCAGTTAGTTTTCAGTCTGTGGAGCTTCCCACCCAGGAGGTATGGGGTTGTTTATATCGTGAAATTGCCCCTCCTACCTCTTGATGTGGCCTCCTCTTTTTCTTCTGGAGTAGGGTATCTTTTTTAAAGTTTCTGGTCTATTCGGGTGGAGATTGCTCAGCCTTTAGTTGTGAACTTTGTTGTTTTTAGGAGAGAAGTTTAACTCCAGTCCTTCTATTCTGCCATCTTGATCCAGACCCTTCTCAAAGTTTAAAGTAATGAATTTCATTACTGCCCAAGTAATAATTTTCATTTCTTGAAATGTGATCCCTAGACAAGTACCACTGACACTGCTAAGGTCTTGTTATACATGCAGTCTCAGGCCCCACCCTAGACCTGCTGGATCAGAATCTTCCCTTTAACACGATCCCACATGTGTCGTGTACACACTGAAGTCTGAAAAGTATGCTGGAGAGAGTTTTATTTCCTTGTGAAGACCATGATTTGGATATGCTATCACCAAGTAGGGGTTGTGCCTGAATTGTGGTATGGAGTTCCTGACAACCAGGTTTCCCTGAGTCAAAGGTTATCAAAGGCTTTTTTCCTTGTGTAGATGAGCAGGGCCCTGTGGGGCTCCTGGGCAAAAAAGCCTTTCTGTGTCCCCCATTTCTTGTTTTCAGGAAATGGGCCTCATGCAGCTTCCATGGTCTTCCCTGAGTTCCAAGGGGGCAGGTTCAGACAGTTGCTGATCAGGGAAGGAAGGGGATGCAGAGATAAGGGAGGAGGAGCCAAGCAAAAATAGTACATCATGGAGCAGGATCCTGGTTCCCTCTCAAGGGATACACATAATGACATAGGCATCTTATATGTCTAAGAGAAAAATTATATTTCTTAAGCTTCTTTTAGAAATGAATACTTTAAAACTGAACAGCTTGGAGTCCTTCCTTATCCTTCTCCCTGACTTAATTGCACTCTAAACACAGTGCTAAAGATTAGGCACCCTGAGCATAATTGCCTGTGTCTTAAAGATTATTAGCACATGATGTTTTTCAGGAACTTTCCTGGTTTGTTCTAATCTCTAATCAATATGCTGTTTTTGCAAGTACTGTTATTCTAGGCAATAACCCAGAAGACCACCATAATGAACATCGCCTGACTCCAGCTTTGATGACTAAGATTCCCCTAAAGAGAGAATCCCAATCCTGATTCCCATCCGAAAACCAGTTTTTCTCCTTTTTACTATAAAACTCCCTGCAATTCTTCCCTAAAGAGGGCACAGTCTTTAGGGCATTAGCCTGCTTTGGCCTCCTGTGCCTGGCAAAGCAATAAAAGTTATCTTTTTCTCCTTCACCCAGAATTCTGTCTCTGCATCTTTATTTGGCCCCAGAGGGCAGAGACAAAATTTCAGCAACACTTGTTGCTATTAACATTTAATACGAATTTTTGAAAAAAATAAGGTAAAACTGCATAAATACAATGATTCTCATTATAAAAAATGTAAATAAAGGAAATATGCATTATTATCTCTGAATTGTAAACGTGATTGATTTTTATTTCTTCATTTTATATTGCTTTGTATTATCAGTTTTCTGTGATGGAGATATATGATACAGTAATCTGAAAAAGAAGATATTTCAAGTAAGAAAAAAAATCCTATCTAAAACATCTAGCTTTCTCATTATCATTTACTTTTTGGCCACTATTGGTAAATGTTCATTTCAGCATTGAAATAAAACTAAAGGAGTTCCCGTCGTGGCGCAGTGGTTAACGAATCCGACTAGGAACCATGAGGTTGCGGGTTCGAGCCCTGCCCTTGCTCAGTGGGTTAACGATCCAGCGTTGCCGTGAGCTGTGGTGTAGGTTGCAGACGCGGCTCGGATCCTGTGTTGCTGTGGCTCTGGCGTAGGCCGGTGGCTACAGCTCCGATTCGACCCCTAGCCTGGGAACCTCCATATGCCGCGGGAGCAGCCCAAGAAATAGCAAAAAGACAAAAAATAAATAAATAAATAAATAAATAAATAAATAAAACTAAGGATGTTACTTCAATATTTATTTTCAAGGATTTTCTAGTATTAGGCAAATAGCCTGATTTTCAAAAAGGGCAAGAAGTTAAGTATTTCAGATCACATAGTGATGAATTTCTTGTTGGTCTTAAAATTTTTTTTCAAGAAAACAAAAACAAAAAACAGGGAGGTGACCATGGAGGCTGCATAAGTAACAAAAAGTAAGAGATGCAGGATTGATTCTTTTTCCTTTTGTAGACAAGTCAACAGAATGGTAAAAGGAAAAGAAATCTGTAAATCATGTCTATCTTGATTTTCCTCAAAAAACATTTCACGGTATTTCTATTAATATGTTAAAAATGTTGAGAACTGTGTGGGCTGAATGATACAACAGTTGGTAGTGACCTGTCAGGTTCCCAGTAGGAACAGAATATTCAATCAGGTTAATTGAAGAAGATTTAATAAACAGACTATTTGTAAAGATGGGGCGTGTTTTAGGAAAACCAACGCAGGATGGGGCAGTGTTCAGGGTTAGTAGGAAGGGAGAAGTGTTACCACCCAGAGCCTGAAGAGGGAAGAAGGAGAAGTTCCTGGAAGGCAGAGGGCTCCTGTCTGCAGCTCTGACAGAGCTGTGGCTTGAAGAGAGGAACAGAACCCAACCACAGGACTTGTCTAAGAGGGAGCCAGGGATTAAGTGCCTTCCCCTCACTCTTCCTCTCTGAACTTCATATGGTGCCACTTATTGGCCAAAGCACCCAAAGGCCAGAGACTGGGGAACCCTTCTGTCCATACAGGACTGCCTCCCAGAGCACAGAGCAAGGTGGTAAATGCATGTGGAAAGTATCTGGGATAAGTCTACTGGCCTGAAGGTGGGAGAAGATGTGAAAAACTGGTTAGTGGTTTAGAAATCTGTTTTTGGCTTTGCTCCACATTTCATCAATGATTTGGATGAAGACAGAGAGGGCTCAGAAACAAGTCTGAAGATGTCACACAACTGGGGAATAGAAAACACAGCAGAATACAGACTCAGTGTGCAAAAAAATACCTAATATGAAATAGGTATTCAACAGGTGTAACTGAAAGGCCAACGTTTGAGTTAAAAATGCCAACTGTTTCCATAACTGTTAGAGAGATATGAGTAACATCACTTATCAACAAGGTTTTTAAATTTTTATTTATTTATTTATTTATTTGTCATTTTAGGGCTGTACCCATGGCATATGGAGGTTCCCAGGCTAAAGGTCAAATCAGAGCTGTAGCTGCTGGCCTAGGCCATAGCCACAGCAACTCAGGATCCGAGCCATGTCTTTGACCTACATCACAGCTCACGGCAATGCTTAACCCACTGAGAGAGGCCAGGGATCGAACCTGCATCCTCATGGATGCTAGTCAGATTCGTTTCCACTGAGCCACGATGGGAACACCCATAAGTTTTTTTTTTTTTAAATTGAGAAAAATCAGTGTAAATGATCGGTCTCATGAAAAGACTGCTCCCCCATATTAATGTTATTTCAGTGTAAATTAGAATCAAAAGGTCCAAAGAAAAGAGGAGTGTAGTTGGAAGTTCTCATGTGGTGCAGTGGGTTAAGGAGCCAGCATCACTGCAGTTGTGGCATAGATGAGATCTGTGGTGCAGGTTAAGTCCCTGGCCTGGGAACTTCCATATACCAAGGGTATGGCCAAAAAAAAAAAAAAAAAAAAAAAAAAAAAAAAAGAAAGAAAGAAAGAAAGAAAGAAAAAGAAAAGAGGGGTGTAGTATCATTTAGTTCTGTGCTGAACAGTTATGATGAACTGAAGTGTGCACAGGAGATTTACGGCCAGGATGGCAAATATTTACCGTAGAGAATGACACTCTGTTCAGGAAAGGAGGCAAAGAACAAATCCTAGAGTATGTTTCCGAATATCTGAAGAACTCTCCTGTGAATGAGGGATGTGGCTTTTCTTCTAGCTCTAGGGACAGAGGGTTGTAGGCACAGGGGGCAGCAATCAGATGACAAAAAGGATGAACATCTAAATGGTCTGTGCCACTGAAAATCAAATGGATCTACTTGTGGATGGGGAACTTTTTTTTTAAATTACTGAAGTCTAGTTGATTTACAATGTTATGTTAGTTTCAGGTGCACAGTGTATGGTGATTCAGTTTCTTTTTGAGATTCTTTTCCCTTATAGGTTATTACAAAATACTGAGTATAGTTCCCTGTGCTATATAGTAGATCCCTGTTGATTATCTAGTTTATATATAGTAGCGTGTATATGTGTATATATAGTAGTATGGAGGTTCCTTAAAAAACTAAAGTTACCGTATGATCCATCGATCCTACTCCTGGGCATATATCTGGAAAAGATATATCTTATTATCTTTATCTTATTATCTTAAAATTAAATATATCTCTAATTTTAAAAGATAGATGTACCACAATCTTCACTGCAGCACTATTTACAGTAGCCAAGGCTTGGAAGCCACCTAAGTGTCCTTTGACAGATGAATGGATAAAGAAGATATGGTGTATATATACAATGGAATATTAGTCAGCCATAAAAAGAATGAAATAATGCTATTTGCAGCAGCAAGGATGAACCTAGAGATGGTAAACTTATTATATCCAAATAAAGGCTGAATGGCCACTTATGAGACATATTGCTAAGGAGCTTGGTTGTGAAGAACTGTGTTCTGTGATGAGCTGGAGATGAGACCCCCCCATCCCCACTTGAGTCCTCAGGGTCATGGCGGCCCCCTGCTAATCCTGTTTTCTTCCCTACGCCTCTGTCAACTCTGAATGTTGGTGGTTTCTACACCTTCTCTTTCCCAGACCCAACTGGAAATAGAAACCTAAGTTATGGAGGGTTTAGAAGGTCTTTGAAGCTATAGAGCTGTTGTTTCCAATTTCCACCAATGGCCTAAGTCATTTCATTAAACTTCAAATGCTGCAACAGCTTTGCTCATCTCTTAACATCATTCTTTTTAAAGAAAAAGCCAGCCTAGATTCCATGTATAATAGTTAAAAACAAGTTTTAAGTTAGGCCTTCATTTAGTTCTTTAATTTTTCTGTTTGCGGAAGTTCAAATAAACTAAAAAGTTCTAAACATATGAAAGCAAAAATCTCTGGAAATCCTACCACCCAGAAATAATCACAATCAATGTTTTGGTGAACATTCTTTGAGACCTCTCTTTGTGAGTACCACCATATGGCTTTCTGTAGAGAGATAATTTTATATTGGCAGGTTTTTATTATACACGCGTCTATGCCATCTGCTCTTTATATGCAACATCATGTTGTTGAAATAGTTGTATGTTAGTAGATGCTTTTTAATGCTCTGTATGGACATGCGTATAACCTTTGAAAAGCCATTTAAATAGAACATAGTAAAAAATTTTAAGATGCATGCATTGGTTCTTTCATAATCACTGAGACTGCTGAGAGACTAAGGTGTCTCAGTGGATACAGTTTCAGCTCGCTTCCTGGATGTCAGTGGTCCTCAAGGGAGCAGGTCCATGATGATGTGGTGAGGATACATGGGATGCTAGGGAAAGCTGGTGCTCTGGGGCTTTAGTAACAATTAATTTTCTAACTCTTAATTTCAGGAGCAAAAAGTATTTATTGACTCATTGCTATGTTAAGATGAGAAATTTAGTGTTTTTCTATCCCTGTTACACGTATTGAGTGGATTTAATCAGATTTATGTTACTGTTAAATACTTATTTTTTTTAATTTTTTTATTTTTTGTCTTTTGTCTTTTTGTTGTTGTTGTTGTTGTTGTTGCTATTTCTTGGGCCGCTCCCGCGGCATATGGAGGTTCCCAGGCTAGGGGTCGAATCGGAGCTGTAGCCACCGGCCTACGCCAGAGCCACAGCAACGCAGGATCCGAGCCATGTCTGCAACCTACACCACAGCTCACGGCAACGCCGGATCGTTAACCCACTGAGCAAGGGCAGGGCTCGAACCCGCAACCTCATGGTTCCTAGTCGGATTCGTTAACCACTGCGCCACGACGGGAACTCCTAAATACTTATTTTTAAAATGTCTATCAGATTATATTATCTGTAGTTCTTACAGGGCAAAATGTCCTGGTTCTTTCTGTCTAAAAACTCTTGATTACGAGGGAGTCTTTTCTACTATGCTTTGTCGTGAGCATGTCCTCACTGGGCCTCTCTGTCTGTGGAAATCTTGTGCCCCGTGGACCAGAGGTGCATCCCTCCAGATAGGTGTTGTGCTTGAAAATGCTAAATGTCTCAGTGACTCACTTTTAGGGTGATTTCCATTTGAAGGGCTTTCTATACCACAGAGGTGGTTTAAACTCAAACTATAGCTTATGTGAGTACAGACAGGTAGCTGCTTTAATTTCTTACAGTCTACCTAGAACCCTAGCAGGATACAGACCCTTTTGTCATCTCTTTGTGCTGGTCAAAAGAATTCTCTTCATTTCCTCTTTCACTGAGGGTTCTGGCTTTTACTGAGAGGGCCTCAGAGGGGCAGCTATAACCACACTCACTCAGTAGTAAAATGAGAAAGCTTTCCCCTGAGACTGACAGCGAGACAAGGATGTTCACTATCACCACCTCTATTCAGATTTGTACTGGAGGAGCTACCAGGGCAGTAACGCAAGAGAAAGAAACAGAAGGCATGCGGATTCAAAAGGAAGAAGTAAAACTTTTTATGCTTATGTGATTGTTTCATAAAGACTCTGAAATAATCTATAATATACTCTAAAAGGTGAATTTAGCAATGTTGCCAAATACAAGGTCAATATGTAAAAATCACTTTGTGTTTCCATGTTTCTATGTAGCACCAACAGTTGGAAAAAATCAAATTGAAAACCAATAGCATTTATAAAAACATCCAAACCATCAAATGCCTAGGAAATAATTTAGTGAAACATGTTTGAAACATCTGTTATTAAAAATAACAATGAAGAAATTAAGACCTAAATGGAGAAGTGTAAATGGAGAGATATTATAGGTTCATGGATTGGAAGATTCAGGATGGTTGTCAATTCTCTCCAAAGTTATCTGTGGACACAATCTAGCCTCGATCAAAATTATAATAGCTTTTTTTTTTTTTGGATGGAATTAGCAGGCATGACTCCAAACTGGAAGTGAGGATGCAAAGGGTATAGATGGACATGATAGTCTTGACGAACAAATCTGGAGATCTTCTGCCGGATTTTGACTTACAATAAAGCTGTAATACTACAGTAGTTAAGGCATCTTGGTGTTGGTGAAAAGCTATACAAACTGAACAATAAAGCAGAGATGCCAGAAATAGACACATACATGTATGGCCATTTGGCTTACCAAATGGTATCATTTCTATTAAGTTAGAAGAAAAGATGGTCTTTTTTTTTTTTTTTTTGCCTTTTAGGGCCACACCCATGGCATATGGAGGTTTCCAGGCCAGGGGTGCCTGAAACTCTGTGCTCAGAGTCTGTAACAGGGAATCTCAATAAATTTCCTAGGCACTCTAGATTTAAAACCTTGTAAGGTTTAGCCTAACTCCTTTAGGAGAACTTCATCAAATGTGGGCCAATTTTATGGCAGCTGAGCTAGCAGGACAGAATCTGAAGGAGAAACTTAATTAATTTTTTCAACTAGAAATAAGATGTAATGAATACATTATTATCTTATTTAGCAGTTAATCAGAACTTTTCAGAGAGCAAATGCCACAGCTGGGAGATTAAAGGCTATTGATTCTCATCTTGATTTTTTAAGTGCCTAAAAAGTTTTGGTGCTTGATATTTCTCATTTAAAAATATTTGTAGGGAAAGTGTAACATCTGCTTAGAATAGCTATAGGTTTTGTTTGCCCCTAAATCTATCACAGACCTTCTGCTTCTAGTTAGAAAGTCACTGGTGATGGGAATTCCCACCCTCACAATGAGAATGAGCAATATTAACTACATAATCAAAGTTAAAAAAAAGAAAACCTTTAGTGATCTAAGGACTCGAAGAGACTCATATGAGCGAAACTCTAATAAGTGATGAACTCTTCCTGTTGGAGAAGAGACCTTTTTCTAGCATAGCAGCAGTAGGAGGTGAAGGAGAAACTAGCCAAATTTTTAACAAACTTAATGTCTGCTATGGGTTGGAGTGATGGGTTGGAAGCTGCAGCCACAAAGCAGGCTACATCCACTCATCCTGGACCTTCACCAAGTAACTGGACGGTCACCAAGTAACTAGGGTCGGAGTCGTGATGGGAGAGATGAGGGCCATCTACCTGAGTGCGTCCCCTCATGCAAGGCAGCAGCTACTGAAGGCTGGGACAGGGCAAAAGTGGATAGGAAGCCCTCAGAGTCTCTCAGGTAGCTTGTAGGTCTGAATCCCATTGTAGACTGCAGTGATTATTCAAAGGATGAGAAGAGCCTTCTCTCCCTGATCTCCAGTGACCTTTTTCACTGGATCATGTTTGATCTTTCAAGGTTGTGGCTCCTTGTTTTACAGCCACAAGCTCAGTCACAGCTACCAGAATGTGTGCTCTGTGCCTGAAACGCTATGTTCAGAGTCCGTAATAGGGAATCTCAGTAAATTTCCTGGGCACTCCAGATTTAAAACCTTGTGAGGTTTAGCCTAACTCCTTTAGGAGAACTTCATCAAATGTGGGCCAATTTTATGGCAGCTGAGCTAGCAGGACAGAATCTGAAGGAGAAACTTTCCATCTCCAGGCTTAATTATTGATCCCTGGATAAGGAAGTAGGTAAAGAAAAGAAAAACTTCAGGAGTTCTTGTCATGGCTCAGTGGGTTAAGAACACAACTATTATCCATGAGGATGTGGATTCAATCCCTGGCCTTTCTCAGTGGGTTATGGATGCAGCATTGCTGCAAGCTGAGGCATAGGTCCTAGATGCAGTTTGGATCCTGTGTTGCTGTGGCTGTGGCATAGGCTGGCAGCTGCAGCTCTGATTCAACCCCTAGCCAAAGAAACTTCCATATGCCACAAATGTGGCCCTAAAAAAGAAAAAAAAAAAAGAAAGAAAAATTTCTATAAACTTCCCGGTCATAAAGATAGTTTGCTGGAAGAAACCATAGGAGGAGATTTTATGTTCATCTTATTCTTTTAACAGGAAAAATCCATAGTGCTGTATTATATGAAAATTCTCCATGTGAACTTGTTAAGAATTATATACAGA
The DNA here is from genome assembly GCF_016906955.1 of Phacochoerus africanus. Taxonomy (NCBI): domain Eukaryota; kingdom Metazoa; phylum Chordata; class Mammalia; order Artiodactyla; family Suidae; genus Phacochoerus; species Phacochoerus africanus. Next base: position 55,046,664 of record NC_062545.1, read on the forward strand.
ATAAATGTATAGTCTGTTTCCCTGAATGGCTTTGGTAACATGTAACCATGTAGACAGACTTCCTATCTGTCATGCTGGGGAGGCTCTTGGGCCATATAGTAGAGTCTCAGTGTTGACCATGGGCCATTCATTGTATGCCAGGTGAAGAACCATAATCAGCTGAGGTACTTGCTGAAGGCAAAGAGAATACAGGATGGGTAGCAGAAGATAGTTGGATATACCAGCTATGAGCACGTGACCAGATACAGAAACAAGGGCTGTAATTGTTATGAGAATATCTTCCTTATTTTGTTATGAATATAGTTGTGGGTATATATACATATATTAAGCAACATTTTTGTTTTCTTCCCTTTCTTCTTTCTTTTTTTAGGGCCGCACCCACAGCATATGGAATTTCCCATCCTAGGGGTCAAATTGGAGCTGTAGCTGCAGGCCTGTGCCACAGCCACAGCAACACAGGATCTGAGCCGAGTCTGCGACCTACACCGCAGCTCACGGCAAGGTCAGGGATCGAACCTGCATCCTCATGATGCTAGTCAGATTCGTTAACCACTGAGCCATGATGGGAACTCCTCTTTCTTATTTCTTTAGGTAACATAAGATGTGTTAACTTTATCTCAGGATTTAAAGATTGTTAATTTTACATCATAGTATTTCAGTTAGAGGGTATTAGGAGAAGGGTACACATCACTCAAGGATTTTACCTTCTTTTCTGGGGATGGGATTAATGCACTTTTGATTGTACACAAGATAGTTGTATCATGTTAGGTGGAATTATGACCTTAGTACTATCTTTATTTGGAGATGAAGTTTAAGGAATTGCCTCTGGATACCAAGATGACAAGGGGTAGACTTATGATGGTTCATTTATTTGTCAACTTGACTGGGATACAGGATGCTCAGATACTGGTAAATTTTCATTTCTGGGTTTGTCTGTGAGGGTGTCTCCAGAAGAGATAAGGATTCGAATCAGTAGACTGAGCGAAGAAGAGTAATTAATTAACCTTCATTAATGTGGGTGGGCCTCATCCTCTTCATCGAGGGCCTGAAGAGAACAAAAAGTGGAGGAAGGGCGAATATGCTCCCTTTGCTTGAGATGAGGCTTCCATCTTCTCCTGCCCTCAGACAGCAGTTCTTCTGATTCTCAAACTTTTGGACTCAGACTTGGACTTAAAGTCTGGTCTCCATCATGACAGAAATCCATCAAGTTCAAGGCCCTACAGGTATCAAGACAAAACCTGCCTAAATGGGGAAACAGGCCATGGCCAAGAACCTCAATGTTCAGATAATGTCACCGGCTCTTCTGCTTTTCCATTTATTCAGGTATTTGCCTGATGCCCCCTATGTGCTAGACACTTCTCTAGGAACTCTAGAGAAAAAGTGAAAAGGGGCCAGGGGCTTGAGAAAGACAAACACATCAAAAAGTAAATGAATAATGTGTAAGATGGTGATAAATGCTATGGAGAAAAATAAGACAGGAAGAGGGGATAGAGACACAGAGGGAAGATTTAATGAACTTAAATGAATCAGTAAGAAAAAGACTAACACTACAGAAATACAGAAAATAAATCAATAAAACTATAGGCATAAGTTATCAACAAGCCTTTCACAGAAAAAGAAAGGTGAGTGCCTAACAAACATACAAAAGTGTACCACTAGTCATAAGGAAAAGAAAAATAAAACAATGAGACACCATTTCCTAAAGTTCCATCAGATCAAATTATAGTCTGAAAATACCCATTTTTGGCAAGGCTATGCAGTAACAGACGCTCATCCACTTTTGGTAAATAATCTAAAAGTTGGCTCAACCTCTTTGGAAAACAGCTGGTATATTTTATTGAAGTTGAATAGAGGCATACCAAACAAATCTACTCCTAGCACCAATTTCTGTATCCACTGGGATAAGCTAGATAGTGCTTTGGGTGACAAACCCAAAGCGGCTTAATACATGGCTCATGATACATGGTCATTGTGGGTTGACTGGAGACCAGACTCTATGTCATTACTACCCTTTCTCGGGGATTCATGCTGATGGAGCAGCTGCTACATGGAACACTTCCAGCGCTATAGAAGAGAGAAAAGAACATTGCCAGTATGGCTTCCCAAAGCTCTGCCCAGAAATGTCATCCATCACTTTAGCTCACATTTCATTAGCCCAACATGGCCATCCCTAAATTAAGTGGGCAGTGAAGTACAATCCCAACCTGAGCCTTGATGGGAAAGAGCAGCATAATATATTGTGACCAGCTTTAAGGATGCTTATGGCACAGGCCCTGGAGAAACTCTTATAGATGCATATGGCACCAGACACAAGAATCCCAAGCAGTCCTGTTTATAAAGCACAAAATGCTCATCAACAGTAAAATGGATTAATAAATTATGTTATATTCACAAATGAAATACTAAATAGCAGTGAACAAAATGACCTACTGCTACACACATTACTATGGTTAAATCTTAAAATGTGGAGTGAAAAAGAAAGGCATAGAAACGTACTGTGTGATTCATTTATACAAAGTGCAAAATCAGGAAAAATAACATATTGTGTTGAGATATGTATGTATGTGGTAAACTAAACAGAAAAGCCAGATAATGAGTAATTAGAATATGGGATTTTGTTTACTTCTGAGCAAGCAAGGATTGGTTGAGGAAGGGGGTATCGATACAGAAGGAAGCACACACACAGGGCTTCAAAGATACTGGTTATGTTCTATTTTTTTTAGGTTGCTGGTGGTACATGCAACATATATATATATCAGTCTGCTTGGGCTGCTATAACAAGTGGCTTAAACAATAGAAATTTATTTCTCATACTGCAGAAGCTGGAGGCTGAAAGGAGGATGCTGGCCAATTTGGTTCCTGGTGAGAGCATTCTTCCTGGCTTGAATATAGTTGTCTCTTGCTATATCCTCACATGGCAGAGAGAAAGGTCTTTTCTTTTATGTTTGTTCTTAAAAGAGCACTAATCCCATTCATGAGGGCTCTACCTTCATGATTTAATTACATCCTAGACCCCCCATCTCTAAATCAGCTATATATATATATCTTATATGGATGATATTTCAGAATTAAAGGAATGGTTTTTTTTTTTTTTTTTTTGCTTTTTAGGGCCACACCCATGGCATATGGAGACTCCAAGGCTAGCAGTCCAATCGGAACTACAGCTGCTGGCCACAGCCACAGCCACAGCAACGCCAGATCTGAGCTGTATCTGCGGCCTAGACCACAGCTCACGGCAAAGCTGGATTCTTAACCCACTGAGCGAGGCCAGGGAGTGAACCCGCAACCTAATGGTTCCTAGTTGGATTCATTTCCACTGTGTCACAATGAGAACTCCAAGAGAAGTCTCTTAAAGTGACCTTTCCTGAACAAGTGACTTCATTGTCTGCCTTTAATGGCAGCTTTGTGGATTCTCACTCAGTTAAGCACATATACCCAAAGCCAATGCCAAGGGACGGACCTCCCTAAATGGTCACATTGAAGGAAGAGGGATTGGGTACGACTGTGAAGACAGTTGACTTTTACTGGATGGTCCGTGTCAACAGAGAAGAATATTTCAAGACCCTGAAAAGACTTTTCTCTAACCTTTTCTATGGTTCACTATGGCTTAATGAATATCCCATGTTATAAAGTGTCTGAGAAAATACGGTGGAGGATATTTGACATCTGCCCTCAGATGTAGGCGAAAGAGAGGGGTTCCCACATGGCACACGGCATGCTCCCCCTCCTTCCAGCTGTTTGTGAAGCATGCCACATAATTAGAAGAGAGGAAAAAGAGAGCAGAGCAGAGCACAAGCTGTGCAGAGAGCAGAACTCGACAGTCTCAGCAGGTCTTTGAAGAGCTGGGATCTGAAAGGTCTTGCCAAAAACACGCCCTCAAAGAGCAACAGTGATCTTTGGCTGAAGTCACCCAACACATCAAATACACATGTTGACCTGGGCAGGTTTTCGTTAAGATGAAAAATCGGTGCAGTCCAATTGCAATGGAGTTTGTTAAAAGACAAACAAGGGCTAATGGGAATAATGTAGAATCATAAACACTTGTCATTTCAGACACACAGAGCTGAAGGCAAACCTTCGCTGATTGGGCTGTCTGCAGAGGCAAATGGAGTTGAGGATTATGATAATTATCCCAGCAATCTAGGTAAAACCACCATCTGAGTAAGAAAACATCTTTAAAAAGTCGATACCCTCTAGAAATATAGTCTATTCATATTTCATCCATGATAATCACATAAATTGTAAGACAGTCTAGCCTACTGAAAAAGACTTTAAAGTTCCAATCTTGGCACTTGGTAGCTGGTATGACTTTGTCCCAGGATGCTTTCAATTGCAAATGAATATAAAAAAATAATAATAGTGACTTGAACCATTGCCTCTCAAACATTAGTGTGCACATGTATCACCTGGGAATGCGTTAAATGCAGAGTCTGACTCAGCAGGTCTGGTAGCGGGTGGCCAAGATTCTGTACTTCCAACAAGATCCCAAGTGATGCTCATGCTGCTGGTACACAGACCACACTTCAAACAGCCAAGGGCTGAAATATTTATGTTTATCAAGTCAATAGCATGAAGTGCAGAGGCAGGCAGTTCCAGGTTTGGATAGTTCGGCAGCTCCAAGATGTCCCAAGAACTCACGTTTTTCCTATATTTTTGCCTTACCATCCTTAACATGGCAGAAGCAATAATTTTTTTTATTAAAGTATAATTGATTTACATTGTTGCATCAATTTCTGCTGTATAGCAGAGGCAACTTTTGATTGCAGACCTGCTTTAGTAGTTTCTGTACCTAATTCTCAGACTTCAGTTTCCAGAAGTAGTTTCTCCTTGGTCTTGAGCCAACTTTCCTTCCTAGCCTACAAGCCAGAACTATGGACTTTTCCTAATCCCAGAACTGGGAAGAGGAGTAGCATTACTTCTTGCTAGATTTAGGCAGATCCACAGAGTCCCCACTTTCTGCTGCCAAACCTAGTCTAGGGAGGGAACTGACCTTCTCCAATATTTGAAAATGATAGCAATCAGGTCCTTGAACAAAATCTGTTACCAAATAAGAAAGGATGGGATGGCTCTTGGGTAGATAACCTCCCATGTCTGCTGTGGGCCTTTACCAAGTTATATTAGGTGAAAATGCATAGGAAGTGACATGGCTGACTGAGGTAAGACCCATATTGCTGGGGTAGAAACACCTCACAGGTTGTATCTATTCCTGTATCCAAGAACTTTCATTTATTTTTAACTGGGAGAGGAGTTTTGGTTTGGCCTGGGCAGCTGAGAGAAGGAAGCAGAACAATACAGGAGATAAAATAATATATGATTAGAGTTCCCATTGTGGCTCAGCATGTTACTAACCTGTCTAGCATCCATGAGGATGCAGGTTCCCCTGGCCTCACTCATTGAGTTAAGTATCTGGTGTTACTGTGGCTGTGGTGTAGGCTGGCAGGTGCAGCTCCAATTCGACCTCTAGCCCGGGAACTTCAATATGCCATTAAAAAAAAATTGATGTCTGACCCATTTGGTCATTGCACTGACTTGGGTCCTTGTAGAGTATGGAGCTAAGTAGACATTGAGGTGACTGACCAACAGGTGCATGTGACTCTAGGGCCCAGGTAACCAAATGTTGCCCAGAATTGCCGAAGTGGCCACTTCTCTCACCTCTGCACCATGTCTGACATTCTGGACTCAATAGCTTGGAAGGTTTTGAAAGCAATGGACTTGGCATGTCCACTGGCATTCCTGTGATGGGCAAGGCAGCAGTGTTACCACTATGGGCAGAAGCAGCTTCCAAATGCTGGGAGGAAATGGATAAGAAGTGTCTATCAGAGTCCAAGGAAAAGGACCTTGTGGATACTGCACAAAAACTCAGCTGGCTACAGGCACATGTCAGATCTTGCTAGATATCCTTGGGCAGACACTGCAAATAACTGAGCAACATTTTGGGAGTTAATTTTAAATAGATAAGATGGTGGAGGTTTCTGCTATAGTAATCCAAATATAGAAAAGAAACAGGACCTATTTTTTGGTCACAGGCTGTGATAGGCACCCAAGTAATGCTTCTCATAAAACACATACCCAGTGAAATGTAGTAGTAATAATAATAGCTCATATTTGTCAAGCCCATACTATGGGCCAGGTGTTTCCCAAGTATTTCACATATATTAATTCATTTAATTCTCCCCCAAATCTGTTGAGGTAGGCATTATTACTAGCCCGAGTTTCAATGAGAAGAATGGAAAGGTTTATTAATTTGTTTAAGATCACACCATGATGAAAGGCTTAGTTAGGATTTCAACTCATGCTGTCTCAGACCATAGGCTCTGAAACAAGCTAATATTTATCTCCATCCTACTGTGACATATTTTAACTCATTTAACTAATGACCTAAATATTATCCCTTTTTTGCAGGTGAAAAAATTAAAGCATAGAAATTTCTAAGTAGTTAAGCCAGTATTCAAATCCAGGCTGTCTAACTCTCAACCACTAGGTTTTATCCCTTCCCTACTATAGTAGCTGCTGTTATTTGAATTATTCCCAGCATTATTATTGTTTTATTTATTTTTTTACCTAGGCAGCTTTTCCCCCAACCCATGAGCCAAGGAATAATGCCTCTCTAAAGCTGATGTAAAAAGAAGTGCTTTGAATTATTTTCTATTCACCAATTTCCTCTGGTTTAACTCCGATAAAAGCTTCCAACATGCCTGGGGCAACATCATTTCAATACCTGGGTGGTAGAGAATTAAGTCTGTGCAAAGAAAGCCCATACCAGGCACTGCAAAACCCGAGATGGACTCTGAGATCTGGGCCTTGAGCCTTTCCTTCATACCTCCCCAGTCTAATCCCTTGAGCCCTTATCCCTCCAGGGCAGGTTGACAGAAGTACTCTCTCTATTCTATTAAGAGCTTCATTCCCAGTCTTTCCTCTTTGTTCTAACACTAGCATTCCTAAACCTTTCGTTTGATGTCTTAAACCCATTTTTTGCTTTCCCACCCATCAAAGATCATTCATTCATTCACTCATAATTCATTCAATAGAAACTGAGTGCCTGCCATGCACCAGATATTCTTCCAGGCAATGGACACACAGGCGAAGATGAGAAAGGCTTCTTTCCTCATCAAACTTACATTCTGATTAATATTTGGCAAATTAACAACTCGTATAAATTGGAATAGTGATAAATGCTATGAATAAAACCAAACAGAATGAGAGAATAAAGAGTAACTGGCTATGTTAAATAAGGAAGCCACTGATGAGGAGGGTCATGTTTGAGCAAAGAATTGAATGAATTGATTTGTGTAGAAACTCACTCAGTTATCCTGTGCCCTTCAGCCCACCAGGCCGCTCAGTTTATGGGATGATTCCCAAATAGACAAGAGGGTCAGCATTAGATGAATATCATCTCAAAAGTATGTGGATTGTACCATCTGTTCTTCTTGATCCTTAGGGACAAGAAGTTGAAATTGTCAAGCATGTTCGTATTTTACAAATAAACAAATGAATAGTATTTTCATTTTCCCCAGCAGCTTCTGGCGGATCTGATTGTCCGGACTCAGAACTGACTTACCTGAAGAAGGTACACTTCCATAGCACATAGCATCACAAGCCAAATCACTATATACCAGGCATGAGATATTAACAAGATACATCAAAGGGAAAATATTGGCTTTGGGGTTGAAACTGTGTACAAGCGCCTAAATCTTTGTGTTTTGAAGTAAAAGCCCTTTCCTTTAGTCTCCCAGGCCTCCCGTCAGTCTCAAAAAGCCAACTCAAAAGTTAATGATGAGGAAATATTGTTACAGCTAAAAACTAGTTAAAACAGTCTCTGTTACTTTATGCCCTTCCTTGGCCCACTAACTTATTACTGATATATATTGTCTAGTTAGAGTTACATTGCACCTGGTGTCTGGCTTTTCACAAATGATCTCTTCCTTGCTTAACTGCTTACTTTTTAATAATGGTTACTTTCTAGTTAGAGTTACACTGTACCTAATGTTTTCTTTCATAATTGAAATACTCCCTAACACCCTTCCCTGTGAGCAATCTTTCCAGAGAAAAGGTGGAGGAATGATAACCCAGAAGACAGCCAGAAACCAGACTGACTAAAGTTGGGTTTGACAACTCCAAAATGATCTATGGAGGGAAAATAATGTAGACACCTTAATCAATAAGCCTGGCTTTCAAGCTTAACCTATAAAATGCCTTACAATCCCCTCTCAAGGCAGGACACAGTTTTGAGGCGTTAGCTTGCTGTGGCCTCCTCTGCCTGGAAAAGCAATAAAGCTATTCTTTTTGCTTTACCCAAAACTCTGTCTCCGAGACTTAATTAGTGCTAGTGTACAGAGGCCGCATTTCAGCTACAGGATTTTTGTCAAAATCTTGCCTTTGGTGGGGCCTAATAGATATCGTAAAATTCCACTCTCTATCTGAGCTCCCTCTGCTGTCTCACTTCATGCTGTCATTCCCAGCATATTACTGCCCATTTTAAATCTTTTTTTCTCCTTCCCCCGCCTGGCCCACAGGCAGAACTATTGCTGATTTCTTTTCTCTTTTTGCATTTCCTCAAAGCAGACTAAGAACATCCTTCAGCTCTTCTAAGAACTGTGTGTCAGACAATCTGACAGCCCATGACCTGCCAGATACCACTCAGCACACATGTTCTAGAATTAAGGGTGGCTCTCCACAAGGATTCTTTCTGGTGACTCAGGTTTAAAGAGGCAAAATAAAGTTTGAGGGGTGCCCTTAAGGTTTTTTCACCTCAGGTGTCCTTGGATGCAAAAGGCCAAGAGAGTCTAGAATCCTTGGGGATCCTATATTATCCTAAACTATCTAGGCCTATTCTAATCATGGAGACCTTGCAGGGGAGCAGAATATGCCAGAAATGAAGTAGGCCACTTTGGCTGGGAATTAATTTGAGCTAAAGGCCAATTAACACCCAGCAACTATTTGTCCTTCTTCTTGAAAAACAACAGTTCAAGAAGGGCGCTCTGTCCCTCCCTTTTCTACCTGAAAGGAGGAAATAAAACTCCCCTGTGAGGAGTACCAGGAGGAAAGAAACATTCTTATCACCAAAGACAGAGAGGCCAGGCCAAGAGAATTCTGTACAAATAGACCTGGTTAAAAGAATTCTTATCTCCCTTTAGCCTCTCCATATATTTTAGTTACATTTCTGCAGTTGCTCTTCAGTGTTCATCCTCCTTTAAAGCATTTATGATTTGCCATTTCTTTTCCTCAGTTCCTTATGAGGGCTTCCATGTCATGTAAAACTTATATTAAAGAAATAGATATACCTTTTTCCCATTACTCTATGTCAATTTAATTTGCAGGGCCAATTGGAGATCCTAAGAAGGTAAAGCTTTATCTCCCTTACCATCTACATAGGTAGGTACTACAGAAACCAACAATATATACTTCTCTTTACTGGGATCAAATGCCAGTTAGAAATTAAATATTTGACATAGCACAATCCAAATGTCAATGCTGTACTTCTCTCCACGCTGTCCATACCATATGTCAGCTGCAAAGCTCCATGCACGCAATAGAGATGGATATTTTTCTAGTACTATTATGTGCAAATCCCTGATACCCTTGGCAAAATTTCACAGCAATTTTCAAGTAAAATGAAAGCCAAACAATCAGCAAATTAAGGAGTACAATCATTTAGCATCGTAAGTGAAGTCCACTTTAGTCTAGGTCTGAGATACCCAGACTAGTTTGTGTTACAATGGCTAGCTGTCATTTTTGACATCCAGCATCTATTTGCCATTCTTCTATAAGTACAGTGCAGTTTCCTGAGGGGGATCACTTCTCCATGTCTCCCAACTCCTGGTCAAGAATGTGACCTCTGTCTTAGCTCATTAGGTTTTTTCATTCCCTTGGCCATGGTGATTGGTTTAGGAATTGCCACGTGACCTAGCTTAGATGAAACAGGTTCAAAAAGATTCATTTGGGGGATTTTTGGTTTGTAATCTATGGGAGGTAGTTCTTCCTTATGTCATTTTAGGTAAAAAGGCCAAAAGAATTAAGGACCTTTTGAAACTCAAAGACAATCCAAGGTAATTTTCATAATCAAAGTCTGTATAAGTCCATAATACATACTTTAAAATACTGGTTGAATAACCATCTCATGACCCAATATGCTGTATTCAGTGACATTTAGTATGTGGGTAGTTCACAGCCTATTACTTCCAGGGATGTACCCTTGAGAAATTCTCACACAAGGAGATAAGCACCAAGATAGTCATTCCATCGCTATGGTAGCAAGGATTGAAGGCAATCTAGGTATCAATCAGTAGGGAAATGGCTTTAGAAAGTCAAGTGAATATATAATACAATGTTCTCTCTGAATAAGCCATGAATGTGATGTTAAATGAAAAAGGGGTCAGAATGTGTATATAGTACAACACAGCTTATGTAAAAAATTTAAAGCATTTCTGTGGCAGTCATGGAGGTGTGTCATTTGAATCTCCATTCAAGAAAGACTTATATGCTGAGAACTATAAAACATTAATCAAGGAAATTAAAGAGGATACAAAGAAATGGAAAGATATTCCATATTCCTGGGTTGGAAGAATTAATATCATAAAAATGGCTATACTACCCAAAGCAATCTACAGATTCAATGCAATCCCTATCAAATTATCCATGACATTTTTCACAATACTAGAACAAACAATCCAAAAATTTATATGGGACCACCAAAGACCCAGAATTGCCAAAGCAATCCTAAGGAACAAAAACCAAGCAGGAAGCATAACTATCCCAGATTTCAGGCAGTATTACAAAGCTATGGTAATCAAGACACTGTGATACTGATACCAAAACAGACATACAGACCAATGGAACAGAATAGAAAACCCAGACACCTACGGTCAATTAATCTTTGATAAAGGAGGCAAGAATATAAAATGGGAAAAGACAGTCTTTTCAGCAAGTGGTGTTGAGAAAATTGGACAGCTGCATGTAAATAAATGAACATACTCTCACACCATGCACAAAAATAAACTCAAAATGGCTTAAACTATTGATCAAGCTGAGCCTTTTACTTGACCACACAAAATCTGGCTATTTAAATTTTCCTCCTCACTGTAATAATCATGCTTTTGTACTGAAATTTGCATTGAAATTTTGCCTAAAGTCCATTGGCATCATGATGCTATAATCTACAAACATGGTAATCTAACAATTAGCAGAAATTATATACTTCAAGAAAATGAATGGTACTAAGTTTTCCTGCAGCTGCTTCAATTATATCCTAGGAGAAGTAAACAACAGTGGGCTTAACCCTTTCCATGAAGCTTTGAAAACACATTACTGTTGATTATGAATATTATTGTTACAAACTGGGTCCAGGGGTTATGAAAACAACCCACAATTGTTTGTTGATAATAATTTCTTCAAGATCTTATTCCTACTGGGGAAACCTTCATGATGTTTTGCAATGCGCTAATACAGAACTATGCTCTGAAAGGAGGACTTTCCATTGGGACGCTCTCTGCATCTTTTACCATGACTGACCCATAGTTGGCTACATAGTCCAGGATGAATGGATAATGTCACCAATAGATTTATTTTGTTAACAGAAAAAAAAGTCACAACTTTTCATTTAGTTATGTGTGACTTTTTATTCAGATAACAGATAATTCTGTTTCTTTTCTACATGGGGTGGGAGGATTTTTATAAACATGTTAATTTACTCTATCCAAAGACACAGTGAACTCTTCTGTGAAGGCCATATCAGAGAGCTATTTATTGTCCTCTGGAGACATAAATTAAATTCTGAGTTAATATGTGGAAATCACTTAAAACAGTTTCTGTCACATAGAATGTGTTCAAAATCAAGAATATGTTCATTTCTTTTATAGAAGATACTGGGCAAGGAAGAGATGATTTGGGGGGAGATTCACAGACCTTTTTTTTATCTGAGTCACAGTCACAAACATAAGTTTCTAAACATTGGAAATACAGACACAACCTACATTCTTTTTAATGTAAGTGCCTCCTGTTCATCTCTTTGAATTTCTTTCCTTACTTTGAAACAGGTGTTTGGCAGCCTCTGTCTATGGATATGGCAGAAGGTGAACAATTTAGAAAGCACAGTTTTGGTCCTAGTGTGTATCTGAGACACACATTCACCAATGTTTTATACTTTGAGGGCTGGATCAGATGCCACCAACTCTAATAATTCTTCCCAGGTCTTCTTTTTCCTGATTAGAAACCTTTTATCATACATAGAGTAGTGGGAATCTATGCCTCCTGATCAGTATTGGGAGTTGGAAGAACAATGGTTCCTAAAAACAAACAAACAAAAAACCCCCTAAAAATCCTTGAGGCTTTCAGATACCTACCTCTCAGAGTGTAGGAACCCTCAGGTGCCTCTGGAGGTACAGCCACATGAAGCTTGAGGGACTTTATCACAGCTTCTTCTAGAAAAACATTAGAATGGGGGAGTTAAGGACATTTTCTAAAGCAAATGCCTCCATCTTCCAGATGGAGAAGGAAAGATCTCAGACAGGCACAAGATGCCTCCTCTCCAATCAGCCCAAACCAGGGAGGACCAGGTCCAGACTCCATCTTTGGGGGTTCATGCCACCCACATATCAGTAGGAGCTGAGAATTATTGTGGGAGAAAGCTAAGTGGTTCCAGTAGTCCTGCCTGCTTCCCACTAGGGCATGTTGGAAACTTCATAGGGGCTGTATCTCCAATCTGAGCCCCAGCCTGATCCCCTCACCCAGATGTGAAGGGTCACTGAGATTGTCACTGGAGAGTCTGTCCTCAAGGGGTGGAGCTACTCTGCATCTTGACCCAGCATCACAGACCCAGAGGTCTTCAGATGTCTTGCTTCCTTCTGGCTGCAAGTGCTGCTTCCTTTTCTCTCTAGCTTTGATGAAGTGATCAACAAAGAATATTTAGGTGAATCCTTAGAGAGGCAATAGCATCTGTTTGTGCTTATTAATTCCTAATTTTTTTTATCCCTCCTGCCAAACGTGGCTTGGTTCTGCTTCTAAGCTTACAAGTTTCACTCTAGAGCCCCTGGTAGATGCCATAGAATGAGTTTTTCTACTTAAGTCATGAAGTTGAAGCAGGAGATAGGTTGGTCCCAGGCTGAGCAACTGTAACCTGTTCTTTGTGGACAAAGATTACAGCAGGAGCAAGGAAGAGCTGCATCCTGCTTGGATAAAAGATAGAGACCATCTATTTCTCATTCTTGAGGTCAAGGAGACCTCCAGAACAGAGCTAAATATTATTTACAGAAAGGTTCCTCAGGGGTCAGAGAAGGGAGGGGCACCAGACCATAGTACATCCTGCCAACTTCCCAGAAACCCTGGTGGTAGAATCCATCCTGGGTAAGAGATGACTCAGGGGCTGAAATCCATCCTGGTGCCTGAGTCAGGCCAAATGTGAGCTCAAAGCCAGACGAAGCAAGATGATTGGCCAGAGGAAGCCCAGAAGGATTGCCCCCAAACAAGTGATTTAAACCACCTCTAAGGCATGCCTCACTCTCTTCCTTTCTCTTTCTTTCTGTCTGTCTCTGTCTCTCTTTCTCTCCCTGACACCTCTTACCAGAGCCTGCCTGTGCTTTCCCCACACTTATCTTCTCTCTTCTCTCTCTTAATACACACTTATTTGCCTCACTACCCTCAGTCTCTTTGCAGAATTCTTTCTCTAAAGGGGCAAGTTCTAGGGACCTACATCAAGTGGTTATGGGCTATGGTTCAGGTTTTTCACCCCCACAGCCACCAAGAGAACAAAGTCAGAGGCTCACTCCTCCCTGGTGCACAGCTGTGAATTGGCGGGTGCCTCTGGTTCCTGCTTCCTAACTCAGATGACTTTGGTCACTGAACAACTGCATGGCTGCTCTCTCCACCTTTGGACCTGGCCATTCCTGCAGTGCCTCTCAGGCATGTTTTAACCCTTACTCAGTCCCTTTGGTCCCATTCTCAGCAGAATATACCTAAGCATGTTTTGGGGAGAAAGTTGTCAGATATTTGATTGCCATGCCTGACCATGGCCAGTTCCAGAGCATCAGTAGCTGCCAGAATTAAGTACTCTGGTAAAGATACACAGTTGTACTGGTCCCCACATGCATCACTAACTCTCTGGTCTCATGTAGAAAGGACTCCAAATTCATAAGCAATTCAGAGTCTATTACAAGTTGTGTTAAAATGGAAATTCCCAGGTAGTAATTTGGCAAGGACTTTTTTGGGTAGACTTTCTCAATTTAATGTCATAAAACTTCCTTGAAAGCTTGCATTTGTCTCAAATCATAATTGCAAATTTGGTGTGGAATTATATTTCCAGTTTGGGTTTTGGTGGGCATGGAACACTCAAAAATCATTGCTGCTTCCACTGGGTCCCCTTGATCCCTTTTATAGAAAGCTTAGCATTTGACATGGTGAGAAACCATACGAACATATTTAGAGCAATGATTTTATGTCAATTATAGGTAGAGTCCCACCTCAGTTTCAAAGTGGAGAATGACAGCCACCTTGACAATCATTGCCCATTCCCTGCACGGTCTTGAATTTAAAGAGATACAGTCCAAAGGAGATGCCTCATTTTCATACCTCTCTCAAGCATTTGAAGGGTACACAGAAATTCTTGTTAAAAATCTCCTTAATTAAAATCCTTGTTTTAGGTTTCCTTTGCTGTGCAAAAGCTTGTCAGTTTGATTAGGTCCCATGGGTTTATTTTTGCTCTTATTTCTATTGCTTTGGGAGACTGACCTGAGAAAATATTCATGATGTTGATGTCAGAGAGTGTTTTGCCTATGTTTTCTTCTAGGAGTTTGATGGTGTCCTGTCGTATATTTAAGTCTTTCAGCCATTTGGAGTTTATTTTTGTGCATGGTGTGAGGGTGTGTTCTAGTTTCATTGCTTTGCATGCAGCTGTCCAGGTTTCCCAGCAATGCTTGCTGAATAGACTTTCTTTTTCCCATTTTATGTTCTTGCCACAGCAAAGGAAACCAAAAAGAAAACAAAAAGACAACTTTCAGAACAGGAGAAAATAGTTTCAAATGATGCAACTGACAAGGGCTTAATCTCTAGAATATATAAGCAACTTATATAACCCAACAGCAAAAAAGCCAACAACCCAATGGAAAAATGGACACAAGACCTGAATAGACATTTCTCCAAGGAAGATATACAGATAGCTAGCAAACACATGAGAAAATGCTCAACATCACTGATCATAAGAGAAATGCAAATCAAAACTACCATGAGATGCCACCTCACACCAGTCAGAATGGTCAGCATTAATAAGTCCACAAATAACAAATGTTGGAGGGGTTGTGGAGAAAAGGGAACCCTCCTGCACTGTTGGTGGGAATGTACAGCCACTATGGAGAACAGTTTGGAGATACCTTAGCAATCTTTACACAGAACTTCCATATGACCCCACAATCCCACTCTTGGGCATCTATCCGGACAAAACTCTCCTTAAAAGAGACACATGCACCCGCATGTTCATTGCAGCACTATTCACAATAGCCAGGACATGGAAACAACCCAAATGTCCATCAACAGATGATTGGATTCGGAAGATGTGGTGTACATATATATATATATATATATATATATATATAGTATATATACCATGTGGTGTATATATATATATAAAATGGAATACTACTCAGTCATAAAAAAGAATGACATAATGCCATTTGCAGCAACATGGATGGAACTAGAGAATCTCATCCTGAGTGAAATGAGCCAGAAAGACAAAGACAAATACCATATGATATCACTTATAACTGGAATCTAATATCCAGCACAAATGAACCTTTCCACAGAAAAGAAAATCATGGACTTGGAAAACAGACTTGTGGCTGCCTGATGGGAGAGGGAGGGAGTGGGAGGGATCGGGAGCTTGGGGTTATCAGACACAACTTAGAATAGATTTACAAGAAGATCCTGCTGAGTAGCATTAAGAACTATGTCTAGATACTCATGTTGCAACAGAACAAAGGGTGGGGGAAAAATGTAATGTATACATGCAAGGATAACTTGATCCCCTTGCTGTACAGTGGGAAAATAAAATAAAGTCCTTGTTTTTAAAAAAAAAATCTTTGTTAAAGTATTCTGCTATCCTCTGGTACCCTGAAACTCCCCCCGAATTCTCAATTTCTTACCCCAGAGAATCCTCTCTCTCAGCCACATGAATATTTCCAGTATCCTGTTAATTTACTCATCACTGCTCATTGTACCATCCCCTCAGTGCCCCACTCCCACCCATTATATTTCCCCCCCATATGCAGCATCCTAGGATGTTTTTTCCCCATTGGGTCTGTTGTTTTCCTTCCATGACTCTGCATCCTCTAGTTTTATCTTTTTATCCTCAGGGTTCAGGGAAGATGGGCAGATTTCAAATCCTGAATATTAGTCATTTATATTCCATCATGCACATATTATCTATAACTTCACAACACCTTCATTATTACTATTGTCCTCTTTTTTCAGGTGACAAGATGGTGCAGAGGAACAAAGCCATGTAGCGCATGAGTATCGGAGATTGCATTCAAGTCCCTATCTGTCTGGCTCCCATTGTCTCCCAAACAGCAGGTGCTGCCAAAGGGGGTGGGGGGAATGGGACCATATTGTGATTTCCATTGCTATTTTGTCAAAGATCTAACCTCTTCCACAAAATAAATTAAAAAAATCCCAAATCATAATCACAGTTTTGTCCATAAAGAACAAATGTTTGAACCTGGTAATTATTCAACTGTTTGATTAATTGAAAAGAGGAACAGATTTTCTTCAAAAAAATTTGCTGGTGATAAATAGCAAGAGAAACAGAGTAAGAAAGACTCGGGTTTATGGCCCACCTCAGGTTCAAACTCTAGGGGATTTTCACTCTGAAAAATGTACACACCACCTTTGAAAAACACTGCATCACTCCATCTTCTATCCCTAGCACACCTAGTGCCTGGCGTACAGCAGACAGCCAATAAAGCTTTCTGAATGAAAAAAAAAGTGTGCTAGCTTTTTCTCCCATACCATAATTTCAATGCCACAATGGCTGATCTATGACTGTTTTAATTTTTTTTTTTTGGTCTTTTTGCTATTTCTTGGGCCGCTCCCGCGGCATATGGAGATTCCCAGGCTAGGGGTCCAATCAGAGCCGCAGCCACCGGCCTACGCCAGAGCCACAGCAACGCGGGATCCGAGCCGCCCCTGCAACCTACACCACAGCTCACGGCAACGCCGGATCGTTAACCCACTGAGCAAGGGCAGGGATCGAACCCGCAACCTCATGGTTCCTAGTCGGATTCGTTAACCACTGCGCCACGACGGGAACTCCTGTTTTAATTTTTTAAAGATTAGCCTGAATTCCTTATCGAGTCTAATTTCACTTCAAAACCCATGGCTTTCATTTGTCTTGTTTTGGTGTTCCACCCATACTACACCCACCTGTCACGATTCAAGTTTTTGGTTCGGTCACAGAAAACATGATGAGAGGGAGAGAGATTCTCCTCAAGAATAAGTGGGAGGGAAGGGAAAAGATATGAAAGTTCGTAGGTCCTGAGAAAATGGAATAGCTGAAGAACTGAAGAAATCGGGAAGATTTGGCAGAAACAGAATCAGTGTGGGCAGAAAGAAAAGGGCTGTTGGAGTGGAGTCCGGTGGACCAGCCCCCCTCTCCCCTGGCCCCAAGTGTCACTGACAGAAAAACTTGGTTACTTCAGTGAGGGGTTAGTAATAGGTGAATACCCAATAATAATGTAGGAAATGGGTAAAATGCACAGTATTTACATTGAATTGGGCCTCTTACCAGCACCCCAGCAAGCCTGCCATCCTGGGCACCTTGAAGGGTGGAAAGTCACAGTCTTCAAAGAATACCACTCTATTGCCAAAAGGCTCTGCCAATGAAGCTTTCCTTACCCTGAGTTCATGTCTCTCTCCCCATAGATTTATTTTAGATCTGCTCCTGGAGTCCTGTGGATAATATTCACTTCTTTTTTTTTTTTTTTTTTGGTCATTTTAGGGCCACACCCATGGCATATGAAAGTTCCCAGGCTAGAGGCTGAATGAGAGCTGGAGCTGCCAGCCTACACCACAGCCACAGCAATGCCAGATCTGAGCTGCATCTGTGACCTTCACCACAGCTCACAGCAACATTGGATCCTTAACCCACTGAGTGGGGCCAGGGATGGAACCCGCATCCTCGTGGGTTCGTTACCGCTGAGCCACAATGGGAACTCCCATTTCTTGCATGTGGTCATTTACAGCCTCTTTGAAGAAAATGATCTCAAGCAGAAATTGGTTACTGTTGATTTATGGACCATCTGCCATCTGTATTTCACTAATAAATATGCTGTTCTCAGTGCTGTAACAAGCTTAACTTTAACAACTGAAGTAAGAATACAGTAACAATGATGATAACATTTGAGTGGTTCCTAAAACCTGTACTTCAGGGTGACAGTGTTGTGTGGTAGAAGACAGGTCATGTTTCCTACATCATTCTGGTGAAATAACTATATCATAGTATATTCATTCTATTTTCAAAATGTTGAAATGTGACACATTTTCTCACTTATAAAGGTTTTTAATGGTTTATTTTTAGGATTAAGAATTAATTTAAGGTGACCCACACAAACCTCCTTTGTCATTTTGGTGTGATCTTAGTCAACTATGAAAAAAGAATACTTTTCTAAAATTATACTGTCACTGTTGTTTTGAATTACCCTAACAAGAAATATGATAGCAATAAAAGCCAGCCTCTACTGATATTTCTAGTGACTTCTTTGCAGTAGTTTACCTAGTAGTTTTGTTTTATTACTGGAAAGGAAATAATCACATATCATTTTAATTTTTAAAACTGTGAAATCTATCACTCATGTAGAATAGTACATTGTGACAGCTTTTTGATACGTCAGCTTGGTTAGGATGAATTATGGTCCCAAGAACTCTATTTCTAGTCTCTTCCCAGTTAGGATGGGCTATGGTGACCTTCTCCTAGGACAGATGGATGACAGAAAGGATACATCAGCCATTTCCACTTTGTGGGATATACACCTCTTCTCCCTGCTATGCAATCAAACACTAATTTATGCTCTTCTGTGAAAAGATTCTGTACATGTGAATTAATTGGCTTTAAGTTAATCAAAAGGAAGATGATCCTGTGTGATCCTAACCTAATAAGTTGGAATTCATCTGGGGCGAGTGTCTTTTGCTAATTCACACAGCAAGGCTTGGAGGGGAAAGCAGAAACTTCAGTAACATGTAACAAAGCCACAGGTAGAGCTAGGTTCCCTGGGCATTCTGTTCTGAGGTGAAAAAGATGGTAGAATTGTAGCTAATGGGAATCCTGAGAAAGACAGCTTTCCACACATCTGTCTGTCTTTTGAATCACACTATTCCCTTCTGTCCTAATGTTCCACATCAGGTACTTGGCTGTCATTGTACATCCCATGTGTTTCTCTTTTTTGTTTTAATACCTAGTTTTGGTAGGACCTATCCTCTAGTAGCTTCTTGAGAAAAGGTACACTGAGATAATTGAGATTTTGAATGTCTGAAAATTTTCTTTTCCCCTACTATTTGATCAATAATTTGATTAGAGATAGAATTCTAGCTTGGAAATAAATTCTTATTCAACTTTCAAAGACATTGCTAAATTTCTTTTTTCTAGAGTTGCTGTTGAGAAATACAAACTCATTCTGATCCCTGATTATTTGTATATGTGGCTGGGTTTTTAAAAATTTTGTACAACTTTATTATTTAGTCTCAGTATTCTGAAAATTTTCAGTAATATTTGTTTGGGTGTATTTTTCAATTATGATTGATATCAGTTAAGCCTTTTTAATCTGGAAATTCATATCCTAAATTTTAGGGGCACTTTACTGAGTTCTCTCATTCATAGTTTCCTTCATTTTTTTTTCAATAGTCTCTCTTGTTTGACCTCATTATTTGGATGGTGGACCTCCTGATCTTTCCTACAGGTTTTCTTATTATTACCACCTTCATCTTTTTTTTTTTTTTTCCTTTTTAACTCTGGGGAAGATGTTAAAACCTTTATCTTCCAATTCTATTTTAAAATTTTTGTCTGTTATGCTTTTCATTTTCAAGAGCTCTATGGAAATTGTAGCATCTTATTCTAGCTTAAGAAGCAGAGTTTCCTGCATGGTCTCTGTTTTCTGCACGTTGCTCATTCTGCCTGTTAGATTTGCCTTACCTTCCATGTTAGGCGCATCCCTCTCATCTAACACAATCACTGTTTGTTCACATTATCAAATTACCCATGACATTTTTCACAGAACTAGAACAAACAATACAAACATTTATATGGAACCACAAAAGACCCAGAATTGCCAAAGCAATCCTGAGGAACAAAAACCAAGCAGGTGGCATAATTCTTCCAGACTCCAGGCAATATTACAAAGCCACAGTCATCAAGACAGTGTGGTACTGGTACCAAAACAGACAGACAAACCAATGGAACAGAATAGAGAATCCAGAAATAAACCCAGACACCCATGGTCAATTAATCTTTGACAAAGCAGGCAAGAACATAAAATGGGAAAATGACAGTCTTTTCAGCAAGTATTGCTGGGAAACCTGGACAGCCACATGCAAATCAATGAATCTAGAACACACCCTCACACCATGCATGAAAATAAACTCAAAATGGCTGAAAGACTTAAATATAAGACAAGACACCATCAAACTCCCAGAAGAGAACATAGGCAAAACATTCTCTGACATCAACCTTACAAATGTTTTCTCAGGTCAGTCTCCCAAAGCAATAGAAATAAAAGCAAAAATAAACCAATGGGACCTAATCAAACTGACAAGCTTTTGCACAGAAAAGGAAACCAAAAAGAAATCAAAAAGACAACTCACAGAATGGGAGAAAATTGTTTCAAATGATGCAACTGACAAGGGCCTAATCTCTAAAATATATAAACAACTGATACAACTCAACAGCAAAAAAGCCAACAACCCAATGGAAAAATGGACACAAGAGCTGAATAGATGTTTCTCCAAGGAGGATATACAGATGGCCAACAAGCATATGAAAAAATGCTCAACATCCCTGATTATTAGAGAAATACAAATCAAAACTACCATGAGATACCACCTCACACCAGTCAGAATGGTCAGCATTAATAAGTTCACAAATAACCAACGCTGAGGGGGTGTGAAGAACAGGGAGCCCTCCTACACTGTTGGTGGGAATGTAAGCTGGTACAGTCACTATGGAGCACAGTATGGAGGTACCTTAGAAATCTATACATAGAACTACCATATGACCCAGCAATCCCACTCTTGGGCATATATCCAGACAAAACGTTCCTTAAAAAAGACACATGCACCCACATGTTCATGGCAGCACTATTTACAATAACCAAGACATGGAAAAAACCCAAATGTCCATTGATAGATGACTGGATCAGGAAGATGTGTTATATATACACAATGGAATACTACTCAGTCATAAAAAAGAATGACATAATGCCATTTGCAGCAACATGGATGGAACTAGAGACTCTCATCCTGAGTGAAGTGAGTCAGAAAGAGAAATACAAATACCATATGATATCACATATATCTGGAATATAATATATGGCACAAATGAACCTTTCCACAGAAAAGAAAATCATGGACTTGGAGAATAGACTTGTGGTTGCCAAGGGGGAGGGGGAGGGAGTGGGATGTATTGGGAGCTTGGAGTTAATAGATGCAAACTATTGCCTTTGGAATGGATTCGCAATGAGATCCTGCTGTGTAGCACTGGGAACTATGTTTTGGTCACTTATGATGGAGTATGATAATGTGAGAAAAAGGAATGTATACATGTATGTATAACTGGGTTACCATGCTATATGGTAGAAAATTGATGGAACATTCTAAACCAGCTATAATGGAAAACAAAATCATTTTATATATATATATATTTTTTATTTATATATATATATAAATAAAATGTCAAAAAAAAACCCCCAAAACCCCACCAGAAAACATATATATATATTTTATTTATATATATATATAAATAAAATGTCAAAAAAACCCCCAAAACCCCACCAGAAAACAATGAAGAACTAAAAAATGGAGGTTCTAAGCATGGGTGGAGTCTTTCCACTTTGAGCTTCACTATTGGGTTATCTGAGTAGCATTTTTGCTAGAGGACCCAGTTATCTATACCTTTCTTCATGGAAATGTCAGATCCTTTATAAATTAGGTCAGATTTCCTCCTATTTGGAGGACAAAGGCCTGGCAGCCAGCCTCCTGGGAGCTGAGTAGAGAAAGAATGGGATCTCAACATTTAGCATTTAATATGCAGAGTCATTTATTCTGCTGTTTTTTGTATAGTACTCACACCTTCAAATATGCCTGACAATCGTGCAGAGAATAACTCCAGCCGTCTGTCATGGTGGTGGAAGGAGTTAGTGGAGGAAATCTAGGAATCTGAAGGTTTCCAGCCCAGGTGTCCCTCAGACCTCCTGATCTGACCCCAAATCCTTGTCACAGCCAGGTCTATATGTGCTGGACAGGTCTACACACTTACGAGGGTTCTGTTTCCATTTTTAGCTTAGAATTTGCTGTTCAGGAGCCAGTTAACACACCCTCAATAACTTTCCAACTTTTGCTGTTGTTGCTGGGTTTTTCTCTCTGTATTCCTAATCTTGTGAGTTCCTATCTTAAAAAAAATTCCTATATAAAATTTTAGTGGGATTTCTAGACAAAGCAAAATTAGACATGAGTCTAAAATTTAAAAAATTCAGATTAAAAATTTTAGAAATGTTGAATGTGCAATGAATTTTATTAGTTCAAATTCTTTTTCTGCTTTAGCTAGGGATGGGGCAGATGGTGCTGCTATTAATAAAATGGGAGTTTGGGGGATACTCTGACTTGGATTTCATCAGCTTCAGTTTCAAACATGTTAACTTTGAGATCATTATGAAATATGCACATTAAATGAAAATAGGTGGGTGGATATATGAGTCTAGAGATCAGAAGGATTCAGACTAACCTAAATTTAAGAATGATGGCATATATGTTGTATTCGAGAGGGTGCGTTGAATAAAAATGGGAAATTTTATTTTGATAGCATTTTTTTTTTTTTTGGCTTTTTTCAGGGCCTCACCTGTGGCATATGGAAGTTCCCAGGCTAGGGGTCGAATTGGACCTGCAACCGACAGCCAACACCACAGCCATAGCCACAGCAATGCCAGATCCAAGCTGTGTCTGTGACCTACACCACAGCTCACAGCAAAGCCAGATCCTTAACCCACTGAGTGAGGCCAGGGATGGAACCTGCAACTTCATGGTTACTAGTTGGATACGTTTCTGCTGCAATACAATGGGAACTCTGATGTGATAGCATTTTTCACTAGGATTTTTATTTAAATAAATGTAGATTGACATGTACCGGTAAGAAATAATACAGAGAGAACCTATGCGTCCTTTACCCAAGTTTCCTCTTATGATAACATCTCACAAAACTATAGCGCAATGTTACATCCAAGATATTGACATTGACATAAACTACAAAATTCATTCAGATTTTTTCAGTTTTCCCTGCATTAATATATGGGTATGTGTGTTTAGTTCTATGCAGTTTTATCGTATGTTTAGATTCATGTGCCCACCACCACAGCTGATACAGAACAACATTTTTTGAAGAAAAATATTTCAGAAGCTTAGCAAGAATACCAATGAAATTACACTTCTAACTTCAGGGTCTCAAAAATTCGAATTTTACATGAAAATATCTTATTCTTTGTCATAACTCAAGTTTAAGACCTCATAAGTGGCCCTGGATAGATTATGGAAGACAGTATCCTCTGATAAAACTCTGAATGTCCCAGTTTGCCCCTCCTTTCCAAGTAACTCCCACTGTCTCATCTAATGAGGCTGTTTCTGTTTTGACTGAAGAGTTTATAACTACCTTTTCTAAGAGAGAATAACTCGTCAAAGGAAACAATTTCCTCTCTGTCATCACCACCATGCCGTACGTTATCTCAAGTTCTTTAGTTACAGGCAAATTCTAGCATTTTTCATTTGCTCTAGGCAGCAGTGTAACTGCTCCATAGCAGCCCTTCCATTATAGCCATATGACCTAGCAGATCTATTGATATTTTAGAGTCTGGCGTTTAGGAATGAGGCATGTATCACACGGCAGTCCCCAGAAGAGAATCATAGGACCCGAGTGTTGTAAAGTAAAGCCATCCTATTTTCAGCATGCTAATTATTCCTCTTTCTTTCTTTTTTTTTTTTTTTCCTGAGATTAGGTTTTATTATATGTGGAAAGAATCTGAAAAAGAATATGTGTAACTGACTCACTTTGCTGCACACCTCAAACTAACACAACATTGTAAATCAGCTATACTTCAATAAAATAAAATTTTTAAGAAAGATTAGGTTTATTATCTGCATTTTGCAGCTAGGCAGCTCCTGGATTGCTACTGAACCCTGGTAGCCAATGTCTGAGCCTGTGACTGGGTGCCCAACATAAACTGGATGCTGCCAGATTCATTTAGCCGTAAAGTTGGGTAAGTTCAGAAGATTCCAACATTAGCTTTGAAGGCATAGGACCATATCCCAGGGCACCTACTTCTGACAAAATGCTGCAACTCTTTTAGCCCATATTTATGACTTCTGTGAATGAAAAATATTGCCTGCCATACAAGTCAACAAAGGATGTTGCAGCCAACAAGCCATCACATTGTGCCCCATGCCAACCCAGTGAGCCCTGAGGGAACTCAGGATAGAAACAGGATGCCCAGCATCTAGCAGTCAACTGCTGCAGCCACTCTCCACTACCTCCACCTGCCAAGGTGCACCCTGAGGAGACTTACGATGAGAAAGCTCAGGATGTTGGCCCCAGATAGTTGAGGTGCATATCAATGGAATGACTTCAGTGAGCCCAGACTCTTCCATCTTCCCATGCATAGAAAATTGCTAAATTCCTTAACTTGAGATATCTGGTTTCCTTTAATTAAAAATATCTTTTGATGTTCCGACTACCTGGTCTTCATTGCAAAAACTCCTCTACATCCTGGCTCCCCCCCTTACCTCTTCAGAGCAATCCTACAGGGTGATCTGAGAGTACTCTCTCCTAGGCTGGAGTCCTCAGAAAGCCCACCAAATAAAACACAACTCTCAACTATTAGGTTATACTTTTTGTTGTTGTTGTTGTTAGCCTACACCTCACAGAGAGTTCTCTCAGAGAGTTTGAGTTATTTGAGTCTATTTTACTCAAAATAGAAAAAAATTCGCATCAGGTTTATGAACAGTCATGTCATGCATGACATGCAGCCCCAGCAGGAAGTGGACTACTGTGCTGGTACACCTGTCTCAGGAATAATTCTCTGGGACAGTGGAAAAAGAGATAGAATTCCAAGGAGGACATGTTTCTTATCCACTTTTTCTGGAAGAAGAGATGGTCTAGCTAAGACTATCTAATTTCCATGGCTAATAATTTGGCTACAGGATTGGAGAAATGAGATTGGAAAATTGGTTACATGAAGACTTGATGGGGGACAAAGATGGACCTTTCAAAATGGCCCAGAGCAGAAGGCTAGTTGTGCCCCATGTCAACCCTGAAGGCTAAAGGCTCCCACCATGTAGGGGACAGCCTACCCTGAATGAGTCGCTCAAGCTCTTTCCTTATTCACCCTAGTGTTTTTTTTTTTTTTGTAATGGGCTTGTAATTCAATTGGCTGAGATGGCAGGAATCATGCTACAAATGGAGTCAATATTAAGTGTGGGGGGGGGGGGTCTTGACCATCTCAGTTATTGAGAAATAGCTGAATTCAGAACAGTTACTGAAAATGGAGCTGATGGAATCTGCTAATGCACTGGATGTGAGGGGAGGGGAGGGGAGGTGTCAAGTGTGACTTCAAGGGTTTTTATCCAAGCCAACAGTAACGTTATTGGCTTCAAGAGAAAGGGTGAATTTGGGGTGAGCTTACGTTCTAATCTAGACAGTCAGATCATTCCTCCCAGGAATCTTGATCCGAAGCAAGTGACACAGAAAGGGGACACCACATTTATCACAATGGCAATGACAGTCAGACCAGGTTGCTGCTGTCCACACTATCCTTTCTGATGCTAGATTCCTGGGGTTCCCCTGATCCGGCCGTTATCTGGGCCTGGTTCATTCATTTTGTCAGCCCTTTGTAGTCTTCAGTGGCTCTCCAATGACCTCTATCTGCATAGGTTTAGTTGCGGTGGCAACCTGACTGACAGGATGGGTGAGCATGCTGTGAGAGATTAGTTTATAGGCAGTCGTGGTCTCAGGACAATGAGCATCCTGCTGCCACAGCAATCCAATAAAGAGAAGCTACCTGTGAGATGTGTATGTTTCACCTAAAATATATTGTTCTGTGAGAATACTGAACATCATACTAATCTCTGCCTGTCAGATCTCCTTGGAAACCACATTTACAGGAAGCAATGATCTTGACAGTATTTTAAAATCTGATCCAATAATGAGTCCTATTGAGCTGTTGGGGTTTTTTTTTTGTTGTTTGTTTGTTTAGTAATGACCCTCAGTATAAATAGATTGCTTTATACGAAATTGCAATTCAGTAAAAATATTCTTGGTGTGTGGGGGAGGAATAATTTTTTCCTTGAGTCTGAGGTTTTACTTTTTATGTCTTATTTTATTGTACATTTTCTTGAAAATCACCTCAATTTCTGTGTGTGTGTGTGTATGTGTGTGTGTGTGTATAATGAGACAGGTTATATATTAATCATTCAATCTTTATGGAAGATTATAATTAAACTACACAAATACATGTAAGTCTTTCTCTTAAAGATATTCCACAGGTCATATCAAGCATAACGACCCTCACTGTTGAAAAATTATTTCTGATATATAAACGAAGATCAACTTGTTTTAAGTTACCATACTTCTCACTTGATTTATCATTAGTAGAGGTGTTGAACAATGGATCACCCTTCTTCATCTCAAGCCTTACACAACCAGAAAATTTTTCATTTTATGGAGCTCCTTTGTAATACGTAAGATGTTTTGGTGCATCCTATTTACCTGTGAATCAATATCTATCCATGTGTTATTATCAGAGATAAAGCTATTGCTAAAAGTAACAGACTGCTTTCACATGTATTCAAACAAGTTTGCATATTTTGAAAATGCCTTATTTTACCAAAAAGGATTATTGTTCCTAATTTGGACAATACTCTGCTTATAGTTGCAGACAACACCTGCACTAGGTCATTTCATCTTGAAAATATATGTCTTTGTTCAATATCAAGGCAACTGGTCACAATTGGGTGGGGTACGGCTGGGAGTTTCCACAGGGCATGGCTCACTGGTATTAAAATTTGGAGAAATGAGGGAGTTCCCATCATGGCGCAGTGGTTAACGAATCCGACTAGGAATCATGAGGTTGCGGGTTCGATCCCTGGCCTTGCTCAGTGGGTTAAGGATCCGGCGTTGCTGTAAGCTGTGGTGTGGGTCGCAGACGCAGCTCAGATCTGGCGTTGCTGTGGCTGTGGCATAGGCCGGCGGCTACAGCTCCGATTCGACCCCTAGCCTGGGAACCTGCATATGCCACATGAGCGGCCCTAGAAAAGGCAGAAAGACAAAAAAAAAAAAAAATTTGGAGAAATGAGAATAGCAAAGTGCCAGCAGTACCTTAGAGTAAAAGCACTGGAGTAATGTGGAAAATATCTCTAAGAACCCACAAAGATTCAAAGCTCTTCTTCATGGCACCTCAATATCACAGATGCACCTCATCCAACATGATACCCTGTGAGATAGGGAGGGAAGCAGAAGGAAAGAGCAAATGAGGCCAGCAAGTGGCAACACTGCAGTCATTGCTCATCTTTCTTGGGGAAGGGGAAGAGCGCCTTCTGGAGGACCAGTGGCTGCTTCAGGCCAGGGATCAGGGTGAGACAAGAATTATTCCACAATCGCCTTCCTAAGCTCAGCCCCAATTACCACCTCTCCCCACTCCAATTTAATTTAAAACATGTATATTTTCAGTCCTGCAATCACCAATGTTTGTTTGTAGATTACACTGACAGAGCAATGAAATAGCATGGCCCATTAACAAGATTATTTGAAGAGAACCTTTGAGAAGGCAATTCATAATTATTTCTGAAATTAGGCCACTGTTTTCAATGTGTCTGATGCAACTGATCCACATTTGAGTTGTCAGGCATCTAAATCTGCTCCCTACCACAGTCATTTTCTCTTGCTGTTTAATCAAGATTCCCAAAGAATTTATTTCCCTGGCATCATAGCTTGGAGAGGGGGGTAACTACAGGGCAATTACATTTTTTATTTGCATATTCTAGATATTCTCTCCCATATATAAAATAAAGACAATACATAAATAATGCTCTTCTTGACAGTGCATGAACAGTAATTCTTGACACAATCCTCATATTTTCAAAAGATAATGAATGTCTAAAACTGACCACTAAAAGTTAAGGAAGCTTAAAAGGTTCCTGCTTCAAACTGGCTCTTTTCATTTAAAAAACAATGTGTCCATCAGAATAGCCTAATATATTGTCTTCCAGATACCCAGCTGCCCATCCTTCAAACAAATGAATGGTTCCTGATAGGACACCCTGGTGGCTGCTTGGCTGCAGTAAAGGATTATGATACTCATTCCACCTCCACAGTTTCACTTCTTTTGTTTCCTCGCCTAAGATAACGCCTGCCTTCTCTCTTCTCCTTATTTAAATCTTGCCAGCCTTTAAGGCCCAAATCCCACTCTCTTCCTTAAATCTTACACCCATAGAATCCTATAGCATATTATTACAAGGTGACTGACATTTATTCAGTCAAAAACACATTGTTTTCTGTTAAATTCCAGGCATTATGGACTGGGAATATGGAGAGGTTTTTTTGTCTTTTTTTTTTTTTTTTTTTAAATGATTGCTCTTAGGAGCCGATTGTTGACCCAGACACACATATCTTGTCCTCCTAGCTAAATCTAAATCTCTTTTTTTAAAAAGGGATCATGTTCACATCTATTACTAATAGGACCCCTACATCCAACCCCAAGCTTCTAATATAGAGATGAGAACATAGCTACACACTAGTAGTCAACAAAAATTAGATTTCTTAACCATACATAGAGTCTAAAAGGAAAAAATACTTTACCATAAGATCTATTCAGAATTATCTGACACCATTTCAACAGCTCCTAGCCATCAGAAGTTACACTTCTCACTTTACTCTCAATGCATTTCTCTGCTCCTTTAATCTCTGGTGCACTATATAACATTTATTTTAAATACTATAAAGCCGAGTGCTGAAAAGGGTAGCATCAGGCTATACTGCCTGGATTCAAATTCTAGAATCTTATATAGATGACCTTGAGTCACCTAAGTTTCCTCATTTGAAAAAATGATCATGATATGTATATGTAATTTAGAAGGTAGTTGTGAGGATTAAATGAGTTAATGCATAGGAAACATTTAGAAAGCTATCTATCATGTAGTAAATGCCAGGAAATTTTTATTCATGACTATTATAATTATTCATGGCACCATCAAGTGGTGTTGCTAGTCAGGCCAATTCTAAGATGGAGCACTCCAGCCAGAAAGAGGGTATTTGATGTATTCTGACTTATAGTGGAAATAACTTCTAAAGGCAGAAAGTGAACTCCCTGAATTCACTGACTTTGGAATAAGCACTGAGCTGTTCTATCATCTTCCACTGAACAGTCTGCTTTCAGGTTCGGTCCAGTGCTTTTTTTTTTTTTTGGTGTTGTCAGGCTGCATTAAAAATATGAGTAAGATATGATCTCTTTTTTCAAATAGTTGACTCTCTGAACTGTGCTAAATAGTGTAGTGCTATCTTGTCCTCCAATCATACTACTGCAGAGATGTCAGTGGAATTTATCTTAGCAAAATCCAAGAAGGTATAGCCTTAATTCTGCTGTACTTGAACTACCCTACGGCAGTAATAATATGTGAGAAATTGGGGTTGATGGCAGAGATGGTGGATCAGAATAACCTATCAGCCAGGACCCTTAGCTGCTGTTGGAAGGATCCACTCCAGCTATTTTTATTTTCATTTTTTATTTTTTGCTTTTTTTAGGGCTGAACCCGCAGCATATGGAAGTTCCCAGGCCAGGGGTCAAATTGGAGATACAGCTGCTGGCCTACACCATAGCAACAGCAACATAGGATCCAAGCTGCATCTGCGACCTACACCACAGCTCATGGCAATGCCAGAACCCCAACCCACTGAACAAGGCCAGGGATCGAACCCACATCCTCATGGATACCAGCCGGATTCATCTCCGCTGCACCACAATGGGAACTCCCCACTCCAGCTACTTTAAACATGAGAGAATGTATGAACAAGAGTATTAAAGTATTTCCTCCAGGCCAGAAAAGTGATTTTATAGCTCCGTGACCAAGAAAAAGAATAGCTAGGAGAAATGCCCAACTGTGACACGGAACTGTTCTGGCAGAACCCCACTGCTACCATCTCACAGTTTAAAGCCTATGACACAGACTCTGGGTATTAACACCTCCACTGCTGCTGCTTTCAAAGGTCAAATTCCTTTGCTATCATGCTTGCAAGAAGATCCAATAGTCATGTGTATAGCCTGACAACTCTCCTTCTAATCTTGAAGAACTGTATGTGCTTGGCAAAATCAAAGCCAGAAGCCCTACCTTCAAGAGAATCTGTTTTTTTTTTTTTTTTCTTTTTCTTTTTCCCTTCCTCCTCCTCTTCTATTTCCCCTCCTTCTCCTTCATTTTCTTCTCTTTCTTCATCAGTGTGAGAGACAAGCAGAAAGAGGTTAAAGCAAATATTGAGAGACAATTTCACAGTATCCACTACTGTTCACATCTTTGGCTACTCAACACTCCTCTTCCCAAATTTGAGCTTTCTAAACAATGAAATAGCAAGTATAGCATGCTGAGTATTTTTCTTACAAATGAAAGTGCTCTCATTTTCTTTCCCAAACAAAAAGAAGTCTTTGGGTGATATTCATTACTGCTTTAGACTGGTTGGAATTTTTTCTTGAGTCCTGTAATTTATGGACTAAATAATAAAATTAATTACTCTTTCAAATGGAAGAGGACAGGAAAATAATTAATAAATAATTTGAATATATGAATAGTAAAGTAAGACAGCGAATGTGTTAGGCCACTACAGCCTTCTTTGCTGCAGCTGGTCATGATGTTCTCTATGGTATCCATAACCTTTTTTCTGCACCCCATTTCATGTTCTTTCTGCTCTCAGTCAAAGCCTCAGTTTAAGTACTTTACCTGGTGGGGTGACCCAGCCTTCCTGGCTGAAAGATGTGTGTTCTGGTAGTTTCATCTGTATAGGGTTACTCTTCTCTGCTAACTTTACCTTTGGGCCCAGGAGAACCAGGAGGCAACTCAGAGGATGTCCTGAGTTCATGTCCTATGATCTTGTTCCCTTGTTCAAGCACAAAATGACTTCCCCTGTTGATCAAGATTTTTATCGATAAGTAATTAACCTCTTATACTGTGGTAAGGGCCCTCCCTGAACAAAAGGAAGGCAACGTGGGATAACCAGCATTTGTGTGCGCATGCATAAATCTGTGGCAGCAAGACATAATCAGCATCCACATGCAACTTTCTAACAGAGACCATCCAACCAGGATTTACAGAATGTATGTTATCTTCTAAGGGGGACAAAGGGATCAAAGTGTAAAAGAAAAAAATAATGGAGGGTATATAAGACAGTGCCCCGCTGCAAACCCAAATTTGTCTATTCTCTCTCAAAGAAGAGATAGTTTCCCAAAAGCCCATGTGACTCATCATTGCATGAGTCTGTTAAGATTCTCCTCTTAGGGCTTTCCAGAGCAATGAAACCTGGCACAGACACCTGTCTTAGTCTGTTTGGGCTCTTCTAACAATACACCATACACTGGGTGACTTATAAACATTTACTTAAACTTCTGGTGGCTAGGAAGTACAAACCATGGTGCTAGCAGATTTGGTATCTAGGGAGAGTCCATTTCCTGCTTCACAGATGGACATCTTTTTGCTGTAACTTCATGTGGCAGAAGGAGTGAGGGATCTGTGTGCATCTCTTTTGTATAACAGCATTAATTGCATTCATGAAGGCTCCACCCTCATGACCTAATCACCTCCCAAGGCCCCATCTCCTAAGACTATAACTTTGGGGGTTAGGATTTCAACATATGAATTTGAGTGGGGATACAAACATATAGTCCATAATACTAGCCTAATTTGAAAAATGTGTCTAAACTCTTGCAATCTTGTGGCCCTATTTATATAATCAGGACCCAGCTGGTTCCATTTCAAACAATTGATGCAAATGTAATTCAGAAGGAAGACAGAGCTTCTCAAGTCAAATGATAGAGGATCCCAGCACAAATAAGTTGGTAACAAAAGTTACCCACATAGTTTAATTACATAGTTTAATTTCTAGAACAAGGAACTGTTCTCTCTGAATATGAAGATAAATTTAACTGCATACTTAATTATTTTTAAATTTAATAATAGGAGGGATGTAAGCATAATTTAGATTTATATAGTATAGCAATAGCAGGCTTCACCAGTTCTCAAGATGAAATATGTAGCAATTTTGTCCAAATAGATATTTCTTGAATGTCAGGGGCAAGAATTTGAGCCCTCCCCCCCAGTCTAAAAACAAACAAACAAAAACCAAAACAACCTTCCAATGGCCAAGCACTATTATTCAGGTTCAAAATGTTAAGAAACAGTCACGAAGGCTGAGTTTAGGTTGCCAGGCTGAAGTCATGTTTGTGGTGTGGAGGTAGAAAGGTAGAATTGGGCACTGACTCTAAGTGGAGGGCAGGTCACCAACACAGAGGAGACTTAGAGGGAAAGGGATTCCTTGTACCTGTTCAGTACTCAGTACTTCCTTCTCTCTCAGTCTGAGAAGGCTTTCCAATTAGCCTAGCTTTCCCAGCAAGCTTGCAGAATACTGGTATGGAAGATGATGATAAGGAGACCTAATAAAACTGCAAGGGAAGTAAAGGCATCTAGTTTGAGCACCATCTCCTTCTTAAAAGCATTTGATAGAAGGCATCAGTATTTCTGCCAAGGGATCCTTTTCTTTGTTCTTGAACCATCCCAGTGATAACAGGTCAACCATTTCTGAAGGCAGCTGATTGTAGGATGGACAACTCTGCCTGTTAGACCATATTCTTTTTTTTTTTTTTTTGTCTTTTTGCCTTTTCTAGGGCTGCTTCCGTGGCATATGGAGGTTCCCAGGCTAGGGGTCGAATCAGAGCTGCAGCCACTGGCCTATGCCAGAGCCACAGCAACGTGGGATCCGAGCTGAGTTGCAACCTTCACCATAGCCCACAGCAATGCTGGATCCTTAACCCACTGAGCAAAGCCAGGGACCTAACCTGCAACCTCATGGTTCCTAGTCGGATTTGTTAACCACTGCGCCACAACGGGAACTCCATGTTAGACCATCGTCTCATAACACGTGCTTTTTCCTTGGTTCTTGCCATTGGTCCTAACACTCCAAATCAGAGAGCCAATGTTATACTCTTCCTCTCCACAGTAGCTCTTCAGCATCAGAAGGAAGCTATCACACCCCTGTTCTCTAGACCTTTTTCCTCCCAGCTAAAAAAGTCTCCTGTCTTTTCGGTAGTTTCTTGGATGGCATGGCTTCAAGTTGCAGTAGGATAATATATTTGAAAGAGCCACTACTTTTTTCCTGGTAATAATTTGTCAATGGCTGGGGAGGACTTGCCTTTGGCAGCAGAAAGAAAGGTCCCTCCAGCAACTGAGAAGGATGATGACC
Organism: Phacochoerus africanus; assembly: GCF_016906955.1. Lineage (NCBI taxonomy): Eukaryota > Metazoa > Chordata > Mammalia > Artiodactyla > Suidae > Phacochoerus > Phacochoerus africanus. Next base: position 55,080,382 of record NC_062545.1, read on the forward strand.
AATCTTTTGGGCTCTCACAACTTTTAAGGACTCACTCATTTGAGAAAAAGCACAGTCGACAGATGTGGACCCTTTCATACAGAGCTCCTGGCAAAGTGATGGTGGGGGCTTGTTGACTGGGTAGGTTGAGGATGCTGGGCCTCGCACATCCCCAGGACATTAAAGAGAAGTGTCTCGTGAGAAAGACAGCCAGACTCTGAGCACAGATGATGTTCCTCAGGTTGAGAAACATCACCAGTCTCAGGGGTCACCTGTCTTTCTCATGCAAAAGGAAGCAGTGAACACACAGAGAGGAAGTAATGAGCACATAGAGAGGAAGTAGTGGTGATTTATAAGGAAAAGTTCTAGAATGTACTTGATAGGAGCCAAACAAAACCAGTTTTGTTTGACAGCTGCCCTGAACCAATTCCCCCAGTTAAAAATAAAATGACAAAATTTATTCACAAATATTTTCTCTTTCCTGAATATATTTCTGTTTACTAAAACCCTCTTCCAGTGGAGTTCTCAGGAGAGAGAGCCATGACACAGCGGTGGTCTGCCCGTGCAGTCTGGCACAGAACACCGCTTCTTTCACTGCAGTATTTTAGAAAAAGAGTTTATCAGTAAATAGAGACCAAAATTAATCACATGGTTATCTAATATTAAAATAGATTTAGAAAAAAACTCAAGGGTCAAATTTGCCCTTCCCTAAATCGGGCACTATCTTCTCAAAGCAGAGATGTCATTACTGATATTCTAGTCATTTCTTTGTTTCTTGTTTGCCTAACCATAATTGGTGGGAATATTAACAATATTTTGTTTAGGAGTAATTATATGCCTTTAAATAAGAATATAATTGCGAGAGATAGGTAATTACATTTCCTTATTTGGTATATAAAATATATGTCATTTAGTGTTTTTGATTAATATAAGGGGGTATGGAGGAGGTTGGTCAAGGCTTTTCTGGAATAACAGGAAATAGACCCTAGGACAAGATAAACAACTTTTCACATCCATGTGCTTACAGGCTTCTATGACCATGAGCAATGGATTGAATTTTTGGAGGGCTTATAAAATTTTTATGAAAGTTTCTCCCACTGGAGTTCCCGTCGGTGCAGTGGTTAACGAATCCGACTAGGAACCATGAGGTTGCAGGTTCAATCCCTGCCCTTGCTCAGTGGGTTAACGATCCGGCATTGCCGTGAGCTGTGGTGTAGGTTGCAGACGTGGCTCGGATCCCGCGTTGCTGTGGCTCTGGTGTAGGCCAGTGGCTACAGCTCCGATTCGACCCCTAGCCTGGGAACCTCCATATGCCGCGGGAGTGGCCCAAAGAAATAGCAAAAAAAAGACAAAAAAAAAAAAAAAGAAAGTTTCTGCCACTGAGAAGACTTTGTCTGGAAAAATACTTCAGTTTCCTGATAATGCATTCTTCAGACAGGAATTGAGATTGCTGAAGAGACTTGACCCTTATAATCAAATTATTTTTTGTAGATTCTTATGTTTATATTATATATATTTGCGTATATGTATATATCACATATTTTCATTTCTATATATTTTATACTTCTATATAAATATATATTTAATATATTAATAGGTTCTGGAAACCATGGCTTTAGGGAGATGGCTTCTGGTGCTGGTAATGTTGTGACAGGTGCCTCTAAAATGATCCCCCATGATCTGTTATTCATGGCATTTGTGACCTTGTATAATCACCTCCCTTTGTTTATGGGCTGGACAGATACAATATGGTAAAAGGGATGAGATATCACTTCTAAGATTAAATTAGATTAGATATATAACAAAAACCTCCAACTTCTGTTGTGCTCATCCTCTTTCACTACTCTTTCCTGTTTTTCTAAGCCTTTGCTCCGAGGCATAACGGGTGTACTGTTTTGAGTAGCTCTATAGAGAGGTCCAGGTGACAGGGAACCAATGTCCCCAGCCAACAGTGAGCCAGGACTAAGAGCCACTGTCTCAGAGCATCGGAGGAAATGAATCCTGCCAAAAAGCACACAGGCAAGCTGGGCAGAGGGTCCTCTGCCAGTTAATTTTTGAGCTGACTTTTGCCTTGGCTGACACCTTGATTACAGCCTTGAGAGAGACCCTGAGTCAAAGGACTCAGAAAGTTGCTCCAAGAATCCCGACCCGCACTGTGAAATAACAAATGTGTGATAAGAACAACTGTGAGCTGAGTTTGGAGTGATTTGTTATGTAGTGATTATTAATACAAATAGATATTACATTCTTATCAGCAAAGACTAATTTTGAAACTTTCTTGGTGGCCAATTCATATTAATTTGTATTGATTGTAACTAAAATTATTACTTTTTTTTTTTTAGGGCTAAATCTGTGGCATATGGAAATGCCCAGGCTAGGGGTCAAATCGGAGCTGCAGCTGCTGGCCACAGCCATGGCCACAGCAATGCAGGCAACACAAGATCCAAGCCACATCTGTGACCTACATCATAGCTCATGGCAACACCAGATACTTAACGCCCTGAGCAAGGCCAGGGATTGAACCTACATCCTTATGGATGCTAGTTGGGTTTGTTATCACTGAGCCACAACAGGAACTCCTAAATTATTAAGCTTTTAAATTCCAGTCTACTCTAATTCAAAGCATGTTAGAGATCCCTGTAGTAGAGGTTTCTGGATCAAGATTGCTTAGACTCAGATATCAGCTTAACACTCACTAGCTGCGTAACCTTGAAAATTTATTTAACCTCTCTGAGCTTTATGATTGGCATCTGTAAAATGGTAACAATAATAATACCCACAGACTTCCTATCCCAACACACACCCACACCCACACACACCCAAACACATACCCTGAAATTCTTTGATTTTGCCGTTTCATAGGCAGCCTCAATGACAAAGTAAATAATGTGGGAAAGACCTAGAAGTACTCTTTAATGTAATTATTTTTTGCTCTTTGGATAAACTGCAGATTATTGATCTTTCTAGAAATTCTGTGAATAAATCTCTGGGAAGTTTGATACTGCTGACTTAAATGTATGGAAAAATATTCTTTGATAATCATATTTTAAAGTGTCAGAAGAATATAAGAATTAAAAATTACTTAAATACCATATTATATAATTTTCTAGAACATAAGTAAAAATGAAATATGATAATTTTCAAAAGTTTTCTCTTGAGGCTCCTTTAGTTTTTTGTTTGTTTATGTTTTATTTTGTTTGCTTTTTAGGGTTAAACCTGTGGCATATGTAATTTCCCAGGCTAGGGGTCCAATCAGAACTGTGGCTACCGGCCTACATCACAGCCACAGCAACGCCAGATCTGAGCCTCGTCTGCAACCCATGCCACAGCTCATGGCAATGCTGGATCCTTAACCCAAAGAGCGAGGCCAGGGATAGAACCTGCATCCTCATGGATCCTAGTTGGGTTCATTAACCACTTAGCCATGAGAGGAACTCCCTCCTTTAGTATTTTATTACCATTTTTTTCCCATTACAACCCTCACTGCAATTTGTACAATATGCCTGTTGTGTATTTCCCTCTCCCCTGCATTATAGACTCTACAAGGGCAGGGAAATTTCTTTTTCAAGACTACAATTTTGGCAGCCAACTTTTTCAAGACTAAAATTTTGGCAACCAACACAGAGTTTGGTATATTATAACAGAAGCTTGGTGAAAATTTGCTAAATGAAAAAAATGAATGGGTGCAACATCAATCACAAATACAGAAAACTGGAGTTCTCATTGTGGCTCAGCAGTTATCGAACCTGACTAGATCCGTGAGGATGGTAGGTTCGATCCCTGGCCTTGCTCAGTGGGCTAAGGATCCAGCATTGCCATGAGCTGTGGTGTAGGTCACAGATGCAGCTCAGATCCTGTGTTGCTGTGGCTGTGGTGTAGGTTGGCAGCTACAACTCCGATTGGACCCTAGCCTGGGAACCTCCATATGCCACGAGTGCAGCCCTAAAAAGACAAAAAAAAAAAAAAAAAAGACAGAAAAAGGACCAAAATAAATAAATAAATAAATACAGAACACTTTGAAATAATTCCTGGTAGATTGATTTAGATAAAAAATACTGCTTTATTTGTAATTGAAATTAATAGATACAAATCACTAATAGGATTAACCACCCAAGAGGTATTTATCTTCTGTTTAAAGAACATCCACATTTTTACTTTTTATAATTTTCTCTCTATCCAGTAGAGGATAAGAGCTCTCTGACACACACACACCCATTACCACCACCACCACTACCACAGTCACACATAAATGAGAGCAAAGCAAACCTGTTTGGACTAATGCATCAGTGAGGCTGCCACCTTCAAGAAAGAAAAGTGTTCATAAACTTAAGTACTAAAAAATTGAAATACGAGTTCGTTCACCCAAGAGTGTCTGTTTGAAATGTGAATTGGAGATATTTTCACACAGAGGAGGCTTCCTGAGCCCTTGCCTAATGAAGGTTACCATAATCAACTTTTTCTCCTCCCAGCCTCCGTCACAACCCCTCTCACATGTCTGCATCTCAAGACACCATAAGGGACTAGCACTGCAGGAGCACATCATCTACTCTCTCAGTCAATTATTTCCTGGGGAAGATTTTATGATCTCACCTAAAAAATACTCAATATTTGAAACTGCCAGTTACAAGTTTAAAAAGGTAAAGCCGCCTGTATTTTGTCATATTTTTTCATATAATACATCCCAGTATGCTTGCTCTCTTTCTCTGTCTCTATCTGTCTGTCTGTCTGTCTCTCACACGCATATACACACACACTTTTTACATAATTTTGTTTGAAATTTACCTCCCATAAATACCCACGGCTGTTATTACTGTGCCAGTATTACCCAGCAGGCCTGTGAGAGAACGAAAGCCCCCTTTCCAGCATTGCCTCGCCCACCCTAGAGGAGTTAATTTACCTGACTTGACTAACATTGTATGTGACATGACGGTCCCTTGAAAAGGAAAGGTGCCCCAAGTTACTACACTATGGTGTATTTTTGTGATCAGATTGAGTAATTTCAGGGATTTCTGTCACACGCATCGATCTAGTCAGGTTCGATAACCACTGAGCCACAATGAGAACTCCAGTTTTCTGTATTTGTGATTGATGTTGCATCCATTCATTTTTTTCATTTAGCAAATTTTCACCAAGCTTCTGTTATAATATACCAAACTCTGTGTTGGTTGCCAAAATTGTAGTCTTGAAAAAGAAATCTCCCTGCCCTTGTAGAGTCTATAATGCAGGGGAGAGGGAAATACACAACAGGCATATTGTACAAATTGCAGTGAGGGTTGTAATGGGAAAAAAATGGTAATAAAATACTAAAGGAGGGAGTTCCTCTCATGGCTAAGTGGTTAATGAACCCAACTAGGATCCATGAGGATGCAGGTTCGATCCCTGGCCTCGCTCTTTGGGTTAAGGATCCAGCATTGCCGTGAGCTGTGGTGCAGGTTGCAGACAAGGCTCAGATCTGGCAATGCCATGAGCTGTGGTGTAGGCCACCAGCTGTAGCTCTGATTAGACCCCTAGCCTCGGAACCTCATTATGCCTCGGGTGCAGCCCTAAAAAGACACACACACACACACACACACACACACACACACACTAAACATTTATTTAAAACCCGTTCAGCGCCAGGTCTTGTTCCAGGTCCTGAGACTAAAACAGTGGGAAACAGAGATGTAGTCTCTTCTATTATATAACTCGTGTTTTAGTACACAACAACAGCAATAAAGGTTTAAAAAGTAAGTAAATAAGACAGGTGTTAGTGCTGAATATTAGAGTTTATATTCATTTCCTATTGCTGCTCTAAGAAATGATCACAAATTTAGTTGTGATGGTCAGATGTTTAAATGGGTCGGCCTTGCCTTACTTTCTGTGTTCACATCTCCCCCTCTGACTCTGCGCCTCCTGCTTTCCCCTTACAGGGCCTCTTGCACTGGACTATCTGGATACCCTGGGATTATGCCAAGATCCTTAATTTAACCACACCCACCAAGTCTCTTTTGCCATGTAAGGTGACATATTCCAGAAAATACAACATGCACGTCTCTAGGTAGTCCTTATGGAGCTTAGCAGACAGCCTTAAGTGGATTGTGTCTGGTCCAGACCTTCAGTCTTCTGTGACCAAATGCACTGCTCTTTCTCCATTACCAAAGCTGAACCCCCTCACCCTCTGTTCATTTTCTCCCTGCTGAGGACCCAAGAGTCCATTTCGATGTTCCTTAATGGATTCTACATTTTAAGCTACCCTCCTTCACTCATGTAGTGTTCTGATGCTGGTGAGAATAAACCTGACCTCTTCAAAGGTAACAATACCTGACAATTGATTAATATGTCTATTACTCAAGAGATGTTTACTGAGTACCACTGATGTGCTAAATGCAGAACTAGAATGAAACACAAAACAGCTGCTAACCTTGCCTGGCTGGAAACGTTTAGTCTTGAGGGAGAGATGACTATTAAATCATCTAACACATAGATAATTATGATTCTAGTAAGTGTTAAAGGAGTGCAAGGATTTGATGGCAGATTATTATTAGAGGAGTTAATGAGCCAGGGAGGTCAAGGACAGACTTTCCTGAAGGGAACACTGTAGCACAGAATGAAGGATGATCAGAGGCCTTCCATGTGAAGGGAGTGTGACAGAGAGAGGCCTGTGTGGGTGCGGGGTGCTTTCATAGGCAGGGCAAGCTTAAAGGCTGGGAGATGGGAAAAAGCTTGATAACTTGGAGACGTATTTAAAAACTTGCACTATATAGTAGGTGCTTGTTACAAATCTATTTTATATATAGTAGTGTGTACTACATAGCACAGGGAAATCTACTCACTACTGTATGATAACCTATATGGGAGAAGAATTGGAAAAGGAACAGATATATGGACATGTATAACTGAATTACTCTGCTATACACCTGAAACTAACACAACTTTCTAAGTCAACTCTACTCCAATAAAATTTATTTTTTAAAAAAACTTGTGTGACTAAAGGATAATCTGTAGGGGGTGTCTTAGATTCTAAGATGAGATCTGATAGGGAGAGTGTAGGCCACAGACCGTGGGCAAGACTTGGGATTTTATTTTAAAGTACACTGGGGAGTTCCCGTGTGGCTCAGTGGAAACAACCCAACTAGTATCCATGATGATGTGGGTTCGATTCCCAGCCCCACTCGGTGGGTTAAGGATCCGGCGTGTCATGAGCTATGGTGTAGGTCAAAGATACGGCTCAGATCTGGCTTTGCTGTGGCTGTGGTGTAGGCCAGCATCTATAGCTCAGATTTGACCTCTAGCCTGGGAACTTCTATATGCCACACTAGAGGCCCTAAAAAATATATAAATATATAAATAAATAAAAAGTGCATTGGAAAAGATTTAAAATGAGAGGAAGGTGATTTAGTTGTATTTATGCTTTTAAAAGATGATGTTGGTTGTTATGAGAATAGCTCGGAAAAAAACTCCAGGGCAGAAGCTGAGAGGCTAATGAGCAAGCTGCTGTCATGGAGAGGGTAATGGTGGTAGGCTGTACCAGAGCTGGACCAAGGAGGTGACAAAAATGGGGAGATCTGAGATGCATTTCGAAATAGGAGCAACAGGATTTGCTGGTGGGTGAGGTACGGGGACTGAGGGTACGCGCGCATCCCATTTGACTCTCAGGTTGCAAGCTTGAGAATCTAGGTAGATGATGGGCTTGCTTAGTGAGATGACCAAGACCTGAAGGGAAATGACACTGGGGAAGAAAGGCAACACATTCCTTTTTAGAACACTTAAGTTTGAGACTTTTGTGAAATTTCAAGTGATGTTGTTGAGCAGGTGGTTGGATAAGTGAGTCTGAGGGTCAGAGGAGAAGCCTGAGGTAGACAGAAATGTAGAACTTATCAACATAGAGACAGTATTTAAAACTACAGGAATGGATAAGATCAGCGGGGAGAAAGTCTGGAAGCAGTAAAGAAAATTCCTCAGAGATCTGAACAAGGTCAGAGATACAGATAAAACTCAAGAGAAGTACAGTGTCAGCAAAGCAAAGAGAAAAGAGTATTTGGAGAAGACCAACTGGTAACAGTGTCCACTGCAGTGACCATTGTTTTGGGAAAAAATGTATAAATATAAATATAAATATATATATATATCTCCTAAAGAGAGTGGTTTCAAACTCTGCCAGACAAGTACAAGCACACATTACATGTCAAGAAGGGATATTTTCCTTAATTTGTTTTTGAGAAAGCAAAAAGCAGCCTCTGACTGCTGGAAACTGGTCTGACGCTCACGGCCAGGCCATACTATTCTCCTGTTGCACAGAAACTCACAGAACATCAGAGTCACTCTGACATCATGATAAATGAGTCAAAACAAAATCACCAAGTGGCCCACAAAATATCACACATCCCCTGTTCTCAGCTAAGATGAAGGGGAGGCCTCCATCCTATGATTAGAGTCTTTATAAGAAGTGGAGGTTAGAATGCTCTGCCACGTGAGGATATAGCAGGAAGGTGACCTTCTGAAAACCCCAGACACTGAACCTGCCGACGCCTTGATCTTGGATTTCCTCAACTTGTTTCCAGAGAAGTAAATATTTCATGTTTAAGCTACTCAGTCTCCAGGTTTTGTTACAGCAGTCCAAGCAAAGATAATCGAGATGAAGAAATTCCCTTCTACTACTATTTTGATGAATTCATGTCAACTTTTGTTCCCTCACATGGTGAAGACAGCTAGGATTTGTTTGGGTCTTTGCTCCCTATGCTGTGGCCTGGAAACTCCCTAGCCACCGATCTGATATAATTATAAGGCTCACTTTGTTTCCCTTCTCCAAAGGATTATATATTTTATCCAGTTTTCTGGTTAATTGAAACAGGAGAGTACCTCAGATTCCTGTTACTCCATCTTGGCTGGAGGTGGAAATCATGATTTTTTTTTTTTTGCTTTTATAGGGCCACCCCCACGGCATATGGAAGTTCCCAGGTCAGGGGTTGAATCAGAGCTACAGCTGCCAGCCTACACCACAGCCACAGCAATGCGGGACTGGCACCGCCTCTGCAACCTACACCACAGCTCATGGCAATGCCAGATCCCCCACCCACTGATGGGACCAGGGATCAAACCCGTAGCCTCATGGATACTAGATTCATTTCTGCCGAGCCACAACAGCGACTCCTCATGATCTTTTTTTTTCAATTTTCAATTCATTTCCAGTAAACTCAAACTTTTCCTTTTTCTTAACATTTCTAATTCCTCCTTTATCGATTGCTTATTAGGAACCCTTTGCCTATTTATCTATGAAAATGTTCATCTTTTGCATAGATTTATATGATACACTAAGTATAGAAGAAACAGCTTCTGAAAATACAGAAGGAGAATTTTAGTCAGCAGTCATTCTTAAGATATTTCTGCCCCCTTAATATGTTTTATCCACCTCCTATCCTCTTCTTAGATGTTCATATCTGCTTTTAATATCTTTTCATTTTCTCCCTTTCTATTGTGAGTATTGTTGCTGTTGATAAATATTTGTGTTGGCTCTTCCTTCCTTCTTTGAAGGGACTGGCCCCTTCCCCACCCTTGTGAATCTTATGAGGCTGCCAATCAAAGATCCTGGCTCCCTCTTCACAGATATGTACATGTGGGCCAGTTGAGCCAATCAGAGAATTTTATCCCCTGGTCTATCACTCAAGGATGACAAATCAGGGTCCCTGAAGAGTATATATACATCCTTTAAGAGTGATGATTTCTCTCTGTTTTTTGAGGATAGGAGAATTAAAAACAATAGATTTTTATAAAAGCTATTAGATTTTATACTTTAACCTCCACAAAGAAAGCACATAGGAGGTGGAAACAGTCCTGAGGAAAGTTCCCATTGTGACTCAGTGGGTTAAGAACCTGGCATAGTGCCGGTGACAATACCGGCTCAATCCCTGGCCTTGAACAGTGAGTCAAGGATTCAGAGTTGCCACAAGCTGCAGTGTAGGTCACAGATGAGGCTTGGATCCCGTGTGAAAAGAATAAAAATAAAATATTATGTACTTTTAAAAGGTGATGAAAGAGAGGAAAATCCTTTTTTTTTTTTTTTTTTTTAATGGCCGCACTCGCGGTACATGGAAGAGACCAGAGACTGAATCAGAGCCACAACTACTACCTACACTGCAGCTGCCTCAATGCCAGATCCTTTAATCCACTGAGCCAGGGCAGGGATCAAACCATGCCTCTGCAGTGATCTGAGCTGCTGCACTTGGATTCCTAACCTACTGTGCCACAGCAGGAACTCCAGGAGAGAAAAATCTTAATGACACAATTTGAATCCTTGGCTACAGCAGTGTCATTAGTATGTCAACAACACATTTCATTCTATACTTCAGCCAATTCGACTTGGGTTTCTGTTACTTACAACCAAGAGTCCTGGAAAATACAAATTCTAGATGGTTAGGTTCCTAAAATTGATCATGACTGTTCTACCACAGCATCAGTGCAGCACATCTCTTTGCCCATGGCTTTGGGTTATCTTGGAACCCTGGAGAGTATGCTCAATAATGACGGGCCTTGAACTAAAAATCAAATGAGAAAGGAAACCTGTCACCTGTGTTCTGGATTTTATTATTTCATTTCATTTCATTTTTAGTGCTGCATCTGTGGCATGTGGAGGTTCCGGGGCTAGGGGTCAAATTGGAGCTACAGCCTCCAGCCTATGCCACAGCCACAGCCACAGCAATGTTAATTAGATCCAAGCTGCATCTGAGACCTATACTGGATCCTTAACTCACTGAGCAAGGCCAGGGATTAAACCTACATCCTTACAGATACTTTGAGTTCTTAACCCACTGAACCACAGTGAGAACTTCTGTGTTCTGCATTTTAAATCAACCCACCATGATTAGCACATGGGAAGTACATGTCAATGGCTTGGATGAGTCGAGGACTCATGGGAGGAGACATCAGACATTTTTAAATATTAGCTCTGCCATTACCTTGGTGTGTCATCTTGGGAAAATTGACTTTCAGCCTAGAATTATAAATACACACTCAAATGGGTTTCTATATATGATCTATTGCTACATTTGACAACTTTATGTTACATATGTAAAAGTTGAGCATACCATGCATTTTGGTTAAAGAGAGGAAACTATTTTATTGATTTTATCACATCTCACCCCGCCAACTCTCAGTTTTTTAACATTTCATCTCTGATCAGCGATCCTGATTTCTATTTGTTGGAGAATCATTATCAAGGCTTGTTGAATTCAATATTTTAAAAGATGCTGTAAAAAATCAGCATTTCTACCTTATTCCCAATAATAAGTAAGAATAGCATGTATGCATAAATTACTCAATAGATAAAAGAATTCCTATGAACCTTTAACAGATATGCAACTGTTATATTTTTGGATTTCAGTAAGAAAACATACTTGAACTCTTTATATTATTTATTTGTCTAATTCTCAAATATCTCAATTTAATAGATTTTTCTTTGCCTAACATAGAAGTAAGCCATTTACAGTCATGGGAATGCCCATAAGGGAAAAACAAGACCCTTTTTATTCTTGTTTTTCATCCAATATTTGCATTTCTGGCTTTTGTAACAGGAAGCATCCCAGTCTCCTATTTTGCATTTTCAAGCTCTCTCTGAAAGAAAAGATTCTACCCAAAAGGACCTTTTCCTCCAAAGAATGCCAATTCTAAGCACTATGCCACATCAAATTTGAGAAAATTTTGAGTGATAATTAGGTTTGTCTTTCTAATACTGACTTATACAGGGAAAATATGTCTGTCCAAGAATACTTCCCTGCTCCTCCAAAAAGCTTCACTCTGGACTGCACACATGGTGATCAACAGAGTGAGAAAAAGGATACTTAATTAGGAGGTATATAATTTATTTATTTATTTTTAGTGCCACAACTAAGGCATATGGAGGTTCCCAGGCCACGGGTCAAATCGGAGGTGTAGCTGCTGGTCTAAGCCACAGCCACATGGGATCCGAGCTATGTGTGCAACTTACACCACAGCTCAGGGCAACGTCGGGTCCTTAACCCACGGAACGAGGCCAGGGATAGAACCCACATCCTTATGGATACTAGTTGGGTTCATTAACCACTGAGCCATGGAGGGAACTCCAGTAGGTATATAATTTATAACTGAAATCATATGATGATGGAATGAGGCAGACTTCTAAAGTCTGAGTCTAAACCAAACTAAGAAACAAAGAATGTTTAAAGGTATGAGATTGAAAGTGGAAAGGAGAGGAGGAAAGAAACATGGACCAGACATGTGAAGGAGTAAGCTTCTGGTTTACTACAGAAATTGTATTTAATTTGGGATTACAGGGAGGGCTGGCTTCATGGGTGTGTGACCTGAGCCGTGGCACAGCGTTCTGAGCTCAGAAGGACCCATGGCTTGGTTTAGTGCTCTCCTGCTGCCATCTTGAAATTCTCCATAATTGTTGAACACAGGGCCCTGCATTTCCACTTTGTACCCAGTCCCTCAAATCATGAAGGTGGTCATTATCCCCATTCAGTTCTCCCAGGTCTTCTCAGCTGCCTCAATTCCCCAATTCTCATGTTTTGGCAGCAAAAAAAGGAGAGAAATTGGCTTTCCCATTTACAGACATTGTGTAACAGCTGTCAGATCTTAGATAATTATAGCACTCTCCAATCCACTGTTTCTGCTCATCTGTCCATTTAAAACAAATAGAAATCTGATTTCACTCTGAGTCCAAGGGGCATGCCCTTGAAACACTCTACTCAAGCCATCTGATTCTGCTCTTGAAAAAAAACCCTGATGATATTTTAAAGACCTAAGTGGACAAAACATTGTGTTCAGCACTATTGTGAGCAGAGAAGGACTACAGGCAGAATCTCCTCTCAAAAGAGTTAACAGATTGGAGGTAAGGGCAGGTGTGACACCAAAAACAGAGTAATGGGCATGTGGAGAGAAGAGGGATGGTGGGCAGATGTTTAAGTGGATGTTGTGGGCTGAGTCCAGACTCAAAGTGAGAACAATGGCATCATGGTTTGTGAGAGGTACTTCTGAACTGTCTCAAGGATAAAGGAATAAGCATGCCTTAGCTATAAAACAGAAGCAACCAATTCACAGGGAGAGTTTTAAATGCTGTAGAAAAGTGTCTCATCTTTGGCCCACCACATTATAGATACTTAATAAAAAATACTTCTCTCATTGACTGTTGTTTTTATAAAAGTGACTGTTGAATTCTCATGAGATGGGAGAAAAAAAAAAAAAAACATTCTCATGAGCTGAAAACCCTACAGTTCATTATCTGATGAGGTCATCCCAGAATCTAGAGCACTGCTGATGAAACACTGATTAAACACAATAAGCTCTGGCTCCAATCCTGGTTCTGCCATTCCCTTGGTGTGTCATCTTGGGAAAACTGTCATAACTTTCTAAAATTCTGGTATCTTCTCTGTCAAACAGATAGATTAAATTATCCCTTAATATACTTCCAACTACATTTTCTTCTTTTTCTCTTGGCCCTTACTTTTTTTTTTGAAAAAAATGACATTGTCAGATAGCATGCTTTTTCTTAAATTTGTCATTCTTCAGAATGTGTAACAGACCACATATTTGTCTCATTATTTTTCTTTTGGGTTCCATCTCTATATAGCTAAACACATAGATTGTGGCGAAGTACCTCCACTGAAGAAATGGGTACAACATACATGGGAAGTTAACTACCTTGATATCTTCATGTATGAACAGAAAAAAAGAGTTCAGGACATATATTTCATTTGCATTATGGGCAAATATCCTGTCCACTTAAATGTCACACGTACCAAAATAGATTGTAATGGAACTTCGATGTTTTTCTGTTTATTTTCTATAGTCTTCATTTATATAAGACACTAGATAATATTTTTTCTATTATTTTTAGACATCTCAATTTTCATAGGCTTAGTGGTCTTCTAAGTAGATTATCTACATAGAGTCTAAATTTCTCCATAGCACTGAAACTCCAGAGGGTTCTAGGTATCTATATAAGTCCCACGTGCTAACCAATTGCACCACTGGAACTCTGGGTTCTAGGTATCTAGATAAAAGGGTCAGCACTTTCTTTTTCCGCATTTTACAGATATACCGAAACAAATGACCAGAAAGCATGTATGAAACCGAATATAAGCCCCCAGAAGATCTAGAGAGATGGTTATTTTATACTAAGTGACTGGCACTAACTCTGAATTCACAAAGTGCATTTTAGAAGTTCTGTTGTTGTTTTTAAGTTTTCAGCAATTTTCTATAATATTTGTCAGGAGGCCTATGTCAGCATTATGAGTAGGGAGTTAGATGAATGAAAAACACCTGTTTCAGGTCCATGTAGCCATCACGACCTATTTCAATACTGCAGAGAAGCCCTGTTGTGTCACTGGACTACAGTCTCCCTGGTACACACTATCTCCATCACCACTTTCAGCCTCTGTCCATCAGAACTATTACCTAAATTATACTGTTCTTCAGGAACTTCCTGTCCTTATAGATGTTTTTTCCCTGTGTGACCTTCCATCTCTGTTATTGCCTGTACATTTTGGAACTTACGTCTTTCCAATTGTCTTATTTAATAGCTAACACTTATTGAGTACTATGTGGCAGGCAATATTTAATTTTAACTCTTTTTGATTTCCATAGTTATCCTAGGAAGTACGAAGTGTTACTAATCCATTTTGGATGTAAAAAAAATTTAAGACAGAGAGCTTAGGATTCTAACCTAGCACTCTAGTACCAAAGCCTGGTGTTGTTCTTAACAATGCCGTACTTTTTTTTAAGAATTATCTTCTAAAAATACTCATTTATATTAGCCAGTTTAGCTTTGCAAGTCAAGCTCCTTAACAGATGTTGATGACACATTGGAGATAGAGTTTTTGAAACTCCGGGTAAGTGCCAACAGGTGAAGGATGCTGTCATAAGTTATGATGCTGTCAGTCATTTTCAACTACTGAAAAATTTCCCTCAGTGATATCATTTGAATCTCAGACACTGAATCAACTTTATTGTTTGTTTTCAATAAAGATATAATTATCTATTAAGTAAAGAGGTAACATTTTTTCCCCACATATATATATAATGACTTTATTCTGTTGTGGATGATCTGCTTCTTCACGTTGCTATTTTTTTTTTAATTGAAGTATAGCTTACTCACAATATTATATTAGTTTCAGGTGTACAATATAGTGATCAATATTTTTACAGGTTATAGTCCCTATAAAATTGTTATAAAATATTGCCTATATTCTCTGTGCTAAACATTATACCCCTATAAGTTTTTATTTTATATATAGCTAACATCATACTCAGTGGTGAAAAGCTGAAATCTTTTCCTCTAAGATCAGGAACAAGACAAGAATGTCCACTCTTGCTGCTTTTATTTAACATGGCACTGGAAGTCCTAGCCACAGCAATCAGATAAGAAAAAGAGATAAAAGCTATCCAAATTGGAGGGAAGTAAAACTGTCATCATTTTCAGATGACATAATACCTAAAGACTCCCCCCAAAACTACTAGAATTAACAACTTAATTCAATAAAGGTGTAGGATACAAGATTAACATACAGAAATATGTTGCATTTCCATACACTAATAATGAACTATCTGAAAGAGAAATCAAGAAATGATCCCATTTAAAAATCACATCAAAGGAGTAAAATACCTAGGAATAGCCACTGTGCATGTGTGTGTATCTGTGCATGCGTGCACACACAGGCCGCACCCATGGCATACGGAAGTTCCCAGGCTAGGGGTCAAATCAGAGCTGCAGCTGCTGGCCTATCCCACAGTCACAGAAACACAGGATCTGAGCCACGTCTGTGACCTTCACCACAGTTCACAGCAACACTGGATCCTTAACTCACTGAGCAAGGCCAGGGATCAAACCCACATCTTCATTACTAGTCAGGTTCATTACCACTGAACCACAAAGGGAACTCCATGTAGGAGTAACTTTAACCAAGAAAGTGAAAGGCTTGTACTCTGAAAGCTATGACTGATGAGGAAAATTGAAGATGATTCAAATAAATGGAAAGATATCATATGTTCATGACTGGAAGAATTAATAATGTTAAAATTCCCATATTACCCAAATGATCTAGATTTAATGTAATCACTATCAAAATACTCATGACATTTACATAGAACTTGAACAAATAATCCTAAAATTTATATGGAACCAGAAAAGACCCCAAATAACCAAAGCAATCTTGTGATAAAACAACAGAGCAGGAGGAATCACACACCCTGACTTCAGACTATATTACAAAGCTACAGTAATCAAAATAGTATGGTGCTGACACAAAAACAGACACATAGATCAACGGAACTGAATAGAGAGCCTAGAAATGAACCCACACACATATGGTCAATTAATCTATGACAAAGTAGGCAAGACTATACAATGGAGAAAAGACAATCTCTTCAATAAGAGGTAACATTATGACCAAAATAACTATTAGGTGTATCTTCATCACAAATTTAAATAAAAACAAAATTCGGAGTTCCCGTCGTGGCTCAGTGGTTGACGAATCCGACTAGGAACAATGAGGTTGTGGGTTTGATCCCTGGCCTTGCTCAGTGGGTTGAGGATTTGGCATTGCTGTGAGTTGTTGTGTAGGTTGCAAATGCGGCTCGGATCCTGTGTTGCTATGGCTGTGGTACAGGCCTGTGGCAACAGCTCCCATTAGACCCCTAGCCTGGGAACCTCCATATGCCAAGGGAGCAGCCCAAGGAAAAAAAAAGGCAAAAAGATAAATAAATAAATAAAAACAAAATTCATTGATATGTAACTTCCACCTAGTATAGTGCCCAATATGTAGTAAGAACCCAATAAATAGCTGTTAAATGAATGTAAAAAAAAAATAGAGCAGATTTTCAAGAAATGTAATTTCTCAGGTACTATTTACATACTTTTTCTCATTGGACTCCAATATTAGCAATCACTGATTTTTCTAAATAAACTTCCTCTATATTAAAATAAAACTTACCATTTTTGTCTTGAACTTTGCCAGTCCTCAGCTTCCAACTGGTTACTTCTTTGTTACCCCTTCTGGCATTTTGGAAAATTTGGCTACAAAGTGATATAAAAGAATATATATTCTTGATTTAGGTAAGAATTTTTACTTTATTAAAATCAGTTGTTTCTAGATGACAGATTTCCCCTCTCACTGGTACCTCTATATTTCTTTTTCAAAAAAGCAAATACTCTTTTAGTCTTTTGTGCAGTTGGTTTTTAACAACCACTTCCATGGATAATGGGAAGGTTTTGTAAAATACAAATGCTACACTTCTTTCCACTTGATATCTTTATGGACTATTTTTTTTCTCTTTGGAAAAACTGTTCATCTAGCCCTCTCTCCAAATATGGTGCTTCAGGATGTTAGCAAGTTTCTACTGTATAGAATATGAATATTTCTCATGGAGATCACAGGCAATGACCACTGGTTCATTTATTAGACCCAAGAACTTAGAAAAGGATCAATATTTTCTCCCACTGGGATACACACAATAACCATTTAAAAATATAATTATGGAATTCCTGTTGTGGCTCAGCAGTTAACGAATCTGACTAGCATCCATGAGGATGCAGGTTCGATCCCTGGTCTTGCTCAGTGAGTTAAGGATCCAGTGTTGCCGTGAGCTGTGGTGTAGGTCACAGACACAGCTCAGATCCTGTGTTGCTGTGGCTGTGGTGCAGGGCAGCAGCTATAGCTCCGATTCGACCCCCAGCCTGGAAACCTCCATATGCTGTGGGTGCAGCCCTAAAAAAAACATTAAAAATACAATAAAATAAAAAATAATTATATGATGGTTTCCACACATTCATGTATTTATTATCAGAAAATATCTTTCTACTTTACTTTTTACTTCACACAGACTTAGTGCCCAGCAGGAATTCAGCAAATACTTAGAATTAACAGAGTCATTTTATTTCAATAGACTTAAATCACTAAGAAATAAACTGTTTTCTCTTGTATTTTTGACAAACAATGAGATACATTAACTTATTTATATTACTTAATAATTCAAAATCAAGTTTAATGTAAAAGCTAAGTTCTTTAGATCTTTTGTAAACAGGTGAAGTGTTTTTAATGCTTTCATGTTTCTAAATGCATTGAAAAATACATGCAGATGATCAAGCGAATTTGCCCTTTTCCACAGCTAAAAGATGGATTAACTGTAAATTCATATTTATATACTTTCTTCTATTTTCATAACTTAGTTTTAATCAGAGTTATTCTATGGACACAGTAAGAAATTTAAGACAGTAGAGAAAGCATGATATAAAGTATAAGACTTTTTGTTTTCTTATGACAGCTCCTCTGCTCCACTTCCACAGATGGAATCCTTGTTAACCTTTTCCTCTGACTTGGTTCTCTTTATTGTTTATATACTTCTATTTCTGGATTTATAAACTTTAAACATTATCTATTGATCTTCTGCAATGAAACTTGAAAAAGCTGTCACATTAATCTTCCTTTCTCCTCTTTCTCAGTCAAATTCCCAAATATTTTTTAGCTGTATCTTTATTTTTACTCTTCTAAAGTTCATAATAATCTACAAATCTATCTATATCTATCATCTATCTATCCACTTATCTTTCAAGCTATCTCTACATTCTCTTACATAAATATGTCTTCTGTGCTCAATCTGTAGGATTATTTAAAAAATGAAACTCCAAATGGCATGTACAATGAAACATGTAAACATTATTCCCTGTAGAATCAAATATTATGGAAAAACCCTTAAATGAGAACTCCATATCAATAAAACTTTCCCACTCATAGGAGAAGCTTCCAAGAATCAAGACCTAGTGAATTCTTTAAATGGATTGCTATTTTCTCTATTCTGAGTGACAGTAGCTATCAATATTTCTTAAACCCCACACTCCCCTCACCATGAGATGCTTGTTTTATTTGATTATACTCCTTTCTTGACAAATTAATATTTAAAGTGTAGGATATATGCATAGTAAACTTTCTAAGTCCTTATTTGCCTGCAAATATGTTTGAAAATAAATTTGTGGTATACATTTTTTTTTTTTTTTTGGCTGTGCTCATGCCATATGGAAATTCCTGGGCCAGGGATCAAACCCACACCACAGTATTAACCAGAGCCACAGCAGTGACAACAACAGATCCTTAACCCACTGAAACACCAGGGAACTTCTAAAATTTTTTATTCAAAATCTTCACCTTAAGAATTTTGAAAATTTTGCTCAAATCTCTTTAGCATCCACTGTTAGTGACAAGAAATCTCAAGTCAGTCTGGTTCTATTCTCCTACAGGTAATCTGATTTTTTTCTCTCTGCTTTTATTATTTTCTCTTTATCCTTGGGGTTATGGATTTTTCAATGGGATACCCCTACAAAGGAATTTTTTCTGATGCTGTTTGGCACCTGGTAGACTGAAGACTGAAGACGGAAAACAAAGACGGTTTCTTCTTTTATCTCTTTGATTATGTTCTCCTATCTGCTGTCACTCAGAAATCCTACCTCTAAGACATTGTGTGCTATGCTATGGGAAATTTTGTCTATTCCATCATCCATATTACTAGATCACAGATAAGTAGTCAGATGTGTGCATTTAATAATTTATTCAATCCAGTGATTACTTCTTAATTCAACAATTACATACATATTTTTCAAAACTTTTTTTCTCTACTGCTCCTTTCTAAAAAAGCACTGTGTTTTTATTAACACAGCAGCCTCTTGGGTTTTTCAGGGAATAGACTTTTTAAGAAGTTAACTTCTGGTACCAGAATTCTCTTTGCTTTCTCCAAGGCCAACTGTTCTGTTTGTTCACCTTGGTGCTCCTTTTTCATGCTGTGGATTTCCTTTAAATGTTTGGAGATCTTTGGTGATTAAATCATATTGGATAAAGGACTTTGTTGCTTAGTACAAATGGCTGGAAAGGGTTTTTCAAAGATTAATAATCTATTTTCTTAATGGATCCTTCTTTTGACAAGATGGGCTCACATATGCTTTGTGTGATGGGACAAGGCATTTTGATGAGCAAGTTTTCTTCAAGGCTAAATAATGGGCGATAGAGATGCAGGCTGGGGAATCACCACCTCTGCCTAATTCTAGTAGTATTTTAGTCTTGAGTGGGGTTGCTTATGCCTTTCCTTCCCCTCTTCCCTTTTTCCCCCTCTTCATTTCTTTCTCTTTTTTTTGAAGTTTGGAATGAACTGCTATGCTTTTTTCCTCTGGCCACAAAACTTCTGGTGTATCAGGCTGTAATTTTCTCTGCTCTGATTTCTCCAGAAATGTGTCAAAAATGTCCAGCCCATTGGTGGCACCTTTTCTGTTTTAGAGTGTTATTATGAATTACTTTTTAAAGAAATATTCCTGTTATTTCAATGGAATTTAGTAAGGGGGGGTGGAAGGTAAAAGAGGAGGATGAACTCTTGTACTCAAACTGATATTTTGAGCAGAAGGTCTGGGGTTCAGACAGAAGTACCTACCACTTTGTGTTAAAATAAATGGATTAAGTTAAAAATATATCTTTCATTCTCATTCAGTTGTGGACTTTTTCCAAAGTCCCACTTTCTCTTGAAAGTGCCTGAACGAGGAAAAATAGTTTTAACAAATATATTGAATAAGTTAAACATTTCCAACAACTATTTTATGAACTAATATTTGAGTGCTAGAGGGCAAACTGAAAACAATAAATATTCTCCCAGTGAAGAAACATTTACACGTCTTACCTCATGTCCTAGTTTCAGACGCTGTAAAGGTGAACCCACGGGGGCTGGCTGGGGAAAAAAAGGAAAGCTTGTTTCAGAAGGAACTGTCCAAGCAATTGTAAGAGTTTCTAAATATGCAGAAGGGGAAAATAAATTACTCATTGTAAAGACAAAGAATATGATTAAAAATTTTCATGACAACTCATTATTATTCTTCCTCTCAGAAACTATATTTGACATCTCTAGGCTTAGATTATAGTGGTACCTTCCAAAGAAAAGACCTATTTTCTACACACACCAAAATACAAGCAAAAACTAACTCCCTAAGTGACAATATGATCAGTGCTGTTTACTAGGATCCCATAATTTCCTTAATTAAGTCACTACACCTGAAATTTCCTTTGTTTCCCTTTACTGCTCCTGAAGTAAGTCCAATAATTGGCTTTAAGTATTATTTCTACATTGAGAAAATGAACTTAGTCTTGTGTTGAAGGACCCAATCTCCCTCACAGATTTGCATTTGTGTGGGACACTGATACTTTATTCCCTTCCAAAAGTATTAAACACAGAACTCTATGAAAGGCACAGCTTCAATAAAACTGTGAAACCACGAAAACAATGTAATAAATGCAAGAGGTAGGCTCTGAAAGAAAGAAGAGGCTTGGGAGAGATGGGAATGAGAATTACACAGAAGACTCAACCAACTAAAGGGAAATGTCTACCGTGATCACACACAGTAAAGCATCAATTATTTCCCAGCATTGATGAAGGATCTCTGCATAAGAGGATAACAGCCAGGTAAGGAGGAAAGAGCTGCTTATTCCCTGTCCATAAAGAGCATCAGCAGGATGGTCAGCAGTGAGTGTGAGCGAGTGCACACACACATACTCTTTGTCAAGAGATCAGTTTTACTGAAGATTCTTCTCAATAGTTTGGAGGTCTTCTCTTCCTCCCAGCATTCCCAAGGAAACTGGAAGAGGAAAACCCATCAGTGGGGCCTCAGTCAGTGACCAGAAAGGAGCAATGAAGCTAGGCTTCCGGTGAGCCAGGCTGTGAAGTAGAATGGACTCTAAGTTCTAACTGTCCTATAAATCTCTCTTATCCAAGGCATACATTTTGCAGATGAGAACAATCTAGAGTTCACAATGGCTCTCTTACCCTTTTCCCCAGATTACCAGTGAAAGAAACGGAATAGTCCCATATACAGAGTTGTTATGGCAGAAGGAATGAATTTAAGTGAGCTAGCAAAACCTCTCTTCTTTTTCATGGTGATTAGCCCAGTGTACTGGAATTTCAGACGTAAGGCTTCAAATCCAGAGAGAAGAAAACTGGATTTCTAGGAAGCCCAGCTCAAAGAGACCTATGATTCGAGTCACTTTCAGATGACTAAGGAATCGTTTGCTGATGGCTTTCAACTTTGGAAAGTTAACCTGGAAAATCCTCCTTCGTCCTTCTGGCTTTTTTGGCCATGCCACCATTTTCATGATCGTTGTCTGAAATAACAATAATGATAAAAACAACTTCCATTTTTAAAGGTCAAATATTTGTTAAGAACTGTGAAGGGTTTGCAAACATTACCTCAATTAAACTTTATTAATAACTTTAGGAAAAACATTTTATATAAATGATTCATTTTGCTGTACAGTTGAAACACAACATTGTAAGTCAATGATATTCCAATAAAAATTTTTTTTTAAAAAAAGTACCATGTCTCTTTCTGAAGGGAAGTCACTAAAGGTAAAGGGATTAAACAACTTGTCCAAGCTCACCAGCTGGTACATGGCAGAGCCAAGATTTAGAGTCCCCATGTATACCTCTCATCTCATCCCAAGTGAACACCACACAGAAAAGGTCATTTATTCAAATATGCTCTAGCTTCAGAATTTTGGAGCTTGAGAACTCAGAGAAAGCCCCATCCAAACTCCTCATTTGATAGACAAGGAAATGGGAGCCCATGGAAATGAATGATGGATGGAGACGTGGCAGCAGCTGAATCACAGTTCTGGGCTCTTGAGTCCTAGGGGAGGAGAACCATTTCCAAAACACCATCTTGCTAAATGGGAAAGTACTTAACTAAGTGAAATGACCCTATGGAAGTTTACCAGGAACTTTTAGGGCTTTTTGTTTTAGCTTTCATGGTTGGATATGTTCAGTCCTCAAAATGGAAAAGTGTTTTTCCTTTAATTCAGGAGAGAAAATTTTAAATACTTTGACTAGAATCATCAACACCCGGCAGGGTTCCAAATTCAATTATTTTTCACATACTAAGTGTAGTTCAATTTTAAATTCCATGATTCAGTTCAATGAACGGTTTCTATCCAGATTATTCTGGTGCTTCTCTTTGTTGCTTGCTTCAATAAGCACCTTATCTCATCTCCCTGAAAGTGCTCACTGAAGTGGCCCCTTGAGAGTCTTCATCTTCTCTTCTATTCAGAAAGATGAATTAGCAAACAATCTCTGAAACCCTGATCAATCGCTATTTTCACCATGATTTCCTTCAGGTGTTTTCCTCTAATTTTCACATCAGTACCTTCAGAATTTGTTTATTGTCTCTCCCAGAGTGCTCCTGGATTCTGAAATCACAATCAACAACTTCCTAGAAATGCTGTTTGCAGGACCCAGCATCCAGGACAGCTCTGTAGCATCTCAATAAAGAGGTTTGCTTATTACATGCAACATTACATGTTATTACAACATTACCATATTGTCAGCTGTCTTTGGGACAAATGTGTTGGAAAAAAATACCTCCCTCCCTTGACTTTAAAAAAAAATTGGGGGAGTATAGTTGACTTACATTGTTGTACTGGTTTCAGGTGTACAGCAAAGTGAATCAGTTACACATATACATATATCCATTCTTTTTTCCCTGTCTAGATTATTACAAAACATTGAGTAGATTTCCCTGTGCTATTGAGTAGGTCTTTGTTGGTTATCAATTTTATATACAGTAGTGTGAATATATTATTCCCATCCTCCTAATTTATCCCCCCCCATTTTCCTCTATGGTAATCTTAAATTTGATTTTGAAATCTGTGAGTTTGTGTCTGTTTTATAAATAAGTTATTATGTATCATTTTTATTACATTCCACATAAAAGGGATATTATATGATATCTGTCTTTCTCTGTATGACTTACTTCCCTTAATATGCTGTGACAATCCCTTAGCTTTTGTTTTCTCTAAAGTAATTTTGTGTTCTATGAATATGCCTTTGAAATATACCATTATTCAAATATGTCATCAACATGATGATTTCCTTTATTTTTTATTGCTTATTAATATTTCATAAGGAATTTTTTTTAGGGCCACACCCGCGGCATATGGAGGTTCCCAGGCTAGGGGTCTAATCGGAGCTACCAGCCTATGCCACAGCAACACGAGATCCGAACTGCATCTGCGACCTACATCACAGCTCACGGCAACTCCGGATCCTTAACCCACTGAGCAAGGCCAGGGATCAAACCTGCAATCTCATGGTTCCTAGCCAGATTCATTTCTGCTGCACCACAATGGGAACTAATTTATAAGGAATGTTATTCTTTGGTTTTTATCCCTTGCCCCCAAAAGTCAGTTTTTCATTTAGCTAAGACAAGATCTAAATATAAGATTTTTTTACACTAACTCATGATCGATTACTCTTTACTACATACAGCACAGAAAAAGTAACAGAAGAAAGGTATCTGTTCCAAGCAAAAATTGATAGTGATTCTATACTAAATTATTAAACAATTTTGCCTTTTCTACTTCAGCCTTCAACTAAGTTAGAAACTTGGGGTCCTCCTTAATCCTTCCTTTCCTTCACATTCTTTCCAGCCACAATTATGTTCTGTCAATTCTGTATTCAAAATACCTCCCAAATTCATCTCTTCTCTTCTTTTCCCATCATGATGCAGTTGCTTGCTCTGATTGCTGCATCAATCTCCTTGGGGCTCCCTTGCCTCTAGGTTTGTGCCCTGCCACCCACAGGAGCCAGGGAGACCTCTAGACTGCAATTTAGGTCATATCACTGTCCTTTGCAGTACTTTGATATCTCGGCTTTTGGGTTAAAACAAATTTCAAATGCCTTCAAGACCTGACCTCTGCTGCTTCACCTTCATCATCCTCCCTCATCCTCTGTATCCCAGCCACCCTGAAGAGACCACCTCAACCTCTCTGGGCCTTTGTTTATGTGCTATGACTTCCTTTTGGAGCCTTAGCTCTCTTCTTTTCTCCCAGACCTCCTCTCCTATTTTCATCACTTTCTCTTTTGTCCAACTCCCTCTGAGCTTTCCATCCTTAGGCATCTTTTCCTTTGGGAAGCCTTCCTTATTTCTCCAAGATTGAGGCGGGTGTTTGTCTCAATATTCCCTAACCCCTCTTCTGCCTATGACTGTCATAGGCTTATCATACTTGAGAATCATTGCTCATTGCTTGCCTATCTCCTCCTCTGGACAGAACAGGCTTGTTCACCACCTCCTACTGATTTAAATCAGTAATGTCAGGAATCATGAGAATATAGTCTGACCCTCAAATTATAAAAAAGTTTGCTTTTACTTGAACTGATTAATCAATTCAGCAAAGTAGCAGGATATAAGATTAACATTCAGAAGTCTGTTGCATTTCTGTATACCAGCAATGAAATATTAGAAAAGGAATACAAAAATACGATACCTTTTAAAATTGCACCTCACAAAATCAAATACCTCGGAATACACCTGACCAAGGAAGTAAAGGACCTATATGCCGAGAACTATAAAACTTTCATCAAAGAAATCAAAGAAGATGGAAAGAAATGGAAAGGTAGTCCATGTTCCTGGATTGGGAAAATCAATATTGTAAAAATGGCCATACTACCCAAAGCAATCTACAGATTCAATGCAAGCCCTATCAAATGACCCAGGACATTTTTCACAGAACTAGAACAAACAATCCAAACATTTCTATGGAACCACAAAAGACCCAGAATCGCCAAAGCAATCCTGAGAAACAAAAGCCAAGCAGGAGGCATAACTCTCCCAGGCTTCAAGAAATACTACAAAGCCACAGTCATCAAAATAGTGTGGTACTGGTATCAAAACAGACAGACAGACCAACGGAACAGAACAGAGAATCCGGAAATAAACCCTGACACCTATGGTCAATTAATCTTTGACAAGGGAGGCAAGAACATCAAATGGGAAAAAGAAAGTCTATTCAGCAAGCATTGCTGGGAAACCTGGACAGCTGCATGCAAAGCAATGAAACTAGAACACACCCTCACACCATGCACAAAAATAAACTCCAAATGGCTGAAAGACTTAAATATACGACAGGACACCATCAAACTCCTAGAAGAAAACATAGGCAAAACACTCTCTGACATCAACATCATGAATATTTTCTCAGGTCAGTCTCCCAAAGCAATAGAAATTAGAGCAAAAATAAACCCATGGGACCTCATCAAACTGAAAAGTTTTTGCACAGCAAAGGAAACCAAAAAGAAAACAAAAAGACAGCTCACAGAATGGGAGAAAATAGTTTCAAATGATGCAACTGACAAGGGCTTAATCTCTAGAATATATAAACAACTTATACAACCCAACAGCAAAAAAACCAATCAATCAATGGAAAAATGGGCAAAAGACCTGAATAGACTGTTCTCCAAAGAAGATATACAGATGGCCAACAAACACATGAAAAAATGCTCAACATCGCTGGTTATAAGAGAAATGCAAATCAAAACTACCATGAGATATCACCTCACACCAGTCAGAATGGCCATCATTAATAAATCCACAAATAACAAGTGCTGAAGGGGCTGTGGAGAAAAGGGAACCCTCCTACACTGTTGGTGGGAATTTGTAAACTGGTACAGCTACTATGGAGAACAGTTTGGAGATACCTTAGAAATCTATCCATAGAACTTCCATATGACCCCGCAATCCCACTCTTGGGCATCTATCCGGACAAAACTCTACTTCAAAGAGACACGTGCACCCGCATGTTCATTGCAGCACTATTCACAATAGCCAAGACATGGAAACAACCCAAATGTCCATCGACAGATGACTGGATTCGGAAGATGTGGTATATATACACAATGGGATACTACTCAGCCATAAAAAAGAATGACATAATGCCATTTGCAGCAACATGGATGGAGCTAGAGAATCTCATACTGAGTGAAATGAGCCAGAAAGACAAAGACAAATACCATATGATATCACTTATAACTGGAATCTAATATCCAGCACAAATGAACATCTCCTCAGAAAAGAAAATCATGAGCTTGGAGAAGAGACTTGTGGCTGCCTGATGGGAGGGGGAGGGAGTGGGAGGGATCGGGAGCTTGGGCTTATCAGACACCACTTAGAATAGATTTACAAGGAGATCCTGCTGAATAGCATTGAGAACTTTGTCTAGATACTCATGTTGCAACAGAAGAAAGGGTGGGGGAAAAAATGTAACTGTAATGTATACATGTAAGGATAACCTGACCCCCTTGCTGTACAGTGGGAAAAAAAAAAAAAGTTTGCTTTGAAGGGCCATGAACATACCCATACTAACAAGTCTTTTATTTATTGTGTGTGTGTACACATGGCATACGTATTCACAGATATATTTTATCACTGACTAAAGGCTATACACACTTCTATGAATCTTGAGTTGCAGCAAAGCCTGAAGAATTCCAGGGATTCCTCAAAATTCTAGCACCTTGTTGGTGCTGAAATTTCTCAGGTTTTCTCATACCCTGGGCTCCTGAATCCTGAACACACTAGGTCTGTGCTTTAATGCATTGACCTACATGTGCAACTTAATGCATCTTTGAATCCCACCAAAAAAAATTCTTTACACACAAACTTTAGTACACAACGTGCACTTGGCTGATGACTTTGTACCAGAGATGAAGAGTTTTTATTATAGACACTGTACCAAATCTTTTTCAAACACAAGCCAATGAACACTGCTTTGTCTGCCCCTTTGCCCATGTAGCTGCCACTTTCCCTTTCACCCTCACCACCATGCACAATTCACTTACTGTGCACAATTCACTCACCTGCATGGAGTAGTAGATGAGGGTGGGGGTTTAGAGGATGGGGACTTAGAGGATATGTTTTGTCACTTTCATCTATGTGACCTTGGACAAATTACCTTAACCCTCATTAGGGCCTAAATTTCCCAACTGGAAAATAGGAATAGTAAAAGTACTTATTGCATAAGACTGTTGTAAAGATAAATAAATTAATAGAGAGGAAGTTCTTAAAATATGCCTGGCACATAAAGCACTCAACCAATGTTAGTGGTTTGTATGGTTATCAGTCTTCTAGAGAATGACTCTCTAGTTTAGAAGGAGCAGTATTTTTCTTTGTCATATTTATTAACCTACTGAGGTAGTTATTAAGGGTTACTACAATGTGCATAATCTACAACTGAAAGTGATCGGAGTTTACTTAGGACTCAGATTCAGCACTCTCTCACTGAGATACAAATGTCACTCAAGTGCAGCACTCCTGTGGTGGGTGGGCCCAAGTAGCTGGAATACAGTGTTCAAGTGACTCCCTTCCCTCCCATTTAATGTGCTTCATACATGATCTTCGTAGGTGATTTGCTGCTTGTCACATGAGCTGTTAAGATGAGTCACAACACAGCATCCACATATGTTAACAGAATGGCTTGGTTAT
Organism: Phacochoerus africanus; assembly: GCF_016906955.1. Classification (NCBI taxonomy): domain Eukaryota; kingdom Metazoa; phylum Chordata; class Mammalia; order Artiodactyla; family Suidae; genus Phacochoerus; species Phacochoerus africanus. The sequence continues at coordinate 55,108,643 of NC_062545.1, forward strand.
TTTTAAGTCAATAGCTAACAAGTTGAGTTTTATAACAAAAACCATGTATATGATTCCACAATTTTAATCAAGTAAATGACAAGCCACCTGTATATGTTGCAGGCAAAGAGTCTACCAAAACTTGTCTACTTTTCCCTTTTCTACTTCTTTCCTATCACTTAGCATTTTTAATTGGAAAATGAAAATGGGTTAGATAGATGGACTTTGCAATTCTAGCTGTGTAGGCGGTGGGTCAGAAAAATCTCAAATTCCACTTCTCTAGTGCATAATACTATATTCACACTAGTGGATAGTCAACAAATATTTCTTGACACTAGAAGTGAAACATAATATGCTATTTAAAAAAAAAAAACTCCCTACAAACAAAAGTCCAGGACCAGATGACTTCACAGGCAAATTCTACCAAATAAATATTTATTGAATTAATACCAAATTTACTTAAAAAGAACCAAATTATTCCAGTAGAAAGAAGCACATCTAGCACCCACATCTTGGTTTCTAATACCATTCTCCAATTAAAGCAACTAGGGCTCCTTAGAGAATGGCTGATTCTAAGATTTGGGCAGGTAATGTTTATATGAGCCTGGAGCATCTGTAGTACAAGAAAGCAAGGAAGTTTTCAAAAATAAGAAGCTCCCAATGATGAGGCTATTTAAAAGGAACGTGGGAGCCAACTGGAAGAGTTCCTAATGGTCAAAGCTGGAACAGTTTAGAGCAAAATAAACAACATAGTTTTTGATTGCAATCAGAAGCATAAAATCAATAACCATGAGTCCGTATCAATATAAATAAATGATTGGCTTAAGAGGAGAATGGAAAAATTTCAAGTGCAGAGTTTATAGTTATGCTAAAGGAGCATAACACCCCAGTCCTTTAGGTGTGGGCTATGCATAGTAACTTCGTCCCAAAGACTACAGTATAGAACGAGAGGAGAAAGAATAATTTGCATTGGAAAAACCTGAAAAACACTACCTCAGCCAGATGATCAAAGTTAATATCAACAGTGACAAGACATACTGATAATATATATCCTTTGTATGATATTATGTGAATGACACCATATCTCTGTGGTCTTCCTCCCAGAAACTCGTAACACCAAACTAATCATAAGAAAAGTATTAGAAAAGTCCCAATTGAGGGACATTCCATAAGCTACCTGATCAGTATTCCTCAAAAGTGTCAAGATCATCAAAAACAAGGAGAAATCTGTGAAACTGTCAAAATCAAGAGGATCCTAAGCAGACATGACTATGGAATGGAATGTGATATGCTGGATGGGCTCATGAAACAGAAAAGGAATATTAGATAAAAACTAAGTACTTTAGTTAAAATATTTAAAATATGGACTTTAGTTAATAAGAGTATATTTATTAATTGTTGGTCATTAATAATGATTTATTAATTTTGACTAATGTACTGTACTAATATTAAATATCAATAATAGATGAAATTAAGTGTGGGGTATATAGGAACTCTCTGTACTATCTAGGCAACCTTTCCATAAATTTAAATTTATTCTGAAAAATTTTAAAGAACCAAATTAATTTTTTACTTCTTTATATAATTCAACTGATGGTCAATAGCTGTGTCACTTTCATTCTTAACCTAAAAACCCAAAAGCTTTAATTAAACTTCTTTTATGCTTTCCCTTAGATGAAAATAATTAATGTTCAGTCATAGCATTCTTTTACATACTGACCTAACTACTTAAAGTTGATAAAGACATTTTTATTTCAATCCCTTATGGTGAAAGTCATCAAAAAGAAGACAGAATAGAAAAGAGGAAAAAACTGGATCTTTGATAAAGCAAATGCAATCTTAACATATTTTAAGTGGAGCTCAAGTGTTTCAATCCAAAAGCAGCTCTGCTGGTGTCTTGGCTGTTCACTCCTGAAGCCAAGTTCCTCCCTGTCCCTTTGGATGAAAATGCAGACAGATTCCAGAGGTCTTCTGGTCATCTTCAGATAATTACATGTCCTCTGATATCTTTAGTAAAACTTTTAAAAAACTATATCATTTCAATAATTATTTTCTCCAGCTCAGTGTAGTGAAAAACTGGTCTTCAACCAAGGTTAAATTCTCTGTTCTAGGGCAAACTTAAACCAGCTACAGGGAAGCAACTAGCATAGGAAAGGGCAGGAATTGCTTCTCCTTGCCATCTCTGCCTTAGTATTTCCCCTCTTCCCTCTTCTCACTCTCCATGCTTTCTGCCCTTATAGGTCAGCAAATATAGGATTAGACTGGCCTTGTCTGGAGCAAGTGCTCCCTGGGCCAGGTAAGTATTTAAAATTTACCCTTAATCTCAGAAGGCACTTAAGGGATCCAGCTTGGGGACACATTTCTGAAGCTCTCTCATTTACCACCCCCTTGATTAAACACTGCCTCTCTACTTTGGTCGCTAATGTCCTTCCTTAGCACTGTGCATCCTCTCAGCCCCTGCCTGCTCAGGCCTCCTCTCCCTTTAAGCAGCTATCTTGAACTAGATCTAATAAAAGTCACCCCCTATCTCTCATTTATGCCCATATCTGACCCAGGGAGACACTCATACATCTTGACTCCAATAAACTCTGGAAGCTTACGTTGTACCAAGGCAATTTTCTCATTTATTCACTCTGCTATCAGAGCAGACTGCCAGAGTCCCACTCCCTTCAGATCTCTTAAGGTGTGAGCCAGACACCAGTCCCCTGGGATGCTCCAGGCCCAGACAATCTGAGTGGATCTGGTCAATTTCCTTGCCCAAGGCTTAGTGTGAGGGATCAGTCTTCCCCCTTCATGCCTATTGCAGAGAGTAGAGGCAAAACTGAGAATCCCATCCTGCTACAGTTCTCTCCACAAGCCCTCCCCTATTCTTAAAGCTTATTTTATTGTCCTAATTTTTTAAAGGCTAACAGTGAGTGTTCTTCTAAGAGTTGTAAAAAATCTGCTTTTTGACCACCGCCTCCTTTTGTGAGTCCTCCCAGTGGCTAGGCACCTCGCTTTGGAGTGTGCTATCACTTGCCCTGAGGTCTCGGCCAAGACTGAGACTCAAACAGTTCCTTTTACACATTCTCTTATATAAGGAGATAAATATAACCAAGGAAATAAGCAGAATATCAAGCATATCAGCCAATCACTACGAAATCTGGACCATAACAAAAGAGGAAGTTAAGAGCTAACATCTAAGTAAGGGATAGAATTTCCTAATCATAAGTGGCACAGTTCTAAAGACTAATCAATTGTCCTTCCAACAGAACAAGTTGTAGGGGTGTAGGTTATCCAGGGAGAAATGGAGAAAGTCTCTGGAGAGATCCAGATTCACACAAAAGAACAGGAGGAAAGGAAAAACAGCAGAAGAGGAAAAACCAAAGAGGAATTATACCCACCAACCTACTCAACTGTTCACAACCTAACCTCATTAAGTCTTTTGTGTTTTAACTACCAACACAGAAGAAGCAACCGAAATGTTAATAATAATCATAAGTAACACTTAGAAAGTTTTTATTGTGCCAGGCATTTCTCTAAGTGGATTTACATGTTCTAACTTACTTAATCCTCGTAACAATCCCATGAGGAGGGCATCATTCATTACTACCCCACTTCAAATTTGACAGATGAAGAAACTGAGTCACAGAGACAGGAAATAAGTTGCACAGGCTTATACACCAAGCAAATGTTGGAGCTCAGATTTTAAATCAATCAGGCCCCAAAGATTACTCTTAATCATGACTCTAATATTACAGATCTTTAAGATTGAAATAACTGAACTCATTTCATTTGTTTTTAAAATTTTCCAGGAATAGTCTATAGCTATGAAAAATTAAGGAAGGAGTTTGCTGGTGGCTCAGTAGGTTAAGGATCTGGCATTGTCACTGCGTTGGCTTGGGTCGTTGCTGTGGTGTACATTCAATCTCAGGCCCTGGAACTTCCACATGCTGTGTGCACAGCAAAAACCAAAAACCAAAATACTGAAAAACCAAAACCAAACAAACAAAAACCCTCTCCAAGTTTCAGCCAGTAGTTTTAGAGCTTATGAAACTATGATCAATTTTCTGGAAAAATACAAAGATGGCTAAGATATAGCATCTGTCTACAAAGAACTTTGAATTTTTGAGGAAATAAAACTGAGATAACCCCCTGCACCACACAATGTCCAATCTCTTCCTCCACTGTGCTGCATGGTCAGTAGGAGGGAGGTGTCTTAGCAGAGGAGAACAGCAAAAGCAAAGTAAGGATGGCAGTAAGGAATGAGCAGGTCTGCAGGACAGTTGGGCTTGAGCATGCAATGAGTTCAAGAGCACGGAGAGGGAGATAAAATCCAAGAGGTAGATGGGGTCTGGACAGAGGCCACTGTGGCCATAAGACTGGAGGACCTGACATGGTGAACCATGGGGAATCACTGAAGATGTATGGGCAGGGAGGCAATTTGCATCTAGAAAAAGTAAATGGGATAAGGTGGAGACTCAGAAGAAAGAGGCACAGTAGAGGCTACTCTGACCAACCCCATTGTTATAATGAACACTGGTTTTAAAAAACAAAAACCAAAAAAACAAATAAACAAAAAAAAAAAAACACCCAGCATCTCAGTAATAGTTAAGCTGTACAAAGACTAAAAGGCAAATGATAAACACATTACAGAGATGTAACATTTGACAGAGGCACGAGACATCTCTAGTGCTAAACTAGAAGCTGCAGAATAAGAACTACTTGCTGTGTACCTAAGATGGGACTATGACTGGTACATATATGTCTTTGAGAATTGTAGCCCTACCCTGATATAGACAAATGGAAGTGGTGGGGCACAATAATTTGAATTTTCATATAAATATTACTTAGAAACAGAAACTTAGCAACAATTATTTGCCCCCTATTCTTTTTTTGTACATGGGTCAGCGTTTGAGGTTCCACAGTTTAATACAGCCAAGGGAAAGACTACATTCTGATGACAGGGACCAAAGGAGAGGCTCACATGCTTGATTATATATAGCACATTTGATGCCTGTGCTTGTTTGTGTTTTCTCCCCACCCACAATGTCTGGGGTCCTTGAGGACAGAGCCAGAGCCCTGCATTTCTTTTGCATCCCTCACATGGCTGGAGGAACAGCATGGGCTTAATAAATGCTTCTTTAAAGTGGAAAATACACCACACAGACAAAAAAGAAGTTAACAGCTAAAAGGACAAGTATGACATTTTAGAGCATGAGTAACACTTATATAAAAGGGTCTTATTCTCTCCTTGCCAGAAAAATGTTCTCAAACTGTCACATACAATGAGGATATTCAGAGGTAAGACCCTTTAATGGATTGGACCTGTGAGAAAATCGCAAGTTCCCTGCTCCCACATCCAACAGAGGTGCGCTTGAGGAGTAGGAAGGGGCGGGGGAGAGAATGAAAAAAAAAAAAAAAAAAAGAGTAGAGAAGAGTAAGACTTCTTTCTCTTCTTTACCTGGTACCCAAGTTGATTGAGGCAGAGGAAAGCAGACATTTGCAACTTTATTGCAGATGCACAGACCATTTAACTGTTTCTCTCCAGTGCTCAGAAACTTCCTCTGCATTGGTTGTCATACTACAATTCAGTTTTTTATAGAGAGAATCATAACACAGATCTGGAGCCTTCCAATATCACAGAAATTGTTAGAATCCTTCCCAAATATGCCCACATATCAACTGTCTTTCAGTGGGATTTTTTTTTTTTTTTTGCTAGTCATGTTGTTGCCAATAAATGATTTCTCATACACATTTACAGAAACATTTCCTGAAAGTGACTGATGTCTTTGAATGATTATTCAATTTGGGAATATGCGTGGAGTGCCTACTTTCTGCCAAGTACTGTGCCAGATGTTGAGAAGCAAAAATTTTTTAAGATTCAGTCCTTCCCTACAAGTAATCCCAGATCAGTGGGGGAGACTGGCACACATCAGATTATTCCATAATGCAGCAAGCATAACATTTGTGATTTCCAAAAGGGTAATCAGGAGAAAAGCCTAATCTGATCTGGGTGGATTGGGGAAGAAAGGCAGCCAGGGAAGGTTTCCAGACCTCATGACGCCTGAACAGATCTTTAAAATGGTGGAGTCTTAAAAAAAAAGAGGTAAATGAAAGGAAGGGATGAGAGCAGAGCTCATTACAAGCAGAGAGAAGATCATAAGCAAAGATTGGCATAAAGGTAAGAAACAACCTTGTATATGTACCCAATTACAAATATTTCAGGGTTCCTGGTACAATAATTATGAGCCGTGCTAAGGAGCTAGGACTTTCTCCCACTAGGAGAGGACAAGGAGTCAATGAGGACTTTTAAGCAAGTTAACGTATGATCCCATTTGTTTTTAAATAAGTCTCTCTAGCAGTCATCAGTGTGTGGAAAGTTGGAAGAAGACAAGAATGAAAGCAGTGAGATTATCCTCAAAGTAGTGGCAGGGGATAAGCACGATGTGGGTGGTGAGTAAAAGGATGGACAACAGAGACTGGAGAAAGGAATGGATATTGGGTATTAATCTGACATTAGGGTAAGGAAGAGGGAAAAGTCAAGACTTCAAGGTGGATGCTAAATCCAAGGCCACAAAAGGAGGTGATGGGAGGGGGAGAGGGCTATTGAGTTAAATACCTGACATGTGTTTGAGGTGCCTCTGAAAGATCTCAGTGGAAATATCCAGCAGACACCTGGATAAATGGATATGGAGTTTGAGATAGATTCTAGATTACAGCATAATTTGGGAGCCACTTAACCACTTCTGCTTGTGACCCACTAAAAATATCCTGCTTGCAAATGCTGTGCAAACTCACTCTCCTTAGTAAAAAAAAGACATATGACTGGCTCACAATGACATTCATACTTGGTTCTCTCAGGGTTTGTGGGACTGTGATACTTTTAAAGAACATAAATTCTGAAAGAAACACCCATTAATAAAAAAAAATAACTTCCTCATGTACTCATGAGAAAAGAATTTGAAGATATAATTACCATGGAACTCACTCTATTTCTCTAAAACTCAGTGTCAGGTGGGGCTACAATGCCTTGACTAACTGACTGCTTAGCTGGATGTTGAGAGAATCAATTGGAATAATATAACCTCAATTAGTTAAAAGGCTTTTGCTGTTGATAGACTTTAAAATACCAAGAAGTTTCATATTTTTGACTTAGGCATCTAGCTATTTATAAATTCTTCATTTCTTTCAGAGACAACATGAGAATATTATATGAAAGAAACTGAAACTAGAAAAAGAAAGAAATCTGCAGCTGTTTTATTTTCATGAACACAGAGGCCTATGCTTCATTAGACAGTGAGTGTGTCCTCGGGGAATCTCCATTAAGTCATTGGTGACACCGACTCTACAACCACAAATAGAGTCTGGTTTCTATAACATCAGAGTATTGAACTAATGCAATCTGAAGGGCAAAATGCCAGGAGCTAAGAGGATTTGAAGGATAGGAAAAAGCATAATTAGATAAGCTGCCAGATTTAAAATATGAACCATCATTATGGCCAAGAATATGAGGGATGCAAATCTAGAATAACCACCTATGTCATTGGGAGTCTGATGACATTGTTGTCCAATGTTAAAGCCACACAGAATGAAGTTAACATCCCTTGGTTCCACTCAATCTCCTCATGTAGAAATATCACCCAACTTCCCACTCTGCAAAATGACCTTACTAATCTAATTTTTCTCAGAGTCTATAGAGTTTTTATCTACTTATTTGATTTTTGCACTTGTTTAATACATCCAGCCACCAGGGTGCCCTCTAAGTTTTCTTTTTGCTGTTGTTGTTGTTTTGCATCAGTGTTTTGTTAGATTCCATTTTAAGCTTGGCCTTGGAGTGGTTCACAAAGGGTGTCCGGCAGAAGGCTCTCTCCTTGTGGAGCAAGGATAAGGGAGGCAAGGTTTGGTGATCAAATAAAAATGGAAACTACTGTATTCTGCATTTCCCCATTGAGGTTCAGAATGAAAATTAGCATGCTAAGGCTATGCAAAAAAGGAACACGGCTCAACCTTTTAAATCTAGCATTAGACTTGTTTGATCACAGACCCTTTCTCCTGGAACAACTATTAACAACCTCAGAAACCAGTGCTCCAGTGGATCTACTCTGGGAAACAGCCCTGGAGGGTGGGCAGAAGATGGATGCCTCACACTTCACGTTTATAATATGAACTGGATACATGTTTTTGTCGTTGTTGTTTTCTTAGGCCTGCATCTGCAGCTTGAGGAAGTTCCCAGGCCATGGGTCGAATCCGAGCTGTAGCTGCCAGCCTACACCACAGCAATGCAGGATCCAAGCTGCGTCTGAGACCTACATCACAGCTCCCGGCCACGGTGGATCCTTCACCCACTAAGTCAGGCCAGGGATCGAACCTGCATCCTCATGGATACTAGTCAGGTTTGTAACCTGCTGAGCCACAATGGGAACCCTGGATACATGTTTTAATACAGTTCTGTCTGTCCTATTGTCTGTATCCAGAGAACAGAGGAATGATAAGAAGCCTGAGCTTCCACCCTTAATGTATGGCATTGAGCATATTACATATTTCACTTCTCTTTTTCTCCTCACGGGTAAGAGTCACTACATATTCAAGTACTCTGGGAAATAATAGAGGTCATTTATTAAGTGCTTGCTGTGTGCCGGTATTATGCTAAATACTTTAAAACATTGCTTTTTGAATTCACATAATGCCCCATTACTGTTGTAAGTTTATACATTTAAACATTTAAAAACTGAGGCTTAGGGAGGGAAGTAACAAAGCCCAAATCAACCCACTAAAAAATATATCAGGAATTTAAAGCCAGTCTGTTGGACTCCAGAACACAAGCTCCTAGCCACTCCTGATACCCAGGCTTAGTAACTCAGGGAAAGGGCAACATAATTATTTAGATATTTCACATATTTCAGTTTGAATTCCTCTAAGATAATTTATCTAAAAAGCTGTTCTCCATCCCTGAGGGAGAGAAGAGCAAAGTTTTTTCTGCCCAACCAGACAGTGTCTGCTTTCCACCCTGTCTCAGAAGAGACCGGTGTCGAGCAGGAGAGGTGCAGGGCAGGCATGGGTGGTAGCTGGCCGTGGCCATGGCGCACCAGGTCTGCAGTGCCACTGTGGCCCCAACATGAAGTAAGCAGTATGTCAATACTGATGCTGCAATTTGTGAGAAAAGCACATTGTTTAAGGAGGCCAAATAAACTACAGGCATTTCATTACAAAGCTGAAAATGTCTTCCATTAGCCCACAATCACTAGCCTGCAAGGACTATAAAAGATTATTCAGTCCATGTCATTTCTCTTTGACACAACAAAGCCATGATCACGAAGGAGAGGCTGGGGTTGGGGAGGGTTTTTTCTAGCAGAGAGAATGGAGCTAATCCATCAAATAATGTTTATTGAATGCCTGCTCTTCTAGGCCTTAAGGTTACTACAGAAAAAGAACCAAGTCATGGAATGTATATTTTTTGGTAGATTGGATTATTGTTCTTAAGAATAGGATTATTGTATCTAATTAGATCCCCATTTATGGTCATGTGACTTGGCCTTGATCCTATGAGAAGAGCATATGTTCTACTTGACTTTTTGACTTTGTGCTTGGCTACATGACATGCTTTGGCTAATGGAATTTGAGCAGATGTGACTGTCACATCTAAGCAGAATTTTTAAATGAAATTTCCTGCCTTGGCTCTGTTTCCTTTTATATTCCTGCCCTTCACCACAAGAACAGTTTATCCTAGAGAAGGAACAGCTTTTCTTCTCCTTCCTTTTTTTTTTTTTTCCACACCGATGGCATGCAGAAATTCTTGAGTCAGGGATCAGACTCACACCATCACAGTGCTCAAAGCCATGGCAATGAAAATATCAGATCTTTAACCACTAGGCCACTAGGGAATTTCAAGAAGGAATAGATTTGCAACTCAAATCCTGAAGAAGCCAGCCTAGCTGAGCCTGGATCTGCTCAGGAGAACTAAATAATGCTGAAGCCTACCCATAGCCATCATGTGACATAAGCAAGTGATAAATGTTTCATTTTACAGGCCACTGGAGTGCTGGGGCCATTTGTTGCTGCAGTAAACATTGACTGATACACATACTATTTGGGGATATAACGATACATAAATATTTAATATGTCAGATAGTAAAAGTTCTATCTGAAAAGTAAAAAGAATAATGATTTGGGAGTGGAGCTTCCTATGTTATTGAGATAGCAAGTGAATGCTTCTCTGTCAGAGTTGCATTTGAGTAGAGACCTGAGGGAAGGGGAGCCAAGAAAAATGCAGATGATTATAAGAAAAAACATTTTAGGCAGAGGGAACATCAAAATTAAAAGCTCTTTGGGGCATAAGGAATATAGGGGATGAGTACACTTTGAATAATTTTCAGATTCTACAGGCTATCCAGCTGTGGATTATTTATGGTATCTGTAAATGTGAAGTGAAAGCTGGAAGCCATTATAGGATGGCTGCATTTGATTTCTGGAAAAATCTTGGAGGTTGTCATCTTATTTTATGAAAACAGGAATCACAACTCTGAAAGGTTAAGATATTTGCCTAAAATCACACAAGCAGGTAGATCTTAGATTAGAACCCATATTTCCTGACTTAAGTAGAGTTCAAGAGCATGTGTGCATGCAGCTTGGCAATTGATGTGTGAAGAGACAGAACAGTCAGCTGTTGAAAGGAAGCAAGTGACACTATCTATAACATTATATGAACAGGCTGACACCAAACTTGAAGTCCCCTATACAAAACTATGTTGGAAACATTGACCACTGACCTAATCATAGCTACTTTTAAGGTAAGTGCACTTTTCTTGTTTCTTTTTCTTTTTCTTTTTTTTTTTGCTTTTTAGGGACACACCCGCAGAATATGGAAGTTCCCAGGCTAGGGGTGGAATCAGAGCTACAGCTGCTGGCCTATGCCATAGCCATAGCTACGTGGGATCTGAGCCGCATCTGCAACCTACACCACAGATCACAGCAACACTGGATCCCCAACCCACTGAGCAAGGCCAGGGATCGAACCCACATCCTCAAGAATACTGTTGGATTCATTTCTGCCGCACCACAAAGGGAACTCCAGTAACTGCACTTTTAAATAATTGAAGAGTTACAAAATATTTAGTTGGCTAGATCTCTACCCCGCCATCAAAATATATTTCTGGAAAATCAATATGAAATTTTAAACTATAAACACACTAGAAAAATATTGTTGATCTTAAAAATAATCTTGCATGGGAAGGTCTTTTAAAATATGATATAAAAGCCTACCTCATAAAAGAAACATTGACAGATTCAGTGATATTTTAAACATATGCATCAAAAAAATTATAGTAAAGGCAGTAAAAATAAAGTATAGAGAAATAGCATTTGCAACTCATTTGACAGGAAAAAAGAGCTACTTTGTTTAACATAAAAGAAATCTTTAAATTGTGGCTAAGAAATAAACAACTCAATAATAAAAAAGGGCAGGAGATAGGAATAGACAATTCATTTAAAAAGGAAATAAACTGCTCAAAAGCAGAAGAAAAAACTGCTCCTTTCCCATAATCAAACAAAAACAATATTAGACATGTAAATACATTTTTTATATCTCAATGACAAAACTTAAAAGCTTGACAAGAGCCATTGTTGGGGAAAATGCAGGGAGCCAGACACCTTCACACATTTTTGGTGGGAGAAGCAAGGAGCAGAATCATTTTGTAGAAACCCTTGGCAATTTCCATAAAAATACATGTTTTTGTGGCCCAGCAAGTGCACACACAAGAACATGAACTTGACTATTCGTTCTCGGACTAAATATTTAGTGAGTACTTTCTGTGTGCCATGTTCTGTGCTGGGAGCTGGAGACTAGGATGACAGGGAAGTGTGGTGAGAGCTATGACTGGATGAGGGTTTTTCATGTAATAGAACTTTGGACTAATGTAATAGAACCCACCTCAACATAAGAATTAGGAAACTGAACCTTAGTTTTGGTTCTGTGGGCAAATTAATGTGATAACTTTGAACCTTAGTTTTTATTTCAGTTAAAACAATAGGATTTGAGTAGATTATGGCTACAGTACCTTTTACCTTTAGAATGTTTGTGATTGAAGGATCCACCCTGAGGCTTAAAGCAGAACCCCTCTTTAGTGACTAGGGGAATGGGTGTCTAGGTCTTGCTGTAACCCCAGACTTCTCAGAAATCACAGGGGCACCGCTTCATAATGCAGCACTTTCTGGATGACTTTTTTAGAGTTATAAATTCTACTTTTACATTATTATGTAAATAATTTAAAACATAACTTATAGTATTTAAAAATATATATTATGCACAAAGCAGAAAAACAACATCTACTTTTTGTTGATTTTTTTTTTTTTATGGCCATACCTGTGGTATATGGAAGTTCCTGGGCCAGGGATTGAATCCGAGTTGAAGCTGCGACCTATTGCACAGCTGCAGCAACACTAGATCCTTTAACCCACTGCACTGGACCAAGGATGTAACCCATACCTCCGCAGTGACCCGAGCCACTGCAGTAGGATCATTAACCCACTACACCACAGTAGGAACTCTACCACATCTATTTTTAAAATAACACAATGTACATCACACATTTTCTGTTATCTGTTAAAGCCTGTTTCACTCACCTTAGTTGTTGCCATAACTGAGTCTGTTCTCAGTGGTAAGGACTATAATACTGGAAACCTTTCAGAAGTGCCATTCGAGTAATATTGCTAGCTACTGGTCATAGAGTTTTAGGCTGCCTTTATTAAGCCTAATTTTTAAAGTTTGATTCTGGCTAATACTTTTTTCCTTGAATATTAGTTCCTGAAGAAAGACTTCTAGCATCTGTTCCCAGCTTAACCTTATTCCAAACTGTTCCCATCCATGGAACAAAGTATATCTTGCCATTTGGCCAGCAGATGGTCACAGTGTTTAGGAAGCAACATTTTTCTACACTGACTGGCTTCTCTCATCATTACAGTCTTCACATGCTTCTTATCAGACAAAGATCCCAGAGCTCAGACCCTTCATGATAGGCCAGGATCCCACAAAGTCCACATGAGCTCCATACAAGTTGTTTTTTTTGTTCTTATGTCTCTTGTAGTTTTCATATCTCTTTTTTTCATATGAATTTTCTTTTTGGTTCAGTAGGCACATCCTCAGTGATAAATTTCTTGCTCCATTAAGTATGATGCATAAAACTTTCCCTGTCTATTAAGATCATTTCCTTTGACACTCTAATTCCCTTTGTGTTCTAGTAGGGAGCTAGTCAAGGAAATAGAAACAAGAAGGCTGCCCTTTCATCTGGGAGCCATGCAAATTTACTCTATCTTTGAGGTTTTAAAGATGTGCTCTGAGTACAGGTTATTATTGTCACCAATTGATCAGAGTATTTTAAAGCTAGAAAAAATAATTTTTAAATAATAAATTCATTGGCTGTTACTGTGACAGCCTTTGTAAGTATCCACAATTGTACTTTAATCATCCTGAAAATTATTTCGGTGATATAAGGAATGTTTGGCTGGGTCAATGCATACACAACCAGAATAATTTCTACCATTTCTTAGTTAGACATTCTGTACACTTAGAAATCAATTTCATATTTTAACAAAATGAAAACTAGTTTTACTCTTTTTTAAATCCCCCCACATATCATTTTTTAAAAAAGTGTTTTATAACATTTATTTTATTTTTTTCAAATTGTTATTTCCCCAATACAATTTTTTTCCTACTGTACAGCATGGTGACCCAGTTACACATACATGTATACATTCCTTTTTCTCACATTATCATGCTCCAGCATAAGTAACCAAGACATAGTTCCCAGAGCTATACAGCAGGATCTCATTGCTAATCCATTCCAAAGGCAATAGTCCACATCTATTAACCCCAAGCTCCCCATCCACCCTACTCCCTACCCCTCCCCCTTGGCAACCACAAGTCTATTCTCCAAGTCCGTGATTTTCTTTTCTGTGGAAAGGTTCATTTGTGCCATAAATTAGATTCCAGATATGAGTCATATCATATGATATTTGTCTTTCTCTTTCTGACTTACCTCACTCAGGATGAGAGTCTCTAGTTCCATCCATGTTGTTGCAAATGGCATTATGTTGTTCTTTTTTAAGGCTGAGTAGTATTCCATTGTGTATATATAACACATCTTCCTAATCCAATCGTCTGTCGATGGACATTTGGCTATTGTGAATAGTGCTGCCATGAACATGTGGGTGCATGTGTCTTTTTTAAGGAAAGTTTTGTCCGGATATATGCCCAAGAGTGGGATTGCTGGGTCATATGGTAGTTCTATGTATAGATTTCTAAGGTACATCCATACTGTGCTCCATAGTGGCTGTACCAGCCTACATTCCCACCAACGGTGCAGGAGGGTTCCCTTTTCTTCACACCCCCTCAGCATTTGTTGTTTGTGGACTTCTTAATGATGGCCATTCTGACTGGTGTGAGGTGGTATCTCATGGTAGTTCTGATTTGCATTTCTCTAATAATCAGGGATGTTGAGCACTTTTTCATGTGCTTGTTGGCCATCTGTATATCTTCTTTGGAGAAATGTCTATTCAGGTCTTTTGCCCATTTTTCCATTGGGTTGTTGGCTTTTTTGCTGTTGAGTTGTATGAGTTGCTTGTATATTCTAGAGGTTAAGCCCTTGTCAGTTGCATCATTTGAAACTATTTTCTCCCATTCTGTGAGCTGTCTTTTTGTTTTCTTTTTGGTTTCCTTTCCTGTGCAAAAGCTTGTCAGTTTGATTAGGTCCCATTGGTTTATTTTTGCTCCTATTTCTGTTGCTTTGGGAGACTGACCTGAGAAAATATTCACTACAATGTCAGAGAATGTTTTGCCTATGTTTTCTTCTAGGAGTTTGATGGTGTCTTGTCTTATATTTAAGTCTTTCAGCCATTTTGAGTTTATTTTTGTGCATGGTATGAGGGTATGTTCTAGTTTCATTAATTTTTTGATTTAAAAAAAGCCACATATCTTTTCTTCATCTTATAAATAAAACTTTCAACATTAAATCAAAATTGTTAACATTTTAAAACATTTCAATTGCTTCTTTAAAACATTATTTGGAAGTATCATAAATGAAGAAAAATAAACTTTATTTCCTCCTCAGACCTTCTCCCACTTACTGTACACTCTCTTTTACCATCATCTGTCACATACTGGCATAATCAGGCAATTCTATTTTAAGATAAAATTATATTCTTTTGTTCTTGTTACCAGTTAAGTGTGTGTCCCTAAACATGATGGCTTGGCTTTACCAATTTTGGAACTTCTATAAATGAAATTTTATATGCATATTCTTTTGTCTATGGTTCCTTTCACTAACACTGTATGAGTATTATTCAGGTTTGTTGTGCGTCACTGACGTTCATTCATTTTCAATGCATTCATTACATTCACTGTGTGATTCTACCAAAACTTTATCCATTCTACTCTTGATAGACATTTATGCTGTTTATAGTTTTGAGGCATTTAAGAGCAATGCTGCTATAAATAGTTTTGAAAAACCTACTCTCGTTTGTATATGCCTGAGTTTCCACATCAAAGTGGAATTGCTGGGCCAAGAGTAGGTTCATTTTCAACTTTACTAGGTCAGGTTGAACTGTTTTGCTATGTGTTTATACCATTTTAACTCTTGCCAGCAGTGTGTTACAGTTCCTGTTTCTCCCCACTCCTCTCAACACTTAGTACTGTCAGACTTTAACTTGAATGTTACAAGGCAGCAGCACTGGTTATAATGGCTGTGATAACCATACCCCTAGCAAGCAGCAAGGCAGTGCGATGGTACCTCTAAGATGGCTCAGCTGTCACCAGGAAACTCGCCCTCCCCCCACCCCCCGACTCCTCTGCAAACTTGCTCCCTACCTCCCACCACCCTGGGCTAGCCTCTGTCCCGATTCTCACTGTTTCTCTGCCCCCATTTCCTTTCTTCTCTCCCACCAACTATTGTTCCTAGAATCTTCTTTTCAATTAAACCTTCTTTTCAATTAACTCCTTAGCCTGACTCCATCTTCTTTCAGCTGCTACTACTTATTATACTAATTATAGGCTTTGTTCTTTGCTTAATTTCAAGAGGTAGAGAAATAGAGCCAATTTCATATCCCTTAAATGTCTCTGGATTAGACCCATCAATCATCATGTTGGGTCAAATATTCAGCATCCTTCTAAGGGGGGTAGCCTCTGCCACAGCCACTTAGGCTATTGTGGTTTTGGATTATGTGACTCATATGATCCCTTCTCTGGTCACAGGCCATTGAATCAAATGTGGTAGTTGACCCAAGGTCAGTCAATCTGTGAACAGCAGTCCATGACCTGGGTCTATGAGAAAAGATGAACCAGGCAAGTTTGATTCTTTCTCTTAGGCATTTTAATAGGGAAAATGGAGTTCTCTCATGGTTTGGCAGGTTAAGTATCTGGTGTTCACTACTATGGCTTGAGTTGCTGTTGTGGAATGGGTTTGGTTTCTGGCCCTAGAACTTCCACAAGCCACATGTATGGTCAAATGTATATGTGTGTGTGCCACATGCCATGTGTGTAGCCAAATATGTGTGTGTATATTTTTATATGTTAAAAACATATATATATGTACATACATATGTGTACGTATACATCTTTTTTTTTTTTTTTTTGGCCATACCTGGGGCATGTGGAAGTTCCCAGGCCAGGGACTGAATCTGAGCTGCAGCAATGCTGCAGCAACACTGAATCCTTAACCACTGCACTACAGTGGGAACTCCTGTATCTTTATTTTAATAGAGAAAATGAATTGAGAATGAGGACTTTATCAGTAGAAACACAGCAAAAGAAAGAGTTTATAAAAGTCATGGTGGTCCACGTGCACGCCAGAGATAATGAGGAAATGGAAATTATAAATAAGCAAAGATTTTGAAACAGAAAGAAGAGAGTAAGGGTGATTGGTGGTAGTAGGTGATTAAGAAGTAATCATTAAACCTTAGAGGAACTGTGACCACGTGACCTATGCCTGTGGTCTCAGGGGCCCTTTGGACCTGGTTGTGGTTCCTGAGAAACCTGACTGTGATCATGTTTCTGGATGCCTATAAGGACTCTCTCTTGCCTTCTGCCTTGTGTCCAGCCCTGTGTTAAACCTTTTCATTGCTTGAGATAAGCTGAGAAAATTTTCTCTGTATATTGCAGGCAAAGAGTTCATCTAGAAAAACTAAATTAGTCATATTTCTTCTCATGTGCGACTTTTAACTGATGTTTCCTCTCAGTAGGCACTTGGCCTTCAATGGAGGCTGACCTTCAAATGCACTGTCACATCACCTCTGCTCTTATAATTCACCTTAGTCTCCCAGGACAGAAAGTTGTTATGTTCAGTTTGTTAAGGGGCCACTGGCTGTTAGGTTTTTACATTTTTATCCATAATTTTTATCAAGAGAAACTATTTTTACTGAAAACACTACTGAGAAGGATGTAGCACTGTGTGTTCCCAAATGGGAGTATTTGCGTCTTCACACTTCTCTACAACAGGCACCCTTGAAGCCAAAGGATAAAAATACAACAGCAAAGATAAGACCCGGTAAAAATAAACACTTACAAACATGTGATCCTGGGGGATAACATCCTTGCTTTTAAACTAATGTACTCCAGACACTGAATAATGATTTTAGATGTAAAACTCCAGCCTCTCCCTGGTTTTAATACGAAATAGGTATTCTACAGGTTGGCTTACTAGGACCTTCTCCAAATATCTTCACCCTGACTACGCGCTCTCACTAGTAACTCTGATGTTATAGATGAATTCGCCACTGAACTTTAATAAATCTGTTGGTGAAAACTATTCAGGAAGAGATTGGATCAGCCAACAAAACAATTAAATAATCACAGAAGCTGTTTCACATTTGAGAAAGCATAAGGAGCTCAGCAAATGAGGCAACAGGGTCATTGAGTTCAAGTGACTTACCTGAGTTTACATCCCTCTAGAGGAGCCAGAACCAAAACCCGGTTATTGTCTCCCTTTTCTCCAGGGCTTTAACCATTTATTCAAAAATCCCATCCCCCCCAAAAAAAACTTACTAAGTCTCTGCCAAACCTTTACCTCTTCCTGTCAGTTTGATTCCCAGGGTATAGAGCCTTTGTGATGTGTCACCTCAATATCAGCATCCTCTAGTCATTGAGAGTAACCATGATGCTATATCTTACGGAAGGCAAGTGAGCTGATGTGAAAACAGGACAAACACAGATCTAGGGAGGCATTCAGATCAGTAAGTACAAGACGCAGAGAAGCATGAATGGGGAAAAAATGCCATCAGGGAAGACGAGGGATGGTATGCACAAGATTTGGCCTACTTCCTAATTTTTCTTAGGCCTTAGATGATATAATTATAGAGGCACATGATTTTGTAAGATGTGGATGATGAAATTAGGAAAGCCAAAATAAATTCTAAGTTTTGTGTTGCAGGAGATATAAAAGGAAATGTGAAAGCAGTCTTAATATAGAAGACCCAAGAAGAGAATAAAGAAAAACAGTTTATACTCATTGGAAGAAAGAGAGTTTTTTTCTTAATGCTTTTTTAAAAAAGTATCTTATTTGAAAAACAGGAATTGTGGCAACCTGGGAAGAGGAGGAAGACGCTTTCTTGTATAAGAAAGAAAAAATTCAATTATTACAAAACTACTCAAAGTAATCTTTTCAAAATGTAAATCTGATAATGTATATTGTCCCCCAAGGTTGTTAAAAGACCAAAATCCTAAATACATATACAAGGCTTTGTCCCACTTGATTCCTACATACTTTTCTAGCCTCCTATTTATATTCCATTAATTTCCTTCCTCCACTTGCCCCCAAACCATGAAGATCATTTTGGCCATCTGTCAATCCATCAATGAAAAAGTTCCTTTTCACCCCAGGGCCTTTGTAAGTGATCTTTCCTCTGCCTTAATATTCCTCCCTCCACCTGAACTCTCACCTTCACCTTGTCAGCTCTCACTCATGCTTCATATCTCAGCCAACACATCAGCTCCTCAGGAAAGGCTAGTTCCCTAGTCCTCCCGACGCTAATGTGAGTCACATGTTTAGGTGCCATGTATATTCCCCTTATACCAGTTACGACACGTTGCATGACCATTTGAATTAGTCTATCTCCCCTACTCAACTGCAGGCTCTGACTGCACAGTCCTCACTTTTCTTTCTGCTCACTAATGTTATCCTAAATGACCATGATAATATCTGCTACATATTTGTTGTGCCAATTAATATTTGCTCCATTAGTATTAAATGCTATGGATCATTTAAAATAGTCTAATAAATAAAACCTGAAATTGTTTTTTTCCCCCATAATACTAGGAATGGAACACAATGTGAGCATTATCAATCTTTTGACCAGCTGTGAGGTTAATGATTCCAGAAGAGCAACCAATAAGAATGAGGTTGGAGGGATTTATTCTTGGAAACCATATGAGAGGCCTCTCTTATAGAATTTATTGTGAAGATTAAATGAATTTAAAGTAAGCAGAATAAGTAAATGCATTATTAAGTGTAATATGTATAAAATCTATAAAATAGTACCTGGGCCCACAGTAAAAACTGACTAAATGTTTTATTGTTACCACTATTGTTTTTAAAATCCAACTTCATGTTTTCATCCCTAGCTTCTCACATAATGGGGCTGGGTGAGTGAGATAGAAAGATGCTAAGAGATTTTAATAAACTTAAGAAAAGCCATTTCAAAACCTAAATAACACGAGGGGTCAAGAGACTGGTTCTGATCTAAGACTGGTTCTGATCACTAATGCCCTGTGTGCTGACATAAATTCTCTGTTAGATAAAACTTTAGTTAGTGTCCTGACCTTCTCTTAGGCCCAGCTATGCACTTCCTAGAAAATTTCCAGTTTTAGCAAGAACTCTGTCAATTCAGTTTAACAAGCTAAATGACAATAAAATCATAGTAAGCAAAGCAATAATAAAAATACAACATATAAAATTTGAGGGCTTTAACTAAAGCAGTAGTTAGAGAGAAATTTATAGCTTTAAATGGTTATATCATAAAGGTAAATAAATCTAAAGCCAACGACCCAAGGTTAAACCTTGAAGCTAGAAAAAGAAGAGCAAAGTAAACCTGAAGTAATTCAAAGAAAGAGAATAATAAAGGTAAGAAAACAATTAAAGAAAAAATAAAACAGACAAGAGAGAAAATTAGCAAGGCCAAAAAATAGCTTTCTAGAAAGATATTTTAAAATTTGAAAAATTCCTAGGTAAACTGAGTAAGAGAAAGAAATGCTAATGACTGATAGCTAAAATGAAAAGGACATGATCACCTATGATCTGATACATATTCAATAGGTAAGAGCACACGAAGAATGACTTCATCCCAAGAAATTCAACAACTTAGATGAAATGGAAACATTTATGTTTCGGGTACAACTAGTTTGACAAAAGAGAAAATCTAAATGGCCTTATATCAGTTAAAGGAGTGAATTCATGATCAAAAGCCTATTGAGAACTCCAGACTCAGATGTCTTTAATTGCGGATTAAAAATCAAACATTCAAGGAAGAAGTCACAACTATCTTAGACATTTTCAGAAAATGCTAGAGGAAGGAACAATGAACAACTCTTTTTAAGAGGCCAGCTTGACTCTAATTGTTAAACCTGTCGAAAGACATTACAAAAAGGAAACTACAAGCCATTACCGCTTATGAGTACAAACATGTTTTTAAAAAGTCATCAGATAAAATCCAACAATTTATAAAAAGAAGAGTATGTTATGGTCAAGTAGGATTTATCCAAGAAATGCAAGATTTGTTTATCATTTGAAAATCAATGTAATTCACCTTATTAATAAAGGAGAAAAATCCTATGGCCTTCTCAGTAGATGCAGAAAAAAACTATTTGCCAAGTTTCCATACTCATATGAGTTTTAAAATTATCAGCAAACCAGGAATAATAGAGCACAACTTCAATTTGAAGGACAATCTGTGAAAACCTACAGTTAACACTATACTTAATGATAATACAAAGGATCCCTCAGAAAAATCAAGCCCTGCTAAGAATTAGCTCACTCTCCCCGAAGTTAAAAACACTTTGGCAAAATGAAGGAAAATCAGCAGATGCACAAATAAATAGAACTAGGATCTGCAAATTTTGGAGGACTTGAACAATAATTTGAAAGACAAAAAATTGTGTTTTACGAAGATTAAAGACAGATCAGCCACTGTGAATAAAGGCAGACAATTCTGAAGAAGAAACAGCTAAAAATGAAAATTAAACTTATCGAAATGTTTTAAATCTCAGAGGATAGATTAGGTCACAGATTAGACAAAGTTCAAAAGAAAATCAGTGAACTAAAAGCTATGTTTAAATAGTACGGAGATTAAAAAGTTGGAAAGATAAAAAGGAAACAAGAGACATGAAAGCTAGACTAAGAAAAGTCAACATGTATCTATTGAGAGTTCTGGAAGAAGAAGAGAGGGAATAGAAGAGAGGGACTATACGTAGAGATGATTGTTGAAAGTTTTCAGAATTAATGGAAGATATGAATTCTTTCTACTTTACTTAAGACTCTACATTCTCAATCCTTACTTGCATATTTGTGCCTTATCCTTTTTTTTTTTTTTTTTTTTGGTCACTGTTGGCCTAAGCTCCATCTCTTTATTGAACTGTTCAAATAATCAGTTTTTGGCTTAGTTCAAGTAGTCAGCAAACTCTTTTATAAAGAGAGAGATCATAATTACCTTAGGCTTCTTGGAACATATATAGTCTCTGTTGTACATTCTCCCTTTTTTTTTCCATCTATCATTTTAAAAATATAAAAACACTCTTAGCTTCTGAGCCATACTAAAACAGACTGCAGGCTCGATTTGGCCCATGGGGTTGTAGTTTGCCAGTTTTGGTCTCTGTGTTTTCTATTTAATTAATTTTTGCTCTCATCTTTACTATTACCTTTTCCCCTATTTTCTAATGTCTACTCTTTTTTTTTAATTCTCTATCTTATTTTTGTCTGAAATCTGATTTTCACCCTAACTCCTTTTTTTATATACTTTTTATTTTATTTTTTATTACTCAATGAATTTATTACATTTATAGTTGTACAATGATCATCACAATCCAGTTTTATAGGATGCGCTGGGGTTGTGGGATGAAATTCACCCTAACTCCTGAATGTTAATTCTCTATAAGTAGAGAAGGCTCTTCTGGAAGTGATTTTACCTCATCGCTTTGAAGATGTTATCCCATTTTCCTCTGACCTCTACTATTACCAGTCTTCTGTTTTTTTAGTTATTTTTATTCAGTGAGTATTCTGCTTATGTATAGAACTCTTTTACACTGGAAGAATGCTAAATAGTCTTACAATTTCTAATCTACATCAAATATGCTGTTATGTTTCTTTTCCCATTTCTATTATTTATTTATTTATTTCCATATGAGGCTTTCTAGAATTTTATTTCTATTTTATTTAAAAAATTTTTCTGCAACATTATTTTCACTGGGAGTTCCCATTGTGGCCCAGCAGGTTATAAACCAGACTAGTATCCATGAGGATGTGGGTTCGATCCCTGGCCTTGCTCAGTGGGTTAAGGATCTGGCCTTGCTGTGAGCTGTGGTGAGGTCACAGATGTGGCTTGGATCCTGAGTTGCTGTGGCTGTGGTGTAGGCCTACAGCTGTAGCTCTGATTTGACCCCTAGCCTGGAAACTCCTATATGCCGCATGTGCAGCCCTTAAAAAAAAAAAAAAAAAGAAAAAAAGAAAAAAAAGGCAAGAACCCCCCCAATATTTTAATTTATTTTATTTTTTAAATTTTTTATTAACGTGGTAGTTCCCATTGTGGCACAGTGGTTAATAAATCCGACTAGGAACCATGAGGTTGCGGGTTCGATCCCTGGCCTTGCTCAGTGGGTTGAGGATCCGGCCTTGCCATGAGCTGTGGTGTAGATGTGTCTCGGATCCCATGTTGCTGTGGCTTGTGGCTCTGGCTAGGCTGGTGGCTACAGCTCCGATTCCACCCCTAGCCTGGGAACCTCCCATATGCCGTGGGTGTGGTCCTAGAAAAGGCAAAAAGACAAAAAAAAAGTATTAAAAATAGTTGATTTGCAATGTTCCTTCAATTTCTGCTGTACAGCAAAGTGACAGTCATATCAAACATATATATACATTCTTTTTTTTAATACTATCTTCCATCATGTTCTTACCCAAGAGACTGTATATAGCTTTCTGTGCTGTACAGTAGGACCCACTGCTTACCCATTCTAAATGTAATAGTTTCTATTTTATTAAAAATTTTAAGGAAACTGCTTTTGTTTTCATAAATTGTCTCCTATTTGTTATTATTTGTTTTCTGCTTTTCAAAATAAATTTTTCTTTTATCTTTCATTTTTTCCAGTTTCTTGAACTATTAGCAACTTTTTTTTCTTATTTTATATTAAGTCAATTTAAAGTTCCTCATCATCCATGAAATCTTCAGTGACTTTACTCTCTTTTTCTAGGGTTGTTTTGGCTCTAATAAATTTTTTATCCAGTAAAGTTTTTATTTTAAAAGTAATTTTAGGTTTACAGAAAAGTTGCAAAGATAATACAATTTCTAAATCCTGCACCCATTTCCCCTTACTGTTACTTAGGTGTGGTATATTTGTCACAACTAACAAATAAATATTGATACATGATTATTAAAAGTCCATGCTTTACTCAGGTTTTCTTGATTTTCACCTAATTTCCTTTTACTGTTCCAGAATTCCAAAAAAGATACCGCATTACTTTTAGTCATCATGTCTTTTTAAATTCCTGCAGACCGTGACATTTACTCAGACTTATCTGTATTTTCATGACCTGGACATATTTGAGGAGTCTGGCCAAGTGTTTTGTAAAGTGTCCACCAGCAGGGATTTGTCTAATTTATCACAATTAGACTGAGGTTAGGGCTTAGGGAGGAAGGTAACATGACAAGGGGATATATCCATAGATACTGGCGCCAACTGAGAGAACTCCCTGTCCAAAGCTGAAACAATTTGAACAAAAACATGCATAACATGGTATTGAACTGTAACCCAAAATACAAAATAAACATCCATAAATCCATACTAATATAAAGAAATTATTGATTGAGTTAGTAAATAGGTGGGGATGGGAGACAAATCTTCCATCAGAAGAATTCCAAATAATTTATGTAGATACAGTACTTTCCTTTCAAAGAGCATAACTCCCTGTTCTTTAAGTATGGGCTGCACCTGGCAACCTCCTTCCAGAGTAAAGCACAAGAAAGAAATGGAAGACCCACAGATACACCTCTTACTGCTCTTTCAGGTTATGCTGGTCTCAGGTGTTTTCGGTCACACAAACCTGCATGTTGAAATTTGCGGTTTTTCTCTTTTCAATTTTCATTAAATTTGCAGTTTGTGAGTTGTGTGTTTTTGTTTTGGTTCTGTGTTTTTCTCTATAGTTTTCTGCACAACCAAGGTGTAGCCATGAGCCCACCGGACGATGTTCCTGAAAGTTATATGAGTGAGGTGACCACATGGCTGCAATTTGCTTTTGAAAACATTTCCTTTGGGGGGCCAGCTTCTGCTCCTGTGTTGAGTGGAACATTTAAGACTCTCCCTTTTCTCACATGTCTCTGTAGAATCCGCCCCCCCACCCGTTTTACCCTAACCTTTTAATAGAAAAAGAAAAAAAAATGTCTTTTGACAATAAATACCATGGTATAATAAAACTATGGCTTTCACCTTTTCACTTATAGTTTTAAGGAAATTTAGATTGTTTAGTTCTATATCTAAGAGCTGAAACCATCACTTCAGTAGCTGATTTTAAAGTGTATGCTCTGATATTAAAAGCAGGATGACCTTTCCTGTATTCAGAACTATAGAATATAACTTTCTTCTTGTATATTGAAAGTGACACAATATTATTTGCATAATAAAAATCCAAATTATATAACCTTAGGGAATACGTGACCTACTTTATGACAAATTTTGTATCATTGTCATCTAAGCTGTCATCTAAGCTATCATTGTCATCTAAGATGCTAAACAGATACGGAAAAGGAAATGAATTGATCAAGGCTGCAAAATGACATGAGGAGTTAAGGAGACCCTAGTGGAACACACAGTTTTAGGTCTTAGGAAAAGGAGTAAGTGTTTTACAATGGAGTGGGCTGGTCGCATTTTTGTAAAGCTACTATGGAGAGATTTGCAAAAATATATTTGACTTAAGAATAAAATAGACCAGAGGGCATTTAGAGTAACAAAAAAGTAGGCGTTCCCATCGTGGCTCAGGAGAAATCAATCTGAATGGTATCCACGAAGATGCAGGTTTGACCCCTGGCCTCGCCCAGTGGGTTAAGGACCTGGTGTTGCCATGACCTGTGGTGTAGGTCGCAGATGCAGCTTCGATGCCACATTGCTGTGGCTATGGTGTAGGACAGAGGCTACAGCTCTGATTTGATCCCTAGCCTGGGAACCTCCATATGCTGCAGGTGCAGCCCTAAAAGACAAAAAAAAAAGTTATAAAAAGTAATGGTAGTTTGGTTTTTTTTTTTTAAGTGATTAAAATAAAACTTTTGGAGTTCCTATTGTGGCTCAGTGGGTTAAAAACCCATCCAGTATCCATGAGGATGCAGGTTCAATCCCCGGCCTCGCTCAGTGGGTTAAGGATCTGGCATTGCCATGACCTGTGGTATAGGCCACAAATGTGGCTTGGATCCTGAGTTGTTGTAGCTGTGGCATAGGCTGGCAGCTGCAACACAGATTTGACCTCTAGCCTGGGAGATTCCATATGGCATGAGTGCAGTCCTGAAAAGAAAAAAAAAATTGAACTTTCTTCTACTTAATGTAATATTCTGTGATTAAAATATTCTGGACATTTTATTTTATTTTATTTTATTTTTGCTTTTTAGGGCTGCACCTGTGGCATATGGAAGTTCCCAGGCTAGGGGTTGAATTGGAGCTACAGCTGCCAGCCTACGCAACAGCCACAGCAATGCAGGATCCAAGCCACATCTATGACCTACATCACAGCTCACGGCAATGCCGGATCCTTAACTCACTGAGAAAGGCCAGGGATCGAACCTGCAACCTCATGGTTCCTAGTCGGATTTGTTTCCACTGCTCCATGATAGGAACTCCAGGGACATTTAAAAATAGACTTTGGAAAAAAAATAAGCCCTCTTCTTCTTCACATAGCTTGTGATTAGGTTCAATGCATATCCCTAGACTGGGAGGTACTTCAAAATTTCTGTGATACAGAATAATGACTGACTTCTTCCAATGAGACCAAACTAATTTATGCTCCATTGAAACCTAGTGTAGTCACATGGTATCATGTCGGTCCTATGTCTTCAAGTTTTCTCCATAGTGTGACTTCAATTTGGGGCAGATGTTCTTAGATAATATGCTTTTTATAATATTGCCTGCTTGGAGACAAGTACAAAATGTGAATAGACTCTGAGTGAGCAAAATGATTGGTGCAAAGAGTATGCCTTGTATTATTTCTTCACATGTATTGGTTGCACCAACAACGGCTGCCATTGGATTCTCCTGCCTTACTTAGATATTTCACAGTGGAATTATCTGTCCCTGCTCAGCCTGCTTCTCTTCCTGAAGCCAATGCAACTGCTTTGGCTCCTGGGAAGAAACACTGAGATGATTGTTGCCTGGATTTAAATGATGGAGAAAAATATCCCTTTGGTTGTTGTGTACAAAGACCACTGGTGTACACATGGAGCTTTTGATTTATTTATGAGAATAATAGGAAAAGTGATGAATAGAGGAAGAAAGCTTAGGATGAATATTTTTACCCCATCCTATTTCTCCACTAATACAAATAGTTCAGACCCTTAGAAACTTTGAAAGAACTGCATGTCTATAGCAGAACAAGGAGTGGAAAGGGAGTATATCAGATGAAAGGTCTGTTTTTTTAATAAATGAAGATACAGAAGAAGAGTGCAGAGTAGGACAACCACAACAAAGTAAGCTAAACACTAATGCAGACAATTTTAGTTGGCCAGCAGCCACAGAGGGACCAGAAGAAGAATAAAAAGGGTGGCTGAGAAATCAAGTAGGGCTGTTTCAAATGCATTTAACAACTTCCTTCTGCTGCCATCTCCTCACTCAAATCCCTGTCTTCCAGAATCATCCCTAAGATCCCCCAGGAAGGACCATGTTTTTTTGTAGTAAAAGGGTAGATCACATAGTATAACTCAGATATCTGAAACCCAAGGATGCTGCCCCAAAACAATTAGCCTCCTAGCCTTACATTCCCTTGTATCAACTGCCCAATCTCTCCCCCACCCTTTTTTCTTTTTCAGCTGCCCTGTGGCACATGGAGTTACCAGGCCAGGGATCAGATTCAGATCCGAGCCATAGCTGTGACCTATGCCACAACTATGGCAATGCTGGATCCTTAACCCACCGTGCCAGGCCAGGGAATGGAACTTGGGTCCCAGCACCGTAGAGATGCTACTGATCCTGTTGCGCCACAGTGTTGATTTGCTTCTTTGTCTTTCTTGTCTGAATTTGTCTCTCTCAGCAGTTACTGTCTCCACTATGGTTTTGGTTTCCTGGGCAATAACTCCCAAGCAGAAAAAGGAACCTTCCTTCCTGACCTTGATACTTTGCTAAGGACAGCCTCTGTCAAAGCCAGCCTGCCTTCATCATGGCCCAGGAATTTTGTCTGGACAACCCTTACATCAGCCCCTAGTAATATTCCTCTCGTCAACCCTTCATTCTGTTTAGCGTCTGTTTACCCACCCAACCAGTCCACGTCTCTGGCTAAGCTTGCAGGAACTCAGGTTTTTTTGCATGGATTCTCAAATCCTGTCCTGCATCATCCCCTTATCTGTCTCCTGCTCAGGCTCCTCACAGTGCTTTTGTCCTTCATTCTTAACCCCTCTTTGCCTATAAACTAATCACAGATGCTGAAGATCTAGAGCTAAGAAAATCTTCACTCTTACTCTTAAAGGAGATGGGGTGGAAGGATGAGATAACTGCTTTTGGAATTCCAAATGAGATCCCTACTGAATGCAGTTGCCTATGGGAACATTATTATAGGTGCTTTTAAAAAAACTTTACAAATCACATATATTAGAAAGCTTTTCATGAGCCATCAGAAGCACCTAGTCAGCATAACATTATTTCAATTGGAAAATATGTTCTGTGTTCCCAGAAACTGGCTTACAGATGAATGTTTGGAAAATAATCTCATCATACTTAGGGACATCAGAAAACACATGAAAACAGGGAGCATTTGCATTTGTCTTTGTTTTGGACACACCCACAGTATACTGAGGTGCCTGGGCCAGGAATGGAACCCAAATCACAGCAGAGACTTGGGCCGCTGCAGCCACAATGGCAGATTCTTAACCTGCTGAGCCACAAGGGAACTCCTGAAAGTAGGGGTTTTCCCCCAACATATTAGCTCTTGAATTAATCTACATTCATCACTACAAAGTTCAGTTAACACATTTCTATTTTCATTTAAAAAGAAAATTTGTGAATAAGTTCCTGTTGTATTAAAATTAAGAGCAGTATTATACTGTGGTACCTGTTTAATGATAATCCTATGATTTATTCATTGAAAAGATTGTTCAGGTTGTAAATCTCCTTTGAAGGAGTTCTCATTACTTAAGCAGATGCATGTTCTCTACTATTGGCTTAATGTTTACGTCTACTTCATTCTTTTCTGCTCTATACCTAGTTTTCTCAAATCACCATAAGAATCCACACAAATATTTAAGTCCAAACAGAGGCAAAATTCTAAAATAGCTCTAAACCAATTTTGTTTTTCAAAGTTTTGTGCCTTTTAAAAATGGAATAAGAAGTGTTTTGAATCCTGCACATGAAAGGAATAACTTGTAATGATGGAAATAATCACAAACTACATTATCTATGTTGAGTCAAATGTATAATGAATTGGAAGAAGAACTATAGTCATCATATAAATGTACACTGGGAAATTCAGCACCATGGACATCTGTTGTTTCTACCTGCCCAGCATTTGTCCTCTCTTTGTTTAACAACAGCATCCCTCTTTTCCTCTGCAAGACCGCACTTCCATATGGGTTGCTACTATAGTAGTGTCCCCTCCATACCCTCTGACACAAAAGTGGTCACCTGACCCTGGCTGGCCAATCAGAGTATTCATGTCTCTCCTTACAGTGACCACTGTGAAAACAAGGAGTGGAGGGGGAATATTTCAGGTGAAAGGTCTGTTTCTTTAATAAATGAAGATACAGAAGAAGAATGCAGAGTGGGACCATCACAAAAAAGTGAGCTAAAAACTAACACAGAATTGTAGCTGGCCAGCAGCTACCCAGGAGCCAGAAGAAAAAATAAAAAGGGTGGCTGAGAAATCAAGCTAGGTCTGTTTCAAATGCTTTACCAACTTCCTTCTGCTACCATTTCCTCACTCAAATCCCTGTAAGATTGTTTGTCATACTATTTGCTCATTGGTACTAGGAAAAAGAGTCTTTTATCCCTTGGCTTTCAAACTATAACAACAATAAAATCCACAGATGTTTCCAGTTTCTAGAGTAGGAAAAATGAGGTCAACACCCAAAGAGAAGCAGAATTGAAGCAAAAGAGAGGAAAAGAAGGCACGGATGGCACTGATACCCTGAATCCAGCTGGGTCTGAAGCCATGTCCCACCTGAGACTTCCTCACAATTTGGACTAACAAATTCCCATTTTTACTTAAACTCATGTGATTTCCATTTTAATCCTGTATAGCCACATGAATCAATACACTAAGAATAGGGAAGGGAAGAAGAATTCCCATCCATTCAGTTCAGTGTTTCTCCATTTGAATGTGTGCTCATCTGAATTAGTCTTTCCCAGCCAGCACCTCACAGAACCTGTAGGTCCTTCTCCTTGTTCATAATGGCAAAAAGTCCATGGCCAAGGGGCCTCAAGACACAACAGTGGATGGAGTACACACCTCCTTCTTTCTATCACTTTCTCTCTCTGCAACCCTGTGTATGTTGCATATTTTTCTAAACCTCAGTTTCCTGATGTTTAAATAGGCATCATCACAGTATCTGGTTCACAAGTGGCCTCAATGAGATATTGTATGTAAAATAAAAGACACACGATACATTTTCCACGAGTCTTAGCTACTAGCATACAAACATGTGGAGCATAAGGCAATGAATTAGCTGCTACCATCAAAGTGCAAATCAAGACGCTGGAGCCACACAGAGCAGACATTCTTCCTCTCCTTGTGTTGCTCCTCTAGGACTTGTAGAACCACTTCCCTCAGTGTAAATACTCCTCATTAGCCTAATTCAGAAATTTTTGCCTTGAGTCACATAAAAGCCTGTGATAGAGAAGCTTTGAGCCAGTGAACATTCAAATGTTTAGTGGTAAAGACATAACTAAGTGATGATGGAGGAATCAGAGTAGTCCTTGAGATGCTACTGTGTCAGTTAAAAGCACTGGAAGTTGATAGATTTGAATTCCATTTCTGCCATTGTTAAGCATACATTTTGGATAGTTTACAAAAGGTCTTTGAGTCTTGCTTTCTGGATTTATCAATAGGGATAATAATAACTTCTTAAGCCATTGTGTGGCTAAGTAGGACAATGCATGTAAAATGCTTAGTATAGACCCTGTCTGTCTTAGCCAACCTGTTCACAGTGCTTGTAGGGAATAGTGGTGTCTTGAATTCACTAGTTGGGTCACAGAGGGTAGGATATTATTAGCAAGATGTTATTGAGTCAGCAGGCTAAATTGGAGGGAAGAGTTTGTGAAACAGGACAGATCCAGAGGTACAGGCTGTGGTCTGAGCTTCTTTAGTCCCTGGAAGCTAGAGAGACCCTTGACCACAGGGCATCCAGAAAAACTATAAAAGACGTTGGGCTACCCGCTCTGTGCTGAGCCCCAGGAAATAGTTGCTGGGAATGTTTATTTGTCCAAATAGGGCCACTTCTTTGTTTTGTGTGGTCCTGGGGAACCTGTGAAGGTGGAGGCCTATTGGTTCCCAGAGTGAGGTGACTGGACAGTCAGTCTCTTGGATGGCAGCCTTGACAGCGGGCATGCAAGATGTGTGGACAGACTTCTCCCAGGGAGAAGCCAGAGACAGTTTGACTGGGGACTTAATTTTACTGCTGGAGTGAGCCAGGGAGGGGCAGGAGAACAGACAAGGGAAGGGCTCCAACTGCTTCTTTTTTCTTTTGCTATGGTTCTGTGGGGCTTATGAATGCAAGCCCTGTTGGATCCCAGAGCTGGGTGGTTTGGGGGTCCAACCATCATGTGGCAGCCTTAAAAATGGGCTGCTAGAAGTGTGGTCCAAACCCTTCACTGCTTAGAGAGAAGCTGGGATTTGAGAGTTCCTTCCAAACTTCCTTTTGAGAAGGGTGAGATCGGGAACAAGGACCAGCTTGGGAGTAGCAAGTGAAGTAGAAATTATTAGACCCATGAATGATGAATGAAGCAGAACTACAGAAAGTTTTGATGAACTACCAGAAAGGTTTGATGAACCTCTGGACGTAATTTACCATTGTTCTATCCAGTAAAGACTCCTCCCGAACCCACCTTGAGGTGTGCTATGAACTGACAACAAGGGTACCTATGAACTAGGCACAAGGAGGTACCTGGCAGGGATGGGCCAAGGGGATGAGAGGGGCACAGGAAAGGGAAAGCCTACGTGGCAGAACTGAGGGAAAGGAGTTTCAAGTTTTTTCTTCATAAGAACTATACAGTAATGGAGAGATCTAAAGACAATTTTCATTTTTATGCTATACTATCTTCAATTATCCATTAGTGTCTTTCTATACTGTGCTCACAGCATGCAGAAGTTCCTAGGCCAGGGATGGAACACACACCACAGCAGTGACCTGAGTCACAGCAGTGAAAATGCTGAATCCTTAACTGCCAGGCCACCAGGGAACTCCCTATTAGTGTCTTTTAAAGATTAAAAAGCTGATTGCAAAATTCACAAAAGGACATTTAAAAAATTTTAAATTCACTGAAGAGCAGTATTTGTATAGATCTGGGCTCTTGTGTGTAGAGCATAATATAATAGACAATTTGGTGTTATTTAAAACATGTAACGGAATACTTACAACATGAGTCATTTTTTAATTAAATTATTTCTTTAAAAAAATCAACCTACAATATAACTTTGGCCTCTAGTTGATCTTGCAAAGACTTAGACTACAGCCCGCACACTCTCTTAACAGAGAAACACAAGAGGCTGCAAGTGTGGGGCCTTGGTTTGGATCAGGAAAGTCACTATGAGCAAAGACAGTATTTCTTTTGTGAATGCCTGCTTATCGCTGTGCTTGTGGATAAGAATTAAAGTGACAGGGAAATGGTCTTACTTCAGTCTTACATTTAAAAGTTCATGAAGATATACTATTAATAAGGAAAAGAAGTTTATTTTTAACACTTAAATTATCAGATTTTATAGTTCTTTTGATTGAAAGCATTTAGTGATAAGTATAACTTTCAATGACCTGTAACACCCAAATTGTAAAAATTTCCCCCTAAAGAAGTGAATTTAGGCCAGACTTATGAGCATTTTCTACACCTAGGTATCTGGAATAAAGGAATTCCAAAAAATAATATTTGTATTAGGATTAAAAAACAATAACTCTAACTCTTATTATGGTAGTCCCAACTTTTATGTCTAAATTCCAGGTAATGGTAAGTCAATTTTTTTCAAACTATAAATTGAACTTCTCCCTTCAGCCCCCCCAAATTAGTAAAAAATAATACCAAAGTGTTAATTTCCTTAAATAGCTTTTATGCAGACATAGAAGAACCTGAAAGCAAAATTATGTTTTTCTAGTTGGCTAGCTTTTTTTTCCCCTGAGATAGAAGCTGACACTAGGACAATAAAATATTTTTTTTAAAAATACACAAATCATCAGCTTTATGAAGTGAAAACAACTTAGATCTTGTCTTGGCCAAACTTTTGATTTTCATATAATAAAACTAAGGTTCTGAAACATAGGACTCTAGCCCTTTCCCTGAGAAAGCTGTTCTTGTGTTGTATTATGCAATGCATAATTCCTCTCTACGGAATTACTGCTCAACTGTATCCTGAATTAGAGCTTTTTGATTTGGGGCAATTTTATTACAATATGACTAAATGGATCATGAGAAGAGTTCCTTCCTACTTGGTCCATTTGCATAAAAGTGATGATTGAAGCTCAAGAAACAAAAGTGATTACTGAAAGATAGAAAGTAGCTCTAGGAGTTCCCACTGTGGGACAACAGGCCCAGTGGCATTTCTGGAGCACCAGGATGTAGGTTTAATTCCCCAGCCCAGCATAGTGGGTTAAGGATCAGGCATTGCTGCATTTGTGCTGCAGATGGATTTGATCCCCTGGGAACTCCATGTGCCACAGTGTGGCCAAAAAAAGAAAAAAAAAAGTATCTCTAGAAGGGAAAGGCTTGGATAGATCCTAGGGGATACTTATATTGAAGGTCACAGAAGAGAAAAGAGCCTGAGAGGCAGGGAGAGAACCTGTGACATGGTGAGGGTTGGAAGTCATCCCGACTATCCATGATGGGGGCGGTCAAGAAGAAGTGAGGAAAACAAGAACAAAGGAAGTTTGAAGAGAAAGGAAGGAAAAAAAAAAGGGGAGGGGGAAGGGGAAGATCCAAGAGTAGCTAAAGCAGTTGCGCTAAGAAAATATTAGAAAGCACAAAGGACTTGACTGCTTATCCATATATGAAAAACAGACTGCAAAGCCAGAGTTACAAGAGAGAAAAGAGATCACTGATGAAATGAGGTCCCAGAGGAGAAAGAGGAAGGGATCATGCTCTGGAGGAGGGATCGTGGCTTCTCTGGGGGCAGGCAGGAAGGAGAGGCAGGATGAGGAGATGGGTTGGGAAGAAGCTCTCACCCAAGAGCCTGGGTCTCAGGAAATAAACTACTGGATGAGGTTATCTTCTGGGAGTGAGGAGGGGGTAGAGGGGGCGGCAGACGACGGAAACAATCACCATCAGGTTTTGAGAGCAGCTGCTCCCGCTTGAGCCAGACAGTCTTGAGGTGAGATTCCTATTTATTCGATAATGGGCTTGAGGGAGGGAAGGGAGCAAACCAAGGAGATGGATGTCTGGGCAGAGGAAGCCAAAGAAATGAAAAGCAGCCTGTGCTCCCAGCATTTCATACACTGATTTATTGGAGTCGAGGTGTTGAGAATGTGGCTTTGACCAAATTGTGATGATCTCAACACCCCTAAGAGAACTCCACCTCCTGGTTACACTAGTGTACATCCAAGGCAGTGCAGTGAAGGAAGGAAAGGGGAGCAAGGAAAGGAGAAAGCTCCAATCCAGACCCCAGGGCTCCCCTATTATCATGTCTACAGGAGACAGGGTTTCTCACTCAGGCTGCGTGAGGGAAGGTGGCTAGATGGCTTTTAAAGATCAGAGTGGATGCAAATTAGGAACTGCTAAACCAATAAACATCTAGATTTAGATTTTTTTTTTAAAAAAAAGAAAGTCCTTCACAGAACCAACCACTGAGTCCTTTGAAAATGTTGACCAGCTTAGTCAAAAGCTAATTAAATCCTCAAAGCATTGTCTGGAAGGAAAAAGAGCATGAGCTGCTTTTCAAAAATCCTGAAGGTTGGGGGAGCTGGTGCCAAGACAGTGTTTGAAGATTTTTCTAAAACTTGAATTTAAAATGCAGTCTTTGACAGACTGTGTTAAGTATAAATCCTGGGGTGGCACCAGCCTACAGAAGTTATAACTCTTTATGGAACACAACCTCACAGCAGGTGAAATTTTCATTTATGTCAGCTGAAGTGTTTTAGCCCCATCTAATTTTCAACCATGGGGGGAAAAAAAGTATAGCTGAGGGATTTTGACCGACATCCTT
This sequence comes from Phacochoerus africanus, assembly GCF_016906955.1. NCBI lineage: Eukaryota > Metazoa > Chordata > Mammalia > Artiodactyla > Suidae > Phacochoerus > Phacochoerus africanus. Next base: position 55,143,370 of record NC_062545.1, read on the forward strand.
GACAACAATAAATGTAAATTCTGACTTTCTGCTATACTGAAAAGGGTGAATTTTAGACCATAATGAAAGAGGTTTCAACTGGGCTGGACTCCTGCTGAAGAAGAAAAAGACACGTTTCCATCTGAGAGAGATAACAAGGTTCTCGTCGCTGGGAAAGGTTTTGGAAAGAAACAGGAACATGTTTGGATACAGAAACATTAATTCAGGGCTGTGGAATGTTTGGTTTTTTTCCTCCACACCTTAAGCTTCATACATCTAAAGCTGTTTGTTTCCAGAAAGTTATTTTGTATCACCTCTGGAATTTTTCTTGCATGTAAGCTCATAGGAATGAACACAAGGTAGCTCCAGCGTTCTTGCCTTCCCACTCTTACCTCCTACCCTTTTGCTCTGTGAACTTAGTACTCCTGTGGTGGAGAGTGCTAACTGTCCACAAGCAATTTGTTCGCATCCACATTACAGAGTACTTTCTAGGACATGGCTGCCCAACAGAGAATCACACTTCCAAGCTGTCCTTGTCAGTTGGAGTCATCTGGAGAAGCAGGACTAATTCTCACCTCTGGAATGTGAGGGCTGGTGTTCTGAGTCATTTACCCTCAAGGAAGCGGGGTGATAATGCCAAGTAAGTGTGCCTTCTCCATCTCGTTTTTCCCATCCTTCAGTTGGACGTGGAACACTCCGAGGTCCTGGGTGATGGTACAGCCACCAAATATGAGCAAGCCTGGGTCCCTGGATTTACCATGTGAAGGAAAACCACCAGCCAATCAGGACTATCCACACTAGGCATTTACAAGAGTGAGAAATAAGCTTATTGTGTGTGACATCACTAAATCCTTAGGGTTTCTTGGTTCTAACAGCTAGTATTACCTTAACTAATATATATTAATCACTCTCGTTTCTCTTTTCTCAGTTAATATGTTTCTTCTGTTTGGAAAGCTCTTGCCCTTTTCTCTATGTGTCAGATATTGTTTGGAGATAAACATGTGAGCTGAATAGCCTGTTTTCATGGAGCATACAGTATAATGGACTACATCTTATCTTTCAAAGAAAAGTTTAATGTCCCTTTCCTTTAATTTTCCTTGACCTGTTCTTCTTTCTTCATCTTTTAAGGAAAATTAATTTTCTCCTTATTTGAATTCTAGTAGAAATTAGGATCAATAACAAATGATACAACTCCAGGTGGCAGTTCTGGTCTCATGGAGGAGGCTATTATGCGTCTAGACACAGTGACTTAAAATTATTTGCTTATACACGTCATCTTCTGGGTTGCTGGCTCGTATGTATCAGAGACCACGTCTTTTTGGCTTTTTTTTTTTTCTTTAGATGCACCCACAGTATATAGAAGTTCCCAGGCCAGGGATCAGGGATCCAATCCAAGCCACAGCTACAACCTATGTCACAGCTGTGGCAATGCCAGATCCTTAACCCACTGCACCACAGTGGGAACTCCTCTTTTTGGCCTTTATAAACATAGTTTCAGACATGATAAAGGCTTAGTAAGTGTTTGTGGAACTGATTTACTTTTCATATGCTATTCTTTCTCAAAAAGGGTTTTATAAAGTGATATTCCTTTCTCCTTCCTGGTTTTGAGATACAGATACTGATGTTCCAAGTACAGACATCCAGCCCTCTCCCTCCTTCCAAAGCACAGTACCATTTTTCAGAACTGGTTATCAGCTAGTAACTCTTCATCAGATCCTGAGGATGGGTACTTTTTCTGTTTTGGGCAGATGTCCTTAGGGTTGCCATTTATAGCAACCTTTATTTATGAACATACACTAAAAATATCAAACAAAAGTATTGTTCCCTAATAAAATTATGCATTGTTTCCATTTACAGTCAGATTCTGACTACTCATCACCCCCTTAACAAGGACAAAAGGTACATCAGAATTTCAGCAACAGGGTTGGGGTGAACATCTAGGAGGGGGCTTGGACTGGAGAGTGAACCCAGTGGATGTGGACTGAGCTGGGCTCACCAGCATTCTTTACTGCCATATTGGAGGGGAAGAGTGAACTTGGTTTGGTTCCAAGCTGGTAGCAGTCACCAAGGATCTGATCTGACCACTGGGGTAGAGTAGTTGGAACTCCACATGATGGTGATCCTTGTAAGCAGATGTTGAGGTAACAGGGACCCATCCAGGAGCACCTGACCATGGACATCAGGATGGCCAAGGATGTCCAAGAGAGCCAGCATCCAGTCAAGAGTGGAGGGCAGCAGTGCTGGTCCTGTGCCCTCCCAGCTCCCCAAGCCCTGCCACTATGCCTCACTCTCCTCCCATGCCAGTTCAAGAGAGTAGGACAGGGCATCTGCTTATTCCTTTATGCAATTTGGTCCACTTTTGACATCAAGAAGTTTTCTTCCCCAGTTTTCTACTAATTTGTCTTTTGGTTTAGAAATAAAAGATTTATATTTTAAAAGTCCTTGCTGTATTTTCACAGTTGTTTTAAATCTGTCCCTCCATGATGCTCAACTATTTGCTTTATCCCTCCCATTTTGTTCTATGCCCCTTCTGCCCTTGGTATTGCAGTTTCATTACCCCTGCCATTTGATTGATATTTTTCCTCCCTATCACTATAATCTAATGAAAAGAAAAGAGAGGAAAAAGGAAAACAGGTTATCCATATAGAGACAACCCTCATTATTCCTTTTCATAAAAGAAAAATAATGATTTTAGAACCATCTTCTTATTAATTTAAAAGATTCTTGGTGGAGAAAAAGGTCATTAAAATTGCCAAGACAGCCTGCTATGGAAGGAAGAATGAGAAGGGAAGGGGTGCAGCAAGACAAGGCAACAATGAGGCTACCATGTGTGCAATGTGCCAGCCCTTTCAAGTCCTACTTTCGTTCATTCATTCACTCACTCATTCATTCATTCACTCATGCACTCATTCCCCCATTCCACAAACCTTGACCGAGTCCCAAGTGCCAGGCATGGTGATCCCCCATCCTGATCTGATAGCCCTTTTGTTCCATTTCACCCTGACTTTTGCCAGATCAGCAGTTCTACAAAGTCTTTAGAAAAGTCAAGTCCATTTGTTTGGAAAGGAGGGGACAAAAAGAAAGAAAAGAAAGGAAATCCATCTGGTTATAAACAACCTTCCCTAGGGACAGTCCCCTGACAATCACCTAGAATGCATGCCGTCTACCTGGCAGCCTCTGAGCCCTGGGCAAGTGGGAGTGGGTACCCACAGGTCAGGAGGTATGCCCTGTTTCCACTCAGAGCCGCCCTGTAGGATCAGCAAGACGGTGAACGCAATCTTTATAAACGTGTTTTTATCACCTCTGTGGCCTCACTGCATCTATTCAGATTTTTGGGAAAGCCTGGGTGTACACAAGACCAGCAGTTTTCCTCCTTAAGGGGGGCAACAGTCGGTGCAACCTTAAGGGAGAATCAATGGAACCAGAGATTTAAAATGCCTTCTCCTCTAACTTCCTCTTAGACCCTGGCTTTATAAATGGTACATTTCAGAGAGCGTTCAGCCTGACTGGTGCTTGCCCTCGTTCTCCCTCAGGCGCTGAATTTATGTGCCATAAACATAAATGACATGCAGCTTCTCTAAAGAGTCGCCTGCCACTTCATCTTACCTTTTGGCGTCCTTTTTTTTTTTTTTTTTTTTTGTCTTTTTGCTATTTCTTTGGGCCGCTCTCGCGGCACATGGAGGTTCCCAGGCTAGGGGTCCAGTCCGAGCTGTAGCCACCGGCCTACGCCAGAGCCACAGCAACGCGGGACCCGAGCCGGGCCTGCAACCTACGCCACAGCTCACGGCAACGCCGGATCGTTAACCCACTGAGCAAGGGCAGGAACTGAACCCGCAACCTCATGGTTCCTAGTCGGATTCGTTAACCACTGCGCCACGACGGGAACTCCCCTTTTGGTGTCTTTTGACCTTCCTGGCCCTACTCTCTCTCCAGCACCACTCAGACTGCCTGCTGTCTTTTCCAAAATCCTTTTTGGTTGGCTTCCCACTCTTCCATTGTTCATTGTTTCTTTCCAGGCTCTCAAGGAGGCCCTGTTCCCTCTGTCCTTCCCTCAAATCTTGCTGTCCTCAGATTTCTGTCCTGGCCTCTCCCTCACTCTCCTTGGTGACCTACAGTTTGAGCCTCATACTTTATGCTGATGGCACTAATGCTCTAGTTCAACACTGGCTTTTTCTCCTGAGCTCCAGACCCATTTATCCAATTTCCCAATTAGTCAATTCCACAGCTGTTTAACTCAATGTGCATAAGACTAAGTGTGCCATCTTCCCACTCCTTGCTCTTCCTGAAGCACTGAACTCAACAAATAGCACCACATCTACCCAAGGTGTCCAAAAAGGAACCACCTGCTAGTCTTCCTTGTCCCCCCCATCCCACCTCTACCATGGCACCCAATTAATCACTGCATTCCCTTGATCTCTAGCACCTTCCAAAGAAGCTGTCCTCCAGTGCCTGACCCTACCCCAACCACTACTGCCCCTGCTCAGGCATCACCAGCTCTCCACTGTGTTACTACAGCTGCCTCTTAGCTGCTCTTCCTGCTTCCTCTTTTACTCCACTGTCAATGTTCTGCACACTGATGCCTGTCTTCCCTTAGCACAAATCTAACTATGTCAGCCCTCTTCTGTGCCCCCATACTGTATTAAAATGTATCCAGAATTTGTTTTAGTCTGGTGTGGTGAGGCCAGCAAATCAAGAGACAAAGCTGCAGGCCAACACAGGAAGCACCAGGGTTGGTAGCAGACAAAGTAGTGAGGGGAATGCAGGCTAGAGATGTAATTGGAGGTTGGCAGGGAAAAAAAATGGGCAAGGTGGGATAAGTACACTAAGTTAGCTTATGATTGGCCAGCTTGAATAATGTTGGTGGGCTCTGAGGTGGTCCCTTGTCTAATACCTGGACTTGGTATGATACAGGGCAGGGAGAATATTGGCTTGGTGTGTGAGAGCTTAATAAAGGGGATGGGTGAGGTAGGGGTTTTGGATTGGTTGGTTTCATATCAAAGATGTGCTTATTGTTTGCCATTTCTAGGAATTAGCTAACTCCAGGAGGGGCAGTCCCTCCTGGGGTCCACAAGGCTTCCAAGATATCAAAGTATCATAAAATACAGAAAATCTTAAAACATGGTTAACACACATGCACCCTCACATACACTTAGACACAGATATGTAGGCATACCCATATTCCCAAACATTTCAGTTGGGGCGTAAGCAACAGGAAGCAATGGAAGGATCTTAAGCAAGTGAATGGCACGATCAGATTGGCTACTGATTCTGGAATAAAGATTTTGACTATCATATTTTTGAATAAAGTCAGTCTTCTGCTAATATTTCCAATCTTATCCATGTATCATTTCTTCTTTCCACCTTGGACTCTGTGCATTCCCCCCAATATGCTCCACTTTCTCTTACCTATGGGACTTTGTGTGTAGAGTCCTTCCGTTTGAAATGCCCTTTTCATCCCTCCTCACCTGGTTAATGCCAGAACTTCCTTCCAGACTAAGCTCAGATGTCATCTCTCCCTGAAAAGTCTCCCATTCCCAAGGGGCTGGACTGGTTACCCTCAGTGTCCTCCCATATCGTCCAGTACATCCTGAACTGCAGTGACCTGGTGCTTGTCTGTCTGCTTAGTTTAACTAAAACTTCTGTGCAGGCATGGAGTGCACATTAATCATGTCTGCATCTCCAGGGCCTGGCCCAAATTATAGCAAGCAATGCTATAAATGTTTGTGAAATGTTTGCTAGAATGTTTGTGGAATTTATAAGTGAACAGATGATTGGGTAGGGAAATATTCTTATAATTAGAACTAAAAACATCACAATAGAGAGCTGCCTTCTCCATGAAGCCTTTTATGTGATCCCCAGGAAGATGTGAGCATCCTAACTCTGAGGTCTTCCCACGCCCATCTCCCCTGGAGCAGTGACCACATCACACATCACATGGTCTCCATCAAAAATTATTAGATGGCAGGAGTCTTGTTGTTTTGTTTCTGAATTTTTAAGAGTGCTGGGCACATAGTAAAGATTCAATAAATATTCTATTTAAAGTTGAAAGTTAAACAAGCTATGGATACTAGTCCAAAGAGAAATAGGGTTTTAATCAAACTATGCTAATAAACATACTTGGGCTTTCCTAATTCAAAGCCATCACTTCCACTTTCTGTTACCAAAACAATGTATGTCCCATAGGATACAACCAGATGCATTAACAATAAGAGGCAAAGAAGGTATCATTTATGTTTGTTGTTTTTGAAGTCTTATCTTCTTTCATATGCCAAACAATCAAGGCTATAAAATGACTAAGGTCTCCAGTTGTACCAATGTCCCAATAGGTGCCACCCTATTTTAATCCCTATGTACTTTCTCAATTTTCAACATCCATATTTCAAAAATCTTAAGTTATTGGAGTTCCCTTCATGGCTCAGTGGTTAATGAACCCAACTAGGAACTCTGAGGATGTGGTTTTGATCCGTGGCCTCACTCATTGGGTTAAGGACCTGGCATTGCCATGAGCTGTGGTGTAGGTTACAGATGTGGCTCGGATCCCGTGTTGCTGTGGCTATGGTTGTAGCCAGCAGCTGTAGCTCTTATTCAACCCCCTAGACTGGGAACTTCCACATGCAGCAGGTGCAGTCCTAAAAAAATAAAATAAAATAAAGCAAAAATATAAAAATAAACCCCCCCCCAGAAATCTTAAGTTATACAGATGTTCTAAACCAAAGGGGAGGTTTAGTTTCTATTAGGACATCTATAAAATATTGTTGATAAGCCATAAAAAGAACAAAATAATGCCATCTGCAGCAACATGGATGCAACTAGAGACTCTCATACTAAGTGAAGTAAGTCAGGAACAGAAAGACAAATACCATATGACATCACTTATATCTGAAATCTAATATATGGCACAAATGAACCTTTCCACAGAAAAGAAACTCATGGACTTGGAGAACAGACTTGTGCTTGCCAAGGGAGAGGGGGCAGGAATTGGATGAACTGGGAACCTGGGGTTAATAGATGTAAACTATTGCCTTTAGAAAGGATAAGCAATGAGATCCTGCTGTATAGCAATGGGAACTATAACAAAGTCACTTATGATGGAGCATGATGGAGGATAATGTGGGAAAAAGAATGTATATATGCATGTGTGACTGGGTCACTTTGCTGTACAGTAGAAAATTGACAGAACACTGTAAACCAACTATAATGGAAAAAGAAACCATTTAAAAAAAGGAAAATTCAAAAAAAAAAAAAAAAAAACAGGAAAGCACAACAAACCATGATTTAAACACTAAGCTTCTGAGCTTTGGGAAAGAATTCCTGAATCCCAGCTATGACTAGAAAAAAAGGAAAGCAAGTAAGATTCTAAAATTCACTGCAGTTCTACCTGAATGTCAAGTCTCTGTATGGTTAGTATAGGGTTTCTATAATATGAATATTTTAAAAATATTTTGCTTTTGTCAGTAACTAAGAATCATATCCAAAATAAAAACTAATTAAAGGCAATAATAAAATAATAAAAACCAATGACAGTACATGTCTGAATTGGGGCTTTCTGTAAAATAATGACTCTTTCAAGCTCCAGAATTTAGTGCTTCTTCAGTTACACAAAACATAGGCAAGACCTTGGCCATTTACCCAACCCAAGAGTAAGGTGACAATGAGATATATATATGGCCTGTAAACTGGCCATTACTTCTTGGTAAACTCCCATCTTGCTGAAAGATACGCTTTCTCCATTGTGATAAGCATTAAATCTAACCTGACTGTCCATCCCTAACACTCTAGAGTTCCTCTCTCCTGGACTTTGTCTTCTCTTTACTCCTGGTGTATCATCCTTGCTCCCACTAACTCTCTTAAACTCCCTCAGCTACCAATCTCTTCTTACTAAATGATGTAAGAAGAATGATGCGTCTGTTTAGTGAATTAAACTAAAAGTCCTCAAAAATGACCACCCCTCACTCTTTGGAGCACCCTTCCTTTCAGTTTGACATTCACATACAAATAACAAAAATAGTTCTTAAGTTTGGTTCTGGCTGGAGAAACTGGTAAAAGGGGAGAATGCCTGTTTATGTTAGAATTCTGGTGGTTAGTAGTATATAACAGGTACCTGATAAACGGAGCCCAGGGAGAGTAGTACTCTTCTTAGGTCACATAGTACACTGAGCACAGGACAATGGCAGGATTGACTGGAACCCAGGTTAGGCCACTTCTTATCATAAAACAGGACAAATCAAGGTCATTACTGAGAGGCCAGAATTTAAGCTTCCCCAGCATGCTGACAGGGCGGAGCAATTGAGGAACTTTCTGAAAGCACGGCAATTGCTCTTACTAAAACCTGAACTACCAGGGTTGAAAAGAACCTGAGGCCTCCTCTGGTGCCATAGGCCTCTGTGATAGCCAGACAGCTATGGGCACAAAGCCCAGCATGAGCCTCAGAGCCTGTACTGTGTCTGTGAACAGCGGGGAGCCCACAGGAGTGTTGGGGACACTGGTCCAGCACTGATGGGATGGGATTTATAGTGTGTCTAAGATACTCCTCCCCATGTGGCTAGAGAATTGCCCCTAGGTGCAATTCCATGTCCTAGGTTAGAGGGCGAGAAGTGCAACATATAGCAGAGCCCCTGTGCTTTTTCTCCCAGAGCACAAACAGTTTAGGTTCGCTTCTAAAAAGAAATACTCCTTTCCTCAATTTTCACATACCTGTCATCAAAAGATTAGAGGAATTATTACCAAGGAAAGAAGACATGTTGGATTTAAGGGCAGATAAGCAAGTTTTCTTTTGTTTTGACTACCTTGACGAATATAGAAAGTCAAAAGTTAGCTTGTCAGCAATCCACGGGAAACCTTAAGAAGGAAATAAAATCCACTTGCAGGGAATCAATATCACATCTGTGTGTGTGTATGTATGTTCACAGGAATGTTTTGAAAAACACAGAGTATCCTGCCAGAATAAACATTCAGTGTGGGTTGTGCATCATTGCTTTTTTTTTTTTCTTTTCCTTTTAGGGCTGCACCTGAAGCATATGGAAGTTTGCAAGCTAGGGTTTGAATCTGAGCTGCAGCTGCCAGCATACACCACAGCCACAGCAACGCGGGATCCGAGCCCCGTCTGCAACCTATTCCATGGCTCATGATAACACCAGATCCTTAAACCACTGAATGAGGCCAGGGATGGAACCTGTGTCCTCATGAATACTAGTTGGGTTTGTAACCCGCTGAGCCACAACGGGAACTCCCATTTCTTTCTTTCTTTTTTTTTTTAATTAAACCTTATTTATTTTGAGATAATTGTAGATACATATGCAGTTGCAAGAAACAGTACAGATAAGTCCCTTGTATTTTTTTTTTTTTGTCTTTTGTTGTTGTTGTTGTTGTTGTTGCTATTTCTTGGGCCGCTCCCGCGGCATATGGAGGTTCCCAGGCTAGGGGTTGAATCGGAGCTGTAGCCACCGGCCTACGCCAGAGCCACAGCAACGCGGGATCCGAGCCGCGTCTGCAACCTACACCACAGCTCACGGCAACGCCGGATCGTTAACCCACTGAGCAAGGGCAGGGACCGAACCCGCAACCTCATGGTTCCTAGTCGGATTCGTTAACCACTGCGCCACGACGGGAACTCCCTCCCTTGTATTCTTTAAGCAGTTACCCCCATGAAAAACTACAGGTGAAATCACAACCAGGACACTGACATGGAAACAGTCAAGAAACAGAACGCTTTCGTCAACACGGTGATCCCCGGACTGCCCTTTCGTAGCCACATCTGCTTCCCTCATTCTCTCCTCAACCCCTGACAAGAACTTATCTGTTCTCCATTTCTGTAACTTTGTCATTTCAGGAACGCTATATAAAAGGAATGACACAGCACGTAACCTTTTGTCTTTCTTCACTCAGCATAATTTTTTGGAGATCGGTCCAGGTGGCTTCATGTGTCAACACTGGAGTTGAGTAGCATTCCATGGGATGAATGTACCCAAGTTTGTGTTTCACCTCCTGAAGGTCAGTTTCACACTCCCTGCAGGAACTCAGGCAACCCCATGTTTTTAGTGTTGAGAGAAATTTTTCGATGTAATAGTTTCAGAAAAATCTTCTGAAGTAGAATGTAGTATAACAACAAGGGCACATTTTCTGGGATTTAGGTAACCTCTGTCAAATCTGGAGAAAACATGGTAACAGCCCATCAGGGGGCTCAAGCAGGAGGATCATCCTGAGGACAGGAGGTAAAAATGCCTAAGTGTCATTAGTCATCCTAAATAGTGTTTCCCTATAGGTATTACCCGATGCCTTCATGACAAAAGAATGACCCCAGTAGCAAGTGAGATTAGGCATTTCCCTCTAAAGTGTGCAATATGTAAAGAGCTCTGATATGTGAAATAGAGGAGGATGAGTTTGCATAAACGAGCGGTGATGTTTATAGGGCCCTGTGGCCCTTGATGTGATAACCACCTCATCATAAAGCCTTCAAGACCAATTAATAAGCTGAAACCAAACAGGGAGGTTGAGGTGAAGGAAAAGATTTAAAAGACCATCTAGAGAAAATGGGCAGTTCAAAGAAAAGGGGTAAGAAATAATTGGAGTGGTTTTCTAAGATCTGCAAAAATTGAAAACCAGAAAGAAGAAAGGATTTGTTCTCTGTAAGGAGACAGTCTTTAATCTAATAATAAATAAATAATTTCTGTCAGAATAAAATCTACCACTTAGTCACTAAGATAAAGGAAAAACTTGTGAAGTTTGGAATAAAACAGTTATAGTTTCCTTCTTGTTTCACTGTATGTACAGATCTCTGAATTCTTTGTCAAAAGCAAGGTTATCACACCAAAAGATGCAGAAATGAAAGGACATTACACTGTTCATATTAGACAAATATTTCGTCTTGGGTTTTTTTGTTTTTGTTTTGGTGTTCATCTTCTGAGAATGAGTTCTAGAAGGGTGCATTAAGAAAAATCTGTACTGACGAACAAATTCAAAATTTTGTCTGGAAATATAAAAGGAGTGAAGGAGTCAATACCTTTATGGAAAAAACACTAAGCAAATCAACTATGCCCAATGTGCCCTGAGCACATTGCTTTTAGAACCACTAACTGTCCTAATCCTGCTATTTTGGAGAAAGCCAGCCCTGGACATGGTCTGACTTTGCTCATTACTCTGTAATGACCATGGCCAGACAGGCAGGCCAGGAGTCACAGCCAAAGTCTGTTTAAACACTGATTGTCTGGCATCCCAATCACCTGCTTTCTTCTCTTTATCCACTGTCTGAATGTCTTAGAACTCAGCTTCAATAGATAATTATGGTTTGGTTGATTCAGTTAAAATATAAAATCATTTTATCAGTTTCATCTTTGAGGCAAGATAATGCCCAAGACCAGGTAAAATGCTCATATCTCCAAAAGGTCTTTGTAGTAAGTAAGAGGGTTGTTTGGTCCCTAGAGAAGCTTGTGTAGGAGAAGTGCATGGTAGGAAAAAACATCCAAAGTACTCCTTAGATTATCAGTCATTCAACAAGTTGAATGGGCCAGTTTTCTTCTCATCTACTACCAAGTCACTAATGGATACCTTGCTCCCAAATATCAGGGCAGTGATACTTAGTGATTTCCAATGCTTAGACCCTAGGCAGTGCATCTGTTTTCAAAGAAAGAACCTAAGGCAGTTTCTATGTAGTTGAGCCTGTTTCAATGATACTTTCCTAAGCTTTAGAAATTCTGATTAAACTCCCAACCTTCAAAAAGAAATAAGAAATATTAAACTCAAAATATGCTATAAGTTGAAATTTAGCCTCATAACCCAATCCACCAGACAGTTATTGAGTGATATTGATAAAAGTCTTTAATGGACCAGAGCTAGGCATTTTTTCCTCTAGACAGACTAACTGGTGCTTTGGCCTGGGTGTTTGTGACCTGGAATCAAGTTGCCTCTTCCTTTGGGATATTATCAAATATGTATTTTCCCCTGTATCAATAGGTAAAGCAGTTTAAAAGGACAACTGTTTCAACTGGACATAGGCTATAAGATAATAAAATTAAAAGAGACCAGATTAAAGACTTGTGAAAAAGAACAGAACAAAAAGTGTCACTCATCATCCAGTTCTACCAGAGTTAAGTCAAACCCACAGCAGCTGGCCACTGACAGTGCACCCTAAGGGAATTCAGGATGGAAAAAACAGGTTGAGGTACTCTGCTTTGGATAAATGGACCCCAAGATGGTTAAGATGCACATCTCCAGAAGAATTTCAATGATTCCAAATTCTTGCACCTCCCCATACACAGGAAAATACTAAAGTCATTAACTTGAGATACCTATTTTTAGTGATTTGCAGTCATCTTTTACCAAGATGTATGCTTGACTGCATTTGTTCCTTAGCCAAAAATTATATATAAACTGGCTTCTCCTCTGCCTTGTTAGATCAGTTTCTCAGAGCTACTAAGAGATTGTTTCCCAAGCTACAGTCATCAGTAGGACCTGGAATAAACTTTTTTTTTTTTTCTTTTGGGGCCACACTCACAGTCCAGGCTAGGGGTCCAATCAGAGCTATAGCCACTGGCCTATGCCACAGCCACAGCAACATCAGATCCAAGCAGCATCTGTGACCTACACCACAGCTCACAGCAATGCCAGATCCTTAACCCACTGAGTGAGGCCAGGGATTGAACCCGAAACATCATGGTTCCTAGTCGGATTTGTTTCCACTGCACTGTGACGGGAACTCCTGGAATAAAGTTTAAACTCACAATTCTCATGTTGTGTGCTTTTCTGTAAGTCGACAGATTGAATCCATGACAAAAATAATTCTACCTTACATTTTTTTCAGTTCTATGTACTAGATTCTATGTTAAGTGCCCTATATACCTCAGGTAAATTAATTCTTACAACAAACCTCAAATTGAGTTATTTTATGTCTATTTCACAGATGAATAAACCAGGACTTAAAAGAGTTCTAATAACTTGCTTAAGGTCCTATAGGATGTCAGGATTGGAATCCAGTTCTCTGTCTCTAAAGCCCAAATTTTGGAGTTCCCATTATGGCTCAGCAGGTTAATAACCAGACATAGTCTCCATGAGGATATGGGTTTGATCCCTGGCCTCACTCAGTGGGTTAAGGATCCAGCATTGCTGTGAGTTGCAGTGTAGGTCTCAGATGAGGCTCAGATCTGCAGTTGCTGTGGCTGTGGCCTAGGCCAGAAGCTGAAGCTCTGATTCGACCCCTAGCCTGGGAACTTCCACATGCCACACCTGTGGACAAATAAAAGGAAAAAAAAAGTCCAAATTTTAAATTATCTGCATAATAATCATTACTACTCTAGTAGTCATTACCAGTAAGACAAAAAAAAAGTTTCTTCCTTTCATTAATAAACAGACTGAGATTTTTTTTCTATAAGTCAGGGATTTTTTAAAATTTTGATTCATCTGCAATACAGAATGTCCAAAGATGCCATCCTACAAAATTATGCTTATATTTCAGACATTTAGTATATATTATAATAATCTTTGAAGAACGAATAAATGAAGAAACTGAGAAATTAAATATAAAATTACCACCTCAATATTCTAGTTTTATTATGAAACAATGACCTATCTGAAATAACCATGGTGACATTACTTAGAGAAACTAAATTTGTGTGCCCAAAACACAGATATCGCAACTCTGACATTAAATACTTGCTCTGTTGAAAAAATTCTCCTCTACTTCATGAGCAAAAGGAAAATAGTGAACTATCTTTAAGGAAGAATATTTCCATTATTTCCCCTAACAGCCCATAAACCTTGGTCAAAAAAAAAGATAAATCATTCTAGCTACAAGTTATCAACACTAGAAAATAGACTCAGATTCAAGTAGTTTAGGTGTATCAGTCAGTACATTCTAGGTAATGCTCAGTAACACTAACAATTTCAAAACATAAAATTTCAGTGATTTAAACCAACAAAGATTTACTGCCTTCCTTCAGATCAATAAGGAATCTCTGTTCATCCTAGTCATTCAGAAACTCATGCTGATGGAGCAATTACCATCTCAAATGTTGCTTGCCCCAAGCCAGATGGAAAAGAGAGGGCCTCTCACTGGAATTAAATGTTCAAGCCCAGAAATGATGTAACTTCCACTCACAATTAATTGGTCACTAGGGGACCAGAGCAAGTGACATTATCATGTGCCCATGCCAAGATGGGATGAAGAACAGTGTCACTACTGACTGACAGAGAAGTTATTTTTGTTTACCATTTGTCCTTTCTTCTGCCTCTTTCTAGGGCTGTCTGCATTCTCCTGTGACTTTATGCTCTACATCAAGGAAAGCCTAGCCTTGATCTTATTTTATGCAATACCAGTTTTCTACATCTACAATAAAATGATTATTAGGAACTATTTAGAAGTGCATAGCTGTCTTCTAAAGGTTTCCTATGATTATTGTAGTGATGTAAACTCTGATATAGTTCACAATAAAATGTTCATACTGAAGTTCCTGCTCTATCCCAGCATGTTAAGGATTCAGCGTTGCTGCAACAGCTGCAACACTAGTCACAGCTGCAGCTCAGATTCAATCCCTGGCCTGAGAACTTTCATATATTTTGGGTATGGCTGAAAAAGAAAAAAAAAAGCCTTATACTTTCTATCTATGTACTCATCCATGAAAAAGAAAGCAATCATATTTGGAGATTGAAAACTATTACTTTAAGATTTTGCATCTAGTTTTATTATGTAGGCTAGTTCTTTATTCCATTACTAAAATCATATACCATACAAGGGTTGGCAGAGGATTGAATTCAAGAGCTATATTATTAATTTGAATTATTTTCTATGGTGATTATAGCTATATTAGGCTTGAACATTTGACTTTTGTGTCCAACACCTCTGTCCTGACTTTGGTAGATGCTCTAAGTCCTCAGCCTCTAACCCCGGGAATCCCCTTTGTGTTGCTATGCAAGTCAATGTGACTTCCAGAGATCAAATCTTGTATTTCTGTTGGAGGGTTGCCCTCAGGCTGTCAAGAACCATTTTGTCTGTTGGCATGGAGGACCATAAGTGATTCCAGTTTAACAAATTAACATCACCCCCAGGGCCTTAACCAAAAGTGCTGGTATAAGGGTATAAATATATTAGCAACCTTATCCTTCAGCTGAGATAATTCTGAGGCATGTATAAATTGCCAGAACTTCCCAGGGAGGATCAACTTTTAGCTGTCCACTCTGGGTGCTGGATTCATAGAGCATCCGTTACTGGTTGTCTACACTTCTCTAAGTCACCCGTTACCACTCCCCTGATGGTTCCTGCATTTTCCAAGTAAACTATATCCACTCCATCCTTGCCTCAGAGTACAGCTTCTATGGGAGCTCAATCAACATAATAAACAAGTGCCAATTTAGAAAAAAAATTTTTTTTAATTAATACAGTTTTGGAATTAAGACAAAGGAAGAAGAAATATCCTCATCATGAGTTCAAAGGAGTCCTATGGGGTAATGACGGTGAGAACCTAGGAAAAGCAAAGAATTCTTGAAACATTTTCTATGTGAAAGACTTAGAGGTAAACACATTGCACAAATGGTTCATAATATAACCCTCTTTCAGAGATTCAAAATTTACATTAATGCAGTATCAATGGTTCTATGAGGTCAGGAAAATCTGTTTAATGTCCTTTAGCTGAGAATTTTACAAATACATTTCACCATAGAACTTTTTCCCCCCAGAGGATCCCAATTAATTGCACTTAAAAATGCTTATATAAGCTGCATTGTAAGGGAGAATAAAATGTTCTCCTTTTTAAAATAATCAGATTCCACCAATTTAGAATTTGAAAATATTCAACATAGACCAGGCTAAAGGTTATTACTTTTTCAATGAAGAATAAATGTGGTAAGCCTTAAACAGATTTCAAGAGGTTATTCTTAACTTAGCTAAGAAAATAGCCTTAAAAAATTAGTGAAATCCAATTGTTATCTAAATGGAGGATGCCAATTTCAAAGGAATCTTGTCTTCCTATTAAAGGAGTCTGTTTACATAGGAATCTTAGGATGTGACCAAGATAATTCGCTTGAAAGAACAAACAATGAAACAGACCTTTTCAGCCTAATAGACACCTATTTCGAAAAAGAGATAATGAAAATACTGAAGGGATTAAGAAGGGCTATCAATAGAAATGCAGAGTACTATAAAAAAAGGAACTAGAAACTATAAGGAGAAGTCATGAAAAATGATAAAACTCATTTGCTGAGATGAATGCTGAGCTCAAGGCAGTGAATAGCAGAATGAATAATGCAGAAGAACAAATAAGTGATCTGGAAGATAGAATAATAGAAATCACCCAATCAGAGCATCCAACAGAAAGCCAAATTTAAAAAAAAATGAAGGCAATATAAGATACTTATGGGACAATATAAAGTGTGCCAATCTGTATATAATAGGGTTTCAGAAGGAGGAGAAAGAAACAGGGGATTGAAAAATGTGTTTGAATAAATTATGGCTGAAAACTTCCCAAAACTAAGGAAGGAAATAGAAATCCAGGTATGAGAAGCACAGAGCATCCCAAGCAAGATGAACCCTAACAGACCTACCCCAAGACATATTATAATAAATGGAAAAAGTTAAAGGATTCTAAAGGCAGCAAGAGAAAAACAAAGAGTTAATTACAAGGGAACCCCCATAAGGCTTTCAGCTGATTTCTCTACAGAAATGTTGCAGGCCAGAAGAGAGTGGTAAGATACATTTAATATCCTAAGAGGGAAAATTACACAACCCAGATAACTCTAGCCAGCAAGATTATCATTTAGAATAGAAGAAGAGATAAAGAATTCTTCAGACAATAAAAACTAAAAGAATACAGCAACACTAAGCCTATTCTTTTTTATTTTTTTATTACTCAAATGAATTTATCACATCTGTAGTTGTATAATGATCATAACAATCTGATTTCACAGGATTTCCATCCCATAACCCAAGCACATCTCCCCACCCCTCAAACTGTCTCCTACGGAGACCATAAGTTTTTCAATGTCTGTGAGTCAGTATCTGTTCTGCAAAGAAGCTCAGTCTGTCCTTTTTTCAGATTCCACATGTCAGTGAAAGCATTTGATGTTGGTGTCTTATTGTATGGCTGACTTCACTTAGCATGATAATTTCTAGGTCCATCCATGTTGCTAAAAATGCTGGTATTTCGTTCATTTTAATGGACTAAACCTATTCGGAAAGAAAAATTGAGGTGTTACCATTGTGGCTCAATGGTAAGAAACCCAACTAGTATCCATGAGGATGTGGATTTTATCCCTGGCCTCGCTCAGTGGGTTAAGGATCCTGTGTTGCAGACATAGCTCAGATTTTGCCTTGCTGTGGCTGTGGTGTAGGCCCACAGTTGAAGCTCCTATTTGACCCCTGGCCTGGGAACTTCCATATCTGTGGGTGACACCCTAAAGAGACAATTTGAAAGATCTTCTCTAAACAGAAAAAAAGCAAGAATCTGTAGGAAAAAGAAAGCCATAATTGGAAAGTAAATCACTTAAGTAAGCTAATATGCAGAATTTTTAAAAATCAAAACATTTTTTTGAAAATGATAACCATAATGAAGAGCAAAATCACAAATATAAAGATGTAAAAGATGAGATGAATCAGTTATTTACAAATTTTTAAAAACAATGGCAAACAAATATTTATTGAATGGCTATGATGTATTGGGCACAAAATATTTTCATAAATGCTTTATATTACAGATGAATTTTCAAAGAAGCTTTCCCATGGAAAGGAAGAGAAAAAAATGACATTGAACTTAAGTCAGAGACACTTCAGTTATTACTGTTTTTGGTTTTTATTTTTAGCATTCAACTAATGAGCTCTGTCTGTCAGATACCGAATCTAGATGAAAGGTTGCATAAGGTTGCTTTATGAAAAGTGTTTCCAGCTATCACTTTTTAAAGAGCTAAAAATGATTAATTTTGTTATTATAAAATTTAAAAATATGTTTAGCAAAAGTGTGATGAAGGTAATTCTCAAGTTCAATTGGAAGAGAGCAGGAAAAAGCCAGTTTTTGGCATGTAAATATTCAGATGAGAAGACAGGAATACTATATGATACAAATTCCAGCAATAAGGGAATGGGATTTTTGGTGTCATGGATATTTTAAAATGGTAACTTATGTGACTTAGGATCTCAATTAACAAAAGTGAAGTAATTTCTAACTTATCTGAGCAAAAAAATTAAATACCAATTGAGTGAAATATTTCAGAGGGTACTTAGAGCCATTAAAGCACTCAGTGGAAACTTCCGGGACTTTTTTCCCTGCAGCTATTGAAAATTCAGATGATCACATGATTTAAGATAGTTTCAATACGACCTAGCTTATTTGGTTAAGATAGAGAGCTAAATATAACTTTGGAAGTGACTTAATGACTGTAACATTACAGCTATGGTCAAGTATAAAAAATTACTGGCCTTAAAATCAGAATTTGCCTATTAAACTCTATGGACTGATAAACCTGATAGCTGAATAACTCAATTTCTCTATATGTCAATTTCCACATCTATAAAATTATATACACACATATGCATACACATGTGTGTTTACACATACATACATATTTACATATGTGTTCACATATACATGCATACATATTCACATGTATATACACACACATAAACACATATATATCAATTGAGATTTTTGTGAGGATTAAAAGACAATGCATATAAAAATGACCTTTAAATTTTAAAGTTAGAAAGACATATGTGATGATTATTATTAGATAAAATCACTTGATAAAATTATATTTCTTTATTCTCCATTAGAGAATAACACTGAAGATCTTCTTACCTCTTCAGATTTTCTATAGCACTTTAACTGCTGGTTCTTTTTTTCTTTTTTTGCTTTTTAGGGCCACAGGTGCAGCACATGGAGGTTCCCAGGCCAGGGGTCAAATTGGAGCTACAGCTGCTGGCATATACCACAGCCACAGCAACATCAGATCCGAGCTGCGTCTGTGACCAACACCACAGCTCATAGCAACACCGGATCCTTAACCCACTGAGTGAGGCCTGGGATAGAACCCACAACCTAGTCGCATTCATTTCCGCTGCGCCAGGACGGGAACTCCACTGCTGGTTCTTAAAAGTCAAACACTAGAAGACTGAATGATATAATCTTAAATATCTGCACCGATTAATTGACCTTGTGTTGTTTTGTCCTTATTATAAACATTTCACATTTATAAATGAGTCATCAAATACTTGGATTCAGACTTGAATTCAAATGCCTACCACTACTGAGTAAATGTAAAAAAGTAAAAGTAAATGTCACCTCACAGATCTGAACTTCAATTTCAGATCATTAGAAAGGGCAATAATAATAAATGACACCTCCTGGAGTTTTTATAATGGTTAAATGAAATGATATATTCAGCATGTAGTGAGTGCACAGGCAAGCACATAGCAAGGGCTCAATTACTGTTAATTTTTTTCTTTTCCCTCCTCCACTAAGAGCTTGCTTATTGTCTGAATTCTCTGGGTCCAATAGTGTTTCAGTTATTGAGGATTACCTGTTGGTTGAATGGATGAATGACTTGCCAACCCAGGTTTTCAGGGGAGCAGATGCCCTTATAGGTCAAACCTAGACTCTTTATTATTTTTTTTTTGCCTTTTCTAATGCTGCTCCTGTGGCACATGGAGGTTCCAGGCTAGGGGTCCAATCAGAGCTGCAGCCGCAGGCCTATGCCACAGCCACAGCAACACGGGATCCAAGCTGCGACTGCGACCTACACAGCTCCGGTCAACGCTGGATCCTTAACCCACTGAGCAAGGACAGGGATCGAACCCTCAACCTCATGGTTCAAACTTAGACTCTTGTGTCTGACTCTCCACATCCACGGAATCAAGCATGATGGTCTCCCCAGGAGGCATGGCAGCTCTTAAAGCAAAAGTCCCCCATGGCCTCACACCTTTCAAAGCCTAGTCTCCATCACTTTAAAAATCTTTGATTTACCTCGCTAAGCCCTCGCTAGTATTTCTCCTTTTCTTTTATTTCAACCTCAATATTTATATTAAAATATTTCAACATAGAGTCAGTGCTCTGTGTTTGTGTGTGTGTAAGAGAGAGAGACAAAGAGAGAGAGTGGTTTTAATCCACATTCTGACGATGGCTACTTAATTGGGAAAACACTCCAGGGAGCATTATGTAGAATTTAATCAAAAGCCTCCAGCACTCAGCTCTCTTGATTTTTGATCAGTAACAGAGGTGGTTTTGTTTTTGTTTTGTTTTGTTTACCTAATAGACATTAGCCAAGTAAAATTAGCCATTAGTAAAATGTATGAATTGGCTAGAATAATTTTAGCGACACTGCTCATTTACTTATTTTTTTTTCATAAACAGATGTTAAGAATCTAATAAGCCCAGCAGCCTTTTACTCTCCAGAATGGCAGTTGAGGCTTGATTCCAACAGATGGTATATCCATCCCCATTACAGATGATGCAGTCCACAGAGTGAGCAGAATCCAAGCCTTGAGTCAACCTTTCCCATGAGGGGTGCTTGGATCTCCTAAAAGGAAGGGTGCTCACCACAGTTTGGATGTCTGGTTTTGTGCCTTGATGAAAAGAACTGCTTGCATATGTGGTAAAATTCGTTTACGTTCTGACTTCATTGCCACTTGGGACAACTGTAAGGAGAAGCCCTATAACCCTCACCAATTTGTAAAAGCCCCCCCCCAAACGCAAATAATTATGAACAACCAAGTTGGCTCAGATCAGTTGTAAAATTTGGATCAGAGAGCAAGCTGGGATTTACATGGATTTTTAAGTAAAAGCAAGGAAACAAACATCTTTTCTAGGAGGCAAGACCTAAAGATGAGAAAACAGTATGGACTTCTCACCGTGTTCATCTAAATGCATTTGTTGTATAAGAGTAACAGAAGGAGAGTTCCCATCATGGCTCAGGGGAAGCGAATCTGACTAGTATCCATGAGGATGTAGGTTCAATCCCTGGCCTTGCTCAGTGGGTTAAGATCCTGCTTTGCTGTGAGCTGTAGTGTAGGTCGCAGACACAGTTGGGATCTGGCATTGCTGTGGCTACAGGTCCGATTCAACCCCTAGCCTGGGAACCTCCATATGCCATGAGTGCAGCACTAAAAATAAAAAAATTTAAAAAAAAAAGTAACAGAAGGAATCCTGGGGGCTATTTCAAAACAGACCATGGTGCTCCATTGGTGAAAAATTAGAACATCTAGAGCAGCAAAATGGCCTGAATTGAGAGGGGGGTTACTTTCCTACTTCATATTTGACTCAGCATACATATTTAGGAAGTAAAACAGAGAAATATATTGTTGTCATGGCTAGTAATGGAATGCTTATCAATATTTGAAAAACTATATATCTATATATCTATATCTATATCTACATATATGCCCAAGTGATTGACAAAATGAAAGATAGTTGTCTCCTTATAACCCCCAGCTAAGTGACCTACTTTCAGGAAGATCAAGACAAGTGAGAGCACATGGTTGACAGTTCAAATATCAGAAGTCACAGGGATTTCTTTGACATAGAAGTGAAGCTACCAAATGAAGATGTAATTTACACAGAAGTTAAAATTTGTTAAAATAAAAAAAAATTGTCCAGAGAAGGGAAAGAGGTGTTTGACTTGGTTACCTGATAAGAGGCAGACCCTCTCAGAAGTTTGGTGTGTTGCAAATTAGTTCACCCCTGCTATCAGCTCTGGTCCAAAAAAAAAAAAAAGGGGGGGGGGAGGTTGGGGGAGTCAATTTATCACAGAGATATAGGATATAGGCCAGGAGAAGGCAGTTTCTAGACTCAATAACGAATGACGGTGGTACTGAAGAAAGGTTGCTGGTTGTGATTTAAATTGTAGAAGTTATGTTTGTTGTCAGATCATGACAGGACTTGAAAAGAAAATCAAATATATTTTAAATGTGTAAACAGGTATGATTTGTTTGTACACGTTAGAGTGAATGCATTTGTAAAAAAGACGAAGTATCCATTAAAAACTCCTTTAAAGCAGGTTTTTTTCTTTCTTTTCTTTTCTTTCTTTTTTTTTTTTTTTAAGGCCTGCACCTGCAGCACATGGAAGTTCCCAGGCTAGGATTGAATTGGACCTACAACTGCCGGCCTGCACCACAGTCACAGCAATGTAGGATCTGAGTGGTGTCTGCAACCTACACCACAGCTCATGGCCACACAGGATCCTTAACCCACTGCGCAAGGCCAGGGATCAAACCCACATCCTCATGGATACTAGTTGGGTGTGTAACCTGCTGAGCCACAATGGGAACTCCCAGTTTGTTTGTTTTTTTTAATGATACACTTACAAAAAGAATAAAAATACTTGTAAGTTGAACTTAAAAATGTAATAACAAAATAGATTTAATTCATAGATCAGTGAATTAAAATAAACAATCCTGAAAGTAAAGATGATCTTCTCTATAGCCTTTTCAGAAGTAACATTAGCTTTTCTACTACAGAGTGTGCCTTTGAGTGGCCAGAAATTAATTAGAATAAATAACTGTTTGGCCTAAATCCAGGAAATTGCTAGTCCATAGAATAGAAATGTGTGGCCTCATTTGAACTAAAGAACCCTAATCTAGAAAAAGGCAAGAAATAGAAAATGAATAATATATCTATCTGTCAAAAAATTCTGGTTAACATGTAAGACAACTTTGTTTTATAAAGATCTTTATTTACCTAAAGTGCCATAAATCATATACATATATATATTTGTAGATTTTTAAATGATGTTCAAATATTTTGGGCTTGCAAAATGGAGTGTATTTGGAAAGATAGAAAAGCAATTGATTGACATCATGAAATTTAACTTAAAGTAAAATATGAAGAAATAAAATTTTGATTAAAAAGTTAAAGGTTTTATTAGTAAGGACAATTGTTTACCTGTTGTGTTTATATTTGGCCCAAAAGACTTGGTAATCTATGAACATGTTGGCATGCTGAAAGTGTCTTATCTGTAATTGTGTTTTAAATAAACTATTCTCTTTTTCATCATAGTCTCAAGCTCAATAGCAATACAACAAACAAACCCTGTTACTTTAACATCCACATAGAAAGCCCTTATTATAAATCAACCAAAAAGATGAGATTAGAATGGACCATTCCCTCTTTTTCAGTAAAACTTAACCTATACATTTATCTTTTCCTAAAAATAAATTTTAAGTTTGGAGATTTGTACATAAAATATCTTTTAAAAATTTAGAATTAAATTGAAAATAGTATATATTGAGAGGCGATACATATGCTAAAGAGCAATAATTTAGTGTTTTTCTTTGTGATAATAATCACAGTTACTACAGAATGCGACATTGAGAATTTAAGGTCATGATACATCTACATTTCACAAAAAGTTTAATTTCTGGATTAAAACTAAATCATACGCTGTAGTTACATTTGATCTAAGTATGAGGTTACAACTAAAATTAGTATTACAATTATAGTATATTAAAAGTTATTTAAAAATAGTTTCTTAATGAATTGATTTTAGGGAAAGCCAGATAGTAATCTAAAAATATGCATCTATATAACAGTTTCTACTAGAACTTTTAAGGTAAAGTTTAATGTAAAATACCTTACACATTTTTAAGTAATGGTTTACTAATTTAATGGAACGTTATCTTGGTTTAGGCCACATTTCCTAACATTTGTAAGTGCTTTTTAGATATCTCGATTTTTATAACATTGGATTAATGTATTTAACCCAAGGATCCCGAGAGTTTGCTGTTTTCTTGCTATATGCCTAAAATTAAAATCAGTATGTTGGTTATATATCTGAAGTGAGGTTTCCATTTTGATCCATGACCTAAAAAAAAAGACTTCAAACAAATCCTCAAGAGTTCTTTGCAAAACACATGCAATTCCAAGATAATAGTTTTCTCTTAGATGCCTTTGAAAGACTATGAAAGACCTCATAAGTGAAGCTGGGTCAAGATAATATATTCCTGTTGGTGGGAATGTAAATTGGTGTAACCACTGTGGAAAACAGAATGGAGATTCCTCAGAAAATTCAAAATAGAATTACCATTTGACCCAGCAATCCCACTCCTGGGCATCTAGCCAGAGAAAACCATGACTCAAAAAGATACATGGGAGTTCCCGTCGTGGTGCAGTGGTTAACAAATCCGACTAGGAACCATGAGGTTGTGGGTTTGGTCCCTGCCCTTGCTCAGTGGGTTAATGATCTGGCGTTGCTGTGAGCTGTGGTGCAGGTTGCAGACGCGGCTCAGATCACACGTTGCTGTGGCTCTGGTGTAGGCTGGTGGTTACGGCTCCGATTAGACCCCTAGCCTGGGAACCTCCATATGCTGCGGGAGCGGCCCAAGAAATAGCAAAAAGACAAAAAAAAAAAGATACATGTAGGCCAGTGTTCATTGCAGCACTGTATACAATAGCCAAGACATGGAAACAACCTAAATGTCCATCAATAGAGGAGTGGATAAAGAAGATGTAGTACATATACACAATGGAATATTACTCAGTCATTAAAACTAAAGAACTAATGGCATTTGCAGCAACATGGATGGACCTAGAAATTATCATGCTAAGTGAAGTCAGTCAGATGGTGAGACATCAACATCAAATGCTATCACATGTGGAATCTAAAAAAAGTATATAATGAACTTCTTTGAACAGGTACTGATTCACAGACTTTGAAAAACTTATGGTTTCCAAATGAGACAGGTTGGGGGGTGGGGGAATGCACTGGGAGTTTGGAATGGAAATGCTATAAAATTTGGTTGTGATGATCTTTATACAACTATAAATGTAATTGTGTAATACAAATGTTATAAAAATAAATTTTAAAAGGAAAAAAAAAAAGATAATAGAAACTGGGAGAATGCTACCATGATACTTTAGGCTGATAGGACAATCCTTTGCAAGATAAGAAAAAAGAGGTATGACTCAGATAAGGGAGCAAGGTAAGTTAAGAAATTACATTAGCAGACAAAATATCAGTGTTAAAAATTGTATTGACTAGAACTTGTGCTTCCAAGAAGACAGACATACTTTTCCCTATTCTCCCCATTAAGCACAACCAAAAACCCTGAATATTATATGTAAAACAAAAATAAAGACATTCAGCAGAAGATAGACTGTCAGGACCTGAGGAACAACATGGTGTTGAATGTCCTGGTTCCCAGGGTTTTCTTTAGTCCCCTGTATCATAGATGTGGTGCTGAAAAAAGCAGAAAGCCACAAATGCCAAAGGGCACACACAGAAAAATCCATTAAAACTTGCTCTCTCTAGCCAAAGGACTAGGGAAAAAAAAAAGGAACAACTAGCAAGACAGAAACCTTTAGGCAATAAGGATTCCACTTCAGCAAAACAACACAGAAAAAACTATGGTCCAACTCATTTATGCCAGCAAAAGTCCCCTGAGAAACCTTGACTTCTTTCCTTGCAAGGCTACCCCAGCTCCCTGCTGGAGATGTATCAGAGAGCTGGAGTACAGAGTCAGGTGGTAACAAGGACCCTGGCCATTGTGGTCACAGTGAGGATCACATAGGGAAACTCTCTGCCTATTACCCATTCTGCTGGGAGAAAAAAGTTCTTGGAGAATCAGTACTTTAACCTGTCGAGAATAACAAAGCCACCCCACCCCCATGGTGGGGTCAATGGAGGCCATAGGGGAGCTGGAATTCCCAAACCCTCTGGCAGTTATGAGGAGCTTCCTCCCCATCTTCAGTGTCAATAAAAGGTACAATGAGAACCTGGACTTCTATCTCTACCTAACAGTAACAAGAAAAGCAATGCATCATACTCCTCCCCCTAGAGTTGGGTTAGAGGAAACCATATAAAACAGAGATTTAAATAAGAGTCAATATCTCATAACATAAAGCCCAAAATGTCCAGGTCACAGTCAAAAAAGAATCATCATACAAAAAACCCCAGAAACATCACATATTTAATGAAAAAGAAAAGTGATCAATAGATGCTGCAAGATTTTTACCAACTGCCAAGTTAGAGGGAACAGGATGCACAAAAGATAATCTTCACTTATGATACCAACTGCAAGACCAGAGGTTTACCAAAACTACCCTCAGTTTTGATAATTGACTAGGACTCATGCAACCCATTGAAAGTTGTTATACTCGTGGTTATGGTTTATTATAGACAGAGAAGAGAAATTAAAATCAGTCAAAAGAAGAAGTACATAGGGCAGAGTCTAGGAAAAGTAACAAATGCAGGACTTCCATTATCCTCTCCCTATGGATATCCTTATTTCCTGACATCAATGTGTGACAACATGCACAGAGTATTGCCAACCACAGAAGCTCATCTGGGTCTTTGGTGTACAAAATTTTTATTGCTTAATCACACATATGGCTGCCTTTTCATCTTTTGCCCTTTTAGCAGTGGAACTGATACCATGTAGCCCAAAACCCCCATCATAAATCACATTGTTAGACTCTCAGGTGATCAAAGCCCCCAAGGAAAGACATATCCATCAGACAATCGTGTTCCAAGGGCCTAGAATACACTTCCCAGGAGCTGAGGGAAAGCTCAGCCCTCTCTTTGGGTAAGGTTAATTCTTCATGAGGTGACAGAGATGTTAGAATTATTTGATAAAGATTTTAAAACAGCCATGATAAAAATACTTAAACAAGCAATTGTGGACACACTTAAAACAAATGAAAAAATTAAAAACCTCAGCAAAGAAATAAAAGATAGTAAGAAGAAACAAATGGAAAATTTAAAACTGAAAATTATAGTAACTAATAAAAAGCCAATGGATGAGTTCAAAAACAAAATGTAAGGGACAGAGGAAAGAATCCATGAACTGAAAATTAGAACAACAGAAATTACCCAGTTTGAATAACAGAAAAAAATAGGCTGAAATAGATATAAACAGAGTTTCAGGGACCTGAGAGGTTGTAACAAAAGATCTAATATTCATGCCTTCAGAATTCCAGAAAGGAGAGAAGAAAAAAGAGGCTCTTAAAAAGTACTTGGAGAAATAATTGCTCTTAAACTTCTCAAATTTGGTAGTGAGGTAAACCTTCAGATTCAAGAAGCTGAACAAGTCCAGATAGGGTAAACTCAATGAAATCTATGCCAAAACACAGCATACCCAAACTTCTGAAAACTGAACACAAGGAAAAACCTTGAAAGTAGTGAGAGAGAAATGATATCTTACCTAGGTTGGGAAAACTACTCAAATACAGTGTATTTCCTAGAAACCACAATGAATGAAGTGGCATGATGCTTTTCACACGGTGAATGAAAAGAACTAATCCTATACTAATCCTTAAGCCTATATCAGTGAGAATATCTTTCAGGAATGAAGAGGAAAACAAGATATTCTCAAATGAAGAAGTAAGGATTTTCATAAGCAGACCTAATGTCCTTTTGTAATGACTAGAAGATGTTCTCTAAACAGAAAGAAAATAGTAAAAGAAGGAAACTTGGAACAATAGGAAGAACAAATATGATAAGTAAAAATAGGATACATATAATAGACTTTCCTTTTCCTCTTGAGATGTCTAAATTATGTTTGACAGTTAAAACTAAAGTTATAGCTTGCCAGATATGACTATAAATGTATGTGGAGAAAACATTTTGACAATTAAATCATAAATATGAAAAGATAAAGTGATATAAATGGTGATAAGGTGTCTACAATTTATTTTAACTGGTTAAATGGATGACACAGACTGTGATACGTTATATACATATGACATAATAACTACAGCATATACTAAAAAAGCTAAACAAAAACACTATATAAGGAACAAAGTAGAATTCTATAAATGTTCAAGAATACCGGAAGGCAGATAATTCAGCAGAATAAGAGAACTCAAATATACCCACACCAATACTCTCAACTGAGTTTTGGCAAATTGCAAAAGCAATTCAGTGGAGAAAAGATAGCCTTTTTAATAAATGGTGTTGGAACAACTGGACATTCATAGGCAAGGTGGGAAAAAGAAGCTGAACTTAAATCTCATATCTTACACAAAAATTAACTCAAGTGGATCATGGACTAAAATATATAAATAAAACCATATGACTTTAAAATGTAAAAGAAAATCCTCAAGATCTAGGGGTAGGCAAAGAATTCTTAGATACCAAAAGCATGATTCACAGAAGGAAAAATGGATGAATTGGACTTAACCACAATTAAAGACTTTTGCTCCACTTTTGAAACAATTTAGAGGATGAAAAGACAGGTTAGACTGTGAGAAAACACTGGCAAGCACATATCTGACAATGGACTATTATACAGAATATATAAAGAACTTTCAGAACTCAATTGTAAAAAAACAAACAGTCCAATGAGACAATAGGCAAGACATGAAAGAGATATTTCACTGAAGAGGCTAAACAGATGGCAAATAAAAGATATTCGGCATCACTAGTCATCAGGAAAATGCTAATTCAAACCACCATCAGACTCACTACACATCTGTCAGAATGGCTAGTCTTTTTTTTTAATAACATCAAATGCTGATAAAGATACTTACACACTAGATTATTGCTAGTGGGAATGTAAATGGTATGGCCACTCTAGAAAACATTTCGGTAGTTTCTTAAAAGCTCAATATATAACTACCTTATGACCCAGCTATTGCAGTCCTGTGCGTTTATTCTAAAGAATTGTATATTTATGTTCATACAAAAGTCTGTACATGATTGCTTTATAGCAGCTCTATTTGTAATGGCCTTAAACTGAGAACAACACAGTTATCTTTCAACAGGTGAATTGGTAAACTGTGGTATTCCATACAATGGAATACTCCTGAGTAATAAAAAGAGTCAAATAGTTGATAAACACAATACCTAAATGAATATCTAGAGAATTCGGTTGAATAAAAAAGCCAACCCCAAAAGGCTACAAGCTATGCGATTCCATTTATATAACATTCATGAAATGACAAAATTGCAGAAATGGAAACGAGGTTAGCAGTTCTCATGGGTTAAGAGGGTGGTGAGATGGGAGGGAAGTGGGTGTGGCCATAAAGTATCAGCCAGGGTGATCCTTGTGCTGATAGAAATCTCAACTATTTTAATGTTAATATCATGGCTGTGAAACTGCACTATAGTTTTACACGATGTTATCACTGGGGGAAAAATGTTATCACTGAAAGGATACAGGATCTCTCTCTGTTGTGTACAAGGGATCTTTCTGTGTTATTAGTCATGACTACTTGCGAATTTATAGTATTCTCAAAAGGTTAATTTAAAAATTGCATTGACTAATGAAAATATGCAATTATCATCTGATATGACTGATACTGAATAGGAAAAGGCAGAATCAGTTTGCCTGGCAAAATTTGTATTTATGAACTAGTCACTACAACTAAACATTGAGTATTTTTTGGTGAGCCAGATTATGGTGAAAAAATAAACTGTTATAAAAAGCTACAGAGATTATATTTAACTTTCTCAAAATAGACTGGCAAAACTGACCCCCAACCAAAATATTTCTAATTGAATATCTTTACCAAAGAAAGGTTCGTAGCAGGTAAAAACTATACTCTTCCATGTACTTAGAAGGGTATTAAACCCTAAACTTAAAACACTGTAAAGCAGTTACATCATCTCACTTAGTAACCAATTATTTCAAGTAGCTCTAGAATGCAGTATTTTGCTTAAAGTTAGTAGAATAATACATTCTCATAATAATAATAAATGTTTGAAGTGCATTGAATATTTCAAGTGATAGTAGAAATATTAATACTGTTATTTTAAAACCTTTGTATTGTTGGATAAAATAATCATTAATAATTAATCATTACTTAATTAAATATAGTGCTATTATTTTGGCCACATAAGATGACAATTTTATTTTTAAGAGAAGCAAAAGAAATATTTAGGAGTAGAAGTTTATATTATTTAAAATTAAATTTGGGAGAGAGAGAGGACAAGATGGCGGAGGAGTAGGGGGACACGCTCACCCTCTCCCACAAACAAACACAAACAAACACAACAAAAAAAGCACATCTACAGAATAAATGACTCGCACAGAACAGCAACCAATCGCTGGCAGAGGAACCTAAACTCCAGTAACGGCAAGAAGTTCGTGACATTACTAGGCAGAACGGGAGAAAAGAGGAGAGTGAGAGAAGGTGAATCCGAGCGGGACGGGCGCTCCCAAAAGGGAACTGAGGAGGAGAAAGGGATCCCGCACCCTGGAAAGTCACCTACTCGGGGGAAAGATCAAACGAACCGGAGGAATCTCCAGATGCAGAGAAGACTGTAGCAGTAAGTTGGAGTACGGAAAAGCCGATCAAGAACCGAAAGGACCATCTGAACTACGGGCACAGTCACCAAAAATTGAGACGCCTGGGTGGGGGCTGGGCACCGAATCCTCGGCTCCAGAGGTTGGTCCCCGAGAAAGGGCAGGGGGACGCCTGGGTGGGGGCTGGGCGCCGAGACCTCAGCTCCAGAGGTTAGTCCCCTGGCTGGGGGGGCGGGGCGGAGCAGAAACTGCTTGGGAGGTCTAGAAACCATTTGACGGGGCAGAGACTGCCTGGGAGACTAGAAAACAAAGCTGTCACAGAGGAAGGGAGCAATGCTCTAGGGGCAGGGAAGTGGAAAGACACATCAGAGGGAACCTGGGAGAAGAGCCTGGTCTGCGCCCGTGCTGGGGAGGGGAGAGAAGAAGGGGTGGGTCCCCATAGAATACCCCCCACACCACAGCAAGCTTACAGGCCCGCTAGCTAGCTGAAAGCTGTGCTTCCCAGTGCATCCCCTCCCCCCACCCCAGCCACCCCCTACACACTTGCCAGACCTGGGGCTGTCTGCCTACCAGGAGGGCTGGCCTCAACAATTGCCTAAAGCCTACCACCGCAGGGGCTGTCCCTGCAGGCCTGCTTGCCCTTTGGAGGGGCTACACTTCCGCAGAGTAGCAGCAAACACCACCAGCCCCCGAGAAAAGGCATGCAGCCCAGAAAAGCTAGAACAAGCCTAGCCAGGCCATGAATAGATCTGCCTAATTCTTGGATGGTTTTTCTGAGTCGGGCTGCCCCGGGGAGGAGCCTCTTGGGTTTCCAACGGCTACCAGCCCAAGGCCCCAGGAGGTGCCCTAGTGGATCAGCTGCATAGGACTGCCAGCTCCAGGCAGGACCCCCTACAGCCCAGAAAAGCTGCAACAAGCCTGGCCGAGTCGGGAAAAGATCTCAGACGGTCTTTCTGAGTCAGGCTGCCCCGGGGAGGAGCCTCTTGGGTTTCCAACGACCCTGCTACCCACCCAAGCCCCCACGGGGTGCCAAGACCTAGTGGGCCAGCTGCATAGGACTGCCAGCTCCAGGCAGGACCCCCTACAGCCCCGAAAAGCTGCAACAAGCTTGGCCAAGCCGGGAAAAGATCTCAGATGGTCTTTCTGAGTCGGGCTGCCCTGGGGAGGAGCCTCTTGGGCTTCCAGTGGCCCTGCTACCCGCCAAAGCCCCCAGGGGGTGCCCCACTCCCACGGAATAGCTGCTCAGCACCACCAGCCCCCTGGAAGAGCACCTGCTGCCCAGAAAAGCTGCAACAAGCTTGGCCAGACTGTGAAAAGATCCGCCTACATTCGCAGGCCGTCCTTCTGAGTTGGGCTGCCCTAGGGAAGAGCCTCTTAGGTTCTCAGTGACCCAGATAGCTTCTCCAGCCCCCAGGGCATGCTGCACTCCTGAGGAACAGCTGCCCAACACCGCCAACCCCCTGCAAGAACCCCACAGCCTAAAAACACCAGAGCAAGCTCTGCATGACCAAGTGAAATCTGCTACCATCGTGGTGTGGACCTCCCAGTCCTGTCTGCCCGCAGGAAGTCCTCCTTTGCTTCAAAGAGACCCTGTTAGCTCCATCCACATTCCAGAAAAGCCGCACTGCCTCAAAAAAGACTGACCAACAACACCAGCCCTCAGGAAATATTCCACAGCAGTGACAAGGCAAACACTGCCCGGTCACAGAGAGTACAACTCCCTCAGGAGAAAGAAAACAACAAGCAAGATGAAGAAGCTGAGAAACCACCCCCAGTCAAACCAACAGGAGAACTCACCTAAAACAGTCAACAATGAAACAGATCCCTGCAGTCTGACAGACCTGGAGTTCAAAAGAGAAATAGTGAAAATACTGAAGGCATTAAGAGAAGATATGAACAGTAATGCAGATACCCTCAGAAAGGAACTAGAACATACAAGGAGGAGCCAAGAAAAACTAGAACATTCATTTGCAGAGATGCAAACTGAACTAAGGGCAGTAAAAACCAGAATGAATAATGCAGAAGAACAAATCAGTGATATGGAAGATAGAATAATGGAAATCACTCCATCCGGTCAACAGACAGAAAACCAAATCAAAAAACAGGAAAGCAATATAAGAGACCTATGGGATAATATAAAGCAGGCCAATCTACACATAATAGGAATTCCAGAAGGAGTAGAAAAAGATAAGGGGATGGAAAATATATTTGAAGAAATTATCAATGGAAACTTCCCAAATCTAAAGGATACTGGGTTCAAGATACAAGAAGCACAGAGGGCCCCAAACAAACTGAACCCAAATAGACCCACACCAAGACACATCATAATAAAAATGGCCAAAGTTAGTGATAAAGAGAGGATCCTAAAGGCAGCAAGAGAAAAACAGAATGTTACCTACAAGGGAACCCCCATAAGAATATCAGCTGACTTCTCTACAGAAACACTACATAGCCAGGGAGGGAATGGCAAGAGATATTTAAAGTGCTAGAAGGAAAAATATGCAACCTAGAATACTCTATCCAGCAAGAATATCATTTAAAATAGAAGGGGAAATAAAAATTTTTTCCAACAAACAAAAACTAAAAGAATACAGCAACACAAAACCCAGGTTAAAGGAAATATTGAAAGGGCTTCTCTAAACCAAAAAGAAAGGAAGGAAAGGGAAGAAAAAAGAAAAGAAAAAAAAAAGAGAAGAAGAGGAAGAACTAGGACTGAGGAAACCAGCAATCAGGGAAGCAGTCACTCAAATAAGCCAAGCATACAGATTTAATCATGAACATGCTTCAAACAAATAAAATTAAAAAGAAAAAAATAAAAAAGAGTCATCAAAATCATAAAATGTGGGCAAGAGATGTTAGGAAAATAAATAACCCTTTTGTTTGTTTGGTGTATGTTTCTCTTCTTAATTTTAATATAGTAATGAAGGGTTTGAACTTACAGGACCATCAGGCCTAAACACACAATTATGGGAAGGGGTTAGCATACTTAAAAAACAGGGCAACCACAAGCCAAAACCTAATATTGCATTCACAAAGAATGAGAAAAAAAAAAACACTCAAGCAGGTAATAACAGGAGACCATCCAACCAAAAAAAAAAAAAAAAGAGGAAGAATGGAGAACCATAGAATCAACTGGAACACGAGGTTCAAAATGGCAATAAATAATCATCTAGCAATTATCACCTTAAATGTCAATGCCCCAATCAAAAGACACAGAGTGGCTGAGTGGATAAAAAGGCAAAAACCTTCAATATGCTGCCTGCCAAGAAACTCACCTTAGGACAAAAGATACATTAGATTGAAAGTGAAAGGGTGGGGAAAAATATTTGACGCCAATAGACATGACAGAAAAGCGGAGTCGCAACACTCATATCAGACAAAATAGACTTTAAAACAAAAGACATAAAGAAAGACAAAGAAGGACACTACTTAATGATTAAGGGATCCATCCAAGGAGAGGATGTGACTATCGTCAACATATATGCCCCAAGTACAGGAGCACCCAGATACATACATCAAATATTAGCAGACATAAAGGGAGATATTGATGAGAATACAATCATAGTAGGAGACCCTAAACCCCCCCTCACATCAATGGACAGATCCTCTAGACAGAAAACCAATCAGAACAGAGATCCTCAAGGAAACAATAGAAAAGTTAGACTTCATTGATATCTTCAGGACACTACATCCAAAAAAGCAGAATACACATTCTTCTCAAATGCTCATGGAACATTCTCAAGAATCGACCCACATATTGGGACACAAAGCGAATCTCAATAAATTGAGGAGCATAGAAATTATCTCAAGTATCTTCTCTGACCACAATGCCATGAAATTAGAAATCAACCATGGGAAAAGGAAAGAGAAAAAACCTACTGCATGGAGACGAAACAACATGCTACTAAAAAACCAATGGGTCATGAGGAAATCAAGAAGGAAATTAAAACTACCTTGAAACAAATGAGAATGAAGACACAACCTCTCGAGAATCTATGGGATGCTGCGAAAGCAGTGCTCAGAGGGACATTTATAGCAATACACGCCTTTCTCAAAAAAGAAGAAAGATCCCAAATGGACAACTTAACCCTCCACTAAATGAATTAGAAAAAGAAGAACAAAAAAGTCCTAAAGTCAGCAGAAGGAAGGAAATTATAAAGATCAAAAAGAAATCAATAAAATAGAGACTCAAAAAACAATAGAGAAAATTAATAAAACCAAGAGCTGGTTCTTTGAAAAGGTAAACTAAATTGACACACCCCTGGGCCAGACTCACTAAAAAGAGGAGAGAAAGAACCCAAAACCAAAATTATAATGAAAAAGGAGAAATCAAACGGATACACAGAAATACAAAAAACCATAAGAGATATACGAACAAACTCTACGCAACAAGTTTGACAATCTGGAAGAAATGGAAATTTTCTAGAATCTTACAGCTGCCAAAAACTGAAATCAAGTAGGAAACAGACCAACTGAACAGACCGATCACTACAAATGAAAGGAAGAGGT
The DNA here is from genome assembly GCF_016906955.1 of Phacochoerus africanus. NCBI lineage: Eukaryota > Metazoa > Chordata > Mammalia > Artiodactyla > Suidae > Phacochoerus > Phacochoerus africanus. The sequence continues at coordinate 55,178,009 of NC_062545.1, forward strand.
ATAAAATCCACTCCCTACAAATAAAAGTCCAGGACCAGACGGCTTCACAGGTGAATTCTATCAAACATATACAGAGGAATTGGTGCCCATCCTCCTTAAACTCTTTCAAAGGTTGAAGAAGAAGGAATACTCCCAAAGACATTCTATGATGCCACCATCACCCTCATTCCAAAAACCAGACAGAGATACCACCAAAAAAAGAAAACTATCGCCCAATATCATTGACGAATATAGATGCAAAAATTCTCAAACAAAATCTAGCCAACCGAATCCAACAACATATCAAAAAAATTATACCAATGACCAGGTTGGCTTCATCCCAGGTTCACAAGGATGGTTCAACACGCAAATCAATCAGCATCATATACCACATTAACAAAAAAAAAATCAAAAATCATATGATCATCTCAATAGACGCAGAAAAAGCATTTGACAAAGTCCAACATCCATTCATGATCAAGACCCTCGCCAAAGTGGGTATAGAGAGGAACATTCCTGAACATAATCAAAGCCATTATGATAAACCCACAGCAAATGTAAGACTCAATGGGGAAAAACTGAAAGCCTTCTCACTCAAATCTGGAACAAGACAGGGATGCCCACTCTCACCACTGCGCTTCAACATAGTTTTGGAAAGTCCTAGCCACAGCAATTACGCAAACAAATAAATAAAAGGCATCCATATAAGAAGAGAAGAGTCAACTGTCACTGTATGCAGATGACATGATACTATACATAGAAAACCCGAAGGACTCAACCCCAAACTCCTTGAACTGATTAATCAATTCAGCAAAGTAGCAGGATATAAGATTACATTCAGAAGTCTGTTGCATTTCTGTATACCAGCAATGAAATATTAGAAAAGGAATACAAAAATACGATACCTTTTAAAATGCACCTCACAAAATCAAATACCTCGGAATACACCTGACCAAGAGGTAAAGGACCTATATGCCGAGAACTATAAAACTTTCATCAAAGAAATCAAAGAAGATGGAAAGAAATGGAAAGATAGTCCATGTTCCTGGATTGGGAAATCAATATTGTAAAAATGGCCATACTACCCAAAGCAATCTACAGATTCATGCAAGCCCTATCAAATGACCCAGGACATTTTTCACAGAACTAGAACAAACAATCCAAACATTTCTATGGAACCACAAAAGACACAGAATCGCCAAAGCAATCCTGAGAAACAAAAGCCAGCAGGAGGCATAACTCTCCCAGCTCAAGAAATACTACAAAGCCACAGTCATCAAAATAGTGTGGTACTGGTATCAAAACAGACAGACAGACCAACGGAACAGAATAGAGAATCCGGAAATAAACCCTGACACCTATGGTCAATTTATCTTTGACAAGGGAGGCAAGAACATCAAATGGGAAAAAGAAGTCTATTCAGCAAGCATGGCTGGGAAACCTGGACAGCTGCATGCAAAGCAATGAAACTAGAACACACCCCTCACACCATGCAACAATAAACTCCAAATGGCTGAAAGACTTCAATAACGACAGGACACCATCAAACTCCTAGAAAAACATAGCAAAACACCTCTGACATCAACATCATGAATATTTTCTCAGGTCAGTCTCCCAAAGCAATAGAAATTAGAGCAAAAATAACCCATGGGACCTCATCAAACTGAAAGTTTTTGCACGGCAAGGAAACCAAAAAGAAAACAAAAAGACAGCTCACAGAATGGGAGAAAATGTTTCAAATATGCAACTGACAGGGCTTAATCTCTAGAATATATAAACAACTTATACAACCCAACAGCAAAAAAACCAATCAATCAATGGAAAAATGGGAAAAAGACCTGAATAGACTGTTCTCCAAAGAAGATACAGATGGCCAGCAAACACATGAAAAAATGCTCACACTGCTGGTTATAAGGGAAATCAAATCAAAACTACCATGAGATATCACCTCACACCAGTCAGAATGGCCATCATTAATAATCCACAAATAACAAGTGCTGAAGGGGCTGTGGAGAAAAGGGAACCCTCCTGCACTGCTGGTGGGAATGTAAACTGGTACAGCCACTATGGAGAACAGTTTGGAGATACCTTAGAAATCTATCCATAGAACTTCCATATGACCCCGCAATCCCATTCTTGGGCATCTATCCGACAAAACTCTACTTAAAAGAGACACGTGCACCCGCATGTTCATTGCAGCACTATTCACAATAGCCAAGACATGGAAACAACCTAAATGTCCATCGACAGAGGATTGGATTTGGAAGAGGTGGTATATATACACAATGGAATACTACTCAGCCATAAAAACGAATGACATAATGCCATTTGCAGCAACATGGATGAGCTAGAGAATCTCATACTGAGTGAAATGAGCCAGAAAGACAAAGACAAATACCATAGAATCACTTATAACTGGAATCTAATATCCAGCACAAATGAACATCTCCTTAGAAAAGAAATCATGGACGTGGAGAAGACTTGTGGCTGCCTGATGGGAGGGGGGGAGTGGGAGGGATCGGGAGCTTGGCTTATCAGACACCACTTAGAATAGATTTACAAGGAGATCCTGCTGAATAGCACTGAGAACTTTGTCTAGATACTCATGTTGCAACAGAAGAAAGGCTGGGGGGAAAATGTAATTGTAATGTATACATGCAAGGATAACCTGACCCGCTTGCTGTACAGTGGGAAAAAAATAAATAAATAAATTTGCCTTAAAAGTGCTTCAGCATAGTAAGTATGACTTGTATGCCTATCAGTTGGTTTTAATCTATATGATATTGGTGTTCAGTTACCTTAATTAGTAATATGCTTTCCAGGGGTAGTCAGCTAACATTTCATGAAAGGCCACACACCACAGGCCGCTACTAAAAATATCTAATCTATTTTTCAAATCTCCAATCAACAATATAAGGTTTTTTCAATTAGCATCGTAGATATTAGAAATGAAATTTGCTGTTAGGGATATGTTGGCTTGGCTAAAATTATTGCAGAGGAATTCTCGGCTTTTATGTGAAAATCATATGATAGTAAATTCAGTGATTTGAACCTTAGCAATGGTACTTTATGCTTGTCCTCAGTATGATACTGGGCTAGAAAAGGTAATTATCCTCCTTTTAATGCACCATTAATTCACCCTTAGGAACCATACTTTTTGAAATGCACAGATTTGGCAAAATTATGATCTTATATTGACTAGAGAATTAGCTTTATAATCAGTTTTCACTTCTTAGTTGTAGATATAGTTCATCATGTCTCCTGAAACAAATTTTGATATTTTAAAACCTCTTTGTTCTCTGTTATGCTGATGTTTGAAACAGTAGAGATTTTCATCATATGAAAAAATATCTTATGGGAAGTAAACAGCAAAGTGGTTCATTAATTATTTTGTAATCATTCTTTCCTTTAGATTCATATTTCTTTTTTTCTTTAAGTCCCAGATGATTTGAATTCACATGCTTAGAAATCACTTTGTGAAATGTAACATTTTTTTCCAAAAAAAAATCTTTCATTAAGTTCTTTTCACTTCTCACTATTCAAACAAATATAAACTTACATAAAAATGACTGTTCCTACTTGACTTCTTTCTTTATATTGGCTTTTTATGAAATGTAAACTTAGCTTGATAATAGCTTAATAGTAATTAATGATAATATAACAGAGCTATCATGACAGTTGTTTTCTTCCGTGTCTACATGGGAAGATGATTCACTAGGCATATAATTGCTCACTCCTAGTTGGTATAATTTTTGTCTAAAGATTTAGAAATTAATGGGAATGCCAAACCAATAGATTTCAATCCAGGCACCTAGTTCCTATCATACTGGTTAACAGGCTTTGTATATTCAAGGGTTACACACCATTTGAAGCCTTGATAAAAACTGCTGACACTCTCCAGAGAAAACATGTGCACATACACTCAAAACTTTGTATCAAAAATCCAGGGACTCACAGATCATTTGAAACCCATCCATAAATCATAGAGTAGAGGAGTAGAGAAAAACACATTTTGAAGATATGGTACAACTGATGCTTCAAACTCAGAACTGTGTTGATGCCAGTAATAATCCCCTAGGAACAGGAATATATATACTTCCTTTTCTCCTCCCTCCTGTTTATGGATTTAACAGAGATTAATTAAAACAAATAGGGATAAAGAACTTAAAGACCATCTACTCCCACCTCTTTACATAATAAGTGAGGGAAAATGAGATTCAAGGAGTAAATCATTTCCCCAAGATGGTACCATTAGTTAATGGCAGAGCCAGATCTCAAGATTCATGGACCCAAGTTTATAGGCAATGATTTCTCTTCAGAAAAAGGAAGACCAGATTCTCAGCAGCCTGAGTCCTGTGATTTCTCCTCTCCAATGTTGGTGCTCATGTGTCTGGAGTCACGAAGTTGTAAGGGTTAGAAACACTGAGGTATACATCTACTTTTCCACTTATTTCTTGGAAATATGCTTCTGAAAGGTTGCATATTTTAGGGGCTGAAGGTTAGTAGCATCAAAATCTAGCTGGCCAGTGTAGGAACTGACACCAGCATGAAATGGCTGTACCCTCTAGCCATGCAGAGAAGGTGTCTGCTCTTGCTGGACAAGTTTAGCTTGCTGGTTTTGAGAGGTTGCACTGCTGGCATATACAACCTTGATGAGCTGACCATGACTTAGGCATAGGTGCTGCAGACTTGCAGGCTTGTAAACTGAATCTGACAACATTCCTAGTGTAATCCTCTCTCTCAAGGGCTGCCACCTATTAACCAAGTTCTCTGAAAGGGAAGCATAGAATCAGAAAGTCAATTTGTAAATTACAACGAGAAACAGACTGTCACAGGATCTGCCCTGAGGGCAAACCCAAAGAAGTCAAATCCTAATCAAAAAGTTGTTTCTGAACTTGGTATCCAAAAAAAGGAAGCTAGATGAATTCAAGGCAGCAGACTAAAGCCGTACAAGTTCTCCAACTCATAGTGGGGATGGTGTTGCCTATGGAAACCAGAAAACTTAAATTTTATTTTCTCTCTAGGGGCTTTGTAATTTAAGCCTTTGGGCTTTATTCTCTACTGTAGGCAAATTCCAAGTAAGTTGGGGTCTTTCTCCTTGACCCTGTGCTTAAAATTCAGCACAAAGGTAGGTATATAATCTGAGCAACAGCAAATTCTGCCTGTGTATAACCTCATCTGTGGAGGAAAGGAATTTTTTGAACCCAGCTCCTAAAGTGTTCATTCCATACCTGTCCTCAAACAGAAATCCAGAACTAACTAACTGGAAGCAAGACTCAATTTGATTACTAAGTGCCAACAAGATTGGGACTTTTAAAGTTAATTTACTATTTTTCTTTCTCCAAAAAATCCTCATAAGTAGACTTTTACCTATATTTTATTGTATCTATTTTACTATAAACATACAGGATTGTAGAGTCTTTGGATTATATGACTGATTGTTGAGTTGATCACTTCATCTTAGAGATGATGAGACAAAAAACCTAGCAATATTCAGCCACTTGTCTAAAGACACATACCAGTCAGGAGTCAATCAAGACTGAAGCCTGGGATTAGTTCTGCCCTTAGACACAGGTGAGCAGCTTAGGAGATCCCCATTCTTTAGTCACCTCTAGTACCTCAAAGTGACTAATAGTGCTGCCTGGCAAAGGTATTCTGCTCCTGAACTGGGCACTACTTGGATCCCATTGTCCTTCTCATTTCCAAGACTCTGTCCCTCTATCCTACATAGAGAGTCAAGCAGTTGTCCTGAGGCCCTCTGGGACTTGAGCCTGTGGTGGGGTATCCCAGGTTCACATGGCTGGGTGCCAGTTCCAGGAGGAATTCTGATAAGCAAATTGCTCTTACTGTCCAGCATGGTTCTCCTTTTGCAGGATCATGCAAGTTTAGGCATCAGTATGGTCTTGGCATCAGGATTTGCTTAATTCTCACTCACAGTAGACATAGGATGAGTTCATGATTCTGGTCTATAAATAATCTACTATTGACCCTTTGGATTGAGCCATGTATGTGGATCCATGTTTTGACTACTGCTTGTTCCTGTTCCAATCATGGTGATACCCCCTGCCTATAGCACCTAAGGGTGGCAGGGGTAGCAGCACACATTCTTTACACTGTGCACCTTTTGCCACTGGAACCCAAAGCAGTCACCCCATCCCCTTTGGATGCTCCAAGCCACGGGTCAGTGAGTCCTTGGGGTGACTTCTATCTCCTTTGATGACTTTCAAAACCATTGCTTTGCAAAGCCTATAGACCTTTCCAATTGATGTCCCTTTTGCCACCAATCGATATGGTGATGGCATGCTGAGACCATCATTCCTTGTGCAAATGAGATTGCTCTTCTTACTCTACCTAAAGGTTCTTTACCCATCCTCCTCATTGGCAGTGAGTGGAAGGCAGCAGCAGTATGATCAACACTGAAACAGATCACTTTCAGACGTATAGTTATTATAGCCTAAATAGCTCAAGAGAAGGCAAAACTGGAACATATGTTCTGAGTTTGCATAATAAAACTCCAAACATAAAAACTTATCATGAACAGAAACAAATTATAATTCACTTTTTCTCGATGTGGAAGGATATTAAATTGGTCGGGAATGAAGGATTGATGATAAAGCACATGAGATGCTTACTGGACCTGAATAGGAAAATAAAAGATGTGGACACAATAAAAAAATGTTTATGTGCACTGATTGGCCAATATGTAAATATCAAAGTACCTCTATTCAATATTCATTTTTCTAAGTCTTTATTGACAAATCACAGATACCAATGAACATCATAATATATTTTATATTGAATGGTTTATATAAATAGAGGCCCCACAAATGTCCGCCTCCAGGGCCTCCCATAATCTTGGGACAGTCCTGCCTGGAATTCCTCTATCTTATTCAAAGGCTTTCAATTTTTTGAGATATTACCTTTTATATTACATCTTCCAGGTTTCAGTTATAGCACTGACAGTAATTTACTGTGAGCAGTGCCTAGGTGTTTATAAGGTTCCAACAAGATGGCAAAATATTTGTGAACATGAACCATGTTTATTTCTTCTCTGAAGTCTCCAAGTTCCAGTGCTTTTCACAGAATCAAAATTCAGTGGAGACTTTGTGATTCCAGAAAGATGGTGTAGACATCTTTTCCCTATTCCTCTCAGTAAGTACAAGTAGAAACCCTAGACATACATGCAAAACAAACATAAAGGCATTCTGAAAGGTGGAGAGAAAAGGCAGACCAGCTAAGGACCTCAGGATCTTAGGAACTACATGTTGGTGGGCTCCCTGGGGTTTTCTTTTTGCCTTGTATATTCCAGATGATCCACAGAAGCTAGCAACCCAGAAATGCAAACCAAAAAGCCCCGAAAAAATGCTATTCACTCTAGTCTAATGACCAGGGTAGGGGCAGCTTAACTACAGAGAAATCTTTTAAATAATACCTGCTTCCTTTGGGTAAACACCATGGAATAAACTGTGGCACTATCCCCACCCACACCATAAAAAGCCAAGTGGGAGGCCTAGACTTCTACTGTTGTGGTGCTGTAACAAGGCTACCCCAAATCACACCAGGGTAATGTCAGAGAAGTCCAAAAGGGAATCAGAACTTTTATACCCCACCTCTCAAATAGTAACAAGACACCTCTATTCCTGCTGTGGTGGTGGTAGAGGAGGTCTGGTGGAGAGTCAGGAGTTTAACCTTAACACATAGTAATGAAACACCCTACTGCACTATCAGTGAAGACCACTTGGAACCCAGAACTCTCCCATTCCCACCCAGCAGTAACAAAGTGACCCCCCCCAACTTCCCCTGCCAAAGTAGTATCAGAACCATGCAACTAAAACAGAGGATTTAATTAAGATCCAGATTCTTACAGCATGATGCCTTAACAGTATAGATTTCAATAAAAAATAAGTCATGATACCAAGAACCAGGAATATCTCAAACCAAATAAAAAAGGCAACCAATAGGTGCCAACACCTAAATGACACAGGTATTAGAGTTATCTGACAAAGATTTTATAATAGTCACAATAAATAAAAAAGCTTCAGTCCCCAATTATAAACACGTTTAAAACAAATAAAAAAATAGAAAGCTTAAGCAAGGGAATGTAAAATATCAGTAAAGAAAGAGAAGATGTGGCTACAAGTCAATTATATTTCAATAAAGCTGGGAGGAAAAAGAAATAGAAGATATAAAGAAGAATCAAACAGAAATTTTAGAACTGAAAAATAAAACAACTGAAATGAAAAGTTCAGTGAAAGGGCTCAACAGCAAATGGTCTCTAAAGAGAACAGAAGAAAGAATCAATGAGTAAGAAATCAGAACAATAGAAACTACCCATTAGAATAACAGGAAAAATAGACTGAAAAAAATTAATAGAGCCTCAGGCACCTGTGGGACTATAATATGAGATCTAACATTTGTGTCAGTAGAGACCCAGAAGGAAAGGAGAAAGAGTGAGACTGAAAAAGCACTTGTTAAAATAATTGTTGAAATTTTCTAAAATTTGGCAACAGATACAAATGCACAGATTCAAGAAGCTGAAAAAACCACAAACAGGAGCAACTCAAAGGAATCAATCCCCAGAATAAATCATAATTAAATGGCTGAAAACTTTAAAGAAGGAAAAATAATTCTTTACCTGTAAGTAAAATAATAGCCTGAAGAAAATAATTCTTTACCTGTAAGTAAAATAATAGCCTGAAGTCCAACAGATTTCTTATTAGAGACCTTGAAAGTCAAAAGAAGTATTTCATAAAATGACCGCAGTGACACAAAATAAGTTTAATCAATCTAAACCAGAAAAAACATAAGTGTTTCAATATTATTCAAGAGCTGAAAGAAAAGAACAGTGAACCCAGAATTCTATACCCAGCAAAATATCCTACAGGAATGAAAGAAAAATCAAGACACTCTCAAGAAGAAAAAAATGGGAGAATTCGTCATAAACATCAAAACAAAAAGAATGGTAAAAGGAAGTTCTATCAACATAAAGGAGACAATAAAATAAAGACCCCTGGAACATCAGGAGGGAAAAAAGAACATGTAACAAAAATATATGTAGGTACAATAGGCTTATTTTCTTCCCTTGAGTTTAAAAATTATGTTTGACAATTGAATCAAAATATAACACTATCTGATACAGTATTCAGCAGGCAAATCCCATATAGGTTTTGTTAGGTTTATACCTAAATGTTTCTTTTTTTTAAGCAAACACATTTTCAATTTCAATGTCCGTGTTTTCATTACTAGTGTATATAGTATATAGAATTCTATTGATTTTTACATACATATCTGTATCTAATGACCTTGCTGAACTCATTTAATAATTCTAGACTTCTTTCTTCTTCCTCTTCCTCCTCCTCTTCCTCCTCCTCTTCTTCCTCTTCCTCTTCTTCTCCTTCTCCTCTTTCTCCTTCTTCTTCTTTTTGCCACACTCGTGGTATGCAGAAGTTCCAGGCTGGGATTGAACCCATGCCGCAATAGTGACAATGCTGGATCCTAAACCACTGCATCACCAAGGAACTCCCTGGGAGATTTCTTATAGATTCCTTGGGATTTTCTATGGAGACAACCATATCAACTGCAAATTTGGAATAATTTTATTTCTTCTTTTCTAATTTGTATGCCTTTTATTTCCTTTTCTTGCTTCATTCAATGTTTAGAGTTGACAGAGGATAAAAATTACTAATACGAGAAATGAAAAAGGGGTCATCACTACTGATCTCATTTAAAAGACATTAAAATTATAATAAAGGAATACTGCGAACAGGTCTATGCTCATAAACTTGATAACTCAGATGAAATGGACTAATTCCTTGAAAGACATAAACTACCAAAACTTATACAAGGAAAAATAGGCAATATGAATAGTCCTATATCTAACAGAGAAATTGAATCAATAATTAACTACTTTTCCAAAAATGAAGCACTAGGCTCTTTGATTTTACTGGTAAATTCTGCAAAACATTTAAAGAATAAGTAATATAAATTCTTCACAATCTCTTCCAGAAAATATATGCTGAAGGAATACTTCCTAATTCAGTCTATAATTTACTCCATACAAAAACTAAAGATATTACAAAAAAGGAAAAGTGATTAATATCTCTCATGAACAAAGTTTCAAAATCCACAACAAAATTGTAGATAATGAAATACAACAATGTATAAAAAGAATTACATAGCATGAACCAGTGACATTTACTCCACATATGCAGGGCTGTTTCAATATTGAAAAATCAATTTATGTATTTCACCACATCCAGAGGCTAAAGAAGCAAAATCATGTGATCATATCAGTTGATACCAAAAAAAAGCATATGGTAAGATCCAACACTTATTCATGACTTTAAAAACACTTTTAGAAAATTATGAATGAGAGGAATGAAATCCCTCAACTTGATTAAGAGCATCCACAAAACCCTAGTTATCCTACTCAATGGTGAGAAATTGGACTCTTGATCCTTAAGATCATTGATAGGACAAGGATATCCCCTCTACCTACACCTATCCTACATCCTACTGAAAGTCCTAGCCTAGTAAAATAAGACAAAAATAAGGAAATAAAATATTAAGACAGAAGAAATAGAACTGTTCTTGTTTGCATATTACATGTTTGTCTACACAGAAAAGTATAGACCCTTCTCCTGCAAAATAAAACAAAACAAAACTTCTGGATCTAACAGATAATTATTGCAAGGTCCCAAGTTACATAGTTAATACACAAACATCAACTACTTTCCCATATACCACCCAAAAAAACTGGAATTCAAAATAAGCTCATAAAACTTGAAAAGAAGGGGGAAAGGAAATAGTCTAATTAGAAATGGGCAAAAGATATGAAGATACATTCATCAAAGAAGATACAAAGATAACAAGCATGTGAAAATATGTTCAACCTCATTAGCTATTAGGGACTTGCAAATTAAAACCACAATGAGATACTACAACATACCTATTACAATACTAGAACAAAAAATGGTGATTTTGGAGTCACTGAGGATGTAGAGAAATTGTATCATTCATATATTTCTAGTAGAAATGTAAAATGGCACAGCTACTCCAGGAAATCTTTTGGCAGTTTCTTTAAAAACTAAATATACAACTACCAGAAGACCCAACAATTGCACTTCTGGGCATTTATCCCAGAGAAATAAAGAATCATATTCATGGAAAAACCTGTATATAAATGTTTATAGAAGTTTTATTTATATTTATAATAGCCAAAAACTGAAACAATCCAGATATTCTTGAATCAGTAAATGGTTAAACAAACTGCTCTACAATCATACTACAGAATTCTACTTGGCAATAAAAAGTAATGAACTATTGGTATATGGAACAATTAGTTGAATCCCTAGATAATTCTACTGACTAAAAAAAGCTGGTCACAAAGGTCATATATTTTTTTATTTCATTCGTACAACATTCTTGAAATGACAAGACTATAGAAATGGTGAACAGGTTAGTGGTTCCTAGGGTTAAGGGGGGTTGGGAGTATGAGGGAAGTGGAAATGGCTATAAAGAGTGGCAGGAGGGATCTTGGTATTGATGTAAATGTTCTGTATCTCAACTGCATCAATGTCAATATCCTGCTTGAGATACCGTACTATGCTTTGTCAAGATGTTACTACTGGGGTAACTTGGGAAGGGTACATTGGATCTCTCTTGTTTTTTAAAATCGCATATGAATCTATAATTATCCCCAAATTAAAAGTTTAATTTAAAAAGTCAATAAAAGCATATTCATTCAATTAAAGTAAATCTAAAAGAAACCCCATTTAGCCATTTTCTCAAGGACACACACATTTTGAAATGAAAATGTTATACTGCATTTGTGATCAATTTGTATCACCGGAGGAAAATTGTTATTTCACATATGAACATATCAGTTTAAAAATAACTTTGTATACCTAGAGCCTAGGAGACATAAAGAAATCAGACAATGACTTAAAATTTAATTGAATAGACCCCATCTCTTCTTTCTACTCTTATTCCTAACTTATCTTTATACCTTTAGATATTTCAAGTATGTTTTCTATAAGCTGAGACTTATGACATTTTCCCAGTTTGACAATATTCACAATAGTAAAAAAAAAAAAAAAAAAAGAGATGGCGTGCCTAAGAAGATAAATATCTAGTCACTTATAATGGAGCATGATAATGTGAGAAAAAAGAATGTACACATATATGTGTGACTGGGTCACCTTGCTGTACAGTAGAAAATTGAGAGAACACTGTAAATGAGCTACAGTGGAAAAAAATAGAAATCACTGAAAAAACAAAACAAACAAAAAAATAGAATGAAAATACTTAATACACTATAGAGTGAGAAAAAAAATACTTGTGGACTTCAGTCTAGAGGATTACAGTGACAATAAAATAAAATAAAATAAAATTGAAATCAATTAATAAATGACATTCAGAAAATTCATCAATTATGAAAACTTTTAATCAAAGAATAATATTAAAATAAAAAACTCTTATACCTGGCCCTCCCCCCATAAAAGAATAAAATAAATTTAAGATTGAGTGGCTGGTTCTCATTGTATACTCAATTCTAAACACTCCTTCTCTTATATTTTTCTCTTTTAAAAATGTGAGATAAAATACACTAATTTAACTTTGAGACAGGAAAAAAATTCAAAATTCTTCAAAATAATTTTATTAATTCCCTCAATAATTACAGTGCACCAATTATGTTATAGGCATTTAAGATATGTTAGTGAAAAGAAAAGACTGAAATACCTGCTCTCATGGAGCTTAAATTCTAGCAGTAATCATTCTAGAATAATTATTCTTATTTTAATATATTGACAGGTCTGTAAGCATAGGAAAGTTGAATTCCTGTTGCTTTGGAATCCATAAATTCTCTAAGTCCTTTCCATTCTTGTTCATGATAGCTCAAAACTGCAAATGTCCATCAATAGGTGAATGGATGAAGAAACTGTGTTATATTTATACAATGGACTAGACCCCAGGAATGAAAAAGAGAATGAACTGCTGATACAGGCAACAAAAAGTAAAGTACGAATCTCAAAAACATTATGCTAAGTAAAAGATGCCACACACAAAAGAGTACATGTCATATAATTCCATTATATGAAACTCTAGAAAAGATAAGTCTATAATGACAGAAAGTAGATCTGTGACTGCATGGGGCTCAGCATGGGGAAAACTGACAGGGAAAGGGGGTAAAATAAATGTTCTACATCTTGATTATGGTGTTGGTTACAAGGGATATAAATTTGTCAGAACTTACTGAAATGTAAACTAAAATGAATGCATTTGATAATGTGTGAATTGTTCCTCAAAAAAGCAGATATAAAAATGTAAAATGAATGGATAAAGATGATGTGGTATTTACAGAATATTACTCAGCCAAAATAAAGAATAAAACAATGCCATGTGCAGCCGCATGGATGGATCTAGAGGTTATCAAGCTAAGCGAAGTTACGTCATACAGAGAAAGACAAATAACATACAATATTGCTTACATGTGGAATCTAAAAAAAGATACAAATTTAACTTATTTACCAAACAGAAATAGACTCATAGACATAGAAAACCAACCTATAGTTAAAGTGGAAAGGTGATGGGGAGGAATAAATTAGGAGTTTGGGATTAACATACACACACACTATATATAAAACAGATAACCAATAAGGATCTATTGCACAGCACAGGGAACTATACTCAATATCTTCTAATAACCTATAATGGAAAAGAATCTAAAAAAGAATATATTTTATATATATTTACACACACACACATATATATATGTAAAATGGAATTACTTTTCTGTACACCTGAAGCTATTACATTTAATCACTGATACTTCAATAAAATTTTTTAAAAGATTAATGTAATATGTTATAGAATAAAAGAGATTAACAGACTATTATTAGAATTAACAGTATAAATAATAAAAGCTATAATCATGAAATTAGATGCAGAAAAAAACATTTGACAAAATCAAGTCAAAACCCACTGATGATTTAAAGAAAAAAAATCACCTTAACAAATAGAAATAGAAGGCTATCAAAAACCAAGCCAACTGGGAGTTCTTGTTGTGGCTCAGTAGTAACAAATCTGAATAGTATCCATGAGGATGCAGGTTCGATCCCTGGCCTTGCTCAATGGGTTAAGGATCTGGCATTGCGTGAGCTGTGGTGTAGGTCACAGAGGAGGCTCAGATCCTGTGTTGTTGAAGGCCAGCAGCTGTGGCTCCAATTTGACCCCTAGCCTGGGAATTTCCATATGCTGCGGGTGCAGCCCTAAAAAGCAAAAAAAAAAAAAAAAAAAAAAAAAAAGACAAAAAAACAAACGAACAAAAAACAAGGCAACCAAATATTTCCCCCTTGAAACTGAGTATGACATAATATCTACTATCACCACTTTTTATCACTACCGAATTGGAAATTCTAGTCAGTACAATAAGGCTAGTAGAATGTGAGTCTAAAATTATTTCAAAATAAAGTATTTACTTAAAAATCAGCGAAGCATGGTATTAAGAATTCATCAGCTACATGAATTTACATTTAAAATGTATATTTTTATTCATTAATTGTGTGCTACACATTCTTTATATCAGGTAAATCTATTATAAACATACATGCACATCAGGGCCTGGACTAGGTGCAAAATTTAAAGGAGGTATTTACTCTCTGGGGCATGAAGTGTTTCACCCTAGTCCCTGCATTAATAATTCTCTCACTCCACCCACCTCACTGGAGGACCAGTTGTTAAATATTTACCAGCACACCACCACCTTCAAGTAAATACTAGTTTTATTTGTTACCTGAAGAAAGACCACACCATGAAAGTGTCCTTAAAAAGATACCTGACTTGTAACTATCTCAGCTTGTCCCTTTCTTACTTAGTTCTAGCCTATGAGGACTTTTAAGGACTGAAATATGGGGTGCTTGATCGCTGTGAACTTGAGGCTGGGCATTACTTAAGTGGAAGATGCTGTATGGCAATACAAATGGAGAAAAAAAAACAAAAGAAATGAGGGATGTGAGGAAGTCCAGCAGGTTCTGCAATAAATTCCCCACAGTGAAGAAGGATCACAAACTGGAGAGACTGAATCAGGCTGGGCAAAAGATACATGATGTATCATAGAAGGATAAGGCAAGATTATGAAGTCAGTTCAAAAAGAAAAAAGAACTTTAAGGGAGAAGAATAGAAGTGCAACTGTTGGTTCACTGGGAGAACAGAATAAAGGAACATGTCTTGAGCTCTGAATAATTGAAAAGGAAAGAAAAACTCATTAGGAATAATGATTTTTCTCATAGAAGAAAAGCAAAATGCAGTTTTCCATTCTTTATCTGTGTCTAAGAAACCTGCCTAGGCTTTACTTTCCTACAATCATTATTTATGTTACAGTCAATCATTGTTCTTAATCAAATCCTCTTCTATATGAATATTCACATGAAGTATATGCTTCTTGGCACTATCTATCTTAAAATAAGTCTAAAAATAATTTGGGGCCTCGATTATTGTGAATATAAGCAAACTTATTTCTCGCCTGCATCCATTTCCTCTAGCAATTAACATCTCTGTCTTGACTTTCCTCCAGACACCAGCCAAAAGAAAAACCACTGTGATTAAATGAGCCTTCATCGATGCTCTTTTGATCATAAAAATCTAAACTTAAAGGGTAGGTCATTAATTGAATTTCCTTTTTTTTTTTGTAGTTACAAAGTAATGACAAATGCATATTTATGAAAATCATGTTTAAAAAGAAGTTCAGGTACTTTTTCTTTTTCTACTTTATGCCAGAGTAAAGATCAGTGCTTCAGGGACTGGCATCAGCGGTTTCTGACGTTTCCTCCATTCTTTGCATTGTCAGTGGGATTGCATGTCTAAAAGGTGTCTAAATGGGGTGTTGGCTGTTCAGTTACATTTCACTTTTCTCTGGTGGCTACTTAGCATCTGGTGAGCCCTCCCAATGGTATTGGCAAGGCTCATCCTTCTCAGAGTGACTGGAAATGTACAACCTGTTATTCAGTGACTGCCAGCAAATAAAGAACTTCTCTTGTTTCCCATTCTGCTTCCACTGCCAAATGAGTGTGTTGCTCTAATATCTAATAGCCTTTACCAGCTGCTGGGTTCTGTTCTTCCCAGTTATGATTACTTGGACTTCCCAGTTTCCATATTGTCCTGCCATTTTCACAGCAGGGGCCCCAGAGACACTGCAAAAGAATTTCAAAACTATTACCTCTGAAGCCTCATTAAACTGAAGTGGTCATACTGTCCATAGTTCCCAAACTGCAACATCTTGGCAAAAAAAAAAAAAAGCCAAAGTTTTTCTCCTCAGTAAATTTTGGAGCACTAAGGTCTTTGTTTTCTTGACTTCCCAACTCAGGTCTTTAGTCAGAGGTATACTTCACTTTATACAAATGATTGTTTCTTTACTAGTGGTGTGGAAATCAGGTTGTTAAAATTAAAATATATAGTAAACCTACCAGGGATAATTATTGCATAAGAGAACTCTATTAGAATTATTTGATAAATCATCTCTTTTATATCTCAAATGACCATCTCTAACCTATGTATGTGAAAAAAGAAATGTTCATATATCACATGCCCTAAGCTATTAAGTGCTCCTGTAGGATATGTTCCCATTACAATCTCCAATTTCAGGGCATGGATGTGAATGCTGACCAATCAGAGTCAATATTGATTCCCATTGTTTGGAAATCATTTCTCTGTTTTTCTTTTTCCTTGTTTTTGAAGTAAAAGATCAATAAACCTCAGTCCTGGGTTCTTTTTCCCAGAGCCATTTTCAACATACTATTTCTTATTACTAACCACCACATACAGAGCACAAAAATTATCTACAATAATATTGAGATTACTGAGTCTTATTTAAAAATATAGACTTCCCTCAGAGTATTAAAAAATACTCTTTAAAAACAGATGGTATAATGTGAAATATATGTAAATTCCAAACAACCTAAGATCATAAAAACTATGTAAGTTTTTTTCTCAGACGTGCGTTTTGCTTCCTTTTTTTTTTTCAGCATTCATAGTAAAAACAAAATGTCATTTTTAACACTATTAATACATTGCTAAGTATTTTTTAAAGGATGCATCCTTGGTCAAACAATTATAAGGAGTTTTGTCATTTATCTTTGAAGATTCACTGGGCCCTGAAGAGTCTATGAAATTTTAAAACAAATTAGTGGATATACATTTATGTGAATGACTTCTAAATGTATATATCCATGGAATATTTTATTTAAGGTATGTTTAATAACAAAGCTTTGGGTAATGCAGAACAAATACTTGCTCTCTACCTTGAGGTCATTTGTTAACAATTAAAATCTGGCACAAAAAATAGCAAACACTCTATACAGTATCTCAACATTTGCAACATTATTAAATCACAGAATCCCCAAAGAAAGACAGCCCTTTTATTTGTTAGATGTTATAGACCCACTGCATGAGATGGAAGAAGTAATGCTGGCAATTTAATTATTTTCATATGATTTTCATGACCTGGGGACTTGGGAACATGCAAAGCAGCTCCAAAAAGTAGAATGAATGAGCCAGTGCTGACCTTGACCCTCCTAGTAACATGCCTATGTAGCAAGGGTGACCCGTACAGGATAGCAAGGATAAAAATGAATAAAGGCTGTGTGGCTGACTCCATTCTGTTAGGTCCATTTCAGGTCCACAGTCCTACCCCTCTTTCTGCATGACTTAAGCTTTGGCCTACTCATAGGAAATGTGTCCAAGCCAGATAAGCTCCCTATCAACTTTTACCCTTGCCTTCATCTGGTATAAAAACAGGAAGAATGTCTTTTGCTGATGCAGATGGTTAATGGTCCACGAGGAATAATCGTTATGAGACATCTTGGGGGGGAGGAAAAAAACCTCGGTTCCAGTTGATGCTGGTGGTTCCTCTCCTAGTAGTCAGATTCTGTCTTTAGCTTTGGCCCCTTAAATCCCCCTGTCCCGCTTTTGGTGGCACAAAGTGCAGCTGCAAATGCCTCTGGTTCACCATCTGCCCAATCCTACCTGTATGCTAGTTATCCACAATAAACTTCACATTTGTACTTTATGGAGTTGCCTGCTTTGTTTTTTGGTCTTAATGTTCCTTTCTTAGTTCAAAGGATATTAAAATCTCCATCTTCTAACATATGCACAATGGTATTTACTTTGAGATTAAGTTTACTTTGACATGCTAAAACTAGTGCCACTTCCTTAGATTAGAATTTTCCAAATGCTCCCTTCAACACATACCTTATCAACAAATTGTCCTATATCTCCATATCCCTGCAGTGAAATTAAGGAACAGACTCTATATGTGGTAGTAAAATGAGGGCTACAATTAATGTATGCAAAATACCTGATAATTTGTTCCTATTAACAGAGCCAAAAGTAAAGGAAAGATGGATCAGTAAAAACAATTCTCAGATATTCCTGGAAGGTTACTTCATAAAGTAATGATGAGTAAAAACAAGAGCAAATTTAGAACAGACATATTTGCCTGCTCTGAATGATAACTGTCCCAAAATGTCTAGGCTTATGACACATCAAGAGGAAACTGGGATAAAGAGACCCTACAGCATGGTAGCTCTGAATTTCTGGAATATCTGAAATACCTGGAAAAATCTTGAGCTTTCTCAAATGGGATGTGAATCCCTAACTTTGCCCAACTACATTTTGTCTGCTATTACCATGTCCTGATATTGTATTTTTTAAATTTATTCTATAATTTGGAACACAATAAACATAATCTAATTAAGTTAGATCTAGCTTAATTCCCTTATGCTAATATAGCTACAGTTTTTCTGTGTGCTATCCTTACAAAAGACAAACACTAATATTTTATATACTCTGTATTTTTCTAAGGCAATGCTTTCAATTAATTCTTTAATAAATATTTATTGTACACCCATTATGTGTCTCACATACACTCTAGGAACTTTGAGTATATCTGTTAATAAAGCAAAGATTCCTGGTCTGGAGTTCTCATAGTAGGGCAAGATAGGCAATAAACAACCAATTTAAGTGAAAGATAAGGAGGAAAAAAGAATACATGAGGACAAGGGGTGTTGGGAATGTGTGGATGGCACTTAATACAGGTAATTAGCCAAGCAGACTCTGGGAAAAGGAATGTCTGGCAGAAAAAATGACAACAGCACAGGCCCTAAGGTAGGGCATGTCTGGTATGTTGGAGGAAACAAAGGCCAATCTGGAGCAGAGAGACTGGGATGAGGAATAAGAGAGGGAATCAGAGGGAGTGCTGGATCAGGAGAGACCACTAAGGGACTGCAGGCCACAGAGAAGACTTCAGTGCTTACTCAGAGTAAGATGGGGTGCCACTGGATGGTTCTGAGCAGAGAAGTACTCTGATATGATGTACATTTTTTAAAGGATCATACTTTCTGCAGTAAGGAGAACAGACCACAGAGGACTAAGGGAGATAAGCAGAAAGACCCTTTAGAAGCAAATGTCACAATCCAGGCAAGATATACATCAGTGTGGAGATGGACAGTAACATGGAGGGGGTATAAGGGTGAGATAAAATAAAGGCTCAAGGATGACTCCAAGGTTAGTGGCCTGAGAAACTGGAAGAATGAAGTTGTCATCAATTGAGATAAAAAAATTGTGGATGGAACTAGTTTGAGGGGAAAGATTAGGAGTTCAGTTTTGAATACATAGAATTTAAGATGTCTTTGAAATAGTCAAGTGAGGATATGTAAGGAGGAAGCTGGATATTAACGTCTAGAGCTTGGAAGAAGAGAGACCAGAGATTCCTTGTCATTTATGATCTAATACTTCATTCAAAACTAATAAAACCCAGTTTCACCCAGGAAACTAGCACATTTCCATGTGGACACTGTGCAAGAGGGTGAATTTTGCTGGAAGCCTTGAAAACAAATTCTCTGATTCTTGATCTTAACTAAAAACATCCCAAAACACAATTTGCTTTTGATTTGATTCTCTCACCTTGACATTCTGGGCAGTGAGTGAAATTTCTCTTGATGACAATGGCTTTCTGCCCATGAAAAACCACTTATTCATACATTTGTAATTTAAATATTTATTCAGCTCCTACAATGTGTGAGACTTCTATTCTTTCCCATAGTCCATTATCTTGTTTGAGCAGCAAAACTAGTCCAAAGCCAGTGAGGGTGAGAAGGAGTGAATTTGAAAGCAACACCTTGTAGAATAAAAACTGGAAAGACAGCCTGGCAAATCCCTGATTTTGAGAAGAACTACCCCAAGGGCGTCCTGATGAAGGGCAATAGTTCAGAGATGGTAACAGCAGCAAACAAAGCACTGTCTGGGGCCATGGAGTTTCTGCTGCCCACAGAGGACTGTTAAAGAAATATCTTACATGTAATATATGTGTTTTATGTCTTAGAGTTCCTTGAAAACTAAAAATTGTCCTCACATATTGAGGGTTTTTTTTTTTTTTAATTGGAGAAAGCAGAAGGTGAAATCAAGAAATGAACCTAAAAAAATTATATTCTAGCATTTAAAATTTTCCTTTTTACTTTAAATTTCATGAGACATCAATATTAGGGTTAAGGACCCTTTTGGGTAGAATGTAGCAGAGAGACACTATAAAAAGTCCATTAAAAGACTTTTAATTTAAGAGATGGGTATTGAACGTTGCCCCCCACATGCAATTTCCAGATTGGCCGGAAATATAAAGAGCAATGAGTAACAGGCCTTCTTGCCAGTATTTATAACATAATAGGATAGAGAACTTTACATATACACATAAATGACACTAACACTAGACAGACTTGCTACATAAGAAAAGATTAATTATGAGAGTGGTATAATTATGCTTCTGTGAAGAATAAGGACTTCTGCTAGGTTTTAATGAAATACTACTAATAAAGGCCAGAAACCAGGAAGGAGAAAAATTTCTACTCAGAGAGAAGTTGAGCATGGATCTAGATGCAGGTATGTAAGGCATGCATGGGACAGTTAATGGTCCAGAGCATTAAAAAGGTAGGAGATAATTTAAATGTATGCATTTACATATATATAAATAATATAATATAAGTGAAAACACCCAAGCCTGGTCCCTGACATAGAGCAAAGGCTCAATACATTAATCAGATGTTAGCTTGCATTTGAATATAATTCAGAAAGTGTGATAATTAGATGAAAATGGTTCCAGAAAAGTGAATATTAGTAACTTTGCCATATTAGTAACCATGGAATATGTGCAGCTTTTTCAGGTTGCATGCAATTAGAGATAGCTTTTGAAGTTATTTTTGATAGCTTTGTTGATGTAAAATGGACATACAATAAATTGCATATATTTAAATTGAACAATATTAAAGATATATACACTCATGAAACCAATCCCACAATCAAGGTGGAATGATGAACGTGTCCATCATGCCTCCAAGTTTTCCCATGTCCCTTTGCAACCCCCCTCTCCTACTTCTCCTCCTCCTAATCCCCAGGCAGCCAATGATTTGCTTTCTTAACCTATAAATTACTTTGCATTTCCTAGAATTCTGTATAAATGGAATCCACAAGTATGTTTTTTTTTTTTGTCTAGATCCTTTCACTCCTAAATACTTTGAGAGGCAACCATATTGTAATGTGTATCAATAGTTCATATCTTTTATTGTTGAATACTATTTCTTTACATAGATATACCACAGTTTATTTCCATTCACCTGTTGATAAGACATTACAGCTGTTTCCACTTGGAGACTATTACAGGTAAAGCTGCTATGAACATTCATGTTCATTCAAAGACAGTCATGTTTTTGAAGGAATATATGCTTTTACTTTTCTTGGGTAAATATCTAGGCCTGGAATGGCTGGGCCATGTGGTAGGTGCACATTTAACTTTTTAAGAAACTGTCAAATTCTTTTTCAAAGCTGTTTTATACCATTTTTACATTTCTACCGGTAGTGTGTGAGAATTTCAGCTCCTCCATATCCTTGCTAACAATTGATATGGTCTGACTTTATAGAAATGTACTATCTTACCCCAAACAACCACACACAAAGAGTCCTTCTCCACTGATAGGATAAGTTCAATAGAAAATATTTTCAATAAATTTTAAAAATAGCAAAAATCCATATTATTCAGAAAAATAGATAAATTCCAGGGAATACAGCCAAAAAGGTTAAGAGGATGGACTTCTAGAAAGTGGCTTGAGAGGTAGAAAGATAGGGGACTGGATACTACTGGTATGTAATACATTTTTAAGACTATTAAATTTTAAAACATACCATAGATTATTTTAACAGATAATTCAAATATTTTTAAATGAGTACACCAAAATAGTCTCAGAGTTTTTTCCCTCAAGAGCATAAAGGACCCCACTAGCTGTTTTAATTGAAACTGACTATTACATGAAATCCTTATTAGTTACTTTGTATTTAAACACACTGAGGATTAGTCACCATAATTAATGTATTTTGTAGCCCTTAGATCAAAAGCAGCATTGTTACAGATAACTTGGAGATGATAAAGTGTTCAACAATCTGTTTATCCTGGGGAGAGTTCACACTGAAATGATGCATAAATATTATGAAGAAAAGTACTTTTAACAGTCATTAGCCACACTTCATTAAATGTTTAGCTTTTGGAAGCTATTGGCTTAGATTAAATAACTGACAAAGGTTAGAATCACTTATAATTAGACATACAGCTTTAATTCATGTGTATTAATCATTATAGAGTCTCATCATTGCTGCTGTGACTGCTCTGATTACCAAAAGGATATGACCTTGGAAGACAGTGTAATATAAAAGTTGAGCACGTGATCTTTAGCTACAAAAGATTTGAAATTAAATCCTGACATCACCATTTACTAGCTATGTGACAATATATGTAAAGCAACATTACAAAGCCTCGATTTCTTTATTTTTAAAAATAGCATTCAAATGATACTTAAGATTGTTTTGAGAATTATGTGATGTAAACTCTAAACATAGTGCCTGGCATATAAGTGCTCAGTAAAGTTCAGCTATTTTGTTATTACCTGGTATAAAATGTTCCAAGAGCTAAAAGTTAAGTATGATAGGGGTTTTAACTGGAAAATGCTTGGATTTTATGAACACTCATGCCAATTAAAGAAGTGAATTATTAAAATCCTAAAAAGACTTGAACAATTTTACAATAAGGAGAAGCAGATATCAACCTTTTGCTGATTGTTATATGCTAACTGCACTAAAGTTCTTTTGAATTGCTATGCTCTTTTTCTAAATGAATGGCAGGACATATTTTCTAGTTAAGATAATGGAGCTAATGCTAGTTCATCAAGGATTTTTAAAACATGGTTTAGAGTTGAAGACATGAGATTATAGCAAATTCTGTAAGCAGTTAAGAATACTGACATTAATTTTCAACTGATTTATCTTCAGGTTAACCAACTCTTTCTTCTGACATCTCCATTGTATTGTAAAGCCCACTCAATAAATTTTTATAATTCATATACTATATATTTCAGTTTTGGAATTTCCATTTGGTTCTTTGTAAAACTTTTTTTTTTAATTTTTCTGCTGAGAGTTTCTATCTCTTCAATCATTTCAAGCATATTTTCCATTATGTTATTGAGCACAGTTATAAGAGCTGCTTTAAAATTCTTGTTTGCTATTTTCAACATCAGGGTCTGTGTCCACTGAGCATCCTTTCTTTTGAGAATGGTATGAACTTTCTTCTCCTTGGACAAGAACTTTTGAATTACAGCCTTTTGACATTGTGAATTTTAAGCTGCAGAGACTGAGTTCTGTTATAGTCCTCTGATGAGTGTTGATTGCTTTGGTATAATAGTCAATTAACTTTATTGGATTAAAACTGTAAATTCAGTGTCTTGGGAAACAGCTCAAATTTTATTCAGTTTTTAAATTTTTAAGTGGGCTGCCTGCAGTTTACCATGTACATGTGTGATTCAGGGAACAGCCAGAGATTTTGGCAAAGGGTATACACAGAACAGTGTTTCCTTCCTCTCCTTTCTACAATTTCATCCCCACTTTTCAATGGCTTTTGGTTGCTCTGAAATCTTTCTTCTAGTCAACAGGACTGCAAGTTTTCTGCAAAAGTTTTAGTTTATTTATTTATTTATTTATTTATTTTATTTATTTAATGACCACTCCTGCTTCATATGGAAGTTCCTCGGCTAGGGGTCAAATCAGAGCTTCAGCTGCCAGCCTACACCACAGCCACAGCAACACTGGATATGAACCACATCTGTGATCTACACCACAGCTTAAGGCAACACTGGATTCTTAACCCACTGAACAAGGCCAGGGATCAGGCCCACAGAGTCAGCGTGGGGTCCTTAACCCACTGAGCCACAAGGGGAACACCTAGTTACCTGATTTTTAGTCACCAGTGACTGGAATCTACCCTCAATTTACAATCCATAAAATTCAGGAAACTGTCTTCATATCATTCCTTTTGCTCAAAGGCTAACTTCCCCCTGCTTTGTTTTCCTCCACTGATTGACTGATCTTTGTATTTTTCCCAGAGTTTATAGTTTTTTTCTGGGGCGGGGGAGGGTCAGTCTCAAAGAAGCTCATTCGGCCATACCCGAGAACACTGACTGGAGCTTAATACTTAAGTTCTACTCTCCACTGGATTTGAGCAAGATTAGTGGTAAACCCTGCAAAGATATCTGACCACTTCCCCCCTTTCCAAGAAGAAAGGACACTCATCCAGTGGAGTCAGATTTCAGAACACTGATACTCGCGGGCAGAGTTGCTACTTGTTCAAAAGTCATCCTGACTCTTTAAACTGAATTGATGCCAAATTCCACAAGTATAAAAATCAAATTAAGAGTTCCCTGTCATGGCTCAGCAGTAAACAATATCCATGAGGATGTAGATTCGATCCCTGGCCTCGCTCAGGGGTTAAGGCTCGGGCATTGCCATGATCTGTGGTGTAGGACACAGACGCAGCTTGGATCTGGTGTCACTGTGGCTGTGGTGTGGGCCAGCAGCTACAGCTCCGATTTGACCCATGGCCTGGGAACCTCCACATGCCGTGGATGCAGCCCTAAAAAGACAAAAGACAAAAAAATAAATAAATAAATAAAAATCACTGCTTTGTTTCCTTCTCTTTTTTAATAGGAGCACTTAGATGCTTTTATTGTTTCATCTTCAGGGACTTAAATGGACCTAGATTGAAAGTTCACATTTAAGTAGACAAAAAGAACCTCAGATCTAAGCCACATTCAGGAAACCTAACAGCACCACATTAGAGTTTGGGAGACTAGCACATTTGCTAATTTTTTAAAAGTATTCTGTTTCCTTTTATAATTTTCCATTGAGAATAAATTCACAGGAAGAAGGGTTTAGACAGAAGACTTCTGTGTCCCCCCCCAAAAAAATCATTTAATTTCCCCAAAAAACTTTCACTAAGGCTCTAAATAGTGACAGAGGGCATGACAAAAAGTGAGGGGCATGGGGGAGGGAAAGCAATGAGAAATGTAGTAGAGAACATTCTGTTGGGGGAGCTCAAAATTTCTTAGAAACTAAATAGAATTTGTAAAAATCTTTACATCTTGTATAATCAGATCACATCCAATAAGTTGCACAGCAAGGGTTAGAACCCAGATGTCTTTGCTCCAGTCCAGTAAGTTTCCAACCACACCATATGTCAACAAGCTGTCTATAAGTCTAAACTCCCCAAATCAAAGGACTTTATTGCTAGAAAGATTATGAGCCTCATCATTAAACTTCAACCCCACTGGAAAATCTCTGAATTTTTGTTCCATTAAAACATTTCCTATTATAATTTTGAAAAATTTCTTGCTCTAATAAAGTTCCTTATGTATTTGGGTAGCTAAAGAATCATTAAGAAACACGTCTCCCTTCTGT
The DNA here is from genome assembly GCF_016906955.1 of Phacochoerus africanus. NCBI lineage: Eukaryota > Metazoa > Chordata > Mammalia > Artiodactyla > Suidae > Phacochoerus > Phacochoerus africanus. The sequence continues at coordinate 55,203,806 of NC_062545.1, forward strand.
CTTGAATTTTTTAGTTAAAAAAAAATCCTTACCTAAACATATATACAATATTTGTAAGTTATAACAAAGTATATTTTCTGTGCCAGTTATTAGATCTAATAAAATGAATATCCCTCTGGTTATCTGAAAATAGGTCTGCTTTTGGGTCAATTTATAATGTTATAAATCCTTATTAAAGCTTGGCTGCTGTTATAGAGTAATAAAATATTCTATCTAAATTTGGAAATGCTGAAAAGCTATTCAACAACCTGGTCTTATTTAAGAGTGAATCAATTCTATAAATGCTTCACATGTTATGAAATAGTCATGAGATTGGCCCCCTTAGAAAATGCTAAGAAGACCAAACCAAACACAGAAAAAAGCCAGCTGCCCCCATATCTGTTCATAAAAAGCACCTCTCTAGAGGCAACCACACAGACTCTGACCTTGACCTACTGCTATTCTCTGACTCCATCAGGCCCACACCAAGAACCAGCTGGGCAAGGAAGTATGCTAGTAGTTTCATGACTAGCCAAAACATTCTATCATTACACTGTTCAGCCCAACAGCTGGGGGTTGCACAAAGTATGTTCTGGCCCAGAAACTTCCAGGACAACATCTTAAATTCTCTAAATTCTCTATTTCTCAGTTAAAACCCCACATTTCCCCCTATGGAAAGGGTCATACTTTTTACATTCATTACCATGAATAATCCCTCTATATAAAACTACAATGATTTTTTCCCTAAGGTTTCTTAATCTCTCCTTCTGCATCTAATTATTCTAAGGCTTCACTTCCCATCCCTTCTGCTTTTACTCAGCAAAACAAGCCATTAAGCTGTGGTACTTTGGATGTGAACCTATACCTGCTACTCATTTATAACAAGTAGAACTGTTTTTTGTTGTTGTTGTTGATTTTTCTTTTCTTTCTTTTTTTTTTTTTTTTTTTTTTGAGAGTTAAGTTTTACTTGGGACAAAATCAGGACTTAAGTCCGGGAGAGAGCATCTCAGGTAGCCTTGAGAAAACTGCTCTAAGGAACTGATGGGGGGAACTGGGGTATATAGGAGTTTTTTCAAAAAAGGGCAGGTGGTAGGAACAAAAGATTACAGAAAACCAGATATCTCAAGTTAAGGAATTCAGTGTTTTCTACAGGAAGATGCAAAGGTCTGGGCTTACTAGAATCAATCCTTCGATATGCACCTCAGCTATCCAGGCCAGTATTCTTTGTTACCTTCCTGAGTTTCCTCAGGGATCATTGGCTCACCCTTGAGAGTGGCTGCACTCTGGATGACTATGACATCTTTTTGTTTTAAAAAAAATAGCCTTGTCGGCTCCTGAGTTGCTGTGGTTCTGGTGTAGGCCGGGGGCTATAGCTCTGATTAGATCCCTAGCCTGGGTACCTCCATATGCCAAGGGTGCGGCCCTAGAAAAGACAAAAAAAAAATAGTCTTGGTGGTGGCATTTCAGACAGCATCCACATAAATACCACCCCAAAGAGGAAAGGGGAAATATCAGGATATGTGATAAAGGTGAAGGGGGAGGTGAATGCAGCCATGAACACATTTTACAAAAGTCTGCTGCTGGTCTTATGAAGGTTACTACTAGTCAAGAGGAGCAGGCATCACCATGGAGGATTTCAGTGTTTTTCTGGATATGAGTTGCAAAAATTGGGCACATAATATCTTCTCCTAAAAATATGTGACTATTTGAAGACCTGTTCTTCCAGTTTTCCCAGAGCACAGAGTGCCTCACTCCCAGACTTGAAGGCATCCCTATTTAATGATGGAGATTCTGTTCCTTATCTGGACACATTATCACCTAAAAATTCCAGACTTAAGAGGAAAACCTGCTAAAATTTCTGAACTTAAAACTTTATGTTGGAGTCATTTCTCAACTGTAACTCACAAAGCTTTAAAGACAACCATTCATCCTTTTAAAGACTTATACAGATTCCTTGATATTTCTTAGGATGTTTCTATTTATTGAACATATTTAATTAAGAGAAAACTGTCTCTCTTATTCCTTATGTAAATTTCTTGCACTAGAATTTAGTTTTACGGGTCTCTTAATCATTTCCATGGGCATTATTTAGTTGGGTGCTGAAAACATGCCAGGCATTCTCAAGTGCTGAGGATACGACAAGAGACAAAACAAACAAGTAGTTCTAAAGGAGCTTATATTTAATGAGAAAAGAAACAATAAAAAGAAAAAAAAGTACTATGCTAGATGCTGATAAGTGCTCTGGAAATAAAGCAGTGAAAAGGGGATGGGGACTCTAGGGAGGCGGAGTTAACATTTTATAAAGGGCTGCCAAGAAATACTTCATTGGTAAGTTGATATTTGAATCCACAGGGCTCTGACATGCAGAGTAAGCAAAATAATTTCTGAAGGCAGAATGTTATAGACAAAACAAACAAACAAAAAACAGCAAAGGCTTTATCAGCAACATACTTAGTGAGTTCAAGGAACAGCAGGGAATCAAGTAGAACTAAGTGATAGGGTGGGGCCAGAGGATGGAGGACCTTGTAGCCCCACCCCACCCCCCATAGAAGAACAATCATTTTTTATACTGAGCTAAATGGAAACCATTGAAGAGTTTCAAGCAGAAGAGTGACAGGATATGATTTATCTTTTTACAGGAATCCCTCTGGCTATTGTCTTAAGAATAGACTGTAAAGGGGCTAGGAGACCATCAAGGAGATTAAGTTATAACCCAGGCAAGAGATCAAGGCTGCCTGGCCCTGAGTAACAGTGGGGGAATTGGTGATTACCTCTAGACATATTTTTAAGACAGAGCCAACAGAAGTTGCTCATGGACTGTAAGAAATGTCATGAATGACAGGGTTTTGGTCTGAGAATCTGCTAGAAAATCACTCTCATCTGCTGAGGAAGGAAAGACCATGGAGAGCAAAGCAAAGCATGTAGACCATTTTCTGACCTGGGGTTTATTGCTCCTTTGCTCATTTTTTCCCCCAAATGGCAACTCTTGCATAAAGTTCATAGGTGCAGTATGAGACCCACAAGCTGACAAGACCAGGGTTACCATGATGCCCTCCACAAGCACAAGAACAAGCTTCCAAGAGCAGTTGCTTTCCTCTCTCTACCTCCCATCCTTCCCCTCAGAATACAGAACTAGAACACAGGAGCTTGGGAATTGGCATGCCATTTCTAAAACGTGGTGGACATAAAATTCTCATCTTATTAAACATATTTGGGGCTCTTTCTTTCGTATCAGGTAAATATAAACCCTTTTCTCCCCCCCCTCCGCTTTTCTGATTGCTATTTTTATTGTTCTTTCTGAACTCTAGGTGTGCCCTTTTGGGAAAAGAAAGGTTCTGGGAATGAAGTGTCCCATTCAGGGTACAGGTTGGTTCCACGTGACCATGAGGGCTCAGGCTCTTTGCTGAGCTTGCACTCCTTTTGTTTTGCAGGCATAGATGCTGTAAGTAGTTGCCTGTAACCTAGATGTCAGAAGTTCAGAATTTCAGACCCTAGAAACATGAGGTTGACTCCTAGCCCTAACCTGAGAACGAGGGAGGTAAATTCTTTTCAGACATAGATCATAAACCATCTCATCCACCAGTTATCACCGCATTTCTCTTTTTCTTTGAAATAAATACACCCAGTGATTTTGCTTCTAAGATAATGTTTTCAATCTTTATTCCCAGTGCATGTTTATCTTACCTGTTTTCCTTTATCTCTCTTGAAAGGCTCTGCCTCATCCTGGTTGGGCCTCTGAGGGAGCTGTTCCCTGCCAAGAACAAGTAGTTCAGTTCATTTGATCATGAACTTTGATCCTCCATAAAGAAATGTTTTTTGAGTGAGTACAAAACTGTTTTCAAAGGGTTACTGTGTACAACACATTGTGCTAGATACTGTATAGGATAAGATATAGAAAAAGGCTTACTCTCTTAAAGGCATGACAAACCTCACAATCTTTTTTGAAGACATACTGATTACTTTAGGTCAAAATATTTAGTGTTTTAAGTAGATATAAGGTAAGATCTATGGGAACTAATTGCCTACAACTGTTTTCTGTAAGAAACCAGACTACCTCAGTAAGGAAGCCAAAGCCAAAGTCCCTTCTTGAGGTCCAGATAAGTCTGGTCAGGTACCACTTGAATTTGGGGCAGAAATACAAACCTGTCAAACAGAAAGGAGAGGGATGACCACTGAGGCACCTCAGTAAGAATGAGGTTCCCAAGGAGCCAGGCTATGCGTGGACAGCCTAGGGGAAAAGCATGCATCAAATGCCAGGTGTGGTGGTAGGACAGAGAGCAGGATGGGGCCATGGAGCAAGGGTAAGTCAAGGACAGAAACCTGGGCTGAGCCTGTAGAAGAGTAGGTACAGCAGAAAGGCAGGACTCATGCCTGGCAGTAAAACCATTCCCCTGGGATTTTTTCCTGAACCCCCTCCCACAGCTTCTCAGCCCCCAAGCAGAACTTATGCCTCCTTTGGCATCACCACATTCTCAGTACACTTTGGAAGTAAACATAGAAGTAAGCATGTTTGTATGTGTGTTTATGTGCCCAGCATTTCACACAGTGGAAGTCCAGTCAACACTTAAGGAGTGAGCTGAAGGCGGGGTGGGGGCGCAGGAAGAAAGTCAGGACAGTACTTAAGAGTCCTCGCTCAGACAATTATACTGGTTTCCTGTGGCTGCTGTAACAAATTGCCACAAATTTGGTGGCTTAAAACAATACACATGTATTTTCTAATAGTTCTCAGGGCCAGAAATCCAAAATCAGTTTCACTGAGCCAGAATCAAGGTTCCAGGAGGGGCAACCCTCCCTCCAGAGGTTCTTGGGAAGAATCTCTTCCTTGCCTCTTCCTGCTTCCAGTGGCTGAAGGTGTTCCTTGGACTGTGGCTGCATCACTCCAATCTCTGAGCATTTTTTTCAGACTGCAGGTGTGAAATCTCTTCCTGCCTCTCTTATAAAAACATTTGTGACTGAATTTAGGGCTTATCCAGGTAATCTGGAATAATCTCCCTCTACAGATCCCTAATTCAATTATATCTGAGAAGATCCCTTTTTGTAACATTCGCAGTTTCCAAAGACGAGGATATGAACATCTTTTGGGAGGCCATTATTCAATCTACTACAACAATAACCTTGGTTACATATAAAGGCAGAGATAATGAAGTGGAAAGGATATGAGAGAGACACTTATCTGAGAATACCTTGTATAGTTCTGACTTTGGGAAACATTTGTATTCATATTTTAAAATAAATATATAATTAAATATTTTAAATATTTGAAAATAAAATTAAACAAGAATGAAAAAGGATCTCATGAGATCCTGGTGTGTAGCACAGGGAACTATATCCAGTCTCTTGGAATAGACCATGATGGAAGACAATACAAGAAAAGGAGAGAGAGAGAGAGAGAGAGAGAGAGAGAGAGAGAGCGTGTGTGTGTGTGTGTGTGTGTGTATGACTGGGTCACTTTGCTGTACAGCGGAAATTGGCATGGCATTGTAAATCAGCTATACTTTTAAAAAAGAATGAGAAAGGGCAAAAAACCTAAAGCCAAAAGCAAACTGAAAAAAGTTATCAATATTTCAAATAACCACATATCCACACCTAAGGAGGTGGAAAAGAAAATGCTAATCCAAGCAATGTATGTTCATAGTATTTGACCATACACCCTCAGTCCTAGGAGGCATGGGATGCCAAAAAAGTCTCCTTAAAACAAATAACCAAAAACAAATCCTGACCTATTTTTGTAGGGCTTTTTGTTTGTTTGTTTTTGGACAACTAATAGCCTCATATTTTGTATGGAGAAAAAACAACCTCAGAGATTTTGTTCTTATTCAGTATGGAATTGAGTATCATAGCGCTACAGCAAAAGTGAAATATCTGCATCATAATAGAAAAAAATCACTTTTCTGATTATGATTCATAATTTACCATGGCCAAAAATAGTTGTGCAAAATATTGAAGGTAAGCCTGAATATAGTCATTGAGTCAGAAATTTGCAGGTAACATAAAATAAAATCTACACAGTGCCATAAAGTGTTTTTTTTTTCATTTTTAAAAATTTTATTGAAGTATAGTTGATTGACAATGTTGTCATAATTTCTGCTATACAACAGAATGGTTCAGTTCTACATAGATATATGTGTGTATGTGTACACACACACACACACTCTTTTTTGGATTCTTTTCCCATATAAAGTATCACAAAATATTCTGTAGGTTTGTTTTTTGTAATGGTTTGGAGAAAGAAATTCTGAACCTATTTTAGACACATTATAGGAATGAACAAATAAGTAAAAATATTGATGTTTTTGAGAACCCGAGTTTTCACTGTGGAAGAACGAGTATGCAAATATGAAATGGGGAAAAGTAAAAAAAAAGAACTTTATGTGGAGAAAATAGAATTAGTGGTGCTGATGTGAATTATAATTTCTAAAATATGTATATGCCTGTATATGTATACATGTATACTTATGTGTGTGTGTTTAGGTATGTGTGTTTATATACATATGCATATATTTCTTAGATCTTCCCACTACAGGCTAGAAGCAAAGGCACCCCAGTAGCAATAAGCACAGGAAACATCCAGACTTTGATCTCTAATACCATTCTTCAGTAAAAAAAACAAGGACTCCTCAAAAAAAAAAAAAAAAAAAAAAAAAGACTGATTCTAGAATTTGGGGATTCTGAGAAGAAACTGGAAATGTGCATTACAAGAAGAAGCTGGAAACTCTTACACTAAAAATTAAGGAAGTATTCAGCAAATGATAGGGCAGGTCACAAGACACAGAAGCAAACCCTCTGGCTCCCACTGGTTATACCTGTGATAATTTGGGCACTAAAATCATTAAGGACAGTAAAGAATTACAAACCAATGAAAAAATGGATTGCATGATACATTTATCTAAAAAATATATCAAGGATAGATCAATAAATGGAAGAATGGCAGGTTCTTGCTTATAGAAAATGCAGAAGATATGGAGCTAGCAAATAATGATTTTGTAACCATCATATTAAAGTTGGTTAAGGCAAGCACCATGGCTGCTGCTAAATCTAGGGGAAATTTTTTATTAAATTTGAGTTGTCTTAAAGCATCTCCCCTGGATTGCTTATTAATTACAAGGAAAAAGACAGTAACTATAAGGTGGAGAATTGGACATCTTGAGTGGGCTCAAAAACTAGCATCACCATTAAGGACAGTTGAGCAGCAGCAGCCTCAAGATGCAATGCCCCGACAAGGACACAACATCACATACAAAGCATTCTGACTATTAAGTTCTGGTGTTGGTCCTCCGTTTTCTTCACCTTATGAACATTTATTTTTATATAACCAGAAAGGACCACTGGGTTTCACATCTGGCTTTTAGTTGGTATACTGCTCACTTTCATTTGTTCCTGTAATAAAGATAAATATTCCTGGAGTAAAGATAAAAATTTATTCTGTACTTATTATTTTATTCTGTACTTATTTTTATTCCACACTTATTATTATACTTATTCTAAGGCAGCCAAAGTGAAGAAAATTACTACTAGAAAACTTTAATATCTTGAAATAAGAATTTTGGTATGTGAATTGAAGTACTTAAAAGCTTCTGAGAAGAGTCAACTACAGAATAAAAACAAATATACACAAGATGATTTCTGTATGACTACATCTATGAAGACCAAAAAAGAGAATCCCGGAAATGAGAAGGTCAGAAAGAGTTCACTGCAGCTCTTTCATCACAAGACAATCAGAACCTGAATGCAACACAGCTGTTGGCCTCCTTTCTTCCAAGCATGCTGTTCCCTTGGCTGCCATACTGCATGCTCTTGGTTTTGCTTCTTCTTTGCTGCTTCTCTGTCTCTTTAACTCACTCCATCTCAACAGAATCTTTAAAATGTTCCATTCCTCAGGGATCTAGTCTTATGCCTAAATTGACACTGTGTCCCTGGATAATCTCATTCATGCTCCTGGACTGTGATTTTCATTAAAGTGGCAGTGACTCCCAAACCAGTGACTCCAATCCATATGGCACTCTCCAAGGTCCTGATCACATATCTAATTTTCTACTGTCTATTTCCACCCACAAGTGATACAAACTCATAACCAACTCCCACAGTTGCTTCTCTGTGTTTTCTAGTTCAGTAGATGGCATCATTAAGCACTCAAATACCTGGGAGTCAACTTTGACAGTGCCCATTACAAACATCTGTTCCTTTGTAACCCCCAAGTGCTGATGCTCTTCCCACTTAGTATCTCTTAAATATGTCTACTTCTTTTTATGCCTTAATCACCTCCATTTCCCACTCACACTTTCCTAGCTTATCTCCCTGCATCTGTTTTTGGCCCCTTTGAACTGTTCTCCATATAGGAGCCAGAAGAATCATTTAAAATGTGAAATTGATTCAGGGCAATTTTCTACTCAAAGCCTTCTGTGATTTCCTCTTCCTCTCAAGAAAAAAACCTGAATCATTAAGATATTTTATTTCATGCCACAGTTTTCCTGATTCATTTAGACCAACCTTATTCTGTGTTTTCAGTTCCTTGAAAGTATCTTGCTTTCTCACGTCAGGACATTCAAACATTCCATTGTCCATGTTTACAAACTGCAGTTGCCCCATTCCAGTCCTCCATTGGACTGTTCACCCACTTCTTTTCTTACACACACTGCTAAGCTTTATCTACTTTTACTGGTCCCACAAACTCCAGCCATCCTCCAGGAAACCCATACCACTCATCTCACACATCCACTGCCACTGCTGCAACCAGACTCCTACTGTACCTAATCCAGGTAGGATTCTCAGGTACCCTCAATCCATACATTGTCTCTATGAGGCTCCTGTGAATGTTGCTGCTGCAAGAATTATGGTGTCACATAATTGAGCTAAAAAGAAATCTATTAAACCCAGCTCAAGCCTTCTGTTTTAGGGACAGGGAAGTTAGACCCACAGAAGCAAAATGGCTTGCTTGTCTCTCAGAGTTGGAAAGTAGTAGGCAGAAAGTGTCAGTTAGCAAGTCACTGAGTTTGCAAGCAGTTCAGTATATGGTTCTGTAGAGGGGAACCTCCAGTGTGGAGAGAGTCTATGACTTTGCCACATTTTTAATATAATTCATAAAATCATCTCCTTGATCTAAAAGGTGAAATTTACTTTTTCTGCCTTTTTTCTCAATATTCCTCTGCCCCGCCTCCATACTACTCCCTTCCTCCTTCTCTTTCTTTCTGCTCTGACTTTACCTAATTTTTCTTTTAAAGCACAACAGGTTCATTGAAGAAAACAGTTGGTATATTTCTTCTAGTCATGTTTCTGTGGGAATCTGAATTTATATGTGTATTGTCCCAGCTTGAATCTAAACTGAGCATCCTGCACTCTGTAGGGCCTGCATATCAACAAAGAGACCTGAAGTACAGGAAACCGATAGGACTCTTTGAAAGTTCATATGAGACAGCCTGGAGGGACTCCTAGGCACAAAGAGTGAGGCTGAATGATACAAACTGCAACATTTGTGACAGGGCCTTCCATGAGACTTCATTTACACACATAGGCTAGACTTGTTTCTACTGAAGCCTGGAGAAATTCAGCTCACAAACATATTAAAAACTAGATCATACACTATGTACAGTTTTGTATCCTGCATATTTAATGTTTAATAAGTTAAGTGGTATTTCCCATCATCAAAATACCTTAAAAGCAGACAGTGACTGTTCATCTATACCATTTGACAGAAGCAATCACACAAAGACTGCAATGACCACAGAACAGGGTTCCAGATGTTGACACGCTCTTTTGGGCCTCGGAGGGAGGGCTGCAGAGTAACAAGTAGATTCTTTCTCTTCTCAAATGAAATTAGACTAGAAATATTGGAGAATGCGTTTCCACTTAGAAGCAAATATTGATTTCTGAAGATGCTTAGAGGATGATGCAGTTATTACCCTGCACTGTTCAATGCTTTCATGGGGCTTACATCAGTATTCCCCGACCATATTTTATGATGCATTTTATTATTTGTAATGTTGCTCTAAATTCCCCTGCCCTGTATTCCTACAGAATGTGCTGGTCTTGTTAAATAAGTGTTACCTTAGCATTTGAAAGTAAGAAAACATTTGGCTTAAAATGCTTATCTGAATTATTCTCATCATTTCCTCTCTCAAGTTTTTTATCCCCAATTATATTTTATATGTATGGAGATATATTGTTCCTATCTTACACCCTATTCAGAAGAAGGTAGAAGGATGAGCAAACTAAAAAGACAAAATGAAAACAGGGAAGTGTGAATGCCAGCGTCACATTTGTGCATTTACCTGCTCAGAAAGCACATCCATGCTGCATTGCAAATGGCTCTGGGCACTCTGACTTCCCCCAGCACTTCTCCTAGTTTTTTGTTTTGTTTTAATTGACTTTCTTCGTTATAACAGTTTTTGATTCACAATAAAAGTGAGTAGAAGGTACAGAGAGTTCCCATATCCCTTCTGCCCCCATCTCAACATCCCCCACTGGAGCAGTACATTTTTTACATCTGATGAACTTACATGGACTAATCACTCAAAGTCCACAGTTTACACTAGGGTTCATTCTTGGTGTTATACATTCTATGGTTTTGGACAAATGTATAATAACACAGATCCACCATTATTGTACCGCACAGAATAGTTTTACTGCCCTAAAAATCCTCTGTGCTCTGACTATCCACCACTCCCTCACCTCTAACCCTTGTCAATCAACTTTGTTTGTTTTTTTTTTTTCTTCATTATTTCCATGGTTCTTTTCTAGAACATTATATAGTTGGAATCATATAGTATGTAGCCTTTAAAGACTGGTTTCTTTCACTTGGTAATATACTTTTAAGTTTCCTTCATGTCTTTTCATGGCTTGAAAGCTCATTCCTTTTTTAGACTGAAGAGTTCTATTGTCTGGAGGTACCACAGTTTATCCATTCACCTACTGAAGGACATCTTGGTTGCTTCCAAGTTTTGACAATGATGAATAAAGTTGCTATAAACATCTGTGTACATATTTCTGTGTAAATGTAAGTTATCAACTCCTTGAGCAAACACCAAGGAACATAACTGATGGATCACGGGGTAGAGTTTTAGTTTTGTTTGAGAACTTGTTCTCAGGCTCCTTTGGGCCCAGTACAAAGGTTTCTCCCTGAAGGATGGCTTCCTTGAAGAGTCAGCGGGAGTTAAGTCCTCCAATTACACGGTCTCAGGACTCCTTAAACTTCTTCATAGCACATATCTCAGAGTTAAACCTGATGCTTATCTCTCTATTGGTCCCAGGGACCAATCTTCCTTTTTTCAGCAATGGATCCCTAACTGCTAGAGCAGAGCCTTCACAAAGTAATCAATAACTACTTGTTGAATTAACTAATGGATAAATAAAAATATGTCCACAAATGAGGATTCGTGCCTAGAGTTCCTTTAATAACCATGTAAATAGGCCACACCAGTGAATGCTGCTGTAGAGAACTTCATTAAGTATCTCTACTTGTAATCTTCTGCTGGTTTGACATGAAAATTTAATGCTGTAAATGTTATTAAATGTATGAATTTCAGAGACTAAATCTTAGAAAGAAAAATATTTTTAAAGTATTGTGAGAAAAAATAATATTGTGAGATAATGCCTATTATACAATTTTAAAAGAATGAATGGCTTGATAAAAAAAAAATCCCTCCAATATCAATACCCTTAGTAAATGTTGGAAAAATGCTCAGAATGCAAGGATCGAATGCTTGCTTGCTTTCTGCTCAAGAATGCTCAGAGAGAAAAGGAAATAAAGCACCACTGAGTTTCCTGTATCAAGCCCCAAACCACTTGAATCCAAAGCCAGGCTGTGTTGTCCAGCAAGCACACACAGTTCATAGGGAAAGTAGAACACAGAACATAGGGAAAATATTAGAACCACTATTAGAAGTCAGTTAAAAGAATCATACCTAAGCAACCACTGAACCTACCTGTTTTTTTCTGCCCCAGATGTCTTCAGTGAGGTCTCTTGTCTGCCCCTTCCTGCCCAGAATTCAGCTTTTCCAATTAGGTTATATCTCAAGCACATCCTGTACTAGAGTCTGCAGTGCACACACTGCCCCCTAAAGCACAAGCCCCTCATGTGAGCTGGCACAGCACATGGGAGGAAAAGAATAAATATAGGTACAGAGAGTCATCCAAGTTGATGTGGGAAGAACATCCTGAGATCAGGTGAGTTCCTTGGGAGAATGGTATCACTGAAAGAACAAGAGGAGGCTCAGGAAAAAGGGAACTTGGGAAAAATCCCATGTGTCAGAGGAAGAGCCAGTAAAAGAGATTTTGGAGGCGTCAACAGATAAGAGGGAAAAGCACAAATGTTTGGCAGTGACATGACATCCAACATCCTGACAGAAGATAAACAGTAACTGATGACAAAACCAAACTGTAGTGCAGGAGTCAGAAGGGGAGGTTGACGGCAGAAGAGTAAGCTGAGGTCCTTGAAAGACAGTACTGTAATTCAGGTAAATGTACAAACTGAACAAGTGAAACCCTTTTTGTGCCTTCTGGATACTTCCCTTAATCTACTATTTTGGAATTATTGATCATACTAGGATAACCTGTGAGAAATGCAAACAGGATCAGAACTCTGCGGATTCAAGCAAGAAGGAAGTGTTAGTAATCTGGTATAATAGACAGAATTCTAAAGATGGCCTCTGGGTTCTTCTCCCTGGCTATTCAATCAAATGCTTATCTTGTACACCTAGGAGGTGTTTTGCAGATGGAATTAAGGTTACTAATCAGCTGACTTTCAAATAAAGATATCATCTTGTACTATCTAAGTGGGACTAATATATTATACGAGACCCACATGAGCCATTAAAAGCCAAATATTTAAGGCAGAATAGTCAACAGAGAAATGAAGCAGAAGGGGAGGCAAGAGAGACTCAAAGCCTGAAAAGGTCTTAACTCAATGTCACTGGCTTTGGAGATGGGGGTGGAGGCCATGAGCCAAGGAACGTGGGCAGCCTCTATAATCTGAGATTGACCTCTGGCCAACAGCCAGCAAGGAAATAGGGACCTCAGTCCTACAGCCACAAGGAACTGAATTCCACCAACAACCTGAATGAACTTGGGAAGGAATTCATCCCCAGAGCCTCCAGAAAAGAACACAGTCTATCAAAACCAAATTCAGCATCATGAAACCAGGAGCAAAGAAACCATCTGAGCCAGCTCAGATTTCCAACCCACAGGACTGTAAGATAATAAATTTCTGTTGTTTATAAGATACTAGGTTTTTAGTAACTTGTTATGGCAGCAATAGAAAACTAATACATCCAGTTTGCCTACTGACACAAAATTAAGCTTTTTTTCCAATTATAAAAGATATAGATTTTATAGAAAATTTAGAAAAGATTTTAAAAATGAAAACCAGATTCTTCACATCAATGGTAAGTTGAGATCCATACTGTCTTGGAGTTAACGTTTAAATCAATCACTGCTGATATACCACAACCCTAAGTTCTCACTGGTAGAGAATACACAAAACAAGTAAATCAGAATATGTTATGTTCTCGAGGAAGAATTTCTCCTTCTTTGAGAAATCTCAGTTTTTGCTACTAAAACCTTCATCTGATTGAATGAGGCCTTCCACTTTATTAGGAGTAACTTCCAACTCATTGACAACTGACTATAGATGTCAACCACAACTGCAAAATACCTTCGCAACATCTAGATTAGCATTTGGCCAAACAACTGGGCACCATGACCTAGCAAGTTGACATAGGAAATATAACCACTACAATTACCAACCACAAAGAGCCAACCACAGACCTAAGAACCTCTTCTGAACACATTCAATACCAAAAAAAAAAAAAAATCCAATTTTATTTCGTATCTGCATACAAAAATTTTTGGAGCACTTCATCTAAGATATCTGTGCATTTGGCCATTTGTTTAGAAATGAGGACCTAAATAACAGCTCAGTGATTTTGGCTATGTCTGATATTAACAAGCTGAAAACTCATTCTAGCAACTGATTTTGCCTTTGGGTCACTTGGATGGTCCTGTTAAAAATAAATTCAATTTCCTGCTCATGTGTCAAAATCCAGCTCAGCTATTACCTTCTAAAAGGAGTTTTCTTGATATTCCCCCCTGCAATTATTCCCTTTGCTTCACATGCCAACCTCTATTATTTTACTTATCAAGGCTTAGCTGATGTCAGGTCGTTGGATATGTGTCTGCCTCCCCCCCACTAGATTATAAGATAACTCATTGGGTGAAGGCCTAGCCAGGACTGAGCAGAGCCCCTAACACATTATAAGCAGTACTTAATGAACATGTACTGTTTCTTTACTCCCAGAGGGAGGTGGTGTCTAATTTATCTTTGTAGACTTCCATGACCCTATCAGCATCATGTAAATGCTCAGAAAGCACTTGCTAAAGAGGATTGTATTTAATTCCAAATCTTCAAATTCTAGATGTACTGAAAATCACAACATTATGTCTTAGATTCATGAAGAGAGGATTGGCTTTTTGATAAATTAGCTTTTTAATGGGACCTATAAATGTCATGTGTGACTGAGCACTTGACCCATTGTAATAACAGCCATTGGTCATCACAGTGACAATGGTGATAGTAGTATCTCCTCTGTCTTATCTGATCTATAGAGGCAAGATGTAGCTGCTTATTATATTCCTTTCACTCTCCAAAACATGACTACTTGATTCGTAAAAATTATAGCTATTTTTGTGTTTCTCCACTGATAAAATCAGCATGCATAATCTCCTCTTAATGTTACATATATCAGACCCTAGATTGCCTTTATTTGCTATACATATATATGTGTGTGTGATGTTTATACATTATATACATAGCAAATAAATATATGTTATATACTTCCACTTTTACTTATAACAATGAATATATATTTCCACTTTTACTTATATAAATGACTAGATACATATGTTATGTATATATTTACACTTTTACTTAGATACTTAGATGGAGAGAGGAAAAAGGAAAAATCTGGCTGCTAATAATTAAAATGTTATTTATTTTTATATTCAAATTTTACTTCATCTGGCCTGTTTCTGTTAGACTGCCTGTTTTTTTTTTTTTTGTGTGTGTGTGTGTGTTTTTTTTTTAATTTCTCCAAAACATTATCATTTTTTTTCTATGGTACAGCATGGTGACCCAGGTACACATACATGTATACATTGTTTTTCTCACATTATCACACTCCATCATAAGTGACTAGACAGAGTTCCCAGTGCTACACAGCAGGATCTCATTGTTAATCCATTCCAAAGGCAATAGTCTGCATCTGTTAACCCCAAGCTCCCAATCCATCCCACTCCCTCCCCTTTCCCCCTGGCAACCACAAGTCTATTCTCCAAGTCCATGATTTTTTCTGTGGAAAGGGTCATTTGTGCCGTATATTAGATTCCAGATATAGGTCATATACCAAGGAGGTAAAAGACTTACATGATTAGAACTATAAAGCATTAATCAAGGAAATTAAAGAAGACGCAAAGAAATGGAAAGATATTCCATGCTCCTGGGTTGGAAAAATTAATATTGTAAAAATGAACATACTACCCAAAGCAATCTACAGATTCAATGCAAGCCCTATCAAATTACCTACAACATTTTTCACAGAACTAGAACAAACAATCCAAACATTTATATGGAACCACAAAAGACACAGAATTGCCAAAGCAATCCTGAGGAAAAAAACCAAGCAAGAGGCATAACTCTCCCAGACTTCAGGCAATATTACAAAGCCACAGTCATCAAGACAGTGTGGTACTGGTACCAAAACAGACATACAGACCAATGGAACAGAATAGAGAACCCAGATATAAACCCAGCCACCTATTGTTAATTAATCTTTGACAAGAGAGGCAAGAACATAAAATGAGAAAAAGACAGCCTTTTCAGCAAGCATTGCTGGGAAACCTGGACAGATTCCCTGTTTTGCCTTGTACTTCTATGAGGATAAGCCTTCACTTTGTCTTTCTAGCCTTAGTTGCTCTCCTGCTCACAAACCTACATGGTCAATTGCACACAGCATATGCCCTCTTGAACTTCCAGCCAGCCCCATTTAGGAAGAGATGAAATAGTGTCCTCTCCTTACTCCCAACTCCTCACTAATCAGTGATGTCATCAACTCCCCTGGGTCACCCAGGCTCACTCAGGATTAACATCCTTCTAGTCTTTCCTCTCACTGATGTCATCAGTATTCACCAAGTTCATCCCATTCTTTACTTTTTCTCTCCATTATTACTCTCCTTTTTTATACCGCCTCGCATATTTAATATTCTTAGTCACTCCACACATACACACTGTGTTATAACAGCATCTAAACAATTTCTAAAATGGCAAACTCATCATGTTGTGTTCTTGTTCCAAAATGTCAATGACATCTCAAAGCAGGGACAAAATCTAATGTAACCTAATGTGTGTACTTCTGCTTAAATTCTACTAAAACTTCGCATCAGTCTCAGTTTTTTTCCTAATAATCTCCTTCAAAAATCAATTGTTTTTCAGAAATTAACATGAAATTGTAAATCAATTACCCTTTAAAAATAAAATTATTTTTTAAAAACCCATTTTTCTCTTCCAGGAAATTTTTTCCCCTTGTACTTTAGCTCAAAATTCTTCTCCCTCCTAAAGCCTTCCTTCTCCCACCCACCTGGAAGGACCTCTTCTTCCACAAAATTTCTCCCCTTTAGCGTTTATTCCACCCATTCAGCAATAATTACTAATTATCTGCTGTGGTTCAGGCTGTTACCATACTCAGATTTCCTCATATGAATGTTGTTTTTCCAATGGAATGTCAATGCTGAGTCTGAGAAATAGAGGGGACCAGAGACTTAAATTTCCTTGTATCCTTCACAATCTTATCATGATATTTGACACATAAATAGACACTAAATCAATAATTATTGATTCCATTTTTATTATCCCTTTTATTGCTATTAGATATGCTGGTCTCTGGATCTAAAACATCCTCAATGTTTGGTGAGGTTTGAATAACAAAGTAATTTAGGAGAAAATGAGAAACTAATCCATTTCCCCCTTAGGTATTGTCTGTTGTTTACAGCCAAAGATTCTTGCTCATATTGTGAATATAAGTGTGAAAGCCAGACATTGCATCACAATTTCTCATTAGCCATTCCCAAGAAGCATAGCATGCTAATGGTGTCTTATTCATCAGAGGTATTTCCTGGAGAAAAAAAAAATCTCCATCATTTATGTACCTCTGTCTTTTATTTTGAGACATATGGAATGCTGGCCCTTGCACATTTGCAGGAACTTACCATAATAGATGAGGCCCAGGTCAGCGATTTTATTAATATCATAAATCAGATGAGATGGCTGCTCACAAAGCAGAGAGCAATGACCAAAACTGTCCCCTTGCTTGTTACAGGCCCTTTTGAAAAATATACAGTAACAAGGATCCATTTGCATATCATTCCTCTAGGTGATGAAAACGGCACGGACTTTAGCTCTACTAACCACCTCCAGCTAATATTCTCATTAGTCTCCCAGGTTTGTCATATACTCTGTCAGGGTGTCAAGTGGTAGGCAAGTGATAATCTGAGTGGGAAAGGTTATCTAGGTGTGAGTTGTGCTCTGTTATGAGCTGAATTCTGTCCTCTCAAAATTCACAGGCTGAAGTCCTAACCCCAAGTACCTCAGAATGTGACTGTATTTAGAGATAAAAATGCGGTCATTAGGGTGGACCCTAATCCAATATAACTGGTGTCTTCATAAACCGAAGAGATTAGGACACAGGTGCACAGAGTGAGAAGACCCCCAAAGACACAGGGAGGCAAGCTGTTCACAAGCAAAGGAGGGAAGTCTTAGAAGAAACCATCCCTGCCCATACTTGTTTCTCAGGCATCTGGCCTCCACGACTATGAGAATATACTTCTGGTGTTCAGCCCATTTGATTCACATCATTTTGTTATGGGACACCTAGCAAACCAAACATGGTCCAAAGGGGGAAAAATAGAGAAGAGGCAATGAAAACTTTACATTGGTTTGTCTGCTTCAAATTTCTGGAAGAGTGCTATGAAATTCTTATTGATAATACAAATCTCCTTGGTGTGTGAAATTGCTATAAGTCCTGGGCTCCTTCCAGGAAAGTTAGATGATAGGACTCATGCAGGGTGAGAGGAAATCCCCTCCATGCCCTCGCTCACTCTGCCTTTCAGGGGCCTCACACTCCTGTCATCCCAAATGCCCACCTAAAAGAGGGTTTTCTCCCCACTGCACAACATGTAAGGACAGCATCAATGATTTCCCATCTCCTAATGCCTCAGCACTGCAGTCTAACCATAACTTGAGTCTTGTCAACTCAAGGCATCATTCCTAGTAAATGCTGCTCACCTGGTTCTACCCATTGCAGCAAAATCTTGTCTCTAACTGGTAGGGCCCACAGGTCTAAATGTGGTAATTCCCATTGAAAAGGATAAAAGAATTTATAGAAAATGACTTTACCAATTTGGGGCAATGAGATTACATGTGTTTTATACTATTTTGCTTTTCTGTCTTTGCATGTTTTTCCTCAAAATATTTTAGATGACTAAGCCTACACTCCCTAGTTGAAAGTGTATACAGGTTATTTTGTTATTTTTTATGGTTGAGTAGTATTCCATCGTGTATATATACCACATCTTCTTAATCCAATCATCTATCAATGGACATTTAGGTTGTTTCCATGTCTTGGCTATTGCGAAAAGTGCAGCAATGAACATGCAGGTGCATGTGTCTTTTTCAAGGAAAGCTTTGTCTGGATATTCACCCAAGAGTGGGATTGCTGGGTCATATGGTAGTTCTATATATAGTTTTCTAAAAAAAGAGCAAAATAATGTCATTTTCAGCAACATGGATGGAACTAGAGACTCTCATCCTGAGTAAAGTAAATCAGAAAGAGAAAGACAAATACCATAAGATATCACTTATATCTGGAACCTAACATACCGCACAAATGAACCTTTCCTCAGAAAAGAAAATCATGAACATGGAGAACAGACTTGTGGTTGCCAAGGGAGAAGGGGAGGGAGGGGAATGGATTGGGAATTTGGGGTTAATAGATGCAGACTATTGCCTTTGGAATGGATAAGCAATGAGATCCTGCCATATAGCACTGGGAACTATGTCTAGTCACTTATGAGCATGATAATGTAAGAAAAAATAATGTATACATGTATGAGTAACTGGGTCATCTTGTTGTACAGTAGAAAGTTTACAGCACACTGTAAACCAGCTATAATGGAAAAAATAAAAATCATTATAAATAAAAAAAGAAGAAAATGTATACAGGTTGCCACACATACATTGTTAAACCAACTAAATAAGATATATCCAGGGTTCTGACACCTTCTTTGCTTCTTCCCCACTAAAGATTTGGAGATAAGTTATAGACAGTTTCCAGGACCCCAAGTCTGCCCCAGAATGAATCCTCTTCACTGTGCTCCTCACTGTCTGAGCAAGTAGGTCTGTATCTGCACTCCTGATCACCAGCAATCCTTACACTTGTCTTATTAATCCCAGCAGTGCTTTGTAATGTTGTAGCACTGTCTCTCTAACTGGCACACTGTCTCTGAATCTCTCTGGCAGCTGCATTCCCTTTATAGAATCAAGCTTTTACTGCACTGTGATGAGAGCAGAGAAAATTTAAAGCTTGTTTACTAAGTAAATGCTCCTGCAGCTTCAAGTCAAACTAAAAACAGATTCCCACTTGCATGATGCTTTGTACTTTCAGGATAATACCATTAAACATCCCCAGGCAGCAGTAGCTGAGAACATTGCTTCATGCCCAATACCCTCCAAGTTACACATAAAACATATACAGGGTATAAAAGAAAATCTCTAACTAAAAAAAGAAAAATTGTTTATATTATCAGATATATCTATTCAGCACTTGACTGTCTCTAAAATGAATAGTAATTTTACTAATGACATAATAATATAAACTTATTAGCAACACCTGATATGACACTAACTAGATTATACAAATGTGATAACAAAGAGCCCAATTTAATATTTTTTTATGGCTGCACCCACAGCACATGGAAGTTCCCAGGCCTGGGACTGAATCCAAGCCACAGCTGCTACCTACACCGCAGCTGCAGCAATGCCAGATGCTTTAACCCACTTCACTCGGCCAGGGATCAAACCTGTGCTTCCACAACGACCTGGGCCACAGCAGGAACTCCCTAATTCAATTTTTAATGAATATTGTAACAGAAAAACTGAAAATTAAGTTTAGATAACGACATCAATGAGGAAATAAATTGGAAAGAATAAAAGTTCTCAAGGTATCATTCATTATTACAGAATTCTGTGATTACACGACAGTTTAAATATGTGGAAAATTGTCAAAGGATGGGACAATTAGAAAAAGGACTTCAACAAGGCTCTATATCAGAGGACATTCTTCTAGAGAAAAGTGCTGAATTCTACCAATAGAGCAAGTCATTGACACACAGAACATGTCCAGAAACCTCATTCTACCTCTGTGTAAATAATAGGATAGGAATTGGGAGGGTGGGAATAACACATACACATTAGTGCATAAAATAGATGATTAACGAGAACTGTATAGCACAGGAAAATCTACTCAACAGTTTGTAATCACCTCTATGGGAAGAAAAGAATGGACATATTTATATGTGTGATTGATTCACTTTGCTGTACACCTGAAACTAAAACAACACTGTAAATCAACTATCCCTCAATAAAATTAAATTTTTAAAAAGATATGGGGTCATTTATCAAGACCAAAGGATCTTGCTAAAGATCATCAAAATCTTCATATCAAATTTCTTAAAAAGTGTGAATGTTGAACACTAAATTCATTTTTTTTAATTTTTTTAATTTATTATTTCATTTTATTTTTTTGTCTTTTGTCTTCTGAGGGCCTCACTCATAGCATATGGAGGTTCCCAGGCAAAGGGGGTCTAACTGGAGCTGTAGATGACGGTTCTTTAACACACAAGACAGAACTGTATCCCCATCTCTGCTCCTCTACAGCTCTACGTAACTCCACAGCTCTACGTAACTCCACAGATCTAGGTAATTCACCTATAGTTGTGATAAATCAGTTCAATAAAAGCATGAAGGTGCCTATGAGTGGATATATTTGTCTAGGGGAAAAACTTGGAATTAATAAAACTGTTAAAGCAGCTGGGGGAAGAGGCTATGGGGAGTTACTAATCAGTGAGCATTAAGCAAGATGAATAGTTTTTAGGGACCTGTTGTAAATAAACATTGTACCAATGTCAACAATAATGTATTGTACACTTAAGAACTTTATTAAGAAGGTAAATCTCATGCTAAGAGTTCTTACCACAGTAAGTAATATTAAAGAAATAAAAAATCTGTAAAAACATAATTTTTTGTCCTTGCAAGAAATTCTTAAACTTTCTTCCCTGAGCTCTAAAATTGTAGAGCTATCAATTGCTATATTAGGCAATTTCCCAAATTATCCAAATTATCCAAACTTCCCCAGTCTCTTCCAATATTATCTCTAATGGGTAACAAATTTACCATATCATGCTCAGATGTACAAAGAAAATGTAATTTCTTTTTTTCTCTACAACTGTATTAATCTTTCTTACATATGTCTATACATGGGATAATATAAAGAAATATTAATGTAAACGCTGTTCACTGCAGTAAGTCAAGCAGTTCCTTTAGCTAAATTCTCTATCACTTTAAATAATATGATTAGTCTCTCAGATTTTTCTCCCTTCCACAAAAGTAGAGGGTAGGTAAAAGAGAAATAGGAAATAAATTGTTAGAGGGGCTAGTTGATGAAGGGGTCTATATCCTATGCTAAGAAATGGGAATTTTTTTGTGGGACAACAGGGATTGAGAAGTTTTAGGCTAGAGATTAGTTGATGAATTTGCAGTAGACACTGCTAGTCAGCCAGTACAACATCTATTTCCATCTTCTTTTCTCCCTGCCCACCTCTCAAAGGTTGGGGGAAATGAGACACTTCCTTGCTAACCCACCTTATAGCTAAGAGGGCTATGTGACTCAATTCTAACTCAAGAATTTTGAGGGGAAATCTGTCAGGAACATTTTATGAAAGTTCTGTCTTCCTAGAAAAAAAAAATTGAAGTTCACAGGCTTTGTCATATAAAGGCTCAGAAATAAGACACACTGCATAGAGTGGTAGCTGCCAACTTAAAACCATGAGGCTTCAAGCATGAGGACAAAAACCCAATAGTGAACAACAGAAAAGTAGAAATTAAAAAAACAGGGTCCTTGATGGTATCATGGAACCGCTGAACCAGCCCTGAACTGATGCTTGCAGACAAACCCTCAATTTTGCAAAAACTTATGTTGTAGAATTTAAATCATCACTACTTGTGTTTTTTCTTATTTGAAGCTGAGAAAAGCATTCAAAATTGATACAGTGCGACACAGAGCACTCTAACCTGGAGCAGGGATTTGAAACATAGCAAGATTAAAGTCAAAGAGACCATTTAGGGAGCTAGTTTAATAATTCAAGCAAAAGATGAGAATGGGATCTGAAAAGAGAGGACAGGTACACAGATATGAAGAAAGTGAAATTTCTTTAACTTCACTCTAGTTAAGAATGTAGGAGTTCCCTGGTGGTCTAGTGGTTAAGGATTTGGTGCGTTCACCACTGCAGTTCAGGTTTAATTCCTGGTTGGGAAACTCAGATCCAGCTTCTTCTAATCACTGCATGTTGTGGCAAAAAAAAAAAAAAAAAAAAAGTAGGACAGGAAATTTAGGTTTTGGTTTAGGTTACTAAGCCACAAGCTATAGAAGTAACAGACTGAGTGTGAAGATTAATTTTGTTTCAGAAGCATCAAATCTGAGGTACCTGTGTAACATCATGTGTAAATAACCAGGGAACAGATGAACTTATAAGTAAAATCTTTTCTACCTAGCTATATAGATTTAGGATTCCTTAATATCACAGCTAAAACCACCAGAGTGGAAGAGATCTCCTAGAGAGTGTGAGGAACTGAAAGGGCCACAAAACCCTAGAGGACATGAAGCTATAAGAAGGGCAGAAGAGAATAATAAGTAGAGACTGAGTAGAAGCACCAGGTCTAAACCACTAGAAAGTATGAATCTTGGCAGAGTCATCAGTGTAAACTTATCAAGAGATAAAACCATTAGGGGAAATCTGAAACAAAAATCAAAGCTGAATGTGTTGCTTTCTGGAGTAAAGGAAAGCTATCCTGGTCATATTAAGGAAAGCAAATTGTTAATCTTATACAGAATTTGTGAGGATGAGTTTGCGTTTGAGTTGGTCACAGGGGTAAGAGTGACTTGACTTAGCAGCCTTTGAAGAGTGTTCCCCTGGAACAAGTCCACCTCCAATTGTTTGACATTGTATGTGTCCGTCTTGTCACTGTCCCGTTGGCTTTCAAAGATACGTTCAATGAAGTGAGTTGTCACTGACATATGGAGATGCTGAAAACCTATTCTGGAGTTTTCTTGTTAACACAGTCACAGTCATAGTCATGTAACTGCCATTGATGAATGTAACAGTTTAAAACTTTTTCTGGTGATTGTGGCCATATCTATAGAAGAATCAGACTTTTCCTAGAAATAGGGGGACTTTTTTATTCTCAAAGTGAAATGCTACAAAGATCAAGTAAGGTAAGAACTGAAATATGTTCATCAGTTTTAGTATATTAACCACAGGTGCATTTCAGTGGAATTGATGAGGGACAAAAATATTATCCCCTTCTGCACTAACCTAGCCATGCTCCCCATTTTCTCCCAGTGCAGGAATTCAAAAGGAAAAAAAATGGATCAAGGAAAATATGCAGAGCAGTGGTAAAGTAAAACTAGCATTTACTGAGGGCCAGCCATACCCTAGAAATTGCAGTAGGTGCTTGACATATGTGAGTTCCTTTAACTCTCACTTAAGGCAGCTGTTAGGAGCAGTAGTACTACTCGTGTTTTACAGAAGATAAAATTGAGGCTCAAAAATGCTAAATAACATTTCCAAGGTCACAAACCCAGTGATTGGCAGGTAAACAGTTGGAGACCAGGCTTGTGCAAACTCAAAGTTTGCCTTTGTACGTGTACAAATGTGTGCCTTTTTACGATGTTACTGCAGGAGAGATGAGGCGCGCTGTGAGAAGCAGCTGCTCTACCCCTTCCCATTTTCTCCTTCTCCCCTAAACTATGCCCTCAACCCTGACTCCTCATGGCAGGGTTATCCAGGAATGTACATGGAACTAGAAGCCTAAGAGAACAGACCCTAAGAAATAGAGCACAATAAAGCCATGGCATTGCTCCCACATGAAGAATGACTGAAGAGCAGGTATTTCTGTTCACTAATTATACATTTTTTAAATATTCCTTTTCTCTGAATGTTTTATGTTGGTAGCCATTAAAACCATGTGCATTTGGTCAAGTATCATGCAAGTTGTTTCCTTGAGTGACCGCTACTTATGTGTTCATTTCCTTTTTACCAAATACACTTTCTATAAGAGAAATCTATAGCTCATAAGACAATGTTAGCAGTCTTGAAACTGAAATGAGTCACTCAGTAAACAAAATGTATATTGGTAACCTGGTAACTGTTTATTATATACTTCTTTATCCATCCTGGGATGGTAGAGTTTTCCTTCTATTTGTTTATATATTACAAACATAGCTGAATACCAAAAAAAGATTTTTTCAATCATAGCTGAATTAGAGAAATAAAACATTCTCTAATTCCTCAGGACCTTCAGTCTTTAGGGACTTTTGGGTTGATACTGCCCTTAAAGAGGGTGACATACCAATTCTTAAAGCAAGTTATTCTGGACTACTGTCTAGTGGGATCAGTCACCAAAGAAAAACACCATGGACTGAGATGGCTCTAACCTTCAAGAACACCCATGGGGATTTCTCATATTCTCACGGGAAGCTCCTCCAACTGATTATCTCACTTACTGAACCATTTACCTCCTCCTGACTGTGTCTTTGGGTGATGGTAAGGCATTCAGCGTCATCCTAGAACAGTCTGTTTTCTCATCAACAATGACAGCTTCAACTACAAAAAGCAACTTTTATAACAGCATGTGGGAAATGCTTCCTTCATGTTCCTTATCATGAACTTCTACTGTCCAGAATACACAAGCTGCTTTGCTCTATAAAGAAATTTGCTGTAACAAATTCCAATCACCATGGCATTTCACTTTGATTATGTATTTATAGCATGTTAGAAGGAGACTAGAGAAAACCCAAATATGAACATCTATAGCAAATTCCATAGGAAGCATTACTGAAATGTACCATTTTCATAATTAAAAAATACCACTCAATCCCACCAAGTTCTATTTATAAATTAGCTGAGAAATTTCCCATTTAAATTAATATAGCCATCTTTCTACACATTCCCTATGGAGATATAATCCTTCAGTAGCTCCAGATAGGTCCCTATTAGATACCCTAAAATGGTTAATTCCACCAGAGTTTGGAGAATATTTATTTAATCATGAAAAGCAAATACCTGAATTCAAAGGCACCATACATTTTTTTGCAAGAACAGCTTGCGCTGAATCTAGATAAGAACCAAAGAAAAAGATCTTCTGCCACTAAGCTAGACAGCCTGCTGCTGGCAGATGTGTCTACAGTATTCATGCAGCAAAGTGACTGTCACTTTGGGACAGCTGAAGGGAGATTCTCAAAGTATCATCAAGAAAAAGACATAGAGTGGGACAGAAGTAGCTGCACTCCTTAACCCAGAGAGAAGCCTTCACGGGGAAAATGATTCCTGAAAACAGATGGGTACAAGCCAGGTTAATTAGTGATTAGCAGGGCCAGTCCCAAAATGGAATAGAGTTTTCCCTCTCGATGTGGTTCTACTTGAATTCCAGCAGGAGTCTCTAAAAGGATGAAATCACGCCAGAGCAGGGTTATCTCCCTATGACCTGATCCCAAAGGTTCATCTTGTTCCCCTTCATGGAATCCAAAGTTCCACCAAAGCTTTCTGCTCCTCTGAGTAGAGAAAATAAGGTCAAAAACTCCATGCTTCTTAATGGGTCCCTCCACCAGTGAAACAAAACGGAGTGTCTGAGAACTAAAACTGCTTGAAGATGATCCCAGTATCTACTATGTAGGCTATCCATATGGAACTTTCCCTGCATCACCCTTTTTTAGAAAACAGAACCCTGGAGAGAAAGAAGTCACTGTTTAACATGTCACAAGGGGGATTGTAAGGAAAAGCCATATATAACAATATTGGTCAGCAATTGAATGGAGACTCCTTTTGAATGTCTTAAAAGTTCAGTTGGGGAAGCAATTTCCCCCTAGACAAGAGAGCCTGGAGGCTTCCCCCCCCCCCGCCCCCCCGCAGTATTTTATCTAACAAACACAGTCACGCAAACAGACAAGTAAAAACAAAACGAAACAAATTTATGAGCTCTGCAAAAGATATGCATGGTTAAAAATCTACTGAATACACACAACAATATATAAAATAGACAGCAACAAGGATCTACTGTATAGGACAGGGAAATATACTCAGTATTTTTAATAATCTATAAGGGAAAAGAATCTGAAAAAGAATGGATATATATGTCTATGTGTGTATACACACACACACACGTATATGTATATAACTGAATTGTGCTGTACACCTGAAACTAACATGATATTGTAAATCAACTATACTGCAATTTAAAAAAAGAAGTTGGGAACTAGATCTAGTCACTTGTGATGGAGGATAATGTAAGAAAAAGAATGTATATATATATGTGTGACTGGTCACTTTGCTATACAGTAAAAAACTGACAAAATACTGTGAACCAACTAGAATGGAAAAAATAAAAATCATTAAAAAAATAAAATAATAAAAAAAGAAGTTCACTGAGCCAGCAGCTAAGAAGCCAAATCAAAACCCTTTTGGCTGATTTCAGTTTTAAGCCCCACATCTGCGACCCATGTACCATTTTAGGAACTGAAGAATTTCAAATGCACTATTATCCCCTTCAGAATAAAGCGGTACTTGTCATATATCTTTTGTTCTTATTTTGCTATTCTCCAGAAAAACATATTTTTCCATATTTGTCTTCAAGTGAATGCTATACATAGAACGGAAGATGAATAGATGTACTTCAAGTCTATGCCAAGATTAAGACAATAAAGGAAATTTGAGTTTTGTGATATTTGTACTACCCACTCATCGGCTTCATTCCTTAAATTCTGACATAAAATGGAATCATTTAATGCTTGCTTGAAAATTGCTCTCAGATTCCCCATGAAACTAATATCAACATAAAAAGAACTATGAAGCAACAGTTAATAAATTGCACAACAGAGGTATCCCCTTTCCTTTAGAGTCAAACGCAATGGTCCCTTGGCCATCATTAACCCCCAGGAATGGTTCAGCAGTCTTCTTTCTGCTTTAGTTAAACCTTCATCTGTTCCTTAGATGTCCTTGATGACCTTCAGAATAATTTTGTATTGTTTCTGCATGCATTTGCCATCCATGTAAAATTCCCTTAGCATGTACCATGAAGGGTTAATTAGCCTCATTTCTCTCAATGCTATATTGTTTTTCACAACCACAGTTACCACATTTCTAACAACCTTTGAACCGGGAATTCTTTAGCATTTCCCCATTAAACTAAAGCACAGAGGAGTGGATTTTGAGCAGGAACCACCACTCCTACACCGACTCCACACTCCTGTGGGCCCTCACCAAGGTGCCAACTTTCTGACATATCGCTGGAAGGTCCCAGCTACATCACCACCCTCCCTACCTTCATTGTACTCCAGACTCAGGCTCTCCCCTCTTCTCTGTCCCAGTTCTTTTCTCCTCTCTTAAGCCCTCTCTCTCCCCTTCCTTTTGGCCCCCTGAAATGTATGATCTGAGTTACTCAGTTGGTTCAGAGGCTCACCACAGGCTTGTGATTTGGATTTTGGGGAAATGGCTCTGAGCAAAACCAGGAGAGCTTAGATTTTGCTGGGACTTTAGATTTTGCTTAGAATTCTCTTACCACTCAACATAATTAGCGAGTATTTTGTTGAAATTCAAAGATGTCTGCTCTAAGTAAGCATAAAATATCCTGAGTGACTATGAATATAAGTGGCATAATCAGTTAGCAACACATGGCTTCAAGATGTAACCATTAATGGCAAAACATAGACTTCCAACCCACGGACTTGCAACATAGGGAGCTGTGTGTCCATAAACTGCAGATTTAGTCTTTTATTTAAAAGAAGACCTCATCTTATCAAAATTAAGATATTCTGTTTTAATAACTTTGAAAATCTCCATTAGCAGAAGGAGCCAATCGCTGGAGATCATCATGATCTTGGTGTTTTAGCAATGAGTTATTTTTTTTAATTTAATTTTTATTGACTTGTAGTTGATTCACACTGTTGTGATAATTACTGTTGTACAAGTGACTCAGTTATACAAATATACATATTCATTTTTTTCAGATTATTTTCCCATGTAGGTCATTATAGAATACTGGTTAGAGTTCCCTGTGCTATACAGCAGGTCCCCATTGAGTTCTTGATGGCCATGTCTGACTCTCCATCGTAATCCTAGTCATCA
Organism: Phacochoerus africanus; assembly: GCF_016906955.1. Classification (NCBI taxonomy): domain Eukaryota; kingdom Metazoa; phylum Chordata; class Mammalia; order Artiodactyla; family Suidae; genus Phacochoerus; species Phacochoerus africanus. The sequence goes on from NC_062545.1 coordinate 55,232,279, forward strand.
CATAAAGCTGAGGAACTGAAACATGATTTTTTTATCCCTTCTTTCCTTTTTTTTTTTTTTTCCTGGCTACAATTGGGGCATATGGAAGTTCCTGGGGCTAGAGTTCAAAGTGAAGCTGCAGCTGCAGACATATGCCACAACCACAGCCACAGCAGATCCAAGCCATGTCTGGGACCTATGCAGACGCTTACAGCAATGCTGGATCCTTAACCCGCTGAGCCACAATGGGAACTCTACTTCTTCTTCAATGCATTATATATTAAACCCATATTTACAAAAAATAAATCCTTACGGAAAGAAAATTTTAGACATCTATTTGTAGTATTGAAAAATGTCCCAGACACATGAGGTACTCTGGCCATACCACTGCCTAAAGTATCTGATGAAGGTGGTCCATGATGGTCACTGGATTATTTACTGTTTTAATAGTAAGTCCTGGCTCCCTCATCTTTTTTTTTTTTTTTTTTTGCATACTCCACAGTTGTCATCAACCTGCCTTTACTATCATTTTGACTAAGTCTGCAAGGGTTGGCAACAGATTCTCATTGGAGTGGAATTCTATAAGTGTGGTTGGAAGTGGTGCCGGGATAGAGACATGACCATTGACTTTAGCAACATGGAAGTAATTCATGACTTTGATAAGACTAGTTGGAACAGAGTAAAAGGAACAGAAACTCAATTAGAGTAAATAAAGGAGAAACACAGTGTAGAAATAGCAAATATTGACTGTATGAGAAATTATGCTGTAAATGAGGAACACAAAAAAGAGACCAAAGTTGGAAGATGATATATGGTAGAATTATTTTAAGTTTTATAAGTATAGTTGATTTACAGTGTTGTAATAATTTGTGCTAAACAACAAAGTGATTCAGTTATATGTATACATACATCCATTCTTTTTCAGATTACATTCCTATATAAATGGGGGGGAATTTTTTAAATTAGATATCATGGAGTATATTTGCATAAAAATATCCATTAAAATATGTATATTTTTTTCTTTTTATGGCCACACTTGTGGCATATGGAATTTCCCAGCCACACCACAGCAACACCAGGTATGAGCCACATCTGTGACCTACACAGCAACTTGCAACAATGCCAGACCTTAACCCAATTAGCAAGGCCAGGGAGCGAACCATCATCCTCACAAACACTATGTTGAGTTTTTAACTCACTGAGCCACAACAGGAACTCCAAAATCCATAAAAAATATTTACCTAGCATTTTTTATAAGAAAAAGAAGAAGAAGGAGAAGAGGCAGAGAAGGTTCCCCCTAAAAATGGGCCAAGAATCCATAAATGTGAATTCAGGTCTCTACCTCTAGAGAAAGCGGAGGAGGTGGGAAACAACTTTAGAAACTCTTTTTTTTTTTACTTTTCTAGGGCCTCACCCATGGCATATGGAGGTTCCCAGGCTAGGGGTCCAGTCGGAGCTGTAGCAGCTAGCCTACGCCACAGCCACAGCAACGCAGGATCCAAGCCGCGTCTGTGACCTACACCACAGCTCGAGGCAGTGCCAGATCCTTCATCCACTGATTGAGGCCAGGGATTGGACCCAAAACCTCATGGTTCCTAGCCAGATTCGTTAACCACTGAGCAACGAGGGGAACTCCTAGAAACTCTTAAATATTAAAAATTTACCACTTCCATGTACAGATGGCCAAGAAGCACATGAAAAAATGTTCAACATCACTGATTATTAGAGAAATGCACATCAAAACTACCATGAGATACCATCTCACGCCAGTCAGAATGGCCATCATTAATAAGTCCACAAATAACAAGTGCGGGAGGGGGTGTGGAGAAACGGGAACCCTCCTGCACTGTTCGTAGGAATGGAAGCTGGTACAACCTCTATGGAGAACAAAATGGAGGTACCTTAGAAAACTATACATAGAACTACCACATGACCCAGCAATCCCACTCTTGGGCATATATCCGGACAAAACTCTACTTTAAAAAGACACATGCACCCGCATGTTCATGGCAGCACTATTCAAAAGAACCAAGACATGGAAAAAACCCAAATCTCCATCGACAGATGATTGGATTCGGAAGATGTGGTATATATACACAATGGAATACTACTCAGCCTTAAAAAAGAACAACATAATGCCATTTGCAGCAACATGGATGGAACTAGAGACTCTCATCCTGAGTGAAGTGAGTCAGAAAGAGAAAGACAAATACCATAGGATATCACTTATATCTGGAATCTAACATAAGGCACAAATGAACCTTTCCACAAAAAAGAAAATCATGGACTTGGAGAATAGACTTGTGGTTGCCAAGGGGGAGAGGGAGGGAGTGGGGTGGATGGGGAGCTTGGGGTTAATAGATGCAAACTATTGCCTTTGGGATGGATTAGCAATGAGATCCTGCTGTGTAGCACTGGGAACTATGTCTAGTCACTTATGATGGAGCATGATGATGTGTGAAAATAGAACGTGTACATGTATGTGTAACTGGGTCACCATGCTATACAGTAGAAAAAAACTGTATTGGGGAAATAAGTATTATTATTAATAATAATAAGAAGAAGAAAGTATTTCCCTCTCCAACTTAAAAAAAAATTACCACTTCCATTGAAGCAAAATAAAACAAATATTTGTAGTCCAATTTCAGCAAGTGAACCTCCTCTTACACTGACAAATCAAACTTCCTAGTTTAAAATATTATTATCAGATTTAAATCTAGTAATTTATGAGGCATTAATTCAAAAATTGTATTCAATCCCTTCAGTTCTAGGTCCTCAGATAATTACACGGAACTAAAAATGAGGCCTTAATGACATCTGAATTTTGTAAGGGAAATAAAACTGAGACAAAAAATTAAATGCTAGTAAAGATAAGAATACAAGAGATGTCAAAAGATGGTTTTGAGAAACTGGTGCAAAAGCATTTGGAAGGGGATTGCTCATTTGCTGGAAGGTCTGAAAAGCCTACTTAGAAGTGGGAGTAGGATTCAATCTGCATGTTGAGGGAGAGTAGAATTTGACTAAGTAGAAACTAATTATTTATTTATTTATTTGTCCTTTTTTTGCCTTTTCTAGGGCTGCTGCCTCGGCACATGGAGGTTCCCAGGCTAGGGGTCTAATCAGAGCTGTTTCTGCCAGCCTACCCCAGAGCCACAGCCAGCCAGGATCTCAGCAGCGTCTGTGACCTACACCACAGTTCATGGCAACACCGGATCCTTAACCCACTGAACAAGGCCAGGGATGGAACACGCGACCTCATGGTTCTAGTCGGATTCATTAATCACTGCTCCACAATGGGAACTCAAGTAGAAACAAATTAAAGCCAGGCTTATTAGGTAACAAGACTAACCAGAACAAGGCACATTTCAGGGAGATCTATGTACACCATATCACCATATTGGGAAATTATAAATAAGCCAATCAACCAGAACTGGTTAAGTCCAATAAAGGACAGTAAAGTGGTTTCCATAGCACAACCACGGACAATTTATTTCACATAACATTTAATAGAGTTAGAATTTAGGATAATAAAAGGAAGATTTTTGCCCCTAATTGTTCTGAGTATTTAAATTTGACACAAATTCTGCATATCTAATACTTTGCAAGGTTGCCTCACTAAATGGTTGGTTTTTGTTTGCTTTGGCTAAATGTCTAGGTAAGCTTCAGTTTTCCTTACTGGACATGGCTTCTACAGTTTGCAGCTTCCTATTCTTTGATTATAGTATCAAAGTAGAAAAACAGAAAATATTTCATTAAAGTAACACAGCCTTATTAGGAATGCTTTCAAATTTGGGAAAACTTCCATTAAGGTTTTTGTGGTTGGCAGGAGTAGTGCTAATACTCTCTGTGTGAATATGTGCATGTGTTCTTCACAGATAACACAAACAGATGGAAAGGTACACTGTGTTCATGGATTGGAAGAATTAATATTGTTAAAATGACCATACTACCCAAGGCAATCTACAGATTCAGTTCAATCACTATAAAAATACCAATGGCATTTCTCCCAGAACTATAATAAAAAAATTTTTTAATTTTTATGGAAACACAAAGGACTCCAGATAGCCACAACAAGCTTGAGAAAGAAGAACAAGACTGGAAGAATCATGCTCCCTGACTTGAGACTATACTACAAAGCTACAGTACTCAAAACAGTATGGTACTGGCACAAAAACAGAAACATAGATCAATGGAACAGAAGAGAGAGCCCAGAAATGAGCCCACACTTTTATGTGCAATTAATCTATCACAAAGATAACAAGAATATACAATAGGGAAAAGACAGTTTCTTCATAAATGGTATTGGGAAAACTGGACAACTACATGCAACAGAATCAAACTGGACTACTCTCTCACACCATGCACAAAAATAAATTAAAAATGGATTAAAGATTTATGTGTAAGACCTGAAACCATAAAATTTTTAAAAGAAAACATAAATAGTAAGCTCTTTGACATCTGGCTCAGTAATTTTTTTTCTTAAATCTGTCTCCTCAGATAAGGGAAGCAAAAACAAAAATAAAGGGAACTACATCAAACTAAAAAGCTTTTGCAGTAGAAGGAAAGAAATCATAAATATGAGAGCATAAATCAATGAAAAAGAAACAAATAAAACCATAGAAAAGATCAATGAAACAAAAAGCTAGTTCTTTGAAAAGATCAACAAAATTGATAAACCCCTAGCCAGACCTATCAAGCAAAAAAGAGAGAGGACGCAAATCAACAAAATTAGAAATGAAAAAGGAGAAGTAACAACGGACATCACAGAAATACAAAGGATCATAAGAGACTACTATATGCAACTATATGCCAATAAAATGGAAAACCTAGAAGAAATGGACAAATTCTTAGAAAAGTACAATCTTCCAAGACTAAACCAAGATGAAATAGAAAAGATGAATGGACCCATCACAAGAACTGAAATTGAAACTATGATTAAAAAACTTCCAACAAACAAAAGTCCAGGACCAGATGGCTTCACAGGTGAAGGCTATCAAACATTTAGAGAAGAGCTAACATCTCTCCTTCGGAAACTATTTTAAAAACTTGCAGAGGAAGGGATACTCCCAAACTCATTCTATGAGGCCACCATCACCCTGATACCAAAACCAGACAAATATACCACAAAAAAAGAAAACTACAGGCCAATTTCACTGATGAACATCGATGCAAAAATCCTCACCAAATACATGAAAAGGATTATACATCATGATCAAGTGGGATTTATCCCAGGGATGCAAGGGTTTTTCAATATCCACAAATCCATCAGTGTGATACACCACATTAACAAACTGAAGAATAAAAACCATATGATCCTCTCAATAGATGCAGAAAAAGCCTTTGACAAAATCCAACACCCATTTCTGATAAAAACTCTTCAGGAAGTGGGCATAATGGGAACCTACCTCAACATGATAAAGGCCATATATGACAAACCCACAGCGAACATCATTCTCAATGGTGAAAAGCTGAAAGAATTCCTGCTGAGATCAGGAACAAGACAAGGATGTCTGCTCTCACCACTACTCTTCAACATAGTTTTGGAAGTCCTAGCCACAGCCATCAGAGAAGTAAAAGAAATAAAAGGAATCCAAATTGGAAAGGAAGAAGTAAAATTATCGCTATTTGTTGATGACATGATACTATACCTAGAGAATCCTAAAGACTCTACCAGAAAACTGTTAGAGCTCATCCATGAATTTGGCAAAGTCACAGGATACAAAATGAATACACCAAAATCAACAGCATTTCTATACACTAACAATGAAAGAGCAGAAAGAGAAATTAGGGAAGCAATCCCGTTTACCATCGCATCCAAAAGAATAAAATACCTAGGAGTAAACCTACCTAAAGAGACAAAAGACCTGTACTCTGAAAACTAAAAGACACTGATGAAAGAAATCAAAGATGACACAAATAGATGGAAAGACACACCATGCTCGTGGATTGGAAGAGTCAATATGATCAAAATGACTATACTACCTAAGGCAATCTACAGATTCAATGCAATCCCTATCAAATTACCAAGGACATTTTTCACAGAACTCGAACAAAATATTTTAAAGTTTGTTTGGAAGCACAAAAGACCCAGAATAGCCAAAGACATCCTGAAAAAGAAAAATGGAGCTGGAGCAATCAGGCTCCCGGACTTCATACTATACTACAAAGCAACAATCAACAATCATCAAAACCACATGGTACTGGAACAAAGACAGAAATATAGATCAGTGGAACAGGATAGAAAGCCCAGAATTCAACCCATGCACCTACAGCCAACTCATCTATGACAAAGGAGGCAAGGATATACAATGGAGAAAGGACAGCTTGTTCAATAAGTGGTGCTGGGAAAACTGGACAGCCACATGGAAAAGAATGAAATTAGAGCAGTTCCTAACACCATACACTAAAATAAACTCAAAATGGATGAAAGACCTAGATATAAGACCAGACACTATCAAACTCTTAGAGGAAAACATAGGCCAAACCCTCTCTGACATAAACGACAGTAACATCTTCTCAGATCCACCTATCAGAGTATTGACAACAAAAACAAAAATAAACAAATGGGACCTCATTAAACTTAAAGTTTCTGCACAGCAAAAGAAACCCTAAACAACACAAAAAGACAACCCACAAAATCAGAGAAAATATTTGCAAGTGAATTGACTGACAAGGGAGTAATCTCCAAAATTTATAAACACCTTCTACAGCTCCATACCAAAAAAACAAACAACCCCATCAAAAAATGGGCAGAAGATCTCAACAGACAGTTCTCCAAAGAAGACATACAGATGGCCAAGAAACACATGAAAAGATGTTCAACATCACTCATTATTAGAGAAATGCACATCAAAACCACTATGAGGTACCACCTTCCACCAGCCAGAATGGCCATCATCCAAATGTCTACAAACAATAAGTGCTGGAGAGGGTCTGGAGGAAGAGGAACCCTATTACACTGTTGGTGGGATTGTAAATTGGTGCAACCACTGTGGAAAGCAGTGTGGAGATGCCTCAGAAAACTAAACATAGAACTACCATTTGATCCAGCAATCTCACTCCTGGGCATCTATCCAGAGAAAACCATGACTCACAAAGACACATGTACTCCAGTGTTCATTGCAGCACTATTTGCAATACCAAAAACATGGAAACAATCTAAATGTCCATCGACAGAGGAGTGGATCCAGAAGACGTGGTACATATACACAATGGAATATTACTCAGCCATTAAAAAGAATGAAATACCAGCATTTTTAGCAACATGGATGGACCTAGAAACTATCATGCCAAGTGAAATCAGCCATACAATGAGACACCAACATCAAATGCTTTCACTGACATGTGGAATATGAAAAAAAGGATAGACTGAACTTCTTTGCAGAACAGATGCTGACTCACAGACATTGAAAAACTTATGGTCTCCAGAGGAGACAGTTTGGGGGTTGGGGGGATGTGCTTGGGCTGTGGGATGGAAAACCTGTGAAATCAGACTGTTATGATCATTATACAACTACAGATGTGATAAATTCATTTGAGTAATAAAAAAGCAAGTAAAATAAATAAATAATAAATAAATAAATGACATTGTCATGGAACAAGATGACATCATGCACCTGTTGACAGATGCACTGAGAACACAGCATCACTTCTGTGGTGTTCCTGCCAAACACATAAACTGAATCTAATCAGGAAATTTGGATACAATTAAATTGAAGGAATTTCCACAAAATAAATGGCCTATTACCCTTCAACTAAAATTTATGAAAGAGAAAGATTGAGGAAATCCTTAGGAGATCCTTCAGATTAAAGGAGGCGAAGGAAACATGACATTGGAATGGAATGTTTGAGCTGGAACTTTTTTATACTATAAAGAATAAAATTGGGACAATAGATAAAATTTCAATAGGTCTATCAATTAAGTATAATATGGAATAAATATTAATTTCCTGGTTTTAATAGTGATATTCTGATCAATAATAATATTCTGAGAGAATGTTCTTATTTTTAGGAAACCTACACTGACATATCTAAAAGATGATGAAACATTATATTTGATACTTTTCCCAAAATTGTCTAGAAAAAATAATTTAATATAGATAAAAGAGTGTGAGACACAAGTTACTATTTGGACTCTCTTGGTGAATTATTTGAATTATTCTTGAAACTTCTGTCAGTTTGAACTTACATTAAAATATAAAATTAAAAGGAAAAAATTTCATTACAGAGAGGTAAATGTACTTTAACCCATATACACATTTGAGTTATTTTCTACAGTGTAAACATAAATTTGAGACTTCTATTCAAAAGACATGTAGATTTTCCATTTTAATGCCAAATTACTCTCCAGAGTTTTTCCATTGATTTACATTTCCAGAAGTGTAGACCGTTCCCAAACTTCTATAATTTTCCCCAAACCTGATACTATTGTCCTTAAATCTTTGCCACTCTGATATGAAATTAATTTGATTGGGATTTCTCCGATTAGTCTTTTGGCTGAAATTATTTTCATATGTTTTGGACACTTGAGTTTTTCCTTCCATGGTTGTCTATTCATATCTTTGGCCCATTCTCAGTGTTTTTACTTTTGTCTTCTTATTGATGTCTAATTTCTTTATATGCTAATCTATTTCAAATGTAAAATATTTAAAAATGTGTAGACATTTGTCTAAAAAATGTTTACCTTTGAGGTTTAGAATAAGGGTGATACGCTGTAAATATCAACTAAAGCTTACCAGTTAAAAAAATGAATAAATAAATTAAATAAATAAATAAAAAAGCTTTTGCACAGTGAAGGAAACTATCAACAAAGTGAATGGGAGAAGATATTTGCAAACAATATATCTGATAAGAGATTAATATCCAAAATATACATGGAACATACACAACTCAATATCAGAAAAAAACAAACAACCTGATTTAAAAAATGGGCAGAGGAGCTAAACAGGCATTTTTTCAAATAAGACATAAAGTTGGCCAACAGGCATGTTAAAAGAAGATCAGCCATCACTAATCATAAAAGAAATGCAAGTCAAAATCACAGTGAGATATCATCTAACACCTGACAAAATGGCTATTATCAAAAAGACAACAAATAACAAGTGTTGGCAAAGACACATAGAAAAGGAAACTCTTGTGCATTTTTGGTGGTAATATAAATTGGTACATCCACTACTGAAAACAATAGGGAAATTCCTCAATTAAAAAATAGAATACTCTATGATCCAGAAAGTTCACTCCTGGTATTTACCCAAAGAAAACAAAAACACTCATTAGAAATATATATATGCTCCCCTATGTTCAGAGCAACAGTATTCACAATAGCAAAGATATGGAAGCAACCCAAGTGACCATCAATAGATGAATGAATGAAATAAAAAAGATATGATATATACACACACACACACAAATGGAATATTATTACTCAGCCATAAAAATTATCTCCATAATCTTGGAGATCCCATGGTGGCTCAGTGGTAATGAACCTGATTAGTATCTATGAAGACACAGGATCAATCCCTGGCCTCGCTCAGTGGGTTAAGGATCTGGCATCACAGTGAGCTGCAATGTAGGTCAGTGATGCAGCTCAGATCAGGCATTGCTGTGGCTTTGGCATAGGCTGGCAGCTGCAGCTCTGATCCAAACTCTAGCCTGGGGACTTCCATAGGTTGCAGGTATGGCTCTAAAAAGACCAAAAAATAAAAAATAAAAAAAATAAAAATAAATAAATAATGAAATCTTGCACTTGGAGCAACATTGATGGACATAAAGGGTATTATGCTAAGTGAAATAAGTTAGATAGAGAAAAACACTGTATGATTTAATTTACATGTGGAAGAACTAAAAATCAAAACAAGTGAACAAACGTAACAAAACAGAATTATGATACAGAGAACAAACACATGATTGCCAGAGGGAAAGAGGTGGGGCAAGGAAAGAAATAGGTGAGGGATTAAAACAATTCAACTCAAATACTTGAAAGATTCTCCCATATACTTGCTCTTGGTTCTATATATTTCAAAACTTAATTCTCCTCCACTCTCAAAATACGTCCAGAGCTGGGCACTACAGGACATCATGATACAACTTCTAGCCCTACCCCTTTGTAATTCAGCACAAAGAGCAGTGGGTATATTCCTGGAAGCTCTTTCTACAGCAAGACAACTAACAATAATTAATCTAGAGTCATAAATGACTGCAAGCCATGTAAAAACATCCCACTGCACCAAACGAAATCAAATTCTCCTTCGCTGGATCCCCAAATGCCTGCAGCCACTCTACTAGCACTCAGTATGAAAGGGAGTATGACAGGGGTAAGTATATGCAGGAGATAACTGTTAATTAAATAAAGTTAAAATAATAACTAGGGCAAATTTTACAAAATCACATGACCATGTGAATATGTACAGAGGCTACTCACATGCCTTAAAGGGGGCCCTGAGTGGAAGGGGCCCTAAACCCTAAGCTTAATTAGTTGCCTATTAAATCCATCTCCAAGTATCTGCATTTAAACAGAAAAATGGGGAAACAATTTTAAAAGACATGTGGCCTCTATCTTTCTTTATTCAACAATCAAAGAGTGAGTTCATTTGTTCACTGTATCATCTGACATTTAAAGAATACACATTACTAGAACCTATATATGGTCCTTGACAAGGTGGTCAGTACATACACACATGTAAAGCAACTACAGAGTAATTCCTGATGGATGACTGCTTATTTGGCCATATCGAGACACAGTAGTATAAATAAATAAAAGGGTAGGGTGTCCTAAAGTTGGCTGGTAATCATGAGATGACAACATCTGTCAGAAGATTCAATTTGAGCCCATCCTGAGACATAAATGTCATCAACCACAGTGGTGCTGGATCTGAGGACAGAGCTATGTCTCAGATATCAGGTTTTGCAGCAGCGCTGGGAGAAGAAAGGGCTCAGAAATCTATCGAACATATCAAAATGTATTAGAATATCACCCATTGTATTCCAGAAGTTACTGTACCCAACTCCTTTTCAAAGGGAAAATGTCTCCATTCACTGGGCAGCAGAGACTTGCAGTCAACATTCATTTCCATTATATAAGTTTTTAGATTATTACATAAAGTAATATATTTCTTTGTATCGAATATCAGAAAAGCAATGCTGGCATAGACTGTAGTCCAGACTACAGAAAAAGTCCCATTATGTTAAATTGGATGTTGTAATTTTATTTGATAAAGTGGTGATTCTAACTGTAGGGCTCATCACACTTGGAAATTAGCGCTTTTTCACAACTTTTTTTATCCTTCCACTTTGGAACATTTTTGTCCCTTTTATCACTTAGCTGATGTCAACCAGATTGGCATAATTATTGTTTACAATACTCATATCCTCAGAGCTATCTTTATAGATTTTCTCCTAAGAGGATTTTGAAATAATACCATGCACAGAGTTCAAATCAAACAACCATCTCCCAAACTTTTAAAAATCAAATTTTAATTTGATCTTCCCTACATACAATCCTCTATGATTTATTTAAATAATGGAATAAAAGAAACATGAGAATAATGTGAAAGTATTCATGTTTACTATTAGAATATTCATCCTTAAAAACGGCTGAGTTAGGAGTTCCCCTTGTGGCTCAGCAGTAACAAACCTGACTATTATCCATGAGGATGCAGGTTTGATCCCTGGCCTCACTTGGTGGGTGAAAGATACAGCGTTGCTGTGAGCTAGGTGTATGTCTTAGATGAGGCTCATTTCTGGAGTTGCTGTGGCTATGGCCTCGGCCAGAAGCTGCAGCTATGATTGGACCCCTGGCCTGGGAACTTCCATATGCCACACCCGTGGCCCTAAAAAGCAAAAAAGCAAAAACAAAAAACAAACAAAAAAATCCAGCTGAGTTATCACCTCAGATACCTATATCTCTTTAATCACATCATGACAAATGTTTCTTGCCTGTGACCAGGACTAACATCATTTAGAGAACCCCTCTTTTTTTCCCTTTCTTTTTTTAAGCATTACAAAACTAAAAGTGTAAAGTAAATTATTTAAAGTAATCCTAAAAGGCTGAAATTATTTTTTATTGCTAAAACTGCTTGGGAGTCAATTAAATGATGTTAAAAGAAAAGCATGCTAGAGAAGAAAAGTTTAAAGAAAAAGAAAACGCTCTTTGGTTAAATGGGTACAAAATCTACTTACATGTTAATTACCTTTCAGGAAGAACAACTGAACGTATGTGATAGAACTATTGTCATGAAATGTCTGGTTTGCTCAAATATCTGAGGGATGCAAAAAAAATAGGACGTCTTTAATTTGGATCAACAAGACATGTTCATGTGCATTTAACTAAAGTAGATTAATGATAATCAACTTCAGAAAATTTATGAGCTGTTTCATGTTTCATTTTTTTTTAAGAGCTAATATTTATTTAGTCTGAAACAAATGGAATTGAATTCCTGTAGATTACAACTCGGGGCCTAGTTTGTTTTTCTTTTTCTTGTTTTCTTTATGCTATGCAATTCACTTTCCTCAAAACACACAGAGAAGTCTCCAGGAGAGATTCTTAGAATACCTCCCTATGATGCACCTGATAACCACAGATACTGCCAGTCAAAATGTCTAAGTAGGTTATACTTAGGGTCCACATATAATTTGCCATCCAGGTGAGGATAGTTTTGACATTTAAGAGAGTGCTATTGGTAGTAACTAGACTGCAGAAACAGGTAACTGAGATCAACCATATCTAATGGAATAGATTAGCCTCCTACCTGAAACTACCTGATTTGAAACTTGCCTCCCCAACTCCATGCCTTATGTCTCTCCTGAAGAGCAGGTCTAAGGGCTTTGGCCTTGCCCCTTGGCCTCAGATGACTGGACACCAAAGCTGGAGGAAACCAATCAATCCTACAGACTAAGTTGAGCCAATCAGACTGCTCCCTTCCTGAATTTGAACCATGACCACGAGAGAATGACATACACTGAATAGGAAAGTTGTTTATTGAGTTGTGCTGGATCAACACCACATACCAGCCAAAATTACCACAGAGCAACAGAACTGAAAAAAAGTCAGGCAGCAGAGGAAAGTCAAATATAAGAGAGAAAGAGAGATGTACCATGAGCCCTCAAGAAACCTAACTTTACAATTCAAACCTCTATATGGCTCAGTCGAATGTAAAATGTATTCCTCAAACACAAAACTAAATATTCTTACCATATGATTCAGCAATTGTGCTCCTTGGTATTTATCAAATGAACTGAAACTTATGTCCACACAATAACTGGCGCATTATGTTTATATCATCTTTATTCATAACTGCCAAAACTTGGAAGCAACCAAGATGTCCTTCAGTAGGCAAATGAATAAACTGTGGTACATCCTGGCAATGGAATACTATTCAGAGTTAAGAAGAAATGAGCTATCAAGTCATGAAAAGACATAGAGGAAACAAATTGGCTTCTTTCATTACTAGGTGAAAGAAGCCAATACAAAAAGGCTACATACTATAGGATTCCTTCTGGAAAAGACAAAACTATGGATACGATAAAAGAATAAGTGGTTGCCTGATGTTAGGAGAAGGGAAGAATGAACAGGCAGAGCACAGAGGATTTTTTTAGGGCAGTGAAATTATACTATATGATACTATAATGAATTCATGTCACTATATATTTGCCCAACTCCACAGAATGTATAACACCAAGAGGGAACCTAATGTAAACTATGGACATTGGGTGATTATGACGAGTCAATATAGGTTTCGATTGTAAAAAATGCACTGCTGTGGTGGGGAATGTCAATAGCAAGGGAAGTTATGCATGTGTGGGGACAGGGTGTATGGAACTCTCTGTACTTCCCGCTCAGTTTTGCTGTGAACTAAAATTTCACTAAAAAGTAAAGTTTATTAATTTAAAGAAGGAAAAGAAAAATATAGAAAAAGGTCTGAAATTTATACATTTCTGTTAAAGGGGATTATCTCTAAATGGTGGCATTACGGCTGCCTTAATTTCTTTCCTCTTTATATTCAACAATATTCCCCCAAAATTAAGTTTTGGTTTTTATTTTTTATTTGCTTCTCAAATATTGTTTATATTTATTTATACCACCTTGATTGGGGTTTACTTTATGCCCTAACATCATCTCTGATTGGAAGATAAACTATAATGATGCTTTATCTTCTTTCTTCAGTCAAAGTCAGTCTCATTCATATTGATTTTTCAATATGACTCAAGTGGATTCTGTACATATTTACATCATATTAAAGGAAAAATACTTAAAATAAAGAAACTAATATTTCTTTTTTCTTTTTCTTCTGTACTCAAAATCTTTTAAGTATAATTCTTTTTTAAAAATTTTATTATAGTTGATTTACAATGTTCCTTCGATTTCCACTGTACAACAAAGCAACCCAGCCATATATATATGCATTCTTTTTTTATACTATCTTCCGTCATGTTCTAATCCAAGAGACTGTACACACAGTTCCCTGTGCATTATAGTAGGACCCCATTATCCATCTGCTCTAAATGTTATAGTTTGTATGTACCAACTCCAAACTCCCTGGCCATCCCCTTCTCTTCCCCATCCCCCTGGTGGACACAAGTCTGCTCTCCATGTCCATGATCTGTTTCTGTTTTATAGATAGATCATTTGTGCCATATTTTAGATTCCACATATAAGTGATATCATACGGTATTTGTCTTTCTCTTTCTGACTTACTTCCCTTAGTATGGGAATTTCTAGTTCCATCCATGTTGCTACAAATGGCATTATTTATCCTTTTTAATGCCTGAGTAATATTCCATTGTGTATATGTACCACAGCTTCTTAATCCATTCATCTGTCAGTGGTTAGGTTGTTTCCATGTTTGGCTACTGTGAATAGTGCTGCAGTGAACATAGGGTATCTTCTTGAATAAAAATTTTGTACAGCTATATGGCCAAGAGTGGGGTTGCTGTATGATACAGTAGTTCTATATTTAGTTTTCTGAGGTACCCCCATACTGTTCTCCATAGTGGTTGTACCAATTTACATTCCCACCAACAGTACAAGAGGGTTCCCTTTTCTCCACATCCTCTCCAGCATTTGTTATTTGTTGACTTGTTAATGATGGCCATTCTGACTCACGTGAGGTGGTACCTCATTGTAGTTTTGATTTGCATTTCTTTAATAATTACTGATCTTGAGCATTTTTTTTCATAGCCTGCTGGCCATATGTAAAATCTTTGTAATGATGAAATCGACAAGGGCTTAATCTTAGAAATATACAAACAATTCATACAACTCAACAAGAAAACAAACAACCCAATAGAAACATGGGCATAAGACCTAAATAGACATTTTTCTTTTTTAATGGAGGTAAAATACTAGTAAATGAGAGAAATAACTTAAATATTTTTAAAATGAATTTTAGGCTAGTCTTGGACAAAATACTGTTTCATCCCTGAAATCAAGATGAAAAATGTTGGAGGATAACATAAGTAGCTGGCTCATATAAAAGGCTATTTAGTGATTAAAAGCATGAACTCATTTCAGTCTGGGTTAAAATCTTAGATCCATAGTTCAAGTGACCCTGAGAAGTTACTTTGTTTTTAAGCTTTGGGATATTTTTTTCCAACTATAAGGATGAAATACTACTAAAATACCACCTTTACAGCATTGTTATATTAGATAATGTATGCAATGCAATTACAGAAGCACTTGCACTTGATAAGCAAATAATCATTATTAGTGTAAATTAATGGATTGATATCAAACTACTGAAAAGCACCAAGAACTGGGTCCTAGAACTATGCTCTTTTTTATGACTTTCTATCATTTTTTCAGAGGATGAATGAAAACAAAGATGGCATGATAATGGTTGCTTAAGATCAACTGAACACAACTTAGATATATTCAGTCTTTTTCAAAATACTTAAAATGATATCTAGAAGTGTAAGAATGAAGTTTAAACAAGGGCAACTATAAAATCCTAAACTTCTGATTTAAAAAATCAACATGAATGTAGGCTAGAAGAAAATATTCTTAATTCAAATGAAACTTAGGGGTTTTAGCTACTTAACAGTTCTACATGCAGCTCAGTGCAAGTCCTGTTACTCTTAACTACTTTAAGTTTTAGAGATCAGGAGTTCCCATCGTGGCGCAATGGAAAAGAATCCGACTAGGAACCATGAGGTTGTGGGTTCGATCCATGGCCTTGTTCAGTGGGTCAGGGATCTGGCATTGCCGTGAGCTGTGATGTAGGTTGCAGATGTGGCTCGGATCTGGCGTTGCTGTGACTCTGGTGTAGGTGGCAGCAACAGTTCTGATTAGACCCCTAGCCTGGGAACCTCCACATGCCGCAGATGCGGCCCTAAAAAAAAACGACAAAAGACAAAAAAAAAAGTTTTAGAAATCAGAGGACCATTAAATATTAGAGTATAAGATGCTGGCCAGACTGATGAGGTAATCTGACATAGATATTTTTATTTTAGAAAATGTTTGAGGAAATAGAAAATGGGCTTTTGGTTTGTTTTAAATTTTTATTATAATATAGTTGATTTACAATGTTCCTTCAATTTCTGCTGTACCACAAAGTGACCCAGGCACCCATACACACCTGTTTTTAGAAAATGTTTTGACTTAAAAAGGGGAAATGCTTGTGAAGGTATGCAGGAACTCAATCCACCATTATGAAATATTTTAAAGGAAGAGGATGTTGATGTCTTCTCAGTTAATTCGTAAGGTAAAAGTAGAGTTAATGCATGGAATTCAAAGAAAGCAGGTATCTTATCAATATAAGGTTCAGTTTAAGGAAGATGAATTAAGTATTGCCTGCCTATGGGTCAGTGTGGGTGTGTGAATGGTGGACAAGCCCAGAGTTGAGCTGTTCATCAAAGAGGAGGGGCTTTATAGAAAAGAATCCTGACCTGAGGTAGAAATATGAACAAGATGAAATCTAGCTGTCCTTACACTTCTGGTGCTCTAGGGTTCTAAGATTCAATTATCTGTTAACTTTACTGAACTTGCCTGTGGAGAATGGTTTTTCAAATGTATGATACTAATAGCAACATTTTAAGGGAAAGAGACAACTTAAAATTAGCTGAAATTTCAGAAAGGCACTTTTAAAATTAGGTACAAATCTATCTACCATTTTCTCCTATATAAAAAGAACAGAAAAACCTATCATTATAGGTTTAAAAAATGGTATTAATGAGTGCTTTTAACATTAAAGATCCTTTATAGTATTAGTCAAATAGAAGAGCTATCTCCTCAGAAGCTGTTCTATTACATTAGCAAGTATAATTCTCTATGCCCAGGCTTTTCCATCTAAAATGGACAGATTTACTGCAGTGCCTTCCTTTGAGTGACAGACCACTTTGTTTATACATTTTCCACAACCTGTCCCTCATTTATTTATTATTTCATTTAACAGACTTCTTGGTCTCTTCTCCAACATTGCTGGGAAGGGTAAGTCTTTCTCATACTCATACCTTAAACACTGTAGTTCAAGTCAAATCCAAATTCCTTTCCCAGGCTTGGGCATACCTATTTCCCCCTCCCCCTTACCATACACACTCCCCCACCCCCGTCACCATTCATACACCTCCTCGGCCATTCACATACCTCCCACACCACCATTTACACACCTCTCCCCCACCATTCACACACCTCTCTCACTGGCATTCAGATGGCTTCTCCTCCTGTTCCCTTGCTGGCTCCATCCTATGGTGCCATTCCCAATGCCTAGACCCCTCTTCCCTGTACGACTTCTCATTATTTAGTCTCCAGCTTCAAAGCTATTTTGGAGTAGCCTCTCGTAAAAGAAGCATAAAAAACTAGCCCCACCTCCATCTCTGAATTGTTATCTTCTTACTCCCTTGTTTGTTTGTTCACATCATAAATCTTATCCAGGAGCAAGATGGTGGAGGAGTAAGAGATCGCACACACCTTCTCCCACAAACACATCAAAAAAACACATCTACATGTAAAACAACTCTCACAGAACATCAACTGAATGCTGGCAGAACTTAAACCTCCAAAAAGGGCAAGAAACTCTTGACATAACTGGGTACAACAAAAGAAAAAAAGAGAGAGAAAGGGAATCGGGACAGGACTAGCATTCCTGAGAGGGAGCTGTGAAGGAGAAAAGGAACCTACCTCCTGGGAAACCACCTAACTGATGGAAAGGTCAGCCAAGTCGGTAGGACCTCAAAGTCACCGAGAAAAATGCAGCAGCTGGACTGAGAGCAGCAAAGCAGAGTGAGAGCCACACAGATTATGTGAACCACCGGCCCAGACACCACAGCCTGAGACACTCGGGTGGGAGCTGGGGGCTGAGACTCAGGCTCCTGAGGTCAGTCCTGGGGACAGGACTGGGGATGGCATGAGGGGCTAAGGAGCAGTGCACCACAGGCTAAGGAAGG
The DNA here is from genome assembly GCF_016906955.1 of Phacochoerus africanus. NCBI lineage: Eukaryota > Metazoa > Chordata > Mammalia > Artiodactyla > Suidae > Phacochoerus > Phacochoerus africanus. The sequence continues at coordinate 55,250,636 of NC_062545.1, forward strand.
GAACACCATGGCAGAGGGAACCTGGGAGAAGGTCTGGACCCACAGGAGAGGCAAGGTGCCATTGTTGGGGAGGGGAGAGGAGAAGGGGCAGGCTGCCATATGAAACTCTCTGCTCCAGAGCATGCACATGCCTGTGGGCTTAGAGGGCTGGTCGGGCTCTGCGGAGGCTACAAGAAGCCTCTTGCCGTTTAGGGGAGATTAGGCGCTTTTTGTGCAGGCTACGGGTAGACAGGCACCTATTGTGTGGGCTAAAGGCATAAGGGGGCTAAGTGCAATGTGGTGCCTCTTGCACGATCTACAGGTGGCAGGGACAGAATGCGGTGCTCGTCTCAGAGGCCAGAGGGAGGCGTGGCTTGCCACCACTGTGGCCCAGTGAGTGGGCTCCTCCTGCGACTGCAGTCACCTCAGGAGTTGGCAAAAAGGAAAAAAAGAGGGCACCGCAACCAAGCACCACACACTGTTAATCTCACTCCCCTGGGAACACACCCACCCTGCAGCTGCCACTGCCAAATGCTCTGGGCAGCGGCCAGACACTTGGTCACTGTCCCTTCCCAAGATCCTACAACTAGGAACAACTGATGCAGTACCTCCTGCGTGGGCTAAGTGGGACAGAGTGCTTCTTATATGGTCTGCAGGTGGCAGGGGCAGACCGCCGCAGTTATCCCTGATTCCAGAGGTGGGCATGGCCCACTGCCATTGGAGACACCTGAACAAAAATCACTTGCAGCCCCATTCACCTAAAGGGCACCATAGAGGAGGGCATTATGACCAAACACCAACTGTCGGTGCTCTTGCACCCCCAGGAACACACCCACCCTGTTGCTGCCACTGCCAAATGTTCTGGGCAGTACCCACATGCCTGATCTCTGTCATTTCCCATCTCTGTCATTTCCAACTAGGAGCACACTGTACAGCACTTCACATGTGGGCTAAGTGAGACGGGTTGCTTCATGCATGGTCTACGGGTGGCAGGGCAAACCACTGCAGTTATCACTGACACTAGAGACAGTCATGGCCTGCTACCACTAGGAGTCCCTAAATGGCACCACCTGTGGTTCCAATCACCTCAGAGGAGGGCATTGCAATCAAGCACAAGCTGATGTTGCTCTCACTCTGGGAACTCACACACCCTGCTGTTGCTACTGCCAAATGCTCTGGTCACCTTGAACATCTGCCTAGAGCTTATTACCACTTCCCAGGGCCCTGAAACTAGGAATAGCCTGTGCCACCTTCCTGCAGGTCCTTGTCCTTGCTGCTGTTGAGAGCCCAACAACCAGGCATTGACTGCTGGCCCTACCCATTGCCTCCATCTCCCTGAAAACACACTGAGCATCCTGGGAACAACAGCCTGCTCACACCAAAGAAAGAGACAGCAAATATTCAAACCCCCACACCAAAAATAAATAGTAACCCCCCAAAAAATACAAAGGGTTATTCTTGCATGGAAGTAGCCTTACAAGGCTACAGTTTGGCTTCCCCAAACTCACAAAAAAGAAAAACACAAGCAAGATGAATAAGCACGGAAACCATTAAGAGTTAAAGGAACAGGAGAATTCAACCTAAAGCAATCAACAATTAAACAGACCTCTGCAGCCTGACAGATAATGAGTTCAAAAGTGAGATGGTGAAAATACTGAAGGAATTAAGAGAGGATATGAACAGTAATGCAGATTCCTTTAGAAAAGAACTAGGTTATATAAGAAGGAGCCTAGAAAATTCATTTGCAGAGATACAAACTGAGCTAAAGGTAATAAAGAGCAGAAGGAATAATGCAGAGGAATGAATTAGTGATGTGGAACATAAAATAATCAGGACAATAATCAAGACAGCAGACAGAAAACCAAATGAAAAAACATGAAAGCAATGTAAGAGACCTATGGAATAATATAAAGTAGGCGAATCTATACATAATAGGAATTCCAGAAGGAAAAGAAAAAGAAAAGGGTATTGAAAATATATTTGAAGAAATTATGGCTGAAAACTTTCCAAATCTAAAGGATACAGCTATCAAGATACAGGAAGCACAGAGGGCCCCAAACAAGTTGAACCCAAACAGGCCCACACCAAGACATATTATAATAAAAAATGGCAAAAGCTAAAGAGAGGATTCTAAAGTCAGTAAGAGAAAAGCAAAGCATATTTATAAGGGAACCCCCATAAGGCTATCAGCTGATTTCTCTACAGAAACACCACAGGCCAGGAGGGAGTGGCAAGATATATTTAAAGTGCTGCAAGGAAAAAAATCTGCAACCTAGAATACTCTATCCAGCAAGAATATCATTTAAAATAGAAGGGGAAAAAAAGAATTTCTCCAACAAACAAAAGCTAAAAGAGTACAGCAATACTAAATCCATTCTAAAAGAAATACAGAAAGGGCTTCTCTAAATTAAAAAGAGAGAGAGAGAAAAAAAGAAGAATTAGGATGGAGGAAACCACAATTGGAAAGCAGTCACTCAAATAAGCCAGCATACAGATCTAAACTTGAAGATGTTAAAAAAGAAAAAAAAAAGACATCAAAATCATACAATGTGGGGAAGGGAAGTAAGAAAATATAGACTCTTTTTTTTAATGATGTGTTTGAGCCTATATGACTATCAGGCAAAAGGAAGCAGATATAGGAAGGGCTTAACGTGCTTAAAAAATAGGGCAACCGCAAATCAAAACCGAACATTACATTCACAAAAACTGAAAAGTACTCAAGCATAAAATAAATGGAAACCATCCAACCAAAAAAAGAAGAAAAGAGAAACATAGAATCAACTGGAAAACAAGGTTTAAAATGGCAATAAATGTATATCTATCAATAATCACCTTCAATGTCAATCGACTGAATGCTCCAATCAAAAAACACAGAGTGGGAGACTGGATAAAAAAGCAAAAACCTTCAATCTGCTGTCTACAAGAAACTCACCTTATGGCAAAGGACACATATAGACTGAAAGTGAGGGGATGGGAAAAGATATTTCATGCCAATGGACAAGACAGGAAAGCAGGAGTTGCATTACTCATATCAGACAAAATAGACTTTAAAACAAAGGCCATAAAGAAAGACAAAGAAGGACACTATTTAACGGCTAAAGGATCCATTCGAGAAGAGGATATTACAATTGTCAATATATATGCCCTTATATATGAGCACCCAACAACTACTAACAGACATAATAGGAGAAATTGATGGGAATACAATCATAGTAGGAGACTTTAACACCCCACTCACATCAATGGACAGATCCTCTAGACAGAAAATCAATAAGGCAATAGATAGCCTAAAGGATACAATAGAAAAGTTAGACTTAATTGACATTTTCAGGCCTTTACATCCAAAAAAAAAAAAACAGAATGTACATTCTTCTCAAGTGCACAGGGAACATTCTCAAGAACTGAACACATATTGGGGCACAAAGCTAGCCCCCAAAAAACTTAAGAGTATAGAAATTATTTCAAGTATCATCTCTGATCACAATGGAATGAAACCAGAAATCAACCACAGGAAAATAAATGAGAAAAAAACCTACCACGTGGAGACTAAACAACATGCTACTAAAAACCAATGGGTCAATGAGGAAATCAAGAAGGAAATTAAACAGTACCTCGAGACCAAATAATAATGAAGGCACAACCGCTCAAAATCTATGGGATGCTGCAAAAGCAGTGTTCAGGGGGAAATTCATAGCAATACAGGCCTTCCTCAAAAAAAGAAGAAAAATCTCAAATTGACAACTTAACCCAACACCTAAATGAATTAGAAAAAGAACAAACAAAACCTAAAGTCAGCAGAAGGAAGGAAATCATAAAGAAGATCAAAGAGGAAATCAATAAAATAGAGATTAAAAAACAATAGAAGAAATCAGTAAAACCAAGAGCTGGTTTTTTGAAAAGCCAAACAAAATTGACAAAGCTCTGCCTAGACTTAATGAGAAGAGGAGAGAAAAATCCCAAATAAATGAAATAAGAAATGAAAAAGGAGAAGTCACAATCAATACTACAGAAACACAAAAAACCATGAGTGAACACTATGAACAACTATATGCCAACAAATTTGACAACCTAGAAAAAAGGGACAACTTTTAGAGACCTACAGCCTGCCAAAACTGAATCAAGAAGAAATAGATCAACTGAACAGACTGATCAACAGAAATGAAATTGAATATGTCATAAAAAACACTCCCTACAAATAAAAGTCCAGGAACAGATGGCGTCACAAAGTGAATTCTACCAAACATACAAAGAGGAACTTAGACGTATCCTCACTAAACTTTTTCAAAAGGTTGAAGAAGAAGTAACACTCCCAAAGACATTCTATGATGCCACCATCACCCTAAATCCAAAACCAAAGATACCACCAAAAAAGAAAACTATAGGCCCATATCTATGATGAATATAGATGCAAAAATTCTCAACAACATTTTAGCCACCAACAACATATAAAAAAGATCATACACCACAACCAGGTGCAATGCATCCCAGGTGCACAAGGATGGTTCAACCTAACATAAAGCAATCAACGTCATACACCACATTAACAAAAGAAAAGGCAAAAACCACATGATCACCTCAATAGATAGAGAGAAAGCATTTGACAAAGTCCAACATCCATTCATGATCAAGACCCTCGCCAAAGTGGGTATAGAGGGAACATTCCTGAACATAATTAAAGCCATTTACAACAAACCCACAGCAAATATAATACTCAATGGAGAAAACCTGAAAGCCTTCTCACTCAAATCTGGAACAAGACAGGGATGCCCACTCTCACTATTGTTATTCAACATAGTACTGGAAGTTAGCGACAGCAATCAGAAAACAAAAGAAATAAAAGGCATCCAAATAGGAAGAGAAGAGATAAAACTGTCACTGTATGCAGATGACATGATACTATACATAGAAAATCCCAAGGACTCACCCCAAAAATTTCTTGAACTGATCAACAAATCCAGCAAAGTAGCACGATACAAGATTAACATTCAAAAACAGTCCCATTTCTGTATACTAACAATGAAATATTAGAAAAGGAATACAAAAATACGATACCTTTTAAAATTGCACCTCACAAAATCAAATACCTCGGAATACACCTGACCAAGAAGGTAAAGGACATATATGCCAAGAACTATAAATTTTAATCAAGGAAATTAAAGAAGATGCAAAGAAAAGGAAAGCTATTTCATGCTCCCGGGTTGGAAAAATTAATATTGTAAAAATGGCCATACTACCCAAAGCAATCTACAGATTCAATGCAAGCCCTATCAAATGACCCAGGACATTTTTCACAGAACTAGAACAAACAATCCAAACATTTCTATGGAACCACAAAAGACCCAGAATCGCCAAAGCAATCCTGAGAAACAAAAACCAAGCAGGAGGCATAACTCTCCCAGACTTCAGGCAATATTACAAAGCCACAGTCATCAAGACAGTGTGGTACTGGTATCAAAACAGACAGACAGACCAATGGAACAGAATACAGAAGCCGGAAATAAACCTCGACACCTATGGTCAATTAATCTTTGACAAGGGAGGCAAGAACATCAAATGGGAAAAAGAAAGTCTATTCAGCAAGCATTGCTGGGAAACCTGGACAGCTGCATGCAAATCAATGAAACTAAAACACACCCTCACACCACGCACAAAAATAAACTCAAAATGGCTGAAAGACTTAAGACAAGACACCATCAAACTCCTGGAAGAGAACATAGGCAAAACATTCTCTGACATCAATCTTATGAATATTTTCTCAGGTCACTCTCCCAAAGCAACAGAAAAAATATATATATAAACCAATGGGACCTCATCAAACTGAAAAGCTTTTGCACAGCAAAGGAAACTCAAAAGAAAACAAAAAAACAACTTACAGAATCCGAGAAAATAGTTTCAAGTGATGCAAATGACAAGGGCTTAATCTCTAGTATATACAAGCAACTTATACAACTCAACAGCAAAAAAGCCAAAAACCCAATGGAAAAATGGGCAAAAGACCTGAACAGACATTTCTCAAAAGAAGATATATAGATGGCCAACAAACACATGAAAAAGTGTTCAACATCACTGATTATTAGAGAAATGCACATCAAAACTACCATGAGATACCATCTCACGCCAGTCAGAATGGCCATCATTAATAAGTCCACAAATAACAAGTGCGGGAGGGGGTGTGGAGAAACGGGAACCCTCCTGCACTGTTCGTAGGAATGGAAGCTGGTACAACCTCTATGGAGAACAAAATGGAGGTACCTTAGAAAACTATACATAGAACTACCACATGACCCAGCAATCCCACTCTTGGGCATATATCCGGACAAAACTCTACTTTAAAAAGACACATGCACCCGCATGTTCATGGCAGCACTATTCAAAAGAACCAAGACATGGAAAAAACCCAAATCTCCATCGACAGATGATTGGATTCGGAAGATGTGGTATATATACACAGTGGAATACTACTCGGCCATAAAAAAGAACAACATAATGCCATTTGCAGCAACATGGATGGAACTAGAGACTCTCATCCTGAGTGAAGTGAGTCAGAAAGAGAAAGACAAATACCATAAGATATCACTTATATCTGGAATCTAACATAAGGCACAAATGAACCTTTCCACAAAAAAGAAAATCATGGACTTGGAGAATAGACTTGAGGTTGCCAAGGGGGAGGGGTAGGGAGTAGGGTGGATGGGGAGCTTGGGGTTAATAGATGCAAACTATTGCCTTTGGGATGGATAAGCAATGAGATCCTGCCATGTAGTTCTGGGAACTATGTCTAGTCACTTATGATGGAGCATGATAATGTGAGAAAATAGAACGTGTACATGTATGTGTAACTGGGTCACCATGCTGTACAGTAGGAAAAAAATTTTTACTGGAGAAATAACAATTAAAAATATATGTATATTATTTTAAAAAATCTTATCCAATTAGTAGGTCTTTCACATATTGGTTTGCATGTGTTTTATCTACCCTCCCTACCACAATCTAAGCTCTAAGTGGAAAAAAAATCTTGCCTCTCTTGCATACTTAACTGTTATACCCTTGCACTAAGACAGTATCTGGCACATGGTCTAAAACCTCAATAATTATTAGTTTGATAGTTCGAAGAAATATCCAGTCAAGTACTACATATACCAGTCCAATGCCTTTCCACTTGCTAATCCAGGTTCCCACCCTCTCCCAACCAGAGTAGTGCAATTTCCTCCTAATTTCCCTGTTCCATTTGTTCTTCCCTCTGCCATCCGTCCATCCTCCACACTACAGCCAGGGAAATTTTTAAAATGCAAATTAGAAAATTTGTATCTTTTGTTTAATATCCTTTAAAGGTCTCTCATTGCTAATAAGAAAATAATACTAATACTACTTAAAATAGAAAGCATTTACTAAAGCGATTACTGTGTGCTGTGAACTTAATTTGTTTAATCCCAATTAAAACTTTTTGAGGTATACATCATTATTATCCCATTTTATAGATGAAGAAACTGAGGAACAGGAAGGCTTAAGAAAGACAATAACATGGCTTGCAAACACCTTCACGATCTAGCCCACAGCTATATCTCCGAATTCATTCTATACCAGTCTTCAGCTCATATTTGGCATGCAAAAATACCAGATGCTTTAACCACATACACAAAAGGAGTGGTCTTTATATCTTACCTTTCAAGCCAGATTGGGCTATCTTTCACCTTCTAAAGCCTTTATACCTTGGCATGTACTATGGTGCCCCATGATCCTCCCTGTGTAGATCTAAATTCTGTCCATCTTTTGGAATCCCACTGCAATCACACTTCAATATTGTCCTACATCACTGTAATCCAAAGCCTTCCACTAAACACCTATTAATCTCACTGTTGATAGTAGCCATTTGATAAATATATGGTCTCTTATTAGTTATTTGTTTGGCTCTTTGAATTAGCTACAATTTCATGTGTATAGATTCATCAATCAGCACTAATATAAGCACCTTAAGATCAGGATCTTCCTCCTTCCCTTGCAGAGTCCCCCACATACTATCTGGTAGATAGGTCTTATAGGTGCCTAACAGGTATCCATTGTTTGATTTGTCAATTGATCTTCTTCCCATTTTATGTAAAGATCATCAGGAGGGTCAGGAAATATATGGCATTGATTTCCCAAATATTTAACTATCCAGCCTGAATCATGGTATTTTCATCTCTACTGAAAGACCTAGTATTCTTCTAGTTATAGAGTACAGCTGAGAAAACCTTTTGCACATTTTTTTTTTGCTTGGATTTATCTCCATACAAGTTCTGTCATCAGGGAAGGGAGAAAAACACTCAGCACAGCTTCCCAAGCTGTATTTTCCTCCTGTTAGACACATCATCACACTCATGTCTGCTGTGCCTCTGATAACATAGCTTTGCAGAGTCTGTTTCTATGGTAATTTTAAGCTTATATAACACCAGCTCCTCATAGTCTTTATAAGCATTTCTTAAATTTGTGAAAATTACATACACTTCAACTTCAGAGTGATTCAATTCATTGTGTATACATTAAAGCAATAATTATGAAATAAAACTATGTAACTATATGAAAATACTTTAGAACGTTAAGAGAGGGAAGGAGTGTGAATTTGGATCTGTGCTGAGATTATAAGTATGGACCATGTGAGGCAAGCACTCTTGGTGGCTCTCCCAGCAGCCGTCATTCTTCCCAACAAGACCATGATGCAGACATTCACCTTCTCTACAACACCGTGTATTTGGGGAAGTCTGCGTTCAGGCTATTCCCAGCACAGGGGTTGGGTCACAATTTAGGCGAAGCCAGAGTTTCTCAGCCCTGGGAATCTTGTGCAGGACCAATGCCTAGGCCCCTCCCTTTCCTCCTGTCCCTTTTCTACCCCCTCCCTCCAATTTTAACAGTTCTGGGGAAGACCGCTGGTATCTAGCATCTTTTAAGGTTCACAGATGATTCCAAATTACAGCTAGGATTTAGAATTTCTGGTCTGAGCCAGTGGTTCTCAAACTTGAGTGAAATCACCAGGAATGTTTGTTAAACCACAGGGTGTTAGGCCCCACTTCCAGAGTTTTGATTTAGGAAGCCTGAGAATGTCATTCCTAATAAATTCCTAGATGATTCTCCTTATTCTTCCATCTCATAGAATGTCTTTGGGAATGTTCCTTATTCAACCTTTTGGAAAAATTTAAGGAAAATGGGTATAAGTTCCTCTTTGTATGTTAGGTAGAATTCACTTGTGAAGCCATCTGGTCCTGGACGTTTGTTTATAGGGAGTGTTTTTATGACATATTCAACTTTATTTCTAGTAATCGGTCTATTCAGCTCATCTATTTCTTCTTGATTCAGTTTTGGCAGGTTGTAAGTCTCTAGAAAGTTGTCCATTTGTTCTAACAAAAATCGTTTAAAAAAATAAAAATAAAAGATGATTTATAGGAAAAAAAAGCTGCACCTATGACAAGTACTTTCTTGCATGTTTTAAATGCGCATTTTTAATAATAATTTGGTAATGCAACAAAGCCAAAAATGGGTTAGAGAATTTTGAACTATAAAATATACAGTGAATTTCTATAATTTTCATTGCTTCTAATGTGAAGCATTGAAAAAAAAGGGGGGGAGGAGACAAGATGGTGGAAGAGTAGGGGGACATGCTCGCCCTCTCCCACAAACACAACAAAAAAAGCACATCTACAGGATAAATGACTCGCACAGAACAGCAACCAACCGCTGGCAGAAGAACCTAAACTCCAATAATGGCAAGAAGTTCGTGACATTACTAGGTAAAACAAGAGAAAAGAGGAGAGCGAGAGAAGGTGAATCCGAGTGGGACGGGCGCTCCCGAAAGGGAACTGCGGAGGAGAAAGGGGTCCCGCACCCTGGAAAGTCACCTACTTGGGGGAAAGATCAAACAAACCGGAGGAATCTCCAGATGCAGAGAAGAGTGTAGCAGTAAGTTGGAGTACAGAAAAGCCGATCAAGAACCCAACGGACCATCTGAAGTACGGGCACAGTCACCAAAAATTGAGACGCCTGGGTGGGGGCTGGGCACCGAGTCCTCGGCTCCAGAGGTTAGTCCCCGGGAAAGGGCTGGTGGGGTGGGGCAGAGCGGAGACTGCTTGGGAGGTCTAGAAACTGGTCTGTCAAGTTTGACGGGGCAGAGACTGCCTGGGAGACTAGGAAAAAAAGCTGTCGCAGAGGAAGGGAGCAATGCTCTAGGGGCAGGGAAGTGGAAAGACACATCAGAGGGAACCTGGGAGAAGAGCCTGGTCTGCGCCCGTGCTGGGGAGGGGAGAGAAGAAGGGGTGGGTCCCCATAGAATACTCCCCATGCCACAGCAAGCTTACAGGTCCGCTAACTAGCAGAAAGCTGTGCTTCCCAGGGCATCCCCTCCCCCCACCCCCACCACCACCTACACACTCGCCAGACCTGGGGCTGCCTGCCATCCAGGAGGGCTGGCCTCAACAATTGCCTGAAGCCTACCACCACAGGGGCTGTCCCTGCACAGGCCTGCTTGACCTTTGGAGGGGCTACACCCCCGCAGAGAAGGACCAAACACCACCAGCCCCCGAGAAAAGGCCTGCAGCCCAGAAAAGCTAGAACAAGCCTAGCCAGGCCGGGAAAAGATCTGCCTAACTCTCGGATGGTTCTTCTGAGTCGGGCTGCCCTGGGGAGGAGCCTCTTGGGTTTTCAGCGGCCCAGCTAGCTGCCCAAGCCCTCTGAGGGTACCAAGCTCTTGCGGATAAGCTGAATAGGACTACCAGCTCCAGGAAGAACCCCCTGCAGCCCAGGAAAGCTGCAACAAGCCTGGCCGAGCCAGGAAAATATCTCAGACAGTCTTTCTGAGTCGGGCTGCCCTGGGAGGAGCCTCTTGGGTTTTCAGCAGCCCAGTTAGCCGCCCAAGCCCTCGGCGGTGCCGCAATCTTGCAGAACAGCTGCAAAGGACTGCCAGCTCTCTGCAGGACCTCTGCAGCCCAGAAAAGCTACAACAAGCTTGGCCAGACTGTGAAAAGATCTGCCTACATTCGCAGGCCGTCCTTCTGAGTTGGGCTGCCCTAGGGAAGAGCCTCTTAGGTTCTCAGTGACCCAGATAGCTGCTCCAGCCCCCAGGGCATGCTGCACTCCTGAGGAACAGCTGCCCAACACCGCCAACCCCCTGCAAGAACCCCACAGCCTCAAAACACCAGAGCAAGCTCTGCATGACCAAGTGAAATCTGCTACCATCGTGGTGTGGACCTCCCAGTCCTGTCTGCCCACAGGAAGTCCTCCTTTGCTTCAAAGAGACCCTGTTAGCTCCATCCACATTCCAGAAAAGCCGCACTGCCTCAAAAAAGACTGACCAACAACACCAGCCCTCAGGAAATATTCCACGGCAGTGACAAGGCAAACACTGCCCGGTCACAGAGAGTACAACTCCCTCAGGAGAAAGAAAACAACAAGCAAGATGAGGAAGCTGAGAAACCACCCCCAGTCAAACCAACAGGAGAACTCACCTAAAACAGTCAACAATGAAACAGATCCCTGCAGTCTGACAGACCTGGAGTTCAAAAGAGAAATAGTGAAAATACTGAAGGAATTAAGAGAAGATATGAACAGTAATGCAGATACCCTCAGAAAGGAACTAGAACATACAAGGAGGAGCCAAGAAAAACTAGAACATTCATTTGCAGAGATGCAAACTGAACTAAGGGCAGTAAAAACCAGAATGAATAATGCAGAAGAACAAATCAGTGATATGAAAGATAGAATGATGGACATCACCCAATCCGGTCAGCAGACAGAAAACCAAATCAAAAAACAGGAAAGCAATATAAGAGACCTATGGGATAATATAAAGTGGGCCAATCTACACATAATAGGAATTCCAGAAGGAGTAGAAAAAGATAAGGGGATGGAAAATATATTTGAAGAAATTATCAATGGAAACTTCCCAAATCTAAAGGATACTGGGTTCAAGATACAGGAAGCACAGAGGGCCCCAAACAAACTGAACCCAAATAGACCCACAGCAAGACACATCATAATAAAAATGGCAAGAGTTAGTGATAAAGAGAGGATCCTAAAGGCAGCAAGAGAAAAGCAGAATGTTACCTACAAGGGAACCCCCATAAGAATATCAGCTGACTTCTCTACAGAAACACTACAGGCCAGGAGGGAATGGCAAGAGATATTTAAAGTGCTAAAAGGAAAAAATATGCAACCTAGAATACTCTATCCAGCAAGAATATCATTTAAAATAGAAGGGGAAATAAAAATTTTTTCCAACAAACAAAAACTTAAAGAATACTGCAACACAAAACCCAGGTTAAAGGAAATATTGAAAGGGCTTCTCTAAACCAAAAAGAAAGGAAGGAAAGAGAAGAAAAAAGAAAAGAAAAAAAAAAGAGAAGAAGAGGAAGAACTAGGACTGAGGAAACCGCAATCAGGGAGCAGTCACTCAAATAAGCCAGCATACAGATTTAATCATGAACATGCTTCAAACAAAATAAAATTAAAAAGAAAAAAATAAAAAAGAGTCATCAAAATCATAAAATGTGGGCAAGGATGTTAGGAAATAAATAACCCTTTTTGTTTGTGTGTATGTTTCTCTTCTTAATTTTAATATAGTAATGAAGGGTTTGAACTTACAGGACCATCAGGCTAAAACACACAATTATGGGAAGGGGTTAGCATACTTAAAAAACAGGGCAACCACAAGCCAAAACCAAATATTGCATTCACAAAGAATGAGAAAAAAAAAACACTCAAGCAGGTAATAACAGGAGACCATCCAACCAAAAAAAAAAAAGAGGAAGAATGGAGAACCATAGAATCAACTGGAACACGAGGTTCAAAATGGCAATAAATAATCATCTAGCAATTATCACCTTAAATGTCAATGCCCCAATCAAAAGACACAGAGTGGCTGAGTGGATAAAAAGGCAAAAACCTTCAATATGCTGCCTGCAAGAAACTCACCTTAGGACAAAAGATACATATAGATTGAAAGTGAAAGGGTGGGGAAAAATATTTCACGCCAATAGACATGACAGAAAAGCAGGAGTCGCAACACTCATATCAGACAAAATAGACTTTAAAACAAAAGACATAAAGAAAGACAAAGAAGGACACTACTTAATGATTAAGGGATCCATCCAAGGAGAGGATGTTACTATCGTCAACATATATGCCCCAAGTACAGGAGCACCCAGATACATACATCAAATATTAGCAGACATAAAGGGAGATATTGATGAGAATACAATCATAGTAGGAGACCCTAACACCCCCCTCACATCAATGGACAGATCCTCTAGACAGAAAACCAATCAAGCAACAGAGATCCTCAAGGAAACAATAGAAAAGTTAGACTTCATTGATATCTTCAGGACACTACATCCAAAAAAAGCAGAATACACATTCTTCTCAAATGCTCATGGAACATTCTCAAGAATCGACCACATATTGGGACACAAAGCGAATCTCAATAAATTGAGGAGCATAGAAATTATCTCAAGTATCTTCTCTGACCACAATGCCATGAAATTAGAAATCAACCATGGGAAAAGGAAAGAGAAAAAACCTACTGCATGGAGACGAAACAACATGCTACTAAAAAACCAATGGGTCAATGAGGAAATCAAGAAGGAAATTAAAAACTACCTTGAAACAAATGAGAATGAAGACACAACCTCTCAGAATCTATGGGATGCTGCGAAAGCAGTGCTCAGAGGGACATTTATAGCAATACACGCCTTTCTCAAAAAAGAAGAAAGATCCCAAATGGACAACTTAACCCTCCACCTAAATGAATTAGAAAAAGAAGAACAAAAAAGGCCTAAAGTCAGCAGAAGGAAGGAAATCATAAAGATCAAAGAAGAAATCAATAAAATAGAGACTCAAAAACAATAGAGAAAATTAATAAAACCAAGAGCTGGTTCTTTGAAAAGGTGAACAAAATTGACAAACCCCTGGCCAGACTCACTAAAAAGAGGAGAGAAAGAACCCAAATAACCAAAATTATAAGTGAAAAAGGAGAAATCACAACGGATACAGCAGAAATACAAAAAACCATAAGAGAATACTACGAACAACTCTACGGCAACAAGTTTGACAATCTGGAAGAAATGGACAATTTTCTAGAATCTTACAGCCTGCCAAAACTGAATCAAGTAGAAACAGACCAACTGAACAGACCGATCACTAGAAATGAAATGGAAGAGGTCATAAAATCACTCCCTACAAATAAAAGTCCAGGACCAGATGGCTTCACAGGTGAATTCTATCAAACATATAAAGAGGAATTGGTGCCCATCCTCCTTAAACTCTTTCAAAAGGGTGAAGAAGAACGAATGCTCCCAAAGACATTCTATGATGCCACCATCACCCTCATTCCAAAACCAGACAGAGATACCACCAAAAAAGAAAACTATCGCCCAATATCATTGACGAATATAGATGCAAAAATTCTCAACAAAATCTTAGCCAACCGAATCCAACAACATATCAAAAAAATTATACACCATGACCAGGTGGGGTTCATCCCAGGTTCACAAGGATGGTTCAACACACGCAAATCAATCAGCATCACACACCACATTAACAAAAAAAAATCAAAAATCATATGATCATCTCAATAGACGCAGAAAAAGCATTTGACAAAGTCCAACATCCATTCATGATCAAGACCCTCGCCAAAGTGGGTATAGAGGGAACATTCCTGAACATAATCAAAGCCATTTATGATAAACCCACAGCAAATGTAAGACTCAATGGGGAAAAACTGAAAGCCTTCTCACTCAAATCTGGAACAAGACAGGGATGCCCACTCTCACCACTGCTCTTCAACATCGTTTTGGAAGTCCTAGCCACAGCAATTACGCAAACAAAAGAAATAAAAGGCATCCATATAGGAAGAGAAGAGATCAAACTGTCACTGTATGCAGATGACGTGATACTATACATAGAAAACCCGAAGGACTCAACCCCAAAACTCCTTGAACTGATTAATCAATTCAGCAAAGTAGCAGGATATAAGATTAACATTCAGAAGTCTGTTGCATTTCTGTATACCAGCAATGAAATATTAGAAAAGGAATACAAAAACACGATACCTTTTAAAATTGCACCTCACAAAATCAAATACCTTGGAATACACCTGACCAAGGAGGTAAAGGACCTATATGCCGAGAACTATAAAACTTTCATCAAAGAAATCAAAGAAGATGGAAAGAAATGGAAAGGTAGTCCATGTTCCTGGATTGGGAAAATCAATATTGTAAAAATGGCCATACTACCCAAAGCAATCTACAGATTCAATGCAAGCCCTATCAAATGACCCAGGACATTTTTCACAGAACTAGAACAAACAATCCAAACATTTCTATGGAACCACAAAAGACCCAGAATCGCCAAAGCAATCCTGAGAAACAAAAACCAAGCAGGAGGCATAACTCTCCCAGACTTCAGGCAATATTACAAAGCCACAGTCATCAAGACAGTGTGGTACTGGTATCAAAACAGACAGACAGACCAATGGAACAGAATAGAGAAGCCAGAAATAAACCTCGACACCTATGGTCAATTAATCTTTGACAAGGGAGGCAAGAACATCAAATGGGAAAAAGAAAGTCTATTCAGCAAGCATTGCTGGGAAACCTGGACAGCTGCATGCAAAGCAATGAAACTAGAACACACCCTCACACCATGCACAAAAATAAACTCCAAATGGCTGAAAGACTTAAATATACGACAGGACACCATCAAACTCCTAGAAGAAAACATAGGCAAAACACTCTCTGACATCAACATCATGAATATTTTCTCAGGTCAGTCTCCCAAAGCAACAGAAATTAGAGCAAAAATAAACCCATGGGACCTAATCATGCATTTAAGGCAAATGGAGGTTTTTTGCTATCAAAGGATATTTATATCAAATTTTTATATTTCCTCATAGGTTTTCCCTTATATATTTTTTTTGCCACTAAATGTAACTGGTTTTGTAGAATCAGAGACTCTTCTTTCCTGGAGAAATACTAACAAAGTCATAACTGCCAGTTGTTGTTTTAACATTCTTCCTACAGATCGCCAACCCATTTGTTCCAAGTTATTCTACCCACAAGAAGCACTAGGGCCAGTTGGGAGTGACCAGCTGACTAAGAGCTGACTAAGGGGCAGAAGTCTGCACCTACAACCCGGAGGCTATGTTTAAAATTCTACCCTTTGAGGAGAGTAATGAGAATTGGGGTTTCTAAAGTGATAATCACAGCCCTACAGATTCTCCACAAAATGAGAAATAAATAGCAGAGACTAGATGGCATATGAGGGAAGGAGGGTCTGCAGAGATTGCACTAGAAGAGAGTTTCTGGGCTCAGAGAAATCTCTGCCTGGGCTCTGAAGTCTAGAATCTGTGACTCAAACTGAGCCAGGAGAAATCTCACCTCGAGGGATTGATGAGGCCCCCAGTGGATGTGGACCATGTAAGGAGGGGGAAGAGGAACCCCACAGCACCTCCTCCTGCAGAGAATGGCACTTTAGACATTCGGGTCTTCTTGCCAAATTTAGAAAATTACCCCAGCCATAAGGTCTTACTTCAGGCTGTCTTATTTCCCGTCTCATAGGTTTAAAACCTCCGCATTTCCATTTTCCAAGAAGCTCTGTCTTCCTGGTATGCTGTGCTGAGCATGGGCTTGTCTAGGAACGGGGCACTGGTGTCCCCCACCTGTAGCAGTCTGGCCTTCCCCACAGTCCTGTCTGCCACTTCTGTCCCAAGACCTGTGTTCCCTGAGCCACAGCAGCTGCTGCTAAGTGCCTCTTACTCTTGAGTATCTCACGCCATAAAAACTACCTCTTAGGGTAGGTTGCCCTCTTCTCCCCACACCCATCTCAGCAGCAGAATCGCCCTCTCTCAGCAGTTTCCTGAGCCGAAGCTCCTCTGATGCTTTTAGAGACACTGCCTTCAACGGGTCAGTGGAAAGCAGTGGATTTTCTAAAAGGCATTGTTCAAAAATGTTGGAATCCTTGAATTCTGGATTCAAAACGTTGGCTCTTGAATTTTCCAAGATTCCAGGACACCCATTCCACCACACCTGTCTTGGTAGCAGGAGGAAATATTTCTCATACTCTGTTTCCCCCTGATGTGCCCCTACTCATTTGAGGTAAACTAGGCTGATTTTTTAACATTCTAACCTTGCTTCTCACATTGGTCCCTTTCCTTTTCTACATGTAAGGCTAACATTACTCTCTGGGTTTTAGCGTCTTTCTATCTTTTATTTTCCCTTTGTTTGGGGAGCAAAACAATAATTTGTGTCATATACTTACTGGGGTTCTTTCAGTTAGTCCCTCTGCCCCCATTTCCTGCCCAAAGTGGAAAAAATAAAGAAATGGGTTTGTGCCTCTCTCAAATGCAAATGTAGCAAGATGTTAAATTTGGTTTTTCCTGGTTTTGAGGAATTTTGGCAGACTCCAAAAGTATATACAAACAAGGGCTGTCAAGGACTCCCTAAAGGGAGGGCAAGCTAAGAGAGAGGAACCCAGCTCCACCAGCATGAATGCTTACCCCCCTCCAACCTAATGAGGGGAGAGGCTGGAGATGCCAGGGAAGGAGACTGTTCTGGGGGGTTGTCAGTGGACTGCGCAGAATCCCACACACCCATGGAGCACACAAGAGGGACCTTTCCCGGTTATTTCAGGCCAGGTGAGAGCAACTGTGGAAGGAGCACTTGGGAGAACTTGTTACGTGTTCCCTGGTATTTGAGAGCCATGAAACCAGTCAAAAACTAAGGGAGAGGCTGTGTCTGGAAGCGCCCACCTGGCACTAAGGAGCAAGAGAACATCTATGGGAGGGAGGGAGTTCATTTCCTCTGATGATGGAGAAAGGATGCATGGGGTCTCATGGCCAAAAGGAACTATGGTGAGGTGGGGTGGGCAGGTTAGGTACTTTATTTTTTTTAAAAGGTACTCCTTCTGCCTGAAAGGATGAAGGGATCAACAGAGATTATTTATTTTGGATAGTCCATAAGAAATCCAGTGGTTAAGCTAGGGAAAGTTTAAATGTATATATTTAACTAAATATATATTGACTAAAACAATGTCACTATAATCAGAGGTCCCTAGGAAGTAGATCACACACACATACAAACACACACACACACACACACACACACACACACGTGAGGGGCCTAGGGCGAGGGTGTAACTGGAGGCTCACCTGCCATTACCTAAACATATGAACATGTAAAGAAAGCTAATAAATTGTTCAATAAATACATTCCGTCTTCCTACCTTAAAAATACAACCTCAGAATGATCTAGAAGACCAGGTTCAGCTTTACAATTTTAAGACTTCTCGGAGCGCCACAGCATTACAGGGCATGGTGAGGCGGGTGGCCAACCCCCAGTCTCTAGCCTATATGCCTCATCCTCCTCTCTCCAGGGCAAGGAAATCCACACACACGCATTTGAATACCCAAACCCAAACCACCAAGTTCTGTCCACTTACCACCCTAGAAAAAGTCACCCTTGGCCACTTCTCAGGCATAGGAGTGCACAGAGTGGGTATGGCCTGCTCGTGGAAAATAGACCTGGCAGAAAACCTGAGTAGGGACTAGAAAGTGGGGTCAAGGCCACTTGGAAAAGGAATTGGAATCAGGTCCCAGATACTGAGGAATCAGGTCTGGAAGAGAAGGAAAAGGAATCAGGTCCCAGAGACTGAGGATGGGTCTGGAAGAGCAGGCTTCCAGCCTCCTCAGGCTTGTGAAGTCTTCAGTCTGTGGGCAGGTGCATAGCAGGCAGAGGGCCTGCTGCAGAGTGGAGGCCAAGGCAGGGGCCCTTCATTCCTGAGTTTAAAGGTGATTCCACTCTGGAGAGTGGGGTGCACCTACCCTGGAGACACATACGCACACACCCACTGAGAAGGAGTTAGCTAAAGTGCCTCCATCACACCCTAAAGGAACGAGGGCAACATTAGATCCTTATCCCTACTTGAAATGTATAAACCATGCCTTTTAACTTCCTTTCTCCCTTGGCTCAAGACTAAACCTCTTTTACCAAGTGAAGGAGGTGGTGGTGCAGAAAAAGAAGTCAATGGCACACCCACCCCCAACCCCCCATTACCAGCTCCCAGTGTGAATCAGGCCCAAGCTAGGGGAGGAGAGGAGATAATAATGGAGTGAGGACTAGAGTTTTGACTACTACACACAACTGGACATTTTAATCATGGAAATGATTCTGTTCTCAACTTGGGTGATTCTCCAGAGACTCACACTTGGGCAAAAAATAATCAATCCCAAAGGATTACACCAGGTATGTTTCCCTTTGTATAACTTTCTAAAAATGACAAAAATATTGAAATGGAGATCAGATCAGTAGTTGCCAGGGTTTGATAAAGACAAGGTCGAGGAGAGTGGCATGTAAAGGAGAATGTGAGGGAAGTGGGTATAGCTCTAAAAGGGCAGGATGAGGAATCTTGCAGTAGAAACGTTCTCTGTCTTGACAGCATTCGCATCAATGTCCTGGTCATGGTATTGTACTATAGACTGGACCATAGATTTGATCACTAGGAGCATCAGGATAAAGGAGACATGGGATTTCTCTATTCTCTACCTTTTCCAACTGCATAGAACTATACAGTTGTCTCACAATTAAAATTTTGAATAACTGCTTAAAACATTTCAGAGTATCAGAAAGATCTAGCATATATATGGATTCACTGATTGGAATTCTCCATTGTCTTTTTATAATTGATAATATATTATCTATGATGTCCACTTTTTTTTTTTCCTTTTTAGGGCCACACCTGTGGCATATGGAAGTTCCCAGGCTATGGACTGAATTGAAGCTGCAGCTGCAGGCCTATGCCACAGCCATGGCCACAATGGATCTGAGCCACATCTGTGACCTACTCTGCACTTTAGGCAATCCCAGATCCTTATCCCACAGAGCGAGGTTAGGGATCAAACCTTCATCCTCGCAGACACTAGGTCAGGTTCTTAACCTGCTAAGCCACAACAGGAACTCCCAATATAACGTCCACTTTTAATGTGTTTTACTGAACTAAGAATTTAATGGCACTTCTAGGGTTTTATAACCCTCTGTCCCCAACTTTTACATTTGTTTTACCCACAATTAATTTTATAGCAATAATATTTTGGCAACTTAGTTTTTTAGGGGTTTTTTGACAGCTTGCTTTTTAACTAGTTTTTATACAAAGCGTTCAACAACAATCTTCTTTTCTGCATTCTTGTCATTGGATATGTAATATCTAATTGAATTATGAAAGTGTAATAAAAAGCACAACAAATATAATCAGGTCTGAGAGCAAACACAACCTACTCTAGTTAAGTATGCAACTCAATGGAGAGTACAATTAATTAGGCAAATTATTTTAATGACGGTTGAGACTATAATTTCTAAGTTAAAATTTTTTTTACATTTGACAATGATAGCTTCTTAAAAACATAGAAAGATATAAACTGCTTCCAAATCAAAACTGAGGACTGGGTTATTCCTGGAAAATATTTCTGATATTTACTGGATTATATGACCCTGTTTTTTTTACAAATGCCAAGAGTAGGTTTAAATTGATAGATCAGGTACAGACATCACAAACAAGTTTTACTTATCTAAAGGATAGAGAATAAATTCAGAACGGTGATGCATTAGCAATGTCAGCCATAGTTTCCTGACTAAATGGAGCCATAATCTCATAGAAACCTAATTTTCAGCACTTCTGCAAGCAATGAGTGAAATTCAACTGCCCTCCTCCAAATCAAGCTTAAATTTAAGTTTTGTAGACCTATTTATATACACATGGCTGAAGCAGTTTTACTAATGGGCTAGTCTAGATGTGTGCTGGGTGCAGGGGGGGGGGAGGGGTGGTATTTTATCTGAGCCAGGAGCAACTCATCAAAACAAAATATCATGAAAGAATAAGATAGAGAATAGTAATCCTCTCCAGGTTAACACAGCCTGGATCAGTACTTTGCTGAACACAGAGCTAGTGAAAATAAAACAAGATCAATTAGATAACTATCTCTGAAGGTCATGTTAATGGTTCTTACACCAGCCCAGGTCTACTGTGCATAGGTGTTAATTGAAAGAAAAAAAAATTTCACAGTCAAACCATTTGTAAAACACTTGGTTAAACTAAGTTCAACAGATTTCTTCATAGTGAGGCTTAAATAGTCATTATTAGGAAGAGGCTGTAGCTAGCAATGTTTCTTTTTTTTAATTTTATTTTTATTTTTTATTTTCCCACTGTACAGCAAGGGGATCAAGTTATCCTTACATGCACACATTACAATTACATTTTTTCCCCACCCTTTGTTCTGTTGCAACATGAGTATCTAGACAAAGTTCTCAATGCTATTCAGCAGGATCTCCTTGTAAATCTATTCTAAGTTGTGTCTGATAAGCCTAAGCTCCCGATCCCTCCCACTCCCTCCCCCTCCCATCAGGCAGCCACAATAGCCAGGACATGGAAACAACCAAAATGTCCATCAAAAGAGGATTGGATCCGGAAGATGTGGTATATATACACAATGGAATACTACTCAGCCATAAAAAAAGAATGACATAATGCCATTTGCAGCAACATGGATGGAACTAGAGAATCTCATACTGAGTGAAATGAGCCAGAAATACAAAGACAAATACCATATGATATAACTTATAACTGGAATCTAATATCCAGCACAAATGAACATCTCCTCAGAAAAGAAAATCATGGACTTGGAACAATGTTTCTTAAATTAATTTCAACTCAAGAGTTTTTTTTCTATTCAGTTTATTCATTTCCCAAGATTCTCTTGTAGATTCTACAGGATTCTACAGACATTTGGAAAATGCTGCTGCAACCAGTATCCTGTGTTTTGAGTCTGTGTTGTCTCCTAACTCTGAGGGCAAACTTCTTTAACTTATCCTTAGGTTTCATATTTCATCTTAAAGTGGGACTTTTAAACCTTTGTCCAAAGACCTAGACCATTTTGAGAGCCAAAAGGAATTTAAAAACAGAGTCAAATATTATTTCTGTCTTTGGTTGTTTTTAAGGTAGGTAAAAACCTACACACACAGAGCAGTTAAGTTGTAATTCATGGGAGTAATAAGAATTACTGGATTCCTGTTGTGTCTCATATGCTGTGCAAGCTTTCTTATAAATGTGATCTTAAGTGAGTCCCCAAACACTAGTAGATATTACATATATAATTATATATAAATCCCTTGCCCAAAGCCACACAACTAGTAAGGGCAGAGACAGAACAGAAATCCAGCACTTTTGATTTTAAAATATGTTCTGGAATTTCTGTCATGGCTCAGTGGTTAATGAATCCAACTAGGAGCCGTGAGGTTGTGGGTTCGATCCCTGGGCTCAGTGGGTTAAGGATCTGGCGTTGCCACGAGCTATGGTATAGGTCACAGACACGGCTCAGATCCCGAGTTGCTGTGGCTGTGGCATAGGCCGGCAGCTACAGATCTGATTAGACCCCTACCCTGGGAACCTCCACAAGCGGCAGGTGCAGCCCTAAAAAGACAAAAGACAAAAAATAAAATAAAATATTCTCTTTCTCTTACTACTTCACCCATTTACCTGCCTATGTGTGAATGTTAGTATTGTAGCAGTTAAGGAAGCAGGACCTGGTAACAGACGGAGCCTTTAAGAGAAGCTCTGAGTGATTGAGACCAAGGTTAACAGTGAAAGGTGTGTAAATTTTACATAAATAAGGGGAGAAGAAAAGCCATCACAAGTAAAGAGAACAATACAAACTAAGTGGGTTGGGGACTGAAACAGTTAAGTCATGCATGAGTAAATTACCTAAAGATTATTTTCTTTATAACCACAAATAATTAGGTCAAAACACCTTTCAATGCACTGGAGGCTACAGGAATAAGACTGCAGAATTGAGGAGAGTCTCTGCCAAATGAAGTCTGCTCCACTTGAGGCAGCATCAGGTGCAAAACAGTATGCAAAACACTCTTTCTATGACATGTCTTATAAAATTAGCTAGTTTTAACATGTGACTTTAATGCATTTTTTTAAAATGTGTTATCTGCATAAAATGATCCTGCATGGTTATCAGAGAATAAGAACTGAAATACAGTATTCTAAAATCTACATTTTAGTAATAAGTGATTCATTCTGAAGACTAGTTGTCATTTTAGCCATGAATTAATAATCCCTAGTTAATTTAATTTTTTTAAAAAAAATCAAAATAAAATTGTATTGCAGATACATGAAAAACTAAACTAAAACGAGTAATATTTCTCACCTTATAAATTTGCAGATTTGAAGAAGGTAGGGACAAATATTTTGTAAATCAAAAACCTTCCACATTGAACAAAAACATGATATTAAAGCATATATATAAATATAATCCCTACTGGGTAAGAAATGAGCCCAGCAATAAATTGCAGATTTCTGGCATTTCATTTCCTTAATGGACATAATTCTAATATCTGAGATAAATAAATAGATAGATATAAATTTTTTTTACAAATAACATATCTGTGCATCTTAACAGAGGTACATTGGCTTGGTATGAAATTTGCTGGGTATAACTCGAAATTTTACAGTTGAAATTTCAACAAGAAACAACTGTTTCAGGTGGAATACTACAATGATTTTCTCACACGTAATTAAACATCTTATAATCTGCTGAATTGGTTGTTACTATTTTTAAGTGATTCACCTCTAAAATTCCAGGTGAGCCTCATTCCACAGTTTCTCTATTTTAATGATGATTTTAGTTATGGTGTGCATAAACCATTAAGAAAATGAAAAATGACTCAAATTTATATAAGGATCCTGTATTAGTTTGTCAGGACTGCCATTATAAAATACAAAAAAAAAAAAAAAACTCGGTGGCCTAAACAATAGAAATCTATTTTCTCAAAGTTCTGGAGGTTAGAAATCCAAGATCAAGGTGCTGGCTGGGTTGGTTTCTCATAAAGTCTCTCTCTTTTGCTTGCAGACGGCTGCCTTTGTGCTGTGTCCTCATGTGGCCTTTCCTCTGTGCACAAGCACTCCTGGTACATTTCCTCTTCTTGTAAGGACACCAATCAAACTGGATAGGACTTCATACTTATGTTCTCATTTAACCTTAATTATTTTTTAAAGGCCCTATTTCCTAATACAGTCACATTGGGGATTAAGGCTTCAACTTATGAGTTTGGGGAGGAACACAAATCAGTTCCTAATGGACCCATTTCCTTCATCATTTGTCGGGTGTATTGATAGCATTCAACATCAACAAGCATTTCCATCATTTTCATCACTGTCATCAAGTATTTCGCAAATGTCTAGTAACTGCAGAGCTAAGCAAATTGCTAATCAATGAAACATTCCATTTTTTACTCAATGTTGATGAGGGGCTTTCAGAGACCTGTTCTTATTCAATCCTCATACTACCCACTCTAATATTAAAAAGTCAAAATTACTATTCTCATCTTAGAGGTGCAGAACCAATAGGAAGAAGCTGACTTGTCCAAGGTGGAGAGGACAATAAGTGGTGAGTCCAGGACTAGAACTCAAGTTTCTATCTTCTCGTTCACCATTCTTTTTCCAAACTATGACAACAATTAAATTTAAAATGGCCCCTGCTTTAGAAAAATTCTGATCATGTAGTAAGGTAAATAATTTTGGGCTGGTTGTGAAGTACTGGGGGAATGAAAAAGTTTGAATTGGACTCCTTGGTCATAAGCAGTTTCCTGTGACTATCTTCAGATTATAGTCCTAGAGAGAGGAGTCTAGAACAGTGACTGGCTTATAGTAGGTATTTGAATAATATGTATTGAATGCATAAATATTGAGAAAATCTGGAAAGGTCCATTAACTGGCTCACAATGAATATTATTGAATGCATACAGTGAGTCCTCAATATTGTTGAATGCAAATGGTAGAGTTATTTTTTTCCTAGGCCTTTGCTATACTTAATGGAAACAAAGAATTTCAGAAACTACTTTGTCAGCCACATCTTGCCAGGCTCCAAGAAGCTTCCCAAGATTCCCCCCTCCATGCATGTCCAGAGGCTCTCCTGTATATCCCTAAAACATCATTCTCACAGTCTCCTTAATCTAAATTGTGGACATAAATCTCAGCCTCCCCTATTAAACTGTGAACTCCCAGAAGATTCATTCACACTTATCTCCCACAATGCTTTGCACTTAGTAGGTACATATTAAACACTGTGGAATTGAATCAAAGTGTGCTTATAACTCCTATTTACAATAACCAAGACATGGAAGCAACCTAAACATCCATCAACAGAGGAATGGATTAAAAAGTGTGTGTGTGTGTGTGTGTGTGTGTGTGTGTGTGTGTGTGTGTGTATAGACTACTCAGCCATAAAAAAAAGAATGAAATAATACCATTTGAAACAACATGGATGGATCTAGAGATTATCATTCTCAGTAAGTCAGACAGAGAAAGACAAATACCCTATGTTATCACTTATTGTGGAATCTAAAACATAACACAAATAACTTATTTATGAAACAGAAATAGGCTCACAGACACAGAGAACAGACTTGTGGTTGCCAGGGGGTGGGGCAGAGGGGTGGATTGGGAATTTTGGACTAGCAGATGCAAATTGTTATATATAGAAGAGATAAACCACAAGGCACTACTGTATAGCACAGGGAACTATATTCACATCCTATGAAAAACCATAATGGAAAAGAATATGAAGAAGAATGTATATGTGTATGTGTGTGTGAATCACTTTGCTGTATACCAAAAACTGACACAACATTGCAAATCAACTATACTTCAATAAAAAATAAATTAAAATAAGTAGAAATAAAAACTTTTTTAAAGTGTGCATATAACCCACACTCAAACGTGGGAGCTCCCTCTGGGATCCCTGGAAGGTTAATGCTTTCTCTCACACTTATATGCTCTGGTCTTACCCTCACTAGTAGATATATATTGATTTTTTTTTAAGTTAAGAAAAGACATCTGGAATGGAGAAACATTCTATCATACTTCATATTTCAAAGGTCAATGGAAATTAGAATTTACTCTCCTGAACACAAAGTGAAACAAATCTTTTTTGGTGTCAGAATTTTCCAAGATACACCCAACCACACAAGTTCTCTTCTGAAATGTTCTCACTAAGCCTGTATAAATTGCCTGAGTTTCTTCAGCACTAAAGAATGGCCAAATTTTTTTCCATTCAAAGTTGCCCAGAAACTATATTTTTCTTTTTCAGATGTTCAGAAACACTGGGAGGTTTTTTGGTTAAGAGAATGTTGAGATAATGAGGTGATTAGAGCTTCAGTTACATCTGCAACAGCACATGTAAACAAGAATTTGCAAAAAGATTCCTTAATCTAGAAAGAAGTTTTCCTACCCAAATGCCTTGCAAAACAGGAGCCAGGCTTTGACAGGTATAAATTAGAACCAATCTGGAAAGCTTTTTGGGACAGGTGCTGATTGAAATGGAAATTTCACACAACAAAATTGATTATACCTAAAAAATTTAAGACTCTAAGAAGATGTGGAAGAAAAGCAAGACTAGGTTTCAGAGTTTTCTATTGAATGTTTCTGTGTATGTGGTTTCTGTGGAGTAGGCTTCCTCAAGCTCTAGAAAATTCTCTCACTACAGCTGCAGAGAGCAAGGACCTCAGAGGATATCTATTCAAGGCAGACAATTGCCATGAAGAAGTCCAGATCAGTGTCACCACCTAAGCCAATAAGTTTAGTCTCACTCTCATAGTAAGTGAAGTAAGTCAGAAAGAGAAAGACAAATACCATATGATATCACTTATATCTGGAATCTAGTGTATGGTACAAATGAACCTATTTACAGAAAAGAAACAAACTCACGGACATGGAGAACAGACTTGTGGTTGCCAAGAGTGAGGGGGAGGGAGCGGGAGGAACTGGGAGTTTGGGGTTAGTAAATGCAAACTTTTGCATTTGGCCTGGATAAGCAATGAGATGCTGCTGTATAGCACAGGGAACTATCTAATAACTTGTGATGGAATGTGATGGAGGATAATGCGAAAAAAAGAATGTATATAAATGTGTGGCTGGGTCACTTTGCTGTACAGCAGAAATTGACAGAACATTGTATGACTGGGTCACCTTGCTGTACAGTAGAAACTAACAACACTGTAAACCAGCTATAATGAAAAAAAAAAAACAGAAAAAAAAAGAAAAAAGAAACTGACAGAACATTGTAAATCAACTATAATTTAAAAAAAAAAAAAAAAAAAAGTCAGTCTCCACCACCAAGGAAGCCAAAAATCCACCTTGGACTTTCCAGGCACCAAAGCTTGGTAGTTACCAAGATGAAACATTCCACACTGATCCAACTCCCATGCCCCTCTTGTTTGGTGAATCTGCTTCCCCTTTCCTCTACTTTGATTGAGGGGTAGGTGAAAAGAGTTGAAGCAAACCAGACAGGAAGCAGGATAAAACATGTATCAAAAATGTTACACTGGAAACGTAGATTTGTTGTGATTTTTCATTGGGATTCAACTGCAACATATTTCAGAGATGTCTTTAAAACCTAAATAGATTTCTGCTGAAATAGAATACAAGGAAATTCAAGTGATCCCAAAAATCTTTTCACACATTACAGTACATTTTTAGAGAGATTCATGATAATAAAATGCTACTTGATTCAGATTCAGACGTTTTAAGAACTGGGGAGATGTAGTTGCACAGGGCCATGAGCAGAATCATTTTTGGAAGTGACATCCATGGCAATATCAATTGGCGAAAATCAATGGAACATGGTTGTAGTCATCACACTTCCCCAAAAAAAGAAAACCTATAATGTTTGACACATACAGATGTAATGATGCTAAAAATCTCTTCTTTCATAGTATGTATTAAAGCAGTGGTTCTCAGTAGGACAGAGAAGCAGAAGGTGATCTGTGGGAGAAGCCAGAGGAGATTTGATGTAACTGGTGGGGGAGGGGGTTCAAACTAAATATCCCCTCCCCATGTATGCCAAAATCAGAGGCAAAGGAAGTATGAAAACATCTGTAATTTTAAAAACTTCCTAGATGATTCCACCATCCCCACAACTCTTAACCGGAACAAATGAGCAAACCAAAAGCCCTCTCTGTTTTAAGAAATTGAGAATGACTGCTTTTATGACAAGTCAAAGGGGAAAAAAAAAAAAAAAACACCTATTGTATAGTCATATTTTAGAGTATTTTAGAACTGAGGGAAAAAAAAAAAAAAAAAGCTGTAACAATGCCCAGTTTCCTCATTTTGTAGTTGAAGAAACTGAACATTAGAGACATTTGATTACTTTTGTTAGAGGATATAGCTGAACCATTAAAAGAAATTTTCTATAACAAATAGAAAGTACAATAGAAAGTTGAATCAGGGAATGTTTATTTATTTATAGCAAGCTTTAGAAAACAATTTTTGAGCACTTACTCTGTAGTAGATATTCCAACTGCATATATTATTTTAAATCCTCACATCTACTGCAAGAGACAAATACCATTTTCTCTATTCTACAGATTGGATAGAAAAGGATGAAGGCATAGAGAAGTGAAATAATAGTATTAGTATTGGTAGAGCTGGGATTTGAACTCAGGCTGTCTAACTCCAGAGCCTGCACAACCAGGACACTAGGCTTCACTCCTCTGCTGAGCTGCCACCATGTACCCGGCACTCTGCCAATCTCTGTAATTATAACAGTGGGACGGAAAACTCTTTTCATGGAGCAACATAAATAATAAAAAGTAAACCAGTGATTAAATACATGCTTTCAAAGTTCTGATAATTACAGCAAAGAAGAGCAATTATAAGAAAAAGCATTACTATTTCCAGAACAGAAACAGACTCACAGATTTTAAAACCAACCTTATGGTTACCAAAGGGGACAGGTAGGTGGGAGGGATGGACTGGGGCTCTGGGACTGGCATCTGCACACTGTGGTATATGGAATGACTGACCAATGGGGACCTGCTATATAGCATAGGGAACTCTACCCAATATTCTATGATAATCTTTATGGGAAAAGAATCTGAAAAAGAAAGGATGTGTGTCTATGTATCACTGAATCACTTTGTTGTACAGCAGAAATTATCATAACATTGTAAATCAACTATACTTCAATAAAACTTAAAAATGGGGAAAAAAGAAAAAACATTATAAGAGGGAACACCTAAATTTAGGAGGTCAGGGAAGAGAAATGACATCTTAAGACGAGGCTGAAAAGGGGTCATTCATGTGAAAAGGGTCTGAAGCACAGGAAGTAATGCCTGCCGTGGCCATGAGACAGAAGAGTTCAGCCTCTCAAGGGACAGAAAGAAGGCCATTGCAACCGGAATGTGGGTAATAGTCACAAATACACTAGAGAAGACAGGAGAGGGGAATGGGAGGGCCAGATCATGCAGAGCCTCATTATTAGAGTTGAAGAGTGAACTTCTTTCTCACTGGGTAGGGGAGAGGAGGGGTGGGCAGGGAGCACATGTTCTTCTCCCTTGATGTGTAGACTGCCTAAATATGCCACCTCATTTTCCTCCCATGTGTTGCCATCTACTAGTCCTTTATTATCCTCCCTTTCTTTATGTATGGGCTTCCTTTCCATGAAACCACTGCCATTATTCATAATAACGTCAACATTCACAAGATTATCCATTGGGACTCGGGTTTTTATAAAGACACCAGCTCTAATGTACTTTGCCCCACTTCATGATCCATACATTTGTTATATCCTAGGCCCTATGTTTCATCAGCAGAAATCGCTCCACTTCCAAAATCTCAACTCCAAGCATTTCATTCTTCAATCACCACTTGCAACCATTCTTGGTTCAATACCCTACCAACAAAATTCTTACACCTTATGAAGACCTCCATTCCGTGGACCCCACCATTTTTTTCACCATCATCCCATCTTCTTTGCCCCTGTTAAGTACCAGTGGACAATAACAGCCCTGGTGGATGCCAATATTTGACATGGGTAACCAAACAGCTGAATATCGAGGGAGAAAATCACACTGGGAAGTTGACTGACTTCACACAACATTCATGACCACAAACCTCAACAGCCCTCAAAATACCAGCAATTTGACTGTATTTCCCCATGGCTTAGCCACTCTCCAAGATGACTATTTTATCCATTCTCCTCACTCATCAAGTTATCCTCATTGCCTTCATTTGTTACTTCACTTCTTGTTTTGAAACACTCCATGTTTCCAAATAGGAGCCATCAAACAGGAGCTCACTCATCTTCCCATCACCAACTCTATAAAACTTTCTGCATCAGCACACACTCTCTACTCCTTCTCTCCTTAAAACAGAAAATGCGTCTTTCCTCCATTCGAGTTCAGACCTTGCTCTGGTGTATCCTATCTCTCTGGCCTTCTCAAGATCTTCACTCTGTCATTATCCCCTCTCTCTTCCATATCATCAGTTCTCTATTTCTCCCAGGCTGCATCCATCAACATGTTCTAGTATTTTTTTTTAAAGGAAGCAAACCTTCTTCATTGGCCCAGGATTATACTTCATCTCCATCTCTCTAATTCTCTTCATAGCAGCACTTCTCAAAAGTGTCCACCTCCTCAGAAACTACATTCTATTTTCTGACCCTGTGCGCCTATAGATCATCCTTCAGTGCCATCAGCACTACCACATTGCCAAAACTAGTGGGCAATTCTCAACTCATCCTTTCAGTAGCATTTGTTATGCTTAAAGTACTCCTGACCAGAAATTCTCTCTCCTTTGTTTTGTGACAATGTACTCCCCTGGTTTTCCTCTCACTTCATTAAAAGTTCCTCTTCAGGAGTTTCTGCTGTGGCATAGCAGGTTAAGGACCTAGCATTGCCACAGCTATGGCGTAGGGTTGCAGCTGTGGCTCGGATTCAGTATCTGGCCTAGGAACTTCCATATGCCATGGGTGCAGCCAAAAAAAAAAAAAAAAAAGTTCTTCCATCCTCTGCCCAAATACTCCTTCTCCAAACTCTGGTTCTTCCTCTTCTGCTTCTACTACTGGAAGTGGAAGGGTTCTTCACTGCTTCGTCCAGAGTTGTCTTCTTATCTCATAACTAATTCTTTCTGTCTCCGTCTCTCTATATGTGTCTCTCTGTCTGTTTCTCTCTGTGTGTGTGTCTCTCTCTGTATCTCTCTGTCTTTCTGTCTCTCTCCTGCTTTCCACACTCCTCCAGCAATAACCAATATTCATAAGCTAAAAATTTACATATCTGGCACCAAACTATTCTCTGAGCTTTTGACATATATATCAGTTGCACACCTGTTATCTTTCCCTGACATCTAATAGGCATCTCAGAATTAATCTCATCAAAACACACCTAAAATGTGATGCTCCCTTAGTTTGTCTCACATTATACTACCTGTCACCACATCTTTGTTTTATGCCTTTTCCTTCCCCCACCCACAGCCCCCAAAGTCAATTAGCAAATCTTGTCTCTAGTCAATCTAGCTGTTCTTTGCCTAGATAATGCTGTCACTGTCATGTCTCCCTTGGGAAGCTCCAGTCTGGCCTGTGTGCTTCCTTAGGCCAAGTGCTGATGCCAGGTGTGGCTAGACCCCAAATCTACATGGGTTGTGAGTCAGCAGGCACAGTGGTTTATATTTCCAGTGTAAAAGCTAGTTCATTTCAGTTCTAGAGCGCAAGTTGTGTTTTCCCAACCTAGAGCCTTTCCCTTTCCTCCTAAAGTTTCCCTGGGTCCTACCTAGTAGTACCTAATCTTCAAGCCCTTGTCTCATACTCTAAGGTGAAAGAAAAATGTAAAAGACAATGTTGCTTCTCACAGGTTTTAATAGAAATGAAAACTTCATCAAAAATACAGAAATGTGAAAAAAAATGAAATTCAGGCATCAACCAGCTGGAAGAACCACAAGAAGCAGTGTCAAGGTATACATTCCAACAGGCCTTTGTGTAATCATCAAGCCTACAAATGGCCTTGCTCTGTATAAGACCTCAGAAGGATAAAAATGTCTGATGACGTGAATGATCCACCAGCAATGATGCTGGCCTGGCCAAGCATCATCTGGTGACTCTGTGTATGACCAGTTACTGTTGTCTTCCAAGTGTGATCTGCCTTCCTCTTCCATGATCCTGGAGTCTATCTTGCAAACATCAGTGGCCACAAATAACAGCATAATCTACATGTGCATTTAATGCATGGTTTGAAAAGCACATCATTATTTCAAAAAACTTAAAAAGAGAAAAACAAGGATAGCTTTCTGTGGGAGTAAATCCCCACAACACATGGATTATTAAAGCATAATAAAGCTAATTATCAGTCACCTCATCTTTGTACTTGTGAATTCTAATTCCTACAGTGAACAACACTTCTTCAAACTGGATTCTGACAATTGACTCAGTTGGAAGAATTCATCTAAACACTAAAGATGCAATCTGACTCTTCACTAAATAGATGGAGTTTTGAGCTTCAGTCAAAATAATTAATTGAGATATTACAGATAGAGAACCACAAGGAAAGATATATTGAAAATTCAAACAGAAAGTCTTTGATTAAAATATGACTGTCTGGAAGTTCCTACTGTGGCTCAGCAGATTATGAACCTGACTAGTTTCCATGAGGATGCAAGTTTGATCCCTGGCCCAGCTCAGTAGGTTAAGGATTCAGTGCTGCTGTGAGCTATGGTGTAGATCACAGAAGAGGCTTGGCACTGGCGTGGGTGTGGCTGTGGCATAGGCTGGCAGCTGCAGCTGTAATTTGACCCCTAGCCTGGGAATTTCCATGCCATGGTATAGCCCTAAAAAAGGGGGGGAGGGGAGATATATATATATCTGTGTGTCTTATTGTGGTTGGTTCCAATACATTAGAACACTTGAAGATCAGGATGCATTTCAGGCTGACAGCATTTGCTGAAGTGTCTCTGTTCAAGTGGCTAAAACTTATCATAATAAACACAAAATGGATATTTTCAAAAGAAATAATCTAAGTCACTTTTATGTTACTTGCACATAAATTCAACTCTTTTAACCTGAAGCCAGCATCTTCAGAAATATAATTAATTTTCTAGCTCAAAGTAGGAAGATGATAAAAGCAAGCACTCTGCATGATTTGTAAGCATAGCTAATCCTTATTTCTCTAGACACTTATTTTTCAATTTTTTGATTTAGCATACTTTCAGTTGCTTCTCTAACTTGTTTTCTGCTGCCTCTAGGCCATTTCGCTGTTTATTAGCAGCTAATTCAAAGTAATTAAGGGTTACTATGGGAGGTAGAAGGTAAGTTCAGTCAATTTTCTTGTTTTTTTTGGCAATAATTTCATTGGAATTAATGGCTGATTGATGGTTTTTCATTCACATGTACTCAATTTTTTCCATATCAGCACTGATGCTCGGCCAGTGAGTGATGAAAGGCTGTAGCTAAGAAGAGCTTGCTCTTCTCAAGTTAAACATGCATTCACCATGTGACCCAGCAACCCCCACCAACGAGGCATTTGCCCAAGAGAAATGAAAAAGTAGGTCCACATAAATACCTCTAGATAAATGTTTATAGTAGCTTTAGTGATAATCACTAAAAACTGGGAAAGAAAAAAAACACAAGCATCCATCAATGAGTAAATGGATAAATAAGTTGATTATAAAATACAACTCATTTACAAAAGAGAAACAGACTCACAGATTTAGAAAACAAACTTACGGTTACCAAAGGGGAAACATGGGAGGAGGGAAGAGTAGGAGTTTGGGATTAACACATATTCACACTACTATATATAAAATAGATAAACAACAAGGACCCATTGTATAGCACAGGGAACTCTATTCAATATTCTATGATAACTTATATGGGAAAAGAATCTAAAAGAGAATGGATATAGGTATATGTATAGCTGAATTCTTTCTGGTTTCACTGTCAGGAATAATGGTGATTACTCTAGGTGATTGGCTTATTTTTCACTTTGGAAAAAAACGTACTGCATTCCCTTCCTCAAAGTGCCAATTAGAAGTCTTAGTTTCTACTCCCAGACTGCCTATAACAAGTATGTGGGATTTTGTGGCTAGAATGTGGGTACTTAACCTCATTCCAAATTCCCTTTCACTTTTCTATCCTTTATTTTTCCTTTGCCTCATATTTCTTACCAGTCTTATATTTAACTTATTCTTTATGTCTTTGTATGCCACTTTAATTATTGCAAATAGAAGAGGAGAAAGAGGACAGAGAGAAAAGTAGGAAGACAGAGAGAAAAAGAGTGATGAGTTTCCATATATAATGATAAGACTCAGAATTTTAAGCCTTCATTTCTTATTGTTTTCAAACTGAAATTAACATGAAGGTACAAATTCAGAACACTTTATCCTACCTGTCTCAGAAATAATAATTATAAGAGAAATCATTTTGTTGATATTTTCAAGCAAATAAAAGAATGATTTTAGAGTTTTATCTAAAGCTAAACTATTCCATATGCAACGATAAACACTGCCTGGACCAGTAAGAAATAACTTCAAGCAAAGGCTACCTTCTGTAATTGTATATGATTTGCCATAATACTAGAAAATGCAGTATTTTCTTCACGGCCCAAGAGAACAGCATTGAAGGACTATGTGGTACCTAAATTGAAAGAACAGTTTCTTGTGAGAGAAGCAAATAACATGGATTTTTCCAGTGACCAAGGTAACTGTGGCTTCAAATACATTTCTAAATAATAAAATAAGTCAGGATATTAGCGGACAGATAAAATCAACTGTGAAAATGTGTGTTTGGCTCCATTTATTTAAGACCTCCCTGAAGTAGTTCAAAACCAAGGAAATTATCTGGCAATATCAACTATGAAGTAGAATTAATTTTCTGATAATGTCTTAGAGAATCAAATCAAACAGCCCTGCTTAAGTAGCACCTAGCCTGAAAAGCTGATTTATTAAATCTATATTAGTTGAGTGGATCAGATATTAATATCCATCCCACAATTTTTCCAGCAACTTTTATGATCTCTTTGTACTGTATTGGTAACACTAAGGATACTGGTAAAATTGATGATGAATGATAACACTATAGGCAGCCCTCAGCCCTCAGCCTCAGTGGGAAATTGGGTCCAGGACCCCTGAGGATAACCAAGTCCAAAGCTGCTCAAGTCCCTCATACAAAATGGTGCATTTATTTGCATATCTCTTATGCATATCCTCCTGTATACTTTAAATCATCTTTAGATTACTATAATACCAAATACTATGTAAATGCTATGTCAACAGTTATAAATACAATGTAAATGCTATGTAAATAGTAGCCAGCACACAGGGAATTCAAGTGTCACTTTTTGGAGGTTTCTGAAAATTCTTTTTAATATTTTCAAACCATGGTTGATTGACTCCATGGTGGCATAGCTACAGATACAGAAGGCCAACTGCCTATCCTTTAATGGGCCCTCCTATCCTGATGCTTCCTTGATTTCACTCACCACCCATCCCACTGCACCCAGCTCTGATTACAACTATATGTGATATCTACAGAAAGATGAAAGGACAAGCATTTGGGAACAAAAAGTCTTATGAAGCAATTTAAGGGTGA
Source organism: Phacochoerus africanus (assembly GCF_016906955.1). Classification (NCBI taxonomy): domain Eukaryota; kingdom Metazoa; phylum Chordata; class Mammalia; order Artiodactyla; family Suidae; genus Phacochoerus; species Phacochoerus africanus. The sequence continues at coordinate 55,286,040 of NC_062545.1, forward strand.
AGACATTCCTTAACATAATATTTATTCTAAGTATAAATTTCAACAGTAGTGGGGAAGAAAAGGTAACAGGAAACAGTAACAGGAAAAAAAAGTAACAGGAAAGGATTGTAATTGTGATATACAAAAGTAGATTAATTATTTGAGTACTTTCAATTTATAATGAATAGTCTCAATGAAGCTAAGTTTAAATTATGTAAAGAAATTTACTTTGAGCAATCATGTGATAGTTGAAAAATAACTTTGTGGGAGAAAAAAAAAAAACAAGAAGAGATTGCTTCTGCTTTCTAACACCACCCACTTTTTGGAATTATGTCTCTAAGCTCCTGTGGTTTCTGTGAAGACTTTCCAATCCTCTCTATCTCCCCTCAGTCCCATTGGCTTTGATCCTTCTCCAGCCTCCTCAATCCAACCTCCAAAAGACTCAGCACTGAGTCTTGGCCCTCTTCTCTGCCAGCCCCATCCTCTTCCCTGGATTATCTCAGTCACTCCTGGAGTTTTACTCACCATCTACATGCTAATGGCTCCCAAAGGTATATTCTAAACTCAACCACTCCTTTGCTGTTTGACTTGCATGGCCCTTCATTCAGTACTTATGTATTCAGTTCCTGAGTGCTCATAATGTACAAGGTATGAACCCTGGGTCTGGGGAATAGAGTGGTGAGCTGAACAAAATCCCTGATTTCATGAAGCTTACCTTCCAGTGAGGAAACAGGTCATAAAGACAACAAACAAGTAAAATATTTATGTGTTAGAGGCAATAACTGCTAGGGAGAAAAATTAATCAGGATGCAGGGATAGAGTATTCAAATTGAAGGTGGCAACAATTCTAGGTAGAATGGTCAGGGGAGAAGCTCTGAGGAGTTGAAATTTAATCAGGTAACCAGAGTAGGAGTAAGAGACAGGCAAAGAGGGGAGAGACTTTTGAGGCAGAAAGTAGGGTAAGTGAAAAAGCCCTGAGGCAGGAATGACATGGGGAGTTTTCTCAAGTGTAAGAAAGAAGACGAGTGTGCTTGAAGCAGTGATGAGGGGAAAAAGGAGGACGATGGGATCAGAGTAGTAAGCAGAAGCCAAAAAAAGACTTTTTGAGCCATTATAAGAACTTTAGATTTTATTCCAACTGAGATGGGAAGCCAGTGGAGGGTTTGGAGCAAGTGAGTGATATGATCTGATCTATGGCCTGCTTGATGTCACAAGCAACTTGAATGCCTCACAAGCATCTCAAACTGAACGTGTTCGAAACAAAATTTTTCATCTTCCCACCACCAAAATAACACAAGATAACATAAACTATCCTATGTCTTTTCCATTTCTTCCCCATTTTAGTAAATGGTACCACACACAACTATCCAAGCCGGAATCTTGCAAATCATCCTAAATTCATCTGTCTCCTTTATCTCACATATCCATTCCATGCAGAAAGGAAGGCAGGCAGGCAGGCAGGCAGGAAGAAGGAAGGAAGGAAAAAAGAAAGGGAAAAAGAAAGAGAAAAGGAAAAAAATCGTTACTATCATCAAAAAAGACTATTTGCTTCTCTGAATCTCTCATGCCACCGACTTTATCCATGACTACCTCACCTAAATGAAAACACCAGGGCTGGATCTTTTACAACTTTGATTTTTCATCAATGGCTTCCCCATGCTCTAAAAGTCAAATTCATACCCATTGCGTGATCTATGAGACCTTGCATGACTGATGCCATGGCCAGCTCACACCACTCTTTCCAAACTTTCCGAGCTCTAGCCACACTGACCTTTATCATTTCCGGGTACATACGACCTTCAGGCATTCGGCTTACTCTTCTCTACCATTCACTCACAGTGCTCTCTCTTCCTTCAATGTTAACAGACATGTCCCCTCCTCAGGGAGGACTCCTGAACCTACTCCAGCCTAGGATTCTACTTCATCACTGTCTACCACAGCATCCTCTCCTGGTATTTTTATAGCACTTACCATACTGGGAGCTTCATAAGAGCAGGGACCTTGAACGTCTTACTGCGATGTACACAGTCCCAGAATTGGGCTGGAGCAGAGCAGGTGCTCAATACATATTTGTTGACTGAAGGATCCATTGGTACTGATATGTCCCCACATCATGTGGAAATGTTTGTAATCATACAACACTACTTCTTTATTTAAAAAAAAAAAAAGACACTTTCCTAAAATACTCACTTTAAAAAAGTAAATTTAAGGAATTAAATTATAGTACCCATTTGATTTTTACATAAACTTGGTTATATATTTCCACAGGAGAAAAAAATATCGATCCCAAGAAATAATTAAAAGTAATTAAAATGATAGCAAATCTTTGAAAATCACATGCACATTTCATTCTTCAAATATTATTTGAATGAAAAGCATAATAGTTTTGAATCTCTTCTGCATCCTGGATACTGTCCTCAGCACATTCCTTATCTTGCCTCACTTTATTCTCACACCCATTCTCAGCTTAAGAAGCCACTGCCTCTAGTTCAGAGATAAGAAAATTGAAGCTCAGAATTGTTCAGTGACCTGTCTGAGGCTATACAACTAATTGGGACAGAAATCAGATTCATACTCAGCTGCCTGTTATATTGCAGAGATCATCTGAAAATACACATTTTTTCCTGATCATAATATTAAAAGTAAACTGATATATGCCAATGCCCTTTAACTAAACCTTAAAACACTGGGCCAGGAAATGTCTTTAACTTACATCACAGAAGAAGGAGAAATATATTCTTTGGAACTGGGCCAACCTCAGTGCACACACCTCATAACAGGTCACTAGCTGGTGATCATTTAAAGGATTCCTTAGGAGGTCCCATCATGGTGCAGTGGAAATGAATCCAACTAGGAACCATGAGGTTGCAGGTTTGATCCCTGGCCCCGCTCAGTGGGTTAAGCATCCAGCATTGCCGTGAGTTGTGGTGTAGGTCACAGATGCAGCTCAGATCCTGCATTGCTATGGCTGTGGCGTATGCCAGAGGCTACAGCTCTGATTGGACCCCTAGCCTGGGAACCTCCATATGCCACGGGTGCGGCCCTAAAAAGACAAAAAATAAATAAATGAATAAATAAATAATAAATAAATGATTCCTTAAGTTTCAGTTATGGGTTTCTCTATCCCAAGGTAAACAATGTTTTGATAAAAACTTATAATCCTATTGTATCCTTCCTTATGTGAGCTCTCTTGATTATAAGTTTCTTTCATAATAGCATAGGGCTTTTAATGACAGTTATCACCTATTCTTAGCATCTTTGGCAAGATTTTCAGTGGCAAATATACTGCTTATCTCTATGAACTAGTTTACCAGTTGCCATTGAGCATACGATCGGTATAATCTATTACTTTTCTAAAGCTGAGTTTCTAGGCCCTGACCCATTTTACTGAGCTCAAATATGGATATAAAGTATGTGCATTGGGCTGCCTAAGTGGGAGGAATCTTCTTGGTGTTTCCACACTGATAAAAAGATAAATCACCAATAATGAGTAATGAATTGAGAATTCCATCTTTTCATCCCCTCACAGTTCAGGGAACATAGTAAACAGTTAACAATAATTTGCTGAATGAATGAATAAATGTATAAATGAGAAAATAAGTGCAAGTGAGCAGAAGGAAAAGGTATATAGATTTTGCTTGAAACACAAACACTGCTGTTCACCTCAAGGCTATTGATTTTTTAAGAAGTTGTTCCTTTCCTACGTTCTTGATATTTTATCATTTAAGACTTGAACCAATTTTTACTTTATAACTTCCTACCTACTATAAAAGCACAATTTGTTTACTATAGAAAATTTTAAATGCATATATATAAAAGATAAATTAAATGATCAGTAATGCTCCTTTCCTCCCATATACCCCCAAACAATAAAAGACAGCACACCAAGAGCTCCCACTGTGACTCAGCAGGTTAAGAACCCGACATAGAGTCTGAGAGGATGCAGGTTTGATCCCTGACCTCGCTTGGTGGGTTAAGGATCCGGAGTGGCCACAAGCTACAGGGTAGGTCACAGATGCAGCTCAGATCCATCATTGCTATGGCTGTGCTGTAGGACAGCCGCCACAGTTCCGATTCAACCCCTAGCTCAAGATCTTCTATATGCCACAGGTGCAGACATAAAAAGAAAAAAAAAAAAAAGACAGCACACCAGTACTAAAAAAGAATGATAAATTATTTCTTATCTCAAAGTCTAATGCTAGATATGCTATAAACAGTTAATGCCTATTTTGTTTTCCAATGTAGTATTTTTTAACCTTTATTGACAATAATACTTGTAGTGAACTATTTAGAATATATCATGTACTGAGACAGGTTTTTTGCAAATATTGTACTGTGATCTTCTTAAGGACATCTAAAGTAGGCAGCACTGTCAACCTTTTTTAAAGATGAAGCAAAGGTTTAGGAAGGTTAAATAATGTTATAGGGGTAACAGTTCTGACATGGAGCAGAACTGGGCTTCCAGTCTGACTCCAAAGTCTACACTATCTCCGCATAGCATGTGGCTGCCTATATAGGGTAGAAACATGTGATACTGCCAATACTCAACCATTTCAGATGTAGAAAAATGCAAATTGTACATGGTGCCATCTAATATAAATAAGGTTAGTAATCTCTTGAATCAAGTCCCATGACAAATACGCATCAAAATATCAAGGTGAGGAGTTCCCTTTGTGTCTCAGCATGTTAAGAACCTGGCTAGTCTTCATGAGGATGTGTGTTTGATCTTTGGCCTTGCTTAGTGGATTAAGGATCCAGATGCAGCATAGGTCACAGATCCAGCATTGCTGCAGCTGCAATTGGAACCCTAGTCTGGGAACTTCCACATGCCACAGGTGTGGCCACACAAATTTTAAAAATAATAATCCATTTTAAAAATATTAGGGTTAAGGGTTAAAAGCAGCTATCAGAGGATGTGTGCACAAACCCTGGCTTCCATACTGAATAGCACTGAGTCCTGGAAAAAATCTCTTTACTGGAGGTTTATTTTCTTGTTGAAAAAAATAACATTGCCCTGCCCTGCACACTTCATAGGGATCTGGGAGAAGCAAATGGAGTGTATAAAACTGTAAAGGATGTAAAACATAAAGTGATTACTATAAACAAGACTTGCACATACGGGAAATCCAACAAGCCACAACTCCAAGTTTCAAATGAGGGAGTAGCATTATAAATGAAGGAAGAAGGCCCTAAAGAACCTGTCACAGTGATGTTAACTCAGTTTTTTATCATCACGCCAAGGCCAGTGCCTACGAGTGACGGTGATTCTGCCGTGTCCTAAGGATCGATAGCCTATCCTAAATGTCAAACAAGTGCTTTAAAATGTATGCACAGAAGTTCTGCCTGATCTACAAAAATGCATCACCATATATGGGAAAAAAAAGCTCAAATCTGCTTAAGAAATAAGTATTGCTGTACTATCTGAAAACTCTAATAGGAATTTCAAGAAGCCCAGAGGCTTCTGGGCAGCCTCCCAAATTTAAGGAGAAGGAAACATTATAGATACTGGCAAAGTATCAAACTCCAAGAACATGTGTCTAACCTGGAGAAGGCTTCTGGATCAAGGTCTTAGAAGAACCCTGTACTGCTATTGATTATTAATGCTCTTTTCTAGACCCCTTTTCTAGAAATAGCAGTTCATCTCCAGTCTCAGTATGAAGAGATTCTTCCCCTTCTTTGGAAATATTTTTCCAGTGTGATTTTCATTCAAGATTTGTTATCCCTTCCTATCTTTTTAGCATGTGAGGTTATACAAGTGAACATATTTTCTAAACTGAAAAGCTCTGGACAAAGGGAAGGCCTCTTGATGATCACTTCCTGATCAGACACTAGTCACTCTTCTTCCTGCATTCTTCTTCCAAGCAAGAATTTTAAGGAGAACTTAATTAACCTATCACATTAATGAAGACATACCTTCCCTTGTTGGTACCATGAAAGAAGATGTCTTCAACAACTAGTATTAGGTTTAAAAAAAATGAAAGTATTTGTAGAGCATATTGATTTTACTTTAGGTCTGGTTCAAAATTGGCATTATGTGCTCTTTTCATTAAATAAGAAAAGGCTCAATGTCTTGGCTATTGTGAATAGTGCTGCAATGAACATACAGGTGCATGTGTCCTTTTTAAGGAAAGTTTTGTCCAGATATATGCCTAAGAGTGGGATTGCTGGGTCATATGGTAGTTCTATGTATAGATTTCTAGGTATCTCCACACTGTTCTCCATAGTGGTTGTACCAGCTTAAACATTCCCATCAACAGTGCAGGGGGGTTCCCTTTTCTCCAAACCTCCTCCAGCATTTGTTATTTGTGGACTTATTAATGATGGCCATTCTGACTGGTGTGAGGTGGTACCTCATGGTAGTTTTGATTTGCATTTCTCTAATTATAAGTGATGTTGAGCATTTTTTCATCTGCTTGTTGGCCATCTGTACCTCTTCCTTGAAAAAGTCTGTTCATATCTTTTGCCCATTTTTCAATTGGGTTGTTGGCTTTTTTGCTCTTGAGTTGTATAAGTTGCTTGTATATTCTAGAGGTTAAGCTCTTGTCAGTCGCATCATTTGAAACTATTTTCTTGCATTCTGTAAGTTGTCTTTTTGTTTTCTTTTTGGTTTTGTTTGCTGTGCAAAAGCTTGTCAGTTTGATGAGGTCCCATTGGTTTATTTTTGCTTTTATTTCTGTTGCTTTGGGAGACTGACCTGAGAAAATATTCATAAGGTTGATGTCAGACAATGTTTTGCCTATGTTCTCTTCCAGGAGTTTGATGGTGTCTTGTCTTATATTTAAGTCTTTCAGCTATTTTGAGTTTATTTTTGTGCATGGTGTGAGGGTATGTTCTGGTTTCACCGATTTGCATGCAGCTGTCCAGGTTTCCCAGAAATACTTGCTAAAAAGACAACACAAATGTCCATCGACAAATGACTGGATTAGGAAGATGTGGTATATATACACAATGGAATACTACTCAGCCATAAAAAAGAACGAAATAATGACATTTGCAGCAACATGGATGGAACTAGAGACTCTCATCCTGAGTGAAGTAACTCAGAAAGAGAAAGACAAATACCATATGATATCACATATCTGGAACCTAATTTATGGCACAAATGAACCTTTCCACAGAAAAGAAAGTCATGGACTTGGACACAGACTTGTGGTTGCCAAGGGAGAGGGAGGGAGGAGGGAGAGGGGGAGGGAGAGGGGGAGGGAGGGGTGGATGGGGAGCTTGGGGTTAATAGATACAAACTATTGCTTTGGAATGGATTAGCAATGAGATCCTGCTGTGTAGCACTGGGAACTATGTCTAGTCACTTATGATGGAGCATGATAATGTGAGAAAATAGAATGTGTACACATATGTGTAAGTGGGTCACCGTGCTGTACAGTAGAAAAAAATTGTATTGGGGAAATAACTATTAAAAAATAATAATAACAAAAAACTAAAAAATAAATAAGAGTGGGGAAAAAAAAGAAAAAGCTCAAAGTTCTTGTGTATCTCTCTCTCTCTCTCTCTCTCTCTCTCTCTCTCTCTCTCTCTCTCTCTCACTCGCTATCTTTTTTTTTTTTTTCATTCTCAACCTTGGCCCATCTTTTCCCCATGGTTTTTCAGAATCACTTCCATTCTATGAAAATCTCCAGTCCCACATGTGGTTTCTACCTTAGCCAGTGCCCTGATTGCCTTCAGTTCCTACCATGGAAATTTTTCTCCAAATCTGCCCCCCCTCAGTGAACATTTTTCTGAGGGACCTCTCAGAAGATTGTGGAAATCCCTTATTTTCCAAGGTGGACTCTTCCACCTGGGATCCCGTTCCTTCCCATATTCCCCGCTTCTCACTCCCCTTCATCTTCCTGTGTTCCCTTCCCATGGGATGGAAGTCGCCTTTATCTCTAAAAAATGAAATAAAAATAAACCAGAGGCAAACAAAACAAAAGACTCATCTCCAGCATATTCCTCCTTTATATTACTATTCCATGGTACATCCTCTTTGACAACAAGCCCTGAAAACAGTTGTCTATACTCATTTCCTGAGCTTCTTAGCCGTGTGCTCTTCACCCTGAAGTCTGGTTTCTATTTATTGCTCTTCATGAATCTTCTAAAAGTCTTCTCTCAAAAATCAGAGCCATCTTTATCTCTTCTCTCTTCCTCCCACAGCCCCTAACTAATCACTTGGTATATTTTGTCAATTCTTTCTCCACACTGCCTCTTATATCCACAGCTGCTTCTGTATCCCAATAGAAATAGTCCATGCCCAATTTTAGTTCTCTACTCCTTCCGCCCTGGATTATTACAAGTGTCTCCTAACCAGTCACCCTAAACATGCTGCCAACCCAAACCTCTACTTAAAGAGTAGGTCCTCTTGTTCCTCTATAACCAGACCCAAGCTCTGTTTCAGCCTCCACACAACCCCAGGCCTTCCTGCTCCACATTGGTGTCCTCACTTCTTCCTGGACTTCCTGGCTTGTGCTTTTGTTTATACTGTACCCTTAGACCCCTACTTCTTTCAAATATGACTGTGGAAACACACACAGATTTATTGGCCACCTCCACTGTGAAGCCCTCCCCCAAATGCTTATAAACTAATAGGACCTGAAAAAATTAGAACATTAAGATGTAAGTATATTATAGTCCCAATTTATATGTGTATTGGTATATAATCTATAAATACACTAGGTAGAAATCAGCCATGATACTGAAATTCTAAAGCATATGCTAGAGATATGCTATAGAACTTTGGCCAGCTCTTTTTCTTTTACATTTTCTTTTTGTTCTGTTTTGTTTTGCTTTTCAGGGCCGCCCCCTCGGCATATGGAAGTTTTCAGACTAGGGGTCGAATCAGAGATACAGCTGCTGGCCTACACACCACAGCTACAACAATGCAGGGAGCCGCATCTGTGACCTAGAGCACAGCTCAGGCAATGCCGGATCCCCGACCCACTGAGCAAGGCCAGGGATTGCACCGCATGGATCCTAGTTGGATTCATTTCCACTGCACCGCAACACGAACTCCTGCATTTTCTAAATTGTTCAAAATAGCTAATATTTATCGTGTGCATCTTTTATACTAAAACCCTTTACAAGCATTGATTCATTTAATCTAATAACAAACCAACCTCTGAAATAGGTATTACTATTATTCTCCTATTACTGAGGTAATCGGAAGTGAAGCCACTTGCTTGGTCACAGGGCCGGCAAGCGTGGTCTGACTCCAGAGCCTGCCCTGGTAAGAAATGCATGAAGAATTTTTACAATTGGAAAAACATGTTTTTAATTATCATTTTTCCTTCTGTCTCTACCCTCTGCCCACCTCCACACCAAATCACCACCAAATTCCAAATGCCTCTTCCATTTCCTTTAGAGACACTAATCTCAGCCAGGTGTTGAGGAGAAAAGCCATCTGATTAAGAAACTGTGCATGAATTTGTAAATTAGCAATTGCCATCTTGAGGTAATTACATCCTAAAAAGGATTCTTGTTAACATAAGTGAATCCCTAATTAGTGGAATTGCCTTAGTTGCTATGATTAAGTGAGTCTGTCTTCTACTAACATTATGTGAAGAGTCAGGGGCGTGTCTTAGGAAAAAGGATTTTCTCCATATTCCTTAAAGCCCAAAGGCTGTCTTATGCACAAGGTCTCCCTCTGTCTCTCAAATTGATCCTCCTTCCTATACAAGTTTGGTTCAAAAAGCACCAATAATCCCCACCCTCGGGCCTGGGAAAAATTCCAATTATACAGTTTTGATGCTACAGAGGCCACCAAAATCCAGGGTAAGAACCAAAGGTCCCAGGGATGCCCAAGGTTTATCTGGTTGGAATGCTCATTTTAGCCTGGCAAGAGCACCACAGTGCAACAAATCCATAACTAAAGCAATAGATGTGTTCATGATATTTATTTTAGTTGTGTGCGTAACTTCCCCAGAAAAAAAAAATTTCCAGGATATGTGTCTAGTCTAACCTTTCTTGTATCTCTCATATTTCAGGAGGTGAGTTTATAGCTGGGATTTTTACTTGTACTACATTTATTGCATAACGATGAGATTTTAAATGAAGGATTCTGCCTCATGTTTGCAACCTCAAAAGAATTATAGGGATTCATACGGCATTTTCTTCTCTCTGCATTTCTGGGGATCTGAAAGCCTGTCAAATATTTACCATGGTCAAATTCCTGCTGGAAATCTAATGGACCTGGCACACAGGTGGCAACCACAGGGGAAGCTGTGTGCCCCCCTAGGGAAGGGGCTGGGACTGACACAACACTGGAAGCTCATTTCCAGAAGAAAAGTCTTTCATGAGATGAAGGATCAAGAAGTGATGCAAAGGGGACTCATTCAACAGAAGGATATCTAGTAAGAATTTTTTTGGATGGATGGATGGGTGGGTGAATTACCAATGGGGATAAAAGCACCCTTGGAAGAACTAGTGGTCATAAAATATAGTTGGGGGATAAAATTGGGGGGGGAAATGAAGTAAGTAACATCCCTCCTTCCCTCCACCAGTTCTGGAGATAGTTTCATTGCTGTAATGTATTCAGGGAGTTGGGCAAAAAGGCAAGTGCTTTACCATGACAGTCCACCTTCTATGATTCAGGAGCAATCTCAGTGGGAAAGGGAGAACCACCAGAGGAGGTAAAGCCAAGAGAGAAGCTTGATTGTTCTAATTTTCCACATATACAGTGGAGTCCAAAAAGTGCCAGAAAACCAAATGGAGAAGTCAATGTAACCCCCAGTCTTATATACCCACCCAGATAAAGGAACACCACACTGGGGGAGGAGGGGAATGAGGTGAACAGGTTGTGTGGGCTGAGGTTGCCCAGAAATTCTTGAATATCTATCCTGGCTTAATTTTGGAAATTCGTATTATGCAATGCTTTCTGTTATTTAAAACTTTGCAAGAAGTTTGTAGTGAGATTAGCTATGGCAGAGACAACAAGTATTCCTTGCTCCACCTCACTGCCCCACCCTTTTGCTGTTAGGAAGGGCCTCATAACTAGGTCTGGACAAGAGGCTACAAACTGAAGTAGCTTTCGTCACTGTCAGGAGGAAGCACAGAAGTCCATCCTGTGTGAACGTATAAAAGAAGATGTGGTACACATCCACAATGTAATACTACCTAACCATAAAAAAAAGAATGAAATAATGCCATTTGCAGCAACATGGATGCAGCGAGAGATTATCATGTTAAGTGAAGTAAGTCAGAAAGAAAGAAAAAGACAAATCCCATATGGTATCACTTCCATGTGGAATATAAAATATGACACAAAGGAACCTATCTACAAAACAGAAACAGACTTATGGAAAAGAAGAAGAGACTTGTGGTTGCCAAGGGGGAGAGGTTTGGGAAAGGGATGGAGTGGGAGGTTAGGATTAGCAGATGTGAGCTACTATACACAGAGGGCTAGACAACAAAGTCCTATTCTATAGCACAGAGAACGATATTCAATGTCCTGTGATAAACCATAAGGGAAAAGAATATTTTTAAAAGACTGTATAAATATGTATAACTGAATTACTTTGCTATATAGCAGAAATTAATACAACATTGTAAATCAACTATCCTTCAATAAAAATTCTTTTAAATTAAAAAATAATTTTTTTGGTCTTTTTTTTGTTGGCATTTTGGGGCCACAACCTCGGCATATGGAGGTTCCCAGGCTAGGGGTCAAATTGGAGCTATAGCTGCTGGCCTACACCATAGCCACAGCAACTTGGGATCCAAGCCACATCTGCAACCTATACCATAGCTCACAGCAAAGCCAGATCCTTAACCAACTGAGCAAGGCCAGGGATTGAACCCACAACTTCATGGATACTAGTTGGGTTCATTAACCACTGAGCCATGATGGGAACTCCCTAAAAAATAATTTTTTTAAAGAGCCATCCTGTGGTCCTGTGATGCTCCTCCCTGATGCATAGACTGAAGGATCAACAGCTACCCGGGGGCATACTCTCCATTAGCCTTGCCTCTGGATAATTTGGGCTCAAATTTCAAATTCTTTTCCACACTAGCTGAGTGACCTTGGGTATATGGCTTAACATCTCTGGGCCCCAGTACCCTCAACTGTAAAACAAGTATAATAATAGTGCCAACCTCAGTGATTTGTTTAGGGTGACAGAGAGCAAGCATTCAGTAAATGCTATCTATTATTAATAATAGAAATAACATAATCAATGCCTTCCTTTGATTTCTCTCTTTTTTTTTAAGAAAGGAAGGTAAAGCCGAACATTTAAAATGTAACTAAGAAGTGTTATAATTCATACTATCCTTATGCGTCTTTTTCCTTGTTATGGCTTACATTTCTGTACTCAGAACCAACCCTCTGCTTTTAAAAAAATCTATCACAACCACATTTCCAGATTAGAATTATTTTAGCAGGTCTTAGTTTTTCTTTTTTAAAAGGAATATATCTCTCCAGAAGAAAACAAGAGTAAGTGATAGTGACTTACTATGCCATTTAACCAATATTTCCAGAAAAGATTACAGTATGTAAGAGGACAGCTTCTAATAAAGGTTTAACTCTGAAATGGAACTTCCAAACATTCATAAAATCTGGTCCTCTACCTTAATGCCACACCTCATACATTGTATTTACTGAAAATTTCAGCACAGATAAAGCAATCTCAAATTAAAAATGCAATGCTGGTGCCCAGAGTCATGTATTACCCAGATGTTACCCTAAATACTATTTCAATTCTTATTATCATGGTCATTTCTAAGCCATGTCATTCTGTTCCCACATTAGGATGAGAATGTGACAATTCTGTCTCCATGACTGCAGAAAGTTGAGAAATCCAATCAAGACCATCTTTCCTGGGCAAACTCTAAATGTAAAGTGACACCGATGAACCTTTCAGCACAATTTAAGGTGGATGTAACCTAGAAGGCACAGCTGTTCCCTCCACCCATGGCATCCCTCTATGCCTCGTCCTCTGGCAAGCTCTCCTTCCACCATCTGAAGACTTTCTTTTCCTCCTTACTTCCCCTTCATGCCCAGAAGTAGCTGGTCACGCCTTCCACGATGTCCCATCCATGGCTGCGCTCTTGCCCTTCCCACTGTGTCTGTCTGCATCTCTCTCCCAATCATGAGCACTAAGTGTGTGTCTTATACCCTCAAGAGTCCCCCAAACCTAGGCAGTCTCTTAAATGTCAAATGAACATTATAGAAATGGTTGTCCAAATACTTGAACATGTAAGTAACGGATTAGACTCCATAAGTTCATGGCAGGGATTCATTTCACTTAAGCAGCTATTTTAATACAATACTCAGAGCCTTCTATTATCATGAATTTCGTATGAGCGCTGCTTCTCCACTAAACTGTGAGGTGCTAGAGGAGAGCAATCATGTGTCATTTACCCTTGTGAGACCTCGCATCATCTAGAAAAAGGCTTTCAGGGAAGTGAGTGCTGTTTTCTGAAATTAATTTAAATCCTTACAGCCGGCATAAGTGCCAGCTGACTCATTCAGCAGCAGTGAAGTTAGAGCTTCATTGTGTCATGTGACTCTAACTGTACTCATCATTAATTGGCCCAATCCTTCATTACATTATGACTCCGAGGTTAAGCACTAGAGGGGTTCAACTAAGCCCGACAGATCAAAGGGTCATCAAAACTGTGACAGCCTTTCTGGAAAGCCAATATATTGTAATATGACAGACTGTGTTGAAACTATGACCATTTCCTTTTTAAATTCCCATTATAATCACGGTCTTCATATTCAAGAGTCAGCATCAATTTCTTGCCATCAACATTTCCCCCCAAATCTAGTAACTTGAGATCTATCCCTTTATCAACCTGAAATATTAAGCGTCTGCACAATTTTCAGATGATGTATGCCCCTCCATCATGTACAATAAGCCACTCCACACACGGAGGTACTTTGCAGAACACTGAGATGTTGCCTGGTGATTCAACCTCGGTGTAAGACGAGATAGAAGCATAATGATATGGCAGAAATTGAGGTCTGTTTCCAGAGATGCTAAAATACCATCTGAATATTATTTTAGAATCTCTGGAGAGACTACTCCCTCAGAGAACTGTAATTTTCTGGCTGAGAGTTTTCGTTTTTCTTTTTTCCTCTTTTCCTGTTTCGGTCTTCTTAGTATCATGTAAGGCAAGAAAAATCTATAGACACCTGGGCCAGCCTCTTACAATGTAGCTGAGTAAAGCTCATCACTAGACAAAAACCGAGTATTTTTGGCATTTGTTAGCCCTATGACCTCGGGGAGCTCACTTCTCATCACTGAGACCTCATTTCTCCATCTGTAGAATAGAGCGAACATTCTTCTTTATTGCACAAAGGTGTTTGTCAAGGATTTACTAAGATGATAACATCTGTGAAACATGTCTTAAAAACAATACAAAAGTAAATTATTTTAAACGTGCATAGAAACAAAGAACACGCCAAACATTTTCCCTGTCCATAAGGGGTTTGTCTTTTTTTTTTTTTTTTTTTTTTTGGCCTTGCCCACAGCATGCAGAAGTTCCCAGGCCAAAGATCAAACCCGAGCCACAGGAATGACCTGAGTCACCACAGTGACAATGCAGGATACTTAATCTACTAGAACACTAGGGAATGCCCTCTAAGTGGATTTTAAAAGAACATATTGATGAAGGAATGGATGAATTGCTCTCAGTAGGAAGAATCATACCACAAACATGAAGCTGTAGACTGTCTTCAAAAATTACTAAGGGGTCAGGGTGGGGGGATTCTTAACAACCAAATTGCAAAGCAGAGAGGAAATCTTGAGCGACACAGAGAAATATGATTCTGTGACAAATGAAAAGATTGTTTAACGCTGGGAGAAGACACTGGCTTACACAACGAATATGAGGTCTGGGGTCACATGGTTTGGTCTCAGCAATATAATGAGGAAATGCAGACCAACAGCCAAATGTCATTAGTAAGTCAATGAACAACAAATGCTGGAGAGGGTGTGGAGAAAAGGGAGCCTTCCTTCACTGTTGGTGGAAATGTAAATTGGTACAACCACATGGAAAACAGTATGGAGGTATCTTAGAAAACTAAATATAGAACTACCATATGATCCAGAAATCCCACTCCTGGGCATATATCCAGGCAAAACTTTCATTCAAAAAGATATATGCACCCTTATATTCATTGCAGCACTATTCACAACAGTCAAGACATGGGAACAACCTAACTGTCCAATGAAAGATGAATGGATTAAGATATGTTACATATACACAATTGAATACTACTCAGCCATAAAAAAGAACAAAATTATGCCATTTGCAGCAACAAGGATGGAACTACAGACTCTCATACTAAGTGAAGTAAGTCAGAAAGAGAAAGACAAGTACCATATGATATCACTTATATCTGGAATCTAATATACAGCACAAATGAACCTATCTACAGAAAAGAAACAAACTCTTGGACATGGAGAACAGTCTTGTGGTTGCCAAGGGGGTGGGGGAGGGAGTGGGGTGGTTGGGGAGCTTGGGGTTAATAGATACAAACTACTGCCTTTGGAATGAATTAGCAATGAGATCTTGCTCTGTAGCACTGGGAACTATGTCTAGTCACTTATGATGGAGCATGATAATGTGCAAAAATAGAATGTGTACATGTATGTGTAACTGGGTCACCATGCTGTACAGTAGGAAAAAAAAATTGTATTAGGGAAATAACAATTAAAAAAATTTGCAGCTATGTTCTATTTAACAATGTAACATTAAAAAAGTTTTGCCATTGGCAGATGATGGCATTTTACCAACTCTGCCCTTATAGTATCTGTACATAAAACTGCATCAACACACCTAAAATAGAGGCCAGACAGTTCACCAAAAGTTACAAAATGGAAAGAAAAATAATGGAGTAGGGAAGAGAAGTTTCTACTCTGTTGTTGCAGAGCACTGAGAATGTTTGAATGCCAATGACTTAGAACAAAGAAGATGAACGAAGCTCTTCTACTCACTGTTTAAATGACCTTTTGAAATTTCCGGGCATTAAAATAAATAAGCTGCTCACCTCAGGAAAACGTTTAAAGTAAAAGTTTACTTTTTCTGCCTTTAAATTACTCCGAACAATGTCTGGGAAGAGCTATAAATGAAGTGATATACTTCTATTAAGCTTGATTTCCCAGACTTACTATATTTTGTACATAAAAACACTCTGTGCCAGATTCAAATACATAATAATTACTTAGTGTCTGGAGTGAGATGCTAACTCAGCGGGTTAGAACCTTAGTTTACAAACTGAATGCTCAAAGTTCAAACCCAACACTAAACCCCATGCGCTTTTCTTCAGCTCCCATCAACTGATGTGCCCACATCATCAGAGGGAGAGAGAAGGGAGGCTTGACTGAGTAACACAACCAATGCCAAATCACTCCAGTAGCAGTTCAGTGGGCTTCCTCTAGGGGTGGTGGGTCAGGTGCCCTTCACAGTCTCTTTCTAAAAAGCAGATCATGGTCATTTTAAATCGCATGGCCTCATAACCAATACTCAAAGCTGACAGATGATGCCTATAAATCCAAGCTCTTGGAGATCAGTTATTCAGGCTGGAAAAGTTTCTCAACACGAAGAAAAATAACTTTATTTTGATACTTTTTGGTATCTCCTCCATAAGCACATAGAATTATTGGCCTATCCCAAAAGCATCTTGGAGTGCCAACTTGGCAATACCTTTCAGGGTCCATTCCTACAAATACTATTAATCCCTTTGTTAGTACATCTATGAAGCCTGTGGACTAGAGTATGGTCTTGGGAATAACAATGGGTTTGTGGGAGTAAGATGGTGTACTCCCCCACCATGCATCATCCATACACAAAAAGCCTTCCTTACCCCTGTCATATATCCTTTTTTTTTTGCCTTTTCAGGGCTGCACCAGTGGCATATGGATGGAGGTTCCCAGGCTAGAGGTCAAATTGGAGCTACAGCTGCCGGCCTATGCCACAGCCATAGCAATGTGGGATCTGAGTCACGTCTGAGACCCGTGCCACAGCTCACAGCAACGCCGGATTCTTAACCCACTGAGCGAGGCTAGGGATCGGTCCTGCATTCTCATGGACACTAGCCAGATTTGCTTCCACTGAGCCACAACAGGAACTCTACCATGTCATATATCTTGATGCAAATTACCTCACATCAGTAAACAATTAATAACTATGACAGTTCCTTGCCTGAATAAAACCACACTATAAATTCAATCACCACAATTTTGGCTAAGTTAAAACTCTCTCAAGTGTCTCTCTCCCAATATGAAATGTGTCCATGGGTCATCCTATAGACGTCTGAGGGAGCTGAGTTCTATTTTCAGCCTCTGTGGTATAAAACTGAAATTTATTCTGAAAAAATAACATTAATTAGGTGTAGCCTCTCAATTTATTCCAATGTAAAATGATAGGTGAGATTAATTTCTATAAGCTTATGTGAATGACACTATTAGGGTATCATTATTAGTGTAGAATTCACACAGCATCCACTAGTTGGCAGGTCACATTCCCTACTTTGTTGTTGTTCATTAAAGGTCATTGCATGCTAATTCATTAATTCATCCTGTTACAGGGAGGTTCTCCAAGAATACTGGGGGTTGGACTAATTACATTAACACACATTGGGGAGTTCCCATCGTGGCTCAGTGGTTAACGAATCCAACTAGGAACCATGAGGTTGAGGGTTCGATCCCTGGCCTTGCTCAGCGGGTTAAGGATCTGGCGTTACGGTGAGCTATGGTGCAGGTCATAGACTTGGCTCGGATCCCGTGTTGCTATGGCTGTGGCATAGGCTGGTGGCTACAGCTCCAATTAGACCCCTAGCCTGGGAACCTCCATATGCTGCGGGTGCGGCCCCAGAAAAGACAAAAAGACCAAAAAAAAAAAAATACATATTGGGACTGTACATGATGGCTTCCAGCCTTATTAGGATATAAACAGTTCTATGAACACACCTAATGAAAGTCTCACCAGAAAAAAAAAGGCAAGCTAAATATGTAAGATTTTGGACAACAAGCCATGTTACTGTTTACCTAGCCCTGTTCAAGACTGACGTAAGCAGCCCCATCATCAGAGAGGTTGTCTCTACTGGGGCTCTGGTAATGTGTTATCATATTTCCTCAGGACTTAGCAAAAACATCCCAACAAGCCAAGAGCACACCAGGGTTGCTTCGGAATACAAGGAAAAAAATACCTCAAGGAGTTTCCTTTGCACCTTAGTGGTTAACGAACCTGACTAGGATCCATGAGGATGTGGGTTCCATCCCTGGCCTCGCTCAATGGGTTAAGGATCTGGTGTTGCCTTGAGCTGTGGTGTAGGTAGCAGATGCGGCTCAGATCCCGCATTGCTGTGGCTGTGGTGTAGGCCGGAAGCTGTAACTCCAATTCAACTATTAGCCTGGGAACTTCCATATGCCGCAGGTGCAGCCCTAAAAAACAAACAAACAAAAACCTCAAACATCTCAACCCCCAAACACAGTGGCCTGAATAAAATAAAGGTTTCTTACTCTCTCACAGAACAGGCTGGATGTGAACCCTGCAGACGTGGTGAGATTCCCTACCATCCCCTACCAGGGCTCCAAGGCTGTCCAGTCCTCCTCGTTACCCAGAGTCAGGACAAAAAAAGGTGTCTGGGATGTAAGAATTAACCTTGAAGGGGATGACATAGGGATCACACACATCCCTTCTGCCCACATCCAATAGGTTAGTAATTTGCTGCAAGAGAGGTAAAGAAATGCCATTCCTAGCTGGGCGGGAAGATTTTCTTCTTAAAAAGGACAGAAATGATTCTAGGAGGAAGCTATTAGTCTCTGTCATAGTCCAACTCTCTGGTTACTCAAATAGTCATGCATGGTCTTTGAGCACATAGAGAATGTACTCCCACACTCTCCAAGTCCCCGGCATTTCCTCCTGCTCAAAGCCCTGGGTCTCTGGGTGATGCAAGTCCTTCCCATCAGGTCCAAATGAAGTGCCTCACATTTCAGCGACAGGCAGACTAATACAGTAGTCTCTCTCCCTCTCCCCACTTCTCTCAATCACACAGACACACAAACACATACATACACACATTCTCACTAGAGCATGTGCTCATAGCAATAGCAGAGGCAAAACGGGGTAGTTGCCAAAACATCTATTCATAAAAGGCAAGAATTGCACATGCACAGCAATGAATGGTCCTCAGCAATGATGTACCCTGCTGGGTGTAGTTTCCGGAGACCCACTGTCCTGGAGGGGTAGGCGTTCTCTCGACTGGAACATGGTTCTGCTCACTAGGAGGCGCCTCCCTGTCACTGCTCTGTGACCACTGGTATCACTCCCTGGATGGATCTCTCTCCTTCATAGGGACCCCATAACCAGAGGAGTAGTTATTGGCAAATACTCCAGCTTTCTGCTGGTACAGGTTCAGGAAGGGAGGGAAGGCTGCTTTAGAAAAATCATAAGCTTTACAATTATGTAGACCAGAAAAGTAGACCAGACTTTTGGTTTCTTTGGCAGAGCAATTCCTTCAAAATTGTGAGAGGCTCCTGTGGGCTTGCTTCTGCCACATTACAAGCGTGATAACTGCTCCTAAAATTCTCCTTGGGACACCATTATTAAGCTGAGTGACTCTTCTCTGATTTACTGCGCTCTGCATTTCCTCAAGTTCATGACTGCTACCCTGAGGCCACAGGAAACAGTCAGTTTAGGAGAGAAAGTAGTGCCCTTAATCAGATCTTGGCCACTGAGTTGCTCCCTAGTCTGAATGTGGTGTTTTAACAGGTTTGTGAGAAAAGTGCTAAATGACAGTTTTGACTTTAGAAGTTTGCTAGTGAAGAATTGACTTTTCCAACCCTGTGAATCCCCCAAATTAACCTGCAGATCATAGGCAGTGGGACTTTCCTTTAGCAGATCAATATTTCTTTCCATCTCTACTTCCAAAATGGGCTAATCCTGTCTGTTTTCATCTCTCTTTTGTAAAAACCAGAAAGAAAAAGCCAATAAACATCAAACATCTGACTCTTTCCATGTAGTTACCCTAGACCAACAGACTCAGTAAGCATGTCATCTGTCTTTCAAGTTATTGTAGACTAAATTTTACCAAATATTTTTCAACAGCCACAATTAATAGCATAAGAAACTGCAGTTTCTGTTGCCCTGCAAACCTCTGCCAGACTACTGAGCAGAGTTTTAGTTACTGTTATATAGGACCTCACTTCTGGGTACCGTTTTCTGTACTAGTTAGCTGCTATAAAAGGCCCCCAAACGGAGAGGCTTATAATAAGAATCAAGTTCACTACTGTCCACAAGGCAGCCTAGAGCTCTCAGGGTAGCTCTGCCTTTGGTGACACATGCCTTCAGGGTTGTTTTAGTTATCACCATTTCCCAGCCAGCAGACAAGCAGGGAGAGACAGCCCAAGGCAACAGGTGATCTCTCCTGAGATGACCTAGAAATTACATACAGATTCACGAGGGAGGTAAGGCTGCTCACATCCCACTGGCTTAAACTTTATTTACGTGGTCACACCTTGACTCACATGTGATCTTCAACTGGGGAACCACCTGCTCCTCTGAAACTGGCTTGAGAGGGATGCTCTCACTAGAAATGAGGGAGAATGGTTAGTGAAGAGCAAACAGCAGGCTCTGCCACAAGGGATTTCAGCATCCTAGACCACTGCTCCTCCATCATTTTGATTCCCTGTTTAACATGGCTTCCTAAGAGTACGCAAATTGCCATATGTCATGGAGAATCTCAAATACAGACCCAAAGACCCACTTTTGACAAGTGTACATAGATAACAACTCCCACACATTACACATTCCCAGTTCAGCCTCCCACTCACCGCAATATTCCATAGCCCATATAAAGGAGAAAAAAGGAACAAACTAGCATACAAGTCTATTGCTTCCATTCTGGAATGTTTGCACTTGAAGATTGCTTTTATATCTTCTCTTCATGTTCAAATTCTTGGAATGCTGTGTCATGCAGCACCTGCCCACTAGCTACCGTATAGTCTCCAGATGAATCAGGGCATTGCCAACCTTTTCAGCCCTGCTATTATCCTCCTCAAGCTCCACAAACAACAAGATTTATGACTCATGGGAATATGATTTAATCAAAAGTCACATAAAGGAGTTCCCACCATGGCGCAGTGGTTAACGAATCCGACTAGGAACCATGAGGTTGCGGGTTTGATCCCAGACCTTGCTCAGTGGGTTAACGATCCGGCGTTGCTGTGAGCTGTGGTGTAGGTTGCAGACGCAGCTCGGATCCTGTGTTGCTGTGGCTCTGGCATAGGCCGGCGGCCACAGCTCCGATTTGACCCCTAGCCTGGGAACCTCCATATGCCGCGGGAGTGACCCAATAAATAGCAAAAAAAAGACAAAAAAAAAGTCACATAAATGTGCTATACAATATTCTAAGGCAAAATGGAATGCAAGTCCCCTACTGATTATGATACACTGCCCCTTAAGCCAGATGGCAAATACACCACTTGAGCCTTTTTAATGCTTCTTCAACACATTCTACTTCTAGTACCATAATTTCATGCTTATCTTCTGATCAATACTAAGCTCACGTCCCAGATACTTTGATACTTGAAATGCATACCTTGGATAAGGGATTCACGAAAGGTCTATTACCCAGTATAAACTGAATATCATGTTTTTATGCATGAGATGCAAGTGAATATAATAGCAGTGAGACTATCATCAAGAGACAGTAATCTCTGGCTTAACCACACAAATCTTATTCCTAGACCTGCAAGAGAATGGGCCAAACAATAGAAATGGTGACTCAATCAAGATGTTTTTCCTAAGAAGCTCTACTTACAACTGAATTATCCCCCCAAATGACAACTCATTGGCCTTCCTTCAGACTTCCTACAGATGCCCTTCTAATTCTCATCAGCAGATCTCTTGCGAGCTGTAAATCTAGGGCAATGGTGAGATAACCTTGACAGTTACTCTTAAAAACTCACAATGGGCAACCAGTCCAACACTAATTAAAGGAATATGGCTACTCCTGACTCCTTATTTTCTTTAATAATGAACCTCGATTTAGAAGGAGGAAACACATGTATACACACTCCATATTCCAGAAGACCAAATCCTGACAACATAATTCTTTTTATCATTTGGGTTGATAAGTACATAACATCCCTTACTGGTACCCATAATAGGTAGTCTAAGCCTGTCATTGTACCCTTTGCCACAAATACCAGAAGTAGCCAAAGAATCATTCTCTATGCAAAACCTAGGAAATAGTCATCAATTAGAGTTGGTCCTCAGAGTGAAACCTATTCAACACCCTGACAACCGAACATCACCCCCAACACACACACATAACTGAGACCTAAGGTCACACAACAAATTACTGACAGATCTGAGACTAGAGTCCAGGACTGCTATTCCCTGAGACTAGGGCTCTTTTTCTACAATGCATTTTGATGGCTAATTGCTAAATTAATGATATTTGTAATAGCTTAGAATGCCTTTGTTTGCCAAGGGGAAAACGATTGAAAGAAAAAGAAAAATCGATCCATAGCTCCCTAGCTGGCATTTTAAAAGAACTTCAGTATAAAAATAACTTTTAAAAAAAGCCCTTCTAAAGGTTAAGAAGGTAAGAAAAACACTGTTGCTCAAATGCTCAATTAATGTATATTATACATATTTTACCATTGTTACACTAAACTTATGACACAGTAGCGCTGTATGCATGTGTGCTCCCTGCACCTTATACATGCTCCCTTGTATCATTGTCTGTGAAATGCCAATGCCAATTTTATATGCCCTTTATAAGGAAGGTAATAGGTAATACTCTGACAAATTAGGAGAAAGAGATAGGGGTCTGCCCTTATCCTAGTGTATGGGTACGGGCCAGTCACTGACTTTTCCGCACCCTTGTTTTCTCTTTGTTAAGTTGAAGGGGTCTTTATGGTCTCCGAAAATGCTCAAGCCCTATTTGTCAAAGCATAATTTTGTTGTTTTAGGGCTGTTATAGGATATTAAATTTGAAGCTTTACAATGTACCTAAAATATTGTCAACTTATTTGACACCACAATTTTGAAAAATTATATACTTCCTCATATATTTTTAAGTTGAATCTCAATTTTATCTCAAATGTAATAGTTCCAAAAATGCAATTTCTTCCATATTGCATATTGTGTGTGAAATTTAAATATATTTAAAAATATAATTGGAATTGCAGATTTAGCTCATTCAATTAATGAAACATATCTGCTACATAAAACCTCATTGGCAAAGCTGGCCCTAGTGGTCACACCAATTAGTCAAATCAGACTTCCTTTTTGTCATAAAAAGTCCACCTTCGTTTTTCAATCTAAGTAAAAATGTCAATATGTGCTCCATAGAAACATTTTCATTTCTTGAATCCTAATTATAAAATACACAGAGGCAGAGCCATTTCATGAGCTTGTGATCTAAATGAAATCAGACATTGCTCTCTGCCATTTTTTATTTTATTTATTTATTTTTTTAACAAACCCAGGGTCTCTCATTTAGGAGCTCTACATTTCAAACATCTCTCTGTTTAAAGCCCCTAAATTTTTCATGCCCTAGAAAAGGCCTCATAAGATTCATTTGGGCACATATTTCCTTTGTAAGGTAGGAGACAGTCAACCGTGAAAGGAAGGAAGGAAAAGAGAAAACCTGACTGCAGGAGTGGGTCTCAGACAGACCAGCTGGAGCAAGCCACACAGGGAAGCTGAACATTGACAAAATGATCTCCTTAAAGCCGTCAAAGCCAGGCACCCCAGAAAGTTTTCAAGTCTCCCCTGGGGTTTACACACTCCGTTTAAAGAGATCTAGACTGGGATTCCTCTATGGTGGAAAAATCTCTATGCAGCAAATTATGATGTTCTCATTGGAAGAGATGAGACAGAAATCAAATTCAAGCAAGAATTCACTTCCCTAGGGTCATTTATCCTCAAGTCTTTCAGTGCAAAGTTTTTCTTGCCACATCCACACACACAAATAGCAAAGAGGTTTCATCTTAGGAGACCCTCCTATTTGCAGTGGCTTCCTGGAGTGCTAATGGGCTTGAGTCTGAGCTCTTTAGTCTAAGCTCTTTAAAAAGAGTGCCATGGTTGATTAGCAGTGTCTGGCAGGATGGAGAAGTGATAGCATAAATGTCATGTCTGTCCTCCCACCTTAACATCAGAAGGGCCTAGTCGAAATATTTTGAGTGTAAAATTTGATTTTCTGAATTTTAGTTTCTAGACATCTGGATATAGGTACATTCCAAGGAATATGCATTTTTAAAGGAAAAATGCATGCGAGTCCTATTTTATCATATTCATGATATCATAAGTAAATATAAACAAATTTTCGCAACATGAGAATAAAATGCGATATATAGCAATCAGTTGGGAAAATGGTATTTATTCACTCATTTATTACTAAATAGAAGAGAGTGCATGCTTTATTAACAGAATTGAATTAATTTTAGTAGAGTTGGAAAATAAAGTGCAAGGAAGTGGGCAGTAAGAGAAGCCTGGACTAATTATCAGAGACAATGTCATCATGAAGGACCTCAGAAGCCATAGAATGATTCACAAGGCATCATCAGTTTTCATCTTCCTACATAGTCAGATTTACATTGTAGAAAGCTCCCTCTAGTGGCAGTGCGGGGAATAGACAGATGAAAGGGCAATAAGAAGCACTTAAGAGGCTTGAGGTAGAGTTCTAGGTGAAAGGTAATGCAGAGCTGAAATAATGGTATTTGTTTGTGGTGGGAACAAAGAGAATAAAGAAAGGCTCAATATTTTAAAGGCTGGATCTCTAAGACTTGAAAATTTGTTGGATATAGGCAGGGGAATGCACAGCAGAGTCACTAAACTGGGGAATTAAAAAAAAAAAAAAAGGAACAACAACAACAAAAAGGAACAGACTTGGAGTGAAAGACAAACAGTTCAGATTTGCACATACAAAGATTGAGCCAGTTAGACATATGGTTCTATATCTCTGAAGAGAGGTCAAGGCCAAAAATAGAAGTGGGGGCTCTTTGGCATAGAGATAGTAGTGGAAGCTATGGAAGTGAGTGAAGTAAAAATGGGAAAACTGTGTAGTGCCCTGGGGGAGAAAGTTAAGAAAGGAACACCAACATTACAGGGGCAGTTCAGAAGGAGGAGCTTGCAGAGGAGGCTGAGAGAGATGGCCTGAGAGTTAAAGGAAGCCTGGAGTAGGTCAGAGGCATGGACAACAAGGGAAACAAAGGCTCCACAGAGTTTCAATGGTGTAAAATGTTACCAGGTAGAAAGTGAAAAAGGATAAAGGCATGTGGACTCAATGCATGTCAGAGTCTGCGTTGGTGAGAGATTTTTTCCCTGCCTTAGTAACTTAAGAGAGACTATGATGGCTTGAGAAGTGATGGGACTTGAAATTAGAGAAGAAAGTTGTGTATAACGGGGAAGAAACTGCAGCAGGTAGAAAAAGGCAAAAGGGCTCCAGGGCTATAGTTGCTATGTTGTTGTTTAATATAAGAAAGATTTGAACAATTTTTAAATAATTGGAAAAGCCTGTACACACAGGAAATGTTATAAGATTTAGGAGAGGGATGGTGTGTTGGAGTTGAGGTAGAAAGTGAGAGGAGAGGGCTTTGCCGACCCAAGGTGGCAGGAGGAGCCCCAGATGAGAGGAGGACAGTCATAAGAGGGAAGTTTGCAGATTCATTCACAAGTATTCTCTGTACAGAGCAGGAAGAAAAGTCCTCTGCCCAGAGTTGTGGGAGGGGAGGATGAGGGAGGAGAATTACAAAGAATGTGGGAAGCTCCCATGTGAAAAATGGAAAGAGCTGACTATGTCCTGCAGCTTGGACATCCTTGTTGAAGTTGTTGGCATGAATTTATGGTGACATCCATATACATGTATAATCTTTACCAGTAGCCCGGATGCAGGCGGCAGAGGGCAAGCAGCTATATTCATCTAGGTTAGAGTTTTGATTTGTGGATATGCAGGAAGGACAATAAATTGGGAGAGTTGAGGATTCCAGCAAAAGCAGTGGTCTTGGGGCTCTAAACTGGATGAGGAGGGGGCTAAAAATAATGAGAAAGTAGGCTATGCTTATAGTGCTTATAGATCGAGGAGGATTCAAGGGAGATGAACAAACTTGAGTTACAAGAGCGATAATTGATGGAACAAAGTCCCCAAGGAGATAGAAAAGAATGAAACCAACAACAAGGAAATGGACTTAGCTTAGGGAAGGACATAGGTTTCTCTGAGACTCTAAGGATGGACATAAGGGTCAACACAGCTGCAGGGTCATAGCAAATGGAGATGTAGAGTTGATCTCTTATTAGAGTCACTTATTATTTTTGGTAAAAT
The DNA here is from genome assembly GCF_016906955.1 of Phacochoerus africanus. Lineage (NCBI taxonomy): Eukaryota > Metazoa > Chordata > Mammalia > Artiodactyla > Suidae > Phacochoerus > Phacochoerus africanus. The sequence continues at coordinate 55,312,288 of NC_062545.1, forward strand.
AAATGCTTACAAAAAATAAATACTTAAATTATGTGCTGCATGTTAAGAGCATCACTACAGTAATTTATATACCAGTTAATTCAAGACAGGTTGAGAGATCATAGTGGTTTTATAATGGGTAAAATCAATGCATTATGAAGAATATCGTTTAGAAATGTATGTGAACAAGCACGTACTCTTTCTACTATAATCACTTTAACAGATATAGTTCTCCCTAACAAGCATTTTTAGTCTCAAGGTTATAAGTCAGTATCTACAAAACAAACAAGATTCCTCTGCAAGCTGCCAGTAAGTGCTTATAGTCTCAAACCCCCATTATGTTTTCTAACCAAATCTGAATTAAAGAAAATAAGGCTTTCCCTTAAAAAGGGCCAGGGGTCCTTGGAGAAACAGCTTATTTCATAACTAGAGCAGAGAAGTACAAGATGAACCTGGAACATCCTGGACCAGAGAGTAGGGAACTGCTGAAAACTGAAAGGACCATATGTCAAAAGGATACAGGAGCTAGACCAAAGAAGCATTCCTAGGCTGAATCTGAGATAATTTGTGCATTAAAATTAATAATGACAGAAATGGATTCTTATTGATTGAATTTAGAAAAATTCCAAAGTCCATACCAATGCTAAAGAAATAAAAGTGTAGGGGGGAGGTGTTATGGATTGAACTGTGTCTCACCACCCCCCCCAAAAAATCATACATACTAACACCCAGTGTCTCAGAGTATGCTCTCATTTGGAGTTAAGGTTTTTGCAGAAGTAATCAAGTTAAAGCGAAGTCATTAGGGTGGGTATTAATCCATTCATGACCATGTCCTTATCAAAAGGGGATTTGGACACAAAGACAAGCATAGAGAGAATGTAAAGAGACTCAGAGAGAAGACAGTCATCAACAAGTCAAAGAGAGGCCTAGAATACATCCTTCTCACACAACCTTCAGAAGGAACTCACCCTGCTGACACCCTGATCTCAGACTTTTAGCCATCACAACCATGAGACAAGGAATTTCTGTTGTTTACGTCCTCGCTTTATGGTACTTTGTGACAGCAGCTTGAGCAAACTAATAGAGGAGAAAAAGCTCTTTCTTATAGCACATATAAAAGAAAATAGAATTAGAAAGTCACTATTATACAATCATAATAATCATAATTGATTCAGGCAAGAACTGTCAGTGGGTGGTAAAAATGCATGGGTAAAAGGGTGATCGGGACAAAATATTTACACAGTTTCAAGGGATTCTCTTCACAGATTATTTAATAATGGCAGAAATGGTAACTTATAAAGGAGAAAGTTAGTGGATATAATCTTAACCAAGTGATAAAGTTAACATCACCAGTAAATGGCACAAAATCACTTCATATATAACATGAATCTAACCATGAAGAAACATTATAGGAGTTCCCTTCTGGTTCAGCAGATTAAGGATCCAGCATTGTCACTGCAGCGGCTTGGGTCACTGCTGTGGCACAGGTTCGACCCCTAGTCAGAGAACTTCCACATCCAATGGATACACACCGCCCCCCCCAAAAGAAACAAATGACCTGCACTCTTCAAAAATTCAATGTCACAAAAACTAAAAGGCTGTTTCAAATTACACAAGACAAAGGAGAAAACTAAATACCTTGCAACACATGATCATAGATTTAATCCTGGATCAGAACTACATAAACTGACTCAAATGGTTTGGCGAAAAATAAAAGTAATAATAGAAACATGTATGTGTATGTGTGAAAAACATAAGGAGTTTCGTCTAATATTTCCGCAATTCTCCTAAAAGCTTGAATGTTTTTCAAAGTAAAATCTTAAGAAAGTGAAGACATAAAAACAGATACAAATGAAACTTCTAGATGAAATGTATACCATATAAAGTGAAAAATATTCTGAGTGGGATTAACAGCAGTTTAGATAATGAAAAAGGAAAAATGAGTAAACCTGAAGACCTGTAAATAGAAACTATCCAAAATAAAACACAAAAAGAAAATGCTGAAAAAAATTGAACATCAGTGAACTGTGGGAGAATATCAAGTGATTTAACATATACCTAATTGTAATCATAGAAATGAGAAAATAAATCTTAAAGAAATGATGGTTGGACTTTTTTTTAAATTTGATGAAAACTATAAACCCATAGTGCTAAGAATAAGGGTCCATGAACTACAAGCAGAGCCAACCTAAATAAAATCACCCTAGGAGTTACCATTGTGCCTTAGCGGGTTATGAACCTGACTAGTATCCATGAGGATGCAGGTTGGATCCCTGGCCTCACTCAGTGGATTAAGGACCCAGCATTGCCAGGAGCTGTGGTGTAGGTCAGGTCGCAGACACAGCTGGATCCCCCGTTGCTGTGGCTATGGTTTAGGCTAGTGGCTGCAGCTCCAATTCGACCCCTAGCCTGGGAACTTCCATATGCCACAGAAGCAGCCCTAAAAAAGCAAGAAACAAAAACAAAACAAAATAAAATCATACCAAAAAGCATCATAATCCAATTGCTAAAACCCAATAATAAAAAGAAATACTTAAAAAGCAACCAGAGGAAAGTAAAAGTACAGTGATCTTGAACAATGCAGGGCTGTTAGGGGTGCCACCTCCCCACACACACAGTCAAAAATCCATGCATAATCTACAATTAGTTCTCCATATCATCTGATCCATATCCTCAGATTCAACCAACTGCAGATGGTGTAGTACTGTAATACGTATTTAGTGAAATAAAAAATCCATGCCTAAGTGGACCCATGTAATTCAAACTTACGTTGTGCAAGAGGATGTAGAAAGGAACAAAAATAAGAATAGCAGAATTTTCATCTGCAGCTATGCAAGCCAAAAGGCAATACCTTTAAAGTGCTGAAAAATAACAAAAACAGAATATTGGACAAAAATGAAGAGAAAATAAGTGAACCAGAAAATTCACAACGCATAATTAAACACCTAAAAAGTAAAATTACAATGTCTGGCATCCAATCAAAACTTGCTAAGCATTCAAAGAAGTGGAAATAGGAGTTCCCATCGTGGCGCAGTGGTTAACGAATCCGACTAGGAACCATGAGGTTGAGGGTTCGGTCCCTGCCCTTGCTCAGTGGGTTGACGATCCGGCGTTGCCGTGAGCTGTGGTGTAGGTTGCAGACGCGGCTCGGATCCCACGTTGCTGTGGCTCTGGCGTGGGACGGTGGCTACAGCTCCGATTAGACCCCTAGCCTGGGAACCTCCATATGCCGCGGGAGCGGCCCAAGAAATAGCAACAACAACAACAACAAAGACAAAAAGACAAAAAAAAAAAAAGAAGTGGAAATATACAACGCATGACCAAAAAAAGAAGAAAAGAAAAAAGATAAAGCAATCAATATAAACAGATTATAAAACACAAAGATAATAGAACTAGCAAACAAGGACATTAAAATAGTTACTATAATATACTCCACATATTCAAGATGGTACTACCCAGGTTCATAAGTATAGGAAAACGCCTTCTTAAAAAGTGCCTCAAAGAGATAGAAGTAAATTTCTCTTTCCCATAGTAGTGCCACAAAGTCATCCAGATTCCTTCTATTTTATGGGCCCATCATTCCTTCCGGTGTACCTTCTGGCAACATAGTCACCAGTTCTACTTTCTAATTTCCAAAGTAGGGGAAAAAAAGAAATGGAAAGCAAGCAATTTCCTTTTAAGGGACACAAGGCAGAAGTTTCATACATCACTGCTGCTCCTATCCTATCCACAATTTAGTTTCCCAGCTACATCTACATCTGTCTGTAAGACAGTCTGTGAAATACAGCTTTTAGCTGAGCAGTCATGGGCCAATCTCAGGATTCTACTATTAAAAAGAAGAAGGGGAGACCAGAGATAGGGGACCCTTACCACTCTCTGCCTTATCCAGTCCATCCATGAGACAGATGTCAAATGAATAAGGTAATTAGCATTAGTTTTAGAAAATCAGATTACGAGCCTCTCTCGTATGAATTAATAAAATGATTAACTGAGTGTTAATTAAAAGGTTTTTTTGTTCTCAATTTATTATTACTTCAAGAAAGTTGGAGATTGAGTCCTATAACACTGTTTATCAATGTCTGGAAACTATACAGATTTGGTTGCTAAGTTACCATTTTAATTGACACATAGTTAAAAATCTAATTGAATTAAGTAATGCTTAATAATAGAAGAGAAACTGCTTGAGTAAATTTAGAGTACACTAAATTAATTCCAAGCAATGATTGTAAGTGGTTCTAAACAAACCAGTCAGTTAAGAATTAAGACAATACTTAAGAAATAAAAATTAGTGAAAGAGCAGTTCCCTTTAGGGCTCAGCAGTAATGAACCTGACTAGTATCCATGAGGATACAGGTTCAATCCCTGGACTTGCCCAGAGGGTTAAGGATCAGGCATTGCCAGGGGGTTAAGCTGTGGTATAGGTTGTAGATGTGGCTCAGATCCCACATTGCTGTAGCTATGGTGTAGACCAACAGCTGCAGCTCCAATTCAACTCCTAGCCTGGGAACTTCCACATGCTGCAGGTGGGGCCCTAAAAAGACAAAAAAAAAATTGATGAAACAATAAATATAAATCAGCATTTTGCTTAAATATAATTCTTTTCCTATTTCTGCTCACAGACTTAGTAATCTTTTCTGACAAGCCCCACAAGAAGATATATATGCAAGAAGTATGGAGCCATCGGCATTCTGATGTCAAGTTACAATGAAGAAAGATGTGAAAACATGACAGAACGAGAAGATGAGATGCCAGATTCCCGATGATCAGGAACAGAGAAACATCCTTCCCAGCCTTCCGTCCTCCAACTATTGGACAAACATCTGTTGAGCACCGACCCTGTATTAGATACCATGCTAGATGGTGTCAGGTAAATAAGGGGACATATTTTACGCTGGCAACATGATCACAGTCTCATGGTCAAGAAAAATAAGTACATGGGCTCTTTCATCTCCATGTAATGAACACTACATCAGTATGTTTTGAGATTCTACCCCAGTTTCCCCATTGTGTTTACTTATCTCCCACCTTCCCCCCAACCCTTGTGTAAGAAAGTGTTTACAAGATTTTTCTCTGGGGAATATGATCAGCACAAGAGAAAAACCTAAAAATACCACCCCCAATTCCCTGATAAAATTGCCCAGCCTAGTCTGCTATGGTAAAGGGCATTATCAACATACCTTGCCCACACACATGCATAGAGATCCAATCAGACATAGAGATCCCCTCCTTTAAACATGACAGACAGCCAGAGAGAACCAGACATCTGAGAGAGAGAGGGAGAAAGAGTGTGTGTGTGTGTGTATGCGTATTGTGGTGGTGGTGGTGCGAGGGCTGGTACAAGAGAGGCAGTGAGAATTATGACATTAAAACTGAGGGGGACTGGAGTTCCTGTCATGATGCAATGGAAAGGAATCCAACTAGAAACCATGAGGACACGGGTTCAATCCCTGGCCTCGCTCAGTGGGTTAAGGATCCAGCATTGCCGTGAGATGTGATGTAGGTCACAGACTCGGCTCGGATCTGGTGTTGCTGTGGCTCTGGCGTAGGCCAGCAGCTGTAGCTCTGATTAGACCCCTAGCCTGGGAACCTCCATATGCCACAGGTGCAGCCCTAAAAAGACAAAAAATTTAAAAAAATTTAATAAAAAAATTAAAAAAAATAAAACTGAAGGGGACAGAAATATAGGACTTACACTATTTTAAAAATTATTAACACATAGTTCCCATTTGGAGACCCAGTGAGTATATATTCTACAACAGGAGTCCACAAACTACAGCCCACGGGCCAAATTCGGCCTTACTCACCTACAGTTTTTTGAAAGTGAAGTTTTATAGAAACACCTCCACGGCCATCATTCACACGCTGCCTATGGCAGCAGTCACACGACAATGGTAAAGTGGAGTTGTTGAGACAGAGACCACATGGCCCACGAAGCCTAAAGTATCTACTTTTTGGTCCTTTACAAGAAAAGTTTGTAGACCTCTCTTCTACAAATAGATCGTCTAAATGGTCTCTTCAATCAACCATACTTTTTTTTTTTCCAGTGCTAGCTATATGAAAGAAGAAACAAAGGTGATTAGGACATGGCTCTATTCTCAAGCAATTTATGATTTAGTAAGAAGAGGCAACACTTATATATATAACCATATTCAGGAGTAGAAAGAAAGTGCTGAGGGGTACAGATAATATGATATGGGTTTTGGGAGATAGACTAATATTTATATAGCCCAAGAACTCAGAGAAAACTCCTAAAGCTGATGATTTTTGAGTTGGAACTTGAAAATCAGATAAGTTCTTGAAACTTTACCTTATTTTACATTCTTGAAGTGCTTTACATATTTACTTGAATCTACAGCTTTTTAATTCAGATGTTTAAAAGATAATAATAATCCCTTCCTTTTTTAACCTTATTTGTTGTACATGCTATTTGTGTTATAATTGTATTTAATTTTGTTCTTACTTAATTGTTACTATCAAGGACCTTGAAATTTTTGTCTAAGGAAACACAATGAAGTCATAATGTTCTCTACCATACTCTGATTTGAGTAGGAAGCATTTATGAAATACTGTACAGCAGAGAAGAAGCAATGGGTAGGTCAAAGTCATTACAGACAGCCAAGCAGTCCTCTAATAGCAAGGTACCTTGACTATTTGGAATGAATCTAATTTTAAAAACACATCATTCATTATTGCTGATTATAAAAGCATATTCTTTAAAGAACACTGTAGATCTACAGCAACAGAAGACCAAAATTTTATTTTCGATAGTTCATTCTTTTTTTTAATTTTATTGTATCTGATGGCCACATCCATAGCACATGGAAGATCCCAGCCCAGGGATTGAATCTGAGCCACGGATGCGATCTACGCCCCAGCTGCAGCTTCGGCAACACCAGATCCTTTACCTCACCACACCGAGCCAGGGATTAAACCTGCACCTCCATAGCAACCTGAGTCACTGTAGTCAGATTCTTAACCCTCTGCACCAAAGTGGGAACTCCTTTAATGGTTCAGTTTTTAAATTGTATTAGACACAAATGTGAGCATATCTCCGGAGCTCCATGCACATGAGTGAGCCCATGCTGTTCACCACATGCATCTGGACTGATGGTTTCCTACTTTCCTTTAAAGCATAATGACTGCAGTCTTCACAATAGAGGGGCAGTCTCCTCTTGGAGGAGAGCCCAGCTCTTATCTTAGGATTCCCCTTTGGGCATTTTGCTACTACCTTGCTGGCTTCAAGCACTGATGACCATTAATAACGAACAGCACAGAAGGGCAAAAAAAAAAAAAAAAAAAAAAAAAAAAACCTGAAACATTTACCGAGGCTTTAGTAAAGACTCTGGGATAACAAGGCAGTAAAAGCAGAGTATCACATGAAACTGAATATATAACAGCTCATCAGGATGCTGAGACACTGTGTTGTCCTCCTGTACTTCTAGAAAGAAGATGGGGCCACTGTTCCCACATTTAACTCCTTTAGCTTCCTCCCACACCTGTTTTTCTCCTCACACTTTTAGGAAATACAGTCATTTCTTTATGACTCACACCGTTTCCTTACTATTGTGTCCAAGATGGATATAAGGAATGATTTTTAACTTTAAATAACCATTTGAAGAAATATTTTAATATATAATATGTCAATATTTATCACCATTGTTATGATGTGACCCTGGGAACGATATTAATAAACAAACTCCAAGTATAAATTGTAATCTCAGAAACAAAATCATAATTAGGTGTTTGGTATCTGTCATGGAATCAGCATTAGGTCAATCACCTATGTGTCCAACTGTATGGAAGGAAGGGAAGGTGCTGATGCCAAGGGCCTGCCCCATTTTCTTTCTACACTGACTCCTCTCAGGCCAGCTCTTTCCTCTCCTAACATTTACTAGCAAAATTTACTAGCACTTTGCCTTCAAACTGTAGGCCATTTCAATTTCTAATTTTAAAAAATTATAAATGACAATAAGATAAAAACATTCTCTCTTCCTCACAGAGAGAAGCAGATTTAGTTTTGTGACCTAAAACTGAACTTACAAATGTGATTTTTTTTTTCTTCTTGCCCTTTTTTTTTTTTTTTTTTTTTGCCACCCTGCAGCATATGGAGTTCCCAGGCAAGAGATCAGATCCAAGCCTCAGTTTCGACCTACAGCCACACCAGATCTTTAAACCACTGTGCTGGTCCAGGGATCAAACCTGTGTCCCGGTGCTCCAGAGGTGCCTCTGATCCCTTTCTGCCATGGCTGGAACTCCACAAATGTAATATCTAACAAATAAATCTTATAAAACACCTGAACTTCAAAGATAACTGCTATGCTCTATAAAAGTAACCTCTAACATTTAAAAAAAAAAAAAAAACCTATGACTATGATTGATTGTCTAAACAACCTGTTTTCCAGGTGTTAATATAATTTTTTTTTGCTTTTATTTATTTATTTTTTTTTAGGGCCGCACCCATGGCATGTGGCGATTACAAAGCTAAGGGTCTAACTGGAGCTACAGCTGCAGGCCCGCACTACAGCCATAGCAATGCCAGATCCGAGCCCCGACTGCAACCTACACCACAGTTCACCGCAATGCTGGATCCTTAACCCATTGGGCAAGGCCGGGGATCAAACCCGCAACCTCATGGTTCCTTTCCATGAGGAACCACTGCGCCATGATAGGAACTCCTCCAAGTGTTAATACTGTAATAAACTCTTCCTTATGTGCCCAGGATTTTCCTGGTTTCAGCACTGAAAAGTCCCACTTCCCAGCAAAACTCTCCGTCTCGTGTGAACCCAGACAGCTGGTCACACTAACTGACATTCTCGTGTTCAGGAAAAAATAAATACATGTGAATTTTCTTTGTAAAGTCAGAAGAGAATTATTAGCATTTAGCACTTTTCCCCAAAGCAGGAAGATTTTGAAACCTATGACTGCAATCGTTCTTGCTTAAACAAAAGGGTTAAGAATCTGTGTCTCACTTAACTAACAATGCAGGCAACTGTAAACTATGTATTTCCATGATAATTATAAAAAGTCAACATGCCCTATCCCAGAACATGGGCATACATTTTTGTGCTCACCAAGTGCTAAGAACAAAAGGAAATATATTTAATAAGGCTACCATGTAATAACATAGATTTATGATTCATTTCAAACTGCTAATTAGTAATAATTCCAGTGTACTCTTAGAATGCAGAAGGGCTTGAGTTGGAGGGTTTAGTAGACTCAGCACCACTGAAAAACTGCCCTACTTAGAATGAGCCCTGTGGTCCTGGATTAGAATCAGAGATTTAAGCATCAATTCATGTTTATCTCAATACAGATACAAATGGACAGCTACAACAACACCTATACATGTGTGTATACAATGCTAGTATATACATTTATTAGCTAGCTTTGTCGGCGAGGAGGACCCAAAAGAAATGACATCCCAGTAGCCCTTAACACATCTTGGGCCCAGGAGCCAATGAAAGAGCTTCAGGAATTCCCGTTGTGGCACAGTGGTTAACGACTCCGACTAGGAACCATGCAGTTGCGGGTTCGGTCTCTGCCCTTGCTCAGTGGGTTAACGATCCGGCGTTGCCGTGAGCTGTGGTGTAGGTTGCAGACGCGGCTCGGATCCCGTGTTGCTGTGGCTCTGGCGTAGGCCAGCGGCTACATTTCCAATTCGACCCCTAGCCTGGGAACCTCCATATGCCTCAGGAGCGGCCCAAGAAATGGCAAAAAGACAAAAAAAAAAAAAAAAAGAAAGAGTTTCCAATGGCCAGAGCTATAACAATCTGAGCAACAAAATGAATAATATAGTATGAGACTGTAACTTAGAATATAATATAAATATGAGGTTTCACTAACATTTTAGTAAAAGAATAAGAAATGGCTGAATACAAAAGTGGACATAAGCTAATATATATTTCAAAAAAATTGGAGAAAGGAAAGCAATTAGAAGGTTCTGGTAATCAATTAATCCAGATGGAGAAAATTATAAGCCAAACTGCTTGGAGAAGAGATAGAGACAGAAGAGGACAATTTTCCTCATTAAATCCTGAGGCTGCTCAATCCTCAGAAATGCAAGATACGGAATAGGATAGAGTTGAGGGACAAGGCTGAAACAGGGGTTTGACTTAAAAGTAAGTGTATGAAACATTTGTTTATTCCATTGCCTTCTACATTCTAAATGCAAAATCCTGAGAACTAGATATCTGTTCTCAAGAGAGCACTTCTCTAGGAAAACTGAGAGGTTTAAGAGAAAAGATGACTTCTGAGAGAGAAAATTAAATCCTCAAAAGCAGTCAAAAGAAATGTCATCCATAAAGCAAAAATTAGATGTTGGTTCTCCCAGCTAACAGGAATTTCAGATATCAAAAGCAACAATTGGAAGATGTAAATTATCAGAGAAATAATACTAGAGAAATTCCCAGACATAGCAAGTATAAGATGTTAGATTAAAAATTCCCACCGAGTATTCAATATACTGAATTAAAAAAAACAGACTTATGGCACATTATTAGAAATTTTGTACACCAAATTTGAATAATATAAATGAGAAAATACATAGTTATCTACAAAAATAAGAATGGTGTAGAGTTTCTTATTAGTAACCCTGTAAGCTAGAGAAGAGTAGACCAAAACCTTCAAAACTATGGAAAAATTATTTTGTACAATTAATTATCTGCAAAATTATCAGTTAAGTGTGAGATAAAGATATTTTTGTAAATGCAGGAATTCAAATAAAGTCTCCTCAGATGCATCTTTTCTAAGGATTCTGCTTGACAAGATGCTCCAATAAAATAACAGAACGAACCAAGGAAAAGAAAGAGAAGGAAACCCAAAATGGTGGATTCTAAAAAAGGGGTGAAAGTGAGTCCTCAAATGGCAGATCTAGAGGCTATTCAAGCCAACAAATAAAAGCAAAGAAGGTAGGACTGCAAGTTGACTCTGAAGCCTTCAAGGAAAAAACCAATCTACTGCTCATTGTCACCTCTATTAGGAACCAATCATTTTTCCTTTTTAAAATTGAGATAAAATAGACATATAACATATTCGTTTTAGGTGTACAATGACTTAATATATGTATATATATAGTGAAATGATTACCACAGTGAGTTGAGTTAACATCCATCACCTCATAGTTAAAAAAATTTTTTTCCTACGATAAGAACTTTAGGAAGCAATCATTTTATTGTCTTTATTTGCTTTTTTTTAGTAGTTGCGTTTATTTACAACAATATGCTTATATTCTATTCTTTTTTTAAAATTATAGTTGATTTACAATGTTGTGCCAATTTCTGCTGTACAGCAAAGTGACTCAGTCATACATGTATACACATTTTTAAAATAATATTTTCCACCATGATCTATCGCAGAAGACTGAATATAGCTCCCTGTGCTATACAGTAGGACCTTATTGTCTATCCATGCTAAATGTAATAGTTTGCCTGTATTAACCCCAAACTCCCAGTCCATCCCACTGTCATCCCCCCTACCCACCCCGCCACTCCTTGGCAACCACAAGTCTGTTCTCTATGTCTGGGAGTCTGTTTCTCTTTTATAGATAGGTTCATTTATGCCATATTTTAGACTCCAAATATAAGCGATATAATACATCAATTCTTAACAATTTAATGCATTTGCTTGCTCTTACTCTCTCCAGGGAGGGAGAAAGGGAAAGAAATGGGGGTGGTGAGGGAGGTAGAGAGAGAGACAGGGAGGGAGAAAGAAAAACAGAAAGAGATTTACATTATTTAACACTTTTTTTGAACCACTGGAAAATAAGTTCTAAGCATCATGACTTTATCCCTACTTTAGCATGTATTTCCTAAGAATAAGAATTCCCTTACCTAGGGAGTTCTCATTGTGGCTCAGTGGGCTATGAACCCAACTAGTATCCATGAGGATGCAGGTTCCATCCCTGGCCTCACTCAATGGGTTAAGGATCAGTGAGCTGCAGTGTAGGTTTAAGACTCCACTTGGATCCCATGTTGCTGTGGCTGTGGCATGGGCCAGCAGCTACAGCTCCGATTTGACCCCTAGCCTGAGAACTACCACATGCTGCAGGTGCAGGCCCTAAAAAAAAGAATCCCCTTACTTAACCACAATACCATTATTTCACCTAGGAAAATCAATGATGTGTGCTTGTTGCTAACAGGCTGTAATTGTTTCTGAGACATTTTAGTGAAGAGAGCAAGGAAAATATATACACAATTACTTTGTACTGCTATCTTCAATTCAATTGCAACATCCCAGGGTTCTCCCTTCTCCCACAATGAAAATTATTTCCCCCCTCCAATCTATATATTCACTCATTCACTCTGTCCTACTACACACAAAAAAGTTTGAGTTACAACACCAACAACATTAACAACAGCAAGCCTAATAAAAGTTCAAGTGTTTTGTAATTGTTTTTATCCTTGAAATATTTTCTTCCAAGTGTATATGATCAAAGTACTGTATTCAAAAGTTACTTGAATTGATTTCTTTTTCTGTGTAGTAGTTAGGATATCAAATTTATAAACAGTAAGGTCTTTTTATGTTTGTATTCAGCTTTAGTGTTTGCTTTTTATTTTATCCTTTTTTCTTTTTTTTTTCTTTTTTTTTGGGGGGGGTGTCTTTTTTTTTCAAGGCCACACCTGCAGCATAGGGAAGTTCCCAGGCTAGGGGTAGAATTAGAGCTGCAGCTGCCAGCCTACACCACAGCCAGAGAACTCAGGATCCCAGCCACATCTGCAACCTACACTGAAGCTCACAGCAACAACAGGTCTTAACCCACTGAGCAGGGCCAGAGATCGAACCTGTGTCCTCGTGGGTACTTGTCAACTTTGCTACCACTGAGCTGCAATGGGAACTCCTATTTTTTAATATATATAATATTTATTTGATTATTACATCAAAAAAGTTAGGAAGTCTACTTCTCAGCCCTCTCTCTTCTTCAAGTCTCACCTGCCTAGTCACTTTTACTGGTTTCAAGCTTGTCATTCCTGCAGTTCTTTTTTTGAAAAACTAATGGTGTGTGTGTGTGTGTGTGTGTGCTCTTACTTCTCCTTCTTTATTACACAAAAGGTAGGATACTGCATACCTTCTTTTGTACTTTGCTTTCTTTAATACTATATCCTGGAAATCATTTCATATGGTTTCATAAATATCTTCTTTGTCATTTTCATGGTGGCAAATTATTCCATTTTGTGGCTGTTCAACTACTCTAAGAGTGGGCTATTTAGGTTGTTTTCCAAAATTTACTAATATAAATCATTTTGCCATGAGTAGTTTGGGGTATTTTGTCTTGTATTTGTAAGATGAACCTCCAGAGGCTTAAAAGTATTTCTAGTATTTGGCATATGAGATGGTTAAATGCTAGAGAAATGGTTAGGATAATGTGCTAGCTATCTATCCAAAATCCACTTCATCTCTCTACTAAAAAATCCTGGTTTAATTATAGATCTCAAGGTACAACTAAAATATTATATTCCCTACCCACTCTTTGGGAGGTAGATTCAAGAAGGAGGGAGGTCCTTTGCCCTTCTCTTCTGTATGCTTTCTGTATTAAATTGGAAAAAAATATCTGGAACCCCAGCTACCATTTTGGACTACAAGACAACCTCAAAAGCTGGAATCTAAGTGCAAAGAATAGCATAGCAGATACATAGGAGACTGAGTTTGGTGCCAAACTCACCGTCTCCAGAGTCCTTTACATGAAAGAGAAATAAATTTCTATACTACTTGAGCTATGTTTTTGGATTTTTCTTACAATCAGCCAAATAAAGTCTTAGTGATACAGAAAGCAATACCTGAAAGTGGAGTGCTACTAGGAACTTAAGTCAAAATATGTCGAAGCTTAGTGGAGTCAAGCCCGCTAGAAAGCTGATGATCCTTATTAATGGGGCAGCAAAACACTTAATTAAATGTTTGCCTCTGTGCTTTGATAGCATGTCCTCAGGCTGATAGACTCTAGCATTAAATGAAATGGTTGGAATATTCATAATGATCCATGTGTTGGCTCTTTCTTGTCACTTTTAGTAAAACCTTTGAGGGAGACATAGACTCAGACTAGAGCTATCAAGTCTGCAAACTGAGATTAAAGGGAACACTGCCTTGTGAGTGAATTTTTCCCTGCCTGAGTTCTGCAATCTAAGTTTAGAGACCCACAGTTCAAAACCTCCAAGGAACAAGAGCAACCACTGCTTCTGTACTTTCCACCAAAACAGCAGTAAGACGTGTCTGTAAAACTGCAGCCTTAACAAGATTTAACATGGAAGGTGCATCTGCTGGCAATGACAAGACTGAGGATGCAGCTTCCCACCAGAGCCATTATTTCAAGTGTCCTCCAGACATCAGCCTTGAAGCTGAAAGAGTGTTGGAGAGAATACCAAAGCCACAACTAAAAAAGGAAACTTTAAAATTATGTCTCTAAGGGACAGCCAGAGTAGTATCATGCTTTTGAGAATGGATATATTGCCATTGCAGCAGCCCAGGACTATAACCATGAAAACTGTCCCTGCCTCCTTGACTTCTACCTTCCAAAGGAAAACCAGCTGCTACTGATGCTCAGTGTTTGCTCTAAAGCAGTTATATCAGAAATGCTTCAGGGGAGGAAATCTCATATTGGCTCTCTTCCTCCTTAGACCAGGAGGAGATCAGGAGTTCTAGCTGCCATTGGATAGACTAACAAGTTCACTCAGTCAGTACATATTTCCAGCAGGGCCATGCTGACCACTACAATGTTACCTCATAATATCTGATTCCCTTTGAGTCAAAAGGCTGGATTTTTACTTTTTTCAAGGGAAGGAAAAAAAAACCTGCAAAAAAGATCCCTGTGTATGACAAATTAAAATCTGCTTTGCCTTTTTCAAATAAATCCTCTAGGTGAAATCATTATAAGACTAAATTGAAGAGATACCTCTTACAGACTTCATGAAGGAGTGAAACTTGAAAGATGCATAGAATTAAATTAACTATGACTTGTTTCAAGTAGAATAAGCAGCATGCACAATGCATTGGAGGAGAGAAGACTCAGAATGGACTGCTTTGGCCACAGCTTCAGGCACAGGTGAAAAGATGCATTTGCACATGGCCTTAAGTGCAAAGCTAAGACCTTTGGCTATTGTCCTGTAAGTAACAAGAGTTCATAGAAAACAATGGGTGATGTTTTCAAATACTGTTTTTACACAAGTTATATAGCAATGCCACAGCTAATTCATGGACTCACCTAGTATCCATACAAAACAGCACAAGTTCAACTGAGGAGAGTGAATAAGCAAAATGGGGTGCATCACTATTAAATCAGCAACTTCCCTTAGTGCTCACCAGCATGGGCAGCGATGGCAGGGTGGAAATGAGGTCAACTCTGCCTATTTGGAAAAACTCTTCCATCCGTATTTCTACAGAATTAGACAAGCCAACTGGGGGACTTAGGCAGCTATGATGCATTGTCCTTGCCAACTCAACTTTGTATATCTTGCCTTTTTTCTGTCCACTGCTATGCATCTGGGAGCATCAAGAGTCAGATTTGTGACTCGCCCATCTAGATTAAAATCAATTCAAATGCGTGACCATTTATGAATATGTTGGAACTGCCTAAATAAATAAAAACACAGAAGCTCTTCTAGGCTTACTATGTAATTTTGATTTTTTTGCATCAATTTGTACAATACACTCTCTATATAAGCCTTAATTGAGATAAAACACAAAATGTTGTCTGTAGTTGGTCTCAAATACATCCATCAGATTGTGTTATCTCACTCTGGTGAAGTACTCGGATTTCTCTGAATTTCAGACAATGTGATCCTGAAATGTGGTATAATCTCAGGTGACTTGGTGAACAACCATTAGCCCCACATCAGTGCAATCATCTCAGTCTGTGAACGGTCAGCTCCAGATTATAAATTTGATCTTCCTGTTCATGAAGCTGAATCATAAAGAAACCAGGCCTTGCTTTAAAAAGAGATTAGAAGCCAAAATGGATTTAAGTGTAAAAATAATATTTTAAAATAATGAAACAAAAACATACATTATCAGTGCCTCCCAAAACAACAGAATAAATTATGCAAACTGAATACCATAGGAATACTACTGTTTGGTAGAATTTGCCTTTCTCTCTCTCTCTCTCTCTCTTTCTATCTTTTACCTCTCTGCTGTTTGGTACAGTACATTCTTTTAAATTACATTTTGCTAAGGGCAAAGACAGTTTTTTCTGGTACTCTCTTACTTCTGGAGGGAAACAAGGTAAGT
This sequence comes from Phacochoerus africanus, assembly GCF_016906955.1. Taxonomy (NCBI): domain Eukaryota; kingdom Metazoa; phylum Chordata; class Mammalia; order Artiodactyla; family Suidae; genus Phacochoerus; species Phacochoerus africanus. The sequence continues at coordinate 55,328,479 of NC_062545.1, forward strand.
ATCATGTGAAGGTAGACAGCATCTTATTTGTGCTATTGGAAACCTTGCACACTGCAGACTTGATAAAAGCTCAAAAACAAGAAAGAATTCTACTTCTGCTTTCAGTGGTACAGCAGGCAGGATCAATGATCATAGTTATAATGAGAATGAAAATGTTAACTCCATAATTCCAGAGTTTGTGTTCCTAAAAACACATACAAATTCTTCCGTACTCAGGCATTTGACCAATTTGATGTAAGTGTATTAAGTAGATGCGAGTTCTGATTTTTTTTCTTTGCAAAATAATACTTTCTGCTCCTAAAAGGAATATTTAGCCATCAATTAGAAATTAACTATATATTTTCTTTTTAGTTTAAAGATTTTTAAATTCATAATGTTCTCTAAATTATGGAATTTTCCTCAGTGGGTTAGCATACTATGATGTGGAGATGAAGATTGTCTGTTGTAGAAACCCAGGCATTCTTACTGGGTTATCAGATGTTGTGAATTGAACTGTGTTCCCAAAGAAGATATGTTGAAGTCCAAGTCCCTTATACCTGTGAATGTGATTTCATTCAGAAATAGGATCTTTGCAGATGTAATCTAGTTAAGATAAGGTCATTATTCTGGGCCCTAATCCAATAAAATTGGTGTCCTTATAAGAAGAGAAAAATGCCATGTGACAACACCATGTGACAACAGAGGCAGAGACTGGAGTGATGCAGCTACCATCCCAGGAATGTCAAGGACTGCGGGCCAGCACCACCAGCTAGGAAGAAGCAAGGAAAAATTCCACTCAGAGTTTCAGATAAAGCATTAACCAGCCAACACCTTCGTTTTGGACTTCTAGCCTCAAGAACTATGAGGAAATAAATTTCTGTTGTTTTAAGCCATTTACTTTGTGGCATTTTATTACAGTGCCTAGAAAACTAATACAGTAGGCAATGAGCTAGTTGGGACCAATGACATCCCCATTTCCCAGCTGGAGGTATGGCATCTTAACTGGACATTTCATGGGACAAGAGACACTACAGTCTCCAAGTGCTAGGCAACTGACATTTCTCAATATGCCTTAAACAGCTGTTTGTCTTCGGCTTAACCAAGTGCTCTTATTCTCCCTCCACTGAAAGGTAGAGCAAAGGGAGGAGGAGTTCTTCTGCTGGAGCACAGTTCCAGATGAGTCCAGCTGTGCCCAGGCCAAGCACAGAATGCTGAGGACACAAGAGATGGGTGTAAGCCACCAACCATCTTCTCGTGAGTGCCAGCCTGCACCAAGTGACACAACTGGAACTTGCCCCAAGCCCTTTGCAGGACACATAATGCTTTCAAGAAAATCTGACATTCCATTTACACACTGAATAACAGATGAAGTGTGAAAGTACAAAGCCCATATCCTTGGCTCAGGAAGTTGACTCCTCTTTACTAACAATGTAGCCTTGGACAATGTATTAACCTTCTTGGCCTAAGTTTCCTTATCTATAAAATGCAAATAAGACATTTCTCCAAAGAAGACATAGAGATGGCCAAAAAGCACATAAAAAGATGCTCAGCATCACTAATTATTAGAGAAATGCAAATCAAAACTACAGTGAGGTATCACTTCACACCAGTCAGAATGGCCATCACCAAAAAGTCTATAAACAATAAATGCTGGAGAGGGTATGGAGAAAAGGAAATCCTCCTACACTGTTGGTGGGAATGTAAATTGGTGCAGCCACTGTGGAGAACAGTATGGAAGTTCCTTAAAAAACTGAAAATAGAGTTACCACATGATCCTACAATCCCATTCCTTGGCGTATATCCAGAGAAAAACATAATTTGAAAACACACATGCAGCCCAATGTTCACTGAAGCACTATTTATAATAGCCAGGACACAGAAGCAACCTAAGTGTCCATTGACAGATAAATGGATGAAGAATGAATATTCTGGAGTTCCCATCATGGCCTCAGTGGTTAACAAATCTGACTAGGAACCATAGATTGTGGGTTCGATCCCTAGCCTTGCTCAGTGGGTTAAGGATCTGGCATTGCCATGAGTTGTGGTGTAGGTCACAGATGCAGCTCGGATCCTGCATTGCTGTGGCTCTGGTGTAGGCTGGCAGCTACAGCTCCGATTAGACCCCTAGCCTGGGAATCTCCATATGCCATAGGAGAGGCCCTAGAAAAGGCAAAAAGACAAAAAAAAAAAAAAAAGAATGACTATTCCATTGTGTACACACACACACACACACACACACACACACACACATACACACAGTGGAACATTATTCAGCCATAAAAAAAAAATGAAATAATGCCATTTCAGCAGCAACATGGATGGACTTAGAGATCATTTTACCAAGTGAGGTGAGTCAGAAAGAGAAAGACAAATATCATATGATATTGCTTATACGTGGAATCTAAAAAAAAAAGAATACAAATGAATTTATTTACAAAATAGAAATAGACACAGAAAATAGACTCATAGACACAGAAAACAAACTTACGGTTACCAAAGCAGAGGGGAGGAGAGGAATAAATTAAGAAACTGGGATTAAAATATGCATAATACTATATATAAAATAGATAACCAAGAAGGACCTACTGTATAACACAGGGAACTATACTCAGTATCTTGTAATAACCAATAATGGAAGAGAATGTAAACAAAGAATATATATATGCATAACTGAATCAATTTACTGTAAATCTGAAACTAATACAACTCTGTAAATCAACTGTATTTCAATACAAATTTTTAAAATATTTTTTTAATTTTTTAAAAAATTAAGATTATGAAAGATAATAAGAATTCGTTCTGGGTGTCCTTGAGAAGAGTAAAGGGAAAAAAATCACCATTTAAAGCGATGAGTACAATTAGATGTATCTTTTTTTTTTTAACAGTTTAATTGCTTTGGTTGATACTTCTTCTACCCGTTCTTAGCATTAACTGATAATTTATTTCTTGTGACAGATGATGCATCTCCAGCTTCTCAGTGTGTCAGGCTTCTGTCTTCCTGTAAGTTTCACACTAACAAATTTCACTGGTTCATCATCATTTTTCCTTGCATGAAATTGTGCTGGGGCTTCATGTCCTTAAACACAGCCATATTATCCATTTCCACTATCTTTCCAAAATCAAGAAGTAACAAATTTCCTTAATTTTTTTTACTTAAAAACAGCAGAGCCTGAAGGACTCTGAGCTCCCTCAAAATGCATATGAATGATGATTGGTGAGTATCAGATAAGTACTATCACCAGCAGTCATTCAGTTGCTTTCTCACTCAATGAGAACAACTAGCCACCATGTCCCAAGTCAATTTTAAATTGTCTATACTTTTAGTCATATACATAATTTGCATTCCTCCAACCAAACTCCTGTCAAATTGTCTATAATAAAGCAAAAACTAATGTTTAAAAAATAAAATATCTTGGTTATTAGATCATTTTGGTTCCTTGTTTGTTGGGAATGATGACCCCACCAGCACTGGGTTATTTGCAGAGAAAAGGATTGTAATTAACATCCTAAACCATCCTTCCTATCTCATTGTTATGCTACAAAACACAGATGTGTGCACAGATAAATACAAAGGAGCTTATTTATTTTCAATATAAATACTTTATTTCTTAGAACACTTTTAGGTTCACAGCACAATTGAGAAGAAGGTACAGAAAGTTCCAATACACTTCCTCTGCCATACATGTAGCCTCCTCCCTTATCAACACCCTCACCAGAGTGGTACATTACATACCTACACTGACACATCAGAATAACCCACAGTACATCATTTATGTTACGGTCACTCATGGTGTTGTACATTCTTTAGGTTGGACAAATGTATAATGACATGTGTTCATTATTATAGCAGTGTAAAGAGTAGTTTCACTGTCCTAGAAATCCTCTGTGCTCTACCTATTCATCTCCACCCATCTCCACTCCTGATAACCACTGATCTTTTTACTGTCTCCATAGTTTTGCGTTTTACAGAATGGCAGATTGCTGGAATTAGATAGCATGTGGACTTTTCATATTGGTTGCTTTCACTTAGCACATATGCATTTAAGGTCCCTCCAAAGCTTTTCAGGACGAAATAATGTCCTATTATCTGGATGTACCACAGTTACCTATCCATTCACCTCCTGAAGGTCATCTTGATTGCTCCCAAGTATTGGCAATTAGGAATAAAGCTGTGATAAACATCATGTGCAAGTTTATGTGTAGACATAAATTTTTAATTCTTTTGGGTAAATATAAAGGAGTATGACTGCCTGTTTGTATGGTAAGAGTATGTTTAGTTTTGTAAGAAATGACAAACATTTTCCAAAGTGGCTATACCATTTTGCATTCCCACCAGAGTTCCTGTTGCATATCCTCATCAGAATTTGATGATGTCAGTATTCCAGGTTTTGGCTATTCTAACAAGTATGTAGTTGTATCTCATTATTGCTTTAATTTGTTTCCCTGTTGACACACAATGCAGAGCATCTTTTCATATGCTTATTTGCCTTTTGTGTAACCTCTTTAATGGTGTGTATGTTAAGGTCATTGCCCATTTTTTAATTGGGTTATCTGTGTTATTATGAACTTTTAAGAGTTCTTTTTACATACTGAATTCAGTCCTTTATCAAATGTGTCTTTTGTGAACATTTTCTCCCAGTATCTGGCTTGTCTTATTCTCTTGACATTGTCACTCATAGAACAGAAATTTTAATTTTAATGAAGTCAAGCTTATCAATTATTTATTTCATGGATAATGTCTTTGGTGTTGTATCTAAAATGTCATCAAAATCATCTAGGTTTTCTCCTCTTTTTATCTTCTAGGAGTTCTAGTTTCATGTGTTCCACTTAGTTCTGTGATTTATTTTATTTATTTATTTATTTATTTTGCTTTTTAGAACCACATCTGTGGCATATGGAAGTTCCCAGGCTAGGGGTAAAATCGGAGCTATAGCTACTGGCCTACACCACAGCTCACAGCAACTCTGGATCCATAACCCACTGAGCAAGGCCAAGGATTAAACCCACATCTGCATGGATCCTAGTCAGGTTTGTTAACCACTGAGCCTCGATGGAAACTCCCTCTGTGATCTATTTTAAGTGAATTTTTGTGAAGGGTATAAGGTTTGTGTCTAAATTCATTTTTTTCATGTGGATGTCCTGTTGTCCTAGCACCAGTTGTTGAAAAGGCTGTCTATGTTCCACTGTATTGCATTTGCTCCTTTGTCAAAGATCCATTGACTATATTCATGTGGGTATATTTCTGGGCTCTATTCTGCTGCATTGATCCATTTGTCTATTTTTTCACAAATGCCACACATCTAATTACTATAGTTTGATAATAAGTTGTGAAGTCAGCATCAGTCTTTTAGCTTTGTTCTTCTTCAATATTGTATTGACTATTCTGGGATTTTGCCTTTCCATATAAATTTTAGAATCCATTTATGAATATCTACAAAATAACTAGCTAAGATTTTAAGTGGGATTGCACTGAGTCTACAGATCAAGTTGGGAAGAACTGACACCTTGACAATACTGAGTTTTCCTATCCAGGAACATGAAATATCTATTTATTTAGTTCTTCTTTGATTTTGTTCATCAAAGTTTTCTAGATTTCCTCATATAGATTTTGTACATATTTTGCCAGATTTACAATTTCATTTCAGAGAATGCTAAGCGAATGGTATTAAGTTCAAATTCCAAGTTTGAATTCTTAAGTTCAGTTGCTGGTAAACAGGAAAATGACTGGCTTGAGTATATTCCCTATATCCTACAAACTTGTTATAATTGCTTACTTATTCCAGGAGGGTTTTTTTTTTTTTTGGTTGATTATTTTGGATATTATATATAGACAGCTGTGCCACTTACAAATAAAGACAGTTTTATTTCTTCCTTCCCAATCTATATACCTTTCATTTCCTTTTCTTGTCTTATTGTATTAGGAAGGACTTCCAGTATAATTTTGAAAAGGAATGGAGACAGGGGATATCCTTGTACCTTTCTGACCTTGGTGGGAAAACCTCTCCACAGGCACAGTAAAAGGAGAAGGTCCTCAGTTTGGTTCTTCTGATCCACTTCAAATGGCCAATCTTCTTCTCCTTCTCATTAAGACAACCCATCCGTTTTCTGACATTCTCACTTTTCTCCCCTCTCTTCAATCTCAAGATCCTTTAACTCCTTTTTGCTTTCCACCCACCCCTAAGCCAAGCCTTCTTCTTCTCTTCTTGACTTTCAAAGCAGGTGTTGCCTATCTGGTTTCTCTTTTGGATCTCCAGATATGCTGGAACTGGGGTGTGTGGGGAAAGGCCCACATTGGAGTCTGGCTGGGTTATCTACAAGACAAGCTGAATCTGCACATTGCCAAAGCAGATCTTTCTTTGACATATCCTCTGTTTTACTATTGTGCTTCACAACAAAAGAAAGCCTCTCTTTCTTTTTCAGCACCTTTTAAGGTGCTTTCAAAAGGGCCTCCTTGGTTATTTGTACTTTGGTATATTTCAAGTCCTAGAAATCGGAGTAGGCAGGAGGAGGGAGAAAACAATCCTGCTACATATATATCACCATTATTACCATTAAAATGAAATTTATAAGACAATCTTTAATTACATGCTAACCTAAGTTTTTTTACTTGAATACAAAATTATTCTTTTAATCTCTGAACAAATTACAAAAGTATATAATTCTGTGGAACTGCTTCAAGAATCAAAAGAGGTAGACTATTTTACCATTCTTGACACTAGGACTACTCTGATGTGTCCTTTCATACAATTGATGTTATCACTTTGACACTTTCTAAAGAACTTTATTTCTTTTTTCTTTTTTTTTTTTTTTTTTGTCTTTTTAGCTATTTCTTGGGCTGCTCCCATGGCATATGGAGATTCCCAGGCTAGGGGTTGAATCGGAGCTGTAGCCACCGGCCTACACCAGAGCCACAGCAACGCGGGATCCGAGCCACGTCTGCAACCTACACCACAGCTCACGGCAACGCCGGATCGTTAACCCACTGAGCAAGGGCAGGGACCGAACCCGCAACCTCATGGTTCCTAGTCAGATTCGTTAACCAATGCGCCACGACGGGAACTCCCAGAACTTTATTTCTTGATGTCACTGATTTTTTTAAATTTCTGCTTTGCAAATTTTAAAAGTGAGAAAGGCAGCAAAATGTTTAAAAAAAAAAAAACAAAAAAACTACTGGGATTTCCCATTGTGGCTCAGTGGTTAACGACTCCGACTAGGAACCATGCAGTTGCGGGTTCGATCCCTGGCCTTGCTCAGTGGATTAAGGATCCGGTGTTGCCGTGAGCTGTGGTGTAGATTTCAGACATGGCTCAGATCCTGCGTTGCTGTGGCTCTGGCGTAGGCCGACAGCTACAACTCCAATTAGACCTCCAGCCTGGGAACCTCCATATGCTGAGGGTGCGGCCCTAGAAATGGCAAAAAGACAAAACAAAACAAAACAAAACAAAACAAAACTACTGAAAAGTTAGAAAATACTCTGAGACTGTATGTGTTTTATTGTTGTTGACAATGAGACTGGTTTTGTAGACCACTGCAATGGCTTGAACTGTATCCCCATTAAATTCATATGTTGAAGCCATAACCTGTCATGTGACTATATTAGAGAAGAGATATCAAGACAGTAAGTAAGGGGTTAAATGAATCCATAAGGGGGGAAGCCCCAATCCCACAGAACTGATGTCCTTATAAAAGGAAAGCAACACCAGAGATGTCTCTCTACCTGCCATGTGAGAACACAAAGAAGCACAGCTGTCTGCAAGCCAGGAAGAAAGCTCTTACCAGAAATCAAACCCTGCTAGATCATTGATCTTGGATGTTCCAGCCTCCAGAACCATGAGAAAATAAGTTGCTTTTATTTAAGCCACCCAGTCTACATTCTTTTGTTATGGCAGCTCAAGCCAATACAGACCCCCACTTAGTATATATCAGGGTAAAAGGAAGGTTGGGTTGCACAATATGAACAGCTTGAGAAAACCTGTCCTAAAACAAAATTACCATCGTGAAAATATGTTGTATCTGAGTCTCCAGCAATATTCTGCTTTTCTTTTTAACACATTAAGGAATCCTTTGGAGAAGGTTCAAAAAACACAGATTCCTGAGCCACAGCCTCAGAGATTTTGATTCAGTAGATCTAGGGTGGGGTATGGTTTTGTTAATTTTTTTTTTCTACATTTTCCCAGATGACTCTGATGCAAAGTCAGGATTAGAAACCACTGCACCAGGGAAACACCTCAGAAATATAATGGTACCCTCCTGTCATATTTTCTCCTCCCCACAAACCTACCTATCCCCTGCCCACTTCTTTTCTTATGAGTAAGATGAATTTAATCAGAGTGTTGAACTAGAATCAGTGTGGAAATTTTCTGATGAAGAAAAAGAAGAATTTTAATCCAAGAATTAGATCGTATGCACAAGAACAGAACACAAACCTCAGAAAGCCGCTGAATCAATTCTGTCTTTGCAGCAGGTCTGTGACCCATCTCTAGGTACCCGCATCCAAAAATGGGCTTCGGGATAGTCTATTTACTTTCTTTTCGCCTTTGCATTTTAAAAGCATAGTTTTTGTATTCTATAATTAGAAATGTTAGAAAGCTAACATAACTCTGACACCAAAACCAGACAGATATAACTCACAAAAAAGAATTACAGACTATCAGGAACTAACAAACTGAGTCCAGCTGTACATTCAAAGAAAAAGATGACACAACCAAGTAGAATTTTCTACACATAAGATTTGTTACATAAAGTGGAATGATTTCAAAACATGTTTACAAATTCTTCAACACTCTTCCTAACAAGGGGTGAGGGGAGCCCTATGTCCCCTTCCTTGGGACCTGGGCAGGTGGACTTTTGTGACAGCCTCAACAAACAGAATGTGGCAGAATTACGTTACAAGACTCCTGGTGCTGTTTGTCAAGGTCGTACATATTCTACCAGTTTTTCTAAGGACACTCACTCTGGGAGCCTCCAGGAGACGTCCAGTTACTCTAGGCCCCCACATGGGGAAACCACACAGAAAGTGGTTGATGCCCATGGAGCCTGGGGCTCCAGCCCCATCAGTCTGCGTCTTCCCAGCCTAGGCACCAGGTCCCAAGGTGACCCCAGCCCAGCCACTGCCTCTCTGCCTGCAAACACAAGAGTTTCCCAAGCTAGAACTGCCTGGGGAAGCTAGGTCAAATCACAGATTCATAAGCAAAATAAATGGTGGTTATTGCTTTAAAAAATAAAACCATAGTTGCTATGTGTGTATGTATGACTGGATCACTTTGTTGTACAGCAGAAATGATCACAACCTTGTTAATTAAGGTTGAATAAAACTTAAAAAAATAACTAAGGGAGTTCCCGTCGTGGCGCAGTGGTTAACGAATCCGACTAAGAACCATGAGGTTGCGGGTTCGGTCCCTGCCCTTGCTCAGTGGGTTAACGATCCGGCGTTGCCGTGAGCTGTGGTGTAGGTTGCAGACGCGGCTCAGATCCCGCGTTGCTGTGGCTCTGGAGTAGGCCGGTGGCTACAGCTCCGATTCAACCCCTAGCCTGGGAATCTCCATATGCCGTGAGAGCGGCCCAAAGAAATAGCAAAAAGACCAAAAAAAAAAAAAAAAAAAAAACTAAGATAAAATAAAACCCCATAGTCTCCCAGCCTAGAAACAAGTGAAAATTCCAACATTCCTCTTCCCTCTTGCCCCTCCTCTCCAGCTGGTCACCAAATCCTATTGATTTTTCTCTTTTAAGTCTCTCTCAAATATTTCCCTACCTCTGTACCTATCCACAACATCTGCCCTATTCCAGATTTTTATAATTTCACACATAATTATTGTAATAGTTCTGGTTTTCCTTCCTGGTAGTCTTGATCTTCTATAATCTAATCCTGATTAAGGTCCTTCAAATCCTTTCGGTGGTAGACAGGGTTCTTCCTCTTTTCAGGCTTAATTTCCACAGTGTTACCCTAGCCGTGACCCATAAAGACATATCCCAGGACCAGTCATGCTGAGCTGTTTTATTCTCTGAATACTTTATCTTGTGACAAAGTGAATTCACACATCTGCTATTGTAAACTACCCTTCTGCTTGGATTATGACTTCCCCCAAACTTGAACCATCTCACTCATCACTTCTTCCAGGGCATCCTCAATCCTTCCTCCTCTAGATACTGCTCCAGACTTTACCCTGAAGGGTTAAGTGGAAACAAACAAACAAAAAAAAGCAAAAACAAAAATGCACAGTCTTTGTGAATAACTCAAATCTCTGGCTAGGCCTGTCCTTGATAAGAAAAGAGTATAGGGAAGTAAAAACCCTGCCTTGAATTTGTGGCTCTGGAGCCTGGGATGTGAGGCGTAGAGTCTGATAAAGCCATGATGAAGGGAGAATCTAGGCCTGAGAGGCAGCTCTGCAGCCTTTGTCTCCCCAATAGCACCCCACTATGCACAGACTTTTCTCCATCATGCACCATCGCCCTAATGGGAAGGCTTGACCCATCTCCCAAGGGAGCAAGTAAAGAAAACAACAGCAAAAACAAAGAGAGTAACACAGAGAATTCAAACTAAAACAGTGCAGCAAAAGAAAATGCGAACACCATCTGGAAAACTCAAGAACTTACTCTTAAAAAGGATCTAATGAAGGATGAAGTTGTAACACCAGGGACCCTCCCTCACGATGTGAGGAGGAAAAGAGTTGAAAATTCACTGAGAGAAAGCACTGCAATTACCATCTTTGAAGTTCCTAGAGCTGAAATTTTGAGAGAGGCTCTCAGGGGAAACTTGGTCTATTTTCTTCCCAAGGACTCACTATGGGTACTTGTTGATAATAGTTTCCAGAGTCTGCTGTAGCTAAATTTAAAAACATTTTTAACACCAACCCTTTCTGAAAGGACAGTGGCCTATTCTCTCTGTATAAACACACGACACACACGGAATTATCATGCTGGTCCAGTCACCTGTGAATTCAAGAATTCACTGGAACTAAAGTAGGTTTGGGTCCCTGTCAGACAGGCATTCTTTGTGTTCCAAACTCAGTGAAAAGCAATTATGCCTCCTTCAGCTTTACTCCTCATTTAGGACTCCTTCTCTTTAATGCAAGCTGACTCTTTTTCAGTCTCCAAGGATCCTACGGTTTCCATCACATCAGGCTGTGTATCAATCTTTAAGGAGGAAGCTAATGACAAAAGTACCAACTTTGGGGTCAGGAGAACTGGGATCTCATCCAGGCCCTGCCTCTGACCAGATATGTGACTTTGTTAAAGATTACATGCATTTTTCTTTTCTCCGCCTATATCATCAAAAGAAATGTGCTATATAATAATGTCCAATTTGTCTAAAATTCTCGGGGATCTGATAAATACATTTATATCAAATATACTTATATTGAGAGGGATATACTAAGGATATCCATTTACTAGCAATAGCCTTAAATAAGTCATTTCCTAATTGTTCCAGTCCTCACTACTGGTACCAGATTGCCTGGTTTTAAACTCCAGTTTTCCCACTTATTGGCTACAAAGATGGGAATGTTATTTCACTTCTTCTAATCAGTTTACCAACCTAAAAGATGAGGATAATTATGGCCCTTTCCCTTATGATTAACTAAGTTAAAATACATAGCATGTTTAGCACAGTGCTGCACACAGTAAGAGCTCAATAAGTGTCAGCTACTATTATCATCCTTACCGTTATTACAAAATGAGAATAATAACCTGCTCTGACTTCTCCCATGATTCATGAGGGCCCGTTCATATCAAAGTGATATGTAAATTTGAAAGTGCTATTTAAAGTTAAAGAATTTAACAAATGCTTAACAACTGGTGACTGGATTTTTTTGTTTTTTTTCAAATATGCCATACCCATACAATGGAAAACAATCCAGCAACTGAGAGGAAGGAACTACTGGTGGATAACTACAAACAGAAGAACCCAAAGACATTTTGCCAAATAAAAGAAGCCAGATACAAAATATTGCCTATTTATATGGACTGCCTCGCAAATTTATAGAGACAGAAAGCAGATTAGTGGCTGCCTAGGACGGGGTGGAAGCATGGAAATTGACAGTAAAGGGGCATGTGGGAACTTCTTAGGGCACTGAAGATGATCTACAACTGGATTGTGATGATGGCTGCACAACTCTATAAATTTAACAAAACCATTGAATTGGACACTCACAATGGGTGAATGCTTTGTTGTATAAATTATACCTCAATTAAGCTATTAAACTAAATAAATACCAACTTAAGTTGGTATTTATTGTCACCTAATATGTCACCTAATATGTCATGTTGTAAATGCTGTTTCTTTTTTAAAAAATGATGTGAAATTGCTCAGCTTTGAAGACAAAGTGATTTAGAAGTTGTAAACCTCTACATAAAGTAATAATATTACTAATAAAAAAATAATAAACACATTTTAAGACACTCTCTGATTGGTCCATCAGACATATACCCATCCTCACAGCTAAATCTTCTCACAGGAATCCCATACTTAATGAGCCTGAGTTCCACAGCCCCACTCATTCCCATAATCAAGCTTTCCTTGGAGCTCCTCCAGCCTATTTCTGAAGCAAAATGCAATGGAAAGAGAAAGAACAAGAACAAGCCTTAGAGCCAGTTATGGGTTCAAATCTCAGCTCAGCACATACACCTGTATAACTGTAGGCACAGTATTTACCCCTGAGCGCCTTTTCCCAAGGGCAGGAAGACAGACAGTGAGGCTGAGATTAGCCCTACACTGAGAAAGCCTAGTCATCCTCTGCACATCTTTCCAATTCCAGCTGAGCCCCAATTCCTCCACATAGGAAGAGGAATTCAGCTCTGCTCCTTCAGCTCTCCTATGAAGTAACCCATGGGAGTGCCTTTACCTACCCTGACTTTGAGCTCCTTGAGGGCAGAGACTAGGTCCTACATATACCTTTAGAACTTCCAACTTGGAGGTGTGCAAGAAATACTTATTGAAAATCAACTATTTCTACCATCACTGAGTGAGTTGCTTCTCATGATTATTTTCAGTGAAGAAGCATTGATCATGAGCCACTGTCAATACCTCTAGAGCGTGAGGTTTTGTTCCTTGCTAGGTTTATCCTAATCCACCTTGTCTACCTTACTTATTTCTTCAATCAAACAGATATGAACATGTGCCAACATGGAGAAAGAGCCAGTCTGTGGCCAGGGAATGGAGTTTTTTCCCAGTACGAGGCCAACTGTTCCTATAAAGTTGAGACCCTGATGATACAGTCTAATAATAAATTAAGTAAATCAACCTGGATTTATTATTTTGCTCCCCATATCCTGAGTTTGGTGAACACCACTGGCAAAGAGAGTCAATAAAGAAATATTTGTAAAGAGAAAAATGCCTTCATTCAAAAGCGCTGGAGAATGTGTGTGTGTGTGGGGGGGTCATATATATATATATGACTGCACATATATATATATATATATATATGGCTGCATATATATATATATATGTGACTGCATATATATATGTGACTGCATATATATGTGTGACTGCATATATATATGTGACTGCATATATATATATGTGACTGCATATATATATGTGTGTGACTGCATATATATATGTGTGTGACTGCATATATATATGTGTGTGACTGCATATATATACGTGTGTGACTGCATATATATATATATATATGACTGCATGTGTGTGTGTGTGTATATATATATATATATATATGATATGACTGGGTTATTCTGTACAGCAGAAACTGGTACATTGTAAATTAACTATACTTTAATTAAAAAAATTAATATTTAAAAGAATTGCTGGAGACTGTTTTCAACTCAGTACTCTGTTGACAATATCTGTGACTCCCAGGCCCATTTCTGCAGAGTCCTTCCCTGGAATCCCTCCCAGTGGAGGAAGTACACTTTTTATTCAGTTGACATCAGACTCAGCCATGTGACCTGCTTCAGCAAAAGTGATGAGTCTTATAACTAAGCAAAAGCCTTTGGAACCACTGTGATGTTTTACTATTACTCTTCTTTCCACGTAAGAGTGGTCTGGCTCCATCAGGCTCTACTTCAGGACAAACATGTGGCATGAACTTGCTAATCCACAGCTAATGCGTACTGTGGGCAAGATATACACCTTTGCTGTAGCAAACCACTGAGATTTGGGAGTTATGCTTTGTTACCATAGTTGAACTTACTGAGAGTTGATTAATATCTAGTTCACTGTTGACATCTCATACTCCGCCTCCGGCTTCTCTCACACCACAAATCCAGAAGGCAACTGGAAGCTCATTCTTTGAAATCAACAGTAAAAGAGACAAGAACTATGTCTAGCTTGTTGGGATGGTTTGGTGGGCTAACACATGGAGAATATTTGGGATTGTGTGAGCTCGATCAATGTGAGCTCTTCCCACAACTCCCTTCCTTCTCATTTTATTCCTGGAGGTTGGGAAATTAGAAGTAAATGTCTACTAGGGTCTTGACTTTTCTCTGTACTGGTGAGATGAACAAGTCATATATGGTCCCTACATTAAGAAACTTCTAGGCTAGCTTCTAGAAGGAAAATGGGCATGCTATATATTAAAGTATATATACTGTAATATATGCTTCCTCATATATTAAAGTAAGATTCCAGCATCCATGTGGAAAGCTAACAGATGTGCATGGGATATATCTTGGGGATAGAGAGGCAATGCATTGCTCGTTTTTCCCACTCCCCACCACTACCAACTACCCTGCTCCCACACACACACAGCCACCACCCCCACCTCCAGCTAACACTCCCTATAGCTCAGGCTGGATTAGATTCCCCACTTTTGAGCTCCCTATACTTCCCTCTTTGTCCAACTATTACTGTGGATGGGATTTACCAGTTCACAAATTGGTCTTTCCACCAGATGCTAGGGTCTGTGAGCAAAGAAACTGTATTTTTTTTATTGTATTCCCAGCTGCTGGCTCATGTTTGGTACGGGGTACTAATTTACCAACATTTTTGGAATGAATACATTTGATCAGTTAATTCCTTCATAATGACTTGAGTTCTCACTGCAAGTTGATGAATCTGTTATACCATGTGCTCAGGTCTCCAACTCAATCCTTACAGATAACTTTTAAACTGACAAAGAATTCTCCACATGAAATCAGTATGTGACTTACACATACTTACAATCTTAAAGCACTCATAGAGCCTTATGAAAATTCAAATAGGCAATCCACAAATTGAATTATCAACTCCTAATTAAGCAGATGTTGACTTTCATTAAAACTGGTAAAATACATCCCAGAGTTAGTTAATAGCTTGAGAATAACCATGTACCTCACAAAGCTGAAATCTGCCAAAACAGGGGTATTCTGAGGTATGTTTAGCAGAGTTTCCAAGTGTATGATATGTTTCCATACTTGCTTACACTGTAATAACCAAAGAATAGATAAGCTAATTTCCTAAAAAAGAACAGGATAAACTCAAATTTCCTTCATCTACTCGCCAGAGTAGAACCATGTCCTTACTTACTCCAGGGATATCTAAAAAACTTTCATTCTGTGAGTTTCTTTTTAAAGGAGAGGAATGATTCTCGTTTTATTTTATATAACACCTCTATCATCAAACATATTTCACAACAGTGATTTGGACTGGTGCAGCCATGGTGGAAAACAGTATCTCCATACTGTTTTAGTTTTTCAACTAAAAATAGAACTACCATATGACCCAGCAATTCCACCCCTGGGTGTATGTCCAAAAAAACCCCCACTAATTTGAAAAGATAATGCACCCCGATGTTCACAGCAGCATTACTTACAACTGCCAAGACATGGACACAACCTAAGAGTCCATCAACAAATGAATGGACAAAATAAAAATAAATAAATGAAATCTATTTTTTGAAAAAGAATCTTTCATTGAATTAAAAAGTAAAAATAAAGGAAATAACTTTTTTAATTTTAAATGATTACTTGGAAACATCTTTCTTTGGTAGAAAAAAAAAAAACCCTTCTATCTCATCCTCCTGTTAGGCTTTAGTCTGCTTAAGCCTTTCCTCTTAGTTTAACAGGATTTGCAGACGTGAATCACAATTCAAGGCTTTAGTTCACTAACTTTCCTTTCTCTTGTTCAGTGAAAATTCTCCTTCATACCCATCACCCAGTCCCTGCTGATCCTGAGAGGCACTCCAGAAGACAGGGAGAAAGGTACACATGCTTGCTTTCTGAATTGAAGGAGAAGGATTTCATGTGTTTTAAAATTGCCAAGCTACTAGGAAAAAAAATAAGGCCACACACAAGAAAGGCAAGCTTTAGGCAGGTATTTGGGGAACCACATGGGTTGTCTACAGAGGTCCCAATGTCCTTACAACTGGAAGATTGTATCAAGCTATCAAGTTGTCTACAGATCATACTGTCCATGTAAGATCATCTATTTCATTTTACGACTCCCATGTCTCCTGTCCCATCCGCCAGGGCTGCAGTTCAAATAATCTGTTTTTTCCCCAAAAATACCATGGACTCAATCTATGCAAAGCCTCAAGGCTTCAGAGCCACCCAGGTTCCAGACAAAAAGTAACCAACTAGGCCTCAGTAAGCTTCCTTCAGCAGGACTGTGAAGTCCCTTCAAGATAACTTCGGTGGGCACGCTGCAGGTGAGAACTCCAACACTAGCAAGAGCACAAAACCTCCTGCCAGCCTGAAAAGTCAGCTCCAACCTCCCTGCCCTTCTCCCCACTTCTCTTCTTCTCTGCTTTCCCCCACTCTCCGCCCCTTTCTACTTTCCCCACTCCAATTTGCCTCAGCTTCCTCCTCCCCTCTTCTTCCCATCCCTCTCCTTAAAGCATCCCATGGACGTTGACTGTAATTTTCCCCTTGGGGAAAACTGAGTAATAATTCACCTCCAGAGGGTTTGCCTGGAGAAGCCACAGAGAGAAAACACCTAAATCTGCCAACTCGTTCTTCTTCTCTCCCTCCCAAACCAGGCTGGCCGAAGGAGGGGGGAATGGGGTCTGCCTCTCCTGGCACCAACTGGCCGCTCTCTACCTGGGCCGCCGCCGCCAGCGAGGGGCTCAGGAGGGTGGACCCTTGCCCACACCCCTCTACCCCATAGGCCAGGTTTATAGTGCGGGCAGCGCTGCCCTCTAGCGATTGAAACCGGGAGCCCTGAGGGCACCATGAGCTCCAGAATTTCTCTTTTACAGACTGAGCAAGACCTGAAGCACCTCTGAGCTCCGACCTCCAGTTCTCCTCCACCGGCACGCTCCGCATTGCACCTGGCCCACCTTTTCATCCCACCCACCTGCTTCTCGGTTCAGGGGTGTTCTGGGTGGCTGCAACCTACCGGTCGATTCAACAGACTGCCCCCTGCTCCTGCTCCTCCTCCTCGTCCTCCTCCTCCTCCCCGCTCTGGCTCTCGTCTCCTCTTCCAGTCGGGGCGCCCAGACTTGCAGAGCAGCGCCTGCCGCCCGGCGCGCCGCGCGCCCCGCTCCGGGCCCCGTCTCCCCGCAGCCCGAGGGCACCACGCGGGCAAAGGGCGCCCGAGGAGCTGGCACTCCGCTTCTGCGTGCCCAGGAGCCGGGTGCCCTGAGACGCAGCGCATCGGTCAAGCTCGGGAGGAAGAGGAGCGGTTCAGAGTGAGACTTCTGGATGCACGGGACGCCGGGGTTCGTCCATTGCGCGGTATCTGCGCGCACCTCCACAAGGTGAGGGGCGCACGCCTTTCAGGATGCCCTCGGCCTCGCCTTGACCCCGTCCCCAGGCAGGGGCTGGGGTTCTGGTTTGCGAATTTCTGTCCCACCGGAGGCGCAAAGGGGGCGGGGGTTGGGCCCAGGGGAGGGCGACCTCGGGGGTCGCCAGGGCACCGCCCCTGCTGCTGGACCTCTTAGCACCGGATCCAGTTCTCCATAGAACAACGCCCCCTCCCGCCCCCCCAACAATATGTGTGAGTGTTGACATTGGGTAGAACCGTGCTTTACGACTTTTATCCTGCTTCCTTGCAAAAGGCTTTGAGGCGGCTTAAAAATTAAATAAATGTGGAAGGGGTGCTTGGAGAAGAAAAAAACAAAAAAACAAAAAAAAACTTGAGTGGAAATACCGAGGAGAGGGGTGTGCTGTGGGGGCCACGGGAGGATGAGGGGAATCAAAGCCAACACTGACTGAAAAACCTTTGGTTAGAAAGGTCTTCACGGTTCCTCTATGGGTCTGAAAAGAATGATGTCTTTCGTCCTGGGAAAGAAAATACCCAGGCGGGGAGGTTATGGGGCTGACTCCTTTTCTTAAATTACCAAACAAAGCTTGGAAGTGCGAGTGAAGACGTGAAGACGGGAAGTTTAGTCTTAAGCTATTCCCACCCAGTTTTGCAAGGTGAGAGACTGGTCCCCTACGTAGTGAAAATGAAAGGGAACTGAGGCTAAATGGAGTGGTTCCTGCACCTAGCTGAGGAGCATACAAGGTTTTGCATTATTAAAATATAATGTACTTTCATGTGTATCTGTCTGCATCTAGTTTGGGTAGGACCTTGTATTCAACCCTGTTTGTCCTTGAGTTAGAAGGATGAGGCAGGGGGTATCACCATTCCAGAGTGCTTCTCCCTAACCTTCCTTATTGTCCTTCCAAGCTTCCTGCACCAAATCTCTGAGTCCTTTTGGAGGAATAACAGATGGTCAAGTGGACTGGAGAAAGGGTGTTTTCCCAAACAATTCAGGGTTCTTTTACCACTCTTTTTTCATTCCCAGCCCCAAGCAGTATATGCTCAGGTCTGAATTTAACATTGCTTCAGATTATATATTTGCCATAGTTATACAATCAGATGCAATGTGCATAGCCTTAAGCCCCCAGCGAGGACTTGTGAATACAGGATTTCCCTGAATTAACCCTGTTTAAGGGGCAAGAAGCAGGAGTTGGGTCCGGCTCCCTGTGCAGTCTCTTCCATGTGGAGCACATCTGAAATACAGAGGAGATTTTGAGCCAGCCAGTGCGCTTGTTTTCCTGCTGAATTAAATGAGATGACCCAGTCTTCAACAAATAAATGAGCAGAAACATATGAGCCAATTTAGAAAATGCAGAAAATATACCTGCCTGCTTTTTTCCTCCCTTTAGAAAATTAGCCCCCAGACCACAGAACTGTGAAAATGAAGCAGGCCTCCTAAGCGGGACTCGGATCCATTTCCATTCCATTTCATGTTTAAAGAAAAGTAGGTTTCTTATTTCTAAAATTGCATAGCACCTCCACAACTAACCATTTTGCTGCATAGAAGTGGGAGAAGTACTTCTGCCCAAGTATTTTATCACTAGAGAGCTATATAGAGAAGCTTATTCAAATCCTGATTCATCATTGTTGATAGAACTTAAGCGTTACATCATTATCACCTGATAGGGGCTGTAGAAGACCAGAGATTCCTGCAGATCTGTGTGGAAACTGACATTTGTCATGAAACAGCTGGAAAGAAGGTCACAAAATAATGAAACCAAGAATCAGGTCCTCAGACTCTTGGTGTGTGCATGCCTAAACATTCCTTTAGGTGGTCAATGTTCCTTTTGTGAAGAAATTTACAGGGATGAAGACTTCACAGATTATTTTCCTATTAAAAAGTATTCAAGGAGTTCCCTTATGGCTCAGCAGGTTAAGGATCCAGCATGGTCACTGCTGTGGTGCAGTTTCAATCCCGGCCTGGAATTTCCGCAGGCCATGGGGGCAGCCAAAAAAACTTTTTAAAAAAGTATTCAAATTGACTGTTTATGTCTACCACCAGCTGACAAATTTAAAATTCCACAGAAACCAACATTACAAACATAGTAAACTCAAGTTTTCCTCTTCCCTCTTCTGTCCACGGTGACTTGACCCGGGGCACATTCTCAGAGCCTGCCCCTAGGTGTCCTCATGGCACACAGCTCCCTTGGGTACGTGTTGTGACCTGAGCCACAGCCTCCCTTACAACACTTCCTGATGTCACCTTTGTTAGCCTTTCTGGTATCTATTCAGAACATCTGCTCCCCATTTCTTCTTATTGATACCTTGTCAGCATCAATCCTATAAATAAATTTCTATTCTTTTGAGGAAAATAACCAAGTTGGGAATTCTCAGAGATGATATCTAGGAAGAGACAAAAATCTAGGGCACATCTCTAGCCCAAGTGACACTGCAGTATGTCTCCATGCCCTGCTGTTTGATGAGATTAATATTAGAGAGTCAAGTGAGATAGATCACAAGCAGCACCTCATCCCCACCAGGCTCCAACACCTCCCTAGGGATGTATTAACCCCCCCATCATCGCCACCACCACCAAGATCCCTAGGCTTCAAATCTAAAGTCAATCCCTTTGAAGAAAACCTGACTGAGGCCTGTCTTACTGGGTTCTCTTTGCAGTACTCAAGCATCTGATTCCTACAGCTTACCTTTACACACAGGTCATTTTTTCATGTTTCTGTGGTCTTTCTTGGATTTATATTTCTATACAATCCTTAAAGGATATCTTTTAAAAGGTACAAGATCTAAGTCTAATATTTTAATATCAAGAAAATTTGCCTGTATTTCAGCAGGCTTATTTACATGAGAAAATAAGCTTGAGGCTGCTTATTTCAGCCACATA
Source organism: Phacochoerus africanus (assembly GCF_016906955.1). Taxonomy (NCBI): domain Eukaryota; kingdom Metazoa; phylum Chordata; class Mammalia; order Artiodactyla; family Suidae; genus Phacochoerus; species Phacochoerus africanus. The sequence continues at coordinate 55,348,974 of NC_062545.1, forward strand.
GGAATTCATTGTTCATACCATATGCTACCAAGGCCCTCTCATGGCAGAGGTGAATCTAAGCATCTTAAGCTTTATGCTCGTTCCTTTTCCACCTCCCACATTCTTATGTGTGGGAAATCACATGAACATTAATTATAGGAAAACACTGAAAATGAATATGCTATATGAATGAGAAGGGAGCTAGATGGATGGACAGAGAAAAGGAAGGTAGATGGATGGATAGGGAGGAGACACGGAGGAAATGGGGCAGTGGCTCTTAGAACAGCTGACCTCTCCCCTGTTTTCTCCTCCCTGAGTTATTTTTTAAAACTAGTGTATGGCCCCTAAAGCTTGGGGCCCACATCAGTCACCTTACCAAAGTATGTCTTCCTGGAAAAGAAAGGACTTTCATCAATATCCCATAACTTTTCATAATTTGGTATTCATTTCTACCTTTTGTGGATTAAGAAACTGAGAACCAGAATTTATAGAGATCGTTCAGTCAGTAAATTGATATATTCCTGGATCACAAAAAATTGCCAGGGTCTTTGAGAATACTCTCCTTAATACAGTTTGATTCTGATTTTATTTTTCATTTCAATTTTTTTCTTGTTTCACTCACTGTGGATTACCTGGTTCACTGTGATCTTTGTCTTAATAGATTTCAGCAGTTTCAGTGATTTTAGCTCATGGTTGTATTCTGCTAAGACCTACCAAATGAAAAATGCACATAACCAGAAGAACACTTGTAATAGTTTGTTGTTAGAGCTCTCTCCTGGTGGCCAGTTTTCAAAGTGTGCAGTTGTAGGATTAGGAAGACAAAATCCTTTGGAAGAAGCTGTAAAACCCAGTGCTTCTACATCTGGATATCTGTAAGTTGTAAGAGGACTGAGCATCTCAAGTTTCTCGTTATCAGTACAGACCAGATGGAAGGTCTTTATGAAATCTAGCAGGAGAAGGAAAGCCTTTTTATAGCAAGAAGATAGTATTTTGAAAAATACCAACCAACAGCAGCAGCATGTGGTTCTAAAGTTGTCAGATCCTTGTAACAACCCCATCTGCCTAAAGGGCCAGGTAAAGTAAAACCAGACCCTAAGAAATGTCTTTCCTTTATCCCTTTATCAAATACTGGGCATAAATGATATTTCCAGAGATCTGGGAAGGATCTGACTTGAACATGAAAATACGGGGTTTGGGTGGGAGAGTACAGCTTGCCCAAGAAAGTCAAATTTGTGTCAAGGTCTGTATGCTTCAGACTCAAAGACAAGCCAGAGTGTCTTTTTGGTATACACTCCACTAAACAGATAGTAAGATTGATAGGCAATACCTCCAGAAAACAGCTTTAGCTACAATATTCTAATGATGTTCAGAGTTATCATAAGTCCATTCATATATGGTGGAAGCAAGAACGGAGAAGGAACTAACGTATAACGAGTGTCTGCTGTGCTTTGGCAATTGTGCTAAGAACTGCACTCATTCTTTTATTTATTGCTCACAAAAGCACTGCAGAGTGAGTATTACCAACTCCATCATGCATTCATTCATTAAAAAACTAAATTTGTCATCCTGCTGCCAGAACTGCTGTCTTTTTCAGGCAGCTACAAAAAATCCAGAGTCAGTAAAGCAAACACACACAAGGGGAATAGAGAAAGAGAAGGTTTGAGAAGTACGCTGGTCATGGAGGAGAGCCTATAATTTGTACTTTACTCTGTAAGCCTGGAGGAATCAGTGCAGAATTTTTAAATGTATTTATTAAGAATAATATACATATAAAAAGTATACAAATCATAAGAAGTAAGCTCAGTGACTTTTCACAAAGTGAACATAGCCAGGTAACTAACCACCACCAAGGTCAGTGGGACATTCCCACCACACAAGTCCCCTTTCTGTCCCTCCCCAATCACTACCTCACCCTCCTCCCTAAATGTAACCACCACTTGTCTTCCAACACTCTAGATTATTTTAAACTTTATATCCACATAACTCATACGGGATGATCTTTTTGGTCATTTGGCTCAGTCTGATATTCATGAGATGTATTCGTGTGGCTGGTTATACCAGTAGTTGGATAATTTGCTGTGGTAGGTGAAATAGCATTGTACTGTATGAATGCACCACAATTTAATTAATCATAATACCCTTGGTGGGCATTTGTGTTGTTTCCAGGTTTCTAAACCTGGTAAATAATGTTTCCTTTGACCAAGAGTGAGAACACAGGAGAATGAGTAGGAAGGCATTTTTTGGCTCTCAGAAGGTTAAAAGAACTGCCTGGATCTATTCTTCTGCCACCAGCACTCTCTCCCCTGGCTCCCCTCATGCCCTCCCTCCTGCCACAGAACCCCTCACATCCCAAATTGCAATGGTGAATTGAATTCACCTAAAAGGGAACGTGAACTACTTTATATTTCCTGAACTGATGACCTATGAATCATTTGCTTTTCCCTTCAATTTTGCCTCCTTTCAGCAGCACAGTTACAAAAAAGAAGGAGAAGATGATGAATAAGGTAAAACTTTTTTTCACCTTTTAGGCTACAAGACAGAATTCAGGGCAAAAGAATGGAAATAAAGGTATCAGAATGTAGAGGGCCTAGTCTTGTTCTGGTTGGGCCAGGGGGCAGACCCAGTTAGCAAAACATGACAACACTTCACGGAAGACTAACACTATCTAAAAACACAGTTAGACTCCAGTGGGGTGTGTACTCTGCGTTGCTGGAAGTGCAGTGTCTTTGGAGGCATGTCACAGGCTGTGTTCTCCAAGAAACAAACCCAGAGATGGGGTTTACCGTACAGGATGTGTGTTAGGGAATGCCCAGGGGAACTGCACCAGAGGAAAGGAAGGAAGCGGGATTGGGCAGAGGGAGAGGTGAGCTGCACAGTGGACCCAGAGGGGGGAATCTGAGCATTCTAGAATGATTCATCAGAATTGTCCCAAGTTGGGCCATAACAGTCAGGCTTCCCAATCCTTCCCCCAGCAGAAAGGGAAAGTGGGCTGCCCTGAGGAGGGCACAGTCCAGCTCTGGGCAGCTGAGGACATTGCTGAAATCACTGACAGCTGAGAGTGGCCTGACCCAAGCCCAGAAGTCCCAGCAGCTGGGAGGGATCTGGGCAGGGTATCTCTGTGTCCATCTCAGGACATTTTTTCTATGGACTCCAACTAGAGTGGGTTAAACTAGATAACTTGCCAGGCTTCTTCTAACTATGAGATCTTCATTGACTTTTTTCATTATACCCAGGTTTCTAAGCCACTGACAAACTTCTAAATTGTAGATAATTTGCCATTTGGGGTCATTCCCTTATGGTGCAGCAGATTAAGGATCTGGCATTGTCACTGTAGCGGCTCAGGTCCTGCTGTAGCTCGGGTTCAGTCCCTGGCCTGGTAACTTCCACATGCCACTGGTACAGCCAAAATAAATAAATTTGGTACTTTGCCTTTAATCTCTCCTTCCTACCATTTCGGCAAGAAAATTTAACAACCTGCTCAAAGCAGATGGGAGGCAAGTCTCCCAATAAACCCATGTGATCTCTAAATGCAGAGGTCACATGGGTTTATAGGTGACCTCTATTTGTGAGAAGGTGGGGAGCGGGTATTGCCAACTGTCTTCAGTAGTAACCTTTTAGATGATCACAAAGCGACTCTGTGTGTGTGAGAGAGAGAGAGAGAGAAAGAGAGAGAGGGAGAGGGAGAGAGGGAGGGAGATGGTGATAACTATATTTAATGCTTGAAAAAGACTTTGTTATAATTGCTCCTTTATAAATGGACTGGCATGATTAACTGAAACCACTCCTTACTATTTGTGCCTCTTCAACTCAGTAACATACTATCTTGCAAAGGGGTTTTTGCTACACACTTTTTTTTCATTTTTTAACATTTTATTGAAGTATATAGTTGATGTACAATATTGCAATAATTTCTGCTGTACAACAAAGTGATTCAGTTATTCCTGTACATACATCCATTGTCTTTTAGATTCTTTTCCCACGTAGATTATCATAGAATATTGGGTAGAGTTCTCTGTAATATACCGCAGGTCCCCATTGACCAAGCATTCTATATACCTCAGTGTTTGCTACACACTTTTGACAAGGGGATGGCTGATATCTATCCATTTAAAAAACCTCTCAAAGCTGATTCTTCTGAGAAAGCCCCTGCTTCCACACCAGACACAGCAGCTCCGAGGTGGAGACTCTACCTCTGACCTCATGATTCATTTTGTCTTTGCTTTTAATGCTGGGGTTGCTGCTCCCCCATTTCCCCATGACTGTATTTACTGAATTCCCACCAAGAGCCACTCCACAGCATCTCTATGGCCCAGAGAAGGCAGAATAACACTCTGGTTTCTGCAACCATCCAAGCACCATTCCCTGGGTGCTATTTGCTTTTTCTCCTGCAATTTGGTCTTCTTTCAAAAATAGTTTTAGTGTCTGCAAAAGCATCATTATAAAAGTCTGTTAAGAAAATGTCATTCATTTTTTGGCCTTCATTGTGTTAATCCTAATTCCTTACCTCAATTCACCAGTTCACTCTTTTTTTTTTTTAGGGCTGTACCATGGCATATGGAAGTTCCAGGCTAGGGGAGGAATTGGAGCTGTGGCCGCTGGCCTACGCCACAGCCACAGCAATGCCAGATCCGCATCTGCGATCTACACCACAGCTCATGTTAATGCCAGATACTTAACCCACTGAGTGAGGCCAGGGATCAAACCCGAAACCTCATGGTTCCTAGTCGGATTTGTTTCTGCTGCGCCACGATGGGAACTCCCGGGTTTGCTTTTCGTGATTGTAGTCTTTCCTCTCATCTGTTACCTAAAGCAAGTTCCTCGCCCGCTCTGTGCCTCCACTGTCCCAGCTCAAACATGAGAACAATTCCTGCCTTACAAACCTATTGTGAGGAATAAAAGAAGGGTGGTGTAAGAAGGCTGTGAAAAAAAATAGAGGTAACATTATAATCACTATTTTCATTATTATTCCCGCATGGAATAATCATCCCCACCTAAATTTAGGTGAAGGATGGAGAGCTGGCCTCGTGGAAAATAAAGAGTGATGGATCCGGGCTGAGTTCCACTGCCCTAAACACTGTCAGTAAGAATTCTTTCTCTTTTGGAGTTCCCGTCATGGTTAACGAATCTGACTAGGAACCATGAGGTTGTGGGTTCAATCCCTGGCCTCACTCGGTGGGTTAAGGATCCGGCGTTGCTGTGAACTGTGGTGTAGGTCGTAGACGTGGCTCGGATGCCACATTGCTGTGGCTCTGGTGTAGGCGGGAGGCTACAGCTCTGATTAGACCCGTAGCCTGGGAACCTCCCTCCATATGCCACGGGTGCAGCCCTAAAAAGACAAAAAAAAAAAAAAATTTCCTCATTTAATTACTAAACTTTGCCTCAAATCAGGTATGTCCTCAAGCCCCAGAGAATGCTCTTGTGACTTTCTCCAACCACTCAATCTCTACTCTCTGGTACCTTTATATATGCAGGAGAAGAGACTGGTCCCAGTAGAAGACTCTATAGTTGCTTTTGCTGGTGCTCTGTACCTAGAAAGCACATGACTTCTGCCTGTTCCATGGTGGTGCCTCTCAAACCTTATTGTGCAGAACCACCCGGAAGGCATGGTAAACCTCAAGTTCCTGGGCCTCACTTGCAAACCTACTAATCAGTAGAGTGGAGAGAGATCAAGGATTTGCATTTCTCACAGTCTCCCAGTGATGTTGACTGCCACCTGTCTGCAAACCACACCTTGAGTGGCACGGATTGGGGAGCAGTCATCACGATTTACACAACAAAATGTGGGGTTTTTTGTCTTTTTTTTTTTTTTATCTCTTTGCCTTTTCTAGGGCCACTCCCACGGCATGTGGAGGTTACCAGGCTAGAGGTTTAACTGGAGCTGTAGCCGCCGGCCTATGCCAGAGCCACAGCAATGCGGGGATCTGAGCCATGTCTGCGATCTATACCACAGCTCACAGCAATGCCAGATCCTTAACCCACTGAGCAAGGCCAGTGATGGAACCCACAACCTCATGGTTCCTAGTTAGATTCGTTAACCACTGAGCCATGACGGGAACTCCAACAAAATGTCTTTGTTGTAGCTAAAGAAACAGAAAACATATAAGGAAATTTATCTCAAAGAATACACAACCCAGATTAGAGACATGTCATCTTTAAGCAAGAAAACATGTTGCTGTCATGTTGCAAATATTTTATTACCAATCTTTGTGGGGAAAGCAAACTGCCTTTTAAAATGAGCAAAAATATCACATCAGGGTGCCAATGGTCATCTCAAAAGCTACCAAAAGTTTACAAAATTCAATATCTATTCATAATCTTTTAAAAAACTAGTAAACCAGAAATAGAATAAATTTATTATTATTAATTCTTATTATTAAACAAGAAATAGTAAGGAATAGGTTTTCACAATAAGAATATCTTTCTCAAATAATAGCCAACATCATGCTTATTGGTAAAATACTGTAAAGATAAGACAAGGATGTCTCCTAATACCACCATTATTTAACCTTCATTGGAATATTCTAATCAATGAAAAAGAGAGAGACAGACAGACAGAAAGAGGAAAGAAAGAAAGAAAACGAACAAAAAGGGAAGGAAGGAAGGGAGGAAGGAAGGAAGGAGAAAAGAGAAGAGAGAGAAATACAGAAGGAAAAAAAGAAGGAAAAGAAAAAAAATAGAAGACTAGAAAAGAAATGCTACAAATACTGGTCAGGCAGTAACCATATTATTATTTACAGATGATGTGATTATCTACCAGGAAAACTCAAGTGAATAAATGAAAACACCATTAAAAAGAATGAAGGAACTCAATAAGATGGCTAGCTACAAAAATGTGCAAAACCCAATATCTTGCCTGATTAGCAGCAATATAATTGTAGGGATTTCTACAAAGCTTGCGAATTGCTGAGGAGAAAACAGGCCTGAGAAATGTGAGAATATTCTGTCAGAATCCAAGAAGAATGGGAAATGAAAGCCCACCCCATTTGAAGAAGACAGAGGGAGAGGACCCTGCAGGAAAGGACTCCATTTCCCAAAACTCATCCATGTGAATTCTATAATATTTACCATTCCATGATTTCTGACAACACAGTGTGGCACTGTAATTCTCTCCTGTACTACCATAAATGTACAAGAACAGTATACTTACTTAAGTAGCTTACATCCTGATGTTTGTTGTTCCCCTTTTTAAAAATTTTTTATACAATTTTTAAAGGTTACCCTTCATTTACAGTTATTACAAAATATTGGTTATATTCCCCATGCTGTACAATTCATCCTTGCAGCCTATCTTACACTGAGTAGTTTGTACCTCCCACTCCCCTACCCCTATGTTGCCCCTCCATCCCTCCCCACTGGTAACCACTAGTTTGTTCTCTGTGAGTCTGCTTCTTTTTTGTTTTATTCACTAGTTTGTTGTATTTTTTAGATTCCAGATATAAGTAATATCATACTGTATTTGACTTTCTTTGTCTGACTTATTTCACTTAGCATAATGCCCTCCAATTCCACTCATGTTTTTGCAAATGGCAAATTTTTGTTCTTTATTATAGCTGAGTAGTATTCCATTATACATATAGCACATGTCTTTATCTATTCATCTATTGATAGACACTTAGGTTGCTTCCATATCTTGGCTATTGTAAAAAAAAATGCTGCAGTGAACATAGGGGTGCATATATCTTTTCTAATTAGTGTTTTAATTTTCTTCAGATAAATATCCAGGAGTAGAATGGTTGAATCATATAGTAGTTCTAACAGTGTACAAGGGTTCCCTTTTTTCCACATCTTCACCAATATTTGTTATTTTTGTTCCTTTTGATGATAAGTAGCTTATATCTGAAAACTTTATTACATGGTACAGATTTTAATGTTGAATTCTGCCCTACTCAAGGAAATTTTTGTCACTGGAAATTTTTCTAACTTATGGACATTCAGTTATCCATGAGTACTCACCTACCATATAGTCCAAAATAATTTAAGCCAACATTCAAGGAAATATGAGTGGTTTCCTCTTTATATTTTCATTTGAACTATTTTAACTTTCTGATCATTCTGTCCCTCTGATCTTAATTACAAAGATACTCTTAAAAAATCAAGTATTAGATAAGGCCTCAATTCAGTATCAGCTGCTATTCTACCTCACAGTGCTGTTCTTGGACTGAAATTAGAATTGATGTAATCTATTGGAATATATGTAAGATAAATTTGTAAAATGTAAAGATCCATGCAAAATCAATATTTTATTAATTTTATAATGTTGAAAATCTAGTTCCAAGTTGTAGGTGGTGATATAAAAACAACAAATCAAAGACTAAGTGATCTCAATTCCACACCTTGCTATGTGAATGACCTTGAAATAACCATTTGTTTGGCTCATGCCTGAGTTCTCTTATAAGAGCCATGATAACAGCCTTGCCAGGATAAATGTGGCCGTGTGTATAAAATTATGCCAAAAATGAAAGAAATGAGATGATGTTGATGATGATGGTGATGATGATTATGACAACACTGATAGAGATGATTACATATTTTAGCTACTATTTCCTGGTCCTTTGTGGACAACTGAACTAAACAGATGTAATTTTTATCAGTTATATTTTAAATGTATGTATAAAACCCAGCTACTCCCAATTTTTACAATAATTTTATATGGCTTAATCTTATCTTGCTTTGCAAGATAAGCTGCCCTGAAAAGTAGATGCAAATTGAATTTTTAGAAACTGACCCATAATTCAAATGCACAGAAGGGTTTTCCATATATCTAGTGGAAGTTTATAATACATGCCTGATCCTGTGATATAATTAGTATTTTTATAATAGAAAGAATTATCTTTATCTAATTAGCTTGAATTTTCTAACATTATATCAAGTGCTCTAGAATTGGGCATACCTGTGTAAATATCCTTCTAGGATATAATCCAGCCTTCAAGTTATTAGAGAAGGAACTTGCAAAACAGCCTTTTGAAGTAGGCAAATATAACCAACTCTTGGTTATCTCAAAGAGTGTTTTATGTTTAATTTTTGCACTATGTACACTTTATATCTCACTGTACAGTGACACAAATTTAGCAGACATAAGTAAAGTTCAAAATCTCCTGTTCAACTACTTCATGGGCATTCTCCCTGTTTATAAATGTATTACACATTCACTGCAAAAAATATGGAAATATAGAAAAGTGTACAGAGAGAATTAACATTATTCAAAACCCCACCACCAAGAAATAGCCCTTATTGATAATTTGATGTATTTTTGTCCCCAGTGCTTTTCCTCTATATAAGCAGAAAACAAATGTTTCTTTTAAAATAATATTAGAAGCATACTATGTTTTTGTATCTGTTAATTTTTTTCCAATTAACATTTTATCTTTAATAGTTTCACATATTACTAAACATCTTTTAAATATCACTTCTAATAAGTATATAATATATTGTGTGGATATATCAAAACTTATCTAACCAATCATTACTAGTGGACTTTTTTTTTTTGGCTGCACCCAAGCATGCGAAAATTCCCAGGCCAGGGATGGAACCCACACCACGCAGCAACCCAAGCCACAGAAGCGACAATGCAGGATCCTTAACCTGCTGAGCCATTAGGGAACTTTGCTAGTGGGCTTTTAGATTGTCACTAGTTTTTTTTAATACTATAAAATTATAGTGTGAAATATATACATGTAATACTATAACACAGTATGAAATTTTTTACTTAAATCTTTGTCCTTTATTATCCCAGTTATTTTAGTTAAGTGTTCCAGAGCAAAGGAGTCCTTGAAGTCAATAGCAGGAGAAATGAGGATTGGTAATTTAATTGTCAATAGGACAACACATGCTATAGCCTTTTCTTCCCTCTTCCATTCTTTCCCTCTTTTGACAGAAATTTATAGAGTTTTAGTGCTGGAAATTGCCAAAACAACAATCTGATTGGAGTGGCATCTGTCACTTTTTCCCTACCCAGCACCCACCCCCCTTCTCTGGTAATGTGCCCTGATTTTCTTTGAAGAACCACACCTTTTTATTCTCCATCTGTATGACTAGCTCAGGTCAAAGTGAATGCTGCCCCCTTGGCTACAAGGATCACATGTGAACGAGACAAGTCACAACATCTTGCTATCCTAGCCACTGTGATTGGCTCAGGGATGACCTGTGGTCTAAGACAGACCAATCAGAACCAATGAAACTCAGTTCAGAGGTTTGCAGGTGCCGCCAAACTGTATTGGCTGCGGAGAGTTGAGGATCTATACCTTGAACTATTGGGACCTGACATAAGAGGAAAGCCCCCTCAAGATATCTTTATGGTAGAAAGAAGAGATGGAGAAAGCGTCTGGATTTTATTCTTTGACTTTATAGATCTATCTGTGCCTGGATCTACCCTGGACATGATAGTTTCCCAAACAACTTGGTTTTTTTTGCCTAAACCAATTTAAGAGGCTTTCTGTCATTTGTGCTTGAAAGGATCTTTACTAACCCAGAGATCTTACACCCTCAACTGATGAGAAGGAGTTGTGATTAAGATAGTATAAATTCACAGTTTATAACTTAATGAGCTGTGGTTCAGACAATTCTAGAGCTGACTCCTATATCCAACATTAACTGCATAACTGCAGGAAAGTTAACATGGCCTTTCCCTGCCTCGGCTTCCCTACCTCTACAAGGAGGAAAATGGAGGGTGAAATACATTAATATGTGAAAAGTGCTTAGAACTGTGCCTGGCACTTCCTAAGTGCCACATAATTGTGCCTCTGCTACTGCTGTTGTTATTGTGGAGGTTGAAAATGAACCACAGGAGAATTAAGTGACCTGTTTTACTCTTCCAACCTAAAATTCAAATTTGGGTCTTCTCTTTTTTTCTGCTCAGTTAATCAAGTAGTCATCTTTATGAGAGAGATTTAAGCATTAAGCTTTGAGGGGGTTTCTGTCCACATATTTGAATATTTCTGTTAAGAGAATAGGCGGGAAATCTGGAGCCCATAAAATAGCTTTATGTTACTGAAAGTGTAGCGTATAAGAGTTCCCCAATGAGCTACTGGTTAATGATCCAGGGTTGTCACTGCTGCGTCTCAGATTTAGTCCTTGGCCCAGGAACTTCTGCATGTCATGGGTGCAGCCAAAAAAAAAAAAAGACTGTAACTTGTTACTGAATATCTTTTATTATAATAAATTTAACTAAATGCATGGTTACATGTATTTAATTAAAATGAAAACACACTTTATTGTAATTTCTATTATTACAAGCGACTAGAAAGGAAATACTTGGTCCCTGTCCCAGCTTTCTATTTCTTAAATAAAATACACCTTCCCCCTAAACCAGTTGCCCGTACAGAACACCCTCGGTTAGTGGGCTCCCCTTACTACTGAGCACTGGGGGACCATGTTTGCTGGGGAGGCAGCTGGACTCTCCCAAATGTAAATCAGATTTCATCATGTCTGGCTCAGAGAGAACGTGGCATATGGCAAATGAATACACAGCTGCCTGATGAATTTTTCCACCGAGAATTAGTCTAATACCAAAATGCACAGTGAATAAAACACTTTCTAAATAAGAATATTATGTTCAAATTCCTTGTCACTGTTAAACATTAAGAGTCAGGTCATTCATTCCTTTGAATTATTACAAAATACCACTATCCTATTTGAAAAAGTCCATATTACCTAGTACTTAATGTGATAAGATTCAAGTCCAAGCTGCCTTTAAAATTCTATTATTAAATTTTTTTTCAGATAGCTACATTGCCTGTTGTTGAAATAAAAACTCTTCTTGGATAGAGAACTTCTCCAGAAGGCCTCATAAAGTTCTGCTAGAGATGCAGAGCATGGAAGGGTGATAGTGTGGTGGGAAGGTCCTGGGCCTGGGGCTTTCGGACAGTCAGCTCACAGTTCCAACACACTGATGATAATGCAAACCTCATATAATTGCCAGAATTAAAGTGAGAAGATATATACAATGCTCTTAGCACAATACCCACTGCGTAGTAAGTTCTCAGAAACAATGAGAGCTTCATTGCTATTGGTTCCAAAGTTTGTGGTATTATCTAACTGTGGGAAAATTATGAAACCTTTCCGGGCCTCAGTTTTGTCATCTTTATGAGTGAATTTGATCAGATGCTGTATAAAATGCCTTCCAGGTTTAAAATGCTGTGACAATGCCCGGAGTGTAGTAAACTCCAAATCTACAATAGTTTCAAAGTTGGGGGAATTTTTTTCAAACATATTCTTCCACAGTGAAATCAAGCTGCACCCATTCTTAGCAAAGTTCATCTATTCATGACTTTTTCTCCATCCAGTGCTCAGATTTTTCAGCACTTGTTTGTGGGGGGAGAGTTAATGGTTCATTGTAGAACTTTTCCTCATCATGACAACTTAATAGCATTATTAACATTCTTTCAAATTCCATAATGAATCAAAGGGCATAATGATGTTGACAGCACAAATAAAAGTAACCCATCCTGGGATTAACTTGGTTAATAAGAGTCACTAATATAGATTATTCCTTCCCAGGGTGGTTGTTGAGGGCACTATCTAGTTGTCTTCACTGATCAAGCTAACCAGAAAACCTTCTTATCAGCCCTTAACTTTGCACTTCACCAACACAGCCTTTGAAGTATTTACATTTTTCTTCTCGTGAAGAGCTTTTAATTTTTTTTTTCTGTTCAGTGGCAGTGATTTTCACTACAGTCTTCCAGCTCAGATCCATTCTTCTGTATCATTTACTCTGCTACTGATTCCTTCTAGTTGTTTTTCATTTCACCTAATGCATTCTTCATTTCTAGTTGTTCTTTATATTTTCTAACTCTTTGTTAAAAACATCTAACTTCTTACTCTTTGCATCGTTCTGAGTTTTTGGATCATCTTTACGCTATCCAGAACCCTTTCTCGGGTAGGTTGCCTATCTCCATGTTACTTAGCTCTTTTTCTAAGGTTTTATTTTGTCCCTTTGTCTCCAGTATATTCCTCTGCCGCCTCATTTTGTCTAAGTTGCTATTTTAATTTTTATTTATGTGGTGGATTAGTTAGGTTTCTTGACCTTGGAGAAGAGGCCTTCTATAGAAAGTGTGCCATGTATCTCAGCAGTGCACTCTCATCTTGTCACCCAAGCTATATGCCCTAGGGGATCCCCCCAAGAAGGTGCATGGGTCCTTCTGTTGTGATACTGACTATGTAGGCAGTCTGGTAGGCTTGGTTGTCCCCTAGGTGGGTTGGTTGCCAGGTCCTGCCTTGTGAAGATGCTGCTGGCTGCTGTAACTTTGTACTTCACCAACACAGTCTTTGAAGAATTTGTGTTTTTCTTCTCACGAAGAGCTTTTAAATTTGTTTTTGTCTAGACTCCAATGTAAGAAATTAATTTAAATAGCATTACTTCCAAAGTAGACTTCTGAAAGCCTCCACACATCATCAATTAAATCTAAATTGATAAAATCCAATAGATTTTTTTCTTTAACTGATGCAACTTGTAAAACTAGCGACATTTTCTATATGAATAATTATAGCTATACTGATTTATGAACTCCAGAAAGAATTACCACTAGGGAAAAAGACAGGCTAGAGGAGCATTAGTTGTTAAACATATATAACATTTTAAACTGTGTTTACATTTACAATATGAGCTTATGTATTAACTGATTATTTATACTCATTTTCCAGAAAATGAATTGTAGATTGATGAAAAATATATTCAAAACTCAATTCACTGGACAAAACAATAGATATAAATATATACCCTGTGAGAATGAAAAATGTTTTTCTTCTAATAATATAAATGGAATAATGCAAATAAGAATGTCACCTGCGTTTACATGGCACAGTATTTTTGGCCCTCAGATTGATTACTGGCATAAGTACCAGAAAATAAAATAGAAACTAGATACTGCCAGGCATTGGCAAATATTCTTTTATGTTACTGAAAAGAAATTCAAAATAACTGCTTCTTCATTGGTATGAATTTTCCTTATTTGAGGTTTTCTTAATAACAGATTCCCACTTCAAATTAGCTTCATCATGGAGCAAATTTATTGAAGTTAACTAGGATATATGGTGGAATCCCAGAGCCAGAACCAGCTGCTAGGACATTATCTGGAACATGGAACCCAGTGTGTATATTTCTTTTTTCTCCCCTTCCCTCATTCCCTCTGCACCCCACCCTATCCCCACTCCATTCCCCTCCTCGCTCAGATGGGTTTTCATTGCTTCTGCATGCATGTAGCCAAATGTAGTGTTCAGCAGCTCCCTACCTTAGATGTCCAGGTTCAAACAACTCACAGAAAACACCAATAAACATCTTTCACAATTTCTAATTTTTATAAGAAACTGATTGGGCCAGCTATAGTTGGCCAATCAGTGGTGGCCAGGAGTTTCAGTTATGAAATTGCAAACATGGTTGCTGAGAATCTAGTCCTAGCAGGAAGGCAACAGTATGCAGGAGAAAAAAAAGAGGATATTGACTATAGATATACTCCCCAAAGTTGTCTATTTTTCCCTTTGTTTGGTGCTTGCACACTCACGCATGCACACTCACACACTCATACACACCCCTACTTCTCTTTCTGTTTATTATGAGGTTTCCCTGCCATATATGATTTAAAAGAGCTTATACTGAACTACACACTTTCACCCACCCTCTTCCTAAAGGGAGATAGTCTAATCAGTCATGTCTAGAACTGAAACCAAAAATGTCATCAATGGATCTCTCTACTCAAAGTGAATGATTTCTGATTAACTCATTTTCCCTCTAGATCAGACTCCATTTTGTTCAGACAAACTTTTTTCCATCTTGTAATGCAATGGTTAAATGGAAAAATTGGAAAGCTGCTGGAATCACAGATACCCTCACTGAGAAAAAGACACAAGAAGCAAAAATCTTCAAGGCAATATCGTACATTGGCTACCAGACTACAGAATATACTGCATCTCACAGGACAGGATTAAAAGGATTAAAGGGAAAGATAAAAATATTTCATGGACATCCATTGGTGTTGTGGTAGATTGCTTAATTAGTTGCTTCGGTAAAACAAAATGCAAATGAGGGAATTCTTTCTGCATGGCCACCCTGAGTGACTCAGCCAATCAGTTCCACATTCTCTCTGTAGTTCTGTAGCCTTCTCCATTGATACAATTTCTCTCTTAGTCAAGATTCTTTGGGTTGCAAGTAAAAACATACACAGATACAAAACCACACAGCTTAGGGAAAAATATGTTAAGATTTTATCAGAAGGATACAAGGATGTGTCAGCTTTTACTGAGTAACGAATGGCCCCAAAACTTACTGACGTAAAACAACTCCCTTTATTTAAATCAGTTTTAGAGATGGACTGGGTAGTTTTTCTGGTCTGGTCTCTGTCAAAATTGCGTGTACATCTGCACACAGCTGGCAGGTGAGTTTATAAGCCTGATCCAGTAGGTTCGCACATCTATGGGAGCTGGCAGGCTGTCATCTAGTGCACCTAGGGGAGCCTTTCAGGAAACTAGACATGTTCTCACTTGGTGGTCACAGGGTTCCTAAAGGAGCAATGGAGGAAGCTGCAAAGTTCCTGAGACCCAGACTCAAAACTCATACAATCCCATTTCTTCCATGGTTCTACTGGTCAAAGTAATTCATAAATTCAGCCAGATTCGAGGAATGAGAAAAGAGCCACCTCTTGATGGGAGGAACTGCAAAATATTATTGGCATTTTTGCAATCTCCAGGAAGTGATATTTCAAGGAGGTCAAAGATAATGTGAATAGCCAGACAGCACAGTGACTAGAACTAGGAACTGTAAAGCCAGCAGAGCCCAGGAGGTTTCTACTTTCATTCAGGCTGTTGTCTGCCTCTCATCATATCTAGCTCTGCTCCTCTCAATAAGACAACTAACTTTATCCTGTGACTTTCTTCTCCCCTTTGTTATGTGTATACAAAACCGAAGAGGATGGCCCCACAATTCACCAATGCACTTCAGTTCAAGTGACCAACAGGCAGCTGTGCACCCAGCTTGTCCATCGTGTCTGGGAAAGCCACAGAATAAACACAAGGTTGCTGGGAGCCCACCCTGTGGATGGGGAAGTTATAGGATCCTTCTCGGAGGACGAGAGACCTGGGAGGCACTTTCTGTCACAATGTGTAATGACAAAGTCTGCATGCTATAAAAAAAGACAACTCTTCAAATAAAATAAGTACCTTATTACCAAGTCAGTAGCAAGTGCAACAAAACTGAAAACAAGCTTGTCACTTTCTTTTACTTCTTCCCAATCTGAAGCACTTGCAAATACTCTCTGTTCTTTTAGAAGGTTTATAAATGATATTTAAAGGAAGTCAAATTTTATGAGCAGCATATTTTTTCCATTTGATCCCCATTTTATCTTGTGAACACCCCCTAATGAAATAAATATTCCAGAACACCATCACAGAAATGAGCACAGCATAAACAGAGTAAACAGACTGCTTCCTGAGAGCAAGAATGATTTTTAGGAGCTTCTCTGAGCCCATGTCTTACAACTTTACTACACTTACCTGTACTTTCTGGAGGTTCAGCAAAGAATCAGTTTCCCTAGCAGTCTGGTTGAGGCAAACCATATCTCTTGCTGGTACCACTGCTTACTTTCTAGAGTGACTGAGATGGAATATGAGCCCCATGCAGATTATCTTCCCCCTACATTTAACCAATCACATGACCTCAAGCAGAACTTCCACTCTGTCAACTTGTCACCTGCAAAATCTAGATTTGAAATATCTGCTCTTGGGAGTTCCCATCATGGCTCAGTGGAAATGAATCTGACTAGCATCCATGAGGACGCGGGTTGAATCCCTGGCCTTGCTCAGTGGGTTAGGGCTCCAGAGTTGCCATGAGCTATGGAGTAGGTCACAGACATGGCTCGGATCTGATGTTGCTGTGGGTGTGGTGTAGACCAGCAGCTACAGCTCCAATTTGATGCCTAGAAAGGGAACCTCCATATGCTGCGGGTGCGGCCCTAAAAAGACCAAACACATAAATAAATAAATATCTGCTCTTTCTGATACTCCATGTTGGTTATCAAGGTCAAATGAGATCATGTCTACATGCAGTAGCACCTTGAAAACAGTAGAATGTTCTGTATGATGAAAATAGAACTTCTCTCGCCCCACTCCCTCCTCCTCCCCTTTGGCAACCATAAATCTGTTCTCCAAGTCCATTACATACTTGGTAATGAGATCAATTGTCACAAGTTATTTTATGCCCCATGTAATAGCATAGAAATAAAAGCCCCCCCCAAAAATGTAAATGACCACGTGTGGAATTTTTGCTCTGTCACCCTATCCTGCTGCTCCTCCTTGGAGTATCCTAGAGGCTTTTCCTCTTAGCCTTCCTCTTTAGGTAAAAACGTTTGAATAAACCCATCAGAAAGATGTTGAAGGCATGAGAACTTAACAAAGTTTGGTTCTCCCAGAAAAAGCTCCCAGAAAGCTCGCCAGTGGGTTCAAAGATGATTTGTCACACTTGTCTAGTTTAGAAAGCCCCTTGGCCTGCCCACCTTCTGATATCCCTCCCATAGTTTTCTCCTAAGTTTATCAGTATTATCTTCTCTGATTTCCTTTGGGTTTTTTTTTTTTAATGATTTTTATTTTTTCCATTACAGTTGATTTACAGTGTTCTGTCAATTTTCTACTGTAAAGCAAAGTGACCCAGTCTCTCTCTCTCTCACACACACACACACACACACACACATATATACATCCTTTTTATCACATTGTCCTCCATCATGCTCCATCATAAGTGACTAGATATAGTTCACTGTGCTATACAGCAGGATCTCATTGCTTATCCATTGCAAATGCAATAGTTTGCATCTATCAACCCCAAACTCCCAGTCCATCCCACTCCCTCCCCCTCCCCTTTGGCAACCATAAATCTGTTCTCCAAGTCCATGAGTTTCTTTTCTGTGGAAAGGTTCATTTGTGCCATATATTAGATTCCAGATATAAGTGATACATATGGTATTTGTGTTTCTCTTTCTGACTTAATTCACTTAGTATGAGAGTCTCTAGTTCCATCCATGTTGTTGCAAATGGCATTATTCTGTTCTTTTTATGGCTGAGTAGTATTCCATTGTGTATATATACCATATCTTCTTAATCCACTCATCTGTCAATGGACATTTAGGTTGTTTCCATGTCTTGGCTATTGTGACTAGTGTTGCAGTGAACATAGGGGTGCATGTATCTTTTTCAAGGAAAGTTCTGTCCAGATATATGCCCAAGGGTGGAATTTCTGGGTCATACAGTAGTTACATATTTAGTTTTCTGAGGTACCTCCATACTGTTTTCCATAGTGGTTGTACCAATTTACATTCCCAAAAACAATGTAGGAGGGTTCCCTTTTCTCCACACCCCCTCCAGCATTTGTTATTTGTGGACTTTTTAAAGATGGCCATTCTGACAGGTGTGAGGTGGTACCTCATAGTAGTTTTGATTTGCATTTCTGTAATAATTACCAGTGTTGAGCATTTTTTCAGGTACCTGTTGGCCATCTATATATCTTCTTTTGATAAATGTCTATTTAGGTCTTTTGCCCATTTTTCAATTGAGTTGTTGGTTTTTTGGCTGTTGAGTTGTATAAGTTGTTTGTATATTTTAGAGATTAAGCCCTTATCAGTTGCATGGTTTGAAACTATTTTCTCCCATTCCGTAGGTTGTCTTTTTTTTTGTTTTTATGGTTTCCTTTGCTGTGAAAAAGCATGTCAGTTTGATTAGGTCCCAATGGTTTATTTTTGCTTTTATTTCTGTTGCCTGAACTAAGAAAACATTTACACAGTTGATGTCAGAGAATGTTTTGCCTATGTTCTTCTGGGAATTTGATGGTGTCTTATGTTTAAGTCTTTAAGCCATTTTGAGTTTATTTTTGTGCATGGTATGAGGGTGTGTTCCAGTTTCATTGATTTACATGCAGTTGTCCAATTTTCCCAGTACCACCTACTGGAAAGACTGGCTTTTTCCCATTTTACGTTCTTGTCTCCTTTGTCAAAGATTAATTGACCGTAGGTATCTGGGTTTATTTCTGGGTTCTCTATTCTGTTCCATTGGTCTGTGTGTCTGTTTTGGTACCAGTATCACACTGTCTTGATTACCATACCTTTGTAACACTGCCTGAAATCTGGGAGAGTTATGCCTCCTGCTTGGTTTTTGTTCCTCAGGATTGCTTTGGCAATTCTTGGTTTTTACAGTTCCATATAAATTTTTGGATTGTTCGTTGTAGTTCTGTGAAGAATATCATGGGTAATTTGATAGGGATTGCATTGAATCTGTAGATTGCTTTGGGTAGTATGGCCATTTATGATATTAATTTTTCCAACCCAGAAGCATGGACTATCTTTCCATTTCTTTGAATCCTCTTTAATTTTCTTGATTAATGTTTTATAGCTCTCAGCATGTAAGTCTTTAACCTCCTTGGTCAGGTTTATTCCTAGGTATTTAATTTTTGGGGGTACAATTTTAAAAGGTATTGTATTTTTACATTCCTTTTCTAATATTTCATTGTTAATACACAGAAATGTGACCGATTTTTGAATGTTAATCTTATATCCTGCTACTTTGCTAAATTCATTGATCAGTTTGAGTATTTTTTGTGTGGAGTCCTTAGGGTTTTCTATATATAGTATCATGTCATCTGTATACAGTGACAATTTTACCTCTTCTCTTCCAATTTGGATACCTTTTATTTCTTTTGTTTGTCTGATTGCTATGGCTAGGACTTCCAATACTATGCTGAATAAAAGCATTGAGAGTGGGCATCCTTGTCCTAAAATTATTTCCTTTGAATTTTCCTTTAAGAGATCATGCATTCCCATCTTTGAAATTACTCTCAAATGTCAAGACTCTTAGAAAATACTAAAATAGCCAACTTTCAAATTATATTTTGATGTAGTAACTTCTCTTGTTATTTTCAATTTTTACACTTGAAATTTTCCCTCTACTTCAACATTTTATTTTGGTAAATGTCAATCTACAGAAAAATTCAAAGACTAGTACAATGAGCACAGGTATGGCCTTCTAAATTCTCCGACCATTAATATTTTCCCACCTGTATTTGCCTTCTGATCTCTCAAAATCTCTCTCCCCCACCAAAAATGCATATTCATGTGTCTATATGTGTGCATGTATATACACATACATATGTAACGGTTGACTTTTTTTTTTTTTTGCTTTTTAGGGCTGCATCTGTGGCATATGGAAGGTCCCAGGCTAGGGGTCAAATCAGAGTTGCAGCTGCCACTCTACACCATAGCCACAGCAACGAAGAATCTGAGCTGCATCTGCGACCTACACCACAGCTCATGGCAACACCGGATCCTTAACCCACTAAGCAAGGCCAGGCATCAAATTGGTATCCTCATGGATACTAGTTGGGTTTGTTACCACTGAGCCACAATGGGAACTCCTAGAATTCTTTATCTTTAACCCTTGTTATTTTAGCTATATATGTCTTCATGTGGATCTGTTTGGGTTCATCTTGCTTGGGACCTTCTGTGCTTCCTATACCTGGATATTTGTTTCCTTCCTTAGGTTTGGGAATTTTTCATCAATAATTTATTCAAATACATTTTCAATCCCCTTCTCTTTCTCTTCTCCTTCTGGAACCTTTATTGTTCGAATTTTGGCACACTTAACGTTACTCATTGATTTCGTATGTTGCTTTCATTCTTTTTCATTTGTCTTTCTGTCTGCTTTTCTGTTTGTGTGATTTGCATTATTCTATCTTCCAGTTCACTTATGCATTCTTCTGTGTCATTTAGTCTGCTATTTATTGCTTCTAGAGTGCTTTTTATCTCAGATATTTAATTGTCCACTTTTGATTGGGTCTTTTTATTTCCTAGTTCTTTGTTAAAATGATCTATGTTTTGACCAATTCTCTTCCTTAATTCAGTTAGCATTTTTATTATCAATTTTTTGAATTCTTTGTCTGGTACATTACTTATTTCTGTTTCATTATTTTTTTCAGGGGTTTTCTCATTTTCTCTTGCTTTTTCAATTGAAAGTTGTTCCTCTGCTTTTTTTTTTTTTTTTTTTTAGTCTTTTTGCCATTTCTTGGGCCACTCCCATGGCATATGGAGGTTCCCAGGCTAGGGGTCGAATAGGATCTGTAGCCGCTGTCCTATACCGCAGGCACAGCAACACAGGATCCAAGCCGCATCTGCAACCTACACCACAGCTTACGGCAATGCCAAATCCTTAACCCACTGAGCAAGGCCAGGGATCAAACCTGCAACCTCATGGTTCCTAATCGGATTCATTAACCACTGAGCCACAATGGGAACTCCCCCTTTGCCTTTTCATTTTACTTAACTTTCTCTGTCTCTATGAATTTTTATGGCACATATGAATTGTGGTCTTGAAGGAGTGTTCTTACATGGGAGCATCTCTCTCTAGACTGCATTTGCCCAATCCCTTTGGTAGGAGTGCTGGAATTGATGTAGACACGACTCACATTTTTCTCCAGGGTATGGTGACCACTATCATCTTGGTAGGGGGTGTGGCTGGTGATGGAGGAGCTAGAGCTGGCTCTAGGTGTAAGGCAGGACTTTCTCAATGTTCAGTGGCCATCACTGCCCTGTCATGGGTGGACTCTACTCCCACATTGCTGGAGCAGAAGCCCTGATGGTGAGGCCCAAGCTGGTTCTGTTCCCTTTAACAGTGTGTTTTTCTTTCTCCCTGCACTGGGACCTTTGCCTCAAAGGAAGACAGTGCTAAAGCAAGTGAAGCTCATGTGCTTACAGAGGTACAATGCACTGCCCATGTAGGCATAAGCAGCTCTGCTCAGATACAGCCCACATCTTTTGCACTGTTGTGCAAAATCACACCTTTCACAGCTGTGGTCACTGCAAATACAGTGCAAGGCAGTGGCAGGGGTGGGTGAAGCTGGACTTTTTCACTCATCTTGGGCTAGGGCACACAGTGAGACAGCTGCAGGAATTCCATCAGATGCACTGCTATCAAAAGTCTGAGCTAGGGAGTTCCCATTGTGACTCATTGGATTATGAACCCAACTAGTATCTATGAGGATGCGGATTCAATCCCTGGCCTCACTCAGTGGGTAAAGATCCAGCGTTGCCATGAGATGTAGTGTAAGTTGCAGACAGGCTTGGATCCCATGTTGATGTGGCTATGGTGCAGGCTGGCAGCTACATCTCTGATTCATCTTCCTGGGAACTTCCATATGTGACAGGTGTGGCCCTGAAAAGCAAAAAAAAAAAAAAAAAAAAAGACAAAAGAAAAAGAAAGAAGAAGGAAGAAAAGAAAAGAAAGGAAAGGAAAGGAAGTCTGGGCTGTTTCTGGGGTGCTCTTTGAGTAAGCACCAACAATGGCCACCACTGCCCCACCTAGACTACACCCTGAACCCCCAGGTCACTTCTGCCTTCCGAGATTGCCCAGACTGAGTCTTTTCCCACCTCCTGGCAGCCCTAGATCCACCACCAGGCTACGGCTTGGAATAACAGGGCTGGGGTGTTCACTCAGCTCAGACTAAAGAGCACAACCAGGCAGCAGCTACTGGGGCAGACCTCTCTACAGCCTGGGAGCAACCAGCATCCATGTACTCTTCACAACTGGAGTCTGGGGTTCAGCCTTTCCACCTGTCTTGGCAGTTCTCCGAGTAGCCCAGAGGGCTTGTCTCCTACACACAGGACCCTAGAACTGGGATGCCCAGTATGTGGCTTGACCTGCTCACCCCCCAGTGCAGCATCTGCCTGTGTGCTTGCCCTTTCCCTCTCAGTTCCCTCCCAGAGGCACAAGTCCCAACCTAAGGCATTTCTTCCCATCCTACCTGATTACATGCATATCTTCCTTACAGCCTTGATTATATAGAAGTCCACCTGCCAGTTTGCAGTTAGTTTCCCCTGAGAATTGTTCCACACATTCTCTGTATTTTTGATTTATTCATGAGGGGAGGTGAGCTCCTCATCCTCTTACTCCACCATCTTGAGCTCCCTCCTCTGGCCATAGGCCTGTATCTGGATTTTGAATCAACATTATAAAGGCTTCACCCTGGCCTATAAAGGAATTGAGCTGTATTTTCTTCTGTACTTATACAGCATTTTTACATTTAGAACTGTGATTAATTTGAATTTTGGTATGGATCTAATTTTATCTTTTTTCAAATTGCCACCTAGTTACCCCAACATCATTTATTTCAGGTCATCATTTCTCCAGTGATGTGAGAAGCCACTTTTATCATAATCAAAATTTCCATTTGCGCTTGAGTCTGTTGGAGAGTTTGTGTTCTGTCCCATCGGGCTATCTGTCTATTGATACACTAGTCTAAGTGTAATACTCTTTCATCTAGGTTCACACAACAGCCACTCCTTCTGCCATTAGTTCTTGTAAAAGATACTATCAGACCTAGTATCTCACAGTTCAAAGACCTAGAGAAGTGTTTCTAGTGACAGACCCTAAGGTGATTTCCAATGATTCTGTCCTCTGATATTCACACTTTTATACTCTCCTCCTCTTGAATGTGAGACCTGTGACTTACTTCTAATCAGTAAAATATGACAAAGTTGATGGGTTGTCACTCCCTTACATTATATAAGAATAATCTCCTGCTGGCCTTGAAAAAGCACACAGCTCTGTTGTGAGCTATGGAGCAGGCCACATGACAGAGAACACTGGGTGGCCTCTAGGAACTAAAGGCAGCCTCTGGCCAACAACCAGCAACAATAAAACAAAATAAAAAGAAACCTAAAGCTCTGGAATTTTTTTCTCTCTCTCCATTGTGCGCTTCAAAGAAGCAAGCTGCCATGAATTCCACAGCCAAAAGGAAATTAATTTTGCCAATAACCTGAAAAAGCTTGCAAGTGAATCTTTCTGCATTTGATTTGTGATGAGAACCCAGCCCTGGTGGACACCCTGATCACAGACTTGTAAGAACTTAAGCAAAGGACTCAGCTAAGTTATGCTCAGACTTCTGATCACAGGAACTGAGAAAATAAACATGTGTGGCTTTAGGCTGCTAAATTTGTGGTAGTTTATTATACAGGAAGGAACAACTCATACAGTGTTCAATCTTAAATCTAAAATAGCATTTTAAATAATAGAAGCCTTAGTGCATATGAGTGTGTGTAGGCTTGAGTGAGAGAAAGTGTGTGTGAAAAATGAGACACATTTAAAAATTAAACACATTTTTAAATCAAGATTTTTTTTAGAGTCATAAGAGCCAAAATGCTACTTACTTAGCCTATGGCTTTTTATGTGTTATTTACCTTTTTTGAGTTTCATTTTCTTTTTTGTGAAATTAAGAATACCACCACCAACCTTAGAGTTTTATGAGAATAAAATGATAAAGGTATATGAATATGCTTAGCACATTTTTTGGCCAGGCTGGAAGACTATAAAGTTAGGTTTGCTCTTATTTGTTTGGTTGACTCTTTATCAGTGTTCTGTGCTCCACAGCTGAGTTTGTCACATGCCAACCTTGTCCTTCGGCAGGAAAAAAAAAAAAAAAAAGAAACATTGTTGAAACATCGGTCTCCAGACACCCAACCTGGAGCCTGTGATGCTGAGACAGCTTAGTAAAACTTATCCAACAGAATTGAGAAGCCTTGGGAGCAGATGTTTGGGGGAATTTTAAAACAACTTTAGGCACCAATCCAGGGAGAATTTTTGCTCATGTAGAGCTGGCATTGTGGAATTTTTTCAAAAACAATAAGCAATCAATAATGTTCAAAGCTAATGATTTCTTGCCATCCGAGGTGATTACTTGAGCAATATATTTCAAATAATCCTCATCTAGGAAGAATTTCTCACTTTAACCTTGGGGAAAAAGCAAGGAAAAAAATCTTTTTCTCTTAATAGTTTGTAGAACAACCTCTATTTACTAGGGTATTTGGAAGTTTCATTTTATGACAGATGCTGGTCAAGACCATCTGTGTTTTTGTGAAACAGTTAGAATTAAATCCCAGAAGTCAAGATGAGCTTTCCCTTACTGTCACTTTTATTCCTGCCTCTTCACTCTTCAAGGACTCTCCAGTGTATACCTCAGCCCCATCCTCTCAGGCCCATGGCACTGGAGAAAAAGCACAGTGCTGTCTATCTCTCAAGTCAATTGATCTAAATGTTTAAGTACTTTCCATTTGTTTTACAGTTTCTTACAAAATAACATTTTCCCAGCGGGAAAAAAAGATTTATATGAATTTGCATGGGAAGATTTCAAAGATATCCTCTTAAATGGAAAAAAAAAAAAAAGCATGTGATAGAAGGAAGACTATTCTGCATGGTTGGATACCGTAAGCATGGAAATGCACAGATGAAGATCTGCAGGGTGCATGATGGTTACACTGGTCTCCACGAAAGGGAGTGTAGTGAGGTGTGAAGTGGGCAGGGGAGCTGTCACCTTTAGTATTGTATATTTCTGTACTGTTTAAATTTTCATTTAGGCTCTGCTGACATACTGTTTAATTTTTTTAATTGTTTTTGATTAAAAAATGACATGTAATTCTTGGTCAACAGGCACTTGTCATTAACAAGCCTACACTTGAATGTCAGCTCCTCAGAATTACTTTCTTTGACCATTCTGTCCAAAGTGCTTCTCTTTCTTCACCCTGTCTCTGTTTCTATCATCTCCGTCAAAACACTTGCCACAATCCCAAATTAAATTCTTCAGATGTTTATTTCTCCCAACTACAGGGCAGGTTTTGTGATGGCAGAAGTCTCATCAATCTTGTTTGATTTTGGATCTCCAGTGTCTGGAAGCAACTTGGGCATAGAGTAGACAGTCAGTAAATATTTAAATAAATATTTGAATGAATGAGACACATGCCCATTTGCCCCATGTCTCAGGTGCACAACTTCAAAGGGGCAGGAGTGCAAGGAAAAGTAGCAGCTTCCCCAAGTGAAAAGACCCTTCTCCTCTTTGCTAGAGACTTAGTTTCAAAAGCTTCAGAGAAAATTTGCCCAATGGAGGATCTCAATAGTCACAGATTGGTATCCACCAGCCAGATGTTGACCTGGCCCCCAAACAGTATGAGGCCATGTGTTGCTCGGGATTCTCCAGCAAAGCAGAACCAATAGGATGTATGCATCTCTCTCTCACAGTCTACACACTTATTTTTTTTAAAACATACATTATAGCTCTGTTTACTCTGTAATAATGTAAAAAGATGATTTTCTTCCGTCAGGGAAGAGCACCAAAGAATAACTACAGGCCACCCTCTCATGTTTAGAGCAATGGTCCCTTATCTGATTGTGGCTCCCATCACAGACTTCTGGTGAAACAATGATGCTATTCAAAAGAATCCGGAATTGGGCTTAGAATCTGTCTACTTGCCAGAAGTAGTAAAGAAAGGAATTATTCTAGATGAAGAGTAGAAAATGTTTGGTATAGCACCACATGAAGGAAACAAAATGAAGTAACTAATTTTCATTAGTAATGGTTTAAAAAAGGTGGCATGGATTTAGGCTTGATTCCATCTTTTGGAGCTTAGATGTGATAAAAGAAGAGCAGCACATGACAGGCCGTAACAATCCAGAGGGGTTAACATGAACAGCTTTACAGAATCAAGCTTCCAAAACCGTCACCGTGCCCAGCCAAAATAGCTCAGTTGGGAGAACGTTAGACTGAAGATCAAAATTGTCACTGTGATGTTTCAAGCGCCACTGTGTACTTTGGGCACATTTTGAATTGGAAATGGGTCTTTTCTCTTATTCTTTCTCTTGTCCTGTTCAACTGCTCCATGGGCTCCAAAAGTATCACTCTATAACCTATCGAGAGAGGGAGTGAAAGAAAGAGACAGACGAACAGACAGAGGTTGATTTTAAGAAACTGGCTCACAAAACTGTAGGGGCTGGCAAGTCCAAAATCCACAGAGGTCAGCAGGCTGGCGACCCAGGGAAGGGCTCACATTTCAGCTTGAGCCCAAAGTCAGTAGTCTGCTGGGAAAATCCCCTCTTTTGGGGGCTGGAGGGGGGGCTTTTTTCCTTCAAGGTCTTCAGCTGACTGGATGAGGCTCACCCTCGATATGAAGGATGATCTGCTTTACTCAAAGTCTACTGATTTAAATGCAATCTCATCTTTAAAAATACCTTTACAGGAAGTTCCTGTCATTGCTCAGCAGTTAGCAAACCCGATTGGCATCCATGAGGACGTGGGTTGGATCCCTGGCCCTGCTCAGTGGCTCAAGAATCTGGCGTTGCCATGAGCTGTGGTGTTAAGTCACAGACGCAGCTCGGATTCAATTTGACCCCTAGCCTGGGAACCTCCATATGCCGTGGGCGTGGCCCTAAAAAGACTAAAAAATAAAAATACCTTCACAGAAATATTTGGACTAGTGTTTAATAAAATAGCAGGGGAGCATGACCTAGCCAAACTGACACATAAAATTCACTTTCACAGGCAGGGTGGCAGAGTTTCAGCTGAGGAATGCGGGTAAAGAATCCTGTGGTGAAAAGATAAAAATCAAGAGCATGTGTGAGGAAGAAGGGACAAGTTTTCTGTAGCTTCATGAAAGATGCTGAACCTCTCTTAACCCTGTTTTGGGAAGAGAATCAGAAGCTAGAGCCATGTTCTGCAATGGGAGGCCTGGCTTTCCAGCCCCATCTCAGCCAAGCGTGGAGATAAGCTGTTTGTGGAGACCAGGCAGCTCTGAGTACCCAGCTTTGTCAGCAGTGACCTTCTTCCCTTGTGTCACTACATTCTTGAGTACTAATAAGGAGGCCAACCAATTCTACCCACAGTACAAAGAATTAAATTGAAAAGCAGACTGCCTAAACAAGCAGACTTAAGTGGCACACTGAAAAAGCTGTCCAGGTAAATCAGGGTACAATGTGGCAGGCAAGTCTGCAAAGCTTATATTTTGGCTTCCCATTATTCCAGCAGGTGACCTTTGCCAGGTAGTCTCTTTATGACTCAACTCAGGGAGATGTTCATTTTTCACAGGTGTTCCGTCAAGCTCTGTGGGGGTGCAGGTGGAGAGAAGAGTGATGGGACAACCATGGCAGGAAAGTGGAGGATAATGGAAGAGAGACTAGACTTGGTGTCAGAGCAGCAGCATTCTAAGGGGCTTTAACACCTCTCTGAGTAACTCGGGACAGGTCCCTTGATCTTCAGGCCTCAGTAATCTTTCTGACTCTCTACCAGCCCTACAATTTCCTATGACTTCTAATGGCCATAATGGCCTCAGGCCCCTCTCCTAACTCCTAATGCTAACTAACCCTCTGTGCCTTCAAATATCCACTATTGCCACTGTTGATTTTATTTATACCACTTGAGTTATGAAAAACCCATATTAAAAAATATTTATTTTCCCCACACTGATGATCAGAATATAGGTTCTGAATTGCTTCATATATACACTGTATGTTTATTTAATTATAAATAGAGAATAATACTGTGCCAGTGATTAAAAAAAAAGTGAGGAACTATCGAGAGAGCCTGGTCGTATTTCCAAATACCATTATGTTCTTCCTTAGTTTGGTTTCAAATCAGCTTCCAACATTTGGGAAGTCAGTTTTCTTTTTTAATATTCTTTATTTTCACTTGATTCAGAAAATCTCCTGTTGCCATGGAAGTCAAATTTTTTTTTCGTGTTTTCAAATCCTCTCTTCATGCCTTTACAATTAAAAGTCAGACCTAATTATAATGCTAAACATTTCAAGGAAAGAAAAAAGAGCACATATGAAATAAAAGAGGATACTTTTTCTGACTCTGTTTATGACTTTAACTCTTTCCCATTCTTTCACATCCCTCTTGAATGAGACTTAGGTGTGACGAAAATCAATTATATGAGTTTAATTTGCCCAAGCTCAGGATCAAATTTTATTACTCTTTTCCTGAGCATCTGGTTATTCTAATTAATTTTCTCCTCCTTATCAGTGGATTTAATGATTCACTTTCATGCCCTTCTTCTGCCAAGTGCGTCACAGAGGAACTGTTAGCCTGAGGTGTCTCCATGGCTGTTCAGAAACTCTGACCCTGGGAGAAGAAATGGGAACAGTGTGCTGAGCAGGAGAGGAAGCACGAGGTCACTCCATTGAGCAGTGACTGTCACCTTCATTTTGCTTCCAGGTTTTGTGATGTTCACATGTACACGTGCAAAGAGACGTGAGCACACACAGAGATATGTATCATTGCATTATCCTGATGTCAGAAATGAGTGGCAAGTGGAGATGAGGGCATATTCTGCATTTTTTTATCCTAGTCTAAATGCAGTCCTCTGCAGAGCTGCATCTGAGTAAGCCCTTTCAAATCTGAGCCCTTTAAGTACTTCAGATTCCCTTAATACTTGGCTACTTATGTGCCTCTGCTGTCATAGCAAAGTCACAGGTTGACATGTGCAGCAGGGAAGATCAGTAGCAAATGCATGAACTTATGGCACAAGATCAGGCTCCAGGAATATGTGCTCCTGACTGGCACTGAGAAGAATGTCAGACTTGCTAAAAAGTCAAAATGTGATGTGAGTGCCTGGAATTAAGAGTGGAAGCAAGTTAAATCAGAAATGGTGTATATGGCCCCTGTCTGTGGAAGATGTGAAAATGTCCCTGGTCCACCGCAGCCCTCAGTAGGCTTATCAACTCCTTCCCAAAGGGAATGTGGCCCAGCCCCAGACTCTGAGCGTCTGCCAATACCGAAAACTCTGTGAGGAAAAAGATGCATGAACATGAAGACATCCATGGGGAGGGCACTATAACCACTGAAGATTACTGAGGCTGACGTCAGTCATGCAGAAATCCACAACCCACGCCCTGGGCTTTTGCTTTGCCTTTCACTCCCAAGGCTAATCTTCTAAATAAGAACTGCCTTCCCGAGAGTTTTTTTTTCCATGTACCTTTTACTTGTTCACAGAGAGTGGGCAAAGATGCGAACACAGAGCATGTGAGATTTTGGCTGCACATTTAGGAGAATTTCTTGGTGATGAACAATGGAACTGTTTTATAAAATGTGGTGTGTGGTTTTCAACCCTGGAGCAAGGAAAGAAAAAAAGCAAAAACCATTTGCCTGAAGCTGCTTATGTCAGAAATGGTAGGGATTGAATGCACATCATTTTAACCACCTGTGACACTGGTCAGACATTGCTATGGAAAGATTAATATCATCATTTATCCTGTAAATACTTGCTGAGAACCTACTGTACAGCAAACACTATGTCCAGCTTTGAAATACAATGAACAAACTGTCTTTCCAAGGCCCTCATAGTCTTAGGGGTAGCACAAACAGACAAACAAAATTGTTCTACAAGCTGGGACATAATTCTAGAAAACTCTAGAAGTGGAGCATGCACTGAGCATTATGGAGTACAGGGGAGAGGCACCTTACCTGAGGCAATGAATGCTAGGGAAGGCTTCCTGAAAACACCCAGCCTTCCAGATCTAAAAACTAAATCATCAACTGGTTATAAAGAAAGCTCATCTACAGGAATAAAATAATATGCTTTGGAATTATATCTTACACTGCAGGGTAGGCTGCATTATTAGCACACAAGACAAAAATCAAGCATATTTACAATTGTTGGAAAATTCATGCCTGTTGTCCATCAAGTACCATGTACATGAA
The DNA here is from genome assembly GCF_016906955.1 of Phacochoerus africanus. NCBI lineage: Eukaryota > Metazoa > Chordata > Mammalia > Artiodactyla > Suidae > Phacochoerus > Phacochoerus africanus. Next base: position 55,379,434 of record NC_062545.1, read on the forward strand.
TATATGCAGCTTTATGTTATAGCTGTATTCAGTAATAAATATGCATAAATATGTGGCCTAAGCAATAAACACAAGAATCATAGTCAGCATAGAGAGATGCTCTCAATGTGAGAGACACAGGACAATGTGATACATTCATTTAGTAATATAGCAGAATCATTTGCGGTATTTAAATTATTTCTTCCTTCTTCTGCCTTTGTATTGTTTTCCAAGCATGGGTAGTCAGATTTGCCTAAGTTAAGTGAGGACATGGTGTGATTACACTGCATTACTTTGACTTTTCTTTACAACAGTGATAAATTACAGTTTGAACAAAAGTCTTCAAAGTCTCTTAAATTCTCTTAAGATAATGATTCACAGCGCTGAAGAACTCAAAGAAAACTGCAGTAAAATACACCTTTACAAATAACAAATATTTATTAATTTTGGTATCCTTATTTTTTAATGCTCTGCAATAGGGAGAATTATATGTAAGAATGATGACTTTCATAATTGCATATAATTACAATAGATAATTTAAAATTAACAAATGAGGGAGTTCCCGTCATGGCTTGGTGGTTAACGAATCTGACAGGGAACCGTGAGGTTGCAGGTTTGATCCCTGGCCTTGCTCAGTGGGTTGGGGATCTGGCCTTGCCGTGAGCTGTGATGTAGGTCACAGACGTGGCTCGGATCTTGCATTGCTGTGGCTGTGGCATAAGCTGGTGGCTACAGCTCTGATTGGACCCCTAGCCTGGGAGCCTCCATGTGGCACGGGTACAGCCCTAAAAAAAGACAAAAAATAAATAAATATAAAAACTAAAATTAACAAATGAAACAATATAGTACCATTAAAAGAAATGAAAAGGAACATCATTCAAAACATATTCTCCAAATTTACTGTGCTTCATCCACCTGTGCTGCCCGGGCTGTTGCCTCAGAATCAAATCTGCTCAATTAATAATATCACCTTCTGCCTCATTTCTATTGCCTCCTCAGGCCAAGTTCCCCATCGCTGCCCCCCTCCATGCCCCATATGATGCCTTCCACACCAATCCAGCCTGAAGGGACTCAGCATGGGCTTCCTATTCCTGTCAGGAGAGCTGTCCCAGGGGCTCCATCAACCCTGGGGCATGCTCACTGCTGCTCTGACCCAAAATGAGACCAGAGCTGACTTGTGATGTTAGGTTGAGTCTACATAACACTCCCTGTCTGAATGATGTTCCCATTCCTGGTATAGAATCTATTCCACTCCCCACTTTCTGTGAGTCCCAGTTCAGGGAGTCTCAATGATACTCAGCTGAAAGCATTAAAATTTCATAGTGGTTCTCAAATTTGACTGCATATTTATTCACTGTTTAATATGGGGGCTCTACCCCCAAAGATTCTGACTTAGGAGTTCTGGGATGAGTTACAGTCATCAGCATTTTGTACAAGTTTCCCAGGTGGTTACATTGTGAGTGCAGCCAGGGTCAAGGACCACTGCCAAAGTAGGCATCACAGATAACCTCAGGCTCACCTTCCTAGGCAATGCCAACAGCCAGGCCAGTCCATCTTGTGGTTCCTAGTATACACATACACACACGCACACACACACACATACACCCTAGACTAGGTACAAGTAAATAACTGAAGGAATAATTACAAATAGGAGCAGAGACAAAGTACACCCACTGTGCTGTGCCTGAATTCCTGACCCACAGAAGCCAGGAGCATGATATAATAGTTGTTCTATACCATTCTGTTTGGGAGTTTTTGTTGCATAGCATAGATAACTGGAACAACAAGTTACATAACTTTTGTAAGGGCTGGCTTGATGGTTTTCTGAGGTTTTGTAAGGTTGTAGAATTAGAATTAATGTATATAATTTACCTGGCACAAAATTAGCAAGCAATAAATGATATCAATAAATGATATTCATTCATGATAACAATTATCATTCATCTCCATTAACTACTGTCTTTTTGAGACCTGGCTACTGCTGCTGCTTCATAGTTGCCCTTCAAATTTGAAGATGCAAAAGAATGGGAACAAAAAATTCTGTATAATGGATGCTCTTTCAGAGCTAACTGTGCAAACAGACCACCTCTATAAGGTGACACCACCAGTCACTTGCCCAATAACTCAATCATAAGTTACTTTTTCGATTCACGTTTTTCTGAGCAATTTAGCAAATATTTATGAAACAGAGTGCTATGTACAATAATACAGAAGATAGAATTCCTGCCAAAAGGAGTTAATGGTGTTGATAATAATGAAGAAAACAAAATCATCAAATCAGCCTAAGAGAGCTTCTAAAACATCACTTCATTTTATACTTGAGGAAATTGGAATCTGGGAAAGTAAATCAAGCTGCTCAGGACCACACATTATTAGCAGCAGGACTGAGACTAGAACCCAGGACTCCTTACTTCCAATCATTTATTCATTCATTCCTTCGGGAAACATTTGTTGAGCGCTTCCTATGCTCTGACCACTAGGGACTCAAAGATAAACAGGAAACACTCCTGCTGACAAGGAGCCCACAGTTTGATGGAAGGTGCACTCACAAAGGCAAGTATGTACAGAGCTGGAGAAAAGAGCTGCAGGGCAGGAAGATGGCCTCAGGGCAGAGAAGGGACTGCCGACTCTTTGTTGGGAAGGATTCAGAAATGAGATGACATTTGGGCTGAGTTTTGAAGGCTGAGTTGGAATTTGTCAGGCTTAGAAAAGGCATTCCAGGTAAAAATAACCAATTTTTGTGACACCTTAGAGATGTGACTAAGCATTTTTATTACACCAGAGTTTCAAAAACTCAGCTCCATCGACATATTCTTAAAGGACCTAGAGAATTTTTATCCTTTTCAAGGGCTAATACTGTATTCAAGTTTATTAAATGGACATAATTCTTCATAAACAAAAATAATACGAAACACATAAAATATACATCTTTTCTAAAGAAACATGTAGTGTCCAGATTGGAGAGACCTTCAGAGATCAGTCAACTCATCTCAGCCTCCATGTACTCATGCGCCATAGCTGAGGAGGGATATAACTTCTTAAGAAGCAAGAAGACTGTGAAACCAGAGATGTAGTTAAAGAGCAAGAGCAATTAAAGGTTAAAATTAGATCAGTATTCCTTTTGATGCCCTTCCCCCATGGATTATCACAAAATATAAAAGCAAAGGGAAGGGAACAAAACAATAAATGGGAAGACTCTACCCTTAAGCCACCCTATCACGATTATAATACGGTATTTGAAAGAAGAAAAGACATTTCCAAAGGGCATCATTATTAATGCTACTGAGAAAGAATGAGAAAGTTGCAGCTTAAATCACTGGTTTTGTGCCAGTTCTCTTTTTATATATATAAATATCAGTTCACACTGTGAGTTATTGTACCTTAATTTAGTTAGGAATACATTTTAAAAATGGCTTTCTAGAAGGTGTGATTCAATGGAGGGAAAGGATTATCAGGTGGCGCAATGATCCATAAATAGCTGTTATTATTATTTCGCATTTGTTAAACACCCACAGTGAGCTAAGCTCCATACTAAGCTTTGGGAAGACATGGTTCTCTCTCTGATAAAGAATGGCTAAATACACAGAAAAGAGGAAAGCTTAAATCTACTTAGAATCAGGGAAATTGATTTTTCTTCTCCAACTTTTCCTTGCTTCACCTGTCAAATTAATATAATTCATGATATAAGACTAGTATTAATTATAGTTATTCCTTACCCGTATTCAGTGTTTTATACTTTTCCAAGAGTCTCTGGAAGATGTGAGCATTAAGGAGAGTTTCATTTCAGGAGAAGACCAAAAAAGTTAGGGGGTCAGCTGACCTTCAGGGCATCAAAGAGCAGTCATATGTGGGGGTGGAGAGAGATCTTTCAGATGGGTAAATACATGCACAGAGCAAGTGTCCCTCCCACCTCTGTCCTTCAACCACCAGTTTCCCTCCCTGGAGGCAGTCAACAAAATCAATTTCTTGTGTATTCTACCAGAGATTTCAAATGCACATACTAGCTACAGTTTACATGTGTGGTATCACGCTATGCACTGTTCTACATCCCACTTCTCTCTCTTATATTTTGCAGATTATTTCATGCTGCATTATTATTTTTAATGGCTGCATATATTTCAGATATAAGTGTGCCATAATTTAACTAGAGTGGTAATAAAGGATATTTAGGGGGAATTGTTTTGGTTTTTGTTTGTTTTTGCAAATTTCTGCTATTATAATGATTCAATACATATCCCTGTAGAAACAACTCTGCAAGTATATATGTATGTATATATTTCCTATAAGTGGATTTTCTGGGCCAAAGTGTCCTGAATTGTTCATTTTGGTAGCAGTTGCCAGATTTTCTCTGGCACATCTATACTCGTTGAAATTACCAACAGCAATGTATAGGAGTGCTTTTCTCCCCACTGTCTCTGACACCATGTGTTATCAAAATTGATGATTTTTGATAATATGATAAGTAACAAATAGAATCTCATGGTAGTTTCATTTGCCTTCCTTCCAATTATGAGACTACTTTTTCTTCACAGTTTAGAAAACATTAGCATTCCTTTCTGTAAACTCTGTTCATATCCTCTATAAGTTTTTCTTTCGTGGTGGTTCCCTTTTTTCTGATTGATTTTGAGGAACTTCTTCAATACTAATGAAGTGTATAATCTGAATTACATATATTTTTTATAGTATGATATTGGTCTTTTGACTTTGTTAATGATATTTCTGCCTTACAGAATTGTCTAGTTTTAAATTAGTGAATTAATCAATCTTGGGTTTTGTTTCACATTTATAAGTGTTTATTAATACAAGATTATTATTAAAAGAAACCCTAGTTTTCATCTAGTACTCTGATTTTTATATGTAAGTGATTAATCCACTTGGCATTTATTTGGTATGAAGTAGGGATCTAACTTTTTGTTTTTCTTGATGGCTACTAAGTGGTCCCAATTTCATTCATGAATAAATCCCCTTTCCCCCACAATTTAAAATGCCACTTCTGTCAAATATTAAATTCCATTACAGACAGTAGTACTTTGTTAAGGCCATTATTCAGTTTAGGAATCTAGAAATTCCCCTGGGTCAGCTCACCAGAGTTGACACTAGATGTAACCTCCTGAATCAAAGTATATATGTATGACAAGGAACACAGAAAAACTGATATGCAAGGAGGAAGCAGTGTGTCAGCTGAGGTAGCAAATAGGAACATAGAAAAGTTAAGATAAAAATATGAAGGAAAAAGTAATGAAGATTCCAGGAGAAATGCTTTATGATGCAGAAGGTGATCTGCATTCCAAGTGCCCTTTTGATAAAATCCTGTCTTTCAGGTTTCACCTTAAGCACTATTTCCCTAGGTCTACTTCTCTGACCTGGGCAAGACTAAGTCAGGTATCCTTCTTATGTGTCTCTGTAGGATGTGTACATTATAGAGTCTAACAGTCTAGTCTGTTAATGGTTTCACCTTGTTGGGGACATTCTCCTCCATACCCCAGCTTCTGTAAATCTTTCTCCTGGTAACCAAATTTCTCTCTGGGGGACTGCTCTTCTCTTCCAATAAACTCCATGTTTCTGACAGTACTGGCTGCCTAGCAGAGCGGTCCTACACAGGATCCAGAGCCAAGCCATTTAGCACCAATCATGCTCCAAGCCACAGTGCTTGGTTCATGGATGGGCATGTGCCCAAGGATTGCTAATAGGACACAGTGAAACTTAGGCTGGGAAGCCTGAATACAGACTTATGCTGGAAATCATTAAAAAAAAAAAAAATAGGAGGCTGCAAAATGAACCAAAACTAAATAACTGGGACCAAGAAATGGAGAGACAGAAAGCATCACTTGAAGCCCTACTAGGTCAAATCTAAAGCTAGTCTTGTCCCTGGACTATTTAATGTTATATGAGTTAATTTATTTCCTATTCTTCAAGTCACTTAATATTTGGGTTTCTGTCGGTCCCAGCTGCAATTTCCTAATAGCACCTAAAGATTAAGATTAAGGGCAGAAACTGTCTTAATGCTGTTGTATTCCTAGCATCTTGCCTGCAGCACAGCAACCTTCAATGCAGATACAAAGGGGAAAAAATGGAATAAATAATCTGATGAAGTTATTTTAAACTCTAAAATGACAACTGCTTCTGTTGTTTTGATATTCTACTTGGAAAAGATAAAGATCAATGAGTTAGTGGTTGTACTACAGAGGCTGGATTCAAATTCAGCATTCCCTGGGTCAAAATCCCTAGTTTTTTCAACTCTAAAATGGCAACAATATATCTACTTTGAAGACTGACATTAAAATGATAAAACAGAATTTGGGAGTACCACCCCAGTGCTGGCTACTGGCCCCACTGCTGATCCTGGTGAGTGGCCACGAGACCCGCCACACAGAGTGTAGGCTAAGTCCAAGGTCAGGCGCAGGGGACCTATCTGCAGTAGAGCCTGTGAAGCTCTCCATGAGGCCCCAGAATTACCCTCAGTAGTGCCAGGCTATGCAGACCTTTGGGCTAAAATTAGTGCTTGAGGCACAGAAGAAGGTGTACCAAGCCTGGGCTGAATTCTGGCAGAGCACAAGATGCTGGAGGAACCAGTGAGTGCCTGGAGCTGATGACCTGGAACCAGGTGAGAACCTGCAACAGGAGCAGCAGCAGGCCAAGGATAGGGCCCCTCAGGGTGGAGAGGCACAGGCCTGGGCATGACTCAGGGAGCTGGAAGTGCTACAGCTGCAGGAGAAGATGAAAGATTTCCTCATCAGAGGGAACCCAGAGGTGTGATGCAAGAAGCATTGAACTCCCAGAGAGCTAAAAGCAGGTCATTCCCAGAGAGGGGCTGGTACTCCAGTCACAGCACAGGGCTCTGAGTGTTCCAGCAAGGACAGTGCCCACTCAAAACCTGGAAACCATGTGGCAGGTGGGTGAGGGGGCAGTGGAGGAGGAGAGGTAGGAGAGTTGAGCTTGATCTGGAATAAAGCGGCTGGTGCTTCATGAGGAAGCCTCAGCCTGTTCTAGCCTAGACCTCACCTTCTGACCTCTGCACCCACCATGTGGTCAGAAACTCTCAAATGGCAATGCCTTCTTCCCCCTATATGAACAACTCTCAGCACAGCACCGGATTCTAGGACATTTTCCACCTCACAGAGGCGCAGACTGGGCCATCCCTGAATATCTTTAAATTAGCAAATTACAACCCATGGGTCAAATCTGGGCTGCTGCCTATTTTTTTAATAAATAAAGGCTTACTGGAAGACATACACACACCCACACAAAGATGATAATAATAACAGCACATATCAAAGATTTTTTTCTTAAACTGATTATTTCACCCTTCTTCTGGAGTAAGCTTAATCCTCTTCAGAATCTTTATGGATTATAAAAACCATAGAGGAATTCTCTAAACTTTGAAAGGAAGGCATCATGTTTATGAGAGATTATCCTGATTTTGCAAGTAAAATGTTTTCACTCAGCTTCCAATTGTCTCTTCTGATGAAAGAATGCAAAGTACTGGGTAATCAAAAGTCATTTATATGTGTTTGGGGACCTTGTTCTATGATGAGCTCGGCAGTAAATTTTTCTTCCTAATTACATTTTTGCCTACAGTGGCACCAAAATGATGTCAGATTGTGTGAGCATATGTTGACTGGGTGATAAAGAAGATAATCACTGTGTAGGACAGGAACAGAAACCATTTTTAAATGTTTTAAAATTTTACTGCTTGTAATCCTCAAAACAGATAATCCACAAAGCAGAGTGGTGAATATCAATGGAGTATAGGAAGTTTTTTTTTATTAGATTCCATCATTATGACATAGCATTATAATGTTTTATTTTGCAATAATTAAAAACAATTTCACCAACTTTAGTTAGAAGAACTCTTATTAACTGTAAAATTTTATACCACTTGAATAATCTCATGTTTCAATCACCATCCTCTTAAAATAGCACAAATGATAGTTGAAGCATTATTCATTCTATTCATAAGTTAATGCTGTTTTAATTCTGTTAGTGAAAAGGATTAAAAATTCTTTATGGAATGCTGCTGATCCACAGATCACAGTATGAGAAGCTGGGCTTTAGAGAACAAAATGATTCCTCTGTGCATGTATGACTAGGGAGCTAGAGTAGGAGGTATAAAGCATAAGTTTGTTTGCAGTGAAAATGTAGCAGCCTCCACTGGAATGGGAACTATCATCTGAGGTATACCTCATGAGATTTACAGTTACAAGGCTAGAGGACTCCTTTCTTAAATGTCTGTTAAAAACAACAACAACAACAACAACAACTTATCCCCATAGTAACTTGAGCATCATGGCTGCACAAAACACTCCCTTTGTGTCTCCACTTCAACCAAAACTAGTACAACATCCATAATTCAAAAAACTCCTCTGCCGGACATACCAGGATGCCAGAAAGATCCACACTCTGTAGATCTAAAGGTGAGTGGATTGGAACATAAATAGGAGGCAGAAGGGGAAACTAAATAGAGGCGGAGCCAACAATCCCAGCCCCCTAGCTGTAGACTCGGAAAATTCTGAAGCATTAACAGAGGTGACAAACACCGCTCTGGACACCCAGCACTGTAGCACCTGCAGCCATAAGGAACCAGATGCAGTGGCAGTGGCACTTGCAAACCTGACAATCCCAGATGTGGCAGAGGCACCTGCAACCCTGGCTCACCCCTTTCCCCTAACCACAGAGGTGGTGCCCCAACCCAGGCACCCCTAGACATGGTAGAGACATTAATCATCCCTGTGCCCTCAGTGGCAACACCAGCAACAAACGTCAGGGACGCTGGCAGGAGCAAGGCCCCAGCGGCCCCAGAGGCACAAGCAATAATGATGAGGATAACAACCAGCAACACCTCTGGCAGAGGCAGTAGAAGATGGAAAAGTGCCACCTCTCAAATACAGCCAGAGGCAGCGCAGGGAACAGAAACCAAAAACTTGTGCTATGGCGCCACCTACTGAAGAACAAAAGAAAGGCCTCTAATTACTCACCTTACAATCAAGTTTTTTTAAAGGGGGGGGGGGGGGGGGGGGGGAGTTCCCGTCGTGGCGCAGTGGTTAACGAATCCGACTAGGAACCATGAGGTTAGTGGTTCGGTCCCTGCCCTTGCTCAGTGGGTTGACGATCCGGCGTTGCCGTGAGCTGTGGTGTAGGTTGCAGACGCGGCTCGGATCCCGCGTTGCTGTGGCTCTGGCGTAGGCCGGTGGCTACAGCTCCGATTCAACCCCTAGCCTGGGAACCTCCATATGCCGCGGGAACAGCCCAAAGAAATAGCAAAAAGCCAAAAAAAAAAGGGGGGGGGGAGGAAAAAGCTTTATCTAAAGAAGAAAAGTATTTGCTACTTCCAATGCACTGGCCAAAGAATAACTCACCAAACACCATGAAAAACTATGGTCACACAGAATCACAAAAAGAAAATGACAATTCTCCAGAAGCAAAAGTTAAACTCATGAAAGACTGTGATCTGATAGAGAATTCAAAATAGATGCCGTAAATAAATTCAGCGAGTTACCAAAAAACTCAGATAGGCAGTTCAATGATCTCAGGCATAATATTGACAAACAGAAAGAATCTTTTACCAAAAAGGAGTTCCCTGGTGGCTCAGTGGTTTAAGGATCTGGCATTGCCACTGGTGTGGCCCAGGTCACTACTGTGATTCAGGTTCAACCCCTGTCCCTGGAACATTCACATGCTGTGGGTGCAACTCAAAAAACGAGTTTAAAAAATATTTATTTCACCAAAGAGACTGAAACCCTAAAAAAGATCAAAGAGAGCTTCTGGACCTGAAGAACTCAGTGCATTTAAAGTCACTGCAAATAGAGCAGACTGAGAGCCTCCTTGCCTGCCCGCTTGCATCTTTCAAAAGCATCCTATCTTAATAAATCTATTTCTTGCCTATCAAAAAAAAAAAAAAGAAATGGAGCAGATCACACGGAAAAGAAAATTAGCGAATTCAAAGACAGAAATCTAGAAATGATTCAGGTAGAAGAGGGGAGAGAACTAAATTTTTTTAATGAAGAAAGTCTATGAGAACTATCCGACATTAGAAAAGGCAACATAAGGATAATGGGCATTCCAAGAGGAGAAGAGAAAGGGAGGAAGAGACAGAGAGGCTATTTAAAGAAATAATAGCTGAGAACTTCCCAAACCTGGGGGAGGAACTAGCTATACAAGTCCACAAAGCTAATAGAGCACTTAATTACCTCAGTGCAAAAAAGACATTTTCCAAGACACATTGTATTAAAACTGTCAAAAGTCAATGATAAAGAAAGAATCTTAAAGACAGTCATGGGAGAAAAAAATAGTAACCTACAAACAAACCTCCATTAGGCTATCAACAGATTCCTCAGCCCACAGGCCAGGAGAGGGTAGAATGACATACTCAAAATATTGAAAGATAAAAACTGTCTGCCAAAGAATACTCTATCAAGAAAACTTATCATACAAATATGAAGGAGAAATAAACTTTCCCAGACAAACAAAAGCAGAGGAAATTCATCACCACTAGACTTACCTTACAAGAGATGTTGAAAAAAATTCTTCCACCTGAAACAAAAAGACAAAAGTAAATAAAGCTTTGAGTAAAGTGATAAACTGAGTCATAAAATTGCAACTCAATATTTGAAATAGTAGTTAAACACTTAACAATAGCATAAATGTTAAAGGGGGAAATAGCATTAAAAAAAACCTATAGCTCCTTCAGTTTGAAATGAACCTACAAATTAAAAGGGATAACTTGTGACAATAGAAACATAAAAGAGGAAGAGGAAAAGGATGGAACCTGTAGAGGCAAATGAAGATAAGACGTTATCAGCAGGGGAAAAAATGACATTTTACCTATGAGATATGTATACAAACCTTATGGTAAACACATAACAAAAATCTAGAGCACTGACACAAAATATAACAAAGAGGAAACTTAGAAAAACATCATAGAAAACCACCAAACTAAAATAGCAGGCAGAAACACAAAGAAAAATAAACAATGGAGATATAGAGTAGCCAGAAAACAAAAGATAAAATGGCAGTACTAAATCCTCATTTATCAATAGTTGCCCTAAATATAAATGGATTAATTCACCAATCAAAAGATATACAGTGGGTGCCTGGATTAAAAAACAAGACCCAACTATATGCTGCCTCCATGAGACTCATCAGGTCTAATAATAAACGTATGTTCTAAGTGAAGAGATAGGAGATGATACTCCAAGCAAATGATAGCTAAAAGAAAGTGGGTGTAGCCATACTGATATCAGACAAAACAGTCTCCAAACCAAAAAGGTAACAAGAGACAAAAAAAATGGTCAGAATATAGTAAAAAAGGGGACAATCCATCAATAAGACATCAATTTATTAATATATTATGCACCTAACTTAGGAGCACCAAAATATATAAAACAATTATTAACACGCCTAAAGGGAAAAATCAAAAGTGACATAATAATAGCAGGGAAATTTTACACTTATATCAATGGATAGGTCATCCAGAAAGCCAACAAGGAAACATTGGCCTTAAAACAGACAGACGTAACAGATATATACAGAACATTCTATTCAAAAGTAGCAGAATACAGTGCACATGGAATCGTCTCAAGAACAGACCATATGTTAAGAAACAAAACAAAGCTCAATACATTTTAAAACACTAAAATCAGAGCAAGCAACTTTCTAACCACGAAAATATAAGACTAGAAATTGACTATAAGAAGAAATCTGGGGAAATCACAAATATGTGGAGGTTAAACTCATGCTATCAAAGAACTATTGGACCAATGAAGAACTCAAAAGAGAAATTTTAAAATACCTGAAGACAAATAAAATAAAAGTAAAACACACCAAAATCTACAGGATATATAGCAAAATGATCCTAAGAAGAAATTTCACAGAAATATAGGCCTATTTCAAAAAAAAGGGAAAAAAATCATGAACAATCTAAACTTACACCTAAAGGAAGTAGAAAACAAAGAATAAACAAAGCCCAAAGTGGTAAAAAAAAAAAAGGAAATAATACAAATCAAGCAGAAATAAATGAAACAGATACTAAAAAGACAATATAAAAGATCAATGAAACTAAGAGTTGATTTAGATAAACTGACAAATTTAAACTATATTCACTAAGAAAAAAAAAGAGAGAGAAGGCTTAGACAAATAAAATCAAAAATGAAAAAGGAGAAATGACAACAGATACCACATAAATAATTCGCTTATTAGTAAGAGAATAACTGTAACAGCTATATGCCAACTAATTGGACAACCTGAAAGCAAAGCATAAATTATTAGGATCAATTATACATACTTTCAAACTTTCAAGATTGAATCATGAAGAAACAGAAGATCTGAATAGGCCAATCACTAGTAAAGAAAAACAATAATCAAAAATCTCTCAAAGAACAAAAGTCCTTACCAGATGGTCTCACAGGTGAATTCTACCAAATATTCAAAGAAAATTTAATCCTTCTCAAACTCTTCCAAAAAAAAGTGAAGAGGAAGGAATGTTTTCTAACTCACTTTATAAGACTAACATTACCCTAATACCAAAACCAGAAACGGACAAACAAAAAAGGAAATATCGGAAAGAAGTAAAACTGTCATTATTTGCAAGTGAGATTATTTTATACATGGAAAACCCTAGCTACTCCACAAAATATTAGAAATAATAAACACAGAAAAGTTGCAGAGTACAAAACAAACATTAAAAAAACTGTTGCATTTCTATACACTTATAATGAACAAGAAGAAAGAGAAATTAAGGGAACAATTGCAATTACAGTCACAACAAAAGAATAAAATATCTAGCAATAAATCTAACCAAGGAGGTAAAATACCTATACACTGAAAACCATAAGACATTGTTAAGAGAAATTTAAGAAGACACAAAGAAACAGACAGTCCGCTCATGAACTGGAAGAATTAACATTGTTAAAATGTTCAGATTACCTAAAGCAATCTACAGACTCCATGCAATCCCTATCAAAATCCCAAGAAAATTTTTCACAAAAATAATACAAAAAATATTAAAATTTGAATAGAATGAAAAAAGACCCCAAATAGCCAAAACAGTCCCAAGAAAAAAGAACAAAGCTGAAGGTATCATACTCCCTGATTTTAAGTTATACCATAAAGATACAGTAATCAGGAGTTCCCGTCGTGGAGCAGTGGTTAACGAATCCGACTAGGAACCATGAGGTTGCCGGTTCGGTCCCTGCCCTTGCTCAGTGGGTTAACGATCCGGCGTTGCTGTGAGCTGTGGTGTAGGTTGCAGACGCGGCTCGGATCCCACGTTGCTGTGGCTCTGGCGTAGGCCGGTGGCTACAGCTCCGATTCAACCCCTAGCCTGGGAACCTCCATATGCCGTGGGAGCGGCCCAAGAAATAGCAACAACAACAACAAAAAAAAAAAGACAAAAAAAAGGATACAGTAATCAAAAGAGCATGGAATAGGAAGGAAAACAGATACATATCAATGGAACACAATTAGGAGCCCAGAAATAAACTCACACATATAGACAATTAATTTACAACAAAGGAGCAAAGAATATACAATGAAAAAAGGATGGGCTCTTCAATAAATGGTGTTGGAAAAACTGGATAGCCACATACAAAAGAATAAAACTAGATCCTTATATCATACACAAAAATTAACCCAAAATGGATTAAAGACTTGAATGTAAGATCTGAAACCATAAGCTCCTAGAAGAATACATATGCAACATACCCTCTGACATTATTCTTTTTTTTTTTTTGTCTTTTTTGCTATTTCTTTGGCCACTCCTGCGGCATATGGAGGTTCCCAGGCTAGGGGTCCAATCAGAGCTGTAGCTGCCGGCCTACACCAGGGCCGCAGCAACGTGGGATCCGAGACGCGTCTGCAACCTACACCACAGCTCATGGCAACGCCGGATCGTTAACCCACTGAGCAAGGGCAGGGACCGAACCCTCAACCTCATGGTTCCTAGTCGGATTCGTTAACCACTGCGCCACGACGGGAACTTCATCTGACATTATTCTTAGCAATATCTTTCTGGATGTGTCTCCTCAGCCATGAGAAACAAAAGCGGAAATAAACAAATGGAACTATATCAAACTGAAAAGCTTACACACAGCAAAGAAAACCATTAACAAAATGAAAAGACAACCTACTAAATGGGAGAAAATACTTGCAAACCATTTATTTGGCTAATATATAAGGGTTAATGTCTAAAATATGTAAAGAAGTCTTACAGGTCAACAACAAAAAAACAACAACCCAATTAGAAACTGGGCAGGGGATTTCAACAGAAATTTTTCCATAGAAAACATATGGATGGCTAACAGGCACATGAAAAGATGTTCAATATCACTTATTATTATGGAACTGTAAGACAAAACCACAATGAAATATCAACTCACACCCATCAGAATGACATTATCAAGAAGACAAGAAACAACAAGTGTTGGAGGAGTTACTGTTGCAGTGCAGCAGAAACGAATCAGACTAGGAACCATGAGATTGGGGTTCAATCCCTGGCTTCACTCAGTGGATTGAGGATCCAGCATTGCAGTGAGCTGTAGTGTAGGTTGGATCTGGCATTGCTGTGGCTATGGCATAGGCCGGCAGCAACAGCTCCAATTAGACCCCTAGCCTGGGAACCTCCACATGCTACGGATGCGGCCCTAAAAAGACAAAAGACAAAACAAACAAACAAGTGTTGGAGAGGTTGTGGAGAAAAGAGAATCCCAGCTGGGAATATAACCTGGCACAGCCACTATGGAAAACAGTATGGAAATTCCTCAAAAATTAAGAATAAAACTATCACATGATTCAACCATCCCATTTCAGGGTATTTATCCAAAGAATATGAAAACACTAATTCAAAAAGATATATGCACCATGTTCACTACAGTGTTATTTACAATAGCCAAAATATGTAAACAACCTAAATGTCCATCAACAGATGAATGGATTAAGACAATGTAGTATATATACACAATGGAATACTACTCAGTCATAACAAAGAACAAAATAATGCCATTTGCAGCAACATGGATGGAACTAAAGACTCTCATACTAAGTGAAGTAAGTCAGAAAGAGAAAGACAAATACCATATGATATCACGTATCTGGAATCTAATACCTGGCACAAATGAACCTATCTACAGAAAAGGAACAAACTCAAGGACACGGAGAAGAGACTAGTGGTTGCCAAGGAGGGGAGAGCGAGTGGGATGGACTGGGGGTTTGAGGTTAGTAGAGAAAACTCTTACATTTGCAGTGGATAAGCAATGAGGTCCTGCTGTATAGCACAGAGAACTGTATCTAGTCACCTGTGATGGAACATGATGGAGGATAATGTGAAAAAAAGAATATCTATATGTATAACTGGGTCACTTTGGTGTACAGCAGAAATTGACAGAACATTGTAAATCAACTACAATAAAAACATTTTTAAAAGAAGGAAACATTTTATCTTTAAAACGTTCATTGCAGTGTTATTTATAATAGCCAAGATAAGGAAACAAACTAAATGCCCACCAGCAAATGAATGCATGAATGGATCTTACTATTTGCAACAACCTGGATGGACCTGGAGGGTAGAAGGGTATTATGCTAAGTGAAATAAGGGAGAAAGACATATATTATATGATTTCACTAGTGTGTAGAATATTAAAAAAATAAACGAGCAAACAAAACAACACAAAAACAAATACAGATACGGAGAATAGATTCGTGGTTATCAGAGGGTAAGAGGAGGTAGGAGGAAGTCAAAATGGGTAAAGAGGGTCAACTGTATGCAAAGAACGGAAACCATACTTTTGGTGGTGAGCATAATGCAGTATATACAGAGGTCAAAATATAATGTTATAACACATGAAACTTTTAGATTGTAAAGCAATGTCACCTCAGTTAAAAAGTTCTTTATAGAGGTCCCATTGTGGCACATCAGAAACAAATCCAACTAGGAGCCATGAGGTTGCAGGTTCAATCCCTGACCTTGCTCAGTGGGTTAAGGATCCGGCGTTGCTGTGAGCTGTAGTGTAGGTCGCTGACACGGGCTCAGATCGGGCACTGCTGTGGCTCTGGCATAGGCTGGCAACTGTACCTTCAATTAGACCCCTAGCCTGGGAACCTCCATATGCTGCAGATGCGGCCCTAAAAAGCAAATATATCTATATATTCTTCATGCATTTTTACACTCTTTATATTCTTAGTTATGCAAAGTTTATTTTTGTGGTAGGGAGGGGTGAAGGAGAAAAGAATAGCTTCATTGCTTAGTCAGGCAAAGGGGACACAGCAGGCTAACACCTCCAAAAACTGTGTCCCTTAGTTATGCAAGGTTTAAAGATAAGCAGAATATTTAGAAATATAGCTTAGGCAGTCTTTAAAAAAAATAAATAACCATAACCTAAACTCAGTGAAATGAACCACTTTTACAAGGCTCTGGTACTTTTCACACTATGGCCAGTAGCTGTGCACACTGATGTACTATTTCTGTAGGACAGTTTTCCAATTTGTATAAAAATCCTTGAAATGTTTCGCATTTGATTCAATTATATTTTAAAGAGTTATCTTTTGTTTTTTCTTTGCTGTGCCTGTGGTATGTAGAAGCTCCTGGGATGAGAAATCAAACTCGCACCACAGAAGCAGTGACTTGAGCTGCTGCAGTGACAACAATGGATCCTTAACTTGCTGCACCTCAGGAGAACTCCAAGGAGTTATCTTGAGAAAATAATTAAAAGCACACACACAAAAAAATGTCATGGCAGCACTCTTGATTATAGGGGGAAAGATCTAAATTTCTAACCAAAATGCCGTATCTGTAAATTTTTTAAATGTTTTCAAAAATTATTTTATAGCCAGGCAATATGGTTACAACATAATTATTAAATAACACACACATGCACATAGAGAATTATTCCAGATATCTATATGAGTGTGTATAGGGGAAGTGGGGGCGTATGGAAGAAAAATCTGCAGAGGGTTATTAGGATTGTAGGATGATGGATAATTTCTACTTCTCATTTTCAACTTATATCATCACAAATGTCTGTAATAAGCATGTACAGCTTTTATAAGAATGAGTTTTATTTCAATAACCAGATCCTGGTTCTCCGAGGAGGTAAATTAAGTAAACAGCCCCCTTTAGAGAATAGTTTCTTTAAAAAGCCTTCAAGACAGGGAGCTTATTTTACAGTGGATGTTTCTAATTAGCCAATTCCTCTTTATAGCTGTACTTTACAGCTTTATGTCTATATTCACATGGTCTGTGACGTAGAAACTCCTAAATTCCTAGTTTAAAAATCACAATAGGTTTTATGCTCCTTGTCCAGAAGCAGGAAGACCTGTTAGGAGGCTGCTGCAATAGTCTGCATCAGAAATGATTATCTCAGATTAAGATGGCAGAATAGGACTGGAGCTCAACTTCTCTCCTAAAAACAACAAAATTCACAACTAAAGGCTGAGCAATCTCCACCCAAATGGACCGGAAACCTTAAAAAAGATACCCTACTCCAGAAGAAAAAGAAGAGGCCACATCAAGAGCTAGTTACCATGTTATGCTATAAAAGGTCTTTTTCACCTCCAACATTATAAAACAAATTTTTCACTATTTTCTTAAAATCCTGGCTCTATCACTAAAAATCCTGGCTCTATGTAACCTTGAATCACTTCTCTGTGCACATTCTCAATTGTAAAATTGAAGCAATAGTACCTACCTTATTCATTCAATAAACATTATTAAGCTCTTACCAAAGTGCTAATAGGCACTTTGTGGGAGCCAGAAATATATATAAAAAGAAAAAAGAAATGATCATCTCAGCCAGTGCCATGGGGGAGGGGGGGCTAATGGGAGATTCAGTGAGCCCACCCAGCCTATGTGCATCCTCAACCTAGAATGATCTCCCCTTCATCTTTACTCAACCAGACCCTCCCATCCTTCATGCTTACATTCAAATGCCTCCTCCATAAAATTCTTTTTGTACCCACAAGTGGAAATAGTTTCATCTGTTTTGATTTCCATTTTACACCACATATTAGAGTGTGTGTGTGTATTTACCTTGTATTTTGAATAAATCACACTTACAGAAAAGTTACAAGTACAGTACAAAGAGCCTTTTTAAACCTATTTGAGACCAAGTTGCCGAGCTAATGCTCCATCACATCTGAATACTTTAGTGTGTATTTCCTACCAAAGACATTCTCTACATAGCCACATTACATCCATCAAAATCAGAGAATACTGAAACATTAGTGCCATATATTCCTCACTCCAGTAAGTTTTTTAGAGCAAAATGATCCTATTCAGAATCAGTGTTTCTTTAGTCTCATTCAATCTGAAAGTGTCTTAACTTTCATGACCTTTGCACTTTAGAAAATTACAAGCCAGGAGTTCCCGTCGTGTCGCAGTGGTTAACGAATCCGACTAGGAACCAAGAGGTTGCCGGTTCGGGCTCTGCCCTTGCTCAGTGGGTTAATGATCCGGCGTTGCCATGAGCTGTGGTGTAGGTTGCAGATGCCGCTGGGATCCCGAGTTGCTGTGGCTCTGGCGTAGGCCGGTGGCTACAGCTCCGATTCAACCCCTAGCCTGGGAACCTCCATATGCCGTGGGAGCGGCCCAAGAAATAGCAACAACAACAACAACAACAATAACAACAACAACAAAAAAGACAAAAAAAAAAAGAAAAAGAAAATTACAAGCCAGTAGAACATCCATCAATTTGGGTTTTTCTGGTGTTTAATTATGACTAGATCAGGTTATATATCTTAGTAAAAATATCATGGAATCTATACTACATTCTTATTAAATAGTATATGATTACAATTTGTTCTGTTATTGGCTATGTTCACTTTGGTCACTTGATCAAGATGACTTCTGCAGTCTTCTCAATTCTGAAGTTAATCTTTTCCTCTATGTAATTAATAATATTTTTAGGGAGGTACCTTGAAACATTTAATTTATTCATTCTTTTTTTTTTTTTTGTCTTTTTGCCATTTCTTGGGCCACTCCCTCGGCATGTGGAGGTTCCCAGGCTAGGGGTCTAACTGGAGCTGAAGCCGCCGGCCTATGCCAGAGCCACAGCAACACGGCATCCGACATATACCACAGCTCACGGCAACGCCAGATCCTTAACCCACTGAGCAAGGCCAGGGATCGAACACACAACCTCATGGTTCCTAATCAGATTCGTTAACCACTGAGCCACAACGGGAACGCATCATTCATTTATTTTTTATCAGTATAGACTCACTACTCATTTTATTCTATAGGCTATAATCCATTACTACCATAATCTATTTTGAAGCTCAAATTGATAGAGATTTGGCCAGTGGGAAGCACCTTCAGAGTGACTTCACTGTCTTAATATGTCCTCATCATTCTTTGAACATTTCCTTGCTTTGTGGTATATTCGAAACTCATTGCTATTTTCCTTACCCCACATTGTAATCGTCCATTTCTACAAAGACTCCTGGTTCCCATAAGAATGGTATTTAGAAACCAAAGTCTGAATCCTAGGAGTGCTTATTGCTTTCAGAGTGTTTGCTCACAGGACCACTCAGTAGACAGAGATTAGTAATCATGGGAATACATTTATATGTACATACATATAAATCCACACAAATTTACACCTACAGTTATTAAGACATCTGTCTATATATACCGAAAACCATGAGTTCACACCTAAAATCTTCCAATTCCACTGAGTTTATTCCTGCTTTCTTCCTTTCCATATTTGCAATTCCTATTTCCAACAGTGAGAAATTTGGCTTCTATTAACCTTATTATGATTACCCATTTAAATACTTCCCCTATATGTAACCAGTTTCCACATCTTTGAAACTACTAATTTGCCTCCACATAAATGTCCCCCTTACTTCACTCAGGCTTCATGTGACCACACATGGATGTCCTCCACACTGGGTACAGTCACGGAAACCCTATGCCATATGTATACACTCCACAACCAGTTCATTCTGACGCCTCCATGGCAGGCCACTGTCCCCCATGTGGATGCCCTCTTCACCCTGCTTAGGCTCTGACACCCCACTCCAGGCCACCCTACACATTTACCCTCCTTAGTCCACCAGACCATTCCATACATGGACCTCCTCTTCACTGTGTGTACAAATAATAAAACCTTTAAATTAAGAGAAAAGAGATACTGATAGAATTTTTACTCTAGGGACAGTCTAATACCTTTAAAGCCCGTGGCCAAATTCTAAATTTATTATAATACCTGAAACATACTCAAGGAAAAGTGATTCTTTCTTTTCTACCCCACAGATCAGCATAATGACTGTTTAAAAGAGAAAATATATGAAGTTTTTAAATGTCACACTCACATACACACATTCGTTATAAAAGTCTTCCATCACTTTCATTCATTCTGTCGTGGATCAATAGTTAGCAAAGGAAAATGTTTTTAATGGAAAGCACTACATATTACTTTCTGTTGCTGGAAGATGTTATGGAAGACAGAAGGAGGGAGACAAGAAAATAAGAAAATGAAAGGTGGGAATGAGGAAGGTAGCAAAGAAGGAGATGGAAAAGACAACCTAAGTGAGAAAAGGGAGATGGAGGCTAAATGAGAGAAATGTGAAAAGGGAGTGGTGGAGTGACATTCAGATCTAACTTAGTCACCAAATCCCAGGGCAAAGGGCTCCAATCCTATAATCAGCTCCATAGGACTGCTACTATCAAAATGAAAAAATATCATCTACCCCAAGATTTCTGGCCTAAGTAAGCCTAATGCAAAAATTGTTAGTTTATACACTTCCTTAATACACAACTGAATCAAATTAGCATCTAGAAGCTTGGTATAGCCAATTTCTAGATTTTATCTACATATTTGTTTGCTGACCCCTCTAAATAATTTCTACATTGAGACTCACTTTTGGAAACTACACAGGCATCACCGTCTGCAAAGTGGCAGCAAAGTTATTAGTCAAAAGTTTAATGAGGAAAAATATCGATAGTATATGTATAAATGGAACATCTGCAACTTTTAGCATCGCATTGATTTTGCTGCTTTGATAAAGAAAGAAATTATATATCCTGTAATTCATGATGTCAATATATCAGCCTCAATCCCTTACCAACCACTCAGATTTTTTTTTCCAGTGCTGTAGTCTTGTCAAAGCCATGGTACAAACCATTGCCTTCTTAACAGTTTAGTTCAAAAAAGTGTAACAGAATACAAAGTTCTCTACTACACCCATGATTGCTGGATTTCCAAAAAGCATTTCCGAAATACAACAGAACTCAAAGCAAAAGATTTAGAAAAAAAAAGAATACCCATTCTCAAAATAACTTGATAGAGTTAATTCACAGTTCGGTTTAATTAGCAGATTTTTTCAGCTGAGGTAAGTCTTTCTGCATTCTTCCAACATGTAGTATTACATATACAACTGAAAATACCAGTAGAGAACATTAGTTACCTTCCCAGCAGCCATCTCTCTTTCTTCCTTCCTAATAGAATCCTAATTTTGTTCAAATATCTAGCCCAAAAGACTAAGGGAAAACAGACCTCATTTCCACGTTGCACTTGTGGTCAGCACATGATATTGGTCTGGCTCCTGTTGTAAAAAGAGAAGTCATGTGGCCTGTGTTGGTCCAGTCATAGTAGGGGGAAAGCGTTCTTTCCCTTTTTGTGATGTGAACAAGAACACATGTTGGATCAGACAGTGCTGGTACACATCTCACAGTGCTAAGGGAAGACAGTCTGAATTCTACGCTTTCACACTGGGGATACCAGAACAAAAATACAGAAAGAATTTGGATCTTTGATGACATCGTTGAGTCACTTGACCAAAATGCACCCTGCTTCTGGACTCTTTCTAATGCGATATAATATACTTCTTTACTGTATTCTTCTTCACTGAATTGAGCTTCTGTATTTGCAGCCAGAAGCATCCTATTGATCGAGCCATGTCCAAACTCCATATCCATGTCATAAAGCCAAAATTACAGGCAGACATCCATGCCAACTTTGAAGTGCTGGGGAAAGTGCTGGGTTGGAGTCAAGAGTTACAAGGACTTCTCAGTTTCCTTGAAGGAAAAAAAAAAATCTGAAAACTGGAAATGCTAGAGACATCTCTTACCAACTCTTTCTATTTAAACAACCTTAAAACTTCAATGTGTATTCAAAAATCCCTTCTTTTCTGGCATAGAGAAAAATCAATAATACCAGCTTTGCCAAGGTAAACTCATTGATTTGAGGACAAAGGAAATAATGCTATATAAATTCAACTAAAAAAATCTTAGAAAATTCTGGAGTTCCCATCATGGCTCGGTGGTAACAAACCCAACTAATATCCACTGGGGATGTGGGTTTAGCCCTGGTTTCACTCAGTGGGTTAAGGATCCAGGCATTGTCATGAGCTGTGTATAGGTCAAAGTCACAGCTAAGATCCTGTGTTGCTGTGCTATGGTGTAGGGAGGTAGCTATAGCTCCAATTAGACCCCTATCCTGGGAACTTCCATATGCCACAGGTAAGGCCATAACAAAGAAACAAACAAACAAAAGATCCTGGAAAATTCTGACGTTCTTTGACAACAATCTACCTTCGAGTCACAGATTTTAGCACTGGCTACCATCAAAATAAAAATGTCAAAGTCACTTTAGGGCCCAAGCTAACTTTCATGTTCCTATGTCAATCTCTTTTTCAGGTTTAGTATCAGAAATCTTAATTTGGGTAGAATTAATGCTTACTTTTTAGGAGGTTTTTTTTTTTTTTTTTTGCACAAATTAGATTTTAATTATTTCCAGAAAGTCACTATTAGATTTTACATGATTTTGTCCATAAATAAATTATTCTGGTCAAAAAAACAATTTTCAGTTGAGTAAAATAAATTATATGTGAATTTGTTATATGTATGTTTTATGTACTTTCCTAGAGACGTAAATTATGTTTTTATCCAGTTTGCAAACAAGTCATGACTCAAGAAAGTTATAATCATTGCTGGAGAAAGAATACAACTGTAGGCAGTCAGAAGAACTACCATGACGGGGAAAGGACAAGAAGGAATAAAAAAGATGTATGTAAAGAGTTTTGACAAGGATAGATATAAGGACACTACCTCCTGGGTAAGGTAAAGTGGTTGCAAATGTATTTAAATCCGTTACAATATGGTTGGGAAACACAAGGCGCACAGAGAAGCCACTCAAACCTTTAAGATATTTATGACAATACACTGTGGTGCATGTTTAAACAAGGGTCATGCTCGTATCAGTGAAAGTTCTAACAGGAAACTTAAGACACAACCAAAAAGGGTGGTTGAAGAGATTTTCATGAAAGGACTATTTACAAGAGTGAACAGATTAAAGGAAGCCGCAGGAATGGAGGAGGTGCCTAGGATTGAGAACAGTGAAAACCATTACTACTCACCTCTAAGCCCAAAGAGGCAAAGAAGGAGTTTCCTCAGAAGCTAGCCTAGTGAGAGTCACAGGTAAGGGGGGAAGGATGCCTGGCAGGACATCCTTCCCCCCTGCCAAACTGCAGCCCAACAAGGAAGGAGCCAGGAACATACATGCACCAACCTCACTTTCTCCCCTGACCTCTCACTGACCAAGTGCACACAAAAGCTGACGGAAGGGGAGCTGGATTATCCTGTCTAAAGAGGTTGGTCCCTCTGGCCCAAATAGGATCAAAGGTGGAGAAGGACCTGACAGAGCAGATACCACCCAATACAGACACTGCCCAAATTTCTTATTAAGAAATGGAGATATTTGTTTCCACAACAGTTTTGGTACACCTTCTGGGTTCAGGTGTATATTTTAGAATCCTTTCCATTTTCTTAATGTTTTTAGTCATCATACTTCATGTTGACAACTTTCTGAATATAAACAAATACAAATTTCATAATCATTAACTTTCTGACAGTAAATCCAATCCTTTTTCCCTCAGGCAAAATCCTTTTTCCCCCAGTTCCATAATCTTGGCTGTACTTTATTACTGTCAAAGAGCAAAGTGTTTATGTAAACTTGAGATCATTGGCTTTGATTCCATCTCAAAACTATAATCATTCACATTAGATTCATATTTCTCTTTGCACCATCATGAGCATAACTTGCATCTGGGAGTGTGGGTCTGTGTGTGCAGTTAATTTGCTGAACTGACCAATGGAGAGGCTGTGTGTACAGACAGTCTGAATACCGCTACCAGCTCATCATTCTGTGTCTCATCAGTCTGTGTCTTTCCAGGAACTGGTTGAATAGGATGTGTGGGGCAATAGAAAACGTTCTGGACTTTGGGTCTCAAGGCACTGGTTATGATCTGTCTTTTCATTAACAAGCTGTAGGACTCAGCAAGTCCTTTCACCCCTCCAGTACCCCTTTTATTTCCATAAAAAAGGTTGAGACAACAAAGGCTCCAAAGTCACTTCCAGCTTTAAAATTCTGTGTTTCTCATGCATGATCCAAATTACTATACCTAGTAGGAACCATCAGTTTTGCTTCTTATTGGTAGCTTTAGTTTGAAAGGGCTTTTTTTTTTTTTTTTCATTGAAGTATAGTTGTTTACAGTGTTGTGTCAATTCAGGTGTACAGCAAAGTGAATCAGATAGATAGATAGAGATAGACATATTCTTTTTCAAATTATTTTCTATTGTAGGTAATTACATGATATTGAATATAGTTCCCTGTGCTTGTTGTTTATCTATTTTATATATAGTAGTTCATATCTGCTAACCCCAAACTCCTAATTTAGCAAGCTACATCTCCTTGCCATTTCTCTTTGGTAACCATAAGTTTCTTTTCTATGTCTGTGAGTCTATTTCTGTTTTGTAAATAAGTTCATTTGTGTCATTTTTTTTACAATCCACATACGACATATTTGTCTTTCTCTGTCCACTCAGTATGATAATCTCTATTTCACATCGTTTTCATCCATTCATCTGTTGATGAACATTTAAGGTGCTTCCATATCTTGGCAATTGTAAATAGTGCTGCTGTAAACACTGGGGTACATGTATCTTTTCTCTTTTTTAATTTAATTTTTATTTTATATTATAGTTGATTCGCAACACTCTGTTAGTTTCAGGTGTACAGCAAAGTGACTCAGTTACACATATACATATATCCATTCTTATTCAGAACATTTTCCCGTATAGGTCACCACAGAACACTGAGTTCCCTGTGCTATGTAGTAGGTCCTTCTTGATTATCCATTTTACATATATAGTAGTGTGTAAATGTTAATACACACTAACTTCCAGTCCACCCCTCCCCACACACACACCTTTCCCCTTTGGTTACCATAAGCCCTTTTTCAAAGTCTATGGGTCTGTTTCTGTCTTGCAAATAGGTTCATTTGTATCTTTTTTTAGATTCCACATATAAATGATATCATAAGAAATTTCCCTTTCTCTGACTGACTTACTTCACTTAGTATGATAATCTCTAGGTACATCCATGTTACTGCAAATTTTATTCTTTTTATGGCTAATATTCATACACACACACACACACACACACACACACACACACACACACCCCACATCTTCTTCATCCATTCATCTGTCAACAGACATTTAGTTTGCTTCTGTGACTTGGCTACTATAAATAGTGCCGCAGTGAGCATTGGGCTGCATTACCTTTTCGAATCATGGTCTTCTCCCGATAGATGCCCAGGAGTAGGATTGCAGGAATGGCAACTCTATTTTCAGTTTTTTAAGGAACCTCCATACCATTTTCCATAGTGGCTGCTAAATACTTATTTTAAATTAAAACTTAAAGAAACCAGCAGATGACATTAAAATCCAGCAAATCTCCGGTGACTTTTTTGAGTGTCTAACAGTTATAGCCTTCCATGAGCCTTGGCATTTCCCTGAATTGCATGGATAACGTTTACCATTTCAAAAGTAAATATTACATGCTTGAGTAATGACCCCACAAAACATGAGGAATGAAGAGGATAATTTATGCCCTGGAGTAGATCAGCACTTTGTGATTTACTCCTTTGAGGAAACTCTCCTTAATATCCTTTACATCTTCCTCTATGTCCTAGAATAAAGGGAAAAGCTATTCAGCCACTGCTGAGGCTGAAGTATTCCAAGCAAGCTGGTGCTATTTATTTAAGTAAATAAATAATTACCTTTGTATTTAATACCTACCACCCACTGTATTATATGTTTTACCTATATTATTTAATTCTCACAACTGTCCTTTGATATTAAGTCCAATTTACTGGTCTCAGAGAAGTCAAGTAATTTAGCCAAAAACAACCTATAAGCAATGGAGCTCAGACTTGAACCTAAGGGTCTAGAGCTGATGACTTCATTCTTGTTACCCCCAGCATACACATCCACTCCACCTCAAATACTTGATTTGTTTTTTTTAATGATTTTTATTTTTTCATTATAGTAGATTTACAGCATTCTGTCAATTTCTACTGTACAGCAAAGTGACATCTGTCACTGTATACAGATGACATGATATTATATATAGAATACCCTAAGGACTCCACACAAAAACTACTCAAACTGATCATGAATTGATTTGTTTTTCATAGATGAAGCTTACCACTTCACTGTGCTTTCCCTCTGAACAATGCCTCTGAACCCAGAGCCCCTCTACGTGTCCCTCGAGCAATATCCAGCATGGCTTTAGGAATGAGAACCGGGTGGGCTTGGCCTCAAATTCCAGTGTCTCAAGCTCTGGAGCAGAGGCAATTGACACATCAAGGAGGCCTGTCTTTAGGTATTAAAAGTCCTATCTCTTTTCACTCTTCTTAATTGTAGACCACATTTTTCTAATAAGTATCTACCACCTCTTTCCTTCCACTGTACTTACCCAGCTGTCCAAATAACTTATTCCCTACCTCATTTCTCTCTAGAAAATGTCTACCTTCTAAATGTGCTTTATAAAATCCCACACCTTTGCTGGTCTTTGAGGAGTGAAGAGAGACTGGACACACTGCCCTAGACCACTCCCCTTCTGTCTGAGACTGGGTCTCCTGAGAACAGACTGAGGTGGATAACTGTGTGCAGAAGTGTAGCTGAGGAGTCCTCTGAGGGGATACACCTGCAGGGAAGTGAAGAGAGAAGGACTGAGAGAGGTAGGAGCCAGGGGTGGGTCAGCCCTGAAGAGGTGTCAGGGATGAGAAACACCATGTGGGCACTACAGCCTTTCAGGCTGGTGAGCCTCGTTTCTGTCCTCAGGGTCTCTTCCCGACAGAGGGTTTTTAAGGTTCTAAAGACCAGTCTGGAATCTGTGCAGAATTTAAAAGATCCTGAGCTGCCTCTCTTGGGAAACTAAAGGGAACAAAGAAAGATTGTTAAAGTTCTAAAAATAATGGATTGAAACCAGGTAATTTAAATGAAAGCCAGTCAAATCTATGTAGAATACAGCATATTACTGATTCAATATCAGGCCAAATGATTTAATTATAGTCTACTTACAGTGCAATTTTCACAACCTAAAACTTCCACTGTAAAGTCTATGTTATCTGTTTAGAGAAAACAGAGAGAGACAGAGAGACAGAAAGTGAAAGAGGCCATGTAAAATAGCTTAGTTAAGAATGGCAGAATGCATTGCAAAATCAGAAACATCTCTAATATGTAAAAGAAATGATATATCCTGCTGTATAGCACAGGGAACTATATCTAGACACTTGTAATGGAACATGATGGAGGATAATGTGAGAAAAAGAATGTGTGTGTGTGTGTGTGTGTGTGTGTGTGTATGACTGGGTCACTGTGCTGTATAGCAGAAGTTGACAAAACACTGTAAATCAACTATAATAGAAAAAATTAAAATCTTAAAAAAATTTTTTAAATGATATAAATTCATCTTTTGTTTTCTATAATAAAGAAGCAGGGTTTGATTATCTTAAGCTATTAGTAAGAATATCCTTCCCTTTCACCTTTCCTGAACTTGAGTCATTTACAATTTGTAACAGAGAACCATTTTTTAGATCTAACTTCACATGTAACTCGTTTCGACTGAATTTAGCAAAACTCAGAAAGAAAATTCTTTCCAAGACATAATTAATTTATACAAAGTGTTAAGAGCTGATAAATTAGGAATATATATAATATAAAATATTTCCTATAATTGATACATATCATTATTGCTAGGTTCTTCCAAAAATATTTTATATGTGTATATATATATATATATATATATATATATATATATATACACACACACACACACACACTTCAAGTTCTGAGATAAGGAATTTTTAGTAACTGAAAGATGTTGAGGAAAATGTAAAGCTCTTATCTACAGGTATCAAGTCAGACACATTGGTTTTCAGTCTATGCTGAAAACCATCATTTACTTTTGTCTTGGTAAGATATTATAATATAATAAATATGCAAATGATGCTGTTGGAGTAATCTCATCAAAGAAATTAGTAACTCGATAAATACTCTAAGTTTTGAGGAATGTTTCCATATAAAGAGGTAAGTATGTATATATTTAAAATAATTCCTATAATTTATATTGTCCTAGGAATTATATAAAATGCACTTTTAAGTCTGTCTCTAAAGGAGCCACAATTAACATTTAATTTTAAATAAATTATGCTATAACAGGATATAAATTGTGGAAAGCAAAGTTTTTATCTGATTTATTTACACCATTTCCCCAACAAGTAAAAGAGTAACTGGCATGGAATAGTTGCTCAATAAATATCTGTTGATGAATAAATTATGACAAGGGAGGACTAGGAGACAATATTAAAAACAAGAAATGGCCCTGGACATTCAATGAACATAAGTTGCCGTAGAAAGAGAACTAGTAGGTATTTAAAGAAAAGGGGTTCATTCTATGTTTGGGATAACACTAAAATGCTCTCTTGACATCTGTCCAAATTCTTTCCACAATGTTGGATTTTTACATAAATGTTCTGAAATCTTTTAAAAGAGCACAATAGGAGTTCCCGTCGTGGCACAGTGGTTAACAAATCCGACTAGGAACCATGAGGTTGCAGGTTAGGTCCCTGGCCTTGCTCAGTGGGTTAAGGATCCGGCATTGTCCTGAGCTGTGGTGTAGGTCGCAGACACGGCTTGGATCCCGCGTTGCTGTGGCTCTGGCATAGGCTGGCGGCTACAGCTCCGATTCGACCCCTAGCCTGGGAACCTCCATGTGCTGCGGGAAGTGGCCCTCGAAAAGGCAAAAAGACAAAATAAATAAATAAATAAAAAATAAAAGAGCACAACAGGGATAAGCCCAGAACCATGACAGCTTTGTTTCAATAGAGAATTAAGAGGAGGCCTGTTTATGAAATATCTTTAAGACGAATTATTCGTGCTGGGAAATCAACAAATTACTCAATCAGCTATAATGCTCAACTGTGTTATTTGTCCAAGAGTTTGAAATGGTCCTGAAAAACTCCAGAGAGATGAGAACATGGCAAGAAATTATACCCCATGGAGTCACATAAAGACCCTAAATGCTACATTATCATCACTATTATATAATGTGCTTTATAGTTACCAAAGTGCATTGATATACATTATATGAATTGATCATCAGGACAACTTTATGAATGAGGTAATAGTACTAAATCATGTTGGAATTTGCAATCTAACCACTTGAAAATAATAATAATAACAACAATCATACTAATTATAGCTAGCACCTAAAGAGGGTTTATTTACATGCCAAGTACTTTCTTTGTGCTTTTACATTTGTCAACTACACACAGCAATCACAAGGTTAGGAATCAAAGCATCTTCTTTATTAAAGTTAGTTATCAAATTGTTTCTACCTGATGCAAAAATTTCAGGATTTTTTTTTGGGGGGGGGTTGCGTACCCACATAGAAATTCCCAGGTTAGGGGTCGAATCGGAGCTGTAGCCACCAGCCTATACCACAGCCACATCAAGGCCGGATCTGAGCTGCGGCTACAACTTACGCCACAGCTCAGGGCAACACCAGATCCTTAAACCACTGAGTGAGGCCAGGGACCGAACCTGCGTCCTGATGGATGCTAGTCAGATTTGTTTCCGCTGAACCATGATGGAAACTCCCAAATATTTCAGTTTTTGAAACCTCTCTCCTGAGCTGAAGATAATCAGGGAATGACCACCCTGACTTTCCCATCCAGGTCCTGCTATACAGCTGGAACAGACAGAACTGAGGTCTGGATGCAACAGGCTTATGTGGCATAGGGGTCTTTTTACTGGCAGAGCCTGAATGTGTAAGCTTCAGGCTGTCCCCACTTTCACCAGTCTCTCACAAGTGTTTTCAGTAGGTGGAAAATTGTTACTGAACATGATGCTGCTCTCCTAGGGAGTCAAGCAGATGCCTCCATGGAAGACAATGAGTGTTCCTTCCTACTTCCAACACCTGCAACAGCCAAATGAGGAAAACTGAGGACCAGGTGGGCTTAGAAGCTTCCTTCAAGCCAAAGAACTGGCAAGTGGCAAAGACAGAGCTTGAGTCTTAGCACTCTAACGCTATCCACATCAGTTTTACACTGGAAACTTCCACTTCCATTCAGACCAGTTTGATGAAAGACAAGAGTTTTGAAAGGCAAAACTCTTGAACACTCTTCTAGAAATGTTCTCATGCCTTAACCAGATTCTCTTTCTGCCACAATTTTTTGCCATGTGCTCTGAAAGCTCAACATTCAAACCATTTCTTTCTGAGCCAAGTTAAAGGATAGAGGGAACAGCAAAAAAGAAAAGAGAAAGCATTGTAACTATACTTCGAGGAGTTCCCTTGGTAGCTCAGTAGTTAACAAATCCAACTAGGATTCATGAGGAGGCAGGCTCGGTCCCTGGCTTCAATCAGTGGGTTAAGGCATTGCCATGAGCTATGGTGTAGGTCACAGATACGGTTCAGTCCCACATTACTGTGGCTGTGGAGTGGGCCAGCAGCTGTAGCTCCTATTCGACCCCTAGCCTAGGAATATCCATATGCTGCAGGTGCAGCCCTAAAAAGCAAAATAAATAAATAGGTAAATAAATATAACTGTACTTCATCTCACATTGGCATATTTAAAATCTGACTTGGTTTGACCTTGCTTCATTTCTATTACTCAATAAGTACCCATTATATTGAATAATGGGAAAAATCTTTGGTTTAGAGAGTTATCAATCATGCCAAAACACCAATGTTTTGCTTTGGCGAACATCAGAAAAGCAAAAGCTGATACTACATTATTCTCTTATTTGTATTTTTTCATCAGTCTTCTTTCAACAGGCATTCCAGTGTGAAACAGCTTGTTAGTTTATTTTCCACCAAATATATACACATAATTACTATATGCCAGTTCATACAGTATTTACCTTCCTGTTTATTAACAGGCTCAAACTGCAGAGTGTGAATAAATGTGATCTCATGCTACCATCATGAAAAAGTCTTACCAGTCTGATGCCATTGGAGGAAGTCTTCCCTCTAATTTATTTTGTGGGTTTTTTAATGAACAGTTTGAATGACTCACTGGATTTCTAAAGTTCTTTCTAAGAACTCCACTATGGGAATTTAGAGTTTAGTATCTCATCTCTCATGTAGTCTCTGATCTCTTAAGCTATTCTCCCAACAGTAAGCTCTCCAATTGCAATTATAGTAAGAGATTCTATAACTTACTAGAGTAGAATTTTGCGAGGTGAAAAGGGAATTAATTAAGTGAGGCTGAAAAGGAATTAAGAAGATCCCACAGTCCTGCCAACTTTGGACACTGTTAGCAAGTCTACTGGAGCCAAAAATGTTTTGTCTCTGCTGTAATGCTTCCTGATCAAGTAAAAAAAATAAAAAGGTTAAGTAACTTCAAGACCTCATAAAATCATGAGAAAAACTATTTCAGTTTTGAATAAACCAGTAATTACTTCAGATAATGATATCCAGCTCATCTATCTTCTACATCTTGTGGATAAATTTTCCTGGGTGACCTTTGAAATGTTACTTTTCTTTTCTTTGATTATTTAGATATTGTTCAAAAACCCAATTTAAGTATGTAATAATTGGTTTTAAAATCAAATAGCATTATTATAAAAACACAATTCGGATACATTAATTGTTTGATTTTAACCCTTCTAGAGCCAGGGCATCCTTTCAGCTCACCCATCTTAATTTTGTTTTTCTTTTTTTGCTGTTGTTTTTGTTTGCTTTTCTTTTCTTTTCTTTTTGGCTGCATACATAGCATGTGGAAGTTTCCAGGCCAGGAAGCAAACCCATGCCATAGCAGTGACCCAAGCCGCAGCAGTGACAACGCCGGATCCTTAACCCTCTGCATCATGAGGAAAATCTTTAATTTTTTTTTTTCAGTGACTTTGGTTAGTTTTACAGTTGTATCCACTATTAAAGTCATATCGTTCTGAATCACTCCACTGCCCGTGAAAATATAATCAGAGTATACTAAAAGCTTAAAAATCATCAAAGAAAAACATTACAGTAGTATGAAAAATGTGTCAAATCAAAATTTTTTTTCTGTTTCTGACTGAATAAACCTATTCATCTCACTAAGCAATTAGCTTTCAAAAATAACCAATAGGAGTTCACATCATGGTGCAGCAGAAACAAATCCCACTAGGAACCATGAGGTTGCAGGTTCAATCCCTGGCCTCACTCAGGGAGTTAAGGATCCAGCATTGCCGTGAGCTGTGGTGTAGGTCATAGATGTGGCTCGGATCTGGCATTGCTGTGGCTGTGGTGTAGGCCAGCAGCTATGGCTCCAATTGGACCCCTAGCCTGGGAACCTCCATATGCCACGGATGCAGCCCTAAAAAAGACAAAAAATAATAATAATAACAAATAGATAAAACTTTTTTTCCTTTTTGGCCACACCTACAGTGTGTGGCCATGGATCAAATCCATGCCATAGCTGCAAATTGCACCATAGCTGCAGCAATGCCAGATCCTTTAACCCACTGCACCAGGCCAGGGATTGAACCTGCACCTCTGTAGCTACCTAAGCCACTGCAGTAAAATTCTTAACCCAATGGGCCATGGCAGGAGCTCCTAATGTAATTTAATTTTAACAGCTATATATGGTTGCCATACTATACAGCACAAGTATATATTATCATGTTTTACCTTCATAGTAACCTTGTTAAGCAGGTTATCTCCACTAAAAAGAAGGAAAATAAGTGCAAAGATATTAAGTGACTTGCCAACATTACAGAGCTTAAAACTGACCAAGTGTATATTTGAATCCAGTTCTTTGGGAATATAAGTTCTCAGCTCTTTCTATGATGCCACATCAAGCTCAAGACAGTAGTTCCCGTGTGGCTCAGCAGGTTAAGAGCCCGACATAGTGTCCATGAGGATGCAGGTTCAATCCCTGGCCTTGCTCAGTGAGATAAGGATCCAGCATTGCAGCAAACTGCAGTGTAGGTCGAAGATGCAGCTCAGATCCGGTGTTGTGGTGGCTGTGGTGTAGGCTGGCAGCTGCAGCTCCAATTTGAGCCCTAGCCTGGGAACTTCCATATGCTGCAGGTGCGAGTATAAAAAAAAAAAAAAAAAAAGCTCAAGGCAAGTATGAATCAAGAAAAAACCACTCCTAAAACTAGTGATTCTATGGAATCCTCTAAAAGTTCACAATGGGCAGTGGATTGCAAAGAACTAACTGAAACTTTACCCTACTTGTAAGCTAATAAATTAGCATGACACAGTTTCATGGAAACTATTTAAAGGTAGGAGACTCCTGATTCATAGAGTAAGGACTTTATTACAGCAACACCAGTAGCCAGAGTACAGGCAGACCTCAGAGATATTGCAGGTTTGATTCCAGACCACCATAACAAAGCAAATATTGCAATAAGGCAAGATATACAATATTTTGGTTTCCTAGGGCATATAAAAGCTTACCCTATATCACAGTCTATGAGGAGTAAAACAGCATTATATCTAAAAACACAATGCAGATACATTAATTAAACACCAGCCAGAATGGCCATCATTAATAAGTCCACAAATAAGTGCTGGAGGGAGTGTGGAAAAAAGAGAACCCTCCTGCACTGTTGGTGGGAATGTAAGCTGGTACAACCATTGTGGAGAACAGTATGAGGTACCTTAGAAAACTATACATAGATCTACCATATGACCCAGCAACCCCACTCTTGGGCATATATCCAGACAAAACTTTCCTTAAAAAAGACACATGCACCCACATGTTCATTGCAACTGTATTCACAATAGCCAAAACATGGAAACAACTCAAATGTCCATCAACAGATGATTGGATTAGGAAGGTGTGGTATATATACACAATGGAATACTACTCAACCATAAAAAAACAAAATAATGCCATTTGCAGCAACACGGATGGAACTAGAGACTCTCATACTGAGTGAAGTAAGTCAGAGAAACACAAATACAATATGATATCACTTATATCTGGAATCTGATATATGGCACAGATGAACCTTTCCACAGAAAAGAAAATCATGGACTTGGAGAATAGACTTGTGGTTGCCAAGGGGGAAGGGGAGGGAGTGGGGTGGATTGGGAGCTTGGGGTTAGTGTATGCAAACTATTGCCTTTGGAATGGACTAGCAATGAGATCCTGCTGTGTAGCACTAGGAACTATGTGTAGTCACTTATGATGGAGCATGATAATGTGAGAAAAAAGAATGTATACGTGTATGTGTAACTGGATCCCCATGCTGTACAGTGGGGAAAAAAAATTGTGTTGGGGAAATAACAATTAAAAAAAGGTAACTTAGAAAGCTACCACATTGTAAATTATAGTTTTATATCTTTAAAGTGATTAGCAGGGTGGTGATAAATATAAATATGAAAAAAAGTACTTTACTGCTAAAAAAATGCTAACCATCATCTAAGCCTCCAGCAAGTTATAATCTTTTTGAAACAATAACATCAAAGATCACTGATCACAGACCAACATAACAAGTATAATAATAATGTAAACATTTGAAATATTGCAAGAATTACCAAGTGTGACCCAGAAACACTAAGTGAGGAAATGCTATTATGAAAAAATGGTGCCGATAGACTTGCTCAACTCAGGGTTGCCACAATCCTTCAATTTGTATTTTAAAAAAACCTGCAAAGTTCAATAAAACAAAGCACAATAAAAACAAGACAGTCTGTATTAGCAATTTCTGCACCAATTTCCCAAGCCCAAATTCCCACAGAGTGATGCAAAGGGAGCCAGATAACTCTTGCACGTGCAGTGAGTGTAGTATGGGTTGCATACTGAGCTAGGGAGACCAAATCTTTTACAATGAGCAATGAGCATCCTGCCCCTTACTCCAAAAGGAGGCATTATCTTTATCATACCAGCCTGTAAATATGCTTCCATTTCTAAATCTCTGTCATCAAGGCTATTCTGTATACAGACATCCTTGGAATGATAATCTGGAACAAAGGCAGTCACAAGACTTACATAAATGTGAGAGACACATACCACCCATGACAAATCACAAACTGGAAGAAAATCAGTCCATAAAAAGACAGATAGCTAAACATCAACAAGATAGTCAAAGGGTGGGGATAAACATGTATGTTTGACCAAAAGAGTATGTGTTCAAAGTTAGAAATAGAAAATTAATGTTTGGACCAGAAAATTAATGTGAAAGTAAATTTGAAAAATAATAGCACTATGTAAATGTCAGGAATCCTTGGCATTTTTATTGGGCACCAATATTGTGTTTATAAATATAGTTTTCCCCAAACTAGAAGCTCTTTCTCTCTTAGAAATGAATCATAAATATATGGACACAGCCTTCTTCCAGCCACCATAAAATCATAGCATAAAAACTGTTGTATGTTAGACTTAAAAGATGCTCAGAAACAATGAAGTTGTGGGAGTTCTCACTGTGGCTCAGTGGGTTACAAACCCAACTAGTGTCCATGAGGATGAGGGTTCCATTCCTGGCCTCACTCAGTAGGTTAAGGATCTGGC
Source organism: Phacochoerus africanus (assembly GCF_016906955.1). Taxonomy (NCBI): domain Eukaryota; kingdom Metazoa; phylum Chordata; class Mammalia; order Artiodactyla; family Suidae; genus Phacochoerus; species Phacochoerus africanus. The sequence goes on from NC_062545.1 coordinate 55,415,194, forward strand.
ATTGCCATGAGCTGTGGTGTAGGTTGCAAACACGGCTCAGATCCAGCATTGCTGTAGCTGTGGTGTAGGCTGCAAACACGGCTCAGATCCAGCATTGCTGTGACTGTGGCTGGGGCATAGGCCTGCCACTGCAGCTCCGATTTGACACCTAGCCTGGGAACTCCCCATGCTGCAGGTGCAGCCCTAAAAAGCAAAAAAATGAAAAAGAAACAGTGAAGTCCTAATTATACAGATAGGGAAAATGAGACCCAAAAGCGTGGAACATCTTTTTTAGAGCCTCACAAGCAACCATCGATAGATCTAAGGTACTCTCTACTCTTGACCTTCCATTTCTGTATAAAACACTTTACTTCTCACCTCTCAACCTAAAGTAGATTGAGGCAAAAAAAAAAAAAAATGTATACCTGCAAACCTCCCTCTTACAAACATGCCCTTGGAGGCAGTTGGAGCAGAGCCAAGTGGTCTGAGACAGCAATACTTCCCAAGGTGATAGCTCAGTAGGAAACCTTAGCTCTGCAGGCAGCTTAAATGCTCATTTCCTTGACTGCTACCAAGGCACACTGCACTGCAGAAGCTTTAAAAGAAAATGTGTACACAGCACAGGAAGAAGCCCAGATCTTCTCTGAGGAATTGGGTACTTCAGTTGTGTCATTAAGCTGGGTCAAAAAAAAGTCATTTCATTTAAAAAAAAATGCTAATATAACCTCAAGCACCAGGAAGCTTAAATGACAGGTACTTCATAAAGTTCATTTTTATTATTCTCAGCTGAAAAGTAAATAACACATCTACAGGTGCCCTTCATATTAAAAGGCTCTATTTGCCTGCAATAGAGACTGTCTATTGACTAAAACCTTATCTATACTTCACAAGACAGATTGTTTTTCCCCATCACCTTTCAAAGAGATGTATCCAGTCCACAAAGGACAAAGGAAAACAGTCTGATAAAAAGAGATGGTGCAAGAGAAGCTAACTGAAAGAGCGCCCAACGACAATGACTGAAAATCCTGGAACAATTTGAGCAGTAAAACAAATAATATAGTATTGGATTATAACCCAGAAAATAAAATAAATATCCATGATATAATACTGATATAAATAAATAATCTAAATAAGCATCAGAGCACTTTTATAAAGGTCATTTCCCTAAAACTAGAGGCTACTGTCCTCTTAGGACAGGGTCCTAAGTGTATACATATATAAATATAAATTATTGAATAAGCAAAAAAGTGATGGGGCAAGACAAATCTTTCTTAAAGAAGAATCCCAAACAATATATGTATGTATCCCCCACTCCAGAAAGTGGAGCTTAATTCCCCCATAGGTATATATCTCCCCTACCCCTGAGGGTAGGCTAGACTTAATGACCAGTGTCCAAAAAGTAGAGAAAGGGAAAAATACCTTTGCAGAGGAGAATCCTGGCAAGCACTGCCTTAACCAAGTGATAAAGGTTAACATCCCCAGGGCTGTCATGTGGACATGATGGGATGAGAAGGGCACTTCTTCACAGTTTTCTTTCCAAAAACCCATAACCCCGTCTAATCATGAGAAAAATATCAGACAAACCAAGATCAGGGGTCATTCTGCAGGATACCTAGCCAGTTCTCTTCAAGGACATCAAAGTCATGAAAAAGAAGCAGAGTGAGAAACTGTCACAGGCCCAAGGAGCTGGGAAGTGTGATAACTAAATACTTTGTGACAAGCTGGGTTGAAACAGAAAGAAGCCATTAAGGGAATAACTGGTTAAATCCAAATAAAGTCTGGAATTTAATAGCAATGAACAATTTCTCTCTCTTAGTTCTGATAAACATACTATGTAATGTAAGATGTTAACAATTGAGTAAAACTGGGTGATGGACATACAGGAACTCTCTGTACTGTATTTAACAACTTTTCTATAAATATGAAATTATATCAAACTAAAAAGTTTACTTATCCCATTGTGGGCTTCTGCCTAGAGCACAGGAAAATTTTAGAGCTAATGAATTGCCAAATACACAAAGCACAGTTAAAGAAGTAGAAAGCTAAATGAATTCAATAGCCAGGGTGGAGTGGCAACAAGGAAAAACAAAGCTTGCTCTTCACTGAACAAAGTATTATTTGTGTAGTAGTCTGAGAAGCAAAATATGTTCTGAACATCACAAAAACTGAGGCTTTCCTTTACAGGTCAGCAGAAGTGATAAGGCAAAAGCCCAAACCAATGGGCTAACTAGACTTTAAAGAAATGAGTATGTTCTGGCTATCCAATAATGACTCTATTTAATAATAGAAAAGGCTCCAATTTAAAACATAAACAAATTGGACAAACTCTTCCAATTTGGGGAAGTTCCCTGAGTTCTCTTTAACTCTATAAATTATCTAGGATATTATAATACCTGACCTTTATATTATCATTGCCAAAGCAGTAAAATCACTTTGCAAATAAACTGTATCATCCTCCTGCCACCCAATCCTCTAAATTACTTTCTTTTTCCACTCAGGCCATCCTCTGTTTTCAATCCCACTCCACCCATACTATTTACATCCTCTGGCTTCATTAAAAAAAAAATCCCAGCCACCCTCTTGCCTTTTACACCTTTTCTGGATCTGTCATCAAACAATAATCCCTTCAAAATGATTGTGAATGAATGGAACTAACTGAATAGGTATGGATGCATATATCTGCTTTCCACATAAGCTTTATGAAAATGGGAGAAACTACTCATATAACTTGCCCTTTTTCTCATCATCTTTGATTAAAAACACTCAATTGTGTTACCAAAAGAAGCAAGGAAGGCATGGGCATAGTTTGTGGTACATGTGGTTTGAACTTTCTTAAAAAGTTATTAAAGTCAAATTCACAAGCCAACTACAAATGTTTACTAAGGAACTATGTTAAGTGGACTGACAAATGCACAATATTTCATTCAATATAGAGAATGTTTACATTGTGTTTCAACACTTTTACTGCTGAAAAGTAAATTTAAAAGGGATAGATTAAACATTCAAAGACACAAACACAAGTAAATATCCCTTAGTTCAATATGGAGATAACAAATCCATTAGTATATCTATATTTAAGCATGCTCGGCAAACAACGGACTGAACAAATGTTTACTGAGTATCTGTTAGGTGTCAGGAAATGTGCAAGCACTATGGCAAATGCTGTCTCATTCAATTTTTTCAATAAAATGTAAGGCAGATATAATTATCCTTATTTTTCAAACTGTAGAACCACGCTTCCAAAGATTAAATCACCTAAGGATAATGATATGTTACTTCAGGTAAATAATATTAGCTCCTTTAACTGACAAACCCCAACCTATCAATGGTTTAACACATTAAAATGTTATTTCTCACTAATATCACCACCTAATGCAAGGCGAAAGTGGGGAGGGGTTGAATCCTGCCCCACCTGGTCATTCAGGAACAAGGATACTACCATCCCATTCAACTGGTGGATGGAGATTGACAGCAAGGATAGTGCAACAGAAGTGACACATACCATTTCTGCTCACATTCCATTCCCCAAAATTGATCCCTATTCTGCTATTAGGGGAAGACTGAGTGCTTTCTTGCTAACTTAAGGAATGGGATAAAGATGTGTGCTATCACTACTGATGGTCGCCATAGTACAGAAAGGTCTAGCCACTTTAATAAGGAGGAAAAAAAAAAAGGTATACAGGTAAGAAGGAAGAAATAAAGGCTTTCCTATTTGCAAATGGCACGTTCATCAAGGTAGAAAATTCCAAGAATCTATCAAAAAGGTCCTATAATTAGTAAGTGCATTAAGCAAGGCTGCGTAACACAAGATTAACACACAAAGCAAATCACGTTTCTATATCCTAAAAAATAAACATGTATAAACTGAAATTAAAAACACAATGTCGGAGTTCCCGTCGTGGCGCAGTGGTTAACGAATCCGACTAGGAACCATGAGGTTGCGGGTTCAGTCCCTGCCCTTGCTCAGTGGGTTAACCATCTGGCGTTGCCGTGAGCTGTGGTGTAGGTTGCAGATGCGGCTCGGATCCTGCGTTGCTGTGGCTCTGGCGTAGGCCGGTGGCTACAGCTCCGACTGGACCCCTAGCATGGGAACCTCCATATGCTGCGGGAGCGGCCCAAGAAATAGCAAAAAAAAAAAAAAAAAATGCCATTTATAATCACTTCAAAGAAAATAAAATACTTAGGTATAAATCTAACACAACATGTGTAGGACTTGTATGCTGAAAATTACAAAGTGCAAAGGAAGTAAATAAAAGGAGGCTTGAATAAATACAAATAAGTAAAAAGAAGGCAGAGTTACAGCAAAGAATACCAATAATTATATTAAATGTAAGTGATCTAAAAGGCAGAGAATATCCAACCAGAGGCTGTCTATAAGAAACTAACTTAACAAAGACATGTATTGGTTAAAATTAAAAGGATAGAAAAACATATACACAATGCAATCATTAATTAAAAGAAAGCTGGAGTGGCTATATTAATATAAAAAGTAATTAGCAGAACAGAGAACATTATCAGGGATAAATGGAGATATGACATAATAATATAATAGTTGATTCACTAAGACATAGCAATTCTAAATGAGTTGCATCTGATAACAGAGCTTCAAAATACCTGACTCAAAACTAAAGGGGGAGATTGGCCTACCTGCAATTATAGTTGGCGATTTTAACATTCTTCTCTCAATAGTTGATGAAACATAAGTAAAGGTATAGAGGATCTGAACAATTCTTTCAAGCAAGTTACATAGAACAATCGCAGAATACACATTTTTTAAACACACATATAACATCATCAAGACAGATTCTAAACTGAGCTATAGGGAGTTCCCATCGTGGCACAGTGGTTAACGAACCCGACTAGGAACCATGAGGTTGCGGGTTCGATCCCTGGCATTGCTCAGTGGGTTAACGATCCGGCGTTGCCGTGAGCTGTGGTGCAGACGCAGCTGGGATCCAGCGTTGCTGTGGCTCTGGCGTAGGCTGGTGGCTACAGCTCCGATTCGACCTCTAGCCTGGGAACCTCCATATGCCACGAGAGCAGCCCAAGAAAATGGCAAAAAGACAAAAATAAATAAATAAATAAACTGAGCTATAAAATAAGTCTCAATAAATTTTAAATGACTGAAATCATACAAATTATATTTTGTGAGTTTGAGCACAATGGAATTAAATATCAATTCTCTAAAAAATCCATAAAATCCTTAAAGATTCTGAAGTTAAGAAATGCACTCCTGGAGTTCCCATATGGCTCAGCAGAAATGAATCTGACTAGTATCCATGAGGATGCAGGTTCAATCCTTTACCTCACTCAGGGGGTTAAGGATCCGGTGTTGCCATAAGCTGTGGTATAGGTCACAGATGCGGCTCGAATCTGGCATTGCTGTGGCTGTGCTGTAGGCCAGCGGCTGTAGCTTCGATTCAACCCCTAGCCTGGGAACCTCCATATGCCACAGGTGCAGCCCTAAAAAGACAAAAAGAAAAGAAAAGAAAAAAAAAAAAAGAAATGCACTCCTAACTATTGCATAAGTTAAAAAGAAACCATAAAAGAAATTAGAAAAGATTTCTGACTAAATAACAATGAAAATACAAATACTATAATTTGTAGGATTTAGCTAAAATAGTGTTTAGAGCAAATTTTTTAAATTCTAAATTCTTACTTTATTGATGAAAAACATTTTAAACTAATTATTTTAACTTCTACATTAAGAAGCCAGAAAAAGAAGAGTGTGTTAATCCAAAGTAAAGGGAGGAAATAATAAATACAAACTCTGAAAATAATTAAAGCATAGATAATAAAGGGAATAAAATCATTCAAGAGGCTGAATAATAAAACTGAAAACCTTTACACAGGCTGATCAAAAACTAAAATTACCAGCATCAAAAATGGAGAGAACATCACTAGACATTACAAGCATTAAAAGTGTATGAAAGGACTATTATGACTAACTTTGTGACTATGAATATGATAACTTAGATAAAACTGACAAATTCCCTAAAGGATATAAATCACAGAAGTACAAAAGTGACACCGTAATAAACAGAAATCCTAAAGGTCCTGTATATATTGAAGAAATTGAATTTATAACTTAAAACCTTTTCATAAGGAAAACTCAACATCCAAAGGGATCCACAGGTACATTTCATAATATTCACAAACAAATCACATTGATATTTCTATTTTTTCAGAAGGTTTTTTTCTTAATTCATTTTTTAAGGCTGGCACAGCATTGATCCAAAACTAGGCAACATCAGCACAGGAAAAGGAATTTTCAGACAAATATCTCTCCTGAACATAAACACAAAAGTCCTTAACAAAACATTAGCAAATCAAATTTAGCAATATCTAAAAAGGCCAATACACTATAACTGGGTTTTTTCAAGACTGCAAGATTGGTTTAACATCCAAAATAAATTACTATAATTCATCACATTAACATAATAAAGAAATGTATCATAAAATCATCTCAATAGTTGAAAAAGAAACATTTGATAAAATTAAATATCCACTTATAAAAGCTATCAGCAATTTAGAAATACAAGAAAATGGAATTCCCATTGTGACTCCTTGGTTAACGAACCTGACTGGCATCCATAAGGATGCAGGTTCGATCCCTGGCCTCGCTCAGTGGATTAAGGATCCGGCACTGCTGAGAGCTATGGTGTAGGTCACAGACACAGCTCAGATCCCGCGTTGCTGTGGCTGTGGTGTAGGCTGGTGGCTACAGCTCCGACTGGACCCCTAGCCTGGGAACCTCCATATGCCGTGGTGCGGCCCTAAAAAGAGAGAAAGACAAAAAAGAAAAAAGAAATACAAGAACATTTCTTCAAACTAGTAAAAGGGATCTAAGAAAAACATAGTTAATTTTGTATTAAGGGTGACTGTTGAACATTTCTCCCTCTGATATCAGTAACAAGGTAAGAATGTCTGTCTTCACCTCTATTCAGCATTTTACTGGCATTCTAGTCAGTATGATAAGGCAAAACAAAGAAATAAAAGCAAAAAACTGGAAAAGAAATAAAACTGTCTCTATTTGCAAATGATCCTATGACTGTTTTCATAGAAAAATTCTAAGAATCTACAAAATAGCTACTAGAATTGATGAGTATTTAGTAAGATCACAGATTTAAAGTTAACATCCACAGTATTTATCCAAGCAATAAAAATGGAAATTGAATTACAAATACCATTTGCAAAAACATTAAAATGCATAGAGATAAATTTAAAGAAATATGTGTAAACCTCTACACTGAAAATTACATATATTACTGAGAGAAATTAAATGCCAAAATAAATGAAGAAGACTACTTTCTTCACGGATTGAATTGGAATCTAGTATCAACCAGAACAATCACCTTTTGTTCATTTCTGGGGAACCAGTGAATTGTGAGCTGAACAGGCCTCCAGTCACCTTCAATGGCCCTCACCCGGAGGCAACCTTGGCCTGCATCCTATACCTGGGGCATGGGAAGCACCCACTCTGAATGGGTCTGCATCCTGGAGGCCTCTGCTGGAGCAGGTGGGGCATCAGAGATGGTAGGGGCAGGTGGGGCAGGTCTGAACTGTTGTTCAAGTAGTAAGGCTTTCCACAGGCCAAACAGCATGGTGTTGGCTTGCTGGTCTATCTTTTTAAGTGGAGTCCTGGCAGCAAGAAGGTAAAGTCACATTTGCTTCCAGGTTACTTTTACAGCCAATTAAGACAGCTTTTGGCTTTCTGAGCTCCCTCTCCGCCTCAGGGCTTTCTTATAACCCAAACCTGTTCCTGGGATTTGTTGGTTCCCGCCAATCAGCAATGGATTGCCCAACACCATGAATGTCTTATCTTATGACTGGGTTCAGCGTGGATAATAGCTCCTCGTACCAGGTACTCCAGGTGGACTGAGGTATCTTGGCTTTTACTCCTGCAGTGAATGTGGCCCACTCAGGGCTCAAATACAGGGCTGTGGGAGGTCTGTTTTACCAAACTCCCTAAGAATTTATTTACCTCCTCTAGATTTCCACATGCCCAGGGAGACCCCCCTCAGTAGGCCAAGCCTCCCTGCAGGATAGAATAATATAATCTGAGGAGTGAGTACCCTGAGTAGCTACAGACCCCTGCGAATGCCATGTAGGCACTGCTGGAGGCTGGGGTGTGTGGTCATGTTGCTCACTTTCTCTGCTTCCTGACTGGTCAGAGAAATGCCATCACTCCCACGTCCCAGAGCCAAGCTAACCTGCTGGGATATTTTCCCTGGCCTTTTGTTGGAACTTGGCAGCTATCTCAATAAGCTCAGCAGGAGTATATTCTCTCAGCATGAATGTTTCCTGAATTGGGGGCTGCCCCACTGGTTGGGGTTGTTGTTGTTTTCTTTTCTATTGGGGTAAATAGCAGGGGGCATTTCATCCACTTTATTGTCAATCACCATAACATCCTTCTCATTCAAATCACTTTCACAGGGATTCTACCTCTCAGCATCCCAATCAGGCTTTGTTAGACAATCAGATCTTCATACTTAGCAGCTTGTGGCCTCCTTGCTTTGCAAACCAGCACACTAAGGACTCTAACTTTTTATTCTGCTCTCTCACCTTGTCTGCCAGCCAAAGCTAGCAGAGTAATGGACACTACACATCCTTTTCCAACCTCAGCTCTTCTTCCAACTTTTTTTTAATAGCCACACCGTGGCAACGCAAGATTCTTTAACCCACTGCTGAGCAGGAATTGAACCTGTGCCTCCGCAGCAATCTGATCCACTGCAGTCGGATTCTTAACTGCACCACAATGAGAACCCCCTTCTTCCAACTTCTAACTTGAGCTCCCACCTCTGGTTGGACACCCGTGGCCAGCAAACTGTCCACAGTAGAGACTAGCCCACAGCCAGCCCTTCATTTCCTTTCTTTGGTTCAGTGCACCATGAAGAGTTTCTCTAAACTAGCTAGGGTTCCAGGGTGTCCCCCAAAGCATCTGACATACAGGTCACCCTTTCTCACATAGAGGTCAATGGACTGCTCGGGATTTCCCGCACCATTACCTCCTTCCAGAGACCCATTTCTCCAATCTCCTAACTGGTTCACCTATAGTTGGTTTTAATTCAGGAATTTCCCAGGTGAAATCTGAAACTCTTCATGTATGAAGAGCAAGGAGAAACCAAAGGAAAAGGTAGACCACTCCAGATGAGTCGGTGGCTGGTCTACTAAGCAATGGCACTTGCATATGAGGCAGGTTTTGAGTGTCCACGAGATGAACAGATCTCTGCATTTGTCCACCAGAATCTTTCATCATTGTATAGATGCCTTAACTGGATGCAATCACTTATAATGTCCAGACGATCTCAATAATACCCTAATCTCTCAAGGCTGTGTCCTTTAAAACCATTCCCACTTCAGGAACTGTCAGCAAAATGTACTTTCCCCCAAGGGAGGGAGGAGCTTCCCACTGCCCACTGTCCGCAGGTCAATCAGTGGTCATGTCCTCTGGATGACCTCCCCCCATGATAAACATAAAACCCAAAACTATTATGCTTCTCAGAGAAAATAGAGAAAAATAACTTTGTGACTTTGAGGTCAGAAAACACTTAAGGACACAGGAAGCTCTAATCATAAAGAAAACATGGATCACAGAGATGTAATCAAAATTAAAGTTTTCTGCTTTAACTAAAGATATCATTAAAAAATGCAAAGGCAAACCACAGAGTGGAAGAAGAGGTCCACAAAACATTGTTCTGACAAAAGACTTGTGTCCAGAATATAAAAACATCTCCTAAAATTCTGTTATCAGATTTCTTTGAATTTTTACAATGATAATGTTTTCCTGTTATTAGGAGTATAGTAACCTCATAATAACCACATGCCATGTCCCAACCACAATTTAAATAAATAAATAAGAAAAAGAGAAGAAAGAACCCCACACTCTAATATCTCTACACCTTCCCTTGCGGCAACTAAAGATCAAATTGAGAAACATGCTACTACTATCCACCCTTTCTTTCCCTTGGACAAGCAAAGAAAAATCTTTACGAAGGCTGGGGAAGTGGATTTACAAACAATTAGGGTGATAAAAGCAGTAATATGAGGACAAGCTGCCTCTCCTAAAATAAAAAAAGAAGAAACCAGCACGTAATTTTTAAATGATTTGAAGAAATCTGGGCAAAATGAAAGCAATCAAAAAAAGAGATAAAAGAAGATTTACGGCAAATTGTTAATAGTTATTGAAAACCAAAAGACTAGATAAGATGGCGAAATTAACAAGGAGCTGAATATGCTCATAAGCTCACTGGTGACTGGGGCTCTGACTGTCACTGGGATAATATGAATCAGAGGCGCTGAAGCATCTCGGTAAATGGGAGCAGCATGCACTGAGCCATTTAGTTTACACTGATTCTCTTCTCTTTGTAATTCTAATGAAAAACCATTTAACTATGGCTTTGGACTCCAATGGTATTTTCCATGTCATCACTAGAACAGGAACTGAGAGTTGCAAACCATCCCTCTACCCCACCCCACTGCAAGATGTTCCTACATCAACCCCTGATGGATATATCTGGTTTTAGCTATGATTATTGCAGTTAATCTTCCATTCCAGGGGACTAGTAAAAGTTTAGCGTGTTGACAGCAGTATTTGCACTGGTTCTGCAGAATGCATTTTGAGTTAAGCATTATTATAGTTCCTCCTCCTCCAACATGTGAGACGCTAAAGACACTTAAGAGATTTCCAGGTGCTATTTAACCACCACTGTTCTAACTAGAAACCATACTACCTCCTAAGGAGTGATTATAAACCCATGCGTTATTCTCTTAAGAGAATAAAAGGAAACCAAGAAAATTGAGGTTGGATCACTTCCTAAGGATGCATGTGTCTCCGGCCCCTTCACTGCCTCCAACATGATCTCTTAAATTGCTCAAGGAATTCTATTCACCTGGTGTCCCCAGGCCCCACTGACTCCTAGCCTCCCCATTTACTGCTTTGCTGCTTCCTCTTTTACATTTCATTCACTCCAAAAATGTTCTCTGTCCCAATTTAAAGGATAATGAGTGAAGAAAACTAAAAACAGCCTGGTTAAAAAAGATAATCTCTCATCTTAAAAAGAAAACAACTTGACTCCACATGTCCCTCCAAAGCTAATGTCATATCCCTCTGCTCCCCTTTTCAATAAAACTCAAAGTAACGGCTCCTATTCACTGTCTCTATTTCCTCTCCTCCACTCCTTCTTGAAACCGCCACATGCAGCCTTTCATCTCCACCACTGTACCAAACAACTCTTACCAAGGTCAAGAATGTCACCCAGATTGCCCAGCCATGTTAGTAGTATTTACACCTTGGATCACTTTCCCTTACTTGATACACTTTCTTCACATGCTAATGGGATGGGATTCCCTCTCATCATTCTCCTCCACCTCGGGAGCCTTTCTTGTCTTTTAATTTGCAGGTTCCTCCTTACCTACTTGACTTGAAAACTGTGAAGAGTTCCAAAGTCCAGTCCTCACACTTGTTCAATCTATCATAACTCCCCAGGTGATCTCTCACCAGCCATTCAAAAGAATGTATTATATGTGTTTTTATGGGAAAAAAAACTTCAAGATAATGAAATGAAAAAAAAAGATAAAGATGGAAGTTGGATGTGTTGCAGGAGCTTGCAGTGGCTAATATACAGGGATAGAAAATTTAACTTTTACTCCAAAATACTCAGACACAAATAAACCAGGAAGTCATGGTGTCACAGTAAAGAGCTGACAGTGCAGTTCCCCCAAACTGTGATGTTTTTACTAATTTAACTAGAGGCAGTTAAAAAGATGAAGCAGGCATGCATTCTACCCTCCAGAAATGTATAGTCTGCTGGGGGGGAATGAAAAAATAAATAGTTACAAAGCAAGGAGCAAAATGGTGTCCCTAGAGAAATGACAATTAGGAGTTATGGGAGCTTATATAAGTGGAACAGCTTAAAAGCTCAATGAAGCTGAATTAGCTGATTTTTTTTTTTTACTGCACGCTTTTGAAATTAATGCATTTCCTAATTGCCTCTATAATCATATAGAAATTTCTAAAGTTTTCTGTCCCTATTAATGCTACTCTATGCTCGCAATCTTAGAATGGAAAAGCCTTCTTACTAAGAACTTCTCTTTCCTACAAACCCTAAGAACCCAGGAAACACATAGCTAAAGATTCATACTTGGAGAAAAAACTTTATTCACTTTATTAAAGAGAAAGGAGTCAAAATAGATAAAAACATGGAACACCAGGAGAAATATAGAGAGGTTGCTTGAAGCAGCAGTAGATGGCTCAGCTGGACTCTGAACCCAGGTCTGTCTGATTCCAGAGCCCAGACTCTTTCAATTTTATAGCCTGGTCTCAAAAATAAATGCAAATTTAAACAGATCATAAAAGGAGGGAAGGGTACCAGTGGAGAAAAAAACATTCAGTTTACAAGAAAGAGGGAATTGTTGATGGAGCCAAAACCCTGAAAGAATGAGAGAAACAGAAGACATTCAAAAGTAGGTTCATCTACGGGAAAAACATAATGGAGACAGGCAGGTAGAAGGATCCTCACTTAACTGCAGGAAGATACAGATTACATTAAAAAAAAAAATTGCCCCAGGGGATGGGAGGAATGGACTGGGGGTTTTGGGAATGGCATATGTACAATGAGGTATATGGAATCATTGGGCAATGGGAACCTGATTTATAGCACAGAAAACCCTTACCTAGTGTTCTGTGACAATCCATGTGGGAAAAGAATCTAAGAGAGAATGGATATGTGTGTATGTATGACTGGGTCACTTTGTTGTACAGCAGAAATTATCAAAAAAAAAAAAAAAAAAAAAAGAGTTCCCGTCGTGGCGCAGTGGTTAACGAATCCGACTAGGAACCATGAGGTTGCGGGTTCGGTCCCTGCCCTTGCTCAGTGGGTTAACGATCCGGCATTGCTGTGAGCTGTGGTGTAGGTTGCAGATTCGGCTCGGATCCCACGTTGCTGTGGCTCTGGCATAGGCTGGTGGCTACGGCTCCGATTAGACGCCTAGCCTGGGAACCTCCATATGCCGCAGGAGCGGCCCAAGATATAGCAAAAAAAAAGACAAAAAAAAAAAAGAAATTATCACAACCTTGTAAATTAATTATGCTTCAATAAAACTTAAAAAAAAACAATTGTCCCATTTTTGGTCTTTAGTGAAAGCATTACTTTTTCTTTTGTTTTCTATATCTAAAGGATAAATGGTGCTCATTTCCCTTCTTGGTTTTTGCCCTACAAGTGGGAGAAATTAAATTTCAAGCTGGATCTCACTCAGGCTGGAGATTTTTATTCCTGCTCCCTGCCTTCCAGTCACCACTTCATCCAAAGACTGCCCCCACCTTCACCCCTATTTCACACATGACTCACCTGCTCTTGCCCTTCTTTTAGCATCCTTTGCTAAAATCATTATGTCTTTTAAGCCTAATCCACATCAATCTATGTCCCTTCTTAAAACTACTGAAACACCAGTTTTTCTTTGAAGTTTTCCTGGACCTAATACCATAGAGCCAAATCAGAGGATTTGATCTGTATTCTGACCAGTAGTCATTAGCTGTGAATGCAGATTTTGATTGACTTGTTCTCATGAATATATATTTATATCTGACATTACTTTTTAAAAATTCCTTATAGCTGTGCAATCAATAAATGTCATTATCTCATTGATGGCCCAGCTTAATCCAGCTGTGCAATAGACAGATGATAGATAGATAGATAGATAGATAGATAGACAGACAGACAGATAGATAGGGAACACAAATGTTAACCAAAACTAAATGAATTTTTTAAACGTAGAGATCTTTGAGTTTGGTGATAATGCTGTTTCAGAGTCGATTTACTGTATTACTCTAGAACAATTTTCCATAAACATCAAAGTAACATTATATGCTTTTTTCCCCTCTCTTTTCTCCAAAGAAATGCACAGTGGGATATGTAAAATGTCAGAAATAATTAGACAAAATTGCACAATTCCATTGTGGCTCTAAAATACCTCTGGAGTTGAGTATTTGCTGTGAAACTTTAAAATCTGGTTTGTAAGCTGCTTATTATAAACAATATTTTTAATATAATGGTTCCAGAATTTTTAAAGCATATTATGTGACTATATGTTTCCAAATATAAAAAGCCTTATAAATATAAATAAGAAAGTAATCTGAGTAGCAAAATAGACTTTGCATTTGTTAATTTCTTCCTCAGAAAGAGTTTGGGAACTTAAAAAAAAAAGTAGCCTTTGAATAATAATCTAAAGATGAAATTTACTAGTGAATATAGCAAAACAGAAACAGACATTGAGAATAAACACAGAAGGAGTCGATGTGTGCCTAAGTCCTTATAGTCCAGGGCCTGTTTCCCTATAGCTGCTCCCTATTGCCGGAGGAGGAGAGAAGTACCCTGGAACCTTTCAGGACTCTTGGTCTTTTGGGAGCGACCCAAATCGAGTGAGGGAAGAGGGAGGAAACACCCCCTGCATCCCTGCAGGAATAATTTATTCAAAAAGGAGAAAAGAAAAATACTCAATATGCAAAAGTCTTGTGAAGAAAATGAAAGAGAATCACAGAACATGCCACAGGCCGAGGAAGACCGCCCTTTGGAAGATGTACCACAGGAAGCAGAAAGAAATCCTCAACCTTCCAAAGAAGGTGTAAGCCAGGAAGCTGAAGGAAACCTTGGCGCAGGGCTGACTCAGCCTAGCCAGGGATATAAAGAGGACACTCTGGTTAGGCATTTGGATGCTGAAGAAATGGTAAGAGGAGTAGATGAGTTGGAAAGGCTTAGGGAAGAGATAAGAAGAGTAAGAAACAAGTTTGTGATGATGCATTGGAAGCAAAGACATTCACACAGCTGCCCTTATCCTGTGTGCTTTAGACCTTGAATTTTTTTTTTTTTTGGTCTGATATTAAAATCTAGCCCCTGCTTTCTTTCTGTTAGCATTTTCTGATGTACCTTTGACTTTCTTTTTATTTCTAATCATCTGGTGGAGTTTTGTTTTAGGTAGTTTCCTTGTTACCAGCATCTGGATTTTGTATTTTGATATATTTTCCAGGTCCGTTTTCCTGGAAACTTCCAACTGGGAAGTTTCACACACGTGCGTGAAAATATTTTCATTCCACATTGTAAAGAAAAACATAACAGGTTACAGAGCAGCATATTTAGTATTAGCTCACATATGTAGGGGAAATTCTCAAATTTGTGTGTGTGTGTGTTTGCACAAGTACGCATGTGTGTACACATACGTGCATATATCGAGAATTTGTGCTTATTTCTTGTGTGGTGTGAGTTTTCTTTTTGCTTATATGTATTTTTTAATGAACACATCACTCAAAAAAAATTAAAGTTTTTTTTATATAATTAAGAGTCAATCAAGTAATTTGCAACCAGCTTATAAGGGCAATGGGGGCACCTAAACTGATGAGAGAATTATTAACAAAAAATGTAAACCTCAAGTTACCTCTGGATCTCTCAGCCAGGGGAATAAAACTGGCAATTATTACCAATAAAAAAAGAGAATAAACACAGATATAAAAATAAACTAGTGGTTACAGGTGATGGGGGCAATATAGGGGTAGGGACTAAGAGGTACAAAGTATTATGTATTAAATAAGCTACAAGGATATATTGTGTACAACGTAGGAAATATAGGCAATATTTTATAACAACTATAAATGGAGTAAGGCATTAAATCATGAATCATTATATTGTATACCTGCATCTTATATAATATTGTACATCAACTATACTTCAATTTTAAAAAGATGAAGTTTACACTCAGAGAAAAAAATTTTATTAAAACTATGTGAAGGTTTTATGAATACCAAAACACTGTCATGTCTTCTAGGTAAAAAGAATATGGCTTTTTCTTTCATTAACCAGTAGTATACTCTTTTCCAGGAACCTTCCATTCAGAAGAAATGCTGTAGCGCTTCCCTTTACCCACACAGAATGGAACCCAAGAGATGACACAGCTGAAGAAATTACAGCCTCCTTACAAATGAGAGACATTCGAGTCTACGTAGTTTCCAGCTGAAGGAAAAACAACCAGCAGCCTCTCTATACTGTCGATTAGGACAGGGGAAAATGAACATCACTAACTGCACCACAGAAGCCAGTGTGGCTGTGAGACCCAAGACCATCACTGAGAAGATGCTCATCTCCATGGCTCTGGTGATCATCACCACCCTGACCATGCTGCTGAACTTGGCCGTGATCATGGCCATCTGTACCACCAAGAAGCTCCACCAGCCTGCCAACTACCTGATATGCTCTTTAGCCGTGACGGACCTCTTGGTGGCCGTGCTCGTCATGCCCCTGAGCATCATGTACATCGTCATGGACAGCTGGAGGCTGGGATACTTCATCTGTGAGGTGTGGCTGAGCGTGGACATGACCTGCTGCACCTGCTCCATCCTTCATCTCTGTGTGATTGCCCTGGACAGGTACTGGGCCATCACCAATGCTATCGAGTATGCCAGGAAGAGGACCGCCAAGAGGGCCGGACTGATGATCCTCACCGTCTGGACCATCTCCATCTTCATCTCCATGCCTCCTCTGTTCTGGAGGAGCCACCGCCAACTCAGCCCACCCCCAAGCCAGTGCGCCATTCAGCACGACCACGTCATCTACACCATCTACTCCACACTTGGGGCATTTTACATCCCCTTGACTTTGATACTGATTCTCTATTACCGGATTTACCATGCAGCCAAGAGCCTGTACCAGAAAAGAGGATCAAGCAGGCACTTAAGCAACAGAAGCACAGATAGCCAAAATTCATTTGCAAGTTGTAAATTGACACAGACCTTCTGTGTGTCTGACTTCTCCACCTCAGACCCTACCACAGAATTTGAAAAGATCCACACCTCCATCAGGATCCCTCCTTTTGACAATGACCTAGATCACCCAGGAGAACGCCAGCAGATCTCTAGTACCAGGGAGCGCAAGGCAGCTCGCATCCTGGGGCTGATTTTGGGTGCGTTCATCTTGTCCTGGCTGCCATTTTTCATCAAAGAGCTGATTGTAGGTCTGAGCATCTACACCGTATCCTCTGAAGTGGCCGATTTTTTGACATGGCTCGGTTATGTTAATTCTCTGATCAACCCTCTACTCTACACAAGTTTTAATGAAGACTTTAAGCTGGCTTTTAAAAAGCTTATTAGGTGCCGAGAACATATTTAGATTGTAGAAAGCCAGAAGCCATGACTTTTACCAGCCTCGTGAGTGCACGGGGGTAGGGGTGCATCTTATAAATTCTTGAACACAGTTGGTTCAGGAGAGTTTGTAAGTATGTGTCGTCTTAGTTTTTGTTTGGTTGGTTTTTTTCATTTAGTTTGAGTCTTGTCATTTGGTGTGTTTTCTACCTCTGGTCTTATTTGTGGTACATAATTTCAAATAAACACTCATACGAAAACAGAAATTTCATAGAAGTAATAATAAGGTGAACCAGTAAATACTTTTTATTTTTTCAGCCATTTCAGTTAACCCTGCAGTTAAAGAATGTCCAAATAAATCTTCATTTGCGGAATTTCTTATTCTCATAAATCAAATAACTGACAACTTGCCCTTGTGTGCGGCATTAATTCTGTTATGGATCCAAATGCTTACAAATTCTGTGGGAATTGCATGACCACATAAAGCACTTTTTTAAAGTGGTGTGCTGTCATCTACCGCTTGCAGACCTGAACTAAAGTCATTTACTATGACTACATAGCCCACTCCTTTCAGGCACAAATAGTACAGCTGGCATCTCCTTTTCAGTTCATGATTAAATAAATATCCTCATTCTCTAAACAGAACCTAGAATGAATATACTGGACTTTCTTAGGTCTTTGACTATGAATGGAAAACATAAGCAAAGGATATTATAAAACAATCACTGAAATCTGCCAATCTGTTGCTATTTTACCTGATGGACATATTGGGCCCCCTCCAATTTTAATAAGTTTCCCAGCTAACCCTCAAATACAATCTCTCCTTTCAGCAGGATTAAGGTGGAAGTATGTGTCAGATCTGGAGAACGTTTAAAGCAGCTTAATGGGGTGCAGTGATCAAATGAAGGAATATATTCCCTGAAGAACTATGTTGGAGAATGCTACTCATTATCAGTTGTGCACTTGGAAAAAAATTAAAGATTGAAAATCTTGTTTATAGCAAAGGCCACCCACCAGGAAATGAGTACAAAATTGCAACTCCTGGGATCCCTGTGGCTTCCATGCCAGACTAAACCTGGGGCCAGGAGGCTGCAGGCAGGGCCCGAAACCACATAGTGCGTGGCCTGACTCAGCCTCCCCAGACCTGGAGCAATGGCCCCAGTCGCAGGGAGGAGCTCGCCACTAAGTCAAGAGAGATGACAGAAGGCACTCAAAGTGTGTCAATTCTTGGACACTCCTAAGCCAGCGACTGTTCTAGACCTCTGCCTCTCACCTCTATCCACAGTCTCTCCCTGTCTCTTCATCCCACAGATCATGTCCTCTCTTTGTTTGCTGAGAAGATATGGGTTTACCCCACCCACCCACCTCCACCTTTCACCCCTTAATTCTATTCCCTCTCAACTCTTCTGTCATCTTGCTCCTTCCCATCCTTTCTCTCTCCCTCCCACTACCCCTTCCTCTCTCCACTTTTCTTTAATCTCACCTATCAATTTGCTCAAGTCCCTTGGTCACTAGAACAAATGTCCTCTGGCCCTACTTCGCCTCAGACTCCTGCTCTATCTTGCACCTCACTCTCCCATCTGTGTTTCCCTAATCATCTACCCACTCATTCTTCTACCTCTGTAGCAATGTTTTTATATGCACCTTCTTCTCCAATAATTTGGTCCCCTCCTCTGGGCCATTCTTCGTATCTGATCCACCTACCTCTGGACTCCTCAACCTGCATCTCTGCTCCTGCATGCCTGCCAGATACATCTTCCTAGAAGATGGTCCTCAAAGCAGCATCTCCAGACTAACAGCATTAGCCTTACTTGAGAACTTTTAGAAATGCAAAGTCTAGGGCCCCACTGAAGACCAACTGAATCAGCAATTCTGAGGGTGGGAACTGGGGGAGTGAGGAGGTGGGGAGCATCCATCTCTGAATTAAGCCCTCCAGGAGATTCTGGCGCATGCTAAAGCTTAAGAATCAGTCTCTTAGAATGTACTGCTGACTTTTCATTGCAGCGCTCAAAATCCCCTACTATTTCCAAGTCAGTATAAAATAAATTAAAGTTCCTAAATATAACATCCAAGGCTCCTTCACTAAGTGGCCTCAAACCACATTTCCAGAGTTAAGTCTCACCACTTCTCACTTACCTCATACACAAGAAAAGTCTGGATATTTCCTGTGTCTTCTGAGCTCCCCTAATACCTGACCCCCTGCTTCAGAAACCTGTCACCCTGGCTTCCCACCTCTCTTCCCCAGTCCTTCAAAGTGGAGTGCAAATGCAATCTCTTCTGTAAAGTCTTCCTGAGAACCTCCTTCCTTCTTTGCCACTGTGTCCTCTCAGCTCTATGCTCCACAAAACCTCACTTGGATCTCTATAATTATAGGCATCCTACCTTGTAGTGCATGTGTTTGTGTATTTCTGCTGTCTGCCCTAGTAGATTGTGAGCTCCTTGAGGGCAGTAACTGTGTCTGTTTCATCTCTGTATCCCCAGGGGTTCCTACAATGTTTTACACACACTGTAGGCACACACTCACCTATTAATGTGAATGAAATTATGTCCCCAGGGGAAAAAAAGATAAATGTGCAATATTCTCTCTGTGAGAAAACCAAACTTCTAAAATCTCATGATGCAATCCGCACTTCCTCTTTCTTCAAAACTTACCCTATCATTCCCACCTTCATTCAAAAACTGCTGGAAAGACTTCCATGTGGAAAGAAAATGGGTTTCTCACTGAATATAAATGAATGTCCTTTATTAGTCAGAATTCAGGCTAAGCTGTTCTCAAAGAGGAGACCCTCCCTCAAAATATAGTAGTTCAAACAAGGTAAGTTCTTTCTCACACAACAGTCAAGAGGTAGGAGGGCAGCCCAGAGTGAGCAGAAGACTCTGTTCCACAACAGTCCCCAGGAACTCAGGTCCCTCTACCTTGTGGCTCCACCGTCCCCTCAAGGCTTGTCCTCATCTGCATGGCCAAAGCTGACTCACCATCACATCCATGTTCCAGTCCACAGAAAGGAGGACAGAGGAATGGAGACCAAACATTTCCTTTTTAAGGAAGTTATGTGGAAACAATACACATCCTTCTCCGTGTATTCCATTTGTAATAACTTGGTCCCATGGCCATATCAAGTTATGGAAGAGAATGAGAGGGTAAATCTCTAGTTGGGCAACCATGTGCCTTGCTAAAAATGAGCACTTTATAATAAAAGGAAGAAGGAGAGAATGGATACAAGGGGACAATGGGCAGTCTTCTCCACAATGGAATATTGGTTTCTGTACATGCAGCTCAAATATTACAGGGCAAGTCAGATGGCTGCCCAGCTAGTGGTGATCTATGTACAAGAACATTGAGCTTTAAATTACAGATGATTTAACTGCGAGTGTGCCTATGCTGAAAATCTAGTATTTATCATGACTGTAATATCTATAGTATCTAGAAACCCTATGGGCAACTCACTTGCTTTCTCATCACCCTCCTTGTGTCATCACTGAATTCTTGCCAAATTCTTGGCAATTATAAGAGTTTTACATTTTTAAGAGTCTAAATAAATAAAAAGAAAAAAACAGATGCAAACTCATTTTCACTTGTTTTCACTACCTCATTTCCAATCTACTACTAGATAAATCCTAATTAAATGCATTTTCTCATACCTGCCTTTGCCTTTAACACAGAAGAGTCTGTGTATATTTCCTAGTATTAAATCAAACCCACTGGGAAAAAAATCTGTTGTTTGGTTTACTCTGTTAATCGATAATGCTAGCTGCTATTGTCCACTAGCACCCCGTTAAATTAAAGCTTGTACAAAGTAGCAGTGCCTTCTGATATGGTCAATGTTTCTAGGGTAAACATTAGCAAATTAAAAGTAAACCCCAGGGTGGCACTGCAATCATCTCCATTAATAAATTAGGACTTTCTGGTTTGTGTACTTAGTAAAAGAATTCTTGGACATGCCACTCCCTTGGAGACCTGGTAGACACTCTGGTTATAACTGGTGTCAGTAAGAAGCCCTAATAGCATTGCTACAGCAATCAGCTTTGGATAACCATACAAGCTTCCTACACTTATGAACTTCACTTTCCAAACTCAGATAATTATGCACAAGGTCAGTTGCAGAGCACATCCAAAAACTGTGCAGGTTACCAGCACAAGTCATATTAGTTTCAACCATCACACTGGTCTTAGTCTACTATTGTGTTTGCTGTGTTTGCTTAACTTTTAAGGTCTTCTACACACAGAAGTTTTTAACTTCCTTATGTACAGTATTTGCAAAAGTAGTAAGAACATTAGAAAAAATAGTGAAAAGGAGCATGTGACTATAGTAGAAATACAAATAAAGGTAATTTTTAAATTAAAAGATCTGAGAAAATGAAAACCATTGCATATGAGAATGGGGTGAAATCCTGTTCGGTTTACAAGGGCCACCACAAGTTACATGTGAAAAAGCACTGTGCCCAAATTATCAATTATAATCAGCAGGAAATAAGAAGTGATTAATGAGATGGGAACATGTCTGAGCATCACACAGTGGTTCAAAAGGTGTTTGGGAACATGTGTATATTTAGTTGTCTCAGTAGAGAACACTAATGGCATTTGTGGTAAGAGACAGGGAGGCTAAATCTTGCAGTGAAAGAAAAAAAAAAGCCAGCCCACTCAATAAAGAATTGCTCCACCTGCTAAAAAACCCAGTGGTATCAGCATCAGTGAGGGATGCTCTGAAGCCTTATGTTAATGCAGGTGTTGGCTTAGGGATATTTGAGAACTTATAGACTAGCCATGGTGAAAGTACTGCCTATGAGCTTTTACTATAGGCCATGGAGGATTTCAAAGGCTCTAGGCCAATTTGAATCTGTCCAATATCAAAGGCCAACACATAACAGACACCACACTGGTTTAAGAGTTTCCCATGACATTGGTAGAGATCATTAGGAAAAGAGACCCCATAAGATGCCTATCAGCAAAGAGGAGGTACTGATGCTTCAGAGGACTGACTCAGATCCTTATCTGCTGGAAAAGCTTTCAAAGGCTAAACATCATCTCATGTAAGTCACTTCAGACTTAGAATTAAAAGAGAATACCAGGAGTTTCCGTCATGGCTCAGTGGTTAATGAATCTGACTAGGAACCATGAGGTTGCGGGTTCAATCCCTGGCCTTGCTCAGTGGGTTAAGGATCCAGCATTGCCATAAGCTGTGGTGTAGGCTACAGACACGGCTCGGATCCCGCATTGCTGTGGCTCTGGTGTAGGCCAGCAGCTACAGCTCCGATTAGACACCTAGCCTGAGAACCTCCATAAGCTGCGGCAGCGGCCCAAGAAACAGCTAAATAAATAAATAAATAAATAAATAAATAAATAAATAAATAAATAAATAAATAAATAAATAAAAGAGAATACCAGACAGCTGTCAGGTAGAGCTATCATATTTCAAATGGTAGGAAGGAAGACACTGGATGTTCCTGGGACTTTTAAGCTATCCAGGAGACCTCCTTTCTCCCATAAACCCTGAAAAATGCACAGCAGGTTTTAGCCTTGCCATAAAAAAGGGTTTTTTGGTGTGGGTTTTTTTGGGGGTTTTTTTTTGGTTTTGTTTCCTTTTTTTCTTTTTACAGCCGCATCTGCCAAAGTTCCCAGGCTAGAGGTGAAATCAGAGCTGCAGCTGCAGGCCTACGCAACAGCCACAGCCACAGAGGGTCCAAGCTACATCTGCGAGCTACAATGTACTTTGCAGCAACACCAGATCCCTAATCCACTGAGCCAGGCCAGGGATCAAACCTGCATCCTCACAGAGACAACATGGGACCCTTAACCAGCTGAGCTATAACAGGAACTCCCATTAAAAAAAGGTTTGAAATTATTTCCTTGATATAGAAGGGAAACACTCTGAGGGGAGAACTGCTTCAGGAAAGTAATCTATTAGCTCCCTGGCAGCTCCCAGCATCCAACACAGAGAGTGGTGCATAGTAGCATTCAACTTATAAAATGTATATGTGTTGAATTTAATTGAAGTGAACACATCAATTATAGCCTTCAAGAAATTTAGAAGCAGAACTATGTCCTGGGTAAGGAGAGTACCTATCATGTGGAAGTAGAATCAATGAGTATTTAATATTTGTTCAAGAAAAGGAGGCAACAGGACAATGATGATACAAAAGAAAGAGCACCAAGAGGAGTTGGAAAATAATATCGACAGAGTCTTAGGTAATCAAAAAAATATTGACTGGCCATCTGCTATGAGTGGGCAGATTATGGAAACTTTTAACTGAAAAAGACAAAAGGGTATAGCAGCAATGATATGAAAAAAGCAAGAATACAACAATGGAAAGAGCAGAGGTCAGAAAATAACATTGGTGAAGGCTGTGGGTCCACAAACGCCAAATGAAAACTTGGCTTAAGTCTGGTGTCTATCTAAGCACTGGGATCTCTGTAAGCAGAAAAATAAAGGGAAAAGAAGGCAGATAATCCAGGTGGAAAACTATAAGACCCTGATCTTAAGGGTACATTTGCAGAAAGCTGGTTATATTTATTTTCTATTTGGATAAAATAGAATTTTAGAGGGATTTATAAACATTGTCTTTGCTGAGAGGATGGGAGAGAAAATGAAACAGAGGAAAGGATTTTGCACATCTGATTCTCAGGGAAAATGAAGGTGATACCAGAAGCTCTGAATAATGGAGGAGCAAGAATTGTTCTTCAAAGAAAAGGTATAAACAACATGGATATAAGAATAAGGTCATGTGGACATGTTTTTTGAGTCTGTACAGTATCAAACAGTTATACATCAAGGGATGATTTAGGAAAAGCTAACTTATAAAAACTTATAAACTTATAAACTTATAAAAATATCCAAAGGAGTGAGGATGGAAACAGTTCTCTGAGGAAAACTAGTAAGCAGCCTAATAATAAGCAGACCAGCCTCACTGGGAATACTTAGGAGAAATCATGATCAGAGTTTCCAAAATATGTTACCCTAGAGATGTTGCCTATGAATGCCTGCCTTGCCCACAAACTCCCTCTAAATGGGTGAAGAGACACAGACCCTGCTGAGAAAAGCAGCTCTATGTGATTCATTAAGCGCAATCCACCATGTGGCACCATGTGGCACCCCCTCCCCCATCATCCATCAGCTGATTGGGTGGAACAGCAGGTACCCAACCCAAGAACAGCTGCATCTGCAGGCTGGCCCACTGCAACTGGATGACCTGGTACAAAAGCTCTCCCCAAACAGAAGGTGATCAGTTGCAGTGATGACAAATAAAATAAAGGGTTTCTAGACCAGGTTTCATTGATTCCTCTTGCATCTTCTCTAGGTGTTTTGAGGACTTTGGAGAGCAGAGTCACGAGGTTAATGATCACTATGTGCTCAGCCAGGCATACCTCAGTCACAACCATCCTAAGGGATAGAATCACCTTCTTTCAACTTAAAAAATGTTGAAGCTCTGAGTGTCGTCCAGCAAATGGGCATATTTCCAGTGAGACAAGTCCTTCATAATAAAAACAACCAGGAGAAATGACTAAAAAGTCCAACAAGGGTGGGTAGGGATTTAGTCTACTAAAAAATCATTTGAAGATAAAGTTCATTCAATCAATAGACATTTATAACAACATCTCTGTGTCAGGCTTTAAAACACATTGTGCCGTGAATGAGACACAGTCCAGCTCTTAGGGAAAATATGGTCTATTGGAAAAGAAAGTGAAGTAAACAGGTAAATGATTGCAACAGACATGATGCATTGCATAATAGAAGGATATACAAGTAGAGAAAAAGAATGTGAGTAGAGAAAAAGAATAAAACAGTTTTGGCAACCAGGTCCAAAAAGGGTCTCAAATGTCTCACTCAGAACACTGGATCTTATCCTGTAAGGGGCAGGAAAATGCCTGAGGATTTTAACCAAAGAAGAACATGACCAGACTTGCAATTCTGAAAGCATCTTTGAATGAAAGAGTATGGAAGAATGACGACTTCGTAAACAGGTGTTGAGAAAAGCCAAAGAGTGGTAAGGCGGAGTCTGCACCCAAGAAGAAAAGAACATGAGGGAGAAGGGGGGTGAGGAGATTTTCTATTTCAGAGGTGAAATTGGAAGACCGACAAAGCAATAGATTTAACACAACCTTTTTTTAAATTGAAAGAAAGCAAAGTTTCAGACTGCCAACAGGCAGATCACCAATCTCACAATTTGAGGATATGGTAGCAGGAAAGAGTAAGAGTCACCTTTTTTTGCCAAATAGAAGTCACCTTCTCTCCCACTTTGGAGGTTTTTCCACCCTCGCTTAATTACAGTCAACTGGGCAGAAAATCTCTTCTAGGAAATAACAATAGGATCCGAGGTGTTAATTACACACTTCATTTGTCTGCACTGTTAGCATTATTTTCATTGATTCCTTCTAAACACACTGGTTAGTTAACAACTAGGTTAAGCAAACAGATATCTCACTCTGCAGATATCCATTCATTTCTCATTCAGCAAACATTTATTGAGCACTTACTATCTGCCAAGAAGTAGGCCAGGTCCTAGCTATTCAGTGATGAACTAGACAATACAGATTCCTTCCCTAACTGAAATTTTAGTTAGTGGAAGTGAGAGAACTTTAACTTTTTTTTTCTTTTTTTCTTTTTAGGGCTGCATCCTCGGCATATGGAGGTTCCCAGGCTAGGGGTTGAATCTGAGCTACAGGGGCTGGCCAACACCACAGCCACAGCAACCTACATGATAGCTTATGGCAACACAGGATCCTTAACCCACTGAGCAAGGCCAGGGACCGAACCGGCAACCTCTTGGTTCCTAGTCGGATTCGTTTCCACTGCACCACAATGGGAACTCCTTAAGTAACATTTTTAATACAGTGTGTTAAGATGCAATAAAAGGCCAGATTTATGATTTGGTAGGTCTGGAGTGAGACCTAAGATTATGCATTATGAACAAGTTCCCAGGTAACGCTGTCACTGGTCTAGACACCCTCTGCATAACATAGAATCATGTAACTAAGTACAGAACATTCTCATTCAAAACCATTTGAAGAGAAGCTGGCAGGAGGATGAAATCTCCTGTACTTCCTACTTTTGAACAACGGCAATTAATAACAGAGAAAAAAATAAGCACAAGCAGACTTGCAGAACTCTGATGAGACTGAAGTGGAAAATCTGAGCTCATCTTTGAGCACAAAGTTGGAACAGAAAGACAAAGGGGATGATGACACTTGGGCTCTTAGGCAGACCTGGAACCAGAGCAATGAAAGTCTAGAGAACAAGGGCCAGGAGAGAGCACACACCTCATCTCTCAGACTTTCACCTTTTTGCCCACAGCACAGTGTAGAGGGATCGGAGGGCCGCAAATAGTTATACCAGCACTTTTCAAGTAATTTTCTGTGTAGTTATGCTTAAGTTAACTATTCTACCAATAAGTGCACTTTATCCCATAGGTTCATATCTTTTCAATTTATCATTCTGTTGTCCTAATAAAATCTCTAGATCTTAAAGATCCTCCTCAGGCAACATTAAAGAGAGTACCTGAGCATGAAGAATTTAACTAAGCTGGGTCCTGAGACCATGTATGCCACTGGACACTTTGTCTTTTTAAAGGAAGTGAAAGGCCAAGAGAAGTGAAAAGAAAATGAGAAAAGGTAAAAAGTTGCTCCTGTTAATTTAGTTAGCCTCTTTCATACCTGCCTACACTGAACCTTGAAAACTCAGAAGCCAGACACTGAAATATAAAGCAGGCATCAACAAAAGATGATTTCCTTGGAGTTCCTGTCGTGGCGCAGTGGAAATGAATCTGACCAGAAACCATGAGGTTGCGAGTTCGATCCCTGGCCTTGCTCAGTGGGTTAAGGATCCCGATTAGACCCCTAGCCTAAAAACCTTCATATGCCGCAGGTGCGGCACTAAAAAGACAAAAAGACCAAAAGAAAAAAAAAAAAAGAAAAGAAAAGATGATTTCCTAAGGGAATGCTTTTCACTTTGCATTTTAATAGTGTTAACATCTACAAAGTGTGCTTAAGTTCCAAAATTGATACCTACGTCATTAGTAGAAGACATATAAGGGTGCACCTAAGTCAGCATCCTAAAAACTGGCTTACCTGGCTTCCAGAGCTCCACCAGACCATGTTCTGTGAGTTTGCTACCTTCCAAGGAGCTCTAATTCCCAGCCCTGTGTGTCCTTAAAAGCCTCAATACAGGGGGTAAGCCACAGGTACGGAGCCACAGCATACCTCATCAGTAGGGGGACTGGCCCTACACTGTCAAGAAAAGCCAAGAATCTTCCTTTTGCAGTCCTTGGCTTTTGTTTCATTGGTAGCCAAAAAAGTATCTTACAAGACATTTCTGAAGATTGACCCTCAGCACCTTTAGACTCTGAATCTTTCCCACACTTACCCTTGGTTACGTTCATTGGCTGGTCCCCATTAAAGGGGTTAGATAAGTGAAGTCTGTTTTCTGTGTTCCTCGCTCCTTCAATAACCATCAG
Source organism: Phacochoerus africanus (assembly GCF_016906955.1). Lineage (NCBI taxonomy): Eukaryota > Metazoa > Chordata > Mammalia > Artiodactyla > Suidae > Phacochoerus > Phacochoerus africanus. The sequence continues at coordinate 55,442,747 of NC_062545.1, forward strand.
ACACCAAGGTCCTCCTGTTGCTCCCAGATGCCCAGAGAACTTCTCTGAGACACCCACCCTGGGCCAACAGCCCATGCTCAAAAACCATTTTGTGGAGATCCCTTCATGGCTCAGCAGATAACAAACCAGACTAGGATCCATGAGGATGCGGGTTCAATCCCTGGCCTCGCTCAGTGGGTTGGAGATCTGGTGTTGCCATGAGCTGTGGTGTAGGTCAAAGACGTGGCTCCAATACCATGTTTCTATGGCTGTGGTATAGGCAAGCAGCTCCAGCTTCAATTCAACCCCTAGCCTGAGTACTTCCATATGCCGCAGGTATGGCCCTAAAAAAGCAAAAAAAAAAAAGTTTAATTAAAAACCATTTTATTTATCTTTTCTTCTGGTAATAGTTCCCTCAATAGCTTGGAGAATTTCCCCCCGAACCATTTCATGTGGCTCCAGGGAGGTCAACTACAGGAAGCACCTTAACACCACCCCTAGAGAGGAGTAGGCGCAAGACCAAGACCTGGCCAGAGTCCTTCCCTGGGATTCATACATATTCCCTGGGAATTGTCAAAATAGGAACTCAATGACATATGTTCTCCTATTCAAAGGAACCTGAGCTAAGGAGACTAAGAGATAAGATGGAATGAGAGTTACAAACATGAAAAAAAGCCATATGTGTTTTGTTAAAGGGGATTAGAATGGCTAATTCCTTTCCACTTCTAAAAGTTTATGATTCTTGAAAATATATCCATGAGTAATTACAGCTTAATAAATATTTCTCTCAAGCAATACATCAGGAATTGAGTTAGGACTTACTCGGCGGGCCAAAAAGAACACTGAACATGGGCTAAGATAACCTAGATTTAAATTTCCACTCCAAAATCATTGTGTGACATCAAGAAAAGTTGTTCAACTTCTCAGAGCCTCAGTTTCTTCATCCATTTTATATGTATATATATATATATCCATCCCCCTGGTTGTTGTGAGAGTTAAATGATATAATATTCAAAAAGGTGTCTTGGTAAATTACAAAGTCAGAGACAGAGAGAGATATTGGAGGGGGTATGAAATGAAATCAGAAATTTTCCAAAACTGTAAGATAACGCAAAGCACATGAGGGTTTTGTTTTGATAAATAACGCTGAGAAATCAGACATGCAAGGCCCAGAAACTGCATGACACATTCAATCAAAGTTCTGGTTTGATCAAGGGAGCCCTCCAGTGGCTGATAAGTAGGATGCCTCTAAATTCTGTCTGCAGTGCTGTTCCCAGAAGATAAGAAGACTTATTGTCACATTATGATACTGTGTAACTAGAAAATACCTTGGAGAACATTTTCTCAATCTTCCACATTTAAGAGATGAGGAAATAGAAATACTAGAAGGATGTACATACATATTTTGAAATTTAGAAATCATACCATTTTTTTGATACACATTATTTTTTCCTAAGAATGTCAGAATTCAACAATTTCCATTTCAACATAAGTTAGAGCTACTCTTAGTTTCATAACATATAGCTAAGGCATATCTATAGTGACTGAGACACAAAATTATCACTCAGTAATGTAACCATGATAAGCTTTTTTTTTTTTATGGCTGTGCAATTTGGTGCATTTCCTTCATATACATGTGTGTGTATATACATATGTATGTATGTGCACATATATATATATATACACTCAACTAACAATCATTATCTTTTTTTTTTTTTTTTTTTTGCTTTTTAGAGCCATACCTGCAGCATATGTAAGTTCCCATACTAGGGGTTGAATTGGAGCTGCAGCTGCCACCCTATGCAACAGCTACATGAGATTCTCAACCCACTGTGCGAGGCCAGGGATGGAACACTCATCCTCATGGATACTAATCGGGTCTGTAACCCACTCAGCCACAACAGGAACTCCCAACAATCTCATTATCTTAGATGTGACACTTAATAAGCCCAAGAATCAATGCTGGTCTACTGATAGGAGTGCTTTGCTAAGTTTTACTAATATGTTCATTCCCCGCAGTTTGGCACTTAGTGTATATGTCCTATGAAGAGCTCTCAAAATAGGTGCCTAAGTAGCATAGGGTGTATTTATTATCTATACTTAGCTGTCCCTAGTATCATGCATTGCAATGCTCACAATTATAGAACATATTTTTCTGTTATATTTTTTCTACCTTGATTACAAGTTGTTGGTGGCTTATATTTAGATTTCATTTTGATTAAACTAATGTTAATTCCCTCCCCCCCCTTTTTTTTTTTGTCTTTTTGCCATTTCTGGGGCCACTCCTGCAGCATATGGAAGTTCCCAGGCTAGGGGTCGAATCGGAGCTACACCACTGGCCTATGCCAGAGTCACAGCAACGTGGGATTCAAGCCGAGTCTGCGACCTACACCACAGCTCATGACAACACCGGATCCTTAACCCACTGATATGAGCAAGGCCAGGGATCGAACCTGCAACCTCCTGGTTCCTAGTCGGATTCGTTAACCACTGAGCCACGACGGGAACTCCTCCCTTCCCTTCTTATAACAGAATGTTTAATGGGACATTTCCTAATCTCAGTCAAAACTAATTGGTGTCACATATTCCTACATTCTAAAAAGAGGGATCAAATACACATTCAGGACTGCATAAAAAGCATCCAAAAAACTGAAAACCACAATCCTTGGCACATCACAAATCCCCAGGATATTGGAAAGAAAGCTAAGAAATTACGTAAGGTTGTTGGTGAGGCCTTTGAACAGAACTGCCAGTGTTATGCATTCCCACCCCAAGCCCTGCTGGAGGAGCCCCCACCCCCACCCCTGCCACTAGCCGAAGGACAGGGCTTCCTGAGAACTACTCAGAGAGAATGGAAGATGAAGAGTGGAAGGGGAGGAGGGAGCCCCAGAGGGATGTTTACTGAGAGGCAGGTGTGTTAGTCTGCCTGGCGCCTGGGAAAGAGTTAACCCTATGTCCTCTGGGGTTAGAGAGTGCAGACTCTGGGGCTGGCTCTTATCTGAAAAATCTGACAAAGAGAGGCTGGCTGGAATGCCTTTGACTGAAGGGGAAAAAGAGAAGTCTGGGATGAAGAAAGCTGCACTTGCATCCACAGTGGGCTGGGGGGTGGGGTTTTCTACAGGCTAGAGTGGGCACAGCAGAAGACAGGCAGGCTTGAGTGACACCAACGGACCCTGCCCCAGGGGACTGCCAGACAGATAAGGTGAGCCATGCAGAAAGAGGCTGAAAGGAGTCAGCCAGGGCACACAAAGCTGGCTTCAGGAAATGTTGAAGGCTCTCTGCCAGGGTGCAGGAGGGGGTGTCTGAAAAATCCATGAAAATTCTCCATGAGATAAAGAACCAGCATTTAGGCCTAAGCTGGCTGTGACAAAGAACACCATTTCCAGGCTGCAAGCGTTTTGTACCATGTGACAGTTCTCATTCCAAATGACCAGAACTGATCTTGAAGCTACAGTGAGTATCCTACTAAAATAAAAACTGTTTAAATCTCAAAACATCTTAATAGGTTCTGCTTAAGTTAACAGATTTAATTTAAATCTATTAAATTAAAGAAATTTAAAACAGGTAGCATTTTGGAAGGAGGGAGGAAGGCAATATTATTATGATGCATCCTGTGGCACAAATAGTTTCTGGCAGAAGCTTTAACCTGAGAATCACACAAATTGATTTTTAAGGGAATAGAAACCCTGAAAGACTTCTAGGAAGCATAGGTGAGAATCACCTTTCAAAATCATATTGATTCTGCCTGGAAACCAACTATGATACAAATACAAATTGCAATGCAGGTCTGCTTAGGAGAAAGAGTTTGTTGGCATAGTATCAGATAATGCCCGTCAGCCAAATGACAGTGTACTTGCTAAACAAATAGATGTGTCTGTCCCTGTACTGTCAAGAGATCAGTCACTCACCGACTTAAATTAAAGCCTGTGAATCAATACTCTGTTTTAGGAAACAGAACTACTCTCATTACTACAAAAGTGCAGATTTCCTCAGGGAAATTTTCTCCTGAATTTCTCACCCAAGACCAAAATGCACAATAGCCCTTGCTAAGGTTTTGTCAAGAAATTATCCAACACTTGAGAGCTGTATGTACACAAAGATGACAAAGTCACGATCTGGAACCTCACATTCTTTAGGGTAATTCTAATTGAAACCTGCAAGCCTAGATACTTCCCATGCCTAGAACGTGGTTATGAACAATAACGCAAATTAACCAGCTGTAAGCCCTAGCACATGTGCCCTAACAGCCTTCATTTTCAGAGTTATTATATGTATTAGTCTGCCATAACCAAGAACTAGAGATTGGGTCGCTTAAACAACAGCAATTTTATTTTAAGGATCCAGCATTGCCATGAGCTGTGGTGTAGGTCACAAAGGTGGCTTGCTGTGGCACAGGCCAGCAGCTGCAGCTCTGACTCGACCCCTAGCCTGGGAACTTCAATATGCCACATGTGTGCCCCCCCCCCCCAAAAAAAGGCAGAATTTCTGTTCTCTAGCTCTCTAGAATTCTAAGATAACCATTCAACATAAGTAATGTTTTATTGATTTAGAGCCCACTGATTTGAAATCGGTGTTGTTTGAACTGGGATATCTGAAGCTTCCACTTTGACCATACATGCAAAAAGAATTACTGAGGCAAAAAAAAAAAAAAAAGGAGTTCCCGTCGTGGCGCAGTGGTTAACGAATCCAACTAGGAACCATGAGGTTGCGGGTTCGGTCCCTGCCCTTGCTCAGTAGGTTAACGATCCAGCGTTGCCGTGAGCTGTGGTGTAGGTCACAGACATGGCTCGGATCCCGAGTTGCTGTGGCTCTGGCGTAGGCCGGTGGCTACAGCTCCGATTCGACCCCTAGCCCTGGGAACCTCCACCTCCATATGCCGCGGGAGCGGCCCAAGAAATAGCTAAAAAAAAAGACAAAAAAAAATTACTGAGGCAATTGCAAGCATTAACAAGACTGCAGAATTGGGGAACTGCTGATATCCCCCAATTCTTGAGGAACAAATTTCAACTGCTGCCACTGGTATATAAATAACGAGCTGGTTTCAAATTACCCTGATCTGCACATGAAAGTAGCTTGGTAGGCTCCTCCTTCAGGTACTCATCGCCCATCTTTAGTCAAATAAGTATAAGTTCAGTGCTCTAATCTTAAAAAATACATATTTCTTTTCAAACATTTCTTTTTTTTGTCTTTTTTTTTTTGGTTGTTGTTGTTATTTCTTTTCAAACATTTCTTTTTTTTTGTCTTTTTTTTTTTTTTTTTTTTTTTGGTTGTTGTTGTTATTGTTGTTGTTGCTATTTCTTGGGCCGCTCCCGCGGCATATGGAGGTTCCCAGACTAGGGGTTGAATCGGAGCTGTAGCCACCGGCCTACGCCAGAGCCACAGCAACTCGGGATCCGAGCCGCGTCTGCAACCTACACCACAGCTCACGGCAACGCCGGATCGTTAACCCACTGAGCAAGGGCAGGGCTCGAACCCGCAACCTCATGGTTCCTAGTCGGATTCGTTAGCCACTGCGCCACGACGGGAACTCCTCTTTTCAAACATTTCTGAGTTGCTACCATATACAAACCACATTCAAGAACCTCATTTGGATAATTGAGACCCTTCTTAATCCAGCTCTATTTATGCATCCAGCACTGGCTCCCATTTCTCCCCAGTATAACCTTTCACTTCGCGCAGGTGTCTCTCCTTCCGGCCCCTGGGCATCCCATGCTAGTTTGCCCCTGGCTTGCCTGGCCAGCTTGGCCCTTCTATCCTTCGTGCCTTGGAATCTCACACTTTGGAGTAAATTCTAAAAGCAGAATCTAAAAGTTGAGCTGTTTCCCATGCTTATTAGGAATCCAACAGGTTAGGGTCTCAATTCCTTAGTTACTTTCATAACACTTCCTGTAAGTATCACCTCAAGTCCCACCTCCTTGAAGAGAGACTAATTTTCCTAGTCATTTTTATGGATTCTCTAAATTTCAAGAGCCATTCATACTCTAGCTATGCAATACTACGATACAGCTTTCTTCCAAGGTGGTTTGTTTTTTTGTTTGTTTGTTTGTTTTTGTTTTTTTTTTTTGTCTTTTTGCTATTTCTTTGGGCCACTCCCAGGCCGGGGGTCAAATCGGAGCTACAGCCACCAGCCTACACCAGAGCCACAGCAACTCGGGATCCGAGCCGTGTCTGCAACCTACACCACAGCCCACGGCAACGCCGGATCCTTAACCCACTGAGCAAGGCCAGGGACCGAACCCGCAACCTCATGGTTCCTAGTCGGATTCGTTAACCACTGCGCCACGACGGGAACTCCATATTTTTTTTTTTTTTTTTGCCAAGGTGTTTTTCAGCTGTTTGTTTGTTTGTTTTATAAGCAGGTCTTGAAATGGAGCGTCAAGGCCTTCAAGTCAGGTATCGCTGACTTACTTTTTACTTTTAAACATCCAAAAAGCTCAACATAGTGTGGAAACATAATTCCATAAAAATAATTTTTTTTCAAAGTAGCTTGAGTTCAAACCTTTCACTGCTCCAAATCAATCTTCCCAAGTACTGTTAATTACTGAGGCTGTGCTGCATCTAGCATTTTATTCATGCTTGACATCACAAACCAATTCTGGAGCAACAGGTATGTGACAGCAAGAAAGCAGGTTGAAAATTGACAAATGCCTTAAATGAGGAGGAAAAATTCACTGAGCAGTAGTCAAAGAAAGAGTCGCCTAGGGAAGTTTTAATGATGAAAAGAAAGCTCTTACCTGAAATGTTAAGGGAGAACAATTTAACTTTAGTCGACAAACATTGGTGCTAGTTACTTACATGATAAGAACTAAATTAGTTTCTTTTCTTAAAACTAAAAAATTCAAACTTCTTGAATTTTCTAGAGTACTAAAGCAAAGTTTTGGGTAGAATGGGCTGGGGTAGATGGGGTGGGGAGGATGACTGTATTTTATTTTTCAGATGAATCCTATCACCTGAGAGCAGTTTCTGTCCCTTACCAAAAATGAGTTACAGGGGTCACACGCTGGCCTCACCCTAATATTAGGCAGTGATGGGAAAATGACTCTTTTATCTCTGTGAATCAATAACTCTTAACCCTTTAGAGCTGCAATATATATTCTAACTTGGGCTTACAACTGTGGAAGAAAAATACTGCCTGCCGTATCAGTAAACAAAGGATGCTGCAAGAGTTCCCGTTGTGGCGCAGTGGTTAACGAATCCGACTAGGAACCATGAGGTTGCGGGTTCAGTCCCTGCCCTTGCTCAGTGGGTTAATGATCCGGCGTCGCCGTGAGCTGTGGTGTAGGTTGCAGACACCGCTCGGATCCCGCGTTGCTGTGGCTCTGGCGTAGGCCGGTGGCTACAGCTCCGATTCAACCCCTAGCCTGGGAACCTCCATATGCCGAGGGAGCGGCCCAAGAAATAGCAACAACAACAACAACAAAGACAAAAGACAAAAAAAAAAAGGATGCTGCAGCCATCAAGCCATCACATTGCAGCTGCCCAGAGAGTGCACCCTGAAGAAACTCAGGAGGAGAAAGTACAGGACACTGGCCTCAGATAGCTGAGGTGCATATCAACGGAATTATTCTGGTGAGTCCAGACTCTCGCATCTTCCCATACATAGAAAAGACTAAATTCCTTAACTTGCAATATCTGATTTTCTTTAATTAATTTTTATTAATTTGATTAATAATTAATTTTATCTGATTATTTTTTAATTAATTTTCTTTAATTTTTATGTTCTGACTACCTGGTCTTTGTTGCAAAGACTCCTAAACATACTGGCTCCCCTTTTGCCTCTTCAGAGCAGTCTCTGAGTTATCTGAGATGCTGTATGCCAGGCTTAAGTTCTCAAATTTGTCCACCAAATAAAACATAGCTCTCAACTTCGAGGCTGTGCATTTTTTTTCAGTGACACAACTACTGAAAGTCTTCAATGGTGTAATTACATACACGTTTAAAGCATATAAGCTAAAAATACACATTTTTACTAAAACTCTAGACACAAAAACATAGGATGGATTGCACTGAATTATCTAAGATAACCATTCTAGAACCAAGCAAAGATTTTCAGCACTTACTAGTGCAGACTACAGTAACCCTGAGCAGAGAGAGCTCATATTCCCTCTGACTGAATTTCATGATCTCTGATCATCCAAACAATGTTCCCAAAAAGTTTTTAGACAAAGTATTAATTTTAGCTGAACATGTCTATTATACACCATTAAGTCTATCTTTGACCAATCTCCAAATTATTTTTCCAAATGACGGATTTTGAGTTGTGCCAAAATCATACCACCAGGATTCTCCACTTAATTTAACGGTTGATCTTACTTAACAAACAATATGCAGTAGGTTTGAAAAATGGCCACACATGTCCCTCTCCTTATATCCTTGTATACCCCCTTGATCATGGAAGTTTGAGCACCCTCAAACTTGACTCTGAACTTGGCCATAGGACATGTTTTACTGATGGGATACTAGCAAAGATGACGCAAGAAAAGAACTGAAAAGCTCTTGCACTTTAGGCCTTGCCCTATTACCCCCATATGAAGAAGCCCAAACAAGCCTATTTATGATGAAAGGCCTGTGGTCCAGGCAGCTCTGCCACCCAAGTCAAGAGCTACCCCATTCCTGAAAACAGAGCTGACCAAACTGACTGCGGAGAAGTGAGAGCCAGCCTAAACCAAAAGAATCAACTCATGTATTCCAATTCCCAAAGCAATGAAGTGTAAACCAAATAAATAGCTGTTGTCTGAAACCACTAAGTTTTGGAGTGGTCTGTTACTCAGTAAAAGCTAACCAACCCACAATGAGATTTCAAATCTTTCATTTTTCCTAAACACACTGGGATTATGGGATTGCAGTCCAGAAACCAATTCAGAGATTTAAGAGATTGTCTCATAAATGGGAGAATGGGAGTGTAATAGTTTTCACCAGCTGGCTTTTACTAATATTCAGCTGTCCTATCTCTGCAATCTATTCCAAACGGCTGAAATACAAACACCAAAGTCCATCAGTTATCTGAAATCTAATGAAAAAAATAAAAGCTTTCAAGCAGAACAAGAGTTTTTCTTTGGTTTAAAAAAAAAATACAAAAACACTGAGCAGGTGGCATACTATAGACAAAAAAAAAAAAGCATTCAAATTTCATCTCAACAGAAGCTGGACGGTTATTTGGGTTAATCATAGATCAAAGTCCCCAGATATCTGTAGTTTTTGCACTAAGAAATTCCAAAATTGAGCCAAGGCAGAACCACAAAACTAAGTTGCAGCATATTGCAAACAAACCATTCATTTATTTCACTGATAAAAATTATTGTGTTTTAATGCTATTATAGCTACAATTATTATGGCATCTAATTTTTTCTGATTCCTATCACAAAATATGACACTTCTTATGTGTGTATATTTAATGACTATTTTTGCTTAACTTTACGACATATCGATAGATTTCCCCATAAAATTCCAGGCCGAAACCCACCTTCATACCAAAACTTGTACTGAATTATTTTTCTCATCAGTCGATGAGTAGGCAAAAACTAACAACCAATAAATTAACTATATTTCAATTAAAAATGCTTTAATTTTTTTAAAAATTAAACTCTTGGTTGTTCAAACTTGACAACTTAAGTGGAGAATGAAGACATTTGTGGGAATGAAAAGACAAAGGCGCTTTCAGAGACCAAGCTTGGAGACCCTTTACAGGCTTTATCAGTGTTCGAGAAATATGATCGGAATGAATTAACCATTTTCACTGAATGTAAGCGAAGAGCCAGCCACCATGGGTTGGGCCTACTGCGTGACCAAGATCAACATGCAAACCATGTATGAGCAAAACAAGCGGGGCTAGAAGGACCGAGAGAAACGCGAGAAAATGACGGATGTGGGAACCTGTTACCTCAACGCTTTTCCTCACTTCCGGTCTGACGCGGTGTGCAGGGTTGGGGTCCTGTACTGCTACCAAGTGCGGGTGTAGAGCAAGGTGCGACAGCGAGGTCTGGGGAAGTTCTTCGTACAATCCTGCAGCTCACAGCCAGTAGCACACAGATGAAGTAAATTATGTCCAACTGTGGATAAGCAGCTTCATGGCGCCTAGTGGTTCTTTAGAGAAGCGCTGCAATGTGAAATCGATGACTCTTCCCAAACCTGTCCGGAAGCTAGGGGGAGGACTGCTCCTACAGGATCCAGAGCCGGGACACCAAGTGTGGGGACAACCAGCTCCCATGCAAGCGGGCACTGTGGTGGCTGCCGCCCCTGAATTCCGGAGGCAGAACACTTCTCCCAGGCCTGTCCTCTCCCGGGTCTCAGGCCCCCTACCGGGTGCCCTCAAAGTCGTGGCCACCTCAGCTCTGCCCGTGCCAGGGTGCACCGAACCTGAGAGCGCATAACTCTGGGAAAGAGTGGACCGCGCTTTCCCTCCTGGCCTCTCTTAGAAGAGCAAGGTGCCAGGAGGGAGCCGAGAGGAGATAATGCTGCGGGAACAGCGGTGGGAGCCTCTCACAGGGGAGGCCTTTTCTCTCAGCTCTCGCGAGAGTGAGAACCCGTGCTCGTAGGGTTCTCGAACTTCCGCAGAACTGGATTCCTGACAAGCTTCCGCCACCCACACCCATCCACACAAACAGTTGGACAAATGGAGTGTTTATATCCACTCTCTTGAAAGCCCTGCATTCCTGGGTCAAAGTCTGCCTTGTTCCCAAAGAATGGATTCGGTGTAAGATCTGCGTGTAGAGAGAACATGCAGAGAGATTCCCATTTCTGGATGGAATGTTCTGATGGAGACCTTGGTAAAGTCTTTGCTGTCGCGACACAAGGAAGCGAGGGCGCTTTTACTGGATGTGCTTTTAAGGATTCACAGGTAGAGTGGAATTGTCCAAGGGAACCAGCCGACTCTGGGAGGAAGGCTGCCTCCCTTTCTCCATAGCTAACAAGGAGGGGCCGGGAGGACCAGAAACAGATATGAATGGGGCCTGCCTTGGGGACTGTTGCTTATCTGGGCTTTTGGACTTGGCTGCATCCTAAATTTAACCTCTTGATCTCATGGCAGTGACTAGAGTTTTTCATTCATAGAAAAGACCCAGAGGCCCTCTCTGCTCTTCTCTATCACCTCTCACCACTCTTACTCCCTCTGCCACTCCAGGTACCCCTGTTACTACTCTCGGAGGGGAGGGAGGGGGATAATACCAGAGAGCCTCTCATCTTCCCCCAGAAGGACCCCTCATTCTTGGCACATTTAGTGACTCTTCCTCTCCTATCTTGATGCTGATCCCTCCTCACCACCACCACACTCTCCTTTGGAGAGGCCCCAGCGAGCCCAGGGCCCTCTGCTCACACTCCCCAGCCTTACCCCTCACTACCGCTGGAAGGCACTAGTGCCACCGCCCTGGCGGGCAGCGCAGACTTCAAGCCTCTCAGTGGTCAAATAGCTGCTTTTCTCTCTCTGGTATCACCGGCAGCAGCGGGCAGGAGCCAGGAGAAGGCCTTCCTCTCCCCTCTTGGGACAGAGAGAGCCTAGACTCGCCTTGATTTCTAGACTCGGTTCCTCTTCCTGGGAAGAAAATGACAAAATCTTTATCCAGGAAGAAGCATCGAACACCTTCCCTTGGACAACCTTGTGTCTCAAAGGTTCTGCCTTCATGAGGTTGCTCCTAAGGTAGTCTGTCCATCCTTCTAACCTCTGTTTGTTCATGTCCCACCCTCTGCCCTGACTTGGGCTCCCATGCCAGCAGATCTTCCGGAGCTGTTCTTGCTTCTCCCCTAGATTCTTGCCTGTGCGTGGTGGGCCAGGATAGAGGGAGGTGGGGCCGGTCTCCTTCCCCCAGCCAAGCACTCCGCCCCTCCTCCGCACCATCCGCATTGCTCTTGATCTGCCAGCAGTGCACGTGGCACTCCCTTGGAAAGGGCCTTACAGCTTTGCACTGGAATAAGCCCGTCTTTGCCGCTACCCTGCTGGCTCCTGGGGGATTTTACCCAAGGAGGAGAGTTTTGATGGCTGGGAAGAGATAGAAGGGCTCTTTCCAAGAATTATGGAAGGACAGAAGCATATTTAGAGTTTCTCCTCTAATCAGGACATAAAATGATAAATATGTACTGCCCTGGATCACAGATTTCTGATACCTCCCACTCAAAAGGACCCAAAGGGATGCCAGTTAAATCCCACATACAGTGAGTTCAGCTTGCTGTTGTCTCTTTCTGCTCACTAGACACCTGGCACCAAGTGATTGGTTCCAGGCCCTTCTGATCCAGCCACGTCCATTTACTTCTCAAGGTGGGGGGAGGGGTGGTGCTGCTCCAAACCTGCAGGTTGGTGGTGTTGAGCCAATTTCAGTTCTCAGCCACCAATCTTGCTGCATTTCCCCAAGGTTTTGGTTTTGAGAAACATAGCAGACCTTTGTTCTAGGTTCTTTTGTATGTTGTTTCTTTAGGGCATATTAAAACATTAATTCTGAGATTCTTTTTTTTAACTCGTATCCATCCTATTTCAGGTTATTTGGTTGATGTCAGATGTGTATATGACATGTGTATAGCTATTTTTAACCCTTCCTGGTTTTTAAGAGGAAACTTTGAAGATAAAATTCTTTTTGACATATTTTTTCTTTAGTATCTTGTTTTAACTGGAATCAAAGGGAAAAAGTGATCTCTTTTTTCATTAGTTATATTTGCATGTCACAAATAAAAGACTCACAAAAAAGAGCTTTGATATTCTCGGTGGAATTTTGGGTGAGATACTGAACCTCTCCTCTGAAGAATATATTTCCACCAGTTTCAGAAGCTGCTCATGTAATGCCAAGAAGAATGGAAGTAGAAAAAAACACTCTCTTTAAAAAGCAGGTGTCTGTTAGGCAGATAAGTTAGATATAAGAAATTTCTGACTACAAGCCAGTCATTTGGGTTTTTTTGAAAAGTAGAAACATAGTAGAATAAATATAGACTTTGACCTTCTCAAATTGAACAGACCCAAGTCTTTATATTAAAACAGTAGTAATCTTACTTGTGTGCTGGATAATGAGAAGTCACTGAAGAAGAAATGGACGGAATATTCAAGGACATATACTTAATAAAAATGAGAACTGGATTTCTCACCCCATCATCTAATGATCAGATATTATTTAATAGCTTATTAGATCCTGGGAGAGAACAGACTAAGATTAATTTCACAAATATTAGATGCCAATACTGACACTTTGCAAGAAGAAGTGTACTAAAAATTATACTCTAGCTCTTTTTTTTTTTTTTTTGCTTTTTAGGGCCACACCCATGGGCATATGGAAGTTTCCAGGCTAGGGGTCGAACCAGAGCTATAGCTACCCATCTACGCCATAGCGACACAAGATCCAAGTCAAATCTGCAACCTACACCATAGTTCACAGCAACACCATTAGTGAGTCGTTAACCCTTAACCCACTGAGTGAGGTCAGGGATCAAACCCGCAACCTATGGTTACTAGTTGGATTCATTCTAGTTGGATTCATTTTCACTGAGCCGCTACAAGAACTCCCTACTCTAGCTTTTCTAAAGTTAAAAGACTATAACTTCCTGTCATCTCAGTAGTGAATTGGGCCTTACATGATCACAGGCTTGGGTTCATATGATAAAAATAAATAATCCAATGAACCCAAAAGAAAATCTTTCAGAGCTAGAGGAAAAAGAGAAGACCTGGTCTGTGCAATTTGAGGTCTCTTTGGTTTATGTTAGGACACTTAACAAGTAATGAAGAATTATAACCCCTTTATTCAGAATCCAGTAACTAGGTGACAGAAAAGCAACTCTGTGCAGTTTTCTCTGTGGTGGGTATGAGTTTATGACAAGTATAACTTCTTCCAAACTTTTCATCACTATTAACACTGTGTTATGTGCTCCACATGCCTCATCTCAACCAATCTTCACAAATAACCTGCAAAATAGATGATAAAATTGAAGTTAAGGATCGAAGATAACTTGCATGTTATTTTACAGCTTATAAATAATTAAGATAAGATTTGGACAGGATTCGAAGAAGGGTTTTGCAATGACTACATTCTAAGTATCTTTCTCTTAGCAAAAGAAGTAGCAGTGAGGAACTGGAAGATCCTAGATTTTGTGACTGTAATTCACTTCAAAAAAATATATGGGGAGTTCCCGTCGTGATGCAGCAGAAACGAATCTGACTAGGAACCATGAGGTTGCGGGTTCAATCCCTGGCCTTGCTCAGTGGATTAAGGATCCAGCGTTGCCGTGAGCTGTGGTGTAGGTCACAGATTCGGCTCTAATCTGGTGTTGCTGTAGACCAGCACCTATAGCTCCGATTAGATTCCTAGCCTGGGAACCTCCATATGCCCCAGGTGTGGCCCTAAAAAAAACAAAAGACAAAATATATATATATATATATATGTATATATATTCACAAATTTGCATATCATAAGGCAGGGGCCATGCTAATCTTCTCAAAATCATTCCAATTTTAGTATATGTGTTGCCAGAGTAAGCAGTGTAACTAACGTTTAACTTGGCCAATAAAGAGAGACCAAAAACAGCTGATTGGCACTACAAATAAACCCATGCCATATATTAGACCTGATCCCTAGCAATATTTTCCATATGTGCCTTCAGTCATTAAGTGTCAGTGCTCTTAATCAATGGAAACATATGTCAACTGGGTTTATTGCATATGAAAAATGCACAGGAACAAACAGAAGAAATAATATGTTGTTTCCAGGAGCAAGTAAGAGATTATTGATCATGATACATGAGCGTTCACTCAGGCACTTTGCTATAGATGAGTGAGCTAGAGAAAAGAAAAACAGGTTGGTGAAATAGACCTCCTATAAAGAGGTGGATATTCTTCATGCTTTTGACAAACTCAATTTGTGAGTATAAATCTGTGCTACAGAGCTGGCCACCCAGCAACCACACAAAACCATCTGCACTTCCCTAGTAACTGCTCAGAAAAACGTAACTCTCCTGTTTTCAAAGCTAATAATGTGAGACACAAAAAGAAAACATAGAGAATTGACAGAAATTGCAGGAAGCTAGAATCTTTGCTGATGCTGAACTTAGCATTCTGGCAAAAGCTTTCTCTAATTAGGCAAAATCCTATCTATAGGGTATTTCCTAGGATAACTTTGAACACCTATTCTTTTTAATAATCAGTGCTTATCAATTCATTCAGTAAAGAAATTTAGTTCTCTATGAGAACTGCCAGCAGGCATCATCATTTATCTTTATACAAATCATAGTGCCTAGCTCAGTATTTGATAGAGTAGGCGCTAGGGAGATGTGTATTGACTTGCTGAATGAAACGTGAGTATGTATTGAAAGTTCCATGTTGTGTGATCAAATAAAATTCTCCAACAGGATTCAGAACAAAGGCACTGGTTTAGTATGTGCACCATTTAGGCTAATTTTTCTCACCATTCAGACCAGATTATAGGACCACTAAGGAAAACCTACTGCACATCCCCAGTCTAAACAGGGCAGACTATGCTTCATTCATAACGCTGGTCTCAATCATGTGTGACAGATGCGTTTCCCCAGGCCCACGCCCAGCATCACAGCTACCCACTCCTATTTCCAGTCTGGGCACCTACCAAGCTATGAAATAGAATCATTAATTATATAAGCAAAGCAAAATGAAAATAATTGGTGGGAGGAGAGGGAAGGGAGGGATAATTCCACACAGTCCATGGTATTTTGTGCATTGTATTTGATTTCATTTTATTTTACCTTTAAAAATAAATATACAAAACATGCATAAATGCACAAATATGACTGTATCAACGTACTTTTATTGTATATTAATTTTTTTTCTCTTTTCTAGTTCCCCCTCCCTCACTGTCCCCCTTTCTGCCTTAGGCAGCCCAGTCTACCATAATTTTCTTTCTTTTTCTTTTTTCTTTTATCTTTTTTGTCTTTTGTCTTTTTAGGGCCGCACCTGTGGCATATGGAGGTCTAATCAGAGCTGTTGCCGCTGTCCTGTGCCACAGCCACAGCAACATCAGATCCAAGTCTTATCTGCGAACTACACCACAGCTCATGGCAATGCTGGATCCTTAACCCACTGAGCAAGGCCAGGAATTGAACCTGCAACCTCGTGGTTCCTGGTCAGATTCGTTTCCACTGCGCCACAATGGGAACTCCCTTCTTTCTTCTTATACAAGCATATGAGAAATCTACTAATCATATACACATGTAGGAGTTTGTAATTGTTTTACACAAACTGGATGATTTTATGCACTCTTTGGCATCTTGCTTTTCTCACTCATGTTACCTCTTGATAATCCCTCCAAATCAACCGGAATAGGTAGCTCCTAATATGGTAGAATCTTTGTACTGGATGCATAAAATTCCCCCATCTTATTTATACAGGATAAATTCCCTGGAGTGAAATTTCTGGGACAGAGTATATATATGCAATTATAATTTAATACTCTTGCCAGATGTTATATTACCAAAAGGCTATAACAATGCATATTTTCACTGGCAGTGAATGAGAGAAACCTTTGCATTCCCACCAGCGATAGGTATTATTGGGCTTTTCAATTCCCATCTGTCTGAGAGTTATAAAATAATATATTGGTGTTGCTTAAATTTACATCTCCAGATCACTAGTAAATTTGAGGATCTTCATATGTTTGCTACCTATTTGAATTTTCTATTCTGTGAATTGTTTGTTCATGCTTTTTGATTATATCTCTACTGGGGTCTTTTGGCAACTTGTCTCAATTTGCGAGGTGTCTTTGAATGTTATAAATATTAAACATTTGTTTGTTCTCTGTATTGCAAATATTTTCCCAAGGCTTTCATTTGCATTTTGACTTGGTTTATAGTATCTCTTGACATACTTACACAATCAAATAGTCTATCTTTTCTTTAACAGTTTCTAGGTTTCCAGTCATGAGTAAGGTATCTCTGCCCCTAGATTTTTCATATAAACACCTAGATTTTTTAAAATAATATTTTATTGAAGTATAGTTGATTTATAATGTTGTGTTTATTTCTACTGTACAGAAAAGTGATTCAGTTATACATATATATACATTCTTTGTCATATTCTTTTCCACTATGGTTTATCACAGGATATGGAATACAGTTCCCTGTGCTATACAGTATGATGACCTTGTTGTTTATCCATTTACTATATAATAGTTTGCATCTGTTAATCCCAAACTCCCAGTTCATCCCTCCCATATCCCCCTTTGGCAGCCACAAGTCTGTTCTCTATGTCTGTGAGTCTCTTTCTGTTTCATAGATAAGTTCATTTGTATAAGCACCTAGATTTTGTTGTAAGATATTGATGTTTTTAAATTAGGAGTTCCCTATTGGCTCAGCAGGTTGAGGATCTGGTGTTATCACTGCTGTGATATGGGTTCAATCCCTGGCCTGGGAACTTCTACATGCCTCAAGTGAGGTCAAAAAAAATTTTTCAATATTTTTACATTAAAATTTTAACCCATTTGAAATTTTTTCTTTTGATTTAGGACACAAAGGTGGGAGTACACATTTATTTTTTATGTAATAGCCAGTTGTGCTAGCAACATTTATTAAATAATTCATCCTTTCTCACTGAATTGATATATCCACCAATTTTGCATTTATTGACTCTCACATATAATGGGATATATTTTTTAGATTCTGTTCTGCTCTATTCTGTACCATGATTCTATCTGTGTATTCCTAGGTCTATAGCATTTAATATCTATTAGGGTAAGTCCTCCCTTACTAGTCTTTCTTTTTTTCCAAAATACGTTTTTTGCTTTGTTTTGGAGCATTTATTCTCCCATAAAAATGTTTAAATCATTTTATTCAATTTTCCAGTCCTCCCTTTCCCTAAAATTCCCTTGGGATTCTATTTAGGATTGCATCAAATACATTTATTTTGTGAGAATTGGCATTTTGTGATAAATTGGTTTTCAATCCAGTAGAAAAATATGCATTTCAGAGTTCCTGTTGTGGCACAGTGGTTAACGAATCCTACTAGGAATCATGAGGTTGCGGGTTCGATCCCTGGCCTTGCTCAGTGGGTTGAGGATCCAGCGTTTCTGAGAGCTGTGGTGTGGGTTGCAGACGCAGGTCGGATCCCAAGTTGCTGTGGCTCTGGCGTAGGCCAGCGGCTACAGCTCCGATTGGACCCCTAGCCTGAGAACCTCCATGTGCTGCAGGAGCAACCCTAGAAAAGGCAAAAACACACACACACACACACACACACACACACACACCCAAAAAAAAAGCATTTTCATTTGTTCCAACATTATTTAACTCCTTGACCCCTGACTTCTGCCAATAAGATGAGACCTTTTGCTTACTTCCTCAATTCATCCTCACCCTAGGTAACACCTTGGAAGATATTTTAATTTCTCTAAAAACTTAAATATTTTATTTTTGGACTACTGTTAGCACTTAGCATTGCCCTATTCATTCATATATTCAACTAAACATTTATTTAGAACCTTTGCTGTGCATAATTTGAGGCACTGGGGATATATCATGTTAAAAAAAAAACTCTGCTGTCATAGAGTTTACATATGGGGAGACAGATACTAGACAAAATAAGTTATATGCTATATATATATATATCATATATGATAAATAAGTTACATACCATATAGTATTTAACACTTTGAATAGGTGACAGATGCTATAGAGAAAACCAAAGCATGAAAGTAGGATGGAATACCACAGCACTGAGCAGAGGGTGCATTAAAGTGTTAAAGAGTGTGGTCAGGGAAGGGCTGAAGGAGAAAGGCCTTGGAGAGAAAACTTGAAAGATGTGAGAGAGGGAGCCATGTAGATGTCTAAGGAAGCACAATCCAGGCAGTAAGAATGCACTGAGAAGGGATCGTGCTTAACCTATTCAGGAACAACAAAGAGACCAGAGTGACTGAGGTGGAGTTGAGGGGTGGGGCATCGGAATATGAGGAGATGAGATCATAGAGATTACAGGGTCACATAGGCCTTGCTGTCTGTTATAAAGACTTCAGCTGTTTTATGGCTGAGTATTATGCTTGAAATAAATGAGAATGCCATTTGCAGCAACATGGATGAGCCTAGAGGTTCTCATACTAAGTGAAATAAGTCGGAAAGAGACAGACAAATACCATATGATATCACTTATACATGGAATCTAATTTTAAAAATACAGGAGTTCCTGTCACGGCTCAGTGGAAACAAATCTGACTAGCATCCATGAGGACGCAGGCTTGATCCCTGGCATCCTTCAGTGGATTAAGGATCTGGCATTGCCACGAGCTGTGGTGTAGGTCGAAGACTCAGCTCAGATCCCACGTTGCTGTGGTGTAGGCAGGTAGCTGTAGCTCCGATTGGACCCCTAGCCTGGGAATCTCCATATGCTGTGGGTGTGGCCCTAAAAAGACAAAAAAAAAAAAAAAGAACTTATTTACAAAACAAAAGCAGATTCACAAACATAAAAACAGACTTGTTGCCAAGGGGGAAAGAGATGGAATGGATCGGGAGTTTGGGATTAACAGGTACAAACTATTATATATCGAATGGATAAACAACAGGGTCCTGCTGTATAGCACAAGGAATTATATTCAATATTCTTTGATAAACCATAGAGGATAAGAATATGAAAAAGAATATATATATATATGTATATATAATCTGAATCATTTGCTGTACAGCAAAAATTAACAGAACATTGTAAATCAACTATACTTCAATAAAATACTTTTTTAAAGAATTTTATTATTAAAATTTTTTATTAAAAATTTTTTATTAAAAAAAAAGTCTTCAACTTTCACTCTCAGGAAAATGGAAAACAAACTTTGGACAGTTCTTAAAAAGAGCACCATTACTGGAGTTCCTGTCGTGGCTCAGCAGGTTAAGAACAAGACAGCGTTCATGAGAATGTGGATTCCATACCTGGCCTCACTCGGTGGGTAAGCATCCCACATTGCCATAAGCTGCTACATAGGTCACAGATGCAGCTTGGATCCGGCATTGCTGTGGCTGTGGCATAGGTCTGCAGCTGCAGCTATAATTGGACTCCTTCCATATGCTGCAGGTGCAGCCTTAAAAAGAAAAAAAAAAAAAAAAGAGCACCATTATCTGAGTTAATGGTTTAACAGCATGATTGATCTGATTGCTGTGTTAAGATTAGTGAAAGAAGGGCATTCCTGTCGTGGCACAGCAGAAACGAATCTGACTAGTATCCTTGATGATGCAGGTTCAATCCCTGGCCCCACTCAGTGAGTTAAGGATCTGGCATTGTCGTGAGCTGTGGGGTAGGTCGCAGACACAGCTTAGATCCCACATTGCTGCGGCTGTGGCATAGGCCAGCAGTTGCAGCTCTGATTCAACCCCTAGCCTGAGAATTTCCATATGCTGTGGGTGCTGCCCTAAAAAGAAAAAAAGAAATTAGTGAAAGAAGACAAGATGAGTTAGCAAGCTATCACAGTAATCTAAGCAAGAAGTAACAGCCTTATGGACCAGGGGACTGGTGGTGACAAGTGGTCAAAAAGGGTATAATTTTAAGACAGTAGAGCCAAGAGGATTTGCTGAAGGATTAGATGTGGGATGTATGAGAAAGAAAGAAATAGGTCAAGGAGAACTCTGAAGAGTTTTGCCTGAGCAACTGGAAAGATGGAATTCCATTAACTGAGACAGAAAACCATGAGAGGAACCAGGTGGCATGGGGAGTGGAGGTAGTAAATCAAGAGTTTGATTTTGGACATGCCTATCAGACTTCGAGGTAGCTGAGATAGTAACTGGATATACCAGATGGTGCTGAGGAGAGATCCAGACTAGAGACATACTAGACATACTGGAGTTCTTAGCGTATGTTTGGTATTTGAAAGCACATACCTGGATAAAATTACAGCTGAGATAACAAAGAGAAGAAACCCAAAGATTTTATCAAAAAGATGAAGATAGGAGGAGCCAGCAAAAGACAGTGGAGAGAAAATGTTTAGTGAAGTAGGAGGAAAACCAGGAGACTGTGGTATCCTATAAGCCATATGAAGAAAGTATTTCTAGAATAAGGGGATGATCAACTGCCAAATGCTGCTGATGAGACAAGATGAAGATTTAGAATTGCCAGGTGAATTTAGCAACATCGAGGTCATTGGTGACCTCAAAGAGAATGTTCACGTAGCCAGTGTAAAAAAGGTTTAAAAATTTAAAGAGCACAGACTTATGGACAGCATCTGGAAAAGGAAGTGATACATTCATTAAAATTGGTGTTTTCAGAGTGCCCAGGTGGTTCAGCAGTTTAAGGATCCTGTCTTATCACTGCTGTGGCTCTGGTTACTGCTGTGGCCTCGGTTTGATCCCAGGCTGAGGAACTTCCACATGCCACAGGTGCAGCCAAAAAAAAAAAATTGCACTTAGATTAACTATACTTGTATTTGTTTATATCTGGTTTTTTTTCATTTTCAATTATAAGAGATAGAAGGGATCTTCATATCATATTGAACACGTTGTGGTTCTCAATAGGTGTTTGTTGAGTAATACCTAACACTAACTAGCAATGGATATCCTCATTGAGTCAACATACTAACAGAATGACAGGGGTCCAAGACCCGATGGTCCTTAAATGAAAAAAGTGTTGTCTTTTACAATGGACCTACAAGATCTAAACTGCTGACTGTGCTAAATATTAAGGTAAAATAACATTACTTCTAGTCTAGAGCCCTAACACCAACTTAAATAATAATATTTGAAAGTTCCTAGTTAGGCAGCAAAGGCGGGGGGAGATGTCACCTATAACAGATGGCTCTACTCTATGACATTTTAATCAAAGAACCAATTGTCCTTTAAAGCTTGGATTTCAAAATCTGTATATTTAAAAGATCATTAGCAGGAGAAATAAAAACCCAGGGAAATAATGCAATCCAAATAAACCAGGTTTTGGTAGAAAATGTCTTCATGTGAGAATTGCGTATTAGATGGAAATCAAACATGAAAGAAAAAGAAGCAGAGGAAAATATTGTAAGAGATAGTGTTCGTAGTTCTACTTCAGTGGACTTGGTGAATAAAGAAGCAATTGTGAATTCTCTTCAAGCATTTCATACCTCAAGCCATTGTGAAGGGTTTACACTATTCCTTTTACAAAAAGTAGAATTAAATGAGATTTCCAAAGCCTTACCAATCTTACCTCACGTACGGTTCTTTGATTACAGTTTTAAACACCTCTAAAATTCAGGGTAAACATTCTCACCCACTTAGGAAAAAAACACATCAGGATGAACTCTCACAGGCAAAACATTAGGTTGAAATTCACATAGTAAATAAAGTGTGTATGAGGAGAGAATATTCTAATGACTAAGGTGAGGAATACAGTCAAGGCAGTGCCTTTATCCTTAAGGATATGAAAAAATGTGATAAGTGAGGGTAAAAAAAACAGACACCATTTATAAAGCTGTGCATCATTTGCTATAGGCTACTGTTGTGCAGGCACTGGATGTCTTTGAATCTTTGGAGGAAATTTGACATTAAAAATAACTGGGGAGTTCCCCAATGGCTCAGCAGGTTAAGGATCTGGCATTGTCACTGCTGTGACTTGGGTTTGATCCTGGCCTGGGATCTGCATGCTGATGGTGTGGCCGAAAAAAAAAAATAATAATAATAATGACTGGATAACAGGATAAATTATTAATATGTTATTCTATCTGGTTTTTCAGCTAATATATCAGATAGGTGTTTTTAAAAATGTCTCTCAGGGAGTTCCCACTGTGGCACAACGGGATCTGCAGTGTCTTGGGAGGACTGGGATGCAGGTTCAATACTTGGCACAGTGGATTAAGTATCTGGCATTGCCGCAGCCTTGGCTTAAGTCACAACTGCAGCTCGGACCTGACCCCTGGCCTGGGAACTACCTATGCCACAGGACAACCAAAAAAGAAAAAAGAAAAAAAAAAGCTCTCTCAAACAAGTAATAATAATAATGCTAAATTTAACACACTAAGCCATACTTCCTAGTTCCATATAAAAACAGACATTTTTCCAGAAGTACAAGAAATAAGTTGGACTAAGTAAGTCAGTGTTTGTCAAACTGGAATCCACAGATGTATTCTCAAGGGGATATGCAAGTTATACGAGAAAGATAAAATCATCTATTTTAGTAATAACCTTTAAGTATATTTTGAATCATCTGGATAACTAACTACCTTATTATCAAGACTACCCTGTAACTCAATACTTATGTTTGCGTTTACAATCCTGTGGTGCCCAAGGATCACTCGTAATCATGGTGTTTCTTACACACAGGTTGGGCAATATATGACGGCCGTTCTGTTGGCATAGTCTAACATCAAAATGACTTAATTTGCTTTTGTTTACCAGTAGTAGATTAAAAACATTTTTATCCTTTACAGTTTAGACATTTTTACAAAATAAGACTTTATTTCTTTGCTTATTGAAATTGATTTAATATAAAAACAATGTAGTAAAGAAGAATGATGTGTTTCTTTCCACAGGCTAATCGAAGAAAATAGACATAAAATTATAAATAAATGATTCAATTCATACCAAGTTAAGTTACATGGTACCCCAGCGGCAGTGGGAAATGAAGGGTTCAGAGTGTTTTGAATAGACAATAGAGGTACTAGAATTCATGTATCACAAAGCAGACTGAACACACTGAACTGAAAACAAACAACAAAAAAGAAACAAATAGCACTGTGCCAGTCAGAGGCAAATGCATTTTGCTAACAAACACATTGCTTACAGTTACCAACTCTTAGGATAAATGCAACCAAAACTCAGAGACGTTTTTTGGTCAAAAGAAACTTTCTGAATCTCTAATATCAGGCTGTGCCATAAATTCATAGGTCCATTCAATAGGTTGGTGCTTTAATATGAATTCATTTACTAAAAGGTAAAATTAATATTAGTAATAATGAAGACTCCAATGATGGTCCACTATGTTGAAGATCAAAAGAATCTGAGGTGTTCCCGTCGTGGCTCAGCAGAAATGAATCTGACTAGCATCCATGAGGACACAGGTTCAATCCCTGGCCTCGCTCAGGGGGTTAAGGATGCGGTGTTGCTGTTAGCTGTGGTGTAGTTCGCAGACACAGCTTAGACCTGGCATTGCTGTGGCTATAGTGTAGGCTGGCGGCTACAAATCCCATTTGACCCCTAGCCTGGGAACCTCCATATACCATGGGTACAGCCCTAAAAAAAGACAAAAAATAATAATAATAATTTGAGTAGGGAGTTCCCACTGTGGCACGAAGGGTTGGAAATCCAGCATTGTCACTGCTGCGGCTCGGGTTCAATACCTGGCCCTGGAACTTTTGCATACCTTAGACATGGCCAAGGAAAAAAAAACTTAAAATTTTTTATATTTTTATGTTAAATTCAATGTTACAAATTTTGTTTTAGCAAAATAGTATGTCATACTAAATTGATAATTAGTCTTCACCTTGGTTTTATAAATGTACATTATTTAACTATTATTATAATACAGTTGAACATAATAGAGTTTTCAACATTGAAACCTCAAAGAATTTTGCCTTTCAGAGAGGACTGTGCTTTAGTCCAGTTCGAGAAACTCTGAACAAATAATATCTAAAATGTTTTCCAGCTATACTTTTCTACATCTCTGACCTTTTATCATCACCATGGACACCACTGCCAGCTGGGTATCTTGCACACGCATGCTGATGGTGACCATAAGCTAAAAAGAAAACGAAGCTCAAAAAAAAAAAAATCAATCTGTCATCACAACTGAGATACTATCAAAAAGCAGTTGATGCTGAGATGCTCGGGTCATTTTCAGACGGAAAAGAGAACATGCATACATATTGGATGGCATCTAATTCATCTACTTCATTCAAAATGTATTATCCTAAAAAGAACTGTTTTAAAAATGAACAAAGCAAGTTTCCCTAAAATGAGACTGAGTGGAAAGTTAATGAATAGCCTGTTCATGATTCCAGACTGTTTATCAAAGACCCACCATTGGAAAAAAAAAAAAAATTGTCCAGATCTATCTTATCTGAAATTTTCAGGGAGCACAAGAAGGTAGCATGCAGCATTCTGGCCTCGCTGAGCATGACTGCTCATGCTGGCTCTTTTTTTTTTTCTTTCTTTCTTTTTTGCTTTCATAGCTAGCAGTGTATATAAATTAAATTCACATCTCCAATGCTTTGATCCTCTTTGACAGAGGAGAGTTGAATTTTGTATTGCTTATAAATCTCAATACATGATTATCAATTTCTGTTAGTTTTTAATTTTTTTATTTCTATTAATACCAATAGATAAGTTTACCAAGTTTTTAGCAGTTACCAAGCATTTGCATGTACTTTCCTGTCCTGTTGCAGTGAAATGGAAACACTGGCCAGAAAAAGAGATATTTCCTACAAACATGATTGAACTGAGGATGAATTGGCTTGCTTGCAACTTCTAGATTGTACTAAACAGGAACAAAAATCAGGAAAACAAAAGTTCTGTGAACTTTTGAGGTTGAGTTTGCTGGCTAGCTGTGTGCTGAGGAAGAAACACTGAATACAGAAACAAATGCAAAAAAAAAACAGACCTGGATTCCACAGCTGTCTTAGTCTTAGTTTCTTCTGCAGCAAGATGATGTTTTCTGTTTCTCCACAAGGATTTTGAGAGAATTATAATGCATGATATATACAAAATATTTGCTACAGACAAAGCACTCAATATGTTATCTATTTTTCAATACTATTATTAGTAGTATAAAAATTATTGTAATTACTGTTAACCCAGTGCCTGGCACTGAGTCATTTCTGAATAATTTTTAATTCTCATCCCTTTGGCTCAGGGTATAAGAATCACTCCTTTGCAATTTAGTACATGGCACTCAGTAGATTCAAAGGTAAGCTTCAGAGTTCCCTGATGGCTCAGCAGGTTAAGGATTTGGCATTTTCACTGCTGTGGGTCTGCTTACTGCTGTAGCATGGCTTCCATCCCTGGCTCAGGAACTTCTTCATGCCACAGGCGTGACAGAAAAAAAGTGAGCTACAGTGTTTTTAACCCTTCCCCCATCATCTCTGCCTAACCTGGGCCCTCTTAGTGCAAGTTAAACTCATATTGTTTAGAAATACCAGCTCCCTAGCAGTCCTTGAAGACCCTGTGTCTCCCCTGCCACTGATACTTCTCTCTGCATAAAGATTAATAGAATTAAATCTGCATAACTCTTTACAATTTAAAAAGTACATTCACCTACATTGTTGCATTTAATTCTTATAATATCTCCGTTATTTTTATCTTCATTTCAAGGATGAGGAAATTAAGGCTCAAAGAAATTAATAATTATAATAACAACAGATAACATTTGTTTTGGGCACTGAGCCAAGTGCTTTGTATACATGACTCAGCAAATCCTCAAAGCAAGTCCAGCAGCATGGTAGGCACCATTCTGAGACCCCCTGACCTGATCTGCCCTCCTCCCCCCTCCCTTGTACACACCTCTCTGTACCATCCTTGCTACTGTGAATCTGATGGTTTTCTAGTAGAAGTAATTAAAAACAGAGGTGATAACCTCTTTTCAAAAATAGCTGTTGCTCTAGCCCTTTCTTCTGGTCCCCCTCTCATCTCCTCAAAACCTAAAAACTGAAGAATTAGCACCTAGCATGGCACATCCAGAAGATGCCCCGATGGGCTGGTGCCTGTGCCCTTTCCATTGTTAGTTTTTTTTATATTTTTTTTTTAGGGCCACACATGCGGCATATGGAGGTTCCCATGTTAGGGGTCAAATTGGAGCTACAGCGGCCGGCCTACACCACAGCCACAGCAACAGCAGCTTAGGATCTGATCCCCGTCTGCGACCTACACCGCACCTCATGACAATGCCAGATCCTTAACCAACTGAGTAAGGCCAGGGACCAAACCCTCATCCTCATGGATACTAGTTGGGTTCATAACCCGCTGAGCCACAAGGGAACTCCATCAATTCTTAAATGTTTTTGATTACTAACCCTGACTGAAAAGACTTGCTGAATGTCCCCAGTGCCCACTGGTGTCCTTTGTGTGGAATGTATCCTTGGGTTTATCTCAGTAAAATATAACTTGCACATGGTTTTCATGCCAGCGGGCTCAACTTTGCCAGGCCTCTCTGAGATTATGTCAGGCATACAACTAGGCGGCTGTGAGGGGCAGAACCCAGCAGGCTGAGTTCAGTGCCCTGGCTCTTGGTAGAGCGCCATACTGTTTTCAGTCTGCGAGGCTTCAATTTTTATCTGTTTCTCCCCATGATATCAAACTGTTGTCTGCTATTCCTTGTGGAAGTCAGTGTCATATAACGGAGGGAATGAGAGGCTCAACCTGTAGTGACATATTTCCAGGGTCGGCTAAATATGGACAGTGGAGCTAAAAACAGCCATGCAGGACAGAGACCATATCACATACCCCAAACATAGCTAAGAGCTAGGAAATAAAAAAGTGACTGAGCAGCCAATATCCACATATCATCATTCATCTATTATAGCTATGCACTTTCTCAGAGAAGAGACTCCTGCTTTTTTCTGTGTCCGCTTACCCTTCTTTTATGCAAGACTCTAGCAAGTGTAAGATCTGCATTCTAAACCCTCAACAGGTTAGAATCAGGAGAAAGGCCAACACACTCACTTCCACAGGAATAATAATCAAAGGTTTGACATCCTGGGAAGAAACATAAAAATCAGAAGCGCAGTTATCCAAAAACATTCACTCCAAAGGCAAAATAATAATAGTAATAAATAAAACTTGCACATTGCAATAGCCTCTAGGACATCATTAAATTAGAACAAAAAAGAATTCCTCAATTTATTTATTCATCTATATAATCAAGGAGAGTTATTAAGCATCTAGTATTTTTCAGGAGCTAGTTGTTTGAGATGCAATCATGAATGAGACAACATTCCAGTTCACCAGGAAAGTTTAATCTAAATGAGGATACACAGCATTTTAATACAATACAGTTGATCACAACAGAATGATAAAGAAGGCAAGAACGATATAGCATCACAGGGGAAGGGCTCAGAACCTAGCAGAGGAAGCTCAGAAGAGGTTTCTCAGAGAAACTGGGGTCCACATCAAGGCTGGAGGGATAGGTGGAAGTTAGAAGGGAAAGTGGCCTGAGGGAGAGTGTTCCAAGAATCGAGAATGGTATGTGCAAAGGTCCAGAGGAAAATAACAGCCCAGAGCCAGCTTTTTGGGCATGCAACCTGTCCACAGATCCCCATGGTCAGAAGCCAGCACACGCACACACACACACACACACACACCAGACTTGTTCAATATTCTGCTCTCATGTCCTAAAATTCTTAATGATTTTGCCTTTGAACTTGTGTTTTTGTTAAGTGAACATGGTCCTGTAGGACCGTGGAGCATGCATCTGAGCAGATGACATACAACACACCCCACAGCTAGATGCTCATTTATCTATAACATTCATTTGACACATAGAATTCCAGAAGATCCAAAATGTGGAAGTTTACCGAGACTCAAAACAAGTATAAAATAAACATGTTATATCTTCGAGTGAGTGAGTGGCGGCTCTGACTTCCCCCAAGAGGCTTCATTTTCTGTTCCAACCAGAACTTACTTCAAACGCAGAAAGAAGGCAATAGCGTTCTAAGAAATGTTGATGACCAAGGACTCTCATCTTTTCTTATGGTTGCTTCTCTGTAGTAGTCAACCACTTGTGCTGAAAATGACTTAGAAAGAAAGGGGAGAAAAAGAGTAACTCTTAGTTGTTTTTCATTTCAGTCCTTCCTACTGATGAGTAAGTGTTGGTAGAATATGAATGTATCAAAAAGTGAAAGAGAAGCAGTTGACTCAGTATGGTGAAACATTTCCCACTGTTTAAAAGAGAACCAAATACATATGTATGTACACGTTCCAAAATACTAATTATATAATTTCAGTGATTCAGCATACCAAATAGATGCTCTTATGTTTAAAAACTGATATAAAACAATATAAAGTTGAACAATAAAATTCATGATGATTTAAATTTTTAATTTTTCTTTACTTAGAAAAATATTAAGCAGCAAATAAAAAAAAAACATTATAACAACTGGAGAGAGTGTGGTAGAAGACAAAAGTTTTGTATTTTTTCCTCCTTTTTAAAAAAAAGGAGTCCCAGAGTTGCCCTTGTGGCTCAGCGGGTTAAGAATCTCACATAGTTTCCTTGAGGATGCAGGTTCAATCCCTGGTCTCACTCAGTGGGTTAAGGATCTGGTGTTGCTGCAAGCTGCAGTGTAGGTCATAGATGGAAGGGAGGAGAAAGAAAGAAAAACCATCTAAGAATTAGGGCAAAATAAGACATTTCAGACAAAGTGAAAAAGTGCCACCAACAGATGCTCAATAAAGAAAATTCTAAAGCCTATACTTTACTGAGAAAGAAAACTGCTTCAGATAAAAGATCTAAGATGTCAGAAGGAAGGAAGTGCCAATTGGGAAGATTTTTCAAGGTCATCCCTACTGCTACTGTGCCTATTTTTGGCTTGCACGCACACATAAAAACCTTCCCAGAAAATCAGATGGACAAAGGAATCACCATCCCTGCATCTTTTTTTTTCCTTTTTTTTCTTTTTTCTTTCTTTCTTTCTTTGTTTTTTTTGTTTTTTTTGTTTTTATGGCTGCACATGTGGCAGATGGAAGTTCCCAGGCTAGGGGTCAAATCAGAGCTATAGCTGCTGGCCTACACCACACCCAAGATGAGCAGCATCTGTGACCTTAACCCACTGAGCAAGGCCACGGGATGGAACCCATTCAGATTCATTTCAGCTGAGCAGCAATGGGCACTCCTCTGCATCCTTTCTTTACCTTTGACACCAGCCCCTGGGATGCGATATGATTTTTGTCTTACTACCTTGATTAATGGCTGGAGTTGGGCTGGGGGTATGGTGCAATTTCAGATGCTTCCCCCAGCCCTTCCCTATGATAACTCTTAAGGTACCTGCCAAGGACCTAAGTGGGGACCAAGCAGGGGAGGAGGGGAAGGTTGAATAGGAAGAGCCTCAACTGTGGTGCAATTCTGAGAAATCTCAGCCAGGCTGACAGCAAGGCCCTGCCCTGATTCTTCAGCTCAGAGCAGTTCCTTGTCGGACAGTTATGATTCCTACACTGCACTCAGTCATTGGCTGGGGCAACTGGGTGGAGAAGGCACGGCCTGATTGTGGTTGACCCAAAGTGCAGTAAGTGGGGCTGTCAATCAGCTGCACTCCTCCATGCAGATGCTCTTGAAGGACTTCTGAGCAGCACCTCCCTGGCCTCCACGGAGAAGAAATGGCATATGTGTTCTAAGAAATAAATACAAGAATATTTGTAACGCAGTGTTTATAATAACCCCACACTGGAAACACTCAGATGTCCATCCATAGGAAGATGGATGAATACACAGTGTCAGAAGCATAAGTGGAATGCTATTCAGCCATGAATGGACTACAGCTACCCGGCATCCACAAGGGTGCATTTCACAGACAATGTTAGGTCAAAAAAAGAAAATCACAGAGAAATTATGGAATACGGTATTTCCATTTATCAAAATCAAGCATAAGTAAAATTAAATGATATGTTCTTGATGATATGTACATGAATGGTGAAACTGTAAAGAAAAGCAAGCATTAACACAAGTGTAAGGATAATATTTATCTCTAAGGAAAAGAGAGAGGAATCTCAGTTTGCTTCTTCTTTTTTTTTTTTTTTTAGGGCCACACATGTGGCATATGGAAGTTCCCAGACTAGGGGTTGAATTGGAACTGCAGATGCCAGCCTACCTCACAGCCACAGAAATGGAGATCGGAGTCATGCCTGTGACCTACACTGCAGCTCATGGGAAAGCCAGATCCTTAACCCACTGAGCGAGGCCAGAGATCAAACCCACGTCCTCATGGATATTAGTCAGGTTTGGTACCAATGAAACCAGGACAGGAACTCCGAGTGGACTTGTAATTCTATTTCTCTGCTTCTTTTGATCAGGGATCACCTTTTAGAGATCCATGCCTTCAGAAGAGCCAGTGAGGCCATTTGCAGAGTGAAAAGAGTATAGACCTTGAAGTCAGTCAGATCACTTCTAAGTTGGGTGTGACCTTGGGCATATGGCTTACTCTCTCCATTCTTTTGTCTGATATCTTTTAAAATGAGGATACTAATGTGTACTTTGCAGAAATGCCATGAGCCTTCAAATGATATATGTCAATGGCCTAGCTCAAGGCCTAGAAATAAAGGATGATTCAAAATGATGGAGCTGGGATTATTTTCCTCATTTCTTGATAGCAAGCTAAATTCCTGAAACCAACCCTGAAAATGCTGCTCAAGTGTCCTGGAGAGAACTTTGGGGTGCTGCCATGAACTTTGTTAGCCCTCGCCTATTCAATATGTTTATCAATAGCTTGAGACAGAGATGAAATGTCTCAGTGGCAAAGCACTAGGCCAGATGACTAAAACACTTCAGCGGACCCAAATAACACTGGGACCAAAATCAACAAGGGGAAATTTGATGTGACTTAAAGGAAGGCCTAGGCTTGATCTTCCTGACACTTGGAGTTGACACTCCACTAGTAGCAAGCTAAGTCTTTTAAGACCCATGTAATTTTCAGTTTGATATGAGCTCACAGTGCATGAGAGAGCCCTATCACAGATGCCAATTCAGATGACGTGACAAGAAGCAGCAGAGGGGAATGACGTGGCAGGCCGTAACTGTAGGGGCACAAAAGGCAGCTCTCTCTCTCCTCATGAGGGCCCGTTACCTTCTCAGAGATTCTTAGGAAGTGGAGGTGAGACCATGCAGACTTGCATTTAATAGATCTCAATGCCATTTTTTTTTCTTTTTTGGTGTATGGAGTTTCCAGGCCAGGGATCAGATCTGAGCAGCAGTTTCGACCTAAGCTGCAGCAACGCCAGATCCCTAACCCCCTGCGTCAGGCTGGGGATTGAACCTTTGCCCCAGCACTCCCAAGACACCACTGGTCATGTTGCGCCACAGCAGGTACGCCTCAATGCAATTTTTAAACTTCTAAAAATCTTTGTTTCCATTACAACCTCAGGGAATAGGTACTACAAACCATCACAAAAACTTTTTTTTAAATACATGATAGCAAAAATATACTAAAATGGCTTGAGATAACCAAATGAACAGGAGCAAAAAGAAAGAAAGGGTCATAAAAATTGTCGTGGTGCTTGCAATGATGTGGTCATAGTCCTCTTTTGAAACACCAATTTATCTGGTTCATTTCAAAGAAGACTAATCAATGGCTTCTACTATTTTCTTCCAGCTCCAAATTTGCCAAGCCATAGCAGGACAACACCAAGTCCTTAGTCACTAGGCCACCAGGAAACTCTTTTTTAAAAAGGTTTTGGCTACATAGTACCACTGGGTGGTGCTCCAAGTCCACAAAAGCATCTTGGAACTGCAGGGAGCGATAAAAAACAGGCAGCCACTGACCGGTTTTCAGAGGCACAAAACATTTAAAATATTTTCTCTTGTATTGATGCATAAAGAACCACAAACATGGAAGGAAAGGAAGTGGCCATCTTTAGAAAGAAAGAAAACATCGCAACTGAAAAAGAAAGAAACAAAGCAGAAACAGCCAGCTAGGAAAGAGGCTGCTGAAGCAGTTTGGAGATCAATACGCAATCTCCTTTGGCAGAGAGTGTGATTGGCAGCTTACAATAATGA
Source organism: Phacochoerus africanus (assembly GCF_016906955.1). Taxonomy (NCBI): domain Eukaryota; kingdom Metazoa; phylum Chordata; class Mammalia; order Artiodactyla; family Suidae; genus Phacochoerus; species Phacochoerus africanus. The sequence goes on from NC_062545.1 coordinate 55,475,280, forward strand.
TAGAATTGAAGTTCTAGCACAAACGGATTTTTTTTTTCTATTAATTGGCTTTACTAGTTGTACAGAGGCCTCTTCTGCAGCTGTATTTTGCATGCGTACACTCTGGATGTGTGCATCTTAGGAGCCTATGTTAAACACGTTCCTACAAAGAAGGCCAGGGGCTGCCCTTGGGGCCCAGACAGTCTGTCTGGCTCCAACAACGATCCCCTTGGGAAAATCAAATACAAAATGCCGTTCAAACAGCCAATTATTGCACTGTTTTAGATAAAGCAACTTGCACTTTCCCTCTTTGTCAAATGCCTGAAAGGAAGGGTTGCAAACCAGAAGAGAAAGGAATAATGAGCTTTTCATTATCTACAGAGCCATTGCCAAAAGGTCCTTTGACAAAGAGAAGATGAGAATCAAGTGTATCTTGACTGGCATTTTCTTTTGTAGCTATACTAACATTGTCCAATGTGTGGTTTCATTTTACTGTACTGATTTCCCTAATACATGTTTAACACAATGTAGTTGGGGAATAACAAAATAGCTGGTGGTGCTGGGAAATAAAACAGATAGCTGACGCTTAATAAGCTTTTATGACATGCCAGGTGCTGAGACCACTTTACCTCCTCTCTCCCTTTAATACTCACAACAACCCTATGAGGAAGGCATTGTTATCATCTCCACTTTGCAAGTACAGTAACTTATGCCAGGAGACACAGCTCAGATGGGGCAGTACCTGGCTCAGCAGTTGCCTCACTTCACCAATGCATATCCTCGTCCTCTTCTGTAAGCACATTTCACTGAGATTTCAGGATGTCCTAGTTAAAGGACTCAGCCTCAGAAGTTGTCCTGGTTATGAGCTAGCTTGCTGGTCCCGTGCCCATCAGTCCCTGGGTCTCTCAGAGAAACACTGCAATCTGAAGATGAATGAAGACCACCTCCTGGCTTCCCAAAGGGCTATTTCACCCCAAATAAACTCAGCATCCTCTCTGCCCCCAGTGGAGAGGCTCATCAGACAGTCTGGGTTCTGCTGACTTCCATTTCCATGCCATGGCAGTCGGTGGAGAGCACCCAAAATCTTACAAACTTTAAGACCTAGGGCAGGGCACTTACCCTCATTTGTGTCTTTAAATCTTCAAAACAGATAATAACAATGCCTGTCTCATAGGCTATTGTGAGAACTGAATGATTTCCTGTACATAAGGCTTCTCATAGAACCTGGCACGCTGTACGAGCCAATACATGTTGACCACTATCAACACAGCTGATTCAGCATCCCTAGATTTGCACCCTCTTTTCTTTCTTTTTTTTTTTTTTTCTTTGTACAGCTGCACCTCTGGCATGTGGAAGTTCCCAGGCCAGGAATCAAGCCCACATTGTCGTGGAGATTACATCCTGTCCTTAACCCACTGAGCCACAATGGGAACTCATGCACTCCCCTTTCTAATCTCAGCCTCTTTGGCTAGCTCCTCTCTCCACACACGACTACTGGTCTACCTTGAAATCATCCTTACTTCCAGGTCCCTCCATCTCCAAAGAACCATGTAGTTAGATGGCAGACTAAGGTCATTATAATGCCACCAGGTTTATGACATTCTCCATATTAAAAAAAATTAATCATGACTCTCCATTTTCTAGAAACTAAAGTTTTATATCCTTAGTCCAAAGTCCAATGCTTTCAACAGTCTGCTCCCAACCTATCTTTGCAAGCTTCTCTCCTCAGCTCTTCTTGCTCTATGCCAATCATGCCTCATGACCATCCCACGCTTTTGTACACGCTACTCCACACACACAGCGATTTGCCACCCCCATCTCTCAAAAGCTAACTCATCACTTAAGCCATAGGTTAAACCTTACTTTCCCCCAAACTGAAGTGATTTTTTCTAGTAGAAATTCCCACAGCTTTCTTTTGGCTCGCTCATTTATTTCTCTCCACTTATTCACTCATTTTATTGTTACTCTCCTCTTATTTTCCTCAAGCAGATTATAAGAAGATTGAAGGCAGTGACTGTTGAAATTGTGTACAGATATCCCTCAATTTATGATGGGGTTATATCCAGATAAACCCATCAAAAGTTGAAAATAAGTCACACATGTAACACACCTAAACTATCCAACATCATAGCTTAAGCCTTGCTCAGGATACTTACATTAGACTACAATCGGACAACTCATCTAACGCAAAGCTTATTTTATAACACAGTGTTGAATATCTCATGTAACCTATTGAAAACTGTACCAAAAGTAAAAAACAGAATGGCTATCTGGGAACAGGATGGTTGTACGTGTACCAGTTGTTTACCCTGGTGATTGCTTGGCTGCCTGGGAGCTTCAGCCCTCCCCTCTCTCCAGCATCATGGGAGAGGATGGTATCTCATATCACCAGTCCAGGAAAAGATCAAAATGCAAAAGCATTTTCAACGGAGTGTGTATTTTCTCTTACATGAACTTGAGAAACTGGTGTTTCCAAAGCAGGACTATGACCAGGTCATTGCAATCACCATGACTGTTACCCTGTCCATCTGTGTATTAATTTCTGTAGCCGAAGGTCCTGAGCTGGTCTGTGAGAAGCTCGGAAGGAATTTTTCATGGAATGAAGCTGGAGAGAACTCTACTTCCAGCCTCACAAGAATCTGTATTTGTGGCCCCGAGAGGCTGAAAATTTAAGTGGAAGGATCTCAGATCGTGGGTGTGAGGTGTTCAGTAAAGTATGGTTAGAAGTGCCAAAGGGAAAAAATAGCAGCCTGACTGGCACCAAGCTCCAAGCAGATCAATTTTTCCTGAAGGCTCTAGCCAACAAAACACTCCAGCAACCTCTTCGGGTTTAAGAGAAATTGCTTTTACTGAGAAATACCAAGAATGATCAAGAAAGAATATACCATATATATATTTAATGGTTTTAACATTATTGAAACAGGAGCTTTTCTCTAAGTATCAGACTCCTCTGGTTAAAAAGTTGGTAGAATGGATGCTTGCTTTCATTTGCATGGCTTCCCAAAAGTTTGATTTTGATCTTCCAAACTCTGATTACTCTGAAGAAAATAGAGCAAGAGAGGCCACATCTTGGGTGTCTTTTTGAGACCTCGTAACACCTGCCTCCATCATTCTGGGAGGGCAATACTGCACGAGCTCAATAGAACAAAAGATAATTTTCCCCTCATGCTCCATGTCCATTGCATGACAAGTAGGGAGGCCACTGCACATAGTCACTCAGGGACCCAGGCTCATAGAGGCTCCATCATCAGGAATATCACCCTGGAACAGCCCCTGTCAGGGGCAGAGAGAATTCACCCCAGCCCAGAAGTGTCAGGTTAGACTTTCACTCACAGTGCATTGGCCAGAAGTGGTCATACAGCTCTACCTCATGCAAAATGTCTTAGACACACAGCTCTGAATTCCACTCTGGTGGATATCAGTGTCCATTGCTTCTGGGAAAGGTATAAGAGACTCAATAATGCAATGAAATAAGTCACACATGGGGAGACTAGAGAGTCCAAGTGAATGACTTCAGTGTGTTTAATTCCTGGATCAGAAGTTAAATTCCTTCTGAGGCACATCAACATCTGTCTCTTTGAGTTAGAAAAATCATCTAGGCCTTCTTTGATATTTTGATTAATGGACCATTTACAGGATGTGACTAAGTAGAACATTTTTTCTTTACCTTCTGAGTAGAGAATGGTCAGACAATAAGCACTTGACTTTGTATGATGGTCAAGAGCAAAATTAAAGACTAACATTTTCCTGTATGCTGTGACTTCATGGAGCTGTTATTTGCCGTAGTAGTGATTGTTTTTTAATTTCCTGAGTCCTGAGAGAAAGAACATGCATTAATAAGAACCCCACAACCAGCTTTCTTCACAGAAAAAAAAATATGAAGTGACATGACAAATGAATCTACCAAGAAATTTCTCTCCTTTGAGTGAAGCCAAAACTCCAGAGACTAAAGGCAATAATTATTGCTGCTTTCTCTTGCTGATGCTTAGCTCAAGATGTTTATTCAAGAGAGTTAAAGAAGAAGAAATGCAAAATAGAGGATTTTTCAAGCAGTGCTTTGAAATTAAAGTTAACATCCTTAGGGAAAGTAATTTCAAAAGCAAAAATAGATGACACTAGTTTCCATTCTTATTTGAGCTCTTATACCAAACTAAAAAGGACTTTTACATCATCTGGACAGAATTTCTCAATCAAGGGTGCACATTAGAAACATCTGTGGAGTTTGAAAGTGTATGTATACTTGAGTTCAAACATCAGGGATTCTGATTCAACAGGTCTGGGTGTGGGCACAAGCATCTGTAACTTTTTTTTTTTTTTTTTGGCTGCCCCTGTGGCATACAAAAGTTCCAGGGCCGGGGATCGAACCCTCACCATAGAAGTGACCCAAGTCACAACAGTGACAATGCTGGATCCTTAATCTGCTGAACCACCTGAGAACCCCAGCATCTGTAATTTTTTTTTCTTTTTTGGCTGCCCCTCAGTATATGGAGTTCCAAGGCCAGGGATCAGATCTGAGCCACAGTTGTGATTTACACTGCAGCTGTGCCAGTGCCAGATCCTTAGCCCACTATGCCCAATAGGGGATTGAACCTGCGTCCAGCGCTGCAGAGATGTCACATTGTTTATTTTCTGTCTTTGCCTGCTAACTATAAACTTCTCAAAGGAAGGACTATGTTATTTCACTCACCAAGGTATACTTAAAATCTAGCCTAGTGCCTGGCACAGAGCAGCTGCTCAAAATCTTTGTAATGAATGAGTGGTAAAATGGATGTGTAATAGAGTAGAAGGGAGTCCAACATGCCTTGGGGGAAAAGAAGAGAACCAGTGCTGTTAGATCCAAGAAGGCCTCACAGAAAAGAAGACACATGAACTGAGTCTGGAACAATTAATAAGATTTTCCTGGGCTGTGAAGAAGGAAAGCTTTCCAGGCAGTGAGAATACCCAGGGCAAGGGACAGAGGCAGAATACACATGTTTGTCAAATGAAGTTTGGGTGTGTCCAGAAGGTTGGCAGAGTTAAACTAGGAAACAAGGCTAGAGGGATGAATTGGAGCCCATCGTAAAGAGTCTTGTAAGTAGAGGGCAATTTTAGTTTGCAAGGCAAACTTAGAGCAAATAGGCAGAAGAAAAAGAGAGCAAAGGGCAAAATTCTGGAAATGACCTTCTTAAGAGAAGTAGAGAGATGGAGTTCCAGTTGTGTCTCAGCGGGTTAAGTGTCCGTGGGGATGCAGCCCAATCCCTGGCCTGGCTCAGTGGGTTAAGGATTCAGTATTGCCACAAGATGCAGCATAGGTCACGAATGTGCCTTGGATCTGGTGTTGCTGTGGCTGTGGTGTAGCCCAGCAGCTGCAGCTCCAACTTGACCCCTAGCCCAGGAACTTCTCTATGCCATAGGTATGACCCTAAAAAGAAAAAAAGAGAAGAGAGAGAGGTAGAGGAAAAAATGAGTTTGAACAGAGCAGTTGGAGAGAAGGAAAACCCAAGGAGGAAAGTATAATGTGAGGCAAAGAAGAGAGTTTTAAGGAAGAAGAGGCCAAGGATGTCAGATGCTGCAAAGAGAAAAAAGCATTAGAATTTAGCAAATAAACAGATGAGTAATGACCATAAAGAGACTCAATACAGTAGAGTTAGTGATGCAAAAGTCAGATTATAAGAAGGATTTTTGGTTAACTTTTTTTTGAAATAATTTTAGACTTGCAGAAAAGTAGCAATAAGTAATAAATGATAACTTTGTAGAAGTGGAGAAAGCTGGAAGACATCACCTTAACCAAGCCACCGTAGTTAACATCCCCAGTATTAAGGTGTTATTAACGTCATAAGCTCCCCAGAATGATGTATTGAGAAGGACCAAAAATGAACAGCCTCAGTCTGATCATACGGAAGCATCAGACAAACCCAAATGGAGAGCCAATCTACAAAATGGCTGGCCAGCTCTCTTTTAAAATATCAAAGTCCATTTCTCCAAAGGAAAAATAGAGATGGCCAATAGGCACATGAAAAGATGCTCAGCATCACTAATTATTAGAGAAATGCAAATCAAAACCACAATGAGGTATCACCTCACACAGGTTAGAATGGCCATCATCAAAAAGTATACAAACAACAAATGCTGGAGAGGGTGTGGAGAAAAGGGAACACTCCTACACTGTTGGTGGGAATGGAAATTAGTGCAGCCACTTTAGAGAACAGTATAGAAGTTCCTCAGAAGACTAAATATAAAATTACCATATGATTCAGCAGTCCCATTCTTGGGTGTATATCTGGACAAAACTATAATTCAAAAAGATACATGCACCCCTATGTTCATAGCAGATCTATTCACAATACCCAAGATATAGAAACAATTTAAATGCCCATCAACAGATAAATGGATAAAGAAGATATGGTACATACATACTATTCAGCCATAAAAAAGAATGAAATGATATCATTTGCAGCAACATGGATACAGGTGGAGATTTTCATACTAAGTGAAGTAAATCAGGCAGAGAAAGACAAATATCATATGAGATCATTTATACGTGGAATCGAAACTATGACCCAAATGAACCTATCTATGAAACAGAAACAGATTCACAGACGTAGGGAATAGACTTGTGGTTGCCAAGGGGAAGAAAGTTGAGAGAGGGAAGGACTGAGAGTTTGGGGTTAGCAGGGGCAAAGTATTATATATAGAATGGATAAACAGTAAGGTCCTACTTATAGCATGGGGAACTATATTCTGTATTATACAACAAAACATAATGGAAAAGAATATTTTTTAAAAGAATATATGTATATCTGAATCACTTTGCTATACAGTAGCAATTAACATAATATTGTACATCAACTATACTTCAATTAAAAATAAAAAATTTTAAATAAAATGTTAAAGTCATGCAGGAAAAGGAAAGAAGAGGGACTTCACAGATGGGAGGAGACTCAGGAGACACAACTAAATGCAACGTAGAATTCTTGGATAGGATCCCAGAAGAAAAAAAGAACATTAGGGGGAAAACTGGTGGACTCCAAATAAGACACATGAGCAAATGAGCCCACAGAAAAGAAGGACTATCAAGTGGCCTTTCTACCAACCAAAGTAGAGAAAATAGTCTTGGTAGAATGAACCTATGAAAGTGCTTATAATTATTTCTATGTTCACTAATATAAAACAATAAAGACAGCAAACCAAATGAGGATAAGGTCAAGGCATTTCACACATCTTAAATTAGTAGTAACAGTGACATATATAACTAATTCTATTTCCCATTCTTAGTTTGATAATCATTTTTCTGGAATATTCAGATGTTTTTGTGTGTGCTTCGTTTTGTTATGGATGGGCAACTAAAGACGGTCTGTCTTTTTTTGGTTAAAAAAAGAATAATTATACTTATGTGAAAACTACAAACTGTCAATTTTGTATAAAACTTTCAAATAAAATAATTTCAGATATTTCAATGAGAATGGTGAGCTTATCTGTTTATAATTTTTGTCATATTTTGCCTTTGAAATGGCTACCTGAAATTTATCATCAAGACTTTTTAAGGACATTCTCTTCAAATTCTTGACAGTCACTACCAGCAAAAAAAAAAAAAAAAAAAAGTAGGTAACCAAAAAATTCTTAAAGCCATGATTTCACAGCCATTAAAAACTATATAATAGTTTAAACTACATATATGGGACATAATGGCTTTTCCTTTTCTCTCATTTACAAGTATCATGTTGAGATCCGTGTGTTAATGTGAACGGATTTGAACTTTAGCTTATCAAACTTTCAAATAATGAGGCTATAATCTGTTGAGTGCCCATGCATTAACGCTGCCACTATGCAGCTAGTCAGATGCCACTAAAAAGGCACAACGGAAGCAAATGAACAGAAGTATCCCATCCATATGAAAACAAGTGAGTCCTGTCCTGTCAGCTGGACCATCGCTGGCATCCCTGGAAAAGCATACCTGCCCCCCAACCCCATCCACTTGTTCAAAAACGGCATGCACCACTTGTCCACTAGGGGCAGCAGTGCCTCTGCAGTTGCCTGATGGAATGGAAGTGTTAGCTGTGGGAGAGAGCCACCCTTTGGTCACATTCAGCTTTTCAGCGCTGGGGTGAGTGCTTGTGTCTCCAGCTTGAGGAACCATGGGGCACACTCCAGAGCCTACTCTGCAAACAGTGAATATATCCCTGATATTATGAGTCTCCTTCATCAAAGAGCAGTACCAGAAACACAGGGTCACTATAATAACCATTATTTAACTTAGATAGGTCATAAGTTCTCCCTCTAAAACCCAAGGTTATGGGTTTAATTCCTCCCAACATAAGGTCAACCTAAGCATCTGCCAGCAACCCCTTATCCACACACCTTTCCCACTTCCTCCATCTTGTCAAAACTGGGGTGCGTTTCTGGGTCAAACCCAGGTTTCCTTTCTTCCTCTTCCTTAATCCCTCTGAATCTGAAGCCGACTTGGGCAAACCGCTACTTCTGCTCTGCCTCCCAGTTCCCCTCCCTTTCCTATTCCCGGCTCTAAGGCTGGCTTTTTCTAATTATCTTGAACATGAGTGGCAATTGAGAAAGAGGTGTGTAGAAGGAAATTTGCACGTCCTGAAATTCCTCTTACTGTCAACTTAGTTGAGAATCAATTACCATTCACAGACAATTTACAGTTGAATCAGTGACTGTAATTCAAACATTTTCTGATCAAGAGCATTTGGAGAAAATTGATACAGTTTTCTGTGCATCCTTCTTCACCAGCCTACATTGTATTAATGAAAACAGCCTTAAAACAAAAGAATGCCTTCTTTGAAAACTTGTTTACAAATTTTCAATCAGGTGCCAAGCTTTTGGCCACTTCTTCAGTGTCCTACCCAACCCCCTTTTCCTTTACTCTCTCCCCAAAACCTCAACTTTCAAGTCCTTAAGTGAGCCCTGGAAGTCAGGTTCAACAGTTAAGTACTTTTCCAAACATGTGCTTTTCTGGGGATCAAGAGAGGAATGCATTAAAAACCTGCAACTGTTATTTCCTTTTTATGGCTCCTGTTTTGAAGTTTGAGGCAATAATTAACTTCTCTCTTTGCTCCAAGGAAACTCAGACCCAGATTCAGTTCTCTGTGAAAACAGTGTTAAGTATCTACAATTCCATATGCCATGCAGTTTTGAATAAGAGAATATAGATTCTCTACTTGCTTTACAGAACAGAGAAATCTCTTTGTGTTTCTCCTAATTAAGTTCAAAAAGAAAGTGTCTGAAGGAGGTGTTGAGTGAATCAAGAGAGGAGCTCTAAAGGTGAAGGTGAAGTTCAGCTTCTAGACAGAGCATCAGTGGACAAGTCACAGTTCAGACTTCAGTTTCTTTTAGTGTGCTGGCTTCTCACTCAACTTGGCAGATCTCTAAGAGAGTTCTGCTATTCAGTATCCAGGGAGAAATAAGTCCTTTGTCGATAAAGCAAAAATTTCATCCCTTGGAATTTGAAAGAAGCAACATAAAAAGATGGGGAAACCCAGGATTCCATGCAATTTCAGGCCCTGTACAACCAAAGCTTTTTGTGCCTCAATTTAACTAATTGTCAAATGGAGATGGCACCACCTGCCCTGACCATGGGGAGCTGAGTGACACTCATTGAGGCATCATCTCAGAGCTTTTTGAGAAAGTAAAACTGCTCTGCTAATATCAGGTGATTTCATGTTCATTAACTCTTCATGGAATAAGCAGACCTCTCTGGACCTTTTGAGATTTGTGGTCCTAAGCAACCTCTTCAGTTCATCTTTATGGGCATCTACACGTGGATTCTTTAGTTTTATTTCCCCATTGATTTGGGGCAGTTATTCTAGTTTCCCCATAGATGACAAAAATTAAAGAAAACAATTTGGGGCAATATTTTCTCCAGAAGTGTCTTAGCAATATAAGAATAATGAAGACATCAACATTTGGAATCCTAGATGTCAATCAAGATTCTCACCAATTTAAGATGTTATGTCTCCAAAATGCAACAATAGTCAAGTTAGAATGATGAGATTATGAGCAGGCCTGCCGCGTAAGATTGCACAGTGTGTGCACTGCACAAATGTGCCCAGCCAGGAGGAAAGCACGGCCTGAGATCCAATTTTCGGTGCCAATTAATTATGAGTCCTTTATTCAAGATGCTCTGCCTGCCCAGAGAGGCATCTTTTTCCATCTGTACAAAGGCTTTACGTAAGCTAGAGATCTTGACTATGGCAGATTACTTAAGAGTCCAACAGTTGTTAGGGGAAGAAGCAGAAACCAGTAGAGTCATGGCTTTTTCCTTCTGCCTTTTTTTTTGTCTTTTTGTCTTTTTGTCTTTTTGCCATTTCTTGGGCCGCTCCTGTGGCATATGGAGGTTCCCAGGCTAGGGGTCCAATTGGAGCTGTAGCTGCTGGCCTACGCCAGAGCCACAGCAATGCCAGATTTGAGACGCATCTGCGACCTACACCATAGCTCACGGCAATGCCAGATCCTTAATCCATTGAGCAAGGCCAGGGATTGAACCCACAACCTCATGGTTCCTAGTCGGATTTGTTAACCACTGAGCCACGACGGGAACACCTTCTGCTTTAATCCAGTTCAGCAATTTCTGAGGCTATAGACTCCTCCAGTAGCTTTTCTTGCTTCCCCTGCTTCCCCTTCACACATTTCCCTCCCCCAGTTTTTTATACCTTCATCATTCTTCTTTCTCTTCCCTCCCTCTATCTCTTTCCCTCCCTTTCTTTTTCTTTTTTTTTCTTTCTTTCTTTTTTTTTTTTTTTTTTTGCCATTCCTGCATCATTCAAAATTTCCCCCACCAGGGATCAAACTGGAGCCACAGCAGCAACCCAAGCCACTGCAGTGTCAATGCTGGATCCTTAACCTGCTGCACCACAGGAGAACCCCTTTCCCTCCACTCTTTTCCCACTCTTTTCTCTCACTCCGAGGAGACAGACAAGAGCAGCCCCTGTTTTACTGGCCTACTTCTTGAGCCCTGGTCAACAGTGACACCCTTGTAATCACTTAAGAGTTTCTACTCATGCTCAGTTGTCAACACAACTACAAAGCAGTAGGTCTTGCTTCTTTTTCTTTTTTCTTTTTCCTTTTTGTCTTTCTAGGGCCGCACCCGCAGCATAAGGAGGTTCCCAGGCTAGGGGTCTTATCAGAGCTACAGCTGCTGGCCTACACCACAGCCACAGCCACACAGATCCAAGCCGCATCTGTGACCTACACCACAGTTCATGGCAATGCTGGATCCTTAACCCACTGAGTGAGGCCAGAGATAGAACCCTCAACCTCATGGTTCCTAGTCGGATTTGTTTCCGCTGCACCACAACAGGAACTCCGGTCTTGCTTCTTTATTTTATCCCTTGATCATCCTGCCTGACACCCCTCCCTCTCCGGTAAATAGGATCCAGGAGCCACAGTGATGAAGGACCTGGTGGCCTGTTTAACTCCTCTGGTTAATGGTGTTAATGGCCAGTTGCGTTGCCTCAGTCAGAGATGTTGTCGTTTAAGAGGAAAGTGCCTGAGATCCTGTGTTTTAGCCATAAGGAAAGAAACTCAAACGGGAGAATTTCCGGCAATTTCTGAATCACGATGTTTTTTTGTTTTTGTTTTTGTTTTTTTTTGAAAGAAGTGCCCCTCAACCATGTGCTTTCTCCACTTCTAATAGTGCTTTTAGGGAGTTCCCATTGTGGCGCAGTGGTTAACGAATCCGACTAGGAACCATGAGGTTTCGGGTTCGATCCCTGGCCTTGCTCAGTGGGTTAAGGATCTGGCATTGCCGTGAGCTGTGGTGTAGGTCGCAGATGCGTCTCAAATCTGGCATTGCTGTGGCTCTGGCGTAGGCCAGCAGCTAAGGCTCCGATTAGACCCCTAGCCTGGGAACCTCCGAATGCCATGGGAACGGCTCAAGAAAAAGGCAAAAAGACAAAAATAAATAAATAATACCGCTTTGAGGCATTTTTTTTTGCAGATAGGCTTAGAACAAAATTTCCAGTCTCTGTGCCTGCCTCTCTGCCTCTTCTCTGTTTATACAAATGAGATGATGATCTTTTTCCCAAAGGGCTCACAGAATCTCAACACCCACTTTCTTAGCCAGACTGGCCTAGAATCTGTCCTTGGTGGTCTAGCACCTTGTCTTCCTCACCTCCTCACACCCTCCTGAGCAATCCCAGCCACCCCTGCAGTATTGATACCACTGACCATGCATGACCCTCAAGCCCATACCTCCAGGCTGGAGGTCTTTCCTGAGCTCTTGCAGTACATGCCACATTTTAGACATACTCACCCAGCACCCCGTAGACACCCCAGCTGAGTATATCTCACACGGAAATGTCATTCCCCTCCTCTACTTCCCCACAAAACTTTTCCCTTTCCCAGTTTCAGGCAGGGTCATCCACCAGCCACCCAAAAAGCCAGGAGTCACACCCACAATCATCTCTTCATTTCCTCCTAATTCCTCCCAAATCTACCCCTTCCTCTTACCCTCACTGTCACTACCAGTAGGCCACCAACATTTCCTGCTAACACAATTTTGCAAACACCCCAACTCAAGATCCTGTGTCCATCTCTCACCTTCTAAAATCACCCTTTAATTGCTGCCAGGATGATTTTTCTAAATTGCAAAGCAGAGCATGCTATTTCTTGAATAGCACTTCTCAAACTCCTCTGCTTATGTACACCTAATGCAAGAAGAGAGAACTAGCTCCCAGGAGGTTTAGGGTGGGTGGGAAGAGCAGGATCCAGAAGGCACCATCCACAGCACGAAGATTCTTTTTAAGACGTAATTTTTAAACACATTTTGATAGTCTGGCATTCCTCTGCAATGTATCTGTTTTTTATTTTGCAACTAAAATAACATTTCTGGAGTTCCCGTCGTGGCACAGTGGTTAACGAATCTGACTAGGAACCATGAGGTTGGGGGTTCAATCCCTGCCCTTGCTCAGTGGGTTAACGATCCAGCGTTGCCGTGAGCTGTGGTGTAGGGCGCAGACGCGGCTCGGATCCTGCGTTGCTGTGGCTCTGGCGTAGGCCGGCACCTACAGCTCCAATTGTTCCCCTAGCCTGGGAACCTCCATATGCCACAGGATCGGCCCAAGAAATGGCAAAAAGACAAAACAAAACAAAACAAAAACAAAAAACATTTCTGCAAATCTTCAAGCAAAATGGACCCTACAGAAAGGTGCATGTTTAATCCTGTGGCTCCAGAAACCCTCAAGCCCTTGAGCTTGAGAGTGTGGGTCCGAGCTGGAATGCACTTTCCTTTGCATGTTGACAAGGGCCTCCTTGACCGGTGTCCATTTGTCTCTGCAGCTCCAGCCCCCCACCCAGCTCCCTGCAGTCCAGGCACACTCAACTTCTTGTAATTCTGTGAACATCACACTGGTTCCCATCTCAGAACATTTACTACTATCTACCTACTTATCTTCTAGACTCCACTCCAGTATCATCTTTCCTGTGAAGCTCTCCATGACAAACCCCAGGAGACCAAGCAAACCATCCCTCCTTGAATGCTGCCAAAATCCGTACCTCTCCCATAGCATAATCTCACTAGATCTTTTTTAAAATTTTTTTCTTGATCACACTCACAGCATGTAAAAATTCCTGGGCCATTGATCAAACTCGCACCACATCTGTAACCAGAGCCACAGCAGTGATGACACCAGGTCCTAAACCAGCTGGGCCACCAGGGAACTCCAGTTTTTATTTTCTCTTGGAGTAGAGTTGCTTTACAATGTTGTGTTAGTTTCAGGTGTACAGCAAAGGGATGCAGTTATGCATATACATCTGTCCATCCTTTTCCCATGATCTCACCAGATCTTAATTCTTTGGTTTTGTCTCTCTTCCCCACTGGACTGTGGATTGCTTCAGGACAGCATCTGCGTCTTCTTCATCTTGACCTCCCCAGGACCAGCACCGTGCCTGGCACAGGGCCAGATGAATGAGAAACTAGCATGGCCAAGACATTTCACCCTAGTGCTCACTAGGTCTGATTCCTGAGAGAGGAAGGGGACACCATGGCAGTGTCCCCTTCCTCTCTCATTAGCCCCTGCATCCTCTCTGTTAAATAAGATGACGCCAGGTGGACAAGGGCGCTCCAGTCAAGGGCAGATCGCTAACTTACCCCTCCTGCTGAACCCTCCAACCATGATCTCTAGACCTGACACAGAGGAGATGCCCAGTGGATATCTGTTAAATGTTGAATGAACCGATGAGCAGCACTGAATTAAGCTGCAGTATTATTTCTCAATCTTGTCTTCCAGAGAATCCTGATACTAGACAGTAAATAAATGTATAATAAATAAACTAATGAATAAATTCAGTACTGTCTTTATGTGTATTTCAGTGTTTCTTTAAAAGTACAAACACTTAACTTTTCACCCTGATACCTGGTGAGTTTACCAACCTGTTAGGAATTGGTTTTTCATGCCGAAATGGAATCTTGACAAATTGGTGATGACTGAAAGCCTCTCTGTGACCAGTATGGTTTTTTTTTTTTTTTTTAATTTCAGGCTCCTTTAGGAGTGGCCTTGATCTCCACCATAGCTAATATAATTTAATGGGTAAAAATCATGCTCTATCTGTTTTTATATAAATGCTCATTAAGTGTGACTGTGAAGCATGGCACTGCTCTTAGACATTCAGACAGAGCTAAGTGAAAGTGCTCAGTCTTCTAGCCCAGTGAGGACTCAATGAATTCTTTAATCATCATTTTTTCATTCCCATTCAAACCTGGACATGGCATGTAAGATGATGTTAACTTTGCCTTAGCCACTATTTGGTTACAATCTGGCCGTCACAGACTAATAAGATGCATTTTATTTATTTATTTTGTCTGGCATAAGCCAAGTGAATAGAAACTTCAGGCTAGGGATGATTTTGGTTTTACCAAACCCTAGAGCGGTGTTCTTTTTTTTCAGATTGAAAACTTCCACCAATAATGAAAAAAAAAAATCTAACCAAACATCCCCCAGATCTGCATAATTATTTGTTTATAAATTCTGTACATGCATGGCCATACTAATGTATCTGTACTTTTATAAAACTCATCCAAATAGGTATCTAAAGGGGTGACATAAAAATGAATAGAAATAGAAGTTATATTTTCTGCCTTCACCCCAGTGGATTGTCTCATAACTAGCCCACTGGCTGAAGGACACACAGCTTGCTCCGGAAGGCTTGATGGGGACAAGATTCTCCAGTGTTGGGTCACTGAGTACATGGGGGCCCAGCTCAACCACTGGCTCACTCCCTTCCATTAATCCTACAAAAAGTAACTGGCTTGAAACTTTTCAGAAAAAAAAAATTAGAATTCCATGATAGAAAGATGATTTAAAAGACTTTATTTCCAGCAGAACCAGCTTTATGGTCATGCTAAATGCTGCATTTCGTTCCAAATGAAAAGAGCGAGACTGCCGATTATATTGTAGGATAAAGAGAAAAGCAATAAAGCTGCAGCACATTCTTAAAGCGTGTAAAAGATGGTATGGTAAAGAAAAGCGAGGGTTTTATCTCCCAAAGCCATAGACACTGAACAAATTAATTTTTCATTTTGAGAAATCAGCAGTCATCAACAAGGCCCTCTGCAAAATATTTAAGATTTGTGATAATAACAAGTACTGCAGTGGCATTCGGTGTGGTTCTCCACTCTGGCATTTCCCATTACTGTGGCCTAAACAGGAAGGAAAACAAAGATAGACGATAGATAGATACAGATAGATAGGCAGACAAAATTGAAAACTGTTAAATAAAATTGTCTCTAGCCAGCTGAAAAATAGATGCTTGCTGTATTTGCACATTCTTCTTTTCAGCTGATAGTTTCACCCTGGAAGGTTAGGTTTGCCCTGTGGAAGTATTTTTTATACTCTCTCCCAACCTCCCCCTCATCACCTCCATTCTAAATAAATAAATAAATGCATTCCTCTTCATCCTAAATAAATCCAGCCTGTACCCACAAGGTTGGTGACTCTCTTGCTCAAAGCGGACAAATGCAGCTCTTCCCTCTACAAATGCCCAATAAAGAATGGGCCAGCCGACACCTCTGGCATTAACCCTGGTGGATGTGCTCTGGGGACATTTCTTTGGATGAACTGCTAGAAAGTTTCTGGGGTCCTTTAAGGTCTCACCTTGGTAAATGCTTTGGCCACACAGCATGTGGCTTCCGAGGTGATGTTCTTTGGAACCAACATTGTCTTCTTGGACCTCGCTGGAGTTGGGTACGCTCTGGAGAAGCAGCAGCCCATGCACTGATAGATTGGGGCACCCAGCTTGGAGAAGTACTTGTTTTCCTTTAGCTTGCATTCTGGGCAGCCTGTCTCACACACACACACACACACACACACACACACACACACACACACAAGGCAAAGATTACAATAATCCAGAAATAACTTTTAAAAAAACTATGGATTTTTCCTTATTATGAGATGGTAAATATTCTTTTTTTCTCTACTAGGTATGAAAGGAAATTAATAAAT
This sequence comes from Phacochoerus africanus, assembly GCF_016906955.1. Taxonomy (NCBI): domain Eukaryota; kingdom Metazoa; phylum Chordata; class Mammalia; order Artiodactyla; family Suidae; genus Phacochoerus; species Phacochoerus africanus. The sequence goes on from NC_062545.1 coordinate 55,491,695, forward strand.
AAATACTTTTGACTATATGTTCATCTTCATACACAGTATCTGTTTGTACTGACTACAGTTATTTTCATAGGAAAACAATTTTTGCAGATATGCATAGGATGTCTCAACAGCAGTAGTTTCTCTTTCTTCAAGCATGACTTCTCAATCCCAATGTCTATAGGGAATGCAAAATTTGACAGATGAAAACACCCTGCTCATCTGAAAGAAGAATTTTACCCAGAGGCAAAAATATTCTCCCCTTTAGACTCTTCTATTGTTCCATACCTCTCCCCCGCCCCCAGAGAAACTCCAAATACTGACAGAGGAAAAAATGTCAGAATTAAGAAAACTTGGTGAGTGTAAACAGCCTGACATTAGATGGGGCATTTGCACTTGGGAATGGTGGTTAAAATATTACCACTTGTCTAGAGGAAAAACATCACCAATAGTGGCTCTCAGGTTCACACAGTGGTTGGAATTATATCAGCTACTATATGAGATTTTTCAGAAAATACAGCAAAACAAATTTACTGCATGAAATGGTTTTGTTTCCTCATTTGTTAACTGATATGAAAATTCATCTACAAAGGCAATGTTAAAATCCTCCCAGATCGTCTGGGAGAAATGTAAAAAAAAAAGCAAACAAAAGAACAAAACCAAACAAAATGAGCTAAACTGAATAAGGAGCATTTTTTTGCTTGTAAAACTCAAATAAAGAATAATCAGGAATCTATTTCAGATGAAAACGTACAAGCTGCTATTTAAATGGACATGTAAGATCATTTTCACTGTACAATTTTGGAACCTAATTTAATTTTATGTTCACAATCTGAAAGTGCCTAGATGTATATCCAACAGCAAAGATTTATCACATCTGAAAAGGAGGTGGAAATGTAATTAATGGAGCTATTGATGTACATCTAGAAATGTGTGCTTTTCTTATTACTGCAAACCCAAGTGTAGTCACACACCCTGCATTGTAAACTCTCCATCAGGAAAGGAATGGAGAATTTGCAGAAACACAGACAATATGGCCAGGATGACAGCTGCATATTTTCTGTAGTAATCCATGGCTCTTCTGCAAAACAGACATGGGGGGGAAAAGTTACTATAAAATTGGCTTACCATTTATAATGACAACAAGTAGCTTTATTATCATTACTATTAAGTCCTCAGATTCTTAACCCTCTGCTTACAGCTCCCAACACACTCTAAAGCCATGTATAAAAAAGCAATTTCCCTTTAGGAAAGAGGTAAAGAAGTGAATCTTCCAATTTCTCACATCAATCAATAGAATCAAGCTTAATGATAACAATAAATTCTCTTTTTTTAATTTTAACATCCCAGTAAAAAGCTTTAATGTCCTTATTTATAAAACATGAAACTTTAACTAGATACTAAGAATATCTAGATGGATGGCTAGATCAAGCTTATGTATGATATATAAAATATACAAGCATTTGAGCCCATCCCTTCCTTCCCCACATTCCTACGTGGGAGAACAGAAGGAAAGGATGATGTCTCTCCTGCTTTTTATTCAGTGGTGGTAGGTGAGCTGTAAGACTAATTATCAACAAAGTAAATGTTCACCAGTAATTCGGCAGGAGGGGACAGCAGAGAGTATTAAAGAATCCCTAAATGCTGACTGATTTATACCTGGAGATACAGCTTTACCTAAGCATTCTGAGGGCATGAGATCAGGCTATCCAAGGTCAGCTGAGTGATTGACCATATCCAGGCATTGACCTCACTGCATCTGAGAACTGGATTGTTTCCCTACATGTCCAGAAAAATCTTTCTTTATTTTCGTCTTTTTTTTCTTTTTTCTTTTTTGTCGATTCTTGGGCCGCTCCCACGACATATGGAGGTTCCCAGGCTAGGGGTCGAATTGGAGCTGTAGCCGCCAACCTACACCAGAGCCACAGCAACGCGGGATCCGAGCCGCGTCTGCGACCTACACCACAGCTCTTGGCAACGCCAGATCCCTAACGCACTGAGCAAGGGCAGGGATCGAACCCGCAACCTCATGGTTCCTAATCCGATTCGTTAACCACTGCGCCACGACGGGAATGCCAGAAAAATCTTATGTAAGATAAAATGGGCAGGTTTTTAATCCTCATTTTTTAAGCAATAGTGTTATAAACTGCTTATGTTCAAACAATGAAAGGTAAGAGAGACAAAGAATCATTTACCAGTAAAAAGAACTTTCAAAGAATAAACACCAATTTTACAGAATCACTTTCAGAAAATAGAAGAGGAAGGAGAATTCCCAGCTCGGTTGACAGGACCAGGATTACCCCGACACAAAAGCCAGGCAAATTTCACAACAAAAAAAGAAAATATAGCATTGCCGTGAGCTGTGGTGTAGGTCGCAAACACAGCTGAATCTGACATTGCTATGGTGTAGGGCGGTAGCTGTAGCTCTGATGCTACCCCTAGCCTTGGAACTTCTACATGCTGCAGATGTGGCAGAGAGAGAGGGAGAGGGAGAGGGAGAGGGAGAGAGGCAAAGAAAACTGATATAGCTCATGAAATTAGATGCAAAAAATCTTAAACAATAGAGAATTGACTATTCCACAGAACCAACTGGGAATAATTCACAGTATGCAAGGCTGGTTCAATATTTGAAAATTGTTTAATGTATACCACCATATCAAAAGAATAAAGAAAAAATCATTTGATTATATCGATAGACACGAGAAAGCATTTTGACAATATCCAATACTCTTTTATAATAAAAACTCTCAGCAAACAGAACAAAAGAGTTTTTTCAACTTGTTAAGGAGCATTTACAAAAACCTACAGATAACATCATCCTTCATGGTGAAAAACCAAATGTTTCCACTTAAGATCAAGAATGTGGCAAGGATGTCCACTCTCTCCACTGTTATTCAATATAGTGCTGCACATTCTAGCTAGGACAGTATGGTAAGAGAAAAAGAATTAAGGCACACAAATTGAAAAGGAAAAAAATAAAACTATCCCTATATAGAGATGACTTGATCATCTACATTAAAAAAAAAAAAAAGGGAACCTACCAAAAAAAGTCCTGGAACCAATTAGTGAGCTCATCAAGATTGCATGACAAGAACAACACACAAAAATCAACCACATTTCTATATACTAAAAACAATAATATGGAAACACAATACCATTTAGAATCATTCCAAGGAAAATAAAATACTTAAGTATAAATCTAACAAAATATGGACAGAACTTGTGTGTGGAAAATTATAAAATACTGATTAAATGAAGAAAAGAAGACTTAAATAAAGAGACATGTCGTATTCATGAATTGGAAGACAATAGTAGAGATCTTAATTCTTTCTAAATTGATCTCTTTGTTTAATGAAATGCCTATCAAAATCCTAGCACTGCTTTTGTAAACATAGAGAATTTTGCGACTATTGAATTGCAAAGGATCTAGAATAGCCAAAACAATTCTAGAAACAAAGTGGAAGGAATGTTATATAAGATATAACATGCCCAGTATTATATCTTATTATGTAACTACAGTGATCAAAACAGCATGGTATTGGCAGAGGGATAGCTACATAGACCAAGGGAACGGCATAGAGAACCAGAAATTAGATCTGCACAAATATGCCCAGCTTGCTTTTGAAAAAGATGCCACAGAAATTTAAGAAAGAAGTTCAACTTTTTCAACAATGGCTGCTATAGCAATAGGACATTAAAAGGCAAAACAAATACAAAAACAGAACACACATATAAACAAATACCTAAATGCAAACCTCATACCTTACATGAAAATTAATTCAAAATGGAGCATAAATCATAAAATGCAAAACTATAAGATTTTTAGGAAAAAAAATAGGAAGGGGGCTGGAACTAGGTTAAGAGCTTTTAGAATTGACAGTAAAATCCATAAAAGGAAAAAATGACAAATTGGACCTCATCCAAATAATGAATGGGTTAATAAATGTTTTTAAATTTTTCCGATATAATTTCTAAATCAGTAACTTGATATATATAAATTTATTTTAAAAAGTTATTAGAGGAATTCCCGTCGTGGCGCAGTGGTTAACGAATCCGACTAGGAACCATGAGGTTGCGGGTTCGGTCCCTGCCCTTGCTCAGTGGGTTGACGATCCGGCGTTGCCGTGAGCTGTGGTGTAGGTTGCAGACGCGGCTCGGATCCCGCGTTGCTGTGGCTCTGGCGTAGGCCGGTGGCTACAGCTCCGATTGGACCCCTAGCCTGGGAACCTCCATATGCCGAGGGAGCGACCCAAGAAATAGCAACAACAACAACAACAAGAAAAAAGACAAAAGACAAAAAAAAAATTAGAGCACTTCAATTATTTTTAAGATCATAAACAAGTTCTAAGACACAAAAGTTTTAAGAACCATTTCTAATTTGATTTACAAAGCCACAATGAAAATTAAATTGAACCAGAATTGAAACTGGTTTCCTCTTTAAACTAGATCATTTTGTTGTTGTTGTCTTTTTCTCCTTTTAGGGCCGAAACTGCAGCATGTGGAGGTGCCCAGGCTAGGGGTCTAATCGGAGCTGTAGCTGTCAGCCTAGGCCGGAGCCACAGCAACGCCAGATCCAAGCTGTGTCTGCCACCTACACCACAGCTTACCTCAATGCTGGATCCTTAACCCACCGAGCAAGGCCAGGGATCGAACCCGAAACCTCATGGTTCCTAGTCGGATTCGTTTTCGCTGCACCATGTTGGGAACTCCCTAGAATCATTTTTGTGCTTTAATATTTCAACTCATGGAGTTCCCATTGTGGCTCAGCAATAACAAACCTGACTGGTTTCCGTGAGGATACGGGTTCAATCCTTGGCCTCACCCAGTGGGTTAAAGTATCCAGCATTGCTGTGAACTGCAGTGTAGGTCCCAGAGGCAGCTCAGATCCCGAGTTGCTGTGGCTGTGTTGTAGGCCAGCAGCTACAGCTGCGATTTGACCTCTAGCCTGGGAACTTCCATATGCCATGGGTGCGGCCCTAAAAAGACAAAAAAAAAAAAAAAGAAAAAAATTGAGCTCATGTATTATGAAAATTCAGCATTATGCAATGAATAATTATGTCAGAATTAATTCAGAGAGAAACATTTGTAACAAGATCGCAGAAAGCGAGAGCACAAAGTGATGCACATTTTAAGATTTGCTTTATGATACAGTGAAGAGAAGATTGAAAAAGCAGAACCAAAGTCACCATGGCCTTAGTTTTCAATAACAGAAGGAGGTTTGTCTTTATTTTTAAAAGAGATGAGATTAACCAAACAGAAAGGTATTAACCCTCAAATTCTAGGTGTTTTTGAAAACATTTTAATAAATGTTTTCATCAACCTAATCATCTTTAGGTCTTTCTGTTTTGGAATTTGGAAGAAAAACATTAAGATCCAGGGCAGGAGCAGTAATTACGTTCAGCTGGGATTTAGGCTATTTTGCAAAACATGCTCAATCTAAATCAGATGTACTAATCTCAGCCTCTTGGTATCCTGAGTGAGTACAGTGCAGGCATCACAGGCTCTGTGCATACAATCCCAGAGAGCATCTCCAGCGCCCACTCAACATGCCCTCACCTTCTGTCACCTGCCCCATCAAAATAACATGAAGCCAAAAAAATGGGTGTGTATAAAGCCTTTTTTTCTAAACTTGACCTATAAAGCCTTTCTCCCCCTTCTCAGTCCATCCACCTCAGAATCTTTTAAAGAGGTGCCCAGCCACCAGCTTCATTGTGAAGGTTTCATCAAACCCCAAAGCCAGAATAAATAGCTCTCCACTGCATAACTTGCTTATCATTTTTAGATGAAGTTCCACAGTCTGTTCTGAAATCTAGCCAGTAAGGCACATTGTCTTTCCATCCATGTAAAGCTTCCTAAGGGTCGAAACTGTGCCTCTCTAATCCAACATCACTCTAGCACAAGGCTATGCACAGAGCAGATGGGGTTATGTTGCAATGAGACTTGAGAGCAGTAATAATATCAATCAAAAGTTGCTTATGCAGAGCAGTCAGTCACACTGAGGAACAAGAGAGCTTCTGAGTGACAACTCGGAATAAGTGTTTAATAGAAAAAAATATTTTCAGATAATAAATCCGTTAGAGACAACATAGTCTCGCCCAGATATAGAATGTATCTGGCTAATACATGAACGTCTAAATGTTAAATATGCCATAGGTAGGAGCCATGTTCTGCTAAGATATGAGTCATAGGGAGTCAAAAGAGAACCTTAATAAAAAGCATATATAGGAGTTCCCTGGTGGTAGAGTGGGTTAAGGATTGGCATTGTCACTGCTGTGGGTTGCTGCTGTGGCACAGGTTCAACCCCTGGCCCAAGAACTTTTGCATGCTGCAGGTGTGGAAAATACATACATATATTTTATATATATATATATATATGAGCTTCAGAGTTTTAGCTCTTAGTTTATATCTAACTACATATGCAGGTTGATTTCAGTTCTTAATATGACTCTGAGGAAAAGATAACATTCTTAAAAGTATAAAAGATATTAATACCATAACTATTATATTTTTATTGAAGTATAGTTGATGTATAATGTTATAATTTACTATTAATATTCAACATGTTTGCATAATATTATTTATTGTGATTATATATAATTACTGTATTAAGTGATTTATAGGATAGGTAAATTCCAGTGCACCACACACACACATAAATATAGACACATATATATATAGACACACCAAGAACCACACATGTACACCAACCCCATTCATCAGATGGGGTACAAAGATAGACACACCTGGCAAACTCATACTACAGAAGGAATTTATTTTATTTTGGGACATGTGGAAGTTCCTGGGCCAGGGATCAAAAAACCATGCCACAACAGCAACCAAGCTGCAGGAGTGACAATGCTGGATCCTTAACCCACCGGGCCACAGAGGAACTCTTCTATAGGGAATTTAGACTGAGAGATCTTTTGTGGCCATTTTGGAAACTACACCTGCCAGGAGTTCCCGTCATGGTTTAGCAGAAATGAATCTGACTAGCCTCCATGAGGATGCAGGTTCGATCCCTGGCTCAGTGGGTTAAGGATCCAGCGTTGCCGTGAGCGGTGCTATCAGGTTGCAGACATGGCTCGGATCTGGCATTGTTGTGGCTGTGGTGTAGGCCTGCATCTGTAGCTCCAAACCGACCCCTAGCCTGGGAACCTCCATATGCCATGGGTGTGGTCCTAAAAAGCAAAAAAAAAAAAAAGTACACCTGCCAAAGCAGTGAAAAGTTAGGGGCAATGAACAATAAAAGGGCTTCTCTTTGCAGCTTTTCTGCTCTGTTTTTCCCACAGGAAAAAAGTGTTTATAAAGTAAGGTGCCAGGATTGAGAAATCTAGTATCGTAGCCTGTCTACCCCTATTACTGAAAGACTTCAAAGGAAATTAAATATAGATATTTATAGATATATATCAATATACATTTAAATATCTATAAAAATATAAAGGGGATATGGATGTATGGTTGTATGTACATGCATGTATGCACACACGTGTATGTGTACATATATGTATATAAAAGATTGCTCCAAAATGACAAGCATTTTGTGCAATGTGACATCCTGCCCTTCTCTTATCTGCAAAGATGCTGTCTTTGCGCCCCCACTGCCAGGGAGTGAGGTTTTCGGTTTTTCTAATGGTGGCTCTAGATAGGGTGACTCATCCACATGCTCCACACCAGGAAGTCCAACTGACTCATGGCCCACTTTTGAGATGACTGGCCAGGAGCAGAGGCATAATTCTTTGTTAACAAAACAGATTAAATCTAACTGATTTCTAGAGCATTAACCTAAGGTTTCACCTAATTAGCCCCACCTAGCCCAGCTAACTACTAAGAAAAAAAGTAGTCTGCTTTGGTGAATGATTACTCATGAAAGAGACACTTAAAAGCAAAGCCTTTAATCCCTGGCACACTGCCTGGCATGAGATAGTTATTTAAGAATTGTTTATTAAACTGAGGAGAAGCCTTTCAGGTTTAGCATCTTGCCTGGTCCAGCAAAGATAGCCATAGTCCTGCCTTGATGAAAGATTTGAAGGTGGAGAGTAGCAAAGGTAAGTGGAATGTCCAGAACCCTTCATCTCATCAACTCCCATGGAGTCAGTCCCCAGTCAGGCTCCCCTGTACTTCCCACCAAGGGACCTCCTCTGTCTCCTGGTGGACAAATCTAAAGAGTCAGGGATCAGAGTTCCCATTGTGGCTCAGCAGAAATGACTCTGTCTAACATCCATGAGGACGCAGGTTCAATCCCTGGCCTCACTTAGTGGATTAAGGATCTGGCGTTACTGTGAGCTGTGGTGTAGGTTGCAGATTAGGCTCGGATCCCAAGTTGCTGTGGCTGTGGTATCATAGCAGCTACAGTTCTGATTGGACCCTAACCTGGGAACCCTCATGTGCAGCGGGTGCGGCCCTAAAAAGATAAAAAAATAAAAGAAAAGAAAAGAAAAGAAAAAGAAAAAAAATTAAAAGTCAGGGGTCAGTGATCAAGAAACTCAGTTTGGAGTAGCCTTGGCTACTAGTTTTGTTCTTCACGTGGTCTAGTTGCAGTAAATGGGTTTTTACCCTATTCTTGTAACATATCCTGAGCCCTAGGTCCAACAGTGAAGGTTGTCTGTGATCCCATGCTCCAGCCCAACCTCAGTCATCCTCCAGTGTCCCAGTTCTTCCAAGCAGACGTTCAAACATTGCTCCGAGGCACTCAAGTGACCTTGAGACCTATTAACGTATTCACTGATCATGTACTCCGAAGTCTGTGACAAAGGATGGCTGGGAGTTTAGAAGGATGGAGGAAGAGAAACTGCTTAGCACTCCCATGATCTGTCTCAAATGCCTTAACCCATATTCTGACAGAGGTAATTCATGCTTTCTCTATTTTATGAAAATATACATTTTGGATAATTTGACAGTTCAACATTGTGAAGTGCAAAATTTAAGGTCCAAATCAGACATTTGAAAGATTTTTAGACCCTGCTATGTGACAGGCACTGCGCCAAGGATGGGTGAGACAAATAGGAATAAGTTTCCTGCTCTCTGACCCAGATACAAAGGCAAACAACTATGAGTTAAAGCAATGAATGCTGTCATAAAAGTATTTGTAGACATTGAAACATTTGATAGGCTGGGGACAGGAGAATGGAGGGAGGAAAAACTAATGAGGGTAAAGAATACATTATGGGGGGAAAAAGCATGACAGTCATAAATATATATTTTACAGTTTTGACACTTGTACAGTAACTTCACGTATTCAATAGTCCTCGTAATTTCCTCAGCCTAATCACAGAGATTGCAAATAGCCTATCCACAAAGTACCTCAGTATCCAGAGGAAATAAGTGAGATCACAGGGTCCAGCCACAGTATTTGGGATGGGATTTCTGTCTATCAATTACTTCACAGTGTTTTGCAGCTTCACCAAACTTTAAAAGGGAGCCAACTTGTTTTCCAAATGAAATGGAGTGAAAAACAGGGTCTCAAAGACAAGAGATATATAAAGCACAGCTTGTACAGCTATGCTTTGAAAAAAAAAAAAAAAAAACCCACAGAGGTTTCCATAAAAAAGAACAGGAAAAAAAATGACCTTTAAATATTTATTTAAAAGAGAGAGAGAGGGAGCAGGCAGTATTTAGCAGGAAATTTAAGTGCTCATAGGATTATAAAAATTTCAGTTTCTTTATGAGTATTCTTATAACAATCATATTTTGAGAAGTTTCTTAACTGACTAAATTTAAGGGGCTTATAATTAGATGTACACTTTCTACTTTGTTATTTAAAGGTGCTTTATAATGTTAACATAATTATGTAATTAAAATCTTAGTTCTTCCATTACCCTTCTGGATTTTCTAGCAAATCAGCATTTTTAAAATTGTCTGCATACTAAATGAGCAATAAATTGTGATAGCACAAATTCTATGTACCATAAAATATTGTTGATATTTATAGTTTACAAATACTTGATTTTTAAAATTAACATTAATGTAGTAACAAATGCAATCAGGAACAAAAAACACTGAACAGTGTCAATTTAGCATACAGATAAGTAGATGTCCAAAGGCCAGAAAAGTTTTATAGGGAGAATTATTATAAAAACATAAGAATCTTACTTGTGGAAGTTCCCACTGTGGCTCAGTGGGTTATGAACCTAGTATGATCTAGTATCCATGAGGATTCACGTTCAATCCCTGACCTTGCTCAGTGGATTAAGGATCAGCATTACCCTGAGCTGCGGTGTAGGTCACAGGCATGGCTTGGATCCTGAGTTGCTGTGGCTGTGGCATAGGCCAGCAGCTGCAGCGCCAACTCGACCCCTAGCCTGGGAATTTCCACATACCACAAGTGTGGCCCTAAAAAGCCAAAAAAAAAAAAAAATCAAAGAATCTTTCTTGTAACTTTTAAAATTAGTGCATTGTATTTTGTTGTGTTTATCTGGGCTATTTTCAAGCAATCTTTTGTCACAAGTATCATTCCCATTTAAAGGCACTACATTGTAGAAACATATTAATTCACCTTAAAGTCTCTCTACAATAGGAGAGACAGGGCAAGATTGTGGATTTCACAATTCCTGACACCCTATTTACATTTTTTTGTGTGATAAAAACAGCAGAATTGCAAAGAAAAGCCTTTATTGTTCACGATCCCTAAGTTTTCTCTGCTATAGTAGATGTAAGTTTTCTCTTCCCAAAGACTGCCACAAAAATGTCCTGTCTCAATTCCCTCTGCGGTATGACCTTGCCACTCCCACATTAAAAAGTAAGGTGACTGTCTTTGTATCCCATTGATATTTATGGGTCCTATGACTACTTACACCAATAAAATGAGTAGGAACAACCCTGAACCCATTGTGGGTACATCCCTGCACTGATTGGGCAGTTTCAAGTTTTTAGCTGTGTACAAAGTGCTACTACTCTGAGACACCACATGATAAGAAGGCTAAGTTACATGCAGAAGCCATGAGAATGAGATGCTACATGGAGAGAGAGAAAGAGGCCAGGAAGTAATGAATGAAGAAGCCATCTGGATAACCAGCCCAGTCGAGCCTTCAGATAGTATCTGGGGCTGGAGTCATCTGAACACTCAGTGTCACCTTCTTCAGAACAGTGTTATGAAAGCCATTTCATTTGGATAAAAAAGGCATTTTACACCCAATCAAGTTATGAGGACTAGTGTTTGATGGCAGAAATAGGAAAAAGGGGACGAGCATTGGCTTTCATATCCATTCCTTTGTTTGATTCTCTTTACACCTCCATGGGGAAAACATTATTAAGACACAAATTTCATAGATTAGAAAACTACACTTTAGGAGTTCCCTGGTGGCTGAGTGGGTTAAGTCTCTGGTATTAGTCACTGCTGTGGCTCTGGTCACTGCAGTAGTGTTAGTTTGATCCCTGGCCCAGGAACTTCCACATGCCGGGAGCGTGGCAAAAAAATAATAAAGAAAACTATACTTGAAAGCAGTAAAAGGACTTGCCAAAGTCACCTGGAAAGCGGTCTGATCCTAAGACAGTGCCCTTTCACCTATGTGCTACCTCCATAGCCTAGAAGCACATGGTTAATCCATTTCTTCCTTTAGGGCATTGATTCAATTATGGATTGTGCTGTTACTGTTGTCTCTTCAAATTTAATTCATAACATTGCCCTTAATTCCACTCCCACTCCAGCCGAAGTGCTCTCTCTCCCTCTCTCACTTCCCTCCCTCTCAGACCCCTGCACATGAAGGATGCTAAAGCATTTCTGTGTAATCTCTGTGTTTGATCAATCAAGAAATGACTGGGTTATTTTCTGAAAAATTATAATGGGTAATGCTGAAATGTTACACATCAAAACCAGAATTTGCAGGAATAATATGCTGAAAGCAATCTACTCTAGCAATGTACTCCATTTTGCAATCTATCAAATGGGAGTTTGGTGCTATAGGTCATGCTGTTCCCAATGGAAATATCAACTGGTTCCTGTACACTTTCTCTTTGTGAAAGCAGATTATCTTGATATATTTTTGAACAAAATGCACACTTTACCTTCCAATTTTACTATTTCTGTTTGCCTGCTCTTACTTTGAGTTATCATGTAAATTTGAGAAACGTACAATGAAGCTGAGAATCTCTTCTGGAACATGGTCAACTGCTTTTCTAACATTCTTCACATGTCACCCTTTTCAGCAAGAAATGGTGAGAAATATGACTCAAAATTCCAACAATGCTATTACTGCAAACAAAAAAAAGTAAAGAAAAAAAGAAAAAAAAAGAAACTAAAACCAAAACCAAAAGTTGAAATGAAAAAAAAACCAAAACACATAAACTTTTCATAAATGGTGGTTGTTCTTATCTTTTTAAAATAATTCAAGGATTTTCCTTGTGGCATACCAGGTTGAGGATCCAGCATTATCACTGCAGGGGCTGGGACAGCTGCTGTGGTGTGGGTATGATCCCTGGCTCCAGAACTTTTATACGCCGCAGGCTCAGCCAAAAAAATTAATTAATTAAATTAAATAATTCTAGGTTATAACAAAGTATTACAATCAATTCGGGTTAGCTATATATATTTTTGACCATGCCCACACCTGCAGCATGTGGAATCTCCTGGACCAGGAATCAAAGCCTCGCCCCAGCAGTGACACCACCAGATCCTTAACCTCTATGCTTAGGTGACCAATACTTTGAATAATTGAATTAGTGTTAAGTCAAGTATTTATTTTAAAAAACATGTTCAGGAGTTCCCGTCGTGGCGCAGTGGTTAACGAATCCGACTAGGAACCATGAGGTTGCGGGTTTGGTCCCTGCCCTTGCTCAGTGGGTTAACGATCCGGCGTTGCCGTGAGCTGTGGTGTAGGTTGCAGACGCGGCTCGGATCCCGCGTTGCTGTGGCTCTGGCGTAGGCCGGTGGCTACAGCTCCGATTCGACCCCTAGCCTGGGAACCTCCATATGCCGCGGGAGCGGCCCAAGAAATAGCAACAACAACAACAACAACAATAGACAAAAAAAAAAAAAAAAACATGTTCAGAAACTTAAAAATATTCCTGTTATAATATGAAATATCTTCTTTTTGATTGGGCAGAGGATCATAGAGGTTAGGAAACAAAAGTTTCTATGAAAGTGAAATGTAGCTTCTGTATTCCTGAGAGACCTACATAGTGTCAGCCCATAATTCTTGCATGTACCCAACTCCTGTTCTTTTTTTGTTTTGTTTTTTTAGTGTCGCACCCAAGGCATATGGAAATTCCCAGGCTTGGGGTCGAATCAAAGCTGCAGCAGTGGGCCTACACCACAGCCACAGCAATGCAGGATCCGAGCCCTGTCTGTGACTTACATCACAGTTCAGGGCAGCACTGTCAGATCATTAACCCACTAAGCGAGGCCAGGGATGGAACCCTCATTCTCACAGATACTAGTTAGATTTGTTTCTCACTGCTCCACGACCAGAATTCCCCCCAAATCCTGTTCTTCAACACTAATAACAAGGGACAAACAGCACTTTCCTTAAATGAAAAATGATCCATTCAGTATGATACTGTTATAAAACTTAACAAAAACACCACATATTATCAGATGCTTACACTTGAAATAAAAGCACAAGCACTTAAATGGGAAAAACACATAGCAATTTTGGAAAAGTGGTTACCTCTAAGAAAAAGGAAGAAAAAAAAGATGAGCAATGGGGCTTTAGCTATAGTGGTAACATATTTCTTAAAAAAGAGATTAGGAGTTCCCGTCGTGGCGCGGTGGTTAACAAATCCGACTAGGAACCATGAGGTTTCGGGTTCGGTCCCTGCCCTTGCTCAGTGGGTTAACCGATCCGGCATTGCCGTGAGCTGTGGTGTAGGTCTCAGACGCGGCTTGGATCCTGCGTTACTGTGGCTCTGGCATAGGCCAGAAGCTGCAGCTCCAATTGGACCCCTAGCCTGGAAACCTCCATATGCCACGGGAGCGACCTAAGAAATAGGCAAAAAGACAAAAAAAAAGAGAGAGAGAGATTAATTGTAAACACAGTAAAATATTAAACATCACTTTTATCTTGGTTATATTATTATCTGTACTTTTCTAAATGTTTGAAAGGGTTTGTAATTGAATATTTTTTAAATGTACTCCCTCCTTGTGTTTTCTTTTTTAAATTGAAATCTAGTTGACTTACAATGTTGTGTTAATTTCTGCTGTATTGCAGAGTGATTCAGTTATACATATATATATGATTCTTTTTTATGTGCTTTTTCATTATGGTTTAGTATAAAGTATTGAAAATAGTTCCTTGTGCTATACAATAGGACCCTGTTGTTTATCCATCCTTTATATAATAGTTTGCATCTGCTAATCCCAACCACCTATTCATCTTCTCCCCACCCCACCCCACTCCTGCCCCTTGGCAACTACTGATTGAAAGAGCACTTTCATTTTCTAGTCTCTATTTCCCAACCAGATGCCATTCCAAGTAGCCCTGATATAAGTAAGGTTAGCAAGTGTTTCTAGAAACTCACATCAGAACAAACCAATTTGACTTAGCCAATGGTTTAGAATTGCAAAGTCCATCAGTAATAGTGAGAAAGAGTACCAACTCATATTTTTGTAACATTTATGAAGCAGAAAAAGAAATGACACTGTTCAAAAGATTTTAGTATTAAAATTTAAGACTATTCAAGAGCATCTACTCAAAAGAATTAAAAGCTATGATCCTTCAGCTGAGCAGATGAGCTGCTTTACCACTGTCCAGCTTGAAGATATAGTTATTCATCATTTAAAACCTGATGACAGGGTTTCCCCTGTGGCTCAGCAGGTTAAGGATCCTGCATTGTCACTGCAGCAACTCAGGTCACTGCTGTGGTGAGGGTTTCATCCCCAGCCCAGGAACTTTCACATCCCAATGGAGCGGTGGAAGGCAAGATAAAGAAAAAAGCAAAAGAGAGAGTAGAGAGTGAGGAGAGATTTGTGAGAGGACTGAGATGTACCGATTTTTGAATTTCGATTGGTCTTTGGGATGGAGCGTACGTTGTTACTCCTTAGAGGCAGGAGGTTTGGGATTGATGAAGTACGTTGCGTGTGTCCTGACTTCAGGGAGACTGACTAGCAGACGACCTGATGGTCGGACGCGGTCGAGGAGATCGCTCGATGCGTGGATCGAGAACGCGTAGAGGTAGCTAGAGACGACGAGGATTGATGGAAAAGAATAGATAAGCACGAAAGAAGAAAGATTCAAGAAAGAAGCCACGAAAAAGACAATGAGCGAGGAGAGTTTGCCGTAGAGCTCTGAGACTGCGGGTGCTTCTGTCAGAGGGAGAGATGCATTGACTGGGGCACGTTAGCTTGTTCGAGTGGTCAACTTCTGTATGACAGTTTGAGAGGACGACTTGAGACGAGGAGTAATGGAGCTGAACGGGAGAAAGATAAGATTATATAAGTATATAAAACGAACAATTGAAAAGACATTCAGAAAAAGAATAAACGAAAATAGTAAAGATAAGAGCAACTGTGGATTTAACAAAGCTACTTTTCTCTCGTTTTTCCTCCCAGTTCGATTTCTGGCCTGTTCTTCTTATTTCTCTCCTTGAAAACCAGGGAATGATGAACTGGGTACTCAAGAAGTGTCCCGCGCCTGAGCGTAGTTAGTGAAAAGGTACGATCACAGAAATGAATCTTAAGAAAAGAAATCGAACACATATACAGAATAGTACTTTAATTTGATACTTATTACTAGACATATAGAAACTTAAGAACCGGAAGATAAGAAGAACGAAAGGAAAATAGAGATATTCCGTTATATCCTGAGGATATCTTATCTCCTCCTCACCCCGACTACATTCTCCCAATATATACCTACCGAAACCCAACTTGAAGACCATACAAGTACGGATAATTCCCAAACATTCCAAGATATAAACTAAAAAAAATAGAAAGACCAAAAAAAAACTCATAACAATAGATCGAGAAACTATCACACAAAAAACAATAGAACATAACATATAAAAACTAAATGAAAAAAAATTAAGCTCAGTCATAAGTGGAAATATTGAAAAAATAATACTAAATCACTCAAAGGCGAAAACAAACAAAATAACTGTACAATCAAAAATATACCAACAAAATAGAAGAAATAAAAAAAAAAACATTATTAAAAAAAATAAAGCAAGGAGCATAAAAAAAAACCAAAAAAAAAAAGAACAAACAAAAATCAATAAACAAAAAAAAAAAAGAACAAAAAGAAAAGAAAGAAAGGAAAGAAGAAAGACAAGAAGACAGACAGAAAGAAAATAGAAAGAAAGAAGAAGATAAGAAAGAATAGAAAAGAAAGAAAGAAAGAAAAGAAAGAAAGAGAAAGAAAGAGAGAAAAATAGAAGATAAGAACCCACAAGCAAAAGAAAGAAGAAAGAAAAGGAAAGAAAGAAAAGAGAAGGAAAGAAAGAAAGAAAGAAAGAAAGAAAAGAAATCAGCAACTTACATAATGTCTATTCCCCCTCTGCCTGATCCCTGGTAGCCACTCAAAGAATGTCTTTCAAATGACATCCACTGTGTCTTGAGGGAAAATATTAGATACTGACA
The DNA here is from genome assembly GCF_016906955.1 of Phacochoerus africanus. Classification (NCBI taxonomy): domain Eukaryota; kingdom Metazoa; phylum Chordata; class Mammalia; order Artiodactyla; family Suidae; genus Phacochoerus; species Phacochoerus africanus. The sequence goes on from NC_062545.1 coordinate 55,508,178, forward strand.
GGCCCTCACACATCTCTGGAGGAGACAGTTGGTTTCTGGCTTCGTTAGATAACATCTTAGCCTGTGATCACAGACCAGATTTTTGCAGACTTCCTCCCAGTTCAATGGTAAATGCAGAAAAGAGAATGTGTAAATGACTGCCTCTATTTTTACTAAGGTTTATGCACAAAAAGCTCCCCTATATTCTCAAATATGTTACTCCTCAGTTATGACCCCCCCAAATTATTTCATTCATATTACCTTCCTCTGGATTTTTTGCAGGATGTGTTCAAGGGCAGTTGATTGTGGACCTGAAGAGGGATATTAGCTTGTCTTGCGATTTCTCAGTAACTGCTGGTAATAAAGTCCTTGTCTGTCTTTTATACCAGCAGAGTAATAAAAACTGCCTGTTCCTATCTGCATCTAAATCTAGGGATCAACAGTAAATTCCATCCAATGATTGAATGGTACTTTGTGTAATTACCATGACATCAATTTGATCTTATCTTGTTTCAATTCTTAGATCATTTTTTGTTTTGAACCATTTTCAGGTGGTGTTGACCTCAAGGTCAGCCTATGAAACAAGAGCACACTGTTATTTTCTACATAATTTTATCAAGACTTACACATAACATCCTGAAAGTTGACACTTTCCTATAAACAAGATCCTACAAGTATCACATTTAATTAGCTAAGTACCTAATGTTTACTTAAAATAAGAGCTGTAAATTTCAGATAGTAGATATAGAGTATTTCTAGGCTTATAACATTGTTCCGGTAGAAAACAAAAATTAAACACACCTATTAGACTTTTCTAAAATTACGTGTGCATCTGGATTTAATAAGGATGCATGGAGAGGAATGAGGCCACGCTGAAAAGGACTGACTGGCTCTCAATATTCGTGCCTTCCCCCTCCCCCTCATTTCACTTGTGTAAAGCTCAGTTTCTTCCTAAACAAAAAATACATATATTTTGGCTTGCCAGCTGTGGAGCACTTAGCTCTAATGTTCCTAGTACGCTGTCTTCCTAAAACCTACTGAGTGCCTCAGGCTACAGCTGTGGCTACTTTTTATCTTGCTTTTAGGATTGCGATCCGAGAATGTTTCCTGTCTCCATCTCCTCTGCTCATTGCCATTTCTGTAGGAACTGGCTTTAACACAAACTACCAAATACCTCCCCAGGGGAGAGTTTACAACAACTCTGTAATACAAAAACGACGCTTCGTTAATGTAAAGAAATTGGCCAAAGAAATCAAAGTTGTTCTGTGATTTATTATCTGTGATAAGTTGATTTCTTTCCATTCCTAACACTTTTTTGGATTTCCATTATCTTCTTCCATAGTTTCTCCCAGTGTCTACTCTATCCATTCACCTTCCCCTGATATGAATTAGTATCATCATTATTCATGAATTCCTATCATTTAAATCTCAAAGGATTGGCAGTATATTTTCAAAGTAGCAGGCTTATTTTGAAAATCTGGAGCCTTTATAGTTTCAGGGAAAGGAAACCTTTCAAGTCTTACAGAAAAATTTTTTTCCCTTCCTCCTTTTCATTCATTCAGGCCTTTATCTCCATTTGTGTCTTCTTTCAACCCTTCTTTTTTATCTGACTAATTAAGTAGAAATTATGTTTCTTTTGTGCTCTTATTATTTTTATTTGGTTTATGATTTAGTAATGGGTCCCATTTTATTTCACATGTTTCTAGGTAAGAATGAGGAATATTAGGGAACACATACGAGCATTTTTTAAGCCTCATATCTTTTTTCTTTTTTTTTGAAGTATAGTTGACTTACAATGTTGTGTTACTTTCTGCTGTACAGCCAAGTGATTCAGTTATACATATACATATATATATTCTTTTTTATATTCTTTTCCATTATGACTGATCTCAGGATATTGAAGCGTTCCCTGTGCTGTACAGATACAGTACAACATTTTTGTTTTTCCCTTCCATATGCAATAGCCTTCATCTCCTAAACTCCCAGTCCATCCCTCTCCCACCCTCCACTGCAACCACAAATCTGTTCTCTTTGTCTGTGAGTCCGTTTCTGTTTTGTAGACATATTCATTTGTGTCATATTTCGATTCCACATGTAAGTGATATCGTATGGTATTTATCTTTCTCTTTCTGACTTAACTTCATTTAGTATGATAATCTCTAGCTGTGAACATTTTTATAGTGTTTTTAAAGTTTACAGTTTTTTTAACATCACATGGCAAAATAAATAAGTTATACAAACACAAAAGAGTTGTCCAAACAACCCCCTTCCAGGAGTGCCTTGGTGGTCTAGTAGTTAAGGATTTGGCATTGTCACTGCTGTGGCCAGGGTTCGATCCCTGGCCTGGAAACTTCCACATGCGTGGACATGGGCAATGGCCAAAAATAGGAAAAAACAAAAACCAAAAACAATCCCATATGCGACCTCTCCCCCTCCCCAGACCCCCAATTTATCTACTCAGTAGCGCTGTTTCCAGTTCCTTATATACGTTTTTACACATATTCCATGTATTCATAAGGAAATTACACATAACTCCCCATCCCTGTCCAAATTCTCCTTAAAATGATGAACAGAATACCAGATTGGGGGAAACTCTGCATTTGTGCTCAGAGTTTAGAGAATTGTTTTTCTGTTAATGTAGTATAAATTACACTTCTCTATACTTTCTAAAATGAACATATATTGCTTTTAATTATAATTGGGGAAATTAATTTTTAGGTAACTGGAGGAATATAAGTTTTAATTATAACTGGGTAAAGTACTACTAATAAAAGCACATTTTTAAGTGTATTTTATGCTGCTTTCATGTGTTATTGCTGGGACCACCCCATGCCTGAGAGCTTTATTCCTACCTCCCCCCTCCCCTTTGGATAACTGGTAGTGCTGATGGGTGAGAGATCCAGATAACCCATTTATTGTTACCTCCTAAGCACTGAAATTGGGAGGGCCCATTACCAAGAAGGTAGACTGGTTAAAGACCCTGGGATTGTTACCCCAAAACTGGGTTTGCCTCTGGCTGGATGTTGAGCCAGTCAATACAACCAAGTCAAAGAGGAAGAGAAGGAAGGACTTATTACTTGCAGCAAGGAAGGAGAACATCACGGATCTTTCCCAAAGCAGTGTCTCCCTGAACAGCAAAATGAGGATGATTTCAGCATCCTCAGTACACCCATATTCATGAAGGGGGTTGAGCAGAGGAGGGGACAAAGGCCGACAGCATCCAAGCTTTCGTTGATTGAAGTCAAGAAGGTCATTGTCATCATTCCATCCTCCACCAGGCTGAGGGCCTTACTTCCTGCAAAACCCAGAGATACATTATTACGTCTATTATATATCTCTCTTGAGGAGAAACTTTACCCACTTTATCACAGCCCTCTTGTTTGACTGCCTTTTCTATGTTCCTGCATTCTTTGGTTCTCTTAAGAGCATTAATTACTAAGACCTGTTCAAGGGCAAGCATCATGGCCAGACTTAGATCTCAAAATGGCTTAGGCCAAAATGGCTTCTCTTATGTCAAGAAAGCCTTTCCTGGTTCTCTTTCTCCAGGGACTGGCTACCCTATCTGCTTACAGGATGACAAGGCAAATAGCCACCCTTACTAGGCAAAGTCTTGAAAGCCTGTCCTGGTCTAGAGAGGGTGTCAGGAACATCTTGGCACAGCACTATGACACAGTGAAGTACATGCAGGCTATGCTAAATGCGTGGAGTTTTCCTAATGACGTTCTCTCACTTAGGCACTGAATTTTTTTTTTCAAATAACCACCTTTGTAAATGTTTCATATGCTTAGTTGATTTGTTTTATAAAACATCATTTGATATTTCTGATAGCAAACTATGATTATCACAAACATGACATAATCAGAAGAACAGCTGAGGCAGGTAAAATTCTTGCTTTTCCAAGTGGCTTTTTCTTTAGTAATTCCAAAGATACAATTTTAAATTTTCAAGCTATACAAGAGTATGCACAATAAAAAATTGTTTTCCTCCTACCTCCAAATCTTCACTCCCATCCCCAAAGGTATCCGTCCTTAACAATTTCTTAATGTTTACAGAAATTTTCTATGTACATAAACACATTTTCTGGAGTTTTGCTTACACATAGTTTAATGCCCTGCCTTCCTTATTTTAAAAATCTAACAGCAGAGAGTTTCCACTGTGGCTCAGTGGAAATGAACCCAACTAGTATCCATGAAGATGCGGGTTTGATCCCTAGACTTGCTCAATGGGTTAAGGATCTGGTGTGATCTGTGCTGTGGGTCACAGAGGTGGCTCGGATCCCAAGTTGCTCTAGCTGTGGCTGTGTCATAGGCTGTCAGCTGCAGCTCCAATTCGACCCCTAGCCTGGGAAATTCCATATGCCACAGGTGCAGCCCTATAAAGGCAAACAAACAAACAAACGAAAATCTAACACTGTATCTTGGTGGACTTGCCATATCCCAATATGCAGATCTAATCATATTTTTAAATAGTACAAAGTATTAGGAATCTTTAATTTCTTAACCAGCCCTTTACTAAAGGCTAGTTATTTGAATTATTTCCAGGTTTTTTACTCTTACAAGCAGTGCTATAATTATCATTCCTGTTTTGGTGGCAAGTGCAATTACAGCTCTAGGACATATTTTTAGAAGAGGAATTGCTGGAACAAAGAATATGATTATTTTACACTTGTATAGATATTGCTCACGTGCTCTCCTCTACCCCTCCAAGCTGATGATGTTTGAAATGTGTTAATTTTCATGAAATAAGTGAAAAAGAGTATCTTATTTTTATTTCCATTTATATAATCTTGGCCTCAGATACAGCCAAAAAGAAAATTTCTCAAATTGTTACTTTTTTTTTGACCACATCCTGGGCATGCAGAGTTTCCCAAGCCAGTGATTGAACCCATGTCACAAGTGTAACTAGAACCATAGCAGTGACAATACCAGATCTTTAACCCACTGAGCCCGGAGGGAACTCCTCTCAAGTTTTTAATTTTATCTTTTTTTTTTTTAACAGCCATACCTGCAGTATATGGAAGTTCCCAGGATAGTGGCTGAATAGGAGCTGCAGCTGCCAGCCTACACCACAGCCACAGCAACACCAGATCTGAGCCACATCTGCAAACTATACTGCAGCTTGTGGCAACATGGGATTCTTAACCCACTGAGTAAGGCCAAGGATTGAACCCACATCCTCACAGACAATATCAGGTCCTTAACCCCATGAGTCACAAGAGGAATTCCTCTCATTTTAAGCTTAACTTTGACTCTTTTATATTTTTACCTTAGCTAATCAAATATGCCTTTTTTGTTGTTGTTGTTGTTGTTGTTGTTGCTATTTCTTGTTTCTTGGGCCGCTCCCTCAGCATACGGAGGTTCCCAGGCTAGGGGTCGAATCGGAGCTGTAGCCACCGGTCTACGCCAGAGCCACAGCAACGCGGGATCCGAGCCGCGTCTGCAACCTAGACCACAGCTCACGGCAACGCCGGATCGTTAACCCACTGAGAAAGGGCAGGGACCAAACCCGCAACCTCATGGTTCCTAGTCGGATTCGTTAACCACTGCGCCACGACGGGAACTCCAAATATGCCTATTTTTAACTTTTTACTTACTGATTTTTTGCCATGACAAGATACTAAAAAGAAGTATTTGCATTTTATTCTAGAGTGTATACAGCTTTATGTAGTTTCAGATTGAGATCTTTAGTTCATCTGTAATTTATTTGAGGTTGAGTAGTGAAGTAGAAATCCAGCCTCTTTTTTTTTGGCCGCACCTGCGGTATATGGAAATTCCTAGGCCAGGGATCGAACCTGTGCCACAGTAGCAACTGTGCCACAGCTTTGGCACCACCAGATCCTTAACCTGCTGCACCACAAGAGGAAATTCCTAATCAATCCTTCTTTTCTCAACTGACTTGAAATGTTACTGAATGCCCAAATATTTAGCAGACTAGTTTTGGGTTCTCCATTATGACTCATATTAATAAAAAAATGTTCAACAAATGACAGCAAATGTTTTAAACTTGTTAAGATCATTAAGCATGAGATTTCATTAATATTTAGTGATTCTCTACCAAATGTAACAACAAATGTGCATTACCGAAGAGAAATTAGACATAAATCACATACTTCAGTTTTTAACAATCCAGTTGGTATAAATTAGAAATACTGAGGGAGTTCCCCCAATCCAATGCAGTTAAGGATTCTGCATTGACATGGCTGTGGCTTGGGTTCAATCCCTGGCCTGGGAACTTCCGCATGCCGCTGGTGCAGCCGAAAAAATAAAATAAAATAAAACTAAATTAATTCAATAATATATATATTGAGACTTTCCCCTCAACATTCTCTATGACTTGTCATGAGGCTACGAAGACAGAACTCTGATTTCCTAACCTCCACTCGACTCTTTAATGTGTGGCTCTGTATTTTGCAGTTCTGTGTTTCATCTAATCAGATTTATCATGCTGTTTGTTTAAAAGACAGATACCTCACTCCTATCTGGATCAAAAACTCTGTCAGCTGAGCCAAGAAATTTGCATTTTACATTCCAAAGCTTGGAAACCATGATTGTGCAACATCATTTAGTAAGCCAGCAATGTAGTTTAGGAGCAATATGGGTGTTTTCATCTTCAGCTGCCCCTGTAGCCCAGTGAAATGGAAAATGGTAGAGTCATTTGTTCGGCTCTGTGAGCCTTCACTTTGCACAAACTGCTAGAACCCCCAGCACCAGGAATCTGTGATAAGAAGAGCCCAAAGCACCAAACAGCAATCCTAGAGTCGCAGACACAAACACAGGCAGCAGACAGTTCCTTGTTTGAGATAAGGTTTTTAATCAGCAGCAGCAGGTAAAATGACTGACAGCCTGAAAGAACAACCTGAGACGTGATGTCTAACACACGTGGTGGCAACAAACTCTTCCCAGCAGTGATGGACAAGAAGCAGGCCAACTTGACACATGCAAATCAGCCAAGATTATTCTCCACTATTTCAGTCAAAACAGCGTGGCCTAATCAATAATGCAAACATCCTGTTTCCCAGGCTACAACCCCTGTCACTTGAACCCTCAGAGAGATAAAGAAACTGCCAGTACAATTATGCGTAATCTTCTAGTCTGAAATGTCAATAGATCAGGCAAATAATGCTGCCAGGAAAGGGAGGAAAATCTCACAGGTGAAAAGTAATTTGTTTAACATTTTCCCATTTCTTTTTGCTTTGCACACATCTCCTCCCACTGCCATTTCAGAAAGCTTTTGGTAATGGGCTATCCATGAAAGCCTTCACGGGAGAAATGGGTTTTCACAAAAATCAAAAAAGAAGCAATTGTATTGATAGAGTGGTCTGGTTGTATTTATAGTGCAGTAGGAGAGAGGAAAATGAAGCCCAAAGGAATTTCCTACCCTAATTTTGCAGAAGTCTTAGGAGACATTAGATGTGATATGCGTTTGCCTAAAGTATCTCTATCCTAAAGGGCTTGACTATTTCGCTGTGAAAGGTAAGGGTGCTACATTCAGAAAACAGGTCTTTTCCTTCTACGTCTGTATAAATGCCCATGGCATTTAGAAACACTGCAGAAACAATGGCAGCTTTAGAAACAGTGAAGAACTTGGTGGGAGGGAATCACAGCCACTTTTATTATGTAGAAGAGATTTCCTTTGGATGCCGCTTTTGATGTGGATCACAGCAGTCCCATGATGCTTTTAAGAAAGAGGAGCCAGCAGAACCGGCTGTCCTCTTCAAAAATCTTGGCTGCTAGTCAATGGAAAATATGTTTAAAGGAAAAAAAAGAGGACCTTGTCACATACATCGTCCTGACACCCTCTCACCACATACCCAACCAACGGTACCCCTGAGCTCTAGCTGGACTGGAGGGTGGAAGGATTCTGGAAGGATCTCAGCATCTAAATGCTGCCTAAACCTCATCTGGGCTGATCAAGTCCCTGTCATTGCGCAGAGAGTGAGAGACTGCTTCTCACCAGGGTACCTCCGTACTTCTCCAGCATGGGAGAGGCAGTATGAATCAGCCATCACCCTCCAGCCTCTCCACACCCATCTATCTCCCACATTCACATCTCCAGGAAAACCATACCACCTGGGACTTGGGGGCCAAATGAAAACAAGGTGTCAAGGTTGCCCCCAGTTCATTTCTTTCTATGTCTGAGCAGATTCCACTGGAGTTGTTTTAACTTGCCTCTGTTGGTAAAATATTAAAGCTGAGTTCCAGGGAAAAAAAAGAAGAGAAGGAGAAGAGTGGGGTATAAAGAGTTTATATATACCCGAAAGTTACCAAATGAACAGAATATCATAAAATATTGCGTGAGGATAGAGATAAAGGGGAACCAGTGTGGAAGGTGAGGTCTAAGAGTTCAGAGAATTGAGATTATTAACAAAATCATTATTCGCATATGTGGCCCCCCTCTCCCTATCCCCCAAATACTGGGATTTTTTTGTTTGTTTGTTGGCCACAGTTTGATGTGGGGTCTCAGTTCCCAAACCAGGGATTGAACCCAGGGCCAGAGTGGCGAAAGCACTGAATCCTAACCTACCAGGGATGGAGCCTGTGCCACAGCAGTGACAATGCCAGATCCTTAAGCCCTCTGCACCACCAGAGAACCCCACATGATGGTATATTTTTGTTAATACTCATACCACACATCTGGAAATGATGGATTTTATTATGTGTCCATTATGCATCACTAAACCTGACTTAAAAATAATAAAAAAGATGGGAAGGACATGACATGCAAGGGGTGGCAAGTGACTTGAGTCCTGAGTTTTTTGCTTGTGTGTCTAACTTTCACCTCAAACTCAATATAACCAATGCTAAAGCCTCCATCCCTCTCTCCTGGAAAAGTATCATCGTGCCTGTTGATGATGTCATTTTCCTTGTCACTGAAACTCGAAGCTAGAGTAATTCACAACTTCTTCCTTTACCCGTCCTACCAAATCCATGCTACTCTGTTGCAATGTCATGGTTTTTGTGGCTTTGGTGGTGGCAGTGGTGGTACAATGACATCAATCAGGTTTTCCATTTCTCTCCTGTACCATTTTTACTTACCCCCACTTCCCTCATATAGTTCAGGATTGTTTCCTTTTTCCTTTTTTTTTTTTTGTCTTTTTCTGGCCTTATGTGTGGCATATGGAAGTTCCCAGGCTAGCAGTGGAATTGGAGCTGCAGCTACTGGCCTACACCACAGCCACAGCAACACCAAATCCAAGCCGCATCTGCGAACTGCATGGCAGCTTGCAGGAAAACTGGATACTTAACCCGCTGAAAGAGGCCAGGGATTGAACCTATGTCCTCATGGATACTAGTTGGGTTCTTAACTAGCTGAGCCACAATGGGAACTCCTAGTTCAGGCTTTTATTTCTTCTCACCAGGATTGGAACTTAGCACTCTACCAAGTCTCCGTACATCTGGTCATTCACCCTTCCTGGCAGATGAGTCTTCTGAAAATACCAACTTCATCCCACTATGTCCTAATGAAAAATTGATTCAAGGTCCTTGTCAATGAAAAGACTCTCTCCACTTAATCCTAACCTACTTTTCAAGTTTATTCCTCAACCCACAGAGGTCAACGACCTACTTCAGAGTCAGCCAACTGGAGTCGTTCATTACTACCTGTGTGCATTTTCTTCTGGACAGATCTTTCCATTCGGTCTGAGTCACCCCCTCCTCCCCTCTCCCAATATTTAAATCCTCCTCTTCACCCAGGACTCAGCACAAGTCTTACCTCCCTGCTCTCACCTTTCGCTCTCAGTAGGCTTCACACTTGCTTCCACCTCTGAACTCTGTAACACTATTATTCCACCCATCTGGTGATTCAGTATTGATAGCGGTATTTCTACAGCCCTTGAAAGATGTCAAAGCATCTTCCTGTTTACCATCTGGTTTGAGGTGTTCTCAACAAACCGAGGAAATTATGCCTACTTCAGAGATTAAAAAAATCTAAGGGTCTATGATGCACCATGACTGGCCTAAGGTCACAAAGCTAAGAAGATTTTCAATATGTTTTTTAAATGAGCTAAGGAAGACAGAGCCAGAAAATCAGCCTAGCTAGCAAGAAGAGACAGAACTGTTTTTAATGGAGAAGAAACCAAAGTCAGAAAAGATTATGTAAAGTCAGAATTTGACCATGATTACATTCAAATTTTGTCTGCTTGGCTTTAGCGAGATTGGTAAGATACAACAAAGGGCAGAATGTAATCTTAACATCTAAAGAGATGACTTTTTAATAAGCTTAAAACTGGAAAATTGTACCCTCAGCAAGCACTTATTTCTGCTTTTGTGGCTGTTGGAGCTGGCTGTGTGGGAGAGTTAACTGCTGTGTAAAATGTGGAATTAAAATTAAAAAGCTCTGATGTATATTTTTAGAGAACAGAAACAATTAAAATTAAATGTAACTCAAAATTCAGTTGGTAAAGTTGGCATCTCAATTGACTGTTTAATTAGCAAAATTCTATAGGATTAAAGTAGTCACTTGAAAATGTCTTCCAAAGTAAAGTCTTTTAATATGCTCCAGTTTTTAGATGGACTACATCGCTTGATCTTTGTGTTCCCTCTGGAGTTGACTTGTTCTGCAGCTTGAGTAAAGGAGTTCCTAGACTAATGTTTTGGAAAGGAGTGATCAGAATGAAAGCAGAAAGTGAATCTTATTTGAAAATAGAATATACTGGGCCTTGAAATACTATTAGCATCTTCAGTGTACAAAGGGCAATAGAGAGGAATCTTTTTCTTCATATTGAAACTTGAACCCTTATCTCACATTTCATCTGAGTTATTGGGTGGGTGACTACCTTCAAGGACGTTGATGGATTAAAAAATTCTTGAGGTTGCGGTCCTGACCTAAAAAGTTTTTAAAACAAAAGACATATTTTGTAAAACCCCATGTGAACAACCGTGCAGTCTTTGAGAAAGATTAACTAGTTCATTCCATTTTTTTCATTTAGAGCTACACTAAAACCATGAGCAGCAAATAAAAATCCAGTTTTTAATGCCCTACTGTGGCACAGTATAGCTAGATATTTAACCAAATATTCCTCTTCTAGTTCATCCAGATAAAATGTACTTCCCAACTTGCACTTAGAAGGGACCACAAGATGGGTTTTTATGAATGAAATGTGAGATGGGATGTGCCACTGCCCCACCAAGGCACTTAAGAGGGATGCCTCTGTCGAGTAGGTTCTCCTTTCCCTTGTGTGCTACTTGGATGCAGTGACATGTTAAAGACAGCAAAGCCACAGCATGGAAAGGGCCTGATCCTTAATGAACTATGTACAGAAGAGCCTCCCACACCTTCCCGCCTCCCACCACTGACTGCACTGATCTTTGAAGTGAGCAAAAATGAGTTATCATGATAAGGCACCTGGGTTTGGGGGATTGTTTTTTTGTTTATTTTTTATCTTTGTCTTTTTGTCTCTTTAGGGCTGCACCCGTGGCACATGGAGGTTCCCAGGCTAGGGGTCCAATCGGAGCTGTAGCCGCTGGCCTACACCACAGCCACAGTGGTGTAGCTTGAGCCGTGTCTTCGACCTATGCCACATCTCACCGAAACGCCAGATCCCTTACTCACCAAGCGAGGCCAGGGATCGAACCCAAAACCTCATGGACGCTAGTCAGGTTGGTTAACTGCTGAGCTGTGACAGGAACTCCTGGGGAATTATTTATTAGACCACTAGGTATTGGTCTACCTGCTAACTTCACACTCCCCTCAGAAGAAACATCTACCACTGTAATCCACCATGCCATGTCTAAAAAATACTGCCTCACCTCCTTTTGTTTAGTTTAGTTTTTCTTTTTCATAGCCTCACCTGTAGCATATGGAAGTTCACAGGCTAGTGGTCGAATCAGAGTTGCAGCTGCCAGCCTGGCCACAGCCGCAGCAACACTAGATCCACACTGGATCCAAGCTACATCTATGAACTATGCCACAGTGGCAACACCAGATCCTTAACCCACTGAGCGAGGCCAGGGATCAAACCCAAATCCTCAAAGACATTATATCAGATTCTTATCCTGCCAAGCCATAATAGGAACTCTACATCCTTTTGTTCTACTTGCCTGATAGAAGCCAGTGGATCTTAACTTTCTTGGAGCCAAGGACTTCTACAAAATCTGCTAAAGGTTAAAAACCCCCATCCCTATGAAAATAAGCAAATGTTGGGAGTTCCCTTCATGGCTCAGCAGCTAATGAGCCTGACTAGGATCCATGAGGATGTGGGTTCAATCCCTGGCCTCTCTCAGTGGGTTAAGGAACCAGTGATGCTGTGAACAGTGGTGTAGGTCCCAGACACAGCTTGGATCCTGCATTGCTGTGGCTGTGGCATAGGCCAGTGGCTGTAGCTCTGATTTGACCCCTAGACTGGGAACTTACATATGCTGCAGGTGCAGCCCTAAAAAAGCAAAAAAAAAAAAAAAAAAAGCAAAAAAAAAGAAAATAAGCAAATGCACTCATGCTCATATTTTTGCCTAAAATTTTGATGTTTTCAGAATCCCAAGCTCATCAACAGACCCCATGCTAAAATCCCTATTATTAGCAGTTAGTACATTAGGCATGTAGAGGAGCCCTGAGTAAGTATGAAGTGTATATTATTTTCAAGCTTTCCATTTTTACTTGTCATCCCCTTCATATACAAATGCCTGGTCATATATATGTCTTTGACCTTTGTGTTTTAAAAATGCAGAAAATTTGGTTCTTCAACATTGATTTTTTTTTCTCCCAGAGCAAAGATGTCAGTGTAACAGTCCCAATGTCACATGTCAATTCTGCCACCAGGCCTTTGATTTCTGTATCGATTGTGAGCAGTCTCTGCGTCAGAACCATCAGGGATATGACGGTCAATATTCCATGCCAGGCACTGTGCAATTGCTTTTGGAAACAGAACCTTAACTCCCTATAGCATGAGCCTTGAGACCTTTTCAATTTTGCCCTGTCAGGCTCCCTAACCTCGTTTCTCATCAGTCCCCTACATAAACTTTTTTGTTCTTATAATATCACCCTGCTCATTGTGCACTGAATCTATCATGTTCTTTCATGCCTCTGTGACTTTGCCTGGAACATCCTCTCCATTGACTCTCTCCAAGCCTCCTATTATCTTCTAAGGTTTAGTCCAAGCATAGTGATGATTATGCCTGGCTTCCACACTCTGGAGTGAAGGATCCCCAAGGGTGCTCCCAAGGCATTGTCTAGGCCCCTGCCACCACATTCATCACATGTACTGAAGATTTACTGCTCTGCCTCCCATGGAACTGTGAGTTCCTTTAGGGTAATGACTGTCTTTTATTGCATATTCTTTTTTTATGATTTTTTTAAAGTATAATTAACTCACAATGTTAATTAGTTTCAGGTGCACAGCAAAGTGATTCAATTTTATATACACATATAAACACATTATTTTTCAGATTCTTTTCTCTTTCTCTCTCCTTTTCTTTTTTTTTTTTTTTTACTATACCTGCAGCATGTGAAAATTCCCAGGCCAAAGACTGAATCCAAGCCACAGCAGTGACAAGGCCAAATCCTTAACCACTAGGCCACAAGGGAATTCCTGATTCTTTTATTTTCAAAAAAATTTTTATTAGAGTATAGTTGACTTCCAATGTTGTGATAGTTTCAGGTGTACAGCAAAGTGATTCAGTTATGCATACACATGTATCCATTCTTTTTTCAGATTCTATTCCCATATAGGTTATTACAGAATATTGAGTAGAGTTACATGTGCTATACAGTAGGTCCTTGTTAGTTATCTATTTTATACATAATAGTGTGTATGTGTTAATCCAAACCTCCAGGTTTATCCCTACCCCCATGTGTCCCCTTTGGTCACCACAAGTTTGATTTTGAAATCTGTGAGTCAGTTTCTGTTTTATAAACAATTTCTTTTGTATTCTTATTTTATTAGATTCCACATATAAGTGATATATGATATTTGTCTTTCTCTTTTTGACTTACTTTGTTTAGTATGATAATCTCTAGGTTCATTCATATTGTTGCAAATGGCATTATTTCATTCTTTTTATGCTTAATATTCCATTGTATATATATATACCGTTTCTTCTTTATCCACTCCTTTGTAGATGGACATTTAGGTTGTATCCATGTCTTGGCTATAGTTTTGCAATTGAACATATAGCGCATGTATCTTTTTGAATTATGATTTTCTCCTGATATATGCCCAGGAGTACAATTGCTGGATCACATAGTGGTTCTATATTTAGTTTTTGAAGTCATCTCCTTACTGTTCTCCATAGTGGCTTCACCAATTTACATTCCTACCAATAGAGGAAGGTTTCTTCACACCCTCCCCAGCATTTATTGTTAGTAGATTTTTTTTTTTTTTTGTCTTTTTGCTATTTCTTTGGGCCGCTCCCGCGGCATATGGAGGTTCCCAGGCTAGGGGTCAAATCGGAGCTGTAGCCACCGGCCTACGCCAGAGCCACAGCAACGCGGGATCCGAGCCGCATCTGCAACCTACACCACAGCTCACGGCAACACCAGATCGTTAACCCACTGAGCAAAGGGCAGGGACTGAACCCACAACCTCATGGTTACTAGTCGGATTCGTTAACCACTGCTCCACGACGGGAACTCCTATTGTTAGCAGATTTTTGATCATGGCCACTCTGACTGGTGTGAGGTGATAGCTCACTGTAGTTTGATTTGCATTTCCCTAATGATTAGCAATGTCAAGCATCTTTCATGTGCTTTTCTGTCTTCTTTGGAGAACTGTCTATTTAAATCTTCTGCCCATTTTTTTTCTGCACACATGGCATGTGGAAATTCCTGGGCCAGGGAATCCAACCTACACCACAGCAGCTGACCCAGGCCAGATCCTTAACCTGCTACACCACAAGAGAACTCCTTCTGCCCATTTTTTAAATTGGGTTCTTTGTTTTTTTTTATATTGAACTGCATGAGCTGTTTGTATATTTAGGAGATTAATCGCTTGTTGGTTGCTTCATTTGCAAAATTTTTTCCCTCTCTGTGGGTTGTCTTTTCATTTTTTAAATGGTTTAGATTATTTTCCATTATAGGTTCTTACAAGATATTGTGTATATTTCCCCATGCCATACTCGTTTTTTACTGTTGCATGCTCTTTACATAGTGTAAGACCTGACACACGTTGGAAGCATGCCACTTTCTCCAGGAGCTCACCTTTGAGGCAGGTAGTTAGGAACGTGTGAAAAAAAAAAAATCAAACGTAACATTCCATGTTTTAAAGACACCAGTGGAAGAGTGCTCAATGCACTATGGGAACATACAAGACAGATTAATTCATTCTCGAAGAGTAGAAGGTGAGAAAGAAGAAGAAGGGAAAGGAAGAAGACACATAAGGAAGAAACTTTTTGAGTTGGAGAGGGATTTTTGAGTTGGCCTTTGAAAATCGGGTGAGAGTTTGATGGAGAGAAGTGAGGAAGGATTTGTCCAGAATCTCCTGCTGGCATGTTACTGTATAACCTGACTGGCAGAAGCCTCGACTCTTTTCTGTTTTCCTGGCTAAGAGACTGACCCTCAGCCACCTCCCTCTTTTGTCAGCTCCCCCTTCCCCAGAGCTTGATCTTGAATATCTTCCTGGTTTATCTGAATCACTGAGCACTTTGGCCCAGGAATGTGGCCCAGGAGGCCTGTCTTGTCTGTGAACTCATCAAACACAAGGAAAATTTTTTTTCTTTTTTTGGCCGAACCAGTGGCACACAGGAGTTCCAGGCCAGGGATCCAACCCCACGCCACAGCAGCAACCTGAACTGAGGCAGTGACAATGCTAAGTCCTTAACCCACTGAACTGCCAGAGAACTCCTAGACACATGCAAATTTGATTTCTATGACCTTGGCTTGGAAGAATTTGAGTGAGTTGCCCCACTTGCAGCAAGAGCCTGACTGAATTCTAAATGTTATTAGTTAGGTTTCTTTAGTTGATAAGTGTTAGAAGGTCACTCAAATTAGTTTAGGCAAAAGGTAGAAATTTTTGGAGACTGTGGTGACTAATATAACCAAACTGTAAGAGGCAAAAATACACCTGGGCCTCAGCCCTCTGTTTCTGTGTTACTGTCACTTCCAAGGAACACCATTCCTTTATACCAGCCTCTTCTGTACATCAAGAAATACGACTACTGATGGATCCTAAACTCATATGTCAGAGCTTCCATCACTGTGGGTGATTTCTCTCAAGTTAGGGCAAAAAATCCAGAAGAATTCTTAGGTCGGAATCTTTTCCTTTTTTTATTTTAATTTTTATTTATTTATTTTTTATGACTACACCAGGGCATATCGAAGTTCCCAGGCCATGGGCTGTGGGATGGAAATCCTGTGAAATCAGATTGTTGTGATCATTATACAACTACAGATGTGATAAATTCATTTGAGTAATAAAAAAAAAAAGGGAAAAAAAAATTCCCAGGCCAGAAAGTGAATCTGAGTCACAGGGAGACCTATGCTGCAGCTATGGCAATTGTAGATCCTTTAACCCAGTGCATTGGGCTGGCAATCGAACCTGAGCCTCCACTGAAACATGAGCCACTGTAGTCAGATTCTTAACCCATTGTGCTACAGCGGGAACACTTTTTTTTTTTTTTTTTGCTTTTTAGGACTGCACGTGTGGCATATAAAGTTCCCAGGCTAGGGGTCAAATAAGAGCTACAGCTGCCAACCTACGCCACAGCAACTTGGGATCCGAGCTGTGTCTGTGACCTACCCCACAGCTCACGGCAATGCTGGATCCTTAACCCACTGAGTGGGGCCAGAGATTGAACCTGCATCCTCATGGTTCCTAGTCAGATTCATTTCTGCTGAGCCACAGCGGAAAATCCCTGAACACCTCTATTTTTTTTAAAAGAAATATTTTATTGAAGTACATTGAAGTTGATTTACAATGTTGTGCTAATTTCTGCTGTATAACAAAGTGATTCAGGTATACATATGTATACATTCTTTTTCATATTCTTTTCCATTATGGTTTATCAAAGGATATTGAATAGAGTTCCCCGTGCTTTGTAGTAGGACCTTGTTGTTTTATTAAAGAAATTTTTTTTTAGTCACCCTTCGGCATATGGATTTCCTGGGCCAGGGATCAGATCTGAGAGGAAGTTGCATCCTATGCTGCAGCTCCTGTAGCTGGATCCTTGATCCATGGTGCCAGGCCAGGGATTGAACCTGTATCCCAGTGGTCCAGAGACACCACTGATCCCTGTTCAGAGCAGGAACTCCAGCACCTTGTTGTTTATCCATTTTATACATAATAGTTTGCTTCTGCTAACCCCAAACTCCCAGTCCTTTCCTCCTTCACCCTCTCCTCCTTGGCAACCACAAGTCTGTTTTCTATGTCTATGAGTCGTTTCTGTTTCACAGATATATTCATTCGTATCATATTATAGATTGCACATAAAGTGGTATCATATATTTGTCTTTCTCCTTCTGACTTTGTTTAATATGAGAATTTCTAAGTCCATCTATGTTTCTGCAAATAGCATTATTTCATTCTTTTTATGGCTGAGTAGCATTCCACTGTATATTTGCACCACATCTTCTTCTTTTTTTTTTTTTTTTTTGTCATTTCTTGGGCACCTCTGCAGCATATGGAGGTTCCCAGGCTAGGGGTCTAATCGGAGCCGTAGCCACCGGCCTACGCCAGAGCCACAGCAATGTGGGATCTGAGCCACGTCTGCAACCTACACCACGGCTCACGGCAACGCTGGATCCTTAACCCACTGAGCAAGGCCAGGGATCGAACCGGTAACCTCATGGTTCTTAGCCGGATTTGTTAACCACTGAGCCACGATGGGAACTCCCTGCACCACATCTTCTTTATCCAATACATATATGGCCAGGGAACTGGCTAAGATTTGTCCAGCTTGAGTTGGATTCTGTCTCACATTAATTTTCTATAACTAATGCCACCTATTAAAAGTATCTATATTCTAGGCTACATTAGAGAGCCAACAGATGTGGAGTTATTTTTATTTGTTTAAGATCTTAAACTCCATTAAGTATCTGCAACATCTAAGATTTCTTTACTGTAATGTGACCAGTTGGTAAATTAAAGATCAAGACTCTAATATATTGACTTTCTGAATAATTTTAATATATGCTTTCTAGGAGTTCCCTGGTGGCTCAACAGGTTTTTGCTGCTGAGGCAAGGGTTTGATTCCTGGCCTGTGAATTCCTGCGTGCCATGGGAGGGGCCAAGAAAAAAATATACGTCTATACGTTCTAAAAAAAACCTAAATTTTATAACTCATGTAGTATACAATAATATGACATTTTTTAGGTGTAACTCTCTATTCAGTCACTATCATTAATGTCTCCCATGTACCAGACACTGTCCACCTGGATGCTGGTTATCATAAACATATATTTACATGTGAACAAATATGATCACTCTTTTCACAGTGTGTATTTTGAATGGGCAAGATAAGTACTAAATAAACTCAAGTAAATATATAATTACAAATTATAATCATGTTCTGAAGGCAAAGAGGAGATAAATATGAAATTAAAACTTGGAGCAAAATTTAGATGGGAAACAAGTCAGAGAACTTTTAGAGTTTTTATCTCTTTAGGCTTCAGGTAAAAAAAAAAAAAAATCCATCAGAAATAAAGATGTGTGGTGTGGGCTGGCAGCTGTAGCTCCAGTTCAACTCCTAGCCTGAGAACTTCCATATGCCGGAGGTGCAGCCCTAAAAAAAAAAAAAAAAAAAAAAAAAAAAAGTGAATTAGCCACACTTAACTTCTTCCATCCTTAGGTAAATGTAACATTTATGTTTCTCAAATAAAGGCCCACTCTGAATTTTGGACAGATAACTTCTCTTTTACACTCTTCTATCTTTTATTTATTCTAAATAGCCCATTAAGGATTGATGGTAACTTCTTATAAAGTGTTATCTTAAGCTTTCCAATGTGCCAGTCTTTAAGATAGGAATATATCTTAAAGGAAAGATTCTAAGGGTATTATTTAAGCACAGAATCTGTGTGTGCTGAAAGGTAGCAAATAAGGTAAATCTAGAAAAACTTTGGTTATGTTTCTACCCTGGATATAGTTACAGAAGATATTATTTATTTCCTCCCTGCTTCCTCTTAAATTGAATATTTGGGCTAAAGTTATTTATTATTTTTATTTAATTATTTATCTATTCATTTATTTGCTTTTTAGGGCCATACCTGCGGTATATGGACATTTCCAGGCAAGGGGTCAAATCAGAGATGCGGCTGCCAGTCATGCCACTCACGTCACAGCCACAGAAACACAGGATCCAAGCAGTGTATGTGACCTATGTCACAGCTTGTGGCAATGCCAGATCCTCCTGAGCGAAGCCAGGGATGGAACACTCGTCCTCATGGATACGAGTCAGGTTCATTTCTGTTGAAGCCACAACAGGAACTCCTATTTTTACTTTTTAAAAATTCCTTTCTGTAGTTTACCAAGAAGCCATTTACACTTGGGATTGGATGGTAAACATGAAGGCTGTGGAAAGGGTAAAGGGATCAAGAATCTTCCAAATTTCGTGGGTGGCTTCTTGCTATACTAAGACTTCTAAAATTCAGCACTGCTGCTTCAGAGGCGAGCTTGCCTCTCTCACCACCTATCAATGGATTGCAGACCACAAACATGCTGCTTTCAGCAAACTGGGCTCTCTCCCAGCAAAGAGATTGATAAAGATTGTAGGAGTCAAAAGCCGCAATTAGTAAGACATCTGAAACATGTTAGTAGATGCCATTGGCTCCTTATCCCCTACAAGTGGTTTAATCACCTCGATCTTTTTTAAAAAGTATAAAGAAATCACCCACATCATCATCATCATCTTGGATTACGACAGGATCTGAGTTTAACCATCAGATTAAATCTTAAAATGTGGGCGATTTCTGGGGCCAAGTTATTCAAGGTGTGAATTTGTGAATTAATTGTGGAATCTCAAATCATGGTTGGTGAAACCATCATCAATTATCACAGTTATGAGTGATTTCTGAAGGCCAGATTCCAAACATCATAATACCGTAATTATTTTTCACAACACCACCAAAAGATAGAAATTTTTATCTCCATTTTACAAGTGAGTGAAAAGACACTTAGAAAACTAGGAAGAGTGGAGCCAACATTTAAACTCAAATCAAACTTTTCACACATCAGAGTGCTCCCTGACTGCACATCAGAATTGTTTTCATTGCATATTGACTTTAAAAGCACGACCTAAATAAAGAATAGCTCAAGATTTTCTGACTCTCAATTGTTCAGCCTTAAGCATCATTTTGAATGCATCCAAATTGTTTGCCTTCATTCACTGCACACATGTAAATCTGTCAGTTTAAATCCCAACAATAGTTTAATCCCATTTTTCAAAGAACAGAGTCTTCAACCTACTAATTTGCTGTATCTTTCATCCAATTTGTATGCTAGTTCTGTGTTTTTAAACTAAGGCTGGCTTTCTCAAACCAATGCTCACTGTGAAGAGAAGACATTATATAGAGGAAGTCATTTCCCTATTAACATTGTTAAACTTCTTTCTCTTGTGGAGAAATCTATTACAAAAATGCATTAGTTGAGATATCCTGGATTATACTGTGGTAACAAGTTAATCTGGAATTCTCAGTGACTTAATATTATGAGGATTTACTTCTTGTTCATACTATGTGTCTATCACAGGTCAGTAAGAATCTCTGCTCCACTTAGGGACCCAGGCTGACCAAGACCCCACCAACTTGTAGGTGCTCCATATCGAACACGTAGCTTCCTCAATTAGGAAAGAAGAGAGGATTACACACAAGCTGTTTACTGCTTCTGTCTGAAGATCACTTTTGCTCTTGTTTCATTAGCCAAAACCAGTCCCAAGAGCTCACAAACTACAAAGAGGCTGAGAAACAGAGGAGAACAAATGGAATATTTGGTGAGCTTTACTGTCTCTGCTACTAATAATATAATTTTCTTTTTTATTCATCTTCCTTGTCCTTTGAGAACAGCATAAGTTATTGGCTAAACTGCATGAACTCAAATAGAAATCCTTTTAAAATTGTATTGTTTCAGGAGTTCCCGCTGTGGCTCAGCAATAAGGAAACTGACTAGTATCCATGAAAATATGGGTCCATCCCCGGCCTCACTCAGTGGGTTAAGGATCCGGCGTTGCTGTGGTGTAGGTTGCAGACATGACTCAGATCCTGTGTTGCTGTGGCTGTGGCATAGGCTGGCAGCAGCAGCTCAAATTCAACTCCAAGCCTGGGAACTTCCATACGCTGCAGGTGCAGCCCTAAAAAAATAAATAAGTAAATAAATAAACAAAATGAAATAAAATCTATGTCTACTTTAACTATCTTAGGAATTAGAGTATAAAATGGGCAGTTTCTTTCTTCATAAGTATGTACATGATCAGCAATCGGAGCTGTTGCTGCCAG
This sequence comes from Phacochoerus africanus, assembly GCF_016906955.1. Classification (NCBI taxonomy): domain Eukaryota; kingdom Metazoa; phylum Chordata; class Mammalia; order Artiodactyla; family Suidae; genus Phacochoerus; species Phacochoerus africanus. Next base: position 55,529,508 of record NC_062545.1, read on the forward strand.
CCTACGCCACAACCACAGCAACGTGGGATCTGAGCCATGTCTGCAACCTACACCACAGCTCACGGCAATGCCAGATCCTTAACCCACTGAGCAAGGCCAAGGATTAAACCCGAAACCTCATGGTTCCTAGCTGGATTCGTTTCCGCTGCGCCGTGACGGGAACTCCAAAAGAAGGTTTTCTTGATGTGCTAGCTAACAATTTCTATTGAGGCAAAATAGGTTATCTGCAATGTCCCTCCCCCTTTTGTATTGTGATTTGTATTTTTGTCTTTTGGTACTACTTTTCCATGATGTGGATGCATGACCCCACTACAAAGAAAAGAAAGATAAACACTCTCTTATATATAGATGACATGTCTATTCAAACACTCCAATATTGGCTTTAAGATAGACTCAAACTTCCTACCACATTACTTTTCCAAAGAAGGCTAGAGACCTAGTGTTCTAGAATTAAAGTCATTATTTTTATTCAATTATCGCCCCAGTAAATGAATTCGTAATTTAAAACTCCATAAATCCATTTATCGATATTTTACAATCAGCTTCGCTTAATATGTTCACCAGGAAATTATATTTCTTAAGGGTATATATTCTCTGGGTTCTTTACTGAAATAGTTTTATGGTCAAGGTCAGTGTTTAGTTATGGCCACTCTACAGTTTTTCCAGAATAAAAATAACTATGTACATGATCAGGGTAAAGAACTCTGCCCTCTGAGAGCTCATTTGTCTGTGTTTTAGTGCTCACCAAATATTACAAATATGACTTTTTGAAACAAATCTTGCCCCACCTAAAGATGATACAACCGTCACCTCTGTGTGAAGGTGTAGTAACGATTTTATGAGACCCTTACATTGTGATCCCCACCAGTTTGGTGTTAAAAGCTAAGGTCTGGGAGTTGCCACCATGGCACAAGGGGATCAGCAGATATCTCTGTAGCACCAGGACACAGGTTTGATCCCCAGCCAGGCACAGTGTGTTAAGGGATCCAGCATTGCTGTGAGGTTGCAACTACAGCTCAGATCTGATCTCTGACCTGGGAACTCTCTACTATTAAAAAAAAAAACAAAAAACAAAAAACAAAAAAAAAAACCTGGGCATTCCCATTGTGGCTCAGCAGTAATGAACCTGACTAGTAACCTTGAGGACGTGGGTTCAATCCCTGGCCTTGCTCAGTGGGTTAAGGATCCAATGTTGCTGTGGCTGTGATGTAGGCTGGCAGCTACAGCTCCAATTTAACCCTTAGTTTGGGAAATTCCATATGCTGCAGGAGCAGCTGTAAAAAAGAAAAAAAAAAAAAGAAGCTAAGTCTTATGGCTCTACACAATGGATAATTGCCACTTTCCAGACGCATGTCGGGGAGTAGAACCTCAAACCTTCTGCTGGTCCATCCCTATCAAAACTCCCAGAAAGAAAAGCAATATTTGTGATTTTTATGAATGATTGCCCATAGTGTAAGCAGGTTATCTCTTCTCTCATATTACTCAAAATGTGATTAAAGACTAGAAGCATCTGCATCACCTGAGAGCTCATTAGATTTGTAAAAACTAAGGCCCTCACACAGACCTAAAAAAAGCAGAATCTGCATTGCAACAAGATTCAGATGCACAGTGAATACTTGAGGAGCACTACTGTAAGCCACATCCCTAATCTTGGGTACACGGATCCTTGGATGGGCTTCAGGAAGAACTGAATTCCTTGACATTGTACTTAACGTTTTGTACATGTACATCTGTCCATTTTCTAGGGAGAGGTGGCATGACTGTCATCAAATCAAGACTTTCCAAAGGATAGAATGGTATGAATAGTGTTTGGACCATCAATTTCCAAATCCTCAGATTCCATAGGCATTATTTTCTAAACTTGATCTGCCTGCGAACACACCACAGTGAAGACACCATGCATGTTCTCCTTGTCCACTTTCCCTCACCTTTCTTTTTCTTCTTTGGCCCCACCCCATGACATATGGAAGTTCATGGGCCAAGGATAGAGCTGCAGTTGTAGCCTGCACCACAGCTGCAGCAATACCAGATCCTCAATCCACGGTGCCAGAAGAGAACTTCCTCCTCCACCTCTCATAACTGCATTCTTCCACAATACAAAATAAAGACGTCTCTCATGCATCCCTAAACTTACTATATTGTACTGCCCTGAGAGTAAACACCCCAGAGTGAGAACACAGAGAGAACTACAAATAACTGTGTTGATGAAGCCTTTTTTTTTTTTTTTTCCCCTGCACCAGCAACTTGTGGAAGTTCCCAGGCATGAGATCAAACTTGTGCTAATGGCGGTGACCTGGGTTGCTTAGTGACAACACTGGATCCTTAACCCACTGGGAACTCCTGGTGAAGCCATCTTTAATCAAGATGCTGTTAACCAAATTGGTCAACTTGGACACTTGCAGGGTCCTAGCCCAGGCTGAGACCCCTTGTCTCTGCCAGGGAGTTTCTTTTCCCACTGAATTCGCACAGCCAGTAACAAAATCACTGCTGAGACAGGAACAGCACAAGCTTCATTCAATGGTCAAAGAACAGAGAATTGGAACTTCATTTGCAAATCAATGGCTCTACCCAATGGGGCAGAGACACCAAATTTTTAGAGGGATGGGAGTGAAGTAGAGGGAATTGGAAAAGTGAGAGGAATATTCATGACTTATCCTAGGATTGTGGTTTGAACCCACTGACACAACACCCATTTTCAGTTCTTGTGTGGGCTTTTCTGGTTGTTGCTGTGGTAATTGTCAATGGTCTCAGCACCTGTGGGTGTTTCTTTTAGCATCCTAATACCTCGGAGTGTATAATGAGGCCGAAGGTCTGCTGGAAGTCAAATCTTCCTCCATCTTGGGTCTAGCTGGTTCTAACCAGTTCTTGCATTTTCTTTGCAGCTTTCTCCTGCTTCATTTCGAGGGAGGGATGTTTCTGTTTTAGATGAATGGTTTAGTGGGACAGCTTAATAACCTCATCCTTTCCATTTTTTGCCTATTATCACAAAATGCCTTGCCCCTGAAGACAGATTCTTCTGTGAGCATAGCAAGAGAGCCTCAGTAAGACATAGTAGCAATCTCTTATTTCATTCAGTAACAAACTCCTGGTAAAGCTCCATGACTTGTCTAAATACTTTAGCATTAGAATTAGGAAGAAAAAGGATAATTGACTGGATGTTACTAAGTCATACCTTTGATTTGAAAGTGAAAGGTATTTCTTCTGATGGAAAGTAAATGTGATTGGATTCACTTGTTTGACAAGAGGGCTGGTTTTGAAACAGGGAAAAGGGCAGTGCACAACTTTTAAAAGAATGACATAGCCCTTGAGGATGTGACAAAAACTGGTTGGAACCAACTAGGGCCAAGATGGCAGAGGACTTGACTTCCTGTGGACGGTGAACAATGTGCTCACTGTAATAGAGCAGCGTGCTAATCGACACGCCCGCAGGCGCCATGACAGTTCTGAGGCCAATCAGAACAGGGCAAAATGTGGGCAGTGGCCCAATCCCTGGAAATCTTCACCGCTTCCCCCAAATAATTGCAATAATCCTCCCATTCATGAAATTACCAAGCCCATAAAAATTCACCACCCCATATTTTGGGGCTTTTCATCTTCGGAGATGGCTCACACTCTCAATAAATCTACTTTATTTATTTATTTGTTTATTTATTTATTTATTTATTTATACGGAGGTTCCCATATCAAAGGTTGAATGAGAGCTACAGCTGCTGGCCTACACCACAGCCACAGCCACACAGGATCCAAGCCGCATCTTTGACCTACACCACAGCTCACAGTAATGCTAGATCCTTAACCCACTGAGCCAGGGACCAAACCCACAACCTCATGGTTCCTAGTCGGATTCATTTCTGCTGCGCCACAACAGGAACTCCTAAATCTACTTTTTACATATCACTTTGCCTCTTGCCAAATTCCTTCTCCATTGAGACATAAAGAACCTGAACTTCAGTGTATCCTGAGACCAGGAGTATGACTTTAATTAAAAGACAGTGGGGGAATTCTCGTCGTGGCTCAGTGGTAACGAACCTGACTGGCATCCATATGAGGACATGGGTTCAATCCCCGGCCTCACATAGTGGGTTAAGGATCTGGTGTTGACATGAGCTGTGGTGTAATTTGCAGATGCGGCTCAAATTTGGTGTTGCTGTGGCTGTGGTGTAGGCTGGCAGCTGCATCTCCAATTTGGCTCCTAGCCTGGGAACTTCCATATGCCACAGGTATGACCCTAAAAAGACAAAAAACAAAAGACACAAACAAGGGAGTTCCCGTCGTGGTGCAGTGGTTAACGAATCCAACGAGGAACCATGAGGTTTCGGGTTCGATCCCTGCCCTTGCTCAGTGGGTTAACGATCTGGTGTTGCCATGAGCTGTGGCATAGGTCGCAGACGCAGCTTGGATCCCACGTTGCTGTGGCTCTGGTGTAGGCTGGCAGCAACAGCTCCGATAAGACCCCTAGCCTGGGAACCTCCATATGCCATGGGAGTGGCCCAAGAAATAGCAAAAAGACAAAAAAAAAGACAAAAAAAAAGACACAAACAACAACAACAACAAAAAACCCAAAAACTGTAGGTTCAGGTCCCGAAATGAATTGTGTGGTCTCAGTTTGGCCAATTATTTTGCATGTCAGATTTGAATGAATGAAACGTAAATACCCAAGGATTCAAGAAAAAAATAAATAAATCACATAGGAGATAAAATACACTTGCAAAGGGGAATGGATATTAACAGTTTTTCAATTTTCCCAACTCTGTGTATATTGAGATGTTTCTAGTGAACCAGTAACTAACACTCATTGGATAACTCTGAGTGAAGGCCCTTTGGGAGATTCCCAGAAATGAGAGAAATGAGAATGACTGAGTACCAAATACTTTGCAAGTTAAGAGGTTTCTAATTCTGTGCTTTCAATAAAATCAAAGAGCACATAATTGACTTGTCAGTTGCCATATTTTTAGCACATACCTTGAAAGATTTTAAAATTGAGTAATATTGCCACAATAAAACTTCTTCCATTCCAATTACTTACAGGAATAAAGATTTCTCAGAGCACAGATCATTAAAATTTCTTTGTTAAAAATTGAATAGAGGAGTTCCCTGGTGGCCTAGCAGTTAAGGATCCAGGGTTGTCATTTTCCTCCTTTCTATTTTCAGTTCTCTCCTTTCCTTAATTGCCCCCCCAAATAATCATTCATCTATTTTGGGGGTAAATTTTTCATGATTACCAAAATGCATATAGAAATAAGTCAAATATATTAGAATTTCATATAAAGGGAATTTGCTTGCGGGAGGATTGCTGGCTTTACAAGTCTTTGCATATAACTTATAGCCATTAGTTTCATGCAGACAGCCCTAATTCTGTATGCATCAAAGTCATAATAATTTATGGGTTAATGTGACTTTTCCCAAAAGATGAGACTGATAATTTTTGTTCTGAGCTTATGAATGGCTTAAATAACAAGCAATTCCTCTCCTGCATTTGCCCTAGCACCCAATTCAATTTGGCGACCAATTAGAATTAATCTTTCAGTCTGATCATCATGATTCCTACACCATACTTTCGAAGAAGGTATTGCTGCAGACTCTAGCCTTTGCTTTGGTGGATGGCTCACATCATAAATATTAGACTCTGCTTTTTTATTTTTCACTTTTTACTTTTTGCCCTCACTGGAGGCACAGGGAAGTTCCTGGGCCAGGGATTGAATCTGAGGCCAAGCTGTGACTGATGCCACAGCTGCAGTAATGCCGAATTCCTAACCCACTGCACTAGGAAGGGGGGCTCAAACCCGCACCCCCACAGAGACAACACAGGATCCTTGACCCACTGCACCATAGCAGGAACTCCATGGACTCTGCTTTTTCTTAGGTTTATAGTTGTTCAACTAGACATACACATCAAGTAAAAAATCTTGAACTCTATGTATGTGACAATAATTAGGGATGCATGGTGATTTTCCACAAGGCTCACAGAGAAAGTTTGTGATCTGTACAAATTATAAATGTGTGGCCCTAATGGAGGAAGATGTGAGACCTCTACTCCCTAAGGTAACATTCAGGGCTTCCCAGTCATTTGTGAATAGTTTTGTTCTCTCAGCAATACTCTCCTGAGTAAGAGTTGGTGTCTCTTTTTCATTGGTATTTTATGACTTGACCCAGCTCCAGCCCTGACATGATGATACATAAGAGGTAAGAAGCTGTAGTAGTTTATGTTCCTCATAAAGCATTCCTATAGACTAAAAGTCAATAACCACTTGACATTCAGAAAATGATTCCATGCTGGTAAGTCCAATGCTTCAGTTGGCTGGTGTTGCCATAACCAAATACCATAGACTGTGGGGCTTGAACAGCAGAAATCTATTTTCTCAGTTCTGGAGGCTGTACGTCCAAGATCAAGGTGCCATCATGGTCAGGTTCTGGTGTGGATTCTCTTCCTGGCTTGCAGATGGCTACCTTCTTGTTATGTCCCCATGTGGTGTAGAGAAAGAGGCCAAGCTCTGGCATCTCTTCCTAAAGGTCACTAACCCCACCATGGGGGTCCCACCTCATCTAAGTCTAATTACCTCCCAAGGATCCTATCTCCAAATACCATGACAATGGAAGTTAGGGCTTAAACATGTTAATTTGGGGAGGACACAATTCAGTCCCTAACAGCTTCATAATGCCTTTTCCCAGCAAGCAATGAAATAGTTATGCAGAGGCTAAGCTCCATGGGAAAAACACCTGGAAAGAGTGATATATCAATAGAGGTACAGGTGCAAGGGCTTCACACACACACACACACACACACACACACATTATTTCACAACATAGCATCTGAGAAACCAAACTGCAGTGTGCAGTGCTTTGTTCTTAACATAAACAGTGTACTCTCTTGTTTGTTGATTCTAATTTACATTTCAGAATAATTTTTGGTGTCTTTGGACAATTCCACCTGCAGACTAGCCAGAGAAACAAAAATAAGGAGCAGTCATTCTCTCCTGGCCCTTTTGCCTGATGAGGGGAACTCTCCCCTTATATCTGAATCCACAACTGAGCCCTCAGAAAGAACAGTTCTTTGCCCATTACTGAATTGAACCAGTTAAGGGGAAAAGGAATTGGTTGTCATTTACCCTTAGTTCTTAATTCTTTTCAGTTTCAGCATGAGTCCATCCTTCAGTGATTGGGTTAAGCCTAGAGAGGATTACAGAGGATTATCCTTTTGAAGACCTCTTCCTTCTTTGCGGTTTTTGTGTTTGGGGTTTGTTTTATTTTTACCAGCAACCAATATGGCTCCACCTTCCACCCAAGATGTATCTCCTCCATGAATCTTATTTCATTCCACTCTGAGTTTTTCCTTTCTCTGGCTCTTAAAACATGTATTGCATGGGCTGCCCAATAACTTCCTCCATAGTTCTCTAAGGTGGTCACACATAACATTCAATAAATACTTGATTACACATTGATATCCTTTATAAATATTTCTATTACTTTAATTATTATCTGTTATATAGTTCTTTTTAAATGAATTTTTTTGGTCACAATGTATAGCAGCTTGAGGAGGGATCTTAGATCCCAGACCACAGATGGAAGCTGGGCCACAGAGGTGAAAGCACTGAATCCTAACCACTAGACCACCAGAAACTCCTTATTACACAGTTATTAAAAAGAGAGAGCGAGTTGTATGCCACTGAGCTTCTTCTTGGAAACCTCTTCATTATTTTATGCCATTCAAATGATCTTGTCTGATCCCTAGGGCCAGAAAGCAGGATGACAGACACAGCTCTTGGATGCCCAAATTAATCTGGAGAGTCCATCAACTCTCCCATCCCAGATTTTGTTTGGAGAAGCTAGGCCTCCTTTCAGAGGACTACTAGCCAACATTTAATTCTTATTTTCTTTCCATTGTATTTGTCCTCTACCAGTGAAGGATGGAAAAAAAATTTTTTTTTTCAATTTGCTCTCAAGCAGGAATGAAAAGAGGTGAGGGCAGAGTGGAACTCACTTCTCAAGTATTTCCAATCTTTCTGCCTTATACTTGGTCCTGGAGATTAGAACTTTAAAAGCAAGCAAACAGGAGTTCCCTCTGTGGCCCACCAGGGTCTGCAGCACTGGGACACAGGTTTGATCCCCAGCCCAGCACAGTGGGTTAAGGATCTGTCATTGATATAGCTATAGTATAGGTCACAACTGTGGCTCAGATCTGATCGCTGGCCCAGGAACCCCATATACTAAGAGGCAGCCAAAAAATAAAAAAGCAAAAGCAAGCAAACAAATGAAAAAAAGAAGTTGCTGCCTTGGTTCTTTGGTTCCATTGTCCTTGAGGTGATAGTGGCCCAACCTCCATCCCATGGCACTGCTAGGGAAGGGTTAGGGGCACAAAGGAAAACAGAGAAAACCACATCCATTACAGTTTTGAAACATCATTCAGGTGCAGATTATGGTGATTTGTTTAATATCAAATGTAATCCAATAAGTATTGAAGGACTTACTAAAATAATACTTTTGAGAAGCAAGATTTAGTAATAAATTTAAATAATTATTTTAGATGAATAAAATTATGTTTGTCCTGGAGTTCCAGGTGTGGCTCAGTGACTTAAGAACATGACATAGTGTCAGTAAGTATGCAGGTTTGATCCCTGGCCTCCCTCAGTGGGTTAAGGATCCAGCATTGCTACAAGCTGTGATGTAGGCCTGCAGATGCAGCTCCAATTCAACCCCTAACTTGAGAACTTCCATATGCTGCAGGTGCAGCAATAAAGAGAAAAAAAAAATTTTTTTTTAAATTGTGATGGGATTTCCTGCTGTGGCACAACGGAAACAAACCAGACTAGAGTACACAAGGATGCAGTTTCAATCCCCGGCCTTGCTCAGTGAGTTGGGGATCCGACGTTGCCATGAGCTGTGGTATAGGTCACAGACTCTGCAGGGATCCCAAGTTCCTGTGGCTGTGTCATAGGCCGGCAGCTATAGCTCTGATTCAACCCCTAGCCTGGGAATCTCCATATGCCGAGTGTGTGGCCCTAAGTAAGCAAAAAACCAAAAAATTGTGTTTGTCCTAGTTTCCTTCAGGTTTCTTCACTTCTTAGCTCAGGCAATAATTTACCCTATCAAAACATTTTTTCCTATGGAAATCCATTAACAATTTACTTCTGCAAAGTGCAATTTTGATCATTTGATTGCTGTAAAAAGCAGTGGTTTGCTTTCAGCAAAGGTGACATTTTGCCCCCAATCAAGGAGGAGAATAGCTGTGTGAATCTCTGTTATCTTGGTGTTAAAAAATGGAGACTGTGCATCCTTAACAAAGAATCTATTTGCAGGTTGTTGATCTCGGGGGAAATTTAGAGAGGAAAGTTAATATTTTCTTGCTAAATTCTATATCACCATAATACTCTGGATTAATTGTAAATAATGTACAGCTTTGTATGGGGTGAAAATTATATACAAAGAGCTACAGGAAAGTAAATCTAGCTGCTGAAGCTATACGTTACAAAGCTTTTTATTAATAATTGGTAAATATTACATTCTTCTCCCAATATTTTCTACATTCTTAGTACTGCTGTTCAATTATGTTACAAGAGGAATTTATTACATTCTTTGTATCCCCATTACACTTTTAAAAAATAAATATTATTTTGTTTTTCATTTTATCTCACCGCTATTGTTTTTCCACTAAGCAATGATTTTTTACCATGAGGCTGAAATCAATAGACATTTAGCAAGTACTGTACATAGGTTTATCATCAATCAAAAACCCCAAGGACCTAACAGCACTTACTAAAACTGAGTTTGAATTCATCCTTGCTTGCTATTGTATTTTCTGAAGCCTCTTTTAGAGGTTCTGGTTTATTCTACTGAGAAAATGATGCAATTCTCAATAATAATTTGCAAGATTTAAGGAAATATAATTCAGAAAAAAAATCATTTACTGCACATAAGTGGAACATGAAAATTTGGAACCCTTTTCTTCCACACTCATTCTGCCTTGGTAGTACAGTAGGGCACGTTATTTTGAGACTCCTTTGTTTTTTATATAAATTTTACACAAAAAATCTTCACTTAAAAGGAGAGTGGATTGACAAAATCCAACACCACGCCTGATAAAAACCCTTCAGAAAGTGGGCATAACGGGAACCTACCTCAACATTATAAAGGCCATATATGACAAGCCCACAGCTAACATCATTCTCAATGGTGAAAAGCTGAAAGAATTCCCGCTGAGATCAGGAACAAGACAAGGATGTCTGCTCTCACCACTACTCTTCAACATAGTTTTGGAAGTCCTAGCCACAGTAATCAGAGAAGTAAAAGAAATAAAAGGAATCCAAATTGGAAAGGAAGAAGTAAAAATATCGCTATTTGCAGATGACATGACACTATACCTAGAGAATCCTAAAGACTCTACCAGAAAACTGTTAGAGCTCATCCATGAATTTGGCAAAATCACAGGATACAAAATTAATACAAAGAAATTGACAGCATTTCTATATACTAACAATGAAAGATCAGAAAGAGAAATTAGGGAAGCAATCCCGTTTACCATAGCATCCAAAAGAATAAAATACCTAGGAGTAAACCTACCTAAAGAGAAAAAAGATCTGTACTCTGAAAACTAAAAGACACTGATGAAAGACATCAAAGATGATACAAATAGATGGAAAGACATACCATGCTCTTGGATTGGAAGAGTTAATATTATCAAAATGACTATACTACCTAAGGCAATCTACAGATTCAATGCAATCCCTATCAAATTACCAAGGACATTTTTCACAGAACTCGAACAAAATATTTCAAAGTTTGTTTGGAAGCACAAAAGACTCAGAATATCCAAAGACATCGTGAAAAAGAAAAATGGAGCTGGAGGAATCAGGCTCCTGGACTTCAGACTATACTACAAAGCAACAATCATCAAAACCGCATGGTACTGGCACAAAGACAGAAATATAGATCAGTGGAACAGGATAGAAAGCCCAGAATTCAACCCACACACCTACAGCCAACTTATCTATGACAAAGGAGGCAAGGATATACAATGGAGAAAGGACAGCTTGTTCAATAAGTGGTGCTGGGAAAACTGGACAGTCACATGGAAAAGAATGAAATTAGAACACTCCCTAACACCATACACAAAAATAAACTCAAAATGGATTAAAGACCTAGATATAAGACCAGACACTATCAAACTCTTGGAGGAAAACATAGGCCAAACCCTCTCTGACATAAACAACAGCAACATCTTCTCAGATCCACCTCTTAGAGTAATGAGAGTAAAAACAAAAATAAGGAAATTAGACTTAATTAAACTTAAAAGTTTCTGCACAGCAAAGGAAACCCTAAACGAAATGAAAAGACAACCCAGAGTGGGAGAAAATCTTGCAAATGAATCAACTGACAAGGGAGTAATCTCCAAAATTTATAAACACTTTCTGGAGCTCAATACCAAAAAAACAAACAACCCCATCAAAAAATGGGCAGAAGATCTCAAGACAGTTCTCTGAAGAAGACATACAGATGGCCAAAAAACACATGAAAAGATGTTCAACATCACTCATCATTAGAGAAATGCACATTAAAACCACTATGAGGAGTTCCTGTCGTGGCACAGTGGTTAACGAATCCGACTAGGAACCATGAGGTTGCGGGTTCGGTCCCTGCCCTTGCTCGGTGGGTTAACGATCTGGCATCTGGCGTTGCCGTGAGCTGTGGTGTAGGTTGCAGATGCGGCTCGGATCCCGAGTTTCTGTGGCTCTGGCATAGGCCGGTGGCTGCAGCTCCGATTCAACCCCTAGCCTGGGAACCTCCATATGCTGTGGGAGTGGCCCAAGAAATAGCAAAAAAAAAAAAAAAAGACAAAAAAAAACAAAAAAAACACTATGAGGTACCACCTTCCACCAGCCAGAATGGCCATCATCCAAAAGTCTACAAACACTAAGTGCTAGAGAGGGTGTGGAGAAAAAAGAACCCTATCACACTGTTGGTGGGATTGTAAATTGGTGCAACCACTGTGGAAAACCATATGGAGATTCCTCAGAAAACTAAAAATAGAACTAGCTTTTGATCCAGCAATCCCACTCCAGGGCATCGATCCAGAGAAAACCATGACTGGAAAAGACACATGTACTCCAATGTTCACTGCAGCACTATTTGCAATAGCCAAGAAATGGAAACAACCTGAATGTCCATCGACAGAGGAGTGGAATATGACTCAGCCATTAAAAGGAACAAAATACCGGCATTTTTAGCAACATGGATGGACCTAGAAATTATCATGCTAAGTGAAGTCAGTCTTACAATGAGACACCAACATCAAATGTTTTAACTGACATGTGGAATATGAAAAAGGGACAGAAAGAACTTCTTTGAAGAACAGATACTGACTCACAGATTTTGAAAAATGTATAGTTTCCAAAGGAGACCGTTCGGGGGTGGGGGGATGTGCTGGGGTAGTGGGATGGAAATCCTGTGAAATTGGATTGTGATGATCATTGTACAACTATAAATGTAATACATTCATTGAGTAAAAAAAAATAAAATAAAAGGAGAGTGGAGATAGAATGTTCGCCTTCAAGGAGGTCAAAACTGAACTTATATTTTTAGGAAAAGCTGCATTAGAAAAAAAAAAAAAAATGAAGTGGGAGTTCCCTGGCGACCTATCGGTTACAGAGCTGGTGTTACCACTGCTGTGTCAGGTTAAGGATCCAACATATTCACTGCAGCAAGCTTGGGTTGCTGCTGTGGCAGTGGGTTCAGTCCCTGGTCAAGGAACTTCCACATTTGAGGGTATGGCCAAAAAAGAAAGAAAGAAAGACGAAGAAAGAAAGAAAGAAAGAAGAAGGAAAGAAAGAAAGAGAGAGAAAGAAAGAAACTATAAAGAGACAAGTCAAAAACTTAAAGGTCGAATTATTAAAGCGATTGTAGCACTTTGGAATTAGAATATGGTGCTAATTACTATTAGGAGTGGAAGGGAAACTATGAAGCTAAAATTAAGGAAAGTTGAAAATATGGCTATCGGTAATCTAGCTGGCAATGAGGAGCCCTGATACCAAAAGCCAGGCAACTCCGGGAATCAAGATACAGAGATGACAGAGATGAGCTGTCATGCCAGGACCTCAAACTCGTCATACATCAGCTTCCTCGTATAATCAATCCTCCATGATCTGGTTACTTGTCCTTTATGATAGCCCATCACTGTCCAAACTGCAGTACACCTTTGGGTCCTGGAACTCGCCTGCAGGTTCCACCTGCTAAGAGGAGTTGTATCGCTGAGTGTTTACCAAAGAATAAGTATCATTTATATAAACACAGCACAGCATCAACAGTGCTAGAAGCCCTCTCCTGCCACTTCAAGAAACTTTCAGCAATTATTTTTACACAATGTCCTCATTAAATTAAATTCATTATTGTTTGAAATGGCAATGCTGCATATTAATGCATGTATATGGTTATAAAGAAAACTTCTCAGGGAATGTTTTGTTTGCTTGTTTGCCATATCTGCAACACATGGAAGTTCCCAGGCCAGGGATCAAACTCATGCCACAGCAGTAACAATGCTGGATCCTTAACCCACTAAGCCATAAGGGAACTCCAGGCAAAGGCTTTTTTTGTTTTGTTTTTTGTCTTTTTTTTAAATATATATAATGTTTTTATAAATTAGCTTCACGGGTATTTTGTTGTAAAGGACCAATAAACCAAAAGAGATAAGGCCCATTCAAAATTTGTTAGTTATTCTAAAAAGAAAAGAAAATAACTAAAAAGATAAAAAAAAAAAAGGGAGTTCTCATCGTGGCTCAGCAGTTAACAAACCCGACATGCATCCATGAGGATGAGGGTTCGATCCCTGGCCTCGCTCAGTGGATTAAGGATCAGGCATTGCCGTGAGGCATGGTGTAGGTTGCAGACATAGCTCGGATCCCAAGTTGCTGTGTCTCTGGCACTGGCAGGTGGCTACAGCTCTGATTGGACCCCTAGCCTGAGGACCTCCATGTGCTGCGTGTGTGGCCCTAAAAAGACCAAAAAAAATTTTTTTTAAAGACTATCTTTATTCCTTTTATGACATTAGCACTTGCATTAGCTATGACTAATAAATTATCACAAACTTAGTATCTCAGAACAATACAAATTTATTATTTTACATTTCAAGAGGTCATAAGTCCTAAAGGGTCTTACTGTGCTAAAATCAAAGTTTTGGCAGGATTGCATTCCTTCTGAAGCCTCAAGAAGAGAACATATTTTCTTCTTGACTTTTCCAGTTTCCAGAGGCCTCTGCATTCCTTGGCTGGTAGCTTGCTTTCATCTTCAAAGCCAGCAATGACGGGTCAAGTCTTAGATCAAATCATTTTGACCTTCTCTTCTGCCTCAATCTTCCACATGTAGAGGATATGATACTTGTGATCACACTGAACCCTCTCTGAGAATAATCACTTTACCTTAAATTCAGATTAGCAACTGTAATTCCCTTTGCAAGCCTAATTCTCCCTTGCCATATAACTCAACATAGTCATAGTTTCTGGGGATTAAGACAGACATCTATGGGGGAGTGGGCAAGAAACACAACTCTGACTAATGTTATGGAACAAAATTTCATCCATTCTCCCACATACACTAAAGCAAATCTATCAACCCTGGGTTGTGTTGAAGAAAAGGGTTGCATTTATTGCAGGTGCCAAACAAGGAGTATGAGCAGCTAATGCTCTAAAAGACCCAAAACTCCCCAGTGGTTTTCAGGGAAAGGTTTTTAAAGGTGGGGTGAGAGAGAGGGTTGTGGGTTATATGATCAGCTTTAGACATTTTTCTGACTGGTTGGTGGAGAGGTAATTGGGAGTCAACATCATCAGCCTTCTGGTTCCAACCGTTCTGGAGTCTACCATCTTATGGTCAGCATGCAACTAACTTCTTCCACCTGATAAGGGTTTCAGTATCTGAAAAACACCTCAAAGGAGGGCTCAGAATATCATCTACAGCCCTTGAGGAGGAACTAAAGGTCCTTGACATTGTTTAATGGCTAAAGTATTATTATTTTATCCTGCTTGAGTGTTTTCCTTTCTTTGTGCATTTTCTCATTTCTCTGATTAAATTTACTCTTTGGAACTCAGGGAAGGCCTAGAGGCAAAAGTTTCTCTACAAACAAGAGACAGGCAGAGGACATGGGGCAGGGGGGATTTGTTCCTGGCAGACCCCATAGGGCCCTGCTCAGTTACAACCAAGACAGCACTCCAATATTAATCATAATTTATCATATCATCGCAGACTTGTTTTTAGACTAAAATATATTTTAACTTTGAAAGATCTTTGCAGATCATACTCTGTTATGGGTTATGGGTTGGATCATTTCTCTCAAAGAGATGTATTTAGTTCTAACCTTTGGTACCTGGGAACGTGATCTAATTTGGAAATAGAGTCTTTGAAGATGGAATCCAGTTAAAATGAAATCATAGTGTGGACACTAGTCCAATTTGATTGGTGTTCTTAAAAGAGGAGAAAAATTCCATGTGACACATAGACTCATAGACAAAGCTCCATGTAGACATGCCATATGATGACAGAGGTAGAGATTGATGTGGCTGCAAACTAGGGAATGTCAAGGACAGACAGCCACCACCAGAACATAGGAAGAGGCAAGGAAGGATTCTCCCTTACAGGTTTTGGAATGAATATAGCCCTGTCTGTATCTCATTTTGGACCTCTATCCTCCAAAACTGTAAGACGCTGAATTTCTCTTGTGTTAAGCCCTGTAGTTTGTGCTACTTTGTTTCAGCAACTTCAAGAAACAAATATATATTCTCTTTCTTCTTCCCTTCATTGACCCTGAATGGATAGTTTCTCTAGTCTATCAGCATCTTTCTCCTCAAGGACCCCGAAGTATACAAAGATTTACACAAAATGGAGTTTTACCAGAGATGAGTTGAGATGATATCTTGCATTTTTCAAAGTTCCCTTGTTTGGGTATACTCAAGTATTTGCTTCACTTTTTGGCAAAAATTTCTATTACGTAGTGAGGTCTTGGACTTTTCAGTACAGTCTATATCATTCTCTGCAGATTAAGTAAATTTCAAATTTAAACTTCACTCTTAACATTGGGATTGCTTTTAGCAAAACTACAATAGAAACTTTCAGACCTTTCCCTAAATATTTATTGAAGAGGTCTGTGCAAGTCACAAATTGCAAGAGTGATAAGCAAATACAAAAATGCGAAGTCACTGAGTTGTGCCTCAGCAGGTTATGAACCCAACCAGTATCCATGAGGATTCAGGGATTCAGGTTCGATCCCTGGTCTCACTCAGTGGGTTAAGGATCCTGCATTGCTGTGGCTGTGGTATAGGCTGGCAGCTGCAGATCCAATTGGACTCCTAGCCTGGGAACTTCCACATGCCACTGCAGTTGCAGCCCTAAAAAGCGGGAAGAAGAAGAAAGAAGAAGAAGGAGAAGGAGAAGAAGAAGAAGTCACTACTCATGCTCTAATGATCTCCTTTTCTGAGATGTTAACCATGTTTGGAGCATCTTACCCTGAATGGACTTGCTCTGAGAAGTGCCCAGCGCACACAGGGTGGGCCCTGGCAGCAAGGTTTGTCTGAGGTGACCCTTCTTGCTGCTGCAACTGACTAGATTGGAATGAACACTGGCCTGACTCTCTGTTCCAGAAATCTGGAATTGGAATGCAGGGTCATTTGATATGTGTGTGGAATTAAGTGGATGGAAATAACGAGGCATGCATCTGCGAAGTGTGTTGCTGTGGGGTATAAGGAGAAGCAGAGAAAGCCAATTTGAGGGGAAGGAAATAAAGCTGATGTGTAGAAAGAGGTGAAGGCCATGTGGTCTCAAAATGGGAGTAACCAAGGGAGCGATTTCCATGATGCCTGACAGCCTTGTAGTCCCCAGCTGGCCCACACATGTGGGTTAAAAAGTATCCTCCATTTTATTACTTTACTGTGAAAAGAGTATAGGCCAGCTGTAATTAACAGAATGTTGACTCAGAAAGGGGAAATTAATTAAATAACTAGCTATAAGACAAATGAGAAAGTAAGAAACATCTTAGGTAAATGAAAGGTGTGGAGAACAGTTCGGCAGGCACAATTCAAAAGAGTTTGTGAAGGTCAGTGTGTGGGATTCAGCACTAGAAAGATTAGTTAGAGCTGCACAATTTGGTGGAGATTATGGCACCTTTGGCAGTTTCAAGCTGCAAAGTGACGTGATAATTACAAACATTACCAGAGTTCCCTGGTGGCCTGGTTAAGGATCCAACATTGTAACTGCTGTGGCTTGGGTCACTGCTATGGCCCGGGTTTGATCCCTGGTCCAATAACTTCCACATGCCGCTAGTACAGCCAAAACAAACAAACAAACAAACAAAACCCCATCTATTGAGTGCTAATAAAGTGCCAGGGGTAAGTGTTTTATGTGCATATTTTCGTGCAATTGCAGCAATTATAGATTATCATCATCATCATCATCATCCACAATACAAATAAGAAATAGAGAATGAAAGATAAAGTGGCTTAACCAGTCTTCCATCCTTAGCTCACTCCAGATTTGGGGGCTCAACTCTTCCAGATTGTGTTGCCTTAAAGTCAGGGTTGTCCTTTAGAAGGGGAGCTCTAGCTGGAAATCCTTAGCACAACATAGAAGATGAATAGAGAGGCTATTTAAGAACTCTTTCCCTAGGAGAGGTGTTCCCACTGTGTTGCAGTGGGTTAATGATCCAGTTTATCTCTGTGGCATTGCTGGTTCCATCCCTGGCCTGGTGCAGTGGGTTAAGGATCTGGTGTTGCTGCTGCTGTGGCAGAGGGTACAGCTGTGGCTCAAATTTGATTCCTGGCCTGGGAATTTCCATGTGCCACAGGTGTGGATGAAAAAGAAAAGAAAAGAAATTATTTCCTAGGAGAGATTTATGAAAGCCACTGGTGAATGACTTTGGGATGAGAGAAGAGACGTGATACAAAGATTTCTTTGGCAAGTCTGAACAGCTGTTGGCACATAAAGGAAAGGGGAAGCAAAAAGTCAAAGCCGAACTCAAGATTTGACACCTAAAACTTTGAAGGGGAGTTCCCTTCGTGGCGCAGTGGTTAACGAATCCAACTAGGAACCATGAGGTTGCGGGTTCGATCCCTGGCCTTGCTCAGTGGGTTAAGGAGCCGGCGTTGCCGTGAGCTGTGGTGTAGGTTGCAGATGTGGCTCGGATCCCGCGTTGCTCTGGCTCTGGCGTAGGCTAGCGGCTGCAGCTCCGATTGGACCCCTAGCCTGGGAACCTCCATATGCTGCAGGAGCAGCCCAAGAAATTGCAAAAACACAAAAACAAACAAACAAAACCAACAACAACAAACAAAACAAAACAAAAACTTTGAAGGGATGTAATACCATGAACAGAAATAGGAAAGCAAGAGAAAACTATTCTGGGTGAGAGCAAGGGTGAGAGTGGACCTTGACAGGTTCATTCTGGGACCAAGATGCTAGCCAAATATCTGGGTGACACAGTCCGCCAGGCAGGTGGATGTCTGAAGCTAAGACTTAGGGAAAAGTTTGGATTGGAGATATTGATTTGGGAGTCATGCTCATAAAAATAAAAATTAATGCCATGAAATGGATGAGATTGCCAAAGTAGAGGATATGATGAGAAGCCGGTAACTTAGAAAAATACTTAGCAGCCTGAAGGAGTTTCTAGAAAGATAAAAAAATCCAATATAATAGACCTACATTATGTCACTAGAGGCAGAACAAAGAAAGTAATTAATCACTCAGTATCAAGGGCAACTAAGACCTTGTTGCTTAAGGATCTTAAGGATCTTAGAAAACACCCACCCCAATAGAAACTTAACAGTAACAATTGTGTTGAAGTTATTTTTAAAAATAATTGTACACAAAATGGCTTTATGAGATCAGAGGTGAAAATAAAGAGGCTTCAGTTAGGTTTCAATTCCTGAAGATCATCTCTGCAGATATTCTGTACATCCTGTGTTAACCTGCAGTCATTAACAGAACAAGGGACTTTAGTTTTACTGTGTTTTGAAGGGAAATTATTTGGAGTAACTGTGAAAATTCTTAGTGCAAAATTGGTATACAGGAAAGTAATGGTGATTGGTTACTCTTTCATTGTTTTTTGTTTTTCTTTTCGGCCACACCCAGAGCATGCAGAAGTTCCTGGGCCAGGGATTGAGCCTAAACCACAGCTGTGACCCAAGACACTGCAGTGACAATGCTGGATCCCTAATCCACTGAGCCCAGTTACCCTTTTAAAAGTAGAGTTTTGCATCCCATATATATAGTTTGAGTACATGAAAAATACAAAAATACCTTGAAGTCTTATTTGTCATGAATCTAGTTTTCATGGTTACCACCTTACAGCCTCAAATAAATATGTACAGAGTAGTTTCTAATAATTCTGCAAGGAGTAATAGATATTGATCATTTGGAAGTTAAAAAACAATGTTTTGACTTTAATCTTGAAAGTTTATTTGAAGCACATTTGATTCATTTTTAAGTCCTGCTTTTACACATTTGACAGGAAACCCTAGCAAAGAGAAAACATAAATTTCTCATGGTTTCTCTTTTCAGCTTTACTCTCCTGCTGTGTTGTGCCAGTCAGCGCTCAGTGAGAAATGATTCTTACTTTCTAAATGATGCACCAAAGCTGCAGACAGTTGAGTGCTTCTTAAGTGTTCTGTAAATTTCTACACTGGAAATAGGGCAGAACACCAAAGAAGGAAATCCTAGAATGGAATGGAAATGACAGCAAGACTCAGGCATCTTGAAGCAAAGGTGAAAGATCTGCCTCCTTGGTTCATTGAATATTTCATACGAAGTAAGTAATTACTACTAGAAATCAAGCCATTTTACCTCTTGACATTAATATATAAGGGGAAAAAAATCTACCAGAAAGTCATTCTATTGGCAGAAATATAAAATAAAGAAACATTAGCTCAACCTTGATGTAAGAGAACAAGTTTTCCCCTTAAGGGTATATTTTAACACATAAGTTAATAATTCTTTTTTTTTTGCCTTTTTTAGGATTGCACCTGCAACATATGGAAGTTCCCAGGCTGGAGGTCGAATTGGAGCTGCAGCTGCAGGCCTACACCACAGCCACAAAAAAAAAGAATGATGATACAGACATTTTGTAAATGAATTACTGGGAGAAGAGGAAAACTGCCCAACTGAGCGGTAGGAGTAGATTTGTTAAGAAAGTAGAGTGGTGATATGCACACAAGTGCTTATACATGCAGAAGAAAATCCTTAAGAATAAATAAACTTGGAGTTCCCCTGTGGTGCAGTGGGTTAAGGATCTGGCATTGTTGCTGCAGTGGCTTGGGTTGCTGTTGTGTCCAGGATTTGATTCTTGGCCCAGGAACTTCTACATGCCACAGGTAAAGCCAAAAAAAAAAAGAATAAACTGCCACTGAGTCAAGTGATAGGGTAGAACTTGATCTTTGAAGTGAGGAATGGAGGAAGATTTTATTTTTTATTTTACGTTTTCCTTCACAGCTTGAAAAGTTTACCCAAACATAAATTATGCTTATAATTTTAAAATTAATGGCATATAGGGAGTTCCCACTGTGCTCAGTGAGTAAAATCTGGTGCTGCTGCAAGCTGCAGTTCAGGTTGCAGATGCGACTGGGATCCAGTGTTGCCATGGATGTGGTGTAGGCTAGCAGCTGCAGCTGGGATTCAACCCCTAGCCTGGGAACTTCCATATGCTTCAAGTATGACTGAAAAAAAATATATATATATGGCACCTAATTAGCAATTTGGGAAGACTCAGAACTGTGGATATTTGGAATTCACAAATCAAATTTTATATTCTATTTCTTCCCTCTCCACTTACCCTTTTACATATAAAATTGCATTTTATTAAGACTGATAAATACAGGGAAATTTTTGACCTGTCCTCTCTTATTTTTTCACATGCCTTCTGATAGTGTTGTTAGGAAGTAATCATGTTCACAGAGATCCTGTTGGGGCTCAGCAGCCAGTGTCCAAGAGGATACAGGTTCAATCCCTGGCCTCACTCAGTGGGTTAAGGATCTGGCGTTGCTGCAAGCTGCCAGGTCACAGATGCAGTTTGGATCTGGTGTTGCTGTGGCTGTGGTGTAGGCTTGCAGCTGTAGCTCCGATTTGACCCCTAGCCTAGGAGCTTCCTTATGCTGCTGGTGCGGCTAAGAAAGAAAGAGAAGTAATCATGTTCTTCTCAACAAGTGGTCTTGGTAAAAAGTGCATGAGAAGGAGGTTAAAAAAATCCGTGCTTATTAAGAAAATACCTATGTGTGGCTTAGGAGTCAAGTGATTCACAAAACAAAGACTTTGGATAATTAGGATGATTAGAACAAAAAAAAATTTTTTTTTTTTTTTTGCTTATTTAGGGCCACACCCTTGGCATATGTAAGTTCCCAGGCTAGGAGTCAGAGCTACAGCTGTCGGCCTACACCACAGCCACAGCAACACAGAATCAGACCCACATCTGAGACCTATACCACAGCTCACAGCAATGCCAGATCACTGACCCACCTAGCAAGGCCAGGAATCAAACCTGCAACGTCATGGATACTAAGTCAGATTCGTTTCTGCTGAGCCACAGTGATTAGAGAATATCATGAAGAATTGGTTATAATTTTTCTTTTCAAAAATTGGTTTGTGCCCACTGATAGGTGGAGCAGGAATGAGGTTTTTTGTTTTTGTTTTTACAAAATCAGTATGGGGCCATGAGTT
Organism: Phacochoerus africanus; assembly: GCF_016906955.1. NCBI lineage: Eukaryota > Metazoa > Chordata > Mammalia > Artiodactyla > Suidae > Phacochoerus > Phacochoerus africanus. The sequence continues at coordinate 55,551,177 of NC_062545.1, forward strand.
GGAAGGAAGGTTAGGAAGGCAGAAATTAGACAACTACAGATCTAGAACAGAACAGTATAATCTGTAGGATCCTGAAGTGATGGTTAGAAACACAGGTTTTAGACTTTCCTGGTGGCCTAGAAGTTAAAAACTTGACATGGTCATTGCTGTGGCTCAGGTTACTGTTGTGGCTCTGGTTTGATCCCTGGCTCAGAAACTTCTGCATGTCATGGGTGTGGTCAAAAAAGTAGGTTTCTAGGGACCAATTCTAGTGTACTTAATCAGAATTTCTAGAGGTGTGGCCTGAGAATCTGCATTTAAGTCAAATTATCCAAGCGATCTTTGGCACACTAAAGTTTTAGAGGTTCTGCCATAAGATAACTCAGATTCTGAGGATTAGGCCCTACCTGGAGTCAGAGGTAATCTCCTTACATTTATTTTCTTCTTAGATTTCCAGGAAGATAGTAAGGTTCCATATTAAGTGGTATAGCAGATGTTAGTGGGTAAACTCAAGGAGAAGAAATTGAGAAAAGATTCGGTTATGTTAAGAAAACAACTGGATTGGAAATTTAGATTCTCTTGAGAAGATGGTAAAAAAAAATCAATACTGTGACAAAATGTAAGAGCAAAGATAAAATTAAATTAGATCTAAAGCACAGATTAAGTTTGTGAAAGAGAAAGCTAGGGCAGACATTTTTGTAGTTCATCTGATACAGGGTAATGACTGAGCATGTATCTTGTCTTCTTTTGATTCTGTTTGCTCTAACTTTTGATTGTAGATGATTCTGTTGATAAAATATAGATTCCCCTGAATGTTTGAAAGACAGCTGGAAATAAGCTTGCAAAGTTTTTTTGTTTTTTTTTTTAATTTTTAAACTCCTTCTGCACATAGATATTCCCAGGCTAGGGGTCAAATCAGTCACAGACACAGCAATGCCAGATCTGAGCCACATCTGCTACCCATACCACAACTTGTGGCAGTGCTGGATCCTTAAAGCCACTGACTGAGGCCAGGGATTGAACCTGCATCCTCACAGACGTTATGTCGGGTTTTTAACATGCTGAGCCACAATGAGGACTCTAAGCTTCTAAAGTTTAGAGAACACTATTGATGTCCCTGTAGATTCTAGGATATTTTAGATAATAATGAGAATAAGGGCAAATTCATATCTATGACTGCCAAAAATGAACTGAATTGAATTTAGTTCAGTGCACATTTACTGACTACATATTTTTACTGAAATGTGAAGGGATATCAGAGAAGGGAGCCTAAATATGACGTAGTCTCTACCCTCAAAGGGCTTACAGGCTAATGAGCCAGGCTCATCTATAGACTGACTGTAATAAAAGACAAGATTTGATTTGACAGATTTCAAAATAAAATGCAGTAAGTAGTAGACTAAAGCTACAGAGGTTGTAAAGGATTGTTATTTCCAAATGGGAAATGGGAAGGGGCCAAGGGAAAGTAGGACACATGAGACAAATCTACTCTGGTAACCGATTTTGTAGCCAGACTTCACCACCAAGACAAAGAAAGACTCACAATGGAGCCCTGCTTGGAGAGGAAATAAAGAGGGTGAGGATGTGGGGAGAGGAATAGTAAGCAAACATTTTCGTAAAGGTGCAATAGAGGGTAACTGCTTGATGGGACTGATCCAGATCAGGTCCAGTGTAAGAATAGAACACTAAATACCTGAATTGATACTAATTGAATTACTGTTGTTATACTGAAGAATACTTCTGTAAGAAGCACAGAAATCAGGGAGTTCCTTGGTGCCTCATCAGGTTAAGGATCTGGCATTTGTGAATGCTGCTGTGGCAAGGCTTGGGTCATTGCTGTGGCACAAGTTTGATCCCTGGCTGGTGAACTTCTGCATGACCTGGGTGCAGTAAAAAACAAACAAACAAACAAAATTCACAGAAATAAGCAAAGTTCTTAAGGTGAGGTCTTAAAATGGGAAAACAGTTTTCCAAGTTCATCACAATTTGACAGTCCTATTTTTAAAAATTTGGATACCACAAAAGTGATATTCTCTGATGGATTCCCAATGAGGTAAATGGGATACAGTGATTGATTAAAGTTTAGAAATAAAAGGAAAAGACACTTTCTATGTTTCTCTTTGCTTTTTGGGAGAAATAGTGTGAATGAATTCAAGGATTCTCTACAGAGACAGTGTACACCACATGCATGCTTCCAAGATTTTATTTTGCTTTATTTCGCGATTATTTTCAACTTGGATAATTTACACTTGTATGATTGAGGCTCTATTAAAAGCATTTTCCTTAGAATGCAATTACTCTTTCTAATTTGCACTTGGCTTTTCCTTATGGAAAGTAAAACAATCCAAATAGGCAATACAAATATCCTGCTTCATTTAATTACCTGTTCATTTAAGTACATATGCTGTCTTCATTCTGGGAAGAATTCAAGGACCAGAATCAGTCCTTTTAAATGCAGGCCCAGGGTTTTCGGTGCCTTTGGAATCATTTCAATGTGTGGCACAGCACCTGTCTCATGTTTTCAACATTGATTGGACTCTCTTCGCCATTCATCTCATGAAAAATGTTTTCCTCGGGAAAGTGTGGTGTGTTTTTAGCCGATTCCAACCATGCTCCCGCTTTGTGTCTGCGACACGGGAGTGGTTCCCAGAATCTAGGGGGTCCTTCTGCTGGACCCATCCCCAGACAGACTCCGGGTCTCACCTCTGAGATTCAGGAGGCGGCCTGTCTGGGGCCTGACGGCTCAACCCCTTGAAAGAGAGGAGGTAGAATCTGCCAAAGACCCAGCAGCTGTGCCCGCGCCGCGGCCTCCGAAGGACAAACTAGCATCCCCGCCTTGTCGGTTTCCGGAGCCCCAGTAACCCCGCTGCGCCGTGGAGAGGCTCCAGCATCCCTCGGCCTGGAGGCCCCGGGCGGCCACAGCTTCCGAGCCAGGAGTCACAGTCGCTCTGAGGCCTCGATCCACAGCGCTGGGTGGAAGAGCCGCGGCGGCAGATGCCGGGGATACGGTTGCGGAGCTCCGGCTCCAGGATGGAGGACAGGCGCACTCGCGCAGCTGCCAGGCGAGCGAGCGCCCGGGCCGCGCCGGGGAGCCCAGTCCCGCCTCGGCCGAGTGGGGACCTGAAGACAGGGTTAGCCGAGCAGATCGCACGCAGCCACCCTCTGCCCGGCTCCAGTCCCGCGCACCTTCCTGGTCGCCAGGGCCCCGGGAAAGAGCCAGGGAAAGAGAGAGAGCTGCGGGAGGGCGGCGGTCTCTCCGCCCTTGAGGCCCGCGCTGTCTCCCCACGTGCTGGGGTTTGCTCTGCGCCCAGGGTCGGGAGGACCTGCCCCACCTCGGCCCTGAGCCACCCGCCGGGCCCGCTTTATCCCTGGCACAATCCTCTGGCTGTTAGTAGGCACTACCCTGTTCCCTTCCTGTCCCCCAGGCCCTGTTATTTCAAGAATTTAAGGGGGGGGGGGGATGTGCACGGGAGAGGTGAAGGCCTGGGGAGCTCGGGAAGCAGACTGGCAGGCGCAGCCTGGATGCAGACATCTGTTCTCTAAGGGTCTCCCCAGCTTTATTGATCGCAGGGATGGGGTAGGGAGGGATTTCTGATTCCCGGATTTACTCTGAAATCGAGTCGCTTGGAAGTGAAGGTCCATATGATTATACCAAGTCCGTAACAGTCGCGCTGTGTCCAAAATGGGCACGGAGGCTCGTCGCGCAGACGCCGAGTCTCAGGGCCTTGAGGCTTATGCATATTTTCCGGATGGAACTGGGCCTCCGAATTCCCCCAGGAACGTCTCAGTAAGTAGGGGTGTGTGTGCGTTTGTGTGCAATGATTTCCATGAACTGACAGTGTGATATTTAAAAAACAAACGGACTTCAGTAAAAGAAGTCTTCTGTACTGGATACACCTTTTTAACGGATGAAAATGAAATTTCTGAGATCTCCAGGATAAGGTCGACTTGTCAAGGGATAGTATTTCCAGTCCTCATTTAATTAAAAATCGTGAACTTCTGTAGAGATTCCGTGGACATTTTAGTTAGTGCCTTAGATGACTTTGGTGTTCTGAATTGAATCTACATGCATTATCATAAAAGAACACTTGTTCATTGCAGGTCTCTCTTCCACAAAACTGTAAGCTTCCTGAAGGCAGGGACAGTTTTCATCCACCTTTGATTTTTTCCAGTTCAAGTAGTGCTTCCGCATAAGTACTCTATAAATGATTAATAATTACCCCCAATCACTCCTAGTCCTTAGTTTCCAGTAAGCTCTAAAACAGAGGAATGGAAGAAGGGGTAGGTGAGGATAAAAGATGCAAAATAAATGTGGATGATTTGATCATCCAACTGAAGAACATTTGCAAGGAAGTAATAAGGCTTAAAATCAATTTGCTAGTCAAATCTTTTTTGATTTTAGGGCTGTCATGGACAGAAAGTGGAAGTGACCAATATTCTCAGGGTTTTTTAAAAAAATTAAGTAGATAAATTTCTCTTTGGATATATACCTTTCTCTCTCACCCCCCCCTTTTTTTGTTGTTGTTGTTGTTGTTGTTGCTATTTCTTGGGCCGCTCCCGCGGCATATGGAGGTTCCCAGGCTAGGGGTTGAATCGGAGCTGCAGCCACCGGCCTACGCCAGAGCCACAGCAACGCGGGATCCGAGCCGCATCTGCAACCTACACCACAGCTCACGGCAACGCCGGATTGTTAACCCACTGAGCAAGGGCAGGGACCGAACCCTCAACCTCATGGTTCCTAGTCGGATTCGTTAACCACTGTGCCACAATGGGAACTCCCCCTTTTTCTTTCTATAGATTAGGTGTGGTATAAGCTTGAGGTGAAAACATGCCTTTTTTTTTTGAAAATGTGCCTTGTTAGCCTTTGATAACCTTGGATTTGATGTCCTTGGATACACTGGTATATGTGGCTAATCTCATATATCTCATTTCTTATGTTTTCACTGGCATCCTAAGATAACACAAACCGGAGAAACCTGGTTTGGATATCCAATATACTTCACTTGGGAAAATGAGCTACAAATGTTAAAATCCATTAGCTGCTTTAATTGCTGCTTTTTCAGCTCTCAGTGATACTTTTATGCCTTTGTTCCTTAGCCTTTGAATGTTCTCCCTAGTTTCTTCCATAAGAATTTAAGAACCTGTGTAGTTAATATGTATATCAGCACATATATGCTGTACTATTATTTTAGCTGATCCTGTTTTCATAAGGGGTTCATTTGTGGTCACTCACCTCATACAATGGCACTTAACACCATCACTGACATTCATATTCTGGAAATTTTCTATTAATGCTAGAAATCCCCTGAAGAAGATGATACATATAATAGGAATTATTATCTTAAATGCTTTTACTAGAATCTTCACTTCGAATATGACAGTGAAAAGACTAGATGCCTCTTTGAATGTTTTTCATTTCCTGTAGACCAGTTGTAAGAAAGAAAAGCTTTTGGTCTAATTTTCCACTACTAACAAAATATTTTATTCTGGGAGTTCCCATCGTGGCTCAGCAGAAACCAATCTGACTAGCATCCATGAGGATGCAGGTTTGATCCCTGGCGTCGCTCAGTAGGTTAAGGATCTGGTGTTGCCCAAGAGGTGTAGCTGAGGTGTAGGTTGCAGAGATGGCTCAGATCCCGTGTTGCTGTGGCTCTGGCATAGGCTGGTAGCCGCAGCTCCAACTGGAGCCCTACCTAGCCTGGGAACTTCCGTATGCCGGGGGTGCGGCCCTGAAAAGAAAAGAAAAATTATTTTGAACTTTAGGCTTAAGCAAGTGAATTTTGGTACTACTTCTATTGTTTCGTTCAAGAGCTAAGTATTCATTCTTTCCAGGTTGCAAATAAAATACTGTTCAGACTATCATCTCCATTCACAGCACCAGGAAAAACAATGTTGTTGAATTCATAACTCTCGATAACCTTGCTTTTATTTTAGCGATTTACCCTCCGTTGTGATTTTTAATGGAGTCCTTATGACCGCCTTTTTTTCTCCCTTGACCTACTTTCTTTTCAAGAGCTTTCACATATTTACTGTTTTCAGTGGTGGTGATTACTGTAGTGTGTAGGAGAGTCTTAAATCACGGCGAAACAGATTAGTCGGCTCTCACTTATTCCAGAAATGTTCTCGAGGTTTAAAAATCACCTGGTTCCAACGTTCACAATTTCATAATCTGAAATCTTTTAAACTATGCTTTTCATGAGTTTGCTCCGTTCTCCATCCTGAGGATTGGACTCATTCCGCTCTGATCCAATTGTTATTTTTCTTTGTTGCCTCCACCCCTTAGAGATTGTGTTTCCAAGGGAGAGGCGTTCTTGGGGCTGAAGAGGAGGGGAGTGAGACAAGATCTGCTACCTCAGGCACTAGATCCTCCTCCCTCTCCGGGTGAGAAGTAAGCGACAATTTTGACAGTTCGTAGTCCCGCTTTGGCTCTCACGCTTGTGGTCCATGGGTGGGTTCTACTTGCTCCCACTTCCGCCGTCGCTGCTGGTCTGTCTTCAGGCCAACGGCAAATGCAGCCACTGCCCCAGCCCACCCAGAGCTCTCCCTCGCTCGTCCTCTTGGGAAACTGGGGCATGTGTCCGTAGAAGACTTCGGGGACTAGGGAAAGCCAAGCCAGGATCTGGACGCTCCAGAGGACAGCCCCTCCCCAGGTTTTTCCCCCGCGTTGCGGCGCTCACGTGACCGAAAACAGGCCTCCACCGGCCCGCCCCTTTCGACCGCTGCTGCCCACTTCCCGCTCGGGGTAAGCAAACCGCGGTTTTCCGCACCGCCCAACCCCGCCCTCCTCCTTTCCCCTTCCCTTCACCTCCCTCGGGTTCCCTCGCGCCACTCTCCCCGCCCCCCATCCTCCCCACCGGGCCCTTTGTACGTGCTCGGCGGCGTGCGAGCGCGCCCGGCACGTGACCCCGCCGAACGTGGCATTGTGTTATCACGTGACCCAGGTGCGTACGCGACGGAGTGGGGTGTGAAGATGGCGGACGAAGAGGCCGAGCAGGAGAGGTTGAGTCGCGGCGGAGGCGGCTGCGCCGCGGAGCTGCAGCGCCTGAGCGAGCGGCTCCAGGAGCTGGAGCGGCAGCTGCGGGAGAGCCGGGTGCCGGCCGTGGAGGCGGCCACGGAGTACTGTCAGCAGCTGTGCCAGGTGAGGGCGCCTGGAGTCCCCTCCCCCTTTCCCCCAGCTAGAGGGGGAAGAGGGCGAGCGAGCGCTTGGCGGCCGAGCGGTGGTCGTCGCTGCCTTGGCATCGTCGGCGCCGCCGCCCGGGCGGGAGCGGGGAGTACGAGGAAGGCGCCTTTGTGTGGCTGCCGTTGTGGAGGTTGTTGTCGGCAGCGCTCGGCTGGGGGAAGGGAGTTGTGGTCAGGGCGGAAAATCCCCCCTCCCCTCTCCTTCCCTGAACTCGGGAGTGCGCGGTCCCCGAGGCCGAGAGATGGAGACGGCGAAGACTGGAGGTCTCTCCGCAGCAGGAGAGGCTAAGGGGTGGTCTGGAGGGTAGGTTCCCTTTCTCCTTCTCTTATTGTGCGCTGGGGATTACCGCGCCCCCCGCCTCTGCGCCCCTGTTTCCTACTCCGACGGGCCTCCGCCCCCACCGGTTTGATTCCTTTGCCTTCCCCTGCTTTCATCCGTCCCGCCCCCGGCCCCGTTCTCGCCGTCTCCGCGTCTTTGTTGTTCGAGTTTCGCCTTAGGACTAAAGGGGCCTTTGTTGATGTTCCGAGGAGCAGTCCCCGCGGACCCTTTCTAGCTGGGCGAGACGTTCGGGGGTAGGGGGGCGTGGAGGTTGTCCCCTCCTGCCTTTACTTGCTCGGAGCAGCATCGCTTCCACGGTAAAGGTTGCTTTCCTCGGTAGACAGAATCTGCCCCTGTATGTGTATACTAGGGTCGAGTGTCCCTGTGGAGTGGCTTTTCCAGAGACCGCTTCCCTTTGGCTTTCACCCTTGGAGGAGTATGGTTTCCTCTCTGCCCTTCCTCCCGCGTCTCCTCACGCCGCTATTACTCCGAGTCTTCCCTGTTTGGCCTCCAGGTGAAATCGAGAAGACTGAGGTTCTTGTGGACCCGTACTCACGTCAGTTTCAGGCCTTTTCCTTCGTTTTCTTGAACAAGGACACTACTTTCCAGTAACAGCGTTCTAACCAGGACTTGGAATGTTAACAGCACTGTTTGTTTGATTGAAAGGAGAGTTTGAGCCTACATTTGGACTTGATTACATACCCTCCAGTTACGTTTAAAATTTCAAGGTGCTGCTGCTGGCTGTGGTGAAGATTTTGGTTAGATTATCTTCTTGAGGAGGGAAAAGAATTTATACGGGTCGCATTTAAAGTTAGCTTGTGAACGTATCATTATAGAAAAGTTGTTTTGAAACGATACTGAACTTAAAATCGAACAATGGTGGACTGTTTTAGCATTTCAAAATAGGCCCCATTTTCACTTGATTTCTAGCCTACAAGTTCAGAATTTTTTTTTTTTATAAAATCAGGGATACTTGATTTCATACCAAAAAAATCCTATTGCTGTATACACCTTATTGTCACAGATTATTTGATGATTGTTCATTATCTTAAAAAAAAATCCTTTGTGAGATTGCGTGGTGACTTGTCTGGGAATATGTGCAGTGTGAAAGCCCTCCACTTAAGGTGGTATAGATCTGTTGAATGCCTATGGAAGAATTTGAGATTCTGTCATTCCTTTGAATCATAGTTTTAAAGAATTGTTGAAATTTACCAGTTTCATTGTACCGGCGTACCTACTCATTCTTAATTGGTCTTTTAGGTTAAAAGATTTATTTTAGGTATAAAAAAAAACTAGTAAGATGCTCATAAAAGGAACCCTTTCATATTTCTAAGTGAAGTTAGCTTTTTAGTCATGAAAAGTATTCTTTCAGGTAACAGTTTCCACTGATGGATTTAAAGCTAATTACTGTAAATACTCTTGACCAGCAATATTTATAAGCAGGATTAAAAATCGAACTTGATTATTCCTACAAATTGAACTTGATTTTGAAGGTGTGCAACATCAGAATTTTATCACTGTAAAATAATTTTTAATGTATGAAACAGCATTCTTTTTTGTCAGTATGAAAGTAATTACCTGTATTAGTTTTAAGTGATTAGACTTAAAACGTGTAAATTGTTGTCATTGACATGAAACAGTAAAAACAAATGCTAGGTTTGTGGGTTTCAAAAAATAATATATTTCATGCACTAAAATCCCATGATAATGTAAATGCATTTAAAAGCAGTTTCCATTACTTGAATAGTAGAGTGTATCTGATGTTTGAGAACTTCTATAGGACTTTTTCTATGTGTATCTACATATATGCTTAAAGTTACCTATTTGGTGTTGCCAGATGAGAGGTAACTTGAAACAGCTGTTTCTTTAAAATTGTATCATTGACATTATTAACATTTTGATACTAGTTGAGCAAAGCAGAGGTTAACAATAAAAGAATTTATTCCAGCAGTTTAAAAACAGTGCTAGAGATACTAGGAGGTAGAAATAATATCTTTGTTTCTACCTGGAGATTATCATTTAACTTTTTCTATCTAAGCTTTTCCAGTAAAACTGGAATATTCATATGCTTCAAGAAGGTGAAGATGAAGAAGTATTTGTCAGAGTTAGTGGGCTTCAGAGTTCTTTAAGTGTTGATGTTTAGTGCTTGTGTAAACCTCACCGTTGCATTTATTTTTAAACAGGAATTAGTTTATATTCCTAATTTTTAATTTCAACAAAAGGTGACTTTCTGGAGAATAGTGTGAAACCTACAGAAATAAAGTTGCTTACTCTTTCCAGTTTATAGATTTTTTTAAAAATAAGGTAGATGGTAAGAGATTTCTTGAGTTCTGAGAAGTAGAAATGAGAAACATTAGTTTTTTTTTTTTCTTTTTTTCTTTTTTTTTTTTTTTTTTTTTTTTACTGTTAGCAGCATTGTTTTGCTCTTTATATTGGTTTGCTTCCTGGAAGCACGCCCCACTTTTACATGAACATTTGCTTAAAGCTTGAGAGTAGGAGGAGGGGAAGGTGGTACAGGATGGGCATATGGGAATGTCTTTCAACAAATCTTAGATTTCCTTATATCTTTACAAGCCAGCTGAAATTTGGATAGTGTAGTCGATGTATTAATAGTCTTAAAATCAATTTAGAATAAATAAGAATATAGTATAGCCAGAAATAATTTCTTGAATTTGTTTCATTATCATTACTATATATAAAAACTGCTTGTAGTTGGAACTTCTGGACCTTCAATTGTCTTAGACTAGGCTAATATTTGCTCACTCATTCTGAGGTGTTATTGAATATGCACACTGTGGGCCAGGCAACCATGAGCATGACCCCTGGCTACAAAGAGCTTACAGTTTCTGGTGGAAGGTAGACAAGTAATTACAGTAAACTGTGATTTATATCTTTTTTTTCCTGAGATGAGTGTAGGACATTGGACGATTATTTATCCGGGATTTTAAATGGAAGCATTTCAACAGGAGAATTCCAAAAGATTTAAAAATGATTATTCATTTAAAAAGTTAAGCTATTGAGGGAGTTCCCTGTTGTGGTGCAGCAGAGATGATTGTGACTAAGATTCATGAGGATGCAGGTTCAATCCCTGGCCTTGTTCAGTGGGTCCGGGATCTGGCATTGCTGTGAGCTGTGATGTAGGTCACGGGTGAGGCTTGGATCCAGTGTTGATGTGGATGTGGTGTGGGCTGCCAGCTGTAGCTCCTATTCAACTCCTAGCCAGACCCCTGCCTCGTCCATGCCCTCCCCACCCCCAAAAAAAGTAAAGCCATTGGAATAGTCGAAGAATGATTTGTTGGAGCATGATGTTTGTTATCTTACACACACATTGTACCTTAGTTCATACCTTAATTTATGTAAGTAGTGCTTCTCAACTGGGCATAGTACTTCTTCCCACTGCACTTCTCTCTTCAAGGGCATTTGAAATATGTGGGGTCAGTTGTTTGGTCATTGCAGTGACTGGGGATGTGATAACTGGCATTTAGTGCTCATGGGCCATGGATGCTACGTTTTCTGAAGTGACCAGGACAGTCCCACCCCACCGAAATTTATCCCTCTGCCTAAATACCCACAGTGCCCTTTTGAGAAACACTGAAGAGGAAGAAAAAGAATATATTAAGATTTTTTGGTCACTATACTTTTTCATATTAATACAGTTACATTAAGAAATGCAGTTAATCTGGAACAGATCCAGGTCAGTGCCACACTAAGCTTGAATGCACATTGAACTTGAAATTTTCTACTTTCTTAGCAGAAATTACAAGCAATTACTTAAACAATTACTAAAACAATTCACTTATACTAGATTAAAGGGGTAGCAAATTCAGCACACTTAGTTGTCCTGATTAAAGCCGAGATTTGACCTTTTGATATAATTGAAATTCTGTGCTTTTAAGAAAGCATTTAATTCAAGGACTGGGTTTAAATGTTAGGGGATATAAGATACAGGATATAGGATGTAGGATGTAAACTAAATAAGACTTAAATATCACTTTAAGATGACAGTTGAAGAGTTGTCATAAGGCTGTGTATCATTAACACATTTGCTTTATTTTTTATTCTTTTTTAAAAATTGAAACTGTACATTGAAATAGATTTTAAAAAGTCAAACACCGAGAAAGGACATACACTAAAAACTTGATCTCCTTCCCACTCCAGACCTCCAGTCACCTTCCACAAAGACAGTCCCCCAATAGCATTTTACGCATCTTTCCAGAAATACTGTTTACTCTTTAAAAAAAAAAATTAAAATGTGTACATACTGAAAACTGCATGTTTTTTCACCATGAAAGGTATCTTTGAGATTATTTTATAGCTGCTCATGTAAATCTATGGCTTTCTGTTTTAGACTGTATAATAATTCTAGTCCATGGCTGTGTCTAATTAACCACTTAGTTGTTGGTTGTTATTTAGAGGAATAAGTTAATTTTATGTATAGTAATTTATATAGAGTTTAGGGTAGGTAGTAAGCACTTCAGGGTGGGGTATCAGACAGAAGGCTTTACTAGACCTTAATACATTTATTCACTGTGTTTTAGTGCCTTTTTTTGTATAAGAAAAATCAGAACTGTTGAGAGGTACAAAGTATAAGTACAGTTATAGTATATCTTTGTATATTTTTGTTACATCCATTTGATTCTTTTATCTCCATGTTTTGCTTAGCTTTAATTATAGTGGTAAAAATTTTGAAAATGCTTGAACATTTTCCTTAAGAATCTAAACTTTCAAAATGATTACTAGAGGATATCTTAATTTATAGGACACTTCAAATCAGAAGAAAGAATGGCTTGCTTGTTAATTAGTGATAATTACTTTAGGTATTCAGGGAGTAATAAGTCATTTAAACTTTAAAAGTTTAGGTAATGCTCAGGGGAAATAATTTTTTAAGTGTTCATAATTAGTATGATTGCATGCTAGAGATATTCTACTTCCCAGAATATACTTATACCAATTTTAGCAAACGGAAAATTTACCAAATTTTGCTTGTTTCCTTCTTGACACTTCTTGGTCCTAAATAAAAATGGGGGAAGAGAAGATAGTATATCGTGTATACCATTCATGTTGTTATATATGACTGGCCTGTAAAACCAAGGATATTTGAAAATGCATGGTTTTAACTAAATGAAACTGCTGCTGTAGTTATTTTCCTTGAGGTTCTGTCAGGGTTGAGGAATTACCTTATTTTCCCAACTCCCACACATAAATTCAGTTCATAAAATTAACCAATCAATATATGAATAGCCTTGCTTATACAATGGAAAGTTTGCTTTTTATGAATGTGTTTGTCACATACCCTGTTTAACTTATAACTGTTTATTATTTTTTTCAGGAGATCCTCTTGATTCATTTTTTCTCCTTTGGCATTTAAAGTTGTACAGTGAACCTCATAGAAAAAATGTTATCTTTTCCCCTTTTTCTTAATTTATTTTAAACAGATATTTAAATTCCTCTTAATGTGAGAGCACTAAGGAGCTGTGCAGCTTTATGGCTTGGCTAGAGCTTACAAAATCTGGCATGTGTATTAATAGTTAAACAACTTAAACTATTAGTAAAGTAACTAGTGATAAATGCAATAGGTGGAGTGTGAATTAAGAAAATTAGACCATTTTGAAATAACTTAACATAGCTAAAAATTAAACAGGAAAGGAGACATTATTTACATTGGGTCTTGAATTTGTGTGGATAACCAAAGTGGGAAGGATGGCAGTAAACCTCAGAGAAATGGAACAACTGTTCAAACTGGCCTCTTGGAGAAGAATGCGAGGAGCTGGGATGAAAAATAGGATAGAAAAAGTAGATTAGAACCAGGCTAGGGATTTAGAATCCAAACCAATGAATTTTAATTAATTGTTTTAAGTGTAGATAATATATGGTTACATTTCCTAAAGACTTACCTTTTCAAGGAGGCATTGAAATTTAAAAAAAAAGTTCAGCGTGTTACAGCTGTTGGTTTTTCTTGAAGTATTCTGTATTGGTAATTGCTTTGTAACAAACTACTTGAAAACACAGTAGCTTTAAAAAGAACAGCTTTTTTTTTTTTTTTTTTTGTCTTTTGTTGCTGTTGTTGCTATTTCTTGGGCCGCTCCCGTGGCATATGGAGGTTCCCAGGCTAGGGGTTGAATTGGAGCTGTAGCCACCGGCCTATGCCAGAGCCACAGCAACGCGGGATCCGCAACGCGGGATCCGAGCGGCGTCTGCAACCTACACCACAGCTCATGGCAACGCCGGATGGTTAACCCACTGAGCAAGGGCAGGGACCGAACCGGCAACCTCATGGTTCCTAGTCGGATTCGTTAACCACTGCGCCACTACGGGAACTCCAGAACAGCTGTTTTTATTACTGTTCTCAAGTCTTTGCATCTATTGGATAATTCTGCAGTCCACTAGTAGGTTATCAGGGGCTGAATGATCCCAAATGGTCTCACTCATGTGTCTTTTGGTTTGGTGGGTTGGTTGAGGAGCCTCAGTTGAGTTTGTTCATCTCTGCGCCATTCTTTCCCTCTACTAAGATAGCCTCGGTTTCTTTACTTTGCAGCATGAAAGCCAGTTTCTACAGCACAGCTGCTTTTCATTTCATTTCTTTTCTCTTTTTTTTTGCCATGCGCATGGCATGTGAAAGATCCCAGGCCAGGAATTGAACCTGTGCCATGGCAGCAACCAAAGCCACTGCAGTGACAATGCTGGATCCTTAGCCCGCTGTGGCACAAGAGACCTCCAGAACTGCTTTTCAGGCCTCTGCTTTTGTCAGGTTTGCCTTGTTCCATTGGCTCAACAAGTAATCACACACAGCATCTTTGTGGGTACAGGAGTATGTAATTCTTCAGGGACCAATGTTATAACAGTCCGCCACATCCCATTTCTCTTACTCTCCACTGCAATTTCAGGTGATTTTATGGGTCAGATTTTAATTTTTCATCTCAGTAGCCCCACCTCTGCTTTCTTGTCACCCATATTCTATCATTAAAGCACATCCAAGTGCCCCTTTTCTCTTAGGTTGGCAGAAGGTATTTCTATTTTCTCTCTTCTAATCTCAGTCTCCAAATAGAAGAAGGGCGTTCCACTCCATCGCTGTAACTTTGGGAGATTTGTGGAACAACCTCTTATGTGCCATTGTTCTTTACCTTAATATTATTAAATCTGGTCAGAATTTGGTGTTTTATGTTGTCTCTACCTTGTACAATTTAATAATAGCATCCTAGTTCTTGTCATGATATTTGAACTTTTCTCTTAACTGATGAACTTGCTTTAACTTTCAATTTGTGAAATTCCCCAACATCCTGCTTTTATCCTTCTACTTCATTTGCAGTCCAGAACTCATAATTGTGTTTTTCAAATTTGAGTTTGCAGAAACCAAAGAGAGAGTCTGCATTTAGACTCTTTAGTAAATTTTAGTTACAGGCTTTTGACCCCAGCTTAGAGTATGATGTAACTTTACTTCACCATTTAGTTGTCCCCCTGAAACATTATCGCAAAACAGTGCTTATTTTTACTGTGTATGTGATGCATTCTGTTTTCTTTTATTATTATCTTTTAAAAGTTGCTCTTGATTTTATGGTCCACTAATCGGTCATAAACAACACACTGGAAAACACTGCTTATGGGGAATCACTGGGCTAATTTAGTAATAAGCCCAAACACAGATAGTCCTGTCAGAAGGTGGCCTTCTAGTCTAGTTGAGAAATAACTGGTTCATAGGATCGGATCCACATTTAAACTTGAGCCCAGAGCTCTTCCTGCTTTGTTTACTTTTTTCATAGTTTCACTGTTCAACGGGAACTTTTTGCTCCGTCTAAATTGTTCATTCCTCATTTTACTGCCTTTGTGACTTTGTTCAGAGGAGCGGTGTAACACAGAGAAAAGTCCAGTGGCTTTGAGCTCAAACAGGAGTGCCTTTACAATCTGGACAAGATTTTAGCTCTTGCTTTCTTTGTCTGAAGTGAGGGTGAAGCTTGGAGTTAGAGACTAGACCAGATTGAAGAGAAAGAGAGATGATGTTCAAAAAAGGCACTGTTAGCTGCTTTCCTAATAATGAATTGTTTAATCTGAAGACCTGTGAGATCATAGGATTAAAAACAATGTAGTCTGTTTAAATGTCTGTTTACCCAAATTGCCTCTTAGGACCTCATCATTGCTATGTAATACTTGATGAGTATAAAGCTGGCTTATCAGAAAATATTGTTTTATTAAGCATTTGTTTAGGAAGACTGAGGTTAAATGGCCTAAAATGAAGCAGTTCTTTAAAAAAATGAATTTTGAATATGTGGATGATGTATTCACGTGGATCATTTGGCATCCTTATTGATGCCTGACATATAGGCAGTGTTACTGATTTAAGTTTGGCATCCCTAGTACAAGTTTTAAATTTAGAAAGAGAGAAGCTAAATTTAAAAGTATTAATTAATGATTGACTTGATTCTCATTCTAGTCAGTTGTATAGAGATATTTGAAAGCTATCATAACAAATTTTAAATTAAGTCCTGTAGTAATTTTGACTTACCAAAGTTAATTGAAGCAGACATTTGATTTTGAGAGAAATTTATTTCCAGTAAATCAGGATTATTTTGTTTCTTCTTTTAGATGAGCCATTATTATCAAAGGGAGACATTTAGAATTTTTTTTTTTGTCTGTTTTTATAGGACCGCATCCGCGGCATATGGAAGTTCCCAGGCTAGGGGTCTAATCAGAGCTGTTGCTGCTGGCCCTACCCCACAGCCACAGCAATGCCAGAACCAAGCTGAGTCTTCGACCTATACCACAGCTCAGAGCAACATCGGATCCTTAACCCAGTGAGCGAGGCCAGGGATCGAACCTGCAACCTCATGGGTCCTAGTCGGATTCCCTTCTGCTGTGTCATGATGGGAACTCCTAGATTTTATTTATACAAAATAAATAGCTTACATTTTATATTTTTAGATAAATATACATATTCTTGATCTTTTCCTGATTTTTGCAAATATAAATCTCAGTCAACATAAAAAACTTGAAACATCATTATACATTTAATTTAAAAGCATGAACATTATCATTATTATTATTATTATATGCTTTTTAGGGCCACACCCGCAGCATGTGGAGGTTCTCAGGCTAGGGGTTGAATCAGAGCTATAGTTGCCGGCCTATGCCACAGCCACAGCAGCAACGCCAGATCTGAGCCTTGTCTGCAACCCACACCACACAGCTCATGGCAACAAGGGATCATTAACCCACTGAGCAAGGCCAGGGATCAAATCTGAAATCTCATGGTTTCTAGTTGGATTCGTTTCTGCTGCACCACGATGGGAACTCCCGTTTTTATTAATTTATATTCTGAAAAATAACAGTTTTAATTTTCTGTACAAAACTTTCACAAGATTCTATTTCAGAAGAATAAAACAAACTTTAATAAAATACCTATTAAAATTGATGCTTAAGTAGTTTGAATCTGTGATTTACTTGACTTACCCAATCCGTATTTGTATAATTTTATTTTAAAATCTATTAGGAATAATTTTAAAAGATTGCCTGCCTAAATGGGATATTGCACATAACATAAAAAACATTGTGAATAAAATTTATGTCCTCAGACTGATCAAGAAATTCATCATTAGCTTGAAAATATTTTATAGGAAGCATTTCTTAATGCTTGTATCATAGCTACAGCTTCTATGTAAAATTTAATATGTTGGCAAGAAATGAGTCAGACCTGGTATATTTAATATTATGACTTATTTTGTGTTTCTGAAAAGGCAACCTAATGTTGCAACTCCTACCTAAAGAGAAATTATTTTTAGCATGATAAAGACCTTTGAAAAAGACCTTTGAGGATTAGCTTGTGTTGAATGGAAATATTTGTGGTGTTTTATCCCCCTCCTCTAGAATTTTTTTTTTTTTTTTTTTGTCTTTTTAGGGCCGTACCTGCAGCATATGGACGTTCCCAGGCTAGGGATCGAATCAGAGCTGTAGCTGCCTGCCTACACCACAGCCACAGTAACGTGGGATCCGAGCCACATCTGCGACCTACACCACAGCTCACAGCAACACCTGATCTTTAACCCACTGATTGAGGCCAGGAATCGAACCCACGTACTCATGAACAGTAGTTGGGTTCGTTAACTGCTGAGCCACATCGAGAACTCCCAAGAATCATCTTTTATAGATCTTGTTTTACTCGAACAAACCTACTCTCTAGATTCTTTCATATATACTTTGCTTGAGAGCCCATTAGACACTGTGAATTTAAAATACTGAAATTCTAAGGACACTGGTTTTAATTTTCACAAAATTGTTTATTGTGACTCTTGACATGCTACTTAGGACTTTTCTGTTTCTTTATCCTTGAAATGGGGATATTATAGACCTTTGATTGTGTGAGAATTGATCAAAATTTGATCAGTTGGGAGTTCCTGTCGTGGCGCAGTGGTTAACAAATCTGACTAGGAACCATGAGGTTGCGGGTTCGGTCCCTGCCCTTGCTCACTGGGTTAACGATCCGGCGTTGCTGTGAGCTGTGGTGTAGGTTGCAGATGCGGCTCGGATCCCGCGTTGCTGTGGCTCTGGCGTAGGCCGGTGGCTGCAGCTCCGATTGGACCCCTAGCCTGGGAACCTCCATATGCCGCAGGAGCGGCCCAAGAAATAGCAAAAAAAAGACAAAAAAAAATTTTTTTTTTGATCAGTTGATCAAAATTATTTAAAATGATTTTTGTCATGTGTTTACACTTAGAGAATACTTTGGAAACTCCTTTGATGTTTCATACATGATAATGACCTAACATCACTTTACTACATTAATATATCATTTTCAAGTCATCTATTGTCATATTGAAGGTAGCATTGGATTACTGATTTATCAGCGTTGAAGCCTACATTTTAGAGAGGGCAGGATTAGATTTTATAATAATTTATGAAAAATCTTTTTGTCTTAGGGGAGGTGGGGCAGATTACTCACTGTGTGTGCCAGGAGTTTATTGGCTTTTCAGTTAAAATCTTTGTCTAAAATTTTAAACCTGGGATTTGAGAGTATGGGATGAGAGAAGCTTAGTTTTACATAGGAACTAAAAGTATAGATTTTAAACTACAATTTGAATTCCAGCTCCTTTACTTCTGTGGGACTTCAGTCTTTGTTTTCTGTTTGTGTCTTCATCTCTAGACTGAAGGTAATAATACCTGTGTTAAAGCTCTTGTGATTAAGGTATAGTATTTGTTGAGTGCTTTGCCTTATCATGGTGAAGGTACACAGTAAATGTTAACTGTTAATACAAGGACTAGATCTGAAATTTTCGCTTATAAAAGATCATTAATCTAGGAGGTCTCTTTGTGGCTCAGTGGTTAACGAATCCAACTAGGAACCATGAGGTTGGGTTCGATCCCTGGCCTTGCTCATTGGGTTAAGGATCTGGCATTGCCGTGAGCTGTGGTGTAGGTCACAGACATGGCTTGGATCCCGCGTTGCTGTGGCTGTGGTGTAGGCCGGTGGCTACGGCTCTGATTGGACCCCTAGCCTGGGAACGTTCATATGCTGCAGGAGAGGCCCAAGAAATGGCAAAAAGACAAAAAAAAAAAAAGAGAGAGTGAGAAACTGTACCTTATCAGAGAAACAATAAATATTAATAGTGAAACTTAGGCGCAAAACAGTCCCACAGATATTCTCAGTGCTTATGTCTAATTCATCCTAAAAATTATTGAGAAGACCTAGATCATGTTATATATTCCCTCAAATCTTCATCTCATATTTTCTTTTATTTTCTTCCTTGGGTTTCCAAAGAAGTGGCTGTTCCCTGGCAAGTGAATCTAATGCGTACCTTCTCAGAGAGCCTTTCCACTTTTCCTTTCTTCATGTTTTTCTTTCTGTCACTCCTATCTTTTACCTGTAGATATGTGTGTATCTTTTTCATCTTTTTGCTTTCTTGATCATGTCTTTAGATTTCTTTTTCTTTAACTCTTTTTCTCTACATATGAGACATCTCTTATCCTAAAAAAAGTTTTTCTTGTTTTCTAGTCTTTCTTGCCAGACTTCTTAGAAAAGTATGCTAGGAGTTCCCGTCATGGCTGAGTGGTTAACGAATCCGACTAGGAACCATGAGGTTGCGGGTTCGGTCCCTGCCCTTGCTCAGTGGGTTAAGGATCTGGCATTGCCGTGAGCTGTGGTGTAGGTTGCAGACTCGGCTCGGATCCCTCGTTGCTGTGGCTCTGGCGTAGGCTGGTGGCTACAGCTCCGATTGGACCCCTAGCCTGGGAACCTCCATATGCTGCAGGAGCAGCCCAAGAAATGGCAAATGACAAAAACAAAACAAAACAAAAACAAAAAGGAAAGTACACTATATGTTGCTTTCATTTTTTTTTTACTTACTGTTGCAGTTTGGATTCATTCCTCACCAAGGAAATGTTCTTTTGAAGGTAACTTGCTTGGCATTTATATGTAGTTTGTTTGTCTTTTTAGGGCCATCAGGGCATCTGGAGGTTCCCATGCTAGGAGTCGAATTGGAGCTGTAGCTTCCAGGCTACACCACAGCCACAGCATCACCAGATCCAAGCTGCATCCTTGACCTACACCACAGCAATGCCAGGTCCTTAACCCACTAAGCAAGGCCAGGGATGGAATCTGCGTCCTCATGGATACTAGTCATTTGTTTCTGCTGAGCCATGACAGGAACTCCGAGTTCGTTTTTTGTTTTTTTTTTTTGTTTTTTCTCTTGGCTTTTTTAGGGCTGCACCCACGGTGTATGGAAATTCCCAGGCTAGGAGTCAGATTGGGGCTACAGCTGCTGACCTGCACCACAGCAACGTGGGATCCAAGCTGACTGTGTGACCCCTGCACAGCTCATGCAAACACCAGATCCCTGACCCACTGAGTGAGACCAGGAATCACACCCGCATCCTCATGGATACTAGTTGGATTTGTTTACCCTGCGCCACAACGGGAACTCCTGCTTGGAGTATTTTTAATTAACCTTAGACTCAGCTAGTAATCCAGCAGCCCAGACTATTTCACATGCCTGAACATTCTTTTTAAGAAAATTGAATTGTCAGCATTTAAAAAATCATAAGGTTTCATGTTGAAAAGAGGATGTTTGGCCTCTCCTGGAAAATCAGAAGATCTGGCACTGTTGAACTTGTTCATGGCTACAGGCTGAAGTGGCTCCCTGCTCAGTCCCTCTCGACATTTTTAAATGTTTGTGACTGTATCTTAAGTTCCTCTCCCTTGTGTTTATTTATACTACTCTCCTGATTCGCCTGCTTTTGTGACTGCTCCTTAGTCATCTTCCTTTCATTGCTGGAAATGCCTGGTAATTATTAGATAGTATTAATGTATTTTAGAGGAGTAGATCCAACATCTCTGAATTTTTTGCGAGTGGCATTTCCTCAGTGTTCTTTTTATCCTTTCACTCTTTGTTAGTGACCCACAGCCATTTTCCTCATCTCATCATCGTTTCTGAGACAGGTCTCAAATCATAAAGCTGCTCAAGAGACCTGTTGAAAATCCATGTTTTATATATAGCAGGCATCCACTCTGCAAGCATCCCCTGTTACTCCCTGTGGATAAGATTTCCATTTTTTTTTTTTTTTGTCCTTTTGCCATTTCTTGGGCCGCTCCTGTGGCATGTGGAGGTTCCCAGGCTAGGGGTCGAATCGGAGCTGTAGCTGCCAGCCTACGCCAGAGCCACAGCAACGCAGGATCCGAGCCACGTCTGCAACCTACACCACAGCTCACGGCAACGCCGGATCGTTAACCCACTGAGCAAGGGCAGGGACCGAACCCGCAACCTCATGGTTCCTAGTCGGATTCGTTAACCACTGCGCCACGAGGGGAACTCCCTGTCAATTTTATTCATGCACTGTTTCCTCTGTTCTTCTCTCCTTGTCTCTAGTATACTATTAGTGGCCACTTAATTTCTTGCAGCAAAAATTCCACCGAAGATTTTTTTTCACAAGGGTATTTTTTTCTCCATTCTTTTCTCTAACCTGTCTTCTTCTATGTTGTCACTAAGATTCTATTATCTGGAGTTCCCGTCGTGGTGCAGTGGTTAACGAATCCGACTAGGAACCATGAGGTTGCGGGTTCGGTCCCTGCCCTTGCTCAGTGGGTTAACGATCTGGCGTTGCCGTGAGCTGTGGTGTAGGTTGCAGACGCAGCTCGAATCCCGAGTTGTTGTGGCTCTGGCGTAGGCCGGTGGCTACAGCTCCGATTCAACCCCTAGCCTGGGAACCTCCATATGCCGTGGGAGTGGCCCAAAGAAATAGCAAAAAGACAAAAAAAAACCCAAAAAAAACAAAAAAAAGAGATTCTGTTATCTTTTCAGAGCATGGATATGATATTCTTAAAGACTTTTAAAAGGCAACACAATGTGGAAGCTTTTTGACACCATGAGTTGAAGTCCCAGCTATACCATTTACTAGCTATGGGATCAGTTTCTTAACCTGTTAAAAATGTGAGATAAATGAGGCATCAGCACAGCACCCATCACCTTAGTAAACACCACATAAAATGCTATTCCATGAAAAATAAAATTCAAGCTCACTAGCCTTACATTCAGGGACTTTCACGACCTGGTACCTAGCATGCTGGCCTGGCTGATTGGCAGCATATCTCTTGTTTCTTTTCTATATAAAGTCTTAGGGATCTGTAGTCTGTTCTTAAACTACAGTTTATATAACCTCTTTCAACTCCTTTATTAACACCATCTTTCCATGTTTCATTACTTCAGTCTGTGAAAAGATTATTAGATATTATTAATTTTTTCATGAGGCTTTCCCATATTCCTATATGGATTTAATAACATATTACCCATCCTTTTTATTGGCTTTTATCATGGTTTTTTTGTATTAAGATTGTGTTTATCTTCTCACCCTCTCCCCATTTTGGAGCCCCTTAAAAGCAGGGGCCATGTCTTATTTTGCTGAATCATAAGTGATTAAATCTTGTTAAAATGATTGTTTTTGCTTGAATAGGCTGATTTTAATTGTGGTGTGAATTTTTGCTCATAACAGGCCATTACTTAACTGGAATTAGGTTTCTTCTGACCACTTTTTGTTTCATCTAAGTTCTGACTTTGGGTTCTCTATGCTCAGGGCAAGGGTTAAATATGTATAGTTTTTATAAAGCAAACATGAGTGTATGGTAAGAAGTAACCCTCTTAATAGCTTACATTTATTAAATGCTGTTTGTGTGCCAGGAACTATTAAATTTTGTGTGTGTGTGTGTGTATTTAGGAGGGAGGGAGATTGAGAGAGATGAACTCATTGTAATCCTCAACAATCCTCTAAAGTAGGTGGTTACTGTCTATATATGGGACTGCTGAGACACAGAGAAGTAAAGTAACTTGCCAAAATCAAGTAACTCAGATTTAATTAACAACAACAGCAACAACAACAACAAAAACCAGGAAGAGCCAGGGTGGGAAGGATAAATTAAGGATCTGGGATTGACATATACATACTACTGTATTTAAAATACGTAGGTGCAGTTCCCATTGTGGCTCAGTGGGTTAAGAACCCAACAGAGTCCATGAGGATGCAGTTTCGATCCCTGGCCTTTCTCCATGGGGTAAGGGTCTGGTGTTGCCGTGGGCTGTTCTGTAGGTCACAGACTCAGCTTGGATCTGGCATTGCTCCGGCTCTGGTATAGGCCGGCAGCTGCAGTTCTGATTTGACCGCTAGCCTGGGAATTTCCACATGCTGCAGGTGCAGCCCTAAAAAGAAAAAAAATAGATAGCAAGGACCTACTGTATAGCACCAGGTAACCTGCTCAATACTGTGTAATAACATACATGAGAAAAGACTCTGAAAAGGAATGGATATGCGTATTTATGGATGGTTTACTTTACATCTGAAACTAACGCAACTTTATAAGTCAACTATACCCCAATAAAGTTTATTTTAAGAAAGAGTAAAATGCAAACTAAGTCAAAACTTTTTTTTCCTTTTTGGGAGGAATATGTAGGTGTTGTTTGTTGAACTTTGCTTTAGGGTACAAAGAGAACTTAGAAATTTAAATGTAAATTCATAAACTTTACTCATTTGAAACTAAACTTCAGGAAATCAGAGCAAGGAATATAAGTAGTTATTGTAGTGGAGTTTGAGTAATATCTTATTTAAGAACATGTTGAGTAAAGTTCTTTGTTTAGCAGTAGTGGGAATTTTATTTTTAATTTCTTTGAGTAATGTATGAATCCTTTAAGGGTAATCAGTACATGTTTATAAACTACAATGAGAACAACTCATTGAGGATCTAATCTCCAAATATAACTAAGATCAATTCTTTATTAGATTAAGGAAAAACTTCATTTGTATTGTGTTTGGTCTCTATATGGTGCAAAGTACCTAAAACCCTTGGGGAAAAGTAGGTCATCAGTGGTCTTTAAGCTGCTTGTAATTGCATATCCTGCCAGTAAACATTTCAGTGTGACACCTCAGTATCGGAATGTGTAATTTTATTTATTCCCTTACTTATGGCCACAGTGTGCAGAGGTTTGATGTGGGATCTCAGTTCCCAGACCAGGGATTGAATGCCAGGCCACAGTGGTGAAAGCGCTGAATCCTAACCACTAGATCATCAGGGAACTCGAAGAAATGTGTAGTTTTAAATCACAGGTGTAATCACACACACACACACACACATACACACACACATTACTTCAGCTTATATAGTTAATTGAGTCTTTATTAAATAATATAGTTTATGTTTGAGGTAGATTTCATAGAAGAAGTTTTTTTCTCTCTGTTTTATACTGTTTAGAAACCAGTGGTTTAGAGTGCTATGAGTGGCTGGTTTCTAGGATTTGTTATTAAATAAGTGCTAGTGTTGGTTTTTTGTTTTTTGGGTTTTTTTTTTTTTGCATTTTGGTAGTGTGCTGAAGAAATGACAGTTGTGACCCAATCAGAATTTTTTTCATACTGTCTTTTAGTCAAATTTAATATGTGTATTTCCACTTTATTGTTTCTGTCATTCCTTACCCATTATGAAGATCCTGAGTTTTGAGTGTGCCTGTTTTCATATTTGCTGTCAGCTCTGAGTCAATTCTGTTACTTGCTTGGCGATGTTGGAGCTTGGCCCTATAAGCATTTTTTCCACTGGATGGATGTTAAGCTTTATCTGTAAAGGATGCTGAAGGGATCTTATGCAAAGAAGGGGCTTCTGTGTTTGTTTCTTGCTTCACTGCATGGCTGATAATGGCATGGATGTGGGGACATCCAGGGATCTTCTCCCCAAGTGAGTGCCCAGTGGACAGACTTCTTAGGTGAGCTCACAGCCCCAGCCCCAACTTTATAACCACCTCACCACAGTTCTCCTGATACAGACATTGCACACCCCGGCAACCAACATTCTCTCTTTCTCTACACTCCTGCTTGCACCATAGAAGGTTATTACCTGTGGCCTTCCCTATGCAGGAACTGCCGGGAAGCAGGTTCTTAGTGTTTCAGCTCCCTTTTAGGGCTCACCTACCAGTCACTTAGGCCCAGGCAATCCTGGACCTAAACTTCTTTGCCATCCAGTAAAGTGTAATCATTGGGCTCTAACAGGGTCCAAGCCCTAGCTTTGGGGAAAAGCCCTCTTCCAGGTTTGTTTCTTCCTTCAGTACTCTCAGGTGTCTGTATTCTTCATAGTGCTCTTTATGTGTTTATACATTACTCCCCTGATATAATTAATAATTCTTTATGTGAAACTTTCCCTGTTCAAATTATTGTGTGGTGCCCAGATTTTTGGTTTGATCCTGTCTGATGCAGTGGGTTAAAATTAGGTAAATTACATACTAATGCATAAAAACTGTGTATAGAATAATACCAATACTTTCTGCCTCATACACATTGTTGCATATTTGGGTCACCTGCTAGTCCTTGGAAACGAGTTTTGGTATTAAAAGAAAAAGTACCATGGTTATAAACTCAGTTTTTCATTCTAGCGGGATTTTAATTATGCAGGAGTGGTCCTTAAAAGTCGCTGATCCCCAAAATTGTTGAGGGAATAGAACAGTTGTGTGTTTTCATGGTGAAATATGTCATATGTGAAACAGTCTGGAAATACTAAATGAGAACTTTTCAATCCTATTAAACATACTTACTGCTTAATAAATAACACGTATAAGTTATCTTTTAAAAAAAATTCTCCAAATAGGAGGTTGGGTTAAAAGAAAAGCACACCCACGCACTCAGAGGACGTGGGACTGGTGAAGCAAGGAGAGAATGAAGTGCTGTTTTCACTGATTTATTTGTAGTGTTAACTAGTTAAATGGTTTTAGACAAATTTATTTATTTATTTTTACATTTCATAATTTTTAAACAAGATGATTTTAATAAGAGTCATAGGGTTTAAATTAGGCATGAAAGTACTTTTATGTTTGCTTTAACCCTAAAAAAATTAGCGTGACATCAGTTTTATAGAATGGGACAAAAATGTAGTATATGTTTGCAAACTCAACATTAACTTTTATCTGATCCTGAAAATTTTGCCATACTTGCTCCTCATCATTTATTAAAATATTACAGATACGATTAAAATGTCTTCAAATGTCTACTGATTCTATTTCTCTAACATATCCCTAGACAGACTACTATCCTAAATTTAGTGTTTGGAATTCCCATGAATTTATATACATAGGAACATATGGATGTTTCCACATAGATTATATATTGTTTTATATTATCTCACACTTTATGCCATAATTTGTGTTCAACTTGCTCCCCCCACTATAGTACTGTTGATAGGATATTTATCTGCTAATACTGCCCTACTTAATTTTAATTACTGTGTAGTATTTAGTGATATGACTATGCTAAAATGTACTTTCATTCTCCTATTGGTGAACATTTAGTTTGTCTCTAATTTTTTCCTGCTATATAATGTTATCATTAATTTTTTGTATACCCATCATTGCAAACATGTGTTAGCGTTTCTCTAATGTACTTAAAAATGTAATTTTTATGATTTTTATTTTTTCCATTATAGCTGGTTTACAGTGTTCTGTCAATTTTCTACTGTAAAGCAAGGTGACCCAGTTACACATACATGTATACATTCTTTTTTCTCACATTATCATGCTCCATCATAAGTGACTAAATATAGTTCCCAGTGATATACAGCAGGATCTCATTGCTTATCCATTCCAAAGGCAATAGTGTGCATCTATTAACCCCAAACTCCCAGTCCATCCCGTTGCTTCCCCCTCCTCCTTGGCAACCACAAGTCTGTTCTCCATGTCCATGATTTTCTTTTCTGTGGAAAGGTTCATTTGTGTCATAAATTAGATTCCAGATATAAGTGATATCATATTGTATTTGTCTTTCTCTTTCTGACTTGACTTCACTTAGTATGAGAGTCTCTAGTTCCATCCATGTTGTTGCAAATGGCATTATTCTGTTCTTTTTATGGCTGAGTAGTATTGCATAGTGTATATATACCACATTCTCTTAATCCACTCATCTGTTGATGGACATTTGGGTTGTTTCCATGTCTTGGCTATTGTGAATAGTGCTGCAGTGAACATGCTGGAGCATGTGTCTTTTTCAAGAAAAGTTCTGCCTGGACATAAGCCCAAGAGTGGGACTGCTGGGTCATATGGTAGTTCTGTGTATAGTTTTTTAAGATACTTCATATTGTTTTCCATAGTGGTTGTACCAATTTACATTCCCACCAACAGTGCAGGAGGGTTCCTTTTTCTCCACACCCCCTCCAGCATTTGTTATTTGTGGACTTATTAATGATGACCATTCTGACTGGTGTGAGCTGGTACCTCATAGTGGTTTTGATTTGCATTTCTCTAATAATCAGGGATGTTGAGCATTTTTTCATGTGCTTGTTGGCCATCTGTATATCTTCTTTGGTGAAATGTCTATTCAGGTCTTTGGCCCATTTTTCCATTGGGTTGTTGGCTTTTTTGCTGTTGAGTTGTGTAAGTTGTTTGTATATTTTAGAGATTAAGCCCTTGTCAGTTTCATCCTTTGAAACTATTTTCTCCTATTCTGTAAGTTGTCCTTTTGTTTGTTTGTTTGTTTCCTTTGCTGTGCAAAAGCTTGTCCGTGTGATCAGGTCCCATTGGTTTATTTTTGCTTTTATTTCTGTTACTTTGGGAGACTGACCTGAGAAAATATTTGTAAGGTTGATATCAGAGAATGTTTTGCCTATGTTCTCTTTTAGGAGTTTGATAGTGTCTTATCTTATGTTTAAGTCTTTAAGCCATTTTGAGTTTATTTTTGTGCATGGTGTAAGGGTGTGTTCCAGTTTCATTGATTTATGTGTGGTGGCTGTCCAGTTTTCCCAGCACCACATGCTGAAAAGACTGTCATTTCCCCATTTTATATTCTTGCCTCCTTTGTCGAAGATTAATTGACCATAGGTGTCTGGGTTTATTTCTGAGTTCTGTATTCTGTTCAGCTGGTCTGTATGTCTATTTTGGTAGCAATACCACACTGTCTTGATGATTGTGGCTTTGTAATATTGCCTGAAGTCTGGGAGAGTTATGCCTCCTGCTTGGTTTTTGTTCCTCAGGATTGCTTTGGTAATTCTGGGTCTTTTGTGGTTCCATATAAATTTTTGAATTGTTTGTTTAGTTCTGTGAAGAATGTCATGGGTAATGTGATAGGAATTGCATTGAATCTGTAGATTGCTTTGGGTAGTATGGCCGTTTTTACAGTATTTTTCCAACCCAGGAACGTGGAATATCTTTCCATTTCTTTGAATCCTCTTTAATTTCTTTGATGAATGTTTTATAGTTCTCAGCATATAAGTCTTCTTTCTACCTCCTTGGTCAGGTTTATTCCCAGGTATTTGATTTTTTGGGGTGCAATTTTAAAGGGTATTGTCTTTTTGAATTCCTTTTCTAATATTTCATTGTTAGTATACAGAAATGTGACTGATTTCTGAAGGTTAATCTTATATCCTGCTACTTGCTGAATTTGTTGATCAGTTTGAGTAGTTCTTGGGTTGAGTCTTTAGAGTTTTCTGTATATAGTATCATGTCATCTCCATACAGTGACAGTTTTACCTCTTCTCTTCCAGTTTGGATACCTTTTATTTCTTTTGTTTGTCTGATTGCTGTGGCTAGGACTTCCAATACTATGTTGAATAACAGTGGTGAGAGTGGGCATCCTTGTCTTGTTCCAGATTTTAGTGGGAAGGCTTTCAGGTTTTCTCCATTGAGTATTATATTTGCTGTGGGTTTGTCATAAATGGCTTTTATTATGTTAAGGTATGTTCCCTCTGTACCCAGTTTGGTAAGAGTTTTTATCGTGAATGGATGTTGGACTTTGTCAAATGCTTTTTCTGCATCTGTTGAGATGATCATGTGGTTTTTGACTTTTCTTTTGTTATTGTGGTATATGACATTGATTTGCATATGGTGAACCATTCTTGTGAACCTGGGTTGAATCCCATTTGGTTGTGGTGTATAATCTTTTTGATACGTTGTTGGATTTGGTTGGCTAAAATTTTGCTGAGAATTTTTGCGTCTAAATTCATCAAAGATAATTGGCCTATAGTTTTCTTTTTTGATGGTATCTTTGTCTGGTTTGGTATTAGGGTGATGGTGTCATCATAGAATGCCTTTGGGAATATTCCTTTTTCAACCTTTTGGAAAAGTTTAAGGAGGATGGGTATAAGTTAGAGATACGAATTTAATTCTTTCCTTTCTTTCTTTCTTTCTTTTTTTTTTTTTTTTGCTTTTTAGGGCTGGCACGGTGCCCACAGCATATGGAGGTTCCCGCTTAGGGGTCCAGTCAGAGCTACAGCTGCTGGCTACAGCCACGGTCACAGCCATGCAGGATCCGAGCTGTGTCTGCAGCGTACAGCACAGCTCACGGAAATGCCACTTAACCCATTGAGTGAGGCCAGGGATCAAACCTGCAACCTCATGGTTCCTAGTCAGATTCATTTCCAGTGCACCACAAAGGAAGTCCTCCCATATAAATTTAATTCTGTTTACTGTTTTCATATTTGAGTTTTCTCATGGATGTTTAAAATCAGTAACTTTGCTAATTTTAAGATTCATATCATCTTTCATAACATTTACTGCATATCTGCAGTTATTTCTATACAGTTTACTAAAGTGTTTACTATTAATACTACATTCATTCCCAGGAATTTTTCTCAGTTCGTTGGTTACTGGATTTTTTTTTTTTTTTTTTTTGATCTTTTCTAGGGCTGCCCCTGTGGCATATGGAAGTTCCCAGGCTAGGGGTCTCTAATCTAAACTGTAGCTGCTGGCTTACACCACAGCCACAGCAGCATGGGACCTGAGCCACGTCTGCGACCTACACCATAGCTCCTTAACCCACTGAGCGAGGCCAGGGATTTGAACCCTCAATCTCATGGTTCCTAGTCAGATTTGTTAACCATTGATCCATAATAGGAACTCTGGTTACTAGATTTCTGACTTTCACTTTGGCTTTTGTGAAGCCTAGCTATAGCTTTTTGTTTGAAGCTGTGGCGTATGTTTAAAATGGGTGATAATAATATTTCCAGAAATTGAAAGAGAAAATACAAGTAAATTAGTGATCAAATTATTGATTCTATAGCAAATACTTTTGCTATATCCATTAGCCTTTACACTGGCATGGAAGTAATGAATCTGTATATTGTATTAAATTCATACACATATATAATTTTGTTTGAGCCAGTTCTTAGGATTATAACCCAGGAAGAGCATCTCAGAAAGCCCCAGGAACTGTTCTTTTATTTTAAATAAATTAATAAAAATAATAGGACATCAGAATCCTTTTTGAGGGGGTAATATCATTGAAGATAAAACTGACTCTGTCGATGATGATCTTCCCAAAGGGCCATTTTGACCATTTATCCAGTTAGTATTTTAAGTAAAATTTTAAAAGCAAATGATGTTTCTTGTAGAGGAGCCAATTTTTAAAAAACCTTAGCTTTTACTTACTATGTACACAGTGAGTGTTTTTGAAAAGGAAAAAAATTGTGTGTGTGTGTGTGTGTGTGTGTGTGTTTAAACTGCCCAATGGCTCCCATTGCATTTGTTTATTTTGGCTGTGCCCTCAGCATGTGGAAGTTCCTGGGCCAAGGATCAAATCTGAGCCACAGCAGTGACAATACCAAATCCTTAACTACTAGGCCACAAGGGAGCTTCCAAAATGTGCTTTTAAAATAAAGCTACAAATAGGAATTTCCCCCCCTGCAATGGAAAGAGTGGTACTTTATTTAAGCCTTTGATATATGAGGTTCAGCAAAGGTGTAATGTACTGAGAAAGAGTATAATTACAAAGAGATGAATCTAATCATCTTAACGGAAAACATAATTCTTCATGAAAGTAATAAGGAAAATAATTTATAGTGTGTATTGTTATTAGACATATATTTTTCTTGGTGGCTGGCTCCTGTGAGAAAATATAACATGAAATTGAAGTGTGTGTGATATATATTGTATCTTACTAAAATAAAATTCAGGTGTATCATATATACTACAACTTGCTAACAAATTACTTTTAGGAAAGGCCCCCTTCAGTTGACACAGTATGGCAATTTAATTAACACAGTAATAATTTTAATTTTGTTGGTGTTTTCTTTGTATTCTTTTATTTATTTGACCGTGCCTGGGTCATGCAGGGTGGCCAGGGATCAAACCCACGCCACAGCAGGGACCTGAGCCACAGCAGTAACAATATCATATTCTTAAACTGCTAGGTCACCAGAGAACTTCTCTTTGTATTCTTTTAGAACTTTAAGCATACTTTTCTGTGTTATTAATGAAGGTAAATTCCCAGGCTAATCACAGAGGTCTTTTTAGTCACCGAGTATGCTTTAATGTTATTTTGTATTCTAGGAACAGGATGCCATGAAGGAAAGAAGGATTTCATACTATTTTTCTGAGTATTAGGCAAGCTTACTGTCCAATTTAGAAATAATAGTTGTGGGTGCTTTTGCCGTGGGAATGGTCCTTAACACTTGATTTCATTTCTTCTCCTTTCCCCTCCCCTTTCCCAGCTAGCCACTATACTCATATTTCTGTGAGCCCCACTTTGCATCCTTACTCAAAGCCCCTTTGCATCACTACTGGAGAATTCTACTCACTGTTAAGGAACATCTATAATTTATGATAATGTGTGGATATATCGTAAGTAGATAAGATTTTGAGTAGAGGAGTTCCTGTTATGGCTCAGTGGGTTAAGGACCCAACACAATCTCTGTGAAGATGTGGGTTTGATTCCTGGCCTTGCTCATTGGGCTAAGGATCCAGCGTTGCCACAAGCTGCGGAGTAGGCCACAGACGCAGCTCAGATCTAGTGTTGGCTGTCGCTGTGGCTTAGGCCTAAGCTGTAGGTCCAATTTGACTCTTAGCCCAGGAACTTCCATATGCTGCAGGTGGGGCCATAAAAGAAAAGAAGGGGGGGGGAGGAAAAAGGAAAGACAAGTGACCCTTTTGTTGTTATCTGAGTTCAGTCTTCCTTCCTTCTTTCTTCCCTCCTTTCTTTCCTTCTTTCCTTCCTTCCTTCTTTCTTTCTGTACTCCTGAACTCATAGTTTCACTGAAGACTTGAACTTAAAACTTTTCCCTAACTACTTCCATTTCATTACAGCGAGGGTCATTGGGTAGATGAAGAGGGTAAGACTGGAGCCTTTGGTATGTGTGGTTTTGTAAATTCAGGGTTCCAGTTGCATCATCATCACTTTACTCTTTTCTAGTTACTATGTGAGCAAATAAATTTCCTTTTTTTCCACTTAAGTGACATTGTATCGAATTTCTAATCCTGATACAAATAATAGTCCAAATGTTAAGAATTAAGTACAGAAATATAACAAGTTTTCAGACTTAAATATATAAAATATACATATAAATCATGTTAAATACCACTGAAGTTTTTAAAAAAAATCGCCTTGGAGTTTCCGCTGTGGCACAGTGGGTTAATGATCTGGCTTGTCTCTGTGGTGGTGCTGGCTTGATCCATGGCCCAGCACAGTAGGTTAAAGATCCAGTGTTTTTGCAGCTGTGACATAGGTCATAGCTCTGGTGTATTTGGCCCAAGAATTTCCATATTCCATGGGTGCGGGCCCCTCCGCCCAAGGCTTGGCCACTTAGTACTGGAAAACGTTCATGTCCCTAACCAGAGCTTAACTGAAGGGCTATTGGATGAACCTGTTTTGTGGGCACATATTTGATTTTTTATGATGACCTAATGTAATGTGGTGCTCCTGGGTTAAAAACTGCTTTCACTACTTAACTGCTTGTCTAATGCTAGTAGTGTCAACACTGAATGCTTATAAACTCCAGGAATATAAGGTAACTGAATCACTTGGGTAGAGAAAGAGCAGGGAAGAATTAAAGAGTTCCTCCCTGATTCCCCAAGAGCTACCTTGTTATTACTGCTGTATGGGCTTCTTGACCTGGTATTGCTAAATCTTTTGGGTTTTTTCCCAAGAGAAGCTAGAAATCTAGATTTTTATGTGCAGTGTCCTAATTTTGAAATGTTGGCATCAAATTCAAAATGTCTGGGGGAAAAAACCCCAAAACACTGTGTGAGCCAAACAAAACATGTCTTGAGAGTTTAAATTTATTCCTGGATATTTTGAGCGGTCTCTAGTTCTAGTTTGCCAGTAACAGTGCATGGAAAAAACTCTTCCCCCAAAGTGAGATTCAGTTATGATTTTATCACTGTCTGTGTGTTTCCCCTCTTCATGTGCATCTCTAGAAATTGTAGTCTTCTGAATGCATCTGGAAAGAGGTATATATACAAATGGTCAATGTGATAAGAGGAGGGAAACAATTCAGGTTGCCTTGGTACCTTCTTTAGAATAGAGAGCTGTTTGAGGTAGATTCCTATTGGCAGATACCTGAGAAATCTTTTACCAGTCTCCTGATCTTTTATTTCTGATGTAGGACTCTATGCATTGTTTAATTTTCCCTGAGGCTGACAGATTTCTGACCAGTATTTTAAGTGAACAGAACTGTGCAAGCATTGTATATATCCAAGGAGAACAAATCAAGAGATACTATCTTGCAACCATGTTAATTTGAAACTTTGGTGATTAAAGAGTTAACAATATACTTATGTTAAAATAGGTTTTAGAATGTCAGTATTCTTAATTTTTTGCATTATCTAAGAAAAATTCTCAAGTTTAGATTAATATGTGGCCAGCTGTATTATCTTTTGATTATTTTGGTTCACTTGTTATCTTTCAAGTAAAAATAGCAATATATCAAGTTTGAAAATGAGCATAATAATAAAAGATTTGAACAAAAATCTTTGTAAAGTAAAATTTTTATTAGAATAGTTTTAGATTTACAGAAACATTGTGAAGACAGAACAGTATATACCCCATGGGCAGTTTCTCACTTTAGTCACATCTTTTTTTTTTTTTTTTTTGAGGAGTGTGCACATATTCCATAATTATTTTTAATTACAACAATAATAAAAACTCCATTAATGAAGCAAACCTTGTTAGAAACTAATTAAGAAAACTTGGTAGAATTCAAATTGGAAACAGTTTGAATTGACAATTACTTTAGTCACATTTTGCATTCTTTTGGTAAATTTGTCACAATTAATGAACCTGTATTGATACAGTATTATGAACCTATATTGATACAGTATTATTAACTAAAGTCCATACTTGATTCAGATTTCCTTAGAGTTTTGTTTTTTGTTTGTTTGTTTTGCTTTTTAGGGGCACATCTGTAGCATATGGAAGTTCCCAGGCTAGGAGTCGAATTGGAGCTGCAGCTGCTGGCCTACACCACAGCTCACGGCAGTGTGGGATCCTTAACTCACTGAGCTTGGCCAGGGATTGAACCTGCATCCTCATGGATCCTAGTCAGATTCGTTTCTGCTGAGCCACAATGGGAACTCCCCTTAGGTTTTTATTTTAATGTTTTTTTCTGTTCTAGGATCCCATCCAGAATACTCCATTACACATAGTTGTCATATTCCTTTTAGAAGTTTTTGTTTTCTCTCTAATTCTGGGTTATGAAGGTGCTATAGTTAAAGTGATTTTCAGATAGTTTCTATTTTAGGAGTATTTTTAAAACTTTATATAAGGTATCTCTGAATTGTAGTTAATGTTTTCTGGAAAAAGTAATATGATTTTGAACCATTAATGTTCTAAGCAATATTTAACATATATTGATTGATATTTTCTTTTCATTAGTTTTGATTTGTTTCTATAAATTTGATGAGTTAAATCAGGAAATTCAGACAGCTGGACATCTGTGTCTTAAATGACAGTAATTTGCTTAAAATTTAGTAACCAGGTCACTGTTACATAGTACATATTAACTGCTTCATGTTCAGTCATTTAAACAATATTAAAACAGGGAGTTCCCAACGTGGCTTAGCATTAATGAACCTGACTAGGATCCATGAGGATGTGGGTTTGTTCCCTGGCCTTACTCAGTGGGTTAAGGATCTGGCGTTGCCATGAGTTGTACTGTAGGTCTCAGATACAGCTTGGATCCCACATTGCTATGGCCATGGCGTAGACAGCGGCTGCAGCTCTGATTCAGCCAGTAGCTGGGATCTTCAGTATGCTGTGGGTGTGGCCCTAAAAAGCAATAAAATAAAAATAAAAAATATTAAAACATCAGATTTGTAGTTGGGAAGTAGATGATGCTTCATATAGATTATTTTAAGATGCAAAATACTTAAATGTATTAAGAGGGCTTGGGAAAGTTATTCTCTGTGAATTCCATAATCCTTATTTGAAACCATTGAGGCCAGCTAGAATTCAGAATTTTATGGCTTTCAGAAAAGTAATATGATGTATATACTCTATTTTACACAATACCTTCAGAGGGGCTTTGAGTTGCATCCCATAGACACATAGGCAAGTTACATGAATATTCTCACTAAATGGAATAAAAGCTATAAAGTATTTCATTCTTTTTATTTTTATTGAATAATATTCAACCATATGGATATAATATATTTTATTTATCCACCTACTCCATTTTCTTGTTCCCGGTTAATATTGCTATGAACATTCATATACATTTCTTTTTGTCAAAATGCTTATATTCATTTGGGGTGCTTTGCTAGTTAAATTGCTGATTTGGATAGTGAATATTTTTAACATTTCATGAAACTATCAGATTATTTTTCCAGAGTGGCTGTATGTACCATTTTATCTCTTCCCAGTGTGTCTGTGTTCCCACCAAAACTTGGTGTTGTCTGTCTTTTTAATTTACAGCCATTCTAGTGGATGTGTAGTGGTATTTGTGGTTTAATTTGCATTTCCCTGATGGTAATGAGCATCTTTTCATGTGCCTTTTTTTTTTTTTTTTTTTTTGACCTTTTGTTATCTTTGGTGAAGTGTTCATATAAAACTTTTGCCCATTTGCCAGGGAGTGGGGGTGTGGCTTTTTTTTGTTTTTTGTTTTTTGTTTTTTGTTTTTTTGTTTTGGCTGCACCCACAGCATGTGGGGGTTCCTGGGCCAGGAACTGAACTCCGCCACAGTTTCGGCTTTCCCCACAGCTGCTGCAATGCCTGATCCTTAACCTGCTGCACCGCAAGGATAATTCCTGTCTTTTTATTACAGAGTTGTAGTATCTTTATGTATTCTGGATGCAAGTCCTTTATCAGACATATTATTTGCAAACATTTTCTCTCATCTGAAGCCTGTCTTTTCATCCCCCCCTCTTCTTTCCCTTTCCTTTCCTTTTCCTTTTTCCACCCCACCATACCCCACCACAGCGTTCAGTGGCTTGATATGGGATCTCAGTTCCCAGACCGCTGCAGTGGTGCAAGTATGGGAGTCTAACCACTAGACCATCAGGGAACTCCCTGATTTTCTTACCTTTTTTTTTTAAGAAGGCTTATTTTTTCCAGATCTAAGTGTAATTGACACATAAAATTGTATATATTTAAGGTGTGCAAGGTGGTGATTTGATAGACATTTTGAAATGTTTACAGTCAAGTTAGTTTAACATATCCATCACCTCACATAGTTACTCTGTGTGTGTGGTAAGAACTCTTTAATGTACTCTTAGCGAATTTGAAATATACAATACAGTATTAACAATATAGAGAAATATATAATACAGATGTATAGGTTCTAGGGATCTACTATAGAGGTCCCTAGAACCTATTTATCTTAAAACTGAAAGTTTGGCCAGCATTTCTCAATTCCCCCCCCCCCCCCCCCGCCCAACCATCATTCTGCTCTTTTTCTTTGAGTTGACTTTTTGTTTTGTTTTTAAAGATTGTGTGTAAAAGTGAGTTTGTGCAGTGTCTTTATCTGCCTTACTTCATTTATCATGATGTCCTCCAGTTTCACCCAAGTTATAACAGATAGGATTTTTTTCTTCTTTATAGCTGAATAATAATTGATTGTGCATATATGTATAATTTTCATTATCCATTCAGTTTTTTAATGGAAAATTGGGTTGTAGCCGTGTCTTGAGTGTTGTGAAAAATGCTGCATGAACATGGGGGTACAGATAACTTCGAGATATATATTTCATTTCCTTTGTATATATATCTAGAAGTAGAATTGCTGGATTATACAGTAGTTCTGTTTTTAACTTTTTAAGGATCCTTCATACTGTTTTACAGAATGGCTGTACACTTTACATTCCTACCATTGGTGCACAAGGGGTCCTCTTTCTCCACACCCTCACCAACACTTACTTGACTTTTTTGGTAATAGGTATTTTAGAGGTCTGAGATGATACGTTATTATGGTTTGATTTGCATTTGCCTGATGATTAGTGATGGTGAGTGCTCTTTCTTATACCTATTTGTCATTTATATGTTGTCTGTCCGGGTCCTTTGCCCATTAAAAGTTTTTTTCTATCCAGCTGTATTGAGTTTATTATGTATTTCGGATATCAACCTCTTATATAGATGGTTTGCAAACGTTTTGGCCCATTTCATAGGCTGCTTTTTTATTTTGTTGTTTTCTTTGCTGTACAGAGCTTTTTAGTTTGATATAGTCCTACTGGTCTTTTTTTACTTTTGTTGTCTGTTTTTGGTGTCATTGCCAAAAAAAAATAATTGCCAAGAGCATTGTCATGGAGCTTTTTTCCTATGTTTTCTTCTAGGATTTTTATGGTTTCAGGTCTTCCTTTCATTTAAACTTCAGTTTATTTTGAGTTAATTTTTGTGAGTGATTTAAGATAGGAGTTTAGTTTCATTCTTTTGCATATGGATATCCAGTTTTCCCAGTGTTATTAAAAATGCTGTTTTTCCCATTGTGTGTTCTTGGCGCCATTGTTAGAAATTAGTTAACCATATACATATGAGTTTTATTTCTGGGCTTTCTATTATGTCCCATTGGTCTAAATGTTTGTTTTTATGCCAATACTATTCTGTTTTAATTACTGTAGTTTTGTAATATAGTTTGGAATAAGAAATGCAGCTTTGTTCTTTCTTAAAGAGTGTTTTGGCTACTAGGGTCTTTCATGGTTTTGTACAAATTTTTGTTTAAGTTTCTGTGAAAAATGCCATTAGAATTTTTATAGGCATTGCATTGAATCTGTAGATTGCTTTAGGTAGTTATGGACGTTTTAACAGTATTAATTTTTCCAATCCATGAACATGAAATATCTTTATTTGTGTTAATTTTTGGTATGCAAGTCTGCATGTCCTTGGTTAAATTTACTCCTATTTTTTAAAAGTTTTTGATGTTTGTAAATGGAATTGTTTTCTTGATCCTCTTACAGTTTGTTCTCTTTATAGACACGTAGTTCTCTCACAGTTTCTAAATTTCTCTTACAGCATGGTTTTTTAGTTTGTTAGTAAATAAAAATGCAACAGATTTTTTTTGTACATTGGTTTTGTATCTTGCAACTTTACTGAATTTGTATCTTTTCATTTTCTAAATGAAGTATTTTGAAGTACAAAATTTTTTGTGATTTTTTTTTTTTTTTGTCTTTTTAGGGATGCACTCACAGCATATGAAGGTTCCCAGGCTAGGGGTCAAATCAGAGATGTAGCTCCCATCCTACACCACAGCTGCAGCAACTCGGAATCTGAGCTGTGTCTGCAGTCTACACACAGCTCACAGCAACACAGGATCCTTAACCCACTGAGCAAGGCCAGGAACAGAACCCACATCCTTATGGATACTAGTTGGGTTCGTTAACCACTGAGCCATGACGGGAACTCCTAATTGTGATAAATTTTTATGTTATATCTAAGAATGCTTTCCCTAACCCAGTGTCAGTAAGATTTCTTGCCATGTTTTTTCCTAGACGCTTTATAGATTTAGTGCCTTTTAAAAGTATGGTCCATTTTGAGTTATTTTTTGCATGTGATGTAAGATAAATGTCTTATTTCATTTTTATGCATATGGGTATCTATCTAGTTGTCCCAATACTGGATATTGAGTATGGCCACATCCCCTCATCCCCTCAGTTCAGCCTATATTAACATTTTTCCTAGGAAAAGAAGTAATTTTTTATTGCTTTTAATCAGAGTTCTTTGTGATCAGTGGATATAAGTGACCAAAGAAAAACTAGTTTCTGTTGAATTTTATTACCATTCAAGATAGTTACTGTAAGTTACAGAAATGAAAGGAATTGGTCACATTTTAATCTGGGCTTCCTGCTATTGTATTTCATGTTCTAAAGTAGGTGTATTACCTGTTTGGGCTGTTGTAACAAAAATAATATAAACTAGGTGGCTTATGAACAATAGAAATTCATTTCTCAAAAATAAAAAAAAATGAAAAAAAATTTATTTCTCAGAGTTCTGGAGGCTGGGGTGTCCAAGATTAAGGCACAGCAGAATTTTGTTTGGTGAGAGCCTAATTTCTGGCTCAGTTTTTTCGCTGTGTGTCGCATGATGGAAGAAGCAAAGGAGCTTTCTTGGGCCTCTTGTATAATCCCATTTATGAAGGATCTGCCTTCATCAACTAATCACTTCTCAAAGGCTCCACTTTCTAATACCATCAATTTGGGGGTTATTATTTCTACATATGAATTTTGAAGGGAAATATATTTAGTCCATAGCAGTAGGAATGTTCTATATGTGGCGATTGGCCCATGATAGACATACCCCAGTAAGCTGTGATACCCTTTCTGGCTGTGCCCTAGCAAGTTGAGATTGAGATTCATACTATTATTTCTGGCAGCTGGACTATGCTTCTTTGAGTATGATTATGTGCATATGCTGTGCTTGTGGGTTCCTGGAGATATTAATGTTACATTGTGTATAGAGGTTTTCCTCTCTAGGGTTTTAGGCCTCCCGTGTGGTATTTAGCTGTAATAAAATTATCACTCTAGACTCTTTTTTTGGGCTGTGCCCATGTATGCAAAAGTTCCTGGGCCAGAGATCGAACCTATGCCATAGCAGCAGTCCAAGCCACAGCAGTGACAGTGCCAGATGATTAACCTGCTATGCCACCAGGGAACTCCCTCACGCTAGATTTGAGCCATGTGTTTAACTTCACTATTACTGCTTCACTATTGGAGTCACAATGTAAAGTTACAAATCAACTAGAAATACACTGTCATGGTTCTTGGAGAATAAGTACAAAGCTAGAAATATTGTGAAGACCAAACTGAAGTCAAAATTGTCAAAGATAAAAAAACTGTCATTTTTAGTGGGTCCTTTATGTGGAAATAGTTATACAATATTATGAGAATTAGTTGAATGGATGGGATCTAAAAACACTACCTCGCTAGGTTATGTACTAGACATTGTTTTTTTTAATCTCTATTATATCAGGTTTCTTAGGAAATTAGAGTCACTTGTGGACATTTTGAGTAGATTAGTGTCAGTCATGTTCTTATTAGTCCAAGATTGAGACCCTCTACACCGAGAAACTGACCTAGTTGCTTTTGTAAACGGTCCACACCATGTCAAGTTAGGGAGTAGGAAATGTTAGGGTTATGATGTTCATGCCACCAAAATGCTGCAAAGAAAGTAGGCCTTGGAGTCTGAGAAATTCTGAGAGTGAGTGTTTGTAGCATCCATAGTGTAGATTATTTAGGATTTAAAGCTACCAGAAGCTCAGTTTCTGAATGATTACTTCACATTCTAGAATCAGTGTATGGACGTGTGAACTATGTCAAAATCATAAATGATTTTCCTTGGAAATGCTAAAGTGCTACTGAAATAACAGTGGGCCATTTGCCAAGGACAGTAGACTAAAGTGTGGGTAAATAAGTATCTGGACCTGAATAATGTGGAAGTAAGATTGTGAAATACTCTTGGATTTCATCACCAGTCAGAGCAACTCATGAATTCTCACTGTTTCGGAGAAAGATGATATGAAAGTAGCAATCCCAGAAGAAAATACAGAAAAGCACAAGCTCGAACCTCAGACTTGGGAGGTGGAAGTGATGCAGATGAGCATTAGTTCTTTGAAATCAGTCTTCTGACAAGCTTGGTATTTGGGAATAACCTCTTGTACCAGTTCTAGATAGAGAAACTCTTTATTATGAGTATATATTCTTTGGAATATGGGTTGCAAATACTTCCCAGTTTGTAGCTTTTCATGTGATTTTATGTGGGAGTTTTGTGAACCAGTTATTAAATTCTAATGTAGCCATAGTTGTCATTGTCTTCCATGGTTGTATGTTTTGTGTCATGTTTAAGTAATCCTTCATTTTCCCTCGAAATAGTCTCAAGATCTTGAAAGAGTCTTGTCCTGTGTTCTAAAGTATGCTTTTCACATTTAGATATGTAATCCATATGGAATATAATTTTATTGTAGGTTGGGCATAATTGTAATATTTTTCTCCTAAAGAGCTGTTGTTTCAGCATTGTTTATGATGGGGGCTCTGCTTTTCTCACTGATTACTACCAGCACATCTGTTATAGGCCCAAGTTACCATACATACCTAGTTCTGTTTTAAACCCCTAATTCTTCTCTGTCATCTATGCCTGAACCAGTATCATGTTCTCTCCCTCTTTCTTTTTTTCTTTTTAGAGCCGCACCCATGGATGGCATGTGGAAGTTCCTAGGGCTAGGGGTCAAATTGGACTTGCAGCTGCAGGTCTCCACTACAGCTACTTCAACACCAGATCCAAGCTGCATCTGCAACCTGTGTCACAGCTTCTGGCAATGCCGGATCTTTAACAAAGATCAGGCCAGGGATCAAACCTGCGTCCTCATGGGGACTGTGTCAGGTCTCTAACCTGCTGAGCCACAGTGGGAACTCTAATATCATCATCTCTTAATTTCCGTCTCTTTAAGGTAAGTCTTGTTATCTGATTAGGGCCCTTCTCCCACCTGGCCCTTTCAGAAATGGTTTGGCTTTGCGTGTGAATTTTAAAGTCAACTTGTCAAGTTATATGAAAAATCCTATGGGCAATTTCCCTGGCATTCTTTGACCTTATATGTTAAATTTAGGTCATAGTGCTATTTTAAAATTTTGTCTTCCAGCATCCATGAATGAAGTATCTCCATTTATGTAGTCCTTGTTGTATGTCTTTAAGTTTCATAATTTTTTTTCTGAAAGTCTTATAAATATTTTATTAGATTTATTCCCAGGTACTTCATAGGTCTAGTTATTGTGAATAGTATCTTTTTAACAATTACATTTTCTACTTGTTTGCTTGTGGGTAGAATTGATTTTTTTTTTTTTTTTTTGGTATTGGTTTCATACCCTGCAGCTAGTCTCAATTCTCTTGGACTTCTTATGTATGTGTTTTCTACAGTAATAACAATTTTATTTTGTCTTTCCAGCCTTTTGTGTGTATGTGTGTGTTTTCTCTTTGTGCTTATTAGGCCTACAGTGTTATATAGAGGCAATGATAACAGACATTTTTGCTTTGCTTCTGACTTTAAAGGGAAATGCTGTTAACATTTTACCCTTAGGTATGAGGTTTGCCATGGGTTGTACTGAATACATTTTGTCAAGTTAAGGAACTTTCCTTCTATTCACTGTTGCAAAAAGATTTTAGTTTTTTTATCTCAAATGGGTTGTGTTTTTGTTTTGTCTTTTTTTGGGTAATTATTGAGGTAAATCATATACCTTCCCCTTTGAAATCTGTTAATATGATAAATTAGTTTAAATTTAGAGAAGTCTACTTAACTATCTTCATATTGCTCGGATAAATCTTCCCGGGTCCAAAATACATTGTAAAAATACATCGCTGCCTTTCCTCTTTCCTTCTGGAACAATTCAGTCCTTTATTTATATATTTTATTTAAAAAATTTTTTTTAACATAGTGATTTTTATTTTTTTCCATTATAGCTGGTTTACAGTGTTCTGTCATTTTTCTGCTGTACAGCATGATGACCCAGATACACATACATGTATACTAGTCCTTTATTATGTAGTGGGGAGCAAAGCAGGTGTCTGGGGGTGGGAGCAGGGGTGTTGCATTGGTCCAGAGTGAATGTCAAAGCCCTGATTGGGTAGGTAGCAGCTCTGTGTGGTAGGAGTCAGAGCCCAATTAGGGTGGGGAGGGTTCCTTAGGGAGTTAGCAGGGGTGGCTGCAGGTGGGGATTTAGAGCTCAAGTGAGATAAGTAAGTCGTCCATGGTACAGGGTGAGGGGGTGGTGGGTGGAGAGAACAGTGTGGGTATGGGGCTTCAGGGCTGGAAGGGTTAAGAGGGCTTTTGCACAGAGGGGCAACCTGGCAGAGAATGTCAGGACCTAAGCAGAGGGTAAAGAGGGACCTACCTAGAGATAGCCAGTTCCAGCATGCAGAGTGCATGCAGTTCCTCCAAGCAGAGTGAGAAGGGCAGAGCCTAACTTAAGTGACCAAAATGAACATCATCCATAATGGGACAAATTGAAGTCATGTACCACTTGATAGGATACAGTGAGTAGAAGTCATCATTGCTTCCGTGGTATTCCTGCCTAAATGTATAATGTGGATATAATTATGCATTATAATTATAATTTGGTGAGAAAACACCAAACCCAGATTAAGGGACTTTCTGCAAAATAACTGGCCTGTAATCTTTGATAGTGTAAGTGTCCTAAATGAGTCTTCAGGTTTCACTTAGGATTTAGAGACCAAAGGAACATGACAGCTAAATGCAAGGCATGGTTCTGAACTGTATCCTTTCTGTGAGAGACATCATTGGGATATCTGGCACACACTTGAAGGGTAGTAGTATACCAATATTTATTTCTTGGAGTTCCCTTCCTGGCTCAGTGGTTAATGATCCCAACTAGGATCCATGGGGATGCGGGTTTGATCCATGGCCTCACTCAGTGGGTTAAGGATCTGGTGTTGCTGTGGTGTACGTCACAGACTTGACTCTGATCTTCATTCCTGTGGCTGTGGTATAGGCCAAGCGGCAGCTGTAGCTGCATTTCAATCCCTAGCCTGGGAACCTCCATATGGCAGAGGTGCAGCCCTAAAAAGCAAAAAACAAACAAAATTATTTCTTGATTCTTGTGGTCATACTCTAATTATGTAGGAGGTCCTTGTTTGTAGGAAATAAAACATTAAAATAATGGAATGTAGTAGAGCACTAAGTTGGCGGTAACTCCCAAGTGGCTCAGGAAAAAAATTTCTCTGTACGATACGTTCTTTTCTTTTTTTGGGGGAGGGGAAGGGTTGTCTTTTTAGGGCCACACCCTCAGCATATGAAGGTTCCCAGGCTAGGGGTTGAATTGAAGCTGCAGCCACCAGCCAGTGCCACAGCCACAGCAATGCAGGATCTAAACTGTGTCTGCTGCCTACTCCACAACTACAGCAGTTGCCTGATCCTTAACCCACTGAGCAAGGTCAGGGGTCAGACCTTCGTCCCCATGGACATGAGTCATATTTGTTAACCACTGAGCCACTATGGGAACTCCAAAGGTTTTGTTTGTTTGTTTGTTTTTTAAGGGCCGCACCCGTGGCATATGGAAGTTCCTAGCTAGGGGTTGAATTGGAGCTACAGCTGCTGGCTTATGCCGCAGGTACAGCAGTGCCAGATCCAAGCCGCATATGTGACCTACACCACAGCTCATGGCAACACTGGACGATATTTTCAACTTTCTGTAACTTTTCGATCATTTCCAAATATTTTTAAAATTTTTTTAAATGTAATGAAGGATTTG
This sequence comes from Phacochoerus africanus, assembly GCF_016906955.1. Classification (NCBI taxonomy): domain Eukaryota; kingdom Metazoa; phylum Chordata; class Mammalia; order Artiodactyla; family Suidae; genus Phacochoerus; species Phacochoerus africanus. The sequence goes on from NC_062545.1 coordinate 55,595,529, forward strand.
GTTTGCTAATACTTGGGATTTTTAAATCTGCTTATTAAGTGAGATTGGCCTGTAACACACCCAGTTTTCAAGTTTCTAGTAGCCTCAAACAATGAATTGAGGCAGCTTTTCCCTCTCTTCCTTTTTCCCTTCCTTTCTTCCAAAATTTCTATATAAAGTGATCTGTTTCCAAGAGGATAGTTTGCTAGATTTGTTTCTTTTTTTAAAAAATGTGGGATTTAGTTTCTTTAGTGGAAAAACGATGGTTTTTTCCTATTCTTGATATAGTTTTAGTAATTTTTTTCTAAAACACTTCCCATTTCATTCAGATTTTTAAGCTATTTCATTAAAAACAAGTAAATAGTTAAAATAACTTAAGGCTATTTCAAATAAAGAATAAGGTTATTCGACATATTATCTTAAGATTTTTAAAAAAATCTATATTGTTCTGTAGTTGTCCTTTTCTCATTCTTCTATTTGTTGGTACCTTCTCTTTTTTTCTTGATCATTTTTGCCAAAGGGTTTTTTTAGTCTTTTTAAAACATTTTTTAATTAAAGTATAGTTGGTTTACAATGTTGTGCCAATTTCTGCTGTACAGCAAAGTGACCCAGTCATACATATATATACGTTCCTTTTCTTATATTATCTTCTATCATGGTCTATCCCAAAACATTGGATATATATAGTTCCCTGTGCTGTACAGTAAGTAGTCCTTTCAAATCATCAGTGTTTGCTTTTGTTGATTCTCTCTGTTGTATCTTTAGTTTCTATTTCTAATTATATCTGTTTTTATTTTTACTACTTTAAAATTTTTATACTTTCTTTGAATTTATTATCTTTTCTAACTTAAGGTAGCTAATTAATTCAGTATTTTCACAAAATTCTGCATAATAACCACAAAAACTTTAGTGACATATAATAGTAAGCATGTATTCCTCTGAGGTTGGGGCATGGTTGGCTCAGCAATCTGCTGGTCTTGGCTGGAGTCATACACAGGTTTGAGGTTGATGGCTGTTGACCGATAGAGGGTGGCCTCAGTTGAGCAACAGGGATATGACATCTACTTCTTTTCTTCTTGGGAATAGCAGGCTAATCTGAACATATCTCCTCCTTTTGGTCAAAATAAGGCACATGGGGTAGGAAAGTATTCTTTAGCATTTATGAGAAGTATTCCAAAGTCATGTGAAAAAGGGGCCTGGAATTCAGTCTACCACACTGGTCACCCCCAGTAATTTTGCTTTTCCAAAATTTTTATTATGGAAAAAATACAAGAATAGTACACTGAATACTCATACACCTTTTCCAAATTCACCCATTGTTAACATTTTGCTATATTTGCTTTGTCTCACGCTTTAATTCTCTCTCTTTTTTTTTTCCCCCTGAATCCTTTAGAATTAGGCATCACGATATTGCCCCTCTTATATTTATCTCCTAAATCCAAAATGGAGTCATCACACTCAGGAAATTCAACATTGACACAATAATATTATCTAATTATAGTATATGTTTACATGATTTCTCTATGTGTCCCAATAATATTCTCAATACTGTGTTTCATTTTGTCTTTTTCTAATACAGCCACTTTTGCTTTATCACATGTATTCCTAGCAATCACTTTGCTATGCAGAATCCCACAGCAAAAATCATACGGCTTATGGAGAAAATAGGGTAGAGGTACATCACTCAAAAACTTCATCAGTGTCACACATAGAACCTTAATAAACACAGTAGTACAATTTTATACCCATTTAATGGTTAAGGCATACATAGGTACTAAAAGAAATGTAGTGCTTTACCTTGAAAAAGACCTGTAATTTGTTTGTAGGAGTAGGTGTCAGAAGGAAATTATTGTGAGGTGGCGGAAAGAGAGTTCTCTGAAATTGGGCAAAGTTGTGTAACAACATGTGAGGGTGGGTGTGGCTCATTACACATCTGGTGAATTGACATAGCTGATATATGTTTGAGTTGTGTGCATTTTGTGTATTCCTATGAAGCTTTAGTTAAACTGGGTATAATTTTCTGCTTTAATGTAATGTTTCTCACTGAAAAAAGCACATGTAAGCAAATGGGAAATTGTTCTGCTCATATTGTGTGGTAACAAATTTAACACTGTTTTTTAAAGCTATAGCAGAACTTATATAAACATTTGTATTTGTAAATTTCCCCCTTAAGATTGCTCTAGCTGCATCCTACAAATTTTGATATATTGTGCTTTTGCTGTAGTGCATGTCTAAGTATTCTCTGATTTCTTTTATAATTTTTCCACCCGTGATTTAGGAATACATTAAAAATTTTTTTTTCAAGTTTGTAGTTTTCTTTATAGGTGCATTCTATTATTAATAGTTTCTAACTTTATTACTTGTGTTCAGAGAGTGTGAAATGTGTGATATTCTTTGTTACTTGTAACTATGTGGCTTAGTTTGTAGTCAGTTGTAAGTGTTTTGTTTTCAGAGAATGTACATTCTCTCAATTGTTGAGCACAGCTTAACATAGACTTGACTTATTTCCTTAGCTGAATTTTCTAGTATATATCACTAATTCAATCCAGTTGTATAAATCTCTTCTCAGTTTATTCAGGCACATGTCTGTCAAGTTCATCTTGAACAAATTTGTCCTAGAGCCATCTGATATGTTTTAGTTATTCTTCAGGCCTGTTACATAGCTGTCTCCTTGGGATCCTCATCATCTTTTCTCTTGTGTTAGATTCCTTTTTTTCCCCTAGATATTTTCACTCCTTCCCTGATTTATTCCCTCATTTTGGTCAAATTTCCCCTTTTGAGCATCCTGAGAAAATATGCCTAGAGGTTGAAATTTTTGAGAACTTGCATGTCTGAAAATGGCTTTTCTGTTTTAATTCTTATGATAATTGGATGGAAATAATCTCCCCAGTTTTTAATGCAGTGCTTCATTTTCCTTTGGCTACAATGTTGCCTTTGAGAAATCTGCTACCCTCTACCCCCCAAGCTTATTTTGATCCTCTCTTTTTCCTTGAGCACTGAAATTTTATGACGAAATAACTTGGTGGAGGTCTAATTTGAGTAATTGTGCTGGACACTCAGTTGGTCTTTCCAGTCTTAAAATTTATGTCCTTAGATTCTAGGAAATTAGCTTGAATTAGTTCTTTGATTTCTTCCCTTCCATTTCTCTGTTCTCACTTTTCTGTTGTTAATTCTGGTATTGCTCTGCAAACAAATATTCTAATCTTTTCTCTTCCTGTCCCATTTACTTTATGGGGAAATTTCCTCAATTTATCTTCCAACTCTTGAAGTTTTCATTTCTGCTATTATATTTTTAATTTAAATATTTTTTTTCTATAACTATTCCTTTATGATACGTTATTTTTATTCATAGTTCTAATGTATTCTCTCACTTCTAGAATATTTTTGGTAGTTTCTTGGCATTTGTCTTCTCCTTTTATAATCTCTGCTTGCTCCAGGTTTCCTTTTTTTTTTTTTTTAAACTAATTTGTTCTAACCTCTCAAGTGGTTCCTTGGCTGTCCATATTTAAAGGTAAACTACTGAAAAACTGATTGAGAGTTCCAAACCCGTGAGTGGAATTTGTTGTAGTCTTCACCATAAGGGGACCTGTTTTCTTTTCCTGGGAAAGGCCTGGTATCAGAATATAGTTCCTTGTGCTATATATAACAGGACTGTGTTTATCCAATCTATATGTAATAGTTTGCCTCTACTAATCCTAAACTTCCAGTCTTTTCCTCCTCTACCTCCCTCCCCCTTGGCAACCACACGTTTGTTCTCCATATGTCTCTTTCATAAATGTGTTGATTTGTCTCATATTTTAGATTTCATGTATGTGATATCATATGATATTTGTCTTTCTCTTTCTTACTTACTTCACTTAGTATTAATCCCTAGGTCCATTCATATTGTTGCAAGTGGCATTATTTTATTCCTTTCTATGGCAGAGTTATATTCCATTGTATATATGTACCACATCTTCATCCATTCCTCTGTTGATGATTTAGGTTGCATCCATGTCTTGGTGATAGTGAATAGTGCTACTCTTAGTGCTTCCAGTTCTTGAGCCCTTTGGTGATTGTGCATAATTAGGTCTTTTCCTAAAGCCTTCTTAAGAGTGATTTTTTTTCTTAGAATGCCAATCTTCTGTATGTTTTCCCGTGTTTAAACTTTTGTTTCTTTTTTCTCTATTCCTATTTTCTTAGTCCTTGTGGCTTTTAAAAAAAATTGTTGTTTTAGTGAGATTTGGCAAGAGCAAGATGCAAAAAGTGTCCAATCCACCATTTTCGTGCAAAACCTTAAAATAATTTTTTAGTAACCTTGAAGTTATGAAAGAGTATTATTACACATTCACCAAATGCTCAGTGGATACAAAGGATCAAAATTGTGTTATTTGCCTTCTTTCACTCCTAAACTGTAGCGTTTTTCCAGAGTTTATGTGATGTGTGATATTGCAGCAGATTAAGTGCAGAGATAGATAAGAAAATCCTGCTCTTTTCTATTAAGCCAAACATTGAAGAGATTTGAAAAATATAAAAATGCCATTCTTCTCACTAATTTTTGAGAAGTTTTTTTTCCATTAGAATAACATTTACAGTAACATGTAATGAGTTTTTTGTTACTTTAAATCCATTTATAAGTATATAATTAAACATCCCAGTTTTCCAAATCTGATGTGGTGAGTATCAATAGTTAGAACCCCCATAAACAAATGCTTCGGGATTCTCAGTAATTTTAAGACATAAAGGGTCATTAGATCAAAATTTTTGAAAAAACTTCTTTCCTAGGGAATCCTAGTTATAAATTGTAACTGGAACATGAATTTAACAGCATAAACATATCCAACATCCACTGGTCTTATCTTGACATAGGACAATAATGTAATATAATCCTCGTGCTCATTAAATTTAACACCCCTGTGGTTTTACTCTTTTGTCTTCTTTTCTAATAATCCTTAGAGGAACTAAAGGAAGCTGCTGGAGATTAATCTATACTCTCCTTCTACCTAGAGTATATATGTTCTAGTTTCTGCTGATTTAGATAATGAGAAATCAACTTAACAGCCAGAATATTAAGTGTGCATTTTTGTTCCCAAGGGGGTAAAAATTGGCTTTTAGGGAGCCAAAAACAACAACAAAAAAACCCATCTTGGATACTACAGTAGCTTGTGGCCTGTAAACAGATACACAGTATGTCTGTGATGTTAAAATTTCATTACAGTTTGGTACAGTTAGGGGAAAAATTCAAAGGATTCCTGAGGAGGGGGTAAGAATAAAAAATAGATTGAGAAAAACTGTTTTAGAGATCCTGCTGGAAACACACTTCTTTAACCTTTCTTTTGTCTGTATTTCTTCTCTGATTCCAGGCTTGCTTCGTAACACACCCTATAAAATAGAAGCAGTGATGACAGATACTTTGTAGGAATTCAGTAGGTCCCTTAAAGAGGGAGACAGCTAGGAGAGGATGAGGACACACAAACGTACTCTCTCTTTCTCTCTCTCTCTCCCTCCCTCCCTCCCTCTTTAGTGTAGTCTCTTCTGGTGTGATGAAAAGTTATCTCCCAAATATGACTCCTGCTTGAGTAACTTCTGTGATGGTCCCCCAGTACTATTTTTGGTTAACTTTGTTTGATTGGCAGTCTCACAGGAAGCAGAAATGCATCTCCTTAAAACTTTGATCTAGTGGTCCAGTTTTGTCCTGTGAAACCACACAGAATAAGACTTTTATGTGAAAAGTCTTCAGATTTGTTAATTTGCTGTGAATCAAAGTTTTGTTTCTCTAGAAATGTAGAGTATAGATGGTAGTTAGGAACTCAGGCTCTGAAGTCAGACTATTTAATAGGTTTGACTCCTCCCTGCCTCTAGTTGGGGCTTATTTGTTGCTTTAACTGTTTTATGCCTTAATGTGTCCATTTTGATAGAAGCATATTACTGTAATTTATCTAATTGCTAATAGGTAGTACATGTAAAGTTTGCAGAACAGTGCCTAGAATACAGTAAATATTCAGTAAATATTATTTATTGTCTAGATTAAGCATCCTGTCCTTAGTTCCTTCAATCATTCTTCTTAGAACACATTTTTTTGGGAGGGGTTGTTGTTTTTCTTTTTATGTACGCACCTGTGGCATATGGAAGTTCCCAGGCTAGGGGTTGAATCAGAGCTGCAGCTGCAGTTCTGTGCCACAGCTCCAGCAATGCCAGATCTGAGCCACATCTGTGATCTGCGCCACAGCTTGTAGCAATGCCAGATCCGTAACCCACTGAGCAAGACCAGGGATTGAACCTGCATCTTCACCAATGCTATGTCAGGTCTTTAACCCACTGAGCCACAATGGGAACTCCCACAGTTTTAAATATTCTTAACATACTTAGTTTACTCATTAGTGGAAACCATCTGGTGCCTTATAGGAAGATTTCTAGGTTTCTTTCCCTCATATCATCTATACCATTCCCTCCCATACCCCTTTCCAAACCACATCACAGTGACTTTTGTCTTTGTTCATATTTGTATCTGTATATGACTATAAATACACACACACACACTCTTGTTCTTGAACACACATGGGAATAAAAACCATTGGTGAGGCAACCAAAATGTGAGACTTAGGTCCCTTCCCCACCTTCCTAATAGAATCCTGATTCTATTCACACATTTTCCTTCCTCCATATGGCTTAGTGCTGCAGAGAAACATTGAAGGAGTGGGATTTGAGTGGTTTAAAAGTCAACCATGAAGTTCCTTTATGGCTACATGATTTTTGGCATACATGTATGATGAAATTCTGGCCATTGAGACCCAAGGAGAAATTTACTGATAGAAATTGGTTTGGGGTTTTCGGAAAAGATTTCCTTGTTCTTAAAAAAGATGCACATGAAGTGGTGGTTGCATCTTTTCTTCTGGTTATTGCTGACACCTGGGTATTGGGGTAGGGCTCTCACCAGAGAATGGCAGGATGAAGACAAGACAGAGGTGGGTCCTTGAAGACATTGTTGAGCTACTAAACTGGCCAATTTTGGAACCTACCTTTCCTCTTAATTTGTTAGTGTATAAGAAACCTTTCTTATTGTTTTTGCAGCTTTGAGTTATATTTTCTTACTTTTAGCTAAAATAACCTTAATCAATAAAGAAGTCAAATTATCTAATTCTGCTGTGCCTAGAAAATTTGATAAATTGTATGTAACCTTCCAGAGTTAGGAGGAATAACTGAAGTAATAAAGTAATTACCAGTTTATAGTTCTGTGACATTACCACAAACAGTATTTGTTTGTAGTGGATAGAATGTTTCACAAAGACTGAGGCTGCCCTGGCTTTGCTAATTACTGATTCAACTAATATTCAAATTGTTGGTCACTGGACTCTTTAATTTTGTAAAAACAGAAGTTAAGTGATCTTTAAGGTCTCTTCTGAGTCTGTGTAAAGAATGTGAGTGTGATTATTCTGGAATTCTGGCCGGAAAGCCCTTGTGTAGACTAAGGTAGTAGATATAAATAGTTACGTTTTTAATTGAAGAAAGTATAATTTATTAACCAGTCATGTCAGTGATGTTTCCAGTTTCACAGTGATTCTGTTGATCTTGGTATCTTGAAACAAGGGAAGCTCTGCTATCAGTACAGAATAAGTTACTGGTTATTAATATCAACTCATAGTTTTATACAAATAAATAATTGCTTTTTAACCCAACTTTTAAACTTATTCTCCTATATGTAATCAGTATGAGCATGTCATTAGTTTTCTTTTTCATGCTTGTCTCTAGTAATCTACTGTGATCCTTTTCATCTCTCCTTTCCCTATTACACTATTCCCAGACTATTAAAAAGCCACTTAAAAGGTCTGCCTTTTTCACTGGAATCTGATTCCTCTCCCTCTTTCCTCTTCTGTAAAGTGAGGCAAAAGATTATAATTTTTAATGAGCTGTATGGTTCTAGCATTCTGTGATGTGTCAGTTACTTTTCTCATCAATTCGGACTCTGTTATACTCCAAAGAACTCATCTTTGATTATAAAGTTTAAAAACTTTTATTTTTCCACTGAGGACAGAATTATATAAAGGAAAGAAGTAATGTAGGCGTTCCCGTCATGGCTCAGTGGTTAACCAACCCGACTAGTATCCATGAGGATGTGAGTTGGATCCCTGGCCCCACTCAGAGGGTTAAGGATCCAGCATTGCCGTGAGCTGTGGTGTAGGTCGCAGACTTGGCTTGGATCCCACGTTGCTGTGGCAGTGGCACAGGCTGGCGGCTACAGCTCCAATTTGACCCCTAGCTTGGGAACTTCCATATGCCGTGAGTGCAGCCCTAAAAAGACAAAACACACACACACACACACACACACACACAAAGAAGTACTGTCTAAGTACCTTTTGCGGAGCTAGAAATATTAAAAAATACAGGGCTTGGGCAAAATATAAATATGTGTGATTTTTTTAGGGTTTTTTTTTTGTTTTTTGGTTTTTGGGTTTTTTTTGAGAGTTGGGAGACAAGGAAGAAGCTTGTAATTTCGGAGCTTTTGGGAAGTCAATATGATATATTTTCTTGTCCAGGAAAAATTAAAACTACTACGAGAAATTGATTCATTAGTGCAGGGGGACTAATAGGGGAAACCTAAGTGTTCAATTGAATCCATTTTAGATTGGGTGTGTTTGCCAGGCATGAAATTCCCTAGACATTTAAACTTCTTTTAACAGAAAAAGAAAATTATTATTTAATAACTATGTAGAAAGACAGAATCTAGCTGAAGAGTTATATGCAGAGTTGGTATTCTGGAAATCTTGAAAATATGAATGAGGTCATTCTCCACCATATCACCATAAAATAACCTTCCTTGGTTATAACACTAAAACCAACCATGCCAACATTTGCACCCATAACGTATCTTAGACACAGAACATACTCAGTTTTATTCCTTGAAGTAAAGAGATAATCACAAAAGAATTCCAGAATGCAGGTTTTTTTTTTTTTTTTTCATTCAGTTGGTGCACTTGGTTTAGATTTTTTTTTAAGTCCCGTTGAGAGATTCTTGTACCGCTGACATCAAATATATGGTGTCTTTTCCAGTACCACTTCTCAGACTCTCCAGTACCAAATAGGTATGGGTGCCCTACAGTTCAGGTGAATTAACATCAGATTCCATGTGTTAAAAGGGCTCAGTCCCACGAGATTGCCCTTAACTTCAGCTGCCAGTTGCAAGTACTGGACCTTCAGGTTACCTGCACTTTTGTCCAACTTGGAGAGGGTCAGGGTCTATGAATATTTGACTATTCAGAAAGTATGTTGTTATTATGTTGCTCTTTAATTCCCCAGATTACCCTTCAGTTCTTCCTTTTCTTCTTTACTCTCTCTGTTCACTTACTACTACTAGTATCTAAAGGTTCACAGAGAGGACAAGGTAATAAGTGTTTCTTTTGAGTGTGGGATAGTAGAATAAAATTCCTTCCTTCTTTCCTCCCTCCCTCCCTGCACATTTTTAAGAAGCTGTATCTTTATGCCAGAGTATATAAGACCTCATGGACTTTTCCTTCAAGATATATCTTCTTTTCTAGGAAATAACACCTGAATTGCCGTGTTTTGATGAGTCTTAAACCCTGAAGTGTGAGAAGATTAATTGTGGAAGTCTTCTGTATCATAAAAACATTTAATTAGAGTTCTACTTCATTTAGCGTAATTGTAGAATCTTTTAGTTTTTAGAAACTCGTGATTTTAGTAATTAGAGAATATGTGGGTGTCTTTAATTATTGTCACCAGTTTCTTCCATCTCTTCATTCTGTAGGATAAACAGCATTTTGTTTTTGCTTTTAGTAATTCTGATAAGGTGAAATATTTGAAGTACTCGCTTCATTTAATGGATGGAGGAGTGCTTTTTATTTTAAAAAGCAAGCACTTTATGGAGTTCCCGTCATAGCTCAGTGGAAACGAATCTGACTGGTATCCACAAGGACACAGGTTCAATCCCTGGCCTTGCTCTGTGGGTTAAGGATCTGTCACGAGCTGTGGTGTAGGTCGTAGACACAGCTCGGATCTGGTGTGGCTGTGGCTATGGCATAGGCCAAGTGGCTAAAGCTCTGATTTGACCCCTAGCCTAGGAACCTGGATGTTCTGTGGGTGCTGCCCTAAAAAGCCAAAAAAAAAGAAAAAAGCAAGGACTTTCTTTATTACAAAAATTTACCTTATAATAATTCTTTAAATATCTTTAATAGTGATTTTATCTGTTAAATATCTTTAGATGACTTTTTAATGATAAAGCTTGTCATAAAAACCAGTAATATGCTATATACCATTGTTTTTTATTTACCAAAAAATTACGTCTTTTCTGACCATATGCAATTCATTTATTATTGGATGTTGAATTTTATGTTACTTACATCAAAAATAGAAAACATAAATATTTGAAATTCTTTGCTGCATGCCTGATCAAGTACTACTTGCCCAGGTGTCTTTTTTAAAATAACTTTTAGATCCTAGAAATTTGGGAATGAAAGATGGCATTTTGAATAGGAAAGAGAGGAGATAATGCTCGCACTGTTTAAAACCAGCCTTGGAGTTCCCTCTTGTGGTGCAGAGGGTTAAGAATCTGACTGCAGTGTTTTGGGTTGCTGCAGAGGCATGGGTTTGTTCCCTAGCCCAGCTCAGTGGGTTAAAGAATCCAGTGTTGCTGCAGCTGTGGTGTAGATTGCAGCTGTGGCTTGGAATCAGTCCCTGGCACAGGAACTTCCATATGCCGTAGGTGCAGCCATAAAAATGAATGAGTGAAAAATAAATAAATATCCAGACTTCATGAAATGATGCTATTATTAGATGAATTAACACTAATCGTTTTTCCTACAAAGAGCTTCTGGAAATAAGATTATGGTTTTATTACTTTTAATATTTTAATCAGGATAAACTACTTTTTATAAATAAAAGTTATTTTTCAAAATTTCTCCAGGAGGAAAGAGAAAGTTTATTAGTCAATACGTATTTTTTTATATTGAATACTTTTTATTATTCCTTCCAAAACAGACACTCCTTGAATATGCAGAGAAATGGAAAACTTCAGAAGATCCTTTACCTTTATTGGAGGTATACACAGTGGCTATCCAAAGTTATGTTAAAGCCCGACCTTATCTTACCTCTGAATGTGAAAATGTAGCATTGGTTCTGGAACGCTTGGCATTGTGAGTAGACCTTTTGAGTAAATAAAAAATTAGATTTAGCTTTTTTGTTTTTATTCTATATCTCAGGTCTTACGACAGTTTAATTTTAAGTAGTTTAGTTATGGAGCATCTACTGATGGTATTAAAATTATTCATCTTATTTTACTTTGAATTTTAATAGTGTTTTGTATCTTTACCAACTTTTGTTTTTTAGAAGCTGTGTTGAACTTTTACTGTGTCTGCCTGTTGAATTATCTGATAAACAGTGGGAACAATTTCAGACACTAGTGCAGGTGAGAATTTTTACCTACTAGATTTAATTTAGGTATATTTTATACAGTTTTTCTCTATTCTTAATATAATATTTGGTTAAACTTTAAAAGATCTAAGTAATGACAAACATTAATTGCTGTTCTTATTAACCTTAGTGTCCTGCCTATAGTAGATGATCAATAAATGTTTGCTAAGTGTATATGTACAATTTAAATAAATTGGTGAATATTCCATTGTTCTTTAAGATCAGATAATTAGAGCTTTGCCAGAGCAGTAAGGGAATACAAAAGGAAATAACCTCATTTGTATTTAGGAACAGTAAACTGTTGATGAAAATTGCAATATGCTTTATAAAAATATAAGATGTCTCATTTAATCTTTACGAAAACTGTGGGGGTAGGTATATTTTTCCCATTTTAAAGGTGAGGAAACTGAGGCTCAACTCTAAAATATTTATCTGCCCAAACTTATACAGCTAATATAACAAAGTAGTTATTTGAACCAAGGTTCTTTATTCCATAGCCCATAATTTTTCTCCTATATCTGAAAACACATGCTTTATCTCTTTTATTTAGTGCTATTATTCCACTTATAAAAGTACATAGTTTAGCACTTAGTTGTTTTTAGTATTTTTAAGAATGTTAAATTTTGTTTAAGCACTAGATTGTGCTGGATATAACTTCAAGTAAGTTTTGAATAAATGGTGACTTAAAAAGAATATTCCTACTAGCTAGTCTCAAAATGTATAGTTGTTTCTTTACTTCTCTAGCCAGAGTTCCTAAAATATCTTTTGGCTTTATGTTTTTCTGTAGAAGATATAATAAAAAAGAGGATTAGTCTCAAATTTTAGAAGCATGTGAAATAAACTATAGTTAGGCATAGAAATTAACTTTCCTGTTTTAATATTAATCATTAAATCTGTATCAAATGCAAAATTCTTGAAGGTAGGATTCACATCTTTATACAGTAAGGTTCTACATAGTGTTTTATTCATAGTAAATACTTAATAACTGTTGAAATGAAAGTGTCTTGTCCTGTTTGTCGACATTGCAACTAACTTTTTAATTATGCAGTTTCTACTTCAGCATATTAGTAACTTGTATCAGGTTTTTTTCCTAGCAAGTGTTTATTTTTAGGTAAACGATTATTTCAGGACTTTTTAAATTATTTGGCATTCAGATACAATCTGCCACAGAATTAATTATTGTTTATATGCAAATACTGAATTCCTCATACTACTTATTTTGTTTGTCAACATAAGGTAAACTTTTAAACTCTCCTTTTCGAAACAATAACATTAGTTGATAGTTTTTTCATATGAGTTAATGAGAGGGAAATAACTCTTTAAACCCCAGTATGGTAGCTCTCAGTAGTTGCTCAAAGAAAATTTTGTAAAGCAGTTGAACTTGTTGCAGTGAGAAAATTTTTATGGTTTTGAGTAACAGACTTTTTATATAAACATAACTTGCAGCTTTAAGAATTTCTGTGACACTTTGCTTTCATTTCAGAGCTTACTTGGGCTTATTTTATACCTGCTTAACAACATTTGTTTTATTTTGCCTGTGTTTTAACTGTTTAAACATTTCTTTACTCCACTAGAGGATAAGCCCAATAAATTCAGGGATTAATTGCTCTCCTCCCTAGTACTTTACCCATTGAAATTCTCAATAAACATTTTCTGAATTGAATTAAAACTGTTGATCTTTTGTGGCCTGAAGAATAGGTCAGTTGCTTGAACTCTTGAAAACAAGTAAGCAAGGTTCAGTCTCAGCTTTAACGAATAAATGAAAAAAATCATACATGTAGTTGTTTTCTTTTGGTAAGTCACTTTTATTGAAATGTGTGTATACAAGTTGTCACTTAGGCCTTGATGCAGATTTGTTATGTGTTAATGGTAGAAAGTTTTTTGGAACTTTTTTTTTTTTTTTTACTAACACAGAGGATATGAAATGTGTAAGGTATTCCATGCTATGGATACTCTGATAGCTTCCTTGAGAAATAACTTTGCTCTTGGTTTACTTTTTTTGTGGAAAAAATAACATAGACTTATTTCTAGAAATACATTGTATTTATTTAAAATTTATAATTAATATAATTCTTATCCTTGAGAATCATCTTTAAAAATTAGAAGGATTCAGCACTTTGTAATGTGACATGAAAATTTTAAAATAAAAGTCTTATTTTTCAAAAGTTTAGTATTATATTTAAAGCCTGATAAGCTTGCTTTTAAAAATCTGTTGTAATTCTTTGGATGTTTATTTAATATTTATAGGTAGCTCATGAAAAGCTGATGGAGAATGGCAGCTGTGAATTGCATTTTTTAGCTACTCTAGCTCAAGAAACTGGGGTGTGGAAAAACCCGGTACTGTGCACTATTCTTTCCCAGGAACCATTGGATAAGGATAAAGGTAAATTTTCTAGAGAGAGAGAGAGAGAGAAAAAAAAAAAAAAAAAAAAAGAAAGAATAATTGGACTAGAAAAAATAAGTACTAAAAATTGTTTTGATATAATTCATCTCAAGATATTCTAAGAAGGACCGTTTAAATTTTATAAGAGGTGCTTGAGGCCCTTCACTTTATTTTACTGGGGGAAGATGTATTTATAGGATTATACAATCTTAGAGTAACTGAAAAACTCAAATTTTTTCTCAGCATCATTTCTTCAGAGGAATTCCCTCTGCAGCATCCTGACAGGTGGCAATCTAGCTTGTATTTGATAACTAACTTATTTGACAGATGGAGAAGCAGAAATAGAATAGTGAAATGATTTTCTTCAAAATAGAATAAAAAATTAATACTGGAACTCTCAAGTCTTCTGTCTCTATGATTAGTACTCTTTCTCAAACAGCTCAGACTCACTTTATCCTGCTTCGTTGTTATCTTGTGGGCTTAGGCAATAAAGATCCCAGTTAAACTTAAACTGGCAGGTATCCTATTAGAAGTTGATGACTAACCCAGAGTTCAAAAAAATATATATGCCACAAAAAAGAGCACAGTTATTGTCTTTGGTACTTACTTGAAATTGTTTAGGAAGGTGCATGCATTTCACCCTAAGCTTTCCCAAGGCATTTAACTAGAGAAGTAAATAAGCTTCTTCCATTGTTTATTTATGCTTTTCTTGCTGAATGATAGCAAACTCTAGGTATTTTGCTGTGTGATAACAGAGTAGTATAAGCTCATTTTTGCTAACTCTTCTGGTACTTGGATATTTACCAAAAGGCTTCCCAGCTAGTCTCCAAATTTCCTTCAAGCTAGTTGTTTCTGATTCCGCTTTTAACATATTTCTCCTTATCTTTTTTTTTCCCCCTTTATAGCTGGTTTACAGTGTTCTGTCAATTTTCTATTGTACAGCAAGGTGACCCAGTCACACATATATACATTCTTTTTTCTCACATTATCATATTTCACCATGTCTTTTGGATAGTTTTAGTAAGGTTGTCTGTTTCTTAGTTTTCACCAAAAGCTTTTTTTTTTTTTTGTTATCTCCCATCCTTTGAGTATATCCTCAGATTAGCTACAGTGTTCTCAGACCTTGGAGAAATGGAGCCTCATTATTTAAAATAAGAAGAAGAAGAACATCTAAAAGTTGAGAATTTTAGTTTAAGGGTATTTTTTTTTTTTTTTGCCATTGACATATTAGCTTTTTTCCCCAATATAGTAATATCAGCTTGTTTTTTATTTCTATAACCAGTTACACTTTCTAGTCTTCTCAGCTTTGGGAATATTAGATGTAATATATTAATAATAATATCAAATTACATTGCATAATTCCTAAAAGTTTGAAATGTGCTTTTATATGCATGGTTTCATTTAACTTTCACAATGATCCTGTGAAAAAAGTAGTGTCTTTATTGTCCCTATTTTGCAGGTGAGAAGATGGAGGCTCAGAAAGATTGTTTTTTACGTCACATGCCAGTGATGTGAGGTAGAGCCAGGAATTAAAGTGAGGTCCCCAACCTCTCTCCTTTTTATATTATGCCATGCTGCACCCAGCCTAAGAAACTTACACTGAACTGAAATAAAGGATTAACTCCTTTTTTCTGTTGGCAGTTTCTGAAGAGCATCTTTGCCCAACTCACACATTATCCTAATGCAGGAAAATGGAACCTTTATCTTAGCAGGGATTTAAAATTTATTTTAAAATAATATGTGCTCAATTTCTTTACTTGTTCAAATGTGCCTAACATTGTTTCTGTTAACAAATGTCCTCGCCCAACTCTGTGCTGCTTATTTCTTGATTTTCACCTGGCATAGCTACTGGAATAATTTGGACTATGCAGGCAAGAGTTCTGTAGTAGCAGATGGATCGTAGGTAGCCAGATTTAATACAACTCATGAGGCAACCAGAGAGATGTTACATGACTGAGAGACTTTGCAGCTGCAATCTTTACTTGATCCTCTGTTAAAATAAGTTTTTGATGAGAGTTATTTTATGGATACTCACACAGACTTACTTCCTCCTTTGTAAAACTCAAAGGAATTAACATTTTACATATACATACTAATTTATTTACATTTTCAAATTTGATGGCTCTATAGCATGTGGAATTTTTAGTTTTTTGGAGGGTGGGGGGCGCTATACTTGGGCATGCAGAAGTTCCAGGGCCAGGGATGGTATCTGCGTCACAGCAGCAACCTGAGCCACAGCAGTGACGATGCTGGATCCTTAACCCACTGAGCCACCAGGGAACTTCTAGTCTTTTATACAGTATATCCAGCCAGCCCCTTAGTTTAACCCATGCTGGCCTATAGCAAGTTTGACAAGAAGAGCTAGAACTCAGACAATAATCAGTATTCTATATTAGGCTGTGCTCATTAGTGTTTATAGCTAAGCCTTTGAAGGTTCGATATAGTATTTGAAAAGTAGGTAATCCACTTAATCCTGATTTGTTTTAAATAATTTTTGTTGACTAGTTTTGGAACTACTGAAACCCAGCTAAATCAAGACATGCTGTTTGAGTGAGGGATTTGAGAGTACATGGGACTCAGTTAAAAATGCTGGTTTCACTTTAAGGTTTTAGCATCTCTGGGATAAGGTAACCCTAATAACTAAACCAGCAAAATTCAAGTAGATGTCCTTTGAATATCATAGGAAAACATTATTTGTACCTTTCTTTAGTTATAATCTCAGGATTGGAAAGGCACTGAATGCTCATTTATTTTTTACCCAGTTTTAACTTCCTCACTAATAAATGGGCCTTTGCTCCAACACTTCTTGAGAATGGAAACTGTGTAATTCAGTCATTTGTAGCCTGCTTTGTTGTTTAGATTGTGAAAACTACATTCTTAGAGTTTCCATCTTTTGGATCTAGTGCTTTCCTAAAGCATACCTAACAGTATAAATCCCTCTTTCATGCTATAGCAATTGAGATAGTTAAGGTCACCATCATGTTTACACTTTGTCATCTTTTATTCTAAAGACTAAAAGCTGTCCTGGTGCAGCATGATTTTATATGTGCAGTCATGGTTCCAGACTCTTTAGTGCATTTTGTTTGTTCTCTTTCATGGGTAGATCTTGCCAGCTCTGAGGTCACTGGTACTCTCTCCGCCTTCATCCTATTGTGACTTAAGTTGACATTACCTTTTGTGACAGCCTTATTCTCACAACTCAGTAAGATTACTAAAATCACACCAAAAAAAATTTTTTAAATGTATGCAACTCTTAGAGTATTTACTTTTTTTTTGGCGTCACCCATGGCATGTGGGACATTCCTGGTCCAGGGATGGAACTCACACCATAGCAGCAACCTGAGCCACTGCAGTGACGATGCTGGATCCTTAACCTTGGTGCCAAAGGAGAACTTCTGTTTACATTTTTATATGTTGTATTTTAGCACACAAAGTTTTTTTTTTTTTTAATTTAAATAAATTTCACTGTCTTAGGTTCATTTTCTGTGCAACTTGTCAGTATCTTTTTAAATCTTGATTTTGTTAATTCAAGGGTTTTTGTCCTTCCCAGTTTAAGCAGATCTTACTAGTTTACAGTCGGTTAGCATCCAGGTTTCTAATAATAACCATTAAAAAGGTTATATTCAGAAACCTAACCCCTGGGATAACTTTGGAAATCGTCTTGCTTGCTTTCAGTTAATTAGTACCTTTTGATTATGGTTGTTTCATCAAATATGTCTTTCCTTATGTCTCGTCCATAAAGATTTGATGAAAGACCACAAGAAGTCTTTGGCTAGAGTTGAATTATGTAAGATTGTTTAATGTTGAGGTTAGTCTGACCTAATTAATTTTAAATTAACTTTTTAGAGTATTTCATTTGTTTATTTTGTCTTTTTGCCTTTTCGAGGGCTGCTCCCATGGCATATGGAGGTTCCCAGGATAGGGGTCTAATTGGAGCTGTAGCCACCAGCCTACACCAGAGCCACAGCAGCTCGGGATCCGAGACGTGTCTGTGACCCACATCACAGCTCAGGGCAACACCGGATCCTTAACCCACTGAGCAAGGCCAGGGATCAAACCTGCAACGTCATGGTTCCTAGGTCGGATTTGTTAACCACCAAGCCACAATGGGAACGCCAAATATTTTTAGATTTACAGAAAAGTTGTGAAGAGTTTCCAAAACTCCACAACCAGTTTTCCCGACTATTAGTATCTTACATAAATGTGATACATTTGCCACAATTAATAAACAAGTATCAATACTTTGTTATTAACTAAAATCCATGCCTATTCAGATTTCCTTAGTTTTTTACCTGATGTCCTTTTTCTGTTCCAGGATACCACATAACATTTAGTCATCATCTCCTTAGGCTCCTCTTGGTTGTGACAGTTTTTCAGACTTTCCTTGTTTGTTTATAAGCTTGACAGTTTTGAGGAATACTGGTCAGGTATTTTGTAGAATATCCCCCGATTGGGATTTGCCTAATGTTGCTCTCATGATCACAACTGGGCTTAGGGGTTTTGGGGAGGAAGATCGCAGAGGTAAAGCGCCATTGTCATCACATCATACCAGAGGTACATATTATCAACATGACTTCTCACTGTTGATGTTAACCTTAATCACCTGACAAAAGTAGTGTGTTTGTCAGGTTTCTCTATTATAAAATTACTTTTTTTCTGTCTTTCCATGCTGTGCTCTTTAGAAAGAAGTTACCACTTGCAGCCCATACTTAAGAAGTGAAGAATTAATCTCTACCTCCTTGAGGAGGCAGTATCTACACAGATTATTTGGAGTTCACAGGAAATTTGTCTTTTATTTCCCACTTATTTATGTATGTGTTTATATCAGTATGGACTCATGGATATTTACACTTTGGTCATAATCCAATATTAGTTTATTTGTTGCTCAAATTGTTCCAGTTGGGGCCATTGGGAACTCTTTGAGTTAACTTTTATGTTCCTTTGATATATCCCCATCATTGTGGGTTATGTTTTTTTGTTTTAGTACTTCCTTGCTTTCTGGCACTATAGGATGCCCCAGGCTTATTGTGCATATTTCCTGCTCTAATCCTAGAATCAGCTACTTCTCCAAGGAACCCCTGATTGCTTTTATTGGAGAATAGCATTAGAAACCAAGACCTGGTAGTTGAGTGTGTTCACTGCTACTGGGGTGTTGTTGCTTCTGGGATCTCTCAGCAGACAAAGCAAGAAAATGCATATGACTAATCTGTGTATGTACACGTATCTGTTAATGTTTCTATATGTAACCAGCTCTATCTATATTAAACTAAAATGAGCGTTTAGACTGATGTCTTCAATTCTAATCTATATTACATGGATCATTTTAGCTTTCTCTTCTTGCTTATCTGTAACTTCTCACTTCATTGGAATGTCATAAAATTGGAATATACAGTATGTGGTCTTCAGATTTGCTGCTTCTACCATTGACCATCCATATACTTAATCAGTCCTAGTATACATGTATAGTAGTTTCAGAATTGATAACCTGTACCCCTATGGAAAACAACTTTATTGAAGTACAGGTCCTTTTTCCATTCTTACCGATTCCATCCAAAGTTAGTTAGATGAGCATCCTATTCTCCCACCTCTTTCAGTGAAGTTCTTTCGTCACATTTGTAAGACAGATGCTTTTGTCATATTCTGCATTCTATCCTGGGATTCCCAGCCTCATTCATATATATGTGTGTGTGTATAAATATATATGATATTTACATACCTTAAGTTTTCTTCTTTGTGTTGTAAATTTCTATAGGTTTTGACATATATCCATCATTACAGTGTATAGAATAGTTTTACTGCCCTTAGAAAATTAACTGTGCTTCATCTGTTCAGTCCTCTTCTGAACACCTGACAACTATTGACCCGTTTACCATGCCTATGATATTGCCTTTTGGAGATTGTCATATAATTATAGACTTTTGAAGTTCCTGTTGTGGCTCAGTGGTAACGAACCTGACTAGTATCCATGAGGTTGCAGGTTTGATCCCTGACGTCGCTAGTGGGTTAATAAGTATCCGGTATTGCTGTGAGCTATGGTGTAGGTTGCAGACCCGGCTCATATCCTGCGTTGTTGTGGCTGTGGTGTAGGCCAGCAGCTGCAGCTCTGATTCGACCCCTAGCCTGGGAACTTGCATATGCCACATGTGTGACCCTAAAAAAAATTTATGTATATTAATATATGTATTTAGGCTTTTCAGTCTTGCTTTTTTCACTTAGCAACATTCATGTAACGTTCATCTATGTATTTGAGTAGCTTAATAGCTCATTCCTTGATATTGCCAAATAGTATTCCATGTATGAATGTACCATAGTTTATCCATTCACCCATTAAGGGACATTGTATTTACTACCAGTTTATAGTATTTATGAATAAAACTGTGATATCATTTGCATACAAGTTTTTCTGTGGATCTAAGTTTTCACATCATTTAGCTAAATACCTAGGGGTAAGATTGCTAAGACATATGGTAACATTATGTTGCTTTGTAAGAAACTGCAAAGCTGTACCATTCTGCATGTTGCGCTAGATTCTCACCAATAATTGATAGTGTCTGTTTGGAGAATTTCAGTCATTTTCTAATAGGTGTGTAGTGATATCACATTGTTGTTTTAATTTGTGTTCTGTACTGGCAAATGATATTAAACATCTTTTCACATGTGTATTTGCCATCTATATATCTCTTTAGATTAGGCAGCTGTTTTATATTTTTTGCCTACTTTTTAATCAGGTTGTTTTCTTATTGTTGAGCCTCTGTTCTGTGTTATATTTTGCTACAAGTCCTTTAGGAGTTAGGAGTTTCGCAAATATGGTCTTTTACTCTGTTGGCTTGTCCTTTTCCTTTTAATGCCTTCCAGAGAGCCTAAGTTTTAAATTTTAATAAAGCCCAATATATCATTTTTTTCTTCCTGGATTGTGCTTTTGGTGTTTTATCTACAAATATTACCAAACCCAAGGTCATACAGATTTTTCTCCTCTTTCATCTAGAAGTTTTATAGTTTTGCATTTTACATTTGGGTCTGTGATCCATTTTGAGATAATTTTTGGAAAGTATAATCTTAACTTATGTTT
The DNA here is from genome assembly GCF_016906955.1 of Phacochoerus africanus. Classification (NCBI taxonomy): domain Eukaryota; kingdom Metazoa; phylum Chordata; class Mammalia; order Artiodactyla; family Suidae; genus Phacochoerus; species Phacochoerus africanus. The sequence goes on from NC_062545.1 coordinate 55,616,360, forward strand.
GATGAATATGTCTTGGCTCTTAACAATCACACTTTTACCCCTGAACACTCAAATCTATGTTTTTACTATAATTAATTTTGAGACTTTTAGGAATATATCTATTCCTCTAGTCTACAGTTTGCAAAATGTACTTTCAGCCCCATTTTGAAAATTGTATTTTCCATTCTATTTCCATTTTCTCCATTGTTTGTTCTGCCCTTTTCAATGTAAAGCCTCTTATCAGAACCACCATAAAAATAAAGAAATTCTAGGTTTCTCATTGTGGCTCAGTGGAAACGAATCTGACTAGCATCCATGAGTACGCAGGTTTGATCCCTGGCCTTGCCCCGTGGATTAATGATCCAGTATTGCCGTGAGTCATGGTGTAGGTTGCAAACATGGCTTGAATCCGAAGTTGCTATGGCTGTAGTATAGGCCGGCAGCTACAGCTCTTATTGGACTCCTAGCCTGGGAACCTCCATATGTCACAGGTGCGGCCCTAAAAAGACAAAAACAAAAACAAACAAACAAAAAAACAGAATAAATTCTCCTTTTCTCTGTCATCATAAGTAATACATAATCAAACCCAAGGAACAGGCCTTTCTCAGGAAGTTACCCACCTCCACCATTTTGATTGTTCTCAACTTTTTTGGTGAACTAGTGGTCATCTTGAGTTTTAACTTTAATAACAGTCTGCAAGGATGCGTAGTGCCTGTATCCTTGGTCCTGAGACCGCTTTTTCTTCTTTGTTCTATGTCATTATTGTAAATTTAAACTCTGAAAGAGCTCCTATTAACAGTCACTTAATTCCTCCAGTCCTTTCCCTTCTATTTTGGAATAATTTGCAGTTGTATAAATTGTGTTTTTATCAGCTTGCCAGTTCTCTCTTAAATCCTAAGCCCTATGGTTCTCTCTCTCTCTCTTTTTTTCTGAACTCCTTGGTTTTCAAAGGAAATTTCTAGAGCTTTGGTTTTTCCACAGGACTTATAAATCATTCAGAGCTGTGCGAGAAAATAAGTCTTTATTTCAGTAATAAACTTGGTATTTTAAAGTGAAAATGGAAAAATGTACTCCCTGGTTTACCAGATATTAACATATCTAAGATGTAATAATATTTTAAGGGAAGAGGAGATGGGAGGTGAGAGCAAATATTAACAAATACTTTCTAGATAAATAGGGTGAAACCAGATCTGATTACATGCAGCTGAATTTAGTTTTGGATAGTAAATCTCCAGTTCTCTTACTTTATACTTTTGCTGTATCTTATATATGTTTTTATATCTTTACCTGTCTACATAGAGAATACCAAAAGGGGGAGATTCTGAGATCTAGACTTAAATCTATTGGCGGCTGTTTTTTGATCGTTTTTGTTTTGGGGTTTTTTGTTTGTTGGTTTGTTGGTGTTAGGATGTTTCTTATAGAAAGTCACTAAAAATAACACCTTATAGACTATAAATTAAGTACTCTTAGAAATATAGATTTCCTAAATTATTTTGTTGTCCTTTTGTTTTTTAAAAAAATTTTTGCCTTGTCTCTCTTTTGCTTTTACCTGACCTTGTCTTTTTAAGTAAGTGGAATATTTTAGATTTTATTTTAAAAAATCACTGCTAATTTAGATTGACTTTTACTTATGTGGAAACCATTAGATTGTTGAGAATCAGTGACTCTGGATAGAATTATCTGATAGAACTTAACTGCAGTAAGCTTGTAAAAGTGTTCTCTCTCCTCAGGCTGATGCTTTTATTTTGCATTTTGTTAGCCCCTTAATAATATTCTGTTATTACATAACTAAATATAATGACCACTAAGGTTTTATTTTTACTGAAAGTGATTTTAAAACCCACATTAATTGGCTTTGTAGACATCCTAAAATACTCATTATTTCTCTTCTAATGAGTGTATTTCATAATAATGTTTCATGGGTAAATATGTCAGAATTTAATTAAATGTAATGGCAATAATTAAATCTTATTTCACACAAAAATTTTAGGGTTGTGTACTTACTAGGTTTGCCTATAAAATGGAATTTTTTATTTTAATTTTTTATTTTTTTAATTTTTATGTTTTTACAATATTTTGGCTATGCCTACAGCATATAGAAGTTCCCAGGCCAGGGATTAAACCTGCGCCATAGCAATAACAATGCTGAATCCTTAACCACTAGGCCACCAGGGAACTCCATGTTTTTTTAATTTTTAAAAATTGTGTTTTATATCAAGTCATGTTAACAAATTAGTTATGATCATAAATTTTCAGACCTAGTGAGAAAGTTTAATGAAACTTAACCAAGTCTTTCTTTAAGAAATTCTGAAATCAACAAGTGAAAATTTTTTCTTTTAAATGTATCATGTAGTCCCCCTAGGTGGGATGAAGATAAAGATACTCCCTGATAATTTGGACACTGAAACATAGTTACTTTTAGAGTAATGGTCTTTAAGTCGCAAGGAGAGTTTAGACACACCAATGCTGGAGGTCTACCTTAGACCAATTAACTTGGAGTCTCTGGGTATGAGCCCCAGACATTAGTACTGTTTAGAAGTCAGGATAATTGTACAGCCAGAGTTGAACTACTGATGAAGAGCTTAAAGTGTTACATTTTTATTAAATTTCTGAATTTGGATTTTTTTTTTTGCCTTTCTAGGGCCGCTCCCGAGGCATATGGATGTTCCCAGGCTAGGAGTCTAATCGGAGCTGTTGCCACCGGCCTACGCCAGAGCCACAGCAACTCGGGATCCAGGCCGCGTCTGTGACCCACACCACAGCTCACGGCAATGCCAGATCCTTAACCCACTGAGCAAGGCCAGGAAACAAACCCGCAACCTCATGGTTCCTAGTCGGATTCATTAACCACTGTGCCACGACAGGAACTCCAGAATTAATTTTTTTTAATGTGGTGTTTAAATTGTGGTAAAAAACCACACAGCATGATATATATCATTTAATCGTTGTTAAGCGTACTGTTCAGTGGTATTAAGTGTATTCATATTGTTTTGAAACAGATCTCCAGAACTTTTTCATCTTGCAAAATTAAAACCCTGTTTTAAACAATTTCCCCTTTTCCCTATCCTTCACTCCCAAGCCCCAGTTAGCCAGCATTTTTCTTTTTGTTTCTATGACTTCGATTACTTTATTTACCTCATATAAATGGAATCATACATATTTACCTTTTTGTGACTGGCTTGTTTCACTTGGCATAATGTTCTTAAGATTCAACCATGTTGTGGCATGTGACAGGATTTCCTTCTTTTTTAAAGATGAATAATACTGCAGTGTATGTATATACCACATTTGTTTATCCATTCATCTACTCATGGACATTTGGATTGCTTCTGCCTCTTGGCCCTTGTGAGTAGTGCTGCTGTGAGAGTGCAGATATCTCCTTGAAACCTTCCTTTTACTTCTTTTGTGTATATACCCAGAGGTGGACCATAGGTTTTTTTTTTTTTTAGGAACTTCCAGACTGTTTTCCACAGAGGTTGTGTCATTTTATAGTCTCCTATCAACAGTATACAAAGTTTCCAATTTCTCCACATCCTCACCAACACTTACTTCCTGTTGTTTTTTTTTGTTTCTGTTTTTGTTTTTTAATATAATAGCCATTCTAATGGAGAGGTGATATCTCCTTGTGGTTTTGATTTGTATTTCTCTGATGACTAGTGATTTTACATATCTTTTAATGTGCTTGGCCATTTGTATATCATCTTTGGAGATATCTGTTCAAGTTCTTTGCCAGTTTTCAGTTGGATTATTTGATTTTTTTGTCGTTGTTGAATTGTAGGAGTTCTTTATATATTCTGGACATTAACCCATTATAAGATATATGATTTGCAAATATTTTCTCCCATTCTGTAGGTTGCCTTTTCACTCTGTTGATTCTGTCCTTTGAAGAATGAAGTTAAATTTGATGTAGATTTATTGTTTGTTTTTGTTGGCTGTACCTTGTTGTAGCCAATAAATCATTGTCAAGTCCAGTATCTTGAAGCTTTTCCCAATTGTTTTTCTTCTAGGAGCTTTATAGTTTTGGCTCTTACATTCAAGTCTTTAGTTCATTTCAAGTTTCTGGTTTTGTTTGTTTTGTGTGTGTGTGTTTTGGCTGCAGTATATAGCAGCTTGATAGGGGATTTCAGTTCCCAGACCAGGGATCAAACCAGGGCCATGGTGGTGAAAGCACTGAATCCTGACCACTAGACCACCAGGGAACTCTAAAGTTTATTTTTTATGCAGTCCATCTTCATTCTTTTGCTTGTGTATATCCAGTTTTCCCAGCACCATTTGTTGAAAAGACTATACTTTTCCTGTTGAGTGGTCTTGGCACCCTTATTGCAAGTAGTAAGGGTTTATTTCTGGACTTTTTCTGTTCTGTTACATCACCTATATGCCTGTCTGTATGCCAGTTTTGATTATTGTAGCTTTGTAGTATGTTTGAAATAAGGAAGTGAGAGACCTCCTATCTTTGTTCTTTTTCAAAATTGCTTTGGCTATTTGAGGTCCCCTAAGATTCCTTATAAATTTTAGGATAAATTTTTCTGTACCTACAAAATAGCCATTGCAGTTCTATTGAGATAACATTGAATCTATATATTGTTTTGGGTAGTTGGACATCTTAATAATATTAAGTCTTCCAATTCATGAACATGGGGATCATTCCATTTACTTGTGTTGTCTTTAATTTCTTTCAGCAAATGTTTTGTAGGTTTCACTATATAAGACTTTCGTACTCTCAGGTTTATTCCTAGTACTTTATTCTTTTTGTTGCTATTATAAATGGAATTGTTTTCTGAATTTCCTTCTCAGATTGTTAATTGTTAGTGTATAGAAATGAAATTAATTTTTGCTTTTTGTATCCTGCAACTTTGCTTATTAATTTATTCTAATAGTTTTTTTATTTTGGGCTTTTTTTTTTTTTAATGGCATCTCTAGGGTTTTCTACCTATAAGATTATGCCAAATATAATCAGATGATTTTATTTCTTCCTTTCCAGTTTTGGTGCCTTTTATTTCTTGCCCAAATACTGAATTAATTTTAAGAGAAAATATAAATTGTAATTTTTAAAAAGGAATAGGTGATTCCGATTCATATAGGCCATGATGAGAATTTTGGAATTTACCCTTTGAAGGCAAAGGGAGACCTTTTGGGAATTTTCACTAAGAGAAGATAATTGTGTGCTTTAGGAAGAAAAAAAAAAGCACCCTGATCATAGTAATAGTGGCTACAGAAGACTAGCAGAGTGCAACAAAGTGTTCTGATAGATTAACAAATTGGGCTGAGAGGAGGAGGTGAATAGTAGGTGTAGAGGTAGAGGAAAAAGAATGGGATTGAGTACTTAAGGATTAGAAGTGATAGAATTATATGGTGGATTGTAGATTAGGATGAGAAGGAGGCAGAAGGAAACAATTTTATGCTGAGATAACACATACTGTGGTATAGAGATTTTTGTATGCAGAGTTTGAGATGCTTGTGAAACAGCTAGCCAGAGATTCTTGTGAAGGGAATTATGTGCCAGTCTGAGTGTGGAAATGTACACATAGTAAGCAGGTTGACTCCACTCTGGGGGCAAGTCAGGACCTAGTCTTAAGTTTTGGTGCATGGTACATGCTCAGTTAATATTTGTGTAAAAGTTTATCACAAATGTTCAACTTATATATTGTAATAACTAGGTTAATTATCTTTCATATTTTTCTTTTTTCTATTATGTAAGTAGCATTTTATGGGAAAGAGGTCATTGTTTCCTAATTGAACTGGCCAAATATCATTCATTTACATTGCTGTTTTATGTCATCCAAGCTCTCTTGCTAGGCTTGAATGTAGTAAAACCTGCCCCCCCACTGAAGTACATAAATACAGAGAAAATAGATTAACAGACTGCCTAAGCAAAATTCAAGTAATTTTTACTTTTCTGGGATGGCAGTGGGTAAAGCAGGGTGGGGAGTGAAATTTGATGTGACTCAGGGGTAAAGATCACAAAACTTTTTTCTTAAGTTTATAGTCTTTGATGTGATATCATAACTCTGTAAGGAGAATATGCCCAGTATTGGAGAGAAATAAAAAGATACAGAAGAAAGGGGTGAGGGAAGCAGTAAAAATGAAGAAAAGGGGGCGGGACAGGAGTGAATTGAGTTTCCAGTGTGTTTAGAATTGAGTGTAGACTAATCTACTTTTGGTCCATTTGAACCACGAGCTTCAGAATACCTAATTATGTACCTTTAAAAGCCGATGGTGCTTCACAGCTTTTTATTGCTATAAGGTGCTATCCTACTAAGAAGTAGACACACCAGTTAAATGATAATATTTTTTTCTCGTCACACCACTGTGTTAAGGTGGAAATTGCAAGACTGAATTTTTCTGGTCCTGATTCTGTCATTAATTGGCTTTATGACCCTAGGAAGTCACTTGCCTTCTGTGAGCCTCAGTTTACTCATCTGCCAAATGATGGAGCTGGACAAATGATCTATAAAATTCTTTCTGCTCTGTCCTGTATTTCTTTGAAATCAATTTTGCCCTAAGTGTGGCAGTGGTTTCCCATTGTTTAAAAACACACACGTTTATTTTTAAAATGTATAGTATTAACATATATTCTATACTTGAGTTAGTACAGAAAGTATTTTGTATAATTTTGTTATTCTAACTTACATGCTGCTCTTTGAGATTTTAGGGAGTATTTGAAATTCTCCTGTTAAGATTGTCATGAGTTTTGTTAAAAATTGCCACCTTTAAATAATTTCTTTGCCATGATCTTCAGAGTTTATTCATTATGAGTTTTTGTGGGAGTATTTGAAATAATTCCCAGAATTTGTATTGCTAGAGTTTCCTGGAAATTCAAGCTTTTTTTTAAAAAAAGCCTATGACTTATTTATAGCCAGAATAACTTTTATTTAATGTTTTCATTAAAGATCTTTACAGATTTTGCTTTGGCTATTGAATTAAAGTATGAAAAGATACTTGTAATATAATTGTCCTAATTTAATGTGATATTAAAAAAAGAAAAGTAACATCCTATATATGTCAGATGTATCATCAGAGGCACCATATATAGTGTTGTTTATCTGTGTTCAGTCTTTTCACTTTTTTGTTTTCTTATAATGTGTAAATAATAAAGTAGCAGGTACAAAGGTCTAGACTTCAAGAAAAGGATGAAATTTGGGATCCTTTATTAAATTGCTTATACGCTCATGGTTTTAATGGAGCCATGATCATACTATTTTATGAAAGATTATTTTCATGGTGGAGTAGTTAGATCTGAAAAATAAAGGTACTGGTGGGTGGCAAAGGAATATTTAAAGAAGCTAACAATATCTCTTATTTTCCATCTTCTAACTCACAAATTACTAGACATGTCTTCCAATCTGTCACAAGTAGAGAAATTGTGTTTTATTTATAGGACATTTAAAAATTTATTATTCTGGTAAAGAAAACGTAGGGAAAAGTTTAAATTTGCATATGTTAAAATTTAAATTCTCCTTCATACACACACACAGACACACACACACACACATTAAATTCTTATTCGTAGTTGATCAAGCAAGCACTAGGAAATTCAAAGATTTGAAAATGATAAATTTGTTAATGCATTAGTGGGTCTTCAGCAAGTGTTGAGGTTTATTGATTGATAGTTAATAAAAACAAACCCACAGAACTTTCAGCAGACTATCCTACCCCTTTATTTTTCTGTAGATATTTAAATTTGTTCTAAAACACCTGTTAAGGTAAGATAGACTTCACCTTTGTACAGTGAAAACTATATCAACAGTATTGAACACAATATTTGTTGAATTTCGTGTTCTAGAATATCCAGACATCCTTTTGTGGTTGCCCATATAAGTGCATAATGTCCTAGCCCTGAAAATTTCTAGAGATGCTGTCTCCTGATATTCAAGAATAATAGCTGTGGAAAAAGAATTTACTATATAATTTTAAGAACACTGACTCAGAATTTAATGCAAAATTATTTTTATCAAGAATTTAATTTACCTCATTCTGAATGGTACTTCAGGGGCAAAAATATTTGATGTACCCTTTAAAAGTTAGTGGCATAGTCTCCTTTTTCTTATAAGGTCAATTATTTTGTAATGCCTGAGAGTAATAGCAAATTGCAACAACAACAACAAAAAGACTTTTAGTTTCTGTGCTTTTTAAAAAATATTCCTTATAACTATTTGTATTGCAAATAAACTGTTACCAAATGTTAATAATCTATTATGTCTTGTTTTTTAAAGTGAATGAATTTTTAGCTTTTGAGGGTCCCATCTTGTTGGATATGAGAATTAAACATCTAATCAAAACAAATCAGTTAATTCAAGCAACTGCTCTAGCAAAGCTGTGTTCTGACCATCCAGAGATTGGTACAAAAGGTAGTTTTAAGCAAACTTACCTTGTCTGTCTTTGTACATCATCACCAAATGAAAAGTTAATCGAAGAGGTGAGTATGTTTTCTTTTGTTAGTAATTATTTTTTAAAGTAAAAATGTAATTTTTAATTAGATTAGAATGTCTTTTTTTGTTTTTTTCTCTTAGATAATGAGGGGCCATTGTTCATCTTAAATATTTGGCATGCTCTTAAGTGAGTCTAAGTGGCTTTCAAGATTATATGTAATCCAATTTCATCTGGCTTTTATTTTAAATAAGTTGGTTCTTTTAAGTGCTTTGGTTAAATTATGGGAAAGATGGTAGTAGCTTAATTTAGTTACTGTGTTTATGTTTGTTAGTATTTGGACCTTAATTTCAGTTTTACCTGACTTCAAGATACTTGAAAATTTTTTTAACTGGCTAATTTAAGTAACTTAAATTTTATGACTTCTCCCTAGGAATGCTTTCTCCCTCCCTCTCTACATATGTGTCTGTGTATATATGTATTTCTCTACATATGTATGTGTGTGTGTATATATTTGTATCTCTGTATATCTATATATGAATTATTTGTATATTTATTGTAAAACTTTATTTCCTTTGTAAGACAGATGATTCTGTTTTTTTACTTAAAGTTTGGCATAAAGCATAGTATTCATATATTTGTGTATTTAATGCTATAGAATTCTGAAAGTAGAATAATAGTCCAAATGGGAATTTTTCATTTTGGAGGACTCATAATTCCAAAATGAAGTTTGAGGCAGAGTAGGAGAATTTAAAGTTGTTAATCAAGAAATAGGAAATATGGAGTTCCGGTTGTGGTGCAGCAAAAACTAATCCGACTGGCAGGTGTGTAGCTGGCAGCTGTAGCTCCAATTCAACCCCTAGCCTGGAAACTTCCATATGCTGCAGGTGCTGCCCTAAAAGCCAAAAAAAAAAAAAAAAAAAAAGAAGAAGAAGAAAGAGAAGAAATAGAAAATATGTATATAAGGAATTTACATGAAGAAAACTAATACATTGGACAGTGTTGTGCGAGTATTTAATGTATATGTCTTAAATCTCTAATGCAAGTATCCTTCGACTCCAGAGCAATGGAGAATGTAGAACAAAGGGATTATGGGACATTTTAGGATGTGCAGAGGGGAAAACTGAGATATGAGACAGAGAGGACAATTAACAGAGCATGCATGATCCCCTGAGTAGCCAGAGATTGTAATCACAGTCCAGAAGAAGGATAGCCACAGTCAGAAAGCTGAATGCCCATGTGAGGTTGTAGGTTGTAACAATTACAGCAATGGTGATTGTGTGAATTTTCTTAAGAATAGAAAATGGAAAGGAAACCGATAGCCTTGGACCAAGATTAGCAATAAGCCTGTTGTGTATGTTGAGAAAAATTAGTATACTGGGAAGAGTAATGTCAGGCAATTTCTAGGCCAAATAGAGTAGTGCCAAGGGTTCTAGCTTAGGAGATAGCATTAGATTGGACATGAGCTATTTTTTCTTTAATATTTCTCTCATCTCAGGTAAGGGGCTTTTTAATCACTGTATAACAGGAACAAAATAGAAAATTGAAGTTTCTCATTAGTTCAGAATAACTTTGTAGACCAGTTGACAGATGTATAGTTTCTTGAGATAAAGCCTTGGAATTAGGTGTGACTTTTTTTATTCTTTAAATAAATTATTGTGCTGCTGCATCTTATTTTTTCAGCTCCACTAAAATTTTCATTATCACTTCAGTCCCAGCCCTTAAGTCAGTCTGTCCATCCATGCGTCCTTCCTTCAGATTTTTATTAAATAAGTGATATAGGGAGTTCCCATTGTGGCACAGTGGTTAACAAATCTGACTAGGAACCATGAGGTTGCAGGTTCGATCCCTGGCCTTGCTCAGTGGGTTAGGGATCTGGTCTTTCCGTGAGCTGTGGTGTAGGTCGCAGACTCGGCTTGGATCCCGAGCTGCTGTGGCTCTGGTGTAGGCCTGTGGCTACAGCTTCGATTAGACCTCTAGCCTGGGAACCTCCATATGCCTCGGGTGCAGCCCTAGAAAAGGCAAAAAGACTAAATAAATAAATAAATAAGTGACATAGGCTGTCTCAACACTGAGGGGGTTAAAAGTGAGTAAGGTGTAGGTCCTGTCCTAAAGAAGCAGGTCTTGTAGTAGGAAACTAAACATAGGATGGTTCTGTTAGCTTTTGAAAGTCCTATTTGAAGTTGAAGACTATGATTTTTTAATCTCCAGGAAAAAAAAATCTATTTCTAACTATCTTGAATAATCAAAAGATCTTGCAATACCAAACCTAATTTCCCTTTTGACTTAATTATCCAGTTAAGTAGCAACAGCCCAGTCTGGTCTGGGAGATCCTCAGGAAAATTCTGAGGACCTTGGATATCTCTGATGCTCTGATGTCATATGAAATGATTTTTTTTTTTCTTCTCATAACAAGCAGATAGTCACAGTTCACTAAAGTCTCTGTTCCCCACCCTAGAAACAAAACTAGATCACATAGTACAGAATAGGATGGAATATGTGTAAGTCTACACATTCCTTGTTTAAAAATCCCTTTTTTGCTTAGAGATTGTCTGATTACTCTTTTATGTTTCTAGTCCAGAAATGGAGAAACTTGTTCTTCATTGTTCCAAGTGGAATACATTCTTTTTCCCCAAGGGAAGGTAGTCAGTTTGGAACAACTATCCAGACATTGCCCCCCTTCAGAAGAGGTTTGCTCTCTCCTTCACATGATCTGCTTCAAATATTTACTTTACCTCTCTGGTTCTTGTAAGCATTTGAGGTTTCTACCCATTCCTTAGAGTAGATGAGAATAGATACTGGAAAGAGTCAACCATGGCTTGAATCTTAGTCCTTTTGAGGAAATACTTGTCCATGTGAGCCAGTAGACAAGGAATTGACTATTTTCCAGGACCTTTCAATGTGGTAGAAGTAGCAGCTAGCCCTGGCAGATGGCAAAGGAATGAGGCTGAGAGAGGTGAGTGTTTATTTGACTTCTCTGGAAGGAATGGAATTTGGCCTGAATTCTTGGTATAGGTATAATAGTGAAGTTAGCTGTGTTTATTTTATATCCACTATTTCTGTTGGTTTTGTCATTAAAATAAACAGAAGTTAAAGTAAAATCCATTTTGTCTCTCTCTAACCATTATTTCCCATGTAATACTCCCCCAAGTAATCGTTAGGAATGAAATTTTATATTTCTGATATTGCATATATACATATATATGTATATGAACACATATAGACACTTAAAACATACATACACAAGCATTCTCTTGTGGCACAGTGGTTAAGGATCACACATTGTCACCACAACGGCTCTGGTGGCTGCTGCAACATGGATTCAGTCCCCAGCCTGGGAATTTCCACATGCCCCAGCCATAAAAAAAAAACCCACAGAAAACCAGAGTTCCCATTGTGGCTCAGTGGTTAGCAAACCCAACTAGTATCCATGAGGACACGGGTTGGATCCCCGGCCTCGCCCAGTGGGTTAAGGATCTGGTGTTGCCATGAGCTGTGGTGTAGGCTTGGATCCCTCATTGCTGTGGCTGTGGCATAGGCTGGCGGCTGCAGATCTGATTGGACCCCTAGCCTGGGAACCTCGGTGTGTGTGGGTGCGGCCCTAAAAAGACAAAAAACCACAGAAAACCAAAACAAAAAACATGCATACACATACACTGGCTGCTAATCGCTTTTTTACCTCTTAGTATGGACATCTTTCTTTATTATTTCTTAATAGATAATTTCTTTCTTTCCCATGGCTGCATAATTCCATAGCATAGATTTGTATCTTTAGCCAAACTAGGAGACTTTTAAATTGTTGCCTTAAAGTGGTGAGGTGGCCCAGTTGGTTAAGGCTTTGGACTGCTAAATTGTTGCCTTGTACATACATCCTTTCAGGGGTGTTTTTTGGGGGGTGAGGAGTTGGGGGAATATGGGTGGGGTAAATTTCTTTAAATGGAATTGCTGAATCAGAGTCTACACATTTTAAATTAATAGATAGGGCCATACCACCATCCAAAAGTTAAAAAAAAAAAAAAAGGATTTTGCCAGTTTATATTCCCATAAACAGTATATGAAATTTTTTTCTCTAACACCAGAGATTATTCGTCTTCTAAATCTAGCCTGAGATTTTGCTAATTATTTTAGTATGACAGGTCCTTTTCTAGATTGAAAGCAATTTTATTTTGATAAGCAAAAGACTACCCCTGAAATGTGATTGTAGTCAGTACGTTTTAAAAGTATACTTGTTAAATGTATGTAAAATATTGATGAAGTGTTCCATGTTTTTGAATACCTGACATAAAGAGCCATATTAAAACATAAAGGTCATTATTCACGTTTTGAATTTTTTTTTCTGCTTTAAAAAGGGATTTAGCATAGTGTGTCTTCAACAAACAGATTATTCTTGTTGGCTTTAAATATTTTACTCATACTTCTAATTTTTCTAGTATTAAATTTTTGCTCATTTTTAAAAGTAATACAGGAAGTTCCCATCGTGGCTCAGTGGTTAACGAATCTGACTAGGAACCATGAGGATGCGGGTTTGATCCCTGGCCTTGCTCAGTGGGTTAAGGATCCGGCTTTGCCATGTGCTGTGGTGTCAGTTGCAGATGCTGCTCGGATCCTGCGTTGCTGTGGCTCTGGTGTAGGCCGGCGGCTATAGCTCCGATTAGACCCCTAGCCTGGGAACCTCCATATGCTGCAGGTGCCACCCTCAAAAGACCAAAAAAAAAAGTAATACAGAATAGGTCCCTATATATAGTAGTATATTGGTAATACCTATTTATAATGCCTTGCATTATTAAAATAATTCTTGCTCATTGATGGCTGTATTTGACCTCTATTTCAGCCATTTATTAGTTTAAATATGGTTTCATTTTCTCTTTGGTGTCCTATTTTCATTTTGAGTAGGCCATCTAGTGGCAGATCAGGGAAATAAAGGCTATCAAGTACACAGTAAAAATTGTTTCCTAAGTATACCTATAAATGTGATGTTTTCTGTATTATTGAATATAGCAGATGTTTCCATTGGTATGCTATATATATGTGGATAAATAGAGACTACCTTACATAGATACAAATATGTATTTTAAATTATTAAGTGTAAGCTAATGTAGGTAAAATCATTGGGAAAATAAATTTCTTTCCTTATATATATTGTACAAATTTTACATCATTTGAGCATTGAACAAGAATGACCTAGGTTTTAGAAAAATAACAAAAAGATTTGATTAAAAATCAGACTTTCAAGATACAAGAATTTGTTAAACCTGAACACGCAAAACTCAGTAGTTAGCAATTAAAGACCCTCAACATGCTTGTGCATGTAGAATTCTAGAAAGATCATAGACTTTGAAGCTAGACCTAGGTTGAAATCTTGACTCTACTGATTAAGCCGTGTAACTTTGAGCAAGTAAGCTCTCCAAGCCTTATCTGTAAAAAGAAGTTGTAGTGTCTACCAGGCAGGCTATTGTACTGATTAGCAATGCCACTTCTGAAGAAGCTGGCACAAATAAATGAGTAGTAGCTGCCATCTGTTGTTATTATGGATATCTTATATGTAAAGTATTGATACCTACCTAGTAGAAGAGTTATGATTAAAGAATAATTATATTTGTAAAATGTCTGACAGTGCATTGAACTTATTGCAGCTATTTGAAAATATAATTATATAAATATATATCATTCAGCCCCCGCCCCCCTTTTTTGGTTTGCTTATATAGGGGCACTAAGAGACAAAGGAATAGTGGAAAGAGCACTGTATCCAGGAGTTCCAGGACTTAGGTTTCAGTTTTAACTCTGACACTAACTTCATATTTACTTTAAAAAATCATTGTTGTTAAACACATAGACTCAGAGTTAGATCTTCTCTTGCTTTAGTGTTTTCTAGCTCAATTTAATGTATAAAATAGAACCACTGAATCTATCTCCATGTAATCTTTATCCTCATTATCAAAGATCAGCCTCAAGAGTACCCTCATCCCCATGCAGATACTTGTTTAATCCTACACACATTATATTTTACACACACACTTTTCCTGTACTCAAAAATTAAGGAGGAGACAGAAGATCAACACAGAGGGGTATAGTTACCTCTGTGGTACATGGGTGTTGATGGTCTGTATTGATATTCAGTTCTTTTTGCCATCTATCAGTTATACCATGTAGGAATTAATCTTTTGTGTTCTGTGGAACACCAGTGATTTGTGATTATATGCCATTTGTCATGTCCTTATCTTACAGGAAATACTGGTAGAGATCATAGCTAAATTCTGTTTGTTTTATGTAGTAAATCACTGTAATGTAGTAAATTTTAATTTAAAAAAGTAAGCAATAGATGTAAGTGCATAATTAAATGAAGCAAGTTGCCTTCATCTAGGTTATACTTATGCATGCATGACTGTTGACAAGCTTTGAGATGGAATGAATTTGTATGAAAAGAAAAATAATGGAGATTTATAGAAAACTGAGGTGAGCTTCATTTTAAAGTGGTATAGCCACATATAATGTTTCATATTATTCTTTTTTCCTCAGATAAATAGAAACTTTGTTTTTTAGGCTATATTCAGTAGATATAGATATTTCTGTATGTTTGCTGGTTCTAATCCTTTTTAAATTACTGGGTAAATGGGGAAAAATACAAACAGCAGCTTTTCTTTTTCAGTATCTTAGACCTGATTTTAATAGGTAGAGGTTGCTTATAATTACCATTAGTTATTTACATATAAATGAATGCTTGTTTAGGTCTTGAAGGTGGTTGGTTCTCTAACTTGAAGAAAGATTATTTCTTTGAACTGCAGCCAAGTAATGACAATTATGAATTGATAGTATGTGAGTTAGGTTTTACTCATGAAAATGATCTATAAATATCTAATAAAAATTGTGAAGTATTTGCTATATATTCTAACAAAACCATTTTATGTCATATTTCTGTATCCTTTCTCTGTAGATTTCAGAAGTAGATTGCAAAGATGCCCTAGAAATGATCTGTAACTTAGAATCTGAGGGTGATGAAAAAAGTGCTCTTGTCTTATGTACTGCATTTTTATCACGTCAGCTTCAACAAGGAGATATGTACTGTGCTTGGTGAGTTGACTTTCTTTTGTAAAGAAAAGTTTGTTAAATAAGATTACAGGATAGCTTGTGCAGATAGCTTAAGAACATGTTTTTAAAAATCATTTTCGTCTTACCAAGAAAAAAGCTTATTTTCAGATGTAATATGCTGTACAAACTGATTATCAAGTAGTTCATACTACAACGTCAGCAACTTTTAGTATTAGGGACCACCTAACTCCTTAGTATACCAGTAATGACCAGGAAATTTTTATGTGTTGGAAGATGAAAGAAGGGCTGTTTTCTCTAATGCCACAGTATAATTTTTGTCAAATATGTAAGCAACAAAGATATTTAAGATTTTATATTTTTCCTCTGCATATTGCACTTTTTACTATATAACTAGCTGCTGGTCATTTATGTATAGAAATGTAGTTCATTTACCATCAATGAGATCATTCTACTTCACTGACTTCTTTAATACACATTTATTTATATGATACATTTCGTAGTGGGCAAACCTGTTATATATAATAATCCTTTGGGAAGATATAGCTAACAGGTACCGACTTAGTTAACTCAATGAACTTAAGATCAGCTGTCTTAAATTAGTGTTAGCTAAAACTGACAATTTATCTGGTCAGTTGACAGCATTATTCTTCAGTGTTTTATAAACACAAGAAAATTCAGTTTACAACATTGTGATATTTAAGAATATTTACCAAGTGACACAGAGCATACAAATGAATATAGAACAAGCAAATTAAGTAAATGGTTGTATAACCAAAAAGACTAAAGTTCATAATGAAAACGATTTTCTGAATAGTTGAGCTCTGTTGTGAAGGAAAACTTCTATATATGCAATACAGATAGGATTGATATAAATTGATATAATTATAGAAAGGTTATGAGGGGAGAATAAATAACATGGATTTATTGAGGACAAGTAGACTTTCTGTGTAATAAATACTAGCTATAACTAAGATGTGTTACTATATTGATTTTAAAAAGGCATAAAAGTCTAGGTTTTATATGAAAAGCAAAAGCAGTCTATTGTAAGACCTTAGGGAAAAATAGAAGTTTATGTTTAAGAAACACTGTTTAAGACAAGCAGTTGAGAAAAGATTGGGGCCTGAACAGTGAAGGGGAGTTAGGAGTAGGAAATGGCAGTATAGGGAGCGGAGTTGAGGTAGGAAAATCAGCTAGAAAGCCAGTAAACAGTCCAGCCGGAAGGTCATGAAGGTTTCCTGTGTATGTGGGGTGGAATGAAAGAAAGGTTGAATATAACAGCTTTGAGGATAGTGAAAAAACAAAAGCTGATAGGGTCAGTGATAATGATGAATTAAATTAGAAAGATGGTGAACTGCAAAGAATGTTATCTTTTTCATATATTAAGTTTCAGGTTTCAGAAGAGATCAAAATGGAAAAGTCTTATAAAAAACTAGAGAGGTGAAAGTGATGAAAACTGGAGAAAGATTTTGAAGTCCTCACTATATAGGTTATAGTCCAGCAAAAGAACGAGTTATTCAAGTAAATGGTGGAAAGGGCAGAGTTTCTAGGAGTGGAAACTGAGGAATAGGAAAGGCCTGTATGGTGGGGAATACTTGGGGGGAAAGTTGAATCAAGGAAGATTTTTGTTAAAGTTAACTGTGGAGGACAGAGAAATAGACAGTAGGTAAAAGGGAGGCAAATTCATCAGTTCAGTAGGGTTATTTTCTATGGAAAACATAGTATTATTGCATTTGAAATGAATTTCAAAGCTTATTTTTCAAAGTTCCTTTTATTTTTTTCACTGCTGTGGCACAGTTTAGTTGTTTTCTTCTGGGTTCTCTGTCATCCTTGACTCTTATCTAATAATAAATTTTAAATTTAAGTTAGAAGATAAAAATTATATGCTTTTTAAAAAATCATTATGCTATTGATGCATTTTATATATACACACACATTTTGTATTTTTTGGCCACCTACATGGCATGCGGAAATTGCTGGGCCAGGGATGGAACCCAAGCCCCCACAGCAGTGACAACAAGCCATAACAGTGATAGTGCTGAATCTTCAAGCACTAGGCTACCAGGGAACTACCATTTTTTGTTCTTGCTTAATTACTTTAAAATTCACATGTGGCTCAAAGTTACCATTTGTATAACTTGTTTAAATGTCAGGTACTTTTTAGAAAAAGGTAGTACTTCTCCATCTGAGATTGAAAATTCTTTTTTTTTTTTTTGTCTTTTTGCCTTTTCTAGGGCTGCTCCCGTGGCATATGGAGGTTCCCAGGCTAAGGGTCTAATCAGAACTGTAGCTTCCAGGCTACACCACAGCCACAGCAACACCAGATCATTAACCCACTGAGCAAGGCCAGGGATCGAACCCGCACCCTCATGGTTCCTAGTTGGAGTCATTAACCACTGAGTCACACGGAAACTCCTGAAAATTCTTAATAAAATGTTGTCATATTTTGATTTTATTTCATAAGTCTTTTGAAAATGGAAGGTTTGTTCTTTTTTTTCTTTTAAGCCTAATTTCACATATAGAATTGGAATCCAAAACCAGTGTTAATTTCAAATGTAATAATTAGACTGAAATAGTCCATGATTTTACATTATGGCTCCAACTTACTTTTGTACTTATTTTTTAGGGAACTCACTCTTTTTTGGAGTAAGTTACAGCAAAGAGTAGAACCGTCTATACAAGTGTACCTAGAAAGATGTCGTCAGCTTTCTTTGTTAACCAAGACGGTATATCACATTTTCTTCCTGATTAAAGTTATTAATTCAGAGGTAAGAATGATCAAGGTATCTTAATTTCAAATATATAAATTATCTTTAATAAAAGACTATTTTTTGGCACCTCTTCCAGTGATTTTTGTTTATTTCATTTATTACTTTGAACATTGATTTTCTTACTAGTCCTTGAAGATCCTCGATTACAAGAAACTTAGAAATTCAAATAAGAGCCAAGGGCTTGCTTTTAGCCTGAAGAAAAGTAATATACCTATTACTTATATTTTATCTGTCTATAATTTTTACTCCTAGGTGTATTATATTATTTTGATAATTGGGCTCTATAGAAATTTAGAAAGTATAAAGAGAAATAGAGATAGCTTCCTTTGCCAGTAGTCTGGCAGATTACATTATCTAAAAAACCTTCTTCTATGTAACACCCAGAAATACTTGACAAAATAAAGCAAACATTGTTTTAATGTATAGCAGCTGAAATTGCAAGAATATTGGGGAAATTCCTAGGCTCAAAAAGAAGAGGAAACCAATAATTGGAGCAGAAACCTTGAGCTGGTACTGAGGTTCTCCTAACCTGGGGGGGGATTGGGGTATGTTACTACTTGTAGTAACTAAGGGATTTGAGTTCTTATATCTACTCTGGGAATATCAGATAAGATCTTGTCAAGTTGGAGAGTTAGAACTGAGTTCTGTGTCCCCCTCCTTCCCTCTACTTGTGAAGTACTGTAGTTTCATTGAGAAGTAGACTAGAAAAATATTACTCTGTAACATAGGTAAAATCAAACAAAAATTTAATAACCTGTATACTTGGGAGAAAACTCACCAAAATGGCTGAGTTTAAATGTCATCTTCACTAAATGGCTCACTTTAAATATCATCTTCCATTAAAGACAAAAAAGGCTATTGGGGATAGTGGTTTGGGACTTCAAAGAGGGGAAAGCAATTCACATGGAGATAGGAAAGCAAATGTTTGTTGGACCGTGCAGACACAGTGAGATACAGTAGACTCTGACCTCCAGACACTGCAGTGTTTCCCCCACCAACCTAGCCCATATTCTTGGCGTATATATCTGGTAATAGCTCTATTATAGGAGCAGGCCCTTAATTTAAATTCTTTCAGGCAGGGGGGATTTGTCAGGGGGGAATTTAAGAAAAACTTCCTTAGTCTTCTGTTTCTTAAAAATAATCAGCCTAATATAATCCTCATGTCAGGAGACACATTTTGTGGCGGCAAATTTTGCTTCCCTACGTAAGTAATATTTAAGAAGGTAAGGGTGTCCTGGGCTAGTAATGCCTAGGGTTCTTGGCAGAAGCAAATGCAGAACTGCTTTGGAGGGACATACCTTCAATACAGGATTCTCAGTAAAAACCTTCTTAACATGCGTTCACCATCAAAATTTACAAAATCTGGGACAATCTGACATGAGAGAATTTTAGCAGAGAGAACAAGTTAGACATGCAAGAATAACTAAGTTAATATATATTTAAAGATATAAATTAAGATTTATTAAACATGAAACAGTCTAACATAAATTTCGACAGTGGTAGAATTATTTGTCTAATATTTTAAATAATGCTTGCAAATAAATCTATAAAATACATATATTTAAATATAGAAAATAAGGAATTAAGGTACGAGAAAGGTTTTATAAAAATGATCAAGCAGATTTTAAAAAGAGTCAAGATAACTAACTTAGAACTACAAAATCATAGTCATAGAAATGAAAACACTTAATAGATGGATTAAACAGTAGATTAGACACAAAGGAAAGTGATGAGCAGAGATTGCATGTGTGTTTCTTTTTATTTACTGGCAAAAGTCAGAATCCAAATTTTACAAAATTTAATTTATATTCTTATAATAATCCTTGTAGGAATCCATTTGGTTTCTGCTCTTTTAAGTTTTTATTTTTTGGCCGCACCTGTGGCATGTTCCTGGGCCAGGTATCGAACCAACGCCACAGCAGTGACCCGAGCAGCTGCAGTGCCACCAGAGCCTTAACCCACTGCTCCACAAGGGAACTCCAGGTTTCCACTTTGTGTACATGGAAGCCACTAAAAATGCTACCATTGCACATGGAAATGGATGTCAGGCAGGTTTTAGAAATCCATGAAAACCAGAATGTTACATGACAAGGAGTATTTTTTAATTAATGTATATATTTTTTAAAGGAGACACTAAAAATATTTTATGCTTTTTTAAAAAAGTATCTTTTAAGTTCTTTAGTTGGTCACTAAATCTTATATGTATCTTTGGGTTTTTTTTCCCTCCTGAAATAATTTTTCTTCATTTTCAGGAGTAAAGAACAGGAATGAATATGAATCCTTCTGATTTTCAGGTTTTCTCTGTTGACCTTGTTGACTCAGCCTGCTTTTTCATTTTCTATGTTATAGTTAAAAAGATAAACTTGACAAAATGTTTCTTAGAAAATTACTATGTAATTTTAAAGTGTAGGTTGTGCTACTATTTTATATCTGACTTTAAAAAGCAGCATAGCGAAATAGGACTTGAAACTAAAAGCCAGACCAACTGGGTTTTGCTGTTGACCACCTGGTAACCTTAATTACTTTGGATTTCATTTGTTGTTCAAGTGAGTCAAGGAGGTTAGGTAAAAGGGACTTTCTTCCCTCAACTTTATACCCCACTCACAAGGAGATCTTGTTGGAGATGGGGAAAAATCCTGAACAAGAGCTGCACTGTTCGTCCTGGTAGCCATTGTTTAAGTTAAATTATTTAATTTAAGTAAAATATAAAATTCTGTTCTTCAGTTTGAGTGGCTGCATCGTAAATGCTCAGTAGCTCCTTGTGGCTAGTGACTACCATATTGAATAGCACAGATAATGAACATTTCCATTGTTGGAGGCAGTTCTGTTGAGTAGCACTTTTCTAGAGAGACTTTGGGCTCAGAAGGAAAGCACTTAAAACATGAATAGCTTAGGGAAATTGGCCAGGGGCGCAGACTTGCTGACAAAGATAATGTACAACATGGTAATTGCCCTCAAAATCTTATTTCCCATTGCATATAATTTTTCCCTTTGTTTTTTTACTTTCTGAAATCTGATCAGAGGTTTTATCTTAAAACTAGAATAAGAGATTATAGCTTTAGGACTGAAAGAGACCTTAAAATTATGTTGTAGTGACTGTGTTCTAGTATAACTCATCTTTTACATGATGAAATTAGCCTCAAGGTTAATGAGGGTTAACTGGTGCCCCTCCACTCCTTTTTTTCAAAACTCCAGGAGTTGCTGAAAATTATCAGCCAGTTACTTAACATATTAAAATAATTGTTTCCTTCTTAGAGTTTCTGCAAATTCTATTTGAGATCTACAAAGGAGACAGAGCAGCTAGCTTGGTTCATCTTTTTATTTATGCTTTTTCCTAGACCCCTGAAAAAAAAAAAAGAGTCCTGCCCTTAAGGATTTCATAATCTGTTGATGGAGACACACTAACAGTTACAGTGTAATATGGATCTTCCTTTTATAGTGGACTATCAGGACTCCTGAGAGGGAGAGCACATTGTTTAGCACAGTTCCTGGCATAAAGTAGGTGCCGAATGAGTAAAAGAGGGCCATATAGCCCACTTCCCTGTGAGACTCTCAGATTGTGATGGCAGGGAGAGTGTTTCCTAATAACAGAAAAAGCATGAAAAAGTACCAAATCATGTCCAGCTGCTCACCACTTGAAAAATCAATACTATAGAGAGACAGATGTTGATAGAAAAGAAAGGTGTTTTTTGTTTTTGTTTTTTGGCCACACCTAGAGCATGCTTAAGTTCCCAGGCCAGGATTGAACCGTGCCTCAACAGGGACAACGCTGGATCCTTTAACTTCTAGGCCACCAGAGAATTTCCAGGAAAGGTGTTTTTAATTAGATTGCTGGAAATCTGGGGAGATGGTAGTGACCCCAAAACCACCTCTCAAGATTATGCTTGTCATAAAAGTTTTAAGGAAAAACGAAAATAATCTCAATTAATCATTGAGATGCTGTCCCCCACTAAGGGCAGGTTTGTTGACTCCTTGTGATTTCTCCTTAGATGCTGTCTTGTTCACACAGGTTTTTTGGGGAGATTACTGAAGGGGAAGCTGGGGAAGAGATCTGGTCATCTGTTAGTTATTCTTCATTTCTACTTTAATCTATGGAAAGAAACAACAAGTTAGGCACGGCATTGTATGATTAAAAGATTTGAAAGGAGTGCTTGCACTGGAGATGAGTAGAGTATGGGGGTGCCTGGTTTAATAGTTACTATATAGCTTTGCTAAAGTGGCAGGAAAGGGGCTGCCTGCTGAGGGCAGTTTCCTGCAAAGAGCTTACGAATCCTCCCTTGTCAGAACAGCATTCCATTTTTATGGGATTATGGACGAAGATCAGTCTTCTACAGTCTCATGCTGACCTAAGGAGCTGTATTCTGACAGTATAGCATGTCGACTTATTAGCATCTCTTTGCTGACCATTGGAGTTGCCTGTTTACATGTATGGGCAGAACAAGCTACAATTTTTTTTTTTTTTTGGTCTTTTGTCTTTTTAGGGCTGTTCCTTTGGCATATGGGGAGGTTCCCAGGCTAGGGGTCCAGTTGGAGCTGTAGCCGCCAGCTTATGCCACAGCCACAGCAACTTGGGATCGGAACTTCATCTGTAACCTACACCACAGCTCTCAGTAACACCAGATCCTTAATCCACTGAGCGAGGCCAGGGATCGAACCTCTTCCTCATGGGTGCTAGTCAGATTCGTTTCTGCCAAGCCACGACAGGAACTCCTTTTTGTTTGTTTGTTTTTGCTACAATTATTTCGATGCCCACAAAGATATAGATTATTATGAGCAGTAGTGTTAATCTCATTCTCTTAAGGCCACTTTGTGGAATTGTGCTGCCATAGATTCAGTACTGCTCCAAATGGAGCAGTTTATGCCATGGCTGCAGTCTGATCATCATGCATGCAGTTAGAGTGGCAGCTACATTGTCTGTAAAATGACTCAGGAATATGCATCAGACACTGAGTTTGTGACTCTATTGTCCTAAACTTTAGCTGCTTGAACCTGCTCTTTTGTGTCTCTGGGAGGCCTGCGAGACTTTAAGCTTTTCCAAAAGAGAAAAGCTACAAGAGGCAGGAGGCCTGTGGGCATGGTTCATAAAAAAGGCAGGAGACATGGAGAAACCTTTGTACTTGGAGGGATGGAGGAAGCCTGCTGGATTTTGCTCAGTTCCAGTGTAAAGAAAAATTCATTTTCTCCTCTGTTCTTCACTACTCACTGAATACTCTGGTCATCAAGTGTGTAGATTCTCCAGACACCTGCTGAGTGTCTCACAGTTCTGACACTATCTACAAGTTAGATAGCACAGAATCCACAGGTTAAGGGACCAGTCTTATAAGGGCATCTCTCCTGCCCCCAACTTCAGCTGCCAGTCTCAAGTACAGGTTGTCACCTGTGCTTCTGACCAACTGGCTATAAATCATAGATTTCCACAACTTTATCTTCAGAATAATTTACTAGAGTAGCTCACAGAACTCAGGAAAACAGTTTACCTACTAGATTATTGGTTTATTATAAAAGAATACAACTCAGGAAGAGTCAGGTGGAAGAAATACATAGGGCAAGTTATGGGGGAGAGGGTAGGTTACCCTCCCCAACCTCCGCTTGTTCACAAACCCAGAAGCTCCCTGAGCGTGATTCTTTCTGGGTTGTGTGGAGACTTCATTGGCCATTGAGGATAGGTTCAACCTCCATCCTCTCTCTCCTCCTTGGAGGCAGGGGAGGGAAGACTGAAAGTTCCGACACTGTAATCACAGGTTGGTTCCTCTGGTGGCAAGCCACCTTCTTGTGGTTATCTAGGGGCTTTCCAAAAATCACCTCATTGAAAGGGCCTTATATGAATCACCAAAAAACAGTCATTTCATCTTTAAGGCTGGAGCTATTTCAAAAGCTGGGAACAGGAGTTCCCCCTTGTTACGGGTTCCCACCATAACGAACCTGACTAGTATCCATGAGGATGTGGGTTCGATCCCTGGCCTCGTTCAGTGGGTTGGGGATCTGGCGTTGCCGTGAGCTGTGGTGTAGGCTGCATCTTGGATCCCGCGTTGCTGTGGCTGTGGTGTAGGCTGGCAGCTGTAACTTTGATTCGACCCCTAGCCTGGGAACTTACATATGCTGCGAGTGCAGCCCTAAAAAGAGAAAAAAAACAAAAAACAAAACTGGGAACAGAGATGGCCCTATAGCTGTTATCACTTAGGAAATTACAAAAGTTTTAGGAGCTATGTGGGAGGAAGACCAAAAAATATGTATGTCTTATCAGTATATTATAGTGGTATCTAGACAAATGAGAGAATGGCATAATTGGGGAACTACAGTTGCCTGGAATATAGGCTATTTGGATAGGGAAAAGATAAGAGATGAGGCTAGACTGGATGAGGGATAGGTCAGTTTGTGACAGCCCTTTTTTATTCCCCACTAAGTTTATATTCAATTCCAAAAGACACAGGTAACCATATAAGAATTTTAAAACAGGGTGAACCATGATGCTGTGGGCGGATAAGGCAGGGCTGAATGAGATGTTTATGGAGAGTTGATATCAGTATGTAAGACTTGGGGAGCTTTGGGTCAAGGATACTGGGCATCGAGAGGAAAGGATCAGAAGAGCAGGGTACCAAAGATAAATCCTTATGTTTTTCATAAGCTTCCCTGCTGCTGTACCAGTGCTAGAAAGGAGGATGAATCTACTTCTCCTCTGAATGTATCTCACTTAGAATTCTCCGTGGCTCAAATTCAAGCTGCCATCAGTACTTTTATTAACTGATGTTATTAAATAGACTTTTACGGGTTAATTTCTTGTTTAATCACATTGTATTTATGGGAAATTGCAAATTTAAATTCAGCTCCAAAAAACACTTGTTATTTAACCAGATTATGATTTTAGTATTACCTATTAATTTTTAATCACTTACACACACACACACACACAGAAAGCTAAAACTCAGAAAAAGAAAAATTTTGATATACTTTGTTCTGTTGGCTTTTTTGTTAAGGTTTCAGATTTGTTTACAACGTGAAGGTGTTTTAAAGCAATTCGTTCAGAGCTCTTTGCCCTTAATGAGTTGAAATGAACTCTTGAATCTAGTAGATAGAAATGTCAGTTGAGTTCCTCTCAGATTATTTTAGTTGCATTTTCTAAGCAATAGGTAGAATTTTTGAATCAGCTTTTGTCATTTCTTAAGTAAGGGCTTGACATTCATATGACAATAAATGGTTTCCTTCCTCAAAGCAGATAAGCTTCATCCATAAGTCCTTCGTTCCCTGACTCCCTTCTTAGTCATTTCTTCCTCATTTCCTAAGTTTTCTCATTACATCATTTTCCAGAATTCTTGACTTCTACATACTTAACAGTACGTACTTCTGATGTATGCCTTCATTATCACTTTAGATCATTTTATGGTTGACTTGGCCTTTGATTCCTCCAAGATTTCTTTCTTCAAACACTCCTCTCTGTAATAGGCAGTTTTCCTGTTCACACATCTTTTTCATACAAATGCTAACAGAGAAGCAGCCTAATTGTCCACTATTATTAGTAGCCCCTAAAGCATATAACAGAGATGCACACATTTTACTTTAGTTCTCTGGCTCAGATTTATCTCAAAATAACTATGCAAGTTTATTTATTTATTTTTTGTCGTTTTAGGGCCACACTTGTGGCATATGGGTCTGATCCCAGGCTAGCGGTCTAATCGGAGCTGTAGCTGCCGGCCTGCACCACAGCCACAGCAACGCCAGATCCCTAACCCACTGAGCAAGGCCAGGGATTGAACCCGCAAGCTCATGGTTCCTAGTCAGATTTGTTTCCACTGCAGGAGTTCCATGACAGGAACTCCTATGAAGGTTTATATGAAAGCTAGAAATAACCTCTTTCTCGGTTGTCTTTTCTTCACTGTCACTTTTAAATAGGTCAGATATCAATTCTTCTTGCCCATTTTCTTCTTGGTCTTTGTGCCTTTGCTTTTCAGAAAATCAAGGAAAGTTTGGTACCTCAACCTCTCTCTCTCACTCTTCTTTTGGCCCATGAATCCAGGCTTCTCTTGTAGTAAAATATTTTATTCTTAACCTGTGAAAATACAGATCCTATCAGATTTTTTTTTGGACTTCTTTTCTTTCTTGCCCTTTGTTCTTAACATCACACATATTCCATTCCCATTAATGTGACCTCATCTTGTGACTGGCTTATTTCTCATATATTTATTCCTTTTTAGTCTTTTAAAACCTATTTTTATCATTTTATCATTATGTATCTTTCAAATGACTCTTGCCTTTATTATTGCTGTCTTAAAATAATAGTTCAAGATGCTAATTCAAAAGGAAAAAAGTATATTGTGTCTCCTGCTACTCCTAGTTCTTAAGACGATCCGCCATAAGGTAGGTGGTTTGACATTCAAGTTTATGATAGAACAAGAATCCCCAATATTAAGGATCAAATAACTTTATTCTTTTAAATGTGAAAATTTCCTTTTATTACTAGAGTTAGGAAACATGAAGACATTATCAGTTTTGTAACTGGGCTAAGAGTTTTCTTTCAAAAGGATTGCAAATACAAACTGAAAAAATGAACTTTGTGATAAAGTGAATGACCTTTATTGATCACTTACTATGTGCCAGACATGATACTAAACTATACCAGCTACTTTAGATACATGATTTCCATTAATGCTCACAGTAGTTTTATGACGTTTAAGTGTCATTTTGATCTATTTTACTTTGGAATATGAAAAGTTAGAGAAGTTAAATTACACGCAGCTAGCTATTAGATGATTTTCTACTCTTGTCTTAGCTCCCAATGCTTATGCTTTTTCTGCTATTCTGTACAGTTCATTTTACACACATACCTGTGGTGCTTTAGAAGGGGTATCTTCATATACTGGCTATTGCATAATTTGAGAACAGCAAACTTCAGTTTTAAAATTACTAAATTCACAAATCTGTTTTGAGTAGTATGAATTAAAGTAACATTTCTTACCTGCTTTTTCACAGACTGAAGGGGCTGGACTTGCCACCTGTATAGAACTATGTGTAAAAGCTCTTCGCTTGGAATCTACAGAAAATACTGAAGTGAAAATATCTATTTGCAAGACTATTTCATGCTTGTTGCCTGATGATCTGGAAGTTAAACGTGCTTGTCAACTGAGTGAATTTCTTATTGAGCCTACAGTAGATGCATATTATGCCGTGGAAATGTTGTATAACCAGCCAGACCAGAAATACGATGAAGAGAATCTTCCAATACCAAATTCTCTACGCTGTGAGCTCTTACTTGTATTGAAAACTCAGTGGCCCTTTGATCCAGAATTCTGGGATTGGAAAACCTTAAAACGCCAGTGTCTTGCATTAATGGGTGAAGAAGCATCTATTGTGTCCTCAATAGATGAGCTAAATGACAGTGAAGTTTATGAGAAAGTAGTAGATTACCAGGAAGAGAGTAAAGAAACTTCTATGAATGGACTTTCTGGTGGAATGGGTGCTAATTCTGGCCTTCTTAGAGACATTTGTGATGAAAAGCAGAAGAAGAGAGAGATAAAACAATTAAGAGAGAGGGGATTTATATCTGCTAGGTTCAGAAATTGGCAAGCCTACATGCAGTATTGTGTGCTGTGTGACAAAGAATTCCTTGGTCATCGAATAGTACGACATGCTCAAAAACATTACAAAGATGGGATTTACAGTTGCCCCATATGTGCAAAGAACTTTAATTCTAAAGAAACTTTTGTCCCTCATGTCACATTGCATGTTAAACAATCTAGTAAAGAGAGACTAGCAGCCATGAAACCATTAAGAAGGTTGGGAAGGCCTCCTAAGATCACAACTACCAACGAGAATCAGAAGACAAATGCTGTGGCCAAGCAGGAACAGCGGCCTATCAAAAAGAATAGTCTCTACTCAACAGACTTTATAGTGTTTAATGACAATGATGGTTCAGATGATGAAAATGACGACAAAGATAAATCTTATGAGCCAGAGGTGATCCCAGTCCAGAAACCGGTACCTGTTAATGAATTCAATTGCCCTGTAACTTTTTGTAAAAAGGGCTTTAAGTACTTTAAAAACTTAATTGCTCATGTAAAGGGACATAAGGATAATGAAGATGCAAAGCGCTTTCTTGAAATGCAAAGCAAAAAAGTGATTTGCCAGTACTGTAGACGGCATTTTGTAAGTGTTACTCATCTCAATGATCACTTACAAATGCACTGTGGAAGTAAACCTTATATCTGTATACAAATGAAATGTAAGGCTGGTTTTAATAGTTATGCAGAGCTCTTAACCCACCGAAAGGAACATCAAGTCTTTAGAGCAAAGTGCATGTTTCCTAAATGTGGCAGAATTTTTTCAGAAGCTTATTTACTCTATGATCATGAAGCACAGCATTATAATACCTATACTTGTAAGTTCACAGGTTGTGGTAAGGTTTATCGTTCTCAGAGTGAGCTAGAAAAGCATCTGGATGATCATAGTACTCCTGAAAAAGTGCTGCCTCCTGAAGAACAGCTGAACTCATCTGGAGATTCTGTTCAGCCTTCCAGAGTGAATCAGAGCACAGAAGGGAACACTGAGAAAGAAAGACCTGTGCTTCCTTCAGAAAATAACATTGAAAACACCTTACCAGCAGATAGAAGTGATGCTTGGGATAAAAGCAAGGCAGAATCACCTGCAACTAAACAAGATCCGATTTCTGCTTCGGAGCTCAGACAAAGCTGATGGACCATTGCCAAATGATTTGGAAAACCCTGCTCCTACTCCTCTGCTCCAGGCCAGTGAAGTAGCTGTGTCTATTAAGGTGTCCCTCAATCAGGGGATTGAGGATAACTTTGGAAAGCAAGAAAACTCAACTGTGGAAGGCACTGGTGAATCACTGGTCACAAACTTACATACACCAGTTGAAGACACCTGTAATGATTTGTGTCATACAGGTTTCCAAGAAAGGAAAGAACAGGATTGTTTTAGTGAAGCCCAGATTACTCAGAATTCTTTAGTAGATTCAGAAACCCTCAAAATAGGTGACCTTACTCCACAAAACTTAGAAAGACAAGTGAACAACCTGATGACCTTTTCTGTGCAAAATCAGTCAGGATTTCAAGACAGTTTGCCAACTTCCAAGTTTGAATGTGGAGGTAATGTTAAAACATCATCCAATCTGTATAATTTACCTCTGAAGACATTAGAAAGTATCACATTTGTTCCACCACAGCCTAACCTAAGTAATTCTTTAGGAACTCCATCAGTGCCTCCAAAAGCGCCAGTTCAGAAGTTCAGTTGCCAGGTTGAGGGATGTACTCGAACCTATAATTCTTCACAGAGTATTGGGAAACACATGAAGACAGCACACCCTGACCAGTATGCAGCATTTAAAATGCAGCGCAAAAGCAAAAAGGGTCAGAAATCCAACAACTTAAATACACCAAATAATGGAAAGTTTGTTTATTTTTTGCCATCACAAGTGAGCACCTCTAATGCATTTTTTACACCACAAACCAAAGCCAATGGGAACCCTACTTGTTCTAATCAGTTGCAGCATGTCTCACCTTCCATTTTTCCAGCTCATTTAGCAAATGTGTCAACTCCACTGTTGCCCTCAGTGGAAAGTGTCATAAATCCAAATATACCTTCTCAGGATAAAAATGAACAAGGTAGTAGTATGTTATGTTCCCAAATGGAAAATTTATCTAGTACTACCTTGCCAGCACAAATGGAAGACTTAACCAAAACAGTTTTGCCTTTGAATATTGACAGCGGCTCAGATCCCTTCCTTCCGTTACCTGCAGAGAGTAGTTCAATGTCTCTCTTCCCTTCACCAGCAGATAGTGGGACTAATTCTGTTTTTTCCCAACTGGAAAATAATACAAATCATTTTCCCTCCCAGATCGAAGGGAACACAAATTCCTCCTTTCTAAAGGGAGGTAATGGTGAGAATGCTGTTTTTCCTTCGCAAGTCAGTGTTGCAAATGACTTCAGTAGCACCAGTGCCCAACAGCCTGCATCCGAAAAAGTCAAAAAAGACCGTGGACGGGGCCCAAATGGGAAGGAAAGAAAACCCAAGCACAACAAAAGAGCTAAATGGCCGGCAATTATCAGAGATGGGAAATTTATCTGTAGCAGGTGTTACAGGGCTTTTACTAACCCCAGATCTCTGGGTGGACACTTATCTAAGCGATCTTACTGTAAACCACTGGATGGAGCAGAAATTGCTCAAGAACTTTTACAGAATAATGGGCAGCCTTCTCTTCTTGCCAGCATGATTCTCTCCACAAATGCAGTGAATTTGCAGCAGCCTCCACAGTCTGCCTTCAGTCCAGAAGCATGTTTTAAAGACCCGTCATTCCTACAACTTCTTGCTGCTGAAAATCGCTCAACATTTTTACCAAATGCATTTCCTCGGACTGGTGTGACCAACTTTAATACAAGTGTTAGTCAAGAAGGAAGCGAAATTATTAAACAGGCTTTGGAAACTGCAGGCATTCCCAGTACATTTGAGGGTGCCGACATGCTCTCTCACGTTGCGACAGGTTGTGTCTCAGATCCAGCACAAGTAAATGCCACAGTCATGTCAAATCCACCTGTGCCACCCCTGCTGCCAACTGTGTGCCACCCAAACCCCCTGCTGACAGATCAGAATAGGACGCCAAACTCCAAAACTTCCTCCATTGAGGAGTGCAGCAGTTTGCCTGTTTTTCCAACAAATGACTTACTGCTGAAGACTGTGGAAAATGGTTTGTGCTCTAGTTCGTTCCCTAATTCTAGTGGGCCATCACAAAATTTTACAAGTAACAGTCCACGTGTTTCAGTTATAAGTGGTCCTCAGAACACAAGGTCTAGT
Organism: Phacochoerus africanus; assembly: GCF_016906955.1. Classification (NCBI taxonomy): domain Eukaryota; kingdom Metazoa; phylum Chordata; class Mammalia; order Artiodactyla; family Suidae; genus Phacochoerus; species Phacochoerus africanus. Next base: position 55,647,320 of record NC_062545.1, read on the forward strand.
CATTTAAATAAAAAGGGAAACAGTGCTTCTAAGAGAAGAAAGAAAGTTGCTCCTCCACTAATTGCCCCTAATGCTTCCCAAAACTTGGTGACAAGTGACTTAACAGCAGTGGGACTTATAGCAAAGAGTATTGAGATATCAACTACTAACCTTCATTCAAATGTAATTCCCAGTTGTGAACCTCAGGGTTTGGTGGAAAATCTAACACAGAAATTAAATAATGTTGACAATCAGTTGTTCATGACTGATGTGAAAGAAAACTTTAAAACCAATCTTGAATCCCATACAGTGTTAGCTCCCTTAACATTAAAAACTGAAAATGGTGATTCCCAGATGATGGCTTTGAATTCATGCACAACTTCAATAAATTCTGATTTGCAGATTTCTGAAGACAATGTTATACAAAACTTTGAAAAGACTCTTGAAATTATTAAAAGTGCTATGAATTCTCAAATACTTGAGGTAAAAAGTGGATCTCAGGGTGTTGGTGAAACATCACAGAATGCTCAAATAAATTATAACATTCAGCTTCCTTCAGTTAACACTGTGCAGAATAGCAAATTACCTGATTCTTCTCAGTTTTCCTCCTTCATAGGTGTTATGCCAACAAAAAGTAACATTCCTCAGTCTGAAGTATTACATAAGGAGGATCAGATACAGGAGATTTTAGAAGGCTTACAGAAACTAAAATTAGAAAATGACCTATCCACTCCAGCACCCCAGTGTGTACTGATAAATACGTCAGTGACACTGACTCCCACTCCTGTTAAATCAATTCCAAACGTCACAGTTGTTCAGCCAGTTTCTGAAATGATAAGCAACATTCAGTTTAGTGACAAAGTTAATAAACCCTTTGTGTGTCAAAACCAAGGCTGTAATTATAGTGCTATGACAAAAGATGCACTATTTAAGCACTATGGTAAAATTCATCAGTATACTCCAGAGATGATTCTTGAAATTAAGAAGAATCAGTTGAAATTTGCTCCATTTAAATGTGTAGTACCTACATGTACGAAAACATTTACAAGAAATTCTAACCTCCGAGCACACTGTCAGTTGGTACATCATTTTACAACAGAAGAAATGGTAAAGTTAAAAATAAAAAGGCCTTATGGAAGAAAATCTCAGAGTGAGAATTCTTCAGCTTCGCGAATTACACAAGTAAAAAGACAGCTAGCTATGACGGAGGAAAATAAAAGAGAATTCCAGCCTGCTTTAGAACTGGGAGCAATGAAGGAAAATACCCTCAGTAATATAGCAGTGATCCCAGGAAAACAACTTATAGAAAAAAAAAGTCCTGAAAAAACAGAAAGTTCTTCACAGGTGATTGCAGTTACTTCAGAACAGTGTAATACAAATTCTCTTGAAAATGTGCAAACCAAAGCACGAAAAATTAGGAGACATAAAAAAGAAAAGGAAGAGAGAAAACGCAAGAAGCCGGTTGCTCAATCTCCTGAGTTTCCAACAAGATATAGTCCCTACAGACCTTACCGATGTGTTCATCAGGGTTGTTTTGCTGCCTTTACAATACAGCAGAACTTAATTCTCCATTACCAGGCAGTACACAAATCAGATCTACCTGCATTTACTGCAGAGGTTGAAGAGGAATGTGAAGCTGGTAAAGAAAGTGAAGAAATTGAAACTAAACAAACTGTGAAAGAATTCCGATGTCAGGTGAGTGACTGTTCTCGAATTTTCCAGGCAATTACTGGCCTAATACAACACTACATGAAACTTCATGAGATGTCCCCTGAGGAAATTGAAAGTATGACTGCTTCTGTGGATGTTGGGAAGTTCCCGTGTGATCAGTCAGAGTGTAAATCTTCATTTACCACGTATTTGAACTATGTTGTTCACCTTGAGGCAGACCATGGCATTGGGGTAAGAGGAAGTAAAACTGAAGAAGATGGCATATTCAAGTGTGACTGTGAAGGTTGTGACCGAATATATGCAACTCGGTCTAATCTCCTTCGACACATTTTTAATAAGCATAATGACAAACATAAAGCTCACCTGATTCGGCCAAGAAGATTAACACCTGGTCAGGAAAATATATCAAGCAAGGCAAACCAAGACAAGGCAAAATCTAAACACCGGGGGACAAAATACAGAGCTGGAAGGGAAGGAATCAAAATGCCTAAGACTAAACGAAAGAAAAAAAATAACTTGGAAAACAAGACTGCAAAGATTGTGCAGATTGAAGAAAATAAGCCTTATTCTCTGAAACGTGGAAAGCATGTATATTCTATAAAGGCTAGAAACGATGCCTTATCTGAGTGTACAAGCAGATTTGTAACCCAGTATCCCTGCATGATAAAGGGATGTACATCGGTTGTTACAAGTGAAAGCAATATAATTAGACATTATAAATGCCACAAATTATCTAAGGCATTTACATCGCAACACCGCAACCTTCTCATTGTCTTCAAACGTTGTTGCAACTCACAGCTAAAGGAAGCTTCTGAGCAAGAAGTTGAAAAGAGTGATGCGAAAGATTCTGACACAGGTTTATCAGAGAACAATGATAGCTCAAGAACAACTACAGTTCCACAGAAAGGAGTAGAAAAAAATGAAAAGGATGAAATGGATGAACTAACGGAATTATTTATTACCAAATTAATCAATGAAGACAACACAAGTGTGGAGACCCAAGCTCAGACCTCTTCAAATGTAAGTAATGATTTGGCAGAAAATAACCCCTGCCAATCAGAAAAACAAAAAGTGAGTAATTTGAAGAGAGTTAGTAAAGAAAAAAATGTCTCCCAAAGTAAAAAGAGGAAAGTTGAAAAAACTGAACCAGCATCAGCAGCTGAATTAAGTAGTGTGCATAAGGAAGAGGAAACTGCTGTTGCCATTCAAACCACGGAGGAGCATCCTGCATCTTTTGACTGGAGCTCGTTTAAACCAATGGGGTTTGAAGTATCATTTCTGAAGTTTCTTGAGGAGTCTGCAGTGAAGCAGAAGAAAAATACTGACAAAGACCATCCAAATAGTGGGAATAAAAAAGGATCCCATTCAAATTCAAGAAAAAATGTTGACAAGACTGCTGTGACCAGTGGAAATCATATATGTTCTTGTAAAGAAAGTGAAACATTTGTACAGTTTGCCAATCCATCACAGTTGCAGTGCAGTGATAATGTAAAAATTGTTTTAGACAAGACTCTTAAAGATTGCACTGAGCTTGTCTTAAAGCAACTTCAGGAAATGAAACCTACCGTCAGTCTGAAAAAACTTGAAGTACATTCAAATGATCCAGATTTGTCTGTTATGAAAGAAATCAGTATGGGTAAAGCCACAGGGCGAGGGCAGTACTGATAACTAATGTACTATAAATGCATTATTTACAGTTTTATTTTAACTAGGAAGCCATCAAGCATGCTAGAATTGTGAAGTTTTTTCATTATTTTTTGTTGTTGCTGACATGAATTAACCTGGCCAAAAAAAAAAAAAAGGAAAAAAAAAAGGAAAAAAAAAGCATGACGTTTGTCATGTAAAACTTTTTTTTTTTTATCCCTATGGGACTTGAGGAACATAATCAGCGCTTCAGTTACTGTAAATAGTTGACCTAAACCTCAGATTTCTATCAACCAGTTGCCCTTTCCATGAACTAAACTGAATTATCTGTGTGATTGATATGTTTCACCAGGTCACTGCTCATGTATAACAGTACTCTTTGTTTGTAGATACCTTTTTTGTATATATTTATTACTGTAAATCATTTGCTGCCACCAGCAGTGTGTAAGTCTAAACTATTAAATGACACATTTATATTTGGAATTTTAATTTTTAACTAAGTGATCAAGTTTTTAAAACTTCTTTTATTGTTTTAAATTAAGAATTTTTTGAACCGAAGCTAGAAACTCTGCCATACATAGTTCATTGATTTTTACATAAAGCATCTATTTACATGATCTAAAAAAAAAATACTTTTCACAAAGTAGGCACATTATACCAACACCTTCTCTGCTTTGTAAATTCACCCTCCAGGATTTTGGGGTGGTAGTCGTGTGAAATTAAAGCAGATTCTTTAGCAATTTCCAATAGCTACAGTTTTTTTTTTTCCCCAATGCTTCTATCTAATTGGGTATAGTTACTATGATTCCATGAGACATAATGGAAATGTGAATAAAGAATTTACTACATCAAAGATTTTAAACATTTGGTATTTAAAAAAAATCCTTTGTGAATGTGATAGAAACTAGTAGCGTGGAGCAGTGTACATACTTGAGGTGGTGATTTGTGAAGTAGCCCAGTATTGCCTTAAATAAAACCACATTTCATTTCTTGTTTTATACACGTGATCTTATAAAGGTTTTTTTTTTTTTTTCCATTTTCTGAGATTTATAGATTGGTGTATAGCTTTAAACTGTATAAACTTTTGTGGAAAGATTTTTTTAAACACTTTTATAAATCTTAAAATTGGTATCATCAAAGTGAGCCCATCTTGTGTTTATAAAATGCAAGAGTCCTTAAACATTTATAATTACATAGATGAAACACTTTCTATAAGGAAGTTGGATGTTTTGATTTTACTGTTTATAGATGTTAGATTGTACAGATTTGTCTGTATTTTCCCACCATATCTAATGATACTTTTTTCATTAGATTGGTCTTGCAGAGCAGTATTAGTTGTTATAATTGATTATTTTGGTTATTCAGTATATGGTTAGCTCTTAGAGTTTAGCTTTATTCTCCATATTTATACTGTGGATTTATGACCAGAGATAGGTTATTTCAAGAGAAGTTTATGACCTTCATCTGAAGTCCAACTAAAATCAGTACTGGAAACAAAAGAAAACACCCTTTCAAGTTTACTTTTGTTTCTGTTTGCCACAAATAGTAGTGTTGATTTTTTTATTTGTTGTAAACCGGTTGCATTCACAATATTATTAGCCTGAGATATTGATGATATTGTGATATGAAAATGTGTATATTCCCTGTTGCGACATCAGGCTTGCAGGAAGAATGAAGCACTTACCATTAACTGAAATTGCTGGTACGCTGAATAAATAAGCATGATCAAGGAGTGAATTATCTTCTTTTGGAAAATATTTTTTTAAGTTTTATTATTAAAGTATTATAGTTTTATTTTTAGGGCCGAATGGGTTATATTGAGTAGTTGGTTTCACCTCCTTAAGGTTTCTTACCAATATGCATAAAACTTGACACATTAAAATCCCTGCCCTTTGATAAGCCCACTGTTATTTATTAAAATAAAAGTTGTTCTTATGGGTGATTAATACATGTTTTTTTTCTAAGTTAATAATAACTTTGAGTAATTTTAATATTAAATTTTTGTTAACGACTGAATGTTTCCGTACAGTTTTCTTAGAAATTGACCTAGCTCTTAAAGGTAGGCATTTGGCAAACTGCCCTATATGATGCAGCAGCAAGTAGTTTTGTTTCTGATGAGTGTAATGATGAGCCTAACAATTGAAAATGCCAATGTATTGGGGCTTTTGCTCTTTAGCTTAAGAAAATTAACCACTAGATATTTCTGTAATTGTTCTTCTGCATATCATGGGAAAAGGTTTGCCAACATTGAGTTAGTTTTTTTATATTCCAGGTACTGTATGCTTAAAGTAAATATGAAATAGTGGGCTTTTTAGCATGGAACAGAAAAATCAAATTATGGTATAAAATAAATAATGAATTTATAGAATAGCATGTTGGTAAAATTTGGTACGGAATGTAATGCTTAAGTATTAAAAAAGAATCAAAAAGTATGTATTTTTCATGGTATACTTTTCCTCTATTGTCTTTGAGATAATTTCTTCCTGTAGTATAAATTAAGGTTTCGTCATTTGAGAAATGGGTTTTTTTCCCCTCTCCTAAACCCAAAGAATTCGAATCTTACAGATCAGAACATGTTACTCAAAAATACACCATTGTGTTAACTGAAATGTAACAGAATTTTCAACAATGTTAAATTTAGCATAATTAAATTATAAATAGCTTGACAGAATTTCAACAGATTTTGATCATCAGGTAAGAAAATACAGTTGCTATAGCTATTAAGATAAAAGTACACAAATAATATAGCTAGAGACATCAAGGAGGGAATGCTCTATTTTCATGGAAACAAAGAGGTAGGTGGTTATGAGTGTTGCATAAAAGATGAGTATTGAAAGATAAAAAGATAAAGTGGTCATTGGATGGTCAGAGGGAAAGGGGCATTTTAGGCAGGAGGTATGGAGCAGGATAGGGCATTGCATTATTACAGGTGGTCTGTGTGGAAAGATAAGGGCTAGAGAAGCTGAAGCTGAAGAGACAGATGGGCCAGGTAATGAAAGGCCCTTCTATGCAGTAGTCAGTTCCTTTATTGTGTTTTGTTTTTGGTTTTTAAGTGGTTACTGAATGCATTTCAGTTGAACAATTTGATCTGGTACCAATTTTGGAAAGATAATTGGCACTGTATTGAGGATGGGTTGGAAATAATAGGGCAAAAATGGTGGTTGCCAGAAAAAAGAATATTAGTGGAGACAAGAAAGAGACTGATGGACTGATTAAGAGGTATTAAAGGAGTTCCCGTCGTGGCACAGTGGTTAACAAGTCCACAGTTGTTAACGAATCCAACTAGGAACCATTGAGGTTGTAGGTTCAATCCCTGGCCTTGCTCAGTGGGTGAAGGATCCGGTGTTGCCATGAGCTGTAGTGTAGGTGGCAGATGTGGCTTGGATCCTGCATTGCTGTGGCCCTGGCGTAGGCTGGTGGCTACGGCTCCGATTAAACCCCTAGCGTGGGAACCTCCATATGCCACGGGAGTGGTCCTAGAAATGGCAAAAAGAAAAAAAAAAGTGTTAAAAAGTAGAGCTAAGGCAGCCTATTTCAAAATGTTTATTGTAGTATGATAACAGTGGGTTGGAAGGTGACAAATGTAATCAGGAAAGTTGTCTAAACTGCATGTTACAGTTCCCCTTGAAGAATCTAATGCATGTTAGCATATGAAAGACCGAAAAGTTCTATTGTACAGAAAAGATGTTAACTGTTAAAACAGGAATTTTTCAGATTTAAATGACCATTTAAATTTTTTAAATGGTGGGAGTTCCGTCATGGCGCAGTGGTTAACGAATCCGACTAGGAACCATGAGGTTGCAGGTTCGGTCCCTGCCCTTGCTCAGTGGGTTAGCATTGCTGTGAGCTGTGGTGTAGGTTGCAGACGAGGCTCGGATCCCGCGTTGCTGTGGCTCTGGCGTAGGCTGGCAGCTACAGCTCCAATTCGACCCTTAGCCTGGGAACCTCCATATGCCGCAGGAGCAGCCCAAGAAATAGCAAAAAGACAAAAACAGCATGTGTTCAGCGGAGTACCTGCATCAGCTGTTTACAAGTGGTGGTTATTCTGATCCATTCCAGTGATTCCCCTGCTGTACTGGTTGTTAATGTTTCATCACTCTATATCCAAAAACTATTTATTGAATGTTAATTAAGTGCACTTTGATTAAAATCCAGTTTCCTTACTTAAGTCTCTGTCAACCTCTCCAAACGCTCTTATCCTACTTCCCATTTTCCTGATGCTTCCATCTCCTTGAATACATACTGAGCTTCCCCACTACCATCTCAAGGCCTTTTCACATATTTTCTATTCTGTCTGGAATGCTTATTCCTCTGTATGTATATATAGCTCACCTTAAATGCTCCCTCATAAGAGACACCCAGATCACTGCGTAATGAAGTTTCATTTTCATATGTTCATTCTCTATACCAGTGTTTTAAATTATTTATTTATTTATTTGTCTTTTTGCCTTTTCTAGGGCCACTCCCATGGCATATGGAGGTTCCCAGGCTAGGTGTCTAATCGGAGCTGTAGCCACCAGCCTACGCCAGAACCACAGCAATGTGGAATCGGAGCCGTGTCTGCAACCTTCACCACAGCTCATGGCAATGCCAGATCCTTAACCCACTGAGCAAGGCCAGGGATTGAACCTGCAACCTCATGGTTCCTAGTTGGACTCGTTAACCACTGAGCCATGATGGGAACTCCTACATTTTATTTCTTAATGACATTGCTCATTAGAGGTACGTCTGATTTCTGTGATCTCCCAATAATTGAGAACCCTACACTTTGACATAATCAAAACCCGTATCACTTCCAAATCTGGAATTCAGATTCCTTTTCTCTAACTGCAAATTTTTTCCAGCTGACCTACTTGAGGTATCTCCACTAAAAAGTATTTCCACGACAGGCAGGTTTATAATCTCAAATAGGCTCAAATCTGCCTAGCAATTTTTCTGCAGTTTTATTGCAGTAATTTGTTTCCACAAACGTAAATGATTGGTACTTTTAAAAGTTTTCTGATGAGAAAATACATAAATTTGGCAGAAACTTTCTCAACTTTTCATCAAATTTACATACCCATCTATATCTGTACTCTCTTCTACTTACTAAAAGCCAGTCCCTCCTCACCTCAGAAACTTTGAATTAACTACTCTCATCAGCCTTTCTTTTACTAGATTCATTCCTACAGCTCATAGTGTTCCCTTGGTAGCTACGGTTTTTGAAAGACAGGGGTGAGGGAGAGCTGTGAGCCCCCCCCCCTTTTTTGGTTCCCATCATATCTAGTCTGAATTTACCTACTTAGAAACACTCCATTTTCCATTTACTGCCACTTTGTGTGTCCCTACAACTTTCCTGAAATTGCTTTCATCACGATCACCAGTCTCTTCCATGTCAGATCTGTTGGGGTTTTTTTCCTGCCATTTACTGCCTCAGGAACATTCATTAGTATTGGGGACTTCCTCTTTAAGGTATTCTCTCTTGTTTTTCTTGGCATTTTCTCTCAAGTTTCTCCTTACCTTTTCTGGCTGCCCCATCACTGACTTTAATCTTAGTTCTTCCAGACGTGACCAGTGGCTTATTGTGTGTCTCTGCAGTCTCTGGATGGTGTGGTTCATTCTGTGGAGTTTAGTTTTGTCAGTGTGCCTATCACACCTAAACTCATAAATGCTAAGACTAATCTTTGTAGTTCCAGGCTTATATGTTCAACTGCCTACCTCTTGGTTAAGCACATCACATCCTATTTTCCTCCACCCCACCTTCAACATATTCCTCTCCCATTACTCTTTTATCTGAAGTCACTACATAGGTTTCTCAAGTTAGAGTCTCTAGCCCCATGACCAGTTACTCTGTTACAGTACTCTGTTTCCTTGACAGCATACATCTCAAGTTGTAATTGCTTTTTTTCTGCCTTGCTTAAAACACCACCACCACCACTGCCACCAAACTGAACTACAGGTGCAAATAAGGGCAGAATTCTAATTGGGTCACCTACCACTTTATGCCAAGTGCCAGTCCGGTATCTTGAAGAGAATAGGTCCATAGCAATGGTAAAAATGTATTGAATTCTTAAAATGAAGAAGAAAGCTAGGTTCGGAAGCTCACGGGGCTCAAAATCTACACAGTTACTAGTTCAGTAGTACTGTAAGGATATTATAGGGCAAGAATATGGTACTATTATGGTCTGTAAGGGAAAGATTTCTCTAAAGAGGTATTAGGAGGAGGGAGGGCAGAGAAAACTCCAGGCTAAGGGAAAATGTATGAAAAGCTCTGATAGGAATAGCCTTTGAGGAAATCGTAAAAAACTGATGAGGATAGTTTGAAGTGAACAGGGAAAGGTAAAGGCATCACACAAGTGTCTTAGAAAGACCTGATTGTATTGGCCTTTATCCTGGGTTCACATTTAAGTTTTAAGCAAAAGAATGAGATTCTTAAATTTGCAGTTTTAAAAGTTTCCTCTGGTAAAGGAGCATCCCATTGGGGAATTCAAATATTCCAGTTAAGAAGGCTAGTCCAGGTCATCCAGGGGAGAGGTGGCACTGTCTTGGTATGTAGCAGTGAAGACTAAAGGGGAAGAGTGGGTGGACTGGGGAAATCTAGGGTATTTGATGGGACTTGCTCCTTGTGGGTTATGGGAAAGGAGGAAGAGGATAGACGTAGAGAAGATTTCCAGAGTTTTCATTTGGTTGGAGAAATGCCATTTATTCGGGTAAGTGAGACTAGAAGTGAAATAGTCTTGTGAATAGGAAAAGTGTATAGAAAAGGTGTATACACCCCAGGGCTGAACTCAGACGAACTCAGTATTCAAAAATAGATTAAGAGAAATAGGAAAAGTCATTGGATTTAGTGGTGAGAAAGTGATTGGAGACCTTGGCAATTACATAGTTTGAATGGGAAGCCAGTTTGAAAAATGTAGAGAGCAAGTGTAAACACCTATTTTTGGAAAGTTTTGTTGTGAAGGAGAAGATAGAATGGCAGCTGGAGAGTATTACAGATTACAAATAGTTTTTACAACTGCCAGTGAGGAGGATTTGGTAGAAAGAGGTTAAGATGTGAGAAATAGCATGTTAAACAATTCTTAAGTTTCTGACTTGAGTAATTGTGAATGATGCTGTTTACCAAGGTAATACACAGGTATAGCTCAGGGATACTCTGGCTCTAGTTCTAGACCACTGCAGTAAAGCAGATATTGCAATAAAGTGAGTCACATGATTTTTTTGGTTTCCCAGTGCATGTAAAAGCTATGTTTATACTATAGTCTATTAGGTCTATTAATAGACTACCATACTGTAGTCTCTTAAGGATGCAGTAACATTATGTCTTAAAGTGTATATTTTATTGCTGAAAAAAATGCTAACTATCATCTGAGTGTTACCTTTTTCAAGAGTAATGTCAAAGATCACTGATCACAGACCACCATAGAAAATAAAATAATAAGTTTAAAATATTCCAAGAATTACCAAAAAGTGAGCAAATGCTGTTGGAAAAATGGCACCGATAAACTTGCTTGATGCAAGGTTGTCACAAACCTTCAATTTGTAAAAAATGCAGTATCTGTGAAGCATAATAAAGAACAATAAAAGAGGTATTCCTCTAGGAGGAATATAGGGTTGAAGGAAAGGTTAATATTGAGTTTGAGTTTCTTGTAGGCCATTAAGGCAGAGAGAGATAGTGATCAATTCTTTATAGAGTCTAAAACTACAACTCTAGACTTTAAATCCCTTAAGGACAAGCATCTTGTCTTTGTCTTCTATCTCCTGTGCCCATAATTTAGCCCATAATCTGAGGTATAGTAAGTACTTAATACATATTGCTGGAATTGAAGGAAGAAGCAAGCATATAGAAAAAGATCACCAAGGAGAGACCCTGAGAAACTACAGCACTTAGAGGGTCGAAGAAAAGACAGTAGCAAAAAAGACAGGGAGGAGGGGTTAGGTAAGATCGAGAAAAGGAGATAAGGGTTTGGAGCATTATGGAAGGCAGAAGAGGAAATGGTGAGGGAAATTTGCTGGTAGGTGATCTTATTTGAAGGTCTTCAAGATAGCCTTGAATATTATGTATTCTATGAAGGTACCTATTAAAGAGGTGGAGTTGAAGTAGAAAAGATGGAGCATAGGTAGAAGTATATTGGCATGACCAAATAGGATGTTTCTTTGAGTAAGTCTGTTACATAGGAATGTTGAGCTCCTTTCTATGAAAAAAGGAAACAGAACATTCCTGCCCAACAGTGAGCCATGGACAATTAGGAAATCCACATGTAATTGTTAAGGTTTGAGGTGGAGAATGAGAGAAGGAGCTAAATGCAAAAGGATTACTGATCAGCTTTCAAGGCCCAGCTGGGTTAGGCGAGCATAATCTTGTGGCACTGTCTGCACGATTGTGTAATATTTTCAGTACTGATCCTCGTTGAATGGAGGAGGAAGAGGGGTGGGGTTGCATGGTCCCGGTAGGGGTATTGCATCAATGAATTGAGCCTGGTTAAGGTAGGAGACAAGCCAAGAGGACAGAAGAAACAGAGTGGTCAAGGGACTGAAGGGTCTTAATGGTACCAAAGAAAGGGTATAGTGCTAATAAAACCAAGAATGAAGTATGAAAGACTAGAGCATTGAAATTTAAGATTTTAGGAGTTATTGTAGCTCGCAGTGTCTGCAAATGGCCATGGAAGTGTATTACTGATGTTGATGAAGGCTGTGAGAGTTGAGAGATTGAAACATCTTTTGATGTAATTTATTGGATGGACTGTACACCAAAGATGCAGAAGTAGGAAGTGGTATAAGAAGACCGAGTCACATGCTAAAGTCCTAAATTAAGAGGTTCAGCAGAGAGCATGCCTCCAGGTACATGTAAGGAGTTTTGGAAAGTGGCTTCTTAGTGGTATTCTTTGACCCAGAAGTCTAGGGAGATCCAGGTTCAATTAAGATAAAGGTGCAGGGCATTCCCATTGTGACTCAGCGGGTTAAGGATCCAACATTGTCTCTGTGAGGATGTGGGTTCAGTGCCTGGCCTTGTTCAGTGAGTTAAGGATCTAGAGTTGCCACAAGCTATGGTGTAGGTTGCAGATGCGACTCAGATCTGGTGTGACTATGGCTGTGGTGTAGACTGCAGCTGCAACTCCAATTCAACCCCTAACCCGGGAACTTCCGTATGCTGCAGGGGTGGCCATGAGAAGGAAAAAAAAAAAAGTTGCAGGATATAAAAATTAACTTTGAATTCTTTCTTCATGATCAGGGGTACAGGAATGGGCTCCAACTTTCCTGTGTATCAGATATAGTGGTAGTAAAAGAGTTATTTATTACTATGTTACATTGTGCTAAGAACTTTCCTTGTATTTCCATTTATTCTTACACCAACGCTAGAAGATTGGTGCTCTTATCTTCATTTTAGGATGAGGAAGGGCCGAGTGTCTTGCCTGAGGGTTACACAATCTGTGGCAGAGCTAGGAGCTGAAACCAAGCAGACTGATAACCAGAGTTTGTGCATGTCTTGATTTGGAGAAGGTGGGCAGCCACATGAGGTAACAGGTTATTGAGTGCCCTTAGCTGGGATGATGCTGTAAAAATTGTCCTGGTAGGTGGAGAGATTCCCCCGCCCAATGACTAGGAAACAGTATTAGGAGATGATTTGTAGGCGTGCCATTTGTGGCTCAGTGGAAACAAATCCAACTCATGTCCATGAGGATGCAGGTTCGATCTCCAGCTTCACTCAGTGGGTTGTGGATCTGCCATTTCCATGAGCTGTGGTGTAGGCTGACAGCTGTAGCTGCGATTCCACCTGCCAGCCTGGGAACATCCAAAAGCAAAAATAAATAAATATAAAAGCTATTTGCACTATGTCTTTTTTTAAAAAGGTGATTTATAAATCATATTCTTTTTTAAAGACCTACCTTTATTACATTTGAAATAGTTTTAATATTGATTCAAAAGCTTGTGAGGAGGGGAGACACTTCTGGAATCTCAAACACATGAGGCTGTGTTTGAGAAGGTAGGGCACATAGAGGTGTGAAGGGCCCCCTACTGGAGATTTTTGCTGCAGTCGTATACTCAGAATCCAAAGCTAAGGGAGAGGAGGAAATGAGAAGAAGCTGTGGAGGGACTGAGTGGCTCCCATCCAGTTCTTTCCTCACTCTCGGCAATGTGTATTGGGAGCCCTGTAATTGTAGTCAGAGGTTTTGTGTGCTTCCCACTTTGCTACCAGGTTCTTGTGTTCCCAAATATCTATGAGCATGGCAAAATAATGTTCACCGTGCACACTGAACTTGCACAGGCCCTAGTGCCACCAGCCCTAGATCCCCTAACTACTCCTATCCCACAGGGGAGGTTGGAGAAGAGGAATGGAATATTTGGGTGGTAACAATAGCCCTCATGTGCCAGGGTTCCTATATAGCATGAGGTGTTGACGTCAAGGGCTTCTGAGGACACAAGGTGGGTTTGAAACTACTCAGGAGCAGCTCGTACCATGAAATTCTTCATAGGAATTGGATGCCTGGGAGTCAACCTAACCAGGGGAGTTATACCCACTTCTTGCCGAGGCAAAGTAGCCCCCCCCCCCATTTTGGGCCGCACTGGGGGCATATGGAATAAACCTACTTAGAGCTACTTAAAAGTATTATAAAGTTATTTTTCTCAAGTATACCTAACCTCAAAGGATATCTAATCCATAACAGCAGGTGGGTGGTGTTCTGAATTTATTTCTGCAGTTTAAAGTGTAATTCTCAAACAACCCCTGACCCGTGAGAAAAGTAGGAAAATTAGCAGCCCTGTTTTATAGATACAGTTATATATCATGAAATTAACTTGTGTCAAAAAACCTGCAAAACAGGTCTCTTGACCCCTGGTTCAGAATGCTTTCTATCTTACTGTCTTAAGGCATTGCCATTTCGAAGCAGAAAGATGAAGGTGGAGAGTGTCAGGGTTATTCACGGAAAGTTCTCATTGGAAATATGAGAAGCAGTGCAATATACCTCGGTTAGTAATAGGGCAAAATTATAAGTTCTGTCACATGGCATGGCATATGTTGATTCTTACACTTTAAAAATAGTTTTTCTTTTAAAATATAGTCTACATATTACTAGCATAAAATGAGAAACTGAAGCAATTACAGTTTCTTCCAACAAAACCTTCATCCCACACCATCTTCCCAGCCAGAGTAGATGAACCAGAAGTATGAAAGGCAGCAGCTGCTCTGCTAGAAGTGAAGCAACCAGAAATATCTAGAATGACCTACTGACAATGATGTGCATCTTCCCAACACAAAATAGTGGTTGGTTGTGTATAATCATTGAGTTTTAGCTTGTATTATTGCCCGAACTTGTGAACTAACACCATCACCACCCCCGCTAAATTTATAACCCTGACAGAAAACCTAGATTTTAATTTTAAAACTATGGGCGGGAGTTTCTGTTGTGGCACAGTGGTTAACGAATCTGACTAGTAACCATGAGGTTTCAGATTCAATCCTTGGCCTCGTTCCGTGGGTTAAGGATCCTGCATTGCTGTGAGCTGTGGTGTAGGTCACAGACGTGGCTCAGATTCTGCATTGCTGTGGCTCTGGTGTAGGCCAGCGGCTGTACCTCTGATTTGACCCCTTGCCTGGGAACCTCCATATGCCAAAGGTTCGGCACTAAAAATTAATAAATAAAACTATAGGTGAAAACCCAGCATTCCTGTTCCCTGGCTGGTGGTTGGTTTTTTTGTTTTTTTGTTTTTTTTTCTTTCTTTTCCTTTTCACTGACTAAGCTGTAACATGTGCAGGCAGCTTTTCTCAGAAGTACAAGACTGAGACAAAGGGAAGATGTTCTCCAGCAGAGCTTTCAAGTCTTTGATACTTTGAATCGGGCAGTCAGTGGAGAGCAATTATAAAGCGCTCAGCTCAAAGATCCTGGAAAGCAGGCTTGGGAAACTGGACTTAAGTCTGGCTCTGTCTTGTATGGACAATATATAATGTTTACCAATCATGTCAGACACTACTCTGAGCTCCTTATATGTCTACTCATTTAATCACAACCATAAGAGCTAGCTGGCATTGGAGGTAATTAACAGAGTTTTTACTTGTGTGTCACCACCTGCCTCATCTATTCTGAGAGACCCTTGTGTTCTTATGGAGATTAACAATTCTAGAATACTGCTTAAAGGAAAAATTGTGTAACAATTATAATAGTATGTTTGTACATGTGCACATACATATGCATGTGTACCTTTAGCAGAAAAAGCAGACATTGTAGTAGATTTTACAATTCTATCAGAATGGGAAGAAAGACTTTGCCCCCATTTGGATTTGGTAAAACTGTATTTAAATTCTATTACTACCTTGCTTTCCCATCTTTATTAGTGGCCATGTTCATATTGGCTTCACAGGAAAAGTTATATACACCCTTTTTCAGCAAACATGTATGCATGTTCCAGTCTTTAAATATTTAGATGGTTTTTGTGCACTTGTCTCAGTGCATATTTTTTAATTTCCTTCACTTGTAGCTGCAGGCACCTGCCTCTCTGATTTAAGCATTTGTAAGCCTTTGCTGGAATGAAGTTGGTCTGGAGGTAAAATTTGAGGTGCAGCTTATTTACATGCATAAAATATAAATTTACAGTGAATGTGTGTGTGTGTTTATGTAAACTCATCGATTTCAGAGACAATACCATTTGTGGTGGTCAGACGCTAAGTTGCACAGGAGCAAGAGGCCACAAGATGGCAAGCTAATACTGGAAAAGTGTATGTAGCTAAGGTCCAGCAATTACCTTTTCATTGTTTTTTGTTTTTTATACTTTATTAAGGACCTGGGCTAATAGGTGGTGGTCATTTATAATTGGGAGATGACTATTTGCATATTAGCTGTTGATTCATTTTAAGATGAATAGATACTGTTTACAATGGAAAAAGACTAGAATCACCTTACATGAATTTTTAACTTTTTCCAAAGCAGTAGTCAAAAAATGTTATTTTTGTTAGTCAGTGCTACCTATATCTGCAAAGGAGACATGGAAATGTGCCTTTTGAGCTGGGCACATTGCCACTCCCAACAAAATCAGAATCAGCAAGATGAGAATTTTTTCCTAGTAAGGTAAAACAAAACCAAGAAACTGGATGCAAGGCAATTGGTTATTACAAGGAATACCAATATTCCAAAGATCTTAGGAAGTTTCTGGAAGCCTAGATTGGAGTTTTAAAAAACCCCTGAATTCTAGTTCTGTCATTTCATTTAGCATTAAACAAGTCACTTTATCATTCTGAGTTGTAGTCGTCTCATTTGTAAGTATTTTTAAAATTTCTTCCAGTTCCAGAATACAATGATTTTTTTTTTTAGGTTATACAATATAGTTATGCTGTAAATTTCATGAATACATTAATTGCAGCCAGTGTCTACTGTGGATTAAGCCCTTAAGTTATGATGACTAGGGCCTTGGTTCTTGCCTGCACTCAGTATGCTTATAATTCAGAGGGGGATAAAAAAAGAACATATAGGGAGAAGTGATATAATAAAGCCATGCATTAATTACAATATGTAACTTTTTTTTTTTTTTTTAGGGCCACACCCGCGGCATATGGAGGTTTCCAGGCTAGGGGTTGAATCGGAGCTACAGCTGCCGGCCACAGCCACAGCCATAGCCACGCCAGATACAAGCCACGTCTGTGACCTACACCACAGCTCACGGCAATGCCAGATCCTTAACCCACTGAGCCAGGCCAGGGATCGAACCCACAACCTCATGGTTCCTAGTCGGATTCGTTTCCACTGCGCCACAACAGGAACTCCACAATTTGTAACATTTTTTATTTATTTATTATTTATTTATTTATTTATTTATTTGTCTTTTTTGCTATTTCTTGAGCCGCTCCCGCGGCATATGGAGGTTCCCATACTAGGGGTCGAATCAGAGCTGTAGCCTCCGGCCTACGCCAGAGCCACAGCAATGCACGCAGGATCCGAGCCGCGTCTGCAACCTACACCACAGCTCACAGCAACGCCGGATCATTAACCCACTGAGCAAGGGCAGGGACCGAACCCGCAACCTCATGGTTCCTAGTCGGATTCGTTAACCACTGCGCCACGACGGGAACTCCCATTTTTTAAAATAACCTCTATGTACCAGTGCTTTGCATGGATCATCTCAATCTGTTCTACACTATGAGATAGGCATTATTATTGTCTTTTTAGGGCTGCACCTGCAGCATATGGAGGTTCCCAGGCTAGGGGTCGAATCAGAGCTGTAGCCGCAGGCCTACACCACAGCCACAGCAATATCAGATCCGTGACCCACACCACAGCTCATGGCAACACCATATCCTTAACCCACCGAGTGAGAACACGGATAGAACCCGTGTCTTCAAGGATACTAGTCAGATTTGTTTCGGCTGAGCCATGACAGGAACTATGAGATAGGTATTATTTACCCCCATTTTACATCAAAATTTTGCTTTCTAGTAGAAATATTTCATCCAAGTCTTGAAATGAAATTAGAAGTTCTCAAGCTGAAGAATGAAGTCATACAAAATGTTAATTATTTTGTTGCTATAATGACATGATTTTTAAAGAAGATAAATCTTATAGCCAGTTATTTGAAATTGCCTAAATTGTTTGTTGTAATGTGTGTCTTGTTGCTGCACATGAAATTTTTTTTTAAAGGTGACTCTCTGTTAATCAGAGATTTTTCTGTGGTATCAGGTTTATACAGTTATATAGCCAATATAAAGTCATTTTGCCTTTACCCAGCATATGTTCTAGGTACAAGAACCATAATTTGGATCTTGGAGAGTTAAAGGGAAATCTGGAGATCATGTAGCTATCTATACCTTCCATATAACCCAGCAATATTCTTTTTTTTTCTTGAAGTCTTTGGAAAAGTCTTATTTTATTTTTTTAATTTTTAAAAATTATTGTTGATTGACAATATTCTGTCAATTTCTGCTGTACAACAAAGTGATCCAGATATATATATATATATATATATATATATAGAGAGAGAGAGAGAGAGAGAGAGAGAGAGAGAGAGAGAACATATATATATTCTTTTTCCACATTCTCCTCCATCATGTTGCATTGCAAGTGATTGGATATAGTTCTCTGTGCTATACAGCAGGATCTCCCCGCCAATATTCTTGGCCTTCTCCTCCAGTGTTAAGAATCTCACTGCTTTATCAGTCAATCTTTTAATTGTGAGGTGGCTCAAATTAATAGAGCATTTCTATATTAAAAGTCTCATCTCTTTGATGTTCATCCACTAGTCCTTTTCTGAAATATTGGAACATGAAATAAGCTGTTTGTCTTCTAGTAACACAGGATTAAATGGACTTATTTTCATTAATCTCATACTACACTTTGCTCACGTTAAGGTGATGGACAGCTAAAACTCCAAGGACTTTATGTCATAAACCAATGTCAATCCTGGTCACATATTAAAATTTAAATCTTGATGCAGAATGATTACTTGTTCCATTTCACCTGACTGTTCTGAACAAAATTCTACTGGGATCTTTAATCATGTTTCTTTTCTGGCGTTCAATATACCAGACATTTTTTTGTCTTCATGAGTGGAAGTGGATGCCTTCTGTGTCTTCATCCTAATCACTAACATGAAAGGAGTCAGGAGCTGTTTTTGTCTATAAGTAAAAGAGACTAACAGGTCAATGACTTCCATCAGGTAGGAGTTCAGCTGTCTCTCACGTAACAAAAACAAAAGCATGGAGACAGGCAGTTCGGGGATGATGGCGACTCCATAACAGCATCAATGTCCCAGGGATTATCTTTCTGCTGCTTCTTCCATCCTCAGAGTCACCTCATGGTATAATGACGTTCACTGCAGCTCCAGAAATGATGTCTCAGACAGGAGGAGGTGGGGGGAGCAAGAAGCATGCAAGCTAGGTCAGTCCCACTCTTTTAACTTTCCCCAAAGCATCAGTTAAAAAATCTTTTTTGGGGAGTTCCCATGTGGCTCAGTGGTTAACAAATCTGACTAGGAAACATGAGGTTGTGGGTTCGATCCCTGGCCTTGCTCGGTGGGTTAAGGATCTGGCGTTGCCGTGAGCTGTGGTGTAGGTTGCAGACGTGGCTTGGATCCCACGTTGCTGTGGCTCTGGCATAGGCCGGCAGCTATAGCTCCAATTCAACCCCTGGCCTGGGAACCTCCATATGCTGTGGGAGCAGCCCAAGAAATGGCAAAAAGACAAAAAAAAAAATCTTTTTTTTGTCAAGAAGTTTGTCACACTGTCACCTCTACATGCAAAGGAAACTTGGAATTCTTTTTCTTAAAGCTGGGCACATTGTGGAGTTTCTGTCATGACTCAGTGGTTAACAAACCTGACTAGGATCCATGAGGATGCGGGTTCCATCCCTGGCCTCACTCAGTGGACTAAGGATCTGGCATTGCTGTGAGCTGTGGTGTGGGTCATAGACGAGGCTCGTTCCTGCATTGCTGTGGCTGTGGTGTAGGCCGGCAGCTACAGCTCCTATTTGACCCCTAGCCCTAGAACCTCCATATGCTGCAGGTAGCAGCCCTAAAAAGACAAAAAAAAAACAAACAAAAAGAAAACAAAAACTGGGCACATTACCACCATCAACAAAATATGACTTCTGAGGAATAAACACTGGGTTGATGAAAGATCGAGGTGGCAAGAGGAACATAAAATTTTTTTCCCCAGAAACTCTGTGCTCCTCAGAACGAGGAACCTAAGCTGTGTGATAACAGGAATGTGAAGAGATGAATAAGACATAATTCTTGACCTTGGCCACAGTCAGTAGTTTTAATGTCATCATCAGATTAATATGATTAGGAGCAATCTTCTCTAAGAAGATTGGATTAGAAGGTTTGCTAATCTTCCATGGAAAATCTAGTCTCCAGTTACTGCACTTATTCTCCTTTGAGATAAATGTTTTTTAATTGGAGATACTTGGCTAACCTAGTGATTTATACTTTTAGTGACAGGGATTGATGATCAGCAATTTAGTTAATGACATTTTTATAGCAAGAATGTGGAAATTTTATTGCTTAATCGGTGTCTCTGGCCCCAATCCACTGCAGAGTTTTAACCATGACCTTTTCCTAAGGGATAAGACTAGAAACCACTTATTCAGTTCCCTCTTATTCTACACAAACAAGTAGACTCATCCCCAATCCTATACCACACGTATTCTGCCCATCTCTACTCTGAGAGGAAGCATTAATGTTGGGGAAAAAAATTTAAGATAGAAGTAAGTTAATGAAAATTACATTTATTACTTTTGTCTGAACAAGTTTTTTTTTTTCTTTTTTTTTCTTAATAGAAAATTAAATCTCCATAGCTGGGGAAGGATCTGATACTTCACCTGTAAGTAGATGGGAATGTTGACTTAGTTGGGTAACATCCAGAACTCATTTCCCTTTGCTTTCAAACAGAATATATAGGTGTGTTATAGAATTTGAAAGAGCATCTTCTCATAATAGGAAAGTGGTTTTATTAGACTCTTTGGCACAATGGAAACAATATAGTCTGTGGAAAATTCTCAGAACTCCCCACAATCACCAATGTCTTTTACAGCTGAGGGAAGATTTGCTTTGTGAGAAAAGACACAACTTTATATTCAGAAAGAGCATCTGGTACATTTCTCCCAGAACATCTTGCTTGGGGTTTTGTCATAAAAGTTCAATTGAACACTGATATTTTTTGCCTCCACCACTGCTTTCTTTCTTCACCAATTTTTCCCAGAGCAGTGAAATGCCCTCTCTTTTGTGCTCTGTGTCATATTAAATATACAAACAAAATAAAATGTAAACTAGGACTAAATTGACATCAGTGTTTAAGAAAAGTGTTACATGTGTATGATGGGATGTGAGCTAGAAAAAGAAGACATTTGGGGGTTTTCATTATTTTATTTATTAAAAATTAAAAACAAAAGTACATGTGAAACAATAAGATTTATAAAGAAAAATTTCATCTCTCCTCTCCCTTTCTTATTGTAACTAGTGCTGACATCCTCCCACATCTTTCCTCCTATTGGTACAAACATCCTACACATACACATGTGTAAAGGTTAGGATGCTTCAGCATAAAAGGCAAAGACTAAGTACAAGAGAAGAGTCCTACCTCTTTTTTTCTCTTATGCAGGGGAGAAATGTATGAAGAAGGGGATTCTATTTGGACTCTTTCAGTTGCCAATTTAATCCAGCCTAAACAGAAATGGGGAATTTATCTTCCATGTAACCAAATGGTGGAAAGGGTAGGGGTGGAGCCAGTGTCAGAGAAGCAGGACTAAAGAATTCAAACATGCTCAGGTCTTTGCCTTTTGCCTCTCCCCTATACTCCTTGTAGTCTGTCTGTCTGAAGAATTTTGGCTTAATTTCCTTGGGAAGACTGGACCCATAGTCACTTGTAGACCCAGACATTCTTTATCCAAGTACTTTAAATTTTTTTTTTCCTCCAGTTCCAATGAGGAGAAACTCTGTGGCCAAGAGCAACATCTGTAACCAGAAAGATTTTGGAGATAAGTGAAAGGGAGTCAAAATAACTGCAAGTCAGGAATGGTTGCATGAGGTCAACAAGACAGCTGTTTAGTGATCTGGGAAGCCTGGTATGGCGAGAAAGTGGTATAAGGAAGACCTATAGTGATTATTAACTTCGCTTTTACTAAAGGTATGTTCCTTAAAAAAAGGAACCATCTTTTGAGGTCTCACTTTCTTCCTCTCTAAGATTATGGTCCACTTTCTGAGTACCAAAGGCTTGGGGGTGGGGTTAAGTGACATGGCCATGTAAATATAGGACGCAGGTGTAAAATATTCTACCCCATCTTCGCCTCCATGCTCCTAAATGAAGGTGGAAGTTTTCCTGAGGCAGGAATTATGTATCTCTAAAGATGCATAACACAGTGTCTTTTTTTCCTAGTAATCATTGCTCAATAGATATTAACTTACCCATAAAAGAAACAATAAAGATGATGATTTGTTTCAATCAAATGCTTTGGGTCTTCACTGACACCAAGACAGCGTCCAGAATGTCCTTATAGGAAACTCATTTTGTAAATTAAGCTTAATTAAAGAAAAAAATGATTCCCCTTCCTGTCTAAATGACTGCACGCATGGTCCTTGCTCCCATAACTTTTCTGTCTCCTCTCTACAAAGTGGAAAAGCAAGAATGTGCACATCCAACGAATCCTTTTAGCTCAAGCAGAGTTTGTTGTTGTAACCAATGTGAAGAGGCTGTGGTCCCCGAAAACATTTTGGCAGCACATTCATCCTCAGACTGAAAAATTCCCTGACCTCCACTCTGGTTCTGTGCCCTAAAACCCCATATTCTAGGTTCATGCCATGATCAGGACCTCCAAAATCCTAAACCTCTTTAACCACCTATTACTTTAGGGGGAAAAAATATCAAGTCCTTCAGTGGTTACCTGCATTTGTGAAGGCTGGCTGTTTTCAAGTCACAAGGTGAGTACAGTGGATTAAGGGCCTGAGTTCAGCAATGATCTGTGGTATAAACTGAAGAAAAGCTCACACCCTCTCTGCTGTGCATGACACAGTCTTATTATGACCACTACTGGCAGCTTGGTTTGTGGGCTACATAATGACACAAATAATTTTCATTATGCATGAGTTATAGTGAGACATTTTATGTTAAGGGAGGCAGGCCATGGAGGACATGATATAATTGGTTTTAGTTGAAATTACATTTTTATGCACTGACTTTTCATTTAAAAAAAAAAAATCCCAGCAGAGAAGAATGATTTCTGAGCTATGTTTACCAAACAGGGTTGTAAATCCTATTCTGAAATTGTCAGAACAAGTTACATTTCACAGAATAATCGTAACCAGGGCAGCCTAGTAATGATATCAATGACGGCCAAATAATACCACAAAACCACTTCATTTTTATTCTGGAAAAAGGCACATATGTTAGAGCTATCAAGTACAAAGAGACTATATCTGGCATTTTTAAAAACAGGAAAGTAAAAGAAAGCTGTAGTCTTCCAAGCAAGTGATAATAAACACATCTTTTCTTTTTACATTTTTTGCATCAATGTAACAGCATAGTACACATTTTATTATCTATTCTAGAGGGAGATGTACTAGTAAATTGTAGGCAAACTGTAACATAGTGTAGAGTACACTGTGAATTCCTGACTGTAAGGTCCAACAATATGGAAGTTTACAAAGTATTGCAATGTCCTATGATTAAAGGTAAGTGTTCAGTAATTCTCAGGTGGGCATGTTCTTTTTCTGGATCCTCCCCTGCACCCTGTCAATGTGCTGCTTTCTGTGGGACCTGCCCCCCCTCATGACCCTAGAGTGACAATTTTAAATGTCTGCTAGTTCAGGCTTAAGTGAGATAACTCCAAGGAGTATTTGTATTTAAGTTGGAGACCCCTAAATGGTGGCTTACGTCCCTCTCCCCACATCCACATGCATCCGAGGACGCTGGCCCTGTGGAGAGTCCTGGGCTCTGTGGTCTCTTCCCCAGGCTGGACCTTCTTACTTAATGGGCTCCTATGTGCTGCTGGTTAGCTGCTGCCCAAACTGTGTCATAGTTTTTCTCTACAAAGACTGAGTAGGCCTGAGTGAGTGGAGTCTTGGCTGCCACTTTGGAAAGGTTACCAGTGTCTCAGTTGTTGCTTGGAGGCTGTCACATTTGTCAGAAGTGTCACTTGTTATATTTTCCAGTTGACAGATCTAAGCACTTAAAGGAATGCTGTTAATTGGATTTCTTCAGACTAATTTTCAGTTAACTATTCAAACACAACTCATGTACCCACATGAACCCTACAACCAAACAATGAGACCTCTGTCTAGTATATGCAACTGAGCACATATTAAACATTAAAAAAAAATTCCGAGTGAGGCTGGCACCCTTTTGTTTTCCAAGGAAGCCCAGGTCTTGCTTAAGAGGGATGCGAGTGTTCTTTGTTTAACCCTCTTGTGTTTCACCTCTCTGGGGTGTGCTCAGGGCTGAGTCTACGTGGTGCTTCTGGAGCAGGGCAGGGGCCCCTACCTCACTGCATTTAACATAGCTGAGGTTGTGACAATCACACACCGAGGACTTGAGTCCTTTAGAGTATTTTTGGAGACAACACTTAATGAAGCACTTGAGAACCAGAAAGCTCAGTTCAGTGAAATTCAACACAACGCACAAGCATGAAGTAATGACCAAGAAGAGGATGAAAATTGTTTTCTCGGTAGGTTTGGAGATGAAGCAGTCCACAGTGTTGGGACAAGGCTGCAAATCACACTTCATAAGGTAGGGAACACTAAAGCCACCATATAGCTTGTAAAATAAAACCAGGAAGCCAATTTCAAAACCAATTTTAACAACAAGGCTGATAAAGTAAGTGTACCACAGGCCCCCATCCATGGTACCTGGGCTGACATAGAGTTTCTTCCTGTGCCTTTTCTCTCGGCCCTGGCGATAGGCTACGTGTAGCACCACCAGAAGTGAAGGCGTGGAGACCATGATCAGTTGTACGGCCCAAAGTCTGACCTGGGAGATGGGGAAGAAGTAGTCAAAACACACATTTTCACAACCAGGCTGTCTAATGTTGCACTCAAACTCTTTCTGCTCATCTTTCCACACGTGCTCTGCTGCCACCATGTAGACCAGCAAACGGAAGATGAACACAACCGCCAGCCAGATCCGCCCAATCCCCGTGGAGTATTTATTTACTCCACTGAGAAGGTCTCTGAGGAATATCCAGCTCATGACTCAGGTTCAAAAGAAGGCAAGATTCTGCAAAAGAAAACAATTCCATCATGATTTGTTTACTTCCATTCCACTGATCTTTTCTACTGTCTTCATTGTAGATTATAGAATTATAGAAGATGACTTTCTGCACCATTACTACCCTGGATGTTGAGGGCACTGTAAGAATCCCATGAGGTAGTCTCACTTCCACACAAAGAGATGAGACAACTGGCCCACAGAACATAAATGATCCCATTTCCAGTTTAATTTGGAATTTGGTTGGTCATCCCACACACACTACTCTGCTTTCAAACAAATCCTTCTAATTTATTGCTTCTCGCTAAAGATGGTTGTGCTCTGTGGCTGATCTAGAAAGAATTAGATATAAATCCCAAGGTGACCTTGGTACCTTGAGATATCCCTCACATGCCAACTTTTTTTTAATGTTCTTTTTTTATTTGAAGTATAGTTGATTTACAATATTGGGTGTTTCATCACCAGCCAAAATGACATGAAATAAACCAAGTAACTGGTGGATTTACTGAAAAAAAAATATTGTGTGTTTCAGCAAAGTGATTCAGCTTTATATATATCAGATTCTTTCCCATTATAGGTTATTACAAGATAATGAGTAGAGTTCCCTGTGCTATATGGTAGGTCCTTGTTGATTATCTATTTTATATATGGTGGTGTGTATCTGGTAATCCCAAACAATTTATCCCTCCTCCCCCACCTCTTCCCCTTTGGTAACCACAAATTTGTTTACTCTGTCTGTGAGTCTGTTTCTGCTTTGAAAATAAACTCAGTTGTATTATTTTTTAGATTCCACATAATTTGCCATTGCCCCTCTCCCCTCCTTAAAGGTTATTCCCCACCCCCCACCTCCACTCACATCCTGTATCTCATCCCAGCAACTTGCCTACAATTTGAGAGTGAAATATGAAGCTCTCCACTACGAAATTCCTCAAACTCATGCTCCCTCATCCTCCAGATCTACTCACACCCTTGTCCACTTAACCTCCTTTATGCAGAATGGAGGAATGGCTAGGTCTCCTCTTGCCTCAAAACAATCACTCCAGCTCTACATCCCATTCTTGATCTATCCACTTCCCCTGTTCTCTGCTCTGTATCTTCACCCTCCACTGTCCTATCACTCTCAGCATATGAATATAAGCCGTAGGTGCTGTCCCTTTTTAGGAGGGGAAATCTTCATAGCTTATCCTTCTAACAACCTCAATCTTTCTTTATCCCTCATTTCTACAATTATTTACTCATCAACTTACTGAGTCTAATTTTTTAACTCAATAAATTTTATTTATAGTTGTGCAACCATCATCTGAGTCTACTTTTTCCTCCCAGCATGGTGCTTATTTCATGCTAAAGTTAACACTACCTCCCAACTACCAGGTCTTTTGGACACTTCAGATCTTTTATTTTGCTGTGGCATTTGATACTGTTGCCTGCACTCGTGTTTTTGAAACTCTTTCAGCCTTATCTTCCATACCACTCTACCTCCTCTTTCTGTAATTTGGATCCTCTTGCTTCTGCTGTCTTCAGCACCATTTCCCACCCCATTTGTGACAACCAAAAAAAATGTCTCCAGACATTTCCCAGTGTACACTAGGGAGATGATGATGCAAAATCTCTCCAGTTGAAAACCATTGCTCTTCACTCTCTACTATACTCTGAAGATGTGTGCTGGAGCTTCAAGTCTGCCACTAATATACTCTGTGATTATGCAGGTGAAAACCTTGCCATTTCAGGCCC
The DNA here is from genome assembly GCF_016906955.1 of Phacochoerus africanus. NCBI lineage: Eukaryota > Metazoa > Chordata > Mammalia > Artiodactyla > Suidae > Phacochoerus > Phacochoerus africanus. Next base: position 55,673,997 of record NC_062545.1, read on the forward strand.
TGTTTCCTTGTTACATAGATGAATTACTTCTTGCTTTCTCCATAGATTCAGCTGAAGGAGAATAATGGAAATGATGATGTGAGGGGAACCAGGGGGTTAAGAAAATGGGGATGTTATTATAAGAGCATTCCTGTCCTAGCACATCACATTATCTCTTACAAAGGGAACAATATGTAACAAGCTCACATGCTAGAGCCCCGAGGAGATGTATGAAGGTTAAGAGGTGTTTTCAGAGAAAACAAGGACACATGTACACAATGCCTTATTCAGCAGGGAATAAATACTTCAATGTCCTTGGTTTTCAGAACACAAACAAAATTGTATTAAGTAAAAAGGATTTGCAAATCCACCTGAAAGGTTAACATCTCCATGACTTATTAAAACAAAGCCCCAAAGATTTAAAAGGGGGAAAGAGGGTATTATGTTTCCCCGTGACATGTGTCACTGGGCATTTGTCCATATTACCCAGGAGGAGGTTTATATAGTTATGAAACATTTAAAAGTACCCTGCTGGATATTTTGGAGAAAGGATGAGGGTAAGAGATTATCTTTCTGTTTTTTGAAAAGAAAAGTGGTAAGAAAGTGACTGGTGTTTGAATAGAATCAGATTGATGCCATCGAATGTGCCAGGACTATGAATTTCATTCGACTGATAAATGTCCATCCTATTTTGAAATTCTCTGCTGATGGAAAGGCAATGGGTTTTCCCAGGATGGAGGAGTGTTCAAAGATGGGTTCACTTTTAACAAAGGTGTTTTAGCAGAGTGGATAAATGGGCACAGTGTTGGACCACTTGGGTTCAAGTCCAAGTTCATCTGTGGTGACAATAGTCCCTATCTCATGGGGCTCAAAACAGAGACTAAAACATGGTAGGTTCTCAGTAAGCATTATAATTTTTAATTTTCCAGTTAAAATCTTTTCTTGGTGTCAAAGTTTCCACTTGCAAGATAGATATGTGTATTTTCTCTAGCTCTGTCCCTGTGAAGTTGGATAATAGTTAGGAAGTTATCAGCTCAACGTTTTTGTCTCTTAATAATGTAGATTGTCTCTTTACTTTTAAAAAGGGTCTTTAATTTATCCCTTTGCTTAAATCACCAAGGATTATCCCCAATTTTTAAAGCATTTCCACTTACCAATTCTAATGTACAAATTATCCTGTGACTTTTTCCTTCTCTTAAGAAGCAGGAGTTAGAACTAGAATTTAGTTTGGAAACCTCAGGTATTTTCAGGAAGTGAAATATTCAGTATTCCCAATACCAGGAATAGTTTCAGAAATTGAAAATTTCCCCCAAATATTTGATCAAAATCAGAAGAGGGGGGTGAGAAGAAGGTGCTCAGAACAGTTGGATTTCCACATGGAAAAGAATGAAGTTGGATTCTTTTCTCACACCATTTTTTAAAATCTAGTTTTCTTTTTATATTGGAGTATAGTTAATTGACAATGTTGTGTTAGTTTCAGGTGTACAGCAAAGTGATTCAGTTAAACATATACACATATCCATTCTCTTTCAGATTCTTTTCCCACATAGGTTATTACAGAATACTGAGTAGAATTCTCTGTGCTATGGAGTAGGTCCTTGTTAGTTATCTATTTTATATATAGTAGTGAGAATATGTTAATCACACATATGTTAATCCTAATTTATCCCTAACCCCCATCCTCCCCCTTTGGTAACCATAGATTTGTTTTCAAAATCTTTGAGTCTGTTTCAGTTTGGTAAAAAAAAATTCATTTGTATCATTTTTTTTAGATTCCACATAGAAGCGATATCATATGATAATTTTTTCTCTGTTTGACTTCAGTCAGTATGATAATCTCTGTGTCCATTCATGTTGCGGCAAATGGCATTGGTTTTCCTTTTTTATGGCTGAGCAATATTCCATGTGTATATATGTACCACATTTTTATCCATTCCTCTGTCAATGGACATTTAGATTGCTTCCATGTCTTGGCTACTATAAATAGTGCTGCAGTGAACATTGGGGTGCATGTATCTTTTTTTTTTTTTTTTGCCATTTCTTGGGCTGCTCCTGTGGCATATGGAAATTCCCAGGCTAGAGGCTGAATCAGAGCTGTAGCCGCTGGCCTTCACCAGAGCCACAGCAGCACAGATCTGAGCCGCATCTGCAACCTACACCACGGCTCATGTCAATGCTGGATCCCCAACCCACTGAGCAAGGCCAGGGATGGAACCCACAACCTCATGGTTCCTAGTCTGATTCATTAACCACTGAGCCACGACAGGAACTCGACATGTATCTTTTTGAATATGGTTTTATTTGGATATATGCTCAGGAGTGGGATTGCTCAATCATATAGAGATTTTTCATTTTTTAAGGAACCTCCATACTGTTCTCTATAGTGGTCGTACCAGTTTACATTCCTCCCACACCCTCTCCAGAATTGATTGTTTGTAGAATTATTAATGATGACCATTCTAACCAGTGCGAGGTGACATTATAGATTTGCATTTCTCTAATAATTAGTGATGTTGAATATTTTTTGTCTGCTTTATGTCTTCTTTGGGAAAATGTGTGTTTAGATATTCTTCCCATTTTTTGATTGGGTATTTTTTTGATATGGAGCTGCATGAGTTGTTTGTGTATTTTGGAGATTACTCTCTCGTTGGTCACTTTGTTTGCAAATATTTTCTCCCATTCCGTGGTTTGTCTTTTTTCATTTTGTTTATGGTTTCCTTTGCTATGCAAACTCACATCATTAAAAAAAATTAACTCAAAATGAATTGATGATCTAAATGTAAGAGCTAAAACCATAAAACTCTTAGAAAAACACATGGGGCAAATCTTCATGAACTTGGATTTGGTAATGTATTCTTAGATTTGACATTAAAAGCATGAACAACAAATGGAAAAAATAAGATCTGGCATTGCTGCAAGCTCAAGCTGTGGTAGGTCACAGATGTGGCTAGGATCTGGCATTGCTATAGTTGTGACATAGGCCTGCAGCTGCAGCTCTGATTCTATCCCTAGCCCAGGAACTTTCATATGCCACAGGTGTGGCCCTAAAAACAAAACAAAACAAAACACCTATCCATACACATCTGAAAGATTACCTTGTAGGAAAATCATGTGGTGAATTCTTTTAGTCTTTCTTGCCTCTACATACAGGTCAGAGACTTCCCAAATTATCACCAGTCCAGACCTCTCGCTCTGAGCTCCAGCTGCATCCTTGTCATTTCCAGTAGGATGTCATCTCATCAGCTTACAAGGTCCCAAAGTCAACTCCTGCTGCTGCTTCCTCCATGCCCACTGCTCCTCAAAGAACAGCTCTTCCTCTAGTGTTCTCGCACCACCATTCACGGAAGTGATGAAGCCAGAAGCTGGGAAGTCATTCTCTACCTTCTTTCTGCCTCCAAACCCACATCCAATCTACATTCAAGTCCAAAGTTTCCACCTTTGAAATATATCCCCAAACTTGGCATTCTCTTCATCTGTCCTGCCACCACCCCAATCCAAACCACCCTCATCACCTGCCTGGTGTACTGCAATACCTTCTTCTTCTCTTTCTTCCTCTCCTCCTCCCTATCCTCCTCTTCCTCTTGCAGTGGAGTATGTGAGGGTGCCTGTATGAAATGCACTGTGGAAGTGGAAAGTTAGAGCCTCTAGTAACAAGGACTAATTATTGGAAATCTCCTCTTCACACCAGATACCAGGAGTTCCTGGTGTGGCTCAGAGGATTAAGAACCCAACTAGCATCCATGAGGAGGCAGGTTTGATCCCTGGCCTTGCTCAGTGGGTTAAGGATCCCGTGTTGCCATGAGCTGTGGTGTATGTCACAGATATGGCTTAGATCCCGCATTGCTGTGGCTATAGTATGGGCAGCAGCTGCAGCTCCAATTTGACCCCTAGCCTGGGAATGTTCCTATGTTGTATGTGTGGCCCTAAAATAAATAAATAAATAAATAAATAAATAAATAAATAAATAAATAAATAAATTCACTGCAGATACCTATCCAATCCTCCAGATTTGGACTTTGGAGGAGAAGAATTGTGTAAATGTAAAATCTATTCCTGAGTGCTACATATCCAGGCATCACAGCCAAATGAGTACCTGGAGGAAATAAATGTGTCCAGATCTACTCTCTTACAAGACACTTGCCTTAGGACAGCTGTGAGTAAAGAGTAAAGTTCATTTGAAACACTCAGGATGGCACCTGGTGCCTAACAAACATCACATTAAATATCATCATCATCAAACCAGTATAATTTTAAAGACCCTCAAAAACTCAACCCCAAGTCCTCCCACCAGCTATTCGAGGGTTCTACTAACTGATCAAGAAATTAAGAATGGAATCACAGCCCTCCATAAAACATGAATGAGAGCACAATCAGGCTGAATCAAATAACTCAGAATTTGGAGACAAATGCCTCCTTTGAGTGTGAAATGAGTAAAAAAATCATTGTGGGAGAGAATTAATTATTTGTAGAAGAAACCCGCCCCCAAGAGGTTATCTGTCCTGTATTCCTGGAATAACCTGAAAAATACTAGAACGTTGGTAGATATAAAAGTGTAAGATTATGCAAGACTTTGAACATCAAAGTGAAAGTGACAATTGAAAACTTTTTTTCTAATCAAAGCAACCAGAGGATACCTGAGCAAAGAGGGTAGTAAATGAAGAAACAGAAGACAATCAACCATGTGGTCCTGTGACTGGCATCATGACATGGCAGCAAAGGTTAACAGAAGAGTAGAGCTCTGCGTGAAAGATAGGTGAGCAGAAATGACACAGACTTGCTCAGAATCCACGTAGTTCTCTACTATATACGTGCTGACACCACTCTCTCTTCTGCAACCAGAGTCTGGATTTTCTGGGCCAATCCCTATTGCAAACATGCTAAGCTATTGTCAGCTAGTGAGAATGTGTGCAAGTCTCAGGTTCAAAAAATGAGTCCTAGTAACTCTGTGGGAGGGCAAGGATAGCTATATGCCTCTGGCGTCTCTACATCCTGGATTAAATGTCTGTTACAATCAATTGACTACTCCAAGTTACCCAGGAACCCTCTGAGTAATCATTTCCCTTGCCAAGATTCCTTAAGCTGTGCAAAAAAGTTCTCCTGAGATCAAAGACAAGTGTTCCAGTCTCTGGAGCGGTGCTTTATCAGTCAGGCTCCCAGGCTTAGTTAATGTGAATGAGTACCTCAGAGATGACTCCACTCAGGATGAGCTAACTGTACACCTGAGCTTCTGAACCTCTGGGTTGAGCACCAGCCTGCTGTCCTTCTCTTACAGCAGGATGAGTTTTTGCCACACCAGCAACTTCTCCCCACTCAGGAGGCTTCATGTCTTGTGTGGTTCAGGTACCAGCAGCAAGTGCCCTCTTGGGCTCAGATCTGCACAAACCCTGTCCAAGAAGGTCTAGTACTGCCAGGAGCTGGCAACCTGCTATGTCCTTACTAAGGAGTGCTGTTTTGAAACTTGTGTTCCAGGGGTGCCTGATTTCCACAGCCCCATAGACCACCAGTGACAAGCCCTGAAAAAGCCATCAGTCCATACCCAGCTTCTTTCACTTTTCAGTAATAATATTTACCTGTCCTCAGATCATGCTTGACCATCTCTGAAACATTGCATAGCATCTCGCCTGACCCCCACCCCTTCCTCAGTAGTCGGCAAGGTCTGTGGTAGGACCCTCCACGCAGTGACGAAGACATCAAAACTCAGAGAGGGAAGTAGCTTGTCCATGACTCCCAGTAATCAGCAGAAAATCCAGCAGCAGAAGCCAGGTTTTGCAAGACTGGTCTCCAGCTCCCCGAGGGGTTGATTTCTGTCCTGTCTTGCACACAAATCATTTAGCCCCTAAAGAAAACACTTTGCTCTCAAGGGCTCTTTCCACCTTTGAGGGCCCCAGAACCTGCTGACATGAGTAAACTCTCTAAGCCCATGTTCAGATATAAGGCATTTTCAGAGATGGCCTGCTTGGAAAAAATCCCCAAAGCAGAGAGTTTCTCAACATAGGACCTGTGGCACTTGAAGGCCAGTTGTTAGATTCTCAAAGGTCTATGAGAAGCATCTATGTGTTATGCTTTTGGTCTGGGATCTTTAAATATACAAACAAAAGTAACGCTGGATGGCCAGCTTATAGCAAGGGGTGCCTGAGGATGTCAGCTTTCATATTTACCAGTGTTTGGCAAACTACACAGTCTTCAGGCCAAACCCAGTCCACCACCTGTTTTGTAAGTAAAGTTTTCTGGGACACAGCCATGCCCATTTATTTCCTATTGCCTATGGCTGCTTTCACACCCAAAGCAGCAGAGTTGAATAGTTCCAACTGAGGTAGAATGGCTCTTAAAGCCTGAAATATTTCCTTTTAGGCTTTTTGCAGAAAACGTTTGTTGACCTCTGATATTTATATTATGTTTAAAAACATCTTGAGACAAAGTTGCAGAGCATTAATCATGTAGGCCTATGAGCAACAGCACATGATAGGCTGTGCTCAAGAGAAAGCCATGTGAAGCCATGGGGAAGTGCAGGAGGAACCTAGATGCTGGTGGCTGGACCGGGGACCAGTGGTGGAAGAAACAGCCATGACCGACCCATCAGGCAGGCCCATCACAAAGGCTCTGGAGTCAAAATCTCATTCTCTCAATGAGTAGCAATTTCATGTTGGCAAAACAACATCTTTTGTCCACTAAATTTTAATTAATTTAAATTTAATTGATTGGTTTTGTGATGTTTGGTTTTTCTTTTGTAAATATAGTTGCACAAAAGCCATTAAGTCTAGAGATCAGCCTGTAGATATAAAATTATTTTATGCCTAATTTTATGTTTCATACTCATTCAAGAACAGTATACTGAAAACATGAATTGTCAAAACTGAGGGTCCATGAGCAATGGCAAGCAGAACAGTACCCACCCAGGCCAACCCGTCACATACACACCACTTGCCTGGTATTTCAATTTCCTGTGTGAATAAAGGTGTTGCCATTGTTGGAGGATCCCCTCTTAGCAACAATGCAAAGATTGTCCTGGGGCCACACAGAAAGAGCCACTGAGAGGTCCTACACTGGGCCTCAATGTCCCCATCACCCCCCTGACTTATATCCACCCACACCCTCTGCTCAGGCCAGGCTCCTGACCTGGCCACAGCCTCCCAAAGCCCTCATCACCCACACATTACAAATGGGCCATTTTACTTCACAGCAGCTCATCCAGGAAAGGCATCTGTGATGCAGCACAAAGCTGAATAGCAGTGTGTCTAGGTTTATAATAATTAGGATCCCTTCTCTGACTGAAACTTTTTTGGTAAGTGGTAGTGGCTCCCCAGTCAGAGGAAATGACATCTTCTCTTGAAATATAAACAAATCCTCCCATAAGAGAAATAAGCTTAACTTACCTCTTGACACAGATGTGGAGATTAGGAAGAAAATCCAGTCTGCTGCTCAGTCAATTTAAAAAATCACCAGTTGATCAGGTAATTTCCCTGAGCAGAACAGGTGCTTTAAGCTGAGGAAAATGGAGTCCATCGGTTTCCAGGGTAGTGGAAGCCAAACAGGTGTAACCTGATCATTTGTTTTGGCTCATAACTTTGATGAGAATTCTTGTGTCTGTGCTGTTTACAGTATACGTTAAAAGAGAACTGAAACTGGAAAAGCGAATTCAAAGCCACTCAAGTACACACAAGGTTTTTCTAAAACCTTGTCATCATCCACACAAAGAAACTGGGACAATGAGAGAGTGTTTCATCTCTTTAAATGATTTCCCAAGGTTATTTGTCAAAAGCTATCTATGGGAGGTGGGGGGAACCAAAAGACTAAGAACAGTTTAAGTCAATCCATTTTTTTTTTTTTGGAAGTTCCCAAGCTGGGGGTTGAATGGGAGCTACAGCTGTTGGCCTACCACAGCACAGCAATGCCAGATCCAAGCCGCATCTTCAACCTACACCACAGCTCACGGCAATGCTGGATCCTTAACCCACTGAGCAAGGCCAGGGATCCAACTCGCATCCTCATGGATACTAGTAGGATTTGTTAACACTGACCCACGACAGGAACTCCCTAAGTCAATCCATCTTTAATGAGCTTATTTTAACTTCATTTCATGGGTCATAATCTTAGGAATACAGAAAGTAAAAGTCATAGTAAAAATCACTTTTCTAAACCCAGGAAATATAGATAACAGAATTCTCTATGTAGACAGCAAACAGATGTGAGAGAAAAAGAAAGTGCTTTTTCTTTCTATGGAGCATTTCTAGGCATGAGTTCAGCTAAAATTAAAGTTATGGAGAAGTAAAAATGAAATCTTTTCTCTTGGAATAAAAATAGCTTAGAAAGAGAGTTTTACAGTTGGAGATGAGATTAGATTTCAAGAGATCGAATTCCTTCATTTTAGAGATGAGAAAACAACCACAGAGAGCAGCCTGCCTCAGGTCCTTGAATGGAAAGTATAGAAAAGAGCTGGGCAGGAAACCCAAGGCCCAGACTTTCCCACTGTGATAGCCACGCCCACAGATCATGTGGATTTCAGTTCTCTCTTACTGCTCTTAGCGTTCGTGACCTTTAAAATTATTCCATATATTCATATATTTCATCCAAACTTCAAAGAAGAGTGCAGTTCCCTTTGAAAAAAACATTGATCTACTTATTATATTACTGCGTAATAACCGCATAAACCTTTTCCATTCCCAACAAAGCAAATCTTGTTTTGTCTGGTTTTGTTTTTACAGAGATCCCAGCTTCCCGGAATAGCGACCCCCATTTCCAAAGGGTTGCTATCATGATAAAATCCCAAAGCCTTGTCTCCAGAATTCATTACCCCTTTTAGTTTCCACTCCTTTGTTTATAATGAGCACTTATCAAATGTCATCCATGGTCTTAAAACATTGCCTCTTTGTACCGAGACATCTGCTGCCAGGAACAGCTGGATTGAGGCAGCTTGTTGTTAGGACAACCGTCAAGGTAGCCTTACTGAATCCCCAAGCACAACACAAATGAGTCAGAAGATCCCAGCCTTCTGATAATGTTTGTACTAACCCAAACAAAGGTAACATTCAATCATCCAGTATGGCAGGGGTGTAATTTTCTAGACAAAGGTCCCTGTCCTCAAGGATCATGTAGCCTCTTGCACACAAGATGGAGGAGGGAGAAATTGCCAGGGCAGGGGGCAATTAGGAGAGGTTCTATAGGAGAAGTGGACATGGGTTGGATCTTTGTGGAGCAAGAGACAGGATCATGGGTGTGTTCTGAACACCGCACCTTCTCAGTGACGCTCATGACGTTTTCTATGTTTTTGACAAAGAGATTTAGTTCTTCCCCCTCCATTTTTTTGGAAGAAAACACATAATAAGGACTGCAGAAGGAGTGGAATGTTGTAGAAAAAACATCATAATCTTGAAATCAGAAAGCTAAGGGTGGGGAGAGGGAAGAGAAGCCAGAGCTGGAAAGAGAATGGAACGAATCCTGTTCCCTTTGTTCTCCTCTGCTTTCTCGTCAGTGTGAGTATGGGGTCCTGCAGGGTGTCAGCATGAGCAGGGCCTAGAGCAGAAGACCTGCTTGGGGATCACTGCGTTAAGAAAGACCATAGAGGTGTGTTGAATGCAGGTGCCATGTGAGAACATGACCAAAGTCTAAAAGTTAACATCACAGCTGGCAGCAGTGATAGAGCTATAAGCCCTACTGTGCACTAGGAAGCGTCATGCCATAGCACTGTGCTCTGAACTTGACCTTTGTTTCTCAGCATAGTGGCTCTTCCAAGGAAGGTCAGGAGACTTTTCTGCTCACTTTAGACACAGATGGAGTCCTGCATTTTGCTCTGGCCTCAGTAAGACCTTTGACAAATTCAAGTAGGTCTAGAAGATAGTGACCAGGGTGGAGAGGGTGTCTCTAAACATGTTGTAAAAAGATGGATTGAAGGTATTTAGCCTGGATAGGAAGGGTTCAAGGGAGTTACTTATAGAATTTGTGTCAATTCTCTATTAAGGTTTTATTTGTTTGTTTGTTTGTTTGCAATAGTAGAGGTCCCATAGACAAACCAGTGTTGGAATGCTGGGCCTGTCTTTCAATTAACTTTGTGACCTTGCTCAAGATGCTTGAGTTCTCTGAGCCTCATTTTACTTGTCTGCAAAATGGGAAAGGCTTTCCCTACTTGAGTTTTCTTATAATGGTTAAATGAAAGAATAGCTCATCAATCAATGGTAGCTGTTATCTCTGCTGAAAGCAGAGCTGACCTTTGGTTGTGAGATTTCCTGTCCAAAAAAAAAAAAAATGGGACTAGAAATGAGAGAAGTATGCATAGACTTGAAAAAAAAATTACCTTTTGTGCTGGGCAGCAAAGCACATTGCCTCTACATCTCAGAACAATGGCTCTTCAGAACAGTTTGTGAACACAAGATACCCACATGGAGAAGAAGTACCCTTCTCTTTCTAACAATTTGCAGTTGTACCAGGAGCTTGTGGGGGGTTTGTAGCGTCTAGAACCACACCAGGAACACCATAGATATTTCTTCATAATGGTTGCTGTGAGAGCAATAGCAAGTTCTTCTGAGGTTTCATATTCTGGTAAGAATGAGCTGAAGGGCTCTGTTTCTTTTTTCTTTTTCTTTCTTTTTCTTTCTTTCTTTCTTTCTTGCTTGCTTGCTTGCTTGCTTGCTTGCTTGCTTCCTTCCTTCTTTCTTTTTTGCCATGCCTGCGGCATGCAGAAGTTCCTAGGCCAGGGATTAAACCCGTGTCTCAGCTGTGGCGATGACAGATCCTTAACTGCTAAGCCACCAGGGACCTCCAAGGGCTCTGTGTCTTGAGCTGCTGCCTCTTACCCTGGTGCCATCAATGGTTCGTCTCTCTTCTGACTTATGTAGGAAAGGGTTGAGGAAAAATGCTTCATGGGTACAGAATACCTGAGGACTCAAAAGGGTCACATTTTAGCACCAGTTCTCTATCTTAAAGAGAGTTTTCAACATTTTTCAAATGAAAATGTGAACATGATCTCCTGATTGTAATCTCTCCTAAATCAGCCCTTTCTGGACCAGCTGTCAGCAGAGCCATGGCTCTCGGCCCCATCCAGACACCATGTCTCCCCTCCAGGTCACTGAAAGCACTCACATTTTTAATATTTGCACTTAAAACCTCAAATAATTTCCAAGAATTTTCCAGCGAACATTTGAGATATTGTTTTTCCTAAGAAAAGGAGGAGCTCACATATTCCCTCCCATCAGCTTAGCCACCATGCTTTCAAACCTTTCAGAGTTTGACTGGGCTCTGAGTTAATCAATGCATGTGCCTCTGGCTCTAGTTAATTTTCTTGTTGTTGAGTCTACAGATAGGCCATATTTTGCACACCTCTACTTAAGAAAACAAGTACATGATATCAGAAAACATTTAGGAGTTTCCGTTGTGGTGCAGCGGAAACGAATCCGACCAGGAACCATGAGGTTGTGGGTTTGATCCCTGGCCTTGCTCTGTGGGTTAAGGATCTAGTGATGCCATGAGCTGCGGTGTAGGTTGCAGACACAGCTCGGATCTGGTGTGGCTGTGGCTCTGGCGTAAGCTGGTGGCTGCAGCTCCAATTAGACCCCTAGCCTGGGAACCTCCATATACTGCAGGTACGACCCTAAAAGGACAAAAGACAAAAACAAAAACAAAAAAAACAACAACATTTAGATCCAACCGATATGGTCACAGTACATAAAGTACAACAGTTATTACACTCATATGACAGACAAGCCTAGGTTTTTATCTCTCTTCCCTTTTGATTTGAATTTTCTTTAAGAAAAACTATGTGGCATAGCAATGTAAATCAACTATATTTTCATTAAAAAGAATAATGTTATGAATGGCTTTGTGAACATATAAACATTAACACAGATTAATTAGAGAACAAACAGCAAATTGATCTATATAAATCCACAAATGTACCCTGGAGATTAATAATAAGAAATAAAATAAATACATACATGAGTAAGGAGCTCCCATGCTAGGCTGGTGGAGTAGACTTATTGCAGTTATAACTTAATTATGTGCTGGGGAATTGTGAGGTCGATCACCTGGCAGCAACGTGCAAGTACTAGGTAATGGTGTCGGACATGTGATAAGCATATGATAAATGTTAGTTAAAGGTTGAAAAGGCAACTGTAAATGAATAATAGTTGATGAAACAATTTGAGATTCTCTTATGAAAGGGCATCTCAATAGGTGAAAAGTAGGAGCTTTTGGTTATGCCAGTGGAACAGATGGGTAAAAATATTAATACATACAGGAGTTCCCTGGTGGCTCCGTGGGTTAAGGATCTGATATTGTCACTGCTCTGGTGTGTGTTCGATCCCTAGCCCAGAACTTCCACATGTTGTGAGCGTGGCCCCCCAAATATATGTATTAATACATACATACAAACCTAACTATAGAAGATGAAATAATAAGTTCAAATACTTCCTCCAAAACTTGACTAAACTTTTTAACAAATCAAAACAAAACTAAACTCAGGTAAAAAGTACCTTAGACATATTTTTTTTGTGGTTCAGAGGAGAAGCCCACACTTCTAATCCTGATCAGGGCCTGTGCAGGGTCTGTGCGCAGCAGATGGTGTTCTGTAAAGTAAAAACGGACGTAAAATAGCCATACATTCCTCTAAGTTTTGATGCCTAAGTATGCTTATGTTTTGCTTCTTGTAGTATAATAAACACATTTAATTTTGCACACAGGCTGTGTATGGTTGTCCATAGAATTAAGATTATGGCACCCAGAGCCAATGCTTTGTAGCCACACCTTGAATCCCTGAGACTGTTCAGCATCTTTGGAGAGGCAGAGAATTAAACTCAGCATATGTAAGGACCTCTGTCAGGCATCTGAGAGAAAGAAGAAGGATTAAAGCCTATTCCAGTGGATTTGGTGTAGTGGGGTGATGGGGGAGGCAAGACTTTATTCAGTCCAGCCTTCTATGAGTGTAAGTATTTCAGAATACTCTCATACTTTTTGTCCTCTGAAAACTTTAAGAGTGAGAAAGGAGAGTGTTGGGCCAGTATGTTTGACTGGAGACTTGGAGAGAAAGAGAAGGCCTTTGGGGAAAATTATTGTTCTCTTTCCCTCTGCTCAGGAAGCTCTACTGAAGTGAGACCTACTCTTAGGGAATGGGTCTGATGTGGGACCCAATCTCTTTGAGACCATGTATTGAATTTATGTACAAGACCACTGCTGGTTTCTCCTTTCTTAGGTCTGTGTTATTCCAAAGCCCACATTCTAAATGAGTTAACCCTTTGAGGAGGGTCTTTAATAAAATTTAAATACAGTGTAGATTTACCCCGAAGCTAATGAGGCTTAAGCGTTAAGGCTAAAGGGGTCCTGGACCTTACCAGTGTGTTCTCACAATCATAAGTTTCTATAAAATTTGCAAGTATATTTTAACTGATAAGATAACCAATTGAGACTGCTGAGGTATTTTTGCAAAAGAGCATATGCAAATGAAAAACAAACATACGAACAGGCAGCATTGGGCAAATAAATAGATTAATTAATTAATTAATTAATTTCAGCCTAAACTTTGCACTTTATCCAAAAAATTGACTCAAAATGGATAATAGAGCTAAATGTAAAACAGGTTATTATAAACCTTTTAGAGGAGAACATAGGAGAAACCTTTCACAAAGTAGGGATAGGAAAATTGTGCTTAGAAATGATACCAAAAGCATAAGCAAAAAAGAAAGAAAAAATGGATGTCGGACTTCATCAAAATCCTAAACTTTGCTTGCAAAAGACCCTGTTGAAAGGGTGAATAGACAAGTCATTGACTAGGAGAAAATTTTACATCTGACAAAGGACTTGTATCCATAACAAATAAACAACCTATTAAACTCCACAGTAAGAAAACAATCCAGGGAGTTCTACTGTGGCACAGCAGGGTAAGGATCTGGCGTTGCCACAGCTGTGGTGTAGGTCTCAGCTGCAGCTTGAATTTGATCACTGGCCTGAGAACTTCCATATGCTGCAGATGTAGCCAAAAACAAAAACAAAAAAAACAGTCCAGTTAGAAATGAGAAAGGACATGAACAGACACTTCATCAAAGAAAGATTCCTGGTTTAGATAATATATTGTGGTTATGTAAGATGTCATCATTTTTGGAGGCGCAGGGTGACAAATGTTTGGAATCTCTCTGTATTATTGCAACTGGTGAGTCTGTCACTATTTTTTTCAAGTTTAAAAATTGGTATATAGAAAGGGAATAACCATAAAGGAAATATAAACTAAGTCACCAAAAGCTAACAATACACACCCACCAGAATGACTAATATTAAAAAGACAGTTCCCTGTAGCACAGCCAGTTAAGAACCTGGCATTTTCACTGCTGTGGATCAGGTCGCTGCTGTGGCGCAGGCTTGATTCTTGGCCTGAAAACTTGCACATACCTAGGGCGCTGCCAAAAAATAAAAATAAAAAAAGATGGAACAGGAGAAGAGAGAAAATCAAAGAAAAGAGAAGACAAGGGCATCTTATTTATTTGAATGTAAAGACTTCTCATTTTTGCTTAAGGCAAAACAGATGTCCTTTTTGGACCATTACAGTAAAGGACTTTATTATAGTTTATGCATCTAAGTAACTCAATTATTTGTTTTATGCCCTGAAAGGATGGAGTTTGAAATAATTAGAATAGCTTCTACTCTTCCTAAAATATCTGTATTTTTTTAATCTTGGGAAGCACCTTCTCGGGATAAATGTCATTGCATCCAAATAAAATTGTCTCACTCACTCGATTGTAGTTACACTGATGCCTAATCCCTGCAGACCTATGTTCAACACCAAATGTATTTAAGTCCCCACCATTGGAAATGGTTGTTTTGTCTGCATTGCTGGAGGCATCATTGGGTCAGATATTTAAATCTTCAGAGACATTTCTTAAGATGAGTTAAAATTCCCCGAGGTAGAAAACCATATAATAAAAAGCAGTTATGTCTCATTTGGCAAGTGAAGAAGGAATATGACTCATCACATGTTTCGGTGGTTCTCAGGGTGAGGTTCTAGGAGCAGCAGTGACAGCACTTGGTGACTTGAAATGGAATTTTCGGGCCCCACCCCAGATGTATTTTATGAGACAACCTGGAGTTGGGATCCTGGATAGGTGTTTTAATAAGCCCTCGGATGATGCTGACACTTGCCCAAGTTTGCGAATCCTTCCATGCAGGATGATGCGGAGGGCACTTTCGTGAAAGTCAGACCAGCTGGCAGGACTTCAGAAACACCAAGCCATCTCTTACATTCATCTGTTCGGCTCTGAGACATCTCTTTAAATGTTTGTAAATTTTGTAATATGCTGCATTTTACATATGCATTAAATTTGTTTTATTTCAAAGGTGTGGGGGCAGGAAACAGCATCTGGAATATCCCCAAGTTTCTCTAGCATCTGGAAGAAAATAAGGTTCCTTGAACATTGATACCAGCATTTCACTGGCTTATTTCCCTACCTGCAAACATCAGGACCCACACCCTTCCCATTCAAGGGCCTGCCGCAAAGCCTCACATGGGCCCCTCTCTACCTCAGAGGGCTCCCCTCATTTCTGGGAATTGGGTTTGGACAAGTGTGGACATGCAAGAAGAAGGGTAGGTTTGGGGGCTTGTTTATGTTTTTATCCAGTGATGGGTCGAGTTGATAAAGGAATATAAGATCTATGCCTCAGCTGACATAAGGTGTCTGCAGTCCTGGGTGCTCTTGGAGGCTGTTACAGAAATGACTGTCCAACAATAATCAGTATCAAGGCTGCACAGAACACAGAGCTTTATTTGGCATCTTAAAAATTGTAACTTGGAAGTTCAAGTTGTGGTGCAGTGGAAACGAATCTGACCAGTAACCATGAGGTTGGGGGTTCAGTCCCTGGCCTTGCTCAGTGGGTTAAGGATCTGGTGTTGCCGTGAGCTGTGGTGTAGGTCGCAGATGCTGCTCAGATCCTGCATTGCTGTGGCTGTGATGTAGGCCGGCAGCTATAGCTCCGATTGGACCCCTAGCCTGAGAACCTCCATGTGCCGCAGGTACGGCCCTAAAAAGCAAAAAAAAAAAAAAAAAGAAAGAAAGAAAGAAATTCTATGATGGCAGGTAATGACACACTATTTTTTTTCAAATCACTCAGGAGTCTCTCACCAGGGTCACCCATTTCTTCCCTTCTGGCCACCTCTTTAACATCCCAACCCCCAAAGAATGTCCCCCACAATTATGCTACTATAACCTTGACCCAGGCTAGGCCAGCCATGCTATTCCTTCCTCCTGTACACAGAATTTTGTCCTGAAAAAAGGGAAAAGGGCAGAAAGGTTATGAAGGCTAATCAGAGTTCTTCTATGAGATTTGCTATATGGATGATTAGAAAATGCCCTTTCCATTGGCATATGCACACTTAGGTATATGGAACGATTGGCCCATGGGGACCTACTGTATAGCACAGAGAACTCTACTCAATATTCTTCTATAATCCACGTGGGAAAAGAATCTGAAAGAGAATGAGCATGTGTATGTGTATAACTGAATCACTTTCTTGTACAGCAAAAATGATTACAACCTTGTAAACAACTATACTTCAATAAAACTTAAAAAAAATAAGAAAAGAAAGAAAAGGAAAGAAAAGGAGTTCCCAACATGGCTCAGTGGAAACAAATCTGACTAGCATCCATGAGGACACAGATTCTATCGTGGCCTCGCTCACTGGGTTAAGGATCCTGTGTTGTTGTGGCTGTGGTGTAGGTCATTGGCTACAGCTCAGGTTCGACCCCTAGCCTGAGAACCTCCATATGCGTGAATGTGGCCTTAAAAAGACCGACAGACAGACAGAAAGAAAGAAAGAAAAGGTCTCTTTCCACTTGGAGGTACCTTACCACAGTAGGAGGTGGGAGCTGCCAGCAGGGAGATACCCAAGGCATGAATTAAGTGTACCCAAGAAGCCCACAGAGAAATGAGACAAGGGAGCCCTGTTGATGTATTTGGATGTCTCAAATCTCACTGATCCCCATAAGTTTGTTCTCAAAGTCTGTGAGTCTAATTCTTTTTTTTTTTTTTTTTTTGGCCCCAGTGTTCAATGGCTTGATGTGGGATCTCAGTTCCCAGACCAAGGATTGAACCCAGGCTGTAGTGGTGAAAACACCAAGTCTTAACCACTAGACCACCAGGGAACTTCCTGTGAGTCTCTTCCTTAACTATAATCTTTATGTTGATGATTTCTGCATACCAGGAGTACTTTGCTGTACACCTGAAACTGACACATTTTAAGTCAACTATACTTCAATAAAAATTTTTTTTAATAAAAAATAAATGACAAAAAAATTTTTCCTTTGTCTTCTTTTTGAGGTACCTGAGATTGCAAGATGTTGGAATGTTAGCCAGACATTGGTTCTTCTTACTGAAACAAAGGTTACTCCTTAAGCTACCAGGCAAATGGTCTTTGATTCCAGATAATTTAGAAAGGAGGATATGTGTCTCAGTTATGACAACAGTAATGCCACACAACAACAAACGAAACCTCAGGCAGCAAACAACAAGACACACATTTAAGCCCAGGTGATCTGGGCGTGCTTGACTGATCTTGGCAGGGTGGCTCTGTTGATCTTGGCTAGGCTTGCTCATACACCCAGGGGACAGCTGACTGATGGCCAATCTAGGATGGCTTCGACTGGAATGACTGGGATAACATGGCTTGACTCAATGTGTTTTTCATCTCCAGCAGGCTAGCTGGGGCATATTCACCAGTCTAAGTACTTTTTCAGCCTTGCTTGTAGCATATTTGCTAACATCATATTAACTAAAATAAGGCACAAGGCCAGTCTCAGAGTCAGAGTGCAGATGAAGGTGTGGGCACAGGGGGTCAAGGGTAATGGATGGGGAGGGAAGAACTGACGTTATTTTTTTCATTATACCACAGCATGCTTAATTTTTTCCAATTTGCCAGCTAATATTTCATCCAATGGAGTCAGATATTCCTTGAGCTCACATTAATTGTATCACCTACTTTGACTTGGCTTTATGCTAAGGAAAAGAAACCAACATTTATTTTATGAAAACTACAGCAGCAGCAACAAAACAAACCCTGCCTTTGACAATATGCCAATAAACTGATATGATTTTCATTTTATCTTATAAATCAACTACTAATTATTGCCTGAAAAAAAAGTACCAGTACATCTGAGATACACTTGAGAAGACTCACAGACCACCAGTATTGTCCCCAAGGCACATTTGAGGAACTTCTGATTAAAATGGTGATCTTTTACAAATGTCAATGCATTTTCACACAGATGAACCTTTGTTTCATGCAGTTAATACCATCAAATATAAAACCTTCTAATCCTCCAAATACATGATCACCTGTTAAATATTATTAAATATTGATGGTGCTGTGTAAAATGAGGATAATAAAAGCTGAATTCAGGCTGGCGTCATTCGTCAAAGTAATTTCTTAAAAGCATCATAAATGGAAAGAACTATTGTCTATTCATATCATTTGTATTGTAGTCATATCCATTGAAATTGACAAGGCCTCTAGGATTTCTCTGTTATCTTTGCCTACAGTTTTATGCTTTAAAAAAAAAAAAAAAAACAGGTTCTTAGGTTTACCTATTCTTCTAGTTAATCACTTTGAATTGATCATGATAGTAAAAGTGCTTTTGTTTGCATCGTGATATTTGACATTTAATTCATTAGTGTAGAGACCCTAAGGGATGAGAAGAAAATGTGGGTATGTTGGTTAAGGCAGCACAAAGTTTTGCAGCCCTCAGCCCTCAGCTGTTCTGCGGGTACCGCAGAGCCTTTTTTCCCCTCCTTGGAGGGACTTTTGCACATACTCTGGAAGTTTGGTATTGTGTCTAGTTTTAGGCCTTTTGGCTGACTTTGAGGGCAACTTCCCCCTCCCCAGCTTTATTGATGTAACTGACACAGTGTTGGGCCAGTTTGAGGTGCAGAAGTGTTGATTTGATACACATATACTGCAAAATGCTTACCATCGTAGCATTAGCCAATCCCTGCATCATGTCACATGATTACTCTTTTCTTTTTGTGGAAAGAAGACCTAAGATCTACTCTCTTAGATTTCAGGTATATAACAGTACTATTCACTATAATCACTATGTTGTACATTATATCCCGACTTATTCATCTCATAATTGGAAGTTCGCACTTTTGACCAACATCTCCCTACTTCCCCAACCCCTACCCCACCACCTGCCAGTCCCTGGTAATCACCATTTTAGTCTCTTTTTCTATGTGTTTCACTTTTTTAGATTCCATATATAAATGAGATCATAGAGTATTTGTCTTTCTTGGTCTGATTGACTTAGCATAACACTCTCAAGGGCCATTCATGTTCTTGAAAATGGCAAGACATCCTAATTTCTCACGGTGGAATAGCAGAGATAGATAGTTACAGATATATAAAATGTATAAACTCAGATTGTCTTCATCCATTCATTCATTAACAGACACTTGGGTTGTTCCCACCTTTAGGCTATAGTAAAAACGCTGCAATGAACTTTATGGGGTACAGATCTATTTTTGAGACAGTGATTTCACTTCTTGGGCTATAAACCCAGAAGTGGAATTGTTGGATCACACGGTAGTTCTGTTTTTAATTTTTTGAGGAACCTCCATACTGTTCTCCATAATGGCTGCACCAATTTACATTCCCACCCACAGTGCACAAGGGTTCCCTTTCCTCCACATCCTCACCAACACTTGTTATCACTTGTCTTTTCCGTGATAGCCATTCTAACAGGTATGAGGTGATATCTCACTGTAGTTTTGATTTTTATTTCCCTAATGATTAGTGATGTTGAGCACCTTTCATGTTACAAACAGCTTTTCAATAAAAGTGTTACTTGTTTGTCAGAAGATTGCCTACTAACACCATATGTCAATAAACTGTCAAAAAGTTATACTTCAGGAGTTCCCGTCGTGGCGCAGTGGTTAACGAATCCGACTAGGAACCATGAGGTTGCGGGTTCGATCCTTGCCCTTGCTCAGTGGGTTAACGATCCGGCGTTGCCCTGAGCTGTGGTGTAGGTTGCAGACGCGGCTCGGATCCCGCGTTGCTGTGGCTCTGGTGTAGGCCGGTGGCTACAGCTCCGATTGGACCCCTAGCCTGGGAGCCTCCATATGCCGCGGGAGCGGCCCAAGAAATAGCAACAACAACAAAAGACAAAAAAAAAAAAAACTTCAAAATAAAGTCAATTCGGCTTGAGACGATAAGTTTTAAATTCAAAGACCATTTGCCAAAGCTTTACATAAATCCATGCCAAAATCTGGGCACCTGGCATTCTATTTTGTTTGTTTTAATTCACCTTGTATCCCAACAAACTTCAGCAAGAGCAAAACATGTGCAAACCCGCATCCATATCTGTTCCTTATCACAACCACAGCCGCACGTATCTTGCATCTTGGAATCTCAAGGCACTAATGGAATGGCCGAGCATTAACTGTACGTTTGAATATCTGTACCCCTAAAATGGTGCTTAGGAGGAGACCAGATCCAAGGCTTCTTTTCCAGATTAAAATATTTTCCCTTTCATTAAATAAATGCATATAGTTATAAGTGATGTCTTCTTTTATTTACACAAAGCATACACGCCAAACTGGAAAGTTATTTGAACCTAGGAGGCTGAAAACTTAAGGTAAAAAAGGAAGAAACCGAAAATGCCCCCAGCAAACCCCAGTCCGCCAATCCCGCGGGCGGGAGGGCCTGGGAGGTGGAAGAGTGCAGCCCGAGAGGTCCCCGGGGCCCCCGCGCGCCTGCGCCGCAGCCTCCGGGCTGTAGGGGCCGCTGCGGCGCCGAGCCGGCCGGGCGCGCCCGTCCGCTCCCTCCTGCAGGCGGAGAAGAGGCGGAGCGCGGCGGGCACCGAGAGGAGGTGACCCTACGGCAGGTAGCGGAGGTGGGGCGGGTAGCGGGGTAGGCCTGGGGGTCGGGGCCGGCGGCTGGCAGGCCGGGACAGGCCGGCCGCCGCACCACGCTCTCGACCCTGGCCTTGGCGGGCCCGGAGGGCCGCGCTCCCAAAAGGTTGGATTCGAGGGCGGTCTCTCAAGCACCCCAATCCTCGCCGCTAGGTGGGCGCCCGGAGCCGGGTCTTGGAGGTCTCTGAGTCCCCCAGGCTGCTTGTCCCGTCCCATCCGTGGAGGCCTCCACCTCGGAAATTCTCGTTTCCTGGTGTCATAGCTCACCGAACTCCTATTTAGGGGGAAATGGTTTTGTGATTGTTTTCACGCGAGGTTCGTCTTTTTAACTGTGTTAACAGTCCTGCGTACCCCCCGCATCACAATGTCTGGAACTTAAGTGCAGTTTCCTTTTCTGGAGGCTTTAAATGCGCCTGTCTTTGAATAAGGGCCTGCTCTTAGTGTAGGTATCACAATGTGGGGAGGGCAGCGAACCCAAATAATACTTTACAGCCCTCAGACGGTGGGCAATATCCAAAACCTGTCTCCTTTCTTTAGGTACAGTAAATTTCCAGAGATGGGAAGAGATTTTTTTAATAGCGTTTTTTACATTAAAAACAACAAATACAGAATTCATCTTAAAATTTTTTCTTAATTTTATTGATGTATAGTTGACTTATAATTGAAAATTTTAAGTGATTATCAGTTCATTTAATAAATCCTGTAGTAACATACTAATACAGAATCTTTTTTTTTTTTTTTTTTTGTCTTGGGTCTTTTTAGAGTCGCACTGGCGGTATATGGAAGTTGCCGGTCTAGGGGTCAAATCAGAGCTATAGCCCGCAGCCTACACCACAGCCACAGCAAGCAGGATTCTTAACCTGTTGAGGGAGGCTAGCAATGGAACCCTGTCCTCGTGGATACTAGTCGGGTTCCTTAACCACTGAGCCACGTGGGAACACTACTAACAGAATCTTATCCTTTTAGGAGTAAAATGGGGTGAAGTGGTGGGGTGGGGTGGGGGCTGAAAATTGAGAGGCCTGCATTATTTCACCTTCCCAAAGACATTGGGCAAAGATTTAAATTTCTTTGGGTTTAAATTTCTTTGTTTAAAAAAGGGGATTGGGAGTTTCTTTGTGGCTCAGTGGTAAGGAACCTAATATCCTTGAGGATGTGGGTTCGATCCCTGGCCTTGCTCATTGGGTTAAGGATCCTGCGCTGCTGTGAGATGCTATGGTGTAGGCCAACAGCTGCAGCTTCTATTTGACCCCTAGCCTGGGAACTTGTATATACCGAGAGTGCAGCCATTAAAAACAAACAAACAAAAAAACCATGCATAAAATAAATATATAGGAGTTCCCACTGAGCGCAGTGAAAACGAATCCGACTAGGAACCATGAGGTTGCAGTTCGATCCCTGAACTTGCTCAGTGGGTTAAGGATCCGGCATTGCAGTCAGCTGTGGTGTAGATCGCAGACGCGGCTCAGATCCCACATTGCTGTGGCTGTGGCGTAGGCCGGCGGCTACAGCTCCGATTGGACCCCTAGCCTGGGAACCTCCATATGCCACGGGTGTGGCCCTAAAGAGACAAAAACAAAAAATACAATGTCTGAAGATTATATTTTTCCTCTAAATAACTCATATTCTTTATATCTTAGTTTAATTTTTATGCCATGCCAATTTAATGCCAGTGAACTGTTAAATGTCAATTGCCAGGTACAATGGGGATCATCCCTCAAAGCAAAAGTTTTACTAAAAGGGAGAAAATCATTCAGAAATGACCATTCTTAACACTGCTCAGGACCAACCTCCTTTGTACAGCCTTGCACGGTGTGCATTATTCATTCCAGGGGGGTACCATTCTCACTCACACTTTGTGGTGTGAATGACCCTCCTGGCAATGGTGCAAAGAGACAGTCCTTTATCTCTGCTGCTTCCTTTTCCCATCACATATTGGTTGTCTTCACAAGAGAAGGGCAGAAGAAAAAGGTAAAGAACTTTTTACCAGGAGGGACGTATGAAGTAAATGCAGCTTGGTTTATATCTTTTACAGGCAGGTTTGAAAAATTCTACTCTCCTTCATTTAAAAAACAATTATATACAAAGTTTCTTGCCATAGTTGATAAGGGAACAAGAAATGGGTGTTGGAAAAATGAAGAAGAAATAAGAATGGGACACGTGCACAGCCAGGGGTGGCTCCTGGGGTACCTGATTTATTGATTGTTTTACAAGCGGCCCGCACACATACTGATCACCAGACTACTTAGCTAGGAGCACTACAGCGCCAAGTTGCCATCATTCCTGCTAGCCATGTGTATGAGAGAGAGATTCCCCCTTTAACACAATTAATGAGGGTCCTAGCTTAAAAATAAACATCTTGAAAGCAGCTCTGTCTAGAGATTGGTCAATATCATATGCAATTAAGTAAGTGGTGGTTATCTGCAGTGGGGAAAGAAAAGGGAAGAAATGAGAGAAAGTGATGGGGAGACAGGAAGTTCTGGTGGACACAAGCTGGATGTTAACTGGTTTTGTCTTAGGTCCGGTTCATTTGAGTAGTAATATTGGAATAGGTTATTGCTGTGTTTTGAACTTACGGTTCTACAGCTTTTAAAAATGGAAGTTAGATTAGCTCTGTACTTGAAAATAGCTAGTCAGTTTTGCCTGCTAGAAAAAGTTTGCTTTTGAAATAGAGATTTGTTTTCCTAAAAAGCATTGATGATTAAGACATCTGTGAAGCAACAACTAAGGTTTTGCACTCTGCAGACTTATTCAGCTACCACATGTTGAATTTCCACCGCTGCCATATTCCTCCAGCTCTGTGGACCAGGCACATGAGGAGATTCAGAAGAACCTTCTCTTGCATGAGAAGACTGTTTTGTTCTGTTCTTAATATGTTACAAATTCTTACCTTCTAAGGCCCTTTTTGGCCTCAGTAATCTGTATTTTTATTTAAAGTACAGAAAGTTGTTAAATTTTCTTTATTATTCAGCCAGCGGTATAAACAAGTGTGTGCATTTTGGGGAGAACTATTGTAACATCTTCAGTGACTGTGGCACATAAAAGGGGAATCAGCAATAGAATTGAGCTCTTATACCAGGCTTAGTAAGAGAATGGTATGTAATGGAAAATGTAACTTTCATATATTCCAAAAATGTATCGCAGTCAATGGAAATTGTAGTATTTTAAATCTTTTAAAATGTAATGTGGTAGGTAATTCTTTAATTTGTAAATACCCTTTCAGTAAGTATTTGCAGTGGTTTCCAGCCCAAGTGTTCTTTGTTATTTCTGGCATAGAGTTAAACATAAATAGAATGTAGCTGGAGTTCCAATCGTGCAGTGGTAACAAACCTGACTAGTATCCAAGAGACCGTGGGTTTGATCCCCGGCTTAGCTCAGTGGGTTAAGGATCCAGCGTTGCCGTGAGCTGTGGTGTAGGTTGCAGACGTGGCTGGGATCCCACATTGCTGTGGCTGTGGTGTAGGCCAGCAGCTGTAGCTCCAATTTGACCCCTAACCTGGGAACTTACATATGTCACAATAAATAAATAAATGGAATGGAATTGTCTAGAGACTGCAGTATAATAAATACCACCTTATTGGCTTATTTGCTTGATTCATCACAAAGTAAATGTAGGTTTGATTGAGAAAAGAGGAGACCAAGGAATCTTTGGTCTCTTCTTTTTTCAGATAGGTGTAGCTGAGTGGCTGTATCCTGGGCTGTAGTCCTCAGTAAGGCCCCCAATAAAACTTAACTCACTAAATAAATAAATAAAACTTAACTCATTACTTTTAGTTTGTGCATTTTTCTTCCGTCAGCAGTTTCAGAAAGTTCTTGTAAGAAATGGGCATATGGGAGTTCCCCTCATGGTTCAGTGTCTAATGAACCTGACTAGTATCCATGAGGACTCGGGTTGAGTCCCTTGCCCCACTCAGTGAATTAAGGATCTGGTGTTGCCATGAGCTGTGGTGTAGGTCACAGACACAGCTTGGATTCCAAGTTGCTGTGGCTGTGGTGTAGGCTGGCAGCTACAGCTCCAATTCAACCCCTGGCCGGGGAGCTTCCACATCCCGGGGAACTTCTACATGCTGAGGGTTCGGCCCTAAAAAGACAAAGAAGAAAAGAAAAGAAATGGGCATCCTGGTTCAGCAGAAAACACTGGATTTTTTTGCTAACCTTGGGCGTGATGAGTTCCAGGCAAGCGTGTGCTAGCTGAACAAATTTCAGGATGTTGGAATTGTTTCAAAAGCTGTCTGTAGTAATAAAAACACAGTTGTAGAGAAAATTAGTAACGAGTGCAATTGAAATTTTAAAAAATTGCTCGTTACAGGTTGTGTGATGATTTAAATGCTGATGAAATAAGTGTTTTACGAGTTGTTACCTCATATACTTGGTGTCCAAGGTAGACTTTGCAAAAGAAGCTGGTGATGCTCTATTCTACTGTAATGCATCCTGGTAGGAAAAGATGAGACTCCTTGTTATTGGCAAGTCAGCTAACCCCCAGGGCTTCAGAAATGTTCATTTGTTCCGCTGTGATTATGAAGCCAATACATGGGCCCAAAGGATTTGAGGTTTATTTAATGGGTGGTTGAGAATGGTTAGGAAGAGAATGAAAGGAGAGAAACACAGTATCTTCTTGCTGATGGACAAATGCTCTGCCCACAGCACACGCCTGGGCTTGGATCACAAGTGCTGAGTTTTCCCGTCGAATACTTAGTCTTTTTCAAAGTGACTATGTAGTCTTTTTCAAAAACTGTATTGAAAAAAACTGAATTCCTGGGAGTTCCTGTTGTGGCTTGGCAGAAACAATCATGCTAGTATCTATGGGGATACATGTTCGAATCCTGGCCTTGATCAGTGGATTGGGGATCCGGTGTTGCCACGAGCTGTGAACTGTGGTGTAGGACGCAGATGTGGCTCGTTGCCGTGGCTGTGACATAGGCTCCGATTAAACCACTAGCCTGGGAACTTTGATACGCTGCAGGTGCAACCCTTAAAAAAAGCCAAAAAAAAGAAAAAGAAAAGCTGAATTCCTGATTTTTTCCATAAGTAATAAAGTTGCAAAAATATTGCTTTTATAAAAACTATTCAATGGAAGATTTAGTACTTGTATAAAACTCCTAAGGGTGTTTAAATGTGTTTGACTCTTATTTTGTAGCATTTACTGCATGATAGGATTCAATATTTCCCTTGATGAATATTACTATGTTGTCATCAATTTCAGCCTTTCTTTGAAAAGTTTCTTTCCCTGTCTTCTCCCTTCCAATCCTTTGCCCATCCACTCCCCACATTCAGTGGCAGGAATGATAAGAGTAAACTCTTGCCTCATAGTATCTAGAAGAGCAAAGTGTTCACAAAATGTTGACATTCTAGCTGGGAGATCCTGAAGCCAAAAGACATACTTGTATTTAATTGGGCAGATTTTGTATGATTAAGAGAAAAAAGGACATTCAGATTAAGGAAGTAACATCATAGTTGATGCCAGAGAGTGGTTGATAAGCCAAAGGGGAATGAGCTGCTTACCCTTGAGGCCTGGTGCTGGGGTGGCCAGGAGAGGAAAGAGGAAGTGAAGTAGGACAGGCGTGAATCTGTAGGAGAATTCGAGCAAAGGAACGCTCGCACTTTTCCGATGGGTGACCTGAAAGGGCTGTGGAAAGGTGACGGAAAGTGAAAATGGGAAGAAATGAAGACGGTATGCATAACCCACAGCTACTCCCACCCTAGTGCCCTCTCCATGTAACAAAGTACAGTATGACCAGACCAAAAAACTTCGGGCTCCTGGAAAAACAGGAAAACAACTTTAGCCTGCCTCACTAGTTTTTTCTAGGAGATGAGAAATAAAATAACCATCTTAGCAAACAAAACTTAAAGTACCATTGACAAAGTCTGTGTTAAACAAAGTAATAAAATAATTGACAGTGACTTTTGGTATGTACCTGGAGTGGAATTCAAAGAAAGAATGAATACAGAATGATTTTCTTTTTTTCTTTTTTTTGTCTTTTTGCCTTTTCTAGGGCCGCTCCTGCGGCATATGGAGGTTCCCAGGCTAGGGGTCCAATCGGAGCTGTAGCTGCCATCCTACGCCAGAGCCACAGCAACGTGGGATCCGAGCCGCGTCTGCGACCTACACTACAGCTCACGGCAACGCCGGATCGTTAACCCACTGAGCAAGGGCAAGGATCGAACCCGCAACCTCACGGTTCCTAGTTGGATTTGTTAACCACTGCGCCACAACGGGAACTCCCCAGAATGATTTTCTTAAAGAGTATTACCAAAATATATATATTTGGTGTATATATATGTGTGTGTGTATATATACATGTATATATATATAATCACGAAAGGGAAAAAGTCTCATTTTCTTTCTAGGTACTGAATCACCATTAGTCAAGATGGCTTCAGCACCTGAGCCTCCTGCCTTTAAAAAGGAGCTGCCCAAGGAGAAAGACTTTGGAAACCCAGGGCTCAGAGGAGTCCGCACCACAACCTTATTTCGAGCTGTGAATCCGGAGCTCTTCATTAAACCTGTAAGAAATCCATCCCAGATAAGACTTTATGTTTAACTTAACTAGGCTGTCAGCAATAGAAAGTTCCTATTTTCCTGTAACATTTGATTTTAGTATGGAAATTTTTTTTGGACCAATAAGACCTCTCTGTAAATTAGAAAGCAAATGGAAGGAAAATCTCAAATGCTGCTTCACTAAATACACACATAAAACTAATTATTTTGAGGTCATTTGAAAATTTTAATGGAAAATTTTAATTGGATTTTATTGGACCAGCTTCCTGTTTAAAATTTTCATAGCTGCATTAATTTTAAGGAAATGTTTATCATTTGATCAAGTACTGTTAAGTAAATAACACCTTCCATGGAGACAAAGAAAGCAGAATGAAAATCTGATCATTCTTATAGGCTACAGTTCCAGGCTTTATTAACCTAAAAGATACTGCAGACATTTCTTGAAAAATTTCAAAACATGCATTTGTACACTGATGAGTTAGCTAATCATTTGTATTTTTTGTAGCAAATTATTGAATGATAAATTGTGTTTTTGAAAAAAATATAAAATGTACTTGAATATATTGAATTTGATTAGAATTTTGATAACATAATTGCCAGAATAAACTGTTTGAAAGTTAAATAGTTCAATTTAACAATCAAATCATTACATCAGGGTGGAACTTTTAAAAATTTTGAACTAATGTGTTCTTTTAATTGCCAAATACATTTCAAGGATTGCAAATTTAAACTGCTCTGAGCTTGTGGCCTTTATTGGATGTCCATCCAAGTGAAAAGATTTGACCTTTATGTATTGATTTAAAATTTTACGGCCACACCCATGACATATGGAAAGTCTTGGGCTAGGGGTTGAATCCAAACCATCTACACTGCAGCTGCAGCAGTGCTGGATACTTTCAAGCCACTGCACCAGGCTGGGAATCAAACCCGTACCTCCACCACTGCAGTCAGATTACCGCGCTGTGCCACAGTGGGAACTTCATGGACCTTTTTTTTTTTTTTGATGAAGATGAAGATTTGAAATACTAATATTACAACAGTTATGATGATAGAAGACAAAAATACGAATTTAAAAATGTTTTTAAAGAAACATGCTGCATCACTTTGCTTCTTAGGGTCTTGGATTTTTCCAGCAGCAAATCAAGGATAGTATAACAACATATCTGTTCCAGTCACTGAATTTCTTGAGGTAACAGAGTAAGTTCCCAGAGAAGAGACTGTACATTTTGCTGTACCTGGTATAGGGCATGAAAGGCTTTTTGCTAGTTATCTATAAACTCAGGGAAAAAGAATAGCATGTGAACTTCATTCCTCACTTCCCAACAAAATTAGCTAGTTTAAGGCTTGCACATGGGAAGCTTGGGCCCAGAGAAGTTAAACAACTTTTCCAACATCACACAGCTAACACTGGAAACTCTGAGCACTGGACCAATGTCCATGTCTCTCGTTTCCCCTATGCCTCTTCCAGCCTCACCTTCCTGAAGATGAAGGTCAGAGACGTCTCAGCAGTGAAGAGAAGAAGCAAGAGTCTTGTATAGTTTTTAAATTATCAGAAGTTGTGTTAGTTGAATAGGAACTGGGTTAAGTATTATAAATGAAAATATTACCATAGAAATGCTCTAGCATGGTCCTAAGGACTTGGCATTGCAGAAGGAACATGCGAGAGAGATTCGAGACTCCTCAAAAGATTAGACTTAATGATGCCTTATGCTTTTTTTTCTTTGGCAGAACAAACCTGTAATGGCTTTTGGACTGATAACCCTTTCCCTTTGCGTGGCTTATATTGGTTATCTCCATGCGACACAGGAGAATAAGAAGGACCTCTATGAAGCTATTGATAGTGAGGGACACAGTTATATGAGGAGGAAAACATCTAAGTGGGATTAACAGTGCTGGTGCCTGCAGAGGAAGCTGTACTGGGGGCTCTGAAATCCTCCCCTGAAGATTAGGACCGCACAGTGTCATGTTTCTTGTTCTAAAAGATGCTACAGAGGAAGAAGGATAGCAGTTGCAGCCAGACCACAATAGTGAATGTTGTCCTTTCAAAACTGCAGCCGTTACCTCATTCTTTTTCCATGGAAAGAGCTTCTCAATATTTTCTTCTATTAAATCCTCTTATAAAAGTGCCATGACAATGGAAGTTATTTTTGTTCTACATAATAAAAATACCAGTGCTCTTAAAATTGCATAGCATTTTTAATATTTTAAGGTGAATTTTGCATATACAACTGTTGTGATGGTTAAGTTTATTTTGCTACTTGCAAAGGCAGTGTTCATTTTCTGCTTGGCACAGAACCTATGTTTGTGAAGAAAACAAAAACTAAATTATTGTAAAGCCTGCAGTTTTTATAGAGTCACAGATGGGTCATGTATTTCAGTTTTCCATTTCTGCTAATTTTGGTCCAGAATTTTATTTAATTGAAAAGGTACTCCCACTGAACTACTAAAATCAATATTAAATGAGAGAATAACCTGAAATAATTGGAGTTTCTCTTTTTCAAAAAAGAAAAAAGTATGTTATACTGAGGTATGATGTTTTTGACTACAACTAAATAGTATCTATTTTGGGTTTTGTAAACTAATGTTATAATGATGTAAATATAAGACCAAATACTCTGATACTCTGTTTTTTTTTTGGGGGGGGGGTTGGATTTTTAGGGCTGCACCTGTGGATTATGGAAGCTACCAGGCTAGGGGTCGAATCAGAGCTATAGCTGCCGGCCTACACCACAGCCACAGCAATGCCAGATCCAAGCTGCGTCTGTGAACTACACCACAGCTCACGGCAGTGCTGGATCCCCAACCCACTGAGCGAGGCCAGGGATCAAACCTGTGTCCTCATGGATACTAGTCAGATTTGTTTCCATTGAGCCACGATGGGAACTTCCAAGACCAGATACTCTTATAGTTATTTAAAAACTATAAGGAAAGAAGATCTAACTATAAGAACATGGGTTTACCTTACATAATTTGTCTCTTCCTGATGACGGTTTTAGACCTGTTTCTAGATATTTACCCCATTCTCCAAATCATTGAAATTGGAGCTCAGTAATAAATCTCATCTCTGAAATTTTGCTTCATTTATTATTAACAAGTAATAATAACTTCACAGGCGGAGTTTGTCATCATAATGTAAGCTTTTAATTTCCATTGCCTTCTTGCGGTTTTGCAGGATACATGAAAATGTAATTATGTCTGATTTGTAGATATTAAAGAGCTTAGCTAATTGAGTTATCTGCATACAGCTAAATTAAATCTTTACTACTGAGCCCTAAATATTACTTTGCTAGGTCTCTCTATATAGTACACTTCATATAGTTTAAAATGCACTTAGGTGGTATAAAATGACTTTTAATTTAAAGTATTACCCTTTGCCGTTGGTTATTAAAAAACTTCTGTTTTCAGCTTGTGCATTTAATGTCACATTGTCTACTGTTCAACAAAATAAATTGCTCTTTGGTGGGGGAGATAATTAGGTGAACTATCAGGAGATTATTGCAGGAGTTCCCTTGTAGCGTAGCAGGTTAAGGACCCGGCATTGTCACTACAGGTGCCATTCCTAGCCCAGGAACTTTCACATGCAGTGAGTGTGGCCAAAATAGAAATTAGTGCAGCAAAGAAGGGTAGCAGGAACTGGACAGAGGGTAGCCTTAAGCCACATGACACTTGTGTGAATGAACCAGAGTAGCAGTAGATTCAGCAAGGCACACAGCTGTGAAAAATAGTGCAAGGGCAGAATCACATGGAATTTTAGAAACAGGTAACCTAACTGTGTTACTGTATGTGGGGTGGTTACAAGTTATATAGCGCAGGCGTTCTGTGTGCAGTGTCAACGTCTGCATGGCTGTGTGTTGATGCTTTCATTCATTCTTCAAGGGAATATACCAGTTTGACGAAGTTGTCTAGGAAGGGGATGTTCAGGTCAAGATATTTGTAGCATTTTGGAGTTTGAGCTCAAGTGGTAGAAGGAATGCTTTCCAGTGCAGAAGTCTGGTTAAGACTGGGCAAACTTAGTAATGTAGATTAGGTCTTAAAGCAAGTCTTGATAAGAAAACTGTTGACCAGCAGCAAGGGACCTCTTTGCCCAGGGAAGTAATCTTTTCTGATAGAACTCTTTGCCCAAAGGAGCAAGCAGTTCAGTTGATTAATTGTTCTTAAGAATTTCCTGATGGAAACAGTGAAGTTATTTATTGTTGTAGTGCTTTATCTTGCCTAGGATAAACAATCTGTCCCAGTTTGCCAGGCACCAAGGGGGTCCTTGAGATGCAGGACTTTACATTTTAAAACAAGAACAACAATTTAGTTAACTGTGATTTTGAAAACCATTTTTTAACAGAAAGTATGGTAGGTTGAATAACATCCCCTGCCCCCACACCACCCCAGAGAGCTTGGATCCTCATCCCTTGAACCTGTGAATATGTTACATTATATGGCAAAGAGACTTGACTGATGTGATTAAGTTAAGGACTTTGAGATGGGGAGATTATCCCTTATTATGTGTGGGGCCTGATGTAATTATAAAGGTTCCTATAAGAGGGAGGCAACATCACCATGCAAACAGGAGGAGAAAAGGCTATGTTGATGTGAGCTCCTGGGCCAACCAATGTGAGTGGCCTCTGGAAGCTGGAAAAGACAAGGAAACAGGAACTCCCTGGAGCCTCTGAAAGGAACCAGCAGGCTGACACCTTAATTTTTGCCCCATAAGACTCATTTTGGACTTCTCACCTTCAGAACTGCAAGTGAATGAGTTTGTGTTGTTTTAAGCCACTAAATATGTGCTAATTTGTTATAGCATCAATAGGAAACTAATACAGAAAGTATCTGGGGAATGAACAGCTGTATCATGCTCCCTTTTGTCATGATTTCTGGTTGCTTTTATGAGCAAAGCTTGTCTTACCTAGCAACAGTTGCTAGGTAAGTTAGCAATTTAATCTAGAGTCCAGGAGGGAGCAACTCCAAATTCAGTGCCCAGATCTTCTATGGCAGAGGCTTTCAGTAACTTTCTTTACCATTAGGCACATAGCCACTACCTAATCATGGCAAATCATGTATTCCTTATAAGCCTCTAGCATCATCCTCAAACCTTGAACCTCTTCCAGCTTTCTCAAACTTCTAGCTTTTTAAAAAACTTTTTTTAATCCTAAGAGTGTTTTAACTGTACATAGTAAAAGACATCTTCAGTTTAATTATGATCGGAAATCCAAATTACACAAGCTTTGTTTGCTGTGCTGTTTGTAATAAAATAATTCCACCAGCCCCATTTGGGGAAACCTTCAAGCGGATCCATGAATACAAGCCATTTAAGACACGCTTTTACACTCACAAGGACATACTGGGTAAGTGACTTTGCTGTTTTCCTTTGTTCTAATGTTCATGGCATATATATCATTCTTCCTGTTCTGTAGACTTCTATCCGCTCTCCTGATCAAAGCTGCTTGTCCTGCAGGGTGTCTGTTTGGCATGAGAAGAATATGGGTTGAAATTGAGCTTCTCCACTTAACAGTTTTATGCCTTGGACAACTCTCAGTCTGTCTCCTTATATGTAAATAAGGCTGTTAATACTTGTTTTGTATGTTTGTTTTGAGGCTTTAATGAAATATTTGTACCTAGGCTAAAGCTACATAATAGTAACTGGGAGTTCTTTTCGTGTTTGCCTATACTTGGGCACCCACCATTCACCTGGGAGAGGAAGTAACTCTAAGTAACACTTAATAAATGGGTGAAAGACTATATTCTTTATTAGTAGCTGGTGACATAAAAATAGATACCAATAACATGAGAATAGGTACTATATATCCACTTCTTTTTTTTCTCTTTTAAATCTTTTTATATTAAATTTTTTGAAGTATAGTTGATTTGTCATATTTCAGGTATACAACAAATTGATTCAGTTTATATATATACATTTTTATTTTTTAGATTCTTTTCCATTATAGATTATTATAAGATACTGAATATAGTTCCCTGTGCTAAACAGTAGGTCCTTGTTGTTTCTCTGATATAAAGTAGTGTGTGTGTATTGGAGTTCCCATTGTGGCTCAGTGGTTAACGAATCTGACTAGGAACCATGAGGTTGCGGGTTTGATCCCTGGCCTTGCTCAGTGGGTTAAGGATCCAGCTTTGCCATGAGCTGTGTAGGTCGTAGACGCAGCTCAGATCCCGCATTGCTGTGGCTCTGGCATAGGCCAGCGGCTACAGCTCTGATTAGACCCCCTAGCCTGGGAATCTCCATATGCCATGGGAGCGGCCCTAGAAAATGCAAAAAAAAAAAAAGTAGTGTGTATCTGTTAATCCCAAACTCTTAATTTATTCCTTCCCTCCGTATAAATACTTGTAATGAGCAAATCAAATTGTAATTACGGGTTTCCTTCTCTCCTTATCCCCGTCAGGTTTTTCAGTCTGACTTTAAGCCTTACAAGTATTTCCCTAAGGACTCTCAAAATACTTGTTGGATCCTCTCCCTTTAATATGTTAAAATGGTGGTTAGATATTACTCCTGATCTTTAAAAATGTAAGAAGCTTGAGAATGGAGAGTGTTTTGAAAAAATACTAAAATGTAGGGGGAAGTCAAATTGGAATCACTCTCTGAAAATATCAGTACAGAAACTGATTACTGATTTTAACTTTTAGTAACTGTTTAATGTAACTTGTTAATTACAATCTGTATGTAATGATTTGACTTTTGACACCCAGAACAGTGGATATCCATTCTTGATATGCTTTTATTGATTGATCCCTTATGCCTTCTAGGATATCTGAAGTTAAACTTTAAGTGGATAAATTAAAGCAGGTTGAAATGTGTGTATAAATGCTGATGAGTGTTGCATGGGGCAGTGTACCACAGAACTTTTAAATCCTAACAGAGACTCATTGGATTTAATACTAATCCACACAGATCCACTAAACTAGAAACTTCAGAATCAGGCTTTAGCATGTGGGGTTTTTTTAATTTAAATATTTTTCATGTATTATAATAGCTTTTTATTTGGAAATAATTGAATACTAACAAGTTTTAAAAATAGAACAGAAAGGAGTTCCTGCCATGGGGTTGATGATCCAACTTGTCTCTGTGGAGGCACCAGGATTTTTTTTTTTTTTTTTTTTCTTTTTAGGGCCAAACCTGCAGCATATGGAGGTTCCCAAGCTAGGGGACAAATTGGAGCTGGAGCTGTCGGCCTACCCCACAGCCACAGCAATGCCAGATCCAAGCTGCATCCAAGGCCCATGCCATAGCTTGTGCCAACGCTGGATCATTAGCCCACTGATTGGGGCCACAGATCGAACACAAATCCTCATGGATACTAGTCAGGTTCTTAATCTGTTGAGCCACAACAGAAACTCCCAGAGGTGCCAGTTTTATCTCCAGCCCAGTGCAGTGGATTAAGGATCCAGCATTGCTATAGCTGTGGCATAGGTTGCAGATCGTGCCCAGTTTTGATTCCTGGCCCAGGAATTTCCATATGCCATGGGGGTGTCCGAAAAAAGAAAAAAAAAAAGTAGAAAAGAGAATTCCCATCTAGCTTCTCTCATTGATATCTTACATTATTCTGGTACATCATCAAAACCAGGAAATTAGTGATGGAACAATACTATTAATTCAGGTGCAGACTTTATATGCACTTTTTCCTTTGGGGGTTAGTTTTATGAAATTTATCATGTATAGACTCATGTAACCATCACTGCAACCAGGACATAGAACTGTTTTTTTTTGTTTTTTTTTAACCACAAAGAAACTTCCTCATATTACCTCTTAATGCCCCTTAACTCGAACTCCTGGCAACTGTTAATCTGTTCTCCATCACTCTAAATACAGCCATTTGAGAATGGTATATAAATAGAGTCATGCAGTATGTAATGCTTTGAAATTGGCTTTTTTTCACTCAGCATAACTCCCTTGAGACCCATCCAAGTTTTTTGTTTGTTTGTTCGTTTGTTAGTTATTAGGGCCCCACTCAGGCATATAGAAGTTCCTGGACTAGAGGTCAAATCGGAGCTGCAGCTGCCAGCCACGGCCACAACAAAGCAGGATCTGAGTGGCATCTGTAACCTACACTGAGATGCTGGATCCTTATCCAACTGAATGAGGCCTGGGGTCAAACCCAAACTCTCACAGACACTGTGTGATGTCCTTAACCCACTGAGCCACAGTGGGAACTCCCCATGTTGTTCTTTATATTACTATTTTGTACCTTTTTCAGCATGTGCATTTTTAAAAAGCTATGCAGGGATCCTATTGTACAATCGGAGTGAGAACAACTAATATAAAAAACTGGGACTTAAGTATAAAAAGGTAATAGTAGCCTACATTTGTATCACATTTTTATAAATCTCAACGCATTGCAATCACATTTCTTCCTAGATCTTTCACGGTGCACAGTGAATTATCTCTGCACAGTGTTGAGCCTGTGCAGTGTATGCCCACTCCTGTCATCGTATTCACTGCCTTGTTTTTAGACTCACTGATAATCTAGTAGCAAAGTCTCTTCGTCAGTGCCACCAAACATATAATTTCAGTTGCTGGTAACAGAAAGATAGCTCAGACTTGACTATATATAAAAGGGAATTTCTCAACTCTTTTTCATAGAGAATCCCAAGGGGGTCTGGCAGCAGGGTTTTCAGTCTGTCCACACTTGCTGTCATACTGAGTTGGCCTAATTGTTTACTGCTGCAGCTAGGCTTACTCCAGCAGCCGAGAAAGGAGTGGAAATGGTTCCAAACAGCTCTAATCATGTACTGCCTCCAGCTTAGAAACCTTAGAGACAAAAGAGCTATGTGCTCTTGACAGCCTTACATAAAATTCCGGAGAAGAACGTGGTTGGCCAGGCTCGAGTGTGTGCCCAACCATCGTCCCTGGAGGATGGGGATAAAGTGATGGGCCAAGCAGGTTGGGTGCTGCAGTTGACAGTCCCAGAACAGGGAGAGAGGGGCTATCTTAAGGAAAATGGATCCTGTTACCAGAGGGAGAGAAGAGGTGCTGGTCAGACAAACACATATGTCCCCAGTGTCCTATCTGTGTTTATTGCCAGTGAGGCACCATGAGAGATACAGTTTAGCCTGAGATGTGCTTTGGAATTTTAGGACATTGATCATTAAGACCTAATCACTGGAACGAGTAACAATTCCTATATAAGATGTGAGCACTGAATGGAATAAAGGATAAGGACAGTAATGGTGTGAATAGGAGAGAAAGATCACTGTGTGTGATTTCAGTGTCCCCATACAAGACACCTCTAACAACCTACTCTGGCAGGAGAAGATGAAGAAAGCCCTGGACCCAGCTCAGTGAGCTCAGGGCTGGGCTCCCGGGCCAGCTCAGTCCGCAGTTCTCCAATATTTTGTGGTCCTCGAACTTCTTTAGGCATTTTTTTTTTTTTTGGTCTAGGTAGAGAGGGCATTATTATGAGAATATTGTAATTTGAAAGTGAGAGCATTGACAGAGAAGCAGTAAACCCCTGATCTCACTCCACAACTGAAGCAGCTAAACCTGGGAAGACCTACTCCCTAGAAAGGCAAGCAGTGTATTGAAGGAAGCCTTCTGCTCCCACTTTCCTGGTGGAGGTCACTGCTACCCATACCCAGAGAGGTGCTGGACCATGTGCTAATGTTGCTTGAATATTCACTCGCCATTCTGCTCTGGGGTTGTGGAAGGGGCTCCTTTCTGCCATTTTACTCCTCCAGTTGCCTCCTTGTGGACTGAGTGTGATGAAGGGAGCTGACTCCAGCCAGGGGCTGTGGGTTCCCTTCTAATCAGGTAGGAAAGAACTTAGTGCTTTATTGTATTTTTAAAGATGGACATTTCCTGAAAGGATATATTTCTTAGAGAACTCTAATAAACAACTAGATAACAGTGAAAAGGAGAGCCAAGAAACAGCCTGTGCATATCTGTGATTTTTTTTCCCTCTCCACATACATAGATATTGGGACAGATATTCTGAATAAGGAAGAGCAGTTTCAGGAAGCTGTCCTCAAAGAACGGATTGCAGAAGCAGAAGCTGACATTTGGGCAAAGGTAAAAGAAGTTGGAGATCAACCTGAATGCGTCTCTGCAGTTCTTTCACTTTGGGGGTTTGTCCGAAAGAGCATAGTCAAGGCAGAACTGACTTTGAATGCTGGCTATCTGTGGGCCCTTGGCCAAGGCCTCTCTTTAATGGTCTTGGCTTCTTCAAATATAAAAGAAGAACAGTAATACCACTGAAGGATGGCTGGGAGTTCAATGAAATAATGTGCAGTGCTTGGCACACAGTAGGTGCTTAATGAGAAGCAGGAGCTTCCTACTATATTGCTCCAATGTGTGGATGACTCTGGCTTCCTCTATTCTCACTGGATTAAATTAAAAAAAAAAGACCTGTTGATAATTGTTTATTAGTGCTTAATATTTAATATGTAGACCACGTATTTGTGCAGTGCGTTAATGCCCTTAAATGCCTGTTTTTTTCTAAATCCTGCATCATAGCTGACTCCCCTTTGTTCCAAAGTCCAAGCTTGACACCTTGTCCACATGACTGCTGAGGGCCATGAGGGTGATTTGAGTGTATTGGGGCTCACAGTCAGATCCCCAGTCACTCAACCAAAGCAAAATCTCAATCCTCCAGCCCCCACTTCTTCCAGAGATAGAATGCCATACATGGCTTCCTTAAGAGGATTGAGAGCAGGACAAGCCACAGTGCTAGAACACTACTTCTCAGTTCCTCTATAAATAAACATCACAGCAAAGAGTGTTGGATTTGCTGAGTATTAGTCCCAGCAAAAGCTTGGTATAAAAGTACTTTGAAAGTACAAAATGCTCCAGGGCAAAGGGTAATATATATAAAAATTTTATAGTCATTTATCCTCATCAACAGTAATAATATTTAGAGTTCCTGCTGTGGCCCAGTGGGTTAGTGATCTGGCTTGTCTCTGTGGAAGTGCTGGTTCGACCCCCACTTAGCACACTGGGTTAAGGATGCAGCATTTCTGCAGCTGTAGCGTAGGTGGCAGCTCCAGCTTGGATTCCATCCCTGACCTGGGAACTTCCCTATGCTGCTGGGGCAGCTGAATAAGAAAAACAAAACAATAATAGCATTTAAATTGTGAACCATTATCATATACCCTTTACAAGGAAATGCTTCTGTGTATGACGTCAATTCAATTTAAATACAAGTACACCTAATGTTCTGGGCCTTCTTGTCAAATAGGATAATGAAGCCTCTTTCTGAAGACCCTGATGCAGGGGATTGGGGATGGTACTCAGTCCCCCTTCTCAGCAATTTCTAGCTTTGTGTATTTTTCCACTTCCCCATATTTTCCAGATTTCCTGTGATGAGCATACATTACTTTGATAGTCAATCAAGCAAGAAATAAAGTGCCAAAGAAAAAAAGACAACCCAGCAGACTGCAGTAAAGCTCTCTTTAGCAATTCCTGCAACAATGACACTGGCCCTGGGTTGGGCTGTGTGAGGGCATCTCTGGCTGAGGCAGCCAGTTTGCTGTGGGATGTTTGAAATGGGAACAGAGCCAGTAATCAGGGGCCTCATGGTTGGCACTAATTGTCATTAAACATGAAAATTTGATGTATATTGATAACTAAATGAACTCTTTCTTTCAAAGGCTGATGAACGTCAGAGACAAGCAGTGAAGAAAGCCCTCGATGAAGCAAATGACATGCACAAAATGAAAATTCAGATTTTGAAAGAACATCATCAAAAAGACTTGCAGGTTTTTACAGTGGCTTGCTTATCATTTGTTTTTTATTTATTTGGATGTAGTTAAATTAGTAAAAAAAAAAACAAAACCCAAAAAACTCTGGCAAGGGAATGGGAGGGAAAAAAAACCCATCATATGTGAAATCTAGGTGTCTCATGGAGGTTGGTTGGGAGGTCCAGGGTTTTCATAGAAGAGATGCCAGGCTCCATGGTAGCAGTGACACCCAGGTGCAGGGGAATCCCTTTGACACAGTGAAGCCAACCCTCATGAGGCTCCCAGGCATGAAGGAGCCACTCCTGCCTGCCCCACCCCACATCTCTGGTCCTGGCTCTCCTGCTCTCACTGCCCTTCTTCTGGGTCCTCAAACGTAAAGGACCCAAGTCCCCAAACTTCTGGGTCCCACTCTTTCCCACTTCAAAGACTTTGCCAGAGTGTTTTTCCTGCACTTCATCAAACATCACTAGCCAAGGGAAGCCTTACCCATGGGTCAGCTCCGCCCGGCCGCCCATATACTTGGTACTTAGTCCTCTTTCACAGAAGTCACCACCCAGCACTGGTGTAAGGAAATAGATTGGAGGGTGACTTGCTGAATGTCTGATCGCCACAGGCCTGCAGCCTCCTTATGGGCATATCTGTCTTGCTACCACCTTCGTCCTGGGGCCAGCATGGTGCCTTGACTTTGTAAGTGTGAAATCAGGCACTGAGCAGAGGAAGAAGGCTCTTCTCTCCCTCCTCCTGGACTCTCTGATTGCATCCTTTTTCCTAGATTTGCATTTACTGTGGTGCCAAGAGGTACCCTGAGTTGTTTCTCAAGTATTTTCTGCAGGAGCAGAGGTCATACACTGAGGGGAACTCTTTCTGAACTTGTTCAAGTATGTGACTTTGGGTAAATAGTAAACTGTGTAAACAGAGATCCAGGAGTTCCTTACACTGTTCAGCACAAAATCTGCTCAAAGGAAAAGGATGCAGAACTGTTGGCACATGTGGGCCACTGGAGGGACAGGACAGGAGGCCATGCAGGTGTGCTGATTCATAGGCAGAGGCTGGAGGGAAAGTGGCAGAAGTTTGGCCCCAGGTTTGGCCTAATTTCATAAGAACATAACCAACAGTTAGGGGATCATAGGCCCATTTATCCATTGTTTTGGCGATGAGCACCTGCCATTTATCAGATCTATACTAGGTGAGATTAAATGGACTGTTGTCCTCAGAAGCATGCAGGCAGGGAAAGGAGCTCCACCCCCAGGGCCCCTAAAGAGTTGGGGGGAGCTCCCTGCCTGGCTCCAGTGGCCATGGCCCCTGAGGGGTTGGCTGTGGTGGTCCATGAGGTTGCGGGTTCGATCCCTGGCCTTGCTCAGTGGGTTAACGATCTGGTGTTGCCTTGAGCTGTGGTGTAGGTTGCAGATGCGGCTCGGATCCCAAGTTGCTGTGGCTCTGGCGTAGGCTGGTGGCTACAGCTCCGATTCGACCCCTAGCCTGGGAATCTCCATATGCCACAAAAGCAGCCCAAGAAAATGGCAAAAAGACAAAAAAAAAAGTGAGGAGCATTTATAACATGTCCAGACAAGCTGCTGCTTAGCTATCGGGTACCAGGATGGATGGCTGCACTGGTTCTTGAATAGTGAATCCTTCTCTATCAGTTGATAAATAGCTATTCCCCAAGCCCCCTAATACCTTTGTCACCCTGGACCTCCCCTTACAAGGGGCAGCCATTTACACGGGTGTGAAGCTCTAGGATCCTGCCCAGTGTATACATTTTATTTTATTTTATTTTTATTTTATTCTTTTGGCTGTGCCTATGGCATTTGGAAGTTCCCAGGCCAGGGACTGAACCTGCACCATAGCAGTAACAACACCAGATTCTTAACCAGCTGAGCCATTAGGGAACTCCCCAGAGGATACACATTGTAAATATCACTCGTGGCATTAGGTTGTGACGGTAAAAGGGTAACTTAGATATGATGCCTCTTTCTAGGAGCTCACATCCTAGTCTTGCTGTAAGTAATCTGATTGTACCCCATAGAGTCTTTGCGTAGAGTTGATGCACATACTGTTAAAATAGAAGAAGTACCAAGAAAATGTAAAGGGGAAAAGTTAGAGGGAGGTTGACCTTTCTAAATTATTCTAAAAAAGCCTTGGTGACTTTTTTTTTGTATAATGAAGGAATGATTTGTCTAAGAGGGACATGCAGGCTTGTTTTAGCTGTCGGATACCTGGACATGGACATACTGCTTCTCAGTGGGTGTCTCTGAATCACCTGCTTTAGAGGCTACTTGCCTGCAGATTCCTAGGCCCCACTTGACTTACAGAGTCACCACCAGTGTTTTTAACCAGCAGCCCATGTGATTTTCACACATAAATAAAATTTGAGATTATTGGAGTTCCTGTCATAGTGCAGTGGAAATGAATCCGACTAAGAACCATGAGGTACGGGTTCGATCCCTCGCCTTGCTCAGTGGGTTAAGGATCTGGCATTGCCATGAGCTGTGGTGTAGGTCGCAGATGCAACTTGGATCTGGTGTTGCTGTGGCTGTGGTGTAGGCTGTCAGATGTAGTTTGGATTAGACCCCTAGCCTGGGAACCTTCATATGCTTCGGATGCGGCCCTAAAAAGCAAAAAAAAAATTGAGATTATCAATATAGAGAGCAGAAAACCAAACCCTCCTAGAAGCAAACAGCATTACATTCTGATGCACAGAGATCACCAGGTATTACTCTTCTGTGATGTTAAGAATTTGGGATAAGGAGTTCCCGTTGTGGCTCAGTAGTTAACGAATCCAACTAGGAACCATGAGGTTGCAGGTTCGATCCCTGGCCCTGCTCAGTGGGTTAAGGAACTGGTGTTGCCATGAACTGTGGTGTAGGTCGCAGACACGGCTCGGATCTGGTGTTGCTGTGGCTCTGGCGGAGGCTGGGGCTACAGCTCTGACTAGACCTTTAGCCTGGGAACCTCCATATGCCATGGTTGTGGCCCTAAAAAAAGGACAAAAGACAAAAATAAATAAATAAATAAAGTAAATGACAAAATGGAAGCTAAGGGAAAATGAGAGTAGGAAGTATAATGAAGTCAGATGTGATCTAAAACTTAAAAATAAGAGTTTCTGTTGTGGCTTAGCAGGTTAAGAACCTGACATGGTGTCTGTGAGGATGTGGGTTTGATCACTGACCTTACTCAGTGGGTTAAGGATCCAGCGTAGGTCACAGATGTAGCTCAGATCCTAAGTCGCTGTGGCTGTGGTGCCGGGCTGCAGCTTCGATTCAACCCCCTAGCCTGAGAACTT
The DNA here is from genome assembly GCF_016906955.1 of Phacochoerus africanus. Lineage (NCBI taxonomy): Eukaryota > Metazoa > Chordata > Mammalia > Artiodactyla > Suidae > Phacochoerus > Phacochoerus africanus. Next base: position 55,716,305 of record NC_062545.1, read on the forward strand.
CCATATGCCACGGGTCTGGCCCTAAGAAGAAGAAAAAAAAAAAAAAAGAAAAAGAAGAAAACTTTAAAATGTATGTATGCCACAAGGTCTTGTGCCGTTAGCAAAGCTGGGCCTTGAGCTTTTCGGCAGTCAGTGCAAAGAGGAAAATGCCACAAATCACCATGTCCATAAGGTCACAAATCAGGGTTAGGGGGCTCAGATCTTCCCATGTGTGATGCCTGAGAGAAATGTCTCCCAAGGGAGACACTGTGTAATAAATGTCTGCCTAGCATCTGCATAGTAAAGATAATGGATTTCATGAGGCTGTCTTTTATCTCAAAATAGGGGTCAATTCGCTCCAAATGCATTTCAGGGAAAGTAATTTAACTGGAAGACGTTCCATTGAATAAGAACACTGCCAGACAGTAGCTCATTGAATTCTTTTTGTAGCTTTACATATGTATTAGACATGCCATGTGAGCCAATAAAATGATTTAGCTTTTACTAAGTCATTGTGTTAAAAGGGGCCAGGGTTTAATTCTCTGAATCCTAGTTCAGGACCCAGTCAAAATAAAGGGCAGGGGTGTCATTTTTCAATTCCCGAGATTCAAATAGAAATGTATCATGATAACATTTCATCTATCTAAGGCTCAGCCATTTGGCAATCTCAGTTACTGAAAATATACTAGACAACTCAGAGATAATCCCTAAGAAGTGAAAATGGTGAATGATGGCCTCTGACTATGAACTAGAGGCTCAGGCTCATTACTCAGAGCAGAACCTCTCCAGTCCCTGCTCAGTGCTTGTCTCTGGGAGACAAGCGGGGTGGGGTGAGGCGTGGGGGGGAGGCAGTGAGTCAGGAACAGAGGGGACTCCATTGTACTGAATCTCTGGAAAGACCCCAACATCACAGCCAGCAGTGAAGCGAGACAGTGCGGCTGAGAATCCTGCTTTCTCTTCCTACTATTTCTACTGATTCACTCTAAAATAACTTAGTTTCTGTTTTTTTGTTTTTGTTTTTGCTATACCTGCAGCATGTGAAAGTTCCCAGGCCAGGGATCAAACCTGTGCCACAGCAGTGACCTGAGCTGCTGCATTGATAACAGCAGATCCTTAACCCAGTGTTCCTCAAGGGAACTCCAGAAATAACTTAGTTTCTTTATGTTCTCTCCTTATCCATAGAGATACCCATTTACTTTTTTTTTTTTTTTTTTGTATTTTCTAGGGCCACACCTGTGGCATATGGAGGTTCCCAGGCTAGGGGTCTAATCAAAGCTATAGCTGCCGGACTTCACCAGAGCCACAGAAACACAGGATCTGAGCCGTGCCTGCGACCTACACTATAGCTCACAGCAACACCGGATCCTTAACCCACTGAGTGAGGCCAGGGATCGAACCCACAACCCCATGGTTCCTAGTCGGATTCATTAACCACTGAGCCACGACAGAAACTCCCCATTCGCTTTTAAATGAAAGTTTTGAAACTCCCATATGGAATTAATTGCCTCTCCCTTCTGGCCTGCTTTCCTGTTTAAACACTGGTTGCAGGATGAGGTTTTAGTCTCCTCTGCAAGGCAGTGAGTCCTGAGGACAGGGCATCCAACATCCTACAAGTCTCGTTGGGCCCAGTGCTGCACTGTGCGATCAGTGGCATTTCCAGGGAGAAAAGGCTTTTCTTGGAAGCCTGTTTCCCTCATAAGGTTTGACAAGTGCCTCTTCTCTTTACGTGGCTGAAGGCACCACTGGTCCTACCCTGGAGCAGTGGAGCCCATGTTCCTCTCTCCTCCATGCCAAGGAGGCTGGAACAGTTGAGAAGGACAGTGGGGACTCGTGGGTGGGCTCCTGTGACTGCCTCCTGGGCCCCTTCTTGCTGCCCGAGTTTGAAGCTTTCCTAGCCTGGAGACTCTCAGAATCACTGTATCTGCTATTTTCCAGGACTGACTCCTGTCTCTACCTCTAATCGTGGATAAGGATGATAGGGCACCGCAGAATGTTTGGACAGTCAAGAAAAATATATCCATAACCCAATTACTTCTCTTTCTTTCTTTTCTTTCTTTCTTTCTTTCTGGCCGCTCATGAGGCATATGGAGGTTCCCAGGCTAGGGGATCTAATCGTAGCAGCTGGCCTACACCACAGCCGCAGCAACACAGGATCCAAGCCATGTCTGCAACCTAAACCACAACTTATGGCAACACCAGATCCTTAACCCACTGAGCAAGGCCAGGGATTGAACCTGCAACCTCATGGTTCCTAGTCAGATTCGAGTCCACTGCGCCACGACGGGAACTCCACCCAATTACTTTTCTTTTTGCATGTTCCTTTTCAATATTGTCTATATACATACTTATGCTTTTTAGTTTGTTTCTGGTTTTACCTAGCATCATTATAATGAAGCTTTTGCATAGAGTACACACTTTTTCCCATTTTCAATAACCACGTAATATTCCATGATATGGATATTCCATTCTGAGTTGTGGGGGCTTTTTTGCAATTTTTTTGTATCCCTTTACTTTAAAAAATTATTTTTTAATTGAATGAAAGCTTCTTTAAATTCTATAGTGCTTTACAATTTTTTCAAGTTTCATACACATAATTTCATAATATTCCATAATAACCCTTTTTCTCCCCTACCTCTATCATACCCCTCCCCCTTCCTTCTTTTCACTGGTAACCACTAGTTTGATCTATCTGTGAGTCTGCTTCTTTTTTTTTGACCATGCCCAGGACATGGAAAATAACAACCAGGGAACCTGCACCACAGCATTGAGCTAAGCCACTGCAGTGACAATGCCAGATCCCTAACCTGCTGCACTACAAGGGAAACCTTGCTTCATTTTTATATACTCTTATTTGTATTTATTTATTTATTTATTTATTTTTGCTTTTTAGGGCCACACCTACGGCATACAGAAGTTCCCAGGTAATGGGTCTAATCAGAGTTACAGCTGCCAGTCACAGCCACAAACACAGCCATGCCAGATCCGAGCTGTGTCTGTGACCTACACCATAGCTCAGGGCGGTACTGGATCCTTAACCCACTGACGGAGGCCAACCTCATTGTTCCTAGTTGGGTTCGTTTCCGCTGCACCACAAAGGGAACTCTTATTTATTTATTTTTAAAAATAAATTTTATTGGAGTATAATTGACTTATGAAATTGTGCTAGTTTCAGGTGATACACTCTTGTTTTAAATCATCAGCCCTCACTGGTGCACATTCCATCGGGTAGAAGAATCATGACTGGAATAACCTCTTAATGTTCTTTTTTAAACATCAAACCTGTAACATCTAAACCTAGTATTCCTGTTGCTTAAGGACATGGCAGCTAAAACCAAGATCGAGTTGCATCAAAACATGGAGGACGAGCTGCAGCGCGAGCGCCTGGCTGCCGAGCAGCGCATGGTCCACAGGATCCAGAGGGTCATGATGGAGTGCCACCGCGAGAAGGTCCAGGCCGTGGAGGAAGCCCGGGCAGAGGAGAGGCGCAAGGCTCAGGAGGCCATCCAGGCCCAGAGAAGGTACCCAGGGGGCACCCCTGCAAAGCGACATCTTACTCTCTCAAAATCAACTTAGGGAGGTGCACGAGGCTGAGGCACATAGGGGGATCATCCCCAGTCTCTATGTTTTTTTTTTGTCTTTTTGCTGTTTCTTGGGCCGCTCCCGCGGCATATGGAGGTTCCCAGGCTAGGGGTCAAATCGGAGCCGTAGCCACTGGCCTACACCAGAGCCACAGCAACATGGGATCCGAGCCACGTCTGCAACCTACACTACAGCTCAGGGCAACGCCGGATCGTTAACCCACTGAGCAAGGCCAGGGACCGAACCCGCAACCTCATGGTTCCTAGTCGGATTCGTTAACCACTGCGCCACGACAGGAACTCCAGTCTCTATGTTTTTGCATTTTTATTATGGAATGTATCAAACATAGACCACGATGTATAATATTACTGCAGAATGTGGGGGTGGGGGTGAAGTTCTCACCATGGCGCAGTGGGTTAAGAATCCAACTGCAGCGGCTCAGGTCGCTGTGGAAGGCAGATTCCATCCCCAGCCTGGTGCAGTGGGTTACAGAATCCAGCATAGGTCTCAGCTCCAGCTGGGATTCAGTTCCTGGCCCAGGAAATGACTGTTAGCGCAGTCATTTAAAAAAAAAAAAAAATGGATTTCCCATTGTGGCTCAGTGGTTAACGAATCCGACTAGGAACCATGAGGTTGCAGGTTCGATCCTTGGCCTCGCTCAGTGGGTTAAGAATCTGGCGTTGCCGTGAGCTGTGGTGTAGGTCACAGACAAGATACGAAAAAAAAAAAAAGGCTGTGTGTGTGTATGGGTATATGAGTGTGTGTGTGGATGAAAGAAAAATAACAACATGAATGCTCAAGGCCCTACCAGAGGTCGGCAGGGATTGAAAACTGCTGACGATTCTGAAGCCCCATGGGTTCTTCCTCAATCACGTTTCCTACCTCTCTTTGGGTGTAACTACTGTCCTAAAAATTGTCTTTCATTCTGTATCTCCAGTTTTAGGTGAGGAGAGGGAAGTCAGCCCATATTGTACACTATCATGGATGTGTTACTTTTGGTCTTTTTCTTATTATACAAGTCATAATTCTGTTAATGAAGCTGACATTAGGGAATTATAGAGTGAGCAAAAACTGCTAAGTCTCAACTCACTGCTTCCTACCCTCTCCCTGTCTCCCAGGGACTATCATCTAAAGAATGGGGTCTGGAGTTCCTATCCATCCGACTAGGAACCATGAGGTTGCGGGTTTGATCCCTGGCCTTGCTCAGTGGGTTAAGGATCTGGCGTTGCTGTGAGCTGTGGTGTAGGTCGCAGACGCGGCTCAGATCCTGAGTTGCTGCAGCTCTGGTGTAGGCTGGTGGCTACAACTCTGATTAGACCCCCTAGCCTGGGAATCTCCATATGTCACGGGAGCGGCCCAAGAAATGGCAAAAAGACAAAAAAAAGAAAAAAAGAATGGGGTCTGTATCCTTCCATGCCCTTTTGATGTATTTACAGCCTTCTACGTGTGCATTGTCTCAAATAATTTTTACATAAATCGGATCATATATACATGTGTGAAAAATACCAGAGTAACCATTTTATACATGTAATGAACATTTGATGGAATTGACCCATTTAGTAGAACAGCAGTCAGGAGCCTTAGTGATTATCAGGACCAAGAGAAAAACCTCACTTTCTAGGTGTTCAGTGACTGCACAAGCAGCAGATTTAAGATAGAAAGCTCTATGTTTGGCCTCCTAGTCCTGGACTTGTCTCTTGCTTTGCTTCTTGAGTTAACAACTCTGTATATAATCAGTGGGTAAAACTGTCCTCGTTCGAACTGTTTAGGACAGGCCCAAAAGTAAAATCCTGGGGAGTTCCCGTTGTGGCTCAGCGGTACAAAACCCAACTGGTATCCATGAAGATGCAGGTTTGATCCCTGGCCTCGCTCAGTAGGTTAAGGATCTGGCATTGCCATGAGCTGTGGGGCAGGTCGCAGACACAGCTCAGATCTGGCATTGCTGTGTCTGTGGCTAAGGCCTGCAGCTGCAGCTCTGATTCGACCCCTAGCCTGGAAACTTCCGTATGCTGCACCTGCAGCCCTAAAAAGCCAAAAAAAAAAAAAAGGTAAAATCCTGTAAGAGATGCAAATAAATAAGGATGAAGGCTGCAGCTGTGGCTCTTTAGGCAGGACTTCCCTTGTTACATAGGCTGTAGGTCCTTGTGAGCTAGAGGAGGAAGTTAGGGAAGGCAGTAACCCCTGAGTGATTTATGGTCCAAAGCAGTGGAAGGTGGTTCTTCTTCCCTCTGCTCCTCACCTTCCATCTGCAGCACTCTGTCTGTCCTCTCCTCACATGCACCTGCAGCCTCCTGCTCCCTCCTTCACTCTTTTGTTTCTGTCCCCTTTGGTCCTTTCCTCCATGGTGTTCAAAAGGAAGATTTTTCAATGGCCATCTTTCACTGAACCAGTTGACTAAATATTAGGGAACTGCCATGCCTGTTATTTAAGTGTCTCCATCCAGAATGTCTCTTTCGTTCATTGATGAGTCCCTGGAAGAGACCCTGGCACATTGTGGACATTGTTGGTTTTTGGGTTTTTTTGCCTCTCCCATGTCATGGAGAATTTCCCAAGCCAGGGATCAAACCCACGCCACGGCAGTGACAATCCCAGATCCTTAACCTGCTAAACCACTAGGGAACACCAGGCATTCTTTAAATAGTTACCAAAAGGTTCAAATTTGACCCAGTCAGCTGAACCCACCCTGCAGCACACCAGGTCTTATTTCTAGACATTGCTAAATTCCAGTGTTCTTTAGAGCATTTGCAGAAACTAGCATATGGAGGAGGAGCACTGTTTAGAATTCCACTGTGGATCTCTTATTTGGCTATAAACTTTTACTCAAGACTTCAGGATTCAGAACGTTGACATGACAAGTTTGTTAAATGCACAGAAAAACTTTTTTTTTGTGGATTGAGGTGTTTAAATTCCAAACAGACTATCTAGGAGACGCTGTGCTCTTTCTCTTAAGGTAAAGAAAGTCTCTTTCTTTCTTAAAAAAGAAAAAAGAAATAAACATCTTTGCTTGGAAAGGTGCTGAGTGTTTTCTAGCCCCAGGCAAAGGCCTGACTGAAGGGAGTGCTCAGGAATGTGTGTGGTCACGGCTGTACCTCCTGAGGTCAGCCACCCTTTACTCCACACCAGCACACACAAGGGCCCTTGGTGTGCTTCTCATTGCATCCTCACACCCCTGCCTGGGGGAGTTCAGGCGTCCTCCATATCGTCAAATGAACACTTTGAATCTTAGAGTCTAAGCAACTTCCCAAGGACACGTGGAAAGGAAGTGACAGGGTCCAACTGGAACTCTGGTCTGTTTGATGCCCAAGCCTGTGACTTTCCATTCCGCTACCCTGCTCACTTCACCAGAGCTCATCCAGTGCCTTCTGGGGATGTGGTCCTGAGCTGGGGCACAGAGGAATAAGGCCCTTTCCTCAACATCATGTGAAGTAACTGAAGCATGGCTGCCCCATGTGAGCAAGCCTAGAGTGACGTGTATAAGGAACTCATGGGTGCTGGAGGAATTCTCAGCCCTGGAAAGATTAAGCAAAGAGTGTGGGGCTGTGTGGCAAGGTGGGTTTCTTGGAGGAAATTAGTCTCGGTTGGGCCTTAGAGAGCGAGGAGGAGGGCCCATTTGTAGAAGACTGAAAGGAGAGGGGACAGCACCAGCAGACACATGGAGGGAAGAGGTGGGGGGCAGGTGGGGAGGGTAGTTAATGAGAGGGAGCCTGGGGAAGGTTGAGAGAATTAATACCCCAGAGATATAAACTCACTGCTGGAGGTGGGCCTCTGGAGATACACCCCAACCCCACCCCCCGCCCACCTGTACGATGCTACAGCCCCAGGTTGGGTATAATAGGCTTCTTCTACAGAGCAGGTGCAATAGGCTGGAAGTGTCTCAGGCAGAACATCAGAATCCATTTTCCTTATAAACACAATGCTGATGGCTGATTAAAATAGTGCTGAGAGAGCCCTGTAGTTCAAGAGAAAACGGATCAATAGCTCTTTGTGGGCTCACCCAGCAAATGCTCTATATTCAGTGTTGCTCCAGATATTTGATATGCAAATAAATTTGGGAACAGATCCCTTCATAATTAGGAATTGCCTATGAAGAAATGAAGCATTGGTTTTTACTGTACCAACACTGGAAAAATAACTGGGAGAAGTTGGAATGGACATTCCAAAAAATACTCCATCCTTTTATTACCAGTCCAAACTGAGTCCGCTTGCCCCCTACCCAGTAAAGCCAATCCACTGACTCTGGGTCGTGGTGAAGGAAAGTGCAGGGTGTTTTGCAGGGCGTCAAGCAAGGAGTCTCGGTAGCTAGTGCTTGAAAGGCCCAAACTCCCCAAAGGCTTTCAGGGAAAGGTTCTTTAAAGACAGGGTGATCATAGATATGATAAATTCATTTGAGTAATAAAAAAATGTAAATAAAAAAAAAATAAGGAGTTCCTGTCGTGGCACAGTGGTTAACGAATCCGACCAGGAACCATGAGGTTGCGGGTTCAATCCCTGGCCGTGCTCAGTGGGTTAAAGATCTGGCATTGCTGTGAGCTGTAGTGTAGGTGGCAGACGCAGGTGGTGTCCTGCGTTGCTGTGGCTCTGGCGTAGGCTGGTGGCTACAGCTCCGATTTGACCCCTAGCCTGGGAATCTCCATATGCCGTGGGAAGCGACCCTAGAAAAGGCAAAAAGACACACAAAAAAAATAAATAAAATAAAGACAGGGTGAGTGAGGGGGGAGGGGTTGTGAGGAATGTGATCAGCTTGAGGACAGTCTTCTGATTGGCTGGTGGTGAGGAACTGGGAGTCACCATCATCAACCTTCTGGTTCCATCTGGTCTGAGGTCTTTGTGCTTGTGGGCAGCATACAGTTAATTTTTCGACCTAGTGGGGGTTTCAGCATCTGTAGGACAGCTCAAAGGACATGGCTCGGAATATTATCTATAGCCCTCAAGGGGACCTAAAGGTCCTTGACTTTGTTTAATAGCTAAAGTATTATTATTTTGTTTTGCTTGACTGTTTTCACTCTGCATTTTCTTACTTCTCTGGTTAAATTTACTCTTTGAAACTTGGGGAAGGCTTAGGAGGCTAAAGTTTTTCTACAGGTAAGAGTCGGGCAAAGGATATGTGGGGGGTCTGCTCAAGGAGGGCCCCATAGGGTCCTGCTCAGTTACATTTTCAGCGAGAACAGATTTTGGTAGTAAGAAGTTTAAAGGGTGGGAGCTAGTGTTATCTGAGCTACACTTTGAGCAGATGCACTTGAGATCAGCTCCAGTGGAGCCTTCTATTCAGCCACATAGCTGGACACCTCCTCTGTGTGGGTCCAGAGAAAGCCAAGCAGACCTGCTTATGATGGAGCCGTGGTTCTGGAGAAAGGGTATAGTTACTTTCTTGGGGATTCAAGGCTGGCTCAAGGAAACTCCTTCTAGTTCCTTCTGCTCTAAGCCCCCCGGCCTCCGATGATCATCTTCACAATCTCACCAACATCTTGAGGGTTTTATAAAACATCAGACTGAATCCTGAGGCTGTGCATAGATGCACCTTCTGAACCCTGTCTATGCCTCTATTCTTCTGTGACCCAGGCTAAGAATCAGGAAGTTGGTTTTGATTCTTCTTCTTTCTACAGCCCCTAAATCCACCAATAATGAATTCTGGCACCTGTGACTTTGTAATATTTCTATGATTCTTCCCTTTCTCTCCCTCTTTTTATCCCTTTCTCTTTCATCATTAATTTAGACCCCAATCATTTATACTCAATATTGCGAAACAGTACGAATTGGTTTCTACTTCATCCAACTCAGATTCGATTTACCTGATATTATCAGAATAATGATTCTAAAATGTTATTTTCATTGTGTTGCCCTCCTGTTGAAAAATGTGTAGTGATCTCTCGTACTATTGAAGCAGGTCATGTTTTCTGTTGAAGGGCAGAAACTCTCCCATTTGCTCAATAACTACATCTCTCTAAGCCTCATTTTTCCTCACCTGCTGCATGGGAATAATGAACATAAACAAATAAAAATAGTGCTGGCTTCCGTGGGTGAAAATTAAATGAGATAGAGTGCATGTAAAATGCTTAGCACCGTCCCTGGGACCCAATAAGTGCTCAGTAAATGTTAATGCTTGTTATTGATGATGGACATACCCCAGTTGGTGGGAAAAGGATTGAGGAAAATGGCATAGCAGCTAGAGAAGCAAAGGACAGATGATGTTTACCTCCAGGTTGGGGAAGTCTGTCAGGTTTGAAAGTCAAATTGAAGGAATCTGAGGCAGTGAGAGATTTGCATCTTGGAGGACAGAAGCTGGGGGCGGGAGGTGGTGAGTCTTGGAAAGAATTGTATTAGACTAGGAGGCAGAGAGGGGAGGGTTTTTAGTAACAGCTATAAATACTAGAATTCATCATTTGTAGGTTTTTTTAAATTCTTCAGTCTCGAGAGGTTCTGTTCAAGCTAGGTAATGGGAGATATCCACCAGAGGTGTATCCCAGTGGCCAAGAACCTTTGCCCTGGACTCAGACTGCCTGCATTACAGTGCTTGTTTTGCCACTTTTTTTCATTAAATGAAATTGAGCAAGTTACTTGACCTCTCTGAACCTCAGTTTCCACATCTGTAAAATAGGCCTAATAACAGAACTGCCTCTTAGACTTGTTTGAGGAATCATTGAGTTAATACATGCACTGAATACTCATCAACCTGCAGGGCACATGGTGAGAATTTACTGTGATTGGCTGCTATAAATTAATTTATTGATAAACAGAGGCCTGTAAATTCATTCAACTAGGGTTCTCAAAATGTGATCCCAGGACGTCTCAGAGTCCCTGAGACCCTTTCAGGGGTCCCCAAGGTCAAAGCTGTGTTTTTCTTCTTTTTTCTTTGTAGGTCCACATCTTTGGCATATGGACATTCCTGGGCTAGGGGTTAAATCAGAGCTGCAGCTGCGGTCTACACCACAGCCATAGCAACACTGGATCTGAGCGATATCTGTGACCTACACCAGATCCTTGACCCATTGATTGAGGCCAGAGATCAAACCTGCATCCTTGTGGAGACTACATCAGGTCTTTATCCTGCTAAGCCACAATGGGAACTCCTTTTTTCTTTCTTTTTTTTTAATTTTATTTAATATTTGCTTTATATTGGAGTATAGTTGATTTACAATGTTGTGTTAGTTTCAGGTATAGGGCAGAGTGATTCAGTTATACATATACATATATCCATTCTTCTTCAGATCTTTTTCCCAGATAGGTTTTTATGTAATATTAAGTAGAGTTTCCTGTGTTATACACTGGGTCTTTATTGATTATTTATTGTATATATAGAAGTGTAGATGTGGTTTTTTGCCTTTTTAGGGCCACACCTGAGGCACATGGAGGTTCCTAAGCTAGGGGGTCCAATGGGAACTGTAGCCACCAGCCTATACCAAAGCCACAGCAATGTGGGATCCAAGCCACATCTTCAACCTACACCACAGCTCATGGCAATGCCAGATCCTTAACCCTCTGAGCAAGGCCAGGGATCAAACCTGAGTCCTCATGGATATCAGTCAGGTTTGTTAACTGCTGAGCCACGATGGGAACTCCTAGTAGAGTATATGTATTAAAAGTTATTTTCTTGGAAATCCCATCATGGCACAGTGGTTAACGAATCTAACTAGGAACCAGGAGGTTGCAGGTTCGGTCCCTGCCCTTGCTCAGTGGGTTAAGGATCTGGCATTGCCGTGAGCTATGGTGTAGGTCACAGACACAGCTCAGATCCCACGTTGCTGTGGCTCTGGCGTAGGCTGGCAGCACAGCTCCAATTGGACCCCTAGCCTGGGAACCTCCATATGCCGCAGGGGCAGCCCTAGAAAAGGCGAAAAGACCAAAAAAAAAAGTTATTTTCTAAATAATACTAAGATGTGAGTTGCCTTTCTGCTTTCATTATCTCATGAGTATATTGTAGTGTTTTCCAGGGTTTTATTATGAGTGATATCTGAAGAGATTGAAACAATGTGAAAATCTAGCTTTTTTTTCCCTAGCCAGACAATAAAGAGTTTTGCCCCAAAAGTAAAACAATGCCACTTTTCTCACCAAAAAAAAAATTTTTTTTTGGTTTTTTTAGGGCCGCAACTGTGGCACATGGATGTTCCCAGGCTAGGGGTCGAATCGGATCTGTAGCCACTGGCCTACACCACACCCATAGCAATGTCAGATCCGAGCCATGTCTGTGACCTATACCACAGCTCATGGCCATGCCAGATCCCTGACCTACTGAGCGAAGCCAGGGATAGAACCCGCAACCTCATGGTTGCTAGTCGAATTCGTTTACACTGAGCTACAACAGGAATTCCCGGAAATTTTTTTTCATGTAGAAAATATATTTTTCATACAAGGTAGGTTTTATATGTTGACATTTCATGGATTTCTTTTTTTTTTTTGTCTTTTGTCTTTGTTGTTGTTGTTGTTGTTGTTGTTGTTGCTATTTCTTGGGCCGCTCCCGCGGCATATGGAGGTTCCCAGGCTAGGGGTTGAATCGGAGCTGTAGCCACCGGCCTACGCCAGAGCCACAGCAACATGGGATCTGAGCTGCATCTGTAGCCTACACCACAGCTCACAGCAATGCCAGATCCTTAACCCACTGAGCAAGGGCAGGGACCGAACCTGCAACCTCATGGTTCCTAGTCGGATTCGTTAACCACTGCGCCACGACGGGAACTCCTCATGGATTTCTTGATACTTCACATGAATTTATCAATGTTTCTTAAGTGTTTGACTCTTCTAAAACTGTTAGGGTCACTAGATACAACCCATATAAATGAAAGTTCTTTGAGTTTCTTGGTCATTTTAAGAGCAAAAAGTGGTCTTGAGACCAAAAAGGTTGAGATGGCTATCCTAGAGTATTGCTCAGATGGAATCAAGATTTAGAGCTAAATTCGACCTGTGAAGTAAGTCTCCTCCCCTTGGGCTAAAGGTAAGCAGCTGGGTTGATAGAAATACTTCCTCTAGGGCTTTGGAACTCTGACCCTACTTCTTCATTTTTATTTTATTTTTTTTAATTTTATTTATTTATTTATTTATTTTTGTCCTTTTTGCTATTTCTTGGGCCGCTCCCGCGGCATATGGAGGTTCCCAGGCTAGGGGTCGAATCAGAGCTGTAGCCACTGGCCTACACCAGAGCCACAGCAACGCAGGATCCGAGCCGCGTCTGCGACCTACACCACAGCTCATGGCAATGCCAGATCGTTAACCCACTGAGCAAGGGCAGGGATCGATCGAACCCTCAACCTCATGGTTCCTAGTCGGATTCGTTAACCACTGCGCCACGCCGGGAACTCCAACTTCTTCATTTTTAGAACTCTGCCTCCTTATGTTTCTGACCATGGTAGACTCAGGTCCCTAAAGTTAGTATTGGGCACTAGACTAGTGGCCTCGCCCTAGCCCGCAGTGGAAAAGTCTGGGTGCTCTTTCCCTGTGCTGAAAAAGTTTTTTGATTAACATCTAAGGCAAAAGCTCCTCTCTGTCAGCCTGTCTTGGACCTGGTGACTCATGCAAACAATGCCATAGTTCCTTCTACTTCTGTGGTGAAAGACCAAATCTTTTTGTCTCTTGTGGTTAATCCATCTAACTATTGATATTAAACCCATATTCTTTTTTGTAGAGAGGCCATGGAAGAACTTTTGAGTGCTGGTGTCACAGTTATGAAGGATCAGAAGAAGAGTGTGAGCCAAATGATAAAGGAAAAAGAACATGAAATAAACATCTACTATAGCATGGCTCAGCGGCAGAAGCAGGAAGAGGTTCAGGAAGTGCTTCAAGAAGCTGAGAAGACACACCAGGCCAAGCTTGGGAATGTGATGGATAAACTGGTTAACACTCAGGGGGAGCTGCTGACCATAGCGAAGCAACTGGGAATTATGACAAATTGGAAAGATTTCCTGGAGGAGGAGTTACAAGAAACGAGGGCAGCATTTCAAAAATACATCAATTACACATTTCCTAAGCTCTCACCGGGACAGGCAGATTTCATGCTGCCAGAAAGAAAGAAAACACCTTCTAATCTTATTATTCAGGAGAACGAAACCACTCTTAATTAGAAGTCTTCATCTGAAATTTTACTACAAAAGCCATTGTTCTAAAGACTAAATAAATTCACTCAAAAACCATTTATGGACCCCTGGTTATATGCAGGGTACTATTGAGCTGTACGCACCTGAATGGAAAACCAGAACATTCAAAAGCACATTCCAGGCTACAATGAGTTCTCAGACTAACTGAGGAGGGATAACAGTGAGAGGGGTCAAAACTGATCAGGAGGGGAAGAAATTTCTTGGAAGAAGTCTAGAGGAACTTCTATATCTGGCTTTACTCATGTTTACATCAGATGTGTAACTATTTTAATATCGGTTGCAGTTAAAGCCAAGTAAAGAGACTTGTGCTCAAATTGTTCCCATGGTTGGAGGGGTGTGCCGATTTCCAGTACTTACAGTAATCCAATCTGGAGATTATTATTTGGTGAACTGCAACAGCATTGCAGGGGGAAAAAACAAAAGCACTATTTCTCAAATTCAATAGGATAAAGCTTAAACCCTGGGAACCCTATATAAAAAATAATTCAGAAAGAACTCACTTATATTTGCCATTCGTGAGAGAAAAATACGTCCTTAGAGGTCAAATTCCCTGCCTTTATGTTTATACCCAAGCCCAGGAGTGCTCTGAACTCATCTCCTTTGGGTCAGAATGCAGAAAAGCATTAGGTACCCCAATGCTTGGGATCAACACATGTCAGCGTCTACTAAACTAAAATGGAAAAGAATCCAGGCCATAAAGTCTTCTCCAAAAAAAAAAAAAAATCTATCCATGTTAATGTAACAACCTTAATTTATTAATCACCAACCTATATTGTTAGCTTTAAAGTTAAGTACTTGGAAAGCAGTTTTCAGTAAATTTAAAAGTGCTGCTCTTGAGCAAGTCTTAGGTGGATGTGTTTACATTGACCACGCTGGGATTTCCTAAGGGTAAAAGCAGCAATTCATTTACAATTGCATAATGGACTAGACTCTCCTAGTGTTTAGCTTCCTGAAACTGCAATCCATCCTCACCCATCACCTGTGGGCTGAAAGTCAACATTTGCACAGTGCTTAATAGAACAGGCAGGACAGGGGTGGTGGTTATTCCACTTTTCACAAATGATAAAAACTATGTACAAAAGTGTTTATGTGTGTGAAGCACTTTTAAAATTGAAGTATAGTTGGGAGTTCCCATCATGGCTCAGCAGAAACAAATCGGCCTAGAATCCATGAGGACATGGGTTCGATCCCTGACCTCACTCAGTGGATTAAGGATGCAGCGTTGCTGTAAGCTGTGGTGTAGGTCGAAGACACGGCCCAGATCCCACATTGCTGTGGCTGTGTCCTAGGCTGGCAGCTGCAGCGCTGATTTGACCCCTAGCCTGGGAAACTCCATATGCCATGGGTGTGGCCCTAAAAAGACACACACACAAAAATTTAAAAAACAAAAAATAGAATTGAAATATAGTTAATTTACAATATTGTGTTTCAGGTATATAGCAAAGTGATACAGTTACATATCTGTATATACATATAGATAGAGATTATTTTTCATTATAGGTTATTATAAAATATTGAATATAGTTCCCTGTGCTATACAGTTCCTTGTTGCTTATCTATTTTATGTATATTAGTTTATATCTCCTCATTTAACCCTCCCTCCTTTTCCCCTTTGTTAACCATAAATTTGTTTTCTATGTCTGTAAATCTGTTTCTGTTTTGTGTGTAGGTTCATTTATATTATTCCTTAGATTCCACATGAAAGTGATTTATATTTGTCCTTCTCTGGCTGAATTAACTTAGTGTGATAATCTCTAGGTCCGTCCATGTTACTACAAATGGCATTATTTCATTCTTTTTATGGCTGAATAATATTATTAATATTATTTATAATAATATAATATAATATATAATAATATACTTTATATCAATATAACATTACAATAATATATGACAATAATATAATATAATAAATTAATATAACAATATTATTAATATTATTATTAATAATAATATTCCATTGTATGTATTACTGCATCTTCTTGAGCCAATTGTCGGTTGATGGGTTGCTCTAGTGTCTTGGCTATTATAAAGAGTACTGCCATGAACTTTGACCACCTCAACCCCCCTTTCTTTCTAGCTTGAATGTCTCCCAGACAATATCCCCCCCTGGGAATTAACATTTAGAGTGGATGGATAATCTGCCCTAAGGAACAGAAAAAGCTGATGGTAAACTAAAAAGAGACCTTACTCATATTTTCAGTATCCCATGTATGGAGCCTCTCAGCCTCTCTATCAGTGTTTCTGTGGTACTGACAAGGATGAGCCATGTGGATAAAGAAAGAAACAATGGAAAATATAGTGATGACCATTTATTAAACATCTGCCCTATGTCAGATATGATACTAAGTTCCTTACTAAACCTTGTCTTATTGAAATCTCACAGCAACCTTCTAAGCTGCTTCCTATTTACTCCCATTTTGAAAATTAGGAAACTGAGACCCGGAGAAGGAAACTCACTTACTGAAAAAAAAAATCACACAATTGTTTAACTGCAAAGCCGATGTGTTTTCCACAACTACAGCACATGGGCCTAATGTGGTGCCTGCGTAAACACTAGGTAGGTGTCAGGAATGCACTGCTTTCCGAAGATATTGAAATAGTAGCAGGCAATTCTGAATTATTGACAGAACTCTAACTCTTCAGTGGACGTGGGCTGCAAGCCCAGACTTGATCAACCTGCCCTGAACGTGCTTGAGGAGCCCTCCAGATGTGGAGCCGCAGGGATGACTCTATGGCCGGGTGTACCCTGGAGCCCCCCTCACCAACCAGTGTGGAGAAGGGCCGACTCCCCCTCAGGGTTCTGGAAAGAGATCAGTCACCTGTAGCTCAAAGGTGAGAAGTGCAAGTTCAAGTGAAAATTGAAAGTGAGGTATGCTGTTGAAATCTCAGTGGGACCCTTACTCAAGTTTTCTAGCAAAACCTGATTGAGACTAAATCAGGGTATTTTCCACAAGAAAGATTTCCCAAGTGAACCAATTTTTGGTATAACTTGTCTTGAGAACACTTAAGAACTCTCCTGGTACCAATTACTTTGAGTACAATACCTAGAGAGGCCACTCTAGATCTTAGCTACTAAGCCCTATGTAAGTTATCAAAATTGTAAACATTTTGGAGAGCTAATTTAAAAAGAGCTGAAAGAGTGCATTTTTCTTAGTTGTCTTAGATGCCTCCTGGACAGTAGGAGTATATGCACTTCCCATTAGGAAGATATGTTCACAGTGGCTTAAGGACCTGGCATTGTCCCTGCAGCAGCTCAGGTTGCTGCTGTGGTGCAGGTTTGATCCCTGGTCCAGGGAACTTCCATATGCTGTGGGCATGGCCAAAAAGAAAAGAAAAGAAGAAAAAAAAAAAAAAAAGGAAGCTATGTCAATTCCTGGAGGCTATCTAGGAATTTCATTTGAGGGCAATAAGAAATGACTGCAGTTTAACTTTCCAGAAGTCATTCCACCAAGAAAAGAACACTGTTTTTAGAGACAATAGACCTGTGGACTGGGAAACAGGTGCCTAGAATACCTAGCAGCCACGGGGAAGCAATCCCACCCTGTACCAGTCACGAAGCACAGGGATGGGATTATTTAGTAATCACTGGACTTTTATGTGACAAAGAAGTCACTCTGAAATTGTCTTTCTCTAACTTTGATTCTATTTGACCTATGTAAAGCCTGCATATTCTAGCTTTGGGGGCCTTATTGCCACTGAAACCATGTAGACACTATTTGGCAAAACTTAAGTTTGCTGGAGTTCCTCGGTGGTGCAGTGGATTAAGGATCCTGCATTGTCATTGCTGTGGCTCAGGTCACTGCTGTGACATAGGTTTGATCCCTGGTCCTGGAACTTCTGCAGGCCATGAGTGCAACCAAAAAAAAAAAAAAGGTAAGAAGGAGTTCCCATCGTGGTTCAGTGGTTAACAAATCTGACTAGGAACCATGAGGTTGCAGGTTCGATCCCTGGCCTTGCTCAGTGGGTTAAGGATCTGGCATTGCTGTGAGCTGTGGTGTAGGCTACAGATGCAGCTCAGATCCCATGTTGCTGTGGCTCTGGCGTAGGCCAGCGGCTGCAGCTCCAATTGGACCCCTAGCCTGGGAACCTCCATATGCCGCAGGAGAGGCCCAAGAAATGGCAAAAAGACAAAAAAAAAGGTAAGAAAACCTAGGTTTGTTTACAAAACAGAGGATTTTGACATTTCTCTAATAAATTCTCCTTTCTGCTTGGCTGAGATCACTCTGAAAAGGAAAGAAGAAACTGTTGCCATTTTTTGTCCAGTTATCAGAAGCCAGGCCGTGTGTAGGTGCTTCGCCTGCATTATTTAATCCCTGCATCACAGTAACCAGGTAGAGAATCCCAAGCACTTCAAGGTTATGTTCTGCATCAAGTCATTCCATAAAGAGCAGATGTATTCAGCCCATTGCTATCTGATTTCAAACAGCAGGATTGAAAATAAGTGGTTTTATTCTAGTTAGTTCTAAATAGAAACACTTTAACACTGAATAAAGTTAAAAATTATCTTTTTTTTTTTTTGCTTTTTAGGGCCACACTAGTGGCACATGGAGGTCTAATCAAGCTATAGCTGCCAGCCTACAGCACGGCCACGGCCACACAGGATCCGAGTCATGTCTTCGACCTACACTGCAGCTCACAGCAACGCCGGATCCTTAACCCACTGAACGAGGCCAGGGATCCAACCTGCATCCTCATGGATACTAGTCAGGTTCTTAACCCACTGAGCCACAATGGGAACTCCCTGGACAAATTTTTTATTAAGCCTCAAATTTTTTTCATCTAAAAAATGGGATAGTATGTATAGGTTAAAATCTTAGGCACTGGAATTCAATGCTACATAAATTACAGCATGATAGAAAGTCTTTAATTAAAAATTAGTCTTCCCTCCCCCCTCCAAAAAAAAGAGGTAGTAATTGTACTTGGACCACAGGGTCTTGGTAAAGATTAATAGAATGTTTAGCATACGGAAATTTCTGTTGCGGCACAGCAGAAATGAATCCAACTAGTATCCATGAGGATACAGGTTTAATCCCTGGCCTGGCTCAGAGGGTTAAGGATCTGGTGCTGCCATGAGCTGCAGCCCAAAAATGAAAAAAAAAAAAAAAAAAAAAAGAATGTTTAGCATAGTACCTGATATAAAGAAAGCACTCCAACTGTTGGTTATTATTAATTTTCATCCCTACAAAAATGAAGCCACAAAAGTCATAAATGGCTCTGCATTTCTCATGCAGATCCTACAGCCATTGATTCTAATTTTTAGAATGTCCCCATGTCATTAATTTGTTTTTTTTGCAGTCTTTTTATGATATATATATATATATATACACATAATGTGAATTATAGTAGATTTTAAAGTGTATTTAGTCCCTGGTAGGTGGAACTTTATTTTAGCTTTAAAAAATTTAATCTTATGAGATGCTGATATATATTTTAAAATGATTTTATTCAGTTCCTTTTTTCTCTTGCACCCTGTGGGATATGTTTATTGACTACAGATGTTAAGCACTTTGTGAAGGACCAGAAAGCTGCAAGATAGAATATGTACTTCACCTGAGTGGTTGCATAGACACTGATCGTGCATCCGAATCTTTAAGAACTCAAGTGGAAAGTGTGCTTACAAATTTAAAGACCAGAATTACAATGCACAGATCGAATTGGAATGACTGCAAGATTGTTTCAGGACTATAAGACTTCTATGTAAAAAGAAGTTAATAAAAGGCATATTAAGGTAAGTCCCTTATAATTATGATTTTGAACAAACTGCTTTAAATTATGCTATGGCATGAACTGATAAAAAAAAGTGAATAGAGGGATGTCAGGATGGTTGGGGCTCAGAGCCCAGAACAACAGCTCAAGGCAGTCATAAAGAGAAAACTATGCTTGCCCCTGCAACCAGAAGTCCAGAAAGAATTAGCTCAGAGACAAAACAGGAAAAGACTTTGTTTCTCAATGATTTCAGTATGCCGAAGGCAATAGCTAAGATTGAGACTAAAGAGTATGGAAGTAATGGGAACCTACAGAAATACCACACGGTTGCTCTTGTTACTGTTATTTTTTAAAATCTTAGTCTCGGCATTGTTTGAAAGGTAATAAACAAGCTGAGTCTAAATTTCAGGTGGAAAAATAAGCAGCAAGGATTTTAAGGGAAATTCTGACAAATGCAATGATGGGGCACTAGCTTTTTCCCCTAGAAACTGAAACAGTAGTTTTGGAGCATGAATGGACACAAAAAGCAATGGTACAGAATAGAATTCAAGAATAAAATGTAAAGATATGGAGAAAACAGGGATGCTGTCCCAAATTTATGGGATATTTTATTTCAGAGCCTCTTAATGTCACTTACTGATTTAGCATATGGCAAAAAAAATGGCATTTTGAAGCAGCTAAAAAAAGATGCCTTATTTAATTAATTGTTTGGAGGAAACTAGATAGTTATTAAGGGCAAAAATAGTTGAATTCTCTCTTACAGTTCATCAAAAATATATTCCAGGTGGATCAGGGTTTAAAAATAAAAACAAAAGTGTAATAATAGGAGTTCCTGTTGTGGTGCGGTGGTTAATGAATCCGACTAGGAACCATGAGGTTGCGGGTTTGACCCCTGGCCTTGCTCATTGGGTTAAGGATCTGGCATTGCAGTGAGTCGTGGTGTAGGTTGCAGACGTGGCTTGGATCCTGTGTTGCTGTGGCTTTGGCATAGGCTGTGGCTACAGCTCCGATTCAGCCTCTAGCCTGGGAACCTCCATATGCCACAGGAAGAGGCCCTAGAAAAGGAAAAAAGAAAAAAAATTGTAAAAATATTAGAAGAAGCCATTTGAGAATGTTTAAATAAATGAGATTGAGGATAGTCTTTTAAGTTCAACATAAAACCTAGAAGAAAAATGTATTAATAAAAATGATAAATTCAGCTGTGTAAAATTTTAAAAAAAATCTGCTAGCCCCAAAATCATAAGCAAGGTCAAAAGACAAGCCACAAACAAGAGAAAGATATTTGCATTTTCTGTTCAAAGTGCTAATATCTCCATCATATAAAGAACTTCTAGGAATCAATAAAGAACAGATCAACAATCCAATAGAAAAATAGATCAAAAATATAAATAGAAAATAGAAGAATCAAATGTCATTTAAACTTATGAAAAAAATGATCCAATCCCTCAAAATAAGAGGAATGCAAATTATGACTACATTAAAAATTTGTTTTCTACCTGTCAGACTGGCAAAGATAAGAAATTATAAAACTGTGCTGCACGGAGAACTCTACCCAGTACTCTGTGATAATCTATATGGGGAAAGATTCTAAGAGAGAATGGATATGTGTGTATGTATGACTGGGTCACTTTGTTGTACAACAGAAATAATCACAACCTTGTAAATTAACTCTACCTCAATAAAACCTAAAATAAACCCCCAAAAACTGTGCTGGTGAAAGTATGAGAAAACCAGCACACTCATACATTGCTGGAGGGAACATAAATTAATACAGGTTCTAGGGAATTCAATATGGCAATACCTATTAAAGTCAAAAAAGTACATACCCTTTGACCCAGCATGTCCAGTCTAAGAGTTTATCCTACAGATATTCTCACACATGTAAAGTATCACATGGACCAGATTGTCGTACAGTATTGTTTGTAAAAGCAAAAGACTAGAAACAATCTAAATAGAATTGTTTATGTAAATTATGAATATATCTTTCCAATGATATAATTCCAATGAAATAATAAGCTTCTGTAAAAAGGAACGAGGAAAAAAAATGTATGTGCTGATAAAAAAACTTCAAGATATATTTGTTGAATGAATGAATATATCAATGTTGGAATGATATGCACAGTGTAATGTATGGATAGATTTACCTATTCAACAAATACTTTTGAGCATCTGCTACGTGTCAGGCATCACACTCAATACTTGGTATGTGTCCATAGCCAATCAGACAAAGATCTCAACTGTAGGGGAGCTTACATTCTGTTAAAGGGGACCATCAATAAACACTAAATGTGAACATTATAAGGAATATTGAAAACTGGTACGTTCTATGGGTAAAAGTAGAGCAGGGCATGGGAGACCCAGGGGGTGGGGGCTTTTACTCACAAGCCATATTTCTGAAGATTTAACCTATGAATCATCCCTTCCGAGATACCAGGAATATCAGCATGAGGAATATTTGTGAATACTTAACGCCCATTTCATCTCAAAGGACAGTTATCGGGATGCTGATTTAGGAACACTTGTATTTCTGCTTAGATGCCAGTAGGGGCGCCGTCGAGGACATTCGGAGGTTTTCTGCAGCAGGAGAAAGTGATTGAGAAGACAGGAAAGGTGACAATGCCATTCTCCACAAGGATACATCAGACCTTCCCTAATCCTAGGGCCAAGGCCACCTACCTTGCTTCACTCATCCCTATTTTGCATAAGTTCAGTGAAATGTTTCTTCCACTGTTATGCATTTACTTCTATTTAAATATGAAGAGCCTTATAAGAGGAAAAAAGAAGGATTGTTTATTTATAAAAGGTCCAAAGGTTAGGTTATAAAAATCTTTAAAAGGAAACATGAAGAAGGCTGGGTTTGAGGGGCATATTGCTGAACTTGGAAAGAGAAAAAAACGATAGCTTTTAGAGAGAATGACTTTTGATTTTAACAAAATTAATTTCTTATGTTGCTAAGAAACCCGAGCCAAAAATATACTGCCTTTTCTTCCTGAATAAGTGATCTCCATCTCCCAAAGGACCATCTGTGGTCATTATGATGTCACCTTGGCAGAAACTTGAGGACATTAATGGATCAGATGTCTCGAGTCTTAATAAAGCACTGATAACATTTTGTAATAGATGATTATATAACCTCTTCCTACTCTCTGTAGAGAGGCATGCTTCCAAAAAGTATCATCAACCATATTCTCTTTCAATTATAAGTGGCTTCAAATGTAATTTTTTCCAGGATGCTGATGTCCCATTTTAAGACCCATTGCAGAGAAATAAATAATTTGGAGTGTTTTCTGGATTACTGGAATTTAAAAGTAAAGCCAGCTTTGAAGTCAGGTAACGGTTTTGTCAGACTTAACACCATCCTAAAGGTCAGCATGAGATTCATAGTCATGTTTGCCTCTGTAATTACAGTGCTTGGATAAATGCCTATGGCAGGTGTTTTTATTTTTCCCAGAACTAGAATTTTAGGTAGAGAAACACCTAGCAGTGGAAAATTCAATATCAGGTTATAAACGCTAAGGTAAAATATGGTATTAAATAAGGATTTGGGAGTTCCCATCATGGCGCAGCAGAAATGAATCCAACTAGGAACCATGAGGTTGTGGGTTTGATTCCTGGCCTTGCTCAGTGGGTTGAGGATCTGGTGTTGCTGTGAGCTCTGGTATAGGTCACAGACACGGCTCGAATCCCATGTTGCTGTGGCTGTGATGTAGACTGGCAACTGTAGCTCCGATTGGACCCCTAGCCTGGGAACCTCCGTATGCTGCAGGTGTGGTCCTAAAAGGCAATAAATAAATAAATAAATAAATTTTTTAAAGTTAAAAATAAATAAATAAATAAATAATTTGACTCCTAAATGAAGTGAGAATATAAATGGAAAAAAATTTAGTCAGGTTTTTTTTAGATCTTAAATAAGGTATCTAGGCTAGAGGTGGTAGGTGTGCTTCCTCATTAAGCTTTTGTGGAATGTCACTGTATGCAGTCATTCTACTAAGTTGGTAGGGACTGCAGAGATAGATCAGACAGTAGTGGGAGAGAATGGGTTCATGAACAATGATACCAGCAACACATTTCCAAATCTGAGAAGTGCCCCAGTGAAAGCACTGGCAAAGCAGTGTAGGAATTCAGAGAAGTGTAATGGCTAGTTTTGGTCTGGGCCTTGAAGGTCCAGTCCAATCTCACTTGGCAGATTTAGTGAGAAGTAGGGTAATCTAAACAGGGAGAAATTTAGGAGGAAAGTCACAGTCGGGAGAATGCCATTTAGTATGGTACATAAAGGTGGGAATCATGAGAAATAAGGCCTGAAAGAGAGGTCAGGGTTAACCTTGGAGGCTCTCCAACAGCATGCTAGAGAATTTGGAATATATTTGCTGGGCAATAACATGATTCTGAACATCTTCAAAATGGACCAGAGAAAGATGTCCATGTTAAAATCAAATAAAGAGCTAAACCAACCAGGTGATACTCCAAGTTCACAATGCAGAAAGCTTTTTTGTTCAGTTGAGAGACACTTTCTTATTTAGAAAAAAATAATCTCACTAAGATTGCTATCATTATGTACTTGTGTAACTCAGAACACTGTTTTCTAATGGTGTTTTGAGAGGACCTAAGCATTAACAAAATAACTCATGTGAAAGAGCTTCATGAACAGTAAAGTCTTGTTTATTTAATTTTTTCTTCTCAAGTAACATAGGACAACAATTTACATGAGTGGAAGAATAATATAACATTAAGGACATGGAATAGAAGTTTTTATCCTATAAAAACTAATGATAAATAACATTCTTCAGGAGTTCCCTTTTTTATTTTTAAGATTTTTATCTTTTCTATTATATTTGAGTTACAATGTTCTATCAATTTCTGCTGTACAGAAAAGTGACCCAGTCATACATATGCATATATATAGTCATACGTAGATATATACATTCTTTTTCTCACATTATCCTCCATTGTGTTCCATTATCTTCAGGAATTCCTATTGTGGCTCAGCAGGTTAAGAACCCAACTAGTGTCCATGAGGATGGAGATTCGATTCCTGGCCTCGCTCGGTGGGTTAAGGATCCAGCATTGCCACAAGCTGTGGTATAGGTCACAGACTCAGCTCAGATGGCACATTTCTGTGGCTGCAGCTTTGATCTGACTCCTCGCCTGGGAACTTCCATATGCTGCAAGTGTGGCCCTCAAAAGCAAGTAAGTAAGTACATAAATAAATAAATAAAATTCTTCAGATAAAGTGAGAGAGAAGGAGAGACAGGATGGAGTGGGCGGAGGGAGATGGAAAAAAGAAACAGGGAAGACAAGAGGAGAAAGGGAGATGAAGAAAATGGGAAGGCAGATTGATGGAGGTGAAGAGGTCCGTAGGAGAGAGATACACAGCGAGTAGGTGAGTAATGCTTAGGCACACAGATGGCGGAAGCTTCAGAAGATCCCTGATCTGTTCACTTCCCCCTGCTGACAGCTTCCTCTCTCCTTTCATTGCTGGCACCCTCTCCAAGGTTCTGATCTGGGTAGTACCTGCTCCTGTCCAAATCAAGGAATAAAGAGAACCTAAGGGTTATATTTAGGCATAGTTCACATGAGGACAAGACTCCATGGCCTATGAATGGATAATGAGCTTAGGCGTTGCCTACTTTTGCAAAAGACTTCATAGATGTGTAATTTGATTGCAAAGATGTTTCACTTTTCAAAGTGCCTTCATATCTCTTATCTCCTTTGAGCTTTCCATTATGTAGAACAAGCGTTCTCCTCCTGTTACAGATCAGAAGAGGTAAAGTGGCTACCGGGTCTTCCTGGGTAAGTGATACCCATCTCCCCAAAGATTATCTGTATGATGATGTCACCTTGGTAGAAACTTGAGGCTAAGAGTGGGTCAGATGTCTGGGGGTGAGTGGAAACTACTTCAAGTCTTGATAAAGCACGAATAACATTTTAAAACCAATGATTATATAACCGATTCCTATTTTTCTTTGAGGGGAGTGCAATTTATGGTAGTGAAAAAGTACTAGGCTGAATCAGAAGATCTGAGTTTTAATAGTCATAATGATATTATTAGTTAATAAAAATAGCTATGTTTAGTAAGTCCTTATGCTAGACACTGTGCTAAACCTCATGTATGCATTATTTCCTTTCCTCTCCACCAAAATTGTATAAGGGCAACACTATTTTTTGATAAGTGATGCAACTAAGGTTTAGAGAGCCTAAATGATTTGGCCAAATGTTTTAGTTCAGACTGGATCATTCAAACTGTTTATAACCTTTTTTTTGTTTGTTTGTTTTGTTTTTTGGTTTTTTAGGTTAGCACCCGCTGCGTATTTAAGTTCCCAGGCTGAGGGTCAAATCGGAGCTATATTTGCCCACCTACACCACAGCCACAGCAATGCTAGATCCAAGTCACCTCTCTGACCTACACCACAACTCACCACAATGCTGGATCCTTAAGCCACTGAGAGAGGCCAAGGATAGAATCTGCATTCTCATGGATGCTAATCAGATTCGTTTCTACTAAGCCACTACGGCAACCGTTTATAACCTCTTTGGGCCTCTCATTTCTTCAACAGTAATGTAAGGCCACTGAGATGATTTGAAAAAGTATGAAGATGTAGTATATCCATCAAATATGACTGTCTGTTACACTGTGTTGGGGTTGCTAAACTTTTTCTGTTAAGGACCAAATATGAAATACTTAGGCTTTGCATGCCATACCCTCTCTGTTGTAACTATTCTGCTCCGCCCTTGTAGAGCAAAAGCAGCCTTAGACAGATGAACGTGGCTGTGTTCCCATCAGACTTTATTATGGATGCCGACATTTGAATTTAACATAATTCCACATGTCACAAAGTATTATTGTCCTTTGTTTTTTGAAACTATTTTAAAAGTATAAAAGTCATTCTAAGTTTGCAAGAAACAGGCAAGGGGATGAATTTGACCTGCAGCCTGTCATTTGCAGACCTTTATGTAAAGATGCCACAGAAATCTATGTCTACAGAAGATTTTTTTTTTTGGAAAAACAGTTGCATCTAGAAAATAGTCATGACTGATAACATTATTTCTAAATGATCAGAAGGGAAGCAACTGTTTCATCTATTCTCATCAGTAACCACTGACTGCAGTGCCTAGTGCTTGAGGTATGCACCTTATTAGAAGGAGTTGCTGGACCACATGATATCTATCCGGATCTGGATGCGTGGACCAAACAGATCCCAGAGGCAAGGGTCAGAGAAAAAACTTCTAGGTAAAGCACTCCTGCCAGATTCAGAAATAGTTGGTTTTAAAAAATAAAAGCAGGAGTCCCCTGGTGGCCTCACCAGTTAAAGATTTGGCTTTGTCATCGCTCTGGCTCAGATCACTGCTGTGGCCCGCCTGGCCAGGGACTTCCGCACGCCATGGGCATGACTGAAAAAAATAAATAAAAGCATTATGAAGGCATTCAGCGAAATTAACACATAGCTTTTTGAGCATCTACGATTATGAATCTGGTTCTCCTCGAGGTAGTCAGGCTCCTGGCAGGGTCTACTAACTGACGTACTGCCCCCCAGTTTGTCTCCACAAGCCTCTTCTTGGTGGTCTTCCAGTCATTAGCGCCTCAAATTACATTATCCGAAAACAAACACACGCATCCCCACCCCCTAGTCTGCGCATGTGCACAGACAGACTGGCTCCTCCGGCTGTGCTCCCCGCTGGACTCCGTCAGTTTGGGGGCTTCTCTAATCTCTCAGGCTTCCCGGTGTGAGTCTTCATCTTTTGATACTCTGACCAAAGGAGTTAGTATGTGGTCACCTATTACCATACTTGTAACTATCTCAGGTGTTAGACTTGTGATGTTGTCCTGTTGAAGCTTAAGAGCAGGTCTCATTCCTGGAGGAGGGGCTGAAGGGTAGGTGTCTCCCGGAGAGAACAGGCATCTCCAGGGGCCATTATATGTAGAATAGGTAGGCCCTCACACAGGAACCAGGTGTTCTGAATGCTGCCTCACCCCACAGGAAAGCCTGACCTCCTCCAGGACCCAGCCCTCTAAGGGCCTGACTTTGAGGAGGAAATGGGCCAGGTGAGTGCTTTGAATGGTAGTTGCAAGGATGCAGCCTCAGCAGGACGGAAAGTCAACAGTCCCCTTTGTTGCAGCCTTGGAGAGCAGAGCGCGTCTTGTAACCAGATTATGGTACTTTTATGTTATGCTTTCTTTGTGTTAGTACCCTGGACTTTGGTAAATTCCGATTAAATATTCCAGTCTTGCTTTAGGGTTGTTGTGGTTTAAAGAACAAGCATTTTAAAAGCTGAGGTGTTTAAAAGGGGAATACTGCCCTCCTGAGGCCAGCCTGGTGGAGCAGCAGGAACCCTGGGCTATCCCAGGGCTTCTGCAATCATGCTAGGAGGTCCTCCCTCAGGCACCACTTTTACAAGATTAGGAGTTGATGTTACAGGGGGAAGGCCATCTTCCTCCCTGAATATTCTCCACAAGCTCATTGGGAATTGCCCTTGTGGCTCAGTGGTAACAAACCGACTAGTATCCATAAGGTTGTGGGTTTGATCCCTGGCCTTGCTCAGTGGGTTAAGGATCAGGTGTTGCCATGAGCTGTGGTGTAGGTCACAGACGTGGCTCAGATCCTGTGTTGCTGTGGCTGTGGTGTAGGCCAACAGCTGCAGCCCTGATTGACCCTTGGTCTAGGAACTTCCATATACCAGTTGCAGCCCTAAAAACATAAAAATCTCATTGAAGATAAAGATTCTTTTACAGTAAGTGTGAGATGATAAACTCTAGGTTAGGCTTAGATTGGAGTCTCTATGATCTCAAGCAAGTTACTTCATGTCTCTATGCTTCAGCTTCCTTATGGATAAAATATGTACCTCTCTGAAAAGGCTTATTAAAAGGATTAAATACATTAATATATAAAAATATTTACAGAGTTCCCTGGTGGCTTAGCAGGTTAAGGATCAGGTATTGCCACTGCAGTGGCTTGGGTTTCTGATGTGGTGCAGCTTTGATCCCTAGCCCTGGAACTTCTGCACCCAGCAGGTGCAGAAAAAAAAAAAAAAAAACTTAGTGCAGTGCCCAGCTCAGTACATCCTCAGTACAAGTTCTTTGTTACTACTATAATTTTTTGCCAGACTTGATTTGTATCAGGCTGATTAATGGGATACAAGAGAAACAATCCTCTTCCTTGGGTCTTCTGACTTCCCAGAAAATCGGTAAACTGTAGTAAAACTATAAACATCTACTCCTAAGAGACTAGCACAAGACCAGGCACTGTGAGAACTCAAAAGAATTTTACAGCATAGTTCTTGTCCTCTAGGTGCTTACAGACAAGTTGGATGCATGGATTTCACTGTGGCTCCACTGTTTATTAACCTTGATGATGTCGGACAAGACAAGCTTTTTTTTTTTGTCAAAGCTCTGTGGGCCTCAGTTTCCTCTTTTGCAAAGTGCATATTATATTAGTGACCACCTCCTAGGGTTAATATGAGAACTAAATACATTCATGAAAGAAAAGTGTGTAAAAGAGCACTGGCATATGGCAAATGCTAGTCCTTAGTATATATCATCGTGAAGCAGCGCATGTATGATGAACCACCAGTAAGTGGGGCGCTGCAGGGATTGAGCAGAGATCCACGAAGCAGAGGTCACTGTGGGCTGGAGCTTCAGGGGGGAGATATGGCTTAAGCTGAGGTTGCAGGTTGGGCAGGCTTGGGCTAGGCAAAGACAAGTTCAGGAAGGATTAATACTACCAACAACACTAAGAAGGAAATTGGCAGAGACATGTGTTATTTCAGATGGCCTTCTTAATTCCTGCATGCCAGAACCTTCCTTGAGAATTGCACAGTCTATATGGATGTAAGTATGGATATGAGTCCTTAACAAATATTTTCTGACTTGCAAAAGAGACAGGGAGGGTCCTGTGAGTTGCTTCTCCCTAAAAGTTATGTCATTTTCCTAAATTCTGTAAAATTCTTGGTCTGGATTATTAGTGCTAAACATACGCTGTTGTGTAGTTGGGGGGAAATGGATGAATTTGCAGCTGTAGAAGCAGCTGTAAGATCCTGTTTTGGCAGTAGGTGGCTCCCTTACATATAGCTAGGAAAAGGTGGCAGTGTGGTCTAAGTGGGAATCTTTGAGATCATTTGAGCCATTGTCACGTATTGTGTATCGTTGAGGCTGAATTTGGAAGCAGTTCTTTGCATTGATTTTTTTGGCATTGATTTTTGTATGAAAGATGACATTCATGCAGCAGGAGGGAGTTTCTTCCTTCTTAGGAGCTATGTTTACCTCTGAGGATCACTATCTAATTATTGTTCTTTCTGGGAATGAAAGTCAGATACTTGGCAGTACACGTCCCCTCAATTCCCCCATCGAGGGAATTTAATAGCATCTTACTTTTACATGCTGAAAGCATTACAAATTTGGACTTTCAACCTTTCCAATATTAGAGTACAATTTTTGTAACAGCGCTGATGATCCGCCAGTAACCTTTCATTTCATCATTTCTTGATATTTAGACACCACAGACCTCAGCTTCATCTCACTTGGTATCAGAATTAGTAAACTTTCTGCTAGGCAGGCCTCCTAACACACAGGTGGTAAGCTCAGTTTCACCTGGTTAGCTTGGCCCACTGTCCCGTGTCGTTTCTCTACTTCAGCTTGAGTTCTGCTACAGTTTTCTATTCCGGGGTACGAAGGGAGCAGATCTAGGCCACTGTAGATTTAAAATAACAGAATCACAGGGCTGAGAGGTTATGTAGGGCTCCTCTGGTTCATACTTCTCCTATTATGGTTTTCTAAAGTGAGGAAACCAGAAACCATCTTATCAATTCCACTTTTGTCTCTGTAGACAAGTCGTGTGTGTGTGTGTGTGTGTGTGTGTTTGTGTGTTTTAACTGAAGTATAGTTAATTTACAATGTGGTATTAGTTTCAAGTGTACAGCAAAGTGATTCAGTTATATATATATATGTATGTATACACACACACACATATATTCAGTTAAAATAAACTGAATATATATATTTATATATATTATATATAAATTTATGTACATATAAATATATTATTTTTCAGATTCTTTTCCATTATAATTACAAGATACTGAGTATAGTTCCCTGTTCTAGTATCTACTTTATTATCTATTTCATATATAGTAGTATGTATATGTTAATCTCAAACTCTTAATTTGTCCCTCCCCACAATCCCCCTTGGTAATCATAAGTTTGGTTTCTATGTCTGTATATCTTTCTGTTTCCTTTGTGTCATTTTTTTAGATTCCACGAATAAGTGATATTATATAGTATTTGTCTGTCTCGGTTGTAGGCCAGTCGTAACTCTCCCTTCCCAAAACACCCCATGGACTATCTGACTTATTGCATTAACCACACCCAGAATGTTCTGTACAGGACAGGCTGGGGCAGCAACATACTGGAAGGAGCAGAGGATGTCTCTAGAAACTGCATTTGCATGGTCTGCTGCTCTTTCTACTTAGATGTATTTATTGGGGCAGGAGGGTGAACCTAAAGTACGTGTCCTCGAGCCACCCCTTGGTGCTGCTCCTGTGCTGTGCTCCTCGGTCCTCCTGCCCAACATGATCATTGTGAAGCTTGTTTCAATGAGAGGAGGAAGAGTGCAAGGCTGGGGTGTTGTTGAACAGGTTTATCCCCCCTGTTCTCACCCTCTCAATCTTTTTCAATCCTCGTTGGCCTTTATTGAGTCATAAAACCCTTTGAGGATCTGATGAAACTATTACTGCTCTCTACAGAAAAAAAAAATGCCCTGTACACAAGAGTCTAAATATAGTGTCAAGTCCACACAGCCTTAGACACTCCTCTGTGTACCTCTGATTAAAAATTTATGTTAGAGAAAGAAATACTTTTCCTTAAAATATCAAAAACCAAAAAAGCTCTAATTGCCCTATTGCTATCATGTTCTTTCTCTCTTCATGTGATTTTTTTTTTTTCTTATAGTAGCTGCTAGCACTTCTTGATTACTCACTTTGTTCCAGGATCTCTCCCAGAGCTTCCTGTGCCATAGTGATTTAATTATCACAGGAACCATATGGCTGGCAGGTACTGTTGTACAGATTAGAAAAATGAGACTCACGGTGTGGAAGTAACTTTCCCAAGATTGCACCACCAGTAAGGCTGTTTATGTCCAAAGTCTATATGCTTATCCACTCACTCTATTTGTTTCTTCTAGCATATTTAACTTGCAGGTTTAGATTAGCAGATGTTGTCCAATAAGGTCATGTATTGATTGCCTAGGGCTGCTATAACAAATCAGCACAAACTAAGTGGCTTAAAGCAGCAGAAATGTATTTTCTCACAGCTTCTGGTGATCAGAAGTCTGAAATAAAAATATCATCAGGGTCATGTTCCCTCTGGACACTCTGGGGGAAATCTGTTCTTTGCCTCTTACAGCTTCTAGAGATTGTTGGCATTCCTTGATTTGTAGCTACATCTTCTTTTGTTCTGTTTTCATATTGCCTTTTCCTATGTGTGTCTGTGCTACCTGCCTTTGCCTTAAAAGAACACTCGTATGGGGTTTTAGGGCCCACATAGGTAACATTGACAGGTTCCAACGATAAAAAGCCAGGACTGGATGATAATATATATATAAATAATTTTTAACTGAATGATCAAGTTTATCAAAATTATCAAAAACACCATTAATAGGAGTTCCTGTCATGGCTCAGGGGTTAACAAATCTGACTAGGAACCATGAGGTTGCGGGTTTGATCCCTGGCCCTGCTCAGTGGGTTAAGGATCCGGCATTGCCATGAGCTGTGGTATAGGTCACAGACGCGGCTCAGATCCCGTATTGCTGTGGCTCTGGTGTAGGCCAGCAGCTACAGCTCTGATTCGACCCCTAGCCTGGGAACCTGCATATGCCATGGGAGCAGCCCAAGAAATGGCAAAAAGACAAAAAAAAATTAATATACTAATGTCAGCCTTGAGGGCACTGTTTCTGAACTGTGGCTGCACATTATGTGCACCTGGGCATCTTGGAAAAATACCAATGATCCAGAGCTATAGTTGATCAATTGATTCAAATCTCTGGGAGAGGGTTTTTAGCATCAGTATTTTTTCAGTGGTCTTCAAATTAACAAAAGATATGCAAGGCATCTGCTTGGAACACTGAAAAACAGTATTGAGGGAAGTTACAAACTAAGTAAATAGAAGGATATACCATGTTCATGGATTGGAGACTCAATATTATAAAAATGTTAAAAAATTAATCTGTGGATTCAAATTGATCTATAGATACCAATAAAAATCTGGCAAGTATTTTTGTGGAAATTAACAAGATGATTTTAAGTTTTATATAGAAAGGCAAAGGACCAAACATAACCAATACAACATTAAAGAAGAACAAAGAGTATTTTGCTTTTTTCAAGATTTATTACAAAGCTATGATAATTAATATGGTATGGTATTGATACAAAGGATAAACTAAAATAATGGAATATACCATCCAAACAGGCCAGTAACCACACATTTAAACATACTTGATTTATGACAAAGGAGACACTGTAGTTCACAGGGAAAGAATACTCTTTTTAATAAATAGTGCTGGGCCAATTTGATATCCATATGAAAAAAAAAATTGACTTTTACTTCACATCAAGCACCAAAATCACTTTCCAGTGTGTTGTAGATCTAAATATAAAAGGAAGAACAATAAAGTTTCTGGGAGGCAACTTAGAATACCTTCATGATTTGGGGGTTAGGCAGTTTTTTGTTTTTTTTTTTTTTTAGAGCCACACCCATGGCATATGGAAATTCCCAGGCTAGGGGTTGAATTGGAGCTGTAGCCATTGGCCTATGCCACAGTCACAGCCCCAGCCACAGCAATGCAGGATCTGAGCCACATCTCTGACCTATCACCACAGCTCACAGAAACGCCAGATCCTTAACCCACTGAGCGAGGCTGGGGATAGAACTTGAATCATCATGGGTACTAGTTGTGTTCATAACCCTCTGGGCCATGATGGGAACTCCTAGGCAAAGATTTTTTAAACAGGACAAAAAATGTATTAACCATAAAGTAAAAGATTGATAAATTAAACTTCATTAAATCTAAACATTTGAAATTCACTATTATACTTCTTACCAACTTCTATAATTAGGTTTGCAGATCATATTCTATTCTTGCTTTCCAAATCTCTTCTCCTCCAAGGTTTACTCTCTTTCAAACTTTATTCTCATCACAAGTTTCCTATCTTTGATCAAAACAAATAGCCTCAGAGTTCCTATCACGGTGCAGCGGAAACAAATCCAACTAGGAACCATGAGCTTGTGGGTTCAATCCCTGGCCTTGCTCAGTGGGTTAAGGATCTGGCATTGCCATGAGCTGTGGTGTAGGTTGCAGATGCTGCTCAGATCCTGTATTTCTGTGGCTGTGGGGTAGGCTGGCAGCTGTAGCTCTGATTCGACCCCTAGCCTGGGAACCTCCATATGCTGAGGGTGTGGCCCTAAAAAGTAAAAAAAAAAAGCAAAAAACCACAAATAGCCTCTTCTCACAATTTATTCCTTATATCCTTATCTGAAGAATTTCTTGAATGTGAAGAATGAGTTTCTAATCTGTTCTACTTTATGATTTTGAGCCAAATAACCTTATTTTTACCAAGTAAAAATGTGTATTTACTACTATGATAAGAAAATTGTGCTATGTCCATACATTGAAATATTAATTAGCAATAAATGAGAAAGAATTATTGATACACACAATGACATGGGTGAATCTCAAAATAATTATGCTCTATAAAAGAAGCTAGACCAGGGCCAAAGACCTAAATAGACATTTCTCAAAAACAAAACAAAACAAGACATACAGATGGCCAATAGGCACATGAAAAGATGCTTAGTATCACTAATTATTAGAGAAATGCAAATCAAAACTATAAGGAGATATCAACTCACACCTGTCAGGAAGTCTTCAGAGAGTTCTTAGGGGCGGGGTTATGGACTGAATGTTTCATCCTCCCCCAAATTCTTATGTCAAAGCCCTAACACCCATACCCAATGTGGTGGTGTCAGGAGGTGGAGACTTTGGGAGGTATTAGGTTTAGATGCAGTCAGGTGGGTGGAGTTCCTGTGATGCAATTACTGCCTATATAAAAAAAGACATCAAAAGGCTTGCTCCTCCTACCACCATCAATGTGTGGACACAGTGAGGGGCCATCTGGAAACCAGGAGGAGAGCTCTTGCCAGAACCTGACATGCTGGCACCTTGATCTTGGATTTAATTAGCCTCTAGAACTGTGAGAAATCAATGTCTTTTTTGTAAGCCACCCAGCCTTTGGTGTTTTGTTGTAACTGCCTGAGCTAAGACAGGCAGCAATAGTTTGGGGTCTTTTACAGCTGCAAGGTTGGTCTTATCTATGGCTAGTAAATATCGGATGCAGTTTTGTGGGATATGCAAGGCAGGTAGGCTCTAAAAAATGCCAATGTGGGCTGTATTTAATGCAATTGTATGTGTAAGAATTTGGCACTAGGAGGCTTTGAGATAGTTGTTCAAGCATAGTGTGAAGAAGTAAACATAGGGGCCAATAAACAGGGGCTTCTCTTTGACTTATTCTGTAACCCGAGATACTCCTGAAGAAGAATCAGCTGGGGAACAATGTCCTTATTATACAAATCTTTCAATTAAGGGAGTTCCCATCATGACGCATCGGAAATGAATCCGACTAGGAATGATGAGGTTGAGGGTTCAATCCCTGGCCTTGCTCAGTGGGTTAAGGATCCGGCGTTGCCATGAGCTGTGGTGTAGGTCACAGAGGCAGCTCATATATAGCCAGCAGCTACAGCTCTGATTGGACCCCTCACCTGTGAACCTCCATTTGCCACATGGCCCTAAAAAGCCAAAACAAAAAAACACACAAAAAAACCCCACAAATCTTTCAATGAAAATAATGTGGTATCGGCTTACTTATCACTGAATAAACCAATGGAATAGGATTGAGAACCCATTTCCCCATTTGTTTAAGAACATTTTAGAGAGTTCTCATTGTGGCTCAGAGTTTGATGAATCTGACTAGGGTCACGAATCTGATGAGGGTTCAATCCCTGGCCTCACTCAGTGGGTTAAGGATCTGGCATTGCCATGAGCTGTGGTGTAGGTTGCAGACTCGGCTCAGATCCTGCATTGCTGTGGCTGTGGGGTAGGCCATGGGTTACAGCTCTGATTCGACCCTCAGCCTGGGAACCTCCATATGCCGTGGATGTGGCCCTAAAAAAAAAAAATTTCAGAGTTCCCACTGTGGCGCAGTGGGTTAATGATCTGGCTTCTTTCTGTGGCGTCGCCGGTTGGATCTGGTGTTGTTGCAGCTGAGGCAAAGGTCGAAAATGTGGCTTAGATTCAATCCCTAGCCTGGGGAACTTCTATATGCTGAGGGTGCCACTGAAAAAGCAAAAACAAACACAAACCAAAACAAACTGAGTACTGATGTCTAGCATTGCAGAGCAGTGGGAAAATGTGGGTAGTCACTAAATGATACTGGGACAATTGCTTATTTGTACATTAAAAAAAGACTCAGAAATTTCACATCTGGAAAACTTTCCTGAAGAAATCATATACAATACAAACAATTTTTATATTCAGAGATTTGTGGGAGTTCCCGTTGTGGCTCAGTGGTTAACGAATCCAACTAGGAACCATGAGGTTGCGGGTTCGATCCCTGGCCTTGCTCAGTGGGTTAATGATCTGGTGTTGCCGTGAGCTGTAGTGTAGGTGGCAGATGTGGCTTGGATCCCACTTGCTGTGGCTCTGGCGTAGGCTGGCGGCTACAGCTCCGATTGGACCCCTAGCCTGGGAACCTCCATATGCTGCAGGAGCAGCCCAAGAAATGGCAAAAAAGACAAAAAAAAAAAGAGAGAGAGAGAGAGATTTGTCTCAGTGTTATTTATGATGATGAAAGCTTGAAAAGATGCTAAATAATCAGTAATGAGAATATTTCAGTAAGTTATTGACATCCACTCAATTGCATATTATGCAGATATTAAAAATAAGGTATACAGAGCCTATACTAAGATGTGGCAATGGTTGTGTTGTAATGTTAAGAATGTTGTGAAATAACACAGCAATTCACAAGTAAATATTAAAGTCTAAGTTCTGTATCCTTTTCTCTAAAAAAAAAAATGTATATGCTAGAATAAAGTATATAGCTGTCCAAAAAAATGTTATGCATAACATAAGGTATGATAATGTAAGATACATACCTGGATAAACATAGAATAATTACACAAATATGTTAATATTAATCTCTGTTAATGAAACTATAGGCGATGGAGTTTTTCCCACCAAATTTCCATGAAGAGAATATGCTACTTTTGTAATGGGAAATGTCCCAATAAACTATTTTTGTACCCAGGCACTTAAATATTTGAATGCTAGTCAAATTTTCACACTTTTAAGATTGTAGGTGTGTATCTAAAAATTGTCAAAGCCAGAACTGCTTTAGTTATATTTTCTCATTCACAGAAATTGTTATTGAGTGTGTGTTTCTGTGTCAGGCATTGGTCTAGGATCTGGGAATACAAAGATATTCCCAGTAAGACTGGGCCCCTGCCCTGCACCAAAAGCTTCCCACACTGTAGTAAAGGAAAACATACCCGAACACCAATAGGTGACAAAGAGTGTTGGGGCGCCAGGATAGAGGTCTGTGTAGAGTGCAAAGGAGGCCCCAAGCAGGAAGTGGCCATCCATAAGACAGCAGGAGATATCACTGGGAATGACATCACTGAATAAGGTGACATTTGAGCTGTGCCTTTCAAGACACAGCTGCATGGGGCAAGTAATCCAATTAAAAGAAGGTGCTTAGCAAAAGTACAGAATGCTCAAGAGTGAGAATAATTTGGAAGTTTGAGTTCAGGTGCAGCAGGCATGAGATAAGTGCCCAACAGAACTTTCTGCAATGATGGAAAAGGTTCTATATCTTTACTGTCCAATATGGTAGCCACTAACTACCTGTGGAGAGGAATTAAAATTTAAATTTCATGTAATTTTAACTAAATTTTTTTTTTGTCTTTTTGTCTTTTTGCCATTTCTTGGGCCGCTCCTGCAGCATATGGAGGTTCCCAGGCTAGGGGTCCAATCGGAGCTGTATCCACCGGCCTATGCCAGAGCCACAGCAACGCAGGATCCGAGCCTCGTCTGCAACCTACACCACAGCTCACGGCAACGCCAGATCCTTCACCCACTGAGAAAGGCCAGGGATGGAACCTGCAACCTCATGGTTCCTAGTTGGATTTGTTAACCACTGAGCCATGACAGGAACTCCAATTTTAACTAATTTAAATTTAAATTGACTCATGTGGTTCGTGGCTACTATATTGGACAGTGTAGGTCAGAGACAAGAGGTCACCTCAAGGAGGAACTTGCATCCCATTCTAAGGGGGTGAATTTTCTCTTGTAGGTCATGGGAAATCTTCAAAGACCTGTACCTAGGGAATTATTTGATCAGCTTTGCATTTGGGAGTGGGGCAGACTGGAAGCAGATAAAGCACTTGAGAGACCTCAGAACACAGTAACTAGGGAAGTAACTGGGGTGGGGGGTGGGGAATGGACATAAGACATGTGAAGCAGGTAGAAGGAGCTGGTTTAGTGACAAGTCTGGGTATGGAGGATGAGGGAGAGGGAGCAGCAGTATTACCCAATGCAGATTTGGGGCTGCTTCTATCAGTGGGCCTGCTATTAAATATCAGTGACAGTTCACCCCAATAAAGGATACCTAGAGTGAATGGGTTTGGAGAGAAGATTCATGTTAGAGATAATGAACCCTGGAGTGCAGGAGAGAAATTCAGGTGAACTTTTACTTTCCTACTTGCCATGTGCCAGGAGGAATTGGCAGTCCAGCCCTCTCCATTGGAGAGACAACTATATTAACACAATCTGATGGAATTTCTGGCCATTATTGGGCCATAAGAAAATAGCTGCTAAAAGTGGAATGCGGCTCTCATAATTTCAGCGAAGCTGGAAGAGGGTCAAAAAATTTCTCCTCACAAAAATGAGAACTTATGGACTATAGAGCAAGGTGAGTTCATTGATAATCTTTTCAAGAAAATATTATGTCTTCTTTAAAAATTGAAGTATAGCTGATTTACAATGTTGTGTTAGTTTCAGGTGTACAGCAAAGTGATTGAGTTATACACACATATATTATATATATATTCTTTTTCAGATTCTTTTCCATAATAGGATATTATGAGATTCAAATACAGTTCCCCGTGCTCTATAGTAGGTCCCTGTTTCTCTTCTTAATATATTGTCGTGTGTTCATTCCAAACTCCTAATTTATCCCTCCCTTCTCCTTTCCCCTTTGGTACCATAAGTTTGTTTTCTGTGTCTGTGAATCTGAAAGTATTATTTCTTTAACAAGGGTTTAGACTGTACCAAATTAAAGTTTGTCCTTGGGAACTATGCCATAGAGCCCTTCATAGTGGGAGGGCTTCCCGAAGATGAAATTTGGTCTGAGGTCCAGTCACCAGCCCTCGTGCCCATCCCCAGCATCTGCTCTTCCAGCAAGCCTGTAAGCCTAGGGGTCCAGTAGCCTAGCACCCACCTTCTGATGTCTAGGCATCATTGGAAACTGCTGACTCTAGTTTGAGGCATGGACGGAAGGAGAGCAGACAGAGCAATCTCTCTTCCTGGGGATGCATAGGCAGGTCCTAAGGCATGAGAGCCAAGGGGAGAGTCAGAGGAAATTCTTCTTCTGAAGACCTGCCGTTTAAATGCCTCTTTTTTTCCCTCCAGAATTGTAATTCCTTCCAAAATCACTTTAACTTTTCAGTAAAGATATTAAAGACATCAAAAACTTCTTTTTTTCCCTCACCCACTCCTAAACTCGCCTCCCTAACCCAGAGAGACAGGTGTGACTGTTACTTCCCAGGCTCTGTTCATTGATGCTGGGGATTCCTCAGAATATGTTCCCTGCTTTCAAGGAGCTAATGATCTAGTTGGGGAGACAAGAAAATGGACTACCCAGGAGTACTGAGAGATCTATCAGGTATAAGTACGGGGAGGACAGGGCATAGGGAGTGACTGCTTAGTGGCTACCGATGTTCCTCTTGGGAAGGTGGAAATGTTTGGGAGTTAGATAGAAGTGAAAGTTTAGGACCCTAAACCCAATATTGACAGGTCAGAGAAAGTTTCATAGGAGATACGGCCCCTGAAAACATGGAGGAATTAACCAGGTAAAGAGGGAAAAGGGACATTCAGATAGAGGAAGTAACCTATATGAGAAGACGGAGGCCAGTGAATAATGCACCATGGCCGGAGAGTGGAAAGAGTGTGGTCTGGGGGCAGGTGGAGGTGGTTGTAGGAGCCGAACATGGACAGGTGAGCTGAGACCACATCGTGAGGGCCTCGTGTGCCATGCCAAGGTGTCTGGACTTTACTCCAAGACCACTGAGAAGCCTTCATGCAATTTTAAGCAGGGGAATGACTTGATCAGATTTACATTTTTGAAGAATCGGTATAACACTGGAGGCAGGGAGCTCAATTAGTTGGTGCTCAATTAGTGGTAGGAATCCAGGCCAAAAAAAAAAAAAGTTGCTTTTTAAATTAATGCAGGAGAAATGGGAATGGAGAGAATTCAGTTGATTCAAGACATTACTAAAGATTTGGAGTTCCCGCCGTGGCACAGTGGGTTTGATTCATTGCAGCTGCAGCTGGGATTCAGTCCCTGGCCTGGTAACTTCCATATGCCATGGGCATGGCCATTAAATTAAAAAAAAAAAAAAAAGACATTACTGAAGATTTTGTTAATTAAGGAATGGAGAGATGGGTGTGGGAGTGGGTGGGTAAAAGACAGGGAGAAAAGTGCCTTATTAAAAAGCCATCTAGTGGAGTTCCCGTCATGGTGCAGTGGTTAACGAATTCGACTAGGAACCATGAGGTTGTGGGTTCGATCCCTGGCCTTGCTCAGTGGGTTAAGGATCCGGCGTTGCTGTGAGCTGTAGTGTAGGTGGCAGATGCGGCTTGGATCCCATGTTGCCTTGGCTCTGGTGCAGGCCGGTGGCTACAGCTCTGATTCAACCCCTAGCCTGGGAACCTCCATATGCCTCAGGAAGCAGCCCTAGAAAAGGCAAAAAGACAAAAAACAAACAAACAAAAAAACCCCATTTAGTAACATTATCTCTCTATACAAAGTAGGTAAATAGGTAAGATATCAGAGCTCACCATGGGGGACTGCCACAGGATTTCTGATAAGGTAACCCTCACTCTCCACCATTGACAATCGCACCCACAGAGGCTGTAATCCAAAGACTTTTATGCTTTCAATCCTGTTTTCCTCACTAGGACTACATACACAAAATTTACCTGGTTTGAAAGGAAAATAACTTTAAGAAAGGACCACTACTGAGACACTGCTTTGGAAAAGATCCCTGGTGTTCTCTTTACTTGCTGCAAGTAATAAATCCTTCCTTCTCCTGAAAAAAATATAAAAATTAAAAGAACCGCTATTGCATTCACTTTTTCTTTGGCCGTACTGGCAGCATGCAGAAGTTCCCAGGCCAGAGATCAATCCATGCCACAGCAGTGACCCCAGCCATAGCAGTGATAATGCTGGATCCTTAACCTGCTGAGCTACCAGGGAACTTGATTTTCATGATAGATTTCAGATTGAATTTTTAATTTTTTTCATTGTGTGTTCTTATAATTTCAAATCTCTTGCAACATATGAAAGAGTGGGACCCCATGCTTGGGTATCTGCAGTAAGTGTTTCAATTCCCCCCCTCCATTTTAGGTTGTGAAAATCTTATCCTAAGGTTTGTTGTTTCCCCACTGGCTGATTCGTGTGA
Source organism: Phacochoerus africanus (assembly GCF_016906955.1). Taxonomy (NCBI): domain Eukaryota; kingdom Metazoa; phylum Chordata; class Mammalia; order Artiodactyla; family Suidae; genus Phacochoerus; species Phacochoerus africanus. The sequence goes on from NC_062545.1 coordinate 55,757,429, forward strand.
TGGAGAAAAAAGATGGGAGACAAATAATTAATCCTTTTGCTCATCCTTCATCATACCTTTAGAGGTAATGGGCAGTCATAAAGAAAAATAGATACATATTTTTTTACATTCCTGCAGCATATGGAAGTTCCCAAGCTAGGAATTGAATCCAAGCTGCAGCTACCGGCCTATACTACAGCCATAGCAACACTGGATCCAAGTCACATCTGCGACCTACCCCACAGCTTGCAGCAACACTGGATTCTTAACCCACTGAGCAAGACCAGGGATTGAACCTGCATCCTCAGAGACAACATCGGGTCCTTAACCTGCTGAGCCACAGTGGGAACTCCAAGAAAAGTAAATTTTTTTAAAGAGTCAGCCTAAAAAATTTAGGACGCTTGCTCTTTTTCTGTCAGGGAACTCAACTATATGCTTTTTTTTTTTTTTTTTTAATCTGTGCTCATGTAACTAACCTCTAAAGAGGAATCTCTATAATGAAGATGATTAAGAAATGATCTTGTGATCTTCTTGACTGAGAGAATGTGGGAAAGTAGACTGAAAATAGTTCATGCCTTTTCTAAGAGCAACTGCAATAAAAGCAACTTGCATTATCTTGCCTGTGCCTCAATTTCTTTTTCATCATTACCTGGAAAATGCAGTTTCTCTCTCCATTATCAAGCATTTTTGTGGATAAGGACAGTTAAACTGGAAAGGGAAATTGTCAGCAAATTCTAATACCCTAGACTTCTGTGGTTTTAACATTGATAAACTACATTTACTACATAGACTAACACAATGGCTGTGTTGTTTGTTTGTCTAGGAGTCAACTGTTGCATAGCATATGGATAATAATAGAGAAGAAGACTGAGGTAGGATGAAAAGCACGAGATCTGGATTATTTGAAAACCAGGATATAGCTCTGTTTTAATGATCTTTAGCTAAAAAGCATAATTAAGAGTAGAGAAGTTCTGCATTTTTTCCGCCTTTACTTTTCTTTATGAAATATAACACAAACAGAAAAGGTCTTTGTAACATGTGCACTATTGAATAAATAGTTATAAAGTGAACATCCATATAACCCTTGTCCAGGTGCATTAGAGATTCTTTTGTTATTATTATTGTAGTTGATTTACAATGTTGTGCCAACTTCTGCTGTATAGCAAAGTGATTCCATTATATATATACATATATGTATTCTTTTTTAAAATACTGTTTTCCGTCATGGTCTATCACAAGAGATTGGATATAGTTCCCTGTGCTGTACAGTAGGACCTTGTCGTTTATCCATTCTATGTGTAATAACATTAGCAGTTCTTAATCAGGAGTCTACTGACATTTGCATGAGCTTCAGAGAATCTGCAAATTCTCTGAAATTACATGTAAAATTAGGGACCTTATGCATTTTTCTGGGGAAAGAGTCTAGAACTTTTCTTATAATCTTAAAAGAATCTACTTCAAATTTTAAATACTGATTCAAGCAATAGGACTAAGATTAACAGTGTAGTCTTACCTTGGCCTTTTATGTTCTCTGAATCTTGAGTCTGTAGGATGCAATGACAGTAGTTCGTGCTCTGTGAGACTGTTATAAGGAACAACTCATTTGTTATTGTCTGTGAAATAACTTTGTAAACTCTTGCAAATGTTCATTATATATTTCTTTAATAAATGGAAACTTTCTAGTAAGGTCTTAACAATATCTAAATAACTGCTAGATTGCTTTTGTTGATCAAGGCTGGTTTAAAACTCCTGATCTATCGTTATAGCAGCTCCTCTACCAACACCCCAATTCTGGACAAGGACAACTATCTATTTTTCACATGCTATTCCTGAGCCACTGAACAATGTCTAAAGAAACTCTCTTAGCTTGGCAGATTGCTTTCACTTTATATTCGTGATAGCTTACATCATAGTCTTCAAATTAGGCTGCATCTCTACAAATAGCTAGCCTCTTTCCTCATTTTTTCTCTATTTTGTTTTAAAATAATAAGACAATGTCTACTCATTATAGAAAAGCTAGAACTACCAGAAAAGTATAAAGAAATGGAATAACTTACCTATACCCAGATAAATGATAAGCTAATAAATAAAAATAATAATAATGTACCCTTATTTAGGTCCACACTCTGCTAATCATATTGGTAAATTGACGTATATTATATGTATACTATGTATATATGCATATGAATACAGCTGAAGTCATAATGCATAAGGTCCCTAATTTTACATTTGCACTTGGCTAATTTTTAAAAATTAAGACAAACACAAGATTTTTAATCACATTTTTAATGCCTGTTTTATCAGCATTCCTTTAATATCAGGTGCTTGTATTTCTTTTCTGTCTTTTTTGGGGGGCTGCACCTGCAGCATATGGAAGGTCCTAGGCTAGGGCTCGAATCTGAGATGTAGCTGCTGGCCACAGCCACAGCAATGCAGGATCTGAGCCACATCTGTGACCTACACCACAGCTCAGGACAACACTGGATCCTTAACCCACTGAGTGAGGCCAGGGATTGAACCCATGTCCTCATGGATACTAGTCAGGTTTGTTACTGCTGAGCCATGACAGGAAATTCAGGCATTTGTATTTCTAATGTTTTGCTATTATATATCCTGCTATTCTAAAAATCTGTTTTTGTATAAGTTTCAATCACATTTCATGAAAATCTTCTAGAAGAGGAAGGTAAATAAAATCCTTTTATACTCTGACTTGTGTATTTCTAAGTGATTCATTTCCTAGTAATCTGTGAATGTCCTTAAGGAAATATATTGGATATATTTGCTTGAAATTTGAGAAAAATTACTGGTAGTAGCATGTTTAAAAATAAAATGTTGACAAAGTTCCTATCGTGGCTCAGTGGGTTAAGGACCCCATATTGTCTCTGTGAGAATGTGGGTTCAATCCCTGGGTCTTGCTTAGTGGGTTAAAGTTCTGCATTCCTGCAAGCTGCAGCATAGGTCTCAGATGAGGCTTGGAATGGGTGTGGCCATGGCTGTGGCATAGGCCTCAGCTGCAGCTTTTATTCTGACAGGGATGGAGTAGACACAGGTAGTTTTAGAAGTCCCAATAAAGCACCACAGATAACGAGGGAAACTTAGGGGACATTGGGAGACCACTGTAAGTAAATAAATTGCTCAAAAAAGCCATCAGAACAAGGCAGACTTCCTTTTTTTTTTTTGTCTTTTTTAGGGCCGCTCCTGTGGCATCTGGAGGTTCCCAGGCTAGGGGTCGAATAGGAGCTGTAGCCACTGGCCTATGCCAGAGCCACAGCAACGCGGGACCTGAGCTGCGTATGCAACTTACACCACAGGTCACAGCAACACTGGATCCTTATCCCACTGAGCAAGGCCAGGGATCGAACCCGCAACCTCCTGGTTCCTAGTCAGATTCGTTAACCACTGAGCCACGACGGGAACTTCAGACTTGCTTTCCTTAATGGAATCTTGAGAATTGCCTCAGGTCGTTGGGTGGGGGATAGGATTATGCCTGCATTCATATTCAGACCCAGGGCAAGAGTTTGAGGACCACCTTTCTGCAGATTTGAATACACACCTCATCAGATACCAAGGAGGAGCTACTGCTCCCAGAAAGAAGGAGGCGGGCTTTTCCAACCCCCACACCCCTTGGATGATAAAACTGTAACCCCACGGATCCTCAGGGCAGAGCTTCCATGCCTGCCCGCTTGCATCTCTCACAAGCGTCTTACCTTAATAAATCTATTTCTTGCCTATCACCTGTCTCTTACTGAATTCCTTCTGCGTGGAGACACGAAGAACCTGAACCTCAGTGAGTCCAGACACAGGGTGAGTGATTCTAATTTAAAACCTTGGGTTCGAGTCCCAATCTGGGTTTAGGCTGAGTTCGAGTTCTGGCACGTGGGCTCAAGTCCCAGTCTGTGTTCTGGCTAGGTGCAGGCCATTAATACTGTCAGTTTCGATTCTATTCCTAGCCCAGGAACTTCCATATGCTGTAGGTGTGGCCATAAAAATAAAAAATAAAACATTGTTTTTGATGCTCTGCTTCTAATATCGTTTAATCCTGTTTCCTACTTTCATGTCAGTAGGCCAGCCTATCAAACATTATTGTTAAAGGACAAAACCTCATTATCCCAACTCCAGACTCAGATGTGTTGTAAGTGCTTTTAGAATGTGCAGTTTTCTCTTCTGGCATCCCAGACCACCCTGTTATACAGACTTCCTTTGAACAAGAGAACATGAAATTAAACAGTGATCCCTCTTTTTTTTTTTTTTAAACTTGATACTAATGGAAGAAATGTTCACATATTGAGGTATGGGGAAAGTCATCCTGGCTTTTACATACTTTAACTCAAGTTTTATGCTAACTAAAACAGCCTCTTCGTGGTCTCTCAAATATATACTGTACATCTGCTTTAATTGTTAAAGAAAAGGGTGCCCTGACCAGAAGTAAAGATTGCCCTATTAAAGTTCCTTCCTTGGAAGCCAATGCTGGTACTCCAACTATAAGCCTTCTTTCCCAGGTGCCAAGGCCATATTGACTGGCTGTGTATGTGTTGATCTGTTTTTGAAACCTTGAAGAAATGGATCCCTGACTTGTTTTATATTCTTTGTTCTGACAAAATATAAAGATGCAAACCATGCTTCTGCAGAGCAATTCCTCAGTTATCCAAGAGGCCGTGTACGGGGTTATAGCCCACAGTTTGGCTCAAATAAAACTCCTTTCTGCTCCCATTATAGATTGTTGATTATTTCCAGCATCACTTTTATATGAACTGCATTTCTCAACAATACAACCCTTCTCTTTTCCGATCTTTTCAGCAACTGGCCCCTGCCCTCCCCCTCTCATACCCCCCTTTTAAAGGCTGCATAGGTTTCTAGCTACCAAGTTAGTACTCTAGTTTTGGAAATCTTATGTTTGACACCCTCAATGCACTGAGGTGTTGTGAACCTGCCCTTTTCTGCCTGGGGTTTGGGTCTTGATTTTGTTTGTTTCTTAAGTTATTCTCACCTACACTTTAAGGAAAGACTCTCAAGCTTGGACCCAGCCACGCCTCCTTACCTCTGTCTCACCCACGTCCCTGCCCGCCCCTTCGTTTCCTAGCGACCAATTTCCATGGTTACACAACCTACGCTGAGAGCGCCAGGCTGCCCTTAAGGCCCAGGAAAAGATCCCCAGGAAGTTGGGAAGACGCGGCTCTAACTCCCGATGCTGGCCAAGGTCAGCCCACTCGGGGCTCCGTGCCCTTGAGACCGGGATGTACCCCCGCGAGGAGGCGAGAGCAGGGCAGAGGGGCAGAGCTTTGGCCTCTGGAGCATCCGGTTTAGCCGGGTTGAGGCTGAACTGTTAACGACTCCTTTGGGGCACCGCCGCTGAGTGGAAACCGCGGTCATTTCCGGCCGGAGGCCCCCAAGTCCGCCGGGTCAGGCTTGCCTGCATTGGTCGGCGCCACTTGCACTCCAGGCTGCCAGAACTGGGGGAGATTTAGGCTTGCGAGAGTGGGGCTGGGGAGGGTACTGAGGCGAGTCGGTAGCATCCCCTGCAAGGCGCCAGAGATCGCTTGCACATGCGCACAGTGCGGCTAGCGTTTTTTGCGCGCTTGTTAGAAATTGTTCTTTTAAGAGCTTCCCTTAGGCCGCGCATTGTTTTAACCACCGAGTATTTAGAGCGCACCGAATCCTCGCCATAACCCTGGGAGAGGGTAGTAGCTGTATCTATATTTTTCAGATGAGAAAACCGCTTCAAAGAGAGATGAGCTAAGGTCTCAGCTAGAAAATAGTTGAGTCAGGATGAAACCTGGGCAATCTGGTTCTACCGGAAAAGATGCCAAGTGTAACCTTACCTAAAAATTCTGAAAGTTAGGTTTAGCTACCTGAGATTGCCTTTATAATAGTCTCTACATGCTAATTTCCTATGCTCAACGACTGATACGAATCAGAGAACGTAATAACCATTAAAACCTGCCACCTTTTTCTGGTCTATAGTAAATAGAATTACTCCTGAAGAGTTTATTTTTTTCTGTGATGCAGACCACTCATGTTTTGCCTTTTTGCTTTCATGTTTTTGCTTTTCTTTTTTGGCCGCAGTGGCCCCCGTGGCATATGAAAGTTCCCAGGCCGAAGAATGAATCCCAGCTGGAGCTTCGACCTACTCCACAGCTGTGGAAACCACGGGATTCTTAACCCACTGCGTGAGGCTGAAATCTAACCCGGTGCCTCCACCAGGCCGCAGCAGGAACTCCATGCTTTTGTGTTTTTAATCAAGAGCCTAAACACCAACTTGGATATGCAAGAAAGAGAGTTTAGATGATCTGAGCAAGAATTGTTTTCCAAGAGTCTCATAATTATGAAAGGTCATTTAAGAATATGGTGGAATAGGAGTTCCCGTCGTGGCGCAGTGGTTAACGAATCCGACTAGGAACCATGAGGTTGCGGGTTCAGTCCCTGCCCTTGCTCAGTGGGTTAATGATCTGGCGTTGCCATGAGCTGTGGTGTAGGTTGCAGACGCAGCTCGGATCCCATGTTGCTGTGGCTCTGGTGTAGGCCTTGTGGCTACAGCTCCGATTCGACCCCTAGCCTGGGAACCTCCATATGCCGCGGGAGCGGCCCAAGAAATAGCAAAAAGACAAAAAAAAAAAAAAAAAGAATATGGTGGAATAAGCTTTTCTCCTTCAAGCTGCACGCTGCCGCCAGCACAGATAGGAGTGGCATTTCTCATTAATTCTCCTCCTCCTTCCCACCATCTGTTAGAACTTTTTTAAATTTAAAAATATCATGATATAAATTTGGTGACCACCATCATTTAAACAAAGAGGGAGTGTTTCAATCTTTTGAGGTCCTAATTGTATCAACAGTCTTTAATTTTTTAAATATAAAACAAACTATCTTTAGTGTTGTATTTGAGTTGATTTTTCGTATTTGTTTGTGTATCAATTGTAGATTTTTGGTTTGCAGCTACTCTGAAGTTTTCTTCTTTTTTTTCTAGGGCTGCACCCTCTGCATATGGAGGTTCCCAGGCGAGGGGTGTAATTGGGGCTGCAAACGCTGGCCTACGCCAGAGCCACAGCAACACGGGTTTGGAGCCCCTCTGTGACCTATACCCGTAGCCCACAGCAACACCCCGGATCCCTTAACCCACTGAGGGATGCCAGGGATCAAACCTGCAACCTCATGGTTCCTAGTTGGGTTCGTTAACCACTGTGCCAGGACGGGAACTCCTGAAGTTTTAATGTAAGAGGCTATATATACAAGATTGTTTTAAGTTGTTGGTCTCTTAACTGCAAGTGCATCTCCGGTGTCCTGCATTTGTACCCTCCTCTTCTCACAATTTCTGATTTTGGTAGCTTAATTGTGTGTGGATGATTTTGTATCTTTACTGTATATATATCTTTACTGGTGAGCTTGTCATTTGTGGTATTTTTGTTTCCAGTTGTGGCCTTTTCTTTTCTGCCTAGAGAGGTTCCTTTAGTACTTATTGTAAAGCTCATTTAGTGTTGCTAAAATCTCTTAGCTTTTGCTTATCTGTAAAGCTTTTGATTTCTCCTTCAAATCTGAATGAGGGCCTTGCTGGGTAAAGTAATCTTGGTTGGAGGTTTTTTCCTTTCATCACATTGAGAATATCATGCCACTCCCTTCTGGCCTGCAGAGTTTCTGCTGAAAAATCTGCCGATAATCTTATTGGGGTTCCCTTGTATGTTATTTGTTTCTTTACCCTAGCTGCTTTCAATATTTTCTCCTTGTCTTTAATTTTGGTCAGTTTGATTAATATGTGTCTCAGGGTGTTCCTCCTTGGGTTAATTGTATCGACAGTCTTTAATTTTAATAAATATAAAGCAAACTAATGAAAAACAGGCAGGGCCTAGATACTAGTAAATACTAATAAGTTAATAAATAATGTAACTCTTTATAAATATAATAGTGGAGAACTCTAAAGAGACAAAATAATATAAATATAATTTTTAAAAAACAATATTTTTATTTAGCCAGAATGCCTCCCACTCAGGCTGAAAGTGTTATAAAGAATATCATTCGAGAAATAAGACAAGAATGTGCAGCCCATGGAGAGATTGTTTCTGAAACTCTGGTTGCTTTTATGGTAAGAATGAATATTTTTGTGAATTATTGCTTTATTTTAAAATGTTTTTCCATTTTAAAATTTTCTCTTAAAATTCTGTTATGCTTTCCTAGTTTTTCTGTTGAAACCATGTTGAAATAATTGGACAAGTTAGTCAAAAGTACTTTTTAAAAACCTATAAAACATGTTCTAGATTTAAGAGTCTGATTTAGAAGCTCTTGATGGGTTTTGGAAACATCAATAATGTTTTCCTGTGTGGGAGTTTTTTTAACATGTATTTTTGTTCACTGTTTTAAAAAGTACTCATTGCCTTGGTCTCTCTATTCTTGCTTTTGGTTTAATGATAAACAGTAAAAACATGATCAAATATTCAAATAGATTCCCAGTGTAAAATATAGCCATTGATTTCAACCTATTGCTCCATGTACCTCTTCTAACACCATATTCAAAATTGATATTTATTGCTCCCTTTCTTCAACCTCTAAAGAAGGTGCAAATGTGTTGGGTCATAAGAAAATCAGCTGAATAATCAACCCCTGAGTAATCAAGAGGCAGTTATTTTAATTTTTTTTAATATTTATTTATTTATTTGTTTAGTCTTTTTAGGGCCACACCTTGGCATATGGAGGTTCTTGGCTAGGGGTCGAGTGGGAGTTGTAGCTGCCCGCCTACACCAGAGCACATGGCAATGCTGGATCCTTAACCCACTGAGCAAGGCCAGGGATTGAACCAGCATCCTTAAGGATACTAGTCAGACTCATTTCTGCTGAGCTACAATGGGAACTCCCAAGAAGCAGTTATTTTTAAAATGGAAAAATATTAAGCTAATTTTGTAGTAATATGAAATAAATGTAATGGACTCTTTCCTACTCTCAGGTCAAAGCTGTGGTCCTGGACCCAAGTAATGGCTTTAACACGGATAGAACGCTCATAAAAAGTGATGTGCAGAAACTTGTTAAGGTGATTATCCAGCAGTTCTCAAATTGTGTATTATTTACTTGCAATTCTTTTTTTTTTTTAATTCTATTGGGATATAGTTGATTTACAATTAGCTGTATTAGCTTCAGGTTTATAGCAAAGTTTACCAGTTGTACATACAATATATATCCATTCTTTTTTCCCACATATGTTATCACAGAACATTGAGCAGACCTCCCTGTGCTATACAGTAGGTTGCTGTTAGTTATCTATTTTATATATAGTAGTATGTATATGTTAATCCTATCCTCCCAATTTATCATCCCCCCAAGTTTCCTCTTTGGTGACGCTAAATTTGTTTTTGAAATATGAATTTGTTTCTGTTTTATAAATAGGTGCTTTTGTATCATTTTAAATTATATTCCACATATAAGTGATATCATATGGTAGTTGGCTTTATCTGACTTACTTCACTTACTATGATAATCTCTAGTTGCGTCCATGTTGCTGTAAATGGCATGATTTCCTTCTTTTTTATGGCTGAGTAATATTCCATTGTGTATATGTACCCATCTTAATCCATTCATCTGTTGGTGGACATTTAGGTTATTATCATGTCTTGGCTATTGTGAATAGTGCTGCAATGAACATAGGGGTAAATGTGTCTCTTTCAATGAAAGCTTTGTCTGGATATATGGCCAGGAGTGGGACTGCTGGATCATATGCTAGTTCTATTTTTACTTTTCTGAGGAACCTCCACTCTGTTTTGCATAGTGGTTGTACCAACTTACAGTCCCATCAACATTATAAGAGGTTTCCCTTTTCTCCACACTCTCTATAGCATTTATTGTTTGTAGACTTTTTGATGATGGCCATTCTGGCTGGTGTTAGGTGGTACTTCATAGTAGTTTGTTTTGTTTTGTTTTGTTTTGCCATTTCTTGGGCCGCTCCTGCGGCATATGGAGGTTCCCAGGCTAGGGGTTGAATTGGAGCTGTAGCCACCGGCCTACACCAGAGCCACAGCAACTCAGGATCCGAGCCGCGTCTGCAACCTACACCACAGCTCATGGCAACGCCGGATCGTTAACCCACTGAGCAAGGGCAGGGACCGAACCCGCAACCTCATGGTTCCTAGTCGGATTTGTTAACCACTGCGCCACGACGGGAACTCCCCATAGTAGTTTTGATTTGCATTTCTCTAATAATTAGCAATGATGAGCATCTTTTCATGTGTTTTTTTGGCCATCTGTCTGTCTTCTTTGGAGAACTACCTATTTAGTTCTGACCATTTTTTTAATGGGTATGTATATATATGTGTATATATATATATATATATTATAAAGCTGTGTGAGATGTTTGTATGTTTTGGAGATTAATCTCTTGTGGATTTCTTTGTTTGCAAATATTTTCTCCCATTCTGTGTGTTGTCTTTTTGGGTTTTTTTATGGTTTCCTCTGCTATGCAGAAGTTTTTAAGTTTACTTAGGTCTCATTTGTTTATTTTTGTTTTGATTTTCATTGCAATTCTAAATGTAGTATTTGTGTTGGTCAATATTACCTTTAGTTCCATGAAACAAAACCCCACCAAATAGTGGTGCAAACAAATGAGAGACCTACTTTTTCTCATAAAACAAAATCTGGATGTACATAGACTGTTTTTCCTGGCTTCTTGGGTCACTGTGCATGTTTTCACCCCACAGTCACAAGATAGGTCTTCCACCTCTAGGCAAGCATAAGGTGAGAGGACAAAGGTCAAAATGTGTGTGCAATTGAGTCTGTACTTTCTTTTTGGAAAATAATAGGCTTTCCCAGAATCCTTCCCATCGGTTTGCATTTATTGACCAGAATGATATTGCAAGTGGGCCTGGGACATAGATTTTTTTTTTTTCTTTCTTTCTTTCTTTCTTTTTTTTTTTAACCAATATTTGCCTCAATCTAGATTAGGGCTTTGTTAGTAAGGAGGGAGAGGTATGGATATTGGCAGGTAGCAGTGTCTGTCACAGAATTTTGGAGACATCTTGTTATTGATCTAATATTACAAGGAGAATATTATTAACGGACTTGTCAGATGCTATAAAATTATAGGACTAAATTAAGATTCATATAATTGTTGATTCAATGTAATTTGTGTTTTTCAATTCTAAAGGAAAAGTTGAACCCAATGCAAAATAATTCACAGTTAGGAATAAGTAGATGTGCCTGAAAAGCAGTTTTAAGAACTAAAGAAAGCAGTAACTTTAGACATTGTTAATTTCTTCATATGTTTTAAGTCTGACTCACTGGGATGCTTAAATACCTGTTTTCTAAATATTTCTCAATGCATTTCCTAAAAATTCAGAATTATTTTTTTTCCTCCTGGGCTTCATGATTTTAATTCCTTCCATCACACCAAAGACTTGAAGCAATCTTGCCCAAACTTCTCTGTGAGTATTTTCTGAGCTCAAACAAATGGCAGAGAAAATTTTCATCACTTCCATCTTCTTTCACAGCCAGCATGTTACGCAGTGGAGCACAGGTCTATCTGCGGATGCAAGAGGGGTCAGGAAGAGTTTCAGAAGCTTGGAGCTGGGGAATATCTTGTTAGGATAACTGTGTGGTAGAGATGCCAGGCACCGAGGGGGAGCTGAGTCTTTCTGTGCTGAATTTGAGAATGTGGTGTAAAGCCTGTTCTCAGCAAAAGGGAAATGATGGACGGTCAGTCAGAAATTTTATTGGAAAGCCACGGAGGAGAATCAAGGAGGAGCAGAAAGTGTTTTTCTGCTTTTCATGGCTCAAGAAGAGTTTTTCTTTTTTCCTCCAACTCAATTCGGTTGGAAAGCATCAAGGTCAACATACTTTTCATCTGGCAGGTACATTAACTGTCCGTGTAAGTCATAATTCAAGTGATAAAGATTGTTGCCTTTTTTCTCAATTAAAAGTCATATGGATGAGCTAGTCTTTGTAAACTCTGTGTTTAGAACAGCACTTCTCTGGGATCCAGGTGCACTGCACCCCTGCTTTCTCCTCACCCTCTTCCCAGGAGAGCAGAGTTGGTGCTCTGGGAGGTGGGCTGAGGGATACTGTTGATGTGCCCACCAGGTGTAGATATAAAGCCTAATAGGTGAGACAAGAAAGAGTGGGGTTAGGGGGTGAAGAGAAGAAAAGAAAATTTCAGGTTGATCATCTCAGCTAAAGAAGCAAAGCAGAGAAGAGGAGGAACCATGGATGTGGGGGTGGGAGGTGGGGGTGGAAGGAGGAGAAATGGACCAGAGGGAGAAATTTTGAAACAGAATGCAGAGCCAGAGAAATTTGTGAGCAGGAAAGCATAGCTACAGCAGCTTTTTATAAAATACACATGACCTCCAGCATCAGCCCAAAAGGGGTGTTAAGACTTTAATAAACAGAAGTTCCCATCATGTCACAGGGGAAACGAATCCGACAGGGAACCATGAGGTTGCGGGTTCGATCCCTGGCCTCGCTCAGTGGGTTAAGGATCCAGCGTTGCCATGAGCTGTGGTGTAGGTCACAGACGCAGCTTGCATCCTGCATTGCTATGGCTGTGGTGTAGGCTGGCTGTTGTAACTCCGATTAGACTCCTAGCCTGGGAACCTCCATATGCCACAGCTAAAAAGACAAAAAGACCCCCCCCCCCAAAAAAAAAGACTTGAATAAACAGTAACAAGGAACACAAGATGAATTCTAGACAGGAGCATAAGCTTGAGCTAATGAACATTTACCCACATTCAGACTAAAGAGACCAACCAAAGGTCAAGTTCCTTGCCTCCAACTAGACCATTAGCCACCTGGGTATGGTAGTATTAGTTAACTCAAGGAAAATAACTTATTGCTTAATAAATATTGTGGATTAAGTGAACTATAAAGCATGAAGTCCTCAAAGAGAAAAAAAGTAATAAAAGAAGTTATTGGTGGATAAATATCAGAAACTACTGCTTTGATGTTTCTCTTTGTTTTTGAAACTAACCTTGGAAAAAACTTCTGATTGTTTCAGAAAATATAACTAGAAGCATTTATGAGATAATCTTTTTTAGCTTTGTGTGGCTCGGCTCTTGGACAGTAAAAATCCATCCCTGGACACCATTAAGATGCAAGTCTACTTTGATATGAATTATACAAGACGAGGTAACATATATTTGCCTATTTAGACACACATTAAAAAGATTCCTATTGTATTTCAAGTATTAAGGGCTTTATTTTGTTGACCAAGAACAATTTAACCTTTTTTGTCTATCTTTTATTTATTTATTTATTTTATTTTTAATTTTTTTTGTCTTTTTGCCATTTCTTGGGCCGCTCCTGCGGCATATGGGAGGTTCCCAGGCTAGGGGTCAAATCGGAGGTGTAACCACCAGCCTATGCCAGGGATCTGAGCCACGTCTGCGACCTACACCACAGCTCTTGGCAACGCCGGATCGTTAACCCACTGAGCAAGGGCAGGGATCGAACCCGCAACCTCATGGTTCCTAGTCGGATTCGTTAACCACTGCGCCACGACAAGAACTCCATTTTGTCTATCTTTTAAAATCTTTCCCAACTTTGAAGAATATAATAATGTTGGAAATGCCAAAGGAGAAAAAACCCAAATGGCTTTTGTGAGTGTCAAAAGTCAATTCTAATTACTATGCCCATAATGATTAAGTTTCCAAGTCTATTGGTTTTAACAATTATACCACTAATATATAATAGCTTAAATTAAAACAACCAGCCCACTGCAGTTAAGTTTTTAATTTGTCAATTTTTATTTCTGGTTTATATTGTTATTATCTCACAAGGCTCATGTAAATTATGTAACTTACCCAAAAATGAAGTGGATGATAGGAGATTTAAGTTTAGAACATATTTCCTTATGTAAAGAGTTCATTGCCTACATCAAAGGCACACTGGAAATAAGAAAAAAGAAAATAAATTTCTCTGGAGACTAGACTGTCTCTGTCTCACTGTAATTCAATCGTTATTAACCATTTGGTGATTTATATTGTCTTCTCTTCCCTGTATATATTAAACTTTCATTTATGCTACTTGCGTAAGGTCATATATCTTGCTTTTTTGCTTAATAATAATCATCAAATTTTATAACAAATAATGATGGACTTGAGGAGTTCCTGCCATGGCGCAGCAGAAACGAATCTGACTAGGAACCATGATGTTGCAGGTTTGATCCCTGGCCTTGCTCGTTGGGTTAAGGATCTGGTGTTGCCTTGAGCTCTAGGAGTCCAAGTTGCTGTGGCTGTGGTGTAGGCCGGCAGCTGCAGCTCTGATTGGACCCCTAGCCTGAGAACATCCATATGCCGCAGTTGCGGCCCTAAAAAGCAAATAATAATAATAATAATAATAATAATAATGGAATTGATATAATTTGGATTTTTCTTAATCTGCAAAATTTGAGTTATTTTTGTGGTAAGATTGTAGCTATGAACTGTGCATGGTTGATATGTTAATTATTTTCCTTGTAATAGTAAAATAGGGTGTTTTATTGACTTAGTTGCAAGAATTATAGTGCAGATGAACTGTGGATCCTGCCACAATTAAACCTAGACCTTATTATACCACAGGAAGAAGGGGAAGGGATACAGTTCTTGATGTAATATGATATCACAGTAATGCTATCAAAGGAAATTTATCTAGAACTAAAATAGAAATATAGATAACTGAAGAGAAATATTTATACCACCTATATGGATATTTATTTACATGTGCTTATATACAGTATACTACTATTCTTACCTACAGCATATATAATACATATATTTATCCTAAGTGTGTTTATAATATCTATTATAAATTGTCTTGTGTACTTTTTGCTTAATGAAGAAGTTTTAGCCCTATCTGCTAGCACTGTTTGGATTGTCTGTTTTAAGTCTTAACCTGTTTTGACAAAAGTATGCCATTTAAATCACTATAATAAACCTTTCCTACTAGATTTTTGTCTTGAGGTTACTTGCTGGCCACTGTTTATTTTTTAATTACTACATGTTCAGAAAATACTTGTTTTCATGCAGTAGGATTGCCATATGAAGTCATTTTTGTCTCTGGTCCTACTTTCTTATGTGAGGAAAATTCTGAGTATCCATATGTGGAACATTGTCCTTTGCCAATTTTAGAGGAATTTCTCGAAGAACATCACCGGGTTGTAGAGTCTAGATTAGGCTCTGTTACCAGAGAAATTACAGATAGTCGGGCCTGTATTCGAGAGGAGCTGGAAAGCCTCTACCGCAAGATTGTCAGCTACCTGTTGCTACGCTCTGGGCTGGGGTCCCCCACAGACATCAAGGTTGTCAGAGAGGCAACAGGTAAAAAATACACACCATTTCTGTTCCATCCGTGAACATACACAAATATTGTATCTTATAAAATATGTTAGAGTCCAAGTATTGAAGATTAACATTTCCTCTTTTATCTAAAAAAAAAAAAAGAAAAGAAAAGGAAAGAAAAAGAAAGACCACAAATGAGAGGTTAAAACTCCCCCAGATTCCTCTCACCCAGAGTATCAACACTGATATTCAAGTAACACCTCTGGGAGGTGAATGTTGTTAATCTTCTTAGAGCTGTTCCCATCCAGGGACCTATTGCTCTTCACTAGAGAAATCTAGGCAGTATGCTTAATGGTACTGGCTGATTGGGGGCGGGGGGCGGGGGGGGCGGGGTGCTGCTGGGAAAGAAGATGTCCTATTGATGAAGGATGTTGAGTCTATCACCTAAAGTAAATGATGGGAAATGACACTGTTTTATCCTCAGGAAATATCCACTTTCATACTTTAAGATAAGGAATAGGTGCTATGTCTAATTTTCCCATGGCTTTTTGCCATAATTATTTTAAAACATCAATTTTTCTACTCAGAGCCCTAATTAGAAAGCTTGTTTTAATGCCCACTGCCAAAAAATTACTGATGGATGCTTAATTATTGAAATAGATGTGAGGCAGAGTTCCCATCATGGCACAGTGGTTAACAAATCTGACTAGGAACCATGAGGTTGTGGGTTCGATCCCTGGCCTTGCTTAGTGGGTTAAGGATCCGACATTGCTGTGAGCTGTGGTGTAGGTTGCAGATGTTGCTGGGATCCCGAATTGCTGTGGCTCTGCTGTAGGCTGTTGGCTACAGCTCCAATTAGACCCCTAGCCTGGGAAACTCCATATGCCTCGGGAGCAGTCCTAGAAAAGGTAAAAAGACAGGAAAAAAGAAAAAAAAAGAAATAGATGTGAGGCAATGGCATTATTTTCAGTAGCTCAGCTTTGATATGTGCTAAATGTGGCCCAGATTCTGGAATCGGGTATCAGAAATTTCAAGAACCATCTCAGTAACTTTATATAGACAACTTAACTTTCTGCTGAAACTTGTTTTTTAAGTTCTGATGTCTTTATCCTGCCATTTTGTTTTCCCTTTTGTGGTTGGTTTTAGCAGCCCTACAGAGTGTTTTTCCTCAGGCTGAGCTTGGGACATTTCTAACTCTTTCTGAGAAAGACAAAGAACGCCAACTGAAAGAACTTACCATGATTGTTACTGGAATTCGTTTATTTAACCGAGACTGTGGAAAGGGAGGAGAAGGCATTGATGACTGTAGGTATATCATAAGGTTAACTCTGTAAATTACAAAGGTCTAAAATTGAATGAGCATAGGAAAATAATGCACAACACACCTCTGGCATTCTTAGATTTAAAGTTGGCAGTTTTGACTATATCTTAGATATAGCTACTGTTTATAACGTGTAATAATTTTTCTCATTTTGTTGGGGCAACACCCTAAGTGTTATGTACCATGAAGCTAGTATGGGAATGTGAATCAGTAGGAGTTCCCGTCGTGGCTCAGTGGTTAACGAATCTGACTAGGAACCAGGAGGTTGCAGGTTCGATCCCTGGTCTTGCTCAGTGGGTTGGGGATCTGGTGTTGCTGTGAGCTGTGGTGTAGGTCACAGAGTCGGCTCAGATCCCGAGTTGCTATGGCTCTGGTGTAGGCCAGCAGCTACAGCTCCAATTGGACCTCTAGCCTGGGAACCTCCATATGCCATGGGAGCAGCTCAAGAAATGGTAAAAAGACAAAAAAAAAAAAGTCAGTAAAAGGAAGAGAGGGCCTCTGGGAGGACAGCCTCCCCAATTCAATGGGCCTTTGTGTTCTTTACTCCAAGTCAGATAACCAAAAGGGAATAAAATTCAGTGATTTAAAAAAATTAAAATCACCTTGAAAAGACAACCATTGCTGATGTGGTTCATGGAATCAAATGGTCCAAGAAGAGGTATTAGAAAGTCTATCAATTCAGGAGCACCTACTATGAATATTTAATACATTCATTATCTATAAGCTTGAAAGTACTCACTGAAATATTTGCTCAAGGAGCTACCAGTAGAAGTAACTTCCTTATGAATTGGTCGGCCCACTGAGAAGGTGTTAGTGTCTTTTACCAGATTGCTGGTCTAGCACAAGAAGTTAATTTTTATTGCAATTTAAAAACTATTCTAAAAAGTCAATCCCCACTCTTCATAAAGTTCCCTGTCTCGCTAGATGATTCTCTTATTTTTCAGTATCCCAGTGAGTTTCCTAAGTGGTACACTTTTCTTTTTTACAAATAGTTTAGAAGATATACAGGAGGAGAGATAAAGTGGCTTTTCTAGAGGCACATGGTTTAATAGCACATAAGACCAAAGCCTGTCTGTTCTTTAGACTCTTTTATATTTTAGTGGCAAAGCTGATCTGTTATAACTTCTGGTTAATAATCTGGCAATGGCTGTTTTTTGGATAGGTTTTTCTTTCTGGATGCTTTCCTTCCTGGTGTAGGACCCATGAAGTATATGCCTTATTATTAGTCATTTTGTTAAGGAAAAAAACTGACTTCATGTTTCAATGTGATCACTTTCTAGGCTTTTTCTTCTGAACTCTTTTTAGATTTCCTCATGCCTCTCTTATTATACCTTTTGAACCAGTGCCAGCTATTCTACAGGAAGCCATCCCAGCCACCACGCAGCATATTGATTCTCAACTCCAGGTGGTCCAGGACCAGGCATACCGCTACACAGCCATCCTCGAGAAAGTGGTAAAAAACCCATTGTTGAGTCAAGAGCTTCAGCCCTATATGTTAAAAGAAGCCCTGTATAACTTGCGACAATATGAGATCTTCCTTCAGATCATTTTGGTGAGCTCATGTCACAAAGGCTGGTCTTTTCCATAGAATGAGACTTCTTTATATGTTGTAAGTCTCAAACAAAAGCTAGAACCTGGTCATTGACAAAGAAGGCAACCTTAATAACCACTCAGTTGACATTGCAATACTAAAATAGAAATGGGAAAGTTGGATGTTGACTTTAATGAAAATGTTTTGGAGGGGAGTTCCCGTCGTGGTGCAGCGGTTAACGAATCCGACTAGGAACCATGAGGTTGCAGGTTTGATCCCTGGCCTTGCTCAGTGGGTTCAGGATCCGGCGTTGCCGTGGGCTGTGGTGTAGGTTGCAGACGCGGCTCAGATCTTGTGTTGCTGTGGCTCTGGCGTAGGCTGGTGGCTACAGCTCTGATTAGACCCCTAGTCTGGGAACCTCCATATGCCGCGGGAGCAGCCCAAGAAATGTCAAAAAAGACCAAATATATATATATATCCCTCTGTTATACAGTAGGACCTTGTTGTTTAGGCATTCTTTATATAATAGTTTGCCTCTGCTAACCCCAAACTCCCAGTCTATCCCTTTTCCTACCTCTCCCCCTTGGTAACCACAAGTCTGTTCTCTATGTCTATGAGTCTGTTTCTTTTTCATAGATGTTTATTTGTGTTATATTTTAGATTCCACATATAAGTGATATCATACGATATTTACATTTCTCCGTCTGACTTAATTCACTTAGTATGATAATCTCTAGGTCCATCCATGTTAGCATTATTTTGTTCTTTTTATGGCTGAGTAGTATTCCATTGTGTATATGTACCACATCTTCCCTCCCAGAGGGAACTATATTTAATGTCCTGTGATAAACCATAATGGAAAGGAATATGAAAAAGAATGTATATATGTGTATAACTGAATCCCTTTACTGTATAGCAGAAATTAACAAACTATAAATCAACTATACTTCAATAAAATAAATTTTTAAAATAATAATAAAATAAAATCCATTCCTCCAACACATTTTCTTTTTTTTTGTTTTTGTTTTTGTTTTTGTTTTGTCTTTTTGCTATTTCTTTGGGCCGCTCTGGGTTTTTTCCCCCTAGCTTTATTAGGGTATAATTGACAAAGCTGTAGGGTCTTTAAAGTGTCTAATGTGGAGCTCCCGTCATGGCGCAGCAGAAACAAATCCAACTAGGAGCCATGAGGTTGCGGGTTCGATCCCTGGCCTTGTTCAGTGGGTTAAGGATCCGGTGTTGCCATGAGCTGTGGTGTAGGTCACAGACATGGCTCGGATCCTGCATTGCTGTGGCAATGGTGTAGACCGGCAGCTGGAGCTCCAATTAGACCCTGAGCCTGGGAACCTCCATATGCTGCTGGTAAGGCCCTAAAAGGCAAAAATAAGTAAGTAAATAAATAAATAAAACATGTATAACGTGATGGTTTGATATGCATATATACTGTGAAAGGATTCCCCCTTACTGAATTAACACATCCATCCCCTGGTCACTCTTTACCTTCACACAACCTCTCCAGTAACCATAAGATCTCAGGATCAGTGGAACTGTCTTTTGTACAAGTGAATACTAACATCTTGAGGGATAGAACAGGCTGTATTCTGACCCTCTCTTCATCTTCACTCATGTCTTTTTTTTTTTTTTTTTGGTCTTTTTGTCCTTTTAGGGCTGCGCCTGAGGCATATGGAGGTTCCCAGGCTAGAGGTCTAATTGGAGCTGTAGCTGCCAGCTTACACCACAGCCACAGCAACGCAGGATCCAAGCTTCATGTACGACCTACACCACAGCTCACAGCAACGTCGGATCCTTAACCCACTGAGTAAGGCCAAGGATCGAACCCGCAACCTCATAGTTCCTAGTCAGATTCGTTAACCACTGAGCAATGATGGGAACTCCCATTTTCACTCATGTCTTAATGACTTGATAATACTTTTGGATGCACTGGATCTATCTTCTCTTCTTACCTCAACAGAGAATAGAAAGTTAATAACACCAGATTATAAATCAACTATACTTCAATTTTTTTTTAAAAAAAAGAAAGGTAACATCCAGAAGACATGACTTCATTGCAACTTTTAAGAGTTGGCCTCACAACTAATCTACTATCTAATTGCCTTCAGAAGGGAGGAGTCTAAACTGCATTCAAAACCAAATCATGCTTTAGGGTAGATGCACCCTTAACATTGACTTGTGGCTATCAGCCTTACAGAACTAGTCAGATGCTAAGAGGATTTCACAGTCAGTGTATCTTGAAGTGCATTCAAGTCCACAGGAGCAGAATCTCACCTTTACTTTTGTCATTTGTGTTCAGAAGGGATATTGTGAGTAAGGACCTTGGGACACTGTCACCCATACTGTAAGGATGTGGCAGAGGACTTGGCTCATTATATAGTATCTTCTCACAGCTTTCACCCATGACTCATATTCAGCCAAACTGACAGTCTTAAGTTCTCTCGGAGCTAGAGGGACACTGAGTGTGTGAGACATGTAGGTGCTGCAGCCAGACTGCACAGCAAATATGGCCCTAAAAAGCAAAAAAAAAAAAAAAAAAAAACAAGAGAGTCATCCATTTAACACATATTTCTGGGGCACCATCTATATGCCAGTACTGTTCTTGGTGTTGGAGGTACCACAAAGAGCAGAATCTCTGCTCTCATTGAGTTTACCTTCAGGGGATGTGGGGAGCAGATAGGGCTTAAAACGTACAATTTTTGTAGTAAAATTATAAAACTTTTAATGCAAATTATTCTATCTTCACAGTCAGATATAATTACTTGTGCTCAAGAAGTGGAAATGATGATAAAGCAGTTAGGAGCCCAACTCGAACAATTAAAAATGACTGTAAAATCAAAGACGGCTGTTCCAACATCGCAAGTTTTTGTAAGTGTTTGCATCAACTTTGACCTTGTTTAAAGAAGGGTAAGCTTTTAAGTCCTATGAAACTAAATCAGAAGCAGTTAAATTTAATTTATTTAATTTAATAAATTATTTTTAATTACTAAAGTATTTAAATACTAAAAATATAATATTAGTTTTATACAAGTTGATCCTGTTCTTTATGGCAGTTTTGTAGTAATAATCATAAAACCAGGATGTTACAAGTTGAATGAGTGGATTCTCTCAGTAGGTAATTGCTACTCGACAAAGTGCAGATATATATTAGAATAAGCATAATATCAGTGTTATCTGTGACCACAAAAATAATCCATAGTTCAGTGTTGAAAGCATGTTCATAGTAGTTGGTTAGAAATTGCCTTCTGCTGGGGGTTCCCATTGTGGTGCAGGGGAAATGAATCCGACTAGTATCCAAGAGGATCCGGGTTCAATCCTTGGCATCGCTCAGTGGGTCAGGGATCCAGCGTTGCCGTGAGCTGTGGTGTAAGAGCAGATGTGGCTGGGAGCCCTCCTTGTTGTGGCTGTGGTGTAGGCCTGGGAACTTCCATATGCCTCAGGCATGGCCCTAAAAAGCAAAAAAAAAAAAAAAGAGAGAGAGAGAGAGAGAAATTGCCTTCAGCAAGGAGGTGATGTAATTTGTGACCTTTCTGAAAAGTCAGATAATAATCACCTTGTTTACCAAACCTGCACCTTTTCTGACTTTTTGATTATCTGCATCACCTACGGGCAAATCTGGGAGCCCCCTCAGAGTACAAGATGCACAAGCAGTATTTTATAGAGCATTTTGATTCTCTGATGATTCCCAGTACTTGATTTTAAAATTCAAGGAACAAAAGGCTAAGTTGTTTCACTTATAAATAGGACCTTATTCATTTTTTATTTGTTGTATAAGTCAGTGACTTTTAATGTGAAGAAAAAATACACTCACTGACAAAATCTTTAACTTGCATCTCACAGGAAATGCCCCAAGATATATCCCTAGACTTCCCAGGTTCTTTTGAATCATAATTGAGCTAGATAAATCTAATTATCATGAGTCATATTTAGCTTTTTTGAAAAAAAGAAGATATTTTTCCCTAGACCTGTTGAGGTGAAGTGTCCATAAATGTTTCTTGGGTGATCCCAAGTGTTTGGCTCTTTTGCATAAACTTACTTACTGACAATTACACAAGAAAAAAAAAAAAAGGTTTTGAAATACAATTTTATTTTCCCATAATTTATGAGTCCAGTTTCTACTGAGATTCTATTGTCTAACTTCATCATGAGACTTTGACTTGTCTTATGGGAGACTTAATCTCTTTACAAACAAACTTTGTATTTATTTTAAAGGGTAGAGTGATTTGTAATTTTGCTAAACAGTGACATTTTGAACATTTTTGTCTCTTCCTCAGCCCATCTTCATTGCCCTTTCCAATCTGTGGACTAGCTTCCAGGATGAAACTGTTTTGATTAGTGTCCTCAGTAATTTAACTACTCATCTCGAGTCATTTCTGGGTGCTCATGAATTATTCTTTCCTGAAAAAGTAATGCAAGATCTTCTTGACCGAGTGGCTGTGAAAACTGATGTGTGTAGAGTCAAAGAACACATGGGTAACAGAAAGCATTCTTTTTCCTCTTAAATATACCCCTAGAATAAAGTCACTCTTTTGTTTTAAAAATTTCGGGTTCTATCTTTCTGATAAAGTTTTTTTTTAATGATACCTGCTGTGAGATTTTATTATTATCTTTTTTGGGAGGGGCACTCCTGAGGCCTCCAGGAGTTCCCAGGCCAGGGTTTGAACCTGTGCCTCAGCAATGACCTGAACATGGCCATGCCAGATCCTTAACCTGCTGAGCCACCAGGGAACTCCCTGAACATCTTTCTTGATTATAAGTCTATTGATGTTATAGAAAATGTGGAAAACAGAAAATATATAAACAGAATATTTTGCTCTCCAGCAGTAACTATTCCTGATCTTATTGCTAGTGTTTTGGTTAACAATGATTTTCTGTGCTTCTGGGTTTCTATCATAATCTTAGTGATTTTATTATTGGTTTGTAGTAGAAAAGGACATTAATCCGTGCTATATTTTTTGCAAATGAATCTCCATTTCTTTGAAATGCCATTTGCTATATATCTACTCCAGATTCAGGTTGAAATTTATAAATCAATAAATGTAATCCTTGTAAAACTGAGCTTTTTTTTAGGCCCTTTAAGAGATTCATTGATTTCTAGAAAAACACTGTATTTATTAATAGGCTACTTTTTTCTTTTTGGGTCCTTTCTGTCTTAGTTAAAGACAACTGAAAATTCATGAGAAGGGGTTCCCATCGTGGCTCAGTGGTTAATGAATCTGACTAGGAGCCATGAGGTTGTGGGTTCGATCCCTAGCTTTGCTCAGTGAGTTAAGGATCCGGCTTTGCCGGTTGCTATGCCTCTGGCGTAGGCCGGCGGCTACAGCTCCGATTTGACCCCTAGCCTGGGAACCTCCATATGCCAAGGGAGTGGCCCTAGAAAAGGCAAAAAGACAAAAAATAAAAAATAAAAAAATTCATGAGAAATGCTAAAATAGAGTCTGGGATTTGAATTATTGTCTAAAAAGAAAGTTTTCCAAGAAAGTGAAATTAGATAATTTACTCTCTAAAGTTCCTTTTCAAATTCTATTTTTGTAGAAGTGAAAAGTAAAAACCTAATGGTGATTTTCACTTGAAAATTACTGGAATACATAAAATCTGAAAACAAAATCACAGACACTCAAAAATGTCCTTCCAACTCATTTCATTTTGTTAAAACAGCAAATCTATGCAAGTGCTAAATGAAATTGAAAACTTAAAGTCACTTCAACAGTAGACACTAAACTCAACCATATTGGCAAGACATGTCATTACCTACTCTAAGTCAAAACCTTTTGTTCACTAGAATGCAGTTTATCAAGTTACTGCCCCAGGGAATTGGGAGACCCAGTGTTCTTCTGAGAGAATTGAATTCACAACTGCCACTTTTCATTACTAATTGAGGTGTTCAAGCATATTAGGAAAAAAGAAGGAAGAAGCCATCTTTTCTCTAAAGTATGCATTTTCTTTTAGTTGTAGCCACAGGGTCATTTGTGGTGTCTGTCACTTGGATATAGAGCCAGGCACAGAAGTGTAGGTAGGCTTGCAAAATCTAAGAACTTCAGGGATCAGTGTTTTATAAATACATGTTTTTATTTGTGTAAAAATAGTTAGCAACACTAGGAAAACTTTTTAAATGTGTGAAGAACAAAAATGGTACACCCTGTTATCAAACTTAAGTCACTAAGAGATGTCTCTTGACTCTTTCTGCTCACACCATTCTTAGCTGTTTCCAGAACAAGTCCTAGTATACAAGCATCATATTGAAAGTATTTTGCTACCTCACATGTTATCAAGAGCTACACTATCTTGAATGAAGTTGCTTTTTTTTTTGCCTTTTCTAGGGCCACTCCCTTGGCATATGGAGGTTCCCAGGCTAGGGGTCCAATCGGAGTTGTAGCCGCCAGCCTGCACAGGGGCCACAGCAATGCAGGATCCAAGCCATGTCTGCAACCTACACCACAGCTCACGGCAACGCCGGATCCTTAACCCACTGAGCGAGGCCAGGGATTGAACCCGCAACCTCATGGTTCCTAGTTGGATTCGTTAACCACTGTGCCACAACGGGAACTCCTTGGATGGTGTTGCTTTATTGCTGTTTTAGTTACAAAGAAACCAGTCTCTTCTGCTCATTTCTTGGGTGCTTTACTGTTTCCACTGAATAAGATTTTTTATTCTCCTCCTCTTTCATTTTAGAAGATAGAGTAAATCCAGCAGATTTCAGAAACCTGGAATGGCTTTTCCCAGAAACAACAGCCAATTTCGATAAATTGTTAATTCAGTATCGGGGGTTTTGTGGCTACACAATTGCTGCAACAGATGGTCTTCTCCTTCCAGGTACATCATTGGAAGTAATACTCTTCTTTCTCTAGTTTTTTCTTTAAATAAAGTACCATCATTGTCACTCCCTTACTCACACTGTGAAATGTCAGGGACTCTGATGGTGAGATAGTAAAGGTGCTACAAAGATCATCCAAACAAAGTACTTATCTTTGATTGCTTGCAGTATAACCTGATAGGCTGACATAAACAAGAAATTATAATACAAGTGATAAGTGATGGAATGTGTATATCATGAAATACGGATTCTGCAGTATCATAAATGGGGGATTACTTATATGTCAGTGAAGGATTCCATGTGTTACTTGGCATTCCTAAAATGTATCCTCTCCCTAAGTAATTGCTTGAAAGAGCAACACTAGTTTGGCTGATATATTTATTAAAAAATATTCTTTGTCACTTTATGGTTATATTCCCTTGGCATAGATCAGGATTTCTGTATAAATCACATCCCTCTAAGGAAATGGCCGATATTTTATCAGGTAAAATTTCTCTGGGGTGTATATATTACTGGAGTTTCTCCAAAATAAAGATAAATCAGAAACTAAGATGAAATCAATTATTATCCAAAAAGTGCTGTGTGAATTCGGAATAGAATTATTTACAGAGAATTATTGGGATTGTGTGTATATGGGCTAGAGAACATACGCATTGACTCCTTTTTTTTATGATAGTAGATTTTTTCCATTATGGGCGTAATAAAAGATTTCCTCAAGTGAGTAGTATTCTGTGGTCCCGTGTGGGTCACTGATCTGAGGCAGAAAACAAGGCCATGAAGCAGTAAAAAGCAACGGAATGTGTTGCTGCCTTTTTCTCTTTTCTCCTCCCCTTCCCTTTCCCTCTCTCCCCTCCCCATCTCTCCCCCACCCCTTTCTTTCTTCACAAATAAGAAGGGAAAGTTCTTAGGAGACATGCAAACACAGAGAAACGTGGATGAGGAGTGATGACAGAGGCAGCCTGATGTGATTGGAAAAGCTATGGCCCAGGACTGGGAAAGCCTAGTTTCTGAGTATCTTTCAGCAAATCTCGTGCCCTCTGTGGACCTCAGTATCCCCATCAGGAAAAGGAGAAAGACCAACTAGGAGGTCTGTCTGGTCCCTTCCAGCTCCCACCAGCTATGATTCTAAGGGAGGGGGAGAAAGAGAAAAGTAGAAGGGCTCGTGGAGCTTTGGGTTTTAGGATCCTCTCTGAATAAGCTATTCTGGAGACTTTTTTTTTTTAATTTGATTTTACTGGAGTATGGTTGATTTACATTGTTGTATTAGTTTCAGGTGTATAGCAAAGTGAATCAGTCATATATATAAATGTACCCATTCTTTTTTCTCATATAGGTTATTACAAACTATTGAGTAGATTTTCCTGTGCTATATATAGGCTCTTGTTAATCATCTATTTCATACAGTAGTGTGTATATGTTATTCCCACCTTCCCAATTCTTCTTTCCCCATAGCAGTTTCACCTATGGTAATCACAAGATTGACTTTTGAAATCAGTTTGCTTCTGGGTTTTGTTTTTTTTTTTTTTTTTGTCTTTTTAGGGCCTCCCTCGAGGCAGGTGGAAGATCCCAAACTAGGGGTCTAATGGGAGCTGTAGCTGCTGGCCTACACCACAGCCACAACAACGCAGGATCTGAGCTGCACCTGCAACCTATGCCACAGCTCATGGCAACACCAGATCCTTAGCCCACCGATAAAGGCCAGGGATCAAACCCTTATCCTCATGGATACTAGTCAGGTTTGTTAACTGCTGAGCCACTACTGGAACTTATGTTTTTTAAATAAGTTATTTTGGGGAGTTCCCATCATGGCTCAGTGGTAACAAACCTGGCGAATATCCATGAGGACGAGGGTTTGATCCCTGGCCTCGCTCAGTAGGTTAAGGATCCAGCATTGCTGTGGCTCTGGTGTAGGCCAGCAGCCTACAGCTCCCATTAGACCCCTAGCCTGGGAACTTCCATATGCTGTGGGTGTGGCCCTAAAAAGACCAAAAAAAAAAGTTCTTTTGTATCATTTTTATTAGATTCCACATATAAGTGATATCATATGATATTTGTCTTTCTCTGTCTTACTTCACTTTAGATCTGCGTACTGCGTGATTTCTATTTCCTGTGTTATTTTCTGGGCAGCAGCCAGCTGCACTCAGAGGAATTCTGTAGGAGCCCCTCTTCTTGGGGACTACAGACCACAGGGCTTACCCGGGCCTACCAGTCAGGGGCCTTTTCTGATGACGTCACTCCAGCCCTACTGACCTTCTTGCTATTCTCGAACATTCCAAGACCATTTTCACCTTAGAGCTTTTGCACTTGCTCTTCTCTCTAGTTGTACAGCTCTGTCCCCCCATAGCTACACACCTTGCTCCTTCATTTTACTCAGCCTTCTCTGATCACCCAATTTAAAATGTCATTTTCAGAATTCCCGTCGTGGCTCAGTGGTTAACGAATCCAACTAGGAACCGTGAGGTTGCGGGTTCGATCCCTGGCCTTGCTCAGTGGGTTAAGGATCTGGCGTTGCCGTGAGCTGTGATGTAGGTCGCAGACATGGCTTGGATCCCACGCTGCTGTGGCTGTGGCATAGGTGGGTGGCTACAACTCCGATTGGACCCCTAGCCTGGGAACCTCCATGTGCCAAGCATGTTGCCCTAGAAAAAAGACAAGAAATAAAAATAAAATGTCATTTTCACCCTCCTTCCTTGTACCATGTGTTTAACCTGTTTTATTTCTTTGTTTTCTGTAGCACTGATTACTCTCTGGCCTATGGTATATTTACTAATTTGTTTTCTTCTATATCCTCAGTGCCAAGACCAAGGGCAAGAAATATTTGTTATATAAATGAAAGAATAAATAAGACAGTGTTACTGCTTCCTATATAATTCTCACAATCTATGTGTATATTTAATAATCCATGTTTTACATGGGAAAGACTTTCTAACATGCAAATTTACATTTTGGAAATGATGTCTCATTTTTATAGTTCTGACAGTATTATTTTTAAAACAATGTTAGTTAAGTTTAAGAAGATTTGAAAAACCTGCCATTTACTGAGTGGCTTCTCATAAAAGATTTTTTAAACAACTTATATCTGGATAGTGAAATATTCTTAGATACAATTTAATTTAAAAATTAAAAATATTTAAATATATAAAATCAATTTAATTTGAACTTTACATAAAATATAATTTAACAAAATGTATAATTTCAGATTGCTAGTTGTAACACTTCAGCTGAATAAAAACATAAGTGATAAAAACAGAGTGTATAGGAAATGGTTCTATGGGTATATTACAAACATAGAGTCACTTAACATTTCACACTTAATTCCTTTTCTCAATTTTCAGGAAATCCAGCAATTGGAATTTTGAAATATAAAGAAAAGTATTACACTTTCAATACCAGAGATGCTGCATATTCATTTGCAGAAAATCCTGAAAATTATATTGATTCAATTACAGAAAAAGCCAAAAAAAATGCAGAATTGATTCAACTACTAGAACTTCATCAACAGTTTGAAACCCTTATTCCATATTCTCAGGTAAGGAGGGTTGGCATTTTAAGAATTTCTAACATTCTGGAGTTCCCGTCGTGGCGCAGTGGTTAACGAATCCAACTAGGAACCATGAGGTTGCGGGTTCGAGCCCTGCCCTTGCTCAGTGGGTTAACGATCCGGCGTTGCCAAGAGCTGTGGTGTAGGTTGCAGATGTGGCTCGGATCCCGCGTTGCTGTGGCTCTGGCGTAGGCCGGTGGCTACAGCTCCGATTGGACTCCTAGCCTGGGAACCTCCATATGCCGCGGGAGCGGCCCAAGAAATAGCAACAACAACAACAATAACAACAACAAAAGACAAAAAAAAAAAAAGGAATTTCTAACATTCTAAAGTATAGTTAATAAGGTGTTCCTGTCGTGGCTCAGTGGTTAACAAATCGGAGTAGGAACCATGAGGTTTCGGGTTCGATCCCTAACCTCACTCAGTGGGTTAAGGATCTGGCGTTGCCGTGAGCTGGGGTGTAGGTCGCAGACTTGGCTTGGATCCCGCCTTGCTGTGGCTCTGGCATAGGCTGGCAGCTACAGCTCCAATTAGACCCCTAGCTTGGGAACCTCCATATGCCGCGGGAGTGGCCCCAGAAAAGGCAAAAAGACAAAATAAATAAATAAATAAAGTACAGTTAATAAAATGTTACATTTTGCTGTAGACTGGTTCCCACATTCAGGTAGAGTCAGGGTCAAATGGGGACCATTTCAGGTTATCTGAAAGGCGTTCATATCTGAAGAAGAAAACTAAGGCAGTCCACAAAGAATGAGTGAAAACAAGATAAGGAATCAAATTGATGAATCAGGCTAGAAAAACCTGAAAGAGAAAGACTACATTTAGATAAATCACTGAAAGCTACAGTATTTCCTTATCTAAAATTGAAGGAACTCAGCACAAATAACATGGTCACTTACAGAGTTGTAAAATCATTTAACAGGTTTAAATTGCACCAGTCTGAAAAGTGCAAAGTGGATCTGAAGGTGTGTTTGAGTGTTGGCACCTATTTGTTAATTCATTCAATAGACATTTACTGAGCTGTTTACTGTGTGCTAGGCACAATTCTTGGCACAGTGAACAAGACAGGTGATAGTCTCTGCCTCTTCGGGGCTCACATTCTACTCCTGTGTATTCTTGTTTTCTTCCTCTTTGTCTTTCATTTTTCACTGTTCACCTTTTGATCGCTCTGTCATCCTGTCTCTTGCTCAATTTCCCTCTTTTAAACTCACTAAAATAAAACCCTGGAACACATGGTTCATGGATGGTCTGTGTTTATTATATTTGCCAACACTGAGACAGTGAAGCAGGTGGGTTTGGGTACAACTGACTAGGTCAACAGGGATCCCAGCAGTGACTGGTAAGGGGACTGTTGGGCTAGTGACAGGCACAGAGTCTGAACATTTGGGTGCAGGGGTCAGCTAAGGACAAAGTGGTTGGAAGGGGCAGCTGTTAGCACTGCTGTTCTGACACCAGGCTGCCAGTCTGTCAATGTGACCTCCAGCCTCCAGCCATCCTTTTGGATGATGCAGTTCTGCAGAACATTCAGCCTTTCTCCTGTTGTGGAGTGAGACTGGACTTGGCTGTTCAGTATCCTTCTGTCTGTGGGCCAAACAACAGTCCTACAATTTTGGCTCCACTGGGAGGTTACTCCCAAAATGATGGGATCAGTTTAGCTCCAGTCTCATGGGGCTTGTCACTGACCCTGCTAGCACTTACTCTTACTCTGGTTTATCATTTTTGCCAACATGATGAATTTCAGACGGAATCACTCTCACTGTTTTATTGTACATTTTTCTGATAGTGAGGTTCAGCCTTTCTTCTTACATCTGTTACCCATTTCAGGTTTCCTTTTCCATGCATCGACTCTTCATTACCTTTGCCATTTATTTTTTCTATACTGTTCTTTCTGTCTTTAACTTGTTGGTAGGCAGGAGCTCCTTTTCAAACAACATTTGAATAATGTTGTTAATTATCTTTTCAGCATCTTTTTATACATGTAGCTATATCATAAAAGCAGTTGCAAGGCAAAAATTATATCTTATGCTAAATGGTAGGGATCAGTAATTGTCTATTTTGTTATTGGAGAAGGAATTTAATCTCTTTCCCTCTTCTTTACTAGGACTTTAGTTTCTTAAACATCTTCCACCCCCTCCAGCAACTTCAACTTCATTTCATAACTTGTTTAGCCTAGGATTACTGAATACTTAATATTTTAATAGTGCGTTTCTGGATGCCTTGGCAGAAAAATCAATGTAATCAGCTAAAATGCATAATAATCTGCTATGTACACATAGTTTTAATTTAAGATATATTCTAAAGATGTTCTGATACTAAAAATGAATGTGACTTATACCTAATATTTCATAGCTATTCTAAGCTTCTATCCATTTCCAGCAAGGTACTCACTTACACTTCCAATTGTGAAGATTAGGGGGACAGTTGACTTGGGAATGAGTGATGTTAGGTTTTCTCCATCAAAAATATACTTCCTACATTTAGTTCACCAAATCAGGAACAAATTCATACTGCCCAGGAAAGCAATAACGTTTGGCTCACTAATTATGAGCTTTTTTTTTTTTTTTTTTGCTAGTATTTCCAAGTATGTTTCATGTTCTAGTTTTCCTAATGTTTTGTCAGTTTTAGCTAAATACTTTAGTTATCAGTAAATAATATTTTTTTTACAAATAGTAATTACAAAACTTTACTTCTTTAGATGAAAGAGGTTGGCAAACATATAAAACCAATTACAATGTGTGAAAGTAGCACACAGACGGATACACACTTATTGCCACCAACAATTGTGAGATCATATGAGTGGAATGAATGGGAGTTAAGAAGAAAAGCTATAAAACTGGTTTGTAATTTTTTTTCTAAAATTATTTATAGGTTGGAGAATTTTAATATGTTGTTACTCATGGAGTTGGTAAGCTAAATTATTTATGTAAAATAGTGAGTCGTTCACAGTATCTTTGTTAAAATAAAAATAATCAGGATAATTTATAACTTCTAGCTTTACATTTTAAGACTATGTTCTAATTTTAAGCATATATAGAAATACAGAAGTACGAAGCTACTCTCAAATTATAGCAGACAGTAAGTAAAACATGATGGTTGCTATCTATCTCTCCTCCATTTCTCTCTTTTTCCTTTTTTATGGCTGCACCTGTGGCATATGGTAGTTCCTGGGTCAGGGGTCAAATCAGGGCTGCACCTGTGACCTACACCACAGCTTGCACCAACATTGGATGCTTAACCCACTGAGTGAGGCCAGGGACCAGACTCGTATCCTCACAGAGACAACGTCATGTCCTTAACCTGTGGAGCCACAATGGGAACTCCTACTCCATTTCTCTAATAATCTGTATAATAGTTTTAATCTATTGTGCTAACCTATGAGGTGCTAGTATTTAAAACCCTCCAGCTTCTTCTAATCATTTAAAGCATACCTTTCTTTTTTTTTGGACTTTTTTGAGGATCAGAATATTATCTCTGTTATATCACAGATATGGTTCCCTTTTACTGTCAACTTTTTCTCTCCAGACATTTGGCTTTCTTGTCCTGATTCTCAGTCGTCTTTAATCACAATAGGTACCTACCCTTGAAGCCTGTCTTTGAAACCCTCATCCCTGTCTGACTCAGTGGAATTCCCCCCACTTGTTCTTTCTATAGTGTTTTGTCATTTTAAACAATGAATATTTATAGTATGAAGGAACAGACTCTTTTTTTACATCTGTGGCCTTTTCACCTCTTTACCCAAAATCAGGTATGAGAGCAGAGGCTATTTATTCAAAGTTTGTTATATCAAGGGACTCAGTCACCATCACTTATGTTTGAGTGAGAATGCTTTATAGTGAAAAAGGGGAGGGCTTCAGGGATTCTCTGATTGGAGTTTGCTGACAGGGAAGCTGGAGCAGCAGGGCATCATATGTGATTGGTTTAGTAAGCATATTTGGCTTTCTCTGGTTGATCCAGACTTGGAAGGGGAGGAAGCAAACAAAAATAGGGTTGTTCTGACTCTTCTGGTCTGATTGCTGCAGCTGCGGAAATTGTGGTTTGACTTCTAAGATTGGTTGCTTCAGAGGTTGTGGGGTCAGAATTCTATTGTCATAGAAGGTCCAGCCTTTATCTGCTTGTACATCCAGCCACTCTTTTCACTAACCACATAATTTCCCTTGCCACGTTCTCTGGTGGCAGCTCTTCAGTCCCTTGGTTGCTTAGGATGAGGAAGGTTCAACTTCCTGGCATATGTTCCAGATCATTGATCCATTAGCATTCCTACCAGCTATTCATCTGTAATTCATGAAGCTCTCATTTGCTGCATTCTTTTCTGTTATCTACTAGACTCACTGGAGCTCCTCAGATGTGTACTAGGTAACATATCTGTCTTACGTATCAGGAACTAATGATCGAGCAAGTGACATTAATACACTAAAAATATTTCAGGACCTCTTGGTGAGTGGTATAACAAGTGCAGTAAAAATTCTACTCCATGAACTTAGGTGACATTTTAGGTTGGCCTTGAGACACAGAGAGGCAAAGGAGAAGAAAGAGTGCTGGCTGGACAGGAGATGAGAGGTAGATATGGAAGATTTGGTCTGGACTGGAAATGTTAAGAGAATGGGGTGTTCAGTGGGGCTGAACTTCATCCTGACCCTTTCTCCTCCTGCCTCAAGTTCATTCTGTTTCCCCACCTTACACCTATTATCCTCTAGAACTGCAGCATGTTGAATGCCAGCTCCCCATGTATTACCAACATGATGTGTTCATAAGATGAAGCTGAGTATATGGCTTATAGTTGCAAAGGAAACCACCCCCCTCAGCAGAGCTTTGCGTTGTCTCTGAGGGGAAATAGCAAGATCAGGATTTATTGAGACTTTGAAATTTGGTTGAGGGCAGGTCTTTCCATGTCAGGGGTCAGGTGGCGGACGGCTTAGGGGCTTGAATTGGGTTGGGTAAAGATTATGAAAAAACAGTGCAAAATGGATGGGCATAGCAAAGTGAATCTTAAGGCAAGGGACGCAAAGAGTCCTAGGCTTACTCTTTGTGTTAATGCTTACTACTGAAGAGCTGAAACACCTTTCAGGATGTTCTGTAATGAACAGTCAAGTTATTTGCTTTGTCAAGAGTCTCTTGGAAAATTATGCTAATGAAGACAAAAGAATAGTAAAGTCATACTAATGTAGACAATAAGTTGTGTGTGTGTTGGGGTTGGGGAGCAGTTTTGGTTCTCAATCACTTGTAGGATCTCAAACTCTGAAAGATTTCCTCTAATTCCAGGTCTCTTGTTCCTAACTCACATGGTCTAATACCTTCTGAGTTTTCCCTAGGATTTCACCACAACCTTAGTAAAACTTATTATCCTTTTAACAAACTCCTCCTTGCTTGTCCAGCCTGAGTAATCTGTTTAACCTCATGATTACCAGTAATCCGTAAAAGGAGTAAGCAAAATGTAGAATCATGTCAAATATTATCTGGAAACTGCTGAACATCTTAGGTGCTGGAGTTTCTTTCCTTGTGCAGTAGAAACGAATCCAACTAGGAATCAAGAGGATGAGGGTTCGATCCCTGGCCTTGCTCAGCGGGTTAAGGATCTGGCGTTGCCATGAGCTATGGTGTAGGTCACAGACGCGGCTCAGATCCCGTGTTGCTGTGGCTATGGTGAAGGTCGGCAGCTGTAGCTTCGATTTGACCCCTAGCCTGGGAACCTCCATATGCTGCAGGTGCAGCCCTAAAAAGACCAAAAAGAAAAAAAAAAAGTCTAAGGTGCTGCCCACTTAAGTAAAACAATGGAAATCTTAAATTTTTGTCTTTAAAAAAATAAACCAAGAATGGTGGAAAAATCCAAGTTGTATGAATCTCAGTGTATAATAATAAATGAATTAGAAGATTATATTAACAAAGAATTGAGCTCACCGTAAATCTGAATCTCTATATTCTCACTTTGGGTCCATATTCACCATTTAATTTATTATCCTACTTCTCAGCAAAGGGTATTTATTTTCTATTATGTTCTAAATTTTCTAATATTTTTATGTTTTGTAGAAAGGTTGTAGGAGTCATTGCTTTGTGGATGGGCAGGGGAGAAGGCAGATATTAACTGCTCCTTCAGAGTATTTTGTTCTTTAGAGAAATGTTAATTTCTGTGTATTCTCTTTATACTTAGGCCAATTTGCGTCAGAAAGTTACTCACTCAGTACAAACCAATCTTAGTCACATGAGAAGAGAAAATTGTTCCCAGGTGTACCCTTCAAAGACGGCTAGCACACAGTCCCTGAGGGAAGGCAGCAGCCAAGTACCCCGGCCCCAGATCTACATAGCTGGTCTTCGCGGGGGCCAGACTAAGACTACCTATGGAGTAAAGGTGAACTTAACCAGAGGCGTTGATGAAACTTAGTTAGAGACCACGTTTTGAACATCGGTACCACCGAAGTATGAACAATGGCAACTATTTAACAGTATTTTGCATCCATGAAAATTGGCTAATTTGGGGAGGGGGCTGGCACATTCATTGGTGATATGAATTATTTTGGATTCTCATTTACATGTACCATGTACTGTCAAACTGCTATAAAAAATGAAAAATTGTTTTCTGTAATACACTTTTCATTCTATTAAAACTGAAGAGTAAAACTCTGTCCATTCCTCTTTGACCTGTTAGAAAAAAATTTAGCAGCATTAAGATTGAAATTATTAGGAGTTCCCATTCTGGCGCAGGGAAACAAATCCGACTAGGAACCATGGGGTTGCAGGTTTGCTCCCTGGCCTCACTCAGTGGGTTAAGGATCCAGCATTGTTGTGAGCTGTGACATACGTCGAAGACACGGCTTGGATCTGGTGTGGCTGTGGCTGTAGCTGTGACTGTGGCCAGCAGCTGTAGCTCTGACTAGACCCTTAGCCTGGGAACCTCTACATGCTGCTGGTGTGGCCCTAAAAAGCAAAAAAAAAAAAAAAAAGATTGAAGTTATTAGACATTAGTATATTATAAGATGATTATGACTGGGATAGAAATTTATTTAGATAACATAGATTATATGACTGGGATAGAAGTATATTTTTTAAATCATTTTTAATATTTTAAACAGTAAAAATTTAAACCATAGTCAATGTTTTCCTTTTCATTAGCTGGTTAAATTTATATAAAATATATAATGGATCATATATATTATATATAATAAGATCTCACTAATTTGGAACAGTTAGAATAAAAGTCCACATGGTGTTTTTTAAAATCTGGAAATTCGGAGTTCCCGTCGTGGCGCAGTGGTTAACGAATCTGACTAGGAACCATGAGGTTGCGGGTTCAGTCCCTGCCCTTGCTCAGTGGGTTAATGATCCGGCGTTGCCGTGAGCTGTGGTGTAGGTTGCAGACGTGGCTCGGATCCCGCGTTGCTGTGGCTCTGGCGTAGGCCGGTGGCTGCAGCTCTGATTCAATCCCTAGCCTGGGAACCTCCATATGCCGCAGGAGCGGCCCAAGAAATAGCAACAACAACAATAACAACAACAAAAGACAAAAAAAATAAATAAATAAAATCTGGAAATTTGGAGTTCCCATCATGGCACAGTGGAAACGAATCCGACTAGGAATCATGAGGTTTCAGGTTCGATCCCTGCCCTCACTCAGTGGGTTAAGGATCCAGCATTGCTGTGAGCTGTGGTGTAGGTTGCAGACACGGCTTGGATCTGGCATTGCTGTAGCTGTGGTGTAGGCTGGTGGCTACAGCTTCAATTGGATCCCTAGCCGGGACCCTCCATATGCTGCAAATGCGGTCCTAAAAAATATATATATATATGTGTATGTGAAAGACTTGTATTTTACTAAATTTATATGAAAGACAAAGTTTTAATTGTTATATCAAATTTTACTAAATAGAAAGTAAGATTTTTAAGTAATAAAGTATAAAAACAACAATTTAACAAACACATTTATGCCCACCATCCAGTTTAAAAAAGAAGCATGTTAGCATTGCCTTTAAATGCCTCCCTGATCTCATCCATTCCTTCCTCAATGTGAAGTAACCTTCATCATTGGTTTTGTACTTATAATTCCTTTGCTTTTCCTTACAGGCGTATCACTTTTTTCATACCTAAATAGCATAATATTTGATTTTATATGGTTTTGAATATTTTATCATTGGAATCAGAATGTACATCTTCTTTTGTGACTTGCTTCTTTTATCTGTGTTATGTGTATTACAATTAATTTTCCTTTCGTTATAGTGCAGAATTCCATTGTGTGAATATAGCACAACCTATGTTTCAGTTCTATTGCTGATGGAAAGGTTTTTTTTTGTTTGTTTGTTTTGTATTTTTGCTATTTCTTGGGCCGCTCTCGCGGCATATGGAGGTTCCCAGGCTAGGGGTCAAATTGGAGCTGTAGCCACCGGCCTATGCCAGAGCCACAGCAACGCGGGATCCGAGCCACGTCAGCAACCTATACCACAGCTCATGGCAATGCTGGATCGTTAACCCACTGAGCAAGGGCAGGGACCGAACCCGCAACCTCATGGTTCCTAGTCAGATTCGTTAACCACTGCGCCACGATGGGAACTCCGGAAAGTATTTTTTCCCACTTTGGGAGTACTAAATATTATGCTGCAGTGAATATTCTCCTTCATATCTCTTGATGCATGTATGGAAAAGTTGTTCTAGGCTATATATGTAGAAGTGGAATTGCTGGCTCAGAGAGCATATGCACTTTAAACCTTGCTGGATAAAGTAAAAACTGTTTTCCAAGGTGGTTGCACCAGTTTATACTTCCACTAAGGATATTGTCAGATCTAATTTTTGTTCATTTTTCTTGTGACAACAAAATGGTGTCTCTGTGGTTAAAACTTGCATATGATGACTAATGAAAACATCAGAAAACTGAGAAAAAAATTTAAACCATAGTCAATATTTTCTATTTCATTTGCAGATTAAATTGATATATAATATATAATGGATTATATACATTATATATAATAAAACCTCACTAATTTGGAACAATATAAAAGTCCACATGATTTAAAAATTTTTTTATTTTTATTTTTTTTCATTATAGCTGGTTTATGATGTTTTTTAAAATCTGGAAATTTTACATAGAATCTGGATTCTGGCCCCTTAAAAGCTCAGACTACCTGTCAACGCTTGGCCAGCGTTCCTAAAAGTAGTAACTGGGCCCTTTCGCAGGGCAGGTAATTCAGGTTCCCATTTCGCTGCCTTACAGGCCTCCCACTTTACTCCTAGGCCTCATTTGCCTAACTCCACAGGCAGTTGTGTTTAGGGCCTCTGTGAATGACTGATAGCTGAGCTTCAAACTGTAGTTTTATCACTGCCTTCACACTTCCAATACCCACATGTGGATACTGAAGGCTCTCAGGTGGAGGGACTGTTAATGCCCACCTTAGCAACTGGAGGTCATTTATAGTTAGCATTTTTTTTTTTTTTGGCTCAGGTAACTCTTATTTAGATGTTTGTATAATTTGTTTTCTATGTAAGTTAAATGTTACTTACAGAATGTTTTATTTATTTATTTGTTTAATTTTTTTTTGTCTTTTTGCCTTTTCTTGAGCCATTCCCATGGCAATATGGAGATTCCCAGGCTAGGGGTCCAATCAGAGCTGCAGCTGCCAGCCTATGCCAAAGCCACAGCAACACGGGATCTGAGCCGGGTCTGTGACCCACACCACAGCTCACAGCAACGTCAGATCCTGAACCCACTGAGCAAGGGCAGGGATCGAACCGGCAACCTCATGGTTCCTAGTCGGATTTGTTAACCAATGAGCCACGATGGGTACGCCTACGGTATGTTTTAAAATCCATCTTCTGTGACTTACACTGCATCCGAGGCAACGTCGGATCTTTAACCCACTGAGCTCTGAAAGCAGAGGAATGTGTTGCCTTCCTGTAGTAGGATATTAGAAACCATGGCAGATCCTTGAACAGGAGATTAACCATGGGAGAGAGATAATGGAATTGGGGAGATAGTGAGGAGGCTGTTACAAGAGTTAGGGTATTGTGGTGATGGATGACATGAAGGGGCAAAGGTGAGATTTAATGAAGGGGAGCTAACATCCTAGGAAGGGGAAAGGGAAAATCAAAGTTTTTACCCCTTAAAAAAAGATAATGTGTTTAGCACTAGATATTTGAGTTCAGGAAATGACAAAGATAGTAAAGCAGAGGTGATGGAATTTAAGTCGGACAAAGATAATTTGGGGAGTCATCCCCAAAGAATGGGGCTGGAATGAGGAGGAAGAGATAAGACAGAGGAGCAGTCAGAAAAATAGAAAAAAATGTAAAGGAATCTCTGTGATCATGGAAAGCAAGTCTAGGTCTACCACTTACTAATTGTGTTCATCTCTCTCTGCTGCAGTTTTCTTCATCACAAAAATTAATCACAATAACAGTTCCCCACTCATTGCTTAGTCGAGAGGATTGAATGAGTTAACACATGTAAAGCATTTGTCTGGTTAGTGCCTGGTTGGTGTGAGCCAAGAGGGGAGAGAATCCCTAGTGTTTCATTTCTGGGGCCTGCCTATCCTCATTTCGCCTGATTTCTGTTTTCTAGTTCTCAGTGCCTAGAATAATGCTGGGCACATTAGGACTTTCAGTAAATGTCTAATGAACAAACAAAAGAGGATGAGGAATGGAGTTGGCAAGCGTTGAGCTGATTTAACAGAGTTGGCTTGAGTTGAAATAAGATTGCAGCCAGCGAAGCAGAAAATTGTAGAAATAAGTACGGACTACTTAATCAGTGACTGGCAGGAAAAGAGAAGCGAGGTTATGGTAGCTAAAAAAGGAAGCAGAGGCAAGGGGGAATTAAGCCCGAATAGAAATGTTTAGATACCAATGATTATAACAAATGTTTAACTTTTCTAGCCCATACACTGAATTTTACATTGTCTCTTTGTATTTAACATTTTTTTCCACAATTCTAAAATGGAGCAATTTTTCTGGCTTGTCTTTAGTAATATTATACCATAGGAAAGAGTTGTTTTAAAATAATGATAACCTAGCAAATTGGTTTTGGATGTTTTCTTCATAGCAGAATGAGAGTAATGTGCTTAAACTGTCATGGAAACAGTCATGTCTAGGTGTATGATTTGTCTACATGGTCCTTTATGGTTAATGGTTTATCGTACTTTAAATTTTACCTCTTTTAATAATCTATTATACAGCTACCAACAACTTCCTTAAGCCTTTGGGCATGTGATTCCTTCACATGCCCAACGTGTTTACTTTGTTACCAATGGATATAATACTGGGTTTACTTTGTTACCAATGGATATAATACTGGGGTTCCTTCATGCCATTCATTGAGACTAGGGTAGCTGTGATGCCTGAGCAAAGATAGAAGTGAGCAAGGTATCAAGACAAATACTGCAGTTTGATAGTGACAATCATTTCTCAGATGGAGAAGGCAACAGCTGCTGAAAAGTTATTTTGTCATCAGGCAAATGAACTTATGACTCAGATGTTGAAGATGGAAGATGGCTGTGCCTTGCTTTAACCAAGTTTTTAGAAAGCTAGTTATACATAAAAAATATACATTAAACCGATATTTTTTCCCCTCCAATACTTAAGATAATTGAAAACAAGGAAAGTAAAAATGAGGTTGGCTTAAGAATATAATATCCATGGAGTTCCCGTCGTGGCTCAGTAGTTAACGAATCTGACTAGGAACCATGAGGTTGTGGGTTTGATCCCTGGCCTTGCTCAGTGGGTTAAGGATCCGGTGTTGCCATGAGCTGTGGTGTAGGTTGCAGATGCAGCTCAGATCCTGAGCTCTGATTGGACCCCTAGCCTGGGACCCTCCATATGCCGCGGGAGCAGCCCAAGAAATGGCAAAAAAAGAAAAGAAAAGAAAAAGAATATAATATCCATTTGGCCACTGCTTGGGCTGGGATAACAAACAGAAATGCCGTCTGTAAAGTTAACAGGAAATAACATTTCTTTCAAGGGTATGCTGCAGTTGTAAAGTATAATAACAACCCCTGGTTTTTGAGTATCTACTTTCTAAATTCACTAAAAGAATTTTGTCCTCGAAAATCAT
The DNA here is from genome assembly GCF_016906955.1 of Phacochoerus africanus. Classification (NCBI taxonomy): domain Eukaryota; kingdom Metazoa; phylum Chordata; class Mammalia; order Artiodactyla; family Suidae; genus Phacochoerus; species Phacochoerus africanus. Next base: position 55,797,852 of record NC_062545.1, read on the forward strand.
AAAGTGTTAGGAAACTTGCTGTTGAAATTGTATCAGGAAGAATGAAACAGTCCACTCTTCTGTAAAGATTTTAGTGGCTTTGACGCAAAGAAGCAGCCTCAGTTTCCAATCTAGGTGCATAGCCTTCATTTAAGGGGCTCTTGAAATGTAACTTTGCAGTTTCCGAGGAACAGATCTAATACTGACTTTTTTTTTTTTTAACACACAGGTCTGCTTTAAATATATCAAAACACTTTTAAAATTTCACCTGAGTCCATCCTTCCCCCAGATTCTATAACCCTGTATTTTCCTTTGTTGTCTGAGACATGTCTCACTGACTGTGGTGTACAGCTTCCCTCACTGGAACGGGTCGATAATCCTGACTCTATCTGAGGATAGCTTTGTCCCTGGTGGAATTGAGCTTATCAGGTTAGGGCAAAAGACATCAAAATCTAGTCAAGGCCCATGCCAATGGAATACAAAATCTTTGTGGGCAATAAAAATTTACAAGAAAAGTAGGGAAGAGCAGCACGATAGGTTACGTGAACCAGAAATGCCACAAAACCAGTCCCCCCAAAAGCATTTTACCCAGCACACCAATTTTGATCAATTTGTGTCTGTGTGTGTGAGAGAAAGAGAGAGTATATGAGCTACTATTCTCCCTCAGATCATGTTCCTGTAAGAAATGAGGTATTTTTAACCAATCTACATATCTCGAAAGCCATTCATTTTGCAAATGAATTATTTCTAACATCATTTATGCTAATTAATATGCTTTAGTGAAAGTAAAGATTATAGCGGTTGAAGTAAATACCTATGGACACATATACTATTTATGAAGCCCGTTTGTCGTGTGAAGATCGTGCAGTTAATGTCTGGCTGGGTAAATATAACCAATGGCAATGCTAATGATAAGGACACAGGCACAAGACTCTGAACAATAATAACTATATTAAGTTTAAATAAGAGGTAACAATGGCAGTTAATGAGCGAGGTGAAAGTTACAAAAGTTGCCAAGGTTGCTGAACGTAGTTTCTGTTTCTTTACAAGTTCTGGGTGGTCCTACAACAGCTTTGACATCCGTGAATCAGTGCCTAAACCCAAATCCTATTTGCCGCCAAGTCACGTTGCTGAGGACTACAACTCCCAGAAGGCAAAGCTCCGCTCCCTTAACTCTGTTTCCTTAACCGGCCGGGAGCTGTAGTTTACAAAAGGACGGCCTTGGAACCGAGTGTCACGCTGTTGTCCACATATACTTGGCGGTACAGTCCTCTCCTCCATCCGGGTCGTTCCCTTTTCGGTAGCAGTTGGATTCCTGAGCCTAATCTTGGTGTTTGGCTGGGAGGCAAGCCGGCGGCCACTGGCCGGCGAGGCGCTCTAGGCCGAGCGGCTTTCGTCTCTATGACCTCAGGGGGCGGTCCCCGGTGTCCGGCGCAGCGCTCGCAGAGGGGGCGCGCGTCAGTTCCGCGCGGGGCTGTCGGGGAACCATGGCTGCCCCAAGAGGTGAGATTGGCGGTCGCCGGGACAGGGGAAGCCCCCGGGGGGCGGTGGCGAGTGAGCGTCAGCGCTGGTCCGCACCTGTCGGCGGTGCAGCATCCCTCGCGCCCGCAGGGCTCCGGGCCCCGGGGCCAGGCGCGGGCGACGGGCATCTGGAGTTGTGTAGAGCCGCTCCCGGGCTGGAGCGCCCGCCGCCGCCTGTCTGGGCAGCGCGGGGCAGCCAGCCTCCCACTGCAGCTGCTTTCCCCGCGGCGGACTCCGCGCTGGGCAGTTCCGCGGCCCAAGACGCCGCCTGCCTGGACGAGCGGGTAGTGGGTGGGACCCGAATTCAGACAGGCCCGGGCAGCGGCGGACCCGGCGCAGGGTCGGGGCGCAGGTCCCGGGCTGCATCCGCCTCACCCAAAGGAGGCAGGACCGTTCTCCGTCCGGCCCCGGGTCACCGCGGCGGCGGTCTCTGCTGCGTCTTCTGACCTAGGATGCTCAGAGTTTTAAGGGCATGCTCCGGGTGTAGCGTCTAAGCGGCGGCTGGTCCACGTAACAGTCACTGAACTGGGACATTAAAACAAACTGAAACCGTAACGAGATGGAAAAGGCAGTCCAGAGTTCTGGCAGTCCAGAATAACAGAGTTATTTCCAAGGAGAATGTTGTATATGGTTAGAAGGAACACTTTGGTATTTTGGCGGGGGAGGGGGGAGGGTGAGATCCACAACTCTTCCCTTCCCCAGGGGTAGCACATTAGAGTAATAATATTTGATGACTAATTGCCATTTCATGAGGATGAGTCTGATTAACTCCGCAGCACTTTTGTTTTGCTGAGCGGGGTAAGTGAATTAAGAGCAGGGCTGAATTAGAGCAGTGGCTAGGAAAGGTTGAGCAGCACCCGGATTCTTTCTCCAGCCTTCTCCCATCGAGGTCTTGGCTTCACCTTTGAATAAATGTTGAACAAATATTTGAGGAATAGTTTCTCGCATGGGTGCCAAATTATTTTCCTGGTTGGAGAGGCCACGTTTATTACTCTAGCTCTGCCCAGGGAGCATTGTTTGTAGTTGCATTAGCTGTATGTGCTTCTCTTACCTGGTCTCCCATTTCAAATAAACCCAACCTTAAGCGTCTTTTTGTAAAGGAAGTGAAAAAAAAAAACAAAAAACAGAATTGTTTTGATAACTGACGTAAAATGGGAACAGCAAGATTAATGAGGAAGGCAACCTCAAAATCACAAAAGTCAAGTCATTATCTGGAACTGTTGCAACAGTATATACAGATTTAGGCCTATTGCACATTTGTTGTGCCCCAGTCATGTTATAAGTCTTATATGCCCCGAGAAATGTGTAACACAAAATTGAAGTTTCTAGAGCTTCCTGTTCACAAAAGATTTATCTGGCTTTCCTGAATTTCCGAGTTCTCAAGTATTATGAATAATGTCCTCTGTTTAAATAGTAAAATGTAACTGAGAAAAAGATGCAGCTCCAGACTGTAAATTTCTTTTGGAGGGCATTTCCCACACTGAAATAAATATTGTGTGAGGGCTAGTGGGAACTTTATGAGACAGAGAAAACACTGCAAATGTGCCACTGTGCCCACTCAGCAGTGCATCTGAGTTGTGGGCTAGGTTTATAGTCACTAGCTCTGGCCATGATTTGAATACTCAGCAAAACTGACAGTGATTACGTGTATGGACTTTTGATATTACTCTGAAAAAAAATTGAAGTTGCTAATAATTGCAATTTCATACTGGAGAATTTATGACTGGAGTGAAGAAGAAATATTGTGGGGCGTCCCTGTCGTGGTTCAGTGGTAACAATCCTGACTAGTATCCATGAGGACTTGGATTCGATTCCTGGTCTCACTCAGTGAGTTAAGGATATGGTGTTGCCGGGGCTATGGTGTAGGCCTGCAGCTGTAGCCCCTAGCCTGGGAACTTCCATATGCTGCCCTAAAAAGAAAAAAAAAAAAAAAGAAATATTTTGGTCTAATGCTAAACTGAAATTAGAGAAAAAGCATGAAGTATTTTTTAAAAGTTTATGTATGTTTTATACATGATAGTCTATAGCAAAGAAAGCCGTGTATGTTATATACATATCTAAACTTACTTGATTACTATTTCATTTAGAGCACTATTTTCAAGAGTATCATGTATATTCCCGTTGAATCACTATGCTAATAGGTATATTTTCAGAGTTGATGACAGTAATAATTATAGGTCAGAATAATTATACATAGGCTCTACATAGTTGGTTTAATGTTTAAACATTCACTATGTTGTATTGAATATATAATAGCTGAAGTAAAGTCATTTTTAGTTTGGCAGTCTTAACCTCATTTATGAAAGTGTTGAGAATCTAGGACATGTGTTGCAAACCTTTTTTTGTTAAGGGCTGATGGTCTCTCTCATAACTACTCACCCTATTGTTTCAGGACAAAAAATAGCCATAGATAATTTGGAAATAAATGAGTGTAGCTGTGTTCCAAGAAAACTGTTTTATGTTCACTGAGGTTTGAATTTCATATAATTTTCATGCATCGCAAAAGACCATTTAAAAACTTTTTTCCTCCAACGTTTTAAAAATAAGAAACTAGTCTGAGCTTGCAGGGCATATAAAAGTGAGGGGAAATGTGAGGTGTTGCTCACCTTTGATGGAGAAGATGGGAAATGCTTTCTTCTGTCTTGCTGTTTGTTTGTTTATTTATTTATTTATTTTTTTGTCTTTTTGCCTTTTCTAGGGCCGCTTCCGCGGCATATGGAGATTCCCAGGCTAGGGGTCTAATTGGAGCTGTAGCCACCGGCCTACACCAGAGCCATAGCAATAAGGGATCCGAGCCACGTGTGTGACCTACACCACAGCTCACGGAAATGCCGATCCCTAACCCACTGAGCAAGGCCAGGAATCGAACCTGCAACCCCTTGGTTCTTAGTCAGATTTGTTAACCGCTGAGCCTCGACGGGAACTCTCCTGTCTTGCTGTTTATTTTTTAAGTCTTACATTTCCTCCTTGTGTGGGAAAGTTTTAGAGCAAGTGAAGTATAATCATTATCTCCTTCACTCCCATTTGCATAAACATTGTGTTTTGGCTCCTCAGATCTTTTGGAAAGGAAGTTTAGGGCAGATATAAGCTCTATTTCTTTTGTTCAGCCATATTACTTTTTAGTTAAGACCTGATATCATTTTAAAAACCTGCCTGCAATTTATACATAATTCTTTAATTCAACCAGGGGAAAATATTTACATTGAAGAACATGTTTCCTGGTTAAGTTACTGCCTTACCATGTAAAGTTGATTTGTTTGAAACTCCTATTTTATTTTCCCGTGAAAGTCATCTTCGAATTTTGGTTAGGCTTCCAAAGTGGTGAACTAAAGAATACTTAGGTATAATGGAGTTATACCAGTAGCCCAGAGTCACCTCCTGTCCCTCTGAGTCTTAACCCAGGTTGTCAAAGTATGACCCATTGGTCAAACCCAGCCTCTCACTTGTTTTTGTATGGCTTACGAGCTAAGAATGGTTTTTTACAGGTGAGCGCTTGCAATTGATTTTTTTTTTTTTTTTTTTGAGCGGGGTCCACCTCTGGCTTGAGGAAGTTCCCAGGCCAGGGATTGAACCCGTGCCACAGCAGTGACCTAAGCTACAGCAGTGACAGCACTGGGATCCTTAACCCACTGAGCCACCAGGGAACTGTATGTAAATGATTTGATGGAACGTTAACTTTGAAGACCAATGAAACCCCCAATAGAATTCCCTCCTTTTCAATACCATAAGGCATTGTACTCAATTATTGTTATATTTTAAGTTTGTCCAATTAAATACAAGCTAAATGTGAAAATGTATTTTCTCTCTTGTTACTTAAGTACCTACATGAGATCCTTGATTTTGCCTTGTGGGCTACAAAAACCTAAAATATTTACTCTCGGCCCTTCATAGAATAAAATTTGCTGATAATATGTGCCTGAAGATTTGAAAGAAGGTTAGAGGTAGCTGGGGATGAGAGAGGTGTGAACTGGGTAAAGAAAGTAGGACTGGTTTGAGCATCAGGCAATGGCAGTATCACAGCAGGGCTCGGGGTGTGGATGGGAAAGGAGACCCGGTACCTCAGGGCTTGTGGTTTTATGGAAGGTGTTGGACTGGCCCTGGTGCTTGAGTGATGGCTGCTGCTCATATATACTTGTACGTTCTTAAATTGAGTGTTCATAAGTCGTGTATGTTTCCTGGATTTGAAGTTTCACAGAACTTCGTTCTCAGTACTCTTTTTTGTATTATGAATGATCTTTTCGTATAATGCTGTGAAATGAGGGATTAGATGTAATTTGTTTTGTTGTTGTGATGAAGTTTTAATCCCTACTTGTATCACTCAGTTACTGTTTTTGTTTCCTTTTCTGTTCTCTTTATTTAATTTATTTATTTATTTAGCTTTTTTAGGGCTGCATCCGAGGCATATAGAAGTTCCTAGGCTAGGGGTCGAATCAGAGCTTTAGCTGCTGGCTTACACCACAGTCGCAATAACACGGGATCAGAGCTTCATCTGTGACCTACACCATAGCTCACAGCAATGCTGGATCCTTAAACTACTGAGTGAGGCCGGGGATCAAACCCCCATCCTCATGGATCCTAGTTGGGTTCGTTAATTGCTGAGCCATGAAGGAAACTCCCCATCTTTCTGCTCTCTTTATATTTAGAATATTCATTGCTGTAATTGTTTTCAGGCTTTGCTTTCAGAAGTATGAATTATATAAAGTATGTAATTTATAACAGCCCAAACTAGGGTTGTTTAGTTATGTCACATAGCCTTGGAATTGAGCTATCCCTAGGGGCAAAAGTTCTGCCTAACCAGTGATATTAAGTCAGCTGGCTTTTGTATGTGTGTGTTTGTTTGTGTTCATGTAATTGGAAAGTGTTGTTTGAAATATTTTTTTTTATTTTTTTCTTTTTAGGGCTGACCCATGGCATATGGAGGTTCCCAGGCTAGGGGTTGAATCAGAGCTATAGCTGCTGGCCTACACCACAGCCACAGCAACGCGGGATCTGAGACACATCTTCAACCCACACCACGGCTCATGGCAACGCCAGATCCTTAACCCACTGATCGAGGCCAGGGATCAAACCTTCAACCTCCTAGCTCCTAGTCGGATTCATTTCTGCTGCGCCACAATGGGAACTCTTTTTTTTTTTTCTTTCTCGTCTTTTTGCCATTTCTTGGGCCGCTCCCGTGGCATATGGAGGTTCCCACACTAGGGGTCTAGTCGGAGCTGTAGCTGCCCGCCTATGCCATAGCCACAGCCACAACTCGGGATCCAAGCCGCATCTGCACCTACACCACAGCTCACGGCAATGCCGGATCCTTAACCCACTGAGCAAGGGCAGGGATTGAACCCGCAACCTCATGGTTCCTAGTCGGATTCGTTAACCACTGCACCACAACGGGAACTCCAGGAACTCTTGAAGTAAATTTTTAAATGTATTTTGTGCTTGAAATTAGAAAGCATTTTGAGGTACAATGTTCACTTTTATTGACATAATATTGTCTACTACCTAATATCTTTGTTGCCCATATTTTCCAGAAAACGTCAATTTATTATTCAAGTTATACTGCTTGGCAGTGATGACCCTGGTGGCTGCAGCTTATACCGTAGCTTTAAGATACACGAGGACATCAGACAAAGAACTCTACTTTTCAACCACAGCCGTGTGTATCACAGAAGTCATAAAGTTATTCCTAAGTGTGGGAATTTTAGCCAAGTGAGTATAAATACATGTTCGTGTGTTAAATTATTAATGTTTTACTCACTTATTTTCTCTATTAGAAAATGTAAGCTACATCTTCACATGTTGGATTGCTCAACCTGGGACAGTTTTGCCCCCTAGGAGATATTTTGGTTGATGCAACTTGGGGGGTGCTAATGGCACCGAGTGGGCGGAGGCCAAGGATGCTGATAGGCATCCTGCAATGCCCTGTCCCCCAGGACAGCACTCTACAACCAAGAATTATCCAGCCCCAATATGAGTGGTGCTGAAGCAGAGCTCTTCCCTAAAGCAGGGTGGGCAAACTATGGCCCATCAGCCAGATCCAGTTTGCCCCCTGTTTTTGTTGCAACAGGGATTGTATGACTCACATAGCGTACACTGTTTACCATTTGGTTCTTAGAGAAGTTGTTTACTGACTTTTATTTTAGAGGAATATAGTGAAAATAACACTTAACAGGTCTTGAGTGTTTCCTGTGCTAAGTGCTTGTCATTAGTTATCTCATGTAGTCTTTATGCATTTTTTAGGTAAATATTATAATTACCCCTATTTTGCCTATATAGCATCTGAGGCTCTTCAATATTACCCTACTAATAAGTGACAGCACTGGTCTTTGAATCAGTAACATCATATGGAAGTCATTTTAGTCAAGGATGTAGTCTAAGCAAGGGTCAAGAATAGCAGATTTGGAGTGAGACAGACCGAGTTTTAGTTCTAGACTCACTGGGATTATGACTTTTGACATATTCCTTAACTTCTCTAAGCTTTAGTTTCTTCGTTTCTTAGTTGGAGAAAATAGAGTTGTGAGAATTAAATCTGGTAGGAGGGAGTTCCCTGGTGGCCTATTGGTTAAAGATTCTGTGTTGTCACTGTTGTGGCTCAGGTTCAGTCCCTGGCCCAGGAACTTCTTTATGCCACAGGTGCAGCCCAAAAAAGAAAAAAAAAAAAGAAAAAAAATCTACTAGGAATTACTTGGGGAGGCTTGTGAGATGGGGACCCATCAGGGTCCTGTAGAAAGTTGAATTCATATAGGATGCAAGACGTAGGTTGGTGGGGGTAGGGAGGCAGTGAGGAGTAGCACACTTATACGTTTAAGTTACATTTAAACACTTTTAAATTTCATTTGGAGTTCACTCGTGGCTTAGCAGGTTAAGGGTTCAGCGTTGTCACTGCCATGGCGCAGGTTTAATCCTTGGCCCAGGAACTTCCACATGCCGTGTGTCTAGCCAAATAACAACAGTAATTTCAGTTAACTAATATTTATTAAGTGATATCTCTGTGACAGTTTTATAATAGGTGCTGGATATACAGGTAGGAATGAAATAGATATGGTTTCTGCTTGCCAAAACTTAGCTTCAGTGGAAGAGACAGAAAAATAAACTAGTAAACACACAAATGATTACCTGAAAAAAATACTCTAAAAATGGTTTTGGGAGGGAGAAAAGAACAAAAAAGTAACTTGGCTTGACGGTGGAAACCCCTAATATAAAGTTCATGTTTAAAATGTATCTTGTAAGCAGAGATATTGTGGCAGCCTAACTTGTTAGGTTGCAGGTAGGGTAAAATCCTATACCTTTCAGAGTTTCTTATTTAAGACCCATTTTTAAGGACATTTGGCTTCTACTAGAGGATTCTTCATACTGGATAATGTCAGGTAAACGAGAGGCCTTATTGTGCCTTTAAGAGCCAGTGTTCTGTAGTTCGCATTGTGGCTCAGTGGAAACGAATCTCATTAGTATCCATGAGGCTGTAGGTTCGATCCCTGGCCTTGTTCAGTGGGTTAAGGGTTGGCGTTGTGGTGAGCTGTGGTGTAGGTTATAGACACAGCTCAGATCTGGCATTGCTGTAGCTGTGGTTTAGGCCAGCAGTTGTAGCTCCAGTTTGACCCCTAGCCTGGGAACCTCCATATACCACAGGTGCAGCCCTAAAAAAAAGACCAAGGGAAAAAAAAAAAAAAGCCAGTGTTCCAAAGGCAGAAATCTCTGTTTGAAACTCCAGAACAACATCCTTATAACAATTTAAGAGTTAATAAATTAATAAAAATCGTAAGGCCTAACTTCTTTTAAGACAAATTTAGAAATATTGGAAAAAGAGCAATAGGGGAACACATTTCTTCTCTTTAACCCCCAACTTCTGTAGGGAGAAAAAAATTATGACCCAGGAATGAAATAGGACTGTCAGGCATGAAATCAGCTATTTTAAACTGTTAAGATCAAATTATGGTTCAGTTATTTTGTAACTAAAGAATTTTTAAAAGCCAGCATGCAAAAAAAGCAAAAAAAGCTAAACCTTTGGTTTAGCTCAGCAGTTAGTGTCCTGCCAACCCACCTGCATGGGCTTTTCATTTTATTTTGATGCTTTCCCAGCTTTGCATGGCTTGCTATATGGTATTTCTTATTCTTAAGCTATTCAGTGTTATGTATATGGTCAGTTTTAGTTTGTTTTGTGGAACCTTTTTTGGAAGTTATATCAAAACAAAAGCAGAAAAATTTCTAAAAATTCACCAGACAAATCAAATCATGGTATTGACTAACAGCGGTGTGGAGAATCAGACACTGTACTTGACCGTCATGCATCATGACTGGTAGTCCATTGCCGTGTATGTCACCAGCATAATGCAGAGGCTCTTCTATGAGCATTTACCTGGAGAGTTCACAGGACCAGAGACAATTGGGAAAAAGTAAAGAATTACACATAGTTTTGGTGGCTGGCATTTGCTATTACGTGGCTAACAAGAATTCGACTGTGAAGAAGAATCATTTAAAACATAAGGACTTACCAAGTGGAAAAAGCACTGGGAAAAATTATAAAGCATAAAAGAAGTGAAATGCATTTGATATTTATTGGGTTTTAAAGCAAGTGTAATTTTTGTGGAGAAATATGTTGCAAGTTATCATATGCTTATTCAAAACTCATTGGTAGAAACTGAATACCTGCTAGTCGTAATGAGAAAATATTTTAGGCGTTCCTGTTGTGGCTTAGCGGGTTAAGAACCCGACTGGTATCCAAGAGGATGTGAGTTTGATCCCTGGCCTTGCTCAGTGGGTTAAGGATCTGGCATTGCCACCAGCTGTGGTCAGGGTTCCAGATGCAGCTTGGATCTGGCATTGCTGTGGCTGTCGTGTAGGCCGGCAGCTGCAGCTCTGATTCGACCCCTAGCCCGGGAACTTCCATATGCTGCAGGTGCGGACCTAAAAGGAAAAAAAAAATCTATTTTATTTCTTGGAGCAAAAGATTTACTTTTAAGAGGGCATCTATGAAAATGTTAATTTTTTGGAATGGTAGAAGAGTGAAAGAGAAAGAAGTATTTCACCCTACGAGGTCACAGGTTGATGCAGAAAGAAATGAAAGGACATTGTGATCACTTCTTCAATTTATTCAGCAGTATGTGTTGAGATAATCATTGAAGAAACATACCAAGTGAAAATGTTGCAAGTTGTTTTTGGTCTTGAAGAACAACTGGTTTGTAATAATTCACCTGAGGCAGCTTAGAATATGGAAAAAATGAATAAAATGCATGGCCAGATGAGGCTGAGCCACTGAGAATGAAGTCACCAGTTAAGAATTAGAGCAAATGAAAGAGCCTCTAATTTTATGTTTGTCTTTTCAATTTTGTGCTGAAGGTTGCAAAGAAGTAGATTTTCTAGATACTCTCTATGCTGTCATTTCTTTGTACACACATTAAAGTTTGTAATTAAAACAAGTGGATCAGAGGCAAATAGGATGTTACGTAGTTTGTCAAAAAACACAGGTTGGATGTCATTGCTTTATTTGATGTGATGGAGAAACTTTGAAATACCAGAAAATGTTCGTTGCTCAAAAATTTTAGAGGTTGATTTGCCATACACAAAGGAAATAAAAAATTAATTTCATAATTTTGAATTTATATTTGAAAATTCTTTACCATATAAGTTAAACAAATTCTTTCTACAAAGCTAAAAACATGAAATTGGACTTTTTCCTCTGTTTTCAAAGTAAAAGTAATACTTTATCATCTGAGAGAAAGGATGATGATTTCAGACTACTGTGGGAGAATGTGAAAGAATTATATTAGAAATAACTAAAGATTTAGAACTTGAAAAATCTTCAGAGAAGAAAAAATTAGATCTTGATGATTAAAATAATGTATTTTCCCTATGTTGCAAGGAAAATCAAGTTAATGTGAAAGTTAGATAATACTAAATTTTGATTTGGAATTTTTGGAATGGATAGAAAAGAAAAAAAAAAGAACTACTTTTTAAATGAAAAGAAATCTATTAAAGAAGGTAAGAGCTTCTTCCCTTCCTCCTATGCTTTACTGTGATCAAGTGCAGTAACTTTATAGAGCTGATACAGGTATTACTCCAGAGCCTCAATTTTATCTGAACTGTGCTTATTTAGGATGGTCTCTCCAGTGATGCTCTTTCCTCAGTAGTATGTTTAGTCTTGGCTAATCATTACATATCCTTTAAAACTGAAGATGGGGCAGAGACTCAGGAGATTTCTTAAAATTCTTAGTGTCTTGCTTGTAATTAAGGTTCATTTACAGAGAAACATATCACTACCACACCCAAATAATCTGTGTTTCACTCCCTTCAAACATTTAAAATAGTCATGGGGTTAAGGATCTGGCATTGCCGTGAGCTATGGTGTAGGTCACAGATGTGGCTCAGATCCTCTGTTGCTGTGGCTGTGGTGTAGGCTGGCAGCTGCAGCTCTGATTCGACCCCTGTCCTGGGAACTTCTATATGCCTCAGGTATGGCCCTAAAAAGCTAACCCCCCCCCCCCATATATATATATATATGGAGAGACAGAGAGTCATGCTATGTCTATTTCAGTATATTGTTAAAAAGATGTAATGGGATAGTTGAATCCATGAGGTTTCGGGTTCGATCACTGGCCTCACTCAGTGGATTAAGGATCCGGCGTTGCTGTGAGCTGTGGTGTAGGTTGCAGACGCAGCTCAGATCCCGCATTGCTGTGGCTCTGGCGTAGGCCGGCGGCTACAGCTCAGATTAGACCCCTAGCCTGGGAAGCTCCATATGTTGCAGGAGTGGCCCCAGAAAAGGCAAAAAGACAAAAAAAAAAAGATTTAGAAGTGTAGCGGCAAACTAAAAAGATGTAGTTTTGCCTTTATGGAGCTTGTAGTCCAGTGGAGAACTAGGTAAGCAAATCAATAATCAATCAATTGGTGTTAAGAGGATGAGTAGAGGATGCTGTCAATAAGTACAGTAGGGGCCTCCACTGGGATTTGAGGGCTTCCTCTCTCAGGAAGATACATTTAAACCCGGACCTGAAGATTGAGTAGAAGTTGGGCAAGAAAAGAGCACAGAGAAGGGAAAGAGCACTATGTGTTGGAAGAACAATGACAGATCAGTGTGTCTGGAGTGTGGTGAGAGGAGGTGGTGGTGAGATGAAGCAGGAGGAGTTGGCAGGGTAACAAGAGTAACCCTCTGGGCCTGGGAGGGACTTGGATTTTGTCTCAGGTGCATTTGGAAATCACTGAATGGTCTAAATCAGGAATTAACGTGGCAGTCCCTATCCCAAGTCGCTTTGACTCCTTTGAGAAGAATGGGTTGGAAGGGTGTAAGAGTTGGAGGTAAGAATGCTTATTAGAGCCTAGAGATTGTGGCCACGATGAGAGCATGGGTGATGAAGAGAAGTTACTGGTTTTGAGTTATATTCTAGAAGTAGAATTTATAGGACTTGGTGATGGGTTTGGAGACACTGTTGACTCTTGTTATCTCAGTAGTTACCATGGATGCTGAATTAGTGAATAATGAACCATTGCTGCTAGAGATAATACAGGAATAGGTTCCCATGAGCCTCTGGTTACAACATATTCATCAGCTAATCAACATATAACCTTATTTCTGTTTAAAGACACCTTGTTGCAGTTCCCATTGTGGCTCAACCATAACAAACCTGACTAGTATCCATGAGGATGTGGGTTTGATCCCTGGCTTCACTCAGTGCGTTAAGGGTTCAGTGTTGCCATGAGCTGTGGTGTAGGCTGCAGACCAACAAAACAAAACAAAACAAAACAAAAGATATGTTGTTTAATATACATTGTTGGTTCATCATTAGCATTGAACTCCAGACCAATAGCACTATCACTCATGCTTGAACAAAGCTTATTTAGCATGTGTTTTCTCCAGGAGGCACGTCACAGCTTTCTTGCACTTAGGAACACCAGACAGTATTTTAGCACTATACTAGGGGCCATTTTAAACAGCAAAGTCACCAACAAAAAGCACCAAAGTGTGAAAAATATGGCACTCAATAGACCACACTTGTTTTTAGTGTGAGAGCTGAAACAAGAAGGCAGAGCATTGCCTTTTTTGACCTCAGCTGAGAATGTGTTTACCAGGCAACTCAAAATTTTTGCAGCTCTGTACTTGGCCACTGGTGATTGTGAAGATGCTGTGATGAATGGTTTGGGGGTTATGAATACATTTTAACAAATAGGAAGATTCTCAGAAATAGAATCCATGAAGCTCAACAACAGCAGTTGAAGGAAAAGGAGGTGTCAAGAATCACATATATATTTCTTAGTATTAAAAACTGGATGGATAGATTTATTTACTTTTTTCTGATACAGGAAGAAGGGAGATTTGAGGGAAGGAGATATCAACAATTTAATTTGGGCTAAAATTTTTCATGTCTCTGAGATATCCAAGTGGGAACAGAATAGGGAGTTGAATTAACGGGTCTGGTACATAGAACGGAGGTCTGGGTTGGAGAAACGAATACAGGAGACCTTATCACATAAAAGTATTTAATCTCATGAGGTTAGAAGAGATTGTTAAATGGGAATCACCTTGTAAATGTGTTCACATTTGCAGTGGCCTCTGTTTCCATATACCTTAAAGATGGCTGTTTTCTGGACAGTATCTGGAAACCACAGACCTCATATAAAAGGAAACACGCAGCAGTAGCTGCAGTGTTTAGACAAATGGAAGTCAGCTTGTTTAAGAAATAACAAGAGTCAGTCTGGTCTGAGGCCATATCCTAGAATTTTGGAAGAGTTCAACTAAGCGGATGGGGGTTAGCATAACTTCAGTCGAGTGCCCAAATAGGCCACGTAGAGTCTTCAGGTCACAAGAATTTAAGCAGGGGCGGATGGAGCTCCAGGCATAGTTCCTGGTGAGCCTTGGGAAACTTGAAGCCTAGCAACTCATCTCTTGTGGGAGAGTTTTGAGCTGGAAAGGGACTGATTTGTGTCATCTCTGACCAATGAATTTGACCTGACCAAGAGGATCTGCAGGGTTCCAGACTGTGTTTCCCGTAAGAGGCCTGCTTCTGTAGGGATTTAAGGTGGTAGGAGGTTCTCTGTGTAGGGAATCCTATTTGTCCAGCACTCACAATGCCAGTCTAGGTCAGATGGCTCAGATCCCATTCTCTTTGGTTCTTTCTCTTAGGAGTTTTGAGGTTGCGTCCCCTGAGGCAGGGGTACCCTAACACCCACATTATTGATACTACGGGAAAACCTTGTAGCCTGAAGAGTATCTCTGGCTTGCTAAAACGTGGAAGACAGTAGCTTAATTTTCATCCCAAATCTTTGCCCTGCTTACTTATAATATTTAAAAAAGAGCTAATTAAAAAAATCATAAATAGGATTCACTTGAAAATTTTCTCCCTCATGTGTTTAGGATACTTAACTTCTTAGAAGAAATAATAGACTTGCTTCAGTGAGAAGTGCCTAAGATATATTACTGGGGCAACAGAGATCATGGAATTCATATATATTTCTTCAGGAAGAAGTAAAAACACATATTTCAGGTTGTGGTAAAAGAAGAGAAGGCAGAGAAATGCATATCTTGGCATGGCCTCTGAGAAAACTGGGCAATAAATATGTGGAAAATACTTGAAATGTATTATTACTATAATATATGTTGTAAGTTGAAATTGCCTTAGGAAAAAACCAAAGAATACTTCTTTTGGGGACTACTGTGAAAAATGAATTTTTGAAACCCTAATGAGCAGATATCTTCTTTTCTTTTGGAAGCAAATAACTATACTCTGGAATACCAACTGTTAATCACTGTCAAAATGTGTTATGTAAAGTGCCAAACATCCTCTTTTAAGATCGCAGCAACTAAATTTGCTGCCTTCAGACATTCAGGATTGTTGCTGTTGAGAATGGCAGGCTGCCAGGAGTGGAGGTGGTAAAGAAGCCTTCTTTCCCCTCTCCCCTTAAATACAGGTGAGGGAAATAGGCAGGTAAACAGCTATTTTCTTTCATCCCTCTACCACTATTTTAGGCTTAGCTATTATTTCATCTTCTATGGTGAGAAATCTTAGGCTGAAGGACGTTTTAATTTGCCAAAGGTACCTAGAAAGTAACTGGCAATGATAGGATTAGAAGGCAAGGTCCCTGATTTCCAATTTTCAAATTATAAGTCTTTTAGAACAATGAAATAATTGAGCTCTTTTGTGATTAGCTAGGACAGAGCATTTAGCAGCATCGTTAGACATCTCAATTATTTTCTTCCTTCCTTATTTTTTTGCTTTTTAGGGCCGCCCCTGCAGCATATGGAAGTTCCCAGGCTAGGGGTCGAATTGGAGCTACAGCTGCCAGCCCAGACCACAACCACAGCAACACTGGATCCAAGCTATGTCTGTGACCTACACCACAACTCTTGGCAACGCCTGATCCTTAACCCACTGAGTGAGGCCAGGGATCAAATCTGCATCCTCATGGATACTGGTCGGATTCGTTTCCCTTGTGCCAGAATGAGAACTCCTCAATTCTTTTCAAAAATTTTTTTCCTCTAAGTTTTTATTTTCAAATGTTAACATTTTACCACATATATTTACATAGCCTTGATTTCTGTGTGTGTGTGTAATGTTTTTATGACCTGTTTGAGTGCAAGTTTTACATAAGGTGCCCCTTGGCCTTAAATTCTCTAGTGAGTATTTCCTAAAAACAAGGACATTCTCTTACATAATCACAGAATATAAAAATTGAGGCACCAGTATTGATACAATGCTATTATCTAATTCACAGACCTTAGATAACTTTGCCAGTTGCCCACTGATGTCCTTTAATAGTAAAATAATCACACTTTACATGCACTGTTATATCTCTAGCTGCTTTTTTTTTTTTTTTTGTCTTTTTGCCTTTTCTAGGGCCACTCCTGTGGCATATGAAGTTCCCAGGCTAGGGGTCCAATCGGAGCTGTAGGTGCCGGCCTACACCAGAGCCACAGCAATTCAGAATCTGAGCCGCATCTGCGACGTACACCACAGCTCACGGCAACACCAGATCCTTACCCCACTGAGCGAGGCCAGGGATGGAACCCGAAACCCCATGGTTACTAGTCGGATTCGTTAACCACTGAGCCACAAGGGGAACTCCCCAATCTCTAGCTGCTTTTAAGTTGGGACATTTCCTCCATTTTTCCTTTTTTCATGTCTTCAACATCGTTGAAGAACACAGTCCATTTCCTTTAGAATGTCCCTCAATTTATGTTTATTGAATGCTTCCTTATGATTAAATTTAGGTTTTTGGTCAGGAATATCACAGAAATGATGTGTCCTTCTCCGTGCAGCGTATCACAAAGCACATAATATCCATTTGCCCCTTTACTGGTGATTTAACCTTGATTTCTCGATCAAGGTAGTGCCTGCTAGGTTTCTCCAAATAAACTTACCATTTTTTTCTTTGTAACTAATGAGTATCTTATGGAGAAATACTTTGAAACTAGGTACATATCCTTTTTCTCGTCATTTTTATTGTCCTTGGATGTTGCCAAATGATAATTTCCCAATTCCATCACTTCCTATACATTTAGTGGTTGGCATTCCACTCTAAGAAGTTTTCCCCTCTCTCCCTCTCAGCATAGATTCATGGATTATTTTATTATATAGGCTGGAATCCATTATTATCATTATTTATTTTTATGCTCAAATTGTCCCAGATTTGGACAGTTGGATCTTCTCGAAGCTTCCTCCTGTTTCTTTTTTTTTAAGCATATATATATGTGTTTTTTTTAATCAATCTTTGAGCAGTTTCTTTCTTTTTTTTTTTTTTTGTCTTTTTGCTATTTCTTTGGGCCGTTCCCACGGCATATGGAGGTTCCCAGGCTAGGGGTCGAATCAGAGCTGTAGCCACTGGCCTACGCCAGAGCCACAGCAACGCGGGATCCGAGCCGCGTCTGCAACCTACACCACAACTCACGGCAACGCCGGATCGTTAACCCACTGAGCAAGGGCAGGGACCGAACCTGCAACCTCATGGTTCCTAGTCGGATTCGTTAACCACTGCGCCATGACAGGAACTCCTGAGCAGTTTCTTTTTAGCATACCAAGATGTTTAAGGCTTATCATATCCTTTCCCTACCCTAACCCTGAAGTCATACATTTTTCTAAGAAGGCTTGTTCTTTTTTTTTTTTTTTTTTTTTTTCCCCCTCCAGAATGGTATTTAGAAACCAGAAGATAGACACAAGGTGTGCACATCGCTCCCAAGGATATCATTACCTCTGGGCCCTTTCAGTAGACAGAGTTAGGAAATAGGTGTGTGTACATCCAGACCTGTTTCTCTATCTCTGTATGTGCATGAGTGTGTAACTGTCAGTTATATATTGTTTGATACCTACAGTTCTGATCCACCAACACAGAGTTTATTGTAACTTTCCCCTTTTCCATATTCCCTTTTCAATGGTGAAGAGTTTGACTTCCATTAACCTCAAGATATGTACTCATTTGCTCAGTCCTAGAATATGTAATTAGTAGATTCAGAATGTCTAACATACATCTGTGAAAAAACAAGCTTACTAACTAAAGTTCAGTACTTGTATGTAGTTCTTTTTGCCTTTACTTGAAGAGCATATAGTAAAAAGACTTGTTTTAGAATACTTGGGTTAATCCTTTTTTTTCCTTCAGTGTAATTTTGGTATTCATGAAAAAGAACCTGACATTTTTTTTTTGTTTTGTTTTCTATTTGTAATTTTTTGGAGTTTTACACCATTATTACTGATTTTACTTATAATTTCCAGTAATTTTTGAAATATGAAATTACACTTGTTTCAATTAGAAGTTAGAACTGCAAGAAAAAAAGGGGAGCATGGGGGAGAATTAATGGATGGCTGTTTTACT
Source organism: Phacochoerus africanus (assembly GCF_016906955.1). Classification (NCBI taxonomy): domain Eukaryota; kingdom Metazoa; phylum Chordata; class Mammalia; order Artiodactyla; family Suidae; genus Phacochoerus; species Phacochoerus africanus. The sequence goes on from NC_062545.1 coordinate 55,816,140, forward strand.
TTGATAAATAAGGTTTAAGGTTTACATGGTCTGATTGGGAGTTTTAGTTTCATACATAGTTGATACTGTACTTTGCTTTTTAATTTTTTTTTTTTACTTAAGTGTTTTATTTTAGAGATAGTTTCATGTCTATACATAGCAATTTCATTCTTTTTAAGAGTTGTCTGGGGAGTTCCCATCATGGCTTAGCGGAAACAAATCTGACTAGCATCCATGAGGACACAGGTTCGATCCCTGGCCTTGCTCTGTGGGTTAGGGATCCAGTGTTGCTGTGAGCTGTAGTGTAGGTCACAGATGCAGCTCTGATCTGGGGTTGCTGTGGCTGTGGTGTAGGCCTGCAACTACCGCTCTGATTCGACCCCTAGCCTGGGAACCTCCATGTGCCGCAGGTGTGGCCCTAAAAAGACAGAAAAAAATGGGGGGGTTGCATGGTATTCTATTATATGGATATATCATATAGACCAGTTTCTATTGGTGGGTCTTTGGGTTGTGCCCAGACTTTTGCTAGTACAAAACAAAGACGTAATTATTATCTTTTTATATACACAGTTATGCACATGTATGTTTACATAAGACCATTTTTATATTGAAAAGGAAATTATTTTGGGGGAGGGGAACAGCTTAGCAGTTTCATGTTACAAAAAGCTCTATATGTGAATAAGTTATTTTTAAAATTATTTGAATGTCATTACCAATTTCTAAAATAATTACTACAGCAGTTCACTGGAAAATTGCTAGTTAGTTGTATGCCTTACTAAGCACTGTCATAGCTATTAAAATTGACACTGTTGATATGTCTGTCATTTGTAATATGAAAAGGAAGTGAAAACCCTTTCACACTATCTTAGCACAGGAGTCAGTTTTTCATTGTTTGCTATCCACCACTGCCTGTAAATACTAAAGAAACCTAGAAGGATTGGTAAACGTACATATATGTTGAGTGTGTTTAGTAATAAATCAAATGCATCTTCAATCTTTGAAATACTTGTCCATATAAGACTGGAGAAAATTATTTTACTATTTCATTGTATTATCTAGAATAATTAATGAAGCTGTCAAATATTTATATTATAGATCATCCAGCCCTATTCTGTTTTTCTTGCCAAGTGTATATTTTGACTGCCTCTTTGCACTTATGCTATAATGGGTTTATGGTCATGGGGAAGAAGTAAAAGTCATGTACCTTATATGCTGGGTAGTTTTGTCCTCAGATGACTGCATTAGTGGTTTTTATACCTACCTCCCCAAAATCTTGTATGTGACCTATTTTTTTTTTTTTAATAGGGCTACATCTGTGGCATATGGAAGTTCCTAGGCTAGGGGTCAAATTGGAGCTGCAGCTACTGGCCTACACCACAGCCACAGCAACGAAGAATCCAAGCCACGTCTGTGACCTACACCACAGCTCACGGCAACACTGGATCCTTAACCCACTGAGCAAAGCCAGGGATCAAACCTGAGTCCTCATGGATATTAGGTTTGTTACCTCTGAGCCACAATGGGAACTCCTATGTGACTTAATTTTAATTAACTTTGCAGATGATAAGAACTTTGTAAACATAATTTAAATTTCTTAAGCTTGTGAGTAACTTCTGCTGTATTCCATTTTGCACAGTGCCTTGGTAACCTAGCCAAAGATTATAGGCCTCCTCTAGTTCTCGTCAGATCAGGAGCTGGAAGAATGAGCCCTACTTTTGACCAGACATAGGTCAGAAAGAATTGGTTTCAGCGGTTGATAGGAAGTTTAGGGGGGGAGGCACAGCGAACTCTCTACAATCAACATGGAGCCTCAGCATTTCTTCAGGTAACAAAAGGTTGCACGTAGATTCTATTCCAGTGATAAAAATCACACAGTAAATTTAATGGGACAGACAAGATCTAAAAAATTAATATTTGCTTTTTGATTATACATGCTCTTTCTCTTATCTAGTGATGTAATTTATATAATTACATTTAATAAGTTTGTTTTTAACAAAAGTACTCATTAAAATGCTTGGGATTTGATTTCCAAGAAAATATCAGGGCAGGAGAATGGAAGAAAAAAATGGCCTTTGGTTTTATGTGTTTCTTTTTATAGTATATTCAAGGCTGTAGTATATTTGGAATTGATCCTTTATCTTCGTCTACCTAACAGTAAAACAAAAGGATCGATGATTCCTAGTGTTTTCTGGAAGATATATTGCTGTTGTTATTTTTTAACTTTAGTGAGTAGAACTATAAGTTTTAGAGCTGTATTCTTAATAAATATGTTAAATTAAGCAAGATTTAACTTAATACTGAGATAATTTACCACATTCTTTAAAACTTACTGTGTGCTAAGATTCCCATATATTCTTTCTTTCTTATACCTCCTAAATCTCTTTATTCTGCTTTCTGATGTCATTAATTATTCCTGAGTTTTTTTTTTAATATAAGTTCTTTTGGCATCCTCTGCTTTTTTTTGTAACTTACTTCAAATATCTTACTTATTATAATCATATAATATTGATAAAATTCTAAGGTACTGTGGTGAAACTTGAGCTTTCCAGTAACTAGCATTCTGGTATATCTTGACTTCTCTAATATCTGCATTGGAGAAGGAACCAGAAAAAGATACCAAAGGCTCCTGGCAGTGAAGAAGTAGTAGTTCTTAAATATGTAATAAAAAGGATATAGCCAGAAGCTTAATCTGGGCACACCACACTCTACTGGTTTGCCACACTGAAGGACAGGAGTAGTCAGACTAGCTGGTGATGTGTCACAGGTCCTTCTTTTGATGTGAAAGCTGAAAAGGGCAAGAGAAGAGATAAGAAAGGATAAAAGGGACCAGAGCAACCTTGAATATTGGTGCAAGCATGGTGGTTAATAGGAGTAGCAGTTAGATCCTTAAGCAGCCCATAGCAGAGCAAAGAGCCAGTGATAAAGAAACCAACTCTGTCTCTGTTCTCTGGATAGCCAGAAATTCATTTGATGCTGTTGAAGGCTTAGAACATCTCTAAGGAGTGGGGTCAGATGGTATTGCCCACAGCTGGGGAGTAAGGAAGGGATAAATAGCTACCATACTAGAGCTTGAGCAATCATATGTGGGAGATAAGTGGACATGGAAGGCAGTGGAATGTGAAAGATGGGCACAAACAGGTACCTCTCATTGGTTCCTTAGGGAGCCCCTCGGAGGATACATAGGTATACGTATTAGTATTCTGTAGGAAGGGCATTAGGTAATGGTACAGTGAAAGCATGTCCTGTACTTCACACTACCTATAAGATTTATGTCTTTGCCATTATATGATGCTTCTGAGTGAGAATTATGACAGTAAAGAAAATGTTCAGTTATGTTTTCCAATATATCACTTTGTTAATATTGTTCTTTGAGTTCGACCTCTGTGATACCTCTTTTTAATTTTAATCTTTTTTTCTCCTCACCTTTTATAATTATAAATTGAGGGAAAACCTTGAGCTTTTAGGATGTGGCGAATTATATAGACCATCTTAGATTTGTGTTTAAAAAAAGAATATTAAATATTTACAGGGCCAATCTTCAGATATCTGGAAAACTGTACTATTTAGAATTTCTCAGTGGAGTGATTTTTTTGGTATCCTTTTCCTCTTTGGGTAGTTCATAGCCTCCCACCAGGCTGTGTATATTAATTTTCAGCATATAGATTTCCCATTGTGGTGTGGACTCTGTTAAATTTGGCAAGAGTAAGGTCTGTAACTAAAAAGGACATCTTTTGTTTCTGCTGCCCAGGCCAAATTTCCTGTCTTACTCAAGTATTTCCTTGGGGCCGAAGTGTCCACGATGGATAAGTATAGGTAGTCACTTTGACTTTATGGACTTTCTGCTCCCCTTTAGAACTTGGGTGATTTTTTGCACTAATTAAATATGAAAAAATCCAATTAATGACTTGGTTCTAATGTATTAACCAAAAATGTAGAGGCTCATTGTGAGTTGAAAGAGATGTCCTCCCAAAAAAGTATTATCGTCTCTTAAGGATACTGCGAGCTGTAGTTAGGACCCTTTTGATGTAGCACTTTTTTTGGTGTTGATGCTTATAAAGCATCCTTTGATTTGTCGTTTAGGGAAATAAATGAGCTGATTTAGAGCAGGGGAAAGAGGAGCCAGAATAGCTAGTTGCTCTTGAGGAAAAAGAATAGTTAAGAACATGCACTAATCAGTATGCAGTCAAATAGTGAACTTTATGTACGGTATAGATATAGTTTATTTTTATTGGTATTAGTAAATTATTCATATTTCCTGCAAAGTTATATACTTGAGTTTTATGAGAATATGGTTATTATTTATTATTGTTAAAAATTTTATGGCTATACCCACGGCATATGGAAGCTACCGGGCCAGGGATTGAATCTGAGCCACAGCTGTGACCTAGGCTGTAGCTGTGGCAACTCTGGATCCTTTAACCCACTGCGCTGGGCTGGGGATCCAACATACCCCTCTGCAGTGACCTGAGCCACTGCAGTTAGATTCTTAACCCATTGCGGTCATGTTCTTAGCCTACTGTGGTCAGATTCTTAACTCACTGTGCCACACTGGGAACTCCAAGACTGTGCTTATTTAAATCAAATATTTATTGTCTACTGCACAAGCACTAAACATTTCAATTTTACAAATACTGATGTAAATAACTCAATTCTTATCCCGAATAACTTACATTACTACTAAAGCTCTTTTCTTTTGTTTGCAATTTAAATCTACTGTAATTAATTTTTTTTTTTTTCTTTTTTGGCCACCCTATGGCATATGGAGTTCCTGGGCCAAGGATCAGATCCAGGCTGCAGTTGTGACCTACACTGCAGCTGTGGCAACACTGGATCCTTTAACCCACTGCTCTGGGCTGGGGATCAAATCTATATCCTGGGGCTGCAGAAATGCCACTGGTCCCGTTGCACCACAGCAGGAACTCTTTGAGAATTTTTAAAAAATGGATATGCAACCTGATCATCTAAAAAGTAATCCGGGTGTACTTGATGCAATGGCAGTTAAAGTGCCAGGGATTAATTTTTTATAGGTAATATCAGCAATTCTGGTTATTTTGTTTTATGTACTCAAAAGCTCCTGGAGCTTTTAGATCAGAGGTTAATGATGGTAAACCTAATTGTTGTCATATTTTCCCAAACAGAAATTGTAATATTTTTCTTTTATGAGGATGCATTGCTGGTATGTTTCTTTTAATATATCTAAAATTTGGTACAAATTCTAAAAGTAAATAAGTTTGCGAAATTACATCAGTGGACTTAACACAGTCTAGCTGTCCTATGTGTGATGGTATCTAATGGAAAGAATAGTCTTTCATTTTTTTCCTCACCCCTTCTCATTTCCCCCTTTTGTTTTCAAAGAGAAACTGGTAATCTGGGTAGATTCAAGGCATCTTTAAGAGAAAATGTCTTGGGGAGCCCCAAGGAACTGATGAAGTTGAGTGTGCCTTCCTTAGTGTATGCTGTTCAGAACAACATGGCTTTCCTAGCTCTTAGCAATCTGGATGCAGCAGTGTACCAGGTAAGTGGAGTAAATGATAATGAAAAGTGCAGAATCTCAGGAAATGTTTTACGGTGAAAAGATTTTTATTAACCCTTTATCATACTATCAAATATTTTTCTCTACAATTCTATTAATGGCATCAGAAATAATATATTAATGTCAGAGTCGAATGATAGCTGAGTTCATTAATTCATTGTTTTGTTTTCAGGTGACCTATCAATTGAAGATTCCCTGCACTGCTTTATGTACTGTTTTAATGTTAAACCGAACACTCAGCAAATTACAGTGGATTTCAGTTTTTATGTTGTGTGGTGGAGTCATACTTGTACAGTGGAAACCAGCCCAAGCCACAAAAGTCATGGTAAGAAACAAAATATTTACCATAACTAAAATGGCAAACTTTTAAAAGTCTTATGCACTTCAGTCGCACTGATGAATGCAGCATGATTATATTTCTTTGAGTGAAAATGACCTTTACCCTATAGATAGGCTTTTTTCCCCTTAGGATAATGTTAAGGATAGGAATACTTATTGGCTTCCTTTTTTTAAGAGGAGAATATGTATAAAATATGTTAGAGATAGATGGTATCCTAAACGTAATATAATCCACCCTGTTTTATGGATGATAAAATTGAAGTCCAAAGAGGTGAAGTAACTTATCCACAGTTACATAGTTAATAGCTAACCTGTGACTCAGATTGTGCCAACTTCCACACAGTGTATATGTTCAGAACTTCTGGGCCTCTTTTAGACATTTTCTGAGAAATATTGGGCAAGGTTCTCTCCATTTAATTTTCATGTTTTCCCACAACTCAGAAATATTTTTGGTCCTTTAGCACATACACCCACCGTCAATGTTAGGGATTACAGAGTAGTATTTTTACCGATAATTGAATAGGGCAAAAAGTGCCTTTACTTCAGTTTAAGTAAGAGTTAAATGTTAATAGGTTAAAAGGTTAAAAGTACATACCATTTTTTTTTTAATGTTCTATGCTTTAACTGGGTATTTTCCCAAAGAGAAGTAGGAAGTGGAACTATAATGAAAGACTTTAAATTCAGGAGACTCCCTTTGCAACCAAATACTCTTTAACTCTTAGCAAATGAAAGACCATGATTCTCTTAGGACCCTAAGGCATCTCTGGGGATGTACACAGAGCTTGTGAAAGGAGGAAGTCAGCCCTTTTTGGTTAGTTACTTTCTGGCCTGGTGGAATTTTCTTTCCCAGTGAATTTTAAATTAACATTTATTTTCTTTATGTGATATTTAAACACGCTCATATTCTTGGTGACATTTCAAAACACTGATCAAATATGCATTGCACATATAACTAGGATATAAACCTATAGAGAAATAATTGGAGAAGGCAAACACTTCAAAGTTAAATATTTAGCCTTTAGAAAGGGTCCGCCTCACAAAAGTGATGTATGTGAAAAGCTTAGTAAACTAAAGCAGAGTGTAGGGCAGCTTATTCTACTTTGGGAACACTCTAGAAAGTTCTTTTGTATTTTAAACAGAACACAACTTCCTATATTTCTTCACATTGTTCTTTATTCTTGTCCAAATAACTCAAATCCCTACAAACTCCATGAGAATGTGTGGGAACAATCTCACATCCCACCCTCTATAAGTCTTCTTTTCTCCCACCGAGACCACGTTGCTGTTTTTCTATAATATGGCTTCTAGAGACTTTCTGACCCCTGGCTCTTGCCCCAGCACTGCCTTGTATTTCTCCTCTAGATGCCTTTATCTGTTATTTTTCCTTAGGATGTCCTAAAAGTTCACACCATCTCCAGATGTTGAGTAGTGAGAGGTGTCATTTGCTCTGAATACTACAGACTTATTAAGTCGGCCTGAAATATTAGTTTTCCTTCCCCTGGCTGGGGGAGGTTATCCATTCTATAACTGATTATATAACCACATGTAATTGTTTCACACAAATAGGGTTTGTCTCAATGCATTTAGTGCAGTGGGCTTCTTCTAAACCAAAATACAAGCGTGTTCATTTTTATTAAGCTCACCATGTTAGTTTTGGGTTGTTGTTCAGAGCTTTGAGGTCTTTCAAGTCCTTATCCATTTTTAGATTATTCTTTTTTATTAATTTTTTTTGTCTTTTGTCTTTTTTTTAGGGATACACCCACGGCATATGGAGGTTCCCAGGCTGGGGGGTCTAATCGGAGCTGTTGCTGCTGGCTTATGCCACAGCCACAGCAATGCGGGATCTAAGCTGCGGATGCCACCTACACCAAAGCTCACGGCAATGCTGGATCCTTAACTCACTGATGGAGGCCAGGGCTCAAACCTGCAACCTCATGGTTCCTAGTTGGATTCCTTTCCACTGCGCCACAACAGGAACTGCAGCTTATTCTTTGAAAGTTACACTTTCTATATGTACTTTCAACACATAGGTTTTCTGAGTCTTCACTGAAAATTTTAGACAGGACAGAACCAGAGTTCTGTGGCAATACTTTTAAACCTCTCTTTGGCTTGATTTTTTTCCTTGTTTAAGAAACATTTATTACCTCTCCTAGTTTCTATGGGTCAGGAGTTTGAGGATGCCTGAGTTAGGTGGCTCTGGCTTGAGGTCTCTCATAAGATGGGTGAGAGCTTCAGTCAGCTGAAGACTTGCCTGGGTCTGGAGGCTGTGCTTCTAGGGTGGCTCATTCACATGCCTGGCAAGTTGGTACTGGTTGTTGGTTTAGCTTGGTTTTATTCTGTTAATTAGCACTTTGCTGTAATTTCACTCAGCTATGAATGTAACTACTGTTATCCTCATTGCCTTTCTCTGTTTCATTCACAAAAACATCATGTAAATCTGTCAGACTTATTGCTAAACATTATCCCTATGGAATTCCCTTTGTCACTTATACTAGGAGCCTTTCAGTTGGAAAATTTGATTTGTCTTGGTCTTATGGAGCCACACGATTTTCTTGTGGTGACCGTTAAACTTTTGAAGTTCTTCAAGTCATCTGTTCTAGCATTGTGCTAGTATTCAGTAACAATGACAGCTGTAGTCACTGGTGAGCATTAGATACTAGCACTGTTTGAAGTACTTTACATATATTAACTCACTTAAGCCCACAACAACCATATGATGCTTGCATTTTCATTTCCATTTTCATATGAAGAAACTGATAGGCAAAGAAAGCTAGTAATGGGTCCCAGTCACATCGCTTGAATGGGGAAGTGTGGCTCCAGAGCCTGTGCTCTTGGTAAGTGTACTGAGCTGCCTTACACTTCTCAAGTTGCTGTCTGTAATTTCTGCAGTTTTTCTTTCCCTCTGCCTTTTTGAAAATGAGACAGTGTTTGCCCAATTCAAAATTTCTGACATAGCTTCCATGCCCCATTATTCTTCAAAGATACGGTAATCAGTGTCTTGATTTGCTACTGTTAAGATACTTCTGAATTTACTTAGGTAGATATTCTTATAATAGACTTTGGTTCCCATGCATTCATTCATTTAGGATCATTATTCAGAGAAAATGGAATTTAATTTGGGTCACTCTCTTTTTTTTTTTTTTGCCATCTAACAGTACATAATCCAGCTGAAGAAGCATACTGTTTTACTCCTAGCTTTTAAAAACCTTTTTTGGTTTTAAGAATTTTTGCAAGCTTCCACTTAATTTTCAGGTTTTTGGTACTAAAATTCCTGGTTGATGTCTCTTGGTTTTATGTGCTGTAGTTTTAACTTTTTTTTTTTTTTTTTAGTGTTCTGATAAAATCAATTTATTGAAGAGGCCCTTGATTAATAACACTGATTTCTTTACTGTTCACCAGAATCTCATGTTAAAGAAACTCTTACCCTTCTTGAACCATCTTCCCACTAGCTGTGGATTTCTAACTAAGTTTTATTTTTTTTAATTTTGATTTATTCAAGACTGGAGCTCAAGTCTCTTAACTCTGCTGTGTTTGGCTATTACTCATGCCAAAACAACATGGTTGCCATTTTTCAGTTTCCATCACTTCCACTTTATCACCCAGCAGTTTCTTATCAGTCAGAATTAAGTGCGGAGAGCAGTGTCTATCACCATTTTCCCTAACTGCAGAGATTAAACTGGCAGAAAAGCAAGTCAAGAATTTATCAGACATTATTTTTAGTAGCTAGAGCTTCCTGGCAGTTGTTGGGATAGATGACATCTCATACCATTTTTTCTCCTCTGAATCCCCAGCCTTGTAGTTTTTTTTTTTTTTTTGTCTTTTTGCCTTTTCTAGGGCTGCACCCCTAGCATATGGAGGTTCCCAGGCTAGGGGTCCAAATCGGAGCTGTAACTGTTAGCCTATACCACAGCCACAGCAACATGGGATCTGAGCTGCATCTGTGACCTACACCACAGCTCACAGCAATGCCAGATCCTTAACCCACTGATTGAGGCCAGGGATCGAACCTACAGCCTTATGGTTCTTAGTTAAATTCGTTTCTGCTGTACCACCACGGGAACTCCCCCAGCCTTTTAGTTTGTATTAGGAAGGCATCCATGTTTATCAACTGTAGTCGGTAGCAGTGTTCTCAAACTTCAGTGTACATCAGAACCAGTGGGAAGGTTCAACAGATGGCTGGGCCCCATGCCCATCATTTATGATTCAGTAGGTCTGGGGAGGGGCCTGTCAATTCTCATTTCTAACAAGTTCCCAGGTGATGCTGCTGCCCTTGGGTCCAGCGAACATACTTTGAGAACTATTAGTCTGTGATGTCTTCTATTTCTCTTTTCACCTTCATGCAGACATTTTAGACCAAGCTTTCTCTCTCAGATACTTATCATAAAGTATTACTCCCCTTAGAGTAGGCGTATTTATTTTGAACAAGGTATGTGCTTGCCATATTAGTCATGTGTTGCAACCCTTTAGTTTTTCAGTGTTAACTACTATGATGAAGGGTCCTGAGGGTTAGTTTAGGGAAAAGGAAATAAAGTTGGGGCCCATATACCTGAGCCTGTTAGCAAAGTATTATGTATAGATATATGTTTCTATATCTGCCATATTAAGAACTATTTAAGAACCAGAGCTGTGTATTTCATCTTTATTCATTTATCATATAATACAGTATATCTGATATACAGCAGGCATGCTATTAATATTTAATAACAATTTAGTAAAGTAGGAAATCTTACAAGTCATTACTTCATTCTATAAGTGATAAGGAGTAAATAAAACAAATTAAGGCTCTAAGATTTTCATGATTGAGGCTTTAAGAGCTTGAGTTATGTAGTGGTAGCAGAGGTTAAAATTAAGAGGCAGGCTTATTATGTAGAATCCTATGCAAGGATGCTCATTGCTATTAGGAAGTCAGCACACATCACATCCAGCATTTACTGTGGCTGTAATCTGAGGGATACTTTTTTTTTTTTTTTTTTGGCCACAACAGGCCAGGGATCAAACCTTAAACTGCTGTGTCACAAGGGAACTCTGGAGGACACATTTTTAACTTATGTACTTTGTTCTGTGGGATGGCCTTTTGTTTGGTTCTTTTTCTTTCTTTTTTTTTGTCTTTTTTGTCTTTTGTTGTTGTTGTTGTTGTTGCTATTTCTTGGGCCACTCCCTCGGCATATGGAGGTTCCCAGGCTAGGGGTTGAATCGGAGCTGTAGCCGCCATTCTACGCCAGAGCCACAGCAACGCGGGATCCGAGCCGCGTCTGCAACCTACACCACAGCTCACGGCAACGCCGGATCGTTAACCCACTGAGCAAGGGCAGGGACCGAACCCGCAACCTCATGGTTCCTAGTCGGATTCGTTAACCACTGCGCCACGACGGGAACTCCTTTTCTTTCTTTTTTTAATGGCCGTACCTGCGGCATATGGAAAGTCCTATGCCAGGGATTGAATCTGAGCAGCAACACCAGATCCTTTAGCCTACTGCGCAGGGCTGGGGAATCATACCTGCGTCTCTGCAGTGACCCAAGCTGGTGCAGTTAGATTCATAACCCACTGAGCCACAGCAAGAACTCCTAGTTCTGTCTTATTCTACAGAATAGCTGTATATGATGTGGCACATCCTTTCAGTAGAACTATAAACTGACTTTTTTTATTCATTTGTTAAGTCTCTTGGATGAATTCTATTTATTAGTCACTAAAAATACCTTTTAAAACATTACTATTACAGGTGGAACAGAATCCACTGTTAGGATTTGGCGCTATAGCAATTGCTGTATTGTGCTCAGGATTTGCAGGTAAATCATAAAAGCATTGTTTTATTCTTCAAATTAAAAAAAAAAAAAACCTTAAACTTTATCTTGCTTTAGCATAACTAACCATTTTATTCCCATTAAAGCTTACTTTTGTTCTTATTTAGTTTTGTGTCAGCTGCTTTTCCAGTAAGCATGTGGTAGTGTTGAACTCAGCTTAGACCTTAGCACTTAATTTGTCCTTGAATTATCTCAGAATGTATTTCTGTCATCTTTGACTACCCCCAGTCCAGCTAAAAATCCAGAAATAAGTGAAAAAAGGCCTCAGAAAAGGGAGGAAGTTAGCCATCAGAAAGCTCAAGGACCTTTCTATTTTCCTGGAGCTGGCACTATCTTCAGGGTGGATTTTGCTACTTTACATTGTTAGTTACCAGCTCAGTATCTGTTTTTCCCTGTAACCTCAGGTTCTTCCTCTGCTTCAGCAGATAGGTAACTCTGGAGTAGGGAGGAAATTGGGGCGGGTTGCAGAATACCTCAGAAAACCTAACTGGGATAAGTCACAGCCACCAAGGGAGGGAAGCACCAAAATCACTCAAATCAGATAGTCATGGAAGTTTCGAGTCATGTGTAGGGACAAGCAATCCTCCACTGAATCAAGAAGAGACAGTGTTGGAAGTACCCATTGTGGCTCAGCAGTAATGACCCCAACTAGTATCCATGATTATGCGGGTTCGATCCCTGGCCTCACTCAGTGGGTTAAGGATCTGGCATTGCTGTGAGCTGTGGTGTAGGCTGGCAGCCACAGCTCTGATTAGACCCCTAGCCTGGGAACTTCCATATGCCATGGGTGCAGCCCTAAAAAGCAAATAATAATAATAATGTGACAGTGTAAAATATGGTATACATTTCAACTGTTTTCTTAACATGTCACATTTAAGGGCTATAAAGAAATAGCTCTCCTTCATTGACTACTCTGAGGTCCACACCCCATCAGCCTTACAACTGACTTTAGGAAAATAAGGCTTCCTGTGCCGTATCACTCAGTGGACACTTAAATGTTTTCCTAAAAGGGAAAATGCAACATAAGAAATGAAATGTGTCTTAGAAATAGGTCCAACAGAGAAGAAACTGAAAGTTCTTTTAGTAAAGAGGATAGTTTCTTATGATGGAGGATAGATAATGTGAGAAAAAGAATGTATATGTATGTGTGACTGGGTCACTTTGCTGTACAGTAGAAAATTGACAGAACACTGTAAATCAACACTGTATATTAGTTCTAACTAAATATATTATTTATATTTGTGCTACTTTAAGAGTTATGACTATTTTTGACTAGGAAAGTAGGCTAGATATGGAAGTGAAATATTCTTCTAAGAGGGTAAAATCTAAATTTAAGGATATACTTAATGATAGTCATGCTAAACTTTTATTTTTAGGAGCTAACAAATTAGAAACAAAAATTGAGTTACCCCCACACCACCCCCCAATATGCTATTTGATTTTTAGCAGTATTTTGAACAGTTAAATGTTTGTGTCCAGCCTCTCAATAAAGTTGAGGAAATGGTGAGTGGCTTAAGATCCCTCTGTGCTTGGAGTAACTAAGCACTGAATAGTTAAATGGTTTTCCTTGATAGGAAAGTCAAAAGTAGAAATAGGAATATCATAAGTTTATTCCCATTCTCTGGCTTTTTCCAGTGTAGGTTCATCAAAAACAATCTTGGTTTTCATTTGAATTTTTAGTTAATTAGTACTTTAGTGACAATTCCTAAGTCTTGAATTAACACAGTGTTTCTTTAACGTCCTTGTTAAACATGCATTCATTTGAAGTATAAAACTTACAGCAGTAGTATGTGATTTTTTTTGGCGGGGGGGGGGGGGGATGTGTTCATGTGCTCTTTCAGAGTATCTGAAGAAAGCTATGAATCCTTAATGCCAGAAAAATACACATATATATACAATTTGTATTATCTAGTTATGGAGTTCATGGTCCTTCTGACGTTGTGTATGAACTTGGCTTGTGGACCCGGACTTTAAAGGAAATTGGCTTCACTCAGCAAGTTCTATTTAAATTTTACTTTGGTTGTGTTTTTACTCTGAAAAGTGGTGATTATAGGTTTTTTTGGGAGTTCCTGTTGTGGCTCAGCAGGTTAAGAATCCAACTAGTATCACATGAGGATGCAGGTTCGGTCCCTAGCCTTGCTCAGTGGGTAAAAGATCCAGCACTGCTGAGAGCTGTGATGTAGGTCATAGACTCGGCTTGGATCTGGCATGGGTCTGATTTGACCCCTAGCCTGAGAACTTCCATATGCCGCAGGTGTGGTCCTAAAAAAGAAAAAAAAATTATACAGGTTATTTTGCAAAGTTGGCATATTCATTACTAGGCAGATATTATAGGGGTATGATTAAGATAACTAATAGTATAGTTTTCTAGCTGACCAAAGCAAGTCTTCTAGTGGCATTAACAGCTTTTGTGATCTCTCTCACTGCTATAATAAAGGCAGAAACTATTCTTGATTAATTTGAGAGACTGTAAAATATAATAACTCTTGGTTATTAATTCTGCATGCCCTGTAAAAATACAGATTGGTAGTATCCGCTATGCCCGTGTCACAACTGACATAATAAATGTGCATTTAATTAATGTAAAATGTTTGTTTCCCAAATCATATATTTATCTTATTTTAAGGTTGTTCTAAATGAAAGATATTTTAATTTCTAATATCTTTATTTCATATTTGCATGCCTAATTTTCTTTCAGGAGTATATTTTGAAAAAGTTTTAAAGAGTTCAGACACTTCCCTTTGGGTGAGAAACATTCAAATGTATCTATCAGGGATTGTTGTGACATTAGTTGGCGTCTACTTGTCAGATGGAGCTGAAATTAAAGAAAAAGGATTTTTCTATGGTTATACATATTATGTCTGGCTTGTCATCTGTAAGTATCCAGGAATTAAAAACTGTGGGCAAATCTTTTTAAGATTTTTATTTTTTTAAGTTAGATGTCCATTTTAAGCCTTTGTAGCATTTTGAAATTGTTCCTTTGATACTGTGAATACCAGTTTGAAAATGTAACTTTGGTTTTATTGACTTACTTTTGTGGCAGAGCTATCCCAAAGCAATTTTGCCTTCACAATCAAAAGTTATCTAATGTGTTAGCAATAAATGTGTACAATTTAGTAGCAGGCTATATATAGCCCTTTGGGCATTGAAAAACAATGTTGTTTTATAGGAACTACTACTCAATTTTAGTAAAACTCTCTAAGATGACTCTTCTAAGGAAAATAGTATTTTCCTAAGTAAATTAGTATGACATCTCTAGGGATGAAAATTGCCTCACCATCGTAGTATGTTTCATTTATTTGAGTGTTAAGATTTTATTTCTTTCTGTATACAAGTTCTTGCTAGTGTTGGAGGCCTCTACACTTCTATTGTGGTCAAGTACACAGACAACATCATGAAAGGCTTTTCTGCAGCAGCAGCCATTGTCCTTTCTACCATAGCTTCAGTGATGCTGTTTGGATTACAGATAAGTATGTCTTAGTTTGTATTGTAAGTTTTTAACATGGAAGAGCTTCTCACTTCCTTGGTTCATGTTATCTTTTACTAAATTTGGTCATAGTGTTTACAGAAATTCCTAGTTTTGTTGCCAAATTTATTCTCCAAATGCAGCAGTTCATACCTGTGTGGTATGTGGGTTGGCAGTACTTAGGTTGTTCAAATGGTCCTAGACCTTAAGCTAAGCGACGTTACTTCTGTGTGACAGTGAGCTACTCAGTAGAAAGAGTGTTTCTGCAGTCAAGGCCTCCCTGTTTCCAGGTGTTAGATACAAGACACAGAAGTGCTTCAGGGTCAATATGGTATGATTAGGTACACAAGGAAATAAATACAAGGACTTTAGGAGATGATTACTTTTGGAATTAGAGTAAACTTGGCTCTTTGAGGAAATAACAGAAATCTTCATTTCCCTCTTAGTTTGTACCTTCCAGTTTTGGACTTGGGTGTAAATTGGTTTTGAACCTATAATCAAATCTAAATTTTTTCTTTTTTATAAAGCCATCTTTGTTTCATTTGAATGTAATTAATACAAAATTCATTACTGTACCTTGCATTCTGGCACTACCTTTATGCTACTCCTAATATGATTTTCCCTAGCCGACATTAATTGGCTTCTGAATTATTTTGGCAATAAAGTTGACTTAACATTTCAGGGTGCCCCCCCCCCTTTTTTTAATTAAAAAAAAATTTTTTTTTTTTTAGGGCCACACTTGTGGCATATGGAAGTTCCCAGGCTAGGGGTTGAATTGGAGCTGCAATTGGCAGCCTACACCACAGCCACAACACCAGATCTGAGTGGCATCTGCGGTCTAGACCACAGCTTATTGCAACGCTGGATCTTTAACCTGCTGAGCAAGGCCAGGGATCAAACCTGTGTCTAATGGATACTAGTTGGGTTCACTGCTGCTGAGCCATGACAAGAACTCCTCAGGGTGCTTTTATGCTGTGATAATTTTCTTTACTGATCACTTATACCATAAACTAATACATGAGGAAAATCTGTCAAATATCAACATAAAGTAAAAGAAACAGATCTGGCCTATATTTACATTTTGTTTTAAAACTGACTCTTGCTGGAGTTCCCTAGTGCCTCAGTGGGTTAAGGATTTGGCATTGTCACTGCTGTGGTGTGGGTTCAATCCTTGGCCCAGAACTTTTACATGCTGCAGGCGCAGCCAAAAAGGAAAAGAAAAAAGAAGAAAAAAACAAAAAACAAAAAAATTAACTCTTGTTATAAATGAAAATAGAGGAACACCAACCTTGTAGAAATCTTAGAAAAAAATTTGATAGTATGGTTCATATCTTGACTGTACCATTTATTAGCTGTACAACCTTGGGGAGGTTATTTAACCCACGTCTCAGTCTCTTCATCTGTAAAATGAGAAGGATAATATTAACTATCTCCTAGGATTATTTTAGGTGAAGGGCTTAGAACAGTGTCTGGCATATAGTAGGTATGCTATATAAGGCCAACCACTTACCATTTCAGTATCATGTATTTCTAGGTCCTTCTTCAGATTTCTTACCTGATTTGGGAACTTCACTTGTAGTTGTGATCCATCCTTAATGCTCAACAAATCCTATGTCTATGCGCCTAAAGAATATTTGGGAACAGCATAAATGCTTTTTGGTCAATATTCTGTCTCACTGATGGTCAAAGAAATGAATTAGGATGTCTTACCAATCTTAGTTTCCTATTTAGGCTTAATTTATTCTCCCCCCCCCCCCCCTTTAATGGCTGCACCGTGTCGTGTTGTATGAAACTTGCCAGGCCAGGGCTTAATCCTATAACCCAGTGCACCTGGCTGTGGATTAAACCTTGCCTCCACAGCGACCATAGCTGCTGTTGTTGGATCTTAACCGGCTGTGCCCCAGCAGGAACTCCCTTTCCCCTTTTTTGAAGGCAAGCTGGTCTTTTCTAGATAGGGATGAACTAAAGTCATAGCTTGGTGTCACTTCTGTGTATGGCATAAAATATGGTTCAGTTTTGAGCACAATATGCAGTTTTGACGTAAGGGTTTATTTATACGTCTTCTTGTCAAGTTTAATTTAGTTTCTTGTGTCCTGATTTTCAGGATTGGAAAAAAAAAAAGATAAGGCTAGCAGAAAATGGAATTTTACTCATTAAATCACCTCATTTCCTATTCAGAAATCATCAATAGTTTGAATCACTAGTCACCTAATAATTCTTTAATTCTGCTCAACTGCCTTTTAATCTCAGCTTTCACAAGTTTTCTAGTATCATGGAAAAGCCATATTACAGTGCTTTTTCTTTGGATTAGCATATAGGGAAGTTAGTTTGATTTTTGTCAGTGGTCCAGGACAGTTATGTTCTTGAAAAGGAGGTAGTCAGTGATGGTCACTCCCTTGATTTTACACTTTTTTTGGTGGGGGAGGGTGAGAGTGGGGGTTGGTGGTACTAGAATTGATCACCTTTCTAAAAGGTCATAGAACAGAACACTTGAATTTATTTATTTTCCATACAATCTGATGCTCTAAACCCAGAATTGAAAGCTTGCAAAACTTTAAAATGATCATTGTTAATATAGTTTTAAGGACACAAATCCAGATTAAGCCTTTTTTTTTCCTTCCCTTTTCAGCACTCACCTTTGCTTTGGGTACTCTTCTTGTATGTGTTTCCATATACCTCTATGGATTACCTAGACAAGACACTACATCCATCCAACAAGGAGAAACATCTTCAAAAGAGAGAGCCAGTGGTGTGTGATTTCAGCCTCAAGAAAGATTCCTCTTAAGACTGTACGATTTACATTAAACTAGAGCCTTAAGCCAATCCCAGAAGGTAGCTTAAACCAACCAACAAATAAAAAGCTGTGGCATAAGAATTAAGAAGAAACCTATGTGAGTGAATTGCTGCAAAGATAAAATGTGACCTGTTTGGAGTCAACTTGGTTTTAGAATGAAGGACTTTTATTACTGTATATATAATGTACATAGAAAGTATGGAGATGACATGGTGTTTAAAAAATCATGCGAGGCTACAATATTCGCTTAAACAAGGTTAGGGGTTATGTTAGGGTTTAAAGTGCCAAAGCCATTTCTGTACTAACTATTCTCTTGTTCAGGTACCAGGGGAGGAGAATGACCACTCCTTACTCTCCAACGCATGTACAGTATTGGGTCCCAGCAGCAGTGAAGACTAGCTCTTTTCTTACAAAAGAGGCAAAAACAAGACAGGCTAGTTCAGAAACAAACTGAATGTGTATCTTCTCAAAGTGAATCTATTTCATAACTCAGACAATGATTTCTAGGTGGTGACTGAGTACTCCTTTAAGTGCTGTATTTGTGCCATTCATTGTCTGGATTCATATTTCTTTGCTGTTATAAGATATACTTTTCTTCAAAAACTATTTCTAATGTCACTTTTGTACTTTTTTTTAATAAAGTATGTTTAACTGTGGGGCTCTCAATTTGTGAAATTTCAGTGTTTTTTAAAAAAATTTCTATAATGTTATGGGAAAATTCAGCAATAAACTTAATTTATTTATATGAAATATGTTCGATCACTGTTTGTACTGTAGATATGACCATTAAGGTAATGCAGAAACATAAACATAAGCCCAAAACATTAAACTTTTTACTTTCTGTATGTGGGAATTGTATCAGGGTTGTTTGGTTGCAAAAAATGGCTATAAACCAACTCTAGCTAGCCTTATACAAAAAGAGGAAATTATAAGAAGGGCTGTGATCAGAGCTTTAGGGCCTAGGTTGTAGGAATTAATGAACAGTCTTTTCAGGGAGCTGCTTTTGGAAAGATTGGTTCTAACCGTCACTGTCCTAGCTTCATTTTACTCAGAAATCAAATACTGAGAAGGCTTTCACAGATCTGGGGAGGGTAATGTTTCTCCAAAGAAGGGGAGAGGGATGTTGGACATGTAAACATGTACCAACTGTATGTTTTCATTCCATGGCTGATTTGTGCTAAGGAAATACTGATGATACTTTGAATAAAAAATTAGTAATCTGGAATATAATTCACTTAAAATTGGAGTTTTTTCTATGACTAAGAAAGTATACCATACTTGCCAATGTAAAACTATGCTCATTTAACTAAAGAAGCTTTATTAGTTCATACGAATGTGCTTCTCTGTGCATAAAAATAGACTGTCATTGGTATTCAGAAGACAGCAACATTTACAATCAATTATAGCAGACCTGAATGGAAATTCTCAGATGAGGATACTGTACCAATCAAACAGATCACATCCTACTCCTGTTTCCTCAGCAAATCACATAAATATACTTTACCAATATGCCAATACATTAAACTGAGTAATTGCATTTCAAATGTGATTTAAAGGACTAATTTTTAAAAAAGATCCCAATACATGACCTGCAAAGTAATTCCTTACTATTAATGTATTCAGTGTCCCAGTTCACATAGTGTGGTAAGAGTTACCTGCATGTAGCAACGAAAAGATAAAGATCTGTTCTCTGGGATTAGTTGTCAGCTGTACTGGCAAAAAAGCTTAACTTTGGTCTCCCTAAATTTATTAAAAATAGTCATAATTCTAAGAAAATTGAGGTTTTGCTCATCAATTAAAACATTAGATAAACTCAGTTACAAGAATAGTTTCTAGATGAATAGTGCTGTAAGAAACTTCAAGGCAGAGGCAATCGGATGGCAGAGTAGTAGGAAGTGGAATTCATCTCCCCACCATGAACACATAAAAAAATATATGTGGAACAATTTTCACTCAAGACTAACATTAACTGGAAAACAGATTACTGTATAACCAAGGCTGTAAGAAAGATCCACATGGAATTGAGTAGGTAAGGGAAGAGAAGTGATCAGGTAGGGACCTATGCCCCAGGGAGGGGACTCAGAGAAAAATTGAAACGACACAGGTGGAGATCCTCCCAGTGAGTGAGCAGTACAAGCCACATATTGGGCATCTCAGCCCTGGGTCTGACAGGGAGGGCCAGCCTCTTTGGCTAATTGGAGGGCTGCGGGAAGCCCGGATCCTGCTCACTAGGAATGTGTGCACCTGCTTACTCCCAAAACAAGGTAGATAGCAGATTAAAACTGCAGGTGGCTGACTGGTTTCCTGCAACTGCCCAGTGCATGTCCTAACCTGAGCCCAGGGAACCATACAGCCTCTTTAACTTCATATTGCAGCACCACAATGGGGTGACGGCTGCCACATTTGAGGAAGGGGCTAGGCTATCAGGCAGCGTCTGAGCAGGGCAGGGACAGATGTCACTGGTGTTTGCAAAGGCAGTGTATCAGCAGCAACCCCAAACTCTACAGCCAGAGCACTGCAGCACAGGTCCTTGTTACATGCTGAGAGCTCACACAGACCCCTCTTGCACCGGCACTTCTCCCCATTGAGGCAAGGGTGCCAAGGGTGCTGGTGCTGGGATGGGGAAGAGATCACACTTCGAGGAAATCAGAAAATACCTTGAAACAAAATAAAAACACAACTTTCCAAAACCTATGGAATGCAGCATGCAATAAAAGCAGTTCTAAGAGTGAAGTTTATAAATACATAAGCCTGCCTTAAGAAACAAAATCTCAAATAACCTAGCCTATGGTCAGAGAGAAAATAGAGACCAAGAAACCAGAGAAGATCAATGAAACCAAGAGCTGTTGTTTTTTTTTTTTTATAAAGATAAATGTCATCAATAAACCTTTAGTTAGGCTCATAAAGAAGAGAGTGTACCCAAACAAAATAAGAAACAAAAGAGGAGAAATAAACAGTACCAAATAGATATAAAAAATACAAGAGAATACCATGAACATGCTAACAATTGGACAACCTAGAAAAAATGGACAAATTTATAGAAACAGCCTACCACTGCTGAGTCAAGAAGAAACAGATAATTTGAATAGACTGATCACTAGAAGTGAAATAGAACTCCTTACAGGAGTTCCCTGGTGGTCTAGTGGTTAAAGGATCCAGTGTTGCCACTGCTGTAGCATGGGTTTGATCCCTGGCCTGGAAATTTCTGCATGCTGTGGGGGTGGCCAATAAAAAAAAAAACTCTGCGCAAACAAAAGTCCAGGACCATATGATCTCATTAATCACTTCTACCAAACATACAAAGAATAACTTACATCTACCTTTCTCAAACTATTCCAAAAAAAAAACTGGAGAGAACACTCCAAAATTCATTCTATGAAGCCACCATCATTCTGATACCAAAACCTGACAAACACTACAAAAAGGGAAAACTAAAGGCTGATATCTCTCATGAATGTAGATTCAAAAATTCTCAACAAAACATTAACAAGCCAAATCCATCATAAAAAGGAGCAAACACCATGATCAAGTGAGATTTATCCAGGGACGAAGAGATGGTTCAATATTTGCAAATCAATCAATGTGACACACCCCATTAACAAAAGGAAGGATAAAAATCACAAGATCATCTCAAGAGACATAGAAAAGCATTTGACAAAATTCAACATACATTTATGATAACAACTGTCACCAACATTGGTACAGAGGGAACATATCTCAACATAATAAAGGCCATTTATGACAAACCCATAGTTAACATCACATTCAATGGTGAAAAGCTAAAAGACTTTCCTCTAAAATCAGAAACGAGACAAGGATGCCCTCTCTTGCCACTTCTATTAACATAGCATTGGGATTCCTAGCCATCCAATCAGACAAGAAAGAGAAATAAATTGCATCCAAATTGGAAGAGAAGAAACTATCACTATTTTAAAATGACATGATACTATTTGTAAACAACCCTGAAGTCTCACCAAAAATCTGTTAGAGCTAATGAGTTCTGTTAAGTTGCTGGATACAAGATAAATATGTAGAAATCTGTTGCTTTTCTATATACTAATAATTACAATGGGAAAGAGAAAGCAAGAAAAAAAATCCTATTTAAAATCATATCAAAAAGAATAAAATACCTAGGAATAAACATAACCATGGAAGTGAAAGACCTATATTCTGAAAACTATAAAGTATCAATGCAGGAATTTGAAAATGATACAAAGAAATGGAAAGACATCCATGCTCTTAGATTGAAAGAATTAGTATTGTTAAACTATACAGTCTACCAAAAGCGATATATAGATGAATGCAATTTGTATCAAAATATTCATGACATTTCTCACAGAACTAGAAGAAATAACCCTAAAGGTCATATAGAGCCACAAAACACCTCAAAGTGCCAAAGCAATCTTGATAAAAAGTAACAAACCTGGAGGTACCACATTCTCTGATTTCAGACAATACTACAAAGCTATAGTAATCAAGAAAGCATGTTACTTGCACAAGCATAGACACATGGATCAAGGGAACAGAATAGAACCCAGAAATAAACCCAAGTACTTTTAATAAATTAATCTATGACAAAGGAGGCAAGAATTTACAATGGAGAAAAGACATTCTCTTCAATAAATGATGATGAGAAAACTGGACAACTACTGTAAATAAAGGAAATTAGAACATTCTCTAACACCATATACAAAAATAAACGCAAAGACCTAAATGTAAGATCTGAAACCATAAAATTCCTAGAAGAGAACATAGGCAGAACACTCTTTGAAATAGCAATAATTCTGGGGGGTCTGTATCTTAAGGCAAAAGAAATAAAAGCAAAAATAAACAAAAGCAAAAATAAATGGGACCTAATTAAACTTAAAAGTTTTGCACAGCTAAGGAAGCCATTGCCAATATGAAAGGACAACCTACTGAACTGGAGAAAATATTTGCAAATAATATGACCAGTAAGGGTTAATATCCAAACTCTATAAATACCTCATAAAATTCATTATCAAAAAACAAACAACTCAATTATAAACTGGCCAGCAGACCTGAAGAGACATTTTTCCAAAGAATACAATATAGATGGCTAACAAGCACATGAAAAGATGCTTCACACTGCTGATCTTTAGAGAAAATGAATCAAAACCACAATGAGACATCAACTCACACCTGTCAGAATGACTATTATCAAAAAGAACACAAGGAGACAAGATGGCAGAGCAGGATTCAAGCTGACCTTCTTGCACAAAACATCAAAATTACAACTAACTGCTGAATAACCAACATCAAAATAGACTGGAAACTACCCAAAAAAGGTTTCCTACACACAAAGAAGAAACCACATCAAGATGGTAGAGGAATGCTTTAAGACATAATCCATCCCAAACCTGTTGGGTGGGCAACCCACAGACCAAAAAATGACTATATTGCAGAGGCTCTAGCATAGGAGTGAGAGTTCCAAACCCCATGTAAGGTTCCCCAGCCTGGGGGTCTGGCATTAGCAGGAGGAGCCCCCAGAGCATTTGGCATTGAAGGCAAGTGTGCTTGTGCGCAGGAGCTCCACAGGACTGGGGCAAACAGACTCCACTCTTGGAAGGCACAAATAAGCTTTCATATGTACTGGGTCCCAGGGGAAAGCAGGGAATCCATAAGAATCTGGGTCAGACCTACCTGCAGGTCCTGGAAGATCTTCTGGGAAAGCAGTGGGTGACTGTGGCTCATTGTAGGGGCAGGACATTGAAGGATAAGGTCCCAGGGAATAATCATTATCAGTGTGAGCCCCTCTGGAGGCTGCCATTTTGAAAAAATCTAGCCCCACCCATGAGGGCTGAGAAGCACCAGGCCAAACAACAAACAGGGTGGGAACACAGCCCTACCATCAGCAAACATGCTGCCTAGAAGTCCTCCCAGGCACAAAGCCACCTCTAATCACCCCCAAAGACAAAGCCCCACCCATCAGCAATAAGACTCAGATTCACCTACCAGTGGGCAGGCACCAGTCCCTCTCATCAGGAAGCCGTCCACAAGCTCCTGTATCAACTTCACCCACAAGGGGGCAGACACCAGAAGCAAGAGAGGTTATAACCCTGTAACGTACAAAAAGGAGACCACACAAAAAGCTACACAAAATGAAATGATAGAGAAATATGAGCCAGATGAAGGAACAAGACAAAACCCCAGAAAAACAGCTAAGTTTTTAAACTGGAGATTAGAAACTCCATGAAAAAGACTTCGGAGTAATGATATAAAGATGATTTAAGTTCTCAGGAAAAAACTGGAAGCAAAGATTGATAAATTACAAAAAACACTGAACAAAGAAATAGAAGAATTGAAGGTTAAACAAAGAGAGATGCAAAATATAATAACCAAAATAAAAAATTCTCTAGAAGGAACCAAGAGCATAATATGGGAGGGAGAAGAACAAATAAGCATGGTGGAAGACAGACTGGTGGAAATCACGGACACAGAACAAAGAGAAAAGAAAGAAAAGAAATGAGGACAGCCTGAGAACCTGGGACAACTTTAAAGTCACCAACATTCACATTATAGAGGGGCCAGAAGGAGAAGAGAGAACAGGCTGGAAAGAATATTTGAAGAGGTAATAGCCAAAAACCTTCCTAACATGGGAATCACTCACTGAAATTCAGGAAGCACAATGGATACCATAGAGAATAAACTCAAGTAGCAATACCCCAAGACACATTAATTGAAGACAAAAGAGAAAATACTGAAAGCAGCCAGGGAAAAACAATAAATAGCACACAAGGGAACTCCAATAAAGTTATCAGCTGATTTTTTTTTTTTTTTTAGCAGAAACTCTGCAGTAGAGAAGGGAGTGGCATGATAAACTTAACATACTAAAAGGAAAAATCCTACAGCCAAGAATACTCTACCCAGCAAGGCTCTCATTCAGATTTGAAGGAGCAATCAAAAGCTTTACAGACAAGCAAAAACTAAGAGAATTCAGCACCACTAAAGCAGCTTTACAACAAATACTAAAGGAATTCTCTAGATGGAAAAGAAAAGGCCACAACTGGATAGAAGAAAATTACAAATATGAAACCTTGTTGGTAAAGTCAAACAAATTGTAAAGGTAGGAAATCATCCACACACAAATATACCAAAACCAGCAATCATGAAAAGAGCAGGGTACAGATGCAGGATACCGGAGATGCATTTGCAATTAAGAGACCAGAAACTTTGGAGTTCCCGTTGTGGCTCAGTGGTAATGAACCCAACTAGTATCTATGAGGATGCAGGTTTGATCCCTGGCCTCAGACTCAGACTTTGAAAAACTTATGGTTACCAAAGGGGACAGATGGGGGAGGAAGGGGTGGACTGGGGGCTTGAGACTGGCGTATACACACTGAGGTATATGGAATGATTGACCAATGGAGACCTGCAGTATAGCACCAATATATACCCAATATTCTGTGATAATTTATGTGGGGGAAAAAAAATCTCAAAGAGAATGGATGTGTATAGATGTATAACTGAATCTTTGTACAGCAGAGATTATCACAACATTGTAAATCAACTATACATCAATAAAACCTAAAAAAAACCCCCCAAAAAACAAAAAAACCCACAAAAGAACACAAGGAATTCCAGCTATGGCTTAGTGGGTTAAGGACTCAGCATTGCTGCAAGCTGTGGCATAGGTCCCAGATGCTCAGATTTGGTGTTGCCATGGCTGTGGAACAGGCCTCAGCTGCAGCTCTGATTCAACCCCTAGCTTGGGAACTTCCATTTACCGCGGGTGCAGCCATACAAAGAAAAAAAAAAAAAAAAAAGAACACAAAAGGAAGTTTTCTTGTGGCACACTGGATTAAGGATCTGGTGTTGCTGCAGCTGTGGCTCAGGTGGCAACTGCAGCATGGGTTCAGTCCCTGGCCTGGGAACTTCCAAATACTGTGGGTGCGGCCAAAAAAAAAAAAAAAAAGCCCCCAACAATACATTAAGAGGATTTATCCCAGGGATGCAAGGAGTCTTCAATATCCACAAATCAAAGAATTCCCTCTGAGATCAGGAACAAGTCAAGGATGTCTGTTCTTGCCACTACCATTCACCATGGTTTTGGAAGCCCTAGCCACAGTAATCAGAGAAGTAAAAGAAATTAAAGGAATCCAAACTGGAAAGGAAGAAGTAAAACTATCACTATTTGTAGATGACATGATACTATACCTAGAGAATCCTAAAGACTCCAGCAGAAAACTGTTAGAGCTCATCAATGAATTTGGCAAAGTCGCAGAATACAAAATTAATACACAGAAATCGACTGCATTTCTATATACTAACAATGAAAGATCAGAAAGGGAAATTAGGGAAGCAATCCTGTTTACCACTGCATAAAAAAAAATAAAATACCTAGGAGTAAACCTACCTAAAGAGACAAAAGACCTATACTCTGAAAACTATAAGACACTGATGAAAGACATCAAAGATGACACAAATAGATGGAAAGACATACCATGCTCTTGGATTGGAAGAGTCAATATTATCAAAATGACTATACTACCCAAGGCAATAAACAGATTCAATGCAATCCCTATCAAATTACCAAGGACATTTTTCATAGAACTCCAACAAAATATTTTAAAATTTGTTTGGAAGCACAGAAGTCCCAGAATAGCCAAAGACATCCTGAAAAAGAAAAATGAAGCTGGAGGAATCAGGTTTCCTGACTTCAGACTATAATACAAAGCAATAGTCATCAAAACCATATGGTACTGGCACAAAGACAGAAATATAGATCAGTGGAATATGATAGAAAGTCAGAATTAAACCCATGCACCTACAGTCAACTAATCTATGACAAAGAAGGCAAGAATATTCAATGGAGAAAAGACGGCCCCTTCACTAAGTGGTGTGGGGAAAACTGGACAGCCACATGGAAAAGAATGAAATTAGAACACTCCCTAACACCATACACAAAAATAAACTCAAAATGGATTAAAGTCCTAGACATAAGAACAGATACTATAAAACTCTTAGAGGAAAACAGAGGCTAAACACCCTCCAACACAAATGACAGCAACATCTTCTCAAATCTACCTCTTAGAAAAATGACAATAAAAACAAAAATAAACAAATGGAACTTAATTAAACTTAAAAGTTTCTGCATAGCAAAGGAAACCCTAAACAAAATGAAAAGACAACCCACAGAAAGGGAGAAAATATTTAAAAATAAACAAATGGGACTTAATTAAACTTAAGTTTCTGCACTGCAAAGGAAGCCCTAAACAAAACAAAAAGATAACCCACACAATGGGAGAAAATATTTGCAAATGAAGTGGCTGACAAGGGATTCATCTCCAATATTTATAAACACCTTCTGCAGCTCAATACCAAAAAAACAAAGCCCCCCATCAAAAAACAGGGAGAAGATCTAAACATTCAATTCTCCAAAGACATATGGATGGCCAAAAAACACATGAAAAGATGTTCCTCATCATTAATTATTAGAGAAATGCAAATCAAAACCACTATGAGGTACCACCTTACACTAACCAGAATGGCCATCATCAAAAAGTCTACAAACAATAAGTGCTGGAGAGGGTGTGGAGAAAAAGGAATCCTATTACTGTGTTGGTGGGAATTTTAAATTGGTGCAACCACTGTGGAAAACAGTATGGAGACTCCTCAGAAAGCTAAAAATGGAATTACCATTTGATCCAGCAATCCCACTCCTGGGCATCTATCCAGAGAAAACCATGACTTGAAAAGACACATGTACTCTAATGTTCATTGCAACACTATGTACAATAGCCAAGACATGGAAATAGCCTAAATGTCCACTGACAGAGTGGCTAAAGAAGATGTGGTACATATACACAATGGATATTACTTAGCCGTTAAGAGGAAAGAAATAATGGCATTTGCAGCAACATGGATGGACCTAGAAATTATCATGCTAAGTGAAGTCAGTCAGCCAATGAGACACCAACATCAAGTGCTATCATTTACATGTGGAATCTAAAAAAAGGGCACAATGAACTTCTTTGCAGAACAGATACTGACTCACAGACTTTGAAATACCTATGGCTTCCCAATGAGACAGGTTGGGGGGGTCAAGGGGATGCACTGGGGGTTTAGGATGGAAATTATATAAAATTTGGTTGTGATGATTGTTGTACAACTATAAATGTAATAAAATTCATTGAGTAATTAAAAAATATCGGGAAAATACATGGAAGTAAACTAGTGTCCATCAAGAGAAGATATAGTGTATGTACGTATATGTATTTCATATATATATGAATGTTGGCTGTAAAAAGAATGTATTTCTTCCACTTGGGACAACATGGATGGCTCTAGAAAGTATTATGCTTAGTGTAACAAGTCAGAGAAAGACAGATACTCTTATCACTTACAGGTGGAATCTAAGAAATAAAAGAAATAAATCAATATAAACAAGACAGAAAGACTCACAGATATGGAGAACAAACCAGTGTTTACTGGTGGGGAGTGGGGCAGGATCGGGGAGGAACTTAAGAAATACAAACTACTACATACAAAATAAAGAACAAAGATATACTGTACAGGACAGGGAGATACAGTTTTTTGTTGTTGTTGTTTGTTTGTTTTAATGGCTAGACCTGCACTACATGGAAGTTCCTGGGCCAGGGATTGAATCTGAGCCATAGTTGCAACCTATGCCTCAGCTACAGCAATGCTGGATCCTTTCACTCACTGCACTGGCTGAGGATCGAACCTACTCCTCCAAAGCGACCTGAGCAGCTGTAGCTGGATTCTTAACCCCACTGCACCACAGTGGTAATTGCTTTATAATACAATTGTTTTATATTAACTTTATAGCCATTGTTTTATAATAACTTTAAATGGAATATAATTTATAAATATATTGAATCACCATGCTGTATACCTGAAAGTACTATAACATTGTAAATCAACTATATTTTAATTTTTTTATCAAAAAAATTTTTTTCCCCACACCTGTGGCATGTGTAAGTTACCAGGCTAGGGAACTGAACCTACAGCACAGCAGTGACCTGAGCCTCTGCAGTGATGCCAGATCCTTAACTTATTGGGCCATAGGAAACTCCCTCAACTATACCTGAATTAAAAACAGAAACAGAAAACCTTCAACCAGCATTTAAACTCTAATCCTTCATCTCTAGTAGACCACACTAACTTTAAAAATGTTTCACTTAGTGTTACAAAAGTTTAAGTACTTATAGACTATGAGGAAACACAGATGATTTTTTAAAAGATAAAGATTTAATAAGTTGATAAATCACTTAATAAAATATAGACGACAAAATATAGATTCTGACACAGAATAATAGTTGCAATTCTATTCTAAACAGCAAGACATATAAGAACAGATAACTAGAATATATCTAGTATTTTAAAAGCAATTTTAACTAGATATTACATCCTACATACAGGTGTTATTCCCAGAAGTTTCATTCCATTGGCCAGGACAGAGCGGACAGCTCTGAAAAGATGAAGTCTGGCCTGCAAAATAAATCAAAGAATTATTAAATATTCAGTTCAATAATAGGTTAACTATAAGGGAATAAATAATACTGCTTTTAGAAGTAATTCTAATTTTCTTCTAACCTAAAGTGGGAACAGTATCTCCAAGAGTCCTAGGGTTTACTGTAGGCAAGGAAGACAAACTCCTAGAATTCGTTCTAGTAGGACTAGTATCTAAGGGTTGTGGAGTGGGAATGGCTGTAGCACCATAAAGTACATCTTCATATAAGGGAACTCATCACTCTACCACTTGAGTAGGAAAATGTGTTTCATAGTCCAGAATGTTGGAAAGTAAGGATTGTTACAGCCCAATTCGAATTATTACCTGAGTGTACAAGTATACTGCTGCAGTTGAACAAGAGGATGCTGTTTTAGAAACATTTACAGAACTGACTCAGTAATAACAGTCAGAGGATGCTAGAAGTTTCACAGAAAAATTCAACATAACATACCCCGGCCACTTCAGGAGGACTGTTTCTTATGTGCAGTGTTTTGTGTGCCACAGCTGCAAGATGACTGAAACAGGAAGACAGAAACCATGGTTAGGACCACAGGTAACTTCCTGTGTAATGTATAAGCTTGATATATAATCTTACTTCCTCAAAGAAATCAATGCCCAGAGCCATTAAAGGATATATCCCAAGTTGGAAAGTTGAGACTGAATTCACTGCTTTTCAATAACTGGCAAAGACAAACATATTAAACTCCCATTTTAGATTCTGGTCCTGGTTCTACTAATATCAGGTGGAATTATAATTATTATTTGTTAGTTTTTTATAAATACAGTGATTCCGTAAATACAGGGGATTCTTTTCTAATTAGTTCTTCCCCATTTTGGAATCCCTTAAGATGAACTATCATAGCTCCTACAGTGGTTCAAGGTGGGGTAAGGCTAGTTATCAATCCATTCTGCATACACTGGCCCTTCTTCCTTAAAGTATTTTTTTCTGTTTAGATTATGGCAGCAAGTAAAACAGTGTGCCAGAAAAATGAAGTTTATGACATTCGTTTCAATAATTAAGCAATGTTTAATAAGACTCTGGGTTCTTAATCTCTCTATGTCTAAGTGGAAGTTAAAGGAAGTCTGGTGAAGACTGGGTAAAGAGCATATCGAGAAAAAAGTCCCAATAAATCTCTGATTTTCAGTAAATCTTGAGTCAAAGCCAATAATTTTGTATCTTTTTTTTTTTTTTTTAATGGCCACATCAGCAGCATAGGGAAGTTCCCAGGCTAGGGGTCAAATTGGAGCTACAGCTGTGGCCTACACCACAGCCACAGCAATGAGGGATCAGGGCCACATTTGTGACTTATGCCAAAGTTTGCAACAATGTTGAATCCTTAACCCACTGAGAGAGGCCACAATGGAAACTCAGTATTTCCTTTCTTAAATAGTTCTATGGGAAGATACAACTGTTGCTATAAGACTCAACCTCTATTCAAAGTTTCTCAAACAGCTTACTGTAAAATTTCTATGAAATGTCACCCATTTGCTTTCCATTCATTCTCTACTCTGTATCTGACTTTTCTGTGCCTCTGCTTAAAACCCTTTTATGGTCTTCACTGTCCTGAAAACAGGTCAAAATGCCTTGGTACATAACAAAAAGGCCTGAACACATTTACTTCTCATTTCTCCTAGAACCATGTTTATAGTTCTTTTAGTGTATCATGTTCTTGCTGAACTCGGGGCTTTTCCCTCCTTCTTCTGCCACCTTGCTTCTCCTGACTAATATCTACTCCTTTCCTCTGAGAAGCCCTCTCTGATCCCTCAAGGCTGGGCTGAGTGCCCTAACACTGTCCCTCATGTCCACTCTATCCTAGCACATACACACCGTGCTGTGACCACCTATGACATAGCTATTGGTTCCCATTCACTGGACTGCAGTGACCAGACCTTCAGTCACTAAATGGATGAATGAATGAACATTAACTACTGATTGCAAAGACGAAGCAGGAATTCCTGTAATTTAAAGCATATAATTTTTTAGGCCAATGGATTTATCTATAGGAAACCTGTAGATCAAAGAGAGGTCCTCTGTCATATCAGGTTTCAAGTATCTTAACATCAAAACATAGCAAATTTGTAAAGTACCTTAGAGTTAGAAGGTAACTGACGATATGCCTGGGTTGAAGGTCCTGAGATGACCTATAAAGCACCTCATCAAACCTAAAAGAAAGATGACAGGAGGGTTGGCAGGGCAAGATTGGGCACATACCACACTAAGCTACTATGTTAAAACAAAGATCTACGAGTAAGGATGATGTGATATCATTAATGGTAGAAGGTAAATACGAAAAAAGACCTTGTGTATATTTGAAAGTAAAGGCACCTTTTCTTTCTTACAAATTCCTTGATGATTCCTCTATATCATCTTGAGATCCCCATAGGCGTAGCCCAAAGCAAGGATTCAAGTCACGGCTGTTAAATGTACAAAGCCTCTAGCCATGTTTAAGAACATAAATCTAGAAACTAGCAAACAGTCTACTCATTACTAAGAAAACCAGGTTGGCTTATTTTTTTCTCACAAATTAGCCAAACATGAGTAAACTAACCCCTCATCCCAGGCAACAAACACTGACCAATGTGTAGCAATCATAGAAAACTGCCTTGTTGTAAACCATCTATATCCCTTCTAGCTATTCCAAAGATCAGCCAATTTCTCCTGAATAGCCTGGCTTCACTGACAGTGCTGTGAAAGCTCAGAACTTATGGTCTCTTGCCCAGGGCACCTGAAGCTCAACTGAAACCAAGAAGCAAATGAAGGGCCTATGGTCTCAGGGAAATTGCACAAAGGTGGGGGTACAAAAGCAGGGATTTTCCTTCACTTATCACAGAGGGTGAGAAGATGGTTGTTTCTAAAACTAAAAGGTTATACTTTGTCCTGGCTTTATATTCTCATACCATGACCTAAAGGATGTTAGGCACCTGGTTAATTCAATAGTGATAATATTTTAATTAATTAATTAATTTATTTATTTTTATTTTTATTTGTCTTTTTGCTATTTCTTGGGCCGCTCCCACGGCATATGGAGGTTCCCAGGCTAGGGGTTGAATCGGAGCTGTAGCCACAGGCCTACGCCAGAGCCACAGCAACGAGGGATCCGAGCCGCGTCTGCGAACTACACCACAGCTCACGGCAACGCCGGATCGTTAACCCACTGAGCAAGGGCAGGGACCGAACCCGCAACCCCATGGTTCCTAGTCGGATTCGTTAACCACTGCGCCACGATGGGAACTCCTAATTAATTTATTTTTTTAATGGCCACACCTATATATGGAAGTTCCTGGGCTAGGGAGTCAAATCAGAGCTGCAGCTGCTGACCACAGCCACACCTATGTGGGACCTGAACCACATCTGCAACACTACACCACAACTTGTAGCAACACTGGATCCTTAACCCACTAAGTGAGGCCAGGGATCTAGTTGGGTTCATAACCTGCTGAGCCACAATGGGAACTTCCAAAGGTGATATTTTGAAAGCCTAAGGACTGTCTGTGGCATGCCCTGTTGTCACTTTTTGGTCATAGCTTTAGAAAAGCGCTGTCTAAAGGCAGGAGGCAGGAGCTAGTGACTGGCCTGTTCACTCCAGTGGTCAGCAAACTATAACAGTCACTCTACAGAGCAGCAGCAGACTTGATAATGCTAAGAAACCATACCTGAGAAGATGCTGGAGAATGGAAACCGACTGTGGCTCTTGTAAGCAAGCAGTGTTGAAGTCATTTAGATAACCACATCCAAAAGTCTCTTCCAAACTTATCAAAAGTTTAAAAACAACAAAGGAAGAAACAAGTCATCCTAAGATTCATAACTGCAAGTAATGAACACCACCAATGCCTCAAATTTTTCCTAAATCTCTTTCTTCATCTGAAAATGGAGCATATTCTTTGGCGGGGATATTCTGCGTACTAGGTAAGGTAACAGACACGAAAGCATTTTGTTACACAGGGGTTCAAAAAAATAAATGTTTAAAAAAAACCCACAAAACCCAAACATAAGAACAAGTCCACTGTACTTGAATGTGACATGCTGGAGAAGCCCAGAAAACAGGGCCTTTGGTCTCAGAATTACTCCAGTCAGGCCCCCACCCTGGGAAGGACAGAGCAACCCACTGTTTCCCCGTAGCCCCTTCTCACCTGTGGAGGCGGGCGTGTGTATACTGTAGGAAGACTCCTGTGTCCCCTCGACTCTGGAAAACTCGGTCCCAGCTGAACTGATAGTCAGATAACAGTAAACCTCTGAAGTCCTACAAAGACAGAGTAAATCTTCAGTGCTAGGAGTGCTGTAGTACCAAATAAAAGGTTGTCCCAGGAGGCAGTCTTCACGGACCTGAATAATGAGGGCTGCGAGCCCGACCCTCTCTGCTGTCTCCTGTGGGTTCTCCAGTTCTTTGGTAGCTGAAACAGACAAAGGCAGCTATCTTTAACCTGCATGAAATTACAGAATCAGGGACTAGAGATTAAATCTGCCAAAAATGTTTGCTGACCGATCAGGTAAAAACAGGTGTACAGTGGCAATTTCCTTTCCCAATCTGGGCTAATTTCAGCCTTGATAATGATGTTTCCTAAGCCTTCATTAAAAGGGAAGAAACACAAATTTACTTTTCTAACAAATATCCCTTGGACAACATTAGATATATAGCTGGTACTTATTTTTCCCAGGGTGAAGGTTAAACAAAGCCCAAGGACTTGTGACTTGCTTCTGATTATGTAACACAGGAACTCTGCATAACCATTCCAACACTGGGATGACAGTGCTGAAGCTGCCCATGAAAACAGGCTCAGGGTGTATCAATTCCCATTACCGAACTGAGCCACAGCCAAGCAGCAAGTCTAGAAATTCTGACACCTCAAATCAGTGACGATATTTTTGCCAGGGTTAGCTCAAGTTCAATGGAGGGATGGTCATTATAAATCACACTGCACAGAAGTCCAGCAAAACATAAAAGTGCATGTAAGTTACAGAAAAGACAGTAACAAAAAATGAATTCACTCTTAATAGAAGCCATGTTCTGCAGCATCCTCAATCGAATCTCATTTAAAACATCTTCCAGAAAAGTAACATCTCCTCTTCGTGTCTTCATTCCCTGCACCACCCCAAAGGGCACGTGCAGGCATCTGAAACAGAGTGGACATTTAGTTAATTGAAAACTGGAAAGGAGTTAGTGATCAAAGTATATAACAATATCCTTTTAGGAAACTGTTTGACCTTTACCTCTCATAGAGGGGTATACAAAAACTGATAAATTGAAGTATGATGTAATTTCTATGCCATAAAATAGGTTAAACACACAGCTTCATTTCACAGAGATAATCACTAGCACATGATTAGATTACTAGTTGTCTTTATAAAAAAAAAGGGGGGGTGGGATTTAAGAATTTAAAAAATCAGGCCACTGAGAGCAGAAGATAATAAACCATTTATTAAATGTTTATAAGTTAGAAACATGACCAGGACATAAATCAAGGCAAAAAAACAAATCTGTTTTTCTACACTTACATCTTAAAGCAATGTAGTAAAGTTTGAACGAACAACTTCAACAACTTGGTACATTTTTGGACATGGCTGACCTAGCAAATCTTTACTGATCCTAGGCAGGCAATTAATAAGCATGCTGATGGTACCTTTCTGCCCAGTCATAGCCCATGATGTGCAGCATTTGGAATACTTGCTGAAAATGCTTTTTTTGCCCCTTATCTGTCTTGAGAAAAAAAGTATTTAAAACAAAAGTGATAAGTTAATTTACAAAAATAGGTTGGACGTAAGTCAAATTAAAATATTTGAGTTTTCAAGAGACTTAGATTCACTATCAGTTGATATGTTTTAACTTAACACACAACGAGGATGCCATTGGAAGGACATGTAAGCTGAGTGCTCTACAAAAGGAGGAAGGGCTGCAGCACGCCACTGAGTCAGGAGGAAATAAAGACTACTCTTCTGAGAATTCTATTTAAATTCCTTCTCTCTTAGCCGTTATGACCTTTTTCTCCAAGAAGGCCAAAGCGAAGCTGTAGAAAGAGATTTAATAGCAACTTTATTTCCTTAGGGGAAAGGGACATTGCACATGGCAAGAAAGAAAGGGAAGAAGAGACTAGACCATCACTCAGCATAAAAGGAACAAACTACTGACACATACAAGTGTTTGGGAGGACCTTAAAAGGCATTCATTATGCTGAGTGGAAAAAGCCAATCTCTAAAGGTTACTACGAATACATTTATATAACATTCTCAAAGTGACAAAGCTGCAGTGATGGAGAACAGAGCTGCGGTTACTAGGGGTTGGGGTTGGGATAAGGCATGATTATTAAGTGGTTGCCAAGAAGAGTTTGGTTTGTGATAAAACAATTCTGCATTTTAAATGTGATGGTTACATGAGTCTACACAATAAAATTTCATAAAGACACTTCCCACCCCCATATACAATGCAGGCCCCCACAAGTGTGTGTAAAAAAGGATGAAATTTAACTAAGGTCTCTACCAATGTTAGTTTCCTGGTTCAGATAAAGTCTTATGGTTAGATAAGATACATCTGTCTTTGGGGAAGGCTGAAGGGTACATAGAACCTCTACTATTCTGAAACTTCTTGTGAATCCTAAAATATTAATTATATTTTAAAAAGTACATTATAGTGATATGTACATAGTCAATCACAGATAATCATTCATTTGGGTTTTTTTTTTCTATGAAGTAATATAAACTTTTTCATTTTCAAGGTTTTTTTTTTTTTTTTAAACATAGTGGTTGCCACTGTAAATGCACTTAGCGCTAAATTCCTACAGTTTAACAAAATTATTTTTGCAGTTTTTCAATATGGCACTCAACTTCTATCTTTACAGTTTTCATGAGGTAGGGATCATAACCTTTATTGTGATTACTTACCACATAAATCATTTCATCAAAATTATACTTTTCCATTCGATCTATAGCAGCTGCAATATCTCTGAAAAAAAAAAAAAAAAAGGCCATAGATTAAGAATGACTAAGCAGATCTGGATAATAATTTATTCTGCCTGTTTAGTAGTAATGAGGCTTTTCTAATTAAGAACTCCTATTATTTCACAGCCTTGGGTATACAACCCACACTTATATAATTCCAATACCATACTTTGATACAAAGTAATAACAACAAAAATAGCTTTGGAAAAAGAATTTTGAAAGTGCTGTGAAAAAAATCAAAACTAAATATAAATAAGAGCCCTGGGACAAGCAGCAATAATAACTAAATAGCTGGAGGCAAAGTGTTTGTACATAAATGTTTTACGATTTGTTAATTAAGCCCCTACTGGATAAAATCACTTTCCTATTACTTATCTGCATTACACTTTTTCTTTTTTTTGCTTTTTAAGGCCGTACCTACAGCATATGGAAGTTCCCAGACTAGGGGTCAAATAGGAGCTACAGCTGCTGGCCTACACCATACCCACAACAAGGTGGGATCTGAGCCGTGTGTGTAACCTACAGCATAGCTCACAGCAATGCTGGATCCCTGACCCACTGAGTGAGGTCTGGGATCCAACCTGCATCCTCAGGGATGCTAGTTATATTCATTTCCACTGTGCTACAATGGGAACTTCACACTTTCTTAATTATTTAAAACATAGGTGACATGGTAGCTAAACAGTTATCTTCTAGCTACCCTTCCAAAGTCTTGGATCATTCATAAGCAATACTTTCTAAAGCATTTTAAAAGACCATAAATTCCTTTGACCAAAATTCCACTTATCTGTTATCTATACAAGGACAAAATACCCAGTTTCCACATAGTATGAAATATTAGACCAATAAACAAACTATAAACTGAAATTTTAAGTCAATAACTATGTAATATCTTTGTATGGTAACATATCATAATTAGACTTAATATAGTGATCATCATGAATGTACAGAAATATCAAGTCACTATGTTGTGTAACAGGAATTAATACAGTGTTGTAGGTCAATTATACTTCAAAAACAAACTCACAGAAAGATCAGATCTGTAGATTTTAGATTAGAGGCAAAGGGTAGAGAGGGGGGAATTGGATGAAGGCAGTCAAAAGTTACACAATCTCGGTTATAAGACAGGGAAGTAGTAGGTATGTAATGTACATCATACATAGAATTAACACTGCTGTAGGTTATATTTGAAAGTTATTAAGAGAGTAAATCCTAAGAGCTCTCATCATAAGAAAAAAAGATTTCTATTTCTTGAGTTTTATTATCTATATGAAATGAAGAGTGTTCACTAAACTTACTGTGATAATCACTTCATTTATGTAAGTCAAATCATTATGCTGTACACCTTAAACTTATACAGTGTTGTATGTCAATTATATCTCAATAAAATCAGAAGAAAATAGAAAATAAAACTAGAGCTATTTTTGCTTAACAATACATGACATTGCAAGGATTTAAAAGGTTCCTAGATCTGGGAGTTCCCGTTGTGGCACAGTGGAAACAAATCCGACTAGTATCCATGAGGATGGGGGTTCGATCCTTGGCTTCACTCAATGGGTCAGGGACCTGGTGTTGCTGTGAGTTGTGGTGTAGGTCTCAGATGCAGCTTGGATCCTGAGTTGCTGTCGCTGTGGTGTCGGCTGTCAGCTGTACCTGCAACCCCTAGCCAGGGACTTCTATATGCCTTGGGTGTGGCCCTAAAATGCAAAAAAAAAAAAAAAAAAAGAGTTCCTAGATCTGAAATGTTGGGCATCATCAAAATGTCACTGGCACCCACCTCGTGATCCTGATAATAGCAGAGCATGTGTTTTTTTCTTTTCTTTTCTTTTCTTTTTTTTTTAAGGGCCACATCCTTGGCATATGGAGGTTCCCAATTATGGTTCAAATCGAAGCTACAGTCACTGGCCTATGCCACAGGCATGGCAATGCCAGATCCGAGCCATGTTTGTGACCTAAACCACAGCTCAGGGAACTGAGCGAGGCCAGAGATCGAACCTGCAACTTCATGGTTCCTAGTCAGATTTGTTTCCACTGCCCACAACAGGAACTCTGCAGAGCATGTGTTCTGAATGGAAACACAGGCTGGTTCTTGAGGGACAAAAAAAATCTTACTCTATGTATAAAGCACATATATGCATACAGTACACACACAGACTTCTCTGTGGTGTTAAAATTCCATGAGGGTGGGAAAGTAGGAAAAATATGGCTTAAAAGGTTCTTGAGGGGGGTTATAATAAAAAAGGTTGTAAAACACAAGATATAGAGGATTATCCCAGAAAATGAAGTCACAAATATAGATCCCCATTAAATTTTTTGATTTGAGCCAAGGACAAAGCAAGGAGAAACCTTTTGATCCAATGAAAAAGAAGCAAATAAAAGAAAAAATTCTAGGTTGAGTTTGTAGAACCTGAATTGGAAAGCTGAAAGAAATGCCAGGTCATTTAGTTCAGGTCTCTCTTTTCACAAAGCAGGGAACCATGGCCCAGAGGGGTTTAGTGATGGTCATGGTCTCAGAACAAAGATTCAGGTCTCCAGCCTCATCCTCTGTTCTTAGTATCCTCCCACACTTTTGTCTGCTACCACAACTCCTTTAATTCACATACACACAGCCGTATGCTCTAAAGAACCCAATGAAAGGGCAGAAACAACTAAATTTAGAGCAAGATGGAAAATCAAACATTTCAACAAGTGGCAAAAAGGCGATTATTCTCCCAAAGAAAAAAGAGAAAGTATAGGTATTAAGGCAAATACACAAAAAAATGTAGACCTAAGGACAGCCCCCCCCCCCCCCCAAGATATCAGACAAGGATAGTTCTAGAGTCTTTATGACATTGAGAATGGATTCTGAGTGGACACATTTCTTTCTAAGTGTGGTTGATTTACAACTGCGTTAGTTTCAGATGTATAGCATAGTGATTCAGTATTTTTGAAAATTATATTCCATTATAGTTTATCACAAGAAAAACAGTTTAATTTCCTGTTGTTTATATGAGTAAACACATTTCTTACAACCACTACTCAAATTTCTACTATTTTTGATATCTAGAAAAAGAAATGTACCTCTTAATAGAGATATAGGTTCTTCTCACTTCCTAATTCTAGTTGCCTGGAACTAATAAAGTGAAATGCCAAAAAGTCATAGAAAGTAAGAGATGATTTTT
The DNA here is from genome assembly GCF_016906955.1 of Phacochoerus africanus. NCBI lineage: Eukaryota > Metazoa > Chordata > Mammalia > Artiodactyla > Suidae > Phacochoerus > Phacochoerus africanus. Next base: position 55,855,639 of record NC_062545.1, read on the forward strand.
CTAAGGGACTGTAAGAGAGTCAGATGGTTGTTTAAAACTGTTTGGGGAAAATGATGGTCATTAACAACAACAACAACAAAATACCAGTAGTTTAACTGCTACAAAAGTGGTTTGTGTTCCTGTATAAGACTCTCTAGTGTCTGGGAGACACCAGAACCTTTTGCCAGCAGTGCCTGATGATGGCTGTGTTTGTGTGGCTTTTTTCATTGTCCTGTTTTCTCCTTCCTATTAGCTTTATCCTAGAAATACGTATGCTTGATAAACTCAGTTCTTACTGTTTCTTACTGAGAAGTTCTGAGACTGCTCCTTTCCACAGGGGTTGGTCATGGAGACAGATGAAAAAAATACAAGTAACATGGCTTACTTCAGAATGGGGACTGTTACTTATGTGCACATAAGATGATCTTTACACAGTGAGGACATCTCTGAGCCAACATGGACATCTTTCAGTACACATTTCCTGCCAATAGGCAGTTATAAAGTATTTATAGTTGGCTACGTGCTCCTCAGTTTTATAGCTTATAGAACAATGCGTTCATCTGTCAGAAGTCCTATGTTGTTTAACAATTGTAACCAGTTTCCAGTTACTTTTTTGATTATTAAACCTTTCCAGGAACTATAAATGGCAATAAATAGAAACCTAATAAATGAACGTTGAGGGATGAGAACAAAAGATTTTAGAAACTAGGATTTGGTAACAGTTTTGAGAACAAAATGACTGTCTTAGCGTTAATCCTAGAACAAAGACCATGAAGTCATACACACATTCTCATGGGGGCCCTCACACAAGTTACAAACCTGGTTGCATAGAGAGAAGTCCCGTCGCTTCGCATTACGGTACAAACTGAGGAGGGGTCACCATTTCCTGAGAGATCCACAACAGCTGTGCCTTTTCTAGAAATGCAAAAAGGTAACTCTGAAGCAGCAACATCAATTAAGACCTTTAGAAGTATAATATCTATAATATTATCTTTGGCAGACCAGAAGTTATTTTTATTACTTAAGTAGCAAGAAGCAGTGTAACCAACAATGAAGAAAAATGAGAAGGAATCTGACCATGACTATATTAGGATTAGGCATTTCATAATTAATATTTACTTATCTTTTTAAATTCTGTAGCTCTGGATGAGGTACTTAGATAAAGTCCTTAATACACCAAGTTGAAAAATGAGATTTCAATTAATAGGTTAACCATGAAACATTATATGCCTCTTCTCATTCACATATCACAACATTCAACATTGGGCTAATTTTTAACATGTATTAATAAAACCCTAACTAACAAGGAATTTTGTTATTGTCTTTCCTGTCTGATCAAAAGTTAGAATTTGTATATGGTGATCTAAAATTTTTCCTTGAAGACATTACTGAGCATGCTGTGAAACATCTTCTCCAGGTCTTTCTTAGAAGGATGAAGAGAGAAATGGCTCTTTGGCATTATGAAAAGTGGCACTTCTAAGCAACTGGTTTGCTTCTGTATTATACATGCCTAGGCTCCTATGAATGGTACCATTTCTCTGTTTGGCTGACAGAAAGCTCAAAGCTAAATTAGAAATCTACCTTAAAAAAAGAAGCAGAATGTCAGTGTATGTCACATGATGTACTAATATCCCTGACTTCCTATTATTGTTTCTGCCCCCTGCTTCTTGATTGCCTCATTTTAGTCTTTCAAAAGCTTATTACATCTAATTTCATAAGCTGTTTAAAATCTGATTTGAACAGGATGGAATCCCTTTAAAAAGGCAGGGGTGAGTAAGAAGATATGAGTTCTACTTCCCTTTTTCAGTTATATACTGTTATCAGCTGTGAGCTGAGGCAGGTCACTTGTACTTTCTGTGCTTGTTTCCTCATGTGTAAGGGCAGATAATATTCTTTCTCCCATGCTTAGCAGGATTTTGTTATGGCAGCAAAATATAGCATGCGGGAAAGCACTCTGAACAGCAAAAAGCACTATAAAAAAACACAAGGAAGGCTGCACACAACATTCTGCTGTCCTTACTGAGAAAGTCTATCAATATCATCTTCAAAGAATGAATAGCTTTCTAAAGAACAGTAAACTGATCATACATTGTTTTCTGTAGGAGTCCTTTACTGTCCAGCAGCTTTAAGACTTCTTGGGATTTTTCACGATAAAATGATTCTCCTGAATATTCATCAAAGTGTACTCCTAGACGCTAAAAGGGTTTGGAAACAAAAGAAAAAAAGAGTTATTTAAATGTCCTGTTATCTTACCCTAAGATGAAAGAGGATGCTCTACAGTCTGTCACACGGGTAGGGAAAATAAGAATTAAATCAAGGAGTTCCCATTGTGGTTATGGTGGAAACAAATCTGACCAGCATCCATGAGGATGAGGGTTCGACCCCTGGCCTCCGCTCGGTGGGTCAGGGATCCAGCATTGCCGTGAGCTGTGGCATAGGTCACTCACACAGCTTGGATCCTGTGTGGCTGTGGCTATGGTGTAGGCGGGCAGCTGTGGCTCTGATTCGACCCCTAGCCTGGGAACCTCCATATGCCTCAGGTGCAGCCCTAAAAAAAGCAAAAAAAAAAAAAAAAAAAGGGAATTAAATCCTTGACTCAAACCTGCTAATGCCTCCCCCACCCCACCCCAGCCAAGTCCTCACAATGATCCTGTGCTGTTCAAAATGGGAGTTGGACACATGTGGCTATTAAAATTCAAATGAAGTAACATGGAACATTTAGTTTCTCAGCCACGCTACTCACACTTCAAGGGCTCAAGAGCCACATGAGGCTCGTGGCTAACCCTATCAGAGAGCACAGATAGGGAGTATTTCCATTGAAGCAGGAATCTAGGCTAGACAGCCCTGGAAAATGTCCCATACCACGCCCTGCTCTGCAACCTCTTCACCCTCCTCTCCTTCATCCTGCCTCCTTACTCCAGCTACGTGGGTTCTGGGCTGAAACTCTGCATCCTATGGACAGCACACCTGGTCTCCCCTTTCCTGCTTCATTTTTCTCCATGCATCAGCACCACCTGACAGACTGTATATATTCTTGTTTAATCTGCACTGTCTTGAATTTGTCTAATCTGCTGTGTCCATTTGAGAATATAAAGTCCATGGGGATGGAGAAATGGCAATAGTTTGTACAGATTTGGTGAAATAAAATATATGTATTATTAAAAAAAAAAGTCCACGAGGAAAGAACTTATCTCTTTTATTTACTGCTGTATTCTCCTACCCCTAAAGTTATCAAATGAACAAATTTATACCTGTCACATATATGCCTAAGGAAGCAAAAGACAAAAAGGGATTAAGAAAAAGTGAAAGAATGATAGGAGAGAGAAAGAAAAGCCACACTGAAATGAAGTATCAGAATGTCACTCCATATTTAGCCTGTGAACTTCACAGGCTTTAGGATTATTTGGTAGCTCTAACTTTCAGCCCAGATGACAATATTTGAGTCCTAAATATCAATTCTATGACAAATGACAAATATGTTCTTAAAACATGAGCTTCAGAAGCACCCTTCCCGCCCAGCAGGTACCAGTCCAGAGCTGCAGCACATAATAGGAGAGGAGATGGGCACCTTGTAAATCCGAATGTACTCGTCTATGCTCAGGTCCCGAAACTTCCGCCACAGTGCGAGCGCTTGCGTGTCACCCAGTTCCAATCGCTGGAAGAACTCGTGTGCTGATTTTGCTACATTTTTATTGTCTGCTGCTTCCTTATTAACTTGTACATAAACCTAAAAGCACAAGAGTACATTAAATGAAGTACACTGCTACTCAGTTGTCATCTCCAAAAAAGGAAAAGACAGAAACAAAACAATCCTGAGGTTTAAAGGTTATACAACTGTCCTGTCACACAGTGTGAACTTTTTTTTCTTTCCCTTTTTTTTTGCCATGGGCCCTTAGCCTATTCAACCCCTTCTCAAAATGCATAAAGTGAGATATATACCATTGTAAGGAATAACTACACTGAAATACAGTTATTCAAATATTTTAAACATAACTGTGATACAGTAACAAAGAAAAATGCTGTATTTCTGATTGAGATTAGTGAAAACAATGTGTACTTCTTTTCTTCTTATTCAAGTTCAGACTTGGTTTAGACTAAGCTAGCATTTATTTTTTTTTTTTAAAGTTAAATTATTATTGCTGCAACTTCTGAGAAAAGGCAGAAGAAAGTAAAATGTTAAATCTGGGAAAGAAAAGGCCAAAGAATGATTTAGCAGTTTTAATGAAAACATTTGGAACTGCTCTCTCACTCTGCAAAGACCAGGAAAAACAGGTGATCGAGGAAGACCTTTCGGACGGTCAGCTTAATTACACTCCAGCTTGGGCTTTGAGCACTGTGCAGAGCACTGCCTTCTGGAGTGTGTTTGCACCATCTGTCTTGGCTGCCTTAGTTCTGCCCCCAGTCCATGACAGCAGTGGAGCTGGATAACTTATCACGGGCTCTTCCAGTTCTAGGATTCTGTGTTCACAGAATCATTCTCCAGTCTCTAAAATTCAAGGTTAATAAATGACATCAAAATATCAACATTACAGCTCAAGTAGTATTAAAGTTATGCACTGTGGATTATAAAGATTTTACTTACAAGTTGTTAATTCACTTCCAGGGTGAAACATGAACAATGAATTTATGATCCTCATGTTTTTTTCAGAAAGCTATTTAAGTTGCATAAAGTAATAAAAATTGGCAAATAAACTACAAAAATATTAAGTCTCTAAACTCTTAAAGTAATATCATCAAAATACCACAGTCACAGGCAGCATCTGGGTAGAAAAGTGATTTTATTGCTAGAGAATATGTTGGGAAAACCATAATGCAGCTTACACTCACCAACAAAAGGGCCAGGGTGTTAAACACCTATCTCAAGCTAAAAATGTCTCACCTTTCATAGATGGCTTATATTAACTACTGGAATGGCAGAAGTGAATAAATAAGTACTCCTAAATAAAGACTGAAACTACCTAATCTTTTTTCCTCTTTAAGGCATATTATACAGAAAAGAAAATAGTAGGCCTGGAAACTATCCTTAAAATGTCTTGTTTGAAAGGTCAGCCCTAGGCGGGCATCTGGGATCTTGGATTCTGAAAATGTTCTCACCAAGCTCACTGCTAAGAGTGGCTCACGGTGGCTAAACTGTTTGTGCAAACAATATGGTTTACACCAAACACCTACTTTCCTTCTGCCAGTGTGGAATTTTAGTACATGCTAAGCAGAGGGAGGCTACATCATCAACCTCCGATAGAACCTACCAATGAGCTTCCCTAGTAGACAACATTTCACACATGTTGTTACAACCTGGTACAGAAGGAAGTAAATGCTTCCTGTGTGACTCTACTAGGGAAGGACTAGTAGAGCTTGAGCCTGGTTTCCTCCGGACTTCTCCACATACGCCTTTTCCCTGCGATGGTTTTGCTTTGCATCCTTTTGCTGCACAACTGTATGTTAGACCCTGTGAGTCCTCCTAGTGAATCTTTAACTTGGGGGTTGCCTTGGGAGACCTGACACATGTATCATAAAAAATTAATTTCTACACGCTCCTATGAATAAGTCATTTACAGAGAAAGAAGATTTATGGTGAGGAGGATGTTGGAAAACTGAGAAAGTCACTGTAAGACAGTAATCTGCAGACTTTCTGACCTTTGAATGATCTATCCATTGACAATTGCTTAACAGACCAGCCTAAAGGCATAAAGACATACATAGGTCTATAAATGTCTCGTGATTTGAAATTAATCTCCCCTCACCCAGCATCTCCCTCTTCCCCATTTCTCTCTCTCTCTCCTATGTGTGTGTGTGTGTGTGTGTGTTGTGTGCACACAATTTATAAGCAAACGTACATAAAATATCTTTATTTTCAGAGGGGGAAAAGTACTAGATGTTTTTTGAAGCTAGAACTCCAACTCAGATAGCTAAACATTTAAAAATCTAAATGAATTCAAAACACTGATAAGAATACTTTTAGGAAAAATATCTCCCTTTCTTAAAACTTAAAATAAAAATAATTAAAACAAAATAAACCCCTTCCTAATTCTTTTTTTTTTGTCTTTTGTCTTTGTTGTTGTTGTTGTTGTTGTTGTTGCTATTTCTTGGGCCGCTCCCGCGGCATATGGAGGTTCCCAGGCTAGGGGTTGAATCGGAGCTGTAGCCACCGGCCTACGCCAGAGCCACAGCAACGCAGGATCCGAGCCGCGTCTGCAACCTACACCACAGCTCACGGCAACGCCGGATCGTTAACCCACTGAGCAAGGGCAGGGACCGAACCCGCAACCTCATGGTTCCTAGTCGGATTCGTTAACCACTGCGCCACGACGGGAACTCCCCCTAATTCTTGAAGAATCTTGGCATTTCAGCAATTTGTAGTTATAAACCAAACATCACTGAAAATCAACTAACAAATAGAACAATAAAAGAGCCTCAATTAGCACTTAATGATATGTCTGTAAATGTATTATTATTATTTCTAATTGAAGGTAATTAAAATCAACTCTTGGGATGACCTGCCCAAATGTAAAGAAATAAATGTGAAAAATTAAAGTGGTAGATAATGCTCGCTCACTCCCTCTCAGTCCTTACATTTGATTCTAGAATAGCATTAGCCACATAAGCACAGTGGAATTCCTTGGTACAGGGCTGTAACCCCACGCCTGATAATTTTTGTCTTTAAAACTGAGAGTAACTGCTAAGGATGGTTAGGATAATGTAGATGCTAAAGACCCTTTTATTTGAATATTCATTATCATTATTATGAATGTCATTATCTTAGAATCCATTTAATTTTTACCTCATTTGTTTTAGAAAATAACATGGAACAAATTCATGATTATAATTCAAACAAACTCATTGTTAGTGTAATGTTTCATGTCTTGATCAAAAATTTCTCTGGTTGTGGCATATTCCTAATGTTAAATATAAAATAAATTCAAATTAATGTAATTATAACTTAATCAATATATCAGTTAATGATAAAGTCAAAAATTCCTAAATAGAAAAATAACTTGTTTGACATAATTAACTTATCAGTTACCAAATTTTTCCTCGCTAATACATCATTAACAGCATATAAAGAGCATTTTACCATCCCTTCATCTTCTTTTAACATTTGGAATCTCTTTTTTTATCCTCTGTAAATATAAAATAACACCCATGATATCCAAGGGTGATAATTACAAATTTATTGTAGATCACTGTGTAGTCTAATAAATACTTTTCTCATGCTGAAAAGTGTTTTTTTCACATTTCAATGGGGTGGGGTGATGACTGAGCTCATAACATGTACTCTGACCTTGCTCTGTATTTCCATCCTTGTTCTAAGAACACTCAGATGACAGTGGGACAATGCAGTGCTGTCCCAGGGAAGCAGGGTTTCGGGAGAAAGGCTTGTGGCTTTGGGGAGGATGATCAAGAGCAATGCTGAGGTGGAGAAGCTGCCAGGAGAGAGGAAGAAACGTCTAGACTCAGGAGGGGATGAGGGCAACACCCCCAAGAACAGCAGAGGCTGGGCAGCCCCCAAGGTGGCAGCAGGTCTTCAGAAAAACAGTTCACAGTGTCCCCACACAGGTAAGCTGGTCTCTGGGACTATGGACTGGGCTATAGCAAGACCTCCCAGGTGAAGCTTGTCACACAAGCAGAACTCTGTGCCTCCAGGCATCATGTAGGCTTGGATAGTAGGCATGTCAGTCAAAACCAGTTGACTTAAGCCAAGATGCCTCTATGGCCATCCTGGGATGCACATAAGAATCTGTGTGATCTGGGAGGTAGGGAATCCTTAACACTGACTTAAGTTTACTCTTGCTACTCTCAAAAGTAATGGCTGGGTTCAGATTTAGGTTTATGACTTAAAAGCTACTTTTTGTGTGTGTTATAATAAGTAAAAATCTATACCAACCATAACAGTCACTTCTCCCACCAAAAGTAATGGGACGTAACCAACGAATAATTTTTTTTTTTTTGGTCTTTTTAGGGCCATACCTGCGGCATATGGAAGTTCCTAGGCTAGGGGTCTACACCACAGCCACAGCCACAACACTGAATCCAAGCCGTGTCTGTGACCTACACCACAGCTCAGGGCAACACCAGATCCTTAACCCACTGAACAACACCAGGGATCAAACCCGTGTCCTCATGGACACTTCAGGTTCGTTACTGCTGAGCCATGAGAGGAACTCCCCAACAAAGAACTTGTGAATTCACTTATTTAAAAAATAAAAACTTTGAACTTCATAAATAATCCTATATATGTCTAGAATCAATTTAGTCTTGAATTACTTTCTTTACTTAAGTCTGAGAAATTGTTTTGAGGTTCTAAAGCCAGAAAAAACATGATCTCTTGAGAGGAATAGACACTTTCTCCACAATTTATATTTTTTGGCCAAAGCTGAGGCATGCAAAAATTCCTAGGCCAGGGATTGAAGTCATGCCACAGCAGTGACAGTGCTGAATTCTTAACTGAAAGGCCACCAAGGAACTCCTTCCTCCACATTAAAAAAAATGAGATCAGCAGGGATCAAGATGGTGGAGTAGGATATGGCACCCACCTTCTCCCACAAACACATTAAAAAAAAAATCTACATGTACAATGATTCGAACAGAGCATCTGCTAAAAGCTGACAGAAGACCTCAGATTTCCAAAAAGAGCAAGAAACCTCCACATAACTGGGTAGAACAAAAGAAAAAAGTGAGTGAGAGAGCGAGTGAGAAAAAGAAAAAAAAGGAATATGGACAGGACCAACACTCTGGAGAGGCAGCTGTGAAAGAGGAAAAGGAATCCACTTCCTGGGAGGCCATGTAAATGAAGGGTACATCAGCCAGAAAGGGGGAGATTTAAAGACTTGAGCTGCACAGACAACCAGTACCAGTGTCCCCCTGCCCCCTCATCCTGACACTCAGGTGGGGGCTGGGCACTGAGACTCAAGCTTTAGAGGTCAGTTCCAGGGAGAGGACTACCACTGGCTGCATGAGAACAGCCTGAGGGGGTCAGGGAGTAGTGCGCCACAGCCAAGGAGTGCCGGAGGAACTCTGGGCCTGCCAGAGAGGAGGTGGCGGGCCACACCCACCTCAGAAGTCCAAGATGGCTGCCTCAGTCTGCACCCTCTCCTGAAGCCCTCTCTGGGGAGTGAGAGGGAAGTTGGGGCCAGACCACAATAGGAACACCATTCTCTGAGCACCACATGGGCCCTTAGGTGGTGGGGCACCTCTTGTGTGGGCTACGGGGGAGGCTGCAAACCACTGCTGAGGTAAAGGCATTGAACAGCAGAATGAATAACACAGATGAAGGAGTAAGTGACTTGGAAGACAGAATAATAGGAATCACCCAATCAGGACAGCAGACAGAAAGTCAAATTAAAAAAATGAAAGCAATATAAGAGATCTGTGTATAAAATAAAGCACGCTAAACCACGTATAATTGGGATCTAGAAGAAGAAAAAGAAAAGGGGATTGAAAATATATTTGAAGAAATTATGCTGAAAATGTTCCAAATCTAAAGGAAATAGATACCCAGATATCTAAGAAGCACAGAGGGCCCTAAACAAGTTGAACCCAAACAGACCTATATCAAGAAATATTACAAGAGAAATGGCAAAAGTTAAAGATAAGGAGAGAATTCTAAAGTCAGCAAGAGACAAACAAATCTTTAATTATAAGGGAACCCCCATAAGGCTATCAGCTGATTTCTCTACAGAAATATTACAAGCCAGAGGAGAGTGACAAGATATATTCAAAGGACTAAAAAGGAAAAATTTGCAACCTAGAATACTCTATCCAGCAAGATTATCATTTAAAGTAGAAGGAGACATAAAGAATTTCTCAAACAGAAACTAAACGAATACAGCAATACTAAACCTGTCCTGAAAGAAATACTGAAAGGTCTCCCCTAAATAGGAAAGAAGTAAGAAGATACAGGATGGAGGAAATCACAATTGAAAAATAATCACTTAAATGAGACAGTATGCAGATCAAAAGGAAAAAAAAAAAAAACCTGATTGTGAAAGTGATAACACAAGGGAACAGCAAAAAAAAAAAATAAGTAAACATAAAGACGTTCCTGTTGCAGCACAGAGGAAATGCATCCGACTAGAAACCATGAGGTTGCAGGTTCCATCCCTGGCCTTACTCAGTGGGTTAAGGATCCGGTGTTGCTGTGAGCTGTGAAGGTCGCAGACGCAGCTTGGATCCTGAGTTGCTGCGGTTGTGGCATAGGCCAGCAGCTGTAACTCCAATTCGACCCCTAGCCTGGGAACCTCCATATGCCTTGGGTGTGGCCTTAAAAAGACAAATAAATAAATAAAATGGTAATAAATACATATCAATAATTACCTTAAATGTTAACGGACTGAATGCTCCAATCAAAAGACACAGAGTGGTAGACTGGATAAAAAACAAGAGTCTACAATATGCTGCCTACAAGAGACCAACTTTAGGGCAAAGGACACACAGAAATTGAAAGTGAGGGGATGGAAAAAGATGCTTCATGTCAATGTAAATGGCAGGGAAGCAGGAGTTGCAGTACTCATCACACAAAATAGGCTTTAAAACAAAGGCAGTAAAGAAAGGACACTATTTAATGATAAAAGAACTAATTCAAGAAGAGGATTATTACACTCATCAATATATATGCCCGAATATAGACCCAAATATATACAACAAATACTAACAGACATAAAAGGAGAAATTGATGGGAATACAATGACAGCAGGAGACCTTAACATCCTAGTCACATCCATGGACAGATCTTATAAAAAGAAAATCAATGAGGCAACAAAGAATCTAAATGACGTGATAGAATAATTAGACTTAATTGATATTTTCAGAACATTACATCCAGAAAAAAAAAAACTCAAAAAACTGGAATATACATTCTTTTTAAGTGTATGGAACATTCTCTACGACTGATCACATTCAGGGAACAAAAGTAACCTCAACAAATTTAAGAGTATAGAAATTACTTCAAGCATCTCTGACGACAATGGCATGAAACTAGAAATCAACCACAGGAAAAAAAATGGGAAAAAAATGACTGAACAACATGCTATTAAAAAAAACCAATGATTCAATGAGAAAATTAAAAAAGAAGTTAAAAAAAATATTTTTAGGGAGCTCCCCTTGTGGTTGAACGGAAACAAGTCCAACTAGTGTCCATGAGGATGCAGGTTCGATCCCTGGTCTTGCTCAGTGGGTTAAGGATCTGGTGTTGCTGTGAGCTGTGGTGTAGGTCACAGACATGGATTGGATCCTGAGCTGCTGTGGCGCAGGCCGGCAGCTACAGTTCCGATTCAACCCCTAGCCTAGGAACTTTCATATGCTGCAGGTGCATCCCTTAAAAAAAAATAAAAAACAAACAACCTTGACACAAATGACCATGAAAATACAACCACACAAAATCTATGGGATACCTCAAATGCACTTCTTAGAGAAAGTTCATAGACATACAGGCCTTCTTCAAAAAATAAGAAAAATCTCAAATCAATAAACTATCCTACCACCCAAAAGAATTAGAAAAAAGAAGAAACAAAACCTAAAGTTAGCAGAAGGAAGAAATCATAAAGATCAGAGAGGAAATCAATGAAATAGACATTAAAAAAATAATAGAAAAAAAAAAAACAAAAAAAACCAAGAGCTGGCTCTTTGAAAGGATAAACAAAGTTGACAAACCTCTAGCCAGACTCACCAAGAAAAGAGAGAAAACCCAAAACAAAAGAAAAAATGAAAAAGGAGAAATCTCAATGGATACTGCAGAAATACAAAAAACCCCCAAAAGACAGAGTACCCGTTGTAGCGCAGTGGTTAACAAATCTGACTAGGAATCATGGGGTTGCAGGTTCAATCCCTGGCCTTGCTCAGTGGGTTAAGGATCCAGCGTTGCTGTGGCTGTGGGGTAGGCTGGAGGCTACAGCTCAGATTAGACCCCTAGCCTGTGAACCTCCATATGCCGTGGCAGTGGCCCAAGAAATGGCAAAAAAAAAAAAAAAAAAAAACCAAAAGAATATTATTATATGGCATACTATATGCCAACAAATTTGACAACCTAGAAGAAATGGACAACTTCCTAGAAAAATACAGCCCACCAAAATTGAATCAAGAAGAAATAGGTAATTTGAACACACTGATCACTAGAAATGAAATTGAATATGTAGTAAAACAAACAAACATAACCCCCCCCAAAAATCCCTACAAACAAAAGTCCAGGACCATATGATTTCACAGGTGAATTCCACCAAACTTACAAAGAACTTATACTAATCTTTCTTTTTTCTTTTCTTTCTTTTCTTTTCTTGTTTGGTCTTTTTAGGGCTGATCCTGCAGTATACGGAAGTTCCCAGGCTAGGAGTTGAACTGGAGCTGTAGCAGTTAGCCTAAACTACAGCCACAGCCAGGCAGGAAAGGAGCCAAGTATGCAACCTACACCTCAGCTTGCAGCAATGCTGGATGCCTTAACCCACTGAGCGAGGCCAGATATCGATCCCACATCTTTATGGATACTAGCTGGATTCTTAATCCACTGATCACAATGGGAACTCCTATACTTACCTTTCTTAAACTCTTCCAAAAAAATTGAAGAAGGAACACTCCCAAAGACTTTCTATTAAGCTACCATCACCCTAATACCAAAGCCAGATAAAGATACTACTGAAAAAGAAAATTATAGGCCAATATCTTTCATGAATACAGATGCAAACATTTTCAATAAAATTGTAGCCAACTGAATCCAACAACACATAAAAAGGATCATACACCATGACCAAGTGGGATTCATCCTAAGTTCACAAGGATAATTCAATGTACAAAAATCAATCCATGTAATACACCACATTAACGAAAGTCAAAAACCACATAACCATCTCAATAGATGCAGAAAAATTCAACATCCATTCATCATAAAAACTCTTACCAAAGTGGGTATAGAGGGAACATATCTCAACATAATAAAAGCCACTTATGACAAACCTAAATACTCAGTGGAGAAAAACTGAAAGACTTCCTGCTAAAATCTGGAACAAGACAAGGATGCCCCTTGTACCATTTGTACTCAACACAGTATTGGAAGTCCTAGCAACAGCGATCAGACAAACAAAAAAAGAAGTTGAAAGTATCCAAACCGAAAGAAAAGAGGTAAAATTGTCAATATATGCAGACATGATACTATAAGCAGAAAACCTGAAGGACTCCACATGAAAACCACCCCTACTGATTAACAAATTCAGCAAAGCAGCAGGATACAAGATTTAACATTCAGAAATCAGTTGCATTTCTGTATACTAACAATGAAATATTAGAAAAGGAACACAAAAATATCATACCTTTTAAAATTACTCCAAAAAAATAAAATCTAGGAATAAACATGACCAAGGAGGTGAAAGACTTCAATGCTGAGAACTATAAAGCATCAATAAAGGAAATTAAAAAGGATTCAAATAATCCAAAAAATTATATGAAACCATAAAAGACCCAGAATTGCCGAAACAGTCCTGAGGGGGGAAAAAAAAAAACCCAAAGCAGGAGGTATATATATCCCAGACTTTACTATAATGCTATAGTAATCAAGACTGTGTGCTACTGGTACGAAAGCAGACATATGGATAAATGGAACAGAATAGAGAGCCCAGAAATAAACCTAGACACCTATGGTCAATTAATCTTTGACAAAGGAGGCAAGAATATAAAATGAGAAAAATACAGTCTCTTTGGGAAGTGCTGCTGGGAAACTGGACAGCTGCATGTAAATCAATGAAACCAGAATACCCCCACACCACACAGAAGAATAAAATGGCTTATTAAAGACTTAAACATATGACATGACACCATAAAACTCCTAGAAGAGACCACAGGCAAAACATTCTCTGATACAAACCATACAAATGTTTTCTCATGACAGTTTTTCAATGCAATAGAAATAAAAACAAAAATGAACAAATGGGACCTAATCAAACTTACAAGCTTTTGCATAGCAAAGGAAGCCATTAAAAAAGGGAAAAGACAATCTATGGTATGGGAGAAAATAGTTGCAAATGATGCAACTGACAAGGGCTTAATCTCCAAAACATACGAACAACTCATACAACTCAGCAATAACAAAAAACAAACAAAATAATAGAAAAATGTGCAGAAGACCTAAACAGACATTTTTCCAAGGAAGACACATGGATGGCAGGTAAGCACATGAAAAAATTCTCAACATTACTAATTATTAGAGATAGGTAAATCAAAATTACAGTGAGATACCACCTTACACTGGTCAGAATGGCCATCATTAATAAGTCTACAAATAACAAATGCTGGAGAGGGTGTGGAGAAAAGAGAACCCTCCTACACTGTTGGTGGGAATGTAAACTGGTACATATGGAAAACGGTATGGAGGTTTCTTAGAAAACTAAATGTAGAACTACCATATGAATCAGCAATCATACTCCTGGGCATATATTCAGACAAAACTTTCATTCAAAAAGATACATGTGGAGTTCCCATCATGGCACAGTGTAAGCAAATCAGACTAGGAATCATGAGGTTGTGGGTTTGATCCCTGGCCTTGCTCAGTGGGTTAAGGATCTGGCGTTGCTGTGAGCTGTGGTGTGGGTGGCAGATATGGCTCAGATCTTGCATTGCTGTGGCTGTGGTATAGGCTGGCAGCTATAGCTCTGATTGGACCCCTAGCCTGGGAACCTCCATATACTGCAGGTATGGCCCTAAAAAGCAAAAATACATGCATGTCTATGTTGACTGCAGCACTATTCACAATAGGCAAGACATAGAAATAATCTAAATGTCCACTGACAGAAGTATAGATTAAGAAGATGAGGTACATTTATACAATGGAATACTACTCAGCCATAAAAAATGAAATAATGTCCTTTGCAGCAACATGGATGCAACTAGGGATGCTCATACTAAGTAAGTCAGAAAGAGAAAGACAGATATCATGAGATCACTTACACGTGGAATCTAAAACATGACACAAATGAACTGATCTATAAAATAGAAACAGATTTATACTTATAGAGAACAGACTTGAGATTGCCAGAGGGAGTGGGATGGACTGGGAGTTTGAGGTTAGTAGATGCAAACTATTACATATAGAATGGGTAAGCAATGAGGTCCTACTGTATGACACAGGAACTTATATCCAATCTCTTGGGACAGACCACAATGGAAGATAATATAAGAAAAGGAAAAGGAATGTATGTGTGTGTATATATAGATATGTATATGCTCCTGGGTCACTTTGCTGTATAGCAAAAATTAGCCTAACATTGTAAATCAACTGTACGCTAATAAAAAAAAATGAGAACAAGTAAATATTATCACTCATCAAATTGGTACTTTGGTTCTGCTCTATTTTATATATATATATATATATATATATATATATATATATATATATATATATTTTTTTTTTTTGCCACTGACAGAGAAATTCAGGGTAAAATCTCTTATCTACTAGTACTTAATAATATACCATCTCTGACTTTCTATGTCTTTTTTTTTTCCTTTTTTTATTAAATACCCATCACTGTAATTACCTCAAATCCTTTTAGAAAGGGGCAGGGTAAAAATGATGAGTTATTCTGAAGCTTTATAAACGGCCACTGCTAGGATACAGGGCTAATGCATATTTTATTGACATATTTACCTCTCATGAGAGGCTGCTTATATTCAGAGGAATTTCTATAGTCAATACATATTAATAAGCAATGTGCAATCAGTCAAGGTCTGAAACCTTCTGTAGCAAATAAGCCCCCCCAAAACAAAACAAAAACAAAACACCCTCAAAAAAACCCCAAAACAAAACCCTAAAAACAGAAAAAGCAGCTTGGTTATATTCTTTTATAGGCATGGTGTTAAATATTACCAAGGTCTATTCAAGTAGTTTAAATCCAGAAGGAACCCTGGGAAACTACTTTAAAAAATTATTCAAATATAAGTAAATGATGATACCCAATTTAAATGATGACACCAATGATTTAGATTTAACACTTAATAACTTTTATCAAAAGAGATTACTTTAAATATAAGTGGAAAGCTTTTTGATAAGTGTTCTAAAACATTATATTTTCCTTGATTCAACTGTAAATTTTTTTTTTTTTGGTCTTTTGAGGGCCACATCCGCGGCATATGGAGGTTCCCAGACTAGGGGTCTAATCAGAGCTACATCTGCTGGCCTATACCACAGCCATAGCAACGCCAGATTTGAGCCACGTCTGTGACCTACACCACAGCTCTTGGCAACACCGGATCCTTGACCCACTGAACAAGGCCAGGGATCGAACCTGCAACCTCATGGTTACTAGTCGGGTTCATTAACTACTGAGCCACGATGGGAACTCCTCAACTGTGAATTTTAAATAACAAACATATTAGTTATTTAACTTATCAGCCAACTCAGGGAGGAAGAACTATTAAAGACCACTTCCTTGTTTTGTGGTAACAAATTAGAAAAACTAAAGAAAAGGTTTCGAATGTTGGCTAACATCATCCTAGGTCCATGCACAGCACAGCCAGACATCCTGGGAAAAGAATGACTATAGGCTTCTGGTAATTAAATCGAAACAAAAATGGAAATGCAATAGAGAAATGACGGTAGGTATTAAATATTCTTA
This sequence comes from Phacochoerus africanus, assembly GCF_016906955.1. Taxonomy (NCBI): domain Eukaryota; kingdom Metazoa; phylum Chordata; class Mammalia; order Artiodactyla; family Suidae; genus Phacochoerus; species Phacochoerus africanus. The sequence continues at coordinate 55,872,204 of NC_062545.1, forward strand.
TCACAGAGAAGTGCTAAAACTATCACATAATATCATTTCTAACCTGGATGAGAAACTGATACTGGGGGATACTGATCATGGAACAACATGCGAGGAGCCGAAGAGATGCAAGGACTCGAGGAAGGGACCTTGCCTGACGGCAAAAAAACCCCCCAAAACCCAAAGGCAGGTTCCTAACCAAGGAAGGGAGCTCACCTGAACAGTGCAAGCCGAAGGTAGGCTCCTGGTCAGGATAAAAGCCTGCCTGTATGGTGAAAAACCTAGGGCAGGCTGAGGCCTGCCTGTGCGGTGCAATCCAAGGGCAGGCCTTAGATTACACGGCTCTCATGTTGACATTGATGGGGAAGAATTGGGGCTTTCCTGGGAAAACAATTTCCATGTTTGCGCAGGAGAACATGGATTGTTTCCTAGATGATCTAGTCTTTCTTGTTGTTTTACTTGTTGTTCAGTTTTTCCTCAGTCTTTCCTGTTATTTGCTTATTATTATTTTCCATTCTTATTTTCCTGTGGTGATTTGTGATTTAACAAAATTACAACAATAATATAAAAATTTCATCCTGATGGACTTTCCTCTATTCAAATCCAATTTAATTAAAAACATAGTGTTTATCTACTAAATGGTTATACTGTAAGCTTTAGAAGTTGGAATGTACTACAGACTTAGATAAAGTTAGGCATATATTATTCATGGTCAAAGAAACCTAGCTATGAGAGCTGTCCTTGATTTTAGAAACTTTTAAGTGATAGCTAACTGAAGTTGATTTTTCTCATACTATCCTCCTGCCATGATGCTTTGAAGATAAGCACTAATCTAAAAACAAGTCTTGTGAATGCCAAATCCTTATGTCTGTAGCCTTTTTATCTGTTAGCTAACCACGAGATGCTTTGTACTGTATCTTTTTATTTTCACATGATGTTTTGTACTCATGATGTTTTGTGCTTATTGATCTTAGTTTTAACGTGTGACTACTGTACCATGTGGTCAGAAAGCATAATCTGGGAGTTAACCTTTAGAACTTGGCCTTCGGTGTACTTTTAACATTGTGGTGTAACTGAAAACTGTTTATATAAACAATCATCTATGCCAATAAAATTTGAGCAGTCCAGCGCTCTGAAAAAGAGACAAAGAGGCTGTCTCCGTGTGCATTCGCCGACACCATCCATCCCCGACCGGGTGCGCATCCCTGGCCACTGGAGCTGGACTCTGGCAACAACAGAGGGAAGAGGACCACAAAATCTGCTCCTGGATAGCCTAAGCCAAAAATGCCAGAATATTGAGATTGCTTAAACTAAACTATTAATTATGCCCTTTTACAGAGATTCAAGGGTGAAAGAAGGAAAATGTTATTACAACCAATGGAAACGAATGGCAGTCTGTAGTGCCAGTGGGGGGCAGGGCAGAGAGACCACTCAGGAGCCAAACTCCCTGGCTTGGAATCTTGGGTATGCCCCTTGGGTTCTTCACCAGTATACTGCATAATAAAGCAAGTTAGATTTTGACACATGATAAATAGTGTATCCTATAATAGTTAGCCTTTCCTTAGAGTATATGAATAGGTTTTATATGTCACACTTAAACGGAAGAGGAAGGGACAAAGAGATGAAAGTCATTCAAGCATTTACTGCAAGGCATGGAGTGTGTATGAGGCTGCACATAAAAGATCAGGAAGAAGGTCCTTCCTCTCAGAGAGCTCCAACTATAACTTGAGAGGGACAAAAACGGGTTGGACCTAGATTCAGGTTTCCTTTTTAGAAACAAAAAAAATTGTTTGCTTAAAACTGAAAAAAATAAAAACAAAAAATGGGGAAAAATTCCTCAATTATGCTAAAAGTTGTTGTTGAAGGTAATCTACAGTGACAACTGTAATGTTAAAGTGAAACTGGGTCTGCACAAATTAGCACAAAGATAAAATAACCTAAAGGCTGCTACTTTAGGCTCAGCATTTTCTTCATCTTGCAAAGGAAGGAGGAAGAGAGTAGACAAGTGCTCTAATGAAACTCTATCTTCAACTGACAAATAGCAAGGTGGGTGTATTTGAGTTGTCCGCTTTAGTCTATAAATACTGCTCCCCTATGAAGCTCTTAGGCAAAAGAACACAATGCAAACATCACAATTATTCCCTGAGTTTTCTGTTATTGATAAAAGTACTCCCTGACCTTGTTTCTGCCTTATGCTTGTCCTTTAAGATAGATGTGTGATCTCCCAATTCTTATGAGTCTCAAAAGGCAGGAAACTGTATTAAACTGCTTAAAAAGAAACATATGCTTAGGTTTCTATGGCGTTTAAGAACAAATTTTTACTAAAATATTTATGTATTTATCTATTTATTTTTCCCTCTTTAGGGCCACAGCCATGGCATATGGAAATTCCCAGGCTAGCAATTGAATTGGAGCTGCAGCTGCTGGCCTACACCACAGCCACAGTAATGTGGGATCCGAGCTGCATCTGTGACCTACACTGCAGCTTGTGGCAATGCTGGATTCTTAACTCACTGAGTTGAGCCAGGGATCGAACCTGCATCCTCATGGATACTAGTCAGCGTCGTTACTGCTGAGTCACAACAGGAACTCCTGTTTTTTCTTTTTTTTTTAAAACTAAAATATTTGAAACATTATGGGCATTAAGATTTACTATTTTTAGGATTAAATTAAAACTTCTGAGGTTGGATGTGAGAACGATGAGAGCAGTAATCTCATCAAACTGTACTCTAAATTCTTAAAATGTTCTCTCAATGACACAGAGTCTCCAAGCAGGTATTTGCATTTTTGCATAGTGGGTTATTTCTGGGGTCTGGATCTGATGAAAGGTTCACTAAACTCATGGTAAAAAAATCCTTATGATTATTTAAAAATTTAAAAAATACAGTAAAAATTTGAGGCACTATGGTGGCATGATTTATTTATAGACAACCATAGAATTACTAATTTTAATATTACTTAATATTTAATAGTAATTATAAACAGTTGCCTACCAATAAAACTCAATGGGAAAGAGAGAAAAAAATCTTTTGGGTAATAGTATAAATTGAAATGTAGGCATTTACAGTGCAAGTGAGGGCATGGACTCAGGAAGAAACCACAAACCTTTAAAGGTCTTTAAGAATTAGAATGTGTTTTGCTAAAATTAACTACAAAGCCAGCTGCAGGAGAAAAGTGCTTTAGCAAAAAGGAACATGATGACATGCTCTCTGTGGCTAGAGAAGGAAAGCATTATTTGGTGATCTTCCTCAGACACACTCTTAGTCTGATCCCCAGGTAGGTCATCAACGTGGCTGATGCAGTAACTGTGTTCCTTCTTATCAGGCCCAGAAACAGCAGATGAAAGAACTGGAACAATGAAAAGGAAATACATTCCTGGAAATTAACTCAACGGAAAGAGCTTTATTAATGAACTCCAGGACAGAAATGTAGAGTATTCAAGGGACTAAAAGTAGAATAGTAAGACATTCACATTGGGCAAGAGTCAGGAAAAGGAGCTAAAAGATAAATGAATAGAGCACAGGCAAATTCACAGACAAACACGTGTAGCTTCTCCTAAGCAGAACAAGAGCAAAAAAATATATACTCAGGTTTTTTTCAAGTCTAAATGAATTGAAGTTATTACCATGAAGAAAGCTGCAGTACATATCAACTAATAAAGAACTCAAAGAGTTCTATGCTGAACCTGTTATTCTATGTGTTTATGCTAAGATACTATACTTGGAGTAATACTGTCCCAAATCAACTAAAATAGTAATAAAAGAAACACTTGGATTTGAAAATGAAAAGAACTCCTTAGTAAGATATAAGCAACATTTTAACTTGTTTTGCTCACTTGTTTTAATGAATAGTTTTGTTTTTTTTTTAAAAAAAAACCTCTAGGATTAAAAATGTGTTATCAAGCTGCTTGAACTCTGAAAAAAGAAGTTGAAGCATTTTCTAATATTGCTTCTTGCCAACTTACTTCAAAGAGATGCTGCAAAGGATTGGACTGTAGTTTTTCTTCATAGCCAAACAGCTGGAAGCCAGTTCCCAGAAGACCTACCACAATAATTCATAAATGAAAAAATTGTAAAATGGAACAGTAGAGAAGAGTCATGGCAGGGAACAGGAAGAGTTATATAAAAAAATCAACCTCTCATAGTTATGCATCCTGATAATATAGCAAAACAAACTATCACCTTTTACTACCCTGAAACTGACAAAGTCAAATTCAATATACCAAATCATAAATCCAATATATCGAAGAGATCACTGAAATTAATTTCACAGAAACCAACAGAGTATGAACTAATCAAAGGCAGAGTCTAGGGCTTATTTACCTTTGTACTAGCAGTGCTCAATGTCCCCCGCCCCCAAAGACATTAATAAAACAAGCATTTATTGAGCAACTACTCCGTGGAAGAACACTGTGATGTCAGGCACTAGACACACAAAATCTGTGGAAAGAAACTGATGGGAAGTGATTTTAAACCCTTCTATTTACATCTGTAGATGTGAAAATAAAACAATGGTAGGAATTTGCTTCGTGTTATCATATCAGCTTTTAAACAAATAACTGAAGATAAACCTTGAAATATCTATTGCTGATTACTTCTCCTATTCAAGGTAACCAAGTGATAAAATGCTTTTGTCTGGCTATATATTGGTCTTTTACATGCCAATGGTTTGGGATTTTTTGGTATATTTTTGTTTTTTGTCTTTGATGATAAGTTCAGAGCTTGGGGATGGTATTAATTTGAACCTTTATTTAAAAATTTTTTTTTTGATACGCAAGAAATAGATTAAGATAAGACACTTGTGAGAGATGCAAGTGGAAAGGCAAAGTGGCTCTGCCTAATTTAAACCTTTAAGAAAAGTCCTGAGGTTTATCTTTCTATAAACTATGAATATTTATACTCTTAAGACATTTTGCTAAAAGATGACCAGAGTTTTGGTTTGAATGGATACATGCAGCCTGGGGCCAAGAGTAACTCTCTGTAAAGAGTGTAATTATTTTAAAAATGAATCTGTTTCTACAACTATATCAAATACGAAGCTTCAGACCTCAAGGAGCTGTTGCCACTGTACATTTTTCTATATATAGGCTCAAAATGTACGTTTTTCTATATAGGCTCAAAAGAAAGTGGGATGTTACCAAACAAAGGGTAGATAATCTTTGGAACTTAGACAGGAACTAAAAGGACGACTAAAAACGGAGTTCCCGTTGTGGCGCAGGGGTTAACGAATCCGACTAGGAACCATGAGGTTGCGGGTTCGGTCCCTGCCCTTGCTCAGTGGGTTGACGATCTGGCGTTGCCGTGAGCCATGGTGTAGGTTGCAGACGCGGCTCGGATCCTGCGTTGCTGTGGCTCTGGCGTAGGCCGGTGGCTACAGCTCCGATTCGACCCCTAGCCTGGGAACCTCCATATGCCGTGGGAGCGGCCCAAGAAATAGCAAAAAGACAAAAAAAATAAAAATAAAAAAATAAAAGGATGACAAAAATATATACCAGCACTAGATTCTTTCAGGCAAAAGGAAATGTGATTATGATTCAAGGTCTTGGGAGTAAGGCGTGGAAAGATACCCAGAGTGCTAAAAAACAGAAATGGGAAAAGTAAAGGCTAATTCTATTTAACATTCAACCTAATAAATTTTCTTTCTTTTTTGTCTTTTGTCTTTTGACGGCTGCACCACGGCATATGGAGGTTCCCAGGCTAGGGGTCTAATCAGAGCTGTTGCTGCCGGCCTACCCCAGAGCCACAGCAATGCCAGATCCGAGCCGACTCTGCGACCTACACCACAGCTCACAGCAACGCCGGATCCTTAACTCACTGAGTAAGGCCAGGGATGGAACCCGCAACCTCATGGTTCCTAGTCAGATTCGTTTCCGCTGAGCCACAACGGGAACTCCTCAACCTGATACATTTGCAAAAACCAATTCTATACTTAAGAACTGTCTACCAAGTTTCAGTAGGGGTTAGCTGAAACAGCCAAAGTTAAAACTCTTCAACAATGATAATTATAATGGAAATGTTGACAGATCATTAACCATAGCAGTCCTTTAGAGAAAAATCACCATAATAAAATCCTGCAGCTAAAGTAATGAATATCATAAATACCTATTTGCTAATGACTGTGAAATGCCTATACAGTCCATCTCATATAAAGCAGATGTCATCTATTAAATCTGACTGTTGAACTAGAGCTCAAACCTCTGAGTACCCACTGCTGTGAACTGCAGGTGGGTTTTTAAAATGCAGGGCATGTTTCCTATTCCTTCACAGTGAATAGTAAGGGCACTGTTAGGTTCAAGTTCTATCCTTTTAAAGGTCTACAAAAGGTTTTTCTTAAACTGAAAGGATAATATCCATAAGAGGAAAGTCATGATAAATCTGTCTTTTGAAAACTTTGATGTCATTTCATTAGATATGAAACATAATGTTATCAGTGAACTGGCAGGCACCTTACCCTTTGCAGAAGCTTTAAAATATTACCTAGCCTTTCTTTTGGAGTAGTATTGTGAAATACTTCCCAAGACAGATTCATTTATCACTCCAAGTGCCTCTTAGGTGTCAAGCATTATAGATACAAAAACAATTACGAAATAGTCCATGCTTTCATGGAACATTTCACCTCACAGGGAAGAGCGTGCACAAATAAGAAAACAGAGTGGAGTTGCGTACTAGGAACTTGGCAATGTGAGAAGGTAGGCAAGGGCTCTGTGGTCAGAAAAGGCTTTTCAGTGGTGATACTAGGGCTGGATCTTAAAATGCACCTGATAGCTGCCAGAGATTTTTAAAAGTCTGCATTTCACATGCCACCAGTTCTTCATTACCACAGCAACTTCATTTATCTTGTCCTTCCACACTTGGATGACTGGAGTATATGAGCTAATAATGGTTCCAAGCAAACTTACGGCTTTAGAGATAATCTGTGGCACTCAACTATTGGGCCTCATTCTTCTCTTCCTCTCTTTTCTTTCTTTTTTTTTTTTTTTTGGTCTTTTTCGTATTTCTTGGGCTGCTCCCACGGCATATGGAGGTTCCCAGGCTAGGGGTCGAATCGGAGCTGTAGCCACCGGCCTACGCCAGAGCCACAGCAACGCAGGATCCAAGCCACGTCTGCAACCTACACCACAGCTCACGGCAACGCCGGATCGTTAACCCACTGAGCAAGGGCAGGGACCGAACCCGCAACCTCATGGTTCCTAGTCGGATTCGTTAACCACTGCACCACGACGGGAACGCCTCTTCCTCTCTTTTCTTTTTGATCCCACTCCCTCCCCTAGCCTCACCACTTGTATAGCTTAAGGGAAAGCCAAAATATACCAGTTTGTTTTTCCTCTAGGCCCCTGGCCCAAGGTATGACAGATCCCATTTCATGTAGGATGGCCCAGGGAGGCTGGATTTCACTAGTTTAAAAATGGCAGGGCTATGGTTGAGAAGAATGTATTCCTAGACTTAGTCTTTCCCCATACTTACTTCTACATGTATCTAACAAATGAAACCTATTTTTCTTTAATAAAACCACAAAAGTCTTTATTTATCAGATCTTATTTTGGATGTGCAAAGTTTCTTCCCTGAAAACTTGTATGTTGAGAAATACTCAAATAAAATATGAGATTTAGGCAAAAGAACCATTAGAGAAAAAAACAGGAAGAACTACTTTATCTGATGGGATTCTGACCATATTTTGTCCAGATGATCAGGTAACATGATATTAAAAGAAATTAACCTTAACAATGATATGAAAAATAAAACCTCAAATTTACTTACCAAACTGCATACCCCAATCTCCGAGATAATTTATTCTTGTTACTTGATGTCCTAACGCTTCTTTGAGATTTGCTATAAAATTTCCTAGTAATAAATAAAATATAGTTGCTCATTCTTGTTATCGCAAGAATACATAAGAACCATGTACTCCTCTAATATCAAAGCATAACACAAAATTCTTTAGACAAAATGTACTATCAATTTTTATTTTTACTAAAACACCAATTATTGTATTTTTATCTATGTTGTGGAAAGGGAATAAGGAATTATTTTGGAGGTAGTCATTCTAAAGAGTCTCAATTTTTTCATCAACATTAATGGGAGTTAAGAACACACAGTAGCGTAACTGTTATTCCAAATCAATTCCAAGGATAGACAATAAGAGAATCTCAGAAATCAACAAGAGATACAAATTTCTCTTATGTATCCCAACCATACTGTTTTTTTTTTTTTTAAGTAGCTACCTTCTTTCAATTACTGAAGTCTCTCCTTTCATGCTTTTCCCTAAATAATGGCACACAATAGTCCAAGGCCTTTACCTTCCTGTACTGCTGATACTGGTTTGACATTTGACATCTATTCCACTCTCTGTCTAGTGTGCCCTCACATACTATAGAGGCTGGATAGTTAAAAATAACACTCCTCAGAATTTCTTGCAATTAGGGTTTCAGAAGTCATTTAAGTTTGGGTAATCAGACACACTTTGTGTGTGATCTAAAAGGTTGGAAATGAGGTAGAAAGGGAGCTACCTCTATTTTTTCCAACAAGCACAGTAATAGAAGCTTTGTTTTTAGTGGCATCACAGTAGTAGTAGTGCTAGTAGAGGTCCTAGTATCCTGTCAGGTGACCTCCAAGGGGAGTAAAGGATGGCATATTAGTGGCTTTTTTGCTAGTGTAACTTCTAGAAGGGATGGCGAGAGTAGTAGCAGTTTCCTGATTGTAGCAGTGGCAGTGATTGCAGAAAAGAGCAGTTCCTTTGATCTATGATCAAGTTCCATGGTATAGCTTTGGGGGTCATCTATGTCAGCTTAATCCAAAGCTTCTTCAGCTTTTCCACCAACTTTGCAAACTATTCAATATCCCATTATAAATTCTTTCCTGCTTTGACTGAAGTAGATCTAGTTTTCTGCAAATAATTCCCTCACCAATATATATAGCTGACTTCAGTTACTACAGCTACTTCTCTTCTAGTTTTCCTATTTCTAGATTATATGGTCCCAATCTGTCTATATGGTCTCAGCAACCAAGTCAGCTTTTGTAGCTAGCATTCAGACTCTATTTTTTTCTTAGCACTTTATCTTATCCAACTAAATGCTTGAATCAAGCCTTTTGGAATTAGACTGCCTAATTTCAAATCCTAATTTCAAATTCAAATTACAATACCATGTAGGTGATTTTGAAAAAGTTACCCTTCGTATCTGAGTTTCCTCATTCATAAACCGAGAGTACTTACCAAAAAGGGTTACTGTGAAAATAATTGAGATAATACATGAAAATACTTAATATGGTAAGTTTAAAAAAGTATTATTATCTCTTCCTCGTTCAAATATTTCCCTTAACAACTGTCACACAACTTTTATCATGCTCTACCCATCAATTACTCATATGCTTTTGACTTAACTCATGTACCTTTTCTTATACAGTATATTTCTTACATTTATTTTTTAAGTCCTGTCATTTCCTCTTAAAATGCTGCTTGAGAGCTTTAGAACAGTGAGAGCTGACTGTAGTGCAATGATAGTCTATGCCACAAGCACCAACTTCTCCAGGTCTTTAAAGTATTCCAGTACAGACTGAATGACTTTCTCTTATGCACACTAAAGACAGATTTCTATACTGGAAGACAGATGATAAGAGATAAACTCCAAAGCCCCTTCCAATTCTAATATTATACAACTCCAACTGCAGTTTTAAAATTAGGCTGCTACGTAATGCCATGTTTTAAATAAATGGAAATCATAAGCCTATTATACATTGAAGCATTGCAGCTATGAAGTTCTTTAGTAATCCCTCTTTATTAGGATAGTCCTGTTTCAATTTTCGGTCTCGAAAACTCCAGTTAGTACTCACATTACTGAGATTTTCTTTTTTAAAAGAAAATAGATGAACAAAAAAATTGAGAGGATGACTCTCAACCCCATATAATTATTTTCATTTTTGCATCTTTTAGTTCTTTGTAAACATACATATTTTTAAAAAGTTAAAATCATAACACACATACCAGTTAAACCTGGTTCATGAGTTAAGCTTTTGGTTTTGAAAAAAATTTCTTTTTGCCATTTCTAAAGAAATTTCTCCCATTTCATGTCATATTTGTTAAGCTCATATAAATTTCTCCCATTTCATGACATATTTAATGTCAAGCTCATATAAATTTCTAATTTTTGGGGTTTTTTTTGTCCTTTGGTTAGCATTAAACCATTAGACTGTACTATCAAATACTGCCCCAAAGGCTGTTGAATATTTTCTGTGAAACTAATGACACTTACCTATGATGGTAGAACGCAAATGTCCAACATGAAATTTTTTGGCAACATTTGGCGAACTGCAAAATAACTGCAAGTTATTTTTCTATCCTAAGAATAAGAGTTCTAAAATGAACTAGGTCATAGCTCCAGTGTAATACAATTGTGAACTAAGGTTTTGGTAATTTAGGGCAAAAATAGTTAAAAATTATAAACTTAGAGCAAAGATAAATTAGATCTCAGAAAGAATCATCCTTAGTGAAACTGATCCTGAGACTTATGAGGAGGTCACCTAACATACACAGTAGTGGCACAATGAGGAAGCAGATTCATGTAAGGATAAAAAGATGAAGAAATTCAGAGATACTGCTTTGATACAAATAATGCAGATTATTAGAAATTAAGTTTAGTGTATTAGTTATCAACTTAAAAATTATTGAGGTCCCCAAAGAATTTTGTTTATATGAGTATTATCTATCAGTATTTATTGTATCAGAAATTAAAACTGAGAAATATAAAAATATTTATGTATAAAGCTTCCCAGAATAACCAGAAATCAGATTCACCACTCCAAATTCTCAAGCAACACACTTATCATGCTTGGTGATCGAAAAATTATAATCAACAATTTAACAACAGCAAATGCTTCTAGAGCAATCACTACCTGACAGGTGCAATTTCACACACTTTACATCCATTAACTGACTTAATGCTCAGAAGAGCTCTGATGTTAGGTACTCTCATCTCTTATTTTTGATGAGGGAATTGAGACCAAAAGGAAAAAAGATAAATGAAACAAAGTGGCAATATCTTGAAGACTCTTGAATCTGGGTGATGAGCATATGGGACTTAATATACTTGTTCTTTCCTTTGCGTATGTTTAAAAATTTCCTAGTATTTCAATATTAAAAAAAAACATATATGGGGGAGGGATCACTGGGGGTTTGGGATTGGCACATGCACACTATTGTATATGGAATGATTTGCCAACAAGGACCTACTATATAGGCACAGGGAACTCTCTCTATTCAATATTCTGTGACAACCTATATGGGAAAATAATCTGAAAAAGAATGGGTAAGTGTATATTTTTTATTTATTTTTTGGTCTTTTTGCCTTTTCTAGGGCTGCTCCCGCAGCATATGGAGGTTCCCAGGCTAGGGGGTCTAATCGGAACTGTAGCAGCTGGCCTACACCAGAGCCACAGCAACGTGGGATCCGAGCCGCATCTGCAACCTACACCACAGATCATGGCAATGCCAGATCCTTAACCCACTGAGCAAGGCCAGGGACCAAACCCGCAACCTCATGGTTCCTAGTCGGATTCGTTAACCACTGCACCATGACAGGAACTCCTGGATAAGTGTATAGGTACAACTGAATTACTCTGTTGTACAGAAGAAATTACCACAACATTCTAAATCAACTATACTTCAATAAAACTTTTTTTAAAAAGATATATTAACTTGAACACACCTGGTTAAAAGTAGTAAAACCAGAGCTTAATTTTGGTCTATCTCCAAAGCTTTATTTACTCTCTAAAGGGTATTGTAATTTAAAAACCTGATCCTATAGGTACTTGTGCACAATTGTAAAATTATGAAACTATAAGGATAGTCATTTTAAAAAAAAAAGTAAATGTTCTTCTACAGGGTTAAAAAATAAGTAATCTCCCATGTCTAGTCAAGAGAGAATACCACGGACTAGACTTACTCTTTTGCCTTAAAGAACCAGAAAAATATTAAAAACACTGGTATTATGAAACTAAACAATGGGGCAGCGAAGAAATGTGATCCCCAAGAGAACTTCAGCAAACAAGGTGACCCTTAGGACTGCCTTACTAGCAAATTCATGAGAGGTTGCTAAAGCAGAATAATTTATAGCATGAAATATTTATGATAGAAAAGAAGAAAGATTTCTGGGACCTCCAGAAATCTGTGTTGTGGCACAGTGGAAACAAGTCCAACTAGTAGCCCTGAGGATGAGGGTTCAATCCCTGGCCTTGCTCAGTGGGCCGGGGATCCGGCCCCGCTATGAGTGTGGTGTAGGTCACAGATGCAGCTCAGATCTGGTGTTGCTATGTCTGTGCTATAGGCTGGCAGCTGTAGCTCCGATTTGACCCCTAGCTTGGAACTTTCATATGCCATAGGTGTGCCCATAAAAAGCCAAAAAAAAAAAAAATTCAAATCAATAACCTAGTTTAAGAAACTAGAAAAGGAGGCTCAAAGTATATCCAAAGTAAGCAGAGTAAAAGGGAGTAATACAGATGAAAGCAAAAAAATAAAAAATAAATAAATAAATAAATAAAAGAGAAAAAAAAATAACAGAGAAACTGTTTGATATCAATACTGTAGTGGTGTTTATATGACCTGAACATCTTTGCCAAAACTCATCAAATTACATGTTGAAACATGGTGAACTGTATTGTATTATATGTAACTATACTCAATAAAGTTGACTGAAAAAAAATCTCAGACAACAGAATACTATGAAACAATAAAAATAAGCCAGCCCTGGATATACTGATAATAAAGAAATATAAGATACAATGTTTAATGAAAAAGCAAGTAGAAGAACAATGCACAATGCATGTGATCTGTTTATAAAGGCACAGAATATCTTTAGGTGAGTAGCAACAAATTGGTATTGGAGAATACCCATACCTAGAGAACTAGGAAACTGAAATAGGAAGGTGACTCTCTTCTTGCCCAGAAATGGGACTGCTGGGTATATGTCCAAAGTAAACAAAATTATTATCCTGAAGAGATATTTGTACTCCCATGGTCACAGAAGCATTATTCACAATAGCCAAGGTATGGCAATAACCTAGATGTCTATCAATGGATGACTAGATAAATAAAATGTGGTATACAGACATAATGGAATATCATTCAGCCTTAAAGAAGGAAATACTGTCATTTGCACTAACATGGATGAATCTGGACAGCATTATGCTAAGTAAAATAAGCCAGACAGAGAAAGACAAATACTGCATGGTATCACTTATACGTGGGACCTAAAAAACTATAAGCCAAACCCATAGAAATTCATAGAAAAGTGGCTGTCAGGGGCTAGAGGCTGGGGGAAATGAAATAGGGAGAGGTTGGTAAAAGGGTACAAACTTTCAGGTATAAGACAAATAAGGTCTGAGGATCTAAGGTACAACAAGTGGACTAACAGTGTATTGTTTAATTGAAATCTGCAGAGAGAGAGTAGAACTTAGATGTTCTCTCTCACACGCACACAAAGGTAAAATATGGGAGGTGATAAATGTGTGAACTCAGTGGGTGAAGTCCTCTCACAATGTGTACACATAACAAATCATCATGCCATACTTTTTATTTTACAATTTTATGTTAATTATACCTCAATAAAGATAAAAACACACACATTACAAATGACAGGGCTTTATTCTCTGGTAATCACATTGCTTTATAATTCTTAATACGGTAGTAATTATTTTCTGTGCCTTAAGAGTCCACTAAAATGAACTAGGTATTCCAAAATAAATAAATAAAATAAAATAACTGTTAGATACCTAAGGAAAAAAACCCGTAACTTTCACTAGGTACTTTTCCGATTAAAGTCCAAAAATTTTTATGCATGGTTTAATGGTCAAGTTATGTGATTTTAAGAAAACTATATAATCTCACTGATTTTCAATTTTTCCATGTATAATTTTGTGAGATCCCAGATGTTAATGGTAAAAGACTCACCTGCCCAGGTGCGCTAACCACCACATAAGATAGGTAGACACTCACCTGAATTCAACCACAATCTTCTTCTGGGGAAGGCCAGAAAAAAGCTCACTTTTTAATCCATATTTTGAGCCATCTTCAATCACCTGCTGTAGCACTGTCTGAGGGAAAAAAAAAGGCAAGAGATTTAATGAGAGAAAAACTTGCAATTTTTTGAATTACTTTGCTACTAGGAACCAAGTATTGTTAATTGGTTTATTCTAATGCATGAACTGAAAATCTGATAGCACTGTTAGCATCACCAACTTCTACTGCTAATGCTAGTCAGAGCAATCCTAACATGAGTTAACCTCTATGGGGCCTCTGTGCCCTTTTATACATGATGTCTATTCATCCCTATAATAACCAATGATGTAGACATGTTACAGGTGAAGAAACTGAAGTTTAGAGAGGTAACTGCCAAAAGTCCCACAGCAAATAGAAACAACAAAACCAGAAGCAACATCTAATATTTATCGAACGCCTCGTGTGCCAGGCACTGTACTAAACATTTTATATGTATTAACCCTTCTTCTAGGTGCAAAGTCCTAAGACCACGATTTACTTAACAGAATCTGTGCTACAGATTGCTACGTCCAGCTCAGGACTGATCATCTCTCAGGCATTTCAAACAGAATATGCTCCTATTCCTTCTATATTCTCCCCTTTCATGAACTTCACTCCAAACCCCCCAGAAAACCACATCAGAAGCTGGGTTCTTGGGAGTTCCCTTCATGGCTCAGCGGTTAACAACCCCAACTAGGATCCATGAGGTTGTGGGTTTGATCCCCGACTTCGCTCAATGGGTTAAGGATCCAGTGTTGTCATGAGCTGTGGTGTAGGTCGCAGACATGGCTCAGATCCTGCATTGCTGTGGCTGTGGCATAGGCCAGCAGCTGTAGCTCTGATTCAACCCCTAGCCTGGTAACACTTCCATATGCCACAGTCTCCATAACCAGCCATCTGTTCATCACCAAGCCCTGTACACACTGTCTCCTAAATATCATTTATAGTTTTCCCCTTTTTCGTTGCTTAGACCCTCATCACCTGTCAGCTACACCACTACAAAAACTACAACAAAACAACAGCACCTAACTATCCTCTTATATAATACACGTATTTAATCAGGCCCATGTTTGTTTAAACTCTTCAATGATTCCCTCACCACTTAAGAGACTTTACCAGTTTCTGGTTTGATTTTTACTTTACATGCATATCATTTTTCCTTTTTTTAATTTTGAGGAAATTGATTTGGCAAAAGGAATACTGTTAGGTCCATAAAAATCAGAAGTTAGAAGTGCTAAGTTTTGCAGTTCCCGTCATGGCTCAGTGGTTAACAAATCCGACTAGGAACCATGAGGTTGCGGGTTCGATCCCTGGCCTTGCTCAGTGTATTAAGGACCTGGCGTTGCCGTGAGCTGTGGTGTAGGTCGCAGACATGGCTCAGATCCCATATTGCTGTGGCCCTGGTGTACACTGGAGGCTACAGCTTGGATTTGACCCCTAGCCTGGGAACCTCCATATGCTGCGGGAGCGGCCCAAGAAAATGGCAAAAAGACAAAAAAAAAAAAAAGAAGTGTTAAGTTTTATCCAATAATGTAATAACTATTAAAATGAAATAAATTTCATTAGCATAAGTAATACCAAAAAATCAGGACATGTGCCACCTGTGGTACACATAACACACCATGGAAAATAATGATGCAGGAGAAAGCTGAAGCTCTTATCAGATCATGTAAGGTCCTGTAAAATTTCATCTTCCCCCATGCCATCCTATGTGCAAACCATACTCAATCACCTGCTAATTTCCAGACAAGGTCATGTTCTTCACTGGCCCACACTGTCCCTTCTGCCTGGAATGTGTGCCCTTGTATCTCCCAAATGTATTTTTTATCTTTGGCCCAATTCAAGGTTACCCTGGCTCCTCAAGACAGATTAAAAAAGAAAAGATTTACATGTACCTTTCTTTACACTGGGATTGCATCTTATATATGCCTTCATTGTCTGATTCATCCCACTGGCTACCCATCACACATTATACTGTGATTTTTTTTTTCTTTTAAGGACCACACCTGTGGCATATGGCAGTCCTAGGCTAGGGGTCACACTAGAGCTGCAGCTGCCAGCCTACACCACAGTCACAGGAACACTAGATCCAAGCAACATCTGCGACCTACAACATAGCTCATGGCAACGCCGGATCCTCAACCCACTAAGTGGAGCCAGGGATCGAGTCTGCATCCTAATGGATAGGAGTCAGGTTAACCCACTGAGCCATAACGGAACTCTGACACCGCGATTTTTTTTTAAATGCTTTTCTTTCAGATTATAATCTTGCTGAGGGCAAGATATATGCCACTTCAGTATTAGAGTTCTTGGCAAATAGTAAGTAGGAAGTTTACTGAATTAGTGGGCACAAAGAAGAATATCAGCGAATTAGTCAAAGTTCCCTGATATTCCAATAAAAGAATAAGTTAGAGGCCCATCTATTCACCAGTATGCACTTTTAAAGGTAAGATGTACTCAGCAATGTAAGTGTAGGTACAAAAAAGAACTTAAAAATCAGAAATCAAATCTTTCAAAGGTTTCATTTTTCAGAATTTTTAGCAAATTAACAAATTTTCCAGTTGGCTGGTACTTTCTGTTTATCTACCAGCATTACATTTTCTATGGAAATTTTTGACATTTTATCTAATTCTTTATTGGTTGATATTTCTCTACAACTCCCAACACAACTGCTACAGAAGTTACCACTACTTGATGAATTAGTCAGTTCCTTAATAGTTGAAAATTACTTAATCATTCATTCTTTCCATGTGTTCAGCCAACTGAACCTGCCTATTGTCATAAACTCAATTAGTGAAATAATGAGCTGAGTTAGAGCCACTTAAATCAGTATCTCTTTTTCCATCTTTTTCCCTTAAGTTTTGGTAGAGCATGCAAAGTTGAATTTGGCAAATATAAAAATGCACGTGTGCACATTGCGTATTTCTAAGGCACACCTAAAAAACAGGATTTTGTTTGCTTTTTTCCTATTTGGTTAAACTCTTATTTTCTCTTTTTTCTCACAGTAAAACTGAATTAACTATTATTTGAAGTTACAGTTTCTCCTGAAAGTCTTCTGTAGGCTATTTCCAGGTTGAAGTTTGGTACCAAAGTGATCGTTGTTCACAGCGATAAGTTCTTCTAGCCTTGAAAAATTTATTTATTTATATGTTTTTGTCTTTTTGCCCTTTGAAAGGCTGCTCCTGCAGCATATGGAGGTTCCCAGGCTAGGGGTTGAATTGGAGCTGTAGCCACCGGCCTACGCCAGAGCCACAGCAACGCGGGATCTGAGCCGCATCTGCTCACCACAGCTCACAGCAATGTCGGATCCTTAACCGACTGAGCAAGGCCAGGGATCGAACCCGCAACCTCATGGTTCCTAGTCGGATTCGTTAACCACTGAGCCACGACGCGAACTCCTAGCCTTGAAAAATTTATTTTCTAGTCCCAGAGATTTGGTAGTTCCAATTACCTTTAATTTCACATTTTAGACTGTGATTTACAAGAAGACATTATAAACCACTATTAGTGATCCAAACCTAAGCTAACATTCAATCAATCTCTGGTGCTACCAGTGCTAATAATTCAATGACAATGTATGGACAAATACATTGTATGCAAAGCTAAGTTTGTACATGTGTAAGCAATGACAAATTCTTACTTCTCTGTTTAAGGAGTAAGTTTTGGACACAGAGCATTGGCTATGTGTCAAGCTTAACAACTTTAAAATGCAAAAACGGAGTTCCCATTGTGGCTCAGAGGGTTATGAACCCAATTAGTATCCATGAGGATACAGGTTCGATCCCTGGCCTTGTTCAGTAGGTTAAGGATCTGGTGTTGCCGAAAGTTGTGGTGTAGGTCACAGACACGGCTCAGATCCCTCATGGCTGCGGCTGTGGTCAGCAGTTGCTGCTCAGATACAGCCCCTAGCCTGTAAACTTCCATATGCCACGAGTGCGGCCCTCAAAAGCAAAAAAAAAAAAAAAAAGTTTTATAATGGTCTTAAGAAGGACCATTTTCTTCTTGAAAAATTCATCAGATATGCAAATGAACAGTTTAAGGCCTGAAAGTAATGAAGTCAGACATAGAAGAAATTAGGCTTTGAGCAGATAAGAATTACACAGGCATATTCAATACTTCTTTTTCAGCCCATGAGTGTTCACTATTCTAGGATCTATCTTCACTGCAACATTGAGCAGGGCTACTGTGAGCAATCTGCTTGTTTCTTTAATGGAAATCACACTAATATCCAGATCCTCAAAGCTACAATGAAGGGAAGATTTCCATGTGACCTCAAAACCCTAACTCTTGTCTCTCCACTATCAACAAAGAAGGATTTTGCAATATTTTTAATAAGTGAGCTAGTGGGCATCCTTAAACACAGAAACTCTCCTGGTCAATTAACTGTAATAAAACATGAAAATCCATGACCATTTAAATGTTAAATATTAACTAAATATACGCCTTGCCTTGAAATATGAACCATATCTCTTTCAGCTAAGCTGGTTGTAAAAACAAACTCCATCTGCCATAGTACATTTCCCCATCTCAAGGAAAACAAACAAACAAAAAACCCTAAAATAATGTTACCTATCAATTGACCTAATGTTTGGAGGGTGCTTTGGTGAGCTGCATCTTCCTTCCATAAACACTAAGACAGATATACGAAATGTTATCAAGAGCCCACCGAGTTGTAGACAATTTTTTTTTGTCTTTTGTCTTTTTTTGTTGTTGTTGTTGTTGTTGCTATTTCTTGGGCCACTCCCGCGGCATATGGAGGTTCCCAGGCTAGGGGTTGAATCGGAGCTGTAGCCACCGGCCTATGCCAGAGCCACAGCAACATGGGATCCGAGCCGCGTCTGCAACCTACACTACAGCTCACGGCAACGCCGGATCCTTAACCCTGAGCAAGGGCAGGGACCGAACCCGCAACCTCATGGTTCCTAGTCGGATTCGTTAACCACTGCGCCACGACGGAAACTCCGACAATTTTTTTTTAACAAGCTCAAGACAAATTTCCTCTTGTTCCTGTGACATTTTGGTTAACAAGTTTACCTTGAAGTAATAGTGCAAAAAGATAAAAGACAAAAGTTCAAAGATCTAGAGACAAGCATGAAACCCTCTATCTCCTTCAGAAGAATTACAGGGCTGATGGGTAAATGTCTGCAAACTACATAACCTTGGTAAGATACTGTATTATTAGAAATTTTGGTCTTATACTTATTTTCAATTCAAGATCATGGCATTTACTAAAACCGGCCAATCGAACACTGGTGTGTATTTCTTAAACCATGCACTATGATAAATTTTAAAGTTCAATTGAGACAAAGGGGCTTTTACCACTCCTTATTCAGGATTACCTGTCCTCCACGGTCTCCTTCAAGGGAGACTCAATTCCTCCATGAGGTTTCCCCAGCTTCTCCAAGTCATACAGATTTCTCCATCTTTGATCTTTCTTATGCTTATTGAATCAACCATCTTTTTTTTTTTTAATATTTATTGTTTCATTAAAAGAAATGTCTTATTGTTTCCTCTATACAAATCTTATGCTTCCAACATATTATAGACTACCAGAGAGTGGAAACCAACAGTGCCTTTCTTGTACTCATTACAAAGTCCATTAATTCATTTAAAAATAGTTTTCTCGCCCCTGCAGCATGCCCAGCACTGTGTTAGGAACCAGGAATCCAAAAGTGACAAAAACAGATGCTTTAAGTTCCAATGGAAAATAGAGTTTAAAGGGCAATAGGCATTAATCAAATAAAAAGAATGTAAAATAGCAATGATAAATTCTGCCAGGGGAGAGATGTAGTATTATGAGAGTATATAAATGAAGGGTCAGAAAGGCAGTGCTAGGGAACATCGAGATCTGAAGGGTAGGAATATTGATCTCAGGGTGGCATTCCAGGCAGAGGGATCAGAATGCACAAAGATTATGAGGCAAGAGGAGGCACAGAAAGTTTAACAACTGGAGGAAAACCACTGTAGCTAAAGCAGGGGGAATGAGTGAAGGTGCAACACTGGAACATAACCCATTCTTACCTTTGTTAATAGTTCTCTGTTTATTTTAAAATTTACGGTCCCTTGACCAGTGCTGATTTCACTGACCACTGTATCACATTTTAGCTGAAAAGAGAACAGGTCAAGTAAAACAGGTATGTTAGGAAACAGACCTAATGAGATCTGTAGTTCTAATGCCATCAGACTGACTTTCAAGGGCAGCAGAGTGTCCTCTCTCACAGTCACTGTGTCTGGACCTGGGCCTTGGCCAGTCTCTCCAGTTCCATCATTCTGTTTGCATTGACGCGTTTTCTTCTTTTCCTGACTGGAATGCTACTCTGTATTCAGAGTCTCTTTCTTTCTCTTTCCTATTCTTGTGCTTCAAATTCACCATCTAACATGGCAAAACAGAAGCACCACTTACTTCCATCCTACATACCCTGACATGCAATGAAGTCTTTTTTTATTTCACCCGCCCTGCATGAGAATGAGAGACATGACATCTGTCAGGGCCTCTGCTAAAACAACTCCCACCCACATGTAAAAAGTGAATAATTTAAACACTTCATCTTCAATGAATATGCTTTACATTTTTAACCAATTAAAATGTTCAAAGCACCTGATATACTCATAGAGCTTGGAGAGATACCTGCTGTCTCTGAAGAGCCACTAGTCTTTACTTTTGGGAACTCACAGGAAGTGGAGGAGGAAATATTGTAATTAGGATAATTTTATTCCTGGCATAATTCCTGAAAAAATCTGGGGTGATTTTGTGATCCAATAAACATTTACCTAGCTACCAAAGCTCCTTCACCATATACATCCTTTAAACATCTTTTTCTATGACAGTGACTTTCATTGTTCCACTTCAACATGCCCAAGCCCTTCTCTGTGTCACATGTAATAACCCTATTTAAAAACCAAACTCTGTCCCAAGCCTGCCTTTTCTGAAGGCATTACGCTACCAATTTGATGTGGTCATTCTCCACAATCCTTTCAAGTCCTCTTTTAGATATCAAACCCACCAGAGAAATTAGAACTGAAAGAGCTTTATTAAATCATCTAACCACTTCTCTGCAATCATGATTCTATTTACACCTAATCATTTCTTCTCATATTTTAATGCTCATCTTCTCAGAAACTCATTTTAAAAATTGCAACCCACTGCTCTAATTTATCAAGCTTATTCTCCTAAATGCAGAAGTCCATCCAGCTTCAATCTGTAAATTTAATTAACACTTCGGTCTTCCTGTAAGTGGTTAATCAAAAAATTGAACAATGTCAGCTCAAGAGGAATGTTTTATAACTAATGTGAAAAATCATCCTAACCTTATAGTACATGGCTGAAGTAAATTTAAATTATACTTTCTAAAGTGCCTTGAACAAAGAAACACTATTAAATTCATTTCATGGCTGGGATAGCCTGCAGAGTATTTTTTTTTCTTTGAAATAATGTTTATTATACTGTCAAAAAGAGATAAAGTACCTTCTCTGCCAGTCTCATGGCTTGAATTTGAATGTCTGGTCTTGAATGGTCATTGTTGTTTTCCAGTAGAGAATCCACAGAAAGTTGAAAGTCAGCTACTTCTCTATAGACAGACATTGAAACAGGAAAGGGCTATTACCTTAAAAACATTACTAGTGTAACAAAAAAATACTAACCACTCCAGGTTCTCTACACAGACACTATTTTTATCAGAAGGTGTTACACTTTCAAAATATAGAGCAACTAGAAATGTCATCACCTTTTACTGATTTAGAACTTATCTTGTACCATCTTATAAAATTCTTCCTCTTTCATTATCTAGTTTGTAGGTTGATGATCTCTCTCTGTGAGAGAGGAAGAGCAACCGCCTTATTTGACAGAAATGAAAAATGATATCTGGCAACTTCAATGTCTCCACTAAAATCCTAGTGCAACTAATAAGCTGACTTAGGAAAAAAAAAAAAAGCTCAAGTCTCTTGACCTCTTCTATAATTCTTCCACTCTTCCAAGTGCTTTCTTCTTTCAAGCCCCTTCAATGACCTTTGAAATTTTAAAATATGTTGTTCGACATGAAAAAAAAAAATATTCTTAATACTCAGTAGTTTCCTTAAAAAGATAAGATACTGCCATTTATTCTTTTCACTGGGTTGGGGATGAAACAATGTAAAACAAAGAAACCAAGAAAGAAACACAAAGCAACTGTGAAAACAATAATTTGCTTCTTGAGAGCAGTTATCTAAGGAAGGATGGTAAGGAGTGGAATCAAAGAAGTATATATAGGTGGCTTCAACAGTATCCATAATGTTTGATTTCTAAAAACAAAAAATTGGAAACAAATTAAGACTTGACATGGTAGAACGTGAGCATGAGTGTTCATTACATTATTCCCTACAAATTTTCTGTAGTTTTGAAATTGTTCAATGTATTAAAATAATTATAATTAATATACAAACATCTATACAATTACCCATATTGAACATCTTCTAATGTTTAATAAGGAACTAGAGAATGAGACTCTATGTGCAAAATAAGTGGGTTGAATCATTATCTGTCTGTAACACAAGGCCATATTTTAGAGGAACACAAATGACTTCCTTCTTATCACTCTTAAAATTCAGGCACAAGTGTAAAAATCCTTTGTGACTTCTGATCACATTATAGAACTAGTCAATAATGACCCTTAAGAATCTTCCCGAGCCTTGAGAGTAGCCAAGATGGCAGAGCAGGAAGACCTGGAGCTCATTTCCTCCCACATGCACACCAGAATTCCCAGTATTTACAGAGTAACTATCCATGAAAAAATGACCTGAGGACTGGGAGAAAAGATCTTATACAGATTAAGACATAAAGAAGGTGCCACAATGAGACTGGTAAGAGAGGCAGAGATAGGGTATGGTCAAGACCCATAAATAGGAAGATAATTACGACTGCAGTGGCTTTCCCCAAGAAGTAAACGGTCTGAGACCCACACTGAGTTCCCTTGCCTGGGGGTCTTACACTGAGAAAAGGAGCCCCTAGCATGTTTGGCTTTGAAAGCCAGTGGGGCTTACTTTCAGGAGAGCCAGAGGACTGTGGTAAACAGAGAACTCTCTCTTAAAGGTCTAAGGCCACGATAAAAGCATAACTTGAAATGAACAAGGGTTAGACCCACATGCAGATCTCGAAGAGGCAGGGGGCAAACAGAGCTCACCCTGGGGACAGGGATGGCGGCAGCAGCCAATTTAGGAAGCTCATCATGAGGATAATCTCCCAACAAACAAAAGTCCAGGACTAGAAGGCTTCACAGGGAAATTTTCACAAACATTTAGAGAAATGTTAACATCTACGCCTCTCAAACTATTCCAGAAAACTGTACAGAAAGGAATGTTTCCAAATCTATTCTACAAGGTTAGATCACCCTGATACCCAAACCAGATAAAGATACACTGCAGAAAGAAAACTACAGATCAATATTACTGATAAATACAGATGTAAAAAATCTTCAGCAAAATACTTGCAAATTAAACTCAATAATACATTAAAATGATCATACACCACGACCAAGGGAATTTCACCCAAGGATGCAAGGATGGTTCGAAATCTACAAATCAATCAACATGATACATGATATTAACAACTGGAGAATAGAAATTATAAAAGTTGTCAACAAAACCCAACATCCACCTAGGAAAAACAACTCTCAACAAAGTGGGCACAGAGGGTATATATACCTCAACATCATAAAGGCCATATGTGACATGCCCACGGTTAACATCATACTCAAGTTGAGAAGCTGAAAGCATTTCTTCTAAGATTAGGAACCAGACACTCTCACCACTTTTATTCACTATAGTATTAGAAGTCCTAGCCACAGCAATCAGACAAGAAATAGGAAGAGTCAAAATTGAAAAAGAAAAAGCAAAACTGTTACTGTATACAAACGACATACTATACACAGAAATCCCCAAGAAGCCACCAAACTACTAGAACTCTTCAATGAAGAGTTGCAGTATACAAAATTAACATACAGAAATCTATTCCATTTCTATATACTAACAATGAACTATTAGACAGAAACTGAAGAAAATAGTCTCATTCACAATCATATTAAAAATAATAAGATACCTGGGAGTGAATTAAGGAGTAAAAGATTTGCAATAAGACACTGATGAAAGAAACTGAAGATGACACAAACAGATGGAAAAATATACCATGCTCTTGGACTGGAAGAATTAATATTGTTAAAATGATCATACTACCCAAGGCAATGTACAGATTCAATGCAATCCCTATCAAACACGAATGGTATTTTCCACAGAACTAGAGCAAAATATTCTAAAATTTGTATGGAAACACAAAAGACCCTGAATAGCCAGAATAATCTTGAGAAACAACAACAAAACTGAAGGTATAATGCTCTTTGATTTCAAACTATACCACAAGCTATATTAATCAAAATAGTATTAATCAACACAGACACATAGATCAATGGAATAGAATACAAAGCCCAGTAGTAAACCAACATTTATATGGGCAATTTATCTGATAAAGAAGGCAAGAATACACAATGGGGAAAATACCATCTTTTCAAAAATTAGTGTTGGGGAAATTGGACATTTACATGCCAAAAAAAAAAAAAAAAAGTGGACTATGCTCTAACACCAGGCACGAAAATAAGTAAAATGAGATTAAAGAATTAAATGTTAAGACCTGAAAAATAAAACTAGAAAATACAAGCAATATGCTCTTTGACATTAATCTTAGTATTATTATTATTTTGGGGGGGTTATGTCTCCTCAGGCAAGGAAAACAAAGCAAAAATAAACCAATGGGAGCTAGTCAATCTAAAAATCTTTTGCGGGGGTGGGGAGGGAAAAGATGGTGGAGTAGAAAAATTCAAGCTTACCTCCTCTCATGAAAACAGCAAAATTACAGCTGATTGCCAAACAACCATCAAAAAAAGAGACTAGAAGCTGCCAAAAAAGAACCTACACCCAAAGACAAAGAAGCCACAATGAGATGGTAGGAGGGGTGCTTTTGTGCAATTCCCATACACACCAGGTGGGTGATCCACATATTGGAAAATAACTATGTCACAGAGGATCTCCAACAGGCGTGAGTGTTTCAAACCCCATGCCAAGTCCTCCAGCCTGGGGGTCTGGCATTGGCAGGAGGAGCTCCTGGAGCATTTGGCGAAAGGCCAGTGGGGCTTGAGGGCAGGAGCTCTATAGAACTAGGGGAACAGGGGTGATGCTGAAGGCCAGTGGGGCTTGAGGGCAGGAGCTCTATAGGACTGGGGGAACAGGGACGTCACTCTTGGAGGGTGCACACAGGGTTTATGTGCTCTGGGTCCCAGAGTAAAGCAGGGACTCCATAAGAATCTGGGTGAGACACACCTGTGGGTCACAGAAGGTCTCCTGGGAAAGCAGGGGGTGGCTGTGGCTTGCTGAGGAGGCAGGACATTGGAAGCTGAGGTCCCAGTGAATAATCCTCAGCAGGAGATCCCCTGGAGGCTGCCATATGTATATATATTTTTTCTTTTTATGGCCATACCTGTAGCATATGGAAGTTTCCAGGCCAGGGTCAAATTGGAGCTGCAGCTGAAGCTCACACCACAGCTATGGCAACACCGGATCTAACCCAAAACTACAACCCGTCCCACAGCCTGCAGCAACGCTGGATCCCCAACCCACCGAGCAAGGCCAGGGACCAAACCTCACAGAGACAAGGTTGGGTCCTCAACCCACGAGATACAATGGGAACTCTAAGGCTGCCATTTTGAAAAACTCTGCCTCAACCATCAGGGCTGAGAAGCCCCAGGCCAAACAACAAGCAGAATGGGAACACCACACCACCTATCAGCACACAGGCTTCTTTCCAGGCACAGGGCTGCCTCTAACACCAAGAGACAAAGCCAGTCAGGACTGAAAACCATCTAAATATACATCAACAGGAGAGCATTAAGAGTATTACTTAACTATTGTTAAAAAGTGGTATTTCCAAAAAAAACGATGCAAGGCAAAAGGTTCAAAATCGTACATGGAGTAGTTTTACGGCTATGACATTTGAAAGGCTGAAAGACATATTCAAAGAGAAAACAAAAAATCCACCACCTTGCTAACATCAGTTGTCTCACTGTAGTAGGAGTTATTAGGAATTTTTCCCTCTTCTTATTCTTCTGTGCTTTCTTGAATTTCCTTAAGATTATCTGTTTTGCTTTTGTGATAGAAAAACTAATTAAAAACAAAAAACTTCTATATCTAGACTATGGAAAGCAGTAAATGTCAAAATAGTCCACTATGAAGAAGAGTGGGTAGGGGTGCAGCCGAAACAAAACTGGCTATGTGCTAATGATTATGAGTGATGGGCACAGAGGAGTTAATTAAACTATTTCCTCTACTTTAGCATCATTCATAATTAAAGAAAAATAAAAATAAATTTAATAAGCAACTTTCCCACTACTTCTGGGCAGTTGCTGTTGTGGTTTCAGAGGGAAATCCATAGATCTGAGTAGTACCGGCTTGTAATACTGATGTCCACTGCAAGCAGTATAAATAGGAATTTCACTACAGTTGAAAATACAGTTGACCCTTAAACAATGTGGTGAGTATGGGCGCTGACCCTCCAAGCAGCTGACAATCTGAGTATAATTTTACAGTCATCCTTTCAAATTCATGGTTCTGTATCCATGGATTATACTAATTGTGGATCAGGTAGTGCTGTAGTTCATACTAATTGACAAAAAAAAAAATCTATGTGTAAGTGGACCTACGCTGTTCAAACCCACGTTGTTCACAGGTCAACTGTATAACTGAGAGAATTAAGAGACTTGAGAAAACTGATGGGAGTTCCCATTGTGGCTCAGTGGAAATGACTCTGACTAGCATCCATGAGGATGCAGGTTCGATCCCTGGCCTCGCTCTGTGGGTTAAGGATCTGGTGTTGCCATGAGCTGTGGTATAATTTGCAGACACGGCTCAGATCCCATGTTGCTGTGGCTGTGGCTAGGCCAGTGGCTACAGCTCCAATTTGACCCCTAGCCTGGGAATCTCCATATGCTGCAGGTGCAGCCCTAAAAATACAAAAAGGAAAAAAAAAAAAAAGACCTGAGAATATTGATTCATATCACATTAACAAAAATAATATTTCCTAATTCTCCTGGTACGTAATAGCATTTTAGAATAAAGTTAGAAATATGAAAGAGTTAGGCTTTGTTTTAAATACTGCAAAAGACACTTGGGTTTATTAAGGCAAAGCAGTAGAGATTTCCTTTGTTTAAATAAATAGATTTATTTGTTAATTAATTAATTAGTTAATTTGTTTTTGTCTTTTTAGGGCCACATCCACAGCATATGGAGGTTCCCAGGCTAGGGGTCGAATCAGAGCTGTAGCTGCTAGCCTACACCACAGCCACAGCAATGTCGGATCCAAGCTGTGTCTGTGACCTACACCACAGCTCATGGTAACACGGGATCCTTAACCCACAGAGTGAGGCCTGGGATGGAACCTATGTTCTCATGGATACTAATCAGGTTCGTTAACCATTGAGTCATGATGAGAACTCCTGTTTAAATAAATTTAATGTGCAGAATACTAGACTAATAGTCTAGAAAAACTGAGTTTCTCTCCAATATTTATTTTCTATAGACCTAAGTCTTAGTTTCACATTGTTAAAATGAAGCTGCCTAAAGGAAGTCCAAGCAGGTAATGGAAATCTTATTCAGAAGATGGGCCAAGACAATAGGCACATGAAAAGATGTTCAATATTATTAATTACTAGGAAAATACAATCAAAACCATGAGATATCACCTTGCACCTGTTAGAATGATTACTGTCAAAGAGGTGAGAAATAATAAGTGTTGGCAAGGATGTGGAGAAATGGGAACCCTCGTATATTGTTGGTGGGAATGTAAATTGGTACTATGGAGATTCCTCAAAAAATTAAGACTAAAATTAAGACTAGAACTATTATATTATGATCCTGCTGTCCTGCTTCTGGTTATCTATCCAAAGAATATAAAAACACTAATTTGAAAATATATATGAACCCCTATGTTCACTGAGGCATTATTTGTAATTAGCCGAGGTATGGCAACAACCTGAGTGCCCATCAATGGAAGAATGGATAAAGAAGATACGGTACGCGTGCGTGCGTGTGTGTGTGTATGTACATGTATATGTGGTGGAACACTACTCAGCCATAGAAAAAGATTAAATCTTGCCATTTGGGACAACATGGATGGACCTTGGGGTACTATGCTAAATGAAATAAATCAAAGAAAGATCAATACCAAATGATTTGGCTCATATGTGGAATATAAAAAACAAAAGCACAAACAAAATAAGTGAACAAACCAAAACAAACATGTAGGCATAGAGACCAAGCAGTGGTTACCGGCGGGGGAGGGGGAGAGTGAAATAGATAAAAAGAATCAACTATATGGTGACAGAAATTAAATATTTGGTGGTAAGCAAACTGTGCTATATACACAAGCAGAAGTACAATACTGCATGCAGGAAACTTACATAAATGTGCAAAACGTCCTTTACAGATTTTATGAAACAGGTAACTGGTTTGCAACATCACATCAGCTTACATATAATTATACGGCCCATCTTTTGGTCAGTGGTTGCCTCTGTTTTTAGAACTCAATACAGATGAAGTTGTAGCAGACCACTTTAAAGATGCTCTCTTTTACAAGACTTTTTCTTCTTTTTCCACTTATCTCTTTGTCCTAATCTGGGAAGAAGAATATTCATTCTACTCTATCCTAAAATCCTGATAAAGTTAAGGGGACAAAATGTAAGCACATAATGGTACTTTTAATTATATCTTTCTAAAGCTTAGGGCTTAAGTGCCTATTATGCAGCTAACTTCTTGTCATTATTAATTGACAAGAGGATATTTTTTCCAAGTATTGAAATTGTCTAGCCAACTGATAAATATCAATAAGAATGACAAAACTCACAAAGAGATAGATATCTCTCTAAATCCAAGAACCAATATAGGTTGTATGTAGTCCTAACCAATAGTTGTCTATCACTGGGGGGTCTTCAAATGGAAACAAATAAGCAAAAAAGCCCAAAACAAAAAACACAAAAAAACCTAGCCGGTAAATAAGGCACAGCAATATTCAAGTATCAACAATTTCAAGTATTAGATAGGTGTGTAATTTCTAAGATCCCTTCAAAACTCCTGATTTTCTAACCACAATTTTAGTTCCTTTATTTGCTGGTTACATAAATAAATTCGAGCCTCATTCCTAATTTTTCTCAAAGAATGCCACAATTATAGTTATCAGAATAAACATCAAAATAACAAGAGAATGCTAATATATTCTGCCATGTTTGAGTATGTAAAATATAGATTTTAATCTATGTTAGGTTAATATCTTATGATTAATTTCAAGGACTATTTTGTAAACCGAAGAGCAACTTTTGGGGTTTTTTTTGTATAGTGACAAAGTCAGCAATGTTTAAGATCATTACAAATATATTATACTTAACTCTTTTCTGGAAATTGGAACTGCAGATATTGACTTGATCAAGTTTTCTGGTGGGAGATCCAACACTCTGGAAAGCTAAAAATCAAAAAGAGCAAAACAGAGCAAGATTATTAATTTATTTGTTCCAGATTCAATGGAATGCTATTCAACAATTTAAAAAAATACTGAAGGAGTTCCCATTGCAGCTCAACAGAAACAAATCTGACCAGCATCCATGAGGGTGCAGGTTTGACCCCAGGCCTCGCTCAGTGGGTTAAGGATCCAGCGCTGTGGTATAGGCTGCAGATGCAGTTCTGATCTGGCATTGCTGTGGCTGTGGTGTAGGACAGCGGCTACAGCTCCAACTTGCCCCTTGGTCTGGAAATTTCCATATGCCATAGATGCGGCCCTAAAAAAAAAAGATCAAAAAAACCTTGAAATATTTAGCATAAATGAGCCTCAAATGCACTATGCTAAGTAACAAAGCCAGATTCAAAAGGGAAAATAGTGTATGATTCTATTTATTTGACATTCTGGGAAATCCAAAACTATAAGGATGAACAGATCAGTGGAATTGTGTGAGAAGAGTGTTTGACCATAAACTGGCAAACAGAACTGTTTACCAAAAAGGATAAATTTTATATTTGCTAACTTAAAAATAAATTTAAAAAATCTGTTACAAAAAGAGACTGGATAAACTTCGAGGATCAAAGATAATTTGTTTTCTTTCATTTATAATGCAATTATTGAGTGCCTATTTTGTTCTAGGCACTGTTTTAAGAGTTGGGATACAGCAGTAAAGAGGCAAAAATCTCATGTTACTTAAAAATAACAAGCAAAAAAATAAATAAGAGGGGGAATCCGATTCCCAGGCTCTATCGAAAGTTTACTCATTTGCATTTCTGAAAAGCTCACTGAATGATTGTAAGGCACAGTCACAGCTGTGAACCATCACCCTTGAAATTTGTTGGAGACACTCCCATTTATTAAATGCTTCTTACATGACAGACATCTTACATGGTTAATTTTTCTTTGAAACAAAATTTCACACTGTTATAAGCCTCCATTTCATGAATGATGAAATGTACAGAAAATTTATGTAACTTGCTTAAGTGGAAAAGCTGGGATGTGAACACAAGCTATCTATAACCAGAAGATACATTCGGCCCCTCTGTCATATCCATAGCCTTTCGATGAGAAATGCATGAAAATAAGACACTGAAATAGCAGTACAACCATAATGAATTTAAAACTGCCTTCATCCTTCTTCCACATTTCCTCAATCTTTATCTAAGCTCTGCAATGGACAAGTCATGGCTGTTGAGAGAAGTGAAAGGGAGCGATGGGGTAAAGGGGAAAAGTAAAGAATGTAAGAAGAGATCAAGAAGCAGTCTTCTTCAGAAGTGTTTGCAAGTGTTCAAGAGGAAAGGAATAAACTAAAACCACTATCTCCTGATTGTAATAATACTTTTTCTATTATCGAAATAAATCATTTGTTGAATTTTATAAATGTAAAAATAAAAAAAATCAAGACTTCCAGGCCTGGAGCAGTCTTCAAAGTTCTCAGTACATTTCTGCTTTGGTCTAGTATATGTTGATTTTTAAATTTAAATCTCAAAGTATAGTCTTTATTTTTAAATTCTAGTCTTTAGGAATTGAATTACTGTATCCTTTGCAAAAAAAAAGGTTTTTTTCCTTAGGATATTTTCTAAAAAATGGATAAGTATTTCCAAAGCACTTACAGAATAAAGGCTGTAACAGTTCTTGTTTATATTACAAAATGTTCCTGACAATACAGATACATCAGTAATAAAGGCTCTATAATTCCTCTTAAAAAAAAAAAAGAATTCCAGTTCTATTTTTACTAGGTATGAGTCCTTGGGAAAGTCATTTTACATCAGCAAGCTTCAGCTTTCACATCTGAAAAATGGGGATAATAAATCTATTAAATAATAAACTAGGGCTCTGTGAGGACTAACAAAATTGTGTCACATAACAAGCATGTAATAAATATTATTTCCTTTTTCCTTTAGAAGGCTTTATTTTAGACATAACATCTTTCAAACACTCATAGCCACTAAGATATCCTGCCTATCTTAAATATAACTAAACTCTACTAAAAAGCAAAACAAAGAATGTTGTTCACCATCCAGCTATACATGGATTAAGTCTAATATTAGCCACCGCA
Organism: Phacochoerus africanus; assembly: GCF_016906955.1. Taxonomy (NCBI): domain Eukaryota; kingdom Metazoa; phylum Chordata; class Mammalia; order Artiodactyla; family Suidae; genus Phacochoerus; species Phacochoerus africanus. The sequence goes on from NC_062545.1 coordinate 55,903,826, forward strand.
GTCACTGACCAATAATGTATTCTGAGAGGAATTTGGGATGAAAAAATAGGATGAGGCACTCTGTGCTTTGGACAAGCAGTAAGTTAGACATATATCTCAGGAAAAATTTTAACAAGCCCAGGTTCTTGTATCTTTCCATACTTAGAAAAGCACTAAAATCATTAACTGAGATATCCTTGTGACTAGCACTAATCTTTTACTGAGATGTAAGCCTGATTGTACGTATTCTCCAGCCAAAAACCATGATTAAACCATTTTTTTCCCCTACCTCTTTGGAGCAATTTACTCAGAGGTACTGAGGGGCCGTCTCCTAGGCTACAGTCCTCAATAAGGTACCTGAATAAAACTGAAAATCACAACTCTTACACTGTGCATTTTTCATCCAGTCAATATAGGCCAATTTTAAAGCATTTCGGCTCACAAGTAAGTTGTGAACTTAGGTAATAAAACGTTTACATTCAAATGAACAACACAAAAAATTCTGATACAAACTAAAAACTACTTAAAAATTGTTTATTTCTTCTATTATTATATCTCATTTGCTCCAAAAGACCTCTGAGGGGGCTTAAACCATAAAAATGTAGGTATAAAATTATACCAGGAAACCCAAGCTAATTATGCTTCTTGGCAACCAAGGTACAAAGGGAATCTAAACCTTTTAGAGCACTTTCTAAACCTCTTTTGAGAGCCAGCAAGTCAGCAGGAACAAACTCTTCCTAAAAGTAAATTCTAAGACCAAGTTATATACACATGAAGATGTGAAGACCAAAATAGAAAATATCTTCAACAATAACTTCACAAAGGCACAAAAACATTCTTACACGATATAAATTACAAAAACCAAAAAGAAAGGGAGTGGGAAGAAGGAGGAATGGGGACTAACAGTTTCATGAGATAATTTCAGGTTTGCAAGATGAAAAGAGTTCTGGAGATGGTTGTTGGTGGTGGTTGCACAACAAGGTGAATGTACTTAATGCCACTAAAAGGTACATTTTAAAATGATTAAGATGGTAACTTTTATGTTATTTGTATTTTACCACAATTATAACAAAGCCCCCCAAAACAGACTCTGGGATTAAGTAGTGGAATGAAATCTTCATTACATAATCTTCCATTTCCTACCCATTATCAATTTAAAATTAAAAGGAAGGAATAAAGGAAGCAGAGGAGAAAGGAAGGAAAGCAGGTAGTAAATGAGCAAGTTAGCTGGTTCTCCAGCTATGTGTACACACAATAGGCATAGCCCAAAGTTATAAACTTCAAAAGTGGTAGCCAGAGCTCCCGTTGTGGCTTGTGGCGCAGCGGAAAGGAATCTCACTATGAACCATAAGGTTGTGGGTTCAATCCCTGGCCTCGCTCAGTGAGTTAAGGATCTGGTGTTGCTGTGAGCTGTGGTGTAGGTCGAAGTCTTGGCTCAGATCTGGTGTGGCTGTGGCTGCGGTGTAGGTGGGCTTAGACCCCTCGCCTGGGAATCTCCATGTGCCGCAGGTGTGGCCCTAAACGGACAAAAGACAAAAAAAAAAAAAGTGGTAGCCAAGGAAAGATACAGCAGATTCTGAGGAGGAAGGGAACAGCCCTCTTTGGCAAGGCTCTTAAACTGAATTAATAATTCTCATCAATACCCCACACCTGGAGAGAAAACACTGAACTGAATTCTATTATTTTTTTTCATCTGTGACTGAGAGATGCTACAGAACTGCAGCAGAGAATGAGAAAAACAGAGAAGTGAATTTCAACACTTCTGGCAAAAGGGAGGATTCTAGGGCAAACTGAGGGTCTCCCCAGTGGAAATACCTTCCCCAATAACAAGTGTGTGGCAAGGGCAGAAGAGTAAGAGAAAATAGGAAGATGGAAAAATATCAGAACTAGCTGGCAAAAATATGCAGGAGTAATGTGTACAGGTCATCACAACCTCCTGGAGAGACAAAAGAGGAATGGAAAGCTGCAGAGTTTATATTTTTGTAACCACAAAAGTTAGGTAAGACAAGAACAAATCAGACATGGAGAGTGAAGTCACCCACATGGGGCAGAAACAAATAGAAAGTCTGTGCAGAGCTGTCAAGTATTAGCAAGATGAAAAAGAATAGGCATGAAAAGAGGCAAACAAATTGAAAGAAAGATATGGAGAGAGAGGGGCAGGAACTTCAAGAGAAAAAGAATGATAGGAATGTGGCAAACAGGAGATCAAAGAACTCTAGAAGAAAAATATAGCCTAATGAATACAAAGACATTCTTTATAAGTACTTCAAGATTTGTGAATATAATGAACAAGAACTAAAAGATGAAAAAACAACAGGGATAAAAGGGAGTCTAAAGATTAAATAAACAAATGGATGATCAAACATTTTTTATTATGGAACTAAGAAACAAAGAGTAGGCAGAACTGAAAATAAAAGTATAACACAGAAAGGCTAAGATAATCAGAGAATATCAAATTTTTAAAATATAAAGCAATCAGAGAAAGATAAATAAAATTGGGTACAAGATAATCCAACCTTGGGATAACTGGTGTCCCCAAAACGAGCAGCAAAGAAGCAAGCAGACAGGAAGAGAGACTGGTACACTTGTTCTCCAGCAGCAATAAGGATAGAGAGACAAAGCTCAAAGCCACACTCTTCAGAAAGTGAGAGTCAAGATACAAAAGATTCTCAAGCAGAATGGAACAACCTTATTTATCTAGCAGGGCTCCTAACTTGGTCTCATTTATCAGAAGCAATAGAGATGAATGAACAAAACCCAAGAAAAATAAGAAGTATTCATAGATATATAACTTGGCTTCCCTAAAAGCAGGGCCTGGGAAAAGGACTGTGTGCAGGTAGTTAATTATTTAGGAGGTAATTCCTGTGGGTAGAAGTGATATACTACAGAGAGTGAGAGAGGAGAAAAAGTTAACGTAAGTTTGTGGTCTCAAGGTCACTGCTGTAGGCAATAGGGGCTTAATTTCCATGGTACTTTCCAAGAAGCATACACAATGTATACCAAAACTGTCTATCCAAAAATATGAAGTAGGAGCTTCCATGCCCCATTAATTGAGGGCTGTCCTTGAGGGTGTTAACTCTGCCACACTTAAGCTGAGTATGGTTGGGACAAGCAGGCTTTCAGACAGGACAAAGTACCATTAACAGTAAGTGAATGGAAGCACATGTAGACCATTCATACAAGCGGCAGCCAGAATCAGAGGTGTGACCAAGGTGATAAGAGCTAGGGTATAATATTAAATAAAAGGGAAGTGGTCCTGGGAATAAAGAATGAAATCCAAATTATGGTATATTACTGCAAGGACACACTATTCAGCAGTAAAATAAAAGGCCTGGACCTCCATGAACCATTATGAAGAAATCTTTTTTAAAATTTGAAGCAAACTAAAACCCCAAGTTACAGAAGGATAATTACAGTTGGATTACCACTTATATAAAATTTAATAACTTGCAAAACACTATTTAGGGATACATTCATAGGCAGTAAGTGATATGCATAAATATGATAAACACAAAACCTCACAAATGAGGAAAGAGTTTGCAACCAGAGATGGGTACCCAGGTGATTTTAGTAGTATCCATAATAGTTTATTTCTCAACATGGGTGTTGGGGAGATGTAGAGTAATAGTATCCCGCTCCATGATTAAATAGTGCCTAAAAAAAAAGGAAATCTACAGATCAAAATAAATGACTATGTCAGGAAAACAATACAGAAAATTCAACAGTGAGATACGTCCTGGTTGAGTTACTTTATTTCAAAAACAAAGCACCCAATCAAGAAAACTCCAGGAGTTCTGCTTCTGCGCAACAGGATAAGCGCTGTTGTGGGAGTGCTGGGATATGGGTTCAATCCTGGGCCCAGCAGAGTGGGTTAAGGATCCAGTGTTGCTGCAGCTGCAGTTTGCATCTGATCCCTGGCCTGGGAACTCTATATGCTGCAGCGCAGCCAAAAATGGGGAAAAAAAAAAGAAGAAAATTCCGGAGATGAAATAAATGTACTTTACTTCATAGCCATGTTACCTAATCACAAAGATCATGATCGAGCTAAAGCAAATAAGTTAGTAATGATATTACATAGAGCGAGATTCATCTACTGGGGAAGTTACAAATTGATATGCTTGTTTCACTTGCTTAGTTGTTTTTTTAATGTGAATTAGTGGTCAACAGATGAAAACTAGAAAATTAAAGTAACATTAGAGTGTTGTATGCATTTGTATCCATGGTAATAGATTCTGGAAAATAAAAAATCAGAACTAAATAATCTAGTGTCATTGTTTATTTCTAAAATGAAGATACCCACACCACACAGCAGTGACCTAAGCCTAAGCAGTGACAAAGCTGGATACTTAACTACTATACTACAAGGAACTCCACTAAATCTATTGTTTTGTCTCTAAATATGTCAAATTTCTGATGATTTAGCGCTCCTTTAGACACATCTAGAATTATTTTATCTAAGCCATAAGTCCTTAAAAAGTAAAAAAACAAAAACAAAAAAAAACCTTTCTTGAAAAATTATTCATAAAGAAATCCAGCCATTTAAGCCATATATCTGGAAAAGGATTAGTGGTAAGTATCTTATCTAATTCAATATAAAATGAATACAAGTCATGCAAATATCATTAATAACACACTATAAGTGTCATAAACTTTAAGTGAGAAAGTTACTGAAACAAATTAGGAGAGGCAGAGAGAGGAAAACCAAACTATAAGAGTATTAAGTCCTCATCTCCCAAGGCAGGAGTTGATACTGCCTAAATCTGAAACACCAAGATTTAAAAAAAACTTATAATTAAAATACACTATTACATTACTTTCAGGTGTAAAACAGTGATTCAATATTTTTATGTATTATGAAATAATCACCAAAATAAGTGCAGTTACCATCTGTCACCATACAAAGTTGTTACAAAATTACTACTATATTACATTATATTAAATCCCATGATTTATTTACTTTTTACTGGAAGTTGTAGCTCTTAATCCTCTTTACCTATTTTGTTGGATCTCCTACCTGCTCCCTTCTGGCAACCAAGAGTTTGTTCTCTGTATCTATGAGTCTCTGAAACATCAAGATTTAAAAAAACAAAAAAACACCCTCCAAACTGTGATGTTTTCCCTAATATCTTTAACCGTAGAGGACTGGTTTAGGACATATATCAATAATCCTTTGAAGTGCACTTTGGTTTCTTTTTCTTTTGTTAAATTCAAGCAAAACTGTATTTAATACTTTTTACTTAAAACTGCATTTACATTATGAATACTTGGGGAATCACAATACTTTTTTTTTTTTTTTGGTCTTTTTGCCTTTTCTAGGGCCACTCCCATGGCCTGTGGAGGTTCCCTGGCTAGAGGTCGAATTGGAGCTGTAGCCACCAGCCTACGCCAGAGTCACAGCAACTCGGGATCCCAGCCGTGTCTGCAACCTACAGCAGAGCTCACGGCAATGCAGGATCCTTAACCCGCTGAGCAAGGGCAGGGACCAAACCTGCAACCTCATGGTTCCTAGTCGGATTCGTTAACCACTGTGCCACGAAGGGAACTCCCACAATACTTTTATACTTTTAGCAGTTGGACATTTTCCATTCTAAAACTTAAAACTCATTACAGGTGTGGCTCAGTGGTAATGAATCCGACTAGTATCCATGAGGATGGGGGTACGATCCCTGGCCTTGCTCAGGGGGTTAAGTGTCTGGCGTTGCCATGAACTGTGGTGTAGATCGCAGACGGGGCTTGGATCTGTCATTGCTGTGGCTGTGGTGTAGGCCAGGAGCTGTAGCTCTAATTCAACCCCTAGCCTGGGGACTTCTATATGCCACGTTCAGGCCTAAAAAAAAAAAGAAAAAAACTCATTACAACACAGCCCAATTTTTATAAAAAGCATATTTATCCTGTCTTCTTATGTTCCTTCTTTTTTTTTTTCCTGCTTGCAAATATGCAAAGAAATATATCTAAAATAAAGGTCAGTCAATGTTAGTAATAATGATTATTCATGGAGGAGGTTTTTTAAAAAAATTCTTTGCATCTCATTGTACTGCTTAATTCTTTATGATAAACAGGTATTATTTTTGAAAATGAGACTTTTTCCTTTACCAAAGCACAACTTCATTAAAGTATCTACTGTTAAGGAATTTCTACTGAAAATTAAGCAGTATGGCTCAGATATGTACCTTTCTGTTTATCTAACTTCAAGTGGGGCTGCTGGACTATACCCTGAAGGCCTGGAAACCTTGTTATTGCCCAGCCTGGAGACTGAAGAAAGAGCCTGGAGACAGTGACAGAGACATCAATGATTGTCTCAGAGGATCTTATGTATCTGAAGAAAGACCTGGAACAACACCCCACTGTTTACGGCAAACAGCAAGCAGGACATGGCAGCAATCTTTGCTACTTGGGGGAGAAGGCATCTGCCATTTATAAGGGAATTGATGTCAGGATGGGTCATCAGTTACCAGAAAAACTAGCAGCTGAGGCAGGAGGAAAGCAAGTAGCAGTTACTGATTAACCCTATAATTAGGACGATTGGATAGTTATTTGAGTAAAGCGGGGCCTCATCAGCAGGGGAAAATACAGAGAGCAAGAGAATAGCCTGACCATACAAAGACTAAAGCTTTCACCTAGGTTAGTGGATAATAATTAGGTCCCCAACACTAGAAAACCTCTGGGGTGTAGTGGTGTGGAGAAGGGGTTCAAAATACCAAATCCTCATAATTCTAACATAATGACTATTACTGCATGTATACCATGTACAAAAACAATCCTAAGCACTATATTTCTATTAATTCATTGAATCTTAATGACAAGCAAATAAGGGAGCTAAATAATTTTCCAGATTTTACAGATGAAGTACAGTGAACTTACACACCTATCAGAGAAGCTGGATTTAAAGTTCTAATCACTGTACCAGTGGTTCCCACATTTTGCTGCACATAGGAATGACCCAAAGATATTAAACACTGATGCCTCGCTTGCACATGCAAATATTCTGTTTAATATAAGGTGCAGCTCCCACTAAGGTGCAACGGGACTGACAGTGTCTCTGCAATGGGGATCCGGCATTGCTGTGATCCCCGACCTGGCACAGTGAGTTAAGGATCCGGCCAAAAAAAGAGGGGGAGGGGTGTGACCTGGGAAACAAATGTTAAGTTTCAGTGTTGACACTAAGGTGAGGTAAAGCATAGGGACCACTGCACTATACTTTTCTGTTTCCCAGTCATCCTTGGCTTATGGTTATCAAGCCTTAATGAACATCAGAATCATCTGATAAGCTTTAGAACTTCAAGGTCTCCACCTCACCCCAGGCCAAAGGGCCTGGGCTTAGGTGTTTAATGCTTCCCAGGTGATTCCAGTTTCAGACAAAGGCAGAAGCGCTGCATAGGAAGATACCAGCTGCCTCCCATGTTAACAATTGGTGCCTGAGCTAGTGACTGTTTTAAATTAATTAGAGGAGTATCTTTCACGCGAATTGGGCACAAAAAGAGAAGAAAAAAGTTAAGGACCACTGTCAAGTGGTTAATGTCAGCATGGTTTTTCATATATCTACATTCTCATAGGTTCAGAATTATTCTGGAAATAAAATTTAATTTAACTGTCTCTGAGATTGGATTTAGCATTCTCCCTGATGAGAATGTGACCTATGAGTTTCCTTAGCTACCAGTTTTGTTTTTTGTTTTTTTTTTCCTTTTTTCCCCTCTAGGCCAAGGTTATCAACTGGCATTGGGCTTCATCTGGGGCTACCACAGGTAAAACAAGGGCCTACTGATAATTATCTACTTGAGGTCTCATATTAAGAAAGAAAAAATCCTTTACAGAATATGCTAAAAGTTTAGTCAATGAAAATAAAATAATAAAAGACTAAGGCTCAAAACTTTAAAAGAGAAATGAAGGAGTTCCCGTCGTGGCTCAGTGGTTGACGAATCCGACTAGGGACTATGGGGTTGTGGGTTTGATCCCTGGCCTTGCTCAGTGGGCTGGGGATCTGGCATTGCTGTGAGCTGTGGTGTGGGTTGCAGATGCGGCTCGGATTCCGAGTTGCTGTGGTTCTGGTGTAGGCCGGCAGCTAAAGCTCCAATTAGACCCCTAGCCTGGGAACCTCCACAGGCCGCGGGAGCGGCCCTAGCAAAGGCAAAAAGACAAAAAAAACCAAACCAAACAAAAAATAATAAAAGAGAAATGAAATCCACAAAGTATTAGGCACAGACCTTGAGAAATAAACTGAATATCTTGTAACTGAATGAAGAGAAAATCTGAGGTTGAAAGCAGGGAGCACTTCTTAAAGGGAACATCAAAGTGAAAATCCACATATGCCAGATCTGGTTTGGGAAATTAAGACAAAAGATTCTAATGACTGATATGCATTGAGTGTTATAATACCAGGTACAAGTCTAAGCCTTGGATTTGATGACCTAAGATTAAAGATTCTAATACAGTACAATCTTTGGCTCCTAGGGTACCCAGCATGAGAAAGCCCACAATTAATTAGCTCGTGGGCAGTTCTTAACCATTCCTTTTCCTAGCACAAAGGCACATGTACATCCTACCCTTAGCATCCAGGTACTGAACACAAAGCCAGTACCTGGATACTAAGGGTTGTACCTTAGTACAATCAGTCTTGCTCTTGATTGGCTCTAAATTCAGTTAAGAGCTAAAATTGCCAGGTTCAACATCAAAATCTCTAGTAACTGCATAACACCCCCAATTTTGCTAATAGAAAAGAGAGCCGTATGCTTTAGCAAAGCAAAACCAAACATATAGGTGGCAGAAATGCTATCTTCTGAAAATTAGTTCTGTATCTTTATCCATATAACACAGTCTACCAGGCAATGGGTTTTAAAATTCTTGAGGAGTTCCCTTCATAGCTTAGCAGAAACGAATCCAACTAGCATCCATAAGGACACAAGTTCGATCCCTGGTCTTGCTCAGTGGGATAAGCATCTGGCGTTGCCATGAGCTGTGGTGTAGGTCATAGACACAGCTCAGATCTAATGTTGCTGTGGCTGTGGTGTAGGCCAACGGCTACATCTCTGATTTGACCCCTAGCCTAGGAACCTCCACATGCTGGGGGTGCAGCCCTGAAAAGACAAAAAAAAAAAAAAAACACACAAAAAACCAAACCAAAAAAAACCCACAAAACCTTGAAAGATTATCAATCCCTTCTGGATCTTAAACTGTCAACTACCCCTGTTCATTTCTCATTTCTAACTCTAATATAATAACCAGGTCAGGTGTGTGTGTTTGTCATCAAGAGCCAATGCACACAAGCACTTTTGACATGTACAGAAACTTTCTTCAGGTCTGAATTAGCTCTAAGACTCAAACAGTCAGCAAACAAGGTATCAATTGAAATGTCAGGGTTCATGGGCAAGTTATTAGCAATTATCGATAACAAAAGAAACAGCATGGCTCTCATAGAATTTGTGGCTTTAAGCAGAACTGAATGCCACTGGGCCTGTGAGAGTAGTTTAGAAGCAAAGTACATACCTAGATAATTCAGACAGTTGCTATCATTCTCCCAAATATGGATGAGCATCTGCCCAACATGATAATATCTCAGCTCAGTACTGCATGACAATAACTGGAAAAGTTTAATCACTCCTTAAGGTCACACCTGAAATCTGGCAATAAAACTCCTTTGATGTCAAGGAGGCCTCTTTTTAGGCACTGTTAGCAGTGTATCTCCTCTATCAAGTTACATGGATATAAACTGATGAGGAGGAGAGGTTAAGACCCTTAAAATATAACAATACCATTAAGAACAAAAGGCAGTGTGTTCTGAACTTATACTGTGCAAAACATTGTTGAAAAAATAAAAAAACTAGAATGGATGAAATAAATAACAGTATTGCATCAGTGTTATGACTCTAATGACTGTATTGTGGTTATGGATAAGCCTAGTTCTTGGGAAGTAAACAATTAGGTATTAGGAGGTTAAGGAGCATGATCTATGAAACTTACTTTCAAATGACACAGGAGAACAGATTTTATAGATAGAATGATGAAGCAACTGCGGTAAAATTTTAATAATGAGTGAATGTGGATAAAGGGCATATGAAGTTCTTCAGATTATCACCACTTTTCCGTAAGTTTGAAATTACTTCAAACTTAAAAGGAATTAAAATGAACCAGCTGAATATATTCTAAACCTAAATGAAAAGGAAGTGAGAAAGGGAAACAAATCTAAGCTGTCATTATATTTCTGAGCCAGAAAGAGGCCGGACATTTTACAAAGGTCATTCTACAGGATCCAAAGCATTCCAGTTTTGAGTCAGACAGTTGGGTTGGTTCGTCACTGAACTCTACCATTTTGTAGCTCTGTGACTTCATTCTCTTCACCTTTTGAGTCTCAGTGTCCTCCTCCATAAAATGGAGTTAAATGGTATAAATATTCTAAGATGATTGAGATATCAAGTACTATACACTGTGTTAAGTGTTGGAAGACAAATCTTTATGGGACTCTTAAATTTCTGCATGTCTTCTAAGCAAAGCTCAAATAGCTCTTTATTTCAGATGATTTATACAAGGATGTTTGTATAACAAACAGATTTGTGAGACAGATATGGTGTCCCACACCAGCACAAAGGGAAACATGCCTACTGCCCATTATGAGTCTCAAGAGTTCCTAAGTAACACACACACTGCCTGTGCAGGTATCATCTATCTGACCCTCTTCACAGTGCCCTGTGGAGGGGTTTGGGGAATCCACACAAGAAAATGCTGATACTCTGGCTACTACTTTTTTTTTTTTTTTGGTCTTTTATCTTTTTGAGGGCCACACCCGAGGCATATGGTGGTTCCCAGGCCCCAGGCTAGGGGTCTAATCAGAGCTGTAGCCTCCTGCCTCCAGCCTCCACCACAGCCACAGCAATGCCAGATCTGAGCCGTGTCTGCGACCTACACCACAGCTCAGGGCAATGCCGGATCCTTAACCCACTGAGCGAGGCCAGGGATTGAACCTGAAACCTCATGGTTTCTAGTCCGATTCCTCTCCACTGCGTCACAACAGGAACTCCAGGCTACTACTTTTGCTGGGAATAATAAATAATAAAATCCTTTTCTTCTGCTCAGGGGTCTCCTTTTCTCTGCTACTATCCACGAACTGTGGTAGACTAACTTGTAGGGTGAAATCCCAACCCTTCACAGTTCTTGATACAAAGTACTTTCTACTAATATTATCTCATTAGATCTTATCAATAGCCCTGTAAAGTTCAGCAAAACACTACATGGTTCAAGTAAGGTATTCCACAAATAGTTACTACTATCTTCGGCGAGCAGCAGCAGCACAATTAATTCTCACAACAATTCTTTAAACTAGAAATCAACACCATCATCTTATAGCTGACAGATTAATTAACCTGCCAAGAGTAAGTCAGTCACATTAATGAAAGGGCTGGAATTTAAATTTGTTCCACTATTACCACATCATCTCACAGCTTTAAAATTATGAACTCATTTGGTGAAGTTGCAAACTTTATATTACATCCCAACAGCTACGTTTCAGGCACTCTGCTGGTCTGGAGAAATAATAGTGAATAAAACATGGTCTCTATCTTCATGAAGCTTATAGAGGAAATATACAGCAAAACAAGTAAAACAAGACAAAATAATTGTTAACTCTTATAAGTGTTATGACAGTAGCAAACAAGGGACTGAGATAGGGAATAACTGGAGGACATACTTGTCAAACTATGGGTTGTCAGTTAGGAATAAATTCAGTGAGTCCCAGCCAGTACTTCTTTGAAAAATGAAGCTGTATAAAATAGAAGAGAATATATACACATTATAAAGTATTGTTTTGTGAAACTTCCGTCTAACATAGAAAGTCATGATATAAAATGCATTTCCTTTAGAAATAGGGAATAATCTATGCAATGGAAATGTAATAGCAATGGAAAGAACTTGCTATGTTGGAAAACCAGAAAATTACAGTGTGGCTAGAATTCCATAGACAGGAGGGATAGAGTAGCAAGAATTGAGGTTGGAAAGAAAGATGTTAACGTTCCAGTAGTAAGTTTGTGCAATGCAGTTTTAAACAGATAAGTAATATGGTTTGATTTACATTCCAGAAGTCACTTTGGTTGCTATAAGGAGAATGGATTGGAGGGAGGGCAGGAATGGAAACAGAAAGAACCATCAGGGAGTTCCCGTCATGGCGCAGTGGTTAACGAATTCGACTAGGAACCATGAGGTTGAGGGTTCGATCCCTGCCCTTGCTCAGTGGGTTAACGATCCAGCATTGCCGTGAGCTGTGGTGTAGGTTGCAGACGTGGCTCTGGCATAGGCCGGTGGCTACAGCTCTGATTAGCCCCCTAGCCTGGGAATCTTCATATGCCACGGAAGCGGCCCAAAGAAATAGCAAAAAGACAAAAAAAAAAAAAAAATCAGAAAGCTGTTGTAAGCGGCTCATGTAGGTGATAATGGTAGCTTGGCTTGGGGTACGGGAAGGAAGGACAGCAGCAATGGAAAAGAGTGGATGAATTCAAGATATTGTTTTGAAGATAGAATTTTGAACTTGCTTCAGTAAGCATCAGAGTGATAGTCTAAACAATCAATCATGCACAAATATCGTGGTTCCATGAGCATGCCATGTTCTCTCTCCCATGTGTCAATGTCTATGCACATGCTCTTCTTGAAATATCCTATCACTCCCCAAGCTCTCACTCTACTCAGTATACTTCTACACACCCTCCCTTCAGGACTGAGCCCAACACCACCTTTTCCACAAAGCTTTCCCTGGCACTAAGAAGCTGTCCTCTCCATATTCCCTTAGTACTTCACACTTGCTTCTAATATAGTGGTTACAGGCTGCTCAGCAATTACCTGTTTATATAACTGTTTCCCAAGCTACTCTGGAGCCATGCCAGAGAAGAAACCATATTCCATTCACTTTCAACCTTGGGAGTGACAGTGCTTAGAAAACTGTAGTCTCAGGGAACCAGAGAAATGGCAATATAAAAGATCTCAGTTAATGGTATTTCCATTGTGGCTCAGCGGATTAAAAACCTGATATGGTGTCTGTGAGGATGCGGGTTCGATCCCTGGCCTGGCTCAGTGGGTTAAGGATCCGGCATTGTGGTTTGGATATGGTACAGCTGTAGCATAGGCCAGCAGCTTTGATTTGACCACTAGCCTGAGAACCTCCATGTGTCGCAGGTGTGGCCATAAAAAGAAGAAAACAGATTCAGCTTTATCATTGGCTTTAAAAATGGAAAGATGAGGCCATGAGCCAGAGTACAGAAGTGGTCAAGATAACTAAGAAGGAAGACCCTGAATTCACCTCTTCCCAAGGGCACACCAAAATTACAAATATTTACAGAGCAACTGTTGCGAAGACTAAAGACAAGCAGAAATGATCTTCTACAATTAAAGATATAAAGAAGGAACCACAATTAGATAAGAAGGGGGGTGAATATACAGTATAGTCAAAAAGCCATACACCAGGTGGGCAACCCACAAACAGGAGGAAAATTAAAATTGCAGAGGTTCTCCCAAAGGAGCAAGGGGCCCCAGCCCCAGAGCAGGCTCCCCAGCCTGAAGGTCCTGCACCAGGAAGATGAGTTCCCAGAACATCTGAAGACTAGTGGGGCTTAATTTCTGGAGAGCCAGAGGGCTGTAGGAAATACAGACTCCATTCTTAAAGGTCACACACAAACCTCACACACTCTGACACTTACAGTAGAAGCAGTAATTTGAAAGGAGCAGAAATAAACAAATAAGCCTACATCAAACTAAAAAATTTTTGCACAGCAAAGGAAACTATCAACAAAATGAAAAAGGTGGCCTGCTGAATGGGGGAAGATATTTGCAAATGATACATCTGACAAGGGGTTAATATCCAAAATATAGAAAGAACGAATACAACTCAACATTAGAAAAATCTAACAACCCAATTGAAAAAGTGGCAGAGGACCTGAACAGATATTTTTCCAAAGACATACATACGGCCAACAGACACATGAGAAGATGCTCAACATCACCAATCATTAGGCACATGCAGATCAAAACCACAATAAAACATCATCCACACCTGTCAGAATGGCTATTATCAAAAAGACAACAAATAACAAGTGTTGGTGAGGACATGGAGGAAAAGGAACTCTCCTGCACAGATGCTGGGAATACAAATTGCTGTAGCCACTATGTAAATAGTATGCAAATTTATTGAAAAATTAAAAATAGAAACTACCATACCATCTACGAATTCCATTTCTAAGAATTTATCCAAAGAAAACAAAAACACTAATTCAAAAAGATATATGCACTCCTATGTTCCTTGCAGCATTATTTTGTATAGCCAAGATATGGAAGCAATGTTAGTGCCCATCAATAGATGAATGGATAAAGATATGATATAGATATACAACGGACTATTATTCAGCCAATAAAAAAAGAAGTCTTGCCATTTGCCACAACATGGATGGATATGGTATCAGCTATGTGAAGTAAGTCAGAGAAAGGCACACACTGTATGATTCCACTTACTTCTGGAAGCTAAAAAGCAAAATAAGTGAACAAAACCAAACATTATAAATAGAGTCACAGATACAGAGAACAAACAGCTGGTTGCCAGTGGGGAGGTGCTGGAGGGAGGAGAGAAATAAGTGAGGAAGATTAAAAAAACTGTAGACTCATTAATCAAAATTTGCTGAAAGAATGTGTCCTTTTATGTAAAACATTACTTTACTCCTAAACGAGGTAAGCACCATTATTCATAAAGGTATGTATGAATTGCACATATTTTTATTTATCCTTGTTTCAGATCATCTCTCAATAACCTCTTATCCGGGGAAATATATACTTGCTTAGTTTACACTGCCATACACATCTATCACATTCTGTTTAATGATCAGAAAGTGCTCCTTGCCTCCACAAACTAAACAGCATAGTGTATAGGAAGGAGCTAATTTTGAAGCTGGACAGATTTCTGCTATAAATCAACTCTTCAATTTATTAACCAGGATGTATGGATAGGTTACTTAATCTCTCTGGATCTCAATTTGCTCAACTGTATCATAAGGTTTATACACTTTCATAGGGTTGTCAGGGGGCTTAAATGTGAATGTGAAATAATTAGCACAAATATATTCAACACATATTAATTCCTGTTTCTTCAACTTAATTTCTTTACAAGGGAGAATACAGCCTTTGCAAAACTAAACACAAAATGCTTCTGGTCATGGTACTCTTTTGACCTAAGGGCTTTGAGTGGAAACCATTTCACAGACACAAAGCTTGGACTGAGGTCCAAAACTACCTTCCCTGGGTATAGTTCACTGTCCACATTAACACAACTTTCTTATTTCTTTGTCTTCATTAGCTAACTTTCCTCTTCTGGGAGACTTCTGCCCAAGTAGCCTGATTGTTCATTACAGGAACTTCATGAAAAATCTATCAATAAAATAGTAAGCATCAACAATTTATGCCCCAAGATTCTCTGCACTCCTAGCCTTGATCTTTCCATCGACCTTAAAATCAGTATCTAACCTTAATCAAGCCATCATCTCTACTCCCCTGCCACTGAAAGACCAGCCGTAAACCAAACCTCAAATTTTCAATAAAATCTGACCTGGCCTTCCCAATGAAAGACACTACCAAAACTCTGTTGAGGTGCTCTTCCTTAGCCCAGTAAAACAAACTCAGCTTTTTCTAATGAAATGGCCTACTGGCGATATTTGAGATGCTGGCATTAAACAGGGCACTACATCTCTTAAGTATAAAGACAAGACAGAAGAATTTCCCCACAAAAATCCAGAAATACTGTAAAAATAAACTAAATGAGATATACGTGCCAGGCAAAATATATCCACTAATATGTCCATTAATTAAAAGGAATTGGTTTGCCAAGACTACAACAGAATTTCATTGCAAAACTACATAGGTGGCTGATGCACTCTAAAAATTACTTTTGATGAAATCTAATGTTGCAGTGTTTCATTCCCTTATTACAAAGTTGTTCAAATACTGAAACCAAGTCCCCCTAAAACTGCCAAGTTTGATTAACTTCTCTACCCAAGACGTTATTCCCTTTCTTGTCCAACACTTGTTCCCCTCAAAATTGAGAAGTATCAAAGAAAGGAGGGGGGGTGAAACTGAGCAGAACCCTGTGGGGCCCTCCTGTGTACAAAAGTCCTTCAGTTTCCCAGTTTCTTTCTTTTTTTTTATGGCCGCACCTGTGGCTTATGGAAGTTCCTTGGCTAGAGGTCCAATCACAAAGGCAGCTGAAGCTTAGCTACAGCCAAGGCAACACCGGATTCAAGCTGCATCTGCAATTTATGCTGCCGCTTGAAGCAAAAGAGTCTTTAACGCACTGATCTAGACCAAGAATCAAATCCACATCCTCACAGAGACATAGGGTCCTTAACCTGCTGAGCTACAAAGGGAACTCCAGTTTCCCTGTTTCTTCAAGTAGGAAAAAGGCCTCAGCCCCCTTGAACTTCCAGAGTTCCAAAGGACAGATTCAAACAATAGTAATTGTAATTAGTAAATCAGGGAAGTGAGGGAATGTAGGAGAGGAGAAAAAAAAAAAAAGGAAAAGCAGTCAGGCAATAGAGCAGGGATAAAGCAGAAGTTCTAGTTCCTTCTCAAGTGATATACATAATGATATATCTTTGAGTACTGCTGCAGGAAGCCCCCTACCCAGATAGAGGATGGCAACTACTAGCTAAGACAACAGTCTGTTTAGAACCTAAGGAAGGAGATGTGGACCATTTCTGACCCATCTGACTTCAACCAACTCAAGCTTAGACATGATCAACCTTCGCCTCAATTCTACACTTGAATTCTCTCCTCAAGCCTCTTCAGGAGTACCCTTTAACTTAAAGCTTCTCCAATTTTGCTATTTGGGGAAACACCAATTGGGGAAAGATCCCCAGTGTTTTTACTTGCTGCGAGTAATAAATCCTCTGGATCTTTGGCTTGGTGGTCTTTTGCCTCCACAGCCAGTGGCAAACACAGTTTTCTGCTAAGAATGTTTCTGAACCAGGAAAAACAGGGTCTCATGTTATCTTTGGAGTTACCAAAAATAACCCTAGGACAGGTGGCCAAAATGACTGCAAGAGCAATGACCATCTTTTAAATTAGATCCTTTCAAATGAAACTTCAGATTCATCACTGACTTCACCAAGTGTATGAAAGATTAAATTCTATAAGGTCTAACCATGACCACCCCGGTAAAGCACCCTGAGCTGTCGGGTAGTAAACAGTTAGGGAAGTAACATGTGCCTTTCAAGGTTTACTTTCACCGCAGGCTCCACCCTCCACGGGGTTTGCCTCCTGTACCTCAAGCACTCCCAGAAAGGGGGGAAGAGGCGGAAGAAACAAACGGGGTTACCGCGGAACCCGCCCGCAAAGGAGAAAGGCCTTCTGGGCGCGGGGGCCCTCCTTATGCCAGTTCCCGGATCCGTACCTGACACGCGATGGACCTGCGGAAGCCGCACGCCATGTTTGATTCCACGAAGCTGATCCCAGTGGGAAGGTTCAGAGCTCTGCCCAGCCCACCTCTTCACGCCCCGCCTCCGCGCGCCGGAAGCCCGCCCCGGAGGGTGCTGCCAACCAATCAAGGAGCCTCGTGGACCACCACTAACCTTTGCCCTGCTGCCGCGAGGGAGCGCGGGAAATCCCGAGTGCATCTGGAGTTCCGTGGATCGCTGGGAGTATGACCACCTCGTCGGTGTCCAAGGTATGTGGGGACTGGCACCCACTAGGACTCTGCTAGGACTTCCCTTGTAAAGAAGGGATGAAGTGGAGGTTACATAGACCTCGGTGTACCGGCTCGAGGGGAGGGAGCGGCTGGCCGAGCTGGAGGCGTCTTTTCTTCGCATACCTTGAAGGCCAGTTTTGCTTGGAGAGAGAAGACCCCGATCCGTCTTAGTATTTTGGCTCTGAGGCTTTGTAAGCTATGGTTTGTGGAGCTCAGATGCTTCGAGGATGTGCGCCATTCCCCCCTCCTTTTTCCTTCTCATGAATATTTATTGTGCGCCGAACACAGGTACCGAGATACAGTGGTAAACTAAATAAGCACAGATGTTTCCATCATTACCGAAAATTCTATTAGACAGTGCTGCTACAGACCAAGTAAAGACCTTTAGTAATATTGTGAGTGGATCCGGAAGCCTCGGAAAGTTAAGCTGTCTAATAAAGCTGAAAATGCTGGTAAAGAAATTGCGAAGATGTGTCTATGTTGAAACAGTAAATTAGTGAAGAAGGCTATACCATGGATTTAATTTTTAATTTTGATTAAAATTAAAATTATGAGAGTGCCTTCCAAGACTACATACCAAGGAAGAACTACAAGCGATAGGGTTTTAGGGTACTGTGATGCCAGGTGCAAAGCAAGAAGTTTTTTGTTTTGTTTTTTTTCTGTTTTAGGGCTGCACCTGTGGCATATGGGCCTTCCCAGGCAAGGGGTCTAATCCAAGCTGCAGCCTATGCCACAGTCGTGGCAAGGTTGGATCCTTAACCCACTGAGTGAGGCCAGAGATCATCCGCATCCTCATGGGTACAAAGTCGGGTTCTTAACCCTCTGAGCCACAACCAGGACTCTGCAAGAAGATATTTAACTGCTAGTATTTTTTTATTAGGATTGGTACTGTTTTTGTTTTGTCCTGGTTATGAAGTTCCATAGCTTTTAGGAAGTCTGTCCCTGATCCTTTTTGTTGCCTCTCAGATTTTTTTATATCTTGCAAAGTTGTGAGAGGGTTTTTTGTTTTTTTTTTTTTTTCAGGAAGGCATTTAGAGCATTACAACAGAAACTCTTTTATTGAGATGATTATGAAGGAGGCCTTACATAAATAAGGTCTCTTTTTATTTCATTGGTTCATGGAACTGTCAGCATGCTTTTTGCAATTTTTTTTTCCTATCTAAACTTCTCTTTCCTTGTTATACTTTGTGGCTGTTGCTCTCCTCCCAACCTTTTCCATCTCCAGCACCATCACTTGATCAGTAGTTCAAAGTAGTTAACAATATTATTCCCATGGCCATACATTAGGATCCATTCCTAGCACTCTTCCTAGCTCATGCCTTCATAGTTCCTTTTCCTTTACCAAATTGCAGGTGGCTCTAGAAAGGAAGAAGTGACAGGCTTGTCATGGCACCACATAATTTTTATAAAAAAAAATTCGTGTATTTTAAATAGCTCCACTACTTGCAGGTACAAGAATATAAGGCACAATTCTTACTCTTATTTTGGACCGTGTAATCCAAATCACCACTTTATATTTGCACAGCACATCCGTCTTTACTTCTATTTTGAGATGACTCTTTCTTTCATTTTCCATAGATATGGCAATCTTTTTTTGTTGTTTTTTGTCTGAGCCTGTAGCATGCAGAAATTCCTGGTTCAGGGATCAAACCTGTGCCACAGCTGTGACCTGAGCCGCAATAGTGGCATCGCCAGATCCTTAACCTTTGGAGCCACCAAGGAATTTCTAGAAATGGCAATCTTTAAGAGCCTATCCTTGATGTACAGCTTTAGGTTTGGTAGAATAAATATAGGACCAGCAGCTTGGGACCTGTGTTCTCTTGTCAGATATGAAACTAACATGAAACTAAATGTAGCTAGGAGATTACCAGGAAAATTAATTGGCAAGCATTAGTCCCTTCTGTATACCAATTGCCTAACCTATATATTAGCCCTATACTAAACATTGGGAAACCATTATGAATTAAATGCAGTCCAAGCTACTTGGGCAAACAGACCCATAAATAACTATCATACACAGTAAAAGAAAATCTGGAAAGGTTCCCCAAAGCAGGTGAGTTTGAGTAGAACTTAAATGGATAACTGAGAATTTATCAGGTGAAGAAAGGTATATAAGGTGAATCAATAGCCAAAAAACTGTCCTATCAAGGTTCTAGATCCTTGGACTTAATTAAATAATAAATACTTCTTTTTAGATGGGAGGGCATCAGTATTTTTGATCTTCTTAATTTTCACTTACAGTACCAATTTACTCTTTACAGGGTTTTATAAAAATGGAACCTTATAATTTTAAATTTTATCAGCTTTTATTTTCTTTGTCTCTTAGATCAGGTCTCAAAGAGCAGAATCAAAGATGAGTTTCCCATGGGAAGGAGGAGAAAAAAGTAGTTAGTCCCCTTGTTGTTTAAGAATTTTCCTTCTATAATTCAGATAGAAGAGGAATGACTTCTTAGCACTTTAAAGAAACACCTTAGGGAGTTCCCTTTGTGGCTCAGTGGGTTACGAACCCAGCAAGTGTCCATGAGGATATGGGTTTGATCCCTGGCCTCGCTCATTGGGTTAAGGATCTGGCATTGCCACAAGCAATGGCGAAGGGCTCAGATGTGGCTCAAATCCCATGTGGCTGTGGCTGGCAGCTGCAGCTCCAATTAGACCCCTAGCCTGGGAACTTCCATACAGTATGGGTGAGGCCCTAAAAACCAAAAACCAAAACAAAACAAAAACCTTAAAAAAATATAGTTATCCATAAAATACTTGGTCAATCAGATTTGTTTCCTCCTTTGCTGCTTCAAATTTGTGCTTTTTTCTTTCTTTTTTACAGGGCTGTTTTGTGTTTAAACCAAATGTTAAGAAGAGAAAGATCTCTGTGCCAGTAGGTAAGATATCTTAATATCTGATTTGTTAATTTTCTTCCTCCAATTCTTAAACTTACCTAGCTCTTACGGAATTAATAATTCTGTTGTCTAAGGTTGTTTAATTTACTATGTTGATGTAACAGTTATGTTCAGAGGGATAGATAGGACACAGTGATAAGAGCACTCCTCAGGGTTCTAATCTAAAAGTGAATTGAAATGTACCTTCAAAAGGCAAATTAGAAAGTAAATTTCCTTCAAAGAGTATGTTACCATTCTTTAAAAAGGATTGTCTTAAAAATATCACTGATTTCCCGGGATGAGATAGGAGGAATTCACTGCCAAAGGGTAGAGGGACTTTTTGGAGTGGTAGAGATGTTCTTTAGATTGAGGAGATGGTTAAATGAGTTTTGTTTGTTTGTCTGCAAATGCTGCAGCAGTGCTGAATCCCTTAACCCACTGCCCTGGGCCAGGGTAGGGATTGAACCTCCCTCTCCATAGCCATCCAAGCTTCTGCAGTCGGATTCTTAACCCACTTGCACCATGGCAGGAACTCCATGAGTGTATACTTTTGTTACGACATATCAGACTGTTAAAATGGACATATTTTATTATTTGTAATTTATACTTCAATAAAATTAAATTATTTTTTAAACACTGTCTTCATTTTATCTGTTTAGTGAGCACGTTCAGAGGACTTAATTACCTCAGACAACTCAAGGTGTCGTTGTTAATCAGAAAATGTTTATTGCACTGGTTCTCAATCATGGCGACAGGTTAGAATCACTTGGGGAACTTTTTTTTTTTCATTGATTTTTCTATTCTGATGTAATTGTAGATTTACATCCAGTTGTAAGAGCCTAGAGAGTACCCTTGAACCCTTCATGTCCCTAGTGGTAACATATTGTATCACTTTAGTTCATTATCACAAGGAGCAAACTGACAATGGTACAGTCCATTGACCTTATTCAGGTTTCAACTTGGGGGGTTTCTTAAAAATAGCAATGTCCAGACCCCAACCCATACCAAATGAATCAGAATCTTTGGGAGTGGGACCCAGGTATTGGTATTTTTTGAAAGCTCCTCTTAGGCATATATTGAGTATTTACACTCAGTACTTAGCACTGTGAAGATTAATTCTGATGGAAAATTATGATGTGCAATTAAGCACTCTCATGTACTAATTTTTAATTAAAAAAGAAAAACTGGACTATTGTTTGAGGAAATAACGGCTCAAATATGTAGAATTGGATTTTTCTAAATCGTCACATGATATAGACCTTACAGGTGTTAATTGTTCAGTTTGGGCCTAGCTAGATAAGCTACCTATGCTCAAGGAGCAAATAATGAAGTAATGGTCCACGTTGAGGGCAATGTCATCTTGATTGTTTAAGTACAGTTAATTTTCAGTTCCAGAGTCAGTTTGTTCCCCTTTCTTTGAGGCTAGTTCTCGGAATTGTGGCAGCTTATGTCCTGGCTACAGTCTGGTCACCGTGTAGTTAACGTCTACCTGGTGGGGGTTTCAGTATCTGCAAAACAGCTCAAGCCCTTGAGAAACTAAAGGTCCTTGACTTTGCTTAATGACTGAACAATTATTATTTTGCCCTGTTGGCTTTCCTTTGCTTCTGCATTTTCTTACTTCTCTGATTATTCTTTGTAAAGTTTTTCTACAGGCAAAAGGTAGGTGAAGGATATGAGGGGTAAGGACCATGGGGTCCTGCTCGATTTTATAATCACTACTTACTGTCACAATATGAGGTGAGTTTTTGCTTAAAAATTTTTGTACTGGGAGTTCCTGTTGTGGCGCAGTGGTTAACGAATCCAACTAGGAACCATGAGGTTTCGGGTTGGATCCCTGGCCCTGTTCAGTGGGTTAAGGATCTGGCGTTGCCGTGAGCTGTGGTGTAGGTCGCAGATGTGGCTCGGATCTGGCTTGGCTGTGGCGTAGGCTGGCAGTTGTAGCTCTGATTAGACTCCTAGCCTGGGAACCTCCATTTGCCCTGAGTACGGCTCTAGAAAAGGCAAAAAGACAAAAAAAAAAAATTTTTTTTGTACTGAATTTCAGCTATAGAGTGTTAAGATTTCTTTTAAGTTTTAGAATTAGTAAGCCTAATGTGAATAATTGTATAATTTGAACTTTTCTTTGAAGTACGTTAGGGTTGGTTTTTGTTTTTTCCATTTTGCTGAGTAAAGACTAACAGATACTGTTTTAATGTGAGAATCTTAGGGGAATTGACCCTGATTATAAGACAGATGGAGCAGAAATGAAGAAAATGTATCCAGATCTTAGCACTTGCCTTCACTGGCTTCAATTCTTGAAACAGATTGCCTGAAGAAGTAGGAAGGTGCTCTGCATTTTGCCCACCATCTGCCGCCTGGTTGAAGACACTTGGGTGTATACCTAAAAGAAGACTGGTACCTCTCCCTCTCCTCAGTATTGTGTGGATGACTGCACATCCTGCAAAACAGCTGGGCAGGAACTGCAGAGGGTGGGAGGGAGGGACTGGCATAGCACTGGCACTGTAGGGGGTATTCACGTTGAAGTAAAGCATGCTGAGTAGGAGCAGGTGGGAGCCTGTCAACAGTGAGAGCTCATTAGCACCTCTCTATGGTTATTTATTTATTACCTACTGCTCTATAAATGACTGAGAGAAGGCAAGGTAGTGGGTTAAAATGTCCTGTTGTTTTTTCCTAGTTTCTAATAGTTTTTAATAAAAATTATATATTTTGATGTAGCATAAACAATTTGTGACTTGATTTGCCACTTTTAAATTTTATGTGATACTACTTTTCAAATTAAAATGACTGTTTTGGGGCATTCCCATTGTGGCTCAGTGGTAATGAACATGACTAGTAACCATGAGGATGCAGAGTCAATCCCTGTCCTCGCTCACTGGGTTAAGGATCCAGCGTTGCCGTGAGCTGTGCTGTAGATTGAAGAAATGGCTTGGATCTGCTGTTGCTGTGGCTGTGGTGCAGGCCAGCAGCTGTAGCTCCCATTCAACCCCTAGCTGGGGAACTTCCATATGCTGCATGTACGGCCCTAAAAAGCAAAAAGAAAAAGGCTATTTTTGCTTTATTTGAGGCTACTGTGTTAACTATTTTGTCTCTTACTAATGTATCTCCTTGCTTTTATTTGATTTGAATTTTTATACTTAACCTTGTCTATCATTTTACCATAATATGACTTTAATATATTCTAAGGCTTTTGATGAATTTTAAAAATCAGTACTTGTTAAAAACTCTGAGTAAACTGATTAGAAGGAAAGTTCTTTAACAGGAAAGAGAATCTTTACGCCAAACTATTAGCATTAAAACTTGTTGGTATAACTGCTATATAGTGTGGGGAACTTTACCCACTATTCTGTGATAATCTATATGGGAAAAGAATCTGAAAAAAGAATGGATGTGTGTATATGTATAATTGAATCACTTTTGTTGTACAGCAGAAATTATTACAACATTGTAAATCAACTATACTTCAATAAAACTTTAAAAAAAAATCTTGATATAATACTAGCAGCATTTCAGTGAAGTCAGGAAAAAAATGCGGTTTCACAATTATTATTAAATACCATGAAAGTTCTAGCTGTAACAGTAAAATACCTAGTAGTTAACAGTAAGAAATATGAAGGAAAGTAGAAAACCGTAAGGAATAAAATGTTTGATTAAGAAAGGAGACCTGGGAGTTCCCGTCGTGGCGCAGTGGTTAACGAATCCGACTAGGAACCATGAGGTTGCAGGTTCGGTCCCTGCCCTTGCTCAGTGGGTTAACGATCCAGAGTTGCTGTGAGCTGTGGTGTAGGTCACAGACGTGGCTTGGATCTGCTGTGGCTGGCAGTTGTAGCTCCGATTAGACCCCTAGCCTGGGAACCTACACATGCCATGGAAACGACCCTAGAAAAGGCAAAAAGACCTGTAGTATTCAGTGATGTAAATTTTTTAGCATATTAAAAATGTCATTTTTCCCCAACTCAATCTACAGATTTTATTTTATCCAGTCAAATACCAATGTAATTATTTTTGAGAAATGACAAAATTAATTTGAAAGAATGTTTCAAAATTTTTTGAAAAAGAATGTTTGCAAGTTCCTGTTGTGGCAAAGTGGAAACAAATCCAACTAGTATCCATGACGATTTGGGTTCCATCCCTGGCCTCGATCAGTGGATCGAGGATCCAGCATTGCCATCAGCTGTGGTGTAAATCACAGATGTGGCCTGGATCCTGTGTTGCTGTGACTATGGCCAGCAGCTGTCACTCTGATTCAGCCCCTAACCTGGGAACTTCCATATGCTGAGAGTGTGGCCCTAAAAAAAGCAAAAAAAAAAAAAAAAAGAATAATCTTTGGTGGTGGTAGGAGGAAGACCTAGATCAATTTTTTATTAGAATGTATACTACAAATCTACAAAAATTAAAACAGTTCAGGATTAGTATGGAAATAGAGTTGGATTCAGTAAAACAGAATAAAAAGTTCAAAAACAATTTCAAGTGTATATATAAATATTCAGACAGTAAGGGCACCTCAGAGAGAGCATAGATTATTCAATAAATGACTCTTTTTCAAACTGAAAGTTATAATCCACATGTGAGTCATGAATTCAGTTTAGTCAGTCATGACAGTTTTAAAAAACAGAATAGAAAACATTTGCCATCAGATGATAATGAGAAGTATTGTTTTATAGGACTTTTGTTTTTGTTTCCATTATATATATGTGTTGGCTTATGATATAAAATGTATTCCTTAATGTGGATCATAGTTTTAAAAGTCTGAAAACCAGTGCCATAAATAGTATGCTGATAAATGGCTAACCATTTGGAGGAAAACATTCAAAAAGGATATAAAATACAGACTAAATTAAAGCCTGGGCCAAACTATTTCAATTAAACAAAGAATAGAAATGGTAGTAGTAAGAATCATTTAATAGGGAGTTCCCAAGTGACACAGTGGATTAAGGCTCCAACTGCGTTGCAGTGGCTGTGGTGTAGGCTGGCAGTTGTAGCTCTGATTCAACCTCTAGCCTGGGAACTTCCATATGCTGCAAGTGTGGCCCTAAAAAAAAAAAAACAAAGAAATGCAAAAGTGATAGAAATACAATCTAAAAATTAAAAATATCTTTTTAATCTTATGGATACCATTAATAAAGTAAGCTGTAAATGAAGTTAAGTAAGATATTTAGGATATTGAATGTTACCTATCCCCAAGTATATATACACACACATATATATATTTGATAACTTAAAAAAAAAAATTCAACCCCATTACTTACTGTGTGACTTTGCAGAGATTTTCTAACTTTTATTATATAAAAAAGAAACTGACTTATTTCTTTCTATGATTTTAGAGGACTATTTTAATAAAGGGAAAAATGAGTCTGAGGACAGTAAGCTTCGATTTGAAACTTATCAGTCGATATGGCAGCAGATGAAATCTGAAACTGAGGTGAATACTTTTTTTTAATAACATTTCTTTAATATCACAAATCTCATTATTTGTGGCTTCCCATTTTCCTTTCCACTGATTTGTAAGAGTATTGACGAAATATAGGTGATCGTGGTTAGGCATAGTCTTTATATTCTAAAATAAAAAATCCTTATGTTTCGAGTATTAAGCATAGCTTTGGATACTGGAACATAGGCATATAATGATCACTGCTAAGACACAGGCCCTTTACATATCGTCACAGCTCTTGAATGGTGGCACTCTTTAAATTATCCATTCAGTTATACAAGTTTGAAATCAAGCTATTTCTAAACTACTTCACTTCTGTATCCTCATATCCAGTTACCACGTTCTTTATATTTCAGTTCTGAAAAGTTTCTCCACCGTAGCAGATTCATAGCTGTAGAGTCACATTTTGAGTGGACTTGTTTTTTACAGTACAACATGGATTGTATTTCTTGTTTTTTAATGCCTGGAGGGGAGGGTTATGGACTTCGCAATTTATTTCTGTTTCCTATCACTCTCTTGCTTTATACCTGGTGGCTTTGCTCCTTCATATATTCCATGGGACCCTTGAAGCAATTTGTGTTTGTGGTTTCTAGCTTAGGAAACCTAAATTGTCATAATATCCTCTTAACTGATGTACCTGCTTCTGATGTCAAACCCTTCGGGTCTGACACGAGACCCTTTGCCACCACTGGCCAAATGCTGTCAGGCAGAGCCAGCCCTGTAGCACGTACGGGGGTTTTCCAGCCCCAATACTAGTAGAGCCTTTCAGATCCCATCTAATTTGGCCTTCACAGTGCAGCCAGATTAACCCGTCTTTCACCCTGATTTAATCATGTCTCTGCTTCAGATTCCTTTAATAGTTCTTCCCACAGAATAAAATTCAAACACTTTGACATCAAGTATATATTTTCTTAGAGTTCCCTCTGTGGCACAGAGGGATCGGTGGCATCTTGGGAGCACCGGGACGCAGGTTTGATTCCTGGCCAGGCACAGTGGGTTAAGGATCTGGGGTTGCTCCAGCTGTGGCTTAGGTTGCAACTGCGGCTTGAATCTGATCCCTGGCCCCTGGAACTCCATATGCCTTGGGGCAGCCAAAAAAAAAGGAAAAAAAATACATTTTTTCTTGGTCTAGTTCATTGAGTATTTCAAGTCTCATTCCCAGCCACTTTTTATGTTTTTTATGTTTAGCTATAACTGTGGTTCCCCCAGATGTTTGGTACTTTCTTCCCTGCTTGCCTCGTCCTGTCCCCATTCCTTCTAACTTTATTTCATCTACTGTTACCTGCTCTATCACCCACTCTGGTACTTAGGCTCAAATATATCACCTGCTCAGCTTTAATTGGCTGGCCTTAATCTTTTTTCGTATATTATCATAATGGTCCACAGAATGTAAGTGTTCTAGCTCAATTTCTTCACTTTTTTAAAGAGACTCATTTGTAAGATGGTTAGTAAATGTTTGTTAAATGAATAAATGAAATTCTTTAATGTACTATTCACTGCATAGATTTAAGGAAGATTTTAAATTTCATCTACTGTATAGTCATTTTACATGTGATCTTTGGAACTGAAATCATGGCAGTTTTCTTTCCCAAACTTGGAAAGATGCATCGGATTATTACTAACAATAATTCATAATTCATAAAGTTTTATGTTTTCTTTGTAGCAACTACAAGAGGAATTAAATAAAAACCTGTTTGACAGTCTAATTGAATTTCTGCAAAAATCTCATTCTGGATTCCAGAAGAATTCAAGAGACTGGGGCTGTCAAATAAAGCTCAGAGAAATTCCAACTGCTGCTCTTGTTCTAGGTACATATGTGTGTGTTTGTTTTTTTTAAATGGTGATTTTGTTGTTGAGAATAGTGGGGGATCACCTGTTTTGATAACCTGTTTTATGTCTTTCATTTTCACAACTAAACTGTTAAAGTTTGCATGCTTTCAAAACCGGTAAAAGTTCCTTTTACTGATCATATACCTGTAAATTTTAGAAAATTGATCTAGAGTTAGCATCTGTCTCACCTTTTTGTCAGAAAATGAAGAGAAAATATATTTGTATTACTTTCTTCCTTGTTTTTGTTTTGTTTTGTTTTTCTGTCTTTATAGGGCCGCACCAGCGACATATGGAGCTTCCCAGGCTAGGGGTCTAATCCGAGCTGTTGCTGCCAGCCTACTCCAGAGCCACAGCAATGCCAGATGCAAGCTGAGTCTGCAACCTACACCAGAGCTCACTGCAACGCTGGATCCTTAACCCACTGAGCAAGGCCAGGGATAGAACCTACAACCTCATGGTTCCTAGAGGGATTCATTTCTGCTACGCCATGACGGGAACTCCTTCCTTAGTTATTTTAATATGAGATTTGAATTCAGTAATAAACTACCAGTGTGTTAATAGATTTGACTTTTATACTTTTTAAAAACCATATCTTCAATAGAATTACTCTGTGATCTTAATTTTGTTTCCGTGTGCTTATTTTTTCATTCTTGGATTGTATTGTAATATTGTGTTAACATCAATTGTTTAAATGGGTTTGGACGAACTGTTTACAAATTGCTTTCAGACTGCAGATTGTACATTTTTTAGGTATTTACGTGTATCCATCATTAATATCTCATTTTAACCAAACATCTGGATTGCAGGATAATAGAAAAAATGTCTTTGAAATATTAGCAGATTTTCTTTATTCCTTTTGAAAGGAAGGGTTGGATTTATTTGGATTCCAAAAATACTCTTCATTGTACTTCCAATTTGTTATTTTTTCAGGGTCTGAGATAAATTAATTCTGTTGTTCAATACTACCTCTAGTACTGTTCATTATCTAAATCTTATTCCTGATATTCAGGGCAATACTTTTCAGACTTTCATGTACCTACAAATAACCTCCATGGGATCTTAGTAGACTCAGATTTTCATTAATAGATGGGGTGTGTGTGTGTGCACACACGTGCGTGTGTGAAACTCTGCACTTCTTTTTCTTTTTTTTTCCTTCTGGCTACACCTGTGGAATAGGGAAGTTCCCAGGCCAGAGATTATATCTGCGCCACAGCAGCGACCCAAGCCATGGCAGTGACAGTGCTGAGTCCTTAACCCACTGCACCACCAGGGAACTCCGAAATCCTGCATTTCTATCAGGTTTACAGCTCATGCTTATATTGCCAATTCCAGGACCATTTTGAGGAACAAGACTCCAGAGAATGATATTTATAATGCTGTGAACCAGGTCCTCAGTGCAGCCTGCCACTTGATTTCAAACCCCTTCCATTTTTGGATAAGAAACTGAGGCTCATTGATGGCCAACTTGTACTGTGGGGTGCTTTGTCTCTTTCCTGCCAGGTTAAAGCAGTTGGAGGTAGAGTAGGGGAAACGCAATCAAGAGGGATGGCCTGATTGTTGTGAGAGCCCTGTTTAAATCTGTTCTCCACCTACTGCCAAAAGGAGAAAAGAAACTAATTGAAATCATATGTTTCAAAGTCAGTGGTCCGAGGAGAACATTTTTCCAGTTAAAGTCATTGTTGATTATCTTGTTTCCAATAGACAGTTCCATTGTTTTAAGGAACATAGTGTTAAATAGTTAATAAAGTCAGTCAGTAAAGAAAGATAAGCCAGTGTTTTACTAAAATCCCAAATTTGTTCAGAGATACCGTATCACAATCATAGACCATAGTGCATGCTAGGACTATCATTTTGATTCTATAAGAAAGAAGAATCTATACGCAAAAGAATGCTTAAGCACAGTTGGATCTTTGTTTTCAAAAAGGTATATGTCCATTTAAAAATAGCCTGTCAACATTTTTGTCTCCTAGAAAAAAAAAATTTGCTTAGTGGTGGCCTGGGTGATTCTGAAACCTTTTTCTTTCCTTCCAAGCAGCTGAAGTTTTATAGTAGCAAGTCTCAGAGCAGTTTTAAGATGTGTGCTGCTGGCCCCTGCCTAAGCACCGAAGCACTTCCTAGAACTCACACATTGTAACGCTAGGGAAATCATCAGTTATCACAATTTTTTTCCAAAGTAGTAGGGAAGTTTCCACTCAACTCTGGTAACTGCATGCAGAGCACTAAAACTCTGTTTGTGGAAATCAGAACCAAGGATTCAGTAAATACTTAAAGGATCTAAAGTTTTAATTAGTTTTTAGACTCTTCCCTCAAAAATCAACTCAATATATACTTCACCTTTTGTATTTATTACTGTGATCATTAATAGTATTAATGATTGGCCTCTCCTCAGTTGTTAAGTTAGGGTCACAGTAAGGCCCTTATTTTTGATTGACTGTTTTGAAGAACTCTGTGAATTTTAAATTACTTCAACTATATGTCCCCAGTAGTTTTTTGAAAGGAAAATTGTGCTAAATACCTTTCCTGGCTAGTGTGTGCCGCTGCGTGTCTACTTTTAATAGAGATCTCTTCATCTATGTGGTATATTTTCTTAGTTTTTATTACTAACCATGTTTTAAAAATATTTTTACTTCATAATTTACTTGACATGTTAAATAGCTTTTTTGTTATTGTTATTAATGATAAAATGATGGTATAATATTGATTTATTATCCCATAGGTGTGAATGTAACAGATCATGACTTAACATTCAGGAGTCTAACAGAAGCCCTTCAGAATAATGTCACTCCATATGTAGTCTCATTGCAAGCTAAAGATTGTCCAGGTGAAGTATTAATGCTATAATAACCTTGATGAGATGTTACACATCTCTTCCGTCCTTCTTTCTGGCTGTCTTTATCCCTTTTTATTTGTGGGAAGAGCATGACACTGAGTTTTTGGCAGGACGAGGTTCAGTACCTCACAGAGTAATCCCGAGCCTTCAAAACCTTTTGCTGTCCGGTGTTATATAAGTACATATTATTCCTAATATAATATATAGTTTTCAGGTTTATGCATTTGCTTAGGTAATACTTTTATTATAGACAATAGACATAAACTTTAGTGTTAGTCTGAATTAATGAAATTTAAATATTGGGAGGATGTTAATGAACCTTAATAGTTAGTATGTTAAATGTTATGTCAGTGTTAAGTGTAGAAAAACACATTCTACCCAAATAGTTTAATATACTGATCAAGAAATTTCAGGTATCTTAGATTTGTTTTAAGGGGATATGATTTATTTACATTTTATATTCTGCAGATATTAAGCATTTTTTGCAAAAGCTCACCTCACAATTGATGGACTGCAATGTAGATGTGCCATCCAAAGAGAAAGAAAGTGTTCAGTTCACTCAGAAGAAGACACATTATTCCATGGATTCTCTTTCCAGTTGGTATATGAATGTCACACAGGTAAATGTAAATTGACATTTTTTCCCACCAGGAAATTGGCATATGATTGAAGAGGTCTAGAATTATAGTAAAACCATAGTACTTTTTTGTTCTAATAAGGATATGTTTCGGTAGCACCAGTTGTTAATTTAGCAGTAGCTACTTATTTTTCCTAAGGCTATTAGAATTCAGAAGTTTTCTTTTGTCAGTATTCAGCTTGATTCCTGGGAAATCTTTAGGTTCATACAAGGCCACTTTATTTGTGGGAGAATCATCCAGTGACAAAGCAGCATCAGGAATATGTTTCTAGCACTGTGACAATGGCTTTAACTTTAATATACTATCTCTTAGATTCCTCAACATTTACTTTTATGGGATAGAAACTTGTTTTCAGTACTCATTTTCAACTTAGTTTGATGAAGAGTAGTGTGTGTGTGTGTGTGTGTGTGTGTGTGTGAACACACATCAATAATATATCTAATTTGTTCCATGTTTAGAATTCTTGAAGGAGTAAATGTTCTGTATGTATAGTATGTTTGACGAGAAGATATATAGATAGAAGTTTCATTCTCCCGTGACAGACTGGTGAAAGCGAAAACCTAAATGGTTCATGGGGTAACTGCACCATAAAGCCACAGCCTTCCTTTATGCTCCTGTGTAGCCAGATAGTATGGGGAAAAGTTACTGTGGTAACATTTTCTGCCAAATGTGGTTGTTTGAAGTCATCATAAGTAAGGTATATAAGGATTAAGCTGGGTCTAATGTTTACCATAATGTCGTCTTTGATCCTTAGTTTTAGATTGTCTAGATATGAAATGCTGTCTGTAGTTTAGGTTAGAAATTTTAAAAAATTGGCATTGGACCAGATGATAGTTGAGATGTTTTCAACCTGAAATTTCACAGTAGTAGAGTAGCAAGTAGTGTTATTCATTATGGTTTTTAATTAAAAATACTGGCCTCACCCTAAAGCAAAGCAAAATATAATATTCTACCAAAAGAAAAATCAATTTTATAGAAAATGTTTTCTTCTCCCCATGCTTTTCCTGTCATTTTCTCAGATAGCAGAAAATATAAATATTTCATATGAGTTATAGATGTTACTGGACCTTTTTCTTCTTGGTTATCATTCCCATGTCAGACACAGAAAGATTCTGCTAATAACTGCTGGAATGAGTTTCTGTTTATTATGTGGGAGAAATAAAAGAAACAATGTTGCTGTGAAATATGAAGGGAGCTGTAACAGCTTGTGGCATTATAGCATTGTTTGGATGGTAAAGCTTACTTTTAACTCCTTCTTTCTACAATGGCTTAAAAGAAGACAGAACCAAAAATGCCAAGAAAAAAGAGGACTTCTTCTAGCCAATGGCAGTCTCCACCTGTTGTGCTTATCTTAAAGGATATGGAAAGCTTCACCACAAAAGTACTCCAAGACTTCATAATTATTGGCAGGTAGATGGTGTATCTCTGACTTTTTTGCAAAATTCTTTTTTTTTTTTTTTTTTTTAAAGGGCCACACCCGCAGCATATGGAAGTTCACAGACTAGGGGTTGAATCAGAGCTGTAGCTGCTGGCCTACACCACAGGCACATCAACGTCAGATCCGAGCCACATCTGTGGTCTACCCCACAGCTCATGGCAACACCGGATCCTTAATCCATTGAGCAGGACCAGGGATCCAACCCACAACCTCATGGTTCCTAGTCAGGTTTGTAACCTGCTGAGCCACAACGGGAAATCAGCAAAATTCTTTTTATTAAGAAAACATACAGCTTTTAACTTAAAAAGCAACTGTTTTCAGAGAACATAAAAGTTTTATCTTCATTTTAATACTAAAGGATTGAAACCAGGATGATTTTAAATTTCTTATGAAATTGGACATTTAAATACCGCCTATCAGATTTTCATTTGCTTTTTGATCCAAAAAGGAGAACCAAAAAACAAAAGTTAGCCAGTTTTTAGTTATGATAAGGCAGTATAAAATGTAGTTTCTCTCACCAAGAATGTCTGTCTCTTACTTGACCACTAAATGGGTAAACTACTCTAGGTTGAGATATTTTTGTCAGGACTTATTTTCTGATACCTGTCCACCGTTAGAAGCTTTGAATTACATATAGCTCTGCTGAACAATAATGTTTTTTAAATAACCTATATTATTTCTGATGAGAAACTATTTTCATGATCTTACTGGATCTTTAAGACAGTCCTCTGAGACTTGAAATTGAAGTAATTAACCCTATTTAAAAACCCAGTGAAATGCTTTTCCCATGGTACATTTTTTTAGGGTATAATTTATTTTGGCATCTTCTGTATGTTAATTTGCTTAATAGCTTTGGCTACATTTGTCTAAAGCTGTATTGTGTGATAATCTACTAATATAATTCCTGTTTTGATAGTATTTATTTTTCCATTTGACACTGAGATTTCTAGATCCTAAGACTTTTCTTTTTTTCTTTTTTAGGGCCACCCTTGCAGCATATGGAAGTTCCTAGGCTAGGGGACGAATCAGAACTGTAGCTGCTGGCCCACACCACAGCAACATGGGATCCAAGCCATGTCTGCAACCTTCACCACAGCTCATGGCAATCCTGGCTCCTTAACCCACTGAGCAAGACCAGGAGTAGAACCCACATCCTAATGGATACTAGTCGGATTCGTTACCACTGAGCCACAACTCCAAGATCCTAAGACTTTTCTTAATGCTAACACTGAACTGATTAAAGTACCAGTAATAGAGTCTGAGTACTTTAGTACTGTGAGAGCAGAAAAAAGTCTAGGATACTGAAAAGCAGTAGCTAATAGGAGGGAGCAAGCAAAATCGTCAGCCACAGAACAGAGGGCTCTGACCTACAATAGTTTTTGGAATGTTGCTGTTTTATTCTGTGGAAGTCACTTATATTCATATTGCTTATGCTAAGAATGAATCATGTTCAATAAGTCTGAGTTAAGAATGCCGGAAAAGGAGTTCTTGCTGTGGCTCAGTGGATTAAGAACCCAACTAGTATCCATGAGGATGTGGGTTTGATCCCTGGCCTCACTCAGTGGTTAAAGAATCTGGTGTTGTGGTGAGCTGTGGTGTAGATTGCAGATGCAGCTCAGATCTGGTGTTACTATGGCTGTTGCATAGGCCAGGAGCTGGAGCTCTGATTCAACCCCTAGCCCGGGAACTTCCATATGCTGCAAGTGTGGCATTTAAAAAAAAAAAAAATGCCAGGAAAGAATGTAACATTTTTAAATGATGTT
This sequence comes from Phacochoerus africanus, assembly GCF_016906955.1. NCBI lineage: Eukaryota > Metazoa > Chordata > Mammalia > Artiodactyla > Suidae > Phacochoerus > Phacochoerus africanus. The sequence continues at coordinate 55,938,300 of NC_062545.1, forward strand.
CATTAAATATATCTCTTACATATTTTTAAGAAAAGTTTTCTAAATCTTAGCTATTATGGCTTGGTGACCTAGTATCTATTAGAAATGTCCATAAATAGAATAAGTTACTTGAAAATGAATGTGCTTCACCTCACTGAACTCTTAAAACATAGACTGGATGTCCATCCATGAGGAAGACTGTAGGCAGGACTCAAACTTTGGGTGAGAGATTGAATGGTATCTAACACTTCTAACATTTGAGATTGTATAACCTCAGGGAGAAACACTAGATCTCTCTGGACCAATGTGTTCTTATTTATAAAATGAGAGAATCTGGAGTTCCCGTCTCAGCGTGGTGGTTAACGAATCTGACTAGGAACCATGAGGTTGTGGGTTCGGTCCCTGCCATTGCTCAGTGGGTTAAGGATCTGGCGTTGCCGTGAGCTGTGGTGTAGGTCACAGACGCGGCTCGGATCCCTCGTTGCCGTGGCTCTGGCGTAGGCTGGCAGCTACAGCTCCGATTCTACCCCTCGCATGGGAACCTCCATATGCCGCGGGAGTGGCCCAAAGAAATAGCAAAAAGACCACAAAAAAAAAAAGAGAGAGAATCTATTACATAGATTGATTTCAGAGCTAGAATGTCTGGAAAATAATTATTTGTTTGTTTTAACAGAGGAAAATGAACGACCTGAAAAGTTTTTTATTATTTAGAATGATCTTCCTTAGCAGTGTGTTATGAAGTCAACATTAAAGTAAAAGTTGTCTTATTTTAAAATATGATGTACTGAAATAGAGTTGCTAAAGGCATTGCACTTTTGTATCTTCCTTTGAAAACTAGTCAACATCTACATGAATTTCCACTAATCCTCATCTTTGGAATTGCCACATCTCCTATTATCATCCATCGGTTGCTTCCTCATGCAGTATCATCTTTGTTGTGTATAGAACTATTCCAGTCTTTGTCTTGCAAGGAGCACCTGACTACAGTACTTGATAAGGTAAAAGTAAAAAATTTTACCAGTGAAATCCGGGTGAAAAGAAAACTGCCAAGGAGTTCCTGGTGTGATGCAATGGGATTGGAGGTGTCTCTGCGGCACCAGGATGCAGGTTCGATCCTTGGTCTGGCACAGTGGGTTAAAGGATCCAGCATTGCTGCAGCTGCAGCATAGGTCACAACTGCAGCTCAAATCTGATCCCTTGCATGGCAACTCCATATGTCATAGGGACAGCCAAAAAAGGGAAAAAAAAGGAAGAAAACTGCCAAAAATAGATTATAAATATAAAGTTAGTGATAGATTTTTATATTTTTCAGAGTGTACTATTGTATGGATTCCTTCACATATGTTAATAATTTTATTGATTTTATAATGTATAATATTGCCTCTTCAGTTAAAATAATAAGCTTTATGAAAAGAATGATCATGTCTATAACCATCTACCTATCATTCATTACTTAATGGAAAATTGTAAGTTTTTAGAATAAATTTTTGCAGAATTTAATGGCTTCCTAGAAACAATAACAGTGTTTTGACACACTTTATATTAAATGACTTGAAGTTTTTAATGGACTCTTTTCTGTCATGCTGCTCATGACAAAAAATAAATTCTGATTCTTTCCCAAACCTTAGCTCTGTATTTCTACCTAAGAGGAAATACTCTTCTTTAGTATTGACCTTGCATGAATTGTTACTAAACTCAGCTCATTGAAGATGTGCTTTGTGCTGCTGTGTGAAGTAAACTAATGATGACCTTCCACTTATTTACTAACTTCTACATTCTCCCCCAAGTTGGTATCCACTGGCTTACTGACACTTTAGGGAAAAATTTTCCAACTACAGTACTTGAAATTGGTTGTGATCAAATTCATTTGGCTTTCTATAACTCTGCTTCTATTTGGAAAGCCTAGTATGACTTTTCATTTTCAAATGTAGAATCTTCACTGTAGGCCAACAAGAATTAGCTGAATAATACAAATTCAGCTATTTAATATTTTTAAAATAGACATCTGTTAATTTTGGGTTTCTCATTTGACAATACATAATGTGTTACTCTTCATTAATGTGCATCAATATAGATGAAAAAAATCTTGTCAGGAGTTCCCTGGTGGCTCAGTGGGTTAAGGATCTGACATTGTCACTGTTGTGGCTTGGGTCACTGCTGTGGTGCAGGTTGCATGTTCAGTCCAAGGCCTACAGCTTCTTCAGTGCCTTCTGGTGGGAGACAAGGGATTGCATAGTTGGTATTTTTTAAAATTAGGAATTGGGTGAAGGATGATGAACATCTTTGATTCTGAAGATGCAGTATGAATAGCTTCTTTTATTGTTACTATTGCCTAAATTTATTTAAAATTTTGTTTGATATTTGAGCTTAAAACTCTATCTACTAGTATAGCTTTCCTACATGCTGTGTCAGTATCATTCTTTGACTCATTTATACTTGAGGCTTATGAAGAATAAAGACTAACAAGGAGTAAGTCCTGCTTCCCTTTTATTTCTTTCAGCTGCTTCTTACAACTCAGTTTCCATTTAAACTAAGTGAAAAAGTGTTGCAGATTCTGACTAATATCTTCTTATATCATGATTTCTCAATTCAAAACTTTATAAAAGGACTCCAGGTAAGAAGACACTTAACAGGTTAGAAAATTCACAAGCTGATTCTAAGTAATTTGCATTTTATTTCAGACTGACTTTTCAGTGTGGTAATTAGGCATTTTAAATGGCAAAGTATACTTATTCTAAGTAAATTCAAGTTATATTATTCTAGGTTCTATGGTTCTTTTTTTATTACCTTGCAGCACAATGTAGAGAATACATTAATTAGAATATCAAAAATGGAAAAAGACCTCTCAGTTCAGTGATTCTTAACCATCTGGGGGTGGGGAGGAAGAGACTTTTTTGAGAATTTGATATAAGCTAATGGGCTAGCTGCCTAGGAAATAATATATATAAAAGATCAGCAAACTTTTTCTCTAAAGGGCCAGGTATCAAATATTTTTGATTTTGCATGCTACATGTGGTCTCTGCTGAATATCATCTTATTTTTTAAAAATAACTGTTTAAAGATACAAAAACCAGTTTGTAGTTCTTGGGCTCTACAAAAATAGGCTATGGGCTGTAGTTTGCTGTGCCCTGAACATATTTGTGTGTTCATTTATATTTATTTCTATGTATTAGGAGTGCATTTTCACTAAAGTTTTCATGAATTTCCAGAAGAAAATTCATGAACTTGGTTTCATGACACCTGTGCTAATCTAAAAAAGGACCCCATTCTCTAGTTGTTTCAAAGTTAACATTATTTGCCTCTCTTGGCAACTACCTAAAATGCAGTCATTTTGAACCCATGCCAGTTGTCAAGTTCATTAAAACCTATATATTAGTAACCTTCAGTACGAAAGTACAGTATGACAATCCCTCATGTTTGTGTAGTACCCTGAAGATTATAAATTATTTCTCATATGTATTCTTCCTCTACACGTAACACTGTAGTATTGATCTCTTATAGCTAATATGTGTCTCTTTTTTTCAACTTACACTTTATAAAAAGAGTATTTTAAAGCAAGAAAATATTATGCGCCTTAGTATTATGTGAAGTTAAATGAAAACAAAGCTATAATAACTTTCTAATTTATTTCTCATTCATTTTACTTTCACTCATTTGTTTATTTACTCATAAGTGTTTATCAAGAGTCTACTGTAAGCCAAGCACTAAGCTGAGCCCTGGCAATACAGAGAACAAAGAAATCCTCAAATTGCTTATTGTGGTGAAGGAGGCAGAAGAGTAGAATTATGCATATAGTTCTGAGTAATCCATATTAAAGAAACATGGCTTGGATTCTGTAGGAGAACAGAAGTGTATCCTCAGGAATAGGAGCTAGTCAGGTCGACCTTGGAGAGGCCACAGTGGAGGGAGAGAGCTCTGTTAGAGGGCCACTGTAGTAATCTGGACAAGATATGACAAGGGCTAGCCTGAGGTAGTGATACTGGGACTGGGGAGAAGGAAATAAATTTGAAGATGGGATAGAATCGACAGAACCTGGTGACTCAGTAGATGATAGGGTACGTAAGAGGGGAGCATCTTGCAGACAGACAAACAGATTCTGGCTTGACAGATGGATTGGAGGTTGGTTCTATTTGTTAAGTGCTCATGTTAATATGAAGCAAAGAGTCAGTTTGTAGGAAAGTATGCGTTTCTTTTTGTTTATGGTTAATTTAGGGCATGTTGGATATAAAGATTTGGTACCCAGGAGAAACATCTGGACTAGAAATATTTAGGATTTATCATAAAAAGGTGGTGGTCAAGTCACGTAATGAGGATGAAATATCACTCAGAGGGGTGAGGAAAGGATTAAGAGTAGAGCCTTCGGCAATCTGATGAATAAGAATGAGAAATAGAAAAGGAGATTAAAAGCAATAAGGAAAATCTTTAAAAGGTAGAATGTTGCTGAAGTTAAGGGAAAGAGGAGTTTTAGGAAATATAAATTGTCAGCTCAAACACCTTGGAGAAAGTGAGTGAAGAAAAGCATATTAACCAGATTAATCTTTCTGTCTCTTTTCTGTCTGTAAAATGAAGGCATCTGATTAGATGGTTTTATAGGTTCCGGATAATTTATTTTTGCTAGGCACTTTACTAAGTATTAACATTTCTTCATTCATCTATACTGTTATCCTCAGTTTTGCACTTGAAGAAACTGAGGCTTAAGTTAAGTAGGCTTGGCCAAGGTCACACAGCTAATGAGTAACAAAGTCTTTAGACCCCATTTGTGCAGCTTTCCTAATCATCAGTGGGAAATATATATGTCTTGATTTCTGTAGAAGATCTAATAGGGCATATAGTCATTCTGTATATGTTTAAGTCCTTCCCTCATTAGATGGATGTGTTAACCAACTTGTTAATCGATCCAGATACCGAGAACACACTTGGACAAAATAGTTTAGTGTTACTGGGTTCTTGTCCTCTTTATAACTCTGCAAGTCTCACATACTATATACTGTATAAGTCTCATGTGACTTAGTCCCATTTCCCCTTCCCAGCAAGTCCCTTGTTGTGTTTGGTTTTTACTTTTCTCATGTTTAAAAATTGATGTTAATGTTGGAATAAATATTATCACATTAGTAGAATTGGGATGTATAAGACAACGATTATGTTAATATGTGCAAAAATAATTTAGCACTTGGCATGAACAGTTGCTTTCTGTTTTTGTACTTGTTTCTAATTTAGGTTGCCTCTTTGCCTTATAGCCTTATATTTCCTCCAGAATGGACTATTTTGGAGGACTTTCTCTAGTCTTGGGTATCTGTATCAGCTTTACAGGCTCAGTAATTCATTATCGGTTCACCCAGAAAGGCTCAAGCTCAAATACCTTAAGACTTGTATATAAACTAGCATGTTAGTTTATTAATTTGTGATGGGGAATGCTGTTTTTCGGTGACCAGAATGTGTTTTGTCCATGATTCTCGTTGGTACAAGGTATCTGAGAAAACCAAACTGTCATGAGAAGCTTGCTTAAGAGTCAGAGTTTTTAACGTGTGGATAGTCGTTTAAAATAAATCTTACAAGTTATGGTAGAATCTCCCATGTACTGTAGAGACAACAGCATTCTAGTTACTAGAATACATTTATCTACCAGATACTGTACCATTTTTTTCTCCGTGAAATATAACTGAATTTTAAAAGATACGTTTTAGTTGGACATCCATCACTTCTTGTTATTTTTTTTTATCAATAGGCAAATCTTTTGCTATTGTAGCATTTTTATTTATTTAGCAGACCAGTTTTTACACTGATTTTAGATTAGTATTTTCTTATGAGTGTTTGAGCATCTGTTAGTCTCTTGGGTCACAGCGCAGACCCCACCACATTTATTGTTACTATGAGTTGCTTCTGTACATAGCTTATCTATCCATTTAGGTTTTTTTTTAGTTTATGCTTCAGAGGTTACAATTTTCTGACCTTGTCCACAAAATTGGAGCCTTAAAATATTAAAGGTATATAGCAGTTTATGCATTATTTTCTATGTTATTGTGATATTATTAAATGTATTAGTGCTGTAAATACTTTCTGTTTAAAAAGAAACCATAAGATTGAGCAGACATAGGGCAAAAGATTTATTATCAAAATTTAGCAAAGATATCTAATCATTACATTTCTTTCAGCTCTCTCTATTAGAACATTTCTATTCCCAACCCCTCAGTGTTCTGTGCTGTAATCTCCTCGAAGCCAAAAGAAGAATACATTTTTTATCAAATAATCAGTGTGAAAATATCCGACGTCTTCCATCATTCAGAAGGTAAAAAGAGAATTACAAATTTAACACATGTAAGAGTTTGGGGAAAAATAAGGGATCTCAGATCCAGTTATTTCTGAAGTGGGTAGAGGAAAAAATAACTTTGTTTAGAGCAAAATAAAACACTTCTTTTTTAATTGTGACATTTCTTTGTTGGGTTTGAACATTTGGCATAAAGAAAAATATTTCTACAAGGGAACATAATTTGCAGGTTCTCTAGAGTTACTTTTTGTAAATAACATTTCCTATTTTTAGAGGTCATGGCCTTTGTTTATTATTAGACCCCTAGACTATGAATTGCAGCTGATTTAAGGAATTAAAAATTACCATGAAACCATGACTGTCATCTTGAATATACTTTTTTAGAAGAAATAAAAGGGGGCACCAACCTTCGTAGTTCTTTTTTCCTATGGTATTTAAATATTTAGAATTCTAATTTTCTCTTTTTGTGTATGGAATCGTAAAATTTTTAGGTATGTGGAAAAGCAAGCTTTAGAAAAGCAAGTTGCGCTCTTGACCAATGAGATATTTTTGAAGGTAGGAATATGGATATATTTGTTTCAGTTTTATTCTCTTTTTTTCTTTATGAAAAAAGAATATGCACATCAAATTTATTGAGTTAATTTTCCTAAAAAATCTGTACATTCTAATACTTTGCATAATGATGTATTGGATCTTGATAATCATATGGGAATGTGACTATTAAAGTTGATATAAAACCTCAGTTCTAAAAGGTAAGACTTTTTTAGCAAGAAGAAAGATTAACTAGAACATGGGGTTGCTTCTGTGGTTTGTTTTAAAAACACTTATACATTTCAACTTTCTTTCCACATAGTGGTTTTGAAATCTGTAGGCAACCTCATTTTAATGTTCTTGTAAAGGCTATTATAAGTAAAAGCACATAGAAGCCATGCATATTAGGGAGTCATTGCTAAATGGGTATTGATTTCATTTGAAAAAAATGTCATTACATGTTAATAATATAATGCCAGGAAAGAAGTAATGAGTTTAGAAAATTATGAGTTAGCCATACAACATAGAGGATATTAAAAAAGTAAGTTTTTTTTTTTCTTTCTTGAATAAATAATACTTGGACATGGTACATAATTCTGTACCAAGATAATATACCGTGAAAAGACTCCCTTCTACCCTTGTCCTTCAACTACTCACTTACCCTTCTTGGATACAGTCAGTGTTACTAGTTTCTTAAGTATCATTCTAGAAATATTCTCCACATATATAAGTAATTATATATATTTGGAGGGTTTACTCTCCTGTCTGACAGAAGATAAATGTATCATATACTGTACTTTGTTTTGTTTTGCATGTTATCTCAGCAATCATATTGATGCTAAAGAGTGGCATTGTATGTTTTTTTAGATTATCATTTTTTCTATTGTGGTATAGTTGATGTACAATATGATATGTTTCAGGTGTACAGCATAGTGATAAACAGTTTTTAAAGGGTATACTCCAATTATAGTTATAAAATATTGGCTATATTCCCTGTGTTGTACAGTATATCCTTGTAGCTTTTTTATTTTTTATTATAGTAGTTTGTACCTCTTAATCCCCTACTCTTATTTTGCCCCACGACCCTTCCCTCCCCCAACTGGTAACCACTAGTTTGTTCTCTATATCTGTGAGTTTGTTTCTTTTTTGTTGTATTCACTAGTTTCTTTTATTTTTTAGGTTCCGCATGTAAGTGATATCCTATAATATTTGTCTTTATCGGACTCAGTTCGTTTATATAATACCCTCCGAGCCCATCCATGTTGTTGCAAATGGCAAAATTTCTTTTTTGTGGCTAATAGTATTCTAGTGTGTGTGTGTGTGTCCATTAATCTGTTGGTGGACACTTAGATTGCTTCTATGTCTTGTCAGTTGTAAATAATGCTGCCATGAAAATTTGGGGTACAGGTAGTGCATGTATCTTTTCAGATTTGTGTTGCTGTTTTTTTTCAGTTGTATACCTAGGAGTGGAATTGCTGGGTCATATGGTAGATCTGCTTTCAGTTTTTTGAGAAACTTCCATAGTGTTTTCCACAGGGGCTGTACCAATTTACATTCCCACCAACAGTGTAGGAGAATTCCCATTTCTTCACATCTTTGCCAACGTTGGTTATTTGTGTTTGATGATAGCCGTTCTGACAGGTGTGAGGTGATAATCTCATTGTGGTTTTGATGTACAATTCCCTGATGATTAGTGATGTTGAGCATCTTTTCACGTGCCTATTGACCCTCTGCATTTCCTCTTTGGAAAAACGCCTTTTCAAGTCTTTTGCTAATTTTTTAATTGAGTTGTTTGGGTTTTTTTTTTTTTTTGTCTTTTTGCCATTTCTTGGGCTGCTCCCGTGGCATATGGAGGTTCCCAGGCTAGGGGTCGAATTGGAGCTGTGGATGCCAGCCTACGCCAGAGCCACAGCAACACGGGATCCGAGCCGCCTCTGCAACCTACACCACAGCTCCCGGCAACGCCGGATTGTTAACCCACTGAGCAAGGCCAGGGATTGAACCTGCAACCTCATGGTTCCTAGTCGGATTCGTTAAGCACTGTGCCACGACGGGAACTCCAGCCCATGTGGATTGGGTTTTTTTGATGTTGAGTTTGTATGAGCTCTTTATAAATGTTGGATACTAATCCCCTATCAGACATATCATTTGCAAATATTTTCTCCCATTCAGTACATTGTCTTTTCCTTTTGTTGATGGTTTATTTTGCCATGTAAAAAGTTTTTAAGTTTAATTAGGTCCCATTTGTTTATTTTTGCCTTTGTTTCCTTTACCTTAGGAGACAGATCCAAACAAATATTGCTATGATTTATATCAGAGTGTGTTCTGCCTATGTTTTCTTCTAGGGGTTTTATGGTTTCTGATTTTACATTTAGGTCTTTATTCCATCTTGAGTTTATTTTTATATATAGTATTAGAGAATATTCTAATTTCATTTTTTTACATGTGGCTGTAAGAGTGGCATTATACTTTATTAAATGAATACATCTTTATTTAACAAGTTCCTTATAATTAGAATGCATGATGTCACACTTATTTTCATACTCTTCATGCCTGTTTAAGGAAAAAATTTGTTAGAAAGTTGTAATAAAATTAATGGGGTTCCCGTTGTGGCTCCGTGGTTAACGAACCTGACTAGTATCCAAGAGGGCGTGGATTTGATCTCTGGCCCCGCTCAGTGGGTTAAGGATCCAGCATTGCCCTGAGCTGTGGTGTAAGTCACAGATGGAGCCCACATTGCTGTGGCTGTGGTGTAGGCTGGCTGCTACAGCTCAGATTAGACCCCTAGCCTGGGAACCTCCGTATGCTACGGGTTCAGCCCTAAAAAGACATTTAAATTTAATAAAATTAAGATGAGATTAAAGTTAAGCCCTAACTCTGTGTGGGTTTTGCTGATACAAACTATTTTCAAATTTTAAGTAAAAGAATTTTAGTTCCGGAGTTCCTGTCGTAGCTCAGTGGTTAACGAATCTGACTAGGAACCATGAGGTTTTGGGTTCAATCCCTGGCCTTGCTCAGTGGTTTAAGGATCCGGTGTTACTGTGAGCTGTGGTGTAGGTCGCAGACGCAGCTCGGATCCTGCGTTGCTGTGGCTCTGGCATAGGCCCGTGGCTATAGTTCCAAATAGACCCCTAGCCTGGGAACCTCCATATGCCGTGGGAGTGGCCCAAGAAAAGGCAAAAAGACAAAAAAAAAAAAGAATTTTAGTTCCTAGAGAGCACTTGTTCTGTATAGTTCTGAATACCGATGTACCTCCTTTTAAACAATTCTCAAAAATTATTGAGAATGGCTTTTTTGCTTTTGTTTTTTTTTTTGGACCACATCCATGGCATGTGGAAGTTCTTGAGCCAGAGATCAGACCCACACCACAGCAGTGACAGTGACAGATCCTTAACATGCTGAGCCACCAGGAACTCTGAGAATGCCTTTTTTTAAACAATTGAGTTGTAATTGATATACATAATTACAGTGGAGAATGGCTTTTATTGAACATTATTTCTGATGCAGGATCTACACTGGGCCATAATATAAAGTCACTTATAGATTGAGTTCAGTATTCATTTTAATAACCTTTGTAACCTTTTCAGAGCAGTATAGGAAGTCTTCAACCTCTAATATAGCTTAAGTAACTTATTTCAGTAGAGAGGAATTTTATTTATATTTTGCTTTTTTAGGGCCCACACCTGCAGCATATGAAAGTTCCCAGGTTAGGGGTCGAATCAGAGCTGCAGCTGCTAGCCACAGCCACAGCCACAGCCACAGCCACAGTCACGCACTGGATCCAAGCCATGTCCACGATCTATACCACAGCTCACTGCAACACAGGATCCTTAACCCACTGAGCAAGGCCAGGGGTCGAACCTGGCTCCTCATGGATCCTAGTTGGGTTTGTTACAGCTTAGCCATGACAGGAACTTCTCAGTAGCAAGGAAGTTTAAGAAGCAATGGGAGATGATGTGTGCATGTTTATTGAGTCTTTTAAGATTAGTTAGATTAGCTCTCTGCTGAGCCAGCTAGTTGCCAAGTGCATTTACTGCTGGAACATTCTGTCAAGACTGTATTTTCAGAAGCCAGGAATAGATTTTTAAAGAGTACCTTTAAACCATTGAGATGACAAAGGAAGACAATGTCTAGGCTGGTCTGATACAGAAATAGCCTAACATTTATCTTTGCTTTTCAGTAACTTCTTGTGTATTTTCTGAACATTTTTTTTTATACTGTGTTGCAGTTGTCAGCCCTATTTATTCTTATCTTTGCCCTATTCATTTTAGAATTGTATATTTAATCACTTAAAGGCATATTTTCTTGAGACTTACATAGTAAGAAATATAAAGGAGCACAAGGATCTGTACCTTTAATCTGAAAGTGTTATCTGAAGGGTACCTGCTAAATTCAAAGAATAGAAGATATATCTCTGAAAAAATTTTATCAGTATGTCTATTGATTTTTACAGTTTAGAGTGAAAGTAGCTTTAAATATTATATTCTTATTAGAATGCTTCTTTTTTCTCTTTTTCTCATTTTGTTTTAGAATATGTAATTTTTTTGTGTTTTTACTACAATAAAAAATTTGGGAAAAAATTCCACATGATAATCACTAATATGGTACTGCATGATACAGGGGAAGATCCTGATCTTGACATTAGAAATCTTGCATTTGAACTCTGGCTACTCCTTAGCCATATGTACTTAAGAAAGTCACTTAAGCCTCAATTTCCTTATCTCTAAAATAGGATAGTAATTCCTAGTATGATTTCTTCATAAGGTTAGTGATAATCAGTCTGTTCAGCAAGTGACAGTTAAAAACAAATAGAACAATAAAACTTTTATCAATGTAAATCATAAATATTGTTACTATTTATTTTTCACTATGATAATAATTAAGATAATGATAAAAATACACTATTTTGTATATTATATAGCATTCAGACTATATACAATACCCCGTTTATATTGTTACATAGACTTGCTTACTGTTAGGGTTTATCATTTTTTGCCCATTTTTTTACATTTACGTTTATAATACATAGGCCTCAAAGTGTAACTAAAGGAATTTATGCTCTCTATGTCTAGATTGTTTCTGTCCTAAAGACCACTTTGGTCTCTCTGATGAACCAAGTGATTGTCAAACCTTAGCATAGAATCACTTGGAAGGCTTGTTAAAACACAGCTATCTGGGATTTCCCGTGTAGCATAGTGGGTTAAGGATCAGGCATTGTAACTGCAGTGGCTCAGGTTGCTGCTGTGGTGTGGATTTGATCCCTGGCTCAGAAACTTCCATATGCTGGAGTGTGGCCAAAAACAAACAAACAAACAAACTGTATATGTATACATGTATACATATACACACACACCCCCCACAAATATCTGGGCTCTATCCCCAGAGTTTCTGATGTTGTAGCTCTGTGCTGAGGCCCAAGAATTTGTATTTCTAACATAAAGGTCCCAGGTAATGCTGATGCTATTGGTCTGGAGACCATTCTTTGAGAACCACTGAATTAGATTGATTCCCTAAGAGGAAACTTTATTTATTATTTCTCTTACCTTATTTTCTTAAGTGTAGAACTAAGCTACCAAATCCCAACCTAAACAGATGATTCATGTAAGTTATCCTCTTACTGGATTCAAGATGTAAAAAAAAAAAAAAAAAAAAACCCCAAACTTCAATTCCCTTAAAATTATGGACCTTTAGATACTGCTTTAAAGTTATATATTAGCTCTGTTTTTCATAAACTTGAGGAATGGGTTTTTTGAGAGTGTACTTTTCAATTTAAAAAGTGAGCTGACCCAACCATATGTGTTTGTGGAAGATTTACTAAGAAGTTCAAACTAAGGTAGAACATTAGAAGGCTACATACAGCTGATGAAACACTAAAGATTCTTTGCATTTTCTTATGTCTGAGTAGTCCATCCCTAGAAGAGTTGTACAGTGCAGCTGGGTACAGTGGCCAAAAAGTGTACTCTGACAGTTAACAATCAAGTTCTTCTAAGTGTAAGCAGAATAAGCGTGCACAAGCTCCCATTCATTCAGACGTCTCATGGCTCAGTAGCTTTCAAAGCCTGTAATAGATGTTTAACCAAATAATCTTTAAAGTTTCTTTTGGCTATAGAATGCTATGGCTTTATTTACTTGTTCATTAAACAGATGAGTAGTAATTTTTTTCTAACTAGTTAAATCATTTAGATTCCTCTTTGAAATTCCATTTTAGTGTATAGGTTTAATTGAAATTAAATTAGGTAAATTATTATGGTAAACAACTATATATTTTAAATGAAATAGCAGGAGCAGTGACTGGATATATTTTTACCATTTTTTGCCCCATAAGGTTGCTTTAGTAATCAAGCTTTCTCTTTTTTTAATTTAAATCTTTAATTTATGAAATATTTCATGAGAAATCAAGCTGTCAGAAGTGCTTTAAAGAGAACTTTCAGATTCACCATAATTACAGATAGAATTTTTACTATTGCTTGTGCCTGAAATTTTATTTCAAGTTCAGATATTAAGGAGAGCTTGGAAGATTTTGGCCTCATACCATATTTGCATAATTGTTATTATTATCTGATAATAAAAAAAGGCTAGTTCTTGAAATACTGGAAAGATTTTTTTTTTCTTTTTTTTTAGTGCTGCAAGTGCCATATATGGAAGTTCCCAAGCTAGGGGTCAAATTGGAGCTATAGGTGCTGGCCTACACTACAGCCACAGCAATGCAGGATCCAAACTGTGTATGTAACCTACACCACAGCTCACGGCAGTGCTAGATCCTTAATCCACTGAGTGGGGCCAGGGATTGAACCAGCATCCTCATGGATACTAGTCAGGTTCATTTCTGCTGAGCCACAATGGGAACTCCCTGGAAAGATTTTTTTAATGGTGAAAAATCCTCTTCCTTTCCATGAGCAAATGTTCTGTGGAGCGGGGGAGAGGGGGAATATTAACAGCTTTTTCTAATTAGTAGTTTTTATGCATTGTCTCAACACCATATCTAAGATTGGATCATTTTAATCTGCTCTCTACACTGACCACATTCTGTATTGCTAGTAATGATTTGCTATTCATGTTGGTCCTGCCTTGTCAAGAAGTTACATTTCTAATTCTATATACTTCATCTGAGAAAATCAACTTAGGTGTTTTTATTTGAATCTTACTTAAAGGTATGTGTCATGTTCTCAGCCCTTAAAGGGTTAAAACTTCATGATATGTAAAAAATTTAGATTTAATCCCTGCAGGTAGTAGGTGATATTTTATTATTCTGACTTGTTATTTTTCATGTCTCTGTGCCTGCGCACCCAACTAGATTTTAAGTCCATTGAGAATGGGTAGTAGTCTTGAGAAAGTCTTGGACTTATTCTACATTACTATTAGAAAGATAACCTGATTCAGCATGCTCATTTTACAAGTGAAGAACTGCAGCCAAGAGAAAGGAAATGAAGTTATTTGAGGTCCGAGAGGACGTTAGTGGTAGAGCAAGGACTTTTGGTCAACATTTAGTCTGCTTATCAGTAGTTTGATGGAAACTTGCCTTTCACCTTTGCCCCCACCTCTTCTTTCTGTTTCTTTTGGCAGCACTAAAGGGCAGAAGAAGAAGGAGAAATCTATTAGAAAAAATAATAAAAGGGAAAGAGATGGAAAAAAGAAAATCATTGCAAACTACCAAATGTGATCAAGCAGGCCGGGAATTAGCCTGGTAGTTTGTGAGAAATTGGCAGTTTAAGTCCAAACCCTTCATTAAGTGCTTCTGATGTAAATGTAGGGTAGGAATATAGAGGACAAAAGGCTGAGACAGACTGTAGAAGACTAGCACTCTCTCCACTGGAGAGCTGGGAGAAAGCTGTGATTTGCTGTTCTCTAGGGAGCTGTGATGATGTAATGAGTCAAGTCTGGGAAACCCTGTCAGCCAAAATTTCTAATGAGAAAAATAATGCTTAGTTCTAACAAGACAACAGATGAGAAAATGCTGTGTTCTTAGACAGCCGATGCCTCTTAATCCAAAAATTCACTATATGTTTGCTTTACCATCTTTTAATGATCTGTAAATTAATTAAAAAGAATAAATTGCAGAAATTTAGTCATTCTAACATACTTTCTTTAAATCTTCTTGAGGTCACTCTTCATCCCTATGCATATAATTCTAGACACTTAAATGATAAATACTATTGAATATTTATTAGTTATTGAATAAAAACTAAGCATCATGACAAATGTAATTCTACTCATCATATTTTCTTTAACTGCATATAAGTTTCACATAGTAATTGGCTTCTCCAAAAAGAGCAACTAGTTCAGTAACAGTAGAGGCTCGGTCATGTAAGTAAATAATAATACATGAATGGTTTTCCTTTTCTTTTTTTTAAGGGCCATTATGTGCAGCATATGAAAGTTCCCAGGCTAGGGGTCAAATTGGAGCTACAGCTGCCGGACTACACCACAGCCACAGCAACGCAGGATCCAAGCCATGTCTGCAACCTACATCATGGCTCACGGCAATGCCAGATCCCCAACCCACCGAGCAAGGCCAGGGATTGAACCCGCATTCTCATGGTCACCAGTCTAGTTTGTTCCTGCTGAGCCACAACGGGAACTCCATGAATGATTTTTGAGTGAATTGACACACAGGATTGATGTAATTGGAGATAGCTGATTTAAAAGTGCGTTGACTGGCAGCACTGACAGCCTGCTATAAATGTGGATTATTTTCAAGGTCTGTTGTGATTTTTTAAAATATTTTGGGCTAACATTTACAAACTGAAAAATTTTACTTCACAATTTCAGTCTTTTGTCTTTTTTTGAAAAATTAGTAAATCTGGCTCACACTCAGCCAGACTGCAGCCATTGCTCTTATTTAGAAGAGAAATTGCATGTTGATCTCCATTTATTCACGAACTTCTTCATTCAGCAAATATTTTTTGAGTGCTTACTCAAAAGTATGCCAGATATCAACCTGGTTCAGGAGTGAACAAAACATAAAATTCCCTGCCTTCATTCATCTTACGTGCTATCAAGAGGAATAGGTGAAATATCTGTGAGTGATAATGGCTTAAGGAGAAAACACCGAGAGAGAGAAAGGAAATATGAAGTTTGGTATGATGGAGGTAGGACTGAAATTTTAAATAAGGGCCTTATTGAGAAGATGAGTTTTGAGTAAAGAAAAAGTTATAGAGCTTGCCATGCAGGATCTGGAGGAAGACCGTTCCAAACAGAGCAACAGCAAGTGGAAAGGACCTGAGATTGAAGCATGTCTGGCACGTTTAAGGAAGAGCAAGGAGGCTGCTATGTATTTGCTCCGTTTTTCTTATATCGCATTCTTCCTTTATCTGTTTCAAAGATCAATAGAGACCAAGAGGTCTTCATGTTTCAAGAACAAAAGAAAACATCTATCTTTGGGAAGCAATAAGTATTTCTAGGCAAAATGTATCTCTGTTGAAAAGGGTTATCCTACATATAATTATGAAATAAAGCAGTGACAGCTATGATTAGTGTACATTGAAGATGCTTGAGGAAAATTTATTTATAGTTTTTATTTGCACAGAACATAAGTATACACACACACACACACACACACACACACACATACATATAGTCTTGTGCTTTTAGGACCACACCCTCAGCATATGGAGGTTCCCAGGCTAGGGGTCTAATCGGATCTGTAGCTGTCGGCCTACACCACAGCCACAGCAATGCCGGATCCTTAACCCACTGAGCAAGGCCAGGGATCTAACTGGCAACCTCATGGTTCCAAATTGGATTTGTTTCTGCTGCGCCGCAAAGGGAACTCCCTGCACAGGACATATTTAATAAAACATTGTCTTCAAAAATATTTTAAAAATCCTTAAAAGAAAAACTTAATGAATGGAAAATAGAAGTACTATTCCAACAGGCTTCGTTTTTGCGTTTGCACAAAGGGATGCTGCTATAATTTATTAAGTAGGAAGTTTTCTCATAGATCTTCAGGCTTAAGTTTATTAAAAAGTGTTCATAAAGTGCACCAGCAGTTGTTGCCCTAGATAGATAAAGGCATTTGCAGATATGTATCTCTGTAAGAAAAAGGACTTAGAGAACATGTTTCCTGGAAAAGTTAAATTAATGGAGTTCCCTTGTGCAGCCAGTTAAAGATCTGGCATTGTCACTGCTGTGGCTCTGGTTGCTTCTGTGGCATGGGTTCTGTCCCTGGCTGGGACTGCATATCATGGACACGGCCAAAAAAAAAAAAAGTTAAATTAGTCATTTCTGATGTTTTTAGCTGCAGCTGGTAAGCATGCAGATATAAATAACAGTGGAATCTCTTATATGAAAATTAGGTTCTAAAGTCAGCACTTAAAGATCTGGAATGGTCAAAATTACTCTTGAAAATCCCTTAGTAAGTTAGATCTGTAGAACAGATCTTTTCTTAGTTAAGTCCAGCATAGTCAGTTTTATTTCCAGTGTCAGAACCAGAACTCCATTTCCTCAGTTGGCATCAGATGAAATAGTCTGCCATGTTATCAGAACAAAACAAAACATTTTTTGAGCCCTAGAATTGCATTCGGCACAGGAATGTAATCACACAGTAAGAAGTATGAAGGGACTAAGACCATCTGGGAGGAAAACATGTTCGTATCCCTCACCTCACACTCACTCCAGAGCATATAGTTTCTTGAGTGTACAGCATTGCCCATACAATGTCAGGGGCTTCTTTTCTCTCCTTATCCAAGTAAATTCATTTAATTCTACTGTTCGATCCAGCTATTTGTATTTACATTTACTCCACAAAGCAAAAGTCATAGGTAGTGCAAACAGCATGAATTATGATTATTATTCAGTAATTCCTTTTTCTCCACAATATTCCCTCGTTCAAAAACTGTTTAATCACACATCAAGGCAAACAGTGGCTCTATGCAATCTCTGTGTTATACCTTACAGAGAAAATAGAATTAAAGTGTACTCTCCCATTGGTGGCTAAAATAACCTTTGTTATGATGGAAGACAGATTTTTGAAATTACCAACTAACTCACATACTGGTATGAAAACATTTTGTTAATAAAAGCTTTTCTTTCATTTTTCCCTATGCTTTCAGGTAATGACTCATAGATTGCTGATCAAATAATTGATTTCTAAGTGAGTTAGGGTTTAGGAAAATATGTCAGATTTGTTGTTTTATATAGGTTAGATTTGCTTGAATTTATTGATATCTAACATGTTATTTTCTGCAAGGTTGATCACCGAAAATAATGGGTATCTACAAGATACTGCTGAAAAAATGACAGCTCAGTAAAGTCCTTTATTTGACTTCTCATTGGAGAAAAAAATTTGAAGACCATGCCACAGATCATAATCCTAAGAGAACATTAAGAAATTAGCAGTTATAAAAGTATCTGAGGGCTGAAAAATGCTTTCTGGGAAGTAGTGTTTTAAAATCATTTCTAAACTATTTCAGAAGCTTCTAGAAAACCCTGCCCAAATAAAACCTTTTGAAACCAATTTATTGAGACTAGTCATCCCATGGTTTTCTTAAGATGCCATCTCCCCTATCATATTTTTGGAATTTTAAATTATAAAGCTTGTTGGCTTTGAATTTCTCTTTTTTACTTTCCCCTCCCCATAGTTGATAAAGTGAATAAAACCAGTATTGGAGATTCTCAACAAGAGACAGGTATTTATCATAATCACCTGTAGAGTTTCTTCTACAGTCTCCCCTTCTTCCCTTTCAAACACCATTTTAGCAGGACTTTAAGAAAAGCAAACACACGTCATAAGTGGAACCTCGGCAACTGCTAATTATACTGGTACTGGGTGCTATAGTGATTGCCTCACCCTTCAGATGCCAGTGAGGTAGAGGGTGATGAGTCTGCTTTGCCGTGGCACACACTGGCTGATTGGCACAGGCAGACATCCAGAAAAGTGTTCTTGTGCATGCTTGTGTTGTGGGGGGGCCAAGTTATCGTGGCAATGCTGTAGATAGGAGGAAATTAAATTACAGTATTAATTTTAGTGTGTGTAAAATATCACCAGACTTGATACTAAATCACAGTATCCAGCCTTTATCCTAGATTTTGTGTGCATTAAAAAAAACAACTCTCAGAATTAAGGTTAATTTATAATCCTGAAATTTCTCTCATCAATTTTCCAGAAATTATATGCATATGTCCATGAATTAGATTTTATTATTCTTTTAATTGCTTAGTTAGATATTTGAAATGTATTTTATGATTTTTTAGGAGGAAGCACAATCGTTACTAGAAAACCTGCATGTTTACCATACAAATTACTTCCTGGTTTTAAGAGGTCTTCATCAGTTCACCTCTTCTCTTCCCAAGTACCCATTGGGTCGACAGGTAAACAGAATTTATCATTTGGAAACTATGACTTAGGAATATTGGTGGTTTTTTGCTTTGAATTTAGTGGCATTTAAGGCATCAGAATTTGAAATGGATCCAAATCCTGCAGTAAGTGCACAAGCTATATCCATTCTAGCTGTACACATTACTGGTGATTAAAACAGTTTTGTTTTTTGTTTTTCTTGATGGCCACAACTAGAAACAACCACATGGATCCAAGTGGTATTGCTTTTCCTACAGTGTATCTGTGCTCATGCGATTTTACTTTGCTTCTTTTATACTTCTTTGTCATTTATACTGAGAGAACTGATCCTCCACTCTAGTGACGTGGAAGAAGGAATCTGTTTGAGACCACTAAATGGTTAACTTCGCATTACACCCAAACCTAAAGTGAAGCAGTACTTCTGCTCCTTGCAAAACTATGCTCTGCTGTCCTTTGTGTCATAACACAAACCTATGAACCTATGAGGCAGTGGAAGATTTCTGTATTCCTAAATATTTGCATCCTTAACTCAGAAGTTTAGAAAACAAATATAAATATGTAAATGCTTTCTGCCATTAATCCTTATTAATAATCACATTATTATTTTTATGATTTTCTTGTTACAAAGTGACCAGTCATATATGCCAATCCCATTGTGGTCTCATTTTGCTTTTATGTCAGTGGTGTTTTATGTAAATTCCTGATCCATGTAATATATGCCAGGTCTGTTGTCATCTACAGACAATAGCTGTTTTTAATAACTTTTTTGGTCTTCACCGTTTTATGATTTTGCCAAACTAGTAGTGTGCAAGCTTAGCAAATCACTTTTGGTTGCTCACAAGGGTGCTGTTCACTTACAGATCAGAGAACTCTACTGCACATGTTTGGAAAAGAACATATGGGATTCAGAGGAGTATACATCAGCCTTGCAGCTGCTGAGGTAGTTTGTTTTTCATTTTTGTCTGCTCTAAGCCTGCCGGTAAGCAACACCTTCCTCCAGATCTCTGCCTGCCAAGGAGTTTCATGAGTAGCCACTTTGTATCTAATATATGCATATATCTTGAATTTATATTTGTAGCATATAGTGGTTTAATGTAGCACACCTTTGCTCTTTTTACCTTATTTTTGAACTTTTGATTTTTAGGTAAAATGAGTGTGTTTAGTCAAATATTGATACTACACAGGGAGAACTTAGGTATGGATCACTTTAATCCAGCCGGCTTGATAGTAGAGAAAGTGATCTCACATGGCCCCAACCTCGTTGGGTTCAGGAGCAGCATCACTGGGTGAAATGCCTCCTGGGAAGGAGGTCACTGCTGATCTTGATGAGGAGCAACCACCAGTAGGCAGTGGCCTTGATCCTTCCCAACCTAAGCTGGCTCTGTCCACATTAACATTTGAAGAGTCTTTAAGTTATCTTTCTAATATAATATGCATAAATAAGATATCTTGGTGTTATCGAAGATCCTTTATTATCCCTGACAAACTTACCTTTTAAAGTTGTAATTATTTGTTTTCCTTGGCTTTATTTCTTACCTGAATGGTGACTTTTTAGTCTTTCATAAAAATAATGACCCTTTGGATAGCGAGAAAAGGAAAATCAAGTGTGAATTGTTTCTGCACAGTCCTATAATTTTCCTTAGTAGATATAAATGCTTATATGAAAATATCATAAAGAAGTCTGAGAACTGAATATATATTAAGTCTTGGCTTCCTCTAGCCCCACAATAAAAGAACAGATGGGCACAGTAGGAGGAAAATTCACATTGAAAGCACTTAAAGTCCAGAGACTTAATAACACAGTTGTTAGTAATCTAGCAGGTGCAGCTTAAGATAGGAACCTAATTTTATGCTATCTGGAAAAATAACTCCTCATGGAAACTGAAAAGCTGTGTTTTATTTCTTTTTTTTTTTTAATTCCAGTAAGAGATTTCTATGTATTTATATACTTCAACTGGGATGTTTCTGAGATTTCTTTTGCTTTCCATTCAAGGCAACATACTTATCTCAAATACCCAATTGATTCTTGCTGGGTTTCCTCTTTAACCTTCATGATTAGTGATTACCTTCCTTTTCCAGTTGGGTATTTCCAAATTCATAGATTTCTTTGTCAGGGAGGGACTTGTTTTTTTCCCTCTGCATCTCCCTGGTACTAGTAATCCTGGGATACAAGTCAAGGATCAAGAATACCAGTTCCAAACTAGGGTAAGGAAATGTGTGCAATAATAGGAATGGTATATACTAATGGACAGTAGTAACCAGAGTTTATGAAAGCTTGCTGTGTGCCAGGCTGTGTTGGGCACTTTCAGTACATTTTCCAGTCTAATACTCAAGTACACCTTTGTGGCAGACATTGTTAGCTACTCTTGGGAAAACTGAAGCACAGATAGGGTTTAAGCGATTTACCTGAGATTTCCTAGCTGTTGGTGGAACCAGGATTCTAATCAAGGTCTGACTTCAAAGCTGTTATACTCTCCACTGTTCTTTGCTAAGATCTAGTGGGGTTTTGGGGATCTAAGTAAAGCAGAAGCAGTACATAGAAAGTGAAGCTTCAGACATTTTGCTAAACTGAGGTCAGAAATATAGGAATATTAAAGGATCAACTATAGCAGCTACAGCAAGGACAGGCAAGAGTCAGGGAACGACAAGAGAGAAAGGAACCTGGCCATCTCCAAACTGGAATTTTTCCTTTCCCCTCTGTACAGATAGATGTGGACAAAAAGTCAGGGATACTTGTCAGTTGAGGCACTCTAAATAGGAATCATCTGAATATAGGAAACCAGTCTCATCACCTATCTTCAAATGGTTCAAGTCATGAGGGAAAAGAAGGTTAAAATGATCACTGAATGTTACTTTGGAAAGAAACATAAAGGGGCTGTTAGAAACACAGTCTAGTAACATTTCCAATTTGACATTTTTGTTGAGAAGTGCCTTAAAGGCAGTATTTCTCTTGAAAAATCCCTTTTCTCTGGAAACTGACATGTTTAAATTACCATAGATCTTCTTGATGAAATATTTTGTGGCCATTAAAAAGTACTTAATTCCTAACATTTGAATGGAACCACAAAGGACCCCAGAGAGCCAGAATAATCTTGAGAAAGAAGAGTACAGGTAGAGGCATCATGCTTCCTGATTTCAGACTACATTACAAAATTATAGTAATCAAAGTATGATACTGGCATGAAAACAGATGCACAGATGAAATGGAGCAGAACAGAGAACCCAGAAACAAACCCATGCTTACATGGACAATTAATTTAAGACAAAGAAGCCAAGAATATACCATGGAGAAAGGACAGTCTTCAGTAAATGGTTTTGGGAAAACTACACCACTGTCTTACAGTGTACATGAAAATCAGCTCAAAATGGATTAAAGACCTAAACATAGAGTTGGAACCATAAAAGCTTGAAGAAAACAAGGCATAGGCTTCTTGGCATTGGTCTTGGCAATGATTTTTTTTTTTTTTTTTGGCTTTGACCCCAAAAGCAAGGCACAAAAGCAAAAGTAAACAAATGAGACTACATGAAACTAAAAAGCATTTACATAGCAAACAAAACTATCAACAAAATGAAAAGGTACCCTACAGAATGAGAGAAAATATTTGTAAATCATACATTTGATGAGTGGTCAATATCTAAAAATATATAAAAAATCATACACTCAATAGAAAAATTTTGATTAAAAAATAAGAGGATATGATGGAGTTCCTGTTGTGGCTCAGTGGTTAACGAATCTGACTAGGAATCGTGAGGGTGTGGGTTCGATCCCTGGCCTTGCTCAGTGGGTTGAGGATCCGGCGTTGCCGTGAGCTATGGTGTAGGTTGCAGATGCGGCTCGGATCCTCACGTTGCTGTGGCTGTGGCGTAGGCTGGCGGCTACAGCTCTGATTAGACCCCTAGCCTGAGAACCTTCATATGTCGTGGAAGCGGCCTGAGAAATGGCAAAAAGACAAAAACAAAACAAACAAACAAAAACAAATAAAAAATAAGAGGACATGAGTAAATATTTTTCTGAAGTGAATATGCAGATGGCCAACAGGTATGGGAAAAGGTGCTATCACTAATCATTAGTAAATGCAAATCAAAACCACAATAAGATATCACCTGTTAGAATGGCTATTATCAAAAAGAGAAGTAGTAACAAGTGTTGGTGAGAGTATGGAGAAAAGCGAACCCTGCCCTGTTGGTGGAAATGTGATTTGGTGCAGCCAATATGGGGAATAGGAAGGAGGTTTCCTCAGGAAGTTGAAAACAGAGCTACTTTGTGACCCAGCAATTCCACTACTGGGTATTTATCAGAAGGAAATGAAAACACTAACTCAGAAAGATCTTTTCCCCTCTGTACAGATAGATGTGGACAAAAAGTCAGGGATACTTGTTTATTACATGTTTATTACAACATTGTTTACAATAACCAAGATAGGAAACAACCTAAGTGTCCCTCACTGGATGAATGAATAAGCAAGGTGTGTGTGTGTGTGTGTGTGTGTGTATAACTATTTTTCAGAAATAAAAAGAAGGAAATCCTGCCATAACACTGAACTCATAGATACAGAGAACAGATCAGTGGTTGCCAGAGGTGGGTGGTGGGCAAATTGATGATAGTGGTCAAAAGGTATAAACTTTTAGTTATAAGATAAAGAAACCCTGGTGATGTAAAGTTCAGTATGATGGCTATAGTTAAAAACACTACTGCATATTTGAGAGTTGCTAAGAGGGTAGATCTTAAAAGTTCTCATTGAAAGAAAAAAGTATAATTATGTACGATGACAGATGTTAACTAGACTTACTGTGCTGGTCATTTCACAATATATACATATATTGGATCATGTTTTACACCTGTAACTGATATATTTCAGTTGTTTCTTTTTCTTTTTGTTTTGTCTTTTTTTTAGGGCCGCACCCACGGCATATGGAGGTTCCCAGGCTAGGGGTCTAATCAGAGCTGTTGTTGCTGGCCTACACCAGAGCCACAGCAATGCCAGATCTGAGCCATGTCTGCGACCTACACCACAGCTCACTGCACTGCCAGATCCTTAACCCACTGAGCGAGGCCAGGGATCGAACCCTCAACCTCATGGTTTCTAGTTACTAGATTCCTTAACCACTGAGCCACAAAGAGAACTCCTGTCAGTTGTTTCTCAATTAAAAATATTTACAAGGAATTTGTAATAATGTTGGAAAATGTTGTATATTCATGAGTGGAAAAAGACCTATAGAATTTTATATCACAGTTATTTTAAAACATAGGCAATAGGACATTGATGTGTGGGGAGCATGCAGGTATGTGTTGATAATATGTCGTAATTAAACATGATTGCTGTGGTTCCTTCTGCATGTCTTCTGTAACCTTTCCGAGTCAGCTCTTGGAGCATGAGGACCACATTCCTACACAGGATATGAGTTGGTTAGTTTTCACTCAACTATGTATTGTTATGTAAGGATATATTATAAGTTAAAACACCATTTGTGAACAAAGTGGTAAAAATCATGCTAGCTGAGTGACTTTGTGTGGTCAGCTCTGAAAGACATTAAGAAGAAAAAATTACCTCTTTGTTGGAGAGAATTGCTAAACAGCCATGTAAAAATCAAACACTAGACCAAGAATTTTTTAAACTTTTAAAATTAGAAAAACCATGCTTCAACAAAAAGGTTTTAAGTGTTAACATAAATTATAAAGTCCTCAACTTACAGCAGGACCATAATGAGTCAGCTGGACTGAAGAATACTGCCCCTCAGAGCAGTAGTGGAGCATCACAGCAATGGCTCTTAGACTGGGGATAGTGAAAAGTGTACCCTTCTTCTTAGCAGAATTTACTGCGCTCCCCACCCCATCAACTAAGAATCATTCATCTAGAGTTATCCCATTTTTTTCTCCATTAAAGAAACCGAAGCCAGAAACATTGAGTGACTCTTCTGCAGCTGGCAGAGCTAGAATTTAAATTGAATTTTCAAAGTTCAGTCAGTGTTTTAACTCTATTCCAATTATTTGAGAGGTGGCATAAAAGGAAATTTATATGGGTTTGTGGCCAGTAGTCCATGTTCAGAGCATACCCAAAATTTTAAAAGGAGCAAGCAGAGAAAGCTTCTGTGGACCCAAACCTCCCTCCTATCTTAACACTAGTCATCTTGGCACAGGGTGCAGACATATAAATGAAAGGAGCCACAGTGTCTAGTCTGCTTATCCCAAGTGTAACCTTACAAGCTTGCTACAGAAACGGATTTGTAAACTGAAGTTGTTTGATAGCTGAAGGAATTTATTTTAGACTGAAAGAGTATATTCTAATTTCTGAATAAGGCTTTTGAGTTAAACAGTAATATATTAGCAGGTCAGCTCAGCTTTCATTGAGTTACAAAAACATGACCCAAGTAATAATATTAACATTTGATCACTTTAGCTCAGTTCAAAGAGACTGGGGATTTGGAATCTAAATAATGCATTGTTTCCTTACTTTGCAGATCAACTTTAGATGATATTTAAAGATCTCATTATGAAAAATGACACAGCCTCTTCAGTCTATGAGATGCATCATAAATAGCAATAATCTAACATTTGATGATCAGGATTTTTCCATGCAGAAGCTATATGAGGCTGCACCATTAAATACGATTTCTTTTAAAACAGGAACCACTATTCCTGAATTTCCATTATATCAGGTCCTCCATAATTTTCTGTGGGTTGGTGGTAAAATCAGACAAACAGCTGAATTGTTGAAGCCCCTTTTAAAGCAGAGGACGCTGAGTGTCACTGCTTTTAGAATAGTAGTTTTCAGGCTTTAGTTCATAAGAATCAACTGAGGTATTTAAACATGTAGATTTCTACTTTCCCCACAAAGATTCTGAATCTGACTGTTGGGAACTTAGATATGGTAATCGGCAGGAATCTGCATTTAATAAGCACTTCACCACATTGGACAGGTGGTCCAGGGACCACACTTTGAGAAACACTGTTCCAGAAAATAATCAGGAATGAGTGAGGGGTACAAAAAAATTGAGGGAAAAAATGGAGCCATCAAAGAAACAGAAGCTAGATGGCTTTAAGCAGTTGCCCTCAAATCAGTTCTAAAACTAGACTAAGGTACTGCTAATGGTGAGCAATGGCTTTTAGCTCAATAAACAGAAAAAAGATCTGCATTTGCATTTTGATTTTCTTTATTAAACATTTAGTGCCTGCCACCAATTTTTCTGCTAGTAAAATGATACATAGCTAAGAAATACTGATTTAAGGAGTTCCCGTCGTGGCTCAGTGGTTAATGAATCCAACTAGGAAACATGAAGTTGCCGGTTTGATCCCAGCCCTTGCTCAGTGGGTTAAGGATCTGGCGTTGCTGTGAGCTGTGGTGTAGGTTGCAGATGTAGCTTAGATCTCACGTTGTTGTGGCTCTGGCATAGGCTGGTGGCTACAGCTCTGATTAGGCTCCTAGCCTGGGAACCTCTATGTGCCGTGGCTGCAGCCCTAGAAAAGACAAAAAGACAAAAAAAAAATTGATTTAAAAAAATCAGAAATAGCTGCTCAAACTTAGACAGTTTTATTTCTTCTGAAATCAATTTCTTTTGTAGTGCATCAATAAAATATGTATATATTTTACCTCACTAAAATTGTTTCTAACCGTGTGGTAGAATTAACATTATTCATTTTGACATGCAGAAAAGAGCATGGTGTTCCACAAAGGGTGCCCTGACTTCCAGGTGCTCCCCTGCATGAGCCAGTTTGAAAATGGAGAAATTATTCTTCACCTGAGACCATGAAATTTTTTATTGGTTCATTGCTATTGCCTTGTTCAGCCATGCAAAAAATGTTTTTTTAATGCTTGATATGTGGAGCCACTGACCTGATGACAAAGATGACCCTGGACCTTACCAACACTGAATTTCGGCCAAGTGGGAGATTTAAGGTTTAAGCAGACAGGCAGTTACAATGTAGGGTAATAAGTGTTGTGTTGGGCGAGGTCTAGGGTGCTAAGGAACTAATAGGCTGGACACTTAATCTCTGTTTGGGAGATTGAGCACTTTCTCAGAGGAAGTGGTCTCTAATGTGAAATATCAAGGCTTACTAGGAATTATGCATATTTTTAGTCTCTTTTACTTGTTATGATCATGTGTGATTGCTTTGTGTTTTCTTTGAAGAAAACAGTCTGAAAGTTTCTTTGGTAAGCTATTGTTTTCTTTATTGTTTTTCTTTATTGTAGTCTTTATTGATATATTTGCAGGTTTGAGTCTTTGAATATTTGCTGAAGCTATTTTATAATGGTAGTGTCTGTTTAGAACTTGACAGCTCACTATTGAGAAGATCTTTACATTAGCCACGGATTGAGCCAGTTTCTCCTTCTGGCCTGTTCTCAATCAGACATTTATATAATCAGTACTTAACCAGAAATTATTTGCTTTCTGCATGATGAAGCAGAACACTCATTGCCCTGCAGGATGATTGCTTTTAATGATTGCTAAATGATTCTCTTTCTTAGTTAAGGGAACTTTTTTATAACAACCTATAAAGCTTTTAAGACATTAAGTATCACAAGCTTTTTTTGAACCATTTACTTGAAAGTGGTATAATCACTTAATCAAGCTGGTTAAAGAAAAATAGCTTTTTCAGCGTTAATGAGACCTTAGATGTGTTTGTTTTGCCTTTTCCTTTAAAGTAATCTAGTATGCGGGCGTTCAAACTTTTAAATTTTGGTACAGTTCATTCTCTGTATCTGCAGATTCCACATCACATGGATACAACCAGTCACAGATTGAAAATATTTTTTTAAAAATTCCAAAAATTTCCAAAAAGCAGGGGGAAAAGTGAATTTGCTACGCACTAGCAACTATTTACGTAGTATTTATATTGTATTTCCAATACAATTTACACTGTTTTAGGTATTATAAGTTAACAAGAGATGAATTAAAGTATCTGGCCAGATGTGCTTAGGTATATATGCAAATACTGTGCCATTTTATATAAGGGGTTTGAGCGGCCTCAGATTATTGTATCTGCAGGAGTTACAGATCCCAAGGGACAACCGTATTTTCTTTTCAATTTTATTCTATTTGTTTTAAAGCAAAATGCTAGACGGAATCCACCAAAATTTTAAAACATTGTCACACTGCCTCTAGTCCTTCTCTCTTTAGCTGATTTGGTTTTTGCAGTTTATCAAAACTACTTTGATCAAGGTCACCAGTGACCTTCATGTTTCTAAATCAGGTGGTGGATTCTGTCTTCATTTGCGGTAACCACTTATTAGCATCTAACAGAGTTTATCACTCCTTCCTTAATGACTTCCAGGGCCTAAATTCTCTTGGTTTAACTCCTACCACAGAGCATGCTCCTCCCCCTCCATCTTCTTTAGTGGTTTCTCTTCTCCCTGACAGCCTAACATTATGGTTCCCTGAGGCTTAATCAAAAGCTCACACTTTTCTCCCAAGTGCCAGGCTCTTATGTCCATCTACTGATCTACACGTCCACCTGGACTTCTGATTATACATCTCATAGTTTCCATGTTCAGAATTTAATGTCTTATCTTCCCCCTGAAACCTAGAAGCTTCATGCAGTCTTTCCATCCTTCCGATTGTTCCAATCCAAAAACCTGGGTTCTGCCTTCAAAATACCTCAAGAATCAAATCTCTTCTTGCCACCTTCCCTCATTGGTACAACCATTGTCCAGGTCACCGTCATCTTTCATCTGGAATATTGCCATAGCCTGCCGATTTCCTTGCTTCCGCACATGTTCCCTTATGGTTTTCTCAAAATAGCAGAATAATCCTTTTAAAGTACATCCGATAATGTTACTCCTTTGCTCAAACTCTTCTTTTCCCTCAGAGTAGAACAAGAGTTGATGTATGATGACCCTACTGATTTAGCCCTCCATTCCCACTCTCTGATTTCATCTCCTACTACTTGGTCTTGCCTTCTACTTCAGTCACCTTGGCTTCTTTGTTTTTCTGGAATGGGCCAGACATATACCCACTATAAGGCCTTTGCATGCATGTTCTCTGCCAGGAAAAGCTCTTCTCCTACATTCTTGTATGGCTAATAATCTTACCTCCTTCATGTGTTTGGTCAAATGTCATTTCAATAAGACCTGATTACCATTTTATTTATTATTATTATTATTTTATGGCCGATATGGAATTTCCCAGGCCAGGGATTGAATCTGAGCCTCAGCTGCAGAATAGGATCTGTATGATGTGGTGTTGTGGCAATCAAATGATGCCTGGTATATATATGTGTGTGCATATAAATGTTAGCTGTTGGAGTTCCTTGGTGGCTCAGTGGCTTAAGGATCTGACATTATTGCTGCTGTGGCACCAGCTGGATCCCTGGCGCAGGAACTTATGCATGTGATGGGTGCAGCCAAATAAATCAGTGAATAATTTGTTTAAAAAGTTAGCTGTCATCACTTGTATTACTTCATTGTTTATCACTGCTATGTAATATCCCTTGTTTTGACAAAGTGTAACACTTTAGTTAGTCCCTTGTTTGATCTATATTTAGATTGTTTCTAATTCTCCATTGTTACAAAAGTAATCACCGGGTTTGCACATTAGTATCATTATTTTCACTAAGTAAGTACATACACTTTCTGAATCTAAAATAGAAACACTGGGAGTTCCCATCGTGGCTCAGTGGTTAACAAGTCGGACTAGGAACCATGAGGTTGCAGGTTTGATCCCTGGCCTTGCTCAGTGGGTTAAGGATCCCATGTTGCCCTGAGGTGTGGTGTAGGTTGCAGACTGGGCTCCGATTCCGCATTGCTGTATCTCTGGCATAGGCCGGTGGCTGCGGCTCCAATTAGACCCCTTGCCTGGGAACATCCATATGCTGCGGAAGCAGCCCTAGAAAAGGCAAAAAGACAAAATAAATAAATAAATTAAATTAAATATAAACACTTGTACCAAAGTATACTTGCACCAACAATGTATCAATATTTGTATCAGTATCTTGCTGATGCTGGATATTAGCAGACTTAAATATCTATCTTTCTTTGTTTTCATCTAATGTTTCATGATTGATGGACCAGTTTTTTCCCCATCCCCACCCCAGACATTTTTATTCTTTCTGAATATGAGGTGGTGACCTATTTTTTTTTCAAACTAGTTGTTTCCAATATTCTCCATCCCTTCCCTTCAGATTTGAAATGGTACCTTTGTGGCATGTACCAAATTCTTGTATGTACCTTGATCTCTTTCCAGATTCCTATTCCTCCTACTGGCCTCTCTATTCCTATGCCAGTACCATCTGATTTTAATCCATATGGCTTATACCTTTTGATATATTAATAGCCCCACTACTCACACTTAAGTGTACACACATTGTTCCTCTTTTGTAGGAAAAATATTTTTTCCAGATAAATTTTAGTCTGATTCTAATGGACTTTTAAAAAATGCCCACTGTAATTTTGTTTCACAAAGTGTTAAAAATATGGACTAATTTGGAATGAATTTATATCTTTACAGCATTGACGGTCTGTTCAGGGCTTTCATTTTATGCTATGTCTTATACATTTGTTAGAATGTTCTACAGTTTTTCTTGTCATTTTAAACATGCTCTTTTTTCCATAGTTTAATGCAAGATATTGGTCATAAGAAAATGTAAGATATTAACGTGTATGTACACATACATATGTATATGTATTTGCCCTATATCCACACACCCTTTCATACGTCCATAGCTTTCTTAGACTTTCTAACCTTAGAGTCATATCATATGCAATGAATAAACTTCATCTTCCTTTCGGATGTTTGTACCACTTGTTTCCTTTTTCTTAATTTGTTGTAGAATGGAGTCTAGCATGATGCTGGTAGTAGTGATCATAGCAGGCACCTTTCTTTGTTTTTTGTGTGTGTATATAATGTAATTGAAAATTTTTAATTAATGGCTTTATTGAATTGATAGCATTATTAACTCTAATAAGCCTTATTTCAAGTCTTCTTTCTTATTAAACCTGAGAGTACTTGGGGAAATGTAAGATTTTTTGTTACTCTGGAAACAGTAAAAAAAGAGTTTACACCTGGAAGTTTACACCTGAAATGAAAGCCACCCCTTCCAATCCAATGCCATATTATAAGTTATGTCTAGTGAAGTTTGATTGCAAAATTGTATGATGTAAATCTACTTTTTCTAGCATCCTGAAAATGAATAATATGCTGAACTTCCCTCCTGTCAGTATTCAGTTTTCTAAGCTGCAAACAGATGTGAGGTGTAGCTGCCTGTATCCTGGGAAGCTAGTCCTCAGGGTGCTGCCTGTGTGGGATAGACCCCTGCCAGTGTGTCCTCAGCCTCTGCTCTCCCACCAAGCTGTGCCCTGATTCCTGGCACCCTGGAAATGCTGATCTGGTCTGTTCGAGTAGGTCTAGAGGCCAGGTGTGACAGTTGTTCATCAAGTGTCTCTGACTTTGACCCTCTTCTCTAAATAGTGGGACTCCACCTGGGCAATAGAAAGCCAGAAATTTTAAATAATCTCAAATGTAACCAAGAATTAAATGTGTTGGCTTAGTTTTCTTTGACCTGTTAACTTCCGTTCATTTCACAGATAAAGCTTACACTTTAGATAATTTTTTCATTTATTTTTTTCTTAAAACCATGGCAAATTTACTTTTTGTCCATACCTACCAGTTTCTGTATTTATGGATTATATGACTGTCTTCTTCATTTGTTTGTTTTTGTTTTGGGGTTTAAATTTTAGTTGAAGTAACTAACTTAATTTCTAGGATATTGTAGTCTACTTAGTTTTATTTTTTTTCTAACTTAGTAATATTAGTATTTTCTCCCAATTTTTTATTATGAAAAGTGTCAAAGATAGTTTTCTTGCAGAATGGCCCAGATTCTGGGTTTGTCTGATTGTTTCTTCATAATTAATATAAGAACTTTTAATCATCATACTTTCATCTGCTACTGAGTATGATCTTAGGGGAGAGATCCTATAAGTAGTAAGTATGAAAACAGCATCTTAATTTTAGAGTCTGTGTGTTCCTTCTCCTTTTCTAACAAAGATTTCCTCTATGGCCTTGAAGGAGTTACACAATCATCCTAACCTGTGCTATAAAACAAGCAGAATTGCCTACCTGTTTCAAGTTCGGTGGATTTGCTGACCGATGTTTGTTTATAAAGCCCACAGAGTTTATTTATAAAGTCTAGCTAAAATGGTAATAATTAAAGAAATCATTGTGCTACTTCTTTTGGTCATTTCAAGTAAGTTTTCATTTAGCATGAGTGTTGTATCCCCAGCAGACGTTTCTTGTCTCTCTCTTACTTACATTTAGATCTGAAGGAAAGGAAAGCTAATCTTAAGTGTCCACTGTGTGGTAATAGTTAAGCCCTGTGCTAGATTCTTCAAATGCATCTTCTCATTGAATTCTTAAGCTTCCTTCTAACTTGTAACATATGTGAGTTCCCATGTCCATATTACAGACAAGGAAGCCAAGGATCAAATGTTTAGTAATTTGTTCTATATTACAAACATAGTAAATGCCAGTGTCAGGCTATGAACCCAGCTCTTTGTAAATTTTCCAAGTTGAGCTTTATCATGAGAACTCTTGTACATGACATAACATTGAAGAAAATCTAGCCCAAAAAGTTGGTAGCTACTAATGAAGGATATTACATTATCTTCTGACCAGAAACATTTAACATGTAGACAGTGTTCTTAAGTATATTTTCCAGGTGTATTACATCTCTGGTCACTGATTCTGTTCTAGGATGTTGGCAAAGGATGAACTGGTGACCATACTTCAGAAATGTTTCAAAGTTTTTAAGTCTTCTTCTGAAAAGCAGCTTGGCAACGCAGCAAAGAGAATGGAGGAGTTCCTGGCCCAGTTTCAGAGCCTTGATGGTGAGAATATGATATCTTGCCAATTCTACTGGCTATGACAGTCATTTAACTAAAATAACATGGAAAATCCCACGTCTGATGTGTTGAGATGAAGAGATAATGTAGATCGTGATCAGTCAGTATATCAAACCTCTGAATAGCACATCTTGACAACCACAGCTAGGCCAAATGGTTCTTTTCCACATTTTGTTTAAACAATGAAAAAATACCAAGTGGGTTGGGAAAAAAATTTTCTTTCTCCAAAAGAACAATTTAAAGGACTTACCTTGAAAAAAAGGCAACACAAAGAAATCAGATCGGAGAGAATAGCGGGCAGTAGGGCATTATAATTAAGGACTCTTTTTAGATGTGTTTTCTTAAGCATTTCATCAAGTTCTTTATAGATTTCAAAAACACTGCATAAATCATTTGTAAGCCTGAAAATTAATAGCTGCGAACTGCTTTCACAGCAATGAGGCTCATTGGTATGCTGATTACAAAATATGCATGAAGTTTGCTTTAATCAGATTTACAAAGCCTGACTCTTTGAATCTTAAATGAACTGTGGCTGCCTGGCATTCCTCAGCTTTGGAGGGCACAGTTGCCTTTATCTGGTGTGACCTCTGCAGGGCCCATTGCTTGCACACAGGTAGCCTTTCTGCACTCTGATGCTCCAAGACGTCTTTGTTCTGAGGGGGCTCTGTGGATTGATACTGATCTTTTTTCTTGAATTCTTCTCTTGCTCTGTTTCTAGAACCAAAATATGTTTTTTTGTTTTTGTTTTGTTTTGTTTTTTGGTAAAACAAACAAAATGTTCACTTTTTATTTCCCCTACTTAGGGAAATTTTTAATGGAATCTGGAGAAAAGAGGCAGCTGGGTGTATAAGCACATAGCTTGGACATGGCCTGGTGAAAACATTTCACTTGGACAGTCCATATCATCCTTTCTGTGGCTGGCAAGTGTTCCTTTGTCTTAAAGATCCTTTGGATTTAGGAAACTGCCTTTGCTGAAATCCCTCCTGTCTGTCCAGAGCTGCAGCGCTAGGCCCCTGATAAGTGCTTAGCCAGTGGAAGATGAAAGGGCCAGTTTGCTGACTGGAGTGGTGCCCCTCAAGCCACAAAGGCTCCCTCCAGGTCATGCATAGGCATTGCTCTGCACTGCATTCGCAGGACAGTGTGCACTTAACCACACACATAAAAATTTTAAAGGGCTAGAAATTGTATCATACTGTGTGGAGCTACAGCAGAAACTAAAGCCCAGGAAGAGAAAGTAACTTGCTTGAGATCTCATAGCTAACCCCAGAGTCCACCTTTTTCTTAACCACCAGCTCATTTTTTTTTTTTTTCCCTCACTGACTCACAATTTGAACGCCACCTTATTATGGTCACTAGGACAGTGAGAAGTCACCCTTAAGTAAATAAATAGGATAAAAGATTTAGAAGAATATAAGATAAATTAAGTAAATTTCAATCTTTTATAAAACGACGCAGGATTTTTGTAAACTGAAACTGCAGCTATTATGATAATTTTAATTACAGTTCATGTGACATAAGCTAGGGAACAAATTCTGTGATGTGCTAATACTAAATAAAGGAATGCAACTTTTAGAAATGGGAAGGTTGGAAATTAAGCTGATTAACAGTCTGAAGAATAAAGAATTTCATAAGTTGAAGCAAAACCAATGTCTTGAATAAACAAACTTCTCTATTTTCAAAAGTAACACATTGCTAATAAAAAGTGAAATTAATCTCACCCCTCATATTGGATAAGTAGAAATATTTCATTATACGCTACCTCTGGTTTTTTGACAGTTACTGCATATGACAGTTTAGGCTTAAAATTACATTTAGAGGGGTAAGTAGGTCGGAGTGTCACACCAGATTTATTTTTAAGGCTCTGCTACATGTTAATGAAATGGAGCAAAGAATTTATTAGGTATTTTAACCTTAAATTATATCTTTCTTGAACCAAGAATTAGCCACAGCTAAAAAGAAATGTATTCTTTGAGAACAACACAGACTCTCCAGCTGCATCCTCCTGTCTTATGTTTAGCCAAATAAGCCAAGTGAGTGTGAGGTTCCTAAAACCTGCCCTGCACCAGAAGAGGCTGTTAGAGCCTCATCTTCCCTGGAAGCACAGCTACACCTTTTTTACCAGAACTGGTTTTCTGTTTCCTTTGCTAAAGAACCCTGGCAAATTTTGTGTTTTAGTAGATCATTTCAAAACTTTTATGCACTACCATCTTCAGACTTAACTAGAGTGTGTCAAATGCAGTGAATTGGGAGATCGAGGCCAAGTTTGTCGGGGTATAGGTTTGTCTTGTTTACAGTTGTGGCATAATCAAAGGAACACAATATAAATTTGTTTTGTAAGAGCTATTTATAACAGCACAAAGATTTGGAGCTTTTTCCTGTTGGTTCAGGGTAAGAGAGGGCTTTGTTTGTCTTGGTTTTCATTGTGGTCACATTTTAAAAATTCAGTAGCTGGTTTTTTGAAGACCTCTCTACAGTATAACTTTTACTTACTGACCTTCAGCTTCTGGGGAAAAAATCATTTATCTGCTAGAACCTTGATCCCTTGCCACATTACATAGAAAAAAATGGATGAAACTTTTTTCCCTTGGATTAGGGAGTAGAAATGTTTGTTCTCTTGAATGGATTTACCCTAGCTGCTGTATGTTGATTTTGTATTAAAAGCAGAAGCCAAAGAGGAAGAAGATACTTCCGGGTCACAGTCAAAGGGGCTTCAGAAGACAGACCTCTATCATCTTCAGAAGGTCAGATGATTACTTTCTTTTCCTTCCAGCTGCCATCCCATGATGCTCCCGTGTGCTTTAGATTAGCTTTGCCTGGGTGTTTTTGTTTTCAGTTTAAACCACAACTAGGAACAAAGCAGACTTTGTAACTCACTTATAAAATGAACATCCTGTTTATCCCACTGCTGTCCTTATTCTCCATGTAAGAGTCTGGAATTTACTAGCCAACACAGGTGGAAACTGTTCCTATAGCCTCAGAGAGAAAGAGAATCAACTAGTAATAAGGGAAAATGGGAACATGCTTGCAAAAAGGAATCTGATTACTCACTGCATACATTTGTTTTTTGCTTGATCAAATTGAAAGATTCAAAAGAACCTAACTCATTAGTTTTTCAATACTTTTCTTGATTGACATGGAGCAAAAATGAGCCCCAATATAGTCTTTTTCGAATAGTTCTACTAAACTTTAGGATCTTGGCTGTCAAAGTAGAGTTTTCTTTGTACCATGATACCAAGTTATGATAAATGTAGGAAAAAATAGCCATTTAAGCAAAACAAAGCATATGGAATCTATTCTGTTAGTTTGGCAAAAGAGCAGTGTCTGTCAAATGATTCTGTCTCACAATCACCAGAAAAGGTATGTTCTTTCATCCACAGTCCTTACTGGAAATGAAGGAGTTAAGAAGAACAAGTAAGAAGCAGACCAAATTTGAAGTCCTCAGAGAACAAATTGTGAGCTTCATTGACAGTCTGGTGAGGTAAGTCTGTTGTTGCTCTAAAGAGCTGAAAAGTAGGCTCTTTGCCCAAATAACACTGGCCTGAGGACTGTCCAGCTAGTGCTTGATGCCCCTTGGGTCCCTCCATACAGCCTCGACTTGTAATTTTGATTCCTTTTCCATCCTTAGTAAGGTGGCTAAGCAAAAGACTTCGTTCATTCTCTTAGTGCCAGTTCAAGAAGGCAGGTTTAAATTTGATCTAGTTCATTAGGCTGGGGCAGGGGTAACAAAGTGTTTGCGTTGCACTTTATCCTTGATCTGTCTTTGCTGGATCTGGGCCAAGCACCGAAAGCAGACCAGACCAGCTGTAATGCCCTTTTTATCCTGAGTAAAAGGCATCTGATTGCAAGGAAAACTAGTGCATCTTATGATCTTGTCAGCACTAAATGCATGGTGAGGAAGGTACTCAGAGTCAGATAAGTCCACCAGTCGTACCTCTATTTTATTTATTTATTTAATCTTTTTGCCTTTTCTTGAGCCACTCTCACGGCATATGAAGGTTCCCAGGCTAAGGGTCTAATTGGAGCTGTAGCCACCGGCCTACGCCAAAGCCACAGCAACACGGGATCTGAGCCGCGTCTGCGACCTACACCATAGCCATAGCAGCACCAGATCCTTTAACCCACTGAGCAAGACCAGTGATCAAACCTACATCCTCATGGACACTAGATTGGATTCTAACCTGCTGAGCCACAATGGGAACTCCCTCCTACCTCTATTTTAAGATCATTCTGATTTTTAGATTTCCCAATAAGCCAGCTCTGTGTAGCTCTGTAAAATCACCCATTTAACCCACAGTTGGGACATGCCATATAGAAAAAAATGAGAAGTGTGAAAAATAAGCAATTTAATAGTTTAAAAGTAGAAAAAAATACTGATATATATTGTTGCTTACTCTATTTTTTTTTAACTTTTTTTGCTTTTTAGGGCCGCACTCGGGACATATGGAGGTTCCCAGGCTAGGGGGTCCAATCAGAGCTGTAGACACTGACCTACACCACAGCAATGCCAGAACCCAAGCTGCGTCTGTGACAGCTCATGTCAACACCGGATCCTTAACCAACGGAATGAGGACAGAGATTGAACCCGCAACCTCATGGATCCTAGTTGGGTTCATTAACTGCTGAGCTGCAACGGGAACTTCTGCTTTTTCTGTTTTCAATGGCAGTTCAAACTCACCAACTGGCCAGGCGTTGAATGGAATCAAGCACTAAAAAAATAGCAGCTCAGTTATCAAAGACAAAGAGTGGTTTTCTGATAAATTGCCTGTCCTTCTTGTAAAGGAACAGTTCCATTTTCAAGGACAGTGTGAGGGCGAGTCATTGTTCCTGGTCATTGGGGAGAAATTACTAATGTCAGGAAAGAGGTCCAGAGGATCAACCAAGTGTGACAAAAAGGAAGGTTAAAGTGAGAGAAATGTGTCACATAAAAGTGATACAATGCAGTGCTGAAGTGACCTACTGGCTAGAAATGACCTTGTGGAACTCATGGAATTAACTTTGCTCTACTGGGCTTTCCTGTTTTTGTAATTTCTAGCCCGAAGTTCCTAGTTGTTTCCTTTTACCAAGTTGTGACCATTGTAGTTGCTAAAAATAATTTTGCAGTGTAATTTGGCATAATTTATATGTCAAATGTCATATTCGTTTCTGCGTTCCCACAAATCCCAAATTGTAGGCCCTGACACCAAACAGCTATTCCCCTTTCATGATCTCTGACCTAATATGTCTGACTTTTTACCTTTCTGCACACTTATTGAAATAAGACTGAGCATGATGGAAATGTGACGTATTGTAAAATCACAAATATTTCCATACCAGGATTTCCTGTCTTGACCAAGATTGAGTATCCCAGGGGGGCAGAGATTACGATGGTAGCCTGTTAGAGCTAAATGGGCCCTGAGGAGTCACATGACAGCTAAAGCCCACAGAGAGGCTATGACCTATGGAAGGTCACACAGTCCCCATCTGCTGACATCCATCAGGAGGCCCACTCCATTTCTCCACACTGTCCCCAAGGACTGCATTACAGATGTTTGAACAGAGTTTGGAGTTCTGGAGGAAAGATAAACATGAGCAGTAGACTCCAGGAAGCAGAGTTCCTAGTTTACCATGAGCAGCTCTTGCTAAAACTATTGAGAACTGAGGATAAGTTGCCACTCCCTTGAGTTAGTTTTCACCAAAATACAAGCTTCAACTTTGTAGCCTTTTTTTGGATATTAAGTGGTCCCACCAGCTCCACCCAGACCGTGGTCCCATTTCGTTGTGGACTCTGAGTCCAAAATAAGTGTCATGAAGTGCCCCGGTGCCAGACTCACTGCTCATTTCTCACAGCAGAGGTGTTGCAGAAGTTTATTTCTGTGTCAGCCTCCAAGTATGTGGTTGGACAGAAGTTCTAGTATATGGTGATGTTTTGTCACAGTGTCTAACATAGCCCAGTGGAAACAAAATAGAGGCAAGTATTTTGACTTTGATGGAGATTCTTTGAGGATATCCGAAAAGGCTTTTTGCCTTGGGAATTTTCTGACTCTCTAGATATAAAGACGTTAGGAGGGGAGAGGAGGATGAATTGATTATCAGGTTGCCTTGTTAGATTCCAAGTCCTTATTACATAGCAGGGACTTCAACATGATCTTTTACTGACAGTCATGTATAATGATTGGGGAGATAGAGCCTGAGGCTGGGATAAGTTTATGGTCAGAAATTACAAATGGGTAGCCAGCCATCCAGGGAGGCAGTTGGCATTACAGAAAACATTCCTGAGGCTACAGGTAAATAACTTAATCTTGAATAAGATGTTAGAACCAAGTCAGAAGCATAGGCTCTTTGCAAATGGGTTTTATTCCAGTTGACTCTAGAGAAAAAGTAGCATCTAGAAGTGAAATGAGCAGGGAGCCAGGAGCTTCTGAGATGGACAGGACAGAGATGGTGAGGAGTGATGAACATGCCCAAAGCCAGACCACATGGTGGAGCAGTTATGGTGGGATTGTCTAGGCCTTGGTATCCTCTGCAGGAGGGAAGAAAGCCAGGGCACCAGGATGAAGAGTAGTTTCCCTGGTGGCTGAGCTGAGGGAGCTTGGTTCTGTTTGCACTGGTGGCAAAAGTTGCTGATGCAAGTCTTCATGTGGCCAAAATAGTTTAGACCCAGGACTTTCTAAGCCCCAGGAGTCTTTATGAAGACATGTGAGTTAACTGCTTTAATCAAGTTAGTGACTTAGTACTCTGCCTTTGGGTTATGGCTGCCAAAGCCCTTCCAATTTGCTATCCTCTGGGCCACCCAGGAACCATGGCTCAGACTGGCTAATAGGCTCATTTTATATTTGAAGTGAACTTTTCAATGCTTTATTTTGGAAGTTCAGATATCATTAAAAATTGGTTTGTCACCTAGCTCATAAATAAGACAGAAGAATCCTAAATTACAGGTTTTTTTAAATAATTGAAATTTTAATGATAAACAATTAGCTTGCTTTTTAATACTCTGAATCTAAAATTTAGCCTTTCCTGCCCATAAAGTTAAAGAGGAATCCTAACGTAAAAAACTTTACATATATTACTTCAATGAGAGAGATCTCTGTGATACTAAAAGAATGTCTTAAACTTAATTCTAGGTTTGAGGCCCATGTTTAACACTGCCAAGAGTTAAATGTTTGCTATGGTAGGGAACATGAATAGCTCTGTTTGCTAAATAATTTACGAAAGTATTCATTAATTCTTTAAGAAATTCGACCTTAAAGATTTTAAGCAGAAATGTAATTTACATACCTTTCTTCCTGAAGGTTTAAGTCAGAACTAAAACTGTTTCTTGTACTCCAGATTCAAAGTTTTAGACGCTACGTAGAAGAAGTAGAAAGAAGTCTGAGTGCGGCTGCCCTGGACTCGATATTTGTTTGGTTTAGGTTGTCGTTGATTTTGCTTTTTAAGTAAATTGCTCAGTCTTTGACAGAGGATCGACCAAAATGTTGTATTGAAAAGAAACCTGTGCTTATCTAAAAGCTGATGCCTGACTTGGGTGGTTTCAGAGAACACCTCCTACCTCCAGAGACACAGCCTCTGCACGAGGTGATGTACTTTAGTGCTGCCCAGACCCTCCGCCAGCACCTGAACGCCGCTCCGCGTATCGCTCTCCACACCGCGCTCAACAACCCGTATTACTACCTCAAGGTAAGGAGCAGTCTTTTCTCTCCCAGCTTAGATCAGACTCCAGGCTTCATGTAGCACAAAAATATTGTAAATTTGCTCTTCTGGTGAGTAGGGAGTTGGCAGCTCAGGGTTGCACCTCCTCCAGATATTTTAAGAGTCTTTAGGTTCTTAGAAGGCTTTTTCTAAGCTGTGAACTAATGCTGCCTGTTTTGATCATGTCTTCTCCTTCATCTGATAAACCCAGATCATAGGCACAGAGAATGGAGTATATGCTGCTACTCTTGAAAATAAAGGAAAGGTTTCCTACAGACGTAACCGTAGATACTGGTTCAAACTGTATGGCCCAATGAAATTATTTAAAAGATCCAAACGGTTGTTTCTGATGGAAAAAAGAAACCTCTCAGAATTTCATCTTGGATTTTAAACCAAGGAACGATCTACTCAGAGTGTCTCTAGAGCTGGGTGTAGAGGATGGGCAGCAACCTGGCAGGGCTAAAACTCCTAAATGCCAGACACCTTTGCCAATGCCAAGTTATTCTGTAAGTTCCAAGTTATTCTGAGTTCAGCCCGGTTTAGAATTTCAAAAACTAACTTTTCTCATGACCAGGTAAAGTGATCACTTTAATAAGCTATGTTTCAGTCATAGTTCCGTTATGTATACACATATAAAATATTTTGGCAGTTTGCTAAGTTAATATTAAATTATTAATTTCTTAATAAGTTACCAACTCAGTCAAGCACCTAGAGATCTTGCAGCAGGTCAGTTAAGAAGTGACTCCATAACCTGTGAAGAGCATTCCACTGTACTGGTTTCCTGTCCAAAGGGCACACGAACTAACATACTAAATAGGAAGTTGTAAATCAGTGGCTTTTGAGTTGTAAATCAGTGGCTTTTGATGGTTCTCCATGATGGTGGTAGTGAGGCGCTCGAATAATTTCATATTTAGGGCACAAAATACCAATTATTTTTTATTATGTAAACCACAAGTTAGAACACTTCACAAAATCTATCTTTTTGGCTAGTAGTAAGTCACAGCAGAGAACTGGTATGATTTCAGCAGTCTTTGGGAGCATTTATAGTTCCTGTGTGTATATTTGAGAGAGATTTCATTTCTTAGTAAGAACCATTGCTTTCAAAGACGTTGAAAAAACACTGGTGGTTTTATAGGGGTTAGGATTGGCATTGTTGAGATCACACTCTTCTTTGAGAGATAACTTATGGCCCTGGTAGTGGTGTGTTGCTATTTGTTAATACAGTGTAGTAATTGCTAGAATTCAGGTCATGACGTATGTTGGAAGTGGCATTTTATTGAAAATCTATGAAATTCTACAAACTTTTATGGAAACCAGAAATGCATTAGTCTCAGTAATGTATAATGTATGATAGAAAGGAAGAAAAGACATTAATAATGTACGATGAAAATGAAAAATAGGCATGTCTTCTCATCCTGGGAGTATTCATCTAGGAGTTAGGGGGATTTTGACCCAAGACCTCATCCTAAACAACCAGCAGCTGTTGGAGATGGAATACAACTCACTAAATAAAGGAAACCAAAAACTACATGTATTGGCTTACTTACTAAATTTAGGTTGGGAGGTTAATTAACCTCTGATTTTGTTCCTCCTCCTTTCTGAGTTACCTGAGTTTACTGTTATTCTTAGAATGAAGCACTGAGAAGTGAAGAAGGTTGCATTCCAAATGTCGCCCCAGACATCTGCATCGCATATAAGCTGCACCTGGAGTGTAGCAGGCTCATCAACCTTGTGGACTGGTCAGAGGTAGGCCAGGGGAAAGAGCAAGCTGTATACCTGTCTAACCATCCACGACAACTTTCCTGGGATGTTTTTATACGTTTGGTACTTTGGAACTCCTCTTTTGTTTTTCTAATGCCCTGTGTCTTGGGTGTGGAAAGCATTATAAATCACCTCCTAAGTTTTTCCAGAAAAGCAGCGAACTGCTCAGTGGCCCCACTCCCAAACCCCTGCACTCTGACCCCACGTCTCAACCAGGCCAATTTTGCATCCATGCCAGGCCAAAATAAGTACGGTTATTATGTCTTGCCAAAGCTAAACAGTTTGAGGCAGTTTTGTTATTCCACAAAATATATTATTAACTAGCATTTCCCATATTGCATAAAAGAACATAAAATATTGGAATAACTACACAACAGATTTAGCAATCAGGAAATAAGTACAAGAATACTTCGCAAAGCAATGGCCAAGTGTTACTATACTTTAAGATAAATAATTTCCCTCTTGAGAATACTAAAAGTTAACTCCTGTTGAAGTCCCTATTTGACAAATGTCTGGTCACTACTTAGAAAATGTGCAAATAGACATTTTCCTGGAGTGATGAGGTTGAGAGTAGAGGAGACAGGGCATCCCTTTGCTTTGCAAATTTAAAGTTTTGTTTTTCTCTGCACATTGCTTAGTCCTCTGAAATATAAGATTATTCAGGAACCATTCCATTATCTTTTAATGTGTACCTGATTTGCAGTGGTCATCAGTGTAGTTTTGAGACTCTGAAATTGGGAATAATAATAATAATAATAAATGTGTCAGCTACTGGCAGCAGCAGTGATTGGCCTAGCTTAAATACAGAGCCATCAAGTGTAATAAAAGATGTTTGGCAACAGCAGAGATTTTTATTTTCTTCTGTCCTTGTCTCTCAAAAGGCTTTTGCAACAGTTGTGACAGCTGCTGAAAAAATGGATGCAAGTTCTGTAACCTCAGAAGAAAGGAATGAAATTATCCAGTATCCTTTTAAAATCTGTTCTAAAATGTCCAAGTGTATATATAGAATATAGTTTCTCCAGATCTACATTAGAGATTTAACCATCCCTTCCCAGAGTAACTCATTTCTAAATATTTATTCCAAATTTAAAATGAGACCAAATCTAAAATATTTGGTCTAAAACTTGGTCATACTCCAAAATTCACCAAAAATGTCCAAAAACTGTCATTATTTAATTCTCTATCTTCCTGAGATTATTGGTGCACTTTTAGAAGTTGGCAGGGAAGCAGTATCATATTACATGAAAAATTAGAACTAGTCAAGTGTTAAAGACTTTTCCATTTGTGTCTTGACAGTGGAGTCTAATTATATTTAAGGATTTCCACTAAGGGTTATAGTTTAATTTAGTGGTATATATTTGAACTATATACTTGTTTACCAACTAATGTTTTTTAACATTGAGATTTTAACCTCTTGTTGTCAGAAATACATAGTGAATTTCCTTAGCTCTAGCCTTCAGTGCACGGTTTATTAGAGCCGTTTCTGAACTAGAACTTTTAGGATTTATCAAACCCACCAAACAGAAGACTGACCATGTGGCAAGGTTAACGTGGGGAGGCTGTTAGAAAGCAAATGAATGAAGCCAGAAAGATAACATTTAGATTAAGAGAAAAAGGGGACCAATCACATTTACACACTGCTAGAGGAAGATTTTTTTGGCAAGAAATGTGTAATCCCTGTGTGATTTTTAACAGAAAAATAGACTGCTAACCCCAAGCAGGATGTCAAAACACCTTTAGAGTACATTAGAATCCAACAAATAACACATAAATGTTGTTAACTAGAGCCCTCTCTCAGAATATCACTGTAATTTGCAGTCATTAATAAATTAAATTGTTCTGAGCATATGTAATGTATAAATATAATTTCCTTTATCTAGGGTTATCTGTTATTTGCAGTTGATTTAATAGTACTTATTCCTGCTGCCCCAGTTTCTTGCACTGGCCTTCCTCATGTTAGTAAATTATGTAATAAGTAAGGTGAATATCCTGCAGGTTTATTTCTCGTGACTACGCAGGTTGTGAAACTGCCTGGAATATATGACACAAATGAACCCATCTATAGAAAAGAAACTCCTGGACATGGAGAAGAGACTTGTGGTTGCCAAGGGGGAGAGGGAGGGAGTGGGACGGACTGGGAGTTTGGGGTTGGTAGATGCAAAGTATTGCATGTGGAGTGGAAAAGCAATGAGATCCTGCTGTATAGCACAGGGAACTATATCCAATCACTTGTGATACAACATACACTGCATGTGAATACAGTGGGATGGAGGGCAGGTAAGTTACCGCCCTGTAGACCATTGTAAGGTCTTTTATAGGTAGGAAGACTTA
Source organism: Phacochoerus africanus (assembly GCF_016906955.1). Taxonomy (NCBI): domain Eukaryota; kingdom Metazoa; phylum Chordata; class Mammalia; order Artiodactyla; family Suidae; genus Phacochoerus; species Phacochoerus africanus. The sequence goes on from NC_062545.1 coordinate 55,982,959, forward strand.
GCTTTTTTGAGGATCACTGACTGCTATGAGAATAGACTAGATGAGGAGACACAAATGAGGCAAAAACCAAGACCAAATCAAGAGGTCACTGAAATCAACCAGGCAAGACATAAACATCTTTGATGAGGGTAAAAGTAGAGATGGTGAGATTTTAGATGGAACCAATAAATGAAGGACTTGAGTAATTTAAACCTGCTTTTAGGCTGAGAAACTGTAAGAATGGAGGTGTCATTAGCTGAGGAAGTTTAAGTTCAGGGAAAGGAAGACTGGGCCAGCACCAGTAAAGGGAGGGAAATCAAGCAAACATGGTTGGTATCTTACAAGCTGAAGCAAGGTCAGATGTCATTAGATTCAGTGATGTGGAAAATATTGGAGTAGCTGAAGAATGAAAACAAAGCCTGAAAGGCATCACCTCTCACAGGATGACCCTAACAAGTATCCAGACTTACCAGTAGGCCTCGGAAATCCACGTTCTGTGATATTGTGACATACACTTCGAGACCACAGCATCATCTTTTACATAAATTTAAAATTAATAAACATTTTAGATCTAACTTTGAGTTCACAGAAGTTCAAAACTATAGAAACAAAGAGTTTAGTAACACCACAAAGAAACATTCAACAAGACAACAGGTCTGTCTGGCTGTTCCAGAAAGTCAGGGTGTTGCTTGGATCCTGCTTTTTAGGTAGGGGGAAAAAGAAAACCTGCAAAAACATTTAGACATTTTGGAGACAGGTGGAAATATCTGAATTAAGGACTAGATGTTAAATTACAGAAGCATTACTTTGGGATAATGTTAACTGCAGTTATTTAGAGAACCCCTTTATGCTTAAGAGATGCATCATGAATGCATTCTTTGAAGCAGTTATAAAATGTATCTATAAAGCAAATACAACAAAGTAATTTGTTCACTTTTGGTGCATCACTGGACTATTCTTTTAGGTTGTCTCCATTTTGCTTTCTTCCTAATAAAGCAACTTGGTGACCAAAAAAGGGGAAGATTGGAAGTTTAGAAAATTCTTTTGCTTTAAAGGTTATAAACAAAAATAGGGTACTAGCTAGAGATTATATGATCAAATGGCTTTTCATACCATGTTTATTGTGGGAATGATCTAGCAGAAAGAAAACAGATGCAGGAGAGAGGACTGCTGGCACATTTCTGAATGAGACAGGGGTTTGGAGCCTATGTTCTTCACCCAGGGCAAAGGTAGGAGCAGAACTGCTAAGCCACACCTATAAGGAAGACAGGCTTATCAGGGGCTTTAGCACAATACCCACTTATTAACACCCATTACTGTACAGTTCTGAAAGGAGTAGAGAAACCCAAGTAAGGCAAATACAATCATTTCTAGTCCTAGCTGCGTGGATCAGCTGGGGAGCATATAAACAGATTTCAGCAGCCTTCCCCTCCCCCCAGAATCTTCTAAAGCAGTCTCTAGAGGTAGAACCTGGGAAAGCACTCCAGTTTATATTGCTGGTGCAATATACGTCTCATTTGGAAACCATTTTCTTTAGGGCTTTAAGTTGTTGAATCGGGCCAAGTATAGCTTTGATATTTTAAACCTTGCAGTCATTAATTTTTTTAGATTGCATGTGCCTATTTTTCCTAATACAAAGGATTATATACCTGGTGATGTGCCCTTGTTATTAGTGACCTTCTGAACATATCATAGTAACCTGAGTTACACCATTACCAATACTGCCTTTTACTATAAAAGAAGAAGATTAAGATTATTCTTGGTCTGTAGGTACTTAATAGAAGCAATTTCAGGGCTCTCTGGAAACTCAAAGCATGGTTGGTATCTGGACTAATCAGTAGCCACCACTGGGTCCATGATTTTAACTAAATCCAAGAAGCTGCCCACATTTTTTATATTCTGAAATTACCTCACACACGACTTAACATCAGTAAGTAGCCCATAAGCTAGAACTTTATGGTAAGATAATAAGCAGAAATTTGGCTGTGGAGGAAGTTTTGTTCTTGATCAAAGGTGAATCTAGGAGTTCCTGTTGTGGAGCAGTGATGATAAATCAGACTAGTAACCATGAGACTGCAGGTTCCATCCCTGGCCTCACTCACTAGTGGGTTAAGGATCCTGCATTGCCATGAGCTGTGGTGTAGGTCAGAGACACAGCTCAGATCCTGCGTTGCTGTGGCTGTGTTGTAGGCCAGCAGCTGTAGCTTTGATTCAACCCCTAGGCCTGGGAACCTCCAACTGCCGCAGGTGTGACCCTAAAAAGAAGGAGGAAAAAAAGCTGAATCTAGAATTAAAACATATTACTTGAGGCTCCCTTCGGACTGCCAGCACTGATTTTCCTTTTAGCATATCTTGCCCTCTAAGTATAAAAACCAGCTATTATTTTATAAGTTTAAATATATATGAAGGTTCACACATGCTTACTAAAGTTCATCATTTTGGGATGAAGAAGGGATAAAACATTTACCTTCACCCTACCCCCTGCTCCTCCATTTTAACTTACTGCTTGCATTCTAAAATGCCACTATACCAGTGGTTTTCAGCTGGGTTCTTGACCGTTGCCTTCCCCCAGATATTTGGCAATACCTAGAGGCACATTTTTGCTTGTCCCAACTAGGGGAGGGAGCTACTGGCATCTAGTGGTCAAGGCTAGAGATCCTGTTCAACATCCTACAAATGCACGACAGTCTTCCCACAACAATGATCTGGCCAAAATTGTCAACAATGCTGAGAATCTTAGTCCATTAAAACAAGGCAGAATTATTCCCCTTATTTATGGCCATCCTGTGCTATACCAGTGTTTCTCAAGAAACAATGGGCATATGAATTAGCTAAGGATCTTATGAAAGCCTTCTACCACTTTTTGGCCTTATTTTAAACAAAGAATTGGTGAAAAATAATCACCAAAGTTAAAAAGAGGAAAAAAAAATCCCTTTTCTGTCTTCCACTAATTAGATCAATTATAAATGCTTATGCACCAGTATATTTAATTAGTGGAAACATGCTAAAGGAAGTTAACGGAAGAATTCACTGAAGCATTTTTTTTGCTCACTTTAAGAAAGCATGTATGGAAAGGGAATTAAATGTGCTGAATCATGCTTTGATATACTGTCCTTTAAAAAAAAGATTCTACTAATATCACTGAAGTAAAAATTCTACAGCTGTTAAAACTGACCTGAAGTTCCCATTGTGGCTCAGTGGTGAACGAATCTGACTAGTATCCACAAGGATGCAGGTTCAACTCTTGGCCTTGCTTAGTGGGTTAAGGATCCGTGTTGCCATGAGCTATGGTGTGGGTCACAGAGGCAGATCCTGCATTGCTGTGGCTGTGGCGTAGGCTGGCAGCTACAGCTCCGATTGGACCCCTAGCCTGTTAACCTCCATATGCTGTGAATGCGGCCCTAAAAAGACAAAAAGCAAACAAAAAAAAACCCCTGACCTATTTTAAGGGAGTTCCCATCATGGCACAGTGGAAACAAATCCGAATAGTATCCATGAGAATGTGGGTTTGATCCCTGGCCTGCTCCATGGGTTAAGGATCTGGCGTTGCTGTGAGCTGTGGCTAAGGTCACACTCGTGGCTTGGATCCCCAGTTGCTGCGCCTGTGGCATAGGCCGGCAGCTGCAGCTCTGATTGAACCCCTAGCCTGGGAACTTCCATATGCCTCAAGTGTGGCCCTAAAAATAAAAAGAACAACTGACCTATTTAACATTTTATCATGCAGTCAGTTAGAAAAGAAACAATCTGGAATCAGAATTCAGTTTGTAAAAATGGCACTCAAATCCTAAGATTATTTGGTTTGTGAAAAGACTGATTTTGAAATCTTAGAAAATTAAACTTGATTCCTGGAAAATGCTTACATTTAAAACACTAGCTTTATTCAAATACTACCCATCTATACATTAAAAACAAGCAGGTTAGAAGTAAATGTTTTATTCCAACTAAATTCCAGTACTACAAGGGTAGTAAAACAATAATGATACACTGGGGGGAAAAATGCAGCAATAAACATTTGTTAAAAAGACTGAGAATAAATAAAAACTACCAAAAAAAAAGGAAACCCATTCTGAAACCCCAAGAAAAGTCCTGGAATACAGAAATGCCCTCCTCCTTCACTATTTCACAGGAAGCACTGTAGGCTATTTGCTTAATAATGTCCTGGGATTACATTCTAAATTATTAATAACTGGTTACATCTTGGTTGTAGTGCACAATTAAAATCACACTAACTTCATCTGAAGTGTCATTCTACAGTTTTATTTACACAACCAGTGAAGGGCATGTTCTTAGAATACCAGCTTTAATCTTTTTCAAACATTAATATAAGAAGCCAAATTGTAATGATACAGCAAATGAGGCCACTGGCATTAATACAGGTAGCAAATGTCCACATCCGGGTGGTATTGACATCAGGGAAATTTCCAAAACCAGTTGCTGCCTAAGAGTGGTTGCCACTGACAAAAGCTTGAAATAACCTGTATTCACAGGGGGTATTGGCATTGCTGCATGTCATAATTGGGACCTCTTGCAACAACTCAACAAGGAACAAGGCAGCCCACAACTGCAGAAAATGTGATTCATGAAACATCTAAAGGAGGAAAAAACGAAAATTAGTGCAAAGTTCAGGTCAAAAAATTTAAACACATACCAGATCTTCATCCCTAATGTATTGCCTTATGTATTTAAGTAACCAAAAGTAAGCCTTAGTAAAGTTTTGCTGCTCATTTCCTCCAAACTTTTTCCTCCAGGATTTTCTGTTAAATTTTCTTCTTGGGTATATAGACTATAATAAATGTCTTCTTAAAATACTGTCTTGTTTTCAGTTCAAAGATGAAATACTTACAACTAGCAGGCTGTTCTCCATATCGTCGCATTATTTGATCATGCGTAAACTTCACAAATGCATCATATTGTTCTGTAAATAAAGATACACATCAATTACATGACTTAAAAATTCTCACCTAGGGAGGTCCCATCATGGCTCAGCAGAAACAAATGACTAGCATCCGTGAGGACACAAGTTCGATCCCTGGCCTTGCTCAGTGGCTAAGGATCCTGCGTTGCCATGAGCTATAGTGTAGGTCACAGACCTGGCGTTGCTGTAGCCGTGGTATATGCAGGCTGGCAGCTGCAGCTCTTGATTCGACCCCTAGCCTGGGAACCTCCATGTGCTGCAGGTGCTGCCCTAAAAAAGGACCAAAAAAAAAAAAAAAAATTCTCGCCTATATTTGCACCTAACTCCTTAATCAAGCTTCTAATATCAAATCCAGTAAAATCTGTGGCTTAAAAGCCAGGGGAAAATTCTGATTAAATTACCACAAATAAGTTTTATTTATTGCACATTAAACTATCAAGTTTTACAGGAAAAAAATTTTTTTGATAGTTTGAAAGAAGACTGCAGTAGCTTGATACTCTATGGTGCCAGTTAAATTCAAGTGTCCAGACTGATAGCAAAATTATCATAAAAGACACAAAGTCAAAAAACCCACAGCTGGGAGCTATTGGTCATGGTGCAGTGGAAATGAATCGGACTAGTATCCATGAGGATGTGCGTTTGATCTCTGGCCTCCCTCAGTGGGTTAAGGATCCGCTGTTGCCGTCACAGATGAGGCTTGGACCCCGCGTTGCTGTGGCTATGGTATAGGCTGGCAGCTGCAGCTCCAGTTGAATCCCTAGCCTGGGAACTTCATATGCCATGGGTGTGGCCCTAACAACAACAACAACAAAACCAAAACAAAAACCCCAACCAAGTCGAGATAAATAGCCAAAGTCAAACATGGGTACATCAAAAGAAAAACCTAGTTCCCTAATACTGCTGGTGATCTACATAGCTAATGAATACTTCCTTTTTTTTTTTTTTTTTTTTGGTTTTAAGGACCGCACTTGAAGCATATGGAAGTTTCCCAGGCTAGGGGTCAAATTGGAGCTGTAGCTGCTGGCCTACACCACAGCTACAGCAACACCAGATCCGAGCCGTGTCTGTGACCTATATCACAGCTTACGTCAACACTGGATCCTTAACCCCCTGAGCAAGGCCAGGGGTCGAACCTACATCCTCATGGATGCTAGTCAGGTTCATTAACTGCTGACACGATGGGAACTCCCAAATACTATTTCTTAAGGTCACTCAGGAATGCCAGGAGCTATAGAAAAGTTCATTTCCTTTCTTGAATTGAAATTCTCTAGCTCTGGAGTTCCCTGTGGACAGTGGGTTAAGACAGTGCTCAGGTCACTGCTTTGGCACAGGTTTGATTCCTGGCCCAGGAACTTCCACATGCCATGGGTGCAGCCAAAAAAAACAAAACAAAACAAACAAACAAACAAAAAACAGAGACAGAAAAGGAAAAGAAGAAATGCTCTGGTTCTTAGAAAAGAACCCTGTGCCAGTGTACAGAAAGGGCAATTTGACATAAAGTACATGTGGGAAAGAATGTATTTAACAAACTCTAGGATGAATTTCTGGGAGACTCATAAAATTCATCTCATACCTGCAAGTTTTGTGTTCAGTATTTCTTCATACTCTTCTCGAACTTTCTCTTCACGTTCTTTCAATAAACGTTCACAGATCATCCCAACCTGCCGTAGGGTGAATAAGGGCTGTTCTTTTTTTAATGGTGAGGACGTTGCTGATGGAGTCCCTAAATAAAACATGAAGAACAAAAAGCACAACGTTTAGAGCCATCACAGAAAGCACCATCTAACTTAGGTTTCATTTGGATTTTTTCAATGTTCAAATACAAGCATTTTTCTATCACTAGAAAGAAAAAGCATTTCCCTAGTCTTAAAACAGGTTTACCTGTCAGTTTATGACTTTGGAAAAACACAGCAAAATGTGGAAAAACACAGCAAAATGTATGCAATCATCAAGTATAAAGAGAAAAAAGTCTGAAGGTGAGTGGAGAGAGACAAGATACAAAAACTTAATTCTTAATTTTTTTTTTTTTTTTTTGGTCTTTTTGCCATTTCTTGGGCCGCTCCTGCAGCATATGGAGGTTCCCAGGCTAGGGGTCGAATCAGAGCTGTAGCCACCGGCCTAACGCCAGAGTCACAGCAACGCAGGATCCGAGCCACGTCTGCGACCTACACCACAGCTCACGGCAACGCCGGATCCTTAACCCACTGAGCAAGGCCAGGGATCGAACCCGCAACCTCGTGGTTCCTAGTCAGATTTGTTAATCACTGAGCCACGATGGGAACTCCCTAAAATTCTTAATTTTAAGTGAATAACACTGGGTTAGGAGAGACTTTGTAAAAAGAAATACTGACAATGTGTTCCTAATAGTCACCATGAAATTTCATGATTGAACATCCTTAAAGATTATTAATGTAGCTGCCACTTGGTGGTACATGATACAAAAGGTTTCACTCTTCAGAATGCATTCCTCTTAAAGCACCACTTAAGGCACTTTTGATTTTCCAAAACATCATTCCTATTTTCTTGAAAAGAACATCTGAAATTAATCTTTTTAAGGATTCAAGATTACGACAGACATCCATAATAAATACTGCTACAAGTATTATATATATATACATACATATATATATATATACACACATATATATATATATACACACACACACATACACACAAATACACAGATTTGCTATTGCTTGTCCTGCTCTATTTATCTGCCCCAATTCCTCTTTTCACTTACCTGTTACTTATAACTTGTATGGCTGGGACCAGGTAGCTAAATGCCTATTCAAGCTGTGTCCACTGACACTGTTAACATAATGCCAGAATTCTTGTATTCTGATATACAAGAATAAAGTATACTAGCTTTAGTCCACAACTACTAAACTAAGACTATCTTTACTTTCAAATTTCCAGCTTTGTTAGTTAAGGCTGCCAATTAATTGACCTTGTAAGCAATCTAATAAATGATGATGAGCTTGGTTTCCTGCTGAGAGAATCTAGTCTTTACCCTCACCTCCCTTTAACTTAACTGAGTTTTACCACTTATACCTGGCTCCCAAACTGTCAGGAGTACTACAGAGTTTAGTTTTGAGTAGTGTCATATTTCCTAGTCTAATTCTACTCGACCTTTTTTTTTTTTTCTTTTTGTCTTTTTGCCATTCTTGGGCTGCTTTTGAGGCATATGGAGGTTCCCAGGCTAGGGGTCTAATCGGAGCTGTAGCTACCAGCCTATGCCAGGCCACAGAGCAGGATCCGAGCCACGTCTGCAACCTGCACCACAGCTCACGGCAATGCCAGATCCTTAACCCACTGAGCAAGGCCAGGGATCGAACCCGCAACCTCATGGTTCCTAGTCAGATTCATTAACCACTGCGCCCGACAGGAACTCCTCTACTTGACTGTTTTATAGCCTCTGTTCGTTTTGTTATTCTGCCTGGTTTCTCTACCCCTGCTGGGAGGGAAGGGGAAGGAAGGCAGATAGCCAAACACTGTTACCAGAAAAACTATTTTGCTGAAAAATTTACTAAAGTTAAGAGCCACTTTGGATGGTTCTTATTCCCCAAGATTTACTTGCCCTTCACTTCAAATTTTTACACTCATTTTTACACTTTAAGAAAAAAAAAGTATCTGCAAACTATCCTATCCAACAAAAGGTAGGTTAAAAACATAGGATCAAAAATAAAGAAATAAATAAACCTTTAGGAATCCATCCTAAAAGACAAATGTGTAAGGGAAGATGTTCAGGGGCATTTTATAAATACCATTAATAGCAAAAATTCTGAATCTACCTATCATTAAAAACTGTGGGGAGTTCCTGTCGTGGTGCAGCGGAAACGAATCCAACTAGGAACCATGAGGTTGTGGGTTCAATCCCTGGCATCACTCAGTGGGTTAAGGATCTGGGAGTTCCCATCGTGGCGCAGTGGTTAACGAATCCGACTAGGAACCATGAGGTTGCAGGTTCGGTCCCTGCCCTTGCTCAGTGGGTTGAGGATCCGGCATTGCCGTGAGCTGTGGTGTAGGTTGCAGATGCGGCTCGGATCCCTCGTTGCTGTGGCTCTGGCCTGGGCCATGGGCTACAGCTCCAGTTTGACCCCTAGCCTGGGAACCTCCATATGCCGCGGGAGTGGCCCAAAGAAATAGCAAAAAGACAAAAAAAAAAAAAAAAGGATCTGGCATTGCCATGAGCTGTGGTGTAGGTCACAGACTCGGCTCAGATCTGATGTTGCTGTGGCCATGGTGTAGGCTGGCAGCTGTAGCTCCAACTGGACCGCTAGCCTGGGAACCTCCATATGCCGCCTCAGGTGTGGCCCCGCAAAAAAAAAAAAAAAATGTGAGAAATCTATAAAATGGTCTAGTATTCAGCCACAGCAAGGTACATCTATACCTAACAGAGAAGCATGTGGCTATATATTGTTTGTTTTTTAAATGAAGGCTAGAAATCATAGTACTACAGGGAAGTCCACTTAGGGAATACTTAGGTAGTTGTCTTTAAGTCACAGGAATCAATGTGGCAATTACTTATTATGGTACCATATTTTTAAGAGACTGTGCATTACTTACATAAATGTTTTTTTTAAATCAAGGAGAAATTTGATGACTAAAGGCAACTTACATTACTTTTCCCCGAACTAAGAAATGTTTCCTTTCACTGATTTATTAAGTCTGTTATTACCTGGTGAAGCTGGTCCACTGAGGAGAAATGCATGTGGCTGTGCATCAGAAGTACAGCATGGATCTGTCTGTTGGAAACTAGTTTCTAAATGTCTTCTCTTCTGCATGCGCTTATACTCTTGTTTTATGTTGTACAGAATTTGTTCTAAAAGAAAAAAGTTAAAATTTGCAAGATAAAAACTTCCAAGTTAAAAAAAAATTAGTAGGACCAATGTACCAATTCTTTTCAAATACTACCTAGAAAGCTTATGTTCTGAAAGGAACTGGTTTCAGCATATCATGGGGGCTTATTCGGAAATAGCAAATACATGGCACCCTGGAATTCAGCTATTCTACAATGTCATTCTTTCTAAGCACTGATTAGCAAAAAACTAAGTTCTTCATTCAACACAGAGATAAGGGAGTCTGAATTAAAATGTATTTTACTCAGATTCTTAAGAGTACCAAACTCAAAGACAGTTTAATTCTCTGTGTAATGAATAAATTAACATGCTTTTCCAAGACCATATAATTAGAATTAGGGCATATAATTAGACTATGAGCACACACCAGTGAGAAATGACAGAAAGCAAAATGACAAAGTAGATGCAAACTAAACAACTGTGCTACATTAAATGGCCATTGCCACTAACATTAAGCTCAACAGAACCTATAAATATTACCGCATCAACAGCAAAGTGTATTCTGAATCTTCGGGGTAAAAACCCATGTAAATTGATTTGTACATAACATACTTATTAAGAACCACTATACCACAATGCATTATCTTCAACCACAACAATCAAAACAAATTAAAAAACTGTATCAAGCACATTATTTAGGCCAATAGGATCCATTTTAGAAGATTTCTAGTTCAAAATAGTTAACCATTTAGCCTCTCCAAAGAAAATCCCTCTTTGAGGTTTCCTCTCCCTTCCAAACAGACCTTCTCACCACTAACAAAGCACCCTACATAGGTTATCCATGTGAAACTATATCCCAAGTTTATTCTAATCCAAAGGAAAAAACAAAAATCAAAAGCTAAGATGGCAAGGAGCAGGCAATAAAATGATTCATAAATATAATGCAGTGTAACAAACAATTCTATAATGATGCAATTTAAAAATGAAATTAAATTGAGGGGACATCAATCAGTCCCTTAAACATTTAGATTCTGCCAGTTTCATTACTTTAACTAAAAATAAATTGAAAAAATTAAAAGTTGCAACAATCGTATCCTGCGAAGATACCATTTATATAAATTATGTGCAAACAAATCTTGTTTTACATATACATAAACGTGCAGTTACAAAATCACACACTGGAGTGATTAGTCTCAAGAATGGTTGGTTGTATGAGGGATGCCTTAGCTCTATTTAATATTTTTCAGAATGGTAACACTGGTTTATACTGAAAATGGTCATTTTTACGCCTTTTCCATTTATCTGAAATTGTAATTTTTCCTATGAGCTTGTCTTATTTATTTGGCTGCACCCACAGCATATGGAAGTTCCTGGGCCAGGGATTGAATCCGAGCTGTAGTTTTGACCTACGTCACAGCTTAGGCAATGCTGGCTCTTTTAACCTCCTGTACTGTGCCAGGAATTGAACCTGTGCCTCTGCAGGGACCTGAGTTGCTGACTCAGATTCTTAACCCATTGTGCCACGGTGGGAACTCCAGAAATTGTAATTTAAAAACAAAGTTACCAGGAGTTCTTGTCTCCGCTCAGCAGAAACAAACCCGACTAGTATCCATGAGGATGTGGGGTTTGACCCCTGGCCTTGCTTACTGGGTTAAGGATCCCGTGTTACCATGAGCTGTAGTGTAGGTCACAGATGTGGGTCAGATCCCACATTGCTATAGTTTAGGCCTGCAGCTGCAGCTCTAATTAGATGTCTAGCCTGGAACTCCATGTGCCAAGCTGGTAGATACAGCCCTAAAAAGCAACAAAACAAAGCAAAAAAAACCACAAAGTTACCAGTGTAAAATAAAATGGCTGTCTACTGAAGAGTTAAGCACCTTTATAGAAATGGGGTTCCTAAGATTCCGAGGTGTCCAATAAGACTAGTGCAACATCCTCTATCAACCAGGTCAGGGACACATATCCTTATTTCCCAGTAACAGAACTCTTTTAGTAGCAATATTCTCAAAGGCTTCTAAAAGTAATGTTTCAGTCTCATAACAAGTTTTGCTCATTTACATTTTAATATTCAAAGCTACCATCATCCTGACCAAAAGTACCATTCAAAGCATCCTAAAGTTTACTCACAATTAAAGATTTTAAGTATACTACCACAAAGTAACTTGACCTTAAACCTCTTTTGTGTGACTTATTCTTTGATCAGCACATAGCTGTTCTCAGATTATTCCTTCTTTTGCTTCACACAAAATCAACCAAAGCACAACTAAAATGTATCAGAAGAATAGTTGCAACAAATTCAATTTGTTCATCTGACAGTCTCAAACAAGAGCTAGTTCAGGATTAAGATATGACAGAACTGGGGGTTCCTATCATGGCGCAGCAGAAACGAATCTGACTAGGAACTGTGAGGTTGCAGGTTCAATCCCTGCTAATGATCTGGTGTTGCCGTGAGCTATGGCGTAGATCAAAGATGCGACTTGGATCTGGCGTTGCTGTGGCTATGGCATAGGCTACCAGCTACAGTTCTGATTCAACCCCTAGCCTGGGAACCTCCATATGCCACGGGTACAGCCCTAAAAAGACCAAAAAAAAAAAAAAAGATATGATGAAACTTCCAAATTTAGCTTTGGCAACCTCCATACCATCTAATATTTAGGAGACATCAGTACAAGTTAAGGAATTGTAAGGTCTAACTTACAAATGAATACACCAATTTAAATGTACAGTTTGATAAGTTCTGACAAGTACATACAGAGACTTAGAAACTCCACCACAACACTTTATCATCTCCAAAAGTTCTCTCATACTTCTAACTCACCACTACTATCCACTGTCATTATATATATGCTTTTGCCTTTTCTAAAATTTCATATAAATGGAATCATAAAGAGTCGAGATTTGTTTGTCTTTCATTCAGCAAAATGCTTTTGAGATTTATACATTATGTTGCATCAGCCAGTAATTCCTTTTTTTTTTATTAATGAGTTAGTGTTCCATTGTGTATATATAGTATATACCACAACTTACCCATTTTCCTTTCAGCAGACATTTAGATTGTTTCCAATTGGGGGCTATTATGAATATTCAAGACAAGTCTATAGGTGGGCGATTTTCATTTCTCTTGGGTAAGAGAACTGGATAGCCTGATTATAAGTGCATGGCTTTACTTTGTAAGACCATGAGTAACTGTACACTTTGCATCCCCACCAGCAATGTATGAGAGTTCTAGGTGCTCCACATCTTGGGCAACATTTGATACTGTCAGTTAAAGAGCTGAAGAATTTTGAATGCTATTGCCTGCACTGCCTTTTTACATCTAATAAGATACAACTATGTCATCGAAGCCTCAATGTGCCCTAAATTGCTCTAATACTGTTAACACGTGACCAACAATGTTATGCAGTGAATGGTCCAATTTAACCAGACCAAAATCTCAGCAACTCAAAGTAATAAACAGCTAACTGCAAGCCTCAAGCTTGGTCTATCTCAGTTCAGAGGTATATGCACTTTTGAAGCTAATAACCAAGAAATCTCCCCAGATTCCAATATTCCAGAATTTACATTTTAAACTCCGCCTACATATTTGGCTAAGTTGCTTCCATACCAGCTGGATAAAGGCCTTTCATACATCAATAAAGTACGTATGTCTACTTAGTCTTAAACTATTTAAATCTAGCCATCTCGTACCAAACTAAAAAGTGGCATTTTATTCCAAGTACATGTAATCTGACATTGTGCTGCCAATGAAATTTACTGATCCATTAAATAAGGTCAAATAAAGCTTCACTAACATTATCAGTTGCACATTCCAGTTTTAATCATGCATCCTTCATATTTGGCTTATGAAGCATAGATTAAATTTGCAGCAGATCAGAGCAAAATATGTAGTTATTTTCATGACAATCTACACTAAAAATGGTTGTGGAACACATCCTGTTTCAAAATCCTTAAAACTCTTATCACCCTTTTACTATTCAGTTAATCCTTGAGCAAAGTGAGGGTTTGGGGTGCAGATTCTTCCCACAATAAAAAAATCTACATAGCTTGTAGCTGGCCCCTGCATCCAAGGTACAGCTCCCTCCACATCCTAGGTTCCACAGCCTTGGATTTAACCAACATTGGCTCATGTAGTACTATAGCATTTACTATTGAAAAAAATTTCACATAAGTGGACCTGTCAGTTCAAACTCACAGTGTTCAAGAGTAAACTGCAAAATATTGCTAAGACCTTCTTGTACCATACTAGGTTAGGTCAAAGTCAGCATTAGCAAATTTATGACTAATGGTATTTTCATTCCCAAATCTAGTAAAAACCATCAAGATTGCTAATAAAAATTCTCCATAAGAGGCAAATTATCAATGAGCCAGCACTTACTCCTTTGAAATATGAAAAATATATACAAACAAAAGCCTAGGTAAATGTGAAAAGGCCTGGCCTGAGGCAATAAAATCTGGTTACTCATTTTAGCTGCCTATGATTACCTTAAAAAGCCTGGACCACAATGAATAGTCAACAATATGAACAGGAAAAAGCAGCTGATGGGATGAAAAAAAAAAAAAAAAAAGAGTTGATGATGGTAAGAGAAACGGCATCAAAGCAGAACTGAAAGGGAGTTGCCACTGTGGCTCAGTGGTAACGAACCTGGCTAGTATCCATCATGCATGTTCGATCCCTGGCCCCACTCAGTGGGTTAAGGATCTGGTGTTGCCATAAACCATTAAGACCTAAAACAAACTGTTTCATCAAATTAAAAAAAAACAACAAAAAAAAAACAAATCTAGAAGCTCTGAACTACATATACATACCACATCTACTTTATAAATTAAAACACACAATTTAGAGTTGCTATGGAGGAGTTCCCACTGTGGCACACTGGATTAAGAATTTGACCGCAGTGGCTCGGGTTGCTGCAGAAGGCGCTTGCGTTCAATCCTCAGCCTGGCAGGGTGGGTTAAAGGATCCAGTGTTGCCACAGCTGTGCCTGGAATTCAATCCCTGGCCTCGGAACTTCCTTATGCCACAGGAGTAATCATAAAATACTTACAATAATTTTTTAAAAAGAGTTGGTATGGAGGAGTTTCCACTGTGGCCCAGCAGATACGAACCCAACTAGTATCCATGAGGATGCAGGTTTGATACCTGACCTCTAACAGTGGGTTAAGGATCTGGTGTTGCCATGAGCTGTGGTGTAGGTCGCAGGGGCGGCTTGTATCTGGTGTTGCTGTGGCGCAGGCCAGCAGCTGCAGCTCTGATTCCATGGGAACATCCATATGCTGTGGCATGGCCCTAAAAAGCAAAAAAAAAAAAAGGGGGGGGGGAGTTGCTATGGAGACCCCCACCTTTTTAATTCAACTATTCTCACAGATCATCTGATCAGAAACTAAAACAGTTGTTATGGACTCCTTGAGGGAACCTTAAGCACAATATTCTTACCAGTCAAGAGCTTTCTAATTAAGAATGAGCTGAATGCTACTTTAAGTTTACTTTAAAATTATTGTTATGTCAAAGGAACCTGGAACCAAATGTTAACACAAGACTGTGAAGTTATAGCTACAGTTTTACCTTCTGTTTGGATTAGCATGAATCCTAATAAGCATAATACAGCTGCACACAAAACACTAAGGTACTGGCTACATTATTTTTTAATGGCTGTGCCAGCAGCATATGAAGTTCCTGGGCCAGGGATTGAATCTGAGTCACAGCTGTGATCTACACCACAGCTGCAGCAATGCCACATCCTAAACCCACAGTGGTTGGCTGAGGATTGAACCCATACATCCCTAGTGACCCTAGCAGTTGCAGCTGGATTTTTAACCCACTGCACCACAGCAGGAGTCCCCTTGGCAACAGTACTTTAAATGATTCATTTATCTCCTAACAAGAAGAAGAATATATATAATTACTATAGATCATAGAGTTCCCTTCGTGGCGCATTGGAAACAAATTCGACTAGGAACCATGAAGTTGCCGGTTCAATCCCTGGCCTAGATCAGTGGGTTAAGGATCCGGCGTTGCCGTGAGCTGTGGTGTAGGTCGCAGACGAGGCTTGGATCCCCAGTTGCTGTGGCTCTGGCATCAGCTGGCGCCTGTAGCTTCGATTAGACCACTAGCCTGGGAACCCCCTTATGTCATGGGTGCGGCCCTAAAAAGCAAAAATAATAATAATAATAATTACTATAGGTGAAATTTCATTATTTCACTGGTACTATAATAGCCAATGATTACTTATTTGAAATAAATGGCTCAATTTGTTAAACTCTTCAGGTCCAAGTATAAATGACAATTTAACTGTACAATGGGAGTTACTACTGCAAGGATTCCAACAATGCTCAATCAGCAGGTGGCTCCTCTCTACTATTTTATATTACACTAGATTCTAAAGGGACATATGATAACTATATTGCTTTTGTTGTTTACCATCTCCAAGTATCTTCTCAAATAGCTTACAAGCTAGGAAAAGAGTAATGAGAACAAAAAAAGCCATCAGTGGTGGAGAAAAGGAAAATCAAACCATCCAAAATCCAGTACTCAAATATGCAAGCTACAGAAAATATTTAGTACTAAGGTAAGATTCGGCTTCTATTCCAATTAACCATGGGCCATCAAAACAAGTTTGGACAGAAAGAGAGGAGATTCCTCGAGGAGGACTGCACAGCAGCACAATCAAACTAAAGAACAAACCCATCTCTTTCAACAACTTATTAAGGCACCCAAAACACACATACACACATAAATACTGAGATATGGCCTACCTGGAAGCCAGAAGTTGCAAACTGATCATTCATGGGCTAAATGGAACCCAAAGACATGTATGGCCTGAATATTTTTTTTAAAAAAACAAGTGTGAATTTGTGGCCAACATTTAAAAGTTGACTAATTTTATTTTTTTTTGTCTTTTTTGCTTTTTCTAGGGGTGCTCCCAAGGCACATGGAGGTTCCCAGGCCAGGGGTCTAATCAGAGCTATTGGTGCCGGCTTACCAGAACCACAGCAATGTGGGATCCGAGCTGCGTCTGCAACCTACACCACAGATCATAGCAACACCAGATCCTCAACCCACTGAGCGAGGCCAGGGATCGAACCCGAAACCTTGTGGTTCCTTGTCGGATTCGTTAACCACTGCACCACAACGGGAACTCCAAAAGTTGACTAATTTCACATTTATAAGTCAGATTTCTGGCTACTGTTGGGGAGGAATGGTGAGGGAAGAATTGGACTGAGTAGCAAAAAATTCTGCTTTAGAAAGTGGCTGCTGTTTGGGGGGGAGGGCTTAAGTAATCGAGTGTTTCTTAAACTTTCATGCACACACAAATCAACTGGGGGTTTTGTTAAAATGTAGACTATGAGTGATGGAGCCTGAGATTAAGTATTTCTAATGAGTTTCCAGGTGATGCTGCAGGTCAGGAGCAAGACTGCAATTCACAAGTCCACCCCCTAGTTTACTTCATTTTTATTACCTGCCTAGAACTACGGCCATTTAAGTTTCTGTTCCTTGCTTAAAATAGTTAACTCCCCTACTGTGGCAATTAAAAAGAAAAGTGGTTGATTTATTTATTACTGGACATGCCAGAAAATGAAGAGAAGGAAACCATTAACAGTAGAGATTATTACAAGAACAAAAATATTAAAGGTGATCTAATTCATCTTGCCACTCTTATCTACATGGCTTCTGTAAATCCATTTAAACTTGATTGGACATACACAGATTCATTACATGATATTAACATACATATAACTAATTCATTTATATGGGTTTTATGTTCATTATGTGATTGGTAGAAAAAAAATGCATCTGCTTTTCAATTTCATCTGCTTTAAAAGAGTAAGGAGTTCCTTCTATGGCTCAGCAGTAAGGAACCAGGCTAGCATCCATGAAGATATGGGTTGATCCCCGGCCTCGCTCAGTGGGTTACGAATCTGGTGTCATCATGAGCTATGGTGTAGGTCACAGACACTGCTCAGATCCCAAGTTGCTGTGACGTAGTGGGATCTGGTGTAGGCCAGCAGCTGGAACTCTGATTCAACCTCTAGCCTGGGAACTTCCATATGCTGTGGGTGCAGCCCTAAAAAGACAAAAAAAACCTCAAGACTTTCTCTTACCAGAGGGCACTGATTGGAAATCTACAGACATCTTCTGTTTATCCTACATATTTTCTAAAGTAGTTGTTAATACTTAAAAGTCAACAGATTTCATGAGAATTATGACTTCTCTGGGGAAGAAAGGCTACTGGGAAGATATGACAATAAAAAGTCCAAATTTCCCACGGCCAGAACTTAAAGGAATAGTCTGAACTAAAGATATACATTAGAAAGTCACTTGTGGAGTTCCCATCGTGGCGCAGTGGTTAACGAATCCGACTAAGAACCATGCGGTTGCAGATTCGATCCCAGCCCTTTCTCAGTGGGTTAACGATCCGGCGTTGCCGTGAGCTGTGGTGTAGGTTGCAGACGCGGCTCGGATCCCGCGTTGCTGTGGCTCTGGTGTAGGCCGGTAGCTGCAGCTCCGATTCAACTCCTAGCCTGGGAACCTCCACATGCCGCTGGAGCGGCCCAAGAAATGGCAAAAAAAAGAAAGTCACTTGTAAGTGGCTATAAAGCCAGGAGCATGCATGTGATCACTTAAGAAGCTATTAAGCTAGAAAGGAATGGAGGTGACCCTAGAACTAAAGAACGCCTAGGTTTAAGGGTTAGATGAAGACAAAGAGCAGCTGGGGAAGTAGAGGAAAACTGCTGTCACAGAGAGTCAAAAAAAAAAAAAAGTATTTCAAAAAGAAAGGAGCATCAGCAGGGTGAATGATGTAACAAAGGTCAGACAAAATGAGGATCAACTGTGTGCCACAGAAGCCATTGGTGTCTGGACAAAAGCTGTCTGAGGTACAAACACAGTAGGACTAAGTTAAAAACCAAAGAAATGGAAGCAAGCAAACTATCTGAAAACTTTGAATTTGGTTTTGAAGTGGAGGAATCTGGATGACTGCTATAGAAAAATGAGCATGCTTTACTTCATAATGGGAGCCTTGACAATATTTAAAGCCAAAAGCAAAGATCTGATTGAGAGAGAAAAATAATCAGAGGATAAGGAGAGAGAGAAGTGGGGTCCTTCCCTCACTGTGTGCTTTCATCCTCTGATTTAATCTTCCCAATGATATCTAAAAAGAATACGACAAGGCACCAAGTTTTGGTAGTGCTGGCACTGGGAAAAATGAAGGTGGTGCCATTTGATGGCCTCTACTGTTTTCTGTGAAGTTGAAAGGCAAGTTATTCACTGAAAAAAATGGCAGGATTGCTGGACTGTGTAAAAAGCCCCATTTGAGGTTGCCCTATTGTAACCATCTCTAGCACTGAGGAACAGGAAACGCTCTTAATTCTCATAATATCCCTGGAGACAGATACTACCATCATTGTGTGTATACTTTTACAGATGAGGAAAATGAGGCTTTGTTTCATGTCTTCTAAAAGGTTATACAGCTGGAACAAGACAAATCCAAGCCTGATCTCAGGCCCTAAGCTCTTAATATCTACTACCCTCTCCAGTGTTGTATTACTTACACCTGGCCAATATTCCACAGGTACTAATATTTTTAAATCAGCATGTCAGAACAGAGGGCTCAGAGTTCCCGTCATAGCACAGTGGAAACGAATCCAACTAGGAGCCATGAGTTGCGGGTTCGATCCCTGGCCTCCCTCAGTGTGTTAAGGATCCGGTGTTGCCATGAGCTGTGGTGTAGGTCACAGATGCCGTAGGATCTGATGTTGCTGTAGCTATGTAGGCTAGCAGCTGTAGCTCCAATTCAACCCCTAGCCTGGGAACCTCCATATGCTGTGGGTGTGGCCCTAAAAAGCAAAAAAAAAAAAAAAATAGAGGGCTCCACTGCTATGTATAAATACTTCACACACTGGAACATCAAACTCTATGACTGTTAAGAAAGTAATAACCAAAACAGAGCATAACTCTCACTTTACCTTGAGCCCTGAAACTGCAACCATTGGCTACAAGAGAATAATTACAAGAAATTTTCATGTTATAATATTGAGATGTTTATCTAGGAGCTGCTTCAGCGTCTCTAAACTGCCCCCTTTTGGATAGGTATTTGTAACTACCAGAATGCTTTACTGATGTTTCCAAAGTTAGGAATTATTCTAAATTGGTAGGTCAGCATTACAACACAGGACTGATTATAAGGCCAGCTCTGATAATGTACTATATTTCGCTTTGGGCCACGGACCAGGTTCCCTGATTCTGTCACTATCTCCTAAAACTTCCTATACTTTTAACCAATTATACTGCTTTGATAAGTTTTTCTTTCAGAGAATTCTATGTCAGCATTAGGAACAAGGCAATCTTCTGTAACAAAAGGCAAAGTTCAAGGAAAGTAATGTCTAAAAAGTTGGCTTTCTGCAATCTTTCAAATTCCACTCCACATTCTATTCTTCAAATGCTACATCAGTTCAATGATACTATCTTTTTTTTTTAAAGAAAAAAAAAAGAAAATCAACTTTTCCAGGCCGCTCCCTAAATGTGATTTTTGGAGGGAGTTTTCCAAGAATTAACATTAATGGAAATGAAATGCTAAAACAAAGTCAGAATGTACATCACAGACATAATAATCTCAGAAACAGTATTAAAAGTGTGATTTGATCAGTAAACCAATTTCAATGCTTAAGCTGCCCAAAATGAAAATAATGTGAATGTGGATAATAAACAGTCCATAAGGAATTAAAATAGGTATGTTGGTCAAGTTTACAGTATTTTGATTCAAATTCAGCTAGCTTTATCCAGTATCAGCAATAGCAGCTCTATTAGTTCCTCAAGAGACTGTCTTTTCTTTGCCTAACCAGCACACAATCTGGAACTCAAATGGGGTCGTAAAAGCTTGAAGTGACTTCTAGAGTAGGTATTTAGATTTTTTAGCAATGCTGAGAAAAGGAATTCCCGCTGTGGCAGTGTGGGTTAAAAATCCAACTGTAGCAGTTCACACGTGGATTCGATCCCTGGAGAATCCAGCATCACCACAGCTGCAGCTTGGATTCAATTCAATCCCTGGCCCAGAATTTCTGTATGTCGAGGGTGCAACCATTATTTAAATTAAAAAAAAACCCAGGTACATGAATAGACAATAAAAATTAAGTCAAACTCAAAAATTTTATTAATGGAAAAAACCATATTTTATAAAGTCAAATATTGTAAGACATTTACATTTCAGAATGATCTGCCTACGACATTTTCTTAAGCGGGCGAACCCGCAGCACACTGATGTTCCCAGGCCAGGGACTAAATCTGAGCCACAGCTGAGGCAATAGCCAAATCCTTAACCCACTATGCCAGTCGAGGATGGAACCTGTGCCTCCACAACAACCTGAGCCACTGCAGCTGGATTCTTAACACACTGCGACACAGCGGGGGAATTACTGCTTATGACATTCCTAATAGACAAAAATTAGTGACTTCTGATTTTTCCAGGGAGGAAGAAAGTAAAGTTATACTCCAAAGCTAACTAGAAGCATACTGTGAGCTGTTTTTCTAGTGCTAGAAGAACAAAAACCACTATTACTATCCAAAAAAAATCTATCATCGGAACAGAGATTACACAATCTGGCATAATGAAAAAATCTGGTCAAAAGCTGACAACTTGATATACAACAGAATTTTAATTTACCTGCAAGAAGATTCTCTCCCTGCTTAATACAGCTACAGTATCTCATCACACAAAAAAATCTGTTGTAACTTAATTCAATTCCTTTAGAAAGACCAGAACTTATTACAAAATATTTTCTCTTAAAAAATCAAGAAAAATCTTTTAAAATGTGATTCTTAAAATGGTAAAATCCTTGTAAATGGGGCCGTATCTAATATTGTAATGCACATACCTTGTTTATCATCACCATTCAGAAAGTGAAAGACTACTGAGAAGTATACTACAAGCACCTTAAAAAAAAGTAGTGTTCAAAGTCTTAAATAAATCTTGTGTTTCTTGTTCCTGCTCATTTGAGTCACATATCGTGGCTTTATTGTTACAAAATAGTCTAAAAAGAAAAACTGGTAAGGAGGAACAGAACTGAAATTATATATATTTTTTTCCTTAAACTTCCAAGTTTCTAAGAACCTTGGGAGATGCCAAAACTTGATTAACTCAACATACATTCAATAAATGTTTTACAACTTTACTTATGGTAAGACATCAACTAAGAGGGTAAATATGGCAGATTAAGAACATCTTTGGGTTCATTTTCAACTTTAAAAGTCTCATATGATTCACCCACTGCCTCAAAATCCAGGGGGCATTCCTTTTAACTAACAGTCTTTGCTACAAGACTGCCACTGAT
Organism: Phacochoerus africanus; assembly: GCF_016906955.1. Classification (NCBI taxonomy): domain Eukaryota; kingdom Metazoa; phylum Chordata; class Mammalia; order Artiodactyla; family Suidae; genus Phacochoerus; species Phacochoerus africanus. Next base: position 56,004,976 of record NC_062545.1, read on the forward strand.
GGATCCTATTTCTCAGGTGTGTTTACACATTTGCGAAACATGAATTGTAGAATCCTTATTCTCAGCAGTAAAACTGAAGATGAATCAAACTAAATTCATCTGTGAAGACCTCTTTACCATCTACAAATGCCAGTCTGATTCACACAGGCTTGAACAAGTACTCTACCTTTCATACTTACCTGAAAGAAGGTAGTCTTCTCAAAGGCAAGAAATTAACTGGTTTCACAAATGCATAAAGAACATTCTTTGAGTCAACAGTACTAGTGTACAGTACAGTGTTAATGCAAAGACCACAATAAATTGCTGGTTCAGTTATAGATACCTGAAAAGACCCAATCCCGATACCATTTATTATCTAGTTTCATGAGCCAACTATCCAAGAGGTTGAAACTTAACCTATGGAATCATTATGCATTCTAAGTGGAAGGAGAAATCAGAAGTTTCTTTTCAAAGAGAAAAATTCTCAAAACTGGGCACTTCAGTGAAATCCATTATTCTCAACCTTTCAAAACAAAAGCGTTTCTATCACTGTCTTCCTGGGCCTACCTAAACACTTAGCTAAAACCTAGCTGAGTAATACACAGTATATTCTTTTTCCTTTAATGCCATTCAAGAACTGAAGAAATTTATTATTCTCCTTTACATCTCAAAGTATGTCTCTGTGGCAATCACAGTAGCTAGGAGCATTTTCATCTAAACAAAAGCTAACAAACCTCTCCTCTGATCTAGCCATATTGTTTCTGTATATAAGATAGGCTCTCATTTTTCTACTTTCAAAACAAAATAGCTCAATAATGAATACAACTGCATTCTCTTTTAATGGCTATAAACTTATATGATTCTTAAATGCATAATTCATAAAACTATGAAATAACTACTGCTACATATGCAGTCCTAAATAAAATATCAGGTTTAAAATCCAAAGTACAAAGACCATTAAAAACAGTTTATTTGCCAAGCCTACTGAGAAACTACAACAGCTGTCTAAATAACCACAAAATATTAAAAACACTTCTGGCTCAATATAAATGACATCTGAAATGAAATGTTGCCTCCTCCAACACACATCTCATTTGTTTGCCTAGAACCATTTATACTTCATTTAAGCCAGCTGGTGTCTCCATTTGCAGGCATGCATCAATGTCTACAGAACAATCTAAGTTCCTGTAAACCCTTCCCCATTCACAAGCGGCAATTTCCATTCTTAATGGCAAGTTTCCAGCAAATACAATGAGTTTTTACAAAGGAATTTAACTCTTTTAACTCAATTCTTAGGGCAGACTAGAGCAACAGCAACAAGTCAAAAGATGTGTATGTAAGTGCCTAACAAATTCACAAGCAGGTTGTGTCCATGCAAGGATCTCTTCAAACAACCATTCATTCATTCACTACACAATTATGAAAAACAATTGTGTTGGATTTGACAGTCTTTTGACTAACTGATGAAGCCAGTAGAGGTATTCATTTTCCCAACCACGGCCAATGGTTTTTCTCCCCCCACACCTCCAGTTATTATTCACTTTCCTTTTCCACATCCAGGGGTTATAACAAACCTCTGGGGTGCTGACACCCTAGACCAGGGGTGGGCAAACTTTCTGAAAAGGACCAAACAGTAAATATTTGAGCTTTGGGAAAACACAGTCTCTGTCACAATTAATCAACTACTGTTGTAATCTGAAAGGGACAGGGACAATACTTTAAAAACAAAAAAACTGAGCATGACTGTGTTCCAGTAAAACTTTACTTGCTAATTCTTTCCTTTTGCTTGGTATTAAGATGCAATAATTTGAAAAATATTCGTTTAAATAGTAGTCATCAAGTCAAACTTTCTGCAATGACTTAAAGACCCCCCCCCCAAAAAAAAACCCGTAGGGTTTAAAACACCTGTCCAACCAAGTTCCTGAAAATACTAGTAAAGCTGCAATATGACTTCAGCTACACATCTGAAGACACTATATATCCAGAGAAAAACAATGATAAAATGATAAATTACACATACTTTGAAAAAAAATTCACTTCAGTAGTCTAGTTCTAAATTGTTTAAATATTTGAACTCACAGAAATGAAAACAAAGAGCTTTCACAGAATCCCAGTCAATCCCAATCCCAGCTACCTATTTCTGCTGAAGATACTTGGGTAGTCACTACTGTAAAGTTTAAGAATTACCACTTTTAAAACCGGAATCTAAAAATTAAGATACCTGGTAAAATTATTTCCAAGTTTCATGACATGAAAACTGGGAAGCTCTTTGACACCTGCACAACACTGCAGCTCCCATTATGACACCATTATTACAAAAACCATACAAGAGCAAGCCTCAAACTGGCCACATAAACACAAGGCTAAATTAACACATACAATGTCATTCAAAATTAGTTTAAAAAGTAAATCCGAAACCTTAGCAATTTTAACCGCTTTTCTCAACTTTTCATGTTAATGTTCAAATCAGTTGAAATAACTAAAAATTTTTTTTCTTAGTCTCAAAAAAATCAATCAGGATGTGATTTGAGAGTTCAGGATACGACCAAACTTCGAGTAGATGTCAAAAAACTTCTTTTTGAAGAACAGAAGACATAACAATATTTTGGAAAATGTGAATTTGAATCAGCAAGCTTAAACAATTCCAGTAATTCCAGTTACTTTACTATTTATATTTAGTCCACTTAATGTACGATACTGCAGAGCCAAGTGTATTAGCCAACACTACAAATCTATCAGTGAAGACAAATTTGCAAAGGCTCACAAAATTCTGAATTAATTCCCTTTAAAGTGAAGACCAATATTGCCCCTAGCTGACTTACCTTATATGCACAAGACTATTTCAGCACTGAAATATACTTTTAACACTGTATTAATTGACTCCCCTCAAATGAAATTCACTGCTGGTTAGCTAGAGCTATTTTTAAGTGGCCTTATTAGTTAAGATTCCACCGTATCATTTCAATTTTCAATGATACCATTTCACTAAAAAGACAAACTCTAAAAATAACGTTAATCATCAGGAGCTCATTCTTGACACTGTTTCAATAGTTAAAAAAAAAAATTTGAGGAAGGATATTTTAAAATCTGACCTGAAAAAACAAAACTAAGTCAATTCCAAATGGAAGTTACCAAACAGAGGTAAATACTGAAGATTTTTTTTAAGCCAACCAAAAAGAAACAAGTAAATCAAGCTATGAAAAGGCTTTGTCTACAGATCATATTATTACCAAAGGCTCACACATGAAACCTTTGCGTGCTACACACAAAGGAAACATTTACACTACCAGTCCACAAAAGCTATCCTATCCCTTGTGTGCCAGGGGCGCATGAGGATTTTCAAAGTACAGAAAAAAACTGGACATACACATGCAGTACAAAGCAGCCAAGAGGTATTTCCCCGTGGTCACTTTCAGGAAATGCTTCAAGATGAAAAGCAAAAATAGTCTTAAGTCCCTCGGAATCTTGAGTTTATTTCTTTACTAGTCTCAAGGCCTAGGTTTTTTTCTTCCAACATACTCTTCTGGGCAGAAATAAAGCACTTCCAACTAAAAGCACCTACTCAACCCCGATTTTCAATACAATTTGCTTTTCATTAAAAGTTCAAGTTTCTCAAGGTCTAGACGTATAGTTTGATCATATTACAGTACTCGGGAAGAGCATTTTCTTTGTTGTTGACCCTGCTAGGGAAACAGGTCTTGACTCAGCCAAAGTGGCGTTCTTGTGGGTGATTAATGACAGGCCTAGATCTCGCCCCAGTGACATTCCTCCCCACCCCCCACCCCCTCGGTACTAAAATCAGCCATGTCTGAACCGGAGGAGGGGCTGCTGCCTCTCCTCAAACCACCCAGTCCCAGAGTTAATAGGTGCAACCAATCGATTCAGGGAGACAGCCATTGAGATTGGGGCGAAATGTGTGACCTTTCTCCTGCCTATATTTCCGTGTAGCACCCTCTCTGATCATTTCCGCTGGGGCTCTCCAGACTACGGAAACGCTCGATTCCAGTCATTCAGACCCAAGAAAAAGATCTTCCTCTTCCCCACAATACCCGACAAGGAACGGCCCCTACCCACCCCCACCCTGACCTCCCCCCCTTGACATCAGGCCGTTTCTATTGTGTCTCTAAGACCGGAGGAGGTTAAAAGAAACGTGGTCGCCCGAGGACTCTGCTAAGAACGGAGAGCAGTCCAGCACCCCCAGCCTCGTGGCCGAATCCCGCGCCCCAGGACCCTGTCCTCTCTTCTCCCCCGCACCCCCCCTCCCCGAACCGGCGGCCGCAGAACCGAGTCCCACCTGTGGTGAGGCGGGAGGAGACGTCGCCGAAGGGAGACGGCTCCATTCGGAGATACTTCTGCGGCGAGGCGGCGGCAGCCGAAAAGGAGGCGGCTGTGGCCGCGGCCGCCGACGACGGGGAGGCGGCAGCCGAGGTGGGCGCCGACAATGGCGCACATCGCCTCCGCTTTGGGGACGCTGGGCTCAGCAGCGGGTCGAAATCCAGAGTCCTTTTCAGAGTAGCTCCGCACGCCATGGCCGGGCCGCCGGGGAGCCGGGCTTGGGTGGGGTAGAGGAGGGGTACGGGAGGGGAGGGCAAGGGAAGGGGGGAGAGCGAGGCCACGAAGAGCCTAACCGACCGGCTCAAGAGCGGAGAGGCGGATGGCGGAGCGCCGACGAGGGGAGCAGAGCCGCCGCCGCCGCCGCCTCAGCGGCAGGGGCAGTGGCCCAGGCCGGCCGGGGAGAGAACGGGAGGGGCGGTGGCAGCAGCTCACGCCGGCCGCGTCAGGGGGGCTCTTCCGCCTCCTCAGGCGCGGCTCCCCCGGGAGAGGCTCCAGCCGCCCCCGCCGTCCGTTCCGGCTTTGCGCCGCGCCCGAGGCGCTCCTGCGCTGAGACCGGTTCCTTCAGAAGTCGATACCAGCCCCGTGAGGTGTGAGGCCGGGACACGGTTCCTAAGACCCCCGCCCCTCGTCGAGATAGGGTCAGAAGCTAGAGAGCGGCGGTCGATGCGGCAGGATTGTGAGGTGGCGGCGGCGGCAGGAGCTCAGGCGAACACGTCCTGCCGCTAACCCCTCCACTGTACGACTCTTCCACCCGCCGCCGGCCCCAATATGGCGTCAATAACAACGCCGCCGATTCAAATCCTGCGGCCTCAAGGCGCGTGCGCATAGAGGGTGGGCGGCCCAAATGTGCGTTCTGGGATTTGTAGTTTTTCACTCTACGGAAGAATCGGCGTGAGAAGCGGTTAGGGAGGAGTCACGGAAACTACGACTCCCGTCATTCAAGGCGCACGATTCCGAGTTCCGGATCGGAATTTAAATCCCCCTACACAGCTTGAATGTAAAAGGAACTGAGCGAAAGAGAAAAAAAGAAAAGGCTCAGAGAGAGTGGGAAAAAAGGAAAGCCAACCAGTGGGGAAAGCAGGCTTTAAAAACAACAACAGCAACAACAAAACCACCTTTAAATTTCAGGACATAGTTGTCCTGGTACCGCTCCTACAGTGATTGAACAACCGAGAAAGAGAAAGCTAATCCCACCTAACAATTCAAGACAGATTAGTTTTGATAATAAGAGTGGCCAAGACACAACCTGTCACATGGAGGGGCTAGGAAATAAGATTATGGAACCTATTTAGGACTGCAAGAGAAAAACAGTAATAGTATCAGCTTACGGGAACCTTGATTGAACTCGATGCTTTGCCCTTCCCAGGTAGCTGCTTGCATCCGCTTATTAAATTCCGCTTTACCCTTTAAATGAAAAGGGTTTGAACGACACGCAGATGCAAATTGTTTTGCCTTGGATAAAAAGCTAGTGACATCAGAAATTGTACTGTCTCTGTTGAATACTGGTGTATATCTTACGAATGGTAAAAATTAAAAGACAATGAAATGTCTAGGGAGTAGACCCATTTGGGACCCATTTTGTAAGCAGAAAAAAAAAAAATTCCTAGAAGTTATATTTCTAATCAGGTACCTAAAATAGAAATCAAGTAAAGCATTAATTATAAAATGATTTATGTGAAAAACTGTCATCAGTCCTTTGCCTGTGGAAGCTATCACCAATCCAATACAAAACTAGTTATCTATGTGAATGCTATATTATCAAATGATCATAAGTGTCAAATACCGGCTTTCAATGCTTTTTTATCCTGTCATTTATTCAGATAAAGATATTTTGTATAATTTTGTCTATTATTCTTTGTACTACTTTTGGACTGTAGTTTAATATATTTATTCTTCTTTTATAGAACTGCTCAACTCCTCAGATCAGCAGTGCTGATCACACTATGTCAACAACTGTGATGATTTTAACATATACTATTTCGAAAATATCTTTGGAAAAAGATCAGCATTTAATGAAACAGCAGCTTAACAGTGATACCTAATAGGTAAATTTGTACTAAATTCTAAACACTCCATGAAATCTATAATATTGTGAAAATAACAGATGATACCTATTTTATGTAAATAAGTATGAAAAGATAGGTTAACCCATGGAAAGTAAGAAACAAAGCATTTATGTTCCTGGTAAGTATATTTTGAAATTAAGATTTAACCTTAAATTATGGAAGTTACATTGGAAAAGGAATGTTATAAGTTGAATGGTATCCTCAAAATTTGTATGTTGAAGTCCTAATCCCAAATATCTTAGAATGTGACCATATTTGGAAATAGAGATATTTCAGATGTAATTAGTTAAGAAGAGGTCCTCTTGGAGTAGGGCGACCCCCTAATCCAAAATGACCAGTATCCTCATAAAAAGGGGAAATTTGAACACAGAAGGGCAGAACACCATGTGGACATGAAGGCAGAAATCTAGGCGATACATCAGCAAGCCAAAGAAAGACAGACTGCCAGTGAACCTGCAGAAGCCAGAGGAGAGGCATGGAACAGAGCTCTCTTCACAGTCTGCAGAAGGAACCAACACTGCTGATGTCTTGATCTCAGAGTTCTAGTCTCCAGACTATGAGACAATACATTTCTCTTGGTTAAGCCACCCAGTTTGTAGCACTCTGCTACAGCAGCCTTAGGAAACTAATAAAGGGGGTGGTGGTTATTATAGCTACACTGAATTGCCTAGAAAAGGAGGAGAGAGTTGTATGTGAAGTTGGCAGGAGATATCTGATAAACTCGACATTTTAGTCATAGTAGCTGTCCTTATAATCACCACTACACAGCACATCCTCAAAAGTCTCTCTGCTATGATTAAACAGTGACAGGGCTGGGGCAGCCTCTCCTTCTACCAGTGACTAAGGAGCCTGTTCAGAAGCTTAGAGGAACAAGGGGGACTCGTCCCTACTCACCTCTGTGTCTTGCTCAAGCTCTCTTCCATACATTTTGCCTCACTAGTTTCGGATGCAATGCCAACATTATCTCCTATAGGAAGATTTCTCCTAACATTTCAAGGCTGAATTAGTTTTCTAGATTCATGGAAAAAGAGACACCTATCTGCATCTCTTCATCATTACCCTCACCACATCATAATACTATAATTCTCTGTTCATGAATCTGCCCCTCCCACCACTGTATTAGCTCCTTGCCAATAGTATGGTACCTTGTACTCTTCAATAGATACCCACAGAATGTTTCTCGAACATTTTGAAATCACCCTATTCTCCCAGGAGTCCACATTATGACTTGTCCCTTGAGATAGTCACCTATGAAAATATTACAGTGACCCTTTTAGGATAGAAAAAAACTGTGGAAGGGAAAAAAAAAAAACCTAAATATATTTCCTAGGCTAATATTAAAAATAAAAATAAAAATAATACTTAAAAGGCTATAAGTCTTAACACAGTTTAGAAGTGAATTTTTATGTTGATCAAGAAGAAAAGAGAACTATACTAAACACATTAATAAGTTGAATCAGGCCACATGAATCTAAATATACAGTATAGCCAATGGCTCCAGTGACCTACACAGACCAGAACTGCTCTTGTTGTGAAGAAAAGGCCTGCAACAAGTTTTAAAGGTTGAAATATTTAGAATAGTTTTGCAATGATCTAGCAAGTAATTTCTGATTTGCACAATATCAGAAGTCTCTGAAGAAAATCAAACTGCTTTACTGAGATGCTAGTCTTTCCTTGGTATTAAGACTTTTCAAACACCTCCCCAAATATTCTCCAGGGTCTGATTGCTATGAGTCATTCTTTGACTAAAGCAGGTAAAGGTATAAATCTACAAATTGCTGGATGATAAAAAAAAACTCATCATCTTGAGCCTGAAGACTACTTTGTAGCATAAATCATTTTCAAACAATTTTTCTGACATAAAATAAAGATAAATGCAAATATGTATGGTGTGGAGAGGTGTTTGCTGACTCTGCATGTTGAGTTTGAGTAATTGTAGGTTCGGCATTAGGAACAGTTCTAATTCGGGAGTCACTTCAAATCTACATTCAGAGCAAGCATCGCCTAGGGCAAAAAAAAAATTGTTTAATCATTGTGTAAATGAGTGCAGTAGGGAAGGATAGACATTGTAATTCCTTCCGCATAACATCTTGCAGTCTGGCCAGGGTTTCTTCTAAGCACCATATTTGGAATGCTACGTACTATTTTCCATTGTAGATATGATGCTGGCTAATTTTAACTTTGGTTTCATTATTCTGGTTGTGGTCATTATTTTGAGTTGATTGAATGGACCATAGAGTAATCAAAACCATGTATCTGTGAGTGATTTCAAGAGGTCACCTCATCTAGTCCCCAGCCTCAAGGCATGGTTACCTGTGAACTACTCAAGCCAAATCATTGTCTGTCTGACTCTTTTCTAAAGATTTTCAGGAACAACATCCAAAACCTTGTTGTGCAGGCAACTGCAAACTTTCTTATTTCTAGCTTTAACCTCCTCTCTATCCTCTGGTAGATTTCATCTTGTATAGTGCTCTATAAAGAACAGTGCACTCCAGGAAATAAGCCCTATTCACTTATCCTAGGGGACTGAGAGAAACCACAGTATAGTCTCTGGGCAGTCAAGTAAGTTTTTATGAAGTCTTTTTTAAAATAATGTGCATACTTTTCTCAAATATATGCCCTTAAGGACCTGTATCCTTACAGAAACTACTTACCCTTGCTCTATAGAATAGTCAATCATGTTTAGGGGTCTTATTTCTCAGCCCAACCAATTAGAAGAATCAAGAAGAGGGAAACGGAACTGAAGATGTTACACACTGACTACAACAGCAATGCAGCCATCGGATAGCAAAAAGACTGTAAACAAAAACTACAAAATTCAAAAAGTCCAACAGCCCTTGGTGCAGCTGTGGCTGTGGCTGGCAGCTGTAGCTCCGATTAGACCCCTGGCCTGGAAACCTCCATATGCCACAGGTGTGGCCCTCAAAAGTTTAAAAAAAAAAAAAGTGCAACAACCTTGAGCCACTGAAGTGTCAGGACAATCAGCCTGACTGCACCTAAGGCATTACTGTATTATTACAGCACCATATAATACTGGTAGGGTTGCCAGATTTAACAAATAAGAATATAAGATGCCCAGTTAAATTTGGGTTTCAGATAAACGAGAAATACTTTGTTAGTGCAAGTATGTCTCAACTATTTCCTGTGTTTATCTAAAATTCAAATTTTACTAGGTCCTCAGTATTTTATTCTGCAACTCTAAATAAGGCAGTGATTCCAAGTCATCAATAAAGAACAGTATCCAGTTCAAAAACTGTCAAACAAACACAGCATTAGAAAACATTTCATTCATATACTCACTCATATATGTAAAAGATAGCCAACAAAGACCTACTGTATAGCACAGGAAATACTCAATATCTTGTAATAACCAATAAGGGAAAAAAACTGAAGTATATATATGTATATATGTATATATAACTGAATCACTGTGCTATACAACTTCAATTTTTTAAAAAAAGTTAAAGAAAAAGACATTTCATTGACAGTATTTAAGAAAATCAAAACTTTGAGTTGTCTGGAAAGTGCATTTATATGAAATACATTGAGCCATACATGCTGTCTGCACTCACTGCAGAGTGCCAGGCATAAAAAACAAACAAACAAACAAACAAAACACTTAAGAAACACTGGATGAAGAGTGAAAAGCTTAACCCACTCTCTCCCCAGTGGAAAGCCCCTGAAGGTTGTCCCTAGCCCCTCCTGGTCATTTAGAGTTCCTTCACACCTTCTTCTGAAGCTGGCAGTTCTGTTGTCCTGCCTGAGTCCAAGCCTGACTCAGAGTTGGTGTCACTGTCCGTGTCCGGCTCCCGTGCCCTCTTGTGCCTGTTTTCCTGGGCTTCCATGATGCTACTGTGAACCTTCCCTGATGAGGCTTTTCAAGAGACTGACATGATGCCTACACTTGCCCAATACTGGGAGCTTCCTCTGGGAGCTCATTGATAGAAGGGGCAGTCAGGTGTATGGTATGAAGGAAATGAAGAAACAGGCCCAGCTCTTCTTCCTCAGGGGCAGCTTTTCCAATCCTGCTCACATCGATAACAAGAATCACCGGCAGCCGTCCTGGCTTGTATCAAGGCTAGGACTTCACTGAATGCCCAAGAAATGGCTAGATTTCATCTGGAACTTGTGCCCCACGGTTAGTTATTCTTTGTGGTCTGATTAGTCCAAGAAATTGTCCGAATGTTAAAAGAGACAGTCAGCACTCTTAACAGGATTTGCCTCCGAGCAGTGGAACACTGAGTGCATCTGTGGGAACACGATGAAGAGGACAACCGTGCCCACCCTCAAAGAAACTTTTTTTTTTTTGGTCTTTTTATGGCCGCACCAGTAGCATATGGAAGTTCCCAGGCTAGGGGTGGATTCAGAGCTGCAGCTGCCAGCCTACACCACAACCCACAGCAACGCCAGATCTGAGCCACACCTGCGACCCACAATGCAACTTGTGGAAACACTGAATGAGGCCAGGGATCGAACCCGCATCCTCATGGATGCTAGTCCAGTTCTTAACCTGCGGAGCCACAATGAGAACTCTGAGGCTTACTTTCTATCCTCTATGATCATCTGAAGATTCTTTTACAAGAATCCCCTTGATCATAATTATTTGAAAAATGAAACAATTTTCTAGAAAAAATGTGTTCTCAGTGACTGTCAATCTGAAAACGTAAAACCTGTATATCCCAAAACAGTGCCCAGCACAGAGTAAACCCTTAGTGAGTAATGGCTATTATTACCATGCTGAGGCAAACTCCCAGGTTTCCCCAAGCCAGAAGCAGTGAAAAAAGTAGTGAAAGAATATAGAATACCTTCTTGTCCATTACACTGCACAGAGGCCCATCACAGCTGCTCGGGTCTAGTTTCAGAGACAACCTCTTCCCTTTTCTCCATCCCCTGCTGCTAGGAGGGATCTAGACAACATCTACGTTTCGAATTGGTGTGGTTGAGTTACAGGGTGTGTCTTAATCTCACTTAGATAGGTGAATTAAACCTAGGTTGGCAATATTTGGGGGAATAAAAGTATTATTTACAGAGATCCCACCATGGCCCAGGTGTTTTCTCAGTTCACCTTAATAAAAATGTGGAGTAGTAGTGTGGATCCCATTTTACCCTTGCACCTGTGGCTCATGCCTGAGGTCACACAGTCTTAAATGGGTCAGAGTTGGGACAATCAGCCAAGTTTGTAAGATCCCAAAGGTATGTTCTTGCACTCCACCCTGTTGACTTGGGCAGTTAAGAAAACTGGAGCAAAAGAGAGTGATTAATTTCAATTTTACAAAGCATCATCATGGAAATAAGCAACAAATGGTCAGCAAAATCAGCAAAAGTGTTTATTTCTAAGGACAGTATAAGCATAAGAAGACACAAAAGAATGTATCCTATGACTGTGTCACCGTGTTTTGTTTTCCCCAATGGAATCTGATTCCTGAACACCAAGTTTAAAAGATGATTGACTGTTGTAGTATCACATTTCTGGTCTAAGACAATTGTGAGATCCCAGGGAGTATTATGGAATCCCATGTAGCCCGTAGGACTTATTATCCTTGCCTAAGGAGATCTTTCATCACATCTCCAAAACTGCTAGCTACAGATCACTAAAAATCATTCCTAAATTATATTAGTCGCATTTTTACTTCATTCACTAACAAGCAGCTAAATTGAAGTTGAGATTCCTTTAATTCCTCCTGGTTGCTTGCTGCCTAAAATGGGGCCAAGGACCAGAAGCATTGCCATCATCTGGGCTCACACCTGGAGCTACTACTGCATGAAAATCTGCATTTTAATAAGCTCCCCCAGGTGACACATGGGCACATTAAGTTTGAGAAGCTCTGCTCTAGTTCACTTAGCCTCTCCCTGGCAGATATGCTGAAAACATGATGTCACAGTCTTCAGATGTGTGCAAAACCCTCTGTAAGTCCACAGCAATTCTAAGATAACTAAGGCATGGCCCCTGTGATAGAAAGTGGAATAAAAGAAGGCGGTCCAGGCGATCTGAAAATGCTCACCTGGCTCAATAAGAATTCCTGCATCTAAGTGCCTTTCCACTCTGTGCAAGAGTGGCGTTCAGAATGGCTTGCAGAGGTGACCACATACCTAAGGCTGTGTTTGCTTTTCAAGAGATTATAACCCAGGAAAGTAATAAGTAGAAAATGAAAAGGCACATACATCTCCTGTGCTGCTAAACTGTCCCTTCTTTCCTTAGCAAGTATCCCTCTACAGCACTCTGGCAGAGATGTGAGATCACTAAGCTGCTTAGAATCCACTCCCTCAAGCTTTTACTTCGTGATTTCTATATGTCCATCTCAGTGCTAGCTGCTCCAGTTATGGATGAAAACTACATGGTCCCAGCCCTCACTGAGCTTATAGTTATGTGTGATCAATTATTACCCAAGTCGGTGAATGCGAATGAAGTCTGGCTTGCAGTTTGAAAGGAAGGGACTAATTCTGTCCCAGTTTTCTTTCCTCTATAAATTTTATGACGTGGTCTGGGTGTTCCTTTTACGAACTGCTTTAGCACCTGACATGCAAGTGTATGAATAAGAGCTACTTTCTTCAAAAATGGAAATGTTCTTGATAAAAACAAAACAAAACAAACAAGCAAAAAAACCTGAAGCATCAGAGTTCTCTTTTGGTGCAGTGGATAAAGGATCCAGCATCATCACTCAGTGGCTTGGATCATTGCTGTGACACTGGTTCAATCCCAGGCTGGGAACTTCCACATGCCAAGGGCTTGGCAAAAAAACTTAGGAAACAACTGAAGAGTCATTTGCCATCCAACCATATTTCTTCTAAAATTATGTAACTCATCATTCCAGCACTGTGTTCCCTATCACTGCTACTCAAAATGTGGTCTGTGGTCTTGTTCCCAGCCAAAAGAAAAGTATAGAAATCAACAATGATAGTTTAGAAACTTTTAGAGCAATTTGTCATTGTCACAACAGGCAAGGGCATCACCAGAGGACCAGTCTCCTTGAATGGGGCGTTACAGTTTGAATTTTTGTGCTCCCCTTTCCCTGCAATGCATATGTTAAAACCTAATTGCCTAGTTAAAACCTAGTATTTGAAGGTAGGGCCTTTGTGAGGTGATTAGGTTATGAGGGTGGAGCCCTCCTGAATGGGATTAGTGCCCTTATAAAAGATCCAGAGAGCTCCGTTTCCCCTCTTGCCATGTGAGGATGCAGAGAAAAGGCATTGTCTATGAAATAGAAGTGAACCCTCTATGAGTGCCTTGATCTTGGACTTCCCAGCCTCCAGAATTGTGATAAATAAGTGCTCATTCTTTTTAAGCCACCCAGGTTATGGTATTTTGTTAGAGCAGCCTGAACAAACTAAGACCCAGGGAATAGTTCAGGCATTGAACTTAAATGGGTGAGTCACATGTGACACAAACTTCCTACTAACCATCCCAATACACATGTGATATTTTAGGGTTAATTTGTCAACTGTAACCAAAAAGTGTAAAATTCAGATTTCATCTTTTTCATTTGTTTATCAAAGATAATTTAAACTCCACTGTAACTTTAAACAATCTTCAGAATTCCTGCTGTGGTGCAGTGGGTTAAAGATCTGGTGTTGTCTCTGCGCCAGCTGAGGTGCTTGCTGGTTTGATCCGTGGTCCAGGTACTTCCATACGCTTCAGGTGCCTGTACCCAGGCCTTCAATGAATAGGGTACACATTTTTGTAATTTATTTTTTTCCTGTATGTTGTTCTCTGATTGTCTTTATTGAAACGCATGTTTATTGAATCCAATAAAATACATGGGCTTGAATTTTATATTTTCTCTTTTTGTTTTATTTATTTACTTATTTATTGTCTTTTGTCTTTTTAGGGCAGCACCTGAGGCATATGGAAGTTCCCAAGCTAGGGGTCTAATTGGAGCTGTAGCCGCCAGCCTGCACCACAGCCACTGCGACACCAGACCCAAGCCATGTCTTCGACCTACACCACAGCTCACAGCATTGCTGGATCCTTAACCCACTGAGCGGGGCCAGAGGTCGAACCCGAGTCCTTGTGGTTACTAGTCAGGTTCGTTAACCACTGAGCCATGACGGGAACTCCTGTTTCTTTTTTCTAATAATTCATTTTTTGTTCTATTTACAAAAGTATTGGTCCATATGTGTTGGAGGGAAAAACCTGGTCCTTCACCTCAGATTTCAGAAAAACTTCTCCATGGTACCCTGTATGTTAATGACTACTGTCAAAGCCAGCTCGTGAAAAAAAAAGAATGCTATTAGCTCATGTGTATGTAGTGTTGGCTACTTGCATGGCATGTCCTGTGTGCTTTACAATATTAACTCATTTCCTCTTACTTTATGAATTAGGTGCTGTTGTGTTACCACATTACTGTTGAGAATACTGAGGCACAGAGTGGTTGAGTCTCTCGCTCAAAGTCACACTGCTCTAAAGCAGAGCTTAGTTCCAGAGTCCTCTAGGGCATTGTAGTCATAGTCCTCCACCAAATAACTATGAGTTTGCGTGAGTCATTTAACGCATTCGGGAAAAGAAAAGGAAGAATTAGAAAAGATAACAAAAGCTGCAATGCAGAATGCTTCCTATGTGCCAGGCATTGAGCTAAGTGGTTTATATGCATGATCTCAGTGTTTCCTGAGGGTGGGGTGCTAAAGGAAATGGTTTAGGTAGCAGGGGAGATGAATTAGTGGTGTATGGGCAAGGCAAACATCAAACTGCATCTCATAATGAGAAAGCTATTCCTTCTTCAAGCCATTGACTTCTGATTACAGCTGGGTGAGTCTCTTTGGTACAAGTCTTGAATGACTTTCTTCCATTGGCTTATTTCCTTTTGTTACAAAAGGAGAGCTGAACACTCTGGCAACAAGATCTTTTTATTTTCACTGCATCTTCAGATTAGGGCAAATCATTCCCCATTTATAATAAGGATATAAAATTTCCTTTCCAGGGAATTCCTGTTGTAGCTCAGCGGGTTACGAACCTGACTAGTATCTGTGAGGCTGAGGGTTTGATCTCTGGCCTCCCTCAGCGGGTTAAAGATCTGGCGTTGCCGTGAGCTGTGGCATAGGTCATAGACGCGGCTCAGATCTGGTGTTGCTGTGATTTTGGCAAAGGCCGGCAGCTGCAGCTTCTCTTTGACCCATAGCCTGGGAACTTCCATATGCCACAGGTGCGGTCCTAAAAAAAAAAAAAAAAAAAAGAATAAATAAATTTTCCCTGCAAAATTCATTTGTTTCAAAAGTGAGCAATGGAAAAATGCAAAGAGGCTAATAATATAGTTCTTACATGAACTTGGCAAAATTTATGACAAAAGAAATTAAGAAAAAGACTTCGTTATCTTTCAACAACCCTGTAAGATAGGTATGATTGTTCTCCATTTATAGATAGGACATCTGAGGTTTGGAAAAGTTCAGTAAACTTCCAAAGTCTGCTCTCTAGGGAGGTGAGGAGTTGGTATTTAAACCTAGAAGTGTCTACCTCGAATTAGTGCCCTTACCCATTATATATGCTGCCTCCCTTAGGTGGCAACCATGCTTGTTTCCTCCCAGGACTGGCATCCCAGCACCCTCTGATTTACTTCATGATCTAAATCAGCACTTTCCACCATGTGCTCTTTCTGGTGGTCCTCCAGAGAGGTCCTTCTCTGGGTATTTTCATCGTGATATGAAGATGTGTTTATCTCTTTCACACTCACAAGTGTATAGGCAAGTTTTTCAGAGGCTCGGTGGCATGTGCTATCACAACGCATTTTTTTTTTTTTTGTCATTTTAGGGCCACACCCACGGCATATGGAGGTTCCCAGGCTAGGGGTCAAATCAGAGCTGCATCTGCTGCCTACACCACAGCCACAGCAACTCAGGATCCAAGCCACGTCTACAACCTACACCACAGCTCATGGCAACGCTGGATCCTTAACCCGCTGAGCAAGGCCGGGGATCAAACCCATATCCTCATGGATACTAGTCAGGCTCCTTACCGCTGAGCCACGACAGGAACTCCTTTCACAGCACACTGAATGCAGAAGCAGATATGAGAATCCAGCTGCCTTTGATTAAGCCAGACATTAAAAAGATTGACAGAAATGTAAACAATGCCATTTTTCTCATGGAATCTTTTTTGTTTCTTGGCTTGTTTTAGAAAATACAGTTATTTTAAATTAAAACAATGTGATTGATGTTAACATGTCAGGGGGTTATTGTTAGTTTTAAATGAATAAGTAGATATTTTAGACATTTGTCCATCTTAATTTTTTTTTAATTTAAAAAAATTTTTTGTGGCCACACCTGTGGCATATGGGGTTCCTGGGCCAGGAATTGACTTTGAAGCTGCCACAATACTGAATCCTTTAATTCACTGTGCCAGCCAGGGATCGAACCCTTGCCTCTGCAGCGACCCTAGCCACTGAAGTCAGATAATTAACCCACTGTGCCACAATGGAAACTCCTGTCCATCTTAATTTTGAATGTACTAAACATCAATATATATAGCTCACATAAACGATTCTTTGGGGTCATCAAGAGTATAAAGGGGTCTAAAGATGGAAAATATGCAGTGGTATGATTTTTTTTTAATATTAATGGAAACTTGGAGTTCCCATTGTAGCTCAGTGGTTAATGAATCCGACTAGAACCATGAGGTTTCGGATTTGATCCCTGGCCTCCCTCAGTGGGTTAAGGATCCGGCGTTGCCGTGAGCTGTGGTGTAGGTCACAGACAAGGCTTGGATCTGGCATTGCTGTGGCTCTGGCCTAGGCCAGCGGCTACAGCTCCAATTAGACCCCAAGCCTGGGAACCTCCATATGCTGCAGGTGTGGCCCTAGAAAAGACAAAAAAAAATAAATAAAAAGATATAATGGAAACTTTTTTCTCCTCATATTTCTACCCTTCCTCCCCTCCCCTGCATACTCCCTTCTCCCTTTAAGTAGATGATCCTGTGATTCTTTGCTTCAGGAAAGGGACGTTACCAAATGGAAAGCAGAAATAGGATCTGGCTTTTGTGTTTCCAAAAAGCCTAAACTTATTAAAGGAGTTATGTTAGATGCTTTGAAGCAGTGCTATCAAAATACAGCAAATGCCACTGGGGAAAAAAAAATAGCAATATTGAGAGAGAGTAATTTTCCCAGGACTAGAAAAATATTTTTTTTACCTCTTGGGGGTGAGTGTGGGGAAAAACAAAGACAGAAAAGAAATTGGGAGAGCAGAAAGGAGAGGACTGGGTTGAAGGGTCCAGGAAGACGGAAACTAGGCACTGTTCAGCATCTTTCATTGCTCACAAGCCATATGGGAGCTGGGACTTGCCATTGCTCAAATCCAGTGTGTATAAGAGCTAGGTCCCCTTCTCCATCCCCATGACTATCTGCAGGAGCACACACCCTGATTCATCTGGCCTGGACACCAGCAACATCGAGACATCCCTGGACCATCAGAAGCCCAAGGGGTTTGGCTGGGGCCCTGGATGCCTGCAGGGCTAGTAGGGCATCAGGGGATAACAGCTCTGGACCCTTTAATTGAAAGGTCTACCTGGAGTCAGTTGCAGGTCACGTTGAGCTGGGAAAGCAGTTTTTGTAAATATTGGTAGCACCAACCATATCTTTTGGCAGATAAGCAAATAAGGGACTGTGTTGTACTCTAGCACAAGTTGCAAACTGATTGCACTCTCACTGAGTTCTTTCCACAAGTGAGTGTTCTTGGCACAGTACAGGGGATTTGCTCAGTTTATTGTTTTCCTTAGATGTTTTTGGAATGAGTCCAGGGTCCACTGTACTTCCTCCCATCCAACCCCTTCGCTCATCAGCATTCCCTGCCTCACCCCTGAGGACACCTGTGTTTTCTGAGCCCTGCAATACAAGGTGGGTGATCAATAGTAGGAGGACTCCTCAAGGTGAAACCCTGAAACTACATAGAATCATGAGCCTCTGCATTTTTCTGAGGAGAGCATCTTAGTTCCCTCTTCTCAAATCCAAGGGCCTAGGAGAAGAAATTTGTTAGCCAGTTCCTGTAACATACCTGGACCTGCTTCTGTCAACCGGAGGTGTGTGTATATGGGGTGGGAGAGGGAGGAAACAGGAGTGAGTGGTATAGACACACAGGTTCAACCAATTCATAGAAGAAAACCAAATGGCTAAGGAACACTTGAAAAGATATTTGTCTTCACTAACAAATGAAATGCAGATTAGGCAACAGTGTGAAGGGTTCATTTTTTTTTTCCTTTGGACCATCATCTTGGCAATAATAAAAAATAAAGATAATTGTAGGAAATTTGTTAAAAGGATAAGGTGATATGATTTTTCTGATTTGCTGTTGAGCATTATGTTGTAATATTTTAAATATGCATAAACTTTAACCCAGTAATTTCAGTTGTAGGAATTTACCCTGAATAAATAATTACGACATGCACAGGTGTATAGGTATATAAATGTTTCCTACAGAATTTTTTAATATTTAAGAAAAGATTAGAACATCATAAATGCCTTTCAGCGGAGGGTAAAGATTATTGTACAAAGGAAGACTACTGAGAGGCCATTATAAAAGATGAGATAGGATTTCTTGTTGTGGCTCAGCAGAAACAAACCCAACTAGTATCTGTGAGGATGTAGGTTTGATCCCTGGCCTCACGCAGTGGGTTAAGTATCCAGCATTGCCGGGAGCTGTGGTGTAGGTCACAGATGTGGCTCAGATCCGACATTGCTGTGGGTGTGGTGTAGGCCAGTAGCAGTGGCTCCAATTGGACCCCTAGCCTGGGAACTTACATATGCTACAGATTCAGCCCTAAAAAAAAAACAAACAACAACAACAAAACAAACAAGGAAACAAAAAAACACCATGAGATAGATTCCTATGTAAGCTATACACAGCACACTGTTTAAAGCTAAAAAAAAAAAAAAAAAAAAAGGCAAACTAGAGAAAAGAGTAAATAATATGATTCCTTTTTTGTTAAACACATACAGCATATAATATATACGTAACATACTAACTTAGGACCATGTATACATACACAGCTACATGTATTTCCCTGTGATGTGTGTGTATGTATAATGCCTTTTTATTTTTTTTATTCTTTCTTTCTTTCTTTCTTTCTTTCTTTCTTTCTTTCTTTCTTTCTTTCTCTTTCTTTCTTTCTTTCCTTCCTTCCTTCCTTCCTTCCTTCCTTCCTTCCTTCCTTCCTTCCTTCCTTCCTTCCTTTCTTTCTTTCTTTCTGCCATTTTTTGTGCCACTCCCGCAGCATATGGAGGTTCCCAGGCTAGGGGTCTAATCGGAGCTGTGGCCACCGGCCTACACCAGAGCCACAGCAACGCCAGATCCGAGCTGTGTCTGCAACCTACACCCCAGCTCATGGCAACGCCGGATCCTTAACCCACTGAGCAAGGCCAGGGATGGAACCCACAACCTCATGGTTCCTAGTCGGATTCATTAACCACTGAGCCATGATGGGAGCGCGCCATAATGGCTTTTTAAAGGAACTCAAATAGTTTGGGAAATTGAAATTCTCACTGGGATTATTATTATTTTTTAAGTGTTTCCCTTTGGATCCTTCCCTTCTTGATAGGAACATGCTAAATATTAAAAGATCCCATTGCAATTTCTTTCAGTACCATAGCGGATTTCAATGGGGGGAAAATCCATCTTGCTGTGTAGGTAGGCCACTTTAGAAGAATGCCTCAAAGTTCACATATGGCAGGAGAGTGTGTTAATTTGGCATAGATAGAAAGCAATTTCAGTTAACAAGTCTTTGGTCTTTATTTGTAGTAGGCATTTCACGAATAATGCATTTTAGAGCCTTGTTCTCCTTCCTTGCCCTCGGCATAAGAATTGAGTGCATTTAACCATATTACTTTTTCAAACTTCTAATACCTTAACAGGTAAACTCTTGTAGAACAAGATCTGTTTCTCTTTTCTCTTTCTTTTTTCTTTCTTTCTTTCTTTCTTTCTTTCTTTCTTTCTTTCTTTCTTTCTTTCTTTCTTTCTTTCTTTCAAGAATTTCAGTCTAAGCAAGAAACATTTGCTTAATGCCTACCTAGGGACATCAGCATTGCTGGTGCATGTAATGGCCTTCCCCAAATGTTTACAGTAATGAGAATGTTGGGGATAATATACCACCAGACATACTGTGAAGACAGCTCTTTGAATGATTGTTCATATAAAAGCTGCCAAATTGTTGATATTTGCATTGGTCATTCCTTACATTATGAGATTCTGAAGATGAAGATGATAACCAGTGGCAGTAAGAGCTGGAAGGTCATCTTGTTCAACTCCCTCAGGTTACATACGAAGAAATGAGTGTCCAAGAGATCAGGAGTGTTGTCTAGTTTCATGACTAAGCAGTGGCAGAGACTTGTTCTTTTTTTTTTAACCCCAAATCCCATGCCCTTTTTATTACCGCTTGGTCTGCCTCTCTCAGACCCAAGTCTGTCTCAGAAATGCCAGACATTCCCTTCTCCCTACCCACATTCCACCTTGGAGCTGCCCCAGTCATCCCTCTGGGAGGGGCAGCTCTGCCTGCCATGTGACTGGGCCCCACAAGTCTCAGTGACTGACCCATGGATAGACATCTGACCTAAGCTGGGCTGAACGGATACTCTCCCAAGAATTTGGAATAGGGACAGAGAGGCTGAGTCACTGAGCTGTGTGGAGCCAAGCTGCAAGGTCATGCCCAGCTGGCCTGTCACAGCAGCCCCAAACCCCATACTAGTGAGTGAGGGGAAGCTGAGAAATCATGACTCCACAGAAAAAGTCCATCTGCATAAGGATGGAGCAAGTGCCCAGAGACAAATAGAGAGACTGTGTACTTCTAAAGGCAGAGGAGAGACAAAGGGAGAAACAAAAATCTGCATAATCCCTTTTTGGTCCCATAACACCCAGCTTTATCTCCTGCACTGGCTTATTGTAACCCCATAATACACTTTGCCTTTCAATCAGCCGTCTTTGGATTTGAGCTAAGTGGAATTCTGTTCTTTGCATCTAATTTTTTCCTAAGACACTTCATTCATAGTGAATATATTTTTGGGTGAAAAGACTGCTCTGTTTTTTATGAAGATTATGGAAATTGAAGTCTTATCGCAAACCCCACAACAGATTGAGTGGTTTTCTGCGTTCTCCTTACTAACTATCCATACCTCAGAAGCTAAGCTTTCCAGGTGAATAATTTCCAGAATTTCTGATGGGAATAATTTCCAAGCTTTCCAGGTGAATAATTTCCAGAAGCCCAACTTTGGGTCTTCTCTCAAAGTATGCTAGAGTTATTCTGTCCAGAAATATATATATATATGTTAGGATTTCCTAGAGTATTTCCATTTAAAGTTTCTAAGGGTTGAGTCTTTTTTCTCATAAAGGCTTGTTCCTTTGGATGTGCTTGTGGCTCAACATTGACCCAGCTGGGAGGGAGCCATATCTGTGAGAAGTTCAATAACTATTCTTTTTGTGTGTGTGTGTGTGTGTGTGTGTCTTTTTAGGGCCGCATCCACAGCATATGGAGATCCCCAGGCTAGGGGTCAAATTGAAGCTGTAGCTGCCAGCCTACGACACAGCCACAACAATGCTTGATGTGAGCCTTGACTGAGACCTACACCTCAGCTCATGGCGACGCTGGATACTTAACCCACTGAGGGAGGCCAGGGATCAAACCTGCGTCCTCATGGATGCTAGTCAGATTTGTTTCCACTGAGCCACAAAGGGAACTCCTGAGGAACTATTCTTCTGCCAATCTCAAATAATGGAAATAACCTTTTGGAAAATTCTACTTAGCTCTTATCCTTCTGAAATTCTTAGAACTAATCTAAGTATAAAATAATGGGGAGATAATTGAGTAAGTTAGGGTTCATTAGCAGACGGAATACTATACAGATATTTTTAAAAGGATAACTACAGAGATTAAACAACCTGGAAAAATGTGTATGACTTAATGAATAAGGAAACGAGCAGAACACAAAGTTGTAAATATTGACCATGTGAAAACAGGTTCACACAAGGACATCTTTCTTTATTTTCCTCGACAAGGTAATTGAGGTAGGCGCAACCAGTCCCTAGATCTTGGTATGTAGGTTAAAATTGATCGGGCATTTCTGCCTTAGATGATTTTGGCTAGGCGAAAGTTGCTGATCTGGTTCAGGTCCTGAATTTTTTCTTATTTTGGCATGGTTCCAAGCCCCGTGCTGATCTATATCTCTGTCTATCCGTAGCACTCCCAAATGATGTGACCTACTGATTACGGAGAATTCTCAGTCTGCAGTTACTTGAGACTTTTTTTTTTTTTTTTTTTTGGTACCACACCAATTTCAACAACTGTATTTAGAGTCCTTTCATTCTTTTTTTTTTTTTTTAAGATCTACTATTTCTTGGAGTTCCCGTTCTGGCTCAGCCAGTTAAGAAGCTGACATAATGTCCCTGAGGATGTGAGTTTGATCCCTGGCTTTGCTTAGTGGGTTAAGGATCTGATGTTGCCTCCCTCCAGCTGCAACGTAGGTCACAGATGTGGCTTGGATTCTGCATTGCTGTGGCTGTGGCATAGGCTGGCAGCTCCAGTTCTGATTTGACCCCTGGCCCAGAAACTTCCCTATGCTGAGGTGCAGCCAAAAACAAAACAAAACAAAACAAAATAAAGAGCCTACTATTTCTCAGATCTGTGACAAGGTGGAGATGTGGCTTTCCTTTGTGTGCTAATTACTTCTACAAAGTTTCTGGGAATACCCTCTAAAGCTAAGGTGAGAGGGAGAGACATTGAATCTCTTCTTGCATTTGGTAGGGAAAAAAACTCCACGATTTATAAACAAAATACCACCTAAAAGACTTTCATTACAGAAAAGTTCATCTATGGCTGTTTTCTGAACGAATCAGGACCTGTCTCCTTAGCAAGCAGGACTTAAACACTGGCCTCTTGCTGCTTTACAAGGTTTTGGTTGCCTAATGATCTCATGCCTACTCCAGTAAATGATTGTTATGTTTGTGACCACACATCATCTCTTAAAAGCCTTTCCCATATCAAGGAAACATATATGTTTGGAGTCCTGCCTTCTCAAAGTAAAAGGAGAATTTGCCATTCCAGCCTTCTTTGCAACCTGGGTGCAAGCATGGGACCTAGTTTCTGCAATCAGATTCAGCCATGCAAGACTGCAATGAAGAAGAGCAAACCATGAGAAGGCAGGTGTCATGCAAAATCAGCTTTCTGGTTAAGTCTGTGGAGCTTGGCGGAAGCACTGAGGCAGAAATGGTAGCAGCCCTAGTGGTGGTGTCCCCTGAGGGGGTGGTTGGTGCCCCACAGTGCCTGTGCCAGCTGTGTGATTTGGATATAACCTCTTAAAAAGTAATCTTAGAGCATAATTCTCTGGCCCTCTTAGGAGTATGCACATTGTCTACTATCCTTTAAAACATTATTTTTATTTTTAAACTATAGCACAAGTGGATTCTGTTGTCTGCAACTAAAAATCTTGACTAATATAAGACTTTCATGATTTTAGGCTGGAAGACTAAGTGATTTTTTTTTTCCATCACATTTCCCCAGCTGGTAGACACCAATACGGTCACATTAATGACAAGTCCTAAATATTACTGGCTTTTGCTTTTACTTGCATAATGTAGATTTTTCTGGTCTCACCCAAATTCTCTTCAGAATCCCCAGAGTTGCTCCTATGTGTTCAAAGCCAGTTCTCTCATGTTCTTCTCTGTTGCCTCCTGTGTTTTTGGCTGTGGCCTAAAAAGCTGTGTGTGGGTCAGGACCCATAACAGTGCCAAGCATGACAAGACTGATACCACATCAAATGTGTGCTGCCTCTAATGATTCCACTTTGTGTTACTCCTGGACAGAAAGTCCCACAGCCTATGTTCACTTGTTTTACAGGTGTCCCTTATTAAAATCCTTCCTTCAGTGACCACATACAGCCCTTCTCTCTGAGGCTCAGTTGTGAGCACCTGGGACTAAGCTGAACATGGTGCTAGTTACCTTTTTTTTTATTTTTTTTTAATCTTTTCCATTTTCTTATTCTTTCCCCAACACAAGGCTCTCCTCCCCTCATCCCTTATGCAAATCAACACATGCAAATAGCCATTTGCAAATAGCCATTGCTGGCTGTAACATTATAGTTCATCACTCAAGCTTTGTCCAATCTGTGTCCCCCAAATTGGAATGATTTCAGACCAAGCTGATGGACTTCTGAAGCATTCTTTTTATTTTTCAACATTTCACAGTTGTCGTTATAATGCAATTTTCAACAAGTAGAAAAGCATGACCTGAAACAATCAATATGTCCTGTGAAATTCATGCTGACATAGCCTGCCTTTGCCGGGGTACTTTCTTAGAGATGACTTCTTCCCCTACACCCTTGGGTATTTCTCTATTAAGAAAATACAGGCAACTTCTTTGGCAAGTAGATACAGAACATCAGCACCCGCGACGAGTCTTAGGAAAATGGAACAATTAGGGGATTTCTCAGCAGTTTCACTGCCAGTTTTCCCTAGGTATTTATATCAGTGTTTATTTTAACGACTTCAATCAGGGTATTTTACTCACCCTAACTCAGAGGCTCAAGATTTTGGAGATCAACAGAGGATTCAATATATTATCCTCTTGCTTTGCAGAAATTATTGGGTGGAGTTTTTCTGTGAGTAAATGGAGCAGTAAAAATCTCTTCTTACCAGTACTTTCCACCCCAGCTTTACCATTTGGCATCTGTCCACCTGTAGTTATTTTAACAATTCCAGCTTATAGTTCATAAAGCAATATTATGCCTACGGATTAAGCCCCTCAAATAGCATTCACAAATCTCTCCTCTAGAAAGTATTACCCCAAATGCCTCAGAATTCTGTACTTACAAGATTTACACTGTTTTTTTTGGTCTATGTTATGATTTGGGGGGAAAGAGTTTGCTCCTGTGTAGTAAATTCCTAAAACCTTTTCCAAATTCATCAAAGGACAAAGAATGGAAACATTAGTGAATGTGAGAAGGGACATCCAACCATGCTCTGAGGGAGAGATCTCACAAGCTGCCAAAGTGGCCCAAAAGGACTTAAAGGGAAAAGACATGCCAAGGAGGACATAAGCCCTCTAATTGATTTCAAGCTGAAGATGCAATCTAATGAGATCTGACTGCTGAAAAATATCTTGGGATCTCAGTTTATTTCTCTTCTCTTTTTTTTTTTTTTAGGCCTGCTCCTGCAGCATATGGAGGTTCCCAGGCTAGGGATCGAATCAGAGCTGCAGCTGCTGGCCTACACCATAGCCACAGAGCAACACTAGATCCAAGCTGCGTCTGTGACCTACACCACAGCTCATGGCAACACCATATCTTTAAGCCACTAAGCAAGGCCAGGGATCAAACCTGTGTCCTCATGGATGCTACTTGGGTTCGTTAACCACTGAGCCACAATGGGAACTCCTATTTTTCCTATCTCTAGTTGAATCCTAGAGGTGAAAGGAGGCATTTTTGAGGATATGGTAGGAAGTCAGGCAGGCTACATAAGAAGAGATTGCAAAAGATATAGAGGAGAAATGTGACTCAAGATGTACATGGGGATAGTTTGACTCCCTAGAAGAACTGATTCTTTCATCAATGCCTGTTTCCATCACTGTAGTGCAATGTCTACCCTCTCTTCCATTTTCTGAGAACTAATTTTTCAAGGATCTGTACAAATACTCAGTTAAAAATATCTAACCACACATAAATTAAACAGCTTGTTTTAATGTATATGAAATAGATAACAAGATCATCTTAGCAGTGGTTATGATGAAAGTGTAGAGAGAGAAAAAAAAGAGAGATAATGAGGGGAAAAGATACCAAACATATCCAACTATTTTTGCAGGGTATAAAAAGTCTCATAGCAGAGTTCTCATTGTGGCTCAGTGGGTTAAGGACCCAACGTTGTCTCTGTGAGGATGCAGGTTCAATCTTTGCCCTTGCTCAGTGGGTTAAGGATCTGGCATTACTGCACACTGTGGCGTAGGTTGCAGATGTGGCTTGGATCAGGCATTGCTGTGCCTGTGGCAAAGGCCCCAAATGCAGTTCCCATTCGACCCCTAGTCAGGAAACTTCCCTATGCTGCAGGTGCAGCTTTGTAAAAAGAAAAAAGAAGTCTCTTAGTACATGTACAGTTAACCAGAAAATTTAAAGTTCATTAATTATAAAGCTCAAGTAGTTCTGAGATTAGACATTATTTTGGTTTAGTCCATAAAATAAACTTTGTGTCTGGGGCCCATGAAGGAATTTTCTCAGATACTGTGTTTTCTTCATTTTTCCTATTTTTTATCGGGAAAGTGTAAAGTACAAAATGTATGGAGAGATGAAAACTTTCTTGCCTCTCTCAGATGATAAAAAGGTAAGTGAGTCATTTGCTCAAACACCAACCTAGAAATTTTATCTCATGCATCGTTGAATAAGAAGCCTTAGCCGGGCACTCCTCCAGTTGGTAAGAGGATCTCCGAGTCGCATGATGAAAAGGGGACGGCTGAACCTGCTGCCTTTGCTTTCTCCTCCCTCTGGTTTCTGGCAGCCTTTCTGCTCATAGATCATCCTCTTCTGTGATCCTGCATGCAAGTTTCCAAGGCCGCTCCCCCTTGGCCCACTCCTGTTTGGATCAGAACCCTGAACCTCGGTGGAGACGCAAAAGCAAACAGGTCTGGCTCAACTTCACTTGATAACACAAAGGAATATGACTTTTAAGTTCCCTGGAAATGGCTGTCATGGTTGGCTGAGCCCGTAGATCAAGGTCATCAGTGTAATTCCTGGAAAGAGATGCAGAGTGAGTACTGCTGGTCTGGGCCAGGTGCCTCAAATCCTAAAACTTTAGAATAGGAAACATATGCTGTGGTTCTTGAGAGGGACCAGGCAGGTGAGAAAGGTTATAGGAATGAAGGGGAACATTTCCACTAGGGAGAGAGTGGAAAGTATGTGTCCTTAGCTGCGTCACTGACTCAGCTGGGTCACCTGCCCCAAAACAGCTCAGTACTAGAAATCAGAAGAAGCCCAGGGCAGGACAGTCCATGCTCCTCCCAGGAGTGAAGTCCCAGTCTCTTTCCCTTGCAGAGAGGTCAGGAAAATCCTTCTTTCTACTTTGAATTTTCATCGTGATAACCATGCCTTTGCCAAGGAACCCAGATAAAGGAAACTCTGTGTCTTCCTTGGTGAAGTAAACCAGTATGGGCCAGAAAGATGTGAGAAGCCAATGTCAGGAGGAACCATACTTCCTGCATCCCCTCCTGAATCATCCGGTAATAAGCTTCTAACATGCAGAAAGCCCTGAAGAAATGCAGCAGAGAAGGAAGTGAATGAGCCAACTGCTTTGGCTCCAAGCCCGAGAAACACCCTGCTTCAAGAATAAAATTGCACCTCTCATGCCAACAGTTCAGGTAAGGGAAACTACGCAAATAATGCTTGGAAGTCAATGGAAGAACAACCTAAAGAGATCTTATAGTTTTTATTTTATTTTGTTTTATTTTTGGCCTTTAAGATTGCTCTTTTGCTCAGTTTGTTGGCTGGCTTGCTTTAGCTCAGGTGATGAAAGGAGGGGATAAATAATGCATCTTCTTGTTCTGAGTAGCATCTATTAGATGACACAGAGGGACGTCATCCAGGTAAAAGAGGGTGTGGAACCCTGCTCCCTCACACTTCCTGCCTGGGTAAATGGAAAGCCAAGGGCTACTATAAAAAGTAATTTGTGTCCAGCTCTTTGTGGAGGGAAGTATTTTTCACACTGAGAATGTCACACTCCAAATGTTAACCTAGTGCTGTTTCCTGCTCTTACTCATAAAGTGATTCACGTGACTTAGTAGCTTTAGTGTCTTCAGAGCAGAGGAACCAGCAGGCCAGTGGCCACCTGATGGAATTACACAACATGGCTTATTTTGGAGAAAAAGGAAGTCGGGGTGAGGATCATTTATCTCATCAGCCTCATGATCACAAAACTTACCCAGGCTAAAAAGAGTCTTTAATCACTCTGCCATTTATACTTTTCCCCCAGCTTCCAAATTCTCATGCTTAAATTCTTTTTTTGTGAAAGCTACTTTTAACTTAAAATTTCTTCCTTCTGGCCTTACTTTTCTATCACTTTTCTCCTGCTTAATCCTTTCCATTATCCAATAATAGACATAGCATAAGGAGTTGAGGAGGTTTCCTTACTCAACCCAACACCAAGGAGTAAGAAGAAACATGGAAGATACTCATACCCCAGGTTCTTGGCTATAATTAAGAAACCAGCTGGTGGCCAAATCCAATGAGCTACATGAAGAACTCTCTAGATTGGCTATCTGCATTACAATCAGACTGACGTAATAATGATACAGTAATAATCAATGATGTAATTTGACTTAATAATGTCAAATTGTGGTTTGACAAAGGTCACCCAAAGATCAAGAATTTCAGGATCTGATAAAAAAAATTTTTTTTAATTGAAAAAAAGAAGCACCAGGGAAAACATCTGATCTGGCGAAATAGCTAATACTTAGGAGCTTACTGTGTGCTGAGCCCTGATCCAATTACTTTACATATATTAACTCATTTAATCCTCACAATAAAGCTGTTTACATTATATCCCCATTTTGCAGATGAAGAAAATCAAGGCACAAATGGGGCCTGGGATAGAACTAGAGAGGAACTGTCTTTCAAAGGATTTTCTCCTCCATTGCCTTCACCTGTCAGTGCCTTCAGGCTCTGCCTCAGCTCTTTGGCCCAAGGTCATGGCCTTCCAAGGACAGCCTGCCTTGAACAGAATGGCAAGGTATGAAGGCATAGGCATCTTGGCCCAACATGGGACAATTCTGATGGGTCGTCATCACAACAGAGCTCCCTGCCTGGTTGGTAGAAGATTTGCTGAGCCTGTATCACATTTCAACTTCTGCCCCAGCTAGGGTGACTAACCTTCCCAGTTTGCCTGAGACTGTCTTGCTTTTAGCAGTGAAAGTTCTGTGTGCCGAGAAACTCATCCCAGGCTAACCAGAATGATTGTTTGCTTTGACCCAATCCTCTGTCCTTCTCCTTCCTTCTAAACATATTGATTCCTAATAATGATTATGCATCCCAAACTCCATCCATCTCAGTGTCTGTGTTCTGAGAGCCCCACACAGGGACAGTGCCCTGATTATATCACAGACATACAGACCATGGACAGTCTGGCATCAGACTGTGTATTCTTTGTTTGTTTTTAGGGTGGGACCCATGGCAAATGGAAGTTCCCAAGCTAGGGGTAGAATCTAAGCTGCTGCTGCCAGCCTATACCACAGCCACAGCAATGCCAGATCCTTAACCCACTGAGTGAGGCCAGGGATCGAATCCACATCCTCATAGATACTGGTCAGGTTCGTTGCCATTGAGCCACAACAGGAACTCCAGACTGTGTATTCCTTTTTTAAAATTAGTTTTATGGAAGTATAGTTGATTTACAATGTTGGGCTAATTTCTGCTATATAGAAAAGTGATTCAGTTATACATTTGCATACATTCTTTTTCATATTCTTTTCCATTATGGTTTATCACAGGATATTGAATATAGTTCCTTGTGCTATGCACTAAGACCTTGGTGTTTATCCCTTTCCTGTGTAATAGCTTGCATCTGCTAACCTCAAACTCCCAGTCTCTCCCTCCCCCTCCCCCTTGAAAACCACATGCCTGTTCTCTATATCTGTGAGTCTGTTTCTGTTTCATAGATAAGTTCATTTATCAGACTGCATGTTCTTAATCTCCAAGCTTTACTCTTCCTTTATAAAATTCTTCTGGTCAATAGAAAGGGGGTACTTAATAGAGGACAGAGTCTCTGGGCTCCATACCCCCCAGATGAAATATTTCTCAACAAAACTGATAGTAGTTCATGTTATCCAATATGCCAGGCAATGAGCTCAAAATGCTTTGCCTGTGAAGGAGGTTCTATCAATACTCTTTTTTTTTTACAAATGAGAAATCTGAGGCTTAGAGAATTTTTCTTGCCCTAGGATTTTCTTTTTCTTTCTTTTTTCTTTTCTTTTTTTTTTGTCTTTTTAGGGTCACACCTGCAGCATATGGAGGTTTCCAGGCTAGGGGTCCAATTGGAGTTGTAGCTGCCAGCCTACACCACAACCATAGCAACATGGTATCTGAGCCACGTCTGTGACCTACACCACAGCTCACAGCAATGCAGGATCCTTAACCCACTGAGTGAGGCCAGGGATCAAACTTGCGTCCTCACGGATACTAGTCGTGTTCGTTAACCCCTGAGCCACGATGGGAACTCCAGCCCTAGGATTTTTTTTTTAATGGCTGCACTTATGGCATACAGAAGTTCCCTGGCCAGGGGTTAAATAAGAGCTGCAGCTGTGGTCTACCCCACAGCCATGGCAACACCAGATCTGAGCCACATCTATGACCTATGCCACAGCTTATGGCAACGATGGCTCCTCAACCAACCCAGCAATGTGAGGGATGGAACCTGCATCCTCACAGAGAAAACACTGGGTCCTTAATGTGCTGAACCACAACGAGAATTCCATACTTGCCTTAGGATTTTAACCTAGACACTCTGCTTCTAAATTAGAAATTTAAATAAATCTGAATAGCTTAGCATTCTACAACAGAAATAATTTTTCTAGAGTAGAGGTATAGAGTGGGTTCAATGAAGATTCATATTTTAAAAAAGCCCAGAAAAATAGCAAGAGGCTACAATCCAAGTTATTAAATAAGCCAAAAGAGTTTAAGAATAGGGATGTTAAATACTCAATTGTAAGTTGTTTATATTGCAGTGAAATAAACCTCTATCTCTCTCTCCATCTTCTCCGGCTTTCTCAAACCTTCAGTGAAAGTTGGCACAGAAGGGTCTCAGATTCAGTGCGTGTGTCAACCACAAAGGGGCTGCCTGAGTGGAGAACTGGAACTAGTAGGGGCAGGAAGTCAAAGCTAGGAGGGGCCAGGATACAGCCCCCTTCAAATGCCCTGCATCCTCACCTGCCACCAGACCTGGAGGAATCTGCAGAGATATTCAGGAAGTTATTAGATTTTCCACAGGCCTGGAAAGAGATTTGAGTCTAATTTGTTTATATTTTTAGAGCTGGGGGAGATTCCAGATGACAGATGAGATACCCATGCATGATAAAAAGTTTATTAAGATAAATCAGAATGATAAAGACAGCTACCTGGGAGAGGAAAGTAGGAAAATCGGTCATTTGTCTGTTTTTGCTTTTCCTAGATTTTCAGGATTCCTACTATAAATATGTGTGACCTCTGTAATCTGAGAACAGAGCAATAAATGCTCAGTGTCCATTACTTCTGTATTCCTGATTACATGGACTCCTCTGTCTCTCGGGTGTGCCTGGTCACCAAAAAGATATAGATGAAATAAACACACCTAAAATCCCTGCCACTAATTCATATAGAGGAATTTCATATGCTTACAGAAATATAGTCTACCTGTTGCATAAGGCCTCATTACCTTCGTGTGAGAGCACCCAAAATGTTTCGGGCCAGGATCAAGGTCTAGGAAGATGGCGTTCTCATTGTGGCTCAGCCAGTTAAGAACCCGACTAGTATCCACGAGGATTTGGTTGGATTCTTGGCCTCGTTCAGTGGGTTAAGTATCCAGCATAGCTTGCAGATGGGGCTTGGATTCTGCATTATTGTGGCTGTGGATGTGGCTGTGGCTGTGGCCATGGCTGGCAGCTGCAGCTCTGATTTAGCTCCTAGCCTGGGAACTTCCACATACTGCACGTGTGGCCCTAAAAAGACTGGGGGACAAAAAAAAGGTCTAGGAACAGCAAAGGATTTTTTAAGATTTTAAATCAAAATCTTTGAGACTTTGATCAGGCCAAGCGGATACTGATCAGGTCAAGGTTTAATTTTGACTTGATTTTTGGCTAGGTAATTTGCAGTGTGCAGGTAATTTTCTCTTTTAAACTTTCCTCTTGTCAAAAGGACCAAATTTTTTTTTTTTGGGGGGGGGGGGCTTTTTAGGGCTGTACCTGCAGCAATATGGAGGTTCCCAGGCTAGGGGTCAAATCAGAGCTATACCTGCTGGCCTACACCACAGCCACAGCAACACAGGATCCAAGCCACATCTGCAACCCACAGCTCATGCAACGCCAGATCCTTAACCCACTGAGTGAAGCCAGGGATCGAACCTGCAACCTCATGGTTACTAGTCAGATTCATTTCCGCTGCACCACAATGAAAATGCCCCAATTTTTTTTTTTTAAAATGGTTAATGCCTACAAAAATCTTTGAGATCTCCGGATTAAAGATTCTATATAAAAGGAGAGTTATTGTACATGATTGTCCAATCCTCTTGATTACAGAACTTAATTAGTTCCTGCTAACTGAGAGCCCACCTGAGGTCAATCCCCAATGTAAATGGAGGCCTCCTTCTCCTCCAGTGGTGAGGACTGTTGTCAAGTCCTGACTGCCAGCTGTGCACAGTGGGGTGTAACTCTGGGACCTTGCTCAGAATAAGTAAGACCCCAGTCCAAAAGACCACTGATGTCTCTGTTGTTGTCTTCAGGGCCCTTTCTTTGGTCCCGAGATTGGGTAACTACAAGGCTTGCAGGTTTGCTGGGTGCAGCCCAACAGTCACACCTACAAAAAAGGAGTTATGATTATAACATATTTTAGTGTTATTGATCAAGCAAGTGACCAACATTCAGACCCAAAACAGAAACAAAATTATAAACAAGTTTCCTTGCTTTTAACACATGTCTTAGTAATGAATGAAATGGCTAATTTAAAACATACATGTTCTTCTCCCTATTCATCCAAAGTGTTTAATAGATAAACAAAGGCTAAGCTTATTATTTTGAAAGAGCTCCAGTGCTCTGGGGTGCAGAGGGATGACAGATCCATGATTTCAGGATATATATCATCTTTGACTTGCTAATTACCACACTTGGGCAGGGAGTGGTTGAAAAACAGATACTCTGTTCTTTTAGAAAATGAACAGATTCAAGTGAAAGGAGAGTCTGTAAATCTTTAGATCCACATCCTCTTGGCTAACAAGTGGAAAAGTGTTGTTTCTCTCATCCTTGATGTCTTAAGTCTGAACCTGGCCTGAGCTTTGCTTTCTTCTGTTGAGATGGAACTGCCAATGACCTGCTTCTGCTTCTGCTCCTGAATCACTGGGCAAGATTTACTTCTGGGGCCCAACTTATAAACAAATGTATTTAAATTGCACAGTGATTTTAAGATGTCTTTATTGCTGGTAAGGGGTTGAGAATCTTGAGGCTATAAATGTTATCAGTGATGGTAAGCCTTGGAACTGAAAGAACTTGCAAATATCCTAGCCAGATACATACGACATCCATTTACTGTAATGACAGCAATAAAATGTTTCATTTTTAATTGTGGGTAAGATAAGAAATTAAAAGGAAAAGCCTGTATCTAAGTGATATGCTGCTTTAAAGTTTTTGTATGATTGTTTAAAACCTTGTTTTTTTGGTTAAGATCCTGGTTTAGAAGACAGTTTGTAAAAAACAAGGGATAACTGGGGAAAGTTTCAACATGGAGTGCATGCTACGTGATGTTAAGGCATTAATATTAATTTTGTTTGGTGAGATAATCTTATTTCAGCTATGAAGGAAAATGTTCTAACTTTTGCTGAAGTAGTTGCAGGTAGATGTCACTATGTCTCTAATGTGCTTTAAAAACTTCAATATAAAAAGTAAGTTAAAAATTAAAATTTGTTTCATGCTCTCTGTTTATATCTTAATTCATGATTTTTTCTCAACATGTCACCTTCTTGCATTCTTATTTATTTATACTTTATTTTTATCATAAAAGTAAAATAATATAATGAAACATTGAACAATTCATAATGTTACGTCTCCACCCCAAATGTCTTTACTTTTTTCTAAATTATACATTTATCTTGATCAGTGCATGTGTATGATTCAGTCTCCTATATTTTTGCCCTTAATATCGTATGGTGAGTCTTACATTGCCTTAAACTTCCAAACATACCTCCTTTCAGTGCTACTAAGGAATAAACAATTTTTAAATTCCCTACCTCCCGTGCCTGGCCCTATGTCTGTCTCATGGCCAGTCAAGCCCATGTGACCATTTGATGAACACATGTGGGTTGCCCTCTGGCCAGTGCAGCACTGCTGGCATGGACACAGAAGCAATCCATACCATGAGGAAGTCCAGGCTCCCTCCTACCCTATACACCCACACACCCAAGAGGCAGACTTTAGGTCTCCTGCAAAAAAGGGAAAAGTCCATTGTATGTTTGCATGGGGCGAAAGGATGACTTCACTGATGATGTCAGTTATAACACAGAAAACAGAATTTTATAGTTGCGAAATCTGGGGGTCACCCCTCAAACCCAGTGACCCATTTCAGCATCACCAGTAGTGGCACAGTGGACATTAGGTAGTGCTTGATATGGTGCAGTATAAAGTACAGGTCTTTATCTGTGAAGTATTGGACGCTACATCTAAATGTTTACTCTTCCATATCTATACTTCAGCTTACAGGAAATCCAGGGGATTATAAGGAACATGTTAAGTGATACCATGAGGAAAACAAAGGCACAAATCTAGATGTTTGGACATTCCACAAAACAACTTGCCCAGACTTCTCAGGAAGCCAAAGTCATGTAAAGAAAGAAGAAGGGGGGAGTTCCCATCATGGCTCAGCGTTTAGTGAACCCGACTAGCATCCATGAGGACGTGGGTTCGATCTCTGGCCTTGCTCAGTGGGTTAAGGATCTGGTGTTGCCGTGAGCTGTGGTGTAGGGCTCAGACGCAGCTTGTATCAAGTGGTGCTCTGGTGTAGGTCAGCAGTTAAAGCTCTGATTCAACCCCTAGCCTGGAAACCTCCATATGCCACTGGTGTGCCCTAAAAAAACCAAAAAAAGAGAGAGAGAGGAGGGAAAAGTGTTTCTTTTTAGATAAAAAGAGACTTGAGATCCATAATAGCAAAATGTGATGTGTGTTCCTTGTTTGGATCCTGGTTTGAATAAACCAGATGTAAAAGAAAGTTGGGGGAAAGCTGAGTATTAGATGGTAAGAGAAATTATTGAAAATTTTCTGGATTTGTTGCATAGGAGAATGTTTTTATTTACTGGGGATAAATATTCATTGTATTATTCTTTCTACTTTTCTAAGTATAGTTGATTTATAATACTATGTTAGTTTAAGATGTAAAGCATAGCAATTTGAGTATTTTGCATATTAGATTCTACTATAGGTTATTACAAGATATTGGGTATAATTCTCTGTGCTAGTCACTATGTCTTTGTTGCATATCTATTTACTACATAATAGTTTGCATCCGTCAATCCCATACTCCTAATTTGTCTCTCTTCCTCTCTCCTTTGGTAACCCTAAGTTTGTTCTCTATATCTGTGAATCTGTTTCTGTTTGTATATACATTCATTTGTATTAGTTTTTGAGATTCTGCATATAACTGATATCATGTAGTATTTGTCTTTCTCTGTCTTATTTCACTTAGCATAATATTCTCCAGGTCCATCCATGTTGCTGCAAATGGCAATATTGCGTTCATTTTATAGCTGAGCAATATTCTATTTTATATATACCACATTTGGGTTTCTTTCATATGGTAGGTCTATTTTTAGTTTTGTTTTTTTTTTTTGCTTTTTAAGGCTGTACCCGAGGCAAATGGAATTTGCCAGGCTAGGGGTCAAATTGGAGCTGCAGCTACTGGTCTTCACCACAGCCACAGCAACACCAGATCCGAGACACTTCTGTGACCTACATCACAGCTCACGGCAACACTAGATCCTTAACCCACTGAGTGAGGCCAAGGATTGAACCCGCACCCTCATGGCTACTAGTCAGGTTAATAACCTGCTGAGGGAGTTCCCGTCGTGGTGCAGTGGTTAACGAATCTGACTAGGAACCATGAGGTTGCGGGTTCGATCCCTGCCCTTGCTCAGTGGGTTAAGGATCCAGCGTTGCCGTGAGCTGTGGTGTAGGTTGCAGACGCGGCTCGGATCCCGCGTTGCTGTGGCTCTGGTGTAGGCCAGTGGCTACAGCTCCGATTCAACCCCTAGCCTGGGAACCTCCATATGCCACGGGAGCAGCCCAAGAAATGGCAAAAAGCCAAAACAAAAACAGAAAAAACCAAAAAAACCTGCCGAGCCACAAACAGGAACTCCCTATTTTTAGTTTTTTAAGGGACCTCCATTCTGTTTTCCACAGTGGCTGAACTTTTTCAATCTATTTTAGATATTGCATCATTAAACGGAGTTCCCGTCGTGGCGCAGTGGTTAACAAATCCGACTAGGAACCATGAGGTTGCGGGTTCGGTCCCTGCCCTTGCTCAGTGGGTTAACGATCCGGCGTTGCCGTGAGCTGTGGTGTAGGTTACAGACGCGGCTCGGATCCCGCGTTGCTGTGGCTCTGGTGTAGGCCAGTGGCTACAGCTCCGATTCAACCCCTAGCCTGGGAACCTCCATATGCCTCGGGAGCGGCCCGAGAAATAGCAACAACAACAACAACAACAAAAAATAAAAAATAAAATAAATATTGCATCATTAAAAAGCTGACTTCCCTCAAGTGAGTGATCCAGGTATGAAAGGGTCCTCCTACCTTATAGTGCACCCGATAACCTGTTCTTGGAAGCAGCACACACGGTCACTTCTGTCTCCCTAAGACATGAGTCAAGGGGAGGGGAATAAGTCCCACCTCTTGAAGAGGTGTGTTTCCAAAACTTCATGGCCAAATTTTTAAACCACCCCACTCAGTGACCCAACTCAGATGTTACAGTCTGTGTGAAGCCTGCCTTGATTTTCCTGAGCAGAGCTAGTCTCTGGCCTCTTTCAGGTGTTAGAGGATTTCATTTCTATTTCTTACGGCTCTTGCTTTGCTTATGGAAATCTATTTTACCTTTCTCACTAGACTAGAAGCTTCTTCAGGCCAATGAACATGCCTTCTTGATCATGTGCAACCTCCATCTGATCACTAATAAAATTCTCAGACCACCATGCATTACCATCCACCACTCCCCAGACAGGGTTATTAAAAGACCCCTTCACACTTAGAGCTTCTCTTGCCCTTCTTTTCTCTTGATTTACTCTTTATAGTATATATAGACATGTCTTAACTAGATGATAAACTCCAAAAATAAGACAACTTAGTCATCTCTCTTTTTAAATTCCTCCTAGCACCAAAGGCATTGCTCTGTTTTATAATAGTAAATATCTTTTAGAAAGAATTAAACAAGAGAGGGCCCTGCACAGTTAAATCTTTCCAGCTTCTTTGGTAATTGGAATATCTCAGCTTTATGTAAACTCTAATAAAGAAAAATGACCTCAGTTCATAATGCATAAAACATTCAGTGTTTTGAAAGAACCCTGAAGGACAAGGGGCCTTCTATTCAGTTCTGTTTGCCTCCTTATTGTTTGGGAGAATAAGATATAACCCCGTGAGGCTCTCCTTAACATTCAGTGGAAAGGGTGTGAGATCTTTTTATTTTCTCTTGAATATTAAAAGCCAAATTCCCTCCCATAATTATAAAATATCATCCTGTCCTTGGTCTTAGTTAATAGGATGTTATCAATTCAAGTAGTTTTACCTAGATGAAGGTAGAGGCCTGGATGGCCTTAGTTCTGATTACTAGGAACTGTGTGACATCCTGAGAAGTCTTCTGGGGCAGATTTCTTTGGGTCTAGGAGAAGTGGTTGGATCAGCTCTGAGCCTGCGACAGGCCCAGAGTGGAGGCAGGAGGAAGAAGAGGTGAGCAGAGGATGGAACGAGGCCTGACCCTTTGCCCTGCCTCACTTTGAAAAGGAAGTTCTTTCTCCTGGTTCCTCATTAAAGAATCAAGATTACTGCACATTAAAACTAAAGAAAACTAATGGGAGAGGCTTCAGCAAAGTAGCCAATGCAGCATATTAAAGAATCACTTTTTTTTGTCTTTTTTTGGGTCGCACCTGCGCATACGGAGATTCCCAGGCTAGGAGTAGAATTGGAGCTGTGGCCACTGGCCTACGCCACAGCCACAGCAATGCTGGATCCTTAACCCACTGAGTGAGGCCAGGGATTGAACCCGCAACCTCATGGTTCCCAATTGGATTTGTTTCTGCTGCTCCACGATGGGAACTCCAAAGATCACTTTCTTCAAAAGGAAAAAGTGAATACCTATCAATTCCTTTCCCTTCTATTTCTGAACTGTGAAGACAGAATTGCCTCGACAGGACAAAAATGCCTGCTTTTATGGGACTTTCCTGCTTCTAAGAGGGTGAGGTTAGATTCATGCTACATCAGATAACAGGGAAGCCCAGGGTATGCTCTCTGGTGCACAGTAGGCTCTCAGACGTGGTGACTGCTCCAAGGGTTATAATATTAATGCTGGTTGGGTCTGGTACTGTGACAATCAAGCTTTCATAAAATTCCTGGACAACTTCTCCAGCAGGAGAGCAAGTAGGTCCTGAAGGAAGAGTCAGAGAATCTGGATTTCGCTGGGTGGTATTCCTTTGGCCTTGACACATTCATTCACTGGTAGCATGTCTCAATTAAACAGCACAGTAAACTTGAAAGAAGAACTAGGCTTTTGAAGATGTTTGAAGGAGGTGCACCCCGGGAAACCTCTCCACCCCAGGGGACGTGGCAGGAGGCCTCTGGAGGGAGGAATACCTCCATCCTTCTATGGGAGGATGGAAGAGAGAGGCTGTTTGTTTTACAGAGGAGCTGACAGCACAAATTACTGTTTTCTTTGTTAAATTGATTTCTGAAACATATTAGCACCTTGCCTGGCTGTTGCCTGAAAGGGTGGAGGGCAGAGAATAAAATGTCACATTGCTGGTTAGTTATCCAAATTCACGTGTTGACAAATCTGGAATTCGCACTAAAGTTGTATTTAATTTCAAATTTAAATCTAAATCTGGGCAGTCTAAAATCTTGGTGGCAATGAATGAAACGATACATGAATTTAAAATTAAATGCAGGAGTTTCCGCTGCAGTGTAGTGGGTTCAGAATCCAAAGGCAGTGACTCTGCTTGCTGCGGGAGGTGAAGGTTGGATCCCCAGCCCAACGCTGTGGGTTAAAGGATCCAGTGTTGCCAAAGCTGCAGCTCATATTACAGTCCCTGGCCCAAGAACTTCCACGTGCAGCAGGTGTGGGCATTAAAAAAAAAAAAAAATAAATGCAGAAAGATAAAGAGTTTAAAAAGAGGAGTTCCCTTCGTGGCTCAGTGGTTAACGAATCTGACTAGGAACCATGAGGTTACAGGTTCGATCCGTGACCTTGCTCAGTGGGTTAAGGATCCGGCATTGTTGTGAACTGTGGTGTACGTTGCAGACGTGGCTTGGATCACGTGTTGCTGGGGTGTAGGCTGGCAGCTGCAGCTCCAATTCGACCCCTAGCCTGGGACCTCCATATGCTGCGGGAGCAGCCCAAGAAATGGCAAAAAGCCAAAAAAAAAAAAAAAGAGTTTAAAAAGAAAATTGTTTCATTTAATACATGCTCTCCCCTGTGGTTCACGTTTTTAAGTCAGCTGAGCATGTTTAATCACGTGCCTTTAATTAAAGCTCTGCAGCTCTGTACCCACGGAGCACAAAGTGGAGTTTGTTTCACTCAGACAAGAGTGTCCAATGGTTCCACTGCTAGAAAATTGATTTTTAATAATATATATTTCTAACAGAGACTCCCATTTTGTTTCAGGTTGTGGAAGAAAAACCTGAACCTTACTGAGGGAGAAACAGCCTTAAACATCTCTTCCCTTTAGAAAATTTTTTTTGTGTGGAGTTCCCATTGTGGCTCAGCGGAAACGAATCTGACTAGCATCCATGAGGACATATGTTCAATCCCTGGCCTTGCTCAGTGGCTTAAGAATCTGGTGTTGCTGTGAGCTGTGGTGAAGTTCGCAGATGGGGCTGGGATCTGGCATTGCTGTGGCTGTGGCATGGGCTGGCGGTTATAGCTCTGATTCAACCCCTAGCCTCAGAACCTTCATATGCCATGAGTGTGGCTCTAAAAACAGACACACACAAAAATTTTTTTAAAAAGTTTTTATCTCATTCACAGTGACTGTTACGGGTGTATGAACTTAGCTTGAGCACAGTAAACATGATTGTCTGGGAGGGATGAGCACTCTGAGATTCATCTGCAAAGAAATACTAATTTCACTAAGTACCTCCAAACCAACCAGAAGCATTCACACAATAAGCACTGTGTGACTTATCAGTCATTGCACTAGAAGAGACGGGGGAGGAGAGGACTGGGTCACAGGAGAAGGCATGCTGGGTTGGCAGCCAGGGCCCTCAGTTCTAGCCCAGTCCTGCTGGGGACAATCTGTATACACCAGAACAGGTCATTCCCTGCTATCGCCTCCATTTCCTTCTCTAGCTCTTGAGTGGGTTGACTAGATCGCTCATCAGACGTAGCTAATATGTAAAGCATCTTGCACATCTGTACATGGCAAGCTTCCATGATGTCCAATGTGACATAGAGTACAGGTGAGTCTTGAAGTAAGTTTGGAACAAGGCAGTCTTGGCTTAGAGTGACTCTTAGGTGAGTGACTCATGCCCCGAATCCTCATCTATAAAATGGGGATGATAATGGGTCCCCGTTATAGGATCATTGTGAGGTCTTAATGTGATAATACACCTAAGGCCCTTAGGACAGTGTCTGATGTAAATGTTAGCTGACATTTGATTGAAGAAATATTTCCTTTTCCATATGGGTTCTCCTGAGTTCAGTGCTTTTGCCTGGTCACCACCCTCAACTGTTTGGAGTGTCCATATGTCCCCTGCGAATATTTTGTGACTTTTATTATCCCGTGGAAATGTTTGATGGATGTTCTGCATGGCTATCAGAGCTCTAATTTTCAAGCTGTGAAAAAAAAAAAGTGAAACTTGTGGAAAAAAGCCTTAAGCTTTAAATACCTCTAATGTTCTTTGGCTTTAATCTCATGTGCAGTGGCTGCTGTTTAATGCCTCTGCATGGCATTAAGTATCAGGAGCTGAAGATTAACTTCAGGATCTCAAGGGTGGTATTAGAAATGCTGCTGACGGCTCCCACAGTTTTTTTTTTTTTTATAAGTGAAAAGGCCTTACCTAGACCTTACCTAGACCCCAACTCAAAGACGTTTATTCATACACTCATTCACTCTTTCACTCACAAGTTTTACCATGTGTCAATCACTGGACAAGGGAAATATTCCTTGGTTTCTCCTTTAGAAGAGGTCAGAGCCTATGGGAAAGACAGAAGAACAAATTCATAAATTGCTGAAGTGGTAAGGGCTATTATAAGGACATGAACAAAATGCTGTGGGAGCCCAGAGAACGGAGCAACTGACTATGCTCCGAGGAGCCTGGAAGTGGCAACCGAGCAAGTAAAGCCTTTCTGTGTGATTGTGCGTGTGCTTATCTTTCTGGGCATTGCAGGGACGGGCAGGGCAAAGGCATTGGGCAAGGGGTTGAGGTCCATTGGGAGGTACAATGCACATTCCTGGGAAATAATTAGCTTCTTTGAAAGTAGTGAGAGGGAGCTAGGGAACAACTCATCTAGCATCCCAGCTTCTTCCAGGGAAGAGAGCATTTATTTGTACCAGATACACACATGGCAAAGGGAATAGCTTTATGGATACTGAAGTATTAAATCTGGACTTTAAAAGCAGGTGCATAGTGATTTTGAGACCCCCCACCCCAAAAACCTAGTATAGCCATGAAGCAGCTAAATTCATCCTAAAATGTATATAGTATGACATGCATCCACAATTCCCCAAAAGTCTTCTTTGAGGCAGTCTTGTGAGTCAGGTAAAGAAGCTGGATATTAGAACAGAGAAGATAAATGGAAGATTTTTAGAACTCCGCAAAATCAGTGGACACTGATGTGAACACTCACATACCTATTACCTAGATTCAGCCATCCTTAAGGATGTTCCATTTCACCATATTTGATTTGCATACAGATATGTCTGTGTGTGTGCATGTGTATTTGGGACCATTTAAAAATTACCAACATCATGACATTTTATACTGAAATACTCTGTACACATGTATACATGCCCCCAAATAAAGACATTTTCCTACTTAGCCAAATACCAGTTTCACATCTAACAGAATAAATTCCCTAATTTCTAATACTGAACCAGTATTTATTTTCCCCTGGTTGTCTCAGATTATCTGTCTATCGATCTACTTTATCTATCTTTAGCTGTATCTGCTGCATGCAGAAATTCCCAGGCCAGGGACCGAACCCATGCCGCAGCAGTGACACAAGCTGCTGCAGTGACAATGCCACATCCTTAACCTGCTGCACCACAAGAGACCTTCCTAGCTCTTTTTATTTTTTAGGGCATATGGAGGTTCCCAGGCTAGAGGTCGAACAGGAGCTGCAGCTGCCAGCCTACGCCACAGCCACAGCAACACCAGATCTAGGCCACTTCTGTGACTTACACCACAGCTCATGGCAATGCAGGATCCTTAACCCACTGAGCAAGGCCAGGGATCGAACCCGCATCCTCATGGTTACTGGTCGGGTTGGTTAACCACTGGGCCATGACAGGAACTCCTTTATTTTTTTTCAACAAGGCAAATATATATATATATATATATATATATATATATATGGGTGGCATAAGATTTGTGGACTCTTTGGACATAGACAAGTCTAATTTCTACTTTAAGCTGTATTTTGCACTCTGCCAGATTTCTTTGAAGCCTGAAATATCCCTTAGGCTTGTATAAGTATACATAAATGCTCAAGTGAAATGGGATTAATCTGCCAAGGAAAGCTAAAGAAAAGAAGAGCTGGGATTTAGGAAACAGTGACATTCTAAGAACATCGTCCCTTCAGGCTGAATCTCTCAGAAAAATTTATCTGCTTTTTTTCTAACAGAGAACTCTGGAGAGATTGAATTGATGTTGAAACAAAAATGCTAACAGATGATATCCCACTTTTCTTCCTGACACTCCACACTGAACTTGGGTATTTTAATCAGATGTTAGGAAATTCGAAAAAGCAAAGCAAGAACATTCTGACTGCTTTTCCAAATCACCTTTTCACGCCTCTCCTCACCATCTCACACCACCCAGGATTCAATCAGTGCTGCCACAAGGCCTGCCGGGCTCTGGGCCCCAGACTAGAGACATCCTTCAAGGAGTACAGTCTGAAGAT
This sequence comes from Phacochoerus africanus, assembly GCF_016906955.1. Classification (NCBI taxonomy): domain Eukaryota; kingdom Metazoa; phylum Chordata; class Mammalia; order Artiodactyla; family Suidae; genus Phacochoerus; species Phacochoerus africanus. The sequence goes on from NC_062545.1 coordinate 56,048,339, forward strand.
GCTCTGACTCCAGGGACAATGAATAATGTTCATTTCTACCAGGAGAACTGAAGCCATGGTTGGACAGAGAAGATCTCATTATAGTATAAGAAAAGAATTTGGGACCAAAGGCTATACATTCGAAATATTTTGAAATGATCTCCAATTTATAGAAAAGTTATAAGTACAGTGAAAGAACCACATGTTCCACAGTCATAGGAGAGTAATTTTCCAAACATATGTCCCATAATCTCTAATATTTTGTTCTCTTATATAACCACAATACAACTATCAAAATTAGAAAATTAACCCTGACAGGTTATGATCTAACATTCAGATTCCATTCAGGTTTCACCCAATCCCTTTATAGCAAAAAAGATTCAGTTTGGAATCACATGTTGCCTTAAATTGTCATGTCTCTTTAATCTTCTCCAATCTGGAAGGATCCCTCAGTCTCTACTTGACTCACTCTCTCTCTCTCTCTTTTTTTTTTTTTTAAATATCTGTACCCGCAGTATGTGGAACTTCCCCAGCCATGGATTGAATTTGAGCTGCAGCTGCGACCTGCACTGCAGCTGTGGCATTGCCAGATCCTTTAACCCAATGCAATGAGCTGGGGATCGAACTTGTGCCTCTGCAGTCACCTGAACCACTGCACTCAGATTCTTAACCCACTGTGCCACAGCAGGAACTCCTCTACTTGATATTTGCGATTTTTAAAAAAATCTTTTTAGGGCCATACCCTCGACATATGGAGGTTCCCAGGCTAGGAGTTGGAGATGTAGCTGCTGGCCTACACCACAGCTCACAGCAATGCCGGATCTTTAACTCACTGAGTGAGGCCAGGGATCAAAACTGCGTCCTCATGGATTCTAGTCAGATTCGTTTCTGCTGAGCCAGGGAGGGAACTCCGATATTTGCGATCTTAAAAATTTTGCGGACTCTGGAGTTCCCGTTGTGGCTCAGTGGCTAATGAATCCAACTAGGAACCATGAGGTTGCGGGTTTGATCCCTGGCCTCACTCATTGGGTTAAGGATCCGGCACTGCTGTGAGCTGTGGTGTAGGTTGCAGATGCGGCTCAGATCCTGCGTTGCTGTGGCTCTGGCGTAGGCCGGTGGCTACAGCTCTGATTCAACCCCTAGCCTGGGAACCTCCATATGCCCGCAGGAGCGGCCCAAGAAAAAGGCAAAAAGACAAAAAAAAATTTTTTTTGAGGACTCTGGACCAGTTGTTTTGTAGACCATCCCGTAGTTTGGTTTTGTCAGATGTCTCCTTATTATTAGATTCAGATTGTGCATCTTTGGCAGGAATAATATTACAGGAGTGATGATGTGTTTTTCTCATCGGATCCTATTGGGTAGTGCATGATTTTGATTGCTCCCATTAGTGATAATATTCACTCTGATCATTTGATTAAGGTGGTTTTTTAAAAAAAAGATTTTTATTTTTTCCATTATAGTTGGTTTACAGTGTTCTATTTTCTACTGTACAGCAAAGTGACCTGGTCACACATACATATATAAATTATTTTTCTCACATTATCCTCCATCATGCTGCAACTTAAGCGACTAGATATAGTTCCCAGTGCTATACAGCAGGATCTCATTGCCTATCTATTCCAAACAATAGTTCACATCTATTAATCCTAGATTCCCCTGTCAAGCTGCTTTTATATAAAGCTACCCTTTACCCTTTTGTAATTACTTAGTATTTTGTGAGCAGGTATTTTGTAATGATGTAACTGTCCCAATCCTAATCAAACTTTATTACTTTTTTTTGGCTGTGCCCATGGCATGCAGAAGTTCCTGGGCCAGGGATCAAACCTACACCATGGCAGTGACCCAAGCCACATCAGTGACAATGCCAGGTCCTTAACCCACGAAGCCACCAGGGAACTCATTAATCAAACCTTAAACTCATTGTGTATTAATTTACAATCCTTAAGTCTTTCCATTTTAGTGTTTCCATTTTAGTCAGTGGTTGATAATCTGTTACCATCATTATTTATTTTGATACTCAGATTGTCCCAGATTTGTCCAATGGCAGCCCCTTCACGCTGACTCCTGTGTCCTTTTGACAAAGCCCCACCATTTTTTGAGCAGTTCCTTCTTTCTGATACAAGATATATTCCAAATTGACCTGTACTTTGCATGCTACAGTCCTGAATCAGCCAGCCATTTCTCCAAGGAGGCTCGGTTCCTTTTAGTGGAGAATGGTATTTATAAGCTAGGGTGTTCCTTATTATTGGGGATCTGTTCCCAGGCTCTCACTGGACAGAACTATTCAATATACATGTGTACTACTTTCCTATTGCTGCTGTAACAAACTACCACACACACAGTGGCTTGCTTAGCATAACACAAATGTATTATCTTATAGTGCTGGAGGGCAGCAGTCCTAAAATCAAGGTGTCAGCAGGGCTATATTCCTTCTGGAGTCCCTAGGAGAGTATTCATTTCCTGCATTTCCATTTTCTTTTTTCTTTTTTTTTTTTTGTCTTTTTGCCATTTTCTTGGGCTGCGCCTGCGGCATATGGAGGTTCCCAGGCTAGGGGTTGAATCGGAGCTGTAGCCACCGGCCTACGCCAGAGCCACAGCAACGCGGGATCCGAGCGCGTCTGCAACCTACACCACAGCTCACGGCAACGCCGGATCTTTAACCCACTGAGCAAGGGCAGGGACCGAACCTGCAACCTCATGGTTCCTAGTCGGATTCGTTAACCACTGCGCCACGACGGGAACTCCAAAGTATTTTTTTTTTTTTTTTTGTGCATTTCCATTTTCTAGAAGCTGCCTGCATACCTTAGCTTTCGTCCTCTTCTTTACCAATGTCAAGTGGCCAGCAGCCCAGCATCTTCAGGTCTCCCTCTCTCTGACCTCTGCTTCTGTCAGTACTTCTCTGACTCACCTTCCTCCCAGTATAATCACAAGGACCACTGTGACTACGGAGGACCTACCCAGATAATCCAGAATAATCTTCCTATCTCAGGATACTTAATCATATCTGCAAAGTCCCTTTTGCCCTATAAGGGAATACATCCACAGGTTCGGGGCATTAAGATGTAGATATTTGGGGAGACCGTTATTCTCCCATCCATAGTACAGGATGTGGGTATTTACACACTTATTTCTCTATTTTTAGAAATAGATTGGAAATCACGAGTTCACCTGGATACCTCCCATTCTGATTTAACAGCCGCAGGATTCATTCCAGCTTTCTCTGTTTCAATATTTGCACCTCTCTCCACCAACAGTGAGAAACCTGCCTTCCCTTGTCCTTAATAAGTTACTCATTTGATTTATCGCCTCTATGTAACCACCAGCCTCTTATCCCATTTCCGTCCTCATACCCACGGAGGAATGTCCTCCCGCTCTGCCTGGACTCAGAAATGTTACACTCGGCTGCCCTTTCTCGGGACGTCCTCCTCACTCCAGCCCAAGCCAGCCATCGTCCTTGCAGAAAAACCCCCGGCTGCTCCCATGTGGACACCTTTCTCACCCTACTGGGGCTCCCACAGTCACCTCCGAGCCCCTCTAAAGTGCCGTGCTCTTCTCTCCACCCCTCCCCGAACTGGTTGAGGAGCCAATCGTTGCTAGGGGGAGGAAGAAAAGTCCAAATGGCATATTTTTAGGAAGGGGCAAGGTCACTGAAACTCTGATCCAAACAAAGTTGGGAGATGTGGAATGCTCGGGGGCAGGGGAGGGGGGGGACTGGGAACAAGGTGGAAGGGCACAATGGGGTGGGGGTGGGGGTGGGGGTGGGGGTGGGGGGGACTCGAGGCTGGAGAAATACTGGCCTCTGGGATGAGTCCCTGTCCTTGGGCCTCTTTGTCTATTTTGAGGAGCGGACTCATATTTTTCTGGGCTGAGAAGGCTGCCACCAGCCTGGAGCCACATCAAACCACTTTTTATTAAAAAACCACCCTTTGGCTCCTGCTGTTTTTTATGCTGATTAAGAACACCGACTTGGCTCAACGAACAAGAGGGCTGATTGTTGCTCTGTCTCTTGAAGCAGAAGAGGCTTTTGATCAAGTTGAGTGGGAGTTGAGGTTTGAGGTACTTTAAAAAATGAAATTGGGAGATAAGCTGATGAACTGAATGTGAACTTCGTTCCAAGCTCAATGAACAGAAATGTTTCAGATCCTTTTAATCTGGAAAAAGCCCATCGCAATTGCCCTTTTAATCCCTTATTTTTCTTTAAGATAAAGTTGCTTCTCAAATTGTGTAATGTTTCTCCATCTACAGAGAAGGCCACGTCAAAAATCAACTCTGAAGCTTAAAGAGGTATAGGCATCTCTTTCTTTTTGAGGGGTTGGGCACCTTGGCCTTGTCCCTTCACTCTCTGGCACCCAGAGCAAGGGTGCTGTCTTCAGTGACTATCAGAGTGATGGGGGGGGGGCGCTCGGCTTTGCAGCATGGTGGCTGTAGAGTGGCTATACAAAAAAGCAGAAGCTTGTGGGTTCTAATCTCAGTTCCTCCCTGCCTTCTGAGCGACTTTAGGAGAGTCATTTAATTTCCACATGTTTGGTCTGCTCCATCCTCTTACAGAGCTAATGTTACCCCTCATTGACTTATGTCATAGGGGTGTCGTAAGGGCTGATGAATGTACAGGGCGGTCAAACATTGCATATGTGTGATGAGCTAGAGAGCCGGGAGACCTCTTCCAATTAGCGGTGATCTTTCCCTTCAGGAATGAGCTATGCTTATGGTGCTAGTAATTTTTGGCTATTTCTCTGTTTGTCTTATTAGTTCAACTCATGTTATCATTAATTATATACATAATAATATGCTTGGTTCAACGCAGATGAAGTCATCCACTTCAGTAGTTTTGTGTGTCCTTTCTATGTGCCTGGCACTCTCTGTACTAGAATTAAAAACCTAAGGAAAAGCCACATTTGGGAAGGTCAACAAATGTGAAATATTTATGAGCAAATTCATGTTTATCTTTCTACTGTTCACTCTGATGATTTATTTGTTTGAACAGAGGCTCCTCTTTTTATCATAAAACATCTGAGGGAAGCTTAGCTTCAGTTTCCTGAGTATGTGTGAAAGACACAGCATACTTTTTTTTAAAAGGAAAGACTCCCCATTAGCCACTTTCTCATAGAATGGCAGTCCTCCAAAGACGTGGCAATCTACTTATTAATTTTCATGTAGCTGTTCCCTGCTAAAGGGGGCAGTAGCCCAAATTAGGCCTGCCCCTTTGCTGTGCCAAGCAGGTGGGAAAATTGACTACCATCAGACTATTCTCAACATAGGGAAGTTAAGCCAGCCTGGACACGAACTGAAAACTAAACCGAAAATGATTATCTCATAGTCCTGAAAAAAATCCTCATAATGCACATGTGGAAAAACTGCTTTCCACACACATCCCCTGCCCAGTGAAGGAGGCTACTTGCTGCCTTCAGAAACATTACCTTTGAACAGGCAGCAGCAGGAAAGCTCTGGGCTTTACTCTCAACTAGAGGTGACATCTAAGGTCCACACACCAATGGGAAAATAAAACACACAAACTAAGACAACACAGAGCGGGATAGAAGGGTTTGGCCACTTCGCTTCCAGTTACTGGCTTTGGCTCCGAGTTGGGCTTCTGGCTGGCGGCTGTTGGAAAACTTTTGGACTATTTTCGACAGACAGAACAGGCCATGTGAAAAGTCTATTATTATTTCCATCTTGGCTGCCTCAAGCACACAGAACTGGCTGCCTTCTGTCCCTTGTCCTGCAGCCTGTGATCTGAGCGAGTAAAGCTCCAAAGCACAGAGACCTCCCCCAGAGCCAGTCTGCCATCTTACCCCCAGGAAGGTCTTCTCCATGCTGCAGCTGTTGGTTTCTGAAGAATGAGCCCAACCTCATCTTCCTTTTCTGAAATGATCACAACTCACCATGTCAAGATCTAAGGTACCAACAAGCCCTTAAGTTGGAAACCAGATAAAATTTTCTAGGATTGCAGTGTTTTAAGATTCGCATGTATTTCTAATATGTATTTGAGAACCAGGGAGAATATTACCAGTTCTTTGTTTTTAGGGCCACACCTGCAGCATATGGAAGTTCCTGGGCTAGGGGTCGAATTGGAACTGTAGCTCCCGGCCTACGGCACAGCCACGGCAATGCCAGATCCTTAATCCACTGAGCGAGTCCAGGGAGCAAACCCATATCCTCATGTACACTATGTCAGGTCTTTTTTTTTTTTTGGATTTTTTTTTCTTTTTTGGTCACACAGGTAGTATTGGAAGTTGCCGGGCCAGGGATCAAACCGACGCCACAGAGCAGCAACCAGAGCCACAGCGCTGAGAACGCTGGAGTCTCAACCCACTAGGCCATCAGAGAACTCCCCATGTAGGGTTCTTAACTCACCAAGCCACAATGGGAACTCCAAGTTCTCTAAGCAACTCCCACCTGTAGAGCTTGGCTTTGCTCCCCAGACCCTATTTTCTCCTTCTTGGCTAAGGAGGAAGGATGGGGCGGTTTAAAGGACCTCCATGGGATTTAAGATGAATCCACAAAGCTTTGGGCATTTACGAGTAATAATTCACATATCTTTACATGTGTAACCTCAGCTCTGAAAAAACCCAAGGGGCCTGTGGTCTGACCTGTTGATGTTGACATTCTCTGGCCTCCTACACAAGAAGAAAGACTTGTTTATTTCTTTGGACTTTGGATATGTGAAGTCCACTCTACAGTGTGCCAAAAAGACTGGGGTTGGCTGATTTCTATTTTTATTAGGAATCCTGAGCTTCAGGAAAAATGGAATTTTAGCTAGGAGGGCAGCTTTGCTTTTTTTTAATTTGTCTGTTAACCGACCTCTCTCTCTACTGATATAAATAGGCTTTCTTTTTGTTATATTGAAGTACAGTTGGTTAACAATGTTGTGTTAATTTCTGCTCTACAGCAGAGTGACTCAGTTATGCATATATATATAGATGTCAAGATCTCCGTGTCAAGATCTAAGGTACCACCAAGCCTTAAGTTGGAAACCAGATAAAATTCTCTAGGATTGCAATGTTTAAGATTCACATGTATTTCTAATATGTATTTGAGAACCAGGGAGAATATTACCATATATATATATATATTCCACATATACATACATATACCATATATATATACATATATTCCACATATACATATATATTCTTGTTCATTATGGTTTATCACAGGATAATGAATATAGTTCCTAGTGCTATACAATAGGACCTTGTTGTCTATTCATCCTGTACATAATAGTTTGCATTCGCTAATCCCAAGCTCCAAATCCTTCCCTCCCCCAACCCCCTTGGCAACCACATGCCTGTTCTCTATGTCTGTGTGTCTGTTTCTGTTTCATAGATATGTTCATTTGTGTTGTATTTTATTTTATTGTTTTACAGCTGTACCTGCAGCTAGGGGTCAAATTGGAGCTGCATCTGCAGACCTATGCCACAGCCACAGCAACTTGGGATCCGAGCCGCATCTGTGACCTACACCATAGCTAGTGGCAGTGCTGGATCCATAACATACAGAGTGAGGCCAGGGATCGAACCTGTATCCTCATGGACACTATGTCAGTTTCTTAACCTGCTAAGCCACAACAGGAACTCCTTGTGTTGTATTTTAGCTTCCACCTAAAAGTGGTATCATGTGGTATTTTTCTTTCTCTTTCTGATTTACTTCACTCAGTATGATAATCTCTAGGTCCAACCTTGTTCCTGCAAATGGCATTATTTCATTCTTTTTTTTAAATGGCTGATTAGTATTCCATTGTGTGTAATCCACTCATTTGTGTATGGATATTTAGGTTGTTTCCATGTCTTGGCTGTTGTAAATAGTGCTGCTGTGACCATAGGTGTCCATGTGTCTTTTTGAATTACAGTTTTGTCTGGATATGTGCCCAGGAGTGAGATTGCTAAATCATATGGTAACGCTATCCTCCATACAGTTTTCTATAGTGGCTGCACCAATTTACATTCCCACCAACAGTGTAAGAAGGTTCCCTTTTCTCCACACCCTTTCTGCTTTGTTTGAGTGTTTATTCCAACGTTTCTAGGTGTGCAAATTTGGGGAAGTTATTGACATACGTCTGTGCCTTGGTTTCCTCATTTGCAACAACAGAGAAATAAGCACAAGTAGAAGCTTACCTTGAGTCTACTTTTCTCTTCTTTTCTTTTTTTTTTTAACCCAGCCATTTTGTAGACAAACAAAGATTTCAAGGACTTGTGCAAATGCGGATTCACTGGGACTGTTTCACAACTGCCTCCCCATGATGTCAGCAGATGTTTAAGGAACAAGCAGAGTGACACAAGGTCAGGGAGAAGAGTGGGAGGGTCCTGCCTCTGTCACCACATCCAGGGTTAGGCCAAGGCATTTGCAGGATCGCCAGCAACATTCTCATAACCATTATTTTAAGTGGCATTTGAATTTTACAGACATTAATTAATTTATTGGGTGAGGTATGCACTGTGCCACTCCTTGGGCTGGGTTCATTGACTTACAAATAAACAAATTATGCATCCTGAAGGGTTCACTTAGAGAAAAGACAAGCCCCAAAGCCGGGGAGTCAGGGGAAACCTGGGTCTTATTTTGGTCTTGTCTCTCCTGAGCTGGCCCTTCTCCATCTATTCAGGCTTATTCTCTGCTTTTTCTCAATACATTCCCTTCGCTCTCTTCAGCTCTCCCTCCCATGGTCCCAAGTCTATGATGCACTCAGGCTTTCATCATGTTGGCCTTCTGGGAAAGCTTCCCTTTCTTACCTTCTTATCCATATTTTGCTCATCCTTTAGGACCCAAGGCACCAGCTTTCCTCTCCATGCTTCTCTCCCCTACTATGCTGCTTTCATGATTTCTTTCAGCATCTAGAAGAATTATACAGGCAAAAACCGAGGCTTCCATCTTTTTTTTTTTTTTTTTTTTTTGCTATTGCTATAGTGTCCCTCCTTGCATATTTATTGAAGGCTTATGCTGTGGCACATCTGTGCTAGCAGCCACATGTTCTATGTGCTCTCTGAATTCTAAGTTCTAGATTTTTTTTTTAATGAGACTTTAAGATATTAAGTTATTTGCACAAAGCCCCAAGCTAGGAAGTGGCAAGGATGGAATTTAACTTTGAGCCTGTCCCTTTTTGCAACTTTCCAGAAAATCTTGTGTGCGGCATGTGAACGAGTCACATGTAGACAGGAGGGATGGGAAGGCCTTCTCAGAAGGTCTGAAGATGAGCTTGACAGAGGAGTGAGAACTGGTGAACAGATTTAGTGGGGGTTGGGTGGGGGTGCGGTGGGCAGAGTGTTCTGGGCTGAGGACATGAGGGAATAAGAGGCCCAAGGGGAAGGATTGTGGAGTACTGGAGGGAAATGGGGCCTCAGGGTTGGGTGAGGATCACAGCTCTCTGACCACCTGTCTCATGGGAGGACTTGCCTAAGCTTGGCCTGAGCACTGGCCAGAGGCCTAGTGCCAGGTTGAAAGTTTCTCCAAGCAGCAAGAGAGAGATTTTAAGGCTGAATGCAAGCTTTGCCCTTAGGAGGGAAGAGAGCCAGATTGGGCTGCTCCTTCGGTCCCTGAACTCAAGCACTGAGAGAGGGGCCATCAGTGGGAGACCAAGCTCATTTCAGAAGTTAAATGGGTGCTAGGATGGAGTGAGAGCCAAGGGTAAGTGTTGGGGCAGATCGTGGGTCCAAGCACATTTGATGAATAGAGCTGGTGGCCTGGGGCTTGTTTGCAATAACTGCAACAACCAAGAAGGCCTGTGTGGCTTACAGGTAGGGAATCTGGAAAGAGAAGACCATGAGGGTCTTAGAGGATCACATGAAGGGGCAGAGTCTTTAAAAAGATCTCTCGACCCTATGACTTCATTTTTATTTTTTGTTTATTCATTTGTTTGGCCACGCCCAAAGGGAAGGAATGGAACCCACGCCACAGCAGTGACCTTGCCAGATCCTCAACCTGCTGCGCCACTAGGGAACTCCAACCCTGTGGTTTTGGAGTAAGTTGACAGGGGTGGGGGTGGGAGTGGGGCAGGACTGATGGAGGCAGAGTCAGTCAAGGGCATCTGTAGAGTTGATTCATTGGGAGCAGCAGAGGTATGGGTAGAATGCTCTATCCCCTGCCCCAAAGCCTCAGTTGCTATGGAGTGAAATGTGTCTAGGAGGAGGAGATACATTGGGATTTCTGAAAATCTCACGCTGTCTGTGGGAGGACTTCTGCGTGGAGGCTGAGGGATGTCTTGGGGATTTGGGATTCCCTCCCTTCCACAAATATTTATCTGCTTATTCATTGACTAATTATCTGTTGAGTACATAGCATTGTACTTGGTACCACTCTGGGCACTGGGAAGAGGGGGCCCAAGGCATCAATGTCCCTGTATGCATGGAGATTTATTATAGCACAGGAGACAGACATGGGACAAATAAACACACAAACTGAGGTGTGAATTTGGAATGTGAGTGCTATGAGAAAGATGGTAGAAGGGTCTGATAGTTGGGGTGAGTGGAGAGGCCTCTCTGAGGAAATGATATTTAAGCTTAGATCTGATGGATGAGCAAGAGTTGACCAAGTGAAGCAGGAGGAGAGAGAATTCCAGACCATGGGAATAATGTGGGCAAAATCTTTGTGACAGGAAAGAACTTGTAGCTTCAATAGAAATCAAGGTTGCAAAGTTGTTGGAATGCAGAGAGCAGAGTAGGGGCTGGAGAAGTAGGCAGGGGCTTCAGAGTCCAGGTTGGGGACCTCAAATTTTATCTTCTAGTCATAGGGGAGCCATTAGAGGAGTTAAATAGAGACATGACATAATCAGCAGAGGTTCTGGCTCTGACCGCCACAGGGAGAATGGGTTGGAGAGATAAAATTGGGAAGACCAATTCAGAGGCTACTGCAGATGTCCAGGCAGGATACAACCACATTGGGGTTCCCTTGTAGTGCAGCAGGTTAAGGATCCCTGTCACTTGACAACTTGACAATGTAAGGATACATTGTCACTGCAGAGGCTCAGGTTGCTGCTGTGGAATCCATTCGATTCCTGGCCCTGAGAACCTCCACATGCCTTGGGTGTGACCAAAAAGAAAAAAAGAAAAAAGAAAGAGATACAACCACATCTGGAAAGAGAAGTGGCAGGGACAATGAAGAAATGATAGTAGATGTGGGTATACAGTATTTTCAAGGAAGAATCCACAGGATTTCACGATATCCTATAATCTCCGAAAGTGAAACAACTCTCCAAAATAACATGGACCGTGGAGGCTCGTAACTGTAAACTTTGTTTGGATACCAAAGTTTCAAGGAAGATGCTGTATTCTTTCCAACATCTACCAAGTAAGAGAGCAAAGGATATGCCTTCTCTTGATCCCAGGAAGTTGGAGCATTAGGTTAGGAGCAGTTAAGCCTGGGGAGTGTGTGCTCTACTGATGGCCTCTTAGTTTTGGCCACTAATCTCTTGTCTGTTCCAGCTATATCTGTTTTCATAAGACTGCAGGCTGGATGGATTTCATGAGATATGTGTCTCCTTGGTGAGAGGGTCTCAAGAGTGGTTGTTATGTGGGCTGATAATAAGACAAGTCGTACAGCACAGGGTAGATGGGGGTTGTATCCCTCCAGGATTGCCTGATGCTTGGTGAACCTGCTTGTGTTTTGAGAAGAGCATCTCCATAGAAAGATACTCTTTCCATCTGGCCAAGTAGCTTTCTAATATTTATTTGAAAATGTAGCTAATAATAACTTAATATAAATATATGGTTGGTGTTAGATTTCAAAGGGTCTAAAAGTGAGGCTATAAAAGAGATCTACAAGGAATTTCAACTTGTTAAAACTGGACAGAGAAGTCTCATGGATGAAGTCATTGTTATAAGTGCCTTGTGTTGAGGCTATATTTTTGAGAATATAGGAAAAGTGCCAAGCAACAACCACAAAAATAGCTTTTTTCTTTCTTTCCAATCATCTCTCCCCTACACACTTACAATCCTAGAAAATATTTTGAAGGGAGGTGCCGAGGGCAACCCTGCTCTCTCTTTCTTCTTCTGATCCCTTCCTCCTTTACTCTCTTAGAGAATCAGTGTCTTCAAAAGAAAGGCAGTGCCAGAGGACCAGTTGTGTGGGAGTCTGTCTGGACATGGGATCTGTGATGACATTTCACGTTTTCTTTATTCAGAGCATTGGGATGGCAGCAGAGGGGAAGTGAGAGGAATTTTTAAAAACTAGGAAAGAGAAATTCTTTGCCTTGTCCTTTTGAGACTGGAACTAGGACACCAAAATGAACACATCAGAATGAGGAACAGCGCTCTAGGGGATCTTTAATGTATAAGACAGACAGACCCTGGGTTTTGAGGTCTCTTTTCTGAGAACTGCAAATGAATAAGGAGCTAAGAGAGACTGAAGGAGGACTGGGAGGTGGAGCTAAGGAGAAGCAAGCAACATCCATTTCCAGGGAAAACATGTCCATGTTTCTTAATCCTCATAGTTCTGAATGGTTCTCACTACCTGATGAAAGGAATCAATCAGCTTCGCATTAGGTATCTTTTTCTGCAACTCGAAATCAAGCTACCTGTTGTAATTACCAGCAAATAATGGACACGTTAGCTGAACTGACATGAAAGTATGACTTATTCTTCATGAACTTTTCAGGGGCCTTCAGTATCATTTTTAAGAAAAAAAAATAGTTCTTTCTTGTTCATTGTGGTACAATTGGAGAGGGTAGTCTTTTTAGCTAAGGAAGCCTTCAGTGAGGTTTATCAGCTGTGTGAACTTGAACAAGTTTCTGCTAGAATATAGATTCCACTAGGTTGGGTTCATTGCTAAGCCAGCCTGTAGTAGGCACTCCATAAGTACTTGCTAAGTGAATGAAATCATTTATGTTTCTGAACCTTGGTTTCATCATATTAAAGAAGGAAATGTAATACTTCAAAAGGTTGTCATGGAGATGGGGATAATGTATTGTAAAACACCTGAGCAGAGACGATAGTCTGGTTAGAGAACCTTGGCCTAACTTCAGTGGTATTTTTGCCTCCAGGCATGATTCTCTCTTGTTCTCTCTCAAGTTTCATATTTTGGTTTGCTTTTACCCATTTGTTTGTGAACCTTTTATATCCCCCTCTCCTAGTACCTCCTTCAGATAGATTTTAGAGCTATTGCAAAATGCAGGCAATTCTTCATTTAAAACTATCAACCAGAAAGTAGAATCCTACCATGTATGCTGCCATTGGGCAACCTCTTAATCATGTGCTAAAAGAATATTTCCGTGTAAATATAGTGCCTTGTTCTTTGGAGACTTTCAGCTCATCTAAACAAGTGCTTTTGAACAAACAAGATCGTTCAGCCAAGTCCTTTTATCTCCACAACTGCCTCTCTCCATAGTTTCTGTTTTCTGGCCATCGTAAGTTGTTCTTATAAACCACATTCTTTCTGGACCTCTAGCTTTCACATGTCTACTTCCTATGCCTAGACTTCCTATCACCCCACCGAGTCCTTTTAGGTCTCATTTCACACCCTCAGAGGTGCCTTTTCTAGCCTCTCATTGTATGATCTTGTAATATCTGTGCTTCCTCTTTCATAATACTAATCACACCTGTCATTATTTTTTGACTTTTCTTGCTATACTGTGAGCCTCCTGGTGACAGATCTGCTTTGTTCACCATTACATCCCCGGTGACTGGCATAAAATAAACACTGAAATTTTTATTGAGTTGAAATTGAACAAGCTAAACCAACTGCCTCAAAATGATTTTAGCTCTAGGTGGGGGGGGGGATCTAAAAGATACAGTGATAATATTTTCTCAAACAAAAGGCAAAATATGATGTCTAATAAAGGATTGTGATTTTGGATTTGTTAAATTGTTTATATGAAAATTCTAATAAACCTGAAAATTAGAGAATCTTTAGTTGTGTATTTAAAAATTTGCCCTTATCGGAGTTCCTGTTGTGGCTCAGCAGAAACGAATCTGACTAGGAACCATGAGGTTGCAGGTTCAATCCCTGGCCTCGCTCAGTGGGTTAAGAATCCAGCATTGCTTCTGTGAGCTATGATGTAGGTTGCAGACGTGGCTCGGATCTGGCGTTGCTGTGGCTGTGGTGTAGGCTGACAGCTATAGCTCTGATTAGAACCCTAGCCTGGGAACTTCCATATGCTGTGAGTCCAGCCCTAAAGAGTAAAAAAAAAAAAAAAAAAAAATTGCCCTCATCAAAAATATTAAAATTACTTTACATTTTGGCAATCAAGAAATATCTGATATGAATGCTTCTTACACAAAGTAATCGAGTACAGTAAAAGAAAAGCCTATGTCATAGGTTAATATTTTATACTGAGATAGTTTTCATTCTGGTAATTCCTACTTGATCCATGATGCCTTACAGCCCTTGATTCTAGAGCCAGACTCCATGGGTTCAAATCCATTTTCCTCCACTTAGTTCTTATCAATTTTAGGCAAGTTACTTAAATTCTGCATACTACATTTTCTTTGTATATAAACCGGGATAATAATAGTACTTGTCTAAAAAGACTATTTTGAAGATTGACTGAAATAATACATGTAAATTATTAGACTGATGCTTGGCACATGGTTCTCAATAAATGTTATATCACTATCATCATTCAAAGAGAGAGCAGGCACAGCTGAAAAGAAAATAGTTCATTGCTTAGCTTTTCATTTTAAAATGCTGTTAAAAATATGTAATAGAGATTTCCCGTCATAGCTCAGTGGTTACAAACCCAGCTAGTATCTATGAGGATGCAGGTTCAATCCTTGGTCTCACTTAGTGGGTTAAAGGATCTGGTGTTGCTGTGAACTGTGGTGTAGGTGGCAGACATGGCTCAGATCCCACATTGCTGTGGCTGTGGTATAGGCTGGCAGCTGCAGCTCTGATTCAATCCCTAGCCTGTGAACTTCCATATACCATAGGTGTGGCCCTGAAAAAGCAAAAAAGAAAAAAAAAAAAGAAAAAAGTAATAGAGTAATGTCAGCAAAAATGGCAGACTTTATTTTTTAAATTAATTAATTAATGGCTTCATCTGCAGTATATGGAAGTTCCCAAGCCAGGGATTGAATTCAAGCCACTGTTGCGACCTACACCAGACTGGGGATTGAGCCTGCACATCTGCAGTGACCTAAGCTACTGCAGTTGGATTCTTAACCCACTGCACCATGGTGGGAGCTCCAAAAATGGCAGACTTTAAATCGGCTATTTTAAATATGTTCAGAGAACTATTGAGAATCAAGTCCAAAGAACTAAAAGAAAGCAGGAGAATGAGATTTCACCAAGTAGAAAATATCAATAAAGAGATATAAATTATAAAGACCAAAATAGAAGTTCTGGATTTTGAAAGTATAATGACTGAGATGAAACATTCACTAGAGGTACTCAACAACAGATTTGAGCTGGTAGAAGAAAGAATCAGCAAACTTGGACATATGTCATTTGAGATTATCCAGTTTGAGGAACAGAAAGAAAAAATAATGTAGAAAAATGGTCAGAGCCTCAGATTTGTGTGAGACATCACCAAGCATACATATTTATAGTGGAAATCCTAGAAGGAGAGGAGAGAGAGACAGGAGCAGAAAGAATACTTGATGAAATCTATGAAAACTGTCCAAATTTAATGAAAAGTCTATAGCAGAGATGATAGCTTGAGAACCAAAGAGCTTTTGGTTTGCAATATCCAAGGTTTGGGGAGAAAGAAGCCTGCTTTTATTTTGGGCACACCATTTATACATGGTATAAGGAAGTATGCAAAATGATATTAGATATTTATAGCTAGACAGAGAGGAGATAAGACCCCTTTTTAGACTAGGGGAGGAACTCAGAACATTTGAAGAGGAAAATTAGAGTCGAGGATGGAGCTTTGACTTTATATCCTCTCTCTCAAGATAAAAATTCTGGTTGAATGTGAATGAAAACTTCAGACAAGTCAAAGAATTCCTCAGTCCATCTAGCTCTGGGAAGTCACAATAGGGAAAAAAAGGAAGTGCCGTATGTTTGGGGGAGAGAATGTGAAAGAGTTGGTTCACTTATCCTTTCATGTGTTGGTGGAATCCTAAATGAGGCATAACCAAGGTTGGGTGTGCCTATCAGAGGGCCATCATGGTGAAGAAGAAGGGGACCCAGAGTAGAGGTTATGGGAGAACAGTCCAGCAAAGTGAGGATGAGAGACATGGCTAAGAGGCCGTGCCATTGATAGCTGGCATGAGAGGAAACCACCATGTCCCCAGGCTGTCCTGGAGCTCCAAAGTGGCAAAGAGAACAGATTATTCCAGCCTGACTTTGGCCATGATTACAGCAGAAACAGAGGCTACTGCTCAAGACTTGGTAAAACCAGCCATACCTCAGGAAGGCCCGTGAGGACAGAGAAGACACATGGACCAAAGTCCTTCCTCTGATGCTGGAATGATATGTAACCCCCGCTGGAACTTAGATTATTCTGGGAAAAAGAGGCGAAAGGAAAAGAAAAGGAAGAGAATCTTAAGAGACTACATTTTAAGATGGAAATGACTCCAGTCTCTAGAATTGGCACAACTAAGTGCTCTGCTATCTGGGGAGATGGGAATTTAATTTTGGCCGTAGACCAAAAAAATTATATCCCTGCACATCTGGACTCTTGTACTGTGAAAATGTATTCTCACTGTACCTACTTAGATTACTCCTCATTTAATTCCAAATTACATGTATTTTATATTATATATGCATTTAATTGTGTGGATAACATACCCTGTCAAAAAAAAAAATTTTGAGGGGATCTCTCTGCGAGGGTCCACTCACCATTCCACTCAGGGAACATATATCCCTGATTGAATGTAAGCTGTGATGTGTGAATAAGCCATTCCCTAGTGCTCAATACCCAAGGGCTTCTCAGAGAGTGAAAATCTCACCAAACTGAATGTGATTCTATGCCCAAAGATACTTAACTTTTAAAATCCTAAATTCCTGTCAGTAATTTCTCATCTGGTGCTCAACTCAAGAGACAACAATCTGTTCCAGCAATGGAGCAAAAACTGTCTCTGTGGCATTTACTGAGAGAGTGTAATGGTCTCCAACATAGAGCCTTCCTAAGGGATGGTCAAAGGTAATTTGCCACACGTGCTTTTCTCTATATGTGCTAACATTTGAACCTAACCTCGAGGTAAGTTAAGACGTCGTTGGAGACTCAAGTTTTTGGCTGCATATCCAGAGAATAGCTCAAGACACCCTGCTTTTAAGAGCTTACAGGGGCTTTATGTTGGTAGGTTATTTTTTCTTTAATAACTTCCCAGATCATGTTAAATTAATATTTACCTTTCTCAAAATGTTGGAATGATCACTCTAAATTAAGTTCAAATGTGGTAGTTTAATATCTTCTTGTAACAAAGTACTAATGTTTGAGGAAAAAGATTGCCTTGTGGATTGAATTTCATATATACTAGGGTCTCTCAAAGATGAACAAACATTTGGAAGCAACTGGAATTCCATGCTGAGTTAAAGCATTCAGCTGGTTAAGCAAGTTTGCCAAGGTCTTCGGCACTGATCCTGAAATGGGGGCCATTGCAAGTGGAGTCCTATATTTAAATCTCAACAGACTTGAGAGTATGCCTGGACATTTTCCCTTCTTCTTATGGCCAAAAATTCACAAAGGAAATTCAGCATTGAACTTTCTTTTGGTGGGGGGTTGTTTAAAACTGAAGTTTTATTTTTTTAAAAAAGTAAATATATGTGCATGGTTTTAGAAGTACAATAATACTATTGTATTATTATCTATTGTAATACTATCTATCTGCATCATGCGTGGGCTCTCTCTCTCTTTTTTAGGGCCGAAGCTTTGGCATATGGAAGTTCCCAGGCTAGGGGTAGAATCGGAGCTGAAACTGCAGGCCCTACGCCACAGACGCAGCCACACCAGATGTGAGCCACATCTGCAGCCTCATTTATGACCTATGTCACAGCTTGCAGCAACACTGGATCTTAAGCCACTGAGCGAAGCCGGGGATTGAACCCACATCCTCATAGATAATTATTGGGTTCTTAATCTCCTGAGCCACAGTGGGAACTCCTCCATATCTTTTAATTCTCTTTTCTAAGAAGTAAAAACTTTGAAACACCTTAAAAAATAAAGAACCTAGCAATTTTCTCATATTTATTTCTATATTTCTGAGTACTTTACTGCTATTACATTTTTCAGCTTCAGATCTTATCTATAGACTTCCTACTATGAAAATGAGGGTTTAGCTTTCCTACCACTTATTCACCCCAATACACAAATTGGGACCTAGAGAGAGACACAGGTGTGGACAGGTCACCAGATAGGAGCTGTGGCCCATAGCCCAAGGAATGTAGCTGCTGCCAAAATGCCATAGCCTGGAGGTGAAGGTGGGGATGAGGGTGGAGTTGGTATTTCAACTTCTCCTGCCCTCTGATTTCTTTCAGTAGGCAGTTAAAGCAGTGGGAGACACCTCACTGGATGACCTCAACTAGAAGCCACAGGACAAATAATATCAAGGGGGATGATGGCATTCCAGAATTGTGCAGGTCAGATGATGGCACTTGGCTGTCCAAGGAAAAAGGGCATTTAGCCATCAAGGACCCAAGCCTGGGTCATTCAGTCTACAGAAGTCACCTGCCTAAAGCTAAGACAGAGAGAGCAAAGAAAAGCCAGCACATATGATTTTTTTGTTTTCCCTGAAGTTAATAATTGCTTCATTTTTTGTTGTTTATTTGTAGTTTTCTATTGCACTATTGAAACAAAAAAATTATATTTTTTTGCCTTGATTCCAATAAAACTAAGAACTTTCATCCAGAGACAATCCAAAATAACAATGTCTGTCTGGTTCTGGTTCCCAAAATAATAAAAACTTAAATATTTCTTGTAAACCTGGACTCTCTAACAAAAACAATTTTATCCCTGATTTTTTATTATGTAGATATCTAAAGATAAGTCATGACCTTCTTGAGGAGATAATAATGTGAGAACATTATTTTTTCATCATGAACAGATTAACGTATACTTGAAAGTTTGATAACTTAGTGGGGTTTTTCTTTTTCCCCTTTAAATACTTGTGTTTTTAATTTTGTGACTGACTTCCCTATAGTCTTTTCAGGTAACATTTTCTTTCCTTTCTAAATGATCCTGTCTCCGAGTCTTCTTTTGACATGGTCTATCAGCAGTTCATCCAGAGACTTGCCAACAGCAATGAAAGTTCCTCCTCAATGTTTGAGCACATTGGGTATTCAATCCACTTCTACTCTTGGAATCTGTCTGGTTCAACCTCTCCAGAAAGTAAACAGGAGTCTTTTGTTTGGGTGGGGAAGACGTGATTTTTGGTTGCACAGGAAAGAGGGAAAGGATAGTTGAGAGGGGATCAGGTGTTCTAAATATTTCTTATATAGACTTATGTGATGATCACGCTTTCTGCCCTACCTCTCTGCTAGCCTGGTGTCGACATTTCCTGGTGTCTTCAATTTCTACACTACCAGGGAAGCTTATCATGGACTCCCTCACTGCCTTTTTTTTTTTTTTTTTTTTGGTCACATCCTTGGCATATGGAAATTCCCAGGTTAGGGGTCGAATTGGAGCTATAGCTGCTGGCTATGCCACAGCCACAGTAATGCAGGATCCAAGCCGTGTCTGCAACCTACACCACAGCTCAAGGCTACGCCAGATCCTTAACCGACTGAGTGACACCAGGGATTGAACCCGCAACCTCATAGATACTAGTTGGGTTCGTTAACCACTGAGCCAAGAAGGGAATGCCCCTTAACTGCCCTCTTGAAAGTTCAGATTTCATAGATCAGTTACTACTTATCCATTGGTATTCTAGTTTCCAACATTTGTGTGCATCTCTTTTTGTCTGCTTTCATTTTCTCTCTCCTTTTCTTTGTTCCTCAGGGCCTTTTCTGTTTTTTTACTTTCATTTGGTGAGATTTTGGCAGGGAGTGGAATAAAACACAATGAGTTCTCTTTAATCAGATGTCAGAACTGCTTCTTTGCAGTACAAAAATACTAAATTCTAGGACTCAGCAGTCTTCCACACACAAATATTTCTCGTTTGAGTCAATTTGTTTATAATAGTTTCCAAACACTTCTTGTATATACCATACATCCTTCTGGTTCCATTCTAATTGTGGCCACTGCTGTGGTAACTCGTTCTCTGCAGGTTTAGATGACCGGCATGCCATTTTATTCTGATTGTGCCTTATCTCAGCCTCTGGTCCTTGCTTCTTGGATATTGACAGGGGAGTCTCACAGAATCTCTAGAGATTCATGTGTGGGAAAACAGGAAGTCCAGGAGAGTTAATATCCATGGGATCATCCTTGACCCATGGGAGATGAGAGTCAATGAACACATGCTTCCTTCTTCTATACTTGGCACATGGTTCTGAGATGCCTTTCAGGAGATCTCATGCCTCTTGTTCCTCAATCCTGCTCATTAGGATCACTTCCCAAATAGCTCCCAACACACAGATCTTGTTTTGGGTTCAACTCTCAGGGGAACC
Organism: Phacochoerus africanus; assembly: GCF_016906955.1. NCBI lineage: Eukaryota > Metazoa > Chordata > Mammalia > Artiodactyla > Suidae > Phacochoerus > Phacochoerus africanus. The sequence continues at coordinate 56,068,730 of NC_062545.1, forward strand.
TGGGATAAGATAGTTGGTATCAGAAAGGACACCAGAAAATAGGCCATCATGGGATTTTAGAGCTGAGTCACTCCCTCTCAGATGGCAGTAAGAGCCCCATTGCTGGTAGTAGGTGGAGGGTGATTATGCCTGGCATGTAATTGCATCACAGATACAAAGACTCACTCATGGTGGACTGTGATGAGGTGTCCATGGAGAGGAAGGGACTAAATTATTTAGTGGTTATGCACTTAATGATGCAGGGGCAGTGCTGATTATATGGGGCTTTTACGGATTGCTTTGGAGGCCTTGAGAAAAGCATAAGATACATCTGGGTCAGCCAACTGTCAACTCAAGGCAGAAGGCCTCCATGGCACAATTTGGGGAGACTTGCATCTCCCATAGTGCTGGGGCATACTCTGCTAAATATTAGGACCAGGATTTAATCATTAGAGAGCCAGAATTACAAAGGAGACTGAATATGTGACTTTGGCAAATCTCCTGTGTCAAGGTCAGGATCCCAGTAGAAACAAGTGTGACTCTGAGACATAGGATAGGGAAATTAGGGCGAACAAGCCTGAGAATCCTAAATCTTCAAACCATTTTAAACTACTGGATTAGCAAAAAAACATCCTTATTCTCCTTGCTAAAGAAAAGAGCCTTCACTTGTTTGGAGACAATATGTTTAGCTTACCTCAGGCAGGTGCCTCCATTCTCACCAGTATCTACCTCTTCAGTCCAGTAATGAGGGTCAGGTACCAGCACAGCCCAAACAGAGAAGGACAGTCTTTGCTTCAGGAGAAAGCAGCTTATGCACTGGAGGAATTGCTGGGCCTGATTCATATGTCTGAGCAGGAACGAGGGGAACATGTTAGGGAGTAACTCTTGAGGGAATTGGACCATGGAAGGCAGAATATGAGTCTGAATAAGTGAAAGTTTATTGAGTGGAGTTTCAGTGTTGTGTGAAGGACACATAAAGTTATCTAAATCATCTGTTCGGAGTTTCTGTTGTGGCTCAGTGGTAACGAACCCAACTAGTATCCATGAGGATATGAATTCAACCCCTGGCCTCGCTCGGTGTGTTAAGGATCTGTTGTTTCTGTGGCTGTGGTGTAGGAAGGCAGCTGCAGCTCTGATTCGGCCCCTAGCCTGGGAACTTCCATATGCCATGGGTGCAGCCCTACAAAGCAAAAAAATAAATAAATAAAATAAATAAATAAATAAATAAAATCTGTTCAATGCTCCTTGATTCAGAGTTGACCACAATGAGGTGAAGATACTGAGCTGCTTTGACATAATGGGTCAGAGGTCAGGGAAAACCATGAAAACCTACCACCTGATAATGTTGTTGAGGATCCTGAGAAGAGTCCCTTTATTAAGACAAGTGGTGACAGGGGAACTGTCTTTGAGAAACTCAATTGTGGTCATCCTCTGTAGGCTATATTACCTTTACATCTTTTTTTTTTTTTTTTTGTCTTTTTAGGCCTGCACCCACGGCATATGGAGGTTCCCAGGCTAGGGGTCTAATCAGAGCTGTAGCCACCAGCCTACACTAGAGCCATAGCAACTCGGGATCCAAGCCATGTCTGCGACCTATACCACAGCTCATGGCAACGCTGGATCCTTAACCCACTGAGGGAGGCCAGGGATCGAACCCACAACCTCATGGTTCCTAGTCAGATTTGTTAACCACTGAGCCATGACAGGAACTCCTACATCTTTTTTTTTTTTTTTTGGCTTTTTAGGGCCACACCTGCGGCATGTGGAGGTTCCCACTCTAGGGGTCGAATCGAAGCTACAGTTGCCGGCCTGCACCACAGCCACAGCAACACAGGATCCAAGTCACGTCTGTGACCTACACCACAGCTCACGGCAACGCTGGATCCTTAACCCACTGAGCAAGGCCAGGGATGGAACCCACAGCCTCATAGTTCCTAGTCGGATACATTTCCACTGTGCACTAAGGGAACTCCAACATCTTTTAATATCAGTGAGAATAATGGCATTCCAGACTGGTAGAGGTCAGATGGTGATACTTGATGGTCCAAGGAAAAAGGGCACCTAAGTATCAAAGGAAAACAAGACCAGAGTGGCAGTTGGGGTGCTCTGACCTGCAGGTATCTCTGGTGAGGGCTTAATAGAACTTGATGTTCTTAGAGATAAGATAGTACTCATCTTGCCAATATAAAAAAAGAGTTGAGTTCCTGTTGTGGCTTAGTGGGTTAAGAACCTGACATAGTCTCTATGAGGATGTGGGTTTGATCCCTGGCCTCGCATAGTGGGTTAAGGGTCTGGCATTGCTGCAAGCTATGACATAGGTCACAGATGTGGCTCAGATCTGGCATTGCTATGGCTGTGGCAGAGCCTTGCTGCTGCAGATCCGATTTGACCCCTAGCCTGGGAACTTCCATGTGATGCAAGTGAAGCCATTAAAAAAAAGAAAGAAAGAAAAGAAAAAAAAAAAGAAATGAGAACTGTTATGTAGAAGGCTAATTTTAGTCACTGCAAAAGAAAAATATGGCACCCAGTTTCCAGATATAAGTCAATTCACAGATCCATATTCTTTTCTTTGAAAGAGAGGCCAGGTCCTTTTAAGGAAGGATCTTATAACATTATACAAGGTATAGGTAAATATTTTCCCCTCTCTTTCCCTGGAGGGCCTTGTAGACATTTTCCTGGGTAATTCTATACTGGGAAAAAGTGGTATACTCAGATTCAAAGACTGTTAGATATAAGTTCCAGGTTAACAATGATCCAGGGAAACCAAACACTGTCAGAGATCTCTGGATAGAGTGGGTGCCTTTGGAGGTCATGTGTCAAGTGGAGCTCTGTACCAAGTCTATCTCACAGTGGATCTAATGGATCTGTGAACCTGTCTTCTTGTTATTGCTCAGTCCCTGAGGGTAGATATACCTAGCATTGCAAAAATCCTCACACTGTTTCCCTAACCAGTAGGGTAAGGGCCATTAGAGTAGGAAAGGTCAAGTGAAAGCTTCTGAAACTTCTCCTCCCCACTATTCTGCCCCCTCATCAAGATAATAAGTCAGCAGCATACTGCATGCCAGGAGGGATTGCAGAGATTGGCATTAACCTGAAAGACTTGAGACATAGGTGTTGTGGTTACTGTCATTTTCCCTTTCATTTTGCTGCAAAATCTGGATGGCCTCTCAAAGACTTAACCAGGTATTACTCTCAATTGTACGTACTGGCCTTCATGTAGTATCTTTATCAGTTCAGGTCAACACAGCCTCTTACACTTGATAAGTAGCTGTTGAATTCGTATATCCTCATCGCCCCTAAAAAGGGGGGATCAAAGGTAGTTCACCCACATGTGAGAAGGACAGCAGTGAACATTCATGCTCCTGCCCTGGTACTGAGTAAATGCTCCCACTTTCTACCACAGGGCAATCATCAGATCGTCACAAGGCATCCTGCTAAATGGATCTGGTGAGCAGGAAGTAGAAAGTACCACGTATACTCTAGTAGAATCTCCATACCAGAGAAAGAGAGAGAACTACTGTGAAGTTTTTAGGGATCCAGTGATCTAGAGTGTGCCAGGATTTCCCCGTAAGATAAAAAACGAGAGGTCTTGCCTCATTCTCCTACCACTAAGAATGAGACACTGGACTTGTCTCCCTAGCAGCTCTGCGTTTTGGTGACAGGAGATGAGAATGTTCTTCAAAGTTACCTCAGAGGCCCTCTGGCTTTCAAAGCAGGCTTTGAATTGGCAGTGGGTCAGTGTGAGTCTATCATTTTCTTTTTTCAAAGCTTCCAATTCTGCTATCGAGGCCTATCTACAGTTTGTCTAGTCACATTTGCTCCCGTGCTTTTCAAGCCCCACGGCTGTTGCATATCCTTTGCCTCACCTTCCATCTCCATGTAATACCAGTTAAATTCAGGGGAAAGCCTTAGCACATGTGATGCCATTGCATGCCAGGAATTTCTACTCTATTTACCACTGGTAATTTGAACCCTATTGCTTTCAGATTATCGAGTACTCCATCACCACAATGTCATCCTAAGGGTCTGCTTTTCTAGGGCCATTTTTGGTACCAGCTGTCTCTGTGATGGGCAGAATTCTAAGATGATCCCCAGTGACCCTAGTCTTTGTAAAATCACATCCACTTTGGGGTGGGGAATGGAATCTGTAAATATGGTACATTATATGGCCAAAGGGATTTTGCAGATGTAGCTTCCAAATCAGCTGACCTTAAGATAAGAGCATTGTCCATGGAGGCCTGACCTGATCACATGAGCCATTTAAATCTGGGTTTAGAGATCAGAAACAGAGGTTGGAGAGATGCGAAGCATAAGAATGAAGGTACTCTCTAGTTGCTGAGAATAGTCCCCCCCCACCCCCCTACAGCCAGCAAAGAAATGGGAACCTCAGTCCTGCACCTGTGAGGAACAAATTCTTCGGCAATCAGGTAAGCCTGGAAGAAGACTCCAAGCTCCTGATGAGAACACAGCTTGGGCTACACCTTGATTTCAATCTTGTGAGAACCTGAGTAATAAACCCAGCCACACCACAGAAAACTTCAGACCTGCAGAACCGTAACCTGACATTGTTTTTAAGCTGCTGCATTTGTGGCAATTTGTTACACAGCGATGAAAAATGAATGCAGTGTTGCTTAGAAAGCAGAGCCTGAGGTTTCTCTGCTACTACTTTATCAGGGAGGGCAATTTCCAGTGAACAGCAAGAAGGGGGAAGGGGAGTGAGGCAGGGAAGGAGGGAAATGCAATGTGAGAGTGTTTATTAAGAGTGACTGATTCCAGGATGAGAAAGGAGGAATTACTTGTTGCCTCCTGTCTCCCTTTGGGTGAAGGTTTTCCCCACTGGTTCTTAATCTCCCTGTACTTCCTAATTGTGTATATATGTGCAGGCAGTGAATGTATCACACCTCAGCATCAACAGGAAAGCCACAGGTCAGGAAGTGAGAGATAGGTGAAGTGGGGTGCTGTTGTTTTGCCCAAGTGCAGTTGGTTGAATTTATACAAAGTTGGCTGCCATGATATTGGCTGAGCGGGAACAAGAGGCCAAAGGCCGAAGAGAAAGGTAAGGCTGAGAGGATTTGAAGGGGGATACAAGAGGTGAGTAATATGATAGGAATGGTCTCTTGGTGGAGAAAGCTGAAGAAGAGGTTAAAAAGTTAAATATTTTATTTTGACCCCATACTTTCTTTGACAGAGATCACCAACAGCAGTTGCAAAATCTATCATAATATTTGTTGTAAACAGGATATCTAATCATGCTGGAGCATCTCTGTAAAGAATGTTCTAGGCCTTTCTGGGGGAACTTTGATGTCCCAAAGCAAACTAGTCACTGTCAACTCTTTTCTGAACATGACAGTTTTCTTTAGGAATTTTAATTTTTTGCCAAACATGGTTTCTTTCTCTCTTTCTTTTTCTTTTTTTTTTTTTTTTTGGTCTTTTTAGGGCCACATCCATAGCACATGGACTTTCCCAGGCTTGGGGTCAAATCCAAATGACAGCTGCACGCCTATACCACAGCCACAGCAATGCCAGATCCAGCTGCCTCTGTGACCTACAGCTCACGGCAACACTGGATCCTGAACCCACTGAGCGAGGCCAGGGATTGAACCTGCATCCTTGTGGGTACTAGTCGGGTTCGTTACTGCTGAGCTGCAACAGGAACTCCGAACATGGTTTCCAATTTAATACAGTTTGATTTGGAGAGTGTCTGAAGAGATAGACACAACCCTTTGATCTGTAAAGCATTCTCCAAAAGTAAACATAGATTTGTAATATCAACTCTTCTGAAGTTCAAATTACACTGACTTTTGCACACTTGCTTTGAAGACTTTCCAGTTTGCTCTTTAGTCTCTGGGCCCAGGGAAGAGATAAACTTTCTTCTGGTGATTATTATTTTTATTATTAATCACAGAAAAAACTTTTCTCAGAAGACTCTCAGCAGGTTTCCTCTCATGTCTCCTTGGCTAGAATAGCATCAACTTTTTCAGCTGTGAGAGAGATTTGGAAAGGCGTTTTCACAGCCTATAATGGAAGGTAGGTTCTGACAGTGTTGCAGAAGGAAAAAGGAATGACTGTTGGAAAGGCAACCCAGCAATTACACTCCCTGTTTTCCGAACTTCCATCAGCCCTGTCTCCTTGAGACTCACTAGATAACTCGACTAACACTGAAGATAGTGAATCTTCTCAGCCATATATTGAGTGCAGACCAGTTTCAGGATAGGCAATTTCTGCCAATGGTTCGTCTCGTCCATTATGTATTGATATTTAGTAGGGTTGCTTTCAGAGGGTGGCCTTACTTTTAAGTTGAAGGGGTGCATTTGTCTTCGCTAGTCATTGATGAAGACAGTGGTCACAACTTTCAAACAGTCTGAGTTTGGATCGCTACTGGGTTTCCAGTTTGAATCCATGTGGCTACTTTACAATTTGTTACTTGTTTGATTCCATGTGAGCTTGCAACTACTTGGAAAGAAATAGATCACAAAAATTTGTCCATCTTCCCTGGGTAAATTGTGCATAAAGGAATATGGGTTACTTTTTCAGAAAAGAGAAATTTATTTTTTTAAGCCCAATCTTAATTCTTAATTCCAATCTTAATTCTTTTTTTTTTTTTCTTTTCCTTTTTTAGCCACACTCATGGGATATGGAAGTTCCTGGGCTGGGAATCAGTCCTGTACCACCAGGGGAGATAACGCCAGATTCTTAACCCACTGCACCACAGTGGGAACTCAATTCTTTTGAATAGAAATCTTCCTAATATATATTCCAGAGCCTACTGTACATAATTTAAACTCATCTCTGAAATATGGGGCATGTGCATAATTGCCTTTTGTCTTCCATTTATTACGGGAGGTTTTCTAGAATATTAAAGTGAGGCAGATCCATTATGTTCTGTCACTTCTTACCCACGTGATTGCAACTATGATTTTTTTTTCCAATTTACCTCTTTGTATCTGCATTGACTTCAGGAAAAGGATCACTGAGTTTAAATGATTCTTGTCTAAGAATGAAAGCAAGAGCCATTTTCAGCTATGTGGATGCACCTAGAGAATATTATGCTTAGTGAAATGTCAGACCAAAAAAGGCAAATGCTATACGTCACTTATATGTGGAATCTGAAAAAATAATACAAATGAGTGTAGATGCAAAGCAGAAACAGAACTACAGTTACTGAAAACAAACTTGTGGTTACCGAAGGGGAGAGGGAAAAGGGGAGGGGCAAATTAGATCAACAGATACAAACTACTCTGTATAAAATAAGTAAGCAAGCAAGGACATACTGTATAGCACAGGGAATTATAGCACTGCTATACAGTATACATACTGTATAGCACAGGGAATTACAAGCCATTATCTTGTGATAACCTATAATAGCGTACAATCTGTAAAATTACTGAATCACAATGTTGTACACCTGAAACTAATATAACACTGGAAATCAACTAGACTTCAATAAAAATAAATAAATACAAGTAAGCAGTATTTGACTTGTAGATTCTTTTAAGTTTGCCATCCACTTGTGGCTGGGACAGCTGTCAAGTGAGATAGGCCTGCATTTAACTTCCCTGTTACCCAGGAGAGATCTCCTTGGGAAGACCCAAGGGTGAGGGAAACCTGTGAGAACCTCAGTCAACGCCCTGTATTTCTTTCTTTCTTTTTATTTTTTTTAAAGGGCTGCACCCTCGGCATATGGAGGTTCCCAGGAGAGGGGTTCAATCGGAGCTGTAGCTGCTGGCCTACGCCACAGACACAGCAACGTGAGATGGGAGCCGGGTCTGTGACCTACACCACAGCTCATGGCAATACCAGATCCTTAACCCACTGAGCGAGGCCAGGGATTGAGCCTGCGTCCTCATGGGTGCTAGTCAGATTAGTTTCCGCTGAGCCACGACGGAAACTCCAACGTCCTGTATTTCTAACACTATCCCCTCATTTAATGGAGGCCTGGGAGAATGATGTCACATAGGGGCTGAGCACAGGCAAGAATTAGATCTTGAGTGTTTTCCTTCATGTATGCAGAGATGGACCTCTTTGGGCAGCTTGTCCTGTTTCTCCCACACCAAGTGGAAGCTCCACAGGAGGGAGCCAGGACCTTGTGTTATTAGCTACCATATTCCCTTATATCTATATGGTGTTCAATAAAAATTGAATTATTGAATACTACATTTTCTTCAGTTTCCTTTTGGTAGATTCTTACTGTCATTATATTCCTCTAAATTGGGTTTTATGGTGATGGGGAAAGATTGTGTACTAAACAGAGGACTATGAAAATGAAAGCCTTTAGCGTTCCCAATGTGGTGCAGTGGGTTAAGAATCCGACTGCAGCAGCTGGGGTCACTGTGGAGGCCCTGGGTTCAATCCCCTGCCTGGTGCAGTGGGTTAAAGGATCTGTTGTTGTGGTAGCTGTGGCTCGGATTCCATCACTGGCCTGGGAACTTCCATATGCCGTGGGTGTGGCCATACAATTTTTTGAAAAAATTAAAAAAAAAAAAAGAAAAAGAAAGCCTTTGAAAAGGAACCTCTTCACATATTATTACAGAATGCAGGGGGCAACGTTGGGAGTGCAGCTCTGAACCTGGGGAGAAAATTCAGGGAACTGTACTAGGAAGGAGAAGAGGCCAAAAAAGGAGAATGGTACTGAGGGAGGATGTCTCGGAGGAAGAAGGGCATTGAAGTGTTTTTGGAGAGCAACCTCAATAAGAATAAGAAAACACTTTCTTGTTGGGGGTAGGGTACAGTGAGAACATTCTCCCTATTGCTTATTTTTCCTTGCGGAGGATCTCCAGCTAGATTTATAGTCCTGCTCTGTCCCCACCCCCAAGAGGAAAAACTAAGTGGGTGCTCTACAGCCCCTTCCCTTCTCTTTTAAAGACCTTCCCACCTATTCTACTCTCTGTCTTGAGGGGTTTCCCTTTGAGGAAAGGCTTGAGGTGGTCCAGCTGTGCTTATCTATGTCAGAGGTTAAGCTGTACATGCCTGCTGTGGCTGTTCATCACAGCCATGTCCAATGATCCCCACTTGCATCAGCGATCAGACTGGCGTTCTGACCCCCCCCCCCCATCTGACCTCTGTGTCTATATCTCAGTTCCAAATGTGGAAGAGGAAAGTAAGCTGATAGGGACTGACACTTCAAACTTCTCGGTTTATGTTTTGGCTGCTGGTATTGGTTTTTTGTTGTTGTTGTTTTGTTTTGGGGTTGTGACTGTGGCATGAGGAAGTTCCTGGACCAGAGATCAAACCCGCATCATGCAGTGACCTGAGTTGCTGCAGTGACAACACTGGATCCTTAACCCACTGCACTACAAGGGAACTTGATTTTGTTTGTTTGTGTTCATGGCATGAGGAAGTTCCAAGGCCAGGGATCAAACCAGAGTCACAGCAGTGACAACGCGGATCCTTAACCTGTTGAGCTACCAGGGTACTCCCTGGTATTGATTTTTTTGAGAAGCTGGAATTTTCTTGCTTTCAAAAGGAGAATTACAGAGTAATAGGATTAAGATGGCAGAGTAGAAAGACTGGAGCTCACCTTCTCTCATAAAAGCAATAAAATTACAACCAACTCCTGAACAACCTTCAGCCAAATAGACTGCAAACTATCAAAAAAGTTATCTACTCCAGAAGACATCAAGATGACGTGGCCATTTTTTGAAAATCTGACTCCACCCATCAGCGCTGAGAAGGCCCAGGCCAAACAATAATCCAGGTGAGATCAAAACCCCACTCATCAGCAAACAGACTGCCTAAAGACCCCCCAGGCATACAGCTGCCTCTAATCTCACCTAGAGACAAAGCCCCACCCACCAAAGGGATAAGAATCAGTTTCTCCTACCAGAGGGCAGGCACCAGTCCCTCCCATCAGGAAACCTATATCAAGCCCCCCATACCAACTTCAGCCATAAAGGGGGCAGACATCAGAAGCAAGAGAGGCTGTAACTCTATTATCTGCAAAAAGGAGATCACACCAAAAATCTATACAAAATGAAAAGGCAGATAATTATGATTTATATAAGGGAGCAAGGAAAAACCCCCCAGAAAAACAGCTAAGTGATCTGTAGATGATAAACCTCCATGAAAAAGACTTTAGGCTGATGATAGTGAAGATGATTCAAGACATCGGAAATAAACTGGAGGCAAAGATTGATAAATTACAAGAAACACTGAGCATAGAAATACAAGATTTAAGGATTAAGCAAGCAGAGCTGCAAAATAAAATAACTGAAATAAAAAATTCATTAGAAGCAACTAACAGCAGAATACAGGAGGCAGAAAAATGAATAAACGAGGTGGAGGACAGACTACTGGAAATCACTGAACAGAAAAGGAAAAAAATATTGAAAAGAAATGAAACAACTCTGGAACAACGTTAAACCCACTGACATCTGTACCATAGGGGTACCAGAAGAAGAGAGAAAGGTCCAGAAAAAATATTTGAAGAGATAATAGCCAAAAACTTCCCTAACATGGGAAAGGAATCACTCACTCAAATCCAGGAAGCGCAACGAGTACCATATAAAATAAACCCAAGGAGGAACACCCCAAAACACATATTAATCAAACTGACCAAAATTAAAAGGAGAATTACAGTAATTATTATGATTTATTGAGAACATGCATCTCAGGTACCATATTAAACACTTTATGAATTTAGATTGCTATAATCATAAGAGGTAGGTGCCATATCATCCCATTTTACAGATGAAGAAGCAATTCTAGAAAATTAAGAATTTCTCCATCTTCAACATGGCTAGTAAGCAGTGGACCTAGCTCTAGAACTCGCTTTTATCTGATTCCTAGTTCTGCTCTTAGCCACAGGCTTATAAAGGCTCCCACAGCTATTCACGTATAGAACTGTAAGGAGAAAAAGGGAAGAAAGTGTTTTGGAAGAAGAAGGAAAGACAGTCTCATGAAAGGTGCTATGTATTACTATAGGATGTTCTCAGGCAGGAAGTTTTGTCTTCTAGAAAACATTGGCCCAATGTGGTCCATTTATATGTGTACATTTTCTGAAATAATTTCAAGGAAGGATGTTCTAAGAAAAAAATCTGGTCTTATATTTACTTTTTAAAAAAATTTTTTATTTATTTTAATTTTTTGTCTTTTTGTCCTTTGAGGGCCGCACCAGCAGCATATGGAGGTTCCCAGGTTAGGGTCTAATCGGAGCTGTAGCTCCCGGCCTACATCAAGGCCACAGCAATGCCAGATCCGGGCCGTGTCTTCGACCTACACCACAGCTCATGGCAACGGCAGATCCTTAACCCACTGAGCGAGGCCAGGGATCGAAGCCACGATCTCATGGTTACAAGTTGGATTCGTTTCCGCTACGCCACGACAGGAACTCCCTATTCACTTTATTTTTAATTTTTTTTTTCTTTACATGGCTGCACTTGCAGCACATGGAAGTTCCCAGGCTAGGGGTCAAACTGGAGCTGCAGCTGCAGGCTACACTCCAGCCACAGTAACACTGGATCCAAGCTGCATCTATGACCTATGCCACAGCTTGCAGCAATGCAAGATTTTTAACCCACTGAGTGAGGCCAAAGATCAAACCCACATATTCACAGATACTAGTTGGGTTCTTAACCTGATGAACCACAATGGGAACCCTCTTACATTCACTTTAAAACACTGGTATTATACTCCCTTCCAGAGAGCATTTTCAATTTCAGAATGATTTTTTTCTTGCATATATCTCCCTGCCTTTTTTTTTTCTTTCTCTTTCTCTCCATTGTCCTTTGGTGCTGGCCCACATTAAGCCACACCTGCTAATTCATGCTGGTTCTATTTGGACAATTTTTAAAACAGTACTGTGGCTAAGTTTCTCCATTTGAAAATGTATGGGGATTGTTAATACTGACTTCTCTATCTGAGGGTGGGTTCAGATTAATTATATAAAGTTCATAACATACTTTGAAGGTAGGTGATTAAGTGCTAAGCTTTCCTGTCTGATCAGACTTTTTTTTAGTATGTTAGTATCTGTTCAGTATTTTTTATACAATATACACATTTAAATTTAAGGAAGATTTCCTATGTTTTGAATGGCTCCTTCAAAATATCTTAGTAGCCATTGTGTAATACTGAAAAGTGCGATCTTCCAATCTAATCCCAACTCCCTTTCCCACAATTGTAAGATGTGGAGCGTTTGTAATGATCTTTGCTGAGTCAGTCTCCTTGGGGGACAAATCAGTTTCATCATTTCAAAACATCCTAGCAAAACTCCAGCCTGTTCACATGTGGTAACTTGCAAACTAGGGTCGTTCCCAGGCAGCTGGGAGGGTAACACAGGCACGGACAGGAGGAGAAGCATTCGGGCATTGGGAAATGTGAACCTGAGTCTGCCAGAGGTAGACAAGGTGGGGAAACCGCACAGCAATTCACACACCTGGAGTAAATCCAGCAGGAGCTCAGAAAAACTAGAAAGGGAGGAAAGATGTGAAATGGATGAGAGATGGATAGAAATGAGGCTGGGAAGATTGGTTTTAAAGGTGGTACTCCTGTCTGGATTCTTGTTTTCCAACATACAGCTTTGTTCATTAAAGTCCTTCAATAGCTGAGCCAGGGGCCAGAGATCCCTCAGGGTGTGAGTTGATGGGAGGGGAGGCGGAGGCAGGAGAATTCACACCTCACCGCTGGGTTTGATGGGCTACCTGCAGGCTTCTCTCTGACTTGTTGAACACACCTCTGATTAGCAGAGAGAGGTCCAGTGGGAAGCAGTGAATCACTCCTGGGTGCTGTGGGGAGGGTCGTCTCTGGGGCAGCAGGAAGCCTGGAAATGCAATATTGGATCCTCTACAGAACGACAGCAAGTATTGCATTCCCTACCCCCAAATCTTTGTTTTTCTGTGCACTTCTCCCTACTCCAGCTAAACTTGCCAAAAGAATACCTCATCCCTTCATTAACCTTTACCCTAATCTTCAAGGCTTGCTTTGTGTTCTGTGGAAGTAAAGGTTTGTCAAAAGTCTAGGGGCAAGACACGGAATTCCTCCAGACATCCCAAATACTCTTCAGCTCTTCTGAAAGATTACAGAATGGTGGGGTGGCCAGACTACTCACAGATACTCCCTATCTCCACCCCCAAGCCCCAGCACCCTCCCTACACCGGGCACTTTAACCCTCTGGGTCAGAACTTGTTTAGATTTATTTTCACAAAGTAATAGCATTTAATTTGTTATGGTAATTTGCATGGTAATTTGTTCCAGCTTTGGGGCCATCTGCTAATACGTGGTGGAGACCTCACATTCAAGGGATTCATTGTTAGCAAATGTTGAAGAGGAACTAATCTGTCATTTGTCCTTATTATATTATTTATTCTTTCTTTCCTAAGAGGGACATTAATTTGTCATGTAGAGTACAGCCTCTCTTTTAGCAAGAAAGGGAAATAGATGAGCAGAATGCTTTTTTAAAAAAACTTTCTTTTTTTCTTTCTTTTTGCTTTTTAGGGCCACATCCACGGCATATGGAGGTTCCCAGGCTAGGGGTCTAACCGGAGCTACAGCTGCTGGCCTACGCCACAGCCACAGTAAGGCCAGATCTGAGCCACATCCGTGACCTACACCACAGCTCACGGCAACACCGGATCCCCAACCTGCTGAGCGAGGCCAGGGATGGAACTCACAACCTCACGGTTCCTAGTCGGATTCATTTCCACTGCGCCATGACGGGAACTCCAAAACTTTCTTAATAAACCAGGAGACCTTGGGTTTTTAGATTCATTCCTTCTCCTTTTAAATTTTTTATCAGCACAACTTGCCCAAACTAAATTTGAATCAGTTGCCTTTCAAAATTACCTTTTTTTAAACCATTAGAATATGAAAAGGAATTTAAAAGTTAAAGAGAGAACAACTGGCATGGTTCAGAATACAAACCCGGAGGAGTTGGCAGCAGTGGGCTTAGCAGGGCTGTTGGGTTGACTCCTACAGGCAAATGTTGTCAACAGAAATATATTGTGAACTACATGCATCACTTTAAATTACCTAGTAGCCACATTAAAAAAATAAAAAGAAACAGGTGAAATTGGCTTGAATAATATATTTTAACTCAAAATATCCAAAATATTACATTTCAACATAGAATCAATATAAAAATTATTAGTGAGATTGTTGGGGCATTGTTTTTGTCCTAAATCTTTGAAATGTGATGTGTATCTTCCGTGGACAGCCTAATCTCATTTTGGACGGGCCACATCTCAAGTCTCAACCTCCACAAGGTGCCATTGGCCAGCATGTTGGACACCCTGCCTCAATTCCCCCTGTTATCAATTCCCCTCCACGGTAACATCTCAGTGGCTTTGCTTTAAAACTCAGCCCGGATCTTCTCATGAAAAGCCAGGCTTTGCTTGTGTATATTAAAAATATGCTGTTGGTTTCCTTTATAGCTTTAATCTTCATTTCCTCTTGGCTCAGACACCGTGGAATAATATGCTAAAAACTGATACCGGGTGAGAGGGGTTAGAGGAAACTGGATTGTGTTGGGGAAAGGATCAAAGCCAGACTCCCTTAAATGGGCGGCTCTGTCTTTAGACTGATGCTTCTTTCTCATGGAGGAGGTCCTCCATCTGTGGGAAAAAATGTTTATAATGTAACAAAGTCTATACTTTAATTCCTTGTCTGAACACAGAAATTCACATTAGATAGTTAATAATAACACATCTTTTCAGACTGTATTTTTCAAAAGCAGTGTTCCTTTCCCACCTGAAGTAGTACTTTACTGCTGGCAACCAATGTTGAAGGTAGGCTCACTCCCATGAGAGTTCATGGAGTGGCCAACAGCACTCCATGCAGGGGAGTTAGCCTGTATGGATGGATCGGGGTGTTGAGCCCATATGGATGCATGGGGGAGTGAGCCCATGTGGATGGGGGAGTTAGCCTATATGATGGGGAGTTAGCTTATACGGGTGGAGGAGTTAGCTCATACAGATGAGGAAGTTAGCCTCATGGATGGGGGAATTAGCCCATATGGATGTGGGGAGTTATGCCATATGGGTGGATGGGGAGTAAGCCCATATGGATGCATGGGGGAGTGAGGCCATATGGATGGGGGAGTTAGCCTATATGGTAGGAGAGTTAGCCCACAGGGTCCTTGCAGCACTCGATTGTCCAGAGTTCAAGAAAATTAGGAATTTTGGCTCCATTTCCTTTTCTTAACTTTACAGTCTAGGCAGGGAGCTTTCACTGTTTTTCACCCACATTCTCACCAGGTGCAGGATCCCTGCCCCAAATCCTTAGCCACACTCTCAAACACATCTTACCCTTCACCTGGGGCATAACTGCATTGCAGGCAGCTGGCCGTGGGTAAACAAGCCCTTCATCTCATGTCAGAAGGCCTACGTTCTGTCACTTCTTTGTTACCTGACTACGCAAGTTCCTTGACCTCTCTAAGCTAGTGTTTTCTTCATTTGTAAAGTGGCAGTAATAATGTTCACCTTGCAAAGCCATTGGAAGGATTAAATGAAGTAATGCCTATGAAATTACTTTGGAATCTATAAAACTCTGTATACACTTTAGTTGTTAAAAGTTAACTGGTTGGGTTCCAAGATGTATTCCTGCTAAATTCCCTCACTGTTCCAACGTTTCAACAGTTCCAACTTTTTTTGAAGTTCATGGGGCTCTTAAGCTCCCCCTCTCCTGAATCTCAGCTTTGCCAGCCTTGTCTATCTATTTTTCAGATTCTGGTCCCACGATCATCGTTGAGAAGGCAACTGGCCACGTGAGCACCTACCTGGCCACACTGAAGCTTAGGAACAGACATCTATCTAACCCCTAATTTCTTCTCCCTGGAACTAGAAATGGGGACCCAGGGAGTTTACTAATTGCTTGAATTTGAATGGTTTAGAATACCAGTTCTCAAAATGTGGTCTGTTGGGAGTTCCTGCCATGGCGCAGTGGAAACAAGCCCAACTAGGAACCATGAGGTTGTGGGTTCGGTCCCTGCCCTTGCTCAGTGGGTTGAGGATCTGGCGTTGCCATGAGCTGTGGTGTTGGTCGCAGACACGGCTCAGATCTGGTGTTGCTGTGGCTGTGGTGTAGGCCAGCAGCTACAGCTCCAATTTGACCCCTAGCCTGGGAACCTCCATATGCCAAGGGTGCGGCCCTAAAAAAAGACAGAAAGACAAAAAAAAAAAAGTGATCTGTGGATCCCTGGGGCTCTCTGAGACCCTATCATGGGGTCCATAAAGTCAAAACCATTTTCATAATGATGCTAAGAGGTTATTTGCCTTCTTTACTGTTTTTTTTTTTGTTTTTTGTTTTTTGTTTTGCTGATGATATGAAAGCAAAATAGCTAGCAGCTTAGAACAAACCAAGGCACTCAACTGTAGTCTCTCCCTCTCTCTCTTTCTCTCCTCTCTCTCTCTCTCTCTCTATATATATATATATGCATATAATATATATATACACATATGCCATTTTGCACTTATGTAAAAGAAGAAAAGAAAAGCAAAAGCCAGTTTCACTTAATAATGTTCCTGATGAAGCAGTAAAAATGATTAATTTTATTAACTCTTGCCTCTGGAGTACATGTCATTTTAATATTTTGTGTGATGAAACGGTAAATTTGCATATAGCACATACCAAAGTAGGCAGTGTCTAGAGGAAAACCCCTTACGTGATTATTTGAGCTGTGAACTAAACACATTAAAAAAAAAATCTGTCTTTTCAAAGAGCATCATTCTTACTTGAAAGAACACACGCAGTTTCTCAGCCCCTGGTATTTGGCAGACATTTTCTTGGAAAAAATGAATGAAATTTTCATGTCACTTCAAGGGAAAAAACCAACAGCATTTTTTGCCAATGATAAAATGTGAGTTTCCAAATGAAAACTAAAATTAAAAAAAGCTTGTAACTGCCACCATGAGCTTGACAGCTTTTCAATACTTAAAGCTTTTCTAGTGGGATCAGTGGCAAAATTAACAAATGTGATTTAAAAACATATATATGAAATGTGTCAACATTTGGAAGATATGCAGACCTCAGTGAACTCATACTTTCCAAATAACAAAGATATGGGTAAGAGATCTATTCAACGTGGATAATGGATTTTAATGTAACAGTAAGAAAAGTTTATTTTTTATTTTTTTGTTTTTTTTCCCTCCTTTTCATATTCATTTTTTTCATTTATTTTTTTTAAATTTTTTTATTTTCCCAAGGAAAGTTTATTGATGTAATTTAAGATTCCACAATACATCTAAACTTTAAGAAACTACTATTTATTGAGTTTAGTATGGTTATCAAAGCTTATCCATAATCTTTTGAAAAGCCTATTAAGATGCTTTTCAGCCTTTTCCAGCTATTTTATGTCTCTGTGAGACTGAATTTTCTTCATGTACTTCAACCAAAATAACACATCACAACAGATTGAATGCAGAAATAAGGACTCAGCTATCTTCTATTAAGCAAACTGTGAAAGGGATTTGCAAAATGTCAAACAATATCACTGTAGTCACTAAAATTGTTTGTTTTCGGAAAAAACAAAAAACAAAATAAGACTTGAGAAGCTGCATTTGGCTTAGGTATGTGTAAGTGAATAGAGGAAACAGTATTTAGAGGAAAAGAGAAGAGATGGAAGAATAGAGAAAGGAGGGCATTGGGGAGACACGGAGCTATGCTTTGGTTCCTGATAACTTCTGGAATTGGTTTTTGTTTGTTTTGTTTTTGACACACCCATGGCATGCAGAAGTTCCCCGGCCAAGGATTGAACTTGAGCCATGGCAATGACTATGCCAAATCCTTAACTGCTAGGCCACCAGGGAACTCCTGAACCTTTTTTTTAAATCTCTCTTGAAACCTGGCTCTACCCAATTTAGAGTTTAGATTGCTGTATATTCTTCCAGTAACCCCCCTTTCTTTTTAAGCCCACTTGAAAAGGTTGTATTCCTTATTTGAGGATCATAAAATCTCAGCCCACATATTCAGGAGTACAAAATAGAACCTTTAAAATTTTTCTGTAAATTGACTTAATTTTATCATTGGGCTTTCATCCTGCTGGGTTGTTGAGTCATTCCTGGGGTTTCTCTGACTGTCTCCACGTATGTTAAGTATTGGGGAGCTCAAGCTGCTTCCTTGAAGTCTCTAAAGATAGGCCAGAAAGACACTGTGATCAGCCTGGAGTGGCTTCTCCCAGCCACGAGGAAGCACAGGCCTCTTCTCTGTCTTGGTGAGGAGGTGGGTCCTGATGGAACAGAGAAAACCTAAGGCATATTCTGATGAAATCTTTCCATTTGGTTTTCTTGAGCTATTTAGAGAGGGAAAGAGAATTTAGGGGATTCTGATCCCATCATAGTGAGAGTACAGAGAGAGGGTGCAATTGCCCAGGGACCACATATCCATTTTCAGCCCCGCTCCCTACTCTCAGCCACTCCTTACATTTGCCGAAACTAAAATCTATATGGGGCTCTCTTTTTCTTTCGTCCATGAACGCGTGCTCCTTTCAGCTCCCACCTTCCCTATGCCCCCTGGTAGGGATGATAGAAGAGTCCATGAGCATTTTGATGGCTTGGGGAAAAGTCTTGGGGACACTGCCATTCTGGTCTACACAAGGCAGTAATCACGGTGGGACCTGTTCTTCCACATCCACCCCTTTCTTCCCATGTATTCTCTTGATGGCCCTCGTCCTTGCGTGCCCAGATCCACCTGGCCTCCCTGCCTTGGTGGGCCAGTCTGTGTACAAGTCCTCAGAAGAGTCCTCCGGAGCTGCTGTGTTCAGCATGTCACACCATTCATTTGGCACGTAGCACATTTAGCTCCTTTCTGCAGGTTATTTCTTTATGTGCATGGCTTGTCTTCCCTTGAGAGAGATTATTTTCTCTTTCTGTGGATCCTCCAGGGCTGCATGACACAGAGCCATTTGCTGCCCCTGCTGCTGTAATGAGGACATCAAAGGGGTCTTTGGATGGTTACAAGTAAATCATTTGATAACTTTTATTTAGCACTTGTTGTTTGCCACACTCTGCTGGGTCCTGGGGTCTCAAAGACGAACTGGTTACATCTCTTATGTGCTCATGAGAAGGCAGCATGGTACGTGCCAGAAAACTCAGTAGTGGAGGGCTGGTCTCCTTAGTCCAGCTGACCCCAGCCACCTCAGGCTTGTTTAGAAACCATCCTCTCTGTGCCCCAGCTGCCCTCAGAATTTATCCATTACTGTACTTAGCATGCAATCTGTATGTTAAAAAATCTAACACTTTATTATGAAAAAATTTAAATATACATATGAGAAGAAAGACAAACAGAACAATGGTCCCTCCCTGCTTCAACCTTTTTTTTTTTTTTTTCCTTTTTAGGGCTGCTCCTGCAGCATGTGGAAGTTCCAGGGCTAGGGGTCCAGGGCTAGGGGCTAGGGGTTGAACTGCAGCCTATGCTACAGCCACAGCAATGCTGGATCTGAGCCACATCTGTGGTCTACACTTCAGCTTGCAGCAATGCCATATCCTTAACCCACTGAGTGAGGCCAGGGATCAAACACACTTCCTCATGTGCACTATGCCGGGTTGTTAACCCACAACAACAATAGGAGCCACAATAGGAACTCCCGCTTTAACAATTATTATTTTTTTTATTTAATTTTTAAAAATTTTTTTGTCTTTTTGCCATTTCTTGGGCCGCTCCTGCAGCATATGGAGGTTCCCAGGCTAGGGGTCTAATCGGAGTTGTAGCCACCAGCCTACGCCAGAGCCACAGCAACGCGGGATCCAAGCCGCGTCTGCAACCTACATCACAGCTCACGGCAACGCCGGATCGTTAACCCACTGAGCGAGGGCAGGGATCGAACCCGCAACCTCATGGTTCCCAGTTGGATTCGTTAACCACTGCGCCACGATGGGAACTCCATCTGCTTTAACAATTATTGACTGTGCCATTCCCCTTAATTATTTTTCCCAGGAGAGAAATTTAAGGCAAATCCAAGATAGTGTATCATTGCATTCACTAATACTTCAGGACCTATCTCTAAAAGATATAAAGACTTTAAAAAAAAATGTTGCTATAAAACTGTGATCATACGTAACAAAATTAATAATAATTCTTTAATGTCATCTAATATCTGGTTCATTTTTATTTTTTCTCCAGTTGTCTCCAAGGTATCTTTTTAAAATAGTTTTTATTAAAAAAAATTTTTTTTGGAGTATGGTTGACTTACAATGTTGTGTTAGTTTCAGGTGTACAACAAAGTGAATCAGTTATACATATATGCATTCCTTTTCAGATTCTTCTTCCATATAGATTATTGCACAGTATTGAGTAGATGCCTGTGCTTTACAGTAGGTCCTTGTTGCTTATATATCTTACATATTGTAGTGTGCATATATTAATCCCAACCTCCTAATTTGTCCCTCTCGCCAGTGTTTCTCCTTTGGTAACCATAAATTTGGTTTCCAAATTTTTGAATCTGTTTCTATTTTGTGAATAAGTTCTTTTGTATCATTTTAAAAATTATATCCCATATATAAGCGATATTTTATGCTTCTTGTCTTTGTCTGACTTACTTCACTTGGTATGATAATTTCTAGGTCCATTCATGTTGTTGCAGATAAAAATAGTTTTTTTTTGTCTTTTTGTTGTTGTTATTTCTTGGGCCGCTCCCGCAGCATATGGAGGTTCCCAGGCTAGGGGCTGAATCGGAGCTGTAGCCACCGGCCTACGCCAGAGCCACAGCAACGCGGGATCCGAGCCGCGTCTGCAACCTACACCACAGCTCACGGCAACGCCGGATCATTAACCCACTGAGCAAGGGCAGGGACCGAACCTGCAACCTCATGGTTCCTAGTCGGATTCGTTAACCACTGCGCCACGATGGGAACTCCCAGTTTTTTTTTTTTTTTTTTAAAGTTAGATCTGGGAATTCCTTTCGTGTCTCAGTGGAAACAGATCTGACTAGTATCCATGAGGACTCAGGTTTGATCCTGGCCTTGCTCAGTGGGTTAAGGATCCGGTGTTGCCGTGGGCTGTGGTGTAGCTCACAGATGCGGCTCTGATCTAGTGTTGCTGTGGCTGTGGGGTAGGCCAGGGGCTACAGCTCCGATTCTACCCCCAACCTGGGAACCTCCATATGCCAAAGGTTTGGCCCTAAAAAGACCAAAAAAAAAAAAAAAAAAGTTAAATCTGTAGTTGCATTGATTGGTATATTTCTGAAGTTTCTTTTAAGTTCCCACCACTACCCTTCATCTCTATATATTTGTTGAAGAAATCAGCTCAGTTGCTCTGTTTCCATAATCTAGATCTGGCTGATTCCACCCTTGTAGTATTTTTACCATGTCCTTCTAGCCCCTGAATTCTTGTCAATTGGCAGTTTGATCTAGAGACTTAATCACAGTCAGGTTCTATTTTTCTGACAATAATATATCTCCGTTTCATATTTCAATAATGCCACATCAGGATGCACATAATGCTCTGTTATCCTGCGTTCTCATGGTCTATTTTCTTGTCTTTTCTATTTGATTTGCTGTTCCTCGAGAGGAGGAACTCTCGATTATTGTAGTTCCCACTGTGATTAGTGCCTCCTCATTCCTCAGTAACTGAAGAGCCAGTGAGTAATTCTGCTGAGGGGCTGGGAGAGATTTCCTGTGGGATGTGGGTTCTGAAATATGATGAGCAGGCATTGGCAGGTAGATGATGAGGCAGGCATTCCAAGGACCAGACCTGGGTGGGTTCTGGAGTCTGCTTAACCCTTGAAGGCATAGTCATGCTTAAAGACAGAGAAGGCACAAGCAATGCAGTGGCATTCACGTTAGCCCTGGTGGTGATGTGGGCAGAGAGAGTAGCTCACAAGATAGTGCAGAGGCCATTTATCTAGCCCCACTAGGAACTGCCAGTGGACTAAAAAAGCCCACTGAACCTCAGACGAGGGTTGCTGGGAAGCTGTGTTAGTAGCACTTGGGGGACTCAGTTGTCTTATAGACATCAGCCCCATTCATCCACTTGTTTGTGGAGAGAGAAGAGCAAGGATCTTGCAGAACCATGGTTTTAGACTCAGATCTAGCTCCGACTCTGGCTGGCCGAGTGACCCTGGGTAAGTCCTCTAACAGTTTTGAGCCTCAATCTAGAAAGTGGTGATAATAACTCTGACCCCAGAGACTGGGTGTGCAAAGTCTACATTAAGCATCTAATATGGCAACTGGTATAGTTTAGAGGTGAATGTGTGCTGATTCTTTCTTCTATTCTACAAACCCTTAGAGGGACTAATGACTACAGGGCACTGTGCCAGGCAGGGGGAGGCAGACTGTGTCCTCCAGAACCCCAAGCCCAGTAATGGAGGGGATAAGGTAAGTGGTAAGTTCATAAATGATTATAATATGAGATAGAGAGTGGGGGTGCTGTGACAGACGTGGAGCTAAGGAGCAATGGGATAGCCATGACGTTTTCACACGTGTCTGTGCGCGGACTGGCTTTATCATGGCAGGTGGTGCCCCTCCCTAGATCTCAGCTTGTTCTGCTTGTGTTGTTACCACATGATCAGAGTCACTAATTTGGAGGTTGAAAGGGAAAAGAACAGAGAGGACCTTTTTGCTTCTCTGAGGGTGGGGACGGCTCACCCACACGAACCGATGCAAGGGGGAGGACACACCTGACTTCCCACCCACCCCCATCTTTGCTTTAAAGTCAAGGCCACTTGGGGCCAGCCAGGTGCAGGGGCCATAGAACCCAGCTCTTGGAATCAGCACTCTTCATCAGATTTGTTTTGTCTGTGATGCCACAAAGCTCAGCTGAATGATTTTATACAGTAGCAAGTATACACCATAGCCCCAGCCTAAGGATAAATGGGAAGAATCCCCCGCTGTCACAGGCTGGAAATCAGAGGGACACTTTCTGCCCTGCACGGCTCAGAGGCTCTGAAGGCAAGCTTTCTCTACGGGAAGCCCAGACTCTGCAAGGATTTGTCTCCAGACAGCACTATAGCCTCCTCTTCTGGCTCTGTGGAGGTTGTTTTTCCGTTAGGATCTGGTACCAGCAGAGGTGACAGGGAGCAGGGCGGGCAGCTTCCCTGGGAAATGTGGCATCTCTGAGCTGCTGAGCACCTGGAGCTGGTGCTGCACTGGTGTAGGGTTGGTGGCCAAGGACAGATTTCTCCTTGTGAGTTCTAATGCCAGGATCCATCTCTGCTGCCTGTATCACACTCACGCTTGGTGCATCTGACAGCCTGCAGGTTTGGGCTGGATTTGCAGCTTTATTAGGCATCACGGCAGCTGATCAGGCTTTTCTTTTCTGTTTTAAACCTCAGTTCCCCAAGCTAGTTTTAAATTTCTCAGGCTTTTCATTATGAAAACCGTTTGTTAAAACTGTGTGGTACAGTAACTCAGAGAAAAAAAAGTACAGCATAATGAAGGGAACACCAGGTAACCATCACCCAGGTCAGGAAACAGACCATTTCTTTCTTTTCTTTTCTTTTCTTTTCTTTTTTTTTTTTTTTTTTTTTTGCTTTTCAGGGCCATACTCATGGCGTATGGAGATTCCCAGGCTAGGGGTCCAATTGGAGCTGTGGCTGCTGGCCTATGCCAGAGCCACAGCAACGCCAGATCCGAGCCGCGTCTGCGACCTACACCACAGCTCATGGCAACGCCAGATCCTTAACCCACTGAGCAAGGCCAGGGATCAAACCCATGACCTTATGGTTCCTAGATGGATTTGTTTCCACTGTACCACAACGGGAACTCCTAGAAACAGACCATTTCTAGCCCTCCTCATGTTTCCCTTTCAGATCATACTCCTCCTTCCTCTGAGATTTTAATACCAATTATTTTCTTGCTTCTTATAGAAAAACAAGTGCTTTTGCCACCTAACTATTCATCTAGAAAAGCTGTAATTTAGTCTTGCATGCTTTACATTTATGTAAATGGGGTTATACAGCACATGTTATTTCCCTGCTGATTTCTTTCACCTATTGTTAGTTCTGTGAGAGGGGTCCCTGTGGTTACCTGGAGCTGTAGTTTGTCCATTTTCCTGGCTACATAGTATTCAGTTGTTAGGATGCATACCAATGTATTCATTCTGTTGTTGGGGATACTTGAGCTGTTTCTAATTTGGGCTCATCTCAACAATGCTACTGAGCATTCTTCTACAGGTCTCCTGGTGCATGAACTTCTCTTAAAAAGTAAGCTGTGTTCTATTACATGGGTGGGGACAGGAGCCTTTAGCTATGCTGCCATGCAGGGAACTGACTGTGGATTCAAGCTGGTGCTCCAGCCCCTCTCCTGCTCACCACTGGGTGGGTAGGTGGGACTGGCGGTCACTCTTATCAGAGTTCTCCCCAGAAATTAAGGGGGAAAGAAGCAAGAACTTTCTGGGCAGGATAAAGGGAACAACTTGAAAGAGTACTGAACTGGAGATCAAAGGGCCCTTCGTGCTGCTGGCTTTTGATGTGAGCATCACTGTGCACCCTGCGGTAATGAATTAACTTATCTTCAGAGCTCGCTGCATTCCCCATCTACTGCCTCCTGATCAGCAAGCCTCCACTCAAGGCCAACAGCATCATCATTAACAAGTGCTGGGACTTGGAGCAAGGGTGCCCTTGGCTGCCTTAGGCCAGCAGCACTCCCGGAGCTGCTCCGGGGAAGAGCTTTGAAGCCCACTTGCTAAGGCTGTAAAATCAAAGAAAGGGGATCGCTAAGGACTTAAGGGGAAGTCCTTACAGATCCTCTTAGACAGGCTTTGTGGCTGTTTGCAGGCTTGTGGGGTAAAGTGAAGTTTTCATGGAGGAGAAGTAGTGTGTTTTTATTCCATGGAGTTGGTGGGTTGGCCCGTTCAAAAAGAAGCCCCCTTCCTCTCCTCTTTCCAGGCTCTTTTGTCTTCTCCAGCCTCGTGCCTCCAGTATCAGATATTAACTTGTCTATTCTAGTGTTGACGAATAGACAGCTCCCTCCAGGGAGCCTTTGACAGGGGTGCCAATCAATGCAGCCTCAAAGATCACAAATGCAGAACAGAGGATGAAGAGGTATGAAAAGCAAACATGGGGAAAAAGTGGTTGTCAGGACAGGTACAGCTGTTCTGTGGTGACAGGAGCAAGAAGAGTGGCATCAAGTGACAGGGGTGTGAAGGAACCTTCTGGGGGAGCCAGAATGTTTTAAATCTTGGTCTTGGTGGTGGTTACATGGCTAGATACCTAAGTAAAAATCCATCCCGCTGTGTATTCAGATTTGGGCACTTTACTGAATGTAAGTTGTACATAGAAAAAAAGAATAAGGCTTTCAAGAAATTTCCATTTGTTCTGATTACCTGCATTCACCCCCAGTTTCCTCCTTTGTGCTTACAGGTGTCACACATGTCATACATGAAATCAGCCCCACAATACAGTGCAATCATTTTTACTTTAAGCAGTAATATGTACTTACAGAAAAAAGTGGAAATATTTTAAAATGTATTTTGAGTATTTACCCATATATGTATCATTTTTGAAGATCCTTCTGGGAGATCGAAGTTTCTATCTATTATCATTTCCCTTCAGCCTGAAGAACTTTTTAAAGTATTTCTTGTGGGTTCTGACAACAGATATCCTTAATTTTATATGAAAAAGTCTTTACTTTTCCTTCAGTTGCAAAAGGAATTTGGATAAAGAAACTTAGTTCTCCCTCCATCTTCCCCTCCTTCCTCCTTCCCTCTCTCCCTTCTATGCATCTTTCCTGCCTTTCTTCCTCTTTCTCCCTCCCCTCTTTCTTTCTTCCATCCTTCCTCTTTCTTTCTTTTTCTTTCTTTCTTTCTTTCTTTCTTTCTTTCTTTCTTTCTTTCTTTCTTTCTTTCTTTCTTTCTTTCTTCCTTCCTTCCTTCCTTCCTTCCTTCCTTCCTTCCTTCCTTCCTTCCTTCTTCTCTCCCTCTTTAGTTTAAAGATATTGTTCCATTGTTTTAGCATTCCTTTTTTTCTTATGAGAAATCAGCTATGATCTGTATTGTTGTTTCTTTGTATATAATGTATAGCTTTTCTCTGATGCTCTCAAGATTTTCTTTTTCTTTTTGAGTTCCAGGATTTTGACTAAGGTGTATGTAGGTATAGCTCTTATTTTTTTTTTCTGCTTGGGATTCACTAAATTTCTTGAATCTGTAAATCTATGTCCTTCACCCAATTGAGGAATTTTTGTGTCTTTTTTTTTTCAAAAGTTTTTTCTGCCCTCTTTTTTCTATTTTTCCTCCATCTGGGATTATAATTATTTGTATTTGTATTATTATTATGTACTATTATTTGTTTTCTCACAAGTCTCTGAAGTTTTATTATTTCACATTTTTTCTCTCTGTTCTTCAATCAGATAATTTTCTTGATTTAACTTCACATTGACTGACTCTTTTGCATTTGCAACCCACTGTTAAGCCCATCTAGTGAGTTTTTTTATTTCAGTTATATTTTTTAATACCAGTATGTCCATTTGATTCTTATAATTTCCAGTTCTCTCAGGTGATTTTCTGTCTGCTCATTCATTATCAGTGCATTTCCTTTATATATTTGAGTATAATTATAATGGCTGTTTAAAAACCTTTATTTGTTAATTCTAACATCTAGGTCATGTTTGGGTTGGTCTCCATTGATTGTCATTTCTCTTGTATATAAGTCATATTTTCTTATTTCTCCTTATGTCTAGTAATTTTGGATTATATCATTCATGTGAATAGTATGTTGTTGGGACTCTGGATTCTGTTATGTTACTTTGAAGAGTATTGCTTTTTGTTTTAGCAGGCAATTAAGCTGGCCGATCTCAAATTCTAAATTCCCTTGTAATATGTAGCAATTGAAATTTCTGCTTAATTCTTTTAGCTTTAGCTGGGCCTCTTGGTATTTGCCCAACATATGCTTAGTTTAGGGTTGGTCAGAGATTTGGGCAGAATTTATATGTAGAATTTGGGGCTTCCCCTCTGTGGCTCTCTTCTTTCTAGTGTTTCCCCCTCCATGTTCCACCTGCTATTTCTCTGAATGTTGCCTTCTGATTACTGAGCCAGTTAGGTTTCTTTCTTTCTTTGGTCTTTTTAGAGCTGCATTCACGGCATATGGAGGTTCACAAGCTAGGAGTAGAATCGGAGCTGTAGACGCCAGCCTACACCACAGCCACAGCAATGCCAGATCCAAGCTGCATCTGTGACCTACACCACTGCTCATGGCAACACCAGATCCTTAACCCACTGAGCGAGGCCAGGGATCAAACCTACATCCTCACAGAGACATCATCTGGTCCTTAACCCACTGAGATACAATGAGAACTCAGAGGCAGTGATATTTCTGTTCGAGTTTTAGCCACTTTCTAGTGGCATCAATTGTGGACTGTCCTCAGGCAAAAGGGAATGCAAAAATGGGCGATTATCTAGTGCGATGCTTTTTCTCTAAATGTTGACCACCTCCAGTTTTCACCTGCTTTTGGCCACCCTCAAATGTCTTCCCAGATGGTATTTTTTTAAAAATTTTTTTTGCTGTATTTTGTCCATAGTTAACAATTTTTGGTGTAAGAGGATTGGTTTAATATGAGCTATTCAGCCATTACTAGAAATGGAGAATTTTCATCTATTCTTGCCTAATAATCTTATGACTTGATTTCTTATTTGTTTTATTAAAATAATATTGTAAAACTGTTGATAAAAAATGTTTTCTTCAGCATTAGAAATGTATCAAGTTTTAAAAAGATAGCTAATCATAATAATAAAAGTATAGTAGTCTTTAAATCATAACTTAATAAATATACTCTAGTTACAAATATCTAAGGATATTTTTTGTGGGGAGGAATTGGATAGTTTCCACAAACAGGGAGATTTAGAATAATGGAAAGATTTTGAGAATCTTCTTGTAGTGAGTTTTCCCCTTTCCCTTGAAAAATGAAATCTCTTCTTGTTTTGCTCATTTCTAATCTTGATCCTTCAGAATTCCTTTTAAATTCTCTTATACAAAATTTGGGTGCTGAAGTAGATTTATTTTTTGTGGAAAATGATGGTAAAAGAGTATTTGGTCTAAAAAAGTAGAGAAATTTCATTACTTGAGGGCATGATCTTGGGAGGATTCTCTTTGTCTTTATTTGGGGGGCAGACCAGAGACAAATGTTAGTGCATTAAAAAAAAAAAATCCCATTCTCGCTTTCGGAACACTCTATACCATCATCCTGTAAAAATTATAATGCCTTAATCTATCATTCCATTTGATTGATGAGTACTTAGGTCCTCTTGGAACACTTGAGTTATTACTCTTGTTGGGACCCAGGAAAAGAAAATGCTGAAATACTAATGGCTCAGCTCAGTAATGGATCCTGAGATACTAGGACTCCCAGACTACTCCTATATGTTATATGACATAAAATGAGTACAGCCTCGGTATTTTAACCATGGTTAAACTTGCCCCGGAGACAAAGTTTTGTGGGCAACTCTATCCCTTCCTTTTAGGGATCACACTTCCTGATTAGCCTCTCCTCCAAAACATTCCCTATTAATATGAGTTTTGTTTATTTAGAATTGCTTTTTATAAAAGCTTGACTATTAACTCTCCAATATTTTTTTGAGATTTTATTTTATTTTTTAAATCACTTAATGAATTTTATTACATTTATAGGCGTACAACAATCACCACCACCAAATTTTACAGCATTTCTACTCCAAACCCTCAGTGCATCCCCCCCCCCCGCCGCCACCTGCCAACCTGTCTCATTTGGAAACCATAAGTTTTTGAAAGTCTGTGAGTCAGTATCTGTTCTGCAAAGAAGTTCATTGTGTCCTTTTTTTAGATTCCACGTGTAAGTGCTAGCATTTGATGTGGGTGTCTCATTGACTACTCTCCAATATTTTGAATGATTATCATATTAACAAAAAAATAACAAATATTACTGTATATGATATATATAATAAATAAAACTTATTAGGACATACAGTGTATTAAAATAATATTTTTGAGGGCTCAAATACATGCTATCTAATTTTCTTCACCCAAAACCAGTATTTTCTTACACAGTAAATCAGCATGCACTAGGTGGCCTGAGAGTACAAATATCTTTTACAAAAGGCAATACATTTACACAGGTGAGAAAAGAAGGGGATAGACATAGTCTTATGGGGCTGCTAAAAAGATTTATACCGGCCCTATTGTCACTATATCCTGCCAAATCACTGATCCAGGAGAAACTGGAAGAAGAGCACTCTAAATTACAAAGACATCTCACAAAATGTGCATCTCTTAGTTTTATGAAAGCTAAAAAAATTGTATAAATATTTTGTTATTTGATCCAAACATGAAAGTCTTCCTAAGTTACAGTGTGTGCTTTGTTATGCTACTACTGAGAATGTTTTTTAAAAAATGGTGTTCTGGTTTATGTAATCCTGGGTTGATGCGTTGTTGCATTCCCTCATTAAAATTAAGACAAAGGCACTGGATTTTAGTTGTTTTGGAGGATTTTAGAGTAAAGAGAAATCTAAATGTTTCCTTACAAAGATTATAAAAAGTGCTTTAGAGTCAAAAGTAATTGAAGAAAAAGATATTCTTCAAGTTGAGTAATTGTAACTTGACAAATAACTGAGTTATTTCCTGTCTCTATAGTATGGCACATTGGGTCCCAGGCCCTGGATCAGTAGTTTGGCAGGATAGGGTGGGGGTAGGGCGTGGATGAAACTGACTCATGGCTAGCTAGGATAATGTCTTATTCTCTTCTTTTCTTACTTCTGCAAATGTATTGTCTCATAGAAAAGTTTGCTGTCAATGGCCACGAAGCATGTACTCCAAGGAAATATTTTCCTATTTCATTTTATAAGAATATACTGACATTGGATAAAGAAAATTAAATTACTTAGATATCTTGTGTCCTCAACAAAAGTTATGAAATGAGGGTGAAGAAAGCTTAGAGTAAGCCAGAGAGCAGTGATCTGGCTCCCATTTTCTTAACTACTTGTTTTATGGGTTGTGATGGGGCGCTGTGTGCCCCATAAGAAATTTTTAACTCCTCTCTTCATTTCCTCCTTTTATGTTGATTTGGAAGAGGTGAAGGTGAACTTGAGATGGTGTAGATGTGGATTTGTAAGTAACCAGTCAGAAAGCCTTCCCTTTTTCCCTTTTAACTGAAAGAGAAACTTTTGTTAAGCGTCTAAGAAACAAATCATGTGGAAAACAGTATGGACTTTTCCTTAAAAAACTAAAAATAGGGCTACCACATGATCTAGCAATCCCACTCCTGGGTGTATATCTGGAGAAAACCATAATTTGAAAAGATAATGCACCCCAATGTTCACAGCAGCACAATTTACAATAGCTAAGGCATGGAAGCAACATAAGTGTCTATCAACAGAGGAATGGGTAGAGAAGATATGGTACATATATACAATAGAATATTACTCAGCCATAAAAAGAGTGAAATAATGCCATTTGCTGCAACATGGATGGACCTAGAGATGGTAATATTAAATGAGTTCAGAGAAAGACAAACATCATATATCACTTATATGTGGAATCCAAATAAGGATATATTTAAAAATGAACTTGTTTATAAAACAGATACAGACTCACAGACATAGAAAACAAACTTATGGAGTTCCTGTTGTGGCACAGCAGAAGCGAATCCAACTAGTATCCATGAGGATGTAAGTTCAAGCCCTGGTCTCGCTCAGTGGGTTGGGGATCTGGCATTGCCATGAGCTGTGATGTGGGTTGCAGAGTCGGCTTGGATCCTGCATTGCTGTGGCTGTGGCATAGGCCAGCAGCTGCAGCTCTGATTTAACCCCTACGCTGGGAACTTCCATATGCTGAAGGTGTGGCCCTAAGAAGAACAAAAAAAAAAAAAAAAAGAAAGAAAGAAAACAAACTTATGATTACCAAAGGGGAAAGAGGGAAGGGATAAATTAACAGTTTTAGATTAACATACACACACTACTATTATAAAATAAATAATTAACAAGGATCTACTGTAGCACAGGGAACTCTTCTCAATATTCTGTAATAATCTACATGGGAAAAGATCTGAAAAAGAATGGATATATGTATATGTATAACTGAATCACTTTGTTGTACACCTGAAACTAACACAACATAATAAATCAACTGTATTCCAATATAAAATAAAAATTAAATTAAAAAGGAAACATCATGTGACTCAAAGTATAAAATAAAAGTTTGGGAAAAGAACCAGTATTAGTCTATCCAGATTCAAATATATTTTAATTCTGCCAGCCCATTTGAAAGCATTTCTCAGGATATCTCAGTGTGACCCATCACTTTCTAAGCCAGCTGTATGGATGGAAGGTGACCTCATTTCCTTCAGAATCACTGGGTGCCCAATAGCCATCTTAGGGATGCAGTTATTTGGCATTTTTTCCTGTGGTGTAGAGACATCTAGGACATAAGTATCCATGAGGGTGTGGGTTTGATCCCTGGCCTCGCTCAGAGGGTTAAGGATCAGGCATTGCAGTGAGCTGTGGTGTAGGTCACAGATGCAGCTCAGATCCTGCATTGCTGTGACTCTGGCATAGGCCAGCAGCTGCAGCTCCAACTTGACCCCTAGCCTGGGAAACTTCCACGTGCCCTAAAAAAGAAAATAAAATGGGTAGAGGATCCAAGTCTGCCTTCTATAAAGCTCTTTTCAGTAACTGCCATTTCCTACTATTTATTTATCAATGAAATGTATCAACTTCCATTCACTTTTCGATTCATCAAATTAGTTAAAATAATATGATTACTCCAGGGGGCCCTATTAGATGAGTCAGTTTATGTAGAAGTCATTCCTATGAACCAGATCGCTTTGTTTAATTTAGATGTTTACTTACAGGCAGATGATAGGTCATCTCCAGTACAGCAGTTCAAGGTATGGTCTGGAGACGTCTGCAGGTCCTGGAGACCTTTGCAGGGGTATGTGTTATCAAACTTCTTTTCATAACGAGACTAATACTTTATTTTATTTCTCATTCTCTCAGAAGTGTACAGTGGATTTCCCCAGAGGACATATGATGGGTGATTTCACAATACTGAAAGCAGAAGGAGATGTGAGAATGTATTTGCAGTCTATAAAGTTAGACACTAGGGGAGATTTAGAAAAAGGTAAAATGATGCCATCCTTCTCACTGAACAGTTTTTTACTTTGGAAAATGTAATTATTTTGCGTAAATATATGTTTATATTAACATTCAACTGGTTCCTTTTTTCTTTTTCTTTTTTTTTCCTGTTTACAGCCACACCTGTGGCACATGGAGGTTCCCAAGTCGAATCAGAGCTGCAGCTACCGGCCTATGCTACAGCAACACCAGATCTGAGCCACAGCTGCAACCTACACTGCAGCTTGTGGTAATGCCAGATACTTAACCCACTGATGGAGGCCAGGGATCGAACTGCATTCTCATGGATACTAGTCAAGTTCTTAACCCACTGAGCAACAATGGGAACTCCTCAATGGGTTTATTTTTATTTTAAAATTAATAAATACTTAACAAGTCTTAGTTTTAATATTTATGTGGTAAATACCAACAGATTTAACCCACATAAATTAAAGCTCACTGGGGTGATGAATAACTTTTGAGATTGTGACAGGGCCTTGAGACCTCAAGATCTGAGAACCACGGTTCTCATGTAATGTGAAATTTAGATGAGATTATTAAAGATATCATTCTCCCTTTTCTTTCTATTCCTTTCTAGCAGAGTTAAGGCATATGTTACTGAATCTTGAAAGAAATTTCTCAGTGCTAGGTGGCTGTGGAATCCCACTTTCCTGGGATAGCAGACACCGTTTTGATGACCTTCCCAGCACACCTTGCTTCTCCTAGTGACAGGACCCTGGCAGCCATGCCTGTGTTATGGGTACTAGCCCTTGTCCCTGTTGGTTGGAACAGGGTAAACCTAGGCTTAGCTGATTAGATTCTCAATCCCAGAACTTTGCTTTTGGGATTCAGAGACAGCCAGTAACTTTTTCTTTATGGCTGGAACTGAGTTGGTAAAAACTCAGGCAGAGGCAAAGCATCAAAAAGAGATGGTTTGAAGAGAGAGAAGAAACAGGTATCCTGAGAGAAGGAAGGAGGAGAAACGGAGAGAGAATACTGGCTGTGTTCCCAATGGCTTTCCAGGGCTTTGGTTGCCTTTGTGCCCGTGGGTTTTATAAATTACCCCTGTAACCTTAGAAGCAATTTTCCCTTTCGATTAAGCTAGCTCAATTTGGTTTCTGTTGTTGTTAACCAAACAGATCTTAACTCAGGCAGTCAATTTCTGTAAGGCTGAAATATTCTTGTGAAGGTTAGACGCATTACACTTGTTTCCAGGTGCAATGGAAAAATATCTCGGAAAAAAATGGAAAATAACTTGTCATAAGAGAAAAATAGGAACATTATCAAGTTGTCCTTATTTAAAATTTTAGCAATGTTTATAGATATCACGGTCTTCAGAAGGGCAAGTAAAGTGTGCTCAGTGGGTGATCTGCCAGGGAAGTTAAGGAGTATTTGTCTTTTGTTGGCTAATCTAGTTACCTAGTCTCTGCTCTGATGAATTGGAGTGTGGGTGTGTGACTGCACATCCTAGACACGCCCTTTGGCTGTTACCTAGTCCAAGTTTGTACTGCCGGCCACATGAAAGGCCAATTAATCAAGAGATGAGGGGAGGCAAGGAATAGCGACTTTATTCAGAAAGCCAGCAGACTGAAAAGATGGTGGACTAGTGTCCCAAAGAACCATCTTCCCTGAGATAGAATTCAGGCTTCTTTTTCTCTTTCATTTTTTATTAAAGCATAGTTGATTGACAATGTTGTGCCAATTTCTTCTGTACAGCAAAGTGACCCAGTCATACAGATATATCCATTCTTTTTATTTATTTATTTATTTTTGTCTTTTTGCCATTTCTTGGGCTGCTCCCACGGCATATGGAGCTTGCCAGGCTAGGGGTCTAATCGGAACTGTAGCCCCTGGCCTACACCAGAGCCACAGCAATGTGGGGTCTGAGCTGCATCTGCGACCCACACCACAGCTCACGGCAACGCCGGATCCTTAACCCACTGAGCAAGGCCAGCGATCGAACCCACAACCTCATGGTTCCTAGTCAGATTCATTAACCACTGCACCATGACAGGAACTCCTCCATTCTTTTTAAATATTATTTTCCATCATGATCTGTCTCAGGAGATTGGGATATAGTTCCCTGTGCTATATAGTAGGACCTTATTGTTTATCCATTCTAAATGTAATAGTTTGCATCTCCTAACCCCAAACTCCCGGTCCATCCCAATCCCTTCCAAATTCAGGCTTCTTTTATACTAAAAGGGGAAAAGGTTAAGTCCTGGGTCCAGTAGTCTTTGCAGATGTGCTAATTTCTTCCTTCCTTCAGCCATTCACAGGATGTTTCCTGTGAGCTAAAAAAGGTACTTTAGCTTTATACTCATTATCTGGGAGGTAGGATCCTACACCACAGCCACAGCAATGCTGGATCCTTAATTCACTGAGCAAGTTCAGGGATTGAACCTGTATCCTTACGCATACTAGTCGAGGTCATTACCAGTGAGCCACAAAAGGAAGTCCTAACCTCCTCATTTTAATATTACCATTTTGGTTTTTGCTAAACTCTGTAGGGTCACTTCCATCATGTTTACCACTGTATCCCCATGGACTTAGAACAGTGCCTGGTCAAGTGTGGGCCTTCAGTCAATGTTTGCTGAGTGAATAAATAAATGATCATTTTAAATAGTCGTGGAGGAGGTTCATTAGAACATATATTATGTGAATTTAAAACATTAAAATTTGATTTTTAAAGTTTACATTTGAAATGCAGTTTTCACTGAGAGAAACAAAATTATTTTCTCCCATCAGAAGCTCTTTCTGGAGTTCCCATCATGGCTCAGTGGTTAACAAATCCGACTAGGAACCATGAGGTTGCGGGTTCGATCCCTGGCCTTGCTCAGTGGGTTAAGGATCCAGTGTTGCCGTGAGCTGTGGTGTAGGTCACAGATGCGGCTCAGATCCCTCGTTGCTGTGGCTCTGGCGTAGGCAGCTACAGCTCCGATTCGACCCCTAGCCTGGGAACTTCCATATGCCGCAGGAGTGGCCCAAGAAATGGCAAAAAGACCAAAAAAAAAGAAAGAAAGAAAAGAAAAAAAAGAAGCTCTTTCCTTTCCTATCTCTCCCCCTCACCCCACTCTTTGGCACAGCATCCAGAGTCTTGCTGCTAGAAGCAGTGTCACTTTTTTCCTTGTCTGGTCAATCCTAACAGAGTTTTCTCTTTTAAATCCCAGGATTCTGTGTAGCTTTCTAGTGATAAGATACCATCGTGACTTGTATGATGGGGAGTACCAACAGATTAAGGCAGAATGGGCAGCTGAAACTAGATCAAGGTGAGATTTGAGGTCCAGGCTGAGGAGTTTTGGTTTTATGTTGTGAACACGGAGATGCCCTAGAAGAGGACAATAAGTTCTTCTTACCTGCATCTTTTAGGAAGATTAATAAGACCTCAGTGTGCAGAATGGATTAGAAACAGAACCCATGGCCAGGAGATCAATAAGAAGCTACTTACTATTCTGGTCTGGGTATGAAATAATGAAGATACTGTTTAGCTTCTTTTGACTATGACTATGATCAAAGGTGCTTGGGGATCTTCATGTATCTTTAGAGTACAGAAGGAGAGGCAGTATTAAGCTGCTTTTTTCCCTTGAAGACCTCTATGCTTTGAGCATAGCATACACAGGACATGTGAGTGGGCTTCAGGAGTTGATGTAATTGTGTAGTTTCTACATTTGTAAGGGTTTTCTGCCTCCATGCCATTGGTCATGTTGTGCTCTCTTTCTGGAATGTCATCATCCTCATCCTCCTCCAATTGAAAGTCCCATCGTCCTTTGGGTCCACTTCCTCTCTGCCAAATCAGAATTAAGGTCTCCTTCCTCGTGCCTTCTACAGAAATAACTAGAATTATTAGTAGGGTTATTAGCAGGCCCTTACTCCATGATCCCTTATATAATGTTCATCTCCCACTTGAGTGTGGACTCCAACAGGGAAGGGATCATGATGGACTCAATTTTGTGAGCCCTTCCAGTGACTTTGAATTAAGGTAAGGAAGAATTCTTTGGGTTTTTTTGTTTTTGTTTTTATTTAATTTATATTTATCTATTTGCCCACACCCATAGCATGCAGAAGTTCTCAGGCCAGGGACTGAACCTGAGCCACAGCAGTGACAGCACTGAATTCTTAACTGCTAGGCCACCTAGAAACTTCCACAATGAATTCTTCTAGCATGTCCTTGAGGTATTTTGGAAATGAAGATAGTTTTGCCTATATTCTTGGTAGCTGAGAAGCCATTAGATGAGGCATTTTATTTACTCATGGTGGCCACAACATTGCAAAAATGTAGGTGATTTTAGTTAAGGTTGTGAGCCTCTTATACTCTGTGTTCACAGCTACCAGTTTCCAATCTACTGGGCAGCCTTGAATGGCTTGCATAGCTATGCCCTTTCCTGAATGTTAACTAACCACCAAGATTACAGGGTAAACATTTAAGTGACTGATTCAGAGCCTAATCCCACCTGTTCAAGTCCCCTTTTTTTCTGGGAGAATAAATGACATGTGTGGGTCTAGCATGGCTTACCGTAAACTCTGTGCATGATTTGAAAAGGTTCATTAGTCAGATCTAATAATGCGACTATACCCTTCACAATATAAATGATTAGGACTCCTTCAGTGAAATGAATTGGTACACAGGAGTAGGTTCATGACTCAGATGGCATGAATGCCTTTTATAAGGTTTCAGCAGAGGAAAAGGAGCCAACAGTGATAATGACTTTGGACTTGGGTTCGTATAGGTTTTCATCCAAGCATTGTGCCTTAAAGTGCTCTGTTCCTCCAATACAATCACTCAGCATTTAAGTAAGCTCCTGCCCCTTCTGGGTGAGAGTGGAAATGGATGCAGAGTCTAATATGAGGTTGGGTGTGCAGTGGAGGCCCAGTGCTGTACTCATTTGCCTCTTGGATACAGAACTCCTGCCTCTTCTGCATAAGATTTGAGGAAAATTACATTGTGCAATGTTATTCAATTATATTTAAACTCATTTCTTGGGGATTGACAAACACAAAACAGAAAAGACTCTCAAATGACAAGACTGAGACTGTAGAACACCCTGGTGACTGGAGGCAGAGACCAACATCTCCCTGGCGTTCAAAATTTCCTCCCACCCCAAGGGAAGAGAAGGGAAAGAAAGCCCGGCTTCCTGGATCTCCTGCCTTCTGTGGGAGGCTTGGGGTTCTTCCTTTGTTGTCAAATCTGGGATATTTTAGGGAGAGGGCCACATATGAGTGCAGAAGAAACCCAGTGGATTGTCTTTTAGAAGCTGTTAATGCCAGGTAGTCCTTGAGAGCTTCATTATCCTAAACACTACATCACACACAGGTGGTGGGCTGTTGGGTCCTCTGTGGAAGTGCTTAGAGAAGGTCGAGGGGAAGGGGGTGCACGTATTTTTGCAATTTGGCAATGGATGTGGCATTTACTGCTAAAAAGACCCTCAACATTCATTTGGGTTTTTTAGCCTGACCACCAATTTGTCCTGAGCTTAGCAGAACAAATGGAACTATTGCTGCTGCTTTTGAAGAGCTATTGCTATGAGGCTTCTTATTTAAAGTATACTTAACAAATTATTTATTCCAAAGTGGCATAAAATAATTCATGGAAGACATCCATGAAAAAGATGTTCATTAGCTTATTCTAAGCATCATTTATTCATCTATTCATGCATGTATTAACTCTAGCAACATTTATTGAGGGTCTACTATATGCAAGACACTGTTCTAGGTTCTGGGGATGCAGCATGGGAACACATAAGGATTTAGCCCAGAGGAACCCTGATGCTCACAGTTCATAAATCAAAGGCAGATGATTGGCAGTCTAATTTGACTCCTCATTTTACTAAGGAAGTATCCGAGACTGCCCATCCTTTGGGAACTGTAGTTATGGATAAAATACATGAACATGGGCAGCAAGTGGGATGGAGATCCCAGCCAATAGCAAAGTGTAGGAGTCAGACAGTATCTGAAGAATCATTTCCTGTGGACTGAGTCAAGTTTAGAATAAGGAGTATACCTCTCCTCTTACCTATGACGCTATAAATTTTTTTTCAAAGCTGAAGGGACACACTATATATTAATGTTAATACAGATGCTCAAATAGTATTTAAGTAACATCTTGGGGAGTTCCCATTGTGGCACAGTGGAAATGAATCTGACTAGAAACCATGAGGTGGTAGGTTCGATCCCTGGCCTTGCTTAGAGGGTTAAGGATCTGGCAGTGCCGTAAGCTGTGGTGTAGGTTGCAGACTCAGCTCAGATCCTGAGTTGCTGTGGCTGTGGCATAGGCCAGTGGCTATAGCTCTGATTTGACCCCTAGCCTGGGAACCTCCATATGCCACGAGTGCGGCCCTAAAAAGCAATAAGTAAATAAATAAATTAATTAATAAAAATAAAAATAAATAACGTCTTGAAAGTGGCTACTAGAAATCTGGCGAGTGTTTTTACCTGCATTATTTTATTTAATCCTTCAACCATTCAACGGAATAGGGATTATAATTCTCCTTTTATAGATAGCATAGCACAACTGAGTCTAAGACACTTTAGTCTGCTGAATAAATGATGGAGCCATGCTTTGGAGGCAGGTTTCTTGGTGCCACTCCTAATGCTGGTCATACTGTTCTGTACTCTGGTCCTACCACTGCGCGTTGGTTAATTCACTTGACAGTTTTTGAGAGCCTATTTTAGGCCTGGTGCTGTGCTAGGTACTATTGTAATGGAGTAGGACCCTACAGGGCCTTCCCAGGACAGAACACCTCACCCTCCCATCCCATGTCCTTTACCTGCTTTTTGCCTCTAGAAAAACTTTATCCAAAGAATAAATTCAATAAGAGAAGTGAGAGAATGCAAAAGCAAAGAAAAACAGTCAAATAAGACAAAATAATAATAGTTTAGCCATTAAACAAAGTCAAGGACCTTTAGTTCTTTCTTGAGGGCTATGGATAACATTCTGGGCCATATCTTTGGAGTTGTTTCTTCTTTAGGTAGAAGAAGTCAACTACATGATGACCTGACTATGGCTATTCCGTTAGCCACTTCATCTCACACAATTCTGAGAACTGGCCTAAAGGAAATGGGAACAAAAAAGACTGAGGCAGAATCTCTTCTAACCAGGGAGTTGACTGTTGAACAATGTGCTTTAAAATTAGTTTAATGGCTCAGAAGATTTTGTTCTCCATAAAGACTTTTTCATGGTGACATAGCTGTCCTCAACTCAGAGTTAGGGGTTGGATGTTTCCTGACTCCTCTGAAGAATGTGCCAACAGTCTGAGTAAGATTCCCCAGTCGGATCAGAAAACCTAACGCTAGAATCATCAGCAATCGATTGTTCCTAGAGCCTCAGATCCCTTCTTGGGACTTCTCTGATCTCCTTGTGGAAGGTTTTGCTTTGGAGTTGCAGGAAAGAAGCCTGAACTCTCTGCGAAGTGGCAGCACGCTGGTTTCTAACAGGAAGTTTACGATCAAATGACTTGTTGACATATAAGTCTTGAAAGCAATATTTGTTTGTTTGATGTTTTCTATTATTCTGTTCCTGTAGGATTTTCAATGTCCAAATGTATTCTAAAATACGCAAAATTGAACATTTCAAACCTTCTGAATCAGCAGGGGGTGCTGAATCCTTGTATCTACCCAGGTGGATGAGCCAGACCATAAAAGCGGACTTTGCCTGCATCTGAAAAATGCATTCCATGTTCATCATCGTCATGGAAGCACCAACCTGATTTTGGTTTTCTGATTTCAATTTTAGGAACCCTCGGGTGGCCCAGTTATACTTATCACTAATTTGTAATTTCATTATATATGAAATTTATGATTTTATATATGATCCTTAGTTCAGCTGGACATCAGGGAAATTGGGAAAAAACTCTGTTAGAAAAGAGTTACAACCTGCAGTGCAGCTGAATCACAACTTTTTTCTTTTCTAGACTCTTGTTGTCTGCGTTGGGACCCGGAATACATGTTGCACAGAAGTGGTGCTGGAGCTCTCAGGGGGAACGTCAGAAGACTCCAGTGACTCCACAGCCATCCACTCTTTCTCTCTTTCTTAGTATTTGCTTAGATCTTTCGGTATTTATGATGGCGTTGCGTGAGTCGTTTGGCGTGAGGGAGTTATGTTCTCTTTATAGGGGATTAGTCAGTACGTGACTGCATTCACTTCCGTCCCTACTTACTTCCCTGCACTTACCCTTCCTTCCTTCCTTCCTTCCTCCTCCTTCCCTTCCTTCCCTTCTTCCTTACTTTCCTCTTCTTTCTTCTTTCTTTCTGATTTCTTTCTTTCTTTCTTTCCTTTCTTTCTCTTCTTCTTTCTTTCTTCTTCTTATTTCTTTCTCTCTGTTTTTGGCTGCACCCACAGCATGTGGAAGTTCCTGGGCCAGGGAATCCAACCGGGGCCACAGAAGCAACTGGAGCTGCTGCAGTGACAATGCCAGCTCCTTGACCCACTGAGCCACAAGAAAACTCCATCACTCTTTTTTTTCCCCCCAATGGTTCATAAAGGGACTTGCCTGACAAGCCTTCACAGAAAATAGTTTATCCAAAAGGGGTCAGATGCTAAATCATCTAAACTGTTCTAATCTTGTAGGAGGGAGCTGTTGGCTAGTTCTATATGGCCTTCTTGTATTTTTGGTGTTTTTATTGAGTGAGTATAGGAACAACACATATAGGCAAATGTACTCTGAAGTTTGGTCACCTTTCTGCCAGACAGTCTCATAATCCTAGAAGCAGTCCTTTAAACTTTCATTGCCTGGATTATCTCAAAGAAAGATGAAGATAATATAATTGAGTCCCTTCCCAGGGTTATTGAAAAAGGTTGCAATGTAATCATTCTTTAGGTAAGGGACAGTCTTGGGTTGGAATAATTCTGCTGTTAGTCCTGCACACTTTTATTATCAAAGCTCTGTCTCTTTTCATTTTTTTTTGTCCTTGAAACATTAAATATATCAAGCTGGAATTAGGTTAGGTTGCACATAACAGTAAAAATCCAAATAGCAAGAGAGTCAATACAAGAGGATTTTATTTCTCTCATGTAAGTGAATTCTGGAAGTAGGTGGGTAGGCTCTGCAAACATCAGAATCATAGATACCTTGTGTAGTTCTGTGCAACTCTTCTGGTCCAATGTTTTCATTCTCAAGATCACCTCATACTCTAGGATGGTTGTTGAGAAGCAAGGCATCATATGGGTGATACAGGCCAGAAACAAAAGGAGAGATAGGAGGACAAAAAGGCCTACTGAGGCAGTTGTCCCTGAAGCAGGATACCCAGAAGTCTCAAAGAGCTCTTCTACTTTGTCTCAGTGGCCAGAACTTAGATATGTGACCATACCCAGCTGCTAAATATCCCGGCAAATGTGACTTTTAAGTTGGTTGTCTCTCCATCCCAAATAAAATCGGGGCTCTGTTGGGAGTTCCCATTGTGGTGCAACTAGAAATGAATCCGACTAGAATCCATGACGGTGTGAGTTCGATCCCTGGCCTTGCTCAGTGGTGGGGTATCCAGCATTGCTGTGAGCTGAGGTGTAGGTCACAGATGTGGCTCATATCCTACCTTGCTGTTGCTGTGGCAGAGGCCAGCAGCTGTAGCTCTGATTTGACCCCTAGCCTGGGAACTTCCATATGCCAAAGGTGTGGCCGTAAAAAGCAAAACAAACAAACATACAAACAAAAAACAGGGCTCTGTTACTAAGGGGGAAGGAGAGAAATGTGTATAAGAACAGGGGACCAGAGCTCTTTGCCTTAGTCTACTGCTTTAACATCCAAACATCCCTGTGTACCATTCCTAAATATTAAACACAATCATTCTGAATCAGATCCTCAAAGAAATGGGAAGCTAAGATTGGATATGTGTTTGGGTTGAATTTTGAAGGCAATAAGAATCTAGTTATTCTTTCCTTCTTTCTTACTGTCACACCTGCGGCAAACTTATGATCTTACCCAACTGCAAGGGAGGACTGGGAAATGTAGTCTTCAGCTGGATGGCCATGTACCCAAATAAAACTTCTTTTACTATATAAGGCAGAATGAATATTGGGGGGATAATCAATAGTATTTCCATTAAGGGAGTTGAAGCATGCAGAAAGAGGAGCAAGTTGGTAAGAAAGCTGTGGGTGAGAAGAAAATAAGTTTGGTTTGGGAAGTATTGAGTTTAAAAGCCTGTGGCACATCTAGTATGGGATGTCTATTAAGATGGATAGGGGAAGTGAATCTTACCTGGGGAGAGTTTAGAAAGAGAAAAGAGGGCCAAAATTTAAGGATGAAGTGGAGGAGGGGGACTCTCTGTAAGAAACTAGAAAAGAGGAGGCAAAGAAATAAGAAGAGAATTAGGAGAAGGTACCTGTCTCAGAAGTCAAGGAAAGAGTTTAAGGAAGGAGGTAGTGAACAAGAGTGACAAATACTGGAGTTCGCATTGTGGTGCATCAAAAACGAATCCGACTAGGAACCATGAGGTTGTGGGTTTGATCCCTGGCCTCGCCCAGTGGGTTAAGGATCCGGCATTACTGTCAGCTGTGGTGTAGCTCGCAGATGTGGCTCGGATCTGTCATTGCTGTGGCTGTGGTGCCAGGCTGGCAGCTGTAGCTCCAATTAGACTTCTAGCCTGGCAACCTCCATATGTCTAAAAGAAAAAAAAATTGAGTGACAAATACTGATGAGAAGACAAGTAGCAGAGGGGTGGAGAAAAAGTCATTTGATTTGTCCCTTGTTGACTCCGCTGGGGATGATGGGGCCTGAAGACAAATCCAGTGGGTTGAGTTGTGGATAGGAGGTAAAGAAGTGGAGCTGTGAAGAGTAGACAGAAAAGGATGGCAGGTAGGAAGTTAATTGAAAGGAAGTTTATTTTGGGGATTCTAACTCTTGATCTTGCCTGCAGGCTGAGGGCACAGATTCAAGGGAGGAGAGATTGAAATGAATAGAAGACAGAGAACACTAAGGATGATGTTTATGTGGTAGATGGGTGATGAAAATATTTAGTGAGATGGATCTGCCCACGGAAAGGAGGAGAGCTGCCTCTTTCCCTGGGACAAAAAGGAAGATGCTAACAATTGCCAAAGGAGATGAAGATACACTGAAAACTTGCAAAGAAATTTGACAAGTCTTTTCAACTTTCTACTGATTTGAGATTTATGGAGCTTGAGATTGGTGCATTTTCAGAGTGTATGGTGCACTCAGATATATATGGAAACCAAGGTTTAAGTATCTCAATTGCCCAGCAGGAGCTCCAGCTTTGAACTGAGGATGATCTCCTTTCTTGAAGCTCTGAAATTGGGAGATATGTTAAAGGAGAGGCTCAGAAGATCTCAGAACAAATTCCAGGATGTCAGGAAGGGGGAGAAGCAGCAGCAACGGGTACTATTTTCAGGAGGCACCTTGGATTATCAGACTAGTAGCTAGCCTCTTCGAGGCTTTGAGTGGCAAGGACTCACTGCCCCTGAGGTTCTTCCTGGAAAAAAGGAAAAATTGGGATCTTCCCAAGAAAAAATCTCAGCCATGGACTAAATTTGTTAAATAGAACTTAAAAAAATTTCTGGTGCGGATGGTAAAATAATTATGGGAGGCCATCAGAGAGCTTCCATGACTCACTGTTTAATGATTTCCAGCAGTATTACAAAGGATTTCAAAGTAAGCTTGGAGCTATTGAGAGCAAATAGTGCCAAGAATATGAGAGTGGTTTGGGTTTTGGACTCCATGAAGACAGTATTGTTAATTTAGAGAAAAAAATACACACTGGATTCCTAGGGCTCTAGAAGTCTGTTATTTTCCTAATGTTATTCATCTTGTCTTGGCAAGATAGTTGACATTTAAGAAAAGGCTAAGTAGAGAGAGGTAGCTGTGTAAAATCTTGCTGACCAGATCATCTCAGAAGAGTTTGGAAGAGCCAAGAAGTAAAAACTTATAGCGATTGGGTGGGTCATTGAATAGAAAGGGGGAAAGGAAAGCAGAGTAAAGTGGAAGGAGAAGAAAAGGAATGATGGCTCTTCCCCTAAACCAAGATATGTTAGACATTTTGCAGAAAGGGCCATAACTATTTCCCTCCCTAAGTTCTTGACCCTTTTCCATGTAACTTTGTAGTTCTTCCCATGAAGAGACAGTGTCTATTTCCCTGTCCCTTGAATTTGGCTGAACTTGTGATTTTTTTGACCAGCAGATTTGGAGGGAAGTGAATTCTGTCTGTTTTGAGCTTAGACTTCAGGAGGACTTACACATTTCTGCTCTAACTCTGGAACCCTGCTGAGCTCTCTAAGAACAAGTCAAAGCTAGCCAGCCAGAGGATGATGGCCCAGTGGTCCCCACAGCCTTGGTTGACAGCCATTCAGTCCTAGAAACAAAGTTACCTAGCTAAGAAGCAACAGGAATGAGCTCAGCCAAGAGCAGAAAGACAACCCAGCTGAGCCCAACCCAAACTGCTGACTCATCCACAGAACTATGAACTACATAGATGACTACTGTGTTAAGCCACTGAGATTTGGACTGGTTTGTTACATAGTGAAAGCTAACTGAGACACTGCCATGGCCTTGGGAAAGTAGCAAAGTAGGGGAAGAGAAAAGATGAGCAATGGAGGTTGGGAAATAATGCCATAGTGAGTTGTGCTCTGATATTAACATGAAAAAAGATTAAAAACTGGCAAGAGAAGAACTGAACACCCATAGCTGCCTGTCTCTAAGCTTTTCTATCCTCCATTTTCAGTATCAGTATCCTGTCTTTCTCCCCCTACCCACAATGATCTGTACACTGCTCAAACAATCAGACTTTGCATGTGAGCTCCTGGTGGGGGTTCGTCACAGAGCTAAAAAAAAAAAAGAAGAAAAAGAAGAAAAAGAAAATGCTGCTGTCTCTGCCATCTTAAACGGTCTTTTCTCTGGATGGCTTTGTGAGGTTTCTGATCAAGTTACAGCTC
Source organism: Phacochoerus africanus (assembly GCF_016906955.1). Taxonomy (NCBI): domain Eukaryota; kingdom Metazoa; phylum Chordata; class Mammalia; order Artiodactyla; family Suidae; genus Phacochoerus; species Phacochoerus africanus. The sequence goes on from NC_062545.1 coordinate 56,113,515, forward strand.
TGTAAAAAGCTGGTGGTGGCTCAGTGACCTAGACAGTGGTAGGAGTGTTTCATTGTTCATCAATATTTATTTGGGGAATTTCATTTTTTTTCTTAACCTTCCATCAGAGACTCAGTTTATGACTCAAACCCTTCTGAGGCAATTCATGGCTCTTCTAAATAAACAGGCTCTTTTTTACCCTATTTTTCTGCTCAGCATGTTTTATAAAAATGTGTTGAGGTACTTCTGGAAGCTCAAATTCTGTTCCTCTCCCTTTGCTAAGCAAGAGCTTTGCAAGGAGACAGCTCTGTTGTGAAGTGTCTTCCTACCACCCCCCACCCCAGCCCAGGGTTCTGAAGGCTACTCTCAAGAGAGATGCTTCATGCTCCTCCTGGAATCCTTAGTATTGGCAGTTTTAGGACACTGAAGCTCTATACAGCCTTTCATCCCAGGGTCTCTGAGCCCCAACAAAGTCCCAGTCGTTCATGGAGCTGAACTGGCATTTTCAAAGCATCAGCACCATTGGTTAGGCTATAACAGGGCTTTGGGAATTAAATAAGTCTTTGCCTCACTTTTTCTTATCAGAGGATGTTTGCTAAGAAAGAAGAAGAAGACTCTGCCTCTCAGATGGGGCTCAGGTGCTCTGGGGACGCAAGGCATGCTGGGAAAAGTGAGTGAGCTTTAGGGTCAGGCCACTGGGGAATGAGTCCTGGCTCCTCCTTCTTTACCCCGAATATAACCTTGAGCAAGTTACTTCCCCTCTTTGACATTCAGACTTCTGATATGTAAGTGGAAACAATAATAGACACTTTACAGAGTTAGGTGAGATTAAAAAAATGAGATGAAAAAAGTAAGATTATACATATATGTAAAATGGCTGGCATATAATGCATACATAATGAATGGCAAGTACTGTCATTATGAAGCATGAGATGGGGCTTGGAGCTTCTCTTAAGACAAAAGCAAAAGCAATTTGAATCAGTCCTAGGGAGCTCACATCACCCACCTCTCTACCTCCTGCCTCACCCAGCTCTCCCTCAACCTCACCCACAGCTCTGATGAATGATCAAATATGTTGTTTCCTTCTCCTTTGCTTTTGGCATGAGATTTCTTCTCTCTCTCCTTTGCCAAGGAACTCTCCCTCCGTTCCTGATTCTAGGAGCTCATTGTCATGGTGTTCATTAGTTCTCGTGGTTTCCACTCCAACTGTGACGAGGCTGTGACTTTCAAACGTCAAGATTTCCTTTCTTTCCAGCCTGGAAATCACTCTGACTGCAATGAACATATAATTTTCTCCTGCTCACATTGTCAAGTTATGTAGTGCTTCCCAACATTTCCCAGGGCATGGCACACAGAGACAAGGACAATGTTTGTAGACAGAGGAGGGTAAGAGACAAGCCTGCTTATGCCTGGAGCCCTGACCAACTGCCCCGAGGAGCAGACATTGTCCAGGGCACATTTATTTCCTTCTTCTTCTTTTTTTTTTCTTTTTTCTTTTTAGGGCTGCACCTGTGGCATGCAGGCTAGAGGTCGAATCAGAGCTGCAGCTGCCAGTTTACACCACAGCCACAAAACGCCAGATCCAAGCTGCATTTGTGACCTACACCACAGCTCTCTCACTGCAACTTGGGATCCTTAACCCACAGAGAGAGGCCAGGGATTGAACCCATAACCCCATGGACACTAGTTGGGTTCATAAGAGCCACAAGGGGAAGTTCCCAGGGCACATTTCTAGTGCAGGTTGGGAAACTGTGTAAGCATGAATTCCGTCATTCAGTAGATTTATATGCTGGCGCTAGCAATACAGGGAGGGACAGAACTTGTTTTTTGCCCTCAAGGAGCTGTTTAACCTTAGTGTGTGTGTTAATGTGAAGTGTTGCCGTGGCACAACGTAGTGGAAAGAAATTGGTCACCAAGAAGTCTGTAAGTCTGGGATTAAATTCTGTCTCATCCAATTGCTAGCTTGAACTTGAGCCAATGACCTACCTTCTCTGTTGGTTAGTTTGTTGTTTGGTAAAACAGAGGTCATAACTCTCCTTGCATGGTAGAGAAGAGGAATTTACTGAGAAATATTAGTTTTCGTCCCTATATATCATTTATTTGCAAGTGGCCATTTGAGAACTTTCCAAAGTGCCTGAACATATTCTGAATGACTATTGCAAATTTTGCAAGATAATTAATGACTATTAGAATATAAATGGCATATCACCTCTGACTCTAATATGTGATTACCAACTAGAATCGTAGTTTGTTTTCTTCAGTGATGAGGACAGTTGCTCTGTCCTCACTATGTGTCAAGATTAAAATCCTCAGCTTTGAGGATGTCCTAGTCTGGGTTGGAGGAAGAGCTCAGAGACCACCTTGCCAGTTGGAGAACCAAGAACTAGAACTCAATGATCCTGTTTTCCAGTTTTGTGATTATCCCATCAAGTCATAGTATTATGCTATGAGTTACAGAAGAGACAAGGATAAATAGGATATGTCCTTGAACTTCTGCAATTTGACAATCTGACTTAAGATATTTAAGCAACTTTACTTTGATGAATTAAATCAGCAGCACTGATTTCTCTAGTAACAGAGAGGGTATTTTGGGGGGCATATCTCAAGGTAACATGGATAATATTATGGATTTAGAATTGTTCTAAATATTTTTCTGAATTAAAAAAAAAATCTGACTTCCAGTTACAAATGGCCGGATATCTCTCCATGGGCTTGATATTCTTACTATCCATCTGTTTCTCTTTCTCTCTGCACACACAGACATAAACACAGATGCACTTGAGCTACTGCTAAAGGTCACATACAAGAAGTTTGCAGTGAGAAAAGAAAAAGTAGGTAAAACACATGCATTTAGCTCTTTTTAGCCTATAATTTTGAAGGCTCATTCTTTAAGGGAAGGCCTGGGCTCTGCTTAAAATCTAATAATTCCAGAGTATTTTACTCAGGATCTTCAATAAACCCTCTTTCTTTTCTGGTCAAGGCAGAGATTTTCTTTCTTTTTTATTTTTTTGTCTTTTTGCCTTTTCTAGGGATGCTCCCATGGCATATGGAGGTTCCCAGGCTAGGGGTCCAATTGGAATTGTAGCTGCGGGCCTACACTAGGGCCACAGCAACTCAGGATCCAAGCTGCATCTGCAAACTACACCACAGCTCACTGCAACGCCGGATCTCTAACCCACTGAGCAAGGCCAGGGATCGAGCCTACAACCTCATGGTTCCTAGTCAGATTCGTTAATCACTGAGCCACGACGGGAACTCCAAGGCAGAGATTTTCTTTACAGTAACACTTTGCCTGAAGTCAGTCATACAAGGACTCACAGAAAAATCAGTCTCTAATGTACAAATCGCTCTTTTCTTATTACCGATGTTAATTGGCATTTGGTCTTCGTATGTGAAAACTGGAGACTTTGTATTTTCACACACAAATAATTAAGTTGAATATATAATAACTTGTCTGAGAGAAAATAAGTGAGTTTTGGTTTTTCATCATCATAGATGAAGTACAATAGCAGGAGGTTATAGGTCTAAACTTCTTACAAATTGAGGAAGGCCCAAATAAGATAATTCCTGATTTATAGCAGAGGCACTAAAGTTTACATAAGAAACAATGACTTGGTTTTCTCTTTTTAAAAATGCGGACCAGACAATGAAATGTGTTAGTATATGTAAAACACTTAAAACAATGTCCAATAGATAAGTGTTCAATAAACATGAGCTGTTATTATCATAAGAAAGTATTTTCAGAAGAACTATCTGGGAGTTCCCATTGTGGCTCAGCGGTAACAAAGACGACTAGTATCCATGAGGACTCCGATTTGATCCCTGGCTTTGCTCAATGGGTTAAGGCTCTGGTGCTGCCATGAGCTGTGGTGTAGGTCGCAGATGCTGCTCAGATCCTGCATTGCTGTGGCTCTGGCCGGCAGCTGTAGCTCTGATTCAACCCCTAGCCTGGGAACTTCCATATGCCATGGGTGTGGCCCTAAAAAGACCAAAGAAAAGTACGTATCTGTATACGAAATAAAAGATACTATGGAACACTGCACTTGAAGAAAGCTCACAGATTGCCTAATATTTTATATCACACCTTAACAATGATTTTACGATGTGAAACAACATTCTGACCATGTTTGGAAAAGACCGATTTAGTCCTTAGTTTCTAAGGACCAACATCATGTTTTCCATCACAGGATTAGAAACAGTACAAGAAATACAGTAAAAGCAAACAGTCAATAACACCAGGGGTGACATTATTCTTTCAAAAAGACAGGAGAGGAAAAGTACAACAACTGAAAGTCATCTTGCTAAGACACTTCTTGCTTTCTTTTTGTCACCCAGCATGTCCCCTTTGTGTTAATTAGAGGTCAAGTGTGCTGATTAAGGAACCCATTTCTTTGACCCACATTCAGGCTTGGGACCATACAGGGAAAAAAAATCCAACCTAGGGAAATTTCAGTTACATTTGTTTTCAAGTGCATGTGTATTTTTCCTGCCATAGAGCAGAATTATTAGATAAAAAATAATTAGGACTAATGGATTTGAGACAACACACAAACAGGACTGCATTCCTAGGGCTGACAGACATCTGACAGATTGGTAAATATCATGGTGCTGAAATACTGTCAACCAAAGCATTTGTGGAAAAGAAAATGCCATGCAATAATTCCATTCAACTAAAGAAATGCCTATTTAATGTTTGGGAGCTTCTAATTAACTTCAGGCAACTGAAGAGATTTCTTGTTAGGGAGGAAGTGGGGGGTTTAGATAACTGCAGTCTGAACTAGTTGTTTAGAATAACTTTGACTTGCAGCAGTGGAAAGCCAACTTGGTATCAAATTCTCCTTTACCATCATCATTTCAGTCATGCCAGGTTCTTCACATCAAAGGCCAGGTTCTTCTCTTGGTTTTTGTCTTGGTTGCCCCAGGCCTTTTCTTTATTTTTTTTCTTTCCATTAGAGGACATCTCTGCCTGTTATGTAGCCAACAAAGGCCCAATGAGAAGGAGCTGGAAAGAGAAGAGGAAGAGAAACGAGGGAAGCCAGGGCGTTTCAAAGAGTTTCAAAAGCTTTGGGAGTAGCCTTGCACACTATGAAGAGTTGAACAAGCACTGTGATCACATCTGTGTCACTGAGATCTGCACTGCCTTTAACCTCTACTGCCTTTTCAGACACAGTGAACTCCACTTGGGTGCTTATTGATGGATTAAGCAAGGAGTCATGATTGCCCAAGCCCACAGTGTGAATAAAAATGAAACTTTCTGGGGATTTCTGCAATGCAAGGCAAGTTGAACTTGCAAGACCTCAACGAGTCATCCCACTCTAAGATTTTATGAGTCTTTTGATTCCAACCATTGGACAACATTCCTTGAACTGCTTTTCCTGTGTTGGGGGTCAGAAAATGACTTCTGGTCTTAGTTCAGCCATGAAGTGGCAGAAAGGAAGCCTTTCTGCTTCCTCAGTGTAAAAAGAGGAGCTTCGATTAGGTTAGCATTCTTCCATTCTCACGTTCTGTGTGATTCTGTGTAAGTTTCACCATCCTTGCCTGATGGAGGGAGAGTCATAGAAACGGAGGCAACCCCATGTATGGTGCTCCAGGGCATTGATTCTATAGGTTGGATTGGACAAACCATAGGGAGTAGGTTCTCTCTTTGCTAAACGCACCTTGGTCCTTAACTCTTGGGACAACCTCACGAATCTCTTCCCAGTTTTAGAGCTTTGAGTGTCCCCGAATATATGCTGTAAACTCTTGTCCTCATGTTTTTACATGTGGTATTGTGCGCTCTGTGAGATTAACAAATAGGGGAGATATGTGCAGCGTATGGGTAGGAAGTGGTTTCCTTAGCAACGATTGCAGTAAGAAAAATACAGCTAAGGATGTGGGTTTCCCCCTACTTTCATTACCCCTAAATCTAGCCCCTACCCTATACTTAATCTTCCTTTTTTATTGTAAGATTATTACACTCATGCACTCCTATGAGAATCTATTATAATTTGGAAGTAAACCAAGATTCTATATGTGTACATAGCACAGTGGGGTTTTCACTGCTGTTCGGGCTGCTATAGTTAAAGCACATGTGGGAGTTCCCTGGTGGCACAGTGGGTTAAGGATCCAGTGTTGTCACTGTTGTGGCTCAGGTCTGAACCCTGGCCAAGGAACTTCCACATGCTGTGTGTCAAAAAAAAAAAAAAAAAAAAAAGCACATGTGTATACCTGTTTAGAAATCTAAATAACTTATTATTATTATTTTTTTGTCTTTTTATCTTTGGAGGGCCGCACTCTTGGCATATGGAGGTTCCCAGGCAAGGGGTCCAATTGGAGCTACAGCCACCGGCCTACACCAGAGCCACAGCAACACGGGATCCAAGCCGCATCTGTGACCTACATCACAGCAATGTTGGATCTTAACCCACTGAGCAAGGCCAAGGATCGAACTCACGTTCTCATGGATGCTAGTCGGGTTTGCTAACCACTGAGCCATGACGGGAACTCCTAAGTGACTTATAGAAGTTGTTGTCCTTTACCTTTGCTGGATTTCCATGCTCTTTGTGCCTATTTCTTCTTAATGTCATTTCAACATGCAAACACCCACAACTATAAAAACCATCATGTGTAAATGTTGAGGCAAATCAGATGTTTACTTAAGGTCTTCAGGACAGGAAGAGGTTATAAGTCGTGTTGTCATTTTATAAAGTAATATTTAGTCCCTGGCTAGGCTGCTCTCTTTAATCTTTTTTAAGATAAGCCTCTGCAATATGATTTAATCATATGAGCCTCTTGAAGTTTTTTCTTTTTTAATTTTTTAAATTACTTTTCCTGGCCGTGCCCGCAGCATGCAGAAATTCCTGGGCCAGGGATTGAACCCTAGACACAGCAGCAACAACATCAGATCCTTAACTGCTAGGTCACCAGGGGACTCCAGTTTCTTCTATTTTAACTTTTTAATTTGCTGTGATGGAGCAGAAACTTGCCTCAACTTGACAGAATTAGTCTATTAAGCCTCAATAAACACCCATAAATGTAACTTCCTGGTATAACTTGGCATTGCCTAAGCTCGGAACCTTCTGAAAATTAATTTAGTAGGAAACCAGAGGAATTCTCAAGAACATTCTGGTTCAGGTTTGATTCTGGAGATGCAGATTTGGGCATCGTCTCTCCCATCCAGTTGCTCAGAGATGGGAGCACAGTAGACTGAGAAGGTGATATTTCTGCTTTATTCTAGGCAGTTGGCCCACTAATTTGAATTGATCCTCTTCTTGACGTCTCCCTTGTGAGCTGCACAGGAGACAGAAGTCATGAGATAATTTTAGTGTCATTTCATCCACCATTACTTTCTCTCCAGATGTTATTGCTAAGGAGCCACCCACGACCTTCTTCCTTTTAGAGGAGAAAGCTTCCTGCTGGCATCCCAGGCTGAAGACGGGAAACACACTTGACCTCAATGGACCATGTGTGTGTTTCTTTGGTCTGAGGAGCTGAGATGTGTATTCCCCTTCCTCATTTCTAGAGTGCTCTGTTTTTTTAAATAATGGTGAAACAACTGATGGCTACAAGGTGAAAAAAAGAAAAAGAAAAAGAAAGAAGTTGGAACCTAAACAGTGATGTTTCTGAGATTCTCATGTGGCACAGAAAGGGGTCAGGTAAAGTATCCACCCAGTCCCCAGCAGAAAACCATGTGAAGAGAGGCTTTCAACTGTGGCCATTAGGTACACCCAGAGTGGGGTTCCCTCATGAGAGGAGGCTGGGGTGGCAGAGGATGGTGTTCCTGGTGACAGGAGGCTGCGGTTGAACGTAAGTGTGATCTTAAGACTGCCTGGTGGATTTGAGCCAATCCTTTTCTCCTGGAAATTACCCCCACTTGATCAAGTTTACTAATGTCTCTGAGTGCCTGTAAGGTCTATGGAGTTAGCAAACAAGCATTTCCAGTGAAGCCCCGAAATCTTCAGCATCCTATCATTTGTGAGGCCTTACTTAGATCACACATACTGTAATGTGCACTGGACAAAGACCCATCCCAAGAGTGTGAAAGAATAGATTCTACTGGTTTTTGTTCCTTCAGTTATTACGTGTTTCTACATTTTCAAAACGTGCTTATTCAAGCTCTTAAAGATATCAACAAATCTCATTTTTATAAAAAAGGGATTATTGGCCACGATTCTTCTTTGACTGTCTCCCATTTGAATTCTGGGCAGCCTCACAAACTAACAAGAGGTGCAGTTGTGCACAAATGAACGGGTAAAGATGCTTGGGGTGTGTGTTTTAAATAACAATGCAAATTTTAAAAAGCCTTTTAGGAAATCAGCAGCTTTTGCAGTCCACCTGCAAAACTGTTCACTTTACAATTCTTTCCTCCTGTTTAATGTGTTCCTCTCTTTCCTTGTTCCTCAACCCTTGGCGTATAGTCTGATATGGAAATGCCTTCCCTAGTTATTCTGTCTCGTGTTGTTTCCTCTGAGATTGGCAGGTAGTTCAAATTTCATTTCCTTCTATGCCTCAAGGAAAAACATTTGTCCCTAATTCCTACTTTTCCTATTTATATTTTCTTTCCCTGCCAAGGTACTTTTTCCTATAGTTCATATTCCCTCTTTCTTGCATCTCCTTACAGTTTCTAGGTCAGATGTACTCTTCCCTAGTTATTTTCTCCTTTACCCCAGCTTCCCTCTACTTCACTGTCTAGTTGGTGGGAAAGATGAGTTATGCTGTGAAGTGGTAGATAGCTCAATTTCTGACACCAAGAATCCCTTTCCCTACCCATTTTCACTCTAAAAGGATTCAAAGAAAATGAGTCCTGATCAAAGATTGAGTATAAACTATCTCTCAAAAGCAACAGGAGAAATTTTTCCCCAAATCTGCACCAACTGCTAGTTCCTTTCTGTCTTGCATATTTGCATTGGGAAGGAAGCGTTTAGGTCTGTATTTGGCGGGCGAAAGAACAAGAAGGGCTTCTGTCCCCATCGCCCCACTCCAAAGGGCTCTGGTTGGGTTGCCTGTGACCTCCATACTGCCAAATTCAGTGGTCACTTCTGTGTCCTTACCTCTCCCCGGCGCAGCCTCACTCATCTTCTCCTGCTGTCCTTCCCCATGCTGGCCACTTCTGTGCAATCTTCCTGGCTGACCCTTCTCTACTTCAAATGTCCATGCCTCAGAGTCTGGCCCAGTTCTTCTCTCTTCATTCAACCTCTTTCCTTGGGAATCTCTCTCTTCTCTCTCTCTCATTTTTTTTTTTTTTTTTGCTTTTTAGGACTGCACCCACAGCATATGGAGGTTCCAATGCTAGGGGGTGAACTGGAGCTATAGCTGCCATCCTACACCACAGCCACAGCAACATCAGATCCGAGCTGTGTCTGCCACCTACATACACCACAGCTCACGGCAACGCCAGATTCTTAACTCACTGATTGAGGCCAGGGGTCAAATCTGCAACCTCATGTTACTAGTCAGATTTGTTTCCACTAAGCCAAGATGGGAACTCCTGGGAATCTCATTTTTAAATATCATTTGTATCCTGAAGACTTCTAAGTGTAAATCACCAGTCCCAATCTCTTTCCCAAACTCCAGACTTGAAGAGATCTGGTTGTGCCGACATCGCTGAAGCTTTCCTCTTGATATCTCCAAGAGGTTATCGGATATCTCCTCTTGAAGAGGCATCTCACCTTGAACCATGACCAACCCAAACAGCATTCTTTACTCCCACTGTCCCTCACCTCCCTAACATGCTTTTCTCTCATCCTTTCCAATTCCGGCAAGTGGCATCTCTCTCCACCAGTTGCTCAGTCTGAAGTCATACCCCAACCCCACCTTTCGCCCACCACCATTTAGCTCTACCTTCAGAGTACATGGGGAATCCATTCACTTTTCACACCTTCACTGCTGCTACCCTTGTCCACGCCACTCTCTTTTATTGGATGCATGACTCCGTCATTTCCAAAGAGGTTTCCCTGTTTCTGCTCCTGTCCTTATTGTGGGACTTTGTCCACATAGCAGCCAGAATAATTTTCAAAACTGTAAGTCGAATTGCATCATATCCCTTCTTAGCCACCCCCCTGGAGGTCCCCTATGCCTATTCTACCCAGAAAATACTCTTCTTCTTTGCATTGTCTAGTACTTTTATTTCCACCAGAGCCCAGACCTGTAGAAAAGGTTCAGCCTCGCTGCTGTCTGGTTCCTTTCTCATAAACAACATGAACAAGAATATTTATAGATCTGAAAATCCTTTAAAGTATTTATTTCTGTGCAGGTAGAAAACTTCCTAAGTAACTCCCTCTTTTTGGAAGCATGGAGGGTGGGAACTTCAGGGACCAGTGGTGTTGTTTGCTCCTATTATCTGATCAAGGATACTGGGGAGAGTTGAGAAAAATAGTGTGAATTTGGGGAGATGGAGATGAAGAATATAATGAGAAAGTAAAACATGGCACAGGGGTTAAAAATGGGCACAATGAATAAATTCTTTCTTTTATAATTCGTATTGTAGTAGAATTTTATAAATTGAGTTGCTGCAGAAAAAGGAGTAATAAAATGATATTAATTAGTATCATACTAGTAATTACACTATTTGTCCCTGAATTTATATAATCTTTCTGCAAAGAGCTAAAAATTGTTTCAAAAGCCCTAATAGTATTATATTATTGGGCAATGTGTCTATAATAGACATTAGTTATATGGTATTAAACCAATCCACAGAGCTTTCTAAAGGTATAATAGGCTAATAAAACACCAGAAACCTAATTGCTACTCTAAGAATTTAGAATTAAAATTAGCTTAATGATAGGAAAAATTTTAATAGGAAAAAATATCCGCAGAACATTTGCTCTGATATAGTTTTTCACTGTAAAGAATATTAAAAAGATCAATAAAAGCAAAATAAGTATCCAGACCTTATTACACAAATATCGCTGTTAAATTTCTTCTTTTTCTAAGCTATCTTATTGTGTGGTTTTCAGAGCCTTTTATAAGTCAGCCACTAGAGAGCAAACTTCTTCTTTTTATCAGTCTGCAGTGTTATTAAAAAAAAAAAATACATACCACGTGTATATACCGGCACTCTTAGAATAGCCTATTATCTCAGACTGTAAAATCTGATAATATAGCTTCTGAATGCCTGGGGCAGTGGGCGTGGGGGATGGAAGTGGGGAATTTTAAGGCCTTTATATTAAAAACATAAGAAAGAACAAGATAAGATGTTGTAATGTTGAACTACCTTCCTGGAGTGAAAATGAACCCTTCTGCTAATGGAGCTTAAAGTCTTAGGTTTCATCCCCTGTAATAAAATACGATAGGCATTGTTTGGTCTGACAGGCATCCTGGGTCTTTTATTCCAGGCGAGGGTAATAGAAATGATACTGGAGCTCAAAGAAATGATACTGTTTCCAGGTAGAAATGTGGATAAATTACATTGTCAGTTACATTACAGCCTTTCACTCCAGAGGTCTGAGTCAGGCAAAGAAAGCTGCCAGTGGAGGAACTTTCTCATCTATTGCACAAATTCCCACTATTGACATTTCTTCCAAAGGTCAGTATGAGCCCCAAAGATCAATACACAGGCAGATCTATCTGCTAAAGGGTGCCAGAGAACAGATGAGGGAACGTAGGAACACTGGGGACTCTCCCCCAACTTACCAGGCCCCAGAAGTTATTTCCCAGGCAGCGTTTTGACCAAGATTGACAGAAAAAGTGAGTAAAGCTGCTTTCTCTTCTGTGTTCTGTTAACAGGGCCCTAGGAACTCACTGCTGAATAGTCATTGGAATCAAATTTCATCATTCTCATCTGGGCTTTGGGATATCTGAGGATTTACCACCTAGAATTTGGACTTTTGGGGTATTTTTACAAAATAACGATAGTTAGATTATACCAGCTATCGAAGAAGGGAGATTTCAAAACCTTCCAAGGAAACACTTTCAGGGGTTTATAGGCTATTCCTCTTAGGCAATATATATTTTCTGTCGAATTGACTCAAGTGAAAGTGTCAATATTTGAACAATTTGTCCTGTAAAATGGCAATTTCGCAGGCTTTGGCCTAACACGTGATACTACAGGGTCTTCTGTGGAGAGACCTCCATCCCCAGCTCAGGCTTCCATCAGCCATCGTTACACACCCACCACGCTCTCAGCGCTGTTCCCGCGCAGCTCTGGGAACAGGAGCAGGAGCAGGGACCACTTCCCTTCAGGGCACTGCGGTGAGTGCTCTCAGACATTAAGGACCAGCAGACCAGTCCTGCCTTTGCAGCGCTTGCATCCTAGTCTGAGGAGTGGACAGGATTGCTCACTCTAACGAGGATGAGGCCGTGCTATGTTCTCTAGAGTTGAACAGCTGTGGGACCAGGAAAGGGGGCTGAAATTCGATCCTGAGTGGGGGATTCCTGGAGTCTTCATGGAGGAAGGGACACTCCTTTTTGGGAGCTGATGCTTACCTGGGAGAGGTGGTGATTTAACTGGGACTTGAAGAATGCTTAAGCTTGTTCTTACAATTTCTGTCAGAAAGCTGCAGCTGAAATTGTTAGTATCCCCAGGTGGCAGTGGTCCTTCTAGAACCACACGAAACTTGGCACAGTGGAGGCACCCTCCCAAGCGCCTGAGCCAGTGCGATGTAGTGGCTGGGAACACTGACCCTGGAGCCAGACTGCCCTTATGGAATGGCTGTGTGACCTCGAGTAGTTTATTCAGCTTCTCTGTGCCTCAATATTCCTCACCTGTAAAATATGGGTAAATGATAGGACCTATTTTTGGTCTCCTCTGGAATTCTGACAGGGCTGGACATTTCCACAGGTCTATGGGTAACCTAACAAAACTCTTTTCACTGACTCACTAAGGGAGCCCCAAGAAAAGAACTTCGGTGAGCTAGACTTGAGGAAGAGGGCGTCAGGTATGTGTGTATGTAAACTTTAGGTTTACAAGCAAATAAATGAAATCTCGAAAGGACTGTTTTGACTTCCATCTAAAACCCCAGGGCCCTGGTGGAATGCCTCTTGTAGCGGGTAACTCAGGGCAGCTTTGGTGGACTGACAGTTCCAGGGGCCAAAGGCCAATGCTGTCACCTCTGAGGCCCCAGGGCTTCTGCTGGGTGGCAGAGGCCACTGGCAGATCCTTACACAGTGGAAGCAGCTCCCTTGTCTGATACTACCTAGCATTATTCTTGGACATATTCGAGATAGCCCCTAGGAATGTCCAGAAATTTGGTGGTGGGGTAGTGTGGATGGGGTGGGGTAGGGTGGGTCGGCGAGTTTGGAGTTGGGGAAGATGGGAGCCCTTTGCAAGGAGAAGGGTCCTATAATAGGAGGCAGGGTGAAAGTCTGAGAAAGGAAGAGTCTGACCTGATGCTGCCCCATTTGCATCTTTCAGGCCGCTGTGGTCCAGGACACATCAGTTACATGTGAATCCCTTCTGGCAATTCAGCAATAGCCATTGTAATTTTCAGGTCAGAAAAAAAATTTTTTTTTTTTTGTCTTTTTGCCATTTCTAGGACCGCTCCCTCGGCATATGGAGGTTCCCAGGCTAGGGGTTGAATCGGAGCTGTAGCCACCGGCCTACACCAGAGCCATAGCAATGCAGGGTCCAAGCCACGTCTGCAACCTACACTGCAGTTCATGGCAACGCCAGATCCGTAACCCACTGAGCCAGGCCAGGGATCGAACCCGCAACCTCATGGTTTCTAGTCGGATTCACTAACCACTGAGCCACGACGGGAACTCCAGGTCAGAAAAGTTTTTAAAAAGTTCTGCCCATGCCTAAGAAAATAATATATCTTGTGAGTAGTTAAAATTAGATTAAAATTACCCTTAGCTTATCATGCAGTGATAACTACTTTTGATGTAAATGTATTTTGATGTATTTCCATGTAGATTTTACCCTGACAAAAGACATGTATATTTGGAATTTACTAAATTCGGTAAATGAATTTAAATATATATCAATATAAAAATTTTACCATTTTTTATCCCCCTTTTTTCACTTAAAGTTATATGTTGAATATGTTCCTACATTAACTATGATTGAAAATATTGTTTGGATTTCCTGTTGTGGCTTAGTGGAAATGAATCCAGCTAGGAACCACGAGGTTGCGGGTTCGATCCCTGGCCTTGCTCATTGGTTTAAGGGTCCGGCGTTGCCGTAAACTGCGGTGTAGGTGGCAGATGCGGCTTGGATCTGGTGTTGCTGTGGCCCTGGCATAGGCTGGCAGCTACAGCTCCGATTCGACCCCTAGCCTGGGAACCTCCATGTGCCCTGGGAGCAGCCCTGAAAAAAAGCAAAAAAAAAAAAAAAAAGAAAGAAAGAAGAGAAAACAAACATTATTTAATATGTACTTCCTTATATAGGTTGCTGTTAATTTTTAAAGTCATTTTTATTTTTTTTTATTTATTTATTTTTAGTTTTTATCTTTTGAGGGCTATACTTGTGGCATATGGAGGTTCCCAGGCTAGGGGTCAGATCTAAGCTGTAGCCACCGGCCTGCACCACAGCCACAGCAACGCAGGATCCGAGCTGAATCAGTGACCTACACCACAGCTCATTGCAGCACAGATCCTTAACACACTGAGCAAGGTCAGGGATCAAACCTGTGTCCTCGTGGATACCAGTCAGATTTGTTTCCACTGAGTCACAGTGGGAACTCCCATATTTATTTTTAGTTAGAGCACAAGTTTCAAATATTCTACAAAATGGAACAGTGCTAAATGGCATAAGAAAAAACAATCCCTTCTCCACTCACCTTTATGCTGTGTCTCAAGAGGAACCACTTTCAGTACTTATATATCAGCTTCCTTTGATATTTACTTGCATATTTAAAACCCATGTTAATATCCTATTATTTCTCCATTTGCCAAATTTAGAACATATGGTGAAGACTTATATTCACCCTCTTTCTTAAATCTTCCTGATGTAATTTCATTTTAATTTTTAACTAAGTACACATTCAGTGTTTTCACATCTAGTATGTGAATATTGTTCACTACAAGATGTAAGTAATATGCTGTGATTATGCTTTTTTCTTACATTTTTTTCTTGGAGTTAACAATTGCCATTTTTATTTGCTTAAATTTCTTTGACATATGATAAGCCTTCCTACCTTCTAAGAACTCTGTGAAATGGCTCTCTATACAATTTTCCACATGATCAAACTCGTCATATAATTTATCAGTTCTATTTTATCCTGCAAAATTCCTTCCAAAGCCCTTTGACCTCCTGCTTCATTCTGGACTGGTTCTCCCTAGGGCAGCAGC
The DNA here is from genome assembly GCF_016906955.1 of Phacochoerus africanus. Lineage (NCBI taxonomy): Eukaryota > Metazoa > Chordata > Mammalia > Artiodactyla > Suidae > Phacochoerus > Phacochoerus africanus. The sequence continues at coordinate 56,128,701 of NC_062545.1, forward strand.
CTCTAGATTTTTTAAAGGATGGACTTATCAATTTTCAAAAAAATACCTTCCTCTAATAGTTGTATATTTATTTGTTGATAAAATGTTTTTCTGAAATAGCATGTGCATAATGAAACAAACACCAGCAGAAATTTTAAAAGACAAAAATGAAAATAAATGAAAAGAAGACATTATTTCCTTCTTGTGCTCCCAACGATGGTCTTTTGTCCACTGGGAAGGGAGACCTCTGCTCTAGGCTTACTCACAATGATTGTCCTGGAACTTTCCTTTGCCATCATCCTAGGAACTCCTTTTGGCTCCGTTTTGTCTTGTACTTTGTTTCTTGGGTTCCATGTTTCTTCCTTCTGAGTTCTTTCTCTCTCTTGTTTAGATATAGCACATTCTCTGGTAGCTTCCTGAGAAGGAGAACAAGGGAGATTAGATTAATTTCCTGAGATTTTGCTTGGTGTTACCAAGGCAGTCTTTAAAAAGTACACTTTTTCTTTTCTTTTCTTCTTCTGTGTTTGTAAGTACATTTATGAGTTTACAGACGGATGTATTTCTTCTTCTTTTAGAGTTTTAGAAAAAAGATCGGGAATCACACAACAGGACTGCAAATAAGATCCTTAAAGGAGGGCTTGTTTCTCAAATCTAGAGAAAGCTAGGCCTTTTTCTTTTCTTTTCTTTTCAAGCTAGTTCTTTTCAAATGAAGCAAGTTGAGAGGGGAGAAGAAAAAGTCTTTTGCTGAGATTTCATCTGAAATATATGATAACTCTAAATGCCCCAATATCCAGTAAACTTCTGTATAGTACAGAACAGATCAGTTTGCCCAAGCAAATGACGAATACTTAATTTACTGTTTTGGCAGAATCACTGCTCCTGGATCCTACATTTCCACTTAATCTGAAATCGAAAGTGTCTTTCCAAAAAAGGGAAGGAGGAAACAGAAGGCTCTTCTCACTTCCTTAATGCCTGATGATGAATTGTTTTCAAATATCCCCATGTACCTGACCTTCAGCAGGAAATAATGGTACCTCGGATTGCTCAGCGCAGAGCAAAGAAGGGTCACGCAACTGGGTGTCCCAGATAAAAGTCCAATTAGTCTCAAAATAGTTGCTCACAGAGTAAAGAGAGGAAGCTGAGAAGGCACAGGCTGTAGCTCCCAAGTGCATCTTCCTTCTCTGTGATTAATTGCATTAACCAAACAGTGTTAATTCAGCCCAAGAGGAAGGTCAGGAGTTCCGTTCCCTTCTGTCTCCCCACCACTCTCTGAATGTCTACCCATTGAGTCTTGTCAACAACCAGGTGGTTTGCTTTTTTATCGGGATGATAAACAGAAGCACTGGTGAGAATTTCAAGGAAAAGCAGTCTTAGCAGCAGCTGGCAGCCAGCCAACATAGAGTTCTCTGGAGAACTGAAGACATTTTTATCCCCATCTATAGGTCTGGGGATTTGAAACAGTGTGATCATTCTGGGAAGACAAGTACAGGTTTATAAAATGCCATCTTTCGTAATAGTGCCGTATTATGTTTTTAACAGCTGGCTGATGGTTGCTTTATTCACCTTTCTGTGCACAATTTATCTGCATAGACCAGACTCAGCTGTGGATTATTTTCTATTGCGTCTACAATGATAAGACTAGTTATTTCTTGTGTTCAACCCTGGTGGGGAATTAGGTGGCCATCCCTCTGCCTCTTTGGTTTCACTCTCCTTAATTCCCAGGCATTTACTATCATCCAAATTGTGTTTGATTAGCATAAGCTAGATTTCCCACAAGAATTTCCTAATACATCTCTTCTGCAATGCAGTCCCACTTGGACACAGTAAGCCCCTCTTGTTCATCCGTATGTCATTCAAATAGATACCAAAGAGAGATGCATGAGCTCATGGGCACTTGGTGATGACAAAGGAGTGGGGTTATGGAAGGCAGCTCAGAAACCAAGGCAGTAACAGTCAAGATAAAGGCAGGAGAGGCAACAGAGCCTTCCTGACTGCTGTCCTCACGATCCAAGCTGTCAGCCCTCTGTTTAGGGACAAAAACTGATAACAAGGGAGTTGTGGTTCTTTTATTAAAAGAAAAAAGTCTCTGTAAAATGTGATCACATAAAAGAAGACTTTACTGCAGCATCAAAGAGAATCTCTTGCCTATCCTAGGACAGAAAGTGCAGAGGGACGGCAATTCTCTTTCAAGAGCTGCATGGCCTTTTCCTCTCATGGTGTCTCTTTGTGTGTATTGTGGTTTTTGCTTGAGAGCTGCATGTTTTTCTGAAACGTGATCTGTGGGGATCCTTTGAGACCCAGGTTGAAGTTGGGTCTCCCAACCCCAGCACTCTAGGAATTGTCCTCTTTGCTTGAAGCTTTTCAGACTATACATCTGGCATGACTCTGGATGGCAAGTCACATGAGGACTGACTTATGGCTTTGACTGTTCAGGGGAGATTGCTTCACCATCCACTCAGCACCAAGTCCAGAGAGACATGATCCTTGCTGCCACTTTCTGTGAACAGGGCTTTTTTCCCCCTCACTCATCTGTATAGCCACTGAAGGTGTAGCCCTCTGGGGCTCCAACTTGAGGTGAGGTGTCTTCAGTCAGATTGCCCCCATCTTTGCAACTCTTGCTGCAGAAGCCCAAAGGCTCCACAGTTTGGCAGAAACTTTCAGGGTGAAAGCCAGCTTCAATATTCACTTACTGAGCAGAATCCTTGCTCTGACTGCATTTCAATGATCTATAGAAAACTTTATTTCAGGTTAGCTCATTTAAAATAATTTTAAAAATATTTAGTTGTCTCAGATAATTTTTTTTTTTTTTTGAAGATCAGGAGTCAATCTCACAGTGTCTCTACTCTTCTGAGAATATTTCTTTGTTTTCCCTTTTCTGTTAGGCCAACTCAATTCTGTTTATTCAAATTTTTGGTTTTCCAGAATTCCAGCTCGTTGTGGTTTGGAGAACTAAGGCTTCTTTAGTTCTGATACTACTTCAGTTTCTTCCCTCAATGCTCCTTGCCCTGTCACTCCAATTCCGTAGTGAAAATTAAGAAAGGAAACTAATTTTCACGTTAAGCCATTCAGGTTCATAGGTGACTGGTCTCTGCTGTTGGGTCAGAGTCCACCTCTGATTTCTGTCAGGTGTGGAGAGTGTGTGTGTGTGTGTTTCAGGGGTCTTACAAAACATGACCACTTTTCCTTAACACAGTTTTGGGGCAGATGATTTCCACAGAAGATGATATGGGAAGGAACCATAAAGCATTTGTAGTACAAAACCTCTAAGAACAATACTCCCTCCTCTCCTGCCTTAAAAACAAACAAACAAACAAACAATTGGCTGGGTCCAAGGCAGAGGAGGTTTCTACAAAATCTTTTCTTAATGTGAGATGAGTGGTTCCTGCAAGGTGATGGCATGATAGCCCAAGTGTTAGACTTTGTATCAGTGTCATGGCCTTTAAACCCAGCTCTCTGTTGACACCCTTTGAGAGACCATGAAATTATTGCTGATGTGAAAACAAAAATAGACTCACCAAAAGCAGTTGAGGAACTACATGAGCAACTTTTATCAAGCAGTCTTTTCAAAGCATTAACAAATGTTCAAGAGCTAATTTAAGATGCTTTTTGTATTTCGACACTAGTGCAATAATGAAGTTAAAATTCGGTAGGGCATTGACCCCATCTCTCCCTCCAGCCACTGTCACTTTATAGCTAAATTTGAAAGCATTGTCTTAGGCACTGCCTCCACTTTCCACCTCCTATTTCTCCTCAAATCACTCTAATTTGCACCACAATCCTTAGCACAGCTCAGCAACTTCATGGGAACAGGATTTGTCTTTTGTTTCACTACTGTTTCTCCAGCAGGAACAATAATGCCTAACACATAATAGGCTCTTAATAGGTATTTGTTTAACCTATTTAAATGAAGACATTTATGCAAAGTTTTCAATAAGATTAGGAAACGCTTTAATAAAAGCCTAAGTTAGAAGAAAGGATAGAAAATCATTTCATAAGATCTCAGCTATTACAATACACAGAAAAAAGACTGGAAGGAAAGGTTAACAGTGATTCTCTGGAGTGGGATTATAAAGGCTGACTACTTTCTTTTTTGTCTGTTCTTTCCCCTATTCTGCTGATGTAATAATGATAGTTTATCTCAACAAACAAAAATGAAATCTGAGCAACAACATAAAGGACATGGCTTAGTATCTCAATGTGCCATACCTTCAGCCTCAAATAGCAACTGTTATTGTATTTATTGAAGATAATGTACTGGGTAAGATCCCATTTGATAAGTGCAGATAATTGTTCAGATGATAATGGATTTGTTGTTACCTATCACTGTAATTGTCTCATCTTCTAACCAGATAACAACCACTTTACTGTGAGACAATTGCTGCAACAACAAATGTTTATTTATTGAGTAGTAACATACATTACCTATTTAACCATCACACTAATCCTCTAAGGGAAGTATAATTTATTCCCAATTTTCAGATGAGGACACTGAGGTGTAGAGTATGTATGGAACTTGCACACGATCGCACAGCTAGTGAGTGGTCCAGATCTAGTTCTTAACCTGTGCTCTTGGGATTATGGCTTTTATTAGCATCCTCCAGAATAGTTTATCCTATGGGCAGAAGCATGATGCCAAATACAGTCTACAAACTCCACCCAGAAACCTACCACTGCAGGAATGTTCAGGCAACTGCACACACTGCTGTAGGTGTGTTATTTTCCCTTTGTGGTTGGAAGAAGTGACAAGAGAGTTCATGGTTGGCTTGGATTGGGCTGGGTACGAGGCTACAATGAGAAGCACTTAGTGCAATTGATTTGAAGTGTTGTCATTGCTGAGGAATGTATAAAACCAAAAACATACTTTAAAAAATCTGCCCTGCACACAGATAAATGGAAGCCACATGTGCTGAACTGGGCCAGGACACCACATGTGGGCTGCTGGGAGGTCCAGATGTGTGGGAGGACGGGTAGCGTTGCAGCAGCCGTGACCCTTTGCCTCAACAGTCTCTGGGCATGCATTAAAAAGGAATGGAAACTTCTTCTTTTTTTTTTCCTTCCTATTGGGAAAGTTAAAGGCACATGGTAGAAAAAAAAAAGTACAGAAGAAAATACAATGAAACATCACCCCCCACCCACAACCCTCATTTCTTCTCCCCAGAAGCAAGCATTGTTAAAAATTTGTGTTCTTCCAGAAGTATTTTATTCATTAAAGTATGTATTCAGTATTTGTGTATATGCTGTTTGAAATGCACACTCATGTTATCAAATTACACCCACCTCCCATTTCTCCTCTCAATACATCTTGGCAGAGCTACCATGCACTGTTAGGCACAAGGCACTTGGCCAAGAGGAGAGTAGGGGCTGAAATTCAATAAACCGTGCTCTCCGGTAGGAGGCTGGGGCTGCCTGGAAGAGGAGCCCTTTCCTTAATTGGCACACATGTACCATTCTGGGCTCTGGAGTTTTTCTAGATCCACACACTCACATCTACTTCACTCTTTTTCACTATTGCAGAGAATTTCGTCTTGGGGATGAATAGTAACTACGTTCCTATTGGTGAACATTTGGGTTCTTCCTAATCCTATGCTCTTAGAAAAAAATGCTGAAACCGAGTTCCTTGTCTAAACATTTTGGTGCACCTGTGTGAACATATCTGAGGATCAAATTTGGGTATACCATTTTTGAGATTCTGAAACATTTGGTTTCAAAGAGACAAACTACATTGATTTTAAAAGACCTCAACTCCAGAGGAATCTCTTCTTTAATTTTTGTAAACAATATTTCAAATTCTCATCTATCATCAGCCTTGACAATTGACTTCCAGCTGCCACAGGAAGTGTTTGCTTTCTGCTCTTGGGCCTTAATCATCCACAGCAGGTGCCTTTCGCTCTTGAACCTACCCTCACCTCCTCCAGAATTGTTCTTACCACTCCCCAGAATTGTCTCTGTAGCAGGGTCTGAGGACTCCAGCAATGCTCTTTCTTGTTCTTGGGGAGGTTCTTATTCCCTGAAGTTCAGAAGAATCATAAATTTTTACCTGATTTCCATGGGAGGGTGTGGTTCTTTCTCACACTTCTGAAGGCCCTGGTTTCCTGCTGCTAAATATCAATACATCTTTTGACTCTTCAAAGTATACACAGTATAAGGCTGAAGTGAAGAAATTTAGGTGGAAGAATTATTGTTCTTAGAGGCAGGGTGGTGTAGTAAACAGAGCCAGACCTTTAAAATCATTTTAAAAACCTTTCAAATGGGAAATAGAATCCCAGCTCTGCCGTGATTGACAATGGATGTGTGTAAGGCCTTTTTCATGTAGCTAGAATCAGTGACTGGAGTTGTTACCAAACGCAAGATCATGTGCTCATGCACAGCGAGACCAGATTAAAGTGTTGGAGTTTGGAGCAGAGAAGGGTTTATGGCAGGGCCAAGCAAGAACATGGGTAGTTCATTCCCCCTGCTAGACCCTGAACTTCCCAAAAGGTTTCAGCAAAACTTTATTTATTTATTTATTTATTTATCATTTATTTATATATTTTTTCTACTGTACAGTATGGTGACCCAGTTACACATACATGTATACATTCTTTTTTCTCACATTACATGTTCCATCACGAGTGATTAGACAGAGTTCCCAGTGCTACACAGCAGGATCCCAGTGCTTATCCATCCCGAAGGCAACATTCTGCATCTATTTACCCCAAGCTCCCAGTCCCTCCCATGCTTTCCTTTTCCCCCTTGGCAACCACAAGTCTATTCTCAAAGTCCATGATTTTCTTTTCTGTGGAAAGTTTCCTTTGTGCTGTATATTACATTCCAGATATAAGTGATATCATATGGTATTTGTCTTTCTCTTTCTGACTTCCTTCACTCAGGATGAGAGTCTCTAGTTCCATTCATGTTGCTGCAAATGGCATTATTTTGTTCTTTTTTATGGCTGAGTGATATTCCATTGTGTATATATACCACATTTTGCTAATCCAATTATCTGTTGATGGACATTTGGGTTGATTCCATGTCTTGGCTATTGTGAATATAGCTTCAGCGAACATGCCAGTTTGTGTGTCTTTTTTAAGGAGAGTTTTGTCTGGATATATGCCAAAGAGTGGGATTGCTGGGTCATATGGTAGTTCTATGTATAGTTTTCAGCAAAGCATTTTTAAAGGCACAGTAATAGAGGGGTATGGTTAATTGGTGCAAACCTCTTGGTGAAGGAATTCTTTGTTCTTGCAGCTGTCCACATAGTTCAGGTCACCATGTTTTTGTAAACCTCCAGCAAGACAAATGTTATTCTCTGTTCTGTGAATTTTATCTCTGGATGAATGGAATCTTAAAGGTCAGAGCCTTGAGAATGGCTCTCCTGTATATTTTAGGTTATGGACAACATTGTTTTACAAAAGGTGCAGAGCCAGTATGACTAAACACAGGCAACAGAGCACAAAGGTTAAAGCAAAAGGAACAGATCTAATATGGAGTCATATTTCTTTTTTTAAAAAAATTACTCAATGAATTTTATTATATTTATAGTTGTACAACTATCATCACAGCCAAATTTTATAGCATTTCATCCCAAACCTCCAGCGCATCCCCCACCCCCCAACCTGTTTCATTTGGAAATTATACATTTTTCAAAGTCTGTGAGTCAGTATCTGTTCTGCAAAAAAGTTCATTGTGTCCTTTTTTTTAGATTCCACATGTAAGTGATAGCATATGATGTTAGTGTCTCACTATCTAATTTCATTTAGAATGATAATTTCTAGGTCCATCCATGTTGCTGCAAATTCCATTATTTCTTTCCTTCTAATGGCTGAGTAATATTCCACTGTGTATATGTACCACATCTTGTTCATCCACTCCTCTGTCAATGGACATTTAGGTTGTTTCCATGTCTTGGCTGTTGCAAACAGTGCTGCAATGAACATCAGCATACACGTCTTTTCAAGTCATGGTTTTCTCTGGATAGATGCCTAGGAGTGGGATTGCTGGATCAAATGGTAATTCCATTTTTAGTTTTCTGAGGACTCTCCATACTGTTTTCCACAGTGGTTGCACCAATTTACATGCCCACCAACAGTGTAACAGGGTTCCTTTTTCTCCACACCCTCTCCAGCACTTATTGTTTGTAGACATTTTGATGATGGCCATTCTGGCTGGTGAAAGGTGGTAGCTCATAGTGGTTTTGATTTGCATTTCTCTAATAATAAGTGATGTTGAACATCTTTTCATGTGTTTTTTGGCCATCTGTGTGTCTTTGGAGAATTGTCTGTTTAGGTCTTCTGCCCATTTTTTGATGGGAATGTTTGTTTTTTTTGGTATTGAATGGTAGGAAGTGTTCATAGATTTTGGAGATGAATCCCTTGTCAGTTGATTCATTTGCAAATATTTTCTTCCATTCTGTGGGTTGTCTTTTTGTTTTGTTTAGGGTTTCCTTTCCTGTGCAGAAACTTTTAAGTTTGATTAGGTCTCATTTGTTTATTTTTGTTTTTACTGTCAATATTCTTAAGAGGTGGATCTGAGAAGATGTTGCTGTTTTGTTTATGTCAGAGAGTGTTTGGCCTATGTTTTCCTCTAAGAGTTTTATAGTGCCTGGTCTTATATCTAGGTCTTTAATCAGTTTTGAGTTTATTTTTGTGTATGGTATTAGGGAGTGTTCTAATTTCATTCTTTTACATGTGGTGGTCCAGTTTTACCAGCACCACTTATTGAACAAGCTGTCCTTTCTCCATTGTATATTCTTACCTCCTTTGTCATAGATTAGTTGACTGTATGTATGTGGGTTTAATTCTGGGCTTTCTATCCTGTTCCACTGATCTATATTTCTGTCTTTGTGCCAGTACCATATGGTTTTGCTGACTGTTGCTTTGTATTATAGTCTGAAGTCAGGGAGCCTGATTCCTCCAGCTCCACTTTTTTTTTTTTTTCCTCAGGATGTCTTTGGCTATTCTGGGTCTTTTGTGCTTCCAGAGAAACTTTAAAATATTTTGTTAGAGTTCTGTGAAAAATTTCCTTGGTAATTTGATAAGGATTGCATTGAATCTATAGATTGCCTTGGATCGTATAGTCATTTTTATAATATTGACTCTTCCAATCCAAGAGCATGGTATGTCTTTCCATCTGTTTGTGTCATCTTTGATTTCTTTCATCAGTGTCTTATAGTTTTCAGAGTACAGATCTTTTGTCTCTTCAGGTAGTTTTACTCCTAGGTATTTTATTCTTTTGGATGTGATGGTAAACAGGATTGCTTCCCTAATTTCTCTTTCTGATCTTTCATTGTTAGTATATAGAAATGCGGTCGATTTCTGTGTATTGATTTTGTATCTTGTGACTTTGCCAAATTTACTGATGAGCTCTAACAGTTTTCTGGTAGCGTCTTTAGGATTCTCTAGGTATAGTATCATGTCATCTGCAAATAGTGATAATTTTACTTCTTCCTTTCCAATTTGGATTCCTTTTATTTCTTTTACTTCTCTGATTGCCATGGCTGGGACTTCCAAAATTGTGGTGAATAATGACAGTGAGAGTGGACTTCCTTGTCTTGTTTCTGATCTCAGAGGGAATTCTTTCAGCTTTTCACCATTGAAAATGATGTTAGCTGTGGATTTGTCATATATGGCCTTTATTATGTTGAGGTAGGTTCCCTCTGTGCCCACTTTCTGAAGTTTTTTTTTTTTTTATCAGAAATGGGTGTCGGATTTTGTCAAAGGCTTTTTCTGAGTCTTTTGAGAGGATCAAATGGTTTTTATTCTTCAGTTTGTTAATGTGGTGTATCACACTGATTGATTTGAGGATATTGAAGAATCCTTGCATCCCTGGGATAAATCCCACTTGATCATGATGTGCAATCCTTTTAATGTATTGTTGGATTCAGTTTGCTAGTATTTGTTAAGGATTTTTGCACATATGTTCTTCAGTGAAATTGGCCTGTAGTTTCCTTTTTTTGTGGTATCTTTGTCAGGTTTTGGTATCAGAGTGATGATGGCCTCATAGAATGAGTTCGGGAGTGTTCCATCCTCTGCAATTTTTTTGGAATAGGTACAGAAGGATAGGTGTTAGCTCTTCTCTAAATGTTTGATAGAATTCGCCTGTGAAGCCATCTGGTCCTGGACTTTTGTTTGTTGGAAGTTTTTTAATCATAGTTTCAATTTCATTACTTGTGATTGGTGCATTCATCTTTTCTATTTCATCTTTGGTTAGTCTTGAAAGATTGTACTTTTCTAAGAATTTGTCCATTTCTTCTAGGTTTTACGTTTTATTGGCATATAGCTGCATGTAGTAGACTCATGATCCTTTGTATTTCTGTGATATCCATTGTTTCTTCTCCTTTTTTCCTTTATCCTCTCACTTTCAATTTGTATGTGTCCCTAGAAGTGAAGTGGGTCTCTTGAAGACAGCATATGTATGGATCTTGTTTTTGTATCCATTCAGCCAGTCTGTGTCTTTTGTTTGGGGCATTTACTCAATTTACATTTAAGGTAATTATTGATACATATGTTCTTATTGCCATTTTTATCAACTGTTTTGGATTAGCTTTTGTTTCTCTTTTTCCTTCCCTTCTCTTGTTCTCTCCTCTTGTGGCTTGATGACTATTTTTAGTGCTGTATTTGAGTTGATTTTTCTTTTCTTTTTTTTTTTTTTTTTTGGTCTTTTTGGCATTTCTTGGACCGCTCCCGTGGCATATGGAGGTTCCCAGGCTAGGGGTTGAATCGGAGCTGTAGCCACCAGCCTATGCCAGAGCCACAGCAACACAGGATCCGAGCCGCGTCTGCAACCTACACCACAGCTCACAGCAACGCCGGATCGTTAACCCACTGAGCAAGGGCAGGGACTGAACCCGCAACCTCATGGTTCCTAGTCGGATTCGTTAACCACTGCGCCACGACGGGAACTCCGATTTGTCTTATTTATTTGTGTATCAATTATAGATTTTTGGCTTGTAGTTACCCTGAAGTTTTGATATAGGAGACTATATATATATATAATTGTTTTAAATTGTTGGTCTCTTAATTGTAAGTGCATCTCCAGTGTCCTGCATTTGTACCCTCTTCTTCTTATGATTTCTGATTTTGGTAGCATAGTTGTGTGTGGATGATTTCATATTTTTACTGTATATATGCCTTTACTAGTGAGCCTTGTCATCTGTGGTATTTTTGTTTCCAAGAAAAGAGTTTTGGCCTTTTTTTTTTTCTGCCTAGAGAAGTTCCTTTAGTATTTGTTGTAAAGCTGGTTGAGTGTTGCTGAATTCTCTTAGCTTTTGCTTGTCTGTAAAGCTTTTAATTTCTCCTTCAAATCTGAATGAGAGCCTCTCTGGGTAAAGTAATCTTGGTTGGGGGTTTTTTCCTTTCATCACTTTAAGTACATCATGCCACTTCCTTCTGCCCTTCAGTTTCTGCTGAAAAATCTGCCAATAACCTTATCGGGGTTCCCTTGTATATGTTTCTTTTCCCTAGCTGCTTTCAGTATTTTCTCTTCGTCTTTAATTTTGGTCAGTTTGATTAATATGTATCTCGGGATGTTCCTCCTTGGGTTTATTTTATGTGGTACTCCTTGAGCTTCCTGGATTTGAGTGAGTGGTTCCTTTCCCATGTTAGGGGAGTTTTTGCCTATTATCTCTTAGAATACTTTTTTTCTATCCCTTTCCCTCTCTCTTCTCCTTCTGGCACCTCTTCTCCTTCTGGCATCCCTTCTGGCAACATGGATGTTGGTGCGTTAAACGTTGTCCCAGAGTTCTCTGAGACTGTCTTCATTTCTTTTCAATCTTTTTTCTCTTCGGTTTTGTAGCTGTGATTTCCACTAGTCTGTCCTCCACCTCACTTATTCGTTCTTCTGCCTCCTGTATTATGCTGTTGGTTGCTTCTAATGAATTTTTTATTTCAATTATTGTATTTTGCATCTTTGCTTGCTTTAGTTTTAAATCTAGTATTTCTTTGCTCAATGCTTGCTGTAAATTATCCATCTTTGCCTCCAGTTTATTTCCAACGTCTTGCATCATCTTCAGCATCATCAGTCTAAAGTCTTTTTCCTGGAGGTTGATAATCTTCAGATCACTTAGCTGTTTATCTGGAGTTTTTTCTTTCTCCCTTATCTGAGTCATAATTCTCTGTTTTTTCATTTTTATAGGTTTTTGATGTGGTCTCCTTTTTGCAGACAATAGAGTTATATCCTCTCTTACTTCTGAGGTCTGCTGCCTTGTGGCAGAAGTTGGTAAGGGGGCTTGCTGTAAGCTTCTTGATGGGAGGGACTGGTGCCTACCCACTGGTGGGTGGGGCTGATTCCTACCCCTCTGGTGGGTGGGGCTTTGTCTGTGGGTGAGATTAGAGGAAGGCTGTGTGCCTAGGGGGTCTTTAGGCAGCCTGTTTACTGATGGGTGGGGCTGTGATCCCATCTGGATTATTGTTTGGCCAGAGGCTCCTCAGCACTGATGGGCAGGGCCAGATTTTCCCAAAATGGCCATTTCTAGAGCAACACTCGCTGATGAATATTCCTGAGAACTTTTCCTTCAATGTCCTTCTCCCACAATGAGCCACAGTCACCCCCTGTTTTCCCAGGAGATCCTCCAAGAACTGCAGTCAGGTCCAACCCAGATTCCGATGGAGCGTCTGCTTTGCCCTGGGACCCAGTGCACGTGAAAACCTCTGTGTGCCTTTCAAGAATGGGGTCTCTGTTTCCCCCAGTCCTGTGGAGCTCCTGTGCACAAGCCCCACTGGCCTTCAATGCCAGGTGCTCTGGGGGCTCTTTCTCCCAGTGCCAGATCACCAGGCATGGGGACCTGATGTGGGGCTCAGAACTCTCATTCCTGTAGGTGAGTCTCTGTGATACAGTTACTTTCCAGTCTGTGAGCTGCCCACCAGTGGGGATGGGGTTGCTTATATTGCGTAATTGCCTCTGTACTGTCTTGATGTGGCCTCCTCTTTGTCTTCTGGAGTGGGATATCTTTTTGAAAGTTTCCAATCCATTTGGTTGAAGTCTGTTCAGCACTTTGTTGTAATTTTGTTGTTTTTATGAGAGAAGGTGAGCTCCAGTCCTTCTATTCCTCCATCTTCATTCCTTCTCCTAGAATGATATTTATTTTTCCCTTTTACAGAACTAATGGTGGTGGTGGTGGTGTGATGATGATAGCAATGTACTCTGTATGAATGATAAGGTGATAAGGTCCTGAGGATATGTGCTGGGTGTCCTACAGATGTAACTGATATTCACTCCATATAGTAAGCATCATACCTCCATTTTAAAGGCAAGGTCAGTTTGGGGTCAACATACCGACACTACTATATATATATAAAATAGATAACCAACCAGGATCTATTGTATCGCACAGGAAACTATGCTCCATATTTTGCAATAACCTATAAGAGAAAAGAATCTGAAAAAAAGTATAAAACTGAATCACTTTGCTGTATACTTGCCTATTTTTTTTTTTTTTTGGCTGTACACTTGAAAACTAACACAGCATTGTAAATCAACTATACTTTAATTTAAAAACAAAAGACAAGGCCAGAGAAGCAAAATAACTTGTTCAAGAATGCAGAGCTACTAAGGGGCAGGACTAGTATACAAGCCAAGCTCTTCCTCATGTGAGCTGGTATTCTTTTCTTATATATAAGAATAAAACTTTTTGTGGGTAAGTAAGCAATGTTTTAATGAGCCATGAGTTACATGGGTTCATGGGTTCATACTTTCTGCTTTCCAAAGACTATTTCTTTTCAATCTATTTGCATATAGCATTTGGATTTTAAGAGCAACTTTGCTGAGCAATAATACAAAAGATGCCATGTTAGGAGGATGGGTTTACTAACAGGGTTTGGGGATCTGAAGAATTAATAAAGAAGTCCTCGTGAGAGAACTTTTGATGTGCAATTCTATAAAAATGTATTGTCAGAATGGAGAAGTACTTTGCTGATCTTCTCTGTAGCCTTGAATATTTTACAGTCTGTTATGTATTTTTCTCAGTATGTACTTCAGCCCTAAAGAAACTTTCCTTTTTTTTTTTTTTATCCTCTATATTCATCTTTCCACCTATGAAACATATCAGGTCCTTAATTCCTTTCACCATTGCTAAACTGGAATCCAGACAGCTTATTTCTCTTATCTTTTTCTAACTCCATAGTGGTAGATTTTCTTGTTTCTTATCTCCTTTTGAGAAATATGACTTGTAGGATACATTTTGGGGTAAGAGGAAGGAAGATAAGGCAGCCTTGGGGAAATGCAGCCATGAAGCTTTGCCTTTCAGAAAGTGGCCTGTGTGGGTGGCTGCACACCTGACAGTGGCCTTTCCTCTGAACTTGACCATCAGTTTTCACATCATTATAAGGTTGTTTGAGGGAATCACTGAGTAATGCTGCAATTCAATGTGAATGTGTTCTCATTTACTCTTTTTTTTTTTTTTTTTTTAAATGGCTGCACCCACAGCATATAGAAATTCCTAGGCTAGGGAGTGAATGCAGGCCACAACCTACACCACAGGTGCAGCAATGCTGAATCCTTTAATCCACTGCAGTGTGCTAGGGATTGAACCTGTGCCTCTGAAGCCCCCTTGCCACTGCAGTCCTGGCTGGAACTCCTCGTTTACTTTTTCTGAACAAGTACTCTCACTTCTTTTTAGATAATCTAGCCCTGTTGTTTGGGATAAAGGATGAACATTTAACTTTTCTTTCTTTTTTTGGGGGTGGGGTGGGGCATATGGAAGTTCCCAGGCTAAGAGTCTGATTGGAGCTACAGTTGCCAGCCTACACCACAACCACAGCAACTTGGGATCTGAGCAGTGTCTTTGACCTACACTGTGGCTCATGGCAATATGGGATCCCAGACCCACTGAGTGAGGCCAGGGATTGAATCCACATCATCATGGATCCTAGTTGGTTGGGCTCATTAACATCTGAGCCACGAAGGAAACTCCTGAACATTTAATATTTTGACTTCCCTATTGTTACTAGATGCAGGTCTTTGTGCCTGATTCATAGTAAGGCCAAATAATACCTAAATGCTGGAGTTTGGAGCAGAGAAAGGTATATTGTGGGGCCAAGCAAGGAGAATGGGTGGCTCATGTCCCAAAAAACGCTGAATTCCCTGAACAGTCTCAGCAAAGCATTTTTAAAGGCCAGGTAAGGGAGGGGTATTGTAGGCTGTGTGATTCACATGCACAATTCTATGATTGGTTGATTTTTTTTCCAAGTTAATTAGCACATATTTATTAGAATATGGTATATGCTTTACACATTTATCTAGATCTGGGTGGCTACAAAAGAAACATTAGGTATGTTTCTTATCTCTAGGATAAACTCTTGTCATAATTGGTTAATGAGCAAATCTTTTTTTTTTAATTTTCCTGAAGTTTGATTTATATTGCTGAATTCGTTTCAGGTGTACAGCAAAGTGAATCACTTATACAAATAAATATATCCATTCTTTTTTCCACGTAGGTTGTTACAAACTATTGAGTAGATTTTCCTATGCTATATGGTAGGTTCTTGTTAATCACCTATTTTATACAGTAGTGTGTATGTTATTCTCACCCTCCCAATTCTCTCCCCTCAACATTTTCACCTATGGTAATCATAAGATTGGTCTTGAAATTTGTGAGTTTGTTTCTGCTTTATAAATATTTTCTTTTGTATCATTCTATTAGGGTCCACATATAAGTATATCATAAGATATTTGCCTTTCTCTCTCTGACCTACTTCACTCAGAATGAGAGTCTCTAGGGTTAGCCATGTTGCTGCAAATGACATTATTTCATGCTTTTTTATGGATGAGTAATATTCCATTGCATTTATATGTACCACATCTTCTTTATCCCATCCTCTGTTGATAAACATTTAGGTTGCTTCCATGTCTTGGCTATTGTAAATAGTGCTACAATGAACATTGGGGTGCATGCATCTTTTCAAATTATGGGTTTTTTTCCAGATATAAGCCCAGTAATAGGATTGCTGCATCATATGGTCATTCTATATATAGGCTTTTTTTTTTTTTTAAGTTCTATTGAGGTATAGTTGATTTACAATGTTCTATATTTAGTTTTTTTAAGGAACATCCATACTGTACTCCATAGTGGTTGCACCAGTTTACATTCCCACCAACAGTGTAAGAGGGTTCCTTTTCCTCTACACCCTCTCCAGCATTTATTATTTGTAGACTTTTTTCTTTTCTTTTTAGGGCCACACCTGCAGCATATGGAAGTTCCCAGGCTAGGGGTAAAATTGGAGCTGCATCTGCCAGCCTACTCCACAGCCACAGAAACATGGGATCTGAGCCACGTCTGCCACCTACATTGTAGCTTGTGGCAATGCCAAATCCTTAACCCACTGAGCAAGGCCAGGGATTGAACCCGCATCCTCATGGATACTAGTCGGTTTTGTAACCTGAGGAGCCACAACAGAAACTCCCTCTTTGTAGACTTTTTGATAATGGCCGTTCTGACTGGTATAAGGTGGTACCTCATAGTACTTTTGATTTGCATTTCTCTAATAATTAGTTATGTTGAGCATCTTTTCACGTGTTTTTTGGCCATCTGTATGTCTTCTTTGAAGAAATGTCTATTTAGATCTGCCCATTTTTTGATTGGGCTTTTTGTTTTTTTCACATAAGACACCATGAAATGTTTGTATATTTTGGAGATTAATCCCTGTCAGAGGTTTCATTTGCTAAATTTTTTTCTCACTCTGGATTGGTTTATGGGGAGATCACAAGGTGGTTAGCATTATCAATCCTCAGGCTCCAGCAGGTCCAGGGGCCACATGCTCGTGATCTTCAAGTAGTTAATTTCTTCCATTTGGTGGTGGTTTTAGCATCTGAAAAACTGAGAAAATATGCATCAGATACTATAATCTAAGTATTTCAGAAAGGAGCTTCAACAGAGGATGTGGGGGCAGTTCAACTTGCTGCATCCATCCAAAAAATATTTACGAGGTGCCTACTGGATACACAGCATGAGCTGAGAAGGATGTGACAGGTACAGTGATGGTTCTAGTCTATTTTGGATAGGGTTGCCAGGTCAACCATGGGAGGTTTAGGATTTCAGATATACGGCAATAATTTTTAAAGGGTAGGTATGTCCCATACAAAATTTGGGACATACTTAATACTAACCATTATTTACTATGTATCTGAAATTTAAATTTAACTGACATTTGGTATTTGAATTCACTAAATCTGGCAACCGTAATTGTGGAAAACTGACATATAAGCAATCACATGACAGCGGGGTAAATGCCCTGATTGGGATGCTCTAAAATGTTCCAGCTCTTATCTCTTGGTGTTTGCAGAGAAGAAACCCTGGTAGGGACTGGAGAGGCAGCCTGGCCAAAGGATTTGTCTCTGAGCTGATTAATCAGAGTTAGGATTGTCACAGTCTGGTCTTTGAGGGAAGGGGAAAATCAAGCAGAGTTTTGCGAAGGCACTGTATTATCTCATATATATATTAATTAAAACCCTTCCTGCTCCACTGCCACCCCCAAAGACAATCTTCAAGAAAACCACTGATATTGACATTTTGGGTGCCTACTGGGTCAGGTATTTAATTAGCTGTTTGGTTTCCATGTCCTCTCTCTCTGGCTATCAAAAGAATGGTGAACAAATATTTATGTGTTTAATAACTAAAGGGCTGAAAATACTGTATTTTTGGTGACCCAAGAGGGAAAGGAAAGGGACAAAGGGTACAAAATAATCAAACAGATTTGTTCTGTGTGTATGGGGGTGGGTTGGAGGCTTGCAGGGGGATGGAAGTAGGATTGGGGCTAGGAGAACTAAGAACCAAATATTAAAAAGCCATGTTATTTTAAGCAGTGTTAAAGGGACCAAAGTCCATCCCAACCAAAGACTTGGAATTTGTTTGCATAGATTTGACCTTGGTGCTTCAGTGTTAAGGGACTTAAGTAGGTTTCATCCGGAAAGTTGCTTGGAAAAGGTGAATTTGAATTTGACCATCTGTTTTTTGGCCATGCCCATAGCATGTGGAAGTTCCCAGGCCAGGGCTTGAACCCTTGCCACAGCAGTGACAACACCAGATCCTTAACGTACTGTGCCACAAGGGAACTCTGAGTTCAGCCTTAAAGGTCTGGAATTTGAGTGGGTGTAGAGGAGGAAAAAAGGCACTGCTCATAGGGAGAGTCAGACTCAATGACATATTTTTGTTACTGTGAACTCTGTGTGTGTGTGTGCGTGTGTGTGTGTGTGTGTGTGTGTGTGTATGTGTGTGTGTGCGTGTGTGTGTGTGTGTGTGTGTGTGTGTGTGTATGTGTGTGTTAGGAGGATCAAGGGGGCTGGCTGGTATGAAGGTTAGAGAGTGTGGCGATTCAAGACGACTCCCAGATTTGGAAACAGAAAGGTTATTTTTTAATTGATTAGATTTCAGACTCAAGGAGAAAGCTAAAGGAATTCATCTCACCAAACAGAAAAACCAATAATTGGAGTTTTCTGGGGTAGGTTGGTAAAAGTAGGGCAAAGCAGTGGTTTGAGTTGAGATAACATCTTGGATAGCTCAAGAGCTGTCCCACTTTTGACTGAATTACTCAAGAATTCAGAAAATTGCTTCACAGAAGTTATGTTCTTACAATCATATTCTGCCAGAGGCTTCCAGCAGGTGGTATATTAGGAAAAATATTTACATAGAAGAAGATAAAGAGTCATTTTATTTTGCTCCTAATCCATGTTACACCTTAATTGCCTTATGGAAAAGTCTTTTTGGCTTGGTCCTCTTTCTTGCATGGAAATATAGATCATGAGTGTTGGAAAACTGAAGTGCAGACTTCTGCCGCAGCAGGAAAATGCATTATTGTTGAGTTGGTTGTTTTATTAGAGATTTCTGCAGAGGCTGAATATCTTTATCGAAAATTCACAGGAAAGCCTGAGGCCAAGATCTTGAAAAATGAGAATTCTTTATCTGGAATCTCTTTAGATATACGGCAATAATTTTTAAAGGAGTGAGGAATAATTTAATAAGGAATTATTAAATTCTTTTGCTCCTTTACTTTCTGTCTTATCTTGCTAGTTATTTTAGTGCAGCTCTGTATAGTCATACTAATTTTTACCCATCTATGGCTTTTAACCATCCTTAATTCAATACACAGAGGAAACTTGTTTGATTTTTTTTTTTTTCCTGTTTGTGGAAATCAGGAAGGGTAGAAGATTTTTCACCCAAATACTCTTTATCCTGAGAAGAGGGAGCAGTGCTCCTGAATTCCCAGAAGAAGGTAATTTGGAGAGTCTGGACTCTAAGGAGTGTTTCAATGGAGGTATTTTCTCTGCATGTTGATTTCCCTTCTTGTAAGTTCTCTTTATTGCAGAACCACAGACCTTGAAAGGGTCTCTGGAGGATGCGTAGGAATGGCTTGTTGCCTCAGGCATGCACAGACGACAAGAATGGTGTGAAGCAAGAGTCTCAGCCTGAACAGACCATTCCAGGAAGGGCTCCATAGACCTTTATTGTTCATGTATTTAAGAAGTTCTGTTAGAGATGGGCTGCTAACTTTTGCTGTCAACATTTATAGCCAGTTACTAAATCATCCTTAAAAGCTCATCACAGATCCATTTCTAGAGATGTATGTGATCCAACATGGTGGGTTTTTTTTTTTAATCACGTTCTACTTTTTTTAACGTACACTTAAAGTACATGAAACCATATATTCATGTTTTCAAAGATTTGCATCTTTGTTAGAGTGAAAATTGCATATATACATTTTTTGATCTCTTTGTTAGTCTTTGTGTATAATATGAAGCTTGTATTTACAAAGGCAAAGCACACGTGAAGTAGTCACTGTCTGGTTAATTCAAGCTTATAAGCACTTTGCTTGACAAATACAAATAATTGAGGAGAATTGATGTTGGGGAACTTGTAGTTCCCAGAAAATTTCTTTAAATCTTTTTCTTTTTAAATAAGGAAATCATTCCTTGTGTTTAATCTGATTATAGAAGGAAAAAGATGAAGTTGGCTTCCAGCATCCCTAGCCTTTTCTTCTCTGCCAAGTTATTTCTACTTTCAAGTATCCAGTGCCCCAGGGACCTCTGTATTCCAGAGGTCCTCTGTTTTCAAATTAGCGACTAGAAAGGGTCCTGCTAGCAGGCATTTACATCATAGGGTAAATAAGGTGAAATTCGAGGAGCTGCTTTAAGGGGCTGTGGTTATTTCAGGCTTTTCCGTTTGTAGAATGTCTTTAGACATTTCTGGTGTCTCTGAGCAAGAGAGGGAACTGCCCTGGGGGCTGAGGACTCCTGAAATCCCATCTCACAACTGGCCTTGCTTTTCCACTGCTCTGAGTCAGGGAGGGAAAACTATATGTGGAGTCCTATTTACTAGTTCTAAGAATCTCAAAGCTATTTCTTGTTCTGTGGTCACAGTCCAGGTATACGTACACTCTTTACTAGATGGCAGGCACACGGAGTTAACTCAGTTGACTCACGGTGATCCCATGGAGGATAATTATTGTCACCTTATGTAGAGATGAGGAAGCTGAGGCAGGAAAAGTTAAGTAACTTGCCCAAGGTCAAGGCGGTGGAGCTACTAACTGGGTGGAGCCAAGTTGAATCCAGGCAGTCAGTTGGGCTTCAGAACACCTGGCATAGCTGCCCTTCTAGTAGCTGACTACTTTGATACCTTTAACTTCTTTGCTCATGACTGTTATTTTTTATTATATTTCATGGTTTCCAACCTTTTCAAAGTGTTTTTTACCCAAACTAAATATCATCCTATGGTGAGCGTCTAGTCTCAGCTAACCAAAGGATTAGTTCCCAGCCCTTGCATGTCAGCTGCCATTACTAGAACCTACTGTCGTTGACTGAATTGTTCTTATACATAAGCCTGAGTTCTGTTGACCAGAAGGAGATGACATATCTAATTTTCAACTTTTCCAAAAAGGCATCTCGAACCCCACTATTAGTTTTTGATCCATGATGATCCTTTCCGTCCAATCTATTTTTTTTAATGGCACACCCATGGCATATGGAAGTTCCTAGGCCAGGGATTGAATCTGAGCTGCAGCTGCAGCAATGCTGGATCCTTTAACCCACTGAACTGGGCTGGGGATTGAACCAGCACCTCTGCAGGGACCCAAGCCTCTGCAGTCAGATTCTTAACTCACTGCACAACAGTAGGAACTCCTATCTAGTCTATTCTTAATACCTCTGGTTTTGCTTTACATCCCCAAACCTTGTACAGCAGGCATTGGCATTTGCAGACATTAGAGTATGGGGTTTTGTGTGCGTGTGTGTATATAAGTGACCCAGATAGGTGGTTATTTGTTGTTTTACTGAAGCAAATATTTGAGTTTCAAAGACTGCAAGGCTAGTGCACAGAATCAGTCATGTAAGTGCCTGTCTTATCCTAGAATCATATCCCAGTGGGGTTTTGTTTTTTTTAAAGGGGTATTTGCAAATTTGGGAATTTAAAAAGATCTCAATAATCATCCCTCACTAATATCACAAGACACTGTACTGAAATCACAGTTTTCTAGTACATTCTGTGTTTTTGGTTTTTTTTGTCTTTTTTTTTTGCAATTTCTTGGGCTGCTCCCGTGGCATATGGTGGTTCCCAGGCCAGGGGTTGAATCGGAGCTGTAGCTGCCAGCCTACACCAGGGCCACAGCAACACGGTATCCGAGCTGAGTCTGCTACCTACACCACAGCTCATGGCAACGCCGGATCCTTAACCCACTGAGCAAGGCCAGGGATCGAACCCACAACCTCATGGTTCCTAGTCGGATTCGTTAACCACTAAGCCACGACGGGAACTCCAAATACATTCTGTTTTTAATGGACTATTTTTTCAAAAATATTTACCATTGCTTTTTTGTTGCTGTTTTTATATGCATCAACTTTTTTTGAAGTATAATGTATTAATATGATCAGGGTGCTGTAACAAAATGCCATAGACGGGTGGCTTAAGCAATAGATGTTTATTTCTCATAATTCTGAAGGCTGGGAAGTCTGAGATCAAGGTGCTGACCCATTCAGTTCCTGATGAGAGCCCTCTTCTTAGCTTGCAGATAGCTTCCTCACTCCTTACATGGCTCCCCCCCACCCACCCAGAGAGAGCTTTTCTTATAAGAGCCCTAATTCCATCATGAGGGCCCCACCCACATGACCTCATCTAAATCTAATCACTCCCCAAAGGCCCCATCTCCATGTTCCATCACATTTGGGGTTCGGATGTCAACATATGAATGTGTGTGTGGAGGACACTATCCAGTTCATACATAGCCAATAACAAATACTGTTACAAGTATATAATTATAAGTATATATAGATTGTAAGTATACAACTACAAATATTTTCACAAGGTGGCAGCACCCGTGTAACTAGTGTCTAGATCAAGAAACAGGATATTACTAATACTCTTCTTGCCTTAAGGGTAGCACCATTCTGGCCTCTACTACCATTGATTAGTTTTGCCTGTTATTGAGCTTTTAACTATTCTGTGAAGAATATTCATAGCAGCACTCTTTATAATAGGCTAAAACTAGAAGCAATTGGGTGAACATATGTACCCCTTTCTAGCTGGCTACAGACCTGCACATGGGGTTACTGAGATGTAGATACATATACGTACGTTCAGCTTTACCGCCCAGCAGCTTTCCAAGTTGGCTGAACCAATTTAGATCCCCATCGGTTTGAGAGTTCTTATTTTTCCTTATCTCCACCAACATTTTATATTGTTATTCTTTTTCATTTTTTAGTTTGCGGTTCCCTGATGGCTAATGAAGTTGAGCATCTTTTCTTTCTTTCTTTCTTGTTTATGACAGTTGTTTTTAATTAAGATTCCATGACATTTAAGCAGCCCAGCTCAACTTTGTGTCATCTGAAGGACTAAAGTGCATCATTTTAAGGCCAGCTTTCATTGTAATGGTACTCTATGGTGCTTGGGCTAACACCAAACCACCAGTAATTATGTTTGGGATCTGGCTTTTGACCATTTAGGTGCTAAACCATGTCTTGGTAGGGAATTGCTAAGAATATCATGTAGAGGTAACTGCATTTCTTGGGGATGTTAGCTCTAATTTCACTTCCTTTATCCACATACCATGTAGACCCAATACCATGATTAAAGGGCTATACAGGCCTTCTCGTCCTGGTTCTTTGTGAAGGTGTGTAAGGTTATTTTAACCTGGTGTTTCTCTGGGTGCCTTTCAGATTGATAGTTTGAGGGTTTTTTTTTTTTCCTGTATCTCCATAGGAATTGTTGTTGGAGAGATGAATTTATAGTTGTCATGTTTCTTCCTACCTTCCCTGGAACTGTTGGGGCAGTAAGACTGTTTTTTTGGTAGAAGCCTGGAACGTGAACTGCTTTTAGTGTTTCCATTGCCATTGCCCGGGTCCTTGTTCTAAAATAGTGCTTCCTCCTTTTTGTTGTGTCTGTTTGAAAATCTCAAGTTTTTCAGATGACCAGTATCCTTTTGTTTCGGTCAGTTCGCTGTAGTCTACCAACAGAATTGACTATGAAATTCAAAGTGAAGATGCTGACTCTTGCCAGGTGTGGCTTCAGGTGTCCAGCTGGTAATCCAACAGAGTGTTACATAACTTTCTCCTCCAAAGGAGCCACTGTAATAACACATGTTCCAGGGAAATTTGAGTTTATTTTAAAACAGCATGTTGGAACCACTTCGGACTTTGGAAACTACATGTTCAAACACGTGAAGTTGTCTTTCCTTAACAAATGTGTTATTTGCAATGCTTTTTATTTGTAATATCTCTTCTTAAAAATATTGTTCTTAATATAGTTTCATAACTTGCAAGTTTAGACTTCTCTTTGAGTTTTGTGTTTAGATTCGCTATCACAGAGTCATGTTTTTAACTTTCAGGAGAAAAACAACAAATTGAATGACCCACTCTTTCCCTACCAGGTAGCTTTTTGGACGTCTGGGATTTGAAAAAGTACTTCACCTTGATTAGAAGTGTGTTCTTGTATTCTCTATTAACCAAGCACCAGATAATTATAAGGGACATCTTCTAGGGGTGAATGAGCTTTCTAGGGGTGGCTGATTCATTTGGGGATCCCTGCCGAGACAGTCATTAAGAGACGCGAGCCAGCGAGGAACTGCTCTGTTTGGCATGGAATCAAGTCCACTTTATTTCTCTTGGACCAAAAAAAACTAGAACCACTCGCACGCATGCATGCGCTTGCAGGTGTGCACATGCAAACAACAACAATGAAGAGAGGAGTCTGCCTGCCAAACCGTCTAGGCTTTAATCAAATGCTTCTTGGAAAACTCCATGCTCTACAAGCCCTCTCTGCCACCCTCTGACCCTCTTGACCCATCCTGGTTCCATGGTGGACAGCAGGTTTGCTATTAGAGCTCCGTTGGATCTCTTGTTACTAACTTACACCTGTGGTTCATTTTGATTGTCCTGCTGATTGGCGTGCTTATGTTCACCTGTGGTAGTCATGTGCTTGTCAGAAGAATCCAAAAAACACAGAACTGAGTGGGGGTTTTCACTGTGGATTCAGAGATCTGAGACTTTTTAGGTAAATAATTCTCAAGCAACAGACAACTTTTGTAAGATGAATAAATATGGCAATTTAGATGTTCATGAGCTACTGTAACTCTTTTCTGCATTGTGCTTTGCAAACGTGTTTTCAAATTTTCCTCTTTCCCGTGGCCCCTTAAATACTTGGAAATAATTGATTTTAGGTGATTAAACATAGCTTCTCCAACTTATTTATTTAGAGAGTGTGTCATCTCAAATCACATTTTTCAATTTCAAAGAAATAAAACAGAATTTGCCTTCTGAAGTAATTTGTTATTAGCCAAGGCAATAGTCTGCTTAGGTAACATTTTTTTCAATTTTTTTTCCTCTCTCTCTGTAGACCACATGGAAATTTTCCACTTGGAAATTCACACGTTGTTTCCTCTTGGTTTATCGGTAGGCAGAAGGTAAGAAGACAAATTAGCTTGCCTTGGGTGTATCTCTCAGTTACTACATGGAGGGAGGGGGGAAACTGGTTTAACCTTGGCTGCTTGATAGTGGATCTGAAAGTCTAGTATTGCATGAGAAGTCCCTGCTAGATAAAATGTAATATTGGGGTCCCATCTCCAGTGACTGTGGTTTAGTAGTTCCGGGTGGGCCTTGGCAATATACGTTTTTGAGCAAGCACCCCAATAACTCTCATATGCATGTTTCAAGACCTCATGATGTGGAGTACTGATCTAGGGCCTCTTACAACAGGATGGAAGTTTGCTGAAGCAGGGACAAGATTGGCCATTGTGAATGATACTAACATTGTGATTAAGAGAACAAATGTCTCTTTAGATCTAAAGTCCTAAGCTTTTTGTCTTAGGCTGAATTCCCCAGGAGGAGAGCCTAGACTGGTATTTGGGTGTATGTGATGCATTGGCGTGGTCTCAGGAAAAAGATTATAAAGGAAGTAGGAGAGTGCAAAGTAAGGCCCTAAGCAAGGGTGCGGGTTCAGCCAGAGGCTAGCTTTACTCTGATCCCACAGGGAGCTCTGTGCGTGAGTTGTACCACCCTGAGGAAAGAAGGCTAGCTTTTGGTACCTTTTGACAGCCAGTCACTGGCTGTGAGCTACCCTGGAATGGGAGATAGAATCTTCTGGATGAGCAGAGGGCAGATCTCCAGGGAGAAGGCCTCTGTTGCCATTAGCAACCAACCCTCATGGCCACTGGGGAATGGATGCACCAGCCAGGTAAAAGGGACCGAGAAGAGTCACCAACAGCATCCATTGTGTTATGACACTGTAGTGTCACATGAGAGGCATTTCACACTATGGCTCCTGTTCTTGGTCACCCTGGCCACTCTTGCTGCCATAAGCTTGCTACGCTTAAGTTTTTTGTTTGTTTGTTATCATTACAAGGGAAAACATGCATAGCAAAAATATTTGGCTTTTTGCTTTTTAGTATTTCCCTTCTTGTGCTTTAGTAAAAATTGTCATCCTGCAGCAAAGTGTAGATAATATGGCAGCGTCCTTTGTTAATTTTGTCTCCTCACTTGAAGAAACAATGACTTTGAATACTGAATTATGGGTCCTCAGGCTGTAGTGAAATCTTAATGTGCTTTACTCAAAACTTCCTTTGCAGATGAGTCCGTCTCACGCTTCTTGTAATGAGATTGCTCGTGGGGGATGTTCCTTTGTTTAGGACTTTCTGTGAGAAATATGTTGTTCTGGAGACTACTGAACTGGTTGTCATTGGTTACTTGGCTTTATTAAATAAAACAGCCTCTTCTCAACTACCTTCTGTGGAACATTAGTGTCTTTTGTACTGTATTCTATAGGAAATAAGTCCTATGGTCAAATAATTTTGGAGGGGAGGTGTTCTGTATACTGTTTCCTTCTAGGAGATTCACAGAGCACTTTGGCCTGTTAGAAGGTTCTCCAGACCCTGCAGGAAAGAAAACTGTTTACTCTTGCTTGGCTGATCAATTCTCAAACCTATCTGCTCATGGAGATGCTTGTCATCACTGCCTCCCTCCTTTTTATTTTTTCGGAATACACATTACCAGTTTACAGGACTAATGTTCCATAGTACACAGTTTGGAGAATACCGAAATGAAACTTTATTCCTCATCATGTATTACCAGGGCTTTCTGAGCAGCGAAGAGAACCGGTTCCACTCTTTTATCTTGTAAAACCAGCCTCGATGCCTTATCTACATGCAAGGCAGGTGCAAAGCAGATTTGGGGATCAAAGTAGTCTCTGGAGAAAAAGGATAGGTTATTTGTTTGTCATGCTGAAGGGGCCGTAAAAACAGTAACATACTTAATGAGGCTTCACTATGGATATATTAGTCTCCATAAAACATTTTATTTAGCCTAACCTACAATTACTTAATGGCCAGTGAGTTTCATAAACAGCTAGTCCCCAGCCTCAAACATATATTAAGTGTCTGTTCTTTTGTGGAGTGAGTTTGCCAGGGAGAGTCATGCAAGATTAAAAAGATAGAATATTAAAAATTCAGCCAAGACACACCAGGGCTGCCCTGATGATAACAACTACGGTGTGATGTTTCTCAGTTCATATGGATTCCCCATACTGTTCTCAGTAGAAGATAACCCTGCTATTGCCCAATACTCTTTCATTAAAAAATTATTTGCACAGTCATGGGTGTATGGATTTCCTTTTTTGCTTAAGACAGACCCTTGGTGAGTTGAATTTTTCTAAGGAATTTTGAATTGTAAGAGACAGAAATGAATGAATATTTATTTAGAGGAAAAATATTTATTTAGAGGAAAAATATAGAGGGCTTACATTTCCTACAGCACTTTGAAGTTTACAGAGGGCCCCTTCCCCCTTCCTCAACTATCACTTTTGTACTTAAACAAAACCTCTGTGAGACGGTAGTATTACCAGCACCACAAAAGTAGCAGAGGACTCTTGGAAAGCTGGCCAGAGCAGCCTTACAGAATTCAGAAGCTTTATTTACATTCACCTGAACCGTTATCCTAAGTGACAGGCTCTCTGGGGTTTGCTTTCTTGCACTGTAAGAAAATTCTAGAAGGAAATCACCACGAGATTTTTCTCTTCTTTGTTCTTCCTTCCTTCCTACTTAGTTATGTTCAATCAGCTTATCATCTAGACTCAGCCACGAGCTTACTGTGTGTCCTGATCCATTGCTTAGCAATCGTTCCCTCTTGGATCATGAGAGGTGGTAAGTTTCTAGGATATGTGTGTGAGTGCATATGTGTGCAAATGTGTAGGAATTGGTGAGGGATGAAGGACTCAGAGATCATCTTTAGACAGAGTCCTGTGTTCCCCACCCAGGCGTGTGGATTTTCTCTAGTAAGAAGGGTGAGGAGGCTAGGATCTCGGATGCCTTGGGCAGTGTGGAAGAGGGCTTGGTACAGCAGAGGCTGTTACGGTGAATATGGGGGTCAGAGGATGAAGGTCTGGGAAATGGATGGAGCCAAGGCAATGGAGGGGATTCCTGAGGTGGAACTGACCAGTCTTGGAGGTAAGGGAGATACAGCAACTCAAGATATTGATGAGGCGTCTAATAGAGGTGGCCAATAGTGCTGTTATCGGAGAAGAGAACATGAGGGAGACAACTGGGATGGTAGCCTGGGGGGCGGCGGCGGCGGGAGAGTTGAAACGATAGAAGCCACTTTAGGATGTGATGAGCTTGAAGTGAAATGTTTAGGTAGCTTGAAGTAGCCATCCACATTACAGAGAAAGAGAACAAAACCTGAGATTTAGAGTTAATGCTCGACAGTGTGTAAAGACCTGGACGCACAGACCAAAGCATCTAGGAAGAGGGTGGCACCAGAGTGAATCAGCCCACATGACTCACACATGTTAGAAATGTCATATGTGTGTGTATATATATATATATATATTTGGTCTTTTTTTTTGCCATTTCTTGGGCCGCTCCTGCGGCATATGGAGGTTCCCAGGCTAGGAGTCGAATCGGAGCTGTAGCCACCGGCCTACACCAGAGCCACAGCAACGCAGGATCCGAGCCTTGTCTGTGACCTACACCACAGCTCACGGCAATACCAGATCCTTAACCCACTGAGCAAGGCCAGGGATCAAACCTGCAACCTCATGGTTCCTAGTCAGATTCGTTAACCACTGCGCCACAATGGGAACTCTGGAAATGTCATATGTTTTTACAACGTGTAAGGCAACTCCATTTCATACCGAGCACTCCTCCTTGTAGTCTGGGGGAAAACCTAATTTCATATCTTTGATTTTCCCTTCCTGAGGCAGTGCTGAGACATCAGGGTGCAGAGTGGTGATCTGGTCCTTGGTCACCTGTTGGGTAGGTTATTTGCCAAGGCTTGCCATCATTCCTACTAGATTCTTTTTCTCTGCCATGGCTGTGCCATGAGATGCCACCTGTTGTTTTGTCTGATGAGCTTCAGCTCCACCCAGCTCTTGGGCTTGGAGTTTTGCTGTCAACCTTTTGGGAGTGTGAGGGAAGCATGGCTGCTCTGGGATCCTTTGGTATCATTCGTCTTTCCTCTCTGAGTTTTAGCCCGGGGACCTCTCTTTCTAGGGCAGGGAAGGAAGAAAGGATGAAGCGCCCTTCCTCTCGCTTCTCACATACCCTCCCTTCTTCTCCCCCAAACCACCACTTCTCTTAAGGGCTTAAACATGTTTGTGTGTGTGTGTGTGTGTTGGGGGAAAGGCAGACAGACTTGCTGGTTATTTGCTTATGGCCCTGATGCATGCCTCCTGGTAGCTGTGGAGGATCACGATGGCTACCACACTGAACTGGGAGGATGGAAAAAAACAAATACAGATACAGAGAGAAACAAGAGTTACAGTGTTCAAGTAAGAGGAGAAACCAAGCAGGCTTTGGGCTACAGAGTGTAGAGACAAGAGAGAACAGGAAGATGACATCCAGGGAAGAAGCCAGAAAGCTCCCAGAGGATGCAACAAAAAGCACCACTCTCAGGATGTCGAGATGCAAGGCACGGCCCCAGCTATGATGATACCAGGACATGCCAGAGGAGGGCAGGCGAGTCATAGCCCGGGGCTTTAAAGTAAGCCTATGGAGTTCCCATTGTGGCTCAGAGGTAGCAAACATGACTAGTATCCATGAGGACTCGGGTTCGATCCCTGGCCTTGCTCAGCGGGTTAAGGGTCCAGTGTTGCTGGGAGAGCTTCAGTGTAGGTTGCAGATGAGGCTTGGATCCCAAATTGCTGTGGCTGTGGCTGGCAGCTGCAGCTCCAATTTGATCCCTAGCCTGGGAAACTCCATATGCCACAGGTGTAGCCCTAAAAAGACAAAAAAAAAAAAAAAGTAAGCCTATGGTCCAGCCTGTGGCTGTGAGGAAGCATCAGTCAGACTGGGTTCAGATGAAGGCCTCGTGTGTGATTAAATCATGTCCTTAAAGTGTTTTCCTACTCTTATCTGTTTCTCTAATGGTCTCCCTTCCTGGATTACACGTTCCTCAGGGACTGAGCAATGCACATTCTTTTTTTAGGGCTGCACCCTCAGCGTATGGAGGTTCCCAGGCTAGGGGTCTAAAACGAGCTGTAGCAGCCAGCCTACACCACAGCCACTGCATCGCCAGACCCAAACCGCATCTTCGACCTACACCACAGCTCAGGGCAATGCCAGATCCTGAACGCACTGACCAAGGCTAGGGATGGAACCCGCAACCTCATGGTTCCCAGTCGGATTGGTTTCCGCTGCGCCACGACAGGAACTCTGACACTTCATTTTTATAGTATATTTACCCTCTGCAAAAATTCTTCAAAGCACAAAATAATAACATGTAAGGGTGGGATCTAGGTTATACCAACAGCAAAGAAAACATAAGGAAGGGGGAGAAGATTATTGCAGAGAAACCAGTTCTCACTGTTTCCATTTATGGAGAAGTGTATGATTTTTGCCAAGGAATTACACACAGCAGACTGACTCCTTTTTTAGCTTCTACATCAAAGTTGGAGAGGGACATGGTTTGGAACCACTTCAGCTGTGTTTTTTGAAGTTGCTCGGGGACCCTTAGGTGAAGGGCGGTGTGTAAATCCAAATAAATATTCTTGTTATTTCATTATTGTTGTGATGAGTTATGCTGTCAGGAATCCCGGTGTTGGAATCAGGCTGGGAGTACAAGGGGGATGCCGAATCACCCAAAGATTGTATTTTACAGCTGTAAACACCCCGAAGAACTCCTGGCAGAGGATCTTCAGCTGTAAATTTACAACCTTCACAGGCATCCAAGCTTTGTTGAAAAAAAAAAAAAAAACCCTGAAAATATGTTATTCTAAATGTCTAGCTTCTGATAGAATCTTATTTAGGTATTTTTTTAGGATGCGTGGGGGTGGGGAAGGGATTGAAAAGAGAAGGCGAGAATAGCAAAAGCACTTTGAAGGACCTGTAGATTTTTCTTTTCTTTTCTTTCTTTTTTCCCCTACAAGCCAATTTTCAGGTTGTTTATGAAACTAGCCATATGGGTTTAAAGAGCTAGTGAAGTCATATTTATTGAGTGTCAGCATATTTATTGAGTGTCGGCATATTTATTGGACCAGGGCTGGTGCTTTGGGGACCATAGAATAGATGTCTAAGCTCTATCCTTGTGATTGTGGAATGTCTAGCTGGAGGGAAAATACCAACCCATGAAAAGCAATAGGAGAGGGACTATCGTTGAGGGGTGGGTTGTGTGGTTTGGAGTATCTGGGCTGGAGAGGGCAGGGTGGGGGCTCAGATGAAGTCTCTGAAAGGCTCCTGCTGTTCTAGAAACTGAAATGACCCTCATGGGGAAAATCACCCCTGACCATTGTAACAACATTCCTTTGCTAGAGGAAGCAAAGGGGCACGAGGCATGGAAATGCCGCTCTGCCTCCCAGGAGGTGATGGGTGCTTCCTTCTTGGTACCCAGGCACCAAAGGCACACTGGGGCTTTGGCTGAGGAAAGTGAGGATGTGCGCAGGTGCACAGATGGAGGATCTGGCTGTGGGGAAAAGCAGACGCCAATGCTGAGAGCTTATTTCACTGAGATGCCTTGCTCTTCCTGGTGTGAAACTCAGACCATGGAGCTGGTAGCCATGGCTTTGTCCTCTGGTCACAGCCCCTTTCTCAGACATAGTGGAGCTGTCTGAGGGGCAGCCACTCATGAGTGGTGACCCGTGGGGTTTCTGGGGGTGGGTTGAACCGTATTGTGTTGTTCTCTGAGTGGCATCTGGGAAGACCACTCGTGGCAAGGGTGCTCTAAAGCGATCAGGTGAATCTGCCTGAGCCAAGCTGGCACATTTGGACCCCATTCAGAAAGCTTTGCTTTTCCTGGTCACCAGCCCCCGAGGGCAACAGGGCCACATAAACAGAAATATGCAGAATGTGCCCATCACACTCCATCTGGCATATTGAGTGACTGCAAAATGTCCCACAGGGATCTTGGGAGTCCCTGGGAGGTAGCTGTCATGGGCTCAAGAGCAAGATCAGTCAGCATGCACTCAGTGTATACAGCCTGGACTCTGGCCCTGCTCTAGCCAGGTGGGCACGTCCACTTCTAGCACTTGTCTTTCTCTGGACACTGCCCAGATGAGCTGCAGCTCTCAAGGTGCATGGCTGTGTCCAGGGATCTCCCCCTTCTAGAACATTCTGTCAGAGGGATTCCAAGATAGGATGGTGCTCCGGCTGAGTGACCCTGTGGAGTTCTCAGTGAATTAGCTCTTGTGGTTTTCTCTTGTATGTCTCTCTCCCACAGCCCTCGGACAGTATTCAAAGAAGGTTTGGGGTGAGAACAGTTCTGAGGCACATCCTGTGTGGTGCATTTGGTGGGCTCTCCTTGCCTTCTGAGGACTAAGTCTCTACCATTGGGTCCTGTTGACTGTGTCTGGGTCCCCCCCACCAGCGCCCCCTTGGTCAGGCTCTCCTACCCAGGAGGCTCCTCAGCCCCTCATGCACCTAGTTCACGAGTCATAGCTGGGAACTCACTTTTATTTTTCCCTGAGAGGAGAACTAAGGCTACTTTTTTATTTTTATTTTTTTATTTGTTTTGTCTTTTAGGGCCGCACCTGCGGCATATTGAGGTTCCCAGGCTAGGGGTCGAATCGGAGCCGTAGCTGCTGGCCTACGCCAGAGCCACAGCAATGCAGGATCTGGCTGCATCTGCTACAGCTGCATGCGCCACAGCTCATGGCAACGCCAGATCCTTAACCCACTGATTGAGGCCAGGGATTGAACCTGTGTCCTCATGGACACTAGTCAGACTCGTTAACCACTGAGCCACGATAGGAACTCCTACTTTTTATTTTTGAAAATTATTTAAGAATCAATATTTCAAGTAAAGTAATATGTGTATTAAGGTTTCAAATGAAAAACTATAGTCACCTACTCCATCCCATTCAATTCCATATACTAACTCCAGAGGTGACCACTGTCAAATCCAGCTGTTTCTCCTGGTAATTATCATCACATTTCTAAGCAATATGTTTATATCACAGTTTTGACTTAGCAGTTGTGGACATCATCTCTTAATTTCTTGTTATAATAAATGAGAGCTTACTCTTGCATACACACCCCCAGTTCCTATTTCCCACCCCCACCATAGTATTATCACAATTTTTTTTTTTTTGCTTAAATCTATCATCAATACTTAGTGTATTATCACTGTGGAAATAACATTCCCTGCAGAGGCAATATAAACCGCAATCATGCCTCTTACAGTGTACAATCCTTTTGGAGTTAATACTTGTCTCTTCATTTGTTTCAGTTTTGTGTACTGGGGGTCATTTTCTCCCCAAATGCTCTAACCTCTTTGTCACACATGCCTATCAATGGTTTTTCATATGCTCAAATCAATTCTGTCTTTTCCTCTTAAATGTTTCCTTGTGAACCTTTCCATCCTTCCGTTCTAATCTGGATGTGCTGCTCTGTTTTTAAATCCCATGTGCAGCTCCTTCGGGTAGGATCCCTGTTTTTTCTCCATGGCTTAGGTTTGCTAAAATGTGCCCTCCAGCAGCTACCTAAGAAATAGAATGAAAAAAATAAAATCTTTGACAGCTGAATGTCTGAAAAAGCCTTTATTTTACATTCAAGCTTCATTGATAGTTTATCTGAAATGTATGGAATTTCATTTCCCCTTAAAATTATGAAGTCATTGCTACATTTTCTTCTACCTTACATAATTGCTTTTGAGGAATCTGATGTCATTCTGATTCATGGTTCTCTCTGCATAACTGTTTTTCTCTCTAGAAACTTAAAACAATGTTTTCTTTATTCCTGATGTTTTCAAATTTCACAACAATGTGCCCTGTTTTTCTGTTTCCATGTTTTCCTTTTTCTTTTTTTCTTTAACAACTAATATCAAGTAAAGTAATACATGTGTCAAGGTTTTTTTTTTTTTTTCCTTTGCTTTTTAGGGCCACACCCACAGTATCTGTAAGTTCCCAGGCTAGGGGTCCAATGGGAGCTTTAGCTGCTGGCCTACACCACAGCCACAGCAAAGCTGGATCCTTAACCCACAGAGCAAGACCAGGGATAGAACCCACATCCTCATGGATACTAGTCAGATTCATAACCAGCTAAGCCACAATGGGAACGCCTCTGTTTTTCATTCATTGTGATTGACTTAAGTGTCATCTAGAGATTAAAGACTTAACCTTTAGTTCTGGAGAATTTTGTTATGAGAAAAGTATGTCTTTCATAATTTCCTTATTATTTTTCTGTTCTCTTTAGAGCTCCTATTAGATACAGAGCTTGCAAATTTATCTTCTAATTTTTTACTTTTTCTCTCTACTTATCTATCTCTTTATTTGTTCTTTTCTCTCCTGATTTCTTCACTTTTCCCCCAACTCTTTCATTCTTGCTGTTGTTTTTAATTTCTAAGAACTCTTTAT
Source organism: Phacochoerus africanus (assembly GCF_016906955.1). Lineage (NCBI taxonomy): Eukaryota > Metazoa > Chordata > Mammalia > Artiodactyla > Suidae > Phacochoerus > Phacochoerus africanus. The sequence continues at coordinate 56,162,905 of NC_062545.1, forward strand.
ATTGTCCTGATTCCCCACCTCAACCCAAACCTTAACTTAACTTTTTTTTTTTTTTTGGTAGCAGCCTGATCCTGTTTCAAGGTTAGAATATCTTCACTTACCTTTCTGAGGATAATATTCATCGCTCTCGTGTATATTGTCATTCTTTTCTGTATCCTCTTTGGCTCTTTTGGTCCCTTTCAGATTGGAGGTCTTCCTCAAAGGTCTTGTCATCCTAGTCTATCCTTTCATATATAGGGTGAGAGACTTAAAATGCAGCGGGAAGATCTGTGTGTGTTGGAGTGTGTCGTGGCGGAGGGGATTGTAGACTTGTGGGCATCCCTGTGTTTGGTGGCCAGATGGAAAGTCGGCTTGGACAAAGGGACCTAATATCCACTGTTTCCCCAATCAAAATCTGAAGATATTTTGGTTTTAATCTGCATTTGCTATTGTTGTTTACTATGTGTTTGAAATTCATTTGTTTTTTGGGTTTTGGCTCTTCGGTTTCTCCAGAGTGAGATTGTTGCATTTCCTGCCTGGGGAGTTCAACCTGGCCCCTGATTTTTGGAAGCAGAGCTGGGACAAGAAAGGAAGGGTTCCCCCCTTCACAGTGCAGATTGTTACCCAATCTCCTCATGTTCTTTCATGTCTACCCTCAACCCCCACCTCCCATAATATGATGACCACTGAGACTTGGGTTCAAGACCCCCAGAAAAGAATCCTCTGGACTCCATGGACCAGAAGTCAGAGTGTAGAGAAGGTTATAGCTCACTGGTTGCAGTGGGTGGGAGAGTGATATGGATTCAAATCAGGCTGTGCGTAGATTTGGCACCATGTCTTGTTTTGGGTCCTAACACGCTCTTCTGCCTCTTCTATGTTGTGCCACATGTCACACACTCTGCTATTCTGTGTATAGGTGATCTCACTTTTCAGTATTCCCCTCTGTGGAAGCTTAGCTGTGCCTTCCTCCTCTCTTTGAAATAGAAACTGTGTGTCCATCCTTTGACCATTTTTCAAACCTTGGTTACAATTTCTTTTCTGCTGACATCTCTTCAACTGGTCATTTGTTCTTTGAGGCTAAAATATCTTAAATTCCTTTGCTGTCTTTTGATGGAATTGAAGATACAGTCTTATGTCCATATCAGTCTGTTGTGTTCAGTCTGCTTTGCTGCATGTCGAAGACCTCTTCTGACTCTTGTTCTGTTAAACTCTAGTTCCTGCTCACTTTGATCTTGCGTGACCTCGAGTAAAGCACTCAGACTCTCTGGGCTTCAGTTGCTCACCTGTAAACAAAGCAAGCGCCTGTTTTGTTAATTTTGTGTTGCTGGGTGGCTGAAATGGGACTGGGTATGTAAGCGTGCTCTGGAAAAAAACCAAGTGGGATGAAAATTAAAAGCACCAGGAGTAAAACTAAGAAACAGAGAGAAATTCTCTTTACAAATGACCGAGACCCCCATCTTCTCGAATATCCTGGCTTCCCCTGTGTTGATGTGTGCAGAATACACATGGGGGTGTGCAGCTAATAACAGTCTACTTGTTTTGATCCGAATTTCTTTTTCTCTCCCTTCAGCACAGCTCATCTTAGCATGCCTTTTGGTTTCACCACCCCCAGCCCCATCATCCTTGACTACTTTCGACGAAGGTATAGGATGTCTCTAGTGTTCTTTGGTCTCAGTTTGAGCCCTCTCTTGAAAAATTTTCTACTTAATTGCAAATTTATGTCCTAACGCTATAAATCCCTGTCCTCCTACATTGTGTGGTGGGTTATATTACTTGTATAAATCAAAGAAAACAGTCGAGAGAAATAAAAATGAAATTTTAAACACAGCCATCATTTTATAACAAATTGCAGCTTGCTGGACTCTGTGGTGTTAGAAGGCTGGACCTTCACAATGGATTGTTGTGAGGTTGAAATGGACAGTAGGAGGAAGGGCTTTGTCAACCGTTAAGGTCTCTAACAAATGTAAGGACTTGCTGTCATCATTGTCCATCTCTCTGGGCTTCAGTTTGCTTGTGTGTGAGGTGGGTTGTTGAGAGTCCTAGTTCTGCTCTGGTGGTTTGAGCTCACGACAGTTTCACTCTCCTGCTGGTTGCAAATAACACCTCAGGACAAAATTTTTAAAATAGCTACCTGAAGACTCTGAAAAGCCTTGTATGTAGTTGAACCAGGCAGTCAGCTACATGGTGTAATTGGAGAGGGATACCAAATACTCTGCAGCCCTACCGACCTGTTCTATAGGTTTCTGTCCAGTTCCTGAAAATCTTTCTTGGAGGTTAACTTCTAGGTATAAGGAAATAAAATGCCAATATTCCTTGGAACGTTGACACCTCTGGATGCTCCTATTAATATTTCATTATAAATTAGTTCAGCTGGGGGGACCTGAATCCTGTGAACAGACCCAGATATGGGCACAATGATACCTGTCCTGTGAAGCAAACTTGACAATAGGATCCTGCTCATGCATCTAGGTGGGAAATGCAACAATATTTAAAAGTCTCAGAAGTAACATTGTTCAATTACAAATTGGTGGTGTAGCTCCATCAAGTAGGCCTTTTCCTGCTGAAAATTTAAATTTTGCTAAAATAAAAATGCTGTTTTACTCTCTTGCTACTCTAGCCTTGGAAAGTTGGAAGTTTCTCCATGAAAAGGGAGAATTTAAAGAATCCTAGAGCTTCCAAACTTTAGATAAGAATTAAGGTATTTTTTATGATAATGTCTAGTAATACTGTTTTATGTTTTTGTAACTCAAAATAGTTTTATGCCCTCTCCATATTAAAAATAACGGTATTAACCAACATTTCTCATCTTTATCTTTTCTGTCAGAAAAGTGTTGAGGTGGCCTTTATGTTATTTTTTTATATTTATTTTTTATTATAGTTCATTTCAATGTGGTGACAACTTCTGGTGTACAGCAAAGTGACCCATACATATATACACATTCCTTTCCTTATATTATCTTCTGTCGTGGTCTCTCCCAAGAGATTGGATATAGTTCCTTGTGCCATATAGTAGTATCTCATTGTCTTTCCATCCTAAACCTAATAGTTTGTATCTACAAACTCCCAGTTCATCCCATTTCTTCCTCCTTCTCCCTTGGAAACACAAGTCTGTTCTTTACATCTGTGAGCCTGTTTCTGTTCTGTAGATTGGTTCATTTGTGCCATATTTTGGACTCTACATATAAATGAGGAGTCATCTGCCATGTTGCTGCAAACGGCATTATTTCATTGTTTTTTATGGCTGGATAGTATTCCACTGTATATCTGTAGCACATCTTCTTAATTCATTTGTCTGTCAATGGACATTCTATGTCTTGGCTATTGTGAATAGTGCTGCAGTGAACATAGGAATGCATGTATCTTTTTGAATTATAGTCTTGTCCATGTATATGCCCAGGAGTGGAACTGCTGGATCATATGGTAGTTCTATATTTAGTTTTCTGAGGAAACTTCATACTGTTTTTCATAGTGCCTGTTGAACCAATTTACATTTGAGATGGATTTTATTATTGATTGGACTCACTGGATAGCATTTTGTTTCCCTATTTGTGTTTGAAAAAGGAAATAAAAGCTGATCCAACATGCAAAAATCAAAATCATCCACCATATCAACAAGCTAAAGAGGAAAAATGATAGGATCATATCCACTTATAGGGAAAAAGCACTTGGAAAAATCCAACAGCCATCATGATAAAAGAAACTCTCAGCAAATTAGGAATGAGGGAAACTTCCTCAAGTTGATAAAGCACATCAACAAGCAATCTCCAGCATGAAACAGTGTGGTTCATGGTTTAGCAGCGCTTGCTATTCCACCAGAGAAGTGTGTAACAGGGGTAGGGATAGGGAAAGCATTGTTTTGGGGAGACACTGAAAATGGGGAGCAGAGCATTTAAATGCTGATAATGAGCATTGGGTCAAAGTCATACCAGATTCAAGGTGGCTCCTGGCAAAGTTGTGGTATTGGTGTTGCCCTCTTGTCCATAGACATAGCCATGCCGAGACATAAAGAAAAGATGCCAATGAGCACATGAAGTGGAAGGGCCAGTTAGTCTGCTAGGTCTACTTAATTGTCCCTTTTCAGGGTTGGTTTGGCTGAAGAATTCTGCTTGTGTTGTCAGTATTCATAAGTACCAGCTAGAAAATAGTAGCGATTACACACAGGGTGTGACACTGGTGCCAGCAAATATTGGCCTAACAGTGTTCCCTTGTGATATGTCTGGTACAGCTATGTCCTTCCTCCTATATGGTTTCTGTTACAGAAACTGTTGAAGATTTTCCCCTGGATTTTGATTACTATATCTCTTGGTCTACCCTTCTAAAATCTCATCCTCATTGGTCCAGAGGGGTGTTTCCAACTTGAATAAAACTTCAAACCTTGTTTTCCTTCTTTAGTATTGATTCATATACTGGCTTCCAAATACTGCTGTGTGATGACTTACACCAAATCCATAATATATTTTACAGCAGGGCAGTCTCCTTTAATGTATCTTGTTTGTAGTATTGCATCAAGGTATACAGGGAGTGCTGCAATACCAAAATTTTAGGATATCTACCAAAATATAAGCATTAAAAACCATAGGTGTGGCAAATTTTCCTTGTCTGGAAATCAGTTATGTTGCAAGAGGAAAGAGTAGATGGCTTTTTCCTGTCACTTCCAAATTTAAGAAGACAGCTCTACACACTCCTTGGGGATCTTCAGCATGACTGAATTTCAAGGCTTTGGTTTCATTCGTGCTCCATAAGTGACTACCAAGATTCTGTCCTTAATGTCTCAGTATGAGAATCAGCTGCAATAACTCGGAGCTGTGCTATCTGGCTGCTCATGTTCCCAAGATGGCAAGCAAATGTAATTTCCCCTTCACTGTTGTTTGACTTAAGACAATCTTTAAAAACCTGTTAGGTTTAGTTTAGCTATTGAAAAGACAGGTACATAAACTAGAAAGTGAACTTGCTACCAAAAGGCATATTTAAACTAAAAGGAATATGGGAACCCCTGTTTTAAATCTGACACTCTCTCACAAACACACCAGATGTTTTACAGACCAAATTATCTCTTGGTGCTGAAATCTAGATCTTCTGACATCCAAATATTGCTATTGCAAGTGTTGAAATACTCCCAAGTTTAACATGTGTAAGGAAACCAAACCTTTCTCCAGATAAAACTATGCAATCTCAAACTAGCCAAAGAATTATGCTTTATTACAGGGATTGCAAATGTGTGGTAAGGCATAAAAAAATGCCACATGACATAAGGTATTTAGGTTATAGTTAACATATTTATTTTCAGAGGTTCAACAACATTAATCCGTGACAGGTGTGGGGCCTATGATTTAAAACAATTCTATTTCAAGCCATTCATATCACTGCTTAAGAGATGACTTTATTCTTCCCAGTTGCCATATGTCTTAACCACACAAATGAGAAAGAAAGGAACATCTGGTCAACCATTGTTGTCTTGCCTGTCTTGCAGGACACGTGGCACTGCATGTGCTTTTCACCAGGTTCCTTTGGGATGTCTGCATGGCGGATGGTTTAATATTTTACACAGCTGGTGAATTTAAGACATGCTATCAATCTTAGTTCAGCAGCATCCTTACACCTTTGGGTTTTTATTGGGCTTTTGATGATGAGCAAACATTTGCACATTTTTGGATTGTGCAAACATCTCTCTTAGAGCTCCAGGTGAGAGTGGCATGTTTGTATCTCTGTATAATTTGACAGTTTCTGGGTAGAGATGTGGCTAAGGAAGAGACGGTTCTCTGGAAATCCTGAGTTAGAATTTTTTACTTTTTTCCTTTGTTTTAGGGCCACACCCGTGGCATATGGAAGTTCCCAGGCTAGGAGGTCAAATCGGAGCTGTAGCTGCTGGCCTATGCCGCAACCACAGCAACTCGGGGTCTAAGCTGAGTCTGCAGCCTACACCACAGCTCATGGCAACACTGGATCCTTAACCCACTGAGCGAGGCCAGGGATTGAACCTGTGTCCTCATGGATGCTAGTCAGATTCATTAACCACTGGACCATGACAGGAACTCCCTGAATTAGACTTTCTATATCTTTGTATTAATACTGACTTTATTTTAGCATCCTTGGGAAGAAAAGTCACTAAGCTCTGTATATGTTTATCTAATCTCTGGTACAATGTAGAAGAGTCACCAAATATGCATTCTGCCATCATGCTAATCATTGGATGCAGGCTATGATACTCCTGCCTGTTATTATACACAGAGCAAATCACCTTTTTTTAGAGTGCATGTTTGAATGATTATATTACAGAGCAAGATTTGACAATTACAGCACAAGTTTGGTAACATATTTAATCACTACATTATGTCCCATTTGGCCAATTTGTTCATATTCTTATTTGCCCAGGTCTTTGATAGTGAATCTGAGCATCATGTGGTTTGTAGTTTCTTGGGATCAGTGACTCAGTCTTTGCCACAACTAAGTCCATCCTGTGAAGAAGTATTTATTCAGGTGAGGAAGACTTAGTCCTAATCTGAGAAAAGCACCTGGGTTACCATGTTACAATCAATATCTTTAGACTTAACATATTTTTTACTCTTCTGCACTGAGGACAATTTTATTGCTCATTTTTTTCTAAGCCTTTTCTAAGCTCATTTTTTTTTTTTTTTGAATAATGTCCTGGTAGAATCATTCTACAGTCCAAGGAATAACTAAACTGGGAGCTTTATTTTCAGATACAGATACAAATGTAGATGTATTTCAAAAAATTAAATTACAAATAAGCAACAATCCATATCTTCAGAACATGTTTAATAATGGCCAGTATAAGCACAAAATGCATTTTCTTTGTTATCTCTTTCCCATTAATATTGACATGATTGAACAAAGAGGGGGTTTTCTTTTTATTTTTCTTCTGCATTATCAATTCTTTAAGAAGCTGTGAGAGCTGGACTGTATTTTCTTTAGCCTCTGAATGCCAGCTAGCATGCAGGGGGCAGTTAAATAATAAATAGTAACAAATACTGGCTTTATTGACTCTTGAACCCTCGAATCAATCAATTAATCATGATATTATGGCAAGATCAAAGGGATAAATTCTAAAACCGACTGCAAGATGCAAATGGATAAACCTCCCAGCAGGAATAATTGCAAACTATTTTGATCAAATATGAAATGATGATCAGTTATGCTCTTTAGGGCCCAGTAACTTAGGTTTATTTAAGTACCATAATAAAGTACATCCCTCCAGGATCTAATGATCTCCTAAACTTCGCTTTAGGAGAAAGCATTGTAGCCTAAACACCCTAAAGACTGAAGCCAATTCAAAGTGGTGAGTTCCATCCATATTTTAAAGGATAATTTCTCTGAAAAACATCCCCTGGTAATGTATGATTTTTTTTTCATTAAGTCTTAACAATTTGCTCAGTTTCTGTTGTTTGTATCAAAAATATCTTTTCTTTTCCCAGCCCCCAATTATTGGTTAGATACCAAAGCAAGATATTTTATGTGAACATTTTGTATCATTTCAATCTTATGTAACATTTCAATCCATAAGAAACAAAGTAGATGGTACTAAGAAAAAAAGTGAGTCACCAGGCAGAGAAAGAAGCCCCAGGTCAGGACTTGCAATATACAGTAATAAGACTCGGCCACAATAACATACACAAAGGTCTCCTGCATGGCTATGGACTCCAGAATAATAACTGCTATATATTTATGCTGGCTGCTATGGCTCTGTTTTCTGTGTTCACCCACTCACCCCTTGAGGAAAGTACTAGATGTTTTGTCCTTATACAGGGGAGATCTCTCTGAGTCCAGAGCACCCTCCAGTGTGTTGCTGGGGGGTGTGGTCTTTCCAATAGCCTGCTCAGAACACAAGCAGCAGCCCTAGAAAGAGAGTTTCTTTTGGATAATTGAGATGCTGCCTTCAGGAAACCTATTGTCTCTATGATCCTGGGATTGCCTGGTTAGAAATAAGGACATCTCGGGAGGCTTACATTCAAGGTCTCAGGAAGTTAGAATGCAGGGTGGAGATTTGGGTGATGTGTTCTGGGGTCTTTCTTTTCTAAGGGCCAGATTGAATTGGTTTACTAAGCAACAAACATTTGCTGAACATCTACTGTGTGTTAGTGTGGATTCCAGTAGGAATAGGATTTGATCACTGTACTTAGGAATTTATTGAACTGTCTCTTAGAGTCAAGTGGTATTTTCACATCCATTATCTCCTTTAATCAACTGAGCCATTCTCTGAAGCATCTACTAAAGTTTAAGATAAGGACAGTGCAGCCCAGAGAGTTGATATAGTTTCCTTAAGGTTTGTTAGTTAGTGTCGAAACATGGACTTCACAGAGTTCTTTGGTCTGGTGCTTTTTCGTTTACACTATACCATGTATTTGCCCTTTGAGTCTTGGTTTCTTTTTCCCCAATTTAAGGCAGAGAGACTGTTTTGTCAATTTTTCTCCTTTCTGCCTGTAAACATTCTATGTTTTTATGCATAACCTGTATTTAGATACAAGGAATTGGATGGGACTTTAATTTCACTGCACATCACTCCTCTCAAACATCATGGGGCTTCAGTAAATTCACTGGCACAATGTCTTCCCAATCCTGGGCTTCCTCAAGTCTGCTGGTAATTTTATCCCTGAGAGCTTCTTGGTATTGGGCTCCCATGAACTGCCAGAAGAGTTTGTAGAGGTTGGTCTGATTCTGAAGACAGTTCTTCCCATCCTTTTATAGACTGCCCCCTCCCCAGATCACAATGTTTGGGTGGCTAGTTGAAAGTGTTTCCTAGGGATCCCCAAGCCCTTCTCTTCCTGAGCCATCTGAATCACAGCTCTCTTCCTTGTGGGTTTCTCATAAACAATTCCAAGATGCTTGGAGAACAGCATCTCAGGGTGAACACCATCTAACCTCTTGTTATAGGCTGAATTGTGTTCTTTCAAAATTTTTTCTGTTGAAGGCTGACTCCCCAGTACCTTAGAATGGGACCGTATTTGGAAATAGAGCTTAGTGCAATTGTAATTAGTTAAGTTAGGATGAGGTCATACTGCAGAAGGATGGGTCCCTAATCCAATATGATGGTTCCCTTACAAAAGGGGGAAATGTGGACATGTACACAGGGAGAACGCCATGTGAAGATGAAGGCAGAAATCAGGGTAAGACAGCAGAAGCCAGTGAATACCAAAGATGGCCAGCAAACATGAGAGGCTAGGGGAGAGGCATGGAGCAGATTCTCCCTTATGGCCTCAGAAAGAACTTTGATTTTAGACACTTAGCTTTCAGAACTGTGAGACAATACATTTCTGCTTGTTAACCTATCCAGTCTGTGATACTTTGTTATGGCAGCCCCAGTAAAGTAATATACCCCTTGTATCATAGAACTGGCTTGGCCAGAAAGCACTTTGCTTGGCTCAGGATGTTATTGCCCTTAATTCTCACCATTAATAGAAGAATGCCCATTCATACCTTTCTCCATGGGCGGTCTTCCTCAAGTGACCAAATAGTTGTCCAAAGCCTTATGCAAATGGCCCAGAGCACTGGCTCTCACTTCCTCTCATCTGTCATCCTGAGACCTGCACATAATTCTCTAAGGCCTTTCTGTTATATTTGGACCCCATAGGCCTTTGACTACTGGAATATGCAGTGATGATTATGTAACTCTCAGTGTGCTTCTCAAAGGAGAAGAGAGAAGGCTATGCTTTGATTTGTAAAATCTGTCTACTGTTTAAGATGCTACTTTCCTCTGACTAAAGAGTACCAATGAGTGTTCTTCATCTCCCTTTCCCAAATGAGCCCAGAGCTCCTTCCCTCCAGCCTGATTAAACTTTTCACACATTCATCCTTTCATATATCAAGCATTTACCAAAGACCAACTGAATGTTGTTAACAGGAAGAAATGAGCAAACGCTTGTCTCTGCAGAGCTCATGGTCTAGTAGGAGAGACACTCAAAGTCTTGTGGGAGAGTCAGACACGGAAGGACTTGTTGTGTGGTGACCCTGTGGAAGAGTATTTACCATATGAGGACAGAGGCAAAAGTGGCTAAATATCCTTAGGAGAAAAGTTTTGGAAGTCTTCACAGAGGAAGTGACTTTTATAGAGGAAGGAAAGAATTGATGACAATTGAGGGAAAGACAGGGTAGGAGCACAGGATGGGGAAGGGATCCTAAGTCAAGATGACATGGGGAAGGCTCCATGCCTTGAAAAAGCCTGGTTCTATGTGGCTAGAGTGTGTATAGGATGCATAGATGTAAGTATGGTAGGACATGGGACTCAAATGTGAAGGTGGGGATCAGTGGCGGGTGGTTAATAATAGGAAGCCACGGAAGGTTTTTATGTTTTGAAGCAATATTCTCAGACTTGTTTTTTAAACTGATCACTCTGGAGGCACAGTGACACATGGTTTAAAAAGGGCAGAGACTGGTGGCTGGAGACAAGTAGGTAGTCTGTATTTCTTAAATTAAAAAATTAGAACATGGTTCAACAAGGATAATGTGGTTGTGGGCACAGCAGGGCAAAGTATTGAAAATTGGTGTTATTTAGAAATGTTTGGGGAAGTTGTACCTAGGGTGATGCAGGAAGGAGAATGAAAGTGTAAACTAGGGCAGTGCAAGTTGGAATGGAGAGAAAGGGAGGAATTTAGGAAGGACGGATGAGATGGCATATTTAATATGGGAATGAAGAAGAAACAGGAGTCAAAGGTGGCCTCCAGATATTTTATTTGTCCATAAAGATAATGGCAGATGGAGATATAAGATAAGAAAAATGAGGAGCGAATTTCCTGAGAGTGCTAATGGGTTCAATTTTGAAATAGTGAGTTGATGTACTTATAGGGAATATCTAGGCAGTTGGAAATACAGGACAGGCACTCAAGAGGGTATTTTGAAATAATTAGAATAACAATAAAATAATATCAACAATTTATTGAACTCTTATGATATGCCAGACACTATTGCTCAATCTCTTGTATTCATTATTTCATTTAGTTCCTTCGACAATCCAGTAAAGGATTATCTTCTTTCTACAGATGCAAAAATGGTGGTCAAACATCTTGTAGGTTATAGAATTGGGATTCCAACCCGAGTCCGCCTGTGTTCTCAGCCCCTCCCTTCTATCACCTCCACTGCGTGCGAGTTCATGGTACTTACTGTCAGCCAGATATCACCATGCAGTGCCTCTCCATGGAAGGGCATCCACAAATGTCTCTTAATAACAGAACAAGGCTCTGGGTGCCACCTAGGTGGGCTAGCAGGAAGAGAAGCGTTGCATGGATGACTGAAATACACTAACAAACAACAGGCACCACCAGTGATAACAGAGTCAGCCAGTACCACATGCACTAGGAGACTCAACAACCTTCTTCTTGTTGTAGGGACAAGTTTCCCCAGCCATTACATCTCACTGAGTCCCCCACTGAAGATGGTTCCACCCAACAATGTGAGGATCCTTTTGAGCATGGAATCCTCCAAGACCCCCTTTGTGATTCTCATGAACTGATGTGTGCTTTCTTGCCCACCTCACCCTTAGCTGTCCAGGAGATCTAGAGGATCTGCTGGCTTGTAGAGCAAGCCTGTGGTCCCGGGAAAAACGATGGTTAATAACCCCAGGACTTTCCTGGAGAATGGAAAACTGGAAGTAGATTTTCCAGGTTAGGTTCCATGGTGTGTAGTATCCTAGAAGGCCCAAAGTTTAGAAGTCAAAGACACTACAATTGAAAGGAATCTGGAAGCCAGAATCAAAATTGTTAAGTATCTTTTTTCTGAACATTAATCAAAATTTACAAACCACCGGGAGTTTCCGTCATGTCTTAATGGTAATGAACCTGATTAGTATCCATGAGGATGTGGATTTGATCCCTGATCTCACTAGGTGGGTTAAGGATCTGACGTTGGCATGACCTCTGATGTAGGTCATAGATGAGGCTTGGATGCTGAGTTGCTGTAGCTGTGGTGTAGGCCGGCAGCTGTAGCTCCAATTGGACTCCTACCCTGGAACTTCCATATGCTAGGGTGTGGCCCTAAAAAGACAAAAAAAAAAAAAAAGTTACGAATCACAAAGACTAGAGGAATGTGAACGTCTCATCTGACGCTGAGGCTTGCGGGGATTCTCAGTCTTCTGAACAAGTTGCTGTAGTTCTGCCGAGGGAAGAATCCACACTTTCAAAAGTCATTTGTCTCATAGAGAGTAATGTCAAGCCTAAGGACATTCACCTAAACATCGGCACTGTCAAGAAAACATCTTAAAAGATGGAAACACCTTTCTGATTTTTGTGTTTTGATGAATCTCCTGTTAAGAATGTGCCTTGAAGAATATAAAATCTTTCAGTTGTGGAACAAGAGCGATTTTTACTAGGAACTCACTTTCGGGGTAGAGCGGTCAATAAGAGGCCCTGTGAAAATTTGGATTCTTGTATTAAAGTTAGCTTGGAGATAAAAGCTAAAGTTCTGAAAGTTTGTGCCCCATAGCTTTGACGTGCACTTTCTTCTATGGAGCTTCCGTTTTAGCAGCCTAGTCTTTTTTGAGAAATATAGTCATGGGAGCAGTAGAAACTACAGTGCTGACAGGTTGCTTTGGTCGAGTAGGTGTTTTTATTTCAATTCAATAAGTAAATTAAGGTTGAATTTCTTGCTGTGAGCAATGTTTATCTCACTGCAATAATGGGTGTAATAAGTTATGTGAATGATCTTGTGCTTCTTTTATAAAAAGGATATTCCTTTTGTAAAGTCCCATTAGAACTATATTTTCTTATCTTTGCACTCATTTCATGATTGAAAGAGAATTCTATAAATGAATAATTATAACATATTTCAATCAACTTGGAACTATAATTATGACTCTTATCGCTTAGTTCCTCGGATGTTTAATTTTGCCTTGAATCATAGTGACCCAGGATTTTAAAAAATTAAATTAGTATTTTATAGGCTTTGTGATCAGAAAAACATTAGCACACATGTAGAGATGACTTATACAGCCAGAAAACTACACAATATGTGACTCATATCAATTTCCCTGAATAAATATTTATTTGAGTATGTAAGTTTATGGTATTTATGACCCTCAGTCATTTAGGTATTCAGCTGCTCATTCAAAACCCACAGGTCTAGGAGTTCCTCTGTGGCTCAGCAGGTTAAGCACCCAGAGTTGTCACTGCAGAGGCTCAGGTAGCTAGTGAGGTTCAGGTTCAATCCCTGGTTAGGGAACTTCCATATGCCATGGCTGTGGCCAAAAAAAAGAAAAAGAAAAAGGAAAAAACCTCAGGTCTATATACTTTGACATGCCCTCCCCCAGTTAATCCTAAGGATTAAGGCCAAATTTCTCAGAACGATTAATATGTTTTCAGAGCATGAATCTATCTTAATTTCTCTAGACTCATTTCTCATCAATTTCTATGCTCCATTCCTAAAAGTTATAATGGATGCTTGTTCACTTGCTTCCTTCCTCCCTTCTCCCCCCACTTTTTTTTTTTTTTTGTCTTTTGAGGGCTGCACCCACAGCATATGAAATTTTCCAGGTGAGGGGTTGAATCGGAGCTGTAGCTGCTGGCCTACACCACAGCCACAGCAACATGGGATCTGAGCCACATCTGCAACCTACACCACAGCTCATGGCAACATGGGATTCTTAACCCCCGGAGCAAGGCCAGGGATTGAACCCATGTCCTCATGGATACTAATCGGGTTTGTTAACCACTGAACCACAACGGGAACTCCTCTTTCTTTTTTTCTTGATGCTTTCTTAATTCCCATTTAACCCCATTATTGGATTCACACTATTCCCCATTCTTTCTACAAAACATACTAACTGATGGCTATAGCCTGCAAAACACACCCAGCTAGCAGGACTCTCTCTAGTATGCCCTAAACTGCTTCAACTGATTGGAGTTTTATACCCATAAAGAATCAGATGAGTGTGTATATTGGATATGTTTATTTAAGTTAAACTTATAATTATGTAATTTAATTAAAGTGAACGTAAAGTATTGTAATATTAGTACAAAAAGACAGTTGCTTATAAGAAATATAATTGGGTATATCTGGTTCCAGCAAGTCGGAAGAAAAAACAATCTAAAAATTCTCCTTCTAAAGGTGTCTCTACATGCTGGATAAAATACAATAAAAATTATTAGACATGTGTAACTGCATTTATGAGAAAATGGAACCCCCAGCTCCTAGGGATAAACGAGGAACTGTAAATTAACAAAAATGAGTCTCAACTGATGTTTTGTCTTCCTTGGAGTTTGGGGAAGGATGGCTTTAATGCCTACAAGGAGAAGAAATGAGACTGGTCCTGTATAGGCAGAGAGCTCAAAATAAAACCTTTGTTTAAAGCCTGGATTTTGAAAACCTCCACCTTCTGTGTAAAGGTGGGCTAAAAAACAATCTACAAACAAACATAAGGAGATGATGAGAAAGCTTATCTGTCTGGAATGAAGGAAAGGAAAATCTCCTGTGAGAATCTAGTTTCAAGATTTGACATGATAATATCCACATGTTCTGGGTACAAGAATTTCTGTGAAATTTTCAAAAAAATTGTGAGCTGATGATGTTCCCTGGCATGCTTTACAGAAGCAAACACAAAACCACTTTGGAGAAACATACCTTGACCCCTCTGGCAGAGGATTTTAAAAGAACTTGCTGAAGATGAGGTCAAAATCCAAGATTACAAAACAGATGAGAGAACATACTGCGAATGAGAGCCACCTGGCACAATAAATAGGAGAATGAATCCTCCAAATCTGCAATAAAAGTGATAACTGCATTTAAGATAAAGATATAAAATAATGTACTAAAATAAAAAAAAAACATACAATGAAAAGACCAGACATGTTTGCAAATAAATCAAATAGAACTCCTAGTAATGACTACTATGGATATTGAAATGAAAAACCCAATGGGAGTTCCTATTGTGGCTCACCAGGTTAAGAACCTGATATAGTATTCATGAGGATGTTGGTTCAATCTCCGGCCTCAATCATTGGATTAAGGATCTGGCTTTGCTGCAAGCTGTGGCTTAGGTTGCAGATGCAGCTCTGATCTGGTGCTGCAGCCATGGCTGTGGCATAGGTCTATAGTTGCAGTTCTGATTTGACCCCTAGTCTGGGGAACTTCCATATGCTGCAGGTGTAGCCCTAAAAAGATAAGAAAGAAAGAAAGAAAGAAAGAAAGAAAGAAAGAAAGAAAGAAAGAAAGAAAGAAAGAAAGAAAGAAAGAAAAGAAAACCCCAATGGGTGAGTTGTGAAGGGAATTCATAGCGCAATACAGTACACATGGACTATGTGCCAGTACAGGCATATTGGTTAGTGAACTCCAAAGTGGCAACTGCTACTTTCTTCTGCCATTTTCATGTTCCTTACGTGATATGAGTTCACAGGGATGTAAAGATTATTCCAAAGGGAATATGTTATTTAAGTTTTTAAGCATGGTCCCTTAGCCTTTGGGATCCAGACATTAGAAGATATGTGCTAGTTGAGAAAGAGATAGTTACTTTCCTAGTCATGGCATCCAATAGTATTGAAAAATGTACAGAGATTCATGTTCATATAGATTGTACCATGACTGGGGTCACCATGATGCTAAGACTTTAATTGATAAAGACATAATGAAACCCAAGACTATTGCTTTGCTTACAATGAGACAATGAGTGAAAAGCTTGACTTGCTGTGTCCAATCCAACTCTGCAATTTAGAAAAGACATCGAAGCTACATCTCATCACATTGGAGTACTGTTGTTTGGAGAAGTGTTTAGGAGAATACATCAGCTGTTTCATATGGGCACTTGAGGAATTTTTGTGCAATGCAGTATTTAAGCAACTGGCTTTTCCTTAAAGGGTGCACAGAATTCCTTTCAAAAATTTCCCGTAACTCCACAACACTGAATGAAGCACTTAGTCTTTATTTGTCACTGTCATGACAATGGCTGAGAAGTTGAATGTGAATAACACAGAGTTACTACAATAGCTAGGCAAGCCATTCAAATGGAAAATATGAAGGAGAAATTTTAAAATACTGAGGATAAAATGAGAAGGTCCAACATAAGTCTAATAAGAGTTCTAGAAAGAGAAAAGAGGGAAAATAGTGAAGAGGCAGTACATAAAGACATAATGGCTGAGAATTTCCTGAAATTGATGTAAAAACATGAACAATGTCAGAAGCACAGTGAATACAAGGAAGAATAAATACAAATAATCCACAACCCTAAACTTTATAATGAAACTTAATATACAAAGAAAACATGGAGATTTTATAAACAGCTAGAGAAGAAAGTCAGCTTACAAATGGAATGACCATTAAATAGACAACTTAATTTTTAATATCAACAACTGAAATCTGAAGCCAGTGGCCATATATTAAGATGCTGAAAAAAATGCTGAAAAAAACTACCTAGAATGACTATGCTAAACTATTATTCAAAAGCAAGGATATAATTAAGACATTTTCAGAGAAACAAGATGGACAGAGTCTAGTCTCCTGCAGTCTCACACAGTAACTTATTAAAAGTATATTTTAGTAAGAAGGAAGTTTAACCCAAAGGAGGGAGTGGGAAACCAAAAGCAATGGTGACCCAAGAAACTGGTAAAATGTGAATAAATCTAAGCAAATATTGACTGTATAAAAAACTGTAATAATGATGTTGAAGATAACTGGTCCTGAGATGTTGGGGAGAGCAGAGTTTAAAACCAAGGTGGAACTTAAATGCCGGGCAAAAATAACAAGTATGATTGAAAGTAATCTCAGAGTTAAAATAGTCTAAGTTTCTTTCTCTATTTGGGATGAGTGAATATATGTTCATTAATTTTATAATTAATATTACAATATATATTAAAACATGAATAATAATTAAAAATAGCAATAGCTTATTTAGCTTCCAAACTAATATAAAGAATAAAACAACCAATTTAATAGAAATTAGGAAAGGAAAAAAAGAAAGTACATCAAAGCTTGTTTAATAGAAATTTCAAAATAATAGAGTAGAAATAAATAGAAATATTTCAATATTGAAACAAATATAAATGAACTAATTTAGTAGTTAAAAGCAGAGAATATTGGATTACATTTTTTCAAAGGCTGCTCTGTAATGTTTAAAAGAGACTCACCCTGGAGTTCCTGTTGTGGCTCAGTGGTTAATGAATCCGACTAGGAACCATGAGGTTTTGGGTTTGATCCCTGCCCTTGCTCAGTGGGTTAAGGATCTGGCGTTGCTGTGAGCTGTGCTGTAGGTTGCAGATGCAGCTCGGATCCCGTGTTGCTGTGGCTCTGGCGTAGGCCGGTGGCTACAGCTCCGATTAGACCCCTAGCGTGGGAACCTCCATGTGCTGCAGGAGAGGCCCAAGAAATGGCAAAAAAAAAAAGACAAAAAAAAAGACACTTACCTAAACCTTGACAAAGAGGGCTAAATTAAAGGTTACAATTGTATTCTAGGGCATACTAAATTAAATAAATTTAAAATAGATGTGTTAATAACATATTTTTTAAGAATTAAGAACATTATTCATTAGTTATTAAGAATTACGAGCATTTTCTATGATGATAAGAAAGAACATTTCACTAGGAAAATAGGTCAATTCAAGTCTTGTTTGTACCCAATATAATAAAAATGGGAGAAAGATCTCTAGCTCTTTTTTTGAGGATAGCATAATTTTGGTAGCAAAATTAGAAAAGGATAGCATGTAAATGGGAAATTATAGGTTATGCTCACTTAAGAACAGAGATGAGTATAAAATATATAACAAATAATCAAATACAGTTGTCTCAGGAGTGTTCAATACATAAAATCTTTTACTACAATATTAAAGGATAGCAACCATTTAGTACCTCAATATTCACCAAAAATTTCTAGAAAAATATCAATACTTGTTTATGGTAAAAATCTCTTAGCAACCTAGAATTGAACAAAACTCCTTTAATAAGACAAAGGTATCTAACAAAAATATATAATGAATATCATTCTTAGAAGTATTCTGGTTAATGGTATCACCTGCATGTGGAATCTAAAAAAAGAATAAAAATCAACTTATGTGCAGAACAGAAACAGACTTACAGACTTTGAAAAACTTTATGGTTACCAAAAGGGACATGCTGGGGGGTGGGTGGGAGGGATGGACTGGGGGTTTGGGATTGGCATATGCACACTAAAGTATGTGGAATGATTGGCCAGTGGGGATCTGCTGTATGGCACAGAGGATTTTACTCAGTATTCTGTGATGATGTGTGTGGGAAAAGATTTTGAAAGAAAATGGATGTGTGTTTATGTATGACTGGGTCACTTTGTTGTACAGCAGAAATGATCACAATCTTGTAAATCACCTATATTTCAATAAAACTTAAAAAAAGAAAAAACATAAATCCACACACACACAAAATGAGTATTCTGGTTAGGAACAGGATAAAGATCCTCTATTCTTACTCATATTCAGTGTCATATTAGAAGTGCTAGTCAGTACAATGGAGAAGAAAAAGTTTGACTGGCATTTGTCATTGTCTGCAGTATCTATTTAGAAAATGAAAGGTTAAAAAAAAAAATTAGAGGAGTTCCTGATGTGGTGCAATGAATCAGCGGCATCTCTGGAGCTCTGGGACGCAGGTTCGATCCTCAGCCCAGCACAGTGGGTTAAGGATTGTTGCCACAGTGGCATTGGTTGCATCTGTGGCTTGGATCTGATCCCTGCCTGGGAGCTCCATATACTGCAGGGTGGCCAAAAAGGAAAAAAAAAAATAGAATTAATCAGCAAGTCAAATAGTACTTCTTGATTTATCAACAATATCAAAACATCAGAAGTAATTCCTTTATCTCAGGAAGTAATAATTAGAAAATATAATTTTATTAATATATTATTTGCAATTGCAAGAAATGCTCTAAAGTACCCAAGAATAAATACATGAAAAGTTGTTCAAGACTTTCATAAAGAAAATAATAAATTTTAGTAAAGGACAGCAGGGGAACTTCAATTAATAAAGAACAATATTGTGTTTCTGAATGAATGAATTTGGTATGATAAATTCTCCCTCAGTTAATATTTATATTCAACATGGTTACAACCAAAATATGAGAAGCAGTTTTCAGGGAACTTGGTGATCTGTTCAGAAACTCACAGAAGAATAAAACAAGGACAATGAAGACAATTTTAAGGAAGAACAGTAACTAGAGGGAGTGATATTGTCTGTTATCAAGATTTATTGTAAAGCCCTAGTAATGAAAAGAGTGGTATTGGTATATGGATAAACAAGTTAGACTGTTAGACCTAGAAAAAGACTCAGCTATATATGGGAATTTGGTCATTGACATTAGCGGCATTACAAATAAATGAGAAAATTTAATTCTTTAAAAAGTGGTGCTAGGACAACTAGATATGTAGTTGAAAAAATTATGTCTCTATCTCTCAACACATGTATGTTCACTTGTGCACGCACACACACACACACACACACACACACACACACACACACACAGATGGATTAAAGACCAAAATTAGAAAATTAAATATTAAAGACTTTAAGAAAACTATGTAGAAGAAAAGCTTCATAAATTTGGTGTAGGAAATATTTCTTGAATAAGACACAAAAAATACGAAAAAAGTGGTTAAAACTGACTACATTAAAACCTAAAACAAAATTGAAAAGATAACCCAGCATCTAGAAGATATTTGCAATGTACATAATGATTAGCATCCAAAGTATATTAAGAACTCATAACTTAATATGAAGAAGACAGAAAAGATCTAGGAGAAACAGAGAAAAGATGTAACATGTAATTTACAGAGCGTGAACCTGACTGGCATATAACATATAAGAAATGTCCAACTGTAATTATCTGAGAACTTTAAAACGACAGTGAAATACTATTATGTTATTAGTGAGATTAGCAAAAAATTAAGAATTTGGATAACTCCAAGTGTTAGTGAGGTTGTAGAACATTGCTGGTGGAACCCTAAATAGGACAGCTACTTCGAAGAAGTATTTGGGACTATCAAGAAAAATTGGAACTGCATAAACTTTATGACTGTGCAATTTCACCTCCAGCCATGCATGAAGTCTACTGCGTGGCAGAAGCCTTGGAGCTGGGCAGTCCACAGCCTTTCACATTAGAGTAGCTCTCACAAATGTGCAGAGACTATCATAAAAACCTGGAAGAGAAGTTCTCTGGTGGCAGCAGGTCAAGGATCCAGTGTTGCCACTACTGTGGCTCGCTGGGGTTAGATGCCTGGGCTGGGAACTTCTACATGCTGCTGTTGTGGCCAAAACAAACAAACAAACAAAACAAAACAAAAAAAACCCCAAACTGGTGGAAAATCTAGAGGTTTAGAGCTCATACTCATTAGAAATTGCCCTCTGCTCCCACTTCAGTTTCAGGAAATTGAAACTGGAAACTGTAGACATATTTGATATTTATGTAAGAAAAGAAATGTCTGACTCCTATCAAAACATATACATAGAAGAAAAAAGTTTCTTGCCCTATATAAAAAGTTTGAAGAATAAATATACCTTGATATGTATATATAAGAATGTAAAAATTCTGAACAAAACAAAAAGCAACTATTCCTTAGTTTTACAAGGCAGTTGCATTCCTGGAAAATTAAAAAATATTCCTGGATATTTGTTGTTTTTTAAATTTTTTTGTTCTGGTTGATTTACAGTGTTCTGTCAAGTACTGCTGGCTGTACAGCAAAGTGACTCAGTTATACATATATATATATACACATTCTTTTTCTCATATATATATATATACACACACACACACACACACACACACACACACACATATTCTTTTTCTTCATGTCACATCACAAGCGATTAGATATAGTTCCCTGTGCTATACAGCAAGATCTCATTGCTTATCCACTCCAAATGCAATAGTTTGCATCTGTTAACCCAAACTCCCAGTCCATCCCACTCACTCCCCATCCCCTTTGGCAACCACAAATCTGTTCTCTATGTCCACGAGTTTGTTTCTGTTCTGTACATAGGTTAATTTGTGCCATGTTTTAGATTCCACATATAAATGATATCATATATTTGTCTTTCTCTTTCTGACTTCACTTAGTATGAGAATCTCTAGTTCCATCCATGTTGCTGCAAATGGCATTATTTTGGTTTTTTTTATGGCTGAGTAGTATTCCATTGTGTATATGCACCACATCTTAGCCTGACAGTCATATAGGCTCAAACACATTCTAAAAAAGAGTCAAGATTTTCTTACTTTCTTTCCCCACATCTTGATTTTTTTTTTTTTTTGCTTTTTAGGGCTGCACCTGTGGCATATGGCGGTTCCCAGGCTAGGGGTTGAATTGGAGCTACAGCTGCTGGCCTATGCCACAGCCACAGCAATGCAGGATCCGAGTCACATCTGTGACCTACACCACAGCTCATGGCAATGCCAGATCCTTAACCCACTGAGTGAGGCCAGGGATCGAACCTGCAACCACATGGTTCCTAGTTGGATTCGTTTCCTCTGTGTCATGATGGAAACTCCCACATTTTATGATTTTGATGTCCTTTTTTTTACATCTTTATGTTTATTCTTTTGCTGTTTCTTGTATTTATGGTTGCTTTTACAAATAGGTTTGTTTTTATTCTTTTAGATCTGTATGCTGGCTTATTTAAGTTATTACCTTCCAATTGTGATTTCCTAGGCCCTATATCTTCTTACTTCTCTCCTATTTAGAGGAGATTTTTCAGTATTCCTTTTAGAATGGGTATAGTATTGCTATAATCTTTTTGTGTTTTTTTTTTTTTTTCGTTGTTGTTGGATAAATTCTTTATTTCTCCTTCTATTTTAAATGATATTCTTGCTGGGTAGAATATTCTAGGCTGCAAATTTTTTCCTTTTAGAACTTTGACTATATCTTGCTACTCTCCTCTGTCCTGTAGTGTTTCTGTAGAGAAATAAGCTGATAGCCTTATGGGGATTCTGTTATAATTAACTCTATTTTTCTCTTGCTGCCTTTAGAATCCTTGCTTTAACTTTTGGCATTTTTATTGTAATATGTCTTGGTGTGGGTCTGTTTGGTCTCACCTTGTTTGGAGCCCTCTGTGCTTGCTGTATCTTGATGTCTGTTTCCTTTAGATATGGAAAGTTTTCAGCCATAATTTTTTCAAATATATATTCAATTCCCTTCCCTTTTTCTTCTCCTTCTGGAATCCCTATTATGTGTAGATCGGCCTGCTTTATATTATCCCATAGATCTCTTATATTGCTTTCATGTTTTTTTTTTTTCATTTGGTTTTTCTGTCTGCTGTCCTGATTGGATGATTTCCATTATCCTATCTTCCAAATTACTTATTCTTTCCTCTGCAGTATTCATTCTGCTCTTCAGTGCCTTTAAATAAGCCTGTGTCTCTGCAAATGAATTTTCTAATTTTTCTTGGCTCCTCCTTATATTTTCTAGTTCCTTTCTAAAATAATCTTCATTGCTGTTCATATCCACTCTTAATTCCTTCTTATCCACTCTTAATTCCTTCAGAATTTTCACTATTACCTTTTTGAACTTGGTATCTGTTAGATTGTGAGGTTTGTTTCATTATTTGCTCCTTCAAGGCGATTTTCCTGTTCTGTTAACTGGAAATGATTCCTGAGCGTCTTCATTTTGCTTTTATTTTTCTTATTCTGTGAGTTTATGGAAAATAACTTCTGCAGTCTTGGAGGGCTATTTATTTGTGAGAGTGCCCTTGGGTAGTTTTTGAGTGCTTAGTGTTTTTTTTTTCTTTTTTTTGCATGAGAGCTGCTTTTGGGTTTGGTGATTGCTGTCACAGTGTGTGCAGGCTGTTATCCCCTTGATAGGTGTTGTGCTGGGGTATGGCCTGTGTGTATATCCCAGGAGATAGAGGCAATGGGCAGGGCCTGTAGCCTGTGCCTGGTTGCTGGGCCCTCGATAGTAGTGAGGACTCACAGAGAGATGGTGTAGGCTGCTCCCGGTTGCAGGGCACTGGGAAGTGGCAGTAACCCTCAAGCAGGTGTAGGCGGTGCCCAGAGCCTTTGGCAATGGCAACAGCAGGGCATGTGCATTCCCAGGGGAATGAAAGCAACAACAGGTGGTGCTCAGTTGCAGTGCCCTCATCTGTGGCATGCCCTGAGTTGACTGGGGCCACAGGTGGTGCCTATTCCCTAGCTCCTCAGGCTGTCTTCACACAGCTAATCTTAGTCCTCTCCTGGGAACTGATCTCCAGAGCCTGAGTCTCAGCACCCAGCTCCCACCCAAGCATCTCAGGCTATGGTGTCTGGCTGGTGGTGGTACTGATGGTCTGTGTGGCTCTCACTCTGCCTTGCTGTCCCCAGTCTGGTTGCTAGGATTTTCTCTCAGGCTTCGAGGTTCTCTCTCTCTTGACTCATCTCCCTGTCAGTTGGGTGATCTCCCAGGGTGCAGATTCCTTTCTTTTTTCACAGCTCTCTCTCAGTGCTGATCCCATCCTAATTCCTATTTTTTCTCTCTTCTCTCTCTTTGCCTTTTGTTCTACCCAGTTATGTGAAGGATTTCTTGCCCTTTTTTGAGGTTTAAGGTCATCTGCCAGGGTTCAGTAGATGTTCTGTGTGAATTGTTCTACATGTAGATGGTTTTTTTTTGATGTGTTTGTGGGAGAAGGTGAGTGCCATGTCTTGCTCCTCCTCAATCTTGATCCCACTCCTCTATTCCTGGATATTTGAATGGTGCCAATAAAAAGGAGAAAACAAAACAAATCCTTTGTGGTTTATATGTAAAACTGAGTTAGCACCAAGGATCAGGTAATTATAAAGAAGTTCTTAAACTCCTATATGCATGGCACGACATTTGACATTTGAGTCACATGGGAAGCAGGACAATTCATTGTGTGGGGAACAGAGCCAGGGTGAGGATAGTTAGATTCCCTGACCTTTACCCACTAAATGCCAGTTGTGTCCCCATCACTTGGACGAGAAGCCCTCCAGGGGATGAGAACCACTGTTCATTCTAGACCCAACTCAGGCATTTTCTTCTTCTTGGAGAGCTCTTCGTTATTAATTTCTCTACTCCCCCACAGTGCATGTGACTACTATCACAGTGATGCTTTTGTATAATGATGAGCTTTTTACATATCTGTTCTCTTCTCAAAACTAAGGCTTCCCAGAGGACTTGGACCACGTGTTACTTTATTTACCCAGAGCCTAGAAGTGCTCAATGCATGTTTATTGTATGAAATATAATTTAATCAAATCTAGCCCTTTAGGTTTGAGTTTCTAGCTTGTACTAGACTGTTTGCTGCCGGTCTTTTTTTTTCCTTCCTAATGAATGTTTTCAATCTATAAAATGCTGAAAAAGAGTCTTTTAGCAGAAAGCATCTTAATTTTTTTTCCTTTTTTTAAACTCTATCATGTACTGCTGGCACCTCAGATCAGTTCCTATTAACCGAATGCCTTCATCTACAGAGAACTTAGGGTAAAGGGTGAAATGTAAATATATCTGGCCAACATGTGAGAAATACTGAAAGACCTGGGTGGTGCATGCATTCTTTACTTCTCTGTAGGGGAAGGACCTTCAATTCCCCACCGCTTTCTTTTAGCTACTTCTTTGTCAAATGACTCTCATTTGGCCAGTCCTGGTCCAACATTCATCATAAAGTTATACCCTGTGGATCTAGACACCTTCTAAGGTACGTAGATTGATGGGATGGTCTTACTAACCGAAGTAAGGTTTTTCACAATCTTTAAATCATAAGTGGCATTAAGTGAACCCAAGAAGAATCAAGCGGATTCATGAACAGATTTATAAATTTTCTTCTTTCTGCATTTTAATTATACTGGCATTTTAATTGCATTGTAATTGCACTTTAATTGCATGTATTTGTATAAATTAAAAAATAATTAGGGCTCAACAGCACTATGGGAAACTAATTTATGCATATAGACCTTTAAAGATGTACACATGGAGAATGATTTCATAGCTCTCACCATGTTAGCCACTTAAAAATTGTCCTTACTGAAAGGTCTATAGACATCTAGATGGATGTGCCTTTCCTGTTCTTTTTGTGACTTGAGGGAGCAAGACAGAGCCGGAGCCTGAATGGAGGGCAGTGTTTAATATTTATGGGACTCCCAGCTTGGCAAGTCCTTTAAATATTAAATGTACATATATATTTTATGCAAGAATCATAATGTATGACTCCTATATGAATATATATATTCTGTTTTCCGATAGGAACCACACATTGTATTTCTTACATAAATCATACATATTTTAATACATATAAATATATATATATTATTTTCTTTTCTAGCTAGAAGTTTCTGTGCTAGGATTGTGTGTGGGTGGTAAGGACAGAGGATGAGTCACTAAATTAGGGCAACAGAACAAATGCATTTTTAACAGTATTCCTGGCACAGGTTATCACGGCAAAGCATATGGGAGATGTAGGGTCTATTCCTTCAACAGGCATTTAATGAACGCCTACTGGGTGTCTGGCACTACTGAAGTATGGCCCTATCCCGTTTCAGAGGTCATTTATCCAGAAGCAGTATGTATTTTCCAGCCTCTACTCCTATGTCCTGGTTCAATGTCTTAGTCTTCACTGGAACCCTGAGCATTACGTAATCTTGGCAAATCGTGGATCAGGCTCCCCTGTATCCTTGTTCTCTGCCGCTTCAGAATATGGTGTCCTTCTTTCATCTACCAATAACCCAGAGGTTCTTAGTGGCAGGTTTATTGCTTAAAAATTGAACTTGTATCTTTTTGAAAAGAAAAAAAAAAGCTAAGAAGCTTAGTAATCAAGATTGTACTCCTCCTTTGCCTTGAGATTATGGCACCAAAAGCTCTTTGTAAGCAAGAGGATTCAGTGTAAGTAAACTTCCTTCCTATCCTGGGTCTCAGGGCTTGTACTGGAGCTCTTTTCTCTGTCTGCCCTTCTGGGTGATCCTCTTACACACACAGCCTTCATCCCATTCCTCCCAAGAAAACTTCCTGGGTGCCCCATGTAGAATTATTCCTTCCCTGTCTTCTGTTCTTATAGCACATTCTGCGTGCTACTCTTTTGTAACACTTAGGTTTGAGGTATTTTCTAACTAGCAGTACTTGGAGATCAGGGATGGTGTCGTTTTCTTTTTAGCCACCTGAAGGACCCAATGTGTGGCTTTGTCTCTGATAGATACAATGTGAGTCTGGGATTCAAGGGGCAAGTATCTTTAGGAATGTGTGTGTTAGTGAACTATAAGCCCCTGTTGGAATTTTCTAGGATCTTTTATGTAATTTTCAAGGGATCCTTTTTTTTTTTTTTTTTTTTCCTTTTTAGAATCGCACCTGCAGCATATGGAGGTTTCCAGGCTAGGGGCGAATCAGAGCTGCGGTTACTGGCCTACACCATAGCCATAGCAACACAAGATCTGAGCTACTTATGTGACCTATACCACAGTGCACAGCAATGCTGGATCCTTAATCTACTAAGCAGGGCCAGGGATCAAACCCACATCTTCGTGGATACTAGCAGGTTTGTTACTGCTAAGCTATATCGGAAACCTCTCAAGGGATCTTTTATTGCATTCTCAAGGAAATTTGTAGGCTCTCTTCTTCTGGGCTATGGCTGAGTTTCCTGGCCTTTTTTCTTTTCTCTTCTTTTTTAATGGGGTTGCTCTTTGCAAAAGGAAACTCATCAACTCTTAAAACGTTTTGCAGCCAGATGGTGTTCCAGGCTT
This sequence comes from Phacochoerus africanus, assembly GCF_016906955.1. Taxonomy (NCBI): domain Eukaryota; kingdom Metazoa; phylum Chordata; class Mammalia; order Artiodactyla; family Suidae; genus Phacochoerus; species Phacochoerus africanus. The sequence continues at coordinate 56,189,477 of NC_062545.1, forward strand.
TGGAAGCACACCCCTCTCTAAAGGGCATATGATGGGGAGAGAAATGGAAGGGAGTGAGTTATATCTCCTTTGGTCGTTATCCTTGGGTGTGTTCTGGAGAGAAAAGAATCAAAAAGGAGTACTTCCCATTCAAGCCAGGTGAAGCCTATCACAAGTGTCTTCTCTCCCTTGCAAACACTTAGAGTAGGACAATGCCAGGCTCTTGCCCCCTTGGACTGAAATTTCTTTGTATCTAAATATTGTCTCTGAGCTCCAGAATGACTGTGTTTACCTTTGGCCTTTATACATGAGTTAGGGTAGTGTTAGCTGCTATTAGAAATAAATTCCACAATGTATAATGTGTCAAACCAACAGAGGTTTGTTTCTTGTTAAGGTAGCAGTCCCAGGTAGTGCTTCCTTGTTGATGGATGTCTCCTTTTATGAAATGATTCTAACCCAGGCTTCTTCAGTCCTGTGGCTCTGTCAGCCTATAGGGGTGGATGGAATTGGAAGGGCAGGGAAGGTAGAATAACTGCTCACAAGCCTTCATCTGGAAGTGACACACATCATTTCTGTTCACATTGTATTTTCTCTAGATGCAAGAGGACTGAAAAACTAGTCCTTGATTGGACAGTCACTCTCTACTCATGACTCTGCACCATAGAAAGAGGATTCTGAGTTTAGGATATAGTTAGCTGTTGGGGTTGCTCTGCTGCTTTTCTAGGGCAACACCATTTATTGCTCAGTGGCCCAAGTACTCATCTTGCATCAACTGGCTGTCTACTGCTTATTGCCAAGCAGGCAACTTGTTACTATTGAACCGCTGAAGTAACTTCTTTTTTCCATCAGATCATTGGTTAAGTGTCCCAAACATACTCCTAGGTCTGTTTCCACCTGTCTTGGACAGAGTAGGGAAGAAATCTGGCCTCTCTAATAGGTACGTAACAATGGGACTTAGTGGTGCAGTTCTCAGCCTTATACTGGACGTTACTCATCCTTCCTCTCTCATAAGGGGCATAGCCCAGTCCATCCTTTTGGTTTTCCATGGCTGGGATGGTGAAAACTGAGGCCCTGAGAGATTAAGAAAGGTAACCAAGGTCATACTTTCTAGTGAATTTCACCTAAACTTACGGTGCCTCATTTAAAACAATTGCCTTGGCCGAAGGCCTCTGCTTGTCTTCTCCAATTAAATTTCATCACTATGGATGTCTTAGTCTGGAGTTTTCTTAAGCAGACTTCCTGTGAAAATGATCCTAGGGACCCTGGTCCTGATCTCTCCATCCCTTTTCTCTGTAGGCATTCTTTTACAACTATTGAACCTCACAATCTATGACCTATCGTGGAGGTTTGATTTATTGAGTTTTAGTCTTCTTGAGATAGGGGAATTATATGTCACAGAAAATAAAATATTTCATACAGATTTTACTGAGCAAATATAGTTTTCTGTGCTATATAGTAGGACCTTGTTGTTTATCCGTTCTGTGTATGTCTGCATCTGCTAATCCCAAACTCCCCCACCCCTTCCTCTTGGCAACCACAAGTCTGTTCTCTGTCTGTGAGTCTGTTTCTGTTTCATAGATATATTCATTTGTGTCTTATTTTAGATTCCACATATAAGTGATATCATATGGTATTTGTCTTTCTCTTTACTCTGCTTAGTAGGAGGCATCTTTATTAAGTGTCCTTCTGACAGTCTTCCTTGCCGTCCTTAATCTGATATAAAGGTAAGGTGTTATTTTGCCTAACCTTTCCAAGTCTGATAAGAAAAAAAAAAACATTTAAGCTATTGTTATTTTATCTTTCAACATTTTTATCTTTTTTTTTTTTTGTCTCTTTAGGGCCGCATCCCAGGCTAGGGGTCGAATCAGAGCTATAGCTGCCAGCCTTCACCAGAGCCATAGCAACTCAGGAGCTGCACTGTGTCTGTGACCTACACCACAGCTCACACAGCAATGCCAGATCCTTAACCCACTGAGCAGAGCCAGGGATCGAACCCGTGTCCTCACGGATACTAGTCAGGTTCGTTAACCACTGGGCCATGACAGGAACTCCTTATCTTTCAACTTTTAAAGGACTATTTTTCCAACTCTGAGAAAGTGTATCAAAATTGTTTTGCACCCAATATTATTTTTAGGATTAGAAATATTTATTTCTCTATTTCTTTTATTTATTTGTTTTTGACTGTGCCTGTGGCATGTAGAAGTTCCTGGGCCAGGGATCAAACCATAGCAGCAACGTGAGCCACAGAAGTGACAACACTGGATCCTTAACCCACTGAGCCACCACGGAACTCCTCTTTAATTCTTGCTTGTGGCAAAAATACAAACAAAAGTAAAGAGTTTATAGTGAAAAATAAGTTTCTCTTTGACCCTCAAAGAGCGGGTCAAACATTTTTGGAGGCAGCTGCTGTTATCACTTATCCCTCCACTTCCAGACAGGAGTATATGTTGGGTATTTCATTATTCATTTTCTCCCAACTTCTTTCCATCTGTTAGGTCAGTAGTTCTCAAGTTTTACTGTATAAAAGGAACACCTTGGGGAACTTAGAAATGCAGATTCCCTTTTCCCAGAGGTTCAGTGCATCTGGTTGAGTTTAAGGAATCTGCATTTGTAACCAGATGATTCTGAAGCAAGTGGTGCCCAGACCCTACCATTAGACACTATTTTAGAAAATATTTAGGGTCTCACCGCACTGGGGACTCATCCGATGAAGTCATAGACTATGGTAGATTTTACCTCTCTTACCTATTATCATAATGCCATGTTCACTTTTCCAGTCTTTGACCTTTACTGGGCTACTTTCCCCTTGGTCTCCATAGTGATGTACAGAGGTCTTCCATGTATAATTAGCCTGAGGATGTTGATTTGTTCCATTGCCTCTGCCCCACTGCTGAGCTGTGGAGTGTTGTTAGCAACACTCAATTTGTTTTCTTTCTGCCTCCAGTTGTATGATTGCAGTTAGTATCAGTTTCCTTAGATCTCCGATGAACAAGTAACAGTCATGAAACTGTAGACTTTGGAAAGGGGACAGTGATTTAGACTATTTCAGCCATTCTGTAGATGGGGAAACTGAAGCCGGGAGAGATTAAGGTATCTATCCAAGGTCACAAAACAAATTGGTGACAGAGCAGACCAGAAACCTGGTTTACTAATTCTGAATCTCGTGCTCTTTTCTCATCTTAATCAGTTTCAGCTAAAATCTCAGGGTCCCTGAAAGGCATTCAAACAACTGTTCCCCAATCCACCTACCACCTGGAAATATGTGCTTTTGCGCCCCGTCCACTCCCACTGCCATGAGTCACACTAGCCCTGGTTAGTTGTCTCACTCAGTATAGTGATAGAGTGAATTATTTCTGAGCCCTTGAATATGGCAAAATCTTGTCTGCTTGAACCTCAGGTCACCAAATCCAGCAATTTTGAACGGAAGGAGCTGTAAAGGTTACTTTAAGTCTCTGTGGGAATGCAAGAGCTCACCGTTTTCGTTCTCAGTTTCCTCAGACAAAGACCCAAGGAAGAGTCCTTATTACCTTTCGGGGGTTGGGGGAGGGTCGAGGTCACACAAAGTTCGCTTGGTTTACAGTTGTACCCTGCCTCCCTTCTGCTATTGACAAGGCATCAGGATGGTTTATAGATTGCTGCCTCCCTTTAAGGCCTATTTGCTGATGTTTTGAGACATTTATCCAATCTCAAGAAACTCAAGGGACCTGATTTAAGCTTTGAATTATATATTATCCATATTTGGGATGGAATGGGCAATTTTAATGGAAAAAGCTCATCAGTCAGGCTAGGGATTAGGCAAGGCTTTGATTTATATGTCTGTTGAAATCATCTCTATTGATGTAGAAATTTTACAGTTCTATGAATTTAATAATATTTTAACCTAAATATGATTCTTGACCCCCCCCCACACACATATTCTTCCTTTTTTTTTAACCTTTGGTGAATCATTAACTTACTGTACTATACATTTGATAAGGTCCCCAGAGATTAGCCAGGAGAAATATCAAGATGTCCTTGGAGAACTTATCATATCTGTCTTGATGAGAACAAGAAGGATTCCAGGAAGAAAAGCTCAGTTCCTGAAATAAATGACTGTAACTTCAGAAAGGAAATGAAGTATCTGTTGAAAGATACATTTACTAGGCTAGTGACTTTTACCACATTTCAGTAATTCAAATACTACATTCAGGAAAAGGAAATTAACTTGGGGGGGGGTTTAGATACAAATGGTGAGACATGGGGATTAGTCAGCATTCGCAAGCCTGTAGGCACATACACTTTTGTACTTCTGTAATTAGAGATGCTCTCATTGCAGTCTTTCAAAGAGGTATTTACCTTAAGTGTGAAGAGAGGTACAGGCATGAAAACATGGGCATCTTTTCTAATATGTTATCACAGATAGTCAATAAATCAACTTCTCTCTAATTGTAGGATAAGGAATGATGCTATTTTGCTTTTATGTGTTATTTTTGGAATTCTGCACCCCTGGGAAAATGTCGTCGAAGGTCACATAAGCCATTGCTGTGAGGGATGGATGGTGAATCCAGGCACACACTCAGGGTAAAAACTGCTGTGCATGTCTGCTGCCTTTACTCTATGTATCAGTGCTTATAATTTCTAAGGATCAAAACTGTCCATTGCTATTTTTAGTCCACTTTCTTTGGAGGATGATGGTCATTATTCTGACATTTTGTTTCATAAATCCTTCCCCCATTCTTGAAATCCAAATAGATGCTAGTTCTGCATCCAAAGGTTTTCCCACCTTCCACACAGTTGGGTTGGGCTCATTTGCATCTAGTTGTCTTGGGAGGGCTAATGATTTTGTTTTCGAAAGGTCAGTTGCTGACACACAACCTATAAAATAGTTAGCTGTCCAAGATGCTTTTCACTCATTCCTCAAATACGCAGCTTCGTTTTGGTCTTTTTAATTCACTACTGAAAATCAGTTGCCTTAAGGATTTTCAATATTACATTACAGAATAACAAACTATCCAATATCACTAATGGCCTATTTAGGAATGAAATGCTTTTTTTCAGGTTTTAAGCAGTTTCTAATTTTGATAGGGATCAGGCACCATCTACAAGGATGGAGTTAATAAGTCCCTGAAGGGACACATCACTAGCCAGGTCGTAAAAATCATGCATGGCTTGCTCTTTCAGCCATAAGGCACAAGGAAAACAAATACATCTATTTCCTGCCGCACCCCCTCCCCCCCGCAGCAGGTTATATTTGTGGTCTGAAGATGCTTGAAAAATCACTGTCATTATATTGCCTTTGTTGTTGTTGTTATTTTTTACAATGTTTCTGAAATCTGGGTATTTATACCTGTCCATCTATCTAGTATTTATCTCTTTGTATCTTTTCTCTAAGAATTTAGTCTCTAAGATATTGTCTCTCAAAATGATATCCATAACAGAATGCAAGTGCTGGGGGTGAATATGATACATTATTCGAAACTTGGCCATGTGACGCTATTGCCTGGAAAATACAGGCAAAAGATCTTGTTAGTGAGGGAAGAAATTACTCAACATATTTGTTTTGAATGCTCACGTCGATCAGATTTGTGGGATCATATCTTTAATTCCTTATGATAAAACATACCAATCCTCTATTTTTGTATTATAAATGTACCCTAGTTTGACTAAGACAAAATTGATCTAGATGCAAATGTGTTTGTTTTGTCCTTGTAAAATGCGCTTGAGTAATGAGCACCTCAGGAATGGATAGAGAACACAGAGCAGCAGAGGAAGAAATAGGAGTGGGTGGGCTGAGGGCAGGATTTGGGATTCCACCTAGGAATCAGATGATGGGAAGAAATTGGAAAACAGTCTCAGTGCTCAGAGAAGACCAGACAGTCAGGTGCAGAAGACTGGCTAAAATTAGACATGGGTGGCGGGGAGGGGGAGTAGCATGTGCCCTGGAGATGTTCTCAAGATGTTCTTCTCTGAAGGAAGAGGGAGGGGCATGTATGATTAGGTGGCTGTAGAGAAGCACCTTGGATTCAGATCTCTTCAAAACCAGGCAGATTCAAAAGATGCTCAACATCGCTAATCATTAGGGAAGTGCAAATCAAAACAACAATGAAATATCACCGCACACCTGTCAGAATGACTTATCAGAAAGAACACAGATAACAAATGTTGGCAAGGATGTGGAGAAAAGGGAACCCTCCTACACCGTTGGTGAGGATGTAAATTGGTGCAGCCACTGTGGAAAACAGTACGGAGGTTTCTCAAAAAACTAAAAATTGTATTATCATATGATCCAGCAATTTCACTTCTGGGCCTATATCCAAAAAAACCAAAAATACTAATTTGAAAAAATACATATACTGCAATGTTCACAGCATCATTATTTACAATTGTGAAGATATGGAAACAACCTTAGTGTCCCTCAACAAAAAAATGGATGAAGAAGCTGTGGTGCTCACACACACACAATAGAATACTATTCAGCCATAAAAAGAAGAAAATTTCACCATTTGCAGTAGCATGTATGGACTTGGAGGCCATTATGCTAAGTGAAATAAGTCAGGGAAATACAAATGCTATATGATATCACTTATATGTGGAATCTAAAAAATACAACAAACTAGTGAATATAACAAAAAAGAAGCAGACTCACAAATATAGTGAACAAAATAGTGGTTACCAGTGGGGAGAGGGGAAGGGGGAGGAGCAACATGGGGAAGGGGATTGGGGTATAAATTATTATGTATAAAATAAGTTGTAAGGGGGAGTTCCTATTGTGGTTCAGTGATAATAAACCTGACTAGTATCCATGAGGTTGTGGGATTGATCCTGGCTTCGCTCAGTGGGTTAAGCGTTATCGTGAGCTATGGTGTAGGTTGCAGACACGGCTCGGATCCTGCGTTGCTGTGGCCGTGGTGTAGGCTGGCAGCTGCAGCTCTGATTTGACCCCTAGCCTGGGAACTTTCATATGCTGTGGGTGCAGCCCTAAAAAAAAAAGCTAGAAGGATATGTTTTACAGCAAGTGGATATAACCAATATTTTATGATAATTATAAATAGAGCATTACCTTTAAAAATTATGTCACTATATTTTATACCTATAACATAATATTGTACATTAATTATAGCTCGATAAAAAAATCTCAGATTCAGAAGGGACTTAATTTTCTCTAAGAAGAAAGGAATTAATTGTTGAGCTCCTACCAGTGAGCCAGATCTCCCACAGATATTATCTCATTTAATTCTGCACAGCCTCTCTATGAAGGAAATTACAATAATAATAGCTTACATTTTTTATGTGCTTACTACGTGCCCCACAGGGTTTTGCATTGCTTCTTCATCATAGTCTTTTAAATTTGAGGAAACAGGCTCAAAGATGAGGATAACTTACTCAAGGATGCACAGTTAATAGAGCAGAAATTTATATCCAAGTATGTCTGACCCAAAGCCCAGACTTCATGGTTTATCGTGATGCTTCTTCAGTGAGTGAAAAATCCACTGGGGATGGAAGAGCTGTATTTTATTTTTATTTTAAACGGTGGTACTTTGCTTCTGGTGGGTAAGCTGAGTACCTGCCATTTTTCTTGATTATGCCAAGGCTTTACCTATATCCCTCAGAATGAAGGCAAGGAATTAGTAAAAGGACGTTCTTAAGAGTACGGTTTTCATGACTTAGGAAGCAGCAAGGGCAAGGAATGGAACTCTTTGACCAGATCCTATCTCTAGGTTACCACCTAAGGATGAATAATCAAACATATCAAGATGAAAGACTCTACACTGTTAACCCTTTGAGTGGTAGTGATGAAAGGAATTCTAGGAGAGTATGGAAACCCTTGACTGGATGGTACTTGGGAAACTGCAATTTCCTTTGGCATCCCATACTGCCTCTGGGCTTCACAATTGCGGTGTGATGATGAGTCTGATTCTGCTTCAGAGCTGTCTCCACATGTGAGGAGAGGGCCTGGGCCTCTGAAGAGCATGGCGTTTTGGAGCATGTGTTTGTGTTCAGTTCATGGATGGATTGGCTCTCCATATAGGTGACTACAGCAATATTTGGAGATACAGCCTCAGGGGAAGAAAGCTCAAAAATGTCAAAACCATGGGTTCACTAGCTAGAGCTATGCAGCCCTTCCCCTCCCCCCAGATTCCTGTGGGATGAAGAAAAACTTTCATCATTGGATTTCCTCACTTTTGACGATCCAGGATGTGGTTGTGGTAGGCCAGAGTGTGGTTATTTTGAAATTTGAGGTTTATGCCCAGCTACCTCCAAGAATTCTTAGTGGGCGGCATTGCCTGTGTCCTTTCAGACTTAAACAGGAAAAGAAGTGGGTACAGAAAGAAGCTTTTGTCTAGAAAATGCAGTATTTTCATGTTTAAGCTATCATTTTTACAAATGAGACATAGTATCATTAAGCCATAGTATGTAACGGGTTTTCAGCTAGAATTTTGTGATGTGCTTTTAAAAACAAAAAACAAACAAAAAACCCAAACATATCAGGTCTATACAATGGACCTGCTAAATTCTGAACTCTTTACACCTCTTTTCTCTTCAAAATGCCCCAAACTTCATGCTGTAACTTTAACTTATGGTAAAGATTTTACTGGTTGACATGTTGGCAAAAAGAAAGAGGTGACATATGAGTTAAGACTTCAGTTATCTGCCTTTTAATTTTTTTTAAAAACTCTTTTCCATTATGGTTTTATTACAGGATATTAAATATAGTTCCCTGTGCTATGCAATAGCACCTTGTTGTTTATCCAATGCACTTTGACTTAGGCTAATTTTCTAAATTTCAAGCTGTACCTAATGGCCTGTCTGCCACGTGAAGCAGAAAGCCACAGATGTCCTCTGAACAATTGTTTGAAGGTAAGGCATTTCAACAGCTCCTATTACATGAGGAGACCACCTGGGCATATAAAAACCATCTTTCATTTCGAAGTGGACAGAAAACACAAGACATTCTAAAACATTGCCTGGAAATCATGCAAGAAAATTAAGTTTTCCTTCAGAAATAATTAGGCTTGAAAACAAATATTCCCTGACTAAAGCAACGGGGCTGGTTGGCAGAGGAGGAGAGTAAACTGCTATCCAGCTATTAGAGGTGTTTATGAAAGTGGGGTGGGAAAGTGCCCATGAAACTAGGCCAGATTCTAGGTTCATAACCACAGATGGTCTGCTGTGACATAATTTTTTATAAGGGCTCAAAAGTGTAGCAAACATTTATATTGGAGGCCAAAAGAAAAAGCAGCATCTAGAACCGTCTATGTGGTAAAATGCCAGATACCATGGCTCTGACAGTAAGAGGAATTTTTTTGTTCTGCACCTTCAGAGTTAATTTTCCTCTCCTCACGAAGTCCGGAGGAATTGCAAAAATCTTTTATATCAGATTTGCAAATCCTGATAAGTTACCCACCCCTACTCTCTATCAGCTTGCCCTTTCGACAGGCGGTGCACAGTAAAATGAATAAATTCAGCATATTTTCCTGTTCACCAAGCATAAATTATTACTAACTGTGGTGAGAGGCTATTTGAAAAGCCGTTTTATTTTCTATACCGAAAAGCTTCTTTTATCTATAAAGGATTCTGTTTGAAATCGAAGTAGATATTGTCTTATCTTTGTGACCCCAGGAAACTGAACTAGAATGACATATTTCTACTCTAAAGAGGGCAATGAGAGGATTCATGTGTACGCTAGATAAACTCTGCTAATCTATTCCTGCTCTTGGATCAGATTTCCAGTCTGTGAAACACTAGGAGACTCACTCTAGCATTTGTATGTGATACAACACCATTGAAATTATCTATGAGTGTGTTCTAACTGGCAGGCTTCAGCCGGGGTGGCGGGGGGGGGGGGGGGGGGGGGGAGGGCAGGGGGATGCGGGGGAGGGCACGGGCAAGTAGGATTGGACCCTGTGACCTCAGAGATCCCTTCCAACTGACGTGCATTCCAAGGCTTTCATGCCATAGCCCTTTAGTAATAGGCTGCTGCCCTGATATTTTTGCCCAGCCTTTTAGCTCTAGTCCATTAAGTCATGATTTCCCTCAAAGACCGTCCCTGAAAGGATGGTAGCAATTTGGCAAAGTGTCAGTTCGAGGTAGCACTAACAAAATGTGTATCTATCCAATGATCATAGCTTTTATTCATTGACAAACAGCCTGGAAATTCATAAATAGTTTTCATGTGATAGCACATTTCTTCCATCCTCATTTCATCTGAGCCCTGTCTTCTGCCTAGTGCTTTCGTCATCATAAACTGGGCATTGAACCATTGAAGCTGGCATTCAGCATTAACATGTGATATGGTACCCCTCACCATTTTGCTCGTTCTTGGTTGCTTTTTCTTTCTTTTATTTATTTATATGTTTATTTTGGAGGAGCGCAGAAAGGATCAATGATTTCTAAAAATGAATATTTTAAAAAAGTGAAGTATAGTTGATTTACAATGTTGTGTCAGTTTCTGGTGGACAGCAAAGTGATTCGGTTATACACTCATACACATATATATTCTTTTTCGTGTGTTTTAAATGATAGGTTATTACAAGATATTGAATATAGTTCCCTGTGCTCTACAGTAGGTCCTCAGAGTAGTGTGTATTTGCTAATCCCAAACTCCTAATTTATCCCCCCCAACATTTCCCCTTTCCTAACTGTAAGTTTGTTTTCTGCGTCTGTGAGACTGTTTCTGTTTTGTAAGTAAGTCCATTCGTATCATATAAAAATGAACATTTTTAATGAAGCCACTATTTGGGCATCAGTGCTAAAGAAAAGAGATTGGACATTTTGAACCTTGTGTGGTAAGGCAGAAAATAATCCTGAATCAAAGCCTCTTGGCTGCAAGCAGGGCTGACTCACAAGCTTGGCTCTTCCATTCAGCAGGAAGCAGCACTTGGAGGGGACTGACTCACTTGCCCAGGCAGCACGTGCGTGAGGTTGAGCCGTGAGACCAACTGCCTCACAAGCCGTGGTGGTGGTTCTCTCTGCGAAGTGAAAAGCATGTGAAAATTATTCATCCTCATATGTTAGGTCTTAAAATAGTTTGCTCTGTTGATCCATTTATAAGAAACGTGCAACCACTTTTCTCAGCCCACCTGGGTGAACGTTCCAATGACCGAAAACAGTTTCTGGTAGAAATACACGTGGTATAAAACGTTGGCATCAACTTTGACTTCACTCCCTTTTCTGCCTCGAAATCTCTCTTTAGTCACAAAATAGTTACCCCTGAATTTCCTTATTGGGGAAGCCACCCCATTACCCAATTTAGGCCCTTGTCACCTCTCACCTCTGTCATTGCCACTGCTTTTAAACAGCATGAAGTGGTTAGGATTTCTTGGTTGCAAGCAACAGAATCCAAATCTGGCTCATAAGGGATTACTGGAAGGACTCACAGAATCAGTAGGAGATGGGTAACTGGGTTTCGAACAGGTAGGAATAAGGCATCTCTGGAAGCCTGGAAGCAGGAAGCAAACACCTGCTTCATAGCAGCTTGAATCTGTTTGAGGTCAGGACAGCTGTGGCCATAGAGAGTGTGCCATTTCTTTTGATCTCATGTCATTGGTTTAAAGTGAGTCCAAGTGACACCTTTGTCCCTGGATGTGCTGGGGTGAGAAGGAAGAAAATCTGATTCTATGGCTTCCTGGATCCCTGGAATTACTGTCCCTCTAAGACGACATATAACACATGGTGGAATGAGGTAATCACCCGAAATAAAACTAGTGAGAAAGGATGCTTGGTGACAAATACCCCGGAGAAAGGATTTCCCCCTCCAATCCCTCATCCCTCCAACCCATTTCAATTTAACAAACATCTAAGTATTAACCCCACACAAAGTGCTACGTTAGGTATTGGGAATTCTGGGAAAAGGGATCTTCTACACTTTGCTACCAATTGCACTGCATTGACGGGGCCATGTACTCTGATGGCTTTTTTTAAAGACAATATTTTTCAAGAATAGGCTTAGGTTCACAGTACAACTGAAAGAAAGTTATCGAGAAATTTTCCATATGACCTCTGCTTCCATATAAGCAGAGCCTCCTCCATTACTGACATCCTCCAGCAAAGTGGTACCTTTGTCACACAGGTGATCACCCTACATTGGTGCATCATAATCTCTCAGAGTCTGTAATTCACATTAGGGTTCACTCTGGGTATTGTATATTGCGGAAGTTGGAACAAATTAATAATGACATGTATCTACCTTTGTGATATTATACAAAGTATTTACACTGCCCTAAAAATTTTCTGTGCTGTACTTATTTGCTCCTCCCTCCAACCCCTAACCATTGACCTTTTTCCTGTCTCTATAGTTTTGCCTTTTTCGAATGTCACATAGTTGGAATCATAGTCTGCAACATTTCCCAATTGTCTTCTTTTACTTAATGCTACGCATTTACATTTCCTTCATGTCCTTTCATGACTTGATAGCTCTGTTTTTTTTTTTTTTGTTTTTGTTTGTTTGTTTTTTTAGGGCCTCACCGCCCGGCATATGGAGGTTCCCAGGATAGGGGTCTAATTGGAGTTACAGCTGCCAGCCTACACCACAGCCACAGCGATACCAGATCCAAGCTGCATCTGTGGCCTACACCACAGCTCACGGTGACGCTGGATTTATAACCCACTGAGCGAGGCCAGGGATTGAACCCGCAACCTCATGGTTCCTAGTTGGATTCGTTTTCCACTGTGCCACAATGGAAACTCCTTGATAGCTCTTTTTCAAAGTGCTTAATAACATTCCGTTGTCTGGATGTACTATAGTTTATTTATCTATTCACCTGCTGAAGAGCATCTTGGTTGCTTCCAAGCTTGGGCAATTATGAATAAAGTTCTGATCATCCATGGGCAGGATTTTGTGTGGATGTAAGTTTCCAACTTCTTTGGGTAATTACTAAGGATCGCCATCGCTGGATCATATGTTAAGAGGATGTTTGCTTTCGTAATCCCATGGCTTTTCCCTGAGGAGCAGCAATGAAGAACTGGCCACCGTGCCATGCATTCCAACAACATCTTCTGAGATGATCTGAAGTCTTCCTCCTGCCTTTCCCCTCTGCATCTCTCTGAGTTCTTTCACCCCATAAAGTGCACTCCTCCCCTTCCTTCCCCCTGTGTCTTGGTCTTACTCTTGTATCATTAAGATGTTAGGTGAAAGCAGACATCGGGGATCATACTGGGGTGCTGTAGATGTTCCACAGAAGATTGTGGTTGCCCAAATCAGTAAACTTACTAAAAATCAATGCATCTTACATGTAGAACAGGTGAATTTGATGGCATGAAAACAACACCTCATTTAAGTTGTTAACAGAAAAAGATGTCTTTAGGAGGTACTGAAGACTGGCAAATGCACTCCCTTGGGTGGAATTGCCTTTCGGGGAAAGGAGTTGATGGAGAACTGTGGCATGGTGGATGTAGGGTTTGACAAGCTTCCCAGGGCACAGACAATGCTGGGATTAAGGACAAACTCATACAGGGTTGTGGCGTAACCTAACTAGTTACTTCTTGATCATTTGTCATCCTTCTGCTTTAGGAAACCTGGGGTTCAACAAGTGTTCTCAGGAGGTACCTTGATGCTGGCACATGAGCTGGGACTGGACCCCACAGACTGAAAGATCTTCTCAGGAGGGGTACAGAGCAAGAGTGTGGCATTTTCTTGTGCGGGAGGAGAGGGTCACTGGAGATGTGGCATACTCCCCCTCTTTCCAGCAGGTTCCCAGCCCCTAAGTTATAACATAAGAAAAGGAAAGATAAAATGCCTCGTAGGAGTAGGAGGTTTGCTCCAAAAACTCTAAATCCCAGAGACTGCATGACCCTGACTGAGAATCCTCTTCTTCAAATGCTGTTTCATGGCCCAAAGACCATCCCATTGGTAAGCTTATTTGTTTCAGCAGGTGTCTGTGTGCTAGAAAGTCTGTCATAATCCACAGTGTTTATCACATCCAGTCTTAATGATTTGTCCAGACTTGTGGGGCCCCCAGCAACCATCTCCATCTTAACTCTGTGTTTTCTCTCACTGCCCTTATCATTGGCTTCTCTGCCTGGACCGGGTTTTCCGTCTTCCCTCTTTCACCATATTCTGCCCTCATTATTATCCTCTTCCTTATCTGTGATGATTTCCCTTCACTTCCTACGTGGGCTGAGTCAAGTGCCATGTCTTCTAAAGAACTTTCCTTGACCATTTCTGTGCCACAATTTTCTTCTATTCCTCTCAACCTAACAAGGATTATAATTTGTGTCACACAATATGAACTTGATTATTCTATTAGCCTGTATTTTTCTTATATTTTTCCCTTGTTAAATCTTACGCAAGTTTGTTGTTCTGCCTTATAAAGGTAGGAACTCTTTTCTTTTATCTCTTTGGCATTTTCCACAGCATGTTCAGTTGCGTTAGGACCTTAAAAATACCCTGCTCTTCTCTGCTGACCTTAAATTTCATTGACCGGTTACTCTGGGACTGCGTGATAGCCTTTCTCAACGGTACTCTCTGCCTCTGTATTTATAATCCTTTGGGGGAGGGGACTAGTTATTGACACCCCTCTTCCATGTTTTAATGAAGGATAGAGCTTTTCTTTTCCCAAACAATGGAGTCAGAGTCAGCCCTTCCTGACACTTTCTCCACTCTCCCACCTGCTCCTGCCCTTGGGTCAATAAGTGGCTAATACAAATGGCAGGAGCTTGGTATTTCTTTTGGAAAATTATGAGAGATTGGGCTTGTGTTCCTCAGAAGAAAATGAGTATATGCTCCATGTCTCTCAAAAATCCAAAACCCACCACCACCAGTAAAACAAATAAAAAGGGAATGGGCTCTTTGATCAATGAGAAGGGCCACTTCCTCCTTGCTTTCTACACTCAAAGCAGGGTCTTCCTATATTAATGATGGTATTGAGGGGACAGGCATTTTCAGGTTCTGCTTCAGGTTTTCTATCTACAACGAGGTGCCTAGTCAGATCTCTTCTTTCCCATCGGGTCTATCTGTCCTCAATTTGAAGTAGCAGATATGAAGCCAAACCACATATTTCAATCCAGCTGTTCCCAGGAAGCCTAAACCTCAGGCGAGGGGCTATTTAGGTGGTTGCTTAGTCTATTAATAAAGCTCATGTTTGGATTCTTGTTCAGATATCTGTTCTGGCATCTCCACAGAGGTGGAGAGGAAGATGGGTGAGGGTTAGTTTGGGAGCCCAAATGCTACCTTAAACCTTCATGTGAGAGAAGTCCAGGAATTGGGTTGACCGGATGGTTGTGTAATTTTAGCTGAGAATGGCTTATCATCTCCAGTAGGAATGGTCCATGTGGCATTGATGAATGCATGCCTGAGGGTGTGTGGTAGAGTTCTCTTCCTCATAGCATTCAGAGCAGCACTGAGCTGAGATTCTTGAGCAGGTCACCCAATCTGCCAGACCCTAAAGCCTACGTTGACTTTGGGGAACCCTGTGAATTTGTATTAGATCTACTAAGAGGTTCCTGATTTCATGGTCATCTGTGTTATTTAACTCCCTTCCAAACGTTTTGGGGGACATTTTCCACATCCTGGTCTCCCCCAGCCAGTGGAAACAGCTGGCAGTGACCTCGTTAGCAGCACAGTGCTGGGAAGAAGGAGACCCAAAGTCAGTGTCGTTTTCAGATCTGAGGATGCATCTCAACCTACACACAGAGGCATGTAGATATGTATCCTAACTGGCATTGTTTCAGAGCTCACTTCTGACCTTTAATCTTTGGAAAGGGAGCCAATACCTCTCTAGCTTAGTGGGTTTCTGTCTCTTGGCAATTACTTCCTATATTGCCTTTCTCCCTTTCTAGTGACGAGCATACTAATGCCTGGGATTGTTCAGGATTCCTGTGTGGCCCCCCTGAACTCTCCATCTCCTCCTGACCCCAGCTTGTTCTATGTAAAAGAGAGAGATGGTGGGATAAAGCGTGGAATCCAGAGTGCCTTTCCAGCAGGAAATGTGTTTCCAGGCTTTCTTGGCCTCTTGGCTGAGAGACCTGTTTGTTTTTATTACTAAAACTCCATATTCATAAGAAAAATAGAACAGCAACAGCAATAATAATAATGCGCTGTCACACTGTGCTCAGCCAACTCTTTGTTTCCTGATAGCGAGGAGCAAAATGCACCCTCTCCCCTGGGCCCCCTTCTCCCACGGAGGTGAATGAGCTTTAAAATCCCTTTGACTCTGAATGAGCAGCAGAATGGACGGGGCCTTCATTGAAAATGGGGAGGCTGAGCCAGTTTGCTCCGCCTCCAGCATCCTCCTGAGCCCAGTGGCTGACCTTGTGGCTCTGCAACTGGCCTGCTAGTTAAATGTGACCATGAACAGCCACTTGACAGGATTTCCAGCTTATTAAAAATGGAAGGTGGCCACCAGGGATTTGAGCATAAAGGTAATAAAAGAGAACCTAATAAAAACTTTTAAAACGTGCACATGCACATTCTGAGGGAGCGCAATCTTAACCCCCACTCACCCCAGAAGAATAAGATTTGAAGACCAGGGCTGAAGAAATGAAGCAAGAGCTACAGACCACAAGTGGAGGACACTTTCCAACCCTAAGTTTTTTTTTTGCCTCCAAAATTGCTTTCTAAATGATGGAGCCATGATGCTGATTATGTTGTTTATATCTAACTTACATTTTATGTATTTCAAGATGTAGGCAGAGTAAAAGAATGCAAACATTCAGACAAAGCCGTGCCTTCTGATTTTAATGAATGAAGTTTGTGGCACATGTAGGAAAATCAGCGTGTCAGCTTCTGTAACCTTGGACAACACAGATCTTATGGCCAGGTACAATTTCTCTGTCATTGTCCTCACCTGCCAATGAATAAAAATATACAAAAATACATTTTTCCGAAAACCTCGTGACACTGTCATCTTGCTTCTACTCCATAGTTTCTTCTTAGATAAACTTAAAAGGGATCTGGTTTTCAACGTAATGATCAAAATATGTAGATGTCCCCCAATTTTATGTAAGTGACTGTTTCTTGCTGCCTATCATTCAGCTTTCTTTTATCCACGATCACATTTTCCTCTGGAAGAGAAATACTGCTTCCCCTCCCATGCGGCACTTAGAGACTGTTGGTGCCATTATTTATTAAACTCTGTTTCTGAAGGAGAGTTAGAAAGAGGTCAACACAGGGAATATTGAGTTACCCTTGGACTGGCCAGTGGTGACTGGTAGCTTCAGCAGAACAGCAGGGAGTCAGATTCTAGAAGCCAGATTTTTTTATAAGGCAGCTGAGCGTGGTAGAGAGAATGAGAGCCACAGGCAGTTCTTCTTCTGCTAATAACTGTTTCACTTTAGAGAAGACCCCTTGTGCCTTTATATCCTGTCTCTTCATCCGGGACATGGGGGTGTGTGAGGTAGGGATAGATCATCTCTAGGTCCTGAGCTTTGACACTGATCACTTGACTGTAGAATCAGAAAAATCTGAAAGGCCCTCCCAGGTTCGTCTAGCTTGCTGCCTTGTGTTATAGCAGTGCTGTACCAGCTGTGCTCCAGGTAAAAGGCGACCTGGTGTAACTCAAGATTAAATGATAGCTCATTTAGGGAGTGCTTTTTATGTGGGCATCTAACATATATAATGGAAAGAAAGATCTCCACTTTTTTTCTGCTCAGAGGATGGGCAACAGGATGCTGGACCCTTGTAAATCCTACCCTATAAAAGGTAAGGGTTGTGTGGAGGTTTGTTCACTATCATATTGCAAATGCCAAGCAAGGTGTCTATAGGAAGTGGATAAATATCTGTTGAAGGAATGCATGCATGCATGAATGAATGAATGAAACATTCATAGGGTCTTCGTGTGGCTAAGGATTTTTAAGACATTCTGGCTTCCCAGTGGGTCAGTTTCTGATCCCAGGAAAGCCCAATGGGACATAATTTGTAAATGAGGGAAAGGACTAGGGAGGGAAAGATAGAGGAAAAGCATTACCACTGCTCTAATAATGTGAGTCTGCCTGCATTGTGAATTAAGGCCGAGTTAGGAAAATATTTTTCTTCTTCACCATTGGCTTGGAGTGTTACAATTTTTGAGAATGAATGTTGTCTCTTAGGTGTGTGTGTGTGTTTAAGACAGACAGAAACAAAGACAGATCCAAAAGCTACCTGCTGACAACTGGGATAGGTGTCTCTTCAGCTTACGTCTTGAAGGGCAACCCATACCTATGCTGTGTTCTGCAGCAGGGCTGGAGTGTCAAAGCCCCGACACACATCTTGGGACATGAAATGCCAAAGGCCATCGTGATCTAGTATCTTAAGGCACCTGGTTCCTCATCCAGACTGAACATCTCAGACCCAGGATGTTCTCCTGAAGACAAGGGGGAGCCCGTGGGTAGACAGTGGGGTTTCTCAAATGGTGAGCAGGGAGGAGAACAGGTTAGAAGGAAGTTGCTTTTAAAGACATGGGAACACGGGAGCAAAGTCAGGATCTAGGATTGCCTGAGAGGGCCACCATGGAGGTTGAACTTCTTGGGTATTTTGGAATATGAGATAACATGTCAAGTGCAAGGTTTAAAACCTTTCTTCTCTAGTGAAATTTCCCTTAATTATTCTAATCTTTCAGGAGATTCTGACATTCCCACTTCTGCTGAAAATGGAGATTAGAAACAGATTAGGAAAGAATATAACACTGTGTTTTTATTAGAGAGAACAGTCTTATTTATTTGTTTACTTACTCACCAAAGAAGTAGAATCCTACAAACCATAACCTTTGGTGCTTAAGAAGGTCCTGGGAGGCCCAAATGTACGTGTAGAAAAAGCAGCTGTGGCTCCTTTAAGGACTATGTGAGCTCAAGCACTTACTATATAACTGAAGGACCATTATTTGCCCAGACAATCCTGCATGTCTCTTTGGCTATAATTGGTTATTGAATTGGACCAGAATGATCAACAAAAGCAGTCCAGAAAGGTCAAACTTTATTTTTTTTTCTCCTTTGAAGGAAATATTTTGGAAAGCAGAACGTTTTTCTGGTATGTCTTGCTTTTCTGGTCTCCCCATTCAGGATGTTGCCTGAGCTGCCCGGCTGCTGCTCCTTACGCATGGATCGTGACAATCTGGAGAGGAAAAGCTGCCAGTCTAGAAAACTCTGCTCTTGCCTGCTAAACCGAGGAACACATAGTGCTGACAGCTTTGAATCGCCTTGCAGGCATGAAAGTAGAAGTTAAGTCAGCCCTGACACTAAAAGCTGCTTTTTCCAGCAAGGAAAGCCCCTCTTGTATAATTACTGAAGCCAGAAGTTGTTTAAATAGGAAAAACTTGTTTGGGTTGTTTCTTGATTTTTGTCGGTTTGTTGCTGAGATGGCTTTATATTTCTTTGGGAAACATTTCAGTGTCCTCTTGATAGCTGAATTTGAATACTTTTTTTTTCAAAGCGATGAGTTAATGCCCCATGTTGTTTATAATTATAAGGATCAATGGCTGCCCTAGGCCCCCATAATGCCAGGGGTCCCTTTATTGAGGAAAAGAAAACAGAAAATCAAGCTGTTTTGACTGGAGGGCTACCACAGGCTACTGGTTTGAGAGAAGTTTTCACTCTCTAATGAGTGTAATATTAAAATTAGGTGAGTTCAGGAGGTTTTATTTTTGAAGTATTTGAACTATGTATATGGGCATCTGCAAATGCCAATCATCTGACTTTCGAGGCCACAATGCCTTGTTTGTGCTCACACATATGCTGACAGCATTTGTTTTATGCACCTGCTTCTTCTCCAGTCCCAGTTTCCTTCGATCTTTTGATTTTGTTTTAATGTGCAGGCGTTTGCTGAAGTGTAACCACTCAGAGAGCATCTGGGCTCGCATGGGTTTTAAAACTGAATCCACATTTTAATGGGTTCTCACCTCTCAATCTGGATTAGAAAAAAAAAAAAAAGAATCCATCATAGTAACCAATATTAATAGTTTTTCACATTCCAAAGTGCTTACATTTTCTCCTTGGTTATAATCCTCAATTTGGAGTTTGGCTCCCTGCTTTGTCACAGATTCCCACAGGCGTTACAATAATGGTTAACATTTGCATAGCACTTTTTAGAGCCTCTTTCAATCATTAATTAATTCATTCATAAGATGTCTTTTCACGATTTTCATTTGATGCATTCATAGGCAAAATGGGCCAAGCAGAGGTTAAATGACTGGGCCAGGGCCACCTGGGGATTTGGTTAAGTCCTTTCATTCATTTTTGGGAATTCCCAGGAAGAAAGATACATTTTAATTCCAGGGAGCAGCAAAATCTGCAACTTCAGTATGACCCTATCAGGTCAGCAAATGAACTTGGACAATCTGAGGAGCTAGTTGTTCTGGGGGGAGTGTTAGATTTTCAAGTAGAAATGAGATTGCTGTGACTTCTTAGGGACATGGTGACCTCCTTGATCCACACAGGCTCAGGCCAAGCCTTGGAACAGAGCTGAGGTGTCCAACCTTCTCTTGGTGAGAAACTATTTCTTGAAATCTAAGAAGTATTGCCCAGGAAGGAACTGGGATGCTGATGGTACAGAAGAAGACAGGACAAAAAAGGCTTTGGGGAGTTCCCACCCTGGCACAGTGGTTAACGAATCCGACTAGGAACCATGAGGTTGCGGGTTCGATCCCTGGCCTTGCTCAGTGGGTTAAGGATCCAGCATTGCTGTGAGCTGTGGTGTAGGTTGCAGATGTGGCTTGGATCCTACATTGCTGTGGCTCTGGTGTAGGCCAGTGGCTACAGCTCCGA
Source organism: Phacochoerus africanus (assembly GCF_016906955.1). NCBI lineage: Eukaryota > Metazoa > Chordata > Mammalia > Artiodactyla > Suidae > Phacochoerus > Phacochoerus africanus. The sequence goes on from NC_062545.1 coordinate 56,210,108, forward strand.
TTCGACCCCTAGCCTGGGAACCTCCATATGCCGCAGGAGCGGCCCAAGAAATGGCAAAAAGACAATAAATAAATAAATAAATAAACCAACAATCCAATTGAAAAATGGGCAAAAGACATGAATAGACATTTCTCCAAAAAAGACATACAGACGGCCAACAGGTGCATTAAAGAAAAAAAAAAAAAAAGGCTTTGGGTCTTGGTCTTCTCCTCAGGAGAACTTTCCAAAGAAGTGGGTGGCAGCTGATGTGCAGAGCAAGAAGTAAAGGTTTAAAATTGATCATATTCATTTTACCTCTTCAAGAGCCCAATGGGGAAGATAGGGATGAAGAAACACAGGCTAGGAAGGCTCTCCGAACTTCTCACCAAATGCATAGGAAAATCGTGCTTTCCCTCTCCTTCACACTTGGGATCTGCCTCTGGTACACCACAGGGCTTCGGTGAGGAGCTGCTTAATTGGCTGTTACCCTGAGCTCAGAATACATCTGAGCTGGGAAGAAAAGCTACTGCTCTGGAAGATGAACAAAGAAAAGATGGAAAAGAGAGGTCCGGGGTGAGGAGGTGTGTCTATGCCGGGGAAGTGAATCGGAGAGGAGAAGCAACCTCCTAGACAGTAATAACCACTTCTGAGATAGTCACTAGGTGGCCTTTATCCAAGTGTCCTGAAAATACTAATTGGGACGTTGTCTTGGTTTCCAGGAGCCTGCTCTAACAAATGACCACCAACATGTGGCTGAAAACAATAGACATTTATTCTTTTCTGGTGCTGGAGACAAGCAACGCCAAATCAAGGTGTAGACAGGCGGGGAGGGAAGATGGGTTCCCAGGCTCTCTATGGGCATCTGGTGGCTGCTGGCAGCTTCTGTGGCTTGCTGATGCCTCAGTCAGCTCGGCCTCCATCTTCTCCTGCTGGCTTTCCTGTGTCTCTGTGCCTGTGTGTCTCAATCTACTGTTCTTTCTCTCATAAGGACTCTAGTCATTAGATTTAGGGCCCACCCTAACTCCAGGATGAGCTTATCTCTCCTTCATCACATCTTGCAAAGATTCTATTTCCAAGTAAGTTTTCTTTCGCAGGCACAGGGGCTTAGGACTTGGTTGTGACTTTTGGGGAAACACCATTCAACTCACTAAGGAAGTCATTCTTCAAATGTTGCATCCAACCTCTAGACACACCTGCGTCTCTCCAGTGAATCTGGGCAGACTGACAATGAGATTTTTCTGGGGGTGGAGTTGACAAATGCTTCCTTCTGCTTTTCTCCTTCATGGTCCTATCCAGCTAGCTCTACCATCCACTAGTTGGAGGAATTGCTTGGAAGCCCCCAAGAATCCTCGCTGCACACGGTATGCACAAGGGAAGGAGCTACCATTTCATTCTGTGCACAACAGCAGGCAGACACCTGCTCTTCCTCTTGGCTCTGCCTCAGAACTTAGCTGGTCCATCAGGGAGGGAAGATCTCCAATTCCTGGATATCTGGGCCTTGTGGGTAGAAGGCCATTCTTTCTCTGGCCATAGTAATGCATAGGACACCAATCTGGGATCCCTGGAAATGTCTTTTTACTCTCTTGATCCTCTTGTTTCTTCTCCACATCTCCTCAATCTGCTCTTTAGGGATTTGCACACTCCTCCAAGCTAGTTAGTAACTATATGCCTCATCCTGAGATTTTCCTTCTCTCATGCCTTCCATCGAATCAGTCCCTGGGTGGTATTGATTCCCCAACTTTCTATTTCCTAAGACATCCCCTCCTTTGCATCAGCCATCTCTCTCAGGCCCCCATCACTGTCTTGTGAACTGTTGACATCAGCTGTTTGCATGGTTGGTCTGCTTCCAGCCAATCCTTCCTTCCAGTGCACCTGCTACTCTACCGCAATACTAGTGCTTCTGCCAGTGGCTTCCTTGGCCAGATTAATCCCTCAGCTCTTTAACAGGCCACAGAATCTTTATGACAAACCCAGCTGGAGTGCTGAATCTGCTGTCTGTGAAGCAGACATGCCTTCTTCTAAAAGGACCTCTGGGTGCCCCAATTCTGAGGTGGGTGTTCTAGTACACAGCAGACAACACCTCCACACAGCCCAGCACTTAGCAAAACTATACATCCTCCTGCTGCTAAATAATCAGCAATACCCAAGAAACTTCACTTTTTAAATATAGGGCATGGATATTTTGTGATCTGTTTGGCTTTAAAAAAAACTTACCTTCTTCCTTTTCCTCCCAAAATCACTCTCCCAGAGCCTACTGTGTATGCTGGATTGTGTTTCTTGCTTGGCCATAGAGATCTTTTCCACCTAGTGGTCAATCATTGGTCCCTTGACCTTTGCTTATTGAAAAATTTACCTCTAAAGCCTTATATTTCTCCCATTTCCCACAAAAGGTGTCCTACCTCCTCAGAATTGTTTGGAAGGAGTTCCCATTGTGGCTCAGCAGGTTAAGAACCTAGCTGGTATCCATGAGAATGTGGGTTTGATCAGTGCGTTAAGGATCCGGCCTTGCTGTGCGCTGCAGTGTAGGTCACACATGCAGTTTCAATCTGGTGTTGCTGTGGCTGTGGTGTAGGGCGGCAGCTGTAGCTCCAATTGGATCCCTAACCTGGGAACTTCCATATGCTGTGGGTGAGGACCTAAAAAGAAAAAAACATTTTTTAAATTGTTTGGAGTTCCCTGAGCACTCATGCTTTCATTCCTCTGTGCCTTTGCCCATGCTGTTCCTTCTTCTGGAAATACCAGGTGCCCTGTGCATCCTGGAGGCTCCTTCAAGCATAGGAGTTAGGTCTTCTGCCTCCTCCCAGGCAGGCCAAGGACCCCCTCACTTGGCATTCTCACAGCAGTCTAGAAAACACTGAGAACAGAACCCAGTACATTCATCCAACCTCAGAGTGGAAGTTTTGAAACTATGTGTCGATATCCAATTAGTAGGTGGTGAGATGAATTTTTAAAACTCAGTAGTAGGGTTTGGTTGTGATGATTGTTATACACCTGTAAATGTAATAAAATTCATTAAGTAAAAAAAAATAATTAAAAAATAAAATGCAATAGAATAGAAAATATCAAGAATGTTGCCTTGTAAGGGTCTGGTATATGGACTTTTCCTGCTGCTGCCTGGTGTGTGTGTGTGTGTGTGTGTGTGTGTGTGTGTGTGTGTGTGTGTCCTTGGTCTAAGAATATTTCTTACTATGGGTCAAGGGCACTAGCCTGAGTACCATCAGCTGTTACGCCTCGGGCCTGGTCCAGTGTTTGCATAGAGTTGACAGATGTTGAGTGAAGGAAGTGAATCAGTGCAGCTGTGAGAATCCTGCACAAAGTTCTCGACACGTTCTCAAGAGGCCAAGAAGTGTCATGGAAAATCACCAAGACTTCTAGAATCACTTGCTAGCCCTACCCATGTCTGCAAATGGCAGGAGCCAGAAGTTGGGAGTGAGTCATGCCTGTGTCTTCTGCAGGTCATGGCCTCAGATGCAGCTTCTATTTATTTAGCATCTACCTCTTTGTCACACGCCACCTCCTTTAGTGTTAGAAAAATGCTGCAGTCATGAAACTCCTTTTTTTTAGTGGATGACACTGAGGCACAAAGAGGGTTAAGCCATACCGCCTACAAGGGCTGCTTGTATTCGCACCTGCTATCCCTTAGGTGAGTGTTTCTTCTTTTGCATCAGGAGATGTACATGTCAGGAGTGTGGCAGCTTCTGAAAGGCTGTGGAGGAGTTTTCACAGGGAGGAACAGGGCAGTGTGGGCCACTTGCTCAGTTACAGCACTGAGGAAACACGTGGAAAAGACAAACCTCACCACACATTGGTGTGACAAAGACTCGAGAGGCCTACAAAGAAGTGGTTTGAGTAGGCATGTCAAAGATCCATTAAGGAAAAAGCAGAAGACACGGCTCTCTAAGTATGACGGGAAGGATCTGTCATACAGTTGTACTGTCACGGATGGGAGCCATCAGCAGCTGTTGCGTGCTGCTTGCACATTAAACACACAATCAAGGAGATTGATTCAGGAGCCCCGTCCCTGAAGCCCTCCCCTGCCTGCCTTCACCTGCCTGCTCCCTCCTCCCTCACTGCCCCCTCCAAGGGCTGTCCCCCCACCCCCCACGGCTCCCCAGCCTACCTCCTACTTCCATCTGGATGCCTCAGAGCAGATGTGGACAGAACATATGTTCCACCGCACTGACTAACACTGCTGTGCTTCTGGGTTGGCTCAAGTTGGCTTGTGATTAGTGTTTATTGTTATCATCTCTAAGTCAGATGGTGGTGACAGTTATTGATTTCCCTGATACAGATCTCTCTGCTTATTAGCAGCCTTGCACACAACAAAAGGAATTCATGGAAAGAAATACAAAATATTTGTATTTCTTCATCTAAAACGGGCAAGTACAAGACCTGTCCGGTTGAACATTTTTATCAGGGACTTGCATCAAGATATAAAAGACCTGGTGATCAGATTTGCAGGTGGCACAAAACTGGGCAGGATGGCTAAGAAGATCAGATTTTTAAAACATCTTGACAAGTGGAACAAAAGGCCAAAACCAAAACAAAAAATTTAGTAAGAAGAAATTTAAGGTCTTGCACTTGGGGAAAAAAAAAAAAAACCTGTAGTTCCTGTCGTAGCACAGCAGAAATGAATCTGACTAGGAACCATGAAGTTTCGGGTTCCATCTCTGGCCTTGCTCAGTGGGTTAAGGATCCGGCGTTGCCAAGAGCTCTGGCGTAGGTCACAGATGTGGCTCAGATGTGGCATTGCTCTGGCTGTGGCATAGGCCCGCAGCTGTAGCTCAGATTAGACCCCTAGCCTGGGAAACTCCATATGCCTCAGGTACAGCCCTAAAAAGGAAAAAAAACTGCTTCAAAAGTATTATACGATGGAGATGGAAGGAAGAGATTTTTGTAGCAGTTTAAAAATAAAACAAAACAAAACAATGAAGGACTACATCCCCAATGTACGGGAAGCACAAAGGGGATGCAAATTAAGCTCTAAGTGTAGAGGCACAGTCAGTATCCTTCCCAGGGAGCCCTGCCCGGGTCCAACTATGTTTAAAATAAAAATAAAAGTATCTGTCACTTACGGATTGATTGAAAATTCTTTTACCAAATTCCTCTTCAAAATTTACCTGAGTAACAAGGGCTAACTGCAGCTAATGAAATATGTTTGGGTGTATTTGAAAAATCAGTCTATCTTCTTCCAACATCCCCTAAACCAGGTAACTCATATAAGTAACCTAGAATGCATTCTTCCACACTGATGCAAACATATTAAAACATATCCACATGCATCTAAGATTTTCAGTTTTTTTTTTTTTTTTTTTAAATAGAGTGGGTCCTGCAAAACCCATTACTCTTCAACTTTCTTCAATTAAGGATGTGTCACACACCTCTCTGGGTTAATATGTATAGACCGATCTAAAGAATTAACAAATAATGCTTAGCATTCTATCATACAGATGTACTATCCTTTTCGGTCTTTCTTGGCTGTTTTAAGAGGTATATTGGCAAACAGGGAAGGGGGTGAATTTCCAGGAAGATGGAAGATGGAAGTTGGGGCTTGAGGCTATGACATACAAAGAAAGAAGCATCCTCAGATATTTAACTTGGAGAATGGAAGCTGGGTGGCTGAAGGGGAGGGTTGGTTATGTTGACTAATTAGGAGTTCCCATCATGGCGCAGTGGTTAACGAATCAGACTAGGAATCATGAGGTTGCAGTTCAATCCCTGGCCCCACTCAGTGAGTTAAGGATCAGGTGTTGCTGTGGCTGTGGCGTAGGCTGGTGGCTACAGCTCCGATTAGACCCCTAGAATGGGAACCTCCATATGCTGCAGGAAGTGGCCCTAGAAAAGGCAAAAATACAAAAAAAAGTTGACTAATTAACACAAGTTTTGCTCAGTGTGGGGACCAACAAGTTCAGTTTCCTTGTCAGGACAGGGCTGGCAGAGGGGGTGGGGACTCCCCTTCCTTCTGGTGGTTGGAGGAGGGATGTGCGAAACAACAGCTTAGGAATTAACAAGTCTGCCCACGGCCACCCCACCCCCATCCCCAGAGAGCCGGAGGGCACAGTAAGCACATTATAAAAACATTAGGCCAAAATAATAAAAATAATGACATTAAAAAGAAAAATCATTGTAGAAGCCAAACAAACCCAGCCCTAGAGCTGAGACAGACACCAGCCGGGATGTTGTTGGCGTGATTGGGAGAAATTTGATTTCGATGAATTTCATTGTCAGTGTAACCGGGGCATGAATCACCCTCCTCCGCCCTTTCTCATCATTTTAATACCGCAGATTTAGGCAACATGGCATTAGAGAGATAAAGAGGTTCACAAACAGCATCAGCCAGGAGCCCCCTGGGCCCCGAGGCGGCGCTGGGCTCAGGCAGCAGGCAGTTTTCAGCGGTTATGGGCCCATAAATCTGAAGGCAGTTGAACCCCTGTGGGATTTGAAGCCGTCAAGCCTGAGACCCGAGCTGGTGCTTTTCCGGCTCCCCATCCTCCCTCTCTCTGCAAACCACCTGACTGAGGGCTGAGCAATGAGTTTCTCACCAAGAAGCAAGGCGTCCTGGCAAAGCGGGTGCTGGAGAAAGGCAGTGCTCAGGAGGCTTCAAGGCTTTATTTCTCCTGAACGTTCTCTCATGAGGTTGGGAAAGCCCCTGCCCCAGCAGGGACCCGACGACCAAGTGCCAGTCTGGGCATCAGAGGCGGCCCTGAGCGAATTGCTTCCCACCTGGTGATCAGGGAGTCCCTGCCAACCCCGGAACTATGCTCTGATTTTATTTTTTTAATGAACATGTATTTGATCCTTTACTGGGTGCCAGGCACAGTGCCAGGCTCTTCACATGGGTACCTGCTCCATCCTCCCACCCGTCTGGCGGGGACTACGATCATAGGCACACTGTGCATGCAGAGACTGAGGCTCAGGGAGATCAAGTTCCTGGCCAGGGTCACTCAACTGGTGGAGGGGGTCAAGCCTGGCCTTGAACTCCAGCCTGTGTACACGTTCCACTGAGTTGCTGATGACAATGCTAAGTGAAATAAGTCAGAGAAAGACAAATATATATGACTTAAATGTGGAATCTAAAAAAAAAAAAATGACACAAATGAACTTATTTACAAAACAGAAACAGACTTGCAGACATAGAAAACAAACTTATGGTCACCAAGGTGGAAGGGGAGGGAAGGGATAAATTAGGAATTTGAGATGAACAGATACACACACTGTTTTATATAAACTAGGTAAACCACAAGGACCTACTGTACAGCAACATCTCTGAGCAAAGAGATGAGTAAAGAGCAGGGGAAGAAGATATTCAGGCAGGAAATGATTTTACATAAAGGTCATGTTTGGCAGCTATTGCCGTGTGCAAGAAATGAATACTTCTTAAAACAGAAGTATTCATTCAGACGGCAAAGGCACGTCTCTGGAAATTTTGAAAGATTCCTAAGATTGATCTAGATGAGGAAATATATGGGAGGAGACATGAGATTACTCATTTCATAATCATCCATGCTGAATGTTAGCTCAGAAACCCGGACCAGCTGAGGTCTTAATGCACACTCAGGAAAACACCCAAGAAGCCCACTGGATCATAGCTCTGGGCCTAGGCTTGTTGCTGCCAGATCGAATACCACTGTCTCTATAGGTATGCACCTTAGGTCTTGGTGATTGCATCTAATCAATAAGCTTGTAATCACTGATCTTTATGGTTTATTATTTTCATATAAAATTCCAGAAATAAAAGTAAAAAGTAAATCCTCAACATTTTCAGATTACAGAGTGTTTAGAAATAATTAAAAGTATATTAAGTGATCTTTTTGGATAATCGTAGGTTTTCTACTCTTCCCTCCTTCTGCCCTTTATTTTATTCTAGAGAGATTGGCATAGGTTTGCCCAAATATCCAAATAACCCTTTATCAATTTATCTGTTTCATCCCATGCATGCGTGTATGGATAAGTACAGAGGTTTTTCGTGCTTTCTTTCTTCGAGCATCCTTTTGTGGGTGTTTGAAGGCCACATGGTTAAAGACTGTTTTGAGAAGGACTAGGGAGTCCTACCCATGGATTATGGCCGTGGGGGAGACTTCTGTCTTCCAGGCCTCTGCTGCCTCATCCCCACTGGTGACACGCAGCAAGAATGAACCAGTTGACATGCCAGACTCCATCCCTGGGTCCCCATGAGCTCCTCCCTTTCTCCAGGCACAGCATGGCATTTCTGAGGCACTGGGGAGGCAGTGACTGGGGAGACCAGCAGGTGGCACATGGGAACCAGAATACACATGCCTTGGCCCAGGACAAAGAGACAGAGAAGGCAGATTTAGTGCAAAGTCAGCTGACTGACCTCCTCAGTCTTGAGGTGGTGAATGCTGCCCATGAGGACCACAGAAACCTGCATGACCGAAGGAGCTAAATGGTTAAAAGGCAGGGAGGGCAAGATTAGGATGACACTAAAGGCTGGGGATGTTAGATTTGTTCTTTTAGCCTCTCCTAATCCTCTTTTCTTAGCCTGAGTTCTCTCATATGAGAATTGGGAGCTGAAGGACAGAGGGTAGGACAAGCAACAAGCCTAGCATGAAGCGCTCAGCATGGGTAGCTGTGAAATAATGATAATCTGATTGGTTTGAACACAATCCAATGGTATTATTTAGGCACTTTTAATGAATAGAGTGGTAGCATTTAGGTGTTTCTGATTCACTGATCTGTCCATTCATATTTTTTTTTCCAACTGTTGAATGTATATGGAACATCTACTCTACCTGGCACAGGGCTTGGACACATGAGGGTGAAAAAGACCCAGGTTCAGCTCATCAGGAAAACAAAGCAACTTACTTGGTTAAATCGATAGAATGGTGTGTGATGGGTTTCACACAAAACCAACAGTTTAGCCTGATAACCAGTACACTTAGCAGAGTAGGTTGGTGTTGGGATGATGTGGTTTGGATGGCAGGAAAGCTAGGACAGGAGCATGAGGGAAAAAAGAACCACGGGTTTGTTTATCAATCAGAATCATTTCTTAAAATAATCAATACGCTCACACATTCCATTCAAGCCTCCTCCTTTAGTTGGATCTACTGTTGACTCTTTATCTTGTAGAAAGCAATATTTGGAGAATGAGATAACCTTTTAAATAATCTCCTTGGTACATGAAATATTGCTTCTACAGAGAATAGAGCTCAGTTATTCCCTTAACTGGAACAAGAGGAGTAGAAGGAGCTGTTGGCCCTGGGAACCATGAACGCTCACATGCCACCTGCTGAAGGTGAGCTCTGTTTTGTTTGATGGCCTTTCCGGAGGCAGAGATTGCCATTAATCTGGGCTAGTTTATTTTGCTTATTTATTTTTTGGCCACGCTCATGGCATGAGAAGTTCCTGGGCCAGAGATCGAAGCTGAGCCACAGCAGTGAAGACAGCAGATCCTTAACCACTAGGCCACCAGGGAACTCCTATCCGGGCTAGTTTAGATGCGGGTCTCTTAGGGGGAAAAACCAAGAGCTATTTTTAAAAACTGTACATACTCATGATGAATAGAAACCGTGTCATGCAGCTAGATACAGTTAACCCTCTATTTCTGCCGGAATCCCCATCCACAGACTCAACCAACCATGGATGGAAAATACTCAGAAAAAAAATTCCCAAAAGTTCCACAAAGCAAAATGTGAATTTGCCGTGTGGCAACCATTTGCATAGCATTTACAACTATTTACATAACATTTACATTGTATTAGCTATTATAAGTAATGTGGAGCTGATTTAAAGTATACAAGAGGATGTCAGGTTATATGCAAATACTGCACCATTTTCTATAAGGGACTTGAGCATACTTGCATTTTGGCATTCAAAGAGAGGAAGGAGCCCTGGAACCAACCTCCTGCAGATAACTGAGGGACCAGTGTACTGTGTGATGCTCTTGGTGTAAATAATGAGAAATTATGGAATTCTCTTAATTCAAGGGACATAGCATGGAACACATTTTTACTCTGGGCCTATAGAGCTGCAATTTAAGGTAATTACTAGAAATATTAGTTTAATTTTGTGTTTTGTTTTTATAATCAGCAACTAAAATCTTTTCTCTCATGAAATATTTCATGCATTCATGAAATACTATATCAAGTCTCAAATATATCAAATCTTGAATAACCATGTTCCCACCCATAATTCTTTCAGAGTTTCAATTTTGCTGTATTTCCTTCAGGCATTTAAAACCCCCCATCACTTTACAGATTATGTGGATACCCTTTGTGCACCCCTCATATGGAAGTGTGTGCGGATGCTTGTAACCCCAGCTATCAGGGAAGGAGTGGGAGGGATTCCTGAGTAAGGCGGGCTATAGACCTGATCACCTCTGAGATCCTAACACTTTGGAAACTTCTCACTGATGGAGTAGATGACCCCAGGGCTAAATTGGTAGGGATGGTGAACTCCTAAATGAAGTCTCAAATATACCAGCTTCTTATAGGCTCACCCCAAGTCTCAAACTAAAGCTTGTGCAGATCATTTGGAAATGATGCATCCAACCACAAGTGATATTCTTAAGTGAAAATAGGCCACATGCTGCATTTGCAAGCCTACTCCTCAAGTGATAGAAAACCTCTTAGACTTTTTAAGATGTACAGTGTAGATTTTACTTACGAGCAGAGGAAGGAACCACATAGGACTTGAGAACCACAAAGTGATTTTTAATAATATACAATGGCTGTGGGAAAATTCTGATAGATTCAAGGTAGAAAATTTGGTACCTGAATACTAAGACGGACCTTCCCCTCTGATGGAATTATATATGGAAAGATCAGTGGTGTGGGAATCATAAGCAGGTTTATTAGTACCTGAGCAAGCTCCCGTTTATATCATCTCCATCTGCCCTGAGCGAGGTATCTTTGGTTCAATTCAACTGGAGCGTGTGAACTGGAGCATTTGGCCAAAAACAGGCCAAAGGGCTTCTTGCTAACAGGAAGGGCCTGCCTGTCCTGATTCCCACATAGATTTGGGAAAGTAGGTAAGGAGACCCCCCTCCACAATTCACCCTCGAAGACTGGGTCTTCCTCAGTCAGCTGCAGCAAGCAGAAGACACGGTGCTTCCAGCCACACAGGCTTTTTCTCTTTCTCTGTCTTTTAAAAATTTAATTTTATTGGAGTATAGTGGACTTACCATGTTGTATTAGTTACAGGTGTACAGCAAAGTGAATCATGCAGTGAGTGGCCCTACTCAAGGTTTCAACAACTCTTCCTCCCAGATAAACATGCAAGTAACAGGGTGTGGAAATAAGGGCTGTGTGTATAAGTCAAGAAGGAGAAGGGGGGGATGGGAAAAAAGTTCTTCCAACTAAATGCCCCCCTTGACATTCCTGTCCCCATTTATATAATGCAGAGCCCTGTCCATCCGATTCATCCGGACATTAACTAACAATAGCTTCATTTCGGCAGCCTTTGATGAAAATGGACTCTGGATGGAGAATTTGTAATGCTTATCCCACATTTTCCCAGCTGAGCTTCAAAATTCTAAAGTTGGATCCAATTTCAGATAAGAACTGAGGTTGAGAATGGGTTCAGAAGTCACAAGGCTCCCTTTCTATTTCGGTGCTGGGGCATTTCCTTCCCAAGCATGGTGGAAAAGTACATGTCAGAGTGAAAATGTGAAATATTAGAAACCCTAATGGCTTGGTAGGAAGGTAAAGGACTGGGCTGAGAAATCTCTCTCAATATTACCTAGACTTACAGGGATTGTAAAAATCGGTTTCCGGAAAGGCAAACAAGGTTTGTGTCACATATATGACAATCAACCAAACCATCAAGCATTTGTCTTGCCTGTGATCATGGCATTCAATCATCAGGGGAGAGGTTAATCTAACAACAGACTGACAAGAACAGAGAAATAACACAAAGTCGTCAAGGGAAGCAAACTGTCTTTGTGAAAACAGAGACTTCTTCTTGTCGGGTCATCTTGCTCCTTTTCAGTCTTGATACCAGATGTCACTGTAACAATGCTTGGCCTGCACCATCACCACCACCGTCATCATTAGCACCCTCGAGCCCTGGACTCCAAATGATGATCAGCTGTGCCTCTACTTTGCTTGGCTTGATGGCAATAGGAAAAAAAAAAAATTTAGTCCAGAATTCTGTAAATCAAGCCACTTGGAAGGGAACCAAAGATGGGGACTCTCTGTGATTGATCTACCCTCCCTGGATCTCTGGACTAGGTGTCCAGGACCCTTAGTCTTCTGTCGCAGACCATAGACACCCGATATTACCAAATCCCAGGCTCTCAAGGGCCAGCTTCCTCTGAAGGCAGTCATCTGCGTTCTGTCCCCACCCCCTCTGAGCCCATATCCATGCTGAGCAATCCCCTTCTGGTCTTCCCCATCTTGGCCTCTTGGACTCTTGCCACAGTAAGTTCCTGAGCCAGGGATCAAACCTGGGCCAAGCAGTGACATCAGATCCTTAACTGCTAGGCCACTGGGGAACTCCATTGACCTTCCTGATCACACATGCCAGCTTCCTCCCCAATGGCAGAAGCATCATAGTCAACTTACCTTTCTGCTTTCCACTTGGGCTTTGAGTTTTTCTTCTAGAATAATTTCCTTAGGGCAGTACTTTTGTGGATATAAATCAGAAGTGCACTTTTGGGACCTACTCAGAATGTCTGGTGGTGGGGCCTGGGAATCAGCACTTTATCCCATCCTCCCAGTGATGTAAATGTGCACAGAGCTGGGACAAGCCCAGTCCTAGAAACAGTTGTGGTTCCTTCAGCTCAGTCAGTTGCAAGACACAGTCTGCACCACAGTGACTGCTGTCAAGCATGTTGGTTGGTTCTGGAGCTGAGGGGCTATTCCCAAACTGCCCTGATCTAGGAGATAGACTGTTTCTTGAGATTTCTTTGATTGTCCTTTTTCTCCTTGGCATTAGCTCTGATTGTGTCTCTCCTTCCAGATGTTACGGACTGAAATATCTGTTTCCTACCTCTTGAATCAATTCATATAACCCCCAGTGTGGCTTCTAAGGAAGTGATTAGAGTGAAATGCGGTCATAAGGATGGGGCCCAGATCCAATAGGATGAGGGTCCTTATAAGAAGAGACACTAGAGAGCTTGTTCTCTCTCTTCCTCCCTGCACACATACAGAGGAAAGGCCAGGTGGGCAAACAGGAGGAAAACAACCCTCACCAGGAACTGAATTTGCAGGGACCTCGATCTTAGACTTCCCGCTTCTGGAACTGTGAGCAAATAAATGTCTGCAGTTTAAGCCACCCAGTCTGTGGTATTTTTGGGGAGGAGGGGGGAAGCCTAAGCAGACTAACACAATGGGTGAACTCCTAGTATCATGGATTGAGTACTTGCTATGTGCCAGGCAGTGCATTAAAGGCTTTCCATGTATCCATTTATTTATCCTTATAACAGCTCTATGGAATAGCTACTGTCAATATGTCAGTTTTTCAGATGAAGGGACTGACTCAGAGAGGAAAAGAACTTGCTCAAGTTAATGCAGCTAATGGGTGGTGGGGTTGGGATTTGAACCCAAATTAGTCTAACTCCAAATTTCTTACTTTACTCTGTTCTAGTTTCTCTTCCAGGGAGTCTGGGTCATCAATATTGAGCAAATGGAAGCATGGAATCCTGTACTTTTCGAAATATTTTAAAACTTCTCAAACTAAAGTTTCCTTTTATTATTTCTCCTCATCCATCATTCATCAATGTGTATTTGAATGGATTACTAATCTGCAAATTGATATAAAATCCCTAACTTTCCATGGCTTTTTGAAATGTTGAAAAAACTCACCGGCTTCTACTAGTTCCTTTAAGCTCCCAGGAGTTTAAAAAGCTAATTATCACCCTCATTTTATAAATGAGGAAGCGGAAATCCAGGGAGGATAGTGGCTGGTGAGTTATGGAGTCAGGATCAGATTTCAAGTTTCCTGCTTCCTGTCCAGGAGCTCAGCATCCAACATGGTGCTACATCAATCAGTCTGCCATTTAAGTTGCCACTGAGCATTTACTTCTGCCTGGTAGACAAGACTATGTGGAGGGCACAGAAAATCATAGCTATAGCTTCTGTATTTGATAAATTTACAGTCTCTTTGGGGAAACAAGGCTTAGACATAAAAGGCAATTACACAAAATCACAAGATAGTGTGTCTCTAAAGCCATGTTTCTCATCCTTGGCTGCACATCAAAATCACTCGGGGAGTTTTCAAAAGCTCAAAGAGCCTCTAGAATAAAGATTTTCAGGGGCAAGGGCCCAAAGATATATAGTATTTAAAAATACCCCAGTCAGGGTTGAAAATGACAAAGTAATCTATTCTACAACAGGGACTTCAAATGCTCCAGAAGTTGACAAGGTCAAAGTGGGCTAGAGGGTCAGGGGACCTTTGAGTGTAACTTTGAGGTGGATGGAAAGATTTGGCTAAGAGGAGGGGAGCTGAGTGGGGGACATGCGAGCAATTCCAGGAAGGAAACAGGGTATGGGAAGAGAGAGGAGCCGGTGGGGCTGGTGAGTGGCCAGTGCTGACTGGAGTTCCCAGGAGGCAGGGGTGGAAAGGGAGGGAGCAGTCAGAGTAAGGGGTCTTCAAAGTTAGAGGTGCTTGTTTTGTAAGTTAATAAATGTCCATGGGTCCTGGAATTCAGATCTTGCATAGCAGATGTATAGCATTAACCAATCAGAGAAGAACTTTCCTTCAAATGTCCAGGTGTCTGGGTGACCTTGCAGAAGCTGTCCCCTGGGCTGGAGGGAGCCCAGGCAGATTGTCTATAAGGAAAGTCCTCACTCTCTCTAGAAAGGGGGGATGAGGGGGCATGGGATTCTCAGATGAGAGGATTGGGTGGGAAGAATGAATTTAGGAGAAAATGAGAGGTAAGGCTGACTGCTTCCCCAAACCCCATTGTCCACAGTGCCCCAAGGCTGTGTGCCAGAAAGGAAGAAAGTAGGTGCAGTGAAAGCACTAGATGCGGAGAGCCAAGGGCAGCATCTATGGGCTGCACTGGGTGGGTCTCTGCTTGGTAGTAAGTGACCAGAGTGAATGAGGCAATTCTGAACTAGACGGTATAGCGTGAGTCTCCTGGGCCTCTCTGGGGTACAGGGCTGTATCTTCTTCACCTCCCACTGGAGGCTCTACTGAGGTGTGGCTTACTTGTCAGTCATGGAGGTAGCAGGCGTGGATTCTCTGCAAAGCAGTTATATTCTTCAGAGGTCCCGGTGCAATGCTGGCCACTGGGGAGCTACGGGCAGTGGAAAAACAAGCAAGATGCCTCAGGTATTGCTCCATCTTTTGAACCAGAGGGAGAAATTTATAGGGCTTAAGATTTACTGCTTTGCACTCTGACCATAGCTCTTGGCTGGTGGTTAAGAAAAAGTATTTTAGAGCTGGGTTTATGGAAGGCAAGTTTTTGGTGCAGAATGAGGGTGGTGGGACAAATCTGGATGCTGGGAAGTGATGAAGGCTTGGATGAAGGCAGAAGTCAACGGGAAGGCAAAAGTTGGGAAAGAATTCAAGCTACTACATTTTAACATGTCAAGTGACGCACAATAGATGAAATGCGGCACACAGCCATGCACAAACGTCATGTAAATATTCTTGTGTGTTGACTAATGCTGTATACATTTGTTCGGAACTTCTGAACTCCACTGGCTTTTAGGCCTCTGTGATGTGATGGAGACCCAGAATTAATAGTCTCCTCTGGCCTGGCTCAGAAGATCTCTGAATCAGGATGGGGCAATAAAGAGCCCGGGGTCAGCTTTCCCAGGCCATGTGCAGGATAAGCAAGGCATTCTGCTGCCCCTACTGTGAAAAGACTGATGTTAGAGGAAAAGAGCTGGGAGCCTAGAAGGGAAGAACGCATTGTGTGGTGGATTTACCTTGAAGCTAATAATGCTCACACTTTAGGGCCTGCTTGAACAATCCTCATCCAAAGCCTTGTAGTTAATTTTCTATTCGTGCTTTTGTAAATTTTTTTTATAAAGAAGGTCTTCAAATTATATAGGCCTCGTGGTCCCCCCACATCTTGGATTGGGCCCCCATCACCCCAGCAGCACTGTTCCTGATGCTCACAGACCTCAAAGTAGGTTTTTGCCCCACACTACTTTTGGTATCTTGTACTGCTGTTAAGAAATCAGCTATCAGCTTGATCAGGGCTCCCACCTTTCAGCTCCAGCAACCCACTTACATTCTAGTGTACAGTGGGAGTCCCCGGAGGTGTGCAATATCTGTGTGTCTTTGTTGCCTGCGTGTTAGATTTTTCGTCTTTGATGGACTTTAGTTTCATGGCGGGTATCTAAGTGTGATTTTCTTTTTATTAATTCTACTTGGGATTTGCTGGGTTTTGTCAATCAGTAAACTGTCTCATCACTTCTGGAAAATACTCGGTCCTATCTTCCAATACTGCTTCTGCCCCATTGTCTTTCCATTTTCTTTCGGGAACTCTTATCTAACATGACAGACCTTTTTCTGTCTTCCTTATTTCTTGACATCTGTTCCTTATTTTTCAGATGTTTCTCTTTTCTAGGCTTCATTTTTAGATCCCAGAGGTTTTCAGACTACAGCCTGTGGCCTCCATCTATCCCATTGCCTACTTTTGCAGGTAAAGTTCTGTTGGAACACAGCCACTCCCCTTTGTTTACATATTGTCCGCGACAGGATAGTTATGACAGAGACTATACAGCCTTCAAGCCTGAAGTATTTATTCTCTGGTTCTTCATAAATTCCTTTGCTGCGCCTTATAGATAACTTCTCATTTTCCAGTTCACAAATTCTCTCTTTATCTCTGTTTTTTCCCCACTATTAAAATAGACCACAGAGTTTTTCTTTTTGGTTATTATAAACCAGTGGACCCTTATACATCTGGATGGCCACTTTTTACAATTTCCTATCCTTGATGTTATTTTCAGGCTTAGATTTTATGAGTTTAAATGTACATTCCTGAATATATAAATGTTCTGAACTGTCTAACACCTGAAGTCTTTACAGGTCTATTTCTTATGTGCTTATTTTATTTATTTATGTTTTACTTTATTATTTTAATTGTATATTGCTCATTGTTCTTGAAAAAACTATCTGTGGAGGTTCTTTGAGAAAAAGTGTTTTTCTAAAGAGGATTTACTTTTGCTCTGCCTGTTCAAATTCTTCGAAGTTCCCTGGACCACCAAGCAAATCCATGTCAGGGCTGGTTCATGTTGACAACATCTCAGGAACTTTTTTCTTTGCTTTTCTTTCCTGTTGCTAAAAAGATGAGTGATGTATTGGAGAAATTCTGCACTAGACTATACAATCTTTAATGGCAGGGACAAGTCCTTGTCATGATTAAGTTTTTACCACCCAGCACAGTGCCTGGCCTAATACTTGTTGAATGAATATATGAATAAATAAAGAGGTTCTGTTGACTACATTTCCAAAATAGTTCTCAAATTTGTCTTTTCACCTCTTTCCCACTCCTGTGGCCCTAGTTCAGGTTCTAATCATTTCTTTCTTTCTCTTTTGAGGGCCACACCTGTGGCACATGGAAGTTCCCAGGCTGGGGAGCAAATTGGAGCTGCAGCTGCCAGCCTATGCCACAGTCAGGGCAACACCAGATCCGAGCTCCATCTGTGACTTAGGCTGAAGCTTGTGGCAATACTAGATCCTTAACCCACTGAGGGAGGCTAGGGATTGAACCCACCTCCTCATGGATGCTAGTTGGGTTCCCAGCCTGCTGAGTCACAATGGGAACTCCCTAATAATTTTTATAATTGCCCAATTAGTGGTCCTCAGCTGAGGGTATATTTCAGAATCTCTGGGATGTGTTAAAAATATGTTTTTAAAAAATCTAGGGTGGAAGACATCTGGGGTGAGTTGAGGAAATCTACAGTTTAAACTATTCTGCAGATAGCTCTAATAGTCTTTAGACTTGTCTCTCTTCACTCTATCCTCCATACTCCATTAGGGAATCCATGTATCATGGGACTCTGACTACTCTGCTCTCCTACAAAATCCCTACAGTGGTTTTCTGCTGCTTGCAGAATAAGATCCAAGCTATTTAGCCTCGTTGGTGAGCCCTCCACCCCGTCGTTGGTAAGCCCTCCACCCCATCTTGTACTGATGCTCTGGAAGCACTCAACTCTGTACATAACTTCTCATGTATCATCTTGTCTCCCACGCTTTTGCTCACACTCTTCTCAGTGTCTGCAGTGCTCTTTTCATACTCTTTTACTGACTTATTTCTACTGGTCCAGGACCCAGATCGACTCCAGGAAGCCTCCTCAGATTCGAAGGCTGAGTTTACTGTTCACCCCTCATGCTCTTCTGCTTCATCAGTTGTGTAACCAACTCTGTTACATTGAAAGCATAACCCCCTGTTAGAGTGTGAGTTCTTCAGGTGACTTAAGTTCCTCACTTGTTTAGCCCAGCACCGTTTTCAGAACACAGTAGGAGTTTCCTATATGTATTATTGCCCAGAGTATACTGTAGACTTACTATCTATTTATGGAACTGAACTGTCTAGGTTTGTCCTTTTAAAATCAGGTGTGTATGGGAACATGGGCAATGATACCTCTGGGGCTCTAAATTCACAATACTTGTGATTATATTCTTTGACAAAATCCAGTTGTTTCCAGAAGAAATATAACCTGGGAGTTAAAATATACATCTAGCTGAAATAGGAAACAAAATAACTTTCAAATGAAGAGGGAGAAATGAAAGAAGCACTAGGCATCTGTAATTCCATGAATGGGTATTTTGCAAAGGTTGATTTCCTTGGCTGGGTTGCTTGGATAAGAGAAACTCATTCTTTCTGGAGATGGCTGGGTCCCTTTCCCATCACTCAGACCCACTTCACTTCTTGCCCAGGTCTCCTGGGGAGATAATGAACACCAAGTGTTCCTTCCCGCATGAGATGGTGCTGGAGAAACAACCAGGCATGACTGGCTTGCAGACTAGCCCCTGGAAAGCAGGCAGACAATGAAAGATTGATAGAGGTTTTTTGCTGCCTGGGACAGTGAAGATGTGCTGCTCCCTCTGGTATGAACTGGGGCCTCACATACTTTCCTGATGTTCTCCACTTCCTACTCTCTGGGACAATAAACAGGATTAATCCAGCCTTCCCCAAACAATCTGAAGCGACAAGTTTTCTGAAATTTTGCTGGTTTGGATTGGATCAGAAGGATCAGAGTCATAGTTGGCTGCCATGTTCTTCCTGGGGGCATCTTGCTCAGAAGTTGAAGCTGTTGTCACATACCGGAGCCTTGATTTCCTCCTCGGTTTACAGTTTTACATCCTTCTAACCAATGTCAATCTCAGAGCTACAGTCCCTGGGATAGAAGAGAATCCAACATCTATTTGCTATCATGCATCAGCAAGTACTCAATAAATGTCTTTTAAAATAATTTTTTAGGAGTTCCCGTTGTGGCTCAGTGGTTAACGAATCCAACTAGGAACCATGAGGTTGTGGGTTCCATCCCTGGCCTTGATCAGTGGGTTAAGGATCCAGCGTTGCTATGAGCTGTGGTGTAGGTTACAGACAGGCTCAGATCCTGTGTTGCTGTGGCTGTGGCTGTGGCTGTGGGGGTGGCCGGCGGCTACAGCTCTGATTAGACCACTAGCCTGTGAACCTCCATGTACCGCAGGAGCAGCCCTAGAAAAGATAAAAAAATAAAATGAAATAAAATAAAATAATTCTCTAAATTTTTATTTTTTTGAATTTATTTTTTAAAGGTGGAAGTGTAGTTGATCTTTAATATTGTGTTAGCTTCAGGTGTACAAGCACAGAGATTCAGTTATACACACACACATACTTCTTCAGATTCTTTTCCTTTATAGGTTATTACAAAATATAATTACTCAATAAATGTTAACTAATAAGGTTAATGGTCACAAAATAGAAGTGTTTTGGCAGTGTCTCAAATAGCCATAATCTCCATCCTGCACTAGAAAATTATAACAATAGTAAGACAAGGATTCTCAGAGAAGAAAGACAGACATGGCCAGGACAGCATCTCACCGAGGAAGCTGCACATGGAGGCAGCTGCTGCGGAATTCCACATTACCTTGTCAAGACCTGTTGCACTGGGAGGGAGATGACGTCCAATGTCAGCTTGAAAACCGTGGCCAGGTCAGTTTGCTAGTAAAATGACTGGAAATGGAAAGGGGGCGGAGAGAGCATCCTTGGCAAACACTGATCTGACACATTGATGAATCAGCAAAGCCTTCTATGTACAGAGCTGCTCTTCTACACAGATTCTCCTTTATTCCTGGAAACTGCTAGACACCAAGTAGGAAAAAAAAAAAAAATTTCCCTCTAACAGGACTCATCACTTAGAGATCAATCTGCTAACTGGTAATAACATTCCATTGGCATAAAATAGCGGAGGGAGGATGTGTAAACAGACGAACTAGGTCCAAGTGACTGTTTCATTTCTGGCTGTGTGATCTTAGGTAAGACAGTTAACCTCTGTGACTGTAGCTTTCTTGTGGGTAAAGTAGGGAAGGCAGTAGCAACACGCACTAGGTATGAGACTTAATTGCGCTAATGTATGTGAAGGTGTGTTTTGCTTCTAGATAATCATGCCGTTTAGGACACTCTGTCTTTGATGGGGCTGAGGAGGAGAAGACAGTGCAGATGCTGCTGCTAATGAATAAAGCTGTTTCCGAACCGCCCCCACCTCCAGCCACCCTGCCCCAAGAACATGCTAATCAATCCAGATTTATGCAGACCGGTGTCAGGGTCTGCATTCATTAGTCAATTTAAATCATTTTCTATCTTAAAATAATTATGGCATTTGCAGTGCTGTTTTCTGACACATTCGCAGTCTAAAGCAAAATGGCCCCAAGACAACCACATGAGATCCTCGCATTTATTTTACATTTTTAATGAACTTCCTGGTTCCCAGGGCTGCGTCCCCAGCAGGCAGCCTGGGTTCTACTGGGTGTTCCTTCATGGTTTCAGAGGGCAGCCAGCCAGCTTGTTTCCTCATCCACTAGGGCATTTTAACTTCACCAAAAGACAGAGGATATGGAGAAGTTATCTCTTCTCAAAAGGTTTTTCTTTCCCAAATTACCAACCACAAATACGTTTTTTTTTTTTTTAAAGATGTAAATATAAGGAAATAGCTCTCTGTGGCCTGTCTCTCCACTAAAGGAAGCTGTGCAGTTTTTGTCTTGCTACTTGCTTGTCATGGCTTTAGGGGCCTAGGGTACCTTCCCTTCACGGCCTCCCCTATTCCTTAACTGCGCTCTGTTTTCCAAAAACAGTATCAGAGAGAAAAGCAGGGGCCAGATATCCCTTGCTTCATCCAGATTGAACAATCCCATTCCTCAAAACAATGCCAGGACTAAGAGTGATTTAATAAAGATTGTACCTACATGCCACTGATGAAGATGCTGGCAACGAATCAGGAACAAATAAAACACTATCAGGACCAGGATTGTACCACACAATCTTTGTTTAGGCTGTAACTATTTTAAGGACTTTCTTTCCCATTTCAAGTGTTATCCAACCTGAGCCTTACAATAATGCTGTTGGGTCAGGAAGGCAGACATTATTAGTAACAATGGGCTGTAAGCCCCACAGGATCTGGACTTGGTGTCTTACACCAGTCTTAACCTTGCCTACTCTGCTTTCCATGTTCTCTCCATACTGACCTCCTTTCTGCTCCTTGAACTTGTCACTTGGGGGTCCTGCCCCAGGGCCTTTGCATTGACTGTTCTCTCTGTGGAATGCTCTTCCCTTGACTGTCCTTCCAAATGGTTATCTCCTCACCGTACGGCTCTCAGCTAAAATGTTTTCTTCTCAAAGAAAGTTTTCTGACCACTCTAAAGAATCACTGCCCTACTCTATCCCTATCTTAACACATGCTCTGTTTATTGTCCTTAAAGGCCTTATCATTCTCTGGAACCCTCATCTTTATTTATTTGTTTATTGCTTCTGTTCCCCCATAGCATGTAAGGGCCATGAGGAAAGAGACTGTCTGGTTCACTTCTGTGTTTCCAGCATCTGGAATAGTGCCTCCTGGCACAGAGTAGATGATAAAAAACTATTTATTGGTGTGAATTCCAATTTGTTCAGAGAGGAAATCAAGACCACAAAGATTAAGTGACTTGCTGGAATCTTGTTAGGGCAAAACTTAGCTTTCAGACTTGTACTTTTCTTTCTAGGCAAGGAAGTTCATTGCTGGCTCCTTGGGTAACCCAGAATTAACATGCTATCTTTTGGTATGACACAGAAAGTTGATATTTCTTGTCTTCAGGGACAGGCAACATGCACCAGATCAATCAAGAGGTAGGAATGGCCAGTCACAGTGTTGAGATATGTATGTAGGAATTTAACCCAGGGCTCAGTGGGATTGTTCTGTCTTTCCCAGGGTTCGGGGGATTTGGCTCTCATCTGGAGTGCAGTGATTTTGAGAAGCAGGGTGGAAATGGCCCAACCCCGTTTGAGTCATGATGAAGCCATTTACCCCTAGGGAACACTGACTTTCAACTATTGACTTCTATCTATGAAATAGGGATAACTTGAGCTTCATGGCTGTCCTGAGCTGAATGAACATTCACACATAGAGCACCCATTCTAAGACCGACTGGGGTCATGGGATAGGTTCAGTGGATGCTTCAAAGTTTTTCTTCATCCAATTTTTTTTTATTTTTTATGGCTGCACCTGCAACCTATGGAAGTTCCTGGGCCAGGGATTGAATCTAAGCTGCAGCTGTGACCTACACTGCAGCTGTAGCAATGCCATATCCTTTAACCCACTGTGCTGGGGTGGGGATTGAACCCGCACCTCTGCAGCGACCTGAGCCACCACAGATTCTTAACCCACTGTGCCACAGCAGTAACTCCTTCATCCACTTTTTGATTGAAGCTTCCTCCTTTAAAACGTGGGCTGAGCTTCTCTGTCTCTATCCTCTGTCTCTTTTGAGTTTGCAAAGAGAAACCTTTTTTACCATAAACACAGGTGGTTTTTGATATCTGGTGATTAACTAATGATGACAGAAAGGAAGGTGGTCAATCTTGGGGGTGACTACAGTGTTTACATTATGTTTTAATCATACAAGGTTGATTTATATGACCTTGGGGAAGAGATCACTAAAAAAATGTAACTGCCTCAGGGCAAGTTGCAGAGAAATGGAGAGCTCTGTGCAACCATCACCCGTGCAGGCCTCATGCTTGTGTTTACCAGCACGGAGAAGGCCAGTCAGGATGGACCAGAAATTCAGCACAGTCAGGATCGGGCCAGAGGCCCCATTACCAGGCCAAGGTGAGAGGGTAGAGCTAAGGGGGTGCCTGAGAGGCAAAAGGAGAGATGTCCAGGAGGTGAGTTCAAATCTTAGGTTCCCTAGGTCAAGTTTCACAGCAAAAGTTTCCTTGTCCCCCCTGGAGCTTTGAAGCCTGGATATAGGCCCCACAGGGGAACTCTGGAATTCCAGGGTGAGAAAAGAGACAGAATTTAAGAAAAGGATGCGTTGCCTCTCTGAAAAAGCTTGATAATATTAATGCAAACAACTTCAGAAGATGTGATGGGTGAGCTTCCAACCAGCTGAGAGAAGATCACCTGCTTCCTCCCAGAGTTACAGGGAGAGTCCTGACAGCAAAGGGTGGGTTAAACTTAGTGACTCCCCAAATCCTAGGTGTTTTTGGTTGGATGATTTGGTTGTGAGGATGGCTGAGACAGGGAAGCTATCAGAAGAAAGTGGGCTGACCTTCTGCCTTTGCTTCGGGCTCTCAGAGCTCAGTTACTTACTCAGCTGTAAATAAGCTGCCAGGCCCTGGCTGGGTGCCCTCTCCTGCAGGCCCCTCTGCCCTCCCCAAAGATATCAACGAGGTATTGACTGGAGACAAACCGTGTGGAAGAGATGAGTTGAAAAGTAGAGACTTGTGGTACAGTCAGAAATGGCCTCTGAACAATTCAGAGGGAAAGCCGATAGAAAACATCTGAGTATTAACAATGCTGAATCACACAGCAGAGAATCTACTGAGATTATCGGGCCAGGGCTCTTTCCTCATTAACAGGCATGATCTGTGACGGAAGCCTTGGTCGGACCACATGAGACAGAGAAACATAAACCTCTGTGAACTGGAGGAAGGCGGTGAGGCTTTATTCTGGCTCAGAGCCCATTGCTTGACGGCAGCACGTAAATAGACGAAAATAAAGATGATCCACCAGAAGGGCGTGGTAGATGGGCTCCGATGTGGCAGGAAGGGACAATGGTAAGCGCTCCACATGTTGCCGTAGCCCCTCGGGGTGCCCCCTGTCATGTGACCTGCCATCTTCATTTACCGTATTGACTCTCTCATCATTTCCTCATCTCCTGCTCTTGGGCTTAATTCTTTGCTGAACATTTTTATTGTCTTCCCTACCAGGCAACCAGTACTACATCACCCAGTTCTCTGTGATTCCTCTCACACACTGAGATACAGTCGAGCGCGTTCCCCTGGGACTTGTTTTTCAACTCCCCAATGCCTGGCAAAGCAAGGCTATAAGCCACGCAAAATGCTGAAGCCTGACTGGCCTGCAGCCCAGATGGCATGAGTACAGCAACATTCTCTCCCTCTGTTCTATGAGCTGGTGGCATCCATGGGCACCTGTGCTTCCACCCCAAATGAATAAAGAATGAATAAGAGGGGGAAAAGGATAACGAACTGAGTAGGCTTGTCCATTAATTAAAAGGGCTTGATGTGGCTCTCTTAATGGTCCGTGGATTATGCCCTTGTCCACATACTGTATTCATTAGCAAGAGAGTAGTGTTTTGGGGTAGAAAAATAGAGAATCACAGTACCTTAGGGATTCTTGGTCTTGATCCTGTGTATCTTTGGAGCCAGGTAACTCCTGGATGTGGCGGGCTGTTTGGGGGCATTTTAGGGTGTTTAGCAGACCTGGTCTCCACTGACTAGATGCTAGTTATACTTCCTAACCAATTTGTGACAACCACAAATAACTCCACACATGACCAAATGTCCCTTGAGGAGCAAACCTGCCCCCAGTTGAGGGCCACTAGCAGTAGAGTAAATAAAACTTAGCTTGTGGCCCCTTCTATGTCTTGTTCCGTGTGATTGCTTGACAGAAGCTCATTCTAAAGCTGCAATGGGAGCATGATATTTAGGTGGGAAGCTGAAGGCAGTTGGTAGTTTAAGAAAGAGGATAAATAGTGTGACACTTCTTCACATCATTGTGACTTGAACTTGTCCTGTGGAACATGATGAGACTGTCTCCTCTGACTCTGAGCCTTAAGGGGAGAAAGTAACCTTGACGGAAGTCCAGCCACTGAAAACCTATGGAAGGTTTTCAACTCTTTCTTGAGAAAAACTGACCTTTAAAATAAATTTCTCTTCTAAGATTTTTTTTTTCCCCTTTTGAATTAGTCCTCTTTACCTTGCCTTTCACCACAGCAAAATGGCACTTAATGGATCTTTGAAATTTAATATAGTATCCTATGTTGCAAGACTTTCTAGAGTTTAATAATAACCCTTTGAAATGATTTTGGAAATAGGATTTGAGAGGAGGAAGGTCTTTATTTTTGTTCACATTAAGCATTTTCTTTGCTATTTTAGTGGGCATGTGATAGGCTTTCCTCTTCCTCTTTCCTCCTCTTATTCTTCGTGAATGACAACTGAATTAATAATGTTACAGACTTTACACATACTTAGCAATTTGCCAACCATAACCAATGATCCTCAGGAAGTAGGCAGCAAGAGGAAGGCTTCTTATTGGATCCATGGATATGATCCCCAGATCTTCCATTTTTACTTCTGTAAACAGACCCACGGTTCCTGGCACACCAAGACTCTCAATATACCTTTCTTGAATACAAGCTCTTTTAGAGTATTATGACAAATTGTCTCTGTGGTTTTTTTTTTCTTTTTTTCTTTTTTTTTAACATCAGCAGGTTTACAAAAATCTGTGCTAACCTGCAATATTTACACTAGCCCTGGTTTTTCCTTTTAAGTTAGAGCTGAACACAGGGTAGGTACCTAAACGCCTTTTTCTTTTTTTTTTTTTGTCACAACCTTGGCATGTGCAGGTTCCTGGGCCAGGGATCAAACCCACACCACAGCAGCAACCCAGGCTGCTGCAGTGACAGTGCAGGATCCTTAACCACTAGGCCACCAGGGAGCTCCTACAAACCATTTCTTGAATGAAATGAAACCAAACACAAGCAGTGCTCTCACCACCGCCACTCTGACCACCATCCCCTTCATTAGTTCCAAAGATTCTTGCATGTGTTTTGTTTACAACAGCCTTGCACTAGAGGACAGAAAAAAAATGTTAACATCTCATTTCACAAATGTAGAAGCATCCACTCAGGGAGGCATGATCGTTTGTCTTTATTTATAAGCAAGTATGCATTGAGGCTGGAATTTGTTGGAGCTTAAACATGACTGTTCAAAGAAGATAGCAGTTCTCTCCTCTGTTGTGGTTTTAAAATAGTGTATCAGCATTTTCTCTATCCAGGATATATTCCTTAACACCCTTTCATACTCTTTCCTCTGCTTAACTAGCCAATGAAGAAGCTTATAATGATTATTGCACCTTCCAAGAGGGCAAAAATCATTCTGTCTGCTTTGCTAGCATAGACCCTCGCACCTAGAAGGCACTCAATAAAAATTGGTTAAATAAATTTGTTAAAAGAATTTGTGTATTGACCAAACCTTAGGAACTTTGATATAAGGAGAGAGGTAGCCTGCAGAGCAGGTACAAATACTCAGGCCCTGGAAGGCATGCTGCTCACTTTATATGAATACAAATAAAGTGTCCACCTGGCCCCTGCATCTCTCTCGGGGGAGTCTGATTAGTTTATGTTGGTCTTCCTGAATTGCATTCACTTCAGGAGCACCGACAAGTTTATTTTTCCATTGAGTAAAGCAGAGGATGCATCATGGACCTTGATAACTCAATGAGTCTCTGCAGAACCAAAGCCTCATTAAGCTCTCTTCTCTTTTAAATTCAGTGCTCACACCCTAAGATGCAGATGTAAATTGCCGTTATTTTTGTGGGTACCGTCTCCATAGTTCTATCACCTCATCTTGGCCTTGGAAACCAGTGTCTTGGAAACCTTTGGTATTCCTGGGAGTGGACCAAATCCCCAACTGCAGGAAGAGGCCCCCTGCGGCTGATGTCCCCTCCCTCCCACTCATGAGTGGACAATGGAATTCAGTGCCTCTTTCCCAGTGAAGACTGTTTCCATGCATGGAGAGCAGGGGTCAAAGCCACTGCAGCTCTGGCAGGTGCCCTCAAGCCAAGGGGAGAAGGAGGGAGGCCACTGCTTACCCTGGAATCCAGGCACCCTCCCTGAGTCTGTCCACCCCTGGTTTGGGCTGGGAAGTACAGGTGGTGCCCTTCCTCTGGCAACCCCGTTCCTTGCCCAGGTCCCCATTTTCTAGAATCTGGGGAGCAGCATCTTCAATGGAATGAAGAGACCAGTTATGGTAAAAAGAAACTGAAGCTGAAATGTGGGGCCCACTTTTCCTTACACATTAAGATTGAATATAAAGTTGTTCGGCTCCTCAGTGGTGGATGAACCACCCTCGTGTTGGTTCTTATTCATGGATGATTTTTCTTCCCAAGGAACATTTACCAATGTCCGGAAACCTTTTTGGTTGTCACAGCTGGGGCAGTGGGTATACTGCTGGTATAGATGGATAGAAGCCAAAAAAACTGCCAATCGGCTTATAGGGCACAGCACAGCTCCTATGAAATGCAAAGTAGAAGACGCCCGAAAGGCAAATGCATGGACATCAGAGTTTGTTTAGGTTTGCTAAATGGAGACTTTTCAGAGTTAATAAGTTCAAACAACTTTCATCCACAGGTCTGTGGTTTATACTGAATCCACGAGACCACAGGTCAGCAAAGGTAGGGTATCGGCAACTTGCTCACTGGGATCTTACCAATATCTGTAACATGATGCCTGGCACATGGGATGCTTCATAAATATTTGCTGAATTAAGTACCATTGTGTCACTGTTAGGAAGTGATTAGCTGGCAAGGAGGGAACAAGGAAAAGCAGTGTCAAAAGAGATAAGGGTGAGGCAGAGCCAGGACTTCCGCTAGGCTGCCAGTCTTCATGGGTTGGCTGTCTAGAGAGTAGCCAAGTGCCTAGAGATTTGAGGACCAGAGCTTAAGCCACCTGAGGCAGCTCAGCATGAGCTGGCAATGAGGAGGAAGCCCCAATGCACACAGAACTGATGCTTCTCTGCCCCTACCCTTATGGAGAGCCTAATACACTAAAGACTCAGTACCTTCAGTGGCCGTGGGAGAGCTTGAGAGAGGGTGATGCATTGATGCTTTAGAAGCCAAGGTCTCAAGCTCAAAGCTTGGTCTTAATGGAGCCTACTATGAAACTCTAGAAAGTCTTTCTCTTCCACACTCTCTACTCTCTCTTTCCAGGTCACTTTTCCTGTGGTTGGTTCTGACACAGCAAACCCTATTATAAAACCATCAACAACTCCCCATGTTTTGCCAAATTAAGTCCAAATTCTTTGCTCATAGGCTGTATGGAGCTCTCTCTATTCTGACCCCTCAGCCCCTTTCTTGTCATTGCTTTTTTCTCCTTTGATCCTGTTATTCCTTTCCATTCTATTACGACTGCTTCTCTGCACACACCCATAACGTCTTCCTTTTTCATGAACAAGCCCATGCATTCGCTCCTTGGTGCCATCACCCCCGGGTAGACAAACAGTGTCATCTACTGGCCACCACCTTGCCCTATAACTGTGGCTAACCTTGGTCCTGCATCTTTCTTCTTTCCCTGTATTCATTTCCAGGGGTCCTTCTGTTCCCATAAATATGCAAATCATTCCACACTAATGGAGTCAGAAACTCAGAATAAATACCTACTTCCTATCTACTGTTCGCATAGGGGATGTGTGTGAACTAAGGAGATAATGCTGTCTGCACAGGGCTTTCATCTTCCCAGAATGAGCTATATTCCTTCAAAGCATTATTCAGATTTCACATTGGCACTCACATATGCTTAGCACAGTGGAAGGAAGACCCATCCTGCTGAGATCAGGGACCTTGGTGCTTTGCTGAAGTGTGGTCTGAGTTAAGGTAGATATTTATGTCATTGCAAAAGCTCTTGAGTTTCTTATTTACCTTGGATTCCAGTTTTAAGTTTAATGGCAGGCTTTCTCTGTCATGCTGCTATCTCATGGCGCACACATTTCCACCCTCAGGAGGTAGGAACTTTGAAAGTGCTAATGAAACCCCGATTATATGAGAGGTTTGATTAGATCTGTCATTGCTATTTTCTATTATGGAAATCCACTTTCTTTTTAATAAGATGAAAATACATCAGGAAACCATAGTCCTCCAAGAGAGTGTGTGATGGGGGTACAGATGGGAAAGTTCATAATATGATTAAGAGTCTAGGTGGCCTTGTTCATCATATCCAAGAACAAGGGAAGTAGAATGCAAACTCCTCAAAGATGGGAGTACAATTAAAAGGAAACTTTGCTTTCTACACAGAAAATTTTCCTTCTCTGGATGCACAGTGTAGGGTTAACAAACAGAAGTGAGATATAGGAGGAGTTCCCATCGTGGCACAGTGGAAACAAATCCAACTAAGAACCATGAGGTTGCGGACACGATCCCTGGCCTCGCTCAGTGGGTTAAGGATCCTGCGTTGCCGTGAACTGTGGTGTAGGTCACAGATGCAGCTCGGATCTGGCGTTGCTGTGACTGTGGTATAGGCTAGCAGCAGTGGCTCTGATTGGACTCCTAGCCTGGGAACTTCCATATGCTGTGGGTGTGTCCCTAAAAAGACGAAAAGAGGAAAAAAAAGTGAGATACAGGAGGGTTTGCCCACCAGCCCATATCAGATTTCCAAAATATTTTTGAGGCTCCTTTTCCAACTCCACTCCTATCGCTGAGAGTTTCTGGGGCTATCTCATGTGCAGTCATGGACCCAGTTCTTACAGCTATCATGTTGCATTCTCTATTTGCCCATGGCCTGTAGGGGGCTGCTGACACCTGTCACCACTGGAGATGTCCATTCATGTGGGCCACCAGTCCCTTTAACTCACTGAGTGAGGCCAGGGATCAAACCTGCATTCTCACAGACACTATGTTTGGTTCTTAATCTGCTAAGCCACAACGGGAGCTCTAGGCTGTATGTTCTCCTTTCCTCTTTTACAATTTCCTCTCCCTCTTACTCTCTGTTTACAAATGGCTGGCAGCCAGGTCAATGTATTTTCCACAGGTCCAGCTAAATACAGCCCCTGCCAATTATAACGTTTATGGAAGAAAATGCGATTAGCACCTGCTGACCATTAGAAGGGTTGGTTTGGGTTCGGGTGGCTACCCTGCCTGAACCAGAAGTTTCATGGAGATACATCCTACATATACACACTGCTTACCCTCATCTCACATCAGGGTTTTGAGAATGGGGCCTTGGGAGGGATGGTTACCATACTCCCAAGGACTGGGCTTGTGCTACAAAGCATTTCCCCAAAGCAGATACTCAATAAAGGATTATAGGAAGAATGGTGAGTAACAGGTCCCTGTGGTCTTGGACCCTAGGACCCAGACGGAAAATTGGCTGTGTTATAAATTAGGTTTGCTTTCCTGTAGGGTAAGGACACACCACTAAGCCAGAAACCCGAAAACCTTCCTAATGGCAAACTTAAAGAATAATATGGTGGCTAAGGCTATATCCTATTCCTGCCAATACTGGGTTAATAGATTTTCAGGCAAAATCTTCTAAGCCTTCTGGATATAGTTTCTTTTCTCAAGAGGGCTTAGGCACTAGAGGAATAAATAACACTGAGAAACTTTGGGTTCTCTTCAGCTGCTGCTGTGGCTCCACTGCCTTTTAAAAGCCACTGTGATTAACAGCTTTGAAATGTTTTTAATGAGCGTTTCAGTCTGGGTTTACATATCCTTGAAAGAGTTAAGATTTCACCCAGGAGGTTTCAGAAATGAATTAGCAATGTGTGCTTATTACTGCTTGAATCTGCAGCAGCAGACTTACTGTGTTTTCAGCTGAGAGGCGGGCAGCTCTTAGGCTTAGGAGTTTGAGCGATTTCAGTGGATCAGAGCCCTGAGATTGCAGCTCTGAGGACAGTGGTGAGCTCTGGCCTAAATCAAGAGGGGTGACATTGGCACCTGCTTGGATTCACAACATGGGCAATGAGCATCCTACAGTAGGCTGATGTAGAGGTGGAAACTTGGGTAGGAGGACCTGATATATGCCAGAAAGATGCTTTCATCTCTTGATGGACATCTCTGCCACAGGACTTCCAGAAAACATATGATTCCACTACTGTTAAGAGTTCATTTTCTTCCTTTCTTTCTTTCCTTTTTTTTTTTCTTTTTTAGGACTGCACCTGGCTAGGGGTCGAATTGGAGCTGCAGCTGCTGGCCTTTGCCACAGCCATAGCCACAGCAACGTGGGATCCTAGCCACATCTGAGACGTACACCGCAGCTCACAGCAACCCTGGATCCAGATGCTGAACCCATATCCTTGTGGATACTAGTCTGGTTCATTACTGCTGAGCCACAAGGGGAACTCCCAAAGTTAGTTTTCTTGATGGAAACCTCTTTCATTTTAAAACTATAGTGCTTGCCCGTTTAATTAATTTGCTTTAGAAATATCTATGTAGTGTTTGCTGTGTGCCAGATACTGTTCTCAATGCTTTAGAAATATTGAATCATTTAATCCTCATGACTAACCCATGAGATAGGTACTATTATGCTTATTTTACAAATGAAGACACCGAGGTTCTGAGTTAAGGTTACACAGCCAGTTAGGGATGGATCTGGGATTTGAATCTAGGCAGCCTGGCTCCAGCATCTTTGTTCTTAAACCCTGTGCTAGGTGTAATGATTCACACTGAATTACTAATATCTTATTCAGGCTAAATTTATCATATAACTTTCTGAGTCTTCCAGAATATGCAGGAGTGAGTGAGTTGGTGGAATCATGAAAGCAGTGGGTCTTGGGAGTTCCTTGATGGTCTAGTGGTTAGGACTCAGCGCTTTCATCGCTGCAGCCCGGGTTCAATCCCAGGTCTGGGAACTGAGGTCCCACATTAAGTTGCTGCATGCCATGGCTGAAAATAAAAAAAATATATATATATATATATATATATATGAAAGAAATGGGTCTAGATTGGAGAATAAATAAGAATGGGTGGGGAAGGAGAGTAGTAAGAAAATTAAGGAAGTGTTCATGGAGAGGAATTGAAGAATACTGTATATAAGATCTATTCACTTCACACTTTTGATATGGACAAGCTCCTCAACCCCCAAGATTTGTACGACAAAGTCCGACACATGTACATACCAAGAGAACCCTCCTGAAAGGGAAGTTATGGAACATGGGCAAATTTGCCACCATTTGTCCAATGTTCCCTCCACTGGACTCCAGTGCTTGTAGAACCTGGTGCATTTTGAGATATAAACTTAGATTTATTCTCCTTGTGCACATCCTTGTATACTTTATCCTTCCTTCGTTCAGCTGGTGGCGTATCTTGCCTTGGAGAAGAATTAACACAGAAAAAAAAAGAAGGAAAGAGAGAAAATACATTTGAGTTTCAAGAGCAAAGGCATTTGAAAACAGCTTTATTGACAAAAATCATACATATTTCATGTTCACAACATTATGTTTTAAAGAATGTACACACCCATGAAATCATCATCACAGTCAGAATCATAAACATATCCATCCCCCCAAAGTTGCTTTGTGCCTTTTTATAATCCCTCTTTCCTTCCTTTCCCCTGCCTTGTTTTCCTAGGTAGCCCTGACCTGCTTTTTGCCTCTATAGATTAGTTGGCAGGTTTTCCAGAAATTCATGTAAATGGAATCATACAGTACTTAGTCTCTTTGTCTGGCTTATTTCACTGAGCATAATAATTTTTTTTTTCTTTTGTCTTCTTAGGGCCATACCTGCAGCACATGGAGGTTCCCAGGCTAGGGGAATCAGAGCTACAGCTGCCGGCCTACACTTAGAGCCATAGCAATGTGGGATCTGAGCCGTGTCTATGACCTACACCACAGCTCATGGCAACGCTGGGTCCTTAACCCACTGAGCAAGGCCAGGGATCGAACCTGTGTCCTCATGGATGCTGGTCAGGTTCACTAACTACTGAGCCACTATGGGAACTCCTCACTGAGCATAACCACTCGGGTTATTGTATTGATAGTCCACTCCTTTTCATTGCTGAATAATATTTCATTGTATGACTCTACTGTGGTGTGTCCATTCACCTGTTGATGAACATCTGGGTTTGTTTTCAGGTCTTGGCTAGCATAAGAAAGACTGCCATAAACATTTGTGACACATGCTTTTATTTCTGTTGGATCAATACCTAGGAGTAGAATGACTGAGTCGTATAGTAGGTGCTTGTTTAATTTTTTAAGCAACTATCAAACAGTTTTCTAAAGAATTTACCCATATTCCATGCCAACCAGCCGTGTGTGAGAGTCATAATTGTTTCACATCCTTGCCAGTCAATCTTTTAAACTGCAGACATTGTAATAGATGTGTAGAGGTATCTGATTATGCTTTTTTTTTTCTTTTTAGGGCTGCACCTGTGGTACATGGAAGTTCCCAGACTAAGGGGTCAGATTGGAGCTGGAGAGGACAGCCTATACCACAGCCATGGCCACTCAGGATCTGAGCCATGTCTGGGATCTACGCCGCAGTTCACGGCAAAGCCAGATCCTTAACCCACTTAATGAGGCCAGGGATTGAACCCACATCCTCATGGATACTAGTCGGGTTCATAAACCATTTAGCCACAATGGGAACTCCCAGATTATGGTTTTAAATTGAATTTCCCTGATGAATAATGGTGATGAGCATCCTTTCCTGCTTTTACTAACCATCTGTATATCTTTTTTTTTTTTTTTTTGGTGACGTGTCTTTAAAAAAATGATTGTTTGGAGTTCCCGTCGTGGCTCAGTGGTTAATGAATCTGACTAGGAACTACGAGATTGTGGGTTTGATCCCTGGCCTCACTCAGTGGGTTAAGGATCCGGCATTGCTGTGAGCTGTGGTGTAGGTCGCAGATTTGGCTCGGATCATACATGGCTAGGTGTAGGCCAGTGGCTACAGCTCCGATTAAACCCCCAGCCTGGGAACCTCCATATGCCGCAGGTGTGGCCCTAGAAAAGACCCCACCAAAAAAAAAAGATTATTTTTTAATTGAGTATTAAGAGTTATTTAAATATTGTGGATACAAGCCCTGCATCATCTAGTCAATTAGCAAATATTTTCTCCTCCTGTGGATTGGTTATCTTTTCATCCTGCTAAAAGTGTCTTTTGAAGAGTATAAGTTCTTAATTCTAATTAAGTCCTATATATAAATAATTCTTTCTCTTATGGAGAGTGCTTTTAGTATTGTACTGAGAAATTTCTGCCAACCCAAGGTCACAAAGATTTTCTTCAATGTTTTACTCCAGACATTTAATAATTTTAGGCTTTACATTTAAGTCTACGTCTATTTTGAGTTAATTTTTTTGATTTAGTGAAAAGTATCAGTCAAAGTTTATTTATTGACCTATGGATATCCAACTGTTGCATTACCATTTTTGGAAAAGACTATCCTTTCTGCACTGAATTGCCTTTGTCAAAATTATTTGTCCTTATGTGGAAATCTTATTTTATTCCATTGGTTTTTTGTTTTTTTTTTGTTTGTTTGTTTGTTTGTTTGTTTTTGTCTATCTAATACCAATACCACAATGCCTTGATTTTTGTTGTTCTATGTAAGTCTTGAAATCAGGTGCTATAAGCCCTTTGTCTTTAGTCTTACTTTTAAAATCTTTGGGTTTCTGTTGTTGTTGTTGTTATTGTTGTTATTGTAGGTTCTTTGTGTTTCCATATGATTTTTATTTTTTATTTTATTTTTTATTTTTGCCTGTGCCCACAGCACACACACGTTCCTGGACCAGAGAGAGAACCCACACTGCAGCATTGACCCGAGCTGCTTCAGTTACAACCCCTGATCCTAAACCTACTGCACCATAAGAGAACTCCTCCATGTGATTTTTAGAATTGGCTTGTCAATTCCTACCAAAAGAGTTTATTAGGTTTATGATTGAGGTTGTGCTGAATCTATGAATCAATTTAAGAAGAATAAATATTTTAATGATATGACTCTTCTGACTCATGAACAAGGTAAACTCTTCCTTTTTGAGGTTTTATTTAATATCATTGAGCAATGTTTCATTGCATTTGTGTATAGACCTTCATTTTTTTGTCAGATTTATCCCTAAGTATTCCATACCTTTAATGTTTTTATAAATGGGATTTCTCTTTAAAATTTCAATTTATGATGTTCATTGCTAATGTAGAAATACAATTAATTTTTGTATACATACAGTGTATCCTGCAACCTTAAACTGACTTATTCAGTTTTACATAGCCAATCCTGTCATTTATAAATAAAGTTTTACTCTTTCTTTCCAATATGAATGGCTTATATTCCTTTTTCTTGCCTTATTGTATTGTCTAGGACTTCTAATACATGTTGAATAAAAGAGGCAAGATCTTGCCTTGATCCTGACCTCAGGGATTCAGCCTGCCACCATTAGGTGTGATATTAATTATAGGTTTCTCATAGCCATATTTATCAGACTGAAGAAATTTCCTTCTATTCATAGTTTGTAGAGATTTTTATTTTCAGGAATAGGTTTTGGATTTTTTCTTAGATTTGAGTTTGTTGAACTTCTGTGATGTATGAGTTTGTAATTTTCATCAAAGTTGGTTAATTTTCACTAATTACTTAATCAATTTTTTTTTCTGTCCCTCTTATCCACTTCTCTCCTTTGGGGACTCCAATTTCATGTATAATGGGGGTGCTTGAAGTTATCCACAAGTCCCCAGTGCTTGCTTCATTTCTTTCAGTCTTTTTTTATTCCTGTGTTTTATATTTGGATAGGTTCTATTACTGTATCTTCAAGTTCACTAAGCTTTACATCTGTAATGGTTAATCTCCCATTAATCTCATCCAGTGTATTTTTCATCTGACATTATAATTTTCATCTCTGGAAATTTTATGTCTTTTTTAATATTTTCCAGGTTTCTACTTAACATGTTTAATCATTTTTCTAGTTTCTTGAACATATGGAAATTCATTATAATAATGTTTAAAAATTTTATGTACTGTCATCTGTTTATTACTGAGTCAGTTTAGATTGTTGTGGTGGTTGTTTTTAATCTATTGTTATCAGTTGTATTTTCCTGTTTGTTTGCTTACATGCCTGGTAATTTTGATTAGATGCCAGAAGTTGTAAATTTTACCTTGTTAGGTGACAGATATTTTTATTCCTATAAATATTATTGAACTTTTTTTCTGGGAGCTGGTTGAGTTACTTGGAAACAGTTTAATGCTTTTGAGTCTCACTTTTAAGCTTTTTAAGGTAGAACCAAAGCTGCCTGATTAATGTGGCTAATTTTTCTCCTGAGGCCAAACCCTTCCAAGTACCCATGCATCACAAATTAGAAAGTTTTCCTCTATGGCTGGTGGGAACAGGAACTATTCTCTATTCTATGTGAGCTGTGGGGTTGTTTCCCTTGCTTCTTTTGGATGGCTCTTCCTGGCTTCAAGTAGTTGCCTCACACCCATTTACACAGTACTCAGCTGGGACTCTTTACACCTCTTGAGTTCTTACTCTGTATAGAACTCTCCTCTGTAGTGTGTAGCCCTGTGAATCCTAACATTTGGCCTTCCTGAACTTCTAGCTCCATCTCCTCAAGTTCTGAAACCCTTGGACTCCACTTGCATCCCCATGAGTTACAGCATGGAAACTCTCCAGGCAGCAAGCTAGTGTAATTCTAGTAGTCAGTTTTCCATATCTCAAGAATTACTTTTCTTTTTTTCTTGATGTCCGGTATTTTAGAAACCATTGTCTCATAAATCCTGTGCAATTTTTCAGTTGTTTCAGAAAGGAAAATAGATCTGTTTCTGTTATTTCATCTTGAGCAGAAGTGGAAGTTTAAGAGCCAAGGCTTTTCATTAAAAAAACCCTGATGTTTGACTTTCAAATGCTAAGCCCCCAAAGACTCAGGGAATAAAGTCCAAAGTGTGGATTTGGGAGTGTGCTTAATTGTGTTAGTCAGATTTCCTTTCCAAGATAAGTTAAGAATACCCATGTAGGAGGGATAAAGATAATTAGATGGGAGGAAGAGCATTATATGCTGGTGAATGTCTCTAAAAAGAGGCCTTACACTTTGTCCTCTACTTCTACCCCACCCTACCCTCAAAACTGAGTCAGCAGTGGTATAATATGTAAAGGAAGCATGCACATGATAGAAACCTCAGTTAGGCTTACAAGGATTCAGAACAAGAATGAACTTGCATGTTTTTTCCTGGATGGAATGCAAGGAGATGCAAACCTTGTGAACTGCCTGAAAGAACAGAAGTAGAGTAAAGATCACTACTCAGAGGATATAGATAGACCATCCTGAGACCATCTTGCAGAATTTTTCCATGCCTAGAATGGTACAAGTACAAAATACTCATCAGATATCCAAGAGGAGTGTTGGTATAGATGAAAAAAATCCAGACCTGGAGAGATCTCATGTTTGGGCCAGTTCAGCAACAATTGTGTAGACCATAATTGTATAGGTGCCTGATAGGACATAATATTTCTATGGAATCTAGCCATGATAAGTGACAAAAATCAAGAACCAATTGTCCCTTCACCATGTCTTGACCTCACAATGTCTGCTGAAACATAAATGTTACCGTTAAGGATAGTGCAGGAGTTGAGGGTGGTGAGGTCATTATGGAGGAGAGGACCTGAACTGACTGGGATTAGTCTGAAATAGAAACTGAATTTTAGAAAAATAGATGTTTTTTTGTACCTATGTTTGTGCACTAAAATTTTTACCCATTACACATTTACTCTCAGGTCAAAATCTCACAGTAGGGTAACCATCAGGCTTGTTTTGGTCTGATTGCAAAGCAATTGACTTGAGTTTTAAATGAGTATACCAAAACGTAGTGAAGACTGCTGAGTGTATGTCAGAACAACTTTAGAGCATGTGTTTTCCTTACCAAATAGAGTGAGTTATAACTGAAAAGTGTAAGTGACTCCTTCATGCAAAAGCATAAGTGGGTCCTTCAAGAAAGTTACTTTTTACAGGATGACGAAGTTGGGTCAGGATGGTTCACTCCCCATAGACCAGTGTTACAGAGTTTTGAGTGCAGATTTGAACCTTAGATTTCAGACATTTGGAACTTCTTTCCGATGAAAAACAATATGAACGTGAGAGTGAATAATGAAGAGCTTCTGCATGTTTATTATTGAGCACTATATCTTTCAGAGTAGTCATCTTGAGGAGCTATGTCTTATTTCAAAAATGATAGCTTTGCTCAAGATATTTGCAGACTACATCCTCGGGAATCTTCTTCAGAGACCACAGCACATTCTGTTGAATCTTCAAATTAGTGACCGATCTTTATTCTTTGAGCAAAGATTTGACTTTTTTGTTAGCAGCCAAAATCATTTAGAGTTAAATCTAATGATTAAAGAGGGGAGTCAAATTCAGTAATACCATTTGTGGTCAGAAAAGAAATGTGATGAAAAAGAAATTAAACTGATTTTTCTTGTTAAAGATAAGAAAACAGACACTCCAATAATCATTTTTTTTTTTAAACAGAGATACCCTTTCTTGAAACAAAGCTTATATGGAATTTTAAGGAAATGAAATAAGGGCTGCTCTGGTTAAGATGCTGTGGGGAGCTTGATGTGTCTCTTCTCAAAGCTTCCCACATTCCTGAGATACACTTGACATTCCACAGGAGAATACAGCTAGAAAACCATTGCTTGAAATGATGGCAGGTTGGAGATACAATCTAAAAAATAGATCTAGTCAGGTCACCTACAGTCATGACAAGCAGTGAATGGCTATTATCAAAGTCTTGTCTGAATCAGAAGAAGTAGGAGGAGATTCAAGATTTGACTTCCAAGTCACAAGTGAGTTTTTCTCTGTAATTATAACATAAAGAAGGCTTTCAAGATAGCCATCCAGAGCAGCTAAATTCACCACAGTTTACACATACGGGCTGCCACTGCAGACTCCTAATCTTCATAGGTGACACCTCTTACCTCCTTTCTAGCCTCCTCCACTCCTGTCACCACAAACCTCATGTCAGGCTGTGGAACCCAGTCCATGCCCTCTGCCCCAAGCACTTAGTTCAAGGGCATGGCAGTGATTCAGTTCTGCTCCCAGTCCCATTAACTTTTGGACAATCCTTTTCCCACCCTGACCCCAGTGGAGGCCAGGATTGGATGAAAGTCAGAATTCCCACTCTCCAGTCACAGTTCCCTAAGATATGATTGTCATTGTGTACACCTCTGGTTTTATCTGTTTGGCCCTGTTTTGGTAGATTTTGAACTCAATTTGGAACCTTAGCTCTGCCATTGCGTTGACCTTCTTTGAAGTTCCTGCACAATCCCAACCTATGGTTTCATATTTGTTTTTCAGCCATGAGAACCCCTTAATAAGATAAATATCTTAAATGAAAGTGTAATGCGTAAGATAGATTTTAAAATGGGGCTGCTCTGGCTGGAACAAAGCTGAGAACTCCTAACTGCACAGTGTCTTGCCTGGGGTAGACTTAGCACTCAGTAATGCTAACTCTTCAATCCCAATAGTAATAACCACAATGACCCCAAAAAACTCAACTCAAATGCTGTCTTCTTCAAGGAGACTTCTCAGATTCCCTCCTCCTTTTCTAAAGTTGTAATATTTTATTTTGTATCACTTTTAGTGGACCTTTCCTCATCATGTGTTTTATTAAATTTATTTTAGGAGTTCCCGTCGTGGCGCAGTGGTTAACGAATCCGACTGGGAACCATGAGGTTGCGGGTTCGATCCCTGCACTTGCTCAGTGGGTTGACGATCCGGCGTTGCCGTGAGCTGTGGTGTAGGTTGCAGACGTAGCTCGGATCACGCGTTACTGTGGCTCTGGCGCAGGCCAGTGGCCACAGCTCCGATTGGACCCCTAGCCTGGGAACCTCCATATGCCGCGGGAGCGGCCCAAGAAATAGCAAAAAAAAAAAAAAAAAAAAAAAAAGACAAAAAAAAATTTCTTTTAATTTTTCCTTCTATACTTTATGTTCTTAAGAACATACTCCCCAGTGATTTCATCTCTATACTTTCCCTAGAGCTTCATGTTATGCATGGGACAGACAGATCTTAAAGTAACCCCTAAAGACCCCTGACTTCTGGTACTCATGTCCGTGTACCCAAACCCCTCAAGTGTAGGCAGGACTTACGCCTTGCTTCTAAACAAGAGAAATATAGCAAAGGTGATGAGATGTCACTCCCATGATTATGTTACATTATAAAAATTCCATTCTGGTTCTAGTGTCTCTTTCCATTGTTGGCTTTGAAGAAGACAGTTGTCATGAAGCCTATAGCCTCAAGGAAATAACTTCTCCAAAAACCTGAGTGAGGTGAGAAGCAGACCCTTCCTCAGTTAAGCTTCCAGATGAGACCCCAGCCATGGCCAACATCTTACCTGCAGTCTAGTGAGACCCTATGCAGAGGACTCAGCTATACCATATTCAGATTCCGGACTCAGAGGAAATATGAGATAATATATGAACAGTGTTTAAAGCTGCTAAATTTGTGGTAATTTGTTGTGCAGCAAAGAAAACTAAGACTGGTATAATGTAAAATTTTAACTCTCCTTGGTCTAAGAGGACAGGCATGAATTGTTATATTTAAAAATTATTATTAAGTAATTTTAAAAGCATTTAAGATAATTCTAAAGTCCTATTGAAAAATATCAAATATTTATGTATGGCAAAAAATAGTAGAGGTTGGTTTTTATAGAAGTAAAAAGGAAGATAAGAGCCTGGGAGAACATTTAAAAGCCTATCACAGCAAAAGCATGATTTTCCTGATGGAAAGAACTAACTGATAAGCAAAAGAAAGCTCTAAGTCCAAGACAAGAGATCTCTCATGCATTGCCGCTGGGAATGTAAATTGGTGCAGCCACTGTGGAAAACCGTATGGAGGTTCCTCAAAAAACTAAAAATAAAGGGGAGTTCCCATTGTGGCACAGGGGGTAAAGAACTTGATTGGTACCTACAAGGATGCAGGTTTGATCCCTGACCTGGCTCAGTAGGTTAAGAATCCTGCAAGCCATGGTGTAAGTTGCACATGAGGCTTGAATCCTGTTTTGTTGTCACTGTAGCATAGGCTGGCAAATACTGCTCTGATTCGACCCCTAGCCTGGGAACTTTCATATGCAGCAGGTCTGGCCCTAAAAATAAAACAAACAAACAAACAATTCAAACAAACAAAAACTAAAAATAGAGTTGCCATATGGTCCAGCAGTCCCACTCCTTAGCATATCTGGACAAAACTATAATTAGAAAAGATACATGCATCCCTATGTTCATAGCAGCTCTATTTACAATAGCCAAGGCATAGAAGCAACCTAAATGTCCACTGACAGATGAATGGATAAAGAAGATGTGATATATGTATAGTATATATATATGTACACACACACACACACACACACAAAATGGGACACAACTCAGCCATAAAAAACAATGAAATAATGCCATGTACAGCAACACGGATGGACCTAGAGATTATCATACTAAGTGAAATAAGAAGGAAAGAGAAAGACAAGTACCATGTGATATCATTTATTTGTGGAATTTAAAACATGGCACAAATGAACTTATCTATGAAACAGAAATGGACTCAGACATAGAGAACAGACTTGTGGTTGCCAAGGGAAAGGCAGGGTGGGGGAGAGATGGATTGGGAGTTTGGGACTAGCAGATGCAAACTATTATATATAGAATGGATAAACAACAAGGTCTTTACTGTAGAACACAGGGAATTATATGCAATATCCTATGATAAATCATAATATAAACTGAGTTCCTGTTGTGGCGCAGTGGAAACGAATCCGACTAGGAACCACGAGGTTGTAGGTTTGATCCCTGACCTCACTCAGTGGGTTAAGCATCCAGCATTGCCGTGAGCTGTGGTGTAGGTTGCATACATGGCTCGGATCCTGTGTTGCGGTGGCTGTGCATAGGCTGATGGCGGTAGCTCCAATTTGACCCCTAGCCTGAAAAAATATGTATATATAATAATATGAAAAAAAATATATATATATGACTGAATCACTTTGCTGGACACCAGAAACTAATACAACATTGTAAATTAACTATGAAATAATGAAATAAATTTTTAAAAATAGAAAGGTCCAAGCCTATTAGAAAACTAGCAAAAGATATGAAGACAGTTGACTGAAAAGCAAATACAAATGGCTCTACAATATATGAAAAAAAAGCTCAGCTTCAGTTATGATAAGAAAAAAATCAAAATAAAATTACAATGAAATGTGTCATTTTCCACTTATCACATTAGCAAACATTAAAAAAAAATTGATCATACACTCTGTGGTCAAGGGGTAGATAACAGGCACTATCATACATTGCTCATGTTGTTACAACCTTTATGGAAAGCAATTGCAGTATTTACTAGAATTAAAAACAAAATGCACTGTTTGACCCAGCAGTTTGCTTCTAAGTATTTATCTTACAGTTATACTCAGCTTCTGTGTAATGATTTATTTATTCCAGTATTTTTTATATGGTTAGCAACCTACATTTTTAGGTTGTTTTTGTTTTTATCAGTAAAGAAAAAAAAATTGGGGTATAGCTAAATGGAATGTTCCATAGCAGTTAAAAAGAACACACTGATATGGAAGACTCTCTAAGATATATTGTTAAATGATAAAAGGTATAGAAGGGCCAGTATGATATTCTACCATTTGTGTGAAAAAAAATATCCACTTCACAAATCTGCCTGGAATGTATCTAGAAGCACAACTAGAACTTAGTAGCAGTCGTCGCCTCTGAGACTGGATGACTGGGGGCCAGTGGTATAAAAAGACTTTTCTCCATACATCATTTCACACTTTTCATATTTTATACCAAGGACATATATTATCCATTTATTAAAATTAGGAGTTCCTGCTGTGGTGCAGTGGGTTAAGAATCCGACTGCAGAGACTTGGGTTGCCTCAGAGGTGCAGGTTCAATCCCCAGCCTGGTGCAGTGGGCTGAAGAATCTGGTGTTGCTGCAGCTACAGCATAAGGTTGCAGGTGAGGCTCAGATTCAATCCCTGGCCTGGGAACTTTTTTATGCCTTAGGCGCAGCCATAAAAAAATAATTAAGCTAAAATTTAGATCAGAGTAAAAAAAGCATGTTATGAATACATATTTGAAACGACCTTTTAAAAACACGGATAGAGAATTTAATTACATATATTCTTCCCGAATAATAAATAACAAATAAGATGCCCCGAATCTGAGGTTTTCAACTAGTCTATGTAGGTTTAGGAGTGAAAGAGATGAATTTTACAAGCCTGTGATAGATGAAATTTTCACAGTAGTACATTTCTTCCCAACCAAAACCCCCCAGGGAAATCAGCTGAATACCTTATACTGTAATTTTAGTTTTTCATTTCCTTGTGTAAAAACACCCTAGGAGGTTTGCTGCAAAAAGGAATTCCCTGGGATTTTAAACCAGCATGGTTTAGAGAAGTCCTAACTTCAAAGTTAGGTTCCCTATGTACCTATCCATGGGTGGCATCCTTCAAAATGAACTAATTGGAATTCGGTGGAAGTAGTGGCAACCACACCTGGGGTTTGGTGTTGAAATGGGCAGGAAATGCAGTCTGACACCTAGCAACACAAAGCTGTTACAGAGAACATTGTCAATTGAGTGTGTCCTTGATCAATCTGAAATGATTTTAACATTGAATCTAATATGTATATGCCTTGAGACTAAGAGGACGATTTCGCAAAAAGACCAGGGGAGGGGGAGGGCATGGTGCTGAGTGGGTCCAGGGCAATGTCTGCCCACTGCCATCAACCTCTCTCCTCTAAAAAACCCCCATGATCTTGATATAGAGGAGAAGGTGGAGTGAGCTTCTAGTAACATGTCTATTCTTGCTGAGTTTTCTCCCTTCAAATCTAGCCACTGGGGCCATGCTAACCTCATGCCTCTGCTCCAAAAAGGGAACTCTCCTACACTGTGGGTGGGAATGTAAATTGGTGCAGCTACTGTGGAGAAAAAGTATGGAGGCTCCTCAGGAAACTAAGGATAGAGTTACCATATGATCCAGCAATCCCACTCCTGGGTATATATCCAGACAAAACTATAATTCAAAAAGATACATGCATCCCTATGTTCATGACAGCACACCTTCAAGAGCGAAGACATGGAAACAACCTGAATGTCCATCAACAGATGAATGGATAAAGAAGATGTAGTACATATATACGGTGAAATACTACTCAGCCATAAAAAAGAATGAAATGATGCCAGTGGCAGCAACGTGGATGGAACTAGATTATCATACTAAGTGAAGTAAGTCAGAAAAAGTCAAATTTCATATATCACTTATATGTGGAATCTAAAATATGACATGAAATGAATATATCTACAAAACAGAAACAGACCCACAGGCAAGGAGAAGAGACTTGTGGTTGCCAAGGGGGAGGGGGTTGGAAGAGGGATGGAGTGGGAGGTTGGTGTTAGCGGATGTAAACTATTATACATGGAGGGAATAAACAACAAGGCCCTACTGTATAGCACAGAGAACTATACTCAGTGTCGTATGATAAACCATAATGGAAAAGAATATAATTTAAAATGTATGTGT
Source organism: Phacochoerus africanus (assembly GCF_016906955.1). Taxonomy (NCBI): domain Eukaryota; kingdom Metazoa; phylum Chordata; class Mammalia; order Artiodactyla; family Suidae; genus Phacochoerus; species Phacochoerus africanus. Next base: position 56,254,688 of record NC_062545.1, read on the forward strand.
GTATAACTGAATCGCTTTGTTGTACAGCAGAAATTAACATTATATTGTAAATCAACTTACTTCAATAGGAAAAAAAAAGTGTTAAGGATCCAGCATTGTCACTGCTATGGCATGGGTTAAGTCTCTGACCCAGGAAACTTCTGCATGCTACAAGAGTGGCAAAAAAAAAAAAAAAAAAGCCTCTACTCCAAAATATCAACTCTGTTGCTTGTTAGTTCATGGTTCCACCTTATTTGGGTCCTGATAGTTTTCTATCTCACAGTTTTCCTTCCCAGGAGGAATCATACCTTGAATTTGAATCACCTTAGTTAAGAAAAGACTCTGGGGGAGTCCCCACTGTGGCTCAGTGGGATAAGAGCCCAATTAGTATCCAGGAAGATGTGGGTTCAATCCCTGGACCAGAACAGTGGGTTAAGGATCTGGTGTTGCTGCAGCTATGGCATAGGTCACAACTGCAGCTCAGATCTGCTTTGGACTGGGAAATCCATATGCCACCAGGTGGCCAAAAAAGGAAGGGGAAAAAAAAAAGGAAAGAAAAGACTTTGGAAAAACTTACTGACATTCAGCCAAGAACACGAGTTCAGGAGAGTCTGGGGAGGGACCAAAGACACACTTTGCTGCCTCAATCATTTGTCAAGATGGGCCCTGGCCAAGTATTGGAAAATCATCTGCTGTAGAAGCTGGCTTGGCTCAGGTGCTAGGGAGCAGCCTGACATAAGAGTTGGCCTGTTTCTCAAGTGCTGGGCACCCTCTGGGACTCAGTACATTCTTAATTGATTGACTTCATTTTTAACTAATTGACCCTCTTTAAAAATGGCCATCACTGGTTTTCAAGTTCTGGAGGGAAGTTTTAATAAAGAGTTCTACTTCCAGTGAGAGCCAGCACTTGACTTTTCAGAGGCTCACTTCATTTTCTATCCTTTAAAAAGTCTTTGCCCAGTTCATTAGTCAATTTTGGAGGAAATAAAATAAGAGGGGGGCGCCCTGGAGGAGACTCACCTTTGTCAAAACAGTTCTAGTAAAGGATTTTGTTGGCATGTATTTATAACTGCTGGCTTATAAAAGGCTTGAGATGAACTCTGGATTTAATTTATCAGAGCTATTTCCCGGTTTCTGGGAAATGACCAAGACTTAATTCTAGGTAGTGACAAATCTGATCACCATCACATTCGGTACCCCTTGGAAATTAGACAAGGCATTTCAGTACCAAGGTATAAAACACATTCCTTCTCTTCTGCTTGCTGTGGTTGGCTTTGAACACACACCCTCAAACTGAAGGAGACTATGAAGTGAGCCAAATGTCTGACATAATCTGTACTCCTGACCTCTGGGGTTGCTAAGCCCCTTCAGCCACTGCATGGGGGTCACCAGTTCTTTTGGAATTTCCCTCCATCCTATTCCAGTGGAGACATAACTTCTGGTATGCACACGCATGTTTGTGAAGAGTTTAGGCTGATGCCTGGCTTGTCAGAGACAGAAATATTTCAGAGGACAGAGGAGGAGGCATCTAGAGGCAGAATGGATGATCTGCTGAAAAAGGGCCCCTTTGCAAGGTAATTGGGTCCCTCTTGGCCACTTAATCCCCATAACTAACCATGCCTTCTCCTCTTGCTTATGTGGAGGCCCACTTGCATCCTTGTCACCAGGTCATGTTTAATGCAATTCAAACTAACACTTTCCAGCATCAGCAAGGAGCAGCCTAGAAAAGCTGACCCTGCCCTCAAATCCCCAAATGGTGTTTTCCTCCTGACATTCTCCCATTTCCTGTGCTGATTATGGCAGCCTCCTCCGCCTCCACCTCTTGACTCCTTTTTTCTTCTTTCTAGTCTAGTCCAATGAGGCAACTTGCATTTTCTTAAAATACTCAGGCAGTGAATACTTTTTCTTCTAGCAAATCTCAGTCTAGTCCCACGGTCTTTAATGGAATTTAGCCATTCCTCATCTTCAAAGCTTGGCAGGGTCTCATGCTCCTTTCATCTGTGTCCAAGGCGCCTTCCTACTCCCCAGCTTCATCCGTCGTCTCCAAATCTAGATGGTATAATTTTGCTCATCGCATTTCGTGTAACCTGGAATAGCTTTCGAATTAGCATCTTGGGCATGCTTTAGAACCCCACTTCCAGATCCCATTCAAAAAGGTACTAGCCTCAAAATTCCACAGTTCAGTGCATGTCCTTGCCCTGTCAAACCACATTTGGGAGCAAGAAGCTATACCTTCTGTGTATTTGTGACTTCAAATATGGCACATTTCTTGAGTTCACTTTGACACTCATAAAAGGAAGTGGATCTGTGGAGCTTTCAAGTAGAGAAGAGTGTTGTCTTTTTGTACATTCAGACAGAACAGGATGAAAGTGAAGTGGCCTTGTAGACATCTTAGCACCACTAGAATTCTTGTCCATTAGTCAACAATTTTAGGCAGTCAAAATTTCAAGTTTAACTCTGTATGATATTACAATGGTGGATAAATGTCATTATTCATTTGTCAAAAACCATAGAAGATAAAACACCAAGAGTGAACCATAATATAATCTATGGACTTTATGTGATAATGATCTGTCAATGTTTGTTCATCTGTTGTAACAAATGTTCTACCTGGTGCAGGCTCTTGATGGTTGGAGAGGCTGTGATTGTGTGGGGGAAAGGTAGTATATGGGAACTCTGGACTTTCTGTTCAATTTTGCTTTAAACCCTATAACTTCCCTAAAAATAAAGTCTATTTAAACAAAATTTCAAGTTTGGGAAAGAGCCAGGGATTCTGTCCTGTGATGCACATGTCCATTTTTGTCAGCAAGTGTGGTTCGATTCACATGTTACATATTTTTTCAATTGAAAAGGTACACAACACAGAGGCAACCCAGAGTTTTTTTCAAGAGTACAAAGATTTGGGGGCAGTGTGAGGGAAGGTGCAAGGAAGAAAGGTGAGATTTATCCTAGACTTCCACACCCCAAAATAAAGAAAGCCATAGAGCTGTATTATATAGTACTGCTCGCATGTGAGTGTGTGTGTGTGTGTGCATGTGTGTGCATGCACACTGTGACTCGTGACTTAAAAGTAATGCAACAGATTGCAGATGGTTTTTGGAATCTTTCTTATTACATTAATATCTCAGCCTGTGGGAATCCTATGCATAGAAGTATACATGTGCCCAGACACATAGCTCATAATACAAGGTTCAAAGTTCTAACATTAGAGCCGCTGCAGTGAGATGATGAAAAGTGCGCTTTGAAGTCTGTATCATATATGTTTACATCAAGATTTTGAGTCCAGGGACAGGCTGTTTGCACAGTGGCTGCTGGTCTGGGCACAGCCTGGTTGGAAACATTACAGTCCCTGGGAGACAGGCTCCCTTATGAATAGGCAATGAGAGGCTGCTCCCCGCCTGGAATCATCTCTCCTTTTAGAAAACCTACGCTTCACTTGTAAATGGAGTTTCCAGTGCTGCTCAGAGTGTTTTTGTTTTGAATCACAACCGGGGTTCTTTTGCAGAGTGAGACACGCTGGTGCCCTTCCCGCCGCATTCTCTCCGGTGTGAGGCCATGTCTAACAAAACCAGATCCTGAAGTATGTAGTAAACGTAGAAACATAGTTTTTCTCACGTTCCAAAAGAGGAGGAAAACAAATAGAGGCGCAGATCTATGCAAGAGTTTTCGCACCACTGTGTGCGTGTTTGTGTATGTGCAGGGAGGTGGGGGTGTGATGCCCAGAGGTTGAAAGACTGTGTGGGGTCCCTGGGGGTCCTTCTCACCAGCTGGACATTGGATGAGCAGCTTGACCCCTCTGGGCCTCAGTTTCCCTCTCAGTATGGTGGACTTTGTATGATTGTTGGGCAAATTAAATAAGATAATCCATTAAAAATCCTTAGCTACTACCTGGTGCATATAAGCTCTCAATTCTGCTGCTGCTGTTCCAGAAGGCAGCACTGATGGCGAATGGGTCCTCCACCTGCAGGTTCTCTTGTAAATTTTCTTGTAGATTTAAGCATAAACACACCTCAGGAAATGCAGTGCTTTTTCTCCAGATCTTGGCCTGACTTCCTTTTTCAAGTCAGAGCCAGTATTTTATTTTGTTCAATCAGAATGGAGCCCATTATAAGAGAGTTCAATCTAAGAAATCAGACCCTTTACTTTGCCTAAAACTCTTTACTAGCCCCCTGTCATTTATAGGAAAAAATCCAAACTCCAGAGCAAGCTATCGAAGGCTCTTTGCAATGTGACTACTGATCAGCTGGCTTTTGACATCCCACTAGGCACCGCTTTATCTGTATTTTATGCAGCAGCACTATTGAACTGGCCCCGGTTCTGCTACACTGCTGTCTTATTTCACGTCCCTGGCCCTTTGCTCTCTGCGTGGATTGCTGTTTCCCACTCTTTGCTTTCTGGGGCAACTCTTTCTGCCTTCACCTATGGTGAGTTTTCTCATATTTACTTATGTTCCCTTGCATTAAGTTATTGCCTCTACCTCCTATATCTTGGCCATATTTTTAGTCTTGTACGTATTACCTGGCATTGCAATATACTTACTTATTAGTCTCCCACATTTGATGATGAGTTTCTTGAGGGTGAGGATGAGATCTTATTATCTATATGCCAACACTGAACAAATAGCATAGGCTGTTTGTGACTCAAAAAAATGTTTGCTTCATGGTTAAATTGAAATAGAGAGTAAATATTTACATTGCTCAAGCAGACACTGCACAGGTTTGTTTTTTTAAAAATTTTTTGTGGATTTTTTTTCTTTTCAATGATAAGTCCAGCTATTACTTTTAAAATATTTTGTAGAAGAAGGCACATTTATCTAAATGAAGAGCAGCTGAAGCTACAGCAAGGCTAGGTGTCTACTTTTGTTCACTTCAACAAGTGTTGCTGTAACTCCAATGGGAAATAATGGAGATGGAATAAGATAGAGTCTATTTCCTCAAGGAGCTTTTCTATCTGGAAGCAGATAAGAAGGAACAAAAGGGGATAAGGGACTAGAGTAGAAGCCCAGAGCAAAATTCATGCCATTTGAGAGGAACCAAAAAGAGTTCTGGAGGTTTGAAGGGGAATCAGCCAAGGCAGTTGGGGATTAGAAGGAGGTGTCATGTGGAAATAGCAACACTGGAGGTTGGCTTTGATATGCACACGGAGTGCTAGGCCAACACAGGCCAGAAGTATGTCCCAGGTAGGAGGGACAGTGTCTGTAAAGACCAAGAGGGGACTAATGGCTTGTCTACTTGGAGAGCAGCAACCATCTACCTGGCTCCATCTTATGCTCAGTGTAGACGTGTGGTAGGAGAAAAGACTAAAAAGCAAGCTTATAGATGTTCTATAAAGGTTCTTAAGGCCCAGAATGGGGAAACCTAACTTAATTCAGTAGGCATGGGGAAGCAATCGATATTTTTGAGCAGTAGAATGATATAAACAGAAGAATGCTTAAGAAAATTCTGATTGTCAGTGTATGTGGACTGCCTTTGAGAAGGAGAACTTAGCCACAGATACAGGAGATGAGAGCACTGCAGGCGTGTAAATGGGAGGGGCTGGCCCAGGGACAGAGTGTCTAGGAGGCTTTGCAGAATCAAAATGAAGAGGCCATGGCAACCGTTTTGATGTGAGGATGAGTGAGGAGAAAGAGTCCCATGTGATGCTCAGTTTTAACGCCTGAGTGTGAAAGGCAATGTTTGTTCTGTAATGAGAACTTCATAAATCATGTGAGGGAAGTTACTTTGTGAGCAAAATGATGAGTCTGGAGGGGCCACGTCGAGTTCGAGGACCTCCAGATAAGTCTGACACTGAGGAGAGAGGTCAGAGTGAGAGCCGTGTACTTCTAACAGTCATTGACATGGGGGTGGGGGAGATGATGTATTGAGGAAAGGAAGATAGAGAGGGGAGAAAACCAAATGTAGAAGCTTAGAGAATGGGCTGCCTTTGAGAAACTGAAGGGGAAAGAGAGGCTGGTGAAGGAGAGAAATGGTGATAATAGAACCCGGTTCAAAGTACAATACCATGGATTTCAAAAATGCGGTTTCAAGAAGGAGGAAATCCTTCCTGGAGGGGAACTTGGGCTCAATCACTTCCTGACACATAGGTTAGAGACTTATCTGAGTTTCTATAGCTCTTTGGAGCTTCGTTTGTAATTCTTTGCATGTAGTTCTGTTTCCCCTTTCCAGACTGAGAGCTCCTCTGAGGTGGAAACTTGTCCTCCTTGTGTTTTTATCTCTAAAACTTAGCAGAGTACCTGGAACAGAGTTAGGGCTCTGTGTGTATTTGTTATATGACTGAGTAAAAAAGCAAAGTGCCACAGAGTTCCCTGGTGACTCAGTGAGTTAAGGATCTGGTGTTACTGCTGTGGATCTGGTTCCTGCTGTGGTGTGGGTTCAGTTCCTGACCGGGCAACTTCCACACGCTGTGGGCACAACCAAAAACAAACAAACAACAACCCCAAACCCTCCAAAGCAACGGAGAAGGTGAAGACAAGAAAAAGCCCATTGTACTTGACAAAAAAGTATAGCTCCCCAAATAAAAGACTGAGTGTCTGAATACTTTTCTGCTCTTGAGAAAGGAAAAAACAGAGTCTATGAAAGGACAGTGCAAATGTGAACACTTGAAAAATTCTGAGTCCTCCACTACGGTGTGAAATTCATCATCCGAATTCTCATAGATTTAAGCTTCACGATTTGTGAGGTATTGCAGTGAAATTATTTGGGAAGCAGAGAGTTCTATAAGCATCCAGCTGTCAGAATGCAACTGGCCACATGACTAATGACTTTGTGAGGCACATCCAGGGCCTTCCATTTCCCAAGCACTTGATAAACATGGAGTAATCTCACAGTGCCCTTGTGAGATATTATCATGTTCATTTTCCATATGGTTAACTGAGCCAAGGAGGTTAAATGACGTGCTCAGAGGCCACACTAGAAGTCAATGACATCAAACGCTCAGAACGAAGGTGCTCCCAGGTCCCACACCTCACAGTAGATTGCTGAACCGAATCCCTCTCCTAGCACCATTAAGAAGCCTGAATGACAGGCCAGTGCTGTAATAGATCATCCTTTACAGCTGAGATAAGTGAGGATTAGCATGCGGTCTCATGCAGGTCAGGGCTGGCCCCTGGAAAGAGAGAGAGAAAACGATGCTCTGCAAGACCATGTGACGTATAAAAGGAAGAGTAGAACCAGACATGGGTGAGATCTCTCTGTGAATTTCCAAAGACCTTTATTTACCAAGATGGGAGGTGGAATGCCAGTGGAGACAGGCAGGCTAGGTATAGCCTTTGGTTGACAAGCGTCTTAAATCTGAACTATGATGCCCTTACCTTCCTTACAAATACTTGCATTCTTCTTTACCATTCAGTTTCAATTTTAATTGTCTTATTATACTTCTTCCTAGCTTCATATTTCTCAAGCTGATGCTCTTTTGGTCTAAAAATATGCCAAAATATTGTCATACTGTCAACTCCTATGCATATGGCCTTTAAGAAGACCACAGTCTCTGATGAATTGGTTCACATAAGGTGAAATCTGACAGTCTGTAATTGAGTAGCTCACTAGGTTAGGATACATGCTTTTGATTTGCAATGCTATATTTTCAGCCAAGTCTTAAAACTTTTTTGTGCCTTAGTTATTTCCAAATGAAGATAAGAGCGTGGAGAGAATGCTGTTGATGCTTTGCCCATATTCCCCTTCTATACAGGAGCCTGCAGACCCAATGACTCCAACTGCATGCACTTGTGACTCTTTGCCTGCAGGCCTTCTCTGACCCGGTCAGAAACCTGGAGCGATAGTGCCCTGAGAGTAGACCTCAAGCCAAGACTGATGTGAACTGAAGCAAGAAAGTACCTTCTTTACCACTCAGGTGTGTTCTATGCTGCCTCCCAGAGGTCCTCACCAGAGGTGCACCTCGGTTACCAGCAGCCACAGTAATGTGTTTGGTAACTGAGCAGCCACATTATCTTCCCTTTCCTGTCTCACTTCCCAGCACTCCTATTTGAGCGTTCAGGGATCGCTGTCCAAATAAACCATTTGCCCCAAATCCCTATCTCAGGGTCTGCTTCCAGGCCAGCCTAACCTAAGGTTTATAGCTTTGAGTTATAAGGACATCAGAAGATAGTGAGGCTTTGAAGTCCTAATAATAACCATCAGTTATGTTACAAAGTACTTCCATACTCATTTTCTCATTAGATTCTCACAATCACTGATGGGTTATGATGGCTATTATGTATTCCGGTTGAATGTGGAGGACACTGAAGCTCTGTAGGTTTAAATGCCTTGTTAAGAGCTGGGAAGTTGGGCCTCTGGCCTTTAATTCAGACCTGTCTCCAAATGGCCACCGGCTTCCAACTCTTCTCTATATTCTCAGGTGCTGCTAGCCAAAGGCTTATAAGATGACTTTTTTTTTTTGTCTTTTTATGGCTGCACCCATGGCATAAGGAGGTTCCCAGGCTAGAGGTCTAATTGGAGCTGTAGCCACTGGCCTACACCACAGCCATAGCAATGCCAGATCTGAGCCGCACTTGTGACCTACACCACAGCTCATGGCAATGCTGGATCCTTAACCCACTGAGCGAGGCCAAGGATCGAACCCACAATCTCATGGTTCCTAGTCAGATTCGTTAACCACTGAGCCACGACGGGAACTCCATAAGATGACTTCTAATGCTTCTGCCAAATGTATATTCCATTAGTGTAGTTGAATAGCTATTTAACCTCTACTTACATATTAAATTTCATTGAAACATGTTAACTATATCCATTTGAGAACTTTGATTAGCCACTATTGTGTTTTAAGGTAAATTAAACATTTAGATTTAAATTTAAATTACATCTTGATTCTCTTTAGAGAAATGTTAAACATCATCACAGTCAGTTGTCCTTTAAACACTTTTGTGAATTTTTAAAATAATTTATGTTTTTTTAAAAAAATCATAGTTTCCTAGAGTTGGAGGAGACATTACAATTTAGAGATGCTGAAATCTCATCTTCAGCATCTCTGACAGATGGTCACCCAGCCTCCGCTATCATGCTTCTTATAATGGGGAGGTCACTGTCATACAAAGGGGTTTATTTCATTGTGGAGAAGTTCTGGTTGTTTAGAATTTCTTCCTTTCATTGAGTCAAAGTGGCTCTCATAATTTCCCTCTCATTAGTGTGGTTGAGACCTCTAGAAATAAACAGAACAAGTCTAATCATGTGTCTCAGCTTGGGCTTCTTTCTATGCTGAAATAATTCTTTAAGTCTGTCATCCTTTCCTGTGTTAGCATCCATGTGTAATTTTGCTCTGCATAGGTGGCTGTGCTGATTCCTCTAAGGCATGACTAGTTCTATGTTGTTGCAGTGAGTCTCTTTGCAGTGATGTTTTCATTCCTCTCTATGGGTCCCTGCATTCATGGCACCTTTGACTACATCAGCACATTCTATTATAATTAACATTCTATTTCTGCCCTAGATATCCTCCTTAAGACAGTCTCTAGCCTTGTCCCTCTTTCTCAATCTTCCTCTCACTCCCACCATCTTCTTTCTTTAGGATCTCCAAAATACCAAGAACGTGGATTTTAGAGTCTAGTAACTATGGGTTTTATCTTCACCACCACCACTGTATTAGTTTCCTTGAGCTGCTGTAACAAATTATCACAAACCGGGTGGCTTTCTACAACAGAAATGTATTTCCTATAGTTCTGGAGGTCAGAGTTTGAAATCAAGTTCTTGGCCAGGCTGTACTACCTCCAGAGGTTCTGGGAGAGAACACTTCTTTGACCTTCCTGCTGGTGGGGGCGATTGGCGTTCCTTGACTTGTGGTTGCATCTCTCTCCCCTTTGTTTTCATTTTACCGTGTGTGTGTGTGTGTGTGTGTGTGTGTGTGTGTGTGTGTGTGTGTTTGGTGCCTAATCTCCCTATGCTCGTCTCTTACGTGAACCATTGTGATGCATTTAGGATCCATCCTAATGATCTCGGGGTATTTCCTCATCTCAATTTAGAAACTCAGTTTAATCTCATTTTTGATTGAATATACATATCAGAGCACTAACTGCCCCCCCTTCACCAGAATTTTCTAAGATTTGATGGCTCTGTATAAAAGGCTTGAAATTTAAAACAAATCCTCCCCCCCCCCCCGCCCCCAAACTCCACTGTGTATGTATATGTATATCCAGGGACAAAGCAATCAGAAAATTGTCTTTTTGTTTTCCTTTTGGAGGACCAGAAAAGCAATTGTTCACATCAGAAGTCTGGATTTTTCTTTCTTTCTTTTTTTGTCTTTTTGCCTTTTCTAGGGCTACTCCCGTGGCATATGGAGGTTCCCAGGTTAGGGGTCGAATCGGAGCTGTAGCCACTGGCCTACGCCAGAGCCACAGCAATGCCAGATCCGAGCCACGTCTGCAACCTACATCACAGCTCACAGCAATGCTGGATCCTTAACCCATTGAGCAAGGCCAGGGATCGAACCTGCAACCTCATGATTCCTAGTCAGATTCGTTAACCACTGAGCCACGATGGGAACTCCAGATGTCTGGATTTTTCAACACCTTCACACACACACACACACACACACACACACACACACACACACACACTAATGTTTTAAAGTTTCTGTATGTTACAACCTTTGATTTAAACAGTGTTTGGTACCTCCATCCCTTTTTAAAACCATCCTTTTAATGATTATACACACACAGAACATACACTCGTACATACGCACAAGCAGAACCCTATTCAGGCAGCATCTCCAGCAAAGATGAATATATGAACGGCTAAAAGGTCCCATCACAGTTCATCACATTTACATGGCAACAGAAACTGTAGCGCGTCAGTCTGACCTGGGGGTCTGGAGGCATTACAGTTTATTAGGCAAAGCTTTTACGACACCCTTATTTGCAGAGATGTTTCCGTCAGAGCAATACCAAAATGACCTCTCAATGGAGAAAATGGGAATAGCTGGAAGCTTGTCAATCTTCAGTCTTTCAAATGTAGCATTTCGCAATTTTGTTATCTGCTGCGGAACCGTAGAGAGGCAAGAGTCTGACAAATATCTTTCAGCTCTTATTAAGATCAAACTCCACAGTCTGTACCTTGTCAATTGTCATATTCATCAACAGCAAGAGCTCACCTTTGAAACCATGGAGATTAAGAAAGATGGTGGCTAGATAAAGCTATTGCAGAGGATTCAAATATATAATGGAATTGACTGGAAATTTAAAATAATATGTTAAACTTTTCCCCCAGAAATGTAGTCTGAGGTTGAGAATATAGTTGCAGAGTTATAGTTACTACACTTAATGTGGATATGAATGCAAATAAAAGGAAAATGCAAGATTTTTTTCTCCCCCGAAGAGATTCCTTTTTACCCACCACTCCACATCAGAGTGAAGAAATAAGGATATTTCTTCACCAAACTTAATGCCATACCGTATCCAGCTAGTAATACATCCCTTCAAATTAAGTTTTAAAGACAAAACTCCAATCAGCAATCCCAGTCAAGGTATTACTTCAATCAAAAATTTTTTTTGAAGGGCGGGCTGATTAAAAGATGAGTTTATAAATACAAATAAAGAGGGAGGATAGTAAAGTAAAAAATAACCCCCCTAGGACTTGGAATTGATCATCTTAGGGCTTAAAAATAGGAAATATTTTAAATATCAAGTACTCCAAGAATGCAAAATTCTTAAAGACATGAATGATTAATATGGTTTTAGTATTTAATTTCCCCTTGGGCCAGCCCTGTTCTCTTATCTGAAGGCAGAACTGATGTGGCTTTTGGGGGGCGGGGGCAGGTGAGGGGGGAAAGAATAAGCCAAAAAATACCACCTGCTCCCTAAAAGAGATTCCTCATCAGTCCTTGAAACTTTAGTCTTTCCCTTTATGTTTTGTGTCATTTTCTCTCCAAAGTCTCAGTAAAAATGGATCTACCCAGAAATGCTACCCTCATTGACCTAGGGGTTCTCAGGCTTTAACAAGCAGGAAAACTGCCTGGAGAGCTTGATGCTGGTACAGATCCTTGGGCCCAGGCTCAGTGATTCTGACTCAGTATGTCCCCTGGTGGGGTCTAGGGATTTGTTTTAAAAAAACAAAACAAAACAAAACAAAACAAAAATAAGCTCTTTAAGTGAATCTCATACCTGGACCACATTTTGAGAAACCCTGCCCTTGACTCAACAGAACATGGTTGTCAACATATTTTAGAAAGAGAAAGGAGAGACGTGGAGAAGTAGGGAGGGTATGGCCAGGAACAGGGACTAGGAGGCAATGTGGAGAGTCTGACTGGACTGGCGGAGGGTGATTTAGGGCAAATAAGGAACCACTTGAGAGTTTGGAAAACAGTGAGCATTTATTCAACCAGATTTTAAAATAAAGGCTATACAAATCACCCACAGACAAAAAGCTTGAGTCCATGGATTTATTAACTAGAAAATTCCACTTGCCTCCACAGTACTCCCACCACACACACACACACACACACACACACACACACACACAGAGCGTTCACTGCAGTTGTTTGTCTCATTAAATTCTAATTTTTCTTGTCCTTTGAAGGGTCAGCTATGTGTGAGGTTATTCTTAAATACTGTACCTACATAATACTTCAAATCTAGCTGAAAATGAGAAAAAAAAAATCAACGAGACTCGTTCCTTGAAATTTAGGTGAACAGCTCACCCCATTCCTTGTACCCCTCACGGGTTACAGATTTCAGCCTTTTTTGGCCACTGATCTTTGTTTACACTTCATAAGAGTTGACCTTAGGCCACAAATTACCCCAATACTGACGTGCCCCCTGGGAGTACTTTTCCTTCTCCTGGTCAGTGTTCCAGCTGAGTTGTGTGGATTCTCTTATGTGGGGATGGGTTGGGGAGAAGGCATGTCTCAGCTCCCGACCTCTATTCAAACAGAGCGTCTTGAAATTTACCTTCTTTATTTGAAATTATGTAATTTTAAAAAGTGAAACGCCTTCCAAGCCTCCCTCAATGGGAGATCTGCACATTTTTCTTTCTTAAAAAAAAAAAAAAAAGATAATTGCCAAAATAACATAAGTAGAAAATTCAGATGAGAAAAACAGAGCAATATCAGACATAATAGAGACAATTTCTGTTAACCTTCATGTTAAAACTTCCTTTTAAGCTTTTTGCTTATTTCTGTGCATCTATTACATAGACTATTTTAAAAATCAAAATGGCATCATACTTTATTTAGTTTTAAAACTGTCTTTACCCAGCTAACAGTATATTATGAACATTTCTCTATATTAATATAGGTTCTCCTATGATTTGAAATGGCTACATTAATTGCCCAAGCTGTAGATATAATTTATTTAACCATTTTTTTCTTCTGTTATCTCTTAAGGTGGTATTTAGTTGGTATAATTTATCCATATTGTAAATAATGCTCTGCTGAGTCAGGTACTACACAAATCTTTGTGCACATCTCTGATTATTCCTTAGGGCAAATTCCTAGAAGTGAAATTTTTGGAACAAAGGTCATGCAGTATTTTAATGCTTTTGAAACATCTTGTCAAATCGCCCTTCAGAAATAATGTGCTAATTTACACTCACAGCAGCCGTGGGTGAGAGTGACTGTTTCCTGCACACTTGCCACCACTGGAAATTGTTATTTAAAGACATCTTTGCCAATTTCCACTTAATACATAATGATGATGGTTAACACACAGAAAAAATGTCTTTTAAACAAATTCATTGACTTCTAGCAAACACTGCCCTTGATAATCAAAAATAAAGTATCATTGATTCTTGGTTTTTCCACTGGATTAGTGGTTGACAATTTTTTTATGTTACCAGTTAGTAAATATTTTACATGTGTGGGCCATATGATCTCTGTCACAGCCACTCATCTCTGCCATTGGGGTGCAAAGGCAGCCACAGATAATACAGAAATCAATGAGCATGGCTGTGTTCCAACAAATCCTTATTTACAAAATGGGAGGAGGGTGGGATTTGGCACAGGGGCTAGAATCAGCTGGCCCCTGCTCTAGACATATTGAAAATTCATTATGGGTTAGCAGCTACAGTCCTAAAAAATGTAGGAGAGGATCTGGTAGCAGAAATGATAACAGAGTATGTCAATACTATGATACAAATACCTAGGTGCTGAGTCAGAGAACAGAACAGAGCTGAGTCTTGAAGGCCCAGTCAGTGTTAGTCAAATGAAAGCAGGAAGGTTTGGAATGTGGGGGTGGAGAGTGGAATGAAAGGCATCCAAGGGCGAGAAAACAGCGTGTGCAAAGGCCCAGAAGAATCAGAAACTACAAGTAGTTTCCTAACAGAAGGTGTGCAGAATTCAGGTAGTATATTAGTCAGGTGAATTCTGCAGAGAAATAGAACCGTAGAGGTAAATGCATGGGGGGGGGGGGGTTATTATGAAAAATTGTCTCAACTGATTATGGAGGCTAAGAAGTCTAATAGTCTGTAGTCTTGAGCTGGAGACCCAGGAAGCCCATGGTATAGCTCCAGTCTGAGTCCAAAGCCTCAGGTGTGCCAATGGTTTTAGTCCCAGTCTGAGGCCAGAAGAAGGTCAGTGTCACATCTCAAGCATTCAGGCAGAGACAGTAAATATTCCTTTCTTTTGCCTTTTTGTTCAAAGCAGGCCTTCAACAGATTGGCTGATGCCTACCCACAGAGGGAAAGGCAGTCTCCTTTATTCAGTCTGCAGCTTTAAATGTGATGATCTCCTGGAAACTCCTTCACAGGCATACCCAGAGATAGTGGGTTTTTCTTTTATTATATACAATGATTTTTATTTTTTTCCATTATGGCTGGTTTACAGTGTTCTGTCAATTTCCTACTGTACAGCATGGTGACCCAGTTATACATACATGTACACATTCTTTTTTCTCACATTATCATGCTCCATCATAGGTGACTAGACATAGTTCCCAGTGCTACACAGCAGGATCTCATTGCTAATCCATTCCAAAGGCAAGAGTCTGCATCTATTAACCCCAAGCTTCCAATCCACCCCACTCCCTCCCCTTTCCCCTTGGCAACCACAAGTCTATTCTCCAAGTCCATAATTTTCTTTTCTGTGGAAATTGCAGCACTATTCACAATAGCCAAGACATGGAAACAACCCAAATGTCCATTGACAGATGATTGGATTAGGAAGATGTGGTATATATACACAATGGAATATATATATACAAAATGGAGTACTACTCAGCCATAAAAAAGAACAAAATAATGCCATTTGCAGCAACATGGATGGAACTAGAGACTCTCATACTGAGTGAAATAAGTCAGAAAAAGACAAATACCCTATGATATCACTTATACCTGGAATCTAATATACAGCACAGAGATAGTGTTTAGCCAGATATCTTGGCATTCCATGACCCAGTCAAGTCACCATAATATCAACCATCACAGGTAGAAAAGCAGTGAAGCTGAGCAGATCAGACTGTGGAGGGTGCTATAGTCACGTCTAGGGGATGACATTATCTTGAAGGATAAAGATCCTCCCTGAGGACCCAGAGGAAGATTCTAAGCTACAAAATGACAGAATTAGATACTGGTTAAAAAAATTTCTTTGGTAATTGTACTATGGTCATCTAGGAGATTAGTACTGGGGAACGCTGACTGGCTGGTATATAGAAACTTGGTACTGACTTCACAACTTCTCCGTAAATCTAAAATTACTTCCAGCTTGAACGTTAAAAATATCTTTCTGGCAGCAGTGTGGAGGATTAAGTAGAGAAGTAGGCTGGCGGGGTTGTAACAATAATCCAGGTTGAGGAGGGTCTGAAATTAGGAGCCAGTCGAGGCAGGACTCAGGGACTGACTGGATGGGTTGGACATAGAGCCATTCCAGGGACAAGGCGGGCATTAAGTGGCAATGTTCCTTCCCTGATAGGACAAAGAAAGGCACATTTTTAGGTGGATGTGGAATAAGGCCAAATGTTGGTGAGTGTTTAGAGAAGTTGAATGACTTCCTGCTAGCTAGAAAAGATTTTCGAGTGAACTTTAACTGGGTCTCTCATCCTTCATCACAAGGAAATACTCAGTGTTCCTACCTCTTTCAAGAGCAAGGAGATGGCCAGGCTGTTAATGTGTGCCCCTGGATTTATGCCTGACTTGGGAAGAGTAGGAGGGAGTCACTAGGCCCTATAAGAATGCACTACTAGTCAGGCATTGATGTTTCAGACTATTCTGAGTGCTTCTTTGAAAATTGTTGAGTTTATAGGGTAGCCTTAAGGAAGATTCATGAAGTAACTCATGTTCTCCAGTCTCAGAATGCAGTTCTCAGTGGCTCCCAGCCTTGGGTAAGATCCCGTAATGGCTTTTCCCTTTATCATTTCAACAAATGCAGTGACCCTAAAGATATCAGCTAGATTGAATACAGGGTTATTCTTCCTCAGGGAAGACATTTAGAAATATGCTTTACAAAACCATTTCTCGGGGGTTGTTTTTCTTCTTTAATTCATGGCTGGCCATATGATGATAAGATGACTGGCTGAACGTGAAATATTTAGATATTTGTTCCATATAATAGTCCAAACTGGCTTATTTTAGAGTCTGAATGCATTGACTTAATCAATTATGTTGCTGTCATCCAATCAGTTTGCTGTCACTCATTCTAAAAATAGAAACTTGGGAGTTCCTGTTGTGGCTCAGTGGTTAACGAATCCCACTAGGAACCATGAGGTTGTGGCTTCAATCCCTGGCCTTGCTCAGTGGGTTAAGGATCCGGAGTTGCCGTGAACTATGGTGTAGGTCACAGACACGACTCAGATCCCACATTGCTGTGGCTCTGGCATAGGCTGGCAGCTATAGCGCCGATTAGACCCCTAGCCTGGGAACCTCCATATGCTGCAGGTGCGGCCCTAGAAAAGGCAAAAAGACAAAAAATAAATAAAAAAATAAAATAAAAATATCAACTTTTCAAATACTCCTAATTCCTTTGACAAATTTGATGTAGTCTGTCTTTTAAAGTGTGCCTCAGAGCAGTTAGGAAGGCAAATACATACTGAAAATGTAGATTCCGAATTTCATGTTACATTGTTAGATGCATTTCTCAAATGATTTGAAATGTTAGAGGAAAACTAATTCAGAAGCTCTCGATACTGTTTCCCAAATCGTAAGCTTGGTACTGAGAGAAGAAACACAACTAATTAAGAACGCTTTCTGTATGTACAGGATTGTAGATGCTAGGGACAAAGTAAGATAAATGGAAGAAGAAAGAAAAAATCAAAATAAAAGAAAGCATAGTCTGGCCCTCAAGGATTTATTAACAGGAAGATGAAGGGCTAGGTATCTTATCTGCTTATATAGGAGAAGGAAAACAGAACTTTGATTTCAGGGTCAGGTGAAATATAGATCGAATGTTTTGAAAGTACTCATTTAAATGCCAAATAAGAACATATTTATAAACATCCAAGGGAATGACAACTTATTGTTTCCCAAGGTACAAAAAGATGATAAAATGTAATCACTACATGTCAGCAGGATAAAAGCCCAGGCCTCCAGGAACACTGCAGCCAACCAATGGAGCTTAGATTTCCCAATCTTGGCCCAGGAACGTCTGACTCAGGTGATAACTTTGATTCACCACTCAGCCATTTGGAAAAAAAAAGAGCAATAGAAGTTAATCTGCTGGATAACTTAGTTGATGGAATTTTCAGCCAGAAACATCTGAGTCTCCATTTCCAGCATCATGGACTTAAAGGAGATACTTCCTAGGCAGTACTGACAAATACAGGATTGAGTGCTGTCCTCTGTCTAAACTTTAAGACAAAACATGTTTGGAAGACTAACAAATAAGCTGGCCCCTACATTTCCAGGATGACATACAGACTCCTTTCTCACCAATGTACAGTCCACCAAAAAGGAACTCTAGTTTACTTTTAGATAGAAAAAAAGAGAGAGAGAGAGAGAGAGATTTTCTAAAGGGTCATCACAAAATAGCTGTCTTAGACTAAGCAGTCGGTTTTGATCTTAGCAGACGAAGAGTTGCTTTAGTTGTACACTTTTGACGACTTAACTCAAGGCTTTCAAAAGGAAAACATTCAAAAGAACCCCCAGTGAGTCAGCAAAGACTTTGAAAAGATTGTGTATATTTTCTAAAGCATATTTTAGAAAATCACGTACAGGGGGGAAAGTGTAGAACATGTACCCACAAGAGCTAAATTTAAAAAATGTGCGTAGCAGTGAACACATGCAGAGCATATGGATGCAGCTGACGGAAGAGTTCCTGGCTTCCAGTCAAGACACCACTCACAGCAGATGCACCGTCATAAATTTGAGCTACACAAGCCACATCCTCACTGGTCAGGTTCCAGTCAGTTGTCTTCGAATCCAGTATGGTTGGTGCACACTGGAACTCCAGCTTGCATTTTGGTTGGAGGAAAGAGCAATTACTCTGTGAAAGGTCAAACACACATATCCCATCCCAGACAAATAAATACTCTTTCATGCCGTACCTCTCTCAAGACATTGGCAAGTCAAGTCCCTGGCAACTTTTCATTTTAGCTTTCTTGCCTAACAGATTTTGCCCAGCAATCTGTCATCTGATTCCAATAGTACAGCAAGGATGAGCAGCAGTCCTTGGTAGTAACCTCTGCAAATTTTTAGAATTAAGTTATACTTCTCAAGCAGATTAAAAGGCTCTGAGTAGAACATCAGGATAGCCTTTATAACACTTCCTTTCATGGCCAATAAATAAATAAATAAATAATAAACAAGAGAACTTCTTTTATTTGTTGATGGGGCTACTTGGGTGTTCATTTAAAATCTTGACACACTTTTAACATATTTATAAAATATGTAAATATTTTATGATACAGTATTTTATGAATCAAAGAAAAGATTTAAATCACCTCTATATGGACCTACAGATGCACTAGTTTGTGTTCTCTGCTGACAGATTCAATAACCCGAAGACTCTTATGATAAAAGGTGCAGGATTTAGCTGGCCCAGCAACTATTAAAATGCATTCCTCTCAAACAATCAACTAGATGGTCAGTTTGGTCCTTCATTGGATGGGTAGGTAGAGCAGATGTTGGGAAGGAGGAGCCTGCTTTGCAAAATCCTTTTGACAATAATTTGATATATCTGGCAGAATTGAATCTGCTAATTTGATTCTTCGATTTCTAGGTGGTAGAACAGTACCAGATGCCTTGCAAAATATTAGCATCCACGTTTAACTGCTCCTCATCACATCCTGTTCACTCCTCTTTGGGGAGCTTCATATTAAATTAGATGCAGCTGCTGAGTGAAAGATTTCTTTCATGTTCCTATTTAGTATGAAAACAATAGCAAAAATAAACACTCGATTTCCTAACTTTTAGGAATTCTTCCTTTAGTTTTGACTCCCCTTCTTCCTTCCTTCCTTCCTTCCTTCCTTCCTTCCTTCCTTCCTTCCTTCCTTCCTTCCTTCCTTCCTTCCTTCCTTCTTTCTTTCTTTCTTTCTTTCTTTCTTTCTTTCTTTCTTTCTTTCTTTCTTTCTTTCTTTCTTTCTTTCTTGGAAGGGTGACTGTTTGATCAAGGTACTATACTATATTAGAGAGACCATCCGACTAAAAACAGACAAAAATTCCATGGTGACCTGTTTGCCGCCTCTGCCTCCACCCCTCTAACAAAACTCCCTAAATGTGCCTAGGGTGGAACTTCTTGGAAATAGTACTTTGTCTCATTTCAAAAATTATATATATTATTTCTCTAAATTCTGACAATTTTGCATCACATTTTTAGTCATTTGATGCATTTAAGTGAACTGAACATTAATTCTACCTTATCTTCTTTTCTTAATTTCCATTGCTCAAAGAATTGTTATCACTTGTGGGTCACTAGTTTTCAAAATAGAAGACATGGGAAAAATGGAAGTTTCATCCCTGGTCTGTATTACAGCTTCTGACATATTTTTAGATGTCAACAAGTAGTGTCAGGGTAACAACTGTTAAAATGATTCTTATTTAATTCCCATAAAGGAACGAAGCTTTCCACAGAGAGCTTTGTGTTCATACCTGGCTGATAAGCAGAAAATCTGATTCTCTTTTCTCTCTTTCTCCTTCTCTTCCCTCTGAGTTTTATTTCAGACTTGCAAGTGGCAAAGAACTGCTGTTTTTCAGCTCTTTGCAGTGGAATAATAAACAAGAGGAATGTACCCTATCAACAAATCAACTAGATGGTCAGCTTTGGTCCTTCATTGGGTGGGCAGAGCAGATGTTGGAAAGGAGCTCAGATGTTGCTCATGAGCTCAGGTGGCCCAGACTTTGGGATAACTTAATTTGGAGTCTGTTTCCTGAGTTACATTTGCCTGACAATGCAAAGTACTCTAAAGGGTAAACCTGGGAGGCAAAGCCTGGAATAGGGTCTTTGTTCTGGGGCTTTTACATCTCTTAAGTCATTAATACTTTATCAACTGCCTGTGGAATAAGAAATGTTTGGGTAGGCTGGTTCTAGCAAAAAGTGTCTTTTCCCTTCAGACAGGTCTCAGCAGAGCTGCCATTTCCAGCTGACTCCAAGAGGCACGACGGAGTGCCAGATTGTCATTTAGTTTAACTCCATGGAAATGAGGCAAGGGAATCTGACCATGACTAAACCTTCATATCCGGCAAAAGAACACAGGGCAATCAAGGTGGGCTGCTGTTGTCCTAGGAAGACAGACTGTTGCTGGGTTTATGAGATGTGCTAGGCAGGGAGAAAGGGAGTACACAGGAGCACAGAGGTGACAAAACTCTTACAATTCCTTCATTCAGGCCTTTCCTTGTGCCAGAACTGAAGCACTTCCTTTAAGGAAGCTTCCCCAAAGACAGCTGTGGCTAGCTTTCATCACCAAGGAAAGGAAAACAGAAAAACTGACCCACCAGCCCCTGGAGGCATGACTACAACTCTCCAAAGAGAATTAGCTCAGTTGACTCTTCTAGCTGTTTTCCTTGTCTGATTTCTGTGTGGGTGTTTTATGCGTGCGCAGAAACACACACACACACACACACACACACACACTTCTTCATCCTATAGGTATTACAGTTCTGCTAAGTTGCCTCACACAGGACTTAGAAGGAAAAAAAATGTCTCCAAATAAACTGAGCTCTCTCTCTCCCCATCCTCCCTTCTTACCTCCCTCCCTCTAGTTAATTCTTAAATGGCCTAGTTTGAAGGAACTCACTTTAAAAGGTAAACTTATTTAGTGTAATAACAGCAAAACTTTTTTTTCCATTGGTAAAATATCTTCTCAAGTCCATTATAGAAGCACATTTTAGCATATGAGAAAAAATGCTCAATATCACTAGTTATTAGAGAAATGCAAATCAAAACTAAAATGAGGGACCACCTCACACCTGTCAGAATGGCCATCATTAACAAGTCAACAAATGACAAATGCTGGAGAGGGTGTGGAGTAAAAGGTACCCTCTTCCACTGTTGGTGGGAATGTAAATTGGTACAACCACTATGAAAAACAATATGGAGGTACTGTACCTCAGGAAACTAAATATAGAGCTATCATATGATCCAGCAATTCCACTGCTGGGCATATATCCAGACAAAACTTTCATTGAAAAGAATACAGTCACCTCCTCATGTTCATAGCAGCACTATTCACAATAGCCAAGACATGGAAACAACCTAAATGTCCATCCATGGGTGAATAAGATGTGGTACATATATAAGATGGAGTATTAACCATAAAAAAATACAAACTAATGCCTTTGCAGCAACATGGGTAGATCTAGAGACTGTCATTCTAAGTGAGGTAAGCCAGAAAGAAAAAGACAAATACCATATGATATCACTTATCTGTGGAATCTAAAATATGGAATAGAAGATCCTACCTAAAAATAACAAACAAACAAACAAATCATGGCCAAGAAGAGCAGACTTTGGATTCCCAAGGGGGGAAGGGGAGGGAGTAGGATGGATGGGCATTTTGGGGGTTTTTTGGGTGCAAACTGTTATATTCGGAATGGATGGGCAATAGGATCCTACTGTAAAGCACAGAGAAATGTATGTTATTAGGTCACTTTGTTGTACAACAGAACTTGATGAAACACTGTAAATCAGCTATACTTTAATAATAATTAATCAATTAAAAAATTAAAAACAAACAAAAAAACACATTGTATATGTCAGTCTTTAAAAAAAAATTTTTTTTCTTATAGGATAGTTGATTTACAATGTTTCTTCAGTCTCCGTTGTACAACAAAGTGACCCAATCACACACACTTCCCTGTGCTGTACAGTAGGGCCCCTTTGCTCATCCATTCCAAATATAACGGTTTGCATCCCAAAACCCCAAACTGCCCACATCCCATTCCCTCCCCCCTCTCCCCAGAGATATGTCAGTCTTGCAGAGAGATGTTAAAATTTCATGGCCTCCCCAAGACGTCTTTGCTAGTCTTCTCACATTTACTAGAGTATGAGCAACATGTGTCACCATGTGGACCTGATCATCATATGCACCTAGTCCCCAAGGTGTAGAATGTGGTTCTAGTTTTCATGGACTAGATTTTAAATTTCCAGAAATCCTCCTGCTCACAGTCCAATTCCTATTAAGCACCAATTTAATTTCTTTCAGGTCTCAGGCCTGTGGCTTCTTGCTAATTTGCCAGGCTGCTTGTGGTATATTGATTGAGCAGTTCTATTCTTATGGACTTTTCAACTAACAGCAAATTTATATTTATTAGTTAGCGCAATGGGATAAGAATACTCAGCATGTATCCCAAGTTTCAGTTTAGCACTTCATTTTGCAAACTCTTTTACGTTGTTATTTTTATAAATTATTTCTCACGATAGTCCTAGGAGACCGGCTAGTGCTGTTGTCTGGAAACTGTCTGGGTTTTAGAAAGGGTACACGATGTGTCCTCAGACAGCAGCAGAGCCAAGATTAGAATTCACAGTTCCTGGGGCTCAGGCAGCCAGGCCTTGTTGCCCGTCTGATGTGTCCGCCCCCTTCCTTTAATTATATTAAGTTTTGGTGCCAGTGCAGAGTCACAGATTAAGATAAAAATCACACAGTGTGAATGGAAATGCAGTCCAGTCTGTAAAGGCAAAGCCCAGCATTCAGCGGCCTGAGTGGGACCTCAGTGGAGGTGGAAGTGTCCATCCTCCAGAGTCCCCGAGACAAAGGGGACTCCCCCAGAAGCTATTGCTTGTCCTTATCTGAGTCAGGCTGTTCAAACTGGAAAATCATTTAGTTCAACCCTTTGTTTTAGAGAGAGAGAAAGTCAGGTCTGGAAAGTTTGACTTGTCCAGGGCCTCAGGACAAAATCGGGTCAGGATCAGGGAAAGAATGCAGGTCTAGACACTGGCACTCTGCCCCCTAGACCTTCCTGTGTCTCAAGACTGGCTCCAAGCCACTGTCCACGGAGTTAGAAAGTGAAGGGAGGTATCAGTCAGTGGCCACGAAACATGAGTTTGGGGTGTCTCCTGGTTCAGGTGAAGCCCAGAGGTTGACCAATCTTGAGGATGAGATTAAAGTCAGAGAATAGGTGAGTAATGTTCTCTCTCTCTATGTCATCAAGTAACATTATTTGTTGTGTAACTGAAATTAGGTCTATAAAACTCAGAATGAATTGGAGACTTCAGATGTTACTGCAGACCGCTAAACCAAACCAATTACCCAGGCCCCCAGTGGAATACTGTGGTCTGAATGTGAGGGACAGTAATTTGTTATCAAAGCAAATTCTGTTGTCTTCATATTGCTAATGTGTAAAAATGATGAATGAGAAAACCCACGTTAGGAAAGATAAATCTATGTAATATACACTATTGAAAACATATTCTGGGAACCAGGGTTTCCCACACACCGCTCATTCACATACAACTGTCACCATTTTTACCATATTTTTGTTTGATTTTTAATATAAATAAATGATAAGAGGAATTCGGATGTAACCGTGAAGTCAGTAGTCACAGAGTCAATGCATGAGTGGGAACTTAAAGGACCCCAGGTCCAGTGCTCTGTCTATGACAGAGGGTTGCCCTATAAAAGTGAGGATATTATTTCCTGCTAACGACCCTAATAAACAAGAAACATGAATTGTAATAAACAATTTCTACTACCAGTGCAATATAAATATTTCCCTAGTTAATGAGATTGCAAAAATTTATATTCACTCTATGGATACTGTGGGGTTTTTTTTTTAATTATAATTATAAATGGATAAAGACTAACCTGACCCAAACACAGGATCTGATATCTAAGAACTACAAAACCAACCATACCCTCTAGTAAGCATGTTTATAGGAGCTAATACTAACAATCCAAAGAAATAAATCAATGACCTAACACCTCCTCCTTGAACCTGTGGCCCCTTTCTGCCTGTTCCTGTAATGTGCTATCAGTTGGTGAGCTGGACGGGACACTGGTTCACCAGCCTGCTGTGTGTGGGAGGATGACGTCTTTCCCCTCTTGGTGTCTCTGTTGACCCTTCAGGAGGTCATTTGAGGCTGAAAGTTTCATCCTACGTTTCATCCTAGAATCTCTCTCACGTCTATCAGTAATGAAGCAATTGTGAATCCTGCCATAATAAATCTGAGTCAAAGTAAAGCCAATGCTCCTTTCCCTTCAGTGAGTACAGAGTGTACTGGGGTTCAGACAGATGAGGAAGTTTTTGTGCAGTGCCCTGATTGGAGGAAGACTGGAGGCTCCATCCTCTGGCATAGAGCATCTCTAAATGCTTTCCCTGTGCTTATTGCCATTTGCTTTAGAATTCTGATTGCCAAGGATTTTAAGCTTTGTCCATGAATTTCTAATCCTTTCTTTCAAAGTTCCTGCTTCAGTAGATGTCTGACTTTTTATGCACTTTGAATTAATTTGATGCTGGCTAAAGAAAAAAAAAGTGCATACCTACTAAGTACCAAACATAGCATTAGACTCTAGGGGTCTTACGATAAATAGGACATGGGTTTTTACTTTCAATAAACTTTTATTGCTTTGTCTTTTTAGGTTCTTTTAATTTAGAATGCCTTTGGATTACCTTATTACTCTATTTTATTTATGGTATTTATGAGTATTGGATAGAACTGTATTTATTTATTTACATGCTTATTGTCAATTTCCCCAACCAAAGTGAAGGTCCATAAGGCATGGATCTAGTCTGCTTTGATTACAACTATTGGACCTGAAATATGCTTGACTCACTGTAGGCATCCATAAAGAATGAGTAATCTACAGCCAGCCAACATTAGTTCAGTGCACTGAATAAGTCTGAGTGGTCTGAGGACATTACATCCTTTTTCCTCTAAGAACATAATTCTAATGACTGAGTTCAGAAGAATGGACATGAGCTCCCCTTGTACACTTTTGTTTTCTTAGAAGAGATTTGGGGCTATCTGTTGAAACCCATCTGAAGCTGCCAGGTTCTAATGGTTGGAGTGATTTCCACAAATTCTCAGA
The DNA here is from genome assembly GCF_016906955.1 of Phacochoerus africanus. Lineage (NCBI taxonomy): Eukaryota > Metazoa > Chordata > Mammalia > Artiodactyla > Suidae > Phacochoerus > Phacochoerus africanus. The sequence continues at coordinate 56,279,994 of NC_062545.1, forward strand.
GGAGTAAAATGCTTTCCCAAGAATCCTTCAGACTTAGTTCACTTGGGCTGCTTTAACAGAATACCATAGACAGGGTGGCTTAAACAAATATTTATGTCTCACACTTCTGGAGGTTTGGAAGTCCAAGATTAAGGTGTCTGCAGATTCAGTGTCTGCTGAGAGCCTGCTTCCTGGTTTGTGGGTCCTTTTCACTGTGTCCTCACATAGTGGAAGGAACAACAGAGCTCTCTGGAGCCTCTTTTATAAGGGCATTCATCCCAACCATGACGGCTCCACCCTCATGACCTAATCACCTTCCAAAACCCTTGCCTCCCATTATCCCAAATCACATTGGGGTTTAGGTTTCAACATATAAATTTGGTCTTTTTTTTTTTGGCTATGCCCACAGCGTGCAGAAGTTCCTGGGCCAAGGGTCCAACCTGTGCCACAGTGGAGACATGAGCCACAGCAGTGACAACACTGGATCCTTAACCATTAGGCCTCCAGGAAACTCCCCAACATAGAAATTTTGTAGAGACCCAAACATTCAGTCAGTTGCACACTTTGTTCCAGGTCCTTGAGTTGAAAAAGTAGAAAACATTTTCATGTGGGTTCCATACCAACTCTTTATAACACAGTATCCAAAGACATCTGCTGCAGCACTTTTACCTTGAATAACGCAGAATTTAAACAACTCATCGAGTGGCTCTTGAGGAAACTGTCTCTGAAGGTGATCTTTACCATTTTGAGAAATTCTACAATTACAACTGGCCTCCACCTTGCACATGACTTTTGTGGTAAAAATCCTGTCTCCTGAGGCACCTTCTCTTCACCCTCTGAGGAAGATTCATCTCCTCCTGATTTATGGTACTGGAGTAAAAAAAGCATCTGGTATTGAGTGTTGTGATTATATACTTCTGGACCTTTGATTTAGAGCCTTGCACACAGAACATGCATGTGCACACTTGTGGGCATGCCTGCTTGTGTAGGTGGGTGGAGGACTGGGGGCTGGCCCTTGGCAGAATTTGAAACTGCACTGTGGTTGTCCTGTGCTTGGCTGACCCAGGGGGTGAGCAGACTCTGCATTCACGATGGCTTTGACTGCTGAGAATGTTATCGTTGAGTTTTACTAACCATGCCCTTTTCTTCGACTGTTAAATGTGTCAGATTTGGTGTAGTTAAAGAGGCACTCATAGGCATTTTCTTAAGGTCTCTGCATATAAGACGGTTCCGTAGCATGTCATACAAAGAATTTCCCAAGTTTCAGTGTTGACAGATGGTGCCGCTCTGCAATAGAAGCAGCAGTGGCCTCACGAGACTATTGATTTTGTTTGCAAGATATAAATCCCTCAACAGTGACTGATGGGCTGGTGAAAAGTGCTTCTTTAATAATTCAATAATTTCATTAAAAGAGCCAGTCCTAAGTGAAACAGAAGTGGACCGAGGCCCGACTATGGACTGCACTGAAGTCTTGTGTGAAAGAGAAGACCCTGGTTTCCTTGTTCTTGTTTATGTATGTTGTTGGCTTCAAGACAAAGTGAGTCTTTCCGTGGATGAATTCTGAGAAATAGGGCAAGTGACATCAGTTCTTCAGTGTGTCTTGGAGGAGCCGTTTTAAGCTGTATCTGCCCAAATTCAAGGCAACAGCTTGGTTCTTTTGCTTCAGAGGTAGACTTGAACATTGATCCATTTTGCCTGCTGCTTTCTTTTTTCTTAGCAGGCCCTCATTTCAATAGAAAATGGACTGTGTGTAGGCAGTAGACGCCAAGATGAGTGCAACACAGAACTTTAAATTAACCAAAGAATGACAGTCAAGAATGACATATTAATTGAAGTCTTCTTCCTCTGATGTACCTGAAGCAAGAAACAGCAAAAACTCTAAGAAAAAGTAAACAACATGGAACTAAACCATGGAAACTCCTGCAGACACAACTAACATTGACCCAAGGGTGTCTTCCTGCATTTTTATATTTATTATCCTAAGCAAGACAAAGTCCTATAGAATCAACTAGATTTATTTTATCTTGATTTACTTCAGAAGAGATTTAGAACTGCAGCAAATTCATGCATTATGCTTATTTTTACACAGGCATTATAAACTGTTCTGTGTATTTTGTTATCTGATTAGGGACACCTAGATCATCAAAAAATACTTCTTAAAGTAATATCATTAAGAGTTGTAGAGTAGGGAGTTCCTGTTGTGACTCAGCAGAAACGAATCTGACTAGCATCCATGAGGATGCAGGTTTGATCCCTGGCCTCGCTCAGTAGGTTAAGGATCCCGTGTTGCTGTGGCTCTGACATAGGCCAGTGGCTACAGCTGTGATTTGACCACTTGCCTGGGAACCTCCATATGCCATGGATGCAGCCCTAAAAAAAGACCAAAAAAAAAAAAGTTGTAGAGTAAATGCACATACACTTTATTCTTTTAGGTATGTCTCAGAAAAAACAATTTTGATATGCTAATGGATTCTAATGGGCAAGTAGCTATTAATTAAATAAATAACCCATTAGACTGAGAAAGGAAATGTCAATACAAGGACAGCCTACTAACATTGTTGGAGAATGGTAATTAATTTATCTTTAGCAGTGACACAGATATTTGTATTTCATCTTGTAGATAGCTGTGTCAGCTGCACCCAGTTAATTAAATTAAACCAGCAATTATTTAGTACATTTCTACAGTTTGCACAGTAAAAACTTGGAATAAAACACAAAAAAGTAGAAAACAGGGTCTAGCTTCTCAGAGAAAATATAGCATAGTTGGGAGAAGCAAGACATAAATAGGTTTTAAATATAATGGCTGTATGTGCTAACATATTAAGAATGTTTTCAGGCATCACATCATTAATTATCTACCATTTTTATCATCATCCATCATGATTTACTCTCCTTCATTGAGGAGTGCTAGGTAGGGGAAAATAGTGCTGGGATAGGGCCCTGGAATATCAAGAAGGTGTAAATTCTAGCCTCTACACAGGAAACCAATGATTTAATTTGGCAGATTGATTGCTAAATGAGTCTCTGCCAAAGCAGAAAGTCCCAAGCATGGGAAAGGGAGAGAGAGTGAGCAAGCAAGGATTTCTGACAAGTTTGCAAAGGAGGAGAGCTTGAAAACTTGAAGTATAGATAGAACAGAACTAAACAAAGGAGGAGGAGCTGTTGGCTCAGGTGGGGACAAAGGCAGGAGCCAGCATCATCATGGGGTGTTGAAGGGGAGATGGGAGAAGAGATTTATGTAACTGGGACGATGATTTGTAGATTCTGAGGATTGAAGAATTTGGACTCAGTCATCCTGGGGAGAGTAACAGCATTAGAGTGCTCTCAGGAAGATTGATCAGATGGAAGAGCATCAGATGGATCTGTGGCAGGGAGCAGAGGCTGGAGGAAGCAAGACTGGCTGGGAGGCCCTTGTGAGGGGCTGAAACAGCTGCATGCCTTCCTACACCAGATCTCAGAGTCGCTCAGGGATAGGACAAGTATCTTGCCTTTCATTTGTTTCCTTGTTTGCTTTTCTGATACACTCAGTGCAGAATGTACAATGCAATGTAATAACCCCTTGTAGGACCACTAACTTATGAGCTATCTAAAGACAGGCGCCATCCTTTGCCATTGATAACTGTATTTGGCCTCCCGGAAAAAGAGCGCCTCATGAATAAAACAAGTTAAAGAATCTAAGGAGCTGGAGCAGAGGTCATTCCATAGTGAAGTGATAAATTCTGTTACTATCAGAGCCTAGTCTCAAGCAATCATTATTGAATTACCTGGTAATAACAACTGGGGGGGAACAAAATACACAGCCTAAGCACAAAGTAAATGCAAATTACTAGCTTCCTGGAGATCCGATCAAAGAAAACTTAGGTTTTAATTAAACTGTGACCAAGTTAATTGAGAGTTACTGTATTGTGTGATAGATAATTATCAGCCAGAATGGTATTTCTTTTGCTGCAGCATCCTTTTATTATTTTTTTTTTAATCTCCTTTTCCTTCTCTGAAAATGCAGGAGTCCCTTTAGCCTTTTAGTTACAGTTATAGGGCAAAGAATTATGTTAGCCGAATGTATTAAACATTAATTTAACAGAAGCCCAATACTGGAAGCCTGATTTTTCTCTCTAATTATATTGCAAATTCTCGAGATCAGTTTGACAGCGGTACATCTATTTTTTACCATGAGCTTTTTATAAAATGTGGTAATAATAGTAACTAATGATCGTAACGATAATGATACCTGTCATTTTTCCCCATAGTCGCAGGATCGTTTTGTGCTGAGTGTTCACAACTGAGTCATAACTGTCTGTGTTAAAGGATTGTTCCTAGGTTTTACTTATCTGGTTCAGCAAATATAGAAGCCTTTTAATTCAATTGGGTTCTTGGCTGATTTGTCTCTCACTGTGATTAATCAATGGGAACTAGGGGCCCAATTCACATTTTCACTGAAGTCGATAGAAATGTTGAGGGCGGCTGTGGTTGTTTAGAAGGGGATAAAGTGGGGTCACTGACTTAGAGATCATTTCTTCTTATTTTTGTCCCTTAACTTTATTTTCCCTGGCAGGCTTTCTGGTAACTGATTCTCCTGCTCATAAACGCCTACAGGGAGCAGAGAGGTATGTAGCCATTTCTCTTCAGTAGACAGTTTCCATTAATTTTGCTATTTCTTATCAACAAATGATATATACCCAAAGGTGATCTAAGTGCAGGTAAATGATCAGCAGTTTGTTTCACTTCATATCTAATACTTTCTCAAAAGCCCTTGTGACTGATGTCTAAGAGATGTTTAATAGAGGTCTAAAGTGGAAAGAAACTTTGGGGGCTTGGGTGTTTACCTCTGTCCTCGCCTCCCCCATCTAGCCTTAGACATGGAGGTATTAATTCTCTTCTTCAAGGTATCCAGGCTGGACGATCCTGCAACAAACTCTAGGAAATCCATTTCAATATCAATTTCCCTCATGGCCAGGAGGAGTCATTTGGCTCATATATAATCTCCTCTGTGTTGAAAGCCCTTAGTGACCCTGTGTCTTCCCTCAGCAGGGTGGAGGGTATTCTGTCAAAATGCCATGATGGATGATATACTTGATGACCTTCTGGACTTTTTGCAGGGCAGGGAAAGTAGAATGATGGGTGGCAAATAGGCAGAGGGGGATACTCCTATTTGCCATGCCTGCAGTGGGAGGAAAGTTCTGGAAGGAGATGTTGAGTAAGACTCCCTCTTCCTCCTGCTTCCCCCTCCCAGCCCTTCACGGCCGCTCCCTCCCTTCAGGGAAGCTGTTGGTGACACTGGAATTGGGGGCTGTGCTAGTAGCAAGGGACTGTATCCACTTTGAGAGCTTACAGAAGGAGAAACCATTTAGGGAAAGAAGGCAAATCTCTCCTCTGGGTTCAGGAGTTGCCATTTTCAGGACTCAGACCTCGTTCTTGCCTGTGGTACCTTCTGTGACACAGACATGATACCAGTTAGGGTACATTTTGTGTTCAATACTGTGGGCATTTTTCTCATGAGAGTATCCACTCCACTCTGCCAGAAAAAAAAAATAAAGATAAAAAAAGAACTCTAATGTACGGCACAAATGAACCTTTCCACAGAAAAGAAAATCATGGACTTGGAGAATAGACTTGTGGTTGCCAAGGGGGAGGGGGAGGGAGTGGGATGGATGGGGAGCTTGGGGTTAATAGATGCAGACGATTGCCTTTGGAATGGATTAGCAATGAGATCCTGCTATGTAGCACTGGGAACTATGTCTAGTCACCTATGATGGTGCATGATAATGTAAGAAAAAAGAATGTATACATGTATGAGTAACTGGGGCACCTTGCTGTACAGTAGGAAAAAAAATAATGTATTGGGGAAATTAAAAAAAAAAAGAACTCATTACATTTAAAGAGACTCAGTAAGAGGCTGTGACAACAGAGTCAAGTGTTGTCTTACTTGGAAACTGCTCAGATGAGGGCTAGTTTCTCTTCACTGCCAAGGGGCACTGCTTACCAAAGCCACCCCCGTGACAAAGGCTTTCATTCTGTCCAGAAGTGACCTCAGAATCATAGACAGCGGAGGGTTGCAGGCAATGCTCTGTAGCCAGAGCCCAGTTTGGATCTGCAACATGTCTTTGCAAGAAACATCACCACCATCAAATCATGAACACAGCATATTTTAAGTTATTATAAAGTTTACAAACTTCCACGCTTGTGCTGTCTTACACTGATGTTCTGTGAGGCCCCCTCACTATAGTGTATTGTGTGTCCTGTCTTCCCAGCTGGGGTGAGAGCCAGATCACACCAGTCCTTGGAATCCCCAGCACCTGATGGGGTATATGGAAATGACTAGGCACTGGATAAACAATTGAGCAATGAATAAACAGACAAACTGCCTTCTTTCTAATAGATTTCCCCAGAAAGACTAGTTGGTCCTTCTTTGTAAGAGTTTTACTCTACTCATTTCTTAGAGAAAAAGCAAAAAGGGGAAAAAAAGTATGAGTTTCCTTCCAGACCATTTCTAATGAAGGTCATGGCAATTTATGGACCAAGAAAGGCAAGACAGTGGGATAAGAAATAACCCATAATGAAAAGAAAATAATGAATCTTTCTGGGATTGGGGTGGGGGGCTTTTATATAGATTGGTGTCTCTTGGGCACTTATGAGACAGTATTCGGGAGGGTTGCTGAGAGGGTCTAGAAAGAAGCTCATCTAACTGTTTGGTGTGCAGGAGGCTAGGGATGTGGGGGACAAGTCAAACCAAGGGGAAAATGCAAATGAAGATCACGTTTCCTTGAACACATTCTATAGCTCTTCATTTCTCTGGCCAGCTTATACTTAAACGGCAGTTTTCTCTCTGGACCAATATGTCATTTATTTTAGTTCTACTAAGTCACACACTACTGGAATGCAATTGGTATTCTTACCGACTGAGAACCATCTGCTCTTTTCTAGACAACAGCTATTCTGTTCAGTCTCTCTCCACCTCCTGCTTCTTTCAGTTTTCTCATATATTTTCAATCGTATGCATTCTTTTCTCTATGAATAGGAGAGAGTAAACGCCTGAGGAATTAGCTCTTCGGATACATTTTTTTCCCCCCTCAGGCATTGGAATTTTAAATTGTTGTTTGTTCCCTTTCAGACTCTTGATCTTCTATATGTAAAATAAAATGTTTGTCTGTACTACTGGCAAAGGCAAATGTAGCCTTCCGGAAAGATTTTCTATGTTCCTTAGATAAACGATGAATCACTTTTTAACTGCTGACCATTGAATGTCATAATATTTCCTCTATTTCTCAAACAATCAAGGAAAAAAAGGTAAATACTTTCCAGAGAAACTGACAGGTAGCAGATGAGGAAAATCAAGGGGTTTTATGTAAACTTACTCTCCTCTCTGCTCTAAGAGCCCAAGGAGAGGCTCCTTGCAAAGTTCAAGGCATTTTCAGCTTGAACTTTGGAGACACAAATGCATTCCTGGGCTGCTGGTGTTTCCCTGGAGTTTGTGGCTTTGACCTCCATGTTCAAGTTTCTTTTCTCATTTACTTGTCTGTATCCTTTAGAGAAAACTGTGAGAATGTAAGGTAATGGGGTATGGGTTCAAATCCAACTCCATGGCGAGTTATAAACCTCTCTGAACATGAGTTTCCTCATCTGTGAGGAGCAACTAATACCTCTGTCACACAGGTGTTAGGAAGACAAACTGAGACAGCATTTGGGATACCTTGGGATCAGTTGCTATTCAATAAATGTCAGTTGCATTTAATCTGCAATTATTAAAGTGAAGTCCAGAAATGAAATCATAATCTGGGTAATTCATCCTTGAATCAATTATTTGGATTCCTTGCATGAAGAGAAAGTCTCAGGATTCAATTAGCTGCATAATTATTCAATTCTGCTCTCTATCTTATAAACAAGCTTAAAATTTAATGGGCAATCACATTCTCTCCATAGGAAAATACTTGCAGGGAAAAAGGGGTTAAGGACTGCCTTTCCTATTTTATCCAAAGATTTTTTTTTTTAAATGACTCTATTAGAATCTAAAGTAACATGTCAGCCCCACATCAAAATAAACCTGCTATTATTATCCAAAATTCTCTGGGTTTATTAAGATGTTATGAATTTAATTAGTAGAATTTCTATCACCTCTCACTCTATTTGCAGTGACCAAAGCATAAAACCATTGTTAAAGCCATCTACTAATCAATTTGCTCTTCTATTTTTTGGTAATTGGGTTTCCTAGATGAAAGAGTATATCAACTTTAACCCTTTTCTATTCAAGTAAAGCTTTCCTTTTACTAGCCAGGACTCTTTATGCCATTCTGTATTGACCATCTGTGCTTATAATGTTAATCATTAAAATAATTAAAAATTTTTGAATAGCATGTTTCAGTTTTCAGACTCTTTAAAGTCTTTATAGCCTAATAATTCTTGGCATCATCTAAAGCCCTATGTAATCTTATAAATGAGCATTTTAATTTTGATATATAGATTTGCTATTAACTTATTAATGACATAAAGGTGAATTAAAAAAATCCCCCTACCCTCCCAGAATCCATCATCCATAATATATCACCTAGCTTCCTGGAGTGCAAACAAGTTCCCCTTTGGCCTAATTTCATTATTTCATCAATTTTAGGTATCATGATCCATCGAAATTAAATCCACTTGGTTTAAATCAATAAAATGTCATATAGCTGCTGTCAGATTTTCTTTCAAAATGGCATCTTTTATATTAAAATTTTAACTGTTATACACACATACACACACACACACACACACACACACACACACACATTTGCCATGCCTGCAGCATGTGGAGGTTCCCGGGCCAGGGATCGAACCCATGCCGTAGCACTGACCCAAGCTGCTGCAGTGACAATGCTAGATCCTTAACCTGCTGTGCCATTAGAGAACTCCCAAGTGGTATATTTTTATATCTTTGCTTTTCCCCATGGTTATCATAAAATATCTCTTGAGATCCAATACTGCAGTCTTTTAGAGGCCCCGGGGGGAGGAGGGAATAACACTCAAATGAGGTAATTCAAAGAGTTTTAATAAATGGACTCGTAAAAGAGTGCAGGCAGGGCCATAGCAAACAGGAAAGTATGGGAATGCCTTCTGAGCTAGAGCCAGACAGTCCTAGGCAGGAGGGAACAAGGCGGGGAAGCAGTCTTTGGAACCTGAAGAGAATGACTGACTGACTACGACAGGACTGACTGACAAGAGGTAGTCTTTGTTGGGGACAAAGTCAATCCAAGACAACCTTGCAGGGAGTATATACCCAAAGCCATTCCCCTCCTGCCCTTCCAACTCCTAATGGGAGTCCCCACTGCCCAAGCCCAACTGGAAGCCAGAGGCAGGAGTGCCTTTCAGTGCAGCTCAGACAAGTCAGGCTTCCGTGGCACAAAAGTAAAACACAGAGTGGTGGAGCATGACTCTGAAGGGGCCAAGGGCAAATATCAGGTACAGGTCCTAAGCACATAGGTCTCAAACACTTCTTATCTGTGAGCTTTTAAATTCTACTCATTTCAATGGAAAAAAAAAATTTCATCCACTAGGTGAAAGTCACTCTATTGGCTTCTGAGGATATGAAGATAAATAATCAGGGCTGGATGAGGGTGAGGCAAGGTACCTGGAGGTACTTGCATGAACTCGAGATTGAGCGCCTCCTTAAGTTTTCCACCCGAAGTGCTTGAACTGCTTCAACCCAGACTAAGCCCTATAACTGAGACCCCATCTTTGCCTTCAAAACGTTTTCAGTCTAGTCAAACACACATGAATAAAAAGAATTATAACATGAAAAGTTTCAACTGCATGAGCCATGCTTAAAGGATAAGAAGTATTATGAAAGCCCACATGCCAAAACACTAAATCCCAACTCCTGGGGTCTGGTACATCTCTGAAGGCATGTTGTCTAAGCTAGGTCTTGAAGGACAAGTTAGATTGTGAGAGATTAATTTTTAATTTTTATTTGTATTTTATCTTTTTGATTTTTAGGGCCACACCCATGGCATATGAAAGTTTCCAGGCTGGGGGTTGAATCGGAGCTACAACTGCCAGCCTAAGTCACAGCCATGTCATCATGGGATCTGAGCCTCATCTACAACCTACACCACAGCTCACAGCAACGCTGGATCCCAGATCCACTCAGCAAGGCCAGGGATGGAACCCAGGGATGGAAGGAAACTAGTCAGATTTATTTCTGCTGCACCCCAGTGGGAACTCCCCATTGTGAGAGATTTATTTGTTCAACATTCATTTACTAAGCTTCTACTGTGTGCTAAGTGCTGTATGAATGGTGCTTTGGTTACTCTCCTGCCTTTGGGTGGGAAGAAGAAGAAATATTGTGGTAACAGTGGGGCAGCAAGTCCTGTGGCCAGAACTGAAGGACAACATGGATATAACTACTGAGTTAATGAATCCCTGAAGCTGAAATAAATGGCATCAACAATGAGGACAGGGAGTTTTAGATAGACTAAAGCCATTCAAAGGTAATATATATTTGGGTTGCACAGGTGGCTGCTTGAAACTGAAGGTAAATGCACTTCCTGATTTACTGGTTCAGAATCACTTTCTCCATCTGCACTCCCTAAGCCCTCCCTGTCCTTTGATCCTGAACTGAGCTGCTTTAAAAAGAAAGATGCTTGGGGCTAGAGCAAGGTCTGCCTGCTCCAAGGGGGACTGGAGGCCATTCATACCCACATGAGTACATTTGGAAACTTTGGGGAGAGAAAGACTTTGAAAATTGAAGTTCTATTGGATAAAGGCAACTAAGTCATGGTCCTATGAAGTCCTAATTGAAGGAATTTGGGCAGGATATACAGTGGGGAAGGGAAGTAAAACATAACTCTGTGGATGGGTCTCTGTTCAAATCTTTTGCCCATTTAAAACAACATTTTACAAAAAATTTATGGCTGCACTGGTGGCATATGGAACTTCTCGAGCCAGGAACTGAATCCAAGCCACAGCTGTTATGCCACAGCTGTGGCAATGCTGGATCCTTTAACCCACTGCGTCAGGGTGGGCATTGAATTCCTCTTTGGCCCATTTTTAAATTGGATTTTTTTGCCTTTTATATTATTGAGTTCAAAAGTTCTTTAGATAATCTGGGTACAACTTCTTTGTCAGGGATGTCTTGTGAGTATCTTCTCCCAATCCAACTGCACTTTTTATGTTGTTTTCATTTCAAAAGAGCTCCTCTAATAAATTCTGTTTTGTTGAGGTCAAGACTACCGCTATTCTTTCAAGGTTATGCTCACATTCTTTTGAGTCTCTTAAAAGAGCAGTGCATTTTATGTACATTCATTCCTATTTAACGCACTAGTGTTTACCAATGTCCATCTACCAAAATACTTTGGCCAGTCACCGACTTGTGGTGAATGCTTCTTAAATTTCCTGTGGTTTCAGATCCCTGGCTTAGGTGAAAAATACTCGCTCACCACACTGAGGTGAAAGTCACATTAGCTGTGTGAGGCAAGGGCCGTCTTAGCCTACCCCAACATCGCTGTCCCTTTGATCCGATTCAACACAGGAGGCAATGTGCTTAGCTTCCTTGTAGCTGGGTGTGGTCTTGTGACCAGTCCCTGGAGAATAAGCTGTCACCTTCTTTGAGAAATTAATGAAGAGAAAGAAAAACAGGTAATATTTCATTGTTGTTATCACTATCTTTAGGCTTCAGACAAATGCCAATGGTTGTACATATTGAAAGCTTTACCAGATGGAATGTTTTTGTTCCTCCCTTTGTCCGTTTAGCTGTCTTTCCTCTCCTTTCCTTTTCCTTCCTACCTTTCCCGGCTCTCTCTTATTCTTTCCCATCGCTCTTCCCCCTTTCTCCAGAAGAAGAGCTTTATATTTTAGGGATAAATTTACAACAGATAGACTAAAAGTGGTCAGCTGGTCTTAAATGCCTTGAGGCTGGGGAGTGAGGCAGTAGGAAGTTTCATTCTGATGTAGAAGCTTTTGTCAGCTTCCATTCTAGGCTCATTTATACATCCTCTCTGGTACTTAACTTCATTTGCTTTTAATAATCTACTCTTCTGTGGTTTTGACTTTCCATTGCCTCCTACACATCTGTTTGGATTGATATTCTGCTGTTCGTCATGCAAGCATGATTTCACTTTGAAAATGATTTCCTTTTGATGGATGCTCTTGTTGTTCAGGCAAGCATGGTCTTGTGTTCTTAAGATTCTCTGTTAAGCTGGTCTCAGCACTCCCAACAATCATCCCTCAGGGTCTCAGGCATTCACTCATACTAGCTCCAGACTTCTTTGTAATTAAGTGCCAAAAATGTTGCATTCCTTGGATTTATCTATATCAGGGCTTGGCAAACTACAGCTGGTGGGCAAAATCTGGTCTTGGCTTGTTTTTGCATGGCCTGCAAGCTAAGACTGATTTTTACGTTTTTTAAGTATTGTAAAAGCAAACAAAACACAAAGCAGAAGATGTGAGAGGCTGTAGCCACAGAAACTAACATATTTACTAGGCTCTTAATTGAAAAAGCTTGTCTATGCCTGACCTATATGATTAATGAAGTTTCTCTCTATGTGACACCCACCTCATCACTGAAAACAAGTCATATCTTTCCAGGGCTGTTTTTGGTATAGTTTGACTTTAAGTATGAGCTGTGAAGACTATATAAAATACACCTTAGGGAGATCCCGGGAATGATATCAGGAGTTAGGTAGTGATCTCCCAAGGCAGCCAAAACTAAGACTCAGTGAGAGATTATGTATGATTGAGACACACCAGACAAACAATGGTTGTAAATACAAGCCCCCAAGTGAAAATACCAAGAATCAATGCTCCCAATTAATGTGAAGACTGAGCTGCTTTTCCTTTGGCCTTCTCCACAGCAAGAAGAGAGGCGTGGGGAGCTGTAGCTCCAAGGACTTATTTACCTGATGACAGGCAGTAATCCGCCCAAAAAACCTCAGAGGGAGGTCAACCAGCACGAAATTTCCCTCATTCATATCATTCACTATGCACACTGCTCATTATACAGTGGAAGGGAACACGCTGTGGTGTACTTGCATTCTATATTATGACATCTGCAATCAACTTGAACACAACACTAGTTATTTTTACACTGAAAAACTTTGACCCTATGGTCTCCCTAGTGTACACATGCAGCAGGTTTTTCCTCACTCAACCATCTTCAACCATCTCTCTACCTTATGCCACATACCCCTTCCTGTGCCTCTGCCCAGGTAGGTCCCCACCTGGAATGGCTCTCTCCTAATTCTGCTGATTGAAATTGTTCAGCTTTCAAGCCCTGACTCAAACACCTTTACTCAGAAACCTTTCCAGATTCCCTCAGTCAGAACTCCTTCCTCTGGGCCCGAGGATTCCAATGGCCCTGGACCAATTTTAAGCTTGTTTCTTGGCCTGAGGCTTCCCCACCATGCAGAGAAGTATAAAACACACCTGACACACCCAAATGTGTCACAGAACTTGGCTTGTGATTTCTGGTGACTGTTTTCCAACCCAACATCCAGAAGGACAGCAAGCTTCTTCAAGGTTTATCTAGACTAGTGGGGAGTTTTCCTGACCCCCTTTCCCTGGAGCAGGCAGTGCTTCAGAGTTCTGTCACGACCAAGGTCGAGTTAGGTTCCCAACATCATGGGGCCCAGGCTGAACTTCCTGTTCTTGAGCTGGCAGTCCTTAAGGCTTGCATCCTTTCCAATCCCTTTGGGCTGCTGCTACATCACACTGCCACTGCATACCGCTCTGGCTTTGGTTTCTTTGTGTCTTCTTCCTACATTTTTACCTTTCTTTTGTGCTAGGCTTGCATTGTGGTGTTGTCTTATGTTATCTAGTATCTCTGTGTTTTGGGAGCCTTGTGTAAGGACAATGATGCTGGGGGGAAGCCTGCTCACTCCAGCTCATTCTGCCATGTTGTCTGATGGTCTCAGAGCAGTATATGAAGTTCCGTTTAATTTTGGAAGTGGTCATGATTATTCATTTCATTTCGTTTGAGAGAATAGGAAGATGCTGAATATGCTACTTATGTAATATCACTACATCTCTAAATCTAGATGTCTGGGGGTCCCACACAATATTGTTTCTGAATTTTTCCATCTAAAGAAATAGATCCCACAAGTTCCCATTGTGGCTCAGTGGGTTTCAAACCCGACTAGTACCTATGAGCATGAGGGTTTGATCCCTGACCTTGCTCGTTGGGTTAAGGATCTGGTTGGATCACAGGCTTGGCTTGGATCCCAAATTGCTGTGGCTGTGGCTGGTGGCTGTAGCTCCAATCCGACCCTAGCCTAGGAACGGCCTCAGGTGTGGCCCTAAAAAAAGGCAAAAAATAAAAATAAAAATAAAATAAAAAAAGAAGAAGAGGAAAAGAAATAGATCCTGGTGAGGAAAGGTTAAGATTAAGTGGCCAGAGATGACTGGGAGAAAAGGAACAGGCCAAGAGAAATTTCAGACTAATGAAAATAGTCAATGTTCAATTACTTGGGCAGAAGGCACTTTGCCACAATGCAGATAACAAAGAATTCACTTAGTGGCATAGTCAACTCTATGCCAAATAATGTTTAAATTACAATTTAGCACTCTGAGCCCATACTTTGAGCATTTTTCACATAACTAGAACTGTCAAACTAGTCAAAGAATGATTTATATTGAAAATAACTTGCGTTTTAAAGGTTGAATCTTATTTTACAGGTTAATGGACTAACTACACAATTTCAGTTATGTCCACAATGGGGGAATAATATAAGACTAATGGCTAGAAGCCATATATAGCCGGACTTTATTTTATTTCTGAATTTGGATCTATAAAAAATTAAGGCAACTTGATCAATTAGTTGACAATGTTCACTCGATAGTGTTTTATATATATATTTATGTACATACATGTACATATGCACACACAAATATATATTTAAAAAAAAAATGTCCTCTCTGAAGTAGTGGCTCCAAAAATGAATCTTTGATTTTATCCCTATAATATGCATGACTGAGAAAACACTGAATTAAATCTTTTTGATAGACAGGTTGTGTGTACTGCCAAGTCTCCATGAGAATAGATACTTAGTACCCCACTATGTCAGCAGGGAACATAAAAGTGGAACAAAAAACCAAAGGATGATGAACACATCCCATACTTTACCCTGCCTCATGGAGCCAGTGTTTTATAGTCAGATGGGGATTCAGAGATTGTGAGACACAATTTTATCTTTTTTACGTATGTGAAAGCCAGGCCCGGGAAAAGTGAAATGACTTGCTCAGGGTCACACAGCTGGAGGTGGGGCTGTAGCTGGAACCCAAGCCTTTCAGAAGCACATTCATTATTGGGATAATTTGAGGGGCTTTGTGGAACAGCCCTTGAAGATAATGGGCTCTTTGGGAATAAATGTCCACATCTTGGCATAATAAGCACTGCCTGTGTATGTATAGCTTTGTTACAAAAGGAAGTAGACCCATCATTGGTATATTTTTTTCTTCTAGCTCTTGATTCTAAACCATGTGAAAGTTTCTAAACGTTCTGTAATACAAGGGATTGCAACTCATCTCTCATACTTTGTGCAGGGAGGTGGTGGTACTTTTGTGGTATTTATGTGGACAGTTTGGGAATTGTGATGATAAGCTAGAAGAGACTAGGACAGGGAAAAAGGAAAGATATTTAATTTTCTTAGGTGACTTCTAAAAAACATAATAAGGTAAATATCAGAGAGTGCATTTTAAGGAATAGCTGGGGTCCTGGCCCCCTGGTACGCTCGGCACTTCATTTTTCTTGATTGCCAGAGCACTTGACATTGTTGGTTGTTTTTTGGCACTTTTCGTTGTCCTCTGCTTGGGAAGCATTCACAGGACACTTGTTGGTTAACTTACTAATTCTTCACATCACAGAACTGACCAGTTATGATAAGAGGCTCAAATTTTTATTCCACAGTTGAGCAAATAAACAAGAGCTTTAAACGCACCAACTGCATAGCATATTTGAGATACTTTCTGCAGTTCTAATATTGATCTAGGAGTGTTTTTAAAACATTACTATGGCAACAATTCCTATTCAGTAGGGGAAAGCAGTACATTATCTATGCAAAAGAAGAAGTGAGAAGAGTATTTCAGATGCTGCCTTTTTACACCCTGCAGATGTGCCCTGACCTCTCAGCATTATTTTTGCTGAGGACAGTGTCTGGAAAATAAAATTTGTTGCTAGTTCTCACTGACTCTGGAAGATATTATCAATTCAAGCACTATGTCATAGAAAACAGCATCTCACTGATTTAAGATTTTCCACAAAATGAATACTTTCATCATAGTTGAAGCCGATCAGGTTATCATTGAGAACACCATGATAAAAAAAAAAGATAATATTTTTCAGCCAGCAGCTGAAAATTGCTGCATAGGATGCATTACAAAGATAGAGCTGTAGGTGTTCATGAATTTGTTCATGTGGCACTCGGTGAACAAATATTTATTGAACTGGGTCTATGAGAAAGAAGAGAAAGAAAGAGTGCGAGATGTCAATTTCATTGGCAAGAGTTGCAAGAGTCTACCAATAGTTTTTGAACATTTACAACCGGATTTTGCTTTTATCACCAAACAAGCCTCTGCCAAGAAGGATCTAACTCAACATTTCTTTTTTTCTTCCACAGAATTTAGGAACAGTAGGTAACCCATTGTTTATTATCTTTGTTTCCAAAACCAGAAAACTAAAGACATTAGGCAGTCTATACAGCATGAATTACAGTGTAAATTGGGCAATTTCTAAAACCTACTTGATGTTGATGGCCAAACTTGACAGAACACTGAATATGTGTATATATGTATGCCTATGTATGCATACATACGTAAGTGCAAGAATTATTGAGATTCACTAGATAAGTAAATTACTCAAGTGCTATATGATTTGTCACTTAAGTATGGTCTTTGGACCAGCCACGTAGGCATCACCTGAAAGCTCGTTAGAAATGAAGAATCTCAGGCCCCACCCTAAATATACCAAATCAAAGCCTGCCTTTTAACAAGATCCCCAGGTGATTTGTAGAGAATTAAACTTCCAGAAGCATTGCTGTAATAGACTGTAACCAGCAAAGTGAATTGAGAGTTGAGACCATTTTTTTTTTTTTAATTTTTATGGCCGTATCCACAGCATATGGAAGGTCACGGGATTAAATCTGAGCCACAGCTGTGGCAATGCTAGATCCTTTAACCCACTGTGTTGGGCCTCGGGTTGAACCCACACCTTCGCAGCAACCCAAGCAGCTGCAGTCAGATTCTTAACCCAATGTGCCACAGGGGGAATTACCCTCCTTTATTTAAATGGAGACCATTTTATCTAAAGGAAAAAGACCGTTTTAAATTTTCTGTATGATTTTTTAAAAAAATTATTATTTGAGGAGTAGAGAAGGGGATGGCTGGGATGTTGAATTATCTGGATAAGTACCTCAATCCTCAAATTTTTCTGCCAGTGTAAGAAATGCCATAATGACTGTTCAAGAGTGATCACTCAAGTCTCTTAAATCCCTATTGAAATAAAAGAAGCATAGGAGTTCTCATCACTGAAAGAGAAATTATTTATTATACAAACAATGGTAGGAATGTAAAGATTAAAAAAAGAAAGTCCAAAATCTTACCATGTGGCTTTTTAATTTCAGTGCCCTGCCAGAATCTGTATATTCACATATGATGTTTACATAGTTGTTTTTGAACACTGGCTCATTTATTCCTAGTTCAGGAGAGCCCATGGACAAACTTGTGCAGGTTAAAAGAATGTAGTGTTTTAAGCTTTTGTATTCATTCTTTTTCGTACAGTGCTATGTTGAGCTAATTGTAATCATGATTATTAACAATTCAAAATATAATCAAACTTCCTAATCATGACTCATAATGGCTGTATCATACCCCATTGAGTGGATGCACAACGATTATTTAATCATTCTCCTATTGTATGGCTGTTCAGATAGTTTCCATGTTTTGTTATTATAAATAATGTAATAATAAACAGCCTTGTACAATAATTCATTAAATTCATTTCCATGGCATAAATCACCAATAATGAACTGTTGATCCAAGTATATGTAATATTATTGGGTTTTGAAAACTTAAAAGTTTTAGAAAAGGTCTATAACAATTTGTTTTGAAACCTGCATTGTTAGAGCATTCCAATTTCACCACATTGTGCCAGCAATAGAAATAATTATTTCCAATTTGCTAATTAGTCGGTATACAGCTCATGATTTCTCACAATGAAAATAATTCAAGCTATCATTAAAATTTGCTTTTTCTCGTTTTCTTAGAGCAAAATTTCCCAACAGGTGTTCTGCAGCCTAAGCCATAAACGGGCTGCAGATGTGTTAATATGCTGTGCTCTGTAATTGTCTGAGTAGGTCTGGAGGTAGCTAAACCCTGCAGGATGGTCACTCTACACCAGAAACAGGTTGAAAAAAGTTTGGTAAGTGTGGTCTTATGCTCACTATTTTCCCTGCTTGAACTCTTTTTCTCACCCTTTTTCTAAGTTAAAAAATTAATATATTTTATTTTTGAGCAGTTTTAGGTTTATAGAAAAACTGAGTAGAACGTAGAGAATTCTTATACAGAGTATGAAAACCTCTGCCCTTTCCCCTGCCCCTATTTCTATTATTAACATCCTACATCACTGTGGTTCATTTGTTACAACTGATGGAGCCAATCTTGACACATTATTATGAACCAAAGCCCATAGTTTACATTAGGATTCAATCTTTGAGGTGTTCTTCGTTTTGACAAATAGTTGACAATATTTACTGTTACAATAGCATACAAAACAGTTCCCCTGCCCTAAAAAATCACCTGTGCTCTCCCTATTCATCTTCCCCTTCCCCTGAACCTCTAGCATCATTAATATTTTTATTATATACATAGTTTTGCCTTTTCCAGAATGTTATTTGGTTGAAATCATACAGTATGTAGCCTCTCAGGTTGGCTTTTTTCACTAAGCCATATGCATTTAAGGATCCTCGATGCTTTTTCATGGCTGGATAGCTCATTTCTTTAAAACTGCTGAATAATATTCTGTTGTATAGATGCACCATAATTTGTTTACCCATTCACCTCTCTGATCTTTTTTTTTTTTTTTTTTTTGAGCTTTTCTGGCCTTGCCTATGGCATGAGGAAGTTCTGGGACCAGGGATGGAACCTGCACCACAGCAGTGACAATGCCAGATCCTTAACCCGCTAAGCCACCAGAGAACTCCTATCCATTTACCTCTTTGTTGCTTCCAAGTTCTAGCAATTTATGAATAAAGCTACTCTAAGGATTTGTGTGCATATTTCTGTGTGGTCTTAGATTTTCAACTCATTTTGAATAGATATCAAGGAGATCAACTGCTCCTGTTTGATAATAATGGGAAGAGTTTATTTATTTATTTATTTATTTAATGAGGCTTCCGTGTTTTACTTATTTATTTTTTTAATAATGATTTTTATTTTTTCCATTATAGCTGGGTTACAGTGTTCTGTCAATTCTCTACTGTACAGCCAGGTTCTCATACTAAGTGAAGTAAGTCAGAAAGAAAAAGACAAATACCATATGCTATCACTTATATCTGGAATCTAATATACAGCACAAAGGAACTTTTCCACAGAAAAGAAAATCATGGACATGGAGAACAGACTTGTGGTTGTCAAGGGGGAAGAGTATATTTAGATTTAGAAACTGCCAAATCATCTTCTTTGTATCTCCACCACCAATAAGTGAGAGTTCCTGTTGCTCCACATCCTCACCAGTATTTGGCATTTGAATTTTAGGTATGTAGTGGTATATCATTATTATTTTAATTCACAATTCTCTAATGACATTTAATGTTGACCATATTTTCCTAAGCTTATTTGCCACTTATGTAACTTCTTTGATAAGGTGTCTGTTCCAAATCTTTTGCCCCTTTTAAAATCAGGTTGCTTGTCTTACTGTTGAGTTTTAAGAGTTCTTTGTATATTTTGGATACTGGCCCTTTATCACATATGTGTTTGGCAAATATTTTCTCTCGGGCTGTGGCTTGTCTTTTCATTCTGTTAACATACTTTTCACAGATCAGAATTTTTTTTTATCTTAATGGAGTCCTACTTACCTATTTTTTTTCATTGATCTGAAAGAAAAAAAAATGGTTAAGCATTGTATCTAAGAAATTATTGCCAATCCCAAGCTCCCCTAGATTTTCTCCTATTAATCCTCTAGCACTTTTATAGTTTGCATTTTACATAAATCTAAGATACTCTTTGAATTAATATTTTTGCATGTGAAGACCTGTTATTATAGCACCATCTGTTGAAAAGATTATCCTTTCTCCACTGGATTGCCTTTGTTCCGATATCAGAGATCTGTTGACTGGGTCTATTTCTGGGATCTCTGCTGTTCCTCTGAACTACGTATCCTTTTTTTTTTTTTTTTTTTGCAGTGGGGAAGGCAATGCAATATCACATTGCCTTGATCACTGTAGCTTTATATTAAATCTCAAAGTCAGATAGTGTTCTGAATTTTTTCTTCTCCTTTAAATATTTTTTTTTGGCTTTTCTGATTCTTTTACATTTCCATGTAAACTTGAGATTAAGATTGTTAACATCCACAAACTAAGATCTTGATTGGGATTGTGCTACATTTATAGCTCAAGCTGGGAAGAACTGACAACTTGAAAATATTGAGTCTTCCTATTTGTGTACATGAAATATCTCTCCATATATTTAGATATTACTTAATTTCTCTCATCAGAGTTTTGTAGTTTATCTCACATTTTGTTAGATTTATACTGAAGTGGGTTTTTTTTTTTTTTTTTGGTGCTGATATAAATGATACTGTGTTATTTCAAATCCCAGTTTTTCATTGCTGGTATATAAGAAAGCAATTGACTTCTGTGTATTAACTTTGTCTCCAACAATCTTCTTATAATTGCTCATTACTCCCCAAAGTTTTTATTGTTGATTCTTTTACATTTTTTATATAGACAGTCACATCATCTGTGAACAAAAATAGTTTATTTCTTCTTTCCCAGTCTGTATACTTTTTATTTCCTTTTTCTGTCTTGTTGCATTAGCTAGGAGTTTCAATACAATGTTGACTAGGAGTGGTGAAAGTAGATACATTCACCTTCTTCCTGATCTTAGGGAGAAAGTATCTAGAGTTTCACCATTAAGTGTAATATATTAGCTAGGAAGTTTTTATAGATGTGCTATATCAAGTTGAGGAAGTTCCTCTCTATTCCTAGTTTGCTCAGAGTTTTTATCATGAATGGGTGTTGGACTGTCACATGACTTTTCTGTATCTATTGATATGATTGTGATTTTTCTTTTTTACCCTATTGATATGACAGATTATATTGATTGATTTTTGAATGCTGAACTAACCTTGCATTCCTGGATTAAATCCCATTTGAGCACAGTGGTGTATAATTCTCTTTATACATTGCATGATTTGATTTATTAATATTTTGTTGAAAGTTTTTGCATCTCTATTAATGAAAGTTATTGGTCTGTAGTTTCCCTTTCTTGTAATGTCTTTGTCTGATTTTAGTATTATAGCAATTCCAGTCTCATAGAATGAGAGGCACTATTCTCTCTGCTTCTATTTTATGGAAGAGATTGTAGCAAATTGATATAATTTCTTCCTTAAATGTTTGGTAGGAATCTCCAATAAACCCATCTAAGTCAGGTGCTTTGGGATTTGGCAGGTTATTAACTATTCATTTAACTATTAATAGATAAATCTCTGTTCAGATTGTCTATTTCTTCTTGTGCAAATTTTGGTAGTTTGGGTCTTTCAAGGAGTTGGTCCATTTCACCGAGGTTGTCAATTTGTTGGCATAGAGTTGTCCATAATATTCCTTTCTTATCTTTTTAATGCCTATGGGATCAATAGTGATAGCCCCTCTTTCTTTTCTGATATTAGTTATTTGTGTCCTCTCTTTTTTTCTTTACTAGCCTAGCTAGAGGTTTATTGATTTTTATTGATCATTTCAAAGCTTTTAGTTTTGGTGAATTTCAATTTCATTGATTTTTGTTCCAGTTTTTATTATTTATTTTCTTATTGTTTTGTGTTTAATTTTTCTCTTTTTCTAGTTCTTTAAGGTGGAATCCTAGACTATTGGTTATTTAGATCTATTTTCTCTTCTAATATGTACATTCAATGCTATAAAATTCCCTCAAAGCACTGCTTGTGCTTTATTCCACAAAATCTTGGTAAGTAGTATTTTCATCTTCACTTAGTTCAAAATGTGTGTAAGTTTCTCCTGAAATTTATTCCTTGATTAATGTGTTATTTGGGGATGTGTTAATTTAAGCCCAAATATCTGGGTGATTTTCCAACTATATTTTACTGATCTCTAGTTTAATTTGATCAAGGTCTGAGAATATATACTTTGTAAGATTTCTGTATTTTTTTCTTTTTTAATGATTTTTTTCCATTATAGCTGGTAGATTTCTGTCTTTAAATATCTCTTAAGGTGTGTCTTATGGCTCAGAAATGTGATCTTGGTGAATGTTCTAGGTTAGTGAGGAGAATATGTATCCTGTTGTAGTCAGATGGAGCATTTTAAAAATGTGAGGTTCCTTTGATTGATGGTGCTATTCAGGTCAACTCTATCTTTATTTAAATTCTGCTTACTTGATCTCTAAATTACTTGAAAGAGGGTTACTGAAGTTTCCCCCTACAATAGTGTATTTGTCTACTTATTCTTTCATTTCCAACATTTTTTTCCTCATATATTTTGATACCCTGTTATTAGGTGCATACAGGGTTAGGATGGTTATGACTGTTTTGATATAAATATATTCTAACTAGAAAGTCAAGAGTAATCTTGTAAGATTAATTCAAGATTTAACAAATCAAATATAAGATGACCTATCATCTACAACCTCAAAATAATATTCATAGTTTCATCAACTGTATTCTATAGAGGAAAAAGGAAAAGAGGAGATGTACGACTCTTGAAGCAACTGGTCCTAAGTCTGATGTGAAGAATTTCTGGTGAAACACTTGGAAAGAATGGATAAGGCCCCTATCATGTTACATAATGCTCCAAAAGGTTATACTGATAAGATAAAGATGGGTGCTATCATGATGCTCCCTCTACAAATAAAGACATCTTTATTAAATCAAATATTAATTTGAAGCTCAGGTTATAAGTGTACATAATTCATTTATTTTAAGTGTACTTAGAATTGATTATCATACAGTAATTGCATAAAAGCCTGTACAACCCAGATGTACTAGGGGAAAAGACATCTTAAGCTTAGGAAAGTTATCTAATGTCTACCAGTGATGTGTAATAGTGATGTCTATTGGTTACCTCCCCCTAAATAACATCTCTTATAATACAACTACCTACTAGTCCATTAGTGACAAACACTCAGAGAGGCTCTAGAAGTAGTATTTGAGATGTAGAAAATGTGGACTCAGAGCAGCTACAAAGCTTGGCTCTCAAGAGAAAGTCCCAGAGATCTAACCATATCATTGCATTGTGATGCAAAACTGGACTAATTGCTTATTCAGAATATTCAATTGAAGCTTTCTAAAGGTCTGAATTTTCTAGTTCGTCCGTCATTTAGAAAACAGGAGCACAGGGAGAGAGTCCACTACATCTAACATTAATAAAATTCATATCAAGACTCTGGCTTATGCCAAAGATGGAATAAGAGTGGCCAGTTTTCCCTGCCACTTCTAGCAACTCTGCCACCACCCAACCCGAAAAAAAAAGGAAAAGAGAAATGAAGCAAAAGTTTTCAAGTCACTGGCCACTAGGCAATGAAGTGTAGTCTTCTATGACTGACAGGAAGCACATGAAGTGAAACTACAGTAGCCTTAGTATATTGTCTTGACATTTATAGAACGTTCCACCTAACAACAGCTGAGAACAGATATCCAAGGGCCAATGGAATATATCATTTTTGTAATGTCAGCTTTATCTCCTCAACTCAGAGTTCATCAGGCTCTGCCTGTGACATTAGAAAATGATAAACAGTTCAATCCACCAAGAAAACATTGCAATTCTAAATGGGTATGCTCCAAAATGCATGAAGTAAGAAAAAGCTATGGAACTGAAAGGATAAATGGACAATCCAAAATTACAACTGGAGATTTTTCACACCACTCTTTTAGCAATAGATAGAACAACTAGATGGAAAAATCAGCAAGGACACAGATTTCAACAGTGTCATCACTTGACATTTATAGAACGTTCTACCTAACAACAGCTGAGAACAGATATCCAAGGGCCAATGGAATATATCAAAATAAACCATATCCTGAGCCACAGAACAAACCTCAACAAATTTAAAAGAACTGAAAATCACACAGAATGCATTCTCTGACCACCAGTGGAATCAAGTCTCAGTAACAGAGCGATTACAGGAAAATCACCAAACACCTGAAATCACAAAGGAAATAAAAAATAATTTAAACTAAACAAAAATACAATATATCAAAATTTATGGGACATACCTGAAGTTAAGATGAATATTTATAGCACTACATTTTTACATCAGAAAAGAGGAA
This sequence comes from Phacochoerus africanus, assembly GCF_016906955.1. Taxonomy (NCBI): domain Eukaryota; kingdom Metazoa; phylum Chordata; class Mammalia; order Artiodactyla; family Suidae; genus Phacochoerus; species Phacochoerus africanus. The sequence continues at coordinate 56,304,418 of NC_062545.1, forward strand.
AAGTCTCAAATCAGTTATCTAAGCTTGCAATTTGAGAACCTAAAAAAGAGGAAAATAAACCCAAAACACACAGAAGAAACAGCATATGAGTAAAACTCAATGAAATTAAAAACAGAAAACAGAGAAAATTAATGAGACAAAAATTTCACTCTTTGAAAAGACCAATAAAATTGGCAAACCTCTAGCAAGGCTGACAAAGAAAGAAAGACACAAACTATCAATGTCAGGAACGAAACAAGGAATGTCATTACAGACACTTTGGACATTAAAAAGATAAGGGAATACTGCAAAGAACTCTACTCTCATAAATCTAACAGTTTAGACACAATGAACCAATTGCTCAAAAAGCATAAACAATTAAAACTCACCCAACATGGAACAAATGATTTGAATAGCCCTACAACTATTAAGAAAATTGACTTTGTAATTTAAAAATTCCCTCAAAACAAATATTGAGGCCCAAATGGTTTCAGTGGAGAATTCTACCAAGTGTTTTAAGAATTAACCCAAATTCTATACAATCTCTTTCAGCAAACAGAAGGGAATACATCTCAATTCATCAGTAAGGCCAGCTTTACCCTGATACCCCACAAAAGAAAGACAATACAGAAAAAGAAAACTACAGACCAATATCCCTCAAGGATTTAGATTTTTAAATTCTTAAAATACTAGCAAATAGGATTTAGCAATATATAAAAAGGAACTATAGGGAGTTCCCACTGCAGTGAAGCAGGTTAAGGATCCAGCATTATCTCTACAGTGGCACAAGTTCAATCCTCCGCCTGGCACAGTGTGTTAAGGATCTGGTGTTGCCACAGCTGTGGCGTAGGCTGCAGCTGTGGCTTAGGTTCGATCCCAGGCCAGGGAACTTCCATATGCTACAAGTGCCAGGGGTTGGGGGTGGGGGGAGAATTATGCTCTATGACACTATGATCAAGTGGGTTTATTTCAGGGATGCAAAGCTGGTTTGATGTTCAAAAATGAATCAGTGTAATCTATCATTTAACAGGCTAAAAAGAAGAAAAATTACATGTTGCCAAAAAAAAGCATTTGAAAAAATTCAACATTCGTTTGTGATAAAACTCCCAGAAAAACAGGAATAAGGAGGACTTCCTCAACTTATTAAAGAACAGCCACCAAAACCAACAGCTAACATTATATCTAACAGTGAAAGACTACACACTTTCCTCCCAAAGTTGGCAAAAAGGCAAAGGTGTCTGTTCTCACCACTTTTATTTATTTTTTTTTGTCTTTTTTTTTTTTTTTTTTTACTATTTCTAGGGCCACTCCCCCACGGCATATGGAGGTTGCCAGGCCAGGGGTCCAATCGGAGCTGTAGCCGCCGCCGGCCTACACCAGAGCCACAGCAACGCGGGATCCGAGCCGCGTCTGCAACCTACACCACAGCTCACGGCAACGCCGGACCCACTGAGCAAGGGCAGGGACCGAACCCGCAACCTCATGGTTCCTAGTCGGATTCGTTAACCACTGCGCCACGACGGGAACTCCTGTTCTCACCACTTTTATTTAACCTAATATTAGAAGCTGTGGCCAGTGCTGAAGGCAAGAAAAGCAAAGATTGGAAAGGAAGAAATAAAACTGTCCTTATTTACACATGACATGATTATCTGTGTGGAAAATTCCCAAAAAACTGCGCAAAATCCAGAACGATCGAGTGAGTATAGCAAATTCATAGGATACAAGGTAAACATACAAAATTTAATTTTATTTCTATGTACAAACAGTGAGCACACAGAAACTTAATTTAAAATACAATTTAAAGTCACCCAAAAAAGAGAGAAATACTATGGTATAAATCTAACAAAATGTGTACAACACATATGGTAAAAGCTACAAAATAAATAAATAGAAATTGTACATAATACCATGTTTACCATTGGGAGATTCACATGGTAAAGATATCATATCTCTGTAAATTAGTATACAGGTTTAACATACTTCCTATGAAAACTTCTTATAGGTATAGGCAGATTATTCTAGAGTTTATATGAAAAGGTAAAGGAACTAGAATAGCTAAAAATGGGTTTTTTTGAAAAATAAAGAGTGAAAGAAAACAATCTATCCCATTTCAAGATTTATTGTATAGCTACTGTATCAAGACTGGTGTTGTCAGAGGGACAGACACATAGATCAGTTGAATAGAACTGAGAATCCAGAAGCAGACCTACCCGGATATGGCCAAATGATCTTTGACAAAGGTGTCAATGCCATTCAAAGGAGGGAGAACACGCTTTTCAACAGACTATGCTGGAATAACTGAATATCCATAGAGAAAGCACCTCCACCCTCAAATAAAACCAAACAAAGCAAAAACTTTGTCTCACACATTATACAAAAATTAGCTCCAAATAAATCACCGGCTTAAATATGAAACGTAAAACTGTGAGAAAACCTTCAGGACAGTGCTAGGCAAAGAGTTCCTGCACTTTCAACCTGATCAAAGAAAAACTGTTAAGTTGGATTTTCTTAAAATTAAAAACTTGTGTCCTATGTGTAAGACTCTGTGAAGAGGTTGAAAAGATAAGCTACACGCTGGGAGAAAATATTTTCAAACCATGTATCTGATAGAGGACTAGCAGTTAGAACATAGAATACACCTATCAAAATAGCTATTTTTTTTTTTTTTAAGTGACAATGTTGGTTAGGATGTGGAAAAACTGGATTACTCATACACTAATGCTAGGAATGTAAAATGGTACGGTTATTCTGAAAAACAGTTTGGCAGTTTAAATTCTAAACATGCACTTAGCATACAATCCAGCAATTGGGCTCCTGGCATTTATTCCAGAGAAGTAAAACTTACAGTAACACAAATATCTATACACAAATGTTTGTATCAGCTTTATTTGTAGTAGCCAAAAACTAGAAACAATCCACATCCTTCAGTGGGTGAAGAGTTAAACAAATTGTGTTACATTCATACCATAGAATACTAAACCATAAAAAAGAGGGAATTTTTTGTTTTGTTCTATTTTTCTTTCCTGGGGCATATGGAGTTCTTGGACCAGGGATCAGATAGGAGCCACAGTTATGGTAGTTGCAAATGCCAGATCCTTAATCCACTGTGCCGTGGACTGGGGATTGAACAAATCTGCATCCCAGAGCTCCAGAGATAACATCGATCCTGCTGTGCCACAGAGGGAACTCCGAGGAGCAAATTTTTGATATATACATTATACTGAGTAAAAAAAGGTAATCCCAAAAGATTGCGTACTGAATGATTCCATTTGTAAAGCATTCTTGAATTGATAAAATCATAGAAATGGACAATAGATGAGTGGTTGCCAGGGGTTAAGGAGGAGTTTGAGTAGCAGAGAAGTGCTCTTTGAGGTGAAGCAAATGTTCTGTATCTTGACTGTATAAATGTTAAGTCCTAGTTGATATTTTACTACAGCTTTGCAAGTTATAGGGGAAAACTGAGTAAGTGGCACAGGGGACTTTTCCATATTACCTATTACAACCACGTGTGGATCTGAAATTGTTTCAAAAAAAAAAAGTTTAATTTAACAAAGAGCAACTATATGTTGTGTACCAAAACCACAATTTAAATATAAACCACTTGGAGTTCCCATTGTGGCTTAGCGGTTAGCAAACTGGACTAGCATCCATGAGGATGCCGATTCAATCCCTGGCCTCACTCACTGGGTTAAGGATCTGGCATTGCCATGAACTGTGGTGTAGGTCACAGACACATCTTGGATCCTACATTGCTGTGGCTGTGGCGTAGGTGGGTGGCTACAGTTCCAATCAGACCCCTAACCTGGGAAGCTCCATATGCCACAGGTGCAGCCAGCCCTAAAAGACAAAAAGACCTAAATAAATAAATATAAAGCCACAATTAGGTTAAAAGTAAAAGGCCAAAAAAAAAAAAGATGTAACATGCTAAATTAGTCAAAGATAGCTAGATTAGCTATTTTAATGTAAAAAAAAGTAGATTTCAGAGAAAAGAATATTACCAGGGATAAAGACATTTATTGCAAAAGATAAATGGGTCATTAATCGTTATACTATACAAATCTTAAATGTGTATACCCCTAATAATGGAACTTCAAAATACATGAAACAGAATTTGATAGAGCTATATAGAACAATAAACAAACCCACAATTATGGTTAGAGATTTCAATATTTCTCTTTCAATAACTGAAATAAGTATACATAAAATTAGCAAAGATACAGTTGACTTGATAAACATATCAACCAACCTGACCTAACTGAAATTTATAGAACAAAGCACCAAACAAAAGCAGAATACATATTCTTTTCACATGCCCATGGAACATTTAGCAATATAGACCATATTCTAGACCATACAACTAATCTTAACAAATTTAAGAGGGTTCAAGTCATACAAAATATGTTTCCTGACCATAATATAATTAAATCAGAAACCAGCAGAAAATACATGGAAAGTTTCCAAATATTTGAAAACTAAATGCCATATTTCTAAACAACCCAGCAGTCAAAGAAGAAATAAAAATCAAAATTAGAAAATACTTTAATTGAATGAAAATGAAACAACAGCAAAACAGAAACTGAGATGATACTAAAGCAGTACTTAGAAAGAAATTAGTAGCACTGAATATCTATATTAAAAAATAAGAAAGGTGTCAAATCAATAACGTCATCTTTCATCTTAAGGAACTAGAAGAAGAAGAGTAAATTAAATCCGAATTAGACACAATAAGTCACATAAAAATCATCGCAGATATCAATGAAATAGGAAGTACTAAAAACAAAGAGAAAGTCACTAGAATCAAGAGCTGGTGCTTTGAGAATATATAAATAAAAGTGATAAACTTTCAGCCTGACTCAGAGAGAAGGTATAAATCACCAATATCAGAAATGACAGTGGTGACATCATTATGGATTCCACAGATATTAAATGGATAATAAAGAAATTTTATGAACACTGTTATCCCTGTGAATTTGACAACTAAGATGAAATGGATGAATTCCTTGGAAGACACAAACTACCAAAGCTCACTCCAAAGGAAACAGGTAATCCAAATAGGCCTATTATCTATTAAAGAGATAGAATTTGTAGTTAAAAATCTTCCTATGAAGAAATATTCAGACAATAATTTACAGGTGAATTGAACCAAATATTTTAAGAGACAATAATGACAATTCGAATGAACTTTTCCAGAATACCAAAGAGAAAAGAATATTCCCCAACTCATTCTACAAGGCCAGCATTGCACTGATAACAAAACAAGACAGTTATTATGAGAAAACTACAAACTAATGTGCTTCATGAGTACATATGTAAAAATTCTAAAAAAAATTAGCTGAGTTCAAAAATATATAAAAAGGATAAATTGTCATGACTAAGCAGACTTCATCCCAAATGTGCAGTGTTGAGTTAACATTAGATTATCAACCAATATAATTCATCACATTGATGAGCTAAATCATCTCAACAGACACAGAAAAAACATTTGACAAAATCTAACATCTATCCTTGATTAAAAAAACAGGAGTTTTCTTGTGGTTCAGTGGGCTAAAGATCCAGCATTGTCACTGTAATGTCTTGGGTTGTTGCTGTGGCACAGATTTGATCCCTGGCCCTGAAATTTCCACATGCCGCAGGCATGGCCAAAAACAAACAAACAAACAAACAAACAACCCCAAAACAAACAAACAAATAAAAAACTAGGACTAGAACAAAACTCAATTAGATGAAGAGCAACTGCAAAAAAAAACTGCAGCTAATATCATACTTAATGGTAAAAGATTAAATTCTGTTCCTCCAAGATTATGAAAAAGACAATGAGGTCTGCTTTCACCACTTATACTTAACCTTAGACTGGGGATTGTAGCTATTGCAATATAGCAAGAAAAATAAATAAAATACATCTAGGTTAGAATGGAAGAGTATCTTATTCACATATAGCATAATTGTCTATGTAGAAAATCTAAAGAAATATACAAGTCTATTAGAACCAATAAGTGAATTTATGAATATTGCAGGACACAAAATCAATATACAAATTTTTATGTTTATATACTATCAATTAACAATCAGATATTGAACTTAAAATTAATACCATTAACAAAACCATAGCATATTAATGACTCAGCAATAATTCTGACAGAAGATGTAAAAGATCCGTATGCTAAAAACTACAAAACATTGTTGAAAATTTTAAAGACTGACTGAAAGGGCTTAATCTTGTTCATGAGTCTAAAGACTAAAATGCTAAGAGATCTTCTATTCCTAAACTAACCCATAAATTCAATGTAAGCCCAATCAAAATCTTAGCAGACTTTCTGTTGGAACTGACATGCCAACTCTAAAATTTATATGGAGATGGAAACACCTAGAATAGTCAAAATAATTTTGGAACAGCAAAACAAAGTTGGAGGACAAAAGTGGCTTGATTTCAAGGCTTATAATAAAGTTATAGTAATCAAAACAGTGTGATACAGGAATTAAAAAGAATACAGAATCCTGAAATGGACTCTATAGATACATGAAAAGCTGGTTTTTGACAACAGTGCAGACGCAATTCAGTGGGGAATTTTTTTTTCAACAAATGGTTCTAGGACAATTGACTACCCATGTTTAAAAATGATATTTGGGGTTCCTATCGTGGGGCAGTAGAAACGAAACTGACTAGGAACCAGAAGGTTGCAGGTTTGATCCCTGGCCTCATTCAGTGGGTTGAGGATCTGGCATTGCGGTGAGCTGTGGTGTAGGTTGCAGTTGCAGCTCGGATCTGGCGTTGCTGTGGCTCTGGGATAGGCTGGAAAGCTGTAGCTCTGAGTAGACCCCTAGCCTGGGAACCTTCATATGTTGTGGGTGCGACCCTAAAAAGACAAAAGAAAAAAAAAAGAAATTTAAGCTATACCACTACCCAAATGCAAAATTAACTCAAAATGTAACATTAACCTAAATATAAAGCCTAAAATTCCTGGAAGGAAACACATGAGAAAATCTGCAACCTTGCAAGGATTTCCTAGATAAGTTACCAAACTTGACCCATAAAAGAACAAATGGACAAATCAGGCTAGATAAAATTTAAAACTTTTACTCCTGAAAAGGTAGTTCGAAGAATGAAAACCTAAGCTACAGACTGGAAGAAAGTATTTGAAAAATACACATCTGATTAAAGGCTTTTATCCTGAATATATATCCTAAAACTATGAGAGTTGTAAAACCCTGTGGGGTTTGTGCTATGGTGGTGGTAGGGAATAGAGCTAGAGGCAGAACTATAAAGAAACTTGAGATTTGGGGAAATTTTAGAGTTGAGAAATGAGGATGGTTTAAGCCTGTCACCTGGGAGTCTGTGTTCAGAATGCAGGGTGAGGGGAACATCTGTTTTGGAGGAATTAGATGAATAGAACAGGAAAGCAATTAAGTTGGGTTTGAAGTGGGTGTGGATAGAGCAGGATTGCAATGCGACTGTGGGTGTCTCAGTAACCAAGGGAAATGAGAGTACTCATTCTTACCATGGACTCAAGAGTAAAGACAGAAGCACAACACTGGATCACAAAAATTGCAGGGGAAACCAAAAAATATAGGCACATTTCTAAAAATTCTATTTTATGTATAAATTAAGCACATGTAGTCGAAAGGGTCTATGTACCTATAACCTGAATAACCACTGACAGACAACCTTATCTGATCTTAGAACATGTGGCTTAGCCATACAAATAAGTCGAAACTTACATACAACATGACACTCATTCCTGTCACAAAATGCTGACCACACTTTTCTAGAATATTATTCAACTTTCAAAGGCCTTTTTTATTCTTGTTATTTAAAATAGAGAAAGAATATTTTTTTGGATACTATTCTTCCCTTAACACCTTGTAAATTCTTGCTGCCTTAAGAAGGCCTTTCAAAAGAGGAGCCTTTGTAGGCAGCTGCATTATATGAGAAAATGACAGGGCGGGACTGAGGTTGGAATAAGAGCAAGAAACTACTGTATATGCAATAGACTGTCCCTTGACTATTTGAAGCCACTATTATTATGTACGAAAATCCAGGGGGAGCTTCCTATAATTTCAACCACAAAACTCCTCCATTGTGTAGCAATATAGTTTTAAGTGGTGGACAGAGAATGAAGGCATAACAGGGGTAAGGGTGCTAAACAAAAAGAAAGGGGAGATATCCTGCTCTTAGATACTTGCTACAGGAAGAGAAAATTCTTTGCCTGTAAAGACAATAGGAGTTCCTGTTGTGGCTCACTGGGTTAAGAACCCAACATCGTGTCTGAAAGGTTGCGAATTTGATCCCTGGCCTCACTCAAAGGGTTGAGGATCCAACGTTGGGGCAAACTGCAGGGTAAGTGGCAGGGGCAGCTTGGATCTGGTGTGGCTGTGGCTTTGGCATTGGCCTGCAGCTGCAGCTCTGATTTGAACCCTAGCCTGGGAACTTCCATATGCCACAGGTGCAGCTGGAAAAAGAAGAAAATAAAGATTAGAAAGAGGATAAAAATGGTTTCAGAGTCCCCTCTCTGTGGAACTGTCATGGGGAATGCTTTTCACCAATTCAAGCAGATTACAGCCAACATCAATTTCTCCCAGATACCTATTTTCATAAACACTACTGTAATGTCAATATCTCTGTAATGTAATGTTACAGAAATACTTAGAATATTATATTAACTGGATGTATATATGTATTTCTCATGTTATGTCTTTTCATGGCAGTTGTTTTCATCTTCTGGCTGTGTGTTTGTGTGTGTGTGTGTGTGTGTGTGTGTGTGTGTGTTTTCATCTCAAGCTGTCCGCTGGTCATTTTCACTTGACTTTTTTTTTTAATACCTCTAACTTAATATCAACCTTAACCTTCTGATCTCCAACTTAACCTATTTAAACAAAACATCTACTAATTTTCCTATTTCTCTTTACTTGCTCCTCTCCCTCATCTGCTTAGCCAGCCAGTCACTCCATCTCGTTAATCCTTCCTTAGTAATTTCTCTCATTCATTTCTTTTATCTTTTTCCTGGTGATCTTCTATTCGGGGCTTTTCTTGATCTTGTACTTTTACCACGAATCTGAAAATTGGTCTTCCTTTTTAGAAGTCTTCTGGTGTAGATCGAATAGAGACTGGATAAAGGAATGATTTAACATATCTGGCAAGCCAAGTACGCTCACACAAAGGAAGTTCAGGAAAGAGAAGGTCAGACCAGCACGGGTGAGATACTTTGGCGGGTGGAGTAAGGCAGAGGAGTCATAGAAGACTGGCTGTAATCCCTGCTCTTTGGAAATGAGCTAGAGGTGAGAGGAGCTGAGTGAACAGAGACAAGGAGGTCAGAGGTGCAAATCAGGGACTGAGGTTGTAATTCCTGGTCCTTGGTACCCACAGGTCAGAGTAGGGTGAACCTCTCTTGATACCATGACCTTAATATTTACCTTTCATTTATTTGGACTTCCACTAGAGGTAGTATAAATTTGTTGACGATAGATATTATACTTTTACTATAACTTGTACGAGTAACACAGTACTTTATAAGTGATTAGTATTGTTGCTATTACAGATATTATTTGAATATTTTTTATTTAAGTCAAATCTTTCAGCACCTCTTTGAGACTCTTAATTTCCATCTTGATGCTCTCTGAAGCTGTTTATTTGGTCATTAATGTTTCTTTGAGTTAAATTACTTACCATACAGTTCATGGGACTTCCTCTGCCCCAAAAGGATAACATCTTCAGGAAAAGATGTTCCTTAAATTGACTTATAAAGAATTCAACAATGTGGCCATAAAATACTACAGATTTTTATACAGTTTGTGTTTGAAAGTATAATATATTACTTATTTTTGGCATTTTTTAAAAAAGAAAAATTTTGACTCTTTCATTTGGCCGTGAAACAAACATCTTTGTATCTTCATCTCTTAATTTCCCATTTTAATTTCCCTCATAATCTCATGAGGTGCTATAATATCTTATGGTATCTTAGTTAATATAAAATATTACCGCAGACTCCTTACCAATACCAATTTGAACTTTAATACTGACCATTTCTGGCAATTCTTGTCTTTCACTATCTTTGGAACTGGTAGCCTTTTTAAAAGAAAAATGCAAGGAAAATTTTCCAGTTTCGTTTCAAGCAATCTTCCTCTGTTATAAGTAACTGGCTCTGAAGACCCTCCTAATATGTTTGTCTGTTACCTGCTTAGCTGTTAGTCTGCTGAGGCTGGATGTACGTATGTTCCAAAAGCCAGGTTGTACCTTGAGTTCATTCTGCAGTAGGTTACTCTTCATCCTATGGGTCATAGGAATTTAGACATTAAATCTCAAGGTAGAGGTTAATATCATCTAGAAATATAGCCAAATGAACTTTATTTCAAATCCCAGACAGAAATCCATCAAACCATCTATTTGTCAATATTTTCTTAATCTCACATTGTAGCTATTAGATCAAGTCAAACGTGGAATAACAAGATAAAAAAAATTCAACCCTAATTTGTTTTCAGTGCTTGTACTCTTACCTACCCCACTAAATGATTCTTCATTGTTAACTCTAAATTATATGAACCACAAAGCATTCAATGAGCATTCAGGATATGTGGTTGTAAGATCCTGCACTGCAAATAATTTTTTGGATGATCTTAGGTGAGTCATTTAATCTCTCATTCTTTATCTCTTATAAAAATGAGAAACTAGGAATGCTACATTATTTCTACACTTATTTCTGATTAAAAAGTTTATGATTTTATTCTTAAAGAAATCTTAATTAAAGTTGACTTCTTGAAACACCATCAACTGAAGGAACTTAACCACATTTCATTTCTTTATATAAAAAAAATTGAGCACATTGATACTAAATACCATCAAGAGGGCAATCAGAGTTACACTTACCTCTAAGATTTTCTACTCTTTCAAGTTGGAATGCCAAGGTATTCTTGTTTCCAGTCTGGTTCAACCTTACAAAGACACAACTCCTTTTTAGTAAAAGAATTGATTCTTGGGTTAAATCAAGGGGTGGGTTAGTGGATCATTGTCAGAGACTAAACTCTTCCCGCTCGCTTCTTGGCCTGTTGCCCTTTTAAATGTTTTGTTAGAGATCTAAAGGAAACATATTTTGGAAATCAAACTTGGGAGAAATATTTAATATATTTAGGCAACAGAATCAGGATTCAAAAGAATCTCAATGAGACTTTAAATATAGGCCAAAAGCATGAAGACATTCACAAGGGTCAAAGGTTATTTGGTTGCGGGGGGGGGGGGGGGGGGGGGGGAAGACACGGGGACACACACATCAACTATCCAAATATAGAATGGAGAACTAGTTGACAATAGTTGCATCTTACCCTCTCCCTTCCTTTCCCTCCCACCTGGCATTCCAGCTCAACAGGAAGCCACATGCAGAGCTGATGGCACTGCACAAGATAGTAAAACATGAGTAAGTGCCTGAGCTACATTAACAACAAAGTTCAGATCAAAAAAAGAAAGTGCACCCTTTATATTCTCCACGCCTCAAGCCTCATCCACAAACACAGTTCAAGTTTGCGGCACTCCACTTAACAAAGCTATGACGAATCGTTTTTGATACATGTCAATCTGGATATTGTGCATAAGGAATTTGAAGCTAAGTCACATGGAAGGTGCTCGAGGGTCTAGGGAGTCCGGTTTGGAGAGGAGTAAATGCAGGAAGGTTGACCGTCTTTTAGAAGAAAGCAGGTTGAGTGAGCAAGGCAGCGGTTGGCCCGCTGCCCATCAATTGAGGAAGTGCAAGACGCAGAGCTCCGCCCAGCACCCAGGATGGCCTGAGACTCGGAAGGGGAGGGGCGTGGCCTGAGCGCCTTCGGCAGTGGCCCGCGTGGAGCCTCGGCGGTGAAGGCGTGTTCTGTGGGGCTCCGCGCACAGGTGACGAGCTGTGACGCCTCAATGGTTACCGGGACACGGTGTGTGAGTTCGGAGTCAGGTGGCTCCTCTTTTCGTCGCACCTCTTGTTGGGAGCGGGCGGCTGTGACTGCGCCTTGGGCGGCAGTCAGGGCCGAGAACCATGAGCCCCGGGGGCGCGGGCTGCTCCGCTGGGCTGCTGCTGACGGTCGGCTGGCTGCTCCTGGCGGGCCTCCAGTCGACGTGCGGGATCAACGTCACCGCCGTCCAAGATCCCAGCTTGGTCAGTGAGGGCGAGAACGAGGGCGAGGAGGAGGCCGAGAATGACAGCGAGGTCGAGAACGAGCCCCAAGCTGAGGCCGAGCAGGATGGTGAGGGCTGGAGGCTCCTTGGCGGGAACCCTGAGGCACCTGTTAAGGGTCAGACCTTCCCTGCTCTTTGAGGACGATGAGAATTATACATGTTAACTTTTGTAGAGCTCTCCCCAAAACAGACCCGAATTTATACATTATTGCATAGCTAATGGCCTTGAAAAAAAGATGTGCTAATTCGCTAAGACAACGGCAAGATAGAAGAGTGCATATATGGAAATTGCTACAGAAATATTACTAAATACTGGTCTTACCAAGGGGAGCTATTTGACTCCCCTAGTGATTATGTTTTATCTTTCCCATTGTAGGTTTTTTTTTGTTTTGTTTTGTTTTTTTTTAAGGTTCCAAATTGCTTGAAGTTTTTCCCCATTTCGCATTTACACTTTAGGTTGGAATTCAAAGGAGTTCCGAATTCCCCTCACTGTGACCAGTCTGCAGACAAAATTGCTTGGAAGCCCCATGTCAGCTTCATGCAGCCCCCACCATTGAGCACCTCTGTGCTGTGGTGGTGTTTTATTTCAACCTTGAACCACAAAGGAACGGTGGTAGTAGAAAACATCTTTCAAGGGGCTCAACTAGAGGCTTTGTTAGGTACTATACATGCTAACCAAGAAAGAATGAGCCTGTGTTTGGTACATAAATTTACCTTATTCTCCTGGCTCATTAAGCAATAAAACTTGACAAGCCATTGTCCTTGTTATATTGATTAGTAACTCAAATAATGGTAGGTAAAAGCTCAGTTGCAGGTTTGCCACCTAAAGAAGAATGATTCCCTTCCACCCATAAGTGAACCAGCTGAGATTCTTTTAATATCCTTGGAAGTCTTGTGTCTCCTATACATGAAAGTACGTGCTGTGTTTATCAGCCATTCTTTTATTTCCTGATGACATATAGTGACCCTCAGTGGCATAAAGACATTGACTATCTGAGGTTAATGGTGGAATTGAGGTTTGTGCTGTTTTTCTTGGTAACACTGCATTTCAGAAAGCTTGGTGAGCTCCTTGACTTTGGAAATATGAAAAAGAAAGGACTAGGGTAGAAGAGAACATGTTTTAAAGCAGAGTTTCTGTTGTTTCCCTCTAATTTTAAAAGTAATTGAGTTAACAATTTTAGTATTAAACTGGTTCAAGGGATAGTTTTAGCTGTAAAATGCTAGAGTTTAAGCTAAACCAGATGGGAGCTAAACCCATTTTATTCAAAGTCAGATGTAGGTAAGTTTTGTATTCTTTCAATGTCTCATTTTCTGCTTCTGTGAACTTCAGGGAATCTGTATACCATTTAATATATACAACTTCATACATAGCTGCTTTTTCCTGGAAACTGTGAGAATCCAGAACTTTAAGCAATCTGGGTTGTCTGAGCTCTAAACATTTCCAGACCCATTATTAAAACTTAGCAAAGCCCTTCTTAACCCTCATGAACCAGTAAAAACCATCATCACCAGTTACTATACAATGGGCTTAAATTTTTTTTTTTTTGCTTTTAAAGTATTTTACAAATAACTTGCAAAAGTGAAAGGATAGTGAAAACAACTCACTTGAAATTTTAGTAATAATTTAAACATGGAAAACTCCAAGTTTTTATTCATGTTTCCTGGTTTTGAGGAAATGTATACCCTACAAGGACAAAGTGCTCTGAATGCAACTGAGGGCTCGTCAGCTGTTACATGTGAATCTGGAAAGTATCCATTTTATAAATACTGATTCCAGATTTCAAGTACATCCCTAGCATAATCTAGCTTATTATTACTCTGGTTCTCTTTGCAATTGCATTGTCAAAACACAATACTTTTGAAAACTACAAAGGCACATATTTGTTGAAAAGAAGACTGCTCTCTTCCTTACTCCATAATTGCAGAAGTTTTCATTTTAGATTTATAAACACCAGTTGGAATGATTGGTCCAATGAATTTTATTCATTTCTGCATCATCTGTTTGTTTGTTTGTTTGTTTTGATCACCTTTATATCTACAACCTGTCATCATGATTTGTTCATTTACAAGCATATCAAGTGCATGCTGATGTATAAGCACCTTAAAAAAGAAAAGAATGATGTCCACATCCTTTTAGCAAAATAGTATGGTGTAGCTTATTTTCACAAAATATTTTAGGATCAAGTCTTTCCTGTTGAAAGACTTAAGTGGATGAGAATACCATATATCTTTTTTTATCCTTCAAAATATAATGTTTATTCACTAATTCTTGAGTTAGAGAAAATTCACCTCAAGTATTCATCTAAGATATCCTTCATTTTGCTCACGGAATCAATTTCACCATTAGCATCTAAAGTGCTGTTATTTGTCTCTCTTCTGATTCACTTAATAATTGTGAAATGTGTTGCTACATCAATTTTCTTCTCTGTCATTATAAACAAACAAAATTTTAAATCCTAACTGTGTTCAATGAAGGCTAAAAATAGACTACAAGAAAGGTGCTTCTGGACTATCTTCCTGAACGATGATGCAATACTTAGGACAAAGCAATAAGAAAACAAGGGATGACATAATAGCTATGATTTATTTCACTACTACATCATCATTCTAGACAGTTTCCACCATTCTTCTATTTTATTATTTTTTAGTCTTTGTTAAAAATACAGTTGGGAATAATAGATGAGTAATAATGAAATCTGTCCCTATGGATGATACAAAATGTTTCAAAATACAGGAAAAATCACTAAGCTATTATGTTAGTTTATACATATACCTTTTATACCCCTTTGCCTTTTGTATATACACCCATATACCTTTTATAAGAGGATTCCCTTAGATTTATAAAAGAGACCAACAATAGGCCTATGTAATAATCAAAAAGTAGAACGTTTTATTCTATAAAATGGGTTTTATCAAAAAAATGGGTTTTATCTTGTATAAATATAACTAATTTTCTCTCTTTTTGGAAGACCGCTTAAGAAAGAATAAAAGTCAAGAAATATCAACCTTGCAAGTCAGTTCTCAAAAAAGAAACTCAAATATTAAAATGGGTTTCTGATGGTATATACCAACAACAATTAAGGTGTGCTATCCAGAATTGAAGAGAACATTTTAGGATCTGTCCAGAACAAAAAAGATAAGGATCATTATTTGCATCATCCTGGATCCAGGCCTTCATTAGCACAGTCTAAGACCCAGTAGGTTTTTAGGAAAGCTTCATCCCACTCTTGACTCCTATTGAATTCACTGTTGAATTCTCCACTCATTTTCACATGTTCTATCAAATTAAGACAGCCTATAAGATATTTTGGGAGCAGTTAACTTTTTTATCTCTATGTGCAGGACTTTTTATTTCTCTAAGGTCTCATTTTGTTAGATTTGCCCATTATTCCACCCTGTCAGTTTTAGATCCAGATTTATCTTCAAACATATTTGCTATCCTCCCTAGTTTTTGCATGGTCCCCACGTTCAATCAGCATGATATCAATATTTTTCAAATCATTAATTAAAATTTCAACTAGGACATATCACTCATAACACATGACACCAACCGATTAATTAGTATCAGTGGATCTGATTTAATAAGTTACACATCTTTTTCTCCATAGGCTTATAATGGGAAATTTTGACAAATACCACGCAAGTCCAGATAAATGTAACTTCCCTGACCCACCCTTGTAGGATTTCCACCAAAAGGAAAGTCTTCGATTAACCTAATGAAAACTCAATAGTCAAAGCCAAAAGGAACTTTAGATACCATCAGATTAAACCTCATGTTTTTTTCTAGATTTAGGAGAATTTAAGTTTCCTAAAGTAGCATAGTAGAGCTGATTTTTTTTTTTTGAATGGATTTTGAAAGGAGGTTATATTTAAAATTAGTCTATTACTCATTCTCCTACATGTGTTTTCTATGTTCAAGATTTAGTTTTTACTTTATATTTTATAATGTACCAGCAGAAGGTATCCAAGCATTTCAAGCAGAAATGTCAATTCAGAATTGAGCATCATGACAGTCCAAATTATTTAACAAAGTTGATATTTATTTACTTATATATACATCAAGTATATATTTGCTTACTATGTATTCAAGGCACTGCATTTGATGCTTATAAGTATAGAAGTGTTTATGAAAAGTTACAGTAATCAAAATAGGAAAAAAAATCTTGGAATGATATGAAATAACTATAAAATGAATTAAGTGTATGAATGTGGTTATGGTATCTTAAGTGTCTTTGTAGTGCACAGAATGTTTGCACACACATTATCACATTTAATTCTTATAATAATCAATGAGATAGGTTCTCCTTTTCAGATTTTACAGAGGGTTTAATTAGACCTGACAGAGTTTAAGTGATTTGCCCAAATTCAGAATAGCAGAATAGCTAATTAGTACTAGAAGAAGCAATTTGGACTCCAACTTTGATGCGTTTTTCCATGTAATATTGTTGCCTTAGGGCATGATGCATTTTAAAAATTACCTTCTAACACCTCATTTAATTTTTCTTGAGATTTTAGTCCTAATCTGAGCTATGAAGAATTGATTATATGCTACAGCTAGTGGAATTCATGTCAAATTTCAGAACAGTTAGAAAAAGAGAAACATCTTAGGAGATTTAAAATCAATCATATTTACTCAAATACTACTGTAGTCCTAGATTATCCTGCCAAATAAGGTGTTGAAATACATTCTTAGTAATAATTTACCATCTTAACCTGAGACTGAGTAGAATCAATCTGTAACATAATTTTAATGAATACCTTGCATACAGACTTCTTTTTAGATAAAAATAATGCACTAATTTTTTTTTTTGGAAAATAGAGAAAAATTGAGAAAATAGAGAAAAAATGGGCTCTACAATTGGCAGGATATTTTGTATTTTTCTGACCTTCCATGTAACTTTAACTCACAGTGCATTAAACTGATGAAAAAATTATTTTTAAGTTATATACGAGGTTTGAATATAATTCTTTGTGAGTTATTTCCTAATATAATTCTTTAAAGGTTTACTTTTATTTTGATTTAAACAGTAATAGAGGATGTATTAGAAATGGAACTTAAAAAATGTTTGCTTCTCATATGGTAAATGCTTGTATCCTCCATATCCAAGTAAGAGTTTTTCACTTAGAAAAGTTTTCCTATGATTAAATAATGTATTTTTGCATTTATGTTTAGTTTCAAATAAGACGGTAGTCAAAGAAGTAGAATTTGGGATGTGCACCGTTACGTGTGGTAAGTGGCATAGAGCAAGTAGATAAAGAATACTGTATTTGGCTGGGAGGTGGGGGCAGGAGTGGGGTGGGAAATGTGTACTCTCATTCATCTTTCACTGGTTTCCATTTCTAATAACTGTGATTCACACACAAAACTGAAAGGTAGGATATTTTTAGTTCATTACCCCTTAGTCTTACTTTAAGCCAGCTCCATGTATATATATATATACATATACATATATATATATATATATATATATATATAATTTTTTGGCACATAAACTGTTTTCACCAAAGTAGAACTTTATATCTCACAGATGTTCAGAAGATGAAAGATCTGATGCATCTCACAGATGTCTTCCCACATACTGTGTTGGCAAATCAAGAAATTTGCTTATTTGTAACAGTCTATTCTAAATTCTACATTTTTCCAATTTATATGTCATGGAGAGAAGAGGTTTTGTGGAGAAAATAATATTCAAAGACTCTGACTTATTTTGACCATTCCTTGGATAGAAATTGGACATAAAATCTTTTACATGTGGGTGGGATTAAGACTAAACATGCTATAATAGAACAGTGTTCCACCTTCAGTGCCTGAAAGGCTTGTTAAAATACGGATTTCTGGGCCTGCTTCAGACCTTTGGAGGGTTCTAAGAATTTGTATTTCTCAACAAGTTCACAAATGAAGCTGATGCTGCTTTTTAAAAGACCATCTTTGTGTGTGTGTGTGTGTGTGTGTGTGTGTGTGTGTGTGGTCTTTTAAAAAAGTCCACCTTGTGAGAACCACTGTAGACTAGCATGATGGGAATGCACTAGATAATTCACAATGAAATTAAGTTTATTCTAAATAGAATTTGCCTCGGAAAAAAGACAGTGACAGGAGGGAGGGACAGAATCCAGAGGGTAAAAAGACAGAGTTCGTGCAAATATGGATCAGAACAGCATGTATTTTTTTGTTTTTTATTTAAAATTATACCTGAATTATTTTTATTTGAGATAGAATTTTTAAATGATGCTAAAATATACCTAACATAAAATTTACTATTTTAACCATTTTTCAAATGTGCAATTTAGTGACATTAAGTGCATTCACATTGATGTGCAGTCAGTACCCTGATCCTCCCCAGAACTTTTTCATCATCCTAGACTGAAATCTCTCACCAGTTAAGCACTAATTTCCTACTCCCCTCAACCCCTGGCAACCAGAATTCTATTTTCCATGTCTTGAGATAGTTTTAAACCTGTTTTTTACCTTACCTTCTTAGTGAGTCAGAGTCAGAAAATGAGAGGTATCTGTGTAAAAAACCTTATTCATTTGCAATTCACATCTGCTGCTGCTTACTTGAGAAATTTTCACAGGTAGAGAATTTTTATGACAGGTCTAGTAATTGATATTGTCCTCTATTATTTAAAGATGTAGTTCAGAAATTATATATTGTACATGTTTATTCAACAAATTATTATTATTATTTTTTTAAATTTTGTTGCATACGCTATTCTCTATTCCTTGCACCTGTAACAGCAGTGAACAAAGCAGTGGAAACTCTCTACTTTCAAGGAGTGTATATTTTAGTAGGGGCAGAGAGATAAATAATATGAAAAATAATATATAATTTGTCAGATGGTGATAAATTCTAAGGAGAAGAATAAATCATAAAAGGCAATATTTCACATCTATAATATTTTTAAGTCTTCTAAAAGTATTTTCAATTTATAACTATTTAAAGGAAAAAATGCTTTAGTGAAAGGTCTATCAAATTCTCAAAACAATGTTTTAACAGTCAAAAAATTTTCTTAGAATAAACAGGCAGATTTTAAAGCATGGACTTAGAGAAAATCTCACATCTATACACATCATTGCATGAGCCGTATTTGAGTAAATAAATACATAAAATACCTGCTTGGAAAATATTTATGTACTTCAGAATGGGATTATGCCTCTAGAAAAGTACCATTCATAAATTCAAGTGGAGCCATACTGCAGCCATTCTTAAACATTTCTTTTAATCAAGAGGCCCTTCTCCCTCCAACCTTCCATCTCCTTATCTCACATGGAGTTCTCTCCCTTGCTACTCAAAGTTTGGTTCACAGACTAGCTATATCACCATCACCTGAGAGCTTAGAAATGCAGAACCTCAGGACCTACTGCAGACTACTTACCAAACCAGAATTTGCATATTAGTTAAGATCTCCAAGTATTTTGCATACACTCTAGAGTTTGAGAAGTACTATTATAAGCCATCTCTAAACTTCAGCTTTCCCTTGCCCTCGAAAATGGGTTTTATGATTAACAACTTGCCCACAAGAAAATCAAGATGTACTCTTCCTTAGCTTGTGATGACACAGTCTTATCACAGGTCATTTATCACAGGACATGTTCAGCATGTCACTGAACTAGCTTTTTATTGCTTCCTTCAATTCAGATAATGGTAGGGCAAACTCCGTAGAGATCTGAGGTTGGTCAGTAAAGACAATTTCTTGTGATGAAATATGTGGCAATTCTATTGAGAATATCTTTATGGAAATGGAGATTTGATAGTTAATAGTCTGTTCTGATACATGTAATACAGATATTTTACCAACCTAAGTATTTTAAAAACATCATTTATGTTAAAATGTAATTTTTGCAATTTCCTGTACAAGCTCCAGCCCACCCCCACCCCCAGAGTTCCATGGTCAAATAAATTTGAAAGATCCTGTGTACTACTGTGTTTCATCAAATCTAAGACTTTATTGGTTGTAATAAACACATTTTATGCATCTCTAAAAAGGAAAAATGCTGCCAGTCTTGACATGCTGTCAATTCTAAGGTGCATTCTATTTTCAGATATGTTAAAATGAAAAATTTTACATCTTAGATCAATGAATATTTACACATAATATCACATTAATTTACTAGCATATTAAAAGTTCCCCTAAAATTCTGAGGAAAGAGCTTCCTTTCATTTTATTTAATGTATAATTTCCAAGTATATATAATGATAAAATCCTTTTTCTCTGGTAACAACCAGAGAAACTAGTGTTTCATGTAACTCACTTTGTAAAATGCTGTCTTATGAAACAATTCAAAATGAGGGACCTAAAAAAAAATCTAAATGTTATCACCCTGAATTTAGGAATTTAATTTCTGAAATTAGGAGGAAAGTCTCAAAAAAGACCTAGGTGGAAGAGTAAAGAAATTCTGGAATTTGTTTTTCTTAACTCTTGCCTATTTCTTTTACCAAAGGTGTTGGTATCAGAGAAGTCATATTAACCAATGGATGCCCTGGTGGTGAATCCAAGTGTATCGTACGAGTAGAAGAATGCCGTGGACCAGTAGATTGTGGCTGTGAGTTGGATGTTGCACTGGAGGGAGACTGGGGGAAGAGTCCATTCTGGGAAAATATCCTTAACCTCAGGTTGCCATGAGTGGAAGAAGATGACCAAATGATACAGCAAAAGGAGATCATAAGAAAACTTAAAATTTCACTTCTCTAGGCAGTTATAGCTCTTTCTGTGTTTGCCTTAACCTTTTTCAGTGATGTCTAGATTTAACATATATTCTGTCTAATACCTGGAACTTTGTTGCTCTCAAGGTTTGTGATTGAGGCTGTCCTTTAGTTAAATGCTTTTGGCATTTTGGTTGTGATAGTTTATCAGTAGATTGGTAAACCTTACACTGAGAACTTGGAGAGCCATGCTCTAGTCAGAGATTTCGTTAGGTCTAAGCATGGGTAAGGTGGGGTGGGGGGTGTCCCTAACCAGTAAATTGAAAGCTGCTACTCGATCTCAAAGTTTAGTAGATCACTAATATCTCTTCCCCATACTTTATTCTGCTGAAGGAACAGACAGCTCTGGTGTTTGCTACCTGCTTCTTTTGGTGACTTTATTTTTGTGTCCATGACGCCTCTCTGCTCCTCTATAGTCAAACTTTCAGTAATACATTTGATAACTTCTAGCATGTAACTGGTTTTAAAATTGGAGGTGACTTTAAAAAGTAGTATTGTGTATAAAGCAATTTACAGTGCCCATTCAGTATATGTGTATTTAATTTTTCTTTTTTCCAGGGGGTAAACCAATTTCAGAAAATCTCGAAAGTGTTAGACTGTCATGTGTTCATACATCTCCTGTAAACCGTTTCAAATATGTTTGGAGACTTCTAAGGCCAAACCAAGTGAGTAATGATATGTAATTTGCTGCTTTCTACCGAGTGATAAGATTTGTCTCCTAGTCCTTGATGGTGTTCATAAAACCTTCTCTTTAAAAAAGCAGTTTTCAGAGTTCCTGTTGTGGCTTAGCAGGTTGTAAAATATATATAGCACTTGCATATAACATACTTATATCCTCCTATATCCTTTGAATACCTAGTACAATGTAAATACTATCTCTCTGAGGATGCGGGTTTGATCCCTGGTCTGGCTCAGTGGGTTAAGGATCCAGCATTGCTATAAGCTGTGGCATAGGTTGCAGATGTGGCTTGGATCTGGTATTGCTGTGGTGTCATATAAGCCACAGTTGCACATCCAATTCAACCCCCGGCCCCAGAACTTCCATATGCCACGAGTGCAGCCGTAAAAGTAGGGGGGTGTAATTTGTAAAAATGAACTTAAAGTCATACAACTTTATTACTATTGGAATTTAAATTTTTCATTATTTAGTGTAGTTAAGGCTTTACATAATGTCTTAGGGCCAGCTATTACCGGAACCTAAAAACATCTGTTTTGTATAAAGTGTTCTATTTTGAAGCAAGATTTTCATTTGTATATATAGGAGGTGTATAATGATAACAGCAGCTAACATTAATTGAGTGTTTACCAAGTGCCAGACACACACCAAGTGCTAGTTTCTTTTACCCATATAACAGTCTATGAGGTAATTCCTATCATTATACTCATTTTACAGATAAGTACAGTCATTGCTCAGTATCTTCAGGAGATTAATTCCAGGACCTCTCCAGATATCAAAATTGGGGATGCTCAAGTCCCTTATATAAAATATATAGTATTTGCATATAACATACTTATATCCTCCTATATCCTTTGAATACCTAGTACAATGTAAATACTATATAAATAGTTGTAAATACAGAGTAAATGCTACGTACATAGCACCATACAACCAATTCAAGTTTTGCTTTTTGGAATGAACTTTCTGGATTTTTTTTTTCTGAATATTGTAAGTCCATGATTAGTCAAATCCACTGACAAAGAACCCAAAGAGGACCAGCTTTAGCTGAGATACAGAGACTAACTGATTCTGCTTTACATAGGCAGGAAGGTGGTCCTTGTTATCTGTATTTTCTGACTTTAAAACCCATGTGCATAATTAATTACTGTCCTGGACTGAAAGTGACTCTTGTTTTGTTTTAGAAATAAATGTTTCCTGATCTTAAGCTTACATGAAGAATGTTGATATCTTTTTTTTTCTTTTAAAATAGCAAGCCATTATACTTGCAAATGATTCAGCAATCCTGGAGGTTCAAAGGGAAACTCACCCCATGGCTTTCCAGTGTGAAACATTGGACAATAATGAAATAGTAGCAACTATTAAATTCACAGTCTATACAACAGCTGGTAAGTACCCAGCAATGTTTTGGTTTGCTTAAATCTCAAACTTTAAAGAATATCAAAATCACCTGGAGGGCTTGTTAAACCACCAGTCACCAGCCTGACCCCTCATAGTTTCTGACTCTGTAGATCTTGAGTGGGGTTGACACAAGAATTTCTATTTCTAACAAGTTCCTAAGTGCTGTTGGTCCAGAGATCACATTTTGAAAGCCATTAGTTTTATGGCATTTAGATCTTTCTACAACGTGGTACTACTACTTCATTCTTTTTTTTTTTCCCCACAAAGTAGAATCAGATGTCCCTGACTTTGGAAAAATTGGTATATCCCTGAAGTATCTCCAAAGAACAGTCCTTTAACTTGAATTATATTCTTACCTTTACTTCTATCACAGAAAATGGATACATAGAATTCTTATGGATGATTAACAAAGATCTTGATAACAGTAAAGTAAAATTAAGAAACATTATGTCAAAGCATATCTTCTAAAAATTATTCATTTGAAGAATTTTTTTTATGGCCCCACTCATGGCACATGGAAGTTCCCTGGGCCAGGGACTGAATCCAAGCCATAACTGTGACCGATGCTACAGCTGTGGCAACACGGGATCCTTTAATCCACTATACTGGGCTGAGACTGAACCTGTATGTCTGCGGCAACCTGAGCTGCTGTAGTCAGATTCTTAACCCACTATTGCACGGCAGAAACTCCTTGAAATTTTTTTTATGAAACAGTAGTACAGTCCTTAGTATATGTCACAAAAGGCAAATCTTGACCTGAACATAAATTTACATGTTAGAAACTGTGCTTCCCTTGCAAAAGGATCCTTGTGCATGTCTTTTCAGTTTAAACTATGATGTCTTCTATATTCAAATAATAATTTCTTTTTGTTGAGTTGCTCTTAACCATTTATATTGTTGTCATCTGTGTTGTTGTGTGAGGGGTTTGGCAACAAATTCTTTTGAGAATCCATTCAAGGCTTAGGAAGCTTTTCTCAGAAAAATACTCACATACACAAACATGCCAAAAGTTACCTCCAACTTTAAGATAGTTCATGGATTTCTTGAAGCTATTTCTCAACCCCAAGCTGCAGTCTGGAAATACCATGAAACATAACACCCTTTACTGAACTGGAAACAAGGGTGTTTGGGGACTTATTTTTAAAAAGTAAACTAATTGTAACTTTATTGTTCAGTGTTTTTATTTTTTTATTTTTTGGCTATGGCATGAAGCAGCTTGATATGGGATCTCAGTTCCCAGATTAGGGATTGAACCTGGGCCACAGTGGTAAAAGTACTAGACCAGCAGGGAACTCCTTGTTCAGTGTCTTTAAAAAGAATCTTTATGAGAAAAGTTAATAACCTTACTCCTATGTTGGAATGTCAAGAGTTATTAAAAGGATAATTTCTATAAAGTGCTATAAAAGGCAAAAAAATGACCAGAGATCATCAACTAAAACATATCACAATGAGTCATAGTTCATGATATTATAAGTTTCAGGGGCCATTCTCAGTTTTTGTCCCCACTTCTCAGCTTGGTCCATGTTAGAACTGCTCAGTGGTTAGCTCTTCCTCTGATTAGAAGGCAACATGCATTTGATAGTGTGTAAGTTAAGGGCTGGAGCACAGATCCCAATATCAGCAAATGAAGCAAAGTTGACCTTTCTTGTAGCTAGCTCTCCAGGGCTGGTGGACTGACTCTGCCATATCAGCATATGCACTGGTTAAATGACAAAATGTTTTCAGAAAACTTTGGTATCTATTAGTTTCTTTTAAAAAGGATGATTGAGTATACCACTGTGACAGACCCTTTTGGCTGTTTAGACATGAAACAGATATTTTGGCTATAAATGTCCACACAATATGGTGAAAAAAAAAAAAGAGTTGAAATATTTTAGGGTGAATGTGGCTTAATTAATGAAAATGTACCATCTATTCCCTCATATAACAGATTTCTCACTTCCACAATAGTTGTCTTTCATAGTCAGGCATTGTTTTGATTGAATTATGTCCCCCTAAAAAAAAGATACTTTCAAGTCCTAGCTCCTAGAACCTCAAAATGTGTCCACCTTGTTTGGAAACAGAGTTGTTGCAGATGTAATTAGTTCAGGTAAGACAAGGTCATACATACTAGAGGAAAGTGAACCTTTAATCCAGTATGATTGATGTCCTTATAAGAAGGAAACTTGTCACAGTGATGCAGAGAGAGGAGAATGTATGTGAACACTTACACACGGGGAGAAGACAGCCATGTGAAGGCAGATTGGACAGAGACTGGAGTGATGCTCTCACAAGCCAAGAAACATCTGGGCTACCAGAAGCTGGAAGAGGAGAGGAAGCTTCTCTCTCCAGAGCCATTTGAGAGAGCATGGCCTTACCAACACCTTGTATTCAGATGTTTATCCTTCAGAACAGTGAGACAATATATTTCTGATGTTTTAAAATCACCCACTTAGTGGTACTTTGTTATGGTGGCCTTAGGAAACTAATATTACCGCAAACTTAGATTTTCTAAAAAGTTGCAGCATCGAAATTCAGACTGTTTTTCATAAGAAAATTTCAGTAGAAATGCAAATTATTTTTTATTAGATGTAAAGTAATCTAAGAGACCCTTGCAAGAAGACTACCATTGAAATGTACTATAATCTTTATACCTCTTATTCTCTACCTTCTTTTGGCTACTATTGCAGGGTAATGGGTAAATGGAAAGAAATTTTGCATTACTTCTTATCAAGTTTTACCCCAAAAGGTGTTTTTTTTTTTTCTTAATTTGAGCTTAAAAAACTCACTGCTTCTAAAAATCTAAAGTTACCAAAAATAAAAAGATCTTTGGAGCTCCTGTCGTGGCGCAGCGGAAACAAATCCGGCTAGGAACCATGAGGTTGCAGGTTTGATCCCTGGCCTTGCTCAGTGGGTTAAGGATCCAGCATTGCCATGAGCTGTGGTGTAGGTCGAAGACACGGCTCGGATCCAACATTGCTGTGGCTGTGGTGTAGGCTGCCAGCTACTGCTCCGATTAGACCTCTAGCCTGGGAACCTCCATATGCCTCAGGTGTGATCCTAAAAAGACAAAAAGACAAAAAATAAAATAAAATAAAATAAAAAAATAAGAGTCTGCCATTGGAAAACTGTTACTATTAAAAAAACAAACAAACAAATAAATAAAAAAGGTTTTTAAAATGTAACAATGCTGGAGTGTAAATATGATGTATAACTTCTCCATCATATTTGGAATTATTTAATGAGTTCACTTAATTGAGTTTATAGCTCAAGAATTACTAAGGGAAATGGAAAATTATACTCCATGGTATGTAAAGAATAGGAAGAAAATCCAGATGAATAAGCAGTTGAGATTGCCCTTATAGGAGAATTATTTGTTAGAGTGATACTTACCAAAATTAAAATATTAAAATACATGGATACAGGTGATCTTTTAAATGGTTCTTCCTCACGTGAACTTTTATGAGTCTATGGTTTAGGGACCAAGAAGAGCCACAAGTAACTAATAACTTGATATAAATTGAACTTTTATCAGTTTACAGTGTATCAATGTAATGATGTATATGATAGACTGGTTTCATCTCCTTAATAGCCTTATTTGTAGGAAAAACAAAAAGATATGGGAGAGAGTGCTAATTTAAAAGTGGTGTTTGGATATTTGTATGAAGAAGACTGAGCTTCAGCCCCTGCCTTACTGCATATACAAAAATTAGAGATGTATTATAGCCCAAAATATGAAAGCTAAAACCATTAAACTTTAGAAAGGAAATATAGGAGAGTATCTGTATGACTCAGGAATAGGCAAGGGTCTCTTCTTAAACATGAAAAAAAATCACCATAAAAGGAAGTATTGGAATTAGACTTCATCAAAATTAAAAGCTTCGTCTTCAAAAAAATGGTCTTGAGAATATTGGACAGCCACATGCCAAAGAGTGAAAGGAAGTTACTGTTGTACATCATACCCAAAAATTAACTCAAAATGGATTAAAGCCTTGAATGTAAGACCTAAACCCATAAAATTCCTAGAGAAAAACACAGGCAGTAATTTTATTGGTATAGCTCTTAGCAATATTTTTGTAGACCTGACTCCAAAGAGAAGGAAACAAAAGCAAATATAAACAAATGGGTCTAAGTCAAACTAAAAAGCTTCTGCACAGCAAAGTAGACCATCATCAAAGTGAAAAGACAACCTGTGGAATGGGAGAAAATATTTGTAATTGAAGCAACTGACAAGGGATTAATCTCCAAAATATGCAAACACCTCCAGCAGCTCAATATCAAAAAACAAACAATCCAACAAAAAATGGGCAGAAGATCTAAATAGACATTTCTCCAAAGAAGACATATGGATTGCCAAAAAACACGTAAAACTTGCTCAACATCCCTAATTATTAGAGAAATACAAATCAAAAGTACTATGAGGTACCATGTTATACCAGCCAGAATGGCCATCATCAAAAAGTCTACAAATAATACATGCTGGAGAGGGTGTGGAGAAAAGGAAACCCTTTTACATTGTTGGTGGGCATGTACATTGGTACAACCACTATGGAAAACAGTATGGAGGTTTCTCGAAAAACTAAAAATAGATTCAATTCCTGGCCTTGCCCAATAGGTTAAGACCCGCGTTGCCTTGATCCGTGGTGTAGGTTGCAGACATGGCTCAGATCTGGCCTTGCTGTAGCTCTGATTTGACCCCTGGCCTGGGAATCTCCATGTGCCACTGGTGCAGCCCTAAAAAAAGATGGATGTTTGTTGTCAAATTCTTTCAACTTTTCTGCATGTTTGAAAGGACATCTCTAACATGCAGAACAAGTTCATTATGACTTTCTTTCCACTAATGCTTTCTGTGTTTTTCTAGAGTTTTTTTTTTCCAGATATAAAGTTTCCATTTAGATATCCATTTCCTTTTTTTCCAGTAGTGAGAATCATCAGGTATGTGTTTTTTTCTCTAGAATTGCAGATGAAAAGATCAAGCCGACCAGACACTGATGCAGTCCTAGTTTTTGTGCTGACCATAGGAGTTATTATCTGTATATTCGTGATCTTTGTACTGATCTTCATAATTGTAAACTGGTAGGTGAAGGACTGAAACTGAGTTGTCATCCTTGATTAGCCATCCATCCATCCATCTCCTCCTCCTCCTCCTCCTTCCCCTCCTCCTCTTCCTCATCTGCCCCTCCCTTGTCCAAGGAATCCAAAGCTCTGTCCATGGTGCTTCTCACCAGCGTCCTGAAACTGTCTTCATCCCTCCCGGGACTGTCCTAGTTCAAGCTACCCTGTCTCGTGACTTGGCCCCCAGCCAGGAGAAAGCTTTTAAGTGCAGTTTTTACAATTTCACATAGTAGTTGCTAAATAAAAGAGTTTATTAAATGAATATTTGTGTTGTCGAGTTGTGGTTTTCACAACTTTAAAACTTGGTCATTATAACCTACTAATTAATTTAGATGAGAATATTTCTAATCCCTATGTGAGTATAATCTCTTGTACAGCTAAGGACTCATCTGTCATCACAATGAAGTGGATGCATCACATGCTAAAAATAATTGTGATTTAGGAGGCACTTCTATTTGGAAAGAACTAAATATAAATCTATTTAGTTTTCATCTCATAAAAGATTTTAAAAAATTTCTTCTTCCAGGGCGGCAGTCAAAGATTTCTGGGCATCAAAAGCCTCAACAACTGAGATACAATCTGAGCTGAGTTCAATGAAGTACAAAGATTCAACTTCTCTTGACCAGTCACCAACAGAAATACCTGGACATGAAGACGATGCTTTAAGTGAATGGAATGAATGATGTATGGGTGATGTATAACAGACCAAAGGAGATTAGAGCATATCAGATTCATTATTATAAAAATAAACCATATAGCAAAATACTTTAACAATACTGCAAGTGTTTATTATAGTCTGAAGGTAATGCAATATAAGAAGGGGCTGTTTTAATCAGTGCATCTTTGTGATGGAGTTATCAAAAATTTTTAATTTGTCCTTAATTTTACAATATCAGGTAATTCCTCAGTAGCTTTTACCCAGGAGTACACACGCAGATATTTTAAACACATTTTTGATCACTTCTAATGTGATACACACTTGTTTGTACTCCCAAACAAGACAAAGATAAAATATAGAAGATGCCTTGCATATTAGACTTTCTCCTCACTGGGAGCACTGGGTTGAATTTACTTAAAGAAAACCATACTTGAGAATCTCTGCATGGCATACAAAGCATCACTTTTAAGACATGAAATAATAATAACAACCAACATTTAGTTGATAGCTACTATGTGCCAAGCATTACTCAAAGCATTTTATATGTATTAAGTATTTTAATTATGATCATGTATAGGAAATATTTAAGGAAGATCTAGAGAGAAACTTGGAGATGACTGAATAAATTACATGAATTTGCATGCCCTGTATTTCTCACAGGAACAGTGAATTAAGGAGTTTTTCATGGCCACTGATAAATACCTTCAATTCACTATGTTTGGTGTGTAGGTGATAACATCTCAGAACTTGTTTCTGGATATTATCACTTCCTTTATGTGCTGTGTCATGATGTGATCCAGTTGTGGTCAGCTATCAAACAAGACACCAGATGTTAGATAATTTGATTTGGTACTCTTCATGAGAAATTAATTTTCAGAAGTGATGATAATAGTGCAAAATTCACTTAAATTTTTGTTCAGATAAATTCTATGCCAGCGTTATTGCTCTTATTATGGGATTTGTCTGATGACAGCATAAACTATGCACATCTGTGAAGAAGATGTTGTAAATGGGCGTTGATGGTATACTTCCCTCCGGTAGCCTAGAAATAGCCTGTGTTGTGGAATTATCCATGCTTTTTGTTATATGGCATTTGTGTTTGAGAAAAGCAATGAAGAATTGGCTGGGAAATGATTTTGTTGTCTGTTGTGGGAATTCCACTGGAGACTTTTAAGTGAAAGAAATTGCTTTCATAACATCTTTCAGAAGAATTATTTTTTTTCTGTGACACCCCTCCCTCCCCCAGATAAGTGTGGAAAAAAAAAAGCCTCCTGTTTCTTATTCCTAATTAAGTATGGTCACGTAACTAGCATAGATACTAAACATCCTTGAATAGTAATTATTATCAATTCTTATTTTAAAAATTATGAACAACAGTGGTTTCTATATACTTCTAACTATATACTTCAGTGACCAGTAGTGTTCAGTCAGATAAACAGTTTTGGCTGTCAGTGCTGTTCATTGAATATTTCTGGCTGGCTACTTCCCATGCATGAGGTAGGGAAGTAGCTCCTCAATCCCTTGTGATTAGGTGGGGTCATGTGGCTAGTTCTGACCAATGAGTTATGAACCCAGGTTGTAAATGTCACTTTCGGTCTGGAACATTTCACTGTGAAAACATCCAGCGCTCACCTTGTCTCTGTTAGAATAACCAGAAATGCATAGATGCTGACTGCTCTGACACCTTGGATCCCAGGATGAAGACCCCATGGCACAGGATCTCCAGTCAATGAACAATGGATACATAGTGTGAAAGAGAAATAAACTTTGTTATTTTAAGCCACTGAGAGTTAGAGGCTGTTTGAGACAACAGCCTTAGTAAGACCACCCTGAGTGACACATACATGTTTTCTGAAAAATACATTTTAGTGGTCAAATAAGTTGAAGACTTCTTTAGTGCAGGACTTCTCATAAGTGTGCCATGCACACTGTGACTCTCTAAGAAGGGGATATGGCTGCAGTATTTCCCTAACTTACTGATGATAAGTGGAACAAAATGAAAGCATGTGTGAATGTTAATACTATATCAACTCAGAAATATGCTTCTGAGCAGTGTGTCTGAGAGGTCTATCTATGAATCAAGGCTCAGCGAGGTAGTCCTTCCTAATGTATAACACACAGCAAGTCAGCACCGCATGTTGGTAATGGTAGCACCTTCCCAGGTAGATCTCTGGGTGTTACTTAGACCTTCCATTCATCCAGGCCTACCTTGCTGGCCTTTCCAGAAACACCCTATTCCTAAGACCATAGCTCCTCTTAAGTACTATAACCACACTGCATTAGGTTAAAGTATTTGACAAATCTTATGTTGAAGTGGATTATAATATGCTCTGGGTCTCCATGAAATCACTCCAGGTCTCATGAAGACCCTCTGTCATTTGCCACTTGGTCATAGTCTGTGTGTAAGGGAGGCTCTCCCTGCCATGGTCTTTGGGGTCTCTGTTGCACACCACTGAAGATTAATGGGGCCAGTCACTTCCCTCTCTAGGCAGACTAGGCCAGAGGAGTCTTCTACTTCCCATCTACTCCAAATTCCAGGTATCTGTTACTTTTCATGGTTAACAAAATATTACAGGGAAAGACTTGAAGTTTGCATCTGGATCTAGGAGGTTAAAAAAAAAACCCAAGAAATCACATACCCGAAAGACACCTTCCCTTCAGACTCAAGGCATTGGTCTCTGCATGTCCAGCAGTTGGATTTTGTGAAATGTTCAAATTAATACCCTACTCACCAAGAGAATCTTTCATTTGTCCTTTCAATCAACTAACATTCATTGGGCTAATCCTATGGGCCAAATACTATACTAGGCACTAGGAATACAGTTTGTGCAAAAAAATAAAAAAGATAAGATACTTCTTCTCTTGGAGTTGGTCAGTTACCCAAGACGCCATTAAAATGAACTACAACTGGGGTGAATATGTTGAAAGAAATCTGCAAATTTCTGTGAAGCTTTAGCAGAGGAAAAGACATTTAAAGAAATGGAAAGCCTCCATAGGAATTACCCTGGTTAATGGGGAAGATGGCCTAGGAAGAGGGAACAGTAGGTGTGAAGGCTCTGAGTCAGGAAGGGTTAGCTGATGTGGAGTACAGAGAAAGAGAAAAATAGTGGTGGGAGATGAGGTTGGTGGTGTGTGCAGGAACAGGTGATAATTGTGTGTCTCTCTGTTTGTATAATACATACAAAAAAATACAGCTAAATAACCTGAGATGTACATATCAAGGGAGTCATTGTTGAAATTGTCACTCCTGATTTTTTTTTTTCTTTTTTGGCTTTTTAGGGCTGCACCCACGGCACATGGAGGTTCCCAGGCTAGGGGTCCAATCAGAGCTGGAGCCGCCGGCCTACGCTGTAGCCATAGCAACACAGGATCTGAGCCACACCTGTGAGTAGGTCACAACACACAACAATGCTGGATCCTTAACCCATTGAGCAAGGCCAGGGATAGAACCTTCATCCTCATGGATGCTAGTTGGGTTCACTAACCACTGAGCCACGACAGGAGCTCCTGTCACTCCTGCTTTTTTTTTTTTTTTTTTTGATACA
This sequence comes from Phacochoerus africanus, assembly GCF_016906955.1. Classification (NCBI taxonomy): domain Eukaryota; kingdom Metazoa; phylum Chordata; class Mammalia; order Artiodactyla; family Suidae; genus Phacochoerus; species Phacochoerus africanus. The sequence continues at coordinate 56,336,618 of NC_062545.1, forward strand.
CCACATTTGTCTGTGCTTTCCTAGCATTCACTTATTATTGACCTTTTGATAAACAGTGACTATTGATGCTTACCTAGATAGGGTAGCTATACTTTAATCTGGGTTCCTTTAGGTCCCACTGAAATGCATGATCTCATTAATCAGACCTTAATTCTCATCCACAGTAGTTCCTAATTCACCCTCATATACAGCTAAGAGCTACATATGGAAGATTGAGTTCACTACAGTGACTGGGGTTGGTGGGTATACCTCAGGGCCAGCAGTAAGTGATAAGGTAGCTGATAGACATAGTAGGCTGCAGTTTTCTACACAGTCTTGAACATGACATGGAATTACTCATCGTGTTGAAATACATTTCAATTTTCTTCATTTAACATACACATAATGTTTCAATTGAAAAAGATTTTCTTCTCAGAGTAGTTCTAATATAATCTGTATGTTCTCTGTTTGTCTTCTTGATCTCTTGAAAATTGATGTGCTTTTTTGTTGTTTTTCCAGTTTGTATTTTAAGTCTACTTCTCCAGTCATTTTTGTTATATTCTAGAGGACAATCTTTTTGGAATTTATAACCCATTACTGTTGTGATCCACCATCTGTCTCAAAAAACATAGAACCCATTTACATGGTTATTTAGGCTTTGAGATTTGAGCAATTTTATTATCTGTGATCAAGGCAATTGTATGATGGCAAACAGTTTGTCTTTGACAGTTTTCTGATCCTTGTTGAAAATGAAACTAGGATGTCGAATATCAAGGGTTTTTTTTTTCCTGCACTATTTAAAGGAAAGAAAATGCCAAAGGGAACACATCTTTCTTTGCTGTTCACCTTCTACATTTTATGAAACTATCTAGTGCATTTAAATAAATGATAGGTGTTCAAGTTTTTTTCTTGTTAAGAGGGAAATTTAGGATTAAGCAACAATTATTTAAATAGTGTTCTTAGAGACATGTATATTAGTTTGCTACTTTTTGACCTGTCCATGCATTTATAAATATGGACCTTATTTGAAATTAATCCTCTAGGCTCTGTAAGGAGTGTTTTCACCAAAAATGAAGTACATTATTATCTTCACAAAGGTTCAGATGTGGCAATGCAAATGGTTGCTTTAATGATGAGAGTAGATTATGTCCTTGAGAAATGCTTCCATAGCTGGAGGGGGGTTGTGCTGAGCTACCTATAATGCCCACTGAGTTTCTTTTCACTCAGTTACATTTTGTTTACTGTGCATTATTTGTTGAGGACAATAGAAACATCACAGCTTCCATTCTGCACATTAATTTTCTCCCTTTTCTTGACAGATACAGTTTTCTTCTAGGCATTCCCGAGATAAAACTCAAGGTGCTTTTGGACAAACTGGTTGGGTTTAAGCCCTCTCATCAGAAAGCCATTGTGAGATTTGTATTACTTATACACTACCCCAAGGTAACACCAATAAGTGCTTTTACAAGGAACAGAAATCATCTGACAGTAATGAAATCATGTTCTTCCAGAACAAACAATATATGGCCCTAGAGGTAATAGGGACAGGAAAAAGTACAGTACAAGCAATACTCTTTTGTATACTCTGGGGGAAAGCAGCACTCAGCATGCAGTTATTAGAGCCAGCAAGCTTCATAAAGGAAGTGGATATGCTGGGTTCCTTTGCAGCAGGAATAGGAGCTGTGTCTATGTACACGAGTTGGGAGGTCTGTGGGGGAGGATGACGTGGGGTGTTGACCTGAAGTTGAGTGCCTGAATTTACTGGTTAAAGATGCCAGAAGAGCCGACAGGGCCAGAGGAGGGAGTGGGGATGGGGTGTGGGCTGGGGGCTGCAGGAAGGATGAGAAAGAGTTGTAAGCAGGTGCAGAGTCGTGGGGAGGCTGGAAGGTGAAGAGAAGCAAAGCAGAGTGGGAGAAGCATAGTCTGAACAGCAGGAAAGGAAAATGGACTTGGCAGTCATATTTGGCAAAGATTGGAGTAGGGAACTGATGAGAAAGAGGCCAATGAGAAGGAGTTTGTGTAAATCAAGGCAGGATATGATGAGTGTCTTGGCAGCAGAGAGAAATAAAAAAGAACAGATTTTAGGGAAAAAAGATTTTATGTAAAGCTAGACATGACGATATACAGATTAAAGAGAGCATGAATGCAGAAGCCAAGTTTAATATTTGTTCTACCATTACTTTCTCTCTCACCTACTCCATGTCAATTAACTCCTATTTTATCAAAAATCTCCTTTGACCTTCAGAAACACCATGTTCCATCTACCTCCTTTGTCCTCCCCTTTCTTATGGCTTAATCTTTTCGTCCTCTTCATCTCTCTTTTGGATGCCTCTAATTATGTATCTCCAACCTGAACAAATCTCCAGAGCTTTAATTTTGTACTTCTGTTGTTGGATATTTCCTCATGGATGCACTGCTGTTATCTCAGAGTCCAGAAAGCTGAAATTTTCTTTACATGCATATTTTTTTAAAGTATCTCCCTCTGTGAGATCACTATCTTCTAATTATTCAGGCTCAAAACTTCATCTCTACATATCCAAATAGTCTCCAAGGTCAGCAAATGTCTCCATAAAACCTGTTCTTCCTTTTCATCCACGTTCAGACCCACTTCTCCCTAACCCTCCTAGGAGGGTGTCTCTCCCAGCTGCCACTGGCCATTCAGTGCCCTTCAGACAGGTTTTCTATTAAAACATTTGTCCCTTTTCCTATGTGAAGAATTTTTCTTAAGTTATTGAACTACTTCTGCAATCTGGCCCAAATTCAACTTGAACTCTGTCTTTTACCCCTCCTGTATGTATAGCTTAAGCTTCAACAAGATAAATCTGGCAACTCCCCCTCAAGCATGTCATATGTTAACTCCACATCTTTGCTCTTATTTTTCTTCTTCAGGTGGAAATATTTTCTTCTTCATCCATCCCTCATTTTCACATTCCTTTAATCTATCTCTTAGCCACCCTTCAAGCCATTCTATCATGAAGCTTCCCTTTTACACTGTACAGCTTGTCACCATAAAAAATAAGGAGACCAAAACATTTAGTAACCCTAATAGACATTTCTTTACCTCTCTAGGTAATGATCTAGAGGCTGGCAAGTGGTCTGGGATGGCTTGGCCACTTTTGTCTATGAAATGATTTAGATGTCCTCTGGTTGGTTGCTCTACTCATTCACATGGTGAGAGCATCATTAAGGGCAAATGGCACAGGTCCAGATTCCAGGCTACAGTAAAGGTAGAAGAGAAAGTTGAAAATACAGCAGCTTCCTTTGGAGGGTGTGACTGGAAAGTTTCACACACAGTTTACCACCTGTACCTCAATGGGTGCCCTTAGTCACATGACCACACTTAGCTGCAAGGAAGGCTGGGAATCAGATCCCAGCTAAAATTCAGAATCTTATTTATAAAAGGAGGGAGGGGGGAGTTCCTGTTGTGGCTCAGCAGATTAAGTACCCAGCTAGTATCCATGAGGATGTTAATCCCCTGGCTTCACTCAGTGGCTTAAAGAGCTGGTGTTGCCATGAGCTGTGGTGTAGGTTACAGATGCTGCTTGGATCCCACATTGCTGTGGCTGTGGTATAGGCTGGCAGCTACAACTCTGATTAGACCTCTAGCCTTGGAACTTCCATGTGCCACAGGTTACAGCCCTGAAAAGAAAAGAAAAAAAAGTCCATAAAAGAAAGGAGGGGAAACGCTGGGGGGTGGGAGGTACAGAGAGGCTTGGGGGAGTGGAGGAGGAATTAGCATCCTTGGCTATGACCACCAACCCCACAAGGAGCTCTGCTGCCTCTTATTATTTTCTGTGCTGATCAGTTTACATTGAATTTATGCTCTTTTCTTTATGCCTTTTATATTTTTCTTCCCACTCCACCTGAAATATAAGCTCCATGAAGACTCCAACTGCATGGTATAATGTTTGTGTCTGTGTACCTAACAAAGTACCTGGTATACAATGGACGTGTAAAAATGATTATTTTTGCAAATTATGGTGATGATGATGTCTTTTGGTTTTGAACGTGATTGGAATTTTTGGTGCAAGCTGAAAGAGGAGTATCTATTCTGAATGGTACCTTGAGATTTTTCGGTAGGAAGGACATTACAAACTCCAAGAGAGCTAAAGACTGGATATGTGGCTGCTTTCTAGAGGTGATTGCTCTCATATAATGAGGCTTAAAATGAGAAATGTGTTACTCAAACTTCTCTGTGTGCTCCTCAGTTTCCCTGTGTTCACAGGGAAGGTTTTCTCATGCACTTAGAAAGTACAAACCTAATGCCTTCTTTTGGCTGCCATGTCCAACCTAAGATCTGCGTTGGGTGGTCTGTTTAATGAGGTAGCTTCACAAAGTAGAGGGAGCTCCTCCTCTCCTTTGTACCCAACCAGTGGCAGAACCAAGGGCAAGACTTGGGGGTGTGGCAGTTGAATTTTCAGATCCTCACAAACTTAGCCTCATTAATTCTGTGCTATGAATAGTAGAAGATTTCTGAGGTATGCACATGTAGTTCTCCTTATCCCCTCACCATACTAGAATGTTGCCCTTAATTCCTGCTTTTGCAGAAACTCTAGAGTTATTATGCTGAGATAAGTGAGATATTAGAGTCTTCCCAATGCAATGGATGAGAAGATAATAGGACACAAGAAAGATCTCATTTCATGGTGCATACTCTGTGCACATGTTAAAGTTTTGCCTAAAAGTGCTTCAGCGTCATTCAGCTAACTTCCCTCCTTCCTTGTAAGTATGGCTCTGATCAACAGACCTGAGGAGTTTATGTCCAGGTTCATGATCTCATTGAATCCTTATAACAAATGGGGGAGTTTGGTATTAGTCTCCTTTTAAAGATGAGAAAGCTAATGCTTAGAGAATGTGAAAGAACTTACCCAATATTATGTGCGTGTTAAGGGATAGATCTTAATTCTGGTTTTGTTCACCTCAGGTCCACCTCCCTTCCTACATACAACCAGTTTATGAGCCTCCTACAGTAAAGATGGCAATAAGATAAGCAGAAATTCTGGATATGAATAGGGGCAGTGTTTTTAAAAAGGAAGGCAAAATATAATAAGCACACTCATGGAAACCAATGCGATCATGCAGCCAGATATACTCTTAGGTAAGAAATTGTGTGAGAACTAACAGAAGCCATGCCGTGTTTTTTTTTTTTTTTTGTCTTTTGTCTTTTTAGGGTCACACCCATGGCATATGGAGGTTCCTAGGCTAGGGGTCTAATCGGAGCTCTTGCTGCTGGCCTATACCACAGCCACAGCAACACCAGATCTGAGCTGCGTCTGCAACCTACACCACAGCTCACGGCAATGCCGCATCCTTAACCCACTGAGTGAGGCCAGGGATTGAACCCACAACCTCATGGTTCCTAGTTGGATTCGTTTCCGCTGTGCCATGACAGGAACTCCTGCTGTGGTATTTTAATGCATATGAAGTAAAAATTCCCCATCACTGCAAAAGGTCATGACTCTAGACGCTAAATTGCTAGAGACAACCTCTCTGAAAGTTGTCATCTTGTTGGTAAGGGACTAGATCAGGAAACAAAATCTTACAGTGAAAGGACAGGGCTAAAGAAATCACACAAATAGAAAGAAGTGACCTTCTCAACAAGGGAAATGGAATCTAGGGGCATGAGAAAATAACTACAGATGGCCAAGAAGCCATCAACATCGATTATAAGTGTTGCCCATTGAATCAAATTGGCAAAATCAAATTCCATAACTTTTTATAAGGAAAAGAAATGTGAGGTACAGAAATAGTCATTTAATAATTTAAAGGCTTCTGGCAAATAGAGGGGTCCGAAGAGGCTAGGTAACAATTTTTTGAGGTAAGAATTTTAAACAGGGAACCATGGCTTTGCATGGCACTAATTTCACTGAAGAGACAGAAATGGATCCCAGTTCTGCTGTAAGGGTGGGAGCACACAGAGCCTCCAACTGTGCGATTAAGAATTAAGTAAATGTAAATTTTATGGGATATAGAAAAAAAGAAAAAAGGCAAAAAAAAAAGAATGGTTCAAAGTATGCTTCAATTTTTTTAACAATGAAAAATGTACTTTTATATTATTAATTTTTTATTAACTTATTGATGTAATTCCATAATAATATCAGAAATCTGACATTATTCTGGTCCCGGGGATCTCCCACAAAGATTTTTCTTTCCAGAAAGGAGAATATTGGAAAAATACAGTCATCAACATTTAATTTTAGAAAATTTGATAGGATCAACTGCTTTTTGTCATAATGGAAATACATTTATGGTAATAACAATATATTGCCTGTGCTTTATTTTTGCAGGGTGCTATTCTTGAGACTGGGCCCTCCGTATTCTTTCACAGAATGGCAGATAAAATCTGAAATTTCTACTAGAAGCGGGTGTATGAGTTCAACTTTAAGAGAATGTTGTCCTTTTTTTATTTTGTTTTAGGAGAACATCTGCTTTAGCTTAATGGTTAAGCAAAAATGAGCAAAAAAAAATTTTTTTTTCTTTGCTTTTTAGGGCCACACCGACGGTATTGGGAAGTTCCCAAGCTAGGGGTTGAATCCCAAGCTATAGCTACTGGCTTATGCCACAGCAATGCTAGATCCAAGCCACTTCTGTGACTGACACCGCAGCTCACGGCAATCCCAGATCCTTAACCCACTGAGTGAGGCCAGGAATCAAACCCGCAACCTCATGATTCCTATTTGGATTCGTTTCCGTTGCGCCACGATGGGAACTCCAAAACAAAATTTTTAAGTGGTAAAAGTCAGAGGGCTGAGTTCCATATCGCATTGACATTTTATCCCCTTTCAAGAGGAATTGCATCCCAGGAGATGCTGCTCTGAGCCTGGGAGTGAGAGGATGCCTCTGAGGGGTTGAGCCCTTGGATTGGATGAGAAAGGAAGGTCAGGTTGGCACTGACACCTGAGAGAGGTCATGACCTAAGGAGAGAGACACTAATAAAGCCCCTAGAGGAGCATAATCTATGGATCTTAGGCATAATCTAATTTTATATCAATTTTTAAATTTTCTGTACTTATTTCTGGTTTAACCAAATCTTCTTGCTGGTTTAACCAAACAATAACCAGCAATAATATTTGGTTAAACATGATTGTCTGTTTTCAAAGCCATGCTTTGGAAAATGAGGGGTGGATCTGTGTCCCACTTGGGAGAAGTAGGAAAAGGAAGAGGGTGGCCATGTGGGGAGACACAGGGGTGGGTGAGGAGTCAGGAGGTGATAAGGTACAGCTGGGATAGGTTTGTAGAACTTCCAAGCATTCCTTGGAGGTTCTAAAAATAATCAGGGAAGAATCATACAGGGTGCGCTTCTGTGGTTAAGTGGATTGGGATTGGAGCTATTGCTGTCCAGGCCTTAGAAAGAAGTGCCACCATGGACACGTAGTGGGATAGCAGACAGCTGGATTAAACATTTGACCAAAAGAAAAAGGCCCCAAACATTTCCCCTCTTTAAAAGTTTTGCACATCAATATCCATTCTAGTCATCAATTAAATCAATATGAATAATTATTTGTTGCAGTCGATTGGCTCACACAGTGTCTTGAAACAGCTCGTTTTCCACTTTTTCTCTTTCTTCTTCTCTGTTCAAACCAAAGGGCTCATTCAGGCATTGGCTGGACTCAGACAGTCATCTCCATGTCTGCAGCCTGGGGTGTCATCCCCCCCCGGAAACAATGTGTTTCCCTGAGATCAAAACAGACACTTGCAAGGCTGACATCTCTGAAGCAAGTTTCCCCCTTCACCATTACCCTTAAACCAATATAACCCCTTATCTCTCTTCTACCATTTTCTCAGCATCCTAGAGGGCAACCAGACACAATAACCCAGGGGAGTCAGTGTGAGAAAGTGGCCATCACTGGCGTGTAACCCAGTGGAGATGGCGTGGGGTCGTGTTGCAGCTTTAAAGACTAACCTATCTCTTAATAGTCATGACCCTTTTTAGAAATCTGGGTAAACTTTTATAAAAGCTAAAGTTTCCTTGATGAGCTAATTCCTGGAAAAATGTTATTGGCCAGATGGCATCTTCCAGGCAATATTCTAGTTCAAAGGGAACTCAAAAAAGGAAAAATCTTTAAAGAATCATCAGCCAAAAAAGTCATTGTATTTTGCGCTGGTCTCCCAGGTCCTCAGCCTATTACCAAAAGAGACTGGCAGAGGAGGCTGTCTGGTGCTACTGGGGTCAAGAGCTCTTTCTTTGCGATCACCTGCGGTGGATGTCATCGCAGATGGGTTTCTCTCTGTGCTTTGGTGAAACTTGTTACCTAATTTTTACCCATTGTTGGGACTAGAAATCTAGAAAAGAAAAAAAGTCATTCTACACCAATTAGTTGCAATCAACTGAAAGAACAAGATGATGAAGGGAAAGTCATTATGGAAATATCAAGTAATCCAATAAATTTGAGGTTTAAAAAAAATACCTTATCTTGGGGAAGGATGCAATCTCAAATTTTTTTTTTAACAAAAATTTACTTTCTATGCTATGGTTGCCACTGTTGCTGCTGCTGTTTTTAGCATTTCCTGTTCTGTTTTGAGAATAGAAAATAACAGGCTTCTGAAACCTTATTAACATTCATCAACAGAAAGGATAGAAGATTTGAGGTTAGAGAGACATGGGAAGGTATTGTGTCCCTGCCATTTATTTTGTGTGTGACCTTGGAAAACTTATGTACACTCTCCAAGCTTACCTTTCATCATCTATAATTATGCCTACCTCACTGGGTTTTGAGAGAAGTAAGACACTCAAGTATAGATCACTTAATGATCTGGTACATATTAGAAACAATAAATCTCAGCGGTTATCATTACTACCACTATAATTTTTTAACTACAAACTCCATACTCACAAAAATTAGAAGAGCAGATACATAGTATAATAAAATCTTGGAACTGGAATCATAATCGCCCATTCTAGCCACTTATATGTATCAATTTTATTTGAAAATTCCTAAGGAATATCCTGATTCCCCAAACACAATATATAAAGACATTCATATTCACAACACAACTTTCTTCTACAGACTGTGGAGTAGAAGCAGTCTACTGTAGCCCCTGCCCCCATGAGCTGGCCAGGCACTCACAACCAAGTCATGGCATTCTGTGGTTGAACATAAACAACTTCATATCAAATCATTTTCAGACAAAAGCATGAACATTATCCAAACCACAAAATGACCAAACACCCCCCTATTCTGTAAAACAGAAGTGATTGTTGATTCTTTGTCAATCACATTAGCCTCGTTTCATTCTTCTCACCTTTAAGAGGTAGTAGGTGCAAAATCACAAAAACTACTGCTGCTTCCTGCTTCCTGGCAGCATTCAATCCAAAGAAAACCCCACTTCCTCTCAACCTTCTCCGATTCTTGAAGATACTTTACTTCCTTTAGAAGTTTGCAGACACTGATCTGCTATTTATGACATTGTTACTGAAGAGATGTCTCTGGGGTCAACTGGATTATTTCTGCCTCTTTGGAAATTTAGTTTTCTATTTGTAGGTAAACTTAAAATTCTTTTTTTTGTTGCTGTTTGTTCTTGAAGATCTCAGGAAATAGCTTGGTATTGATTATTCTGTATCAGTTTTTCTGGGTTGAGATTTTTCATTCAACCTGTAGATTCGATTGTATCAATTATTCCAGAGTTTTCTTCTATTGTACCACTGAATATTTTTCTCCATTTCACATGTTCTGTTTCATTCTTTAGAAATTCCATTCATGTGCGTGTTGGATCTCCTCAGTTTGGTTGTTTGACTCTTATCAACCTCTGTCAAATGACTTGCTTTTCCTATAGCCACTCCTGACATATAGTCAAATCTTGTTCTTCTAATGACAGCATCCTTGGATGAGCCTTTTTGGATGTGACACTTATTTTTAGCTTATCTGCATTTTGCCAGTGATGTGAGGAAGTATGAGTTATCTCTCAATGTCCTTACTTATTTTGACCCTAATTTTACAATATTTTGCACATATTTTATAGCATGTGATTTGGGATTGTTGCCCCATCCTTGTATCCTTTTTGTTATTTTGGATAAGTTTCAAAAGAAAGAAATGTCATCTTTAGCTAAAAGCTTCAGTTGTTAATATATCTTATATTAATATATTTAGTTGTATATCATAGTTATAAAGTAGTTATTAACATTAATAGTTGTTACATAGTTCTGACACAATGATGGTGTGGTTGAGAATGATGGTTTTCTCTCTGATGCCTATTTCCTGCTTCTACCTTGTATAGAAGTCACGTGACCGAGGGGGATGAACAGTTTCAGAGCATGGCATAATCCCTGCATAAGAAATTGTTTCAAGATTGGACAAATGGAGTTCCCCTTGTGGCTCAGTGCAAACGAATCCAACTACTATCCATGAGGATGTGGGTTCGATCTCTGGCCTCACTCAGCCGGCTGGGGATCCGGCATTGCTGTGACCTGTGGTATAGGTCACAGACGCAGCTTGGATCCCAAGTTGCTGTGGTTGTGACATAGGTTGGCAGCTAGCTCTGACTAGACCCCTAGCCTGGCAACTTCCATATGCATCAGGTACAGCCCTAAAAAGCAAAAAAAAAAAAAAAAAAAAAAAGGCAGGGGTTGGGGGCATGTGGAAGCAAGAGGTGAGAAGTCTGCAAAGTTTCAGGAAAATGGTTTCTCCACCTTGAGAGAACTGAGGGAAAGACAGATTTTTGTTCCTCTGCTACTATCCTGCATGGATGTGAGGTCCAGAAGAGAGGCAGACACCTTGATTTCATCTTAAGGATGGGACTAACATACAGTATATTCATAGAAAGAAACTTAAGGACAAAAAAAATGGATTCACTAAATCATGCTACCTTTCAAGCTGCCCTTCCTTTGGACTTCAAATGCCAACGTATTTTCTCATTGTTTAGATATGTTGAATTTTCTGTCACTTCCATATTAAAACATCCTAACTTAAAAAAATAATCCAGCAATATGGTTCTTGTTCTACCTCAAGGGAGCATGCCTTGTGTGACTGGTGTTTCAGCTCCATAGGATGTTCACCTAGAAATATGGCAAAACAGGTAACCACAGGGCAACAAATGCTAAGGTTACCTTGGATGTCTTGGACTGTGGGATGTGCACTGAAATGTCCCAGTGCATTATTTGTATTTCTTTTCATTGTAACAATTACAGGCAAAGTCATTGTCGATCAAAGCCTCCTTGTTAGCTCTCTCTCTGTGATTTTTAGTAATAGCTGTGCTTTTTTGAGCAAGAAAAGTATTATTACTTCCAGAGGCAAGGCCTTGGGGTTAAAGTACAAAGCAACCTCCTGAACAGAGTTCTTGTTCTTCATCTGAAAATGTTTGATGGAAGTGATGGTGTACGAGACAGATATTTGGGAACTGCGGAATAATTGAAGAGTGATAGAATGGACCACATATGGCTGGAATGAGGGTCTTTATCCCAGTCCCTTCCTTTCTGTGACAGCTAATCTTATACCGGGGGTAATTTTGCTTACATGAGAATAGTTTAATTCTTCTGTGGCACAGCAGGTTAAGGATCTGGCATTGGCATGGTCACTGAGGAGGCTTGGGTGGCTGCTGTGGCAGGCGTTCCATCCTTGGCCTGAGAATTTCCACATGCCTCAGGAGAAGCCAAAAAAAAAAAAAAGTTGATTTTTTTTTCATGATGAAAACAAAAAAAAACCTCCCTTGTAGTTCCATCTCTGAATTTTTGAATCAACTAGCTATGTTTTTATATTTAATAATTAATTCTTTTTGTTCAATAGCCATCTCAAATACTATTTGCTTGTCACATTGCCAGGCACTAGGGGCTTAAGGGAAAGTTGGGATACAAGTACAGAGGGATGACTACGGAGCTTCTCTGTCTTTGAGGAGCTCCCCATCTCTGAAGACACCCACAGCAAGAAACAACTCTTTAGAGAAGAGGTCCGAGGATTGAGGCCCCAGAAACTCCAACGTGAAGAGAAGAGAGCAGAGCAACAAAGACTTGAAAGGAACAGCGGGAGGCAGGAAAATGTGATGTCCTGGAAGCCCTCCAGGAGCAGTGAGGGTCCACTCTCTGCTCCAAGGCAATTAAAAGAAGGCCTGGAAATTGTCTAATGGGCTTGGCAATGTGGAAGTTTTTGGGACCTTGATCATAGCAGCCTTGATGGTGTGGTAGGAAAGAAAGTTTCAAGAGAGAAGGGGAGGAACGAAATCAGAGACTACAAGCAGAGAAAAGTCTTTGAAGCTGTTTTGCTGCAAAAAGCAGAAAAGTGGATCCATAGCTGGAGGATCCACTTTTAATAAAAATGGTGGGTTAAGAGTGGGTGTTTTGTGTTATTTTGTAATGTGACAGAAGTAACTGCATGTTTTTATATTAAAGGGAAAGAGTCTGCAGAGTGAGAACAATGGATGATATAGGAGAGGGAAGAATTGTTGGAGCTGTACCCTTATGTAGGCAAGAGGCGATGGGTTCTTGTTCAGTTGTTTGGTCTTAAGAACATGAACCATTCGTTCATCTGTAGTAGCTTTGGCAGTATAAATAAAATGTCAACCGCATACGTAATTGAAAATTTTCTAGTAGCCATATTAAAAAAGTTTTAAGAAGCAGATGAAATTAATTTTAATAACATTTCAATTAACTAGGTATTTCCCAAATATTGTTCTTTAAACATGTAATCTGTAAAAGTGATGTATGTGAAATATACATTCTTTTTTTCATACTCAATCTTCATAATCAGGTTTGTACACATACAGCACATCTTAGTTTGGATGCTAAATTTTCCATCATTAAAATGAAAAATGTAGTCCTACCCAAACAATAAAGTTGTTCAATGTTTACTTGGCTTCAGCTTAAATGATATATATATATATATTTATAATTTTATAATTATAAATTATTTATATATATATATTTATATATATGTAAAATAAAGTTGTTTAAAGTTTACTTGGCCATGAGGTACAGCAGCTTGATTTGGGATCTCAGTTCTCAGACCAGGGATTGAACCTGAGCTGCAGCGGTGAAAGCATTGAATCTTAAACACTAGGTCACCAGAGAGCTGCCTTAAAATTTTAAATTAATTAAAATTAAATAAAAATAGGAATTATGTACCCTCTCCCACAAAAGAAAAAACTCTTTAGAAGGTACTAGAAGCCATAAAATAGTTGAAAACCCAGGGGTAAAAATAATAACTCATCTACTGCCAACTAAATTGGCTCATGCATTAATGCTTCATTGTGCTCACTTGCCCAAGTAAATCTTTCTTTGTAAAATGAACTTCTTGGATACCATGTTTTAGTTCTTAGCAATGGTGGGTAGTGAAGAAGAATTTTGAAGAAAACCATCCTCAGGTAACATGATGGAAAGCTACTTCCTCAGTCCAAATATATGAAAGACTAACCAAGGCATTTGCATTCATTTTAGCTAATGGAAATGACAATGAGTATGTTACCCTTTATAATGACAGATGTTTTCAGCTAGACTGTTTTCCTATCACAAAACTTTTCTCAACACTTAGATAAATTTGGAGGTTACATTCCTTTCTTCAGGTTATTCAAGTGCTAGTTATTGAATTAAGGATGCAGTGTTGCATTCAAACACCAGGGAGCCAAAAGCATTAATTCTACTTCAAAAGATGTCTGACATATAGTCAGGAAATAGCTTATAATATCTAGTTCCTATTTAGGCATGTGGTTTGAAACTCTCTTTGACAGGTTAGAATATATCTTCAAACTGTATTATCCTGAGCACAGTGACTATTAGCGTGGAATTTACAGGGCAAAGATTATTATGTCTAGCTTTTGGATTATTTTTATCTTAGAAACAAGCACAGCATTCCCTCCCATGATTAGCAATGGACATAAAGCAGTAATATTCTGGAGATGAATTATCATATCTCTTGGTAATGTCTTATAATGGTAACTGGCATTCAGGTCAATGGATTCATCGATAAGTGATTCAGGGGAATTTTACACTGGAGAAATAGCTGGAGCCATCACACACAAGTCACAATGCCTAGCCTTTTTGGACAATGATTGAATGCTGCTATAGAATTTTCAAACCCAGCCCCAGATTTTTCTGTTAAAAATGAAAACTCTCAGAAGGAACACAGAATAAAAGCTCAGGAAAACCCAAGAATGTTCTTGTGGGAGTGCTGAATTTGCCTTCTTTGTGGCTAGGCTCACAGGCTTTCATCATTTCTTCCTTCTTATGGAATTAGGTGCAAGAGGAGAGGAAGCTCTATTCTGAAGGCTTACTGAGTATCTGCTGCCATAGTTTCGAATCTCATCTTCTAGATGTGACTTTCAAATGCTTAACAATTCCTGTGCAAATCCAGAACCCGCTCGAATTTCAAAACAGCACAGGAGATCTATTAAATGCACATCTATTAAATATTAGATAGGAGAATAGCTTTGTCTCTTATGAATAATTGGTATGCTTATCTCCCCCTTTGCTTTTACTGCCAGGAAACTTAAAACTGGGTATTATATCCCTTCTCAGTGATGGTAGGGATTTTAAAATCTGCTCAGCTGCTCATAATCTATGGCTTCTCTATTTTCATTTCCATTTTGTTAATTTTTTGTGTTCATCATTTTTGAGAGCAAACTCCTATTATTTTTAGAAATAAGGCATAAACAAAGATAAGATTAAAGTGGTACATTAGAATGATTGTTGGAGAAAGTATTTAGATGAAAGGGTGTGGGAATTAGGTCCAAGTGGACAGCCTCCCTAGAACTGAACTTAATCCACTGATAGAGCTTTGAATGCCTAGGAAAGAGGGAAACTCCCTCTCACATCATTTTCCTTAAAATCATTCTCTTACTCGGTTTTTAGATAAAATCTAAACACAAGATAATTTAAGCTAAGGTACTGAGATCTTCAGCAAGTTGATTGGAAGAAATGTGGATCTATGGCTTTGGGCCAAGGTGGAAGGAAGAGACCTAATTTGAGAAACTGCTGGAGTCAAGTGATTTGGGAGTGTGTTTCCAACCCGAAGTATCCCTGGGTGAACCCTTACTATGTGGGGAGAGAGGCTTACAATGTGAAATCCTCCATGCCTTAAATTCAGTTGCAGGTGTCAAGTCCAGTGGAAGTGTCTGGGGTAGGTAGGGTACAAGTAGGGGAGGAGGAGCTCAATGGGGTCCACTCTGGAGACCTGGGACAAACCAAGGCAAGGGAAGCCAGACTAAGGTTGGATGTAGAGAATGCTTGTGTTTTCCCTGCCAAGGTTCCTAAAGACCAGTATCTACTAGTGGTCCCATCTATTCACACTCAGTCTACTCTACATCACAGAGAGCAGGCAGACCCCAGGGACCAAGTGTTTCCCACTGTCCCTATAGAGCCCCAGGTAAACTGGCCACAGTTCTCATACCACCCCATTTTGGCCACCACCACCTCATTCTCTCTAACCATCTCCAAATCCTCTGTCAGGGGAACCTGGAGAAGGGAGGGTAGAAATGAACATTTAGGGGACCCCATTTCTCTCTCAGGGCGGCCGTGTCAAAGGGAAATGGAAAGTTGGAGGCAGGGAGAGGAGAGCAATGTTCGTTCTTAGGAATACTTTAAGATTAGGCACAAACTCTCCAAATTACAAAATCTTCTGAGAATGCCAAATACTTCTCAGAAAGTAGGCAAAACTGTTTTATTTTCCTTAATAACTTTCCTGGCCAAGACAATGACAAAAGAAATAGCCTTGTAGTGGGGATGCCCTAGCCAAGAATGAGACTTTCTCTATGGGAAACTTTCACCACCAATGATGGGAATTGCCTGCTTCCTCATCCCTGGATTTCTCTTTTAAGTTCTCCAAAGGGGATTCCAGCACTGGTCATCTGCTCATTTCTAATTTGGGGGTGGGGTGGGGGGGTTCTGCCAGAGAGTGTGGTTGTTTCCATCTCAGCTTCTGATGGAGATGGTGACAATGGTTCCCTTGCAGTTCTGACTAAACTGCCCATCAGTCATTCTATCTCTGCCACCATCTCTACCTTCCCTGTGTCTCTGGAAGAGACTCTTTCCCTGATACCTGCTGGATATCTCATTAAAAGGCAAGCAAGGGAGTTCACATCGTGGCTCAGCGGAAATGAATCTGACTAGTATCCATGAGGATGCGTGTTCGACCCCTGGCCTTTTTCAGTGGGTTAAGGATCTGGTGTTGCCATGAGCTATGGTGAGGTTGCAGATGTGGCTTGGATCTCACGTTGCTGTGGCTGTGGTGTAGGCTGGCAGCTGAAGTTCTGATTTGATCCCTAGCCTGGGAACCTCCATATGCCTCAGATGCAGCCCCCCCGCCCAAAAAAAGTGAGTCACTTTCATCCTCTACAGAGGGCACCTAAAAAATCTCTCTTGTTCTTTTCCCATTCTTTCTTCTCCTCAATATTCATTAATAGTTAAGTGAATTATTTCCAAGATCAACCCAGGTAGAAAAACCCAATAAAGCACTAATTATCTCAACAATGATGCATAGTTTAGGGATCAGCTTTGATCATTAACTTCACTGTGGCTTGTGTTTTAAAAATTATATTGCCTGAATTATCTGAAATTAGAACTATTTCCAAATTTAAAATGTACGTGTTTATTTCCTTAAACTAGCTTTCATGTTTACTTCAGATAAGAGAAAGCAGTAGCATATTGAAAATGTGACATCCACTTAATTGGATACCCAGGAGACAACCCTTTGTCCTCTTCCTTGTTAAACTCAGCCAAAGTGATGAACTTAAGGTGAGAGGCTAGAAAAGAGAAGAAATAAATCCTAATTATATAAAAGACAGATTGGAGATCACCTTCAGATCTTAAGATCAGATATTTATTGCCCACTCTTTGTTCTGATGTTTTTTTTTTTTTCCTGGATGTATCAGGGTTTTGGTTTTTTGGGATTTTTGGCCATGTCTGCAGCATGTGGAAGTTCTTGGGCTAGGGATTGAACCCTTGCCACAGAAATGAAAATGTGGGATCCTTAACTGTTAGGCCACCAAGGAACTCCTCCAAGTTGTATCTTGACATTTTTGCCTAATATGAATGCAGATAGTTGCAATGAAATATCCACATAGTAATGCTCAAAAATGTCACTGTCACTTGGCCTGAAAAGCAGAATATAGATACTGGAGGGGAAAAACCAAAAATTTTAATTTATTCTTTGAATCATGCTACAAAGCTTTGGGATGTCTCGGATCTTCTTCCATTAGTCTATTTGTTTTTCCCCAAGACCATCTAGCAAGTGTTATAATAGATTTCAGTGGTGAGAAGCATATTGACATCAATGGAGTTCACTTTGGATATTAAACAAAACTGGAGTGTAAAAAGACCTGAGAGGAAGGAAAGAAAGAAACATCCAATCCTGAAGTATATATTTGCAATATGTCTCTGACAATATTATGGCTAATTAGATAAGTTTCATTTCTTTTCTAATATTGAAAAACATTTCCCCCCAATGACCAGGATGATTTTGTTCTTTCTCATATAAAGTTTCCCACAGTTATAGCATGTAAAACTATAATTGTAAACACAAAAAGACATTTAGAGGAACTTAGAACCTGCTGTCCTCTAGTTGTTGCACTTGATGTTGAGCGTCATTTTGTAAACACTCTGGTTTCATAAACATGAGATTCATTTACTGCATAGTCAGTTTTGATTAAAGTCCTTCTAGTTATCAGGCAATACTGTTAGCCCACACTCATGTCACTGGTATGATTCATGACTGGCATATTGTGGCAGATTGAAGGATATCAGGAATCTGGGAAACATGGATTGAAGACCTGGTTTTGCTTATCGTGTAGGGTAGGTTTGAAAGATTTTAATTTGTTAAAGAAATAACTTCTTAGTTCCCCTTTTTTATAATCATCTGGGGTTGGTATTTGGACTGGCCATCATCTGAGGTTTTTCAATCCCATGGAAAAAATCAGGCATAGCCTGGTCACGTACATATTTGACATTAGTTATGAAATGGGAAGAGGGAGTTGGACATGTTGGAAGAAAGAAGAAAACTTGCCTACTATATATAAGGATGTCCATATTCACTACTAGTATTTCTATGTATTATTCCTACTAGTGTCTTATTAGTAAATAGCATGCATATAAACTCATGGACTTGATATAAAGATGGAGTTTATATACTCTGCAGAGAATACAAGGACCCAGTACAAAGTACCATCTTTCTTCAAATCTAGGGTGTTCATTAATTAGTTGTCTTAGACGATGTTAAGAATATTACATTACATACATGGATTATAAGGTATAGCCTTGTTTTAGAAATGTTAAAAAGTAAAAAAAAAAAAAATCTTAGAATTCAAAACATAAATAATACAAGACTATAAGAAACAAAATCTATTTGAGTAGGTAAGATATAAACAATGAATCAACTAGAAAAGCAAAAGCTCATCTGGCTGTTATGCCAAAAAAATGAGTTATATAGGTTATGTCATTGAAACTCCGTGATTAATAAAGAAAATGAAAAGAACTCGAGGGGCATTTAGAAAAACAAGAGAGAAGAGAAGATATTTACATCCGAAAGGGTAAATCAAGAAAACCCAACCTAGTGAAGTATCTTTAATTATCTGCTCAAATATTCCTTGATTTTGAAATTTAGAGCCCTTTTGACATAACCTTAGAGAAAACATCCGTCTTAATTTCCCACTTATATTAAGAGAAAGGCTTAGTTCCTCAAAGTCACATGGTGAGTCTAATAAGACATTCTGTAAAATAATTTCGATTTCCAGACAATAATTAAGGCATTGAAAATAAAATTAAAAGGGAATATATTGAATAATAAAATCTCATTATTTTGTCTCCCTCTCTTTTTATGAAAACTGATAAATTTTCAGGTTTTTCGGATGGTTCATAATAAGTATACGTCTACACATGTTCCCTTGGGATTAAGCCATCTGGGAAACTCACATATGTTCTGGGGATACTGTATCTCATTTGTATTCTAAAGTATTTCTGTTTCTCTATAACCTACATTTTTAAGTTATAATTACTGAACTATTCAGCATATTGCCTAATGGTTTTGAAAATACACTTGGCAAGATACCCAGGTGGCTGGGTGAGGTTGGGAACAATAAAGCTGCCAAATTAACTCCATTTAAGCTTTAAAAAACCTAAAGGCACTGAAATTTCAGTGTTTAGTATTAGCTAAACACTGAATTCTAGCTTAATCCAACCAATAGCATCAGATGAACTCTCCAAACCTCTGGAGGTGGACTCTGGGCTTTGGTATTTAAAAATGCCTGGATTGTGCAATTTTAAAAGTTATTGTGTTTTTGTATTCCTTTTCTAATATTTCATTGTTAGTATACAGAAATGCAACTGATTTCTGAATGTTAATCTTATATCCTGCTACTTTGCTGAATTTGTTGATCAGTTCAAGTAGTTTTTGGGTTGAGTCCTTAGGGTTTTCTGTATATATTATCATGTCATCTGCATACAGTGATAGTTTTACCTCTTCTCTTCCTATTTGGATGCTTCTTATTTCTTTTGTTTGTCTCATTGCTGTGGCTAGGACTTCCAATACTATGTTGAATAACAGTGGTGAGAGTGGGCATTCTTGTCTTGTTCCAGATTTTAGTGGGAAGGCTTTCAGCTTTTCTCCATTGAGTGTTATATTTGCTGTGGGTTTGTCGTAAATGGCTTTAATTACATTAAGGTATGTTCCCTCTATACCCACCTTGGTAAGAGTTTTGATCATGAATGGATGTTGTACTTTGTCAGATGCTTTCTCTGCATCTATTGAGATGATCATGTGCCTTTTGACTTTTCCTTTGTTAATGTGCTGTTGGTGGGAATGTAAGCTGGTACAACCACTATGGAAAACAGTATGGAGGTACCTTAGAAATCTATACATAGAACTACCATGTGAGCCAGCAATTCCACTCTTGAACATATATCCATACAAAACTTTCCTTAAAAAAGACACATGTGGAGTTCTTGTCATGGAGCAGTGGTTAACAAATCCAACTGGGAACTATGAGGTTGCGGGTTCAATCCCTGCCCTTGCTCAGTGGGCTAAGGATCCTGTGTTGCTGTGAGCTGTGGTGTGGGTTGCAGATGCAGCTCGGATCTGACATTGCTGTGGCTCTTGTGTAGGCCAGAAGCTACAGCTCCAATTAGACCCCTACCCTGGGAACCTCCATATGCCACGGGAGCAGCCCAAGAAAAGTAAAAAAGACAAAAAAAAAAAGACACATGCACCCACATGTTCATTGTAGCACTATTCACAAAAGCCAAGCCAAGATATGGAAACAACCCAAATGTCCATTGACAGATGATTGGATTAGGAAGATGTGGTATATATACAGTGGAAGACTACTCAGCCATAAAAAAGAACAAAATAATGCCATTTGCAGCAACATAGATGGAAATAGAGACTCTCATTCTGAGTGAAGTAAGTCAGAAAGAGAAAGACAAATACCATATGTTATCACTTATATCTGAAATCTAATATAAGGCACAAATGAACCCTTCCACAGAAAAGAAAATCATGGACTTAAAGAATAGACTTGTGGTTGCCAAGGGAGAGGGGAGGGAGTGGGGTGGATTGAAGCTTGGGGTTAATAGATACAAACTATTACCTTTGGAATGGATTAGCAATGAGATCCTGTTGTGTAGCACTGGGAACTATGTCTAGTCACTTATGATGGAGCATGATAATGTGAGAAAAAAAATGAATACATGTATGTGTAACTGGTCACCATGCTGTACAGTAGGAAAAAAAATTGTATTGGGGAAATAACTATTTAAAAAATAATAATAAAATAAAATAATAAAAATAAAAATGCATGGATGCGTGGATGACTGTGACGTGCAACCTGGATGGAGAAAAACTGACCTCGCTCAATAATTCTCCCCTGTGCTTGAATTCTTTCTTTAACATCTGTGATAAACAATCTTTCATTCTTTTGTTGTTACTGTAGTATCATGGGTTTTCTTAGTTACCTTTATTGATGTGTAATTTATGTATAATAAAAGTTAGCAATGTTAACTGTACTATTTGGTGAGTTTCGACAATGAATGCAGCTGTATCCACCACCAAAATCATGATACTGGATATTTCTATAATTTCAAAAATTCCCTTACTCCTTTGCATTAAGACCCCTACAATCTTCCCTCACTCTTTAGAACGGTCTACTTTTCATACAGTTGACAGTGAGATTACCGGAGCAAAATTTTCTCTGTAGAAACATTTTAAACTATAAATTCAAATTATGTAATAGGTTTACGGCTATTCAAGTTCTTTATTTCTTCTTAAACGAACTTTAGTAGTTTGTATCTTTCAGGAAATTGTCCATTTCTTTGAAGATTCTGAATTTATGGACATGAGAATTTTTATAACATTTCCTTATTAGTCTTTTAAAGCCTATAATTTTTAGTGATGATCCCTCTTTTATTCCCAACATAAGCAGTTCACAGCGCTCTCTATCTGCTAATAATTCTGACTAAAAGTTAGCAATTTTACTTATCTCTTCAAACAGATAATTCAGATTTTCTACATTAATTTTCAGTTTTCAATTTCCCTGATATTTTTCTCTTATATTTATTATCTTCTTTCTTCCATTTACTCTGGGTTTAATTTGCTCTTTTTATTCTAGTTTAGGTAAAATTTTGTTTTATTCATTTTAGGCCTTCTTTTCTAATATAAGTGCTTAAAGCTGTAAGTTTCTTTCTAAGAACTGCTTTAGCTACATCCAAAACATTTTGATGTTGTGTTTTGATTTTAATTTAGTTAAAAAAGTATTTCTTAATTTCCCTTGTGATTTTTCTTTGACCTAAGGGGTTATTTAGAAGTGTGTTACTTAATTTACAAATATTTTGGTTTTTTTTCCATTCTAACTTTTTTTCTCTGTGTGCTTTATGTTGAATAATTTCTACTGTAATGTTTCTACCTCCATGGCTCTTGTCTTGGGCAGTGTCTCATCTACAGTGTTTATCCTATCAGGTGTATTTTTGAAAAGATTCAGATGCTGTATTTATCATCTCTACAACTTTAAAAATTTTTTTCATTTCGCTCATCAAATCCATCCTTTGGAGAAAAACCTACAGAATGCTCTAAATCATGAGACTTAATAAAACCTATGAAATCTTTAAATAAATAAATACCTTTGTTCACCAAATAGGTCTAAATATTAGAACCTTCCTCCTATTATGAGTTAGAGTCACATGAAAACACTCTAAAAGATATGAAGACAATTTATCATGGCTATTAAAATTTTTCTTAGGAGTTCTTATAGTGACTCAGTGGAAACAAATCTGACTGGTGTCCCTGAGGATGCAGTTTTAATCCCTGGCCTTGTTCAGTGGGTTAAGGATCTGGTGTTGCTGTGGCTGTGGCTGGTGGCTGTGGCTGTGGCTTGTGGCTACAGCTCTGATTCGACCCCTGGCCTGGGAACCTCCATATGCTGTGGGGCGGCCCTAAAAAGACAAAAGTAAATAAATAAATAAAATAAATAAAATAAATAAATAAATAAATAAATAAATAAAAGCTTTTTTAGAATTCCCCCCACTGTGGCTCAACAGGTTAAGTATCCAGTGTTGTCTCTATCATGGCTTGGGTCACTGCTGAGGCTTGGATTCAATCGCTAGCCCAGGAACTTCTATATGCCAAGGGTACAGGCAAACAAAAACAAAAACTCTCTTGCCTCCAGACTATTCTTATCCTTACCTTATGAGTCCCTTTCCCCAGACTGCCCTCTTTCTCCAAACATTCCTTTAGATATCCCTCCAGCTTTTTAGCAATCAACATAAGTGAAGCCCTAACAATGAATGCAAAGCAACAGGGCTATTCAATTACCTCCTCCCACATCCCAAACTCTAGTTGCATGTAAATATAAGTTAGATTTCATTACTTTTTTTTTTTTGGCTGTCTTGTCCTATTATGAGTCACATTGCACTTGAAATAAATCCCCATTGCCTATGAATATACTAGACACATATTATGTGTTCAATAAATGTTTGTCTACAAATCCTGAAAGCTGAGTCATTCAAGGCAAGGGAAAATATCATTCAGAGCAGTTAAATTCTTCTGAGTCGTTTGCTTACTTTGGACTGTAATTCCCTCCATGTCCTTTCCCATCTGACTGGCCTCTCTTCTTGACGTGAGGATTGAAGTGAAATAGGCGTTAAGACATTTTACTTTCTGCCATTCATGCTATTTCATGCTGTTCATCCAAATCAATGAAACAATGTTTTTTACTTTGTCTTCTTGTTCCAAATACAACTTTAAAAGTTCTTTTTGGTTGTTTACCAACAATATTTGTAAGACTCAACTCATTCCAGTAATTTGCCTTCTTCATATTTGTGGTAGATTACAGATGTCCATAGCTTTATCAATCCCACCAAGATGTGGGTGGGATTTCTTTCTCAAGCCTCTTGAAACTGATCTAGACTTGTGACTGCTTGGATCATAGGGTCCACGTGGTGGTGATAGACTGCAAAACTAGAGATAGCCTGACTCCTTGAAAATTTATATAGCAGATTCATATGCCCTCAAACCTTTGAACGTCCATTAGACATTTAGAGTGAAAAATTTCTATTTTGTCAAGACCACTATTATTTTGAGTCTCTATTAACGGAACTGAATCTTACCTCATGGAAAGAAACTCTTTGTTAATCAACATTAGCTCCAGAGTAGCAATTTCTAAGGAAATTTTAAAATTTTAAGTGTTGTTGTTCTTTTACTTTATATTTGTCGTTGAAAAGGGGTTGGAGGTGGGATGCAGAACTGACTCAAACAACAGCCTGGCAGGTATGCCTCTGGAACACAGCTCTTGAAGTTTACTGTAAGAGTTCTCAGGGTTTCCTAACTTCCTTATGAGACAACTGTAATTTTTATGACTTAAATTCTTATTTTCCTTTAACTTTTCTCTGAAAACCACTATGTCAAGCACACAGCCCCAAAATTCATTATTACAGTTTCCTCTGATTATTTTTTATCTGTCAGCTTTGTTTCTCTAATGTAGCAAGTACTATGAGGAAGGAAAACATAACTTAATACTTTTTGCAGTATTCATAGTATTCACAGTATTCACAGTATTGAGAACCCTGCAAAGTACATGATAAAACTGAATTATGTTCAAGCCTCTGATTTCGAGTCATTGGAAATATTGCCATTAAGTTGGCGTCTGTGTTTTTCTTTATATATCTCCTTATACTGCTTAGTGATTTTTTGTTTATGACTTGTTCTTCATTTGCAGGAATTCTTTTCCAAAAGGCATCATACATTTATTATCCATTTGAATGTTTTTCTGTGATACTTATTATCATTTTCCCTCAGAATAGTGAATATTGTAAATGGCTGCGCAGAGGGGAAGGCATAATATGTTGGGATTAAAAATTATATTTCCTTGAGAGAGGAATTACATTTGTCCAAGAATTTTTTTTTGTATTTTTGCCATTTCTTGGGCCGCTCCTGCAGCATATGGGGGTTCCCAGGCTAGGAGTCCAATCAGAGCTGTACCCACCAGCCTACGCCAGAGCCACAACAATGCAGGATCCGAGCCGCGTCTACGACCTACAGCACAGCTCAGGGCAACACCAGATCGTTAACCCACTGAGCAAGGGCAGGGATCCAACCCACAACCTCATGGTTCCTAGTTGGATTCGTTAACCACTGAGCCACGACGGGAACTCCCAAGAATTTTTTTTTTTAATTTCATAGGAAATCATACACCTTTAAGCATTAAACAACAGCAAAAATCTCATCTAACCTCTATATAATACAGACAAGTAACAGAAGCTCCATATATTTTCCTCCAGCAAAATAAAATATATGGTTAAGAATATGTGCAAATCATGTTCTAACCAAAATTATGCATACTTTTCAAAAAGCTTAGATACGTAATTCTGAATTCATTCAAAATCTTAAGAAAACTTCAATAGAATAAAAAAATAGAGAGAGAGAGACTTGAAAAATAAGACCATAAATGCTTTGGGTGGCTTCCGGCAAATATTAAATAATTAGATCCTGCCTCATGATTAATATGTTAAAATGTACTGTAGTCATGTTAATGTTTTGGCAAAAACAGACTTACCTCATTTTCCTGGTTATCATTCATCATTTAAAAAAATCACATCAATAATTGTGATGTACTAGAAGTTATTGTGGAAGACTATATAGTTACTCTGTTTGAAGTCAGGTAAAGCAAAACCTGGTCTACAAGTTTAAGCCTATTAGATAAAAATGATGAAAGTCAAGTTCATAGAGAGATTAAAAAGTAAAAATATTTAGCAGTTCCTCTGTGGTTCAGCGGGTTAAGGATCTGCTGCAGCTTGGATTGCTGCTCTGGTGTGGGTCCAACCCCTGTCCCAGGAACTTCTACATGCCACAGGTGGGGCCAAAAATAAATAAATAAATAAAATACAAAAAAAAAAAGTAAAAATGTTTAAGCTCTGACCATTCTTCCCCTTCTGTATGGAAACAGTTCCATTTATAAGCACTGACTTAGGAACTATTACATATTAGTTTGGAAGCTCATTCAAGCAACAGACTGCACCTGAGGGCTGGAAGCTAAAAAATTACTCTGCATGGAGTTCCCGTCGTGGCTCAGTGGTTAACAAATCTGACTAGGAACCATGAGGTTGTGGGTTTGATCCCTGGCCTTGCTCAGTGGGTTAAGGATCTGGTGTTGTCGTGAGCTGTGGTATAGGTTGCAGATGTGGTTCAGATCCCGCATTGCTGTGGCTCTGGCGTAGGCTGGCAGCTACAGCTCCGATTTGACCCCTAGCCTGGGAACCTCCATATGCCACGGGAGTGGCCCAAGAAATGGCAAAAAGACAAAAACAAAAATTAAAAAATAAAAAATTACTCTGCATAAACCTCGTCCTGGCTGCTCTAAGACAGTGTTATCCTGACCCTTGAGTTTTTTGTGATCTGCCAGGGACAGTACTTGTAACAGACTTTAGAATCTGTGTTTGACTCTAGGCAAGTTCCATTCATTAAATAAAAGTTTAACGTTCACTTCCTGCCTCCTTCGTTCCCTTTTCTCCCTGGTTGGTATTTCTTCTAACCATATTGCCTCCTCTAAGAACAGAGATCTTCAGTGATAGACCCTCTTTCTATCCAAACAGGGACAGGTATCAAGTTACTTAGGTCTTGACCATCTTGTTCAAACCAATGATCACCTAGTTCTGCAAATTAAATCATTTTTCTGTGGAATAAAAATTGGGAGCCTGGTTAAAGTAATTCTTCCTACTAGGAAGAGCTGAAGTGTCTTTTAGAGCCAATCAATCCTACAAGTGGCTTTGAAAGTGGAAGCATTTTACAGGGACTGAGGAAGCCAAGTGAAATGGACCAATCAGCTCCCACACTCTCTCTTCCTTGATTCATTCTGCTTATTGCTTTTATCCTATGTTCGGTTCTGAGGTCCAGGTACCCATACTCCCAAGTGCAGGGTCATTGACCCTCCTGACCTTCCTTGTGCCACTTCTGGTCAGATTCTCACCATAATCTACCCATCTCCCATGTGAGATCACAGTGCAGTTTTTTTTTTTTTTTTTGGTCCTGTCCTGGCTGGAACCTAAGCTTCATGTCCCCTACCCCTCAAGCGCCTCACTATAGGGCTTAAGCCGAGAGGGCTGCCGAGTCTGTAAAGTTAGAGATGAGAAAAGGAACAGTCACAGAGAAAGGGAAGCACAGGGCCCTGAATCTGCTCATGTGCCAGGGGTGGTGATGGGATGATGATGATGATCATTAATAAGGATGATCATGACTGGAAAACCAGCATATGTACACTCTGAGAAATGTGTAATAACAAGGCAAGAAAACTGACAATATGAGATAAGAAAACAAAAACTAAAAAACCCCTCGTTGTTGCAAGAATACAACAAAAACTCAGTTATCCGGAGCCCTTAGGAATAAATAACAACTACTTAGCAATCGCCAGTGCAGCAGGCATGTTGCTACCTTTGAGGCTGAGGAGTAAAGATTAACTCTGGCTGCCTATAGTAGCCTCTCTCCTGATAATGTGCTAGGGATATCAATGCTAATAATAATTGTTGGTGTTTAATGAACTTTTATTATGAGATTAAATACTGTACATTATATTATTTAATCATAACATCATCACCCCAGTCTATCAGTAGGAAAGGTATTATTGTTATCCTCATTTTGCAAATGAGGAAACAGACTTGGAGATGTTTAATAAATTATCTAATGCCAGAACTGGAACCCAATGTCTGTTTGATTGCAAAGCCCAGTCTATGCTACTTCTAGCTGCCACAGGGTGATACATACCAGTAGGCTCCAGGTGAGTTATACTCCAGCTGAGTTAAAACACACTGATCAGGTGTGATGAAAATGGTGCGGGATGCGAAGGGGATGTATGGTTGAAAACCTTGGTCCAAAACTAGGTTCTATAATTAAGATACACTTTAATTCTAACCTTCCTGGAAATGAAGTAAAAAAGAAATCAGGTTTTTTTCCTTTGATGCAGAGCTCTCTTTACTTATTTGACAAATTAAAGCCCAGAAAGCACATTAAAAGTTTCATTCATCCAAACACGTTATCTGTGAGCCTGCACTGTGCTCTTATTTTGTGGGATGGGGGGACTATAAATATAAGATCAACTTTTTCATTTTGAAGGAATTTATAGATTAAGGAAAAGATAGCTATGTAAACAGACAATATCAATATACTGTGAAAGGCAAGCACTGGCTTTGAGGGTACATAGAGTAGAAGGTCATAGGCCACCCTGGAGGACTTGGGGAAGTTTTCCAGGTGATTCTGAGTTGAATTATGATGACTAGTTGAATTTTCCACGCAAGGAAAAGAAGGAAGAACATTTCAAAGAGAAAAGCCCAGGTGAGAAGACTTGCATTTGAGATGGCTTATTCTAGAACATGGCCAGAAGCAAGGCGTGAGATAGGATGAGGAGGTAGGTGGATTATAAAGAGATTTTAATGTATTCCAAAATGTTTAGATTTTACCCTAATGACACTGTAAGAGCCAAGGGAAGGTCACAAGGGAATGAATAATCAGGCTTTTGCTTTGATAGCTGATTTTGGAAATAGTGTGAAAATAAGAGAGTGAAGCCACAAAAATCCAGTCATAAGTCTTTTGCAAAAATCCAGATGAGAAGCAATAAACCTGAATTTAGGAGATAGAAGCTGGTAGAGATAGAGGTGGATATAAGAGGATGATTCCCAGGTTTCTGTCTTGAGTAAGCAGAGATGCCATTCCCTGAATCAAAGAAGCATCAGGAGAGCAGGACTATTAACACTGAGCTCAATTCATACCACTGTCCTTGAGGTGTTAGTGGCACAGCCAGGGAACTTTTATGCAGAAAAGGGATACTTTCCATCTGGTTAAACAAGAATTCATGGCAGAAATTGAATTTTTATGCAAAAATATCATCTTTGCTAAAAAGATGCTTGGAATCTAAAGTGTATGACTCACCTAGTCTTGAATTGTTTGCTTTAGAGATCCTGTCCAAAACCGAGCTGAGACAACTGATATTCAGGAAGAATTATCTAAGGACATCATGCCAATCATTTATTTCTAGCCACGTGGTAGAGTTATATATATATGTGTATGTGTATTTATATATGTGTGTACATATATATACACATACATATATAATATGTACACACATATTATCATATATATATTATCATGTATACATATATTATAGTATCTGGCATTGCCTTAGCTGTGGGATAGGTCACAGACATGGCTCAGATGTGGCTTTGCTGTGGCTGTGGCTGTGGCTGTGGCTGGCAGCTGTAGCTCCTATTGGACCCATAGGCTGGGAACCTCCATATGCCATGGGTGTGACCCTAAAAAGCAAAAAAAAAAGACCATGAAGAGAAGGAAATTGTGAGGCTAAATTAATATTCTACATTGTTTTCCTTTCCAGGAATCTGCTGATTCATAAATGGCATTGGTGGAGAGAATGAAAAGAAAAGTAGGAAGTAGCTGCTTAGAGGCAGAGAATATGAGTAGAGCTTTTACAGTTTTACAGGACTAAGAAGGTAAAAATTGATATTCAAGGCTAGCCAGGAGAGAGGAGCCCTAGAAAACACCCAGGCTTTCAGCTGACTCTGAAGAAGTATGATCTATGACTATGGCCAAACTGGAAAAAAAAATCAGGCCTTATAAAGCATAAAACCTACCCTCAATTAGCTGTGTCCCTAACTGGATTAAGGTAATTGTTTCTTACTCTGTCTACCACAAATTAAAAAAAAAAAAAATTCTTCCCCAGATGTATATAACATAATCTGAGTTTGTAACAAAGTGTCAATATAAAGTTTATATAAGGGAAACTATATTTTAGCACATCACTATAAAATTGCTGAAAACCAAAGACAGAGATAACATTAAAAACAGCCAGTACAGGCCAATATCCCTGATGAATATAGATGTGCAAATTCTCAATAAAATACCAGCAAACTAAATTCAGCAGCACACTAAAAGAATCGTTCACTGTGATTAAGTGGGATTTATCCCTTGGATTCAAGGATAGTTCAACATATGCAAATCAATCAATCAACGTGATACATTGCTTTAATAGAATAAAAGAAAAGAATCATATAATCAACCCTGTAGACAAATAAAAATCATCTGACAAAATTCAACATCCATTCATTGTTTTTAAAAAACCTCTACAAATTAATATATAGGCAAGAATATACCTCAACACAATAAAGCCCATATATGACAAGCCCACAGCTAACATACTCAGTGGCGAAAGTTTGAAAGGATTTCCTCTATAATCAAAAATAATACAAGGGAGCCCACTCTCAACACTCTTGCTCAACATACCACAGAAGTCCTAGCTAGAGCAATTGGGCAAGAAAAAAATAATATCAGAATTGGAAAGAAAGAAGTAAAATTGCCCCTACTTGTAGATGACATGATTTTCATATAGAAAATCCTAAAGATTCACCAAAAAAACTGTTAAATTTAATCCATGAATTTAGTGAAGTTGCAGGATACAAAATTAACATATAAAAATAAGTAGCATTTTTATATGCTAACAACAAATTTTCTGAAAAAGAAATAAAGAAATCCACCAATCCCATTTACTGTAGTATCAAAAAAAAATGCATAGGAATAAATTTAACCACTGAGGTGAAAGATCTCTACTGTGGAAACTGCAAGATACTGATGAAAGAAATCAAAGACACAAATAAATAAGAAGGTATCCCATGTTCATGGACTGGAAGAATTAATATTTTTTAAATGTCAGTACCACCAAAAGCCAGCTACAGATTTCACAATCTCTAGCAAGATTCCTATGGCACTATTTTTTTTAATAATAAAAAAAAAGAAAAAAACCCCTAAAATTCATTTCTGCTTAGCCAAAGAAATCCTGACAAGAATAACAAAGCAGGAGGCATCACACCTTCTAATTTCAAGCTCTACTGTAAAGTTACAGTCATCAAAACAGTATGGTACTAGCATAAAAACAGACACGTAGACCAATGGAACAGAATCAAGAACCCAGAAATATACTCAAGCATCTATGATCGACTAAAAATAAACATGTGGGAGTACATCAAACTAAAAATTAAGCTTTAACTTTAATTTCATTCTTCATTTTGCCACATAGAGATTTTTTTACTTTCCTTTTTGAGCTCAGCTCTTCTATTAGATGCTGTTGTGTCCCATGTCTTAGCACAGAATCTACATGTGAAAGGCTACCTAATACCCTCACTTCTGGTTTTCTGCCTGGGAGCTTTACATGGGCCGTGAACACACTCAACTTGGAGGCAGAGCAAGCTAGAAATTCCAGGGAATTCATGCCCCCAACACATCTCTTAATCTATGACAGATGGGGATTTGATAGATAAATACCCTCACTTCCTCACCACTCGGTTGGGATAACTCAGGTGTAGTCTATTAAGTTTCAGTTGCTCCCAGTGGAAATTTGTTTCATTACTCACTCTTTAAGGCTTTCTTTCATTTCTTATGTTTTCATTTCCAGGAAGCTATTAGTGTTTCCTGGGATTAGTGCCTAAACTATTGGCAATTAAATCTTTGTCTCCAGGACTGCTTCTGGAGCATAGACATCATCAGCTAAAGCTAATAATAGATATCATCAACTAAATAATAATAATAGACATCATCATCTAATAATAGACATCATCAGCTAAAGTTAATAACATGTATAACCTGTGACCCAGCAATTCCTCTCCTGAGTGTATATTCAATGGATATACATACAATTATATGGCAAATAACATGCACAGAAACATCTGTAAGATAAATATACATTATGCTCCAAGTTGGAAACAACTGTTCACCAACAATAAGATAAATAGATGGTGGTATAGTCACAAAATGGAATACTATACATCAAAGTAAATGGATGAACTGTCACTAAACATAACAACATAGATAAATCTTGCAGCTATAATGTAGGTTTAAGAAGCCAGACACAAAAATTTATACACTGTTTAATTCATTGAATTCCTACATCGTAGTATTGGTATTGTATTGTTATAGGGGCAAAAAATGCAGCCAAGGGTATGAACTTTATAAATAAGTGGAAAATGAAATATTTTATACTATAATTAAAAAAAATAAGTAAAAGGTAATTGAGTTTTCATCTCCTTAAATATGATGAATTTGTTAGGTGATCACATATGTGAGGACATTTCTTATTTCATATTATGAGGCTTAAAAATTCCAGAATACTCCCTTATTTACTGATGAGCTTTATAATGTTAATATCTTAGTGGCCTTTTTTCTTAGCATCTGATTAATTACATGTACACAATGACATCCATGCTTTGTATGTGACTCTCATTTTAATTGATGCAATTAAAAATAATATGGCACAGGTTTTTCAAGTTTAACACGCTAAAATTAATAAGTGGATGGTTCACATTTTAAGTCATCAACATATCAAAAAGCAACCAGGGCAATCGCGGGTAACTTTTGGTTGAGGTAATTGGTTTGCTGATCCAAATTGAACCCTTTGGGGTCAACAATTTCTTCAGTAACCATATTAGCATATTTTAATACCTGTTGAATCTAGAGACTCACTAATATGCTTAGTAAATGGAATTGCTATTTACAGTTATTACCATATTCAATCTTCATCCTGGCTGCAGGTCTCTGAAAGCATTATTAAAATGCCATTGCAGTAACAGAATCTCTGTGAGTGTTTAAGTCTGCTATAGAGCAAATAGGAAAATATAGTCTCTCCTTTTGGAGAGAACTTTTTCCTTTTAGGCATGGGCTCCTGCGTGAGTTTCCTGAGACAGTTAAATGTGGGCTCTGGATCACGTTGTATGGTTTTGAATTTTGGCTCCATTACTTAGTAGTAGGGAAGGCTTTGGCCAGTTGTTAACCTCTCTGTGCCTCAGTTTCTTCATCTGTAAACTCAGAATAATAACAGCACAAATTTTTGTGAGATTTAAATAAATGCAGTGCTCTTCGAACTGTACTTGACATAAAGGTAGGTACTTTCATTTATTCAACTAGTATTTATTGGGCACCTGCTATGTGCCAGGAAATATCTAGGCACTTGGGTAAAATGTAAATGAAACAAGGATTCCTGCCCTAGTGAAGTTTATTTATATTCTAGCCAAGGAGACAAACAAAAAACATGATAAATAAGCCATGTATGTTAGAAGATGATGGAAAGCATGGGAAAAAGCACATGCAGAGTAGGGCAAGGGAGGTCTGGGTGCCATTAGGCACCAGGAAGATTGTAATGAAAAAAGTGGTCAGAGTGGGTCATGTAGAGAAGGTAAAATTTGAGAAACGGCTCGAAGGAGGCAAGAGGGTTTAGGTAGTGGGATCTGGGGGAGGAGAGCTTCACCAAGAGGAAAGAGCTGTGCCAAAAATATTCGGCATATTCAAAGAATAGTTGGAGGTCAGTGTGTTTGGGGCTGATTGTGTGAGGGGTTGTAGTATCATGGGTAAAGGGCATCCTAGGCCATTATAAAGGCTTTGGCTTTGAGTAAAATTATTGTTTGGGTTTTTTTTTTTTTTTTTGGCCACATCCATGGCATTCAGAAGTTCCCAGGCCAGGGACTGAACCTGCACCATAGCAGTGACTACACTGAATCCTTAATCTGCTGAGCCATCAGGGAACTCCTCAAATTGTTGTTGATATTGTTAATTATCATTCCTCTCTCCAAAACAGGACATCTAATCTGTAGATGCTTTTTGAAGTATTTCTATCCTAGGCCCTTGGTACCCAAGTGACAATCAGTGAAATATGTTATAAGATTGGCCATGGCTCCTTTCAAGGTCACAAAACTTGCCAAGATTACCAAGGATAAAAGTCACGAGTTGTTGAGCCAATCAAGGCAGTAGTAGATCTGGCCAATGTGAACATGTGTCCCAGTGCTGATGCTGGAGGCAGTGGGGTTGGATGTTGGCTGAGTTTATCACTCTTTAGAAGCATTTCTCTATTGGCGTGAGAAGATAGTCACCAGCTCTGTGGTCAGCAATAACTCAAGGAGATGGATCACATAGACACTTCCATACCACATTAGGTAGGGATGGGATATTGGCTTAAATGGGAAAGAAGGAATGTGGTGTAAGAAATTGGAAGAGTCCTTTGTTCTCTCTCCTTTCTGTGTGTTCCCAATTCCTGCTCCATATTTCCAAAGCATAGTCCTAGCAAACCTATGCTGTGCATGGCCTACATGTGTGTGAGCAGCCTGGTGTGTGTCTGTGCACCCGTGCATCTGTGTAAATATTAAGCAGTGCCTGCCGTTGGAGCTGTCCATGGTCAGTTATCAGTGGAATGTATTAGCAGCGGTTTCAGCAAATTACAGGAATAAGTTAGCTAAAGAGTTCACAGGGGTCTCCAGAGGGCTGAGAAAAATTTAATTGCCTATTTTTGCCTGTGCCTGGCTTTTGGAGAATAACATCAGCTGTGTTTTGAATAAGAAGCATTCCTCACTTCATGATTCTCCAGGTAACCGGCCAGTTTCCACTGCTGAATTGATTTTTGTCCAAGTTTTCTGTGCATATTAAATATGATGTGGTGACTCACTGTCTCCCAAGTTCTCTGAGGTTCATAACTGGGGTAGATTCTCCAGCTTGAATCAATGTGCTTCTGTTCCCTGTCTCTCCTTGCTCATGGGACTGCATTGTCCTTTGTGGCCTGGGGGCCACACATGGGGAAAGAGTCCTCTTCCTCTTAGCATGCCCTGTGTGCAGCCTGCCCTCCTTCAGAAAGTTGTGGGGTGTTTGTCAAAATGTGCATGAATGCAAACACTTTTGTGTTGTTTCAGCCATTTACAAATAATTTAACAGCCTACAAATTATTTAAAAGCAATCTAGCCAGAGTTCTGAGAACCTCCAGTTATATTTTAGTCTCTGCTGCCATGACAATCTTTGGGCATATTTTTCCACTCTTCTGGGCACTTCATTGAATTTTCCTATTGTTTCCTACACCCAAAGTATGAGATGTTCCTATGGTCTTCTAATCAAATGTATGAGATGTTCCCATTGTCTCTTACATCTAAGGTTGTGGAAAACGTGGTCTTTCTTTTCTTTCTTTCCTCTGGCTTTTCTGTTTCACCCAACAGAATTCCACCAAAGAAAGCTTTCTTATGACAGCTCCCTCAACATTTTCTTGGCTATTCCCTCCCCCAACCGACAGTAATTACTATGGCCAGGGGCTCTCCCTTCATAATCCTCAGAACAAGCCTTCAGGTAGGCATTATGAACCTGTCGTTACCAGTGAGGAAACTGAGGCATGAAGCAGGCAACTCCATGGCTCAAGGCCACAAAACTACCAAGGCAAAAGGTTAGGATTTGAATCTAGAACTTCTGTTCCTCCGCCCCATCCCTTTCTTGCTTTGCCTTTTCTGCCAGATGGTTCCTTACTCTCAGAATATTCTCTGTCATTTGTCCACAGGCTGTCTCCATTTGCTTTGTCTGGATCTTTAGACTCGATTCCTCCAGAGTCTACCCTAGCCCATCTCAACATATCTGTGAGTGGCATAAAGGAAAGCCATGCTTATACAGCCTGACAGATGCAGCACCAGTCAACCTCCCCCTCACCAGTGACTGTTGCTGTGTATCCTGACGTGGCTGACCGGGAGGGTGTGTGCTAGAGAAGGTACTGAGCCCAGCCAGATCTCAAGGACTGGATCATCTCCACATTAGGACAGGACTGGCTTTGCTCTCCCTGGAGTGCAGGAGAAAGACAGGGCTTCCTTTATTTCCGAAGCCAGGGTCTTAGGACTTTAGCCGTGCTAAAGGAAAAGAGTGAGGGAGGGTGGCATTTATACCAGTGGGAAGTTGACAGTAATGTCTCTAAATGAAGGAAACTCAGGGAGCCAGAAATTGAATTTTGCATCTTCTACAACCAGCTGCCAAAAGCACTCCCCCTTTTAAAATGTTGCCAAAATATCGGCTGCCTCTGTACCTCGATGCCAAATAAAAACGTGGAGACAGAGTTGGAGGAAACAGAAAAAGTAGCTTTAATTGTCAGGCAAAGAGGGGAACACAGCAGGCTAGTGCCTCAAGGACTGTTCCCCCCATTTCTCCCCCCTGCCAGAGGTGGTAGTGAGGAGTCTTATAGTGCTTGAGGAGCAGGGAGAGGTCAACTCCTGGACATTTTCCTGATTGGTGGGTAGTGAAGTCACTGGGAGTCAACATCATCAACCTTCTGGTTACAGCGGGTCTGAGGTCTCCCTACTTGTGGCCAGCATACAGTTGACTTGTTCCACCCAGTGGGGGCTTAAGCACCTGCAAAACAGCTTCAAGGATATGGCTCCGATGATAGTCTATAGTCTTTGAAGAACTGAATCCTTGAGTTTGTTGAATAGCTGAATTATTATTATTGCTGTTTTCTTTTTTCTCTGTATTTTCTTACTTTTCTGATTAAATTGGTTCTTGACTAAAAAGTTTTTTCTGTAGATAAAAAGGCAGTTGGAGGACATGAGTGGGGGTCCGCTCTGGGAAGGCCTCCCAGGGTCCTTCTTGGTTACAAAATGACTTCCTTAGGTTTCAGTGGGAGCTGGCTTCTGTGGTGTGTGCATATGTCTATAGAGGTAGCTCTCTTTCCCAGAAAGTGGGATCTGTGCAAGTCCAACTAAACCTGGGAAAACTGAGAACATATCCGCAGTGCCCATCCCTCTACACACGTGCTTCAAGGCCTCCTTCCTTCCTCCATCCTCTGGCTGACCTCACCTACCACTCTTTCTCTCTCTAGAGTTTTTATTTCCTCCCTCTTCCTTGTCCTTTCTATCTTGAAAATGTTTTTAAATGTGTCTCTGTCAGGAGTTTCCATCGTGGCTCAGCAGTAATGAACCCAACATATCCATTAGGATGTGGTTTGATCCCTGGCCTCTCTCAGTGGGTTAAGGATCTGGCATTGCTGCAGCTGTGGCATAGGCCTGCAGCTCCAGCTCTGATTCATCCCCTAGCCTGGTAACTTCCACAAGCTGGAGGTGCAGCCCTAACAAAAGGCAAAAAAAAAAAAATATGTGTCTCTGCCACTCTCTTATCATATTCTCTCTTGCTATATTCATAGCCAAACTTAAAAAGAAAGCTGGGAGTTCCCGTTGTGGTGCAGTGGTTAACGAATCCAACTAGGAACCGTGAGGTTGTGGGTTCGGTCCCTGCCCTTGCTCAGTGTGTTAACGATCCGGCGTTGCTGTGAGCTGTGGTGTAGGTTGCAGACGCGGCTCAGATCCCGCATTGCTGTGGCTCTGGTGTAGGCCAGTGGCTACCGCTCCGATTAGACCCCTAGCCTGGGAACCTCCATGTGCCATGGGAGCGGCCCAAATAAATAGCAAAAAGACAAAAAAGAAAAGAAAAGAAAAGAAAGCTGTATACAACTCACCACACCTCTATGCATTCTTTTCTAAATCAATCTAAATTATTCTCTTAAGGATTATTATAAGTTCCTAGTCACTCACCTGATGGTTTCTGCTCCTTCCTCCTGGAATTTCTGCAGCTTTCAGCACCTTAGCAGCACCCTTTCCCTTGTTTTGAGAGTATCCCCCTTTTCTCCTTCTAACACTCCCCCTCGCCACTTCAGATCATTCTGTCCCCTCTTTCACTCTCTGAGATTCTGGCTTTATGTGCATCTACTCCAAGAGACTCGGGAACGTAATAGAGTTGTTATGCAGATAGCTTTGAAATATCTATGTCTAGTTCTACCCTATCCTTTCTCTAGATCCCAGCCCTACATGTGTATCTGTTCAATAGTTCCACCTAGATGTCCCGTGGTCACCCTAAAGTCAAGTTGTCAGAACGGGAGTTCCTGTCGTGGCTCAGTGATTAACGAATCTGACTAGGAACCATGAGGTTTTGGGTTTGATCCCTGGCCTTGCTCAGTGGGTTAGGGATCCAGCGTTGCCATGGCTGTGGTGTAGGCTGGCAGCTGTAGCTCCAATTAGACCCCTAGCTAGGGAACCTCCATATGCCACGGCCCTAAAAAGACAAAAGACAAAAAAAAAAAAAGATGTCAGAACAAAGACATCATAATTTTTCCCAGCCTTAGTCCTTCCTGATGCCCTCATGTTGAGTGATAATATCATAATTCTGTGAATTGCTAGGACATAGAACCCAGTCCCCCAGTGTTTTTCCTTATTCTTCAGATGATGTAGATTTTCTTGTGACATGTTTGCCATGAATATTTTCCCTTCTATTCTTACTCATGTCCCTCTTCACTGAACTGTCTCTAACCTAGTTTCCTTCTAGGGCTGAATTCTCTGTACTCTGGGTACAATTTCTGTCCACTTTCTTGCAAGTTGCTGCCGGACTCATCTTCCAAAAAGACTTCCACTCATCACCTCAATACTCTTCTGGCTCCTCACTGCCAGCATAAGAGAGCCCACACCCCATGGTCTTGCATTAGGCATGACCCTGCTAATGTGAGGCTGCCTCCTCCACCTGCCCAGGCTTATCTTCTACTTCATTCCCATGTAGACCTACACACCTGAAATTTCACTGCACTTCACTTTCCAAATCTTCATTGTACCCAACTCACCTATCTTCCTTCCTACCTTCATGCCTACCCTTCATCCTCATTCTTTCCTTTAGAAATACTACCACCCCCTTTTATCCTGCTTCATTCAGGAATCCTTCTTTAATAACCCCTGATGGAATAGCTTCAGCCCCATGGCCATCCTAGAGTACTAGGTGTCTCTACTTCTTATGGGTTATTACACACATTCCTAATGGATTCCTCCCTACATGGTCCCATACATTGGTTATTTGTAAAAGTGCTCTTTTTTTCTCCCCTACTACTCTTTCTGCATTCTCCATGACACTTAAGATAAAATATCCCACTTAGTCATTGAATAAGAAAATCGTGTGTGTGTGTGTGTGTGTGTGTGTGTGTGTGCGCGTGCGTGCATGTGGAACTGAGCAGACCCATGTAGGTGCCTTCCCAGTAACAGACCCCTCTATGTTCCTGCTTATTGTTTACTGGGAAAGAGGCTATGGAAATACACCTTCTAGACCCTCCATGTAGAACAAAGATCGGGCCCTAGCAGTTAGTAAAGAATACAGGGGGAATAAAGAATGTAGAAATGAAGGCAGGATAATCAGGCAGGAGAGTAGCCATAACTTAAATGATAAATCAATCAAAAGGACTCTAGTTCTGTTTCAAAGGTAAAGTCTGATACACATTCCCTAAGTTTTTTTTGCAGATATTAAAACCTCCAACAGATGGAGGAAGCTAACTTCATGATGACTATGAGCAACATAACCCTTAGACTGGCTGGAGACTAAGAATTGAAAATACTGACTTCCACAATATCACCCTGTTACCTCACCATCAACCCGTCAGGGAGTTAAGCCTGAGCTGATCACGCACCCTGCAGCCCTCTCCCTCACACTGTCTTTAAAAACCCTTCTCTGGAGTTCCTGTCATGGTGCAGTGGTTAACGAATCCGACTAGGAACCATGAGGTTGCAGGTTCAATCCCTGGCCTTGCTCAGTGGATTAAGGATCTGGCGTTGCCATGAGCTGTGGTGTAGGTCACAGATGCCATTCAGATCTGGCATTGTGGCGCTGGCATAGGCCGGCAGCTACAACTCCGATTAGACTCCTAGCCTGGGAACCTCCATGCGCCATGGAAGCAGCCCTAGAAAAGGCAAAAAACAAAAACAAAAACAAAAAAAGCCTTCTCTGAGAGCCCTTGAGGAATTTGGGTCTTTTGAGCATTGGTTGCCCATTCTTCTTGCTTGGCCCCTGCAATAACTGCCATGCTTTTCTTAATGACTTGGTGTCAGTGGACTGGCTTTGCTGCATGTAGGGGAGTGGACCCAAGTTGTTTATTAACATGTGTAAGGATAGGGGGCGAGGTTGCACAAGAAAATTCATTGAGATGTGGAAAGAAAATTTAGGAACTTCAACTTACATTTATTTTATTTTGCTCTTTAGGGCCATACCCGAAACATATGGAAGTTCCCAGGCTAGGGGTAGAATCGGAGCTGCAGCTGCTATCCTATGCCACAGCCACAACAATCCCAGATCCAAGCCATGTCTTCAACCTACACCACAGCTCACAGCAATGCCAGATCCTTAACCCACTGATGGAGGCCAGGGATCGAACTTGTGTCCTCAAGGGTACTAGTCGGCTTCATTTCCTCTGAGCCACAATGGGAACTCCTTACATTTATTTTAAATTTCTACTTTATGAATGTTTTATTGTGAAGTAATATTTAATAGTATTCATGTATTCAACATTTGATTGCAGTGTTCATTATATAAATATACCCAAGGGTTGTTTTAGATTGGATTCACTAGAAACAGACTCTGGGGTAGAAAGCTGCATTCAGAGGTTGATTGGGAGTGCTTGTGGGAGATATACCTGCCAGGAAAAAAGTTCTGTTTCTGAACTGAACTGTTATCATATGCAAGTCTGATGCATAGTGAGGCCGAACAATGTGGAAATGTTGGAGTTTGAAGCAGAGAAAGGTTTAATTTGGGGCCATGCAAGAAGACTGGTGGGTCATGCCTTAAAAAGCCCAAACTTCTTGAAGGCTTTTTAGCAAAGCTCTTTTATAGGAAAAGTGAGGGAGGGGCATGGCTAGTTGTTGCCAATTTGTCTGATCCTTTGTTCTTGGCAGTTGTCCACATAGGTCAGGTAACAGTCAGGTCATGATAGTTCTGTAAACCCTCATCAAAACAAATGTTAGGAGTTCCCGTCATGGCACAGTGGTTAACGAATCCGACTAGGAACCATGAGGTTGTGGGTTCGATCCCTGGCCTTGCTCAGTGGGTTAAGAATCCAGCAGTGCCATGAGCTGTGGAGTAGGTCACAGACGCGGCTCGGATCCCGCGTTGCTATGGCTCTGGTGTAGGCCAGCAGCTACGGCTCTGATTTGACCCCCAGCCTGGGAACCTCCATATGCCATGGGAGCAGCCCAAGAAATGGCAAAAAAGACAAAAACAAACAAACAAAAACAAATGTTATTCTCTGTTCTGAACTACTTCACAAGTCCCTTAAGCAAAGCAGCAATATTATCCCTCATTTTACTTGTTCAGGTTTCAAAGGATGGCCTTTTTCTCTCTGAGGTCTAGACCCTAGCTAAGAGGAGGATGTTCCTGCACACGCCACTTACCCTGACCAGGAGTGTTTGTCCAACACCCAGTCTGGGTCCTCCATCCAGTGCCCAGGCTCAGCTGAAGACGCAGATCTCAGCTAAATGGGCCCTCAAGGCCAGGTCCCCAGACCCTGCCGGGAAGCCATCATTGAGGGAGAAATGCACCCAGGACTCAGACAGCCCCCAGGCTCCTCAGGCTTCTTAAATGAGGTGGGGAGGTGTCCCATGAGCTGTGACCCAGAGACAATGCCTCTGCCATTAGGTTGCAAATGTGGGGGCCTGGATCCAGCCAGTGGGTGCCTGGGCCAAGGGCTCTAGAGCTCTGCCTGTCCCTGGGCTACCTGCTCTCGAGGCTGGAGGGCCTGAAGGGCCCTGGGGAGATGACCACGATCTACCTCTCACTGCCATGAGGACCACTCCAAGACCCACTGTTGGGGGAGCAGGACCATGAATGGTTCTCACTGCTAAAGGATGCTCAAGGCGAGGTCGTGCACTAAGGGTCTCACATTAATAGCACAAGCTAAGGGCTAGGCTCTTGCCCCACCCCTATACCAAACTGGGGTCTGCTCGCTGGCTGTACGGCAAAGCCCATTTACTGACACTGGGTTGCAGCGCAGGAAAGTCGGCGTTTATCACAGGGTGCCCAGTGAGGAGTACCAGCAGCTCATGCTCAGGAGACCTGATCTCCCCAGTGGTTTGAGGGGAAGGGTTATTTATTTATTTACTTATTTATTAGTTATTTTTGTCTTTTGTCTTTCTAGGGCCGCACCCGCAGCATACGGAGCTTCCCAGGTTAAGGGTCTAATCAGAGGTGTTGCAGCCGGCCTACCCCACAGCAGTGCTCCCGGGGAAGGGTTTTTTAAAGGCAGTATTTGGGCGTGAGAGCTGCAGGGTGCGTGACTTCCTTCTGATTGGTTGGTGATAATGTAACAGGGTGGTGTTTTGGGAATCTCAGCTCTCAACCCTCAGCCTTCTGATTCCAGCCAGCCT
The DNA here is from genome assembly GCF_016906955.1 of Phacochoerus africanus. Classification (NCBI taxonomy): domain Eukaryota; kingdom Metazoa; phylum Chordata; class Mammalia; order Artiodactyla; family Suidae; genus Phacochoerus; species Phacochoerus africanus. The sequence continues at coordinate 56,377,989 of NC_062545.1, forward strand.
GGGGTCTGTATGCGTGTGATCAGCATAGAGTCACTGTCCTCCCTCTGGGTGGTGGATGGGGGGGGTCTTAGTCCTAAAGAACAACTCAAAGATATCCATCAAATTGTTCTGTATATCCCGTGAGGAAGGACTACGTCTCTGTTTTATCCCTGAAGTAGTGGCATTACCTTTCTTGTTTAACTGCTTTTCCTTTTTCTCTGCATTCCCTCCCTTCCCTAACAGTAAGTGCTTGAGTCTTCTTTGGAACTGAAGGAAGGTTCAGGAGACAAATGCCTTTTTCTACAAATAAGAAACGGAGGCAGCAGGGCTTTTGTACCCAGGAAGGACCTGCCTAGTTTCAGATCAGGCAGAGAGAGAAGGTGACCTGCAATGTGTTTGCAGCTGAGGTCTCTGCAGATTCAGCTGTGCGTTCTGGAGCTGGGAAGGCCCTTTGGAGTTTTCCTGAAATCTGTTAAGGAGGCTGGTGGGCTTCCTACCTCCACGCTAGCCAGGCATGAGGCATGGGCACCTTCCTGGGAAGAGCGAGTACCTCCCTGGAGGGAGGCAGATTTCCTTCAGTTGAAGGCAATTCCCAGTAAAGCATGCAGCTGTGGCAACCAGCCACAGGGAGTCTGTGCATCAGCCCTGATGAGGGGACTGAAGGGGAGCATCACAGCGTCCACTACAGTGGCACAGCCTCATATTTTTCATTCTCTCTCTTTTTTTAACTGATAGGAATGCCATCAAAAAATACAGGACATCCCCATCAGAAAGCAGAGTAGGGAAGAGTTCCTGTCATGGCTCAGTGGTTAACGAATCCGACTAGGAACCATGAGGTTGAGGGTTCAATCCCTGGCCTTGCTCAGTGGGTTAAGGATCCGGCAGTGCCATGAGCTGTGGTGTAGGTCGCAGACGTGGCTCGGATTCCATGTTGCTGTGGCTCTGGCATAGGCCAGCGGCTACAGCTCTGATTCGACCTGTAGCCTGGGAACCTCCATATGCCACAGGAGCGGCCCTAGAAAAGGCAAAAACACACAGACACACAAAAAGAAAGCAGAGTAGGGAAACTGACATGGCATAAGGCCTCTCTGCTTTAGGCACTTTGTCAAGTACTTAGTTACTTCACTTAGTATGATCATCTCTAGGTCCATCCACATTGCTGCAACATTTCAGTTTCTTGAGAGCCAGAGGATACCCAAAGCCAGCCCATTGTGGGGCGCCAAGCTCTGGGAACCACCACCCTCTGAGAGGCCTGTCTGCTCACTCAGCTGCCTGGTGCGAATTAAAGCCCCATCAGTGTTCGACTGCCCACTGCCGCACATAGAGCCCTGCCAGTGCTAATCCGAAATGAAACAGCTCTTGATCATTGCGACCAAATTTCCCAATGCAAAAACAGCATGGGCTCAGGCCAGCTAAAAGGGGGCCATTTACCCAAATGCTAAGAGAAAGGGTGAGGGGGGCAACCACATGAGCCAATAACTTTATGTTGCCTTCATGACCTTGAAGCTATGCGTACAAAATCATCCTGCCTATTAAAAGCCCTGATTATCGATTCCTGTCTTGGTTGCTGAACTCTGTGCTCTACAAATACTCCAAGTTGGCTCCCCCTGTACAATCAGCTCTATGCTTTCATTTCTCTGTTTCCACTTTTTAATGACACAAATGGGCCAGATCGCCTCTCACGTCATCCTTATGCCAAGTTTCCAAGGAAGGCAAGTTCTGGCCAGAATCCCACCACACTCACACACACACCCAAATTATAGCTTTTTCCAAAGGCAAAAATGCTGTTGTGTCTGCTTGCTCCTGGGGCCCCTTGCATCTGCCTGTGTCTGTTCTCTGGACTTCAGTCCTCTGGCTGCTTCATGTTTGGAGATCCTCTTCAAGCCCATTCCAGGAAGACACAGGGTCTTTTCAAGCACCAGATTCTTTCCAAGTTCTTTCAAAGCTCAGATTCTGGGAATCTGTAGGAGTTTCCCTTTGGAGCCACCCCAAGCGACCAGCAGCCTAGTGACACTGACAAGACTTCCTGTCTTCCTGGTGCACTTACTAGAATCCCTGTTAGTTTCATTCGTGAGCTGGGCAAGAGGTAGAAAAATTCCAACCTGAAGAACAGCTGTTCACCCATTCTCTCTGACCCCTTTTGGCCCCAACTGACCCCAAAACAGAGTTCATAGAGATGCCTCTTGCAGAAATGGCCCATGCATTTGTTTTTCTCCCAGAGGAGATATTTCAGACTCTTTGAACCAGGAAACAATCATCTGTATCTTTTTAATTTTTTTTCCTGTGGAGCACGTATACCTTTTTCATTTGAGGTCATTTTACTAGTAATCAGAACTATAATAATATACAATTTTATAACACCCTTACCCAGGAATCTCATCGCACTTTATAAACAGTAAGTAATTGGAGAGGGACTGCTGTGTATTTATTTAATAATAGAGTTGTATCTTCTGTTTTAACAAAATGTTCAGTTCTTTACTGTTTATTGTCAATGTAATTTCCTTCACATAATACAAATTAATGAGGAGAGAAAAAAGCAAATTTGTTTTTCATTAGTTACTAATTTAAGGATTTCCAAGCTGATTAATCAGAGTTCTTCTGGCCCAACCCCCTTCCCCAGCTCCCATGCAGTTGACGGATCAGCCATTTTTTTTTCTTAAGACTATCATTTGTAGTTAAATGTTTGTTTTGGTTCCTTAACCTATACTAATTTTCTATTTGCTTATGCATCTGCATTTTTCATATTTCTCAGTTCTTTTCCTTCCTCTCGCACAAAACCCATGTACATGTGATACAAACACGCACACTGTCTCATTTTCATCCCTCTAGCAGCTCCTTTTTCATCTAGTCTCTCAAAATTATGCCTTTCTTTCTCTCTTTTGCTCTCTCTCTCTCTTTCTTTTTCTTTTTTTTTTTTTTTTTACTACCTTTGAATTTAACTCAGTGGCCTCAAGGGTGAGATCTTTCAATTTGGAGTTATCTCCAAACACACACCCATACAGAGATGATAGCTTTCTGCTGCTGGGGAGATTATTAACTGCTCAGACGACTTTATCACAGATTTTTTTTGTGTGTCTGACAGTTGCTTATAAAAATTATATTTTTACTCAAGTTCTCCATGAACATTTCTGTCATTGTCACATGTATTCACTCTTATTGGGCCCACTGGCAAAACCCAATTATTAATTGTGAAATAAACAGCTCTCCAGCAGAGAGAGAGGCCCCCCCCCACCGCCCCGCTCTTCTTTCATAGAAACTCCCCCCACAGGGCTGTCTGCAGGGGCGTGTGATGTGTGAAGTTGTATAGGGCCCCTTGCTTGGTTTAATGCTTTGTCATCAAGACCCTGAAATTCTTAAAAACTTTGTAACAAGGAACCTGTATCTTCATTCTGTACCAGGCACCACAGTGACATAGTCAGGCCCATTTCCTCAGTGGTATTTGCTTCTTCCCTCTTTGTACAGATCCTGGGACCCTGTGTAAATCAGGGAGCTCAGATGGGCCCCTTGATGTGTATTCTCATGAAGGAACAATAGGCTCCTCTCACCAGTTTGGACTTTCCATTGCCTCTTTCTCCTCCACTGAGAGAATGTCCTCTAAGGGTCGTGGACCTTTTGGTGACTTTTACTCCAACACCTTCTTCTCCCCAGTCTTACTTAGACCTTAGTTTTTCTCCTCCTAGGACTCCTCCCCTGAACGTTGTTTCATCCTCTTCCACTTTCAGGGGACTCATCCTGATGAGCTGATTGGGATTGATGCCACTCAGTGCTTCAATGACAGAGATGCTGAACCTGGTATCTAAGCACCTCTGGACCTAAAGCCTGAGCTCAAACATCAAGCACAGCCAGAAAAGGTGACCACAATGTTGCCTAGAAGCAACAACCAGCAAGAGAGTGGGCTACGGTGAAAAGGACATAGACACGTGGAAAGAAAGGGGTTAGAGGATGGTAAGAGAATCAGCAGGAATCAAAAAGTAACTGGGTCTAAAGAAGAGGCACGTGTTCATCACTTATGAAGATATATGCCAACAAGTATGCACACAGAGGGAGAAGAGAGAGGGGAGGTCTCCCATGAGACCAAAACTGATTGAAATGTTAATTGTCATCTGTTCCTTCAGGGCCCATTGTGGAGGAAAGCCTGGGAGTCTCCTGGAAAACAAATCTCCCAGGAACTGGACCATGTCTTTCTCTTTTAAACACCCCCCCCCACCGCCACCCATCATGACAATATTATTTTATTCCACCTGACTTGTTCTGTTAGACAGCTGCTCTTAGGGATCAGGATCTTTATCTTTTTTTTTTTTTTTCTTAGGCACTGCTGTTTGTCACAGTATCTAGTACTTGGTGTGTGTTTTCCAAATACCAGCTCAATTTATGACCCTCCTTTTTAGTAGCTGAGTGTTCTGCATCAGCGATGATGACATTCAATGCAGATTCAAGTGGATTTGAAGAGTAATGAGCAGGAGGCCCATTGCTTGGAGTCCAATATCCATTTTGCTATTGTCGGCTCTGTAGCCTTGGACACGTGTCTCAACATCTCCATGCCTTGGTTGCTTAATCTACAGACAGGTTGTTGTGAAAATTAGATGGGTTAATATACATAAAGCACTTAGAATGCCTCGTCCTTAGCACTCAATAAATGTCAGCTATTATTACTGTTATCAACCTGCCTCTCTGCCTCCTGAGGAAACACAGCTGAGTTGTGCAAAGTGCAAAGTGAGGCATGCTCACTGTGATGCAGCAGGTAACAGATCTAGCATTGTCTCTGTAGCTGCACAGGTTTGATCCCCAGCTTTGGAGCACTGGGTTAAGAAACCCGTGTTGGAGTTCCCACCTTGGTGCAGAGGAAACAAACCCAACTAGGAACCATGAGGTTTTGGGTTTGATCCTTGGCCTCTCTCAGTGGGTTAAGGATCCGGTGTTGCCATGAGCTGTGGTGTAGGTCGCAGATGTGGCTCAGATCTGGCATTGCTGTGGCTGTGGCGTAGGCCGGCAGCAACAGCTCTGATTGGACCCCAAGCCTGGATACCTCCATATGCCTCGGGTGCGGCCCTCAAAAGACCAAAAAAAAAAAAAGAAGAATCCCGTGTCGCTGCCGCTGTGGTGTACGTAGGTTACAGTTGCAGCACAGATTTGACCTCTGGCCTGGGAACTTCCATATGCTGCAGGTGTGGACAGAAAAAAAGAAAAGAAAAAAAAAAGTGTGAAGTGAGGCCCTGCTTCTGGAACTCTAGAACTGTATTTCCTATTCCAGGCAAGGGCTGTCATCCTCCCAGGTACCAGACCATCCTTACCTCTTATGGCAGCTGCTTGATTCAAAGGTATGGCTCAGGGCCATCTTTCCTGTCTTTTATCTCCCAGGCAAAGGTAAAAGAACCTATTCCAGGCTTAGTTCCTGAGGAGCTTTGCCACAAAGAATATTTCTGACTTTTCACACTCAGAGCAGACCTTTCACTACTGTATTTTGTGGGTAATATTATTTCCAGATACTGATAAAGCCGGTGGGGTGGTGAACGAGACAGAACAAAACATGTTATATGCGGGGAAAATCTCACTGGGAAAGCAGTGGGTCCAAGTGGTAGAAATAAGAACATAATGGATAGGACTGTAGCACCGAAAGAAAGGCCGTTTCTTTCTCACCACACCTCTGCAGCCCCTAAAAAGCAATCACGTCAAACCAATTACACAGTAAAATATTTAGACCATATTATTTAGTTTGACCTACTAACACAATGCTAGACCTTGGCATTTTCCATTGCTTATAGTTTCTTTGTGGAAAGAATTCACCCCATTAGGTGACATATGTCCTTGATGCTAAAGTAGCATTCAATCTCTCTTTTTTTTTTTTTCCAGATGCAAACTGGGAACGTTTAGGACTTGCTTTCAGAGTGTCTAAAGCACTTGGGGTTTTAATTGATTGTGTTTTAGCACAGCCAAGCTTACCATTGGAGAAGTCTTTGAATTTTCAAACAAAGCCCAATGCCACAGAAACCCTGCAGTCTCAGAAGAAAGCAATATTATATCTCAAAGAAAGCATTTGATTTCAGGAGCAGCGATACTAACATTCATCAACCACATCCTTCGGGGCCCCCGGTAGATGTGCACAAGTGGACTTGCTGGATGAGATGGTCATGTTCTGTGACCTCCAGCTCCCTCTCCACACAAGTATCAGGTTCTCAGACAGCCCTCACTGACCACAGCCGGGGAGCCCTGAAAGAAGTCAAATTATCAGAAGGAAATTGCTCTGGAGAGAAGCTAAAAAGGAAGAAAAACAGCCTTCTCTCCCAGACTGGTTTCCTTACCACCTTCCATCTGAAGGAACCATATATGTAGATCATTGGGGAGATTATGACAACAGGGCAGAGCCACCAAGTCATCTTTGTCCCCCGACCACTGTGTATTGTCAATAGTTGAGTTGTCCATTTCTTCATCTAAGCTTTTGGAGTACTTTTCACTGGTAAAGATAGTAAGGATGACAATAGCATAAAGAGAAATAGCTTCCTCTCCTAACATTTCTTCACATGCCAGCTGGGTGATCCTTTCCTTCTTTTTGGTGTAGCAGCCCATGAGCATGAAAGGGTGATAGAGATCTAACAGCCAGAGGATGTATTTAACTCAACATGCTGTGACATTAATGGAAAACATCTCAGCCATGGTCACATTAAACTCCTTGCATTAACTCTCCCTAGTTGCTGGCAATCATGCTGTGACAAGTGTCATCTTCAACAAGACGATAACCTTAAATGTTCCATTTAGGCATAAACATCTTTTATTAGCAGTGAGTAATTTCAAAAAAACAAGGGCTTCTACATAGATTTCCCATGTATACACTGACCTAAGGTAAAGAGACAGTGAAGACTGACTAATTAGCAAGATGTTTTGATGCTCAGGGGTGCCTATCCTTCTGGTTTCCATTTGTAAATGTTTTCTTTTCCTCTGCTTGTAATGAAATTTGAAGCTAGTAAGACTTTTTATTGGCTTTAGGAGATTTCTGAGGGGACAGAATTTCTCTCAATCTAGTGTGTAGATCTGACATTTGCTTTTAGTTTACTCACAATATGTAATAAAATATTTGGTGAAGTATTTATGTATACATTTGCACAACCGATTCGATCAGTGTTTCATTGGTGTTCAAAGATCAAAAGGTCTGATCTCCCTTCTTGTGTGGAAGATGGGGATGACGCCCTTTGTGGTCCAGCTAACAGAATGTCTTATTCTCACCTGAGGTTTTCAAGCTGGGAAACCTCCAGAACGTGTTCCTAAAGGGATGGTAGTCAGAACCAAGGAAAATAGTTGGAAGCACCTCAACAATCTAAACAAGTCTAAATGAAAAGAGAAAAAAACAAAATAAGGTGCAAAACCAAACATTTCAGGAACCAAGAGGATTCAGTTAGAAAAAAGATATGAAGGAGAGGAAGGTGGGTGAGCTAAAGTGTAGTCTCTGATTTAGGGCTCTGATCCTCACTTCTGCTTTTTTAGGGTGCCTCTGACCCCTGGTTGGGTTGGAGGGGATGGATTCCAAGTGGACAACATGGCTGTCTTCCATAGGTGGGCTTTGTGATTTTTACATCAGACCCAGGCATCTCAGAGCACACTGTGTTTGGAGGAAGTTTTCACCCCGTGGAAAGCCTAGAGTGTAATAATACAGTCAATGAAGATGGAAATATTCAACAATTTCTATGATGGGCATATAATTCTTTGGTTAACTCACAGGTCTTTAACTCATTGTCTTGCAGTTTAAATGTAACCTGTCTTTCTAATTTTCTCCTTCCTGGATGGAGGAATGATGTGAAGGCAAAAGGATGAAGCTGATACAGGAAGATATAGGGTGGAAGTGAACCTCTTCAAGGTGATTGGCAAGGGAAAATGATTCCTGTGGTCAAAGAAGGCTTTGGGGGAATTCATGAGGTCTAAGGGACAGCTCAGAAGATGGCTGAGTGGAAAAGATCACTTAATGTATTTGAGAATGGTAGATAGTCGTCCAAATACTTTGGAGAAAGGGCAGAGATGTGAGAGAGAGGTGTGGAGCAAGATAAGATCCAGGGGAAGAAACCTAGGTCTAAACCCCATGAAAGAGCAGGTTGGTGGTATTTCTAGGACTGCTAGCCAAAAAGCTACCTTTGCCTTCACTGGCTATTGATGAAACCCTTGGGCCTCTGCACTGCATCAGGTTAAAAGTGGAAAACCTGGGTTTTTCACACTGGCAAGGCAACTTATTATTCATGAACTCTTAGATTAGTCTCCTATTTAAACTACTTCAGTCTAGTGTTAGAGGGCCTACTACCTGGCTGATATTTTTTAGGAATTATTAGTGGATCACATGAGAAATCATATGAAGGTATTCCAAAAATCTAAACAGAGACTTTCTTTTTTTATGCTTTTTATTTTTTCCATTACAGTTGATTTACTGTGTTATGTCAATTTCTACTGTACAGCAAAGTGACCCAGTCATACATATACATACAGATTCTTTTTCTCACATTATCTTCCATCATGTTAAATGGAGACTTTCAACAACATGGAAAATCAAGAAGGCAAGGATGCAAATTTAAATTTCTCCACCAATTACTTAGTACAAAGCTAAGCTCAAAAAAAAAAAAAAAAAAAGGAAATAAGGAAATGTGGGGGCAGAAATTAAGACAGAAACAAACCAGAACGGTAAGTAGGAACCAATACCACTTGCCCAAGTGGGTTTCAGATCAGATACATATCTGCAGTCCAGAGGTTGGGGGCCAGAGACGTAGCCTTGAATCTGTGTGAGGTTGGAGGGCTGAAAAAGGACTCTAGGCATAGAGCCTAGAGTCTTAAAAAGTTGCCTTGTTTGTTGAAAGAGATCTAGAAAAATCTTTCCTGCCAGCTCAGAAAAAGAGAAATAAAGCTTATTATTTGTCCAAGAACTTGGGGAAAGGGGGAAAAGTTGTTTATGAGAAATGTAAAGCCACATGCTGTGCCAAATGTGAATATAGTCTGAATTTATTCTACTAGGATGGTACAGAAAACTTAAACCATGAAATTAGCATCAAAAGCTGATTTTGGACTATCGGAAGACTTGAAATCCCCAGTGAGAACACATCTGAAAGGACTCAAAGTGTTTTATTTTTTTCTCCCACACTCAGAGCAATCAGGACCTCCAGGGAAAAAATGAGCTCTGCAGAAGATGAGCTCACAAATTAAAAAATTACAAACCACACGAGGAAATGAATCACCATGAAGGAGAGTCAAGGCATTAAAAACAAAGGAAAACTAGCTACCCAAGTCTGAACATAATGAATTTGAGACTATGTAGATTTTGAAAGAATTAAATAGAACTCCTGGAAAACAATAGAGATTAAAAATTTTCAAAAAAGATAAATATTAGTATGATGAGAAGTTATATATCAGAAATAGCTGTTTTTAATTTATACAACAATGATAAATATAAGAATAAGGAAATTTTGTGTAATATTTAGTAATGCTCACTGTGAAGATCTATATCAAGTTTTTTGGGATTTTTTTTTTTTTTTTTTTGCTTTTTAGGGCCACACTTGTGGCACATGGAAGTTCTCAGGCTAGAGATTGAATCGCAGCTACAGCTGCTGGCCTATGCCGCAGCCACAGCAACTCAGGATCCAAGCTGTGTCTGCAACCTATAGCACAGCTCACGGCCACGCAGGATCCTTAATCCACTGAGTGAGGCCAGGGATCGAACCCACATCCTTATGGATCCCAGTTGGGTTCATTACTGCTGAGCCACAATGGGAACTCCTACATTAAGTTCTGAAGATATCAAAGCCAGTCAAGACACAGTCCCTGACCTTGGGGAGCTCACATCCTAGGACAGATCACAATACTGCAAAAAAAAAAAAAAAAAAGCAATACAATATTACAGATGAATAGGCTACAATGAGGGTTTAAAGGAGGAAGTGATCAAGTCTATCTTCTGGGGTTGTGCAGAAGGCAGTTAGAGAAAGCTTTGTACATCCTTAAGTTGAGGGTTAAAAGATGGGTAGGTGTTTCCCAGACCCATAAAGAGAGAAAGCCATGAAAAGTAGAAGGCACGGGGTAAAAACAACATTGGGTGTGAAGGTGAAGGAAAGGGTAGAGAAGTAGGCAGGGGCAGGTCATGACTAGCATATGGTGATTTTTACAGAGGTGGAAGGAAAACACAGTCATACTATAAGCCTGGGCTCAGACTTCCTGGTTAAATCTTGGGTCTGTAATTTACTTGTAAAATAACCTACCTCAAGTTACTTAATCTCTCAATATCTATTTCTTCAACTGTAAAATACTGTTGTGGCTCAGCAGGTTCAGAACCAGACTAGTATCCATGACGATTTGGGTTCCATCCCTGGTCTTGCTCTGTAGGTTAAGGATCCAGTGTTGCCGCAAGCTGTGGCATAGGTTGCAGATGAGGCTCTGATTTGACCCCTAGCCCAGGAAATTCCATATGCTGCAGGTGTGGCCTTAAAAAGACAAAAAAAAAAAAAAGAGAGAGAGAGAGAATAATACAAAATCTTCAGAAGATTGTTGGGATCATTAAGTGAGATTAAGCATGTCAACACCTGGCACAGTGTCTAGTACGTCTTAAGCATTCAATGGACACTAGCCCTTACTATAACTACTATCCTTGTTAAGACAGGGAGGATTTTGAGAGAGAGGGACGCAAATGGTAACATCATAAATATCATGTTATTTATTCAGTCAACCAATATTTGAGACTCAGTGTGAGGAACTATGTTATTGCAAAGAACAACACAGACTCAGTGCCTTCTCTCAAGAAATTTATGTTATAAAAGGGAAGACAAATGTTAAAAGATGACAGAGAATATGAAAATATTAAGAGGAGGCAGAGAAAATGCATTGTGTTAAAGCATCACCTGGGAAATTGTTAAAAATGCCATTTCCCAGATTCTATTCCAGACCTACTGAACTGAAAACTGTGAACAGGGCCCAGCAATCTGTGTTTTAGCGAACAATCCAGCTGATCCTGACACAAGCTAAAGTTTGAGACTCACTGAACTAGGCATTTATCTCTCTAAGTTTCAGGGCAGGAACTCTTGCCGTGGAAACAGCCAAGGGGCACCTGGAATGGAGCCACTGAATATTTCTTGGCTATGGGGGCTCTTACTGCGCCTTCAGTTTTTCCTGCATTTTTCTGAGGACTCATTTAGGATTAAAAGAACTGTTCTTTTTGTCTGTTTGTTTGTTCATTTGTTTGTTTGTTTTTAAGTGAATCTTGGTAAAACTGTAAGAAAGAAATCAATAACTAATTACCCATCTGGACTACCTTCTGAGAAATAGCATGGGGGCGGGGGTGTCTGTTGTCTCCAGTAGGGGGCTCCACCATCACCCAAAGGAGCAAGGAGAGGGTCCCTACCCAAGACCAAGAGTGAGGTCCAGCCATACACAGGGCTGGCTTCTCAAAATACATTCTGCAGATGGTGCCCACTGCGTGGCCTCTTGTGAGCTACTTGAAGTGCTTAAGAGGTCAGGCATAAAGTATTTTCTAAAGAAAGCGTATTCAGTTAATTGCAGGGCTTTTAATTTGTGACTGGGCACATGAACTCGGACATTGCTACCTGTGGCCTTCGTTTTTGACCCCTCCTCCTGAGTCATGCTCAAACTTCATCTTGAATATATGTTGAAGGAATATTTAATGAAAGTGCCTTCCAAGGGATGTTGAATAATTAGGCTGCCCAGGGCTACCCCAGGTCCAGGTCAGGTTGGAGCACACGGACCATTCTATGTCACAGCTATTGAGAGACAGAGTGATGGTTTGTGGGACTGTCCATCTGGGAGGCAAGTCAGGCTGCCAACCTCACTGGAAGTTTAAGCAACCACTGTTCCAGATACACACAGCATCTTTGAGGCTAAACACAGAAATACAACATCTTTTTGGTCTAGAGGGAGTTCCTATCCCTCAAGTTGGTTTGTAGGGTGGTTGATTAGCATTTGGAGGAAGTTTTCCTATAGATGTTTGTCTTGTTATCTATGGTTCTTAGGTAACCAGATCAACCCCTGCAGTTCCTGTTAGAATAATATTAATAGTGCCATTTTTAACTATACCTTATCCCCATTTATAAAGGACAGGAAGGAATGCATTTGGGGTAGGAAAATGCCTCTCTTCCATAATGGTAGGGTCACCGAAAGCAACATTTGGTCATCAGCAGTGGGTTGGGAGAGGGTGAAGAAGGAGAAAGGAAAATGTATGCCATTGTTAGTTTTAGCGCCTGTCACACACTGAGGCCAAATAAACCAAAACATTGGAATTTGGAGCGGAGAAAGGTTTACTGCAGGGCCAAGCAAGGATAGTGGGTGGCTTGTGCTTAAAAACCCTGAATTCCCTGAGGGTTTGCGTGGGGGGGGGGCTGCAGGGGGGGACAAGTTTTCATAGGCAAAGTTTGGGTAAGGGCTTGCAGGATGTGTGACTTTCTTCTGATGGGTTGGTGGTGAGGTAATGGGTTGGGGCTCTAGGAAGCTTGCCCTCAGTCTGAAGCTATCCTCCACCTGGTGGGGACCTTAGTTCCTGCAGAACAGCTCAAAGATATTGTCACTTGTGTTCCTTGAGGAGAAACCAGGACCCTGCCCCAAGGTTGCCCTATTGTTTTTTGGCCGCTCCTCCCATGTCTCCGTAGCCCCTCCCTTCCCTAATTAGCAACTGTTTGAACTTGCCTTTGGGAACTCTGGGAAGGTTGGGGAGGCTGAAGGAAGCCTGCTTACTACAAAAAGGAATGGGTCACAAAGGCTTTTGTGCCCTGGCAGCCCCCATGGAGTCCAGCTCAGTTTCACCTTCTCTGAGGCTGTGGTGCTTTTATCCACCTCTGGATCCCTAGAGTGGAAGAAGATACTCAGTATCAAATATAAGAAAGCCTCTCCGCACTGGGGACGCCAGCCCTTTTGATGGGTGGGCAGAGGTGGAGGGGTGGATTGGGCTCTGGGTTATTTTAAAGCCAATGAGTAGAGGTGGGGCTGCCTGTTTGGCAGCTTTTATATGTGGCCCTAAAGTACATTCCCAAGTGGAAACCTTGACCTTTCCTTTGGATGAAGAACAAGAAGGCGATTGACAAATTGAAAAACTTGCATGTGTGTGTGTGGCCAGTGTATTGGAACCAATGTGGGATCTATAATATTTAAATGTAAATTCAGTATTCTGCCTGGAGTTTGTTTTAGAACCAATGATAAAAGTGCTCCTGATGACATGGCAAATTGTCAGTGGAAGTGGATGATTCCATAATCCTGCTTTGTATTTGCCCAAGGTCAGACCATCTTGAAGGCAACAAGGGTAGGAATCAGTTGCCACAGAGCGAAGAAACACCCCATGACACAGGCAGAAGACAGCAAGGTGAAAGGCACCTATCTCAACAGACTCATCAGTATAGCAAACCGGTTATTTGCAAACAGATGTTGAAGGTAATAAGAAAAGATGAGAAGGGAGTTCCTGTCATGGCTCAGTGGAAACAAATCTGACTAGCACCCATGAGGATGCAGGTTCCATCCCTGGCCTCACTCAGTGGGTTAAAGATCCCGTGTTGCCATGAGCTGTGGTGTAGGTCAAAGATGCAGCTTGAATCTAGCTTTACTGTGGCTGTGATGTAGGCCAGCGGCTGCAGCTATGATTTGATCCCTAACGTGGGAACCTCCATATGCTTCGGTTGCAACCCTAAAAAGAGAGATGAGAATTGTTAGTTTTTAAGCTTCAAATGTTGACTCTTTGTCCTTTGTGTACAGTTTCTTACAAACTTTCAAAATGGTACAAACGGAGAAAACTGGAAGTGGACAGGTTAAATTACCCCAGGTCACAAAGTGATAGAGCAGAGTTTTGAACCCAGGCACTCTGATTGCAGAACCTCTATTCGCATTTTTTTTTTGTCTTTTTTCTTTTTAGGGCTGCACCAATGGTATATGGAGGTCCCCATGCTAGGGTTTTATCGGAGCCACAGCTGCCGGCCTCAGCCACAGACATAGCAACGCAGGATCCGAGCCACGTCTGCGACTTACACCACAGCTTATGGCAACACCAGAGCCTTAACCCACTGAGCGAGGCCAGGGATTGAACCCACAATCTCAGGGTTACTAGTCGGGTTTGTTAACCACTGAGCCACGACGGGAACTGCCAGAACCTCTATTCTTTTTTTTTTTTTGTCTTTTTTGCTATTTCTAGGGCCACTCCCATGTGGCATATGGAGGCTCCCAGGCTAGGGGTCCAATTGGAGCTGTAGCCGCTGGCCTACGCCAGAGCCACAGCAACTCGGGATCTGAGCCGCGTCTGCAACCTACACCACAGCTCACGGCAACGCCGGATCGTTAACCCACTGAGCAAGGGCAGGGACCGAACCCGCAACCTCATGGTTCCTAGTCGGATTCGTTAACCACTGCGCCACGACAGGAACTCCCAGAACCTCTATTCTTAATCAGCTAAACGTCCATACGCTTAACTGCCCCTGAGTCTCCAGATTTATGGACAATAGGATGTGGCATCCCTCCACAGTCTAACCTGTCTCAGGTGGAGAAGCCGTTGTACCCTAAAATTTTCACTTAACCTCAATAATTCTACAAGTTCAGATATGCCTGCCGTAAGGGTGAGGGAATTTGGAAGATTTCCATGAGACTATTTCTCTCCCTAGTCCTCACTCACTTTCCCCACCTCACCATCTCTGTATCCTTTAAAAAGGACATTACAGGGGCTAGAACACTTGAATTCCCAGATCTGCTTTTTATTTGTACGTGACTTTAAAAGGAAGGAATTCTCAAGTGAGCCTCCTACCAACATTTATAAAAGGCAACATCTACATCTGTAAATGGCAGGTAATGCCTATGGCCTGATGGGTTTTTTAAAAGCCATATGTGTGTAAAGACTTCTGGCTTCTTTGGGTCAAAGTATTATATCAATTAAAACAAAAATGAAAGATCCTGGCCTAACACCAGTTATGACTGGGAAAGAGAAGAACGGTAGGAAGCATGGAGATCAAAGGGCAAATGTATTCGATGGAGCGAAACTAATAAATTATTGGAAAACACTTTTCAAAAAGAAGAAAATATCATACACATGAACAACAGCATTATTACTAACTTTGAAAGGATACAGAACATCTCGGTTGCAGCTTGTCAGAATCATCTTTCAATCACTTTTATTCAGAAACAGTGATCTACTATAATGTTTACTTAGAACTTGAATTCCCAGGGCAGAATAAGCACTTATTTCATTGATGGAACCCTGGAAGCTTAAAAGGCATTATGAGACCAAGGTGGTGAAAGCAAGCAGCCTACTGGCCTTCTTATGAATGAGATCAAGACATACCAGGAGAATTACCAGATGAGCCAATGTCTGATCCGAAGGGGAAGACATTGACAGTAGATCAGAATCCACGTAGCATACATATATAGTATTTAAAACATAGGCTTTATGGCATAGCATTGCAGATTAGCATTTTCTCTTATCATTTAGAATAGTGCCCAACACAGGATAAGTGAAATAAAAGTACTTATTAAAAAAAATACATATCATTGAAGCTGTTATTTTAGAACGTTTACACTAATGTATAAACGACTAAGTTCAATATGTCAGGAGGACACATGCAGTCTAATAATGGATCTTGTTTATCCAAATTCATTGCTAATTGGAGAAATCACAGCTTCTCTTCCCCTAGCAACCACTCATTCCCTTCATCTCATCTGTGGGGTCAACATTCCCCCCCACTTCCCTGCTTGCAAACCAGCTCTGTACCGTGTACAGAATCAATACTGTTTTTTAGAAAGTCTTGTGTCACCTATATACCTTTATCCTAACACTGTTACAAGTGACTTCATATCACAGGAGACTTGGTAAAAATAGTCATTATTGGAGGGAGAAGTAATGTTGGCATGAAATTGTTTGGTATTCAAAATCCAAAGAATTATAAATCCATGCATGACTGCAGAGGATGGCTTATATGCTCTAAATTATCATAGACCCATGTAACTTCCAAGGGGCTTTGGGTTGTCTTCCCACCATAGGTAGCAGATTTGCACAACCAGTGTTTGTTGAATGAATAACATAAAGTCAACAAATAATCTAATTCTGTCGATTCATGTCAACTATCATAAAGGAATAAAGGACAATAATTCGGTCTTTGCATAGCGCTTTAGCCTGGCTAAAGAATCAAGAACAAAGTAGAAATAAGCAATTGTTCTAAAACATCATAACAGGATAGTTGAGAGCTGGGAATCATGGTACAATCCTGTTTTTGAGAGTGAAATAGACAAACTAAGTTTTTCCACCTGTATTCCCAAAGTTGATCCTCCCAATTAGATCTCAAATCGGTCCTGAAGTAGTGTTATCAATTACACAGAGAAGTTCCACATAGAACTCTAGGTCCTCCAGGAATCAATTTTATTTACTTTCAGTGCCTTCAATTTTTTTCCCTATGTATGGTCTTTGGAGAAAAAATAATCTCTAACGCAGAGTTTGACTTTACATATGAATTCTATGCACAGAGATTGACGCTACTGAGTCACCTGGGAGGCTCTGGGGAGAGCTAGATGGCACTGAATTTGATCATAGAAGACAGAGTCATATTTTTAAAAGAATTCTCCCAGCAATTCAGCTCTAGAGCAGTGCCACTTTTCAGTGTTGGCTGCAAACACCACACTCCCCTTTAGGCTGTCAGGGTTTTGGGAGGACGGTAGGAAAAGTGGGACAGAATAAAGGGATTGGACCCCATTGGAGGCTCCTGGGAAACCACCACCCCTTCCAAGGGACATTACTTGCCCTGCTGTCTCATTTTCCAAACCCTCCCAAAATAATACCTCACATTAATACAGCACTGTTCAGACTTAACATACAGCCACAGAAGTAATTCTGCTTAATCACAATTCTAGCCCATTGTTCTTCAGAGTAGCCAGGAGAACAATTATTTAGGCCTCATGATTACTGGGGCCCTTCTATGGAGCAGGAAAAGAGGACCAACCTCAGACTCAGCTATTAAGTCAAGCCTTGAACTTGGGCCTGTCATCCTTTCCAGGACAGGGGCTTCATGGAGTCTCTGCAGCCTTGGGGAGCCACTGAGTGAGGGAGCTGCCTCATGATGACTGCCTTTCTGGAGAGCCTTGGGAGAGGCCCAAGGCTGAGTGTTTTAGTCCTGGGGGACACCCAGGGGACACGGACAAAATCGAGGCTAAATAGAAGTAAAATCCCCTCTGGCTCAATGCTGCCTTGTTTATGCTCTCCTCCCTGTTACTTAGGAGCAGATTATGCAGTCTGCTGCTGTCTCTGCTCCCAGACCTCGCGCTGCCCGCTCTCTGACCATTTGCCTGCCTGCTATTTCTGTCAGTAGACAGGTCAGCGAGAGGGAGAGACTTTAATCAGCCTCCTTTCCCACTTGTGAGCATCAGCGAAAAAAATCTTTACAAAATGTTTCATAGTTGGCTATCAAGGATTTGGACATCCAGGGATTATTTATGGATTTCATTATGCACTGTATTCCATTCACTATTGCTGTGGAGAGCTGAGGTTTGTCAAGATGGCAAATACAATGCCAAGTTTGCAGAGGGGTCCTATGCCCTGAGGAATCAAAGCTATTTGGTTCATCACATCTATCTGCCGTGAACACTCTCAGGTTACAGAATAAGGAAGGATGTAAGAAACGCTTGCGTAGGATTAGAGGGCAAGAGAGGTGAAAAGATTTTAAACTCTAGGAACATCTCCTCTGAATGAGAGAACTCTTTCTGAAAAGCTATTTAAAATTGAATTTCTGCAAAACTGCAGTAAGGTACCACCTCATACCAGTCAGAATGGCTATCATGAAAAATCTACAGGAGTTCCTACTGTGGCACAATGGGTTAAGAATCTGACTGCCATGGCTTGGGTCACTGGGGAGGTGCAGATGGGTTAAAGAATCCAGTGTTGTCACAGATGAGGTGTAGTTTGCAGGTGTAGCTCAGATCCAATCCCTGGCCCAGGAACTTCCACATGCCATGGGTGCAGCCATTGAAAAAAAAAATCTACAGATAAAAAATGGTGAAGAAGGTGAGGAGAAAAGGGAATCTTACTACATCATTTTTTTTTGTTTTGTTTTATTTGTTTGTTTGTTTTAGGGCCACACTTGTGGCATATGGAGGTTCCCAGGCTAGGGGTTGAATTGGAGCTGCAGCTACCAGCCTACACCACAGCTCATGGCAATGCAAGATCCTTAACCCACTGAGTGAAGCCAGGGATTGAACCTGCGCCCTCATGGATATTAGTCAGGTTCATTTCTGCTGAGCCACGAAACGAACTATTGGAGGGAATATAAATTGGTGTAGCCACTGTGGAAAACAGTATAGAGGTTCCTCAAAAACAAAAAATAGAGTTGCTATATGATCCAGCAACCCCACTCCTGAGCATATATCTGGAGAAAATCCTAATTCAAAAAGATACATGCAGCCCTATGTTCACTGCAGCACTATTTATAATAGTTAAGACATGGAAACAACCTAAATGTCCATCAAGAGATGAATGGATTAAGGAAATGTGATATATATATAATGGAATTCTATTAGCCTTAGAAAAGAATGAAATAATGCCATTTGCAGCAACATGGATGGATTTAGAGATTATCATACTTAGAGATTATCATTATCATACTTAGAGTGAAGTAGGTCAGAAAGAGAATCTAAAGTATGACACAAATGAACTCTATGAAACAGAAACAGATTCATAGACATAGAGAACATACTGTGGTTGCCAAGGGGGAAGACTGGTTGGGAAGGGATGGACTAGAAGTTTGGGTTTAGGAGTTCCCGTCGTGGTGCAGTGGTTAATGAATCCAACTAGGAACCATGAGGTTGCGGTTCGATCCCTGGCCTTGCTCAGTGGGTTAACGATCCGGCATTGCCATGAGCTGTGGTGTAGGTCACAGACGCAGCTCGGATCCCGCGTTGCTGTGGCTCTGGTGTAGGCTGGCAGCTACAGCTCCAATTGGACCCCTAGCCTGGGAACTTCCATATGCTGCGGGGGCAGCCCAAGAAATAGCAAAAAGACAAAAAAAAAAGTAGAAGTTTGGGTTTAGTAGATGCAAACTATTATATATAGAATAGATAAACAAGGTCCCACTGTGTAGCCCAAGGAACTATAATATTCTATGATAAACTACAATGGAAAAGAATATGAAAAAGAATACATATATGTATAACTGAATCATTTTGCTATATAGCAGAAATTAACATGTTATAAGTCAACTATACTTGAATAAATAAATTCTTCTAAAAATTGTGTTTGTGCACATTTAGCTATATTTGAAATCTATCAGAGGAGATCACAACTCGAGGCATACTCTTTTGCAGGTGCAAAGTATTTTTTGTGAGGAAATAATTCCCTCCCCATTTGTCTTTTTTTATGAATTTGAATTTGAATCTATCAAGTTGTCTTAAAACACCTGTATAGCTAAATCTGCCAAGATGCTTTCCATTGACTACCTGGTAGATGAACAAATTCATTCTGTCATGGGAGCATGAGAAGCTGTCTGGCTCTTTCCACCTCTTTCAGAGGTGAGAAGTGCTTAACATAAATTGGACATAAGGTTTTTAATGGGCCACACCTGGTTAGGTTCCTACTCTTCTTGAATACTCATTCTCTGCCTATAGGAGAGAAGCAAATGGACCCGTTTATACATCTAGGTTAGAAGCTTCTGCTTTATGAAATGTTAAATCTGTTGGTTATTGTGTTTATATATGTTTGAATAGGAAAGAACTATTTGCTTTTAAGTCTCTAAATCTACTATCTTTG
Organism: Phacochoerus africanus; assembly: GCF_016906955.1. Lineage (NCBI taxonomy): Eukaryota > Metazoa > Chordata > Mammalia > Artiodactyla > Suidae > Phacochoerus > Phacochoerus africanus. The sequence goes on from NC_062545.1 coordinate 56,397,685, forward strand.
CAAATACTTTAATCACTTGCTGACAGAATTCTCATTAGACCTAGAAAGTTGGAATAAGCTCATTCTCATTCATAAATTGCACACTTTTTTCTGCTCTTCATACCTCATCTTTACTTTCCTATCTGGAGGGGGAAAAAAGTGGTGTTTTTAGCTCCCATTTTCCAGATAATTGCTGTCTTTGCTATCCTTTGTGCAAATGACTTCAGAGTTCCAACGCAAACATATGGTGCCATGAAAAATAAGCCAAAAATTTTGTGAGTGTTCAATATATGGTAAAGCTAATTTTGCCCACAGTTTTCGTCTCCCTTGGCCCACTGCCTATTGTCTGAATACTCTAGCCCTGGACACAAAGGAAAGAGCTTGTGTTTTAGATTAGTTTATTCTATATACTGTCAGAGAATGAGAATAAAGGAATTAATCTTTGTTGCCAAGCCCCTCTGTCCACGACTGTCCCCTGGCTTTGGTTTTCATTCCCATCCTTGCATCTTAGACAAGAAGTCATATGTTGGTTACATGTTTAATCATCCTTAGAAGCAGACTTGGCAGCGCTTTTGGTTCTTTCAACCTAAAGAAGTCCAGATTCTCCCTAAGAGAGTCACCGAAGCTGATTCCATTGGGCACTGCGTTTTAACCATGGTAGTGTTCATTTCTCTCTTCAAACTGTCAAGGGTGGTCTGGTAATATGCACACAAAGCCTCAAGAAGCTTCCTATTCTACTGCAGGCATCTCCTGAGGCCACCTTGTTAAAGAATTTACTTTCATAATCAGTTTCTCAGAATCAATATTTCTTTTCCTATTTCCCTCTGCTTGGACATAATGTGATTAGAACAAAGAACTCTCATGCTTTAGGACTCATCAGAACTGCTGCTAAAGAAACACTGTCCAGCTGTCCTCTCACATGTGAACTCGGCTGTCCCCTTTCCATGGGGGGGGCTCAACCCAGCAGGCTTGGAACTGGGCCTCTAGGGGAAGTTAATGTGCCTCTATCTTCTCAGAGGGGCCTCTAGAAGGGGCAACTTGCACCAAGACCTTTGTTGGTTCATATTTGCTGTTAGAGCATCATGCTCCCTCTTGCTCATCTCTCCCTGGAGGCTGTCCCTGGGTGATTGTGGCATTCTGTAGTAAGTGTGACCTATTCTGGGTCATTCAAAGGGATATTTGGATTTATCTAATGTCCGCAAATAATGCTGCCATAGATGGGGGTTTTCCCTCTGTTAGGAAACGGAGGGTATTTTCTACAGCTTTCTAATTCCTCAACCAGTGGGAAGGGATTCATACTTGAAAATATTTGCATTGGATGACCAAGTAAGACAAATTGTTCACAGCCACCCATGTTAGAAAGATGGGAATTTAACAAGACAAGCAATCAGAGGCTGAATTGAATGACTAAAGGGTCTCTGTCCCTTTATAGACTAATCAGAGAATTGGACAAGGCACAAATCAGAAAAACCATTGTTTGGTTTATAAGTGCAAGTAAATAAAATCTATCATAAACGTGTAGAAAAATCCACGCTCCCCCCAAAAAAGAATTTCTTTGTATAGATGTTGTGAATGCTGGTATAGCGAAATCTTTACAAAAATTGTGATATATGCAATTAATTTGGAAAAGGAGTAATGCCAGAATAATTTTCCTCCCCACAGCATAACTCAAATATGTTTTCAGTTTTTTCCTTCCCTTTATAAACTCCAACTACTCACTGAAAAACAATCGGTGTTATTCAATGTGAATGAAATAATGAAACTTAGGTCAGGTGTAGGTGGGTTGATTTAGACAGTTTTAAAAGATTCTCCCTCTTAGTCCTTATCTATTTGTTCCCTGAAGGATTTCTGTATCTCTTCGGGCAAACCAAGCAGTAGCAGCAGCAATAATCTTATTTACAAAGGGAGCAAGAGGGCACAGGGTTGGAGGCCCCAAGGGCTGGCGTTCAATATCGTCCCTGTCATCCTGAGATCAGAGGGTTTGCCCCAGCCCAGGTGAATAATGACCAGGAACACTTCGTGACTGATGACCGCTCTGTTTGGGGAGCTAATTGATGTCCCTCCGTTCCTAGTGAATAATGCTCTTTCTAGAAGTGACAGTAATGTCATCAGGAGGGAAAATATGTGGCCAGTTAATGAGGAAACAGGATACAGAGCCCCACCCCCATGCCTGGGTGCTTTACTGGGCCTAACAGGAAAGGATATTTTACATACGGATAAAATGCTTTGTTAAAAAAAAAAAAAAAAAAATCTCTGAACCAGCAGAGCCAGGGGAAAAGGCTATCTAAATTTTGACCTTTTTTGACTAAGTTTACGAATCTGCTCAGCTCTCTGTAAATCATTGAGGTGCACCAAGAAAAATGAATCTCCTTATCATCCCTGGCGTTTGGTGATCTGGCCCCTGGTCCTCCTCCTCATTACTCTCTTGTGGGTACCGCATCCCAGCACATCAGACTATGTGTCGTTCTCTGGACATATCACACTCTCTCACCTATCTCCCCCACCCTACCCTTATTTCCTTCCCTATAACATCCTTTATCTCTATTTTTCTCCTTTTCTCTTTTTTTCCTGGCTATCTCCCTCTCCATCTTCATTGTTCAGCTCAGATATCACTTCTTCTTCCTAAGTTAGTTTCTTGGACCCATTTTGGTTTCCTTTGGTTTATCTATTTTCTCATTGGTTGCATTGCTTTGAGATTATATGTTTAAGTGTTTACCTTCTCTCATTCATTCTTAAGTAATATGAGGACCCATCATGGTTAGATACTCAGTGAGCATTACTTAAATTGAGAAGAATAAATGCACAGTACAGTTTGCTAAATGAAGAATGGCTTGAGGCTAGCAACTCCTTAATGTAATGGCTAAGAGCAAATCTGAACTCCATCATTTACTGTCTGTGTGACCTTGGGCAAGTTACTGTCTGCCAAATGTGGATAATAATACTAAGAGGCTTAAATGAGATGGTGCATCTCAACACAAATGAGATAATGCTAACCATTATTATTAGTGCCAAGTACAATGTAGGTTCTCAGTAAATAGTTGCTAAAGTGTATTTTACAATTTTGACAGGTTGCATTTCACTGACTAGTAGAGCATTACTTCTTAGATGCCTTGTTTTATATACAGGTTAAAAATATAAGAAAGATTTTTTTTTTTATTGAAAGAATTAAAATGAAAATTTAGTGGTAGGAAGTGGCCAAAGAGCTGGAAAAATAGCTACTGTAACTGGGATCAGGAGTATATTTGTAGCACCCAGCTCTGGGGAGAAAATACATCAAACTTCTCCTCAGTCACTGTTTCGGCTACCCAAGGTGAGTGATGATTCATACTAGGCAAGTAATAAAGAACACAGATTTAATTTATTTCGACAGCTGGAATGGGTTTGATAAAGTTTTGAATTGTTGCTGCCTGAAGAATGAAGGAAGGAAAACACGGGTATCTGTTTAGATCCATGCATCTCATCACACTCCATGTAACCATGCAATGTGGTATGAGGAAAAGATTCCGAGTTTAGAGACGAAGGACTTGGGTTTGAGCCCCAGATGTTCAATTTGCTATCCATGTCAACTCTGGCAAGAGTCTTGGGTCTGCACATGTAGAAGTGTGCTGTGAAACACAAGAACTTTGGTCATTGTTTGTACCAGGCATTCTGGTGAGAAAAGGTTAAGTCCTTCATCTTTGCATTTCCTAGTACAGGGAAAGTTTTTCCTAAATACTTATGGAATATATGGCTTTAAAGGAGTAATGGATGATGAATGGGGGCACTGTTGTTTAATAAAAATAATAGAGGCTTTGGAATCAAGAATGCCTGGATTCTAACCCTAGCTATGCAGTCTTTATCTCAATGACATTTTGTCTCACCTGTAATATGAAGGTAATAATATATACATGATAGGGTTGCTGGGAATTAATTTATATATATTAAATATATATTTTATATAATATATAATATAATACACATTTATAATACAAAATTATAAACATAAATTTATAAGTATATATTAAATATATAATATATTTACTATTAATATATTTGTATAACATAATGTATTTATAAAATAATGTATTTTAATATTTAACATATAAATTATATATATAAATATATATACACACACACATGTATCTATTAGTGCAAATGTCAAGCATTGGTACAATGCCTGTCACCTAGGAGGCTCAATAAAATGTAGCTTCTTTATTCCTAATTATTAGCTGAAGGACTGGTACAGGCATTGAGTGAATAAAATAAAAGGGATTGTTTAAATATGGCTTAATTCTAATACTTTTCATTAGTATAGCCCTTCATAGTTTTCGATCTAGGAAATGCTTTACATCATCTGATGCTACTGATATTTTCAGAGCTGGCATTTTCACTGATGAGAAAACCGAATCAGAGGTTGTCGCTTCTCCAGGGCCAAACAGCTAGAAAGAAAGTGACTTATCCAGAACTCCATCCAGGGTCAAATTTCTTCTCCAGTGCTCTTGCCAGTGCAATGGCTGCCTTTGTCTGTCAGAGCTGGGCCTCTTTGACATTTGCCATTATTCTTATATTAGCCAAAAAGATTATGTGCTGGATGAGAAACATTTGAACATTTTCAAATGGATCAGGCTTACCCAAAGATGTTAGGAATTCTATTATTAGTAGTAGTAGTATTAAAATAAACAAACAACTGAAGTGCTACATTAGTCATCTAGTTTCTTAGAGTTAAAATAAAAATTATTTAGTTGCTCTATAAATATCTGAGCACCCATGTTCAAAGCAGAGTAAGGTGCTGCAGTTGATACTGGGAAGTCTCAGAATTTTATCTGTCCCTCAATCCAAGACTGCAACTGTATTATTTTAATTACTTATCGCATTTGTCATTCCTCCTTGTCACTTTCTTCTTTTGGATGTGTCACAGGGAACTAAGTATCCTATAATCCTCTATATTCATTACTCACCCTTACCCAGAAACTTGTGAAGTGGTTCACAAGTAGCACAACAACCTGCATTTCTGAGATGTTCAGAGACCCACCCATTCTGCATTCTTCATTACCTCCTAAACTAATCAGATACGTACACTCCAAATTTCCCTAACCAGCATTCTGTGGAGAGGGAATTGAGGAACGAGGAAAATGGGTTTTGTTCACTTTCTATATCCAAGATGGAGCCAAGAATTTGACATGTTATAGCCTTCAATCCAGGAGAAACATTTAGCATAAAATATTCTAGACGGGATGATGAAATTTTTCCAGTTGGAAACATTATGTGGCTACTGTGGGGCTTCTTACAAACCTCAGTCAGTTTTCTGTTTCTATGTCATTCTTAATGCATACTTCAGAATAGATGGAAACCCATATTATTGATTGGGATCAGGTTTGAGTTTCAATATGTGATATAAAGATACTGAAATAAATATTTTATTCCCTTCAGGCCCCAGTATAAAATTTAAGAACCAAGAACACATGTCGTTTGTTCTTTGTTAGAAGCATTGCAGTGTATGCAGTTAACTACAATGTTTACTAAAAAGAGATGAATGAAGAGTTTTAATTATAGTTATTTTTTAAAAAATCTATTTTCAAATATTTGCCAATTCATCATTTGAAAAATTTTAAGTCTTCTTTCAAAATTAAGTGCAAACATGCTTTATTTAAGACAGTGATAATGTGTAAACTTTATTGTAATGCTCATTTACTTTATTATAAAATTTTCCAACTAGTTCAAATAAAAGTTGTTTTTATAAGATGGAAAATAAATTATCTCTTTTACATGGTTCAGAATACGTAATGTCATAAATTCCTTAGATTTACATATTTTACTAAATCTGCTAAATTCCAATTAAATCTATACATTGAAGATAGTATGTTTTGCTTTAATTTACTGCAAAATCATGAAACTCTTTAATTAAATAATGCTTTTAAAAGGTATGGGAGATTTTTCTCCTTTAGTATGTAAATGATGGCTTTTTGCATGTTTTTCCTATGTTAAAAATAAACATATTATTCCAATCTGTCCTCATTTCTCAAATACAGTCTTAACTGCTTTTAGGGAACAAATGAATTTTTAGAATTAAACCCCAAGTCTTTTAATATCAGACTGTGAAATAAGGCAAAATTCAAAGACACTGTGATAATCTAGAATTTTTATTTGATTCCAGGTAATCTTGGACAATAGACATGATGGGATGTTTTCTCTTTGAATAAATAACAATTTAATTACATCATTGAAATAAAATATAGTGTGGGCTTAATACATTGTAAATATTACAGAAGTACTACTTCACTATAGTAATTTAATGACTGAAGCTACATTGAATAACAATCTTACTAGTACTTGTGTACAAAGTTTTATTACTAACAAAGATATTGCAGCGGTTGCAAGGATGTTACCAGCTCAACAAACATCTAACAATACAATATTCTTCTAAGAGGAAAAGTAATCATGTTAGATTTGCAGACAATAAAAAGTTATGTTTTCCACCTGAAACATTGGAAATAAGAATCCAGATAATCTGGTATCTTGAGTCATAGTATTACAAGAAAAGTTTCCCTCTCTTGGGGACTCCCATCCCCAGCAGGCCCGGTACACTAAGTTCATGTGAAGATAGCTTTTAGGATGCCACAGCAGTGTAAAGAAACTCTCCTATCTGAAAATTACTGATTTGGAGGCCACTGCTTAAACATCTGACTTTTTTTAAAACCTATTTACATACATTCAGCCCAAATCAGTAGATAAAATGTTTTGTCTATATTACAATAGGCATTGTTAACATTTCATCAGAAGGCCAGTGCAAGACGATTGTTAATAGCCATTGCCCAGCATTTAGGAGATTTTAAAATATCATACAAATATACAGTTAGATTGTGAGAAATCTAATTTTGCACATGATATTGGTGGTCTCTTTTACAGACATGGAATGGCAGAAATTAACCAACGGGACAGTAACTAGAAGGCTACTCATCAAGGGCTTAATTCTCTTCTGGACGTCAGGCCTGTTTCCTGCAGCGTGGGTTTAGATGGCCAAAATTCCATGACACTTAATGTCAGATAGACCTGACTCAAAGTGACCAGGAGGCTTGGAAATCATCTCAAGTATTGGCATATGTCTGTAGCTTCTTCTAGGTCCATAATTCTTTCACATATATTTCATATGTGATGGAAAATTAGAGGCTCTTGGAGACAGCCCTCCTTGTCTAAATGAGGCTGTTGCTGGGGGATTGAGAGTCATAATTACTCTGAAGAAACTGAGCGGGTGGGCAATTTGGCCCTTTCTGAAGACATATGTGATGGTGAAATGATGGTCAGGACACATATGTGAGCCTCAGAGGAAAGTGGATAACTCTGGAGCCAGACTTTATAAAACTTACTGAGCTCTAAATTATATTGACATCAATGGGTCTAATTCAGGGACTAATTAATTAATGAATGATACTAATGAATAATAATTCTAATGAGTATATTCATTGAGGAGAACATTTGAGTCACTTGGGTTAGGAAATGATATTAAAAGTGTCAGAATGAATCGAACTCATTTAAACATTTTCAAATGAAGGTGGTAAAACATACATGATGATATTTCACAGATATTTCTTAGAATATCAATAAGCACCAAGTTTAGTGCTGTCAGCCCCATTGTCCCTTAATTTATGATAAATGATTTAGATCTGGTAAGCACAACACACTATAAAATCTACATTGAGTACACACAAATGCAGTTTCAAAAATGAATCCTGGAATTTTTCTACCAATAGCAAGAATTGCATCTTCACCAGGTTGTCATACCTGCAAGGGAAGTGTTGGTAATACCCAGTGAACACCGAGATGTGTAGACAAATATTCAGGGAAATTTGGGACAAAACAGTGGCAATTCTTCAATGGAAACTGGACCCTGGTATGTTTTTTCATAAATAATATTTTCTCCTCCTAAAAGATCTTATTAATCCTCTAGCACCCTCAGCCCCCCACCTACACATCACAGAGAGGTGAAGTGAGGGAACCAACAGGAAGACTCAAGCTGCATAGGCAATTCAAAACACTCCAGTTTCCTTCATAAACCACATTCAGCTTTGCACTGCAAGAAAGGATTCTGCTCCACCAAGCTGCTTGGGTACCACATAGCTAGGAGTCACCAGAGAGCTAGCTCTCTGCTTTACATCATGCTATGCAGGCCTCTGGGTCCTACAGGAGCCATGCCTTATCTGTTGAGGGAGAAGATCGCTTGTGAGCAAAATTTGTCAGAGTCAGGTGGCTTCTTAAGCATTATCAATGCTCACTTGGAAAGGGGTGAATTTGGAGCACCTATGGCACCATTAAAGAGTGTGAAACTGGGGCATAAGAAGAAAGCAAGCCATGCTCATCTTTATGCTTGAGCACATCTAGCCAACAAAAAACAGAGGAGAGAGGACCTTTCTTTAACCTAGACAGACAAAGCCGGCTACTGGGCTGTCTCGAAGGATATCTGGGCAAAGCAAAGAAGCAGCCATATGACACCCAGGCCCCCATCACAAGTGTGCCAGCTCCTCATTGCCCTTTTCTGTCTCATCCCATCCAATCAGCCTTCTTGCCACATAAGTCAGACCTGGTAGTCTTACTCCAGTGAGCCGGGCATAGTGTTTTGTTTTGTTTTGTTTTAAAAAAACTATTGAATTGTATGCCTTCTTTATTTTTTGGTTGTGCTTGCGGTATACAGAGACTCCTGAGCCAGGGATCAAACCTGGGCCACAGCAGTGACAACACTGTATCCTTAAGCCACTGAGCCACGAGAGAACTCCTATAGTGCTACTTAAACTAGGATCACGCTGCCTACACACACAGCTAAATGTTTTGCCACAGAGGGTTTTTTTTTTAAAGAAGTCTTTCCCTTATAATGACTTACCTCTCCATGGATTTGATCAATATTAGGTGCTCAGAAACCAAAACACTCCCACCTTCTGATACTAACACTGTAAATACAGATCTCAACTTGAATGTTCATTATTGATGATTCCTTGCTAAACACTGGTCTTATGGAATACCTAGAGGTCAGTTTGGTAATACTTGATGCAATCACAAAGGGAGAGGGCTCTGAATGTTTATAGTCAGTCTTTTTATCAACAAGATTTCTGGAAGAACTCAATTTTAGAAACTGAATCCATGTGCAATAGTGCAGCAAGTTTAAACGTGGTCACAGTTTTTTCACTTTAGGACACTACTAGAACAATCACAGGATAGAAACATACACATACACACATTTACATTCACACTCACACACGATATAATTTTACTGATCCAGACAATACTTCTTTTCAATTAAGAAAAAAATGAAGACTGTTGTTTGCCCACCCAGGCAGGAAATCTACTTAAACCTGGAATATAAGGATGCAATACTTTTCAAGTAAACAACGATTGCACAGTGATAACAACACACATTAAAATTAACACATGCTATCTTAAGAGGTCCAGTAATAGCTAAAGACTAAAGAGAGTCAGAGATGTCAGCCAAAAGTCAATATGCCGTCTCTCTTCTGTTCTGATTGTACTCCATCCACAGAACAGCTAAAGTCCAGAAGATGTCCTCGTATGAAAATGTGGGACTAATAAATTTTTTAAGTGTCAATGAGTTCTGCTCAAGACTTTGGTTAGTCTTCAAATTCTTCTTGTATTAACAGAAAAATAAACCTTTAATGTTATTTCAATGTCAAATTTAAAGAGAGATATTTGAAAAAATATTAAGGTTTCTCAAGTTACATCATGGGCAATAATGTTTTGAAAAGTGGTCTCACTGACATCAATCCACTGCTTATGTTCCACGGTTCTCATAGAAGCCCACCTTGCAGTTCTGCTGAACCAGACAAAGAGAAATAACACATAGTAAACACTGATACACATTTCACAGGACACAATACATGTTACAAAATAGTTCTACTTTAGTACTCTAACTGTTGTAAAAATGGACATCTCTGATACTTCGAGACAAATACACTTCACATTATAATGAAAGCTGTGGTTTCAAAGGCATTACTTATCGGATGGCCTTTTTCTATGGATACTTAGGCTTCAAACTGTGTAGCCAAAGGTTTTTCTCCTATTTCACTGAGACTTTGAAGGACCTTCCAGTCCCTTAAGCAACAGGTTTTCTTCACTGTAAACCCCTGGAGAACTGAGTTTGAGGACCTAGGCTAATGAAACAGTAGAGAACTGAGAACTGATCACGTTGACAATCACTTTTTCACTGAGCATGGTCAACTTAAAAAAAATAAAACCGATGAGACGACAGATTTTCTTCTGGGTTTTGAGCTTTAAAAAAAAGAGAGAGAGAATTTCTTTTCCTGTGTTGCCAGGGACGCGTCTGGCTCACAGAGCCTCGGCAGACGTGTCCGTGGACACAGACATGGTCACCTTGGCGATCTTGACCGTGCTCTTGATGCAGCTCTCCGCGGCCCTGTGGACGCTGGCCGTGTTGTTGGCATGCTTGTGCAGGCAGTCTGAGTCCCCCATGCTGTTATCCAGAGGCTGCGCAGTGCCTTCACACGAGGGGAACATGCTCCGGAAAGCATGTCTCAGGTCCTTGCTCCGCAGAGCATAGATGATGGGGTTCACGGTGGAATTCAGCAGGCAGAGCATGCTGCAGAAGGCAAACACCGTCTTAATGAGCTTGTTCATCTTCCCAAAGACATCGTACACCATGATCGCGAGCAGAGGGCCCCAGCAGATGATCAAGACCACCAGGATCAGGACCAGGGTCTTGGCCAGCCGAATGTCCATACGGGCTTGGTCCGGCCGAGTCACCTGCACCTTGCCGTCCTCTGACGTGTGGATGATGATGCTCTTCTGGGTACCGCGCTGGATCATGCGCACCGCATGGCTGTGCGCCTTCCAGAGAATGTACATGTAGGCATACACGATGAACAGCAGCAGCACGCTGGTGACCCCGATCCAGAACATCAGGTAGGTTTCATCGATGAGAGGGAAAATGTCTGAGCACACGGACTGCAGTTTCTTGCAGTTCCAGCCCAGGAGGGGCAGCACGGCGATCACGATTGCGATGGTCCACATCAGGCAAAAGGCCACCACGGCCTTGGGCCTGGTGACGATCCTCTTATAGGCCAGGGGCCTGTGGATGGATATGTACCTGTCGATAGCCGTGAGGAACAGGCTGCCCACCGAGGCCGTGAACGAGGCTGTGACCCCGCCCAATTTGAACAGAAACACGTTGGGGCTGTCTTTGCGGTGGAAGACGTGGAAGTCGACGAAGCTGTAGACGAAGATGACGCTCCCCAGGAGGTCGGCGACGGCCAGGCTGCCTATGAAGTGGTAAGAGGGCCTGCAGCGGAGGCTGCGGGAGTGGAGGATGACGCACAGCACCAGAAGGTTCTCCAGAACCGTGAAGGTGCCCAACGTGAGAGACAACACAGCGATGGCCAGCTGCTGGCTGGGGTTCAGAATCATGAAGCACTCCATGTCCATAAAGTTCTCCCCGCACTGAATGTTCTCATCATTCTCCTTGTAGGAGGACAGAGACTTGTTGTAAAATTCGGTGATGTTCACCTGGTCGGCCGGGACTAACTGGGGGTTGTCGCCCGCAGTCATCTTTTCTTGGAAGGGACTTCCCCTAAAGGAAGTTAAAGGAAATTTCTGCGGGAAGTACCCTAATTTGGATGCCATGTCGCCTTTGATGTCTTCGTACTGAATGTCATTGGCGCCCACGTAGAGGAGGTCTGTGGTGATGGTCCGGAAGGTGGTATCTGCAAGGCCATCGAGGATCGACTTCATACCCTCGGTCTTGGATTAGGCCACGCCCACAATGACTGAGAAAGCGCCCCACCGCGGGGAGTCCTGCCAGGAGGGAAAACAATCACGATGAATGGTGAGAAAACCAGGAGAATCAAAACACTCAGGTCAAAGCCGCCCAGAACTACTGTAAAAATCCCAAATATGTACCCTTGTGTTATTTCATTCCTGGCTGTGAACATAGGTAAAATCCTTGTCCAATTCAGTCAACAAAATGAGTCAGTCCTTTAGTTAAAGAGCCGCTCAAAGTGGGTGATATACACACCAAACATATCCATGTCTATCATTATGTAAGCTCTCTGAACCTGAGTCGCAGGGTGAGTCCTGCATGGACCGCCAGGCTCTGGCAGTCGAGAGAAGGCAATGTGTCTTGGGAGTGGTGTGCATTTCATGGTTGTGTTAGGGAGTGTTTGCCACCTGGCTTCTACTATCATGCACGTGCACACCCACAGTGATGCGATGCTGGTTGGGGAAAGAAACCCCGTATCGCACAACCTCTTTTCTTGAAGACTTTACTGCCTTGTCACACAGATAAGACCAAGCATACAAGACAGCCAAAGAATGAAACAGTGTGGCATCAGGGATTGAGCTGTGTGGCCGGCCTTGGTGTTGAGTGTCAAAGGGAGGAAGAGACTGCTGGGACTGTAGTAAGCACCTGAGCATGATGGGAAGATCCACGTTCTAGCCCAGACTCCATCAGGCAGGTTTCCTCACCCAGAGATGGCTGAACTAAGCCATGGCTGAGGCGAACTTCTAGCCAAGAAAAATGGTACGAAGGGCAGACTTGCACTGAGGGTCAGAAGAAGACCGAGATCTTTAACACGAGGAAGGAGTGACAATGGATAGTGCTTCCTGACAGTGTCCCCAACGCTGTAGGGCCACCAGTACACATTGGAAGATGGGAGACAGGCCTGATCGTCCAAGGCCTTCCACATGTGGACGGCGCTGGACATAAGGATTGTGGAAAGGACGGGCCAATTTTGAAGGGCTCTTCAATTCTAAGCTAAGCCAACTTGGTTCTGTTTACAAATAAACAGCCGGAGAATTGGTTTTACCATTTTTAAATGTTTGTTTAAAATGTGGCTATTGGGTGCTTTAACTTTTTGAGATATTAGAAATACTGAGGATGGCCCAAGATGATGGTGTAGAAAGATCACGAACTCCCTTCCTCCCGCTGGCACACCAAATCTTCAGCTACAAATGGACATTTCCCTCTGAGAAAGACCTAGCTGATCAGTATTTCACAACAAATGATAAAAGGGCCCCGATGAGATGGTGGGAGAGGCAAATCATGATGCCGTAGATCTGAAACTGATATAATATTAAATGTCAATGACCTCAATATAAAGACATAAAAATATTATATATTATTATATATTAAAGTACTGAGAGATAGCTACAATCATTTTAAAACTCATAAAAACTAATATATTTTTTTTTACCAGTTGTCTTTTTATTGTTCCTAAATATATGCTGTATTGAGGGTGGGGGCGGGGGGAAGATCATCATTAGTTTGGATCCAGTTAAAATGTTCTGAGTCCTCCTGCCAAAATACAGAGATCCTACCTATCCAAATTAATAATTAATAATTATTTTTCCATCCAACAAATCATGGAGCGCCCACTATGTTCCAGGCTCTGTCCAGGGCCGAAGGAACACGGCATTATCTGGGAAGGGTCCCTGATCACATGAAGTACAGCGTAGTGGAGGAGACAGGCAGCTGACCCCTTAAGTATGAGGAAGCATGGTGACAGCTACAATCAGGGACATACAAGATGCCATGGGAGCAGCAGTCTAGGGGGTTGAAGGCGGCTTCCCCAAACGAAAGGATGTTTATGCCAAGAGTATGTAGAAATAAATGTGGGTGGAGACAGGATACAGAGGCGCAGAAAAAAAAATTTAATGAAAACCTTAAGTATCGTGATGTGTTTTTGTTCTCTTTGTCTAGTAACTGGTAACACAACATGCTGAATGTGGCCCAATTTCCATGTTCTGCCACCTCTATGTCCAGGCCACCATCACTACTCACCCACACCAGAGCACCAGCCTCCTTTCCAGTTTTCCTGCCTTTCTCTGGACCAATCCCCTTGTGATCATTTGCCAAATAGCTGCTCCAGTGATCTTCATCAAATAGGTGGCTGATTATGTGACTCTCGTAATCAACCTCTTTGCCCTAAAGACCAAGTTCAAATTTGTTCATGAGGTTTCCCTTTCAGGTCCACACTCTCCAGACTATAACACACGGCTCTTCTCTTTGTCTTCTGTGTCAGCCCCGATCTGACCCTCACTCACTTGTGCCCAGAATTCTCCACGTCCTGTTCTCCCTGAACAAAACAGGAGCTCTCCATCTCTATCCCCACACTCATAGGATGAAGTCCAGTCAAAGGCTTCCCAGGATGATCTAGCCCCTGCCTGTCTCTCCAACCCTCCTCTCACCACTCCTGGACTTACCACTTGGATGATACCAGATAGAGTTCCATGAACACACCAAGGCTACTGCGTCTCAACTTGGTGCCTTCGCCCCCTCTGCTTTTCACACTCCTCTGAGCAAACGCCCTTTCCCTTCCTCCACGTGGTCAACTCCTTCTCCTGAGTTTGGTGTCACTACCTCCAGATCAGATGAAGTATGCTCTTTGGGGCTCATGCAATAGCCAAATAGTGTTCTATCATGGTGCTTACTAAATATTCAAACATTTCTCTGTGTTTGCATCTGTTTTACCCCTCCCTCCAACCCACTAGATGGTGAGCTCACTTAGTGTTTATTCACAGCATTTAGCATAATGCCTGGCATGTAGAAGGAGGCCCTAGATAAGGTGGTTAGTTGAATATACACATTTAACAATAGAAAAAAAGAAAATCCCTTTCCTATCCAAGGTGGGGGAGGGATCCTTCCAATCAGAATGGTAATAAGCATGTAGTTTGAATTGAGGTATCTTTAATTAACTCCTAAATAACTACCCAATCCATTGGTAGAATGAGTAGCCTAAATGCTCATGGAATGAGTCATGACATGGGCAACTATGGCTAAGTAGAGCAAACAAAAATACCAGCAGTATTTTACCAGATGGTGAGCAAAGCAAATGATGTAAGACAGGTAAGTCAGAAGGGTTCCCTTTAGCACCTTTATGGTCCTGTAGCCCTTTCGCATGATCAGTGTGGCCTGCACTGATGGTATGGGGGCACCACTGAACCAAAGGCCCTGCATCCTCCATGGCTAACTTCTGGCATCAATCAGGAGATTAGCTTTTTCCTTAGTCTGGGCTCTTGAGCAGTTCTGCACCCCCTCCTACAGTGACATAGTGCAAGGCACACGGGGCCTGGGACCTGCTTGACCAGAGGCAGGAGCACTACTACACAGACCGCACAGAGACACCCAGGGTATGTGAGAGTCTGGTCAAGCCCAACCAAGTGCCCCAGGAATGGAGGTGAGTTGTGGGGGACAGAGAAATAAAGGATGCAAAAATAAAAGACTGAAGTCCCATAGCCAAGATGGGTGCCCAGTACTTCCTGGTTCCTCTATGAAAACCTCTCTTCAGTCCCCAGTTCAGCCTGGCTTCACCTGCTAACTCTCAAGCATGCTCAGGGTCCTTGTTTAGCCATATGCCTGTCATATCCTTTCTCACATCCTAGGTTCCTTCAGAAAATTTCCTACCACCATTGGGCTATGTCTTCGGAGTCACCTTTGTTCTTTGGGCAAAATACCATTTGCTGGACAACTCCACTGACACAGGAACATCTTCATGTAATGGGAGGGACACAGAAGAGAGCCACAATCTGTGAGAGCCATTAGCGGTCCTGGCATAGCCTCAAATCTTACTTTTGCTTCTCAGCTCTCATCCATACTGAAACACACAGCTTCCTGGCCCAGGACTGACTCCCTGCTCCTTCAACCACCCTTGCACAGCTTCCTGCTTTCCTTCCAAGCTCTCTGTTAGAGTCATCTTTCTGAGACCTCCTTTACCTGCCCTTCCCACCAGGCAGGACAAGTTTTCCCAATCTTTCCCTCGCTTATAGGCTTCATCATAGTACTTAATCAGGAGTTTATATATTTATTTCTAAGCACAGGAATTTTTTTCCCCCCTTAGGTGATTCTCAGGTCTGACAACATGAAAGCAGATGAGGAGGGTCAGGGAGGCTGGACTTTCTTAGAAATGTTCCCATGAACCTAATCAGGTGGCTGTTGAATTTTATTAACTGATGCATGAAAGCTATGATTTAACAATATATATTTGCCTTTTTTTTTTAAATTGGAAGAGAGAAAGGTAATTAATTCAATGGGTATTTGGCCTGAAGATCAAAGCTTGAGCCCAACATTCCTAAGCAGCTCCTGGGAGCTGGTCCATGACCTCTACCCCTTAAGTCATCTTCTCTCAAGGAACACATTTTCCCTTCACACTGCCAATTAAAAATGAATTTATTTGAAATATTTATATGTATATAATCCATTCAGAGAATTCAAAATGTACAAAAGAATATACAGCAAAGAGTCAATCTAATCTCTCCCATTCTGATGTTCGCTCCAGTTTTCCTCCTCACTGGCAAGAAGTTTTTTGTTACTCCTTCCAGAACTATGCCATTGCATATTCAGGGAAATATACATAAATTTATCCCCTCTTTATTTTCTTTCCAACAAACACTAATATACATAATGTTCTGCACCTTGCTTTTCCACGTCAAAGTCTACATGAAGGCAGTTCCACATCAGCTCGCAAAACCTCCCCCTCATTCAGCAGCTGCCTTAAGTAGCTGCTAGATGAATGTGACCAGCCTCCTACGGATGCAGGCTTAGGTTATTTATCACCTCTTGCTAATACAAATAATGCAGCCATGTTGGTTTTCACATTTCTTACCGTCTTGTGAATAACCTTTCTAGTCACTCAAGCTCATCCTCTGGACTTACCCTGGCTTCCTTCTTCTTGGCCCCTATTATCAGGTAGACAACTAAGTCTTGCCGATTTCCCATTTTAAAGCACATGCATAGAGCTTATTATGTGTGGGTAGTGCTCTGAGCCTCTGTCATATATCAGATTGTTTGTTTTCATAGTAGCCTGGTGAGGTAGATGTCATTATTATCCCTATTTTACACGGAGGGTAAGTAAATTGCCATTCACACAGCTAGTAGGTGGCAGAGCCAGAATGAATTCAGATATTCTGGTTCTAGGGCAGTGCTGTCCAATAAAAATGGAACGCAAGATACATATGCAATTTTAAAGTTTCCAGTAGCTAGGTAAAAAGAAAAAAGTACAAAGTGAAATTAATTCTAATAATTCTATTTTATTTAAACCACTGGCTCCAAAATATTACCCTTTTAACATGTGGAACTAGCCACATTTCAGGTACTTAATAGCGACATGTGGCTAATGGCTACCATATTGGATATCATAGGTCTGGAGAGGATTGAACCTTTATAATACACATTTCCCTAACCTAAGACAGAGATGCTACTATCTCCCTTCTCCTCCCCACTAATTCCAACCAGTCAAAGCACTAGCAGTGGAGAGAACATAGAATTAAGAGTTACCAAACCAATATTAGCATTTGGGTAAGTAGTTAATCTTTCTAAAACTTAGTATTTCACTTGTATAATGGAAAGGAGAAGGAGGAGGAGGAGGAGGAGGAGGAGGAAGTCTCAATCATAGACTTGTCCTGACAATTAAATGGAAAAAAAAAAGTGCATGTAAAGTACTTAACATAGTGCCTGGCATAGAATGTAAGTCTTCGGTAAATATTAATTATTATTATCATTACTTAGTATAATGGCTCATTGTCATATATTATTAATTACACTTCAAGATAATTCATGGTCTTAATCAGATCACAGGCTGCTTATTCAATTTTTATTTTTTGTCTCAGCACTTAAAGCATGAAGCAAACAGAAGATACACACATGGGTGAGGGAGGAAGAAATTTTACTGAATGTCTATTGTATTTCAGGTATTTGAGAGACTTTGCATATATTCTATTATTAAATTGTCATGACAACTCTATCAGGTGCTTATTTATAATCCCCATTTCACAGATAAGGAAATGGAGACCATTCGATTTTAAATAAATTATCCAGAATATGAAGAGTTTGTAGCTTGAACCCATCTCTCTGGGGGGTCTGACGCCAAGGTTTCTGCTTTTGGACTTCATGTACTGTTTCAAGGATTAACAGTAACTAGGACAAAGCCATGTTGCATTTTATAGTATATTCCAGTCTCCCAGCTTCTTACAAGCACAAATTAAGGCATTTTGCCAATAGCAAATAAGACTACCTCCTACTAAATCACTCTTTCCTATCTCAGCCCATCTAGGTAAATCTGCCCACTGGCGTGGCCTCGAGGATGAAACTTTTCTTGTTTGGAAGGGCTATAAATCTTCCTCAGTAAAGACAAAGGATCACAGACCTTAGTTCAGCAATGCAAAATGTGTGCCTGTGATTTACTCTTAAGATCTACACGTAACATCATAGTTACACCATTTTAATATGACCAAGCACTTTCATTAAAACAAACTAGCTTGTTAAAACCCAAGCTAGGGCATGGTGTGGTGGTGAGATATAGAGTAATTTCTGTCCAATATAAGCCAAGTCTTTTTGTCTTTTTACCTTTTCTGGGCCAATCCCGTGGCATATGGAGGTTCCCAGGCTAGAGGTCTAATTGGAGCTGTAGCCACCAGCCTACGCCAGAGCCACAGCAATGTGGGATCCCAGCTGCATCTGCAACCTACATCACAGCTCATGGCAACGCCGGATCCTTAGCCCACTGAGCGAGGCCAGGGCCGCAACCTCATGGTTCCTAGTCGGATTCATTGTACAGGAACTCCAAATATAAGCCAACTTTAATTAAAGAATACAGTTAAAAAATAGACATGGATTTTGTGCAGTTCAAGGATCTCAGTCGTGTCACAGGCTATCTGAACAGTTAATAGGATCATGGCAGGAAACCTGTTCTCTGCATTTCAGTAATTCTTTCCTTTATGTCTGCATTTGGATTATTACAGTAATTTCCACCTGATTTTTTTTTTTTTTGCATTGAGAGTTGTCTTCGAGAGTTCATTAGTGATATAGTTTAGGCTTTGGGGGATGCAGCTGCTGTTAATGTTGTTTTTGTTTGCTACTGGGAAAATCATAATTGGAAATTTCCAGCAAGATGTGTAGATGCACCTATAAAGAAACAGTTGGTTTTTATTAGTATCATTGGAAAAGAATGATTGAATGACATTTAAGGGGATATTCCTAGAATTCTGCTTTTCAAAATAGGCAAAACGTTTGAACAATTTAGGAAACAAACCATGACTTTACAATAATAATACAAATATTTTAAGATGTTGACTCTACTTTTTTAAATTTCATTTTTTTAAGAATAATATCACCTGTTCTTTTTGCCCTCTTCTCTCCATGCACACCTCCTTTTCCATCCACCACCTCCAAGCTTATACAACTAGCAGGCTGTAGTACCATCAAGAGATTTTATGGATTTGGCAGGAGCATGAGAGTTGTTTCTTTGTTTGTTTTTGTCTACTCAAAAGTCTATATCTTTGTTTCCATAACAAGTAAGGGTATAAAACATCCAAGTCCTGATTAGGGTGAGCATGGAGTAAGTTCTCAAAACAGGACTTCAAATAGAGTCGTTTGTATATCAGCATAATTTTTATTTTTTAGTCACATGGAATTCCCAGGACAGGGATCAGATCTGAGCTAACCTATGCCACAAATGCAGCAACACAGAATTCTTAACCCACTAGGGACCGGGCTGAGGACCAAACCTGTGTCCCAGGATTCCTGAGAAGCCAAGGATCCCATTGCACCACAGTGGGAACTCCTGTACCAGTATAATTTAATAGCAAGGTACTTTAGTCATCATTGCCCCACTGAAGACCTTCTTTGTTTTAGAGACATTTCAATTATTTAGATACTGGTCACTGTTGATTCTGGAGTTAAAACCCTTGTAGCATCTCTGGAGGAACAGGCAGTAGATACTACTTGCTTCCTGCAAGTAGTCCAGGGAGGCAGAAAATATTCTGAAAGCATGAGAATATAATTACAGAGTGTATTGGCCCACCAGGCTCCTATTCTAGAGCCTAAGTTTGTAAATGCTTTCAGGAGACAAAGCCAAGCTCATTTTGTCTATAAGAGTCCAGGATATCAAATGCAGGAGTCCCAGGCCTTTCATGAATCATGTTGTTTTCCTTAGTTCATTGGTTCTGTGTTGTTCTGCTTGGCTAAACTTATAAAAGAATCTTGTGAGGGGTTTAAGAGAAGGAAGTTGCCCATGGATATATTTGTTTGTTATTTTCCATTCATTTCTGGGAACAAGTCTGGTTTCTGCTAATTTGATCAAGAAAAATAACTTCTCTAAAGTTGGCAGGGAGAATTTTAGTTGACTCTTATAAGTGCATTATGTCTAAGGCATGTCGTTAATATACATGGCAAATCTCACAGACCAACATCACAACCTGATGAATGATGCTTCTGTTACCGCTGAATGGGCAACTGAGTCTTTTCTAACTCTTATCTAGCCAATAGAGTTTTGGAATTATTACTTTGGTCACATATTGCATCATCTTCCACAGCAAAGTCAAAGATTGACTTAATTATCTTGATAATTCAGGCAAAAATACATAATCCGTCTTCCTTGTGTTAATGTCGGCTCTTTCCCATATATAAAAGAAAATTTCATTATGCTGGTAATGCTCGATTGGTTCTGAAAGCCTTAGCTTTTCTTATATTTTGTAACCTAGAGCAGAAATTACTAAATGCATCCTTTTCTCTGGTCTATTCTTGCTAACAATATAAGTGTTAGGTTTTTCATAAAAATACATCAATACAAACTAAATAGACATTAGGACACTTGTAAGTCTGTATTTCTGTCCAGATTTAACCTGCACGTGCCTAATTACTTAACATTTAAAGGCTTGTTAAAACATAAAGAATTTCAGGGCTCAAGAAATGATGCCTTTAAACGACATCAAATTAAGCACTCGCCATTAGGGAATGATGTCACAAGGACAGTATCACAAAGGCAGATTAATGATACGAATGAACTGATTCTCGTGAGGTTGGTTGACTTTTATGAGCAATTACATTAACCATTTAATTTTGCTCTGCTGTTTGCAGGTTTTCTCCTATTAAGCGCCTTTGCTTTTGGGGGGCGGGATAGGGGTGGGGAAGATACCTTTCCTATAGAAGCTGTAAAGAGCATCACAGAAGCAGCCTTCCCTTAAATTAGAATCTGCAAGGTTTCCAATCCAAGAGAAGCCCTGGTCCATATACAAAATACTCCATAAGATTGTCTTTATCTCACATATGAAATTTGATCAATAAAGGCCATAAACAATATGTAGAACCCAGGAGGTAGGTCATCTTTACGGTTCACTGCCAAGGGCAGCAATGGCTTAGTGTGCTACACGCTGTCCACTGGAACAGCATACCTTTCAGTTTCTTCATTCATCTTTCAGCAAAAAAAAGCATACTCTCTTTGAATCCATGAACAAACAAATTAAATCTAACTGAAAACTAAATCTTGTTTCCAGGTTCAAATCTCAGAGCGGCTGGATGATTTGGGTGGTTAAATGCATAAGAGAAAATTCTGATTCCCGAATATTTTCAATAAGGAGCATTTGTATATTTATGTACCAGGCATGATGCTAAGGATATGTATTATTTTTGTGTAATATTCGCATGAATGAGGTGCTACTGCAGTTCCCGTTCCACATCTGAGAAAATTGTGGCATAGAGAGGTAACAACGCTTCGCCCAAGGTTTCCTACTAGTGACGTGGAGTTGGAACTTCACCCCAGGTCTGTGTAACTCAAAGTCCCTGCTCTTAGCTTTGAGTTTCAAGAATCATGTAATAAGACATTCTTCTTTCCCTTTCTGGAGAAAGAGAAAGAATTGTTTTTGAGAATGGAGGTTATAAACAGTACATAATAATTTTATATAACGAACGACTAAAATTTGAAGGAATGATTTGTTGACAGTAAAAACGGTTGCCCACAGCACTTGCAAATCATCCTCGTTCCATGGTCTTCGGGGACAAAGGATGACAATTAACTATAAGCTATAAATCCTAGCCCTGGATTAGCACCTTATTGGCAGTGGCTGTTAACAAGTAATAAATAAAACCTACCTTGTCTTTGCCACTGTTTAAAAAAACTTACATAGGGCTTTTTTTCTTCCGTGGTTACTTGTAAAGATCGTGGAGGGTAATGAGTCTCTACACTAGTGAGGAATAAAGAGGGGACCTGCTTTAAGTCTGAATAAGACATGACGGTTGTTGACAGAAACATGCTTGTTGTTGAAACATCCATTGCCCACATGGAGAAATTCAAACTCAATCAAAATCACTCCATTTCCCACCATGAGCAGTGTGGTTCCTCTGAGGCCCAGAGGAAGGAGGCCTCTCTGGGTCCAGGTCCCAAGATCTTGCCTGGAATCAAGGCAGAAGAAACCAGGTCATCCTTAGTAGGGTTCCTACAATGGAATGCATGGTGACTGACTCAGGGTGGGCATGGAGCTGTGTTCCTACTGCAACATGGCTGATGGCCTCTGACAGGTGTCATGTAAGACATTTTTATTGGGCATGTGCTTTGCACTTAGCTCTGGAGATGTTATATAGCCACATATCACATCTGGATAATGGATACGAATCAAGAAAGCAAGAGAAATGATTCTTCACTCCAAGCAAGCCATCAATTAAAGCCCACCCATCTGCCATTCCCCTCCCACAGAAAGCAGAATGGAGGAGCATCTGAATACAAATCATGGCAGATGATCCTTGATCATCAAATAGCACTGGCTTGGGTAAATCCCCTTCTTACATGTGTTTTGAAGTTTTTCCTCCCTAGAGAGATGATGGGCAATGCTGAGTCATCCCCCAGTGGTCTTTTCTTGTGTCTAAACCCTTCAGATCCTGAACGCCTTGAGAGTAGAGGCCTGAAGTAGATGGTCTCGAAAGTCCTCTGCCTGGCACAGGGCAGGTACTTAATACCTGTTTACTAAATGACTGCCAGTGTGCATCTTTAATAGGGCAGAGCTATCCTAGCAGAAAGACTTTAACTGTGGATGGTTTTCCTTGGCACAAAATCATCTGATCATTAGGGAAGTAAACCTGGGTCTAGGTCTCACACAAACATCCATCTGAAAAAACTGCCCAGATGTAAAAGTTACATGAAAGGCATCAACAACCGTTTATCCCAGAATCTTTGATCTCAGTATCAAACAGATGCTATATTGATGGCAAGTGGAAGTGATGGGCAAAGATCAGGTACTTACTTTTTTTTCTGATCCTTACTCAGCCTGGGTGTGTATTACGAACCTCAACCACATAACAATGATACACAAAGAGATCTTTGTGAGAGGCACAACTGTGAATGAATCCTAATTATATGCTTTTGACAGACCTTTAAAGACAACATATGAATTTATGATTATAATGGACTTTTTTTTTTTCCCTCAAAAGCATGCTATTACGCACTGATCTTTCCCAAATGGATTTCTCCACGTACAAGAGTGTTTTCAAAACAACCTGTCAAGAGAAGTTATGTGAAAATTCAACCACTAGATGGAGTGGCTTTTATAAGCCCTCAGGAATCAACCCGATACTCTCTATTCAGTGGACATAGTTCCTGCTTTGGTTGAGCAACACCTCCTGCTACAACATTTTATGCATTTTACAACTGAATTAATTTAAACATAAATAAGGAAATATGTTAGAGAAGGTTACTACTGCCTACAAAAACAGAATTTCTAATTGCTTTTCTGAGGCAAAAGGGCATTGAGAAAATTTAATATATTGATAAAAATTAATTGTGAGTATGTGGAATTCTGCCTGAAGAAAGTAATTAAGAATGAATAAAGGAAAGTAGTTATACTGAAAACAAAATGACATGTTTATGCCAAGAGATGCTAAGAGTAAGAAGGGAATGTCTCGGAAGCGCAAAATCAATTCTAATAACAAACTCAACTCACTTCTACTTTATGAAACATTTGGCTTTCCAATTTTCAAATACGAAATCACCAACACAGGTCATGACTCTGTGATGAAAAAGAATGGAAAATTATTTTCTGTGACAGAGGCTAAAATGGAATATTTCACAAGAGAAGTTAATATTTGTTCAAATACTCATACAAATCAAGGATGCCGTAGTTTTTGAAATAATTCAATTTCATTCCCATCATTTTATCACTGGAATAATTTTAAATGTTTTTCTTGTTGTATAAGTTCAGGGTTCCCTTTAAACATGATTTTAAAAACGAGGTACTTACATACAATCTACTTTTGTTGAAAAGCACCTACTTTCAGAAAAAAATTTCATTGTGTACTAACAATGCACGATGTAAGCAGAAAAATATGCTTTCACGATGCAATAATAATGTGCAAACAGAACCAGAACTTGGTTTCAGTAAAGATGTAATATATCCTTTGGAAATGTAGTAACGAGTTGAAGGCAAGTATAGAATTTTTATGCCGCTGAGACAGGAGATAGTTCTATTGTACTCATTCAAGAGTCTGACTTTTAATCAGGGTTTGTGTGATACAATCATGTTAGTTTGAACACAGTTGGGGAACTGAAAGGATTCAGAAAGAGTGAAGCGAAGAGAAAGAATTAAGAAATAAGATAGCCGAGAATAGGCTGGACATCCCAGTGTACATCTTAAAAGAACAGTCTGAGATGTCACATGGTGGCTTCTGCAAGGATGCAGAGTTATTTTATAGGTCAGTGGCCCTCAACGTACACCCCAACCAGCAGCATTAGCATAACTGCGGAACTCAGGAGAAATGCATGGTCTCAGGTCGAACCGACTTCAGACCAAAAGAATCAGAAACTCTGTTTCTGGGCTGGGGCACATCGGTGTTTTCCAAATGCTTCCAGGAGACTCTAAGACACTCTACAATGTTAGAGCCATTGTTAATGATTATGGAGACTTGTGAAAAAGACTAGACGGGGAGGAAGAGAGACCTAACCTCTATGAAGAACTGAGGTGAGATAGGAAGAAAGAATATTCTAAGGGTATAGGTTTTTAGATCATTGAAATGGACAGCCAGGGGAGCCTGCTCATTCTAAAGTAACTTCCCAGAGTAGAGCTTTAAAACCAAGTTATTTCTATTTAAAATTTTTTTTATTAAAGTATAGTCGAATTACAGTGCTGTATTAATTCCTGGTGTACAGCAAAGTGATTCAGTTTTACACAGGTGTATGTGTGTGTGTGTGTGTGTGTATACACTCTTTTCTTTTTCATATTCTTTTCCATTATGGTTTATCATAGGTCACTGAATATAGTTCTCTGTTAGACAGTAAGACCCTGTTTCAAGCTATTTCTATTTGACGGGAAGAGAACACTGTAGTTGAGCCTGAAGAGGAGCACAAGGAGAGGAGAACCTCTCAAGGATTTTCACTTTACAATCTAGAGCTTCTCTGCACTTTTCTTCAGGAACTTATTTGCTCTATCTTTTGTCCTGCCAAGAAAAGTGGCCACAAGATATAACATCTACTTACCCAGAATGCAGACATAAATGAAAAACTGCACACCAATTTCTCTTATTTCTATCCACACTAAGTATTATAGGACTGCTAACCATGTCCTTCAAAACCATCGTGAAGGCACCCATAGTTACTGAGCATTAAAGATCCGGAAAAAAAGTAAAAGTAAGTAACACTCTAGCTTATTTTCTTTTTAAGATGGAAATGTTTCTGTTTCTGTTCTCTTTTCCCAAACCATGAGATAATGTATCACAGGAGATGAACCCAGAAAATGACAAGCTAAAATGGAAATTTTGCAGTAGGCCCAAGTAATGCAAATCTACTGCAAATTATCTATACAGAGTTACCCTGGTAATTATGCAATTTGCACTGCTTATAGCTGGCAAGGATCTTTCAAAAATACCTACAGGTTATAAATATATGGAAATGTATCCCAAAGCACTTAAGTATACGACTCGGGGCAGACTGTTCTCTCTCTAATTATTTCATCAATAAAAATGGATCACAGATTACTCATAATTAGTTTCCTTAGCTAAAGACTAAAATCATTCAAAGATTTCCCTGTATTTGTATGAACTTAGATCTAATTTCCAAAAGTTGCTGTACATTTTTTTCTAAGGTCAAATGCCCACATATGCAAAGATACAAAATTCTTTGGACAATCTCTTGCTTACTTTGGTTATGTGTTAACTTATTTAGCTTTTTGAATCTTTTTATTCACATGCATATTGCTTGTTCACCCCCACTTGTACAAAAGCTAGAGAAAACATTTACAAAGTCTGGTAGCAGCGCATTAAAATGAGTTGAAAATATGGTCCATTTAAGAAGCAACGCTGGAATAAACCAAAATACACAGACCATCGTGGCATTAAAATATGCCTCTCTTATCAAGAATAAATCAAGTTGACTTATTTTTAAATATAACTGAGTTAAAAGCAAACAAGAATGGCAAAGGCATACTACCTATGATACTAGTTCATTTGCTGCATTAAAAAAATCTTTTTTAGCCATTTGACCAACAGAAATCAGCATTATAAAAGTTCCCAGTACAAATGTCCATGTGTGAAAGTAGAAATTTTGGGTTTTTTCCAAACATACATAAATTTATCAATTTAAATGTAAAACTCCTCATAACTTCATTCAATTTACAGAACTCATTTTGACTCTAATTTTCTTCTCTAAATCTATGGTCTAAGGAATGGATAAAGCAATGATAAAGGAAAAAGGGGAATCCTCCCATTTCAACATAAACTGAAACACATTATTTCCTAATTATATTTTATTTTAATTATCTTTAAATATACTACTGACATACACAGTTTGTGAGAGCATTTGCCAGTATATTCAACCACCACAACAGATTGCCTGGCACATCTTTGAAAACTGCTTCTGCTTTTCTTTAAAAAGCAAGAGCATGGAATTTGGTAGTGGGAATAAAAAAAAGAGATATTACACCATCAGTTTGAAAATTATACTGCATTTTAGTCTTGTAGTTTAAAAAATGTTTTTGAATGCTATTCAGCGTTGAGAATGATGGTAAGGAATCAAGCCAAAGATATCAAATTTCTATTCAATGAATCCAAACTCTAAACAATTAAGAATCCAAATTAGAGTGGAAAAATAAGCCCTTAGATAATAAAATATTGGACTCCTAGGGAAAAATGATCTGCCATCTGTGTTAGGAGAAAAGTGAACTCAAATCCTTGGTTTCATTCAAAAATGCAAATTTTACTTTAAGAAGCTTATTCAAAAATGTGGACTATAATGCAATAATGGCACAGGGGCTAAAGAAAAAAAACAAGAGTTGGCTAAAAAAAACACTGATTCCCATCTGACCAATCTCAACTCACATGTCCAATAAGAAAAGAAAAGAACACAAACAAACAAAGCAAAACTTTGAAAGCTTTCCTAAAGTGCAGGTGTGAACATTTCTCCAGCTGGGGCTAAACAGAAGTCATGGTATTTCAGAACAACTGCTATGACTGTGTCAGGCCCATTTGCTCAGGTTTGGGGAGTAAATAATTCTTTCCTCAAAAACCCAGATGAACACAACTCTGAACCTCAGAATTCCATGCTCACTAAGTCATGACATTCAACTGCCCAAATGAAACTTTTAAATTAGAGGATATCCCAAAGCTACTCAGCAATAGTCATCTATATGGAAGGTAATTCAGATACATGGAAAACACCTATGAAAACTAGATCAAGAATATATTTGTCATTGCAACTGTCCTTAGGAAAAGCTATTATAATGATATGTACTTTATTTTCCAGGAGGCACCCTGTTCATTGAAGAAATATGACCCAGGAAAGCTTTTTAGAAAACACATTATGGTAAGAATGAGAGACGGTCACACTGATTATTTTACGTAATGCTTTTGACCTAGGATTACTGATAAGTCATAAACACACCTATTATCCATGCAGGCCTATTTGAGTTCATCTAACCCCAAACCATTTGAAGAGTACCAAGAGAAGCACTGAAAAACTACTAAAAGCGACTCCCCTTTTCCACCTCACAGATTTCCTACAGTTTTAACTTATTTGTGATGGCATTAAAATGTGTTATAACCAACAAAGATAACTACGTTAATATGCATCTTGTGGTTCAGTAATAACCTTGACTATCTTCACCCAACTTTCAACTTTCTTTCCAAAATTAATAAACCATTAGCAAGATGGATGAAAGCCATGTTAAACACATCTACCAATGTTTAGGGATACCATCCTGGCATCTTTGCAAGATTCTTAGAACAAACGAAACTGGAACAGATTTCCACTATCCTGGAAAATAAGAACAGCCTTGTTTTGATTCGAGGTGGCTACTTCCTTTTGCCTTGAGTCTTCCATGTCCATCTGCACAGCTGCCTTGAACTTGGACATGTCCCCAAATTTGTAGTATTTATTTGAAATCTGATTCATATGTTCAAATATATAGAGATAACATATCTCAATTACTATTCCCGTCTTGATATACACCTATGAAAAAGTTTATTTTGTATACATATATAAAAGTGAATTTATACATCCTGGTCCTCTCAAATGATGCAGTATATAACGTGACACTATATATACTCTGGATAACATTTATTGTTTCTTTTAGTCCAGAAAATATCTGGGAGAAATCTGAGTCGATCTGTAATGTGTTATGAAGTTAAACCAAATCTAATCTAAGAATATACAGATTAGTGAATTAAATGGTTACCACAACATTAAACGGCAATGCAGCTACACAGTGTTGAATTCTCCAATCCCTCAAAAACAGCATCTGTGCAGTTATAATATAAAGTTAACCATATTATGAGAACACGACTAGGAAAGAGCTGGAGATCCAGGGAGGGAGGGAATCATGAAGTTAAAATGCTGCCAATACAAAATACATCCTTTAGTTTTGATTTTCTCTTATTCTTTAACTTCTTGACCAACCTTTAGTCAAGAAAAGAGAAAGAGTTTTCAGCCGTTAAAAACATAGATATGCCATATATAAACCTGGCATAGTTTTCCAAACAATGTTGGGTCCAGGTCGTTTCAGAGCCCAAAGCAGAGTTATAAATAATTTAAAGCCAAAGGCTGGTTTCACTCTTAACTTGTTAGCTCAATTAGAAAAGGATGAACACAAAAATGAGAGAGACAGACTTACACTGGTAGAGACACGACATCTCTTTCTGCAGGAATGAAAAGCTCTCATCAGTGTGCTTCATGTAACTGAGCTAACGTAATTACCCCAGGAATAACAGGCAGCAAACTAACAGACAGGCTCCATCTTCCTAACCAGATTCAAAACGCTATAACCAAATCTTGTTTTACTCATCGTGTGCTGTTAGGTATTTCCAAATTCAATTTATTACTCTTTTTTTGCAGCATTCCTGGAGAGCTAATTTTGAGAAATAATCCCTTTCCTTATTAAGCCAACTGTTTTCTGGGAAGAAACATTTGGTAAGCGTGGTGAACCATAAACTGCTATTATAAGTTCCATTTCATAATAGTTTATTCTTACACAGCTGAGTATTCCAATTCGAATTCCACATACTTCTATGCAAGACAACCCAGGAGCCTGTCTAAATTTCCTGGTGGTTAATTTTAATTCGGAGTCAAAGCAAAGAAGAATGTCACACGATTGTTTTGAAAGAGTTTTTCAGGCTTTGCCTTGGTAATTAATAAGCTGACACTGCATACTAAACACTTATCAACACCATCAATGGGGCTGCTTCTTTCGTGAGAATATAGGTAAACCGATTCAAAGAGTTTTCTTTTGGAAGAGGACTGTAACATGCCACAAATACATAGTGGTTCTTCTGGAGAATTTCATTCGCAGCAGTTTCGTCTTGGTAACATTTAACAATTTCACTATTTTAACATTTTGAAATGCCAAAAAGAACACACTGATCCCTGCAGCTAGGCTTATTAGAGAAGAACAATCTCACAGGCGAGACAGGGAGGCACACAGTCCACTGGGAAAAGGGTAACAGGAAAAGACAGAAAACAGTGGATAACAAACAAAGCCCAGCACTACTCCAACGTGAGATCGGATTGTCACCAGGAGGTGAAACTTCACAGGCCAAATTAAATAATATCACCTACGGCTTATTGAAGGGACTAGGCATAACATTCTTTTTATATGCATATATACTGATGCTATCTATTAAAGGGGGGGGGCATGAATCTAATTTGCCTTCCTAACAATGAGTATGCAAGCATAGTAATTTTATTTTTGAAAGGTCAGAACTGAGCATTTGCCCCTGTGGCATCATTTTACCCCCCAGGAGACTCAGGAACACAATGAGACCTCTCCCCATCAGACACTCAATACATACCTCAGCCAGGATTGCTCCTCTCCTGGAGTGGGGAGACATCTTTGGAACAAAAAGAGTCTGTTTACAATAAGTTCTCTTGATAACCTAAAATGGATTAGTTTTTTTAAAACCACGTCCAAGCTTCCTGCCCAACTGTGATTTACTGCTACCTCCAACAACCGTCTGCAGTATGCAACGATGAAAATTCCAGAGGTGCGTGGATTCTGTTCATGTATGGATAATCAGAAGATAATCTATCTCACTTAAGAAACTATGCGTAGCCTTTTATTTTGAGAAAATTGCTCTTAACTGAGTTAGAGAGCGGGGGAGGGGCAAGGAGTACCGGAGGGAAAAAAAGGAACTGAGAAAAAAATCAATCCGTGTATCTTCCCTTGCAAACTGTCAGTAGGATAGGATTAGAAAAGCAACACTTTAAATCAGATAAAGTCCTAGGGGAACCTTAAAGGTTGGTTGATCTGAGCTTCTCAATATTCTGCAAAATAGATTGATGGCAGTGGTCACCCACTGATACTCAACGTCCACTGAGTTTCCCCTAAGAGACTGCATTTCCCCGGTTGTTCAAAAGATATTAACTTGGCAATAATAAAAAGGAGAAGTTATGGACCTACTAAGATACATTTCAGTACCTTTAAAATCAGTAAATCTCTTTTAATCTCTTCCTGGATTAAATACCCAAGGATGCTAAGACATTAAGAAAGCACCAACAAAGGCAAGAATACCACTTATGTGAAGGAAAATAAAAAGGATGGGAGACAATGGTTAATAGGTGACTAAATTTTTTCTCATCTCTTCAACTGAAAACTAAAATTAGAAACATGCATGTTGTTTTTAAACTTTCAAATGACCAAATGACAGTTTCTCACGTCTGTCACAGCAAACACATTTTCATTCAGGAGCTGATCCATTCGTGATTGTGAGCCTTAGCAAGAAATGTGTTTTAAAACACAACATCAACTTTTTTCACCTAATGTCTAGTTCTGTGTTAAATGGTTCCATCACCATTCAAATTTAGATTATCAGTTAAATGCTCCATTATTTTTCCTCAAAGAGTGGTTCCTGTAGCTGTATTTTTTCTATACCCAAAAGTTTATTATTTGTCAGACATTTCTTTATATGGCATTTAATATTTGGCTTTAGCCAGTTTCTAGGTCTGGTGCAGAGACCGATGTGTTTCTCCGGGAAGACTTACTTGCTGATACGATTTAGAGGCATTAAGCATCAACTCAAGCGCCCGTTTTCCAAACATGCACAATTACACATTTTCCACAAACAGACATCAGTGCATACAGAGAGCCAGGTGCACACACATTCAATAACTAGTAAATCGTAGAAATCTCCAGAAGTAGCAAAGACCACAGTTGACAGGCTGGGGCTATACAGCTTAGTAAACACCGACGCACAATTCGCTCACACGGAATAAGAACTCCACGAAGGACACTTGGGGACCACACTGGTCAGCACCCGAGGGGGCGGGAGGCGTAAGAAGTATTTACAAACGTAACTCTGCCGGGTCTTACCCTTCGCATCCCCTGGTCCTCGGGGGAGAAGCTCCCTCGGCACCTCTCGCCCAGCGCAGGGGCTGCTCCTCTGCTAGAACGAAACGTCCCTCTGACTCTACGGAGAGCTCTGCAGGGAGCCGAGGCGCCCCGCCCGGGGCAGGGGAAGGCACTGGCGCCGCGGAAGCCAAGCAGGGGCGGAGGCGGAAAAGAAGTGGGGAAGGAAGGGGTGGCCAAGCGAGTAGCGAGAGGGAGGCGGCGCCGGTGAGGGGGTGCGGGCGAGACAGGGTGGGGTGGAGCGGGGTGTGCCTCCGTCGGTCGGTCAGTAAGTCAGTCGGTCCCCTGCCTCCCGCGGCCGCCCGCGACAGGGATCGGGCCTGGCGCTCCCTCCGCCCGCGAGCCTCGCCCCTTCCCGGGGCTCCTCACTGAGTCCTCCCGCTCGCCCCGCCTGGACCGGCTTGGGGCCGCCCGTATTCGCCAGCCCGGGCGCCCGTCGCCTCGCCCAGCTGGCTCGGTCCCTGCCTCTCCCTCTGCTCGCGCTCTGTCTCTGGCTCCCTCTCGCTCCGGTCCCATTTATGAAGCGCGGTCCCATCACGTGTTAATGAGCCTTTGTCCTGCCCTGGCAGCAGCGGCAGCACAGACCCCGCCGAGGGAACTGCGCGGGGAGGGATCGGCGCGCGGCACAGCGCGGCGCCTGTGGCTCCAAACTTTGCCGGCGCGGGGGACATGCCGCGGCGCCGGCCCCGGGGCCAGAGGGGCGAGCCTCTCTGGTCCACCTCACCTACTTCTCTTCCTCCTCCTCCTCTTCCGCCGCCGCTGAGGTCCTGGGGGCCCCCACTGCCACGACCTGGCTCTCATCCCGGATGCCCTCACACCCTGGAGGAGCCAAAAAGGGGGTCGTGCCTGCGCTGCCCCCGACCTCGGGTCCATTAATCTCTTGCGCCCCGGCAGCGCGCAGCGCCAATACCTTGCACGGGGGTCACGTCTGGGCCAGAGGGCTGAGCCGGAAGGGAAGGGGGAGCGAAGAGGGGGGCAAGGCAGCGGTGCGCCGGGCCGGGGGGTGCGGCCTCCAGCCCACCCTACCTCCGCTCTGGGCCGCCCCCGCGGCGGGAGCCATGAGCCGGGCCCGGGGGCCGGAGAAGCCTGCGGACCGCGCCGCGCAGCCCCCGAGCTGTTTGCTACCTGGGCGGCGGCCTCGTGGCCACCTGTCCTCTGCCCTCGGGCACCGCCTGGCTTCGTGCCGGGTGCATCCTCCAGCCCCCACCGTCCCCGCCCGGCGCGGACCACTCGGGCTCGCCCCACCCGCCCGGCCCCGGCTGCAAACAGTTGGGCTCCGTAGGCGGCTGGCTCTGCGCCTCCGTCCCTGGCGCGCCCCCTCCCCAACCGCCCGGGGGGCCAACTCCTCGCACCTTCTCGCTGGAGGAGGACTCCCCCCTCTAAGGCTGGGCAGGGGGCGCCCGGGACTCGGGGGCAGCAGCCGCAGGCGCCTGGGGATCCGCGGTGAGCCCGGCAGCCTCGGCAGGAATTAGGGGACATGCTCGTTAATTGGTTCCACTATCAGCCACCGTCTGCCTCCCGTGTGCACGGATCAAACCTTAATTGGTCTTTACATTTATCATGGTGAATTGCGGACCTACAAACAAGCCCCAGCCGCTGCTTCAGCAGAAAAGGCACTCCCCCTCCTCCCCGGGGCCCGGACAGGATTGTTGAGGCGGCGATCCTGGTCATTCAGACATCTTTATCTCTCTGGAGTTGGGTCAGGGGAGAACTGCATGGTTTCCACCTGATGGAGCCACATCACTCTGGCCCTTAGAGAACCGCTGAAGACACATGGTTTGGTTCCCAAGCTCTTCTTTCTGTGGCCACCTCAGTGTTCATTTTATGACACCCTGCTGGGGATCCAGCAAATTCGGCCCCATTCCTCATCCTGCGCCTGCTCTGGTACAGACCTCCACTCTCCTCTTCCCCGAGCCCAGAGCCTAAGGGTAACAGATCTGGGCCCCATATTTGGATACGTGGTGAGAATTCGGAAAAGCGAGCCTCTCAAAGAAGGGAGAAAAAATTGTTGCCGAGGAAGCCCAAGGATGGTGGGTCCAGAAGCTTGGAGGAGGGAAGCCTGTTAAGCGCCTTTTGGCAGCAGCAGGCCAAATCATAGAAAGGCTCAGAGGACTGCTAAGGTCTTTGAAAATCCCCCTAGACTGCTTTAGGTTAGAAAAGTATTTCCCATTTTCCCATGAAGGAAATGAGATAGAGTTCACGGATGAAATGATCAATTTCTACTAGTTAGGTAGATGGAGTAAGTTATAAACAAAGATCTGATGGACCCATCTATCAATGGGTAGATGTGGGATTAGCGCTGGGCATTAAACTGATGCTTCAGGCAGAGCCTGCTCAAGTCAGAAGAAGCCGACTTCCATCTAGTTGCACTGCAGAGGCAGCTTCACCCAGAGATTTAAAAGGGGGTTGGGGAACCCTTAAGCATTTGCTTCTTCTTCTTTTTTTTT
Source organism: Phacochoerus africanus (assembly GCF_016906955.1). Taxonomy (NCBI): domain Eukaryota; kingdom Metazoa; phylum Chordata; class Mammalia; order Artiodactyla; family Suidae; genus Phacochoerus; species Phacochoerus africanus. The sequence goes on from NC_062545.1 coordinate 56,431,689, forward strand.
TTTTTTTCTTTTTAGGGGTCATGGTTGTAAATTTTACCTTCAACTCACATCCTTGGCAGGAGGAAGTATTCACCAAGTTTTGCCCTCCTTGTGGCCTTATGGACTCTTAATTTTTCCAAGTGACCTGGTGACTTGACAAGAATTAACTTCAAAGTCTGCCACTTCCTGGTAGCATAGGTTCAGATGATTGCTAGTAATTAAAAGAAAGGGCCTAGACAGCTCTTCTTCTGGCTGTGATGAGGTCATCTTTCAGGTGACGGGAAAAGCTAGGAAGCTGGACTCCTGGGAAGCTTTTAGGCAACAGAATTTCACATGGGTTGGGCCACCTTTTCCTGTAGCCTGGTGATCTGTGCTCTTGGGGTGGCTGGGCTGTTTAGCATCCCTCAGGCACACAGCACTGGCACATCCCGGGGGTGCCCTCTTATGTGGACACATCAAATCTAAAAGTGGAAGCCACTTATAACCTATGGAAGGATCCCCATGGAAATCTCATATCTCAACTCAACCGCACTGACTTTTGGTTTTTCAAAAAGAGCAACAATCTAATTACCTTGAGTATCTTTAAGTCATCCCAAATCTCTTTTGATTGATGGTGGCTCTCTTCATTGAATTTTATGAAATTCCAAGCAGAAACTTAGGATCCAAAAGGACTTGAAGTCTGTTAGTTGAGTGACTGGCAGAAGTGACCTGTGGAGAGAGCCACTCATTAAGAATCTAATCAAGTAGTGACTCCAGCAGCTATAACTGTTTAGCCTATTATTCTGTTGCTCTTCAGGGTTGGGGGTGGGGGAGGCAGAGCCTGACAGCTGGTAGATTGTACTGAGTTTCCATTTAGAGCTCAAGGATAATGCTCAGTAATGGAGTCAAAATTTGACTTGTGACCTGGCATTTTATTGCCACCAGTGAAGGCTTTGTTGAAATTGAGAGAGTTATTATGTTGTTTGGAAAATGCTGTTCTCGTGGGCATGCTTGTACGTCTTTAAAATTTAAAGTCTGTCCTGGGCTCATCAGGGTGTTAGACTGCCAGTCAAAAAGCTGCTATACTTTTCCATTGGAGGTGGAAGATGGGCAGACTGTAGACACTGTGAAAGCAAAAATGCTCCTTCGTGCCTCAGAGTTCACATTTTGCAAGGATCACCTTTATACGGGAGGAAATGATTTAGTTTCCACATGTGATTGGCCGGCTACTGTACTCATGAGAAAGTCAGCAAGAATGACAAATGCAAGCTGTCAGCATCCTTATTGGGAACATTATGTGGAAGGCACACATGCACTTAACCTAAGACGTTGAATGGTCCCTGGTCATCACAAACCTAGGTTGAATTTGAACCCGTGACCTTCTGCGGAAAGATGCTAAGGGCCCCTTAGCGGGCTTCACTAGACCTTGCATTGCTACATGCAAGGCTGTTTGGTTTTTGAATTCTTTATCCTTTTAAAATTAGAACAGGGCTATGATGAGCCAGTTTACTGCCATTCTGTGTAATTTGGGTTATTCACTCAATGAAATGTAGAGGATGAGAGCACAGTTAAGGTTGCATATTTCAACTTCAAAGAAAGATCTCAATTTATTCCTCCAAAGTGTTCATAGTTATACTGGACATAGAACATCAGAGAAGCATGTCCTGCCTCCCTGAGATAGATGTTGGTCTAAAAGGAGCAGCTCCACGGTTCTTTTATTTTATTTTTTTAACTTATTATTGCTGCTGGTACCTCTCTCCCACTCCCCAAAGGAGTGATCTGTTGAGAATCATGAGTAATGTTGTCCTGGTTTGGGAACTGGAAACCAAAACATCACTCTCTCTCAGAGTTTTGTGAGTTCTGAGTTTGGCCTTCACGTGGTTGGGTTTGGGTTTTTTATTTTGTTGTATTTCATTTTTAGTTTTTGGTGGGTTTTGGTTTTTTTTTTTTTTTGGTATTTTCTGTGTGATGTTCACACTGCAGGACGGGAACACTCGCTGATTAAAGACCTTCTCAGAGTGATATTATGATGACACGTTTTCATTCTAATTCAGAGCATAGCTTTAGAGTTTGATAGCTATTATTGGCTCTCCTTTGAAGCATTAAAGCATTTGGTTTTTCAGGGGCTCTGCACTGCTAGATGGGAATTTATTCTTCATTCTCAATCCAAAGGGTAAGTGGCAGCAAGCCTGCTAACTGGGCTGGGGCGCTGTCATCCCAAGCTTGAGATCTGAAATATTTGCTCACTAGATGCTGGACCAGGGATGCAAGCAACCTCAAGACCTTCCCACACCACTTCTGCGTATTTCTCAAGAGCTACAAGCTGGTGATGAGGAATGACCTTCTTTTTCACTCCACCATCAGAAATTAAATTTCATGCGATCTGTTGAAGGTGGAGAAGCTGGGTCGAGAATGACGGTGAGGAAGGAAGGATGATGAGCTTCTTTGACCTTGGGGGACCCTGCGTGATGCTTGGCTCAAAGAAAATCATTGCTGCTTCTCAGTGATCTTTCCATAAAACTAAACATATGCTCATTAAGCCTTTTTTTTTTTTCACCTTCTCACCTTCTTTCATTAAACCTCACTCTTTAGCGTCCCAGCTAAGCAGCAGCAAGGAAGGCTGAGAAATGACAGGAAGGCATTTTCCCTTTGTTCATAAGTTTTGTTTTGTTTTCCATCACCAGGCAGAGGATCAGTAATGAGGAGATGGATCACCCTTTCTTTTCAAACCATATGAGGAGTATGTTCTAACAGATAATAAACAAGCACACAGTGCAAATCAGGGGAGTGCGAAAACAGGTTAATAAAGCTTTTGTTCCCCCTTGATTAAACTCTTGCAAAATAGTCATCAAAACCCCATAATTAGTAAGGCTGCAAACATGATATGTCTAAAAGTTTTATTTAAAAAAAAATAGGGCAAGCCACAGGATTATGTCAAAATATGGCAAATAATAGCAAAATAGTGCTAAAAGACACGTATGTCTTGAATAGTCACTTGGCCTGCCCTCTGAGGAAACTCTCTTCCCTCTGTTCTTCATGGTTCTTTCAACTTCAGGAGGGAACCTAAAAAAGAGAAAGAAATGAATATCTATCTTGGCTTATGAGGATTAAAAGAAATAATAACATAAGACTCCCAGCCTGGGGCCTCGAACTTAGGTTCTCCTGCAATGATAGCTGTTTTTATTTCTTCCACCATTATTGTCACCTTGTAGCTGCATCTGTATTAAGTGTCTGAAGAGGCTCTGTAATTCTCAAACCAGAAGGCGGGCAGCTGATTCCTAAACAAAGTGCTCACATTCTGAGGGTTTCTTGGGGCTCAGCTGTGACTTCTTTGCTGTCGCTCCCATTCTAAACAGATGCCACCGATTATCTGCTTTCCACGGTGGCCTGGATGTACCGATACCTAGAGAAGGCCCCATTAGCCAGTCCCTGCAGCTCACTAGCTTTTCCTTGAAATGCAGCTGCCACGAAAAAATGAGAATTGGCAAAAACCAATGGGGTGTATGATTAGTCTTGTCTGTTGTATCTAAAACATGTTAAAGAACCAGGTACAGCTCAGACTGTATTGTTTCAACAGCATTGAAGAATTGAAAGTCTCCTGTTGTTTTCTAATTTTTGTTTAAAGGACTATTGATTTAGACAGGACGTAGTTGAGACTTTGGGAGCAGAACATCTGGGGATATAGATTTGAACCCCCAGGTACGGGTTTGATGACCCAAGCTCTCACTTACCATTTCCAGACCTCACTTTGCTATTCTGTGAGGTGGGAGTATGACTAATCTGCCTAAATTCTTCCACACTGCCTTTGAAAATGGCTAATAGAATAATAAACGTAGAAACACATTGGAAAGAGCTTTCAGAAACATTCAATGAAAGATTTTATTACCATCAATCATTTATCTAATGCAATGGTCCTCTGATTTCTCAGTTGTATAAAATCACATAGAGTATTTTAATTGTTCTGCTCCTGTCAAGAGAAAATAAAAACTAAATTGTGACTCTTAGAGCTGTGAAGGCATTACTTTGTGTCTAAGACCCATAGACGAGGATGCAGTGTGCTATAACCAAGTGGAAGACACTTAAGCAAGAATACTAGACACAGATAATGGATGATGATGGACACTGAAAGGAATTTCCATCCCTAGCATGATGCTATGTCTACCTAAGCTGGTAAACTGACTAATCAGCTACTGCACACTGCAAATTATTGCCCAATGGGGGTGACTTTTTCCACTCAAGGGGATATAAGTTCCTTATATATAAAAATCTGGAAAATGTGTGTTTTGTTACTCCTTTCAAAATATAATTTTCCTGGATTTCCCTTCATGGCTCAGTGGTTAACAAACCCAACTAGGATCCATGAGGATGCAGGTTCAATCCCTGGCCTCACTCAGTGGATTAAGGATCCAGCATTTCCGTGAGCTATGGTGTAGGTCCCAGATGCAGCTCGGATCCCGCATTGCTGTGGCTGTGGTGTAGGCCGACAGCTGTAGCTCTGATTCAACCTCTAGCCTGGGAACATCCATGTGGCATGGGTGTGGCCCTAAAAAAGTAAAAAAAAAAAAAAAAACAACCTGTATCTATATACAATTTTCCTCAAAATGGTTTCTGAGTGTTGAAGCTGCATAATTCCTATTTTCCCTATAGTAGATATTGAGCAAAATAAGGGCAATTTCATCTCCGTGTGTTTTTCAGGAATCAGAAGTCCAACAGCACAGAAATCCCATATGAGAAGTTAATTTAGAAGCTGTTAATAACTTGCCAGATATGATCTCATATAGCAACTCAGCACAACAGTCTAGAAAAAGAAATCATGTGACAATCTCATATTGTCAAAATTATTAAAGAATATAAACGGGTAAAACGAACCATCAGTAAATGTCATTTTAAAAAACCGTCAGTTCTGAAGTGTTCTATCCTGATCCTTTATGAGGAGAATCCCGATGTCAAGGCCGTGCTTCCAGTACTTTGCAAGTTTCTCTCCTCTGTCATCTTCTAGAGGAAGGCTTTTATTTCCCTTTCTTCCTTTAATAAATATTTAGTTCTTTCTTCCTTTAATAAATATTTTTGTTAATAAGGAGCTTGTTGGATGGGTAAGTGGGAGACGGAGGAAAGGAAAATTAAACAGAAGGAAAGAAGAAACAGGAGGAAAGCAGAAAATAGGAAATATTCCTGAAGAATATTATTACATCTTAGAGTCCCCTCTAAATACTGAAAATGAGGTTTTGAGATGGTCTGTGCAATTTGTGATTCTATGACACAGTAAGAGTACTCATCTTTCATAAGTGGTCCCAAGGGTCCACACCGGGAGAATTCCTGGCGTCTTCTGTGAGGGCAGCTCTTGACTGATGCATTTCTCTTCTAAAAGACCTCAGAGAAACGAACTGGTCTAGGACTAGCCCTGAAAGTAAAAGCCCACCGAGATAAAGTGTGGCCATTCCATATTACTTTATTAAGAAAAATGATTCAAAAACAATACAATGTCAGGACAACATCTTTTAGTGACATCACAATAATATGTTGCATCTAATGTGCACGATTGATTGGGTCACTACTCAAGTTGATTCTTTCATTCTCAGCCTTTATTATGCTTTTTGAGTAAAAGTGGCCTTTAAAAAAGCCACTGTTTTCCTAAAAGTGAAACGTGCTCATTATAATGAAAAATTATGTGGTAGAAAGTAAAAAGTCCAAGTCTCCCCCTCATACCCCAATCTCTTAACTCTTTACTCAAAGGTATTTCCTGTTAAAGGTGATATATATATATTTTATATATCCTTTTGTACATCGTTTGTGTATATATACACACACACGCATATATATATATATATATATATATATCCTTTTGTACATCGTTTTGTATATTGTTTGTATATAGAATTGGTTGAGTGAATTAAAGGATAAAGTCCTAGAAGTGAAAGTTTTGTGCATTTTATTTTATTTTATTTTATTTTTGCTTTTTAAGTCCTCACCCATGGCATGTGGTCGTTCCCAGCCTAGGGACCTACAGCTGCCAGCCTACTCCACACCCACAGCAAAGTCAGATCCCAGCCGCATCTGCAACCTACACCACAGCTCAGAGCAATGCTGGATTCTTAACCTACTGAGGGAGGCCAGGGATCAAACCCGCTTCCTCATGAATCCTGGTCAGGTTCATTACCGCTGAGCCATGACGGGAACTCCCAGCTTTCTGTATTTTTGTGTTTCAAATGTTGAAAGAAAATGCCAACTGCAGCTGAGCCTTTTAAATAGGCATGACCAAGCCATGTAAAGACAGAGCTGGACTCCTGTCTGGGCTAGCTCAAAGACAGTAGACCAGTACTGCCCCCCAGGGGCTTTGGAGCTTTGTAGAAGAAAGGATATTCTGTTGTCAGCATGATAAGGAGGGTGGGATAAGGGGCTGGGACATTAGACATGTGCAGTGCATGAGGCAGTCCCCCCCACCCCTGGTGAACATTTGTCCTGCGTCCCACACAATACACAAATGTTCTGGTGGGCATTCGTGTTGGTGAAGAGCTTCTATCATCCTGGGCCCAGGGCCTGACCGGATTTGACCTATAAGCTCATCCAGATTTTCTTTTTTTTTCCTTGTCATGTTTTTCATATACATTGAATTTTCCAGGAACACAACCACGATGTAAATAGAGAGTTAACCATTTTGGAAAATTGCGTCACTGTGGCATTTTAAGTCCTAAACCAACGTGTCTTTATTGGTCTCTATTTATAACAAGTGCGTTCACAGTGATTCTATGTATAATCTGACTATGCCTCCACTATGCCCAAGCTTATATATAATGACATGTATGTGTATTATATAAATTACTTGCCTTTTGGTTCTTGTTATATTTTATTTAGGGCGTAATGTTCATTTTTTTTCTAAAAGAGTATGTGAATAGTAAATTATATAATTTATGGATTTTATTTCACGTTTAAGGTTCTACTACAAAACGTTTGTTATAAGAAGAGGCACCGTGTCTGACAAGGATGAAACCCACTGTGCCAGGGAACATTTGAGTTCCCCAGTTCAGGTAGGAAGTGGGGGCTCATTTGGCTCCCGGGATCCTTTCTTTCTTTCTTTCTTTTTTTTTTCGGTCTTTTGTCTTTTTACAGCCTCACCTGCAGCACATGGAGGTTCCCAGGCTAGGGGTCCATAGCCAACGGCCACAGCCAGAGCCACAGCAATGCCAGATCAGATCCAAGCTGGGTCTGCAAACTTCACTACAGCTCACAGCAACGCCAGATCCTCAACCCACTGAGCAAGGCCAGGGATCAAACCCACAACCTCATGGTTCCTAGTTGAATTCGTTTCTGCTGCACCATGACAGGAACTCCTCCCCAGGATCCTTTCTTCATCCTTCAGGCCTCAGAACCCACAGCTAGAGAGTTACCCCAACTCTCCACAGCAGCTTCAGAGAACCAGCCCAGCCAAGACAGTTCTGCCCAGTGCTTTCCAGAGGGACAGTGCAATTTGGGGGCAGAAGAGTTTCTCTAGGAGAAAACAAATTGGTCAACCTAGTGACCATGAGCATATGAAAGAGGAGTAAAAACATGTAGGTCCTTGCTCACTCCCCTGAAGCCTGCCCAGTATCTAGAGAGCATATGTCACTGTTCACTGGGTGACCAGGGGACTAGAGGCTGCATAGATGTGAAAATTCTCATCTCTAATAGAAGCAGATGGATAGTAAAATATTCAAGTGAGAATTGTTGTTGCTGTTATTATTATTTTCAATTGGAAATAATGCCTGTTTTTTTCTCATCATAATAGTATTAAATACTTGTACGAGTATAGAGTATAGAAAAGTATGAATAATAAAATTTAACATAATTTATAATCCAATTACCCAGAAGTAATTATTAATATTTGGAGCATATTTGTCCAAACAGGTTACTCTACCCCTCTACCTAATTACTTGCATGTATAAGTATAGGTAATATCATATAATCTGATTTCATTTCAAAGGGAATACATTGCCTAAAAATACATGCTGGCTATTCATATAATTTTATACTTTAATGCTACTAAGCTATTCTGCTACTATGTGGCTTTTTCCTTTTGGTTGCTTGAAGTCCATCTCATGGTGATCATACTTCTAAAAATATTTATCCATGCTTTTAGTCTAATTTTCCTAAATGCACATTTTTAGTGCAGAGAAAATTCCTTTGTATTTATTACACATCATTAGAACATAAGCTCTTATGTAAGAGGAGGTACCTTGTAACCTCAACCTAGAAGAGAGCTTGCTAAAAAGTTGCTCAATAAAAGTAAATAAACTAAAATACGTATCGGAGTTCCCATAGTGGTGCAGAGGTTAACGAATCGGACTGGGAAACATGAGGTTGCGGGTTCGGTCCCTGGCCTTGCTCAGTGGGTTAACGATCCGGCGTTGCCGTGAGCTGTGGTGTAGGTTGCAGACGCGGCTCGGATCCCACGTTGCTGTGGCTGTGGTGTAGGGCAGCGGCTACAGCTGCGATTAGACCCCCAGCCTGGGAACCTCCATATGCCGTGGGAATGGCCCTAGAAAAAGCAAAAAGCAACAAACAAAAAAAAAAGATAAAATACGTATCTATCTATTCCCCTAAAATAAGACTTTGCATTTCTTATATAGAAATATAAGGAAATATATTAGCTTTATCTCATATAAAAAAACACTTTTTTTTTTTTTGGTCATGAACAAAATTCACTGTGTATAGAAATGTCATGATTCCATCTGAGAAAGTTCAAAAACCATGATGCAGAAGGAGACTGAATATTCAGGGTGGCAGCACCATGATGGAGGCTGACCCTTAGTTCTGCATAATGGGCCCTTCACTGATTGAGGTCCCCTAAGAGATGCTGTCTCATGGTAACCAAACTCACAAGAGACAGATGTATGTGAGCTAAAATGATGATGAATGATGACAACTGCACTCTTGTGCCTCTTCGGATCAGCACAGTCTCCTTCAGAGCTCAGGAAGTTACATTACTACCAGAAGGGTGTTGGTAGGCATTCGGACAGAGAAAGGTTGGTGACCTCACCAGCAGCTAAGAGGTGAAGCTAAGGAGGGCTTAACATACCCATGTCCATTGCAAGAACTTACTGATGGAGTGAAACAACCCTGTCAGCTACCCTGGGCACCTCTCTCCTAGACCACATTTGGAGAATCCATTCTCCTTCGGGCCTCATGCAGCTGCCTCACTACCAGGTAACAGAAAGAAAGTATATGTGATATAAGTAAATTATGAAACAATAAAATAGATGCTCATGAACATAACCACTCAACTTAAGAGCCAAACATGAAAAGACGCTCAAAATTTCAAATTATTAGGAAATGCACATCAAAACTATGACAAGATACCACTTTATACCAGTTAGAATGGCCATCATTAAAAGGTCTACAAACAATAAATGCTGGAGAGGGTAAAAGAGACGGGAAACCTCCTCCACTGTTGGTGGGAAAGTAAACTGGTAAAACCTCTATGGAAAACTGCACGTAGCTTTATTTTATTTTTATGTCTATCTATACAATTTCATTCATTTCTGCTCTTATCCATATCAGCTTTCCTTTTCTACTTTCTTTGACGTTGCATTCTTTTCAACTTCTTTAGGGTGGATTTAACCTTGTAAGAATGGAGACTTTTTTGTTATGGATATCTAACTTAATTGCATTGGTTGTGGTTAGAGAAGATGATTATCTGATACAAATTCTTCGAAATTTATTGTGACTTGTTCTATGGCTGAAAACACAGTTAACTTTTGTAAATGTAGTAAATGGTGGATACATGGTACTCCACAAGTCCAAATAGCAAGCTCGTTAATTTTGGTGTCCAAGTTTTCCATAGCTTTACTAATTTTTGTCAGCTTGTTTTATTAATAATTGAGGGAGGTATGTTGAAATTTTCCACTACGAGGATGGAATACATCAATTTCTCCCTAAGTTTTCTCAATTAAAAAAATTATTTTATTGTGCTAAAAGCACTTAACATGAGATCTACCCTTTTAATCATTTTCTCAGCACACAATATGGTATTGTTAACTTAGGCACGATGTACAAGAGTTCTCTAGAACTTACTCATCTTGTATTACTGAAACTTTATACCTCTTGATTAGCAATCTGCTATCTCTGCTCCTATGAGTTTGACTAATTTTGATACTTCATATTAGTGGAATCATTCACTATTAATCATTCATGACTAGATTATCTTGCTTACACGGTGTCCTCAAGTTTCATCTATATTGTCACATATAGCAGGGTTTCCTTTTGTTATTGTTTTTGTTTTTTGTTTTTTGTGGTTTTTTTTTGTCTTTTTGCCATTTCTTGAACCACTCCCACGGCATATGGAGGTTCCCAGGTTAGGGGTCAAATCAGAGCTGTAGCTGCTGGCCTACACCACAGCTCAGGCAACTCCGGATCCTTAACCCACTGAGCAAGGGCAGGGAACGAACCTGCAACCTCATGGTTCCTAGTTGGATTCGTTATCCACTGAGCCACGACAGGAACTCCGAGGTTTCCTTTTTTTAAGGCTAAATAATGTTGCATTTTATGCACGTACTGCATTTCCTTAACTATTCATCTATCAACGGACATTTAGGTTGCTTTCACTTCCTGGCTACTGTAAATAATACTGCTATGAACACAGGAGTCCTTGTACCTCTCTGAGATCCTAATTTCAATTCCTTTGGGTAAACACCTGGATGTGGATGGATTGATCATGTAACAGTTCTATTTTTAATTTTTTGAGGATCCCCCCATACAGTTTTTCATAGTGACTGCAACATTTTGCATTCCCACCATTATTCCATCATTTCCAACACTTGTTTTCTTTAAAAAAAAAAAATAGCTGCCAATGTGATGTCTCGTTGTGGTTTTGAGTTGCATTTCCTTGATGATTAGTGACATTGAGCGTCTTTTTCATACACCTGTTGGCCATTCCTACATCCTCTTTTGAGAAATGTCAAGTCCTTAGCCTGTTTTTTAATCAAGTCAACTTAATCAATTTTGCCCTTTTTTACTATTGAGCCATAGGAATTCCTTCTGTATTTTGGAAGTTAATCCTTTATCAGATATATGGCTTGCAAATATTTTCTCTTTCTGTAAGTCACCTTTTTACTCTCTTGATTGATTCCTTTGGTGTGCAGAGTCTTTTCTTTTTTAAAATTTTGTTGTTTATTGAAGTACAGTCGATTTACAATGTTGTATTAATTTCAGGTGTACAAAGAAGTGATTCAGATATACATATTCTTTTTCAGATTCCTTTCCGTTATAGGTTATTACAAGATATTGAATGTAGTTGGCCCTGTGCAATAAAGTGGATTTTTATTGTTTATTTTGTATATAGTAGCATGTGTCTGTTAATCCAAACTCCTAATTTATCCCTCCCTGCTTCTCCTTTCCCCTTTGATAACTATACTTATTTCTATTAGTGTATTTCTTATATTTTCTATTTCTGTGAGTGTATTTGTTTTGTAAATAAGTTCATTTGTATCATGTTTTAAGATTCCACATGTAAGTGATAGCATATGGCATTTTCTTTCTTTGTCTTACTTACTTCACTTAGTATAATAATCTCTAGGTCTATTCCTGCTGCTCCAAATGACATTATTTCATTCTTTTTTATGGCTGAGTAATTCCCCTTTGCATACTGTATATCATATATACCATATCTTCTTTACCCATTTGTCTGTTGATGGATTTTTTGATTGCTTCTATGTCTTGGCTATTGTAAATAGTGCTTTAATGAACATGGGTGTGCATGTATCTTTTTGAATTAGTTTTCTAGTCTTTTCCAAATATATGCCTAGGAGTTAGATCACTGGATCATATGGTAACTCTATGTTTAGTTTTTTAAGGAACATCCATACAGTTCTCCATAGTGGCTGTAACAATTTACATTCTTGTAAACAGTGTAAGAGGGCTCCTTTTTCTCCACACTCTCTCTAGCATTTATTATTTTTAGACTTTTTGAAGATGGCCATTCTGACAGGTGTGAGGGAATACCTCATTGTACTTTTGATTTGCATTTCTTAATAATTTGAGTGTCGGACATGTTTTCTTGTGGTTGTTGGCCATCAGTACGTCTTAATAGAGAAATGTCTACTTAGGTCTTCTGCCCATTGTTTGAATTGGGTTTTTTTTGTATTGAGCTGCAGGAGTTGTTTATATATATTGGAAATTAATCCCTTGTTGGCCATATTATTTGCAAATATTTTCTCCCATTCCATAGGTTTTCTTTTAATTTTGTTTCTGGTTTCCTTTGCTATGCAAAACCTTTTAAGTTTCATTAGGTCCCATCTGTTTACTTTTGCTTTTATTTCCATTACTGTAGAAGACAGATCCAAAAAAATATTATTGCAACTTATGTCAAAGAGTGTTCTGCCTATGTTTTCCTCTAGGAGTTTTGTTGTATCTTGTCTTACATTTAGGTCTTTAATACATTTTGAGTTTCTTTTTGTATATAGTGTTAGAGAATGTTTTAATTTCATTCTTTTTCATGTGGCTGTCCAGTTTTCCCATTATACTTACTGAAGAAACTATCTTTTCTCCATTGTATATTCTTGCCTCCATTGTCTTAGATTAGTTGACCACAAGTGCATGGGTTTATTTCTGGGCTTTCTATCCTGTTTCATTGATCTATATGTTTGTTTTTGTGCCAGTACATACTGTTTTGATGACTGTGTTTTCATATTATAGTCTGAAGTTAGGGCTTCCAATTCCTCCAGGTTTGTTTTTCTTTCTCAGGATTGCTTTGGCTATTTGAGGTCTTTTGTGTTTCCATACAAGTTTAAATTTTGTTGTTCTAGTTCTGTGAAAAATGCCATGGGTATTTTGATGGGCATTGCATTGAATCTGTAGATTGCCTTGGGTAGTGTGGTGATTTTAACAATACTGAGTCTTCCAATTCAAGAACGTTGTATATCTTTCCATCTGTTTGTGTTGTCTTCAGCTTCTTTCATCAGTGTCTTATAGTTTTTGGAGTATAGGTATTTTGCCTCCTTAGGTAGTTTTATTCCTAGGTGTTTAATTCTTTTTGATGTGATGGGTAAATGGGATTTTTTTTCTTAATATCTTTTTTGATATTTAGTTGTCAGTATATAAAAATGCAACGGATTTCTGTATATTAATTTTGTATCCTGCAAATTTACCAGATTCACTGATGGGCTCTCTTAGTTTTCTGGTGACACTTTAGGATTTTCTGTGGATAGTGCTGTGTTATCTACCAACAGTGACAGCTTAATGTCTTCTTTTCTAATTTGGAGTCTTTTATTTCTTTTTTTTTCTCTGATTTCCATAGCTAGGACTTCCAGAACTATATTGAGTAAAAGCAGTGAGTGTGGGTATCCTTGTCTTATTCCTGATCTTATTCTAACATACTCAACATTGAATATGTTAGCTATAGGTTTGTCATATATGGCCTTTCTAATGATATGTTCTCTCTATGCCCACTTTCTTGAGAAGAATTTTTATCATAAATGGATGTTGAATTTTAACAAAAGCTTTTTCTGCATCTATTGATATGAATATATGACTTTTCTTCTTCAATTTGTTAATGTGGTGTATTGCATTGACTGATTTGGAGATATTAAAAAATCCTTGCATCCCTGGAATAAATCCCACCTGATCATGGTGTATGATCCTTTTTTTTCTTTTTTCTTTTTAGGGCCACACCTATGGCATGTGGAGGTTCCCAGGCTAGGGGTCAAATCAGAGCTGTAGCCACTGGCCTATGCCACAGCCACAGCAACATAAGATCCGAGCTGTATCTTGGCCTACACCACAGCTCACAGCAATGCAAGATCCTTAACCCACTCAGCGAAGCCAGGGATCAAACCCTCAACCTCATGTTTCCTAGTCAGGTTTGTTTCTGCTGCTCCACAACGGGAACTCAGTATCATCCTTTTAATGTGTTGTTGGATTCAGTTTGATCATATTTGTTGAGGATTTTTGCGTCTATGTTCATCAGTGATATTGGCCTGTAATTTTCTTTTTTTGTGATATCTTTGTTTGGTTTTGGTATCAGGGTGATGGTGGCCCCATTAATTGAGTTCAGAAGTGTTCTTCCATGTAATTTGTAACCAATTTTTATGTGCTTTTTAACCCCCAGATTAGATTCATCATTATTGGTATTATCATTTTATGTAGATAATGTTTATATTTACCAATGTATTTACTGATTTCTTTGTTCATTATTTATGATTTTAATAATGTAGTATTTTCTTTCATCCTCATTTAGACATATACTTTACCTGAGTTCAAGTCCTGGAACTGCTGTTTATTAACTGTGTGACTTTGGCCCTTAGTACCTCTGTAAAATGTGGTAATAGTGGCTATCATGTAAGATTATTTTGAGGATCAATTGGTTAATGAATAAAAATAAGGGCACACAGTGAGTGTTACATAAGTGTTAGGTGTCGTTTTGTAGTTAAATGTTTCTTTGTGGAAAGTCTGCTTGTGATAACTTTCTCAGTTTTTGTTTGTCTGGAAACATTTATTTCACTTTCATTTTTGAAAGACAGTTTTCTTGGAAGATAATCTAGTTGAGTACCCAATTCACTTTAAAGGTAAATTGCACTGTCACTGGCATCCATTGTTACTGTTGAGAAGTGTGCTTTGTCGTGTTGTCATTTTCTTTTAAATGATTACCTTTAAGGTTACTTTTAAGACTTTCTTTTTTTTTTTTTGATATTTGTATTATTCAGGGTTCTCCAGATAAAAGAACTACTACAATTATAGGAATTGGCTCACGTGATTGTGGAGGCCAAAAAGTCCCATGTTCTGCCAACTGCAAGCTGCAGAACTAGTAATGTCAGTGGTATAATTTAGCCTGAGTCCAAAGGCCTGAGAACTAAGAAATGAGCATGACAGTCAAGTCAAGTCCTGGTCCAAATTTGAAGGCTCAAGAATCAGAAGCATCAATGTTCAAAGGCAGGAGAAAATCAGGCCCCAGTTCAAAAAGAGAGAGTGAGTTACTTTTCCTCTACCCTTTTGCTATTTATTTCCTTAATGGATTGGATAATGCCCATCCACACTGGGCAAAGCCATCTGCTTAACTCAGTTCATGAATTCAAATGTTAATCTCTTCAGGAAACATCCCCATAGACACACTCAAATGCAGTGCTTTACCGATTATCTGGGCATTCCTTAGCCCAGTCAAGTTGACATATACAACTAACCATCACACTATTCTACACTTTCACTACAATGCTTCTAGGTATGGACTTGTTTGCTTATTTATTCTCTTTAAATCATACCTTCTCTTTTTGTGGGTTCTTGTCTTTCTTCAAACCTGGAAGTGGCTCCAACATTATTGCTTCAAATATTGCCTGTTTTCTATGACTTCCTTTCTCTCTGTTTGGCATTCTAATTAAATGCAAGTCAGACCTTCTTACTTATTCTATCTTCCAAGTCTCTTATTTCCCTTTTGTATTTTCCAGTATCTTATTTCTCTGTGCTGAATTATGAGTAATCTTCATGGATGTGGGGGGGGGGGTGTGTGTGGGTGTGGGTGTGTGGGTGTGTGTGTGTGTTTAAATGGCCAAATCCATAGCACATGGAAGTTCCTGGGCCAGGAATTCAATGTGAGCTGGAGCCACACAGCTGCACCAGGCCAAGAATGAACTTGTGCCTCTGCAGCAGCCTAAGCTGCCTCTGCAGTCGGATTCTTAACCCATTGTGTCACATTAGGAACTCCCCCACAGATCTATATTTATGTTAACTCATTTTCTCTTTAGCCATGTCTAATCAAAAGTGTAGCTCATTTTTATTTGTTTTTATTTATACTTTTCATCTAGACATTGTCTTTAGGTCTCCAAGCATACTTGGTTTTTTGAACAGTCTCTTTTTTTTGGTTCATTTTTTCATTCCGCTTCCATTACTTAATTTTTTTTTAAATCTTTTTAGGACAGGACAGCATCCATGGCATGTAGAGTTTCCCAGGCTAGGGGTCAAATCCACTGGCCTAAACTACAACCACATCAATGCAGGATCTGAGCAGCATCTGTGACCTACACCATAGCTCATGGCAATGCCAGATCCTTAACCCACTGAATGAGGCCAGGGATGAACCTTCATCCTCATGGATACTAGTCAGATTCATTTCTGCTGAGCCATGATACGGGAACTCCTTAATCATATTAATTATTTTACATCTGTTATCTAATAATTCTAATATCTGAAGCATTAAATAGCCAGTCATCTTTTATGTGTTGTTTTTGCTCACTTTCACTCATTGTACTTTGTTTCCTATGCTTCATTTTTAATTGAGAGCTCAAATTCTATAGAACTTAATCTGTGGAAATCTTGAGGACCTATATTGAAGATACTTTTCTTCAGAGAGGATTTGTTTTAGCTTTTTCTTTTATGAGAAAGCAGGGAGTGCTACTGATTTAGATTAACTTTAATCCTCTTTTAAGGTCCTGGCTTAGTATGAAAATCTTGAGTTCTGTTTTCTCACCTCTGCAGGGTGTCTAAGGCTCAGTCCTCAGATCTTAAAGTTAAAACCCTCATATATATACTCATATGTAATATTCTTATATGTATGATAGATATGTATTGCTATGTATCTATCTATAGAGGCAATTTTTCTTCAACTTATGCTATGTAAATGTTGGTTTTTGTAGTTTTAGCTGTGGAATTCAAGTGCCAGATATATTGTGTGTGTGTATGTGTGTGTGTGTGTGTGTGTGTGTGTGTGTGTGTGTGTGGTTTACTATACAAGTTGCTAACTATAGCCCAGACTCCTATATTTGCAGAAAGAACTTAACTATTGTGTTAAATTCTACAATTAAAATACTATTCATTTACACTTTAAATATTTTTTGGTCTCTCTCATTCCCAAAGATGATTTATTACTATTTACTGACTTTCTTTTTTACATAATGTGAAAAATCCTTTCTCCAAAATGTTGACTACCTATAACATTACCACGAGAGTCTATAATTTTTAAAAAGAATTAAGAAATCTGTTTGTTTTTGTTTTCACTGACATCACTCTAAGAGGTGGATCTGAGAAGATGTTGCTGTTGAAGAAATCTACTACCTTCTCTAAAATGTTAGCTCATCCACATTTCATGAGTACAGGGTTCTGTATGTTTTGCTCATTGTTTTAGTCTCAGCTCTCAAAACAGGGCCTACATGGTTCTCAATAACATTTACTTAATTGATGAATTGATCCATTCTATAAAGAACCTCTTCCTTCTTTTGAGATTATGGGAAGATGTTACCTATATTACTCTCATTTCACATGCAACCATGCTTAAGTTTCAAAGCTTGGAAACATTTTTGTATAAACTTTTGATTAACCCTAATTTATTAATCTACTCTAGCGATCATGAAAAAGTAGGGTGCTGGATCACTGTTACACAAGAATATTTCAAGGACTTATGGATGCTTTCCTAAATGAGTATAGTTTAGGAATCCTGAAATCTATTTTACAGTTTCATTCTTGATACTGGTTTTGTTTTGTTTTGTTTTGTTTTGTTTTTCAGCCTTTCATTACAAATCAAATCTGTTACTCTCGTTTCTCTTCTAAGGCAATGTGAAAACTGACGGTCCCTGTTTGATGACATCCATAAGATGGAATCATATTTTTTATGAGGGGGTTGGTCCATCAGCCTTGCCACCTGTGTTCAAGAGTGCCCTAGAGAGTGGTCAGGCAATTTTCCTTCAGCTTACACTATAACTGGGTACTTTTTGCAGTTTTTGTACTTCAGGGACAAATGACTAGTAGCAGTGGACTGATGACTTTACAGTGTTCTCATCCTGCTCTACTTTATCCAAGGTGCATGTTCGAATGGCTTATTCTCCATCCCTTTATCCAAGGTACATGTTCAAAAAGCTTAAACAAGGTACATGTTTGATAGGCTTATTCTACTATTCCATGGATTATCACTTAAATGAAAAAGGTCTGTGAAAGAGTATTGATTGATTTCAAAGGAAATGGAAAATAACAGCACTTTCCTTGTGTGTGCCTTCATTTATTTATCCACTCAAAGTCAAGGACTTTGTTACCTTTTCAACTTCTTTTTAAAAAAAAAAAAAAACTTACTGCCTCTTGTTCCACCTTCAGTGCAGCCAGAGATCCTTTGGGGTTCTTCCTTCTCATTCTTGAAGTCTTTCATGTTCTTTACCTTCTAACTCAAAAACCATTCTGTTTAAAATCATTACAGCACATGAAATTACAATAATAACCACAACTAAAATTTGCGTAGTAACTTCACACTTAAAATGCATTGTTGTCCCCTTCTTTTGAGGTAGATAAGGCGTATTTTTCAGCTAAGAAAACAGACTTTGTTTAAATGACATATCCAAGTCATATGGCTAGAATGGTGGAAATGGGACTTCCATCTACTCTCACAAATCAGTTTGCTCGTTTCTTGACACCAGTGTGCCTCCCATGGCCTATTTGCAAGTCAGATGACTCATCTGCATATTTGTTCTCTCCAAGTAGAGAGAGAAAGACTATTGATTCAGGACTTAGAAAACAACAGCATTTTAATAAAAATGACACATTAGGACTTAAACACATTAATCTTTTCTTTAAACCTACAATTTTGTAGAGTTGACAATGTGTTAAAATCATGAATATTTAAAAGTTTGTTTTTATATTATGGAAATTTCTTTCAGTGACTACTTTAGGAAGTCTTGAACTTTGAACTCATTATTTAGTTCATCCATTCATCAAACCTTTTTTTAACCAGATATAGTGCTAGAAATACAAAAAGGAATAAAACATGGTTTCTGGCAGCAACTCATGCTCCAAGACACTTCTGACTTGCTCCCTGATGAATTCTGTTGGTATCCTCTGAAGCCTTTTTCCCTTTATTTTTTCATACAGACCTTGATGGCCCTCTGAATGAAGGATCTGGATAAAAACTCACACTGACCTAACTTAAGCTTTACTTAATTGTAAGCCCAAGCTGGGAAGCATACAGCATCCTCTAAATGATGAGAAAACAGAGAAGTAACATAATGCCTACAAAGATATTTTTAAATCTAAAAAAATAGGAGATAATCCAACTCAGAGAACTGCCATTTTCAGTAAACCACTTTGAACAATATTTGGTTTGTCTTCTCATTAAGATTCAAGAGATATTGCATTTATATAACTTGAATGAACAATTATGAAAATCTTAAGTAATGAAGGATGGTTTGAATTTGAAAAACATTACTGCCAAGTTTAAAAGAAGAGGAAGCAGACTATAGAAGGAGAATATTGTAGAAAATCAATTAGTGAAGCAGAAAGAATCTGAAAAACTCTCCCAGAACACAGAAGAAATGCATAAAAGATTAAAGCGATGATAGAAATAATAAAATATGGGGAAAAGGTCATGGAGATTCAACCAAGGGATACGGAAATCCCAAAGGGGAGAACAGAATAGATGGGCCAGAAGCCAAGATCAAAGAGTTAATAGAAGAAAACTTTACTGATCCACAAAAATTCAGTCTAGACATCTATAAATCAAAGTATAAATAATATTCCCAGTCAAATGCCATAACAAAACAATACCAAAATATTTGAAAATTTTTATTCCCAGTAAGGTTTTGTAAAAGTCCTATGCATTTTCAGTACTCCCAACCCCCCCCCAACACACACACAAAATAAAGCCAATAACAACAAATAGTTCTCTGGTGGTGCAGCAGGTTAAGGATCTGGTTTTATCACTGTTGTGGCTTGGGTCATTGCTGTGGCATGGGTTTGATCCCTGGCCCAGAAACTTCCATAGGCCATGGGTGTTGCAAAACCAACTTCCTCCCCAAAAAAAACCCAGGAACAACACATCATATTCTCTACAGTGTCAGTTATGATCCCTGTAGGAAATAGGAACCACTTCTGATGGTTCAGTGAAGAGGCTTTACTAAAGCACCTACTTACAGAGAGGATTTAAGATACAAAAAAGGAAGGTGAAGCACCCAGAGATTAACAACAGGGGAAGTTTTCAATACCTTGGGTTGAAGGAGCCACGGGAGAAAGTGGAATTAGCTGAGTCTAGTGAGCTGGAGCCCTGCAGGAGGAGCCCTGTGTGGTTTCTAAAACTGCAAACGAACACAGTACTACCAGAGATGCTGCACTAAGCACTGGGGAATGGGGAAAATCTAACTTTGTTCCCCCCCCCACTCTCTGATCTTCTGCTGGTACCTCCCATTGGCTGAGCTCCATTGGGAGTCAGCCAAAAGGAATGCCAATGGAGGCAGAAGCCAGCTATCCAAAAACAGTGGTCATGGCTCAGCCGGTTAAGAAGCTGACTAGTATCCATGAGGATGTGGATTCGATTGGGCCCATTCAGTGGGTTAAGGCTCAGGCATTGCCATGAACTGTGGTGTAAGTTTCAGACAAGGCTCAATCCTATGTTGCTGTGGTTGTGGCGTAGGCTGGCAGCTACAGCTCTGATTTCGAACCCTAGCCTGAGAACTTCCATATGTCGTGGGTGCAATCCTAAAAAGCAAAAAAAAAAAAAAAAAGAAAGAAAGAAAAGAAAAAGAAAGAAAACAGTGGTCAGAAAAAGGTAGAAAAACATGAAGTGGAAGAAGAGGTTGGGATGAAAATGTGGAGAAGGAGAATAATTGGTATATCTAATACCAAGGTTGCTCCTTCTTCACTTACCTTTGGAAGCAGAAGCACAGGGGGCTATGGGAATACCTTGGTGGGGAAAAACCCAGTCCAGGAGGATCAGGCAGACTCCTGCTCTTAGTTGAGACTCCAGGTTTTGGTTGAGACCAAAGGGTGAGTGGATGTCAATGAGGCAAATAGGCTCCGAAGAAGTCTAGGCAAGATGTCAGTTGAATGTATCATCAGGTTGGCATTCAAAAGGTATTGAGCAACCGTGATACAAGTTAATAATTCTTGATTCCTCTAG
Source organism: Phacochoerus africanus (assembly GCF_016906955.1). Taxonomy (NCBI): domain Eukaryota; kingdom Metazoa; phylum Chordata; class Mammalia; order Artiodactyla; family Suidae; genus Phacochoerus; species Phacochoerus africanus. Next base: position 56,452,474 of record NC_062545.1, read on the forward strand.
TAATTTAAATACTAGTGGAATCAAGAAATAGCCAGTCAGATTTGTGGGGGAAAAAGACTGTGGTACAGGGATTCACATTCCAATTATTTTGTTGTCCATGTGTGAATGAAGTGAAAAAGTAGTCAAAAATAAGTACAGTTTAGGGAATCTTCTAGGAGATTCAATAAGTCCAAGACAGACTCAACTGTGCTTTCAATGAGCTTGTTGTCATGTTAAAACCAAATTGTAATAAACAGTGCCACACGTTGAAAAGAAAAAACTTTTCTATCAACCTAGGTCAGACTCATCAAGCACCTGCAAATTAACTGATAACAGAAAGATTAACATGAGAAAAAAATTATTATCCGTGAAGGAGTACCCTCATGGAGATAGTAGCTCCTAGAATAGCTGAGAATAAAAGTTTATATACCAGCTCAGTAAAGGCTGAGGTGGGGAGGGAGTTCACTGGTGATTCAGAGGGTTAAAGATCCAACATTGTCACTGCTGTGGCACAGGTTCAGTCTGTGGCTCGGGAACTTCCACATGCCATAAGTGCGGCCAAAAGAAAAATTTAAAAAAAAAGAAGAAGAAGACGACTAAGGTAGAGACGAGTTTAAGGGCTTCAAAGGATGTAAGTATGGCTGAGTCTTCTTTATGCAGATTTTTGGAATGTCCGGTGTTTAGGGTCAGTGTCTCCCTGACTGGAGCCCTCCCTCCCCAGAGGGACGAGGAGTGGATCGCAGCTGACTGTCTTAAGGTTCTGTTCCAGTGAGACAAGGGAGGTTCAGATAAGAATTCTTTCCGCATCTTCTGTAACTAAGATATTTCTACTTTGAAGTAATCTAAGTTCAAGCTTGGTAGGTTGTTCCTTCTTCACTTATCTTTGGAAGCAGAAGCACAGGGGGCTATGGGAATACCTTGGTGGGGAAAAACCCAGTCCAGGAGGATCAGGCAGACTCCTGCTGTTAGTTGAGACTCCAGGTTTTGGTTGAGACCAAAGGGTGAGTGGATGTCAATGAGGCAAATAGGCTCCGAAGAAGTCTAGGCAAGATGTCAGTTGAATGTATCATCAGGTTGGCATTCAAAAGGTATTGAGCAACCTTGATACAAGTTAATTAAAATAGCCTAATGAAAAGTTCTAAGAAAAATTTATAGTGGGCTGCTATAACAAAATACCCAAGACTGTCTAGCTTACAAACAACACACTTTTATCTCCCACAATATTTATTTCTGGAGGTTTCAAAGTCTGAGATGGTGACACCAGCAGATTTTCCTCTGTGGTCATCTTTTCACTGTAATCTTACACAGCAGAATAGTTGAGTTAGCTCTCCAGGGTCTCTTCTATAAGGTCACGAATCCCACCTCCCAAAGGCCCCAACACCAAATACCATCACATTGAGAATTAAGTTTCATCATATGAATTTTTGGGGGGACAAAGACAGATCATAGCAGGATCCAATGTCACATCTACATTTCAGAAGCATTTGAAATTGGAGTTCCCTGGTGGCTCAGTAAGTTAGGGATCCAGCATTGTCACTGCTGTGACACGAGTTTGATCCCTGGCCCGGGAACTTCCATAGGCTGCTGGTACAGCTGACAACAACAAACAAATGAATAAAAACAAACAAAAAACAACAAACAAAAGCATCTACTGATCACCCATTAAATAGCAGCCATGGGGAACCCCAAAACTACTAAAAGGTAGTCAATCTCATGCTTTTGACTGGGCAGTCCCAAAGGGAAACAGGTAAGCACACCACCAAAGTGCTCTGATGAGAGCTGTGTTCAACGCACCTTGGGAGAACATGAAAGCTGGGGTGGGGTGGGGGTACCCCTTCTTCTCACATGCTATCAAGATGTTTCATTTGGTATTCAGCACTTGGCCCCAGGTCCTCCTGTCCTCAACCTGGATGGTGTTTAGAGGGACGCAAAATAAAGTACCACTAGTCAATTTCATGTTAATATCATCTTCATTAGCGAGAGTCTTATTCTCCAAGGTGTGTTGGCAATACTGACTCTACTCTCACTTTCTCATCTCTTTTCACCACAAAGTTTCATCAAAATAAAAGTTAAGCTTCCTGGGAATTTTAATAAGTTACTGAGAGAATGCCTTTTCAAAAATTTTTTTCCAACAATTTATTCAAATGAGGAGCTCTTCAAATATTTCTAGATTAAAAAATATATCATGTATTGGCATGCATTTTTGTAGATATTTTTCCTAACAATTCTTTAGGATCTATGCAAAGAAAAAAAGCACAAAGAAAGCAAATAGTCACAAAAATGTATCTGGTAATATACTGCATATAGCCTGAAATCCAGATCAGTAATTAATTAGAACTGTTCAAAGTATTTTGCCCCTGGAAAAATAAGACTTTTATTATACTTATAATTCAATTTATAATTAATACTCAATGCATGTCATGTATAAAAGCATGTTTCTACAATATAATTTTAATCATTTTTATATCACTTCTCAATAAAAATAAAAATGCGAGAGGGCTTTGGTGTTTAATAGACAGAATCTTAGCTCTCACATGCTGTCACTTTTGTAGGAAAATGTGAACAGATAAGAAATACGCTGATTTGGCTTAGTTTTCCGTTGTGAAAATAGTGTGATTGGGGGGGGGTAGCTCTGAAAATAGAGTAATCTCTAATGAAATATATGTATGAAGGCAGCCATTAAGTCGTACTTTATCTTCTTTATCTAGGCTTGTGATAAAATGTTCCCTACTGGTTAAAAAAAAAAAAAAAGTGCTGTGAATTGAAGAGCTGAGCTCTCTATCAAGGGACTAATGATTCTTGTGTTAAAATGTAAATGCAACAGTCTTGAGTGCTTTAAAATTTGTGAGGAAAGACTGTGGAATTGTCATTACCGTGTCATTACTGTGGCTTCCCACAGGAGCGTTGTAAAGGTGGGGGTGGGGTTGCAAATTGAATCTCTAAGTGCCAGGGACTGACTCTTCCTGCCTGGCAGAATCTATAAGCATTCTAAGATTCCAGGAGATGTCAAGTTAGGGAGAAACCGTATTTTAGAGACTCAGATTAGAGAGAAAGAGCAAAGCTAGAGGCAGAAGTCTATGGCCACAGACTGGGTGCGCGAGGCCAGGCCTGAAGATTGTGGAGTTAGGATCAGTCTGGGAAGGAATTTATTCTTCCAGAAGCAGAAAGGGACTCAGTAAATTGCCTTTGGACTGAGAAGTAAATATGGATGAAAGAGCTGAAGTCCATGGTCCCTAGAATTGTGTGTAAAAATGTGTGTGTCTCTACATTTTTCCTGGGGGGCAGCTCAGACCCTTAGCAGGCATCATATTCTTCAAGAGAACAATGACTCCTCCCTCCTGCTTTCCTTCTCCCTCTCCCAAAACAAACAAAAACTAGGAGTTCCCACTGTGGCTCAATGGGTTAAGAACCCAACATAGTGTCCATGAGGATGTGGGTTTGATCCCTGGCCTTGATACATAGGTTGAGGATTTGGCATTGCCATGAGCTGTGGTGTAGGCTGAGATGCAGCTTGGATCCTGTGTTGCTGTGGCGTAGGCCTCAGCTGCAGCTCTAATTAGACCTCTAGCCAGGGAACTCCCATATGCTACAGGTATGGCCATTAAAAAATAGGTAAATAAATAAAAGGAAAAACAAAACAACAGAAAAAGAAAAACCAAACCAAAACAACAAAAAGCCACCAACATAGAGATGAAACTTTACATTTAGGGAGTTCTTACCATCTGAAAGTGAAATGTCATCAGGGACCACCTGAAGGCACTTCTTGTTTTAGATTTGTGCCAAGAGAATTAACTCAAGATTGTATTTATGATTTTCCCTCCTCAACTATGTTGTGTATTTCTAAATTCCTTCATACTGTAGTAAAATTTAATTGTGCATTTGAAACAAATGTCTTAAACTAATGGAAAAGGTGGAATGAAGGCACATCTGAGAAGAAAGGAAAGTCCAGAGCTCAAAGCTTAGAACTTCCTTCTATTTGTGCACCCTCTTCCTCCACGTTCCACCCCCACTCCCCCAGCCTAGGTGTGATGCCAGCAAAAGCCAGCTTTCTCCTTCCAAATTGTCCTACAGATGTGGATTCCTTTCATCTTTGGTTGTGAGATTCATGTTCCAGTTTGATATACATATGCTCGAACCCTTCTCCCTCTGTGCACATCCTACTTAATGCAGAGTGACAAAACCCAGGTACCACATGTGAACAAGATATCATTCTCAGTGTGACATTTGCTGTCCATGACAGGTTGGGTCTGCTAGATGGCTTGCGGTCCAGGCATCTGACAGTGGCTCTTCATGTGAGTTCAGATCCTTTCTCAGTTCTAAGCCTCTTTCTCAGGAGGCAGGTGGCATCAGAGGCTACATAGAAACGGAAATGATGGGCACTGAACTTGGTGACTGGGCTCCTTTTAGATGAGTTAAGGGTTTATTCATCATCTAGCTGGAGGGGAAATGTGTACGTGTTCTCAATAGTTATGAGTTAAATGCCAAAATATAGGCACACATTGCTGGCAGTCCTTTTAATGATAGGATGAAAAGCTTTCAGAGATGAGAAGGTAATGGTGGGGAGCAAGAGACTGTGACAAAAATAGAGACTTCATAATTTGTCTCTCCTCCACACTCCTGAATTAGAATGTATGGGAAATTGACTCTGGGGTAAAGCTATTTCTGCTCTTCTCTGCTCTCATCCATTTAAATATGGATGAAAATGCATTGTACAGATGAAAATGCTGAAAAACTACGAACCCCAAAGTTGTAACGCACCACAATGTAATGAAATATACAAAAATGAGCAAGGGTGTCTGAAAATATTTTACTTGATATAAATCTGAAATTTGATAAGGTTGGAAATTAATCAGCCTAATATTCTGGAAACGATACTAGTTAAGCTAAGGATGCAATGATTAATGTCGGGGAAAAAAGCCTTTTTCCTTTTCTGGAAATACTGTTATTCAAAATAGGTTTTCCAATCTTAAAAAATGAAAAGTGGGGAGTTCCCTGGTTGCCTAGTGGTTAGGACTCAGCCCTTCCACTGCTGTGGTTCAGGTTCAATCCCTGGTCTGGAAACTGAGATTCCACATCAAGTGGCTGCCTGCTGCAGAAAAAGAAAGAAAGAAAGAAAGAAAGAAAGAAAGAAAGAAAGAAAGAAAGAAAGAAAGAAGGAAAGGAAGGAAGGAAGGAAGGAAGGAAGGAAGGAAGGAAGGAAGGAAGGAAGAGGAAGAAAGATGAAAGAAAGGAAGAAAGAAGGAAAGAAAGGAAGGAGGGAAGGGAAGAAGGAAGGAAAGAAAATTGATACTAGAATTTTATGTTCAGGTATTATTTCATGCATTAAGTTTTTTAAAGCAAAAAAATTAATATACTTCCTGAATTTTTTTTTTGTCTTTTGTTGTTGTTGTTATTGTTGTTGTTGTTGTTGCTGCTATTTCTTGGGCCGCTCCCGCGGCATATGGAGGTTCCCAGGCTAGGGGTTGCATCGGAGCTGTAGTCACCGGCCTACGCCAGAGCCACAGCAACTCGGGATCCGAGCCGCGTCTGCAACCTACACCACAGCCCACGGCAACGCCGGATCGTCAACCCACTGAGCAAGGGCAGGGACCGAACCTGCAACCTCATGGTTCCTAGTCGGATTCGTTAACCACTGCGCCACGACGGGAACTCCTACTTCCTGAATTTTTTATTTCTTACATAGCATATTAAATTAAGTATATTTATTTTCAGTGGAATTATACTTTTCCATAATCATTTTGTGCTGTGTGCACTTTTCCACTCTATGCTATATTTTTATCAAATATAATTATGTATTTATTTCAGTTTAAAATAATTTTGTATTACAGACTGCTCTTACTTTTCATAAGTAAGCTGAAAGATTTCACTTGTAAGATTTTGAACATGCCTTTCAATTAAAGGGTTTGTTTAAAGGAGGGACTTTGTATCAGAAGAAAATATTGTTCATTAGGATATCTTTTCTCATATATTATCTCCTATGATTGTAGTTTGAAGTTTGGAAATCTTTAATAATGTCATTCCAAAAGTATATGTTAAGATAATCTATTCTAAAAATCAGATAGCTTGAGTAAAACACATGAAATCATTTACCACATTTGCTATATTCTTTACATAAATGTATTTTGTATACTAGCTCTAACTAGTAAAAAAGACTAGAAATAGTGACCAACCTAATAGCAATGAACACCTTTAGTACTCAGTTTGTGGTTTCTAAATTTCTGTTTCCTACTAAAACAAACCAAGGCTTGTTGGAGAAATGATTGGTATCAAGTCAAGGGCAAGAGCCTATGTGAAAGCCAGGAAGCTATTAAAGTCTATTGAAGTTGTATCAAAAAAAGCTCAGGGAGTTCCCATTGTGGCTCAGTGGGGTAAGAACCTGACACAGTGTCTGTGAGGACTGGGGTTCAATCACTAGCCTTGCTCAGTGGGTTAAGGATCTGGTGTTGCCATGGCTGTGGAGTAGGACAGCAGCTGCAGCTTTGATTCTACCCCTAGCCTGAGGACTTCCATATGCTGCAGGTGTGGCTATAAAAAGAAAAAAAGCTCAGGAGCCAACCTGAAGAGCATCCCCCGACCACCCATGCAAAGATGGGGTCATTGGAATATCAAATGCATTAGATGCTCAAATTAAACCTCATCAAACATGTTTAAGTTCTTATGTTCATAATGACGCTGGGGCTGAGTAAGAGGGGGGAAACATATTGGGAAATAATACTCATTGGCCAACTTTGGCAGAGACTAGGGAATCCCAATTCATTATTTTCAAAACTGGTAAATAAAGGAAAAGAGTCAAGCATTTATTTTGATGTTCCTATATAAACTAGCACAGGACAACCAAATAGTTGAAGAGGGTTAAGTTTCTTTTTACAAAATTGCAATCAATAATTGTAGAAGAAATAATAGGATTAGAATATCCCTAATGAAATAATAGATCTAGGAAATGATCATCATGAGATACTAACATCACAAAAGAGACAATCAGATATCATATATCTCCAGAGGGAAGTCACACTACCAATCATGAGGTATTCCAGCCAAAAATTGAACCTGAATCCAATTGGCCTCTATATGCAGCTACCAAATCATGGGAAATATATACATAGGGTAGGGGCATAGCTGAAATATCTTACAGGGATGCAATCAGCAAATCGAGTAACTTGACAGGACAAATAAAGCTATTTTCAATAAATAAATCACAAGGGGAAAAAGGGGAGAGGACCTTATTAAAGGAGATTTCAGATAGCAACCAAGTGCAATGCATGGGCTTTATTAGATGCTGGTTCAACAAACCATTTTAAAATTTTTGGATAAAAGGAGAAATGTGAACACTAACTGGTTACTTAATGATAGTAAGGAATTACTGTTCATTCATTTAGGTCTGATCTAGTATTGTGGTTGCAATTTTCAAGAGATTTTGTCTTTTATTTTTATTTATTTATTTTTTTATTTTTATTTTTTTTTTGTCTTTTTGCTATTTCTTTGGACCGCTCCCGGGGCACATGGAGATTCCCAGGCTAGGGGTCGAATCGGAGCTGTAGCAGCTGGCCTACGCCAGAGCCACAGCAACGCGGGATCCGAGCCGCGTCTACAACCTACACCACAGCTCACGGCAACGCCGGATCGTTAACCCACCGAGCAAGGGCAGGGACCGAACCCGCAACTTCATGGTTCCTAGTCGGATTCGTTAACCACTGCGCCACGACGGGAACTCCAGATTTTGTCTTTTAGAATCATGTATTTACAGATGTAGTCTTCTTTAAAAACAACTCTGGTGTCAGCAAGAACTGGCGATATGAGTGGGGTTAGAGATGAAACAAGTTTGGCCATGAGCTGATGATCCTTGAAACTAATTGCTTGTCCATGAGGATAACTTTTCTACTTTTTCTACCCTTATGTATATTTGAAAATTTCCAAAATTGAACTTTTAACAAATATCTTGAAGATTTTTCTTAAAAATCTTTTTTCTTATATGTACTGAATTAAGAAATATGATCAAGTAAGATGATCTCCAGAAGAAATGACTCAGAAATCTTATTTCCTTTAAATAGTAAACAGTCAAAACTAAGCTCTATTTCTGAAACTCTTTTTCCTCTGCCAAGATTTCTGTCAGTCTCTGTCAACCCTGAGCAGTTAAAGAAGGGGGCGTGTACCTTTGCCCATTTCCATTGCTGTGACTTGGAACACACTTTTTCACTCTTGGGTTTTTTTTTTTCCCTCAGGAGATACAGAATAGTAAGGATAATAATTTAATAATATATGTTCACTTACTAAATGCTCACTTGTTTTAAAGACTTCAGAAGAAAAATTTCAAAGGGAAATATAAATAGGCTCACTGAACTCAACATTTTAAAATGTCATAAAAGAAAACTTTGTTTATGTATTTATTTATTCACAAATCTAACCACAAACTTCCTTTGAGAAACTATCATATGGGTAAGCAAGATAAAATCTCTGTCCTCAATGACCTCAAAGTTTTAAAGTAAAATAAATTTATAAATCAGTGATTATAGCTTATAGTTATGAATATTAGAATAGTGTCTACTTTTTTACCATGCTGTACCTGGCAATATTTTGCACATGAAGAGTCAACATTAATATTTGATAGATGGTTGGATGGATGGATGGTATTATGGAGGGATGTGGTGGGAGATAAAGCAGGAGAGAGACATGAAGCTCAGATTAAAAAGGGCCAGAAATACCATGCTAGGAAAATAATCTTGATTTCAAAGACTCAGCTTTATTTGTCTTTAATAGACTTTATGTTTTTAAAACTATTGTAGGCTCACAACAAAATTGTGCAGAAGGTAGATTTCTCATCTACTTCCTGCCTGACCCATGTACCGCCTCCCCCACTTTCTGCACCACAGTGGTACACTTCTTACAACCTGTGAACCCATAGCATTATCACCCAAAGTACATAGTGTACTTGAGGGTTCACTCTTGATGTTGTACATTCTCTGGGTTCTGACAAATCTATAAAGGCATGTATTTATCATATCTTATTGTATCATACAGAAGAGTTTCACTGCCCTAAAAATCCTCTGTGTTCTGCCTATTCTTCCCTCCTTCCCCTAACCCCTGGCAACCACTGACTCTTCAACTGTGTCCGTAGTTTTGCCTTTTCCAGAATGTCGTATAGTTGGAACCATATAGTATGTAGGCTTTTTAGAGTGACATCTTTCCCTTAGTAATATGGGTTTAAGTTTCCTCTACATCTTTTCATGGCTTGACAGCTCCTTTCTTTTTAGAGCTGAATAATATTCCATTGTCTGGATGTACCACAGTTTATTTGTTCTCTTCTGGAGGACATCTTGGCTGTTTCTAAGTTTTTGCAATTACGAATCAAACTGCTATAAACATCCACATGCTGGTCTGTGTGTAGACATAAGTTTTTGACTCATTTGAGTAAATATCAAGGAAGGCAACAGCTGGATCATAAGGTAAGAGTATGTGTAGTTTTGTAAGGAACTGCCAAATTGTCTTCCAAAGTAGCTGTACCATTCTGCCCTCCCACCAGCAATGAACGAAGAAGAGTTGCTATTGTTCCACATCCTTGTCAGCATTTGGTGTTCTCAATGATATGGATTTTGGCCATTCTCATAGGGATGTAGTGGTATCTCTCTGTTATTTAAAATTGTAGTTTCCTGATAAGAATCTTTTCATATCCTTATTTGCCATCTATATATCTTCTTTGGTGAGGTATCTGTTCAATCTTTAGCCAATTTTTAAAATCAAGTTGTTTGTTTTCTTATTGTTGAATTTTGGAGTTCTTTGTATATTTTGGAAAATAGTCCTTTATCAGATATGATTTTTGCAAATACTTTTTCTCACTCTGTGGCTTGTCTTATTCTCTTGACACTTTCTCAGCGCAGAAGTTTAAATTTTAATAAAGTCCAGCGTATAAATTATTTCATTCATGGGCTGTACCTTTGGTGTCATATCTAAAAGCTTATCTCCATATCCAAGGTCATCTAAATTTCCTCCTATGTTATGTTCCAAAAGTTTTGTAGTTTTGCACTTTGCATTTAGGTCTGAGGTCCCTTTTGAGTTGATTTTTGCGAAGGATGTAGTGTCGATGTCTAGATTCATTTATTTCACATGTAGAGATCCAGTGGTTCCAGCACCATTCGTTGAAAAGACAGAGGGATTTGTTTTCTTTTAATTTTAGGAACAAGATGATATCTCTTTAAAAACCAAAGGAGAAATTTTTAAAGGGTCTTCCATTGAATGTTTCAGGACAAAACTACATTCTATCATAATCAAATAAGGAGCTAACATCAGTATCAAGCATGAAAACAATTTAGTTCGCTGTTCCAGTCCTCCCCAAATACTCATTTACATATTCTGCTGTTCTCAAAACAGAGATGACCTCACAGTGTTTTGGTGCTATACTGGGCTAAAGCACACTGTTATGAATTTAAACTCTATAACTGAATTAGTAAGAAACAATCAAGCATGTATGAGATTTCTAACTCAAAAAAAATATTTTAAAAACTACAATGCAGGAAAACTGGATTCACGATATGATTGTTGTTTATAGTAACTGTTTCGAATAACAACCTGGGTTTTTAATTTTATTGTTTAAGTAAAAATGCAAGCTATAAAAATCACTCTTTCTAGGGAGCTCCCATTGAGGCTCAGTGGGTTAAGAATATGACTAGGATCCATGAGGATGCAGGTTTAATCCCTGACCTACCTCGGTGGGTTAAGGATCTGGTGTTTCTGCAAGCTGCAGCATAGGTCGCAGATGCAGCTCAGATCCAGTGTTGCTGCGGCTGTGGTGTAGGCTGGCAGCTGCAGCCCCGATTCTACTCCTAGTCTGAGAACTTCTATATGCCACAGGAGCAGCTCTAAGAAGGAAACAAAACAAAACAAAACAAAACCCCACTGTTTCTAATAAAGTTATTATTGTTACTAGCATGGAATTGTTGGTATCACTCAAAAACTACAATAGAAGGGCTCATTCTGTAATACCAAAGAAAGACAAAGACATTACCATTCAATACAATTCATAAGGTGGCTTGACTTCAGACTGCGAACCTTCAAGTTTGCATTTATAGTTACTCTATACACAATGTAGATAAAGCTAGTTCATAATATGACCAATTCTTCCCACTGAGATTTTGGAACAAAAAGAAAAAGTAATGTTCATTCATTGATTCAATGCTTATTAGATTCCCTACCACAACTAAACAAATGAAGAGACAATATCAATAGTAGATAAAAAGATGTGTTAGCCAGAGTTCCAGTCTCAAGGAGTAAATATTCTGCTAGGATAGATAAGAACTTACAGAAATGACTTCCAGTTAAAATTGAAAAAGATCTGCAGATAAAAGGGACACAAGTGAGTTGCTGGAGATTTCAGGGAAGAAAAGAATCATTTCCAGGTGGGAAAATCAGGATATACCCCATAGGGGAGAAAATATTTGAGTTAAATCTTATAAAAGGAAGAGACCCTACTGTCTCCCACAGCCCTTTAATGTGGAGTCCGCTTATTTTCCAAATCCCAAATGCTTCCTTGTGAGCAGGTGGGGTTGTCTTGTCTTACATCCCAATCTTGGTACCATTAGTACACCTCCAACTTGTAAAAGCTCTGTTCCTCTGAAGCTTATGCCATTGTATGTTCCACCTTCTTCTCTTCCCCATCACTGTCCGCTTTCACTAGCAACGTGTACCTGGATTGTAGTAACTGTCCCTCAGGGCTTGTTACGTAAGTGGAGAAAATTGAGAACAAGTTAGGCAGAGTAGGACACCGTGGCCAGGCTAGGCATGAACAAAGTCCAGCAGAAAGATTTCAGACACTCTAATGTGATGGCCTCACGTCAAGGGACATGAGAGACTTTTTCACTCTGGCATCAAAGAGGTGAATGGGGCTAAAGAACTGACAAGTACCGTGTGAAACTAAAACATGTCAGACATCCTCACAGGGCTTACATTCTATTTTCCTGGGCTGAGGACCAGTTGTGAGGTCTCTGTCATTTCTGGGGAAGATGGGGCCAGCTCGCTCTACCCCAAGCTGTAGGCTGAAGTGGCATCAGAATGTCCTCCTTCAGTCTCCCACGTGGGGTCCAGCCGAGCCCAAGGGCACTACCCAAATAAGCAAGAATGGTGCTATCATGGCACAGATCGCCCCAGGGGCACCTTCTGTAGAGGAGGCAGAAAGTGTGAGATGGACATGAAAGGCGAGATAAGCAAGCTGCAATAGGGTAGAACTTGAGGACATCTGACCATTAAGTCGTTCCAATACACTTAACACAGCAAAAGGAAGGTACATGTGATCTTTAAGATAACTTACAAAGATCGAAACACAGCAAAACTGAAGGGAAATTCTGAGTGTACAGAAAGGTGATATTCGCAGCATTAATGTTATGAGAGGAAACGTCAAGGCAATCATATATCACCAGGTCATTTTAACTGCAGTGTCTTCCACAGCTTTAACTTGAAATTTTAAAGTAGCAGGTGCAAAATGAGTCTTTAAAAGATATGTACATGTTTATGGGCCACAATAAGTTACCTTTCTTTTCTAATCTCTTTAGAGTTTTACAGTGTCGCCAAGAAAACAGCAGCTTGCTACCACATCTAGAAGGCAGAATAAAATGTGCTGAGGAGATGTGGGCTTCACAGGGTAAGGAAACGTAGAATTGAAGTGGGGTTGTAGCAAATATTAAAGCAGGAATGACCGCAGGGTAGGTCTCAAAGCTGCTTGACCCAGAGCGCTCCGATTTTCGCACACCTTCTGTGCGGAGCTGCAACTTGCACTGTAATCCAGAGCTCGTCGTCTTGGCTGCTGACATTGTCTTCCATAAGAATGAAGTCTTCAGGATTCTAATTTGCCTTGGCTTTCAGGAGGGCCTGATGAAGAGGAAGAGTCCAGGGAAGCTTAGCACAGGTCTGCCCTCCCACCGTTGACACCAAGAACCATGGAAGATGGATGGTTGCTCCTGAATGCTGCCTCTGGTCTGATGCGTGCCTGGGCAATTACATCTGGAGCACAGAAGACCCCATCCAGGTATGACCACAGCTCCATGGTCATATTCCCACAGCAGCTACAATTCTTGGCCGTAGCACAGACAGGGAAGGCCGGAGTGTTGGGGATCGAATGCCCAGGGGAGCATCCTTCAAACAATGTCAGCAGGGAGATGGTAGAAAAATGCATTTCTGTGGGACATCACTGAGGTGCATTGTACCCTGCATGATGGAGTCCCATGCATCCCTGCAGTCCCTTCTCACTCTTTCATGCTGGCTTCCCTCTGTCCCCATCTCTGTCTCATTTCCCCACTGCCCACTACCCTCTGTGTTCCCCGAGGTCACTTCCCAAACAAAAAACCTGCACTTGGACCCTTGCCTCAGTCTCCATTTCTAGGGGAATCCAACCTTGGACAACAAAGCAAACATGAATTTGAAAGAAAGATATCCTAAAAGAAGTAGATAAATTTGTCTTTCTAATTTTTCAAGCAGTGGTAAGGTTCTGCTGATCTGTTATATAACTTTATGGTTAGAGCATACCTATCATCATCCATTTAGGCTGCTACAACTAAATATCTTAGATTGCATGGCTTATAAACAACAGAAATTTATTTCTCACACTTCTGGAGGCTGAGAAGTCCAAGATCAAGGGGCCAGCAGATACAATGTCTGGTAGGAACATAGATAGCTATCTTCTTGCTGAGTCCTCACACGGCAGAAAGGATGATGGAGCTCTCCAGGGGCTCTTTTATAAGGGTGCTAATCCCATTCAGGAGGGCTCCACCCTCGTAACCTAATCATCTCCCAAAGTTCCCACCTCCAAATACCACCACATTAGAGGGTAGTTTTCAACATATGACTCTCGAGGGGAAATATTCAGTTTCTAACAGTACCTTTCCTTTTTTTTTTTTCCTTCTTTCCTTTCTTCCTGTCTCCTTCTTCTTCTTCCCCTCCTTCCTCTTCTTCATCTTCTTCTTCTTCTCCTTCTATTTTCTTTCTTTCTCATAGGTTCTACTTCAGTAGATTGGCAGTAGTAGCCTGTTACCGCTGGAGCAAAGTCAGTGTGGTATTTGCTTTGATATTTGAGGGTCAAGGTGATTTCTAGGGGTTCCTAAGAGAGAGTTTAAATAGTTGAGGGGTATCAAGAGTAATTATGATGATGAATATTTTAATAAAAATATAGTAAAGTGACAAAATTATTTCAATAAATATTACATATAAAATCAAAAAAGAGTGATTGTAATGAAATGAATAGAAACTTATTAAAATTACATCAGTACCCTTCCCTCTCTCAGGTATAATCATTCACTTTTGCAGATATGGAAACTGAGTTTAATAAGGTAAAGTAACTTAATTTTTAAAAATAGCTTTATTGAGATATAATTCATATACCACACCATTCATTCATATAAATTGTACAACTCAATAGTTTTTAGTATATGCAGAGTCATGCATCCATCACTAGGATTTAATTTTAGATCTTTTTTTTTTTTTTACCCCCAAAGGACTTTGTTTTTGCAATAATAATAATAAAACCCCATTTAACCTATGTATGAAGTCCTGTACCAGGATATGTGCCAGTCCTGTACCAGGAATGTGTGACCAAGAAACACACATTCCAACCCTCATGCAATTTAAATCCCAATGGGAGGGACAGGCACTTATGAATGAAAATGGGGTAACAAGACAATTGTAGGCTGTGGTAATATACACAGAATGCATGAGAAAAAGAAAGATGAGGACAAAGCTTTATATTACAGGGTCAAGGACAGCCTCTTTGATGGGGTAACATTAAGTGAGACCAAAAAATATTAAGGATGCATCAAGTTGGTGCAGGCAGGGTTAAGAACATTCCAGACTCAGGGAACAGCAAGAGGAGAGAGTGGAGAGTTGCCCAAAGTGATATTGGAGAAATAAGAAGAAGACAGATCCTGCAGGCCTTTACAGCATGAGAAGGAGGCTGGGTTTTATTCTAAATGCATCACTTGAGATGCCACTGAGATATTTTCAGTCAGATGTCATGACCTAATTTACACTTTTAAAATATTTTTCTATATGGTAAATAGACAATGTTCTGATCTTGTTTCACAGTGTTTACAGCTATTGAATGGTTATGTTGTACATCTGAAACTAATATAATGTGATATATCAATTATATCTCAGTTAAAACCAAGCAAAATTAAAGTAAAATATTTGTGTATCTGTTCCATGGAGAGTGGATATTAGGCAGCAAGAGAGGAAAGAGGAAAGCTAGATAGAAGGCCACTGCAACTGTCTGGGCAAGAGAGGATGTTGACTTGGACCAGTGGTGGCCTTGGGGGCAGAAGGGCATATATTGAGTCAAATGTATTTCCGAAATAACCGATGAGAAAATCAATGTAGTATGTAGATTTGTCTACAAAGGGAGCAGAGAAATGGGTGGTAAGCTGGAGTCATGGGAGGGATTTTAGAAAGTGACAGATGCTTGAGTATGTTTGTGATGTAGGTTAGACTACTCCAGTGGAGGGTGAGAAGGTGCTGGTCCCAGGGAAGCAGGGGAGCAGGAGTGGGTGGGGTCCCCAGTAAGGCCGCTAGTCAGCATTAGAGCTGGAATGGGATCCAGTCACAGCCTCAGTTGTCAGTGTTCTCCTTAGGGATCCTCGGACCCACTCAGGTGGAAGCTGAGCAAGTTGAATTCTCGAGACTACTTCCACTTTTACCAGAGCCATTCTCGCTTTGCTTACTTCATACTTTGGGCTCATGCTTAAACTTTGATGTGAAGAAAGTGATCTAGCTCAATGAGCTTTGACAACAGTAGCACTGCTACACTACTTGCCAAGAAGTAATTTGCTTGGCAAATACCTAACTTTGAAGGCATTCAAAGTCAAACCTAGAGGAAGAAGTGTTTTCAACCCTTTTTGTTATCTAGGACTCACAAAGCAACCTAGAGTGGTGGAAACCCAAGTGTGTGGCAAAGAACCCTTAAGGGCCCATGAGACCAGACTCCAGCCAGCTGGGTTTGTTGGAGGAACTCAGGCCAACAAAGTTCCTTGTGCCCCTAATCAGGGATGTAGGCAAAATGGAACAAGCTGGGGCAACCTCCTCATGCAGGCCAAGGGGTCCACTTTGGAGAACATAGTTCCCCTCCAGGAAATATTTGACTCCCTCACAACTTGTTTTTTTGTTTTGTTTTGTTTCTTTTTTTTGCTGCACCTGCATGCAGAAGTTCCTGGGCCAGGAATCGAACCTGCACCACAGCAGTGACCCGAGCCACAGCAGTGACAACGCTGGATACTTAACCCACTGAGCCACCAGGGAAAGAGCAGGGGGCACCTCTTCCTAGAGGCAACATTTCCAGCTGCTACTGAATTGGCTTTTCTAGAGTTTCTATGGTATGGTCGGGTCAAACCTGTGCAGGTCTCCAGGAATAGGGCTGGACCTCCCGGAAAGCCCCATCTTTGACTTGGGTAGGCTTGGTGAGGGAGTCTGTGATGCCCTAGCTCAAATGTTCCTCCCACCCTCAATCTCTAATAGAATCCTATCCTGGCTCTGGAGCCATTATCACAGCATCCTGGCTGTTTTCTTATTCAGTACCATAAGGCAGTGGGGAAACTTACTCATATCCTTTGCACACATAGACACAATATTTCCAGCATGGTAGAAATAAGCAAAAAAACAACAACAACAAAAAAACCCCAAAACCCTCCTTGTATCATTTTAGAGACAAAAGTTTTTATTAACTCTCATGAAGTGTATTATTTAGCAAAGAAATATTTAATAATTTATTCAGTGACTATTTGAGCACACCATTTTCCTAATACTGCAAGGGGCTGGTAAAAAAAAAAAAATGAGTATGTGGAGTTCCCGTCGTGGCGCAGTGGTTAACGAATCCAACTAGGAACCATGAGGTTGCGGGTTCGGTCCCTGCCCTTGCTCAGTGGGTTAACGATCCGGCGTTGCCGTGGGCTGTGGTGTAGGTTGCAGACGTGGCTCGGATCCCGAGTTGCTGTGGCTCTGGTGTAGGCCGGTGGCTACAGCTCCGATTCGACTCCTAGCCTGGGAACCTCCATATGCCGCGGGAGTGGCCCAAGAAATAGCAACAACAACAACAATAACAACAACAACAACAACAACAAAAAGACAACAAAAAAAAAGACAAAAAAAATGAGTATGATACCCATTGTTTTATGGAAGAGACAAATAATTACGGTAGTGTGTAATGCATGTTGTAATGGAATTAACTATAAAGAGTTATGGATGCAAAAAAGGCACGTAAACTCCTGTCACAGAAACTCAATGTTGACTTCATAGAAGAGGGTTGACTGAGCAGGGCCATGAAGGGCGCATAGGAGTTTGCTAGGTAGAGAAGTGGCAAAAGGGTTTTCTGAATATGAAGAAATGGACAGAGCCATGAGTATGGGTATGAGATATGAGACTGAGAAGAGAATTTGGATCTAGATTGTTAACTTTTTTTTTTTTTGTCTTTTTAGGGGCCACAGCCACGGCACATGGAGGTTCCCAGGCTAGGGGTTGAATCGGATCTATAGCTGCCAGCCTACGCAAGAGCCACAACAATACCAGATCCGAGCTGCATCTGGGACCTACACCACAGCTCACAGCAATGGTGGATTCTTAATCCACTGAGCAAGGCCAGGGATTGAACCCACGTCCTCATGGATGTTAGGTTCATTAACTGCTGAGCCACGATGGGAACTCCTAGATTGTTATTTTCTATGCTACAGATACAGCTGAAGATTTCTAAGCAGAAAACAAAGAACCTGACTAGAATTTCAGGAATATCCCTGTAGCAGAAGAGGCTTAAAGTGAAGTTGGGGGATCTTAAGAAAAACTGTCACAGTGGCCAGAGAGCAATGTGAAGGTGCCTAGGGAAACTAGGAGCAGGGTGACAGGGGAAGGGGAGAAGACCCTGAGTGAGACCTGTAGGGGTTAGATCTGAGAAATCTGAAGAAGACTGGATATGGAGGGTGAAGGAAAAATTGAGCTTGACTAGTTTTCTGCTTTGTTGATTTAGAGTAGATCACAACGCCATTAGCTAAAAAATGTCCTGGGGAGGAAGAGTCTTAAAGAGAAAGAAGCTTGGGATTTAATATTTATGTATGCACGCAAGAGCACATGGGCTTTATTTAATATCTATATGTAGATGTTATGGAGACATTTACATTTTTTATAATGATTTTTATTTTTTCCATTATAGCTGGTTTACAGTGGACATTTACATTTAATTTGACAGTCTTTTTGGTCACCACTGATTTTGAGTTCTTGTTCTAGAAATAAAGATAGAGTTGCACTGAGTCTTCTCCACTCACCTGTCCTTCTCCTTTTGGAATCACATCTGTGCAAAATCTGGGACCAAGATCAGGGCCATAATCTACAGAGGGAAAAACATCACCACGTGGGTGGCATGGAACCCCAGTCTTCGGAAGCTTCCACAGCATTCTCCCCAAGGGTTAATTGACTATGGATAATATCACAAACAATGCATTCCTACTGCCACTGGATTTAAACAAAAAATACCCATTCAGCTATTTCCACATCAAAGCTTCAAAGAAATAAGCTGTAAGTGGGTTTCATACCATTTAAGAAGCTTCTGACATTTTCAAAGTTCCCCTGGGGTTTACAATGAGAGTCTTTCTAGGAATACTGATCTCTAGGAAATGAGAGGAAAATTCCTTGCAAAATTTTGTCTAAATGAAATGACAAAAGGAACACTCAGTATTCAAACTCTTCAAAGGAATTGCATCTTAAAAAAAAAAGAAAGAAAGAAAGAAAGAAAAGGATAATAGTGGCTGCAAGTTGCAACTTACTTTTTACTTTTGATTTTGTGGCAATGTGCATACTGCGTGGGGAATTTGATGAGGAGAGGTTGAGCATAATGAACAGAAAATTGCAAGTGATCAATCCCTTATACACATTATCTTGGTGCCTCAGTGAAGAAGAGGGTGGTGAAATTATCCTTTGAATTCAAAACCACGCTAATCACCAATCTAGATAATTTTTCCAGGGGTAGGTTTTGTTTGCTTAATTAGCCAAACTGTCCATCCAGAGACTTCAAATCCATTATGAACCACACAGGCCCCTGCTTTGTTCTTGTTGGGTAGACAAGTATTTTATCTTTCCTTTCAAACAAGGGTGTGCTTTTGATATGCTAACTTCATACATATCTGTCAGAGTATGATTGAGTAGGCAGAGAGTTTACAGTGTTTTATCAAGCCCTTGAACTAGAGGGAAAAAAAAGGAAAATGTGGAAAGATCATATAATTCATGTTTGGTTTGTATCTGAGAAATAGAGTTTTAGTGTGCTAATTGTTTCTCAGGGAAAGTTCCAGTGTGTATCTGTGTTGCTCATTATGTATTTGCCACACTTAGCATGGTGCATGGCATGTGTGTGTGGGAGAACCTTGGTGAACCTTTGTTGAATGTGTGAAGAAATGAATGAGTGAATGAATGAATGCTGACTTTTT
Source organism: Phacochoerus africanus (assembly GCF_016906955.1). Taxonomy (NCBI): domain Eukaryota; kingdom Metazoa; phylum Chordata; class Mammalia; order Artiodactyla; family Suidae; genus Phacochoerus; species Phacochoerus africanus. The sequence continues at coordinate 56,471,880 of NC_062545.1, forward strand.
ACTCCCGCCCTCTATAGCCACAACGGCTCCAAATATTATCACCATCAAGAGATACTCGTTGGTTGGATTTTATTCACATGGTGACTTCGCACAGGTGATCATATGATTTACAATCCAAACCAGGACACTTGAGGCTGAAAGGGATGTTGTCAATAATTATACCAAAACAACTGGCATACACTGGGCCATCTCAGGCAAACTGGACATATAGTCACCATGCACATACAGGATTACAAAACACTAGAGGACCAGAGAGCATTTTTCTTGTCTATATCTCATGCCTTGTCTATTTTCTTGATACCTTCCTTGGTTTGATATAATTGACCTCACTGACCTTTTGAGCCAATTACTGAACATTCCTTAAATGCAACAGTTTTTATTTTTTTGCCTTTGATTTGATTTCTGCACTAAAGTGGCATTTAAAAAATTTTATGAGGGGAGGCTAAGAGCCTTTGGGGCAAGATTCTAACCCCCATGCCTAGCTGGGTTTGACACAGAGTTGGCTCAAGAAACTCTTGCTTAAAAAAAAAAAAAAGAATAAAATTCTGGTTTCAAAATGGCAGGCTGTAGAATGAATAAATACTGCTTCTGCTCCCACATAAAATCCATGCAAATGATTAAAAATGTATAAAAATTGAGGAGCAATTTTACTTGACAAGGAACTAATGAAAACTTGAAAAATGGAAAGCACATGGTTTAAGATGAAATTGGAAAATTACTTCTTACATGTATAGGAGTAGAGAAAGAATTCCATTGCCAGAAGTAGAGGGTAGAAAGGAGATTAAGGGTAATTAGCAAAAGTACCAGAGTGGCAGCAAACAGATTGACCCCTACACACAGTCAAAGACACACACCCACACAGTCACACAGACTCACACAAAAACACACACACACCAGGCATATCCATCTTCACCCAGGAGCAGTAGAAGTTTGAGACAGAGGGACAAGGTAGTTCCCCCAGATTCCACACCAGAGGAATCAGGTGTGTCTCTACCTCACCTAGTGGCATGGCTCATTCCTCCATTGCTCTCACTGAAAACAAAGCCAGCCTCTTCCTCACCAGGCTATACAAAGAGAGAAAAAATTTAACAGAGAAGCTCAGCTACCAAAACTCATAAGAAATATGAAAATATTCTCAAAGTTTGAGGTACACCAACACTTTAAAAGAGTGTGTTTTCTCAGAAAACTAGAAGCTAGACATATAAAAAAATTTACTCTATTGGAATTATCATTGGACTATAACAAAGTTTATTTTATATCATCAGGCAGATAAGGAAAAATACCATATTCAAAAAGACAGAATGAATGATTGTGAAAAAGAACCAAATAGATAGTATGGAAACAGAGTATATACACCTCAAAAAAAAAAATCTTAAAAGTGGGTTTAAAAGAGCAAAATAAACACAATCGAAGAGCAAATTAGTGATCTGAAAGACTGCACCAAGAAATTATCCAAGAATGTATAACAAATGGAAAATATTTTTTTAAAAAAGCATAGGAAGTTTCCTTGTACACAACTGTGGCACAGGTTTGATTCTGGCCCAGGAACTTCAGCACACTGCAGATATAGGGGGAAAAAAAAAGACAAACACAAAAGAGGAACTTCCATAGTGGCTCAGCGGTAGCAAACTAGACTCGTATTCGTGAGGATGCGGGTTTGATCCCTGGCCCCACTCCGTGGGTTAAGGATCCAGCATTGCCATGAGCTGTGGTGTAGGTCACAGACACAGCTCAGATCCCAAGTTGCTGTGGCTGTGGCATAGGCAGGCAGCTACAGCTGTGATTTGACACCTAGCCTGGGACCTTCCATATGCTGCAGGTGTGGCCCTAAAAAGACAAATGAACAAAAAAAAACACAAAAGAAAAGTTAAAAACAAATAAACAAACATGAAGAGCAGGGCTGGAAATCAATATCAATCCATTAGTAAGTCTAAATTGAGAGATATGGGAAAATGCGAGGAAACTATACTTAATGACATAAAAGCGAAGAAATGTCTAGACCTGAAGAAAGACTTAAGTCCTAAAATTGAAAGGGCTTGCCAAGGAAAAAAATATAAAAATATTGGTGACAGAATCAATTCTAGACATTCAAAGTTATGTTAGAGAAAAAAAATCAGAATACCTATCAAAAAATTAGAATCAATTTGACACCATACACAGCAAAAGCATCACTCAACACAGTATTGGAGCATCATCTTTAAAGAGCTGAGGGGAAACAGCCTTGAGTTTCTACTTTTACATACAATGAAACTGTTACTCAAATATGAGGACAGTGTAAAACATTCTCAGATGTACAAGTCCTCAGATAGCATATTGCTCATAAATCTTTTCATAAGAATTACTAGAGGACATACCTCAGAAAAAAGAAAATGAATTCCATAAAATGAATCAAATGTATTAATTGTGTAATTTACAATTGATAGTAAAAATGATGTTTTTTCCTAGGGATATAGTGTTTAATTTTTTAATTGTAAACATGAAATTAGATACAATTAGAATTCTGTAATTTGCTTTAATTATGCAATATGTCACAAGCCCATTAAGGTACCCACTGAGGAATAATCAGAGGCTTGGAACCCTCTAATTAAGCCAGACTGTACTCTTAGGGGAGGCCCGCTTGTCTGATGCCAAAGGATGGAGAGGCCAGAGGCCAGGACCAAAGCAAGATCTCAACTCCCCACATAGAATATATGAGAGCTAATGTAGCAGAGAATCCCCGATACAGAGCCACCTCTAACCTTTCACGCAGCTTCATGAAGATCTATATTTCCAATTTCTGTCAACAGCTGGTTTTTTCCATTTTCAAGGACGCTTCAAAGGTTAGCAGGATTTTTATAGAGTTTACATTTGATAAATCAAATAAAATTGTGTTAGCAGAATATTGAGATCCCAGAAATGCTTTGAGTTGCACTATGACTCTTTACCAAACTTTCCTAACTCTTTCCAAGTGAAGACATAAGAAGCTCCAAATTGAAACCATATAGAAGTCCCTGTATTCTTGGCCTTTGAAGTAAAATTTTTGCTTTAGTCCCAGGCCTCCCCTGTGTCTCAAATGCTGGCTTAAGAGTTAATAATTAGGAAATGTGAAGATGTAGGAACAAAGAATAGCTTTGGGGCTGGGTAACAATTTAGACAATGAACAAGACACACAGCAGATTCACCTAACTCCCAGTTCCCTGAAAATTATAAGTGACCATCTCACACACACACATTCTGTTTATTATTATAGTTTATTTTCAATATTCTGTCAATTTCTGCTGTACAGCAAAACGACCCAATTATACATACATACACATTCTTTTTCTCATATTATCTTCCATCATGTTACATCACAAGTGATTGGATAGAGTTCCCTGTGCTATACAGCAGGACCTCATTGCTTATCCCACCAAATGCAATAGTTTGCATCTACTAACCCCAAATGCCCAGTCCATCCAATCCCTCTCCCTCCCTCTTGGCAACCACAAGTCTGTTCTCCATGCCCACAAGTTTATTTCTTTTCTGTATATAGGTTCATTTGTGCCCTATATTAGATTCCACATAGAAGTGATATAATGGTATTTGTGTGTGTGTCACACACACATTCTGGAGGCTTTTTTTTTTTTTAATTTTATGGCTGAACCCTTGGCATATGGAAATTCCTGGGCTGGGGATTGAATCCAAGCTGCAGATATGACCTACGCTGCAGTTATAGAAATGCCAGATCGTTTAACCCATGGGGCTGGGCCAGGGATCACTTCAGCAGTGACCTGAGCCTCTGCAATCAGATTTGTAATTCACTGCAGCACAGCAGGAACTCCCTTAAGTTGTTTTTATAGGAAGAAGAACCCTACCAGATAAAAACTGCTGACTGCAATTATGTAGACCCAAGACCAGTTAAAATCAGAAGATTGGTGATGCTGGAAACTTCACCTTGATGCCAACCAATTCAAGAATTGTGCCTGAGCTGAATTGTGCCCTGCAGCCCCTTTTCTTACACTACCTTTAAGAACCCTTCCCTGAAAGCCATCAGAGAGTTCGAGTCCTTTGAGCACGAGCTGCCCACTTTCCTTGATGGCACCTGTGGTAAACGCTGTGCTTCACCCCAACCTGATGTCAGTAGATCAGCTTTACTGCAAGTGGACCCAAGACTAGGGTTGGTGACAGAATGATACAATTTTTCTTTCCCTTGGGCATGGCCCCCTACTATCCAGGTGGCAGATGGCCTCAAGAGAAGAATTCTTTCTCTTGGCAGCTCGGTGTAAAAGCGGAAATTTGGTAAGCAAGTATTGCTTGTAATTACTACCAAAGTCAGGAGCATGTTAGGTTTCCCTCTTATTAATGTCATGCTGGCATCATTCCTTTGGAGACATCTGTTGTTTGAGCCACCTGGCTCATCTCCATCTTCCTGAAAGCACTGCCCCACTTCTTCCTTTCTCACAGCAGGAGATGCCCTGATCCTGCCTCCCTGGCCTTAATGATTGGCCCAGAAGATGAGCTCCTATATTGTGGTCCCAAAATTTTCTTCAAAACTTTCTTTTTTTTTTCTTTTCCTTTTATGGTTGCACCTGTGGCATATGGAAGTTTCTAGGCTAAGGGTTGAATCAGAGCTGCAACTGAGGCCTATGCCACAGCCACAGCCACAGTAGATCTGAGACGCATCTGTAACCTATGCAGCAGCTTGCAGCAATGCTGGATCCTTAACCCACTGAGTGAGGCCAGGGATCAAACTCGCATCCTCCACAGCCACTATGTTGGGTTATTAAACCCACTGAGGCGCAACAGGAACTCCTCCAGAACTATCTGTTCATTCTTAGAATTGAGATAGGAGGAGACCCTTGTTCTTTGGAAATTTGCTAGGAATTGATTCTGCACAAGCATATCCCCTGGGACACGGAAGTATAAAGTGTGCCAATGAAGGAAATGAAGGCTAAGAGTCAGGGATAAGGGCCAGAGGGATGGAGTCCTGGTGGAATAGATCCTTGGCTCCCGCAATATTAGATATACCCCTAACTAGCCTGGGTTCTGGGCCGGTAAATTCACCCTCTTGCCTAGCCAGTTCAAACTGACTTTCTACCATTTGCAACCAGGAAAGTCCTGTTCAATGCCTTCCCCAGAACAGGTGCACGATAAAGGTCATTGGATCCAGGAGAGAAGGCCAAGAATTAATTCAGCATGGGATCAGGCTCCGGAAGAGGAAGGTGAGTGGGCCAGGCCAGAACATCTTTGTAGGGGCATGTCTGTGGGGGCAGGGGTAGACCATGTGGGAACAATTTTGTCAAAATGATGCAAATAACCCAGCACATGGCAACAGCTCATGCCAACAGAGCACAGCAGAGGTGACAGTAGGTCCCGGTAGGAAAATGTCCTTTATCCAAAAATTGAAAATGACACTTGGGGAATTCTGTTTTGAATATTATAGGATTTGGGACGCACTGTGATCTTTTTGTAGTTAGATATTTGATTTTCATTGTTTTTCCTTCTCTTAATAGGCCTTTCTCCTTTTTTTTTTTTTTTTTAACCTTGTACCAACATACTTATCTGTAAGTTTCTGTCTATAATTCCAGAGGTAAAGCAGAGAATTGATATGTCAATCTGTTGGGTTTCCTGGTGAAGAGCTATTCCCAAGGTTCTGGGTGAGGAATTCAGCCAAGAAGAGTGGAACTACCCAGAAGTTAAGTCCAGCCCTCATGGGCACAAGAATCTCTGAGCAGGAGTCACCTCTGACCTTTAGTGTTGATCTCTTTGGAGTTACAGTTTTCATTCGTGACAACTAATACTTCTTCTATGCCAATTTCAAGGATTACTCAAAGGTGGGTAGGATTTTTAAAGGAAGAATATTGTATAAATCAAATAAAACTGACTATTAGAGGACTGTTGTCTTCTGGATGTCCTTTAACTTGTCATATATTTCTTATGCATTTTTTTGCCTCCATTTGTTTTTTTGTTTGTTTGTTGGTTTTTTTTTTAGGGCTGCACTCACAGCATATGGAAGTTCCCAGGTCTGGGGTTGAATTGGAGCTGCAGCTGCCATCCTATGCCACAGCCACAGCAACATGGGATCCAAGCCACATCTGCATCCTACACCGAAGCTTGCTGCAATGCTGGATAATTAATACACTGGGCAAGGCCAGGGATTGAACCTGCATCCTCACGGACACTATGTCAAGTCCTTAACCCACAGAGCCAAAACTTGAACTCCCTCTTCATTTGCTTATAGGTGCTAATCAGCTTTGGTCTGAAGCAGGAGGGTGGCATAGCAGCGACTATTTAACAGCATGTTAGGAGGGGGCTCTTTCTGTCTTAGTTTGACTGAAGTGCCAATTGAAAGCCAGAGTGAGTTTGAGACAAACTTTCATTTGCAGTACTTACAAAGGAAATGATGAAGAACTACTATGACTTTACAGAGCCCTCAACCAAATCAGAGACATAAACGGAGAAAGCGAGTGGAAAGGGGAGAAAATTGTGTCATGACATTTCTTTGAGAGAGCTCCTGCGACTCTGTTCCCTAAGAGAGGGAGTGGGTTCTAGCCCCATCATCTCAAGCTTTGTGGGAGAGGCTTTTACGGAATGATTTGGAAAACTTTGAAATGTATTTGGAGCTGGGAGAGGCAAAGACGAAGAAAATTAAAGTATGTGTGTCAACATTGGGAGCAGTGTCAACTTCTAGAGTTTTCTGGGCCAACAGATATGTGTTTCCTGTGGATCAGATATGAGTCACAAAGGAGAGAGAATTAGTGTGGTCATCTTACTTCCTGTCCTAAAGAGCTACACAGAGGGATGTTCCCAGTAGCAAGAAACTGGAGGCGAATTCAGGATTCTTAGGGGCTGTAAGAGGAGTTGCAAGTGACTGCCTGCAATAGAGATGCAACTATGTGATAAAAAATGCCATCAGAGAGGTTGATCAGGGGAGCTCTGAAGAGTCCATAAGAACTTCTTGGCACAAAAAGTTGGCTTTTCTCACCAGCCAGGCTCAGAGAACATGAAGCCAGCTTACAATAGTAACGATGTGAACAAGACTTTTTCTTTTCTTCTACCACTCTTCCTCCCTACTTCTCCCCCTGGAGGGGTCAGAATTGGCTAGAAAGTGGGAATGAGGAAAGGAGAAGCCCAATGTGGGAAAAATGGAGAACACTCCACCCTTCCCCTCCCTCTATGCTGCTGCCTTCCCAGCCTCAAGCAGCTCCAAGCTAAAGAAGGGGGAAAGGCGTTCCCACTGTGGTGCAGCGGGTTAAGGATCCAGCGTTGTCTCTGTGGTGGCAGGTGTTCAATCCCCAGCCTGGTGCAGTGGGTTAAGGGTCTGGCAATGCTGTGGCTGTGGTGTAGGTTGTAGCCACAGCTCAGATTCCACCCCTGGCCCAGGGAATTCCATATGCTGCAGGTGTGGCCAATAAATTTTTTTTTTTCAATTTTAATGCTAAATTAAGTTTAGCAATTTGAATACTATCTCATTTAATACTAAATTAAGTTTAGCTATTTGAATAATATCTCAGACAGGATGTTGTAATTATTGAATTAATATTATTTAGGGACTTCAAATGACTCTAGGGCTGTTCATTACTTAAGAATGAGTACAAAGCTGGAGTTCCTGTCATGGCTCAGTGGTTAACTAACCTGACTAGTATCCACGAGGATGTGGGTTTGATCCCTGGCATTGCTCAGTGGGTTAAGGATCTGGCGTTGCCATGAACCGTGGTGTAGGTTGCAGACGTGGCTCAGATCCCACATTGCTATGGCTGTGGCGTAGGCCAGCAGCTACAGCTCTGATTTGACCCCTAGCCTGGGAACATTTATGTGCTGCAGGTGCGGTCCTAAAAAAAGACAAAAAATAAATTAATTAATTAAAAAAAAAAAAAGAATGAGTACAAAGCCAAGATTCCTAACCAAGTTTCCATCCTCAGGCAGGCTAAAATTAACCCCATTTAATGCATTTAAAAAAAAAAAGTTACATATTGAATGCGCCATCACTTAGATTTAATGTGGCAGATGAAGCTGTTGTATAAAATCAAACAAATGTAATACTGGCTGAGATATGTGAACAATCTTGTATACAGAGGACATTTTAGTTGTTTTTAGGCATTTAGTCAGTATTAGGCATTCTTTCAGATGTTGTATTTTTTCCCAGACTTAATAAGTTAGGTCACATTTAGCCTTTAGAAGCATGGCGAGAGGACAGAAAATGAAGATCAAGAAGAAAAGCCTGGTTTATTTAACAGGGAGAGAGAAATGAGACTTCTAATGCCACCAATCTTAAAATTTTGGTGTCACGTAGAGTTAGAACTACCAAAGCAATGAACCCATATGTCACAGATGAGCTTCAATTATATTCCTAATATAGTGCCGCACTAAACATTTCAATATCTGGAAATATTGAAGAAGAAAAATTGTAGAAGCATCAAGGCTCCAAGGATCATAATTGACAGCCTATGATTAGTTGGTAGCCAACCTCCATTATTTATTTCTTTAGCAACTATTATATATCAGGCTCTGTAGATAATGAGGGAGAGGTACAAAGAGTCAAAAAGGAATAAAAGTGCATACAAGAGGGGAGAAAGCTACTGGGACAGCCATATGAGGGAAACTTAATCCTCATCTATTTAAATGACCAGCTAGATTTGTAGACCCTCTTGTTCTCTCTGTAAAACATACTGACTGAGGTCTTCAGAACTCTAAATTGCTAAAATGCTTTTAGCTACTCTGTAATATACTTATGCACTTCTGTTCTCATCTATTGAGTTTCCATTGTTGTGGTTGACCAAGAGTTATGTTCATTTTCCAAATTTATTTATGCCAATTATGCTTACATTGTAATAAAGTAATTGAACAAGTAATATATGGGAGAATAAAATATGAATACTAAAATAGGTACATTGTTGCTCTTAAAGATAAAATTGAATGATTTGGAAAGGTATAAGAGAAGCAGGTCACTAAAAAGATCATTAGCTAATAATCCATATTCTTAGGTAGTTCTTGAACGTTTACAACGAAATGACAGAGTGTGCCTGCCATTCTCTTAACTTTCCTACCCCAAATGCTATGCAAATGAGCCAATTCGGTAGCTCTGTTTAATGCCAAAACAGGACAAACATTGGCAGAGAAAATACTGTCATTTTTTCACATAGAATAGTACTGTCAATTGCGAAGCCATTGTCTTGGCCACCAGCTAGGCAAGGTAATAACCTCCAGAAATTCTATTATTTGTGTGCCAGTAGGGCCATATGACCATCTCAAGGCAAATCTTTCAGCATCACCCATCCCATACTTCATGTCAGTCCATTCATTCATTCAATTAATATTGATTGGGCTCCTACGGGGAAACTGGCAGAGCGACAACACCTCTTAGTGAATGAACAGGGAGAAGATCGCATGACCTTACTGACTCCGTCAGTATGCTTCTGTGCAGGAATCCTGAAAAAGTACATAGCTCATGGTAGCCTCTCTCCTACGATGGAACTCGCTGTGCTGGAGGGGTTCCTAGCCCAGGTCAAGCTTCTGGATTTTAGCATTCAATTTTTTACATCCACTCCAGCCTCTTTCTGATAGAAGGACAGGCTTCACCCCAACACAACAGAGTGCTGATTACACAGGGGCTCACAGACCCCTGGGAATGGCTCCCAGCCTGACTGGTAGTGCAGAGCCAAGAAGTCCAGCCTAAATGCTACAGAGGTACCTTAGTGATGCTGAGTGTGCAGAGACACAGCTGATTCTTATGTATAAAGAAAACGTTATCATCCATTTCTAAAGCATTCATCAATTTCTACTGAATATTAGTTTTTCATGGTACTCTGCAAAGTATGGAAATATTCTTGCAAATATTCATGATAGAGGCTGTAAGATTACTGACTTTTAGTTAACTCTGTTTTGAATAGAGTCAGAAAAATTACTTAGATACCATATAAAATTATAGGTCAAAGTCTTTACAATCTCAGAAGGGTGTAATATTCAGATTTAGAAAAAAATTATTGGAATATAGTTGACTTATAAAGTTGTGTTAATTTCAGGCATACAGCAAAGTATATTCAGGTTATACATATACATATATCCATTCCTTTCCAGATTCTTTTCCCACATAAATTACCACACAGTCCTGAGTAAATTTCCCTGTGCTATGCAGTAGCTATACCTGATTTCTAATATATCAGAAGGGTATTTTAAAGACTGAGACCTGATTCACACAGCACGTATGATTTCTTTAAGACGGAAATCAAGTAAGTGAGAAATAAACTGATAATAAGGGTTTGTAAATATTCTTGATAAATTTGGGGATTTGAAAATAATTCTCCTCCTGTGTGTGATACATTTCTACCTATATGAACTGCAATGTCTTAAATAGAGATTGAGGATACAGGATACATGCTATTTATCTCACATCATGTGGCTGAGTTATTACTTTGAACAAACACTATTCGGATAGCTGAAACGGATGTTCCACCAACTCTGTGCATTGTCTCAAGTTAGTACTAAAGAAGAGCAAATCAGGAGTTCCCGTCGTGGCTCAGTGGTTAACGAATCCAACTAGGAACCATGAGTTTGCAGGTTCAATCCCTGGCCTTGCTCAGTGGGTTAAGGATCCGGCGTTGCCTTGAGCTATGGTGTGGGTCGCAGAGGAGGCTCGGATCCTGCATTGCTGTGGCTGTGGCGTAGGCCGGTGGTGACAGCTCCAATTCGACCCCTAGCCTGGGAACCTCCACGTGCCATGGGAGGAGCCCTAGAAAAGGCAAAAAGACAAAAAAAAAAAAGAGCAAATCAAACTATCCTAATGTTCTTTTACTATTAATATTAATTTCCAATTCTCTTAGTGTTCTTTCTCAGTTTGTTGAATGCCAATCTACATAGAAGTGAATTTTATTTGCTCTGGATTCTTACCAAATGCATACTTGGTGATGGGAGGGAGGATATGAGTGAGGCTGTCCAGATACTAGATGTTCTCGGTGATTTGCGATGCATGCTGGCTTTCTCATCTGCTCATTAACCAATTCCTTCCTTGTGAGTTGTTGCTTGTGGAACAACTTATGGAAGAGGAATAGAGAGGCTAAGGAATTCCTTTAGCTCATTACTGACTCAGGACCCCCAAAAAAGGGATCAAAAAGAGTGTGCAAGCAGGAGCACGGAAAAATCAGTCTCCCCTTTGTTCTGATGGGACTTTGCACCTCTACTTGCCTTTGCCCAATCTTTCCCTGGTAGCATCAGGTTACTATGGAAATGAAAGAGTTCCTATATCCCTCTTTAGCCCCTCTGCTAAGGTCTTCCTTCCTCGGGCTGAACTCAGATGCACTTGCTATGGTGCAGAAGCTGTGAGGAAGCCTTGGAAGACATGTCTGTGCATCAACTCTCCTTGAATGGAGGGAACCATTCTTTTTTTTTTTTTTTTTGTCTTTTGTCTTTTTAGGGCTGCACCCACAGCATATGGAGGTTCCCAGGCTAGGGGTCAAATCAGAGCTGTAGCTGCTGGCTTACACCACAGCCACAGCAACATCAGATCCGAGCCATGTCTGGGAGCTACCCTACAGCTCACGGCCACAGGGGATCCTTAACTCATTGAGTGAGGCCAGGGATCAAACCTGCACCCTCATGGATCCTAGTCAGATTCGTTTCCACTGAGCCACGACGGAAATGCCAGAATTTTGTAGGAACAAGTGCCCTTGCAACACACACAAAGGAGATGTGGAAAAGTTGTTTAGGAAAACTCTAGCTAGGCAGAATTTGGTTATAGACAGGTTAATGTGGTTGTGTGGCAGTCAGCAGGAATTGCCAGTCAAAAGAAATAATGTATAAAGCTTCCATATAGGGATATTTGGTAGACCCCAGACACAGTATGACAGCTACGCACAGAGTCATATTCTGTCAATATAATGTCCCTATGAGGCTGGTATTTATTTTTAATTTGGTATTATTTTTATGGCCACAAGCAAACTAAAGGCCAGAGAGTCAAAAGAGACACTGTAACTACGAAAAGGAGAATCTTAACAAAAGTACAGGACTATTTGAATTCAAAAACCACACTATTGACCTATACTAGGGATTAAAGCTAAATGGGAGACTCTAAAAGCAATATTCATCCTTGAAAAGATTTTTCTAATCTAAAGCCGTGGAGGTATTTATTAGGTTAAAACTGACAAAACTGACAATATTCAACTGTTTGATCTAAAAAAAAAAATGGCCCTTGAATTTCCTGTTGTGGTACAGCAGAAACAAATCCAACTAGTAACCATGAGGATGCAGGTTTGATCCCTGGCCTTGCTCAGTGGGTTAAGGATCCGGCATTGCCGTGAGCTGTGGTGTATGTCGCAGACATGTCTTGGATCCTGGTTGCTGTGACTGTGGTGTAGGCCAGCAGCTGTTGCTCCAATTATACCCCTAGACTGGGAACCTCCGTATGTGGCATGTGTGGACCTAAAACGCACACACAAAAAATTTTTTTAAGAAAAAAATGGCCATTTCATATGGTTAAGTCTGATGTATTTATAACAGAGGATATTTACAAGTGGGGGGGAACCCCCACATTTCCTATGATGCACAGACTTTTATTATGTAAAGTAAAAAGGAAAATAATCATAGCAACAGAGATTCATTTAATGAAATCTATATAAACGAGGCTGAAAGTTTCTATGCATTAAAAATGAAAGTTTTTCCACCTGAAGGTAAAAACTGGGAACACTTTGTAATGAATATAGCAGCTCTGATAAAAGCTGACAGTTTGACACGAAGTAGCCCAGAATTCCAAAGCAGGGCAATAAAACAAGATTATCTAAACCAGGCCTGGGGAAGAGATGCTTCTCTGGCTGCTATTTGTTACTTATCATTTCCTATGCATTTGCTCGTGACTAGTTTAACTATTTAGTAACACAAACATAGCTCTTTATATAACTCTTCTTTATACACATCTAGTGAATTTCAGTTAATGCTGTGTCCTGATAAATTTTCCAAGTAAGAGAATCCTTTCAAGTACTGTGGTTCTCATTCATGCTATCGGCCAAATATGTCGCTTTCTGCTCTTTCAGGCACAAGGCAATGGGAATGGCATTTCCGAGGCCCCAGTGCCTGGGCGAGCCGTGTGATTAGTTCTAGCCAGTGAATTGTGAGCACAAGTAACATGTGTCACTTCTGGGCCGAACACTGAATTGCTAGTGTGAGACCTTTCAGAGCTCTCTTGTTCCTCCAGCATGGTGGTTGACAACATTTGATACAGGCCTGTTTTCTCAGCCTAGATCCTGGGAGGAGATTTGGAGAGCAGTTCCTGGCTCATGTGTGATGGATATAGACAGGAGAGACAAATAAACTTTATTATAAAAAGTCATTAGGACTTGGGGGTTGCTTAGTATAGAAGCATGCCTTAGCCTATCCTGACTGACACAGATGTTTTGAATGGCCCAACTACATTTTTGATCCCCACTCTGAAAATTAGAGTTGGGTCTATTCAGTTCAGCTATTTCTACTGGTTCTGAAAGTCAGTCCACACTTCCAAATGGTGCATGAAAAGTGCATATTTCAGCATGGGTGTAGCTACCCTTTCTACACCAAAGTAGCACCCTTCATGTCCAATGACCAGTTCCCTGAATGAAGTGCCCATTGATTGAGGCAAAGCATTCACAAAGGTGGGAAGAGTAGAAGGCTTTATAAGAAATAAAATTTGAGCAGAAACAGGGAGGTCCCACTGTAACTCAATGACAACAAACCTGACTCGTACCCATAAGGACCCAGGTTCAATCCCTGGCCTTGATCAGTGAGTTATGGATCTGGCATTGCCATGAACTGTGGTGTAGGTCTCAGACACAGCTCAGGTCAGGTGTTGCTGTCATTGTGGTATAGGCTGGCAGCTGCAGCTTCAGTTTGACCCCTAGGCTGGGAACTTCCACATGTTGTAGGTGTGGCCCTAAAAAGACAAAATAAATTTTGTTTTGAGCAGAAACGGAAGCTCCACCTGGGAGGGAAATTTTTTGGCCATACCCACAGCATGCAGAAGTTCTCAGGCCAGGGATCATACTCGAGACACAGCAGTAACCTGAGACACAGCAGTAACAATGCTGAGTCCTTTACCACCAGGCCACCAGGGAACTCCTGGGAGGGAGTATTTCTCCCTCTCCCATCTACCATGGAGTCACATGACCTCCATTCATATCTCTAATCTACAGAATCATTAGCAGAAGAATGTGATAACAAAGATGATGCCTAGAAAGTTGAAAGTCCAACATAACCCGTTAATACACCAGCAAGACTTGTTTATTAACTAGAAATCCATGGAGCATAGAAGGAGTAGGATAGCTTATAAATAAATTTTAGTGCAAGAAAGAGCAACTGAAGGTTCAAAGCACCAAGGGACTGCCCGAGTGAACTGATCCACCCTGTGAACGATAAGCCAGGCAACGCAGGGAGCCTAGAAAAACTGATTTTGCCAACTTCATGATTTCCTCTTGGAGAAGAGTCAGATTTTACATTCATTACAAATGAGGTTTTTCTTGAGAAAAATCCTTGTAATTGGAGGTAAAAATCGGTAACACAACAGAAGAGGGTCAACTGTTTTAAGATTTTTGAGTCACTATAAACGAATTTACACACACACACACACACACACACACATATATATATTGTCTTTTTGTCTTTTTAGGGCTGCACCCATGGCATATGGAGGTTCCCAGGCTAGGGGTCTAATCAGAGCTATAGCCACCGGCCTATGCCACAGCCACAGCAACGCCAGATCTGAGCCTCGTCTACAAACTACAGCATAGCTCAGGGCAACGCCGGATCCTTGACCCATTGAGCGAGGCTAGGGGTCTAATCAGAGCTATAGCCACCGGCCTATGCCACAGCCACAGCAACGCCAGATCTGAGCCTCGTCTACAAACTACAGCATAGCTCAGGGCAACGCCGGATCCTTGACCCATTGAGCGAGGCCTGCCATCTCATAGTTCCTAGTCGGATTCATTTCTGCTGCGCCATGACGGGAACTCCTATATATTTTTAATATGTAGCATTTATTCCAATTTATAGAAAATTTCTATTAAAATGTGTAGTTTTAGGCCTGCCTCTGGAGCCTGCTTACATTTCATCTGCACAGTGTCTCTTGACATAATGCATTGATACCTGGAAGCTTCAACATACTGTTACAGGTCAGGCTGTGCCTGGCAGTCATGTGATGAACAGAAGTATATCACAAAAACCAAAATATTTATGAGGAAAACATTCATCTCAAGAAAAAAAATGGGATAAAACATAACAACATATTTATTGACAAGAAAAATGGAAGCGTTCCTGCTGTGGTGTAGCAGATTAAGGATCCAGTGTTGTCTCTGTGGCAGCTGGGCTTGCTGCTGAGGTGGGGTTTGATCCCCCACCCAGTGCAGTAGGTTAAGGATCCAGTGTTGCCGCAGCTGTGACATAGGTTGCAGCTGTGGCTCAGATTCATTCCCTAGCCTGAAAACTTCCATATGCCTTGGGTGCAACCCTAAACAGAAAAAGAAAAAAGAAAAGAAAAACAGAGAGAGGTATATTCACTCTCACCCTATCTACCAGCAGGGATCTTTGAAAGAGCAGGCAATTGCAATAGGTAATTCATACAGCTCATGTAACACTCAGACAGTAATGCAAATTCCTTACTTAAGAATGATGACCTTCACAGCACCAAACTGGGACTCAGTGACCAGACATCTCCCTTCAGTCTTACAAGGAGGAGTCTCAATTTTAAAGCCTATCGTCCTGCATAGGGGACTGCCACTTAACTGCTGTTAATATTGCTTTTAGAATTTAAATTGAATAGCATATAAAATATGTCTTAGCAGCAGATAATTGTAGTTTATAACTTGTTTCCTCCTTTGACTAGTCTGCTACAAGATTCTGAGCTTTAGGGATTGGTTTTAATTGTGAGTTCTCATTTTGGAGGCATTGGTCAGGAAATACTATATGATAAATAAACAAAACTTAAATCTATATGTCCTGAAACTTTTGACTTAAATCACACTGAATTTTTTCAAAAATGCATTACACTCATTTTAAAACTGCCTTGGTGTAATAATTTTCTATGGTTACCGTAACAAAATACCACAAACCAAAAACCGGGTGGTTTGAAAAATAGAAGTTTATTTTCTCACAGTTTTGGAGGCTAGAAATTCAAGATTAAGGTGTCAGCAGGCTCAATTTCTTCTGAGGCCTCTCTCTTTGGCTTGCAGGCAGCCACCTTCCCCTGTGTCCTCACGTGGCCTTTTCTCTGTGGGTACACATCCCTGGTGTCTTTCTGTGTGTCCTGACCCCCTCTTTTCCTAAGGACACCAGGCAGCTTGGATTAAGGCCCAACCCTACAGTCTCTTTTAACTCAATTGCAGCTTTAAAGACGCTGTCTCCAAAAGCAGTCCCATTGTGAAAAACTGGGGAGTTAGGACTTCAACCCATGAATTTGGGGGCAGGGGACACAATTTTCTTTATAACATTTCACAAATGAAATATATTGTAGCATTTTCTCACTCACTCAGGATCTGGGCTCTGGACATTCATGTGTTTTACTGTACCCTCAACATCTCTAGAAGGGTGTGTGGGTGTGTATAAAATGTGCTCTTTAGAGAAGTGTCTACAATTCTCTTGTCACCCGAAAGTCCTAGGCTTTTGCTCTCCAATATAGCAATCACTAGCCACATGTGGTTATTTACATTTATGAACTAAACTTAAATGAAATTAAAAAATTCACTTCTTCTTTGTGCTGGCCACAATTCAAGTGTTCAGTAGCCGCTTGTGGCTAGTACCACATATTGGGAAGTGAAAACACTGAACATTTCTAAACTTTTCACAGAATTCTACCAAGCTGCCCTGCTGGATGGTTGCTGTTGTTTTATTGACAGGAACTCAGCCATCTCAGCTCTGTGATACCCTCAAAAGAACTTGACACAGGGAGAGTCATCATACCTGCCCTGTTTTATCTTTATTTTATTGGAATATAGTTGCTTTACAATGTCATATTAGTTTCAGGTATACAGCAAAATGATTCAGTTATTCATACACATGTATCCATTCTTTTCCAGATTCTTTTCTCATATAGGTTACGACAGAATATTGAGTAGAGTTCCCTGTGCTATACAGTAGGTCCCTATTGATTATTTTATATATAGAATTGTTTGTATGCCAGTCCCAAATTCCTGATTTATCCCTCCCTCCATGTTTCTCCTCTGGTAACCTTAAGTTTGTTTTCTAAATCTGTGAGTCTATGCTGTAAATAAATTCATTTGTATCACTTTTTAATAGATTCCACATATAAGCAAAATCATATGATATTTGTTTTTCTCTGTCTGACTTACTTCACTTAATATGATCATCTCTTGGTCCATCCATGTTGCTGCAAATGCCAATATGTCATTCTTTTTATGGTTAATATTCCAGAGTAGACATGGCTGAGGAAAGACTTTCTGAACTTGAGAATATCTCCATAGAAACCTCCAAAACTGAAAAACAAAGAGACCAAAGATTGAAAAAAACAATACCCAAGGACTGTGGGACAATTACCAAAGGTGCAACATATGTGTAATGGGACTACCAGAAGGAGAAGAAAGAGAGGAAGGAACCAAAGAATTATTTGCAACAATAATAACTGAGAATTTCCCCAAATTAATGTCAGACACCAAACTACAAATCCAGGAAGCTCAGTGAACACCAAGCAGGATAAATATCCTCAAAAATATACCTAGGTGTATCATTTTTAAATTACAGAAAATCAAAGATAAAAACCAAATCCTGAAAGAGGACAGAGGGAAAAATATCCTAACTGTAGAGGAACAAAGATAAGAATTATATCTGACTGCTTTACAGAAACTATGTAAGCAAGAAGAGAGTGGAGTAAAATATTTAAGTATTAAGAAGAAAAAACTCACAACTTAGACTTCTGTATCCTGCAAAATTATCCTTTGAAAGTGAAGGAGGAGAGAGAAAAAAAAGTGAAGGAGAAATAAAGAATTTCTCAGACATCAAAAATTGAAGTAATTTGTTGCCAGTAGACCTGCCTTGTAAAGAAATGTTCAAAAATGTTCTTGAGCAAGAAGGAAAATAATATAGGTTAGAAACGCAAATCTATGTAAAGAAAGGAAGAGCATCAAGGAAGGAGTAAGTGAAGATAAAATAAAAACTTGTATTTTTCTATTTCTTAATTGATCTAACAGAATGATTTATTCAAAATAATAATAACAGTGTATTCAACTATGTATACTTATGCTTATATCTTATATATATGTATATGCTTATATATAAGTGAAATGATGATAACAATGCTACAAGGGGTGGGAGGGGGAAATTAGGATTATTTTGTTAGTATGAGATAGTGATAATAAAAAAAAATAATGCTTTGTGTTACCTAAACTCATCAAAAAAGTTTTAGAGACCAAAGTAAAAAGAAAGATTTCTCCTGGAGAAGGAAAGAAGGAGAAACCAGAGCCATATGAGAAAGTTAGAGAGAAAGGTGTTAATGTGGAGTATATGGAGAGTGAGGTAGGAAGGGGTGCTTCTGGTGGAAAGGAAGGTCTAGGTTAGGGAACAGGATAGATAAATGAGGATGAGAGTGGGCAGACTGGCAGGTTTGGAATTAAAATCCATGTGAGAATCAGAGGGGGGTGGAATTTTAGTTCTCTCAATATGTTTCTGAGTATTATCATTAGAATTTATTTTTTATGATATATATTATAATGTACTTTTGGTTGTTTGATTCATTAAGCTCCTTTTCAATAACTGCCTCCAAGCTAGAGTCTTTCAAATTCTTATCTTCTTTCAGGTTATTAAGGATAAGTCCAACTTAGCATCATCCACACACTTAGGAAAAATTCACCTTATCAAATATGTCACTAACAAAATATTAAATTGCAACAAGCCCCCAACTAACCAGAACATGGAGCAACCCCAGTGTAGAGGAAGATTTAATTGTTCATGGTTATTCAAGGTGAGTGTACATAAGGAGAGAGTCAAGCAATCAGTTTATTTCAAGTTTTCATTTATATACAAGTTTTCATTTATATAATATACACTAAAGAGATGTTCCTGGAAATGTAAGAAATACCTTCACCTTCAGATGGTTATAGCACACTTATGCAAAGGAACACAATTAAATAATGTTGAACAGTTTATGTTTAAATGACAAAGTTAATAGAGTATTAAATGATATAAAAGTTTATTAATAGAAGACATTAATGAAGTGAGGAATGGAGAAGTATAGTCGTAAGAGCTGCTGATATTTGAATGTACCTCAAAAATGTGTACATTTGATTAGATGTAAAAAAAAACATTCTTTTTGACAGAGAGAAATATGAATAGACCACAGAGGCAAGAATAAGCCAGGGCTGTCCTGGACAGTATGAAAAATAGAAGGCAGGGTCACACTGAGAGATCTAAAAAGAGAAGGTTTTTGGGTGGCAAGTTAAAAGAGGACTGATGAATATTTCTTTCTCTGAAACACAAATTCTCAATAAGTCTTTATTCCAAATGCCTAGGCATGACTCCCTGACAAAGTCGTAGAAACATTCCAAATGACTCAAAAATTGCCTCTTGTAATATATAGTGTAAGGTATTACAGTTTCTTTTAAAAAAATGCCCTTTCTCAAAATTAGTAGTCTGGGATAGAGAGCTGTACCTCCTAGAATATACTCCCCTCAGATACCAGCTAGTTTTACCCAATTTTGCCTTATCCATCTTAACATTTCTCTTAAATTCTCATATATTTCAGTTTTATTTATTCTATTTTTTCTTATCCAGCTGTCTTTTCACCATATGTTTCCCTTAGCATCTAGAAATGGTGTTTTTAACTTCAAACTAAAGAAATTTCTTCTCCCTGATACATTTGTCCAGCAAATATTTATTGAACACCTACTGTGTTCTGAGAAACTAGTCTAATTGCTTGAATAGATTAGTGAACAAAACAGATAAAATCCCTGCCCTCAGAGAGTTTCATTTTGGTAAGTGGAGAGAGACAGTAAAAGTAAAGCATGAGTGATACTCATTATTTTCCCATTTTACCAGATAAATAAACATACGCAGCGAGATAGATGAATTTCCCAAGATTATGCAGTTACTAAGTGGTAAAATAAAACTAAAGCTCTTCTGTCTTCAGCCACAACTACTCATTGTGAAATTGATCCTTAAAACATATAAATATAACTCTTCACCTGGCTTTTGGCATCTAAGATACTCCTTCTTTTGCCCTCACCAATTCTACTCAGTCTCTGTCTTAGTTTTGAAATCCTGGAAGCTAGTGTGTGGTTTTGAAATATTGGAGCTAGATTGATGGGAATTAGCTTTAAAATCTCCAGTGTTAGAGGCTATTACTAATCCTTACCCTCTGGAAAATGGACATATTGAGAACAGGTGGTATTCTGATCTCTGGTCATGAACTCATTGCCCACTTAGCTCCACACATGTCAGTTCCTGGCTATCAGTACCATGGACAGCTGCTCTCCACCCAGACTGGTTCAAATAGATTTTACAGTAAAGTATTGCACACTATTTTCTGTCCTCTGCATTTTAAGTATTATATGGCCATTATGATAATTATTTAAGCATTTTCTATAATTCATCATTCAGAACACTTATCACTACTATATACTCAATTAGTAACCAGCAACAAGTGTATAAGAATGTCATTTGAAATTAACATTCCAAACAGAACATATTCTTGGGCTTTTGTTGTTGTGTGTGTGTTAGCCAAATGGTAAAAATTATAATTCTATAGTACATTATGATATATTTTTATTAGTACACTATTTCTGTTTATTGAGCATGGTGGCCCTAAATGAATTGCCAAAATATTAAAATTCAAACAAATATTTGGATGTAGAAATTAGATGCCATGGAAATTCTCTGCTCTAAGTATACCCTATAAATATGAATGTGCT
Organism: Phacochoerus africanus; assembly: GCF_016906955.1. Classification (NCBI taxonomy): domain Eukaryota; kingdom Metazoa; phylum Chordata; class Mammalia; order Artiodactyla; family Suidae; genus Phacochoerus; species Phacochoerus africanus. Next base: position 56,492,708 of record NC_062545.1, read on the forward strand.
CAGCATCATTTCCCTGGCTGACAAGATTATAACTTAGGTGACTTCATTGCAGTGAGGTTACTAAATAAAGCCATCTTGAAAGGCAGGCCAACCTCCCAAAGTAGAAAGGGCTGTTTACAAAGAAATGAATGCAAGATAATCGGTTTTCTTCATTTTGACTTGGTGGCAATTGGAGAATCCTTCATTATTTATAAGTGAAGAGGTAGATTTTCATGCTGGCATTTTGATAAATGACAAGAATTAGTGGAGAGAAAGCCTATGAATGCCAAGCAGGAACTTCTATCAGTTACTGCATGGTTATTCATTTCTGGAAGGAAGACTTTTCTAAAGAACCATACTATGGTCTGGCCTTTGTGATTGGCTGTGGTGTGGTTTACACATAGAAGAACGGATGTTTGTTACTTTTAGAATCAGTCACCTAAATGAAGGTACACATGCATATAAGTCTTAGCTAAAAGATAAGATAAACAAGCTAGTCCATGGAAAAGAAAGGAAGGAAGGAAGGATCTTACCTTCCATTGTGGGAAAACCAAAGTAGCAAAAGGAATGAAATCAATTTTCTAATTTCTGCAGTGTCATTCAATTTCATGCACATTATATGTACAACAAATGATTTTTAAGTATCGATATTTGCCAGGCACTATTGGGAACTGTGTAAAAGTTGTTATGTGACCTGCAAGTTTTTTTGTTTGTTTGTGTTTTGTTTTATTTTCTGGGCTAAAGTCTGTTTCTTTCATGTATCGGTCATTTTGGTAGACTAGACAACTGACCACCTCCAAGGCCAGGGAAGACCCTGCATATGACCAGCTTCTCAGAAAAGGCCTCCAATCATCCTGTAACCCAGAGGGGCAATCTGACCATGAATCAGCTGTGGGACTGGGCACCAGGGTGTCATGACTCTGTCTATGCACTTGAGCTTCCCTGCAATTAGTGCCAGTGTGTGTGTTTAAGGGTATCTGATGTTTGTGTATATGTGAAGTGCAGTGAGTGTATACTGTGTGTGAGGCTATGTGTGCATTAAGCGTGTGTTGTGTATGCATCAGTATACATGTGTGTCTGCTGTGTGTGTGATTTATGTGTTTGTATGGTTGTGAGGTGTGTGTATGTGTGTGTGTGTGTGTGTGTGTGTGTGTGGTGTATTTCTGCCTGGTACCTGTGGCATGAGGGTATGCGTGTGTGTCTTTGTATGTGTGTTGGGAGGTCTGCCTGTGGGTAGTGTGGCAGTGTGCGTAGACGTGACTGATTAAGGCTCTAGAATTGACATGTTAATTGAATTCAAATGCTCTTCTTGAACAGAATCTCCATGGGTCCACATCATTTTTCATTCTCACATCACAGCTTGAATTCCACTCATTTCCCATGTCCCTGGGCCTAAAATTCCTTTGGTCCAAGAACCGTAAACAGAAACCTCTAAATTAAATGTGAAGGTTTGACCTTTTTTCTCTCATTCCATAAAGGAACGTACAAGAGCTAAATACTAAAATTTTATGAAGTCTTTCCAAGAAGCAATGACTTTGTGCACACATATATTTTTCCTAAATGTTCTAATAAAACACCCTTAACTTTTATCACCTTCAAACCATAGGAGACTTAAAATACTTAATTCATGCAAGGGGAAAGACAACTGAGAGAATTTAGCAGACATTTGTTCAACATGTGTATTTTTCAAATTTCTACCAAATAAACATTAAAATGATACCCTAACTTCTCTAGAGAATCATTTCTTTTTCCATGCTTTCTTTGATTTATTTCCTGGAGTAAATAACTATTGATTGAAAACCTTATAGCATAGTAGTAAAATGATGTACTTAATATTTCCAGCATTAAAAAAGAGATTAAAGATATTTCTTGAGAGTAACTATTACCTCTTTTATTTTAAAAGTTGTGTTTCTGAAAATTATGTCATTCTGATCTCAAGTGGCAGCCTGTTCATCTCTTATGCAACAGTAAACACCAAATTGAGGTAGAAAGTACACGCATGGAGTTGAGCTTTTATTAGAGATTTTAAAGGGCACCATAGAAAGCAGTCAACAGAAAACAGGATTTAGACTGTGCATTTATTTGAAACATTAGGCACAGTAAATGGAGCTGTTTTGCTGATTTAGCCATCACATAGACTGGTGGCTTTACCTTATTATATTTCAGTATCGGAGATCATACACCTTTTGGTAATGTTGTACCAAAGACTGATGAAATATTTCCAAAATCCCTGGAGCCTCAAAAAGGTCAGAAAAATGTTCTCAAAATAGGCTAATGAATATATAGCAAACTAGGACTTCCTTTTGGATATTCAACATATATACACATTAATACATATTCCTTAGGAAATCAGATAATTTCTACGTGGATTTGTCAAGAGAAAAAACCTAAAAGACCATATTCCTTTGTCCTAATACATTGCTGATTGCTTGCTTATTGTATGTGTGTGTGTGCCTGTGTGTGCACGTGTGCATGCATGCAAGTTTGTTGTATTCTTTCACCCTTATTCTTTATTCTATTCTCAACTATTACTGCTGTCAAAGGTACCTTTCTTTTTTTGTCCAGAGGAAAGTGCGAACCCAGTTCCCCACTACTGTAGATTAGGCAGTCAAGTTTCTCATATGTAGGGCAATGTCAGCACATCTGGTGTGCAAAGGATGAGCCTCGCCCTTGGAAAACCACCTTCAAGATCATGGTGTCTCCCCTGCCAGGTAAGCATGCCAAAGACATCTGGAAGCTTGAACCCATTTTCCAAAACCTAAGTATTTTCTGTATCTTTTGATAAACAAATAGATAACTTTCATAAACTCAATTAGTACAATTTCTTCCTCTATTTAAATAACTGATTAAAAGGTTAGTACAACACAAAAGGGCTTGGCAATCTATGATGTGTCCACTGAGGCTAATATTCAGGCTGCTGAATGGCAAAAGCTTTAGCAAGTCCCATCGATGGACCAAAGTTTCATTACTTATGCCTGGTGGGCAAAGATAAAGAACACAAGCCATTAAAAATTAAAAATAAAGAAAGATAATTTTCCAGGAGTTCCCGTCATGGCTCTACAGAAACGAATCTGACTAGCATCCATGAGGATGCAGGTTCGATTCCTGGCCCTGCTAGGTAGGTTAAGGATCCGGCAGTGCCATGAGCCATGGCATAGGTCACAGACATGACCTGGATCTGGTGTTGTAGCTGTGGTGTAGGCCAGTGGCTAGAGCTCTGATTCAACCCCCAGCCTGGGAACTTCCATATGCTGTGGGTGCAGCCCTAAAAAAACAAAAACAAAACAAAACAAAACAAAACAAAGCTAAGTTTCCATTTTTTTTCATATCTGGCAGTCTAGGAGGTATGTCTTTCCACTTTCCTTCTCCTTGTCCCCTCATCATTACTCCTCAGTTTTTCCCTCCAAGTAAAAAATCTAATGATAAATATTCGTAAAACTGTTGGGAAATGGTAAATGAAGGTTGTTTCCAAGCCTAAGGCAAAAACGTAGTGATTTGTCCTGAGGTAAACTGAGTAATGACACTGACTGTGGAACATGTTTGACTCAAGGCCTTTCTCTACATATGCAAATTTTATAATTTCCATGTGTTCACACTGAGAGATACTTCTTTGATATTTTTAATGCCTGAGGGTCACAAGTGTTTTGGTGATTATAATGTGATCACTGGTTGTTGATTAAAACACCACTTCTTTCTCTCCCCACCCTCTTACAGTTTCCCCTAAATCATGTGTGCACACCTCATTTTTTCCCTAAAGAAGCCACATGGCAAAAACAGACTAGCTACCAACCAAATCCATTTTTCTGTTCTCTTGGGCTCACCAATGGATGGTATTTCTCAGCCTCCCTTACAGCTAAGTAAGATTATATGACTAAATTCTAGCCAAAAGTGTGTGGGGAGAAGTGATGACACAATTACCAGGTATGACCCATAAATACCTTCAGCAGGCTCCTTTACTCTCTCTTTTCTTTCCCTCTGCTAGCTGTATGTTGATTCTAGGTCCACCTAGGAATGAATCTATGTGTTGAAAATGACAGAACATTTGTCAGCCTGGATCCCTGAATAACCATGTGGAGCAGAGACTTTTCTCCCACAGATTAGACGTCAGGTCAGCAAGAAGTGATTGTCAACTGTGTTAAGCCATGGAGAGGTCAGGGTTGACTATTATAGCAGCTAGTGTTATTTTAACCCACTCAATAGACCACACTCAAATGAAATTGATAAATGGTTCATCTAGTGCTCAGTATCCAGGAGATGCTTAATAAATTAAAGTTATTATATAAATATTGGAAAATACTATTTCTCCTATCTTGACAGTACAAGCCTCTATAAGATTGTAACATACCATAATCATAGGGAGACAGAGGCATGCAGCCACATGGAGTTCTGCTTTGCTATCATCCATGGAGGTTTCAGAATCTGTTGTAAGTATGGTGGAAAAATAAGTGCAAATGGGCATAGTCAGGGGTAATATCCAGCCCCTCCATGGTGCCTTTCATACAGTAAGATATTAATAATTTATTTTTATTGCACTGAAGAAAATAATAATGAATGCCTCCATCGTGCTCCTCACTCCTCTGCCATTTGGTTGTGATGTGATAACTTCTATAACGACTGTTCAGAAGTCTGAATGGCTAAGATGAGGCTAGGAGTTTAATTAAAAGCAAGGGCTTCAAATACATAAAAATGATGTATATTAGTAGCAGAAAATTGTTGTTATGGTTGACATTTAAATTCTATCTAAGTATAAGGCTCCAACATACAAAATAGTACATAAAGTCATAATTGAGAAAATGTCAAAATTCATAGCTTATTTTCACTTAGGAGAGGCATTTTGTCAAAAAAATGAAATATTTCTTTGAGGTTTGGTTGTGTTAGATCTCTAACCTAAATTCACACAAAGTGAACATTCGGTGTTAAAGTATCCTTTCTTTACAATATATTGCACTGGAAATGTGGAGCAGCAATTGTTGTCTTTAAAATTTTTTTAATTTAATTTTTATTCTATATTGGAGTAGAGTTGATGTACCAATCTCAATCATTAGTGTTAGGTGTATGGCAAAGTGATTATACATAAACATATATCCATTCTTTTTCAGATTCTTTTCCCATATACATTGAGTAGAGTTCCCTGTGCTATACAGTAGGTCCTTGATTACCTATTTTATATATAGTGGTGTGTACATATTAACACCAAACTCCTAATTAATGCCTCCCCTTCCAAAATTCCTTTTTGGTAACCATAATTTTGTTTTTGAAGGCTGTGAGTCTGTTTGTTTTATAAATAAGTTAGTTATTATTGTCTTAATATACCATCACTACATGTTCAAACAGTAATAATAGTAAAAGCCTTTTTGAACAGCAGTTTAAAATGCATTGACTTATTAGATGGGAAGATTATTTTGACAGACATGGTTTTTCACTTAAAATAATGAAACATTTAGCAAAAAGCTTCTGCAATTAGGCCATTATTTACCATTCCTTGACCTACAATTGATTTCTCAAAGGAAAGTAATATACTATTGTTAGAATTTGGTACTATGAATATGTATTACTTTTTTGTAGTTTAAACTTTTTTTGACATAGAACACACATATAGAAAAGTGCACAAATCATAAACACACATCTCAGTGAATTTTGCAAAGCCAACCCCCAGATGTAACCAGTACTCAGACTGAAAATAGGACATCAACAACATCCTAGAAGCTCCTTCCGGTCACTTGCTTCTTAGTCCCAAGGACAACTTTGTTGCCCTTGCCTTCTCAAATGGCTAATGTTTTTGTTTCCCTTTGCCTTTACTTAAATGGCATAATATAGTAGTTTTAATATATATTAGCAGTTTTCCAAAGTGGTTGTACCTAATTAAACTCCTATCAGCTGTACATGAGCGTTCCAGTTGCTCCCATCCTTACCAAGACTTGCTAGTGTTCGTATATTTCTTTGATAGTAATATCAAGAATTACTATGGTTAATAATTATAGACCCATCCCAATTTGGAAGAAAAAGTATTAGGCCTGGACCTTTTGCAAGATAATATAATAGAAATCATACACAAGACCTCATCTATTTTATTAGAACTTTTAAATTTTTTATTATGACCATCCTTTTGCCTTTATTACCTATGCCTTTATTCTCAAGATGTTTTACAAATGTTGATTTTTGGAGAGGCCACTTTCCCCACATGTGACAGCGTTTTCTAAAAACAATTTATTTTGCAATTAGAAAAGAGGTTGTTAATCATTAAAAATGATATTTATTACTAATCCCACAAGAATATCACCATCTGATGGGACCAATAATACAAGACGAAAGAGCATAAAGAGGGTTGAGTTGGGTTTTGTGGGTAATGTTTCAATAGTGTGGAAGAAGCCATAATAAGGAGGCAAGATTATGATTCTGCCCATGTACATGAACTGCACAATTACTCACTGAATATCTGTCTCTTCAATGCACTGCGTCAATTCCTGATGTTGTTTTATTGTCCCAGGAGGCACATTACTGGGTCTCAAGGGTGGAAAAATGCTGGAAGAATATTAAGCCCAGAACACGAATGATGGACATTCACCATGGGCTGAGCAGTCTGGAAATTATTGTTTAATATTAATTTATTAGATGATCACTGAGCCAAAAGGACATAATATCCATTATGTAAATGTTCAGTCATGGACACTGTGCCCCAACACTTATTAACTCCAAGCTTAATATTGAATGGCATGCATCCAAAACTGGACATGTTCAAACAGACAAGTACTTTGTCAGGAAAAAGCTAGACCATTCAGTAAGGAGTACATGATGTCCTACAAACAAGAGAGGGTGTTTTTTTTTTTTGAACAATATTAAAGACTCAAGCCAGAAAAAGTGGGTATTGAAGGAAGAAGAAAATAATATGGTGGGAAGAAAAAGAACTTTTCATTGCTATACATTTGTTCACATTTTTCTCCTGCCTTTGAACAAATCTTCTAAAGGTGCTGTGAAATTCTATGTGCAGAGAGCTTGCAATTACACTGTGCAAGTCTTTCAAGGATTTAGAAAAGAAATTGTCCTCTTGGTAATGTTATGCATGACAGTAGATGACTTGTATAACTCACTGTATTATCTGCTCACCTTAGCATTTTCAAAAATGAATTTGTGACTTTGTGATGCAATTTTTTGGAGCTTTGAATTTTATACAGTTGAACTGTCAACCTATTATATATAGTTGCCCACAGAGAATAAAGAGAGTTTCCTTTTTTATGAGTCTTCCTGTGGCTCCAAGGGAGTCCCTGTCACATAGAATTGCCTGCATCTGTTCAAAAACTTATACATCCTTTAAATGACCAGTATGGGAAGAATTTTTTGCCCCGATTTCCCATACCCAAGGCTTATGTTTCTTTTCAGATTCTAGGACAGTGTTTAGCATGGAGCAGATGTCTGTGAAATGATTGTTGAATGAATGCATGAGAAAATATATTGCTGTGTCATGTCAGTTCAAGAGTATGTGTTCCGGTAACTCCTGAGGCTTACATGATGAGAAGGTAAAAATTTGGCCAGTTTAATAATTTCCTGAGCACCTGAAACTATAGTCCTTCAGATGATGCCTTTCAGTGGAAGTGGGGGGCAGAATGTATGAATAGAATACCCCAAGGGAGCTGCCTTCATGTTCTTTTGCTCTCAGAAGGAAACACAGCATACCTGTGATTCTATTATGGGCAACATATGTTTTCAGAAAACATGCAGTGGCAATTTTTTTAGTGGGAAAAAGCAGGCAGGACAATTATTATCAGCAGAGGAGCTGATGAACAGACATGGCAGCCAGGTGTGTGACTTTGCCACACATTTTCTGGGGAAGAGTCTCCTATCCCTTAAATACAGTCTTGGATACATTTTGCTTTGTCCCTTGAAGACAGCTGACTTCTTTTAGCCTGCATGTCTGGAGAAGATTCTTTTTTGTGGCTTTCGATTGAATTGCTCCAGGACTGGCTGCCTCCTTCTACTTTTGCCAAGAGTCATTCAAATCATCTGGCACAGTCCACATCTGCACCTTAGGTCCCGGCCAGCCCTCAACTTTCTAGATGGTCAATTGGCCAAGATGGGATATAATGACCATTTCAGAAGAAGCTACATGGCCACTATTTACCTTATTTGGGATGAAATTCCTACCTGCCTTACATAAACCTCAGCATCCCATTAACTTTACTTCACCTGGTTGTGCTCATTGGCCCCTGGTATTCACTGCTAGACCCTCTATCCCTTGATCGGTTATATGACAGGGGCTCCACAGTGAAAAGTGTGCTTTCCTCTTCAGGACCATTTGGATCCTACCAGTTACTCAGTATAAAAGGGCATTGGATTATGTGCTAGTTCTGTTCTTCATATATATGTTAGATGCGATTACAATAAAAGCACAACTTTCTGGAGACCAGCCTTCCAAAAGCAATCAGGAGAAGAGGAGAGACTGTGAATATAAAAAACCTCTAAATACCCCAAAATAAATGATGAGTTCAAGAACCAAAGGTCTAAATATTATAAAAATGCTACATAGTAAAACAGAAAACTCCTGACCATGGCCACTGTCATTAAAAGTGATTTTTTTTTGTCTTGTCCTTTTTTAGGGCCGCACCCGTGGCATATGGAGGTTCCCAGGTTAGGGGTCTAATTGGAGCTATTGCTGCCAGCCACAGCCACAGCCATAGCCACACCAGACCCAAGCCACATCTGTGATCTATACCACAGCTCATGGCAATGCTGGATCCTTAACCTACTGAGCGAGGCCAGGGATCGAACCCGAAACCTCATGGTTCCTAGTCTGATTAATTTCCACTGCACCACGACAGGAACTCCAAAAGTGAATTTTTTGATGTGAGCCCCAAGGTAAGAAGCAGTAGATGGCAGAGAACCAATGGGGAGAAAATGGAAATAAATCAATGGAAATTAGCAGTAAAAGTGATAGTAGTTGATTAGAAGTGGTGTCGGTGGCCATGAGAAGGGACTGGCCACTGGGAGAAAGAGAGAAAGAGTTTGGGGCCACTCAGGCTGAAACTGGAAGGTTTTTGAGGGGAGGGCTGGAACAATTTGTTAATCACATGGAAGAAGCTGAAAATCTATCTCTACTGAAAATAAATTCCACATGGATTAAGGACTTTAATGTGGAAGCCAAAACTCTAAAACTGTTAGAAGAAAACATTGGATAAAATTTTTATGACTTCGGGGCAGGTTAAGATTTCTTAAACAAGTTACAAAAAGTGTACAACTCTCACGGAAAAGATTGATGTTTGACTCCATTAAAATTAAGAATTTCTATTCCCTGAAAAACACCAAAAAGGGGAGTGGAAAGATAAACCACCAACCAGGAGAAAGTATTTACAGTACATGTAAGTTAAGGTGTTATTCAAAATATTTAACAAGTATAGCTTAGGCATCACCAGTGAGAATGGATGCCAACAATAAAGTAGGAATGCCAGCATTCACTCTGATAGCCGTATGTATCACAAGGGATTAGTACTTAGAGTGCATAAAGAACTCATAAATAAATAAATATACATACTACACATACAGTTAGCAAAGTAGGCAAAAGATCTAAATGGATAGCACACGGAAGAGGGAACACAAAACATGAAAATAATATAGGAAACAGCTAGCCTTATTAGTAATCATGAGAACATAAATAATAACCCACAATAAAATTCCATTTCTCAGCCACCAAACTGGCAAAAAAGTGAAACAGTTTAGTCAACTGCAGTGCTGGCCTCAATGCGAAATAATAGCAATGCTTTTTTGTGTCCATAGAAAGGTAAACTAGTCCGATCACTTTGGAAAATAATTTGGCATTACCAAGAACATTTGGATAGGCACAGTATTTCCACTTCTAGTTATAAACCCTGCAAAAATTCTTCCCCATATGTACTGAGGTACATGTGTAGAATTGTCCTTTAAAGCGTTGATTATAATGGAAAAATGGGAGCAATTCAAATGCCCATTAGTATCAAAATGGATAAATAAATCATAATATTACATATTCATACAGTGGAAGCTCTACATACCACAGCAGAAATGAATGAACTATAGCTACATGAATGAGTCTTAAAACATATCATTGAATAAAAAAGTCATAGAATATACACATTCATTTCATTTATATAAAGTCAAAAGCAACAAAAGCCAAATAATAACTGTGTAGAGAGCTGTGCAAAAACAAAACAATTAGATCAAGAAACACAATAGGGATAGTGCCTGACTCTGGAGACAGCAAGGTAAGGAAGGAGAGACCTGAGAGGGGCACATAAAACAACTCATAGAATGGATGGGGAGATAGGGTATTTTATTATTATTATTCAAATATGCATATGCGATCTTATTCAAATATACATATACATGTGCTTTAGAAAGTTCACATTTAGAATTGTTCACATATTAAAAGCAACAACAAAACTTAAAAGAGTAGTTTTAGAAATGTGGATACAACTACTATGTATAAAATAAATCATCGGGAGTTCCTGTCATGGTGCAGCAGAAACGAATCCAACTAGGAATCATGAGGTTGCGGGTCCAATCCCTGGCCTCACTCAGTGGGTTAAGGATCTGGCGTTGCTGTGGCTGTGGTGTAGGCCAGCAGCTGTAGCTCCGATTGGACCCCTTGCCTGGGAACCTCCATATGCCATGGGGACGGCCCTAAAAAGACAAAAAGATCAAAAAAAAAATCATCGACAAAGACCTGCTGGATAACACAGGGACCTCTACTCACTATTCTATCATAACTTATATGGGAAAAGAATCTGAAAAAGAATGGGTATACATATGTGTACAACTGAATCACTTTGCTGTACACCTGAAACTAACACAATCAAATATACTCCAATATAAAATAAAAATTACTAAAAATTTCAATAAGTAAATAAAAGAAATATGGACACAATATGACCTATTCGCTGATCAGTGGATCAACATAAAAACATGAACAGCAGGAAGTACTCACGAACTTCAGAACACTAGCTACCTGGAAAAGAGAGAGTGGGAGGCTCGTGGGAGGATAATGGGATGGGGAGGTACAAAACTGACTTTGTGTCTGAAGATTTTATTTCTTGAATAAACTCTGGAGGAAATATGGGGAAATGCTATGACTTTTAAATTTAGATGTGTGAACTAGATTGATGCTTGCTACATTATTTTCTGCACTTTTCTTTGTATTTTAATAAAAAGAAGAGTTCCATTAAATAGAAGAAAAAATGTTGCTATTTTGGCAATTGGACATATTCTTTTGACCCAAGCAAGTCAACATGAATACCATTTTTTAAATCTGATTTGCACTGTTAATTAAAATATATCACTTTTATCAACTGTTTGCCTTATAACCATTTTTATTATGATTTTGATTATAATAAAACTTAAAAAATTTTTATTTTAAACTGTTCTTTCCATATTTTAAATAAGGAAATTAATTTTTTGCTTTGTGCATTGGGTGACTTCACTATTTAATGCATACGATTATATAACTTCTAAAGGCTAGAATTTCTCAGTTTAAAATTAACATCCACAATTTATATGTAAAAGTTTAACACATTCGTTCACAACTAACATAATTATTTTTAACTTAATTTAATTAAAATTTCTAGTCTTGAATATTTCATTGCTTTCATGAGATAATTTAAAGGTTAGATTATTTTCAATTAATTGGGTAAATCTATTAAAAATATGAAATGAGTTTTAATACCAAGATAAGCTTATTTGCCAACAGATGACACTTTTAATCTTTCTGTATTCAAACATGGAATAAATTGGCTTGATATAAGATGCTGAAATTGCACATTGACTTGTTAAGTATGAAATTAACATTTACTACATATCTATTAAGGTAAGCTTAAAATTTGTAAGCCAGTTATTTTCGAATTATTCTAAAGCAAATAAAAATATGAAGACTCATATTTAGAAACAAATCCCTCCCTGTAATAATGTTTTCCCCACCTCATGAAAAAAAAGTAAAGAAAAATGTCCACTTGTATTGCATAATAAACTAACATGTTTGAATTTTAGTTTTGATCTAGAATAGGGAGAAAGTTTGTAGTGCTTTCAAGATTTGAATAAATTTATTCTACATTTCTGTAAAATATTAGCTTAATACTTTGTAACTGATTTATCATTTTTAATATGCTGAAAGCATAGTGTGCCATGAAATACCCCCACTTTAGTTTACATATGATTTTCTTCTTACATTTATGAGACGTAGATCCTTTGCAATGCAGTGGCATTGTTATATTTCATTTTTTTATGTTCTTATGATGAAAAGGCGATGCTCATTGTGCTCTCAATATTCCATTACCAGACAGGTAATTTTATTCTGGTATTCAAGCATTATGTCTCTTCCAGAAGTGTTGAAAAACTGTCATGTTGTACATGCATTTTATTCTTGCTAAGTCTGGCATTTGGAAACTCCAGAATATACTGTAAGTGAAGCTATTATCAAATGCGGAATCAATTCTCTATAGAAACAGACTGAGATCTGGGACAAGTGAAAGAAAGAAGACCTACCGTATGGAAATTAAAATAGCCTCTTAAAAACTCAACAATGAAACAGCTCAAATTACACTGCCAGGCAGAAACACCACAAATGGCTCCTGGCTCACAAAGAAAATCAATCCAAGAAAATGTGCTGATTTACATAACTGATATGGCTGGGAAATGGGCATGGGGAGAACATAGCCTGCAACACACAAAAAAGCCAGGGGAAGAATTAGATTTGTGTTCCGGAGACACAATGGAGAAAGAGCTCTTCAGAGTGAGCGCCATACAAAAGGGACATGGGTTTGGAGCTAGGGCCAAGGGCAGCTCTGCCTGTGTCCCAGACTGACAGCTGCTCTAAGAAACCTCTGGTGAAAATGATTCTTTAGGAGGGATTCATTAAGCTCTGTAATGGGCACCCAGAGGTGATCATAAACTTGCAAAGAAAGTCTGTCACTTAGTGCTGTCTTATGACAGTCTCTACACTAGGTGTTAGGCAATTTCCCATTCCTCCAACAGATTGAAAAAACGCGCTTTGATGTCCCTTTTATTAATTTCACTGGCTTTTACATTGTCTGAACTGTGGAGACCTGCTATGATGTATCAGCCTGTTCATTACAGTTCTTGTCTATACAGTACAAGAACTGTACAGTTCTTGTCTATACAGTTTTTGGAGAATGAATAAAAATAGCTTAGAAATGGAAGTATGTACGAGTGTTAAATCACTCACGAGAGCAATTTTCCTGTATCAGTAAGTATACAGGGATATATTCGCTGTGTGTTTGAGATTCCAGGGAAAGGTGAAGCTGGGTAGATCCCCTACATTTTTGGAAAGCACACAGGCATTCGTTTATTTCTAGCAATCCCAAACCGTATATAATGGCATTGATGTTATTCCTCTTTAGTTTCCTTTTTCTGTCTCTCCTTGGTAAGTGTAGAAAGGTGAGAGGTGACAGCAATCAGAGCTGGTGAAGATGAGACAACATTTCCAACACATCCACTCTCCCTGTCGCTCATACTGTCATCAGTAGACCAAAAGCCACTTCATCTTAAGTTCTTCGAAAGAGATGAAGAAGTGCCCACACTTTAGAAATGAAGCTAAGTCCACATACAGAGTCCACATACATCATCATAGCATGATAAAGACACCTCTGCATTGTCTGATTTTCTAGGTTTAAGTCTGAGCCCTGCCATTTACTAGCCTTAGACCAAGCTTTACTTCCTCGTCTCTAAACGGCTTTAGCCAACATCCACTATAGGATTTCTCACCCTCAGTACCATTGATAGTTGGGGGCCTAATGACCGTGGAGGGCTGTCCTGTGTAGTGTAGGTCCTTTAGCATCATCCGTGGCCTCTACTCACTAGCTAGGAGTAGCATCTTCACCCCTCCCCAGCGTGACAACCAAAAAATGTCTCCAGACATTGCCAAATGTCCCTGGGGGAGGGGGGCATCATTCCTAGTTGAGAACTTCTATTCTATGGAGTATTTTGATGAATGCCAGGCACTTTTCTGAAAGCTCTTTGAGTGTTCATTTATCTCTTTTTCCTGACATAGACATGGGTACTACTATTATCTGCATGTCACAGGTGCAGAAACTGAAGCATGGAGAAATTAAATATCTTCCTGGGAGTTATACAGCTTTAGGAGGCTAAGCTTCAACAGCAAACAAGTATTGAGCTCCAAGTGTGTACTCTATACCTCTACTTTCCACTGCATGGGATGATCACACCACCAGCCTCAGTGAGCTGTTGTAGACATTCAGTGCCTCAGACTGTACAGACTATCACTGCTGGTGTTGCTCTTGCCACCACCAAGAGCACAGCTTATCCTTTCGGCAAGGCAAGCCTTTATCCCATGGATCTCAGAGCCTGCTGCTGCCTCTCTTCACTCCCATCCTGTGCCCCAAGGGAAGGAAGGAGGAAGCACGCCTGTTGGACTTCCCTCTGCATCTCCTTCCCTCTGCCATCCCATCTCCATCACTGTTTGATTCAAAGGTTCCAAGAAATCAAACAAGACTACACATTCAGAAACAGAAAGGGACTGGATACAGAACCAGTGGTCCTCAGATTTGGCTTCACATAGTAACTACCTAAGGAGCTTGACAATACCATCTGGAGTCCAGGGCCCTCACTCAGAGATTCTGATTTAACTGGAATGAGACCTGGGTATTAGAATTTTTTTAAAGCACTCTCCCCTCAAGGTGATCCTAACATGCAGCCAAGGTTTGGAACCACCAACCTAAGACATATCTTTTCTATAATAATCTATTAGTTCATTTGACATTAATACAGCTTACTAATTAAATATTACAGTTTACTGATTACATTAAGGAGTTATTTTTATGTCACTACAAGAGAACCAACCTAAAATTTACTCAATGAAAATTATAGTTTCATAATCACTTGGCAATTGAAAGCTTGCAGAAAGAAGTGAATGCAAGAAAGAATTAGAGTTTAGATTTGCTATTATCACGAATGCTGCCCGGAGGGTGATCCAATTTCAGGTGACTAACTCTTGTTCTCTGAACAGAAACTCAGCAACAGTGGACCAGGGGAGTTTACCCAGTAAAAAATTAAAAGAGGTACTTCAATGTCTAAAACTAAGGGATTGACTAAATAAAGGTTATATTCTGAAACACCCTGCTTCCATCTAGGTGGTCATTATGCAGTAAATATATACTGACACATAAAAATACTCACAATGTGTTGTTCAATGAAAAAAAAAATCAAGTTATGAAATAGTATACCCCAAATGTTTTTTTTTCTTTCTAAAATAAAAATAGATATCCATAGAAAGACTTCTAGAAGGGTGCATCCCAAAATGTTGAGTGATAATTGCTGGATGTTGGGGTTGAAAGTGATTATTTTCTTCTTTCTGCCTCTTGATATCTTATGATTCCTCCATGATACTTAAGTATGACTTCTGTAACAAAAAAAAAAACATAATGAAAAATAGAAATCTAACACTCTTGCTCTTATTTCGTGCTCATGAAAGCCTTCTTCTGTGCTATAACCTGGTAAATTTAGCAGATCTAACCCCATACAAAAAGATTACCCTGGCTGGCTTCATTCATCCACTCTCAGGTTTGTTAAAACTACCAGTATAGGAGAAGTTCCCATTGTGGCTCAGTAGTAACAAACCCAACTAGTATCCATGAGGAAATGAGTTCGATCCCTGGCCAGTTCTGGCATTGCACTGTTGCCATGAGCTGCGGTGAAGGTTGCAGATATGGCGGACCCCAAGTTGCTGTGGCTGTGGCCTAGGCTGGTGGCTGTAGCTCTGATCTGATCCCTAGCCTGGGAACCTCCATAGGCCATAGGTGCAGCCTAAAAAGACACACACACACACACATACACACACACACGCACAACTACCACTATAATTTTTACAGTGAATTTCTGTTGTGTAGAAGACCAGGTCTGTATAAGTCAGTGAACCAGGGTCTAACCTCCCAGTCCTGCATGAGGGGGCCCCTCTGGGAAGCTGCTTTGAAACAGCCGGGTTGCTTTACCTTTTCTCCTTCTCTTCTCATCACATGCATGTGACTCTGTGTGCACTTTCATTTAGAGGCGTCACCACAGCATCTGTTTTCCTGCTTGGGCCACTTGAAAATGCGGGCCACTTCAGCCTGAGGTTGATTTTGAACTAGAGCTTTGCTTGCTTTCCTGTCAAAGGAAATAGTAGAAGCAGCTGCAGATCTGTTGCTGGAAGCATATAGACACCATCAAAATATAGAAAGCCAGCTTTTGCATTAAGAATCTTTTATTTTGAAAACCGGTATCTAATAAAACCATATCAGCAACATAGAACTTTGCATGTAATAAATATTTGATGAATAAATAAATGAATGAGCGAATAAACAAACATAATCAGAAGACATCCATGAAGAATGAAAATGAATTTTGCCCAGCGCAGGGCAGCCCCTCAGTCAGCCAGGCTTATTGGGGTTTTTTGCACTTTTAGATTCAGACTTCTTCACAGATGAGTGACATTGGGCTCCTGTGGTTAGAAGCAATTCACAGACTCATGCCGGAGTTCATATGATAAGCCATGTGAAAACCTTCTGAATGAAAAGGAAATGTGGAAAAAAAAGCCTTTCTCCACAGTATGTGTGCTTGTTTGTAGGATTGTTAGATCCTTTTCAGAAGCCTTTTTTTTTTTTGCCTTCTGATACATTAACATGCATTATTGTACAATATTGGCTTAGTCAACACATTCAGAAATTAGAAATACCTTCAGAAAGTCTTTTATGTCGTATAACCTCTGCTCTACCCTCCCCAGCTATGGAGAAAAATACCTAACCTCTTATCCACATGACGTCTGATTGACTTTCAAAGACCATCAAGGAAGGAGCTCCTGTCATTTTTTTCTTAGTAACCCTTACCAAAGTCTTATTTATCAAAATGAAATTAAGGGATTATTAATTTGATCCCAGGTATCACGGTCTGTGATCATCATAATATGTTATCATCCTATTGAAAAAACTAAAAATAATTTCCTTAATATAGTCTTTCTAATCTGAGTCAAATCTAAAATTAATCATCTATAATTATCAAACCTAATTTAATTAAAACTAACTGTTCACCATCTGGTCTTATTTGTATAAATTTAAGAATCTACCATTTCATAAGAAATTCCTCTATTTAACCAATTATGTTAAGCATAATTATTATGTAATTAATCTCAGTTCAAATTACATTTGTTGTCACTTGACAGAAAAGTAATTTATGTGATAAAAAAGCAGTTGACCAACTAATTACTCTATCAAATTGGGGTCTTTTACCTCAGCGTCTCACTACCTTTTTAAAAAGGATATTTATAAGAAAACCATTTTCTTATAAATAGTTCATCTCATATTTCAAATTGTCAGTGCACAAAACGTAAGAAATAATATCAGGAATGAATCATTATGTTTTGTAGTTTTAAGACCTTTATCTGGATAAATTAGAAAGAAAGGGAATAAATACATGGTGAAGACAGAACACAAATTATAAAGTTAAATACAACAAACCAAGAAAATGTATAAGGAAATAGGAACTAGGTAAGAATGTATGTGCTCCCTAAAGCAAGCTTCCTGCAGGATTCTTGATTGCCACCGCTTTCAGATGCTGGTTTCCCTCCTTGTGATTGATAAACCTGCTAATAGAAGAGATGAATAGTTACTGATTGAGGAAAAGATACCTTTATAAATAATGCTTATTTATATGCATTTCCTTTTGAAGACTTCCAGAAAATCACTGATGCTTTCCTAAGGACTCTGAAGAGTACATGTTGTTCATCTAAAATCTTATTCTGTGGGGGGGAGTTTGATCACCGAAAGAGTGGGTGAATTTCTGAATAAGAAGGAACAATTTGAGTGCCTTACTTGTGTAAGAGCTGGGACGAGAAATCGGAGGGTACGGCAGAAAAAATAAAAATAAAACATTTTAGGATTCTAACTCTAGCTTTAACCTTGCTCTAGATAAGTGGGGCCAAAAAGGGAAAGAGGGAAGTAAGAAATTGACATGAGTCCAAATGTGAGAAACCACTCTGTAGAACAAAGGAAGACCTTTCTGCAAGGTCAGAAAGGAGTCAAATGTACAATGTTTCTCTATTTGTTCCATACTTATTTTGTGCTACAAGTTGAGGTAAGTGTACTGGGCATTCAAAACGTTGTCAAGCTTCCATGGAAGATGAGGTCAAGAAGGGTTGTAAAAATTTTTACCAACATGATTAAGGGCAGTAACACAGTGGAGATTTTTTGTAACTTTAAAGCTACTTTTAAGACTTAAAACTTTGACCTGCATGTTACAGAATTATTTTATGTTAATGTTAGATTTCCTGAATTTGATAATTGCATTGTGGTTATATAAGAGAATGTCTTGCCCTTAGGAAATATACACCAAAGTATTTATGGGTAAATAGGGCAAATGTTTTAAAATTAAAATCCCCAATTTTTCAGAATAAATAAATATATATATATATATAAAGCAAAGGTCCCAAAATGTAAATCAGGGTGAAGGCTATACGAGAGTTCTTTGTACAGTTTTTACAATTCTGTAATTTATTTCTGAATAAAACATTAACAAATGAAGGTGATAACCTGGAAGAGATGTCTGCCACTAAAAAGCTAAAATTTCATGGTCAGTGTATTGGGATAAATCATGAAAGATCTTTAGGTTCTGTGATTGGAGCATTTATTCTCACCTCCTCTTTCTCTAACCCACGTTCTAGCCCCACGCTATAGAGTGTAGAGGGCTTCTTAACAGTTCTGATAAAACAACCCTAACAATAAAGGTATAAGCTATGACAAAATTTGATACAAAGAATATAACAGCTGATGCTCTGTCCCTAATGGGAGTGGAAAGTGCTCCATTTTTTTTCTCTGAACACGAATCTCAGCGGTAAAACATAGACCCCCACTTTTCCACTGGCTTCCTTGAAAACCAGATGGCATCTCTCGGATAGAATACTCACGACTACAAAGGTGGCATATGGGTCAGTGCCAAGATGATCACTTACACGGCATCTGCAGATGGTGGTCCACCACATCCTGAGGCAGGAATAATGAGAACAACATCCACTTCATCATCATCTGAATAACCAAACAAACACCAGGGAAAAGTTAATGAAAACAGCACCCGGGCAGGTCCCTGGAGAGGAGTGGGGGGTCGGCTGGCCTACCTGAGATGAAATGAGAACTGCAGTGAAACATATGCAAAATATTGCATTTGGCTTTTAATTGAGAATCAAGGACAATGGATTTATAAAGAGTGTTACAAACTGTAAAGCACTATACAAAAGGAAGAAATTATTTCTATGTGTGAGGCTGAAAAATGAAAACAACTATGTCTCTCAAATGTCACAGAAATCAGTAAATCTCTAAAATTACTAATGGTATAGCACAGGGAACCTATTCAATGTCTTTTTTTTTTGTCTTTTGTCTTTTTTTTTAGGGCTGCACCCCCAGCATATGGAGGTTCCCACACTAGGGGTCAAATAGGAGCTATAGCTGACGGCCTACACCACAGCCACAGCAACACCAGATCTGAGCCTTGTCTGCGACCTACCCCACAGCTCATGGCAATGCTGGATCCTTAACTCACTGAGCAAGGCCAGGGATCGAACCCGCAACCTAATGGTTCCTAGTTGGATTCGTTTCCACTGCGCCATGATGGGAACTCCTTTTTTGTTGTTGTTCAATATTTTTTAATAGCTTATAACGGAAAAGAATCTGAAAAAATAGATTTATATATTTGTGTATATATACACACACATATATATGTTTGTATGTATAACTGAATTACTTTGCTGTACACTTGAAACTAATGCATTATAAATCAACTATACTTCAATCAAAAAATAAATAAAATAAAATAAATAATAAAAATCTTCCATCAGGAAAGGGGAAGTGGATTTAATGTACTTTCAAAAACTGAAATGGCAGTGTCCATAATATATTCTAGTAATGAAAATGGTAAACAAAAATGTTATTAAGTTAGAATAATTATAGCTTATTGTCTTTAGTTATGAACTGCAATGTGATACATTAACTAGATACCTACCAGGACCATAACAAATGATTTAATTATATATCTCGGACTTGCCTGAAATTATACACCAAAATTCATCCTTGGTATCCCATGCTATTTATTTATACTTCTGATTGTCAATAAGCAATTAACTTTTGCTGGGGAGGAAGAGTAAAAGGATTGCTGGATGAATGGGAGGATGAATGGATAGACGGATAGATAGGTGGCTGGCTGGCTGGCTGGCTGGCTGGCTGGATGGATGGATGGATGGAAGGATGAATGGCTGGATGAAGGGATGGATAGAAGGATGGATGAACTGAAGGATGGATGGATGGATGGATGCTAAAATGGATGGATGGAAAAATGATGGGTTAATAGGTGAATGGAAGGACAGAAATGGAAATAGAATAAAAAATGGAAAGATGGATGAATGAATAGTTGGAAAGAGGCTGGGTCTAACATCAGCACAATGAAAAGCCTTTGAAATTTTTTTTTTTTTTTGGTCTTTTTGGGGCTGCATCCATGGCATATGGAGGTTCTCAGGGGCTAGGGGTTGAATTGGAGCTGTAGCTGCCATCCTTTGCCACAGCCAGAGCAAGACAGGATCTGAGCTGTGTCTGCGACCTACACCACAACTCATGGCAACACCAGATCCTTAACACACTGAGTGAGCCCAGGGATCGAACCCGTGTCCTCATAGATACTAGTCGGGTTCCTTAATGACTGAGCCACATGTGAACTCCTTTTGAATTTTAATGAAAGCACATTTTTTGATGAAATATAGTTCTCAAATAATTCATTGTTTCTAGAAAAATAAAATTGAATAGACACTCAAATGATTCAAGGGGAATGGCTTCTGGTTTAGCAGAAGTTCTGCTTTTGTCGCAATGCTATTTTAATACTCATTTTCCTTGGTTTTCTTTCAATTACCCAAATTCTTTCTTTCTATTACCCCCCCAAAAAAAATTGTTGAATATAACATTCATATACTGCCTTTGTGGAAAGTTCTATATCTATATTTTAATTTCTTCAGTTAAAATTATCCATTTAGTTGTTCATTTGCCATTTTATTCAATAGACGTCTTGGAGTTCGCATTGTGGCTCAGCATTAATGAACCAGACTAGGATCCATAAGGATGCGGGTTGGATCCCTAGCCTCACTCAGTAGGTTAAGGATCCAGTGTTGCCATGAGTGCCATGTAGGTAGCAGAAGGGGCTTGGAGCTGGCATTGCCAGGCTGTGGTGTAGGCCGGCAACTACAGCTCCTATTTGACATCTAGCTTGGGAACTTCCATATGCTGCAAATGTGGCCCTAAAAAGACAAAAAATAAAAATAGATAAATAAAAATAAATAAATATCTGTACCAGGCACTGTGCCAGACATGGAGATATGATAGTAAGTGTGTAAAATCATTCCTTGTCCTCACAGAGCTTAGTTATGGGCCATGGGGACAGGTACTAATCAAAAATTCATACAAATTACAGTTCCCTGGTGGCTCAGTGGGTTAAGCATCCAGCATTGTCACTGCTGTGACTTGGGTTGCTGCTGTGGTAGTTTGATCACTAGCTCTGGAACTTCTGCATGCCACAAGCACAGCCAAAAAAATAAAAAAATAAAAAAATGAATTCACATAAATGAATGTTTAGTTACAAATTGTAATAAATGCTGTGAAGAAAGAGCATATTGAAATTGAATAAGGTAATGAATGCGTTTCTAAAAAATCTGCTTGAGACATCAATTCACAATTAATCAAAAGTTGTTTTTAACTAAGCCTGTCTTTGGTGAGCTGAATTTACACACCACTTGAAATGCTAAATTGCTTCTATTTCCCAGGGCATTGTGTATTACTGTGGTGTCTTCCATAATTTCATGATGGTTTAGGAATTTATTTTATTCATAATCATGAAGCTATCTATGAAAACAAATGTCACAATCAGCTAGGTCAAGTCAATATTATTGCTTCTTGTAGTGTCCTAGAAAGATAATCCAAATTGTCAAATGTGTGTATTGCTAATGTCCGGCCCTCCTTTCCCCTTGTAACTGAATCGGTGTCTACTTTTTTCTGGCTTTTCCCACCTCACCTTGACAAGACTTCCTATTTAAGATACTTGCTACACAAAAATTTCTGAAAGTCCTCTCTTTTCTCCCTAGGCTTTAAGAACCTGTCTGGTTGTTTTCCTGTTTTACTTGTATTGTTTTCTGGCCCAAGCTATAATTTATATTTGTGTCTGTTGACCTAATTTTTTTTCAAAGATTAATGTCTTTCTAGTGTCAGTCTCTTCCTTAACCATCTCCAACCCACACACACTACTTCCTACCCAGGACTGAACCTACAGATTTCTGAAAATACTTAAATCTGCGCTTTAATGGTATGATGGAAAGAGCACAGGATTAAGGGTCTGGAGACTTGAGTTAAATGCATCATCAGATCTTTATTAGTCACTTAACCTTTCCACTACTTACCTATAAGATCTAGATAAGGCATTTCATACAGCTATCATGATAAATAAGATAAAGTGTATTCAAATCACGTGAAAATAAATATGCTAATTTAAGGCATTTATAATGAAATTATTATTTGTTTATATTCCTCTCCACTGCCTTTACCCATTTTGATTAAGGCAGTTCAGCAGCCTTCAACAGAGAAGCATGATGCCAACAACATCATAGACACTCAGTAGGTATTAATTTCCTGCTGCTTCCTTAAAAATGCAAAGTGTTAACTTTAATGTAGAATAAACATAGATTAATGGAGTTAGATGCACTAATTCCCTTAATTAATTTATTTATTTATTTTCGTCTTTTGAAGGCCACACCTGGGGCATATGGAGGTTCCCAGGCTAGGGGTCCAATTGGAGCTGTAGCTGCCAGCCTACGCCACAGCCACAGCAAGATGGGATCTGAGCCATATCTGCGACCTACACCAAAGCTCATGGAAACACCAGATCCTTAACCCACTGAGCAAGGCCAGGGATTGAACCTGAAAACTCATGGTTCCTAGTCGGATTCGTTTCTGCTGCGCCACGATGGGAACTCTACTAATTCCCTTAAGATATCCTCTGGCTGCAATTTTTTTTCCCCTGGCAGGTAGGTGTATAAATATGGCATTTGGTGATAGCTAAACAGGTTTATGGATCTTTTGTGCAAATATCAAGGAGTTTCTTCCTCTCATTTCAGCTCTGTGCCAATTTTGCTGTCACTAACTCCCAGATGAGCATCCTTTGTTCAGTGCACAACCTGCACAACCACAGATGGCAGCCCTGTAACCACCCTGGAGCTGGGAGATGAGGAGTTTATACTGTTTAGCCATCATGATAATGTCATTCTGGCTGAAAATATTGGTCCAAATATTCTGAATCAATTAGCTTTTCACAGACCCCTTCTACATCTGTTGACTTAAAGCCATTATATATATTATAGATAGATAGATAGATAGATAGATAGATAGATAGATAGATAGATAGATAGATAGAGATAGAGATGTCCCATCATGAAACTTTATCTTTTAAGATATTCCTCTCATTATTTTATACTATTATAGACATCAAAAATGGTGTCTTACTATTGAAACAGAATTAATTGAGATTAAGAAGTATGACTTTCACTTGATTGTTCGCTCAACAATTGAAAATATCCCCTCTGTTGAAATAACACAAGAATTTGCAATGAAGAAGTATTACATGGAGACCTCGAACTTACAAACTTCCCATTGAAAATATTAATTCATGTGTCTGTTTGGTCTGTGCTGAGGGAAAGTGGTCCCTACCCATGAAGTTTTTGAGAAAGAGGGACTGAGGGCTTAAGCCCTTTAATTACTTCCTCTGGCCCAGCCCTCACAAGAGCTGGAGATTCTTAGCATTACAATAGAAACATTCCCTAATAGTTTTATCTCCTTGCGGAAAAATACATTTACTGTAGAAGCAGCAAGAAGGGATGGGATTTCACCACAAGGTTTATCCTTTTCAATAACTGATTTTCAAGGACTCACCACAATCCAGACAAGAAGTGTAGGCTGAATAGAGAGTAGAAAAGGACTTTTGACCTTTTCCAGTGCCGTATGTGCTGCATATAGGGTGATAGGTGTGTGGCTATTCCAAGCAGCTGTTGTTCCTTCTGGTCATGTCCTGGGGACATGGAGAAGACACAACCACTGTCTGAGGCCCCAAGAGTCCTTCCTATGTTCCAAGCAGCAGAAGCACTAATGATTTCCCAGCCTCTGAAGTCCCTCTTCTTGCCACATGGAGACACTACCAGCTGGTTAGATTTGAGACCAACCTGAAAGAGCCTAATGTTTCAGTTTCTTTGGGTAGTCTTTCCAGTGTAAGTTGGAGACTTAACCACCATTCATATCATTGTTTTTATGGGAAAACATGACAGGCATTTCAAAAATTAATTTATGGAAAGTTTTGTCTGGATATATGCCCAAGAGTGGGATTGCTGAGTCATATGATAGTTCTATATATAGTTTTCTAAGGTACCTCCATACTGTTCTCCATAGTGGCTGTACCAGCTTACATTCCCACCAACAGTGAAGGAGGGTTCCTTTTTCTCCACACCCCCTCCAGCATTTGTTATTTGTGGACTTATTTATGATGGTCATTCTGACTGGTGTGAGGTGGTATCTCACAGTAGTTTTGATTTGCAATTCCTCTAATGATCAGTGATGTTGAGCATTTTTTCATGTGCTTATTGGTCTTCTATATATCTTCCCTGGAGAAATATCTATTTGGATCATTTGCCCATTTTTCAACTGGGTTGTTGGCTTTTTGCTGTTGAGATGTGTAAGTTGCTTGTATAATTTTGAGATTAAGCTCTTGTCAGTTGCATCACTTGAAACTACTTTCTCCCATTCTGTAAGTTGTCTTTTTGTTTGCTTTTTGGTTTCCTTTGCTGTGCAAAAGCTTGTCAGTTTGATTAGGTCCCATTGGTTTATTTTTGCTTTTATTTCTATTGCTTTGGGAGACTAATCTAAGAAAATATTTGTAAGGTTGATGTCAGAGAATGTTTTGCCTATGTTCTCTTCCAGGATTTTGATGATGTCTTGTCTTATATTCTCAGCACCCAAAAATGTTAATAGTTGCATAGATGATTTAGGGTATTTTTAGTTCAGGGCATCCTTTAATATCTGAAATTTTCCCAACAACCGAAGAAAATGGGTAACCGCTATTCCAATTTTTTAAGCGAGGAAACTGAGACTCGGCAAGTTTGTCTCACTCAGTGTTACAAAAGAATTGAGTGAATAGAATGGGAACTTGTCCGCAGATTCAGTGGTAAATCCCGTGCAGGCTCCTTCTACAACATCCTATGTATTGCGCAAGCCTTCTAATGATAAGAAAGCGAGGGAAATCAAAAGATGCTGTTTGTCTAAAGGAAAGTCCTTGATCACTTTTTCCAACCAGAAAACTGTTAACAGGTTGCTTCATTAACTAGCTGGAAGCCTTCCCCTTTCCTTCTAATCAACACTTGTACCACATACTTTCCCTAGCAATCAGCAGCTTGCCTTTGATGCAGAGCTGGGGCATTTTCTGAAAACAGAAGTATATTTTCAGTAATGAACTATTCAAAACAGCATTTAAACCAAAAACTTAGGGTTTTTAAACAGGCCCTTAAACCCCACTTAGTTCCCTTTGAGCAATATCCACATCCTTCTTGGGTTACCAACAGGCAAAGAAAATAGAAGCCTTTGCCTCCAGCAAATGTACATAGACATGGATTCTAGTGTGAACACCAACTGAAACAAGATGAACTAAAGTAAATGGATCAGGAGGTACAGTGACTCTCATTAGCTTGATTTTGTTTGGTCCTGAAGAACAATCCAACTTATTCTTAAAAATATTCAAAAAAGGAGAATCTGTAAGCAAGCGAAATGTCTTATTCTATTACTGGACAGATGTGGCCATCAACAAGCTCATCGGTATTGCATTTATTTCTCTACAAATAAAACCATATTGCTCAATCTTGTTATCTGTGAAGCCAGCAGACCAGAAATTCAGAATTTTTTTAGAAAATATTTGATAATCCTTTCAAAAATGTAAGAACCTTTACGATTCCTCTTTCTCCACTGATTTTTGTCTAGTATATAGCAGACAGTGGATAAATAGTTGTTGACTGAGTGAATGTTGCTGTTATTTATTAATTCTGTAAATTTTTATTCATACTATACTGTCACTACATCTTATGAGAAACTGGAGTCAGAGAGAACAATAAGAAAGTTACTAGAGAAGTTTCAACAGAGTGGTGCCAGTGACAGTCAATGGATGTGAGAGAGATTGCAAAGGCAGAAGGACGTTACAATTGAGTGTAGAGAGCAAAGAAGAGGCAGAAATCTGAGACAGTCAATCTTTTTGAGCCTGGGTGACTGAGAAGACAGTGATTCTAATAGCAGAGTCAGGGAACCTAAGATGAGAAGCAGGTTTTGAGATGGGGAGATCATTCTTTTTTAAATCTCTTATACTTAAAGTACCAGTGGGGTGTCCAGGAAGGGAATCTAGCGAGCCAGTGTGGGGATGGAGCTGGGGAATGAAGTCAGAGCAAGGGAGTGATTGGGGCTTTTTTTCACATCCTGAAATTGTATGAGATAGCCATGTGAAGGAGTGCAGAGAGGAAAGAGATGACAGAGGTGCAGAGGGCAGGAAGAGGAAGGGCCAGAGAAGGCAAGGAACCGCAGAGCTGCGGGCCACAAAAATCAGAGGGGGGAAGCACACCCAGGCCTTACTTATAAGCAGTGGCCCAAGAAGGAAATGAATGAGAAAAGGCCACTGGAAAAGGGACCTGGGTAGCCTATTGCAGAGTGATCTCCAGGGATAATGGATGCTGAAACAGAGCTTAGGGAATGAGTGGGGCGATGTGACAGGAGTTAGACTCTGTTCCCAAATTATTCAGGATTCAGGGAAGAAGACAAAGGCTGTCTCTGAGATGACCCCAGAGACTTAGTCACATACGCTATTCAAAAAGTTTGCTTCTCTAAAGTTCTAAAACATTACTTTTACTACATCTTCTTTTAAAATCTTTCTTTAAAGTCTCCTCTTACATTTCCTCAAAAATTTCCCCTTTTCCAATGGCCACTTGTGCAATTCCTCTCCTCTAGTATTTTTCTAAAGTTATTTCCTCCTCAGCCTCACAGCCAAGACATTCTTCTGCCCTTATTAGTTCTCCCCTGGAAAACTGCAACCTCCTGCTTTATTACCTTTTTTTTTTTTTTTTTTTTTTTTTCCCTACTCCAGACTCTTTCCTATGAAAATCTGCCCTCCTCTTTGGGGATGGATTCCACTAGTAATTATTCCCTTACTTAAATCTGGGTTGCTTTTGTACAGTAAATCCTATTCTTGACCCTTTTAGTCTAAAGCTCTTGAAAATGGTAAAATTGATTATTAACCTTTCTAATTATTGTATTTGCTTTCTAGATTTTGAAGAACCAGCTTACTAAATATTTACTAGGAATAGGAGTTCCCATCTAGGCTAAGAGTTTAATGAACCTGACTAGTATCCATGAGGATACAGGTTCAATCCCTGGCCTCACTCAGTGGGTTAAGAATCTGGTGTTGCCATGAGCTGTGGTGTAGGTTGCAGATGCGGCTCAGATCCCGTGTTGCTATGGCTGTGGTGTAGTCCAGCAGCTACAGCTCCAATTCGACCCCTAGCCTGGAAACTTCCATATGCTGTGGGTGTGGCCCCAAAGATAGACAAAAGATAAAAAAATTACTAGGAATGAAGTTTAGGTAAATACAATCTCACAAATGCATCAGTGTTAAGCTCTAACACTGTACATTTTCTGAATCATCTGACTTTACTTTCTTAAGAATTGTTTGTAGAAAAATAAGGCCCCATAGTAGTATAATCTAGCTTTTAGTGTGATTTTTCTCCATTTTTTAATAAAAGAATTAACTAGTAGACATACTATTTGAGCAAAGAGAAATTTACCAATCTATCAGAATTGGACTTTTACCATATAGTTTCCTCCTTTACAGACATATGCATATATTATAGGACCAGAAAGACTGGGATTAAATTTCTACAATTGAAATAGTTAATACTTTCTCCTCCATAAAAAGATAATATTAAAATTTCCCTTTAAATATCAACTTCATTGACTATTTTGTCTTTTGTAAGCACTTGAGATTTTTCTTCAGTTTTCAAGATATTTTAGACCAAGGCATGGCTAATGATGATTAGACATAAACAACCTTGAAATATTACAGGGTATGGAGAGCGAATACAGTGTGTTAATAAGCACAAAGAATGTCTGAATTGCATCCATATTATGTAAATGCAAAAGTCCTTTGTAAATTTTAATCTCTGGGAAAAATCTCACAAAAGAGCCCTCTTCCTACTCTGGATTAGCACTTAACAATTGTAAAAGTTGATTTTTTTCCCTTGTACAGGATTCAAAAATTGTCTTTGCTTTTGCATCCCTGGAGATAGAAAAGTGTTCTATTTTAAAAAAAAATCAGCTGTCGAATTTATTCCAGGCTAATTACGACTGCAAGATTTTCTGAAGAGTAACCTGCAGCCAAGGTTATCATGGGTGCACAGTTTACTCTTAGCATATACTAATGAATTTGAAATAAACCTGGCCCAAACATGTTAGGAAACAAAGCTCCATTATTACCCAGCTCTAAGCTATCATTTATTCACTGGGAAAAAAAAAAAAAAAAACTTGGGAAGAGGCTTGCCAACAAACCAGATGTCACCATCAGTAGACAATTATGTTCCTCAGTTTGGCACCTGGGGCCCACAGTCATCATCCAAGGAGAAGGAGAAATAAAAAGTAGAACATTCTGGCGAGTTACAGACTAAAAGATTCCAAATGGCTGGTAGTGAAAACGGAGGCTGAAAGCTGCTTCTTTCATTCTCAACAAGGAGACCCCAGGACCCCAACCTGCTCTGTTCTACTTGTTGAGGATGTCATGAGCCTGACAGACGTGCCAGAGTCTTAAAAAGGCATCCAGTGCTCACAAGGGCTGCCACTGAGTGGGTATGTCCACGTTTCACACTCTGTAACATTTGCCACCTTGTACAGAAAACAGCTTCTTTGGGGATAAAGGATCATGGACTCGCGGACATTTCCTGCTTTGATAAACTCGAAGGAATAAAAATGAAGGAGTGATGATTTGGAGCCTGCCCCAAATATGTGGGACTGCCCTGCAGAAAATACCTTTTTAAGACCTGTCTCGCCCCATAATTAACTAGGCCACCATGTTGCACAGTGGAAAATTGACAGAACACTGTAAACCACACCATAATGGAAAAAAATAAAAATCATTATATACAAAAAAAAAAAAGAGAGAGAAATCAGAGAGTAGACTTCCTTCTTGGCTCAGCAGGTTAAGAATCCTGCATTGTTACTGCCCCCTGGCTCTGGTTACAGCTGTGGTTTAGGTTCAACCCCTGGCCTTGAAATTCTGCATGCTGTGGGAGCAGCCAAAAAATAAATAAATAAATCAGAGACTAATACCGAGAATCTCATCAAGGCCTCCCACAGGTTCAGATGGAAAAAGAAAATGAGCTTCCTCTTTTGAAACGTGTTTCAATAGGCATTTTACAGTCCTATCATGGCTCCAAATACCTAGATGACCTAATACATACATCTTCTTTACTTTTATGTAATCTAAGAATTAAATAAATAAATAAAACGTTGAAATAACTCATTTTTCTTAAGTTTTTGCTAAACACTTCTTGGTATGTGTGCGTGTGTGTGTGTGTGTGTGTGTGCGCGTGCATGTATGTGTATACACATACATATATACATACACTTTTACCCTTACATGAAAATTGTCCATCTACCCATATTTAGATAAAAATGAAGGGTTGACATGAAGTTTATGGATTATATTTACAGGTAAACAGAATCCTAGTCAAGTGGAAACTACTTTTTCTATCTTCTCCTGCCTTTATGAGTCACCAAATCCTGGAAAACACAAAATAAAGTATAAAATTTAATTGAAAGATTATGTTTATTGTGCTTATGAGGTGGTTATCATATATTTCCATGATCAAAATTATATATTTATAAAATATATTCTCATTAGCTTGGAATAATTATTCATATTTCATTTGGATAGAGCTAAACTGGCCCACTTAAATTTGTCTACACATTCACAAATAGCTCTATTCTGCAAATGAACCTGACCACTTTGCCTATGCCAAGCAGCGAGACAAGGGGCAGATTTTCCTTTATGTACAATGTACATGGTGCTAAGCATCTAGTTAATTATATTAATTAATATAAGTATTAGGACATATTATGTAATTAATGTAAACAATATCATTAATTATATATGAAAATAGATCTAAAGTTATGGTTCCACAGTCTATGTTTCAGGCTTTCAATAATTATATTTGTTAATTTATGATGAGGTAGCACATTAGTTTGTTCCTGAAAATGCCATGCTTTAAATGTAGTGGTTTTTGAATGCTTTGGTTTGTGAATCATTTTATCAAGGTTAAAAACAAAACAGAGGGCCAGAGGTCCCTATCACAACCTCCTACCACTTCCTCACCAACAACCCTCCCCACCGAAACCCTCCAGGCGTATCCCTAGAAAGAATGGTGCTGGGTGTTGAAACGATACACATGAATCTATCATAAAGAATTTTCTAGTTTGCCACCGATGTGAATAAACATCATGATTCTCTGACGATTATGAGCATTAATGCCATCAGCCTGCGAGGCACTCTTGATAGATGGGAAATTGTTTTCTGAGTGGCTGAAAGCAGCAAGCTGAGAATTAGAAGCCCCCTCTTCTAAGGCAGGATTTGCACGATTGGATTCAGAGCCTTTCCATGATCTGAGTTTCCTCAATCTTCAGAGAAAATTGTTATTCCTGTCCCTAATTCACAGCCCAGAGACAAGGAACTGCATTCTCAGGGCTGTGGCAAGCGTGGGTCCTTCTGTACTCCTGTGTAAATGGAAAAGAAGGGCAGCAGCTCCACTGCAGTCCCTGGGTCTTGCTGCTGAAGCCTCACGCCCCGCCCCGCACCCCCCCCCCCCAGTACCTCTCTATCCTATTTCTAAAGTGAAGGGAAAATGCCTGGAGTTAATGACCACACTCATCACCAGCTCCAGCTCAACCGCTCTTGGAATGGATGGGGAAAATAAAAGCAGGGCGGCTTTGGCTCCTCCTCAGCTCTCGCGGGAACTCTGTGGTACTAGCTCGAGGTCAAGGAGAGGACTGAAGTGGGTGGAGAATTTCTGCAAAACACTTCAAGGCCCGTTGAAAACTGAAAAGAACATACTTTTATAATAGTACATTCAGTATTGTAAACTCCTCTGCAAAGTTTCTTGACAGAAATGACAACTTTGATTGCTGCATCTCTGAAATATAGTCAAGAAACAGTAGGGGAAACGGCTAAAATAAAAGAGAAAGATCTTATTTAGCCTTTCATGTCAGCTTTTTAAAAATTAGTATGTATAATCTTTGATATAAGGAATTCCCACCCCTGGTTTGAAGCTTCATGGTGAATTTCTTTATATAATTTATGGTCTCAAATGCTGTTAGCAGTTCGTGTTTCCCTGAAGCTGAGTAGTTTTTAGTAGGGGAGGGAAAATTCAAAGGCAAGTTTTCTGTTTGTTTGGGGGGGGTGTCTTTTTTTTGCCTTTTCTAGGGCCGCTCCCTTGGCATATGGAGGTTCCCAGGCTAGGGGTCCAATTGGAGCTGTAGCCGCCAGCCTACGCCAAAGCCACAGCAATGCCAGATCCAAGCCACGTCTGCGATCTACACCACAGCTCATGGCAACGCCAGATCCTTTACCCACTGAGCAAGGCCAGGGATCGAACCCACAACCTCATGGTTCCTAGTCAGATTCATTAACCACTGAGCCACGACGGGAAACTCCCAAAGGCAAGTTTTAAAAGCCTACGTAGAACTAACTCTATGGTACAATGTTTCCTGACATTAAGAAGATGATTGTCTCAGTTTCTCAATTTCTTGCCCTGTAGAATGGAAGTAATGGGGATAAACACGGGAAATTCTTCACAATATAGAGGAAAATTGTAGAAATGGAGAGACGTGGATTTTGCTTCAGCATCATCATTGACTATCTGCATGCCTTTGGGAAAGGCATAAACCTTTCCAGACCCCACTTTGTTACTCTGTAAAATAAGTGACTCATTTATTCATTCATGAGAAAATGTTTGTAAGGCACTCACTAGACTGAGACACTGTGCTAGGCTCTGGGATTAAAAAGCCAAGTAAGATGCTTTCTTTGCCTTCAAAGAGCATGTAGCCAAGCAGGAGGTGACAGCAACATGAGGAAGTACAGGAAAGGGATAGATAGAAAGTTGAGAAAAAAGCAACCCGGGAATGGGCATAGAGTCATTTCTAGAGTTCGTGAGCCTAGAATCGAGGCTTTGAAATAAACAGGTTTGGAGGACTGCAATAGCGAAGTGATTTGGGAGATGCCAGCTGACTTGGCAAGCCCAAGAAGTGGTAAGAAAAAAAGCATGGAGATACAAAAGCATGTGGCCTTCAAGGAAATTCACAGGGATTCAGTGTGGACAGAGGAGAAGTGAGGAGCCAGATGGCGGAGATACTAAAGCATCTGGGTTTAATCTTAGTTATGGGCATAATCTTTCAACATGGTCAAGTAGAGCAGGTCTACATTTGTAAGGAGAACATGATCAACAAAAGGAGGACACTTGAAGGGAGAGTTAAAAAGGGCGTGGTCTTGCCTCTTCTTCCAACCATTCTAGGAGAAGCTGTCCCACCCACTGCCCCGATGAAAACAAGTTGGCAACATTAATCTACCACGTGATGCCACCTTTCACTCGCTACACAGGGTTGGATGAGCTACAGGGACCTGATCCAAGAGTAGCTTATTTTGGATCTAGATGAACTGACTTGAAAAGAGCTCTGTTGCAAGGCCACTCTGGCAAAATCCAGAGAGCACTATCATAAGCATTCGCGAGGATGCAAGAAAATAGGAGCCCTCAAACTCTAAGGGTAGGTGTGTACATTAGTAAGCCATTCTGTAGAGGAAATAGGCAATATTTAGTAAGATTAATTAGGCACATATCATACAATATCATTCCCATATATGTAAAGCAGAAGATTAATGCCACCCATCAATAAGTGGACATATACAAAGTAGTCTGTTGCAACATTATTCTGGAAGTAGTTTGTTACAACATTATTCCAGATGTTTATCGCTATGGGAATGGATGAACACGATAGATGCATACACTGAAAAAGCCTGCAGCCTTCAGAATGAGATGTGTGTACAAAAACAGGAATTTTAAAAAGTGTTAATAGAAAAAAGAAATAGAAAGAGAGCAATAATATAGCATCATTTATATATCTTTCAAAAACACATGCCATCGAAGAAAATATATTACACATATTACAGTCAATGTTTTTAATGCCTTTCCATCAAAAGATGGAGTGAGGATGAGAATGGAGAGAAAAATAAAATAAACAATTAATTTGGCCTTGCACAGACAAATTGCTGTATGTCTGAGTATGACTAACTCAATTCCATACACTCGAGGTAAGGGGGGAAAAAAGTAAAACACGAATTTAAAGAGTTGTATTGTCTCTTAAAAAAAACTAAGAAATAAGGAAAGAATTTGTGGGTTTTTTTTTTTTTTCTCTTTTGGCCACACCAGCGGCACATGGAAGTTCCCAGGCCAGGGTTCAAATCTGAACCACAAGCTGCAGCAATGCTAGATCCCTAACCCACTGCACCAGGCCAAGGATCAAACCTGTGCTGCCACAGAGACAATGCCATATCTTTAACCTGCTGTGCCACAGTGGCAACTCCAAAGAATTGTCAATTCTAATAAGTTTAAAAGGGGTATGGTTAAGTCACATTTATGATGGGACATCTAGAACGAAGAGCTGCAAATACTTGCTTCTAACCTGCATGTAAGATGCAGCACCCTCCTCCAGTTCTTGTCTCCCTGAGGTTCTTCTCTGTTGTAGCTTCTGTTTCCTTAACTATCTTAAGTAGTTTTCTGCTCCTGCCCTCAAAAGTGCATGAACATGGCCACAGTCTGGGATACCTGTCAGGATTTTGCTGACAATCCAAGGAGGAAACATAAATAACAAAGAAGAGAGGTCAATGCTAGAGATGCAGACTTGGGGATCAGCAGATTACAGAAGCTTATTTAAATCCTATAAGGATGCATAAGACCATGTTTATAAATGTAGGGAAGAGAGTAGTCTTTTAAGGATTATGTAAAGAGAGAGAACTCAGCCAAAGAGACTGAAAGGGAACAATTGGAGAGGGAGAAGAACTAGGAGGGGATGCCATTGTGAAACCAATAAAAGAGAAAATAAGTGGCCAGTTTCATTCACTGCTAAATTCCCAAGTATGCTGAGAAGTCAAAGGGTTCCATTGAACCAATGCAATTGCAACTGCAAGGTCATGGTAACCTTTTCCAGAGTAGCGTTTGTGCTGTGGTAGTGGCAGGAGTCCATATCCTCCATCCAGGGTGTCAAGAATAAATGGGGTGTCACTGGCCAGTGCCCAGGCTGATGGCTTACCCAACCCCAAAGGGCAAAATCCAGTTCTGTGGCTTTCCTATGATGACACAAGGAAAAAGCTGAGAGTGAATAAAATGAGTGAGATTAAATTATATTAAATAAAAATACTAATAAAAATGAAGTCAGAATTATTTAAGTGTGACCAGGAGGTTAAGGTATTGGAGACAATCAGTGTAGACTGTCCATTAAAGGATTTGGCTAGGAAAGTTGCACTTGAACTCTTAAGTTCCTTCCAGTTCTAATAGTGAATGATTATAGCTCATAAACTATAGTTTATAAACAACAACAAAAGACCTTAAGTATGTTAAGAACTAAAGCAGTCATTTACTTCTTTATTTCAGGATACTTATTATAAAGGGAATACATACTTATGTTCAGTTTTTTTATCACCATGCCCATGGCATCTGGAAGTTCCTGGGCCAGGGATTGAATCTGGGCCACAGTTGTGAACTATGCTGCAACTGCAGCATGCCAAATCCTTTGACCCATTGAGATGGGCTGGGGATTAAACCCACACCTCTGCAGCCACCTGAGTCACTGCAGTCAGGTTCTTAATCCACTGCACCACAGCAGGAACTCCCTGCTCATGGTAAATTTATGCAACACAGAAATATATCAAAATTAAGTTCTTACTTCCACTTTTACCCCACTCACATCTCTGCAGAGAAGCCACGTTTTCTAGGCACATACAAATACATATGTGTATGTAAATAATATTTTATGAAATGGACTAAGTCACCCCTTAAAAAATATAGTAGGCAAAGGCATGAGCGATATAAAAAACACTGTTTTCAGTTGGAATGGTTGCCAGTGGTAAGGAGCTAGGCTGCCTGGTACACCATATTTTTAACAAGTCTCAGCAGAGACACAGGACAGGTGGCATGGTTGTGAGAGCTCAGTGTCCAGCTGTGGCATCCACTGGATACATCCTCTGTCTGCTTGGACATGTTTCTGGCTGCATAGCCACCCAACTTTACTCTTAGGTTCTCCAAGATTTTTCTGTGTCATGCATGACATGCTTTAATAAATTCCCTCTTTTTTTTCTTTTTTGGTCTTTTTGTCTTTTTAGGGCTGCACCCGTGGCATATGGAGGTTCCCACGCTAGGGGTCGAACTGGAGCTGTAGCTGCCAGCCTACACCACAGCCACAGCAATGCCAGATCCAAGCCACATTAGCAACCTACACCAGAGCTAATAGCAATGCCAGATCTTTAACCCACTGAGTGAGGCCAGGGATCGAACCTGCGTCCTCATGGATACCAGTCTGGTTCCTTAACCACTGAGCCACTGCAGGAATTCTGAAATTCCCTTTCTTTGTAAATTAGCCAGATTTTTTTTTTTCCGCAAGCAGAAACAGAGGTTTATTAAGATAATTAAAAGTCAGGTTCTTATCTCATTTAAACCAAGTGTTCTGAAGACTAGCAAACTTTTCAATCCGTGCCTACCTGCAAGGAAGTAACCAAACCCCTGAGATTTGTACCTCTTGCCTTTCTTTTCCACATAGAGCTGGCATGTGACAGCTGTTGATGGCCAGACCCTATGGGGAGAATGAACTGGGATCAGGACAACTATTTTGACAAAACAATTTCTATTCTTTAGCTTTAAATTTTTTTAAAGATATATATTACCTTGTTTTATGTTTTTCTTTTGTAATTTGAAAAGAAAAAGCAATCAAGAGAAAAATAAGGTAAGATCTTCATTTGCATTTGTCTGCTCTGGAGGAAAAATCTACTCATTTTTCTTTTTTTGTCTTGATTACATCAGCAAAAAGCATTCAGAAGACAGTGTTTTCAAATTACTGCTTCAGGCCCTGATTATTTTTGAAGTCTCCATGAAATATTAGTTAAAGAAAAAGTGAAGGAAAATTTCCAAATTTTCTCAAATATACCGACTATCCATAAATTCATGTTAAAGAAACCAACTTTTTAATTTTTAATGTAATATAATACACAGAGAATTGTTCTATATAGGAAAAGAGGGGAAGGGAACATTCCAAGTGCAGAAATATATTTTATATGTTCATTGTCTTTGGTTTTGATATATGCTTAACTGTATTGTATTCAAAGAGTAGCTAATTTCCATATAAAGTGTAGCTACTTTCAATTTTGCTATGTCTTGTCTGCAGAGGGGGCTTTGATTTGTGTGCCCTAGGCTAGATCAGAGCAATGCATAATTTTTTTTTAAGTTCTTCTGTCATGCACAATCACTGAGTTCCAACACCGATTAGAACATGGATGTTTAGAAAGACATTACCCAAAAGGGGGGGAAAAAAAGACAAATGGCATCAGGAAAGGGTAGTAAATCAAAGCAAAATTACCAGAGAGGATTCTGATGGCAGTCTTCCTGAACTGTATGCATTTGGACATAGGCCCACATGGATCTTGGTCTGTGGTGGAGATTATAACAGCTATTTCAAGCGTAATAGCAGAAGGGAAATCATGCAGAGTCACATCACGTCACCTGCCATCATTCAGTTCTTGTGTGATGGTTATTATGTGCTGGTAAGGGTCATCTTTGTAGCAATGATGGTGGTGTGTACACGGAATCATCGGGTTCATGTGAGATGTGACTTGGGCAATGGCCTGAGACCTCTCCCCCAAGTATTTCCTGATAGTATTCTTTCACCCAATCTATTGCTTCAGTTTGCCTTTGAAGATGTGTGCTTTTGGGAGTTCCCTTCGTAGTTCAGTGGTAACGAATCTGACTAGTATCCATGAGGATGCAGGTTTGATCCCTGGCCCTGTGGCTCAGTGGGTTAAGGATCTGGTGATGCTGTGAGCTGTGGTGTAGCTTTCAGATCCAACTCAGATCCTATGTTGCTGTGGCTGTGGTATAGGCTAGCAGCTATAGCTCTGATTCGACCCCTAGCCTGGGAAACTCCATATGCCATGGGTGCAGCCCTATAAAAACCAAATAAGACCAAAAAAAAAAAAAAAGTTGAGGAAGGGTCATGGTCCTGACCTGATCACAAAAAAAAAAAAAAAAAAAAAAAAGTAAGATGTGTGCTTTTGAAGTAGACTAAGGAATTCTATTCCCTGGAGGGAAAAAACCCACTAGTCATGCCATATCAGTTTACGCTATAACCTAATGACTTCTGATTGCCATTTATGCAAAGAGCTCCAAGCTGGGAATCAGGAGACCGGAGTTTTAGACCCGCCTCTGTGGCAATGCACATCTGGGCAAATCCCACATCTTCTTTGTGTATCAGTTTCTTCACCTTTAAAATGATGAGATGACGATGAAGCTCTCTTACAGCTGGAAATTCTGACTTTGTGACTAGGTTATCACCTTGGCAATTTAGCACCCTGAAGGAACGGGAATCAGAAGAGTTCCATTTTGATGGATTTGAGCATGAAAGAGGAAAAACAGGCGGTAATTCATTCCCAGGTCAGGAGTGAACAGGGATTTTTTTTTTTAAGGATGAGATGCAAACATTGAAAAAATTAAAATTGGTGAAGAAAGCCGACGTCCCAAGCTTCTTCATCTTAAATGGTCATATATTTTCTTGAAGTAATTTTCCATTTTGATAATATTAATAACATTGGAATCTGATTGACTTTCCTTTTAAAAAATCTTTATTGGGTTGGATTTATTATTATTATTATTTTAAAAAAAGAAATCATGTGTTCCCTTCCTGATTACTGAACATCCTGCAAGATGCTCATTGTTAACAGATTGGAGCTTCTTCTTGCAGACATTTTTTCATGCCTATACAATAAATAAGGAGATTCATATATATTTCCACATTCCCCCCTCCCATAATTTGGTCGTTTTCATCTATTTCTATAACGGTATGATTCTCTCTGCCTATTTAAGAAATACTGCAGATGCACATCCATGTACATAGCTCTGAAACATTTTAGTAAACTTGTCCACGGGAAGACTCCAGAATGTGATACTGCCAGGCTCAGCACTAAAACATGCTGTCTTGTACCTCCCTTAGCCTGGTTTCCATAGAACTTGAGACAAAGGCTTCTGTGTTGGTATTTTCTCAGGAATGTGATCCCTGGGAGCAGGAATGAGAGGAGAGTGACATCCGGAAGAAAGGAAAGCCTATACCGTTTTACTGAGTTGTCCACTGCTACAGGTGGCTGGTTGCTTAAATCTGCAGAAGTTTCTGCGAAGCCACATGAAACATATTTCGAGACACATCCATTTAGGTGGGGGGTGGGGAACGTGGGAAAGGGAGAAACATTTAAGCATCTAGTTCTGCCCCCACTGATCAGAGACTTACCTCAAGAGATGGTCACTGTCCAGCACTTCTGGTTTGCACTCGTGTTGATCCTTGTGCTTATTCTTGTGGCATCCAGAGTTGTGTATCATCCGAGAAGCTCTTAGCAAGAGATAGGTCAACTTGTACCTGAGCCCACACTGAGTCACCACAGCTGTGACTGGAATAGGGTACGGAAGGGTCAGGAAGACGGGAAGCGGTATACAAATGGTTTCAGATACGCTAACAAACGGTCACAGAAAAATGTACCAATTTACACTTCCACCGACCATGCCAAAATGTCTTTTCCCTTAACAACGGTGCTTCCTCAATAATTTTTGCCAATATTACAGGTGAACATTGGCGTTATTTCTGTTTCCTTTGCCTTTCCACATTATTGAGGTTGAGTACTTTGCATAGTTATATTAGCCTTCATATTTTGTCTTCTGTGCATCACCTACTATAATCTTTCCTTTTCTTTTCTATTGGGTTGTTCTTTAGGGCCTCATTTTTTCAAACCAAGGAGACGATTTTATGTAGTTCATTTTCGTGGAGATTTGTAAGTCCTCTCCCTTACAGCCTAAAACACGAATATACTGCTTCCCGCTTGCCCAATTTTTATCACCATGGGCGAACGGATGACAGTACTTAATCACATACACATTTTTGTATTAGCAAAGTGACTACTATCTTTTTTTCAGTATTATAATCAGAACACATCGTCTTTCATATGTAACAGCAGATATAGTTTTTATTTAAGGATGAATGCATTCTACTTACAAATGCTTTCCAGAACAAAATCAAAGTTTAAAGCTCCTTTTACATTCTTTGTTCCTTGGGATCATGACAACATTTTTTTTTTCCTGGCAGAGAAATCTATTATCTTGTCGTCATTCAACTCCACTCTTATTTGCTACTTGTTAAATGGCTTCTGAGAGAATACAAGGACTTTTCTATAATCTGCTCGTGATTTCACTTCAGATCTAATAGTGCAACTGCCACATATGATCTTGTCATTTAGTTATCAACCATCCTAAGAAGTTCTTCTTGGTTCGGTTCCCTTATTCTCCAAATCTAACTTTTTGTTTTCTTCTGCGATTTTCATTGCCATAGTAAATCTTGAGGTGCCTGGAGTTTCGAGTGGAGCATACTTATTGCAGTAGTATTATAAAAAAATTAAAAAAAAACAGAAGGCGCTACTATATAATTTTGTAAATGGTGTGTTTGTGTGTGTAATTGTAGGAATGTTATATGATGAACCCAATGTTCTAACTATGGGTTAGAACAAAACGCTATAGAGAAGAATTGTATTGGTGCCATTTTTAAAAAGTAAGTGCATTCTGGAGTTCCCGTCATGGCTCAGTGGTTAACGAATCTGACTAGGAACCATGAGGTTGTAGGTTCGATTCCTGGCCTTGCTCAGTGGGTTAACGATCCAGCGTTGCCGTGAGCTGTGGTGAGTCCCAGATGCGGCTCGGATCCCGAGTTGCTGTGGCTCTGGCGTAGGCTGGCAGCTACAGTTCCGATTAGATCCCTAGCCTGGGAACCTCCATGTGCCGCAGGAGAGGCCCAGAAATGGCAAAAAGACCAAAAAAAAAAAAAAAAAGTAAGTACATCAGAAGATAGCACACCTCAGGATAGGTCCTGAGAAATAGGACCTATAGATAATTCCTTTTCCTGGCCTAAAGAGGTTGGTTTTGACTCAAGGAAAGATGACGCCCACCTCCAACTCCAGGTTTAAAGGCAATTCCATCTCCCTGGCCTGTAAATGGTTTAAGAGCGCTCTTACTTTCCAACTCTAATAAGACAAAAACACAAAGTCATGCTGCGGGGCTTCTGGGAAAATTTCCCTTTCCCTGAGAGAAAACCACAGGGAAAAGGTTTCTTCTTCTTCTCTGTGTGCTGGCATTCTGGATATTTTGCCTGATATGGTGGTACTGGGCTTGCTATCAGTTTGAAGATGAAGCCGATACTAAGGCTAGCAGAGAGGTGGCCATGCAAAGAACTGGGCCTCTGATGATATCAGTGAATTACTGAATCAACTGACCTTGAAAGCTGCCCTGCCTCTGGATTTCCTGAGAGACGATGCATTTTCTTCTTGCCGGAGCCAGTTCAAGTTGTGATTTCTGTTTCCAACAACCCAAAGCACCTAGGTAAATCAGTTCCTTCCACACTGGGTCAGAGGAAGGTAGGATTAGTGTGGAGAAGTATCTAGGTACACTTTTCCTTTTGAGGTCCAGAGAGATCTTGTAATGAAACTGACATATCATAGGACTTGCCGAGGATAGAGTCTTCAGAGATTTCCAAAATAGGATCACAAGACTCATACCCTGTTGAATTGTTACTCTTGCATAACAGCTTATGGGCTGTGTTAC
This sequence comes from Phacochoerus africanus, assembly GCF_016906955.1. Taxonomy (NCBI): domain Eukaryota; kingdom Metazoa; phylum Chordata; class Mammalia; order Artiodactyla; family Suidae; genus Phacochoerus; species Phacochoerus africanus. Next base: position 56,533,737 of record NC_062545.1, read on the forward strand.
TTTGGGCAAATCACTCTGAGCTACAGTTTTATGTCTGTGACATAGACATAATAATCATAATAAATATCATTATTCATATCTTTATTTCATAGCCACATATAAATTGTTATGAATTTTCTGCATTCTATTTCTCATTTGTAACATAGGTATAATAAAATCATGATAGATATAATTGTTATAAGACAATAATAATAATAAAGAGGTGTCATAAATATGTTACAGTTTGTTAAGAGGATCAAATAGGATAATACATGTGAAAGAAATATAGAAATACAAAGCACTTATAACTTTTAATTATTAATAATAATTAAATGTTTCTTTAATTCTAAGATTCCGTCAATTATGAGGTATGCTATTAAGAAATCTAAAATGCTATCAGTTTAAGTACAACTTTACACTGTGCAACCAGCAGCTTCTGGCTTTGACTTTCTTTTTCATGTATCCCAATGGATTTGGCAATATCTCCTTTTGTTCCCGTGGTTGGCAAGTAAAAGGTAATCCTTTTGTATGTATCTCTGGTGGGAGGGAAAAAAAAACCCAAAACTTAACTTCATCTATTTGTGGGTTTTTCCTTAAATCTCATAAAGCAGTTGGCTGTTGCTTTTCAAATAGATGGAATTGGGGTTATTTCTCCAACAGTGAATATTTGCTTCATCAATATCAAATTTATGCCCTAGTGCTTGGTTTTCATTCATTTCTGTGTACAAAGAACTTTTTCTATCAATCTCAAATTATTATATTATCTTCTTAAATACTTTTAAAATGACAAACTCCATGAGTGTCGTACCAACTGCATACCATTGGCTATAAGATGGCCAGTGTGAAGATATATGTCTTGGGATTAATAAAATAGGGTATTCATGATGTGACTACAGAGAAACAGAGGGGCCAGAGACAGAGAGATCATACACATTTTTTCCGTTGTCTATTTTCTTGAAGGAGAAGATTTGACTAATTGTGTAAAGATGTTGAAACAAATATGGATAAATGATTTTTTTTAAAGAGTTTTAAAGAAGGAGACGGTCTTCTCCTCTATTAAATTAGCAAACATTAAGAAAATAAAAAATATTCAGTTTGGTGCAGAAAAAGAGAAAAGGACAGTTCCATGCAAGTATTAATTTTCATGGAAGAAAGAGCTGAAGCCTGCCTGACTTTCCTTTGTACTTGGGTACCTGACAGAATAATTTCTTTGACCTTAATTTCTCTCTCGCATAGAAAATACAAAAAAGTAGAGGTAATGAGGTGGAGAAGAATATTAAGTGGCACCGATTCTCAGGAGAGCACCGTCTTTGGAAAGGCGCTTCCACTGTCACCCCACGTCCTGGGTGTGGGCAGGAGCCACAGCTTTGAATGAAGGGAAAACTACTCTTGGTGAAGCAAGGGGAGGCATTTTTTACTTGTTTTTCAAGCTCCCTTCAAGAGGCAGAAAGTAGCAGACAGAAGAAGAGAGGGAAAGGAGGAAGAGGGAAAGAGCCAGCAAGGTGGAGAGCTGCTAGGAGGATGAAATCCACCTTGATGTGGAGAGTGAAGCACTTTAAGAACAGGAGGGCATGTGTTCACCCTAAATCTGTTTGCTTTTCCTCTCCACTTGCCTCAGGACAGCCTCACTAAAGTCAGCTAAATCCACAAAGGCATGCTCTCTGGATTTCTGATGGCAGGTGTGGAGGAAAGCAAAAAAGAGCCCTAGGGGAGTTCCCGTCGTGGCACAGTGGTTAACGAATGCGACTAGGAACCATGAGGTTGTGGGTTTGATCCCTGGCCTTGCTCAGTGGGTTAACGATCTGGTGTTGCTGTGAGCTGTGGTGTAGGTTGCAGATGAGGCTCAGATCCTGCGTTGCTGTGGCTCTGGTGTAGACCGGTGGCTACAGCTCCGATTTGACCCCTAGCCTGGGAACCTCCATGTGCTGCAGGAGCGGCCCTAGAAAAGGTAAAAAGAACAACAACAACAACAAAAAGAACCCTAGGATGCAGAAGGATGGCCATGATATAAGGCACATGCAGGACAGATCTGTGGGAGATCAAAGTTGAAGCCCAAGCCCCCACCCACCTGCCTGCACTGCACTCCTTCCCAAGCCCCAGGGGCCAAGTCACTGAAGGCCTAGTGGACAAAACAAGGCCAATGAGTTTTTTGTTGTGTTGCTTTGTTTTGTCGTTTTGTGTTTTAGTTTTCTTAGGGCACTCCCCCCCTTCCCCCCCCCACCCCGGCTGTACATGGAGGTTCCCAGGCTAGGGGTCGAATCAGAGCTACAGCTGCCAGTCTATCCCACAGCCACAGCAACTAGGAACTTGAGGCACGTCCGCAACCTACACCACAGCTCACGTTGATACTGGATCCTTAACCCATTGAGTGAGCCCAGGGATCGAATCCGTGTCCTCAAGGATCCTTGTTGGGTTCATTAGGCACTGAGCCACGACAGGAACTCCCTGATGAGTCCCCCCCACCAAGTGTAACTGAGGAATTAGAGGAGAGGAATGATGGGGTGTGATTTACCATTTTATTTTTTTGTGTTTAAACATTTTTTAAAATTAATGTGTATATCACATGGCTAATTAGGGATGTTTAAACATTGCTTTTATTATTGTGCATGTCACATGGCTAATTAGGGAGTGAAAATACAAAGAAGATGGTGATGTAGCATTGTAAGCAAATTCCTTTTTTTGTTTTATTACCTTTTATTTTATTTAGTTTATTTTTATGGCCACATCCACAGCATATGGAAATTCCTGGGCTAGGGGTTGAATCAGAGCTGCAGCTGAGGCCTACACCATAGCCACCACAACACCGGATCTGAGCCATGTCTGCAACCTATGCCCCAACTCGTGGCAATGCTGCATCCTTAACCTACCAAAAGAGCCCAGGGATCCAACCTGCACCCTCATAGAGACAATGTCAGGTCCTTAACCCCCTGAGCCACAATGGGAACTCCTAATTTTTATTTTACATTGGAATTTGATTTATAATATTGTGTTAGTCTCAGGTGTACAGCAAAGTGATTCACTTATACATGTGTATATACCCATTCTTTTTCAGTTTCTTTTCCTTTATATGCTTTTACAGAATACTGAGTAATTTGCCATTTTATTTTTATCTTTTGCTTTTTAGGGCCGTACTTAGGCATGTAGAAGTTCCCAGGCTAGGGGTCCAACTGGAGATGCAGCTGCCACCCTATGCCACAGTCACAGCAATATGGGATCTGAGCCACATCTGTGACCTATACCATAGCTCATGGCAATACTGGATCCTTAAGCCACTGAGTGAGGCCAGGGATCAAACCCCTATCCTCATGGATACTAGTATGGTTTGTTACCAATGAACCATAATGAGAACTCCTGACTTACCTTTTTTTATTTTGGGGAGAAAATAATTTATTTTTATTTTTTAGTGATTTTTATTTTTTTCATTATAGTTGATTTACAATGTTCTGTCAATTTCTACCGTACAGCAAAGTGACCCAGTCATACATATATATATTCTTTTTCTCACATTATCCTCCATCATCTTCCATCACAAATGACTAGATATAGTTCCCTGTGCTATATAGCAAGATCTCATTGCTTATCTTGGAGAACTCATGTTCTCCAAGTCCATGAGTTTCTTTTCTGCAGAAAGGTTCATTTGTGTCATATATTAGATTCCAGATATAAGTGATACCATATGGTATTTTGTCTTTCTCTTTTTGACTTACTTCTCTTAGTATGAGAGTCTCTAGTTCAATCCATGTTGCAGCAAATGGCATTATTTTGTCCTTTTTTATGGCTGAGTAGTATTCCATTTATCTTCTTAATCCATTCATCTGCCGATGGACATTTAGGTTGTTTCCATGTCTTGGCTATTGTGAATAGTGCTGCAATGAATTTATGGGTGCATGTGTCTTTTTCAAGGAAAGTTTTGCCTGGATATATGCCCAAGACTGGGATTGCTGGGTCATGTGGTAGTTTTATATTTAGTTTTCTAAGGTACCTCCATTACTGTTTTCCCTAGTGGTTGTACCAATTTACATTCCTACCGACAGTGAATGAAGGTGGCCTTTTCTCCACATCCTCTCCAGCATTTGCTATTTGTTGACTTGTTAATGATGGCCATTCTGTGGTACCTCATAGTAGTTTTGATTTGTATTTCTCTAATAATTAGTGATGTTGAGCATTTTTTTCATGTGCCTGTTGGCCATCTGTATATCTTCTTTGGAGAAATGTCTATTCATGTCTTCTGCCCATTTTTCAGTTGGGTTGCTGTTTTTTTGCTGTTGAGTTGTATAAGTTGTTTATATATTTTAGAAATTAAGCCCTTGTCAGTTGCATCATTTAAAAACTACTTTCTCCCCTTCCATATGTTGTCTTTTTGTTTGTTTTTTTTTTATTATGGTTTCCTTTGCTGCACAAAAGCTCGTCAGTTTGATTAGGTCCCAATGGTTTATTTTTGCTTTTATTTCTGTTGCCTTAGGAGACTTACCTAAGAAAACATTTGTACGGCTGATGTCAGAGAATGTTTTGCCTATCTTCTCTTCTAGAATTTTCATGGTGTCTTGCCTTATGATTAAGTCTTTAAGCCATTTTGAGTTTATTTTTGTACATGGTGTGAGGGTGTGTTCCACAACCAATTTACCATTTTAAAAGACCACTCTAGCATCACATGGAGAAGAGACAGATAGAAACAGGAGGACCAAAGATGATGATAAAATGATGGAATAGCCATGGATTAAGACATAGGCAGAAGAGGTAGGAGAATGGTTATATTTTGAAGAAGGAACAGACAGCTTTGCAGAGGGATTATATATGAGATAGGAGATTAAAAGAAGGAAAAGGATCAAAAATGACACCAAAGTTTGTTTGCATAGTTTTTTTTGTTTTTTGGGTTTTTTTTTTTGCCTTTTTGCCATTTCTGGGCCTCTCCCACGGCATATGGAGGTTCTCAGGCTAGGGGTCGAATCAGAGCTGTAGCTGCCAGCCTACGCCAGAGCCACAGCAACACGGAATCTGAGCCACGTCTGCGACCTACACCACAGCTCACAGCAACACCAGATCGTTAACCCACTGAGCAAGGCCAGGGATTGAACCCGCAACCTCATGGTTCCTAGTCGGATTCGTTAACCACTGCGCCACGACGGGAACTCCTGTTTGCATAGTTTTTTGAAGAATAATTTATGGTTTAATTACAATTATAAAAGTGACATATGTTCTCCAGAAATTTTAAAGGATGCAGAAAAATTTAAAGAGACATAAATTACTCATTATCCCAGCACTTAGAAACATTTTATATCGTGTGCGTATATATGTGTATATATATGTATTTATATCCTGTACATATAGATACATATATGTATTTATGGGTAGTCTCAATTTTCTAACTACATATATATATATATGTAGTTAGAAAAGTTATATAGTTAGAAAATTGGGATATCAGATGTTATTTTACATCTATATTATTTTATAGACTGCTTTTTAAAAATATTTTATTTGGGGGAGTTCCCTTTGTGGCTCAGCAGAGGCAAACCTGACTAGTATCCATGAGGATGTGGGATTGATCCCTGGCCCTGCTCAGTGGGCTAAGGATCTGGCATTGCCATGAGCTACAGTGTAGGTTGCAGATGTGGCTTGGACCTGGCATTGCTGTGGCTGTGGCACAGGCCAGCAGCTGCATTTCTAATTTAACCCTTAGCCTGGGAACTTCCATATGCCACAGCTGCAGCCCTAAATTTTTTTTAAAATTAATTTTAGACTTATAAAATTAAAGAATTGCAGAAATACTAAAATTCTCAGATACCTTCAACCAGCTTGCCTGAACATTACCATTTTACGTACTACAATTATCAAAACTAGGAAACTAACTGGTTCACTTTGCTGTATGCCTGATACTAACACAACATTGCAAATCAACTATTCTCGAATAAAATTTTTAAAAACTAGGAAAATAACATTGGTGCAATGCTTTAATTAAACTATAGATATTATTCAAATTTCATAAGTATTTTTCATACATGATAATCTATTTTTTCTTTTTTTTTTTTTTTTTTGCTTTTTTAGGGCTGCACTCACGGCATATGGAGATTCCCAGGCTAGGGGTCTAATCGGAACTACAGCTGCCAGCCTACGCCACAGTAACACAGGATCCGAGTCCACTCTGTGACTTACACCACAGCTCATGGCAAGGCCAGATCCTTAATCCACTGAGCAAGACCAGGGATGAATCCACATCTTCATGGATCCTAGTCAGATCCGTTTCCACTGCACCATGATGGGAACACAGCTTTTTCTTTTTTAATTATAGTTGATTTACAATGTTCTGGCAATTTCCGCTGTACAGCAAAGTGTCCAGTCATAAATATATATATAATATATATTCTTTTTCCTACATTATTTTCCATTATATTCCATTCCAAGTGATTAGACAAAGTCATAGTCTATTTTTAAAATTCAAAAATCTTACCCCTGTATGTCTTGGATTTTGACCTTTTCTAGCTGTATTGAGAAAGAATTGACATACTTCACTGTGTAAGTTCAAGGTATACAGCATGATGGTTTGATTTACATGACTGTAAAATAGTTACCACAATAGGTTTAGTAAACATCCATTATCTCATGTAGATACAATAAAAAGAAAAGAAAAAAAATTTCTGCTTGTAATGAGAACTCCTAGAACCTACTCTCTTAACGACTTTACCAGATATTATACAGCAGTGATAACTAGAGTCATTATGATGTACATTATGTCTCTAATACTTACTTATCTTTTAATTAGAATTTTGTACTTTTTGACCACCTTTCTCCAATTCCCCCGTTTGGTTTAGATTATTTTCTCTAAATTTTCCTGGCCTCTGGCGGCCCTTTTCCATGTCCAATTTCATCTGAATGTCCTTCTCTTGAATTATCTTTTTAGTTCATTTTCTCCCGTGTCCTTATTTGAAAATATGTATCATTTATAGGCTTCACCTCTGTTACTTATACTTCCAAGCCATTATCTCACTTTTGCTTCCTTTTCTTTTTAAGGTTTTTCTTAAGCTAACTTTTCTCTTTAGCTTATCTTTTTTTTTCCTTCAAGCCTTGCTAAAAGTTTATGAGTAATAAATATCAGATATAATGGTAATACAAGAAAGATATTTTCTAAGATATTCTTTAGCTCATGAAGTAGGATTGGTTAGTAATTTTGATTTCATCATTGCATTTTTAGGTTCCTTAAATATATATCTCATCTCATCCCTACATCCTTTCTCTATAAGCCAACATCTAAGCCCACTAGCTTTTTTTTCTCAATTTTACTTTATTTTATTTTCCTTTTCGGGGGGGCTGCACCCACAGCATATAGAATTTCCCAGGCCAGGGGTTGAATTGGAGCTACAGCTGCTGGCCTATGCCACAGCCATAGCAACGCAGGATCCAAGCCACATCTGCGATCTACACCACAGCTCATGGTAACACAGGGATTAGGGATGAGGCCAGGGATTGAACCTGCATCCTCATGAATACTAGTTGGATTCATTTCTGCTGAGCCATGATGGGAACTCCCTTTCTTCTTCAATTTTAATGCCCACACCTGTGGCATATGAAATTTCCCAGGGCCAGGGATTGAATCCAAGCCACAGCCACAATCTGCACTGCAGCTGTGGCAATGCCAGAGAGTTTAAGCCACTGTGCCAGTCAGGGAACAAACCCGCACCTCTGAAGCTGCCTGAGCCTGCAGTCAGATTCTTAACCCACTCAGCCACAGCAGGAACTCCAAGCCTGTTAACTTTGTACCACATACAGCCATCTTTTCATTTTAACTCTTCAGGGAAACCATATCTTTTTGTATTTACCTTGTAGCCAGGTGAAAATATCCAGAAAACTTTTCTTTTTCCCCTTGTGGCAAATCATTTTCAGAGATTTGTTCTCTTCCTCTGCATTTGTAGGTAATGTTAGAAGTGTTAGAATGCAGGCTTCATCAAGAAGTATAAAATATATAACCTGGATTTTTTATCCAGTTTTCAAATCCCAGAGATGCTGCCAAGCTTTGAAAGCTTGGATATACATGCAAACTGAGCCTTTGAAACTTCTGATGTTTGCCATCCCTGATGGTTTACATCTGTCTCAGGAAAGCGCCTTTATTACCCTGAGAATGAAAACCATCCATTACAGTAAGTGGCCTGATGTCTTCATGAGGGACTTTAAAGGACATGAAGGAAATCTTGCCCAGTGAACCACAGCGATGGTGTGGGCAGTGCCAAGACACAGAAACAGCCAGAGACACAGAAGCCTTGGTCAGACTTCCCTAGTCAAAAAAAAAAAAGAAAGAAAGAAAAGAAAGAAGGAAAAGAAAAAAATGTACATTTTTTTTTTTTCCTGGAAACAAAAAACCGATGCAACATGTTGTGCCTGGAGGAGAGAATGAAGGTGCTATTTTTCCTTAATGACAGCACTGGGTTCTAAAATTGAGCACAGCAGGTAGGAAGAGCATGTGTAGACTTCAAAAGAAATCTAAATGGCACACAGGCACCTCCCTTAAGAATGAACAGAACGAAACGTGTTAGCAATTTTCTTTATGTTTCAACACCAAACAAGACATTCTGAGAAAAGGAACCTCCCTTTCTTGCCTCTCTCTGCCTTGATCTACTGTCCAGAAAGAGAGATTTGTCTCTGATGGATGTTGGGGACTAGGAAAAGCCAAACTGTCTGTGCTGGTGACTTCTCCCCTTCAATTAACTCCAAGCCTGGGGGTGCCTCTCCTGCCTCTCTCTTTGTTTCTATAATTGTCATTCATGTTTGCTAAATGTATCCCTATGTGCTCTTTACTGCAATGCACTGTTTCAAGATCATAATGGATTATTTTACTCCAGGACATTTCACAAATAAATCATGGAGATGGAGAAGTTCTATCTCCCAATCGTGATGCTATTGGATGCATTTGTAAGAGACCCTAAGAAAGGAGGTTTTTTAAAAACAATGATCAAATATCCAAAATCTAACAAGACATAGGCACCTCAGTAATATTTTGAAAAGATGTTTGTGAAAAGAAAATTTGATCTGCATAAATTAGAGATTCAATGGAAGAGAATAGAATTTATAAAAGTAGGTAGAGAGGGGAGTTCCCGTCGTGGCGCAGTGGTTAACGAATCCGACTAGGAACCATGAGGTTGCGGGTTCTGTCCCTGCCCTTGCTCAGTGGGTTAATGATCTGGCGTTGCCGTGAGCTGTGGTGTAGGTTGCAGATGCAGCTCGGATCCAGTGTTGCTGTGGTTCTGGCGTAGGCCGGTGGCTATAGCTCCGATTCGACCCCTAGCCTGGGAACCTCCATATGCCGCAGGAGTGGCCCAAAGAAATAGCAAAAAAAGACCAAAAAAAAAAAGTAGGTAGAGAGGATCAAGGATGATGTGAGAGTCCCAGTCACTGCTGGATGTAAGAAACCAGAGGCTGGACCCCAGCAGTTCATCAAAAGACAGTATTGATAGGTAATGAAAAACTAAAGATGAATATTCAAGGCTAGGTCATGATTGCCAGTGTGAATGTGGGGCTCAGAGGCATAATTCCAGAATTAGATGTTTAAGAAAAGATTATTTATTTATGGTTATATCTGCAAACGGATGATGAGTTTTGTAGAAGGAAAGAAGCATGTCAAGGGCTTGGCTGAGAGGCGTGGTAGAGAAGGCTTGGAAACAGTAAAGGAACGAAATCCTTTAATCCTCAGAGAGCAAATCATTTTGTCCAGAAAGTACATAAACGGAAGTTTCCAAGTTAGGATGGATTAATTTGGCCACAATCAGGTGACATGAAATCATGAAAAATTCTGTTTAGATAAGGGTGGGTGGATAACAATGAAAATATGGGGACAAAGACATGTAGATGAAACTGGTACCAAGATCATGCCGATAAATTAGAAATTAAAATGACTGGACGTTTCCAACAGCCTAACTGCACTTGTGTGAAGGTCTAGGGCTCCTATGGTAAGTCGCCCTCCTCTTCCCACCCCCCATAAAGGAGGGGAGTATAAATGCCCATTCTTAGAATCCCTGGCAATTTCATGACCTCCCTGTACATAGATATACGTCTTTCTCTCAGCTTTGCAGTGAGAAACTCCAGTCATCTGGTGGCTCTTATATCCTCAGAATTGTGGCAGTCATACTCCAGGCTGGCCATCGTGGGCTGTGCAGGCGTTTATTACATCTGTAAACCCAGCTGGATGAAGGGGCATGGCAAGGGAGATGTTGGAAATGGTGGCACACATAGAACAGAGGATATCTGATCTCCAGGAGAGCTCTTTGGCATCGCTTGTCCTCCTAAGTTACCCTATTTTCTTTTTCCCTGTGAGCTTTCTCAGATGCGGTGGACAGATGGTATATTGGGAAACAGGCTGGAATGAATGGAAAAAAAAGTGGGCGATACTTCAGTAGAAGGTGAAAAAGATGAGAGACTGAAGTGGACCAGATTCCCGTCTCCTAGATATCATATCGGCAGCATCTGTTTGTTTTGAAATCAATTTCCTTCTCATTTCTTCCTCACTAAGACTTTGTAGACCGCTTTCACTTTAGGGTTGAAGTGAAAAACATAGCGTGTGGGTTCTGGAGTGCCTCACCTTAATGAAAAAATATGGGCTTTAATATTTCCTCTGTGTTAGATGACTGGCTTAGCTCTAGATGTGATGAAAACAGATTAGCCAAAAGAACCATTCCACTGAAAGCAGATACCATTGGACGGAGCATCCATTCGAATGATTCAGGAGCTCACTTTCCCTCCAGCAGAGGTTAAAACACTCAAAACAGAAAGAAAAAGCAGTCATGGGGGTAGAGTGACAATTGTAGCTCCCGCCCAGTGGTTGAAATTTGTCATAACACCAGAAAAGTGTTTGCTAGGGTTATCACAATTAATATCAAGATTTAGCTTACGATTGAAAAATTACAATATTTTCTCTTCTGCTCTCCCAGAAAGCTGGCTAGGTGAACACTGTCACTGGGAAAGCAGATGTAACCTTTTGAAGGAGAGAAAAGCTCTAGAGGTGAGGATAGGACACAGGGGCAGGCACCAGGCGAGGACAGGGCTGACAGCTCAGCAGAGGGACCACTCTCTTATTCCTCCTGCTCAAGATGCCTCACACACTGGACTTTGGTATCCTATTTAAACATGGTGCAATTACTCTGATTATGACCCTGAAAAAAATGGCTTACCCACCAAATTGTACAATGCCAGAAAATAGAAATCTCTCTGGTACCTGGTCTTGTTCAGAATTGAGTTATTTTTCTACAATTACTTGATCTCTGTGTTAGTTTCTCAGGACGACTATCACAAAGTACCACCAACTGGATGGCTTAAACAACAGAGATATATTGTCTCACAGTCCTGGCACCTAGAAGTCCAAGAGCAAGGGGACGGCAGGGTGGGTTCCTTTCGAGGCCTGGGAGGGAGAAACTGTTCCATGCCCGTCCCCTAGCTTCCAGCAATCTTTGGCCTTCCCTGGCTTGTAGATGCACCCTTCCAATCTCCACCTTGGGCTTCATCTGGTACCCTCCCAGTGTGCATGTCTCTGCATTCAAATTTCCCCCTTTCCATAAGGAAACCAGTCATACTGGATTAGAATCCACACCCTACATCTCATTTTAACTTGATGAACTCTCTCTATATATGTCTTACTTCCATGTAAGGTCACATTTGGGTGTCACGGGGGTGAGGTATCCAGTATATTTTTTGGAGGACACAATTCAGCCCATAACGCCACCAAAGTTAGCTGGTGATAATTCAGCCATTTTTTTTTAGCCATCCTTAAATAGAAATAACCACTTGCCCCTGAAAATGATGGTCCTCACCAAGACTTTTAATGTAAATCTGGCTCTCAAATGACTGGTTGCAGATCCTTCTAGAGCACAGCTGTGCCTCTTCTGGACCTAAGGAGCAAAGGTGACAGTTACTGTGGTGTCTAATTCCATGCCTCCTTTGGATGTTGTTACCAGAGCTCCAAGTTCCTTTCCAGGGTCCAGTCTTTGCAATCAAAGGGGCGTTACCTCTTGAGGGGCTGTGTTGGGAGACATGTTTCTACAATATTTCCTTATCCTCTTTACTTCTATTTTCTATGCTGAAAACCCCATCTTGTTCTGCTTTACTTTACCCCATATTCCTGCTTGAAAAATAGTCGCAGTGCTGGTAAATGGCTTAAGCCTAAGAACAAAGACCTAAAGGCATAAGTTATTCTTGTGGTCAGCTGAGTGAGGACATAATGCGTTGGTCTAGGCACACCGGACCTGTGCAGATTGGCACGCCATTTGTACAGCATGATACATACGTCCTGTTAAAATAAGAGAAAGAGGAACCTCATGGCCCCAAGTGGTTTTTGAGCAGTAGTTAGCAGAATATGCATCAGCAAAGAGAACCAAGGTGCAAACCTAGGCAGGCGCAGATGGGCATGCCCTTTGCAGAAGTACAGTGAGGATTCTCTAGATGCTATGCATAGTTAACACCAAGCTTCCTCAAATGCTAATGATTGTTAAAAGCCTAAAGGGCAGAGTAAAAGCTTAACCATCTACCAGCTTTGTGACTTCTAAAATAATAAAAGAACTTTTAAAATAATTTAAAAAAAAAAAAACCTATATCCTGCAGCTATAGCCCCCTCCTCACTTGACATAATCCTAAAGAGCACAATAAAAGCAGTGTGGTTTCTTGAGGCAGGGATCTTGGTCCCTGAGACCTTGAGTCCCCCGGTTCCCACCTTTACTTAAGATAAATGTCTCTGTGTCTTGTTTTATGGTAACTTTTTTCCTTAGTTTCACAGCACCTGTTCTTCAGCCCTCACCTGCTGAGCTGGTCTCGGGGCAGGGCTGATGGTAATAAAGCTGTGACTATCAACCATGGAAGATCTACTTCTCCCACCAGTGATATCCCCTGCATTGCTGTTGTTCATGCTCTTTCTCTCGAGGATGGAAAGGACCTCATTGTGAATACCCCGATGGTGTCATCTCTCAGAGATGTTAAAAAAAAAAAAAAGCATCCCCTTTCTTCAGCTTGCTGTCCCCCTACTACTAATGGGAAAACTTCTCAGGACTGCAGCTGGGGATAGCTGAGGACATCATTTACTGTCTGTCCCTCTTCACTTGCTATTACCAAGGTAATGCAATTTATATCATGATGCTCTGGAAAGCCCACCCATTACAAGTAGCCTGAGAAACTCCCTCTGACTGGGACTTACAAGGAAGGAAGATGACGTCACAGAGATTCAAGGATGCAAAAGTGGTGTCACAGCATAGAGGAACTATTTAGGCATCAGATTGGTCATCCTCTTATTCTGGCACATCCTCCTCCTCTTGTACCTGGGCCTCACTCAGAAACCAGAATGCTAACGAGTTGAAAATAAGCATGAAGACCTTTGGCATCCACGTGAGATCCACACCTTGGGAGAACATACTCATCTGTGCCCCAACATCCATTACAGTTTTTCCTTTAGTTCTTCTCCTCCCAGTGCTTGCTCCTCTCCTGGCCCAGTGCTCAGCCACACAAACACTGAAAATGCCACTGTGGAAATACCACACAAACAATTCAGGGATTTAGGAAAAGGAAAGTCTAGATGGAGCCCCCAGACTGCTGGAGGGATTAGTTGTGGGGCCACAAACATCAATTTCACTGATCACTGACCTTCGATGTAACATATAACCTGAGTTCACCCAACCCGATGGCAATGAGGAGGCCCTGCAGGTATTCAGAGGTTGGTGCCTGGAGGTTTGGGAAACCATAGTAATAAAAGTCAAATGGTCTTCTTTATGTCTGTGGGAAGAAGGAAATATTTCTTGAGAAAAATGGCATTTTTCCCCTTCTATTATTCTTTTCATGAGTCAGATAGCTGTACCATGTAAGTTTAAAAAAAAATAGAGATGTAGTAAAAAAATAATACCACCAAAAGAAGAAAGCATATTTTAGCTTTGGCTTTTAAAACCTATATTGCAACCAATATATTTTGTTTTTATTATAAATACAAGGCAGTTATTTCTGGCAAAAGGAAAAAAAAAAGTGCTTACTATTTGTGCAGAGATTAAAAGCAGATAAAAAGGGCTGAATTGTATTATCATTCAGTGGAAATTGCTTGCTTCCCTTGATTGACATCTAGAATTTTTGCTACCCTCTGTTAGAAATTAACTTAGAATCCATAAAATAGATAAGCCAGGTTCTCAAGGTGAAGAGCAGGAGGCAGAAAGTTGAGTTGGTATATACTGTTTCTATGCCATCTATTTTCATGGTACTTAGAATGATTTCAGTAGGTACCAAAAAAAAAAAAATACCTTTGTCTCAGTGATAAATGAAGCAGAATAAGTCATGCAAGGAAATAAAAGATAAAAGACTCTGCTGGGAAGAGGTGAGGAGAGAGGCTGGAGAACTAGGGTTTTAAACATGTTCATTCTGATACTCCCCTGCGGCAGCTGAAAACCCCCTGTTGTCCAGGTAACCTCTGAACACAGAGGCTGAACAATACTTACCGAAGTGTCCTGCTTTGGGAAAGAGGCCCATAGTAGCTTTATTCTTTGTTCTGGTCACAGGAAAGAAGGAGGGGTGAGAGGTAGGCCTACTTGAGGAGCAAGCGATGACAGACAAGCTGCCCACGGCAGTGGGGGGAGGTGAGTTCCTCCCACTGATGATTATTGGCAAGAGGAAGAGTGGCTAGAAGTGAACCTTGTCACAGAAAAGTGCTGGCCATCTGGTGCAGTGGCTGAAATTCAGAAACCCTAAGAGGTAGGTCAAGCTCTAGTATTACTAGTCATGTGAACTTGAGCAGGTCACAGCTTGTTTTGCATCTCAGTTTCATTCTCTAAATTGATGCACTTTATTGGTGAGATTGGGCAGGTGAAGATTTGCGTGAACACACACACACAAGTAGCAAGCAGGAGCAGTGACTACTTTGTTGGTAGCTGGATTAATACCTGCATTCCCTAGTAATCCAGTGTGCAGCATGGTGCCTACTCTCAGTTAGGCTTAATGGATCTTCTCCTCCTGCTGAAGACAAAATCTTACTGCCACCAGTCCCTGGAGACCAGAACATGCAGTGTTTGCACCTGAATAAGAAACGTGCCTTGAAATATCTTTGAGCTTCCCATTTTGGGGAATGCTAATCTAATCTTAGTGGTAGGTTTTTAATTCTCAATAAAATGTTGGGTTTTTAATTCTATTGAGCAAATTAAAAGCAGGAGGTGATTTCATAAAATTCCAGCTCCACACAGTGACATTAATAGTAGTATTTTGACATGTAAAATTAGAGTTCTGAGACCAGGGACTTGACCCTAGGTCATTCTTTCTTGCACGTGAAGGGAGGCTGATGCCTTATATTGATAGAGAAACACTGTCGGCAGAGAAATGGAAATTATTGGTTCCTTGGGTACTTTACCCTGTGGAGCAATTCTAATTTACTATTCAAATTTAAGAGTATTCAAATTTAACATTTGAATAGGACATTCTCTCTCATTCCCTGGGCTTTCTCTTTTCTTTGTTACCAAAAAGACTTTGGGAATTCAGACCAATCCAAATGTTGAACAACATAGAAGTAGGTAAATGTGCTATGTCACATCCATACAATGGGACACCATGCAACTGGATGGGAGTTGATTGTGATGTAGTAGACTACATGAGGAAAACATCTGACAACACAGCGAGTAGGCTTTGATTTCATTTTAGTAAGACAGACAAAACCCATAGCAGGATGGGGATAAAAGCTCAAAATATATACGTACACACCGATGTTAACAGTAGTAACTTACACATATGAACTATTTATTTTCTTCTTTTCATTTTTTTCCATATTCCATATTTTCCATAAAGAATATAGAATCATTGTATTACTGCAAAGAAATCAATGTTACCTTACAAGAAATACAATTTTAAAAGGACTTATAAGTCTTTGGTTTTACTCATTAAAACTTA
The DNA here is from genome assembly GCF_016906955.1 of Phacochoerus africanus. Lineage (NCBI taxonomy): Eukaryota > Metazoa > Chordata > Mammalia > Artiodactyla > Suidae > Phacochoerus > Phacochoerus africanus. The sequence goes on from NC_062545.1 coordinate 56,549,592, forward strand.
ATTTCAATTCTAAAGTGAATCTTGGCAAATGTGCCACCTCAAACCGTGTTTTTCGGATCAAGCTATAGTGACCTGGAAAAGTACATGGTCAACACACAAAGTAGCATGGCACCATGGGCTTGATGACTGGGTCTGAACAGTAGCAGTAAGGTGTGAGGTATCTCCTGGAGAGGCTGGGAGAAGCCTGACCTGGAAGGCTCTAGCATGACCCCAGAGAGGGTCAGAGGGGTTCTCAAGGAAGATTCTTCCTTGTGCTGTAAAGGGGTTCAGAGTATGGCACCCTGAAATATGCCACTCTGGCATAAGAATGACTTTGAGCTGAAGGAAATTGAGAAAAAGCAGATACGTGATGAGCTGTCTGTTCCTGCCCCTCTCCACTTCCTGCCCCCACCTGAAAACGGAACATAAACTCCACTAGTGAAAGTGTCCCCTGCAACTCCCCATATCAGGAAGGGGATAAAAAGCCTTATCACTGGGGACAGGATGGCACTGAGAAAGAACCTACAAGTAAACCTTACTGACTAGCCTTTTATCTTCTGTTTGTTGCCCCATATATTTACCTTCCCACAATTTGCCTGCCCCAGAAGCTCAAAGTCCTTCTCTATTGTCTTGTCATTTATCTACAGATTTACTATTCTTTGCTGAGATGTTCTATAAGCCCAAGTTCCAGCTACCCTTTGACATACTCATCACTGAGTTCTCTCATGTATATGATGATGTATATGTTAATAAACTTCTATTTGTTTTTCTCATGCTAATCTGTCTTTTGTCAGTCTGATTTGCAAGATCCCATGAGAGAATTTAAGACAATGGAGGGGAATAGTTTTTCCTCTTATACAATGCCAAGATACAGACATCTTTGTGGAAACAATACATTCTCTCCCATAACAGCAAGTCCAGAAATAGTGAGATCCACATGACTGGTTGATTTGATCAAGAACCTGGTCATTCAGTCTGAGCTTTGCCATTCTGTGCTGAAAGCAAGCTGACTGTAACAGCTCCGCCACTCTATCCAGACATGACTCAGTCAGAAGAGAACAGGTACTATCTGACCCTGTGGCTCTGAGTGAGGATGACTTTCTCAGAGGCCTTCCACCAGGCTTCCTCTCTTGCCTCATTGGCTAGATTGAATCTCCATCACTGGCAAGGGGTCTGGGCTTACCCTTAGACAAATCAGGCCGCCTGGGGACAGGTGACTTTCCCTAAGACATTGTGTGGCTACACAGGAGCTTGGAGGATGCCTAACAAAACCAGGGTTCGTTAGGAACAATGAAAGGGTAATTGATTCTGGGTGGATAACAACAGTGTCTACCAGACCCTCATTCAATCTGAACTATTTGGATTCTCATGGTGGGTAGGAAACTGTAAGTTTCTTCTACACACTGGATGAGGATGCCAAGGATGGAGAGCTGCGGACTCACGCTCCAAAGATAGATGGAATCTGACACTACTTTTTTTTACATGACTATGTCACATGTGACATATATTTACTGTTAATGATTTGCATAACACGAAAGAATGCAGAAATAGGCTAAAAATACCTGTGCAGGAGGCTTTCCACTTGCTCCGCCAGACCCACGCTTCACCATTTTCTACACAATCTCCGCTCCATATGGGCAACATCAATTGGCTCCTTTACTTTCTTCCAGGAGGGGTCAGCCCATGTGGAGCCCTGGAGGAAGATGTAAAGACGGAGGAAAGTGTAGTTGGCCTGAGTATTTACTCCCCTGTCACCTTCCCTGAGTGGTCCTCATTGTCTGTGTCCCTTGACCAAAGTCCATAGCTCCTCTCAAAGCAGCCGTCATCCCACCACTCTCCCCTAGTGAGTTCCAGAAATTACTCTCTGCCCTGTCCCTTCAGTCCTAGAGATGGTGACAGTCCTGCTATTTTTAATCCCAGGGCCGCCTACCAACCATGAAGTTCCCACACAGTCTGTGCATAGCTTGGCCAATTATTAAACTCTCCTTAAATTGTTCTAATTTAAAGGCATTTAATTAATTTCACACTGCCCATTTCTACTTCATTTACCTGCCACAAAGGAAATGATACACATCAGTTTAATAAACATCCATCCAGAACATTTTTCCTACACTTACAAATGTATATATGTATATGTGTACATATGTGGAAATGTATGTGCATATGTAAACATATATACACATGTAAGATATGTACATATGTGTGTAAAAATACATACATATAATTGTTTTGTTTTTTAATAAATTACCATCATGTTATACATATAGATCTGTTCCTTACCTTGTCTTTCTTTTTTTTTTTTTCTTTTTAGGACCACACCCAAGGCATACGGAAGCTCCCAGGCTAGGGGTCTAAATCAGAGCTACAGTTGACAGCCTATACCACAGCCACAGTAACAGGGGATCCAAGCCATATCTGTGACCTACATCACAGCTCACCAGCAATGCCATATCCTTAACCTACTGAGCAAGGCCAGGAATTGAACCTGCATTCTCATGGATATTAGTCTGGTTTATAATCCATTGAAACACAATGGGAAATCGTTGTTCATTGCTTTTTCATGCAACAATCTGTTAGGAGATGTTTCCATATCAATCCATACTGATTTCTCTCTTTTTAATGGCTCAAGAGTATTCCTTAATATAGATTACCATAATTCATTCAACCTCTTATCAATAAACATTTATCATGCTTATAATTTTTAATTAATACAAACAATATCACAATGTCCTCTTTACACAAACGTATTTATGCATTTGTATAAATATTTCTTTAGGAGAGATTCCAAGAAATGGAATTGTTGGGTCGAAGAACATTGCTTTAAAATTTTGATAGGAACTGCCAAATCATCTTCCAAAAGTGTGTCACTAGTTTTTCACTCCTGCCGATGGAGGAAGATGGGACAATTTCTTCATAGTTGCTTAAATTGGTATGATCCATCTTTTTCATTTTGGGTGTTCAAATGGGTGAAAACTTTTCATTGTTGTTTTGATGTGCATTTTCCTGATTACTATTGTTGTTGAGCATCTTTTCATATGTTTATTGCCATTTGAGATTTTTTCTTCTGGGAATTTCCTCTTCAGCTCTTTTGTGCATTTTTTCCCCCTACTGGCTTGTTTGCCTTTTTTTTTTTTTAAGGAGCATTTTTAAACGTTCTGTACATTAATCATTTGCCTATTAAATACATGACAAATATTTTCTCCCAGTATGTTGCTTATCTTTTATGTTATTTTCCGGCCTACAGAAAATCAAATCAGAATTTTTTTTCAAGGTATGTAATCCAGGAGTATAAGAAAAAAAATATTTGTAGAGGTAAATTAAAGTCTCCTACCTCTATCATGTATTTATATTACCTTATTTTAAAAATTAGCATAATGTAAATTTGACAATTTTCCTTGGTCCTGTGAATTTTAATGCACATATAGATTTGTGTAACTACCACCATATTCAGGATTAAAAAAAAAAAAATGGCTCCCTCAGCACCTGAAATATTCTGTACTATCCAATTTTAGTCACACTCTCACCTCAACCCAGACCCATGGCAACTTCTGATGTGTTCTTTATCACTGTAGTTTTATCTTTTCCAGAATGTTATAGAAATGAATTTAGAAGTTGTAACATTTTTGAGACTGCTTTCACTGAGCATAAGGACTTTGAAATTCATCTAATGCCTTGCATGTATCAATAGTTCTTTCTTTTTCATTATTGGGTAGTGTTTCTTTGTGTGGATATAATACCTATTTAGCTACTGAAGTTTCATTTGGATTAGTTCCAGCTGGGGGAGCTTATGCTTAGAATTATCGTAAATATTTATATTTTAGTATTGTGATTTTTGTGTGAACAAAAGCAAAGGTTTTATATTTTTATAAGAAAATTCACATTTTCTAATGCCTTCTTTTAGTTGTACTTTTGCTGTCATACCTGAGAAATCTTTGCTTAGCCCCTGCCTACAAAGATTTTCACCTATGTATTCTTCTAAAGAGCTGATAATTATATTCTTTACATTTAACTTTTTCTGTAAGTAGTAAGGTTTAAGTCAAAGTTAATTTTTCTGGATTTAGATGTCCAATTGTTCTAACACTTTTTGTTGAAAAAACTTCTTTGTTGAATTGCAGTTGAACATTTATCGAAGTCAATTGGCCATAATTACATACATCTATTTCTTGACTCTTTATTCTGATCTATTGATCGATGTGTTTATTTCTTCAACAATACCATGCTCTCTTGATTACCACAGCTTTATCATAAATCTTAAAGTCAGGTAGTGTGATTCCCTTTTAATTTTCATTTTTATTCCTCAAATTTTTTTTTTTCTTTTGGCCATGCCCTCAGCATGTGGAAATTCCCAGATCAGAGATTGACCTGCACCACAGCAGTGACCCAAGCCACAGCAGTGACAATGCTAGATCCTTAACCCACTATGCCGCAAGGGAACTCCTTCCCCAAATTGTTTTGACTATTCTATTTCCTTTGACTTTACCTATCACTTTTAGAATTAACTTGTCTCTATTTCCAAAAATTTCTGCTGAGGTTAGTGTGAGGAGTATTGACATCTTTAATATGTTGAGTTTTCCAGTCCATGAACACAGTATAGTTTCTCTTTTTCTGGGGTTTAAAATTTTTTTTCTTTCTCAGCATTTTGTAATTTTCATTATATAGATCCTATACATGTTTTGTTAGACTCATACCTAACTATTTCCTTTTGTTTGTTTTTGGAGCTACTGAAATAATATATTTAATCTTTCACTGTTCATTGTTAATATGTGGATTATATTTTACAGTTTCCAAATATTGGACCAGCCTTAAATCTGCAGATAAATCTCTTGGCCATAGTATATTATTTTATTTTTTACTTATTTCTGTATTTAACCTGATAATATTTGATTGAGGACTTTTTATTAATTAAAAAAAAGACACCTTTTCTTTGGTCTATGTTTACAAAATATATTGGTCTGTAGCTTTTCCTCTCTTTTTCTTTTTGAAATGTCTGTCATTTTGGTATCAATGTAATGCTGGCCTCATAAAATGAGTTAGGAAATGTTCTCTAATTTCTGAAACATAATATGTAGAACTGGTGTTATTCTTTACATGTTTGATAAAGTTTATAACTACAAATTCAATTTTTTTCATAGTTATAGGACTACTCAGGCTCTCTGTCTTATCTTTGATAAGTTTTGATAGTTTGTAATTTTTGAGAAAATTCATTTTATTTAACTTGTCAAATTTATGAACACAGAGCTGTTCATAATATTTAATTATCATCCTTTTAACATTGGTATGGCAGAGGGATATCCGCTATTTCATTCCTTGTATTGGTAATTTGCATTTTGTCTCTTTTCTCTTTGGTCATTTTTGCTAGAGGTTTATTAATTACATTGATTTTTCACAAAACCAGCTCTTGATTTCCTTGACTTTTTCTATTTCTTAATAGAACTTACTTTTTCTGTTCACTGATTTCATCATTTGTCTTTATTATTTCCTTCCTTCTGCTTGCTCTGGATTTATTTTGTTCTTATTTTTCTAGTTTATAAAGGAAAAAGCTTAAGATTAGTAAATTATACCAGTTTTAAAAATATAAGCATTTAATGCTATAAATTTCCCTTTTAGCTACATCTTACACATTTTGACACTTTTAATTTTCATTTTTGTTTAATTCAAAATATTTTCTAATTTTCCTTTACTTACTCTTCAATTAGTGGATTTATTAGATGTGTTTTGTTTTGTATGAAAACACAAAAGACCTTGAATAGCTAAAGCAATATTGAAAAGAAAAAATGGAACTGGCAAAATCAGGCTCCCTGACTTCAGACTATACTACAAAGCTACAGTCATCAAGATGAATGGTACTGGTGCAAAAAGAGAAATACAGATCAATGGTACAGGATAGAAAGCCCAGAAATAAACCTAAATACCCATGGTCAATTAATCTATGACAAAGAAGGCAAGAAGATACAGTGGAGGAAAGATAGTCTCTTCAATAAATAGTGCAGGGAAAAGTGGACATCTGCATTGAAGAGAATGAAATTAGAATATTCTCTAACACCATATGCAAAAAAACAAACTCAAAATGGATTAAAGACCTAAATGTAGGCCAGGTACTATAAAACTCCTAGAGGAAAATATGGGCAGAACGTTCTTTGACATAAATCACAGCAACATCATGTTTGATCCACTTCCTGGAATAAAGATAGTAAAGATGCAAATAAACCAATGGGACCTAATTAAACTCAAAAGCTTCTGCACAGCAAAGGAAAGCTGTAGAAAAGAAAAAAAAAAAAAAGACAACCCATAGAATGGGAGAAAATTTTTGCAAATGACTCAACCAAGAAAGGTTTAATCTCCAAAATATACAAACAACACATACAACTCCACAACAAAAAAACAACCTAATTGAAAAATGGGCAGAAGACCTAAATAGACCTTTTAATAGAGAAGACATATAGATGGCCTGCATGCACATGAAAAAAAATACTCAGCATCACTAATTTTTAGAGAAATGTGGATCAAAACTATAATGAGGTACACCTTATACCAGTTACAGTAGCCATCATTAGAAAGTCAAAGAATAACAAATGCTGGAAAGGATGTGGAGAAAAGGGCACCCTCCTTCACTGTTGGTGGGAATTTAAATTGGTACAACCACTATGGAAAACAATATGGAAATACCTCAGAAAACTAACTATAGAACCACCATATGACCTAGCAATCCCCCTCCTGGGCATATATCCAGACAAAACCTTCCTTGAAAAAGATATATGCACCTGTATGTTCATCACAGCGCTATTCACAATAGCCAAGACATGGAAACAACCTAAAATGCCCATCAATGGATGAATGGATTAGGAAGATGTGGTACATATATACAATGGAACACTACTCAGCCATAAAAATGACAAAATAATGCCATTTGCGGCAACATGGATGGAACTAGAGACTCCCATACTGGGTGGAGTAAGTCAAAAAGAGAAAGACAGACACCATATGATATTTATATGTGGAGTCTAAAATATGATCTAGCTACAAAACAGAAAAGACCATGGACATGTAGAACAGGCTTATGTTTTCCATGGTGGAGGGGGAGAGAGTGGGATGGATTGGGAATCTGGATTTAGTAGATGAAAACACTTGCATTTGGAGTGGATGGGCAATGAGATCCTGCTGTATAGCACAGGGAACTACATATCTAATCACGTGTGATGGAACATGATGGAGGATAATGTGAGAAAAAGAAAGCATATATAAGTATGACTCGGTCACTTTGCTTTACAGCAGAAATTGACAGAACATTGTAAATCAATCATAATAAATTTTTTTTAAACTATCCTAGTATTTAGAGAGTTTCTTTACCCTTTATGCTATAGGTTTCTAGTTTGCTTTCATTATGGTCAGTGAATTTACTTTGCATAATGTTGAATATTTTTAATTTGTTAGAATTATAGTCTCTCTTGGTGAATGTTCCATATATACTTAAAAAGAATGCTTAGTCACCATTCGGGGGTAAATATCAATTGAATCCAGTTATTTGATGCTATCATTCAGTATTGCTATATCCTCACTGATGTTTTGTGTCTACCAGTTCAACTGATTACTGAAAAAGGAGTACTAGACTTTCCAAATATAATTGTGGCCTTAAGTTCTTGTTTTTGTTTCATCTGTTTTGATGCACTGATGCCAGCTGAACATACATATTTAAGACTGTTTTGTCTTATTGACCATTTTTTTCATTATAGATGTTTCTTCTTATCTCTGGTATATTTTTCTGACTAATATTAATGTATTCACACCAATTTTCTTCTAATCAGTGTTTTAAAAGTGTATTTTTTATCCTTTGCCCATAAATTATTATATCACATCATTTTATTTGAAATATGTTTCTTATCCACTTATATCATTGTATCTATATTTTTTATAGCCAGTGAACAGTTGGGCCACATTAAAAAAAAAACATTCTGACAATCTCCATCTTTTAATTGGAGTATTTTTACCATTTACTTTTAATGTAACTGTTTATATCTTTCTGTTTAGGTGTGCTACTTTATTGTTTGTTTTCCGTTTTTTCCTTTGGTTTTTTATCCACATATTTCCCCTTTCCTACTTCCCTTTTGGTTTCTTGAAAATTTTTCTTTTCCATTTATCCTTTGTTCTTTTACTATATTTCTTTCTTTAGTTTTTTAATGGCTGCACTTAATTTTTCATAATTTACTTAAAATCAACATTTTTATCACTTTGAATAAATTGTTGAAACTTACCACCATATAGATCTCTCCCCCTCTTTATGTTGAAGCTGCATCATATAGGACATCTGCATACATTGAAAATGCCATCTTTAGTGAATATTTAAACCATTCTTATGCACATTTGTTTCCTTACAACTTTATAATCAGCTTGTCAATGTCTTTAAAACATTCATCTGGGGTATTAATTGGAATTGCAATGACATTATCACTATTTGGAGGAGAATTACCATTGCTTGATAAAGTGCTTGGCACATAAGAGATCCTCTGTTAATATTTGTTGAGCGAATGAGCAATTTATATTACTGAAATTTCCCAAAGATAAACATGTTATGTCTTTCCATTTATTTATATATTTTAAATTCTCTTTTTAAAAGTATTTAGTCTATTTTTATGTCATAATAATTAATCTACACCTGGCTGGCTCAAGTTGAGCCAGCCATAATACTCTGCCTCCCTTGGCCATAACTGATATATCCAAGGATGGACATCTGACCCATGTAGTGACAATCAAAATTACTACCAGACTTAAAAATTCAAGACCAGAGAGAACAGTTGTAGTTTCTCTGAGCTGCTGTATGGAGCGAAAAGCAGGGCTCTGCCACTGAGGACAGATATGGTGCTGTTCCATGTAGGGGCAGCCTGCCAAAAGCGGGAGAGAGAGACTTGGGGCCATTCTTTTCTTTCTTGGCTCCAGTTATTCCAGGAGCCCAACTGAACTCTCCTCTTCTTGCAAGAGAATGACAAAATCACCCTTTCTAAACTGATTTTGCTCAAGTTGAGTTTCCTGTCACTTAAAACCAAAAGAATCCTAACTATTATAAATATCTATAATGATTCAAAGAGGGTTATTTCTAAAGTGCCAAGTAAATATCACTAGAAAATTTCTTTCATGAATAGGTAATGACTATTATCATTATAATTATCACCTAAGAATTGATATATAAATGGTAGCTTTTAAAGTATTTAAGACTCTTTTCAGAAGTCATTTAAACATTTTCTTTACAATCTTGTCCAACTTAACTAGCCTAGCAAATGTTAAATAGTGAAAATCCATCAAAAATAAATTCAGGATATCCCTTGTCAAATTATCTAAAATTATGAATTAATTAAATATTACAGTGCTAATTTTTCCAGGTGTTAGAATAAGCTACCATAATTGGAAACTACAGAGATTTTCTAAAAATATAAGAAGTCTTACAAACTGACAAATTATAGAACTGACAACTTACTATTGATATCATTATTCCGCCAATATCATTACTCAAAATGAGAGGCCAAGTTAACTTTTAGCAGTTAACATTCTAGGATGATAAGGAAGAGCCTAGTGAATTACCTGTAATGATCTATGCACGCTCATTGGCCCCCTCTTCTCATAGCTGGCACTTCTTATTTCCTCCTACAGTCTCTGCCTCCTCCTGTACCCACACTCACTCAGATTCTGAAGCTAACCCTATTCTTGCTCAATTTTAGGAAAGATGTAAGAAGTCCCTCATCAAAGAATGGAGGTTCATGCTTAATCAGCTTTAAGCTTACTCTTGCTCTGATTTGTTCCCTATGATGAATTTAAGGCCATGTTTTAACTCACAGAAGCCTTTGACAAAGTTCCTTGGATATTGAGGATGAGGAGCTGGCCTAACTCTGCAGGCACTTAGGTCCAGAGCCTTGACCCTAAACCCTTGTCCTTGTGTCTGAGCACCATTGCCTTTGCTACAGTTCCTTGATGCCAACTGCCTGACTGTTCTTTCCTCACCACCACACTTCCTGGTTGTTTGTTCACCCACCTGCCAGGACATCCTCCTGCTGCAGAGTAACGTGTATGCTGTACACTCATCTTCCATCTTCTTCTGGAACTTCCCTAGTTCCTTCACTCCATCTACCATCACAGGAGCATCCAGACCCCAGAATCAAGCCCTCCATCAGCTGCTCTGTAAGCTACCCACTCACCCTTAGAACCAGCACATCCTGAAGACCTGTTTTTCACCGACAATGCAGGTTTTTTCTTAACTGAATCAAATTGTTTCTATACCTGGAAACTATGTCACTTTCTGTGAGCCTCTACTGTAAGATTTGACAAATGTCATTATAATCATTTACCCAGGGGACTCTAAAGCTCAGGCACAGCATTTTGTTCAACCCTACATTCCAAGAGCCTAAGCATACTTCTAAACCTTCATAGATACTCAATATACATGTATAATAGTAAGTTATTATTATTATTGAAGTGGAGTAATGCCTCAACATTTTTCTGTATTTAATAGTATCTCCACCTCCAGATACCCAGAAGAACTGGAGTTCACTTTTGTGACTGGTAATCTTGAGTGATAAAATGATCTCCCCCTCCAAATCACCACGCTATCCATGAAAAAGAAACAAGACCACTATTTCACTCCATCTAGATCTGTCCTGAATATCTGTAAATATTCTTCAGACCACAGCAGTAGGGAGTTCAAGGCCAATACTGCATTCTACTGACCTAATTCAGTGTATATCTTTGACCTTTTGCTTTTGAGCATTCAGCTACTTTATAACAATTAATTCTGATATATGGGGTATCCTAGTGATGACATTAAAGCATTAATGATAAAATGTCAACAACCATTAAGAATGATAGGAATGTATGGCATAAAGGAATAGATGATGTGAAGGTTAAGAACACAGAAACAGAGTCACACCTGTGATTAAATCCTGAGTGTGACTATATAATATTAAGTTAATATTGACTTAACCTCCATAGACTCAGGCTTGTCCTCTTCAGAAGGGGACATGATTAAATGAGGTAGAGTATTTAAAGTCCCAAGCATAGTGCCAGATTAGGCACATAGAAAGTGATGTTTAAAAAAAATAAAATAAAAGAAAGAAAGCTATTGCTTATTGTTGTTTGCTATTATAAGCTTTTAGAAGCAGTGACGTTTCTTTTCTTTTCATCTTGGCATTTTTAAGTCAAAACTGTGTATTGCGCACCTTGCCAAATATGAAACACTAAGCAAAGTGCTCTGGGGAATAAGAAGCTGTAAAGCGCATGGTGTCTGCCTGCTAGAGTTGATAATTCAAGGGAGGGGTAGTACGTGGGAGAAAAACTACACATGGTGATGAATAGGAGGTCCTCCCTCAAAAGCCACCAACCAGATACTCAGAGTTTTAGTAGGTGGCAGGAGAGAAGACACATGACTCAGAGGGAACAAGCCCTGTGCGCTCCATGCAATGATACACATGTAAGAGATGTCCCATCCAATGCCTGCTCTTTGCCCGATACAAGGAATGTATTGGTAAGAAGTAGCTGCTCTAAAAAAAAAATGCCAATCTGAGTAACTTGAAGGATTTTTTTTTTTTCTGCTTCTGCTATTTATGATTCTGCCACAGTGATGCTTAATTGTACGGTATTTTTTCAGAACATGTAACGGGATCCTTGCAAGTCTGCCTAATAGGTACTCATTAATTCAGCCAAGCTAAACGAACTGTAAATGAAACTGACAAATGCTATTATCCCCCTTGCTATATTTTTCTTTTTATATCCAGCAGAAGATAGTTTGAGGATCTCAAATCTCCTTACACTGTGCAAGGAGCCAGAGGGCCACAGATAATTAATGTGGAAGGTGCTGAATCCATTTCTCTTTCATCTTTAATGTGCAGTAAAAGCCACTGGAATATCAGTCCAAAGGCTTCCATTCAATAGCCTTGATGTCCCTTTAAAGGGCTGGGATTTAATTATCCCCTTCCTATAGCCTCCCCTTCCTGGCCTGCCGTGAGAAAGCACTGGCTCCATAGAGGAGGGCTTGCTTTCTGTGGTACTTTCCCTAGAGAGGGGTGAAGCTTTTGCACCCACGTGGGTGAGTAGGAAGAGAGGTGCTTTGTGCCCTTGGGGATGAGGATGGCTATTTTCATTGGTACCGGGATTATGAAATCTGTGCTAGGTTTAAAACAGAATCTGAGTTTGTAGTTGACCATGGGACAAGTTGAAGGACTCAGAGCCAGTCCTGCCCCCATCTTAGAATGGCAGGTCCTCGAGTTACAGCATTCAGTATTTACTCTAGGTTCTCCAGATCTGCTCTTTGTTGCCCTCCTTTTCAGCACCAGAGCCTCTGGTAAGGGCCAAGCACTGGGCAGTATTGTTCTGCTTTAGTAGGTATTTGTCTGTCAATATTCCTCTAATCACCACCATCACGACATCCTCACGATCACAGCCATCATTTATCCTGTGCCTATTTTATCCCAGGCGTGCCATGTCTGGGCTGGAGACGGTGAGTACACAGAAGCTGAAACACAATTTTAAAATCATTTGCAGCAGTTAGAGATGAAGCAGACAATTCTAAACGATTTATCAAAACTCTTCAAGCCAAGCAAGTTGTTTTTCACTAGTCAATTTCTAAAGATCCAATTCCGTAGATTAGCACAAAATAATTTGTATTGGGGCTTGAAATGCACTTTGTACTTTTATTTCAATGTAAATATGCCCATTATTCTGGGCATTCTGGAAGGCTTCTGCAGTGGTTTGAATGTTTCTCACTCCCCAAAATTTACATGTTCTGACGCCCAATGTGATAGTCTTAGGAGTCAGGGCCTTTGGAGACAGATGATGAGGTCTTTGGGGTGGAGCCCTGAGGATTGGGGTCAGTGTTCTTCTAAAAGGGACCCCACAGAGCTCCCTACCCCTTCCACCATGTGAGGACACATTGAGAGGTTGGCAGTCTGCAACCAAGAAGAAGGCTCTCACCGTGTCATCTCCATTTGCCCACCTCCAGAGCTGTGAGAGTTTGTAAATATTTGCTGTTTACAAGCCACCCAGTCTGTGGAATTTTTTTACAGCAGCCCCAAAGGACTAAGAATGTTGCACTATATCAATGTTTCTATCTAGAGAAGCTGGAGAAACTGTCTGGCTTCCAAACAACCTCCTTGATGCTGACTAGCTCCCCACCTTCCACCTTGGCAGGGATGGGTACACTGCCTTCCAGACGGGCCCAACCTCCCCTGAGACTTGGTGGTCTATGTGGCACATGTCTGGATGCCTGCCTGGGGCACAGCCAGGCTGGGAAAATAAAGGGAGGAAGGCAATCACACCTTCCCAGGGAAAACAGGTATTGTGAATGGATGACTATCTATCTATCTATCTATCTATCTATCTATCTATCTATCTACCTATCTATCTATCTCAAGAGATATATACTTCGATGCAATTTTCTGCCATTGTCTCAAATCCTCTTGCAGAGATTTTAATGGGAACGGTGTTTTCTATACTCACAGTTGGACAGTCCAGGTTCATTACAGAGCGTTCACTGGTGCTGTTGGCTCTCTTGGCACTTAGGTCTCCGTCTAAACTTCTTCCCGTGTGCAATAGAGATGCTGCCTTTCCTTTGATTATGTGATGATACCTGAGTTACTCTTTGCTTAATAATGACTTCTTGAAACCACCTGTGGCTACCAACGAGGATTTGAAATTCAAATACACTTACCCAGCATAGAGCCTTTTCTTATTTAAAATTGCATGCCCTTCCAGCTTATATACAAAACAGAAATAGACCCACAGACATAGAAAGCAAAGTTATGGTTACCAAAGGGGAAGGAGTCGGGGGATAAATTAGGAGTCTGATATACATACTTCTATATATAAAATATATGAGCAACAAGAACTTACTATATAGCTTAGGGGACTCTACTTAATACTTTGCAATAACCTATAAAGGAAAAGAACTAAAAATGTTATATATACTATATATATATATATAATTGGATCACTTTGTTGTACACCTGAAACTACTACAATATTGTAAGTAAACTATACTTCAACAAAAAATAGTAAACAATAAAGGACAATAAAATAAAGTAAAATAAAAAAAAATAGGAGTGAGTTCCTGTCGTGGCACAGTGGTTAATGAATCCCACTGGGAACCATGAGGTTGCGGGTTCGACCCCTGGCCTTGCTCAGTGGGTTGAGGATCTGGAGTTGCTGTGAACTGTGGTGTAGGTCGCAGATACGGCTCAGATTCTGTGTTGCTGTGGCCCTGGTATAGGCCGGTGGCTACAGCTCCGATTAGACCCCTAGCCTGGGAACCTCTATATACCTTGGGAGCGGCTCAAGAAAAGGCAAAAAGACAAAAAATAAATAAATAAAATTTAAAAATAAAAATAAAATAAAATTGCACTTCTTCCAGTTCCAAGCATGCCTATCTCCCTTCCCTAGTTTTCTTTTTTCCCCAAAAAATATGTTATCACCATCTGATGTATTACATGTTTCATTTGTTTATGGGTGTGTTTTCTGGGCCCTTACCCCACTAGAAATAAGCTCTTAGAGTAAAGAAATTGTCTTGTGTTGACTCTTGTGTCCCCAGCATTATCATACTATCTGGCACATGATAGGTATTTCATAAATAATTACTGAGTAAATAAGGAAATTTTTTCATGACCATTTTTCTTGGAATACAAAAGTAGTACGAGATGGATGGGAATTCTTAAAAGTGTAGGAAAATGTCAAGAAGAAAAACCACCACTCATAACACCACCAACCAGAAATGTTAATATTGTGAAATAAATATGTCCAATTTTTTTTCTCAATTTGTTGTGGATAAGATTAGGATCACATTGCATGTATTGGTTTGTAACCTGTTTGTCACTTGTAAGCAGTTTTTCATATGACATTCTCTCCACTGCACAGTATTTTGTATTGAAATATAGTTGATTTACAATATTGTGTTCAAGTTTACAACAAAGAGACTCATTTATATACATAATTTTTCAGATTATTTTCCATTATAGGTTATTACAAGATATTGAATATTATTCTCTGTGTTATGCAGTAAATCCTTGTTGTTTTTCTATCTTAAGTATAGTAGTGTGTATCTGTTAATCTCATACTCCTGATTTATCCCACCATCCCTCCCTTTCCCCTTTGATAACCGTAAGTTTGTTTCCTATATCTGTGAGTCTGGCTTTTTTTGTATATAAATTCATTTTTATTGTTTTTTAAATTCCACGTATAACTGTTATCATATAGTATTTGTCTTTCTCTGACTTGCTCACTAAGTACAATATTCTCTAAGTCCATCCACGTTGTTGCAAATGGTAATATTTCATTCTTTTTTATGGATGAGTAATATTTCAGTATACAAACACACACACACCTCATCTTCTTTATCCACTCTGTTGTATTGTTGTTTGTATTGTATTGGACAAACTTTGGTTGTTTCCATGTCTTTGCTGTTGTAAATAGTGATACTGCTTTGTATTAGTGACTGCATAATAGCCAGGAGCATAGTCATGCTGTATTGTATTTAATTTATCACTTGTCGACTATTGTTTTATTATGGGAGACTTCTTTGCAAATCCCTTCTGCTGCCACGTATATAGCTCTATTTCTCTACAAGAGGCATGAGGGATTGATAAATGAAACAATTTCTAATATTCTTAAGATTTGCCATAGACCATGTACCTTTTCCTAGAGATAACTTCATCAATGCTATGAAGTCAGAGAATGTCTGAAAATTCCATGGGTAAAAGTTCCTCTTTGTTGAAACAAATTTGCTCATTCATTTAATTCCTTACCTTTAATTTCTTTGTAAAAGAAGGGAAAATCTTCCCTAGGTTGTCCCAAATGAGGTAAGAGACTTGCCCTTAATTTCTGTGTAGGGAAAAGCAATAGCCTCAGTAAGAGGATCAGATCATCCTCCCTTTCCCCCTTGCAGTGGCCGCTGGAGGCTGGTAGAGAAGCAACTGAGGCTCAGTCAAGGTTGCCAAGGTCACCTCCATCACTAGGTGAGGTTCTCTAGGGCCAGGAGCACAAAGGTAGGATAGATTTGCTATCTTGGGCCAGGGACAGAGGCAGTGGGGATGAACTTTGCTGGACACTACATCTTATAGGAAGTAAAAGCTTTTAAGGAGGGGTCTCTTGTCTGCTAGTGTCTTGCAATTTCTGTTTGTTTCTATCCAAAGAATGTGATCTTATCCAGGGAATAAATTATCCCTAATTTTAGTAGCCCTCTAATGGGGTGGTTTCAAATTTTTCATGTTTATAAATAGCACTGCTTGATTTTTCTCTGTAAAGCATTTTTGTGCATATCTATGATTGTTTTCTTAGGGTAGATTTCTGGAAGATGAATTAATAGGTAAAAGGATATTGAGGTTTTTTAAGGCTTTTAATCATATGCTGATGTGTCCCCAGAAAGCTTATGCCAGCAAAAGAATGCCTCTTTTCCTACATCCTCACCAATATTGCCAATTATCTTCTTGAAAAAAAAATTTGTAAGTATGTCTTTTGTATATATTTAAAAGGACCATAGAGAGGTTTAAACTCATTAGACAGCATCATTTCTCTACATGTGGGTTTCGTAGACCTCAGATGGAATTGTGGTGAGACTTGAAACAAATGGTCCCGGAGGAGTCCATTAGATGGCTTTTTCTCTGGCCTCATGCTATATTTTCCAAGTATTTCCCTTATATTACGTATACTTCCAAGGTAGGTAAAAATCAAAATATTAAAAAGTAGGTAATTTTAAAAGTGAATTGGATCATGGCTTTGCTATTATAGTCAAAACCCAAGTCTAAGAACTTAGATTTTGGGACCAAGCGTAGAGTTTCTCTCTATGAAATAGAACGTCTTACTCTGTTCGTGGGAATGTAAATTGGTGCAGCCATTATGGAAACAGATTGGAGGTTCCTCAAAAAACTAAAAAGAGAATTGCCATATGATCTAGCAATCCCACTCTTGGGCATATATATGTAGAAAACCATAATTTGAAAAAATACATGCACTCCAGTGCTCACAGCAGAACTATTTACAATAGCCAAAACATGGAAGCAACCTAAATGTCCATCGACTGGTGAATAGATACACAAGATGGGTTACAAATATAAAATTGAATATTACTCAGCCATTAAAAAGAATAAAACAGGAGTTCCTGTTTTATCTTAACCCAGTGCATTGGGTTAAGAACCCAATATAGTGTCTGCAAGGATGCAGGTTCAATCCCTGGCCTCATTCAGTGGGTTAAAGATCCTGCGTTGACACAAGCTGCAGTGTAGCCCACAGATGTGGCTCAGATTTGGTGTTGCTGTGGTTGTGGCAGAGACCTGTAGCTGTAGCTCCAATTCAATCCCTAGCCTGGAAACTTTACATTCCCACGAACATCTGCTGCGAGTGTGGCCATAAAAAAAAAAAAAAGGAAATAATACCATTTGCAACAAGAAGTTGAACCTAGAGATTATCATACTAAGTGAAGTAAATCAGAAAGAGAAAGACAAATACCATATGATATTAATTGTATGTGGAATCTAAAGTATAACACAAGTGAACTTATCTACAAAAGAGAAATAGGTTTACAGATATAGAGAACAGACTTGTGGTTGCCAAGGGGGAGGGGGTTGGAAGAGGTATGGAGTGGGAGTTTGGGGACAGTGGATGCAAACCATTATATATAGAAAGGACAACCAACAAGGTCCTACTGTATAGCACAAGGAACTATATTCAATATCCTGTGATAAACCATAATGGAAAAGAATATGAAAAAGAATGTATATATGTGTAACTGAGTTACTTTGCTGTACAGCAGAAATTAACACAACATTGTAAATCAGCTATACTTCAATAAAATAATTATTTTAAAAAAAGAGTTTTGGAGTTCCCACTGTGGCACAGCAGAAACGAATCCAACTAGGAACCACGAGGTTGAAGTTTCCATCCCTGGCCTCGCTCAGTGAGTTAAAGATCCGTCATTGCTGTGAGCTGTGAGGTTCCAGATGCAGCTCGTATCTGGCATTGCTGTGGCTGTGGTGTAGGCTGGCAGCTGTAGCTCTGATTAGACCCCTAGCCTGGGAACCTCCATATGCCGTGAGTGTGGCCCTTAAAAAAAAAAAAAAGTGTTCCTCTCCATGGGCAACACTATAGGGCTCTTCGCTATAAAATGGGGCCTATGTTTGCAATACAATTTTCCTGAGAAATTTTGCAAAACACAATGTTTTAAGCAGCATATGTACATTTATTTTTCTGAGAACAACCTAAGAATTACGGATCTTGGCTTTTAAACGGGATGTGTAGATTCTTGGTGTTAGCTTTAGCTTCCTAAGGCTAATATTGATTGCGTGACCAGGGAATCTTTTTGTTTTGCATTTGCCCTCTTGGGAGTCGGTGGGGAGTTCAGATTCGTCCAGCTCTCTGGTTGCTTCTTGGCATTCACTGGTGCTGGCAGCCCTTCTCTCTGCCTCATCAGCCCCAGCTTGAACATTCATGAGGCTGACTTCTCCTTACATCTCCTTTAAGATGGTCTGAAATAAAGTGGCCCTAATTTAAGACTTATTTCGTCTGTAAAGTGAGATTGCACATCTCAAGCCCTCTATTATTGGGTTTGAATTAGTAAAGCTTTGATATCTTTTGTTTGGTTTTGATATTTGATATATCATCTTATGGAGAATTAAAGGTATTTTTAACTGGTGTGTCCACAGCTACCATGCATTTGGTTTTCCAATTTTTTTTTCTTGTCCATTTTAGGGCCGAACCTGGGCATATGGAGGTTTCCAGGCTAGGGGTCGAATTTGAGCTGTAGCCTGCCAGCCTATGCCACAGCCACAGCAAGGTCAGATCCAAGCCGCATCTGCAACCTACACCATAGCTCACGGCAACACTGGGTCCTTAATCACTGATCAAGGCCAGCACTCGAAACTGTGTGCTCATGGATGCTAGTCAGATTCATTTCTGCTGAGCCATGACGGGAACTCCTGGTGTTCCAAATTTAACCTGTCTTATTTTCATCTAGGACCTGGAAGGCTGTCCCTTACATGGTGAACTTCTCAAGTCTATCAGCCTTGGTTTAGGAATGTTGCAGAAAGAATTAAAAATGCTATTCCCTGACTCACAACCTCAAATTCTCAAAAAGTCTCTAACCATATTGTGATTTGAAGGATGCTGTCCAACCAAAAGCATTACCCCATTGGCCTGAAATTCCAAATATGCTCATTCATTTTTTCATCTAAGACAGGCTTGCCAAAAATTCCTATTAAAATGAACATCTTACCTTTGATAACATATTCGTGTTTAATAGGTTATTGTGTTCATTCAACAGAAATTAGGGCCCTAAGGGAAAATGGGACCGTATGGATATTTTGAAGAGGGTAGGAGGGGTGTAGAATGCAGACTATAGGAAGTACAGGTCCAAGAGGAAAGCTGCAGTGACACCCCAGGAGAACCCCTCAGGCAAGCATCAGAGGGGACAGAGCATAACACGAATACTAACAATGTCCCCCTTTTATTGAGCATCTAATATGTCTCAGGAAAGCTATGTAATTATTGTACTTATTCAAATTCATATGGCATTACAACCTCTCTGGTAAACATGTGTGATTACTTCCTTGTTAGAGGTACAGGAAGTGAGGCTTAGCAAAGCCCAGGATGTGGCCCAGCTTTGAGATGCTGGTAAGTGTAGGAGCTGAACTGGAAGGGGTATATTGCCAAGCCTATCAACACTGCCACGTGGTTCTTTCCATTTTGTCATTGATGCCCCAAGTGGGAGGGGAGAGCAAAGGAGGAAGGGGAGGCTCCTGAAGATAAACGGTTCACAATGCTTAGTGTTGTCTCTGCCCAAGACCATCATCTGTGGCATTAGGCATCTAAAGAAAGATTTTAAAATCAGCTGAAAGCAAGAATTTATATCATGTGACTTTCAGTGCTTTATAGATCACAAGGTTTTTTGTGTTTTTGTTTGTTTGATTGTTTGTTTTGTCTTTTTGCCTTTTCTAGGGCTGCACCTGCAGCATATGGAGGTTCCCAGACTAGAGGTTGAATCAGAGCTGTAGCTGCCAGCCTATGCCACAGCCACAGCAACTCAGGATCTGCGTTGCCTCTGCAACCTACACCACAGCTCACGGCAACGCCAAATCCCTAACCCACTGAGCAAGGCCAGGGAACCTCGTGGTTCCTAGTCGGATTCGTTAACCACTGAGCCATGACGGGAACTCCCTATCACAAGGTTTAGTGTAACTTTAATATAAAGTCCAATGACCTGTCTTTCAGATTCAGTATTCTTTTAGAGGTAGGTATAAGAGCACTGACTTATTTATTATTATTGTTCCACCTTGTTGCAAAAAGAATTTAAGGTAGATTCAATAGACTGAACATAACTTCAACAAGAAATATATAATAAAAATAATGCCATGATTTGGAGTCACTATTGAGATTAATACAAAAATGGCACACCATCAGTCTGAAAAACTTGCTATAGACAGACTTGGCTTTCTAGCACAGGACAAAAAGTAAAGCTGGATGATAGATCAATTCAGTGTGCATTAAAATAAGACAAGTCAATTGCTTAGATGACAATCAGGGAAAAAAAATACAGCCACTAGTCCCTTAAATGAAGAAAAATGTGTTCCAAATAGCATCAACATTTATCCTTTGGGTCTAGAAGATAACATATGCTCAATAAATGGACATTATTAATATGACTGTAGTGTTTCATTTTGTTTTTTAAATTTGCTTGTGGGTTCTGGTTAACAATGACATCTCTTTACCAGTAGCAAAAATATCTATGAAGCAGGAGAAGACTAAAACTTCATATCAATACTGGAAACTAAAATTGACATCTACTCTACTGCAAGTAGCAAGAGAATGTACCAATTAAATATAAACCCTGTGGAGCTAAATTGAACAAAACAATCAGTGGCCATGTTGCCAAAAACAGAGCAAATCTGATGCCCCCAAGGAGAGCACAAATCCATTGTCTGCTCCCAAATAATTGCCTCCGACTCAGAGTTAGAGTCTGTTCCAACTAACAACCTAGCTGTCCACTGTTTTTGAAGAAGTCAAAATACCATGATCCAAATAAAAATACAGTACCTCAAATCCTAGAAAACAACAGGTTAGAAAGCAGGAGTTGGACCATGGATGGTGCCCTACTAAGTGTAGTTCAAATAAGTTGAATGCAGAATTAGAAACCATGAGGAGAGGACAGAGAGATGACCAGTTTCCAGGGATATAGGCTTGGGGACCTCCAACTACTCAGGTGTCAGAAAATCAGCCACTGGGTGTGAAAGATAATCCTATCTCAGTCTGCCAGTGCCACGGGGGAAGAATACTGCTGGAGCCTGACCATGAAGCTAGAACTGGGAACGGCAAGAAAACCATCAGTTGTAGATCCGAGAACATCCGCAGGGAGGGTGAGGAAAGCTCAAAGAAGGAGTGTCTGGATGAAGCACTCTGTCTGCAGTCAATGTCTGGGTCTGGATGCAACACCCTGATGGGTGTAAAGGAAGGAAAAAATAGTTCCAAAATGTTACCAAACCAGAGACATAGATTTTGATAAGCTACCAAAGGAAGAATGCATCTCTGAAACACAAAGATTCCTAAAACCAGAAACTATTAGAAAACTGGCATTCTCAGTTGCATGTGAGGTAATGCAATCTTTATGAGGCAAGAACAGAAAAGCCAAAAAAAAAAACGTCAAATTATGTCAATTAGAACAAAAATTAATTGGTTCAAAATGTCCTGTTCAAACATAACTAAACCCATCCGCTTAAGTTAAGGAGGGAAAGTAATCAATTCTATCTACTATATATAAACATGTGAAAGAAAAGAATACTGAAAGGTCAGAAATTATGTATTACAAAGACTAAAAGGGAAAAACACACGTCTTGCATATATATTGGGGCAAACAACTGAAAAAGCAAGGATGAAAAACAAAATACCAAAAAATTCAAGACAAAAGCATTGAACAAGTTCAAATAATCATTTAACTTGATGAAAAGTAAAATTCATAACAAATATATTTTTGAGTCTATAAATTCTAGATAATAGCATCATTATAAATTCTAAAAATTATTAGATATTCAAAGAAAAATTACAGAAAGACAATTGTTGAAGTGTTAAACTGAAAGCAAATCTTACTCAAATTTTTGGCAACTCTCATGCCAATTTTATGAAAATTATCATGTATTTTACTACCAAAAGTCTCAATAAACTTCAAAAAATAAAGTAGGCACATCTCTCTACTGAGTATAAAAAAACAAATTAATAACAAAAGTTTAAGGAATAATGAAAACAAACTTTTTGGTAAAAACAAACATATATCTTTCCCCAAATGACACGCTTTAAAAACTATCTGATCAAAACAAAAATAACTACAGAATATTCTAAAATACAATAGTTGAAACAATAGTTTCAATGTTGAGAAAGAAAATGTTAAAAAATAAATAACAACATTTTAGGAAAGAAAACAAAAATGTAAAGAAAAGACTAAAATGAATGAGGTAAATTTTAAACAAACAAACAAAACAAAGTAAGAAGAATAAAGCTGACAGAGTTGGGAATCTTAACCAAGAGAAAAAGAGCAACAATGAGAATAGCAAATAAATCTATGTAGGAATAAGAGGGGAGATAGTAACAGCAGACACAATTTAAAACGATAAGAAAATGTGTTGTATTAGTCAACAATAATATTAGAAAATTCCCATGAAACATAAGCTTGTCTTAAAAAACCAAGCCACTAAAATCAACTCAAGGAGTCCAAATCAAATAGACATACAACCACAGACGACATGGAAAAGGCATAAACAAAATGCTGACTTTGAAACCATATGGAGTTTTTTCAATGTTCAAGGAACAGCTAATGCTACATAAATTGCTTCAAAGAACAGAAAGATATAGATAGCTACATAATTTATTTTGTAAAGCTAACATAGCTCTGATACTTAAAAAGTCAATTCCTTTTTGATGTTTTCAAAAATCTGAAGTAAATTGTTAGAAAACTAAATTCAAGAGTATGTTAAAAATCAAGCAAAATTTATCCCTAGAATTCACAGATCTTTAAATAGATTCCAAAAGAAAAAATATTATGGGATAGGTAATAAACACGCGCTGGAAGAGATTTTGATACAACCCATTATTTCTTTTTTTTTTTTTTTGTCTTTTGTCCTTTTAGGGTTGCACCACAGCTTATGGAGGTTCCCAGGCTAGGGGTCAAATGGGAGCTATGGCTGCCAGCCTACACGACAGCAATGCCAGATCAGAGCCACGTCTGCGACCTACACCACAGCTCACCGCAATGCCAGATCCTTAACCCACTGAGTGAGGCCAGGGATTGAACCTGCAACCTCATGGTTCCTAGTTGGATTCGTTTCCACTGCACCACAACGGGAACTCCCCATTATTTCTTTAATACTAGAGAACTAGAAATTGAAAACTTTTTGAGCATTATTAAATCATCAAAGAAGGAACCCAACATCCCATTTCTGGATAAAATATTACAGACATCCCCATTAAACTCAGAAGCAAAGCAAAAATCCCTGCTATAAGTGTTATTGCATAAAATTATGCATTGAGTTCAGGCCAATAAAATAAAACGTGAAACAAAGTGTGAAAATTTAAAAAACACTGGAATATAGGAGACAAAAATATTGTTGCTTATGGATGAAGTGATGATGGGCCAAAAATTAATGTTTACCATTTAAGAATGATGAAATTTCTCCCATCTTTCTGCACTCTCTGCTCCTTCTTTTCTAATTCCACTTCTTCCCCTGCCCCCCACAGCCTTTTTTCCTTCTAAATGAAACTAGAAAAGTTATATCTATCACCAGGAAAGTCTATTCAATAGACAAATTGGATCATGTAACTTCTCTCTTTAAAACGCCTTTCTGGAATGCCCTCCTACTAACCCAGTCTTTCAATCAGTTAACTCCTATGTGCTCTTCTGCTCTTCTGGTAATGCTTCACAGAGTGTGATCCAACATCAAGACTTGACTAAAGGGACAAATAATATGTTCCAAGATTAGAATACTGAACATTAAATAGATGGAAAAATTTTCTAAAATAACTTACAAGTATAACCAATGTCCAACCAAAATCCCAGTGGAGAGTAGCATGGACACAACTTAACAATGATAGCACAAAATGATAAACAGATCTCACTTATTATTTAGGAAGTTAAAATTCTTTAACAGAGTTTTAGAAAATAAGATCCCCTCCTTTAATGAAAATAGTATCCTAGGGCCTAGGAGGATTTGGGGGGAAAAAAGTAGAACATTTCAACATTGGGAGCTGATTTAATAAATTTATTCAACAACTGAATAAAGGAAAAATATTTGTATCTCAATCACAGTTTAAGAGGCATTTGATAGAAGTTTTGATTTACTCATAATAAAATTTCAACCTAGAGACAGCATCATATATAATGCCAAAATATAAAAACCAAGAAAAGAATGACCACTCTCTGGTCTAATATCAAAGAACAATGCAACAAGGCCAAAAGAAAATGAAGGACATAAATATTGACGAAGAGGTGATAAGATCTCTATTACATATTGAAGATAGGGTTGTCTATTTGTAAGACGAATGAGAGTCAACTGAGTTAGTTCTCAAAAACAGAGTGAGACCAATACTTTTATATATATCATTAAATCCACTTAAAAGAGTTAAGATTCCTTCTGAGTGGAAATCAAATATATAGAATATCCAAAAGGGAACTTCTCAAGTAAGAGCTATGTATGTTTAAACTACACTTTTACTGTAAGACATAGTGGAAGATTCAAATTAATGTAAAGATACATCACATACCTGAAAGCTTTAATAATGTCAAAATACCAATTCCTTTCCAAACAATACCTCACGCAAAATGAATTTGGCAAGAGTAAAACATGTTTCTGCAGTTATCTACAATCAATTTAAACTAATGGGACTAGCTAAACATTTTCAAAGATGAAAATGAAAACTGGGCCTTCCTCTGTCAGAATTTAAAATATGCTGTAGAATAAAAAATAAGTAAATTGCAGTAGAACTGACATAGAAGTGGTTCTTTAAAAATCAATGAACTATTACACAACATTCACAAAATTTTAGTATATGATGTTTCCTACTTCAAAACCATTATGAAATGATAGATTATTTAATAAATAGTATTGAAATATCTAATTACTTATTTGAGAAAAAAGATCATTTGCACACCACAAAATCATATAAGCCTCAGTGATTAAAATGTTTAAAAAGAGGAATTCCTGTTGTGGCTCAGCAGGTTAAGGACCCGACATTGTCTCTGTGAGGAGGTGGGTTTGATCCCTGGCTTGCTCAGTGGCTTAAGGATCTGGTGTTGCCACAAATTGCAGTGTAGTTTGCAGGTGCAGCGGGGATTCTGGTGGTGGCGTGGCTGCAGCAGAGGCCCCAGCTGTAGCTCCAATTCAGCCCCTAGTTCGGGAACTTCCATATGCAGCAGGCGTGGCAGTAAAAATAAATAAAATAAATAAAATAAATAAAATAAAATAAAATAAAATAATTAAAATATTTAAAAAGAGAAGTATTATAAGAATATTTTTAGAAAATTGAAATATAGAAATTTTCTTAGTGAAGTAAGAACTTTATGAAAGAAAATATTGAAAATTTAAAACACCTAAAAATTTTAAATGGCCATACATTTTGAAAACAAAAACAAGTATAAGAGAAAGAAAAAGACCAGAAAGAACTCTTTGCAATATTTATTATAGGAAAGAGTATTTTTCTATCAAAAGAGATAACTTATGAATCAACAAAAGATAAATGACCCTATACAAAAGGGAGAAGAAATACAAATTGGCAGAATAAATACGTAAATATCCAAAATATTCAACATCATTAGCAATAAAAGGCCATAACTGAAGTACCTTCGATATACTTTTCTTCATATTAAATTAATTAAAACCTAGATAATTTATAATAATCAATTGTGATAATGCTGTAGTAAGACTAACATTTGATTATAAAATTATAGTAATTTGGTAACTTGATATCAGCCTCCTTAAAATTAGTTTTTACAGTATATATCATATAAGTTTTTTGACAACTTTTAAGGAAATAATTTAAAGTGGAAAAAGTTTATGCATTGTTTGTTTATATTATTACAGCATTATTTTTATTACTGAAAATCATTCACAATCATGACTAATTACAGTGCAATGATTAAATGCATATGGATCATCTACCACGTATCCATTAAAATTCACATTTTTCAGAAATATGTGGTAATATACTGATGAATCCATTGAAATAATTTTACTTCAAGTAGCAGAATCTGACTCTATTAATCATCCATAACTGGGCTGTCTCACAGAGCCAAAATAAAAGCTGAGCCGGGAAGCCTCGGGAAGGACCCAAGCAAGGAATGCTGTGAGGTCCTCAGAAGCAGGAGCTCTCAAACCTCCTGAGAGCACAACCATCAGAAGTGTCTACTCTAACACCTTCCATCCCTGACAGCTCCATCAAATTCCTTTGAAAGAAGTGTGTTCAACTTTGGTTAGTTTTCTCTCTGCTTGACTCAATCAGTCAGGCAAAGGTTAGGATGGGGACTAACCTACAAAAAGAGAGCCTCTCCAATTTGTGTCTCTATAACCTATGTCATTTTTCAAGACTGAGTCTAAAAGTGCATTGGTCTTATTTTATATGGGTGTGTATATAAGAATATTAGTAGGATACTTGCAAGAAGATACTTCAGAATGGTGGCCTTGTCCTCTATGAGTGGCAAGTTGATGAGTGACTTTCATTTTCTTCACACCTCATGCAAGTGTAGTAAAATTCTTCACGCGACAGCATGAATTAAGCTACAATGCCATTAGCAATTAGCTACACTCCTCAGCCAAGTCCCCAGTTTGCTTAAATTTTTACATTCTAGGAGTTGGGGGGGGTAATAAGAAAATTGAAGGGAGAGAGAGTCTGCTAAGGAAATGGCAGACAATTCCTTCTTAAGAAATTGAAATGTTGAAGTGTGTGTGTGTCTTATTGTCCCTGGTATTCCTAATTTCTTCAGATTAACCTGACAAAATGGGCACCAACTCATTAGGAGGTTCCTGGAAGTCACGGTTAGCAAGAAGACCCAGAATAATCCTCATCAATGTTTATGTCAGAGTGGACATGTAATGCCAAATAGCTCCAAACCATATCTGGGACAAGATGGGATTTGGGGAGCCTGGTTGGACTTCCAGAATACTGGGTGGACTAGTTACATAAGCTTGCTCAGGTCATTTTGCATGTTTGTCTTTTTTAGAGCCCACTTATTACATGACAGTGAATCCTACTACCTTACTTTTCTGAATTGTAAAATGTTCTCTTTCATTAATTTTTTGAATAGATAATTGACATAGTTCAGATCCCCAGTGAAATGATGAATTTAGACAGTACTAAGCATTCTACTACAAAAAGAAAGACAATTGAACATTCTCTATCTCCTGATGGAAGAATTGAACACCATATGTAAAGTCTCTTGTCAAAATAACAAACCTGTATCTGCTCCAGATCTAACATTGAAGTTACAGATACACTAGGGACAGTGGAACATGTCAAATAACACCATGGAAGCAATCTTCAAAGTCTAAAATACAGGAAACTGCACTGTTATCTTAAAAAAATAAATTTCAAGGAGAAAGTGAAAAAAGAGAGAGAAGTTTAGATTGAAAGAGACTTAAGAAATTTAGTAATCAAAAGGCATCCAAGGCATCCCGGAACTTGCCTAGATCATGACGTGAACAAATGAACTACAAAAAATCGTTTTGAAAAAAAAATGAGGGCATTTTGAAACACTGACTATTTTATGACATTTAAAATAAATGTTAAAATGTTAACATGTGGTAATAATATTGTGCTTATATTTCTAAATGGGCTCTCATATTTTAAAGATAAATACCAAATACTTATGGATAAAATTGGAATATGTCCAGAATCTGCTTAAAAACAATCTAGTGGGTGTTGGAATTATAGAAAACACTTATCAATTCATGATTGGCCATGGAATTGATGTATTAAAACTGATGACATGTACATGGGGATTTACTATACTCTCTACTTTTTCTTTTTTAAAATTTCTGTAATAAAAAGCTAAAAAAGAGGAGTTCCAATTGTGTCTCAGCAGGTTATGAACCCATCTAGTATCCCCGAGGATGCAGGTTTGATCCCTGGCCTGATCAGTGAGTTAAATATCCATTGTTGCAGTGAGCCGTGGTGTAGGTCACAGACATGGCGCAGATTCCATGTTGCTGTGGCTGTGGCTGGCAGCTGCAATTCCAATTCGACCCCTAGCCCAGGAACTTCCATATGCAGCAAGTGCATCCCTAAAAAGCAAAAAAAAAAAAAAAAAGCTAAAAAATTACAAAATCTCCATTCTCTTCTCCCATCTGCCTCGTTCCCAATTCTCCCTGTGTGATAACTATTTGTAGTTTCTTGTGCATCCTTCCAGAGCTTTTGTGCAATAAATTCTTTTCATAATTAGAAAAACATTGAAATATGTATTTTTCAAAGACATCTCTTGGCAAGTATGTGATTTTCAATCTATCTGTTGATAGTTATTTGAGTTTATTCCATAAGACTGGTGCTCATTTCCTTTCTGACTTGCATTGACACAGCACCAGATCACTGGGACCAGGGTAAATGCCTGAAAATAATGACAGCAGAATCATTCCTGGTGACTGTTTCCATGGGAATGGGAATGGATCAGCGGCAGAACACTCTTAAATTTCAGCCTGAGGGTCACAGAAGGCCATTCCATTTCAAAGGGTTATGGCTGTTTACAGCTTTTATGTTTAGGAGGGATGGAAAATATATCAAACATAAATTTATTTTACTGAAGAACATTACCTAATCCTACGTATGAAATTTCAGCCATTATTCAGGAAAGTCTGATGAGCATTCTGTCGACATATAGCCCTCATTGTGAGTAGCTGCAAACACCATTGTCTTCAATGTAACTGATCTGAAATTCTGCTATCTTAAAGTGCAGGGTAGATTTGTGGGGGTCCTGTAGAATACTAGTTCACAACTTTGCAGGGTCCTGAGGGGGTTTTCAGTGGGATGATTTGAATGCAATGGACATAAAGCTGAAAACTGGGATTAACTCAAAAATTAATCTTTGACAAGAAGCAAACTCAAAAAGAATTTGAGAAAGGATTGCAATGTCACAAATTCTTAAATGGAAATAAGTTTTGAGAGAAGCTATTTAAGGATATTTCAAATAATTTAAATAATTACTCTCAATCCAAAGACTGTTTGTACATCTGTCTTTTTATTGTTTGATAATACTTGATTGTGGTTGCAGAACAATACTTGGTCTCTTCCTTATGCACAACCAGCAGCTTGAATCTTGGCAATATATCATCAGAGAAAATTGTTTTTTGGGTGATAAATTGCCAGGTTAAGAGTACTATATTCCTGCTATGAAGCCATCGTTATCAGAGCATTTTAGAAAATATGTTTTTTATGTGAAAAACATAAAAACATTTTTATGTTGGGATAAGAAGTAATACAACACTAAGCCAGCAGCTTAAGAAAGTCAACATGTGGTAGCTTTAGATGAATACTCCGGGGTATTACATAGGCAATGTAAATAATAATATTAATAGCAACTTAAAAAAAAAACTATGCAATTAACATCTACTCTTATAAGTAAAACACAAGCATAGGACTAATATGAAGGCATTGTTTGCTAATTCATTAAAATATTAAATGGGTTTTATGAGTAGCACCAGAAGATAATAAAATTAATTCCACTTGCTTGACTTTGAAATATGTGTGTGTGTATTGAGAATGGGGCAAAGGGAGCTATGCTGCACTAAAGGAAAATTATCAATTCCTCATTTCCTTGCTCTGGCTGAAAGCAGTAAGTAATCCAGTTATGCAGTGACTGTATAGGTAAACTACAGAACCTCCTCTGAGGCATGAGACGTTTAAAACCAATTAACGGTTATTAATATTGAAAAATTCTCCAGGCATTAAAAAATATTTTCTTGCAGAAACATGTTGTGAAGACACGTGTTTGAGAAGAGTTCACTGTTTTCTCCAAGTGAGAGGGAAAAGACAAAACAATGGAAAATGGCAAGTAACAACTATCAAGAAACAAGCTAACAAAAAAACAACAGCTAACAAATTCTGGGCAGAGGGACATGTAGGAGCATTAAGCAATGGCTGGCGTCATGAAGAGCAGGGATGTTTGAAACACGGTACAAGCTATCAGCAGTGTTCCCTCGACTGTTGTCATTTCTCCATTTTTTCTTATGGTTCCATGTTTCATATTTAGAAAGCACTATGCAAATATGCACAAAAGCAATATTATATTTTGCCCTGTGTTTGTTTGTCCCAAGACTGACTTCTTCTTTTTTCTTTTTTAATGACCATACCCATGGCATATGGAAGTTCCTGTGCCAGGGATTGAACCCAAATCACAGCTGTAACCTATGCTGGATCCTTTAATCCACTGTGCTGGACTGGAGATTGAACCTTCACCTCCCCAGCAACTCAACCTGCTGCAGTTGGATTCTTAACCCACTGCGCCACAGAGGGAACCCCCCAAGACTTAATTCTAATATATTTTCACAATCAGTAATCAAATGGAGTTCAACAAACAAAAAAAAACTATTTAAAAAATTACACAAGTTCAAAATTTATTTAGAATTTTCAAGCTTTTCAGGTGCATATTTACATGAGTATGTTTAAAGTCTCGTTTTTGAGTATTGTTCTGGTCATTGCTTTCATACTTTTAAACATGCAAACTAAGAATTGATTCGGAGTTAGAATCTGAATTATTTTCTCTTAGGATATAGATATTTTATTGTTCTGTGCCACATACAAAAGAAAAGTACTAAAACCTCGGGTGCTGAGTGCTGGCTGTGTTCCAGCAAGCACTGCCTATGCAAATGCCTATAACAGTCCTTTCCTGCAGACAAAATGTCCCCATCTATGTAAGACTCGGCACTGGGCTAGCCTGTTATGGACACTTGATAAGCATTTGTTGATCTGTTGAAGAAATTGATGCTAAGAATTATATAATTCATCCAAAGTCATCTGCTGAGTTAGTGGGAGAGCTAAGATTCAAAACTCAGGCATTTGATCCCAAACCCATGTCTTTACTCTCTCTAGAGCCCTTTCTTTGAGAATCATAATGTGTGTCAGGGATTGGACTAGAATCCATTTAAAACTAATGGAGTCACAGGAAGAATTGTCTATGAAGGCACTGTATCAAAAACAAAGCAAGTTTTTTTATTTTTAATATAGGATCTATATAATTTATCTCTGACTTTGGCTTTGGAATTCAGCAATCACAACTCCCCATCCCAGGAAATCAATAAATCACTGGTCAACCAGGCTCCAAGATCGGGGTTCTTTATGGGTAATTTTTAGCAGCATATTACAGGCATAAGTCTGGAGCATGCTTTGGAATCAGAAGATGGACTATGATAATGGAAATGGAAACCTTCTCCAGATCATGAAATGCAGCAGTTGATGCCAGAATAACATATGGGGCTGGCGGCCTTCCTATTGTGAACTAAATTCAGAGGGATATTTCAGGGTCTTATTCCCAGAGAGAGGACTGCATAGCTGGGCATTCATCCATTTCTTATCTCTCATTCAATAGATATTCTCCAAGTGCATTTCAGAGCATTCAATTATAAATGAAGTAACATTACCCCATAAAATTCGGAAGGGGGGCCATAGAGCCTACTTCGCAGAGTTGTGAGAATTAAAAGAGAGGTGTGTGCAGAGGACTTAAAACAACATGCGGTAATTCCTCAAAAAAAAAAAAAAAGTGTTAGCTGTTAGGTTCTTACAATGCCGTTTCCACCGAGCTGGATACTGGAGATTCAAAGATGAATTTGACAGTAGTGCTATTCTCATGAAACATGATTCAGTAGAGGGAGAAACGTGTAAACTAAAGTCATGTAGATATCCCAGTAGATGGTTCTGTAGGATGCAGAGGGAGCGCAAAGGAGGGAGAAGCTACACGTATTGGAGGGTCAACACAAGCTCCACCCAGAAGGTAACACTCTGAGTCTTGAAGGATGAGTAGATCGTCCACTGGCAATGCAGGGAATAAGGGACATTCCAGGCATAGGAACTTGTAGAGGCAAGAAGAGGCTCAGAGTCATGGAAAGCCTGGTCTGGAGCAATGGCTTGTTTGTGAGTCTGGCTGGAGATGCGTGCTTATTGGTGAGAGGAAAGAAAGGATGTCAGAGATTGATGGGTTCCCAAAAGCCTTTGTTCTGTCAGCAATGAGAAACCACTGAGGGTCTTTCAACAGGAAAGGACCGAAAACAGACATGTGCTTTAGAAAACTCAGGAGTGAACATGGAGAGGATAGACTAAGGTGGGGAAGAGAAAAAGGTATGAGACTGGACGGGAAAAGAATAGTTGGGAGATCATGGAAACAGATCAGGCAAGATATGCAATGACTTGAACTAAGAGCGGTGACAATGGGCTGAGAGAGGATGACAGATTCAAGAGACATGAAGAGGGTAGGAGAGAAAAGAAGACAAAAGATGTAGGATGGGATCACTTGGGTGGGGCAGCAGTGAAAGCACAGGTTGGGCACCAATATTTCTGACTTAGATGCTTCAAAGTGTGTTCAGCAACGTGGGGAATGGAGAAGGAGGAGCAGATATGGGAAGATAGTTAATGAGTTCTGCTTTGAACACAGGAAAATTGAGATGCTGGTAAAACATACTGGTGAAAAATGCAGCATGCTAAGGATGTATGACTTCTGAATGCACGGAAGAGTGGGGCTGGAAATATAGATTTGGATGCCATCAGCATGTGCGTGGATATGGAAGCCACCAATAAGGGTCCTCAGAAGGACCATGTGAGCAGAGACAAAAAGATGCTAAGGGCCAAGATTCAGAGAAGCCAACATGTGGTGGTGGAGAAAAAGAAACTGAAAACAAGTCTAAGAAAAATAATCAAGAAGATGGAGGCTGAAGCAAGAGAGGTGTCACCAAAAGCCAGACAGAGCCTAGAATCTCAAGAATGTCATCAGTATCAAATGCCATAAAAAGTATATGAAACCTGAAAAATTGCATATTGGGTTTGAATTTTATGGTTTGTTTGTTCATTTGTTTGTTCATTTGTTTGTTTGTGGGCTGTACCCACAGCATGCAGAAGTTCCCGGGCCAGGGATCAAACCTTTAACAAGGCAGTGACCTGAGCCACAGCAGTTACAATGCTGGGTCCTTAACCCACTGCACTAGGGAACTCCAGAAGCTTATGGTTGGTTGATGTTGTTATTTCAGTCTTTACTAAGGCAGTTTCAGTGGGAGCCAAACTGTGCTAAGTTTCCTGGAATACGCAGTCATATGTTTGTGTGTGCATGTGTGTGTTGGTGTGTGTTTGTGCACATATGTACATATACATATTTCCTCTTAAGTGAGTTGCTGCCTTCATAAGACTGCCTAAATATTTCTTAGTGTATGTGTCCCTTCCACTCATGTTTCTATAGGTTTCTTATATCTCTTCGCCTGATATGATGGTCTAAGTATCCAAATGTTGAGTTACAAATTTTTGGAGTCTAAATGTCAAAATTAACAGTGTTTTTTAGTTTCAGCTGTGATCAATATGGACATGTAAAAGTGCTTCCTTCACAATTCTTCTTCCTAAGGAAAATGACTTTCCACAGAGGAAAGAGCCACTTTTTGTGATTTCACTCACGTCTATTCAGAAAATGCTCTGAAAGGACCCTGTCTTAGTAAGATCTGGCAAGTGTTCGAGTCCGTTCAACACGGAGCCATGCCTTCCAGTTTCTACCACAGGATGAGTTATTTCCAGAAGTCTTAGGAAACTCTAAAGAAATGTTTGTTCTGTAGATTTCTCCATGGCAAGAGTGGAATCTCAGCAATGCTTGCCTCTATACAGTTTACCTCATACAAACCCAAAAATGTGAACAGAAAATGCACATTTGAACTTTGAACTTTTTTTTCCGATTTCTTTTCATGGCCACACCTGCAGCATATGGAAGTTCCCAGCTAGGGGTCGAATGGGAGCTGCAGCTGCCAGCCGACACCACAGCCAAGGCAATGTGGGATCTGAGCCTCGTCTATGACCTACACACAGCTCACCATAAAGCCAGATCCTTAACCAATTAAGCGAGGCCAGGGATGGAACCCTCATCCTCATGGATACTAGTCAGGTTCTTATGCTGCTGCGCCACAACAGGAGCTCCTGAATTTTAACTTTTTAAACAATTATAGAAACAGTGGAAATGGGAAAGATAGTATCCCAGTTACCTTTTGAATCCCAGTTACCTTTCACCCTGTTTACCCCAATGGTCGCATCTTACATAAATATAGTACAATATCAAAACCAGAAAGTTGGAGTTCCCATTGTGGCTCAGCAGAAACAAATCTGACTAGTATCCATGAGGTCGCAGGTTCAATCCCCGGCATTGATCAGTGGGTTAAGGATCTGTTGTTGCCATGAGCTGTGGTGTAAGTCACAGAGAAGGCTTGGATCTGGTGTCGCTGTAGCTGTGGCACAGGCCAGTGGCTACAGCTCCGATTGGACCCCTAGCCTGGGAACCTCTATATGCCTCAGGCGCAGCCCTAAAAAGAATGGAAAAAAAAAAAAACAGAAAGTTAACACTGGTAAGAAGTATATGTCCAATGCCGTTTTATCAGAAGTGTAAATGTGATAACACTGTAGCCACCAGAGCAATCAAGATACAAGACTATTCCACCACCACAAAAAAACACCCTCACGCTACCTTTCTTGTCATTTCAGAATTGTTATATAAATGGAACATTACAGTATGTGATCTTTAATGACTGGGTTGGTTGGTTTGTTCTTCCACACAGCATAATGGCCTTGAGATCCATCCAAGTTGTTGCAAGTATCAACAGCTGATTTCTTTTTATTGCTGAGTGGTACTTCCTAGTATGGATGTACCACAGTATGTTTCAACCATTCACCTGGTGAAAAATATTTGGGTTGTTTTGTCTTTTAGCTTTGACAAATAAAGCTGCTATGAATGTTCATGCACAGATTTTTGTATGGATTTGAGTTTCTTTTTTTCCTCTTTGGCTACCCCACTGCATATGGAGTCCCCAGGTTAAGGATCAAATCTCATTCAAAGTTGCAGTACCAGATCCTTAATCCACTGTGCAGGGCCAGGAATTGAACGTGCCTCCCTGCCAGTGCAGAGACACCGGTTGACCACTTGCACTACAGTGGGAAGTCCTGGATTTAAGTTTTTATTTCTCTGAGATAAATGCCCAGGAATGTGATTGTTGAATTGTTATGGTAAAGCATATATTTAGCTTTCTTAGGAAATTGGGGAACTATTTTCCAGAATGGCTGTATATGTTTTACGTTCCCAACAGCATTGTGTGAGAGATCCAGTTTCTCTACATCCCCAAAAATATTTGGTATTTTCACTATTTTGTTGTTGTTGTTGTTGTTTTGTCCTCAGCAAGCAGTGGCTTGATATGGGATCTCAGGTCCCAGACCAGGGACTGAACCCAGGCCGCAGCAGTGAAAATGCTGGGTCCTAACCACTAGACCACTGGGGAACTCTCGTGGTTTTTTGTTTTATCTGCTCTATTAGATGTGTAGTGATAGATCACCATGATCTCAATTTGCATTGCTCTGATGGCTAGTGATGTTGAACATCTTTTCATGTGCTTATTGCCATCTGTATCTTCTTCAGTGGAGTGGCACTTTATGTCTTTTGCTCTAATTGAATTGTTGGGGTTTTTTTAACTGTTGAGCTTTGAGGATAGATAGATAGATAGATAGATAGATAGATAGATAGATAGACAGACAGACAGACAGACAGACAGATATAGACAGATAGATTAGCTAGCTGGATAACCTTTGTTACATTTGTAATTTGCAAATGTTTTCTCCCAGTATGTAATTTTGTCTTTTCATCCTCTTAACAGAATCTTTCACAGAGTAAAATTTTTTATTTAAATGAGGTTCAATTTATCACTTTTTTCTTCTGTTTTCATTCTTTTCTTGTCACATATTTGGGTTTTAGGATTGAAATTTCATCTTAATTTCTGGAAGACCATGAGACCATCAACACTGAGTCCAAAAAATTATCATACCTGAGGTGATAGATGTCTAGGATTTTGCTTCAAAATAATCCAGTTTGAAAAATGAGGTGGGAATAAAATGAGTGTGGGTCTAGATGAACAAGAATGGCCATGAGTTGGTAACTGCTGAAGCAGAAGGATAGATATATCAAGTTTATTATACAATTCTTTCCACTTTTGTATATGTTTGGAATTTTCCATAATAAAAAGTTTTTTAAAAAACAGTGCCTATATTTTGACTAAATAATCCAGTTTGGGGAACTTTGCCCTAAGGAAAAGATTGAAATAATGGAAAAAGAAAACTCTTGGTACAAAGATGTTTATAGCAACATTATTTGTGAAACTGGAAGAAAAAATGAGAAATACAAATAGCTAACGATTAGGGAATGGTTATATAATCTATGCTATATCATCTCGGGGGACAATTACGAGCCATTAAAGTGATAAACGTGAGGCTGAAGATAGACGAAAAGTTTTTTACAGAATAATCTTAGACAGAAAAAAACAAAACACCATCCTTCAACTGTAATTTAGTCAGCCATAGTACTGGAATAATGTGATTTTATATTTTGGTAGCAAAGTTTTAGTTTATTCCCCTTAAATAATTTAATGGTAATTTCAGTTGCCATAAATAAGGAAGATAGCAACACATATCAGGCCCTTCTAGAACACACCAGCAGGTCAAGGCAACAGGACAGGCAAAGGGGTTTCTTTGGCTCCCCTCAGTGTGAGGGTGAAGGCAGCAGAACACACAGACCCCACCCCTCAAATATACACCCTTGGGCATCTTGGTATTGTGTTGAAATTCCTGACACTTACACAAGAATTTTACCAAAGCTTAGAAAAATTAAACAAAGGGAAATGCAAGTGTAATAGACATTAAATTTTAAGCAAATAAAGGGATAATTTTTTAAATGCTAATGATAGTTTATTTATATTTTTGTTTATTTACAATGCCTTAGAGTATTGGAATGCCCACAAACACTTCCTGAATAAACGTGGTGACTAAGAGCCCTCCAGGTCATGTTCTTAAAGTCAACAAGTCTAGCTTGTGTTGGAACCTGTGATGCTTTTAAGAGAGGTCCACAAATTCTTTAATATTCCTTCTTTGGAAATTGGAGCCCAGTTCCTCTCCTTTTTAGTGTGGGCTGTACTTAGTAACTCTCTTCTAAGGCATAGAAGAGGGGGAATTGAAGGAGTGTAGCATCCAGGATTAGGACATCAAAGGCATCTGGCTTCTTCCTTGCCCTCCTTCAGAGGACTTGCTCTGGGGACACAACGACAGAGGACTTGCTCTGGGGACACAACGACCCTTTGTGAGGACCTTCAACAGCTTCCTGAGAGGCTCATGTGAAAAGCTGAGTTCGCCTGCCAAAAACCACATGAGTGAGCTTAAAAACAAACCAACAGACTCACTAAAGCCCCATGAGAGACCCTGAGCTGGAATCACCCAGCTATGCTGCTGTTGAATCCATGACCCACAGAAACTATGAAATAATAAACATTTGTTTCCTTAAACCACTAAGTTTCAGAGTAATTTGCTATGCTGCAATAGACAATACAGAAATTCCTAGAAATCTTATTTTATTTAATGTAGTTCTTTTCTTTTTTTTTTTTTTTTTTTTTAAGGCTGCACCTGCGGCATATGGAAGTTCCTGGGCTAGAGGTAGAACTGGAGCTGCAGCTGAGGCCTATGCCACAGCCACAGCAACGAAAGCGCCAAGCCTCATCTGTGACCTACCCCACAGCTTGTGGCAGCACTAGATCCTTAATCCACTGAGCAATGCCAGAGATAGAACTGCATCCTCAGGGAGACTACACTGGGTTCTTAACCCACTGAGCTATGACAGGAACTCCTTAACGTGATTCTTAAGGATATGTGTTTAGTGGAATTTTGTTAATTTCTCCTAATTCCTGAGCAACGCCTATGAGACTGATTTTGCCAGCAGAAGTTTTGCCCACTTGAAAAACTTTCAGAAACATAACTCTACAAATGCAAAGACAATTCTGTATCTAAAATCTATTTACTCTTGTGCTACAGCCTAGAAAATATCAGTGATATAAACGATAATGTTAAAAAGGACTTGTGAGTCCTTTAAAGTGGCTTAAATTTTAATAATTTAAATATCTTTTATAATACTAATAATTTCAAAAAGGGTTTGTGTATAAAATGCCTCATTCTTTGAAATTTGCTTTACTTATGGTTTGCTTTTAGTGTGTATACAGAAGAGAAGGAAAGAGAAAGAAAGATGAATAAATTCTAAAGCCTGAGAAACAATCAGACCCCTCATTTGAGAAATACGACTCACGTGACTAGTACCACATCTTTTTTAGATCTCTAGGACAACACCCTTCTTTTCGGGGAGACCAAAGCATTATTGTTTAAAAGGTGTCCCAGTTTTAATTTATTCATTTTTAAGCAAACAACACCATGTGACAAGCCCTTGCTATGATTTAAGAATAAAATCTTTTCAATGCTCTCTGTGACTGTTAATCAGATTTAAATTCTTTCCCCTCATCAAGATTTTTAACTAATAATAGAAACACCCAAGAAGTGGTCTGAGTCCTCAGAGAAAGGCTACCAGTCTCAAAATCTTTGATTCCTTGATTCCAGGACCTGAACTGGCAAGCTTATTCTGTAGGGACACTGCTCCACTGAACTTCATCTTAGGAAGTAATTCCGTGAGAAACAGACTCTCTTTCAAATATCTCCACAGAAATAACCTAATGGAAAGTCTTTCCACTGAGGTTGTGAGGATATTCATCCGTGTCAGGTTGGAGGAGGAAAGGTTGAGGTTTGGAACTCAAGATTATGCATCACAAGAGCCAGACTCAGTTAAACCAGGGCAAACAAAAGCCTTCCTGATGCTAAACAACTGTGAAAATGATGCATTCTGATGATAAACACCAAGCATGATGAATGTCTCTGGGATTGAGAAGCAACTTAGTTAAGGTAACCAAATAGAATGGAATAATAAATGGATAATACCAGAAATTATTAAATAATGTGGAAGATACCAAAGTAACTTCTAGAAGTAAGAGCATCTGCTTTTTTCCCAGACTTTGGAGAATACAAAGGTAGGAAAGCCATGCATTAGCTGACAGGGTGGTGGGGCACCCTCATTCAATGGTCTTTCAGTAATGAGTGAAATTGTACAGAACATATGCTTATGCCCACAGATAAGATAATTTAACATATTCCTAAGTAGCTGCTATGGCACTGAAATTATACTAATTAAACTTGCAAATAGGTGACTTATCATTCAAAGCATAGGTTTAAACCTCACAACATTGAAGAATTAGAAGCCAATGTAGACTGTCAATAAAAATAATGAAATAATATAAGCCTCCCTGGGAAAAATTATTAGACACAAAAATATCAGATGTAACATCCAACGTGAGGTTTGTCAAGGAAAAAACAGAGGATTAATCGTTGACCAAAGATTACCATAATTTGTTGTTTTAAGAAGTAAGTCATAGTTAGATGCAAAATTAAGTATGGAGCATATGACATAGCCTTGCTATTATGTCTGGGTCACATTCATTACTATTGTTTGCCAAGCCATACCATGTATGCAATAATCTACTATGTGCCATATTTAATAAAAACTAAAATACATAGCTAATCTTAAAAGTTAATCACAGAAAATAGTATATTACCATGGTACCTCTATAAATTAAGACGCACATAGTACATCAAGCAAGATTCCAAGGAGTAACTAAAATGACCACATGCTGCCTTTTATCTATGATGATTAGCTTGTCCTCCTATAGGGAGACTTTGAACTTTGTGCTGTTCCCAGGAGTGGTATTGGCTTATGTGGGGTCTTTCTTTTGCCCTCTATCATGTTTTTATTAGCTGACAGAGGAGGTGGAGGTGAAGGTCAGTAGTGCAGGACAAATGGAGTCTAACTGGATCCTGCCAGAGCCACATGCATACATATCTCACAGAGCTCTAACTCAATTCTTTGACTCCTAAAGATGCGCTGAAGGAACTGGATTTATTGAGTTTGGACACTAGAAAGCCATGGACTGTCCTGATGACAATCATGAACACAGTTTTTGAAGCTGCTAAGTAATAATGTCCTTTATTGAACATAAGATCATGACTTAGAGGAGATTGTCTTTAAAACTGTAGATGAAGAAACCCAAATGCATTAGGAGTAATTATTGCGATGTAGAGGTTACCATCTTGAAAATGAAGGAATGAATCTCAAGTAATTCCGTGATGTCCAAAAGTGCAGTCTTCTGCTTCCAGGGGCAAGATGAAATACAAAGCAAGGTTGCTATTAATTTCACACCCCAAAATATCAAAAGGCCAGGTTATTCTATGGGAGCTGTAGTCGTGTTCCACTGAATTTTGTTTTCACAGAGTTTTTATCTGAAAAATAATTGCATATTTTAACAACATTGGTTAACATTTTTTAAAAAATTAAACTTTCCTTCCCAGAAGTTGCCTAACATATCTGAATTGCTGATAAATATTTGGGGGTTGGGTAGACGTATATCCCAGAAGAGAAACAGACCTAAAAGAACACCCTGAGAATGAGAAAGGCCTTTTCAAATTACTCCCTACATTCACCCTAGCCCCACGGAGAGTCTCGGTAGGGTGCATAGAGAAATCATTGAATGCCACTGATGTGGGTCAGTGCAAGATGAAATCTGATTGAGCTCCTCAAGCTGAGAGGGTGGAGCAGTTGGGTCCAAATTTTGACTCTACTGCTTCTTGGTTTGACTTTGAGCAAGTTTTTTCACCTCTCCTAGCCTCACTTGCCCTGTGTGTAAAATGGGAAGAATAAGAGAAACAAGTGCTCAAGTGAAAACAAGAGGTTTAAATGAGATAAACAAGAAAAGCACTCAGCCCTGTGCCTGGCATGGAGTAACTAGCACTCCAAAAGTAACAGTATGGTTATTGCTCCCCAAAGGGTTCAAAAAGTCTCAAATCTGAGAAGAGATATTGCTGTTATAAAAACTGCATTTAAGATGTGTCTGGATAGGGACTGAATTAATGGTATTGTCTCTTGGAAACTGCAAAGGAAAAGCTTCTATTGGATGGGTTTTGACTAAATGGTCTCTAAGTTTTCTTGTTACACTCTGAGATTCTTTGAGATAAAGTTGAGTACAGGAACTTTTGCCCCTTGGCAGTCTCTATAGAATGAGTGCTGTGCGAGCAAATGATTATGTGCTTAGTAATTTCAGTGTACTTCAGAGTTCACTGGTCAGGGTCATGCCTACAGTTCCTTATCTCCTTCGTCCTCAGCTGGCC
The DNA here is from genome assembly GCF_016906955.1 of Phacochoerus africanus. NCBI lineage: Eukaryota > Metazoa > Chordata > Mammalia > Artiodactyla > Suidae > Phacochoerus > Phacochoerus africanus. The sequence goes on from NC_062545.1 coordinate 56,590,848, forward strand.
TGATTCTCATTATCTGTGAAGATTCACATGGAATAATGGATCAAGCTGAAAACTCCTAAAGGACAGCCAGCTGCCTGAGAAGAAACAGCCTCTGCTGAATTTTATTTTGCTTGAAATTCTGCCACCCTTGGTACCTTCTTGCTGTTGAAGGAATTCAAAGTCCTTCCCAAGCTGGTTCTAAGTTATGTGGCCTCTGCTTCCCTAACTATTGAGCCTAACTCAAGGCTCCAGAACATGTCTTCTTCTTGATCTTTCCATGGGGCATAGAACTGCCCTCCTCTCTTCATCCCTCTGCTCCTCCCTTGGAGGACTTTCAAAAAGCATGACAAATTCCCTACTGTGGCCGGGCCAAAACGTGACCTCTCTCTCTCTGTCTCTCCCTCTGCCTTAGTCTGCTCAAGCCGCTGTCACAGAGAAGCATAGAGCGGGTGGCTTACACAGCATGAACTTATTTTTCACAATTCTGGAAGCTAGAGGGGCAAGATCAAGGTGCCAACATGGGCAGTTTCTGATGAGGGCTCTCTTGTTGGCATGTGGATGACTGCCTTTTTGCTGTGTCCTCACATGGCAGAGAAACAGAAAGAAGGGTGAGGATTCTGCAGATTTAATTGGGCTCCCCTCCCCCACCACTGAAGATTAGTCACATTGAAGCCCTAATCTTCGTTGTGACTGGAGATGAGAATTGTGAGGAGGTGATAAAGGCTAAATGAAGTCATAAGAGTAGGACCATTATCTCTCTCTCTCTTTCTTTTCTATTCTCCTTTCCTCTTGAGTGTCCACAGCCTCTATCTGTCCTGCTCCCTTACTGTTTCAGACAACATTTTTTTTAATTGTTGGGTAATTTATGCCTGTATCTGATCTCCTCAACTAAAAGGTACATTGCCTGAGGAAGGCACTGTACTTCTTGGCTTCTTTGCAGTCTGGGCAGGTAGAATAACTTCAATATAGGTGTACTTGATTAGTTCATTAAAGACTACCTTCATTTCAGTGAAATTATCCACTGCAGTATCAAAAAAAAAAAAAATCACTGCTGGCATTCATTGAATGTTTATTATGAGCCAGACTATCCCAAGTGCTCTAAAAATATTAGCTTGGCAAATTCATTTATTTAAATATGAACTAAGTGCTTTCCCTAAGCCAAGTGCTTTGCACATATATCTCATAACTCATTTAATTCTCACCACAACCTTGAAAAGTTGTTATTATAGTGACCATTCTAGTGATGAGAAAACTGAGATTTAGAGAAGGAAGGTCCCCAGTTTCCATGGCTAGTTAGAGGTAGAGCTGAGACATAAAGCAGATGGGTATGATTTGAAAACCCACATGGTCCCCACTACACTCCACTGCAGTAGGATCTACACTGCCAGGTGCACAAGCCAGCGAAGAACTGCCTCCCTGAGAGCTTTGACAGCAGCATCTTGACTGCTCCTGGAACTGAACCGTTGTTCAGACACTGTTGAACTTTTGCCTCTGGCCAAATTTTTGTGCAGTATTGGATGTTTTAAGCAATCCAACAGTGGATGAGAAATTCATGCTATGTTTATGAGGCTGCCTTCGGTGGCCAAGTTGATTTTGCCTGTCATGCAGAGTAATTCAGCTCTTCATTACAAATACTGCATGGGGACAATTAACATTCTGCTGGTTCTCAAACAACAAAGCCTAAGGTGTGGAGTGTGTGAGGCCTGCCCATGAGCGGGGATTTCATGCAGAGATGCCAATGGGCCACAAGGTTGTGAAAAATCCAGTCTGTATCCAAATAAATTAATACCAAAAAAAATGGCACATTTCTGAGAATTGCTCACTAATTGCACCTATGAATAATGAAATAATGTTAAAGAAATAAAAAGATCAGTCTGGGGGTACAGGGAAATAGATTCTCTTAATATTTTGCTGATGGTTGGTACTTTGGAACCATCTTTCAGGAAACAAATTGTACATACCTATTGAAATCATACTTTGGGCAGGCGTTACAGATGGCCCCTAAGCTAACCAGAGGGAAGGAAAACACACAGGAGAGTGAGAATCATCTCTTTCAATGTCCTCATATACACTCATGACCTATCCCATTGAGGACTCAGTTGCATGTTAGTTGAATCGGGGAATTTTGAATGAGGGGAATATATTTTATATCATTTTTATTGTAGTAAGCTACTCAAAAGGATACATAGTGAATAATGAAAAGTCTACTTCCCACAACCTATAGCCACCCAGTTCCTCCCCCTGGAAGCAACCAATTACTGGCTATATGGAGCCTTCCAAAAATCTCCTATGCAAACACATATACACACATCTGTTATTCGGGTGATTTGTGTTTTCTTCTAAGTTAGAGTCAACAGGGATTACAAGAGAATCACCAAGCTTCAGTGTCAACTTTATATTAGAAATATACTTTCTTGTCTAATTATCATAGATCTTATCAACCCATTAACTACTTCGGAACGGTGAGCGTAAATATGGAGCCCTGTGCTGTCCTTGGTCACAAAACTTAGAAACACTCAAGTCTAGGTTATTTGCCCTTTGCCTGGGATCCCCACTCCCCAATACTCTTTTGTCTCCCCTCTGTGTTTGTGTGCTTTGTTTCCTGGATTGCATTATTCCTCTCTCTTGATATGCTTTCTCCTTTGGAGAAACACATCTTCCAGGAGCCTCTTGAGAAAGTATGACAGCAAAACTTTGCATGTCTGAAAATTTCTTTATTCCCCTCTTTGTTTTGATTGATAGTTTGACTGAGTATAGAATTCTAGGTTGAAATTAATTGTCTTTCTGACTTGAACACTTTGCTCTAGTGTTTTCCAGAGTCACTGTGGAGAACTAAGAAGCTGTGCTGATTTCTGATCCTTCAGCGTTAATCCTCCATCTGTTAAGAACAAGAGCAGATAAATGAAGCTGCATTCACATGCTCACCATTCTACTTTGGCTCATAAAGCAAGATACTCACATTCTTCCTCAAGATGGAAGTGACTGATGATCTGTGAGGTTTCTTCTAAACTTAGAATCATTTATAAAGATATAGATGGGAACACTCTGAAACCCCCTCTGGAGATGTGAAGTACTTACTATCATCACTGCTTAATGATCACGAAAGTGTTTCTTTTGCCTGTTTTATCTTTTTTCAAAGCTCTTCTAGACTCTCTCCACTTATTTGGAGAAAATACATTGTCTGGGCCAGTTGACACGTCAGGATTAATGAAAACTCTAAATTACAGAGCATATTAAAACTGTTGAAGGCATCTATGTCACAGTGAACTTTGGATCATGCACATGAAAATCGACCTGTAAGTCCTAGCTTTGCCACTTACTAGTTATGAATCCTTGAGCTAGTCTATTAAACCCTCTGAGCTACTCTTTTCCTATCTGTAAAATGGGCATAATGCCCAGCTCACTGGGTAGCTGTGATAATTGAATGTGTCATAGGCAGTAGTTTAATAAATTGTACAGCAAACACTATATGCATGTAAGGTACTCTTACAGTCATTAAACCAGAAAAATAATGTTGCCTAGAGTTCCTTGGGAAGCTGCTTTAGTGTATAAAAAAAAAAAGAGTGTGTTATTTGCATATTTATTTATGTTAATGTCCACCCAGGTTGCTGGGTAACCATCCTTCCACATAATTAACAATTTTGCCATAGTAGGTGGCTTAACAAATCCTTTCTTCCGAAGAAAGATTTTATTTTATTGTAAAAATAAACTTGCCCAGTTACTTGCCCAAATTATTCGAAATTCCAAATAGACAAAATTTATTGCAGTTTTACTTTTTTTTCACTTCGAAAAACATAAAAGCATCGCTGTGGAGTAGTGAGACTTTTCTAAGAATGACATTACTGAAATAACAGTGGAGTTTGGGTGATTTGAAATAAATGGGACACTGTTATTATTACTTGAAGTTAAATTGGATTTTTTTAAATGGCAAATAAAATAGAACAGAAATGACTTTGAAGAAGTGGCAATTTTATTTTATTTTTTCAGATAGAATTGTACAGACATTTCTTTTAAAAAGTCTCAAACAAGGAAACAATGACTAAAATCCCACAGAAGCAGGTTTCATATGCCAGCTACATCTGACATTGTACCTCAGGGACTCTTGCCCTTTCTAGGTACTGCTGTTTAGGTCAAAGAAGTAAGCAAGAAGGATCTGAGAGATCTGTCACTCAGGTAAAAACACAGCTGAATGCAGGCATGTCTTATTTTATTGCACTTTGCAGTTACTGCATTTTTTACAAATTGAAGTTTTGTGGAAACCCTGCATCCAGCAAGTCTATTAGCACCATCTTCCCAACAGCATTCACACATTTCAAAAGCAGCACGTGAAAGTTCCAGGGTCAGGGATCTAAACCTCACCACAGCAATGACAAAACCAGATCCTTAACCAGCCAAGCCATGAGGAAACTACTAATTCTCAAAATAATTCAAACCCCCCAACAGCAAGATTACAACTTGCTAAAGGCTCAGATGAGGGTTAACGTTTTTTAGCAATAAATTATTTCCTAATTAAAGTATATACACTTATTTTAGACACCATGCTATTGCACACTTAATAGACTACAGTAGAGTGAAATGCAACATTTATATGAACTGGGGAACCCAAAAAAATTCATGTGTAACTTTATTGTGATAGTCGCTTTTCTGGAACTAAACCTGCAACATCTCCAAGGTCTGCCTATGCTGCTAAGTATATAAAGAGGGAGTCATCCAAAATTGAAACAAAATAAGAAGGGTATAGGAGTTGTCTTTTTTCTTCCTATCACACTTTTCTCTTGTCAAAAATTCCTTATTTCTAGCACTATCACAAATTTATAAAAAGAATTTGGCATAGTTCAGTCTTGGATCAAATTATATCATTCCTTCTTTCCACAAATGTTGATTGCATACCTTCTATGTACCAAGTACAGTTCTAGATGCTGTGAATGCAGCAGTGAATAAAATGAACAATGTTTCTTATCCTCATGGAGCTTCCATCCTAAAAGCACTAGAGATGAGTCAGGCAAGGGCCGCGTGGTTGGCAGGCATTACAGAATGTGAGAGGAAATGATCCATTATGGCTTGTAAGTAGGAGTTTTCTCTTGGTGCTGGAGGGAACAGAAAGCCTTGGGAAAACTTTGGCTCCAGATCTGATTCCAAAACTTATACTTCTGTACATATCTTGAAGGCCAGGAAAAGATTCAAGGCACGGGGGTCTAAAGAACATGGGTGTCTATGACAAAACCTGACTATTTAACTGGAAGACCCGCTGGTCCTGTCGTTTTTCCAAATGAAGAAGGGCAAGCTGCCAAATTGATCTAGTGTATCAGAGGTTTCCCAGGACTGCCTTAAGTCCTAGTAGTCTGTCCTACCCTCCTCATGAATACATTCATACTTGTCACACCATGTTTTCCTAAATTTTGGTAGGGAAAATATGGCCTCTGTCACCATAAAGCAAATGCTAGAACAGCAGCTGGGATGTAGTAACTCTGCTTTGCCAACACTGTGCAGCAAGGGCAAAGAGGGGAGAAGACTGATTAACAGAGGCAGTAAAGGCCTGAGATCATGAGGGAAATAACCATAACTCTTAATATGTCAGGAAGCACAGTGGCATCTGGGGAGAAGGAATGGCTGTTTTTGAAGAGAGAGCGTCTAAAGCCATTTGGAGAGCCATTAGAAACAATATAGCACTACCTAAAGAGTAACTTTTCTTCCCATTTCCTGTGGCTTCCCAGATTGAGAAAGAAAGAACTCTTCCCTTCTTCCTGGGACTCTCCAGGTGGAATTTCTGGCCCCATCTAGCCCTTTCTGTCCTGCTGTTTTCCTATTGCAAACTCACCATGCCGATTCTCCACTAGGGAACAAGGTCATGAGGGCAGAACAATAATCAACCTCCACCAAGCTAGAGATGATCATAAAGGTGAAGTTAAGTCAGGCAGAGAAAGACAAACACTATATGATATCACTTACATGTGAAATCTAAAAAAAAAAAAAATTTACACAAATGAAGTTATTTACAAGACAGGAACAGACTCACAGACTTCAAATACAAACTAATGGTCACCAAAGGGGAAAGGAGGAGGGATATTAATTAGGAGTTTGGGATTAACATATGCACACTACTATATAATTAACAAGGACCTACTTACAGCACAGGGAGGTCTACTCAATATTCTGTAATAACCTACATGGGAAATAATCTTAAAAAGAATGGATATATATATATGTATAACTGAATCACCTTGCTGTACACCTGAAAGTCACAAAATATTGTAAACCAACTATACTCCAATATAAAATAAAAATTAAACAAAAAAACCCATCCAGTCCCAAGCTCCTCAACCTAAAACTGAATCTCTTTACTTTCGTCTCATTTGACTGAGGGTTCCATTTCCTTTGAATAACAAAATTTGCAACTTATTTATACGTGTATTTGTATTTTTTGAAGTCCATTTTGGTTTTGCAAAGAAAGTGCTAATTTTGTTCTCCACTCTCCTTTCTGGTCACATCTGGAGAGGTGAAGTCTTACTTGTTCAGTTTTCTTGATTTCATTAAACATGATGTCGTAGATGACACGATCAAACGAGACTTTACAGTCAAAATCCTCCTTTTACAGATGAAGAAACTGAGGCTCCTGGAAGTTACATAACTGTCTCTGGCCACAAAGCCAATCCATAGCAGGGTCAGAGGCCATATTTATTCCACTAAATCCAGGAATACACTCAGTACCATTTCCAGCAGACTTCTTGTGCCCGAGACTCCTTACTACTTTGGGGAGGAGGTGGGATCTCTCTGGGAGTATGGGAAGGCAGGAAAAGAGCAAGATTCCCTGTGAGAGTCTCCTCAAGCCCCCCCATGGCACTGGGGGTGTTCTGGTCACATTCAGAGCCTCGCTTCAGCCTGTAGATGGCACAGTTGGGCACAGAGTGATTGAAGGTAATCGTCTTTGTGACTTCTGTATTTGAGGACTTTGATTCATGTAAAGTGGAATAATTATTAACCAAACTCTACAATTTGTATGATTCTTGTTATATAATATGGTCCTAGCCAATAGCAAGGATGTGCTAACACGTAGGGCATAGACCGCTTACCTTGGACCCATGTTAACAGACATCCTTTTTCATTACAGTGGATTTCCAAAGCTGATTTTGTGTAATGACAACTGCAATAAAATGGGCTGTAGTTGCCATAGGAACACCATCTCTGGTGTTTGGTAGTGTGACGTGTGTGTGCACGCGCACATGTGCATGCACGTGTGTGTGTGTGTGTGTGTGTGTGAGTGTGTGTGTGTGGGGGGGTGAGTATTCTTGACCAAAAAAGAGCCCCAGCTGATGGGTGGCACCTAAAATGGATAAAATCAATCTGCTTATGCAATAGTCCTGGATCATCCATCTTAGAGATGATCTAGTAACTCCAGCACGAATAAATTAAATATTTAATTTGCCATCATTTGACATGCCTCTTAAAATTTAGAAGGACTTTGAGGTGTTAATTTGAATAGCCCAGTTCCCTTTAATATGTTACCCACCAACTATGAACTGCTAATTTTTTTTTTTTGCCTTTGGAAAATGTCTCCATATCAAACTAAATTATTAAAAATAATTCTGTCACCCAGCGTTTCTTTTAAAGTGGTGATTACTCCATAAATCTCTGTTCGTGAGAGTAACTGAAAGATTTCTGAAGAACATGAGTTAATCCTATAATTCTCCCCATCTTCTTCTCTTGCCTCCTTAAGATATTTAAGCTACAAGTTAGAGCAAACATTCACCTACCAGTCAAAAAGCACTGTAGTCTGGAAATGATAAGAACTGCTAAGCATTCTTCCTTGTCATAGGACCAACCTGACTTTGGCTGAGCTTTTTGAGCACTTCACACCCCACTGAAAAGCATCAAGCCAATTACCAGATGTTTAAAACTGCTATTTTATAAAAGAGTTCACAGAATTACTGAGACAGGCATGAGCAACATTCTGGCTACACTGGGACTTTCTTCTAGAGTGGGTACATTGTCATTGGAAATGCTGAATAAAGGAGAGCAAACATGGAGAATTTAATTAAGGGTGTTGATTAGGCAGCTGGATAATTGGGACTGACTATAGAGTCTGAGGAGCACAAGAAGACAGAAATAAGCTTTGTTAATATAAAATCGCTAACATTTTCTGGGTTTTTCTCTTTTTGATGATCTGAATTAGGACTGCAATAGAGAGCTATCTATGTTCCCCAATTGTGTGTCCTATATATAAATATATCTGGGAGAATTTCTGTCCAGGGATCCTATGAATACCTCAAACAATAAATGGTTAGTAAACTTGAAAAAGGGTCAGTGTGGCACCTAATAAAGAATGTAAACAAAAATGCTTGCAGTTCCTGTTGTGGCGCAGCAGAAACCAATCCGACTAGCAACCACGAGGTTGAGGGTTCAATCCCTGCCCTTGCTCAGTGGGTTAAGGATCCGGGCGTTGCCGTGAGCTTTGGTGTAGGTCACAGACACAGCTCAGATCTGGCATTGCTGTGGCTGTGGCATAGGCTGGCAGCTGTATCTCTGATTAAATCCCTAGCCTGGGAATCTCAATATGCCACAGGTGCTAAAAAAAAGGACAAAAGACAAAAAACAAAACAAACAAACAAACAAAAAAACGGTAATGCTCTAATTTGTATCCATATCTATCCAAAGACTGCCAAAGATGGGGTTGGTAAACTCAGCTAAAGGTACAAATAAAAGGAAATATACCTTCTCTGCAAAGCAGGGAGAAATGTACAATGTTTTAGCCAGGATTTACACGTGTAGGAACCTTAATTACTAGTATTCGACAATCTACAGTCTGGATTAAGAATTACCCATTCCTCACTAACAACTCAGATGAACATAATGTTCTACAGCAGAGTTTCTCAAAATAGGCCTCTGGGATGGCCTGTGATCGGTCCATGCCATTCCCCTAATGTGTTTCCTGTGGCTACTGTAACAAATTACCAGCAACTGGGTGGCTTAAAAAACAGATACATATTGTCTCACAGTTCTGGAGACCAGAAGTCTGAAATTAAGACATCAGCAGGCCCACACTCCCTCTGGAGATCCTAGGGAAAGGGAAGTATCTAGTTCTTGCCTCTTCCAGCTTCTAGTGGCTGCTGGCATTTTTTAGTTTATGGCAGCATCACTCCAATCTCTGCTTCTGTGGTCCCATCACTTCTTCATCTTCTGTGTGGGGGTCAAATCTCCCTCTGCATCTCTCTCGTAAGAGCATTTATGTTGATACGTAGGGCCCACATGTTGCTCATTTATGTGCAGCACTTATAAAATCTGCTTTCTGTTCAACTGTAGGACACAATTCCACTAAGTGTCTGTCTCTACGTAACAAAGATCACCTTTCCTCCAATTTTTAATAAGATGTTGAGCCCTCATCAAAAGTGCCTTTAATGTCTGTATTTCTATCAATATTTTGTTCAGGGCAATCTAGATTTTTTGCTAAAATGTCCCTCAAATTTCTTCCAGCCTCTGCCTGCTATTCAGTTCCAAAGCCACTTAGAATTTTTTGGCGTTTGTTACAGCTGCAGCCACTTCCTGGTACCAAACCTGTCTTGGTTTCCTAAGGCTTGACTTCTTCTGCAGTCATAGGACTAGTCTGAGGAGAAGGCACATGGCCTTAAGGATCTTCCCTAAGATTTTAAAACTTTATCTCAAGAGATAAAGTCCTTTTTTATTCTCTAGTTAGGACTGCGAGGCTATCTGTCTAGGTTGTGGGCATCCAGCTTTTCTGTAATGAAGAGAAAGTCACTAGAAAAGAATGAAGCCAACACACTAAAAAACACTAATAAGGACAGATATGGAGAGTGAAATTCCATTCTGGCTTCTAGTTTCTGCATCCTTTTGCCCTTGAGGTCAGGACTAAGCCATCCAACTCATTTAGAGGGTGGATAAAAGTAGCGACCTGCTAAAGAGACTGTAAAGAAGTGGCCAGGGGAGCAGGACAGCAGGGGTATATGATCTTCCAGAAGACAAAAGAGAAAATGGCTCAATAAGGAGATGGTACAATGGAGTCAGCTACTGCAGAGATATCTAGAAGGGAGAATTGGAGAGGCTTTCCTGGCTTCAGCATTCAAGAGTGACTGTTTGCACTATTTACAGTAACCAAGACAAGAAAATAACTTTATGCCAACGGAAAGATGAATGGATAAGGAAGATGTAGTGTGTGTGTGTAGAATAAAATATTACTCAGCCATAAAAAGAATGAAATATTACCATTAGCAACATGGATGGATCTAGAGATTATCATACTAAGTGAAGTCAGAAAGAGAAAGAAGAATACCATGTGATATCACATATATGTGGAATCTAAAATATGACACAAATGAATTTACCTATGAAACAGAAACAGACTCACAGACATAAAGAACAGACTTGTGGTTCCCAAGGGGAAGAGGAGCAGGGGAAGGATGGATTGGAAGTTTGCAATTAACAGATGCAAACTATTATATATTGAATGGATAAGCAACAAGATCCTACTGATTAGCACAGTGAGTTACATACAATACCCTGTAACAAACCATAATGGAAAAGAATATGAAAAATATATATGTGTAAGTAAATCATTTTGCTGTACACTAGAAAGTAACACAACATTGTAAATCAACTATACTGCAATTAAAAAAAAAGTGACAGCTTAGCACCCAGGAAGCCCATTTTAGGGAATGATGAGGACTGACACAGGATTAGAAATGGCTACAGACTGAGTGGGAGGTGAGGAGTCATAGAAAGAATTGGGAGCATGTGTGGAAAGATGAACTTTTTGTAAGAGAATGAAGAAAATGGAGTAAATGCCCGTTAAGATTGGCAATTTGTTGGCAGGATTATGAGGACTCCTATTTTCTCTAATAACATATGAGGCCAAGTCTATTGTGAGTGAAAAAGAGAAAAGCAGTAGATGGAAAAAGTTTGATGGAATAGGAGGAGGGGTGGTATTCAGAAGTTCATAGAGATTCCCATCCACTTTTGAAGAAAATGGAGATGACATGAAAGTTATTGAGGATGATGGAAAAGTACCTTTCTCGAAAACCATCCCAAATTGCCTAGAAATTGTAAGAGCCTGGTTGAACAACCCTGTAAGCCAAGTCACACTGCTGCTTATAGTGAACTAAAGTCAGACAAAATCTCAAGGACTCAACAACGGTCATTAATCCAAGCCCCCTTCAATCAGAACTCTTTCAACCAGAGGAACATTTTCAGATTCCTTTTTTCCTTAACTCACAACCATCTGAGAGCAATATTAAAGCTCCGAAGCCTTGGGGAAGGAAGAAGAGAATGAATGGAAAAGATAACTCAGAGATGCTGAAGACATCCTGCGTCAGGGACAAAAATTCCTAAGACGTCAATGTTCTCGGCCTTTCTGCCTTGCTCACTAAAGGAAATCTGGTCTTGCCATCTCAGCCCTGAGCTTTTGTGATGTTGCATGGAAATTGAGTAGAAAGAGACAAAAGTGGGGAAATGAGGAGGAGTTGAGGGGTGTAGTGTTGAGATATATTCTTGGTCAAGAATAAAGAATAAGATCAGAAAAAAAAAGGAATAAAGACCAAAGTCCATTTTGGCTCTGACCAGGACAGCTTGATGTGGAGATCTGAGAGTGAAAAGGAAGATTAAAGGAGCATTTGGCCGCTGATCAAGGATGTTACAAGTGAAAGAGGTGGAGAGAGATGACTTTTAAGAGGTTTCATTCTGTACTTAGAATGTGCACCTGTCAGGAGACGGTTGAGATGGATCTTGCATGTTTCTGCACTTCTTCCAGATGTCCCAGGCTATCTTTTCAAGGCTGTTTGTCTAGCAAAGGACTTTAGAAGGTAGAGCTGGTGTCTCCCTCCAGAGCGATGAGGAGGTGTTCTCACTCCCCAGTACAGCTGGCCCAACATATCTGCAGATGCAGGACCCAAGGATATGGAGGGCGGACAGCAAGCATCTGCAGACTTTGGTCTTCGCAGTGGGTCAGGAACCAAGGTCCCAAGAATACTGAGGGATGACTGTAGAAAAGATTCAGAGTCCTAGCCTGTAATGAAACCCCTCTGTGTGGAGGTGTCATTGGCTTCTTTATGTCACTGTGTGGAAATTGAAACCTGGGGATGTATGGTAAAAATGCTAAGGCTCAGGCTGCTACAGTTGCTGTGAGTAATAAACTGTCCTTCACCTCTGACCCAAAAATCTCACATCTTCTGCTAGCAGCCAGGAAATGGTAGCAAACTGGCTTGTTAGCTTGCAAGTAGGTTAAATCTCAGATCCCTCGCAGTTCTCAACAAGAGCATCTATCCATCCATTTGTCAGCTTCTTAAAAGACTAAAGCACAAATTTGAATTTCTTAAATCATATTTTTCTAACAAAAGTTATTTCTTTGAGTTGACATCATGAAGAGACCAGCTTATCTCAGCAATGCCCAGAAGGACCCACATATGTCAGATTTTACCTTACCTCATTCTTGTTCCCATAGTCAGACCATATTAATTCCTAAGAGTGGGTTGTTGCTACAATATGCTTATTTCTCTCGTTTTGTTTACCCTGTCATACTCCAAAACAGGACCTGAGGTGCCTTACAAAAACTCATGGAATGCAACAAAATAAAAAACAAGTAAAGGAGGGAGGATAAATTAGGAAGTTGGGATTAACATATATACACTATGGTATATAAAATAGATAGCCAACAAGGACCTACTCTATAGCACAGAAAACTATACTTAATATTGTGTAATAACCTATAAGGGAAAAGATTCTGAAATTGCTGGGCCACACACTTGAAATTAATGCAATATTGTAAATTAACTACACTTCAATTTAAAATTTTTTTATTAAAAAAAACAAATTAAGTGAGGAAATCAGGTTAAAAGAGAAAATAAGGACAGGAGAAATCATTACAAAACTGGATATGTATGCTGTCACACCCTGGAGGTGGGTCACAGATTTGGTTCTGAGCATTCTTGTCATCATTGCTAAGATAAAAATATGTAAGATTCAAATGTACTTGGTTTTCATTCACTTAAGTTAATTATCAGCTCTTCCCTACGTAAGTTTTGTATCCTCATCCGTCTAGGTTAAGTGTGAATTGCTAAATCCAAAGACTGTTTTGATTTTTCTCACATAAGCATTATTGGAGACAAGAAAACTAGTCCAGGACTTTCCTATCTACTATCTACTAGAGCCCCTTAGCCTTTCTGAATCTCTATTCTATTATTTATAAAATAGGGATAGGACCAAACACCCAAACTCATTCATTCATTTGTACATTCATTCAAATATCTGCTGAACATACAATGTGCAACTCTGCTCTGAAAATTGGAGATAGGAGTAAACAAAACAAACAGCTCTGCCCTCATGGAGTTTGTATAAGGCAAGAGAAGAATGTCATAAACAATATTGCTAAGTAAATACAGAGTATGTCAGGTGATGTCACTAGGGGAAAAAAATAAATCAGAGGGGGGATAGCGAGTGCCGGGAGAGGGCTAAAGGATTGCAATTTCAAACAGAGTGATCAGGAAAAGTCTTATTGAGAAGGTAAGAGAAATCTGAAGAAGGGAAAGAGGAAGCCATGTGGATACAGGAGGAAGAGCATCCCATGTGAGTGAAACCATCAGTGCAAAGGCCCTGAGGCAAGAAAATTCCTAGATTGTTTAGAAAACAGCAAGTAGACCAGTGCAGCTGGAGTGCAGTTAAGCAAGATTGAAAAGTGGAAAAGATAAAGTGAGAGAGGTAAGAGGAAGCCTGACTAGGTGAAGCCTTCAAGGCCATCATGAGAGCTTTTATTCTGAGTGAGATAGAAAGTTGTGAAGGGTTTTGAATAGAGAAGTGACATTATCTGATTTTTATTAACAGAATCACTCTGGCTGTATTAAGAAGGAAATGGTGTGGAGATAAAGGTTAGAACAGGAGGAAAGCCACAAGCCAGGAGGCCAGTTACAAGGCAATTGCAATAATCTAGGCCAAGAAAAATGTGTGACTTGGTCCAAGGTGTTAGGAGTGGAAAAAGGGAGACATGGTGGTGAAGAGTTGTTGAAAAGATTAAAGTGAGATGACACATATGGAAAGAAATTTGAAACTTATGGGTTCTCATAAAAAGACCAGGAATTATTTTTACATTGCATTTTGAAAGAAACTTTTCAGTATAACTATCCCAAGAAATGGCATCATCAATATAGAGGTCTTCGGCAAGCCCCAAAGAAGACAGGATTTCAACTAGAATCCAACTAGGTAACTTGGAAGAATAAAACAGAGAAGGAAGGAAATCCAATCCAAGGTACATATTGATCCATAATTTATCTATGAGTTTTTTCTATACTTAAGTTTCCTTTTTAACCATAAACGTGTATTAATTTCATACTGAAATGTGATTTTTTTCCCCTCAGATACAAACCCCCTGGGGACCATGAGCCAGGAGCCATGTAGAGCACACCTCAGGATTGTTCCACCCAAGAGTAGGAAGAGGGCAATATTTATCCATGTGCTCTACCCCACTGGACCACGGGTTTTCCTTGGGTGTTAGCTCCCTTGAGCCTGTGCAGAAAGAGCTCCTGCTGGTGTCCCAGATGATGTGGCAGAAGTGTGGCTGGTTACTGCAGCCACACCTGCAAGAAGAGATGGGCAGAGAAGGCATGAAACACAGCACAGGAACCTCCACATTTACCTAAGGGAGCACCCTGAAGTTAGCAAAGTTGAGTGCAGAAATGTTTTCCAGAGCCCAGAATCAGGAAATAAAATGATGTTTCCTTAACAAATGTAGCTGTGATATGTGGACAAGTGCCCCAGACTTAGTTAAGAGAGTTTGTATCTAGCATGGCGCGTGCCCTCTAATAAGCTTGTCACATCTCCATAGGTCAGATCACTTATCTGGAAAAAGAAGGCAGTAATTAACTGCACCAGCTATTATAACAATTAAATCGGATGACATTTGTATACACATACATGCATAATCTAAGACATCACGATGCACATATATCTAGTAGTAACTCATAGAATTTTGTGAAATGTGAATCCCAATGGGCAATGCTCCTGTCATTCCCCATTGCTATGCTGAGCAATGCTCAGGTAGGGCAAGGATTCCAGATGAGGCCTGGAAAGACATGGCCAGGTTCTAAGTTCCTGAGGAGCAGCAGAGGTAGAATCTGGGGCATCCTTTCTTCCCTCTCTGTTCTCTTTCCTCCTTCCCAGCATGTCCTCTTTCTTTTTTTCATTCTTTAAAAAAAAATTAAATTATAGTTCATTTACAATGTTGTGCTAATTTATGTTGTCCAGAAAAGTGACTTGGTTATCCACATATATACATTCTTTTTTTAAAAAAATTCATTTCCATTATTGTTTATCCCATTATGGATATCACTCCCTGTGCTATATATAAGGACCTTGTTGTTTATCCATTCTAAATGTAATAGTTTGCACCTACTAACCCCAAACTCCCAGCCCATCCCTCTCCCTCCCCCTCCTGCTTGACAACCACAAGTCTCTTCTCTATGTCTGTGAATATGTTTCTGCTTTGTAGATAGGTTCATTTGTGTCACATTTTAGATTCTATATATAAGTGATAGCATGTGGTATTTATCTTTCTCTTTCTGACTTACTTCCCCTAGTATGACAATCTCTATTTGAATCCATGTTGCTGCAAATGGCTTTATTTCATTTTTTATGGCTGAGTAGTATTCCACTGTATATACGTCCCACGTCTTCTTCATCCATTCACCTGTTGATAGACATTTAGGTTGTTTCCAAGACTTGGCTACTTTGAATAGTGCTGCAGTGAATACTGGGGTACATGTCCCCTTTCTGATACTAATTAATGAATGTGCCCATCACAGAATACAAATGTGGCCACTAAGATGCACTTTTACAACAATATGCAGAGTAGATTCTGCCAAGGACCAACACACTTGAACTTAGTTTGCCAGAGAAAATTAGTGATTATGTCCAGTCCCTCTATGGGATCTCATTTTCACTCCTGAAATTCACATTAGGTGAAATTTACAATTCATCCCAACTGAGATTGTTAAATTGTTAATAATTCCTTAGAAATTTCATTTCTTCCTTTTAATCAGCTCACTGCACTTGAAAAGAGGCAAAAGATTATAATTTGTGGTTATCAATTTGTGTTCTAAAAGTAAGGCTATTTCCTTAATTTGATTTTGATATATTTCAAGCTATATACTTTATATATGTTAATGAGGGAAAAAACACAAAAATATATACTTTCAAGTTACAAAAGTGTATTTGTGGTCAAAAAATAAAAAGGAAACAACAGAAAAGTATAAAGATCAAAATACCCACAATGACTACTAACATATTGCTGTATTTTCTTCCACCATAGTCATTTCTGGTATCTTTGAGTTTTTTTCACAAGTACAAGTTTGTGTTCTGTTTTTCTACATAACTTTGAGGTGAAATCATTTTTATATGCAAGAGTTAAAAAATCAGAACTCCATAGTAGAAAGGTGAATAAAGAGGGAACTTGCTCTGCTGAACTCTGTGCCTCTGGCGGGGGACAGATGTCAAGCCTGGCTACAGATTAGGGGTGGTTTCAGGAAGCGAGGGGGAGGTAGTGAATAAAGATGGGCTACAGTGAACAACCGCAGACTAGAAGCTTCTAAAATGGACAGAAGGGATGAGACTACTTCCCCAATTGCCCATCGCACATGGCTCAGTCCTAGTCAGGCTCAGAGCAAAATCCCACATGCCCACTTTGTAGTCTGGTGATGCTGTTTCTAAATGAATCTGCTGTCCAGTCTTTTCCTGTTGGCTGTCCAGATATGGTTTTTTGTTTATTGCTACACAAACCTCCAGAAGTCAGATTTATGCTTTTAGCTTCACACAGTTAATTCCTCACACGAAATTCAAAGAAAACAAAAAGCTAGAAGATGTGGGAGGGGAAACATGATAAGCTTAAGCAGTCTCTACTGTGAACAATACCCTCATTTTCATTGACTTCAAGGTTATATTGACTTTCCTAGATCAGGATGCTGGTCTTTACATTGGGATTTCAAGGAAGGCTGCACTTATAAATTAGTAAAATGTATGAGTCATTGCAAAGTTGTGTTTGATCCAAGATTCAACTCCCAGCCTAGCATAACACTCGGCATCTGTCCTAAATTCCGTGGGCCCTTCATTAAAACACCATTCTTGGAACCCAACCAGTCTTGGGGTTAAACTACAGAATTTTTATTGCTGTCCACATCAATGTCCAATCACTTAAAATGCTGGGCTTTTGTTAGAGGTTAGCTGCCATTTGAGAATGTGTATTTAATGTAAATGCATGGTTAGGTTATAAGGCAGAGCTTCCCAAAGGACTACAGCAAGCGTAGTTTTTAAAAAACGAACTTTGGATAATAACCTTGACCCCTGTATTTCAAAGACATTAGCAAGATGAGACCCACACCGATGTGTGGTTGTGGCTTTGGGAACAGAATCAATCTGCTGGGAATTATAAGGTTCAGGAGGAGAAAATCAAGAAGTACGGGATAACTCAGTGGAAAATATTCAAGAATGGGCTCCATTAAACCAGTAGAAGTTTCTCCCCATGACAATTAACCTCACAGATCATAAAGGTTATTAAACTGAATTCTTTATTCAAAGGATAAAACTCTGAAAGGAAAGAAAGAAGACCTTTAAAGGGCACTGCCTTGCACAGATTTTAGGTAATGAACCAACTTCCCAAACCATTTCACTTATTAATGGCCTCAATTGTGCTAGATGATCAAATCAAGGGGAAGACAGCACATTCCATGTTTGGAGCCCAGAATATATGTACATTATTGCATTCATGCGTGTCTCTGCTGGTTTAAAAAGAGAAGCACATGTTTTGCAGGTAGAATAATTTTCCAGCTTTTAGTCCAAAACTACACACTGCTGACACCAAGAAAATTGGTAGAATATCACTGAAGCTTAAATCCAGTAAATATGAATCTAAATGGTGTGTTCCTTTTGCATCCTATGCAAAAAGAAGGGCTTCTTTTCAGAGATTAGGGTCTGCACAAGGGACTAGGAGTGAGTTTGAGATTGGCAGTTTTGTGCTTTTGTGCAATCAATATTGTTTATGGATTGTTCTGACATGGCTGCATCCATTTGAAGGGGAGAAAAAAGCAACTACAAACACAGACACTTGAGAATTTCAGGAAATTACCCAAATGCTCAAATCCTTCCCTGGGGGCAATGGTGTTCAATAGGAGTTTACATGATAAATCCATGCGGTGAATACATTTAAAAAATAATAATTTGGCAGCCACATGGAACAATAGAACACCCATACAGGCTGCTTATTTTGAAAAGAGTCTTTAGTCAGAATGTGTGTGAAATTGGGCCATCAAAAAGGAAACAAGACAAAGGAGGCCCAGAATGACTGAACCAGTCAAGGCGGCTTATACACTAGTGGCTGACAATGCCACGCATGCTGCAGAAACTACTTGGAGCAGGGCTTACAAAGAAGCACACAAAGCCGGCATGGAAATGGATGATAAGCAGAGATCCACCGCCATCAAGAGGGGGAGAAGAGGAGGCAGCTGCAGAGAGAGGAGGCTGGAAACAATTGAGTCAGGCTGACAATAATTGCACCAATAGGAACAACCCCATGGGGTCCAGAATTTCCTAGCTGGGAGTCATGGCCTTAAGTTTGCTTCTTGCCATCTCCACAGTGGATATACCACTGACAAGCAAGGTCAACTTCCATGGCCAAAGCTGTGTTAGAGTTTGGATCAGGAAAGAAAAGCTCTTGCGGATTCCGAGGGTGATCTTAAAAAATATATGATGTTTGAAACTAGAGTAAACACCCAAGGCAAGATTTTCAAAAACAAAAACCTAGGGCCAGCGTTTGTGCGAAAGCCTGTCCACACCCACGCACTGGCTGGCACAGGAGATGTGGGCATAGCTTCCAGGGAAGTTGCTTCCCAGGCGAGAGTCCTCCGACAGCCACCATGACCCTCCTAGAACAATAGTGCCACTTCAGCTGCACTTTCTGTGACTGCAAGATCACCGCCTGTTCAAGAACTTTTTTTTAAACACCTGAGTCATTGCTTTACCACTAGGGACAAGTATTCCCACAAGACAAGTGACATTCAAGGTATAAGCCAAGAGAAGATACTTTAAAAAAAAAAAATAGGAGGCAGAAATTAACATGACATTGTAAATCAACTATATTTTAATTTTAAAAAATTAGAAATGTGCAACGATCCTATTTCCAAAATCTCAATGTACTGAAACTCTCCATTTGCCTGCCTGCCATTTCCTCAGAGTTGCTTTAAAGCTCCGTTTAAAGAAACTTGCCAGCTCATTGGGTGTTTTCCCCCCACTACTGTGGATGGACGCCAGGTCTAAACCGTCTCTAAAGAGTCAAGGTCATGGTGCCAAACCAGGATGGATACAACATACACCAGACCCTCTGGATTCTCAAATAGATGTGAGTCTATTGCAAGTTATTTTATATTTTTCGGCCATAAAGGAAACATTTAACAAAAGCACTCTAAGTAGCACAGTTCATTCGTTGGTCAAAAGGCTAAAGGAAAGGAGTAAAAAACTTGCCCTGAAGGTTAAAACAAAAAAAAAAGAAGAAGTTTCCCAGATTCTGGTTTTCTATTTCACTCCTTAGCTCCAGCACAAAAGAATGATGAGGGAAGAACTGACAATGAGCATTGTTTTGTCCCCATTATGTCTCACTCCTGGCTCCATATTTACTTGGAGAAAATTTCCTGTTTTATAGCTCCACGCTGAGTCAGTGTCTACAGAATCACGACTGTGCTGCACCTTCCCAGCTCAGAAGACACCACAGACGTTGAGAAGAGGGTCCCCCCACTCCCACCCTGCATCCTTAATTGGAAAGGTGGCCAGGTTGGGGGTTAGGGGGAGATAGGGCAGTTGGGGGAGGCTCTGATTGTGGCTTCTTGGGCACAGGGTGAGAACTGCCCTTTGCAGCACAACCCCCTTTTCCAGTTGAAAGGCAGCAGGTCTGAGAAAAGTGTCTGTGGAAGGTAGTCTTCTAATAACAGCAGGAGATGATTTCTGCAGCATTTGGGGCTCTGATGATTCCTAGGACACCCCCTCCCAGTTCAGCAGGCTCCATCCCTTGCTTAGATTACAAAAAGGTGAAAGCGGGTCTGGGCCTCATTATAACAAGACCCCGGGGGGTGGGAAAGAGCTTTCTGTCAGTCTATAATAATTGTGTCAGCTGTAAAAATTGTGTTCGACCCCCTTTTTATATCAAAGGCCATATTGTGATGAAGAGGCATCTTTCTTTCTTCACTGTCGATTTACTCCCAACGCTAGAAGAAAAGCCTTCCTCATGTGGGTACCTGGAGGGGGACCCCTGCCTTAATGACATGCCAGTCCAGCCCAGATTCTAAATGTTAATAGACCTACTGGCCTGGGGGAAGCGGTGCTCGGCGGTCAGGCGGGGAATCAAGCTGGCAGCGGCCCATCTCTCAGCATTGACTCATGCCTGAATCACAGCCAGGCTGGCAGGATGTTGTTTTGGGGAAGTTCGCAGGCCTGTCAAAAACCTGCTGTTCCATTGGTTGATATTATGCAAGATTCCAAATGATATTTATTTATATTCTCCTTTGGGGTTTGTTGTGTGGTTTATTTTTCTCTCCCCCTCTCCACAGGCACTAGAGCTTCAGGTGACCAAAAAGAAAAAAAAAAAATTGAGATAGGCAAGAGCCCATGAAAAATAAAAGGCACTTTGCCCCCCCCCCCACCCCGGCCCCCTCCTTTCAGCTTTCAGGTCAGAGCAGTGCCAAGCAATTTGGTCTAATTCGCTAAACCCCTCTCCTCCCTCCTCTGCATGGGATGCAGTTGGAAGACAGGGCTGGTGAATGAGGTGGAGCCCCGGTTTAGAAATCCATTGACGGCCAAGAGCAACTCACAGCTCTGTCCAGGCATATTCCTTACGACACTTGCAGAAATCCTTCTAACTTGATGGACTAACAGTTTTTCACATTACACGTGTAACTTCCTGGATGAAGTTTGGCTTAAGGCTTGGGAGGATTTCCTTTGTTTCTTGTCTGACTGATGATGGGAGTGGGGGTGGGGCTGACTGCTGCTCTTAGAAGATTCAAGGAAACTTAAGCTTTTCAATTTGAGTTTCTCCCACTCCCAGAGTCTGTAGGAGTTTAACTGTAGAGCTGAGGAAATTCTCCCAACTGTATCATGTAGCGCTGAGAAGTTCCTTTGCAGAAACTTGGTAGGCAGAAAGAGTGTGAGTGAATTCATTTATGTGCCTAATTTAAGACACAATTGAGAGGCACAGTGTTCTAATAGATGGAGTTCTGGCTGAGGAGTTAAGAAACCTGAGTTCCATTCTTAGCTCAGATGATGGCTCAGCTCAGGGAAAGCGAGGGTTGGCACTTTCCAGAAGAATCTGAACTCTAGAGACAGTCAATTCAGGACAAAATTATGTATAAACACAGCCAAGATCTTCATTATCTAGAGCTTTGATTGTTGTGATAAAAACCCCAATTTTGCACTCCCTAATTCATGGAGAAGTCCTAATGAAAAATGTTCTTTGAGTTGAACCTCTAGGGGAAAAAAAAAGGAGTTGTTTAGCATTCAGTGTGCAAGGGGAAGATTTCTTTGGAACGTTGTTCAAAGCAGACCTGTGGTGCAGGGGAGGGGTACTCCCCCACCCTGGCAGCGAGGAGATAAACAAGATTCTTTCAAGTCCTGCCTAGGGCACTGGACACAGCTGCATTGCCGCCTTGCTAGAAAAATGACCTTGGCCATTAGTTTGAGTGCTTGGTGGTTGTTTCCATCTGAATAGCACACTCTGGGAAGGTTTTAGATTTAGAAGACAAAACAATCAATGCCCATAATTCCACTGACCTTACATCCACTGCAATCTGCTCACTGGCTATAGTTGACTTTCTCAGGCCCCCATGATGACAAAAATTAGATCTCAATATGCCTATAACCAAATTACGTCACCAAATTTTCTCCTCAAAATAGTGATCATTCAACAAATTAACGCAATGCCCCAATAAATAATACTTGTAATACAATGTTCTACTCAAAGCAGTCATTCCTCCTCGGGTGCTAAGAGTACCCTTTGGTTCCGTTTTCCCCATAAATTTTAATTTTTTTCAACTGCCAAAAAAAAAAATCTGTGTTTGTATCCTATTTGACTTTCTCAATGATAAACATTTCACTTTTGTTATAATTTATTGATTTGATCATTCAATAAATATTTATCAGTGCCAACTATGTATGGGTCATGTACCTTGTTAGGTATTCGGGATACAAAGATAAATGTCTGTCCCTGATCTTAAAGGTGGGGAAACAGACCAGTCAGGATGGGACTGAGTCACAGGTGCTCTGATACAATCGGTGCAGCCCAGGAAGTGGGGGCGGAGAGGATGGGGAGGGATACAAAGGCAGTAGAGGATGGGGGAGGGGTTAGGAGAAAGGAGTTAATGAAAAGATACTTTCTCGGTGGGTATTTTGTAGGATTTGGCTTTCTGAGAATAGTCAAAGCAGAGCAATGTATGAGGTGTTTAGGGAATCTCAATGGTTGGTGCCAAGGCTGAGTGGGGAGTCAGGTGAGGGAAAGAGAACATGAGAAGTAAGCAGAAGTCAGATCTTGGAGTGTTGATTATGCTTTCCTGGACTTCTTCATGTAGGCAATGGGAAATTATGGAAGGATTTTGTCAAGGGCAGAATGTGATTCAATGTGCTGAAAAAGATCATTCTTGGTCCCTTGTATAGAGCTTGGATCAAAGAGAGTTTTAATGGACCCAAGAGTCTTAACTTACACCCACGTATACTTTCTCTCTTCTACTAACAAAACCCATATTTTTATTGAAGATCCAGCTGTTACTCATGCCCAATCGATGGGGTTTGTGAGGGATAATTTAAGTCCTCTCTTGGCTCAGATGGGCATTACCATGGTAGAAGCCAAGGAGAGTTGATTCCAGTACTTTTGCTAAAGCACCTAAGGTAGAGGCTGTAACTAAACTGGAATTGCTAGAGGAATGGGCCTCGAACAGAGCTGCCAGCACCATCCACATTGGGGTCATGCTCAAGAGCCTGTCATGACACAGAGCTATAGAGAGGAAAGTATGAGAATGAATGAAACAAAAAAAAATAGAATTAAATTAACAAACAAACCATCATGAAGAATGAGAGAGACAGACTCTAAATAATTCCTTTAGACCCTGAATTTATCTGGCCCTATATCTTCTGACTTCCTACATTATATAAACCCATTTAGTTGAGTTTTCAGTCACTTGCACCCAAAAGACTCCTAATTAATGCATTGAGGCAAGGAGAGCAGTTAGAAGATCAATGCAATAGCCCAGGTGAGGGATGAAAAGAAACTGAGCAGTAGAAGCAGGTATGAAGAAAATGTTGAAGAAAAGTGAATTAACCTAATGAAGTAGAATCCCAGAATTTAGTTACTGATTAAATGTGAGGGTGAAGAGAAGAAAGTTCCCAGGATGATCAATCTCTAGGTTTTTAACCTGACTGCCATGGCAATACCATTTGCCAACACAGAAGCTATTCAAGATGAAAAGATCTAAGGGAGAAGAGGATGAGTTTGATTTTTGGACGTGCTGGATTAGATCGTCTGGCATATCCAGATGGAGATGAACAGTAAACAGCTGGATAATGATTCTGAAAGTCAGAAAAGAGGTCTGGATGATCTTGAGATAGGAATTCTCAAATGTGGTTTACAGATTCCTACAACTCATGGCAACTATTAGACAAAGATCCCAAAATGAGAACAATCAATGGCTATGAACCAAAACCTACTGCTTCTCAAAGAGGTGGTGATTTACACTTTTGGCCTGACAGTTTGTGTTTGTGCAGAACTGTTCAGGATGTTGCTGAATTGTTAATGGCTCCCAAAGAGAGGCGTTAAATGCTAGAGCGCCTTCCATCCTTCAGTTCATGTGGAAACTAGAAATGAGTCCAAAATATCCCCATATGATTCCAAATACCCCCTGGCAGTGTCACCCTCCATACACCCTGTGAATTACTGTCCTGTGGATCTGGATGCTAGCATGTGGGTAGTGGTCTTCTACTACTGTATCATTCACACAAATATATATGAAATGACTTATCTGTACATACAACTGAAAAGCTAAGCAATGAATCTAACTCTGAGAAAACAGAATACATCTCCACTGTGTCATCCTGCCTGTCCATTCTGCTTTTCTCAAGATTTCAAATCTTCTCTGACCACTCAAATTCTATCTCCAGCCAGTCTCATCCCCTGTACCACCCAGAATGCATCATTTTCAAAGGAAAAAATAACCAGACATACAAAAGTGCACCAACACTGTGTCACAGCATGCATCTGACTTTGTGTTGGTAGACAGGCAATCATACATGGCTTACCTGCACTGTTTCTAAGTTTGGGGAAGTGGTTAAATAGCTTTCAGAGCCATGCAATATGGCAGTATGCTTTGAAAGTGAGATTCAAATAACGTAAAAGTCACTTACATGCAAATGAGCAGTTTTCCATGTGTGATAGTAGTGTATGTATATGCTGGGAATGACATGTACTATGAGGATTAAAAACCTTCAGTGATGATGAATGTGTGAAAGATATAACTGAAGTGTGCTGTGATTGGCTCCTTGATTCAATGAATAATAGGTATCTCTCAGACTAATTTGAAAGCCTTCATTTTTTTGACAAGCCCTTTAATTTGCACAGTACCATGAATTAACTTGTATGTAAACATTGCAATTTGATGAATTAAATAAAATGTATTGAATGCATCCTATTTTATACACTTGCTCTTAGAATAAGAATCTCAAGGAAATGAAGATGTCTTTATCTTTTAAATCAGAAGCAGTGGGAGGTTAATTTTTTTCTCCATTTCTACTGGGACAAGAGAGAGTCTGAGGGAAAAAAAAAAGAGAAGAGGAAAAGTAACAGGGTGATAGAAGCTTTCCAGTGTAGAACACAGCTCTGGATTGACAGTGGAGGAAGTATCATTGTCTGTCAGTGTCGAGTCTACACAGGCTAAAGGATAGTTTTTAGGCTCAGAACCTGTGCAAAACAAAGGACATAAAGAAAAAAAGAACAGCTCTAACTCGATGTGCTTGTGAGCAACCTAACATCTGGCCAACATTTCATGGTGTCTTCATTTAATTACCAAATCGAGTCACCTGTGTAAGTGGCTGGTTTAGACTTTCCTTTCCAAATCATTATCACTAAAACAGAGACAATGGGTGGAGACAGAATGAACTAGGAAATGTCCTCTCTCCACCATAGTTGGTAGTGTGTGTTCTGCAATGTGATGGGGAGACTAGAGTTGAATACACTTACTTCCAGTTATAAAAAGGCAGAGAAAATCGACAAGGCATTTCCTCTGGTCTTTTGTTTCGAGGTGGGGAACACTTCAAGAGCAGAATGATTTACCAGAAAATAGAATAGCTTGTAAGTGAGCAGTGGAGAGATTTGGCAACTCTTTGAGTCTTACATCTACTAAAGCATGAAAGAAGACCAAAAAAGTAGGGATAAAAAAAAATGTTTTTGATACACGCTCAGCCATTTTCTTCAAAGAATCGCATGTGCTCTTTATTCAATGGTGTCATCTTCAAAGTCCCAGGATATGCTATTTGTCCTGCACCAAGCAGAATTTTATTCAGAAGAGGCCACCGTATGGTGATGCTCTTATCAACAAGGAAAGCCTCCCATGCATTGCCAAAGCCAGTAATATTTTTAAGTGTGCTTCATAACTAAACAAATTAAATCAATGCATTTTTGTGATGTCACATGGGCCAAAGAAAATTCTTTACTTCTCATTATTTCAGTGAAAACTAGATTTCTAAATCTCATTCTATTTATAAAATGATGGATTATTCTTCCTATTTATTGTTGAGAAAAACTCAACATTCAAAATCAAGGGACTTGTCCAAGATTACCCAATTAGGAAGGAGCAAAGCAAAGATTAAGCCTAACTCCAAATACAACATTTTTTTCCCTGCAACAGTGCTTCCCTATGCCAGTGGTTCTCAAATTTTAGCATGTGTTGGAATTACCTAGAAGACGATGGAGGCGTGAGGTGGGGTAGGGATGGACGGAGAGTTTGAAATAGCAGGTGCAAACTATTATATGTAGAGTGGATAAATGACAAGGTCCTACAAGGAACTATATTCAATATCTTGTGACAAACCACAATGGAAAAAAATGTGGAAAAGAATACATATATGTTATATATATACATATATAAAACTGAATCACTTTGCTATATAGCAGAAGTTAATAAAATGTTGTAAATAATCTATGCTTCAATAAAATATTTTTTAAGTTTTAGAAAAGTCTTAAATTTTTCAATTTTTTAATATTTTTATTGTTGTCTGCTTCTTTATACCAGTTATGAAAGAATTGTGTTATTTTTTTTTTTAAAGGCTGTTGGCTGTGTGAGTCCCAATGAAGTTGTTCCTTCAAAGTCCCTTGGGGAATACATGCTAATTCCAAAGATAATGATATTGAAATGCTTATGATACCAAATCTTTATCATTTGAGGGAAAAAACCACATGAAGTCTAATGTAGTTGGTAAACAATCAGAATAGAATATATCACCTTAGATTTTTTTAAAAAGACATATTTTTAAAAGACATTATGCCCCTAGACTAATGACTAAAATTTTGAAGGAAGGGATTCAAACATTCCTCGAGTTGTAGCAGGTTTCTAATGCAACTGTTTTGTGTTATGTGGAGGGATTTTAGATTAAACAACTGTTAAATTTCCTTCAAATGCTGAAATACTATACAATTCAATAGTAGGCCTTGATCGAAAGTTCTTAATTTTTATTACTTTTCTATTGTCAATTGCAAGATCCACAAATTCCAAAGGAAGTCAGTTTTGTGGAACATGCTAAAGTAAGCCGTTACTGAAGTATAACTTACATATGGAGTGTAAACAAATTATAAGAGAGCAGGTCCATGCATTTTCGGAATGAACATCTCTGTGAACTCAACACCAGACAAAGAGAAGGAACATCACCAGCGTCCCAGAGGTCTCCATCCTTGTGTTCTCTGCCAGTCACGACTCCTCTTAAGGTAACCTCTCTCCTGGCTTTTATCACAATTGGTTAATTTTGCTTATTTTTGGACTTTCAGTCCTCTTTTGTATCTGGCTCATACCACTCAGTATTATGCTTAAGAAATTCATCCAAATTGTTGATGTAGCAATAGTGGTTCATTCTCATTGCAACATAGTATTCTGTCCTATGAACATCATTTATTTATCCTCTGCTATTAAAGAGTGTCTGAGTTGTTTCCAGTTTGGGTATATTACAAACAGTACTTCTATAAATATTGTCATGCATTTTTTTTTTTGTCTTTTTAGGGTCGCAGGATCCAAGCAACGTCTGCAACCTACACCACAGCTCACAGCAATGCCGGATCCTTAATGCACTGAGTAAGGCCAGGGATTGAATCTGCATCCTCATGGATACTAGTCAGATTAACTTCTGCTGAGCCATGACAGGAACTCCTGGTGCATGTCTTTTGATGCCTACCCCACACATTGCCCACCCAAGAATGGAATTGTTGGGTCTGCATATGTTCAATATTAGTAGATACTGTCAAAGAGTTTTCCAAAGGGTTGTAACAATTTACCCTCCCTTCACCAGTGTACAAGACACAATTGCACATCCTTGCCAGCACATGACATTGTCTTGCATTTTTAGGTTGATTCATTTTGGTAAGTGCATGGTGGTATCTTAAAGTTTTCATTTGCATTGCCTGGTTGACTAAGGACTATTTATCCTTTCGTGTATTTACTGATGCCCTTGGATATTCTCTGCTGTGAAGGACCTCTTTAAAGACTTTTGCCCATTTTTCTACCTGTTTGTATGCCTTTTTCTGACTTCATTTCAGGAATTTCTAAATATATTTTGGGTATGAGTCCTGTGTCAGATATATGTTTTGAAGATATCTCTTGCTTGCGTTTTTCACCCTTTTGATGCTGATTTTTAATACTTAAAAGTTTTTAATTTTAATGTAGTCCAATTTATCATTCTTTTTTTGACTTTAAGACATTCCTTCTTTGTTTGTATATAAGCCCATGAATTACCCTTCAAACAAATTTAGCCTCGTACTACAAATTTTGATATGTCATAGTTTATCATCATTTAGCTCAAAATACTCTCTTTTTCATTTAATTTTTTCTTTGGTCCATACATCGTATAGAAGGATATTGCTTAATTTCAAAACTTGTGGGGATATTCTATTTGTTTTATTGTTATTCATTTCTAGCCTAATTCCTCTGTGGTCAGTAAGTGTATTTTAACTGCCTTGATATTTTAAAACTGCTACAACTTGCTCTATATCCCAGAATGTAGTCAATTTTTGTTAAATGTAGTTTACAAGAAGGTAGATTTATTGTATGGCTGTTTTCCATGCATTTCATTTATATCAAGTAATTATGTACTTCAAATTTTTTATATTTTCATTTATTTTTTCTGCTTTTTTATATCAGTTATAAAATAATTGTACTATTATGCTCTTTTCCACACATTCCACCCTTTTTTCTCTGTGCCTTAGGTTGCTTTTTATTGTTCTCTCTCCCAGTTTGCTAATCCTCTCAACCGTAACCGTTTGATACTGAGTGCTTTATTACAGTTAATATAATTTTCAGTTCTCAAAATTCTACTTTATCCCTTTCAAGAGATTCTAATTATCTAGTGAAATTTTCCATCTTGTAGCCGTTTTCTAAGACGTATCAATCACAGTTATTAAGAGAAAAGTGTATGACTGATAAATTCAATAGCTTGGATACCCATAAAAAAGTCTGTATATATTGTCTATTTCTCTCTTTGTTCCCTTTTATATGAGTGGTAATTTCTTACTGAATGTTAAAAAAAAATTGTAGTAGTGTAGAGATGCAATGTTGTCTTCCTCCAGAGTGAAATTACTCTATCCTTTTCCAGGAAGTGAGCAGATGATTTTTGCACTCTTTGATGGCTTAGTCTACCTAGCCTCATGGTGTAATCAATTCAGAGCCTAGGGCATTGACTAGTGCCCACATTTTGGGCAGGTTTGGACTCCAGTTTTTATCTCTTTAGCATCATGAAAATGTTAAAAAAAAAAAAAAGACAAAAAATTGTTTCTCTGATTTGAATCTGCTTCTTGCTCAACTTCATAGCTTCTGATCCTGCCCAGTTTAAGAATCAGAGAATTCCTCAAGGAGAAGACTGGTGCCAAGTGTGAACTTACTTCTCTGTACCTCCTATATTTCTGGGATGTTGGCCTTCAAGACCTAGCTGCCTTAGCAGGCCCAAACTCCAATTTGCATCCCATCTCTGTGACATTACAGACAACTCTACTTAGCAACTCAGCCTTTTTCTCTAGCCTAAGGATTGGAAAAATGCCCCAGGAGAAAGTCAGTATACAGGATATTAAGCTCACCACAGTGAACTTGTCTTCTCTCTTAGTGATCCCTCAAGTCTTGGCTGTCTTGGCAGCTCCTAGTTCTTTCAAACAACTGGTTTTGCTTTTTTTCCTCCTCTGACTTTCCTAGTTGGAACCATCAGTCTTTTATCATATCCAGAAGTAAAATCATATCCAGAAGCAAAATCTTCAGTTTCGTGGAATATTTTTGTTATATAACACCTGCATTTCTTCCCATGCTAATTCCAACACTCTTATTATAGATATCTGTAGTATAGGATAATGCTCTATATATCGCTTCTGACAACATTGTTACCCCAAATTTATTATGAAATAAATCTTGCAAAATAAATATAGTAAACTTTAAATCTGGAACTTGCATAAGGAAGCTGAGTTTCCAATGAGGCTGCCATGTAAGTGTGTCTTGAGGATCTACCGTAGTATTTGAATTAAGGATACATGCAATCCTGGTCAATTTCAGAGCATAGCAAGGATACCAGATTCTGGCCATTTCTATCCAACGTGGGATTCTTCTACAGGGAATCTTCTACTGGCCTAGACTCTCTTAGTATAATACCCACAATGTAGGTACTTCCTATACTAAACATCCTTCCTTTCTTCTCTCCTTTCACAAGTGTCAAACCTGCACTGCAGTCTGAAGGCCTTTCCTCTCTACACTCAGTAGTCTCTCTTTATCCTTCATGGACTACTCCAAAAAAGCTTCTGTATCTCTGACCCCATCTTGGTGACCCAATAGTGACCATGTTTCAGAGCAAACACCTAATGCACTTTCAGTTAAGCCATGTGAGTAACTCTGAAAGTTTGAGTATCACTTCTTTCTCCTGTCAAACTGAATCTAGCTAGTTCTGTGTTCCTTTGCTCTTATGATTCTGATATGAATTACACTGTCATGGCAGTAGGGGAACATGGGTAAGGAAGAAATTATAGGACAACTGCACTAACAGAAAACCTGAGAAAAACCCTTGCCAGGATGTACTTAAGCACAGGACTTATAGAAAATATCAGGCAATGGCTCCAAAACTGATCATTTCCCAAGGACTGGCATTTCCCTGGAAGTCTGGCCAGGGAGCAGGCTCTGGATGGCCTGTGGGAAACTTATAATGACTTCTCAGTTCCCTTCCATTACCCATGCTAAAATGACTCTCATTTCAGAAAACACTTTTCTCAGTTATTCTCCTAAAATCTATGGAAATCAGGCTGAACAGTTTCATTATCATTATGTGGCAGAGAGGAAAAATTGGTCTGACTACAATGCCTGCTCTAAGGCAGTCATGAGCGCAAATGGGGCAGTGACAAAATTGAAAAGAGAGTGATATTATTCTAACACATTGTACATCTCGAGGCTTGCCAATCCCTTCCCTGGCCTCATGGCCAACTCCACACTGCTGAATAATTTTAAAGAAAAATCTGGGCCTTGACAGCTAGAGGAAGATGAGCTTTCATTCTTTTCCCGATGTCTAACACCAGGGTTCCAATTTTGATTGACTTACATGGATCAGTAATTTTCTTCCTTCTTAACAGGGACCTCACACTGAAGTCTACTAAATTGTATGTGGTAAAGTGTGAAATAAAATACAAGTACAATAAACTCCAAAGAGAAGATTGAAAATATAACTGATAAGCTGAGGGATCTCGAGATAAGGAATTGCAATACCGCAAAGAAATGATTACCAAAGGGCTACGTGTTTGGAAGACAAGCACAGTTTAAAGCTCACTGAGTCATTTTCCCAGTCCTAAAAGGACAATAAATCAGAAATCTTCCAGCCGCTAAAGATGAGATGATACTGAAGCAATTTTGCAATCTTAATTACTGTAAATTTTTTCTTTTTTGCCTTACATCCCTCTGTGGATGAGTCAATGCTTCTTCTTCCTTTTAAAATCAGGAGGAAATTTATGGTTGAGCTAGATAAGAAAAATGTGCAATAATTGGCTGTTCTAGTTTACCATTAGCATTTGCCCTTACTAGAGAGTGTGTGCATGTGTGGAAATATTCCTGACCAAACTGTGAGGTAACTCTGTGTAGTACCCATTACCATCCCTTTGGAGCTCCTTCTGGTGAGATACCCAGATGTCCCACCCCAGGGAACCAATTCTGTGTGTTCTTACTGACTCTCCCCTCCCTATCATCCTTGACCCGCTGAGGTGTTAATTCTACCAAGCTGTCAGAACAGAGAATGGCATTTTGGCCTCTATACCTTGGCTCGACTTTCCCTCTGCCTAGAATTCCCTCCCCACCCTCTCCATCTGTTTAATTTCTACCTTTTCTTAAAGGCGCACAGATTGGCCCAAACTCCTTGGATGTTAAGTAGCTAAAATTATACTCAGGCCAAAAGGGCATTTCTTGAACTAAGCCATGGGCAGAGTAGGGTCAAGGTTCTAGACACAAGATGGCTAGAACCAGGCACTCAAACCTGTCAAGACCCACTGTCTCTGTTTTCTTTTTTTGGTACCTTCAAAAACTAGGCTATATTCTCTTAAAGAAGATTTTACCTAATGTTGGAAACATGGTCTTTGCCATTCTCTGTTGGCTCTGTTGGCTCATTCTCTGTTCCTCCCTTTCTCTAAGTCAATTTTTAAAATTATTTAGCAGGATACTGGGTGGCCTAAATTAGATCTCATATATGGTAGTGTGCATGGGAATAGGTCACTACAGTTTTAGCCCTTATTAAGGCTACATGGTTGGAGAAGATAAGGAGAATTCCCTAAAGACTTCCTAACAAGATGAACTTTTTATTTCCAGGAGAAAAACATAGTAGGTGGATCAAAAAATGAGTGGCTTTCTATATCCCAGTTTAGTGATGTTTCACACACTTGGATTAGTCATTTTGACTTTCTTGGCCTCTGTCTCTTTATCTATATATAAAATTGGGAAGTTGAGTCGAATTGTTTTCAGGATGCTTTAAGCTTTAAGATTTTATAACTCTGGTAGTTCCTATTGTGGCTCAGCGGAAACAAATCTGGCCACAAATCTGACCATGAGGACATGGGTTTGATCCCTGGCCTTGCTCAGTGGGTTAAGGATCCAGCGTTGCTGTGAGCTATGGTGTAGGTTACAGATGTAGCTCGGATCTGGCATTGCTGTGGCTGTGATGTAGGCTGGTGCCTACAGCTCCAATTCAACCCCGAGCCTGGGAACCTCTATATGCCAAGGGTGCAGCCCTAAAAAGACCAAATTAAAAAAATTTTATAACTCTGCATTTCTTTTTTTTTTTTTGACCTGAAAGTTTTTTACTAAAGTGTAGTCGGTTTACACTGTAGTGCCAATTTCTGCTATATAGCAAAGCGACTCAGTCATACATATATATACATTCTTTTTTATATTATTTTCAATCATGGTCTATCCCAGGAGAGTAGATATAGTTCCCTGTGCCATATAGTAGGACCTCGTTATCTATTCTGAATGTAATAGTTTGCCTCTACTAACCCCAAACTCCCAATTTCATCTCGCTCCCTCCCTTGACAACCAGAAGTTTGTTTCTGTTTCGTAGATAAGATTATTTGTGCCACATTTTAGATTCTACATATAAGTTATATTATATAGTATTTGTCTTTTTCTTTCTGACCTACTTCACTTAGTATGAGAATCTCTAATTTTATATGTGTTGCGGCTAATGGCATTATTTTATAACTCCATGTTTCTAAATCCCTCTAGACTTTCTTGATCATCTTAGATTACTCTCTCTCTTCTCTGAATATCAGCATTGCTGATATAATATTTATGGACTATATTAAAAAGTTTGTGTTGGACTTTATAATAAGCCTGAGTTAACTATTTAGTCAATATTGTTTATTTACGATATTGAGAGTATCAATGTAGATGACTTCTGAAAAGCAGGTTGATAAATATTCAGAGAATCTGTGGAGGCAATAGGGGTTAAATAAATACAACTAAGATAAAATGGCCACTATGAAAGGAAGAAGGAGTTAGAAAGAGAGGAATTGCTCTTGCAATCACAAGGTAAGATGATAACTGAGCCCAGATATTAAATCTCTCCCCAAATCACCACATTCAGACTGAAATGGAAGTGATAGAAATATGGAGGTGATAGAAATATGAAAGAAATTTCACCTCATTCATGGAAAAATTAAAATTTGACCATTTATGAGGCACAAACTCCAAGAAATTTTAGCTGGACATATGGTAGACACGAACAGAATTTTGAAAGATATTAAGGTACTTTCCTGAGAAAGCAATGTCAAATTGTAAAAAAAAAAAAAAGGAAGAGAGAGCAGAAAATCCCCCACAAATAGTTATAATGCGATTTTGAAATTGAGTGAAAAACAAGAGCTAGATAGATAGAAGCCAATTCTTTTGGAATTCATGTCAACAATTTATATCAACAATATTCAGTAGTATTACCTTCACATGCTACTTAACAAAACTGATGAAATAAGAGCAGCTTCTTAATGCAACAGGTTTTCCTGTGAGATAGCATCTAGTAGAACGAGGATACAGGCAGAAATTTTTATCCTGAGTATCTGAAATGGAGACTGAGATGAAACTGAAAACTAGATGCAACGAGCCATAGTACTAGCATCACTAAAAGAGACGCTATGCAAAGAAAAAACTATCTTTTGAAAATACAGAGGAAGTGTAATTAGAGATGAAAAATATGAAAAAGAACTTAATAGATACTGTAGGCAATGGGAACAGGAATCAGGAAACAGGTACAAGTGCTCCTGAGAGTCTACGAGAAAAAAATGAATAAAACAATTGTTAAAGATATAACAAAAGCAAACTTAACTAAGGTGAATTAAGTTGAACTAAAACTGAAAGAATTCCCTCAGTCAAGCAAAATCAATGAAAGAGAAATCACATTTGGACATTTCCTGGTATATTTTTGAACAAAACAGAGATAAAAATAATCTATGCCTGTCAAGGCAAATGTGACCAACAAAGACGAAAAAGTCTTTTTTTTTTTTTTAGATTTCTTTTCTTCCACATAAAATCAAGAAAATTTTATGATATTGAAAGGAAGAAGTTGTAGCCAAGAATTCTACACCCAAACCTATATCTAAATTGGAAAAAGAAAAGAAAAGAAATGTAGGAGTTCCCATCATGGCTCAGTGGTTAATGAATCCGACTAGGAACCATGAGGTTGTTGGTGCAATCCCTGGCCTTGCTCAGTGGGTTGAGGATCTGGCATTGCAGGGAGCTGTGGTGTAGGTCGCAGATGCTGCTTGGATCTGGCATTGCTGTGGCTCTGGCGTAGGCCAGTGGCTACAGCTATCATTCGACCCCTAGCCTGGGAATCTCCATATGCTGCAAGTGCAGCCCTAGAA
This sequence comes from Phacochoerus africanus, assembly GCF_016906955.1. Classification (NCBI taxonomy): domain Eukaryota; kingdom Metazoa; phylum Chordata; class Mammalia; order Artiodactyla; family Suidae; genus Phacochoerus; species Phacochoerus africanus. Next base: position 56,625,451 of record NC_062545.1, read on the forward strand.
AAGACAAAAAAAAAAAAAAAAAAGAGAGAGAGAGAAAGAAAGAAAAGAAAAAAAAAGAAATGTATGTAGAAAGAAAACATATATGCAAATAGACCAAAGGAACAGAATTGGGACTGCAGAAATAAACCCACAGTTATATGCTCATTGAATTTATGTTAAAAGCGACACCATGTAAGAGAATGTTCTTTTCAATATAGAGAAAAACAATGCATAACCTTATACCATACTTAAAAAAATCAAATATCATTCCCAGATGGAAGATCTACATGTGAATTGACAAAAAAAAAAAAGCCTCTGGATTATTATATCGGAGTATAATTTTATGATTTGGTATAGGCAAAACTTTTTTAAGGACACAAAAAGCCATAGCAATTAAAGAAAATAATTGAAAATGTTATATATTAAAATCTAGGACTTTAGGGAACCCATCTGGGTAACCACCATGCAGATAGGAGAATATCACCAGCCTTTGGAGGCCTCCCACATACCACTTCCCTGAACTATCAGTTTCCTCCCTTGGATGACCAGTCTCCTGACTTCTCTACTACCCCTTAGTTTTGCCCACTTTCCAACTTGAGGTGACTGAGGCATGCATTCTGCATTCTTTTGTGTTGGCTTCTCTTGTGCAGCATTGTATTTGTGAGGTTCATCCATGCTGTTGTTGCTAGCAGTGTTCATCTTTATTGTATTCTACTGGCTAAACCAGCATTTATTTTTCCTTTCTACTGTGAATGGACATTTAGTTTATTCCCAGATGGAGCTATTAAAGTGCTGCCAAGAACATTTCTATACATGTCTTTTGGAGTAAACATGTATGCATTTTGTTTGGCTGTGTACTAAGAAGTGGGATTGCTGGGTCATAGGATATGCATATGTTCAACTTTAGGAGATTAATGTCAGGAAAGTTTTCCCAACTGTTGATACCACTTTACACCCCCAGAAGTGGTGTATGAGAGCTTCAGTTGCTGCACATGCTTGTCAGCTCTTGGTAATTTTAACCATTATGCTGGGTGGGTGTTAGCATCTCACTGTGGTTATTTGTATTTCCAAGAGATTGAAAAAACAGAGCACTTTAAATATCTGGTGGTATTCTCCTTTCTGCTCTGCATGGTGGTTACCCAGATGGGTTCACTTCATGAAAAATTAATCAAATTGCACATATATGACTGGTGTCCTATACATCAATATAAAATTACTTTAAATCAGTTTATAAAACATTGTAGTATGATATCATTTTTAAGGGCAAAACTAATGTGTCTATAAGAAAAAGACAAGTCAAAGTGTGGTTGTTCCTGTGTATTAGAAATAGTTAAGAATTAATTATTTCAGAATTAATTGCTTTAGAATTAATGTGAATAGTCTTCTTTATTTTATTTTACTTTCGGTTTTGTTTTCTATTTCCAGTTTTTCTCACAGTGCCCAAGAAATCACTTTTCTACATTAAAAGAAAAATAAAAATATTTCATATACAGGAAGAAGACCTCTTCAGATGGATGGACCAGGAAGGCTGACGTTAATGGATGGTTCTAGAAAAGAAGATGCTTCTTAAGGAAGTTACTGAGCTGAGCAGCAGTGACTGATGCATACATGAAAAATGAATCCTGCCAGACAAGTATAAAACATTGTACTTTATTTAGGTTAAACTCAGTGAGAAATGATAACATCTCATATTTCAATGGCTCTTTATGGTTTCAATGTATTTTCATGTCCATTTTCTGATTTTAGCCCCACAAAATTCTGTGAAGTAACTGGGACAAGAGCCATTATCACCATTTTGTGAATAAGAAAGTGAGTCATAGAGTGATAAAGTAACATGCCAAAACCTAGGACGGGGTAAGTGACTGTTGGAGGGAAGATAAGGTGACCCAGAAATTTTTGTCCCAATAAGGTTATCTTTTACGAGAATTGGCAATCAAATCTTTTAAATATTCAAAGACACCCAAAATATATCCCTCAAGCAAATGTTCCAAAAAAAATTACTAGAAAACCAATTCTACATTAAAAAGGCAATAAGTAATCATTAAAAAGCAGTAAGTAGTAATAAGAATTTAGGCATTAAAAAGTAAGCATGTGAAAAAGATACACATCAGTATTGACTAAATAAATTTATCAAGTCAAATATAAATAATGATAAATATTGCAAAATTGAATCTAGAAAATTCTCAGAAACCTTAATAAGTCTTATATTTCCAAGTATATAGTAGTCTGAGTCCATAGAAACTAATATAGTTAATATTGGCAGGTTTGACCTATCAGGAAATAAAAAATATATTTCTTTATTTTTAAACTTTGAACATTAAAGATAGGCTTACAATATCTTTAAAAGCTTTTCAGAAATGACCAAGAGAATTTGAAGCAATATGTTCTCCTTATGTTTTTTGTTTGTTTGTTTTTTGTCTTTTTGTCTTTGTAGGCCTGCACTCACAGCACATGGAGGTTCCCAGCCTAGGGGTCTAATTGGAGCTGTAGCTGCCGGCCTACACCACAGCCACAGCAACGCCAGATCCACCAGATCCGCCAGATCCGAGCTGTGTCTGTGACCTACACCACAGCTCACGGCAAGGTAGGATCCTCAACCCACTGAGAAAGGCCAGGGATCGAATCTGCAACCTCATGATTCCTAGTCAGATTCGTTTCCGCTGTGCCACGACAGGAATTCCTCCTTATGTATTCTTTATACAGTCAAAAAGAAAGGTAGATATAAAAGAAAAGCAGATGCAAAAAGCACAACAAATAAACATGACGCAAAATGACAGGAATAAGAACTAGTGGCTCGCTTGGATCAATGCAAATAACTTTAAATTAAAAACAAAAACTCTACAATTGGATTAGAAAATAAATCCTACCAGATCATTCTTACAAAAAAAAAAAAAAAAAAAACTCGAAAATGAGGCTGAAACTAAAAAATTTTAAAGGCATTTGTATCAGGCAAAAAGAAAGAAAATTCAAAAGCAGGATATTTATTTATATCAGACAAAGTAGATTCCAAACCAAAAACACCAAATATGGTAAAAGAGAATTATTTTATAATGAAGTATCTTCACAATGAATATTTAGCAATTTAAAATAAATAAAATGAATCAAGAAGTATATAAAATAAAACCCTTTTGAAAAGAGATGGTCAGAGGCAATTATAGTGGAACATTTAATGCAGAAGTCTCAATCTCTGACAGGTTATATTGGATAATAAATAAGGACATGAGACTTTAAATAATTTAAATATGAACACAGAATTAATAGGTCTCTAACATGTGTTTCCTACCAGTTTTCTGTAATATACCAGCTTTCTAACTATCTATTGGTCATTTACAGAAATTGACTACAAATACAACTTTTGAATTCAAAAAGCAGACATTCTGTGACCCACATATTCAGGAAATCTGACAGGGCAACATGTGAACAGCCAGTAAGTAACAAATGCTTAAGCCAGAAATCTCAACCTGAACATTTAAAAACAAAACCAAAACCCTCTGCCCTAAATAAATATTGGGTCAACAGGGACAACAAAATTAAAATCACAGACTCTTTTGAAAATAATAACATTGAAAACATTAAGGATTGTGGAAATGGGGCAAGAGCTGGTCTTAGGATTTTAAAGAATTTTTGCTCTATTTCCAATAAAGGGGATAAATATTTTTTTAATCTGCATCTTTTTGATTATGTTCTCTTAGCTGATACAATTTAAACTCAGTCATCTAACTGTCCTTCCTAAAAACTTAAAAACGATACTAAATTCTCTCAAGATATTTGGACCTGCAACTGGTCTCAAGAACTACCTGGACTTCTGCAGTGAGGCTGTAAGCTGGTGCTGGAAACGACCCTGCACAGAGTCTGTAGCCAATGACTGGAAGAGCCATCCCTAATAATACTACCCCATACTCCTCACATGGTTTTCTACCTACAAAACTAGAGAATGACACCTGCCTTTCTAGAAATGATGCTCTTGGAAGATGTCGTCAGGATGATGGCAGAGAGGACAGAAGGAGGGTATTGTCTACCTGAGGCAAGTTTAGCGCTAGTACTACCAGATTAACCTGAGCAGCAGGGCTGCAGTGGCCCATGGGGTCCTGCTCTGACCAGGCAGTGATAATGTATGTGAGGCAGAGAGGAAAGATGCCACATCCAGCTGGACGGCTCTGATAACTGGGGAAGTCAGCAGTGGCGTGTGGCCACCCATTGACAGACATAACAGTCCTGTAATGAAATTCACTAAGTACAATGATAAGCAAGTTTCATCTGCTCCATTTCAAAAGAGGAGTTAAGAAATCTGAATCTAAGAGACTCTTTTACACTCCATTGAAGGCAATAATCTCAGTATCAGATAGGGCCAAATTTTCTTCGTACGATTTGGAATGAGAAAATGCTTCTGCTTCCCAATATCTAATATCCCTCTGCTTGCTTCAGATCTGTAAAATGCAGGCCACTGGGTACTGTTTTCATAGTGATCACAGCAAGTGGGTCGCTGAATCCAAAAATCTCCCAGCATCTCTTCAAGAGACAGCTCAGCAGTATTTCCTGGTGTGACAGAGATTTGCAGAGTAGAAAAGAGTCTGGGCATGTCATCTGCCTTGGTAACCCTGGGTCAGAGTCAGAAACCAAAGCAGGGTAGTGGCCAAATACCTTTTGTTATTCAACAAAGACACATGGTAAGCACAGTGATGATGAATCTACAGTTACAAAGTGCCTCCAAATATTAAGAGGCAAATGGAAATCAGTGCCCCTTCACTGGGGAGAGAAGGGGCAAGGGTGTTTTTGCAGGAATCCCTACTTTGCTGTGCAGACATTTAACCTGGATTCTATCCTTTCAAACCTTGTTTATTAGCTGGTACTGCTTAAATGCAAAACCAGACAAACCTGGTCTAATTCTCTTACCACTTGACAAACTCAGTGTAATTTGTCATGGGTAAAGAGTGTGACATCATGCCTTTTTATCTTTGATTTTTACAATTGATATGAATTGTAAATTGTGCTGCTGCTTTGTCTCCTTTGAGAATAGGTGTTCTGAGTCATCCATATTTTGCTGAGCCCACATTTTTGAGGTGATCAGCTGGAGTCAGGGGATCTGAGTTCGACCTTGGAGCAGGTTTTCTTCCAAGAAAATCCATTGGCTGGTGTGGGAACTGAATGAAGAACGAGCCCATGGATTTCTCCAGTTGTCTTCAGACTCATAAGTCTTTTCATTGCTTTTTCTATTACACTTGGAATCCTGTAGAAAATGGTTTATGACTCTTTAAGCAGAAAATTATAAAGTTATATTGCTAGTAAACTATGGCTGTGATTCAGTTTTGTGTATTCTCATGGCATTGAGAGAAAATATATTTATGTCATAAATTCTTGGAGATGGCCACATTATCTAGCATGAACCATGTAGACCTCTATCACTCGTATATGAAAAGTGCTGGACTCCAGGAATGTATTTGCAAAAGTAACTTTATTTTTGTCTTTCACCATCACTTTAAATTTACTCTGTAGAGAGTTTTCCTTTTCTTTTCCCTTGATTGCCAGTGGGACAGGCCTCGTAATTTTTCTCTTCACTTTTAAAAATAGTTTTATTAAAGTATAATTTATACACCATAAAAAGACCCATTGTGAAAGTACAAGTCAATGATATTGTTAGTAAGTTTTAGTGAGTTGCCATATTTCATGACAATCTGATTTTAGAACATTTCAGTGACTCTTCCAAAATTCCTTCAAGTCCATTGGCCATGAATCCCTGCTCCCTCTCCAGGCCCAGGAACCACTGATCTGCTCTTTGACTCTAAAAATGTGCATTTTTCTGGACCCTTTAAATAAATCAAATTATACAGTTTATTGTCATTGGGTCTGACTTGTTTCACTTATCGCAATGAATGTGAAATTCATCCATATTGTAGCATCTATCTGTATTTCCTTCCTTTTTATTACTAAAGAGTATTTTATTCTATGGGTGTGTCACAGTTTTGTTTATCCAGTCAACAATCATTGGATATTTAGGTTGCTTTCATTTGGATTATTATGAATAACAATGCCATGAATATCTATGTACAAATTTTTATGTGTACATAGATTTGCATCCACAGTTGACCATAAATAGGAGGTTAGTTTTTGGATCCTCAGTTCTGTCTCATTGATTTATATATCTATCCTTACACTAATACCAAACAGTCATGATTACTGTAGCTTTATATTAAGTTTTGAAAATTGGGTAAGTCCTCTACTTCTGTTCTAAAATTTTTTGATCTAATCTGGATTCTTTTCATTTCCATCTAAATTATTATATCAGTATGTCGGTCAGAATTCAACAGGAGAAGTATAACCAATAGGATAGATATATATATTTAGAAATTCAGTAAAAGAAACTTTATGGGATTGCAGGGGCTGACTAGGCAAATCTGAAACCATAGGCAGGCAGGCAGGCAGGCAAGTCTGCTTAGAACCCATGGACATGGGCTAAAGCTACTGTATACAGATAAAATTGCTTCTTTTTCTCAGGAAAGCATCACCCCTGATTTTAAAGGCTTCCAATTAATTGAATCAAACCCATTAAGATTATCCACCATAATCATTAAAGTCAAATGATTAAGACATTAATTACATCTGCAAATTTCCTTCACAGCAACACCTAAATTAATATTCTATTTGAATAGCTGGAGACTATAGACTACCAAAATTAACACATCCCCAACCCCGCCCCCCCCAAAAAACCCTATACTCTTCTTGTCAATTTCTGCGATAAAAGTCTGCTGGGATTTTGAAAGAGATTGTGTTGCTTCTATAGGTGAACTTGGAAAGGACAGGTCTTCCAAACCAAAACACACAATGTCGCTCCATTTATTTGTCTTTGTAAATTTATCTTAGTGATGTTTTATAGTATTTATGTGGGAAGATTTTGTTTTGTTTTTCTTTTTAAATTTTTATTGGTTTACAACATTATATAAGTTTAATGTGTACAACATTATATTTCAACTTCTGTATACACTACTGTGTGCTCACCACCAAAAGCTGAGTGTCCATGCATCACCAAACACCTGAACCCCTGTATTCGTTTCACCTTCGCTTCACTCCCCTCCCCTCTAGTAACCACTATTGTTTTCTCTGTGTCTATGCTTTTTGGTTTGGTTTGGTTTTTTCATGTAGTTGTTGTTGTTTTGTTCTTGCCCATTTGCTCCAGCTAGGACTTCTGGTCCTAAGTTGAGTAAGAGTAGCAAGAGTGGACAGCCTTCCCTGGTTCCTGGTGTTTCAGCTTTTCACCATTGAGTATGATGTTAGCTGTGAATTTGTCACATATGGCCTTCATTATGTTAAGGTAAATTCCTTCTCTGCCCAATTTATTGAGAGTTTTTTTTATTATAAATGGAGGTTGAATTTTGTCAACTGCTTTTTCTGCATTTATTGAGATGATTATATGATTTCTGTTTTATTTTGTTAATGTGGGGTATCATGTTGATTGATTTGATGATGCTAAACCATTCTTGCATCCCTGGAAGAAATTCCACTTGCTACAGATCTATGTATACTTCTTCAACCATGTGGGAATAATTTAATTACTAATTTAATTTCTAAACCTATCATAGATATATTCAGATTTTCAATTCTTCTTGCATCAGTTTTGGTAATTTGTGTCTTTCTAGGAACCTGTCCAAAACTTGTCCTTTTCATCTAAGTTATCTAGTTTATTGGCATAAAATAGTTCATAATATTATCCTGCAGTCATTCTAATCTCTCTAACACAAGTAGTTATATCTCCCCTTCATTCATGATTTTGATAATCTGTGTCTCTCTTATTTTCTCTGTATCTCTATCTACAGGGTTGACAATTTTTTTCATCTTTTTAAAGAACTGATTTTTGGTTTCATTAGTTTTCTCCACTATTTTTTGTTTTGTTTTGTTTTATATTTCAATAATTTCCACCATACTTTTTGTTATTTGCTTCCTTCTATTTGCCCTTAATTTAAATTTCTCTTTTTTCCTACTTTTTAAAGTAGGTATTTATATTTATCAGCTTCTAGCCAGCCCTATTTTAGATTCTTTCCATATTTTTAATGTGTTATGTTTTGTTTCATTCAGTTCAAAGTGTTTTTACTTTTCCTTCTGATTTCTTCTTTGACCCATAGGTTATTCAGAAGTGTGTTATTTAATTTCCAAAGAGATTGGAAATTTACCAGATATCTTTCTGTTGTGAATCTCTAATTTAATTCTGTTTTGGGTCAGTGTATGGTCTAACCTAGAGACTATTGCATGTGCACTTGAAAATAATTTGTATTCTGAAGTCTTCAAGATGTTCTATAAATATCAAATCAAGTTGGTTGGTAGTGTTGTTGAAGACTTACATAACCCTGTTGATTTTCTGTCTAGTTGTTTTATCATTTATAGAGAGTGGGCTGTTGAAATTTCAGCTATTACTGTTAAATTGCCAATTTCTCCTTTCAATTCTGCCAATTTTTACTTCATGTATTTTAGGGCTCTGTTGTGAGGAGTGTATATGCTTTTTTTTTCCCCTATAGTAAGTTTTTATTTTTATTTTTTAATTGAAGTATAGTTAATTTACAATATTTCACTAGTTTCAGGTGTACAGTGCTTGATTCAGTATGTTTAGAGATTATATGCCATTAAAAGTTACTACAAGATAATGTCTATAATTCTTATACATTTTTAATTGTTATGTCTTGATAGATTGGTCCTTTTATTATTATGAAATAGCCATTTTCCTTCAGTGAAAAGGCCTTATATCTGGTCTTAAAATCTGTTTTATTTCAGATCATTATAGCCACTCCATCTCTCTTACATATTTGCTGTTTTGTGATTTAGCTCTTCCATTCTTTTATCTCCAGACTATTCATGTCTTTGAATCTAAGGTGTGTTTCTTGTATACAACATTTAGTTAGATCTTGGGTTTTTTTGTTCAGCCTGACAGTCTGCCTCTTGATTAGGGCATTTAATTTATCCACATTTTTGTAATTATTGATATCAGTGGATTAAGTGGACAACTTTACTGAATGGTTTCTATTTGTCTCATGTTGTTTTCACCACTCAGCTCTTCCTTTACTAACTTCGTCTTTTTTTTTTTTTTTGGTCTTTTTAGGGCCACACCTGCAGCCCTGCAGCATATGGAATTTCCCAGGCTATGGGTCAAATTGGAGCTGCAACTACCAGCCTACACCACAGCCACAGCAACACAGGATCCGAGCTGAGTCTGTGAGCTACACCACAGCTCAAGGCAACACCGGATCCTTAACCCACTGAATCCCTCCCTTTTCTAGCTTCTTTTCTTGTTAAATAAATATTTAAGTATCCTAACCCAAGAGCAGAAATCTTCTGGACATAGAGCTAGGTTAAGAGTCTTAGACATGAATCCAAAAACATAGCTTCTAAGAGAAAAAAAAATAAATTGGACTTCATAGAGATTAAAATCTTTTGCTCTGTGAAATACCATTTTAAGTGAATGGAAAGATAGGTTACAGACTTGGAGAAAATATTTTCGAACTACATATTTGACAAATGTATAAAGATATTTCAAAATTCAACTGTAAAAAAAACCAAACTGGAAAATGGACAAAAAGGCATGAATAGACATCTCACCAAAAAGGAGATATAGATGACAGAGAAGCACACAAAAAGATGCTCAACATCATTAGCCATTAGGGAAAGGCAAAGTAAAACCACAAGACATTACCACACACATATGCAGACAAACTAAAAAATTAATGATGCCAAATGCTGACAAAGATACAGAAAAACTGGATTGCTTATACACTGCTGGTGGGAATGTAAAATGGTACAACTACTCTGAAAACTACAGTCTGCCATTTTCTTATAAAATTAAATAGGCTCTTATCATGCAACCCAGCAACTCTTGGGCATTTATACCAGAGAAATGAAAATTTATGTTTGTGCAATAACTTCTGCATAATGTTCATTGCATACATGAAAGTTTATTTGTAATGGCCCAATGCTGAACAACCCAAATAATTAAACAAACTCTGGAACAATTATACAATGGAAAACCACTCAGTAATAAAAAGGAACACACTACTGACATAGCTAACAATTTGGATGGATCTTAAGGGCATTATGCTTAGTGAAAAAAGGGTAATTTCCAAAAGTAACATACAATATAATTCCATTAATATGATGCCCTTGAAATGACAAAACTCTAGAAATGGAGAACAATTTAGTGATTTCCAGGGAACAAGGATGGGATGGGATGGGGATTGAGTTTGACTACAACCCACAAGAATTCCTTCATTCGGAAGTATTCTGCTCATGATGGTGGTTGGTTACACAAATTTCTATCTGAGATCAAATTGCACAGAAATACACACAAACATATACGCACATGAGCACATGGAAAATCCAGTGAAAACCAAATGTAGTTTATTTAACCACATTAGGCCAATGTCAAGTTCTCGCTTTCTCATATTGTACTAGTTAAAGAAGGTGTCACTCTGGGAAGAAGTTGGTTGAACAGTATAGGAGACAATAGGTACAACTCTTTCATCTTCCTATGAGTCTAAAACAATTCAAAATAAAGAATTTAAAAACAAAACACACACACTCACACACATGCATACAAAAATGTCTGGTCGAAGGTAATAATTTATACTTCAATTTTCATCTGATGCTAACACTTCTTGGAGCTTGTCCTTTTCTCCTAGCTTGCCAAACTGGCCTCTTCTTCCTTCAGAGTCAAAGTTGGGGGTGGGGGTGGGGGTGGGGTGGGGATACAGAGAAAGGAGGAAAGCAAGAAGGGAAGAGAGGAAAGGACTGGTCCTCTGTGACTGGTACTGCATTGGGATGGCTTGGTGTTCTTCAGGCCTGGCAGGACTTGTACAGCAGATGCTCTCGTCACCGTGTTCACAGGTTCTTCAGAGATTCCCTTCTTGGGCCTTCAGACCATGACTTCCTGAGTAAAGGCAGGGCCTCTTCATTGGCTGCCCAGAGTAGTCCCCTCTCTGCCTTTGCTCCCACAGGTGCACCCACAACTTCTGAATGCTGACCCCTGATGTCTCACTTCTTGGGAAGAATCTCTTTTAAAGAAAGCTTCTGCCAACATTCTCTGTGCTTTCCACCTCGGGTAACTGAAACTCCCACACCTTTGATCTGCTGCGAAAAGTAGGTGGAATTACTGCCCAAAGGCAGTGTCCACTGTGTGGCCACTGGCCACTTGGGCTTTCTCAGAAGTGAATTGGTCATCAGTTCTTATCACTCTGCTAAGCTCTCTTTAGAATTCTTGTGGAACCACATAATGTGAAATACTACCACCTCAGCAAACCTCCATATTACTTTTGGTAGCACTACAGCATTTGGTTTTAAAAACAAAACTCAATGCCTTGATTGAATTTGTGTTAATTGCAACTTGTCTGATGTATTTCTCATGCCTAATAAAGAAATAGTGCAACATCTTTAATTTAGACGGAGTGGGCCATTTTTATTCATACTATAGAACATGCCACCAGTCCTGAAAAGCATTTCTGAATTGTTATAACACCACAATTTAGCAACCAATCACACACACACACACACACACACACACACACACATCAACCTTAACCAGACACTGTACATTAGCAAGAGCTTTGCAGAGCCTGAAGACGGCATGGAACTCTGAAGCTTAAGCAACATTCCATAAAATGACACATTAATAAGCAAAAAAAATAAATAAATAAAGAGGGTTACAGTGAATGATCCAGCAGAGCTTGGGGGATCTAACGGGCAGAATCCTAAATTAGATATGTCACATTTTGGCAAGAGCAGCCACTTTTGATTAGTGTGAAATAAGGAACTAACAGGCTAAAGTGCCCACAAGAAGCCAAAATAAGTGGAAAACAAATGAACCTCCAACAAAGATGAAAATGAAGACAACTCAATTGTTGCAGGCTCCCTTTTCTTGTCAGCAGTTCCACGACTCCTCAATATACAGAGTTGAGCTCTTTTTTTCATTCTTTCCTCATCTTCGTACTGTGTCCTGAAATTACCTCCTCAAAGCCACCTTCTGCCCCTAAGTTGGAGCTCATCCTTGCCAGCATGGTCCCACTACCTCTAAATGTCACACATCACTCTATGTATTATGTTATCTCATTTTTCTAATTTTTTTAATTTATTTTAGCCACCTGTGGCATGTGGCTGTTGCCAGGCTGGGGATCTAACCGGAGCTACAGCTGCCAGCCTATGCTACAGCCACTGCAACTCCAGATCCGAGCCTCATCTGTGATCTACACCACAGCTCATGGCAACACCGGATCCTTAACCCACTGAGTGAGGCCAGGGATCGAACCCGCAACCTCATGATTCCTAGTCGGATTGGTTTCCACTGTGCCACAACGGGAACTCCTCTAATACTTCTAAATTAAGGTATATGGAGTATACAAAGCATATCCTTCATCTACTCCTGCATTAAAAAGTACCCCCAAAATGGAGAGCTTAAAAAATAGTAGACATGTATGATCTCATACCGTTCCTGTGGGTCAGGAATCTGGGAGTAACTTAGCTGGTTAGTTCTGGATCAGGGTCTCCCATGAGGCTGCAGGGAAGACACCAGGCAAGCTAGAGGCATCTGAAGACTGGACCAGCCATTTCCAAGCTCCCTCTCTGGTCACTGGCAGGCTTCAGCTGCTCACTGGTTGTTGAACTGGAGTTTTAGTTCCTATACACAGAGCTGCCTGAGTATCCTCAGGACATGGCTTCTGGTTACCTGAGAACAAGTGACCCAAGAGAGAAAATGCATGAAAACAATACCAAAATGGAAGCCACCGTGTCTTTTATGACCCAGTCTCAGAAGTTAACGTATACCACTTCTGCTATAGTCCAAGGGTCTCACAGACCAACTTGAATACCATGTGAATGCAAGAGACAGGCATTGCTGGGGGCCTTCTTAAAAGCTGGCTTCCAGAGTTCCTGCTGTGGCTCAGTGGTTAATGAATCTGACAAGAAACCATGAGATTGCGGGTTCGATCCCTGGCCTTGCTCAGTGGGTTAAGGATCCGGCATTGCCATGAGCTGTGGTGTAGGCTGCAGACGCGGCTTGGATCCCGAGTTGCTGTGGCTGTGGCACAGACCAGCAGCTGTAGCTCCAATTAGACCCCTAGCCTGGGAACCTCCATATGCCTCTGGAGCAGCCCCAGAAAAAGGAAAAAACCAAAAAAAAAAAAAACTGTCTTCCAAAATAAAATGTTCAGTTTTTAAAGGTACATTTGATGGGTTTTGACAAATGTACATGCTTATGTAACTATCACCAGTCAAGAAACACTTTAGTTGGTCCAAGAAGTTTTCTTATACCCCCGTCAAGTTGAGCCATCACTTCACAAATGGTAACCACTGTTTTGATTTTTTTCCATCATAGGATTGTTTTGTTTGTTTATATACCCCAAATAAATGGAATCAAAGAATATATACTCTTTTCCATCTAACTTATGTTACTCAGTAGCATCTCCATGTTATTAAATGCATCTGCCATTCATGCCTTCTGACTGCTGACTAGTATGCTATTGCATGAATACACCACAAATTGTCCATTCATTTTCCTATTGACAAACATTGGGTGACTCTAGTTTGTGGCTAATATGAATAAAGCTGTTATGAACATTCTTGTGCAAGTCTTTTTGTGGACGTATGCTTTCACTTCTCTTGGGTAAAAACTAAGGAGTGTAGGGAGTTTTTGTCATGGCTCAGTGGTAACGAGCCTGGCTGGTAACCATGAGGACCAGGTTCAATCCCTGGCCTCGCTCAGTAGGTTAAGGATCCAGTGCTACCCTAAGCTGTGTTGTAGGTCACAAATGCAGCTTGGATCCTGCATTGCTGTGGCTGGGGCATAGGCCAGCAGCTGCAGCTCCAATCCGATCCCTAGCCTGGGAACTTCCATATGTCACAGGTTCAGCCATAAAAAAACAAACAAAAAAACTAAGGAGTTTAATCACATGGTCCCGGGGTCACAGATATATGTTCAATTTTATTTAAAAAATTACCAAGCAATTTTCCAAAGTGATCGTGCCTTTTTACACCTACATCAGCAATGTATTAGAATTCCAGTTGCTGCATATAATCACCAACCTTTAACTTTCCATTTTTAAATGTTAGCCCCTGCTGGATATGCAGCAGTATCTCATTGTGGTTTTAATCTGCATTTCTCCATTGTCTAATGTTACTGAGCACCTCTTCATGTGTTTATGGGCCTTTAGTGTACTTCTTGTGAAGTATTTGCTTAAGTCTTTTGCTCGTTTTTTAAAAACTGCTTTTTCAATATTGGCATGTTGGCGTTATTTACATGTTCTGGATATACAAGTGTTTTGTCAGATGTATAGATTGCAAATATTTAGTCCTAGGCCATAGTACACTTTTTGATTTTCTTTTTCTAGAATTTTTTTTATTAAGCTATAGTTGATTTGCCATGTTGTGCCAATTTCTACTGTGCAGCAAAGTGACTCAGTTATACATATATATATATATATATATATATATATATATATATATATATATACACACATTATTTTTAATGTTCTTTTTGATCTTGGTCTATCCCAGGAAGCTGGATATTGTTCCTTGTGTTCCTTTTCCTAATGGTGTATTTTTATGATAAGACATTTTAAGTCCAATTTATCAATGTTATGCTTATGGTTAGTGCTTTTCATGGCTTAAATCTTTGCCTCTCTCCAAATTGCAAAGATATTCTCCTATGTTTTCTTCTGGAATCTTTATAGTTTTGGCTTTACTGTTTAGGTCTATCATCCATTGTGGTATGTGGTGTGAGGTAGGGACTGAGATACATTTCTTTTATCATAAAGATATCTAGTTCTTCCAGTATTATTTATTAAAAGGGTTTTCTTCTGTATTTCAAATGCTTTGTACCTTTATTGAAAATCATTTGACTATATGTGAACCTATTTCTGTGCCCCCCAGGTCATTCCACCAATCTATTTGCTTTACAGTATATCTTAGTATAACATGATTTTAACACAAACCAATACATCATGAACATCATCCCAGGACAGCAATTCTACTGTGACACCTTCAGCTTTTGTGAATGCATAGCATTCTACTCTATGGATGAAGTATAATTTAGTCAAGAAATTCCTCACTGGAGTTCCTGTCATGGCGCAGCAGAAATGCATCCAACTAGGAAACATGAGGTTGTGGGTTCGATCCCTGGCCTCACTCAATGGGCTAAGGATCCAGTGCTACTGTGAGCTGTGGTGTAGGTCACAGACACAACTTGGATCCTGTGTTGCTGTGGTTGTGGTGTAGGCTGGCAGCTGTAGCTCCGATTAGATCCCTAAACTGGGACCCTCTGTATGCTGTGGGTGCAACCCTAAAAAGCAAAGCAAAGCAAAGAAAAGCAAAGAAAAGAAAAGAAAAGAAAAGAAAAGAAATTCTTCGTTGTAATTTCTTAGCATTTATATTTTAAGACTCACTTAACAATTCTTCAGTGAAGTGAACATCCTTTGCATTGTTCTAGATTATTTCCTAAGAATAAACTACTAGAGGTGGAATTGCTAAATTAAAATGCATGTTGAGTTTTAAAGATATATTATATCCTTATATGTATATCATATACATACATATGATATACACATAGCTAAACTATTCTATAAAAGTGTTATCAGTTTCCAGCTGCCACCAGTAGAGTATGAGAGAGCCAATGCTACATGTAATCATTTAAAATAAAAATCACTGTGTAATTTTAATTGATAGACAACTCCAATATATCACTGATGTTTTAATGTGCGTTTGTAATTTGTATTTCTAGTAAAATGGAAAGAATATTTTATGGATATTTTATGTGCAAATGGCCACACAAAATACAAATTTCTTCTTTTTTGAATTGCCTGCTCATGCCATTTGGTTGTTTTTCTATTGCCTTTATTTCTGTCATAATGAACTAAATGTCAAAGCTCATTGTAACTTCAATGTAGAAGTCCTTTCAGGCCAATTACAGGATAAATAAGTATATCATTTTTTCTAGAAGTAGTATAAATGAAATGAAATCACAGGAGAGATTTTATTAAATGTAACTATAAAAATAATTTATTCACTATAATTATATTATGACCTTGTCTCAAGTACAGGCTCATTTTTCTTAACTTTTGAGTGAAACTCAGGCTCTGCTACTTCAGGGCTTTGGCACCACACTCAGTCTATCCAGATGGCTTTTGACTTCCTATTTTGCTCTTGTTTTGCCCTGAAAACTTGTCATTTCTGTACTCTTGGCCTATTCCTTCTAAATGTGTTTATTTGCTACTCCCCAGTTGTCCCTTTCAAATTTTCACTAAAAATTATTTTTTTACCTATTCAAGTTTTTGACCAAAAAAGCCTTACTGCCAAGTTTTTGTTCTTGAAAAACAGAATGGAGAAAGAAATACTAAAAAAAAAAAAAACTCTACATCATTAATGGGGAAAATTTTATGTCATTTATTCAACTTTTATGCCTACTACTCTTAATCACTTGAGTGTCATTGTTTAGAACAGGAAATTTCCCTTTGATCTTAGTACCAAGAATAGTTATGTTTTTGAGCAGTTGGTTTGTTTTTACGTATGGACTTCATGAATCATTTAACCGATCATGCTCTCCTGAGCTGGCTGCTAGAAATCTCAGAGTCAGATTTGCAGTCCATCTGTAATAAATGGATTGCATCTCAAGACATACTTTCTCTCTACTAATTCCACTCTTATTTTTCATCATCTTATTTTTTTCTACTTTTCTCTTACTTTTTCCATCACCTATCATCCATTTACCCTGAAACTTTTTACTTAAAAAAATAGTCTTATAGTACGATTTTGAACACTAATTTAAAACCCTTTTTCCAGAAAAGATAGATTACCTTTAAATAAGCATCTCCAACTTTCTAAGAGAGAAAAAAGGGAAATTTTGCCATAGCCTAATGCCATAATTCATGTCTCATCTGTCATAGGCTAAAAGCTCCTAAAACAGTAATTCTCGCACCCCAGTCTTATCCCTAATGGCAAATAGAGAGGTGGATATCAAGAAATTAAGTGAACGAACTGCCCAATATCACAGATGAGTCAGTGACAAAGACTTATAAAGGGCCTTTGCTTCTTCATTCAGCACACTGTGAGTCCAACACTCCAAGTGCACTCATCAGGTCATGACTATTTGGGGTAGTTAGTTACTTTGAAAATTTATTCCAACACCAGTCCATGGCTTTTAGATCTATGGGTCTTGGGTCTATGGAGATATGACCTAAGGTTATTAAAAACTTAATTGTTTTGATTTTTTTTTTTTGGAGCAGCTATGGTGGGAGAAGAAAATCATGGTATCTTGACTTTTCCAAAATGTATAACTCAGGATTATAAAAAATTACTTTGGAAGTTCCTGTCTTGGTGCAGCAGAAACGAATCCGACTAGGAACCATGAGGTTGCAGGTTCGATCCCTGGCCTTGCCCAGTGGATTAAGGATCCGGCATTGCTGTGAGCTGTGGTGTAGGTCGCAGACACTGCTCGGATCTGGCGTTGCTGTGGCTCTGGCGTAGGCTGGCAGCTTCAGCTCCAATTTGACCCCTAGCCTGGGAACCTCCATATGCCATGGGTATGGCCCTAAAAAGACTAAAAGACAAAAAAAAAATTAGAAAAAATTACTTTGTTAGTCTTCATTGCTTAAAGTACAAGGTACAGATATTCCAAAGGAAAATTATACTATATCAATGAAAATATTAACCTGTTGTGTTAAAACATACAGAGATGCCTAGAATATTCAAAGATTAGGCCAAAGGTGATTTTGGTTAGTTGTCAGGGGAGATGGAAGAGCATATTTGAGTTAGAATTTGAGAGAAGGGAAGGACCTGAATTGTGTAAGTGGCGGCAGGGGTGGGGAGACAGGAAGTCTTCCAAGAGACAGTGAGGGTACGGAAGCAGAAATGAGGAAGCATTTTGGAGACCAAGGAAGGATATTATTTGGCCGAAGTGTAAGAACTATTCTGGGGATTGTGGGTTTAAAATTAATTCTCACTTTCATGGGACAAAATGAAAGTCAAGGGAAATTTTCAACTGCCTAAAAGAATCACCTAGAATCATCATATCACCTAGAATCATCATAGGTTCCTGAATAAAACAATAATGGGCTATTTGTTCTTTATTGTTTGAAAACACAGCTGAGAGCAGAATGGGAGATAGCACTGGGAGAGGCTGTTAGTTAGGACTGCATCACAATGACCCTGTAAATGGAAAAGAAATGTTCAGTTTCAAACTTGCTGTCCTGAAGATCTAGAGAGGACTTAAGCACTGATTAGCTAAGAAGACAGTGGAAGAAAGATCATTGTAAGACCTCAAATGTTGGTAATGGGCTCAGGTACTTGATACCAAGTCAAAACCAGAAGTGGTGATGTGACAGTTTTAAGTCATTAAATTTGGTATCAATGAAAATATTAACCCATTAATAGTATCAATGAAAATATTAACCAATGAAAATATTAACCTGTTAATAATATCAATGAAAATATTAACCAATAGTATCAATGAAAATATTAAATATCAACTACTGAGTTTCCTCTTAATATATAATCCTATGCTGGACACTTCAGAAGGTAAAAAAGGGAAGACATGGCTTAAGTATAAGGAGTGAGGAACATTGATCTAAATTAGGGGCCAATTGAAGTATAAAAAAATTACAGAAGAAATCTCTGGGCAGCAAAGAAAACAACCAACAGAGTGAAAAGGCAACCTACAGAATGGGAGAAACTATTTATAAACCACATGTTTGATAAGGGTTTAATATCTAGAATACATTTTTTAAAAAAACTATTACAACACAACAACAGCAAAACCAAATAATTAGGTTTGAAAATGGGCAAAGGACTTGAACAGATATTTCTCCAAAGAAGATGGACAAATGGCTGGTAGTAAGCATGTGAAAATCTGCTCAACATCACTAATCATCAGGGAAATGAAATTCAAAACCACAATGAGATATTACCTCACATTCATTAGGATGATCACTATCTAAACAAAACAGGAGTTCCCTAGTGGCTCAGCAGGCTAAGGATCCAGCGTTGTCACTGCTGTGACTTGGGTCACTGCTGTGGCACGAGTTGGATCCTTGGCCTGGGAATTTCCACATGCTGTAACTACCACCAATAAATAAATAAATTCATACATATACATATATAAAACAAAATAGAAATTAACAAGTGTCAATGAGGCTATGGAGAAACTCGAAAATTTGTGCCCTACTGGTAGGAGTAGAAGATGGTACAACTGCATGGAAAATAGTGTGGAGATTCCTCAAAAAAAATTTCTGTATGATCTAGAAATCCCACTTCTAGATATATATGCAAAAGAATCAAAAACTAGATCTTGAAGAGATATTTGCACACCCATATTCATTGCAGCATTATCCACAAGCTAAAAGATGAACGCTACATAAATGTCCATTGGCAAATGAATGGATAAAGAAAATGCGGTGTGTGTGTGGTGTGTGTGTGTGTGTGTGTGTGTGTAATTTAGCCATTAAAAAAATGAAGGAAATCCTGTCATATGCCACACCATAGATGAAGCTTGAGGTTATTATGCTAAGTGAAATAAGCCAGTCACAAAAATACAAATACTGCATAATTCCACTTATATGAGGGAGGTGTCTAAAGCTGTCAAACTTACAGAAAAAGAAAGTACACTAGTGGTTGCCAGGGGCTGGGAGAGGAGCAAAGGGCCATTGTTCAACGAGAACAGACTCAGTTTTACAAGATGAGAGCATTCCAGACTCTGCTGCACAAGAAGGGACATGTAGTTAATGCTACTGTGCTGTGCACTTAAAAATGGTTAAAATGGCAAATTTTATGGGTTTTTTTTAATCACAATAAAAAAGAAGAAGAGGAATAAAAGAGATGTTTGGGGATGTGAGCCCTGTAAAAGAAGTGTCTAGGGCCCAAAATTGAGCCTTGGAGGAAGCCATCATTGAAAGAAACTCTTGGAGAAGATAAGGAGGAGAGCAGTGGGAGGTTGAGAGAGTCCAATATCACAGAAGTTGGGGAAAAGGATGTGTTATAAGCAAATGCAAGAGTGAGATGAACAGGACTTCAAAGAAACAGGAGAATCACTACAGACCTTAGATGGGGCACTGTCAATGTTGATTAACTGATTCAGTCCACAGTACTTATTGAGCTCCAACTATGCACCAGGCACTGTTCTAACAGGGAACAAAAGGCACAAGGTCTTTCTTTTTATTGTGCTTGCAGACAATCAGTAAGTATATTGGAAGTACTGTCAAGAAAATTACACAACCTAAAGAAGCTGAGGGGGCACTATTTTGTTCTTTTCTTAAAAAAAAATATATTGATGGGGCGCAGGGTTCACTGAGCAGAGATGTAAAGGAATACTAAGAACATATAGGGAAGAGCATCAAGGCAGAGGGAGGATCAAAAGCTAAAGCTGGAATCAACCTTCAAATGGTGATAGAAGGGGTACCCAATGTAACGTATCGAAGCCCACTCGACCGTCCCATGAGTGGAGCCCTAACTGCTCTCCCCTAATGACACCCCTTTTCAGCAGGAAGCAGTCAGAGTGGTCATCCCTCCTTTTACCCGCAGGTAGAGTCTCCAACTCTAGAAGGGGGGAGTGGGGCAGAATACTAACTCAGGTAGTCAGTGTAGGAGCATGGGCTTTAAGGCATTTTTTTTTTATGATTTTTATTTTTTTCCATTACAGCTGGTTTACAGTGTTCTGTCAATTTTCTACTGTACAGCATGGTGACCCAGTTACACATACATGTATACATTCTTTTTTCTCATGTTTCTTTTCACGTTGTATAAATCTTTTGCTTCAATGCATTTTTTGATATGGCCATTGATTAACCTTTGTGGCTTAAGGGCTCCAAGGAGTAACATCCCCACAGGCCTTGTTTACTATAGAGAGTGTACTTACACCCAGATGGACATTAATCCCTAAACCCCTGTGACTCAGTTTATGGGAAGAAAGGGGCAAAGAAACTATGAGACTTAAGGGAGATTTCCGCCCCTAAGACGCTACTGGACAAGGACTGATATAGGTAACTTAACAAGGCCAATGGGAGAAAACTACATCTTTCTTGACCCCACGTTGGTACCCCTCCCATCTTTAAGGAATAAAAACCCCTATAGGACAATAGAGAAGGGGGGCTCTTCTCCCCCTCCCAGCAATCCTGGGAGCTATTTGCTTTCCTTCAATAAAGACTTTGCTATAAAAAAAATTTTAAAAAAAAGCTAAAGCTGGAAACAAGAGTGCACTTGGCAGTGAGGACCAGTAAGGAGGCCAGTGTGGTTGAAGCTCACTTTGAGAAAGAAAGAGCTGAGTTCTGAGAGGCGGCCAGGCGGGCTGGGCACCGAGGGTCGAGAAGGGAGGGATATGACGTCTACAACAATGCAGAGAGTTTGCTAATGAACAAAAGGAGAGACAGCATTAACTGAAATTGAATGGTTCATTGGTATCACAGGAAGTTTTTATTGTTTGTTTTTTTAAGAAAAGTGATATGTCAATATTTGGGAGGTAGGTTGTTTTTCTGTTGTTGTTTGTTTGTTTTTTTTTCCTCTCCAGGAAGAGACAGAGGGAGCTATGAAATGGGAGGGAATTATTATAGAAGCAAAGTCCCTTCAAAATGGAAGAAAAAAACAAAATTAAAGAAAGAGTTCAAGATATTAAATTAAGAAGAAGGAAGAAATGCCTTCCTTCCTCCAGAGACCCTGGGGTAAGATCCAAGAATAAAACTGCTGCCACCAATGCCTGCTCTCAGCATCTGCGTCTATACAGCCAACTCCTAAAATCTATATATAAAGTCAGACAGTATAGATTTAACTCAAATAGGAGACAGATGGTCCTAGAAGTCTGCAGGCATAGACAGATACTTGAGGTGATTCATTAGGGCCAAGTAAAGGAAGCTTTTAGTGTTGACTTAATGAATTACTGTGAGATCTATAGAAAACCTTAGGCTTGACTAGATACCGATTTAATAATTTCGGTAATCATCACAAGAAAAAGAGAAATGGTTTGATCTTCCTTTTCCTTAAGGCTTCTAAAATGATTAAAATCTCTTAAAAGAAATTTAAAACTAATTCTTTATACTAATTTAGGAGGTTCACAAACACATCAGAATACGTTAGCAGTATAATTTTATGGGAAAAATTATGCCAGATAAAACCAAAAACTCTAAAAAACCACAATGTAGCTAGAGAAAATGTTTGAGAAGTTGAAATTACATTAAACCACACTATTCAACATTAAACAGTCTTAGGTTCATGGCCATTCTGTCCTGAAAAGTTTTACAGCAAACCAGGTACTTCACATTTGTGATAAACAGGCAACACATGTCTTGAAATTTAATGTGCAGAGTTGGTTTAATTGACTAAGGCTCAGGCCCAATACTCAAACTATTAGAAAAGGCACAAAAAAGACGAGAGACAAATTCAGAGCATAATGCC
This sequence comes from Phacochoerus africanus, assembly GCF_016906955.1. Taxonomy (NCBI): domain Eukaryota; kingdom Metazoa; phylum Chordata; class Mammalia; order Artiodactyla; family Suidae; genus Phacochoerus; species Phacochoerus africanus. Next base: position 56,647,822 of record NC_062545.1, read on the forward strand.
TTTCTGTTAACCATAACGCAATACCAATTATCAGAATGACTTTTGGTAATAGCTGACACCAGCCTTTCATTTTGTTAATATTTTTTAAATTGTGAAACATAGCATCCCTACAAAAAATGTGTAAAACATACATGTGTATTTTAATAAATGATCACCATCATCCTTCTTTCTCTTCCCCCCAGGGATAAGGAACACCCTGAAATTGGTGTTACTCACTCCCTTGCCCTTTGTTACAGTAGTTGCACCTACATAGGCATTCCCAAATAGCATCCTGTGTCACACCAGCAGTGGATGAGGGAGCTTGTTTCATCCATATCCTAGATTGGTATTGACCAACTTTTAGATTTTCACCCCTCCAGTCGCTGTGAAATTTTACCTCATTATAGTTTTAATTCACATTTTTCAGTTACTGAGTTTGGGCATTTTTTCATGTGTTTAAGGGACAGTTGGAATGGTTTTCCTGACAGTAGCTTTTCTCACTTTTGTATGGGCTGCTGACTTTCTTTCCTTGTTGATTTCTGGGAGTTCCTTATATAATCTTTTGTGCTATGTGTCTTGCAGATATCTTCTCCTAGTTTTTGACCTGCTTTTTCACTCTCTTTATGAGATACAAATACCAATGTATTTCAATGAACAGCCATTAATATTAATACATTAATGTTAATGTAGCCAACATTTACCAGTTTCCCTCCTATAGTTTTAGTCTTCCCTATTTCACACTTAATCGTACGATGGTCAGAGAATGATTTCAAATTGTTGGGGGGGGGGGGAAACAGAGTTCCCATCGTGCCTCAGTGGTTAACAAATCCAGCTAGGAACCATGAGGTTGCCAGTTCAATCCCTGGCCTCACTCAGTGGGTTAAGGATCCAGCATTGCCGTGAGCTGTGGTATAGGTCACAGACACAGTTCGGAGCCCACGTCGCTATGGCTGTGGCATAGGCCAGCAGCTACAGCTCCAATTAGACCCCTAGCCTGGGAACCTCCACATGCCATGGGTGGAGAAAATAAAAAAAAAAAAAAAATACAAAATTGTTGGGCAGCCTCTTGTCAAATACTTCAGTCTTTACAAATGTCTCGTGTGGGCTACATGTTAGTATGTAGAATGTGTATTTTCAAACCATTACATGTACTGGTTTTTAAATGCCCCTTAGATCAAACTCAATTGTTCAGTTAATATCTCCTATAGTCTTACTAATTTTTGTCTACCTGATCTGTTAGTATTTTAGAGAGTACTATTGTAGTAGATGTGTTGATTGTTCTTTGTAGTTCTGTCATCTTTTGATTTACAAATATGTTATTTTGTGCAGGTCTTAGATTTGCTATAACTCAAGGGTGAATTCAAACTTTTAATGTTTTGCTGTGGCTCTATTATTTCCTTCAGTTGTTTTTATCTAATATTAAGATAGCTGCCCTAGGTGTCTGTTAATTATTTAGCTAGTATATCTTTTTTCTATCTCTTGGTTCTAAATATTTATGATGCATGTGATCTATTGTAAATAGTGTATAGGTGGGGTTCTTTTTAAAACCAAGCCCAGCCATCTTTGTATTTTACCTATGGTACTTAATACATTTATATTTATTGAAAAATATTTATTTTGAGGAATTGGCTGACACAATTATGGAAGCTAAGTCCCCTGATCTGCTGTGTGATAGCTGGAGCCCCAGGAAGGTGGATGGTGTCATTCAATTCAATCCAAATCCAAATGTTAAGAACCAGAGTAAGTCTCAGTTCAATGACTGAAGACCAATATGTCCAGCTCAAGCTCAAGCAGTCAGGCAGGAAAAGCAAATTCTACCTCCCTCAGCCAGGACATTCTTTCCAGACCTTCAGCCGACTTGACGGTAGCCATCCTCATAGGAGTAGGCTTTACTTAGTCTTCAAATGTAAATGCTAATGTCATCCAGAAACACTTCCACTGACATATTCAGAAATAATGTTTAGTCAAATGTCTGGACACCCTGGGATCAGTCAAGTCGACACATAAAATTAATCATCACCTCTTCAAATGTCAATAATACATTCCTAAAGCATCAGATATTTTGCATTAAAACACTGAGAGTCTATTTCCTGGTATTTTACATGAGAAAAATGTATAATGTGTTATATTATATATTATAATATATAATATATAATATTATATAATATATTATACCTTACTTCCCAACCAATTCTCTTAAATAAAATACTTACAGACAAATAAAAAAAATGTCATATCAGGATGTAAAATGCTTAGAACATTGTTTTATGATTACCAAACATGAAAGCCTGAGTGCATACTATGAACATTCTATTTGCAATATGGCAAAGCAAATAACTGAAATAGACAAATTTGTTAGAAAAAAATGCAGAGAAAATATTCCAATTAAAAAAAGACAATTACCTGCAATAAACTGTAACTCCTGAGTGAGGAGAAAACTTAATATTTTGGAGAAAACTGAAAAGGCAGCAGGACAAGAGCAGTAATTGTCACTGGGTGTGGAAAAGTGCTGATACGCATGAGTGGGTTTAAACTGGTAACTTCAAGCAAACTATCCAACTCAGAAGCTGATAGAAATTCTCTGTAATTTAGAAAGAAGAGGATCCTGAACGAGAAAGTCGTGAAAAATTTTCAAAGGAGGTGACCAACATTTACTGTCCATTGACAGATGAATGGGTAAAGATGTTGTTCATATACACAATGGCATATTACTCAGCCATAAGACAAAGAATGAAATAATGCCATTTGCAGCAATATAGATGAACTTAGAGATGATCATAGTAGGTGAAGTCAGAGAAAGACAGATATCAATGATGTCACTTATATGTGAATCTAAAAAAAATGATACAAATAAACTTTTGTTTGTTTGTTTGTCTTTTTGCCTTTTCTGGGGCGGCTCCTGTGGCATATGGAGGTTCCCAGGCTGGGGGTCCAATCGGAGCCATAGCCACCAGCCTACACCAGAGCCACAGCAACACAGGATCTGAGCCACATCTGCAACCTACACCACAGCTCACCACAAGGCCGGATTGTTAACCCACTGAGCAAGGCCAAGGATCGAACCCACAACCTCATGGTTCCTAGTGGGATTCCTTAACCACTGAGCCATGACGGCAACTCCCAAATAAACTTTTATTTATAAAACAGAAACAGACTTTGAAAACAAACTTATGGTTACCAAAGGGGAAAGGAGGAAAGGATAAATCAGGAGTTTAGAATTAACATATACACACTACTGTATATAGAATAGATAACCAACAAGGGCCTACTATATTACATGCGGAACTATACCCAGCATTTTCTAATAACCTATAAGGGAAAATAATCCAAGGAAGAATAGAAATATATATATAACTGAATCACTTTTCTATACACTTGAAACAGATACAATATTGATAAAACCATAATTCAAGAAAATACATGCACCCTATATTCATTGTAGCGCTATTCACAATAGCCAAGACATGGAAACAACCTAAATGTCCACCAACAGATAAATGGATTAAGAAGATGTGGTGCTTACATACAATGGAATACTACTCAGCCATTAGAAAAAAATGAGATAATGCCATTTACAGCAACATGTATGCAAATAGATATTCTCATACTAAGTGAAGTAAGTCAGAAAGAGAAAGACAAATACCACATGATATCACTTATATGTGGAATCTAAAATATGGCACAAATTAACTTATCTATAAAACAGACTCACATACATAGAGAACAGACTTGTGTTTGCCAAGGGGAATAGGAGAGCAAGTGGATGAACAGGGAGTTTGGGGTTAGTAGATGCAAATTACATATTTAGAATGGATAAGCAGTAAGTTCCTACTGTACAGCACAGGGAACTATACTCAATCTCTTGGGTTAGAATATGATGGAAGACTGCAATGAAATCCTGATGTGTAGCACTGGGAACTATATCTAATCACTTGTGATAGAGCATGATGGAGGATAATGTGAGAAAAAGAATGCATATATGTACGTGTGACTGGGTCACTTTGCTGTACAGTAGAAAGTTGACAGAACACTGTAAGCCAACTATAATGGAAAAATAAAAATCATTTTTAAAAGAATGTGATGGAAGATAGTATGACCCCAAAAAAGTGTGTGTGTGTGTATACAAGTCATATATATATATATATATATATATATATATATACACACACACACACACATATATATTTGAATGACTGGGTCACTATACTATACAGCAGAAATTGACACAATACTGTAAATCAATTCTACTTTAATTTTAAGTGGATAAAAAAACACAAAAAGGAGAAAACACAAAAAGGATAAAAAATTTATAAATTGGAACTTTGTCCAAATACCCATTATTTATATTTGTTTTCTCCATTCTCCACACTTTTCATCAATTCTTTTTTAGATTGTGTGCATGTGTGTCCAGCTCAGTCATCACTAGTCTAAAACGTGGGTTAAATTTGACAGGCACTTTGGCAATGTGCTCTGGACAAGCGCACAATGGTGAAGGATGTTTTCCATTGAGAGTAATGTTTCATTCAGGGGTGGCCTCCCCTTTATTGGAACTCTGCATGCTTTTCAAAAAATCTTCATATGATTCTGGTGATTTATTCACTGTATTTGGAATGTAAACTGATACCTTTCCAGCACTTCATTTTGTTAAAAATAGAGTAATTTGGAATGTAATTAGAACTTGCTTCTGTATAACCACTGGCTGATGAAAAAATAGGTATTCAAACGTATGTAAATTCTATGCCGTTTGGCTACCAAAAGCCAAAATATATTCTACTGGAAAGATGTTAGTTGAGAAAAATTCTACAATGTATATTTGTACTTTAATTTTCTTTCACATTCTAATTCTTTTCCATATGTATCTCAGTTCTCTTTTCTCCTCTCCCTACTTCTTTCTTGCCTTCAAAACCCAAATGTGGGCTGGTTTGTGGTTATGAATTATCAGCAGACTTATGAGACATTGTTTTTCTCACTCTTGATACCCAATTCAAGTCAGGCAAATCACACTGCTACCCCCTTCTATGTGGTAGGCTTCATTTCTCATTTCCACTGCCTTTAGAGAGTAGCCTTTCAAAGTCCTGACTTATTCAACATCACCTCTTAAGCTTTCCTGAGCTTTAGTCTCTTCACTGTATCCACACCTCTGCCAAGACACCAGTACAGGGTCTAAGTACAGAAGCCAGCTTGGGTGTTCCCATGAGCCCAAGGTTTTCCATTTACTTCATTTCCCCCCTCTGAAAAGCCCTTACTTCCCTGCCAGCTTAACAATGAATTTTGAAAGACTTAAAAAAATTATTTAATATTTAACTCGTTTCTGTCAAGAGGGCTGTTCGGGACATCTAATCTGCCTGCGCTGCTGGAAATAGACATCACCTCTCCTTTTTTTAAACATCTTTGTTATTGCCCACATTCAGGGAGTCAGCAGGCTGTCAATTATCTTCTCAGTTCACGCTAACTGAATGCAAAAAAAATAAAGCAAATGGGTCAAAAAGTGCCATGATCTTTTAATGTGACAAAATGTGATTTAAGTCATAAGAGTAAAATTAAGGTGAAACACATAGCTAGTGGTCACAGAAGGCTTGTTTGCTTAGGAGGACATGTGGCTCACCAAACTCAGCGTTGGAGCAGGTCTACTGTTATTTGAAGATATGTGTAAAGAAATATTATCCTCCTGCTGTATATCTAGTCACTTTTGATGGAACATGTTAATGTGAGAAAAAGAATGTGTATATATATATATACACATATATATATATATGGATGTGTATATATATATGAGAATGTGTATATATATATATATATATATATATATATGGATGTGTGTGTGTGTATATATATCTATATCTATATATGGATGTGTGACTGGGTCACCTTGCTATACAGTAGAAAATTGACAAAACACTGTAAACCAGCTATGATAGAAAAAATAAAAATCATTTTTTTAAAAAAAAGAAATGTTATCCTGTGTTTGTTTAAGAATCCTGTGGGCATAGAAAACAGGCTCAGGCTGGAAAAACAGTGATTTTGGAGTAATGGGAACTATGATCAGTTATTTTATTTCTGCTTACCTTTTTTCCCCTAAGATTTCTACAGTAAATATATTTTATTTTGGGTTTTTTAATGGCAATATGTATTTTTAAAGGTGATGATACATGAATTTGGGGACTAGAGGCAAGGCCTACAAAAGGCTTCAGAAGGTCAGAGCTGCACTATAGATACTACAGGGCAGACAGTTGCTTTTGATCAGAAGGAGCAGAAAGAAATAATATGACTTATGGGAGTAAATGGTGTGGAAATAGTTTAAGTAGGCGAACATGGCAGGGAATGATTTTTAAATGTTATGGGTCTAAACATGTAGGAAGACATATTCCTTTAACTCGCAATAAAATGCTATCTCTAGAAAAAGTGAAATGAAAGCAGTTCTTTTGAAGGCTGACAATGAAAAAAAAAAACACTTCCTAAAATTGCCTAAGATTAGAAAATACATTTAAATTTTAATTAGGATGATTAATCAGCTCAATATTCTTACACACACAGAAAGGAACAAAAAGAAAGCAGGCGTTTAAGGATGCCCATGCTGATGTCAGCAAAGTTACTTTATTCAATCCAGGCATACACTCAATGAGCAAACATCACTGAGTGCCTACTATACACCAGGCACCGTGGTGGATCCTGGAATCCATGCGCAACTGGTCTACCATTTATTGCCCTCAGAACCTTAAGCTCTTTTTAGGATGACAGAATTGTACATGAGCTACAAGTAGAGGATGAAGAGCATGATAGAAACATGTTCATTGGGGACTGCATACCTTCATGAATTTGCCACAGCACAGTGACCTCTCTTTACTTATCTCTTACCAGACTATCAAGGGACCAGTGTCTGGTCCTGTTATCTGACTTATATTCTCCCATCCAGGCCCAAAGGTTTCATTTGACTTGGTATATACTTGCTGAAAGCAGTACAAAAAATTCCAGTCACCTATCTCTTGAAAAAGAGACCATAACTAAATTTACATTAGGGGAGGGGGGGGGTCCAAGTGGTAGATTTGCCAGGTCCAAGTCCTGCCCTCTTAGCTATACCACACTGTGGTTGGTGGTTAAAATATTTGGCCCCCAAATGCAGCCACAAAAGAGAACTCACTACTGGTGTTTTGAAGAAAAGAACATACAGATTGACAGTCCCTAACTTAGAAGTTTCCAGAAACTGCTTCTATTTTATAGTTCCTGAAGAACTGAAAAGCTGTAACTCAATGGCACCTGGGTGTTTATTCAAGAGTACAGGTGGGCGATATAATTGCTCCTATTTCCAAAGCAGTTTTGAAGAAGTAATTATAAGACAACAGAGTGAAGTGCGAGCATGGTGGGCAGCTCAGGATTTGTTGGGTTTCACAGCCTGTGCCTCTTGGGGCCCCTTCTGGAGAACATGCTCTATTCATGGGCCTTGGAAATTGTATCCCAAAGGTAGCATCCCCATGGAGAAAGCAGGCCAACCAGATTCTCAGGAGAAGAGTTTGAACTCAGCAATAGAGACTGTAGTGAGACAGAGGCCATGCTATCAAGTTGGAGCTGTGGCCTCACTGGGTCATGGGCAAGATGAATAAGAGAGAAAGCTGACCAAAAGGGAAGAGGAGATGGATGAGAGGAAAGCATAGATAAGAGACACAATATGTTCCTGAGATATTGTGGAGCACTGGCTGTTCATGTCAGCCCCTAACTCCACACAGAGCCATGAAATGATCTGACATTTCTCTGAAAGAGTTCCCTCTTTATTTAGGCTAGCTTGGGTGGGATTGTTTTCTTTGGATCCTAAAAAGCCTTGACTAAGATAAATCGAAACACAGTTGAGCAGAACCATTTTATTACTTGGCATAAGTAACATTCAAATGCTTCAGTAGGTAAACAAGCTCTATTAGCAAAAATCAACAGAAGACTGCGAAGCAAATGGTGAAAAATGCACTGCTGACTACCATAATACCTAAACACGAGAGGGCGAAATGGATTGCATGTTCAACTTGAGATTCAATGGGAATCCAAAAGACATGCCGCAGGGGATATTTTAAGCCCTCGCCTCTGATGGAAGTAACAGCTTGAGTGCCTTGATCGACTACTGGGCTCAAAAACCTTATGAAATCAGGTGCCTCCAATAGTAGCAGCACTGACACGAACTGAAGGGTAATTCATAACGCAAGACAACCAGGCTGAGGCTTCCTTGACAGGCCTCTGAATTTTCCAAATCATGGCGTGGTCTGATGGCCTGAATACATTAGCGTTTGTTTTCTCTGTGGCAGTATCAGAACAGTGTTTGTGTGTGTGCCTGAGTCACAAAACCATTTACATTCTTCTTTGATGCTTACAACTCATCCATTAAATGGTAATGGTCTCTTCCTCCAATAAAGACAAATTAGTCTTTCACTGGTTTCTTGTCTACAGCACTCATCCATTATAGAACTTGCGCCTTCTGAAAGATGAATAAATACAGTCCCTAAGGAGATGTGCTATATGTATATATCACTGTGGTAGTCATCAAATTGGAGGGAGGGTTGATAGGTGTGGGCAACAATGGTAAAACAAACAGCCCTCTTGTCTATCAGGCACCAAAGTAAATCGGTGACAACAGCCCTTATTACTACGAGTGGCTGGGGGGGCAGGGGGGCATCCAATTTCTGGGCATGGACTCTCCCTCCCTGTGATAAAATAAATACAATGCCATAAAAACGTACTTACCATAAATAAATTCATCTAATGAGTAAGTAAAAGAAAGATTATAGATGACTTATGAATGAGTTCATTGGGGTTCCATTTTATATAAATAGCCCATCCTTTAAAATAAAATGGCCATATTATTTTTGCCACACTGAAAGTCTATATTCCTTGGGGGAAAAAAAATGGCAGATCAGAAATCAGAATCTAACAAGCTGTGCATAATAAATGTGTAGCATATGTTACGGCTGAATTCATCCCTACTGTTTGCAGCATATACTTTCTACCTCGAGTTGCAGAAGGGCTTGTTATTCTTGATGACACTGAGGCAAGGCAAGAACATGACAAGAAGAATGTCATAGATAGCTCAAGATATTGCCTCCTGGGACCATGTCAGGATTTCTAGCAATAAATCCATGGGAATAAATTCAGGAATCACTAGAGTTTTAAATTGCTGTATCCTAATTATAAACTGTTCTTAGCAGCCCCATAGATTCTATGGATTCATTTTATAAATTATGCTGATTTCATAACATAGATCCTTTACAAAACCTAGGTTATAAATGACTTGCTTCTCCTGTTAGTTCAATAGATCCTTTGGAGGTTTCTGTCCTACCAATTCTTACTGGTAAAGCAAATTCTTCTCTCTCCTGCTTCAAAATTCCGTTTCTTCTCTTTAAAATGTCTCCATGATTTATTATCTTATCCCTCATTCAACAAATATTTATTGACTGCCAACTCTGTGTATAGCATTACACTAGACACTAGGACAGATGGAAAGATGTATAATGCATACTTGTCGCCCTCTAGAAAATTCATCTTTTTTGGGACAATAAGAGACGCACACATGAAAAGTGAAATATCAACCCAGAAGTTAAAATAATGTGAGACAGTAAAAGAAATCTCCCAAAGTGGTAGGTTTGGAAATGACAAATAACTGGTATAGACAAAAAAAATCAAAAGGGAGAGTAGAAGAAACAATCTTCTATTTGCACCATGGAAACTCCCTACAAAACTTATTAAAAGCAAGATTATATTTTTCCATCAAAAATGATGTATGTCTAACCTATTCTAACCTATTGTACACTCCACAATTACCTAACTCTAAAACCTATTTTTACTTGTAACAAACCAATGAACACTTTGTTTTTGCTTGCATTAGATCTGAATAGGGGGAATTTCACCAAGGTGAAACTCTTATTATTTTATTACTATTCCAATCTTTTCTTGCACCGTGGTCAGAGAAAACTTTCTTTTGGAGGAGAGATGATCTGAACCATTATATCTTTTTAATTTTTTTTGTTGTTTTTTTTGTTTTTGTTTTTGCCTTTTCTAGGGCTGCTCTCATGGCATATGAAGGTTCCCAGGCTAGGGGTTGAATCGGAGCTATAGATGCTGGCCTACGCCAGAGCCACAGCAACACGGGATCCGAGTCGCATCTGCAACCTACACCACAGCTCACGGGATCATTAACCCACTGAGCAAGGCCAGGGATCGAACCCGCAACCTCATGGTTCCTAGTCGGATTCGTTAACCACTGTGACACGACGGGAACTCTGATCTGAACCATTTTAAAAGAAGCAGTCTGAGCAGGAACAAGGGCATGGCTTGACACACAGAGGAGAGGAAGCAAGGAGTGTTGGGAGAAAATGGACCACTGCCCTGACTGGAGTGGAGAACAAGCAGGAGAGTCTTTTTTTTTTTTTTAACTTTTAAAAAAAAAATTTTATTAAAGTATAGTTGATTTACAATTTGTGTCAATTTCTGCTGTACAGCAAAGTGACCCAGTCATACACATATATATGTATGCATATATATATGTGCATTCTTTTTCTCATATTATCTTCCATCATGGTCTAACCCAAGAGACTGGATATAGTTCCCTGTGCTGTTCAGTCGGAAGGAGAACAATTGGAGAGTTTTGTAGAGCATCTTGACTAGCGGTTTGTGCGTCATCTTAAAGGTAACATGTTCCCATAAATTATTCCCATTATAATTCCCTTAAACAATTATTACATCAGCACACATTTTGAATGTACTGTTGGATGAGTTTTAACAAATGGATACTATCATGCGATGACCACGGTAAACAAGATATGAAACATCTCCATCACTCCAGAAAGTTCTCTTATGACTCACTTCTTCCAGTCAATTCTTCCCAAATCCCTTCATTTTCATAAACACACCATAGTCCGTCCATCTCTGGACATTTTTAATAGTCCAGTTTTAAGCTATAATATTTTTATGTGGCTCTAGTATATTTCATACAGCTATATTTCAAACAGAAGGGATTTTTTTTTTTTAAGTTTTGTGAGTTGATTTTTTAAGCCTGGGCTTCCTAAATGGTATTATTGGGTTAAACCATATGATACTCCATTCACCAATTAGATTTTTAAATGCCATGTAGCCTCCCATGCCTTATCTACTTTGCTTGAACTCAGTTTCCCAGGGGACTTGATAGGTTTTTCATTGGTTTTATTATTAGCATCAATAAGCCCATTTAGAACTTCAGGTTAATTTTTCAAAAAGGAATCGTTAAGAATCAGAAAGCGCTCTTGAAAATTAAAAATTAGATTCAATGAAATCTCCCAGAAAATTAAGCATAAAGGCAAAGAGGTGGAAAAATAAGAGAAAAAAAATATGTTAATATTTCAACCTAGGATGTACATCTGCGTTCTGGAAAGAGAAAACAGGCAAAGTGAGAGGAAGAAAATTACCAAAGAAAGTAAGCAATTTGTATGAATACCTGTTTGGAAAGAGCTGCTCCATAAATTGCAAACAGACTCATATTAACATATGTTAACATATTACCGTAATTCACATAACATTATTGGAAAATTCCAGAATACCAGAGTTAAAAAGAAGATGAATAATAATTTTTTAAAAAGATGTGAGAGAGAAAAAAAATGCCACATACAAAGGAATATGGATCAGAATGGCATTGGATTTTCCCATAGCTACACTAGACACCAGAAAACAACAGATCGATAGCCTAAAAATCCTGAAGGAAGAGTATTTGGAACCTTGAAATGTATACACAAACTGTCAATCAAAGATCAGGATAAAAGGAAGCTATTGTCAGAAGGGCGAGGTCTCAAAAACTGACTTCTTGAGCACCTTTCCTTAAGAAATAACAGCAGGATAGTCCCTGTAGAAATAAGGAAAATTATTAAGATAACGGAAGACATGGAATTCAGAAAAATAGGGGAATTCAACAGAAAAGTGTTGAATGACATTCCCAAGATGGTGTTCCAGCTGTACAGAAATCTAAAGACCAGCAAGTCCAGGCTGGGTCAAAAGCACCAGTGGCCCTGGGAGAGGATCTCCAGGAAATAAATGGAATTGATGGACTAGCTAAAATGTTGAAATGTTTTACAGAAAATTTTATGAGAAAAAAAGGAAGCAGTTAATAAATTCAGGTTAGGGATATAGAAAGTGCAAGTTAGAAATGAAGGTGAAATAACCAGGTAAAGGAGGCTTTAAAATAAAGAGATCTCAAGTGAACAGGGAGTAGGAGTAACAGGGCCGTAGGCGTGTAAATGTGTGTCAATGTGCATGCACACATGCGCAGACCAGCATGTGTGGGGGTGGGGTGGGGGTGCGTCACAGGAGAGGGAAGTGAGGACCGGGCAGAAGCAAGGAATGGCACTGTATTCAGAGGTCCTACTGCTGACATAAATCTCAGGTTCCTGTGTGGAAACATCCTTCAGGCGATTTGTTTGATTGTTTGTTTGTTTGTTTTTTTGTTTAGGGCCGCAAGTGCAGCATATGGAGGTTCCCAGGCTAGGGGTCAAATCAGAGCTGCAGCTGCAGGCCTTCATCACAGCCACAGCAAAGCTGGATCTGAGCCGTGTCTGCGACCTTACACCACAGCTCACGACAACACCGGATCCTCCACTGAGCGGGGCCAGTGATCAAACCCACAACCTCGTGGATACTGGTTGGGTTCATTCCACTGAGCCACATCAGGAACTCAAAATTTGTTTTTCAGCTTGTTGTAAGGTCAGAGGACATTGCTAATTCTGCCAAGTGGCCTGTGTGTGTTGTATCTTCTGGGAGTCAGGATCTCCCCCCAACACAGTGCAGCCCTGACTGAGGGCATTCTGAGGTCTGTGGATATGAAACGGCTTCCTGGGGGTCCACAGGAGAGCCCTGTTTGGAAGTCTGCTGTCACATCCCGGAGCTGAGTTGTGTAAAGGTGACTAAGTCAAATCTGTCTCAAATGTGACCTTTTTAAAGCCTCCACATGGTATCTTCGCTGGTTAAAAGGATTTCAGCAAAGAGTACAGGAGACAGGGAGGCTTCCTGCTGATTTTGAGAAAATAGATGCCTCTGCCTTTTAAAAGTCTGGGTGGGAGCCACAGTGAGAATGCTATTTTGCAAAAATGTTTGCTTTTTTTTGTTTAAACTCCCTCGACTAATATTACTGATCATTATTTGTCCTTAAGATCTGGGAGACACACACACACATCTTTAAATTATTGTTTATTTCACACAGCATAATCTTACAGGAATGATGGAGATGAAATAACTGCCTGGCCGAAAAGAACAGCAGGCTTGTCAAGGGCATTGGCCTGGGGATAGCATCAGACTGCTGAGGAGGGTCCTAAAAGGGTTTGACAGTTGAGCAGTGGCCCCTGGAGCCTGAGATCCAAGCCTGGATTCAGGTCATGGCTGTGAACACAAGCAAACCACTTGACATGCTTCAGTCTTCTCATCTGTGAAACAGAAATTATTCCTCCTACTATGGGATTATTTCAAAGATGACATATGCAGAAGATTTTTAAATGTAAGGAATTATAAAAGTACAATTTATTGGGGTTCTCGTTGTGGCTCAGCAGATTAAGAACTCAACTAGTGTCCATGAGGATATAGGTTTGATCCCCGGCCTCAATGAATAGGTTAAGGATCCAGCATTGCTACAAGCTGCGGCATTGGCCGGCAGCTGCAGCTCTGATTCAACCTCTAGGCCAAGGACTTCCACATGCTGCAGGTGCAGCCCTAAAAAGAAAAAAAAAGTACAATTTATTATTATTACAATTCATATCATAACACTGTATTCTATAATATCTAATGATATTGCATGTGATATATAATTATGTTACATTTTATAATATATGTTGAACATAGATGAAGAATCTTTCCATTTTTCAGGATTACTGTGATTCTTTGTCCTCAACATGTAGACAATTAAACCGTGGCTGGTATATAACTGAATCCCTAAGGTGACCATTCTCTCATGATGGAGTTGGTGCAAAGACTGATTTCTCACCTGAGGCAGCTACCAGTAGCAAAGAGAGCCCTGGGTGTCCTTTGGATCCAGGACCAATCACTTTGATTCTGCTGTACAGTCTGGGCAGGTCACTCCCTTCTCTGAGCCTAAGTCTGTATATTGCACATCTGTGCATTGAAGGAATTAGGTGGGTGGTCTCCAAGGTTCTCTACCTGCTCAGAAATTCTGTGTCTCATGTGAGGCATCTGAGTTAGGCGCAGGGTTTGTAACCAACTGTGTAAGGCATCTGTGACTACATAACAAGTCATCCTAAAAACATAGCAGCTTCAGCAACTGTTATTATCTCATGGTTTCTGTGAGTCAGGAAGTCAGGGCTTCTGATTCAGGGTCTCCACAGCCTTCAGTCAAGCTCTGGGCCAGAGCTGCGGTCTCGCTGGGGTTCAATGAGGAGAGGGTTCACTTCCAAACTTACTCTTGTGACTGTTGGTCGTATTCAGTTCCTCCAGGGTTGTTGGACTGAAGACCCCAGGTCCTTGCTGGCTGCTGGCCAGAGACACCCATCCCATATCACATGGGCTTCTCCATGGGGGGGCTCTTCAACCAGGCAGCTGGCTTTTTCCAGAGTGAGAGTTCTGAGAGAGAGATGGAGGGGTAGAGAGGCAGAAAAAGAGAGAGAGAGAGAATGTGCCCAAAATAGAAGCCACAGTCTTTCTGTAACCTGATCTCGGAAATGACATCCCATTGCTTATGCCAAAGTCTCCTCCTTATAGGCAAGTCAGAAAGTCTAGCTCACACTCAGGTGGAGGGGATCACACAAGGGCTAGTCCAGGTGGAGGCAGGGATCTCTGGACCATTTTAGAGCCGACAAACCACAGCAACTAAGGGGGAATCATCCTGGAACTGCCACATAGCTGAAATCACAATACTCTTTATCCACTGGTTCATTCCCGCCTTCCAGTCAAGGCCTTATGTACATGCCCCCAAAGGGCAAAGACGACAACTAAGTCCTTTTCCCCATCAACTCACATTTGTTCTCAGTGAAGAGAGTGGGGGTGTTACCTGGAGATGCCTGTCAACTCGGTGTGTCCAGAGGGCCCTCCACCCACAGTGATTCTAATACGCTTGCTGTGAAGAATTCCTAATGAGAGAAAGGCTATCATTGGTTCTCAAAGGACCAGAGGATAAGGTAGGAACAGGAGAGGATGCTTAGGGGGTTCTCCTGCTGCTGCCAGGCCCAGCAGGGCTCTTCCCAAGGCCAACTGAGAGAAGATATTAGAAGAAGCACATGCTATATGTGTCATGCCAAGTGCCATTGTGGCTGCTCCTAATGGAACACTGCCAGCGCCTTCCCTGTTTCATTGTCTTCTTTTATCACTTTCCACATCCTATTCCTCACCAGATAGCAAGCTCCCTTGAAGACAGTGTCTCTGTCTTGTTTATATCCCAGGTCACCCTCCCCCTCTCCCATCCCCTTCTGCAGCCCCTGCCCTGCCCCCAACACGTCTCTTTCTGGTCGAGTTTCTTCCATAGTGTAATTAGATTAGTATTTGGTAGGGTAGAGTGTGGTACACGTTCAATAAATTGATGTTAACTTTCAAAGTAAACTAAAACAAGAAACAACGTGCTAAAGGAGGGAAGAGGAGGTAATAATATCCTTAACTGAGAATACTCTTCGATGTTTTTCCAGGAAAGAGATGGAATTTAAATGTGGTTTCCTTTTATTTATTTATTTTGTCCTTTTAGGCCCGCACCCTCGGCATGTGGAGGTTCCCAAGCTAGGGGTCAAATCGGAGCTGTAGCCGCTGGCCTATGCCACAGCCACAGCAACGCCCGATCCTTAACCCACTGAGTGAGGCCAGGGATCGAACCTACGTCCTCATGGATGCTAGTCAGATCGTTTCTGCTGAGCCATGACAGGAACTCCCATGGTTTCCTTTTAAATTCATTTTTGCTGGTGACATCTTGTCACAAATCCCCTCGTGAAAAGCACAGTGGTGTCAGAAGGGCACAAGGGCTCCTTACTCCTTCAATTTTAAGCATCCTGACCTTTGGAGGTTTCTGCCTCCCTTTATCTTTTTTTATGCCAAAACCCGAGGGGAAAATGTGTCTTCATCAGATGCTGCTACAGTGTGTTGCCAGGCACGTGTGAACAGTCACTTGAGAGGGCTCTGCAGGGCACCAATGTCCCTAAGTGGGTCAAACAGAATCCCCCCCAAATACACATCTGTCCAAAAACCTCAGAATGTGAAACAGGGTCTTTACAGATGTAATCAGTTAAGGATCTAGAGATGAAATCAGCCTGGATTGGGAGTGATCCATTGATCCCTTGGTGATCCATTGGTATCCATTGGTGTTCAATGCATGGCCTGGTGTCCTTAAGAGGAGAAGATAACACAGAGACATAAAGTAGGCCAGGTGAAGACAGGGGCAGAGAAGGGGTTATGCAACCACAAGCCATAGACTGCCTGGAACTCCCAGAAGCTGGAAGAGGCAGGAGGCATTCTCCACTAGAGCCTTTGAAGGAAGTGTAGCCCTGCCCTGGGACACCTTGATTTCATTCTTCTGGCCTCCAGTTCTGTGAGAGAAGAAATTCCTATTGTTTCAGGTCATCGCATTGTGGTAATTTGTTATAACACTCTCAGGAAACTCATACAATCCCCCAAATTCCCAGGATACTGGGTAACTCAGAAACAAAATGCACCTGTCCCTCCCCAGGAGTGCTTGCAAGTCCTGCTATACCCAGGGGGGCTGTTTTCTGCTTCCTCCAAGAGAGGAAGAGGAGGATATCCCATCGTGGCTCAGTGGTTAACAAATCCGACTAGGAACCATGAGGTTTTGGGTTCAATCCCTGGCCTTGCTCAGTGGGTTAAGGATCCAGCGTTGCCATGAGCTGTGGTGTAGGTTGCAGACGCAGCTCAGACCCCACATTGCTGTGGCTGTGGCGTAGGCGGGTGCCTACAGCTCCGATTTGACCCCTAGTCTGGGAACCTCCATATGCCACGGGAGCGGCCCAAAAAATTGCAAAAAGACCAAAAAAAAAAAAGAGAGAGAGAGAGAGAGGAAGAGGAGCAAAGAAACGTGAAGTGGGATTAGAAGAAACAAATGCTATACGAGTGAGGTCAGCGGCTTTGGTTCTCTGGCCAAGGATGTGCCCGTGTCTTACACTGTCCCACTGCTCCTTGGGAGGCATCCCCAGGGACAAAGGTGGGTGGATCGTTCGAAAGTGGGTTTTTCAGGCAGGATAGTGAGATCAAGGGGCCAGCGGGTCTTGAGTAGGCCTAGAGAGTTTCAGGTGTTGAGGGAGTTATTCCTTCACAGAAATGGAAAAATTAGCCAGTTCTCCAAGGCACTGGCTGTCTCGGAAGATCAGAGAAGGAGGATGATGGGGGAGGTTTTTGGAGAAGTCAGGATGATGCTGGGTGGGCAGCCAAGGGGAGGGAAGAGAGGCAAGCAGAGCCTGTGCTAGTAAGGGACACAGATTTTGGGGTTAGCTCAGCTCTATCTTTGGATTTCTCATTGATTCCTTTTCTTTCTTTCTTTTTTATGGCCACACTCACAGCATATGGAAGTTCCCAGGCCAGAAACTGAATCCCAGCAGCAGCTCCCTACACCACAGCTGTGGCAATGCCTATTCATTTAACCCACTGTGCCAGCCTGCGGATCAAACCCGAGCCTCTGCAGTAACCCAAGCCACTGCATTCGGATTTTTTTTTTTTTTTTTTTTAGGGCTGCACCTGGGGCATATGGAAGTTCCCAGGCTAAGGGTTGAATCAGAGCTGCAGGCCTATGCCACAGCCATAACTGTGACCTACACTGCAGCTTGTGGCAACACTGGATCTTTAACCCACTGAGCAAGGCCAGAGATGGAACTTGCATCCTCCTAGAGACAATGTCAGGTCCTTAACCAGCTGGGCTACAATGGGAACTCCTGATTTCTTATGACCTGTATAATTTGAGCTGACTCTAATCTCCAAATTTCATAGTACCTATTTTATGTTGTTCTTGTGAGTTGATGCAATAATATTCAGAAAATATAGGATTATGTGCTCAATACATAGCTTACTAAATTATCATCATCATTATTATGAGTTAGGACACAACAAATGAGAGCTTTCCTGACCCATGTGACTTTGTGGGCTCTATAATGAGACTTTTTTCCTTTAGACCCTATTTGTCCCCTTGAAATTCAATCTGTTGAAGTACAAATGCATATTTACTTTTGTAAGACTGAAATTCTGCAACAATTGATGATGAATAAAACAATTGTTAAGAATTTTCAAATAGTTATTTAGGCACCGACATTTTATTTCATGAGAGGAAGAGTTAGCTAGCTGATTTTGGAAAGAATGTAATTTTACTTTTGAACCAGCATGTTACGGAAATTAAAATATAGGATGTTCCCAACTGGCACAGTGGGCTAAGGATCCAGCGTTGCTGTAGCTATAGCACAATTTGCAACTACGGTGTGGGTTCAGTCCCTAGCCCAAGAACTTCCGCGTGCCGAAGAGAGTGTAGCAAAAACAAAAACAAAAAGTGAATAAATACAGGCAAACCACAGAGCTGCCCTGTCCAATACAGTATCCACAAGCCACCTGTGGCTGTTGAAAGCTTGAAGTGTGGCTAGTCTGAATTAAAATTAGACTTTATAAAATTAGACTCTATAAAATTGGAGTTTAATGTATTAGTATTTTAAAAAGAATTTAAAATATCTCAATTTTTATATCGATTACAGGTTGAAATGGTCATATGGTGGAGATGTTGGTTAAGTTAATGTATTGCTAAAGTTAATTTCACGTTTCCCTTTCCTTTTTTATTGTAGCTACTAGAAAATTTTAAATTACATACCTGTCTGGTATTTGCATTTCCAATTACACCTTTAGTAGATAACCTTGCACTAGAGAATGAGCGGCAGAAGCTCCATCTACTTCTTCATTCATAGATTTATTCTACCAGCATCAGTCCTTTGTACTGGGAGTGTGCTAAGATAAATTTGGCAGTCCTTGTCCAAATTACAGGGTTTAGAGTTTATCAAATTTGGGTAGAATATATGAGCCAGCAGCCCTAGACACCTGTGTGCTGGGCTCAGGGAGCCGTCCCTTGTAATATCCTTGCCTTTGATTCTGATTTTGCTCCTATCTTGATCACAGACATTTCTCTCATTACACCCACTCCTCTACCACTGCCTCTCCAAGCGCTTGTGGAAATTTGACACTCAGATCTGCACTCACAGGACCACCACTCCATACACACACACACACACACACACACACACAGAAAAACATCCTTCTCTAAATGACTCCCAAAGAGGAAGCTTCCTAAGAGGCTAGTCTTGTGCGTCTGAATTCTTTATTGAAAAGTAGCCAAGTCCTGGGAGTTCCTGTTGTGGCTCAGCAGTAAGAAAACAACTGGTATCTATGAGAAGGTGGGTTTGATCCCTGGCCCTGTCCAGGGGGTTAAGGATCTGGTGTTGCCATAAGTTCAGTGTAGGTCAAAGACGTGGCTCCAATCTGGGGCTGCTGTGACATGGGCAGCTTTGATTTGATCCCTAGCCTGGGAACTTCCATATGCCACTGGTGCGACTTTAAAAAAAAAAAAAGAAAAGAAAGAAAGAAAGAAAGAAAGAAAGAAAGAAAGAAAGAAAGAAAGAAAGAAAGAAAGAAAGAAAGAAAGAAAGAAAGAAAGAAAGAAAGAAAGAAAGAATGTAGCTGGGGTATTAGTTTTTTAGAAGAAACCATCCCAGGCATGTATAATTCTCTGCCTCCCTTTCCCTTTCCCTCCCTCCCTTTTCTATCCTCTCTCCCCCACCCTTTAAAAAAACTCCACAATCTCTCTCTCTCTCTGATAACCACGTCTGTATCCAATAACATAACATCTCACAAGGAAGTGACTTTCTTACACAGGGATCTTCCCTGCTGCAGTTTGTCCTTACCCTGTAGCTTCTCACAATGGGAAAAACAGCCTTCCCTGTCAAGCTCTGGCTGCTCCCTTGTGTTTGCAAATAATCAATAAATTAGCCTTTTTTAAAAAAATTGTTATGTCCACCCCTTTGGCATATGGAAGTTCCCAGACCAGGGATCGAACCTGCAACTCCCAAGCAACTCAAGCTTCTGCAGGAGGTTCTTAACCCACTGTACCACAGCAGGAACTCTTCTTTTGTCAAACCAAATAGATGCAATTTTTTAAATGTTTCTTTGGTTTTTTGTTTGATTTTTGCTTTCTTTACACCCTCATCTTATGCACCCTAGGTTTTGAGACAGTAAATTGTTTCATGTACTTTCAAGTTGTTGTGTGTCTGAAATTTGTTCATGTTGGTCTCTTTTGAGCCCCAGCTCCTCCCCCTGCAAAGGTCTTCATATTCCATTAAGTAAATGAAAACTGTGCTTTAAATTAATGCATAGAGAATGAAAAAAGAACCCCTGGTTTCCCCTTTCTATACTTTTCTTCATCCTCACGCAGTATTCCCCATTGTAGTAACAGGGCTACAGTATTGATTCTTGTTCAACTTTCTGGCCACCTCCATCCCTATCTGTCATTCCTGTATTGTCTGCAATTCCCAACACAGTATTTGTTTCACTGTTTTCCCCATTATCCTACAGGGTTTTTTTTTTTTTTTTTTAATCTTAGATTCCGTTCTACTTGCTTTAAAATTGGCAAAGAAAAAACATTAAGAATGGTTGTTTTTAGGTTGTAAGGGAAACTGTATAAAATAGGAGCTCTAGTCTTTCTTTTTTTTTTTTTTTTAATCTCATTCCCCAAAGTGGAAAACGCACCTGCTACTTAAACCATAATTCTTTTGGCAGTGGTTTCTTAGTCAGAATCAAATTCCTTTCTTTGCCTTCAAAAATAGCAAATGCAGCAAGAACGTTGTTTCACTCTATATATTGAATTTGGAATGCCCATAATATTTCCTGGCCTGAAGATCCCTTAATGTTTGCAGGATGTAGTTCCAGAACGCTATTGTTTCCAGACAACTCAGTTAAAGATACTTAAAGAGCATGTGAATTTGGAGTCTGAAAAAGACATTGATATACCCTGTTTTTATTTTTAGTATGTTGATGTATAAGACCAATTTTTGAGTTGTAGCTTACAGGGTTTTATTGTGACTAAAAAATGAAATTGATCATTAAAATAACTTTGGCTAGTCAATAAGACATTTTTGACCAAAAGCTAAATTACAGAAAGATTAAAAGCATACATAAAATGAGGATAAATTTTTTTAAATAAAATGGAAAAGAAATGAAGCCCAAGAATTTAAATCTTTTAATAACCTTCATCAAAATGTCCTAACATTAAAAAAAGATAATTTCCATTATAGAAAATATGACCATTCAAGTAAAGGCATTAAAAAAAAACAGAAATAAAATTGTTGTAATGCAATTTTTATATTTTTAATTTCTGAAATGTTTTTAATGTCTAAGAATCTTTCCTTCTCATAGTTCTCCCTTTGCATGATAACCTGTTCCTTTTTTTTTTTTTTTTCCAGGGCCACATCTTCAGCATATGGAGGTTCCCAGGCTAGGGGTCGAATCCGAGCTGCAGCTGCTAGCCACAGCCACAGCCACAGCAACACCAGATGTAAGCCGTGCCTGCAACCTACACCACAGCTCATGGGAACGCTAGATCCTTAACCCACTGAGCGAGCCCAAGGATCCAACCTTCGTGGTTTCATTACCACTGAGCCACAACAGCAATGCCTTAAGAGATGTCATTTATTCTCAACATTCAGTGAGGATGCTGCTTGGATTTCTTTTCAATTGTTTAATATCCACCATTAATTCTTTTTCCCTGGAGCAATTACTCTGATTGTCCAGCTAGATCTTCTTCTGGACTAGCTCCTGATTCTCCTCAAATGCCTGGTGATTTTTCTAACAGTTGTGCATATTCATAGATTTCAGAGGGGACCCCTCTGCCCCTCTGCTAACCGTGGAAATCGTGCAGGTTAACTTCCCTTGGCTGGCCTGTGCCCAATTTATCATCATGGGAATATAGCCGAACCCCTCACTCCTCTCACTACCTCCCAAAGCAGATGAGATCTGCCATCAGATCACACATCCCAAACCACATCCTGGTTCAGCTCTTGCCAACTTCCCAGTAACTCTGATTCAAAATTGGGAATCCACAACTTCCTGGGCAAGACGGAAGCAGCCTCATTCAATCTAACAAGCTATTCATTTCCCACCATCACTGTGAACTTGTGAGAGTCCCAGAAAAGCTAAGGTGCTGCCAGGGGGCCATAAATGCAACTATATCGCTTAGCCTAATACCTCCCAGTAATACCTATATGTGGAATCTAAAATATGTCACAAAGAGATGCATTTACAAAACAGAAACAGACTTCAGACATAGAAAACAACCTTATGGTTACCAAAGGGGAAATGGGGTGGAGGAGGAATAAATTAGGAGTTTGGGATTAGCAGATACACTACTACATATAAAACAGACAGGAGTTCCTGCTGTGGCGCAACAGGATCAGTGGCGTCTTGGGAGCACTGGGACGCAGGTTTGATTCCTGGGCCAGCGCAATGGGTTAAGGATTCCGCATTGCTGCAGCTAGGTCTCAACAGTGGCTCGGATCTGATACCTTACCCAGGAACCCATATGTTTCAGGGTGACCAAAAGTGAAAAAACAAACAAACAAAAAACATAAAACAGATGGACAACAAGGACCTACTGTATAGCACAGGGAACCATATTCAAAATCCTATAATAAAGCACAATGGAAAAGAATATGAAAAAGAGCCTGTGTGTATATATATATGTATATGTATGTATAACTGAATCAATGTGCTATAGCCAGAAACTAACACAACGTTGTAAATCAATTGTACTTCAATTAAAATATGTGTGTGTGTGTATATATATATGTCACCTGTATTTTGAAAGAGAAACTAGAAGCCAACTACCAAGTAGAGACACTAGGTTCCTTGAACTCAGCCTCACATTCTCCTGTCACCACACCCTCTGTGCAGCACAATTAATTGGCACCAGCAACCCACAAGAAAAGTGTGTGCTTGTCAGGAAGCCCTTCACACCTCTCCCTCCGATGAGGTTATGCCAAGAACACAGGTTAAGCCAGTTACTGCCAAAGATAAATTTAGATGATGTGAACATGAACCTCTCCATCATAGGGGAAGAGAAATAGAAATTTTAGTTACCTGGACAAATAACATGTATCGAAATGGCCGCAAAAACCCGGGAGGCGATATGATTCACTTTTCAAATGTGTTCTTTCAAAGGTACAGAGACCTTCTGCCGCAAACCTTTGTTTTCTCCCCCATGTCTGTCTTCTCGGTGAAAATATCCTGCATTATCTTCTATCGTATTGTCAGCCTGACTGCACTTCCCCTTGATCTCTGTTCCCCTTCTGATGGAGCTTTTGAAGAAACATAAAGCCAAGCTTGCTTCAGCCTGGCGGACGCAGAGCTTGGGTTAGAAATCTGACACATGTGTGTTTCCATAGCGGCTCCATCTCTTACCAACTACGTGACCTTAGGAAATTATCTGACTTCTCTTCTCAGTTTCCTCATCTGTAAAATGTTAAGGACGGTGCCCAAGGCATGGCCCACACTGTTCCAAAGAACCAAGAACCAGGGCCCAATTACAGATGAGATGAATAGGAATCCTCTAGTTTTTAACTGGAGCCTTTAGCAGTTGGAGAATTCCAGATGTTCCTTTCATGTACGCTACCCTGCATGGGTGCTCGGAGGAACACAAAACCTCTGGTGTAATCACATACCTGCTCTCAAGGCGGGCACAGAAGCCCAGGCTGATCAAAATGGAACTTTGAAAAGAAGTGGAATCAAAGTGCCTTTTGCAGAGATCACTCTCCTGGAGGCTATGCCAAAGCTTAATCCCAAATCTTCTCTGTATTCCTCTGCTGGGGGCAAGGGCAAGTGGCAATTTCCCTGAGCTCTGGAAACTATTTAAGGTTGCCGCCCTCTGTCCCCCAGGCTCCTTTCTTGGGGACGGGAGTATTCAAGGGTATCTTCTAGTTCTGAAAATTCCTGGCTCTGGAACATACCAGGGCCTGCTTTAACATGGCAGAAATTAAAACGATGTTTTCTTTATTTTCTCTCTTTTTTTTTTTTCTCTTTACAGCCGCACCTGTGGCATACGGATATTCCCAGGCTAGGGGTCATCAGAGCTGCATCTGCAATCTGCACCCAAGCTTGCAGCAATGCCAGATCCCCTAACCCACTGAACAAGGACAGGGATGGAATCCACATCCTCATAGAGAATATGAATTGAGCCAGAATGGGAACTCCCCAGGGATGTATTCTTAAAAGTAGAATTCAATTTACCAAGCTTGGATGTCTCACCATTACTAATAAGGATATTTTCATGCAGAAGTAATTCATGTGCTATATAGGAGGATTACAGATCCCTTCTTATTTTACTCTACTACTTCTAATTCTTGTTTTTTGTTGGTTTTTTTTTGTTGTTGTTGTTGTTGTTGTTTGTTTTTTTTGGGGGGGGTTGGGGGGATTTTTTTTGGCTGCGCCCATCTCATGTGAAGATCTTCATGTCCATGACAGACAAATCCACATGGACTTCACTCTCTGCAGCAAAGTCAATAATGCTCTGTCCTGTTTTTTTGTCTTTTGGGGGCCGTGCCCACAGTATATGGAGGTTCCCAGGCTAGGGGTCGAATCGGAGCTACAGCTGCTGGCCTAGGCCACAGTCACAGCAACCAAGCCAAGCCTGCAACCTACACCACAGCTCATGGCAACACGGATCCTTAACCCACTGAGTGAGGCCAGGGATCGAAACCAAGTCCTCATGGATGCGAGTGGTTCTTTACCACTGAGCCACAATAGAAACTCCAGGAATGCTCTGTTCTAATAGAACAAACTGTAATCTGTGCCTCTGAACGTCCCAGCCATCTCCAGCAGGGCAGGGCCGTGATGATGTGTCCCATTTCTGGATGGAATGAACCGGCTGCCTTTCCCTCCTTCCCTGCTTCAGTGGCAGGTGGCATTTCACCTTCCAGAAGGCAGCACCACGTCAGCCAGAGACTCTCAGTGACAAGAGCCAGCCAAGTCCCCCCAGCTGCCACCACCACTTTGGTTCACAATGGATTTGTTGTGTATCCAAGTAATAAGCCACAGGCTATCCGGTTACCACAATAGAACCTAGCCAATTCCACCTAATACATCCTAAAATTCAAACCCTTATTCCTGCTCCAGACTAGGAGAATTTCTGTTCCTTAGACCCAGCAGTCTAAGCCACCCACTCAGAAATGAGAGATGACAGTCACAACAGTGCCGAAATAACATCTGACCAGAATGCACATTGTGTGTGTGCATTAATAGTTGGCAATGTTCACGGGAATTATCTCTGGATAGCAGGATTCTAGGCAAATTTTATTTCTATTCTTTATAAGTTTCTGTATTTTTCCACTTTTCCTCAATGTATATATGCTTTCCTTTTATCATCAGAAAATAGTATTTTTTAAAAAGAAATGTGTTGCATTGATGTCAGCAAAACCTGTTAGGACAGATAGGCATTCCAAAAAAAATGATCCTTTGATGCTGCTCGTACAGTTTGCTTACCCCTCCCTGCCCTGGCTTCCATCTCACCCATCACTGTTTGTGCTCACCAAGGTCACCCGCGGCTTCCATGTGGGAATGGGGCTCTCATCACTCCAACTGTCTGTCATTTGTTTCTCTTATCCTTGCTCTAGAACACAAGTTCCTTGAGGGAGGGTGAAGATCATATTGAAACAAAGAGTCAGCAGGGCTCTGCCCCCTCTCAAGCCTCTGGGGGAGGACCTGTCCCCAGGCTGCTGTCCTAGTTTCTGGAGACGCCCTGCATTCCTTGGCCTGTAGTCACATGACTCCAGTCTCTGCCTCTGTCTACACATTGCCTGCTCCTCTTTTACAAGGATACATGTGATTATTTGGGGGGCCCACTTGGATAATCCATGATAAACCCCTCCTCTCAAGATCTTTAACAAAATCACACCTTTTGTCATATGAGGTTCTGAGGATTCGGACACAGACATATATTTGGCGGGGCTGCCAGTCAACCACTATACCTAGCAGAAGATGAACTCGACGTTCCAAATATTTGTTAAATAGATCAGTACATTATAAATACGTGAATGGGAATTCCCCCTGTGGCACGATGGAGCACTGGGACGATGCAGGTTCAACCCTGGCGTAGCACAGTAGTTTGAGGATAGGCATTGTCACAGGTGTGGCGCAGGTCACCAGCTGTGGCTAGGATCTGATCCCTGGCTCAGGAACTCCATATGCCGTGGGGAGGCAGAAAAAGAAAAATAAATAAATCAAAAATAAACCAATAAATAAATAAGTGAATGACTCCTCCTGGCTTGCCTCCCTCTGTGAAGTCTGACTTATTCTTCCCAAGGTTTTACTCTTCACGTCTTGTCTACTCCAAACTCAATTCCTCCCAGTCCTTTCAATACACACTATAACAATATGTCTAGAAAAAACCAATGCATTTGGACCTGAGCTGGAGGTCCCAGCTAAAACCCAGTTTTAGCACAGTTCTCTCTGGAAGAGGAAAGGTCTGGCTTCCCTTTGTCATGTCTGTTGCTTAAAAAGTTAGCAGCATGCTGAGCAAATCCACATGAGGTCTATGCCCTTTCCCTCCAGGGGTTGGGAGGATTAATCTCCCTTGGTGATATTTCTTTTGTCTCCAGTCAAGTCAGAGGGAGCTCTCAAACCAGAGTGGATCTCACCAGATGGAAGGCTGGAGGTCCAGGCACTGCCTAACATAGAATCAACGGTAATTATTCATCACATTAAAGACTCACAGTCATTGAATAGAGAGGTCTGCTATGGATACCAGTATAAGGACAACTAATGAAGGGAAAGAATACATATCCCTTAGTTAACAGCAAAACCACTGTTCTCCTCTTAAGTGAAACAAATAATCCAGGACAGAAATACTTGTACTTCTTCGGGGATCTTGGATCCCCTCCAGCATCGTCTAAGGCCTGCATTTCTGGTCGACCTGATGCCCTGTATAATGTTGGTGTTATAAACTTAAACCCTAGTTTGGATATAAGACATATATCAAACCTCAAATTTCATATTAGCTTGAATTCTCATCATCTTTGAAACATTGAAGGCCCTAAATAATGAAAGAATGCTTTTGCCAGAGTACAGAATGGGCAGCCCACTCCTCCCCTGTAACTTCCAGTTGAGGACAGAGTGGCCGAATTTCAAGTGCTGCACTCTCCTTGTCCAGACAGATAGGCCACAAAGACACATTGCTACTGACCTGAGTCTTCCCCAAGGAGTCCCCCATAGTTAGAGATCAAAGCAGAGGTCAATCACTCTTACCACCAGGGGAGCCATAATCACAAGGAGGAAAACACAAGCTAAGTGACCTTTCAGCAATGAGGCAGGTGGAAAGAGGAACAGTTCTCCTTGTGGGATGTGCTGGCAGGGCTGTGCAGAGACCAAGGGCTCCCCGGGGCAGTGAAGAAAGAACCTTGTTGGGGGGGTGGGGAGTGAAGAGGTACTCTTCAGCAACTATGCCTATCCCTTCAGGCTCCAGGCTGGCCCTGATCCTAACTTCTCCCTAGAGGGTTTGCCATGAAAGCACCCATGCCACTAAATGTAAGGGTGACACACATTTCTCAAGTCACATTCATGTAGCTCCTGCCTTCCTGCACACGCTCAGTCTTTAAGAAAGCTGTTGCAGCTCCTTTTTGGTTTCCAGTTTCTTGCTTCTGCCATCATAGCAGCAAAGCCTCGAGCTGCCAAAAGAAAAGAAAGGAGTCGCCACGCATCCAGTGCGTCAAAATTACTAGTCAATTATGTTAATCTGTCATCTGATTTTTCAAAATTTAAGGTGTATATTCCTTTGCATATAACAAGAACAAAACTTGAAGAATGTACACCCAAATGCAAACAGTGGTGCTCTGATGAGGGGTCGCAGAGGAAAAAAAGCACTGATTTTTACAACACTCTTGTTTCCCTTGAATTTTTTGGCAGTAATTCTATATTACTTTTGTAGTTAGAAGAAATTAATCAAGATGGTTTTCTATTTAAAAAATATAAAAGCTGAGCAGGTTCGTTTTTACTCCCTGCTTTGCCCAGGGAACATGAGATGATCACTCTGAAATTGCAATGTGTGAAGAGATGGGTGTGTTTGGGTGTACACGCACACGCACTGCCCAGAATGACAAAGTGTGTATGCAAGGAGGAGCTTGGGGACAACAGAGCCACTGAGGGCTGTTACCTCCCATCTGTAAGAGCCTGAAGTGTGAATGCTTCATCTGCACTCCCTTGAGGGTGTCGAAGAAACAGCCAACACCTCCCCTCACTCTCACAACTGTGCAGTGGGGACCTTCGTGCTACCAGGGAGGAAGGCTCCTTTTGGTGTGTGCCAGGATCTTCATGGAGAAGGCAGTGGGATGCACTTGACAACCAGCACAATAAAGACATAACAAAAATCTGAAGGGGAGGGGGAGGGTGGGGGGAGTGATAAGTTAGGAGTTCTCGATTAACTTCTATACACCACCACATATAAAATAGATAAACTACAAGGATCTAAAGTGGAGCACAGGAGACTATACTTAATATTTTGTAACAACCTACAAGGGAAAAGAATTGGAATATAAATATATATATGTGTGTGTGTGTATGCATATATGTATAAGTGAATCCCTTTGCTGTACACCTGAAACTAACGCAACATTGTAAATCAACTCTAATTTAAACAAATGACGGATGAGGATATGCATACACACACATTTAACTAACCATTTAACTAACTATCTACATGGAAATAAACATGAAAAGGAAATGGAAAATATAAAAGTGGGAATAGATGGAGTTGATCTAAACATACCTTTGTGTTAAAGAGGATGTGAAAAGAGGACAGGAAAGGGGGGACAGAATTTCCTCTTTGTTGCCCCAAAATCATCGCTTGGAAGTACAACAATTCTCAAAAAAGCAGTAGATACTTCTGGTTTCATTTTGCAAATGTAAAAGCTGGAGAGAACATTGCAGTCACGCTTATACAAGAAAAACTGGGACAAAAGACAAATTAAAAACGTTTCCTGAACCCATGAGAGAGCTGAGGTCACAGGGCAAGGATCCAACCTAAAATCTGAGGAGAGACAGGCACCTGCAGGGAGAAAGAAGCAATAAAGCCAAGCATTTGTTTACCTGGGGCAAACACTGCCATCTACCAAATAAGCTGATAAGAGGACTCAGTTAAATTTTCAAGAATTACTAAAGGCTAGTGGGAGAGTGTCAAGTCTCTGGGAGCCACAGACCTAGGGGAGTTCATAATCTCTTGCAGGTTTTATTCCACAAATCCCAGCAGGCAGACTTCCAGGGAAATCTGGGGAAAATCCTGATAACAGGAAGACAGCAGCCACTGCTGAAACTCCACCCAGACCTAGTTTTCTCATCTCCCCTATGGAACAACAGCTCTAATTTGCAGAAAGAAGAGCAGCAATATTTGACACCTTAGGTCACTGGTAGAAACCCATCGCAGCTGTGAGAAGGGAAAAGATTTTTTTTAATGCTCCGCCCTTGAGAGAATGGCAAGATCATGTGCAGGCACCAGGACTACTGCTAGAAGGACAGGAAGACCTGTGAGGGTCACACTCCTGAGAACCAGGCTCACAGTGCCTGCCTAAAACTGAGGCTAAACCAAAATATCCTGGAGTTCTCACCTTGGGAATCAGTGGCATCTGGGGAGCACTGGGACTCAGGTTTGATCACTGGCCCAGCACAGAGGGTTAAGGATCTGGCATTGCTGCAGCTGTGGCTTAGGTTGCAACTATGGCCAGGATCAGATCCCTAGCCTGGGAACTCCATATGCTGTGGGGGTGGCCAAAAAAGAAAAAGAAAAAAAAATCAAAAAAACAATAAACCAGCTATAATGGAAAAAATAAAAATAATTGTAAATGAAAAAAAAAAAAGAAAGAAAAGAGCCCCCATCCCTTACTCTTTCCTCTGTAGCATAGGAACAAGCATGGAGAAAATATAGCTGGAAGAAGTGCAAGTGACAGATTAGCTCTGGGGAGTAGACACCAAGAAAAGGCCTCTGGCAAAGTAGCCCACACCATGAAAACAAGATATCACTAGAGACATTTGAAGCCTCTGGTATGCTAAGGGTAACCCAGCACAAAAGTAACTTCAAATTCATCCCAATAACTGACTAGATTAATACAAACATTCATACTAAAGGCATGGAAGAAAAAAAATGTATTCATCTCCAGGCATAAAAAATAATACTGCAGTGTCATCTATCTGACAAAACATGTACAACTTTCTACAAACAGAAAAAGAAAAAAGGAAAAAAAGGCTTAGAAAATGGCAAGGAAAGACCCAATCTAAAGAGACAAAACAGTCAACAGAAACAGACACTCATTTATTATACAGATGTTGGAAATCAGATAGAGAATTTAAAACAACAATAGCTAATGTGTTGAAGTCTCTAATGGAAAAGATAATATGCAAGATCAAATAGATAATCTCAGCAAAGAGATAGAAACTATAGGGAAGAATTAGGTGAAAATGAAATCAAAACCAAAATAATAGAGATTAAAAGTGTCTTTAAGACAGCATCCAGGACCAATGAGATATCAAGTGGTCTAACATATGTAAAACTGGAATCACAGAAGTAGAAAGCAGGAAGAACAGGCAGAAGAAATACCTAAAGATGTAATGGCTGATAATCTTCTAAAAGTAAAGACATAAACTAACCATGGACCCAAAAGGGTTAAAAAAAAAACAAAAAACAAAAAATCTCAGTGAACACCCAGCAGAATAAACCACCTGAGATACCATATTCTGGTGCTTACAAAGGTGAGGAGACACTGGCCCTTACAATGCTGGTGAAATATTAAATAATACAGCTACTCTGGAAAGCAGTTTTTCAGTTACTTATAAAAATAAATACACATTTAACATATGAGCCAGAAATCCCACACCTAGATATTTATCCTAGAGCTGTGAAAATGTATGTTCACATGAATGTTTATAATTGATTGCTTGCAGTAGCTGTATTTATAACCACCAAAAACTGGAAACAATTCAAATGTCCTTTAGTGGGTAAATGAATAAACAAAATGTGCTACATGCATGCAACAGAATTGCTCAACAATAAAAAGGAATGAACTATTATGCATACAACTACACTGGTGAGTCTCAAAGTCATTATACTGAATGAAAGACGTCAACCTCAAAAATTGACATACTAGGAGTTCCCCCTTTGGCTCAGCAGGTTAAGAACCAGACCAGTATCCATGAGGATGTGGATTCAATCCCTGGCCTCACTCCGTGGATTAGGGATCTGGCTTTACAACAAGCTGTGGCATAGGTCACAGATGCAGCTCAAATCCAGCATTGCTGTGGCTGTGGCGTAGGCTGGCAGCTGCAGCTCCAATTCAATGCCTAGCCTGGGAACTTCCATGTGCCACAGGTGCTGCCCTAAGAAGAAAAAAAAAATTGACATAGTAATATGATTCCATTTATATTAACATTCTGAAAAAGGCAAATCTATAGTGATGAAGCACATTATTGGTTGTTGCCAAGATTTAGTGGTTAGGGGAAGGCGTAACTACAAAAGGAGGGATTGTTTTGGGGGGTGATGAAACTGTTCTGTATGCATTCATACATGAATGTATAAATGTTTAAACTTATAAAACTGTACCCTCTAAAAAGTCCATTTTACTGTTTGTATATTAATTTTTTAATGCAATAACAAAAAGAAATGAAATAGATTGAGACAAAGAAACACTGTGAAATTTTATAACCAGAAACCTCCTGCTCCTGTTAATGTGGTTTATCCATCAATGATCCTTGGAGGGATCCCTTTTTTCTCTTAGCTTTATTGAGGTATAACTGACAAATAAAAATGAGTATACTTAAAGTGTATAGTGTGATGATTTAGAGTGTGTGTGTGTGTGTGTGTGTGTGTGTGTGTGTGTGTGTGTGTGTATATATATATATATATATATATATATATATATATATATATATATATATATATCTTGTGCAAGGATTCCCATAGAGTTAACTAGCAGATCCATCACCTCACATGTTTACCTTTTTTTTTTGGCCTTTCCCAGGGCCACTCCCACGGCACATGGAGATTCCCAGGCTAGGGATCTAATCGGAGCTGTAGCCACCGGCCTATGCCAGAGCCACAGCAACACAGGATCCAAGCCGAGTCTGCAACCTACGCCCCAGCTCACGGCAATGCCGGATCGTTAACCCGCTGAACAAGGCCAGGGATTGAACCTGCAACCTTATGGTTCCTAGACGGATTCATTAACCACTGCACCACCACGGGACCTCCTGTTTACCTTTTTTTAGTGAGAACATTTATTCTCTTAGCAAATTTCAATTATGCAATACAGTATTATCAACTACAGTCACCATGATTTACATTAGATTCCCAGAGCTTATGCCATCATCTAAGTTTGTATCTTTTTACCAACTTCTCCCTTTTTCAATCCCTCAGCCACTTTTCAACTCTACTTCTGAGTTTGACATTTTTTGGATTCCATATCTAAGTGAAGCCATGGGAACCTGGTCCTTTGGCTATTGCTTTTAATTCTTTTTTTCCAAATGCTTCATTTTATTTATTTATTTTTTAAATGTTATTACAGTATAGTTGATTTACAATATCGTGTCAATTTCTGCTGTACAGCAAAGCGACCCAGTCATACGAATATACACATTCTTTTTCTTATATTATCTTCCATCATGGTCTATCACAAGAGACTGGATAGAGATCCCTGTGCTGTACAGTTGGACCTCATTGCTTATCCATTCTAAATGTAATAGTTTGCATCAACTAACTCCAAACTCCCTGTCCATCCCACTCCCTCCTCCCTCCCCCTTGGCAACCACAAGTCTGTTCTCCCCGTGTGTGAATAGGTTTCCGTTTTGTAAATAGGTTCATTTGTGCCACATTTTGGATTCCACATATAAGTGATATCATATGGTAGTTGTCTTTCTCTCTCTGACTTACTTCACTTAGCATGAGAATCTCTAGTTGTCCTGCTTTTAATTCTTGTTAAGTGCATCCAGAGCAGCATTTAATTGAGAGCTTAAAAATTCCCACTGCTGAGTACTCTCTTCCATGAGTATGAGGTTTTTCCAATCTGGTTTGTAGAAATAGGCACTGTGTCAGTGACAGCCACTCTTCTCACTTGCTCTTCTGGACGCTTTGCCCCAGAGCTCCAGTGGTTTCCGCATATGCGTGTGCTGCTGGGTATGTGCTGAAGACCCAGGGGTCTCCTCCCTTCTCTAGCCTCATCCAGTTCTCCCCTCTCTGATATGTTGTTGTTCTGTGTACTCAGACCACTTTGGTCTCCCTGGACTTCATCTCAAGGACACCTTCAGGCTCTGCCCAGGTTACCATCCTGTGCTGTGGCCTGAAAACACAAGACAGGAAGCTGGGACAATTGTTAAGTTTCACCTGGTTTGGTACCATCTGTCAAGGATTACTGTCCTTCCTTTCAAAAACAAAGATAGAACAAAGACTTTGTCAGGCAAAAAAAAAAAAAAAAAATGCTGAGAGAACTCACCAGCAACAGATCTTTAACAAAAATGTTAAAGGAAGTTCCTCTGGCAGAAGAAAAATGATACCAGATGGAAATTTGGATCTACCCAAAGGAATGAAGAATGCCATAAACAGTAAATATCTGGATAAAATCCTTTTATTCAAATGGATAGTCAGTCCCAGTATCACTTACAGAATAATCCATTAATTTCCCACTGAACTGAAACAGCTCCTTTATTATATATCAAATTCCTTAAATAAGTGTGGGTCTGTTTGTATACTCCCTGTTTTATACCAGTGACCTATTTGTCCATAACTATATAATAGTATCAGTCTGGTTTTACCTCAATCACTATACTTTTTTTTTTTTTCTTTTTAGGGCCGCACTCACGGCATATGGAGGATCCCAGGCTAAAGGTCTAATTGGAGCTACAGCTGCCAGCCTACACCACAGCCACAGCAATGCCAGATCCGAGCCACATCTGCAACCTACACCACAGTTCAAGGCAACACCGGATCCTTAACCCACTGAGGTTGCCAGGGATCGAACCTGCAACCTCATGGTTCATTGTCAGATTCATTTCCACTGCACCATGATGGGAACTCGCAATTCGTATAATATTTCTTAAGGCGAATTCACTTCATTGATCATTTTCAAAATTTCTTCAATAACTTTCCTATATTTATTCTATCATATAAACTTTAAAGTCAATACATCTACTTCCCATCCCTTGCAAAAAAAAAATACATATATATAACTTCCTATTTAGAGTTATAATAAATCCCTATGTTAATGTACATGCAACAGTTAGCTGAAAATGACATTCCATTAGGAGAAGGAGATGAGTGGATTCTGGGCCTGGAGAGAACCATGAGATGCTACGTTTCATGTTGACTCAGGGGCAGCTCCTCAGAGTCACTCAGGAAATGCACTTTGGAATGCTGATTGAGCAGGTGTGCTGCTGGGTGAGCCACAGGAGTCAGGACAGGAGACCCTGTGCACTTGATGGTCCTTCTCACTGACCCACTTCAGTGCCCTCTCTTAGAAAACTTGGTCAGCTTTTCTTTGAGGGGTAATTTTATTGCTGAAAGATTCATCTAAAGAAGAAATAGGGGAGTTCCTCTGTGGTTAAGTGGGTTAAGGACCCAGTGTTGTCACTGCAGAGTTTTGGGTCTCTACTGTGGTACAGTTTCAACCCCTGGCCCAGGAACTCCCGCATGCCTCAGGCATGGCAAGAAGAAGAAGAAGAAAAGGAGGAGGAGGAGAAATGGGGAAGGAGGTTGCCATGAACCTAATTAAGTAATAGACCCAGCTGGAGAGAAAGGCTTCAATCCTTGGTCATGAACTTGCCTATGGCTCTGCCGCTCATGCTTGTATGTGCTGTTGACATTTTCAAGGAAAGGTAAAAGAAGTCATAAAACAATGATTTTTTTAAGAAAAAAAAAGAAGGTTAAAAAGATACTATAAAAACAACAACAAAAAAAAAAAAGACAAAAGCCAAAAAAAAATAAATAAAAAAAAAAAAGGAGTTCCCCGTCATGGCGCAGTGGTTGACGAATCCGACTAGGAACCATGAGGTTGAGGGTTCGGTCCCTGCCCTTGCTCGGTGGGTTGACGATCCAGCGTTGCAGTGAGCTGTGGTGTAGGTTGCAGACGTGGTTCGGATCCCGCGTTGCTGTGGCTCTGGCGTAGGCCGGTGGCTACAGCTCCGATTCAACCCCTAGCCTGGGAACCTCCCTATGCCGCGGGAGCGGCCCAAGAAATAGCAACAACAACAACAACAAAGGCAAAAGCCAAAAAATAAAAATAAAAAAAAAATAAAAAGATACTATAAAAAGATGAAATTTTTTAAAGCAAGCAAATAAAAGATCACATGTATGCATGGAGGGCTCCTTCAACGGAGGCAGCTATAATTCTTCCCCATGGGTAAGTAAACAGC
This sequence comes from Phacochoerus africanus, assembly GCF_016906955.1. Lineage (NCBI taxonomy): Eukaryota > Metazoa > Chordata > Mammalia > Artiodactyla > Suidae > Phacochoerus > Phacochoerus africanus. Next base: position 56,683,180 of record NC_062545.1, read on the forward strand.
ACCAGCCATCTGCCCATGGGTTCCCCAGAGCTCAGGAGTAAGAAGGGCGAACACTGGGCTACCTGAGCTTCCTGGCAGGTATAGCTGAGTTCATTACCTTCCTGGGAGGAGGGGCGCCAAACATTACCCTTGCCTTAGTCTTAGCTGTGCTGGGAGCTCAGTTCTCCATCCCCGAGGTGATTTTATTTCCCAACTGAAACTCTAAAACCGTGAAGGCTCTGAGATAAAAGCTTATAACACTCCCATATAAATGTGCTCATATTTTACCTAAATCCTTTCATACAAGAATTTCAGAGCACTATAGAAACTACGAGGTGTCAGGGTTCATGGATCCCTGTCTTTCATGTGAAGGAACAGAGAGAAGAGGGGAGCATTGAAGTGGCTTTGAGCTAGAGGATGACTTGAAGCTGAGAGGGGAACTTGCACTTGGAACGTGCACTTGGAGCCATCCTGCTCTGACTGCAGCTCTCACCCAGCTTGAGTGGTAGTTCAAAAATATTCTGTTTGGTTTGGAGCTGTGCCCAAGAAGTGGTCTGGTAACAACTCATATCAAGTACTTCCTAAGCTGAATCCTCAGCCTTACATTAGTTACTGGGCAGATCAAAAACAAGGGAAAGATGGGGTCCCTTGTCATCAAGGGGTTTTATGACCTACACAAGGGAGAAAAGACATAGACGTGTAAAAAATAGTACGCAGAAATCCTAATTAAATAGAGTCGGGAGACCAGAAGGGGGAGCTCTCACACCCTATGAAGAGAGCAGAGCCCAACAGGCAGGAGAAAGCTGCCTCTTTCCTGGCAAGGACTCAGCCAATGGAAAGCCATGGACTCTTTGTTTGCTCTTGCCCTCCCCACTTTTTCCTCCCTCTAAAAAAGGGGCTCTTCTTCCCATTCCATGAGAGGAACTTGCATGTGACTCCCTATGATTGCAAATCCCAATTACGATTCTCTGCTGATCCTGAATATATCCTTTTTACTGGAGAAATATCTGGCAGTCTATTCATTTTAAGTCAAAATACATTACCTGGGTATGTCACATCATAGGTTCCCTGAGGGTGGAAACTTTTACTTAAATTTTTACCCCCAGAACCTGGTTCCAAAAGACAGGTAAACTAAACTGAATACTTGCATAGTACACAAATGAGCGAGATGGGTTATCAGTGCTAATGGTTCCAAAAATCTATGGTTTGTGATGCGCTATGTTGAGAGGGAGGACTGCATGTTAAAGGAAGGGTGTGACAAACCCTGAAATTCTTTGAGAATGAAATCGTATATGACCATTGAGCATCGGTCCTTCCTTTTCACTTCTTGCTGTGGAACATAAGACAGAAATTGGTGTTCCAATTAATTCTTTTCTTTATCCAAAGAGAACCAGCTTGTTCATTCATTCTTTTAGGGAACCATTGACTGAAACCACCCTCCTTGGCCAGGCATGATAATAATCATTTGCATGAGTTATCTCACAACAGGAGGCATCCTTAAGGAACACGGTGCTGCCCTGAAAAATAACTGGGAGGATTGGGAGGGGACATTAGGAGGGAGGGGACAACCAACCTCCCAGGATCCTTGGTGCTGAAATTGATCTTGGCTAAGAGACACACATGCCACCAGGAAGGACCCTGAGTCAGACCAAGTAGGGGCCAACCAAGACAACTGGTCAGAGACAACCCAGAAATCAGCCTCATCACCATAAAGCCTGAGGCTGCAACCCACACACAGCAAAGACGCTCTCTCAGTTTTCCTGACCCTGCTGCTCTCCGCCCAGCACTCCTTCCTAACTAAGTCCTTTGTAAGCATGTGTGTCTCCTCAGATAATTCATTTCCAAATATTAGACAAGAGCCCACCCTCAGGCCCTGGAAGGGGTTCCCCTTCCCGCAACAATTCTACAAATGATTTTGAGCACATATGATCTGCCTGGTGCTGCCCCAAGGTCTAGAGATGTAAAAATGAGATGGTCAAGTAGACCCTGCCCCTGCTACTCCAGAAAGCCATGGAGGCCATGGGCTCATGTGCTGGCCTCCCTTTGCTGCTGACATCCCTCTTGTGTTGGGTCACAAAACCATCTTCATATTGGAAGCTAATAGATCCTTTCTCCTTATACCCAAAGACAAAAGAAGAAAGCCCATAGGATCCTCAGTGTAGTGAAAATGTTAGCTGTGACTGTAAACAGCAGATTATTCCCAGGCCCTTGGGAATCTCTAATGAGAAGTAACTGTCATGCTCAAATTCTCCAGAGTTAGTTTCTTTAGAGAGCTTCCCTTGGGAAACATGACTGGACAAAATGCACTTTTTTGTGCCATTCCTAATTTATGACTCCCAGGAAAAGGTGTGGTTAAAAATAGTTCCAGGAAGCTATAATTAGCAGCATGATTCTCACAGCAACAAGGAAATCAGATGGGGAATCCAAGCCCAGCAGCTCACTCCTGCCCCATGCTTTTCTGCTCTTGGATTCTCATTCTATCTTCACAGCCACCTCTCAGAGGTAAGATGTTAACTGTCTCCCACAAACACCTACTCTGAGTCTTGTTGTGCCCCGAGTCTATTCTCTGAATTCACAGACTATGAACTTGTTCTCTGATCTTGTCCACTGAAATCTAACACATTCTCACAGTTCCACTGAGCAACATTACCATAAAGGAGGGATTGGAAAACCATGGCACACAGGTTTTTGCATATAAAGTTTTATTGGAAAGCTGCTCTACCCACTCATTTATGTATATTCTAGGGCTGCTTTTGCACTAAAAAACAAAGTTGAATCATTGTTACAGAGATTGTACGAGGAATGATACGAAACAGCCACATGATGCAAGCTGGAACTAGCCTTGAGAGCTTCACAGAAGATTGGGAAAACCAAAAATTTTTCCTAACTGGCCCATTACGGAATACGTTTGCTATCTCTTGCTATAGAGTGACAGAAAATTAGGCATATATTCTGTGCTTCCTATTGTAACTAAAATGCAATTGATCATGGAAATAAAATTGTATTTGTATCAAATCTTTTTGGACAATATGAATTTCAAATGTAGTTTTGGGGTAATTTATCTTTGATCATAAGACCCCAAAGGGTTTTATATCTGTATTCCTGGTCTGTTTGGTTCCCAGGATGAATAAGGCTATAAATTCATTCCATTGGGTTTAAAGCGAGGATGGTAAATAAAGAAGTAAAACATATTTGGGATGGATTCAAATGAAATTTCTCAAGATAGCATTAGAGAAATAAAATTTGGAGGGACATCTTTACTTGTACCCTTTCTCCTCAGGTCAAATTATCAAGTGGCCCATAGGAAATAGAAAAACAGTCAAAGACCTTGTTAGATTAGTATCATTTTTGGTTTGGAATGGAAAAAGATAATTTCAAATATCCAAAAGAAAAATCCAGAGATGATCTAAATTTAAGCTCTGCCTGGAAAGCAGGAATTCCTGAGATACAAAGATCTCACCTGCTGTAAATGATCCTTTTTGTTATTAAACTTGCTGAGGGACCATACATGAGCAGGAAGACCCCTCAGTGAGCAAGTAGCCCTTTTGGTTACTTTGATATAAGGTGATCTGTAGTTACATATTCATAGATAGTTGATAGTTGATTGGATCTGAAGAGAAGTTTGTATCTTGAATTTGCTAAAAAGAGCTTTTATTCTATTAGTAGGAAATTTTATCCAGCTCACCTCTCTTGACAAGCTGTGGAGCAACAGAGTAGCTCAGACAGGATGAGTCGCTGCCATCCACTGGCTGAACAGAGTAAATGCTTTAACCCCAAGAAGCAGACTCAGTTTGTGGCCTGAAAGAAGTCACAGAAATGGGGCTCAGAGACTTTATTGGCTTTGATCACACTGAAAGTGTGACACTTATTTGTAGATGGTGTAATTGAATAAGTGAAAAACTAAAAAACTCATCAAAACCTAGAACGAATAAGGGGATTTGATAAAGAGGCTGAAGATAAGATAAATATACAAAAATGTGAAGTTTTCTTTATGCCGGTGGTAAATGTTTCAAAATGAAAATGGGAAACATAATCCCATTTTCATTAGCTAAGAAGGCATGGCAGAGCCATTCTCTCTCCTCCAGGAGACTTGAAGCAAAGTATTTGGTATCATGACATTGACCTAATAGCTTCCCAACCTTCTGTGAGGCTTTCAAGGCTATTCCCAGCCTGCATCATGAGCCTGTTACATATCACTCCCTCTTATAAGCACAAGCCTTTCCATTATCAGTTATGATGAGGTTCCAATTCTACATTACAATGAAGAAACCCTAACATGATTCAGCTCCCTTTCCTCCTAAATTCTTTCACTGAGCACTCTAAAATGCTAACCTACAGAGCAATAATCTCTGAACAGCTGTCCTCAAGAACTTGACTTGACTCTCCTTCAGCCCTCTGGTAAAAAGGCTGTATTTTTTCGTGTTTTTTTTTTTTCTCCCACACTTTATTTTCCTCTGGGCCACAAAGGAAGGGAGTCTATTTCTTATTCACCATTGCCTTTTTCCATTCTAAGACTTCCACTTCATGACTTCTCTTCTTACAAGCCTCTTACTCTTCCCCCAAACTCTTAGCTGGTAAGCTCATCTTATACCTGAATGAGAAAAATAAGAGCCATCATTAAAGATATTTCCTTTCCAGTGTAAATGTATAGACCAGTGGGTTTGTTTTTTTTTTTTTTTTGGTTTTTTGTTTTGTTTTAGTGTTTTTTTGTTTTTTTGTACAGCATGTGGAAGTTCTTGGGCCAGGCATCAAACCTGAACTGCAGTTGCAACCTATGCCACAGCTGCAGCAATACTGGATCCTTGACCCACTGCACCATGAGAACTTCCAGACCAATGGTTCTTAATCAAGGGCAACTTAACCCCAGAGGACAGCTGACTGGAAATGTTTAGAGACATTCTGAATGTTACAACTGAAGAGAGGGTGCTAATAGTTAGAGACCAGAGATGCTACCAAATATTGTGCAATAGGCAGCACAGCCTCCAAACAAAAAGAACCACCTAGCCCAGAATTTCAATAGTGCCAAAGTTGAAAAACCAACCTGCATAGAAACCCATTTCTTCTCTTGTTCCAGTGGAGGATTGTCTTTGCCCCCATCAAAACCAGTTATTTCTCATTCTCAGGAACTTTCTTCTTGAAATAATCACCTGTCTTTCTGTCTCTTCATCTCTCCCACTCTAGTGTATGTATTCAATTATTCAACAAAAACATTGTGACCCCTTCCATATGCCAGAAATTCTTCTAAGTGCTGAGGATACAAAACAGATGAAAATTCCTGTACCTGTGGAACTTACATTCTGGGGGAGGAAAATGATCAACATTATAAGTAAAATATACATATTAGTTGTGAGTACAAAAGGGGGAGAAAAAGAGGAAGGAGAAATAAGAACTACATGTGAGCACTATTATACATAAAATAGATAACCAACAAAGACCTACTGTACAGCACAGAGAACTATACTCAGTATTTTTTAGTAGCCTATAAGGGGAAAGAATCTGAAAAATAATATATATATATATATATGTATAACTTATTCACTTTGCTATACACTTGAAACTAGCACAATATTGTAAATCAATTATACATCAATTTTAAAAAAGACTATGTAGGAGGGCAGCAGTTAATTTTTAAGTAGAATGGCCAGGAAAGACTCCCTGATATTCTGCAATTTGATAAAAGCCTGGAATAAATGAGGGAAAGACTTATGCAAATATCTAAGGGAAGAACATTCTAAACATAGGGAAAAACAAGTCCAAAGAGGGAGAAAGCCTGGTATGGGATTTTTCTGGTGGGTCCGAGGAACAGAGAGGAGGCTGGTGCAGCTGTAACAGACTGAAGCAAGGAGACAGTTGTAGAAGATGGAGTCAGAGAGGCAATAATTGTACAGTGTTGGCTTTTACTCATCTAAGTGAAGTAGGGAATCTTTGGAGGATTTAAGGAAAGGATTGCATCATCTGACTTATGCTTTCCACAAAGGTCAACAAACTACAGCCAGTAGCACACCACCACCTGCTTTTATAAATAAAGTTTTATTGGAATACAGCCATGGTACTTGTTTACTTATTGTCTATGATTGTTTTCAAGCTACGATGCTAGAAAAAAGTGGTTGTGATGGAGACCATATAGTCCATAGAGCCTAACATATTTGCTGTTTGGTGAGTAGAGAGACCTTACTATAAGTCAAGAAGCTCAGAAGCCAAAAACGAAAAGATATATTTGACAGCATAAATCTTTGAGTTTTTTAAGTTATTAAGTAAGTTATCAACAAAGTATAGAAACAAAGAAGAAATTGGAAAAAATATTTATCACAAATAAACACCTCATGTTGCTAAAACGCACAGAGTCCCTGTAAATTGATGTAAAAAAGACAAAAAATACAGAGGAAAATAAAAAAGGATATGAGCAAGCAATTCGCAGAAGAGAAAATGCAAATAGCCAATAAACATCATTAAAAGATGCTCAACATCACTAGTGGTCAGATAAATTAAATTAAAAACACAAGAAGATACCGTTTGTCACTTTAAATTTTAAGAGAGTAGTAACAACTAGTACTAAGTGGGATGCAGGGCAAGAGACACTTCCATCCACTGCTTGTGGGAATGTGAATTGCTTCAGACTTTTGAAAAAGTAATCTGCAATAGCTATGAAAATTAAAATAAGTATATAGATTTCTTAAGCAATCCATCCCACTTTGGGAAATTTATCTTACAAAAAAAAAAAAAGCACCTGTTTATACTAGGATATTTTTGTAGCATTATTTATCTGGGTAGACAACAATAGGATAAGAGGGGGGGAGGGAGAATATCTAATAATATTAGTCCTACATAGTATCATGCAGCTATTTGAAAGATTGCATTTGAGACAAAAGGCTAATCTCCTTAGATTTACTTAACATATGAAGTTCCATGAATCAATATTGAAAAGGACAAATAATCTAATTTTTCAGCTGGACATAGAGTACAAACAGACAGTCCACAAGAAAAAAATCCAAATGCCCTTCAAGACAGGAAATGATAATCTCACTTATAAGAAGAAATTGCCATTTAAAACTACCTTGAGAGTTTCATTGTGGCACAACAGCGTTAGAAGCATCTCTGGAGCACTAGGATGCAGGTTTTACCTCTGCCCCGGCACAGTGGGTTAAGGATCCAGTGTTGCCACAGCTGTGGCTTAGGTTGCAACTCCAGCTAGGATCTGATCCCTGGCAAAAAAAAAAAAAAAAAAAAAATGATTAAAAAAAAAAAACCTGCATTTAGATACTAGTTTTACCTACTGTATTGGCAAGGGACAGAAAGTTCGATGACGTGCTATACTGCAAAAAGCATAGACATTTGGGTCCTGCCTTACTGGTAGAACTCTAAATGATACAAAATGGTACAGGATCTCTGGAGGGCAACTGGATTACAGGTTTGAGAATGGAAATTACATGTTCAACCTAACAATTCCATTTCTAGAAAGGAATCCTACAGGTGAATTTACATGTTTGCAAAATTACATAGTTACAAGATTATTTATTCCAAATTGTAGAAAAAGTGAGAGGGTGATAAGGAATATGGAATAGATTAAATTTCCATTGGTAGGGAGCACATTAAATACATTTTGCCTTATCTATATAATGGAAAGCTAGACAACCATTTTCAAAGAAAGAAACAAAATAATACAAAAGAGTGAAGCAGTTTTACATGTGCCAACATGGAACATTTTCCATGTACATTAGTGAGAGAAAAAAAAAGCAAGTAAAAGCACTCTGAGAAGAATTCAACCCAGAATAGAAAGCAGATGTTTTCATGTATCAAATAGCTTCGCAAGGCTGATAACAGTGACCACACTGTGGAGGGAGGCGAGTGGCTATGGGACAGGAGTAAACGGAACACCTGATTTTTATTGAATAACATTTATTCCTTTCTTAACATATGGACCTGGAGATGTGTGCATAATGTATTAAGTAAGAATAAAAAAATGCCAAATACATGCGTGATGTGATCCTTTTTTAAAACACTAAATAAATGAAGCTATATGTATGTGCACTTAGGCACACAGAGAAAAGAGTTGGATAAATTATGACATTATCTTGATGCAAATGGATTTGGGGTCAAGGAATAGATTTGGGAAAAGATGATTAGCTTTTCTTTATCTGTCTCTTTTTTGATTTGACATAACAAACATCATTTTTAAAGTTTAATAATTTAATAAAGAAAAACGCCTGGATGGGCTTGTGAGTGATGCTTATTTTTTTCATTGCACTTTTGTGTTTTTTTCTCATATATGTTACAATGAGCTCAAAACTATACGCTAAGTTTTACATAATCAGCATCATTCTCCCTCTTTCATCTCCTTCTGCAACGTGTGCACTCTGGCCTACCTGCTTTCCAGTATGGTACATATTCCCATTTAATTCTACTCTACATTTAAAAATACTTAAGAGTCTGGGCATTTTTCCAGAGAAAACTCTAATTCAAAAAGATACATGAACCTCAGTGTTCATTGCAGCACATTTACAATAGCCAAGACATGGAAGCAACCAAAATATCCATTGACAGAGGAATGGATAAAGAAGATGTGGTACATATATGCAATGGAATATCACTCAGCCATAAAAAAGAATGAAAGAACGTCATTTGAAGCAACAAGGATGGACCTGGAGATTATCATACTAAGTGAAGTAAGTCAAACAAAGACCATTATCATATAATATTGCTTATATGAAGGATCTAAAAAAATGATCAAATGAACTTATTTACAAAGCAGAAACAGACTCACAGATATAGAAAACAAACTTATGGTTGTCAAAGAGGAAAGAGAGAGGGGGGTAAATTAGGAGTTACGGATTAACAGATACAAGCTGTGGCCATCATTATAAGCTACTGTACAATCAGTGACAGTTCTTTGCAAGCCATAATGTAACTCAAAGCAAAAGGGAAAAACTAGTAATACAGATCCTGTCTTTATTTAAAATGTTGGTATTTTGTTCATCATGGGTTTTTGCATTGATTTTTATTTTAAAATACTACATCACTGGTTGAATGAGTTTTGGGTGCCCCTCAAATTTTACCCCTCACCCAGCTCTTCCCAGCCCAGCCCTGCTCAGGTGAAGACAAAATAAAAAAGGCTGATTAAGAATGGGCTTCTCCCAGGAGCTGGAAAATTGTGCCAGAGGGGTCTGCACTGCCAAGAGCCATTGGAATTCAAACAATCCTCTCTACACAACCACAGCATGAGCTACATTTGGTTCTGCCCTCAGCCTTTTTTCGGCTGCACTCAAGGCATGTGAAAGTTCCAGGGCCAAGGATCGAACCTTTGCGACAGCGGTGACCTAAGCCACAGCGGTGATCTGAGCCTCAGCAGTGGAAACACTGGATCCCTAATCAAGCCCCCAGGGAACTCCTGGTTTTGCTTCTTAAGCTAGAGCTACACTGTCCACCACAACCAATTCTAGCCACAATTAACTATTTACATGTGTGTTATTTAACATCATTGGAGGAGGAGGACTGAAGAAAGTGAGCCATGGGACTAGCACAGACAGAACACAATACTCAGTCTGCAAGGGACACAAAGCCATTTGTTCCCTCATTCATCCATACAGCATTCACTGAGCACCTACTGTATGCTCTTCAAGAATCAGAGATGTGCTAGGAAAAAAATTGAGCATTCTCTGCCAACGTGGAGCTGACGTGACAGGAAAGGCAATAGAGCAATCAACAAAACAAATGAGCAAAACACGTGGCATATTTGCTGGTGGTAAGTGCTAAGAAGAGAAATAAAGCAGGAAAGGGGCCATCGTGCATGCAAGTGTAAGGCAGTTTGGGGAGGGGAGGTTGCAGGAGAAGTAACATTTGAAGAAATACAGGAAAAGGGGTGGGGGGAGCCATGTGGGTCTCTGGGGGACAGGGTCCAGGCAGGCGGACTGCAGTGAAGACCCTTAGGTGGGAAGTGTTTAGTGCCTTTGATGAATGGTGAGGAGGCCACTGGCTGGAGTGGAGGGTGAGGAAGGAACAGTGATGATGTGGCCGCCATTGAATCAGCGAGCTTCAGCCTCTTCTGCCCCAGCATAGGTCTTGCTCCTCTGTGAAAATATCCACTTATTTCCACCTCCGTCTTCTTTTTGGCTACTCCAGAAGTCTGTGTTGCCATCCCACTCATTCCCAGCACCACTTTTTCACTGACACCGTGCCCCCCAAAAAATGCAGCCTCCCTTCTGAAGCTCTTAGCCCTCATTGATTTTCCTTCCTTGGGCAACAGCTGCCTTTTCAAAATTCCATTCCTTGGGCATCAGCCACCACCACAGCGCAGGCAGGGTGGGCTCTTGTGTCTACCCACTAGCCAGGGCTCGACTATGTAAGTTTATAATTCTCATATCCTCTCCTCATGAATCAAAAATGCTGAAGGCCAGGCCTCATGTTCCAAATGGTGCATAAGGTAGGACAGAGCCTGGCTAAGCAGGTTAGGGCTGGGGTAGGGTCATGGACTCCACTGGGCCAAGGTAAACTTTACTGCTGGGTGGCACAAGGTCTGGGATGTGGTAACAGGAAGGGCAGGAGATATTCAGGGTTCAGGGTAGTGGCTGTTTCCAAGCCAGCACTGAAGACTTGACTCTTTAACAACTGGTATAGCCCTACCAGCATCAGTCAGCTGAATATTCAACCCACTTAAAATCATATTTATAGCTTTAATAAAAATCATCCTCGGAGTTCCCGTCTTGGCTCAGCGGTTAACGAATCCAACTAGGAACCATAAGATTGTGGATTCGATCCCTGGCCTTGCTCAGTGGGTTAAGGATCTGGCGTTGCCATGAGTTGTGGTGTAGGTCACAGACGCGGCTCAGATCCCGTGTTGCTGTGGCTGTGGCGTAGGCCTGTAGCTACAGCTCCGATTAGACCCTGAGCCTGGGAACCTCCACGTGCCGCGGGAGCTGCCCTAGAAATGGCAAAGACCAAAAAAAAAAAAAAAAAATCACCCTCATTTCTTATCTGGGGGCTTGACTTTCAATTTACAACCAGAGGCTCCCACAACAATGATTATCAGAAGAAACTAACTTTGTCTCATTTGTCAGTGAGTCAGTCAACAAGCCAGCAAAACCCTCGTGGAGGAGACAGGAATTCCCTTCCTAGAATCCTCTTCGCTGTGGAGAACGCTGTGTAAGTGGATGAAATGCATCCTCTTTAAGTTGTTCAGAGATGGGTTGCCCACGTGCACCACCACCACCACCAACTGCTCCATTTTGGATCAAACATTCAGATCATGTTCGCAGTCACCGGGACAACAGCACACAGGCCTGCTGAGAGATCAGACAACCAGCAGCATCTCGGAAGCTGGCAGAAGCTTATTTGTGACAGTGACAAGCGGAATCCCTGTGAAAGACAAGAAACCGCCTCCAAGTTCATCTGCCTTCATGTTTTTCATGAAACCTGAAACCACAGTCACTCCCTGAAAAACTCCTTTGCCCAGGAAGTTCTCTCTGAAACTTTCGACATCGCTGAAGAGTGTGCCCTTGACCAGCATTCAGCGCAAGGCGTTGGGTGAAGAGCGGCAAGCGGGGCGGGGCGCAAGGGGAGAGAAAAGGGGCGGAACGTCGTGGGCGCTCCGCCTATTGCTGCTCAAAGGTCCCGCCCCCTAGATCCTCTCCCGCCTGAGAAATCTTTCCACTCATGTTGCCTGGGAGCACAAAGGCAAAGGAGGCAAGGGAGGTCACCCAGCCTGTATCCGGGTTTTTCATTTGTTTGTTGTGCACTTTGACGGCTAGAAAATGTTGGAGAGGACTTCTGATTAACAAGGCAGACTAGGTGCTTATATGTGCCTGCCATGCCTCTTGGGAGACCAGCTATCAGCAAAATATAAATGTGCCCACCATGCTGTAGAAAACTGATCACAGAGTTTTGTTAGGGAAGGACCTACGGTAGCAATTAGAAAGCATGGTCTAAGGTGGCGGTGGGCGGTGATCAGAATCTGGAAACTGGATTGATATCTGGACCTGTCAATGCTCTTAGGATCTCAGGAGTTTGCAGGGGTCCCTAATAACCTGATTACTGGTGTCAAAACAGTCTGAATTCATCTTATCTGCTCTGGGTTTGGTACAGTTCCTCTGATTCGCAAGTCACAGTATGACTGTTCACTGCAAACAGTGGTTCTGTTTTTCAAATACAAAAATTAAAAAAGAAATCCGTCACAGGGAACAAAACAGAAATGGGGAATCACCAGAAAATGAGGAATTGCAGCAAATTTCTAGAAAACAAGTACTAATGAGAGTAGTTTGATAGATGAAGTAGGCAGAGGAGAGGCAGCCTAGAATAGCCTAGGGAGAGTTACAAAAGAGGGCCACCTTCATGTGTGACCAGACGTCTGGTGGTACAGCTGCAACATGCTGGAGTGCTTCCTGGACCACGTGCTCACCACACATTATCTCATGTAATCCTTGCAGTCACCTGATGTGGTAGGAATTACTACCCATATCTTACAGACTGAGAATTTGAGACTCAGAAAAATTAAATAATGACCTGATTTCTCACAGTAGCATGTGTCAGAGCTTGGATTCAAATTCACAGAACTTGATTGCAGGCTCTATAGAGAAGATACATACATACATATATATACATGTATACACACATATGTGTATGGAAGTATGTGTGTATATGTATATATGTGTATATACATAGTGTCTGTGTTTGTGTGTGTGTATTGAACTATTGGATGGAAGGATGGATGGATGAATAATTGGACCAACTCAAATCCAAATGATTCCAAAACCACCACTTCATATTGCCTCCCCAGGGCTCCGAAGTACCACATAAAATCAATCTAGAGACATATCCAGATATGTTAGTTAAAGCAAGAGGGACCCAGAGACTGTAGAACCTTAGAAAGCCAAGTTCAGACATGAGATGAGGAAGAGGTGGACATCGGAGAAGCAGGACCCTAGAGACTGTGGTCAGACAAGGGGCTTGGAGCAAGAAGAAGCCAAGAATTGAGAGAAGTTCTGCATGGCAGGCCTAGGTCCAATCCCAGCACAGGAACGAAGCCCATTGCCTTGCGCTTGGATTGAGCCAAAAGGCCAAGAAGCAGCGAAGCCTGCTATGGGGCCAGAGGCACAGGGAGCCAGGTGCTTGCTATATTTATTCATGTATTTATATTCTGCCTGGTTCCAGGAAGAACATAAGGCATATTACAAGGACACAGAAAGTACAAGGTAACACAAATAAGTGCTAGGTGAGACAGGAAAAGGCAGATAAGGACTGGGGCATAAGAGGAAGCCAGAAAGGATGCAAAGTGCATATCTTAAAAATCCTGAGCCCTGGTGATAAAATGACCACACGTCTGCCCCTACGCTTCTTGAGGAAAGGGCTTGAGAGGAGACCCGATAGTGACTTTCTTCCCTGCCCACGTATAGAATTACTTCAGATGTAGACATGAAATCAGACAGCTGGAACTGAAAATGACAACAGCGACAGCATGCATGGCCAAGGTGTGCAACCTAATGGCCTTGGTGATGCCCTCCAGGGCACAGCTCCTCTTCAGCCTAGCTCTCGGGAGCGCCCTCCTGTGGGAGAGCTTGGATCTGGAGCAGGTGCACTCAGCTGAGAGGTCTGGGGCAGAGGAGAGGGGTAAAAAGAACCCAGATCCTCAGTGCTCACAGCCCTTTCCGAGGTAAGCTTTACCCAAACAAGAAACATTAACTGTCAGCTGTTCTCCCGCCAGCAAGGGACTCCTCCTACACTGCGAGAAAGTGAGAGAATCCACCTGGTCTGTAAGATAGAAACAAACCATTGCTCAGGAGAAGCCCAATTCTTCTGGCACTGAAACCAGACAAGTCTGTATCCCTTGGTTCTTCATTATAAAGACACTCTGAACATCCTCAGACACATCCCTGTGAAAGCGCTCACCCAAGCTCCCCATCACCCCTTCCGGCTCAGTCTCCAGCATGTGGCTCTCCCCTGACTGGATCCGCAGAACAGCCAGTCCTTTCTGCACACTCCAGCATGGCCCTCCCCAACATAGCCAAGTCTCTTTAGCCCAGACTAGACCAAACCAGCTTTCCCCAACTAACCCTGGAGCATATTTGCTGCCAAAAATTAGGAGAGAAGGTGAAAAAAAAAAAGATGAGAAAGTGAGCGTGAGTTTTCATGCATGGTGGGGCATGTTGGAAGCGAGGGCAAAACCCTACCCCATGTCTGCACATGAAGGACTTTCCCTGGGGGATGCACCTGGCTCTTCTCTCCACTCTCTGTCTCTCTCTCTCTCATTCGCTCTCTCACTCTCTCTGTCTTACAGTGGAAGAGGAGTCCCTGGCTAGTGGGTGGCTTGGAAGGTTATCTGGATGGTAATGTTTCTTGAATGGATAAAGCTTACCTCCAGCATAAAAGATCTGGGTTCTTTTTACCCCTCTCCTCCTCCCCCAGACCTCTTGGCTGAGTGTACCTGCTGCAGATCCATGTTCAGTTATTATTCATTTCAATTCCCCTGTGATTTTCAGTGAGCTGTATACTATAATTCAAGAAATACGGCATCTGAGAATTACCCAATTTTCATCATCAAAATCTACCTTTTTTTGTAAATCTACAGAGAGGGTGGTGAAGACAATAAATACAGTGGGTGAGAGGAAGCTCGTTCTGAGGTGATGGTCAGAGCATACATGATGTGGCTCTTGGTAGCACTGATACTTTTCCATAAAGTCTGACTCAGAACATTGGGGAACATTTCCTAGAGTAAATGAAGGAGCTATACTTATAATCCGTGGGGGAAAGGAAACTCTCACTCTTAAGCATGAGACAAATCTCTCTCCCACTACTTTTCTTGAGCAAACTCAGAGATCCTCATTTGACCCGAGTTTTAATATATTTCTGGATCCATGTGGAACACCAAATCTGCTCATAAGAGACATTATCATTGTGTTATTTTTAATGTTTTGGCACTAAAACGTCCCTGACTAATCAATTATTTCCAGCTCAGCTAAACTTTCCACCTAAGACTTGATTCTCTGTCAGCTCCTCTTTGCTCTGTGTCACCACAGAGCACTTAGAGCAGACGGGACACTATGGGTCCTTCATCTGCAAAGTTCTTCTCAGAGCCAGAAGAGCTAAGGTGAACTTCTGAAGGACATGGAGTCATTTCCCACTCTAGTACCAGCCTTTTTCAAACTCTTTCCTGAATCATCTCCTCTCTCAAGGAAGTATTATCCTTAAGCTGATTTAATGAACAGACATTACTATAACAGGGGGGAAACTAGAAAATATTAAAGACTAGTCACTTCCATTGGTACAATAGTATTGAAAAAGTAACAGATATTCACATTCCACCCAATAAGTTTACATGTAAGGAAGGGCAGGCAGTAAATTAATAAGGATAGAAATGCTTGCCTTAATAGCAATGAAAAAATGCCCATTTAGGGCAAAAGACCTGAATAGACTGTTCTCCAAGGAAGATATACAGATGGCCAGCAAACACATGAGAAAATGCTCAACATCGCTGATCATAAGAGAAATGCAAATCAAAACTACCATGAAATACCACCTCACACCAGTCAGAATGGCCATCATTAATAAGTCCACAAATAACAAGTGCTGGAGGGGCTGTGGAGAAGAGGGAACCCTCCTGCACTGTTGGTGGGAATGTAAACTGGTACAGCCACTATGGAAAACAGTTTGGAGATACCTTAGAAATCTATACATAGAACTTTCATGTGACCCCGCAATCCCATTCTTGGGCATCTATCCGGACAAAACTCTACTTAAAAGAGACACATGCACCCGCATGTTCATTGCAGCACTATTCACAATAGCCAGGACATGGAAACAACCCAAATGTCCGTCAACAGATGATTGGATTCGGAAGAGGTGGTATATATACACAATGGAATACTACTCAGCCATAAAAAAGAATGACATAATGCCATTTGCAGCAACATGGATGGAACTAGAGAATCTCATACTGAGTGAAATGAGTCAGAAAGACAAATACCATATGATATCACTTATATCTGGAATCTAATATCCAGCACAAATGAACATCTCCTCAGAAAAGAAAATCATGGACTTGGGAAATAGACTTGTGGCTGCCAGGATGGGAGAGGGAGGGAGTGGGCGGGATCGGGAGCTTGGGGTTATCAGACACAACTTAGAATAGATTTACAAGGAGATCCTACTGAGTAGCATTGAGAACTATGTTTAGATACTCAAATTGCAACAGAACAAACGGTGGGGGAAAAAATGTATACATGTAAGGATAACTTGATCCCCTTGCTGTACAGTGGGGAAAAAAATTAATAAAAAAATAAAATAAAATAAAAAAGAAAAAATTTCAAAAAAAATGCCCATTTAAATAACTTCAGGTTATCATAACTCATCTGTTTAAACAATTTATTTTTGTCTTTTGTCTTTTTAAGGCCGCACCTGCAGCACATGGAGGTTCCCAGGCTGGGGGTCTAATTGGAGCTGTAGCTGTTGGCAGATGACAGAGCCACAGCAATGCCAGATGCAAGCCAAGTCTGTGACCTACACCACATCTCACAGCAAAACCAGATCCTTAACCCACTGAGCGAGGCCAGGGATTGAACCCGTAACCTTGTGGTTCCTAGTCGGATTCATTTCCACTGTGCCACGATGGCAACTCCCTATTTAAACATTATTTAAGCATTGTTGATGGATCTGTTCAGAAACAGATAGTCTGACTTATTTTGGGAGAAAAATTTATCAACACCCATCAAAAGTTATGAAGTTTTGATTCAATTTAGTTCCATTTTATGAAATTTACTACCAGCAAAAATTAATGAAAACCAAAATAATATATAAAAATGTTTACAGCAGGGGTATTTATAACAGTAGAAAATTGTCAGTAACATTTTTTCTACCAATAAGAGCATAGCTGAGCAAATCATCACAATATCAATAGAGTTGTGGCCCTGCTAGTTCACAGCTCTTTAAAAACATGAGTGTTTAGTCAATTCACATTTAACATAATCGTTGATATGCAAGCTGTTTCTATGTCTTGTGCCTCTTGTCATTTCTTGGTTCTTTTACTGCTTTCTTTTGTGTTAAACTCGTTTTAGTGTTCCATTTTAATTCCTCTATTTTTTAGCTATATTTTAAAAATTCTTTTCTTACAGGTTGCTCTTGAGACTATAATGTGAATATTTAATTTATCACAATTGATTACAGATTGATACTGACTTAATTTTGGTTAAAAAAAAAAGCACCTCCAAAGTAGCTTCATTTCTACTCTCTTTGTGATATTGTTATTATACACACTACATATTGTTATAGAGATCATATATATTCACATATGACCATACAAAATATATCATGTATAATCACATATGAGATATGCATCTCAAAATGATGATATATTATATATGATACATCATATTACATATGGTACATCATATATATTATAAACCCAATAATATGCTATTATAATTATTGCTTTAAAGCAGTCATTTTTAAATTTTTTAAGTTCTTTACATAAATTTTATTGGAGTATAGTTGACCTGCAATGCTGCACTAGTTTCAGGTGCACCGCAAAGTAAACCAGCCACGCATATATGCATCTCCACTCTCCTTCAGGCTCCACTCCCATACAGGTCACCACACAGCACTGAGTAGGTGTCCCCCTACTATACAGCATGTCCCGGCACATCTCCATTTTATATATAGTAGTGTGCATATGTCAACCCCAAGACCCCAATTCATTCCTCCCCCCGACATTTCCCCCTTGGCCACCACAGATCTGGTCTCAAAAATTCTTGACTCCGTTCTGGTTTTTTAAGTTCTTTTGTAACATTTTTCATTAGATTCCACTCATTAGTGATCTCATATGCTATCTGTCCCTCTGTCCAATGCACCCACCCTACACGACAATCTCCAGGTCCACCCACCCATGTTGCTGCAAATGGCATTATTGCACTCTTTTAGAGGTTAAGCAATACTCCCCTGCACACATGTACCACATCTTCTTGATCCAATCCTCTGCCAGTGGACATCAGGGCTGCTTCCATGTCTTGGCCACTGCAACTAGAAGCAGTCATTTTTAAAAATTAAGATAAAATTACAGTCTCTTATATTTCCCCACATATTTAATATTTTTGGTTCTCTTCATTTCTTCCTATGGATTTAAATTACAGTCTGGTAGAATTTCATTTCAGCTCAACCGACCTTCTGACTTTCTTCAGTATCTTTTTAGGGTAGAAGTTCTAGCAATATTTTTCTCTTTTTTCGTTTGTTTATCTAAAGATGTATTTCTTTCTTTTTTTTTTTTTTTTTTTTGCCAGACCCATGGCATGTGGAATTTCCCATGCCAGGGATGATGAACCGGAGCCTCAGCAGTGACAATGCCAAATCCTTAACCACTAGGCCACCAGAGAACTTCTCATATTTATTCTTTTTTTTTTTTTTTTTGGTCTTTTTAGGGCTGTATCCATAGCATGAGGTTCCCAGGCTAGGGGTCGAATTGGAGCTGTAGCCGGTGGCCACAGCCACAGCAACTCCAGATCCAAGCTGTGTCTTTGACCTACACCACAGCTCACAGCAACACCAATCCTTAACCCACTGAGAGGGGCAAGGGATCGAACCTGCATCCTCATGGATAAGAGACAGATTTGTTTCTGCTGAGCCACGATGGGAACTCCCCCATCTTTTTTCTCGGAGGATATTTTTTCTCGACACAAAATTCTTAGTTGGCAGGATTTTCCCTTGAGCACCTTGACTATGTCATCCCACTGCCTTCTACCTGCCATTGTTTCTAACAAGAAGCCAGTCCTATTGCTTTCCATTCTGTGTTCTTTTGCTCTTCTCACTTTCAACATTTCTATATTTGGATCTGTTCTTCCGGTTTTCCATGATATTTTCACATCTTTAATAGACAGAAATTTATTTCGTCCCCATCTAGGATAAATTTCATATTATTCCTTTTCAGATTTTGCAAAGATTTGTGGTATTGTTGCTGTTCATTTAATTTCTCAACCTGTTTGTATTGCTTTATGTCAATGGTGAATGGATCCAAGTTCATTCTTCTTCAAAGCCATGCTTTCTAGTCCTAGTGTGGCTTCAAATCTATGAAACATTCAGCTGTGCAAGGTTTAAGTAAAATGGGGATGCGACAGGGCAAAGTATTGAGAACCTGCAGAACCCAGACAAGCAGATGGCAGTAGCAAGGCCTGGCAGGAAGCAGCTGGATGAAATGACAGACAGGCCTGGCACCAGAGATCCAGCAATACTCAGAAGTATGAGCAGGAGGATAACCAGCAGCATGGACACCTACAGTCAGGTTGGCAGAAACCATTCAAGTCCTGGGGTCAAAGCAGGAGTCCACTGTGACTCTGGAAAGGACTAGGACTTTAGCATTAGAGAAGCATATCTTCCTCCTGATAATGTGATCTAGAGCAAGCTTTTAACCTATCTGAGCCTTATTTTCTCCTCTATAGGGCTAATAATATGTATAATTATTGCAGGGTTGTTGTAAGGACTAAAATATATGGTGCACTATGTGGGACATGTAGGTGTTTAATAAACTCTAACTTCCATCATTCACAAATGAAGGGACTGGTCATATAAGAAGGGCCTCACATCTAGAGGACCTATCAAAGCATAGATGAAGGTACTGGCTGAATAAGGCAAAATCTTAGTTCTTAGAACTCAGAACCAAGATAAGATTCCATTTACCTGCATGAAGGCAAAATCAGAGCTGGGCTGTGTTCAGATGTCACCTAAATATTGTGCCAGAATTCTTCATGTTCCTATTGAAAGCATCTGGTGACCCTGATGCAAAATGATCATTTAGGAGTTCATGCTGTGATGCAGTGGGTTAAGGATCCAGCATCTCTGCAGCAGCTCAGGTCACTGGTGAGGTACAGGTTTGATCCCTGACCTGAGAACTTGCATATGCTGTGGGTGCAGCCAAAAAAGTAAAGTGAACATCGTTTAACAGTTTGTGAATTTCTTTCTCTACCACAGAGTCAATACATTAACATGCTCTTTCAGTTCCCATGACTCAGTAAATTACTCCAGACTTTAGAGTCTTAAACCTGTGACATTTACTTTGGTTACAAATCTTCAATTTGGGCAGGACTTGGTAGGGTGGCTTATCCATGTACCACTCAGTGTCAGCAAAGGTGATTGGAAGCTGAGGACTGCAGTCATTGGAAGATTCTTTTATTTCTGTGATGCTGGCTGCCAGCGGAGACCTTCACAGGGGCTGTTGGCTAGAACACCTACTCGTGGCCTCTCCAAATGACTTGGGCTTGGACCTGAACTTCCTCGTGATATGATGTCTAAGGGTCAATGGTGAGAGAGGAGAATCAATGGGAGGAAACAGAAAACCCTATCCTTGATGGAGGAGTGTCTATATTACAATTTTTGAAGAGCATGTTGATGGGTGGAATATAGTGATATATATATAACGATTTTCATAGAAATAAAAATCTGCCGCTCAGCTTTTTTTTTTCCAGGCATGTATGCAAAGACTTGAAATCAAAAATAAATGAAATTAAATTAGAACAGTAATTTGATCTAAGTGAAGAGTCATGACTCACAGCATGATATGTAATGCACTCTTTGCAGCTGCACATGTTAAATCATTATTTGGTGGGATGGTCTTCTTAAAATAACGACTAACTCTGGAAGTAAATGCTAATGCTTCTTCAGTAGATATATGTCCTCTGGTTTTCATGCAGTTGTCTTATTACTACAGTTTCCTTTGGTGGATGATAAATTCCTACAAATATTTGTGCAAGTTATATATTATCACCAACTTTCTTGAGAAACAAATTCTATATTTAATATTTCATGAAATATTATGACTTATGTTTTGAACCCATTACCGACAAGAGCTTATTGCAAAATAAATAATAGGTAATAAAATAACAGGTAATCCCCAGCAATAAAATAAATTGATATATACATGCAATGGAATATTATTCAGCCTTTAAAAAGGAAGGAAATTCTGACACACGCTGCATGGATTAAACTTGAAGACATTATGCTAAGTGAAATAAACCAGTCACGAAAGGACAAATAGTGTATGACTTCACTTATATGAGGTATCTAGAAAGGTCAAATTTATAGACACAGAAAGTAGAAGGGTGGTTGCCCAGGACTGAGGGGGAAAAAGGAGTGAAAATTAGTGTTTAATTCGGTGCAGAGTTTCATGAAAAGCATTCCAGAGATGAATGTTGATGATGATTGCAGAAAAATGTGAATATACTCAATGACACTGAACCATACACTTAAAAATGCTTTAAATGGTAAATTTGTTACATATATTTTGCCACAATAAAAAATATAAAAGTAAATAAATAAACCAATGTATATTTATTCCATATACTAAATGACAAGCCATTGTTAAAGAGACATTCAGAATATTCTACAGGCCCTATGAAAGGATGGCTCTGCTCCCTTATTTCCCTTGTTATACATAACCTGTAATTTTCCAAGTTCCCCACTGTCCCTGCCAACTGGACACCTGATGGCTTCATGCAACGGGCTTTTATGAGCAGCAAGGTAGCACATCAAGTCACTGTTCAGAGCCAGTAGCAGCAGCTAAGACTTATTCCACAAAACTGGAAAGAGATCATTATCTATGGAATCTGGGTGCACTCTTTGATGATTTTCACTGTTTCTTTCAGATTTAGCACAAGTTAATGTTAGAATTCTGTTCCCTACACTTACTCCTTATCCACTACCAGACAAAACCATGAGAGAGGTGAGAAATACTCCATAAAGATGGTACTAACCTATCTCAGATGATTTTAATGTAACCATTAATAATGATGCTCTGTTTTAAAATGAACACATTGGAGTTGCCTTCGTGGCTCAGTGGTTAATGAACCCGACTAGGATCCATGAGGATGCAGGTTCCAACCCTGGCCTTGCTCAGTAGGTTAAGGATCTGGCATTGCCATGAGCTGTAGTGTAGGTCACATACGTGGCTCAGATCCTGCATGCTGTGGCTGTGACATAGGCCAATAGCTACAGCTCCAATTCGACCCCTAGCCTGGGAACTTCCACATGCCACGGGTGTGGACCTAAAAAGAAAAATTAAATTAAATTAAATTAAGACATCTAGGAAAAATAGTAAATGGAGGGGCATTTGGACAATGGCATAATATAGCAATGCCCCAGGTATACTGGGTCTTACAGTGACCCTACAGTCGGGATAATAATTGAACATACCTCATTATAAGAGTCATTGTAAGTATTAAATGACATAAGGATGTGAAAGCATCTTGTATAAGCTAAAGTGCTAGATAAATAACTTTCTATATATTGATCCATATATGCATTCTCATCCCGTGATTATTTCAAAAAGAGTTTTACCATCATTTTGAAATTTCCATGAAGTATCTTGCTGTGATTTTAATAGGCATTGCATTAAATCCATGTATTAACCTCTGGAGTATTGTCATTTTCACTGTTTAAATAAATAGTATAGTATAGCTCCCTACTTACTCAAGTCTGCCTTTACTGTCCTTATTAGAGTTTTATCGATTCTTCAAATAAATCTCTTTGTCCTGGATTACTCTAACAGCCAGGGGGTTAATGTCCTGTTGCTATTTTAACACAATCTACCTTTTCATTGCATTTTCCAGCCTTTCATCACGAGTGTATAGGAAGATGTTTTTGTCTGTGTGGTGAATTAATCTTACATCCTTTCCTCACATGTTCACCCCATTTGCTAGCTTTTGCCTCCTATGACTCCAGTTCTAAAGTCTCTACCCCAGGTTTGTTCCCTGAGCATCAAACACATCTATACAACCCCCTACTGCCCAGACATCCCAGGCACCTCAAACTTATCATAACCAGAAGAAAATTCATCTTCCTCCCAGAACCTCCTCCTCCTCCTTTGAATTTAAAATTTCAGTGAACCACATATCCTGTTGTATTTGATGGAAACCCAGAAGTCACCTCTTATCACACACCAAGTCCTATGCATTCCTTCATATCTCTGAATCCAATGGCTTCTCTCTCTTCACGTGCAGTCCAAGAAACAGATAATTTTTTTTTTCTTTTTTGGCCTGTAACTTTATCCCTCTTGTCATTTATGTCTAACTCTCCCCTTCCCCCCAGTCCTTTCTACAGCCAAAGGAATCTTCTGAAACCACGCTGTTCCCATGCTTAAAGGCCTTCCAAAGTTACTTGTAAGTTTCAAAAGAAAATACATTCTTCATCCTAAAGAGGATGCACAAGACCAGTGGCTTGGTGCCTGCCTATATCCACATCTCCATCTCTCAACATTGAACACCTGCCCAGCCTTCATCCCCTTTATCACTGTCACTTTGATTTAATTCTGCTACCCAAAGCAGCCATTCTGTTCTCTGGA
Source organism: Phacochoerus africanus (assembly GCF_016906955.1). Taxonomy (NCBI): domain Eukaryota; kingdom Metazoa; phylum Chordata; class Mammalia; order Artiodactyla; family Suidae; genus Phacochoerus; species Phacochoerus africanus. The sequence continues at coordinate 56,706,458 of NC_062545.1, forward strand.
CTTAGTATGATTCCCCTTTCCTTCATTCGGGAACACTCAATTCCTTCAGGTCTCCTTTAACTGACTACACGTGTCTTTCTCTCACCCTCTTCTGGGTTAAACTCCACAGTCTGTTTACTCGTTGTCTCCAGAAGAAGAACTCCTGTGTGTAGGAGGTGGGCATCCCTGAAGTGGGCTTATTCCAGGGCTCTCTGTTCTTGAAGGCTTGACACCCCAGAGGAAAAGCAGGTCGCACCTGAAACAGATCAGGCCTTGGGACTTTGTGGTACACAAAACCAGCTACCTACAATAGCATACATAGTAAGAAGAGAAAAATATTGTCAATGGACTGAAAGCAGAGATCAATCATGGAGACAGTTCCTGGCTCCATGGGTCAGATCAAGATCCCTCCCATTTCGGCCAGGGTTGCTGATGGGGAAAGAAATGGTCAGTGTATCAGAGTAGGAAATAGGGATCAAAGGGTCTGGGACGTACCCTCACTGACCCAGGAAACCCATTATTTGTTCCTTGTAGGTTCATTTTTAATTACCCCCTTAAAGAGCAGAGTATATCATTTTGAGGTTATCATCTCCAGGAGTACAGTGATTAGTGGTGGTTCAGAGGGAGTTTTATGAGCCCAAGGGGTATCTACTGGATTCCACAGGGGTCACCATAGAGGGTTGAAGTAGCAAAGATGCCAGTGGAAGGTGCTTTTAATTTGATTTTTTGCTGGCAACTTCTATAGTTAAATGTAGAATGCATGAACAAACCCTACTTTCATTAATTATCTATCAATTGTCCAGCAAATTCTAGCATGGTGTAGAGGGAAAGGTTGCTAATAGGTTATATTGTAACGTGACATTCCCAGTGGACCATGCACCCTTCTGGTGCCCCTGACCTCTGCCAGGACAAAGCAAAGGTGTTGGGGAAGGTGTTCCGAAGCAAAGGTGTTCATGCTCCCATATGCACTCACTTGGGATTGCGTTCTAAGTTTTCATCTATGTTAGTTTCAAGAGTACTTCTTGTATTCAGTTAAATTCTTGATTCTAATTTTGTCCTTGTTGCTGTTGTTTAAACTAGGAATCAGTCCAACTTCTTCTACTGATGGATACATCTCATTAGGTTTATTTAATATTCTCTATATTACCCTGTAAGCTTCACCACTTTAGTTTGTTTTCTCTTTTTATTTTACATAGATAGGATGTAAAAATATGTTAAACTCTCTTTTAAAAACCAAGGTGGAAAATAACTTTTTTTCTAAGCTAATCTTAGTACTTTTACTCTCATTAACTAAGCACACATCTGGCAGAAATAAGGCATGTAGCTGTTTGAGTTTCTACCACTTTTCACTTTCCCTAATTGCCTCTTGTGATTATACCTTTTTTGAAATTTTATCTTAACACCTGGTAGTTTTCAGAACATGTAATCTAATTCAGTGATTTTCAAACTCAATCAGATGGCAGGCCTTTTGTAAGCAGTTATGATGTTCTTAAGTTCATTTTAACATCCTAAATATTTCAACAAATATTTATTGAGTACCTATTACGTGCTGGGTTTGGAGATGCAATGGTGTATCAGTTCACTTTTGATGCATGCCAAATCACCCCCAAATTTTATGGCTTCAGACAACAACTATATACTGTTTCTCACTATTCTTTGTGAAGGCAGGCCAATTCTTCTGTCTGAGCCAATTGGGTGACCTCACCTGGGCTTTCTCATGTGCCTAGGGTTAGCTAGGAGGTTAGCTGATGGCCAGTTAATCTAAGATGACCTCCCTCATGTGTCCAGAAGTTGGGAGGTGCTGGCCCTGGTGTTTAGCTTCTTCTCCCTGTGGCCTCTCTTACATGTCCATAAGAATCAAACTGTTTATTTAATAAAGATTGTATTTTCCTAAGATTTTTCCAATGACATTCAATTCCTATCTATTCTCTCATATAGCAGGAATGGAAGTTTTAACAAAGAATTTGATGGGGGGGGAGGGTTAAATTGAGGAAATCACACCCTTCAACTTGTTTTTCTGCATATTGGGAAAATATTATGATCATTTTATTAGGGGGACACCTTTATTTTACAGTAGGGCATTTGAGAATGACATGTCTAATTTACCTATTGATTTCATTTCATAACATTAATCTTGCCCTTTAGGGAAGTGCTGGTCTACTTATCTCTTATTAGTGTCTTTCATCTACTTAAGAGCCATAAAATCCCTTGTAATGACCTTGCCAACTGTGAAACTTTGTTGATAACTCACGTGGGCTTCTCCAGCCCTTGAAATCATTTTCTTCTATTTTAAGAGAGTAAAGTTGACTTGATGAGACATTATAATTATGGTGATAACTCTATTTCTCTTCATTTTCAGAGGTCATTTTCCCCTCAAGCGCTTCTTTTCTCTGATGTTGAGAGTCCACAAAATTACTCTTATTTTAACATGTTTAAAAGTTATTTCTCTTTTCATCTTAACAACTTGTGAATCCCCTTAAAGCTGTTAATATTGTGACAATGCGCATATCTGCTGAATGGATTTGCTGGGCCTCCTATAACATCAGAATGGTTTTTCCCACGCATTTTTTTTTCCATGCATTTAATCAACAAGTACTCATTGGGCATCTACAATATTCTGCCAGACATCGTAGGAGTTACCAAGATACCTTACAGAGCCCTGACCTACAACCACACACTTATTCCACTGACTCTTTTATTTCTCACATACTCTGATTATTCAGATTTTATCTTTTGTGTACATTTTCTTTGTATTAATTCTCTCTTGAAAACTTAGTTCTGATGGAGCTTTGCTGTCCTGTGACATTGGACATCCTCAGGTCTCCGTGGGACAGTGCATTTGCCACTTTTTTTTATTTCCTTTCTATTCTCATTAAACATAATCTGAATGGCAAATGTTAGTTACAGCATAACAGTACAGTAACGTGTTGCCTTTCACTTGAACAGTGGAGCACTGAAATTGGGAAAGGTTGTCTAGGCTTAAGTCCTGGAGAAAGTACAGAATGTATTATCCTACCAAGAGGCAGGAGCATGACTACAGCTCTTTCCAGAAAAAAAAGTTTTGTTTTACATTATGAATTGTATGCTGCTTACTCTACTAGTTCCAAAGCTGGTTCACGTGTTAGCACTGAGGCGCTGGGGTTCTGATTTTAGTTCCACCTCTTGCATTATATGACAATTTCTAAGTCTCAGTTTTCCCATCTGCACATTGAGGGTGATCATGGAATCCAAATTAGAGGGCTCTTGTGGGGGGCAAATGATACCATCCACAGGTAACATTTAATATTGTGCCTATAATGAATTAAACATTTAATTAGCATTTAATGAATTATAATTACTTCTATGTCTGCCTCCAATATTAGCTTTAATAAATGAAAGGTATTTGATTTTTCCTAAGTATTTTGTTACAGGCTATGAATTTGGCCTTGTCAACTATTCTCATGATGTATTCATACCTCTGATCAGGAAGAAATCATGAGTGACTAAGCTTCGAGAATGTAAATGTGGAAGGAATTCAAGTAAATTTATTCCATCCCTATTGTGAGTATCAAGCAATGTTTGGTCACTGATCACATACATCTTTAAGTGAATTTGAACAGAACTCCAAACAAAAACATTAATATTCATTACTTGATAAATGCTACTTTTTAAATCATTTGAAAAGTAACTTCCTGGGAGTCATACAATGAGATAGAAGAAAATTCCAGCATTTCTGATTTCCTTACAGCCTTTATACACGGATCTGAAAAGAGCATGACTTTCAAAATTCATAAGAAAAACAAAATATTTAGCTTTTAGAATTTAGGCTCAAAAGCTTTAATACAATTTACAATTCTTAAAAAAAAACATTATTGTATGCAGAGATAATATTCTTATAAAACCATAACGGTAAAACTAAATGACCATTATACATTCCGAGAACAGCCAAAGAGAAAATGAAATGAAACGAAAATTTGTATTACTGGGTTTTCTCCTTAAGCTGTTCAGTTTCTGCAATATTTGGAAGCTCTGAGAAAGTTTTTCACACCAATGTTTCATCATTTAAATATGCAAAATGCATCTGACAAATCCTGAGGAGACTGAGAAGACAAAAGTGAGTTTATTGAGAAATAGAATCCCCCTCTCAACCAAATCACTAATCCTGTGATTTCATGAAGGTTTCTGTGCCTGAGGAAGGGGTTTAACATGGCATTTCTCTCAGGTCCTAAAACAAGTCTGAGGTAAAGCACGGAGACGTCTGTGTGTGATTCCAGGGACATAGCCTCTCAGAGAGCAACACAGATGTAGATAAAGACTTTATCCCCCAGCGGAGTTTGAAAAAAAGACATGATGTTTGAAGACACTAAGAAGATTAAAGCCTTAGGTTTGTTTTTGTTTTTTTTTTTAAGCTTCACTACACTATCATCCAGATGGTCCTTATTTAGAGTAAAGAGTTTGTTGGTTTTAAATGTGTAAGAAATGGTTAGACTCACAGGGCATGACCTTCATGGAACATGACCTTTATACTTTCATTTCCTGGGCAAAGCTTTTGTCTGTGGCCCCCAGGGTTGAGTGAAGCCTCAGAGAAATTCCACACTGAGTCTGGCATTGTCTGGAGGAAGGAGTGCGGCATCTGGAGGGAGACCAACATGTCAAGCAGTTGTCAGGGATTGTCAGTGGGATTCAAGCAGCAGCTACCACCAAGCTCAAGGAATGAAAAATAAACCCCATTATCACTCCCACCAAGTCACTCACTGTTCTCGTTGCTGGTAATGTAGGCCAGAATAGAGGAGGAAGTCTGGTTTTATTTCTATCTGCATAGGACAAGGCCCAACGGCCAAGCTACCTATGTGTTTGAGAAGGGACTTCTACCCAAGGAGGTGAGGAAGGAAGTGATGTCAGGTACAACAAAGAACAAGAGGAAGGTTAGAAGTGAAAAGTGATTCCCTTGAAACTTCATTCAGTTAAGACCTAATGTGAGACAATGGTGACTATAGCTGATAACATTGTATCATATAACTTTGAAAAAACTTCATTCATGTCTCCCCTCAGATCTGACCACCCCACATAAGACAGCCTCACCCACCATTCTCTGTTCCTTTGTCCTGCTTAATTTCTCTCGGTGGCACTTATCACTTCCCAAAGTTGCATTATGTCCTTATTTATCTATTGATTTTCTTTTGTCCACTCATCAGTTTTTTATTACAATTCCAGCAGTCCTGTTCTAGGCTCTGAGATTTCAGCACTGAAGAAAACAGACCAAGTGCCTGGTCTTATGGAACTTATATCCCAGTTAGGAGCCAGGAGAAATATTAACAATGAGCAAATAAACAAGCAAAGAGATAGTCTGTCAGAGAGTGATAAATGCTCTAGAGAAAAGTAATGCAGGAAAGAAGGATAGGGCATGACAGCATGTAGTGCATAACAATTTAGACAGAATCATCGGCAAGGGCCTGGTTGAAAAGATGGCATTTGAACAGAGCTACAGGAAGGAAGAAAGAGATGCATGCATATCTGAGAGGGAAGAGGCAGAGAGAACAAGTATAAAGGCCCTGAGGCAGGAAGGTACTTACTGTGTTCCAGGATTGCACTCCCTGCTAGCTGAGATACTTAAATGCCTTGTGGTTTACGCCCCTGGGTCAGAATTTCTAGCCATGGTGCCAACTATGTCTTCACTGCTGGACCCAGCATGTGGTGCCAGGCTCTTAGCCCAGCAGGTCTCCAACATTGACTGTGACCTCAGACATACCATGGTTAGATCATGCCAGCTCACTTCCAGCCCCTGTGCCCACTGGCAGGGCACTGGCCACGTGAGATGAGAATGATCTGATTGCAGAGCTTGGGAGAAAGAAAAGATACTTCTTTGCTCAGCCTCTTCTCTCCCTCTTGGAGGTATCATCTCGGCTCTTATGCCAGGGACAAGGTGAGAAAGTCTAATTCAGAAATGAAGTATCAGCAAGCCCACTTGACCACAGTTTAAGCCACTTCTCCAGCCTGGCTGCGTCAGGAACAAACATGTTATTTTGACCCACATATGTCTTGGCCCAGTATCCCCTTTGGGAAGAGAAGAAGGCTGTTGTTTCATCCCTTTGTATGAGTTAGGATAAGTGCTAAATTGCTGCGACTATGCGGCCAAACAGGACAGTGGTTAGGTAAGAAGTGGTGATTTCTTCTCTCACACATAGAATAGGTGAGTGCTCTAGATTTTCACTCATTTAGGGACAAGTTTCTGCTGCCTGATGTTGGCTCCTTCTCTGGGATTTAAGTCATGAGTGCAGAAGAACGAGGGTCTGTGTCTGCTTCAGGGTGTAGAAGGTGTCTGCATGAGAGGGAGGGGCTAGCCTGGGCACCTACTGGTACCACTGGGGCTGCATCCCTGACCAGGTGGCAGGCCAGTCACAGCAGCCAAAAGAGACCGAGCATCTGTGAACCAGACGGATTTCCCAGTCCTCAACCAGAGTAGCCAGCATGCTCTCTCGAAGCAGCCCAAGCTACACGGACAAATTTGATGTCTCCATCTCCCCTGACATATGAGAAGGTCCGGTACCAATTTCATCAGGTCAAGTTGTTTTGAGGAAAATAAGTAAAAGACACATCAAGCACACATAAATGAGAAAGTGTACTCCCATTGCTCTTCCCCCGACTCCTGCCCCAGGGGGATGCTCACACTTTGGTTCTGTTTTATCCCACACAGCTCCACCGTTCACATCACTAGTTTCTCAAAACTGTGCGTTATCCTGGCATCCTGCTCCCCGCCCCCCAGCACAGATCCTACTTTGTTACAAAGACTTCCTCACTTCCCTCCTGCAGCGGAATGAGAGTCTTTCAAGGGCAGAGGCCCTCTTTCACTTGTATACCCCCAGCACCCAACACAATAGCTCTCTGACTGTTAGGGTGACCTTAAAACTTATCATTTGACTCAGAAATCATTGAAGGTAGGAGCGGGACTAACTCGATAGTAGGACAGACAGCCTAAACCAGGACTGTGCTGAGCAATAGGAATTATTTGTAGTAGACATTCAAAAGTTGGTTGGATTAATAAAGTCACTCTAACAAAGACTTTTGTGCAAACAAAAAAAATTTAATTTTAATTTCAGTTAAAAATTTAGAAGTTCTTATTGTGGCTGAGTAGGTTACAAACCTGACTAGTATTCATGAGGACCTGGGTTCAACCCCTGGCCTTGCTCAGAGGGTTAAGGAGCTGGCATTAATGTGAGCTGTGGTGTAGGTCACAGATGCAGCTTGGATCCCACATCGCTGTGGCTGTGGTATAGGCCAGCGGCTACAGCTCCAATTCAGCCCCTAGCCTGGGAACCTCCATATGCCACAGGTGTGGTCCTAAAAAAGAAAAAAAATTTTTTTAATTGAAAAATTAAATTTTTAGAAGTCTCCATCGTGGCTCCACAGAAATGAATCTGACTACCATCCATGAGGACTCAGATTTGATCCCTGGCCTTGCTCCGTGGGTTAAGGATCCGGCGTTGCCGTGAGCTGTGGTGTAGGTTGAAGACGCGGCTCGGATCCCGCATTGCTATGGCTGTGGTGAAGGATGGAAGCTACAGCTCCGATTTGACCCTTAGCCTGGGAACCTCCACATGCCACAGGTGCAGCCCTAAAAAGGAAAAAATAAAATAAAATAAAAATAAAAATAAAATTTTTAAAAAGACATTCAAGGGATTGGCCCACTTCCTGTCAATTGTATGGCTTGGGTGTCTGTCAGTTGAGCTAGGGTTTCCATGATAAAATTTGGATAATATGAACCACCCCACTGAGTGCCGAAAGTACTTGTTCCAAATCAACTCCCTGTGCCCTGGTTCTACCGAAAAGCTGATGGTGTAGTACCTGGCACGGAACAAGCGCTCTATAATGTGAGAATTAACATATGTCTTTTCTATCAAAGGAAGTCTTGGTTACTCGGCTTCGTTCCTGTTTCGTCTGACACACCCTCCTCCACCCCCCTCTTTCCGTCTTCTCCTAGTAACAATTTGTTTCAAATTAGCCAACCGAGAAGAATGTGCACCCTGACCTGATCAATGGGAAGGGGACAGGCAAATCACCTGCATTAGGGATAAATAGGGAGGGTCTTTTCTTCTTTGGGCATGCTTATTGAGTACCTGCGCCCTTCTGCAGAAATAAAGAGCCTTGTCAAGATCTCCCCGTGTTCATGTGTCTCACTTTCTGGCACTGATGATCCCAGCCATTCTCCAACAGTAATACCTGTTGGACTGAATTAACACACTCTGTTAAAACATTCACGTTGTTGGGACCAAGGATGATGTTGTGGGTTGAACTGTGTCCCCTAAAAAGACATGTTTGAGTCCCAACTTCTGCCAACTGGGTATGTAACCTTATTTGGAAATAGGATAATAGGATCTTTGAGGATGTACTCAGGGTCAGATGAGGTTATACTGGATTAGTGTGGGTCCTGATCCCAATGACCAGCATCCATATGAGAAGAGGGAAATCTGGACATTGATTTGTCTACCCAGGGAGAAAGGCTACCATCATATAATAAATAATATATCTACAAGTCAAAGAATGCCACGGATTGCCTGCAACCACCAGAAGGTAGGAGAGAGGCAGAGAACGGATCATCCCTCAGAGCTTCCCATGGGAACCAACCCTGCTGACATCTACATTTTTTATTTCCCGCCTCCAGAATTGTGAAAGAATAAATTTCTGTTGTTTTAAGCCACCCAGTTTGTAGTAATTTTTCACAGCGGCCCTAGGAAACTAATACAGATGGCACATGTTCATTGTGAATGAGAATAAAAATGGTAGTACAAACATCACCTGGCATGCACAATTCTTTACTCTCACCGCCACCTGCCTCTCCATCCTCCTTTCCAAGTACACACCTCTGGGCATCCTCTTCTCCAACCACTTGGACCTTTCCTGGGTCAATGGCTTTGCCGTTTCATAATTCGGTGCCTCTGCACGTGTCTTTCGAATCCTGGTTTGACAGCCAACTCTGCTGGAAGTTCTCGCTAAGCCCCTCGGGGAGAATTAAAACTCCCTTTGTGAAGTCCTACTAAATGTTCGTCTTGCTCTCCCAGTGATCCTTGTCGCAATCCATATTCTTGTCTATTTACCCATTTGGGTGTTTAGTGCTTCCCAGAGCTGTGCCCTACTCCCCTCCGAATCCAGGGCACCTAGCAGAGTGTTTGGCACGGGGTAGGGACATCATAAAAATTCAAATTATAGGAAGTAGAGTGGAGATGCCATTTTTTTAAGGGGAGAAAAGACTGGCAAGGTAGGTTGGAACCAAATGGAAAAGGGTCTGAGAAGCCATTGAAAGAAGTTTAGACCTAGGTGGGGAGGGGTGGGTTGGGAGTTTGAGATTAGCAGATGCAACTATAGGGCAGATTAATAAAAAGATCCTACTGTGTAGCACAGGGAATTATATTCAATAACCTGTAATAAACCATAATGGGAAAAACTATGAAAAAGAATATATATATATATTGGCATAACTGAATCGCTTTGCTATACGCCAGAAACTAACACATTATAAATCAATGGTGCTTCAATAAAATAAATTTTAAAAAGAAAGAAAGAACGAAAAAGAATACTTGCACCAGAGTTGCTGCAAATGTCCTTTCTTTGGCTCAGCAGTAATGTAACTGACCAGCCAAGAGGATTCCGGTTCAATCTCTGGCCTCGCTTCATGGGTTAAGGGTCTGGAGTTGCCATGAGCTGTGGTGTAAGTCACATATGCGGCTCGGATCCTGCGTTGCTCGGGTTGTGGTGTAGGCTGGCAGCTATAGCTCAGATTCAACCCCTAGCCTGAGAACTTTCATATGCCATGCATGTGGCCCTGAAAAGAAAAAAAAAGAAGAAAAAAAAAGAAGTTCTTTTCTTGACCTGGGTACTGAAACACTAGTGTATTCAGTTTGTGAAAAATCACAGTGATACACTTACTACTTGTGCCATTTAGTTATAATTCAATTACAAGCACAAGAAGAAGAAGGAAGAGGAGAAAGAAGGAGGAGGAGAGGAAGAAGAAGAAGGGGTGTAGACCTTATTCTTATAGACGTCTAAGAAACCTCTAAGTTTCTTGTCTGGGCCCTGAAAGGACATGTGCTATGGAGCAATGGTTCCTACGGTAGCGGAGAACACAGACCGGGGTGGAGGCTGTGGAGGTGTCCAAAATCTTCACTGGGAGGCATTTGCCCGTCCAGGGGAGAGAGGGCAAGTGAATGAGCTAGGACGGAGGTGGTCCAGATGGACTCAAGAGATGAGTGAGATGTAGTCAGGAGTCTTCATGGCCAAATCATTGGGCAAAATAAAGGAGAAAAGGAACCCAGGAGATCTCTGAGGTTCGGAGCTGATGACAATGGTAGCAAGAGTGTCATTCTTCTAAGAGGGTCACTCAAGAGAAGAGCATGTTTGGGGGCAGGACTGAGGGTGTCTGGAAAGGTGAGTTCTGTTCTGGCCGGGCCTGGACATTTCTCAAAGGACCTTATATACGTCCTTCTAGAGCTCAGGGAGATGCTGGTTGGAGGTACCACTGTGGGAGGTGTGGAGGTAGAGGTTGGGGATGGCAGAAGGAGTGGATGAGATCCTTCCAGGAGAGCCCACACTGCAAAGGCAAAGTCAGCTGTCACCAGACCCCTGAATGGACCACCAATAGCAAGCAAGGGCCCCTCCGTAAGGCGCCTCCTGCTTTCCTTGCTCTGAACCTGCCGTGAAGCAGCCCCCTGGTTATGCAGCTGTCTGTCTTCTGGGCTCTGGGCTGCCTCAGAAGGAGTCAGTCTTTCAGTCTGCCATCTCTCCAAATTAGTTTTCCGCTTGCTAATAATATTCAGGCACAAAAAACTCTGGCTCGCAAGCTGGGGTTTAATGCGATGAAAATCCATATTCACCTTGAACGGGCTGTTTCAGATAACAGATATTTATTTGATCAGGCTCCATTATGCTCGCAGCACTATTCCCGCCTACAAGAAAAAGGCTCAGGCCAAGGTTTTGGAGACCGTTGTTCAGGGTCCTTCAGTCCCCGGAACACAGCAACCACAAGAAGAAACAGATTAAACATTAATGAGTGCTGCACTAGATGTCTTGCAGTCAAGGATATTTACGGAGATAAAAGAGCAAAAGTGGGGAGGGGGAGGTTTCATTGCTAATGTCTTTCTCTTTATAATTATAAGGTGGGGAAAACTGGCGATGAAACTGGAGGCAGGGACAGGGTGACTGAGGCAAAATTAAAGAGCTGCATGAAGAAGCAAAGCAAGGAGGAGTTCCCTGGAGGCACAGTGTGTTAAGGATCTGGTGTTGTTGCTGCAGGGGCTTGGGTCGCTGCTGTGGTGCAGGTTAGATCCCTGGCCTGGGAATTTCTGTATGCCATGGGCACAGCCAAAAAAAAAAAGAAGCCAGACAAGCAGAGATGAGGCTGTGCAAACAAATGGTCTTTTCAGGCTTGTGTGTAGAGAGCAGCACACAATAAAGTGTGGAGTGCTTCAGGGTAAGTGCAAAAAATACTTCCACCCGGGCCACTTTGCCCAAAGCCTGGGCGGCCCTGACTTGAATGATGAGGCTGTTTGGACTAGCTGGAGGCTGGCAGCAGAGACTTATATAACCAAACAAAACAATCTTGGCCGATCTACCTTCCTCAAAGAAAATATGAGGCCTCCTACAAATGGTAATTTTTTGTGGCCATGGAGTAATTTTGTGCAGGTGCCGTGTTGCAGTTACCACCAAAAGAAAAGTTGTTTCCCAATAAGAAATAAATTAAAACGCCAAAAAAAACACAAAAAAACGTTTTTACCAACTCCTAACACATCCATACGCTTGCTGAATTCTGAAGCAAACCAATCTTTTTTTCACATGAACTACAAGATCAACAGATTTTTTCCCCCAAAAAAGAGTACCTAGTAAATTAGAAGCAAATCTACATATTTTCTAAAACTACTTATTAGTATCACCAGTCTAGAATACAAAGAAGCTTTCCAAATCAAGCCCAAGGAAAACAAAGAATGCTACTGGTTCAAGACATGCTTCATAAAATGTATTACTATTCTATTTTAAGACGATAATAGGAGTTCCCATTGTGGTGCAGCGGAAACAAATCCAACTAGTATCCATGAGGATACAGGTTCGATCCCAGGCTTCACTCAGTGGGTCAGGGATCTGGTGTTGCCAGGAGCTATGGTGTAGGTCACAGACAGGGCTCAGATCCAGCCTTGCTATGGCTGTGGTATAGGCCGGCAACTGCAGCTCCGATTCAACACCTAGCCTGGGAACTTCCATATGCTGAGGATGTGGCCCTAAAAAGCAAAAAAAAAAAAAACAACCCACTAAAATTTTGTCCATTAAATCCCTATAGAAAGCAAGGTATACATATCGAGGAAGAGGAATTGGTTAAGTGTTAGAACCTATATTGTATGTGAAAGAGACTGGCTTTTCAGAGCAGCAGAGCCAAGATTAGGGCTGTGTGGAGTTCTTATCGTGGCACGGGATCTGGGGCATCTTGGGAGCTCTGGGACTCAGGTTCAATCCCTGTTGCAGCCTATGTCGAAACTACGACTTGGATCTGATCCCTGGAGGGGGAATTCCACGTGCTGCGGGGCAGCCAAAAAGAAAAGAAAAAGATTAGGGCTGAGAGGACCAACTGGTCTCTGCTTTGTCCAGAACCATAAGCCAAAGGACCACCAGGGAGAAAGGGATTGTGCTTGCGGTGAGGTGGAGCTGACGGCAGTGCCCTGTTTCAAAGCACATAATCCATCCCACAGTGCAGAGCCTGCTCGATGCCCCCACCCGCAGCACGGAAGCTTGTGACGCTCATTGTTCATCTGAATCATCACCCAGGGGAGCTTTTCAAATCGATAGACACTCAGCTTCTCCCAGAAATCCAGACCCATGCGCTAGAGGGGGCTATGCAGCCCTGGCGTCTGTGGTTAGAAAAGTCCTTTGGGTGGTTCCCCAGTGCAGTCACCACGAGCACCCCGCCTTTGTCCATCCATGCCTGTGGTTGAGGTCCCCTCCTTCCATGACATTCTTCCTGGATCAGGGAACGTCGTTAACGCCCCCTCCTCCACCAAGCGTCTGCAGAGGGTACCCCGCCCAGGCACACAGAAAGCTATGAGAGACAGCCATTGTCTCTAAGCCAAGAGTGATGTGCTTTGATTTGTATTTTAGAAAAATAACCCGGTAGGCAGGATGGCAGAAGGACTGAAGAGGGGATGCCTGAGGGCAAGCAGAGCAGTTGGGCAAGTGAACTAAGTCTGCGACCAGGGCCGTGGGGGAGGGGCCGGGGATTGGAGCGTGTGGGAGGGAGTCCGAGATGCAGCCAAGAAACTGTTGAGTGTCAGGAAGCAGAAGGGAAAGGACGGAATTGAGGGTAAAAATACAAGAAGGGAAAATGAGTTGAGAGTGACAAGATTAGCCAAGAGGAAGACCAACTGAGGTGGGGAAGGAGAAAGAGCATCGTTCCCCCTCCCCCACTCTCACCCCCGTGTGTGCCCTCCGTTCTCCTCCACGGTCCTGGAGGGGCCAGAGCAGATGTCACAGAGCTGCCATTAAACTGGGACTCTGGACTTGGCTTGCATTCATCTGTGTCTGTGTCTAGACTCTGAGCTGCTTCAGGAGGAACTGGTATTATTCATCTATTTTCAGTCTCAGCACCTAGCACAGTAAGCGCGAAATAGGCACATAGCAGCTTTTTGCTAAAAAGGTGAGTGACATTATGGAATTGGAATTGGGAACAGCCTCACTGGGAAATCTCACTGTTATCAAGCCAGCTTCGTGGCCAAGACTGTTTCGCATGAAAAGGAGCTGAAATTCCTTATTCACCTGGGCTGCAAATGCCTGACATGACACAGTGATTCCAGCTACATCCTTTGGGAGGAAGCGTTAACGAGGGAAGGTTTTTTTGGCTTGAGTCATCGTATTTTGGTGTGGGATATATTTTCCAGGGTGAACAGCTTCTGACAAAAGCTGTTGTCCATGGGAGGTGCCATCTTTCTGAATGTGGGAGAGGAGGCTGCAGACGGGGTTGTCGGTGGCAGTCTGAGACCCGAACCTGCATCTGTCCTTGTCACAGACATAGTCAGGGTGGAGGTGGTGGGGGACATGACAGGGCAAGAGGTGAACTTGACCAACATAACCTGGGGAAACAAGGGCACACTGCTTGGCTCAACCATAGAGAAAACTCTATGAATGGGATGCGATGTGATAGCTGCAGAACGAATAATTTCCCAGAGCCTGGGGAATGAATTCTATGGCTCTGTCAGAACTGCCATTCTTTGCTTTCAGATCTCCCTGCAACACCCGTGTCTTTTTCCGAGCTCTCTGAAATGACACACTGAATATGGCTAATTAATCAGTCAATCAATAGCCGGTTATATTCAGACAGCTGCTAGATGCCCACCAGAGAGGACCCCACCAGCGTGCAAACTGGGGAGTAACCCAGAGCAAGGCACATCTGACCCCTAATGTGCCTCAGGCAGCATTTAACCAGCCGCTCCACTCCCACCTCTTCTTACAGATGCTAAGTAGTTTGATCCCTCTTGTACCAAGAAATTGATCATGTCAGCTACAGTTCTATTTTTCTCATGAAATCTCCCCCATGTGACTTTTCATTGTGAGCCATCTCCCTCTCCCCATCATCACCAACCCACGCCAAACCCTGAGGGGGACAGAACCGCATTGCCAATGAGAAGTATGGTAGCCAGACTTCTTTGTCTGCAATGCTGTGAAGGCTTCATTTTCACATTTCTCTTTGGCTGGAAGTGTTAGCTCCCAGTTTCAGGACTTCAGGCTGTGTTTTCTTTTCCATCTCTGTGAAATTCAACACAAATTTGGCCTCACTTTCCCTGCCCTGTGGGGCTTCCTCCTCCATTTCTTATTTCCTTCCTACCAGAAGTTAGCAAAATTGTGTGCTAGACAGCCCTGTTGACAGCTTTGGAGGGTAAAACAGAAGAAAGAGGAAGACGAGAAATAAAGACGAGACCTATAGGAAAAAGGGCTCTTGAGGCCAAAGGGGGTTGTGGAAATAGTTTTGGAAACAACTCACTGTCTTCTGTTGTCTGTCACTGGGCTTTTGTTTTCAGTGTCTTGAACTCAGCAACCACTTTATTTATTCCATTCTGGGAGCCTGATTCAGCTTTAAAATTACCTGATACATGTCTAAGCACCATCCCTACCAAGACAGCTATGATGGAAATGAAACCATGTTACAAGAAAGCACAACTAAAACAGGGCCAAATGTAAGCCAAGAGACAGAAAAATATTAACATGTAAATAATCAGAGCCTTATCTTCTACCAAACTTGTAAGATTGCTGGGCTTTTTTTTTTTTTTTTTTTTTTTTGGTGGCTCCATCTGTGTCATATGGAAGTTCCTGGGCCAGAGTCAAATAGAATTGTAGCTGCAACTGCAGCTGCAGCCTATGTCAGAGCCACAGCAACACCAAATGCGAGCCTCATCAGCAACCTATGCTGCTGCAGCTTGCAGCAACACCAGATCCTTAACTCACTAAGCTACAAGGGCAACTCCAGTTCTGGGCTTTTTCTATGTGCATAAGAGAAGCTATGGGAGGGCAACCTGGAAGCCTGGCCAGGTTTGCTTTAGAAAGTGTAGATACTAGGTATTTGAATGCACAGGGAAGGAAAGACCCAGTCACTGGTTAGTAACACAACTGGGGAAAGAGAGAGACTTGAGAACAAGCTGCCATATTGGGGGGAATGGAAAAAAAAGAATTTTCAGAAATTTTCTACTCATTTATGACTATAATCTGTCTTCAGCATTTTCTCAATACTGTAGTGAAGATTTGAGTTACTTTTAACTATTTGGGGGTAACAGATCTTACTCCACACTGAGAAAGGGCCATGTGGCTGCTCGCCTCTACGTGGGTGACAGACAGATGTGTCTAACATCATTGCAGAAACCAAGTGTGAGTAGGAGCTGGCCAGGAAAGCAGTTGGTCGAGAAGAGATGTTCAGGAGGGAAAAAAGTGGGAGAAATAAGGCTCTCATATTGGTATGAAGAAGTCAGTCTCAATTTTTCGACCAGACTATCCTCAGATACTAAATTGCCATTTATGGAGTCATGACAGTCATGAAAGAGCCCCAGGCCCCAGACATCCTCCAGTTACAAGAAGCCTCCTTCTTGGTATTAAATGTTAAATGCTAGTTTGTGGTTTCCTCTGTGGCCAGAGTGGGAATGCGGATTCCCCCCGCCCACCTCCCCGCCCCTTCACCCAAATCACAGGCTAATTGGAGACACCAGGCAGTGAGGGCGAGACTCATCTGCAGACAGGCTACTAACCACACTGCACAGGAGATTGGGGGCCTCCTCTCTTGGCAGTTTGTCTGGACATGGCCACCACCTTGGGCACTAAAGGAAACCTAGCGAGACCAACACCCTCCCTTAGATTTATGAAAATTATGCACAAATTATCATAGGTAAGAAGTCACTTTATAGCCAAAAGAAGTTATCCGTTTCCAAAAATCACCCGTCAGGACATTTGAGGAAAGAACTGCTTGGGAGTTGTGAGGGAGGTGGCCAAGGATGGATGCTCCCTGGCCTCAACCCCACAGCCCCAACTTCTTGGTTTTGAAAGCTGCACACCTGGGGCTCTACCCAGGCCCACTAGAACCAAAAAGCCTGTCCCCCAGTCAGGGAGTTTTGGAGGCACCAGGCTGGGTGGAAGGCTTCACCCAGTACATGCAGGCTCCAGCTCTCCCTCCACCCCCAACTTCCAACCCCCTGTCCAGATCCCGACCTCCCCAAGAAGGAAGTGGGAACTATTCTACTCTATGGGATGTCATTTTGTCAAAAGAGCCACAGCAATCCTACCCTACACTAATCTCAGCCCCAAGAGTGACAACAGGAGCCTTGAATTTTCCCTGAGGTCCAGAATCAAGTCTCATGGTCCAGTATTTTAAATTGTTGGAGTTCCTGTTGTGGCTCAGGGGGTTAAGAATCCAACATAGTGTCTGTGAGGACACTGGCCTCGCTCAGGGGGTTAAGGATCCAGTGTTGCCACAAGTTGCGTGCAGAATGTGTTGCAGATACGGCTCAGATCCTATGTTGCTATGGCTGTGGTGTAGGCCGGCAGCTACAGCTTCGCGTCATCCCCTAGCCTAGGAACTTCCATATGCTGCAGGTGTGGCCATAAAAAGAAAAAACAAATTGTATAATCACCATGATCTCTGCTAAGCACTGTGAAATAGATACATAAATAAAAGATGAGAAACATAACCAGTATCTACCTTAGAGCTATTCCTATTTTCTCCCTCAAATAAAACTTTTCTATTTTCCCAATTTGCAGCCATGATCATTTGTAACTTTAATGATCAGAAAATATCTCTTTTAATTGTGAAAATAATTACAAGTTACAAGTCCTTGTTCTGCCCCTGATTACCCCAGGACAATAACCTCTCCAAGCCTTGGTTTTCTCATCTGCAAAATGAGAAGGCTGAGCGTGTGACTTGCTCACTAAGGTCCCATTCAGCACCGATATTCTGGAAATCTGTGAGAAATTTGATTATAAGTTGTACTAATTTAGCCACAAGAGAGTACAGTTCTTACAAACCTGTTAGGAGTTCCAACTGTTTGTATCTAACTTGACAGAATGAAATTAAAATTGGCTTACCATAGGGAAAAATCATCATCTCTACTAATTCTATTTTCTCTTTTGGAGAACTTAATGGTCCATTCATTTATCCGATTTTGTTAAGGGCTTATTACGCGCCAGGAACTCTGCCAACCGTTATTATAATCTTCACAACGCATCTATGGGATTGGTGCATTAGTTAAGCTAATGTGAGCTGCTGTAATAGGTAAACCCCCAGCTATGAGTGGCTTGCTACAAGAGGCATTTGTTTCTCACCCACTTGAAGCCCCAACTGTCTCTAGTAAATAATTCAGGGGCGAAGTCTCCCCCATCTTGTGTATCTGCTGCCTTAAAGCCACGGCATTTTAGTCACACTGCTCAACTACCTTATCTGGCAGAGGAGTGAAAAGCAAGGAGGTTTTCTTAAGGGCCAGTGTTATGAATGGTCCTCATAACTCCTGCTTGTATCCCGTTGGCTGTCCTCAGTCACATGACCATGCACCACTATAGGGGAGACTGGGCAACACAGTCTCACTGTGGGCTGGGGTAGAAAAGAAACAGTTTGGTCATCAGCCACCAGTCTTTGCCTCAACAGGTGTTACTCCAATCTTGAAGATGAGAAAACTAAGGCTCAGCGAGTGGCAGCTTCAAATTTTAAACCCAAGACCTTTGACAGCAACACAGAAGCCAAATTCACATAAACAGCAAATCGACTGTCCTTGTGAATGCTGTGATACTGATACAGGAAGAGAAAATGACAAAGAAGACTGTTGCAGAGGGAGATTAACCTTGCCTTTTGGGGGATGTAAGGGACAGAGGATCAGAGAAGTAAACCCATAAGATCAGATAACCAGTCAATGGCTAAGCTGAGACTCCAGGCCTAAAGCCCTCTTTCTTCTATACAGCCAGATGGCCTTACATTCCATCTTGAAGGATGAAAAGGTGTTTGTGGGCCCCCAAGTGGAGGCAGGGCAATGTAGGCCAATGAACTGGGATGGATATAAGTCTGCAGGTGAGATAAACCTTCCAGAGACAGAGCAAGTCACTTCACGTGGTCAGTTATCTCTTACTAAAGCAATCAAGCTATCTACAGCCAGCCCCAAAGTAGATTACGTCTGTGGAATATTATTTCTTGGATTGCCCAATTGTTATATTGCCTGTCATTTTTTATTTTTGCACTAAATTGAACTTTATGGTTCTATGGTAATAAAATCCTTTCATTTATACCATGTTCCTACCCACTAAGCTTTCACTAAGATATACTCTTTTATGTTATAGCTATATACTTTGATTAAAGCAGTTACAGATCCAATTCCACATTTGAATAACTGCCCTGATCAATTTTTCTTTTCCGTACTTTCCCTTTTGATCCTGTATCTCATTTCTCCAAAATGGCTCTAAGATCATTTGCAGTGCCTGGCACTTTGCTCTCTGTATAGGTGCTGACCTATATGTTGAAGAGTGGCACAAATCAGCCTGGCTTAATCTGTGTTATTCGTCATTATTTGCAGCCTGATTAAAGTCATGCATCTCTGAAGTGTAACTATGTTTTCAAGATTGTCATCTAAATTATGTAAATAATTAGCCCCATAATTAGCTCTCCCTTTTGATGAGCTTCGGTTCAGGTTCAAAGTATGTTCATCTATATTTATCAGTTTTGAGGTGTGCTCATCTCCCAGACAGGCAAGATTTTGCAGGAGACAAGCCACCTAAGGAAGAGCCATGTCAGCTTCCTGACCAAGATGGGCTGCCCACCATCCATCCTCTTCATGGTCAACTCACATATTTGCCAGTCCTCCAACCTGGGAAGTTCTTCAAGGCGTACGAACAATTGCATCCTATTTCTCCTACTCTTCAGAATCTTAAGTTTGACCACCATGTTCCGTTTTCCATATTCTTTCTATTTCTCCTTCTACAGAAGTTCTTCATATTTCTCACCATCACTTGGCAATAAGAAGGCAACTAAGCAATATCCCCTTCATAATCAAGGGCTCTTCTTCCCAGCAGGATAAGAGCTAAAGCTTCCAGGCTGATCCCTGGAAGGCCCTTGTCTTTGGTACTGTTCTTGGCAACCTCCCTGTGGGATAAGCACATGAAATCTGGATTTTAATCCTGGCTCTGCCACCTGTGAGTTGCATGACAGTTCATCAGTCTGAGCATCAGTTTCCTCATCGGGAAAATGGGGTAGTTTATTCACCTACCAGGGTCGTCATGTAGATGAAGGGAGGTTAACATATGTCACCTCCCCTGGCAGTGTTCCCCAGTTTTGTGCAACCCAGATTCTGGACCAGAATCCCACTCTACTACTTTTCAGTGACCTTGAGCAACTTAATTAATTCTTCTGGGTCTCAGTTTCTTCACCTGTAAAACGGGCATAGGGTAGCTTCTATCTAAGTTGTTTTGAGAATTAAACATGGACACTTTTCATCCCCACAAAGCACCCTTTGAGGCCTAGGATAGATCAGGCAAACAAGCCATATTGACTCCACGACACTGTCCACTAAGCACTGGTCTGAATGCATGTTGGGAAGGTGTCTGCCCCAACGAAGTTCTTCTGCCAAAGAGAAACTGCCATGCATGTGTTTCACAGTTGCAATTGACTCCATAGCCAAGAAGAAAGGAGCTCTAGGGTGAGGATTAGACAGTTGAACCAGAGAGGAAATCCAGGAGTGCTTCCGGGAAGAAGAGAATCTTTTTTTTTTTTTTTTGGTCTTTTTGCTATTTCTTTGGGCCGCTCCCGCGGCATATGGAAGTTCCCAGGCTAGGGGTCCAACTGGAGCTGTAGCCCCTGGCCTATACCAGAGCCACAGCAACACGGGATCCGAGCCACGTCTGCAACCTACACCACAGCTCACGGCAACGCTGGATCATTAACCCAATGAGCAAGGGCAGGGACCGAACCCGCAACCTCATGGTTCCTAGTCGGATTCGTTAACCACTGAGCCACAACGGGAACTCCAGAAGGGAATCTTGATCTGGGCTTTAAAGCAAGATTAAAAACATCTAAGGGGGAAGAGAAGTTGCAGGGTCAGAGGAAAGGCTCTATCCACATTGGCTGTTAGGTTTTCAAGCCAAATATCTCACATTTAAGAATGGAGCTCTATAAATCCATAAGGACAGAGAGTAATTGGTGCTTGCCAGGGACACAAAATGGGGTGTGACTGCTTATGGGTATGGAGTGTTTGGGGGAGGATTCTAAAATTAAATGAAAATGTTCTAAAATTAAATGGTGGTAGTGGTTGCAGAACCCCAAGAATAGAGTAAAAACCAGTGAAATGTATGATTTAAATGGATGGATTTTATGGTATGGGAATTATACCTCAATAAAGCTCTTATTTACAAAAGAGAAGAAAAATGGAGTCCTAATAAGATCCTCCTCTGGCGAGGTCTCTCTGTTTCTGCCAGTCTCCCTCAGGCCTCGGGAATTGCCAGGAAGCAGATGTGCTCTTGATACAGTGTCACAAACCATGAGGACAAGAGCAAATTTTAAGTGGTGATAACATTTTTCCATCTAGCTCAGTAATTTTCAGCCGTGTGTGATTTTGTCCCCAGGGACATCTGGTAAGGTCTGGAGACATCTTTGGTTGTCACGACTTGGTTGGGGGTGCTACTGGCATCTCATGGGTAGAAGCCAAGGATGCTGCTAAATATCTTACAATAGACCAGACAGCCCGCAACAGGGAATTATCTAGCCCAAAATGTCAATGATGCCGAGGTTGAGAAACTGCATCTGTGGCCAAAATTCTCTGAGTGCCTCTTACCATCTCTCTCTTAATGTAAGTTTTGGGTTTTGTTTTTTTTTTAAAGACACAGAAATGAATATCTAAAACAATTCAGAAAGTTCTCCCTCCTAAGAATTGCTCCCTATATATAATTGTGGCAATAATATCCCAGTTTCAATTTGTTCCAGCTTCATAAGGAAAACGGGCTTTTCGTGTAATTTCCTGGTTTATTCCTCTCTTGACAGCAAAAATAGGCAGTATCTTTACAGGAATATGGTATTTTCACTAAATAAAAAGTTTGTGTCTTCGACTCAACTATTCTCTAAAGTTGTCTAGGTATTTCTCTGGGCACAAAAACAGGTTTACTTCACTGAACAAAGGCTGTTTTACCCTTTAAAATGAAATTTAGGGGAAAAATGCAATTTAGAATAAAAATATCTTATGGGAAAACCGGAAGTGTCCGCTCATCACGAGGGGCATATCAGAGGGCAATTTGGTGGAGGGAAAGCCCAGGAGCTTTGAATCAGAGAGAGTGTGACTGAGCCAAGTGGCCTTGGGCAGGTCACTGTTCTCTCTAAACCTCAGTTTCCTCTCCGATAAAAACAGAAATGCCAAGCCCACCTTCCAGGTTATTGTGAGTCCCGTGAGGTCATGCATGGGTGGCCCTAGTCCATGCTCAGGGATGTCCTCCCTACCCCCTGCCCCAGAGCAGCCCTGGCCTGGGACCAGCCTGGACCACCCATCCCATCGCAGACACACATCATGACCCACCCACCCTCACATTAGTGAATATAGGACCCTTTGCTCCTTAGTGGGTACTAAGTGGTAGTTTCTGGAAAGGGCACTAAGGAAATAAGTTTGCCACCAGTGATGGCTCTATTGCCATTCTCTACATAACACGAGAGATTTTGAGTGTCCTGATCTGTACCCCGTGATATCCCAGGAGTGTTCTGAGTCTGTATTCAAATGGACCCAGGGGCTCTGTTCTACTTGGAGTCCATTCTTCATCCTCCCACTAAGTCTTGTGTTCATGGGCAGCCCTCGATCCAATACGGCGCTTCTGTACGTCCCAGGTCAAGAAAGCGCCACACCTCTTAGGACAGCTCTAGGCTATAATCAATTTCCACACTCAGGAAGGCAGGAGATAGTTCTGATTACCTCCAAGGCTGGTGTCTGGGGACACTGCAACAGTCATCCATTCTCTGTGGTCAGGCAAGCATCCTCCATCTGCTCTGAACTCACAGTCATTATATCTCTGGGATCCTTCCTTTGGGCGCCAAGTGCACTAGGAGTGCCTTCAGGACTGGGTGGCGGGGGTGGCAGGGGAGGGTATTAACGTTTATGGAGAACCTGCCCTTGCACGGTGCCAGGCACCTCATATGGTCATGTCATGTAACTCTCTGCCATCAATAACCACGGTCATGATCAAGACCTTTAGTGATCACTTGATTCTGGGCTCAGCACTTCACAGGTACTGACTCATTTTAATTTTACAACAAACATATGTAGAAGCTATTATCCCCATTTTACAGGTGTGAAAAATGAGACACACACACATGGCTGACATTAATGCCCACGGACGCAGGAGAGGTGAATCAGATTTGCACCCTATCTGGTGTGGCTTTTACACCCCTCCAGGAGCATCTGTTTCCCTTATTCTGACGAGCCTCACTCTAAACCAGCTCTTTGCTGTTTATCGGTGACCTACCCCCAAGGCAGGATCTATAATCATCCTCCTTTGGCTTCAGTTAGCATAGCTGGAGGACTGTCCACAGTTCTAATGTTTCAGGACGAAGTCTGTCTGTCCCTAGTTAGATTGTGGAATGCCAGGAGTTAATTTCAGGTGCTTAAACTCAGATGCCAAATCTCACTTAAGTCAAAAAGCATACATTTCAAAGTGGGATAATACTGCCATGTCAGCCTTCACCGTACTTTAAATTTTTAAATGAGGCAGGCATACTGTTTGTTCATTCTCCTTGGGGTAGAAAAACTTTTCTATTCCTACATGGGCCACACAAAGTTAGAAGAATCGACAGTGCTTTTCTCTGCATAATGCTAGAGAATTTGAGTGTCCTGATCTGTACCCCGTGATATCCCAGGAGTGTTCTGAGTCTAGGTCTATATTCAAGTGGACCCAAGGGCTCTGTTCTACTTAGAGTCCAATCTTTACCCTCACACTAAGTCGTGTGTTCATGGGCAGCCCTAGATCCAATACAGCGCCTCTGCACATCCCAGGTCAAGAAAGCGCCACACCTCTTAGGACAGCTCTAGGCTATAATCAATTTCCACACTCAACACTGTCCAGACTCAGAACCCAGAAATGACCTTTGGGAAAGTGGAATGTAGGTAATGGAATGCACCAAACAGCCCAATATTTCATCACATGTCAAAGGAGTAAAAATAAGCACAGTACACGAGACATCTCTGATGAATCACCCATCAGAGATCCACCCTAAATGACATCTTCCCTCGGCTTAGAGTGCCTGTTCCATTTTCCTCCCCTCTTCATCTCACTCATGCTCCAAGAAATGCAGCTCAGATGCTCCCATCTCTGGGGAAATCTTCCCATACGCCCACTGAATTAATAGTTCCCCCTTCTGGATTTCAATAGCACTTTGTACCGACAGCAGCTCCACACCTACTGTACCTTGAAATTTCCTGTGTAGGTCTGTCTCCTCTTCCAATGAGCTTAGAGCAGACCCCATGTTGACGTGTCCTGGACGCCCCCGGCCTGCTAGTACCTGGAGCAGAAGTGATAGCGAAGACCTCTGGAAGGAAAGGGGAAATAGGGACAGGGATAGAGAAGGAAGGAAATAAGGGGGAAAGGAAGGGATGGAGTCCAGGGGAGTGGAACATCCAGGCTGAAGTTTTCCGCAAATGCAGGCTGGCGAGACGGAGACTGTGTTAGTGTCCCAAGGCTACCATGGCAAATGACCACAAGCTCCAGTAGCTTAAAACAACAAAGATTTATTCTTTCCCAGTTCTGGAGGCCAGATCTCCAAAATCAAGGTCATGGCAAGGTCACACATCCTCCAAAGGCTCTAGGGGAGAATCTCTTCTTGCCTCTTCCAGCAGCTGGTGGTTCCTGGTGTTCCTTGCCTTGTGGCCACTTAACTTCAATCTCTGCCTCTGTTTTCACCTGGACTTCCTCCCTGTTTGTGTCAAGTCACCTTTTCCTTTCTTTTAGGGTCCACCCTAAATCCCAGACAATCTCCTCTCAAGATCCATAACTTAATTACATCTGCGAAGACTTGATTTTCAAAGAAGGCCACACTCATAGGTCCCAGGGGTTAGAAGAGGACGGATCTCTGGGGTGGGGTGGGGGCACAGGGGACAAAATCCAACCCACTGTAGAAATAAATACATCTGCAACACCCCCACTCCCACCACCCAGGTATTCCCAGAAAGAAGCCTTCTATTCTAAGTTCTTCCAACTTGGTTCACTGCCTAGTACACAGTGAAATGACCATATTTCAGCATCACTCTGGAGCAAGGATGCAGTCGCTCATGGCCTGAGGCCACCACCAAGGGGATCCGGCTGCCCCAGTCCTGTCCGGTGGCCCTGAGCGGAGGGGATTATTATCTCGGCAACACTGTGACCTGTTCACAGAGGCTGCAGCCCAGCAGCAATGCTCTGTAAACACATAAGAATCACAAAACACGGGGTTACCACCTCCAATCTCCTGCTGTCTAAAGCTGGCAGAAGGCATAAAGCAGTATTTCCCTCCTGGGAGCCTCCCTTCCTCTTCTTCAGCATCTACCCACCAGAATGTCTTGCTCCCCTGTCTTGGCCTCTGAGCCAGAGAGACAAGTGATCGTGAAAGAGCAGAAGGGGTCAGGAACCACCCCCCTTTCCCTGTGAACTTTCTCTTCCCAAATGGCATTGATTTTTACCTTTGTGGCAACGAGCCCAGTGTCCAGCTTACACGTCTTCATCTTCTTTCCTTTCACCAGCTGGGTTTGTAATTACGTGCAGGGCATGACCAAGACCACACCGAAGATTGGTGTCTTTTATTCTTTCACCTCAGGGGTTGGGGGGCGGCGGCGGGGGGAGCTGTTATTCTGGACTTCTGTGGAGAGGAAGGTGTGATTTTTCTTCATGTGGGCCAGATCTACCCAACCCCAATATGGGATTCAGGAAAAGGCTGTTCCTGGATAGAATTCACTTCACATCTCTATTTTGTATTCTGATAGTGAATGGAGTGTAATCTGTTCTTCCTGAAACACCCTAATCAAGTAACTTGGCCAAGTTCTTTCCTAAACAAACCCTGTGCAGCCTCTAGTACTTTTTCTGCAAGAAATACCAAATTAGCTGCTTTGTGGTTTGCTGGTGAGCCCTGAGACCTTGATTTCATTATTAGGCACTCCCTGGCCTACAGGGAGAACTGCCTAGAATACTTAAAACTGTCTATTGTTGAAGTTCATTTCATTTCATTCCTGTGCCTGCTTCCGTTTGGTGATCTCAAACATGCGCTGTATATCAAAATGTTATCCCTGGGTGGGGGGAAAGGGAGGGGAGGAAATACATGAATAAGACAATGATGATGGCAAAAGAATCCAGTCCATTTAATATACCCCGCGTTTCTTTTCAGATTTAATCGTTTATTCTTTCATCTGCGCAAGGACGAGGGTCGATGTTGGCTGATCTTAAAGATAATCAGTGAAATTTTCTGGGAATGTCTATTCTCAAACGTGCTGCAGGATATCTGTGGCTCGGCTCTCCATATTCAAATGGGAAGGTAATCTTTAAGAGCAATTTTTTTGCAGAGAATATTCAAACTCTCATTTACAAAGCTGAGGAGGTAATTTTGGTGAGTCAAGTCTGTCCGCCCTTGCTGGGCTCACATCTCAGCGAGGACCCTGACAATCCTGGGAATTTGACAAGGCTCATTTGCAGCTTCAAAGATGGGAACCATTTAAATACACAGCGTTTGTAGCAGCTGGAGGTAAGGCATTGTGGTGGTGCTGACATTTTGCCCCTGAACTCGGCTGTGAGTCAGCACGCAAACTATCACAGCGCCAACATTTTCAAGGGGTGATTTTAATATGTTCTTCGCCAGATTAAGATGGGCCATATATATGCTTGTCCTATGCCCCATGACCCCTCTGGGGTAACTGTATAGTTTATCATCCACACGGGGACACGTCTGAGAATGAAAGGGTCTATACTCTTAACAGTTTACAGGGAAAAAAAGGCATAAACTAAGGCTATCCTGGGCAATCTGGGAAGTATAGTCAATCCTACTCCTCTCCCTACCCTGAGGTCCAGATCTCATCCCAAGCTCACCCCTTGGACATCTACCCTTCATCCCTCACCCCCACCCAGGCCAGTGACCTTGGATAGCAGAGCTTATGGAGGTGGGGGTGGGGAGATATTGGTGGGAGCCATCCCCACAGCATCTCCCTTCAATGTCATATTCAGATTCTGCCATTGTCGATCTGAGACCACATGAAGATGGCTGAATATTATGGATTCAATACACATACACAGGTATATACGTGGCTCCCAAGTGAATGTGGGAAATTCTTCTCCATCTTCATTCCACACCTCAGTTGCTAACACCTGCCTCCTTGCTCGACTGCTCACCTCAC
Organism: Phacochoerus africanus; assembly: GCF_016906955.1. Lineage (NCBI taxonomy): Eukaryota > Metazoa > Chordata > Mammalia > Artiodactyla > Suidae > Phacochoerus > Phacochoerus africanus. The sequence continues at coordinate 56,733,283 of NC_062545.1, forward strand.
CGCCACCAGCTCCTTCAACACACTCAGATCGTGGAACCTAGAAGGACCCAAACTTGCTCAGCAGTCCTTCTCAGTAACCAACATGTAGCTTTGAGGACAGAAAGAGATGGAGAGCCATAGAGTTGGGACAAACCCAGGGAAAATGGCTGCCCCAGCCGCTGACCTTAAAGGAAATGGTTTCAGTCACCTAGGAACAAATTTGTTGGGAGTTCCCATTGTGGCTCAGCAGTTAACAAACCCAACTAGGATCCATGAGGATGTGGGTTTGATCCCGGGCCTCGCTCAGTGGGTTAAGAATCCGGTGATGCCATGAGCTGTGGTGTAGGTTGCAGATGTGGCTTGGATCCTGCATTGCTGTGGCTGTGGCTGGCAGCTGTAGCTCCAATTTGACCCCTAGCCTGGGAACCTCCATATGCTGCAGGTGTGGCCCTAATAAATAAATAAATAAATAAGAATAAATTTGTTGTTAGAATTGGTCTAGAGATGGAGCTTCCAAAGCCACTCTCAGCAAGTCTGTTCTCATATTTGCCAACACCTGCAGCCAGAAACTCCTCATGTTTCACATGCTCTGCAGTTTAGGGCTGATTTCCTCATGTCAGCCAACACGGAGCATCCTCTGTAGGACAACCCCTTTGCTGCCTTTTGCTTTCTAGCCTTTAATGGTCTTTCTTGTTCCAAGTGGTTTCATCACCATGTTTGGTTACACATACTATCAGAGAGATGATTTAGAAGGGCTGGTTTTCCTCTGATATTTCTAGACCCTGGATCTCTGACTGATAATGGCAACACCATTCGTGGTTTTCCAGAGGGACACTTAAATGCTATTCCTCCTTATTGGCCCCCTCACCACTTTTACAGGGAGGGATTTTTGTTTGTCTTTTCTTCTCTTTTTTTTAATTGTTATTAGAGTATAGTTGATTTACAATGTTGGATCAATTTCTGCTGTACAGCCAAGTGACCCAGTCAAAAAGCATCCACATATGTTTATGTGTGTGTGCGTATATATATATAAAGAATATATATATTATTTTTCTCATATTATGGTCTATCCCAAGAGATTGGATACAATTCCCTGTGCTGCCCGGTAGGACTTCATTGCTTATCTATTCTAAATGTAATAGTTTGAATCTACTGACCCCAATTCACCCTTATTTTTAAATACGGATTTCACATCTAGGGAGCTCAACACTGTCATGTCCTGGGGTGTTTTTTTGTTGTTGTTTGTTTTTTTCTTATTTTCTTTTTGGCTTCTGACCCCTCCTCTCTATTCAAGGACACTCGGTTCATTATCATCTCTCTCTGCCTTAATTAAGCCAATTAAGAGGAACGATATCAGAAGGCTAGTTATATACGAATTTGTCTTGGCAGGACCTGCAGTGCCTTGCACTTACTGCATACTCAGTGTATTTGCTGAGTTGAATTACTTTCAAGCCCCATGTTTCCTTTTTAAAAAATGTTGAGACATGTTTGTAATGTCTCCAGTGAAGAATCCAACCCAGAGAGAAAACTGGGTCTATTTCATTTTTAGGAAGATTTTGCTTTGGGGTTACGCTTATGAGATGTTGGACAGAGCTCTTGGCTGGGAGCTCAGCTCTGTGACCTTAAAAAAATTACTTCACCTCTCTGGGCTTGGTGTCCTCATTCATAAAAGGTGGAGTATAAACTAGAGTCATATGCTGATCACTCAGGTCATAAATTTCATGATTCTATTCTTCTATCCAAATAAATAATGGATTTTTACATTCTTTTTTTAACATTCTTTTTTTTAAATAGTGCTCATGTGAAACACCTAAAACAAACAAAATTACAAACTTCAATATAATAACTATTTACCATCCACCCATATTTAACACATCTTAAAATTTTGCCATATTCCCTTAAATTGTTCTCTCTTTAAAAGTAAAAATAAAAAGACAAATACATTTGAGGCACTGTTGGAAGACTTCCCTCATCTTCTTTGCTCCATCTCCTCAGAGCTGAACACTATCCTAAGCTAGTGTGCTTTTTTGTTTCCATCTTTGTTTTTAATACATCTATAATATATCTCATTTCTCACACATCAAATCCTTTATCCGCCTCAATCATTTTTGTTTTTCTCCTTTTGATTGATATTCAACTTTATTTACCTATTTTCTCTCCCTTGTCACTATCTAAAAGTATACATTCTTGGAGTTCCCGTCATGGCACAGTGGTTAACAAATCCGACTAGGAACCATGAGGTTGCGGGTTCAGTCCCTGGCCTTGCTCAGTGGGTTAAGGATCCGGCGTTGCCGTGAGCTGTGGTGTAGGTCGTAGACACAGCTCAGATCTGGCATTGCTGTGGCTGTGGCGTAGGCTGGCAGCTGTAGCTCCGATTGGACCCCTGGCCTGGGAACCTCCGTATGCTGCGGGTGCAGCCCTAGAAAAAAAGTCAAAAAGACACACACACACAAAAGTATACATTCTTGAAAGGGGAAGAAAAATCCTCCTTGACATTCCAGAATTATTAAATGAGAGTAACAATTACAGAAAATGATGCCATTCTGTAATGCAATCTCCCTAAAGGATCCTTAACAACTTCTACGAGCTCACATATCCTATGGAGAAACAATTTCTACAGGGTGCAAAATAAAGAATAATGGTTCCATTTCATTTATAACCAGTGTCCTCTGGGAAAGCTCAAAAAAGCCTCGCTAAACACTTAGGTGGACTGATACATTTCTCACCCTTATTCATCAACCTTACAAGGTGAACACCAGGGACGCCTCTCTCTTGCAGAGTGCCATAGAAAATACCAGCATGCAATAAAAGTTCTATGACAATAGTGATGACAGTCACTGTTCTGGATATAAGGCACTGAGGGGAAAAGAACTGAGACCAATGAAGACAAATATTAACCTTTTTTTTGAACTGGAATCACATACCCTATAATTTTCATACCAAAAGAAAATTTGAGTCCGCAGTATTAAATCCCCTTCAGCTAAAAATGGGTGTGAGTGATAATGATCACTTACTTTGGAACATCTTACAAACATCAGAGTACAAAGCAATATTCCCACATCCAGTGGCAAATATAACTTTCTGCACTTTGTAAATATTGCTGCTGCAGGGTACAAGAGTCCAAGCTATTTGATAAAATTATATAAGTCAATGAATGGTCAAGCCAGGATCTGAAATCTGATGGAGAGAAAAATATTAATCATTCAAAGAAGATATTGCCATTAAACAACAGAAAAAAAATTTTTTTTTGTCTTTTTTTTGCTATTTCTAGGGCCGCTCCTGTGGCATATGGAGGTTCCTGGGCTAGGGGTCTAATCGGAGCTGTAGCCACTGGCCTACACCAGAGCCACAGCAACATGGGATCCGAGCCATGTCTGCAACCTACACCACAGCTCACGGCAACACCAGGTCCTTAACCCACTAAGCAGGGCCAGGGATCGAACCTGCAACCTCATGGTTCCTAGTCGGACTCGTTAACCACTGCGCCACAATGGGAACTCCTAACAGAAAATATTTCTAAAGCAAATGAACTACTATGCCTCTGAAATAATGAGCAAATTAATCCCCCGTTGGGGGCATATCTGCCAGATTGGTGGCGATCCACCCAGGGAAATGGTCTTCGTCTAAGGTCCCTAAGAGTCGGGAGCCATGTGAGAAAACTCAGATTAGTTAGCATCCAATGAAGCGTGTCCAACTGAAGCATCTTGTTGTGATGATGTTCAACTCTGTGCCACCTGGCCTCTGAGACTCCAGTATCAAAATTCAAGAAGAAAACTTCTTTGAACACTTTTTCTAGCTTACCGAGAGGGTATGACAGAATGCCAGGGGAAATCAGAGACGAAGAGGAGAATCTCATAAGCATGAAAAAACAGTCTTTATCCACAAGGTGCTGTTACTGATTCTTCAGAAAATAATAAAGTCCAACATCAAATGCAGACCTTGGCATAGTTCCCTGCTACTGTCCCCGTTCTCGTCATTCATTACTGCACAGACCAAACATCTCACAGCTCTCCTTAACTGTTGGAAAAACTATCACTTGAGATGTTTAAATATGATATTGATTTAGTCTCATGGTAGCTATCACTCTAATAATGTTAACATTTATTGAGTAATGCCTTCATGTGAGGTACTGTGCAAAGCGCTTCATATGCATTTTCCCATATAATCTTTTTTTTGTGTGTCTTTTTTGGGCCACACCAACGACATATGGAAGTTCCCAGGCAGGGGGTTGAATCAGAGCTACAGCTGCCAGCCTCCGCCACAGCCACAGCAACACCAGATCCGAGCTGTGTCTGCACTTACACCACAGCTCACGGCAACGCTGGATTCTTAACCCACTGAGCAGGGCCAGGGATCGAACCCATGTCCTCATGGATACTACTCGGGTTGGCTACCACAAAGCCATGATGGGAACTCCCCTATAATCTTTATATTAACTTGTATAAAGTTGTATTTGGAGGGTGGGTAGTAAAAATTGATCTAAGCAAAAAAGCATAAAGACCACACAAGCAGAACCCCAAGTCTGGCTTTCGGTAAAGCTTGCTGCACAGTTCATTTTCCTCTCTCCCCGGTCCCCAGCTCCACTTTCTCTGCATTAGGCCTAGTCTCCATTTGGCTTGTGTCTCATAATTTCAAGATGGTAGCTAGTAGCTCCAATCCTTTCTTCCTCTCTCTTCAGATCTAGTGGCGAAAGTGTCTGCCTCTAATCCAGCATCCTCAGCAAAAGTCCTTGAGTTCTGATTAGGTGGCAAGCAGATCCCTGCACCAACCTCCGAGGCCCAGCTACTAAGATGCATGTCTGAGTGTAAAATGAAGTCCCACCCAGAGAACCTGGGCTGAGAGCAAGGAAAGGGGTGGGTGGTTCCTTGAGAAAATTTCCAAAAGAAGGGTAAAGGCAGACTAGAAAAATGCCTGATACATCCCAAATTTATCGAACAGGACAGAAAGGTTGAAAATATTCTCAGTGAGAGAAATAGCTAGATGCAAAAGTACAGAAGGAAGCAAAGGTGGTTTCTGTATAAGCAGAAACAGCGTATATTACCTCAGCAGAACACAGCAACTGAGCCGTGGAGACAACACCAGAAAGGCAGGATACATCCAAAGTGTGGAAAGCCTTCAGTCAGACCTGGATGTCTAGACTGGATTCAATAGGCAATAGAGGGAGTTCCCATCATGAGGCAGTGGTTAATGAATCCAACTAGGAACCATGAGGTTGCAGGTTCGATCCCTGGCCTTGCTCAGTGGGTTAAGAATCTGGCGTTGCCCTGAGCTGTGGTGTAGGTTGCAGACACAGCTTGGATCCGGCATTGCTGTGGCTCTGGTGTAGGCCAGTGGCTACAGTTCCGATTAGATCCCTAGCCTGGGAACCTCCATGTGCTGCGGGACGAGGCCCTAGAAATGGCGAAAAGACAAAAAAAAAAAAAAAAAGTAGGCAATAGAGTTATTGTATGGACTTGGAGAAATGGGATGAAAAGTAACTGTGAGGAAATGGACTTTCTGGAATACGGGAAAATTGAACACAGAGATGTAATTCAGAAATACCCGGCTATTTTACTCTGCTTTCATGAATGCCCCACCCTGAAGTCTTAGCCTTATTGATGATAAATGTGGCTTAAGAACAAGGAAACTTAGGGATGTTTATAAATATTCTCTCAAACAGAAGCACATAAACTATTAGTGTGCATTTTTCTGGACTAATGATATAATGTTTGAGATTAAAAGAGCAAGGTCTTCCTCTAGCCCAAGAACCTCCATATGCCACGGGCACAGCCCTAAAAAAATCAAACAGAGCAAGGTCTTATTAGAAAACAAACTTATGGTTACCAAAGGGGAAAGAAGCAGTGGATAAATTAGGAGTTTTGGGGATTAACAAATTTACACTACTATGTATAAAATAAACAACAAGGACTTACTGCACAGGACAAGGAACTATATCCAAGATCTTGTGATAACCTATAATGAAAAGAATATATATGTATAAAACTGAATCACTTTGCTGTACACTTAAAACTAACACAACATTGTAAATCAACTCTACGTCAATAGAAAAAAAAAGAGCAAGGCCTTTGCAAGAATTGTGTTTTCATGATCTAGAAAGAAAACAGCAATATTGCTGGCAACCCCAGGACCCCATTAAGTATTTCAGGGGCCAGGGAAACTATACCAAGATATGCTTTATGTGTTCCTCCCCTGCCTGGCCTCCGTAATTGCAACAAAATTGTCTATCTATTCACCAGAGGGGCTTAACATAACTTTACACCTGAGGGTATCGCGTATTGTGAAGGGGTCTGTGCAGGGGAGCTGAATGTAAATGCCAGGAGGGTCTTTCTCTACCAATCCCCCCCCCCCCCCCACACACACACAGAGCAACATCACAATTGGTGTCAAAAGTAGGTTTGGCACAGAGACTCTCCTGTTCCCATGTTGGCCTTCGGAAGGGATATTGAGAGGTTGAAGGAAGAAAATAAGAGCCACAAAAATAACTGGATGGAGTTCCCATCATGGCTCAGTAGTTAATGAACCCAACTAGCATCCATGAGGACTCAGGTTTGATCCCTGGCCTTGCTCAGTGGGTTAAAGATCCGGCGTTTCCATGAGCTGTGGTGTAGGCTGCAGACATGGCTTGGATCTCATATTGCTGTGGCTGTGGCGTAGACCGGCAGCTACAGCTCCAATTCAACCCCTCGCCTGGGAACTTCCCTGTGCTTCAGGTGCAGCCCTAAAAAGACAAAAGACAAAAAAAAAATGGATACAGACTGCATAGTCCTTAATATGAGACTAAATTTTTGAAGGGTATTTTGAGGGAGACATGTATTAGTAGAATTCATATATTTTTCCTCCAACAGGTCAGCCCCAGTGGGTAATTTTAGAAGTTATCCCAAAGGCATCGTTCTTTGGCTTCTCCTAAATAGGCCAGTCCTGGCATTGGGGAGGACTGAAGATCCCCAAAGGCAAAGAAGGACTATGAACCAGGAGGGTTTCTCTTCTCCCTCATCAGAGACCATCACCTGAAAGACCCCCATCCAAGTTCCCACCAAGCAGAAATCGGAAAATTGCTGAGGTTTTAGAAGTATCAAGGGGAGAGCATGGGGCTGAAAGGTACTCTCGTTCTTATTCACTTAACTGCTACACAGGAGGGGTGACAAAACAAAGGAGGATTAAATCAATTCTAAGATTGTAAACACCATCTTTACTGACTTTTCCCCAAAAAAGCAGCCAAGGAGAATTTTGGTTCTGATTTCAAAATCTTAACTGTGGGAGTTCCCATTGCATCCCAGCAGGTTAAGAACCCAACAGTGTCCATGAGGAGGCAGGTTTGATCCCTGGCCTTGCTCAGTGGGTTAAGGATCTGGCATTGCCTCAAGCTGTGGCATAGGTCACAGATGCCGCTTAGATCTGGTGCTGCAGTGACTGTGGTGTAGGCCGGCAGCTGCAGCCCCAATTCAATCCCTCACCTGAGGACTTCCATTTGTTGCAGATGTGGCCATAAAAAGAAAAAAAAAAAATCTTAACTGTGAGTTTCTTAAACTGTAGGTAAATAGTTCCCCTAGCATGCAAATGCAAATCTGACCTTGAGACAGATTTGAGCAAATATCCTAGGGAAAAACTGAGTTAAATTTTATGTTCTGAAGTTTCACATTTTTCTTAAACAAGAACATAGCACTTTTGCTGGTAAAAAGCTGAGCCACTGCTTTCCAAGTCTTCTACGTGAAACAAGTATGCAAGTGTAACCTGACACAGCGGTGTGTTTGCATGTCTGGAGAAATGTAGGGGAAGAAAACGAGTTGAAAGCATCATTTTCAGGATGTTCATGGTTTCCAAGAATCCTGAATTGAAATGGTCTCAAGACAATTCAGCTAAAGCATTTAGCATCTAACTTCTGTGTTTTAGACGTGATTCTGTTGGGGGCATAAATGAACTTGCTGGACCAGAGCCAATGGAGAAAAGGAGAAGCTGGCACTGTGCCCAGCATCTCCAAAGAGAGAAATCTTAGGAAATAAGTGTTTCTCCCTTCTTTGGGGTCACCTTAGAATCTCGGCTTGAGGCCACAAACCAAAGGGAGCTGGGAAATAGAGACCCACTGGAAAGATTGTCATAACTTGGAACACTAGCACGAGGGACAGAGTTGGACAGATATGGTGACACGAGGGACAGACAGGGTGGGGAGAACTTTTGCCTACCTGCCCCCAGTAGAACCCACATCCACCCAACCTTCCCATCCCAAGAAATCAAGATGGCGGCCCATGCCCAGTCCACACCTACAGCAGCTGGATGAGCCAAGCAGGGAGATAAAAAGAAGGCCCTGCTGAGACTTGACTGGAAACTGCAGATGAAGAACCCCATCAGCTTTCCAACAAAAGGAGAGAGTGAGGGAGGAAACCGCATGCTTCTGCGGCACTGCCCTTAGCCCTAGAGCCCACACCTTAGAGGGCCCCATTTATTGGTTCACCAGTGCATCGTCTGATATACATTGTCTGATAACAACAAATGCAAAAACAAACAAATAACTGGCTAGCCACCCAGGATTGGGGGGTGCATTCAGCCAAATAATTTGTAATCGAGTCCTCAGAGCAGATTATTAGAACACCCAGACAAAAGGAATACAGTCAGTCAGAAAGTGGCTGATTCCCTGACACTAAGAGGCTGGAGGCAGAAAGAATGTTCAGGGGCCCCAGGGCTCTGTGGTCTAGAAGACAGTGGTCTTTGAGAATAAATGTGACTGTTCCTCCAGGGAAATGCACAGTTGCTTGAGTAACACTTTTTGCAACAATGATGTGAGCTCAGGTCTGAGGTCTATGCAAGAATTGATGGGGACCTGGGTGTGTGGACAGGGTTGACAGTGGCTCTGTGTCACACAAGGAAATCAGGGCCACAGGAAGCCACTCAGAGGTGAGCCTTTAAGTCGCTCTCTCTTTTTCTTTCTTTCTTTTTTTTTTTTTCTTTTTTTCTTTTTAGGGCCACATATGCAGCATGTGGAAGTTCTCAGGCTAGGGGCTGAATCAGAGCTAGAGCTGTCGGCCACAGCCACAGCCACAGCCACAACCACGCCAGATCTGAGCCACATCTGAGACCTACCCCACAGTTCACCGCAATGCCAGATTCTTAACCCACTGCATGAGGCCAGGGATCCAACCCGCATCCTGATTGTTACTAGTTGGGGTCGGTTACTACTGAGCCACATGGGAACTTCCCCTCACACGTCTGAAGACTTAGTGTTGGCTGATGGAACCAGGAAACTAAGGAACCTCACTGTGCGTGTGAGAGTGTTGGGAGTTGGGGATCTCTTTTAGCCCATCTCTTAACTCATTTGACACATTACATACCTTATCGTGTTACCTAAACAAAATGAGTATAATTTCCGAAGCAAGCAATTAGAAATGGTTGGGATTTAGCCTTGATCCCTCTCAAACTTAATGACATTAACCACAGCCTAAAGTGCTTCTGTTCCCTTGACTGAAAAGTCAAGTTGCGCTTACAAATATTTTTCCCTTCCGTCTCAAAGGAGGCTGTGAAATTTAACTAGAAGGAATTGATGATCTCTGATGAAAGGTAGTCATTAAGAGTAATTGTTATCATTCCCTGAGTCTACTTTTACTGTGTTCATTTTTTATATTTCAAGGTAGCACGATGCCGTCCACAGGAACGCCAGCGTGAGCATCCTTACCCATTTGCCTGCAGACCTGTGCCGGACCTGGGCTAGAAGGAGGGTATTTCAAAGGCCTGGGTCTTTGGGGACTGGGCTGCATGGCAAACCTAGATCTTGTGCTCCGATACGGTGGCGTGGTACTTTCTGACAAGCGTCAAACTTCATTCCAAAACAAATGTGCCAATCACTGGCTTGCTGTGGGTACAATTAGTCACTTTCTCCGAATGAGGAGCAAAGGGCTAATTGTTCTGCAAGTGGACAATTGCTGCTGTAATTATTAGCCCCTGTAATTTTTCATCCCTACATAATTGCACATGCAGATGAGGAGAGTTCGGGCTGCCTTCTTGCAATTCCACCCATGAAGCTGCTCCTTGTTATGCTCGGGGTTTTTTTCCACTTGCATTGGTCACAGTTAGTTGTGCTTTTCCATGACTGTCTTTTCTTACCCCGTAAAATATCAATGCAAAAGCGGTTTTTAAAAAGTTTTCCAGAACAATGTAAATACTGAATCAGCCTTTCTAGTCACTGGGTTGGTATTAAATGAAACTTAAGTATTTACAAAGGCAAGTTTCTGGCTGAAGTTTATGCAATCATAGAAAAGAATAAAACTAGCAATTTCCCATCGGTTCCCAGTATCTGCTCTCCCCCGCAGTCTCGGCTCTTCTCAAAGTCTCCAAGAAAAGGCATCTCGCAGCCTCTCTTTGGAACTTCATTTCAGCGTATGACTCTAACTTTATTTTTATTTTATTTTACTGTCATTTTAGGGCCGCATCCACGGCACATGGAGGTTCCCAGGCTATGGGTCCAATCGGAGCGACATCTGCCCACCTAGAGCCACAGCCACAGCAACGCCAGATCTGAGCCATGTCTGCAACCTATACCACAATTCATGGCAATGCAGGATCCCTAACCCACTGAGCAAAGCCAGGGATCCAACCTGTGTCCTCATGGATACTAGTCAGATTCGTTTCTGCTAAGTCACCATGGGAACTCTGACTCTTAACTCTAAAATATCCAAGCCCTGTAGGTTCCCAAACTGAACTTAGGAGTTCTAGAATCACTGTGGCCATCATAAGTTCATTGTTAGTTTTTGGGGCACAGTAGGCCCAAATGCGTTACACCTATGTTTGTAGCCAGAAAGCATCCTGAGAAGTAAATGAATCTGTTTGGTTTCCATGTGAAATGTTCAAGAAGTTGCTTTTGGAAAAGCAGCTGATCGTTTTTCTGAGGCATTTCGCAAAAATCCATCCAGCTTTGTTTCACCTACACGTGAAAACCTTCTCAGCTCATGGCAGAAATGCCCCCGGGGTGATAGCTGAAGCCATGCAAAGGACTTGCCTCCTTCCAATTTGCAAAGCTGCTTGAGAACTCCTTGTACTGAAGGGCACCCCACAGTTTCCCTGTTCCTGGAGCATCCTGGGTGTCCTAGACAAACAAGTTTCCCCGGCACCCAGGGTGCTACAGGCTCCTCTTCAGATGAAAATTCTGAATACTCAAGAAGATTCTATCCAGCTCTGTGAACTCTCATAATGCAAGAAGCCACAAAGCTCAGTAATGCTGGGCAAGGCAAGACCAAGTTAAAGGATTTGGGAAGAATCATCCCATTAGGTAACGCTTTGATTTTTCTTTTTCTTATTCTTTCACTGGTTCCAAGTGAAAGCGAACCATGCCAAAGAGGTATAATATCTACCTGCTGAAGTTGAGAAATAGGCTCTGGTGAAATCATTTGCTATTAAAGGTAAACCTGCCACTACATAGACAGCAAATGGGCACCTACCTGCCTGCAGATCCTTCTGGCAGCCTCAAAATAACATTCAGCTTCTCCCCACCTCTTGACCCCTAGGAGCTGTGACCTGAACCTGCCCCCCATCTAAGAAGGTTCATAACCACTGCTGAGATCCGACATTGCATTTCCAGGGCCCCAAATCCCCCCTTTTCTTCTGCACAAAGTGAAGAGGATCCTAAATGCGCCACGTTTGCTTTTATGAGGATGCATTTGCTAGTCGGCTCAATGCAAGCCCAAGTGCTTCAACAGCGGTAATAAAGGGGTGGGAATCTCAAGAGCCTTATTTTTGTCCCTCATGTTCACCCCAAAAGGAAATGTGCTTCTTACTAATAATAGAGGATGTGACCAAAAGCATTCAGTATATTTATCTGTTCCTAGTTCATTTGCCAAGGCTGATCTTTCCCACCCGAGCTCTTTTGGAAAGGCTAAAACAATTAACCTCGTTCTCACATGCCCTGCCAAACGCCAAGGTCAGGCAGGTTTTGTTTAGGAGAGTCAACTGAAGCCCAGCCAGCCCCTCCTCCCCTGACCAGCAAACCCAGTTAACACATAATAACGATAAGTGCTAACATGTACTGAGCCAGATGCCAGGCCCTGGTTGAGTCCTCGACACATGTTAACTCACTTAATCCTCATGATAACCTTGTGAGGTAGATCTATTAGGATCCCCATGTATCCGTGTGGACACGGAGCTACAGAAGCGTGAAATAATTCTCCTGGGATCACACAGCAGGTAAGGAAGCTGCTCTAGAGACCCTGCTCTTGGCCACGCCCAGGTGCGCCTCTGGAGGCTGCTTCACGTGTTAAGGCTGGGTAGGCTGACCTGTGGCCCTCCAATGGGCATCCAGGAGCCCAAGGCTAAGAAAGGGCCCTCCATTCCTTAAAACCCATGATCCCCTTCTGCCTCCTGCTGCCACTTAGCTCCTGTGTGGTTTGGCTGGATTTCTGATTTCCAAATCGGAGGTGCTAAAAAAAAAATCTTGGGCCCTGGGCCAATACAGATTCTTCCAGATTCACTTAGAAGTCTCTGAGTCGGTTTACAACAGAGCTTGTGTATGAGACAGATAAGCTCATTATCAGATTCTGTGTCTTTAGGAATAACAAGCAAGGCGCAAGAGCCAGTCACATCAGATTCATAACCATCAGGACTTTATGAGCCATCGTCATCATCGCTAGGGCTGGTTGGTAATCTTCCATGAACTCTGCGATGCTCGCAAACACTGGGAGGCAGCTACAGATGAGCCTGGCTGCCATGTACGGCAGTCTCTCGGGGTCTGGCCCACCTCCATATGCCATACGTTAACGACTGGTTGGGGGGGGAGTTAATCTGCAGATACATTTCTTGGTTTTAGTTTTCAGAAGCTATTAGCCCCTGTAATCATCTGATGGCCCTTGTTTGTTGCAATTTTGTTTGTTTCGTAAGCAAAATCTAATTTTAAAAAAAATTGTATCCTGATAAAACACTTATGCCCTCATTTTTTAATGCCTTCAGCTAGCTCTGAAAGGCAAGGAACTGAAAATAGCATTTGGCACTGAACAATATTCTATAACATGAAAATGTGTCCCTTGTGTAAAAAAAAAAATGTCACAGGCAACTTTTCTCCACATTCAATTTGATAACTGAAGCCCAAAAAAATGCAAAAGGGGGTGCAGATTTCTGTCTCACATGTTTTCCTGAGTGCGTGTCCCCATCACCATCCCTTTCCTTTGCCCCAAGTCAGTAAGTAAACCCACGACCCTGGCTGATCACCCGCTCACCCATTCCCAGCTCAAAATGTGACAGAGAGGAGGGATGGGCTCAGAAAAACCTCCCCCTGAGTGAACAGCAGAATCATTCTGGGTTGAATTCATAGTTGTCTTAAAATTTTTAATAGTGGATCAGTTTGTTGCACGTTTTAGGCCACTCGATGTTTTCCTCCTCATAAGAAGCTTGTAAGCAATATCAAAAACGTCTTTTTGTAGTTCCCGTCATGGCACAGTGGAAACAAATCTGACTAGGAACCATGAGGTTGCGGGTTCGATCCCTGGCCTCACTCAGTGGGTTAAGGATCCAGTGTTGCAGTGAGCTGTGGTGTAGGTTGCAGACGTGGCTCAGATCTGGCATTGCTGTGGCTGTGGTGTGGGCCGGCGGCTGTAGCTCTGATTCGGCCCCTAGCCTGGGAACCTCCATATGCTGCGGGTTCGGCCCTAAAAAGCTCAAATAAATAAATAAATAAATAATAAAATAACATAAAACATCTTTCTGGATCCCCAGCCTATAAACTTCCAAGGTTTCTTCTCATAACTGGTGCAGCATCTCGTCAGATTACTTAATTCAAGGAGACACCAGCAGTCTGCCTTTAGCTTAACATTTGCTAGTTTCCAACTAAAAACAAAAGGCGTCGAGTCCAACGTGTGACCATTGGCCCAGGCAATCTCTTCCCTTGCCAGGAGTTTTCAACAAGCACAGCTGATCTCTGAGGGCTAGAGATGTGGATTTTGAGCAGCAAACCCTATATTCCTCTGCCTTTGGCTTCCCTCTGGGTCCTGAAATGACTGTGTTTAACAGAGACTTACAGATCATGGAAGGTGATTTTTTTTTTTTTTCCTCCACACCAGGCAAAGAAAAAGCACAAGCCCAGGTTTATCAAAAAGGCAATTTCCAGCAGTACGTTAATTAAATGTTAACCTTTCTGTGAAGAATTATAAATTGCACTAGAACATAAACGTCAACCGACGACATTTGAGACCTGAACTGAACTTCTGTAATGTTTCCAATAATAAGTGTGTCTATTTCAGATGTCAGTTAAAAGTTCAAAGCCTTGATATGTGGGCATCATCGAAGAGAATACTAAGAGAGCTACACTGGGGTCTTCAGGGAGAATTTCCTGAAAGGTGACAGATTTGGGTGAAATTGAAGCATACGGCTGGCCTAAAGGTCTGTTGGGGTTATTTTTCCCCCCCTTCTCCTGGGCCTCCCAGATGCTTGGGGAACTCTGATTAATACTAGAGGTATTTACAAGTCAGACTCTGTCCATTTTAGAATCTGGATTTTTTTTTTTTTTTGTCTTTTTGCCTTTTCTGGGGCCGCTCCCTTGGCCTATAGAGGTTCCCAGGCTAGGGGTCTAATTGGAGCTGTAGCTACCAGTCTACGCCAGAGCCACAGCAACGCGGGATCCGAGCCTTGTCTGCGACCTACACCACAGCTCACGGCAATGCCGGATCCTTAACCCACTGAACAAGGCCAGGGATCGAACCTGCAACCCCATGGTTCCTCGTCGGATTTGTTAACCACTGAGCCACAACGGGAACTCCTAGAGTCTGGCTTTATAATGCTTTTTTCCCTTTCCTTAACAAGTTGATGGCCCCTGATTGACACCCCTTCACCTCAAAGTGAAGCTCTCGCTGCTTCTAATCTCCCAGATTCCTCAGTCTACTGACTGGTAAGAAATGGCTTTCCCGTCCCCTTGGCTGACAGACGTCAGGGCATCGATAACTTCCAGGGGGACAAAGTTGATCATAATCTCTTGGTATAACATTGTCTCTGAGAGAATTAGATAAATGTGAAACTCTCCCTGATGTCAAGAACATCATTCAAAGCTGCCTCCCCCGTTTTGACAGCACGCAGCAGCGGGACTCGCCAAGGGCTTGACGTGGACATTTGTTTCCAGGCCTGTACTTCCTGCCACCCGCCTCCCTCCGCTTCATCCTGGGCAACCAGCCGGGCTACAACGAGGTCTGTTGGCTGCATTCATCAGATTAGGTCGGTGCCCTGGGAGCGAGGCCTGCCTCCCAGGATGGGGCCTTCGCGTCCTGCTCTGAAATCTGCTGGCTCGGTGGAATAAATAATTCATGTCCCTCATGCAGAGGTTTCTGCGATTTCTGTGGCAGAGCCTTGACAGCTGCAGTGTTCATGGCTAGCCCACAGCAGAAAGGAAAGCTGGGGAGGGGAGAAGAAAGCCCCACTGTGACTCCAGAACATTCCACACCTTTACCACGGTCAGCATCACAGAGTGTTTGACAAAAAGAAACAAACGGAGGTCTAAGGGTTTCTGCACTGGCCCTTGCTGGAAGAGTTTGTTCTGATCTAAGATTCAGGCAGGACCACAAATGTCCTGGCTCATCAAGAGAGATCCTGGCTAGAAAAGACACTCTTTCAATGGCTACTTCCAGTTTTCAGTTTTCCAGAAAGCATCTCTTCTGAGAACCAAAACTCTGTCTTTTGGAGTTCCTGTCATGGTGCAGCAGAAACAAATCCGCCTAGGAACCGTGAGGTTGTGGGTTCGATCTCTGACCTCACTAAGTGGATTAAGGATCTAATGTTGCCATGAGCTGTGGTGTAGATCGAAGACGCGGGTTGGCTCTAGCATTGCTGTGGCTTGGTGTAGGTGGGCAGACGTAGCTCCCATTCGCCCCTAGCCTGGGAAGCTCCGTATGCAGCAGGTGCGGCCCTAAAAGGACAAGAGACAAAAAAAAAAAAAAAAAAAAACTCTGTCTCTTGCTCCAGATGAGGTTTTTTGTTTGAGGTTTCTTCTTTCCCATGCCCCTTCCCCCACAAATGTCTGGAAGGGTTTAAGGAACCTCACATGAGGTGGCTCTGAGGCGATGCTACTCGGATCCCCCGGTGCTGGCCTTGCCCCAGGGAACGGATAAGCTAAGATTTAAGATCTTGTGGGTTTACAAAGATCCTGGAGCAGACACAGCAGAGCCTTGCAGTGGTTCCCCATTTCCCCCTCAGTAAAAGCAAGGCCACATGGTGGTCTTCAAGGCCTGCATATTCTCTCCCCCATCTACCCCCCCCCCCCAACACACACACACACAGTGACCCTTTCCTTCACTCCTCACTGGCTGTGTTCCCTCATGGTCCCTTTACACAGCCTCCTCAGCCCCTGCGCCCAGGCTCCTGGAGTTCCCAGAATGATTCAAATCCCTCTTTTCCTCCACTGAGGTGCATCTCCAGCTCCTCCCTCTGGCAGCACCTCCCTCTGACAGCGCCTCTCTGCCAATTTTCCAGGACCCAGCATTTTCAGTGAGGCACCCGGAAGCTGGGCCTTGGATCTCTCATCTCATCTCTTTTGTGTCAGGGCCCAGAGTTTGTGCTCTGGAGCTGCACAGCCTGGACCTGAACTCAGCTCTGCTACCTCTTAGCTGTGTGACCTTCGTTGGGCTGCTCACCAACCTCTCTGCCTCCAGTCCAACATCTAGAATGGGGAGAACTATAGGATCATAGGGTCATTGTGAGGATTGTGGAAGAACCCAGAAGATGCTGGACAAAACCCAGCAGGGTCCCTCTCCCCATTCAGCTCACCCGCCTGTCAGCTATAGTCTCTTCTTTTCCAGCCAGGCCTTTTCCCTGATAGAAGAGCGTGGTGTAGCCTCTGATTTTTCAATTACATCCTCACAGCTTTGGTCCTGTAGCCTGCTCAGAAATGGTCTGCTGTGACTCTCCCCCAAGCTTTTGGTTGCAGCTCTGTTGCCCAGCTAAACAAATTCACAGTCACTGAGGAGCAGTGGGGTGAGGCTGGATGAGAGAGGGGATGGCTGTGGCAGTTTTTCAACTCAAGACTGGTTATTTCAGCTTGTGTGCATGTATTACTAATGATAAAAATAGAAGTAAAATAAAATTTTTCCTCTCAATTTGCAAACAGTTAAAAGACAGCACAACTAAAAAGCATGGCCAGCTCATCTTTCCTGTTTTTAGGGGTGGCAAAATATACATGACATGAAATTTACCATCTAACTATATTTAAGTGCACAGTTCAGCATTAAGTACCTGCCCATTGTTGTGTAACCATCACTACCAGCCATCTCTAGGTTTTTGTTTTTTCACTTGCAAAACTGAAACTCAGTGTATTAAACAGTAATTCTCCATTCTCTACACCCCACCTCCCCAGGCCTTTGCGACTGACCATTCTGCTTTCTGTCCCATAAATTTGGCTGCTCTCAGATAAGTGAAGTCATACAGTATTTTTTTTGTGTGTGACTGGCTTATTTCACTTCAAGCTTCATCCATGTAGCAAGTACTAGAATTTCCCTCCTTTTTAAGACTAATACTCCATTCAATGGATAGACCACATCTTGTTTATCCACTCATCTGTCAGTGGACACTTGGGCTGCTTCCACCTGCTAGCTCTTGTGCATAATGCTGCCTCAGACACAGGCATCCAACCAGCTCAGCTTTTCAAAGTACAATTTTAGGAGCTGCTCTGGTTTTAAGTATGAAGACTAAGCATCAAAGGGACACCAAGCCACCTAGGAAGTAAGTGACCCCACAATCACCCCTGGCCATCAAAGGGCTCTGTCCTGTGTTCTTGGGCTATCCTCAGAAGCAGAGATTTTTATCCCCATTTCATACTGAGAAATTGAGGCTCAGAGAGGTTAATTAAGTTGCTCAAGGTAACACAGCTAGGAAGGAGCTGAGAGTCAACCCAGATCTACCCCACAGCCCCAAATTTCTCTGTTCTGTGCTACCTTCCAAAACTGAGGTCAGAGCTAGACCTGATGTGTGTGCAGATGGGGTGGAAGGCAGGAGGCCGAAACTCTGTCCCTACTTCCCCTGTGCCTGAGGGGCAAATGTATATATACAAACATATATGTGTGTGTGTGTGTGTTTATATATATATTAGAAATATATTTTTTTATTTTATATATTATATATTACATAAATATTTATAAAATATATTTATATAAAATATAAGTATATAAATATTTTTATTTTTATAAAATATAAATATAAATATATAACCATATTTATAAATAGAAATATGTAAATACATTTAAAACATACATGTATAAATATTTTCTTATATATTTTATAAAATATAAATATACTTATAAGTAGAAATTATTTATAAATATAAATATATGAATATATTTATAAATATAAATAGGAGTTCCCTCTGTGGCATAGCAGAAATGAATCTGACTAGGAACCATGAGGTTGCAGGTTCAATCCCTGGCCTCGCTCAGTGGGTTAAGGATCCGGCATTGCCATGAGCTATGGGTAGGTTGCAGACGAGGTTCAGATCCCACATTGTTGTGGCTGTGGTGTAGGCCAGCAGCTGTAGCTCCAATTCTACTCTGCCTGGGAACCTCCATATGCTGCAGGTGCGGCCCTAGAAAGCAAAATTATTTGTGTGTGGGTGTATAGATAGATAGATAGATAGATTTTGCATATGTGAAACATATTTTTATAAAATATTTTTATATTTTATATATACTTTATAAAATATAAATATATATATATATATATTTTTTTTTTTTAGGGCCAATGGAAAACAAAGAAAATTATAGCAAATACATACAGGATGCAGCCAGGAAGCCTGACTCTCTGACCGCAGGACACTTAGCTACTTGTAACCATGCTGAAAGAGAGGCAGAATTCTCAAAGTCTGCAAGGAATTGCTGAGGAAAAGGACCAAACTACAGAAAGTATTTCAAGGCCATGAGTGGACAGTGAAATGGCCGGTGAGTTTTAGGAGGGGAAAGTGCAAGGAACTGCATTCCGAGAAAATCACCCAAACTGCACTAACAAGGGGGTTACCATGAGTGAATAGCATAGCTCCAGCCCAGGTCAGACTGGGGGTGGGCCAAGCTCCCCAATGCCCCTTGGCAGGGGAAGGGAACAAAATATACCTACATCTTCAAAAAAAGACATCATTCATAAAGTAGAAAATGATAATAAAACAGCAATAAAAATCCTTGCCAAGGTGGAAAATAAGTCTTGCGTTAAGTAAATGAATAGATCCCACGAAGGAGCACAGAAAGAAAAGAGCACATTTTCTTTGAAAATTTCAGGGCTGCCCGTTGGGGGCACCAAAAGGGTCAGTAAAATGCGGAGCATCATCGGAGCAACCTGAGGACGTACCCCTGTGCACACCCCTGGACCACTGCGTGTGCTTCGCTGTGGCATCTCAGGAAAGCAGCCTGGGTGTGATGAGGGTGCAGGAAAGGACGTTTGGGCCCAGAGGCCCAGGTCGAATCATGGGGGTAAGTTCGGGAGCCTGGGGTTTTCACAGCCCAACGCCCCCCTTGAAGGGCTGACCATGAGATGAGGGAAGATGATGCTGTCCCTGGACGGTTTACATCCAGGAGCCCCTGGCCTGGGGTTTGTTTTATGTTGCTTGTCTGTGTGTTTTGAGGAAACCAGAAAAGAAGGGGCTTGGAGAAGACACTCTGACCCCTGCTATTGGGTCCTAAAGTCACTCTGTGGAGTTTCTCCCTGAGACAAACCTGGGCCAGGATGCAGCCAGATTCCCAAGATGTATTAAACACCCCCAAGGGGCTCCAGCCCCTGGCCCTGGCTCCCAGGGGCTCCTAGGCTGAACTCTAGGGGGCCCTTCTCAGGATTTTGCCTTCGAGACATTTTGCTGAAATTTCTCAAACCGAAGCGATGTCTCTGCTGCCTGAAACAAGAATCTCAGGTAAGGACAGTGATGGAGCCTGTGACTTCCTGGGTTCCCCTGGGTCCCTGTGTCAAGACCAATGCCACCCTTGCTGCCAAGCACTCAGAAGCAGGGCTTCCCTGGCCCCCAGGTCTGACACGGGAGCTCCACACACAGCCCTGATTCAGTGTTATATGGCCTCTCGCCAGGTGCCCAAGGGCCACTCTGGTCTATCCTCAGCCCCCAGAGAAGGGGCTGCTCATGACCTTTGGGGGGTATGGCCTCAGTCTGGGGAAAGAGAAGAAGGTGAGTGTGGGAGATAAGGGAGACTGAGGGCCCTCTGGGGAGTGGGGAAAAGCATATTATGGAGAAAAAAACTAGGCAGCCAGTCAAGGCCCCTCAGTGCTAGTAGTGACTGATGGGGGGCCTTGGGCAGTTGTGCAGCTTCCGTACCGCACAAAGGAACCCCACAGAGGCCGGATGTAGAGGTGGAGTTGCGAACAGAGGTTGCTTGTCCAGACCTCAGCCCCACACAGAGCTGTCTCCACAGGGAGAGCAGGGACTCTCAGGTTCACACAAAGCTCAGCACATGGGAGTGGACAGCTCTAGGCTTCTCACAAAGGGCACCCTCAGTGCCTGTCACTGAAGTGACAGTGAGACAGTTGAGCAAAGCACAGGGCCCCCCATTCCTCTGGGGATCACGACGTGGCTTGCACACAATTAGCTGCGCCTCTGCCTGGGTTTTGCTAGCCCAGCTCTGGCTCAACAAAGCCACAGCCTTAGCTGGCAGTGGGGGAGAGCATTCTACAGGTACTGGGCTAGTTGTCCACAGGCAGGTACCCACCTGAGGGGCTGGGCCTCAGGCCTTTGCCTTCATATGGAGTCTAGCTCAGCAGGACAGATGCATGCAAAACAGAGCATCCCATCCCTGACCCAGGCAGCCAGTCCTCTCCTCTCCCCAGTCCAAGGCCTAAGAATCCCTCACTGCCATTAACCAGCCGGCTCCCAGGGGGTAGGGGGTAATCCCCTTCCTGCAGCCACTCCGCAGGGATGACATCTAAGAACCATCCAGAGTGCAAGGGGATTGACCCTGCGCCGCAGTGCGTTTTCTGCTTAATAGGAACAGCTGGTCAGTGAAGTGTTTGCTAGCAATTTAACAAGGCTCAAACAGCAAGAGGCATCTGCCGAGAAATCAAAAGGGAGCGCCCGGCTAAATGAGGTTTAATTTAAATTCCTATCTCGAGCCGAGAGAGGAGTGTGATTGTGCCAGTTGTGTTAGTACGAGCGAGGCCCCTGCCAGATCGACTTCGGCTGGAGCTCGCCCCCGGCCCTCCACGTACTGTGACGGCCCCAGCTAGACAGAGCCAGACACCCAAGCCAAGCGCCGAGGGGAAGGTGGAGGATGAGAGGAAGGAGATAAGGTGTCATTTCTTCTCTCCTGGAAACTAAACAGACCAAAGCCATCTCCACTGCATTTGGAAACCAGAACAGTCATCACAGCCAGGGGCATGTCCGCTGTGGCCACCTCGTTAACAGCAGAGGGCAGAGACCCAAGTGCTAGGGTACATATGAGCCTGGTAGGGAGAGGACTGGGTCCATGGAAATGTCACCAGTCAGAGCCATGAAGACACTGGAGGGAAAAGAAGAGCCGCTTCCTTCTCACTGTTTCCTGGCACAGAGAGCCGGACACAGGCTTTGCCCCCTACGCACACATCCCCCTCTGCCTCGAACCTCCTCGGCGCTGCACGCCCACCTGTCAATTCCCAGCCCCCGATGGACTTGATTCTCCCCTCCCTGCACACCCCGTTTCTTTTTAAAATCAGAGTCTGGGAGTTCCTATTGTGGCTCAGTGGGTTAAGAACCTGACTAGTATCCATGGGTGTGTGGGTTCAATCCCCGGCCTTGCTCAGTGAGTTACAGATCCCATGTTGCCGTGACCTAGGGTGTAGGTCACAGATGTGGCTGTGGTGTAGGCTGACAGCTACAGCTCCAATTTGACCTCTAGTCTGGGATTGTCCATGTGCTGCAGGTGCAGCCCAAAAAGACAAAAAAAAAGTAAAATAAAATAAAATCAGAGCATGGATTTACGTACAGCAGGCAGAAAACTGACTGTTGCCTCATCCCTTCTCCCTACAAGTGCCTCAGGAACTTTAACGGTGCATCACAGAAGATTCATGCCTCAAGGAGGCCCGACCCTGCTGCCCTGGTCCCACATTTCATTTCACTGAGGGGGCCAGTGATGTCTTCCCCAAGGCAGGGTCTGCAGGGTATGGCAGGAGCACATTTCCCAGGGCCTGTTAGCAGAAGGAGTGACTCAGAAAGCATGGGGTGGAGAAGCAGGTGGCCCCCCACCCACTGACGCCAAAAGTACAGCTTAAAGTGCACACACGTTCAATCAACTCTCACCCCCACATCCTTCCCAAGGCAGAGTCTGTCCTCGCCCCTGCTCCACGCTCCCCTCCCTTACGCTTCCTAACGTTATTCCATCACATCACCTGTTCCCTTAAAATTAGCACGCCTTGGATTTCCCATCGTGGCGCAGTGGTTAACGAATCCGACTAGGAACCATGAGGTTTCAGGTAGGATCCCTGGCCTTGCTCAGTGGGTTAAGGATCCAGCATTGCCATGAGCTGTGGTGTAGGTTGCAGACGCGGCTTGAATCCTGTGTTGCTGTGGCTCTGGCGTAGGCCGGTGGCTGCGGCTCCGATTGGACCCCTAGCCTGGGAATCTCTATATGCCGCAGGAGCGGCCCTAGAAAAGGCAAAAAAAAAAAAAAAAATAGCACGCCTTCACAGAGGACATGGGACCTGCCACGGTGACCTAATCCCTTTTGTAACAGGTCCCAAGGCTGGTAGGTCAGGGCAATACCTCACACAGGGCAGTGTCTTTTAGGAATTGTGTTTGACAGCTAATAAGAGCAAAGACAGAAGAGAGGTTTATTTTGCTCTCACAAAGAAGTTCAGAGGTGGCAGCCCTAGGCCGGCACAGCAATAGGCCTTGGGAACCAAGTTTCCTTCAATTTCTTGCTTCTCTCTTTATTAAATTATACTTGATTTACAAGTTTGTGTTAGTTTCATACATACAGATTCAGATTCTTTTTCCATTACAGGATATGACAAGGCATTGAATATATTTCCCTATGCTATACAGAAACTCCTTGTTGCTTTTCTATTTCACATGTGGTAGTGTGGATCTCTTAACCCCAAACTTCTAACATATCCCTCTCTCCCTTTCCCCTTTGGTGACCGTAAGTTTGTTTTCAATGTCTGTGAGACTGTTTCTTTTTCGTAAATAAGTTGGTTGGTATAGTTTTTTTAGATTGCACATATAAGTGACATTAAGTAATATTTGTCTTTTTCTGCCTGACTGAGTATGATAATCTCCAGCTCCATCTATGTTGCCACAAATGCTTGGTTCTCTATCTCTGGCTTTCATCCTGAAGGTCCCCTCATGAGCAAAGATTGCTGATGGAACACCAGCTATCACAAGCTATCGCATCAGGATTCCAGGCAGGAGGCAGTAGAAAGAGGGGAGGGCTACTTTAAAAAAAAAAAAAAAAAAAAGAGTTCCCATCGTGGCTCAGCAGAAATAAATCTGACTAGCATCCATGAGGACTCAGGTCAATCCCTGGCCTCACTCAGCGGGTTAAGGTTCCAGTGTTGCTGTGGCTGTGGTGTAGGCCAACAGCTGTAGCTCCAATTCAACACCTAGCCTGGAGATTCCATATGCCACCAATGTGGCTCTAAAAAAGACAAAAAAAAAAAAAGGCACAATTGCCTGGTTTTTAAGTTTTCCCAGTAACCTTCTTATGTAGCTCATTGGCTAAAACCTAGTCACATGGCCACACATAGCTACCAGGAAGCTGGGAAGTGTGACCTGTTAGGTGAGCACCTTGCCACCTCCCGCAGTCAATAGCGCTGTTTCCACAGAAGAAGAGGAGAATGGATGTGGCTGGTGTCAGCAGCCTCCACCACCACGGGCAGCATCTGGATTTCACTTTACCATTTGACAAACCTTCCTATGAGCTTCTGCAGTTGAGATGGTAACACCCAGACCAGATGACCGGATGATCTAGAGGAATTCTGTCTAAGCAGCATATCAGAGGGTGTTGTGACTGTGTCAGCTGGGATAGAAGCCTAGGGACTATCACAGGACCCAGTCCTGATGGCAGATGTTAACGATAGCATGGATGCAGATTTCCAGAAGACACGATCTTTGCCCTGTTGAAGAGGGACCCATACCAAAAAAGAAAAGGAAAAAGAGCAAATGAGACAACATCCATGGGAGGACAGAGGGGAGAGCATCCAGGGCAGTAATCAGAGAATGATTAGCCCTGAATTCTGAGCGTGGGGGTTTTCTCTGGACCCAGACCCTATGGAGCCCGGTTCTGACATCTGTTGGTGTTTACACACATATAGACGTCAAAATAATTTAAAAAAAAACATTTTATGGACAAACTTTGTGCTTAGTGAACAGGTGCAGACTGGTCAGAATTAGGCTCAAAGTCCCATAACTTGTGGCAACGCCAAATCTGTAACCCACTGAGCAAGACCAGGGATCGAACTCACATCCTTATGGATACCAGTTGGGTTCTTAACCCCCTGAGCCACCACGGAACTCCAGGATTGTTGATATTTTTAATTGTAGCCATGCTAACAGGGAGGTAGTATTATCTCATCAGAGTTTTCATTTGCATTTTTCTTTTCTTTTTTTTCCTTTTTTTTTTTTTTTTTGGTCTCTTTGCTATTTCTTTGGGCCGCTTTCGCGGCATATGGAGGTTCCCAGGCTAGGGGTCGAATCGGAGCTGTAGCCACCGGCCTACGCCAGAGCCACTGCAACTCAGGATCCAAGCCACGTCTGTGTCCTACACCACAGCTCACAGCAACGCCAGATCCTTGACCCACTGAGCAAGGGCAGGGGCCGAACCCGCAACCTCATGGTTCCTAGTTGGATTTGTTAACCACTGCACCACGACGGGAACTCCTGCATTTTTCTAATGGCTAACCGATGTTCAACATCTTTACATATGCTTACTTGCTATTCATATATTCTTTCTGGAGAAATGTCATTCAAGTCTTTTGTCCATTTTCCAACCAGACACATTCCCTGCCTCATGATGGTTCATCCTGAGATTTTTCAACTCTACGATGGGGTGAAAACAATACACATTCAGTGGAGCCCATACTTCGAGTTTTGACTTTTGATCTTCCCCCAGGCTAGGGAGATGCAGTATGACACAGTTTGTCACAAGGCCCATGGTGGTGCCAGGTGAGAATCACGGGATTGGAGACATACAAAACACAGCCAGTCCTCAATTCACAGATCACTCAGTTTCGTGCAGGTAGGGGAAACAGAAAAGGGGTAGTGAACCACTCCAAGAAGAGGTCCAGGAAGGAGACGTCTTAGCAAGAGCAGCGGTGTCTGGTCCTCCCCTCCAACAGGCCCTCTGACAGGTCCATTGGGAACATCCAGCCTGGAGGTGAGTTTTCCAACAAAGAGCCTTCAAGTCGCTCAGCTCAGTGGTCTCTTTTTAAGGAGTCTGCCAGTACGTGTATGGTTACGGCCTAAGGTCTTGTCTCTATCAGTTACCCCTTCCCTTCCAGTGACCTATGTTGCCAAATAAATGCCTTTTTTTTTTTTTTTTTGTCTTTTTAGGCCCACCCCCATGGCACATGGAAGTTCCCGGGCTAGGGGTGGAATCAGAGCTACAGCTGCCACTGGCCAATGCCAAAGCTACAGTAATGCCAGATCCAAGCCACATCTGTGACTTACACCACAGCTCAGGGCAATGTTGGATCCTTAACCCAGTGAGTGAGGAGAGGTAACATATCTAGTATTCATGAGGACACGGGTTCAGTCCCAAATAAAGTCTTACGTAGAGTAACACTCTTTGTTTATTCCTCTAAGACACTCATGGTCTTACACTGGACATTTCAAAACAACTAATATGGGAATTTCATGTTGGCCACTGTGACTCCATTTTGGATTACTTAACATAGCTTAACAGTTTTTTTGGTTTGTTTTTTGTCTTTTTGCTTCCTGCGGCATATGGTGGTTCCCAGGCTAGGGGTCCAATCGGAGCTGTAGCCACCGGCCTATACCAGAGCCACAGCAAAGCGGGATCCGAACCGCGTCTGCAACTTACACCACAGCTCACGGCAATGCTGGATCCTTAACCCACTGAGCAAGGCCAGGGATCGAACCTGCAACCTCATGGTTCCTAGTTGGGTTTGTTAACCACTGAGCCATGACAGGAACTCCCTAACATAGTTTAAATAAAGTCTCACACAAGACGAATAGGAATCATAACACAAAAGAAATCACATCATAACATACACACTCATGATGCTGGACAGAGGTAGTGTACCTGCTCCCGGGCAGTCACACCATGAGGTCAACAATTGCTACACTTACAACCATTCTGTTGTATGATATTCAATAAGTTACATGAGATAGTCAACACTTTATTATTAAAAAAAGGCTTTTTGTTAGATGATTTTGCCTAACTGCAAGCTAATATGATTATTCTGAGCACATTTAAGGCAGGTGAAGCTAAGCTATGATGTTCTGTAGGTGAGGTGTATTAAATGCATTTGTGACTTAAAATACTTTCAACTTATTGTGGTTTTGTCTGGATATAATCCAGTCAAAAGATGAGGAAGATCTGTACATTGTTTTACTGTCAAGGTTAACAAGTTCTTGATTATATTTTGAATTGTAAGTTCTTTGTCAGATATATGATTTGCAAATATACACCCACTCTCACCACTTTTATTCAATATAGTACTTAGAAGTCCTAGCCAGACCAATTAGACAATAAGAAGAAATAAAAGGCATCCAAATTGGAAAGGAAAATTTTAAATTATCTCTGTTTGCAGATGACACGAAAACATTGGCTTCTCATTTTTTGCGTGTAAAAAACCCTAAAGATTACACACACCGTTAGAACTAATAAATGAATTCATCAATGTAGCAGGATGCAGAGGCAACACACAAAAATCAGTTGCATCTTTATAGGCAAGCAGCAAACAATCTGAAAAGACAGTGAGCAAGACTAAATAAGGAAGAGCAGAAAATATGATAGCCCCTTAGTCCCCCGTTGATTTGCAGGGAAGGGGAGCATTTTGAACAGCTCAGCCCATCACCCCAGGAGCTGATCATCACCCCAAAGCCAGCTCTCCAGGGCAGCTGGGTAAAGACGCCCAGCCTGCAGGACAACAGCCCCTCCAACAAAGCACAAGCTGCCTTCCTTATCAGTAAGGCAAACTCTGCTGAGAAAACGCAGGGCTGCTGCTGAGCGTCCTGACTTGCCATTCTAAGGAGAGGTGCTTTCGCTCCTGTCTTTCTGCAGCAGCAAGTGGATTCACATTTCCACTGTGTGTGTGTGTCTTAAAAGCCAACGTTTTCAGTGTGTTTTGGATGTGGAAAATGATCATCCCACAATTGGCACAGTGAGATTACTTCCCAGGCGAGGCATTTCCTTTGAGACTGAACTGCCATTTGCACAGTTTTGTTATTTAAGACCACACATTGCCTGGCTGCTCCGGAACAGAACGGGAGTAAACTGTCGAACTTTCTTAGGAACGTGAGAGCCAGTCTCAGCGCCTGTGAGAGTGAAAGCTGGATCCGGGTGAGCACTAGGCAGGGAACACCCACCTGCTTCTCTGCTCCCCGGGATTCCTCCCCATCCGTGCGGCCTCTGGAGGGGGTGAGGGTTGGGGGTGACTGCTGTGCCATGCCCGGGCCCCTTGACCCCCTGCCTGCTCTCAAAAAGGGCTTCCTACTCCAGCTGCTGACAGCAAAAGTGGCTCAGAGTAGAAGGGCAGAAAATGGCCTTTTCTTGAGCCAAATCCAAAAAGAATCCAAACACTGTGCAAAATATGTGGGTGTGCTTCCTGTTTTAGTCACCCCAGGAGGTGTTCTCACTTCTCTCACACATTCCTGATGCCTCTCCCCTTCCCTTCTTCAATCCTCATGGCCTTACAGCGTTTTCCTGAGGAAGACAGTTGGGTGAGGCAGCAAGCTTAAAATTACACACACACACACTCACTTATCAGTGAAAGAAATATAGTTGGCATGTATAAGCTGTAAAATGAATTTCTCATGTGTTTTTTTTTTTTTTTTGGTGACTATATCCCTATAGGTGAAGGCTTGAACTTAGGGTATTAGAAGATTTTACTCGAAAAGGATAGAGAGGTAGGTGGATTGATGGACAGATGGATGGGTAGATGGATGGATAGGTGGATGGATGAGTAGATGGGTAGATGGATGGATAGGTGGATGAGTGGATGCCTGCATAGAGGTGGGTGGGTGGATGGATGGATGGATGGATAGATGGATAGGTGGATGGGTAAATGGATGGATGGATGGAAAGATGGATGGATTGGTGGATGGATGGATGGGTAGATGGATGGATATGTGGATCGGTGGATATATGCATGGGGTGGGTGGGTAGATGGATACATGGATGGATGGATGAATGGATGGATGGGTAGATGGATGGATGGATGGTTAGATGGATGGATGGATGGTTGGATGGATGGGCAGATGGATAGATAGGTGGATAGGTGGATGCATGCATAGGGGTGGGTGGGTAGATGGATGAATGAGTGGATGGGTGAATGTATGGGTAGATAGGTGAGCAGGTGGATGGGTGGATGGATAGATGGGTGGGTGGAAGGAGGGATGGGTGGGTGAGTTGATGGGTATATGGGTGAATGAGGTAAAAAGAGAGCCATAGCAGGCTCCAGGACCCCTTGAGTCTTCCGCCCAGAGAGTGGTGGGGGGAACCTACCAGCCTTCTTGTCTTCAGTGTCCTATAGGAATATCCAGTTCCTCCCCAGCCCTGGCCCTGTTGACCAGTGCACAGGTGACAACCAGGACTTGGAGTGCCCTTGCCCACACTGACATCTGTGCCTCTGCCATGGCAAGAATTTG
The DNA here is from genome assembly GCF_016906955.1 of Phacochoerus africanus. NCBI lineage: Eukaryota > Metazoa > Chordata > Mammalia > Artiodactyla > Suidae > Phacochoerus > Phacochoerus africanus. The sequence goes on from NC_062545.1 coordinate 56,761,994, forward strand.
CTCTCGCCCAAGAAAAGAAGTTAGAAATAGGAAAAGACCCTCAGTTGGATAAAGACACAGAGCTATTCAGCTTCAAGTCCAAAATCAACCAGTTACCACTGCTCCATCATTTTAAAAATGATTCATCAGAATAGAAAAAAAATTCCATATTTACCAGCCCTACAGTGTCTCTCCCAGTTGCAGCAGGGACAAGAACCCTGGCATTAGAACAGGGTGCCAGGCAGAGCCCCTGCCCAGGTGCTGAGCAGTATTCCTGTTCACTTCAGATCCTGGCACCTGCTGGGCTTCCCAGTGGGTGGAGGCTGAGGCTGGGACCTGCTTCCAGGCCCCCAGCCTGAGGTTGGTAGTTCTCGAGCATCAGCCCACAGGACCCCCGATGGGAATGGAGCCTGGCAAAAAATAGCTGGACAGCAGGGGCTCGGGGCAAGGTCCACTCCCCTCTCCCTAGCTTACCAGGGAGCTCTTCCCCCAGCCTTGTCCCAGGTTCTAAGGTGGGCATGTGTCTCGTGGGGGCTGACCACTGAGTCCCCGGGGGGCCTCCTGGGGAGGAGTTTCCATGGGTTTCTTTTCCCTTCCTCCTCCTTCCAGTCAGTTCTCCTACCTGTGTTTTGTCTTATGCTTGGGTCCTAAGCCCTTCCCTCTTTCCAGCATCAGGTAGATGGTGGGGGTAGGGCAAAGCTTCCTATTAATCTGCACACACACCCCGGCCCCTGTGCACTCCTAGGACCTTGTGGTGCCTGCAGGACCAAGCGTCCTTCCCTGTAAAGAAGTGGTTGGGCCAGATGCTGTCTGAGCGTCTTCCCAGCCCTGGCATTTTCTTTTAAAGGGCAGATGGCATGCTCTTCTTCAGTTCTTCAGAGCAGAGATCCCACTGCTCACCCCTTCTGGACCCCATGGGAGACCCTGGAATGAAAACAGAACGATCTGCTCAGCCTCAGCCTCTCCCTGCACCATTCAATTCCACGGGGGCCACTAGCCCCACATGGCTCTGTACATTCACTTTCAGCGTAATTAAACTTACATCAAACTTAAAATTCCACCTTTTAAAGAATCTGAAAAAGAATGTATGTGTGTATTTTTTTATACTGAAATCTAGTTAATTTACAGTGTTTGGCTGGTATTATAATACTTGAAACACTGTAAATTAACTAGATTTCAATTAAAAACTCAGTTGTGTGACCCACTGGTCAACTGCTTGGCTGCTACCTGTGGCTGGTGGCTACTCTATGGGATGATGCAGAAAAGCATTTCAGTCATTGAGGAACTTCCTTCCAGACTGTCCTGGGAGGCAGGCGTGACATCTCTGGAGGGCAGAGCAGAGGCTGAATTGTCGTAGGACCTACATCTACAGCATTATTTTCATCAGAATCTAGTCACTCAGGCAAGTCCATACTCAAGACTGGAACCGTGTTGAAAGAACTGGTGGGCATGTTTGTTTGTATGTTTGCTATTGTCTTTTTACAGCCACACCTGCAGCATATGGAAATTCCCAGGCTAGGGGTCGAATCAGAACTGTACCTGCTGGCCTACACCACAGCCAGAGCAACTTGGGATCTGAGCCACATCTGCAACCTACACCACAGCCAACAGCAACTGATCGAGGCCAGGGATCAAACCTACATCCTCATGGATTCTAGATGGATTTGTTACTGCTGAGCCACCATGGGAATTCCCCTGGTGGGCATTTTTCTTTTCTTTTCTTTTTAGGGCCACTGTACCCTTGGCATGTGGAGGTTCCTAGGCTAGGGGTCGAATCGGAGCTATAGCTGCCAACCTACGCCACAGCCACAGCAGCTAGGAATCTGAGCCTCATCTTCAACCTACGCCACTGCAGCTCACAGGAACGCTGGATCCCCGACCCACTGAGCACTGCTCAACCCGCATCCTCATGGATACTAGTTCCATTCATTTCCACCCTGCCCCGATGGGAACTCCCACGGACATGTTTTTAAATCTGCACAGAAGGTAATTCCAAGTCTGACACCTTCCACTCCCACTGCCATCTCGATCTACATCTTCCACATTCTCTTGGGTCCCCAAGGCAGAGATGAGAGCGTCTGTCCAGACTCTTCCCTCCTCACCCCACCCCCATTGGGCACCAGGCATTGTTGACTCTACCTCTCAAATTTCTCTCCAATCCCTCAGCTCCTCTCCATCTTTCCCGCCACTGCCTTGCTTAGGTTTCCATTGTGTCCTCAGGGTCTGTGGCAACCTCCTTCCTCCTTCCCAGGGGTGCTCTGGCCCCCACTGGAATGCACCTCAGACCAGACCAGGGGCTTTCACTTTCCTGAGTAGGAACCTGAGTACCAGAGAGGTAAAGGGACTGGCCCTAAGTCACACTGCTGGGTGGAAGCAGAGGCAACCCAGCGCATCTTCCATGACCTCACCGCCTTGAGGGTAAACCTTTGGCTGTGCTTGGAAGGCATTCTCCCACCAACAGCCTGGACAATCTCTCTGCCTCTTTATTCCAAGCCCACAATATGGCCTCTATTGCTGGATTTTGCCAACAAGTTGTTGCTAGATAAGTCGATGGCCACTTTTATTATTTTCTTGATTCCAATCGACCAATTTACCATGTAAATAGGCATTGCCAGCTTTCTGGATGTCATCATCTCCTGAAGGAACTATTCTTGCTCTTAAGGAACTTCCATTCTAAAATTATACAAGACACAGACAGAGAAGACAGACACACACAGAGAGACACTAGGCTTTTCTTTTTTTGGTAAGGGCTGGGGGAAGCGCAGGGAAGGCAGAGAAAATAGAAAAGGATAGAGAAAGATCAGCACTGTGGGGTGGATGAAAATAGCAGGAGAGACAGCAAAGAACTTGACGGGCTCTGTCCCCAAGAAGAAGGGATTTCGAAGCTGCACGACTATTTATTTATTTTTGCATATGGAATCAGCCATTTGATGCGACTGATAACATCAAGGACAATTAGACCAAATTGAGCTTTAATTTTGGATTGAAAGTGTGATTCTTCCACCAAGAACTCCCTCCCACCACATCTGAAATTACTAACTAGCGGCGGAAGGCACACGGAGCCATCAGCCTAGATCAGTGTGGGCTTATTGCTTGTCAAAAATGTAGACACTGATAAGAGCCACGTGCTCCTGCAAGGGCATTAGAAAGTCTAGACGGGATGCAGATTAAGGTCACCCCTCAGGGAGCATTATTTAAAGCCCTTGCTTGTTTACAGGTGATTTAACTTGGAACCAAGGAAGAAAAAGTGCCCCCAGAACCCTGGAGTCTCTGCTGGTTGTGGGTTTGGGAGGAATGGGGTGGGGAGAGGATGTTGATGGGATGCACTCCCATCAAAAGCTGGATTTCCCTTACAATTTCATTCTCCAAAAGGTGCTGAGCTGCCCCTAGCCTTAAAAACAAAACCAAAAACCAGGCTATCAGAGTTCCCCTGCTGGCTCAGCAGGTTAAGAACCCGACATAGTGTCCGTGAGAAGGCGGGTTCGATCCCTGGCCTCCCTCGGTGGGTCAGGGATCTGGCATTGCCGTGAGCCGTGGTGTAGGTCACAGACACAGCTGCGATCCCTCTGTGGCTTTGGCTGTGGCGTAGGCTGGCAGCTGTAGCTCCGACTGGACCTCCAGCCTGGGAACCTCCATGTGCTGTGGGTGTGGTCCTAAGAAGAAAAAAATAACAAAAACAAAAGACCATGCTACCACCTCTTTCTCTGCCTACATCTCCCTTCCTTTGCCATCCTGGGCCATGGAAGTATATAACATCCAAGTTAAAAGTTCAGAATCTTTGAGGCCAGACCGACCTGGGTGGGATCCCTCCTCACCTATCAAGGGAGCACTCTCTGAGGCTCAGCCACATCTGCTAAGTGCCAGGTGATGAGAGCATGTACCTCCCAGCAGGTGGACAGGATAGTGCGATCAGGCGTGTAAGGCACTGAGCACCGTGCCTGGCACAAAGCCAAGGTTTAAAAACCATCTGCCATCATTATATTTATTCTGTGGTTCATACGGCCTCCAGTGGGCTCACTGACACCGACCATATCCCCGTATCCCCATCTCAGCCCGACTGCCCTTCCAAAGGCTCCTTCTCTGGCAGGAAGCTGGGAGGCAGGGCTGAGCTGAGTGTTCCCACTGTGAGGAGTATGGGCCCCCTTGGCCTGACTGGAGGGGAAGACACAGCTTTCCCCAAGTGCAGCAGGGCTGGGGCTGGTGAAGGCCAGGGAGGGGGCAGACCAAGTTCATGGCTGGCTTGTCCCCCAGGCCAGAGATGCTGATGGGTGTGATGGAAGGCTTGTGGCTTCCTGGAAGGGCTCAGGGAGCACCAGAGGCCTGCAATGTGACAGTCCTGAATGGGGGACTCATAGCCAGGGCTTCGAAGCCTTCCCATCTGTCCTCAGCTGGTGTCTGGACTTGAAAATCATGATGAAGCCCAAGTCAACCTTCCCTCCATTCTCTGACTCTTCCTCTGTCGGCCCTGGGTTGTCTCTTTCCTGAAGGGGAGGGAGAGGGTGGAGCAGAGGCTGAGAGGGCTCTGGGTGGGGACAGGGGCCTGGCTGATGAGTGGCACTGGACGGAAAGACAGAAACAGAGACACTGAATGATCTGCTCTCAGTCTTTAGACAGTTGCCAGAGTGGACATATATGAATATGTGCAACTCGTACAGGGCACAGTTCCAACCTGAAGAGGGGTTCTAGAGAGACAGGGGTTCTAGAGAGAAGAGCATGGGATGTGCCGGGAGCCCACGGGAGGAGAGATCAGTAAGGCTTCAGAGGACGGGACGGTCTGGTCTACGATGTCAAGCGTGATGAGCAGGAGTTAGGGTTTCCCCAGGTTACAGGTGTTGGAGGGCTAGGCCAGTAGGGGTGTGTGTGTGTGTGTGTGTGTGTGTGTCTGTGTGTGTGTGTCTGTGTGTGTGTGTGTGTGTCTGTGTGTGTTTGTGTGTGTGTATACTGCAGTGCTACCATCCATTTAGGAGGAGGGATGGGGGATGTAGGAAGTGGAGAGACTGGCGATGGCCCCAACAGGGAGGTCCTGAAGACCTGTGTTGCAGAATTGGGATTTTCTCAGGGAGGCGATGGGAAGCCCCAGAAGCCATGGAGACAGGTGAGCACCACAGCAGAACTGCATTTCAGATCCGCCAAGGTGGCCTCTGTCCCAGGAAGCATACCGGGGACTCAAAGGTCATACACCTGGCTGCCTTCCAGATGTGTGGAAGGGTTTTGATTCAAGGCCACATTGCGTTGTTGCTCACGCCTTTGCTTAGCAATGGATGCAAAACAAACCTGTCCTCCACATGATCAGGGACCCTTCAAAATGTATTTTTATTTTGTATGAAAGTACTACACGTATATACATTATCCATTAGGAAGGCCAAACAGGACTACAGGTGTGTGATAGAAAACAGCCACCCCACCCCTCTTCCCCCTCCACCCAAATACAACCTTCTCCTTTTGCTCTCCGCCCCCCATCTGCAGGTGGCAAAAGTAGAAGGCTTTTTCGTTTTTTTTCCAGGTTTAGGTTCATCATGGAAGACCTTGCCATCTCTATGATACACACTGTTGCTGTCTCTCCACCTTCGATGTAGTGATGCCATGTTTTCTAGCTGCTACATCAGTGGCCAGTTTAGTGTTTTCAGCCCAGCTGAGTCAACCTTGTAACCTAGAATTTTTTCTCCTGTTTCGCTTTTCATTGTCCTGGAGTTAGTCACTGCCAGCTTCCTTGCTTTTCCCATGTTTATCACTGATTTGTCCCCAGACGCTTCAGCCGAACCCCAAATCTCCTTTTGTACCGTCGAGGAAACAAGCTTTCTGGAAGGAGGATACTTTCTCCTGAGCTTTTCCTCCTGGACCCTCCCTCTCCTGCTCGGTGGGAGATGTTGTTCTCCGGGCAGACGGCCGCCCAGCTGGCACATGGAGGCTTCTTCCCACTAGCAGCCTGGAAAGTTCCTTGGCCTTCAGACAGCCTCTTGGAGACCATTAGGGGATCCTGCTTCCTCAGGTAGAAGGACCTATTCCAAACACCTAAAAACTAGAATAACATTGGATTTCCCTTTAACTACACAAGAAAGTACTCTTCTCCGCATGCACACCTGGGACACGGTGCTTTCTGAGGGTATGAAACCGAATCCCCTCTTTGGTTTTAAATCTCTGCCAGTCTGATTCCTACAAGGGCATGCGAGACAGGCAGCTGCTATTTTTTCCAGGTGCACACACAATAATTTAACTAAATGCTATCATAGCCTTTCTAGGTAAAAAGGCCTCCTGCGTTTGTTTTAATGAATAGATAAAGCTAATTTGTAATTAGTATATTTAGCTGTTAATATGCAAATGGGTCTGCTGGTATCTGTAATTAGCACCAAATTCTTTTTTGTTGTGCATTCTTTTTTTAAATGAACATATAGTTGACTTACAATGTTGTGCTAATTTCTGCCACACAGCAAAATAGTTTTATATATATATATATAAAACTTTTATATTACTTTTTATATTCCTTTCCATTATGGTTTATCCCAGGAGACTGGATATAGCTCCCTGGACTATACAGTAGGACCTTGTTGCTTATCCATTCTAAATGTAATAGTTTGCATCTACTAACCCCAAATTCCCAGTCTATCCCTCTCCCACCCTCCCCCAAGCAACCCCAAGTCTGTTCTCTATGTCTGTGAGTCTGTTTTTGTTTTGTAGATAGGTTCATTTAGCATGAAATTCTTGATGGCTAAAGTTGCTGGGGAAACTCTTGGGAAAGTCTGTGATCCTCAAAGTCTGGGGCTTCTTGAGCACCTCCCAACCGCCCCTTCAGCCCAGCCTCCCGCTCTGTGCTCCCCTCTCCGGAGTCGAGCTGCCTGCCAGACTTCTCTCTATGTTCCAGAAGCCCTCTGAACAGGTCTCACGCTGAACCCATCAAGTTTTGTTGCTTCCCTACACTTGGAACCCCTCCTAAGGAGCCCAGCCCTGGAATGACGGCCATTGCCTTCCCCTTGTCTTTCTCCTTCCCCAGCAAGCTCGCCCTCCACCCCACCCATTTCCAAGGCAGCTGCCTCTCATTCCTTGCATGCCCCCTCCCTGGGTCAGGCCACACACCGTACGTAGCTGCCGGAGTCGGGGGGCGAGGTGGGGGTGCCCGTTGTGGCTCCCGGTGGGCCCCCTACCTCCTTTCTGGGTGTCTCCCATGTTGCAACCAAGCATGATTTTTCCAAACCACCTCTTCCCTTTACGCCTTTCAGGTCTCAGCTTCAACATGGCGTCCCCTAGGAAGACGTCCAAGAGGACCGGTTCCCCAAGGCGGATGTTAAGCGCCCTGCCCACCCCCGCCCTCAGCACCCCAAACAATCCGGCCGTAGCACTGACGCTCTCAACGTGGTGTTTGTTCATTTGCCTGCTTCCCTCCTTCAGGACAGGGATAGGTGTTACCACCCTCATCAACTGACGCACACTTGACCCTCCACAGATGCTTTCAAAAGAATGCCTTCTCAGGTGGTTTTGTAAAGCTCTCCATCCATTCTTGTTACTTGATTAATTTGCCGGTAAACCGACTCCTACCCCTGCGTGCAAGGGAAACCTTTGTCTTAACTTTGATCGATTGACCGTGAGCACAGACTTAGCAAAGCCCAGTGAACAATCCGGTCTGGTCTTCCTGCCGCTCCTGCCCAGGGAAATGCAGTCGGCTCTGGGAGGCTGAGGGGTACAGGGGCCGGACCCAGCCCTGAGTCAGGAAGGAGGCCCCCCTCCCAGTCCCGCCTGGGTGGATTTGGGTGGATTTCGGGAGTGCGGGCGCCGGGCCAGCCGACAAAGACAAAGGCCCCACCCCCACCCCTCCCCCCACGCCCCGCCCCGCCCCGGCTCTGCCACATTGTGTACGATCTGTCTCCTCCGCCGCCGCTCACATCTGCAGCCAGCGGCCCCCTATGCAGATTTAGTCCTTTGACGGCAGGCTCTGAAAATGGGAGGAAGATTTTCTCTTTGGTAGGAACATTTGAAATAACATCTTTTCAAGTGTGTGGAAGATCAGAATATGAATAGGATGGGGGTGTGGTAGGAAGGGTTGTGAAAGCAGGGGGCTGGGTCCCGCAGCTTGGTCTATTCTGAAGAGGGTGGTGGTGAAGCTTGCTTTCTTTTCTCTACGAAATAACAAAATCACTGTGGGGACATTTACAGCCAGAATCTCTTTGACATTTTTAAATCCCCGAAATCATCAAAAAGAAAACATCACAGCATGTGCATTGGCAAGGGAAATTATACCAAAAGATACAGACCACCGACGAAGCCTGGCTAGCTTCGTCAAGGCTGCCCTCGATCTCCGAGTTTCTGGACGACGGAGACTTTGGCTATAGTTTCCTGGGCAGCATCTACGTCAGTGGAAGGTGGGGTGGAGAGGACTGAGGGCTCCCTTACCAGTCACTGCGGACACGGCCAGCCTGTCAGGCTCACTACCTCCCTCTTGGAAGAGAAGGGAAGGGACAGCAATGGAAATGCAATGCACATCTAACAGCCAAGTTCTCTTGACCAACCCCATCCTTCACTGCTGGGTGCTGGAGGGCAGTCCTGGTCCCACAGCTCACCCTCAAGATTCTAGAAAAATGAAGGAGGCTCTGTTTTTCATTCAGAAGCACTAGCTAACAGGGTCCAGCAACCCTGGAGGGTCCTAGAGCCTTTGGCTTCCCCCTCACATCTCCCAGCTCCTTGGGGTTGTGACTTATGGGGCAAAGCTCATGAACAAGCTCTAGGCTGGGAAGACAAAGAAACAATGACCCCAAAGTTCCAGTGAGGAGGCATGTGGACATATATATATATATAGAGAGAGAGAGAGAGCAAGTCTTTTTGTCTTTTCTAGGGCTGCTCCCTCGGCATATGGAGGTTCCAAGGCCAGGGATCCAATATGAGCTGTAGCCACCAGCCTACACCACAGCCACAACAACTCGGGATCCGAGCCGCATCTGCGACCTACACCACAGCTCACAGCAACACCGGATCCTTAACCCACTGAGCGAGGCCAGGGATTGAACTCGCAATCTCATAGTTGCTAGTCAGATTTTTTAACCACTGTGCCATGACAGGAACTCCTGGATGCCTATAATAATCTCCTACTTCCACCATTAACCACACGGCAGTCCATCACAGAATCAGCCTCCACATTTGCTGCCCGGTTAATTGTCCTTTAGGATCTGGCATGATGCCAGAATCGAGCAACCCACTGCACTTAATCACAATGCCCGGCAAAGGTGCTGACCACAGGGGACCCCCTCCCGCCTTGCTGAGTATACTATTACTTGCATGGAAGGGACAAAAAGGAGAAGAAAAGGGAGCCGGGGCCTTGCACTTCCAATCTCAGAGGCTGGGCCAAGGTGGGCAAGGCAGCTGGAGCCTGAAACTAGACTGTGCCCCTCTAGGAAGCCCACATCATGGGTGGGTTCTGAGGCAGCAGTGTTCAACCAGCCATGTGATAACTTGTAGTGACAGAAGTAGAATATCCACATCCAAGAGGGGCTCTTAGTGGGTCCCCGTATTTGTTCCATATGGAAACAGAAGACAAGGCCAGCTTGTCTTCATAATTCTTTCTCTGTCTTTACAAATGCACACAAACAGGTCTGACAACTTATTAGGTGCCAAGAATAAGGGCATCACCTTGACCAGAATTATTTTGTGGCGGTCACCCAGTTCAGACAGTTGGGACAGGTGCATTTGCATAACTCAACTCGGAACTTGTCCCCAATCTTTTTCTGGTCCCTAGACTTTTCAGATTGCAGAACTCCGAGTATTAATGAGGCAAAAATCTCTGGACCCTTGTCCCAGGAAAAATGTACATATACACAAGTTTTGCCTATAATTTCTTTGGAAAGCAGGGATCTTTGGAGCTCATTTATGGCCTCCAGGTTAAGATTCTGGTTCCGGAGTTGACCAAAAAAAAAAAGCCCCCTCTAGAGTTTCCGCTGTGGCACAATGGGATCGGCAGCATCTCTGCAGCGCTGGGACACAGGTTCTATCCCCAGCCCCGCACAGTTGGTTAAGGATCCCACCTTGCGGCAGCTGCAGCTTAAGTTACAACTGTGCTCAGATCTGATCCCTGGCCCTGGGAACTCCATAAGCCACAGGTTGACCAAAAAAAGAGTCCCTCCAAAGAGAAGCTCCTTCACTGTGATGAGCAAAATACTGAGTTCTCTCTGAACACATTCTACATGATGGATTTTAATCAAAATTCAATGTATTGGCTTCTCAGGAACATCTCTGCTGATGATAAAGTGAGATATCCCTGTGGCAGGAAGGAGAAAGGTGGTCCTAGGAAGAAGGCTGGAAAAGAACTGGTTTTCTCCAGCACACACACCACCCACCGTCCCGGACTGCCTCCAGAGACTGTCTGAGCCGGAGCACATCACTGATGTTCTCTTGGGTGTCTCGTCTGCTTCTGATAATTTATCTGAGCATCATTTGTCGCGGGCGTGTGGAGTGACAATGTTGTGATGGATCTTGCGCAGTTTCGCTTACCCGGGTGTGATTTATTGCCAGCTAGAGGAACTGTGATTTGGGGCAGCTGAAAGGAGGCTGGGGTAGGTGGGGGCTGCCTCCTGGTTTCCATCTATTTGGTTGCTACCTCTTCCTTCCCCATCACCCCAGATACACTCTTCAGATTGGCCCCAGAACCAGGGGCTTTAAGAATCAGGATCCAATCCAGATTCTTAGCTGGGATGTTGAAGGGAAAACACTTCTCCTAGGGCAGCTGAAACAGTGAGCTGCTTTGCAGGGTATTGGCTGGCTCCAGGGAGAGCTCAGAGAGTGACCAGACCACCGCGATGGTGGGCAGTTAGCGCCCAGAGTGGGGGAAGGGCTGAGAGCCAGCACACTCTTGACTTAGCAAATTCTGCAAGGAGGCAGTTTTGCTAATTCCCACAGCGCACCAGATGGGTGAGCAGGGCCTAGAAATGACCTGCTCATGGGGAGTTCCCATCGTGGTACAGCAAAAATGAATCCAACTAGGACCATGAGGTTGCAGGTTCAATCCCTGACCTCGCTTAGTGGGTTAAGGATCTATGTTGCCGTGAGCTATGGTGTAGGTTGAAGACGTGGCTCAGATCTGGCTTTGCTGTGGCTACAGTGTAGACCAACAGCTGTAGCTCTGATTAGACTCCTAGCCTGGGAACCTCCACATGCAGTGGGGTGTGGCCCTAAAAAGCAAAAAAAAAAAAAGAAAGAAGAAAAGAAAGAAGGAAATGACTCACTCATGGTGGGTGTGGAGATGGGCCCAGGTCAGCGGTGGAGGAGGAGGCTCCTGGGAGTATGTACCCGTCTGAGAGCTCTCAGGACTGAGGCTGCACAGGAGGGACAGATGGGACAGGGCCCAGCCATCTGTTTGGCATGAGCCTCTGGGACAGGGGTTTGCCATAGAATCAAAGAATTCAAGCCTCTCAGGGGAAGGCACTATTTCCTGCCAGAGATGCTTGAGTTGGTGGCAGATGTGAATCCGTATTCTTTCTGCTTACAAGTTGCTGCACATCATTTTCCAGGGTTATCCCACTGGGCACCGTATCTTTTCAACCATGGGGTAAGTTCCAGGAGAAGAACTGTGTCTTCCATTTGGTTAAGGCCCATTCATGGCTCTAAGCCTGGCCCTGAACTTGTGGAATTCAAGGTCTCCCAGCACATGCCTTTGCTCATGCAGTCATGGGTCCCCCTAAAGCGTAGCTCTGTCCACCAGCAAAATCTTCAGTGCCCCACCAGGAAGACCCACATTGAATGCCACCACAAGGCCATGTGGAAAAAGAATAAGGGGGTCAAGTCTCAGGTCTGCCTCCTCCGGACCACCTGACCTTATGCAAGTCACTCAATTTTTCTGAGCCCAAGCCACTCCCCACACAGTGGGGTGGGGATGACCCCTTCCCAGAGTTACTGTCAGAATTTGGTCACGGGTTGAACATGGTTTGCTCACTATAAAGTTCTCACCAGTGTTTGCTCAGGATGATGACCTTTCGCCCAGGAAGCAGTTCCCTAAAGCTCATCAAAGACCCTCTTCAGCCTCTGTTGAACCTCTAGAGCAATTTGAGCTCTAGAAACCTCATAGCTCAGCTTCCTCCAGCTGATAGCATCACTCAATTGTGCAGGATATGTTAGCTCTCCACCCTGGCCCTCGGCCCTCATACACATTCATCTTTTTTTCGGCCACGCTTACAGCATGTGGACGTTCCTGGGCTAGGGATCGAACCCATGCCACAGAATGACAATGCTGGATCCTGAACCTGCTGAGCCACTAGGAAACTCCACATTCACTTTTTAAATAAAATTTATTATTTTCTTTATTGAGGTATAGTTGATTTGCAGTAAGTTTCAGGTGTACAATGAAGTGATCCACAATTTTTAAAGGCTATACTCCATTTATAATCATTATAAAATACTGGTTACATTCCCCATTTCTACAATATGTGCTTGTAGCTAATTCATTTTATTCTTAGTAGTTTGTACCTCTTAATCCCTTACCCTCCTTCTCTCTCTCCACTGGTAACTGCTAGTCCTTTCTCTCCATCTGTGGGCCTGTTTCTTTTTTGTTATATTTGCTTGTTATATTCGTTTTCTTTTTTCTTTTTAATTTTTTGGTCTTTTTGTCTTTTAGGGCCACACCTGTGGCTTATGGAGGTTCCCAGGCCAGGGGTCTGATTGGAAGTGTTGCCAACGGCCTACACCAGAGCCACAGCAACACCAGATCCAAGCCATGTCTGCAACCTACACCACAGCTCACAGCAATGACAGATCCTTAACCCACTGAGCGAGGCTAGGGATCAAACCCACATCCTCATGATTCCTAGTTGGGTTTGCTAACCACTGAGCCACAACGGGAACGCCTCTTTTTTATTTTTCAGATTTCATATATAAGTGATAACATAGTATTTGTCTTTCTTTGCTGACTTATTTTGTTTAGCTTGCATGTTCTCCAAGTCCCTCCATGTTGTTGCAAGTGGCAAATTTTCATTCTTTTCTATGGTTGAGTAGTATTCCATCTTCTTTATCCATTCATCTGTTGATGGACACTGAAGTTGCTACTGTATTTTGGCTACTGTAAATAGCGCGCTATAAACATTGGGGTGCATTCGTTTTTTCGAATTTGAGTTTTCTCTAGTTATATGCCCAGGAGTGGGATTGCAGAATCACATGGTAGTTCTATTTTGAGTTTTTTTGAGGAAACATCATACAGCTGCACCAATTGACTTTCCCACCTACGGTGCATAAGGGTTCCCTTTTCTCCACATCCTCGTCATACACATTCATTTTGTAAGCTTCTAAGGGCCAGACTGAGAGCTAGTTCAGATTTAAACACATCAGAGCCTCCAGTGCATATGAGGATTAAAGCAGCACTAACTGGACTGAATCATTTAGTGCTGCGAGATAAATATTCAAGTTCTAAGAAGAAAGTCACACCAACACACACACAGCGGTGATGTTGCAAACTTGAAGATTTCCTCTGCCACAAAACTCTGTTTTTCTATCAGCAGCAGGCTTAGCCAGTCATGTGAATAATTTTAAACAGCCTGAAAAATTACCATTGATTTCAAAGCATTGATTTTCTGCACCACAGTAACACATTAAATCTCTTTTCAGAAAAAGACAAAAGAGAACTAAAAGAATAAACTTTCACTCCAAAGGGTGGGGGGTAGGGGGTACTTATACAACGAAATTAATTTAGTAATTTGCCTATTTTTGTAGTGCATGACCAGTCAAGGACATTTTGCTTCTCTCCAGAAAACCCTTATGTAATAAATGAAAGCTCAGCTGTGCCCCCAAAGAAGGGGGAGCTGATGTGTTACTGGCCACCAGAGTGACACTCTGTGACACAGGCCACAGGGCCACCTCCTCCACCCCAGGCTCTGGAACCTGGAAGCTGCTGGGGGAGACTTGAAACTGCCTGCCTGTGTCCAAAGCTCCCCACCTCCCCTGGGTTTGCAGGCACATGCGGTTTTCCAGGCAGATGCTACACCTACAAATCTGTGTCCTGTGAGTCAGGTCAGCTCTGGGTCTGACTTGTCTTGTTATTGAAATTACAGGTTTAAAAAAGGAGTGCTGGTTTGCAACTCAGAAGAAATCTCCTCGGGCATATGTGTGACCATCTAAATGCGTAACCACCATTCATAATTCTTTCCAAGCCAACCTTGTTTCTGTGACCTTTAGTAATCTTGTTATTCCCGGCAGAAAATGCTCAGAGCTCAAAGTCTCATTATAACTTAGTCTTTACACTGAAAAAAAAAAAATTTGCCAGCCATCCTTTACCTCACTCTCCCCCTAAAGGCGCCCTCAAAAAAGAGAGAGAGACAGAGACCCTGAAACTTCCATACTTGGTTTCAAGCTCAAAGCAGATTTTATTTATTTATTTATTTATTTATTTTTAGAACACATCAGTTAAATCTGTTCATCTTTTTTGAGTTGAGGGACTGGAAGAAATCACACATCGTTTCTGATGTGATATACCCATGGGCGGCTTTGCATCCTACCCAAAGATAGCTCAACTTCATTTTAGATGTTTTGCCTTCTATGGCAATCAAAATCAAACTTTTCTAAGTAGACCGCTGCTTGTGGGTTACACAACTCCCATCAGCGGTGCCTGCCGTCTTTGCTGGACCTTGGTTGAATGCCCAAGACTTGGAGGCGGGTATGGGCCCCAGGGCTGCCCCAGGTCGTTCAAGCTCCCAGATAAGAAGAGGGTAAAGGGCCATCACCTCTGGGCTTCACATGGGCTTTGTGAAAGGTCACATTGTCTGCCTACCTGAAGGCAGCTTTTTTCCAGCCCTGTTTTTATCTCCACAAGGAGAAATGTCAAGTGAGCTGGGAATCAGGAGGTCAGGGGGCCAGCTGTGTGACCTTGTTAAAGTCACCTTGTGTTTCGGGTCTCAAATGGGACCAGATGCTTTTGGAGGCAGTGTCCTGCTCAAACTTAGTCTCCTGCTTTCCTCCTCTCTGGGAAGATCCCAGGAGGTGATGAGTGTCCAGGTGGCTGTTCCCTCCAAGGCAGACTACATCTGTTCAGCCTCCTACATGTGGATGCTCCTCTCGTGCCCCAGGGCAGTGTCTTCCCCTCTGCCCACGGCTCCCTGGCCTCCCTCAAGCCCTGGCCACCCCACGAGCAGCGCCCTCCACTGGATCCCATCAACAAGATATCTGGGGTAACATACATGTAACCAGGACAAGCTTTGGGAAAACCTGGGTCACTGTTCCTAGGAAAGTTGATTATGATTATTATCATAAACTCTTAACAGTTTCCTCAAACCTTCCACTTAGCTCTTCTCTTTAAATGAAACTTGATCTTTCTCCAGAGGTTATACATCCTAGGCAGACCTTTAAAGGAGACTGTTGGCATTCATTCAAATAAAATCATTCAGGACCTTCTCTTCATAGGGCTCAAGAAATGCTTGTTGAGGAGTTCCTGTCGTGGCTCAGTGGTTAACGAATCCGACTAGGAACCATGAGTTTGCGGGTTCAATCCCTGGCCTCGCTCAGTGGGTTAAGGATCCAGCATTGTTGTGAGCTGTGGTGTAGGTTGCAGACATGGCTTGGATCTGGTGTTGCTGTGGCTCTGGTATAGGCTGGCACCTACAGCTCCGATTAGACACCTAGCCTGGGAACTTCCATATGCTGCGGGAGCAGCCCGAGAAAAGTCAAAAAGACAAAAAAAAAGAAAAGAAAAAGAAAAGAAATGCTTGTTGAATAAATAAGTGAATGGACAAATGTCCTTTGTTGGCTGCTCTAGGGAATTCAGAAACAAACAAGGATCTCCCATAGGATGGTCTTCCTATGGCAATGGAAAGGATTAAACACATAGAAAACATTTAGAATACAAGCGGTGCCAATATTCATGGTATAGCAACATTGCTTGTAAATATTAAAAGCCAACACTAGATGAGTATTAGTTGGGGAGTAGCCACTTCCCTAACCATCTCCTGCAAGTGTCTTTCTCCTCCCAGCTATCCTGCCTCTTCCTTGGAACCCCCAGATCTCCCGCAAACCTAGCAACCAGAAAGTGTTAACAACTGGCTTGGCAGGGGACCTCCACTATGCTGCTCCAGAGAGTTCTGATTGGTCAGCACCGACGCCCATCAGTTAGGCTCAGTGGTTAACGAATCCGACTAGGAACCACGAGGTTGCAGGTTCGATCCCTGGCCTCGCTCAGTGGGCTAAGGATCCGGCGTTGCCATGAGCTGTGGTATAGGTTGCAGACGTGGCTCGGATCCTGCATTGCTGTGGCTCTGGCGTAAGCTGGCGGCTATAGCTCCAATTAGAGCCCTAGCCTGGAAACCTCCATATGCCGCAGGTGCAGCCCTAGAAAAGACAAAAAGAAAAAAAAAAAGAAAGAAAGAAATAATGAAAGTAAATAAAGAAAGGAAATACTGGGACAGTTAGTTCCATTCTCAACTATAATGATGCACCAACCGTAAGAAGGCATCACATTCCCTGGTCACAGTAACTGGATCAGGAAAGGGCAAATGACCCAACCAGACGCAGTGAGATATAACAAAACTTTTGCTGGGACTGTTGGTAGAGAGATATTTGTTCCTTATGACAGATGTGAACTGAGATGTGATTCTTGAAGGATCACAAGTTACCATATGAAGCCCAATGATGCTAGGAGTTGAAAGATAGGAAGCTCCTGGATCAAGACATTCCTGAAGTCATGCCTGACTTCTGGACTCTTCAGTTATTTAGAGATGGTAAGTTTACTTTTCTGTCATTTTATAACAAAAACAGTCCTGACACTGAGGAGAGGAAGCAAAGGAAATACAGGAGAAAGAGTGATGGAAAATGATGCCCTGTCATTCTCAGTTCCCTTTTTTTCCTTAGCTTTCTGGAGCCAGCTCTATATGATCCTGGGATTTAGTCCCTTTACCCTTTCTTTTTTTTTTTTTTTTTCCATTACTCTTTCTCATTCTCCAGGCCATCATCCTTTTCTGACTTTTTCTTGATTTCCTACCCAGTCAGAGGTCAAATCCCTCACCTTTCAATCCTCTTCTGTTTTCACCTTGCCACACTCCATCTGGGGCAATCAGAACAACACTCAGGAGTTCTTGTCGTGGGTCAGTAGAAATGAATCTGACTAGCATCCATGAGAAGGCAGGTTCAATCCCTGCCTTGCTCAGTGGGTTGAGTATCTGGTGTTGCCATGAGCTGTGGTGTAGGTCGCAGACTCCACTCTGATATGGCGTTGCTCTGGCTGTGGCGTAGGCTCCAATTTGCAGGTTGTTTTGGCTACAGCTCCAATTCGACCCCTAGCCTGGGAATCTCCACATGCCGTGGGTGAGGCCCTAAAAAGACAAAAAAAAAAAAAATAATAATAATAATGCTGTCCTCAGATCCTGATCAAAACTTTTTAATGATAACCTCTTCAAATTCCTGGTAGTCACTATCGAGAAACTGCACCTGTTAGAAATTAAAAAATCAAAACCGTTTTTTGGGAACCTTTCAAAATGTCAATTGAAATTATATTTAAAGAACCAAATAGCGTTTTCTCTTTTTCATTTCTATGTACAAATGTCTTGTGATTTCTTGCTGACATTTCTCATGATAAAGCAAATGGACTTTGACTCCAATAGGATTATTTTTATATCATTTTTTTCCCCAGTAATGAGAAGCCCTAATGGGCAGAATGCACATATATTGTTAAAGCCATCTCTTGTATCTAAAAATTTGTCTGCCACGGTGAGAGCTTCTACCTACTGTTTCAAGACACCCTGTTGTGTGGCCAAAGGGCTCTAGGTGTGCTATAGCAGTGTGGACCTTCTCAGCCCGTAGGGTGATCAGGTGCGGCCTGGACTGTTGCTTCCAGCTGAGAGCTGCCTCTGGGCTCCTGCAGGCAAAAGACACAGAGACCAAAATCGAGGACCGTGATGCTCCACCGTGGAGACTGGGCAGGGCCGGCTACACAATGTGACTCTGCTCAGCCTACCCACAGAGTCCATGCAGCTGAGCACAGGGGCTGCGGCTGATCAGAAGGGGGCCCCTGGGTGGCTGGTGAGGGTTATAGCAGGTGGCGCCAAGCCTCTGTCTTCACAGATGTCAGATGCTCAAGTCCACTAGATGTACCATCACAAAGTGAACACGCCCTGTGTAACCACTACCCTTGGGAAGAGTAATTCATCTGGGTGTTTGTTTGTTTTTTGGCCATACCTCTGGCTTGAACTTGGAAGTTCCTGGGCCAGAGATCAAGCCTGCACCATAGCAGTGACAACGTGGGATGCTTTATTTGCTGAGCCACAGGGAACTGCCTTTATCTGCTGACACAGATTAAACCCCAAATGCCTCCACCTCTATTTCTTCCTATTTTCCCTTGTTTTTCCCTCAATACCAGCCATAGCCATCATCCTTCCGAAGGTCACCTAGAAACCCAATTCAAGGCCCTTTTCTCAATCCTTGACTCTCCATAACTTTCCTAGAGCAATCAGACCATTTTCTGTCTCCTCTATCAAGAAACATTTCTCTCTCTCTTGGGCCAGGACCAGGTTATGTGTGGCTTGTTAGGGAGACTTGGGCGAAGAGTGGGAGCCCTAAAAGCTCTAAGGAAAAAAAACCAAAAACAGTAAAAACTCATAGATTGGGCTAAATGGATTAAAGCCAGGTTTCAAAGAAGCTGTGTTTGTAATGACATTTAAAAGTGAAGGCAGGAGTTCCCATCATGGCTCAGTGTGTTAAGGATCCAGCATTGCTGCAGGCTTCGCAGTTTCACTGTGGCTATGGTGTAGGCTGGCAGCTGCAGCTCCAATTCGACCCCTAGCCTGGGAATTTCCACATGCTTCTTTTTAGGGTGTGGCCCTAAAAAGACAAAGAAAAAAAAAATCTCAGTTCACATGGAATTTACATTCTAGAGGGTCAGAGAATAGGCAAATGAATAAACATATGTTAGAGCAAAACTGCCTGTAGAAAAATAAATTTGGGCAAGAGGGAAATGGTGATGGGAGAAGCGCTTTTTTTTTTCTTTTTCTTTTTTTAAAGGACTGCACCTACGGCATATGGTGGTTCCCAGCTTAGGGGTCAAATCGGAGCTACAGCTGCTGGCCACAGCCACAGCCACAGCCACAGCAATGCAGGATCTGAGCCATGTCTGAGATGTACGCCATAGCTCATGGCAATGCCAGATCCTTAACCCACTGAGCAAGGCCAGGGATTGAACCTACGTCCTCATGGATGCTAGTCATATTCATTTGCCATTGAGCCATGACAGGAAGTCTGGGAGAGGTATTTTTGATGGGATGTTCAGGAAGCCCTTTTTGATGAGGCCACATTTGTCCGGAGAGTTGAATGAAATGAGCGTGAGCCTATGGATAGTTAGAGGGAGGGCATTTCAGGCAGAGGGAAAAGAAAGTTCAAAGTCCTTAAAGTCGGGGCATGCTTGGCAAGGTGGAGAAACAGCAAGGGGGCTAGAATGAATGAACAGAGTGAACAAAGAGATAAGATCAGAGGGCAGCTAAGGGCCAGGTTGTGGAAGCCTTGTGGACAATGGTATACGTTTAGGTGTTTTTTTGGATTTGTTTTTGCTTTTTTTAATGGCTGTACCTGCAGCATATAAAGTCCCCAAGGCTAGGGGTTGCATTGGAGCTGGACCTGCACCTGCTGGCCTATACCATGGCCATAGCAACACAGAATCTGAACCACATCTGCAACCTACACCACAGCTTGCCTTGACACCAGATCCTTGACCGACTGAACCAGGCCAGGGATTGAACCCACATCCCCACAAAGACAGTGTCGTGTTCTTAACCCGCTGAGACACAGTGGGAACTCCACGATATGCATTTAGGATTTCATTATGAGTGAGCTGGAAGGCACTAGAAGGTCTGGAGTAGCTCTGTGACATGTTCTAAAAATACTACAGACAGCTATGGGGAGACTAGGTTGGGGAGGGGATGAGGGAACGTGAAAACTGGGATACCAGTTGGGCGGCTGTTGCGATAAGTCTAGGCAAGAGGTGAGACGAGAGGTTTGGAGAAGGGGAGACGTTGTCAAACTCTGGTGATATTTTGAAGGTGGTGCCGCCTGCATCTGCTGACAGATTGGATGTAAAGCGTCAGAGGAAGAAAAGAATCGAGGGTGATTCTGGAGCAACTGGAAAAATGCAATTGCCATGAACTGAGCTCGGTAAGAAGACGATGCGAAGAGAAGTTCTAGAAGAGGAAAGCTTCATCTGGGGTGTATTAAGTTTGGGGATGACTCTTAGGCATCGAATGAAGATATCAAGATGTCAGCTGAATATCCGAGTCTAGAGTTCACGAGAGAGAACTGGGCGAGAAATAGATTTGGAAATCATTTGTGTATAGATGGGATTCATGTTTAGAGATTAGGAGGGCTCTCTCCGAGAGTATAGACAGAGGCCAGTGGACTGAGCCTGGGTGGCCACCACACGTAGATGTTGAGAAGGTAAAGTGGGCTCAGCCAGGGAGACCGGTGGGTGGAAGAAAAAAAAACCAAGAGACTCGGATGGTCTGGAAACCAAGAGTGAAAAGGGTTCAACAAGGAGAGGGTAGTAGGTGATTTGTTTGAAAACAGGTGTGTATGTGTGTGTGTGTGTGTACACGTGTGTGTGTGTGTGTGTGTGTGTGTGTCATGGAAGTGGGGTGCCAGGTGCTGCATAAACAAACAGGAACTGATTCGGATGGACTGCTGCTGAATCTGGTAGATGGGGGTTCATTTTACTATTTTCCTATTTGTGTACATGTTTGAAACTTTCCATTACAAAGAAGTAACAAAGCGGGGAGGAACTGCAAAAAGTTGATGGTGCTGCTGGGTCAACGAGGGGAGTGGGTTTGAGCCCACAGAGGGCACTGGTGGTGGGGACGAGAGCAGTCTCAGGAGGGATGCGAGCCCACAGGGCGGGTCCAAGAGAGACCAGGAGGGAAGGACATGGAGCAAGCGAGTGTAACCACCTCCGCAGGGAAGAGGAACAGAGAAATAGATCAGTAGCTGGAAGGGGATCAAGGGGCAGGGGTGGCTGGGTGGTTGTGAGTTTAGGATGGAAAGATTACAGCCATACTTCCTACCACTGTGCTGCACACCAGCTTCAGAAAACCCCCAGAAAGCACCCTTCCCCTCCCCCTCTGTCCACATCATCCCCTCCACCAGAATTTTCAAGAACACTTTTTTTCTTTTTTTTTCCTTTTTTTCCTCCCTCAGCACATGGAAGTTCCCAGGTTAGGGGTCAAATCGAAGCTACAGCAGCCAGCCTACGCCACAGCCACAGCAATGCGGGATCCAAGCCGCATCTGCAACATACACCACAGCTCACGGCAATGCTGGATCCTTAACCCACTGACCGAGGCCAGGGATCAAACCCGCAACCTCATGGTTCCTAGTCGGATCCGTTTCTGCTGCACCACGACGGGAACTCCACAAGAACATTTTTATAGGAAAGTTTTGGTTGTTGGAGGTGTTCAGCTGGGGTCTCTATAGCCCTCATCTCCAGTGTTTATACTGTAGATGAAAAGTGCACAGCGCTCCCCCGACAGCCTTCAGAGGGGAAGCAGAACTTCTGTAGAAACTGTAAAGTTCCCTGTTCCTTTAGATCCTGGAAGACAGCATCCGAGAGGAGCAATGAGAATCCTACCTTTCACTTGCCTTTCCCACTCGAAAAGCCATGGCTAGAAGCACCAATTCATGCTCAGGGATCACGGACTGGTGTTTATTTTTAAAACGAACTGAAAAGCCTCAGCTGTTACCCAAAGACTTTCTCTCTGAAAACATCTGAAGTTGGGCGGGAGTAGGTGGTAGGGAGAAGGAGCCTTCTGGTTTCAGGTGTGGCAAGTTCTGTGAAGCCACAGTGAAAAATAAGATGTGACGAATAAGCCCTGCTTCCCTCACACCTCCCTCAGAGTGGATCCCAGCGAGGGGACCAGGGCACTTTCTGAAGACTCCTCCTGCTGAGAAGTTTCCCTCAGAAGCACTCATTTGCAGGGCAAAAGGCAAGAACACACAAGATGTTTCTAATCAGGATTAAATACAAGATGTGTCAGAGATGGGCTCTGAAGAAATGCTGAAGAAACGAGAGATGTATGGGTGCTTCTGTGATGATGAGAAACTAAAGGGTCAAAGAAAGATGTTACTTTATGTCTACCCAAGGGAGACAGAGCACACGCGTCTTGGCTGAGTTTCAAGAGCCAAGTACAAAAGGGCCTGTGAGCCTCCCACTCTCATCACTGGCGGGTGCTTACCCCTGCCAAGCCCTGCGCTGAGTATGATAGGGACCTCTGCCTGCGGAGCCCATCACGACACTGAGTGACATCCAGGGGGATCCTGAGAGGAAGGGAGCTTTGGGATTTCTGACAGATGCAGAAGTCTGATGTGCTCTGAAGGTTCCCAGGTGCAGAGAGCCTGGAGTTCTGGGACGGCCAGGAGTCCCACTGCCGTGACACCTAAACCTGGATACACGCTGGAGGCCAGGTCCCAGAGGGCCTTTGAGGTCACAGGCCATGGAGCTCTGACTGGGGAGGAGTAAGGGGAGCCGTTTTGCAGTTTCAAAAGATCATTCCGGGGGCAGTGATCTGAAGGGAAATGGGACCTTGTGCCAAAGTTGTAAACACGGGTGACTCTGTTGGTGTGATTCGCTGTCAATGCCAAACTGTTTTTCTGTGTTGTATTTGGCTATGCTCATTTTTGTACCTCAAATAGTTGAGGGTTTCATTCTCTTTGGGTATTTTTAAACGTTCAGATAAGTTCCCTGTTCACCTAGACACCTCATGGTCACAAGAGCACAATGAAATCAACAGTTGTGACAACCATTCTGTAACTGGACCATGGTCAGCTGTAGCCATGAAAATGACCCTCAGCTATGGAGCCAGGGGCTGCTTCTTCCCTGATATTTTTCGGCTCTTCTCCCCACTTACGATCCCGTCTGGAATTTCACCTATGCCATGATTCCCAACAGTGGTCCATGAGAAAGTTTTCACCAGTTTGGGGTTAGATGTAGAAGCAAAGGGCAGTGTAGTGAGACTTTCCTAAATCAGAATCTGTTCCATGTAAATGCATGTCTTTTCTTCTAAATTAAGAAGATTCCCTTTATTTTAGGAAATGATGGCAACAGAGTTTTTTGGAAATGCCCTTTTGTGGCAAAACAGCTGGCAACCGCAGATCCATGCACTGACTTTTTTTTTTTTTTTTTGCTTTTTTAGGGCCGCACCCACAGCACATGGAGGTTCCCAGGCTAGGGGCCAAATCAGAGCTGTTAATCTACACCACAGCCACAGCCACACAGGATCCGAGCCACATCTGCGACCTACACCACAGCTCACGGCAACGCCAGATCCTTAATCCACTGAGCAAGGCCAGGGATTGAAGCTGCACCCTCATGGTTCCTAGTCAGATTTGTTTCCGCTGCGCCTCAACGGGAACTCCGGATTTTTTTTGAAATGTGAAATCTTCCTAGAAGCCTGGGAGGCCCCTGCTTTGAGTGCCCTCCACCACCACCTTGCTGATCAGGCACAGAGGACACCCAACTTACAGCCACGTAAGTCAGGGGAGGGGTACGTCTGGGTTGACCAAGACTGATGCCAACCTGCCAAAGAGCCAAAGAGTTGACAGGGAACTATGAGACGATCAGCAAATGTTGGCCCAGTGTGTCACTTAATCACGTATTTCTTCCCAATTGCGTCTTTGGAATTGAGCTTCTTCAGGAGAATTTTCAAACTTCTTTTCATGGCCTCACATTTAAATATTGTTAAATGAGGTCCTAAGCAGGTATTTATTTCCCTGCTCCTAACTTCGTCTTATTTTGCAAAGAGGTGCTTGGAGCCTATGTTAGCACCAAAGAGACAACTTAATAGGTGCTAGAGTTGGAAAGACCGAGCTCACAACGAACTAGCTATGCTACTTTGGGTCAAAGTTTCCTCAACTACAAAATGAGGTGAACGATGGTACCTACCTGCACAGAATAGTGTTGTGTTGTGTTGAGGACTGCTGGTGCTTAGTGAAGAGTCAACGATGGTAATATTGCTATTATTGTGAATATAGGATATTTATAAAGCACTGGCTTTTACACAAGAATCAGGTCAGACCTGAAAAGGTCCTTTTGATCAGATGGCCCAACCTTGGCATTTTATGGATGGGGGAGGGCAGAAACGAGTTCTAAAGAGGACAGAAAACCAAAGGGAGGTGGGGCCTAGACTTGGTCTCTGGGTCTAGCCCAGGGCTTTCTCCACCACATTAGTTTTCTCCCATCTGGAAGTATCTGACTTTTAACTTGCAAATTTCTCGGTGTCTCAGGGAAAAAAAATAGAGGATTTTCCAAGTCTACATGCTAATCTCTAGAATGCAACAAAACCAGATGGATTTTGATGGGTATATCTGACAGCAGCAGGATCTGATGCCAGCAATAAAAGGGATGCAAGTGCATTCGTTATATAAAGGTACACAAGGGCATCCCCAGTAAGACAAAGCAGATACACTTTCTGTTATTTTAAATCAGTCATTTTATTACAATGCGCACTGACACACAATTAGAGAAGGAATGTCCTGACATTTTCTGAGCATTTCACGGAAAGCAAATGTAACCATCCAGACAGTCGAGTCAGCCACATCTTTTCCAAACACAAAGCAAACACTTTTTTATATGAGAACTCAAGAAAGGAAAGTTTTCTTATTCTCATCTACACAACCTAGGCATCAGAAAATAGTTATGATGAAGTGGGCTAAGAAAGGAAGTGTTTCCTTCATGACACCTCAAATCCTGTCTCGAGATTTCACCCGCCTAACTTCCTTAGATGACTTTTTATGATACTGCAGATGGTAATGTGTCCAGGGGCTA
Organism: Phacochoerus africanus; assembly: GCF_016906955.1. Classification (NCBI taxonomy): domain Eukaryota; kingdom Metazoa; phylum Chordata; class Mammalia; order Artiodactyla; family Suidae; genus Phacochoerus; species Phacochoerus africanus. The sequence goes on from NC_062545.1 coordinate 56,786,712, forward strand.
AATGGGATCTACTCATTATACTTCACTACAATGGAAAGGAAGAGATAAATTAAGAAAATTAAGGCCTGGAGAATGCACAAAGGCAAGGAAAAAAAAATACCTGGGTGCATTAACAATGAGATGCTCTTTTCACGAAACTCATTTAAAAGGTTACAATTACCATAAACATTTTAACTCCATTAAAGATCTCTGACAAAGGTTTGCTCTTACATCTGCAAAAGGCTTCTGCCTTTATACAGACTCAGAAGAAAGCAACGCACTGTGTGAAAAGAGCCACTGATCCTGGTGAGGCAGGCGTCCGACCATTTCGAATTGCAGAGCTGGTTTTTTAGATCCACTTTGCATAAGACACCATGAAACCTTGACCAGTTTCCATCTTTCAATAGTCACTGGGGCAATGTTTCAATCCCTGTAGCGCTCGAATGCACAAAAGCAGCACTCTAGGAAAGGAACTCTCCAATGCCTTTTGAATAAATTCATTATATGTTACATAACTTGGGAACAATAAAGAAAGAAGCTCAAGCACAACTCTAATACTTCATACAGAAAAGCGCTACGGGAGAAAACTATTTAAAAACATTAAAACTTGGGTGAATATAAATACATTTTTGGTTACTCTGTGCTATTTCATATAGAAATCCTATCAGATATTTGTCTAACCTGGTGACTCGTTTGGATGCTCATGTTTCACTGCATTAGTAGAAGAATATACACTGTTGCATATACTCACATATATATGCATAGACATATAAAATTCAGATCATGAAAAGTTTGTTTTAAATACACAGACTTAAAACTTGCACCTCTAAAAATAAATAAATTTGCCTCTAGTAGGCTAATTCTCAGAGTTCCTTCACAAATGAATCAAAACACGGTTTCTCAACAATGGCATAAGACCAATTAGCCACTCTTTAAATCCATTATCTATCAGTCAACGTTAAAATTCAGATGTACAACAGACATAGCACTCCCAGAATAGAGTATGATAGAATTCTGGCTTTGAAAATAAATGTCTTGGCTTCCTTGATGTTTGGTTCCTACAGATGTCTAGTCTTTGCCTCTGCATTTATCTAGCAGTGGGAGAGCATTTTCCAGTGACAGCATTCTCTTCCGTTGACATTACCTTCTAATCAAAGGAGTCTGCTGGCATTTCCTTTGTTGTTTTGTGCAAGGGAACTAATACAACATTGTTTGTGTTTGATATCACTCCCATAATCACAGTGAGTTGTGTGTTTTAAAGCAATTTACGATGTGCTGATACCACTGAGGTAAAGCAGAAGGAGCCTTGGCATTAAAGAAAGAAAGAAAAACAGATATACCACAGGTCGGGTGGTATATCTCTTAGTTCTATGAAGTGATTCAAGACCACTGCCAGAGTGGACACGCTGGATATCTGATCCTGCAGTTCAAAGAACAGAAACAGATGGAAAGACTCAATATACTTCTTGTGGAAAGGATGAGAGTCACAAAAATGCAGCTTTACTTTTTTACTTTTACATTTCCGAAACAATTTCTTAAAATGATATAAGCCAGACCAAGTTGTTTGATATAGTACACTATTTAACAACCTTGTCATTTGTTTTTGAATATAAGAATTTCAGAAATGTAGGAAATCCATGATAAATGATAGCAAGAATGTTTAATGCCATTGCCTAAATTTTTTAAAAGGAAAATTTTCCATAGTTGAAATACAACTTCTAAAAAATACAGTGTTCTATGTGCTCACAGTTCCAGATTGCTAACTTTATAAATTAAAGCAAAAGTTATCCATATATATAAACAAGGCCTCTTTTTCATTGATTTTGATCTGGTTTAAACCTTTGGATATTTCAATCTTCATATTCCACAAGGTAAGGCTGAGTTTATCAGATATAAATAAAATGTTTAAGTCCATGGTGTATTGTAGCACTGAGGAAACAAATGCATCAAATATTTACAGGCTGGCTACAATACTTTCCTTTAAAAAAAAAAAGTCAAAGTCAAATGTGTATTAACATCAAGCCATACTCTTTGAATTTCTCTGGCTGCAAAAAAACAGGGCAACAGCATTTTTTCTCACTCGTGTTTCCTCTCAATCCGAAGTCGGAGGCAGGGCTTAGGTCAAGGGGCGAGGTCTTTTGGGAGGTGGTGGGGGCATCAGCTCTGCATCCGGGTCCGGATGATGCTTTCGTTTCTGTCCTTGAGAAGCTGCCACACACCTGTCGATGAACTCAAACAGCATCTCCTTGGTGACGGGGTTTGAGATGCTGTTACACACAGCTGTGGACAAAGGGAGACACGCGCCTCACGTGAGGGTCCGAGAAAGCAGCCAACTCACCCCGGGGAGATGAGGACAACAGGCTACACCACTTTCATCTTATCCACCGTGGGTGATTCACTCGGTTTTTCCACTGTGCCCCTCCCTCCCCTACCCCGCAATGAGTGCGGTTCTGCTGGCTACTCTTTACTATTAATTCTAGACCAAAACTTCAAGTGTTTGAGTTTAAGCATGCCTTCACTATGGTTTTCTATCCCTTCAGTTTCTGTAGGGTGTTATTAACCTAGTAGAGGGCATCATGCTCTGGTCCATATTTAAGCACAGTTTCTAAAGAAGCTGGGCTGGCCCCCCTGCTCCTCTTCTCAGAGAGAAGGGCGCACTGACGCATTAACACTGCACCAGCCGCCGTTCCCACTGACTGAAAGGAGAGGCTTTACTGTACCTGGCAGAGTGTGTGATTTTTCATTTCAGTAACTCTTTTGAAGTAAGATATTATAACAAAATCACTAATAAATAAAACATCTTTTCTTAGATGATCAAAACTGTATTCACCCACTTGGTTTTAGAAAGACAGACACTGGATTAATTACTCCTCTTTTGAAATTAACTCATCTTGTCTAAACACAGATGTAAGTTCCAACAAGAATGTTTGAATGTATGATAGGAACTCCCCCCCCAACCCGCCCCGACCCCAACCATGCTTCTGGCTGCAGCATGCAAAAGTTCGTGGGTAAGGGATGGAACCCAAGCCACAGCAGCGACCAGCTGCAGTGACAACATTGGATGCTTAACCCGCTGCACCACAAGGGAACTCCCAATAGTAACTTTTAAGCTGCAAGACTCAAAATGGCAATTTCTATATTTTCTCATAAGTCTATCATCTGCTCAACATCATCACGTCCCGAGAACTAAAAGTACATAATCCTATTAACCTTCACTCTTGGTTTCTGTCAGGTTTTTTCCCCCAATTCCACTAAAAATGCTACCAGTAGTCATTTACCTCATAGACCTAATTAATACGTGTTGTTCCTCATGAAAGAAATGTACAACTGTGAATTCCCAGAGCATTCAGACTGTACCCAGAGCACACCCTGAAGGAGAGCCATGCCAGGTTTTAGGGTTTGGGTGGTTTTTTTTTTTTTCCTCCTAAGGTTTTCATTGACTTTGCTCTCCATTGTTTGCAAAGCTATTTTAGGAGCTGGAAATTACATTTTCCCCAGCTAATTTTGTCTCTTACCATCTGGCAAACGATGGTTTTTAGAGTTTTGAATAGATTTGCAATTATCGTGGCTTTTGTTATAGTTGTTGTTCAACAAATTCAACTTGTCCACAACCCACTCTCTTGCCCTTTAAACTCCTCTCCTGGGCCCGGGGCCCCGGGCCCACAGGTTGAAGAAGGACTGGAGCCACATAGGGCACAGACCTGCATGGGCCCTTGCCCAGCCAGCAGGGACTGGGGTCTGGATGGCTCTGCCCCACAAGCCGAACCACTTCTGTGTGACAACACATTTTGGTTCTGACACCTTAACTTTTTTTTTTTTTTTCTTCGATGTAACATCCGTTGGGAGCTTGTCATACTCACCCATGGCAGTGTTGTAGGCATTAGGAAAACTTTTGTCTGTTCTCTGTCTCATAAAGACCCAGCTGTTGTTCTCGAATTTGCATTCTATAATTTTGTTGTCATACTGTTTTAGCTCTTTTGTCACCTGTTTTAAAAGAGAATTGAGGAAAATATTTAAATCGTTTGACAGGCTTCTTGCTTCCACTATGTGACAGACGCATTAGGGAATGCCAAAAACACCTCAGTGCCTCTTCCCGCTGAGCTCTTTGTCATCTGAAGTGTCTCATCAAGCCCAAGGGTGCACCGTGCACTCCCTTGCATACATGCTCATTAATCTGACATCTTATAAATAGTTGTGAAAACGGCTGTCAATATATAGCAATTAAAAGAACCCAAGCAGAAGCCAGCCTCTTCTGGGCCAAATGCAAATATGTTACCATAGGGACCAAAGCCTCCACTATTGTCTGGGTCCCTCTGGCTTTCAGAGATTGAGCATGCTGCAGAGGCTTCCACAAGTTTCTGGAAGGTCACACCACTTAACTCCTAGGTCAGAACCTAAGAAGTCCCCCAAACTAGTTAAAAGAAAAAGTTACATATGTAAAGAGTAAACATTAGCATCAAATTCCGGTAATGTGCATCCTAAATATTGTGCTTTTTAAAGCAGTGATAGTGAACCAAAAAAAATCTGATCTTTAGGCTATTCGCCCTTTCCATCTCCAAACCTGACTGGACTATACTTGCATTTTCAACAGATCTGAGAGGACCTAGACCTGTCCCTAAAAGTGATGTTCTACTTAGCAAAGTTGCTAAATTTATTCTCAAATATTCATTTTTATAGTCCCAATTCCACTCCCTCCCTTCCTAGGGCTCTGCCTCCTTCTTTTTGATACATTATCTATTTCCAGTGTTAGATGAAGCTACTTTTGATACTGGTTGGTAGGTTTTTTGGCTGCTTCACCTCAGATGATTGAATATGGATTACAACTTACTCTTTCAAAGCTTACAAGTATCCATGGTAACTATAGAGCCTTTTAAAAGATATTTCATCGGGCTGTGAGGATGGTTTTCATAAATAAGAACCTAAGCTTATCTCCACAGTTTTCAAATCAAATGCCGGTCATGGTAATATTTTAATTCTGTCCTCATCTTTCACAGCTAACAACTTTTCCTCACAATATGGTAGATTGCAATCAGTTAACTTCATTAGCATTATTTGAAATGCTCTCATTTTTCTACCCACATATTCACCACCACCTAGAACTATGAAGGGAAGCAAATTTTTAAAAGATGCTTTCAATTCACAGATTAGGCAGAGTATGTCTTCATAAAAACTTTCAAATTGTATTTCTCTTCCCTTAATGAGTATTATACTTGATTGGTCTACATTTGCATTTTCAACAAATCTGAGAGGACAAATACATTCAGTGTACTGGAACCAGACTTGGCCCCAAAAGTGATGTTCTGCTTAGAAAAGTTGCTAAGTTTATTCTCAAATATTCAATATTCTAGTCTCAACCCCCCTCCCTCCCTTCCTAGGGCTCTATCTCCTTTTATTCTTGATACATTATCTATTTCCGGTGTTAGGCAACTCATTCAGGTAAGGCAATACTATAAGAAGGGTCTAACAGACATAAATTTCTAAATTTTTCAGATTCTCCATTTCCTAATTTCTAAAATGGGCAAAGGGGTTTCTAATTCACTGGGACATTGGAGCAATAATAAATGAAAGTGCCTGGCATTTAGGAGTCAACTAGTAAAATTCTTACCTGCATGTAAAATTCTTAACTGAATATAAAATTAGGAAATGAAACACTGCTTATTTTTTAGAAGAAGTTTACGAGTAAATTAAATAAAGAAACCAAGATGACATGGAAAGGTACACGTCAAAAATACCTGTCAAGAAAATACATCATACAGAGTTACAAGAATGCCCTGCCATCAATAAGGTGCAGTCTGTGTTTTCACCAACTTGCAATCATAGGACATCTTTATCATATAGGTTATCATTCTTGTGTTCCTAGTGTCAGAATTGCTATATGTTGTGTTTTGCTCACTCTGACGACAGCAATTAGGCAGTATTATTAAGTAGCTGTGAATCCACTTGGGCATGCATTAACAGTCTGGGAAACAGAGCTTTCCAGAGAATGCATTCACCTGCCATTATGCCAACCTAAACATATATCCATGTTTAAGAACAGTACATTGTTCTTCACTGATCACACCAGTTATATTCTCGAGATAGAAACGCTTCAAGGTACTCATTTGGTTAGGTAATAAAACACATTTAACTGATAGAAACAATACCTCTCCTGTGTGTACACACTAAAGACAGTTGTCACTAATGGCCAGACCAAGAGAATGTTGGTGGGAAGGAGTTTTAGTATCCAAATTCTAATTTGTTACCATGACAATAATCATCCTCAGCCAATCACATATTCTTATTTATTAAAACAGGATCTGGTTAGGCCTTTTATAATCAGCTCTGTTATCCTAGTTTGAGTTAATGAGAACTTGAAAGTAATAAGAATAAAATATTTATAAATCAGGATTTCACATCTGTACCCATAATTACATTGGATTAATGAGATTTTTACCATTTTTGAAAAGAAAAAGATGCATTTTTTATAGAAGAAAATTTTCTTCATGTATCCATCTTATTGAGTACTATAGTTTTTATACCATTTGAATCTACCAATAACATGAGGTTAAGATACAGTCAGATGAAACCACATCTAGTACCTCTGAAGATTGTAGTTTATCAGGTCAATGAAAATACCTGGAATAAAGGGCCCAAGACAGAGGCAGGCAGCACGACGGTTGTTCCTCTCTGCACTTTTTAAATAGAACCCTTTCTATAACTTAAATTTTGGATACACTACCAAGTCACCAAAGTTAAACCATCAGTGCTGGCTGAACCAAGCTGCACAGAGCAGGAAAGATGCATTTCGATCTCCAGCCCCGCGGCACAAGCCTCTAGAATTTACGGTCCCTGCTTCGTGAGAGCTGTTCTGTTATCAAGAGCTCATCTTTCTTACACAGAGAGACTGTACAAGATGTGGGGAGGAGGAGGATTTCTCTGAACTAATTTGCTTGAGAGATACTTTAAAGTAACTAATATTCTTAGACTGAAAAAGACACCGGTAAGCTGGTGTTTTGTTTTGTTTTTTTTTGTTTGTTTTACTTTAAATCTTGAGATAATTTTAGATCTACAGAAAAGCTGGAAAGATATGCAGAGAGTTCCAGTCTTCCCATCACCCAACTTCCTCTAATGGTCATATTTTTGCATAACACAGTAGATTTGTCAACTCTGAGAAATTAATGTTGGTACAACACAATCAGCTGAACTACAAAGGCTTTATTCAGACCTCATCAGTTTTTCCACTTATGTCTTTATCTGCTCTGGGATCCAATCTAGGAAACTGCATTGTACTTAGTTGTCACATGTGCTTCGTCTCTTATGATCTATGACAGTTTCTCAGGCTTTCCCTGACATTCCTAAAGAGTGCTAGTCAGATATTCCGCAGAATGTTCCTCAATTTGGGACTTTCTGATGTCTTCTCGCGATTAGACTGTGATTATGAACTTGGGGACAGAATGCCAGAGAGATGAAGTGCCTTTTTTACTATGAAATATCTGGAGGCTAGAGAAGATCAATGTGACTTCTTACTAGTGGTGTAAACCCTGACCACTTGGGCAAAGACAGTATCCGCCAGCTTTCTCTGCTCTAACGCTGCTGTTTCTTCCCTGTTCACATGCTATTAGTTATGGGTTACTATACCCAGCCCAGCTCAAGGACAAGGGAATTAAGCCACTTCCTGGAAGGATGGGTATCAAAGAATTTGTGGACTTTTACTAAAACTACCGCTGAAATCAATACATTTCCTGGGAGAGATACTTTGAGGCTATGCAAAATATCCCCTTTTCTTCTTAAAAATTTCGCTCATTAATTTTGGCATTCATCCGTGAATCCTGCCTGCAGCAATTACTACTGTGGTGTTCTAATGGAATTTTCTATTTTTCCATTCTTTCTACATTTATTATCTGGACTTCTTCTGTAAGGAAGATTTATCCCTTTTCCCTCATTTATTTGCTTATTTGTATCAATAAGAACTCGTGGATATTTATTTTATTCATTGGCTTATAATAAAATACTGCTGTCATTTATTTTCTTGCTCAAATAATTCCAGTTTTAGCCACCAGGAACTCTCTCAGCTTGGCGCCTGTGTCCCTTTAACTAACTTGCTTCCACTTTTACTTATTTGCTTATTTACTTTTAGCATTTAATTCCTGGCAACACAAGACACTACTCCAGGCTCACCTTGCGTTTTCTCTGCTTCAGCCCTAGAGTACGCCATTGGGTCCTCTACCAGGATTTTATATGAAAAAAATTACTGTTCAACAGTCCAGGCTATGTGAAGAAAGTATTAATACACACCACTTGTTATAATCAGAATTTAAACACTATTATTGAGACAAAGAGAGAGGGTGGGAGAAGGAGAGAGAGAAAGAGTAACAATGAGACTCTAAATATGAATATATGTACATACTTAGAAGTTTCTACCTCATCTTTTGTGAATTGCTGCCATCTGGAGCTAAACCAAGGTGACCATTTTTTTCTTTTCTGAACTTATAGTACTGCTCAAGCTCTAACTCCGTGGTGTAACAGAAGGTGAACTGTTAAAACATATTTCAAGCAGACAAACTCAAACAAAAAACTTATTTTCATGTAAGCAACTTCAATGTCTAGTACTTATGAATGAGAGCAGAGAAAATAAAACAACAAATAAATCAGAAATGAAATGGAATTATAAAAGTTTTCCTTGTGGCGTGAGAATAATACAAACAGCTTACTCTGAATTATTAGTCAATTTTTTAGAACTACTACCTGATAGTAAGGCCTTGATATATTGCTTTTAGAAAGTGTATCCATTTACTGGAAGAAATAAAACACCCTTCACAAGTTTCTTTCTTTTTTTTTTCTTTTTTTTCCTTTTTTTTTTGGCTGTGCCCATGGCATACAAAAGTTCCCAGGCCAGGGATGAAATCCATGCCACAGCAGTGACCAGAGCCAAAGCAGTGACAACACTGGATCCTTAAACCACTGAGCCACCAGGGAACTCCAAGTTACCCTTTTTAAAAATGCCCTCGACTTAACCACTTAAAAAAAATATTCTGCTGCTAAAATCCATTTGTTTGTACTTTTATAATGAAGAACCACTGTATAAATAACACACCTCACACTTGCTGGGTTGTCAGAAGCACAGAAACAGCAAGTCTCTCACCTGAATGGTGGGGTCTCCAAGTCCTCGGATCCAGAGTTCAACTAGTGAAAGGAGCCAGTAAAAAGAAGGCAGCTAGAACTCTGTCTTATTTATCTCAAAGGTCATACAGATGAGTCACAACTCCAGGGTACGAAATCCCCACTAAACTACAGAGTATTACCTTTTCATCAAACCAGAGTTAGGTACAGTTACTATTCAAAATATGATAAAACTTCACATGAAATAACTGGGCAGGTGAGACAACAGCACGTTGGCAGTAGTTACTGGTAGATGGTGGAGTTAGGAAGAGACTTATTTTCTCCTCTGTGTTTTGCTGTATTTTGCAAACTTTCTATATAAACATGCTTTACTTTCATTCTAATAATAAAAAATTTCTAAAATAAACTGTTTCATGAAAGATGATAAACATGAGACTGGTGTTTTATGAAGAGGTATAAAAAAAAATAAGAGATAAACATTTAAACAGAAACAAAAAGTCTTAGAAGAAGAGTTCCACAGTTGCCGATCTGCAGTGAGGCACCCCAGGGCGCTAAGAAGAGCAAGCTCACGGAGGCACCGTGGGGGACTTTACTTTTCTAGGGAAACACTGTGGCCTGTGTTGGACATCACACAAACTACTAGCTGGTGGGAGTCCATAGCTTCAATATGAGTCCTCTGGGTAACATATCTTTGCAAAGCCGAGTATTCATTGGTTACTGGTATTGATAAAAAGCAAGTATCACAAAAATCAATGTGGAAAGTAAATGAGGTTGGTGCTATATAATCTGATTCCAAGATTTAAGAAGTTCTGCAGTAAACACAGGTTATGCTCTTAGGACATAAATAACTTCTCCACTGTGTCCTGTTGATGGCTGGTTGAGTAAAGTAAGCTGGTACTGTCTCTGAGAAGCCTTGTTCTGCCTCCTTTCTCCTTTCCACCCTTTCTTTCTTCCTCCCCAAATGACTCAAAAGGTTTGGGGGCTTAAATATCCTCAGCTTTTCATCTGAATAAATGTAATGCATTTGTGCTCTCTCTGTCTGGGTCCTACGATGGAGGGGACGCCACTCCTAGTCTTTGCTATCGTGGTTTATTTAACACTTTTAATAGGCAGTATTTCCTCCTCTAGACAGTGAAGAACAAGTAGAGGAAAGAAAGGGAAATATAAAGGAAGATTTCTTGGTGCCCACCCTCCTTAACTGGCAATGTCAACCATTTCTAGAACTGCATGATTCATCTTCATATAAAAAATATTAATAGCTTATTTACTGAGCACTTAGTATGTGTCAGGCATTATAAATGCATGACATAGATATATCTCATTTAGTCTGTACCGTGATCTCAGGAGGCAGGAATTATATCACTGTCCTTCGGTAGGCAGAGAGAATAAAGCTTGGTGTAAACATCTTACCCAATGTCACAGACCTAGAAAACCGAACAGCCAAGTCTCAAACATAGGCCTCTGTGTCTACTGTCACAACGCCATGTCTATCCCACCAGCTATTACAGAGCATGGCGCTCTATGGGCAATAAATGTAGAAAGAAATAAGTTGGTTGAAATTGGGTACAGAAACTTCTGCACATATAAGTGTAAAAAGGCAGTGATAATGTGGAGTTCCTGCTGTGGTGCAGTGGGGTAAAGGATTTGGCAAAGGTCACAGCTGCAGCTTAGTTTCAAGACCTGGTCCAGGAACTTCCATATGTCATGAGTGTGGCCATGAAAAAAAAGGTCAGTGATATGAAAACACAGACACTGGACCTTACTTGGCAATAACACTGAGTGTAGACGTATCCTTTCTGTTATTTGACAAATGTTACTGAGCAGCAATGGGCCAGGCTTGGGGTGGTGGACGGGTGATACAGACACAGTCCCTGCTTTCTGAAATGTAAAGTCCAGTAACAGTCAAGAAAAGAGTTACAAATTATGATAATGGCTATGAAGGAAACAGAAAATCTAATAGAGACTAATGCAGGGAGAAAGATATCTGGTTTTAGGCTGGGTGGTCTGAGGAGATGACAACTAAGTTGAGATAGGATAAGAAGCCAGCCTTTAGAAAGAAGGGAGGGTAGGGGGAAGGAGAGAAAGAAGTGGGAATGGGCAGAGGAAGGAGAGAGAAACTCAATCCACTCAGTGATTAAAAGTGTGTCCAAGCCTTGAGGTGAAAAGATCTTAAGATCTTGGCATGTTGAAGGGACTGAAAATAAAGAATGTTCTCTACAAGCCTTTTAAGGGGGTCCCATATAAGCCTGACACATTCCTCTTACATATATACTCTTTTATACCATAGAGAGAGAGTCCAGTGCCTATTGCACATCTTTATTTTAATGTCCCATAGACTTCTCAAGCCCAACATGTTCAAAACTTAACACTTCTTCTTCTTCCAAATCTATTCTTCTTTTTTTTTTTTTTATGGCTGCACCTGCAGCATATTTAGGTTCCCAGCCTAGGGGTCAAATCAGAGCTGCAGCTGCCGGCCTACATCACAGCCACAGCAATGCAGGATCTGAGCCATGTCTTTGACCTATGCTGCAGCTCACAGCAATGCCCTGATCATTAACCCACTGAGCAAGGCCAGGGAATCTGCATCCTTATGGATACCAGTCAGGTTCATTGCTGCTGAGCCACAATGGGAAATCATAAATCTATTTTTTTCTGTCTCAATAAATGGTTGGCTCCAATCACCTAGTTCCTCCTGTCAGCAGCTTTAGTGTCCTCCTGTTCCCTCCCCCTTTTATTTTCCCTCAGTTTAATGCATTACCAATTCTTATCTCCAAAACACATTCTGAGTATTTTCTTCTCTCTTATTACTGTCATCACAGCCCAAGCCCTTACTGACTCTCAGATTCTTGCAACGGCTCCCACACTGGTTTCTTCTACATTTCCCCCATTCAACCATTTCTCTACAGTGCAGCTAGATTGGTCTTTGAAAAATATAAATCCAATCAAATTATTCCTGTGCTTAAAAGAAAAACAAATAAAAGACACATGGGTTGGAAAGGGAAAAATAAGACTGCCTCTATTCACTGAAGACATGATCATTTACATAGACTGAATCTACAAAGATGCTCCTAGAACTAATAATTAAGTCTAACAAGCTTGCAGAATGCAACGTTAAAATACTAAGACCAATTGTATTTCTATATATTAGCAAAGACTGATTGGAAATTTAAAATTTAAGAAGTATCACACAGTAACATTCAAAAATATGCAACAGATATATTAAAAAAACATACAGAATCTGTATGCAGACAAATACAAAACACCAATGAAAGAAAGATATCAAAGAGGACCTAAATAAATGGAAAGATGTACCATGCTCATGAATTGGAAGATTCAATATTGTTAAGATGTTAATTCTACAGATTCAACATAATCATAAGCAAAAAGTTGGGATTTATGTTTTATTTATGTTTTGATAGACAACCTGATTCTAATATTTATATGGAAATCCCAAGATATCAGAACAGCCAAAACAAACAAACAAAAAAGGTTGGAGAACTGGCACTAACTGATTTCAAGGCTTGGCATAAAGTTTCAGTAATCAAGACAGTATTGTACTGGTGAGCAGAGAGACACAGAGATCAGTGGAACAGAAGAGACAGCCCAGAAAGTAAATCCACAGTTATAAGGTCAACTGATATTTGATATAGGTACAAAGGCAATACAATAGAGAAAGAATAGTCTTTTCCTCAAAAGGGGCTGGAACAATTGGATATTCCCATGCAAACTGATGGACTTCAACCCCTATCTTTCACCTTACACAAAATTTGCTCAAAACAGAAAATACAACTAAAACTATAAAATTCTGCTCTGCTCTGAAGTTACTGTTAGAAGAATGAAGAGACAAGACACAGATTAGTATAAAATATCTGCAAATAACATATCTGACAAAAGACTTGTACCCAGAATACATATAGAACTCTTAATAAAACTTAATAACAAGAAAACAACACAATTAAAACATGGGCAAACAATCTGAACAGACGCTTCCCCAAAGAAGGTATATAAGCTTTGCCATGAAATAAGCACATGAAAATATGCTGAACACATCCTTAGTCATAAGGAAAATGCAAATTAAAATCAGTGCAATATGACTATGCACCTATTAGCATGTCTAAAATAAAAAAATACTGACAATAAGAGTTCTCATTGTGGCATAGCGGAAACAAATCCGACAAGTGTCCATGAGGATGTGGGTTCAATCCCTGGCCTCGTGCAGTGGGTCAGGGATCTGGCATTGCTGTGAGTTGTGGTGTAGGTCACAGACACGGCTCAGATGCCAAGTTGCTGTGTCTGTAGCTGTGGCCAGCAGCTACAGCTCCGATTCAACCCTAGCCTGGGAACGTCCATATGCTGTGGGTGCACCCCTAAAAAGCTAAAAAAAAAACCAAAAAACAAAAAAAACACAAAAAAACCCTGACAATATTAAGTGCTGATACCAATGCCAAGCAACTCAACTCTATAATATACATTGCTGGTGGGAATAATAGCATAACCACTTTGGAAGGCAGTTTAGCAGTTTCTTTATAAAGTTAAACATACATTTACCAAAGAGCCAGCAACCCCACTCCTAAGTATTAACCATAAGTAAATGAAAACATGTTTGCATAAAAACCTGAATATAAGTGTTTGCAGTAGTTCTACTCACAATCACCCCAAATTGGAAACAACACAAATGTCCTTCAACTGGTAAAAAGATAAATTTTGGTACAGCCTTACAATGGAGTACTACCCAGCAATAAGAACTATTGATAAACTACTGGTAAATATAATAACGTAAGATGAATTTCAAATACAGTATGCTAATTTCAAGAAGTTAGATTTTAAAAGCTATATAAAGTATGTGATTCCATGTACATGACACCCTAGAAAAGGCAAAATTATAGGACCAGTGAATGTGATTTGGGAGTGGGAGAAATGGTTGATTACACAGGGGTGTCCTGAGGAATTCTGGGGGAGATGATGGAATTGCACTAAATCTGGATGCTAGTGGTAGCTTCACCTGCATGCATGTGAACTATATACTCACAGAACTATATACCAAAAGGAATGAATTTGCTGTATGTAAATTTTCAAAGATGAATTTAAAACAAAAAAGAAGAAAAATATTAAAATGCTTACTTTAAAAAAATAAATTATGTCATTCCCTTATCATTGGCTTCCCATTACAGATCATTAAATGACATAGCTCCTGCTCATCTTTCTAAATTCTTCTTTCACTTTGTTTATCATTATTTGTAAATACAGGGTTTTTTGGTTATCTATTTAATATCCGTTAGCCAGAAGGGTTACTAATTACTGGGTACTTACCAGGTGTTGACTACTGTTCTAAGTGCTTTACATGGCTTAATTTATTTAATCCTCACAACAACTCTGGAAGTCTCCTTGTTTTTACAGATAGAGAAGTAGAGGCACAAAGGAGTTAAGGAATTTGATTAGGGTCTCATAGCTCCCAGGAGGCCCAAAAACCAAAAAAACAAAAACATATCATATTCCTATTAGGTTTTATAATACAGTGTCCAATTTAATCTGTAAACAAATCCAATGAGATTTCCAGATGTGGAAACTTACATCCAGAGAGTTAAGTAACTTGCAGAAGGACACACAGGTGATTCATTTTGGTATCAAAATTCAAATTATAGATCTCTGTGAGTCAAACAACAACAACAACAACAACAAACCTGTGCCCTTCTTTTCCCTAAGAATCTATGCTCTAGGTTGAAAAACTATTAAAGGAGGCAAAGGTAGACTGCACTTGGGGAAGATTTTACTTCTTGTGTAATAAACTGTAATTTTAAGTAATTATTTCCAAGGATTGCATTCCACTGGGGAGAGCCTGTGGATGGGAGACAAGTGATGTGCGACAGATGAAGGGCGGGAGAACATAACATGCTGGCTTGAACCAAGCACGATGTCTATCAAGCTTCTTTTTCTTTACTTTCTAAATGCCCGCCATGGTGACCTGTGTCATCTCTGCTGTTTGCTATTCCCGTTGCATGAGCACAAACTACAAATCACAGAAAATTGCAGAATTTCTCAATCATTAAGGATTTACAATAGGTTAATTTTAAAATGGGTTGTACTTCACAGCTGCAAAGCTTTTGTCTGATTTCTCGACCAAATGAGAAGCCATTATTGGACTGAAGACCTTTCCATGGGTGTGGCCAGCACCAGGAAAAGGTCATGTGAGCAGAACAGGCAGCTCTGCCAGGTAAGGTGAGATAATGGTAACCCGCGCTCACTAAACAGAGTGCCAAGCTCCACAGCACCATGTATCACTCTGTTTATACCAAGCATGAAGAGAATTCTAAGCAGATCGTGGGTTCAGTGCATGCTTAGGATAATAAAAACGATATGCAACCAAGAAAAACTTTTACAGTCTATAGGCATACCTTGTTTCACTGCACTTTGCTTTATTCAGCTTCACAGATAATGCTTTTTCACAAATTGAAGGTTTGTAGCAACCTTGCTCTGTCGGATAATGGTTAGCATTTTTAGCAATAAGGTATTTTTAAATTAAGGTGTGTAGTTTTTTTTTTTTTAAGACATAGTGCTATTATTACACACTTAATAGACCACAGTTAGTGTAAATATAACTTTTTGAGGGGCCATACCCACAGCAGGCAGAGGTTCCAGGGCCAGGGATTGAACCCATGCCACAGCAGTGACCTGAGCCACAGCAGTTCCTTAACCTGCTGAGCCGTCAGGGAACTTCCTACACAACTTTTATACATGCTGGGAAACCAAAAAATTCATGTGACTTGCTTTATTGCAATATTTGCTTTATTTCACTGGTCTGTCTGGAACCAGATGTGCAGTATCTTTGAGGTCTGCCTGTACCATATATGAGGGGAGGAAGCTAAAATGTTTATGTACCTCTAACATTTTTCTTTCTAAATAGTCATAAGTACAATGACAGACTTAACTGATGTTGCTTTTTTAAAAGACGTTTGTCTCACAGCCAA
Source organism: Phacochoerus africanus (assembly GCF_016906955.1). Taxonomy (NCBI): domain Eukaryota; kingdom Metazoa; phylum Chordata; class Mammalia; order Artiodactyla; family Suidae; genus Phacochoerus; species Phacochoerus africanus. The sequence continues at coordinate 56,802,755 of NC_062545.1, forward strand.
TGCAAATAATTCATAATGCATATGTTTGTTAGAGAGAATTTGGTAAATGATCTATCTACTCTAGTAACAAACACCTAACTTAAAATCATTTTAATGATCATTAAATATCATCAGAATATGATGATCCAGTTTAGAATACACTGGATCTAATGCCTGAGCTAGACAATTTATTAAGGACTTTCCAAGGACTGCTAACAATTTGGATCCAACAATGTTCATTTTTTATGGAGGTTCCCAGGCTAGGGGTCTCATCAGAGCCAGCCTACACTACAGCCACAGCAAGGCAGGATCTGGGCCGCATCTGCGATGTACACCACAGTTCACGACAATGCCAGATCCTTAACTCATTGAGCAAGGCCAGGGATCGAACCTGAAACCTCATGGTTCCTAGTCAGATTCATTTCGGCTGCACCACAACAGGAACTCCTCAACTCTACCCTTTTTATAGGGACCTCAAGAGAACTGTCCTCCAGCTGGATCCACCTGGCATGTGGCAATAAACCCAAATGCTACACAGTAAGTGAAGATATCCTTCCTGTTCTGCCAACCACTTAAAGAAGGGGGGAAAAAGAAGAGAAAAAAAAAAAAAAAAAAGGCTGACATTCTTCCCCTTTGATCATCTTCCCGAGTAAACCCTTTTCTTTTAAATGACTTGACCTGCTCTAGCAGCACTAACAGGCACCGGCACTAACAGGCACCAAAGCCCAACGACCCACAACACCTCTGAATCATTAGCTTTGAGACACAGGACTCCTCAGTTTAGAGATAATGCTCTTGTGGTGACTGGGACCCATCTGATCACACAGAGCTTTCCAGGATTCCCTGCTTACAAGTGGGCCCCTCGGGTCAGGGCAGACACTCACTAAGCACTCTGGACCACACAGCTGCAACCTGCCTTCAGTGTGTCTCATCGGCCATGTAGACTCATTCTTTCACCCTCAGTCATGCACACTGCATCCTCTTTTTATACATGCTTTCTCAACAACTACATTTCTTCTTTAAGAAAGAAATTCTGGACTTACTGACAAAGGCATTACACAAATAGAGAGTGACAACACACTGCTCGGAATCCTGGGTATTCTGTTTTGTGTCTCTCTGTGCCCTTTGAGTGATATTCACAATGGATTTATTTAAATCTGGCTCAGCAGCTCCAGGTTTTGAGGGATAACAAAAACCACTCGGAAGAGGGTGAAAGTTGGAAAATGATTACAATCTGCATCAGATGTCACAGTCCCTAAGTACCTTCCTCAAAAAAAAGTCCTCCCCCCCCCAAACACATTACAGGTTTTTTCCCCAGAAACACATTACAAATATTTTGGAGTCAAGAGGAAACCCAGAGACCATCAGATCAAACACTTGTATTTTGAAATATCCAAGTACTACACTGCTTCCCCCCCATTTTCTCCATTAACTAGGGTACTGTTATGGGTATGAACATTCATGCACTGCGGAGGCTATAAAGCCAGGAGAAACAGCAAATTCATTATTTTGGTAACATACTCAGAACTAACTTAATGTTTTTACCTAAGATATTTATTTTCATTCAGAGATATTTACTTTTAAAATTACTGACTGAGATGTTTTCCCTTGATGGGGAAGGGGAGGGAGCTAAGAGTTTTTGAACTGGTTTGTAACCAGCACTTTGCGGGGCACCTAATATATATTATTACCCTTTTTAAACTAATAAGGAAATTAAGGATCAGAGAATTTAACCCATTCTTTCAGGCTGTGTTTGGATCTAGAGCTCTATTTCATATGGACGCTTAGAAATATCCAGGAAATTCAATATGCTGGAGGAAAAGAAAAATTTTATTACTGTTCACTCCTAATCAAGAAATGACTAAATAACTAAACCAAAGAGCTAATGGAGTATTCTTTGCAGTCACCATAAACTACAGGTGACATGTGGCTTGCGCGAGGTCATGTTAAGTTTGATGTAGTATAATCTTCTAAAACAAATAAGAAACAGAGGCTGCTGCATGTGAGAAAAACGAACAAAAACAAGCAAACAGACTAAAAACTCACCAGCCTCCAGTGCCATGCGGTGGCTAATCCCAGGGTGGAGAAAAGAGGCCTGGAAAGAAGTTATAGGAGGAACAAAGTGGGAGGAATCTCAAAAGTGGGTAGAGGAAAGGATGTAGATAAGGAGACAAAGGAGTGTCCTCAGCCACGGCTGTGAAATGAAGATAAAGCGCTTTCAGCTGAGTAACAGACAACAGAGAACGATATCAGTGATGATTAGAGCTGTTTAAATTTTCAGTGGGCTCCAGTGATTTAAAACAGTCTTTTCCGTCCTGGCAACTGGTTTATCTGCTTTTATTTTCAAACTCGGTGGGGAGAAAAGGATCTTTGCAAAGAATTATGCATGTATGTAAAATGCACAAAAATATCATTGTCTGAAGATTTCTACACTGAGAAGTCTCTGATTTTTGAGGGGTCAGAACTGCTACAATTCACAACCCCTGAAGCTTATGTGTGGAACCAGATTAAGTTTCTCATTTTGTTCCCCCTCTCCCCCACCTCCACACTCCATTCAGTTTTTGTTCTAGTCCTGTCCTGGCAAGGATAATGGCAACATCTCCTGGTGGGAATAAAAAACAAAAGTCAAAATTACATGGGCAACCCCACCCCCACCATCTCTGGCTAGTCCCCGCTCAGCTGCTCTTATCAAGACTCCAGTTAAACTATTCTGAATCAGGCAGCTGTGCTTAACCTATTAGAAAGGAAATTATCTTCTGGGCTACAGCACTAAAGTACTTGGAATTAAGTCAGAAGATAAACAAAGTAGGTGGCTTTTCACCTGTCCTCTAAAAAGTACTTAGCACAATCTTTAGTTCTTAATAAAAATAACATACTAGGTAAGTGGCTTGCTTAGTAGCAGTGCTTTGAAATCATGTGCCAGAGGATATTCTCACACCAGTGTGACTCCCTCTAACTTTGGCTAAGTCGGCTCAGCTCCATGGCTATAAGAAACCACTAAGTTGAGACTCTGACGATGCTCCTCCTGTCAGGGCCAGGCTGTGCCAGTGCCAACTTTCAGGCCAGGACACCTGCCACCCCACGCTCCTGAGGTGCACTGTTGAAACCAGTGGCACACTTGCCACATGAGGGTCTGCTCTGGCCAAATGACAATGCAGGAAGGATATCTGGGGCAGGGGGGAGGGGTCATTCAGAACTGGAGTGTTGGAAAGTAGAGTAACAAGCTGAGAACACTCCATCATCTGTTTTGCTTCACCTCCTGGTACTGCTCTGTGCCCAGAGGCTCCAAATCATCACGGCTTTAACTGCTGTGCCACCACACTTCAGATGTTATCATTATCATTTACCTTTTTGCTTTTGAAATATTCCAGGAACAACAAAATCCTACCCACCTAACTGGTGCTAAATTTACATATAGTCATGCTTCCCCTGCTCTGGTATTAAATGGACATTCTAGTCCTCTTCTGCCCTGAGGAAAGGGGATAAGTACCTGCTTGGGTTTCACCAGGAAATAAATGCTCTGTAGCGCCACTTCAGAGCCTGCTGATGGCAGAGCAAACAGCTGAATTTAACCCCAAATTAATCATGAAATATGAACGCCAACTTAAACAGGTTGGCAATGATTTGGTAAGTTAAGGGAAGTGGCAGAGTGAACTGGGACTTTTTTTTTTTTTCAATCTGACATGATAGAAGGAAAAGTAGCTCATTCTTAGTTACATTTCTTTTTGCCTTTTCTTTTGGCTTTAATAACTTTTTAGAAATCAAAATCCAACAGAGAACAATTATGTTAATAATGCCAAGAAATCTGTTTGCTTTGTTAAATTGAGCTTCAAAAGCACTTCAATTGAACATACATTTGTGATTACAAGTAATGCCTATTCTTATATCCATTTAAAATGTTTACTTTATTACAGCTTATTATAAATGTGAGTCTGAAATGCAGCACCATGGCTGCTCAATTTCCAGGCTACAATCTTATGATAATCACATGAAATGTATTCATGTGTCAACAGAACTGCCTAACAATGCCCCAAATGGGGTTGTTCACAGTGCTGGGTTTTGACGGCCGCATGGTTCTAGGCTCCAGGATGTTCAGAAACTGCTACAAGCAGAGAGCTCTTTGAGAATTTTAACTGAGTTTGTAACATGTACTATTTTTTGCTACACTTGGCTCAGTTTAATTACTATGATCTCAGAAGATAACTGAGCTCCTACAAGAAAACTGACCCCAAATATCCAATCATATGAATAGGATAAGGTTCTACTGCTTTATCTTATGGCTGGAGTCTCTTTTTAGACAGCCTTCAAGTACGGGGGTGGGGTGGAGTGGGGGGGGGTGAAAGTGAAGAATCCTTCTGTACTCGACACTCCCTACTGCATGCAGGGATAAAAGGTACCCAGAAGATACCTTCTGTCATCCTGGAATGTCACAAAGGAGTAAGGGAACACATACAATAAATGCAGACCCAAGAAATGGACGTGGATAATGGCTCTAGAGGTGCCCCTCCCTCCCCACTACTGGTTTCTCTGCACACCCACGCCTTCTTCACTCTTGTGACAAGCAGCCCATAGAACTGCCCAGTGTAAGGGTTGAAATCTCAAGAAACATTTTCTCAACTCAGCATTTTTTTTTTTTTGAGGCTCTACTAAGCAGGTGCCAGGCCAAGTGCCTTTGCGCTCACTGTTTCATTCACAAGATCTGTTTGCATGCAGGGGACCATTCACTCTTGAGAGGGAGGATTAAGCATGTAGTGGCAGGAGCCAGAACCATGGGGGAGTAAGATCTATTCTGTGCTTCACCCTTTGTTCTTCCTCTGAAGACCACCTCGAAATTGCTAACAGGTCTGTGCAAATACTCAACTTGAAGACAAATCACTTTTTACATTCAACTGCTTTAGAAAGAGTACCAAGCCCAGAATTGTGGCTGGAAGGGAGCCTAAGAGCCCATTTAGGCCAAATCCCTTTTTAAGCTGAAAACACTGACGTTCACAGAAAGCCTACAATTTGTCCAAAGCACACACCTCTGTAGGGGCAGAAGCAGAATGAGGCTCTGGACTTGTGGCATTTCAGTCCAGCACAGTGACCCTCTGGTTTACAAAACAATCCTTCCATCACCAAAATGGATAACTTTGCAGGCCAAATTCTTACTTGCAGTCATCTAAATGTCATCAAAGAGGAGAAAAATGTGTGACCCAGTTTATCTAATGAAAGCAAAGTAGTTTATATCCCTACCTACTACATACACACACACACACACACACACACACACACACACACCACAGAGAGGCACGTGCAACACGCAGGTACACGTTTCACAAAATAATTTATATGCTTACTTGGTGCACTCTGTTGGACTTCCCGTGTGGTTTGCAGCATAACTTGGTGCACCTTGCTGCTTTTTCTTCTATTTTCTTTTATTACCACAAAAAACAAACAAAACTGGTTGAGAGCCACTAAACTGCTCTCAAGACCAACCACCAAAGTTAGAAAAAAGCCTCAGAGTATACTGAGACAATAATGAATTAATTTCAAACAAGGAAGGAGGGAGGCATTTTACCTTTTCTAGTCTTGAGCTATATAGAAAATGGAGGCAAGCAACTCTCAGGACAGCAGGCTAGAGCCACCTCCTGGCTTCGTCGCCCTCCCCATGTGCTCTCCTTCCGCAGATGCGGTGAGAAGGCTGCCCAGGCTAGGCACACGGTCATCCATCTCCCCCACAGTTCCTCTGATGCAACATGCCAGCAAAGAGGAGCTGACACCTGATTTTAATTTAAAAATTTCAGATGACCTTTTTTGGGGGGGGGAACTGAGCCTGTTTTTTCAGCTCCTGAAACACCACGTGATATATTATTTCAGAGTATAATTTCTTCCTTCTGTTTATAGTCTCCCCCATTAGAGGGTAAGCTCCTTGGGTCCTCATTCTGTTCGCCGACAGATCACACTAAACATATAATAGGTACCCAATAAATGTGTTTAAAAAAGTGTGATGAACATTATACAAAGACATTATAGAAATGACATCGGGTTTCAAAACATTCCAGCCATCAGTAAATGATGTTCCGCCCCTGGACTATCGGGTGCTCCTATCCTCCTCTCTTTCCCTCTGGCTACCCACCTCATTTTCACCAGGATCACTTTCTCTGGGAAGTCTGCTCTGTCTCCACAGATTCTCTGCTTCATTGATATGCTCTCATAGGACCTTATTCTTCCCTTATCTTAGAAAAACAGCCTACTGAATTCTCTACATCTTCAACTTGACAATAGGCTCCATCAGGATGGGGCTTTATTTATTTATTTATTTCTGGTTTTGACTGGCATATGGAATAATACAATGCCTCACACAAAGTATGTGCTCCATTGAGTTTTTTGCATGCAAGTATGCATTAAAATTATGTACTGCTGACCTGAAAACAAAACCAAACCAAAATAGGAGTTCCCACTGTGGCTCAGTGGTAGAAATGACTAGTATCTATGAGGATGCACGTTAGATCCCTGGCCTCGATCAGTGGGTTAAGGATCTGGCGTTGCCGTGAGCTGTGGTGTAGGTCACAGACATGGCTCGGATCCTGCGTTGCTGTGGTTGTGGTGTAGGCCGGCAGCTGCAGCTCTGATTTGACCCCTAGCCTGGGAACTTCCGCATGCCACAAAAGTGCAACCCTAAAAAGCAAAAAACAAGCAAGCAGAAAACAAAAAACAAATCCAAAACAGATTAAACCCAACCTAATGACACAGTCTTATGAGTAATTAATAGCTGGATTAACCACAGCTTTCTTAGTAGAAGCCCTTTTAAACCATGCTGCCATATAAAATTAGGCTTCTCCTTTGTAGATGTAAGTACGACTTCCAGTGAAAGAGAAAGGAGAATGTCAGCTATTGGGGAGAACTGAAGGGGGAATCAGAGAGGAGAAAGTAAGCAAGCAAACCACCTAAAATGCATTTTTATGTCAGATGGAAAACAAACATACAAAATGGTTAAGGCATCCCACTGCATCATATTCATCATAAATCAAGAATTTTCTGCTTCCTAAAACCTGAAAGATAATGATGCATCCACCCAGTATTTACCAATATTGTTCACAGGAGGAAAAAAGATAAATGTATCTATCATTCCTTTTTGCATCAAGTATACAAATAGGAGAAGCACTAGATAATACATACTGTAAATATGCAAATTTTAAATAATTCATTTACATAGCTCTACTGATAGGAACTCAAACGTCTTTTTTTTTTTTGTCTTTTTTCGTTTTCTAGGGCCACTCCTGAGGCATATGGAGGTTCCCAGGCTAGGGGTCTAATCAGAGCTGTAGCCGCCAGCCTCCGCCAGAGCCACAGCAATATGGGATCTGAGCCGCATCTGTGACCTACACCACAGCTCACGGCAACGCCAGATCCTTAACCCACTGAGCAAGGCCAGGGATCAAACCCACAACCTCATGGTTCCTAGTCGGTTTTGCCAACCACTGAGCCAGGACGGAAACTCCAGGAACTCAAACATCTTTATAAACATTAACCCTTCACATTCTCGTGAGCTAGTTTTGCAAGATTCCTATTTCAAACAGTGACTTAGGACCCATGTAAATAAGGATAAATTCAAAATAATTTCTGCCTTCCTGTCTGCCACTCTAAAATGAGCCTACATTTTCTTCTTACAGTAATTTTCCATGAATTTTCCACACTAAATCTTAAGAAAGATCTCTGTCAAAATTCTCACCAAATCTGCACATAGTAGGATCAGCAAATTGTCTCCAAAAAATAGGACTTGCCAAGTTAGTTCAAGGTAGTCTCAATAAAAATATTCAATAGGATTACTCAAAGTTGAAAGGCTACAGACCAAGAAAAGACATTCAACCAGCCACTGAGAGTCTGCCTTTAGTGTACAAAGGGTTGGCTTCGAGTGGCTAATAATCTATCACTTTATTAATGATCCAACAGAGGACTTAATGAATAGCCTATTAATAAAATCTAAATTCAAATTTGAAAGTTCTCTTGAATATCTTTTAGGAAAAGCAATATAATGAAACAATCTTAGAGGAGGTAGTTTTGAAAAAAAAAATACAGAAAATATAACTTGGAAAAAATATAAAAGATAAAGTCCTAGTAAATATTTACTATGTAAGGGAAAATGGAAAAGGTATAATCACCATGGAGAAAGAAATGACAGTAGACAGATTATTAGAAAAAGATTTAAAATGAGACATTCCATTATTTTTATATACTATTGTTTTTAACAGAAGCAGTCATATTACTGTAGCAGGAGGTAGAATTTTGGAGGAAAGACTCTTGAAGGAAGAAGAACTATCCTACTGATGGATGAAGAATTGGGGTTAAGTTTGAGTAGTTTGCTAGGCTTTTTTTCCCATCCTTCTCTCTATATTCACCCAGAAACTACAAAATGCCTAAATAAAGTAATAGGGACAAAATAAACACAGAAGCATTCCTTACTTTGTTTTCTCTATTTGGGGTGTGTGTGTGCACACATACTTGCAAGTATGTGTGTATGCATATGATGCATACATATATAATGTATATTTTTCTTCAGATTTTAAATACCAAGTCCAGAGCTTCTAGAAAGCATGTAACTGAAATTGCATACAAAAAAAAAATGTAGACAGAATAAAAAATTAAACCTTGCAGTTGAGGCTAGGATAGGAATAAAAGCTCGTCTGTCATTATTGAACCTTTCAAAGCCTAGAGAGAGGAACAAATCCCAGCCCTCAATAGACATATATACAACAGCCTATGCAGTCAGAAAATGACAGATTCAGGAAAAGAAACTGCATTCTTGATTATCAGCCCTGCAATCTTTCCTCTACATCGCACTGGCCAACATATAATTTAATCACTTGGATGTATGTGATTATTTTTATTTATAGCCTCCAGATCTGCAGATATAGAACTTGCGATTTCTAGTACTTACTCTATCTGAAGACATATCATAGATTTCACCCTCTCCTGCTCTTTGGAATGGGAACAGAGACACATTCTTCTTTTTAAGAGTTATAGCTCATTTGCACAACAAACATTTTTTTTCAGCTCATATTATTGTGCAATCATATTCTAATGAGTCCACAGAGCCTTCCTTACCACCACCCAGGGGAAGGTAGACGAGAGGACATTTGTATCAGAAAGGGACCGACCACCATTCCCCTAGGCTGGACTTTGTGTAGCACCAACCTGCAGAATGAGGAGGACAGACTTAGCTGTTTCTGATAAATGCATATGTCTCTGATATGTCCATTGTTGAGCTTCTTAGAGTAGATCCAGTTTTTTCAGGAGAGTTAGCATGGCTGCAGCATCTTATAAGCCTAACTTACTCTGCTCTATAAGGAAGACGTTTTAGAAGGATTCTAATTTAGCACTGCTAATTAATATATCACCTTTTGGTAAATGAGATCAAATTTATATGGAAAAGAAGACATACTTTACCCTGAGGTCACAGATAGTGTTTACAAGAGTCAGACAGCTAGTCACAGAAAGTTTAAAGCTTATTTTCCCTGTCTCCAAAGCTCTTAACCATGTAATCTGAATAGAATTCTCAAAAAATTTTTATTTTGTTTGACTTTGAATATTTTCACCTTTCTTTTTTAAGTCCTTAAAGTCAAATACTTTTAAATGACTCTATTTTTGTTTTGGTTAAAAAAAGAAAAACTAGAAAGAATGCTAGACATGACTTACTGAAAAACCATATTTTTAATTAAAAAAAGTTTTAAGACAAAGACAAGAACCCCAAATCTCATACTCAATTCTGAGCTCCTTCCAGCATACCAGACTGTTTCCTTTTTACATCTTCAGACAATCACATAGCATGCAATTTAAAGATAGTTCTGTATGGTACCTTCCTCATCTTGCTAGATTATTGACAAAATTTAGGAAAGAGAATGACAAAAGAATATAAGGGACTGCAGAGTGGTAGACTAGATCAAAATCCTGACTCCAGTGCTTCTGATACACGTACATCATGCTCTGTGCTGCACAAGCCTTCGGCTCCATTCTACACAGCTCTATGCTCTTCAATTTTTAAGCCTTGCAACCTGGAGCGCAATGCTAGGAATCTGCCAGATGGTTGCCATGGGGCCTCAATGAGTTAACCTATGTAATTTATTTGGTAGACATCAGGGGGCGCACTTCTGTTAGCCTGCCTTCCTGTTATTTCCTGGAGTTACTCTGCACTCAGTTTAGGTTAGGAAAATATGATAATGTATTACATCAACAGAAGAAGTTTTCCTCCATTATATTTATGTTAAGTTCCATTTTAAAGAATAAGAAAATAAAATTAAATGAAGACACTTAAACCCCATGCAGGTGACCCTGACTTATTCAATACATGCTTCATTGAATTTGCTTTATATAGCATATATGTACTTTTATACAGCATAAAACTATTAATGGCAGTATATGAAGGCAAATAATTGACTATTTGGTTTATTTTCATTCTATTCATTGCAACCTGAATTGGAAAAGGCTGGCTATTCCGTGGGCTTTTTTATAAATTAAAAGCAAAGTGATACCTGGCTTTGAAACAATATCTTGAGTTCAAAATCAAAACGTCTCCTTAGCTAGAATCCTCCTTCACAGATGTGAACTCCAAGCACAGCCACGTGCTTTACTCTTTTAGGAGAGGTGCCTCAAGTCTGGGGCAGCCCAAATTCCCTATTACAAACATCCAGAGAAACATACCTGTGGTGTTAGTTATCTGTCCACTCTATCACAATTCCTCACATGAAAGAAAAACGTACAAAGAAAGCATATCGGAAGATCCTAATAATCTGGATCCCAAGGTGTTAAAAGAATAAGGCGTCTGTTTGTAATGGCTCATTAATGCCTTGGGGAAGGAAGAATGGGGGTAGAAGGAAACAACATTTTTAAACTAATTTTTATAAGCCTAGTATTGTGCTGGGTACTTTATCCACACTACCCTATAGAATTCACACAGTAATTCTAAGAAGCAGGTTCTGTCATTCCCATTTTATAGATGTAAAACCAAGGTACATTAATTAGATGAAAATCTCACCAGATTTGTCTGGTTCTGAAGTTTATCCTAAGCTTCAGGGATTGCTTTTCATTGGAATGGCAAATCATCTTTGTGCATTTTAATAGATTCATGAAAAAAATTTCCATAAAGATTTCTAAAAGCTAATTATGAAAGTTAATCCCACACCCCATAAAAGCCATAAACATGTCTCACACACTAGCCTGCCACATTTCTCACAATTAAATCTCAGCAAAAAAGCACAGGAGCCAAAATAAACCAAAAAACTGAAGGGTTTTATTCTTTTGGATAAAATATACTTTTTCTCTAAGCTGCCAGATTTCTCTATTGGTTACATAGCATGAGCAATTTTCTCACAGGAAATCTCTTGTATTTATAGCAGTTAATTACTCTCTAGAATTATGATTGTCATATGTATGTGGATGGGTTTGGATTCAATTTTGTCAAAAGCTGGGAAATTAATTCATGCCTCATCCCATGCAAGCTTTATGTTTTAAGAGATTAAAAGCCACTGCAAAGACCTATTACCAGGGAATTGCTGATGACTACCCTTAATTTAAAAATCCATTAATCTACCTTTTTTTTGGATAATATAATTTCTAAGACAGTTTGTTGGCTATGCTAAGTTCAATGTTCCACCTAATTGCTAGGGAAATATCTGTTTATAGGAAATAATAGTTTTATGCTTTAAAGTTTAGACCGAAAAAAAAATTCTTATATTTTAATCATAAATGCACTGAATTAAGAGATAAAAACAGAAGATTCCAGCAAATAAGATGCTCACTAGCTTTATGTACCAAAAAGCTACAATATGCTATTTACTACACAATAACTGTTTTCTCTCAAGAGAGGAATGTAAGCAACATTTTGAAAACTTCATTTTGTTGAAATATATACCCGTCTGCTGAGCTTCTTATTTTGTACCAGCAAAAGTGAATTATGCTACTTTCGCTACTGTCAAACAAAAAAACATTTAAATGATTACCAATTCTGACATTGGCTCCAATTTTTTCAGCTGAATATGGTAATACATTTCAAAAATGATGTCAAGGCTGCCACTTTACTACAGCAAAATATTAAAACAGACTTTTGGTATCATCGTCATATTGTCATCTTTCTCTGAGGAAAAATATTGGGAACACTTTTTATTTTAGAAGAGGTGACATCTACTTCTTAATCTATACTGAGTCCCTCTGAAGCACGTGATACTATTATAATAAAGATCTCCAGCAGTTATGAGGCTTTTGCATAAGTAACCCTAAAAAGTTTAATAAGTTTCTAAGACCGCTCCTTAACACAAAGAGCACCTACTAGTCACATATTTCAGTTGACAGGATATATACTTTCTCGACTTGAAAGTATATATCCCGTATATATAAATGCACGTAAAAATATTTTTTTTAATATTTAAAAGTAAAGATAAATGCATGTAAAATCTTAAATACAGAAACCTAAGATTTCACAGGCAGTATATATCACTAACTGCCAGGTAAGTAACACAAATCATATGCCACTCCAGAAAGAAAAGATTATGTCTTCCCAGAAATTGGCCCATACCTCCCTTATGGCTCTCACTGCAGTCTTTGCTTCTGAGCTCTTTGAATACATATCTTAAGTTCCTAGAAAAGACAGACTTTTAATTTTCCACTTCTGAATCCCACCACATACTGAAAAACAGCTGGCACGTGGTAATGCTCAATCTATGTTTATTTGAATAAATGAATGTCTGATGATGAAGAGAAAGGACTTAATGAGACAGCAGTCACACTGGGGGCCAGACACTGTTCTAGGTGCTTCACAGGCATTCGCAACTTGCTGTTAGTTTTCTCTTAGTATCCCCACTTACAGATAAGGAAACTGAGGCATGGACAGAACAAACTGCTTGCCCCTACTCATCCAACCCCTTCATGCCCTTCAATCCTGGGCTTAAAAGGGACCACATTAGGGAGGTCTTCCCAACCATGAGATAAGGCTATATATGCTTGCCCTCCATCCAAATAACTCCTTTATTTTCCCCAGCATTGTGGTCATCACTGTTGAAGAACTTATTTAATCAGTGGTCTTGTCTATTACATAGCAAACTCCATGAAGGCAGGACCATGTTAGTCTTATTCACTGCTTTCATCCCAGTGCCTACCAAAGTGCTTGTCACGTAAACGGTACCTAATATATTTAAGTTTAATGACTGAGTGATGCAGGTGGCTATTAAATGTTTATTTAAAGAGTAGGTAAAAAAAAAAAAAACATTCCTGTCTTGGCACAGTGGAAATGAATCTGACTAGAAACCATGAGGTTTCAGGTTCTAACCCTGGCCTCGCTCAGTGGGTTAAAGATCTGGCATTGCCATGAGCTGTGGTGTAAGTCGCAGACGCAGCTCGGTTATCCAGAGGAACACACAACACACAGATCTGGTGTTGCTGCGGCCTAGCCTGGCAGCTACAGCTCTGATCGGACCCCTAGCCTGGGAAGCTCCATATGCCATGGGTGTGGCCCTAAGGGAAAAAAAAAAAAAAAAGAGCAAATCTGAAGTGATACTGAAGTAGTCAATGTAACTGCCCCGTAGGCATCTGAAGATTCAAACCGAAGTTGAAGAGAAGAATGAGGATGAGAGGTGAAGATTCAAGGGTCATTCAGACTATTAACGCATAGTTAAAAATGATTACAACAAAACCGTGGCATTACGGCTGACCCATTTCTGAACACATATTACTTGTATATTCAGGAGAACCCAACATTACATGTTATGATCCCCCCAAATAAAAATCCAGAAAGGGGCCTTAATTGTCAAATGAATTAAGATGAAACCATTCTTTAAGAGGCTCCTTTAATAATAATATAATGCTTCTAGGAGAGTGCCAGGGATCTGCTATTGGCATATTTCTAGATGGGTAGAAAAGCCCCCAGCTTATATTAAAGCCACTGTGGGTTTTCTTTAAGATGACCACGGTGAAGCTGAACTATACGGCTACCAGGATCAGACACCAGAAGTACTCAGGCATGAACTCTGCATTGTGGGTTCAAGCAAAGTGTCTAAATCTGCACATGGACCTAAAAGAAGCATATGGATTGTAAAGCATTCCACACTGCTGCTGCGACAACACACAAGAAAAGCCCTGCAAAGCACTGACTGACAAGAGAATAGAAGGCAGAACTGGTTCAGTCACTTTGCTTGAGAAACGTGAAGATACACATGTGTTTGGGGGAAAGTATTTTAAATTTCAAACCTGTTTTACATCACTTGGTATAGCTGTGAGTAGCAGAGACAGAGACATCAACTACTGCCACAGTGAAGAAAGGGAGACAATGGGGAAAGGCAGCAGCAGGCTCGCTGAGAAAAGAAAGCACCACAAATGAAAGAACATCATTTCTGAGCAGAATTGTTTATGCTTTTTGCCTTCTTGGCTATATTCACATTTACACAGCCAGTAAGCAGAATCACATTCAAATATTTAGGATCACGAGAGCAACGTACATAATTAAAAGAAATAAAGGGTAAGTCTGCAAGACCCTTCTAGCAAACAAAACATTACCAGCAGTGTAGCACTGTCTTCCCAAAAACATGGCAGATTTAACACCTCCTTATTAAAAAAAGAGAAAACAGGGACACAATTGCCAGTGAATGAAATACTACACTATTCCAGGGAGATGTAGAGACATCTTTAGGCCCACCAGTCAAAGGTAATGGATGTATACAATTGTGTGCCAATTAAGGTTACTGACATAACAAGTCTGGTCACCTAGTTTTCCCTAGAAATTCTGCCACTTCCAAAGTTATTGAACACCCCCCCCCCAAAAAAAAAGGAAGTAGCAAGAAATGAACCACCAGGATTTGACTTTGAGGAGTAATAGCGGACGGCAAATCACTGACCCCAAAGCATAGTAATCTTGGTCCACTTTCTGAGGCAGTAACTGGCTTAAGAGATACTAACATTTCCTGAGGTCATTGCTTTACTAAAAACCACAAACAGCCTAAGATAATACTCACAATTAAAGTTATATAAATTAGAGAACATTTCAAGAAGGCAGAGATACTTCTAATATATCAAAGGAAAATATTAACATAAATCCTTGCTTAGACAAGTTATATGGGAAATATTTCATTAAATGATGATGATGATGCCCTTTGCTATCTTATGTTTCCATAGAGCTTGCACTTTTCAATGCACTGTTGCATGAGCTGACTTCCCTTGAAACACTTGATTAATATCTCTAATGGAAAATTTAAGTTAGCAATATTTACACAAAAACAGTGTTGTTAAGGACAAAGAGAGTGGGCTTAGAGAGTCAGAAAAATCTGGGTTCCAATCCCAATTATATCATTTACTGATTGCATGACCATGGGCAAGTTATTAAACCTCTGTGTCTCAATATTTTCATCTGTAAATACAAGCGGTATTTACTTTAAGGCTGCTATAAATATTAGAAAGTATAATTTGTCCTGAGCACATAATATATGCTCAATAAAAATTATTTCTTTTATTTCTATATCCAGTACAAAGTTATATGTTACCATTCCATTTATGCCAGAGCTGTTTTTTTAAATTATCACTGATCTTAACAAAAACATCTAACTTTGGAAATAATGTCAAAAGTTGTTATTTCCAAAGGGAAGAAAGAACACATACTGAATCAGAAACATGCAGATTCCATTATTGGGTAGTATATTGCTAGAGTACAAGTTTCTGCTTCCAGATTACCATGCAGACACTGAAATGTTTAATGAAAATGATACACTATAGGAAATGAATTTTTAGATTTATGTATTATTTATAAATAAGTATTATTTATTTTTAACTCAATAGAATCCTGACGGTATGTTTTTAAAGTCACAATTTTGAAGATAATTCTCTAAAGAAAATGAATGAAACAACAGAGGATAATTATCACCTCTATGGGGAAAAAAGGTGTAATGAACTGATTTCTTTCTCACAATAAAAATCTGTAATGAACAAACTTGAACAAATCAATCTATTGTCTTTTTCTAGAATATAACTCTCCCGTGAAAACTAAGTCTAACAGGCTGGGGCTTGATCTTAACTTCTCAAGACATACAAAAAGAGATGAAAATAACTGAAATAACAACTACGGAAAGGCAAGATCTTCTGAGACTTGAACTGTCAGATTCAAAAGTACAACTAGTCACATTAAGAAAGGTTCTCCAGTGCACTCACTTCCTGTCACAAATAATAGTTCAACATGAGTGGCAACAGAACGTCAGAAAAAAACAAATAGAAACATTAATTTGAATTATTTTTATATTAGTTCTGCTTTTTTGTTTCTCTTAGAAGCAAATACTTCAAATAATATGAAATACTAAAATAAAAATATTTTACTATCTGACAGTTACGACTTTAGGAACCCAGGACTCTTGTCATTGTCCACGGCAGTGAGCATTATTACTAGTTTCTTTAGCTGAGCCTAAAGAAGCCATCTGAAATACTGATATGAAGCACCAAGAAAATGTCAGTTCTTAACGCTGAGTTTGGTTCTTACCTAAACTTTTGATGCTAAAAAGTATTAGCACGCTGCCCCCATTCCAAATTAGAAAATCTTTTTCTTTTTTCTTTTTTTTTTTTTTGTCTTTTTGTGTCTGCACCCCTGATATATGGAGGTTCCCAGGCTAGGGGTTGTTGAATTGGAGCTGGCCTACACCACAGCCACAGCAATTCAGGATCCGAGCCTCGTCTTCGACCTACACCACAGCTCATGGCAATGCCAGTTCCTTAACCCACTGAGCAAGGCCAGGGATCAAACCCAAATCCTCATGGATACTAGTCAGGTTCATTAACTGCTGAGCCACGATGGGAACTCCTAAATTAGAAATTCTTAAAGTGATCTGTACAATCTTGCTGTTGTTAGTATGTTTGTTTGTTTTTAATTCTCTAACACCAATTTACCTCTTCAACCATATCTAGTATTACTTACTTAACATAAACTTTTGCTCTTATATCCCAGGCAAAACTTTTTTTGGCCACGTCCATGTCATGTGGAAGTTCCCAGGCCAGAGACTGAACCTGTACCACAGCAGTGACCCAAGCCGCTGAAGTGATAACAACGGACCCTTAACCTCCTGTGCCACAAAAGAACTCCCCAAGGCAAGTTTTTATAGCTCTTCGCACTTTGCATCTTCTGTTTCTTAAAGTACCTGTCATCTTCCTAGACCTACAGAAGGTAAACAGAAGGACAAAGTCTCAATCTCTTTCTCTCTGACACACAGACACACACACACACACACCCTACTATTCACCTAACTGGTAGGACAATATAGTTCTTATTTCCTTTGTGAAACACACTTCAACTGCCCCAGTCCATAGTTCTTCCTCAGTTTTTGACATGTATAGCTAATTCCAAGCATCTGACACATTGCATCCCACCTTGTGTTGTCAATTACTTTTTTACCAAGAGATTTCTTCCATCTCACCAATCAGATTAGAAGTTGGGGGCAGACAGAGTATCTTATTAATCTTTATATTCCTGTCTTCGTTTTATACATATACAATTAATCGATGTTTCTTTTTGACCTGCAGATAAGTTGTGAGATACAGAATGGATAAAAGAATGGTATGTAGAGTCAAAGGAACAGGGAATTGTAAACGTTAGAGAGGAGTGGAAGTTAGGGAAAATAAGGATACAGGAGCATGGAAAAGACTGATGAAAAAAAATTACATGTGCTACAGAAGATAATAGGAAGCCACTCTTGGCGAGATATATATATATATATATATATACATACATATATTCTTTTGTCTTTTTAGGGCCGCACCCTCAGCATATGGAGGTTCCCAGACTAGGGGTTGAATTGTAGATGCAGCTGCTGGCCTATGCCACAGCCACAGCCACGCCAGATCCTTAACCCACTGAGCAAGGCCAGGGATCAAACCCACGTCCTCATGGATACTAGTCGGGTTCATTAACCACTGAGCCATGACAAGAACTCTGATACTTTTTAAATAAAAATAATTTTTTAAAAAGCAAACTGATGCAGAATAAACTTATAAAAGGTTGTGAGGGCCGGAAATAGGAAACTGAATTTACTCTAGAGAGTGTCAAGGCACCTAAAATAGAGACTATCAAGGAATAGAAGATTTGGAGGAAGAAAGTAATGTGGATTTACCTCAAGTCAGTCCCTCAAAAGAGGTGGCTGTCACTTGTCCTAGCCAACAGAACTGAGAGAAGGAGAGAACTGGCCTCAAGAAGACTGATCTATTAAGGACATTTAGGAGTTCACTAAGAATGAGAAGAATTCAAAAGAACAGACTTGTCTTAACTTCTTTTTCCCAAAATATAATTTTTCATAATTTTCATTAATTTAATAAATCATTCAGGCCAGTAAAGGCATCTGAAAATCCTCAACAGACTTGTGATTTTTTTTTTTTTAATTGTGGATAAAAATGAGCCCTATGAGAGCATGGAAGTCTCTATCTTTTAATCAGGTACAAGAGAATGGACTAGTTCATCACTGGTAGTAACTTACCCTTGCCAATATAATTTCTACCTTTTCCTTGTATGGCTCCATCTCACTCCAGAAGTAGCCACTTTGTGACACCTAATGACCTATATTATATGCATGTTACCTTATTTCATTCATCCTTTTGCTAAACCATAACCACCCTGAGAACACCTCCTTGCTTATTTTCACCATCACTGCCTTTTACATCATTCGGTTACCCTTGTGCTATGCAACCAACCTACTCATCCTGAAACTTAGAAAACATCTGTTCCTTCTCCATGCAATGCTGCTATAGTTCCTTCTGTGGCTAAAATCAGCCCTGAGTCATCAAAATGCCTCCAAGATACACTGATCTTGAAAAACATCAAAATGCTTTAATTCCAGCTATGCTCACAAGGCATACTCAACACTGAGCCAGAAAATGAGAAACTTTTTTTTTTTCATTTTTTTTTTTTAATGTATCTAGCAAAACTACCACACCTGGTTGGGAAGAAAACAAAAACAAAAAACACCAACCTCAACTATTCTCTCTGAGCTAATCAGAGCACACAAAGTCCTCAGGTGTTTTGTTTATACGTTTGATTTCTTCACAGCTGGTTCCTTCTCAAAGAAATAGATATCTAGAGACTATTTCAAATTAATAGCATATAATACTTTCACCAAATCTCTTAGATATGAAGAATTAATAAAGGTAAAATAAAAAGCATTTAATATAAAAGGTAATAAAAACAACAAGGAGGGTTGGCCCTTCCAAAAAAATGATGGCTAAGGAGAAATACACAACACAGTAAGTTCAAAATAGATGCTCTGGGAACAAAATGAAAATACTCCATAACTATATCAGAAGATATTATAATTAGAAGCCTTTTATTATCTCAGAGATTCACAAATGTTCCCAATATAAGAACTCTCAGCTCTTACTATTAACAACTTAGTCATCAACAATGACTAAGTAGCAGAGGTAAGATTATAACTTTATACTACCATTCCTTTATATGTAAATAAACCACAATGATTCTATCTTGATCCTTGCAGTAGAACCACTTCTCCTTTGGTCAAGTCATTTAGTCTAATCCATGTCTTAACTAGTAACATGTCAATTACAGGGATAATTTTGGCCTGCTATACAAACAAAACTCAGAAGGGCTTCAAGATATATATGAAAATGCCACATAAATAGTAACTAGTACACTAAATAAGTATACACTAAAATAATTCTCCACAGGAGGCAATATAATGTAAACTACCTGTTGGCATTGTAACCTTCGGTTTGTCACTCAGCCTTTTATGTCTTCCTGATCTGTAAAACTGAAAACTGAAAACTTGTAAAGTACCTACACTTTACAAGCTGTCTGAGAATTAATTAAAACAGTGCCTAGCACTTGGTGCTCAACAAATGGTGGCTATAATATTTATATTTAGTATCACCTGATAATGTTACTAACTGAACTTCGCATGCTTTTGGTTTAAACAATATGTTATCCCATTTTCCTTTTTCATGTTTTCAAATACTGACAAGGAAGAAAAAAAGATGAGATATCCAAAGAGATATCAATACGGTTGTAATATTTGAGGATAAAATGAAAAAATATATTATACATGAGGGGTACATTTAATTTAAATTTTTTTTTTCTTTTAAGGCTGTACCTATAGTATATGGAGGTTCCCAGGCTAGCCGCTGAATCAGAGCTGCATCAGCTGGCCTACACCACAGCCACAGCAACGCAGGATCTGAGCCTCGTCTGCAATGTACACCACAGGTCATGGCAATGCCAGATCCTTAACCCACTGAGCGAGGCCAGGGATTGAACCCACATCCTCATGAATGCTAGTTGGGTTCATTAACCACTGAGCCACAACGAGAACTCCCAACTTAAATATCCTTTTATACTATTTGTTTTTCAAAGCCTTAGCCTCCTTTGACAAAAAGGTTTATACAAAATTACTTTCCACTAGAAAACTGATTTTATGAGTTAAGACTTAGAAAGTTGAATCTGATTCTAAAGCACTGCAACTTATTGAAAGGAACCTCTGGACAGTCAAATAACCTAACATGTCGTTTTATGTGTCTATCCCACAAAAACTCTGAATAGATTGATTTTTTTTAAAAAAAGACTGTATATATAATTATATTCACTGATAATATTATGACTATTATCAGACTTAAATCTTCACAGAGAACAGAAGTATTTTAATATCATAAAGAACATATTATTGGAGTTCCCGTCATGGTGCAGTGGTTAATGAATCCGACTAGGAACCATGAGGTTGTGGGTTTGATCCCTGGCCTTGCTCAGTGGGTTAAGGATCTGGCGTTGCCCTGAGCTGTGGTGTAGGTCGCAGACGCAGCTCAGATCCCACATTGCTGTGGCTCTGGTGTAGGCCAGTAGCTACAGCTCCGATTAGACCCCTAGCCTGGGAACCTCCATATGCCGTGGAAGCGGCCCTAGAAAAAGGCAAAAAGACAAAAAAAAAGAAAAAAAAAGAAAAAAGGAAAGAACACATTATCTTAGCAGATGAATGATCACATGTGAAGGTATTTATTGGGTACCACAAATGTTCTGATCGGATGACACTATAGGAAGAATTTAAAATTAGTATTTAAAATATTTTAGTAAAACTGTAAATATCCAAATGGTGACTTGTATTTGCAAGGTTAAACTTAAATTTATAATGATTTCTTCAAACCATTATACTCTTATATTTCATTGCATTTAGTATAGTTTGAATTTCCTGAACTCCAAATCTGTCATTTTTACTTATTGGCAAATAATTATATAGACAGTGAAATACTGGGATAAGAAAAAAACAAACATCTACCTCATTATTTAGAAAAAACCATTTCAAGAGACAGATTTATGTGACTACATTTTTAAATTTCTGTTTTAAACAATTAAGGATCCCTCCTACCCACACCCCGAGGTATACATTTGGGACAGAAATCACTTAATAGTCTCAAACTTCTGAAGATGTTCAAGGTAGCCAGTTCAAGGCCAATTACAAATCATTGGCAACATTAATGGTCTGGTGTTATCTAGTCTCAGAGTTTCAGTTTGTTACTCTTCTCCAAGAGTCAACAAAGAGAACACCAGTCTGGAGCTTTCCTAATACCTGCGTCACAGCCATGGGACACCTGAAATGGGTCTTTGCAGCTGCCTCTGCCTTGTGAGGACCGGACAGGTCTGGAACTGTGTTTTCAAACTTTATGAGGCAAGAGCATGAGTAAATATTTCTTCTTACCTATTTGCTGGAGAAATTATTTTTCTCCTTTTGTGGGAAGAAAGTGAAATATATAACTTCTAGATGTCTAATATATAATCCAGATCAGAAACTCTGGCATTTGTCAGAAACATGACTTTAACAATAGTCATTTTAGAGATAACCTTTTATATGTACATGTTATCAATGCCTTCGAAATTCTTTTTAGAAGTAAAATATTTGTAGGGGAAAAAAACTCAGGATAAAAAATAACATTCATTTCCTTTCACCAAAATAGGATGTTCACTGCATTATAAATACTTTAGCATTGATACAATTTGCTTTTTTGAGAACATCTCCAAATTACAAAAAAAGAATTTAATCTTTTTCTCTCCAAACCACATTTAACAAGAACACAGCTTGATATGATAAATCTGGTTTTAAAAAAAAAACTAGAATATGCTAAAATGATTTCTAATATTTTTCTATAAATGTCTCACTCAAGAGAGATTGAAAGTAATTGGAATTTCCAGCTAAGAAAAATGCTAACTTTCTTAATTGGAAAATAATTTGAGGACTATAATTAAAATGTTCTCAGAATAATGTATTCACAAAATCTACATTTCAAATAAAGCTACTGATGTTAATAACAATTTACAACCATAATCTTAAATTAGAAAATAAAATTAATTTATAGTGCCTCAAAGATATCCCAACTCAAGATGTAACAGAGATCAGAAAACAAAGTTTTAAGGCAGTAAATATACATGCAATTAGAACCAGAGTTTTAAATACTCTGACAAACTTCACAGGTAAATCTTGATAGTTTAAAAACAAAAAACAAAACAAAAAAACAAGCTCCAAGGAATATAGAACAGATTTTTGTTGCCACAAGCAGGGGGTGAGGGTGGGAGAGAAATGGATGAAGGGGGGTGAAAGGGTACATGTTTTCAGTTAGAAGACAGATAAGTTCTGAGGATGTAATGTAATAGCAGAGTGACTGTAGTTAATAATACTGTACTGCCTATTTGAAAATTGATAAAGAGTAGGTCTTAAGAGTTCTCATCACAAGAAAAAACTGTTTTGTAACTATGTAGGGGGATGGATGTTAAGTAGACTTACTGGGATGATCCTTTTGCAATGTTTGCAATATTGGATCATTATGTTGTACATCTGAAACAAACACAATGTTATATATTAACTACACCTCAATTTAAAAAAAAAAAAAAAAAGGACTTTCGCTCATGGCTCCAAGGGTTAAGTGCTGTCACTGCTGTGGCTCTGGTTACAGGTTTGATCCCTGACCTGGGAACTTTCCCATGCTGTTGGGTATACCCCTCAAAACAACAACAGCAACAACGCACTTGGTTTTCTGAGCATTCTTCAATAATGTTAACAAATACTCATTTAGTGTTTTTAGGTCTTGGACACTAGGCTAATTGCCAAAGATAGAGAGGTGCACAAGACACAGCCCAGCCCTGTGGGACTCATATTCTTGTAGATAAGTTAAGGACGGGAAGATAAGAATTCTAAAACTGAAAGTGACTCTAGGCTGAAGTGTTATCTCAGTTTTGGCAACAACACTGCCAAAAGTACCTTGGTAAAAATGGCACAAAAACTACTACTATTGAATACTTTTTGGAATCCTAAGTCTGCAGCTACTATGTGACCTGGTAGTAACAAACAATGTGTGATTTTTAACATCCAGAAAGTTAGCAATATGGGCTCACTAGAGAGCCCAGCAGTGGCCCTAAAGCTCTCTGTCAGTAAATGTGCAGGATAAAATGCTGTCAGCAACTAAATAGCTATTGCATAGAAGTAGAGAGGGTTTTGGCTTTCATGACAGTTAGTGAGTTGTTGTTGTTGTTGTTGTTTTTAAAGCTTCTTTCACTTTTTGAGTCTACTTTCAACAAAGAAATAACCATGCCCGCCTTTATTACTGCTATGAGACACTGAAAATTTGCCTCTTCCCTTACAGTACAGAAAACTGAGCTGGTAGTCATTAATATGTCACACAAATCTAGATCTGCTTCATTGCTTTCTCTCAATTTCTCACTCACCTCCATTTTTTTTTTTTTTTTGTCTTTTTGCCATTTCTTGGGCCGCTCCTTCGGCATATGGAGGTTCCCAGGCTAGGGGTCTAATTGGAGCTGTAACCGCCAGCCTATGCCAGAGCCACAGCAGTGCAGGATGTGAGCCGCGTCTGCAACCCACACCACAGCTCACGGTAACGCCGAATCGTTAACCCACTGAGCAAGGGCAGGGATCAAACCCTCAACCTCATGGTTCCTAGTCGGATTTGTCAACCACTGCGCCACGATGGGAACTCCACTCACCTCCATTTTTTTTCTGCTTTTTTTTTAAATCCACAGGGATCTTACCTTTATTTTTTTCTCTATCCTCAAACCACATGAAATCATTTGGAAGATAAGAGTAGGTGTGGAGAGAAGGCTCCCTTCCATTCTTGAGAATTAGGGTTTTTTGGAAATAGAAAATAGCTATGCTTGGCTCCATAAAACATCTTACTTCACTTCTCATTTATCTTTTCCTATACTTTCTTCCTCTCTCTCCCCAGCAACTTTGACATCTCATCATTTTCTGCCCTTCCAGAGCCACTCCGAGGGCCATCATCAACTCAAGGGCAGGTAGGCTTCCTCACCATCACCTGCATAAATGTGGCTGACATAAGGCAGCAGTAGCTGGACAAGCAGTGTTTGCCCAACTGTGAGTCGTGACCCATATTCTAAGAGAGAGGTTAATTTAGTGGGTTGAGACCTGTATTTAAAAACTAAATCAATGGAAAAATAAATAGAACAGAATGGTAAATATAGTGGTTATATCACACTTACTTTAAAACTCTGGTTTATGTTGTGTGCGTATAGATATATGTATGTTTACTAGAACTCAAATACACTTGTCACATCCCTATAGGTCATGCTCAAAAGTTTGGAAGCCACTAAACTAGAATATTCCATTCTAGGGCTTGTATCTTTAGTTGATAGAATATTTCAGGTATTCTAGAGATTTAGAATATGCATGATAAACTTCTTTTACTAAAAATGTTGACCTACAAGCCATACATATTCTAAAACATCATTAGTCAGTAAACAAACCAAATGTTTTCCTAGTTTTTTTTCAATATTTCATGAGACCCAAATAAATACTTTAAGTTTAATTTACCCTGAAAATTAAAACTGACAAATTATTAGCTATTTAAAAAAATATTTTATGTAACAAATAAAAATCTAAGCTCAATAGACCTAAAAAGGGAAAATATTCTACTTTTTTAAGTTGAAAAAAGTCTGAGGGTACTGTTTGATGGATTTTCAAATATAATTTCAAAAATGAAGAAGAGATCATTATTTCTTTGCATCTATTGTGTATGCATATGAATACAAACATCAATCTTCTATTTCTTTGGCTGGAAATAGATTTTTTTAAATTGAAGCTTAGAAAGCTTAGAGTATGAGACTGTGACTAATGGCACCCAGTCCCTCAGCAGGGATAGAACCAGGCTCAGAGGCAGAGAAGAAATCAGCTGTACTGACTATAAAATAACTGCCTCAGAATACTGGTGATTTTCCTTACTTTCCACATATGGTGGCTGCATGGAATTCGTAGTTAAAATATAGAAGACATTTTTTAGCCATTCTGCAGTGTCAAAATGGGAACTGTATGTGACTCAGCCTCACAGCTTCACACACATCTTGGGCTGTCAGAACTGCAAGAGGCAACCAATACCAAGCCCTGCAGGGAGGGACAGCCCTGTGGCCTTGAGACTTTCCATAACAACCCTTGAGGTGATTAAAAGTGATGCTGACAGGCTTCAATCCTTCTTGCTTTTATGGATTCTGGCTGCTAAGAGCAGCCTCCAGAACTAGAAACCTATGAGAATAGCATTAAGATTTTTACTGGACTGTAAAATGCTTTAGAAAACAACATAGAATAAGAGTTATAAAATGTAAACTATTATTTAAACTTGACCATGTCTACAAAAATAAGGTATGAGTAATAAAGTACATATTCACTGAGTTAAGATAAAGGTATTATGCAAAGATATACAGAAATGCTCACTCCTCTGCTCCCCAGAAACTTCTGACAACCTGAAAGCATACAAATAGGAATTAAGTAAAATATTATTTAATCAAAACTTCCCTTTTTAATTTCAAAGACTACATGAAAAGATACTGAAACAACACTCTAAATCAGCTATACTGTAATTTTTAAAAAATTGTTTTAAAAGAAAACACACCTTAACTGCGAAAGGAAAGTGAACCCTGACTTAACTGTACAGTTTGGTACACTATTATTTTGAGAATAAAATGAGATGATACATGTGAAAAAGAAAAGATATAATGAATCATATCTCTTACTTAAGAAAACTCTAAGTCACATACAACACAGTATATTTAGAAACTTAATCTCAACAAAGTTGAAAGTTAGTCTTAGATGACTGGGAAATCTGCTTCCTTCGCAGCACTAAATTAACAGCTGTGCATGTGTGAGGCAATTCTTTTCTTACTCTGTATTACAACTTGTTATAAAATGGTCAGTGTTTTATTTAGTTTATTATATTTTAGGATAAAACAAGAGAATAATCATGCATGTTTAAAATTAAGTTCTTCAGATGACAAATTTCCCATGAAAACTTAAGAATAGAGCTTATTTGAAAAAAGAACCTTCCAATGACATATAGAAGATGTTAAGAGATAAAAAAGGTAAAGTTGGAATAACTTTCCCTAAAAATAATGAAACCTGAAACCAGCATGAAGATGTACTAGTCTAAGATTATAATGAAGTCCCATGGTTGTACATATTTGTATCTCCAAATTGGACAGAAAACTAAAACTAAAAGATGGTAATAATGAGAAGAGGAAGAAGGGGGAGACAGAAAGAGAGAAAGAATGTTTGCTTATACAAGTCATGCTATATGCTAATAATATGGATATCTATTGCTATGCGATAGCAAATTTCTGAACTCATTTAACACTTGTCCAAATATCTATCATCCTTTTTGTTTTCTTTTCCTCTTTCTTTAGCAATACAACTGTAAAATGCCTCTTTAACAAGCATAGCCTCTAATACCAAGCCACTCACTCTTAGTCCTGTGATGTTAATGAATGAGGATTCCTTTTCTTAAATATTCAAATGAACAACTTCCTAGCTTGATTTCTTAAAAAAAAAAATTCAAACCAATATTCTTTTAAGAAAAGCCAAAGTTTCCATTTATTAGAGGCAGTATCTGATGTCTATGCCATACAACATAGAACCGTTACATTTAATTTAATGGGAGAAAAATGAATGTAACAAATACTGGTATTTCATGGCCAAAAGAAGTCAGATGCAAGGCAAGGGGCAGACCTTAAATTCCTAGCCTAATTACAAGCATTTAAACTATAATTTTAAAAACTGTTTTCCAATTAACATAAAATTATAAACATTTTTATCAGGGATCTATATAGTATTTTCATAAGAACCACAGGAATTATAAAAGAACTTCAATAACTAATGAGGATAAGAATCCTTTTACAATATACAAGAGAAACCTTTCCCACAGCAACAGCAAAGGAAAAAGATGCCCTAAAATAATGGACTTTTTTCTACTGTGTTGATTATCTAGGCATAAAGAGTTCACAAAGGATTGACCTCTGTCACTGGGCTTGTTAGAAAGCGCCTGGATAAAGAAAATGTTACGTTAATGAATCAGGTAAGTGAAGGAAGAATCACTCTCATACATACACTTATATGTTTTTGAGACAACATGTAATACACACACACACACAAATTCTACCCTTCCTTAAATATATCAGATATAAGCCTCTCACTTTTTCATTATTTCAATTCTAACATGGAGAAACGGGATTTTCCAAACCAATGGACAGGAAAAAAAATTGGGCTTTCAGAAATATTTCTGCTGAAACTTATTAGGATTCCTGGCTATACTGCCGAACTCGGTGAACAGGATAGTGAGGGAGGTTTATGAAGAGAGAGTCTTGCCAACTCCACTTGTGTTCCAGCGATATTAAAAACAGAAGAAAAAAAAAAGTACCTGAATGCTTGTCATTATGTAGAGAATCAGAAAAGTCCAAAAGAGTCCACAACTCAAGATCTCTTATGTTAAAATAAGGGAGGCATTTAAAGAAGTGCTAATGTTACGACAACAAAAAAGATTTTTCATTTTAAAATGTCAATAATGTGACTACACTTCCTCAGTATTAAATCTTATATGTCCTATTTAGGCTCAGCATATCCTGAAAAATCTTTGTTTTTCAAAGCATAAAAATATGTCATATACGCAGGTGGAAATGGAATTCAAAATCACAACCCACAAATGAACATGAGAAAAATAACTAACAGAGCCAAGAAAACAAAAGTGAAGAAAAATCAGAAAACTAAAAAAAAATATATATATATTTATTTATTTTGTCATCTTAGGGCTGCACCAGTGGCATATGGAGGTTCCAAGGCTAGGGTTCAAATTGCATCTGTAGCCGTTGGCCTACACCACAGCCACAACAACTTGGGATCCGAGCCACGTCTGCAACCTACACCACATCTCACAGCAACACTGGATCCTTAACCCACTGAGTGAGGCCAGGGATCGAACCCGCTTTCTCATGGATACTAGTCAGGTTTGTTAACCATTGAGCCATGACAGGAACTCCAAAAACAAAATTTATAGGTCAGGAAACATTAATAAAAGTTATAATAATAGAAAAAGGATGATTGTGAACCTTTCTTTTTATTTACTGCCCTAAACGTTCATAACATTATTAGATTTTTTTACAAGAAAGCTTAGGTGGAATCTATGATTTAATCCTCAATTATTATTACCATAAAAATAATTTTTGATGAAACTGAATGCTTTCCCTCTAAGATTAGGAACAAAGCAAGGATGTCTGTTCTCACTACTTTCATTCAACTTGGTACTGTAGGTTTTGGCCAGTGCAACAAAGCAAGAAAAAGCAGTAAAAGTTGTCTAGATCAGAAAGGAAAAAGGGCAGAGGAAAGAAGATGGCAAAGTAGAAGGAATCAAGTTCACCTTCTCTCATAAAAATACCAAGATCACAACAACTGCAGAACAACTACTGAAAAAGAAGACTGGAAACTATCAAAAAAGGTATTCTATACCCAAAAACAGAGAAGCCACAACAAGATGGTAGGAGGGGTGCTTTCACAATATAAACAAATCCCATACCTGCTGGGTGGGCAATCCACAAACTGGTAAATAACTATATCACAGGGTTCTCCCATAAGAGGGAGAGTTCTGAGCCCCACATCAGGTACCCCAGCCTGGGGGTTTGGCATCAGGAGCAGGAGCCCCCATGGCATTTGGCTTTGAAGGCCAATGGGGCTTGACTGAAGGAGCTCCACAAGACTGGGGTAAACAGAGACTCCACTCTTAGAGAACACACACAGTATTTCATGTGCACTAGGTCTCAGGGCAAAGCTGTGACTCTGTAAGAATCTCAGCCTGAATCTATCTGTGGATCTCGGTGGGGTGTGTGTGGGGGGTGGTCTCAAGAAGACTTAGGGGTTGGCTGTGGCTCCCTGTGAGGGCAGGACACTGGAAGGAGAGGCCTCGGGAATAATCACAGACATGAGCTCCCCAGGAGGCTGTCATTTTGTAAATGAGACCTAGCCCCACCCAACAGCCTGTAGGCTCCAGTGCTGGAACACCTCAGGCTAAACAACCAACAAGGTGGGAACAGAGCCCCACCCATCAGCAGAGAGGCTGCCTAAAGTCATTCTGGGCATACGGCTACCTCTAAACACACCCCTTGCCACAGCCCTGCCCACCAGAGGGACAAGACGCAGCTCTATCCACCAGTGAGTAGGTACCCAGTCCCTCACACTAGGAAGGCTGTGCAAGCTCCTAGATCAGCTTCACCCATTATAGGGCAGATACAAACATAGGAAGTCAGACAAAATGAGACAGCAGAGAAACATGTTCCAGGAGAGGCATCCACAAACATAAGAAGGCAGACAAAATGAGATAGCAGAGAAACACAGTTCCAGACAAAGGAACAAGACAGAAGCCCAGAAAAACAACTAAGTGAAGTGGAGATAAGCAACCTATATGAAAAAGAACTCAGAGTAAAGATGATCCAAGATCTTGGGGGAAAAATGGAGGCACAAACCAAAAAATTATAAGAAATGTTTAACAAAGAGCTATAAGACTTAAAGAACAGAGATGAACAATACAATAATCGAAAGGAAAAAATACACTAGAAGAATCAATAGCAGTAATTTCTATCAGTGTTCCAGCTCACTTGTTTTTCTGTCTCATGTATTCTGCTCAACAAAGCTATCAAAAAACTTCTATTGGTGAAATGGGTAATGTGGCTCTAAACTGTACTTTCTTTTTCTTTTTATAGTCACACCTGTGTCACATGGAAGTTCCCAAGCTAGGGGTCAAATCAGAACTGTAGCTGCCACTGCCATGGCTTGTGGCAATGCTGGATCCTTAACCAACTAAGCAAAGCCAGGGATCGAACCCACATCCTCACAGACACTATGTCAGGTTCTTAACCCGCTGAGCCGTAACAGGAACTCCTAAACTGTACTCTTCTTAACTAATCACTGAAATGAGTTGTCAAAATTAAATCTAGTATGGGCAAGATTATTAAGCTAATCGATTCACTGAAGAACAATTACTTTTTCAGTGGAGATATGCAAAAGCAAACGAATTAATATTTCACATTCACAATATTTTTGTGACAGTTATTTGCAGGATTTTGGTGGGTTCTGAACAAGCGAACTGTATCTAGAAAAAGTATATTAGAAAATGAACAATCATACCTTGATTTGTGCAAAGGGTCTTTCATAACCTCCAACATAAAGAAGGCCAACATTCTGAGGAAGTAACCTACAAAGGAAAAAAAAGTCTTATTTATAAAATACCTTTCCTTAAATATAAGATTGTATAATTATCAAAATTTGTATAATAGCCACCTCTAAGTGGCTTTTCTTTAAATATAAGATTGTGTAGTAGTCACTATGATAAAATTAATATCTATTCAATTATTGTCTTTTGCACAATGGGATGGTAACCAGCAAAGGAATAATTCTTATACTTGAGAAAATGGTGGGTAAATATTGAGAATGGCAACTCAAATGTAAAACAATCTAATATATTAGTAATTCTAGAAAAATTACCACATGGGGAGTATTAAAAGAAATAACTCATGTATGTATTTAAAAATCTATAAAGGCTCAATTTAAGAGGCACTCATTGTATGTCTATACTATGCACTATGGAGATACTATAAACCTAAATATTTCAGCCCCCAAATCTAAAAACTGGACACACAAATAATTAACCCTCTGATAAATGCTATTACAGAGGTAAGGTATTTGTACTGGAGTAAGAGGTACTTGCTATGGAGGGAGCTGGAGAAGTCTGAAGAAGTGGAATTTAGGCTTAACTTTTTTTCTTTTGCCTGAGACCCATGGCATGCAGAAATTCCCAGGCCAGGGATGGACCCTGTGTCAGAGCAGTGACAATGTCAGATCCTCAACCTACAGAGATACCAGAGAACTGCTACGTTTAACTTTTAAGGCATGGGTAAGGTAAAAGTAAGAAATTTTAAACTAAGTCCTGAGGGATGCACAAGATTGAGACAAAAAGTAACTTATCCCTGAAGTAAGGGATAAATTAGTTGCAGATGAAAACTCAAACGAGGTATGGAATGGACCATGAGAAGGTCATATGTCATCTCTTTATTTTGTAAACAATATTTATATTTTGTAAAAACAATAAATGCACATGAAAATAAAAAAATCAAACCACAGAGAAGGTGGGGAAAAAATGGTTACTTTCTTTGCATCATTCCTCACTTCCTATTTCCAATTTAAAAAGGTCTATCATTCTTGACTACACTGAAACATGATGAATAGGAAATACTTT
The DNA here is from genome assembly GCF_016906955.1 of Phacochoerus africanus. Classification (NCBI taxonomy): domain Eukaryota; kingdom Metazoa; phylum Chordata; class Mammalia; order Artiodactyla; family Suidae; genus Phacochoerus; species Phacochoerus africanus. Next base: position 56,834,282 of record NC_062545.1, read on the forward strand.
CATTACGACTATGCCTATGGAGAGAGTTCCCATTGTGGCTCAGCAGAAACGAATCTGACTAGTATCCATGAGGACGCAGGATCAATCCCTGGCCTCACTCAGTGGATTAAGCATCTGGCACTGACATGAGCTATGGTGTAGGTCGCAGACATGGCTCAGACTCCCCCATTGCTGGGGCTGTGGTGTAGGCCAGCAGCTACAGCTCCAATCTGCCCTCTAGCCTGGGAACCTCCTTATGCCAAGGGTACAGCCCTAAAAAGACTGAAAAAAAAAAAAAAAAAAAAAGAACTATGCCTGTGGAACACATAGTTGTGGAAGGTATGAGAAGTCATAATTAGAGTAACTACTCTATGATAGCTTATGATCATTGTCACCAGGTGACAGTGTGAGGTGGTTGTGTAATTACTGAAGGGGAGACCATGCCACCCAAAAATATGCCACTTTGACACATGGATTATTTTGTGCAGAAGACAATCAGGACCCAGCAGACTTAGAAAAAACTTTCACCTCTCCCTTAATTACCTAAAAGAACTTTGATAAGGGGCCTGGTCCAGAAAGAGAGTGCTTACCAGAGATAACTTTTTATCTGGAAGACCTATCTGCAGGGCAGGACAAACATCTAATTACCAAATATCTCTTCTCATCCTGTGAATTACCCTCCTCCCTTCTGAAAACCCAGGCCCCTCTCCCATTCCTTAGCACAGGATGGCACACAGCTTCAACTGCTGAGCTGCCCTTGAGTCTCTTATCTTTGGAGATACCATACCTACTAAATTAAATTTGGTTTTCTCCTGTTAATCTGTCTTATGTCAATTTAATTATTAGACCAAAGAACCTAGAGGAGAAGAAGGGAAAATTTTTCCACCCCTATGTCAACTTCCAATGACTTGGTCTATTAAGACTAATACTAATAAAGCACACTCTCAAAGCACCTTAAGATTTTATGAAATAAGGCAGACATTCTGTCTCTTAGGAACATCATCTGTTCCCTACATTCTTTGCAGGCTTATAAAGCATTAAAGGCCACTAAGGAATGCCAATAACTGATAAACACAAGAATAAATTAGACCAGTTGAGCAAAAAACTACTTAAGTTTGGAATGTGAGTGGTACTTCTAGTAATGCATTTAAGTATGTTGCTGAAGGTTATAAACATGACTAAAGGCATTTGTTCACTGGATGCAAGTAGAAAGTGTGAAAAATGTCCCCAAATCTCAACTGTGAAATGGTGAATTTCTTAGCTATCATTTGAGAAATAAGAAATTAATCCCACCAATAAGACTGTGAATCTCTCACAAATTGCTGGTATCACAAATTTAATGTTAGTTATATATAGCAGTGGTAATTTATTTCCTATACAACAAATGTGCACAAAAAGCTTGATAAACCTCATTTTGAAGTAAGAATAATCACTGTTCATACAAATAGATGTTAGAAAAGGAAGAGAATAAAAGCTGGCTTACATTTAAAAATCAATATGCCTCTAATTACTATGCATATGCATTTCAGGAAACTTGCTAATTATCTATTTAGTGTCCCCTTCCTCCAACTTCCCTATCTAATAACTACCTTCTAAGCAAGAAATATCTTCAATATGTCAGTTATATAGTATATATTTCATTTTTAAAATACTGTTCCTTCTCACTCATGTACATATTATTCCTTACTATATTATATTACTACCTTCATTTGAGTAGGTTGTAATATGTATCACAATTTAAAGGCCTGCTATGTTTAAAATAATTAATATTTTGAGAACACAAATACCAACTTTTAAGATGGGACATTTCTTAAAACGTTCTAACCCTTTAAAAAGATTATTTCACCAAATTGGATACATAATTATTGTCAAATAATAGGCACCATTTTATTATGGCAGGGTACTTGCATATATAATATAACAATCACACATGTTAAATCCTCAGCGTCAAGGCATTTATTTGGCACTGATAGATTCATTTATACGTATATGTTAAAACAGAAATACTAAATAGACTCATTTAGTACCAGGTAATTGTTTTGCCCTTCTGCAAAGTGGATGTTAATATAACCTTTATATAAATGCTAATAGCTCCCAAAATATTTTCTTGTAACTAAGTGCTTCTATAGTGTGGCTACCAAAGACATTTTTAGAAAGTAATAATAAGAAGGCACTGCTGGGGAGGAAAAAAAAGAAAATCTATTAGAGCTTTTGAAAAAAAGTAGAGATACGCAGGACTAATAGTCATTTTGCTTCAATTTCCCAAATACAAATATTAACAAATATCTATCCTGAAGAGAAAGCTGTAAAATTACTTCCAGAAAAGTTTCTCACATAAAGGAAAATAAAACTTGGCAGGTAACAGAATGAACATTACTTAAAAGAACCTCATTCACCATCATTCACTGATGATAAATCAGGCTTAGAAAAAACTGCTTTAAAAGGAAATTGAGTCTATAATTATTTCAAATTAAAAGTTAAAAAAAGGCAAAAGGGATCTTTCTAAAAATAAGCTCAATAACTCAAAATTAACTGTTCTGTCTACAAGCCATAATTACATTACTCACAAACTGATACATTTTCCAACTGCGACAAAATACTCTGAAAAAACCTACAGTATCTTGAATACTGACTGACAAATAAAATCCCACTTCTAAGCCAACGAACAAGTTCTCCAAAGAACAGATTACATCCAATATATTTACTACTAGAAAAAAAGAGAAAGCAGATCAGTTAATATGAGATCAATAGGGCCCTTCTGAATTTGAGAAAACGCACATTACTGAGAAGGCCTAAATTATTCTGTGCAGTACTTCTAGTAGAATGAAAGGAGCATTATGTATATGTCATTAGGCCCAGATGAAATCTGAATGAGCCAATGACTGAATTTATTATTATCCTTACAGACTTTTCATAGCCTACATTTTTCTCTTCTGCTTTGCTTTTAAACCCTGGTATAAGAGAAACAAAATGCTCTAGACTTTCATGGGGGAAAAAAAAAATCCACCACCATCACCACCAACTACATGTTTAAATAAAGAATCTGTGTGCCAGTAGAAACAAAGTACCAGAAAACGATGTTGGTGAAATATATAGTGAGTGAAATAAACAAAAGAAAGGATAAATAAGAACTGAAGTAAACAATAGAAAGTGCCATTTTGCAAAGGCATATAAGAAGAAATGTTCAGCTACCAATATTCAGGAGAATAAACACGAACATAATGTGTAACTATACACAAATGAAAAATAGCCCACATTAAGGGGAGTGTGGATGAAAAAGAAAGAACTTAAATAACTTCAGAAAACAGAATTCTGACTGTATTCTATAAGGCTACAGATAAAAAGAATTGTACACAAATATAGCTCTTAAGTTCATCAACTTGTTTCTCACAGGGGTGAAGCTTAGCAATTTTGAAAATAGTTCATGCATATACAAGAATTTAATACACCGTGGATAAGGAGATGCAGATTGCTCACTCACTGTACAAAGTTATAAATAAAAAGGAAAGGCTAGAATTAACAAGATGGTGTTGGATTAGAATCAGAGGTATTAGAAAATCTCCTGGCTTTTAACATATTCACAGATAGATAAACAAATAAATAGAAGTGTGTGTGAGTGTGGGGGGTTGTTTGTCAGTACACAATACATTCCTAGTTCTGACAGCTGAGAGGGTTTTTAATGACAAATAGCCATGAGGGCCATGCCAAAGACCTAGATCTTGGTTTCCAACCATCATTCTTCATTCACCATTTAAAAAACACAAAAACAAAAACCTGGCCTCCTTGGAGAAAGGGCTGATTGCTGGACTGAGGGAAGAAAAATATAAGAAGAGTCTGAAACATCTTGTGGTACAGGAAAAGTAAGGAGGTATGGAAAAGTGAGGAGAGCGCTTGAATTGAAGCTGTCCGTTCTCAAAGACTGAGGCCAAAACTGCGAAATAAAATCATAGTGCTGGATTATACCCCACTGAGTAAAATATTCCCAAGTCCTTACTAATATAAATAAGTATAAGAGGAAGAAGGGACAGCTGTTCTTTACATTCCAATCCCTATTAATGCACTGAAAAAGAATAAAGGAAATTGAAATTCACCATATTTGAAAAATTCACCCAACTGAAGCTGAAAAACAAGAGTAATGACTGTTGCAGTCAAAATCCACTGAAAGATACTAAAACTAGAAGATGAAGGTAGGATGAGAAATGTGATATTTATCTAGTCTCAAAGTTTCTCCCCAGAAAACACTTATTACAAATATATTTCAACTTTAGAGTACAGAAACCCAGCAGACTAACTTAACCAAATAATCAAAATTACTAACATGACCAGCCAACCCCCTACGTAATGCATCTAGAAAAGCATACTGTCACTTTGTGGTGTTCTTGTCTAAAAATACTCCCCTAAAAGATCAAACTAAGGGGCATTCTATATAATAACTGACCAGCATTCTTCAGAAAGTGTTAAGATAATGAAAACTAAGAGTGAGAGTGAGGTACTGTCACAGATTATACAATATTACATTAAGAAGACATGAGGCCAAACATAAAAGAACATAGGGTTGCATCTATGTAAGGGCCAAAGCCAGGCAAAACCAAACTCTAGTGTTTAGAGTTGCAAACTAAAGTAATAAAAGTATAAAAAGGAGCCAGACGTACAGATAATGGTTATCTTTGGTGGGAGAGATAAGTCTATAAATGAGAAAGAGCATGCTGGAGATGTCTAGGATCTGGCAATATTTTCTGAGTAGTGGTTAAATATGCGTTGGTTACATGAAATTTCACTAAGCTATACACTTACGTGTATGTGCCTTTCTGTATGTGTATTATATTTCATACTAGAAAAGGTCTTAACATAAAAAGCACAAAGAAAAAAAACAACATAGCAACCAGTGAGAGAATGAGAGTGATTCCAAAATGACGGGTACAATATTAACTGGTAAATTAACATATTTTAATATTCCTATATAAATTGGTATTTTAAGAGATGAGCTTCCAGGGAATCCACAAATCACTCATCCCCTTTTTCAGTCCTAGTACTACAAATTCCACAGCATAAATATAATATGAAAACACAGAACTCACATATCTGGGCATAATGGTTTTAAATAGAAAGGCATAATTTAAAAAAAAAAAAAAGAAACATAAATGCATTAAAAATGTATAGGCAAATTTTCCACTCCCAGCCAAGAGTAACAAGGACTAAACTAGGCCCTACTCCCACTAACCAATTAAAAACACAATGTCGAACAATGGTTTTCAGAAATTGGACAACAGGCAGCACAGGTCAGTACCTGAGTGAAGGGAAAGAAATGAAGTGAGTCCTATCATTGCCCCAGCTCACCACCTGGAGCCCATAAAGCCTAAAATATTTACTATCTGAGCCCTTAGAGAAAAAACCTGCCACCCCATTGCAGGACAAATGAAAGCATGTGTCTACGAAAGTTTCACAGCAGCTCCACTTACCATAGCCTAACACTGAAAACATCTCAAAGGTCCATTCACACACAGGTGAATGTATAAGTAAACTGTGATATTTGTATACAACATCCTGCTCAGCAATAAAAAGAAATGGACTACTGATATATGTAACAACATGGATGAATCTAATGCTCAAAAAAAGCCAGAGGGGGAAAAACACACATATTGTATGTTTCCATTTATCTAAGAATCTAGACAAGGAATACTCAACTGCAGTGGCTGCCAGAAAACGGAATGAAGGGGTGTGGAAGGAGAGAGGGAGGAGGGATTAACAAGGGGCAGGAGGAACCTTTTGTGGGTGATGGACACGTCCATCATCTTATTTCAGGAGAGATGATTTCACACTTAAAAATCAAACTGTGTGCTGTAACTATGTGCAGTTTATCACAGACCAATTACTCCTCAATAAAGCTATAAAAAATAATGTACAAACTTCATCTTCCAAGTTTGCTAAATGTACAAAAAAAAGTCTACAAATGTTCATGAGCCATACTGCAATCCGAGCCTTCACAAAATTCTAAATCAATCCACCCTGATCATTCTAAATGGAAAGCTGTTTTATTATGTGAAGAACTGTCTGTGTAAACATGAAGCAGAATAGTCTAAAAAGAGGATTTTTAACAGGGAAATCATTAAACACACAAAGCACCCCACCTAGTTTGTTATCTACTGATCATAAGAATTATTCTCCAGCTTACTCCTACCTACAAAAGGAGAGGTGAATGATTTATGTAGGGGTTAGCCTCAAATCTAAACATCTGAAATTACCTGTATCATTATCATATCCATAAATTTTCATCTCCTGGACATTGATTCCAGGATATATGTGTAAGCCACATTTGTTAAAAGGTTAATACATAAAATAAATGAATAAAATTTTCATTTCCTGTATTGGGAAATTCTGAATCTTATTTCATTTTTTTCCCTCTATTTTTGTTGTATAAGTTTCCCCAGTATACTTCAGACAAGCATGTGACTGTGAAGTCCTCTTCCCCTGGGAAAATGTGGGAACATTATGTTAAGGAGCCATTTCGGCAGAAAAAGTACAAAAGATGCTGTGGAGACTAGAAACAGAGAAATTTAAGCTGAGTGGATATAGTTCACAATTCCATTTTTTTTCCAGTCTAAATTATAGCACTATGTCACATGTTACCAGCTATTTCAATAATAGCTATGATCAATCAAAGAGAGAAATGCTGTTTTTAAAATCACCGACCCCAGAATGACTGAGATCACTATATTCCACACTGCAAAGAGTTACTGAAGATCTGAATTTCACCTCCAGAGAACTCCCCACAAAATGCTGACCAACACGTAAACTACCAAAACTAAAGAGAACTGCCTAAGTATCTCTTTGATAGAATATAATTTAACTACTAATTTTAATTTGAATACTCCTCGAGTAAATATTATATATGCATCCTTTTTCTTAAAATATAGACTATGATAGATATTGAATTAGTATTTTTTCATTGCTAGGGACGTACTAGCTATCTTTACTTTTTAAAGTAAATAACTCTATCATTTTCATGACTTTATTTATAAATATGAATAAGACTGTTTTGAGTTAACAGACAGTTCCTGCCTTAATTCAATCAGTATGCTCTCTTATTCAGACAGAGTAACTTCTGACTGGTTTAGTTTGTAAAGCCTTTGTAGGAACTTTTCACCTAGCTGAACAGACTCATGTAGAAGAACTTGAATTACCACAATTCATTTTATCTTTTATTTTGATATCTGTTCAAAACACATAGATAATTAATGATACAATACTAGAACAATTTTAATTACTTCAACTTTATTGTACATCAATTACTTTGCTTATGAATCACTATATTTATCCTTGACATATGCCTTGATTAATTAATAAAAGTTAACACAATGTGTGAGATAGTTCAACTTCAATAATATAACAACTATAATCTAGTCTAAGTATTCAAGGTGAAGTTCCAAAATCTCATATGCTGGGCTGATAACAGGAAATCATAACACATTCATAAGAAAGATACTTTCACTGGATAGTGTCGGCAATGCTACAAAGCAGGATGGTTTTTACATTTCTTAAAACTATGAATGTAAACTAAATGTTACCCCACTGTCTAGGACCCCCTTTTATAAATGACTTAAAGACCCCCATGTCCTTATGGTGAAACTAATTCAGCTACTCCCAAAAAGCGAGATGGAAGGTATCTAATAATCACAATACTTTTCCATTCTGTTAAGTGACTGATGTGAATTCTTCAAGTGGGTTATGGTCATTACAACCTCAAAATGTGCTCAGCAAATCCATGAGGGGTAATCATACAATGCTATCTTTTCCTCAAATAAACTAACCGAGCTTTCAGAAATAATTAAGCCATACAGAAGTATAATTATATAGTTATTTCATTGAAGATATAGATTTAAAACCCATTCCTCTGTGCACCAATGTTCACAGCAGCATTATTCACAACAGCCAAATGGTAGTAACAATCCACATGCACATTTTGTTTTGAAATGTGGTATATATTTTGTTTATGGAGTATTATTCAGTCTTAAAAAGAAATGAAATGCTGACGTGCTACAACATAGATGATCTCTGAAAACATTATGCTAAGTGAAATAAGCCAACCACAAAAGGTCAACTATTGTATACTGCACTTGTACCAGATTCCTAGCACAGTCAAATTCATAAAGACAGAAAGCAGAATAGTGGTTACCAGAGACGAAGGTGAGAAAGAAACATAGAGGTACAGTGTTTCTGTTTGAAATAATGAAAAAGTCTGGAAACTGACAATGGTGATGGCTGCAAAACATAAAAACGTACTTAAGATCACTGATGGGTACACTTCAAAATGGTTAAAATGGCACATTTGATGTTATGCATACTTTACCAGAATTTTAGAAAATCTAAAATATAAGCCTATTGACAACTTCAAACATTTTTGATTCCCATAGAGATTGTCCAGACCTCCTTTCTCTAATCTCCACAGACCAGCCCTTTCTCTTCTTACTCAAAACAAAAACAAAAACAAAAAACCACTTTCTCATTGGGTGAATACCCAGTGCTGAGGTACAAGTTTATCCATCTTTAAATGCGTATGTATTTCTATACATATATTATTAGTTTACCTTCTCATCTCCTTGCTAAAGCTATCCAGCCTCCTATTTATTTGACTTTCCCAACTTCAACCCTTATTCTTTCTCTTCAAGATCTGTGGTCTTCTATTTTCTCCCATTCTGCCAGTTAACAAGTAGGGTTGCAAGGTCAGGAATGGTCATTCTGAAGCTAAATCAAGTAAAAATCACTACAGAATGGATAAAATTTATGGGAGTAATCTACCCTCAGACTGATGACTCACAGATGAAGATTTTTGGGTCCCTTCTGTTCGGACTGTTACGATGCTGTGGAAATCACGCTGGGATACTTATTACCTATATAACTTCAGGAAAATCATTTAATTCCTCTTTAGCCTCAGTATTTTATTGGGCAAATGGTTATGAATGACTTACCATATGTTCTGACTTGGTAAGAAATGTTCTGACAATTAAATGAAATAATGTATGTACTTAATTAACATTTGTTCAATCTAAATCAGCTGAACACATTAAATGAGCAAGGTATAGATCCAAAATAGGGGATGTTTCTCTAAAAGAAAAAAATTGGGAGTTCCCCTCGTGGCTCAGAGGTTAATGAATCCATGAGCATGCAGGTTTGACCCCCAGCCTTGCTCAGTGGGTTAGCCTGGGAACCTCCATATGCCATTGGTGCAGCCCTTTGAAAAAAAAAAGAGAAAAAAAAATTAATTGCATTGTATGAAGTAATGAAGTTTGTGGTTAATGACAAATAAGAGTTAAAATATAAATCTGTCAGAATGTATATGATCCAGGCATGTCTATATGTATGAAAATAGGGAGAAAAAGAGGCGAATGGTCAGAGGGGAAGATAGAGACTGACTGAAATAATTAGCAGAGATAAGTTATCTGGATGCTACAAAAGCATGTATTAATGTGGAAGAACTAATTTTCCAAGTTCTGGGTGAACTATCCATCGCGATAACCTAACCCTTTTTCTTTGATCACACAGTCACGAAACAATCTTCTAAGGATTAAATAAGTTTCTGAATAGTTAGAAATGAGATGCTGTAAATAGAAATCTGAGTATATGTATGTACATGAGTGTGTATTTATATGCATGTGTGTATACATGTAATGATAAACAGTTGACAATTGGACGACACATATCAGGAGCACAGACCCACAGAGAAGTCGAAAAGACCAGGATAACTTAGAGTCCGCCCTTCCTATACAGTTTCTCATTCACGGATTTAACCAACCATGGATCCTGTGGGACTGTATTATCTACTCTTGAAAAAAATCCACATATAAGCGGATCTCGGCAGTTCAAACCTGTGTTGTTCAAAGGTCAACTGTATTACTATAAATTATTGTTGATAGTTACAAAGCCATAATAACAATTATAGTTGTTATTCACTGAGAACTTCAATGTGCAAGGCCCATGCTAAATTTTACATTACATGGGCCTTCTCTCTAGTATTAATTTTAATTTGAATACTCCTTTAGAGTTAGGCATTTAAGATTGTCATTTAAATCTTGTAAAGGTATCCCAAAAGTTAGGTACCATTATTATCTCCATTTAATAGATATGGAAACTAACAGAAATTACTAATTTGCCTAAGGGCACACAGCTTGTAAGAGGTCCAACTGAGAATCAAACTTCTCTTCCTCTGGCTATTTGTTCTTAATTCTCATGCTGTATAGGCACTGTTATAATAATTAAGAAGTTTGATTAAGGATCATTAATTCCTCACCCCATGATCAAGTCTAAGAGATAACTGTCTGGAGCTTTCAAAGCTCAACCCAGCCTCTTCGGATATACAGACTACTTCCTGAATCAAGATGGTCTACTTTAAAAGGAGAAACAAGGGGGGCGGGAGGGTTTCCCATCCTGCTCAGCAGAAACAAATCTGACTACTACCCATGAGGACGCAGGTTCAATCCCTGGCCTCATTCAGTGGGTTAAAGATCTGGTGTTGCCATGAGTCAGTGGGTTAAGGATCCAGCATTGCTGTGAGCTGTGGTGTAGGTCAAAGACATGGCTTGGATCCTGTGTTGTTGTGGCTGTGGTGTAGGCCAGCAGCTGAAGCTCCAAGTCCACACCTAGGCTGGGAACCTCTATGTACCAAGAGTGCGGCCCTAAAAAAGATACACACACACACACACACACACACACACACACACACGGAGAAAAAAGGGGGGGAAATCAACAAGGGAGGAAAATCAGGTCAAACCTCTATTCAGTCTTGGCTCTTCTAACATCTTCTTTCTCTTTATGAAAATGAATCATTTACTATATATCATTTATTTACAGAGTATACCAGAGTCTGAGGCCAGGTATCAGAGACAGAAAGATGATTCCTGCCTCAGGAACTCAGTCTTTTTTTTCTTTTTACAGCCATGCCTGTGGCATATTAAGTTCCTGGGCCAGGGGCTGAATTGGAGCTGCAGCTGCCAGCCTATGCCACAGCCTGTGGCAATGCCAGATCCGTAACCCACGGAGCAAAGTCAAGGACTGAACCTCCATCCTCACGGACACTGTCAGATTCTTAACCTGTTGAGCCACGACGGAACTCCAAGGAACTTACAGTCTTAAGGAGGCAGCAAATCTGAAATAGTTAAACTACAAAAAACTGAGGCAAATTGGCAAGTTCTATAACTGACCCACAGGAACTATGAACTACAGTAATCTACTAGAGATTTTTTTTCAATGTCCCCAATTTTATTTTGTTTTATTTATTTATTTTATTTATTTGTTTATTTATTTATTTATTTCAGTGGTTACCCTTATTTATCTCATTTAGTTACATTCCTTTAGACTCTAATTAGCAAAGATAGTTTATGATTTTGCAGGGGGGTGGGGGTTGGCCACGCCTGTGCCACAGCAGTAACCAGAGCCACAGCAGTGACAATACCAGGTCCTTAACCCACTGAGCCACCAGGGAACTCTACGATTTTTAAACTCTGAAAGTAGAGGCATTCATGTTAAGTGCAAACTCACATGCTGGATTTCAGGGAATTCCTTTAAACGTATACCCTCGACATATGACTCAACACTGGAACCAATGATGAAAGTTTTCATGTTTTAAGACTTTCTTATTAAATACCATGAAATGTCATCATATAACATTTTATACTATAATCCAAAGACTCAAGTACAATGCCTAATACAAGATGAGTGGTCAATGGTTGCTTGGTTAAGTAAAAAAACAAACAAAAAAAAAGTAGAAGAAAAACACAAACAACACACACCTCCTTGGGGAAGAATTAACTACTGATATTGTTAGCTTTAAAAAATACTGAAAAATAAATGTAATGTAGATTTTTAAAATAAGTGTATATGAAGCAAATTTATATATAGATGCCCTAAAATATTTTGATACATGCAAAACCAAAACTGACAGCTGAAGTTCCACCGTGATCTAAATAAGATAAAGATTACTTTCTTGGGAAATTTAAAGTAGGATTTCTACAAATGAGAAGACAGATGAGGCATAACAGAAATAATGAAGAAGCTTAAGAGCTTCCAAAAAGAAGGAGGTAGATGCCAGAAGCGAGAGGCCACAACCAAGTAGCCTGCAAAAGGGAGACCACATAAAAAGCTATATGAAATGAAAAGACAGAGATATATAAGCCAAGATGAAGGAACAAGACAAAATCCCCCAAAAACTAAATGAAATGGTGATAAGCAACCTCCATGAAAAACATTTTAGAGTAATGATAGTAAAGATAATACAGATTTCAAGAAAAAACTGGAGGTAAAGATCAATAGATTATAAGAAACACTGAACAAAGAAATAGAAGATTTAAAGATTAAAGAAGTAGAGATGCAAAGAGCTTCTGAAAATTCTTCTTCAATCTATATTTGGAAACACTGGCCTGAAGTATTCATATCAAATTTGAAATGTTGCTGTATTACATCCTTATATTCATCCTGGACTTGAAATATCTAAAAGCATCTGTGACATAACAGTCAACAAACATTGCCTTGTAAATGTTCTGATTATGACTAAGAGGGTCCAAAGTAATTTATTCTAAGAACAAACAAATATTTCACTTGATTTCCTAAAGTTTGGTTATTATTATAGAACTCATAAAATAGCCTCTTTCTAATGCAGAATTTCTGCATCAGGAGTCTGATTTGATATGTGAATCACTGGGATGAGAACAGGAAAAATGGGAGAGCAGAGGAGGAAGGAGAAGTCAGAAGAACAAAAGAGATGCCAACAACAGAAGGATTTCAGTGAACTGACCAAAAGAGGTTTAATCTGCAAATACTTCTGTCTCCAAAAACATAAAAATTGTTCTCAAGACTTTTTCCTTTAATTAACAAGAGCAAGAAGGTAGCAGCAGGCAAGTCTTAGAATCAGTATGATCATCGATTCAGTGAATGCACTGAGATGCCCTTTTTGGGGAGAAGGGAGAGGGATAGGAAGTCTGCTTTGGGTGGGTCAATGAGGTAGAGCAATGTGTTTGTTGCCTTTGAGATCAAATTAATTTTATAAGAACATGGAGATAGCTCTACATTTTATATTACAAGGTACAGTGCTTATAGGAATAACAATCTTTAACACCAGAAAACACACACACACACACACACACACACACACACACACACACACACAGAGCTAATGAGAAGGAAAAGACACCAGGGATTTATCTATTATGCAAAAGTAATATAGAGATGCCTACAAAGAATCTTACTATGTAAGAGCAATGGCACTGATAGATTTCCTGTCAGATGTCAGATAAGAAGAGCCTATTAATATGATTCCATAATTTAAATGGTTCCAAGCAGCAAACTGAAAGCTAAAAAAACATTTTAAACAACTAGTACTGCTTTTAAATAGAATTCTACTGTAATACCTAAAAACATTTCAATCACTCTAAAAGGTGAAATATAATTTAGTAAGGCAAATCCAAGGTAGTTTAAAAATAAAGTGCGCATGGATTCCATAGGTGCGCATGCAGAAATAAAAGTAAAATCCAAAGGTGCACAGCTACTGAGGGAAATTAACTATTTCATTAAGTACTTAAATTTCAGCCGTCTGTCATCCATTAGAGAGGTACATACAAGTTCTAGGCATGGCAGTCAAGTGAAAAGAGACTGAAGAAAAATAGCAAATTAGATTCTACTTATCTGCTATTGACATAAATAAAATCAGCCAAAATACTTTGCTTCTTTTTTTTCTTAGAGTACATTTAATGTTGTTTATAGACTACCTATCAACATCGCTTATAAAATGCCTACCACATTTGTATGTACTGAAAGTTTTAACCATAGTTTAAAGGCAGTCTGACAAAGTGTAACTCCAACTATGTCGTTACTTATAAACTATGAAAAGCACAGTACTTTCAATTATAATCATTCCAGGCTATGAAAAACACTATTATAAAAACAACCACAATGTTATACAGCTTGAAATTAAATTTCTAATGGATGGATGGGTGTTAATATAAGTAACTGACCACAAATATGATGGCCCACTTTAAGTTACAGATTCTATATACCTCCGTCTTAGGGAGAGTTGCTGAGTGCCATGAGTACCATGAATGGAAAAGAATCCATTTCTACAAGGACTCTTTGTAAGACAGAGTTAATATATTAGAAGTAACACCATAATTCCTTCACAGGAATAATTAATATTTAGTCTAACTATTCTTCCCTTTTAATTAATATTTCATAGCCCTTCCTTCTCATTGCTATTCCCCAAAAGAGCATTTTGCAGAAAAGAATGAGGAAACTGAACCATCATGCTATAAGAACAACCCAAAAAGAGAGAGGCAGGAACAAAAGACAATTGATGCTGACTGCATCAACAAGCAGACACAATTACGCTGAAAAGAAGTCCTCATGCAGAAATAAAAGTGCAGAAAGACCTCGATGCTAAGACAACCTTGCCTCAGAGAAAGTGACACTGTCAGTATTCACATGGGAACAAGGTGGCAACAAGTTTATATATATACAGTTTATAAGTTTCTGTATAAAACTTGGTTATTAAAATGCCTAAAATCTAAGTCAAGGACTTAGATCAATCTCTGACTTCCTTATCACTCAGCAATTAGAAGCCTCTGCTCTCATAATTCTGCCTCTAGTCTTGCAAAGGCGCCAATCACCTCTACTTGAAATATTCCTCTTTTCCAATAGCAGCTATTGTTCCAGACAGCTCCAGTGCTGGCTTCTTGTGTGAAACTGACCTTGACTGCCCCACCCTCACTGATTCATCACTACTCCAAATCCCTCTGCAGCATCAACAACTGTGCCACCCAATTTAGTCCTTATTTATATACTGTCATACATAGTTCACTGTTGTTTCATGTCTTTTGTTTTACCACTACGCTGTAACTCCCCGTGGGAAAACAATATGTAGGATTTCTTCTCTATCCATCACATTGCTTATCATTGTCCTAAAGAATCAGTAGGATTCTGGAGCTGTCTGGAACAATAGCTGCTATTGGAAAAGAGGAATATTTCAAGTAGAAATAAGCATTTGTGAAATAAATTATAATAATGATTATACTAATAGCCAATATTTACTAAGCTATGTGTATCTGACAGTGTGCTACTGGGCTCCAATTAATTTTAATCTTCATGATAGCTCTATGAGAAAGGCTTTAATTAATATTAATGATATTAGTATTAATCCCATTTTATTTATGAGAAACTGAAGCTTAGTTTAGTAACAAACAGGATCACAGGAGTAAGCTTCCATTTCAAAGGAATATGCTACCCAGAAAAGATACGAAAACTATTATAACTGGTACTTGGTGCTTTCGATCTGTGCAAAGTGTCCTAAGTAAAAGGAAAAATAGAAAGGCTAACTACCTAGCTAATGCTGCAAACTCACCAAGCCGTCAGAGGTCCTTAAAGCCAGTACCTCTATCTGTACCTGGAACTCACAAGCAAATGTTACAAACTAGGAACCCAGTAAACTTGAACAGTGAATTCCCTGTTATAAAAAAATACACTTCAGAGTTCCCATTGTGTCTCAGGGGTTAAAGACTTAATGCTGTCTCTGTGAGGATGTGGGTTTGATTCCTGGCCTCACTCAATGGGTTAAGAATCCTGCACTGCTGCAAGCTGTGGCACAGGTCAGAGATGTGGCTTGCATCCAGTGTTGCTGTGGTTGTGGCGTAGGCCGTAGCTGCAGCTCCAATTCACCTCTAGCCTGGGAACTTGCTTATGTCGCAGGTATGGCCTTAAAAACAAAACAAAATGAACAGAACAAAACAAAACCCTTCTTTGCTTCTCTCACATTAAAAAACATAAGAAAACTATTTGTAATCCATCATTCTCTTTCTGGTTTTATGAGGGTGAAATAGTCATTAATAAAGAAGGAAATGACAGTGCCCTTATTTAAAAAACACTGTCACTCTCTGTTAAGGTCACTGACTCCTTACCCCCACCTCCAGTAAAATCCACAACTTAGTCTTAATATTACCAAACAGAAGATTGCAAGGTTAAGACATTTAGCTAAAGTTTTAATTAGGTGGAATCATTCCTTGTTCAATTAGGTAGACAAAGGGTCAAGTAAAATAATTTCAAGAGTCCTTTGAGGATATTATACTTCAAAAAATAAATGTATAATATACATGTGATATACAATAAATCTGAATTACATATATACATATAATAATCTATAATACAAAGTAATAAACCATGTTTACCAAATCAAATATATGAAAGATCACTTTTAAAGCAAACAGGATTCCAAGTATACCTTTTCTTTCCCTCAATTTGCTTTAATACTAGATTTACGCTAATCTATGGATGACTAATCCCATAATAAAATACCTGCTATATCGAAAGACAGGATGTTACACAGAAGACAATTACAAATAATGATTAAACAAATTAAAAACATCTAGCTCAAAACTAATGATCAGAGAAATGCTATCCTAAAGAGCCTTGAACAAGACAGAAAGACTGCGATTGATCCCATACATCCAGGTTCTGTTTCCATAAATCACTTCACAATGGTTGCTCACTAAGAACAGGTAAGATAATAGGGGCCTAGAAGTAGAGCTGATTTACCAGAATCCCATGGGATCAAGAAACATATTTTACATTACAGATTTTTTTCCTCCTAAAAGTTTGCTATTCTGCATTTGCAAACTTCTAGACCCAAGAGACAAACCTCCTACCCTCTAAGACTCAATTTTTTTATTTCTCCAATTACAATTTATATTAAAGAATAAGGGTGGAGTTTAGCTTTTAGTGACTATTATTCTATTAATACATGTAGGAAATCAGTGACAATGCCCTATTACATTTGTGAAGACTGAACATGCATAAAGTTTAGCGGCACACCAGGCCTTTGCCAATGATAAAAGATGACAGAATAAGAATGCAATCTGTAAGGGCTTAATTCCTATCTTTAAAGATATACATACTGAGTGTATAGAATCAGGTGATAAATGTTTTCAAACAATCTTGGTGCCAATACTCCAGCCAAGGTTGACAATATCAAACATCTTTCCTTCCTATGTTGTTCTTATAAAGGATACAATTACAATCAGTAAGAGAAGGAAAGATACGGCCCTCCATAAATAGGACAGGTATCACCTCTGCTATTCCCCCCTCCCTCACAAAACTTGCTAGGTAGAAATCTATTTAGGAAAAAAAGAACCCAGTGGTCATATCAACTAGATACTTCTACATTAAAAGTTTAAATCACATTTTTTTTTCATTCTGTCAAATGTTACTGTGGCCAACAAAAAATATTTTAAAAACACTAAGTAGTAATAGCTATTTTTAAAAAAGGGAATTATACTGGACATATAGGACATAGATGATGCAAAGGGTCTGTCTTATATCTGCTCTTTATACTCCATTAAGGTGCTGACTGGCTGTGCTAGAAAGAGATAAATCACAATTCAGGGAACAACATCATTTGGTTTAAGCAGAGTTAGAGCGCTACCAGAATGATTTCATCAAAGGATTAAGAAAATTATTATAGCGAGCTCTTTATGACTTCTTAGGGGGAGGGAGGTGGAGAGGGCGAGGGAGAAGGCAAGTGCAGAAGTCAGGGTTTTCCTTCTTTCAGGCAAGGAAATGGCTAGGGACATTGCTCAGAAGATAGTTAAACAGTTCTCTGAAAAAAGGAGCTACAAACTACGTAAAAATCCTAGCTGATATCAATTTACCTTAATTTAGAGAGACTTTGATGGCAATCCTTTTCCAAATCATGACAAATGCTATTATCTAAAAAGCATTTATACCCTCTTCAAAGTACAAAAGGCCTTCAAAGCCATAGGCACTATGTTTTATGCTGGAACAGCAGACTCTACCCTCAATAAAATATTATGTCTTAGTGAGAGATACTGAAAAATTGAGCTCCATAATTCAATGTAATACATTGAATACACAGAAAGAGGACCAATGGACTCAGGTGCAAGGGGTCTACCAGGTAAGACTGCATCTGCCAGTAAGCTTTACTTCTCTTTCTAATGTAGTTTTTTTCTTTTCTTTTCTTTTTTCTTTTCTTTCAATAGTATATTTGAAGTGATGCCCTATCAATACATTTTGTAATTTAGGTTAAAGAGCTTAGATTTTCCTGGACTAGGCAGGAGGTTCCAGTGAAGGCAAGCAGGGTTGGGGGAAGGTGGAAGCCTTTCAGACTGTGCAATCCAAGGGTTCTCTCTTCCATGTCACAGTGACATACTATTTCTTTCAAATCCCTCTTTGGGGTCAACGAATCCAGGAGGGCTTCTGCAGCCAAGCACAGTTCTCCTAGTTGTCTGGTTACCCTCACTGACCACAGTCCCAAGGGTAATAGCCCTGTTTCCTAGAGGACAAACCAAGGAAGGTCATGTGAGGACACAACCAGGAAGGGGAACTTCACCAAGAACCCAACCACACTGGCACCCTGATCTCAGACTTCCAGCCTCCAGAACTATTAAGAAATAAATGTTGTTTAAGCCATCCAGTCTGCAGTATTTGTTATAGTAGCCTTAACGAAGACACCCTCTGTAAGATTAAATGCACATTCTAAAAGGTATTTCTAATACAATTTTGTTCAGCAATAGAAGCAAACTTCTACTCAATCTATGTACAAACTACATCCAGAATTCTAAGAGTCTAATCTAGAGTCACTAGGTTTTATTATACTTATGTATTTAAATGTACTAGTGGTCTAAAGATTAAGACTATTGCCTTCATCCATCTGAAATCATTAAGTAGGTTCTTTAAAAAAAAAAAAAGACCAATAAATTTATTATGATAAAAGAGACAAAATATAAATTAAAAATGGTATTTGCATTCAAATGACTATTTTATGTATTAGATACCAGATTTTAGTTGTCTTTCGTATTTTCCAAGCACAGTATTTTAAACTCTTTAAATGCTGCCTTGCAATCATATAAATCTCAATAGAAAAGTACAATCTGATCACGTCTGCTGGTAAACAGAGGTCTAGACAGCAAATGATCTCTAAAAGGACAAGTTTCCATTGAATAAGTCCAAAGCACTTAGTACTATGCTATTATATACAAATTCAAGGAGGCTAACAAAATAACATCAGTAAAAGGAAAATTTTATAGAAAAGGGTATACTCTCCTTAAACAAGAAAAAAGATTCAAAGATTGCAAAGATTCAAAATTATAACCTAAGGAACATATTTCATAATGAGTTCTTTAAGTCAAATTATTCTTAGTGAATTGTTTTTGGCTTAAAATATAAAAGCTAGATATTACTGATATACTTAAATGTTTTCTCGGGTGAAACCAGAAATCTTTTTCAATGACAATGCATTTTTATCTAGAAATAAAACATTTTACTTGTTTTCTTCATCATGTCTAACTTAAACAGAAATTTAGCCTTATTTTTGAATAATCTTGAGACAAGTTTTAATCTTTCAATATGTTTTACAAATAAATCAAAACTACTAATACTTTATCCAAAATGATTCCCCCCAAAACTTCAATTATAAAAAAAAATTTCATTACAGCTTTGACATTTAGAAATTGGCTTTCTAATAATTATCTATCAAGATTATATATTATATACTTAGTTACTAACTCTTTCTGATTTTTCTTACAACTGCATTTTTCTAATTATTTAGGAATACCTAAAGACACTTTGCCAAGAATAAGATACAGATTAGTTTATACCTTAACAATCTATCCAATCCAGTATATATGCTCAAAAACACATTGCGTATTCTTAGAAGTGTTGTTACAGTACAGTAGTATTATTTAGAATGTATTAGTGGTTGCATTTTAATAATACTTGCCTAATAAATGAACTAACCTTTGTGTAGAAGTTTACAGTCTATAGATTCCCTTCACACAAACTGTATCTCATTAACAATTCCATAAAGCTCTATTTAATGGGGGTGGGCCCTAATCTATCAACTCACTTTGAATAACTATTAAATTGGTACACCTTAATAAAGCTAACAGGCTCCATGTAGCATGTCCGGACAAAGAAGCAGCCTTTAGCACTAAGGAGTTTAAATTAAAATTAAGGATTTTTAACAAACACTTGAACATGGTGATCCTACCCATAAATATGTAAGTGGATAAACTATTAAAAAGAAAGGTTTTAAGAACCATTCATTAGTTGTCTCATTCATCCATGTGTTCACTTTTTGAGCACCTACTATGTGGTAGGCCCTGTTCTGGTTAGACGGGTCATCTAGATGATATGTATTACAATGGAATATATATTTTAAAATAATTGATAAGTGATCATCTGATTTATCACCACATGAATTAAAAGATTACTGGATAAATAAAATCTTAATAATTCTAACCGGGTGACGAAAACTGACTATGAATAGACCAAGAAACTAAAAATAAACACGTAATTTGACAGCCTAATGAGAAACAAGCTGAACAGAAACAAAATCAACATATCCATATTAAAAACCAGATCTCAGAACAGGGTCACGTGTTTATCTTGTCTTCAGGGAAATGAATCGATTCAAAACACATACTTGAGAATAGGTAGTATAAAACAATTTACTAAGTACTGTGAGAGTCAAGTTAATAGCTCAGTATAAAGTAAGGCAATATATAAGAAATTTTAATAATAAAAAGAAATTATAGGACTTCAAAGGTAGAGAAGAATTCACTGGAGTGAGGAATAAAGTTTATAATGATTTAGTTTCCCTATAGGCTTTTTTAAACTTGGACAACTGAAGTATGGACTTTACTTTTTAACTTCTTTAATATCAACCTCAAACTGAGTCATTTTAAATAAAATACCCATCGTGAAAAACAGAAGCACTGAATAGGAGAGCAATACATTATAACCCAGTTTTACCTGACATTGACTAGAATTTTAAAAACAGTGTACAGAAAGAGAATCTTAGGAATAGGAGAAGAAGTGAAAAAAAAAATAGCAGAGAAGATATCTCTGTTGGTGCTACATTATCAACAATGAACTGCTACTTGAGGATTCACAGTCCCAAAGACAAATCCACAAATATGCATCCATGATCAATATAGCAGCAGGATTAAGAGCTAAATTAGAACCCAGACTCTTAATTTTTAGTAAAAAATCCTTCCCAATATAACAAACTACTATAAAATATTTTATATATTTCAAACTAACAGAAGACAAATATGGAATAAATTTAATTTTAATAAGCCAGTTTCCAAGTTCCAACTTAGTTATTTTACACAGTTGGTGGTAGTGGTTATTATTTAACATGACAAGCATTGCTAGTTTGTAAACCTACCATAAATTTTCAGTAAGTTTTATATTATATATGTGTAATATATAAAGTTTGGATATGTAGTATATTTAATGGCAAGTATACACACTATATTTATATGTTTGTTATACATATCACGTTTTTCAGTTTTCCTTTAAATTGTAAAAAATGCAAATAATTATATTTCTTATTAAGGAAAAATTCGTATTTTTTGAAATTGAAATTACTGTCTGTTTTATGGACTCTTTACTATGCTGCATGTGAAAAAGGGGGTATGATAATGATGAAACATTCTTAATGCATCAGACTGAAAAATTAGATATTTACAGACCATGTCTGAAGCTAAAGTTCTGATTGGATAACCCTTTTTCCCCCTTTGCTCTCATTTTGAAAGACGTATAAATTTAATTTAGTTACTGGCATGGTCTACTGGACTGAGCACAAGATGGTAGTAAAAGAAAAAATATTTAGAGGTCCAATCTAGGTCTATTGTTCCAGTTCTAATCTCAGTGTACTGCATGCTCTTGGATAAGTCATAAACTAAATGACATTTTTCAATTTCCCCATTTGTAAAATGGAGATAACTGGCCTAACTCATGAAGACATCATTTGCTTTAATTAACTGGGTAAAATACTGTGAAAATTTAAAAAATGATGAAAACATTCACTTCAGTTAAACTTAAACTTAGGTTATTATTCAAAATGAAATTCTTAGAATGCACATTTTAAAATCTAAACTTAATATTCTGAAGCCCAAGTGGTTGCGGCCAAAATGGGCAAGTTCATGAAACCTGGAAAAGTGGTGTTGGTCCTGACCGGTCGCTACTCCAGACGCAAAGTGGTCATTGTAAAGAATATTGATGATGGCACCTCAGACTGACCTTATAGCCATGCTCTGGTGGCTGGAATTGATCGCTATCCCCGCAAAGTGACAGCTTCCATGGGCAAGAAGAAAACTGCCAAGAGGTCAAAGATCAAGTCTTTTGTGGAAGTTTATAATTATAATCACCTCATGCCTACAAGGTACTCAGTGGTTATTCCATTGGACCAAATTGTTATCAATATGGATGTCTTCAGAGACCCTGCTCTCAAACGCAAGGTCTAACAGAGGCCCAAGTCAAGTTCGAGGAAAGATACAAAACCGACAAGAACAAATAGTTCTTCCAGAAGCTGTGGTTTTAAGTATGTCTTATTTCAGTCATTAAAAAATACAAAATAGGAGTTCCCGTCCTGGCGCAGTGTTTAACGAATCCGACTAGGAACCATGAGGTTGCGGGTTCGGTCCCTGCCCTTGCTCAGTGGGTTAACGATCCGGCGTTGCCGTGAGCTGTGGTGTAGGTCGCAGACGAGGCTCGGATCCCGCGTTGCTGTGGCTCTGGCGTAGGCCGGTGGCTACAGCTCCGATTCAACCCCTAGCCTGGGAACCTCCATATGCCGTGGGAGCGGCCCAAGAAATAGCAACAACAACAACAACAACAACAACAAAAGACAAAAAAAAAAGACAAAATAATGGAGTCCTCATCATGGTGCAGCAGAAACGAATCCAACTAGGAACCATGAGGTTGCGGGTTCAATCCCTGGCCTCACTCAGTGGATTAAGGATCCCGTGTTGCCTGAGCTGTGTATAGGTTGCAGACACAGCTTGGATCCCACATTGCTGTGGCTGAGGTATAGGCTGGCAGCTGTAGCTCCAATTAGACCCCTTGCCTGGGAACCTGCATATGCTACACGGGTGCAGCCCTAAAAAGATGAAAGACAAAAGACCAAAAAAAAAAAAGTAAATAAATAAATAAATAAACTGACTATTCTAATAACATTTGTTGAAAATCACCTGACTCATCTGTGCCTTCATTTATCAAAGGATACGGAGCAGTGTCAAAGTCAAGTGACAACTTATAATTTAGAATAGATACTTTGACCAGCTCTCTAGCTCCACAGGTAATCTCTGACTATGTAATAAAAGCCCAGATTCAGTTAACAACCCACAGCAAGATAAATGATCATCCAAGATAAACTGAATATAACAGAATCAGTTTCCAGTTAACAATGGAAATGATCAGAAAAGACCGAAGTTATTAGCAATACAATACATTCTATCATTCCTCAACTAAATCATAAATTATGGTTTACTAAAAAGTTATAGAAATTGATATATTTGAAAACTAATCTGATAGAAGTGCCACTTTTTTTTTTTAACATCTTCCTTTTCTCAGTTGAGAAAGTTCTTGGATGGAGACAGATACCCTTTTTAAAGAAATATGCACTACTTTTAATTCAATAAGTAATTAGTAAGCAACTACAGTATCAATTGTTCTTAAAAGTTTATGCATAATTAAATTTTATAAATTAAATTACATGTTACTGGGACTTCTGCCTCCAGGAAGATGGAGCAGACAAACTTTTCCCTATTCCTCCTGCTAAGTACAACTACAAAACAGGCATACTGTATATGACACAAATGTAAGAAGGTAGTCCAAGTAGGGCACTCGAGACCCAGGGAACAACACGGTAATGAATCCCATGGGTGTATGTTTTCTGCTTCACGTATTTCAGACTAGGAACTAGAGAAGCCAGTAAGCTAATGGGAGGAGACAAACAAAGAAAAGCCTGCTCTCTCCATCCAGGAAGTGGGCAGCCCAGCAAGACACCTTAGATAACTACCACTTTACTCTAGTGAAACACCACAGAAAAAAAGTTTGCGCCATCCCCAAACCCAAAGGCAAAGACCAAAGAGGGAGCCGAGATGTCCATCCTCACCAAACTATTAGAATGGAGCCCAAACCCCTGATAGGATGTGGAAAAAGAAAGATGACTAGGGAGCCAAAGGCTAAGGAGACACCCCCAGGAACCACAATGATAGTGAAGACTATGGAAGAACCCACATTCACCTCCACACAGCTGTAAGGAGCGTCCCCCACCATCTCTGGCTGGGGTGGTCCAGGAGAATCAGGACTTTCACCACACCCAGGGATAAGAATGCCATCCCCTCTCCAAAACACAGTGTCAGTGGATGCCACAAAGAGATTCTGAACTTACACACACCCCAGCCCCTCCCTGCCCACCCCCAACACCTAGTAGAAACAAAGAGTATTTTCCAGTCATCTTCACCCCACAACCATTCTACAGAGGCCAAGTGGAGATTTGGGCTTCCACTCTCTCCTCCCTTCCCCTGACGGAGAGGTGTCAGAGGAGAAGTCTACTTTTAGAATGACAAATATGCTACTGACTCACCTAGTTAACTAAAGTACAGTTCATTGTTAATAGGGTTAATATCTATGCCTATGCTAGACCAGATCATAAAATTCTGGTTTTCAGAGATTCCAATGAGCATAAATATAAGATGTATCAAAACATTCCAGGAGTTCCCATCATGGCGCAGCGAAAACGAATCCGACTAGGAACCACGAGATTGCCAGTTCAATCCCTGGCCCCACTCAGTGGGTTAAGGATCCGGCGTTGCCGTGAGCTACGGTATAGGTCGCAGATGTGGCTCGGATCTGGTGTTGCTCTGGCGTAGGCCTGCAGCTGTAGGTCCGATTTGACCCCTAGCCTGGGAACACTCTATATGCTTCAGGTGCAGCCCTAAAAAGACCAAAAAAAAAAAAAATTCTCATATGTATGAAACAGAATATAGATGAAAAATAAACTTTAAAAAAAAGAAAATCAAATGACAGGTATACTTTGAAAAAGTTCCAAAGAGTAACTTATATAAGTATAAATTAGCCAGTGAAGTTTTGGCAGACAAACATAATTACAGGGAATTTTGCAAGAACATTTCTAATGCTATTGCTTCAAAAATACATCTAGGACTTTTTGTAAGCGTAAGGATTCTGGATCTAAGGAACTTTCAAAATGTGTTGACACCTTTAGTTTTACTGAATCATGACAATATTCTGGGGCATTAGAGAAAAATTCCTTCATTAATAACATTTGTATCTGTTATATATCTCCAAAATGCTAAAGAGGTCTAATCTTATTTCTTCAATATGACAAAATGGAAAAAGTAAGAGTCTAGTGTAGATTCTTTTGTAGTTAAATATAAATTATTCAATATCTATTATTCAACGAAAACACACAGTCCTCCCTCATTATTCCACAGGGGATTGGTTCCAGGACCCCCCTGCAGATACCAAAATCTGAGGATGCTCAAGACCCTCATATACCATTTATAGTACAGTACAGTCAGCCTTTGTTACAATGGGAACTCATGGATACAGAGGGGCAACTGTACTGGTCATCAATTATGTGACAGATACAAAGATTCATTCATTCATTGAATAGGTATTTATTAAATGTTGCCAATATGCAGAATGGAGATCCTACAGGAAAAAGAACAAGAGCTTATTATTCCAAGGAGCATAAGGACAAGATAAAAGGAAAAAAAAATTCAGTCCACTCTTGTCATTCACAATCAGCAGTATCATTAAATTAGTGAATACTGAACCACTGTTCCTAAGGGAAATAAAGCATTAGATTCCTGCAATTCTCTGATCATAATATTGTTGTCAGCCAAATAACACATAACCTTGTTTTCTCTGTGTTTCTGTTCAAAGACACATTACTTAATATACTGTTGACTCATTAAGAGTGAACTCACACCTAACAACAGTGTAACTCATGCCTGAATGATGCTTATGTAACACACATATATTCTCCAAAAAGCAAATCATAGCTTTCTTATATTCAGGAACACTAGATTTTAGCACTACACTCGGAGGGCATTTAAACAGTGAAATTCCACACACCAAAAAGTACCAAAATGTGAAAAAATAGCATCACAAAAAAGTGTAAGAGTTAAAACAAAAAATCTGAGCACTGCCTTGTTCAACTGCATCTGGGAAGCTGTGCATCAGATGACTCGTAACGTGTCACTCTGTGCATATCCACGAATGACTGTGATCGCACCTCAAGTATTAACTGTGAGATACAAATAAATGTTTGCTGGTAGATGAATCTGCAACTGCAGAATCTGTGAATAATAAGAATCAATTGTACATATTCAATCACAAAGAATTTAGGGCAGAAAATTACTTTAGAGATCATCTTTCCAACTTTCTCATTTTTCAGGTGAGAAAAGAAAGGGATGGAAGTTACATGACATAGGCAAGGTCAGAATCTAATTAACGAAGGTTCCCAAACCTAAAACATAGGGCACTTCAGAGAATAAAGAATATTCTTCAATTTTCCTTAGAGGAGATCCACAAAGCTACATGTATTCCAGAAGACAAATGTCCCTGATAAGGAAAACCACTATAGTTTACTCTTCAGAGTCAGTGACCCAGCAGAAAGTCTAGAAATTGGCCTCCCAAGAAACTTCAGCTTGACTTTGTCAACGTTAGGGGGACAATAACTAGTGAACTTAAGTATAGGTTCAGGTTCAAAACTATATATATATATATATATATATTTTTTTTTTTTTTTGTCTTTTTGCCTTTTCTTGAGCCGCTCCCGCGGCATATGGAGGTTCCCAGGCTAGGGGTTGAATTGGAGCTACAGCTGCTGGCCTACATAGCTACAGCAACATCAGATCCTACGGCATCTGTGACCTACACCACAGCTCACAGCAATGCTGGATCCTTAACCCACTGAGCAAGGCCAGGAATCGAACCTGCAACCTCATGGTTCCTAGTCGGATTCGTTAACCACTGCACCATCATGGGAACTCCCAAGACAATATATTATTAGAAAAATTTAGCAACTAAACTTCAAAACTGAATATGAGCTTTGATATTTTTCTTTTCTAATATATATTTGAATTGACTATGTAAAGAACAATGAAAACAGCCAAAGCCCATAAGGTGGGAGAGAAAAAAAGATAAAATTATCTCAATAGACCAAAGTTTTACTAAGTGATACCCAAACTGATTATAATTCACTTTAAAAGAGTAAATTTAGACAATGAAAAAGAATCTATGAAATGTTTATGATTTTCTAACCGTCAACATCAAATTTTAAAACTACAACATATTTCTCAATAAGAAAGATCAGTGGAACAAAATAACTATTCTGGACAGATGTTAGGATATATAAAAATGTGGAACAAAGTACAAACTGCATCATACCTATCTGAAAACAAGCTGAATGTTTAAAAATAAATAAATAAAAACAAAAACTAAACTTAAATCCAAATGTGAATTTTTAATTCTCATTACTTTGACTTTGGGCATTATTTGACCAAGGTCATCACTTCCCAATTCCTTGCTAAAGCTTTTCCCAACAACCTTCTTTGCTGATTCATCTTCTCCCAGCCTCTAAATGTTGACAAGTTCCAAAGTTCAATCCTTCATCCTCTTTATCTATATTTATTCCTTTGGCTATATCATCTAGTCTCATAATTTTAAATTCTATCCATATACTGACAATGTCCAAAATATACCTCCAGAAATCTAAACTCATTATATTCATCAGCTACATGACATATAAAGATGGTTAACTATTAGAATATCAAACTCAACATACTCAAAACTGAACTTTCAAGCTTTGTTCCTAAACCCACTCTTCTCCCATTCTTTTCCATTCTCAGATGATGGCGACTTCATCCTACTGCTCAGGCAAAAAATCCTAGATTCCTTGACTCTCTCTTTCTCTCACACCTGTCAGCTCTCTATATATTAGCTATGGTTTAACATGGGGAGCGGAACCATCCCATGATGTGGAATTAGGAATTTATTATAAGAATTAGAACTTTTACCACTGTAGAAGAAGTGAAGATCACAAAGGAGACGACTGACGGATCAGAGAAAAGTCACTAACCAGGGACCATTAAGGGCACAAGTAAAGAAGTCTGTAGAAATCTGCTGCCTCTGTGTTTGATGGGCAGCAGGACAGAGATGGGAAGAAAACAATGTATCACAAGCTTCTAAAACAGTAACTAACAAAAAGTGTTCAATATTTGTTTATCAAAGCAATCAGCTGAAGTTCCAGAAGAAGAAAAGAAATGAGGAATTGGTAACAACATATGAATAAATAATGGCAAGAAGAGTTCCCTTGTGGTGCAGCAGGTTAAGGATCTGGCATTGTTGCTGCAGCAGCTTGGGTCACTGCAGTGGCTCAAGTCTGAGTCCTGGCCTGGGAACTTTCACAGGCATGCCTCCTCACCCCCTGCCCCCAAAAGGCAAGAAATATTCAGGGAGGTTTCCGTTGTGATTCAGCAGTAACAAACCCGACTAGTAACCATGAGGACACAGGTTCGATCCCTGGCCTCACTCGGTAAAGGATTCTCTGCTGCCATGAGCTGAGGTGTAGGTCGCAGATGCAGCTTGGATCTGGCATTGCTGTGGCTGTGGCATAGGCCAGCAGCTACAGCTCTGATTCTACCTCTAGCCCAGGAACTTCCAAATGCCATGGGTGCAGCCCTAAGAAAACAAAACAAAACAAAACAAGAAGAGAAATATTCAGAACTGATGAAAACAATATATTTTCCAGAAGCCAAATAAATTTCAGTTATAAAAATAAAAATCTATACCTACACTCAACATAGTAAGTGTGAACTACACTAAACACAAAGATTGGCGAGCTCTCTCTCTTTTTTGGGGGGCGGGGGGCAGGGGGGGAATACCTTATGACATGAATAAGTTCCAGGGTCAGGGTCTGAACCTGAACCACAAAAGTAACCAGAGCCACAGCAGTGACAATGCAGTGACAATCCTAATCCACGGAACCACCAGTGAACTTCAAGATTGGTTCTTAAAAGAAAAACAGAAAGAAAAGAAAGTTTACCTTCAAAGGAGGTTATTAAAAGCAAAACAGAAAGAAAAGAAAGTTTATCTTCAAAGGAGACAGCTATACTGACAGCTGATTTCTCAACAGTAATGCTCAGAGTCAGAAGACATTAGAATGAAATCATCTATGTCCTAAAAGAAAAATAAATGTTTACTTCAAATTCAATGTCCAGTAAATAAGGATAAACTACACTCTGTCATAAAAATAACAGAATAAGCAACTAGCAGAACCTAAAAGAAATGTTAAAAGATATAACTACTGACAGAAGTTTAATAATTCCTCATAGAGTATGAGATAACAGAGGAAATACATAACAAAAGAAGTAGTAAATAAACACGAAAAACAAACAAATATTCAATATACATAATACAAGTAATAATGTATTATGGGCTTTAATTAAAAACAGAGAAAAAAGTCAATAATTATAGTTGGAAAGAAGTGAAAGACTTCCAGTTTGGAAAGGTAAAAATGTCAACTTTAGACTTACTGAGTTAAATATTCATGCTAAAATTTCGAGTGTAAAATTTCTGAAACAAAATTTCAAATTGGAGTAGAAAACAATGAGAAAAAAAATCTGTCAAAATAAAAAAAGGCAAGAAAGATGAAAATAAATACAGAAAAGGTAGGACAAATAACACAAAATAAGGTGGTGAAAAAATTTTCATATATATGATTAATTAAAATAAGTATTTAAAAAACACTCCATTTAAAAGATAAATATCACCCAAAGATAGTAAGTCCAGCTAAATGCTTTTCACAAGAGACAAATCTAAAATATAAAGAAATAGAATAATTAAAATTAAGGGTGAAACAATATATACAAGGTGTATTTGTTTCCTAGGGCTTCCATAAGAAAGTAGTACAAACTGGGTAGCTTAAAACAACAATTTATTGTCTTATAGTTCTGGAGTCTAGATGTCTGAAATCAAGATATTGACAGAGCCATGCTCCCTCTGAAATCCATAGGAGAGAAATCCTTTCTTGCCTCTTCCAAGCTTCTGGTAGTTTGCTGACAATCCTTGGCATCCCATGACTTACAGCTGCAGTACTTCTATCTCTGCCTTCCTCATCACATTGCATTCTCTCCTCATGTATCTCTGTAGCCCTTCTCCTCTTATTGTATCTCTCTAATGACACTAGTCAAATTGCATTAAGGGCCCACCCTCCTCCAGTATGACCTCATCTTAACTTACCCTTTGATTACATCCACAAAGCCCCTATTTTCAAACAAAGTCACATTCACAGGGTATGCAACATACCTTTTTGAGGGACACATTTCAAGAGGCACTACACCAGGCAAACACTAACCAAAAAAGACAGGAGGATAGCAGGGAGAAAAAGGCTGACCAGAGATCTAATAATGTCCACTAATGTCAGACGATGTACTAGGTGAGAACAAGGGCAGTACGATAAGACCTGTTAGAGGCTACTACAGAAGTCCAGGTAATATGATGCTAATCTGAACTAAGACCTTGACTATGGAACAAAAGAAAGTCAATAGATTTAAGCAGTATCTAGGAAGTAAAACTAACAAGACTTTATTAGATAGTCAAGTAAAGGAGACAAAGATGATTTATAGGTTTCTTGCTTGTAAAACTGATTAGAACATGTTGGCAATCCCTATCTTCTAGCTAGTTACTTTTAAAAGTACAGACAATACCAATTCTTTTTATTGATCACTAACTCTCCAAGATTAGCTCTAACTCTCTATTTTGGTTTTCTTCATCTATCACAATCTGGTCCTGGCCTACTTTATTCATGTCTCCGCTTCCATAAACTCTAGTGATTCAACAAACATTCTACGTAATTTCATGACATTTTTTCAGACCATATATCTTGAATGCCATGCCTATGTATTTATAAAATTTTATTCAAATGAACCTTTTCCTATGGAATCTTCTTGGTACTATTACTAACAAAATATTTTATATGCAATATAAGATTGTCTGGTCTCCTGTAGTACTTTATTTGCACAGATAGTACATTTGTCACACTGATATGTATCTACATCTGTCCCTGCAGTCAAGCTACTCATACCTTCAGAGCAGGGCTTACTCATCTTTTTATTCCCAGCACCTAACAATGTGGTCTGCACACTGATGGTTTTCAAGAAATGGTTATTGAATAGTGATTAATCAGTTTTAACTAGCATTGCTACTTACTATGCTGAAAGTCTAAAAGTAAATGGAAGACAAGGGGGATAGTGATTTTTTTCATTTTTATAAATTAGATTCTGAAAAAAGATGAATAAAGGTCTTTGTTTCTTAGTAATGAATTCATGCAATTTATAGTTAATATATTCTAAACTCCCTTGAGACTATGTAATATGGCCTATACTTTCCATAATAAATCCATATTTAAATGGAACAATTTTAAAATCTAAATAATACATATTCCAGCCCTAATTAATGAGAATTAAAACATTGTTCAGAAGAGGTAAATTTGGTGATATCTGAGGAACTCATGTATTTGTTTAATGGTCAGTAAAACTACTTTTGATACTAGCATGTTAACTTACATATAATTTAGATCATCAATTTTTCAAACAATTAAATAAAAAAAAGAATGTACTTTCTTTAAAATTTAAAAAGCTACATAGACTTCCTCTGATGACTGAAAACATGCTTATGAAACCTGCAATGACTTTTATCAACAAGAATATCAACTACTTTTGAGCTGCAGATACAGAAAACTTCCAGATGGTAGAAGTTTCTAATTAAACTATTATAATGTGGTAATTTATTATAAATACAACTGTTAAATCTATAGTGTTTATATTGAACAATGCAAGTATACATATATGGTATTTAGGAAATCTAAAGCTTAACCTGTTATTATGCAATGAAATACACTTCCTACAGTTAAGCACCAGTTTTTAAAAACAAAGGTCATATACAATAGGTACCAATATAATAAAATTAAGATACTTTCTGAAAACAACCACTAGCAACATCACTTCATGAAGCTTTGCAAAAAT
This sequence comes from Phacochoerus africanus, assembly GCF_016906955.1. NCBI lineage: Eukaryota > Metazoa > Chordata > Mammalia > Artiodactyla > Suidae > Phacochoerus > Phacochoerus africanus. The sequence continues at coordinate 56,866,153 of NC_062545.1, forward strand.
CATGGATTGTAATTGTTCTTACTGTCCCATTATTCAACACTGGGAAGTCCAGTTTGCCAAGACAGAATTCTGATGTACTACACAAAGAACAAAATGAGCTCCTTCCATACCCTTCCCCCATATCCTTTCCCCTGAGATTCAAAGCTTAATATGAGTTCCATTTTCCAGAGATAAAAGGACTGCATTAACAATGATGTGCCCTAGCTTTCTTCTTTTTACAATAAATTACCATATTTATATTTTGAAGCTGTCATGTGCTAGAGGATATTAAATATCCTCTTGTCATAATTAACTCTCTAAACCAAATTAAATGTCTTGGTTCAAAACAGACTGTGAAAGTTAAAAGAATATAATTCTATCACAAATTATTCTGTAATTATTTTAATAATCAGAGCTATTTAATGTATTGCATAATTGATTTTAACAGAGAACTGCATAGCGGCTAAAAAGCTCAAAATTTTTCCTCCCTTTACTCATAAGACATAAACAAAAAGTTGAACTTGGGATTTTAGCAATAAATTTATAGAAAGTTCTTAAATACTTTTTTAGGCCAAATCTAATACTGCAAGCTGTAACAAATTGTTAATTTTTAAAATTCCATCCATAATTATATCCAATACAAGCCATTAGACTACAACACAAATGTTTCATTTTATTAAGGCTTAGTAACATTTTGTTATAAACTCTACTGTTTCTGCAGTAGACTAATATAATGGCATGGAAAGTCTCCTTTATGTGTACAATAAAAACTCAAGGTCTATAGTAAAATACTGTCTTCACGAGTTACTTGATTAGTCTGAATCACATCCTCTTCAATGGGATTCAAAGAGGGAACTGCACAAATATTTAATCTATACAATATTCCCCAGAGATATCTACCAGGCAATAAGCTTTTAACAATTTTTACAATTTTATAATTTTACAATTCAGGAAAACATTCATTAAATTAGAACAAATGACACAAGCAAAAGGTTCTCATTGCAAAGAATAATTTTAAACAAATACACATAAAAGTTGAATTCCAAAGAACCAAACGATAAAACAAAGGTAATACCAATTTCTCTTTAGTAAATTAACAAGTAAAAGAAAGTATTTTGATCGCAGTGAGGTTTATAAGCATATGTTTTGAAACCACGTGTTCTTTTCCTCCTAGGCAATTTGACTATGGTACTTATTTTGGTAGATGGCCTGAAGAAGATTTTCTGTAGGAAGCAGGAAAGATGAACTGAAAGAGTTTAGAGGAATTGCTAATACTTTATAGAGAGCTGGGCAGAGGAATTCAACAGTCAGCTATAGCTCCTTTCCTCTCCTAGCCCACATTGGAAATAAAGCACCATCAAGAATTTGATATAGGAACCACCCAATGGACTGAAACCCAAGGAAGCATTTGTCTTTAAAAAAAAGGTTTGCATGATGAGAATATTTTCAGATAGGATAATCAGAGCAGTTACTATAGGCCATCTGCTAAAATACAAAAGTAGCCACTGTTACACCCCCCAAATATGACCAGCTATATGCCAAATAGCTTAGTCATTAAGTATACTGGGTAATAACATTGGCTATGTTAGTGTTTTTATCTCTAATATCACTCACTCAAAATAATTTTTAATGAAATGTGAATAAAAGAGTTAAGAATTTCATTCCACAAAAAAACCGGGGTGGGGGGGGGCTCTGCTTAGCTAAGAAATAAGACGTTTCCCCCCTATAGTTTATTAGCTATATTCTTGCTGACCTTAATCCTTTCTTATACAAGAACATTTTTTCAACATCCTGAATATTTACCACTATAATTTCTTTCTTAAAAACAAAAACACTAGTTCTAGCAAGCATGAGAAATAGAATTAATCATTCTTTTATTTTTAAATAAATCTGAGCAAAAGGAAAAAAAACCACTTTAGTTAGCAGAGTAAGAGGACTTTTTCATACATTTTCAAGTAAAGTAGAACCATGTAGTTGATTCTATTTACTTTACAGTGCTTGTTATTAAGCCGGCATTTCTCACCTTCAAATTCCCAAACCTGAGTTGGTTAGATGCATCATTTTATTTCACCTCTATAAAACCTAGTTAAGCAACATTATTTTTGCATTTTAGCCCACTAGCTTATACTTGTAAACTCTGTAAGGGCAGAATCCATATTTGCTTTTTTGTTCACTTCTACAATTAAATACAGAATATGAACAAATCTTTGAGCTCAGCACTACTACTCTGTACATTTAACAGCTGAAGAAGCTAACAAAGATCAAGTAACAATAGCAAGCAGTAGAGCTCGAATTTGGTTCTGTGCAGTCCTGGCCAAGAGGGCCCCCCCCCCCCTTTTTTAGGGCTGTACCAGTAGCATATAGAAGTTTCCAGGCTAGGGGTCGAATCGGAGCTGCAGCTGCTGGCCTACACCACAGTCACAGCAATGCAAGATCTGAACCACATCTGCAACCTACATCACAGCTCACAGCAACACTGGATCCCCAACCCACTGGGCCAGGGATCCAACCCATATCCTTATGGATACTAGTTGGATTCATTTCCGATGAGCCACCACAGGAAGTCCGAGAACCCAACGTTCTTAACCACTATACACAGCACCATGGTTAAGACATTTGTTTCCCCAAAATTCCATAAATATACTATACTATATATATTTTGTGACTTTGCTGTGTTCTTGCTCTCCAAGTATTTAATGATTTGTACTTAATTGTACAAATAAATTGGAGATATATGCATTTTAAAGGGGAAAAATTAATAGGAAATGACTCACATAGAAAAGTGAATTTAGATAATTCAGCAAACAACAGAATGGTAAGACTGACAAAAAGGGAATATGAACTTTTAAATCTACCTTAATGAAAACAACAAATATAACAGCAAACAGTGAAATGCTTACCATATGCCACCTGTTCTAAAATATTTTACATATATTAGCTAATTTAATCCTCACGTAAATCTCATGAGGCCAATTCCTATTTTACTGATGAGGAATTCAAATCACAGAAACAAAGAATGTGTTCAAGGTCACACAGCTGACAAGAAGATTTAAATTCAGGCGGTCTGGCTCTAGAATCTGAGCTCTAAACTATGCTGGAAAAACAGTAAGTTGATACTGCTTGCTGTATGTCACTGACATCGTACTCAGGTGTTGACACTCTCCAGAACACAACTTTCGTAATCCTAGCTTTGACAGGGACCATGGTTTTGGGTTGTTAATCAGTTACTACAAACCCACAATAATTTTAAAGCAATGTATAGCTTTCAAATGAAACTCTGTACTGTATGTCTACAAAGCCAACACAGTATAAACTGCTAGGATATACACAAGTTAGGCCATGATAAATCAATGCGGACTTAACATATTTGAATTTTCAGAAATGATACTAGAAGGAGTGAAAAGAGCAAAGTTTAGATTTTAAGTACCATCAAAAGGGTACTTTCACGAATATTTTTCTATTTGCATTAAATTTTAATCTAACATGAATCTATACTATAATCACTTTATTACAGCAGCTGAGGGAAGATTCGAATTCATAAAAAAAAATCACTGCAAACATTTTCAAAGATTGGTATTTATATTATACCTTTCAAGATATTCTTACTCCATCCTAAGCTTTGTAGACATATTTAGAAGCACAATCAAGAAAAGAAATTAGCTTGTCTCATGGTATTTTAAAATCTTAGTCCCACTTCACTAGTAACATGCTATGATTCTTATGATTCAAAGACATGGCTACTCTCCTTTCAAACTGTTGCAGGAATATTCTTCACAATGCCCTCTCACATACTGCACTTAACATAAGCATTGGATGTAAATTCATTTATTTTGTGAAAACTGCTACAATACATAATATTCTCTACATGGAAAAAAGCACATTACTCTGGCTAACTGAATAATACATATTCTATGTAATAGTTATCATCCTATAATTCATATAAAATACCCCATTTCTGAAAACTGACACCCATGTTACATAACTAAATTATGTATGTACACCAATGTAATTTGCATATTCCTTTCAGAAAAATCATCTTAAATGCTGGCATTCTAGTGTGTTTAAAAGTACTAAAATCAAAAATGATTCTTTCTTTTTATAAAAAGACATTTAAAGAGGTAAAAATTTTTAAATGTATTTAAAAATACATGAAGAATAAAAGCAAAGGACAAACTAATAAACTGAATTATACTTTGCTATATTTAATTGCAATGGACAAATGCAAGAAAAAATAATTAATAATATCATTCTTATAGGACATTCTGCTAAGCTTTCAAGCAGCAGCTTTCAAGTGCTATTAGGAATTACAATCTGCTAAAAGCAAAACAAAATAATCTTTCAAATATCAATGAAATAATCAATAAAAACACACAAGGGTTTATCTTAACTAAATATTATAAATATAGCATTTAGGCAAAATAAGATATTTAGTAATAAAGCAATTTAACAAATTTTACTTCATCTTTGAAGACTTACTTCCAAAGAACCATATTCATCTGTGTCTTTTAAGAAACATAAAAAAGATGTAGGTGGTTTCATCAGAATTAATCCCTTAGCCATCACTGTTTAGAAGAGATGGTCTTCTCAAAGACACTTCCCAAAAAAACATATCGAGCCTACACTCAGCTTGTAGGTCTACTGATGTGGAAGTTCTACAGCAAACCAGCAACCCAGAGTATCTGCACACCCAATACTTTGTCAAGAAGAAGAATCCTGAGCTTACTACTTGTCAATACTTATCCAAAGATATTTAATATATGGAGGGGTTTGGGGAGGCAGTTTCCAAAAAATACTTATTAATTATATTTTTCATATGAATGGTATTATAGAAATATATTATATTGATCATATTAATAATTAATAAATGATTAACTGATATTAAGACCAATGCATGGCTAAGATAAATTAGAGAAACATCATTTTTGGATAAGTAGTAAACTCAAGATTATTCTTCCTGCCAAAGTATCTGGCATATAGATATTCTAGGTTGCCAATATTATTTCTCTAATCTTTTATATTATTTTACAGAAAATATATATTCTATCCAATCCTACAAGTAGTCAAAAATTATCTATCTATTTTTAGGTTAAATCAGACAAATACAGAGTGAAATACTGAAGCAACACTATTTGGGAGCTCAAATAATTGTTCCGACAAAACTGTAATCTGCTATTAAGCCATAAACTCTTATTTAAGGATGCAAAATATTAACTGCCCTATTTTTTTTTTGAAAACTGATCCCTATTAAGTCCCTATATGACTTAATAAACTCCTTTTTTCAGTTAGGATTCACCATACTACACAATATCTTTATTTAAAAATGAGTGTACAGTCTTTTAAGAGACTTAACCTTCTAGAATCTGGATTCATATAACTGATCATATACCCTTTATTCCATTAGCTACAAAAAAAGCAAATCTGTGATTTATCTTTGGCAAGTGAAAAGGACTTCATGGCATGCACTGGTACACTTTTAACCTCTCTCAATAAGTGTTATCTTACTTACATTAAGATGCCATAAAAAATTGTGGAACAAGGAAAAACAATGAAAATATTCATGCCAAAGCATTTTTTACTCTAAAATATGAAGTCACAAAAGAATACTAATCAATAAATGAAAAAATTAATACAGTGAACACTATGAAAAATCTTAATGAAATCCCACAATTAAAACCCTACCCCAATAAAGTATAGATAAATGTTTGCTATGCAAATACAAACATGAAGTAGTTTCCATCAAAGAAAAAAGGCTTGTTTCCAAACATTTAATTATTTAATTATAATAATAATGATCATATCTTAATATTTATATTAATATTAATTACTTTCAAATAAAATCTATTTTCACTTTTACAATTTAACAAAATTCTTTTTTTTTTAATATTAGAAACCACTGCTTTTTTAAAACTAGAGTTAGTGAAGTTTAAAATACTAGCTGTAACATGCCAAAGAAGTAATCTGGGAAAATGAGATAGATTTATGGGTATGTACATAAAGTATATTGTAGAAGTATTTCACTTTTTTTGTAAAGTATATGTAAAATACCTGGCAAACAGTGATGCTTTACACAGTGTTATTTTGTGTAAAAATAATGGGGAAACAGAGGTGCATACTTACCCTTCTCCGCCCATTCTCGTTATCTTTAGGCGAAAATCAACAGAATTCAGACTAGGGGGTTTCCATTTCAAAATATCATCACATCGACCAGGTTTATATTTCTAAAGGAAATTACAATGATGATAATAGTTAATATGATGCTAAAAAATTAAACATTCAATTTATTAAATATAATTATCAATTACTAACTATTAAGCAAAATTACTACTTTTCTGAATATAATTTTTGCTATTTTCAACTGCTGAGTGGTTAAATATCTACCATCTTACTGACGGCCTTTCTCCTTTTTCTGACAAAGCATGTAGACACTTGTTTGTGAGACACTTGTCTCAAGAAATAATGAAACCTAATATTCCCACCAATCTGATTATAACTGAAAGGAAGTTTGATCATTTAAAAAAAATTTGGGGGGAGTTCCCAGTGTGGTGCAGTGGGTTAAGGATCCAGTGTTGTTGCAGCTATAGCATATGTCACAGCTGCAGCTCAGATTCAATCCCTAGTCCAGGAATTTCCATATGCCACAGGCATGGCCAAAAAATTTTTAAAAACACAGAAAGATTAGATTTTGTTTCTTCTTATTCTTTACTGTGGGATGATACACAATGAGCAAAATTAACTAATGAACTTTGACAAACAGATAAAATCATGTAACCAACACCAAAATCATGATTTATAGTCACCCCCAAAAGTTTCCTCTTGACACCTGCAGTCGGCTGCCTCCCACCAACTCTCCCGCAACGGTGACCTTCTTTCTATCACTACAGTTGTGCCTTTTCCAGAATTCATAAGAAATTCTTAACATGAGGTTTTGCAGTAGGCTGGTGCATATATTAGTAGCTTCTTCCTTTTTATTGAAAGTGAACAGGGTTCCATTCTATGTATACACCAAAAATTGTTAATGCATTTATAAGCTGATGGATAATTTGGCTGTTCCTATTTTTAGGCTATCATACATGACGCTACTCTGAACATTGGTGTGGACATCTGTTTTCATAACTTTTGGGTACATACTCAGGAGCAGAATGGCTGGGTTACATGGTAAATGTATGTTTGACTTTTTAAGAAACTGTCAATCTGTTCTCCAAAGTGGTGGTGACATCTTCCATTCCCACCAGAGATACATGAGAAATCAATCTGCTCCACGTCCACCCTAGGACTAAGTATTGTCAGTCTTTTTAATTCTAAAGTATATCTCATAATTTTAATTTGCATTTCTCTAGTGACAAAAGATGCTGGAGATCTTCTAATTTTCTTATTTGCTGCTGTGTATCTTCTTTGGTGAAGTGCTTGTTCAAAATTTTACCCTTATTTTTTCTGAGTTATCTCCTCATAAGTGACCTGTAAGAGTTATTTATATATTCTAGATATATGTACTGCAAATATTTTCTATCAGTTTTTGCCTTGCCTTTTCATTTTTCTAACAATTTCTCTTGAATATATTTTAATGAAGTAAAAGTCACCTATTTTTTTCCAGTTTTATTGAGGTAGGATTGAGAAATAAAAATTTAAGGTGTACACTATGAAATGATTACCACAAACTAATTAACATGTCTGTCACCTCACAGTTACTTCTTTGTGTGTGTTATAAGACTATTTAATATTTAAGATCTATTCCCCCTCAGAAATTCCGAGTGTACTTTATTATTAACTATAGTCACTATGCTGTGCATTGGGTCTCCAGAACTTAATTCATCTTATAACTGAAGTTTCTAACCTTGATCAATATCTCCCCTCTAGTCCTATCCCTCAGCTTCTGGCAACCACCATTCCATACTGCTATAAGTTTGACTTTTTTTCTTTTAAGAGTCTATACACATTTTGTCTGTGTCTGGCTTACTTCATTTAGCATAATATATTCCAGGTTCATTCATGTTGTCACAATTGGCAGAATTTCCTTCTTTCTGAAGACTAAATAATATTCCATTGTATCTGAATAACATATTTTCTTTATCCATGCATCCACTGACACTTTGTTTCCACATTGTGGCTACTGTGAATATCACTGCAATAAAGATGGGAATGCAGGTATCTCTTCAAGATGCTGGCTTTATTTCTTTCCAAAGTGGAATTGCCGAATGACATAACAGTTCTATTATTAATTTTTTGAGGAACCTCCATACTCTTTCTCATAAGAGCTGTATCAATATACATTCCTACCGACAGTGCACAAGTGTTTCCTTTTCCTCACGTCCTCACCTGCAGAGGTTATCTTTTCACTTTTTGATAATGACCACCCTAACTGGTGTAAGGTGATATCTCAGTGTGGTTCTGATTTGCATTTCTCTGAGGATTAGTGATATCAAGCATTTTTTCAAAATCATCCATTTTAAACGTCTATAATTTGTGCTTGTTGTGCCCTCTTTAAGAAATCATTGCCTATATTAAGGTCACTGCAATTTCCTACTATTATTTCCCTAGAGAAATTTTACAGTTTTAGCTCTTATTTTTAGGTATATGATCCATTTGAAGTTAATTTATTTATATGGTGTGAAGTAAGGGACTGTTCGTTGCTTTGCAGGTGGATATCAAATTGATCCAACACCATTTGCTAAAAGATTACCCTTCCCTCACTGAAATGCCTTGGCATCTTGGTAAAAAATCAGTTGTCTATAGACACGGATATATTTCTATTCTCACTAATCTGTTGCGTTGATAAATATGCCTTTCTCCCTGCTCACAGCACAGTGTCTTCGTAACTCTAGATTTATATAAGTTTTGAAAACAAATTGTGTAAGTCCTCAAACTTTGTTTTTCTTTTTCCAAACTCTCTTAGTTAATGTAGCATTTATATTTCCACATACATTTTTAAATCACCTGGTCAATTTCTATGAAAAATATGTACTGGAACTTTAAGTAAGGATGCACTGAACCAATAGATAAATTAAGTAAGAAATAATATTTTAAGAATACTGAATTTTTCTCAAGTTCTCTGGTGGCCTAGCAGTTAGAGACTCAGTGTTGTCACTGCGATGGCTCAGGTGAGATCCCTGGCCTGGGAACTGACAATGCCACGGGAATAGTCAAAAAAAAAAAAAGAAAAAATCCCTTTTTCATGATCCCCCAAATAATAAGGGCAAAGATATTACATAATAGCAGGACTAAAGCCTTTTTAAAATAAATATCTATGAGTTATCAAACATGAAATACAGGATCTTGCTGAATATAAACAAGGATACAAAAACATCTTTTCAGGCTCAATATTCCAATGTATAATTAGGGAGCAATACACTTTAATTTCATTAAATTCACCAACATGCATCTAGATTAAAATAATTATCAAAGCTATATTTAACTGATACAGATCATACTTGGTTCTACAGAAATAAATCTGATTTTACCAGGTGAGTTGTCAAATAAAAAATTAGGGATAGATTAGGGCTGAAAGCAATTACCAATATAATCCGAGATGTCCATTATCGTCTTAAAGAAAAAAATGTAATGAATGCAGATGTCAGGCAACAAAGTAAGATGTTCAGGAAAGTGTTTACCAAATGAGAGCAGAATGTGTCTCAGAGGTAGAGAATGGCCATGTGCCAAAGAAGTCCTCTAAAACTAAAATAGAGAGAAAATGAAATGGAGGCATAAGTGATATATTTGCTGTATAAAGTGGTTGTTCTCAATTAGGGATTTTACCCCCCAAGGGATATTTGGTAATGCCTACATTTTTGGTTGTCACAACAGGGGACGGAAGGGTGAGCTACTGCCATCTAGTGGGTAGAGGCCAAGGATGTTTCTAAACACTGTACAAAGCACAAGGCAGCTGCCCACAACAAAGAATTATCTAGACTCAAAAGTCAATCGCACCAAAGTTGAGAAACTCTGATGTAAAGGAGCTTTGTTATTTAGTAATAATAACAAAGAGGACAAGATATCTGTTCTTCTTGGCTTCTACTAACTACAGATTTTAAGCAAGTTCAAAGTGTGGTCTTCATATTACCTCAGTTGCGAAAATGCAATAATAGGATTTCACTCACCTAATACAGGATATCTAGGCCAGAGATGTCTAAAATGCTTTGCAACCCCATGCCACTCAACAACTTCCACTAGTAAAATGTGAGCAGCTAAGTTATCATAATACATATTCCAGGTCCTACACTGAAACCTGAGATGTAATACCTTCTTCATAACGGCCACATCCTGAAAGTAAGAAAGATCCCTGGCCTTACCATACATTAGTTTTATTTTTGTTGTTCTAGCATTTAGTTTTAAAGAAACAAGGAGAAATCCTACTTGGTAACTCTATTGAACAGAAGAGTAAAACAATTCTAGTTTTAGTGACTTGATTAGATCCTTTGTCCATGTCTCACTGAGAAGCAAATAACAAATATCTATCATGCAAATCAAGACATAAAAATACTCTGTATGGAGGAAAGTCACTCATCAATACTAAGTATCTACTCTGCACCCAGTACCATACAAGTTGGGAAAGATACAAAGACTCAAAAGACATTGAGGCTTTTGAGAGATACCAGAGAGGTGCTAAAATGAACAAGAGTTGCTGAGGAAGTACAAGAGAGAAACATCAAAATCAGGAGGCTGGGGTAAAGAATTTTTTTTTGAACAACAAAAATGCATGAATTGAATTTTGAAAAATAACTGGGTTGAGAGAAAGTTCTAGGCAATAAGACCACAAATAGGATACCTGGGTTGAGGGGAAATTTGCTCAAGTTTTCTGAAACTAAGTTGGCTCACTACCCAAAGCTTTTCCTGCTGATGTAGAAAGGGAAGAGCCCATCTTCTACAAAACTATCTCAACACCACCACTTGGGACTCCATTTCTGCAAAGTCAGAGAGACAGTAGAAGGAAGCAGGGGTAAAAAATGGAGAATTCCATTTTCAAAAGCTTGCTGACATTTCTCATTTACTTACAAAAATTTTATTGCTATTTATGGAAAGCGAAGTGATTTGAGAATAAAATTTAGTATTATAGAATTAATGCAGTTTCTTGGCTTATTCAGGTTGGAAAAATCATTCAAAAATACATTCCTATTACTATTTCTATTACCTAATTAATATCTAACTAATTAACTTCTTGCTCTTGTTTTAATACAAAATAACCTGTGGCTTACATTTCTTTTTCTTGTACTGAACTACAGTTAATTTACAATGCTGCATTAGTTTCAAGTGTACAGCATAGTGATTCAGTTTATGCACACACACACACACACACACATACACACACATTCTTTTCCATCATAGGTTAGTGGTTTAAATGTCTAATGAAATAATTTCTCAAAACAAAAATTATAGCTACACAAAGACTTCTGAAATTTCAATGTTAGTGTCTATATTTGAGCAGTTCCAAAGAACTACAAATGATTGTAAATTTTAACCAATAAGGAAACAAGAATAAAGACAGGCTAAAGGAAAATAGCCAGCTAGCATCAAGACCAGTTAGTAGACCTGAGTAAGAATACTAAAAAAATGAGGGACACTTAAAGCATAAACTCCCTCTTTCTAATAGATAAATTGATAGATAACTTTGGCCAAAAAATTCCCAAATTACAGTAACACAGAAAATCTTTCCACCACTAACAAAATAAAATATATCATTTGTCCAAAAGCAAATGATGACAGGTTGGGTTAGCTATCTCACGAGATACTATAAAACTGTTCCAAAGGGAACCAATTTTAAGTGACTTGTTCGCAAATTACTTTTAGTCTAGTTTTGTGTGGAGTGGTGAGTAGCAAGGGCCAGCAACTGGCAAGGCCCTGGCTAATGGGAAAAAGAGTTCAAACAACCTAATAAACTTCATCAACTAAACCACTCACCTAATCTTTACCACGCAGGTACCAGTGAAAGTCTCCTGGACCAAGTGTCCCATCTTATCTTTAGCACAGGTCTCATCTCCCAACACACCCTGGTCCTACCCTCTGGGCCACCAAAGAGGCCAGCCACTCCACCAGTCTGCAATCATCTCACCTTGCTGCTGTGTCAAGTTTCTTCTTCTTTGAGGGCAGAAATCCTGCCTTTATCCATTTTTATTATTTCTAAAACTCAGCAGTGTGTATGACATATTAAGAGACACTCAATTTATCAGATGAAGGAACAAGCTAATATATACCAAAACTCAGGATTAATTCTTATTTAATATCCAAGACTAGTGTTATCTGGTATAAAATTCCGCCAATTTTTAGAGCTGGCAGATTCTCAGTTTTTCCTCTTCTCTGGTGGACGGACACCAGTCTAAATAAAAGCAGTCTACTAATAGGAGGTCGAACTCTAGATACAGGTAACATCTGAATACTTTATACATCAACTATGTTACCCTCCTTTTTAGATAATTTGTGCTGCGTAGTATCACTGAAATAATTTCCTCTGTTCTTAGTACAAAGAAGAGTACTATAAGAGCACAGGGGAAAGTTATACTCACCAAGTCAGCCGGGCTTCCCCAAGGAAGCCATACACAATTTGATATTCAAAGGATGAATGGGAGTAATACAGAAAGGAGGAAAACAGTTTGCTGCAGAAGAAACAGCTTGTGTAAAGATGTACTCATTATAGAATACTTCAATTTGTAGCTTTTACAAAATGAATTGGTCTGTCAGGAAAAAGTACTACTAAAGTTATCAATGAACTTCAGCAACAAAAGGAAAATGTATTCTAAATTGACAAAACATGTTTTGAAACATTTCTTCTACAAGTCTGAATTGCCATAAGCATAAGGGATGGAAGATGTCAATAGTGAGACCTATTCCTCTGATGATTCCCAAGATGTTCAAGTTAGCGCACTAATAAAATGTACATTAAAATATGTGGCTGGACAAATTCTGAAAAGCAGAATATAAAATAATGTTCGGCCTTCTCTTGAAAAGTGGAGTGGAAATAAAAATATATTGCAAAATTTATATTTGCTTATAAATACATAAAGAAACTGTGAGAGATAAGATACATACACAATGGAATACTACTCAGCCATAAAAAGAATGAAATAATGGCATTTTCAGCTACATGGATGCAACTAGAGCATCTCATACTAAGTGAAGTAAGTCAGAAAGAGAAAGACAAATACCATATTATCACTTAAATGTAGGATCTAAAATATGACATAAATGACTTGGACAAAGAGAACATACTTATGGTTGCCAAGGGGAAGGGGATTGGGAGAGGAATGGAGTGGAAGGTTGGGGTTAGCAGATATAAGCTACTATACACAGAGGGGATAAACAACAAGGTCCTACTTTATAGCACAGAGAATTATATTCAATGTTCTATGATTAAACCATAATGAAAAATAATACTTAAAAAATGTGAAACAACACTCAAATCAACTATTCTTCAATTAAAAAATAAAAATATACTATAAAACTTAATTTTAAAAATGTCTACCATTAATATTTCAACATTAAACTTAAGTTACCAATAAAAAAGAACTATCCTTAATTCACTGTGTTTAATATGTATCACATGAAAACTGATTTTGTACTTTTTATTCACTTGGAATTCACTGATTCTTTCACTTTTGTAAAGTATTTATATTTATTTTTCCTTTTTTCTGCTACCAATATATATCATCATTAGCAGTGTCTTTTTGTTGTACATTAACATTATATAGCTATATCCAGCTAATGCTGATTAAAAATTATTCCTCTTTAGCTGTTTTGTCAACAAAATTCGATGGAAAAGCAAATGTTTTATTTATTAAGAAAACTAGAACAATAATCTTCTTCTTCTTTTTCTTCCTTACACAAAGCAAGCTGAGAATATTTTGCTATCTTCCAAAAACTGAATAAGGCAAAAAAAAATTTAAATAAACAAGGTGTATTTTCATTCCTGGCAGTTCACTGTTACAAATCTTTGGAAATTATTATATATTTTTCAATATAAAATAACATATTTGGGGAAAAGATAGAATGACACTTTTCCAGTCTGCCAGGAAACAGAGCCCTTCTTCAATTGAAGACCTATCAAAATATGCAAGCAAATGTCATGGCAACAGAAGCTCTCACCATGGTAACATCATCTCTGCTACAGAAGAAAACCACTCTAATTCGTCATGTACCTCAAGACAAGACATTAGACTAATTCCAATTTTCATTTTACAATCTATCCATAACATTCAATATACCTGGTAGTAGTAAAGATTTAATAAAAACATTAATATTTAACAAGAAAGCAATATTAAAATCAAAGCTGACTCAATTTACATGCAAACTGATTAATGGGTGAGACATAAAATCAAGCTGACCCACCTTATAGAAAAATCAGGATAGTGATGAAAACATAAAAAAAGAACTCTATCACTATTGCTTGAGAACAAATACTCTCATCTCAATATAGAAACAACTGTATGTTTTACTAATCACAATATAGCTAGCAGATAAAATAAGAAAAAGTCTTTTAAAATAAAGGAAATATTTCAAGTTTTTATTACCACCTTCACTCTGCAATTCATTACATATAATTCTGGTTTTATTTCATAGTGAGGGATTATTAATGGCACAAAAACACTTATCTAGAAACATAAGTGTCTCCAGATGACAAAAGTAAAATCAAATACAATTTTTGAAAGGTTAGAAATTAATGTTATTACCACAAATAAAAATTTACTATGCTACATAAATCATCAAAATCCTCATGTAAAAAAGCGAGTAAACAAATAAGCATTATCAACTTTGAAAATTAAACTGAAAGATCTAATTGCTGTCAAGTAAAAGATCTACTGCCTATAGCATATTAAAATGCCAAATAGCCATCTTAAAATATTCTTTTTTAGGTGAGAAAGCACAAAAGATTAGCAATTCAAAATGTCAATGAAAGCATAAAACTGAAAACCTTATATGTAAGAGCCTAATAAAACATAGTTGATTTATGGTATAGACTAATAACCAGATGGAAAATTCAATTTGAAAACATTTCTTCTTAAAAATCATCACTTAAGTTTGATCAAAGTTTGAAGCTTAAACCTTGGAAAGAATGGAGTCTTACATTAAAATAAACAGCCAATTTTTCTTTGAAGAAAATACCCATTTTTCTCAAAATTATTAAATATTTTGGCAAATATAACTTATACTTCAATTTTTTAATGGGTTATGAATAAAGTCACCTTTAAATAAAATAATTAAGTCACCTTTAATAAAAATACCAGTTATTTCTGCATCAACAGCAAAACACAAGGGGAAATCAAAAGGTAGTATGTGATAAAGAAGACAGTAAACTGGCTTTGAATCTAGGTTTGGTCTTTAACCTGGAAGCAAGGGAAAATCTGGAGAGATGAAGGAAGAAGACCATTCTGGATGTGGTATAAAAAAAAGACTAGAGGGTGACAAAGTGGATGCTGCAGGACCAGTTAGGATTCTGCTGCAGTGGTCCAGGCAAGAGGCAATGAATGACAAGTCAGACCAGAGCTGTGGCAACAGTAAGTGAAGAGAAAAGGGGAGAATTTAAGAGATATTTAGGAGATAAAACAAGATTTGGAAATGGATTAGAGGGCTAAAAGAGAGGAAGGTGTCAGATATGATATCTTAACTTCTCACTCAAGGAGATGCATTTAACTAACTGACATAGGAAATGTTTAGAAAGAATCGTTTTGCATAGTTCATATGTTGGCTTGTTTGAGTAGCAGAGATGGAGTTCGGCTTTAAAGTATATTGAGTTTCTGGTGGTTTTAAGAAATTTAAAAGGTGATATCATGATAGGCAATTGGATAAACAAATCTGGAACTTAAATAGAAATCAAAACTCTGAGTCACAATGAAGGCACCTCAGAAAACTAAATACAGAACTACCATATGATTCAGCAATCCCACTCCTGGGCATTCCAGACAAAACTTTCATTCAAAAAGATACATGCAACCTTATGTTCACTGCAGCACTATTCACAATAGCCAAGACCTGGAAATAACCTAAATATCCATCAACAGAAGAATGGATTGAGATGTGGTATATATACGTAGTGGAATATCACTCAGCCATTAAAAAGACAAAATAATGCCATTTGAAGCAACGTGGATAAACCAGAGAGTCTCATACTAAGTGAAGTCAGAAAGAGACAAATACCATATGATATCATTTACATCTGGACTCTAACATAGTGCACAAATAAACATATCTACAGTAAAGAAACAAACTCATGGACATGGAGAACAGACTTGTGGTTGCCAAAGGGGAGGAGGAGGGAGTGGGATGGACTGGGAGTTTGGTATTGGTAGATGCAAACTACTGGATTTGGAGTGGATAAGCAATGAGATCCTGCTGTATAGCACAGGGAACTTTATCCAATCACTTGTGATGGAACATGATGGAGGATAATATGATAAAAATAATGTATGTATATGTGTAACTGGGTCACTTTTCTGTACAGCAGAAACTGAAAGAACACTATAAATCAACTGTAACAACAAAAACATTTTTTTAAGTCTGAGTTACAGGCTTATAGGAGATCTAGCCATGAGTGTGGATAAGATTTCTAGGGAGTGAGCAGAGCATTAGAGAAAAATAAAGGTATGACAGACTGAGCCTTTAGAAACTCTGAACTTCAATGGCTAGTGGAAGACAAACAGCTTGAGTGAGACGAAGGAATCAGGAGCTGTGGTGTCACAGAAGTCACATTAAGAGTATTTCAAAGAAGCATGGACAGTGGTATAGAGTACCACTAGATGACCCAGTAAGAAACGTGCTGGAAAATGATCTTGATTTTGCAAGGAGGAAAAATCATTGGTGACCTTTCAAAAAAAGCATTTGATTCAAATGGTATTTACCTAGATGAAGCCTTTTTAAAAACACAATCTTAACTAGAAATACAATATATAAAATAAGTCAGGGCCCCTGTGATGTAAATAGAATGCTTACCTGGTAACCTATCCCTGGTCCCCTGAGGCAGTTCATTATGGAAACCTATGTTTGGAAATTCATGTTTTGAAACCATTGGGCTAGATAATCTTGGAAGTCTGGATTTACCTTAATTTGATAAATGCAGTTCATTTATCAAATTAACTGCTCTTTTTTAAAAATTGAGGGTTTTGTGATAATTAATGACTTCTGTGTCTTAGTAAATATCAGATACAGATGATTTTCTTTATAAACACAAAGAAATATCCTAAGCTCAAGAGTTCCCTCCATGGCTTAGCAGTTAACAGACCCGACTAGAATCCATGAGGATGTGGGTTCAATCCCTGGCCTCACTCAGTGTGTTAAGGATCCAGCACTGCCGTGAGTTGCGGTGTAGGCCGCAGGTGTGGCTTGGGTCCCACGTTTCTGTGGCTGTGGTGTAGGCCTGAGGCTGCAGCTTCAATTCGATCCCTAGCTTGGGAACCTCCCTATGCTGCAAGTGCAGCCCTAAAATAGCAAAAAAAAAAAAAAAAAAGAAGAAGAAGAAGAAAAGAGAAAAAAATATCCTAAGCTTTAATTCCCTGAATACATCATGGATTAGCTCTGCTTTTCCTTTCTCTTATAAAAGTAACCAACTAAGTGCAAATCTGGACATATTTAAAGGTTACGTCTCTGAAAAAACAGAACATTAAATCAAAAGGTAAATGAACTTTCTTCTAAGTTGGTATTTGGGGTTTGCCTGCAACAGAATCATCACTTTGACAGAGTATCTTTATCATTGTTCTTCAACATTTTGCCAGGATTTAAAAGTTGGTTTCTTGGTGTTTTGGGTTTTTTTGTTTGTTTTTTTTTTATAGCAATAGTAGTATCTTCTACCTTTTACTCAACTTCAGTTCACTCACTATAATTAATATAACAGAGCAGAATTAACTTCTCGTTAAGTTCTAAGCAGCTAAAACCAAGCATTTGCATTTATCAAATTAAGGAAAATCCAGACTTCCAAGATTATCTAGCCCAATGGTTTCAAAACATGAATTTCCAAGCAATGGTAGGCCAAGGAGTTTCTACATGAGCAAAGGCACCAGGAATCCTCTTCATTTTTCACCATTGATTTGCCTTTGGAATATTTCTGTGGTATGAGAAAATGGACTACAGATTAAAAATCAAACTCTGTCCACCCCTGACTAGGACTTTCTCTCCACTTTATATGGCCTCACTCGAATCACTAAGCTGGTCACTCAAATTGGTCCCTTTCCTCGTTTATTTGAATTGTTGGCTCAAGGAAGCCAACAGATGCAACACCACATTGTGAGAAGTTTGGTGAATTTTCTCATAAATATGGTGGATTAAACACGTGCATTTATACCCACTTTGATTTGAAACCTTACTAAAATAGAAGTTACAGAAAAGAGATGTCAATAGAAAAGGAAAAACAGGAGAGAAGACAACTGCCAATATGTCAAATTTTTGAATGACGGAAACAGTTAATATGTCAAATTTTTGAAAGATAGAAAGTAGACAGAGAAGTTAATAGAATAGAGTGGAAAGAAAACTGAATATTAAGTGCGGCAGAGAAGGATACCAAGGCAGAGGAATTCATGCTGCGGTTCCCTGAAATGGGCTAAATAATACACAGAATAGGTACTGAGAAGATTGCGAAGGGGTGAAAAGGGAGATCTGGTACTGGAAACAAGAGACTGGGTGAAAATCGGTACAAGGAGCACTGAAACCTCCAGTTTCCCTCTTCCACACTGGCAGAAGGCAGGAGATATATTTATTCTGTGGAAAAACTGAAGGACATAAGCTCCAGTCCAAAAGATTCAAGAATCACAGAAGGGGAAGAGTGAAACTTGGAGAATGAAGTGAAAAGTGTACCTACTGAAGAGCGCACCCTATCCCTTTATCTTCTTGATTCCAGTATGCTAACAGGCAGGCAAATGCCACCCAGAAAGAACCTAGAGGGGTGGGCTGAAGAATTCCAGGGAAAAGAGCAATAGACTCTAATATTTAGGTATCCTCCAATGTAAAAATAGAGGGTGAAAATTATATTTTAACATGACAAAAAATACAGGCTATCTCTAATATACTGTATTATTTTGTCATAAGAGTCCATTACTCACCCTGCCTGCACTTAATTATTATAATCGAGTTCATCAAAGATTTTAGACTTCCCCAGAAGAAAAACTTAGAAATGTTGGCAAATTTTACATTAGAAAGTTCCTGGCCTGATTAAGGATACTAAACCTCTCATTCAGAAGTTGCTTCAAACAGAAAGCCTAAGGAAGGAAGGCAACTTAACAAATCTGAGAAAGAATCAGAAATGACAATAGGTACTAGGGTCTCTGGCTATTAGCTGGAAATGCTATATCAAGTTAAATAACGGTGGCAGGATGAAAAATGACCTCCAAAGATATTTAGGAAACTTTATACAAAATATATGTGTAACTGATTTACTTTGCTATACCCCTGAGACTAACACAATTTGGTAAGTCAATTATACTCGGATGAAATTTTCTTTTTTCTTTTTAGGGCCTCACCTGCAGCACATGGAGGTTCCCAGGCTAGGGGTCAAATCAGAGCTACAGCTGCCAGCCTATGCCACAGCCACAGCAACTTAGGCTCCCAGCTGCGTCTGCAACCCACACCACAGCTCATGGCAATACCAGATCCTTAACCCACTGAGCAAGGCCAGGGATCAAACCCACAACCTCATGTTCCTAGTCAGATTCGTTTCTGTGGCACCACAACGGAAATTCCAGATGAAATTTTTTTTTAAAGACAGAGTGATGTTTGCATTCTGGACCCTCTGCAAGGAAACAGTGAGAATTTGAAGAAGGCCAGTGAAAAGTTTCTTAAATGAAAAAGAGATACAGCATAAACTAGATTATATGTATATATGTGCAACCAGGAAGATGAAGTAGCTATAACTTTAAAAGATGCCACCTATATTGGTAAAATATAGAACCACTCAAATATGACAGGCTAAGGAAAAAGATAAAAATGCATTTTCATTTCTTTAGCAAACATTTTCTAAGACCTATTGGGCCAAACACTATCCTAGACACTGGACATTTACAAATAAATAAGGAAAGGACCAATCACTTTAGAGAAGCCCAGAGTTTTTGTGAGATAACCTCATAACCAACAGGTCCCCTGTGAGGTGGTAGTTACTTCTCTACCTAGGGTAAGAAACAGCAAGTCACCTTGAAGGAGATCTTTTCTGCTTTGAGAATAACCATTTAAGTGACCTATGTTAGTTCTAAAGATATTGAACAATTAAGTAACAAGTGCTCCAGAGGAAAGATAGAAAATAGTGTTACTTAGAGTTCCCGACATGGCGCAGTGGTTAACGAATCCGACTAGGAACCATGAGGTTGCGGGTTCGATCCCTGCCCTTGTTCAGTGGTTAAGGATCCGGCATTGCCTTGAGCTGGGGTGTAGGTTGCAGACGCAGCTCAGATCCCACGTTGCTGTGGCTCTGGCGTAGGCTGGTGGCTATGGCTCCGATTAGACCCCTAGCCTGGGAACCTCCATATGCCGTGGGAGCGGCCCAAGAAATGGCAAAAAGACAAAAAAAAAAAAAAAGGAAAAATGAAAACAGCATTACTTTTGGCTTCACAAAAGAAAACCACTCCCCTCTAGGTTCTGTGGAATGGAGGCAGGGAGAGACTAAGAATGCCCAGGAATCCAAGATCTCTTTAAGGCCCCAAATGCTTCTCTTTTCAATCACAACATTACACCTCTCTTGGGCAGGTGACATCCGAATGAGATCAGCTGGCATCAAAGAAGCTGAGAAATTGGATGTTAGGGAAGGGGAAGATATGGGTTGATCAGGACCTAGACTCTCATGGAAAAGATTTAATTCTAGACAAAGGTGTGCATGAGGCTAGAAATCGCCTTGACCAAGCCAATCTAAAAGTAATGACAGAAGAACAGTTTTGTGTCATGCATGTTATGTGTGGGTGTTGCCTGAAGAATTATAAGATTAAGTTTTCATGCCTCAGATGACATGGAAGAAACCTACAAAGTACTATTCTCTAAATACCACCATCAGGAGTTCCCGTCATGGCGCAGTGGTTAACGAATCCGACTAGGAACCATGAGGTTGCGGGTTCAATCCCTGCCCTTGCTCAGTGGGTTAACGATCCGGCATTGCCGTGAGCTGTGGTGTAGGTTGCAGACGCGGCTCGGATCCCGCGTTGCTGTGGCTCTGGCGTAGGCCGGTGGCTACAGCTCTGATTCAACCCCTAGCCTGGGAACCTCCATATGCCGCGAGAGCGGCCCAAGAAATAGCAAAAAGACAAAAAAAAAAAAAAGAAAATGATCAGTTAAAAAATAAATAAATAAATAAATAAATAAATACCACCATCAGACTAACAGGGGTAATTCAGCAATGCCTATTTTCACCGAAACAAACATGTAGTGATGAAAGCAGCAAATGCACAAAAAAAATAGGGTCAATCGACGAACTCATCAGAATTTCACCTTTCTAGAGTCTGATTATTGGAATTATGATGCCTTGAAAAGATTAAGTTCAAAATCTCAGAGCATAAGAATTTAGGAAGTCAAAAGGATCGGATCTTTGCAATTCTGCAATGCACTATGGTTCGGAAGGGGAAGAAGAGAAGGGACCAAGCTATTTCATTTGCGTAATAAAGAAATGTAACTTATTTTGTTCTGCAAGGTGGGAATTTGCAAGATAAGGTAGTGGGGAAAGCTATGCAGCCAGCCTAGAGAATGGAGGGCTTCAGAAGGATTGCCTTCAAGTAAAAAACTAGGTTAGACATATTACCTGATAAATCTCACTATATTGAGGGGAAAAAATTAGCAGTTCTTTTAGCGAGTTTAAGGGAAAGAGAAATAATAATCACAACAAATGAAAATATAAGGCAATTCCTAACTCTAGGTGAAAAAGTTTTCTAAGAAAGAAAATACACTACTTGACAACTCAGATGTGAACAATATTTATGTCACGACAGAATTACAAATACTGAATATTCATTTGGCCAGGTACATGATATAATTATAAAGGGATGACAGAAGGAGGAAGGGTGAGGGAGTGCTGGTGGAGTTATTAGCTCAATCTTCCTAGGAGTGGTACTCTGGGTGTGGGGAAGGTAGGAGAAGAGACTGATCCACTTTTCAGTATAAACCATGGTATTTTAATTGACTTTTAAAATCATGGGTATGTATGATGACACATTACTTGGAACTTTGATAATTTTTCCATAATAATATTATTTTCTGTATGTTGAATATACAAAGAAAGAGGAAAAAAGATGGAAAAAAGAAACTGGCAAAGATCCTCATGAAACAATTATACCCAGATCCGAAGGCTCATTAAAATTACGTATATATTATGATTAAGTAGCATATTCTACAATGCAAGGATGGGTCAACACGAGAAAATCATTGTGGGAGTAGATAAGCAATGAGATCCTGCTCTACAGCACAGGGAACTATATCTAGTCACTTGTGATGGAACATGATAGAGGATAATGTGAGAAAAAGATTTTATATATACATATGTATATGCATATACACATATATGTGTATATGCATATACATATATGTGTGTATGCATATGTACGACTGGCACTTTGCTATACAGTAGAAATTGACAGAACACTGTAAATCAACTATAATGGAAAAAATAAAAATCATAAAAAAATAGAACTACTCTAAAATTTTAAAAAATATTTAAATAAAAAGACAGACTAAAAAAAGAAAAAAGAAAATTATTGTGATTTACTCTGTGAAAGTCATTAAAAGGAAAATGACATAATAATTTCAATGGATACAGAAAAGGCATTTGGTAACTCCCAAAATCTGATATTTATGACTGAAAGGAAAAAAAAAAAAAAAACTTTGTAAAACCTCTGCAAAAACAAAAATTTCTTAACATAAAAAGTATGTAAAAGAAATCTACAAAAACATACTTAATAGAGAAACTTTAGCCAGAGTGCCTTTGAGATTGAGAAGGTATAAATGTCTTCCCCTCCTTTATCCAATGAGAGAAATGTTTAAGCCAGTACTAGAGGTCTTGGCCACTAGACATGATTAGACAATTATTAGAACCAAGAGCGTTCAGCAAGATTGCTGAACCAATAAAATAAGTCAGTCGTCAATGTGACAGTACATTAGAAGTGCTAAATTTTAAAAGATAACTATTTACTATAAAAATAGAAAATAAAGAGTTCCTGTTGTGGCTCAGCAGTAACAAACCCATCTAGCATAAATGTGAATGCGGGTTCAATCCCTGGCCTCACTTAGTGGGTTAAGGATCCAGCACTGCAGTGAGCTATGGTGTAGGCTGCAAATGGCTCAGATCCTGCATTGCTGTGGCTGTGGTGTAGGCCTGCAACTCCAATTTGACCCCTAGCCTGGGAATTTCCATATGCTGCACGTGCAGCCCTAAAAAGCAAAAAAAGAAAAAAGAGAGAGAGAAAATGATAAATATCTAGAACTTAGATTAACAACAATTAAAATCCTAAACTGGATTAAAGAACAGAGAAAGACCTGAAAATAGCTCTACCTTATTCACTGAAAAAGTAACTTAATGTTGTAAAAACCTTAGGATTTTCTCCAAATAATCTCAATTCAAAGCATTTCCAATTAAACTCCCAACAAGAATTTTGGGGTAACCTGACAAACTGAATACTTTTATGTTAAGCCAAATGTCCACAAATATTTAAGACAAGTCTGGCAAAGAAAAGGGAGATCTGCCTTACAGACATCAACTGCAAAGTCTTTGTAATGACACATGTGGTTACTAGAAAGGGAACAAACTGATAAACCAACTGACTACACTAACCATCACAGGACTCACCTGTCAGGCCACTTCTCTTAAGATATACCAAAGTCTCGTACATGCACAGGTCTAAACCATGAGTTCAACCCAATGAAACTTACTGTTAACTACTGTCATAGTTAGATTTTTCAATCCAGGGAGATTAGGCCTGGAAAATACTGGAACTCAAAGATCTAACTTCTATCTTCCTAAAAGAGCATTTTCTACAATTTCTTTCTCCAGCCTCTAACACTCCTCCATCTCCTCTCTCTACGACCATAGAAGATTTTTCACTCCACCAACTTGGCATGAGAGAGCTGGGAGGAAGACTGAAGCCAATCACATACTACATCATACCTAAATTTGCATAATAGAAGAGCTTTATTATATATTTAAAGCTGAAATAACATAGTATAACACATAGTGTTCAAAAACATTTCCCCCACTCTACAACAAGTACCCAGGTTGATGTCTTTCTACATAACTTCGCAACTAGCTCAAATTCTAATTTCTAAGGATAGAGTTAGTGAAGGCAAAATGCAGCATATGATGAAGTGTGGCACATGAAATACAACTCTTTCCTATAAGAGCAGTGGTTCTATACTTGAACACGCATCTGTCACTTGGAGAGCTTGTTAAAACACAAATTGCTGGACTCCATTCCCAGAGTTTCTAATCAGTAGGTCTGGGGTGAGTAACATTTATAACGCCTTGTTAGGTGGACTAATACTCCTTGTCCACAGGCCACGTTTCTGAGGAACACTGTCCCAGGAAGCACAGGTTCTCAAAGGAAGGCAAATTTGTTCTCCAGGAAAAATGAGGCAGTGAATGTATATATTTTTGGTTGTCACAAGCTGGAGGAGTGGAACGGGGAGGTAATACTGGCATCTACAAAGAACAGAACAAGGACGCTGGAAAATCTCCTACCATGCACAGGATAGCTCCCCACAGCAAAGAATTTTGTGGCCAAAAACGTGAATGGTGTGGCAGGTGAGAAGTCTTGCCATAGAGTAGAACATATCTGGTTCCAAATATATGATGTGACCACTAAGCTGGTGAAGTTTTTTAGTGAATTTCAGAAATGTGACATGGAATAGATACTCAAAGAACTGTATTTTTCTTCAAGTATTGAGAACTCTTTGAATTTTACTCATCCACAGCAAAAGAAGCTTTAAAAATATTAATAAAGATATACTGGAATACAGAAAGAAATAAGAATTATGTAAGGCTTTTGGTAGGTTTTTTTGTTTGTTTGTTTGTTTGTTTTTTCAGGGCCACAGCTACAGCATATCAAAGTTCCCATGTAGGAGTCAAATCGGAGCCACAGCTGCCAGCCTATACCACAGCCATAGCAACACCAGATCCGAGCAATGCCTGCAATCTACACCACAGCTCATGGCAATGCCAGATCCTTAGGCCACTGAGCGAGGCCAGGGATCAAACCCACACCCTCATGGATACTAGTCAGGTTCATAACCGCTGACAGGATCCCCTTGGTAGACTTCTAGTAAAGAAACATAAATTAACACTCGTTTTGTAAGAAGAGCAAGAAAATCTATTAAAAGGTTAATAACTTCCCTGAAAAGTAATGATTAGCGATATTTATTTAAGTGAAAAGCAAACAACTTCATTTTGCTACTATGTATATTTAGTATAAATGAAAATTTTATTTTATAATTAATAATATGTTTTAAGGAAAAGCAGTGATTATAGTATAATCAATCCTAAGTAAATATACCTAAGGAAAATGTACGTGGACTATACATACACACTACACTACCGCGCACGTGTGCACCTCCCTCCAACACACACACACAGAAAGAGAGAGAGAAATGAACTTACACCAGTGGGCTGGAAAATAAGTCCATCCATTTCATGGCTGACTTCTTTGGCAAAATTTCCTTCAAGTAGCTATAAAATAAACATATATGTTTTTAGAAACACATTAATCAACACAACAATCACTTTAAAAGGTTTTTAATTTTTTTGTAAGCTTTACAAAAACGTGTTAATACATAAGCTTTAAAAATTAAAACACAAAATGTGGGAGGGGATCCAGAGGGATCTAGGTTAATATACTGCAAGATTACTTTTTTAATATATGCAGATTTCCATGCCATGGCAGTCTAGATATCTTGAACAACATTCCTAACTACAACAACCAAAATGACAGATAAAATATTAAAAACATATTTTTCTTCTTACAGTCTTATTAAGATATGACTGACATAGAGGACTGTGTGAGTTCCAGGTGTACAGCTCAATGATCTGACTTACAGACATCATTTCATAATGACCACAATAAGTTTAGTGAACATCCATCATCTCATACAGACACAAAATTAAAATTTTTTTTCCTTGTGATGAGAATTCAGGATTTACTCTCTTAATAACTTTTATATATAATATACAGCAGTGTTAATTATTTTAATCATGTTGTACTTTACATCCCTAGTACTTATTTATCTTACAAAGATGGTCAAAAGGTACAAACTTCCAGTTATAAAACGTATTTTTTAATGCATTATGCTGAGCCAGCCTAAAAGGAAGGAATACACAGAGCCAAAATCAAAATGAAAGCAGAAACTCTGGGAAATAGTAAATATAGGGAAAAAAATAAATGTACACAAAAAGGGAGAGAGCAGAGACTCTTGCTTGGGGATAAATGGAAAGGGGAGGGGATTCTCTGAGAATCTGTAACCACAAGCTAGTTCAGACATGGGGACTGCCGCCAAAAAATGCATTATCTGTGTTGTCCCCAAACCCTTAAACAGAAACATTAATCTTTCATTTTGTCCTACTTTTTGGAACAATTTTTGGCTTTTTTATATTTTTTCAAGCAAAACATTATACTGCAAGGAATACATAGTATGAAATACAAACAATAGTTTTTCAATATCATAACTACCGAAGAAGAGAGTTATTAGGCCCAATGCTTTCTACTTAGTTCTGAACAAGTAGTTGTCAATCATCTCTTTCACAGATTTTTATTATGTGGAAGAACTAAACATGTATATCACTAACTAAGGACCTAAGCATTGGTTTCCACATCTCAGGGAAGAGAGCAGAATAAACTTTCACAGAGCCAGGTAATAATGTCATGTTACCCAGACTCTGTCAAACTGTCAACACTGTTAAGATAGTTCTGGGATTCAAATATGCTTCACCAAAGTTTTGGATATGCTACATGTTACCCAATCACACTTTCAGCACGATCACATCCTCTTAAGATCACTACACTTAAAGGGGAGATTTGCATTCTAAACACCACAACCAAAATTTCAAGTACAATTCACACTCAACAAAATATCTGATTGTCCTCCCAAACTGTGATGACTTCATCTTCTCTGCCATTTCATTCTTTGAAATCTGCAATTTCTCTAAACTGAAATCAAAAGGAAAATTTTCAAGTATTTCAAACAATGAAAATGAAAATACTGTAGATGCATATTTGAGGAATGCAACTAAAGTGTGTCACAGGAAAATTTATTACACTAAATGACCAGGAGAAAACAAGAAAGGTCACAAGTCAATGACATCAACTTCTACCTTAAGAAACTAAGGGAATTCTAGAGAATTTAGGAATCATAGGTACCAGAAGGAGCCACTTGGGCTGAAACTGCACACTCAATGAAGATCACTGCCACTAAGACTAAGATGCAGATGTAGTTGAAGAAGCCACATCTATGGCTCGCAGATGGCAGAGAAGCTTATGAAATGTCTTGATGAGGCCTCTCATCAGTTTTTAAAGATGGAAGTTATAGTTAGAAAGCAGTATGTCTGAATTTAACATAGTAAAGTAGGAGTAATAGCCAAGGATAAGTTGCCAAAGTGAAAGTGACTAAATCAGAAGAAAGTCATTGAGATGAGAATTTCAAAGAAATGGAGAAGCCAGGGTTATAAATACCAAACCAAACAAGAAAAGTTGTGTTGAGCAAAGATGATGAGCAGACTTTGAGAAAAGAGTTTAAGTTAGGCACAGCTTCTAGGGAAGGAAGAAGGCAAGAAGGCAAAAAAGAAGTTCAATATTCTTAGTTAAAATAGTATGCCTTGAAAGGTTAGGCTTTATTTTAATAACTTAAATACCAGATGATTTTAAAACTCACTGTCATATTCTTCTGTCTCTGATACTATATTCCAAGATAGAATGGCCTATACTTTTAAGATAGTCTGCTTCTTTTCTCTTCCTTGCCCTTGTATTCTTTTTTTTTTTTTTTCCAGCCACACCCACAGCATGTGGAAGTTCCTAGGCCAGGGATTAAACCTGCACCAGAGCAGCAACCTGAGCCACCACAGTGACTACACTGGATCCTTAACCCACTGCACCACAAGGGAACTCCCTGCACTTGTATTCTTACATAAGAAATGCTAAGTTTTTCTTAATTTGTTGGATAACATCTCAACAAAAATAAAATTTCATCCAGTGTTCATTATGTAGTTATTTCCTGACTGTCTACCAATGCTAGAAACTCGGTTATGAGTCTTAGGGATAGTAGAGACCCAATGATAATGTAAACCTAGGCTGATATGCCTCGGTTTAAATAATACCTTTTTAATGGTAAAAAATATCAAATGCAATGATGTAATTAGCCATTTCTCACTAACAGTCTTTCTTCAGAAACACTTTTATTTAAATTATCCAAAGTGTTTTTAGGGAGTTCCCGTTGTGGCGCAGTGGTTAACGAATCCAACTAGGAACCATGAGGTTGCGGGTTCGGTCCCTGCCCTTGCTTAGTGGGTTAACGATCTGGCGTTGCTGTGAGCTGTGGTGTAGGTTGCAGACGCGGCTCAGATCCCGAGTTGCTGTGGCTCTGGCGTAGGCCAGTGGCTACAGCTCCGATTGGACCCCTAGCCTGGGAACCTCCATATGCCGCGGGAGCGGCCCAAGAAATAGCAAAAAAAAAGACAAAGTGTTTTTAAAATACTTCTATCAAAAATTTTTAAGCTATCTTACTTAAAAAATATTTAACAACAAAACCTTGGAGAAGCATTAAAGCGGAATATGTGGTAAATTATCCTAAAGATCCTAGGGTATCTCTATGGCCATACCACACTCGATGTGTCCAATCTCATGGAAAAATCCTATAATGCATTATTTCAAAATTACAATTTTCTCAATTATTTTCCACCAAATAAAATTAGATAATTAAATAAAAGGTAAAATAATAGATATATCAAATAGTTTTGATAAAACATGACAGTATTTCATAAAGTCTTACTTATAAAATTTAATTTGTTTACCTATGAATATAATCTCGCCCCTTGAAGACCCTACAGAAGGCATGTAACTTTCCACTGACCAAATAGTGGTGGAACTGGCAAAGGTTGTATTAGGCGATTGACTCTGATATCTTACCTGATAGATATTTTATATGTCTATGTGTTAGGAAGTAATTGGAAACCAGATCATTATAAATGCATAAGCAGAGAAAGATAATGCTAAAGTACTTGAAATTAGAAACATGAGGTACAAAAGAGAAACTGTAAAGTTACAAAGCATTGAAAGGAACCTTTCAGAAATAAGAAAAAATGATAGCTTAAGACTACAATGAAGAAAGCAATGAATCAGCAGTGTAACTGGGAATGCAAACTGACAACATCAATTCATTATAGCAGAGAAAAACTGTCTCTACCCTTCTGTTCTCAACTATTCTACTCACGTCAGATATTTTCTGAGCAGATATTCCCCACAGCCTCAACTGATTGCCTGAGAATATGCAATATAGTAGCTTCTATCTGCTGACTTTTTTTAAATGTGTTTTCACAACTCTCCCAAAGTTCAAGGTTTAGTTTTACCAATACCCCAAAAATGGAAACGTCCTGGATATTACTACTTATTCTTTTTCACTCCCAAAGTATAACTCCTAGTTTAGGTAAAGATTATTCAATGCTTCTATACCCTAAATATTTCTCTAATCAACACAAAGTCATTCTACAAAATTCATCCTTCTTGCTCACTAAAAAAGCAAATATCTTTTGCTTTATCTTCTTTTAAAAACAATTTGGTTTTTATTTTTTACCAATGATCCCTACATAACAATATCATTAAAGTCAGCTAATTAAAATATACATAGCTTCTGGCACACTATCATTGGCTCTGTCATTAACCTGTATTACTGTAATTAAAATTAAGCATAAAAATTCTAGTGAATTCCACTTGACAAGTTAGAAAATCTAAAAACAAAATTTCTCCAGGAAATATACTTTACTTATTTTTTGGTGGTTGTGAGTCTTATTTCTACCAAAATCCCTTCATAATCAATGCCACAAAATAGAAATCAACCTCATGGAACAATCAAGGTTCTTTTTGCCAAATTTCTGATTTTTGTTCTTAATCTTATAACTGAAGTATTATTCACTCACTCAACAAACATTCATTCAGTCCCAATAATAGACAGCCTCTCTATCAAGTGTTTGAGAATTAATGCCAATCAGTTTCTATCCTGGAAGGGCTAGTGTCAGGATCTAGTGTGTAGGTGCCAAACTCAAATTCCTATAGGTACCAGGCCATGAACCTGAACCCGGTTCAGGTTCAGGTATAAGATCACAGAGACTAGTGAAAGCTACAACAAACAAGAGAGCACATCTTCATTCACAAGCAAACTCAGTATTTCTTAAGTTTTATACGAGTTTAATCTCTCTGGAGCCAACCAGTTTATGACTTGTAGTTAATATGGACCTAAATACACATAAAATAGTCATTTTCACAGTAAGTGCTTTGAATAGAGATGTTAAAGATGTCGGAGAAGACCGAAAAAATAATTACCATTTCATCTATCACTCATGGTTTTATTCCAATGTTTACCGAGTACTAATTATCCATGGGGGGAAAAGATGAGAAGAACAGAAGGAGGAGAAGGAAGAGGTAACACATATAACACCATATGCTAGGCAGTGCTCCAAGCATTTTACATACACAGTTGGCTCTCCGTATCCACAGTTGGCTCTCTGTATCTGCAGATGTGAAACCCGCAAATACAGAGGGCCAAAGGTACTATACCATTTTATATAAGGGGCTTCAGCATCCAGGATTTGGCATCCCCAGGAATCCTGGAACCAATCCCCTGCAGATACTGAAAGATAACTGTATTAACTCATTTTAGCCTCATAACAATCATATCAAGTAGGGACTATTATTATCCCCATTTAAAGATGAAACTTAGAATTTGCCCAAGGTCACAAAGCAAGGAACTAAAATCCAAAATTTTTTTAGCTCCAGAGTCCACACTCTTGACAACTTTTCTAAACCAGGTTGTCACATTCCTCAAAATCTCCTAATCCCCATCAACATACCCCATAGCACCCTGTGCTACCCTCATCACAGGACGGCCCTGTGTAACCGACTACCAGAGTGAGACGTTGGTTTTTTGAGGTTAGGAATCACATCTTATTATCACTGTATTTCCAGCATCTATTAAGTAATCTGGCACAGAGTAAGCTCTCACTTCAACAAACATGCCAAATAAATATAAAGTATATAGCACGTGACAGAACTGATATTAAAAAAAAAAAAAAAAAAGCCAGTAAGAATAGGTCAAGCAGGAGTTCCCGTCGTGGCTCAGTGGTTAACAAATCCAACTAGGAACCATAAGGTTGCAGGTTCGATCCCTGCCCTTGCTCAGTGGGTTAAGGATCCGGCGTTGCCGTGAGCTGTGGTGTAGTTCACAGACGCGGCTCGGATCCCACGTTGCTGTGGCTCTGGCATAGGCTGGTGGCTACGGCTCCAACTTGACCCCTAGCCTGGGAACCTCCATATGCCGCAAGAGCGGCCCAAGAAATGGCAAAAAGACAAAGAAAAAAAAAGAGTAGGTCAAGCAGAAAACATATGAAAGGTAGTATCCCAAGAAGTTGTATAAATGAAATATGAAAATTTTTAAAAGTTTAAAAGCTGTGGATTTAATGTCGACACGGATTATCAAAGGGGTAAGAAAAAAGCTAAATCATCATTTAAAAAAAAAAAAGCTAAAATCATCATTCATAGTTAGTAAGTTCCTCCAACCATCCCTTATTACCTTCATTATCCCCTGGGCGAAAACAGAAATGGCATCCTAACTCATCTTCTTGATTGGAGGTTAACTTCCTCTCTCCAAACTGCTTTTACTCACTATTGCTAGAACAAACTTTCTAAAACCATTTTGTGATATCACAGTCACCTGTAAAAATCTTTGAATGCTCCTCACTGCCAACAGTCCAAGTTTCCTTAGCCTAGTTTGTAAAGTTCTTCTTCTTTTTTTTTTTTTTAACTCCCCTGCCCAGGGCAACTTCTCCTAAATGTTTTCCAGTGTTTTTCAGAATGTTTACCCAGACTGCAACTGGTAAGAAGTATAAGTGAATACTTCCTCTGTGGACAGAAAAGCATGACCTACTAATCTTGGAAGAATATTAAGCACTTTTGCAAGGAATATAAGAATAGAAAGGATACTTAGCCATAAACACATAAGTAACACAATAAAAATAAAACTAAACTACATAAGTGGCCAGCTGGTCTGAATGAAAGGGGTAAAAATTAGAAATAAAGAAATGAAAGAAGAGATTAAAAGATTTGTAAGTTGAGCACAAAGGGAAATTATATTTATTTGTAAAATATAACAAGACTTTGAAACAAAGAGCCAATATGATGAATTATAAATCAGTAGGTCACATTCAAAAATACATCAAATAAGTGTGTACTGAATAATTAACTTTACCCAAAGAGAGATCTGGCCTTTGCCCTCCACTACCCTCCACTACTGGGAGTGATCTCAAGACTCTTGGAATATCCTGCCAGACAAGAGTGTCTTTGCTTGCCTGAAGGGCTTGCCACCAGAAAGTCTAACGATATGATTTATGATGGGGGTTCTGGAGCACGCCATTATCAGTCTGACCTCCCGAGGAACTGGAGACTAAATGTATTAGCCCAAACCTCTGGGAGGGACTGAAGACTCACTACAGGTCAGCCATGCTGGTAGTGTGTGGCAGAACCACAATATAAACTCTGTACACTGAAGGCTTATCTGAGCCTTCCCAGTTATATTCTGAGTAGGTAACACCCTCCATGACTCCCCCTGGATAGAAGATAACCGGAAGCTTTGTATTTGGGCCACTCCCAGATTTTGACTTGCCAGGCTTAGGCTTTTCCTTTGGCTGGATTTAATTTGTATCCTTTCACTTTAGCAAAACTGTAATCATAAGCACAGTACTCTTCTGAGTTCTATGAGTCCTTGGGAGTCCCTGGAGACCCCAGAATTTGTAACCAGCAGATCTGAAGTGAAGGTGGCTCTGGAGACCCCCAAGCTTGCAGCCAGTGTCTAAATAAGGGCAGTCTTGTGGGGGCTATGCAGTTGGCCTGAACTCATTACAGTAAGTTTTTGTCACTGTATTTCTCTAGCTGATAAAATTTAAACTGTTCTCAAAGTCTTACTCCTTAGCGGGAAAGCATCTGACTTTCCCTGTTGGGCATTACTGCCAAGAGGCTATTCAAGAAGAGGCAGACTGTAGAAGGACACAGTTCCCCAGTCAGTTAATGGGTAAAGTGACCCAGTTAGCCACCACATAGGAGACCTCTAATAGACACTGACTATCTCTGGATGAGGACAGCCCATACTGGGATACCAAATGGCACTTATCTGTAAACTAAACATGTTTCATAGCCTTAAAAAGTACCAGAAAAATGGAATGAGATTTTAAGAAATACACTTTGCTTTTCACAATATAAAAAGCATGCAACATTCCCCTTATTCTTTATATCAATTTTAAGCTAGCATAGAAAGTTGAAAATCATATTAAAAACAGAACCTAAGATTTAAATCTAGACTACTGTATAAAATACTTTCATGAGCAAATTAGGAAAGAAAACATGTTGTACGTCTGTTACAGTGATTTCATTTCCTGTACTTAACCATACTCATTTATCAACAACTTAATGCAGTAAAGAAATAACATGGTTCACTAGAATTTTACATGACACCTTTAAAGAATACTTGCTTTCATTAATTGTATTGTTATTAGCCTCCTACGTTCAACTTAAAGTTTTTATTTGTTCTCTTCTATGCATCTGCCTATACATTGCCTCCCAGAAAGGCCCCCTCCCACCTCAGCCCAGTGAGTTGTCTCTTCTTCTCACAGGTGCACACAGGTGTATACAGTGTATGTGGACATAAATGTGCACTCACAGTTTCTAGGCTAAGATCAGGAATTCTAAGGATATGAAAAACAAAGGCGAAGGACAAAACTAAGGAAAGAAATGAAAGTCCTTGCAAAAGAGCAAAAAAGAATGGATAGAGCAAGAGGAAGAAGCCCATAGCTTACGATGGGGTATTAGACACAAAATAGTGGGTTTCAGAGGTAAGACTAAGCAAAGGGTATTTTAGGCTCTGGAAAAGCAATGCAATTAAACCAACTAATATCAATAGTCTAGATTTATTACTCTTATTCTTAAGTATAGAAAACTATGAGTCATTCAAGATTGTACCTGAAAATAACATTCAAAAAAACCTTTGGTAGTTCCCTGTGGTGCAATGGGTTAAGGATCCGGTGTTGTCACTGCAGTGGCTCAGGTCGCTGCTGTAGCATGGATTTGATCCCTAGCCTGGGATCTTTCACATGCCACAAGTACAGCAAAAAAAAAAAAAAAAAAAAAAAAAACAACAACTTTGGGAAACTTCTAAAATCAGTAATAAAGTCTATTCTAATTGTATCTTGATAAAATAGTGATTTACTATTACACCAACATTTAGAAAAAGTGACCCAGATAGGTGGCTATTAAAAACTTCAATTTTTTTTCCTGAATGAAATTAGTGTAAAAGATGGGAGAAGGAGGAAGCCCACGGGGCAAGCTGGGGGAGACCCTCTCATTTTCAAACGAGACTACAGAGGTCACGTACTCTCTAGCATAAGTAACTCCCATCTCATATGCCTAAAAGGAATCTTAAATGTATATAAGGCTTTCACTTAAACTCATGTCTTCTCAGACAGCAGAAAGTTATCATCCAGGTTTTCCGAACCTCCTCATGCCACGCATCTGGATTTAGTACAATTATCTCACCTCACACTTAACCATAGGATAGGACTAAAAGCTACATTCTTGGTTCCTCCACAATTTGATTTTTCTGGTCATTCCATCAGAATTAAGGGGTAGCTGTATTTTTTTTTCCTTTCAGTTATTTAAAGAAACAAAACAAAACAAAACAAAACAACAACAACAACAAAACCACTCTTAGGTTTATTTCCTTCAGGTATTACATCAAACTTTGAATATAAACAATCACTACACCCATCTCTACACTCCTTCACCACCCGGTCTAACTTCCCCACCTGTGCCCCAACCACCTGTCAGTTACAAAACATTCTATCTGTACAGAGGTAAGATGATTCAACATTTAACTCTTTAATTTCTTCTATTCAAATGTAATCTCTGTGAGGTTTAGTAGTATGTCTAATTGTTCCTGTATTTTAAGCACCTAAAATCATAGTCAAATATACTATCATTTAAAAGTCAATAGATTAAGAATATAAGCTCAAGGTGTCAGGTTAACCAGAAGTACAATTTAACATTATTTCATCCATGTGGAACCAAATCAAGTCACCCTAAAGATTAATACACATTAAAATAAGGTTATGTTGAAATGAGCAACCAATTCATCATGTGAATGATAATGTAGTTTAAAACTGCCAAAAAACTTAACCAACAGTAGAAAATAATTTTAGTAAATACACACTGAGAAAAATTTTAATAAAATTAAGTTGGTCTCTCCCAAAACCAGTAATATATATAATTTTGCAAAGTTTAAACATTCCTTTCTAAAGAGAATTCTAATTAAATCTCCCAAAACCATTTATGTGACCAGACATTTTCTTTTGCTTTTCAGGTTCATAGTAAATAGAAGAAAAGTGGACTTCTGTTAAAATTTGTTGATGGGTAAAATTATATCCCCAGTAAAGAGTTCAAAAAAGATAATGATCCTTTAATGTCTTCAACCTATTTTCTTTTGGTTTATAATTCAACAAACATGGCAAATTATTGTAAGATTTTTAATTCAGAAATACACAGCTGTTACATATCTAGTCTGTGAACTAGAGCAAATTATTTAATATTTAGAGTACTGCTCTTCCTTAGCTTAAGTATTCCCCCAAAAGTACATTTTTATATATTTTTAGAAGATAAAGGGGGAGTAATAAAAATCACCTTTTTTTTCTAAGATGACTTCTTAGCATTTCAAATGAACTATAGAAAAGAGGAGGACATTAAGAGGAAGGTTTTGAGTAGGAAGACTCTATTACACTATCAGATACAGTAACAGAGAAGGCAAGATGAGGCTCATGGATTAAAGACCCTAAGAAGAAAGAATGAAAGAGGCAGGTTCTAAAAGAGGTGCTTAAAGAACTCAGGCAACTAATAATCACATGCCCCACATAACCTCCATGCAGATGGTAGAATCTCAAGCAATTTAAAGTTATATCCAAGACATTACTTTTAACTTTTGTATAAGAGTCCCAATCCTATCTGGTTACATCCTCCACCGAACTTTAACCCTAATTTTTCAATGCCATTTATCAAACTCACAAAAAGGACTTTAGTTCTGGAGTCCTGGTCTTCTTTTTCATGTGTGCCACCATCCTGCAGGTGGATTTTTTTTTTTTTCAACAAATATGTCCTGTACAAACTGTGGTTGGTTGAATCCAAGGATGAAGAACCAGGGATACAGGGGCTGACTGTAAAGTTATACTGGAATTTTCAACTCCATGGAGGGTCAGAGCCCCTAACTCTCGTGTAATTCACGGGTCGTGTATATTCTATTCTGGTATTCAATCATAATAGTATACTGTTGCTTCCCAGAAAACACTAGCTAAACAATATTGCTCTGATTATGACTACTGTTCTTAAATGTTGCCTCTGTACATCATATTCAAGACAGCCATATTCCACATGTTCATATAAACTTTGTTTAAATATCCCACTACCCTCCACACATGTTCAACAAAATAAGCAAGGCTGATGGAAAATGTTGGTGGAAAAGTAAAAACAAACAGATGCTCTCATCTCAGTCTAATCTATTCAAATACCTGGTTTATTTGAAACGATTTTATGTTCTATCATAGAGAAAATTAGAGTCCCACTCTAGAGAAAATTAGAGTCCCACTCTGTCAGGAAAGATACACTTGCCTATTTCACAGCCCACATCTTTTCACATCTCTGAAATAAGACCCATCTTACAATTAATGACATCATGTTTTAATTGGCAGTGGTCTAATCCAGTGGTATATAAAATAAGCCTTATAATTAATAGCCTCTTATTTGGTAAAATGAGGAACAGAAAACATGGTTCTGATTGAACAACTGAGTTCTCTGATAACTTTCTGAAACTCCATTACTTAAAGCTGCAGAACAAAACACACAGTGTCTCCAGTTTAGAATGGTTCTGCTTACAAATTTTTCTGAGGGTGCAAAGGCAATAAACATTCACTAGAAACTGTACTTAGGGGTTTTTGTTGGGTTGTTTGGCTTGGTTTGGTTTGGTTTTGCTTTGCTTTTTAGGGCCGCACCTGCAGCATAAGGAAATTCCCAAGCTAGGGGTTGAATCAGAGCTGCAGCTGCTGGCCTGCACCATAACCACAACAACATGGGATCCAAACTAGATCTGCAACCTATGCCACAGCTTGCAGCAATGCTAGATCCTTAACCCTCGAGCAAGGCCAGGGACTGAACCCCATCCTCATGGATACTAGTCAGGTTCGTAACCCAGTGAGTCACAACAGAAACTTCCATAGAAACTGTACTTTGAATTTTGAATTCTGAGGCTAGCAAAATGCTGTATGATCCTCTCTCAAGATGCTGGCACGTAATCATGAGGGTAAATAGCTTACCTACATACAACCATTATGTACCCATATAACCATTCTGTTTTTCACTTTCGAAACAGTATTCAATAAATTACATGAGCTAGTCAACACTCAATTATAAAAAGGGTCTTTTGCTGAATAATGCTGTCCAAGTACAAACTAATGTAAATGTTCTGAGCACATTTAAGGTGGGCTAGGCTAAACTATGATATGATGATATAAAGCTAAGCTAAGCTAAGCTATGATGGCTGAGTGTATGAAATGCATTTTCTCCTTAGATTTTGATATTTTCAACTTAGACAGTGGGCTTATTACACCCTTAATCCCATCAGAAGTCAAGGAAGAATCTCTGTGTACTAGAATCACACCTGTGATTCATAATTTTTTTCCATGTATTTGTCTTCAGAATCTTAAGCTTTAGTAAGAATGCTAGAATGATGAGTTTAAGTCTTCTCTGAAGGAATTCTAAAAGTATATTCATGAATGTAAAACCACACCCAATTAATTAGAAAAGAGGATCAAGCCACATATTAGGATTAGTTAATCTGTGACTCTACAATCAAATCAAGTTCTTCAATGCTTCACTGCACCCAGTCATCATCACAGACTAAATATTCTGACTAAACATTATATAATATATATTTGAATATATTTGCTACTAGCATAAGTAGTAAAGGCACATAAGGAATCCCAGGTCCACTTTCTTAGAAATTTTGTAAATTACTTTCAAATTTTATTGCAATCCTTCCACAATGATGTAAGTTTTTTATACTTTACTTTTGGTAAGACTGGCTCTGTCTGGGGCATAAAAATGACTAGACGTATGTTCAATAACCAAGAAATACAACCCAACTAAATAATATATGTTCCCGGCTTTCCTAATCCACTCCAAAAATTACATTTTCACAACCAGGCTTCAAAAGCCATTCATAATTTTTTTCCATGTATTTTTTCCATGTATTTAGAACCACCTTTTCAGTTCTTGGGGGAGAACTGAAACATATATTGCAGGTTTAAAGAAAGTCACAAGAGAAGCTTCACAATGCTACTGGAAAAGGCAAAACCGATTATTTAACTTCAGTCTTTCATTTTAAAATTCTAATAAAACTACTAGGTCAGACATTAATACCAAAGTATTAGCTTACATTGATGAGAGTCACATACTTTAAAAAAAAATGTTCAGTTGAATTTGAAACCACTTACGTAATAAGTCAATCCTATGCTCTTGGAGTTCCCATTGTGGCTCAGTGGGTTAAGAACCCAACTAGCATCCATGAGGATGAGGATTTAATCCCCGGACTTGCACAGTGGGCTAAGGATCTGATGTTGCTGCAGGTCATGGTGTAGGTCCATGGATGCGGAATTGCCATGACTGTGGCATAGACTGGCAGTTGCAGCTCCAATTCAACCCCTAGCCTGGGAACTTCCATATGCCACAGGTGCAGTTGTAAAAAGAAAAAACAAAAACAAAACAACCCTAAGCCTTTGTTAACCAGCAGTAAATTCACAACCACATTGGTTAGAACAATTAATCCATCAGGTTTTTTAGAAAAAAAAAACTGCCTCCTAATCACTTTAGAGACCAACTATCATTTTTTTTCTTCTGAATCCCCTATACCTATTTCCTAAATGTTAACTGTAAAAAAAAAAAAAAAAAAAAATTATTAAGCTGTTATACTGAGCAAACATATAGAAATTTCCCCATGCTACAATTGTGAGTCCACAGAAGTTTAAAGTATATTCAGCATCAGATATAATGAGGTCTTCATGTTTCAGTGCACAAGATTTACTACCCCAAAAGAAGTTTCCTAGGACAATAAATCTTGAGGCTCACTATACAAAAGCAATTAAGAATTCTCTTTATTATACATCACTGTGGTTTTCTTAAATTCTCCTCAGAAATGGTAAATGAATGAGACTGAAAGGATCCATCAGGCCATACTTAATTTCAATGATGAATGACATTATTAATAGACTAGATAATATAAAACTGAACACCAGAAATATGAGAATAAAGTTACCCTCATTTTATCTTGTGTCTCCCTTTAAACCAAAATTGTTTTGCCATTATATCTGTAATTACATAAAAATTAGGCATAATCATTGAAAACCTCTACTTGTGTGAAGAACAGATCTTCACATTTCAGCAAAGGTTTTTTCTTCTCTTGGACTACAGTTGCAATAACAAATTTTCAAAGGTACTTTCTCTTTTACTATGACACAAACAATACAACACTGATAAAGTCACATAACACTTGTATATGTAAGTAACAAACATTATGGCTAGATTTTCTTTATGAACCACTGGTCTTAGACAAACACTTAAGAATGATAGATTTATATGTAAGGATAAAACAAGAAAAGAAAGAGAAGTCAGTCAATACCTAGAAAATAAATCTGAATGCCAGATTTATATACATAAAACTCAAATCTCCTACCTAGTAAAGTACGCAGGAAAATAACAGATGAATATTTATAAAATCCTTATTAAACTAGATGATTACATGCCCTTGAAAAATTAAATGTATTAAAAAATAACTTTCATAATTCTCTCTTTAATCCTCCCAACAGTTACTAGAAAGGAGATCTCCACATTTATTACTCTTTCATGCTGCATATCAAATATTTTACTTTCAAAACAGCAATAAACAATCATTATAAAAATATTTTCTACAGAATTGTAATAAAGCAGTCAAACCAGACATGAGAAAGGAAAATGACTCCAAGCAGAGAAAAGTAATAAACTTATTGCTAGAAACTTTTAAGAGATTATTAGGTTTTTTTTCTTTTTCAATTGAAGTGTGTGAGATGAAAGAAGAGGATAGTCTTGCTTATTTTTTTGAATCAAGTATAACTTCTTATAGCCATTCAAGATTGATTCCTTTCATGTTCTTTGACTAAATCCTATCTACATACAACCCTTCAAGGAACATAACTAACTACCCCTAAGGCAAAAGCATGGAATTGAGAGAAGCAGACAAGCGGAAGATGCAGAAAGACAACCCAATAGAAATAACTTAGCAGAAACAGAATTTTGCAAATGGGAAATAACCCAAATTCAGGCTTTGTCATATGAAAAGTTAAAAATGGGGAGTTTACCAAAGGAAATAGCTGGGGATGTGTGGTGGCAGGAAGTATACGAGGGGTCTTTATAACTTTCCTTCAATTTTGTTTTAAGCCTAAGACTGCTCTAAAAAAATTAAAGTCTTTTCAAAAATTTAATTAATAATAATAACATATTAAAACAAAGTAAGGCTTATCTCAGGAACAAAAGAAAGCTTCAGTGTTAGGACAGATTTTCATTTAATTTATAAAATAAATGAAGGCAGGAAAAAAACTAGTATTCTAGCTATAATAGATAAAAAGCCATTTGACAACACTGAAGACCTATTGTTGATTAAAAAGTAAAACGACTCAGTAAAACAAACATACACTTGTCAAATCTAGTAAAAAAAGATTTCAGAGTCAAAGAAAACATCTATACTTTAAAGATACACTAGAAGCACTCCCATTGAAATCAGGAATAAGACAAGGATCCCTATAACTACTACTCCAACTTAAAACTGTACTTGCATGCAACTGAAGTAGATGAGAATGCCAATTTACACTTAATATGACTGAACACCAAGAAAAATCCAAGAGAATCAACTGAAAAGTTATTACATACAATGACAAAATACATCAAGAGAATTCCATGAAAACACAAAGGCCAAAACAACTTTAAAAAAGAAGTACAGGAGTTCCCATCATGGCGCAGTGGAAACAAATCTGACTAGGAACCATGAGGTTGTGGGTTTGATTCCTGGCCTTGCTCAGTGGGTTAAGGATCCAGTGTTGCCGTGAGCTGTGGTGTAGG
Source organism: Phacochoerus africanus (assembly GCF_016906955.1). Classification (NCBI taxonomy): domain Eukaryota; kingdom Metazoa; phylum Chordata; class Mammalia; order Artiodactyla; family Suidae; genus Phacochoerus; species Phacochoerus africanus. Next base: position 56,907,483 of record NC_062545.1, read on the forward strand.
ACACAGACGCGGCTCAGATCCTGCATTGCTGTGGCTGTGGCATAGGCTGGCAGCTGTAGCTCCAATGAGACCCCTGGCCTGGGAACCTCCATATGCCGTAAGTGCAGCCCTAAAACAGAAAAAAAAGAAAAGGAAAAATACAAAACTGGAAGATTAATTCTGTCTGGTTTCAAGATTTATTATAAACAAAAGAAATCAAAACAATACAGCACTACACAAACACAGACAAATATATCAAGGGCACAGGACAGAGTGTCTAGCAATAGACCCAGGCATACACAAGGACTTATTTTTTACAAAGATGCAAAAGATGGAATAGTTAAGTAAATTATGGTACACTGATAAGATAGAAATCTGTGCATCTATTTAAAAAAAAACTGACAGCAATCTCTACATACCAAGAGTAGAGCCAGGGGCCTCTAGATAAATTGTTTAAAAAAAGCAAAGTACAGAAAAGGGTGTTAAGAATCATCTCTTGGGAAAGAGTGGAGCGTGGTAAAAATATAAATAAATGTATTTGCTTGTATATGCATAAAGAAATTGTGATGGATACATTAAATGTTAATAGCGGAGTTCCCGTTGTGGCGCAGTGGTTAACGAATCTGACTAGGAACCATGAGGTTGCGGGTTCGGTCCCTGCCCTTGCTTAGTGGGTTAACGATCCGGCGTTGCTGTGAGCTGTGGTGTAGGTTGCAGACGCGGCTCGGATCCCGTGTTGCTGTGGCTCTGGCGTAGGCTGGTGGCTACAGCTCCGATTGGACCCCTAGCCTGGGAACCTCCATATGCCGCAGGAGCGGCCCAAGAAATAGCAAAAAGACAAAAAAAAAATAAAATAAAATAAATGTTAATAGCAATGGTTATTTTTCTGAGAAGATGACAAATAGAAACTACCTGCTGTTTGACTTTTAAAATTTTGTTAACTGTATTTAATCTTTTCAAATAATCCTTTTTTAATTGGCCTTCATACTGGAAATGAAAATAAAATTGTAATTTAAGAAACTGCTACTTATTACTATTCAGGATGCTGTATTCCAACATCCATGTTTGTATATTAAGTTAAAAACTGAACAACTCATTATCCCTTCACTAGTTTGATGGAACAAGTTAGACAAAATGAAAAGCTTGTTTACAGGAGCTCCCATGTTGGCTCAGGGGAAATGAATCCAACTAGTATCCATGAGGATGAGGGTTTGATCCCTGGCCTTGCTCAGAGGGTTAAGGATCTGGTGTTGCCATGAGCTGTGGTATAGGTCGCAGGTGTGGCTCGGATCCCGAGTTGCTGTGGCTGTGGTGTAGTCTAGCAGCTATAGCTCCGATTTGACCCCTAGCCTAGGGGCTTCCATATGCTACAGGTGCAGCCCTATAAAAAGCAAAAAATAAAGTCCTAAAATCAAAGTTATCTTCAAGGTTTCATAAATAGAAATAAGAGTCTATTATTTTCTACCAAAACATATGCATTTTTCATAGTTGTAAATTTTGTTTAAAACCACAAAAATCTAGCCTTCTTCATAAAAAAGACATATTTCTCTAACAAATGTTTTATCATTCATATCACTATTTTACAATTCCCCTTAACAAAGAGAAAAATAATAAGAATTTCTAGAGTAATTATCTGTCAACTATAGCTGCAATTCTCTAAGTGATGTTACTACAGTCTTACTCTTTAGAACAACTCTGCTGTAAAATGTGCTTTTCCTCTGTATTCCATAACTTTACACTTTAGTAAAAAGAGAACAAAAAATAAAAGTAAAAACTTAAAAGGGGAAAGAGGGGAATTATATTTAAAATTCCAAATATTAGAACTGCTTTTTAAAAAAAGAATATCCTACAATGATTTCAAAGGGGGTTATTACATAAGTTAACTATAAAGAAAAATGTAAGAGCATCATGTTTTTCTAGTGAAAAACTACATGAGTTGTTAACTACTTTAGATCCCTAAACAACACTTCTCTAAGCATTTCTAAGCAACACTCGTTTTGATTAATAAACTATACTAAGATACCTTTTCTAAATGCTGACCTCTGAATTATGATAAATAGCTGTCAAATTAGCTTAAAAAATGCAAACTGAAACAATCTGGCCTCTGCTCAATTTTTACACTGTATTCATAATTTAGAAAATATTGCTATACGAGTACACAACTCCAATTACATTTCTACTAAGGGTGTGGCCCATGGTAAGTGTCGATGTTATCCTTACCCTACTGAATGGGCAAGGCAAAGAAGGGCACAGGCTCTTAAAGGCATTCCTGTAATATTCCTGCTGCCAAAATAGACACAAAGGGCAAGCAGTGGACTGTGGAAAGACCATGGCACCAGAAGTCAACCAACAGTCCTATGTCAAGTAGGCATTAGGCAAAATATTAATGAAAGTAGAATGAGGGAGTTCCCGTTGTGGCGCAGTGGTAAACGAATCCGACTAGGAACAATGAGGTTGCGGGTTCGGTCCCTGCCCTTGCTCAGTGGGTTAACGATCCGCGTTGCCGTGAGCTGTGGTGTAGGTGGCAGACACGGCTCGGATCCCGCGTTGCTGTGGCTCTGGCGTAGGCCAGGGGCTACAGCTCCGATTAGACCCCTAGCCTGGGAACCTCCCATATGCCACCCAAGAAATGGCAAAAAGACAAAAACAAATAAATTAATTAATTAATTAATTAAATTGGAAAAAAAAAGAAAGTAGAATGATATATTTGTATTTGTTGGGGGAAAATGACAGGCATTCAACATTGATGGTATTACTGCTAATATTATCTCCAAGGGTTAATACCAAATTGAGTGAACTTCAGCAGAAGCAGTTAAAATACAACAAAAATCTCATCTAACATAAGATTATACTAGAAAATGGTTCGAAACATGCAACTGCTTATGTTGCTATATTTTCTATATTATGCTATAATAACCAGCCCTCCTCCAAAATATAATAATTCCCTGGTGCATCTTTACTGTCTATTACTATGCAGCAGTTAAAAATGGTGGTGGCAAATCTCTTTGCATGACATGGAACTATTTCCAAGTCATATTGTGGAGTGAAATAAGTCCCGGAATATCTAGTATGGTGAATTTTCAGTGTCAAAACAACAAAAATAAATAACAAAAGAAAACCTTCCATGTGTACGTATATACATTATATATATATAAACTAATTTTTCACATGAGGCTATGTACCAAACACTGTTGAGCTTCAGAAGGCCTAACGAGTGATTTTTCACTCTACATAATTCTACGCTATTTACAGCTTTTTAAAAAACATTATATGAACCAACAATCATGAATCAAAAACCACTATGAGGAGTTCCCATCGTGGCGCAGTGGTTAGCGAATCCGACTAGGAACCATGAGGTTGCAGGTTCGGTCCCTGCCCTTGCTCAGTGGGTTAACGATCCGGCGTTGCCATGAGCTGTGATGTAGGTTGCAGACGTGGCTCGGATCCCGTGTTGCTGTGGCTCTGGCATAGGCCAGTGGCTACAGCTCCGATTGGACCCCTAGCCTGGGAACCTCCATATGCCACAGGAGTGGCCCAAGAAATAGCAAAAAAAGACAATAAATAAATAACCACTATGAGAAATGTTACCTACTTGAAATTCCATCACTAAGAATTTTACTAAAATAAAATAAAGACCTACTGTATAACACGAAGAACTATATCAATATCTTGTAATATTCAATATTCATATTCATATTGAATATTACATGTAATATCTTGTATTGTAATATCAATATTGTAACTATTCAATATCTTGTAATAACCTATAATGGAAAAGAAGCTGAAAAAGTGTGTGTGTGTGTATATATATATATACACACATATATGAATCTATAAATATATATATATCTCTGAATCTATACACACACATATATATCTGAATCACTCTGCTGCACACCTGAAACACAACACTGTAAATCAACTATACTTCAATTAAAAAAAAAACTTACTAAAAAGCAGCCCTAGGAATTACACATTTGTCCAAAACAGTGCTATATTCAAGTAATTTCTTGAAAAATCAAGATAAGTAGCTAAATATCATTCATATTTCTTTTGCAAGCTGAAATTTGATACACTGTAAGTACTAATTAGAAAACTTTACCTTTCTTGAAGTATAGATGTCAAAAAATGGCTTGTTTCTGACACTAAATGGTTCCTGTGTTTTGTCAATGAGTCCTGCCTTCATCTTTTCATGTCGAGGACTTATTATTTCTCGTTCTATACATTGCAGACGAATATTAAAATCACAATCTCCAACTGGTTGTGCCTGAATTAAATGAGACAATTATTTAAATTTCAGCAATAAAGACTATTTTATCAGCATTACTATCAAAGCTGTCATACTATACACAGTAATCTATGTAAACAGCATCCTTTGGAGTTGCCCAGTGTACAGCCTGCACTACCCTATGCGCCAGCCCTGATAATTAATTTGGCTAATGATAAAAGCATGGTTAAACATACAAATGCAGGCACCTACATACAGTTGTTTATTTTAATTATAAATATGTAAAATATTGTGGGAAAACGGTAAAACTCTCCTCTAATATAAACTGATTTAATGTTTTCACATCCAAATTAAAGTATTAATACACCTACTAATCATTTTTATTACTTATACAAATTAATAAAACCTAAGTAAAACCTGAAATCCATGTAGTTCAGGAAAATATATAAACAGAACACCAAAACAAGCGAAAAAGTCACCCATAACAAAACTTCTGCTAAAAGTTTTTTGTTTAAAGTGCTAACATTTTATAGCCATAAAGAAGTGGAAGATATTAGATAAATTATATAAAGTTTGAACCATGAAATAAAAAACACACTTTCCTATAAGGTAAGGGTAGTAGAATATGCAAAGATAGCAAAATACATCACCTGGGTTTACAGCAATGGTTCAGATTAGCAGCCTCACCTCAATGGTATATCAAGCACCCTCTTCTTTGCTTTGCAACTGGACACCCTTCTTCCATGCATTTTTCTCATCTTTTCTGCCTTTCCTCTTTTCTAATCTATACTACTCGACATAACATTTACCCAGCCTGATGTTTACAGAGGGGTGGCAACACTTGCTTAAGCTGTGAACATTAAATATGCTTAAAGGATGATTTTTCTCAACTCTGGAAAGATGACAATTTTGATACTCAGCAAAGAATTAGGAGCAAGACAAAGTGAGCAAGAGCTAGTATGAGGCAGAATATGTTTGCTTTACATAAAGGCATATAACTAGCTGTAAAGAGTATTTATTGAGGAAATACTAGTTAGTAAATAACCACACAGTCCATGTGCAATCTTTTCCATGTGCCTATGTCATCAATGAGGATGAAAAATCTAAAATGCTAGGCTTGTTTATTAAATGAATTCAGACCCCTATAAAGTTAAAATGAAATTTTAAGAAATAAAAAGTCTAAAAACTGTTTTAAAATATATATATAAACACTCTAAATTCCCTCTGAGGTACTTTTTACTTTAAAATACCCATAAATTCAACAAAACAACTAGAGGGATTGAAAGCAAGTTCACCTGCAAATCTATGCTGACTATCATAAAGGAAGTTCCTGATAGACAGATGCTGAATCATCAAGAATAGACTACAGGCAACAAAAAAAAAAAAAAAAAAAGGAGTTCCCATCGTGGCACAGTGGTTAACAAATCCAACTAGGAACCATGAGGTTGTGGGTTCGATCCCTGGCCTTGCTCAGTGGGTTAACGATCCGGTTTTGCCACGAGCTGTGGTGTAGGTTGCAGATGTGGCTCGGATCCCGCGTTGCTGTTACTCTGGCATAGGCTGGCGGCTACAGCTCCGATTGGACCCCTAGCCTGGGAACCTCCATATGTCGCAGGCGCGGCCCAAGAAATGGCAAAAGACAAAAAAAAAAAAAAAAGAATAGACTACAGGAAGCACTCAATAACTACTGACTAACTGGCCTCCCTGTTTTAAGTTCTTTCTCACTTCAAAACACTATCATGTTGCCAGTGGAGTTAACTTTCAAAACAATAAAAGTAATATCCTATCATTACCAATAATTAAAACGGTTCGGCAGTGTCCTATTACATGCAGAACTAAGCTAAAATACCTTATTCAAGAATTCCTGTCATGGCACAGCAGAAATGAATCTGACTAGGGACCATGAGGTTTTGGGTTTGATCCCTGGCCTTGCTCAGTGGGTTAATGATCTGGCATTGCCCTGAGCTGTGGTGTAGGTCACAGATGCGGATGGGATCTGGCATTGCTGTGGCTCTGGCATTGCTATGGCTCTGGCATAGGCTGGTGGCTACAGCTCGATTAGACCCCTAGCCAGGGAATCTCCATATGCTGTGGGTGTGGCCCTAAAAGGACAAAAAGACGAAAAAATAAAATAAAACAAAATGCCTTATTCAAGTAATCTGGCCCCCAATCTACCAGTTCATTCTCATTTCCTGCTATGTCCCTCACCTCATCACACATCAAGTACACTAACAACCATCTAATGCACCCGACCTCTAAGGCACTCCTACAAGATTATTCTGTATCACTTTCTGCATCTGCAATTCCATGCTTCAGTGACTCAACTATACCCAGAGTAAGCTCAAACACTCTCACCTCTCCAGTGCCTCTCATATGCTTCTACGTGTTTCATATATCTTTAACATTATACTTATGGTATTATAATTATTTATTTACATTTATATTCCCATTTTTAAGACGAGTGGTCCGAGAATTTCTTTGGGTTTTGTGTCCAATCTAAACATATATCCTAACAATTGTTTATGACACATGCAAATTAATTTTAATAAATTGCAACATGCACAACTGTAAGTTATAAAACAGACAAAAATTGATTTGATAGATTAAGAATAAACAGAAGTTCTCCTATTTTCTCCCCAAATCCCAATAAACTTTTGTGGGAGTAGCCTTCTTCAGAGGTCAGTGCACTTAAGTAGGAATTCCCTGAAGGCAAGAAATTATGTCCTATTCATCTGTATATACTTAATACCAAGAACAACACTTGACATATAAAAAAATTATCAATGAAATTCTTGCTGGAGAAAATAATAAACTAAGGAACTGAAAAGTTTTAAACTATTATTTCAAAGATTTTTTTTGAATAACGACCTTTATTTTGGTGATCCAAAATAGAATGGTTAACCATCAATGAAAACTCCATAGTAAATTAAAGAATTAAATATATGATGCTTTCAATTATGAATATAACCTAATATCAGAAATGTGAAAAAAATGTGACTTTAAAATAAATGAAATATGGTAATAGGCACTAAACAAATGCTTACTGAATGAACGATTATAGACCTAGAGATAAAAAGTATAAATTAATCATTTTTTACAGCAAAATACAAATTTCCTAAACAAGACACAAAAGCAAAATTCTGAGATCTAGTGAGTCTGATTTCACTAAGATGAAAAACTCCTGCACAACAGATATTAATTTGGAAAACATATTGTTTGCTACATATACACCTAAGAAAGGATTAAAATCCAGGCAAGATAACTATTATAAAATTATTCAAACTTGTAATTAAATCACAAAAGAAAATTCAAACAAGTAAAAATAAACACAAAGGATGCTTAACTTCATTAATTATCAGAGAAAAGTAAATTAAAACAATCCAATTGGCAAAAATGTTTTTTTTTGTTGTTTTTTTTTTCTTTTTTAGGGCTGTACCTGTGGCATATGGAGGTTCCCAGGCTAAGTGTCTAATCGGAGCTATAGCTGCCGGCCTACACCACAGCCACAGCAACACCAGATCTAAGCCACATCTGGGACCTACACCACAGCTCATGGCAATGCCAGATCCTTAACCCACTGAGTAAGGCCAGGGATTGAACCCTCAACCTCATGGTTCCTAGTCGGATTCGTTTCTGCTGTGCCACGATGGGAACTCCAATTGGTAACAATCTTAATGTCTGATAGTATCAACTGTGCATAAAGTGGCACAACTACTTCTGAGGGGAATTTAGCAACACGACAAAAAAGCTGAAGCTGCCAATTTAATGAGAATTTCCATGATTTAGAGATGAGGAACTGGATTTTAAATAAATACCTCCCCGGTGATCACACTCCCAAAATGAGAACTGTCCTAGAGAAACTTGGACATATATGCAAAACAAAAAGTAGATAAAAAATACTGTATTCCATACAATAGTAGTATAACAGCAAAATATGGAGACCCAAATGTTCATCAACTGGAAAAAAGATAAATTTTGTATATTTATACAATGTAGCATGCAACAGGAACTAAAGTGAGTAAACTAGATCTATATATATTAATACAAATAAATCTCAACAAAATAAGGTGGAGCAAACGCTGGATACCATAGTACAGTCCAATGACATTTATGTAACATTAGAAACCTTGCAAAAGAACACACTGCATACATTTTATAGATCTACACATAGGTAGTGAAGGTATTAAAAACACTCATGGAAAAAATAAACACCAAATTCAGGGCAGAAGCTGATTCTGGAGAAGATCAAGAATGTCATGGCTCAGCGGAGACGAACCTGACTAGCATCCATAGGGATGTGGGTCTGATCCCTGGCCTCGATCAGTGGGTTAAGGATCTCGCATTGCCATGAGCTGTGATATAGGTCACAGACATGGCTCAGATCCTGCATTGCTGTAGCTGTGGTGTAGGCCGGCAGCTATAGCTCCAATTCGACCCCTAGCCTGGGAACCTCCATGTGCCACAGGTATGGCCCTAAAAAAGACAAAAAAAAAAGGAATGAGAGAGGTGTGCACAAGAAAATTCCACTAAATCTATAATGATTTATTTCTTATTAAAAAGAAAGTCTCTGTTTGGGAAGAACATCTTAGGAACTTGTTTGAAAACCAGCGATTTCAGAATTTGTGAACTATTCTATCTACTGATCCTAGACTTGAGCTGCAACAGGCCCCAACTAACCTAGCCAGTTTCAGACCAGACCCCCACAACCTTGAATCACTTCTTTCCAATACCTTTATTGTCGGTCCTGAAGTCAGTGGCCTTTGTAAACTGGCAAACTCCTTGGTGTGCCTTACGTCTGAACTCAAGGCGAGATTCTGTCAGCAACCAAGGACCTCTGTTGAGTCTTGAGCTTTTCTTCTCCTTGTAGGGCTTGTCCCCATACTTGTGTACAGAGGTACAGTTATACCACCTCTTAAATTTTGTTAGTATGTCATGTGCTGTGTTTCATATTGCACCCTTAAAGCTCTCTCCATGTCTATTTTAAGAATCCAGCATTGTCAGTGAAATTTTCAGTGTTAGTAAAATAGTATTATACCCCCCCCAAAAAAAGAAAGTCATGTAAAAATGGCAGAATATTAAACTTCAATAAATCTGGAGATCAGTATATGAGTATTTCTTATATTATTCTCTATTTTTGTGCATACTGAAATTTTTCATAATTTTTTAAAGAATTACAAAGCTGTTATCTAAGGCAAAGCCCCCAGGCTAAAAACGGAATCTACTGAACAATATTAAAGCCGAGCTTGTTATCAGGAGGCAAAGGAGACAGTGCACCCCCATTCTCAAAGAAACAAGGCCACTTCTACCCTTTACGTCTTGTTATGGGCCAGTGAACACTGTTTCAAGATCTGTGATAAGAGTTAGACAATTCTGGAACTCATTGCACTTTTGAGGAATATAGGAGTCACAAACAGAATAAAATTAAAACGGTTTCTGACTTTAGTCTTTTAAATTTAAACCTGTTTGAAATACAAAAATTCAACAAAAAACACGGTATATTGATTGAAAATTTCCAGGAAAAAGTAATCTGGATTAATACAATCCTGAATTTTAATACTGTAATTTAAAATGTATACCCCTAGAGTTCCTTCTGTGCCTCGGCAGATTAAGAACCCGACATATAGTGTCTGAGAAGGTGCGGGTTTGATCCCTGGCCTTGCTCAGTGGGTTAAGGATCCAGCGTTGCCACAAGCTCCACTGGAGGCTGCAGATGTGGCTCCGATCTGGCATTGCCGTAGGGGTGACATAGGCTGGCAGTGACAGCTCTAATTTGACTCCTAGCCTGGGAACTTCCATATGCCACCGGTGTGCCCATAAAAAGAAAGAAAATCATAGTAATAAAATAAAATATAACACCCCAAAAAAGAGCTTTTTAAAAATTTTGTTACAAAGGGTGGGGGAAAAAATATAATTGTAATGTATACATGTAAGGATAACCTGACCCCCTTGCTGTACAGTGGGAAAATAAAAAAAATTAAAAAAAAATTTAAAAAAAAATTTTGTCACAGGAGTTCCCGTCGTGGCACAGTGCTTAACGAATCCGACTAGGAACCATGAGGTTGCGGGTTCGGTCCCTGCCCTTGCTCAGTGGGTTGCCATGAGCTGTGGTGTAGGTTGCAGACGCGGCTCAGATCCCGAGTTGCTGTGGCTCTGGCGTAGGCCAGGGGCTACAGCTCCGACTGGACCCCTAGCCTGGGAAGCTCCATATGCCGTGGGAGCGGCCCAAGAAATAGCAAAAAGACAAAAAATAAATAAATAATAAATAAATAAATAAAAATTTTGTTACAAATCTTCAAAATCTTGAAACTTAACACTTTTAATCCCAGAATTCTTAATTGCTTCCAGTCTGTTTTGAATACTAAGTGGTTATGCAATTAGAACAACATGTCAAGAGGAATGATTATACCCTTTCATGGATATACACCACTGAAAAAACTCCTTGCATTTACAGAAGTCATCTTGTACTGCCTAAGTAATTTGGTCATTCATACTATAATTAAACATTAACAGGAAAAAAAAACATTAACAGGCATCTAAAACTAGAAAATGGGTTGAGAATATTAATTCCTATTTCTTTTTATCTATTTACAACAGGCAATTTTATATTTTGTTTTTAAAGTTTCCTACTTGTAGGAATAACATATTTGTGCCTCCATGTTACAGTCAACACTCATAGTTTCTGTTGACTTTTTTTAAGTTACAGACAACAATAAAATTTGGAGTTTTTTGGGGTTTTTTTGTTTTTGTTTTTTTTTTAGGGCTGCACCTGTAGCATATGGAAGTTCCCAGGCTAGGAGTCCAATTGGAGCTGTAGCTGCTGACCTACACCATAGCCACAGCAACACCAGAACCAAGCCACATCTGCAATCTATACCACAGCTCTATAACACAGCTCCTTAACCCACTGAGCAAGGCAAGGGATGGAACCCACGTCCTCATGGATACTAGTCAGATTTGCTACCACTGAGCCACAATGGGAACTCCTGGAGACTTTTTTAATTGAGTACAGGGTAACTAAAATGGAAAACTTTCTATTTTACAAAATGGAAAGTGTTATCACAGTTAAACTTATAGGGGTTTTTTACATTCCAAGTTCCTAAAGAATCCAAAGGCAAAGAAATGTGCAAAGTATTAGGCAATAAAGAGAAAGAAAAGATATACCAGTATTTACAAGGTATCAAATGAGTAACTTGAAAGAGGCATCATTTTTCTTTCCTATTATATCTAAGGCAGTAACATTTTTTATTTGTTAAAAGTCAATTACCTCAGTGACAATTTTTATTTTATAAATTACAAAAGGTACTTACATTGAATTTAATTATGTCATATATCAAATATCTAGGAACAGCCAGTCCATTTACTCTGTCAATAATCATTTCCTTGAAAAAGAAAAGAAAGTAAGCTTATTCATACTTTAATAGCAATTTCTTTAGTTTGGTTAAAATATAACATTTACACAGAAAACACAAAATCATATACAACTTGATGAAATTTCAAAATGAACACACTTATATGCAAATCAAATCAATAGACTGTCAGCAACCCAAAAATCCTAATCATGAATTTATTCTATACTACAATAATGACATCACCTCATTATATTTTTTATATTAAAATTACTATGCTACATTTTATGTTTGAATTACAAACAACTATTAGGAGGAAGAGACTACACATTTTAAATTCCAAATATCAGGGATATTTAAAAAAATTAATTTTGTTAAATCATTATTGCTTTAAATTTTGTTATACGCCACTTATTTTAACCATAAAGTCTACAGCCATAAATGATGCCCTTACTATATATGAAATCCCCATGTGACCATATGGTCTTTCTTGGTTTCATATCTCTCTACTATAACTAAAGGGAACAGGTAAGAGAATATATATTCCATATCACAGCCATTAAGTGAAAAGAACTTAAATTCTGCACTCTGAGAGAAAAGAGATAAAGGACATTTAAGGGTAATTATAGGTATATACTGTAGTATTTTATAAAATTTTAACTCTTAATAATAGGGTTTAACCTAAAGTTATTTTTCTTTCCTCATTTTTCCCCTAGGAAACTAAGCAGAGCTTTTGTTAGCTAATTTCATGACAGAATATCCACACACAACCATCTAAAATTACAAAGAACACAATGATTAAGGATAAAGATATTTTATAGTTTTAAGAAATTAATACCAATTGATTTCTTTCTCAAATCTGTTAAGCTACAGACATTTATTTATGGTTACCATCTTGAACCCAACACTTGGCCCAAATCATTTTCATTATTTTAAACTGTTAATGGAAGTATTTTATTTAAGTACTTGTATCTAAGAATTTTATGAGCCAACAAGGTGGTACCAAAAACAGGTTTCAATTAACTATTAAATGTGTAGCTGGAAATTAAGTGGACTTCCAGGTTCAGAGAGCAGACATCATAGAATTTCCCTCCTAAATTACCTGCTAAAATGAGTAAATGCATATCTTCTTTGAACACTAAACATAACAAAAAAGAAAATTTATAGAAAAAGTTCCTGTTGTGATTCAGTGCATTAATAACCCAATGTTGTCTCTGTGAGGATGTGGGTTCGATCACTGGCCTCGCTCAGTGTGTGAAGGATCTGGCATTGCAGCAAGCTGTGGAGTAGGTTGCAGCTGCAGCTCGGATCCAGTGTTGCCATGGCTGTGGTGTAGGCCACAGCTGCAGCTCCGATTCAACCCCTAGCCCAGGAGCTTCTACATGCTACAGATGTAGCCATGAAGAAGGAAAAAAAAAAAAGAAAAAAAGAAAAAAAAAAGCTATTTTCAACCAAACAAAACAAGTAAAAAGGAATAAATAAACCAGTAAGCTTTAAAAACTCACAGCCATGGGAACTACCTACCAAGATTCTGGTAAAACAAAAAGGCATAGCAAAGCTTGGCTCTAAGTGCACTACACTCCCAAAAGCCCTACTTGTGAAATGACAGATTTTTTTTTGGTAATTGTCACTATTACACTCAAATATAGAGAAGCAAACTCGGTAGTTATTCTTTTCTTCTTTTTTCCCCCTCTTCTGACTGAAGAGTAATTAAATAACAGAACACTCTTCTGCTTGAAATAAAGGCTACAGGACTCCATGCTGAATTGGAGAAATAATCTGAGCATTACTGGAATAAAATATGGCTCCCAAGAAGCTGAAGAAAACATCCACTCAGTTTTGAAAGACAAAACCCAGAAATTCAAAGACCCAGCACCTAGGCTGTGTTCTTCTCAATGACCTCCTCACCACAATGTCCTCCTTCCCCACAGCTGCCACTACTGCACGAGGTTACAGAAAAGTAGGTAAACACAAAATACCTAAGCCTAAAACCTAGCTAAGAAAACTGGACTGCACTGTTGATGGGATTGTAAAATGGAGCAACCACCAGGAGAGAAGTATAATAGTTCTTTCAAAAAATTAAAAATAGAGCTACAATAGGATCCAGCAAACCCCACTTCTGAGTATATATATCCAAAAAAATTAAAGGCGATGTCTTGAAGAGTTATATGTAGACTGGTGTTTATAGCATCATTATTCCAACAGTTAAGAGGTAGAAGCAACGCAAATGTCCATCAACAGATGAATGCATAAATAAATGTGGCACATACGTACATGGAATATATTCGGCCTTGAAAAGGAAGGAAATCTATCACACACTTCAACATGGATAAACCCTGAAGACATAATGCTAAGTGAACTAACCCAGTAACAAAAAGACAAGTACTACATGTGATTTCAATTACATGAGGTGTCTAAAGCAGTTAAATTCATAGGAAGTAGAATGGTGGCTGATATAGGCAGGGGTAACGGAAAGCTATTTAACTGATATAGAGTATAAGTTTTACAGGATAAAAAAGTTCTGGAGATGTGCCACATAGTGTGCATACAATTAACACTGCTGGAGTGTAGCCTTAAAAATGGTTAAGACAGTAAATTTTATGTTACATAGTTTTACCACACTTATAAATAAAAATTAAAGACAAATAAAATCTAGTTTAGAAGGGAAAACAGATTTTCTCTTCTGACCAAACTGGAAAAACAGACCCTAGATTTACCTTCCTTCCCGAAACAACCAAAGATATGGACAAAATATATGAAGAAATGATCTTCAAGGCACTGGACATCCAGCAACAAAGGACAGGAACCCCTAGGAGACAGTAAATAAACTATTTGAGCCCTACAAGTGTCCCAGCTTATTGATCAAGGAGATTTTTCCAAGCTTCAATCAAGGCAGGGGGATCCCAGTAGAGCTTAGCAGTCTCCCTGAGTTGAGAAAATAGGACAGACTGTCTAGGGAGACCAATGAGGCTAGAGTCCACCTAGACCCCCATGAATATTCTACAGAGTATGCATGTGAAGAAACTACTCAAGGCCTATCAAACAAACACCCAAAAATCTCACAGAGAATCACACCTGGCATTCACCAAGGTTGGGAATAATGCCTGTTACCACCAGCCAGATTAGAAAAATCTCAAAACTCATAGGACATTTGAGTACTCAGAAGGCTCTTGTCTCGGTAGTGGAGAATAATTATTCCTAGACTAAAGACTGCTCTAGTCCACGTAGTAAAGCTTAAAAACTAGACTCAAAAGCTACAAACTAATTCCAAGTAAATTAACTGCATCTCAAAACAAAGCTAAAAAATATTTATAGGAATACACAAACACCAAGCCCCAAACAAGGGAAAATTCAAAATGTCTGACATCCAATCAAAAATTACCCAGTATGCAAAGAGACAAAAATATACAACTCATAAAAAGAAGAAAAATCAATCAAAACAGGCCTAAAACTATGAGAGATATTAGAGTTAGCAGGGAAGAATATTAAGACAGCTTTATAACAGTATTCCATATATTCGAAAAGGTAAGCAGAAACATAGAAGATATAAAAAGGACTCATATTGAACTTCCAGAGGTGAAAACTATGCCTGAGGTGAAAAAATATCATAGTTGGGACGAACAGCAATTTAGACACTGCAAGAAAAAATTAGTGAACTTGAAGACAAATCAATAGGAACTATCCAAAATGAAAGACAGAAAGAAAAGTTTGGGGTTTTTTTTAATGACAAGAACATTAGTTATTAAATCTTCAACAGAGGGAAGGGTAAAAATGCATAACAATGTTCTACTTTTGGTGAAAATTGCAAACCCACAGCTAAAAGATGCTCAAAAAAACCCCTAGGAAGCCTGAGAGGAGTTCCCATGTGGCTCAGAGGGTTAAAGATCTGACATTGTTACTGTGGTGGTGTCGGTCCAATCCCTGGCCTAAGAATTTTCACATGCCACAGGTGCAGCCAAAATAAATAAATAAATAAATAAATAAATGCAAGAAAGAAAGAAGGAAAAGAAAAAGAAAAAGGAAGGAAGAAACCCTGAAGAAAACTACACCAAAGCACATCAACTTTATATTCCTCAAGAGCTTGTTAGAAGTTGCTCCACTGTCTTCTGGCACCAAATACTGCTGTGAGAATCTGAAACTTGAGTCCTTCATTATGGACCCTATCAAAAAAAAAAAATCCTGCATGTTTTGACTTTCCTATCCTCTGGACTTTTCTATATTCCATTCTCTTTAGTTGAAGTCCCCAGGCATCCAACCTTCTGCCTACCCATTTAGTATTTCCTGAGCCCCAACTATACTCTATCACCTAAATGCTGGAGAAGTTAAACACACAGTCCCTACCTTCAAGGGACTTAAGAGTTGCAGGAAGAGAGGAAAATATAAAAGTAGGCTGGTCTAAGGAAAAGTTTTAGTTTTAATGATAAATGGCCATGTAGATAGAATAACCTTGGTAGCTTATTGTCTAAAACAGGATACTTTTAAGAGTGAAAGAGACTGTTACTAATAACTATACTAAGACAACAAGTGTACACTTACACTATTCCAGCCAAATAAGGACATACAGTATAAACCTAAGGAGAAGGACCAGTCATTTCTACTTGAAGAATAAGAGAAAGGTTTGATAATAAGACGAGTGACCCATTAGTTGAATCCTAAAAGATGTGGATATTTTCCAGCAGGACAGTGGATGGGCCAAATGGTATTTAAAGAGCATTAAAAAAAAAAAACAAAAAAAAAACAGGGAGTTCCCGTCATGGAGCAGTGGTTAACGAATCCAACTAGGAACCATGAGGTTGTGGGTTCGGTCCCTGCCCTTGCTCAGTGGGTTAACGATCCGCGTTGCCGTGAGCTGTGATGTAGGTTGCAGACGCGGCTCGGATTCCGCGTTGCTGTGGCTCTGGTATAGGCCGGTGGCTACAGCTCCGATTGGACCCCTAGCCTGGGAACCTCCATATGCCGCGGGAGCGGCCCAAGAAATAGCAAAAAGACAAAAAAAAAAAAAAAAAAAACTGGTAAGCTATCCAAAGCTCAGTATAGATGGGACTTATGGTTCATGGGCTCATAGGCAAAGATGATGCTAAAGATTTAGGCATGGACCAGATACATGGAATACTGAGCTGTACTTTAGCTTTCATGCTTTGGGCAGTGGAGAACCACCAAAGGGCTTTAATGAGAAGTAATTAAGTATCCTCTGGAAAACCCGTGGGCCTTCATCTCAAAGGAAACCCATTCCTTGAAATCCTTTCAGATAAAGTCTACTTAGTTCTAATCACAGTCCATCCAGGTGATGAAAAAGTCTGGAATTAGATAGCAGCAATGGATGCACTATCCTGTGAAAACCAAAAACACTGAATTACACACCTTAAAACAGTGAATTATATTTCACTTTTTTAAAATAAAATAAAATTTTAAAAAGAAAAAATTCCTAAAACCAGTTCTACAGATTGAAGGGAGATGAGAGAACCTCAGCTATACAGCTTATAGTAAATGTCAGCTATATATGTGTTGATTATACATGTTCTATAAATATAAGCACAACAAAATGACTATAAGGAAATACATCAAAATGTTAACATGTAATCTCTTCTTGATAGTTAAGTTTTTTCTATAACATGCATACTTTCTAAAATTATAACAAGTATGCATATTTATTTACAAAAAATTAAGACAAAAAGACTTGCCATTTTTCCAAGACTTTCATTATTAACTTTAATGATTACTTGCTATATCCTCAAGCAATATACTAAGCCTCAGTATAAAACTGAATTTCACTAATTTGTTTCAAGTGAATTAATGCCATATTTCTAAACTCCGATTTTCCACATTCTGTGGGTCAAAGGACATAAGTGAGAGAGCAAAACAAAAGCTTCAACAGTCACGTCTTGCAGCCAGACAATTAGACGGTTTGAGTTATTTCTGGATTTGGAATTTTACAAAAAACAATTTGCAAATGAAAATGTAGAACAGGAAACTACAGAGGACCGTTTTAATTAACTAAGTGGAAAAACAGTTATGGCAACTATAATTCTGGTCCAAGTAAACTGACATTATGAATCATATTGCATTTTAAAAACTTCTAAGAGTCTATTATGTTGCTCTCAGTTACCCAAGTTTGGGGGTGAAAATAAACAGTATTGCTAAGTTAAACCTGCAGATGGTTAAACTTCTAATTTTTAAACACTATTTCCTATCTAGAATGCCCTCAGCCCATGCCCAACAAAAATCTCTTTCTATAGAAATCTTGCCATATCGAATGCCAACTCCTCTATAAAATATCTTTAGTTCCTAACTAGATGAAATTTACTTCTCCTCCATACCACCAAAGGACTTGTTTTAAATGTCAATCTTCAAGTTGCTGTTTTATTCATTACCTATCATTCTCCACTCCTACCCACCGATGTGACATGTCTCCAAGGTGAGGCCTTCCCCTCAACCTTCTAAGCAATGCCTACACTCTTGGCATAGCACGTGACAGGAACGATAAATCACACTAAACTGCCAAACGCCATAACTTAGAGGAGTTTTTTCCTTCCTTTTATTTTATTAATTACAATGCTACAAAAAAAAAAACTGTATCTTAAATAAAATGAAGGTAACAAAAAGCAAAATAAATATTCTTGCCCTTTCTGTGAGCTATCTACCAGGGCTGCTGTAGTGGTCATGCAGCTTATATAGAGCGCAATTCCCGGGGTGCCAGTCACATCACCTATGGTGAGAAGGGCACACCCTGAAAATGTGCAGTGAACAATACTTCCAGCCTAATGAGGTGGCTCTATCAACCACAAGGAGGTATGTGCGCACACATGCCGCAGGCACGTGTACAGACGCACACACAGATATGTTAAAAAGTTTACGGTATTATGTCAGAATGATATTTTACTACACACTGTCACAGGAATGGAAATTTACTAGTAACCCTACAGAGCACACAGTATAGATAACTGTTTGCAACTCTCTAGTCACTCATTGCTCAGTCTACATCTGCCACTCAGTCTCAACTAACTATACTAGCTTCTTTCCTTCCTTCTGATCTTTAGTACACAGCTCACTGCCATCCCTTCTACCTGGACTCCTGGTCCTTCACTAGGACCCATCTAAATTTTTCCTTAACCTCATTTCCACTGCTCTTCTCCACTCTACCTCAAAGTCTCACTCTTTCTAGGTCACTTCCTGAGCAGCCTCATCAACCAAAATTATACCTCAGAAGTACCTAATTCAAATATCCCATTCTTCAATCACAGTCTTCCATCTTCTGGCTTGCACACTCCAAAATGTAACAGGTCAATTTTCTAAAATGCATGTGAGGAGTTCTCATCGTGGCTCAGTGGTTAATGAACCCTACTAGTAACCATGAGGTTATGGGTTCAATCCCTGGCCTCACTCAGTGGGTTAAGGATCTGGGGTTGCCATGAGCTGTGGTGTATGTTGCAGAAGCGGCCCGGATCCTGCATTGCTGTGTGCTGTGGCTGTGCTACAGCTTCGATTCAAACCCCTAGCCTGGGAACCTCCATATGCCACAGGTGCAGCCCTAAAAAGACAAAAAGTCAAAAATAAAAGAAAATAAAATAAAAACAAAAAGCACTGGAGATGGGGTCAACAAGCATTCAGGTCATTTGGAAAGTAGTACTCCCTCTGTTAAACAAATAAATACATATTTTATGCATGTGGTTCTCATTAGGATAATTCTATCATTGAGAGTTTAAGTTAACAGTCACAAGCTACTCCCTAGTATCCCACTCTCTGCTGGTATAAATCTGAAATAGAGGAGCAAATTTGATTTGATTAAGACAGGAAGCATTCTCATACAAATTCCACAGAATATTGGCCAGATATAATTCAATCGACCTCATGAAAAAGGCTCAACAGTGAAAAAGTGAAGAAATATCTAAGTACAAGAATAGCATCCCTGTAGAAAAGAGACTTAAAGTTGTGGGAAGTTACAAAAAGATTTAGAGTCCCTTTTACCGCCAAAGAAAAATAGTGAAGGTACAGCAGAGAGATAAATCACACAACCAAACATAGTAAACAGAAAGATAAATGGTCTGGAGACAAGAGATCACTCTGCAGAGAAAAATATAAGCTTCTTGTACAGATTTGCACATTAAAGCATAACATACTGAGTTCCCTGGTGGCGTGGCAGGTTAAGGATCCAGCGTTGTCACTGGCTTAGATCACTGCTCTGGTGCGGAATCAATCCCTGACCCAGAACTTCCGCATGCCACAGGTGCAGCCAAAAGAGAAAAAAAAAAGTATAACATACTAATTCAGCACAACTTCTCAATCAAATAGCCGTGTTCACCCAAAAGCTAAAGAAAAGAGAGCAAAATCTAAGTGGCAAACTTTAGAATAGCCAGGAGATTGGGTGTCCTTGGACTATCAGGCATTAAGTTGCATGCTAAAGTTACAGAATTTCAGTCAACCTCAAACTACTAGTAGAAGACCAACATATTAATGTAATGGGAAAGTGAATCAAGAAACAAATAGCAGCACAGGGACCCATATTCAATATTCTGTGATAAACCATAATGGAAAAGAATATGAAAAACAATATATATATATGTATAACTGAGTCGCTCTGCTGTACTGCAGAAATTAACACACTGTAAATTAACTATACTTCAAAAAATTTTTAAAAAGAAACAAAGATATAAGGGAATCCCATATACAATAAAAATGATATATCTAATTAAAAAGGAAAAATAGACTAGCTGAACTAATCTACCTAAACTGAGGCAACAGTTTAGACATGTGAAAATAAATAAAACTGTATCCCTATCTTATTCCTTTTACCAAAATGTATCATGGCTAAATTAAACATTTAAATATATAAGGAAAATCATAAAAATATTAGAAGGAAATATGGGTATGACAATAATTATGAAGAAAAAATATATTTTTCTAAAATTACATAAAAGCCAAATATTAAAAACCAAGGTGTTTATAATTTACCTACAAAAATGTAAATTTGTGCCACAAAAGCGCCAGAAAAAATTAAAATACATTTTTTCAAAATATGTCATAAAGTAATATCCCCGGAAAAAACTCCTCATAAATCAGTAAGTAGAAGATGAACACCCACAGAAAACTGTATAAAAGATTTGAATGGGCAGCTAAGAGAGGAAAGAGGGGCACTCTGTACTGAACTATATAAAGTAATAAAGGAAAAAATGAAAAAAATGTTAAACCTCCTTAACAATTCACAAAAATTAAGAGGCAAACATTTCTTTCACTATGTGCCAGACATTGCTATCAGCACTTTATAAACTATCCAATTTGATCTTCACAATAGCACCAAGAACTAAGTGCTGTTATTAGTCTAACTTCACTACAGATGAGGAAACTTTATGTAAGTTATTTAAGGGGCCTCATGTAATAACCAATGGAGCCAGTAAGGCACCATTAGTTAGAGTTAGGGCTCTTAACCACCATGCTGTTACGGTCCCTTAAAATTTAAGTCTTTTAAAATTAGATTTTAAATTTTCAAAACCCAGTGTTTCAGACAGCGTACAGATCCTTTACATATGGTTCGCAGAACTGTACATGTGTTCCAACTTCCTGGAAAGAAGGGTGGCAATTATACACAACAATGTTTAAAACAGGCATGCCCTCAAATCCAGCACAGTGAACACGGTACAATACAGCCTGTTACTGTCCCTTCCAAGGGATGACTACTCCTCTCGTACTTCCAGTGGTGCCCCTAACAATGAGTTCCTGGCCTCCATTGTCACTCCTCCATGGGTATATCATTCAGGCAAGGCCCTTTAGAATCCTTCCTGGTGTTGATATATGGATATTGGAAGAAAAAGTTCACTTTCTACCTGGGTTGCAATGCAACTTGCCTCTCACATGCAAAGAGCCTTCATGCAGAATGAGAAAAGAAAAAGAAAGAAAGAGACAATGCCTAGCCAATTATCACGTGAGCCCCCAGATTCAACCTGAAGAAAGCCAAGCTGAAACCTAATTATTAGTGCCAATTAGTTCTTCCTTCTTCAGTTACTTTAAGTTGGACTTCAGTTACTTGTAAGCAAAAGATCTTTAAACACACATTACAATCTCACTTCTAAGAATATCAATTATAAAACTGCATAATTGTGAAAGGAAAAAGGTATAAGGATATGCATTCAAGTGTGTCTTAAAATAGAGAAAAAAAAAAAACTACCAAAAAATCCCATGTCCACCAAAACAGGATTGGCCAAGTTAATTATAGAATTGTTTGTCAAACTTGCCTGATTAAAATCACTTGGGCACTTATTAAAAATACAGCTATCTTTGCCACTGGATGAGTCTAATTCATTCATTCTAGGATAGGTTTTTGGGACGGACTGATATTTTTAACAAGCAACCCCCTATAATTTTCATAATCAAGATAGTTTACAAACCCCAAATTACAGAGTTTACATATAGAGTGGTCTATTACCCACCCTTTTATATGAGAAAGGTCCAAAACACACTGCTAAGTGAAAAAAAGACAAGTTACAAAATACATGTAACATTTAGCTCTTCTCATGTAAAATTATGTATAACTTGCCATGTTTGTACATATTTGACCAAAGCACTCATTTTCAAAGGGCGGGGTACCTGTATTCAGAATCTTACTGGGACTGGAAGGGGTCCCAACTCCCCAAAAGATTCTGATACACATCTGTTTAAGAATCTATGCTCTAAGTTGCTATTACTAACAAGACTGTGAATCACTCGGGAGCAGATGTAAGAATGAACATTCTGGCACAGAGGAAAGTCTGGAATAAGGTTCATCGAAATGGTAACAGAAGTTACTCCAATAGTAGGGTTCAGGTGATTTTTAACAACATTTTATAATGTTTTGTATTATTTTAATTTTTACTTACAACAAACCAATACTTTTAGAATTGGGGAGAAGAAAGCTGTTTGCATGGGAGAGAATAAGGAGTTCCCTGGTGGCTCAGTGGGTTAAGAATCCGGTGTTGTCACTGCTGTGGCTCAGGTTCAATCCCTGGACCCAGAACTTCCATGTGCCATAGGCGTGGCCAAAAAAAAAAACCCAAAAAACAAAAAACCAAGCACAGGAGAGAGAGTTAAAGTATTTTTTTATCGAGTGATTTTATGATTATTAAATACAGATTTTTCTGAGTGGGAAAATTCTTACCAACTTTCAAAATTCAAATGTAAAAGTACAGGGATTGCTTTCAAAGGCACGACACTCTTTGAACAAGAACTATTAGACCATATAGCTATAGAGCCAAGGGAAGATGTGGTATGTTATATCACACAATTAAAATTCAACTGAAAAGCAGAACAATAAAATAAAATGAGTCTTTTTCAATGAGATTTTTTTCAATCACAAAAAAAATAAAATAATTTTGCTCCCTTACTCTGTATCTAAAACAATGATCATGCGACAGACAGTAATTACAGGTAAGAGATAAATGGAATTTAATATCCTAATAAAAACTAGATTCAATTTTTTAACTGTCAATTATACATCAAAAAAAACTTTCAAAATTTGAATTCGATTCCAAATTTCCTATTTAATCAATAAAAATATATATTTACTTGCATAATAAAGAAAAACAGCAATGTTTAATTTTGTTTAAAAGTTAAAATATGACTTACCCCATCTAAAAGAGTGTTTGATAAATGTATACGGAGATCTTTACGAAATGGAAATTCCAAATTTGAAACATGAAACACTGAATTATCCCTATCAATCATAAAAACTTCATTTGTGCCATCAATCAACATCATATACCTGTAAATGAAACATTAAAAAAGTAATATTAACAGTAACATTCAGGAATAGAGTTGTAAAAACAATAAGGTCCTACTGGAAGGCACAGCACAGAGAACTATATTCTATATCTTGTGATAAACCATAATGGAAAAGAATACGAAAAATAATTTATATATATATAACCGAGTCACTCTGCTGCAATTTAGTTCCCAAAATCCTCCTCTACATGCTTTCCAAAAGCACCAATTCCTAAGAGACAGGGAGAATCTAGGCGTCTTGAAGAGGTCAACCTTGCCCTGGGTGGGGTTTCAAAGACAATTTAAATCAACCTAAGAATAGATCAAATAAAAAAGCATTGTGAAACCTTCTGCAAAAATGGAATTGAAGACACAATCCATCATGTTGTTTAAGGACCTAGGCCAGCATTTTGCAAAGCTTATTATTTACTTTTAGTATTTCATGACAAAATAAATTAGGGAAACAATCTATCTTCCTCTTAGAAAGTTAAGATACATATCAGGAACATTTAGGGTTACAAGAAAACATGTTAAGGAGTTACTGTTTTCCTGGGTCTCTCCATGTATTCTGGAGATATACATATTATTAAACTTTGTTTTTCTCCAATTAAAAAAAAAAAAACACTAAGCCTGTTTATTTTATTTAGCCCACTATTTCCTAAACTTAAACCTGTTATCTGTTAATACTGGGACAGAATCAGTGTTCTAAATTAACAATCTGAGAAAAGCTGGCTTATGCTTAGAATTCAGAAAAAAGAAAGTTTCCCTTTTCTGATCATATGATGATGATAGAAATTATATTTCCCTTTTTACTGGCTGCCCAGAAACTCAAAATTAAATTGTTCAAATAGAATAAGTATTAAATCCCAGGGGGCTGGTACATTTGCTTTTTCTCTCATAATTACTCTCTTTTCATTTTTCTTAAATTTTTTTTTTATTTTTTGCCTTTTCTAGGGCCGCACCTGCAGGATACGGAGGTTCCCAGGCTAGGGGTCTAATCAGAGCTACAGCTGCTGGCCTATGCCAGAGCCACAGCAACACGTGATCCGAGCCACGTCTGCAACCTACACCGCAGCTCACGGCAACGCCAGATCCTTAACCCACTGAGCAAGGCCAGGGATCGAACCCAACCTCATGGTTCCTAGTCGGATTCGTTAACCACTGCGCCACAACAGGAACTCCTCTTTTCATTTTTAACACATTTATTTGACACACACGTATGTATACGTATCTCATTAACGGACTTCTCTTTTTACTTCAAGTGGAATATCAAATAAAAGAAAATACTATCTAAGTACACTTAGGTGTAAACAGATTTAAAAGACCAGGGAAGAAAAGATTTTAGAAGATGGAATTCAGGAGTTCCCGTCGTGGCGCAGTGGTTAATGAATCCGACTAGGAACTATGAGGTTGAGGGTTCGATCCCTGCCCTTGCTCAGTGGGTTGAGGATCCGGCATTGCTGTGAGCTGTGGTGTAGGTTGCAGACTCGGCTCGGATCCTGCATTGCTTTGGCTCTGGCGTAGGCTGGCAGCTACAGCTCCGATTCAACCCCTAGCCTGGGAACCTCCATATGCCGCAGAAGCGCCCAAGAAATGGCAAAAAGACAAAAAAAAAAAAAAAAGAAGATGGAATTCACTGTAAAGGTTTGATCATGGCAAACTCAGCTTGCATCCGCAGAGGTATCAGAGAAATTATTTAGTAGTTGGTATTTAGGGATTCTTCTGCACATATAAACTTTTAGGCTTTGGAACAAAAGTTTCTGGGATGTGATTTTTGGTTTGAACTCCAGTCATTCCAGAGCACACGTTTATGTATTATGTGATACCCATGAAATCCCTATTTCATGTTAGAAAAGGAAGGTAAGGAATGTAGAAATATTTTCACATCACTCCAAAGTCTCTGAATGGACAGATTCTTTTTTTATAAAAGGGGGAGGAACCATCCCATATATTGTCCGATGCTGGCTTAGTATATAACTATTTTTCCACCTCCAGTAGACATGGGTCACTAATGCAAATAATTTCTTATTAATTATGAAATTATATCAATTGCAAATTTAATACTTAGAATTACTAAATTATTTGTGTTATATCCATTCTCATTAAAAGACAAAAATTAAAGAGTTACTGCTGTGGCACAAGGGATTAAGGATCCAGCATTGTCTCTGCAGCAGCTCAATTCACTGGTAAAGCATGTGTTCGATTTCCAGCCCAGCACAGTGGGTTAATAAAATGTGACATGAGTCGCGGCTGCAGCTTGTATTCAATCCCTGGCCTGGGAACTTCCATATGCTGTGGGTGTGACCAGAAAAAAATAAATAAAAGATAAAAATTAATTCATAAGTTTCACTGAATTAAAAAATATTGATTCGCTTTTTATATAAAGTATATATATCAAAACTATATAAAGGAGTTCCCGTGATGGTGCAGTGGAAACGAATACGCCTAGGAACCATGAGGCTGCAGGTTCGATCCCTGGCCTTGCACAGTGGGTTAAGGATCCGGTATTGCCATGAGCTGTGGTGTAGGTTGCAGACTCGGCTCAGATCCTGCGGCTCGGATCCTGTGTTGCTGTGGGTGTGGTGTAGGCTGGCAGCTATAGCTCAAATTCAACCCCTAGCCTGGGAACCTCCATATGCCGCAGGTGCAGCCCTAAAAAGCAAAAAAAAAAAAAAAAAACTATATAGAGAACAGAAAAGCTAAATTTATAAGCTGCTTTACTTTACTGGTTTTCCAGCTTGACTAGAAACAATCCTTCGGGGCAGTCACTGTGATGTGAGAGAGCTAATGGAATAAAACCACCAATTACACATTAACACAATTTAGGAAATACATAATTAAAGAAGAGGAAAACTGATTAAAAAAAAAAAACTAACTAGCAGCATCACAGAGTCCTAATCCACATTCATAATAGTAGTCTGAGAGTAAAATATAAAAGTCTTATAAACATCTTAGAATTTAAATTTATCATCAGTATTCATTGTTCAAATATTTGTTAATGCAGAAAGAGATTCATAGTATAGTCAATGAAGAAAAAGCAGGATAAAAATCAGAATGTATAATTATGAGGGTTAGGGAAATAAAACTTTGCATGCATAGGAAAATAAAACAGGGAAGTCTACACCAAAATGTTAAGAATTACCATCTCTATGCAGAATTATCAATGATATTTGCTTTCCTCATTATACTTTCTTGTACTTTAAGAAATTTTAGAAATAAGCACAAATGGCTTTTATAAGTGGGGGGGGGGGATTAAAGCTATATAAAAAAAAATAGAAATACAGTCTCATCAGAGTCTGAAAAACATTTTCCCTTTGGCAATAAAATGAGATACTAAACTTCGTTGGTCATACCACACCTTCAAAATTAGCAGGTATTTCTCCTCTCCTATTATAAAGCATTCATGCTAGAGCTTTTTCGTGGGCAATAAAAACAGAAAAGTTGATAATTTAAATTGATTCATTTCACCACCATCTCTATCCACTTGTACCACTTCCTATAAAACTCACTATGGTTTTTCTTTTTAAATGATTAATCAATTAATTTTTTTAATATTTACTGAAGAGTCAACCAGGTATTGGGCACAGATGCTAGAAATTATAGTAAACAGCACAGGTTCTTCATCTAACCTCATATAATTTATACTCATACCAAGAAAAGAAGATGTTAAACAAATAATCCCAACATAATAAATACTAAAAAAGTACAAGACGTCACAGGAGCACATAAAACATAGAATCTGTCAGAGCTTGGACATCAGGAAAGGCATTCCAGAGGAATTCTCATACGACTGATAATAACAGCAGGCTATAAGCACTTAGTGAGCAATGACCATGCACCGAGAAGCATTCAAAGCTCTTTACATTAACTCAATTAAGCCTTACCACAACCTTACCATGCAGGGAAAAACACTATCCCCATGTTCCAGATGAGGAAACTGAAACCTCAGTAAGTTAAGTAACCTGCCCAAGGTCACAAAGCTGGCAAAATAGAAAAGCTGTCCTTAAAACCAAGACAAGAGCCTATCTCAGCCACCTCCCTCTACAGTATACTGCCTCTGACCTGCACTGTGCAGGAGTTCACTAAGCAACCATTAAAGGGGGAAGGGTGAAGAGAAAGGGGACAGGTGTGTGGTGATAATCAGGGCTTGGTATACACAGTCTACCAGATGCAATATCCTTGAGATAAAAACAGAAGGTACATGATCTGGCAAAAACAACCAAAAATTCAGAATACAGAAGCATAGAAAAAAGGGGTATAGCATGGCTTGAGACTAGAGAAGTAATCAAGGACTTGGTGTTTAATGAAAACTATTTTTAACTTTATTCTAAAAAGTGGAAAGCCCCTGATATGAGAAACAGAAACCACATGGGTAATTCAAACACACGAGATATAATAGAGGAAACAGGTTACATGGATATTGGAAAGCTGAAAAGGTAACAAAGGAAGATGAAGTTAATCTAGAGATGAGTAACTTGGGAAGCACTGCCCCCCAGAGGGCTGCAGGAACAAAACGGAAGGGGCTCTCGGGAGCCAAGAGCTTGGAGGTAGGGCACTGTGAGGTCTGAAAGATGGTGGGGAAGTCCATGGGGCTGAGGACTCAAACCTCTAAGGAAGTGGCACCATACTGCAAATGGACCTCTAAGGAGAGGAGCCCTGCAGCTCAAGTATCTATCTCTTCGGAGGAGGAGATCCAGAGGGAGGATGCTCTAAGTGCGGAGAGGACAGAGGGTAATGGGTGAGGAAATACTGGCAGCACTCATCTGCCTGGGACACCCCGTCCAGAAGCTGGTACCCATGAGTGGGAGCAGTACGGCTAGTCCTGGGAATGTCAAAAGGAGCTGGAGACCAAGCGAGAGTTGTCATGTGCTGCTGGAGAGACAAGGAAACCAGAAACAAAGGAAGTCCCTTCCCTCGACTTCCAAATTCCTGCCAGTGCTCCCAGCAGTAAATTCCAACAGGAAGGGAGCTGGCAAAGGAGTCTGAGAAATGCAGATTGCAGAGTCTCCTACTACAGTTTCAAAGAGTGGACCAGAGCTGAGAAAGAGTAGGTAAATAAAGAGCAGACCACTGAAAGCCTTTCTGCAAACTAGCAATATAACCTGATCTGCATTTTTAAGAGTTCACCTTCACATAATGTATACTCCTAAAAGGTAGGAACCAATCTGAAGACCAGAGAAATTACGAGGCTTCCATAGTACAAGCGGGACTATAGTGGCAATGATAACTCAGAGGTAAGTGGATACATTCAATACATGTGAGAGGTAGACTGACAGGACAACGTGCTATTGATTGGCTACGGGGCCGAGGGAACAGACGCTGAGGATGACTTCCAAACTTTGGGCAGGAGGAAGGGGGAGGCCTGCATTTGCTGAGCTATGGTGCGATGGAAGAGGAAGGAGTACCTGTTCAGTTAAATTAGGGAGGAGTGACAGACAGGATATGGACATGGATATTTTCACTTTTACACTGGAAACCAAAAGGCCCAGACATTCTCTATCCTTGTCTTAGCAGGTTGGAAACAGGCTCGGGATCTAAGTCAGACAACCTAACGCTCCCTTCCCAAAACTTTTAACTTGAGTGACAGTGAAGCACAGGAATAGCTGAAAAATGATTCAGTGTGAGAGCAGAGGCATTGTCAGCAAGTGCCAACAGTGGCTTCCTACTCAGTGTTCCTATGCTTGACCTTGGCTCAGGTTCTTGCTGCCTGGCTTCCCTTGATTCCTAGCCATTTTCTGAGACTGGTTCTCCTGAGAGCCTTCCAATTTATTCCTTTGCCTAAATTAGCCAAAGGTGATTTCTGCTGCTGACAGTCAATGTAATAATGCTAATAGATGTGCTGGTTCTTTTTTTTTTTTTCCATTTTGCCCGCTATATACAGCTGAATTCAAGTATGTTACATATGCCTATGACGTAACCCGCCCATGATGTCCCCCAACCTATCCTCAATCCCAACAGTTACATGATATCAGCATTTTACATAATAACATCATGCCAAGAGATATGCCATTTGTTTCCTGTCCTTCAACAGAGATAAGTGTATGTCAAGTCCTGAGTTTACCTTCCCTTTGTATATTTCCCTCCTAAGGACGCACTGTCAAATATCTACTGTTTCTCTACCAGCTACATTTCCTCTCATTTCTATTCCCAATAGAATTAGTACACAGTCCCTGAAACCTAATTCTCAAGGTTGCAGAGATATACAGATACAGAGTCAGGTATATTAAAATTTCTTATAAAGAAATTTCAGTTTAGGGTCACTTCCCCACATACAATTATAAACCTTCCTGACATTAGAGCAGCTGGTCAGACTCTGCCCCCTTCTCACCAACACCTGTCAGAGCTTATTCCAAAAATGATACAAGAACAGCTGACTTGCTAAACCCCAGCTTTCTTCCTTCGCCATGGGTGCTTATGCACACTTTGCCTTTTTCTCTCTCTAGCTCACCGCTCAGCAAATTTTATCTCTGGTAATCTCTTTTGCAAAGTATATCCAAGTCCCCTTTAACTCATTTTTCCCTCGTTTCTTTAAACTCAAAGAAAAAGGAAATGTATGTTATATATATTTTACAATATTTTAATGAAAAAACATTTTCCTCCTTTTCACCTCATTCACATAGTTCCAATAATGAGCCTGAGAAAGCTCTGATCAAGGCTAGTGACACATCTGTATCAAGCAAAATTAAGGTTTTTTTTAAAGTCAGTAAGGTTTTGATCCACTTGGACAAAATAATCAGTGTCACAGAGTCCCCTCAGGAATTAAGCAAGCTTTATAGGCTTGGGAAACTAACAATCATTCAGACTACAATTCTATGGAAATACAACCTAAAGTCCACCAACATACACTAAGAAATCTCAGAAGAAAGACTTCAGATAACTTTAAACATCATTGTTTGCACTGCTTCCACGAAAAGACCAATACCTGATGATAAAACAATGTAATCCTACACACAGCCTTTACTTTCAAACATAATGGCTATAATCTATTTATCTGACACAAATAATAATTCAACCGTGAAAACAAAAACTATTTGAAAGAGAAGTGAAACTTTACCTTATTTCATCCTCCCAGAAAGAACTCATATTAAGTTCACTCTTATTTTCACAGTAACAAATTAAAGAGAATACGCACACAAACAGTAACATCACCACCACCAAACCTTTTTAAAATTTTTTATCTCCACTCTTAACAATCACTGAAATGAAGACAGAGTCCTAACATATTCTTCACATAACTGTGATGACATAGTTCTCTTCATCAAAAACTATCAAAATTTTCATTCAACATTATAATAGATTCCAACCCAACAGGTATTTTTATCTTGATTTATTGATCCTATAAGCACATCAGACTTCTTCAAAGGGGTTAGATCCTTTTCAATCTTCCTATCACATCAATTTAAAGTCATGAAACAGATGTGATTAAAGTTTTATAATCTTAAATTCACCTTAAGCCCACAGCTTCATTCTACTATGTGATCACTTACAAACACAACAGTATTTAAACAAACAACATGTATTATTTAATTTTAAGTTGCAAAGCCCATACACTTCCCCATCAGTTTAATGGTCAAACTTTTCTGACCAGCCTTTGATCTTAGAGCATTAATTGCATATTAAATGGCAGGCCAGGAGTTCCCGTCATGGCTCAGTGGTTAACGGATCTGACTAGGAACCATGAGGTCACAGGTTCGATCCCTGGCCTTGCTCACTGGGTTAAGGATCTGGCATTGCTGTGAGCTGTGGTGTAGGTCGCAGACACGGCTCAGATCCCGAGTTGCTGTGGCTCTGGCGTAGGCTGGCGGCTACAGCTCTGATTCAACCCCTAGCCTGGAAACCTCCATATGCTGAGGGAAAGGCCCTAGAAAAGGCAAAAAGACAAAAAAAAAAAAAGCAGGCCAAAAGCATGTCACTGAACGTTTGAACAGTTTGCCAATATTTAAATGTCTTCTACTTAGGCATAGTCATCTTTACTTTATATGTTGTTTATACAGCCAATGTGTTATGTTCATCTAAGCTTTGTTTAAGTTTGGTACTTGGTAAACTCTATGGAAAAATCATCAGTCAAAAGACTAACTTTTATTTCAACTTGGGTAATTACAAATAAATCTAGAAGCCCTCGGGATATCTACCATTAAAAAAAATTACCTCTAAGTCTTCTCACTAAACCTCAGAAAACCCTTTAAGTCTTCTCACTAAAACACCATGTATGCCTAATTCTATTAATAGATAGTAATAATTTTCAAAGCATATGTGTTTCTATCTCAAGAAACCCCCTTCAACCTGCAAGACTTAATTTCATGGAAAGCTTAAAAATCAACACAATAAAAGAATCTGGCAAGACACAGGGCCCAGTAACAATTTCTAGATTCTTCCCTCCCACTCCACAGAATTAATGATACTAATACAAATAATCAAGTGTATAATAAGACTTAAAGCAAATTTGTTCCAAACCATCCAATGATTTAAAATTTTAATTTGCTTACCTTATTTACATGAAGTACAATGGTACCGATGCTATCATTATGGGCTTTGGAAAGAAAACTCCTGTTCCAGACTCAATTGTGCTTGCCATCTAGAAGGCTAAAAAGTAGGCAGGCAACTGGAAATAAAAATCTCATCAAATAGTATAAAATGATTCTGTCTAACTCCTAGATATATGTTTAACTTCAGAACTGCAGCTTCCTTATCCTGCTTTCATATTGCCATCCTCCACTGCTCAGGAATTTGCACATGCCTACTGCTAAGCCTATGTATCTATAAAACTATACTATCTCGTCCTAAAATACATTATCTTCAAACTCTTACTCAAAACTCCCTTTCATGAAATCTCTCATACTCTAAATAGCAAGTCAAATTCAAATCATTCTATCACTCCAAGTTTTCTAAAAAGTATAATTCCAATATGTAACAAAGATAGTTGCCTCTGGTAGAAGAGAAGTATATGGGGAACAATCAGGAGACTTAGAGTCTATTTTAAGGAGTTTCAGCTTTACTTTGAGGCTGAGCTGATTTACAGCTGAAATGCAACAAATATTAAAACATAAAATAACATACTATATGTTGTTCATTTATGAACATTAGTATGAAAGTTATTTCATTAGATACCATTAATTATATATCAATAGATAGTAAATGGGGTGAAGATATCTATTGGCAAAAGAGAAGGCACCAACATAGAAAGATATCTGGGAGTCTACTGCAGTGGGTAAAAACTTTCATCCCAAAAAGCCTCTTCCTAGCTATGTGATTTTGCACAAATCACTTGACTGCCTTAAGATGCAGTTTCCTCATTAAAACTCTCCACCTCCTAACCACTAAGATGGTTGCAAGAATTAAATGAGTTTGTACCCCCATGCACAAAGAAGTATTATTCACAACAGCAGACGTGTAGAAGAAAAAGGTAAATATGTAAGCAAAATGAGGTATATACATTAAGTGGAATATTATTCAGCCTTAAAAAGGGAAGGAATTTCTGACATATGCTACAACACAAATGAGCCTTGAAGACATTATGCTAAATGAAATAAGCGAGCCACAGAGAGACAGCTACTGTATGATTCTACCTCTATGAGGTACCTAGAGTAGTTAAAAAAAAAAAAAAAAATCAGAGCGACCAAAAGTAGAATGGGTGGTTACCAGGAGCTGGGAGAATTAGGGAATAGGAATTATGATTAAATGGGTATAGAGTTTTAGTTTTGTAAAATAAGAGTTCTTTCTGGACATGAACAGCAGTCCAGTTTGCACACCTTATAAATGTCATTAACAGTATACCTAAAAATAGGTAAGATGGTACATTTTTGTTATGTGTATTTTACCACTATAGAAAAAACTGAAAAAGAAAAAAAATTAAATGAGTTAATATACAAAGGGTACCATGTCTGGGACATGGTAATAAAATGGAAGCTATTGTTATTATTCTATGTCCAAGGAACATAGTAAGTAGTTAATTAAGAATGGATATCATTATTATTTATACTACAACTTCTACTTTACATAATCCAAAAGAGTTGAGGTCATTGATACACAAAGCCTGGTAAGACAGAAAGGATTTGTTCCCTGTAGGCAGAAAAGAAGAGGACATCTCTTCTGAACAGAAAGGAAGAAAAATAAACGACAGGTAATTCCCTGTGAAGGTTTCCAGAGCCCACAAACTCAATCTTATAAGCACATTTACACAAAGGCAGACAACAACTACAGTAAATAATTCCTTAATTCATTTTTCCATGAATAGTTGCAACCCAAGAAAATTTTGTGAAATCAGCAGCTACACTTCCTGAATGAATGAGCCATAACTCAAAATAAGGAGCTCAAATAAAGAAACCTGAATCAGGTGGCTCTCTCAATCTGTCTAGGAAATGTTTTCTAAACACTAAAAAATAATTTAAAAAAAAACCTGAGCCTAAAATATTCCAATGTACTGAAACAGTTTTTTAATATTTACTGACAATAATGGTACATACAAATAAATACACAACTACTCCAAAAGCTACAGTATACAATGGAAAATTATCATGTTTTCATCCCACAACCTAGCTAATTAAATAAAAATTAGTAACAGCATAATTTAAATAAAATTAGAATTAAACCTACATGGGTTCATATATCCCTTAGCAACCTAAAAGAAACACAAGAATTATCATAATAATAGAGTAGACTGATCAAGTCCCTTCAATGTATAAGTTTATAAAATTAGAATTTGGAGAAATAGAATATCAAAGCATACTTTTCAACTAATGAAAAGAACTGTCAAATCAGGACTGAATTTATTTCCTATCAGCAACATGTATCTTGCTAAGTTCCACTTCTGTGGGCTACAGTATGTTCCCTCCTCCTTTCCACCAATCTACAAAGAATTCGAGAATTATGGAATCTGAAAGGGCTAGAAGGGTTCTCACATAGTGCCACATCACCTGCACATACACAGGCACATGCATGCACACTCACACACACACACACCCCCCCCACTTCCAGCCCTGTGACAACACTAAACAACACTAAAAGCACAAGAAAAACCAGGCTAGATTCAAAGGCAGGTGAGATCAAAAAGTACTCATACAGGCATTATTACCAAAGACACAAAAACTATCTTGGTATATTACCTCCACGAGTTTATAACTGTTTAAAAATAAAGTATATGTTAATAGTCAGTTTACATAAACATATGATTTACCCTTCTACAGCAGGAAGGTTCCAACTCAAAAATTCGGTTTGAATATAATATATTTTAATGTCTTTTTAAGTTCATTTAAATGTCCTCCTTAATGTTTACCTAAAGTCCAAAATATAAGAACTCTAAAACTATAACTGAATATAGACACTGTTGAATAATTCAATTTCATTAAATCCTCAAAAGTGATAACAGGTTAGCAAGAGAAAATCTTAAGATACATCTTAAAGATTCAAACTAGGAGTTCCTGTCGTGGTCAGTGGTTAACTAATCTGACTAGGAACCATGAGGTTACGGGTTCGGTCCCTGGCCTTGCTCAGTGGGTTAAGGATCCGGTGTTGCCGTGAGCTGTGATGTAGGTCGCAGACGTGGCTCAGATCCTGCGTTGCTGTGGCTCTGGCATAGGCTCTAGCCTGGGAACCTCCATATGCTGCGGATGCAGCCCTAGAAAAAACAAAAAAAAAAGACCAAAAAAAAAAAGATTCAAACTAAATAAAGTTGGCTAAATAAATGAGTCTCCATCTAATCGGAGAAGAGAAAGATTTCTCTTGGTTTGTAAACATTTCCTTATGCTAAGAAATATGACTTTCAGTCATATTTAAAAAAAAAAAAAAAAAAAAAGGCCCACAACTGCTAATTAGGTTTAGGCCACTGAACAAACCTGGTCTCTCTCTCTGGTATCCTCATCCTGAGAAAATGACATAGATTCTTATTACTTAAAGTGAGGTCCTTGGAACAGTAGCATTGGCATCACCTGGGAACTTGTTAAAAATGCAGAATCTTGGGCCCAACCCAGACTTACTGAATCAGAATACATTTTTAACAAGATCCCCAGGCAATTCGTACGCACATAAAATTACGAAAAGCACTGGATTAAATAACCTCTAACCATCCTTAACATTCAAATTGCAAAAGAAACAGAAAAGGCATTAAAAAAAAAAAGAAAGAAAAGCCAAAAAACAGAAATAAAGCAGAAAAGAAATTACAATTTTTAGAAACATGAAAAAAAAGGAGTTCCCATTGTGGCTCAATGTTAATGAATCTGACTAGGAACCATGAGGTTGCAGGTTCAATCCCTGGCCTCGATCAGTGGGTTAAGGATCCAGCATTGCCATGAGCTATGGTGTAGGTCGCAGATGCAACTCAGATCTGGCGTTTCTGTGGCTCTGGCATAGGCTGGCGGCTACAGTTCTGATTAGACCCCTAGCCTGGGAACCTCCATATGCCGCGGGTGCAGCCGTAGAAAAGACAAGAAAAAAAAGAAACATATGAAGAAAAGAGCTTCCATTAAAATGCCTATTTTAAAGTTATATTCAACAGATTTTTCCTCTTTTCTTAGTTACAGAAATACTCTTGTTTTCATGCTGACTTGGGTAAATGAACCAAAGAGGATGAAAAAGAGAACAAAAAGAAGAGTAAGCAAGATCACAAGTTATTTCCAATCATAATCTTCTAGTTTTCACATTATACATTATGCATCTTTTGAAACTCACTGTTGATTAGACTAGCTGAAGGAATGTTAATATAACCTATTTTCTTTTCTTTTTTTTTTTTTGTCTTTTTGTCTTTGTTGTTGTTGTTGTTGTTGTTGTTGTTGTTGCTATTTCTTGGGTCGCTCCCGCGGCATATGGAGGTTCCCAGGCTAGGGGTTTAATCGGAGCTGTAGCCACCGGCCTACGCCAGAGCCACAGCAACGCGGGATCCGAGCCGCGTCTGCAACCTACACCACAGCTCACGGCAACGCCGGATCGTTAACCCACTGAGCAAGGGCAGGGACCGAACCCGCAACCTCATGGTTCCTAGTCGGATTCGTTAACCACTGTGCCACGACGGGAACTCCAATATAACCTACTTTCCATAAAACTTTCCACTAGGGCCCCCCAAAAAGTTCACCTAATGGTCCTTGAATTGTAACTGACAATGGAAAATTTGCTATACGGTCTTCCCCTACCTCCTGTCAGGAAAACTCCTTGAGAAGTCTCAGAAGGGCTGGTTCTCTGTGACATTACCTCTTTCTTTTCTTCCTCCAGTCACAGAAGTAGGTTTTCTGCTTATCCTTCTGCAGCAACTACCCCTCAAGTATTCCCTATCACTATGAAAAATACTCTCCTCCCATTCTTTGTATTTCAAAAAAACAGCTCTTTTAAGTACCTCAAAGGCCACTGGCCTTTTGCGGTAAGCAGCCCGAGGCAACCTCTAAAAATGGTTCGCTATTCACTTGACCCAGAAAACCCCACAAAATCATGAGAATCAAGAGGTTCAAATCTTCATGTTCACTTTAAGAACACCCATGAAACTGCCCAGGCCATTAAGGGTATGCATATTCGAAAAGCCACCAAGGATCTGAAGGATGTCACTCTACAGAAGCAATGTGTGCCATTTCATCATTACAATGGTGGAGCTGGTAGGTGCGCCCAGACCAAATAGGCCTGGGGCTAGACACAGGGTCAGTGACCCAAAAAGAGTGAATTTTTATTGCACATGCTCAAAAATGCAGAGAGTAATGCTGAACTGAAGGGCTTGGATGTAGAGTCTCCGGTCATTCAGCACATCCAGGTGAACAAAGCCCCCAAAATGTAGCGCAGGACTTATAATAGAGCTCTGGCCAGATCAATCCTTACCTGAGTTCTCCCTGCCACATTAAGATGATCCTTACTGAAAAAGAGCAGATTGTTCCTAAGCCAGAAGAGGAGGTTGCATAGAAGAAAAAGATGTCCCAGAAGAAACTGAAGAAACAAAAACTTATGGCCCGGGAATAAATTTCACAAAAATAAATGCAAATAAAAGTTTAAAAAAAAAAAAAAGGTTACTGGGCTAACCAACTGATGCAGCAATTCCAGGTGCCCTTAAACTTGAAGAAGACTGAGATAAAAGGGAGTTCCCGTCGTGGCTCAATGGAAACAAATCCTACTAGAAACCATGAGGTTGCTGGTTTGATCCCTGGCCTTGCTCAGTGGGTTAAGGATCCAGCGTTGCTGTGGCTGTGGTGTAGGCCGGCAGCCATAGCTCCAATTAGACCCCTAGCCTGGGAATCTCCATATGCTGTGAGTGCGGCCCTAAAAAGACAAAAGACAAAAAAAAAAAAAAAGATTGAGATAAAGGTTCTCCCACCTCACAACTTCCTAAGAACAATTCAAGAAGTAGGAGTTGGTGTCACAGTCAAAATTTAAATCAAAGCAATCATGGTTCAGCAATCATTAAAATTCTGATGTGTTTAAAAATATAAAGTAAGAGTTTAATCAGCCACCAGTTTAATAATTTTCTTTCTTTAGTCTAAGCACCTAAAACTGCCCAGTGGCCAGAACTTACAGAGATTCTGGATTTACACCAATGTTGAGGTCAGTCCAGCTCAGGCAGGCTGTTTCTGCCTCATAGCTCCCTTTGTGCTGCTCCTCTTGCCCATGTTACTCACCCTCCACTAGTCTTCCCCCTCCTAAGAACTCCCTCCCACATTCTAGAGTCTACATCACATCATTTATAGGCAATTATATTTCATGTTGTTCTCTAACATATTCCATTTTAATCTTGCAATTAAATTTTTACCCATTTAAGGGCATGAACCATGTCTTAAATTTTCTTTTTTTCAAATAGGTACAAATTTTTAAAAATAGAACTTTACCATAACTACAGAATTTCTTTTTAGAAAGTTATAGTTTGATCTATTTTATTTTAGTGAATCTATTAATTTGGTAGAATGTGTAACTATCAACAACACTCACCAGACACTAAGTGTTAAGCAGGATTTGAACCCAGGTCATCTAGTTTCAACACCCAAACTCTTAACCACTATACTACTCTTCTTCTCAAATATATACCTGTTTTACAAGCTAATATACTTGAGTATTTTGGGTTTTAGAATTTTATTACATAATTATCTTTATATGTCCATGATTTTACTTACTATGCAAAATACCTAATTCAGACTCACAATCTCTCTTATTTGAAAACTTTGGAGTTAGATGTATTTCAGAACTTTGAAATTTTTAAAAAAATGTGGACAAATACTCTTAAAATATATTAAAAATAAAATAAAACAGACACAAACTAATTTTCCTCTCAAATTAGAAAATTTTTTTTTTTCTTTTTAGGGCCGCACCTGCAACAGGAAATTCCCAGGGTCAAATCGGAGCTGCAGCTGGAGCCTACACTGCAGCCACAAGTCACATCTGCGACCCACACCTCAGCTCTCCGCAATGCTGGATCCTTAACCCACTGAGCAAGGCCAGGGATCAAACCCACATCCTCATGGATACTGGTCAGATTTGTTACCACTGAGCCAGAACAGGAACTCCTAGAAATTTTTTTAAAACAAGCAAATATTTTTGTGTATGTTATTTCTATTAGGACAATGAATTTTTTCTTATTTTAGAGAAAGGGAGAGAAAGACCTAATCTCTAAGAAATTTGAAATAAATCTACTTTTAACACAGATACTGTACTTTACCATACATATTTTACTATAAAAATCCTGTTATTTATTTTAAATCTATAAATAGACTAATAGCACCACTAAGATTATTTTTTAAGAGAGTTAATTAAAAACACATGTGGAAAATGCATAACATGACGATGCTTGATTTAATACTGCTCCATGCACATAATGAAATGTAAGTAAGAAAACTACATCTAAGCACTCCAAATGTTTTAAATGACTTTTAATTTCCCCATTTATTAGTACACAATGTTTACTGGATCACACTATTAGAAAGTAACTATTTCACAACGGTCTTCGTTTATGTTCACATAAAAGTACTGGGAACAATTCTAGATACAACAATGTCAATAGCTAAACACTGAGATTACAAAAATACAATATGGACTCCTAATATTAAGGCAACTACCAAGGCCAGATCACAGAGTCGATTCAATGTGCATTTGCTTAAAATTCACAATTTAAGCAACAGTTTTGTTTTAGATATATATTATTATGTACCTCTAGCCAGTAGTTTACATTTTATCAAGCTAATATAACTCTTAAAAGGCTTAAAAGCCATTTTAAATAATTCATGGGGAAACAATTTAGTTCTCTGCCCATGCAAAAATATTTTAAAACTTAAATTTTCTAAAGTCTGAGGTGTTACTAAAATAAAAGTTGTCCCAAAAAGCTCACCTGCCAGCAAAAACATCAGCAATAGCAGCAACATCAGAGCTCAGCTAAAAGCCAGGGACATACTGTACTAAGATGGGCTACATATAAAATCATCAAATCAGATATCACGATTGAAAAAAGAGTTGTCAGAATTACCCACTTCCAATTTCTTTACCTAGTTCACAGATACTAATGCCTTTTGAGAACCAGATTACCATAAACACGCAAAAGCTGAATATAGTTCCTAAAGAAACTAAAAATATTAGATGATACATGATTTTTTTTCAAAGAAGGTATATAGTTATAGAAATTTATTTCCCAAAATATAATTAGATCACATATATTAAAATCACTATTCTTCATATACCAGGTACAGGCCTACCAACTTTTCCACCCTTATGAACATAAATTTCACTATCTAAAATAGAAGAGTTACATTCCAATATCAAGTTTTTCTACAGAAACCTTTGCTCCCAACCCAAACAATTGAGAGCAAAACCCAGATGGTATAAATGAGAATCTTCAAATCATCCTTTCACTCTCTAAGATTCCAACATAAGAACATCAGTTTCCTGAAGCAAACAAACCATTTTCAGAGACTTTAATATGGCAAAATCGCTTTTACAAAAATAGTTCCAAAATGACACTACATCGTCATCTACAAATAATTCAGATGTGATGCACAAAAGAACAAGGAAACGTAAGCAAAACTCCTATGCTTTCAATACTATTGTATACATGATCCCACTAATCCTTACTAAATTCTTAATAATCCCAAACTAATGTTTTGAGATGTATTGGAAAAACAGTGCACTAGGTAATAGAATGCTACTGCATCACAAAAGCAGCCTGATTAAAGCTGGTCCTCTGCTGCCATCTAGTGCAATCATAAAATGCCAAAACTAAACCAAAAGTGATAGGAAAAAATTTTTTCAGTCATAAATCTGTTTAATAAATCATTAAAATATATTAATTCAAAACATGGTCCTTAAATATCACTGCAAAAAAACCCCACAAAGATATTTAATACATTGGAGCTTCTTACTTTAAAAAAGTGTGGATGTATTCCCACAAGTGCATTCTAGTATATACAGAATGGAGCAAGAAATGATTGTAATGAACTATCAGGTAATAAGAACTCATATGAAAAAATTACCTAGAATAATATTATTACAGTACTGTTTTTTATGAAAGCAAAAATGTCAAAATGATCTACATTTTCAATCACACAAGATTTCTCAAATAAATTATGGTGCATTCATATAATGGAATATAATGATCCAGTATGGCTCCTTTTCCTCTCGAGATACTATCAAAATGATAACAAAGTTAGATTTTTTTTTTAAATATAAAGACAACTGGTGGTTTTCAAAACAGGTCCACAAATTCTCAAACTCATTGACACTCTTCCTTTTAAGAGGTGGGGCTTAATCTCCCACCCTTTGAGTATGAGCTGGATTTGCATCTCACTTCCAACAAAAAGAATATGACAGAGTTCATTGTAAATCACTTTGAGATTAACTTAGATTATAAAAAGACTACTACTTTCATCCTGAATATCTTGGAATATCTTGAATCACTTGCTCTGAAAAAGATCAGAGAAGAAAAAAGAATCTAGGGGATATAACCACCAATGGTAGTGCTAGAAAAGGAAAATTTAAAAAAAGAGGAACTAAAATATCAGATAAAATTTCCATTAGTGGAATAACTCAGATTTTCAGATTCAAAGAGATCACCAAGCACTCAGCACAATGAATGGAAAGGTAGAAGTGGGAGAACCCCATATAATCAGAAAGCACTGGGAAACTTTAAGGCAAGAATAAAGAGAAAATCCTGAAGGTACCCAGAGGCACAGCACTTACAAAAAGTTAATCAGAATAATATCAGACCTTTTATCAGTGGCAGAGGTTAAAAGAAGATATCTAAGTCTGATTTGTTTGTTTGTTTTTTTCTTTTGGCCACATCCACAGCATGCAGAAGTTCCTGGGCCAGGGACAGAACCTGAGCCACAGCAGTGACAATGCCAAATCTTAAATGCCAGCTCTTAAAGGTCCCCAGGGAATCCTGAAGTCAAGTTTTTAAAAGAATATTAAAGAGAAAAATCACTTCTAATCTAAAATTTTATACATAGTCAAACCACTAAATATAGGACCAGAGTGACAGCATTTTCATACACCTAAGTATATGTGGGGTTTTTTCCTACACATACTTTCTTAGGATGTGAACTAAAGAGGTGCCTCTGCAAAGTGAGAGAATAAATCTAAAGAAAGAAAGAAAAGGGATGGAAAGACAGGGGAGGAAAGAAAAACACAAAATCCCAGACAACTAGATCCTACTAGGAAAATGTTGAGGACAGAGCATCATACAAAGGCTAGAAATCATAGAAGGCTCTAAAAGAGAAAAGCAGTTTTAGCATAACAAAAAATAATTGAAAAAAGAAATAAATGACTAAAACCTTGGAAAAAACTTTATAGGGGAAAGGCAATTATTAGAGTTAAAAAAGAAACTATTTAAATTCAACAAAAGGAACATTCCACTCAAAGTGGCAGATTAGGTATGACTGAGAACTCTGAGCAAGTTAGCTTTCTCAGTCAGCTCCATTCCTTCACTGCTGCGTTCTCAGTGGATCTGCAGTTGAGAAGTAAGCAAAGAACACTTTCCAGCTCCCTGGAAGGAGACTAGGGGGAAAAGGAGGAAGGGAAAAACCTAGTGACCTGCTTCTGGCAGCATCTCAGGCAGAACGAACCATTTACAACAGCAGCCACAGGAGGATGGGCCCCTCCTTGGCTCCAGTGCCGCAGTGGGGAGTGCATCCCAACAGCAGCAGCCAGAGGAGCAGTGCCTCCTCCAAGTCTCAGCAGCACATGGCAACCAGGCTCTAATCAGAGGTAGTA
The DNA here is from genome assembly GCF_016906955.1 of Phacochoerus africanus. Taxonomy (NCBI): domain Eukaryota; kingdom Metazoa; phylum Chordata; class Mammalia; order Artiodactyla; family Suidae; genus Phacochoerus; species Phacochoerus africanus. The sequence goes on from NC_062545.1 coordinate 56,949,915, forward strand.
GCAGCTGGATCACCAGGTGATCCTTTTGCTCCTATATCCTTTCGAAGCCTTTGAACCCCGCTCTATGTATTAAATCCCTCTGTGGGAATTCCCACTGTGGCACAGTGGGTTAAGAATCTGACTGCAATGGCTTGGGTCACTGTGGAGGTGCAGATTCAATCCCTGGCCTGGCACAGTGGGTTAAAGGATCTGGGGCTGCCATAGCTTCAGCACAGGTCACAGCTGCAACTCAGATTTAATCCCTGGCCTAGAACCTTCCATATGCCACAGATGTGGCCATAAAATTTAAAAAAAGAGAAAAAAAAAATCCTATGTGTTTGAAATATTACAGTGATTTCTTTTCATGCCATAAAAAAGGAAATCTAGGGAGTTCCCATTATGGCTCAGGTTATGAACCTGACTAGTGTCCATGAGAGTGTGGGTTCAATCCCTGGCCTCACTCCGTGGGTTGACCATCTGGCATTGCCATGAGCTGTAGTGTAGGTTGAAGATGTGGCTCAGATCCTGCATTGCTGTGGCTGTGGCACAGGATGGCAGCTGCAGCTCAATTCAACTGATAGCCTGGGAACTTCCATATGCCACAGGTGCAGCCCTAAAAACAAAAACAAAAAAAAAAAGGAAATCTATTTCTTTCCACTAATCTAAACCAGTTCCAGTGAAAAAATTAAGTATTTTCAGAGTTCAAATTCAGCCATACACTTACAGAAAACAAAAACCTTACGTTTAACGAACAGCATGTAGATGTAAACAGAGTTGACACTATTAGAGTTAGAGCTGACATACAGAAGTAAAGGAAGACAGGGAACTCTAAAGTCCTCATCTTAGAAGACTTTAAGAAACACTACGTAAGGGTGTTAAGTTAGAATAAACACACAGGCATGATCAATGAGGAAGTAACAATAATCTTTTACCTATGAGAAACAAGGAGGGAGAAAGGGGCACAGAGATTTTGGTGGGCTACCTCCTCAGTGAACATGTTAAGAACTCACTTAAAGTTGATTTTAATAAACAGCAACATAAACATATTAATTATACAGCGGTTTGGGGATAACCACAAAGTAAGTTTAAAAAAAAAAAAAGAATGAGGAGTTCCTGTCGTGGCACAGCAAGAAACTTATCTGACTAGGAACCATGAGGTTCGATCCCTGGCCTCACTCAGTGGGTTAAGGATCCGGCGTTGCCATGAGCTGTGGTGTAGGTCACAGACGCGTTCAGATCCCGAGTTGCTGTGGCTGTGGTGTAGGCTGGCAGCTGTAGCTCCGATTAGACCCCTGGCCAGGGAATCTCCATATGCTGCAGGTGCGGCCCTAAAAAGAAAGAAAGAAAAAAAAAAAAAAAAGAATAGTTAATAAGTGGTTGCCTTTAGGGAGCAAAACTGATAGAAGGAAGGGATGGGGAAGGGATCTAAATCATAAACTTTCTAGTACTACTTGATTTATCTAACCATAAGCAAGGACTACCTTAATAAAGAAGTTTATTTTGGTCCACTAACAGAAAAATGTTTAGTGAAATAAAAATATTTAGGGTTCATTAATTAAAAATAGCAGATTACTAAACTATAAATCATAGATACTAAACAGTGTATGTAGGAAATGTAATAGAAGTGCCATTATAGCAGGAACCATTGTAATTTCCACCACCAAGAATGATACATTGCCCATAATATGCACTAAAAAATACTGTGTAATGAATACATTTTCACTTAACAAAATAATATTTATATATAGAGACACAGATCTGGAAATACACACACCAACGTTAGCAGCAACATCTCTAACAGGTGAAATTATGACTGCTTTTCATTTTTTTCCCTTTTCCTTATCATCCCTTTATAATTCTTCCACAATGAATACAAAGTACTTTTAAAATGAGGGAAAATATTTTTAAAGTCACTATAATCTTTTTCATTAAAGCTTTTCATCTTGTGACCAGAATCACAAAATAAAACAAAGACATTTTATATGTGTGTGTGTGTATATATATAATATATATATATATATATATTTATATATATATATATATTATATATATACATATATAGTCCAAATTAGAAAAGTCACAACTAGTAAAAATGGAAAAGGTTTATTAGCAGAGTATAGACATATTCATTGAACTTGACCTAATTAAGAGGATTTGAAAATCTTTAGGTAACAGAATACTACAAAATTATTATTCTTGCACAGATCAGGTAATTAGTTCCAATACTGATAAATAAATTTCATGAATCTATTCTGAGACTAAGAAGCCTCTCGTGATTATTTTAATTAGTTACTTTTAGATTAAGTAGCTCTGGTCATAAATGAGAACACAGAATATTAGACTTCAAAGTATAAAATCAAATGATATATTCATTTGCACTAATTACCATGAATGTTACAGGTTATGCTTTTTAGAACTTCATAGCCTTGAACAAATTAAATATGTAAAATACAGTATCCTTTTAACAGCCCTTCCATTTGAGAGTGATGCCACATGGATTACTTGGATTTTCCTTGATCTAGAATAAAATTTAAAAGGCTCTTAAAATGGTTTGGGTATGAAAGGTATGAAAAACATTTTGGTTTTTATAAAACAATCAGTCTTCATGAGAAAAAAAGATCAAAAATATGCCAAAGGCTTTGTTTTATTTTACATCTGTCCCTGACCTAGCTGATTACTTTCTGTTTTCTTGTGCATGGGGCAGGCACTCTTAAAATATCAATTACAATGCTTTCAAACAATTTTTCACTGATTCACAAAGAAGAACAGATTTGTTTTTTCCTTTTTACCCAATCTAGTACACACCATTTCTACTATCATACATAATAGACTAGAGCAGGCAAGCAAATAGCCAGTTCTTAAAGGATCATGGAATTGCAAAAAAGTAAGCATGAAAATCCCCTTACATCTCATCCAACAAACAGTTGCATAGTAGGAGGCATATGTCCTCTGGTGTGGTTAGTGGTACTATTCCATACTAAATATCTAGTGTGTATCTCCTCTATTCCACTACTAAAGGTAAACATCCATCTAGGACACCAATTATTATGCTCCTAAAATCAAAATGAGCACTCATATTTCATATGGACTATCAAGTAATGTTTCTTAGCAGTTCTTTGTTATCTCTCCTTATTTATTCTGCTCTGTACTATACAGTTTTACTACATCTCTTAAAACATCTTAAAGCTGTTTCAAGGGCAATAATTGTATTGTTTTCCTACAGTGCCTTGTATTGTCAAGACCTTCTATCTCCTGTAGCTTAATAGTTATCTAGTAAAGCAATAAATATTATTTCTGCAATATTTCTTCTAATTTTCCCATTAAGGGAAAGGTGCAATGCAATTCCAGTTACCACCACAAAGCGATTTGACGTAAAGTTTTCTCCAGTTTACAACAGAACAGCTTATATCATATCCATTTATATGGAGAATCAGGCAGTGAGAAAAGACAGCAGCAGGCAGGAAGATGGAAGCATTGTGTCCAGAAAACCAAACAACCAACCCTTAACATTGATTATCCCAAAGAGTGGGATAAAAGTTCTCACAAGGAGAACTTCTCATCTCCCCATTTGAGGAGGACATCACCACAATAAGCATATTTTAAGACAAAAATTCACCTATAAGAATAAAATAGTTAAAAATACCAAAGAGGGGAGTTCCTGTTGTGGCGCAGTGGTTAACGAATCCGACTAGGAACCATGAGGTTGCGGGTTCGGTCCCTGCCCTTGCTCAGTGGGTTAACGATCCAGTGTTGCCGTGAGCCGTGGTGTAGGTTGCAGACGCGGCTTGGATCCCGCGTTGCTGCAGCTCTGGTGTAGGCCAGTGGCTACAGCTCTGATTAGACCCCTAGCCTGGGAACCTCCATATGCCACGGGAGTGGCCCAAGAAAGAGCAAAAAAAAAAAAAAAAAAAACCAAAGAAATGCTGAAAAAGAATAGTGAAGACAGCATCTGACAACAAAGGGAAAAACTACATGTATTATATACAGTACAGTGGTAAAGATCCTAGACTTTAGAATCAGACCACCCACATTCAGTCCATTCCTGTTACTTAACATAACTGTGGACTTGGAAAACTTACTTGCCTTTACATGCCTCATTTTCCTCTTTCAGAAAACAGGGATAGGAGTCCCCATTGTGGTGCAGCGGAAACAAATCCATGAGGTTTCAGGTTCAATCCCTGACCTCACTGAGTTAAGGACCTAGCGTTGCCGTGAGCTGTGATGTAGGATAGGATCTGGTGTTGCTGTGGCTGTGGGCTGGCAGCTATAGCTCCAATTAGACCCCTCGCCTGGGAACCTCCATATGCCACGAGTGTGGCCCTAAGAAGCAAATGAATGAATGAAAGAAGGAAAGAAGGAAAGGAAGGAAGGAAGGAATAAAGGAAGAAAGGGTGGGACAATGGGGATAATAATAGCACGTATACCTCACAGAGTTGTGCACATGAGATACTCTGTATAAAAGACTCAGAATGATGTCTCCTATCATACCTAAGTGCTCAACAGGTGTTATCTGTTAAAATACAATTGTTACCATAGCCAAAATACATAATAGAGAAGTTCTCATTGTGGCTTGGTGGTAACAAACCCAACTAGCATCCACGAGGACACAGGTTCAATCCCTGGCCTCACTCAGTGGGTTAAAGATCCGGCATTGCCATGAGCTGTGGTGTAGGTCGCACACATGGCTTGGATCTGGCATTGCTGTGGCTCTGGCATAGGCCAGCAGCTGTAGGTCTGATTTAACCCTCAGCCTGGGAGCCTTGGAACTTCCATATGCCGCACACATGGCCCTAAAAACACCAAAACAAAACAAAAAAACCCGTAATAGACTTGTGCAACCATACTGATGTTCTCCAAAATGCTAATTAAGTCAATAACAAGTTTCACTTTCCAATTGTCAACCTGGCTACATTATTATTTATACTAAATGAAACTACCCAAAATTGCCAAGGATGCAGTAAAATGGGCACTTTGGGTGATGGTGTTTGAGGTGTATCACACAACCTTTGGCAAGATGTGGCAAGGACTTTAGAAGTTCCCATACTCTTTATCAAGTAATACTGTTTTCATCATAACCTACACAAAGATGGGTATTAGGAGTTATTTATAAAAGAAAAAAAAACTGGAAACAGTCCAAATGCTTCAATAATAGCAAAAATTTTATCTTGGCATCAATTAAATAATATTTTTTAAAGTATGTTCTAAAAATGGAAAATGCTCACATTAAGAAATAAAAATGATCATATTAAATAGGTTAGTTCTAATTACCTAAGTTCAGCAAAAGTTCTGGCATATGGCAGATGTGCAATAAATAGCTGTTAACTGTATATATGACTGTAAGAGACAAGTTTAATCTCTTTACCCTATATAACCTCCTTATATATTTGGGTCCTGTAGCCTAGCTCTATTTAAAAATAAATATATATATATATAGAGAGAGAGAGAGAGAATTTAGAAACAAATATATATACATAAAGAGAGAGAATTTAGAAACAAAAAAGGATTTTTTTTCTAACATTTCAAAGTTCCAGATGTTTGCTATTCCTAAAACATGAGCAACCTCAAATTCTAACCAGGGATTGCAACAGACGTTTTACCTATATCTGTTTAGCTCTAAGAGTTTTCTTGCCAGATATGGTAATGAATTTAGTTGATTTTTATTTTTAAGTATCATTTGAGAAACAATATCTCTACAAATAAAAAGTAGTAATTCTCACACTTAGGACAGAATTGAAGAAACTGATAAAGGACCTTTTATCCTTCAGTAAATCTTAAAGATGTGACTAGCTGATATCTATTTCAAAGTCTGGTTTTAAAATATTAGAATACCTACTATTCTAGTAGGTATTAGATACCTACTTTTCTTCCTGAACAATAACTATCCCACATCCTCAGAGAATGAATTCTGGGAAACCACACGATAGTTACCGTGTGAAAATGATTTTCCAAAGAGTCTTAAACTATGACAACAATAATATTTATTGACCATACTAATAAGCATTTTATATGAATTTCCTTTCATCAATTAGTGGACAAATTCTTAGCAGTATCCTTAACACAATGGCTGGCCAAATACTGTTCTTGTTTAAGGCACTGATTTTTTTTTTTTTTTTGTCTTTTTGCTATTTCTAGGGCCACTCCCGTGTGGCATATGGAGGTTTCCAGGCTAGGGATCCAATCGGAGCTGTAGCTGCCGGCCTATGCCAGAGCCACAGCAACGCGGGATCCAAGCCGCGTCTGCAACCTACACCACAGCTCACGGCAACGCCAGATCCTTAACCCACTGAGCAAGGGCAGGGACCGAACCCGCAACCTCATGGTTCCTAGTCGGATTCGTTAACCACTGCGCCACGACGGGAACTCCTAAGGCACTGATTTTTAAACTGTGTCCAACAGGGCACTAGAGGCCGTGGTTCCCAAACCTGGTTAGAAATCAAGATCAACTGGGGTGCTTTCAAAAATGCAAATTCTCAGAGCCAACTAAGGCCTATGATTTGGATATCTGAATTACTTTTTTTTTAAATTAACAAACTAGTAATATAATTATGATGATAATGTAACCCAAACACACAATGGTACTTGGGACTTGCTGCCCTAAAAAGTTCCATGGTGACCTTAGAGATCACCCAGAATGCTGCTGCCCTGAAATGTTCAACAACTAAAACAGTCCCACTTTTGTCTTTTATATAATGGGGCTCCAAGTAAGATTTGGGCTTGGAGAAGGATTAAAAGTAAAATGAGTTCCACTACTTTCTTTTTTAACCAATTTACTACCAGATATCACCACTTATAACTTCAGATCAGTAAACAGTGCTTCTGACTGACCTTTAATCACTCCTTGTCTCCCTTCTCCATGAGAAGGAAAAAAAAAAAAAAAAAAAAACCAGCATCATGGCTTTATTGTGTTCCTCCCAGATGCAAGAAAAGTGGCCTGAATTCCTCATAGTACATAGGGATTCAGGGTTTTTTTGAAACTACTGCTAAAAAAAAAAAAAAAAACCGCAGTGCTAGAGGGAGTTCCCTGGTGGCCTAATGGTTAAGGACTTGGCATTGTCAAAGCTGTGGCTTGGGTTCGATCCCTAGCCATTCAAACCTCCCCATGAGCAAGAACAGGGGTAAAAAAGGGTGGGGGGAAGGCTGGAAAAACTGAACTGGAGTTTTTAAATTATATAATCTGGTCCACATTCTCTCAAAGGGTTTTTGGTTATCACCAGAGGTATGACATTAAACTATCAATAAGTCTCAAAATTAGTTGACTATATAATGAAGAAAACTACCTTCAACCATACTTTAGACGTCCCAATTCTAGAATAAAGAACTATGGTGGGGGCGGGGAAGCTAAAGAACAGAAGACCAGGGTTGTACTGCTGATTTTGCCACTATCTAGTTATATGATTAAAGCAAATATTTTATTTTCTGGATTTTGGCCCCTCAAACACATTCACAAAAACGCTAAGTCTTTCCAAAATAATTTAAAAATTACAAGTCCTTTCCAAGTGAAATTTTTTTTACTAGTGAGTTTCTGTTAGATATAATGTTACAGATCTAACTAATACTTATTAGAAATAAGATAGGAGATAAATTCTTATTTAATAGCAATATACAAAGTTCTTATGTCATATATATATCATAAACTACTTGCTTTTCAGTCAAAAGAAAACTAGAGCTAAACAAAAATTAATATTTGCTCTGATGTCCTCCCTCAAGTGGAACTTAAAAATAGCTAAGTGAGCAAATCTAAATTACAGTTGTATACACATCATCACTTCATTGATATTACTTGATTTACGCATTCTGTTCCTAAATAGTATAAAAACGTAGTTTGTTTGTAGTTCACTGAAAATTATTCCAGAGACATCCAAAACCTCTTTAATATTCCTCTCAGTATAGAAAACATTCCTAGCATACCACTTTATCCACACTACTCCTGTCTGAACATTAAGCTCCATTCATTAGAATAAACATCTGCTACAAACAATATTAATGAGATACATGTCAAAGGATGCAAGCAGGTTAGTAACTACCTGGGGTAATTACACTGTTCTGTATAAAAACCATCAGAGCAGCAAATACAGAAGCTGCCTGAACATCTTGTAAATAGTTTATCCACACAACAGCTATTTCTACAAGTCACTAAGTACCTTTGTCAGGACACATATAGCATGACCACACGTTGAGTACTCGGTTATAACAAAGGCAGGGACATGAAATTTTTGAGGAAAAAAAGACAATTCACCTTTCAAATTTATATATTTAATGAATTACTTGCATTAAAAATCCTGTCAGAGTACCAGGGGCTAACAAATAACACACAATTAATGAGAAGAAGAACTTATTTCAATTTTTATAATTTACTGAGGTAAATTTTTAAACAAAAATGTCTTTATATTAAACTTATGTCTTCTTACCTTGAGTTCACTTTTACACTTTCTTATAAAGAAAGAAAAAACCTGAGATGTTAAAATAGTCTTTTTTCAAAAGAATGTATTCAATCATACATTGGTAAGCTATGACCAAAAGGCCAACTCTGGCCTACAACTTGTTTTTATAAATAAAATTTTATTGGAACATGGTTACACTCATTTCTTTCTGTGGGAACAGCAGAATATAGCTGCTTTTGCACTGCGGAGCTGAGTAACTGAGTCAGAAACCACATGACCACAAAGCCTAAAAACATTTACTATCTAGCCCTAACAGAAAACATTTGCTGCACTGTGAATTAGGTGAAAAACTTAACAGATGAGGCTTCTGTCTTAAGCATTCCTGATCCATTCAGCACCTGACACAGAGCCCTGGAGGTAATACGCTTTCAATTTCATTTCTGAATGCATGAAAGAGGAGGATGCCCAGCCCAGGGTTCAGGAGAAATGAATCTGTCTATGATTTCCTCCAAGGAGCATTATACAAGTGTATTTCACTTAAATAGACGTGTTATAAAAAGCTGACTATAAACTACATTTCCATAAATGTCCAAGTGGTTTTCCTTTTATTTCCGCAATAATTTTCCTTGCAAGCCATGTCCCACATTTACTTTGCATATTCAGTTTTTCTTAAAGCAAGGATGCTTGTATATGTCTGTGTATTATATGTGTGTTTGTATGGTATTTTAAATTACTTCACTTAACCCTTTTACAACAACTTGGGGGCGGGGAGGAGGGGGGAATGGACCACATGTATCTTACATATATCCAAACAAAAGTTCTTTCTTAGGGCCGTCTAGCTTTATTTTACCCTAGTATCCTTCTCCTTGAAATACGCTTCTCTTTTTTTTTTTTTTTTTTTTTGGCTAAATGGTTCACATGTTTGCTTTGAAATTAATGTGATCTTTTAAAATCTCAAAATTTCCCAACTACCATAAGTGTTTCCATGGCTTTCATGTGAAGACTGGCAGCTTCACAGACAAATTCATCCAATAAACATTTACTGAGTGCCCACCATGTGCCAGGCACTGTTCTAGGCATGAGGGACATAGTAGTTTAAAAAGACAAACATTTCAGCCCTCATGAGATTTGCTTTCATTATGATTATTGATTCATTAGAAGGCTTTGCTTGTCTACTACAAATTATTCACATAGCAATAATTTTTTTATTATTTTTTTTTATTATGGCCATGCCTGTGGCATGTCAAAGTTCCCAGGCCAGAGATGAAACTGGCACCACACAGCAACCTAAGCCACAGAAGTGACAACACCAGATCCTTAACCCACTGAGCTACCAGGGAACTTCACAATACATTTTTCTTAAATTCTGAGTCATTTTCTTTTACTTTATTACTTGCATTACAATAGTAGTTACAAAAAATAATAATTTGGTTTTTATTTAGGTAAGAATTCAGAAACCATTTAAATTAAATTTATAGTATTTAATCTCTAGATTAAATTAAAATAAAGATTAATTCTAAAATTTTTATATAATTGTCTACCACTTTCACACAGATGTTGCATTTTGAATGAATTTTGAAAATTGTTACTTTTTATTGCATTACAAACTCTGTTAATAAACTAAGTACACAAAAAAATTCTACTAGGAGTGCCCACTATGTCACAGCAGGTTAAGAATTCGGCATTGTCTCTGCAATCAAAAAACAAAACAAAACAAAACAATAGCTCAAATTACTTTAGCTAATAATTTAGGGGGTCTGACAATACTTAGATACAGAAAAGGGATTATAAAACTGTGGGGATAAGGGGAGAAGGAGGGCAGAATACAAATGACATAGTTTGCAGACCTTATTTTGCTCAAGGTTTGCCAGGACTACAGCCTGAGTATTACGGAGGAGGCAACGCAGCAGTAAGAAGATCCAGAATATGAAACTCATCAGATCAAAGCTCTGCCTCGTGCCCCCAAACCCCCAGACTATTTTGTAGTACAAAGCCTAGAGACAGACACCTTTGCTTCTCACCTTTTGCACTAGTTCTCCATTCAAAGAAGCAGGGAATAAACCCATCTGTTAAGACACTGTTATATATATATACACTATTAAAATATATATTATATATATGTTATATATATAATATTAAAATATGTATTGTCATATATACTATATATAACATATATATTAAAAATATATGTCTCAACAACTTAACTTCTGCTGATCCTTATTACCAATTTAACAGACATGATTCTAAACGTATTCTAATCCAAACAGTTAAGTATAATTTTAACATTCTGAAAATAAGCAATGAGGCTCATTTTACTTATCCTTCAAAAATATATATGTATGGGGAGGAGGACATGGAAGAGGAAAATAACCCAAACTGTCTATATCTGTGAATCTTTAACTATATCCATCCTTGTAGATTCATCCTTACAGAATGAATACTCCTGGAAACACACAAGGTAAACAACTTTTTCACTTTATCTCTCTACACTGCTTGAATTATCATGTATTATTTTTAAAGCTAGTTCCTTTTTAAAGTAAATTCAAAATACTATAAACAAAGAACATATATATATGTAAAACATACTTGTTATTTAACTATTTGGAGTCATCATACCAAGTATTAATATTAAAAACAATAACTGCTTTACAACCACAAGAATAATGTCAGTATTATGATATTGGTAGAGGTTATCTCCCAGGTGATAAATTAACTATTTTTATTTTCTTCTTTTTATTTGTTAGTTTCTTTCTTTTTTTTTTCTCTCATTTTTTTTAGGGCTGCACCCCCAGCATATGGAAATTCCCAGGCTAGGGGTTGAACTGAAGCTGCAGCCACCGGCCTATGCCACAGCCATAGCAACGCCAAATCCAAACCAGATCCAAGCCATGTCTGAGACCTACACCACAGCTCACCGCCAATGCCAGATCCTTAACCAACTGAGCAAAGCCAAGGATTGAACCTGAGTCCTCATGGATACTAGTCAGGATCTTTACTGTTGAACCACGACAGGAACTCCTTATTTGTTATTTTCTGAACTTTATTTAAGGAACCTGTTACCAACAAAATCCAAAAAAAGCTAAAAAATGCTAAGTTGAAGAGAAAGATTGTTTCCACTAAAAAAAAAAAAAATTAAAGAAAGTATTTTGATACATCCCCAAATAATAAAAATAAAGTATAATAAATTACCAGAAAGCATGTCATGTTGAAATAATATCACTATATTAACCTAATATTAAAATCAAATTGTATTTGCCCTGCTCCATATTTCAATATGTAGCTTTTAAGGTCATCACAAGTGAAATACAGATGAAGACAGCATGATAAAAAAGACATAGTTATCACTTTGGCACTCAAAGACTTTTCCTAAAAGTTATATTCAACCCATATTAACTTCAAAAGAGCCTTTTAATACTAAAATATGAAAACAAGATTCTGAAGAGATATCTTCTTTCCCATTTCTATTACGGCATTATTCACAACAGCCAAGATATGAAAACAACCTAAGTATCCACCAACGGATGAACAGATAAAGATGTGGCATATGTATATATATACAATGGAATATTATTCAGCCATGAGAAAGAAGGACATCCTGTCATTTGTGACAACACAGACAGAACTCGAAGGCATTATGCTAAGTGGTATTAAGTCAGACAGAGAAAGACAAATGCTGTATGGTACCACTTACATGTGGAATCTAAAAAAGCCAACTCACAGAAACAGAATAGAACGGTGGGTTTCCAGGAGCTGAGAGGGTGGAGAAAATGAGGAGGTACTGGTCAAAGGGTACAAACTGCCAGTTATAAGACAAATAATTTCTGAAGATATAATGCATGACATAATGATGACAGTTAATACCATATTACATACAAAGCTGGGGAAAAAATTGAAATATGTACTCCTAATTATTTTAAAATATTTTCTTCATCATGAAAGACTTTTACATTAATATCTGTTAAAATAATTATCTCAACTATTATAAGATTTGCAGAATGAATAAATACACACAGCAAAGATATAAAAAATGGATTACAAAAAAGAAAGAAAAAGTTGAATGTTATTGAGGAAGCATAAATCTTATACTAATAGGAGTTCCCATCGTGGCGCAGTGGTTAGCAAATCCTACTAGGAACCATGAGGTTGCAGGTTCAGTCCCTGGCCTTGCTCAGTGGGTTAAGGATCGGGCCTTGCCGTGAGCTGTGGTGTAGGTTGCAGACGCGACTCGGATCCCGCGTTGCTGTGGCTCTGGCGCAGGCTGGTGGCCACGGCTCCGATTAGACCCCTAGCCTGGGAACCTCTAGATGCTGCGGGTGAGGCCCAAGAAATGGCAAAAAGACAAAAAAAAAAAAATTTATAAAAAAACTTATACTAATAAATATTTTTAAATTTAGGAATATGAAATTTGAAGATAAGCTTTGTTGTAAGAATACAATCTTAAGAGTATAAAATTATAAAAATTATTAACAAGGATTAAGAGAAAAAGAAAAACTAACAAAAGAACAAAATTCAGAATGAATCAAGGAGACTTGGTAATTTTTAGATTATATACTGATAACACATCTGTTAATTTTAGAAGTGCCCAACAATCATTAAAGACAATGTAGTGGGTGGCAGACATACCAAAAAGCACAATATTATTAAGAAAAAACATTTTCATATTTAAATTTGGTATAGATTTATGTCAAACTAACATAACTCTAAAACCAAAAATTTAGCTGAATGAGAGTTAACAGTATTACACAGCTTAAGAATACTAGCAAAACTGGAGTTCCCTTGTGGCCAACAAGCTAAGGATCCAGCATTGCCACTGCAGTGGTTCAAGTCATTGCTGTGGCACGGGTTCAATCCCTGCCCCAAGTGGAGTCACTCTCAGGAGTGCAAAACTTCTCTAACAACAAAACAATACTCCTCAGGCATTCAGGTTACTAGTACAACTTTTTCTAGAAGTCTAACTTACCGAGTACCATCTGCTTTCCAGCTTACTTTATATGGCTTCTGCTCCAAAAGTTTAATATTTTGCTTGTCCATGGAAACAGGCTGTGCTCCAGGGAATCCAGACCTGAAAGAAGAACGCTGTATTACTATTATGACAGGTATCCATATAAAGCAATACATGTTCTAAACCAATCTCAAAAGCTACACATTTATCACAATGTTCTCCCTATCATGAGATTAACATCGATTGGAATATCAGTTTTCACAAGTATGCTAACAAAAAGTTATCTTTTCCTGACATTTTAGAGCACAAGTTAACAAGATCCTAATTGCCACCACTATGACTATTGGGCTAATTTTTAAATATTAATATATATGATGTAAACAGTAAAACAAGTATGTTTATAAGTCTTTCATTTCAGGAAGAAGTTTGTTTTTTTTTGTTTTTCATTTTTTTTTTTTTAGGGCCGCACCCACAGCATATGGAGGTTCCCAGGCCAGGGGTCCAATCAGAGCTACAGCTGCTGACCTACACCATAGCACACAGCAACGCTGGATCCTTAACCTACTAAGCAAAGCCAGGGATCGAACCTGCAACCTCATAGTTCCTAGTCAGATTCATTTCCACTGTGCCACAACGGAACTCCTTCAGGAAGAAGTTTAAATATTGCCTTAAGGCTTTTACATTTCTCTAGACTCCATATTCCCCCATCACGACACTGCCAATTTGGCCTAACTCTGCAAGGTTGGCAAGTTTCTGCTCAAAAGGTGCCCAGAAGTGACAAAACAGGAGAAATTTACATCAAGATTAAAGTACACTGGCAAGGATTTAACAGAACACTAAAACTGGTATCACTTCGACATCATTTCATTTTTTAGTTGAAATTATTTCTAGTTGATTGATATGTATGTGCCAGTCCAAAAGTTCTTTATGTTAGTAATTTTTAACAATAATCCTGTTTCATCATGTTCCAGCTATATTACAATTTTCTGCCACAGACAGCAATGATCAACAGAAATGATGACACACCAAGACCTGAGAGAAGCAGGTAAGAGCAGTGAACTCTTCTGAATCCTGTCCCATGAAATGTCCAATAAACATCTTCAAGTCATGGTAAGGAACAGAACATATTTAAAGTTGATTCTCCCAGGTTTCTGATGACAGAAAAACTGGAAAATGAGAAACATTCAAGTTTCACCTCTTCTCTCTTAATAGAATAATAAGGGCAACTGAAACATTAGTTGGCAACAGTAGAATCAAACCCAAACAGTAATTTTTTATTCCTGGAAGACGTGTGAGTCATCTAATTTTGTTTCAAAAGTCTAGTTATTTCTCGTTTATCTTGAGAAAAATCTGATAAACTCTTGCCTGACATCTTTCTAAGTACTCTATGGAAAAATACAAACTTTAAGGAGCAAAGAAAGAAGCTATGTCACTATTTGCACTAATGTTAAGTACTGTAGAGTGAGATTTTTTTATTTAAAACCTTAATTAAAATTAAAAATGTTTATTACCCTTCCCAGCCACAGAATTGATGACATTTCTGCTGTACTTCTCCTAACTTTGGTTGAGTTGTTACTTGAGTTACACCTTTCACAGTTACGCCTTCCAAGAAAATAGCACCCTGAAAATAAAAGGAAAAGAAAAACACATTCAAATCCATTTACCAACTGAGAGATAATGGATTCATTTATTTTCACAAATCTGAGCAAATAATATGCAACAAATGATCTGCTAGAGAAGGCTCTATAAACTCCCCTGGAATTGTAGGCTAGTTTTCCTTAATCCAGCATATGGTTTTCAATGTACATTTACAGCCCAGGGTCTATATCATGTTATCAAAGCACCCCTGGGTACTACTCAGTAGTCATAACAGCAGTAACAATCTAGCTACCACTTACTCAGAGCTAGGCAAAGTATCTGGCATTTTACCGTTTCTCTCATCCTTATAACAATTCTGAAAAGTAGACTGTATTATATTTATTTCACAAATGTAAAGGGGGCATAAAGATTACATGTAATTTATTCAGGTGGTTAAAAGAGAATTTGAACCCAGAGGTATACTATACTCTTCACCAATGATTCTCATTTGGAGAGGGAGAGGGAAGTTGTGTCACTGATAGACTCTGGATTTTAAGGGGACAAACACCTACAATACACACCTGTGCAAATTAGAATAAGAGCTGAACAGTCAACAAAGTGGCTGAACTACAGTCATGGATGTATCAACATAAAAATTAAATACTACTCATCACTGAATTTTTAATCTAAATTCTTTTTAATCTCAGAACTACATAAAATGTCTTATTATATTTCATAGCAAGTATATTTTTTAAGTATCACAGAGAAGTGAAGCAGATGGAGAATTTATATCTCGAATAAATAAAGAAGACCCCTGGAAACTTTAAAGACTAAAAAAATTGTCTAGATTCAAGCTACAATTACTTTCAGACCCATAAGAGGGCTGGCATCAGTCTCAAGAAAAATCTATAAAACAACTCTAGTTATTAATGTAATTAGGGAGTAAAAAAATATGGTCTGCAGTCTGCAATGATCAACCTCCTGGCAAAGATTCGGCAACTTAAACTACTTCATAAGAAAAAAAAAAAAAAAAGAACACAATATTTAGTGCATATATATCCCTGTCAAATCTAGAAGAGTCCTAAGTCAACCCAGGAGATACTGGTCCTACTTTTGGCCCCTAATTCTGAATCATATTTTATATTATCTAAAACGCCATCACTTTATTTTCCCTAGAGACTCTATGAGCCAAAGGATCAAAAAGTACCATTCCTCTCCTGCTACACCATCACCTCTCTTTACCAGCCAATGAAATTTCTATTTTGGAACCATTTCTACCATTAAATACAATAACTAAACAAAGAAAGAGCATTTTTAAAGGAAAGTTTAACCAGGTGGTTAAATTTTTTCAACATATTTTGTTATTGAGATACTGAAATAACTTCAATATCCTGATAAAATTACACCTTGTATATGCTAATTAAAAAGAAAAAGCATTCAAAGAATTCAATATTCAGTACTTTTATTCTGAAGGTACTAATACCATAGAATTTTTTAAGTTTTACATGAAGAAAGTATCAAGATTCACTTATGAGCATGTATTTCCTAAGCAAAGTCAAAAAAAACAATGACAACTTCTGAAAAGCAAAGGCCAAGTTAGCATAAATTAATCCTCAAAACATAAACATTACTTCTTAACAAACAGTAAAAAAGGACTAAAACAGGAATATGATTAACATTTAACCAACTGCTTGCTTTCTCACGATACTACTATAGAAATATTTTAATAGGTCTATGTGGTTGAACAAGCTAAATATTTAAGAGAACAAATAAATATTGAGTCTCAGTACTGACTTAACTACGGAGTTTGCTCATAAAAGATAACTCTAACCATCTAGTAAATGTCCATAACTCATTTATTTTTCTTCTTCCTTGGTCGGTTATCTAAATAACTATAATGTGTCAATATCCAACTGATTCTTCTTTGTAGTAGTCTGCCATTATTTTATGGATTGATATCTTCTAAAGAAATGTTGTTTGTTTTTTATAGTGTTCCCCCTGATGCTAGATAGTTCTATAAGTACTGAGTTCTGTATGTACTGAGAAAAGGTATCCAAGTGAAAAAAAAAAAGCTAAAGAAAAATACATTTACGTTAAAAAAGGATGGGGAGAGTGAAGTCAAAACTGAACAATGCATAGAAAATGTAAATGCATAGAAAAGTTAGTATCTAGAAGGATTACCAAAAAGTAAAGAGTGGAAGTGGACATGAAGAGATCACTTTTACTCCCATGTACTTCTAGATACTCACATTTTTATTTTACAAAGAAAACTGATCTTTATGTCACTTGTGTATACTTTTAAATTAAAGAGATAGACAAGTAAATGATAAGAAACTCTTTTAAGATGATAAAAATGTGAGTGAGAAGTTCCCGTCGTGGCACAGTGGAAATGAATCCGACTAGGAACCACGAGGTTGTGGGTTCAATCCCTGGCCTCACTCAGTGGGTTAAGGATCTGGGGTTGCTGTGAGCTGTGATGTAGGTCCCAGACATGGCTCAGATCCTGCACTGCTGTGGCTGTGGTGTAGACCGGCAGCTGTAGCTCCGATTCCAATTAGACCCCTAGCCTGGGAACCTCCACATGTCGAGAGTGCGGCCCTAAACTCCACATGTCGAGAGTGCGGCCCTAAAAAGCAAAAAATAAATAAATAAATAAATGTATGTCAGTGATAGAGTGAAAGTTAAGGATTATTCATTTTCAAACTTTCTTTAATGTAAGTATATTATTTTTAAAAAGAAAAAACATATTTAACAATTTCAGTATTTACTAATCATGATTTGAAAAGAGGAAAAGCCTCCCAATATGCATAAAACTTTAGAATTTTCTTTTTTCTTAACTCTGCCTTTGGAAGTATAAGCACAAATATTCTGGAAAATCACTGCCTCCTCATTGTCAGTTAGAAATCAAACCTAAATGCTTTTTCCACGAACAGAGAAGGGAAACTTCTGCTTTTGGCAAATGGCAGACTAGCTTATTTAGACCAATTTTACAGCCATGAGAAAATACTAGACAAAATGTTGAAAGTACTTGTTTGAAGACACTGGAGAATTAGAAAGGCAGTAAGGACCTGAAGGGCCAACAACTCAGGAAGAAGGGAAGCCCAGAGAGATGAGCTAGATATCTGGTATAGCTTTGCTTCTCTAGGATTTTCCTCTATAGGCACTGTTTCAAAACTAGTAGCTGAGAGGCTAAGAAATTGAAAAGAACTTTCAGCAACTATCACAAGAACAGGAAAACAAACACTGGAGTACCCGGCTACCAAAGAAGAGGGCTCCTGCTTAATCTCCAGGCTTTCAGTTAGAATTCCCTGGTCACACTCCAGGAATTAGGGTGAACCAGAAATAGGCCAGCCCCCTAAAACTGAAACATAGCTTCTAAACAGCTCAATTACTGACTGAGTTAATATGTTCTACTCCTAACCCCGTGTAGGAGTAAAAGTAAACCTTCTCTGAAGGAAGACAACAAGCTATAGAGCCTCAAATTATTTCCAGTTTTACACACATAATGTATAGTAAGCAGAAATGCCCAGGTATGTGGGGGAGGGGGGAAGGACACAAGAAGAAAAACTAAAAAAAGACCCAGAGGATATCAGCATATTAGAGTTATCTGACATAGGCTTTAAAATAGGCTTAATAAATTCAAAAATCTAAGTGACAAGATGCAGAACTTCAGCCAAGAACTTAAAGCTATTTTAAAACTCAAACTGAAATTGCAGAAGTGAAAGTAATCTGACAGAATTACAAGGAGAAATGGGTAAATCCACAATCAGAGTGGGGAATTTTTAAACACTCCTCTTAGTATCTGACAAAAACCAGAAATTAGGCTTGGGATTTTGTTTTATATGTCATTTATTCCCCTAAAGAAGCATGCTCATCTTGGCTATTTTTCTCTTCGAAGCTCATCTGCAACTATAGGGATTTAATGATACTTGATACCATAAAATGTCATTTTTAAGACACTTTCTGCTGGCAAAGAAAAAAAAAAATCCTGCAAACTTGACCCAATTTTGTAAAAGAGTAACTCTGAGTGTTAAACTCTTTCACACATAATTCAAAAACACATAAACCATATGCTCGTGACTGTTATTCTTAAAAAAATTACAGGAGGTCCCGTCGTGGCTCAGTAGTTACTGAATCCGACTAGGAACCATGAGGTTGCGGGTTCGGTCCCTGGCCTTGCTCAGTGGGTTAAGGATCCGGCATTGCCGTGAGCTGTGGTGTAGGTTGCAGACACGGCTTGGATCCCGAGTTGCCGTGGCTTCGGCGTAGGCCGGCAGCTATAGCTCCGATTGGACCCCTAGCCTGGGAACCTCCTGTGCCACAGGAGCAGCCCTAGAAAAGGCAAAAAGACAAAAAATAAAAAAAATTAAAATACAGATGAATTCCCTCACAAAAATGATGTCATAATATGCAATACTATGCTATTAGGCTTTTTTTAGAATGTGATTCTCCTTTTTCTAAGTATCGATTCAATAATGTCAGATATCTAAATCCAAAAAACAATGAGCTAGTCTAAAAAACATTATTTTTCAAACTATTTCCATATTTTAAAACAATTTATATTTTTCAGTGGCCATAGTCTTGAAATTTTAAATGTATAAATACATATTAAAAGAATGTTTTTCAAAAGAGACTTTTTTAAGCCAAAAAAAACTGTATTTTATGACTTACATAAAATAAGGCATTTTCTTCCTTGCCCATGAATCAATTCCTAACAAATGAGTTGCACTCTTTACTGTTCAACCATGCATGATATCCCACACTACTTAATTATTAACTTTATTAACACTTAAATACCTCTACACTTTCCCTAACTTTCACATTTGGCCTACACCATATATTTGTGGGATTAGCTATAGAAGAAATAAGAATCTTCTGAGTTCAACTTTACAGAAAAATATGAAAACACTATACCCACAAAAAGAAGCAGAATTTATATTTAAAGTTATTTTTAACTATGGGACAATTTTGTAAAGCATTAGTAATTTTACTCACTACTTAGTTGGAATCTCATAATACTCTGCAAATCAATAGTAAATTTTCAATCTAACATCTAAGAGTTCTTTGGTATACCTAAGAAACAAAAACAGGATGAATTTATATAACCGAAACTTTTTTCGTAAAAAAGGCAAAGATCCATGGCTATCAAGAGGCTTTAGAAATAACCGGAATGTGGAGTTCCCACTGTGGCACAATGGAAAAGAATCCAACTAGGAACCATGAGGTTGTAGGTTTGATCCCTACCCTCGCTCAGTGGGTTAAGGATCCGGCGTTGCCGTGAGCTGTGGTGTAGGTCGCAGACACAGCTCGGATCCAGTATTGCTGTGGCTGTGGTATAGGCTAGCAGCCATAATTCCGACTAGTCCCCTAGCCTGGGAACCTCCATATGCCAAAAAAAGCAGAAAAAAATAAATAAGTAAATAACCAGAATGAAATAACCTTAGAAATCTAGCTAAACAAAACATAGTCAACATTCCACTGGCATAAATCTTAATAAACCTGTAGAAGAAAAAGGTAAAGACTACAATAATACTTTTAAACATTACCAGTTTTAATCGTTCTTTTCTCCTTTTGCCAAAGGAGGCACTTGACCCAGGTTCTGATTCCTTTTTTCCATCTTCTTCCTCATCTTCATCTTCATCATCCTCAAAACACCAATCTGGCAATAGAGGTGGGGGTGGTGCTTCCTCTATATCACCATAGCGGCGAAAAAGTTCTTTCAAATAATCACCCTTATAAATTCCTGGTGGTCTGGCTTGAGCAAAAGTAGCAACTGCTGCTTCAATACTATGGAAAATAAACACCAGGCAAATTTCCTCACTACTCTCCATTTATGCAGATTTATCAAAATTCACTAATTCTATAAGGCACCATACAAAGTATAATAGAGGATTTAAAAAATGGACAAATCACAGTGCCTACTGTCAAGGCATTCAATCTATTAAGGCACAAATTCATTCTGAAACAACTATATAAGGTACATTGATATTTCCTAAACTCTACACGTAAATTGTAATGCGTATATAGATGAGACCTGGGTAGAGTCTCCGAAGAAGTTAAGTAATCCCTTGAAGGTTGAGGCCTGACTCAAATCGGAAACATCAAAGAAATGTGAATAGCAACAGGAAATAAAAGTAAAAGCACACTGGTTTTTCAGGAACTTTCAAAAAACCTGGCCGTTAAGAGTAGATCATTAGAGAGGGGCTAAGCCTTGGCCGAGGTCTGAGGGGAAGAGGATAGGAGTCTGGGTTATGGTGTAGAGCGTCTGAGGGGCCGGAAAGGCAGAGCTAGAAGTGCCTGCAGAAGAGAACTTCAGTAATCCAGCTGATTACATTTAGAGTAGGACCTACCACTTGAAAGGCTTTGTAAACAAAGTAATGGCGCTCAAAGTAAATGAGTAAATTCACTTAGTCATATCTCCTTCTCTCAGGAATTCCAGGTAACTAAGGTTCTAATCTCTCAGGATCTAAAAAGGCACTTCAAGCGCTGTGGTGAGTCACAGCAGGTTAAGGATCCAGTGTTGTCTCTGAGGCGGTGTGGATTCCATCCCCAGCCTGGGCACAGCAGGTTAAGGATCCGGCTGTTGACGCAGCCGTGGTATAAGTCACAGCGGCAACTGCGATTCAATCCCTGCCTCAGTACTTCCATATGCCGCTGGTGCGGCTGAAAAAGAAAAAAATAATAATAAAAATAAAAAGGCACTTCACAAATAACAAGTGCTCATAAGGACATGCTGATTGGTTTAAACTGAGTATAACTCTGTCCCAAAAGATATCTTTTCTGTATAGTATTTAAGATTTTATGAGTAACCAACAGCTATTTTTTTAAAAAGATACCATTGAAAATGAAAAGAAAAACAAAAACATCAACCTCAAAGGAAAAAACGCACACAAAATACTGGGAGAAATTCTCTCTGATAAATCTGTAAAATGTGGGAAAAAAAATCCAGAAAAGAAAATACATAATATATCTGGGATCCATAAGCTAGCGTTCAAAATGCTACTTTGTAGAACACCAGGTAATACATGTCATTCTAACTGACTAATCAAACCTAAAATGAAAATCACTTCAAATCATATTAATCATGACTCGCCAAAAACTTGGCGATATAAAATGCTAAAACTAAAAATTTAATAGAATTTTCTATCAATCACCAAATATTTCTTCTTCCATTATAACAAGAAACAAGAAACAAATACCTCCAATCCATTTTCTCCACCAAGAAGGCACATATGAGGAAACCAGTGCGATTAAAACCATGGGTACAATGAACACCTAGAAAAATAAAGCGGTTTTGATTAAAATTAATAAATCACTTCAGAGGCCATATTTTACTGTAAAATTCCAACCTGCAATCTAAACATTTTACTCACTTTATAAAATAAATACATTTTAAAAACTTGGCCTTCTCTTAGAACAATTAAACTTGTTATAAGAATACAACTTAGAGCACAAAGCTAAAAGTTTAAGTATAATATATATTAAGTTATGATTGTTTATAGTGTCTAAAGTTTATAATTTTTATTTTTTCCATTAAAATTTCTACTGTACAGCAAAGTGACTCAGTCATACATATACACAGATATTCTTTTTCTCACATTATCCTCCATCATGTTTCATCACAAGTAACTAGATATAATTTCCTGGGTTATACAGCAGGATCTCATTGCTTACCCACTTCAAAAGCAATAATTTGCATCTATTTGTCTTTATCCAAAGTTTTATCTTAAAACTAAAAGATTCCAAGCATTTTAAATAAGGAGATATTTCATCAACACACAACTCTAAAGGACATACACACACAGAGACACCTGACTAGATAGAGAAAATAACTGATGAATATACATTACAATAAAAATAAAACTACTTTCAAGTTCTCTAGAAACCAAGTAACTGTATCTCTACATTAGCCTGTACATCTTTCAAAATAAACTTTTAGAAGAAAAACCTGCTGAGAAAAAGAAATTTATTTTCTTAAGCTTTTTTTCATGACATATTCAAGATCAGTACAGTCTTATCTCTGTGTTCTGAAAAGCTGCAAATGAGCTTCATAAACTCCAAAAATGTTTGCATTTCCACATCATTTTAACTACTTTGAAAAAGTAATAAAAACAGCTTGGTATACATTACTAAATTATCACATTTTAGAAAACCCACTTCAATGGCAGCTCAACAAAAAAAGAGAGAGGGTGCATCAATGAAGCAAGCAACTAGTAAGGAACCCATCCCAGGAATTTATGTGTGAGATACAGGTCTGAGTGACATGGTGATGAGAACAACCAGGAGAGGCAGATGGAAGAAGCATTTAAGATAGAACCTGCAATTCAAAGGTGAATAACAGCCAAAACTGAGAAAAAAGATGTAGGAGTTTTTGTGACTTGGGTGGCTAATAGGGCAGTGGTACGATTTACCAGGTAAGGAAGTAAGTCTTCAAGGCAAGGCAGCTGGATGTTCTGATTTTAAGATTCTCTGAGACTTAAAAATATTTAGAAAGAGGGGAGTTCCCGTCGTGGCGCAGTGGTTAACGAATCCGACTAGGAACCATGAGGTTGTGGGTTCGGTCCCTGCCCTTGCTCAGTGGGTTAAGGATCCGGCGTTGCCGTGAGCTGTGGTGTAGGTTGCAGACGTGGCTCAGATCCCGCGTTGCTGTGGCTCTGGCGTAGGCCGGCGGCTACAGCTCCGATTAGACCCCTAGCCTGGGAACCTCCATATGCCGCGGGAGCGGCCCAAGAAATAGCAACAACAACAAAAAAAAAAAAACAAAGACAAAAAAAAATATTTAGAAAGAATGGTAAAGAGCTTCACAGAGCAGTCTAGATGGAGCTATGGATTCAAGAATAATTAGCACATAGTTGATTTCAGGAGTCTGTGGTGCAGATAAGATCACTGAGAATGGGTAGGTAAAAACAAGAGAAAACAATTAAGGATGAAATCTGAGAAAAACCAACATTTCAAGAATAAGGCGGGGCAGTGGCAGGGGAGTTTCCCATCATGGCTCATTGAAACCCAATTAGTATCCATGATGATGCAGGTTCCACCCCTGGCCTCACTCAGTGAGTTAAGGATCCCGCATTGCCGTGAGCTGTGGTGTAGGTCACAGACTCAGCTCAGATCCTGTGTTGCTGTGGCTATGGCGTAGGCTGGCAGCTGTAGCTCCGATTTGACCCCTAGCCTGGGAGCTTCCATATGCCATAGGTGTGGCCCTAAAAAGCAAAAGCCAAAAAAAAAGAATGGGGGGGCATATTAAAAAAAGACCAAGAATGAACTGTCATGGGGTGAAGGAAACAAAGAGAATATAACTTGGGGTCATGTTCACCAAGAAAAGAGGAAGTTCCAAGATTCAACTCTTTAAATTGACATAATGATGAGAACTGAAAGTCACTATTTAAGAGTGCAGAAGGAGGACTCCAGATTGCAGTGAAGGGAATGGGAATGAATGGATTCGAGTATCACCCTTTTGGAAAGTTGGCTAGGAAGGGGAAGGGGAAATATAAAATAGAAAGAAAGGTGTGGATTGGGGGGGGGGATAGTTTAATATGAGAAGCTTAGATATGTTTACAGGCTGAGAAGCACTTGGTTAAATCACAGAGGCTGAAAGTAATAGAGAACAAGGATATAAATGAAATGAAGTTTGTGAAGAGATTTTTAAAAAAGAAATGGAGAGATGAGCCTCAAGCAGAAAAACATACCCCTTAGAAGTAAAATGCTATAATCATGAAACTCTATAAATTGTCTCCAATGCTTTGTCAGAAAGGTGCCTCAGGAGTTCCCACTGTGGCACAGTGGAAATAAATACGACTAGGAACCATGAAGTTGTGGGTTCGATCCCTGGCCTCACTCAGTAGGTTAAGGATCTGGTGTTGCCATGAGCTGTGGTTGCAGATGCAGCACAGATCCAGAGTTGCTGTGGCTGTGCTGTAGGCTGGCAGCTGTAGCTCCGATTTGACCCCCAGCCTGGGAACCTCCATTTGCTGCAAGTTCGGCCCTGAAAAGCCAAAAAAAAAAAAAAGGGTTCTCAAAAGTTATGCAAAGATGTCAGCTGTCAACACACTTTTTTATTCTATATGTATCTTACCCCAACATGTAAATTTCCTTTCCATTCTATATTGTGGACCCAATTTAAGCAACAAATATTCTGACTTTAGTTATGTTTCTCAGCTACACCACTACTATTTTGGCATCTAATTTTTACTCTAGCATGATTAAATATTTTTATAAATAGAAAATGTAAGCGTAATTGCCAATTAAGTGATTAAGTCATGTGATGATATATAATTTAAGAAAATACCAGTGCTCTTTTAATATTCTTTGTTATATAAATATATAGTTTTACCTTATTGGTAATATTATACTTCATAACAGATGACTGGGTTTTTAAAGTAAGATAAGGGTTAGGAGTAAGATAAGTTACAAAAACCTTTATCAAACAAATCTCCACAGAAAAATTATGTATTTGATGTTAAAAAAAATTTCCATTACATAAGTATACTATAAGCCTAAGCCTGAGTGCCTTCAATGTTTAAAAAAAGCTTGTTTTCTTTTTTTTTTTTTTTTTTTCAGTTTTCCTCAGTTCATTATGAGAATGGGTCCATCTAGTGGCAAGCAAAGCATAGTTTATTACCAAAGATTAGCTCACTGTTAACTATTTCAAGCCACTTTTTTTTTTTTTTTTTTGCTTTTTAGGGCTGCACTCGCAGCATACGGAGGTTCCCAGGCTAGGGGTCAAATTGGAGCTCCAGCTGCTGGCCTACAGCACAGCCACAGCCATGAAGGACCTGAGCCAGATCTCCCAACCCACTGAGCAAGGCCAGGGATCGAACCCACAACCTCATGGTTCCCAGTCGGATTCGTTTCCGCTGCGCCATGGTGAGAACTCCCTCAAGTCACTTCTTATTCAAACTTGTTTTCACTCTCTAGGTAAGCTATTATAATAATATAAATTTATACAGCACTCAGAAGATTAACATCAATATACATATTAAGGGAAGACTATAGTTGTTTTAGAGTCAAATCAAGAGAGGAAACAATCTCCCCAACATAAAGAAGAGAAAGATGAGCTATAACTATAGAAACATACATAATAGAGTATAAGTATAAATTAGGAAGAGGTGACTTATGAAGGGCTGGTAGAAACATATATTTTTAAATAAAATCTGATCCCAATATACACAACTTCCTTTCTATCTCACTAGTCAGATAAATTAATTTTTAATGTCAAAAAACTTATCTGATCAGTCAAAATAAATGGTTTTCAACTGAGGGTTGTTCTGCCACACACCCCCCAGAGAACATCTGGCAATGTCAGGAGACATTTTTAATTGTCACAACTGGTGGAGTGGCACTAAGATCTAGTGGGCAAAGGCCAGGAATGCTGTTAAACAGCCTACAATGCATAGGAGAGTCCCCCAAATAAAGAATCATCCAGTTCAAAATGTCAACAGTGCTGAAGATGAGACACCCTTGCTCTAAATGAGGCAAAAAAAAAAGAACAATTATTAAGAATTTACTATATGCCAAGTTACCTTAAACATTATTTAATCGAAAGAAATTTCTTAACCAAAATACACGTATGCTACTCATGAAAACACATATTCACAAATCTGTCACATGTATTGATAACTAGAAACACCTAAAGTTATTAGAGGCATTAGTTAAGCTATGTATCTATTACATATAGCCTACCATTTCACCAAAAAATCAGCTGTTTTTCTTTAACACAAAATAGATTTTTTAAATTTCTCCAGTCCACAAGATTCCTATCCTCAAAACAGTTATTTCTATACATGCAAACACAAGCTCTATAATCTCCTATTTAGAATCATAATTTCAAAAAAGCTCTAAAAAACTAAGATTTTTGGTAGATCATTTGGGGACAAAATCTGACCTGAACTGATGTGACGTTATTTATAGTCTATTTTTCTCACTTAGTGTGAATGAATATTCATATATTTACCTGCAGAAATGTCAATGTGTTTAATTATGGAATGCTCTCTACACCCAGATTATCTCTAAATACTATTTTCCACTAAAATGAACCAGACTCCTTAGAGAAATAACTGATTTCAGATCTGGAAAACATATACCAGAAAACAAGGAAAATTGAATCCCCTGGTGGCCTATCAGTTAAAGGATCTGGCAATAGTCGCTGCTATGGCTCAAGTCATTGCTATGGCATGGGTTCAATCCCTGGCCTGGGAACTTCTGCATGCCAAGGGTGCAGCCAAAAAACATAAAATAAAAAGAAAACAAGGAAAGCATCAAAGACTGATGGAGTGCTATATCAAAAGAATATAGAAACCAACTTTAAAAGGGCTCCCATTGGCCTAGGATGAAGCAATTTAGGCATAAGAATAAATACTGACTTCAACAGATTTAAATATGCCAACTACATAAAAATTCATGAATTCATACAGATACTCCAAGAAAATAAAATTAATCAATCACCACTGGAGACTGATAAGATACCAATTCATTATTCTGGAAATCAAACATTTAACTCGCCTTTCCAGTACAAACTGCATTTCAGGATAACCAAACTGTTGAGAAGCAACAACAAAGGAGAATCCCAAGAGTTCCCTGGTGGATCAGTGGGTTATGTTATCTGACGCTGTCACTGCTGTGGCTCGGGTCATTGCTGTAGTACAGGTTTAATCCCTGGCTTAGGAACCTCCACTTCCTACAGGTGTGGCCAAAAAAAAAAAAAAAAGAATTCTAGCTAATCCATGAAGAAATGAGAGAATCAGGAAGAAATGAGAGAACGAGGGGGTTCTGCCACCCCAATGAAATACTGTATCAAGGCAACAATGGGTAATAAAATCATTAGATAAAAGACAGATGAAAAACTTTCCAATGAAGGAAAAAGATGCCACCCCTCGCACCCACTTACTCATCTTTGTACCACTAAAAACTGGGCAACCAGACATTATGTGCTTCCTGATGTGGTTTTGTGAAAGGAGCCATACAACATCAAGTATGGTGTATGCTTGCTGGAAACATATAATTATGCCTCTAGACTTAACTACCAGTTTACAGGACAAACAGGAGACAGAGGAAAAGTTAATCGATACCATGAGGAAGCACTCAAGAGAAATCCAGAACATGGAATAGGCCAAATGACCTGGTTTCTCCAACAAATTGTGGCATTAAAAAAAGAGAGAGAGGAGTTCCCATTGTGGTGCAGTGGTTAACAAATCCAACTAGGAACCATGAGGTTGTGGGTTTGATCCCTGACCTTGCTCAGTGGGTTAACGATCTGGCGTTGCTGTGAGCTGTGGTGTAGGTTGCAGACACGGCTCAGATCCCACATTGCTGTGGCTCTGGTGTGGGCTGGCAGCTACAGCTCTGATTAGACCCCTAGCCTGGGAACCTCCATATGCCGCGAGAGGGGCCCAAGAAATGGCAAAAAGACAAAAAAAAAAAGAATCAGAAAGATTTAAGAGACATGACAATAACACACACTATGTGGACACTGTTGGATCTTGTTTTGAAAATCTAACTTTAAAAAAGATAATTTTTAGATAACCTCAAAATGGACTAGGCTGGACTAGGCTTTGGATGACATCAAGGAATTTTCTGTTTGGTATAACTACATGGTGATTATTTAAAAACCAAAAATCATTATCAGTTAGAAATGCACACAGAAATATTTTTAGTGAAATGACCTTATCTGTAATTTGCTTTAAAATACTAAAAAAAAAAATTGCTAAGGGGAGGAGAAGGAAAATGAAAAAAATCAGCAAAATGATAATTACTGAAGCTGAATGATGGATACATGAGGTGTCATTTCACTATTCTCCCTACTTTTGGTTATGGTTGGAAATTCCACAATAAAGAAAAATTAGGGGTACTGACTCCAGGGGAGGTAACATATATGGTAAGAAGAGGAAACATGTGACTTCACAGGTTTCAGATTAAGGGCTTATGAAGCTGTAGTCCTTCCTAAAGATCAGAAAAGGTTTGAGATTTCTGTGTACATGTTTTGAGAACTTTACATTTCCATTAAGTCTACGGTATTGACATTTTTACAGTATTTACATTTCCACTAAGTCTACAGTACCCCACAACTTGGCTAACTGCCTGAATTAACAGTTACATCAGCTAATTTAAAGATGATTTAAAAAAAAAAAAAAAAAAGAGTTCCTGCTGGGGCACAGTGGGTTAAGAATCCGATTGTAGCACGTTGGCTCACTGCAGAGGCTCAGGTTCGATGCCCAGCTGGCACAGTGAGTTAAAGGATCTGATGTTGCCGCAGCTGCAGGATCAGAGTCAGTCCCTGGTCTGGTAAAAAGGTGTGGGCTTTGAAAATAAATCAGAGTCTGACTTCTACTATGTCTACTGTTGGTCACAGGTATGTTCAATAAATATCTGCTGAAAGAACTGTCCACCAAGAGGAAAGTAGATAAACTATAGAATATTCATGTGATGGAATGCTACAGTTACATCTCTCACCATGGATCACTCTTAGAAATACAGTACTGAATGAAAAAAAGGCTCCGAAGGATATATACAGTACAAAAATCCAAAATTACAAAAAATAAATGTATAGTGTTTAAGGTACAGTTTCCCAACAGCAAAACTGAACAGAGACAATTAGGGCTTTATCTTAAAACATAAAAAAATTACAAAAATACACTTTACAGTTCACAAAAGTTAGTCTGTTACTTTAATAAACACCTTTTGGGGATTAGTTGAAAAAAACTTCCATATCAACTCTCTTGTAAAAAAGAGAATGGAGACCCAATCACAAAATAAAATATTCAACGGTGGTAAAGTAAAGCCAAACATACCTATAAGTTCAGGTGGGTTTCTCTCATTGAACCGCTCACAGAGACGAATAAATGTCTCAGTATTCTCCGTTGTAGGACACTCACCATGTCTAGTAATACAGACACATTTTTTTAAAAGAAGAGATTACTTCAACAGTGTAAATCAACTATACTTTAATTTTTTAAGAAAAGTATAAATTAAATAAATAATTAAAACAAAAAAAAAAAGATTACAAATTTCAGTGAAAGGCTTCAATACTAAAAATCTTCATACACGACTTACCCTTTACACTGAAGTTTTATATATTTGATTCCTTCTTTTTCTATGTCATTTCTGTCATAGAACCTTGAAGTATTTGTCAGGTCTACCAACAAGCCCATTTTAACCTTTAAAAAGAGAAAGAAAAAAGGACAGGTTTACTAGTAACTCAATCTTTTCCAAAATAAGTTGCCTAAATGGCAATATTCCAGGCCAGTTCCTTCATCTACAATGAGGGAGATCTTATGTTCACTTTGCCAGTGAACTATTAATAATGAAAGTGCCACTTATCCAAGTCTTACTCAAGGCACAGAACTTAGCATGTACTTAATGAAATAAATTAACCCCCAAACTAATGATGAAATTAGAACATAAGCAAAACAGACTCCCCTTCAACATTACAAGAGTCTGCCTAAAAAGCAAACACTGATGTAATTTTCCATATCTATTCTGCTAGAACAGGAACAGTATCTACCTGAAATACACCCCAACCCAAGCTCCAGGCATACATCAACCTAGCACTACACGCTGCCATCAGTACATCACACATTAGGCAGTTAAATTCTAAAGTGAGTACATAGGACAAAAAGTGTGCCCAGTCAAAAGTCCCTTGTAGAAGTTCCCGTCATGGCCCAGCAGAAACGAATCCAACTAGGAACCATGACGTTGCAGGTTCGATCCCTGGCCTCACTCAGTGGGTTAAGGATCCGGCGTTGCCATGAGCTGTGGTGTAGGTCCCAGACACAGCTCAGATCTGGCGTTGCTATGGCTCTGGCATAGGCCAGCAGCTACAGCTCCAATTCGACCCCTGGCCTGGGAACCTCTATATGCCACAGGTGTGGCCCTAAAAAGACAAAAAGACCAAAAAAAAAAAAAAAAAAAAAAGAAAAAAAAAGCCCCTTATAAATCTCTTAAATAATCAATAAAGAACAGTACATATAGCCATATAGTGAGTCTCACTGAAAACTTACTCCCATTTCTCAGACAGTTTTTCTTTCTGAATTAGAACAAAAACATTATTTCTTCCACTGAGCAGTCACTGAAGTAGCTGGTGTGTGTTCAGGAGCCACAGGTTTGAAAAATCTTGAACAACTAGAATCACACTCAGTCTGGCAAGATTGTCTCAACAAGAAATGCATACCCAGGAGTTCCTGCCATGGTGCAGTGGGTTAACAATATGACTACAGCAGCTCGGGTGGCTGCAGAGGGGCAGGTTCCATCCCCAGCCCGGTGCAGCGCGTTAAAGGATCTGGTGTTGCCACAGCTGGGGTGCAGGTCACAGCTGTAGCTCAGATTCAATCCCCGGCCCAGGAACATCCATATGCTGTGGGTGCGGCCATAAAAAAAAAGAAATGCATACCCACACTGAGTCAAGTAAAAGAACAGCTAATTCATACATCTTCCACCTCATTTTGAAGCACAGACTCTGAAGAGTGGCAAGAGAAAAAACCTGTATTTTTTTATTGTTATTTTTCTCTCTTTTGTTATTATTGCTTTTATTGAATACCCGTTGTTAGATTTGCCTAAAGGAGACTGGTCTACATAATAATTCAACTCCATTGATACGGGGGTGTGGGAGGCAATGGCAAAAAAATTTGAATTTCATACATCACTAAGTAGACAAAATTGTGTACTTCTGAAATATAACTAAATGCCTTAATGTGCTCTGTTGATTTCTCCAGATTCCTTAGCTCATGTGTGGACAAGGGACAGTGCTACCAATCAAGTAAGCTCTCACTTCCATGTATTTCTGATGGCATTTTTTTTTTTTTTTTTGCAAACTGCACCTCTGGGCCTATTTCTCTTCTCTTTCAACATAGCTTCTGGTGATCTTAATTCCTTTAGAGGATATGTACTGCCAAAAGCAAGGAGACACACCATAATATAGCTTCTCAGTAAGTTAGAATTAGAACCCATACTGTTTGTCTCCAGGTCCAAAATAAGAAGTGAATGAAAAGTATGGAGCAAGAAAATATGAATTTTCTAAATTCACAGCAATGCTTTAGCTAAGGAAATGGAGACACAGCACTGTGTGACTTAGCTGCCCTGAGCCCAATATGTATATGTGTAAATATGTGTATGTGTGTGTGATATGTGTCAACATTTGTGTGTGAATGTATCTGTGTATATACACACATATAATCATACATCTATTACATATACATGTTTATTCCTAATAAGATTCCCAATCTATGAAATTAGGATGATAGTATCCACTTTATACAACTGCTGTGAGATTTAAATGAAGTCCTTACTCTGTGCCAAGCGCCATTCCATGTGCTTTACATGCACTAATTTTATTTGCAGAAGAGGAAATGGAAACATGAAGAGATTATGTAACTTGACCACAAAGCTGTAAGTAACAAGCTGGTGGAAATCAAAGCCAGGCTAACTGGTTTCTAAGCCCAAACTCTTTGCACTCTGCCTAGGAAATATCTAGAGCGCTGTAAATGTTAATAACTTTCAAGATGTATATTAGTAATGAAGATAAAAATTAAAAGTTCACCAGTAAACAAAGACCCAAACACAGAGATAAGAATGAGTAACAGGTTATCAAAAACTAAGTGGAAACATTACTATAATAGGAGTCTTGCATGTATTAGGCACCAATATTTGTTGAATGTACCAACAGAGGATATAATAATAGGCTACTAAGAGTATGAAATAAAAAAGAGTAACAATGACTGGTGTTATGGGTTGAAATAGGCCCCCTAAAAACATGTTTAACTCCTAACTCCTGGTACATGTGAATGTGACCTTATTTAGAAATAGGGTTATAGCCTCTTTGCAAATAAAATCAAGGTGAGGTCATACTGGATTGACATGTCCTTATAAGATGGAAATTTGGAGACACACACACACATACACACGGATTGTCAAGAATGAGGCAGAGATGATTGATGGAGCTGCAAG
This sequence comes from Phacochoerus africanus, assembly GCF_016906955.1. NCBI lineage: Eukaryota > Metazoa > Chordata > Mammalia > Artiodactyla > Suidae > Phacochoerus > Phacochoerus africanus. Next base: position 56,982,732 of record NC_062545.1, read on the forward strand.
CCAAGGAACATGGAGAACTGCTGGCAATCACCAAAACTAGGAGAAAATAGTGGGAAAGATTCTCCTCCAAGCCTCCAGGAGGGGCCAATCTTGCCAACACCCTGATGTGGATCTTCTCAGTTAAACTGTTATTTAACCATTCAGCAAGAGAATGGATAAATAAACTCTGGCACATCCACACAACTAAATACTGTTTATTCGGCAATAAAAAGGAACAAAATTTTTGTTGACTCATGAAACGATCTGGATAGACCTCAAGGACATTGTGCTTAATGAAAAAGCCAATCCCAAAAGGTAACATACTGTTCCATTTATATAACATTCACAAAATAACAAAACTACAGATAGAGAGCAGGTTAGCAGTTTCTGGCCTACAGGGATGGGATGGGAAGAGGATCTGACTATAAAGGGGTGGCATAAGGGAGTTCCTTTGTGGAGAAGGAACAGTTTTGTAGCTGCCACGGTGAATCTTCACATCAGGTCAAACTGCACAGATTTATATACACAGAAATACAAATGAACGTATATAAAAACTGAAAAACAAAGTCAGGTCTACAATCTAATGAACAGTATGGTACCAATGTCAATTTCCTGCTTTTGATATTGTCTACAGTCATATAAGATGTCACATTGGGAAAAGCTAGGGGAGGGTTCATAGAACTCTATGTACAATTTTTACAACTTCCTCGAGTTAATTAATTAATTCAAAATAAAAAGCTTTTATTTTAAATGCCACCTGAAGAAAAAGGGAGGGATACAGTAGTTAAAGCAGTATCAAAAATGTTGTTTCTCACCTTCAGACTCTTTAGATAATTCGACAGCATACTGGGGTGAAACCGATTTTCTTCAGCAACTTGACTGTCATATCTTGGTCCCAACATTGTCTTCAGAGGTAAGAATCTTCCTAAACAACATTAAGATGGACAATAATTTTCATTAATGAAAAATGTTCCAGGTTAAAACTCTATAATTAGCAAATCTCAAAATCATTTCCTTACAATGTTTTAAATGGAACTGTTCATGAAATAGTCTCAAGCTACACTACACTTTTAAGAGGCACTGCCTTGGAACTGTTAAGGACAATATAAATTCTAGAAATTGACAATCAAATATAATAGCAAAGGAAAAATTACCAGTGAATGGAACTTCCATAAAGACTCAAGTTCTAGGGAGTTCCCGTCGTGGCGCAGTGGTTAACGAATCCAACTAGGAACCATGAGGTTGAGGATTCAATCCCTGCCCTTGCTCAGGGGGTTAAGGATCCGGCATTGCCGTGAGCTGTGGTGTAGGTTGCAGATGCAGCTCGGATCCCGAGTTGCTGTGGCTCTGGCATAGGCCATCAGCTACGGCTCCGATTGGACCCCTAGCCTGGGAACCTCCCATATGCTGCGGGAGCGGCCCAAGAAATGGCAAAAAGACAAAAAAAAAAAAAAAGACTCAAGTTCTAAACCACTACCTTAAAAAGTTATTGCCTTAAAATCTTTAAAGATATAGTACTAGAAAACTGGTGACTGATTAAATCAATTCTTTAAAATCCCTATTATACTTTTTTACTATGATATTGAAACTTTCTCCAACTTAAGCATCTTATCCTGCATCTCAGGAGAAGGATCATGCTGAGAAGCACACTAACCACAATCACTCTCTAAAAATATAAGCAATTCTAACTCCAGCAAGACTGACTGACTTTTGACCTTTTTTTTTTTTTTGATCACTATATAAGGACAGGAGAAGTCATCTTATAAAATCAATTTTTAAAACATTTATTTAGCTGATTGGTATTCTAAAATACAATAAAATCATTATGAGTAAATACATACCTAAAATATTATCTAAGTGAAATCTTAATATCTGTCCAGAGCCTTTAATCTGAATTTCATAAAAAGATAACTATTTCTATTTTACTTTCTACAAAACCACTCAAGATCACCAGTAACTTCCATATTTCTAAATCCAATGGCCCATTCTCAGTGCTCAAATAATTGATCATTGTTTAATTCAAGAGGGAGCTCTTGAATCACTTTTTTCACGTGCTTCCAGGATACTACATCCTCTTGGTTTTCCTCCTATCTCTGTGGCCTCTCCTCAGCCTCCTTTCCTAGCTTCTCATCTCCCTGACCTCTCTATCCCAGGAGCTCTGTATTGCACCTCCTTTCCATCTATACTCACTCCCTTGGCATCTCATTTAGCCTCACACTTTTTTTTTTTTTTTTGGTCTGTTTGCCATTTCTTGGGCTGCTCTCGCAACATATGGAGGTTCCCAGGCCAGGGGACTAATCAGAGTATAGCCACCAGCCTATGCCACAGCCACAGCCACGCAGGATCTGAGCCTTGTCTGCAACCTACACCACAGCTCACGGCAACGCCAGATCCTTAAACCCCTGAGCAAGGCCAGGGATCGAACCCACAACCTCATGGTTCCTAGTCAGATTCGTTAACCACTGCGCCACGACAGGAACTCCTAGCCTCACACTTTAAAAGTCATCAATGTATTGACTCACAAATGTGTATCTCCAGGCCAAACCTCTCTGAACTCCAGCTCAGATATTACACTGCCTACCTGACTTAGCCTCCACTCCTGTCTAACGGACAGGAGTTCCTGTCATGGCTCAATGGAAACGAATCCAACTAGGAACCATGAGGTTGCAGGTTCGATCCCTGGCCTGGCTCAGGGGGTTAAGGATCTGGCATTGCCATGAACTGTGGTGTAGGCCATAGACACAGGTCAGATCCCACGTTGCTGTGGCTGTGGTGTAGGCCAGCAGCTGTAGCTCCGATTCAACCCCTAGCCTGAGAACCTCCATATGCTGCAGGTGCGGCCCTAAAATGCAAAAGAAAAAAGAAACATGGCTGGAAAAGCAGGGCGTGGGAGGAGAGGGCCAAAAAAAAAAAAAAAGTCTAACGGACATCTCAGGCTAGATATACATACCTGAGCTCTCAATCCTCAGACTCCTCTCAGCACATGGTAACACCTTTGTTTTTAGTAGCTCAGGCCAAAACCTTTGGAGTTATCCTTGACCCCTCTCCCTTTTACAACACCCCACGTCAAGCCATCAGCAAAGCCTATCAGATATATCTTCAAAATATATTCAAGATCTGACCAGTTCTCACCACTTCTACCATCATCTCACCTAGATTATTACACTTCATTTATCTAACAGATATTTAATGAGCACCTATTATGTACCAGGCATTATTCTAGATGCATGGAACACATTAGTGAAAAGAAAAAAACAAACAAAAATCCCTGCCCTCATGGAGCCCATATTCTAGTAGGTAAAGATAAACTACAAATAATAAACATGACAAGTAATAATATGGTATGCTAGAATTTTCACCCCACTAGACCTCTCTCCTTCTCACTGCTGACTGAGAGGTCTGATCCTGTTTCCTCTACATACCCTCAACCCCCATGCTCATGCCCCATTACTCAGTCACACTCTCCTGAGAAAAACCTGGACCTGGATAAACCCAACCATCTGATTTCTTTGGACCTACACTTATGCAACTCGAGTCCCTGGAGAAAATCCCAGAGGACAGCAGATGGGTGACACTATAAATCACCACTCTCATAAGTGATCCTATGACAAATAACCATTTCACATCTTTTTCTCATTTGTAAAATATACCGAGCTCCCCTACCGTCTCAACTGATAGCTTCATGTTATACTCACCTAAAAGAAAAGATAAAAAGAAACAGAAACTAACTTTATGTGTTTAACACATATCAGACATGACTTAAAACATTTTACATAGATTAGTTCATTTATTTCTAACATGAATGTATGTTATTATTCCCATTTTACAGATGAGGAAACCAAAGCAAGAGAGACTGAGTAACCTGCCCATTGTCACACTTCTAGTAAATGAGGTAACAGTGGTTCAAGCCCAAGTGATCTAGACACAGAGTCCATGGATATAATTACTATTTAACGAAGCTTCTCCACCATTGCCAGAAACTTGTCTCACCTTTGCAGTTATAAAACTTTCTGTATCTGAGTCCATTTTCTCTTTCATTTCCTGTCCTTCCTCCCATTAAAGGCAAATCCCCTTCACTTTGCTTTGGATTCCTTTCCATTTTGCTTTCTCAAGAACCATCAATCACCCCTCCTCCCTTCCATTTTGTTCCTAACTCTTCTGGTGTCTTAGGACCTCAGCAGTATCACATAAAACTGGCAACTCTTCTCTTCTTGAAAAATTCTCTTGGCTTCCATGACACTGGACTCCTTTAGTTTCTACCACCCACCTAACACTACCCCCAATTTCAGGCTATTCCTTCTCAACTCCTTTGTTCCCTCTTTTTTCCTCTACCAAACTTCTAAATGCCAGATTTTAGGGGTCCCATTCTGGGCCTCCTCTTCTACTCTTTCTACAATCTCTGGATTGGTCTCTTCCACTCCATGGCGGAAACAATGCTATCTGTTCACAGATTCTATTCATTTTCCTCTTCCATAGCACACAGAAAGACTATATAGTTCTTAGCTCCTCTTGCAGTTAGATGAGGGCTATGTAATTAGATCCTGCCCAATGGGATATGGGCAGGGGTAAGATATAACACTACTGAGAGATCACCCGTTCCTGCTATTCCCTTTCCACAGCAACCTTCAAAGTCACATGTTCAGGAGTTCCCGTTGTGGCTCAGGGGTAACAAACCCAACTAGTATCCATGAAGACGCGGGTTCAATCCCTGCCTTGCTCAGTGGGTTGGGGATCTGGCGTTGCCAGAAGCTTCAGTGTAGGTCGAAGACACAGCTCGGATCTGGCGTGGCTGTGGCTGTGGCCAGCAGCTACAGCTCCAATTCGACCTCTAGCCTTGGAACTTCCATATGCCACGTCTGTCGCCCTAAAAAGACCAAGAAAGAAGAAGTCACACGTTTAAGAGGATACTATGGCAAGATGGAAAGAGCCCAGAGAGTCACCACTTGGGAGAACAGCTGCCCAGGAAAGCTGCCTGACACACAATGCAGCACTGTGATATGAGCAAGAGATAAACTCAGCATGCTGACAGGAACCCTTGGAGTTGTTAGAGAAACTAGCATTCCTTATCCTGACTTATCAACTACCATGTCTTTAAATGTTGTCTTTATGTTGATAAATGTACATCTCCAACTCAAACTTGTCTGAATTCCAAACCACAGAATCAACTGTATACTCAACACCTTTACTTGAGCAAATCAGGAGCTTAAGAATACCTCTTCCAACCTGCTTCCCAACCAATAAGTCCTAATGATCTCAGTCATCCCACTGCATAAGCAAAACTTTAAGACTAAGCTTTGTCTCTCTCTCTCATTCTAAATTCAACACCTAATCCTGTCCATTTTCCCTCTTAAATATCTCTCAAATCAGCCTACTACTCCTCAATTCTATTTCCAAACCATCACCATTATCTTTCATCTAGACTACCACGGCAAATGCCTAGTCTCCTCACTTCCATTTTTATCTCTTTCAATTCATTAACACAGAGTAATCAAAGTATCTTTTTAAAAATGAAGTCAAATCATCAACTTTAAAAAAATAAAACTGAAGTTAAATCATCTCATCCCAATGCTTAAGAAACGCAATGGTTTGCTCATGCAGTTTAAGAATATATGAGGGAGTTCCCACTGTGACTCAGTGGCTTAAGAATCTATGAGGATGAGGGTTTGATCCCTGGCCTCGCTTAGTGGTTAAAGGATCTGGCGTTGTTGTGAGCTGTGCTGTAAGTGACACACGTGGCTCAGACCTGGTGCTGCTGTGGCTGAGGCATAGGCCAGCAGCTGTAGCTCCGATTTGACCCCTAGCCTGGGAACTTCCATATGCCATGGGTACAGCCCTAAAAAGACCAAAAAAAAAAAATATATATATATACATATATATATATATATACATATATATATATATATATATATATATATATATATATGGGAGTTCCCGCTGTGGCAGAGTAGCTTATGAATCCGACTGCAGTAGCTCAGATCCCTGAGAAGGAGCAGACTGGATACCCAGCCATGTGCAGTGGGTTAAAGGATCCGGCATTGCTGGAGCTGCAGCATAGGTCCCAGCTGCGACTCGGATTCAATCCCTGGCTCGGGAATTTCCATATGCCTTGGATGCAGATATAAAAAAATAAATTAAAATTTTAAAACATAAGTATATAAATGTTGGGAGTTTTGTGGTGGCCTAGCGGTTAAGGATCCAGCATTGTCAATGGTATGGCTAAAGTCACTGCTATAGTGCAGGTTTGATCCCTGGCCAGGGAACTTATGCATGCTGTGAGCACAGACCAAAAAAGGCAGTATATAAATATTAAAATCCCTTAGAACACCCTAAAGCCTATATAATCTGGTTGATATTCTCCACCCTCACATCCATATCCTCACTTTCAGTCTAAGATCCCTCCATCATCATCCTATCCTAACAGAACCCTTTAAAAAAAAAAAAAAAAAAAGAGTTCCCACTGTAGCACAGCAGAAACGAAGAATCTGCCTAGTATCCATGAGGATGCAGGTTCAATTCCTGGCCTCGCTCTGTGGGTCAGGGATCCAACAATGCCGTGAGCTGGGGTGTAGGTCGCAGATGCAGCTCAGATCCCATGTTGCTGTGGCTGTGGTGTAGGCCAGCAGCTGTAGCTCCAATTCAGCCCCTAGCCTGGGAACTTCCATGTGCCACAACTGCAGCCCTAAACAGGAAAAAAAAAAAAAAAAAAAAAAAGGAACCAATAATCTATTTAGCAAACTTCTATTTATTCTAGATAATTCACATATACCTTCTCTGAGAAGGCTTCACTGATCCCCTTCTTTTTCCCTAAATTCATACAAAGATTTAGGTTTATGACCTCTAATATCCCATGATATTTGATAATAGTTACAACAGAACTGTTTTAAAATGATGGTTTGCTACTCCCATGAAACCATCACCATATGCTCTTAAGGTGAGGGACTATATCTTCATCATCTCCCTAGTCCCTAAAACCAGCAAAAGTACACACAAATATTTGCTAGAAAAAAATGACTTCAAAACCTTCACTGTTATCAAAAGACTGTATTAGTTATATTCCCATAGTTCCTAAGAAGTTCTTTACACGTAGTACATGCAAAATAATTTTATGTTGAACAAACTGCCTTAAAGAAATGAGCAGTATGTTTTCTTCAAAGTGTTCACCTGAAATCTATAAATCAGAAAGAGAAAAAAAAGGAATTCTTCAGAAATATAGCTTGACCCTATCTCCAGGAGCTCCTCACTGGACGTCTGGTTTAATTAGAGAAAGTGACTTCATAGTCAACAAATTAGTGCCATCTTCCCTCTGATTCAGAAAAATTATGAACTTCTAGCACTAAAAAGATTCATCCTAATGTTTACAATGAGAACATTTAAGTCGTAACACATTTTCCTCAATATGCAAAATATCAAAGAAATTATACAATAAGCATGAATTTTTTTTAATTTTGGCCACATCTGCAGCATGTGGAAGTTCCTGGGTCAGGGATCAAACCTGCACCACAGCTGTAACCAGAGCCACAGTAGTAGGAAATCCAGATCCTTAACCCGCTGAGCCATAAGGGAACTCCAAACATGAATTACTTTTATAGTGAGAAAAAAATAATGGCAAGAAAATAGGCTATAAAAACTGGGAATGTGAATGATTCCTTATTTTTCTCTGCAGCTTGCAAGAATATAGCTAGCACTTCTTGTTCTACTACTGTAAAACACTGCCAACCCTCCATTATCTAAAATACAGGTATTCCCACCACTGAGGCACAACAGGATCACAGCTTCTTTGCAGCACCAGAACACAGATTCAATCCCTGGCCCAGCACAGAGGGTTAAAGGATCCAACGTTGCCACAGCTGCAGCATAGGTCGCAACAGTGGCTCGCATCTTATCCATAGCCCAGGAACTCCTTGTGCCTCTGGGGCAGCCAAAAATAAAAATAAAAAATAAAATACACAATGTGTCATGAACACTTCTAGGACACAGAAAGACAGAATTTTAAGGGAAATTCACAGAAACTTCTCAAGAATTTTATGTTGCATTCACTTTACTTTCTAGTAAGCAGCATAAGCCAAAGCAGACTTGATTCCCCTAAAGATCCAGTTTGGCTGTCAGGAGGTCTGCAGTTCTGTCCAGGGCCCACAGATCAGGTAGGTGAGCTTAGTGACTCACTCAGCACAACAATCAAGAATCTAACTTTCGGGGGTCAAAATATTCCAACACAATAAAAAGGAAAAACTTTTTATTCCTAACCCTTCATGCCCAGGAGACAGAGGGGAAAAAATGAACAAAACTCTATTTCTTAGAGAGGTGAAAGCTGCCTGGAACTTAGCACCTTACCTGCTGCTGTCCAACCCCAGTCGCTATCACATTTGTCCCATTCATCTAACAAGAAGTCAATGTTCTTATATTTGTCATTGCCATCTTCTTATTGTATTAAAAGTCTGTTCTTTAAACTAAGAGCAGGCTTTTCTAATTCCAAATTAAAAAATAGTCATTTTGATAAGATCTTCATGATTTTCTTTTTATCACAGATCAGTGTGGCAGGTAACACTAATAAAAGGATCCAGCAAGCATGCTCCAGGTTGGAAAAGAAGCCAGACATCTAAGTTAAAGAGTTTTTCATAACTCTGTAGAGAAAATTACATTATAAAGGGAAAGGATTCAATATTAAGCTAGAAATGGCAAAGGGAAAAAAGTCAAAATGTCCAGAGAGTAAGACTTATAAAGAAAAATGTAAAGAACTATAATCCATTCATTTGAAAAAAAGTACAGTGACTATCAAGTAGAATTTACAAGTGAAAATGCCTATAAAAATTATTAGAACTTAAAGCAGGAGTTCCCGTGGTGGCGCAGTGGTTAATGAATCCGACTAGCAACCATGAGGTTGCGGGTTCGGTCACTGCCCTTGCTCAGTGGGTTAACGATCCGGCGTTGCCGTGAGCTGTGGTGTAGGTTGCAGACGCGGCTCGGATCCCGCGTTGCTATGGCTCTGGCATAGGCTGGCGGCTACAGCTCCGATTAGACCCCTAGCCCGGGAACCTCCATATGCCGCGGGAGCGGCCCAAGAAATGGCAAAAAAGACAAAAAAAAAAAGAACTTAAAGCAAAGTTCGTTTTTATTAAAGAAAAACATTTCTTCATCCTAAGACTTATTTAGATTATCTCTCAGTATCAGTTTTTTGTTTTTTTGTCTTTTTGCCTTTTCTAGGGCCGCTCCCGGGGCATACGGAGGTTCCCAGGCTAGGGGTGTAATCGGAGCTGTAGCCACCGGCCTACGCCAGAGCCACAGCAATGTGGGATCCGAGCCACGTCTGCAACCTATACCACAGCTCACGGCAACGCCAGATCCTTAACCCACTGAGCAAGGCCAGGGATCAAACCCTCAACCTCATGGTTCCTAGTTGTATACGTTAACCACTGAGCCACGACGGGAACTTCAGATTATCTCTCAGTATCAGTTTTATCCATTATTTATACGGCCTTATTTATTGACTGAGGGTTTTATATAAAATGTGAAGAAAAGCTGACAAACTAGAAGAACTAGAAAATCTGAACTTAAAAATGACTACAGGACTTCCTGTTGTGGCTCAGCAAGCCAACTAGTATCCATGAGGATGCAGGATGGATCCCTGGCATTGCTCAGAGGGTTAAGGATCCCGGCTTTGCCTTGAGCTGCAGCATAGGTCACAGATGTAGCTTGGATCCCACAATGCTGTGGCTGTCGTATAGGCTGGCATCTGCAGCTCCAATTCAACCCCTCACCTGGAAACTTCCATGTCCCAGGGTGGTGGGGCCCTAAAAAGCAAAAAAAAAAAAATTGACTGCAGACTCTTCTCTTCCAACAATTTTAAAGAACGAGGCAGACATACTACACACGTACATAATTAGTAAGGAAACGTAGCTCACTACAGAATCCTTTGTTTCAAAACACTTTCTAGGAAAAGCATTAAGACGGAGCTAGTTAAAATTTATAACTTTCACTTTTCAAAAGAAACTGTTCAAAAGAGAGTGAAAAGGCAAGCCACAGATGGGAGAAAAGACTTTTAAAAGCAAATACCCAACAAAGGACTTGCATTTACAATATATAAAGAACACTAACAACCCAAAAATAAGACAAACAACACAATTTTTAAAGTTAGCAAGAGGAGTTCCCATGGTGGCAAAGTGAAAACTAACCCAACTGGGAACCATGAGGTGGCAGTTCCATCCCTGGCCTCGCTCAGTGGGTTAAGGATACTGAGTTGCAGTGAGCTGTGTGCTGTGGTGTAGGTCGAAGATTGGGTTAGGATCTGACGTTGCTGTGGCTGTGGTGTAGGCTGGCAGCTGTAACTGATTGGACCCCTAGCCTGGGAACCTCCATATGCCACAGGTGCGGCCCTAAAAAGACAAAAATAAAAAATTAAAAATTAAAGTCAGCAAAAGATTTGGAAACTTTGCAAAAGATAATACACAAATTGCCAAGAAGCACATAAAAAGATGCTCAACATCAAACCATAATAAGTACTAAACAGCTATTAGAGTGGGTAAAATTTAAAAGACTGATCAAATCAAGTGTCCAAGAGGATGTGGAGCAAACAGAACTCTCATACACTGATAGCAGGAATGCAAAATATTATAACTGTGGGAAAGAATTTGGTATTTTTTAAGGTTAAATGCACACATACCATATGATGCATTGCTCTCCTAAAAATTTACACAGGGGAAATGAAAGCACATGTGCATACAAAGAAAGGTAGGTGAATGTTCACAGCAAATTAGTCTGCAATTGTCAAAAACTGGAAACAACCCAAAGGACCATCAAAAAGTAAATGGATAAACGAATCTGTATTCATAACAACAGAATACTAAGAAATAAAAAGAGCGAATTATTGATACATACCAGAACATGCATAAATGCTGAGTGAAAGAAAACACAGGATTCCCCCCCAAAAAAAGAGCATACAAAATGCAAACTAAATCTACCGCGACAGAAAGCAGATCACTGGTTGAGGGCGCGGGGGAGATCACAAAACGCAGGAGGAAACCATAAAAGGTGCTGAATGTGTTTACTACCTTGATTGTGATTCACAGGGTGTGTGTGTACCTGCGCGCGTGGAAGTCAAAATTTATCAGGCTTTAAATTTAAAGTCTGTTGTGTCAAAGTCAAAGATGAAAAAGCCCTCAACGAGAGTCATGTTAAAAAACAAAACAAAACAAAACAAAAACAAACCTCCAGTCTCAGTGTAGATCAATTTCACCGCTTAAAAACTGCCCCTCCTCCTCCTCTTTAGCAACCTCCTTCATCTCAAAACTGACACTTGTCCCCTCCCCTTCCAAGAACCTTTCACAAACTCCTAAGCTGAAAAGTATTGCCAACTGAGTTCCTTGGTCCTCAGCTCCTGCCACACAAACCCCCTATCTACCTTCCCGATGGCAACACTCAGCCTTACTGGATATTGACAAGTGCCCCCACTTGCTCCAGTCCAGGTTCCCAAACACTCATCCACGAAGCTTCATCGGACCGAGCACATCTCGGTCCTGAAACACCACCATCAGACACTGAACTATCGCAAGCTGCGCCCCCTCAGCCCACCCATGGACCCGCGGGTGCTCGGGCACTCGAACACCACCCCCCGTCCCGCTTACCTGCTACCGGCTGGCCTCGCCGTGGACAGTTCAGCCACCGCGGCGGGATCTTGTTGTGAGCCATGTCTTGGGGCCGCGCACAGCCGCCCCCTCCACCAACGCTCGCCGCGCCTCCGCCGCCGCCTCCTCGCGGTTCGCTCTGCACCCGAGGTCCGAGGCACCCGAATCCCGGCCAGCGTCCGAACCCGAGCAGCCCCGACCCGGGCTACTGTCAGCGACCGCGCGCCACTTTCATTCCGCTCAACTCTAGACTAACCCACAATGCACCGCTACTTCCGCCCCCAAAGGCCCCACCCACTTCTTTCCGAGGTCAGAGGTGAAGAAAGACAGCTCGGGGGAGGGGTGGGAAGGAGTTAACGCCCAGGAGAACTAAAGGGGCGGTCTTCCCTCGCCCCGCCCCGCGCGGGTCCCATCTCAGCCCCTTTCTTAGGGTGGTTCCACGCATGCGCTGCTGGCACAGTTTGGGGTCCCGCAGGACGACTCTTATTTTCCTTTCTAGGCAGCAAATGGAGACTCCAGAAATCGTGAAACCAAGCCTCTTTCCACACGTAGACTGGTCCGCAGATTTCATAAATGCATCCGTTTTACTAAGAAAGGGGCCTTTCCTCTGTTGTCATAGCTCAAGGGCCTGATCGCCCTTCCCCGGTCAAATTTGGCGTCCCGACAGAATCTGAGTTTGAATGGGAATTTGGAAAGTTCTTTCTGCCGTGGATTAGGGAAACCAGCTTTAGAGAAATTCTAAGGGCGAGAGACTGGAGCATCGGAAATGAGTTTCTTTTTTTCAGAGTACTTCTAGGGATCCATGAAACATCTGAAATTAATCCCAAAACATTTTTTATGAGTTTTGTCTGTACATTTCTAGAGAAAATTTTATATATTTGGGAGTCTCAGAGAGTCCATGTCTCAAAATTACTAACTAATGTGTATAATTGGCAAAGGCAGGAATCGGAGAGCAGAGTACCACTACATGGCGGTGTTCTCTGCTTTACCAAACTGTCTCTCCCTTCGAGTTAAACAGGGGTGACTGGAGGCGCTTTATAAACTATGTCCATTAGCAAGTTACCAGACTAATTTAGTTAAAGTATTACATATGAAGCTGGATGCTGGCAAGTTATAACAGCAGTTTGGTTTTAAGTACCTGTGCTATATCTGACCTGCAAGAGCTTGAGGTTTGGGAGAAGGCATCATAAAGCGTCGGTGGGAAACTGGCCCAGCAGTTCAGCCCTTGAATGCCTGGACGATCTCAGTAAGATCAGAATCCTCCCAGTAAATAGAGAGGGCCCAATGGCTGTCTCTCTTAGAGAGCCTGAGTTAGGTCATCCTGGCGATCTGCGCTGCGGTTACATCTGCTGAGACCTTTGGGGAAAAAACATCATTCCTCTGCCGACAGGACCAGATAAGCCTGTTTCCTTACAGAGCAGCAATCTGCCCAGATGATACCCTGTTCTATCTTCTGCTGGCAGGACAGAGTTGGTACCAAGCCCAGAGTGGTGCAATGTTTGATTCCCCAAATCTCCAAGGATGGAAAAGGTGAGCCTGGTCCTGGGAAAATACCTCACTTTCCCTTCCTGGGGATGACTCCCCTTGGAGACTGTCCTCCTCACACACTGTGTCACCCAGGGAGCTCAGTCCTAGGCACAGGGAGAGCTTCACAGAGGCTTCATACCAACGATGAGTGCCTGTTTTGGGTTGTAAGGCAGCAGTCTGTGCTTCATTTTTACGCCACTACCCAGTTATGCCCTCTCCATCCTTAGTGCCAACAGACCGGGAGAGCCATGTGGCTCCCTTCTGCCCACAAGAGTGGACAGAGTAGGAGAGTGGTATCAAAGTGAGCTGGGTGAGCAGGCAATTTCTCCCTCCCAGGAATCCTTTGCCAAGAGTGTTTCTGCCTATCTCACTCCTAGTCCCACCTCTCTGCTTTTCTTCAAGGGGAAAAATAGATGCCTGCAGAGGGACCAACACAACTCCTTGCTGGCTTCCTGAAACAGTCAATGCATTCTCATAAATATGTCTTGGCTTCCTCTTTACTGGCTCTTGGTGAATGAATTCTTCCATGGATCATTTCTTTTGCCCATAAGGAAAGGTGTGTAAAGGTATATAAAAATGAGATTGAATTTCCCCTGTTGACAAAAGGAAAAAAACTTTCCCTGTCCCTAAAGCATTTCTGTGAGAAAACTTACATTTGTAAATCCTTCCTCACCACAAATTGATACCTCTATAAATATTTTGAACAGCTAAATGAGTCCCTTGCCTGCTTTACAACCCAGGAACTTTTTCTTACTCCCTGGAAGCCATCTCTTTGTAAACATGAAGGAAGACAGCGCCCCCTATCTCCCTGTAACTCAGAAATAGGAAAATAATGCCAATTACCTAACACAGGTGGCCAAGCCGATTACCAAGTAAATTGAGGATGAACTTGAAAGAATGTATAACAAGTGGTGCTGCCAAGTCCTCTTACATCAGGTCTATTTATCGTTCATTTTGAGAACATGGGTGGAATGGATTGTATATATTTGGCTCTATAAGAGAAAGAGTTCTCTCTTTTTGCAGTCTCATTAGCGGGTTGTCTGTGATGTGCATCAGAGTCTGGTTTAGTTCAGTTTCTTGTAATTTTGCTTTATCTGGTTAAAGCTGGCTTCTTTCTTTTCTATGCTTGTGGAGCGAACTTTCTCTCTGTGTCTATATCTAAATTTATCTCTTCATGTGACACTAGTCATATTGGATTAGGGTGGGCATTAATCCAGGATAAACTCATCAAGATTCCATCTGCAAAGACCCTCTCTCCAAATAAAGTCTCATTCACAAGCACCAGAGGTTAGAAGTTAAACACATCCTTGGGGACAATTCAACCTGTTACACCTACTCTTATCTCTGGAGGTGTCCAGGCTTGCAGAAACACAAGATTTTTTTTTTCTTTTAAGGGCTGCACCTGTGGCATATGGAAGTTTGCAGGCTAGGGATCAAATCATACTTGCAGCCTGAGGCCTACACCACAGCCACGGCAACACTAGATCCTTAACCCACTAAGCAAGGCCATGGATCAAACCTTCATCCTCATGGACACTATGTCAGGTTCTTAACCCACTGAGCCACAACAGGAACTCCCAACACAAGTTTTCTGAATCCCAGGAATTAGGCTGCATATGTCTTCCTTTTTCAGAGAACCATTCAGTTTCTCCAGGAAGTAAGTCAGAGACTGAGACAGAGGTGTTAAAAGACCCTTCTGTGCCCCTCCCTTTTTGTGTGTACTGCTAGAAACTGAACAGGACAATATGGGGCCTCCCTGGGACAGAGCCCTCCCTCCATGTCCTCTGCTTTAGCTCCTCTCTGAAGTACCTAAATAACAATATCTGATGCACATTTCCTGAGTTGTTTTACAGGTGTTTTTAACCCTACACCATATGGAAGAAATTAACCACCTGATGACTGAGACCAACTGGAGCCTGAGGATTGAAATGTTAACCCATGTGGCACCACCCTGTTACCTCACCATCCACCAGTCAGAGAATTGTGCACGAGCTGATCACTTACCCTGTGAGTCCTCTTCCTCACATTCCCCCTTTTTTTTTTTTTTTTTTTGTCTTTTCTGGGGCCGCTCCCGGGACATATAGAAATTCCCAGGCTAGGGGTCGAATCAGAGCTGTAGCCGCCAGCCTATGCTAGAGCCACAGCAACGCAGGATCTGAACTGCGTCTGCGACCTACGCCACAGCTCATGGCAACACGGGATCCTTAACCCACAGAGCAAGGCCAGGGATCAAACCCGCAACCTCACACACGGTTCCTAGTTGGATTCGTTAACCACTGCACCACAAAGGGAACTCCCTCACATTCCCTCTAAAAAGGCCTCTTTGGGAGTTCCCCTCGTGGCTCACCTGTTACCGAATCTGACTAGGATCCATGAGGATGCGGGTGTAGGCTGGCAGCTGTAGCTCTGATTCGACCCCTAGCCTGGGAACCTCCATATGCCATGGGTGAGGCCCAAAAAAAAAAAGAAATTTTTTTTTGGTTTCAGGGGCTCTAACAACACATCTCCAAGAAAGAGGTGAAGGAAGGGGCTGGTCTCTTGTCACTGACCATCTGTTTCCTTGGCTGACACTGGTCCTTGGCAAGGCTCCCAGGGCTCCTTGGCCACCGTGTGGGGAAAGGGCAACTTTTGTGAAGCTGAAAACCCTGTAGTCAGGCCTTCTCCTTCTGGTGCACTTACAGCCATTCCTCCCCCAGATCCCCAAACTACAGTCTGGAGTAAGGCCCAATACCTTCCTCACTAAGCAGACGGTCCCAGCAGAAGGATTAAATAAGCGCATGTGGCTGGTGTAGGGAGACAAAACTGGCCACCCCAAAATGTCTCTTTGGCGTGTGGGTTACTTTAAGCTGAAAAAAATGAAGCTCGGAAGACTTAAGAAATTTGGACCTTCCCCTCACTGCCTAAAAAAGAATTTAGATAGAAGTACTATTCCCGGAGTTCCCGTCGTGGCGCAGTGGTTAACGAATCCGACTAGGAACCATGAGGTTGCGGGTTCGGTCCCTGCCCTTGCTCAGTGGGTTAAGGATCCGGCGTTGCCTTGAGCTGTGGTGTAGGTTGCAGACGCGGCTCGGATCCCGAGTTGCTGTGGCTCTGGCGTAGGCCGGTGGCTACAGCTCCGATTCAACCCCTAGCCTGGGAACCTCCATATGCCGCGGGAGCGGCCCAAGAAATAGCAACAACAACAACAGACAAAAAAAGACAAAAAAAAAGAAGAAATACTATTCCCAAATAGAGCCATCTCCAGAAATATCTGCAATGGGGAGTTCCCATTGAGACTCATCAGGTTAAGGACCCAATTAGTAGTATCCATGAGGATGCAGGCTCAATCCCTGGCCTCGCTCAGTGAGTTAAGGATCCAGTGTTGCCACAAGCTATGCTGTAGGTCGTAGATGAGGCTTGGATCCTGCGTTGCCGTGGCTGTGGTGTAGGCCGGCAGCTATAGCTCTGATTCAACCCCTAGCCAGGGAACTTCCATATGCCACAGGTGTGGCCCTAAAAAGACAGACAGACAGACAGACAGAAAAAAGAAAGGAAGGAAGGGAGGAAAGAAAGAAACATCCACAGTGAATATGGGGATGTGCAGTGAGGAAAGCTCTCTAGCGATCAGATGCACTCAGTGTCCCATGGTCTCTGCATGGCCTGGCAAGCATTTCTTTACCAAACATTTGCTTTTTTATCTCCACGTCAACTGCCTGCTCCCAACGTCTTCTTTTGTCTCTAGCTGAAGCTGGTGATAAGATTTATTAATGGTTTGGGCCATTGGGGTGAGTTACTCACTTTTCCTGGGTCTCTCCTGTGTAAACACGTTATTAAACTTTGTTTGATTCTCTCTTATTAACCTGTCTCATGTCAATTTAATTCTTAGACCAGCCAGAAGAACCTGCTGGAAAGGTAGAGGAGAATGTCTTTCTCCCCAACCCCCAGCTCGTGTCTTGAAAAATTAATTTTTTAGGGTTTGAGGACAGAATGCACAAATCACATGAGGGAAGTGATGAAATAAAATTATTTTTAAACAGGGCAAGAAAAAAATGTAACATAAGCTTTTCTCTGCCATTTGACCCCCTCCCCCTCCCCCTCCCCTAGTGTGCCTTGTGCATCGGTGTTAGTCATTAACTAGATCTCCTTAGAGGACACAGGAATACCTACTCACACACACACACACACACACACAAAGGATTTTCTCCTGGCACCAGCAAGGTGCAAGTTAACTACTTAGAAGACAACACTCCTTTCTTCATCCTATAAGAGGTCACAATGACCCACTACTAGCCTTGTTGGACTATGTAAACTGTCATGATGTCACACTAATGTATAACCCTTCATCTCAAAAACTTATATAACTGTACTTTAACCTCTGACAGGAGAACAGTCCTCGGAGCTTTCCTTTTTATGGCGGGGGGCGGGGGTGGCATGCCCGTGGCATGTGGAAGATCCCAGGCCAGGGTGTTGAACCCAAGCCATAGCAGCGATCAGAGCCGCTACAGTGACAACGCTGGGTCCTTAACCGACCGCACCACAAGGGAACTCCCTCAGGGCTTCCTGAAAGACTGTCTCCCAGATTATGATCCGAGGTTTGGCTGGAATAAAATTTTCTATTTCTTCCTTAGATTTGATTATTGATTAATTTTTCATCAACAGAAACATCAAAGAGGACTCTGGTCTTTCTGTTCCAAATTGGAAAAGTCTCCAACTCTCTAACCAGAAAAAAGAATCTTAAAGCTATTTTTTATTTATTTAAAAAAAATTTTTTTTTGTCTTTTGTCTTTTTTAGGGCCACACCCGAGGCATATGGAGGTTTCAGGCTAGGGGTCAAATCAGAGCTATAGCCGCCAGCCTACACCACAGCCACAGCAACGCCAGATCCTTAACCCACTGAGCGAGGCCAGGGATTGAACATGAAACCTCATGGCTCCTAGTCGGATTCGTTTCCACTGCACCACAACAGGAACTCCATTAAGGCTATTTTTTAAAGTCAATTGACTTTATTTTTTAAAGTTGTTTTATGTTTACAGAAGATTGAGTTCTAAGAGACACTTCCTCCCCCCAGCAGTTTCCCCATTATCATCTTACATTAGTATTGTACATTTATTTTTAAGAATCCCAAACCTATTATTTTAAGTATAACAAGCAGCACTAAAAATGTGTATATGGGATCATTTCTCCTCAATAGTGAGAAGTTGGATATTTGCATTCAAAGTAAAACTAGAATTCCCACCAATTTGTTGGTAACCAAAAAATTGAACCATATACCATGTATGGCCACTAGATGGAGCAAAACACTAGTAAATCCACCTTCCCACTGTTTTTGGTGGCCAAGAAAGTAGGTCAGTGAGTCAGGTTCTTTAATTACATTTGTCAGTGCCTATTCCAAAGGTTGAATTTGGCCCTAGTTCACCAAATTCGTAATAACAGAGGTCAGTCAGATTCTTTAATTACATTTGTCAGTGCCTATTCCAAAGGTTGAATTTGGCCCTAGTTCACCAAATTCGTAATAACAGAGGTCAGCCTAACCTTCAAGATGATTAAATAACAGTGATAGCATAGGACTTCTGCTAGGCAGCTTATGTAATTTTCTTCCCTGGAAAATATGAAAGAGGAAAAGGAAAAATAAATCACTTCTCTCTAAATATTACTGTCAAGGCATGAAGATTTTCAGAGATATAAATTACAAGCTGCTTCTGTGTGCCATAAAAAAACTTACTTCTACTGTTTAAATTATGCAGAACATTGTCTGCTTTTCCATTTGAGAAGAATAAACTTAACTTGCACAATTCTAATTTCTCAAATTTCTGATTTGAGTTAAACCTCACAGTTCTGTGAGGTAAACATTGCTATCATCTCCATCACAGATGAGGAAACAGGCTCATAGAGGTTCAGGAACTTGCTTAAGCCTCACAACTGGAACGTGTAAAACCAGGCCGTAAGGTGGTGAAGGATGCTGGCAGGAGTTGGTGGGCCAGGGATCGAACCCACACCACAGCAGTAACCAGAGCCACAGCAGTGACAACACGGGATCCTTAACCCACTGAGCCACCAGGGAACTCTGGAAACCTTGGGTCTTGTCCAAGTTCTGCCTCCCATGCCTGTTAGAATTTGAAAGAAAAAAATTGTCCTTAAAATACTGATCTTTTGTTTTCCCATTTGGAAAATGCTTAGATGGCCCCAAAGGCACTGCACCCAAAACGTAAATGCACTCAACCCCTGGAGGTCTTGTGAAAACACAGATTCTGATTCAATTAGTCTGGGGTGGACCTGAGAGTCTGCATCTCTCAGCAGTTCCCCTGGTGATGATCATGCTGCTGATTGGAGGACCGTGCCATGGTGCCTTCCTACTCTGGGGAGCTAATAACATCGGCAAGGGATGTCCCCAAACTAAGAAAGAGGCAAAACTGTTTATCTGCAACAGTGCTTGCAGCCTGAGATATTCACTGGCAGCTGTCTATTTGAAAGGAACTCTTACTTGGTATCGATCTATATTTTATGCGTCTAGATTAGTTGATCAGATCCTATTCGGAAATGAAGTCATTATTTCAGTTATCAGCCTCCAACATGTTCTTATCATTTGCTTCTCTTTTTTTTCTGTTATTATTATTGCCATCTACAGCACACCTGTCATCTCAGATAGATTCACCCCAGATTATCTACGTTAACACCTGATATGAAGCCGATGTGTTATGTCTTTGCAACATAAAACAATAATCTTTACCTAATTATATGCTGGGACACAGGTTAGGCATCCTGTTTCCCAAATAAATAACCCCTAGGTTTCTATGCCCTCTCCATACTAGAACAAGCTTTTATCCCCTTGCAGATCCCACGTGCTCTCGAGACCTGCACTTGAGACCCATTTGTCTGAGAGATTCCGCATTTACTCTATGCTTGCTTTATAATTTACAAAAGCATTTTAGTATATGTCAATTCATTTAATCCTACAAAAATGTGGTGAATTAGATAGGGGAGATGTCATTTTCGCCACTGCAGAGGAAGAGATGAAGGCTCAAAAAAGGTTGTAACAGGCAGGAACACGGGCCGGTGTCTCCTGACAAAATCCAAGTGCCTTCTGCTGCACTGCACTGCCCTGCCCACCTATGCCACTTTGTATTCAATGCGCTTGTGAGTCTATGAGCAAGAAGCATATCAACGCTATAGCTAAAGGAAGAGAAAAGGAGGTGGGGTAAGCTTGGCATCCTGTATTAGGAGAAATGAGGAGATAAGGATAGCACATTGAGACAGGTTGATGGCTAGGAAAAATCTTTAGTTTCTGCTGACATATCTCAGAACTCCAGGTTTGGTTCCTAGAGACCCATAACTTCAAAGGTCATTGACTCACTTACATGATTGCAAAGTGGATTTTGGAGGCAGGGGAGGATCCTGCAGTGTGCAGCTGCTTAATGTGAGAGCTCAGTTCCCAGACCATGGATTGAACCCAGAGTGCAATGGTAAAAGCACCGAGTCCTAACCACTAGACCACCAAGGAACTCCCCTGGAATGAATATCTTAAATTGGGCCCTAGTTTTAGGCTCAGCAGAAGAGTACTCAAGTCTTGTTCTTTCACCTTATTCCAGTGTCTACATAGTGCAGATGGTATGTGAGGAAATCTAGTGGATCAAAGATGAAGACACATTCTAGAACCAGAAAAAGTTTTCTTTCTTCTTTCTTTCTCTCTCTCTTTCCTTCTTTCCCTCTCTCTTTCCTTCCTTCCTTCCTTCTTTTCTTTCTTTTTTCTTTCTTTCTTTTTTTGCTTTTTAGGGCCACAACCACAACATATGAAAGTTCCCAGACTAGGTGTCAAATCGCAACTATAGCTGCCGGCCACGGCCACAGCAACACGGGAGCCAAGCCAAATCTGCAACCTCCACCACAGCTCATGGCAATGCCGGATCCTTAACCCACTGAGCAAGGCCAGGGATCCAACCCGAAATCTCTGGTTCCTAGTTGGGTTTGTTTCCACTGCACCACAACGGGAACTCCTGTGCTGAATAGTTTAATGCTACCCTTTTAACAGCTGGAAATTTTTCATGGAATAGCTCCAGCCACACTTCAACTTGTGAAAAAAATCATTTAGGAAACTTCTGCCTTAAAAGCAATTCATAAAAGAAATGTACAACCTGCCTGTGAGTCATCCTTCAACTACTGATATTTTCTTCACTAAGCTTCTATAATGGGGAAAAATTATCATTCCATCTAAGCTTCTGACACCTGTTATCACTTTGTAGATTGAGTAACCCTTAGAGACAAGGCCATCTACTGGCTAGACAGCCTGGAAACAGTTTCCAGACCAATCAACTCCCTGTAAATTGTTCTTAGACCAATCAACCACCTAGAAACAGAATCTGGACCAATCACTGTTTTCTAAGAACTATTTCTCCTAAAATCTGCCACGGCTGCCTTGCAAACAAAAACCAAGGACATAACACTTACGTGAATTGTTTTTATACAGACCTCCCCTGTTCGAGCCCATCTAATGACCTTTTTGACAAGTACCTGGAACTCTGTGCCCCTAAGTGGATTTTGCTCTGTACTGAATAACTGTTCAGCCACATCATATCCTTTGTGGAATGAGGTAAGGACTATGTACATTTCAGAGTATATCATTTGGTACATTATAGTGGTTTTGATGTTATTTTATGGGGTTTTTTAATTCAAACTTAAGTGGTCGTCAACCTTGGCTACACATTAGAATCACCTAAGACTTTTTAAATCCTGATGCTCAAGCTTCGCCCTAGACCAAGTAAATCAGAATTTCTGTCATCGGTACTTGTTAAAGTTCCACAGATGATTCTAGTGTGCATTTTACGTTGAAAACAATTGCTTACCTAGATCTGAACTAGATTCAAAGCTTGCCAAAGGTAAGGCAGTTTCTTGTAATTTTGCTTTATCTCATCCTGTGCAGCCTAGCACAGTTTTTTCTGCCTAAGCTAGGCAGCTGATTGATAATAAATCCACAGGGAGTTTCAGACTAATACCTGGGATTTGGAGTAAGACCAGAATTACATCATCCTCTGAGCTCAGGGAGGGAATATGGAGTGGTTCGTAAGAGCTTTTTCTTCTGTACTCAGATCTGTGTTTGAGGTCCAACTCTATCACCACCCAAATCTCTGCCCTAAAGTAAGTTAATTGTAAAAGAATTGGGGAAATAAATGAGGAAATAAAAGTATCTCTTTGAACAGGTATTGATAATGTAAGGAAAGCACTTTGCTTGGCCCTTGGTCTTAGCGAACTAAGAATAAACACAAAATGATTGAGATGACATACTTGCAAAAGTAAATCCTTCCTAAGGATGATGTGTACCACTGGTGACAGGGCTTAGAGAGTAACTGCAGTGCTGGTGTTCAAAAGGTATCCTTAGGCCTGTTATTTAACTAAACAGAAATGTAATCTGATCAACCCTCCTATCATAAAGATTTCAAGTAACACTATAGTCATGCCAATTGTCATATATGGTAAAGCAAGTCTCATTGCCTGCAAAGACTATTAAAAAAAAATTATAGATCTAGAAAAGAAAAAAAAAAAGGTAGAGAGAGTTTACAGTGCATCGCTAGCACTATGTGGGAAAACGAACCTGGCTTCCATGATGGGAGCATTTTGACCCAGCTTTTCGAGGCTTTCCTGGATTATTGGAATAAGAAAATGTGCAGACCCTCCAGAGGCAACTTGATTCTCTAGAAGAGACAGGCTCTTTTGGAAGCAGGAAATGCCAGGGGAATATCAAGCCTTACCTAATTACAGAGCCTTCTGGAATCTAGGAATTAGAACCATAGAGCAGCCTGATCTTTGGTCCTCAAGAAACCCCTCTTGGGGTTCCGATCGTTGCTCACCGGTTACGAACCTGACTAGCATCCATGAGGATGCTTGTTCCATCCGTGGCCTCACTCAGTGGGTTAAAGGAACCGGTGACAAGCTGCAGTGTAGGTGGCAGATGAGGCTCGGATCCTGCATTGCTGTGGCTGTGGATTCGACCCCTAGCCTGGGAACTTCCATATGCCATGGGTGCAGCCCTAAAAAGCAAAAAAAAAAAAAGAAAAGAAAAGAAAAAAAGAGAAGAAAAAAGAAGAAAAAGAAAAGAAAGAAAGAAAAGAGCCCCTCTCAAAACCAGTGTGTAGGAGGAAAATGTTTTCAAAATCACATTTACATTTGAATTTGTTAAGGCAGGAGTATCTCCTTTTGATTAACCTCCATTAGTCACAGTAATAATGCCAGCTCCCACGTACATGAGGTATTTCATTCCTCCAGTATCTAAAAGAAGCCTTGGAAGTAAATTAACAATAAATCTATCAATTCTCTCAAGCCCTTCAGCTACAGGCTCATGAGATTTCATTTTTGCAAGCAGGTAGTACCTGTCCCTCCTCCCAGCTAGAAGTTTCACAAATGTGTATCATTGGTTGCCGGAGTCCAGCTCCAGCAGCCAGGGTATTTCCTCCGGGGATGGACAGTGTCGACAAAGCACATGGAGACAGCCTCTTTGTCCCTTCTTTCAGGGCGCTGGACTGCTCAAATTTTATTAGCATAAGTAGCAGTTTATATACACAGCTTAATTGTAACTTACATCACAGTGCTTAGATCATATTCTCAAAGTTTAAATTTTAGACTACATGGTACAGTAGATATACAATGTGTTCTAAGAATTTTAATCAAAACTAATGGATACAATGCATCATGCAAATTATAATGGGTACAAAACATTATGTGGAAAAATCATTATATGAAAATAAGGCAATTCGGTATAAAAACGTCTTGTTACTTTTAGCAAGCGCCGCCCGTTATTGTTTTAAGCTAAACCTTAACAACTAGAAAGGTCACAAGCACAAGAATTTAACATTTACAAAAACTCATTTTTAGATTAAAGCTTGAGGTACTAACTTCAAAGCATTATGGTCAGGGGACAGTATGAGAAAATATTTTTTATATCAGAGCAACTTAATTTCATAAAACTTAAAAGCTCCCTACAAAACTTATTAAAAGCAAGATTATATTTTTCCATCGAGAATGATGTATGTCTAACCTACTCTAACCTATTGTACACTCCACAAATACCTAACTCTAAAACCTATTTTTACTTGTAACAAAACAGTGAACACTTTGTTTTTGCTTGCATTAGATCTGAATGGGGGAATTTCACCAAGGTGAAACTCTTATTATTTTATTACTGTTCCAATATTTGTTGTTCCAATTTTATTGAATCACAAAACAATATAGAAAAATAACAAGGAATAGCAAACAAATAACAGAAAAGGCTGAGTAATATGTAAATAACAGGAAAGACTGAATTTTCCAAGAAGCAATTTTATTCTTGCACTATTGTGCAAAGCCTTCATTTTATTATTGTTGTCATTGTTGTCGGGTTAGCAGGTGAGCCTCATTATTTTTAGAACTTGCCCTCGGAACTGTGCCACCGGGTAAGCCCTTTTCCCTATTTCTAAACCTGCCCTCAGAACTGTGCTGGCGGGTAGGCTTTTTTTCCTCGGTTAGGAACTCTGCCTTTGGAACTGTGCAGTCAGGCTAGTTCCCTTCCTTGGCCTCCTGTATCTCCTCGGCTCCCCTCAATTGGTCATGAGTGAAAATGGAAATTTCTCCTGCTGTGAATATACAGGGAGGGACTAAATGCATTCTAAAAACAGAAGGCGGAGTTGCCACTGTGGTGCAGCAGGTTAAGGATCCACTGTTGCTGCAGCTGTGGTATAAGTCAGAGCTGCTGCTCAGATTTGATCCCTGGCGCCAGAACTTCCATTTGCTGTGAGTGCAGCTGAAAAAGGATTAATTAATTACCTTAATTAATTAAAAACAGAAGGCCATTTTTATTATATCACCCAGGAAATAAAGCATTATTCGATGATTTCAAACTATTTTCTAAATAATGCCTTTGTGTCCTCAATGTTATTCCAGCCCCTTAACAAGTTTTTCTTGATAAAAAATACTCCTGTGGCTTGAGAAAGCTAATACAGCAGTACAGATGCATACTATATTTCCCAGGATATGGATAACATAGGCTGAAAATTATAATTTGTCATATGTATATGCTACAAATGTGATATACATTGGCAGTGTTTCATTTTCATACATTATCTAGTTGTTCCAGTCACATTCGTTGACAGGTTTGTCATTTTTCCCATTGAATTTCCCACTGTATCTTGATGACTGTAACTTTTTAGTAATTCCTCTTTTTTTTTTTTGTCTTTTTAGGGCCACGCCTGTGGCACATGAAGGCTGCCAAGCTAGGCGTCAGATCGGAGCTCTAGCTGCCGGAGCAACCCAGAATCTGAGCTGCGTCTGCGACCTACACCACAGCTCACGGTAACACCTGATCCTTAACCCACTGAGTTAGACCAGGGATCCAACCTGCGATCTCATGGTTCCTAGTTGGATTCATTTCCGTTTCTCCAGGATGGGAACTCCAGCTTTTTAACTATTCTCTGTCCTTCGATATTTCACAAGAACTTTACAATCAGCTTGTAAATGCCTTTTTAAATAATCCGGCCATGATTCTGATTGGGATGGTTTTGACTCTGTAGTTCAATTTATGGAGGGTTGACGTCATAATAATATGAAGCCTTCCCCTCATGAGTGATTTCCATCCACTTTTTTAGATCTTTAATTTCTCTTTGTATTTTTCAGTATAATTGTTTTGCACATTTTTTGTTAAATTTTTATTTCTAAGTATTTTGTTTTGATGCTTTTGTAAATGGCATTATTTTTAAAATTTCACATATGGCCCAGTAGCATAAAATATCTTGATGAATATTCAATGTGCACTTGTAAAGAATGTACTCTGCAACTATTGGGTCATCTAAATGTGTCAATTAGGTCAAGTTGGTAAGACTGTTATTCAAATCTTCTATATCCTTATTGATATTTTGTCTATTTATTCTATCATACACTGAAAGAGCAGTATTAAAAGGGCAGTATGACTGCAGGTCTATTTCTCTCGTCAATTTTTGCTTTTGCATGTGTTGAAGCTCTGTTATTCCCTGCATACATCCTTGGGATTGTTATGTTTTCTTGACTGATTGACCTTTTATTGTTGCAATATCATTCTTTGTTCCTGGAAATACTCTCTGTCTTTAAATTTGCTTGGCCTCATATATGTAAATACTAGCTTTCTGATGCTCAGTGTTTGCATCGTATAGAGAAGCAGATAGTTTGAAAATGAATGAGGGTAAAAAAAAAATCTGTCTATGTCTCTGTATTTAAGTGCATCTCTTGTAAACAGCATATGATTGAGTCTTGCTTTTCATCCAGACTGACAACACTTTTATTTTTTTTTTTAAGTAGATTTATTTATTTATTTATTTATTGTCTTTTTGCTATTTCTTGGGCCGCTCCCACGGCATATGGAGGTTCCCAGGCTAGGGGTCCAATCAGAGCTGTAGCCACCGGCCTACGCCAGAGCCACAGCAACGCGGGATCCGAGCCGCATCTGCAACCTACACCACAGCTCAAGGCAACGCCGGATCGTTAACCCACTGAGCAAGGGCAGGGACCAAACCCGCAACCTCATGGTTCCTAGTCAGATTCATTAACCACTGTGCCACAACGGGAACTCCCGAAAACACTTTTATATTTGGTGTTTTAATGTTACAGATTGATTTAAGTCGACCATCTTACTATTTGTTTTTTACTTGTCCCTCTCATCTTTGTTCCTTTTTTTTTTTTTTTTGGTTTTGGTTTTGATTTTATTTATTTGTTTACTTATTTATTTATTGTATTCCAGCTTACCTCCTCTACTGGCTTTTTAGCTACTATTTTAAAAGAGATTACTAAAGGAATTCCCTGGTGATTCATCAGGTTAAGAATCTAGCATTGTCACCACTGTGGCACAGGTTCAATACCTGGCCCAGGAACTTCTGCCTGCCAGCATGCCACAAGCACAGCCCCAAAAACAAATAAATAAGTAAATAAATAAAGTGATTACAATATACATCCTTAATGCATCACCTTCTACCTTGAATTGATATTATACCTCTTCATGTATAATGTAAGGGCCCTATGGAATGAGAATTTTTGATAAAGCCCTATCTTTTGAAACTTCAAATTTTATGTATTTATTTATCAAAACCATCAAATGGAATACTTAAGATGTTTGCATATCATTGTATCTGACTTTTACCGCAGACACAAAAAAGAACCATGAACAAATATTAAACTCTAGATAACAGTATGCATACTGAAGAGTCAAAGGATGAAGTAGAATGATGTCTCCAACTACTTTTATATGCATCAAAAAATAAGATGGATTGATGGACAGTGAGAGCACTGCCTAGATGGATAGCTATGTGACAAAGCAGAGCTAGCAAAATTCTAATGGTAGAATATAGATGATTCTTTCCATTTTTCTCTGCTTGAAAATTTGTATCATAAAATGTTGGATGAAAAAGCCCCTCCTCTAACTTGATATAAAAATTAAATTTTAATCTGTTTTGTAACATTAATTAATTATACAATGAAACCTTAAAGGCAGAAAAAAATATGCAAGGACTTCCCACTGTGACACGGTGGGTTAAGACCTGAGTGCAGCAGCTCAGAACACTGCAAAGGTACTGGTTCAATCCCCAGCCTGTGTTAAAGGGTCCGGCATTGCCATAGAAGCAGTGTAGGTCACAGCTGTGGCTCAAATTCAATACCTAGTTCAGCAATTTCCATATGCCATGGGTGGGGCCACAAAATTTTTTTCAGAATAAGAAAGAAAAAAAAAAGTATGCGCAAAAGCTGTTATGGTAATGGCCTTCTCCTCTATCCCAGTGATTCCTTGACCCTGTTAGCTCCAGACCTGGCCTGAATCCTAAATTCACCATTGTCTGCAAGACTGTACAGGATCTCACCCTTGGCTACCCTTCCAGTTTCACTGAACACCCCCCTTCTCCCTCTGCACACCAAGCACATGAAACTTTCAGTTCCCTGAATGCCCTGCAATTGAACTTGCCTGAGGCCTCAAAGCCTCCCCATAAACTGCTTCCTTGCCTGGAATGCTGCCCTCTCTAACCATCTCCTTTTGGAAAAATCATGCTCACCATTTAGGTCTCACCAGAAATACCATTTGCCCAGTGACGCAATCCCTCATCTCTCAAAGTAGGTCAGCTTCCTAACCTGGAGGAAAGCACCTCCCAGGACCTAAATTGCTCTGAAGCCAGCACGGAACCAGGGAGTTTCCTGCTCAAAGAAAGCAGGCTGTGACCTGTGTAGGTTGCTCTTAAGCAAGGTCTTTCCCTTCTCAGAATGAAGGAGGAGTATGTGTAAAAATCCCCAATTCAAAAACTGTTTTGGTTCAGAAATGATGCTTGATTGCTTTTCATCTTACATTGTAAGAAGAGAAATATGCTCATCCCCTCAGTGTCCTAAAAGCCATAAGAGAATTGTGATTGGATGTTCAACTTCTACTCTCAGGAAGCAATGCAGTGGGTCAGAACACCAGCAACACACACTGTCTGTGAGCAAAACCCCCTTGCCGCCTGCCTCCAGTCTTCCCAGCCTGCCCAATTGGCAGCTCTCCCCTGCAGAGCCGTCTGAACACATGCAGAGATCTGGAAGTGCTGCCTTTACGATAGGGATAAACCGGAGTCACAGGGACCAGTAAGCCAGTGACATCCTTGGATTGATTTTTGCCTTTTGATTCCCTGAGTTGTCCGTCTCGTTGGAAGCAAAATACATAGAGCCAGATGTGATGCTGATAAATCCAAATTTGACCAAGTTCAGAACTATATAACCCCTATCGCTCCCTGAACTTCTCCTTGTAAAACAGACTCTGTCCTTTCTACAGTATTTCTCTTCCCATTAGAATCTAAGCTCCATGAAGGCAGAAACACATCTGCCTTGCTCCCTATGGTACCTTCAGTAGGGAGTGCACAGTAAGACCTCAGTAAATATTCAGTGAAGAAAGGAATCTCTGGAAAGGTCAGGGGGAGGGATAAATTAGAAGTTTGGGATTGGAGTTCCCATCATGGCACAGCAGAAATGAATCCAACTAGGAACCATGAGGTTGCAGGTCTGATCCCTGGCCTCACTCAGTGCATTAAGGATCCGGCATTGCCATGAGCTGTGGTGTAGGTTGCAGACACGGCTCGGATCTGGTGTGGCTATGGCTGTGGTGTAGGCCCGCAGCTATAGCCTCTGATTGGACCCCTAGGCTAAGAACATCCATATGCCGTAGGTGCAGCTCTAAAAAACAAAACAAAACAGAAGTTTGGGATTAACATATACACACTACTATATGTAAAATAGATAAGCAACAAGGACCTACCATATTGCACAAGGAATGCTACTCTGTATTCCTTTTCCATATAGTTATTACAGAAATAACTATATGGGAAAGGAATTTGAAAAAGAATGGATCTATACATATGAATCACTTTGCTATGCACCTGAAATTAACACAACATTGTGAATCAATAAAAATATGTCAATAAAAATAAAAATTAGGGAGTTCCCTGGTGGTCTAGTGGTTAGGATTCAGGGCTTTCACCATTTTGAACTAGGGTTCAAACCCTGGTCTGGGAAATGAGACCCCACGTCAAGCTGCTGCACATGCAGCAAAAAAATTAAATAAATGAAAAATAAAATTAAAGGAAGCTCTGTCTCTTTTTCATTATAATACCATTTTGTATGTTACTCCTACATGCCATCTTAGTGTGTGCATTATACATAGCATTCATTTATTCTTTCTTTCATGTAATCATTAACTGACATTTATACAATAGCCACTAAGCACCAAGGAAGCAATATGCAAATATTAGTATTACAGATTCTCTACCCTTAAGAAGCTCATAATCCATAAGGAGCCCACAGACTAGCAAAGAAACTGCCACCATCCGAAGAGAAATTGCCACAACAGAGGGCAGGAAGAGAAAAACAGATGTGAGAGGTGAAATAGCAATGAGGCACTTTCTCTCCTATCGAAGTAGCAGACATAGAAATAAAGAGTAATAGTCAACCCCTTTTGTTTCTTCCTAACAGAATTCCAGTTTGTCTTTGGGTATTCACATCTCAACCACGTGGTCTGGTGACTCAAAGAAAGCTAACTGCATCCTCCTATCCAAAGGCTGATTCCAAATAAATCATCCATTTAGTGAGACTGGTTCAAGAATCCAAGTTTAAGCCAGGTTTAAAGTTAGAATTATACAGTAGAAAATTGACAGAACCCTGTAAACCAACTATAATGGAAAAATAAAAATCATTTTTAAAAGTAAATTAGAAATAAAGTTAGAATTAGATTTCCCCGGGAACTATTCTATGTCCAGGAAAAAGCACATGACCTAAAAAGCATATGGCCCAGTTGGATTGAAAAGTGGACCTGTATCCATCTTTAGGGAAGCATTTCTCCCGGTCATGACACAAGCAAGGAAGCCGATGGCCCCAGCCTGTGATGTGAGGGGACCCTGAGGACAGAGTCAGCCCACGGAGGGAGGGGCAAAATTGCAGATGTAAGTACAGAAAAATAAGGTGGAAACTCAAATTATAGCCTGCCTGGAGCCTGCCCTACTTCTGTGCTTCCTCTTATAGCAGTGATTACCATACATTGCTTGTGTTTAAGACAATCAGAGTTGGTTGTCAACTTGGATCCAAAAGTATCCTCACTGATGGAGTTCCTGTCTTGGCACAGCAGAAACTAGGAACCATGAGGTTTGGGGTTTGATCCCTGGTCTTGCTCAGTGGGTTAAGGATCCAGTGTTGCTGTGAGCTGTGGTATAGATCACAGACAAGGCTTGGATCTGGCGTTGCCGTGACTCTGGCGTGGGCGGGCAGCGACAGCTCCGATTTGACCTCTAGCCTGAGAACCTCCATATACCGTGGGTGCGGCCCTAAAAAGACAAAAAGAAAAAAAGTATCCTAACTGAGAAAGCAAAGGCATTGTGAAATTGTGTAATAATATGGGGAAATGTTTATGCTAATACTACCAGCCCCCCAAAAGTAGACACCAAATAACGCATACGTAGTGATTACAACAATATTTTTAAATCTATGATAACAGTTATAAAAATACTAAAAATGATTGTATTTGTATAAGTATGCTATTGAGGACTAATTTTCAGATTTGACAGTTTTCTGTAGTGAGTATATGTTACTGCTATAATGGAAAAATGTATGAAGATTTAGTGGAAACATAGAGCGATGAATGCCTAACTCTATCCAGAGAAGTCTAATCAAGCTTTCTGAGGAAGTGATATGAGCTGACAATGTCAGCAGTCATTCACCAGAGGAAAAAAGAGAGGCAATTCTAGGTCACACTCACTTCCTTTGTCAATTTTGGGCAAATAAGTTAACTCCTAACCGCCTCAGTGTCCTCATTTTAATTTTGTTTTGTTTTTATTTTGTTTTGTTTGTTTTTTGGTTTTTTGTTTGTTTGTTTGCTTGCCTGTACCCATGGCATATGGAAGTTCTCCAGCCAGGGATCAAACCGGTGCCACAGCAGCAACTGGGGCTGATGCAGAGATGACCCCAGATCCTTAACCCTCTGCACCATAAGGGAACTCCTCAGTGTCCTCATTTTAAACTAGGGGTGATGTGACCTGCCTCACAGAGATTGGGGGGGGGGGCAGAACTTTATTTTTTTAATTTTTGCTGTTTTTTTTTTTTAGGGCTGCACTGAGGCATATGGACGTTCCCAGGCTAGGGGTCCAATCGGAGCTGTAGCTGCCAGCCTCCACCAGAGCCACAGCAACGCGGGATCCAAGCCGCATCTGCAACCTGCACCACAGCTCACGGCACCACTGGATCCTTAACCCACTGAGCGAGGCCAGGGATCAGACCCACAACCTCATGGTTCCTAGTCAGATTCATTTCTGCTGTGCCACAACGGGAACTCCTAAAAAAAAATTTTAAGTATAGTTGATATACAATGTTTCAGGTGTACAGCAAAGTGATTTGGTTATACATGTATACACATATATCTATATATAGATATAGGTATATATAGGTGTGTGTCTATTCTTTTTCAGAGTCTCTTTCATTTTAGACTATCATAAGATATGGAATATAGTCCCCTGTGCTATACAGTAGAACCTTGCTGTTTCTCTATTTTATATATGGTAGTGTATATCTGTTAATCCCAAACTCCTAATTTATCCCCCCACCCCTGACCTCACCGAGTTTTGGTTGGTGATGATGATGATGATGATGGAGTTTGTTATGTCAGCGGCAGAGTCATGAACTGGATCAGACTCATGGCTGGGTCGGGAATATTTGAATATTTGAATCTGTTGGAGCACCAGGCCCATGGCAGAGCTGGAGCAGTAGCCAGATCATGTTGTTCTGTGGGGCCTTGTATGTTCTGTGGGGCGTAGAGCTTCCAATAAGCTTGAAGCCTTATCCTGTTTGGAAATGTCAGATTCAGATGTCACTGGATACGGTTCTTGGAGTCCACCGGTGCCCACTGTGGTTGCTTAGAAAGGTACTGAGCCTGCTCCATACCATCTCTAATACCACCCTGAGGAAAGGCAGAGGCAAATATCCACAGGGCAGGGTGCATCCCTACCAAGAGAAAATGAATTCATAGTTTGCCCCAGCAGGCTAGCAAAACACAGAATAGCTATCAGCCTCTGAGAACAACTGGGAGAGGCCATTCTGAGAGAGGCTGGGTGGCCCCTTCTCAAAGGACTTTGGTACAGCAGTGCATCAGCATAGGATGCCTTTATGGGAACTTGAGGACAAGGAAAGCTTGGCTTTCCCTTAGCGAGGATGCTGCCAAGTCCCATGTTTTGTTAAGTATAGCATTTGCCAGATTGGAAATTATACATTTTGCCTGTGGTGTTTACAGCATCTTTCACACCTCCATCACCCTTTTAAACATCGTGTTACTTGCCAAGGAATTTGCTTTTCTCCTGTAGGCCAGTGGTTCTTCCCTCTTTTTGAGCCACAGACCTGCCCAAGAATGTAATGAAGGCTACACACCCTCTCTGAAGAAGCAGGCATATTCACGTCACATACCTGAATATCTTCAGAGGGTTCCTGGCCTCTGGTGTGTTTATCTGCCTGATGTCTGTGGACCATGGGTTAAGGACCTCCACTGCACAGAAGGCAGAGAATGGGGCGCCTTGGAAGGGTTTTAAGCATGGGAGTGACCAATTATTCCAGCAGTAATGCAGAAATAGATTGGAAGGTAGATGGAATAAAGATGACACTGAAGGCAGGAAAACCACGTATGAGGCCACCGCAAAAGTCCAAAGGCCTGAACTGTAGCAAAAGAGAGAAGGTGACAGCTTGGAGAGGAAGCATATACAATCTTTGGCATCAGCTATGTGGAGGGTGGGTAAGGATGGGTTTGGGGAGTCCTCATTTACCTTCAGTTACGGTTGAAGATTTGGGACGCCAGTAGAGTCAGTTCTAAGCTACAAAACCCAAGGGTCTCCACATACTGTGTCCCCCACAAGAACAGCAACTCCAAATTTCCAATCTTGCAGGTGCTTATGATCTAAAATATTTTAAAAATGGGAGTTCCCGTCGTGGTGCAGTGGTTAACGAATCTGACTAGGAACCGTGAGGTTGCGGGTTCGATCCCTGCCCTTGCTCAGTTGGTTAACGATCCGGCGTTGCCGTGAGCTGTGGTGTAGGTTGCAGATGCAGCTCGGATCCCGCGTTGCTGTGGCTCTGGTATAGGCCGGTGGCTACAGCTCCGATTGGACCCCTAGCCTGGGAACCTCCATATGCTGCAGGAGCGGCCCAAGAAATAGCAAAAAAAAAAAAAAAAAAAAAAAAAAAAAGACCAAAATAAATAAATAAATAAATAAAATAAAATATTTAAAAAATGAAAATAACACAGAATAACTACTGAAAGCTCTGTTCCTCTGGACAGATCCTCCATCATATATCTCCTGTATCAACTTAAAAATAATAATAAAAATAGGACCAATTTCTCAGGAAGCATCATTTTGTATTCTAACAGAAATCTAGTCTTTGGATAATGTTAGTGGAAGTAGCCACCTAGAGACAATCAATTTTTAAAAGAATGTAGAGTATTTCTAAAAAGATTTATTACCGATATGGATTTTCTTTTTTAACTTAATGACTCACCAGCAAAATAGAATTGGAAGGCTCTGTACTGGCTGAGATTGCCAAAGTTAGTCCCTGATTTATTCCCCTGGATATAATTTGGAGAAACTGCTGTGCAAATCTGAATACTGTAAACCTGTAAACTATGAATCTTTTCAAATCTGCTTTTCCTATTGATGGTACCTAAGGCTTGAGAACAGAGTCACGAATGGAGTTGGGGAGGGGAACATGGGCTCTTTACTGGGCTGAACCTCTGTCCCAAAACTTCTACCGAACCTTCGTTTGGAGGCTCAGCTGCAGATTCAGTAGGAATGAAAGCAAGGCAGGTGGACCTAACTTTCTGACCGTGATTACAAGAACAGATGCCTTTAGGTTGGGTAAATATTTCTGGAGTTCCTGAATTTATCACAAGGAAGGGAATCTGAAAAGGAAAGTCATTCTTGAGTTAAATGCATCATTATAGGGAGTTCTCATTGTGGCTCAGTGGTAACAAACCCAACTAGTATCCATGAGGATATAGGTTCAATCCCTGGCCTTGATCAGTGAGTTAAAGGATCGGCATTGCCCTGAGCTGGGGTGTAGGTCAAAGATGTGGCTCGGGTCCCAAGTTGCTATGGCTGTGGCATGTGGCTGTGGTGTAGGCGAGCCGCTACAGCTCCGATTCAACCCCTAGCCTGGGAATTTCCATATGCTGTGGGTGTGGCCCTAAAAAGACCAAAAAAAAAAAAAAGTATCACTGTAGAATGTGATGCGTATTGTGAAGGTCATGTGCATGATGCTGAGATCATGTCTAATGGGGAATTGACTTGGTCTAGGAATGTTGGAGGAATTTTTTTGAGGTGTCTCTGTTATCTATTGTTCCACAAAAAACTACTCCAAAATGTAGTGACTTAACAATCTTAGAGTTTCCCTGGTAGCCTAGCAGTTAAGGATCCAGTGTTCTCACTGCTGTGGCTCAGGTCACTGCTGTGACATGGGTTCAATCCTTGGTCTGGGAAGTACCTCTTGGCCAAACAACAACAGCAATCTCAAAGAAGAGAGATTTACTTGCTCACAGTTTTGTAGCTGGCACCAAGCTCAGCTGAAACATTCCCCTGCTGGTCTTGTCAGGGGTCACTGGAGTGACTGCATTCAGCTGGCACACAGGCTGGGACACAGTAAGATTCTCTCATGTACTCTCTCCATTTGGTCTCTCCAGCAGGGAATGCAGACCTTTGATATGTTGTCCCAAGTCTTACAAGAGCACAAAAGCAGAAGCTGCTAGCTTTTCTAAGGCTTAGGCTTGGAACTGGCACAGCCCCACTAGGTGCTGAATTTTATAGGTTACAGCAGTCACAGCAGCAACTCAGTCCAGGGGAGGCAACTGCACAAGGACAGGAACACTGGAAGGTGTAATTCATCAGGGGCCACACAGGTAACAAAGTACCAGCCTGACATTAGTCAGAGAGCTGGAAGGTGAGTGGGAGTTAACTGGGCAAAGAGGATGAAAGACTATTTCAGTCAGGAGCAATGGTATGTGCAAAGCAATTATGGCAGAGGACACAGACGCTTCCAAGTGACAGAGGAAGCCAGTGGGGTTGGAGAACAGAAACCAAGTGGAAAGTGGTTGCAGGCAGGAAAGGGCCGGACCATGCCATGCCCTTGTACCCCTTGGGAGCCGGCTGTGGGCAAGTGATAAAATACCAAGGAAAACTGGCTTAAGCAAAAATAAAAACAAAAACAAATAAGCCAACAAAAACAAAAAAAGAAAGAGAATTTATTTGTTCATGTTCCTGAACCACTAGGGCTCAGGTGATATCACCAGGATTTATCTACCTCCATTTCTTAGCTCTGCCTACCTCTTGGTTGCCTTTGCTTTCAGACAGCTTCTAAAGCTCCAGATTTAAGTCCTAAAGAAAAGAGAGCTCCTTTCTCTCTCTGACTGAACAGTCAGCCAATGTTCTACAATGATATCAGAATAGGTCTGGGGCTCAATGGGAAGCAGACGCACACTCCAGTTGGGCTAATTTAAAAAGAATTCATTTACAAAAGGACTATTTCTGTGCTGCACTGGAGCTACTTCATAACAACTTACAAAAGCCAGTTCAGCATTTCCTGCCAACTCTGTATTCAGTGACAATGTTGGTAACTTGAAATGGGCCATGATGGGAATATTTACACCATAGCAATTGGCAAGTGCTATGAATTCAGGCTCTCCTCCCACCTGCTATTTACCAGCCCTGCTATTTACCAGCACACCACAAGAGTATTTTTGAAGGTGTGGGAGAGGTGTAGGGATCCTGCAAGGACCCAGGGCTACTAGCAGTAGAGGTCCAAATGAACAAGGGGAAAAAGAGGTTACCAGAATCCAGGAGAGAGGAGCAGTTACCTTCAGTTAAAGGACACCAGCCCTTTGAAGGGTATCACAGGAAAGGAGCTGGAAGATAAATATCCTGACCTTATTTTCTATACCAAAGAGGGGAACATTGTTTTGTAGCTTCTGGAAAGAAAATGCTAAAATGACATAATCAATTGTTAAATCAATTCATGTTATTAGAATGCAGAGCAGTTAACTGCCTAGTTATTTGCCTAATGCCAAAAAGTACAGTGCTAGTTATAAAAAGTCCCCATCTTTTTCTTGCTGGAAACTCCCATGGGCAGACAGTTCAGGGCATCAGTGCCATTCTTGTCACAGACTTCCTCCTTCCACTGGTTTCAGATTCACTTCTATATATAAGCTTAAGAATTGGCACTGATACGCAAATTTAGTATATGACAAAATGGTGTTTAAAAACATTAGAAAGAAAGATAAAGTGTTCAATAAATAGCATTGGGTTAATTAGTTATTTGGAAAAGAAAATAAATAAGACAAAATCAGATCCCTACCTTATACCAAGATCATAGGTTCATAATCTTGGCAGGAGTGAAAGGTTTTAATGAAACACAAAAAGCAAAAAAAAAAAAATTTTTTTTTTTGTTGTTGTTTTAGGGCCGCACCCAAGGCACATGGAGATTCCCAGACTAGGGTTCTAACCAGAGCTGAAGCTGCTGGCTTATGCCACAGTCACAGCAATGTGGGATCTGAGCCGCATCTGCGACCCACACCACAGCTCACAGCAACACTGGATCCTTAACCCACTGAGCAAGGCCAGGGATTGAACCCACCTCCTCATGGATGATAGTCAGGTTCACTAACCACTGAGCTACGATGGGAACTCCCACAAAAAGCAAAAATTATAAAAGTGATAACTAGATGGGAAAAGTTTGTATGTGTAGCTAAATATGGATATAAATATTTGCATAGATATTCATCAAACAAAATATGTATACAGAGTTACTAGAGATCAAAAATAAGAAGGTGGAGTTCTCATTGTGCCTCAGCAGGTTGCAAACCCAACATTATCTCCATGAGGATGCGGGTTCAATCCCTAGCCTGGCTCAGTGGGTTAAGGATCCGGTGTTGCTGCAAACTGCAGCATAGCTCACAGATGTGGCTCGGATCCATTGTTGCCATGGCTGTGGTGTAGGCTGGCCTCTTAGCCTGGGAACTTCCACATGCTGCAGGTGTAGCCATAAAAAGAGAAAAATAAAAAATAAAAAAATTTAAAAGACAATCACTCACATAGAAAAAAAGGGGGAAAGAATATGAGCAGACACTTCTGTGAACAGATATTCAAGTTAGTAATTATAGCCTCATAAATCCACTTTCCACCAACTTTTCTTAATTTAAAAGCTTGTTATATCAAGTGTTGTGTCAGTTATATATGTATATATGTCAAGGTGTAGGGGGTTGGGTAGTCTCATTCACTGCCAGAGGGAGTATAACTGTTATGGCCACTTCAGCAGCAATTTGACAGGTACTTATAAATCAAAATGCACGCATTTATAGTCTAGCTATCCTAGTTCTCAGTGTCTACCCACAAGAAATATTCAGACATACCCACAAGGAGACATCTGCGAGTATGTTCACTTCTGCATTGGTTGCAAAATGAAAACCTGGAAATAACCTAAATGTCCATCAGTCAGCAAATGCTAAAAAAAAAAAGTACGGTTTATCCATACTGTGGATACTATATGGCAGCTAAAAAGAATGAGGCCAACTCATATGGACTGGCATGGAAAGCCCTCAATAGTGAAAAAAGCAAGATACAGAATGAAATACAGTATGACAAAAGAAAAGCAAAAAACACAAATGGAAACCCAGGCAAAATGCAAAAATATACATATTTCTAAAAGGAAAGGGCCTGGAAGAATGAGTGGTTATTAATCTCTGAGGAGGGTAAAAGGATTGGAGTTATTTATCAAGAGAGAGTATAACTTTATCTGTAATATTTGATTTTTTTGTAATGGGAATGTTACCTCTTGTATAACCAAAACTTTTCAAAAATATTGTCTTTAAATGCCATGTTCTGTCTTTTTGTGAACAGTTTTATTGTGCTATGATTCATATACCTGTATAATTCATCCATTTAAACTGTACAATTCTGGAGTTCCCTGGTGGCTCAGTGGGTTAAGGATCTGGTGTTGCCTCTGCTGGTGACAGAGCTTCCACATGCTGCAGGCATGGCCGAAAAAGTAAAGTAATTAAATAAACTGTGCAATTCAATGGTTTTTTTTTTTTAGTATATTCATTAGAATCATCACTATTATATAATTTCAGAAAATTTCATCACCTCAAAAAGAAATAGCCACTTCCTGTCCATCACCCCTCCCTCCAACCCTTGGCAACCACTATCTCTATAGATTTCCTTTTCCTAGACACTTGATAGAAATAGAATCATGCAATATGTGTATTTGTGTGTGCGTGACTGGCTTCATTCACTTTGTGTAATGTTTTTAAGGTTCATCCATATGGTAACATGTATCAACAGGTAACATGCAATTATGTAATGTTCCATTATATGGATATACCACTTTCTGCTTATCCATGCATCAGTTGATAGACATTTAGGTTGTTTCCACGTTTTTGGCCACTATAATTAATGCTGCTGTGAACATCTGTGTACAACTTTCTCTGTGGGTATTCACTTTTGTTTCTCTTGGGTATACACCGAGAAGTGAAATTGCTAGATCATGTGATAACTCTTAACATGATGAGAAGGTACCAGGCTGTTTTTCAAAGCGACTGTACCATTTTACATTCCCAGCACATGATTTGTCTTCTGCAAATTGTACTGTGGGGTAGGTTATGAGAGGCAGTGGGTGATTCCCTTCTTTTAAAATACCTCAAAAAAAAAAAAAAAAAAAGCTTATGGGAGTTCCTGTGTGGGTTAAGTATCAGCAGTGTCACTGTGCAGATCAGGTCACTGCAGTGGAGTAGGTTTGATCCCCAGCCCAGGAACTTCTGCATGCCATGGGCACAACCAGAAGAAAAAAAATTTTAACTTATGTATATATGTGTATATATACATAATATATTATAAAAACATGTATATTATAGATATATGATTTACAGTAAAGAGCAAAACCCTTAGATGCAGACCATGTTAGGAAGTCCCCCTGGGCTGAGGAGGGGAGGAGAGGGTAACACCTAGAATCTGGCAGAGTCATTGGCTAGTCCGAAAGGGTAAGGGCAAAGACTCCAGCAAGGCACTCTATCTGCAGGATGGAGGTGATAACTTGGTACCAGGAGTCCTGTTTCTCTGCTTTATGGGGCTCTACAAAGTATGGAATCAGGAGGGCCTGCAGCACCAGAAAGATGATTAGAAACAAGGTGCATGTTCAGGGGACAGGGACTGCTGAGAATCAGAACCAGATGCAAGGGTTGGCCGAGCCAGTTTTGACAGCGGGTCAGCCAGCGTTCAAGGCTAAGCTCTGGTCCCTGCACCGCAGCCTGCAGGATATCTGGCACAGGAGCCATGCATGCCATTATGGTAGGTCAGGCATGATGGCAGCTGTGTGGCTCTTAGACACCAGGCATGCTAGCACTAGAGGGCATTTCTGGACTGCCTAGTGGGGATGAAATGGAGCAGAACTCTGGGGGCCCTTCTGGGTACAAAAGCCCCTCAGTGCCCCTCATTTCTTATTTGGAGGAAAAGGCTTCAGTCTCCTAGGCCTTCCCTGAGTTTCGAAGAGCAGACTCAAGCAGTTACTAATTCAAGAAATGAGGGAATGCAGAAACAAAGGTAAAGCAGTCCAGCAGGGAAAGTAAAAATAGTTTAAACAACAACTCAGTGAAAAAAAACAAAGTCCTATTTCCTCTTCCTAGAGGGACTTAATGTTAACAGTTGAATACATATCATTGAGTGGTTATGCAGCAACTAAGGCCCCCACCCAGGTAGAGGATGGTAACTACTCACTAGGACCTCAGACTGGTAGGAACTAGAAGATTGATTGATAATTGAGGTTCCTGGAACACCTCCCTGTTACCTCACCACCAACCAATCAGAAGAAAGTCATGTGCTCTGCAGACATCACTCCAAATGCTGCCTTTAAAAACTCTTCCCCGGAGTTCCTGTCGTGGCTCAGTGGTTAACGAACCCGAATAGCATCCATGAGGACGTGGGTTCCATCCCTGGCCTTGCTCAGTGGGTTAAAGATCCCGCATTGTCGTGAACTGTGGTGTCGGTTGCAGACATGGCCCAGATTTGGCACTGCTGTGGGTGTGGTGTAGGCCAGCAGCTATAGCTCCAATTAGACCCCTAGCCTGGGAACCTCCATATGCCAAGGTGCAGCCCTAAAAAGACAAAAGACAAAAAAAATAAATAAAAAATAAAAAGTACCTTTAAAATAAATAAATAAAAATAAAATAAAATAAAAACTCTTCCCTAAAAGTAATTGAGGAATTCAGATATTTTGAGCAAGGGCCACCCATTCTCGCGTGACCTTTGTAACAAACTTTTCTCTGCTCCAAACTTCAATATTTCAGTTTGTTTGGCCACTGTACATCAAGCACATAAACTTGGGTTTGACAATAGAATAGTTGGGTCATTTTTTGTTTGTTTGTTTTTGTTTGTTTTTTGGTCTTTTTGCCATTTCTTGGGCCACTCCTGTGGCATATGGAGGTTCCCAGGCTAGGGGTCGAACCGGAGCTGTGGCCACCAGCCTACACCAGAGCCACAGCAACGCAGGATCTGAGCCACATCTGCGACCTACACCACAGCTCATGGCAACGCCAGATCCTTAACCCACTGAGCAAGGCCAGGGATGGAACCCGCAACCTCATGCTTCCTAGTTGGATTTGCTAACCACGACAGGAACTCCCTGGGTCATTTAAATATACCAAGCCATAGATTTTCTGTGACCTAGACAGTATAACAATACCAGAATCTGCACAGCAGGAAGAGAAGGGCTGGAGTAGGCAGAGGCCAATAGTATATAGTGTTGCAATGACAAATTTCAAAGTTTCCCCCACTCTAGTTCATTCATTCACAACCTAGTGGGGAGGCTTGCCCAAGTGTTGTCAAAACCAAGTTCATGTGCCCAGTGCACAGTGAGGCCAAACAGTGAAATGTCAGAGCAGGGAAAGGTTTACTGCAGGCCAAGGAGAATGGGCAGCCCTTGTTCAAAAGACCTGAACTCCCCGAAGGTTTTCAGGTAAGAAGTTTGTTTGTTTTGCTTTTTAGAGCCACACTCCAGGCATATGGAGGTTCCCGGGCAAGGGGTCTGATGGGAGCTACAGCTGCCAGTCTATACTACACCCACAGCCATGTGGGATCCGAGCCGAGTCTGCAACCTACACCACAGCTCAAGGCAATGCCGGATCCTTAATCCACTGAACGAGGCCAGGAATCAAACCCGAAACCTCATGGTTCCCAGTCAGATTTGTTTCCCCTGCACCACGATGGGAACTCCCAGGTAAGAATTTTTAAAGCCAAAATTTGGGATGGAGGCTACCAGGTGTGTGACCTTCTTCTGATTGGTTGGAGGTGAGGTAACAGGGCGGGGCTCCAGGAAGGCTGTGCTTAGCTAGAAGCTCCCATCCTCCACCTGGGTGGGGGGCCCTTAATTCCTGTGGAAGAACTGAAAGATATATTGTTTTGTTTCTCCCTTGAGGAGAACTAGAACTCCGCTTTATAGCTGCACTATTGTTTGGCTGCTTTTCCTTTGTTTCTGCATTCCCTCACTTCCTTGATTAGTAACTGTTTGAATGTGCCCTTTGGAACTCAGTGATGGTCTAGGAGGCCAAAGCCTTTTTCCCACAAACAAGAAACAGGGGGCATGGAGGTGGCTTAGCACCAGGAGGGCCTTACAGTGTCCTGTTCAGTTTCACAAGGATTGTTATTCTCCCAGAATGTCTCAGAACATTTCTAAATTACTATTTATAACTTAATATGAATGACATAGGGAGTTCCTGCTGTGGCACAATGGGTTGGGGATCCAGTGTTGTCTCTGTGGCAGCACAGGTTTGATCCCTGGCCTGGTGCAGTGGGTTAAGGATCCAGGGTTGCCACGATTGTGGCATGGGTCAAAGCGGCAGCTTGGATTCAATCCCTGGCCCCTGGGAGCTTCCATGTGCTGTGGATGTGGCCATAAAATTAAAAGAAAAAAAAAAAAAAGAAGAAGAAGAATGACATGGCCCTTGAGAACATGACAAAAACTGTTCAGAATGAACTAGGTCCAAGGTGGCAGAAGATCTGACTTCCAGTGGACCTTAAGCCTTGTTTTGCGCTGCTGTAACACATTAGCATATGCTAAACGACATGCCCACAGGTACCTTGACTGTTCTGAGGCCAACCATAAAAGGCCAAAAAGTGGCCCAAATCCTGGAAATCCCCACCCCTTCCCTGAAATGGTTGGAACAATCTTCCCACTCATTAGCCTATGAAATTACCCAGCTCATAAAATCTAACCACCCCATAGTTTAGGGCCCCTCTCCTTTTGAGATGGACCACACTCTATGGAGTGTGTTTTATTCTCAGTAAAACCACCTTTCACTTTGCCTCTTGCTGAATTCCTCCCGCAGTAAACTTGACTTCAGTAAGTCCCCAGACCGGGTGTGTGAGTTCAATTAATAGACAGTGGGTTTCTGCTGTGGCACAGTGGGTTAAGTATCCAGCACTGCTGCAGCTGTGGCATAGGTTGCAGCTGAAGCTCAGATTCAATCCTCGGCCCAGGAACTTCCATATGCTATGAGTGTGGCCAAAGAAGAAAAAAGAAAAAAAGATGGTGAGCTCCAGTCCCAGCCTGTGGCTTTGAAACTGACAGCACTATTAGCCTGAACCTAGTCAGAACCCAGATTGGGACTTGAACCCACTCTTTTTAAATTAGAATCACTTACTCCATGTCTGGACTTACTGAGGTTCAAGTTCTCGGTGCCTCAGTGCAGA
Source organism: Phacochoerus africanus (assembly GCF_016906955.1). Taxonomy (NCBI): domain Eukaryota; kingdom Metazoa; phylum Chordata; class Mammalia; order Artiodactyla; family Suidae; genus Phacochoerus; species Phacochoerus africanus. The sequence continues at coordinate 57,026,080 of NC_062545.1, forward strand.
AGGAATTCAGTGAGAGACAAAGTGATAAGCAAGAAATAAATATATTAAGATTGGAAGCTTGTGAGAAATGCAAGGACTAGGGGTGGGAAAAGACCGCCTCTTCCTCTTTCTTCAAGTAGAACTCCTCCTTGGTATCTGGTAAGAGAGTATTTGACCTTATAAGGTCAGACTAGGACTGTCATTGTGCTTACTAAATCAGCAGAGGGGTGGCCCTTAAACTCCTGCCCTTGGTCTGAATCTGAATGCAAGCCTCACCCCACCCCCTACCCAATGACCTTAGGCATATCTTGCACCTCCACTAATCAAGCAAGCCTGCCTCATTGTTCTGATGGTCCTCTTGAACAATTATTAATTTACAGTAATCACCCAAGATTCCCTAGGTTTCCCTCTCTATATATGGTCCTTTACTGGGGTTTCCACAACTACCTGTATAACTACCCTACTCCATCCCAATGAAGTTCAAGTCCCAATCTTACTTTTGGCTGGGTTCAAATCCCATCTGAGTTTCAGTTTGGTCTTTTATTTCCACCAGCTACTGTAGTATTACATGCCCTAAAAAACAATATGCACAATAATTTCCATATTTCTGTGGTCATTATTCTCTCTGCAGTTACTTTTTTTTTTTTGTCTTTTCACCTTTTCTAGGGCCACTCCTGCGGCATATGGAGGTTCCCAGGCTAGGGGTCGAATCAGAGCCAGAGCCAAAGCAATGCGGGATCCGAGCCACGTCTGCAACCTACACCACAGCTCACGGCAATGCCGGATCCTTAACCCACTGAGCAAGGCGGGGGGATTGAACCTGCGCCCTCATGGTTCCTAGTCAGATTCTTTAACCACTGCGCCATGACAGGAACTCCTGTGATTTTTTTTTTTTTTTTAACCAGATAAGTTTGAGTAAGTCATGTTAAAAAGATTAAAATGGGAGTTCCTGTCTTGGCTCAGAGGTTAATGCATCTGACTAGCATCCATGAAGATGCAGCTTCGATCCCTGGCCTTGCTCAGTGGGTTGAGGATCCAGTGTTGCTGTGAGCTGTGGTGTAGGCCAGCAGCTACAGCTCCAATTTGACCCCTAGCCTGGGAACCTCCATATGCCCCGGGATTGGCCCTAAAAAAAAACCAACAAAAAAATGAAAATGTACATAAGAAAATAAATCATTTGCATATAGTAAACAGCACTAAAGCCATCCATTCTATTCAATCCAAAAATTTAGTTGACTAGGCTGTTTATATGTGTAATTCAGAAGCATTCCAAAGGAGATAATCCAAACGGTGAGATTTTTATTTTTCTTCTCTTCATATTCCACTCAAGGGCACTGTGTATTTTAACTGGGGCAGGTAAATTTTACAGATGTAAAATTGTGAGAAGCCGTAAGTGGAAAACCTGAGTTAACGGACATCTTCTAATGTATTTAGCAATGATTTGTGCCTCTTTGAGATACTTCAGGCAGCTGCTGGCTGGCTTAACCCCTAATCCAGCTCTGCCTGAAGTATTTACATTTTTGGTAGGCACAGCCTTTCAGAGTAATGAATTCTATATTTTAATGCATGCTATACAAGAGGTATTTCCTTTTATTTTTATTGGAAGGACTGTCAGGCTTCAAGGAAAGCTACCTATTTCTGTATTTTTAGATTTGAGAAAATAATCCATGATTATTCTTCATGAATTTAAGACCCTTTGTGGTTACTTCAGACCCACCTGGATAACCCAGGATACTCTTCCAGCTCAAGATCCTTTTTTTTTTTTTCTCTTTAGGGCTGCCACTGGGGCATATGGAAGTTCCCAGGCTAGGGGTGGGATCAGAGTGCAGCTACCCGATCTATGCCACAGCCACAGCAACGCTGGATCCAAGCCGCATCTACAACATACACCACATCTCACAGCAACGCCGGATCATTAACCCACTGAGCAAGGTCAGGGATTGAACCTGCATCCTCGTGGATACTAGTTGGGTTCGTTTGTTTGTTACCGCTGAGCCAGGACAGGAACTCCCTCAAGATCCTTAATTTATCACATCTGTGAATTCCCTTTACTATGTAAGATAAAATACATAGTGTTATTAAATGATTTGCCCTACATTCCAGCTGGCCAGCAGAGGAGTCAGGATTCAAATGAAGGTGTCTGCCCAGAGCCTTTGCTCCAAAGCACTGTGCTGTAAGAAAAATGAAGGCAAAGGGCATTCCAGGACAAGAAAACAGTGTATTAAGATGCTCAGAAGCCCGAAAGAGGACAGAACCTGCAAGTTATAACTGGGGTGACGAGGTGAAGGGAAGAATGATGGAAGATAAGGATGGGAAGGGAGAAAGGGATTTGAGGTGATGGACTCCATGGGGGGTGGGGGGGATTTTTTTTCTGTCAATAATTGTGAAGCATTAAAAGACATTAGAAAGGAGAATAGGAGTTCCCGCCATGGCGCAGTGGTTAACGAATCTGACTAGGAACCATGAGGTTGCGGGTTCAATCCCTGGCCTTGCTCAGTGGGTTAAGGATCCGGCATTGCCGTGAGCTGTGGTGTAGGTTGCAGACATGGCTCGGATCCCGCGTTGCTGTGGCTCTGGCGTAGGCCGGTGGCTACAGCTCTGATTAGACCTCTATCTAGCCTGGGAACCTCCATATGCTGCAGGATCGGCCCAAGAAATGGCAAAAGACAAAAAAAAAAAAAAAAAAGAAAGAAAGGAGAATAACCTAATTTGCTGGCTGTTTAAGAACAGTAACCCGGTGGCAGCCTTTTGGAAGAAAATTACAGGGGTGTGAATTTAGCAACAAAAGAGACCTACTGTGAGGTTATTGTAGAGATCCAGATAAGAGATGATGGAAACTTGGAGTTTCCTGGCAGCCTAGCTGTTAAGGATTCAGATTTGTCACTGCTGTGGCTTGGGTTGGTTCCTGGCCAGGGAACTTCCTCCTGCTGAGGGCACGGCCAAAACAAACAAAATAAAGATGACGGGAGACTGAACCAGAGCCTGGGAGTGGAGAGCAGGGCCGGTCTGAGGAGTCAAAGTCGAAGGAGAGGCAGAATCAACTGGGTCTTGCTGACAGTATCAGTATGGGCGTGAGAGCTCAAGAGGGCTGAATAAGCATATCTCAAGTTGCTGGTGCGAGATGAATTGTAGAAACTTCACATAGTAGACTATATGGGAAGCCCTCTGTTACAGTAATTGAGGGTTTTCCACCCTTTGAGAAACTGCACTTAATATGATGCCAAGAGACAACCCCACACAGTGGTCAGCCAGTAACTAGGGTCCAGCAGCCTGATCACAGGGTCCCAACTTCATTATCACCTGGGCTGATCCTGTTACCACAACCTAATGGAGCTGAAAACAGTGGTGCCAACAAACTTAACTGCCCACCAATCATGACACAGTCCAAAGCTTCGTCATCTTTCTCTGTGACTAAGTAGATGTTCGAAGACAGCTTCAGAAAAGAGTACAGCCTTTTTCCTCTCACCAGGGAGGGTGTAGGTTCCCTGTGGTTATCAGACAAATGCTACATGAAATAGGGAGCAAAGTCCAAGTTTATAATAAAGTGCTAACTTGTGAAGTACATTCCATTCAGAGGAACATGGTATAATTTTGTCTCTCCTAGAAGAGCTAGGAGATATTCATTCTTTTTTTTTTTTGGTCTTTTTTTGCCTTTTCTAGGGCTGCTCCTGCAGCATATGGAGGTTCCCAGGCTAAGAGTCTAATTGGAGCTGTAGCCACCGACCTACGCCAGAGCCACGGCAGCACGGGATCCGAGCTGCATCTGCAACCTACACCACAGCTCATGGCAATGCCGGATCCTTAACCCACTGAGCAAGGCCAGGGATTGAACCTGCGACCTCACAGTTCCCAGTCGGATTCGTAAACCACTGTGCCACGACGGGAACTCCAAGGAGATATTCATTCTTATCAAGAATCTCCTGCCAAACAACACCCCCAAGACGTATTGCCCCATTTTCTGGAGAAGGTAAAAGAACTTCCCTAAATCACACAGATGCCCAAGGGACAGAGCCTGGACAGAGACTCAGGAGAGGCTGAGACTCTGAGCTGGCGCTTAGGGAAGAAGGCTCAGGGGGCCTGGCGTGGACGGGCTGACAGAGCAGCAGGGACAGGAGGATCACACGAGGAGAAGCAAGGAGGCAGAACTTGGCATGTGCTGTTAATTACTCCAGAAAGCAGCCCTTCTGACTGGAGACTTTGAGTTGCCTACCACTGCTGGGTGTTTTAAGCATTTCAGTTTGGCAGCAAACACCAAACGTTTAGTAACACAGGCGTAAGCCTGGAATATTCAGTGACTTCTCACTGCCGTGAATAAGGATTACACAATCACAGCTGTGAAGAGATCATGAAACAGGGGCCCCACCTCGGTACACTTGTGTCTGAACCATTAGCTGCGGGCCTTCCAAAGTCCGTAGGAACCAGGCAAGCCACTGAGCATTCCAGATAGGGAGTTTCACTGGTCACCTTCCAGATACGCATAGCTTTATTGGTGAGAAGGATGACTAACCAGCGGGCTGATTTATATGCAAGTTTGTACTTGGCCTTTTTCCTGTCAGCAAAACTTACTCTGTCTTCTAGCTGTCTTCCTCCTTCAGTATAAAAAAATTATCACTCCCTGCAGCAAAGCACATCCAGCCAAGTGACAAGCAAAGAAAGGTTAAGGAGATAGAGGTAGACAGTGTGGGCTGGAGTGTACCAGGAAGAGCAAGAGCGCATACTGGCCAAGAAGTGTTGCAAGGAAGGAACTTTCTAGAACTTCACGCCAACTCCTTATTGTCCTGGGCAATGTTACAGTTTCACTTCTGGTTTATATTAACTAATACTAGAAACACATAATGAGTAACCTAATTTCTTTCCAGTGGATCTTCCTCTTATTAGAGCTGTACCCTGGTAGGCTGCTTAAATTAATAATTTAGTAAATCAACCCTGAGTATGACTTTGAGCTCAACCTGAATTAAATTTTTAAATATGTCATTACAATATTTAATAAATATAAATTCTGTCTTTTTTTAGGTTTTTTGAGGTATCATTTTACATTCCATGGACTTCTTAAGTGCATAATTCAATAACTTCTGGTAATACAGAGGTGTGCAACAACCTTCACCACAATAAGAACTCATTTTTGAGCTTTTTTGGGAGGGGGGGCTGTACTCAAGGCATGTAGAAGTTCCCAGGCCAGGAATCAAACCTGAGCCACATCATGACAACACTGATCCTTAACCCACTGAGCCACCAGGGAAATCCCTGAACTTATTTTTTATTGGAATTATTCAATAGAAGAAAATTTGGGGGAATAAATGATAAGCCACAGAAGTTCTGTCATACAAGTTATTAACTAAACTTTTATTGAGTTTTACTTGAGTGGCCAGAGGTCCCTGGTACCACCCTTTCAGATGCTCGTGCTTGAAGAAACAGTGTGTCCAGATACTGTGGTTTATCGTCCCAGCTCATCCTCTGGTTCCACTGTTACTTGATGTTCCCTGAAGAGAATAATCACTAAGCAGGGCAGGACTATGCCCTCTCCCTGCACTGGGTCTCATCACCATACATAGCAACCAGTGACCAAACAATTCCTCATGGCACTCATAGTGCTCTGGGGGAGCCATAAAATCAGGCATTTTCATGGCTCTTGATAGTACTTGTGAGAAGTCCCCTCATGGATCAACAATGTGAGGTATTTCTCTTTCTCTCTCTTTTTTTCTTTTTTTGTCTTTTTGTCTTTTCTAGGGCCACACCCACAGCATATAGAGGTTCCCAGGCTAGGAGTCTAATCGGAGCTGTAGCCACTGGCCTACACTACAGCCACAGCAATGTGGGATCCGAGCCACATCTGCCACCTACACCACAGCTCGTGGCAACACCGGATCCTTAACCCACTGAGCAAGGCCAGGGATCAAACCTGCAACCTCATGGTTCCTAGTTGGATTCGTTAACCACTGCGCCACAATGGGAACTCCAATGTGAGGTATTTCTATGTGTGTTTTTCAACATTCACGCCAGTTCCCTCCCACCCCCCCACCTCCATCACTATGCCTGTGACACCTAGGGCAAATCTCTTTCCAGCTTTTTCCTTTCCCTTATGGATCTCTATGAGGTTTTGGGGGAGGGGAACTGCTTTTCCTTCACAATTGAAATGGTCATTAATCCACTTCTTTGGTCAAAGACATCTTCTTTACTGTCTCCTTCTCCCCTCTCTTCACAAATTATTCCTACAGCATAGACCAAAACTTTTACTTATCAACCCCTCATACTACAAAGATATATTGTACAACATGGGGAAGATAGCCGATACCTTGTGGTAATTGTAAACGGAGTGTAACCTTTAGAAATATTAAAAAATAGGAGTTCCCTTCGTGGTACAGTGGTTAACGTATCCGAATAGGAACCATGAGGTTTCAGGTTCCATCCCTGGCCTTGCTCAGTGGGTTAAGGATCCGACATTGCTGTAAACTGTGGTGGAGGTTGCAGACACGGCTCGGTTCTGGCATTGCTGTGGCTGTGGGTTAGGCCAGCAGCTACAGCTCCGATTGGACCCCTAGCCTGGGAACCTCCACACGCCGCAGGAAGCCGCCCTAGAAAAGGCAAAAAGACCAAAAAAAAAAAAATTTTAAAAATACACTGCAAAATGATTTTTCACAAAGGAACTACCATTGCAGAATACACACACACACACAAATTACAGAAGAGGGTGAGTCTTTCGATAAAGAAGCCACTGCCACATTTCCAGCGTTGAAGAGGTTGACTAAGGAGAGAGATCACATTCATATGACTTTTATCACAGTACAATTGATCCTTACACAACACATTTGAACTGCATGGGGCCACTTATATGTGGGTTTTTTTTCCAGTAGGTATATACGACAGTACAGGTTGGTCGAATCCACAGATGTGGTCAAAAAGGGTACAGAAGGACCACTGTGCGGTTATTGAAGAGTTTCCACTGTGCAGAAGTCTGCAGCCCTAACCCCCAAGTTATTCAAAGGTCAGCTGTATATATTGTTAAAATTGTACTGGTTTATCATTTGTTCTTGTTGATAATCTCTTCCGTGCCTAATTTATAAGTTAACTTTATCATAGGTATGTATGCATAAGAAAACACATAGTGTTTCCCTTGTGGACTAGCGGTTAAGGACTTGGTGTTGTGACTGCTGTAGCTTGGGTTTGATCCCTGGCCTGGGAACTTCTGCACACAGCCAGCTCATAAGGGGGAAAAAAAAAAGAAGAAGAAGAAGAAGAAGAGAAAAAAAGGAAAAGAAAACACATAGTATATGTTGCTATGTATGGGGTTAGGGACTATTCGAAGTTCAGACATCCACTGGGGTCTTAGAATGACTCAAGGGGAGTACAAAAGTAACAAGGGGACTACTATATGGATTGAATAAGAATTCAGAAATTCCTAAACTGTGTGCAGAATCAACTCAAATATTTTATAAGTTTTTAAAAATGGAAAAGAAACAAATATGTATGAAAGGCTTACAATAAGACAAGCACTTGGCATATTTGATCTTATGTAATTTTGGCAAGTCCAAATACAAACACGCTGAAGTACCATGGCCATTTCTCTAAAAAATAGTGCTCAATATAAAAAGACCAAATAGGTGAGTTCCCTGTGGCACAGCGAGTTAAGGATCTGGCATTCCTACAGCTGTGGTGCAGCTGCAACTGTGGTGTGGGTTACTTCTACAAGCCGCAGGTGTGGCAAAACAAAAATAGAAGTCGCAGAGGAAATGTCAATTTTCTGTATGGGATCCTGAGCATATTGCTTTTATTATCATTGAAATAATCAGTGCTGAAAATATTTTTAAAAGGACTTATGTTTGATGGAAAACTAGACTTTTGATATTCATCTAGAGAAAGTAAACACCCACTTAGAAACATTTTCAAATAAGTACAACTTGTGGGTTTTTTCGATTAAAAAAAAAAAAGAAGCAGCAGCAGCAGCAGCAGCTACAGTTTCTTTCAAAGATATGTTACCCAATCTAGCTAGGTACACACATAACCCTGGTATCAATGTGTATACTTGTTTCTGTGGTTCTGTGGTTTTTGCCCTGTTACTTTGTAACCCTGTGTTTTCTAGTAAAAGTGCTTGAGAAGTATCCCTTTCTCAGACTCAAAGGCCTTCTTTCCTGCATTTCTGAGAGGGAGGGCCCACCAGCCCCAACCACACCTGCTTTCCCAAACCACCCTCCTCAGGGTTCAGAGGCTGTGGGTTGTTTTTTCGTTTGTTTGTTTTGTCTTGTCTTTTTAGGGCCATAGTCACCGAACATGGAGGTTCCCAGGCTAGGAGTCAAATCAGAGCTGTAGCTGCCAGCCTACACCACAGCCACTGCAATGCAGGATCTGAACCACATCTGCAAACTACACCACAGCTCGTGGCAACACCGGATCCTTAACCCACTGAGCAAGGCCAGGGATTGAACCAGCATCCTCATGGATACTAGTTGGACTTGTTTCCACTGCTCCATGACAGGAACTCCTGTGATTTATTTTTTAAAAACAGTCTCTCTCACGCAGATGGGTAATTTTAGAGATGGGAAATCATTCATGCCAAGGGCAGACCTTCTGAGTCCAGCCTTGCCCAGCTGCACCATGTGGTAAGGGCACCCGCCTGGACAACAGGTGATGCAGCTTCTAAGTCCAGCCCCACATGGGACCTCCAGTTTGTCACATGTTCATCTAAGGCTTTAGTGTCCCTGAGTGAAGCATGACAGGAGGCCTGTCAAGTTCTCACTGTCCCTATTCCTCTGATGAGGACATAACAGCTGGAGATGGGAAAAGTATAATGATAGATTCATCTGAGGCTGTCAGGGGAGAATAGAGTGGATGTCAAGGGTAATTCGTTGATTTCTTTAGGTGAAGAAAATTGTACATAGTGAATAAAAATCCACCTAGTCATACACAGATTTGTACTAAGGCAGTCTAGGGATGAGGAATGGCACCTTGGTACAAATGAGATTTTTTTTCTTCCATAAAACCAAATAATGGATTCAGGCACTTCTCAGAAATGCTGGTAACTAGGTTTCTTGAGAGTCATTTTCAAAGTATTTGAATCTCTTGGGCCTGGAATTAGTGGGTAATTTCTATTTCCTTTTTTTATCTTTTTATGTAGTCTCTGAATCTTCTATTAATGTGTATTAATTCTGTAATCTGAATAAGTTCTTTTTTTTTTAAGAAAGAAGTAAATGGCAGAGTTCCCGTCATGGCGCAGTGGTTAACGAATCCGACAAGGAACCATGAGGCTGCGGGTTTGATCCCTGGCCTTGCTCAGTGGGTTAAGGATCTGGCATTGCCATGAACTGTGCTGTAGGTGCAGACACGGCTCGGATCCTGCGTTGCTGTGGCTCTGGTGTAGGCCAGCAGCTACAGCTCCAATTCGACCCCTAGCCTGGGAGTCTCCATATGCCGTGGGAGTGGCCCAAGAAATGGCAAAAAGACAAAAAAAAGAAAAAAGAAAAAAGAAAAAAAGAAAAGTAAATGGCTTTAACTGTGCAAATGGAAAAGAGAAGAAGGAAAGAAAATTAAAAACTAATAATGGTGAAACTGACATTTACTAAGTGTCATGTATTATCCACTGACTAGTAACTGGCTCATACTTCCTCTCGACTCTGAATAAGCTATTATTATCCCCATCTTACATAGAAGAAAAACAAAGCAAAGAGCAGTCGTATAACTCTTCTAAAATTACAGAGCTGGTAAATGCAGTCACTGGGACTTCACCTAGAGAGTCTGGCATCAGGGCCTTTGCTATTTTATCCTGTGCTCTATTGCCTCCTAAATGGTCTAAAAATTAGGTATAGCATTGTTTAACTTTAGAGGATGGCTATTTTTACACAAACTTCATCTTATCTAGGTTTCTATTTCCTGAACACACATTAACAGAAGTTAAGTGGTTTGAAATGGTGGGAGGTCTGTGATTTAAATTTTGCCATGGATGAGAGATAGATGGGTTGAGAGTTTGTGGTTAGCAGATGCAAACTATTATACAGAGTGTGGATAAACAACAAGTCCAACTGTATAGCACAGGGAACTGTATTCAGTATGCCATGATAAACCATGATGGAAAAGAACATGAAGAGAAAAGGATGCGTATATAGACATATACATCCAGATGTATATGTATATATATGTATGTATATGCATACCTGAATCACTTTGCTTCACAAAGTGAATCACTTTTCACTTTATGCAGAAATTAACAGTTATAAATCAACTATACTTCGATAAAATTATATATACTATATATATTTATATATATGCAAATAATATACATACAAAAATTTTGTCATGGAGTTCTTGTTGTGGCTCAGATGTTAACAAATGCCACCACAAATGTCCATGAGCATGTGGGTCCAATCCCTGGCCTCACTCAATGGGTTAAGGATATGGCGTTGTCGTGAGCTGTGGTGTAGGTTGCAGACATGGATCAGATCCCGCACATTGCTGTAGCTCTGGGGTAGGCTGGTGGCCACAGCTACGATTGGATCCCTAGCCTGGGAACTTCCCTATGCTGCAGGGACAGCCCTAAAAAAAGACCCACCCAAAGAAATGTTGTCATGGTTAAACCAGAATAGGTAAGCCAGCTCTGTGTTAGGGTTAGTGTTATGGACAAACTCTGGTCTACACAGTATCCAACTAAACAAGGAGGCTATTAGACCAAGGAAGTCCTAATGCCTTAGAGCCCTAAGCAAACCCAAACCTGAGCCTATAAATGCCTCAAGGTTAAGGGAGCTGAACCTCAGGACTACCCGTCACAAATGCAAAGCAGTCTTTTCCAAATAAGGCAAGTGCTTAAGCTATGGCCAATCAAATAATTGCTTTGTTTGCTATGCTTCACGTTTTCTCTATAGATATAAAGTCTTTCCCCAGTTCTTTTGGTGGAGCGCTCCAAACCACTTCCAGTTTGGTGTTGCCTGGTTCCAAGTGATTTTTGTTTCCTTTTTTTTTTTTTTTTTTTTTGGTCTTTTTAGGGCTACACCCGGGTCATATGGAGGTTCCCAGGCTAGGGGTCTAATCGAAGCTACAGCTGCCAGCCTACACCAGAGTCACAGCAACACCAGATCCTAGCTGTGTCTGCGACCTACACCACAGCTCACGGCAATGCCAGATCCTTAACCCACTGAGTGCGGCCAGGGTTTGAACCCAAAACCTCATGATTCCTAATCGGATTCATTTCCGCTGCACCACTCCAGGAACTCCCCAAGTGATTTTTCTTAAATAAACTATTAAAATGTTTAATGGGCTGCAGTTTGTCTTTTAACAGCCGACATTCAGGTTTTGTGTAGGCACCTCAAAGTCGATAGGAGGTGATTCAAAGGGCTTGGGGAAAGTTGGGGAACATTAGGAGCTGCCAGTTAGCTTAAAAAAAATTTTTTAGGGGATTTCCCATTGTGGCTCAGCAGAAATGAACCTGACTAGTATTCATGAGGGAGGGCTTTGATCCCTGGCCCCAATCAGTGGGTTAAGTATCCAGCATTGACATGGGCTGTGGTGTATGTCGCAGATGTGATTCAGATCCCGCATTGCTGTGGCTGTGGTATAGGCCAGCAGCTTCCAGCTCCCATTCAATCCCTAGCCTGGGAGCTTCCATATGCTGTGGGTGGGGCCCTAAAAAGACAAAAATAAAATAAAATTATATATATATATATATATTTTAGAAAGGCACAATCTATCAATGGGACAAGATTCTATCAACACAGCAGTCAAGAGAAACTACACTGCCAAGGGGGCCTTATCAGCACCATCTCATTTCGTGTTAACAATGCAGTCCCTGTCCTACTCACAGCCAGGCACAGTAGCTCCTTTAGGGCTGTTGAATGTTGGGGTTTTTTTCCTCCTCTCATCTGCCACCTCCCGACTTTTCAATTGGCTCCCCTCCTGTGGCTTGATCCTTCCATTTCACTGCCTATCACATTTCAGGAAACTGGATCACAGAAGTGATTTCAGGACTCAGAACTGAGGAAAGGCCTGCAGCTCAATAGACATTAGCTGGATTAATGAATAATGACTATAGGCATGGTGCTTCTGGACAAATAAATTTACCTAGTATCCCAGGGCCAGGTGGGGGGGCGGCGGGGGGGGGGGAGGGTGCGCGGGATGGGGGGAGAGGGTGCAAGGGAGGATGCGTGGGAGGGGGGAGGGAGGAGGGAGGAGGGGGGAGGGGGGCGGGGTGGTGAGAGGATGGCAGGGAACGAAGGACACCGGACAGTAAAATGCAAGAAAGATTACTGACACCGGCCAATCAGGTTCTGATTGTGTAAGATGGGGTCTTCCGAGGTGGGAGCAGCAGCAGGGTTCATTAGAAACTGGTTATACCTGGCAAACAGACAAATGTGGGTTCAAAACCTGGCCTTGTATCTTCCTTAGTGTAGGATTTCAATTTCTTTTCTTGAGTCTCAGTCAACAGGCCTATTTAAAAGGCGTGACCTTCAGGGATGCTGTTGCTTGGGCCTGAGAAGGGCGTCTACTCAGGTTCTTCCTTGGTCCTTGTTTCACTCCCACTCTCAAGAAGAGAACCTAATCTGATGAGTTAGGGACGGGTCCACGAGAGAGAGGGGCTCTCTTCCTCTCTTCTTTGTCTTGTCTCAAGTCCAGAACGTTCCTAGCATGGAAGGAGATCCCCCCACCCCACAGCGTGCGCACACACACACACACACACACACACACACACACACACACACACGAGTTTTTTTTCTAGCCCTTTCTTCTTTTTCCCTCGGCTTTCTCTTTCCAGATGGCCTAAGTGGTGGAGAAAACAGGACCCATTTCCTTCTGGAGAAAAGACCTGTCCATCCTGTTCTCTTTTCCTTCTGGCATCTCATCAACCTCCCATCTTCAATGTGACCGACTGGTTATAGCCTCTGAGTTTAGGCTGAAAGGGAAGGAAGAATCTAATTGCATCATTATTGCCGGAGTTCCCAGCTACAGGGTTTCACATACAAGTCCAGCAACAAATAATAATAATAATAATGCAGCCAGACTGAAATTTGATCACACGTAGCTCAGACCTGCAAAGAAAATGTTGGAGATGGAGCTTAAAATTACCAATTAAAGTATCTCCCTCTTCCATGAGTTTTTGTTGAGGCTCAGTGGGTTAAGAATCTGGCTAGTACCCATGTTCCCTGGCCCTGCTCAGTGGGTTAAGGATCTGGTGTTGCCAAAAGCTGCTGTGCAGGTCACAGATGCTGCTTGGATCCCACATTGCTATGTCTGTTGTGTAGGCCTGCAGCTGCAGTTCCAATTTGACCCCTAGCCTGGGAATGTCCATATGCCACAGGTTCAGCTCTAAAAAAAGACCAAAAAAAAAAAAGTATCCTACTCTTCTAATTAAAGATAATATAGTATTATCCCAGGTAACAACTCCCTATTAGAGCTGTTTTTCTCCTTTTTTTCTGTTCCTCCTTGAGACAGTGTCTGGAGGGTGGTGCTTAGGTGACCTCATGGTGGCTTTTCTCTGAATTGTTACCAACCTGTGTTGCAAGATGCTAGTCTGGTCTTGTCTTTGTGCTGCCAGTCCTAAGATCTGCTCTTCTGGCTCCCCTTTCTCCCATACCTGTGACTGGCAGGAAATTTTCTTGCATCATATCTGTCTCCTCACCATGATGAAATCTGTAAATACCTACCTCCCAGAAACGTACTAGCAGAATGGCTCCCAGGGAATGTAATTTATGAAATGGAGGAAAACACACACAGACTCCCTATACACATAATCTCTGTCACATGGCTTTCCTTTATTATTGGCTCTTGTCTGAATATCACCTTTGGGAAACATGTGGGGAAAAGACCCTGGAATTTGAGGTAATCCCCCAAACTGCATAAAGTCAAGCTCTTATAATTTCTAGCATTGTTTCTACATATGGCTTGATTTCCCATTATGCTCTTTTATACTCTCCCACTATACACCCCAGGAGAACATTCAGGGATTTGCTGGGTTTTATACATAAGGAAAAAATAAAAATCATTATATATATGATTTTTATTTTTTCCTTATAGCTTATTTATTGTGTTCTGTCAATTTTCTACAGCAAGGTGACTCAGTTACACATACATGTATATATTCTTTTTTCTCACATTATCATGCTTCATCATAAGTGACTAGATATAGTTCCCACTGCTACACAGCAGGATCTCATTGCTTAACCATTCCAAAGATAATAGTTTGCATCTATTAACCCCAAATTCCCAGACCCTCCCACTCCCTCCCCCTCGGCAACCACGAGTCTGTTCTCCATGTCCATGATTTTTTCTGTAGAAAGGTTCATTTGTTCCATATCTTAGATTTCAGATATAGGATTTTCTCTTTTGCTTGCTGTTGTAAACCAGCATCTTAAATAGCACAAGGCACAGAGTGGGTGTTCAATAAATATTTGTTGAATGAGTGAATGGTTGATCACATCTTCTTGTCTGAATGTATTCAGTTCACCTCTTGGCAGAATCCTATTTCCCTTCTCTCCAGGTTCTTGCAGAGCAGCCTCCAGAAGGTTGAGTGCTGCCTGCAGCCAACACCAGCCTGGAGGTATTGGTTGAATCAGGGGTTCTTGGCAAGGTCCCTTGGGAAGAGCAAGAAAGAGCACAGATGGGGGCCAAGAGTGACCCTAGAGCATCAGTTCTCAAATGTTTAAATCTCAGAGACCTTTACACTTGTACAAATTGCTAAGGACTCCAAGGAGCTCTCTTGACATGGGTTAATGTCAATATTTCTTGTTAGAATTAAAACATTTAAAAATATTTGATTTTAAATGAACCGAAAAGATTATGCGATAGCATAGATACTACTTTTATTCAAAACACAGCTGTATTTTCTGAAACAAAATTTACCGAGAAGGGTGGCACTTCCTTTTGTTGGCAAGCCTCCCGCGTCTGACTTAATAGAAGGCGGCTGGATTCTCACATCTGCTTCTCGGGTCAATCTGCTGTGATATGTTTTGATTGAAATCTGGCCTCGCACATCCAGTGTAGTTGGAAAAGGGAGGCTCTTGGGGACTCCAGGCATTTCTGACCTCATTCTGAAAAGTGCTGTCCTAGAGTGACAGTTGCTGTGGGGCCAGTAAGGACCTTTTCTGTCTCAGAGCTCCAGCCCTCCAGAAACTCTGGACTCTGCTGGAAGAACAGAATCCTCCTTTCTCGCCTTCCCAGCCTCCCATTTCTTTGCTTAGGATTGCACAATTCTTTAATGATGTATAGGACAGCTGACAGCCTGGAGCAGGGATGTTATTAAATAAGACATAAATTCCCGAGGGATGGTGCTGGTCTTGGAAGAAGGGAGTGGTCTAGATAATCTAGAAAAGGGAATGAGGGAAAGAAAACACACCATCCATCATCAGTGAGAAGGTGTAGAGGTGAGGAAGTTCAGGCACACATATGAACAAAGATGACTCAGTGCCTGGGTGGAAAGAAGGAAATAAACAACCAGCCCAAAAGGCTGTGCGTGGGCGGAAGGAGCTGGTTCTTCAAGGGGGAGGAGCTGGTGTACATTGTTATATGTTTCTGCCGCTCTAGTATCTTCTTGGGCCTAGCTGGCAGGGCCACAGCCCTGTTCCTATTTGTTGGAGGAACTGATAGAAAGACAGCCAACTACCACATGGCGCTCTGAGATGAGTGAATTCTCAGCATGTTGGAGCAGCCTTGCTACCAGGAGTGGGAGGGCTTCAGGCAACACCTGTGGATAAACCTTTCCCTGTGGGCCAGCACCAGCACCTGCACCGTCTCTGTGTATCTTGCTTACCTGCTTCATGGGGGGAAGGCACAAACGGCAGCTGTCAGTGGTCCTCGATACCACCCACCTTCCATCACAAGTGGTCCAGCTCTTCCCCGAAGGATGGGTGTGTGCGTGTGGGTGGCTGTGTGCTGCTGTAACTAGAACCAAGAGCCACACCCAAGAGAATTTTAACAAACAGATAACAAGCCCAAACTTTGTACCTGGGAAACAACTCACCATCTCTACTGCACTTGGTCCTCTACTTGATTGCAACATGTTTGGGCTTATTGTTCTAGATTGGGTCCAGGTGGTCTGGGATCTTGACTACCTTGTTTAGCACAGTTATGTCCAAGTCTCCTAGAGTACTGGATATGCTGAAAACACTTAGAAAAAATTTTAAGTGAAAGTTAAGTGAATGAATGCTGGTGGTCTTACTTAATGTGTACCAAAAGCATATGCTTTTCAGATATTATGCCCTTTAATTAAACTGTTCATGTAAAGCTTGCCTTCCCAAGAAGGTATAAGCTCTCTGAAAGTAGGAAATGTCTATTTGTGAGGTCTTTTGATGTTCTACACAGCATCCTATAGCCTCCCATCTAAAAGACCCACTGACTTTTATGGTGTGAAAAGTTATATTAAAAGTTATATTAAAAGTAATATTAACTTTGTTACAGGGTAGGAACCACTAATCATTTTAAGTCCCACTAATGATTTTAGGTAGAGATAGTTATTAGCTTATGGTCTAATAATACCCCCTATTATTCAGAAAAAGTCCTAGCTAAAATGTTTGTCTTACTATCTCTCATGTAACAAAATCAGACTACATATGAAAGCGTGTGTTTAATACACCAGGTCCCTACCTGTCTTCCACCAGAGAAGCTCTACTTCTACCTGTTTAAAACTGAAAAGGTTTCACAGATCTTAACCTAAAGCAGGACAGCAGCACCTGGGAAGGAAGATGTGTTATCTTGATGAAAAAACTTGACAGATATTAAAATAACAAGATGAATAAATTTTAAAAATTAAAAATTATTTTATCGAAGTATAGTTGATTTACAGTATTATATTAGTTTCAGATGTACAACATGGTAACTCAAAATTTTATAGTGAATAAATTAAGAGAAGCCAGAGAGAGAAGTTTCCCATATGGAAACAGAAGGTTTCTGTCTCTCCAAGAACTCTCTAACATATTAGGTCAATGAATAAGTATAAACCAGGATTGAGTTTTTTGTTTTTTAATATAACAGCTTTATCAACATAAATTTGCAGGCCATAAAATTCACACTTTTATTAAAGTTTATGATTCAATGAATTTTAGTGTGTTTATAGAATTAGACAACCATCACCATTGTCTAAATTTAAAACTTTTTTTGGCTGTGCCCAAGGCATGCAGGAGTTTGGGCCAGGAATCAAACCTGAGCCACAGTAATGACGATGCTGGATCCTTAACCACTAGGCCACAGGGAACTCCTAATTTTAAAACATTTTTATCAAAACAAAAACTTTTTTTTTCCAAAAAAGAAGCCCCATACTCATTAGCAGTCCCTCCCCATTCCCTCATCCCCAAGCCCCTGTTAAATTAACCTACTTTGGAACTCCTGCCATGGCTCAGTGGGTAAAGAACCCGACTAGTATCCATGAGGATGCAGGTTAGTTCTCTGGTGTCTCTCAGTGGGTTAAGGACCTGGCATTGCCTCAAGCTGTGGCATAGGTTGCAGATGTGGCTTGGATCTGGCATTGCTGCGGCTGTGGTATAGGCTGACAGCTCCAGCTCCTATTCAACCCCTAGATTGGGAACTTCCACATGCTGCAGGTGCAGGCTTAAAAAGATGCACACACTTACACATTAACCTATTTCTATCTCTATGGACTTGCCTTTCTGGATATTTCATATAAATGGAACCATACAGTACAAAGTCTTTTGTGTCTGACTTATCTCACTGAATGTGTTTTCAAGATTCATCCACGTTATATAGCATGTGCTAGTATTTCTTTCCTTTTTAATGGCAAAATACTATTCCACTGTATGACTATACCACATCGTGGTGGTCCATTTATTATTGACATACACTCATTAAGTGACAGATATTTGGGTTTTTCCTACTTTGTAACTATTATAAATAATGCTACTATGCATATTTATGCACAAAGTTTTGTGTGTATATATTATATTCATTTTCAGATTTTGTGGGTATACACTTAATAAGAATTGATGGGTCACAAATAACTATGTTTAACATTTTGAGAAACTGACAAACTGTTTGCCAAAGCAGCTGCACCATTTTGCAATCCCACCAGCAATGTATGGGAGTTCTAATTTCTCCATGTACTCACCAACATCTTTAATTCCCTCTTATTCTACTAAGCCTGATGGATTTGAAGTGATTTCTCTTATGGCTTTTTATTTTCATTTCACTAATAACTAATGATATCGAGCTTTTTGTCATAGGCTTCTATGCTTCTTGCCCATTTGTATCTCTTCTTTGGATAAATGTCTATTCAAATCCTCTCTGCCCATTTCATTTTTTGATAATTATGTTCTCTTTGTTTTTTTCCATGTTCCTCATTTCTGTGCCCATTTTAAAGTTGGGCTTTTTGTCTTTTTATTATTGAGTTGTAAGAGTTCTTCATATATTCTGGATACAAGTCTCTTATCAGAAGCATGATTAGCAAACAATTTCTTTCTCCCATTCTGTGTATTGAGTTCTAGTCATCCTTAACTCTAGACCTCAGGAAAATCATTTCACTTTCCTCATCTCGAAAGTGGGTTCAAAAGACTCCAGGGTGCATATACACCAGGTGCCAGAGCCCGAGGAGTCTAAGACATCAAGGGATGGGGTAAGCAGAATCTTGCTTTTCCACATATGAAAGTCTGGAGAGGAGAAAAACTGTGTGTGCCAAGGAGAAGGAAATTTTGACGTTTTTGAGAACCTGGTGGCAACGGTGCTACAACTGTGTCAAAGGAATCAGGGTGGTGGACTTTAGAAAGGTAATTATACCTGACCATTAGGATGAGCTGAGCCTTCAAAGGCTGGGGTTTTTTTTTTTTTTTGGAAAAAAAACTTATTTTATGACTTCCACTTTTTTTTTTTTAATTTATTTTTGGTCTATTTTTGAGGCCACATCCACGGCATAGGGAGGTTCCCAGGCTAGAGGTCAAATCAGAGCTGTAGGCACTGACCTACTCCACAGCCATAACAACGCCAGATCCAAGCCCAATCTGCGACCTACACCACAGCTCATGGCAAAGCCAGATCCTTAACCCACCAAGTGAGGCGAGGGATCAAAACCACGTCCTCATGGATACTAGTCAGATTCATTTCGCTGCACCACGACCAGAACTCCTATGACTTCTAACTTTCGATCACTTAAAAATCATTAACTCACACAAATCAGGTCATCTTCCTGCCATCATTTCATTTTTAAAAATTTACTTTTTTTTTTTTTGTTTTGCCTTTTCTAGGGCCGCTCCCACGACATATGGAGGTTCCCAGGCTAGGGGTCCGATCAGAGCTGAGGCCGCCAGCCTACACCACAGCCATAGCAAGGCGGGATCTGAGCCACGTCTGTGACCTGCACCACAGCTTATGGCAATGCCAAATCCTTAGCCCACTGAGTGAGGCCAGGGATCAAACCCGCAACCTCATAGTTCCACTGAGCCACAACAGGAAATCCCTAAAATTTACTTTTATTTTATCCACTAGATTGTATTTAGTTCACTGAAGGTACACATTAAAATGGCTGAAATGGTAAATTTTATGCTATACATATTTTACTACAATTTTAAGAACAACACAAAATCTCAAGGAAGAGCATATTAATTTCTTGAAATTTTTAAAGCCATAGCAGAAAGCCATCAGTAGAAAGGACAAACAAGGAGTTCCCATCGTGGCACAGCAGAAATGAATCCGACTAGGAACCATGAGGTTTCGGATTCGATCCCTGGCCTTGCTCAGTGGGTTAAGGATCTGGCATTGCTGGCTGTGGTATAGGCCGGCAGCTATAGCTCCGATTTGACCCCTGGCCTGGGAACCTCCATATGCCATGGGTGTGGCACTAAAAAGCAAAATAAAATAAAAAAATAAAAAGAAAGGACAAACAAGCAAAACACAAATTGCTTGAGACCCTTTCCGCCCATCACTCAGAACCCTGTCTTGGGAATTTAGAAGAGGGTCTCCCATGGCTGATTGGCCAGGGGACAGGAAAACAGCAGCACCCTGAGAGTTACTAGGTTGTAGTGATGCACCAGAGCCCCTACTCAGGCTTGGTTAATTGTCCATGGATTCCTTGAGCTTGGCATTCTTACAATAAATCCAACTTTGGGGAGTTTCCTTGTGGCAAAGTGGGTTAAGGATCTGGTGTTGCTGCAGCTGAGGCTTAGGCTGCAACTGTAGTGTAGGTTAATCCCTGGCTCAAAAACTTCCCCATGTTAAGGGAGTAGCTAATAAATAAATAAATAAATCCAATTTTGCTTGAGTTAGCATAAGGATAACTTCTTTTCCTTGAAACCAATCATCTAATACCATATTTAAGACTTTTAACTTACTAGGTATTTTAAGACATTTAGGTAATGTAATACTACCAATTATATTAGCTTCCTAATTCTGCCCTAAAAAATTACCACAAATTTGGAGTTCTCTGGTGGTTCAGTGGGTGGAGGAGCCAGTGTTGTCACTACTGTGGCTTGGGTCACTGTTGTGGTGCAGGTTCAGTCCCTGGCCCAGGAACTTCTGCATGCCATGGGCATGGCAAAAAAAAAAAAAAAAAAAAAAAAGATTTAAAAGATTTACCACAAATTAAGTACCTTAAGACAACAGAAATGTAGTCTCTCACAATTCTGGAGACTAGAAGTCTCAAAGACAGAGTCATATTCCCTTCAAAGCTCTTGTAGGGCAACTGTCATTGGATTTAGGACCCACCTAAATAATCCAGAATGATGTCCTCATCTCAAATCTATAACTTAATAACATCTGCAAAGGTCCTCATTCCAAATAATGTAACACTTACAGGTTCTAGGGAATAGCATATGGACACATCTTTGGGGAGGCATCATTCATCCTCCTCCATCTGTATATAATGTAATACATAATAAAATGATATCACAGTGAAAGCTACACCCATTTAGAGGCCTGCTGATCCATGCTGGCAACATGTTTCAGTGTTTAGTGTTCCTGACACTGCTGAAAATGGTTTTTTTGAACTTTTCATTTGGTACTGCCCTTAAAAATTAACTCACATTTTTTAGAAAATAATGATGGCCTTGATAGAATCACCAATATCTGTACAGTGTAACTTTCACATACTTGGGGCCTCAAAACGACCCTGAAAAAAATGTAGGTAGGTCCAACTGGTTGAAGCATTTCCTTTTCTTCAGGCTAAAGCTAGTGCCTTGTTTTCCTTCTTTCCTCACTCTCTTTCTTTCTGTCTTTCTGTCTTTCTTACTTTGTAGTTTCTTTTTAGGGCAGCCCTACACTCTCATACCTCTGTGCCTTTGCTTTAACTGTGAAATCCTATCTAAGATTAAAAACCCTGTTTTGTTTTGTTTTTTGTCTTTTTGCCTTGAGCGGCCCATGGAGGTTCCCAAGCTAGGGGTCTAATTGGAACTGTAGCCTCTGGCCTATGCCACAGCCACAGCATTGTCGGATCTGAGCCTTGTCTGCAACCTACACCACAGCTCACGGCAACGCCGGATCCTTAACCCATTGAACAAGGCTAGGGATCGAACCCACAACCTCATGGTTCCTAGTCGGATTCGTTAACCACTGAGCCATGACGGGAACTCCAAAAACCCTGCTATTTCTTTAAAAGTAAAATAAAGAGTTCCCTCATGCAGGTTAAGGATCCAGCACATTGTAACCACTGTGGCTCTAGCTGCTGCTGCGGCTTGGGTTGGATCCCCAGCCCAGGAACTTCTGAATACTGTGCACAAGGCCAAAAAAATTAAAATAAAATAAAAAGTAAAATAAGTATAAAGCCTAAAAATGAAACCAAACTCTCTCTGCCCACCTTTGCTTCTTGTCCACATCTCCTCCCCTCAGGCAACCTTCTAATCCTCCTATCAGTTCCTTTAATATTAAATTTCATATTTTTAAATAAAATGCTGACAATAATATATTTGGGGTTTTTTGGCTCAATCTAAGCTAATTACTTTCTACTATGAAGATGAGGTTTTAGCTCTGCTATCACCCAGACTCCATCTATAAACATATACTTACATGTATACATACATGCATATATTCTCTTCCCCCATCCTCCTAAAATAATTATTACATTGTCAGTTTGGAGTCTATTGATACTTGGTGTGGTAAAAAGCAAAAGTCAACTGAGTAAATCTGAGGATCTAATTAACTTTATTAAATGACTCATGAAACTGGCGGCATCTCATCTGGCAAACAGAACTACTCCCAAGAGTTGCGCAAAATGGAAGGTTTCTATAGGCAGAAAAAAAAAAGGGTGGGACAAGGAAGTGGGGAGAATGGATTATTTCAAGAAGATCAGCTTCCCTTAGGGACAGGCAAGGGGTCTTAGGCAGATTGCCTTACTAGTGCTGACCAGGAAACTTCAGACTTATTGGTTTAAAATCTCCTGGGAGAGGCCAAAATTGCAATTAGTTTAGGTAGTAAGTCTTGGTATGACTTAGCATAGTGACTCCATCTGGGGCCCCTTGTTTCTTTTTAACAAGTATTTACACGTAATCAGTGTTGCTATGAGTGTATTCTCCTTCTTGGGCTTTTTCTCTTTCTTTGGAATTGGTAATTGCCTTGCTCTTTCCTTGGCTTTCTTTTTCTCACATCATTTTCCATTTACCCAGCTTTATTTGTCCCCAAGCTTCTGCCAAAAGTGTACATCTCTTCTCAATTCCTTCAAATACTGAGGATTCTATCAATGTCATCTTTTCCTTGGAAATCCCCCCAAGGTCACCCATCTTCCTGCTGCAGGCTGCACTGGCTTGCTCTCTAAGCCATAGTATAGCTATCATCCTAAGCTTACCTCTCATCTTTATACTAGAAATTCCTTCCACTCCTGCCTGTGTGGGCTCTCATGCAGGTCCCACGTCTTATTCTTTTTTGGTTTCCTCTCTCTCTCTTTTTTTTTTTTTTTTCCTGTCTTTTTTCCTTTTCTGGGGCCGCTCCCGAGGCATATGGAGGTTCCCAGGCTAGGGGTCTAATCAGAGCTGTGGCTGCCAGCCTACACCAGAGCCACAGCAAAGAAGGATCCCAGCCGCGTCTGCAACCTATACCACAGCTCACGGCAACACCAGATCCTTAACCCACTGAGCAAGGGCAGGGACCGAACCCGCAACCTCATGGTTCTTAGTCGGATTCGTTAACCACTGCGCCACGACGCGAACTCCTCTGCTGTCCTATTCTTAACCCACTGAGCCACAGCAGGAACTCCTTGCCATGCTATTTTAAATTTTCAATAGTTTGGGAGTGCCCGTCCTGGCTCAGCGGTTAGGGAATCTGATTAGTATCCATGAGGACACAGTTCAATTGCTGGCCTTGCTCAGTGGGTTAAGGATCCAGCATTGCCGTGAGCTGTGGTGTAGGTCTGAAGACTCGGCCCAGATCCTGAATTGCTGTGGCTGTGATGTAGGCTGGCAGCTACAGCTCTGATTTGACCCCCAGCCTGGGAACCTCCATAAGCTGTGGCTGTGGCCCTAAAAAGAAAAAAAAAAAATTCAATAGTTTTTTTAAAATTCTATTTCTTTTTTATAGCGTCTTGTTTTTGTTTCATGGTACTATAGGCCCAACATCCCGAGGCTATTAATTTGATGAGCTTTTTATTTTATTTTTGTCTTCTTAGGGCCACACCCATGGAGGTTCCCAGGCTAGGGGTCCAATCGGAGCTGCAGCCGCTGGCCTACGCCACAGCCGCAGCAACTCGGGATATGAGCTGCGCCTGCAACGAACACCACAGCTAACGGCAATGCCAGATCCTTAACCCACTAAGCGAGGCCAGGGATCGAGTCAGAATCCTCAAGGATGCTAGTTGGGTTCCTTGACTGCTGAGCCACAACAGGAACTCCTAGATAGGCTTTTTAAAACTTTCTTCTACTCTGTGTCCTGCAAGTTCCTTTTATTCCTATTTGTTTGTTTGGAGATCCTTGCCTGACTGCTTATACTTTATGGCTCAACAACAAAAAGCCGACAGTAAACTCTGTGTGCAAGGCTAGTGGGCATCACTATGGGATGATTTGGCTGGGCTATACCTTAAGGAACCCCTGATGTCAGTATTTAAACTAATCACACTATACGCACTTGTCATACATGTGCAGAATGACTGTAACTTACAAATTAGGCCAAAATGCCACCCTCATCTCTCTCCTGAATCTCGAAAAGCTAATGACATCATTTTAGATTATAGCAATGAGTCATATTTGGCTGCAAGGCATAATCAATATCCCAGAGAAAACTTGGCAAAATATCAACATCACAGCTTCATTCTGAGCTTCCCTGTGCTTTTCTTTAGCTGCGAGCTAAACATTCTTTTGGTCTTTTTTGTATGTTTAGGAATATGAAAAAAATGATAGAACTCAGGGAATGTCAGTTTTTCTTCTTGGCTAAATCTTAAATTTCAAAGGATTAAAATAAGGACACAGTAAAGATAACTCAGGCAATGCTGATTTTTTCTGGACAAATCCTAAATCTTTCTGTATATTATAAGGACATGGAAAAATCTTCTTTCTTAAGAAAAATTAGTAGAAAAATCATGGACCAAATCTCATTTTTCTTTTTGTTTGGATTACAAACTATAGGGGGGAAAAAAAAAACCCTCTACATAGTCCCACTAAGACCCGAAAATCATAAGCATTTCTCTAAAATAAGGATTCATTTTCAAACCTTTTACCATCATGTATTTGAAAGAGCCCTAGAGTATGAAATTCTATCTTATCATGTCACCCTAAGTTCAAATACTATAAAAATGGGGGCATTGCATATTCTGCAGAAATGGAATATACCATTTTCTTCATAGAATTTTAGCTGACCAGGAGCAGGATTGAATTGACTGTTCTGGAACCTGGAAAATAAAGGAGATTTGACAGGATATGTTTCAATTCATTTTCTTTAAGTTTCTTGGAAGTAGTTTAATTACTCTTTTCTGGAAATGTCAAATGAAATAGTCAAAGATAACCAGATTGATTTAACAAATGGGTTTTCATGTTTTTTACCAAATAAGAGTAAGAACATTTTTTATACTAGGGGATCACAGGCAAGTAGAAACAACTTAATTGTTTGGGGGTTCTTTTGTTTTTGAGAGATGAAACAGAAATTTTAATTCATTTGGCTTTAAAGTGAAGAACATCAAAAACAAGACCTTAGTAAATAAAATAAAATAAAATAAAATAAAATAAAAATAAATAAATAAATAAATAAATAAATAAAATACCAAGGATGGTATTTTTCTTCCCAGATTGCCCCCTCTGGATTTTCACATTCCTGTCAAGGCTATTCCTCTCCAAATGAACCAGATTGGAAAGTCTAGGAGCCATCTCTTTTGCTTTCCCTTCTCCTCACCTCTCCTCACCCTCATGCTCCCCACCGTCTGGTCTCCCCACATATTCCAATTAGCTCACTCCTCACTCAGTCTCCCCTCTCAGGCTTTCATTCCTATCTCCACCTTCTTATCCTTTGAACCATCTGAGTCCTCAGGTGCCTCACAGATAAGTCCTTGCCATTTGCCTCACTGCTTCCAATCTATTTTCAGAGGAGTTCCAAGCTTTTTTTGCCTAAAGGGTCATATAAGTAAAGGAGTGAAATGAACTGGATGAGCACAGGCCCTATTTTAGAAGGACAGCTTCTATGCAGCTCTAGCCAATTGTGTCTTTACCAAGAATAATGAGACAGTGTGGCCAGAAATCCTACTTTACAAGAAAAAATCAGAGAGCTCCAGAGTTTCCATAAGTTCTCTCGGTTCCCTTGGATTTCTGGGAATTGTATGTCCAAGAAGAGGGATGTTTGGGGGGGCCTGGAACATAGGTCATGTGATGCACTGGGCTGGCCATGCCTCTCAAGGCTTGTCATGGCCACAGTTCCTGAACTGGTCTTACATGGTTCCTTACAGAGAAGTGCTTCACCATCCTGGCTCATCATCCTCACCAGGAGCTGCTCAGAGATCTGATCTAGTAAGAAACTTCTGTTGAACCAGCATGATGGTAATGAATCACCCAGTCATCTAAGGAGGAACAATTCAAACTGGACCAATCAGTCCCCGTCTCTGGAATTTGAACTTTATCTTATCTTTTATTTATTTTTTTAAGGGCAGTGTGTGCAGCATATGGAAGTTCCCAGGCTAGGGGTTGAATCGGAGCTACACCTGCCAGCCTACACCATAACTACAGCAATGCCAGATCCGAGATGCATCTGCAACCTACACCACAGCTCATGGAAATGCCAGATCCTTAACCCACTGAGCAAACCAGGGATAGAACCCTCATTCTCATGGATGCTAGTTGGATTCTTAACCCCCTGAGCCATGATGGGAACTCCCTGGAATTTGAACTTCAGATAAACACTGAATGAATTGGTAGTGATGGTAGAGGTAGAAATAAACAAAAAACACAAACAGAAAGTGTGTTGAGTCATGGGAATGACAGAACCTTAGAGTAAGCTAACATCTTCAAGAAGTGACAAAATAACCTAGTAACTAGGGACACACTGGATCCTGAAGAAATTTTGAGTTTCTTCATTGCATGTCTGTCAGGCACTACATGGTAATTCTTGTTCTTCCCATGAGTTCTGGGCATAAAGTTTTCCTAGGATCCTATGAGGCCTGCTATATGGTCAATCATCTTCTTTATGTCTGTGTGTGCATATCTTTCTGAGTAAAATCTCACTATGAAAAAAACCTAACAACAATGCTTTTTTTTTTTCTAAAGAGGTAACTTTCTCAACTTTGATAAATTGAAAAATGCTTGTCCCGTTTCTTTTCTGTGGCCTTCTGCTTTTCTCATCTATTTGTTTTGATGTATACAACTGTTCTGTAGTATTTATTAAGGACACCAGTTACTGAAGTAAAAGTACATCAATAAATCAATAAAAATGTGCCAATGTTTTATAGACTGCATTCTCTCACACACACAAATAGCATGAAGTTTTCAATGATTTGATCTAGAGTAGCTGCAAGTACGGCTGGGCCTGGATGTCCCAAGTTTTACAAAGAGCTTAAATCATGAGAGTGCAATAAGTCTCCAGAGTTACAAAACATCCCAGAGCAGGAATTATGCTTTACTTCCATGCTTTGAGTATTTAAGGGAAGAGAGATGAAATAAGAATGATGAGAACAGTAGAAAAAAATGAAGAGATAAAAAGGGGAAAAAGACAAAGACATCAAAGAAATGATCGGACTACTGATTACAGAAACGATGGATGACTGATGAGACACATAAGGATTATACCTGAGTACAATTGCAGTGTGGATGAGGGGTTAAAAACTGAAGAGTATGTTGGGTAGAAAACTAATTTTTTTTAAACAATTGAATAGATGTTTTAAATGATTTCATAGTGTTTTAAATTAGAATTAAAAAAATCAATGTAGACTCCTGACTTTAAAAAGAAATGTCTGGGAGTTCCCGTTGTGGCGCAGCGGATTAAGAATCCAACTAGTATCCATGAGAATGTGGGTTCGATTCCTAGCCTCGCTCAGTAGGTTAAGGATCCTGAATTGCTGCAAGCTGTGGTATAGGTCTAAACTTCAGCTTGGATCTGGCATTGCTGTGGCTGTGGCTGTGGCTGTGGCTGTGCCTATGGTGTAGGCCAGCAGCTGCATCTCTGATTTGACCCCTAGCCTAGGAACTTCTATATGCCACAGGTGTAGACCTAAGGGAAAAAAAAAAAAAGGGAGGGGGGGAGAAAAATGTCTTTTGGAGTTCCCACTGTAGCACAATGGGATGGGCTGCATCTCTGGAGTGCTGGGACACAGGTTTGATCCCTGACCCAGGCACCACAGGTTAAGGATCCTGCATTGCTGCAGTTGTGGCTCGGATCTGATCCCTGGCCTGGGAACGCCATATGATTTGGGGGTGGCCAAAAAAGAAAAAGAAAGAAAGATCTTTCAAATTTAAACACCCCCCAAAAAAAATCTAAAAGAAAAATGTACAAAAAAATTTTTTTTGCCATTAATATTTTTCTTCATTTAAAGGAACTAAGATTCCTTATAAAATAGCTCATTCTATGTTTTGGGTCAGAGAAAGGTTATAATCTAGAACATCTTCTTGTATATATAAAGCAAAAACGTTTTCTTTTTTGTGTGTGTTTTTAGGGCCGCATCCACGGCATGTGGCAGTTCCCAGGCTAGGGGTCTAACTGGAGCTATGGCCTCTGGCCTACACCACAGCCACAGCAATGCCAGATCCCAGTCGCATCCACGACCTACCCCACAGCTCACGGCAATGCCAGATCCTTAACAATCTGAGCAAGGCCAGGGATCGAACCCGCAACCTCAAGGTTCCTGGTTGGATTCATTTCCACTGCACCACAACGGGAACTCCCAAGAATGTTTTCAAAAATGCTTGTGAGTGGGAGTTCCCATCGTGGCACAGCAGAAACAAATCTGACTTGTATCCATGAGGATTCGGTTTCCATCCCTGGCCTCGCTCAGTGGGTCAGGGATCCAGCGTTGTCGTGAGCTGTGGTGTAGGTTGCAGACATAGCTTGGATCCCAAGTTGCTATGGCTGTGGTGTAGGCCAGCAGCTGTAGCTCCAATTCGACCCCTATTCTGGGAATTCCAAATGGTGCGAGTGCGGCCCTAAAAAGCCAAAAAAACCCCAAAATTTTGGAGAAGTGCTGAAGAGACAATAGAACCATCTTAAAAGGTCTTTTACCAGCCAAGATCTAAAGATTTGAGTAAAAATGGGAAAATGATTATAGATCATTGAAACTATGTTAATCTATGAAAGTCTGTAATGATTCTCCAAAGGAAAATGTTTGCAATTTAGCAATAGGTAGTTTGGCCATATAACGTGAACGTGATAATATACATATGTTAATTATTTTAAAGTTGAATAAATACAGCTAATACTATTGGTTTTACAAAAATCTAAACTATATATTAGTTCATAAAGCACAAACACACTTTTTCCCTAGTTGAGAAATTAAGAGGGATGAATGGAGGAACTGGGAATTAGCCAAGCAATCTTGGAAAAAAATATTAACCATACAAAGAACAGAAAGCCCTGCTTCACATCATTTGTCACACATAACAACCAGGTAGAAACGAGATCCAACATTTTAGTTGCAAAATGACCAAATAGAGAATTCAATGGAGTATTTCAAGATGATGATTTGCTAAATGTCCTGAGGAAGACAGAAGACAGTTAATTGAATAGCTCTCCATCCCCGTCTCATGAAAGATGAAACCTTTTAATGGTCTTATTCATTATAATTAATGAGACAAAATAAGTTTGCAAAAATGAACAGTCTAGGTCAATGAGTATATAAGAAGAAGAAACTGGGTTCTTCAAGGTGGCCAAGTGAAACAAAAACTATTTCAGAAGAGGTATTAGGTCGCATTCTATGAGTAGCAAGGACTCTTAAAGTTTCATCAACATATGAAAGGAGAGCTGGAAGTTCCCTGTAGCCTAATGGTTGGGGACTTGGCATAGTCACTGCTGTGGCTCAGATTCAATCCCTGGCCTGGGAACATCCACATATTGCCAATGCAGCCAAAAATAAATAAAAATAGAGAGACAGCCAGAAGGCACAACCAGGCCTATGACCCAACTAAGATTTAATTGGCTGAAACCTGAGCTGGTCTAAATAAAGTGCTTTTTCCTTTGGTTTCATATCTAGAATGAAGCAGTATTAAGTATTCATAATATTATTCAACCCCAGGGCTGCCACTAGTTCTTTTGGAACCTTCGTACCAATGAAAAAAAGAGATCCCTTCCTTCTAGGTTGATGGCCTTTCAGAGCAGAAGAACTGTATTTCAGCTCCTCCTCGCCCCTTTAGCCAGGCACCCTTGTGCAAAGCAGAGCCTGCTGTGGCTTCCTGTCCTTCTTAGGAAGGTTTAAGAAATAAACATGTGGTAAAATTACCACAACCCCAGAAACATATAAGTGTAGGAATGATGAAGACATTAATTTTGACCTGCAGTAATAATACTTTATAAGCAATTTAAGGGCAGTATAAATTTTGTCATTACTGTGACATTTTGTGCATATTTTGTTTGCTTTTTATTTTATTTTTTCTTTTTAGGGCCACACCCAAGGCATATGGAGGTCCCCAGGCTAGGGGTCAAATCAGAGCTACAGCTGCCGGCTTACACCACAGCCACAGAAACTTGGATCCAAGCCACGTCTTCGACCTACACCACAGCTCACAGCAATGCCAGATCCCCAACCGAGCAAGGCCAGGGATGGAACCCACATCCTCATGGATGCTAGTTGGATTCGTTTCCCCTGTGCCACGACAGAAACTCCTTGTTTGCTTTTAAATATAAACCTTATATTTAAAATGAACTTTTCAAGAGTTCCCCGGTGGCCTAGTGGGTAAGAATAAGGCATCGTCACTGCTGTGGCTCAGGTCACTGCTGTGGCACAGGTTCGATAACTTGGCCCAGACTTTCTGTATGCATGCTTCAGAAACAGCCAAAAAAGAAATTAAAAATGATTAAAAAAAAAAAAAACTTCTGGGTATGTTGATAAAATAAGGTTTGAGATCGATGCTTAAACATCAGGGAGGTAGTTCCCATTGAGGTGCAGTGGGTTAATGATCTAGCTTGTCTCTCTAGAGGTACCAGTTTTTTCCCTAGTGTGGCACTATGGGTTAAGGACCCGCATTGCTGGAACAGTGGCATAGGCCGCAGCTCTGGCTTGGATTTGATCCCTAGCTGGGGAACTTCTATGTGGCTCATGGTGGCAGAAAAAAGAAAACAAAAACAAAAACCCAGCAACAAACCATGATTACTCTCTTCCAATTGGTTAAAAAAAACAACAACCCTGGACTGCTCTCTTCCAGTGGTGCACCATCTTAGCACCTACCACCCAGGTGGCCACAGCTGCAAGGGTACCTTTTTTAAAGTACAGAATCCAGCGTCTAACCCGAGACCTACACTTCAGGTCTCAAAAGGATAAACTACATACTGCACAATAACTCCAACACTCACTTAAAAAACACATACAGATAATAATAGATGTCCTTGATCAAGGGCCCCCCTGAACTGACTACAAATTAGCAGTCCCCCGATGGGTAAATTATTCTTCAGGACAGTTGTTAGTGCCCCCAAGTAAAGTCAGATCTTAGGGCTTGGGATATGGTTTTAAAAAAGCACTGCATTAGGTGTTTGTGATTTAGTCCCTAACTCATTGTGTGACCCTTAGGCAGATTACTTTATTTTAGAGGCTTTTTTTTATATCATTTACATATCTCTATCTTATTTTAAAGGATTGGAGTAAGAATAAAATAACAGATGAAAACATTTTTTGAGAAAGCAGTAACTCTTACAAAAACAAAAGAACAAATGACCTCATTCCAGAGGTTCCATAATTTTTGCCTGCCCTTCTCCACCACCTCTTGCCAGGCCATTCTCCTCACAGCATCAATTTACAGACCTGACGATTTTCAGTTAAAGTCTCTCTAAGATCTTTAACAGCACCGAAAGTATATGATTCCCGTTAATCCACCAATCACAAGCATTTACTATGTATTATTAAGTGTTGGAAACAAACCAAAAAAAAGTAAAATCCAGCAAAATGATCAAGTCCAGCAATCAATAATGATGGAATGTAGTATTAAAAGTTTATATAAAAAATAAAATAAAAAAGGAGTTCCTGTTGTGGCTCAGTGGTTAACAAATCCGACTAGGAACCATGAGGTTGAGGGTTCGATTCCTGCTTGCTCAGTGGGTTAAGGATCCAGTGTTGCTGTGAGCTATGGTGTAGGTCGCAGATTCGGCTCAGATCTGGCGTTGCTGTGGCTCTGGTGTAGGCCAGCAGCTACAGCTCGGATTAGACCCCTAGCCTGGGAACCTCCATATGCCGAGGGAGCGGCCCTAGAAATGGCAAAAAGACAAAAAAAAAAAGTTTATATAAAGTCATTGGGAAGTGTTGTTCTGGACAGTCCCTCTATCCAACTCTATTATCAATCATAAAACATTTACCAAGCACTATAAAGCTGAAAAATATTGGTAAAAGGCTGGTAGGATACAGAGAAGTTTAATAGTATCCTAGTGTTCTAAAAACCCACAATCTAGTGTGGTAGGTAGTACAGATGATGTGAAAGCTAGTCTTTCCAGGGAGTTTCCGCTGTGGTTCAGTGGGTTACAAACCCAACTAGTATCCATGAGGATGCATGTTTGATCCCTGACCTCGCACAATGGGTTAAGGATCCAGCTCTGCCCATTATCTGTGGTGTAGGTCACAGATGCCGCTGAGATCCAATATTGCTGTGGCTGTGGTGTGGGCCTGCAGCTGCAGCTCTGACTACCACTAACCTGGGAACTTCTTGTATGCCACAGGTGGGGCCCTAAGAAGCAAAAACAAGCAAACAAAACCACGTTAGTGTTGCCAGACCTGGATTGGAGTTGACTCCGCTATTAGCTTACTGTACGACTTCTGGCAAGTAACTTTTGCTTCTCTAAACCTGTTTTCTCTCCTGTAAACTGGTGATAAAATATACAGTACCTATTCCTTAGAGTTAGTTTTGAGATTAAAATGAGGTAATTTAAGTAAAGAACAGTTGGTAGCACATAAGTGCTTGATAAATAGCCACAGTTCTTTTTGTGTCTGAGCACAGTGCGGGGAGATGATGAGAGTGGGATTCTTATCAACACAAGAGCTAGCAAAGCATACTGCAATGTTGCAGAGCTGTTTCACTTTCTTCCTTTGAGACACAAGCCTCTTCCTCTTCCTCCTCCTCAGTATTAGGCACTTTTTTGCTGTCCCAAAGTCCCATGGATTTATACAGAACTTACTATACATTAAGCGTCCAATTTCAATGAGTAAGTCACTCCCTTCTTACTCCAACTACCACAGCTATTGAGCAGCGTTTCTCACCCGATTTAAAAAAAAAAAAGTGAGCCACACTTCATCAAATGTAATTTAAACGTGGACTGCTTTTCTTTCCGACTACAAAGAATGAACTCCTGCAATGTACTTTGAAATGTTAAAAAAAAAAAAAAAGCCAATGGTAATAATGCTATTACATTCGGCTTGAAAATACTACTTCCCCAAGGTCAGTGGCCGAGGAGGCACCCACTGGCCTGACGCTACCGGATTTTTTCACTCCCTGCCTCCCGCCCTTATCCCAACCCCACCCCTAGATTTAGCCGAGCTCTAGCTGTCTGACCAAAGCCTTCAGGGAGAGGCGCAGGGGTGAGAAACAAGAAGAGCGGGGGAGGTGGGGCAGGTGCGGCTGAAACGGAACTTCATTGTTCGCGGGACCGACTCTTCCCGAAAGAGCCCGTTGGCAGCGCCTGCGCAGTGCTCGCTCTTTGTGCCCGGCTGCAGCAAGGGGGTTGTTTGTGTGTGTCTCTCGGAGGCGGTGGAGGAGGAGCCGGAGGGGCGTGGCCTCCCAGGTCGCATTCTTATTGGGCTCTCACAGGGAGGTGGGCGGGCACAGGGCGGAGTTTCTGATAACAACACTCCGAGCGGAGGCTGAGGGTATTTGTTGCTGCGCCGCCACCGCCCGAACCATGGTCCGCGCTTCTCACGGGCTTACCTAGCAGCAGCCTTCGCCGCCCTGTGATCTCTGGTCGCACTTCCTTCTTCTACTCCTGCTGATCCGCTATGACCGTCGTTTCTGTCCCCCAGCGGGAGCCGCTTGTTCTGGGCAGCCGCCTGGCGCCCATGGGCTTTTCCGCCCGCGGTTACTTCGGGGCCCTCCCGATGGTGAGCACGGCTCCGCCGCCTTTACCCCGGATCCCGGACCCCAGGGCGCTGCCCCCCACCCTCTTTCTCCCTCACTTTTTAGGGGGAGACGGTCCCTGTCTGACCCCTCAGCCTCGCGCCCCAGCGCCTCTGCCCAACTGCAGCCTCGCTTCAACGGGGGGCACCCCTCGCGCAGCACCAAAGAAGCGGCGAAAGAAGAAGGTGCGGGCCAGCCCGTCGGGGCAGCTTCCCAGCCGCTTCCACCAGTACCAGCAGCACCGGCCGAGCCTGGAAGGCGTGCGGAGCCCCGCGACGGGCCACAGCGGAGAGCAGCAAGTCCCGGACCAGGCCGCCGCCTGGGCCTCGGCTCCTGCAACCGCAACCCGAACTGAAGAAGCGAGCCCTTTCCTTGGCCCGCGGCCGCCCGCGGCGCCCGGCCAGCCCTCGTTCAGAAGAGAGGTGAGGGCCGCGAGGGGAACGTGGGGACCGTTGGCACTCCGGCCCCAAGACGGCCGGACCCGGGACCGGAGGCTTGGGGCCCTGCGCTGAGTGGCCGGGAAGGAGGGGCCGGGGTGAGGGGCGGCTGTTTACTCGGGAGGGAAGTTTCCGTGACGCCCGCTCTGTTCTTGCTGGGGGGAGAAGGGGGAGGGGGAGGCCTGCGCTGGCCCTGCTGATTGGCTGCGAGGAGCCGGCCAATGAGAGGAGCCGCTGCGCCCCGGCAACAGCCCGGATTTAGAAAGCTGGCGGCGTTCCAGGGGGTTTCGGCGTTCGGGGCGCGAGGGGGAGCGAGACGGCCCGCGGGAGGCTGACGTCAGCGCGCGCTACGTGCGGAGCGCTCCGGCGCTCATGAAGGAGGCTAGCGGGTGAGGGGTGTGGGCCTGCCAGCGGCTTCCCGACAGATGGTAGTGCCGAGGCGAGGGGGAACGCGCGTAGACCCTCTCGGCGTGGGGCTCGTTGGGGGCCGCCCGCCCCCGGTTGGTCTTATGCAGAGTTGTGAGGTGCCCTATGGGTGGCGCTGCTCCTCGTCGGGCCGACCTACTTGGCTGTACTTTTCAACTTTGAAAGTTGGCAGGTGCGACGGCAGAGTTGTTCCCTCTTTGAAGCGATCAGTTCTGTGTGCTAGCCTATCAGATGAGCGGAATTTATTGTTTAACCATTCCACTGTGTACTGTACTGGGATTTTTTCAGTGGAAGGTAGTTTTATTACCTGTGCCCAGAACGATGAACTTTTCGAAAAAAAAGTTAACAGTTGAACGGACGTTGTACTGCCCACTTGCTATTGGACTAGAATAAAATTGATTATAATTTACGGTAAGAAATCGCTGAAATGACTTGAAGTAACTTTTAAATTAAAACTTTCATAATAGTGAAAATAAGTTACTGACAGTGGTTGAAGGACTGTCGTTCTGAGATTTGCAGCTTATCTAGTTGCGATCTTAGAAAAAATTAAATTTATCCACGGTGACTCCTTAAATTATTATAGGTTCCTTTCAGTTCCAGGGTTTTTCTGAAATATTTGTGATAATCTAAAAGGGAGTTTTTGTACTTGTTTACTAGTTAAGATTTCTTTTTCAGAACAGTGTTAAAACCAGGGAGTTCTGTCAGCACTTACCCTTGTTAACGTGGATGTTACCTTGTGCTTCGCTTTCTGTAGTTGTGTCCTGCTTCCCTACCGCAATATGTGTTGAAAGGGCAGTGATCTAATAGATTACCTTATTTTTCCATCCCATCCCCTCATAGCTTCCCGTAAGGATCACTTGAGTTAGAAAAGTCGTTGGAATTAATGCAGTAAAGTTGTTGAAGCAGTTATTAAATTAGAAAGGAGGGGGCAAGCAGAAACTGTTTTCTTCTATGTATTATGTGTATAACTGGACAAGATGATAAAAGGTGGTATTTTAGTATTTATATTTCCGAAAAAATTTTTTTCAGAAACTGGGAGATAATTTTTGTGTATGTACTTAGTAACCATTATCAAAATACTTCCTCACTAGCTCTTGCTAATCAAATTTTTATTCTGAAATAATCTTTAGTACCGATCTTAAAAGGTGAATTGTGTCTCTATTATAGTTTTTCATCAACCAAAGCATTTGAAAATTTTTCCCTTGGCAATATCCTACTGTAAAAATGCTGATATTTGTTTAGGAAGAGGTCAGCATACATGTTTGAAAGATTACTTCTCTGTATAGAAAGGTGGACTTGGTTACTTTGGGGTTTTTTTGTCTTTAACATTTTAGAATCAGCTCTTACACTGCATACTGGTAACATTGATGATGAACTATTTTTAGTGGTAAAATTAGATACGTGCATATTTGGACATCCAATGATAAGTGCCACAAGCACATTTAATCAAGACATTGAACTAAAGTCCAGGGGGATTTTTTTAAAGAAAATATATTAGATAAATGGTGAGGTTCATGTCTGATTTTATCATGAGACTATATTCACTTTTATATTCCTTGTCTTTGTAGGTTTTAAAATCAAAGATGGGAAAATCGGAGAAAATTGCCATTCCCCACGGCCAGCTTGTTCATGGTATACACTTGTGTGAACAACCAAAGATAAACAGACAGAAAAGCAAATATAACTTACCACTAACCAAGATCACCTCTGCAAAAAGAAATGAAAATAACTTTTGGCAGGATTCTGTTTCATCTGATATAATTCAGAAGCAGGAAAAAAAGCCTTTAAAAAATTCTGAGAACATTAAACATAAGCATTTGAAGAAATCAGCATTTCTAACTGAAATGAGTCAAAAGGAAAATTATGCTGGGGCAAAATTTAGTGATCCACCTTCTCCTAGTGTTCTTCCAAAGCCTCCTAGTCACTGGATGGGAAGCACCATTGAAAATTCCAACCAAAATAGGGAGCTGATGGCAGTGCACTTAAAAACTCTCCTAAAAGTTCAAACTTAGATCTCACATTTCAGTATGTATGTAAAACATAGTTTTTCTAAAATCCCTGGACTCTTGAAAAGTGGTACAGAAATGGAAGGTTGCCTTGTTGGCAACATAAAAGGGCAAAAGATGAGTTTTAAAAATTACAAACAGCTTGTATTATATTTTATATTTTGTAAATACTGTATACCATGTATTATCTGTATATTGTTCATACTTGAGAGGTACATTATAGTTTTGTTATGGAAGTATGTATTTTGCTCTGCCCAAATGGCAGGTGTTTTGTATATATACAATGGAGAAATTTTTAGTGTGCTAAGGCACATGGAAGACCAATTTATTTGCACAAGATACTGAGAGATTTTTTTTCAAGAAACAGCTGTTGAATCTCAAGGTGAAGATCTAAATGTGAACAGTTTACTAATGCACTACTGAATTTTAAATCCGTGGCACAATCATTGTAAACATGGGTTTATCTGTGTTTCTCTAAATTGATTTCTGCCTTCTAATCTGTAATTACTGGAAAACTCCTATTCCCATTTTTACCAAACTTAATTTCTGGTTTTTGGTTTGTATCCACTTAAATTTCAAATTTTAATGCCAACAAAATCGGTTGTGATCAAATTCTAAAATAATAATAATTTGGCCCCCCCCTCAACTAGTCTTGACTCTTTGTGTGTGTGATTTTTTTCATGTCTGAATGTGTGACTAGGAGATTTTAACATTCCACTTTACTAGCTAAATGTCTATACTAATTTGTACAATCTCCCTCTAAAATTTAGGGCTTCCAGTAATTTAACACTACCTCTAAGGGGAGGAAATATCCATCTTACGAATGGTAATAGTTGTGAAAAGTAAAGCTGATTAGCTTAGAATATGTTTTTATATATCAGCTGTTTCGCAAAGTACCTTATCATTTGACTTGCCATGAAGAAAATGGCACTTGTTTGGCTTGCAAAATTCATATTAATACTGAATGGGATAACTGAATCAAGGCAAATATATTTGGTGTTAAAATAGATGGAGATTTTGGATTCTGAAGCTTGCTTGAAGTTAGGGCAGCATATGTATTTTTACTTTTAAAATATAAACTTCTGTTCAGATCGATCCCAATAAGAAATTCTAGAACACAATTTGCCCTATATAGTTTTTAGTTATGGTATGCAAAGCCAAAGTTTATTCCAAGTAATACAAAGGAAAAAAGTAATTGGTAATGAGTAATGGGTCAGTATGTAAACATGTGAAAAGGGGCCATATTTTTGATTCTGTAAGGTAATGTAGATAGAAAGGTGCTACCATCCTAGGGAAAAAATAAGGAAAGTCTTAGGTCTCAGCCTCTTGTATCATTTGTCTGACAAGATGGGAGAATGACAGTTAACTGACCTTATACTTAGAATCACTATTGACTTGATAAGCATGCCTGGATGGTATGAAGTAACCAAACTATATACTATATACTATAATAATATATGTTATACTATAAACATGCTATATAATAGGTTTTATAGTTTGAAGAGTAGTTGAATTAGACTTTAAAATGATATATTTAGTGAGAAGGTATTAGCAAATTTAAAGAATACTTTTGGTGTTAAAGCTGTCTTACTTCCTTCAGATTGCTATAACAAAATACTAGAAACTGAATAGCTTATAAACAATTTCTCAGTTCTGTAGGCTGGGAACT
Organism: Phacochoerus africanus; assembly: GCF_016906955.1. NCBI lineage: Eukaryota > Metazoa > Chordata > Mammalia > Artiodactyla > Suidae > Phacochoerus > Phacochoerus africanus. The sequence continues at coordinate 57,064,136 of NC_062545.1, forward strand.
CCAAGATCAATGCATCAGGGATTTGATGTCTAGTGAGAGCCTACTTAGAAGTTCATAAGTGGTGTCTTCTTGCTGTGTATTCACACGGAAAAAGGGGTGAGGGAGCTTTCTGGAGCCTCGTTTATAAGGGCACTAATCAATTCATGAGGGTTGCTGCTCTCATGTGCTAATGACTTCACAGAGTCTCTCTTCTGTCACCTGGGGGGTTGGATTTCAAACACAGGCGATCAGACCATAGTGCAGCTCAGTTATTCAGTCATTATTTTTCTCCTATTGAAGTCTGTACAATTTGATACTGAGTTTATTCAACTCATACCACTGATGTAGTGACAGTATTGAAAGCTGCCTTTATTTGCATTAATCTTGATGCTAAGTAAACAGGGTCCTCCTTGTAGAAAGGAGAAAAGGTAATAAAAGACCAAATTACACTATTAAAAGTTTGACAGGAGCCATTATTTTCAAACTTAAAAGTAGTTTGTAAGTTAAAATAGAAATTTGAGGTTGGTTTATAAATTTAAAGACGAGAATGTATTAGGCAAATAACCTACATTTTATCAGGACCAGCATATTCAGGTCTTTAGGCATAATTCTATGTAATTACCCCCTTTCCTTCACAAACTGTAATATAAAGCTAGGACAAATGAGGGACTTGAATGGGATCCATTAATGCTATGCTTGGGGAAAACCACTTGTATTTCTTTTGCCTAGTCCATGATCTTAAACTATTTAAAAAAGCCCACGGTATTTGCTTTCCTTACCTCCCCTCTTTAAAAGCCTAGAATCAACTTCCGGTGTTGAGAAGGAACAAAACCCGAGCTCATCCTAGTGCTTCTGCCCCTCAGGACTAGGGTCCAGAATGGACACCCACCCAAGACAAGGAAATTAGACTGGGAGGAGCTGTGGCTGTGGTGGATAAGCTTGTCTCTGATACCCTGTCCTTCAGTTCCCAGCATGTTCTCAAATGAAAGCATTTATTTTTGTCTTTCTAGGGCTGCACCGGTGGCATATAGAGGATCCCAGGCTAGGGATTGAATCGGCTATGGCTGCTGGCCCATACCAGATACAAGCCAAGTCTTCGACCTACACCACAGCTTATGGCAACACCGGATCCTTTAACCTACTGAGCCAGGCCAGGGATCAAACCCACTTCCTCATGGATACTAGTCAGGTTTGTTACCACTGAACCACAAGGGGAACTCCCAATCAAATAAAAGCATTTGGCTATCTCAGGGAAGGTTAAGGCTGTCCTAATTCAGTCTCAGACCTCTGCCCTACTCCTGGTTCTTCCAGAAGCAGTGCTGAGGAAAGAACCATGCTTATTAAATGGTTTGAGATTACCCAAAAAAAGCAGAGGATGTGTATGGAGAGGGGAGCCTGGTTTTGTGATTAAAGAGGACTTCAGTAGACAGTATAAAGGCAGATAAATTTTGAATGGGGACGTTAAGCAATCAGTTCTGGAAAGGAAGGGAAGCAGTTTGAAGATGTAAAGGAACTTCTGTTTGATACTGGCATTTTGTACTAGTCTCCACTCCTGCTCACATAAATGCAAATAACTTTCTTACAAATAATTGGGAAATCTCATTTTAGGAGTTAAGGCCATTGCTTGTAAATTCCCCCAATTGTTAAGGTCACCAATTTTAGCCTTTTAAAACAATGTGTTGTAAATATTACTACTAATGGGTTGGCTCAGATGAGTTCTGACATTTCTACCAAACTCAACAGTCTTTGATTCCAGGAAATGGCTCATTTATGCACAAGTCTGCACAAGTTTGATATATTTCTGCATATGATTATAAAAACCCTAACTAATACAGAGTCCATATCTTGGATAAATTTGCCTCAGTCACCTCTCCCTGTTTGCAATATCTGTTCTTTTGTGTGATTTTTAAGCAGCATGTCTACAATTTAATGTGCAGGGGCTTAAGTGTGAAGTATATTCGGGAGTAGTTGACTCTTCAACAACTGTGCAGGTCTATTTTTACATGGATTTTTTAAAAACAGTAAATACTACAGATCCACAATTGAATCCTAGGATGTGGAAACTTGGATGTGGAGAATCACCAATATGGACAGCAACTATAATTTATATGTGTATTTTCAACTGTAAGGGGTTGGTACCCCCAACCCCTAAGCTATTCAAGGGTCAGCTGTACAAGGATAATTGGCAGAGCTGAAAGTTAAAGTGTCACAGGTAAAAGTACAAGCTGCATTTCCCTTTCCCCACAATGTCTTTAGAGGAGGTAAAAAACGAAAGTCAAGTCATTGTCTCTCCCAGCAGGTGGTGACAAATTCTGGTGAGCAGGGATAGTCTAGTTGGTAATGGGACACGTTAGAAGTAGTACGGAGTGGGGCCTTAAAATACTGAGTAGTATTCGAATGCAAAGAAGAGTTGAATAATTGTCAGAGGTAAAAAATTTTAGCAGTATTATGAAAAGGTAGGAGTTAAGGCTGTCCTAGTAGTTCAAGAGAAGTACAAAGAAGGAAGATTGAAGGTATTGAACAGTATTGGGGTAATTAAAATGAAGGGCTTTATTGAACAGTATTGGGGTAATTAAAATGAAGGGCTTTATTGAACAGTATTGGGATAATTAAAATGAAGGGCTTTGAATGTCCTGCTGAAGAGTTTCAACTTTATTCTATAAGCATAGCCGATTCATCAAAGGATTATGAGCAAGGTAATGAGATTCCCTTGGCTTCAAAAAGAAAACAAATGAAAATATGGAGAATAATTTGGAAAAGGGAAAGCTTGAGACATGAAAGCCCCTTCTGTAGTTTAAAAGAGAAAAGACCTTAAAGGACATTATCAGAAGAAATACAGAGTCATGGACTTATTTGGGAGATGTTTTAGAGGTTGAATTAAGAACTGAACAAGTGGAGTTCCCATTGTGGCTCAGTGGTTAACCAACCTGACTAACATCCATGAGGACGCAGGTTTGATCCCTGGCCTTGATCAGTGGGTTAAAGATCTGGCATTGCCATAGCTGTGGTGTAGGTTTCGGAGGCGGCTTGGATCCTGTGTTGCTATGGCTGTGGTTGGAGCCCTAGCCTGGGAACCTCCATATGCTGCCAGTGCGGCCCTAAAAGACAAAAAGACAAAAAAAAGATTTGAGCAACTGAATTGAAGGGTAAGGAAAGAATTTTTTTTTTTTTGAAATTTTACTTCTAATTTTTTTACAGAAGAAAATACATATATTTAAACACAATTATATTCCTACAGATTATTATATTATGGATCTTAAGAAATAGATTAAGTGACTCCTTCTGGAGAAGTGGAATGGAAAATATGCTGAGACAAATAGGAAATCTATTCTATACTTTATCCCATTTTGTATGGCTTACATCTTTACTATTTAGTATTATCTATTGCATTTCAATTTTTCTTTAAAAATCAGCATTATATTAAAATTGTGTATATTATGCAACTAAAATTTATAAAGAAGAAAGCCTTATATACCATTAAATATTTTAGATAGCATAATAAAAAGAATAACTTAACTGGGAAGAATAACAAAAATAATACACCCTCTGAAAATAAGTAAAATATAAAATGCATAAATTGGTTAAAAAACAGTGTAACTATATAAATGTCCTCACAATTTGTTACATCTTATTGATTCTTCAATATAGGCATTACACCATTCTAGGTGATGTGATAAACAAGACATTATAAACCATACATTGTATCGTGGAGAGAAATGGTTATTAATAATACAATTGTAGAACCGTATTATTTAATTGTACAGTTGCATTATTATAATTATCACAAATTCTTTGATGGGGAGGAAATCAGAATCAGATGTAAGAAGACTTCATCATTCCAAGAATGATGTCAAATGACCCCCTTCATGGTGGATTATGCACTTATTTACTATGAGATGTATTTCTTCTCCAGAGATTCCTTGTTTGTGTATCAATTGTAGATTTTTGGTTTGCAGTTATTCTGAAGTTTCAATATGAATCTATATGTATATGAGATTGTTTTAAGTTGTTCTCTTAATTGCAAGTGCATCTCCAGTGTCCTGCATTTGTACTCACCTCTTCTCATAATTTCTGATTTTGGTGGCGTAATTGTGCATGGATGATTTTGTATCTTTACTGTATATATAACTTTACTGGTGAGCCTTGTCATTTGTGCTATTTTTGTTTCCTGTTGCAGGCTTTTCTTTTCTGCCTAGAGAAGTTCCTTTAGTATTTGTTGTAAGGCCGGTTTAGTGTTGCTGAATTCTCTCAGCTTTTGCTTATGTGTGAAGGTTTTGATTTCTCCTTCAAATCTGAATGAGACCCTTGCTGGGTAAAGTAATCTTGGTTGGAGGTTTTTTTCCTTGCATCACGTTAAGTATATCATGGCACTCCCTTCTGGCCTGCAGAGTTTCTGCTGAAAAATCTGCCCATAACCTTATTGGGGTTCCCTTGTATGTTATTTGTTTCTTTTCCCCTGGCTGCTTTCGAGGTTTTCTCTTTGTCTTTAATTTTGGTCAGTTTGATTAATATGCGTCTCGGTGTACTCCTCCTTGGGTTTATTTTATATGGTACTCTTGTTGTGCTTCCTGGATTTGAGTGAGTGGTTCCTTTCCCATGTTAGGGACGTTTTCAGCTATTCTCTCTTGGAATACTTTTTCTGTCCCCTTCTCTCTCTCTTCTCCTGGCACCTCAATAATATGGATGTTGGTGCGTTTCACGTTGTCCCAGAGTTCTCTGAGACTCTCTTCATTTGTTTTCAATCTTCTTTCTCTTTTCTGTTCTGCATCCGTAATTTCCACTAGTCTGTCCTCCACCCCGCTTATTCGTTCTTCTGCCTCCTGTATTCTGCTGTTAGCTGCCTCTAGTGAATTTTTTATTTCAGTGATTGTATTTTGCATCTCTTCTTGTTTAAGTTTTATATCTAGTATCTCTTTGGTCAGTGTTTCCTGTAAGTTATCCATCTTTGCCTCCAGTTTATTTCCAATGTCTTGCATCATCCTCAGCACCAACAGTCTAAAGTCTTTTTCCTGGAGGCTGAGAATCTCCTCATCACTTAGCTGTTTTTCTGGGGGTTTTCCTTTCTCCCTCATCTGAGTTATAGTTCTTTGTCTTTTCATTTTTATAGGTTTTTGGTGTGGTGATCTTTTTACAGATAATAGGGTTGTGGCCTCTTACTTCTGGTGTCTGCCCCCCTTGTGGCTGAAGTCAGTATGGGGGCTTGCTGTAGGCTTCCTGATGGGAGGGGCTGATGCCTGCCCTCTTGTAAGTGGAGCTGATTCTAATTCCTCTGATGGGTGGGGTTTTGTCTCTGGATGGGATTAGAGGCAGCTGTGGCCTGAGGGGTCTTTAGGTAGCTTGTTTACTGCGGGGCGGGGCTGTGATCCCAGCTGGGTTGTTGTTTGCCCTGGGGCTTCTCAGCTGACTGACAGGTGGGGCCAGATTTTCCCAAAATGGCCACCTCCAGAGAAAGGCAGCTGCTGAATATTCCCAAGAGCTTTGCCTTCAATGTCGATCCCTCACAGCAAGCCACATTCACCCCTGTTTTCCCAGGATGTCCTCCAAGAACTGCAGTTAGGTTTGACCCAGATTCCTATGGAGACCTTGCTCTGCCCTGCGACCCAGTGCACATGAAAGTCTGTGTGTGCCTTTTTTTTTTTTTTTAATTATTTATTATTATTTTTTTCCCACTGTACAGCAAGGGGGTCAGGTTATCCTTATGTGTATACATTACAATTACATTTTTCCCCCAGCCTTTCTTCTGTTGCAACATGTGTGTGCCTTTTAAGAATGGGGTCTCTTTCCCCCAGTCCCGTGGAGCTCCTGTGCACAAGCCCCACTGGCCTTCAATGCCAGATGCTCCAGAGGCTCTTTCTCCCATTGCTGGATCCCTGCACATGAGGGTTTGATGTTGGGCTCAGAACTCCCACTCCTGTAGGTGAGTCTCTGTGAACCAGTTAGTTTTCAGTCTGTGGAGCCTCCCACCGGGAGGTATGGGGTTGTTTATAGCGCAAAATTGCCCCTCCTACCTCTTGATATGGCCTCCTCTTTTTCTTCTGGAGTAGGGTATCTTTTTTAAGGTTTCCAGTCCATTTGGGTGGAGATTGCTCAGTCTTTAGTTGTGAGTTTTGTTTTTTTTAGGAGAGAAGTTGAGTTCCAGTCCTATTCCATCTTAATCCTCTCAAGGAAAGAATTTTTAAACTAAGCAACTAGGAAGATAAAGCCAGCAATTAGTGAACTCTGGAGGGAAATGGAATTATAGAGGAAGATAATTTTGATTTGCATGTTGAACTTGGAGATGCATGTAGGATATCCACGTGGAATTACACAGCAAGTAGAAGAGGTCAGGTGGGGAGGTGCAGCTCTGGTAACAGTGCACAGAATCACTGAGTGCAACATGAATATGGAACTGAAATACTGTCTCCCTATATTCTCTTAAAGTTTAACATCTTTACCAGTACTCTTGACCTCATCCTTTCTGCCTCCTATGAGTTGGACTCTCAACTTCATCTATGATAGTAAAATAGCTGAATTAGAAAGTATTTCCTCTGAAACCGGTTAGGTTGTCTACTGACCTGTAAAAGTCTATGTTAGGGGATTGTTCTAATACTAAGTTGTGGATTCAGACAGCAGGGACCCAGTTGCTGAAAAGGAGGAACAAAGCTTCCTTCCCTTTTCTTAGTCTAAGATTTGAAACTGGATAAAACTGATATTTTATCACTGTTTCTTTTTTAAATCTTCCCCCTTCTACCCCATCATACTGCTAAATACACTGTCCTTAACTTAGAGGGTGGAAAGCCCCATCCTCCAAATAAGGCTCCCATGATCTCTCTACAGTTGATGTCTGCTTCAGGTTGAGTAAATCAAACATATGGGCTTAATACTTGGGTATGAAAGGCTGATCATGTCATCATCCTATATATATATATATAAAATTTTGGAGTACATTGATGACTGAAAAAATTTTTAAATCATAGGCCTGCTTGGCTAGGGTCACTGCTGAGGCATGGGTTTGATCCCTTGCCCAGTGCAGTGGGTTAAAGATCTTGTGTTGCCACAGCTGTGGCTCAGAGTCGATCCCTGGCCCCAGAACTTCCAGATGCTTTGGGTGCGGCCAAAGAAAAAAAAATCTTAGACCTGTTTTTTTTAGCCCCAAGTTACGTCCTGCACCAGCAGCACGAGAAAGTTCTCTGATCAAAGATTGAATCCACATCACAGGAGTGACAATGCTGAATCCTAGGCCACCAGGGAACTCCTCTCTTGAATCTATAAATCTTTCAAAAACTCCCAAATACACAGTTTCCAAATGGGAAAAGAGTATGTATTATGAGATGAAATGGTGTAGGAGGTAGAATTGTGTAAGCATAAATCATGTGTAATTCAGGAACTACTTGTTTTGTATCTGAAAGGAAATTTGAGTACATTTTAAAGAATGCTATTTACATACACTCATATAAAAATCTTTGAAATTTTCTTGAAGGTGTAGGGTAGATGAAGTTTTAAGAGTTAGGGATAATCTATTTTATGCTTGAATTTTAAACCCTTTTTCTTTAAATCTGTTGGTTGGATTGTCTTGAATTAATCTGAGAGTTTTCAGATTGTTACTCTTCATATCCTTTGCAATTCCCTTGGAGTTCTAAATTAAATATGCTAAAATGTATGAGTAATATTCTTAACACCCAGGAATTGTACTTGGCTAGCTTAAACTTGTGAATTACAATTTAAGATTTATAAAAGGTGTTGCATTTACTGAGGGTTCATTGTTTAGATCCTTAGAATTCATTTACTAAAGCAGAGTTTAAAGTAGAGTTTCCTTGGTGGAGAACTGGTAACACAAATTTAAAGTTCTCTCTTGAGTTAAGGATCTGGCCTTATTATTGCTGTGGCTTGGGTTACGGCTGCAGTGCCAGTTCAGTCCCTGGCCAGGGAACTTCTGAATGCCATAGGTGGGCCAAAAATATATAAATAAATGAAGTTTCCTCTGTTAAAGAAACAGTTTATCATAGATGATGACCTTAATTATAGTGTCTGAATTAAGCAATGGCAGAAAGGGGGGGGGGGGAATGGGAGAATTGACAGAAAGCAACCGACACAGATAATCATGGAAAATCAGATGCACATTTGTCAAAGGAGGCTACAGGTTCTATTCAAGCTCCATTTAATTAAAGAGATCATATATGTTGACAAATGACATCCTCCAATGATGTTGAAAATATTTCGTTCTTCTAGTAATTCACATGGTAACTTTTATGCATGTGTAAGAAAGGATTCAAGAAAGCTAATTTTTCCCAATCTATTGCATAAAGTGGCAGGAAAATGTGGTAGTTTATATACAATTGTAAAAATAATAAGTACTAATCAAATTCCTCCAAAGCTGGTCATATATATATAGCTACTCCTAAATCATTACAGATAGTTCTTTTGTTCTAAGATTAGAAATTTACCTGATTGTCAAAACCAAATTACAAATGTGTTCTTAGACTCTAGACTCTTGAGGGGATGGCAGGTAGAAGACATGCGAATGTTTGATTTAATTGAACTCAAAATTGCCGTCTAACAAGATCTTTATTATTTCACTTTCCTTGGCAACTTGGAATCAGAGAGCTTTGATTCTTCTTGTCAAAACTTGGGAGAGGAGTTCCCACTGTGGTGCAGTGGGTAAGGATCCAGCTTGTCGCTTTGGAGGCTCTGGTTCCATCCCTGGCTCAGCTCAGCAGGTGAAGGATACAGCATTGCTACAGCCTGCAGCATAGGTCACACTGCAGCTGGGATTTGATCCCTGGCCTGAGAACTTCCATTTGCCATGGGAGCAGCCAAAAAAACAAACAAACAAACAAACAAAAAAACCCAAAAACCAAAACAAAAAAACCTTGGAGAAATCAACAATTTTGCAGATCTTGCTATAAAATAAAGGCTCTCGGTGGTCCCTTCCATTGTTGAAATTGCCCTTACACTTCAAGTGATCAGACATTAAGGGCTCTCAATTTTTAGAACAAAAGGACTGGATTGCCCCTTTCCATCAGCCTTCCAAGGGTCCTAATCATTGTGCGTTCAGTCCAGTCTACTTAACCATTTGGTGTCTGTTAAGTTCCTATACATCAAGTGATGTTTGAAAGCAGGTCCTAAATTTCAAAACTAAGAAAACAATCATGTTTATGAAAGATATTCAACCAAAAATTTTTAATCACTCTTTAGCAAATGGACTAGCCCATTTATGAACATTAAAACTTTCAAAAATTTACTATATGTTAAATTCAAACTAATTGGGGGAAAGGGTGGAAGTATATATGATAAAGCAAGCATAATTTACTGTTAATTTTAAAATCTACATAGTGGGTACACAGGTGTTCGCTGTAAAAATTACTCCACTTTTTGGGGGTAATTTAGTGCATGTAGCGCTATTGATATCTTAGTTCCCAGACCAGGGATTGAATCCGAACCACAGCGGTGAAAGTGCTGAGTCCTTACCACCAGACCACCAGGGAACTCCCTAAAATCACTTTCTTATTATAACAAAATATTAACAGAATTACAGAAAATTAAGACTGCTTTACTAGTTCATTCCAACATTACACATAAGTTGAAACATTTGCCAATAATTCCAAAAGCTCATTTACATGTAGCATAAAGCACAAATAAGTTAATCTTTTGAGGTTGTAAACTTTGAATCTCCTGAATGTTTTTTCTTTGCACTTTCAACTAGGCTTGTTAGTTGTTTACAACACTTCTAAAACAGAACATCTCTAGTCAATGACAAACACCAAAGCCGTAGTAAATAACAACTGAAAGATTAGAAAAAGGGTAATGTATTTAAGCATTGGTTTATTGGGGAAATGTGACAGCTGACGTTTAATGTTAATGTTGATATAAATGCTAACGCTTGAAGAAACTTTAGTTTGGAGAGGATAAAGAGGTAAGAGGAGACTATAATGATTCCAAAGGGAATTTATAATAACCGCCCATGGTTTGAGAGGAAAGCTAAAGAAATGATTTTTACTGGAATAACTTGAAATTCAAGCATCATACAGAAATAAGAGTATACATCAGATTCCAAAAAGAGAAGGGGACGGCTGAAGGGCTAGTTAGCACTGAGGTGACCAGGAGAAGGACAAGGCAGTGTGCAACTCTTGGTTGGTTCCTACTCTTTAAAGCTCTTAGCACTGAATTAATATCAGTGGAGCTAATGGAAAGCTGAAAGCACTTAAAATTATTCCTTAAGTGTAGTTCCACATTCCATGACATATATTCATATAAAACCACATTTTAGTCAAAATAGATAGAGTGGACAAAAGTGTGGTCACCAAAACCTCTTTAGAGTAGCAGTTATAGGAGTTCCTATTTCCTGTGGTACAGCGGAAATGAATCCAACTGGTAAACATGAGATTGCAGGTTTGATCCCTGGCCTTGTTGTGGGTTAAGGATCTGGTGTTACTGTGAGCTGTGGTGTAGGTCACAAACTTGGCTCAGATCCTGTGTTGCTGTGGCTATGGCGTGGGCAGGCAGCTGTAGCTCCGATTTGACCCCTAGCATAGGAACCTCCATATGCTGCAGGTGCAGCCCTAAAAAGCGAAAAGCAAAAAAAAAAAAAAAAAAGTATCAGTTACATTTGACTATTTGATGAGATATTCTAGAATAAAATATTTTCATCCATCATGTTTTTAAGTAGTGTTTTTTAAGGTCCCATTTAGTAGATTACAACAAGAATAAGGAATTGTATGAAACAATACCAAAAATCAGTTAAGACTTTGGGAGCTTCTGGTGTGACTCAGCAGTTAACGAACCCGACTAGCATCTGTGAGGACAGAGTTTGATCCCTGGCCTTGCTCAGTAGGTTAAGGATCCAGCGTTGCAGTGAGCTGTGGCGTAGGCCATTGGCTACAGCTCCGGTTCGACTCCTAGCCTGGGAACCTCCATATGCCTCAGGTGTGGCCCTAAAAAGACAAAAAGAGACCCCCCAAAAATAATTTTAAAAAATACTTGACTTTATATATAAATTAAAAATTATAATTAATATCCTAACAAAAAGAGAGTAGGATTTGTAATTCAACTACATTTAACATTTTGAGGCCAAAATTTTGGTTTATTGACAATGCTGAATGTTAATGCTTTTTTCTTAAGGTTCTTATTAAATTATACAAATATTTCACAGTAACCTTCCTCCTCATTTTTAAAACTTAAAATTGCCTGGAGTAATCTGACCACTTACATAGCTTATGGCAATTTTGAAAAAAGATCTTCAAGAGTACTTTTTCTCAAGGTGCAAAGTATTATTTTTGTTAAAATTAGTCAATAGCATTTTAAGTCTATACTATTAGGAGTAAGCTAAGAAAATTAGAACGTAGATATTTCTTTAGAAAACTGCTGGTTGTAGCATAGAATCCTGGTTTTTCTCAATCTACCTCTATGGGCCCATTTCTGCAAAGTATAGTTCTTGGGCATTTGGTTCGCAGGATTATACTCCTAAATTAGAGAAGTGGTAATTTTGCTTCTTTTTCAATTACACTTTTTCTGAGGAACTACTCATCCTACACAAGCTATAATACATAACCTCAAAAAACAATGAACATGCAATCAAATTCATTTTTTAGCATGAAGCACTGATTACTGGCTAGGGATTCCCTCATCTGGAGACTGACCCTTCAAACTTTCTATCTGCATTCTGAAAGAGCCTAAAACCTGAAATACAGCAAGATATCCTTGATTTTAATTTGTAAACTACTACTTAATAAATGAAGAGGTGGACTGTATATGGTGTTTTGAATTATATGAACCATACCCATGCTTAAAATCACATAATACATTTAAAAGGTGGTAACCATCAGCCACTGAGTACCAGTCTACCTCCACAAGTTGATACTATTTCTTTTCATATATTCAGAATTGTGGTATATGCCCAGAATGAGTCAAGAAAGACTAATCATAGAACACTTTCCCCCAAATAAAATAAAAACATTATACCTTTTGAGGAAAACACCACTGATTGGATATAGCAATCTGTGTGTGTGTGTGTTTTAAAGTGTTTTTTTTTTTTTTACATTTATAATGATTTTTATTTTTCCCATTACACCTGATTTACAGTGTTCTGTCAATTTTCTACTGCACAGCAAGGTGACCCAGTCACACATGCATGCATACATTCTTTTTTCTTGCATTAAATCTATATATATTTTAAAATTCAATCTTTGTTTACATGATTCCTTTTTTTTTTTTTTAAGTATTAGTCATCATTGTAAAGTATTGTTTTAACTTGAAAGCAAGTTTAATCAACCTGGAATATCTAACACTTCTTTCGGGGAATGCTTTATTTCTAAAAAGGTTTTGACTCCAATGTCTTTATGCTTAATTTGCTTAATTCTTTTTAAAAAGATGTCCAATTTAATTCCGTAATCATAATCAACCCATCAATTGTAGCCTGACCACCTTCCCTGTGGGCTGTCCTAAGCTCTAGTGTGTTCCTGAGATGGGATCAATGCATTAGGGGCACTCTCTAAGCAGTGGGGACCAATCAGGAATAAAGTCCTAACTCCCCCAAGGCTATGTGGGGCAATGGGTCTGGCCTGGGATGCATAAGGCTGCAGTTAATTTGCTTAACTTTAAGAGCATCTTTTTAAAAGCACAAAATACAAATTTTCTGGAGGGCCTAAACTGACCTGGTAGACCAATGCCAGAGGTAATGCTATGATCCTAAATACCCTGTTTTTATCAAGGGAGTGATTTAGATACTCAGGATCATAATCCTCATTTTAATACTTAAATGTTTTCTAATCAAATCTATGAGACTAAAACCCTTATGTCTCCCTGAACCACTGGTCCTTAAACTACTGGCAGCACGGACTTGTTTGAAAATCTATAGGGCCTAGATATGAAGAATATGAAAAGTGCCCAGGCCATGGATTGAATCCAAACCACAGCTGTGACCTACATGGCAGCTATGGCAATGCCTGATGCTTTAACATACTGTGTCAGGCCAGGGCTTGAACCTGTGCCTCCACAATGGCCCCAGCCACTGCAGTTGGATTCTTAACCTACTGCCCTACAATGGGAACTCCAATACTTCTTCCTTTAAACTTTGACTAATTTTACCTTATGCAGTGAAATCAGAAAAGGCAAAAATTCATATTTGTAATACAACAGTAGGTCTTAGAATAGCTATATCTCAAGATATATATAAATGCATCCCAGATAACATATAAAGTCCTGAAATTAGCTAATATTTTATATTTAAAAACAGCCCAGTGGCACAAGGTTAAATCCCAGACTGCAGATTAAAAAATTAGCATATTACCCTATTATCTGTTTACAGCTACAAAATATCAGCTACTATAAGTTATCTGTGTATTATTCATGGTGAAAAAGAAAACAAGCAGTCGTAGTGGCCATCTTGCATTAACTTATCCTCTGTGAACCCTGAACAAGGGAGGTAGGTGGTGCCCCTACACTAAACTTGGAATGTACCTGAGTAAACAGGTTATCTTTAAAGGAAATGAGCACAAATGTGCCAAACATTTAACAATCTTACCCTAAGTACCCACCCTCTCCTAAATGGTCCAGGAAACAATTCTATAGCAAAAGTGAACACTAGGGTACATATACCCAGAAGACAAATTTTCTAGGATATCAGCAGAGTTGCCAATCAATTTCCACTCTGTCACAGAGCCCTTTTTCACTGAAGCCTATAATAATTTCTTTTCCTAATCTATTCTTTCCTTTCCCTCTAAACATTATCTTAGTTTAGCATGTATCTGTCAAAGACTTTTCCAAAAAGACAAGCTGGTGATCAGGGAGGGCAGGATGGAGCCCAGTCACCACCCAGCTCCAAAGCCTAATGGCTGTGTGACCTTGCATGTCATTTAACCTCTCTGCATCTCACTTACCTTATCTGCAATGGTACTGACCTCATAAAGCTGTTGTGATGAGTGAAAAATGTAAAACAGAGAGCAATGCTAAGCACAAGTAAATGCTCAAAAAAGTCTGGACTATTATCATTCCAGTTTTCCATCGAACCAAACAGTATCCTCCAAAGCAGCCTAGGAATTACAATGGAAAACCAAATCAGAGGTAAATCAAAGGATAAGTATGTTCAGAAACACTGCCTTATTAACTTTCTACTAAGATAGAATGATTGAATGCAGAGTAGAGACAACATAATCAATTCCTAGTGAGTATTTGGAATAACTACATATATGTGTGTGTAAACCCAAATATTTATTTAGGAAATACAAAAAATTACTATTAATATTTGTCTTGCTTTCTTCAGACTATCCTTTCAATTTTCAATGGTGCCACATAATTTTATAACTAAATTTTATTACATTCAAACACTTCAAAGAGCTATAGTTTTGAAATAAATTTTGCTATGATTAGAGAAAACCTATATTCAGAAAGTACAGTATACACGAATTTACAGTACTTGTCTAAATATTACCATCATATAAATTATTTTGTAAAGTTGTTTCTTAAACATAGGATGTAAAATGCAAAAAAAAGTGGAATTTGTATTCAAAACAAATAGAAGCAACATTGGCTCCTATATGCTAAAAATAGAAGACATTTTTTCCTGAAGCACTCTAGATACAAATATTAACTGTATGGGCTGAGAATTTTTAATTTTCAGTATAATTCAACAAGGTACACAAGCAGAACTCTATAAATATACCCCCTGTAATAATATGCAAAACCATTTTATCACAAATACTACCAAAACCCTCTGAAAAACAGAAACTACAAACACATTTTTTAAAGAAATTCTCGGTTTTAACCACTACAAAAGCAATGAATATCAATTCAGTTATTTGGCTTAAAAAAATGAAGGGCAGTGTAATGTAAATCCCAATACTGCAAAGTTGTTCTTTTGAGGATGCAGTCTTGAGTTTCTTAATACAAGGTACTAAACACTTTCAAAAATAAATAAGACTTACTCTATACAATTTAAAGCCTTGAGCTAGAGCTCTAAAAAGAAAATGTTAATAAGCAGTAGATGAAAAGTACATATGTAGAATTAATGGTATAAAATATGGTTTTTATACAAAATGTACCACTCTTCAAATGTATAAGGCTTAATATAATATTTTTGGAGTGTTGCACACAATGTTTAGAGTAGTCTCCAACCATTCAAAATTCAGTATTTTTAAAATGTTTTGATATTTCTGAAGTAAGTGAACGTGGTACAGGGTGCAATTTAATGTTAACTTATCTATACTGTTTCACCCAGTAAAAATAAAAACATTTTTGAGCTCAGGAAAGAATTATCTTTTGAATGCTTGATCTCTATATAACTAAGTGTTATTTTTAGAAATGTCAGATTTTTCTAATATGAACTAATTTGCATCAGGAATTGGTCCAAGTTTAAAGAGAAAAGACAAAGGAGATATAAGGTGTCAAATAGTTTTAAGTTTGCCCTATGCAATTATACAGTCTTAATTACTTTTTACATGAAAGTAAAGTGCTTTAAAGTAAAAAATACTTTCGTTATTATTACTAATACTTAATATCCAAGTTGAATTAGCTCCATTTTATCCATTTCCTTTAAAAAGTACTCTTCTGCTACAATGTAAACAAAAACGGTCCATAAAATGGGACATGACTCACATCATAATTTGTGGTGTGGACAAATCGAAAGCAAATCTTCATTAACCCAAGCTAGAGAGATTTTATTTCTTGCACATGCCCAAAGTAACTAATGCCAACTCACATTTTCTGTAGGCCTTAAAGAATTTTTATTTAACATAATGAGAGGTTTAATAACTTATATGAAAGACTACGTAGCACTGTTCTGTTGCTGTTCACCAACTGTTTTTATGACGATAACTCCGAGATCTGGAATGTGATCGAAAGTGAGAGTGTTTTGCCGTTTGTGCTTTAGTTTCAGAATTGGTATAGCCTTTGGGAGATTTACATGGGGATCTTGCTATGGAGTCAGAATGTCTTCCATGTGATCTTGATTTTGTTCCTGAGCTTGTCTGCTTTTGAGGTGAGCTGGACTGTGATTTTCCTATAGACTTGGACCTTTTTTGTAAGGACTTGGACCTTGACCGTCCTCTAGAACCAGAATTCCTTTTTGGAGTTCTTGACTGCCTTGCTGAGGTAGACCGCCTTGGGAGTGATTTGGAACGAGACTTAGACTGGCTGTAAGAACATCGCCTGTGTCGAGACCTGCAAACATCCATAATGTCAGAGTATATATTTCACACACAAAAAAAGTTAACGGGTTAGGAAACAACATTTCTAGGAACTTACATAGTTTATATATCAAATATGTTTTTACTGGAAAAGCGAAAAGAAACATTTCTAATTTTATTATATATGCTTTTGGTTCAAACTAAGTACAAGTTTGTAATATTTGACCAAAAGATTTTTACTTTGCTAGATATACCTTAAAATGTGAGTGAGTCAGTTCTGAAAAATATACTTATTTTGCATATTTAGTCTGGGCCACACAATTCCTAAAAGGTATGAAAATCAGAAGGGAAAAGAGATAAGAGACAAAGAAAATTATTTTATATTTATCAAATGATGTTTATCGAAACAAAAACCTAGATGTATGCAGGACTTCTGAGTCTTGCCATGATTGAGCAGCTTGTTCTAGACTAGCCTTCCCTTAGAAAAGAGCTATATAAAAAAGCTAGACACCATTTATAAAAACAACCATTTAGGGGCACTGGAGAATAACCAACACAAGCAGATTTTGAGGGGTTACAAACCACGGCTCCTCTCCTAAGACCATTTTCTAAACGCCAGGAAGGGGGAATTGAGCCCAACTAGAAAATGGCTATTATACTAAGCTGAAGAGACAGTGGTTAGAATTCAGGGCCACCAAAATGGCTAGGACTTGAGAGACAAAATCCCAGAGATGAGGAAATTGTAGACAACCACCCCCATTCCCCTGCTGAAATCTGCCTACAAATTCTCAAGCCACTGGCCATCTTCTAATTTGCAGGACAGGATCAAACTCCAAGAGATCAGCAAAAAAACAGTATCTGGAAGATTCAAGAAACGAGCTGAAATTTTCTTAGATACACAGTGCTGGTGAGAGAGGCTAGAATTCAAGCCCCCCAAAGGTCAAGGAGCTGTGAGTAATGACTCAGGCTTTCAGTTAAGAACACAGAAGGGCATTATCCCACAGGTGAGGATCATGCCCTAGGAGTAAGTGCACAGCTGAACTGGATCAGCCCTAACAACGCCTCAATCCAAGCCGTGAGAGGATGAAGATGATCTGCCATCCTCTGCCTGCTAGAAAGAAACACCTCTATTTGGAGAATGATAGCATCCAAAACCTCTCTAATTGTTCATCAATAATGTCCAACATTCAAAAAAAATTATGAGGTCTGTGAAAAACAGATAAAAATGACTAGAAGCTACGGAAAATAAAAGACAAAATAAACAGACTCAAAGCGCTTTAGATACAGGCATTATTCAGAAGAGTTTTAAAACTCTTACTACGATTAGCATATTCAAGAAAATAAGAGGAAAATACAGACAAAACATGAAAAACAGAGGATTTCAAGAGAATACTGGAATCTACAAAAAGAAACAAATGGACATTTTAGAATATCAAAACTATATGATATCTGAACTTAAAAAGTCATCAGATGGATTCAATAGCAATCTAGGAGTTCCTGCTGTGACTCAGTGGATTAAGGACCCATCATTGTCTCTGTGGGGATGTGGGTTTGATCCCTGGTCTTGCTCAGGGGGTTAAGGACCCAATGTTGCCCCAAACTGCAGTGTACGTCACAGATGCAGCTTGGATCTGGTATTGTCATGGATGTGGCGTAGACTGGCAGCTGCAGCTCTGATTCATTCCCTACTCTGAGATCTTCCATATGCCACAAATGTGGCCACCAAAAAAAAAAAAACAAACAAACAAACAAACAAACAAAAAAACCTTATTAGAAAAACATTATAGTGAAACACAACGAGAAAAAAAAATTTTTTGGGGGGGTCTTTTCTAGGGCTGCACCTGAGGCATACGGAGGTTCCCAGGTTAGGGGTCTAATCGGAGCTGTAGCCACCAGCCTACACCACGGCTACAGCAATGCAGGATCTGAGCCTTGTCTTCGACCTACACCACAGCTCACGGCAATGCCGGATCCTTATCCCACAGAGCAAGGCCAGGGATTGAATCCACATCCTCGTGGACGCTAGTCGGATTCGCTAACCATTGAGCGACAACAGGAACTCTGAGAAAAAATTTTTTAAGAAATCCAGAACAGGGGGTTCCTGTTGTGGTCAGCGGAAACGAATCCCGCTAGTACTGATGAGGATGCTGGTTCAATCCCTGGCCTAGCTCAGTGGGTAAGGGATCCAGCAATGCCATGAGCTGTGCTGTAGGCCAGCAAGTGTAGCTCTGATTCGACCCCTAGCCTGGGAACTTCCACATGCCACAGGCGCAGCCCTAAAAAGCAAAAAAAAAAAAAACAAAAAACAAAAAAAAATCCAGAACAGAGTATAAGTTATGTTGTACTCAGTCACACGCCTGAAGGAAAAATTGAGTAAGACAGAAGCAATATTTGAAGAAACAACAACCTAGAATTTTCCCAAAAACCAATGAAAAGCATAATAACTCACAAGGAACTCGGTAAACCTCAGGTAGAAGAGATGCAAAGAAAACTATGCTAGACATATCACAGTCAAATTGCTGAAAATCAAAGTCAGAGAAAAATCTGAAAACCTGCCAGAGAACAAAAGACTCATTACCTTCCAAGGAGCAACATTAAGAATGACTATGGGAGTTCGCGTCGTGGCACAGTGGTTAACAAATCTGACTAGGAACCATGAGGTTGCGGGTTCGGTCCCTGCCCTTGCTCAGTGGGTTAACGATCTGGCGTTGCTGTGAGCTGTGGTGTAGGTTGCAGACACGGCTCGGATCTGGTGTTGCTGTGGCTCTGGCGTAGGCCGGTGGCTATAGCTCCAATTGGACCCCTAGCCTGGGAACCTCCATATGCCGCGGGAGCAGCCCAAAGAAATAGCAAAAAGACAAAAAAAAAAAAAAAAGACTATGGATATCAGAACAATGCAATGACATTAAAGAAAGGGAAAAAGTTCCTGCCAACTTAACTCCTATTTCCCACAAAGTATCCTTCAAAAATCAATGTAAAATAAAGATGTTTTCAGATAAGCAAAAACTGAAAGAATCCACTGTCTTTAGACTTGTACTCTAAGAAATAGTAAAAATGCTTTAAGATGAAGGATAATAATCCCAGGTAGAAGCGTGGAACTACAGGAAGGAATATAGAGCAATAGAAAGCATAAATACACTGATCTAGAATACATTTTAGAATAAAAGCACAGTCTTTTTATTTTTCAAAAAGTACAGTTTTTTAAAGAATTTATTAAATTTCATTCCTGTTGTAGACAGCTGTAGAAAACAAAATGGAAAAATTTCCTTGGGGGGAAAAATCTAACACAGAAAAAAAAAAAGTATGCTATATTTGGACTAAAGACTGAGGGGCAATTTTACTATTTTTCAGGAATATTTAGGAATATGTACACATTCACTGACACAACTTCAATAAAGATTTATGGAATACCTAATATGAGTGAGGGACTAATGACTGTGCTGAGGATATAAGCATAAATAAGACAAAAGTTCTTGCTCTTCCAAGAGTTCAGTCTAGTGATAGCACTCAACAAGATATTTCCCATACCCACTAAAGGCAAAAGAAGAGACCTCTTTTCAGTCCAAGATAATACACTACATATACTGAATACACTTACATATGTTAGACATACATATTTTGATCTGTACACGCACACACAATCTGATCCTTATGAACCTTAAGAGCTAGGTAAGATTTGCATTCTCTATAATAATACAACTTTGCAAATGAAAAACCCTGAGGTCAGAGAGGTTAAGCAATGGTCTTATAACTAATAAAAAGCAGAATGGTCATGCAAGAAAATGTGGTTCTTTCTATTCCTTATACTCTATGATGATTGGGACAACTGACAGAAACTTTTTCGTTTTTCTCTAGGCAAGCAGTATACTTTACACCACTAGAAGGCAGAAAATGCTGTGAATATCCACTTTTTTAGATTAATGAGGAGAAAAAACTGAACTAAGGCTCTAATGCTTCTGTAAACAGCTTATATTCTTAATGAATCAGATGGGCAATTTTTTCCTCTTCTTTTACAAAATAAGTCTTTTTCACCAAGGCCAGTTTGTTAGGACAGTGCTGCTTTAGGTACAACATTACATCAACTTTGATTTTTGGTATATAAACCATTTATTCATTTATAGTAATGTGAGCTGCTGAACATCACTCTCACAATGTTCATGTCCTTTGCACTGGTATTGGTGTGGCTTTCCTATACTTATGGTAGGTAAAATTTCTTAATTTTTCTCACCATATTTTAGGTCCTAGAAATACAATTTGAATGTATCAGTATCAAAATCCCAAATAATCTATCAATAGGAAAATGGCTTTCTCTTAGTCATGGGACAAAATGGATTATTCTCCATAGATATGAGGGAGGTTTATATTCTTACACTATCAAAATATAATAAACAAATTAACGGAGTTCGAACTGTCCATGGCTCAGTGGTAACGAACCCAACTAGTATCCACAAAGACACGGGTTCGATCCCTGGCCTCGCTCAGTGGGTTAAAGGATCTGGCATTGCCTTGAGCTATGATATATTCGCAGATGTGGGCTTGGATCTGGCGTTGCTGTGGCTGTGGCCTAGGCCTGCAACTATAGCTCTGATTTAACCCCTAGCCTGGGAACCTCCATATGCCATGGGTGCGGCCCTAAAAAGATAGGAAAAGAAAAGAAAATTAAGTTCTAGAACACAATATGACTGTTCCTAAACATTTCTTCACAAATCTTGATGATGGCTCAATCCTGACCTGGGTTTTCTCTGCTTATAAAGGGAGCTTAAGGCTTCTTCCTACCTTCATGCCTCCTTAAGAATGAGCCAAAATTAAAGCATCTGGTTCACACCCAAGGAGAGGGACTAATCTGACATGTAAGATTCTAGGGCTCTGAATAGGCCACACTTTCTAGCAATCAGGATGTTAAAAAATCATAGAATGTGGGTGTGGTTCTCTTTCCTATCTTTTCTTTCCACTTGGCTGGAGGGATTGAAGCCAGCCCACTTCACAGTTTTATTTCCAGAACAAGGGACTTGGGGCAAAAACTCTCTGTCTGGCTCTGGTACACACATCCTATGTCGGGCTTTTTCCTGTTTAGGCTCTTGGAGTTTAGGAATGGAGGGACTGGTGTGAAAGAAAGCAGCTCTGGTGTGATCAGCTCTGATTTGAGGCTATGTTGTCCTACGCAGCTTAAGTGTACTACACGTGGTCCAGGAGAGCCAACTATTGTTACTCACGGAGAGGATACTAGTGTAAACGCTGATCACTCTTTAAAAACAGAATTCACCTTAAAATTCTACATGCCTATGAAAAAATTACAGCATTAAGACTAGATAAATAGAGTGTTTAAGCATTTGCACATGCTTATACAATTTCAATTATTATTCAAATAGCTTTACCAAGTAATTAATTTCCATTGTGATTTACTATTACTCCAACAGAAACAAACTCCTAGCAGGCAAAATAGTTGAGTTGCAAATATCTCTTTCCCTCCAAAATACTACTTTTATGTCTTCTTTCTACAATACCACCATATTTGGAATTTATTCTTGAAAATTATTTGCCTTTTATAAATATATTGAGTTATATTAATTTTAGTCAACTTCCTTTCCCAAGAGATTATACTATATTTCTTATGAGTTTCTAATCATCAGACCTCAAAATTCTTAATTTTGGGGTTCACTTAGGATAATTTTATTTTTTAAAATCCTCATTTGTCAAGGATACGTTTTTAAAATTTTTTGCTTTTTACTCAGTATATATTATCTTTCTATTAAGAAGGTTAAAGTCTGTCATGAAAACCGTGAAAAGTAGCTAACAAACTCAAGTTAAAATAATAACACATGATAAACAGAGAAGACCATATCTTTCTACAAAAGTTGATTCTTTATGTGTATTAAACAAAATGATTCTGGTGGCCTGGTTTTGAAAACTCTTTAAAATGCTTTCCAGAAATATGAGAAAATGAAGTTTTCAACCCTCTTGTATTCTGTACTCACTCTTTAAGGCTATCAGACCGCCGCCTATTTCTTCCCCAAGAAGAACTTCTACTTCGAGTTCTCCTTTGGCTAGGGCTTCTTGACCTCCTATGATCACTTGGAGAACAAGGGTGACGTTCTTTTGATTTCATTTGGCCTGGTGCTAGAATACGAAGTTCAAGATTTATAACTCATTACCCGAAAACCTCGATAAGTAAACCACTCAAATAGTTTTACATTCTGAAAGAATTTTAAATTAAAAAAAAATCTGTCATTGCTGAAACTGATTCTGCTGAGTAAACAAGATCTACTATTCAGTCACACTTACTTTTGCGATCACCTTGCGCAAACTGTATTTCAATCTGACGGCCACATACCCACTTTCTATTGAGGTTATATAGAGCATCTTCAGCATCACGAACATCTTCAAATATGACTAGCTGTTAAGGACACTTTGAACATCAGATATCAAGTAAAAATATTACTTTTAAAGAATTATTTACATGTGACATGAGTTATTAGGAAAAATAAGTTCAAGCTATTAAGCACACATATCCAATATAATATGAATAATCAGAAAAAATGTTACTTTTGTTATCAAAACAAATTCCCCATTATGATTTAGAAGAGGGAATATAAAAATAAGAACAGAAACAAATGTGTAACTGTATTTTTAATGTACACGTTAGCGCAGCTGTAATATGCATGTATAATTTGAAATACATTATGAGAAAATACATGTCCAACATTGGCTAGCATTATCAAATAAACTGTTTAGGACTCACTCCATTCTTTTAGGTAAAAGATTTATCCGGTCTTTCACTGAAAAAAATCAGCATGCAGAAGCCTTTAGTCTGAAATTAAAATTAAAAGGCCTTTTAAAATTAGGGGGAATTCTTATAAACAAAAGTGCACAAACATAAGTGAGCTAAAACATATATTCAAAACTAATCTGAACCTTTAAAAATGATCATACTTAACTCTGAACCTACTGCTTTAAAATACCTTTATGTTTTTATTACTTGGGATATAATTATAAAAGAAACACAAAAGTAATCTGTGAAAACCTGGAATTACATATATTGGTTCAGAATACCCCACTAAACTCCCATATCTGTATAAATTATATATTAAACCTCACTAAAATGGAAATAAACTATATAAAACTACTAAATAGCTGTATTTCCAAAGTTGTTCACTGGTTTAATTTTTTTTTAATAGAAAACAGAAAAAGCTCAAGTAATGCAATACGAAATGAGACTTTGGCAATTACCTCAATGTCACTTGATCTTGAACCTTGACCTTTATTCTTTAGGGCTTGCAAGATGGACTTTATAAGAGACGCAGTACCAACAAAATCAGACTTGGCTTTGACTCTGGAACTCTGAGTAAATGTAGGAAAGCCGAAGTCTCAACCTGGTGTTGGCTTTGTCTTTTGCTTGATAAAGACTTCCCCTCTTCCAGGTCTTTATATCTGTGTCCACCCTCCCTTTTTATTCCTTGATGCTTGAACTTTAGGTGCCTTTTGTCTCGCCTGCTCGGCTTATGCTTGGATTCTAGCTAACAGGTTGGTTCAAACTGAGGGGCTCTTGCCAGCTACTGTGGACTGCTTTAGATTTTCTGAGATAAAGAAATAAACACATTTAATTAGGCAATATTAGTCTCATAACATACGCTCCTGAATACATATATGTCTATGCACATGTATGCAGTCTATTCACATGGACTCAGTAAAATAAAGGATATTGAACATAAGCAAATCCTCTTGGGCGGCGGGTGTAGAAGTCAAGTGGAATGTAAACATCTACTATAGGGCCGTATCGACCAAACTCACGGCGCAAGTCCTCAGGCCTGAAGTGTTTTAGAAATAAGGCAAAGAAATATGAATAGCTGGATTAAAATAATTTGCCTACAGAAATCCAGTTGAAACCTTCAAAAGAAAATTATCTAAACTAGCATTATCTAAAATTCTCTCTCACAGGATCACCCAGGGTTTAAGAAAAGAAGGAAAACAGAAAGAAAACAACAAATTCTCAGGTCTCCTTTTTAGAGATTCTGATTCAGGAGGCCTGGAAATTTGTATTTTTACAAGCACTCCGGGTGGCTGAT
This sequence comes from Phacochoerus africanus, assembly GCF_016906955.1. Taxonomy (NCBI): domain Eukaryota; kingdom Metazoa; phylum Chordata; class Mammalia; order Artiodactyla; family Suidae; genus Phacochoerus; species Phacochoerus africanus. The sequence continues at coordinate 57,088,275 of NC_062545.1, forward strand.
ACGCTGAGACAGTCTGGGGAAACCGGTGACCCAGCACATCCACTTTTGAAAGTTTTTCCTATTACAAGACTTTTTAATTGTCAATATATAGAGTTCTATCTATTAATTACTTAATTAAGAATGCATTTGTTTGCCTCGCTATAATTTCACATAAAGTTGTTTTCAGACAGCAAGAACTAGATTCTAAAGAAGTTCTAAAATTATTCCTCATGCTTTAGAGAAAAATGGATGTTTTACTAATAAACATCAAGCAGAAATAACTCCATATTCTCGAATGTGACAAGTATTTTTGACTTACATGCCTTCTACTGTGATAGGTACTAAAGAGGGGATACCAAAGAAATACGTAGCATGACATTTGTCTTTATGGAGCTACAATTTAACTGAAGAGACAAGCTACTTAGCATTAATAGCTGACAATTACCGTACATACAGCCACTGTTCACCTTAAGACCACTTAGCTCCCAGAACAACCCTATGGTTATTTACAGATGAGGGCACAACAGATAAATGCACCTAAGGTCACCAAGCCAGCAAATGACAGAGCTGGAATCAAACTCCCACAGTCTGACACTAGTCTGGGTTCTTAACGACTATACCCTACCACCTTTTGGAGATTTTAGAGGTTCAAGATCAAGCTATGAGCACAAAACATGACTTAGATGATGAGTATTTTAAAACATACTGTGCAGAAAAAAAGACCCAAAGATGGCTGCTAAGCTTTTAACTTGAGCAAGTGGAAGATGGTGTCCATGACAAAAATGAGACAGCTGGAAAAGAGAATTAGATTGAAGAGAGAAGACAGAGGCAAAAAAAGAAACTTTCTGTTTTAGAAATGCCAAATTTCAGGTGATGGTGGAACATCCCGAAGAATTCCGTAAGCAAATGAAAATTGTGATTATACCAATTATACTAATTTTATTTTCTTCTTAAGACTGGAAGTCAGTGATTAAAGCTAGAGATATGGATTTAGGAGTTATTACGTAAAGATTCAACTAACATTGACTAAGTGGCCACTATATACAAGGCAGTGCAGTAGACACCATGACCAAGTTTATTACACTTTTATTATTATCATTTCATTTAATACTCACTATAACATTTAACTGTATGCCTTCCCTGAAAGACTATTAACTTTAGTTAGAGGACAGTGACAATGTCTTTTTTTTTTTTTTTTCCATTTATTCATTCAACAAATGCTTACTGAGTCCATAATATGGGCCAGGCTCTAGGAATATGGTGGAGAACAAGTAAAATACAATTCCTGTTCCCATAAAACACAGACTATAGGGTAAAGATTCTCAGCCACACCTGAATATTCAAATTATCTGCGGAGACGTTATAGAAACAGGCCTTCCAGCCTGAAACATTAATCCTTGACTTAATTAGTACTTCCCACAGTGAGCCCCAGTTATGTTTAATTTTTTAAGGGTTTCACAGGCAAGTGTGAGGCTCAGTGGTTGAGAATCACTTCTACAGCAGGGACTTCACCAGTATATCTCAGTACATAGCACAGGTGCATGGTACACAGTAGGTGCTCGACATACATTTGCTGTATTAATGAGGGCAGAACACATTATCGTTACCATTTAACAGTCAAGGAAACTATGAGTGAGAGCAGTTCCCTTGCCCAGAAGTGCACCCAGCCAGTAGCAAAGCTAAAATTGAACGAAAGTCTGCAGAGGCAACCAATCCCCTCTATTAAGTGTGAGTGGCTGACAGTTAAAGGATCCTGGGTAATACAAAGAAGGAGGCTGGAACAATGTGTGTCACACAGGCTTGGAGTCCCAGAAGTCTGAAGAAACAAAGCTTCTCAAAATAGCTGGCTCCCATTCACTGTCTCCACTCCCTCACCTGTCAGCTGTAGTTTTGTTTCATTTACTTTTTTATTTTTGGTGTGATCTATTTTGACATGCATAAATGTATAGAGATAATAAAACAAACACCCATATATCCACCATCAATATTTATCATATCTAAATACTTGCCATATTTCTGTAATTTTTAGTAGATTTTAAGAAATAAAGATATATTCTTCTACCTTAGAAACAATCATTGGTGTTTCTCATTCCTCTGCATAACTTTTTATTTCTACTGTAAATGCATATAAACGGTATTTGTGAGATTCTGCACCTTGCCTTTTCCTCTCTTGAGATTTCTCCACATAGCTCTAGTTCATGCATTCTAACCTTGTATTGCTATTGTTGTGAATAAACCACAAGTTATTCACACAGCTTTATGGGGATGAATATTTAAGATGCTCCCTTTTCTGGGTTGTGGTGCACATTATGATGCATGTGCTTCCTAGAGCTCTTGCAGAGTTCTCCGAGATGTACCACTAACAATGAAATTGCCGGACTGGAGAGTATACCTCTCTTCAGCTTCATTACATGTTCTCCAAAGTGGCCAAATCGACTTACACTCCTTAAAACACATATCAGAATTCCTGAAGATCCAACTCCTCATTAACATCTTTTAATCCTTGCCATTCTGAAGCATATAAACTGAATGAGTATTTTTAATTTTAGACATTTAAGTGGGTGTTAAGTGGAATCTCACCGTGGTTTGAATGTGCATTTCCCCAGTGACAAATATGCTAATTGGACATTCATACATTTTTTTGTGAAATTTCTGAGCTTTTGGCCCTTTTTTTTTTTTTTTTGCTATTTCTTGGGCCGCTCCCGCGGCATATGGAGATTCCCAGGCTAGGGGTTGAATCGGAGCTGTAGCCGCTGGCCTATGCCAGAGCCACAGCAACGCGGGATCCGAGCCGCGTCTGCAACCTACACCACAGCTCACGGCAACGCCGGATCGTTAACCCACTGAGCAAGGTCAGGGATCGAACCCGCAACCTCTTCCTCGTCGGATTCGTTAACCACTGCGCCACGATGGGAACTCCCTTTTGGCCCATTTTTAATAATAATGTTTGTCTTTTTATTCAGTAAAAGTTCATTATCATTTTGAGAAAAAGTCCTTTGTGAGATATATGTTTTGTGAATATTTTCTTCCAGTCTTTGGCTTGCTTATTTACTCTCTTAGCGGTTTGTTTTTTTTTTTTTTTTTTTTTTTTTTTTGCTTTTTAGGGCTGCACCTGTGGCATGTGGAGGTCCCCAGGCCAGGGGTCTAATCAGAGCTACAGCTTCCGGCCTACACCACAGCCACAGCAATGCGGGATCCGAGCCACATCTGCAACCTACACCACAGCTCACAGCCAACACCAGGTCCTTGACCTACTGAGCGAGGCCAGGGATCGAACCCACAACCTCATGGTTCCTAGTCAGATTCATTTCCACTGTGCCATGACGGGAACTCCTCTTAGTGGTATTTTTTAATGAATAAAAATTTTAATTTTGGTGAAATCTAATTTATTAATATTCTTTTTTTTATGTTACTTTCTTTGTCCTATAAGAAATGTCTGCCTATTCCCAAGTCATGAAAATATTCTCCAATGCTTTCTTTCTAAAAGCTTTACAATTTCATCTTTTACATTTCAATTGATGATGCACTTCGAATTATGTGAAGCAGAGGCTGCAGTATATTTTTTTTCTATATGGTTATCCAGTTGTTACAGCACCATTTGTTGAGAAGACTTTCCCTTCTCTGATGGCTTTAGTGTCTCTGTCAAAAATCAGTTGACTCACGGAGTTCCCGTAGTGGCTCAGTGGTTAATCCGACTAGGAACCATGAGGTTTTGGGTTCCATCCCTGGCCTTGCTCAGTGGGTTAAGGATCTGGCATTGCCGTGAGCTGTGGTGTAGGTTGCAGATGCAGCTGGGATATGGCGTTGCTGTGGCTCTGGCGTAGGCTGGCGGCTACAGCTCCGATTAGACCCCTAGCCTGGGAACCTCCATATGCCGCAGGAACGGCCCAAGAAATGGCAAAAAGACAAAAAAAAAAAAAAAGCAGTTGATTTTATAAATGTGGATTATTTATGGACTCTCTGTTCTATTAATCTATTTATCTGCCCTTAGACCAATATCAAACTGTCTTGACCACTGTAACTTTTTAGTACATTTTTAAGTCAGTGGGTATACATCTTCCAGTTTCAATAACCTTTTTCAAAATTATTCTGGTGGAATTCCCATTGTGGGTCAGCAGGCTAAGGACCTGACATGGGGTTCATGAGAATGTGAGTTCAATCCCTGACCTCACTCAGTGGATTAAGCATCTGGCACTGCTGAAAGTTGTGGAGTAGGTCACAGATGTGGCTTGGATCCGGTGTTGCACTGGCTGTGGTGTAGACTGTAGCTATAGCTCCAATTCAACCTCTAGCCCTGGGAACTTCCATATGCTGCAATTTGGCCTTAAAAAAAAGGAAAATTAATTAAAAATCTTTTGGCTATTCCAGATCCTCTGCATATTAATAAATTTTAGAATTTATTAGTTTCTACTTTTTTAAAAGCCTCTGATCAGGAATGTCTTGAATCTATAATATAATCAATTGGAGGACAACTGATAACCTACAATATTTTGTCTTCCAACCTAAGAACATAGTATAACTATCAATTTACGTTGGTCTTTGATTTCTCTTGGCAACATGTTGTAATTTTCAAGATTTTTAAAATTATAGTTGATTTACAATGTATGTTGTAATTTTCAGTACAAGTTTTTACATTTTTGTGAAACTTGTTCCTAAGTATATTTTTTGATACTAAGGTAAGTGGAATTTTAAAAATATTTCATTATTTGTTTGCTGTTAGTATAGAGAAACAGAAGTTTACTTTGTATCCTGATAACTCACTAAAACATCAATTACTGTAGCCTTATGTAAACAAAAATGTCACCTAAGAATAGGGACAGGTTACCTTTATCATTTTTTTTTTTTTTTGGCCATGTTTGCGGCATGCATAATTTGCTGGGCCAGGGATTGAACCCTTGCCACAGAAGCGATCCAAGCTGCTGCACTGACAACACTGGATCCTTAACCCGCGGAGCCACATTCGAACCACTATAATTTTTATGTCTTTATTTTTCTTGCTTTGTTGCACTGGTTAGGATCTGCAATAGAAATTCCTGTTGTGGTTCAGCGGAAATAAATCTGACCAGTATCTGTGAGGATGCAGGTTCCATCCCTGGCCTTGCTCAGTGGGTTAAGGATCCAGCTTTGCTGTGAGCTGTGGAGTAGGCCAGCAGCTACAGCTCCTATTCGACCCCTCGCCTAGGAACCTCCATATGCTTTAGGTGTGGCCCTAAAAAGATCAAAAAAAAAAAAAAAGAAAAGAAAGAAAGAAAGAACAGAAAGGATCTGCAATAAAATGCTGAATGGAGATTTTGAGACTGGACATTCTTGTTGTGTTCTGCTCTTAAGGGGAAAGTATTCAGTTTCATCATTAAGTATGTTATTAGCTATATGTTTTTTATAGATGTCCTTTATGAAGTTGAGGAAATTCCCTTCTATTCCTAGTTTGTTGAGACTTATCATGAATCTTGCTGGATTTTGTTTAATGCTTTTTCTACATCACCACTGATATCAATATAAATGTAGCTTCATATACATGTAACCAAAGAATGCTACTAAGCACATATCAGAGAAGTACTTGATCGGTGCTCCCCAACCTACCATGATTTTAAGCATCAAAATGAAATTACTCTATACAGTAAAAAAGCAAAGACTTAAAACGAATATTCTTCCTGATCCACATCTTGCTTCACCAGTGAAAAGAAATGTAACACAAATTATAAAACTGTAAAATCCTTCTTTTTTCCTTTTTTTTGGTTGTGCCCATGGCATGTGGAAATTCCAGGGTCAGGGTTAGAACCCTGCCACTGCAGCAACCCAAGCCACAGCAGTGACAATGCCAGATCCTTAACCCACTGTGCCACTAGGGAACTCCATAAAATGCATTTTCAAATCTTTCTTTAGTTCTTGGGTTCAATTTCATTCCTAACAAATTTTATGTTAACCTATAATGTGTTTGAATTTCTTATGCTTTATCATATATATTAAGATGTCCACTTTAAATAAAATTTGGGTCTGTTATAAAACTAACATTAAATAAAACCTGGAAACAGGATTTAAAAAAAAAAAAAACCACTCAATGAAGTTCCCATCGTGGCACAGCGGAAATGTATCTGACTAGGAACCATGAGGTTGCAAGTTTGATCCTTGGCCTTTGTCAGTGGGTTAAGGACCTGGCGTTGCTGAGCTGTGGTGAAGGTCACAGATGCAGCTCAGATCTGGCATTGCTGTGGCTGTGGCGTAGGCCAGTAGCTACAGCTCCGATTACACCCCTAGCCTGGGAACTTCCATATGCCATGGGTATGGCCCTAAAAAGCAAAACAAAACAAAACAAACAAAACCCACTCAAATGGATTTCTTTCCAGGCTCATTTTCCATACATAGTTTTTTTTTTTCTTTCTTCATTTTTTACGTAATTGAAATCATACTGCACATATAATTTTATACTGTTTTTTAAACATTTCTCCCAGTAATTTTATGAGCATACCAAATGCTAAAGTTAATTATAAACATGCCTAGGTGTCATGTTGCTAGATAACTTACACTATATGCCACCTTCTACAAAAAAGCTATTAACTGAGGTTACATGTCATGACTCCTCTCATAACACTACTCAACAGCTGTGCAGTTTTAGGCAAGATCCTTAATCTCTCTAAACCTCAGATTCTTATCCGTTATGTAAGGTTACTGAAAATTTAATAAGATAATACATGCAAAGTTTTTAGTACAGTGTCTGACACACAATGAGTACTCAACAAACATTAGCAATTATTATAATTTCATTAATACAAACCTCCTAGATTTTGACTGTCCCCCAATGGCACTGCTAGAAAGTGGTGGAAAAAAAATGAAAAATAAATCAATAAATCTCAATCGCCAGTCTTGATTATCTAGATCAGAGGCCATGTATCACCTGCACATATGTTTTATGTGGCCAGCATGATGTTTAAAATGTTAAAATATGAAACTGTCAATATTTTACAGCGTTTAAATCTACAAAAGTGGGAATTTCATATGATTCAACTTAATATATGCCAACATTTTTAAACAGCGTTTACACAGACAAAATATAGACTTCTGACTTCTTTTGAAAATTAAGATGTGGCAACAAGTTCAAGTGCCTACCTAGTAGTTACCAGCTGAAACTTGGTAGCAGCCCTTGTCCCCTTGAGATGGCACCGGTTCTTTTCTATTTGCCACAGTCCACACCATCCTATCATGCCATAACTTGACAATTTATTCATATTACCTGGCTGGCCCCCGTGGCACATTAGAATTGGAAACCTTTCATTCTTTGTTGTAGACACATTGGAGAGGCTTGAGTTTATTCAATATTCTAGTAGTATCTTTTTTTTTTGTCTTTTTGCCTTTTCTAGGGCGCTCCTGCAGCATATGAAGGTTCCCAGGCTAGTGGTCCAATCAGAACTGTAGCCACAGCCACAGCAAAGCGGGATCGGAGCCGCAGCTGCAACCTACACCATAGCTCATGGCAACGCCGGATCCTTAACCCACTGAGCAAGGCCAGGGATCGAACCCGCAACCTCATGGTTCCTAGTCGGATTAGTTAACCACTGAGCCACGACGGGAACTCCTCTAGTAGTCTTTTTAACGGTGGGAATTTTTTTTTTTAACTTTACCCAAGTTATAAATTTTGCCTGTTTTGTAATGTAATGTATTGATAAACAGGTTGAGAGAAGAAATATAAGCAGAGGCATCTTTTGGAGGTTAATTAAGGTATATTAACTCACAGTCTATAGTTGTGACACATGTAATAGCAGGGCTCAAATTTTTAAACCGTTAACATTCACTTCTCAAAGGTAAATCATGATGATTACTCCTGATAGCTCTGGATTCAAGGGCTCCAATATATTTCTAGCCGTGAAACCCCGGGTTAAATCACTAAAACTGAGTTTTAGCTTTCCCTTGTGTATAATAAAATAATCTTGCATATATATAATGACTGGGGTCAGGGGGGCCTGGGGAGTAAATTAAGTATAAACCCAGTGATATGAAAATGTCTATTAATGCCCCTTACCCCAATGCCCCCCGCATTCCTTCTGGCTCCTAGTGAGGGAGGAAGACACTGCTATATGAAGTCATTTCTTAAGATCTACATTTAGGTACCACATCGAATGAATTCTCCAAGGGCGGGGGGGTGGTGCTGAGAGCATCAGAATTGACCAGAGAAGTCTATCCAAACCATTATGATGGATGTTTATATTGCACTCAGAACTTTAAAGAAAACCATATAAACCTCAATCACTGAAGTTATATAGTATCCTTTTGTACATACTATAAAATTGTGCAACATATAAAATTTAACCAGCACCACCTGTAAGTAGACAAGACCACTTACTACTGGGAAAGGGAATCGCAAGGCCCAAGGTGCGCATTATTCTGTAACACGTCCTCACCATCCCCAATTCCTTCCCATCTAGGCGGTAAGACCCGCGGCTTTATCCCGGTACGGCGACAAAGGGACTGAGATGCAGGCACCCGCCTGAGGAAAACACGCGGAGCCCGAGGCGGGGAGGAAGCCGGGTTCCCAGGCAAGGGGCAGCCAGCACCCCGGCGGTCCTCGCAGAGGGGATGGGCACCGGCCGGCCCGAGGGGCCGGGACGCGGTGCTGCGCCGGGGCGGAACGCCAGCCTGGAGGGCGGAGGCGCCAGTCCCGCCCAGGCCCCGAGTAGCGCGAGCGCTTCCACTGGCCCCAGGAAGAGCTCTTCCGCCGGGAGCCTCGGCCTGGCCGGCGGAGAGCTGCGGGGCAGATTTGCCAAGCCGCTGCCAGGCTCCGCGCCGCGGCCGGTACCCGCCCCTCCCCCGCGCCCAACCTGCGGCCCCTCCGCTGCTCACCTGGTGGCGTCCGCGACGTTCCTGACGAACAGGGACGTGTTGGGAGGCCTCGTGTAGCGAGACATGACCACTACCTCCGTTCCCTCCGGGTCTGCCCGCAGCCACCGGGCTCACTCCGTCTCCCGCCGCCGCCACAGCAGCTCCGCCCGCCCCCAGCACGACCCCCTCCCCTCAGCTTCGGCCCCACCAGCGCGCAGCCGCAGAGGCGGGCGCAGGGGGAGCGCGGTGCCGCGCGAGTCGTCCGTGGACCACGCGAGGGAGGGGGCGGGGCCGGGGGCGGGGCCGAGGAGATCCGGGGAAGGGGAAACGCGGGGTCCTGGGATTCTCGGCAACCTGAGATGGGGGCGGCTGGGGATGCCTGGCGGAGGAGATTGCGGAAGGGGTGGGACGGAGGTCCCAGTTCGAATGGGATTCTCGGAAGCGGGAGGCTGGGGTCAGAGCGTCCGAGCTGGGCAGAGACTACAGGGGTCCTAGGGGCTGAGGCGGAGGGCCCGGGGCTATCATCCAGAGAGAGGGTGTCGAGAGTGGGTGGATTGTGAAGTGAAGGCTCGGTTCAACTGCGCAACAGCCTAGGGGCCACTGGGGCCTTCATTCTTGCAACCTTAGCCCAAGACCTTGGCAGTTCCGCCTCTTGCCCCGTATTAGTGTTGAAACTCATAGGCTTTCTAACTGTAAGGATTTTTTTTTTTTTTTTTTTTTTGGTTTTCGGTTTGTTTTGATTCTTCATCCATTATTCGTTTAGGATACAGCATTCAGCTGTGGGTACGTTCATTTAGATGTTTATTGAGCACCTGCTATGCAACAGGGAATTTTCTAAGTGTGAGACAGAGCAACAAACAAGAGGTCAAGTCCCAGACCTCATAGGGCTTTTTTTTTTTTTTTTTAGCTCTTCCTGGCGTCTGGAAATTCCCAGACCAGGAATCAAACCCAAGCCACAGCAGCGACCCAAGATGGTGCAGGGACAATGCTGGATCCTTAATCCACTTGTGCTATAAGGGTTTACATTCTTGAGAGAAGGCCAGACAATAATGGTGTAGAAGAAAGCAAAGAAAATTGCAGAGGCAATTAAGCAAATTTAAATGATCCTCTCCCTCTCTTTCCAAAATGTAGCACGTCCCTTTCTAGTTGCATCCCTTTCTAGTTATCCTCCTGCCTTCACATTTGTTCTTTTGATCTGGACAACTCCTTACCTGTAGGACTGTAACCAGGTGACTTGTAATCATTAATCGCCCCCTTTTCATTCTCAGAAGTGGTGGATTTTGGAGGGTAAATAATATGATCATCCTACCTAGCCCGCAGCTGTCTCAAAGACTGTGAGAGTCTGCCAGGGTCTGGAGATGCCTCTGGAACAGTGGCCATTCATCCAAAAAGTGATTGCTATGGCATAGCAAGCTCAGGACTAGACTGGGGCTGTAAGAGGGGAGAGGGATGTTCTTGTTCTCATGAAGCTTACAATTTGGTAGAGAAGCAGAATCTGATTATCACACTAATAAAGGTACAAATTATGCTAAGGGCTATGAAATGAGTTGTATGCTGCCAAGAGGGGACCTAATGGGGGCTGGCAAGCAGGGCTAGAGGGTCCTTGAACTTTTCCCTGAAGAAATCTTGGAGAGCTATTTGAAGAAGGAAGAGCAATTCACACACTGGAACAGCATGTGCAAAGGCTTTGAGGCAATACAGGAAAGGAAAAGAGGCAAACAGGAGCATGAAGCTGGAGACGAACAGGAAAATGTGGCTGGAGAGCAGGCTGTGTGTATAGTAGGAGAGTTTAGAAGGCTAACTATAGTGGTTTGGTAGGGCTGTTGAAAGAAATTACCATAATTCAGTGGTTGAATATGACAGAAATGTATTCTCTCACAGTTCTGGAAGCCAAAAGTCTGAAACCAAGGTATTGGCACAGCCACAGTCCCTGTGAAGGCACTAAGGGAGGATCTTCCTTGCTTCCTCCATCATCAGGCACAGACAGTAGTTACACATGGCTAGGCTGGGCCAGCATCTGGACCAGATCCTTAAACCAGTTGAGTAACCAATGCGCTTTTACCTTTTCTTTGGCATTCTGGATATTCTTAAAGAAGCAGGGAAAAGGCTAGGTCAAGACTAAATACCCTGCCTGTCACCAGGCTCGTGATATATTTACCCTAAGTCCTAGAAATTAGCTAGGTACATTTAATAAAACTATCGCTTTAATGAATCATTGCTGTAAGGCATTAAATGGAACCCTACAGGGTTGGGAGAATTAATGTTCACTCTAAATTGTCAGAGAATTCCCAAGGAGTATACAACTGGCAAAGTCTGACAATTGTTTAATAACTATAGTACTTGTTGTACCACAGAGTTGAATGTATTATTGTTCTTTAAAGCAACTACTGCTTCCTTTTCATTTAATAGTTTTTAAATTTTTTATTAAGTATAGTTGATTTACAATGTTGTGTCAATTTCTGCTGTACAGCAAAGCGACCCAGTCATATACATATGTATATATACATATTTTTCTCATATTCCATCATGTTTTATCTCAAGAGATTGGATATAGTTCCCTGTGCTGTACGGTAGGACCTCATTGCTTATCCACTCTAAATGTAATAGTTTGCATCTACTAACCCCAAACTCCCAGTCCATTCCACTTCCTTATGCAGTTTTTAAATTACACTCTATCCTGACCACAAAAAAGAAATAATTACGTGATGTGATGGAAGTGTTAGTAAATACCAATCATGTTGCAATATATAAATGCATCAAATCAACATGTTACATAACTTAAATGTACACAATGTTATATGTCAGTTATATCTCCATAAAAACAAACAAAAGTTACAATCCAATTCTTTTTTTCCCTACAAGAGAGAGACTTAGAAAATATTTTAGCCAAATAGATAAGGCTATTTCTCATTTAGATAATATCATTACTTTAGCTCACTTTTCATCTTTTTGAGGGGAGCGCACCCTCGGCATATGGAAGTTCCCAGGCTAGGGGTCAAATCGGAGCTACAGCTGCCTCCCTACACCACAGTTCACAGCAACGCTGGATCTTTAACCCACCAACCGAGGCCAGGGATCAAACCCTCATCCTCATGGATCCTAGTCAGTTCATTAACCGCTGGGCCACGAAGGGAACTCAGCTCACTTTTCAAAAGGAAACAGATTGTAAACTTTTTCATTAAAAGCACAGTTCCATAAAGAATATAGCAGGAAAAATTCAGAATCTTTATCCAACTTGTTAAAACTTGTCTTAAGGGACAAGTTTTTAAAATTAGCTGTCTGTTAAGTTATGTTTGAAACAAAGGCACATATGAATTTGTTTTTAATGTTTGAGACTTTACTCCTAAGCCCTGCCTTGGGGGAAATTGCTGGTAACTAACTTGCTGTCATTTAGAATCTACACGCTTAAGATCTTCCCCCTCATTTTCCACCTACCTGCACACACTCAACTGGCTGTTTCTTCTCTTTCTGTCACTCTGGAGCACCTATTCCAAATGCTAAACAAGAAAAATACAATCCTCTCCAGTTCATCAGTAGATTTTTGGGAAAAGGAGTTTGAAAGTAGAAAATTACTATTTCTAGGTTATCAGTAAAGTTTAAAACTTAAAGCTACCCCTATTTCTTTTCTTTTTTCTTTTCTCTCTCTCTCTCTCTTTTTTTTTTTTTTCTTTTTTCTTTTTTTTCCTAGGGCTGCACCTAAGGCATATGGAAGTTCCTAGGCTAGGGATCAAGTCGGAGCTACAGCCGCCAGCCTACACCACAGCCACAGCAACATGGGATCCAAGCCCATCTGTGACCTACACCACAGCTCACGGCAACATCAGATGCCCGACCCACCGCATGAGGCCAGGGATCAAACCTTCATTCTCTTGGATACTAGTCAGATTCGTTTCCGCTGCGCCACAACAGGAACTCTCAGGCTACCCTTATTCCTAATTACTGTGGATAATCGAGATACCAAGGCTGGTTTATAAGAGCAAACAATGTTACATGTTTTTGTTTCTTACTGTGAATAAATATGAATGTGTTTTAATTGCAATATAGTTCACATACAATATTAGCTTCAGGTGTACTACATAGTGATTTGACATTTACATACATTATGAAATGATCAACACAATAAGTCTAGTAACTATCCATCCTTATGCTGTATATTATATCCCCATGGCTTATCTATTTTACTGCTGGAGGTTTGTACCTCTTAACCTCCTTCACCTATTTTGCCCTCCCCTCCACCACCCTCCTTTCTGGCAACCATCCACTTGTTCTCTGTATCTGTGAGTCTCCTTTGTTTTGTGCAACATGAATTTGTTATTCTGTAGAAAACCTATAATGCCTATGGCTGTATAATATTACTCACCTTTTTTCCATTTCTTAAATGAGTCGAAATAGTCTAATTATCAGGACTGTAATTGAAGAGTCAAATCATGAAAAGCTAGTATATTGTAATCAGATTAATTAACTAGTTTTGGTTTTGGTTGCATAATGGAGAAATAGACCTGACTAAAAATTAAATTGTACTTTGGTATGTATGAGTGTCTTGAAATTTATATAATGAAAAGTACTTTGGAGAAATAAATTCTGGAGCAGTGATGTCAGCGGATAGTGAATATCATCTTATGCTGCGAACTCACTCCCCAACAGATGGTGCTAGCTCTCTTCTGGTGAGAGCTGTTCTGGTCTACCCTCTTTAGAATGTACCCATGACCTTGAGGGTGAAAAGTGATTCAGTGATTTGAATAGAATGTATTGTAAACATACTTCTACTGCACCTGAACTTTGGTTTATAATACATCATTCCACACAATCCAGTTGGAGAATCAATGATCTTATTCTCTTATGAATTTGATTTCTTCCATGGTAGCTATAGAAAATAATTTTAAAGGTCATTTATATGATAATAATGAATATTATTTAACTTTTTCAGAAAAGCCAGCTTAGAGAAGGCCTCTTTAACTACGTATCCCCAAAAATGACACTGAGTCTTGAAAATGTTGGAGGTGTTTCTTCCTAATTTGACAAATGTTTAGTGATGATCTATGTATATTAAATATAATACTAGGAACTGGGGGTGAAAATAGAAGTTATGCTTCCTATTCTGAAGGACCCAGCCCAATGATTCCCAGAATTAAGTCATTTTCACATATTCTATGAGCTTTCTGCCATAATAACACTCATCATTACCATTATATGCTTACTATTTTTCTTTAAATTAGCTTTTATTTTAAAAGAAAAAAATCTGTCAATACTAATTTTTTAAAGTGTCATAGACAGAAAGTAATCATTAGAAAATATCATAAAAATACATAAGTTCTAGACAATTATTATTATTTTTAGGGCCACACCCACAGCATATGGAGGTTCCCAGGCTAGGGGTCGAATGGGAGCTGTAGCTGCCAGCCACAGCCACAGCCACAGCAGTGTGGGATCTGAGCTGCTGTGTAAGACCTATGCTTTAGCTCAAGACAACCCCGGATCCTTAACACACTGAGCAAGGCCAGGGATCGAACCTGCATCGTGCTGGATCCTAGTCAGGTTCATTAACCACTGAGCCACAATGGGAACTCCTCTAGCCAATTATTTTTATCTACAAAGTTCCAAGCCTGAGGCCTGCTCGCTCTTAAAAAAGGGAAATTAGGAGTTCCCATCGTGGTGTAGGTCACAGACATGGCTCAGATCCCAAGTTGCTGTGGCTGTGGTGTAGGCCAGTGGCTACGGCTCCAATTAGACCCCTAGTCTGGGAACCTCCATATGCTGTGGGTGTGGCCCTAGAAAAGACAAAAAAAAAGGGGGAAATTAATCACACAATGGAGTGACTTAAAGCCATACTGCCACCAAACTAAAACTTTCTCCCTAATATAAAGTCTTACAAGGGGAATAACTCTCAAACTGTGCAATTCAATATTTAATGTCACATCAGTGTAACACATAAAAACATCTGTAGTACCACCAACGGTAAGTGTCCTACATCTTGAGTGACATTCTCACTAGAGAGAGAGAGATACATGTAAACAAATCATTACAGTTTCACTAGTGCCACATTACCATGTAGGACAAGATAGAAATATTAGTTCTCAATGGAGAAGGGAGACTGTAACTCATTTTAGAGAAAATTGATGTTTGAGCTATTTATTGAAGGATGAATACAAATTCACCGAGAAATAGACAAATCAGGGCATTTCCGAGAAGGTGAACCAGATGAGCAAGGGCAGAGTGTGGTGGGAGCAGTGTGGTGTGCTGCACACCAGGGGAAGGAAGGATGAATGGTAAAGAGGTTGGAAAGGAGATTAGGAGCCACATTTTGAGAGGATCTGTATATATACCATGCCAAGGAGCTTTGGTTTAATCCTTTTGGCAATGGGATGCCATTACAAGTTTTTAAGCAGGGGATTAAGAAGACCAGATCTGTGTTTTATAAGGATGAGTCTGACAGAAATGCAGAGGATGAAATGAGTGAAGTAGAGACTTATGAGCAGATCAGTGCATGTGATATCCTTTCTCTTTAAAAAAAAAAAAAAAAATACTTCTCGAGTTCTCATGGCACAGTGGTTAACGAATCTGACTAGGAACCATGAGGTTGCAGGTTCGATCCCTGGCCTTGCTCAGTGAGTTAAGGATCTGGAGTTGTGAGCTGTGGTGTAGGTCGCAGACGTGGCTTGGATCATGTGTTGCTGTGGCGTAGGCACATCTGACGTGGCTTGGATCACGTGTTGCTGTGAGCTGTGGTGTACGTCATAGACTCGGCTTGGATCCTGCATTGCTGTGGCTGTAGCGTAGGCCGGCAGCTGTAGCTCCAATTCAACCCCTAGCCTGGGAATCTCCACCGTGGATGCAGCCCTGAAAAGCAAAAATAAAATAAAATAAAAATAAAATACTTCTTAAGTCAGACAAAGACAAATACAACATGCTCTCACTTACATATGGAATCCAAAGAAATGGAGCTTATGGATACAGAGAATGGACTGGTGGTTGTCAGAGGCAGGGGGCAGAGGATCGACAAAATGAATGAAGGGGAGCAAGAGGTACAAATCACCAGTTATAAGAAAATAAATCCTGGATTTCCTATTGTGGCTTAGTGGTAACAGACCCAACTAGTATTCATGAAGATGTGGGTTCCATCCCTGGCCTCCCTCAGTGGTTAAGGATCCAGTGTTGTCGTGAGCTGTGGTGTAGGTTGCAGATGCAGCTCAGGTCTGGCGTTGCTGTGGCTGTGGCATAGGCCAGCAGCTGCAGCTCTGATTTGACTCCTAGCCTGGGAACTTCCATATGCCGCAGGTGCGGCCCTTTAAAAAAAAAAAAAAAAAAAGAATAGCAACTGCAATGAATGGAAATGTATCAAATATTTTTAAGTGTACAAGGCAATAATTATACAAAAAAAAAAAAACCCCAAGCCTAATTGATCACTTTTTTATCCTAACTTTTCTACACAAACTTATACCTCAAGGTAAGGGGTGATAGCTGTGGCTGGTGACAGCTCTAGTTCCATCAGCTTTCAGGAAATACAGGGGACTGAAGAACACATTAATGACATCACAGGAAAGCAGTCAACAATAACCACTATGTGGGAATCTACAGGACGAACTACCCAGATTCTTTAATAAATAAATTGCAAAAATAAAAAGGGAAGCTAACGTGAAGTAAACCAGAGAATGTGGTGGCCTCTCAATTTGTGGCTGAGGACCCCTCGACACTGAGTGAGGGGCTCTTGCTGCAGCGCCAGGGTGGGGTGGGGTGGGGCTGCCTCCTGATGGGAGGAGGAGTGAGAGGGAGAGGAGAGAAGAGAAGGGGGGTGGAAGGAGGGAGGTGAATGAGGAGCAAGAGGGTGGGTTGATCTCTAATCATATGTGCTTGTACGATGGCATTACTTAGAATCAAAGAAGGGGGGACAAATGTGCAGGAACCCCCAACACATGATGTTGAGCAAAAGATGCCAGATAAAAAAGAATACATTCTGCATGATTCCTTTTACATGAAATTCAAGAATCCAACTTAATATATGTTCATAAAAATCAATGAGATGATTGCCTTTAGGGAGCGGGGACTATGGAAAGGGGGATGAGGGAACTTTCTGAAGGTGATGAACCCGTTCTATATTCAGATTGGAGTGTTGGTTACACAGGAATACAGATTTATCAAGAATCATCAAACTATATACATTTAAGATATGTGTGTTGCACAGTACGTATCATTTTTATTTCTTGGTCTTTTTTGCCTTTTCTAGGGCCTCTCCCATGGCTTATGGAAGTTCCCAGGCTAGGGTTCCAATCGGAGCTGTAGCTGCCAGCCTATGCCACAGCCACAGCAACCCAGGATCCGAGCCGCGTCTGTGACCTACACCACAGCTTATGGCAAGGCTGGATCCCTAACCCACTGAGCAAGGCCAGGGATCGAACCCGCAACTCCATGGTTCCTAGTGGGATTCGTTAACCACTGAGCCATGACAGGAACTCCCTGCATCTTTTACCTTAATAAAAATGTTTCTTTTTTTTCTTTTTAGGACCACACCTGTGGCATACAGAAGTTCCCAGGCTAGGGGTCTAACCGCAGCTGCAGCTACCTGCCTTCACCACAGCCACAGCAATGCCAGATCTGGGACACATCTGCGACAACTCTGAATCCTTTAACCCTCCGAGGGAGGCCAGGGATTGAACCTGCATCCTCATGGATACTAGTCAAGTTCTTAACAAACCAAGTCATAATGGGAATTCCATATTTTTTTTTCTAATTAAGAGGAGAAAAGGAGTCACTGGACAGTAATTTTAAGAAACTTTAAAAAATTGATCTCTCCATCCTCTGGCCCAGCTCCACTGGTGGCCTGCATAGGGTGCTGGTGTGGAATATTTGCAGGCATAACTAGAGAGGGATCTCAGAAGTTTCTGTGGTCTGGTAAAGGCATGGTTACTCCGCTGAACTCTGTCATGGGCTTCAGTGCCACAGAAGGGCTTCAAGCCACTGTAAAGCTTGGCTTCAGATGTCCTCGGGAAGCCACAGTGGCAGTGGTAAAGCCATAGCTGGATGATGGGAATCCAGACCCAGCCGTCTGCAGCCTCCAGCTGGAGTCTGCAGTGTTTGCACCTGTTATTGGCCTTTTGGTGGCTCTCATATTTGTCCAGACTTGCCTACTTGGCTAGAAGCTGACTTTGTGTAAAACAAGAATTGCTGCTCTCACAAACCCTGGCTGAAAATTTCACACACATTGGCTCCACTAATTTAAGAGAAGTGTTTAATACCCTGACAAGTTTGGCACTGTTCAAAGGGGGGATGCAGGCCTGGCAGCCTGTGGAAAGCTAATGAGTACCAACTCTACCCTGAAGGAGGAAATAATCTTCCTAATAAAAGAAACAGATGAAGAGAGATCCAGACACTCAAGAAAACAAGAGGTGATGGGTGAAGTATTACAACAGTGATCCAGTCACTGAATAGGAGTTACCACCATCCAAACAAACTTTCCCAAACAATAATTCCCTCATTGTCCCTCCAACTAGTGGGCTTTGGTCTGCAAACAGAGGCCTCTTGTGCTGCTAGGCTACATTCACCCATTTACCTCCAATATGAGTTTCACCATGGGCCCAGACCCAAGGATACTGTTCCTACACATACCTTCTTTTCCTTCTCAACCTCTTCTGAGTAGTGCTTATGAAGCTGCCTCCTTCTTGGGCTGGAGTTTCTCCTCCACCTTCAAATTCTAAAAACAGAAATGAGTTCCTTTGAAGCTAATCCAAATTTCAAATGAACCACCTACTGGGACCAACATCAAGAAACTAGAGACTTTTGGGAGTTCCCTGGAGGCCTCGTGGTTAGGTTCAGCACTTCTTTTTTTTCTTTTTTATGGCCATATCTGCGACATGTAGAAGTTCCCGTGCTAGAGATGGAGTTGGAGCTTTAGCTGCTGGCATATACCATAGCCACAGCAGTGCCAGATCCAAGCCACATTTGTGACCTACACTGCAGCCTGCGGCAATGCCAGATCCTTAACCCACCAAGTGAGGTCAGGGATAGAACTCGCATCCTCGTGGATACTATGTTGGGCTCTTAACATGCTGAGCCACAATGGGAACTCCAAGATTCGCCACTTTTACTGTTGTGGCCCAGGTTCAATCCTCGGTCTGGGAAGTGAGATCAAACTGCTGCACACTTCAGCCAAAAAAACAAACAAAAAAAAGTTAAAAAATAAAAAGAAAAAAGAAACTAGAGACTATTAAAATCATGTCTCTTCAAAGTGAATTTTTTTTTGTCTTTTTTTTGCCATTTCTTGGGCCGCTCCCGCGGCATATGGAGGTTCCCGGGCTAGGGGTCGAATCGGAGCTGTAGCTGCCAGCGTACGCCAGAGCCACAGCAACGCAGGATCCGAGCCACGTCTGCGACCTACACCACAGCTCACGGCAACGCCGGAACCTTGACCCACCGAGCAAGGGCAGGGATCGAACCTGCAACCTCATGGTTCCTAGTCGGATTTGTTAACCACTGCGCCACAACGGGAACTCCCTCAAAATGAATTTTAATCTCATTCTTTAAAATTTTAAAAACGAATGCTATTTAAATGATCACACTTGTGCTCAAAATAATAATCAACAGACTTTTAGTCCTTAGAATAGTGTTTGGTAAAATTATTTTATATAAATTTTATAATTAAATTATTTTTCTTTATTTTTCTCTATACTTAGTGTAAGTATTGTTTTATTTAAACATAAGTGCAGTTTATCAACAGCATACAATTCCAAATGGATTCTATAGTACTTCATAGAGTCTCAAGTGGGATTGAGCCCGAGCTGTGAGCTGTTTATGGTGGTAACCATTCATTAACACACATTTTACTGGCTTTCTCTCCTTGTCTGTATCACTCTCCTGTTTTCTGGGATTATATTCCAAATAAGTTATATGCACTTCAAAGTATGTCTCTAGCTCTGCTTTCATGGGAAACTAAGCTAAGACACTGGAATTTACAGCCAGCCACACCATATATAACCAGTTCTTTTTCTTTTTTTGCTTTTTTTTGGGGGGGGGGGGCGAATCTGCAGCATATGGAGGTTCCTAGGCTAGGGGTCCAATTGGAGCTACAGCTGCTGGCCTACACCACAGCCACAGCAACACAGCTCATAGCAGTGCTGGATCCTTAACCCACTGAGCAAGGCCAGGTATCGAACCCACAACCTCATGTTTCCTAGTCAGATTTGTTTCCACTGTGCCATGATGGGAATTCCCTATAACTAGTTCCTCTGGGCTGACTTTCCCTTGCCTTCTACTACAAGGGTTGTAGACACTGCCATCAATCAACAGAGCTCAGTCTCATCCTTCTGAACTGTGGTCCCTGTTGTCAGAGAGACAATGTGTCTGGGATAATGTTATCTCGACAGTGGATGCCCTTGGTCCATGAATTCTTTAGACCCCCCCCAAGCCACCCCTTTTCCCATGTTCCTGAATTTATCAGTCGCATTAAATCAATAAGATTGACAGAGCTGTTCCTTCCTTATTCCACTGTTTATCTGACATCACCCAGGAAATTATTAGAAACTTTGGTCTTAGGTGTCCCTCAATTGTGGTGCTGTCTCAACCAGCATTTGGGTCAGGCTGGTGATTTGTTTTCAGTAGAGAAGTAACGAGCTGCTGCATCGAGTAATTTTAGGGGCTGAGAACCTGGAGTAGTTCTGCACTTAAGTCAATCCTGATGTATGTCAGAGACCATCTCATTAGGGTCGGGGGCACCACATCAATCTTGGGGTGTACAATAAACAACAGGACAGCACAAAACACCAAGCATGAACACAGCCTTTTTTTTTTTTTTAATCACCTGCAGACTTTCAGGCCAGCATATGCTTCCTTGAACTGAGAGCTTCAGAACTATCACAAATGTGAGCTGCAGGCATCTCTGGGACTCATGCTAACAGGCCCTTAGCTTGGCAACAGGGCAAGACATTCTTCAAAAGTCTAGTGATTTTCCCCTCTCTGTTCTTATTTAAGAGAAAAACACCAAAAAAAAAAAAAAAAAAAGCCTGGAAGCTTAGCCAGGATATGTTAACTGGTGGCTTCCTTGTACAGTTTCTTACCTAGTAGATGCCCAAATATTAACATCTGTAGATTTTTTTTTTCTCTTGGGTTAGTTGTTTGTTTTCTTGTTGTTATTCAGGGAAGTTAAGTTAAATTCTATATATGGACTTGTGGGAATCTTGGTTCCACTGTAGGACAAGGCCACATTGCAATAAAACCTCTGGCCCTGCACCTTTACATGACAGGATCCCATGTGAACTGGCGTACTCCTGGAAGCCATTTCTTTTTCTTTGTTTGTTTGTGGGTTGTTTTGTTTTGTTTTTTTGGTTTTTTTCCTTTTAGGGCTACACCAGAGGCATATGAAGATTCCCATTCTAGGGGTCTAATCAGAGCTACAGCTGCCAGCCTATACCAGAGCCACAGCAACACCAGATTAGAGCCTCATCTTCGACCTACACCACAGCTCACAAGAACACTGGATCCTTAACCCACTAAGAGAGGGCAGGGATCAAACCTGCAACCTCATGGTTTCCAGTCGGATTCATTTCCGCTGCACCATAACAGGAACTCCTGGAAGCCATTTCTATACCCGGATGGCTAGTAACACTTACCTCTGCACAGAAAAACTATATCACACATAATCATATTCCACAAAACCCAAACCAATGTATGCTCCATCCAACTTCCCATTAACTGGATCCCCAAATGCTTGTGGCCATTCCAGTGTGACATGACTAAGGGGAAGTATATCAGAGGGAATGTCAGAATGGAAAAAAATAGTGGTCTGAACATTGTGATTGAAATATCCTCAGCAAATTTTACTCAAATATATGACTATGTGAAATCATTTCTAGGCCCTTAATGGGCTTGGAAGGGGTCTGCTAAGTGAGGGGCCCTGAAGCTTAAGCCCCATTAGTATATCTGCCTCTGGGTAGGACAGGTGGAATAACATTTATCCAGAACAGTTTATTTACGCTGTTGTAACCACAGCACCAAGAGAAACAAGAGCCACTGTGCCCAAAACGTTTATGAGTTGAATAAGACTCAAGAACATCTTTTTACTCACAAACTCAATGCTTCTCTGCAATCCCAATCATTGGCTTTTGCATAAATTCCTCCCAAATTTGACTTCTGTTTCTTCCTCTTTTGTGTGGTTGTAGGAACTTCAGACTGTGAGGTCTCATCCTCTGTCGGATCTATTTCCAAGTATCTTGCTGATCAAGACACATTCTTAGCAAATGAGTCATACTCACCTAAATCTGCTAATTTGGTTTTATTTTATTTTATTTTTTGCTCTTTTTTTTAGGGTCACACCTCAGGCATATGGAAGTTCCCTGGCTAGGGATCAAATCAGAGTTACAGCTGTCAGCCTACACCACAGACACAGCAACATGGGATCTAAGCTGCATCTGCGACCTACACCACATCTCATGGCAATGCCAGACACCTGACCCACTGACCGAGGTCAGGGATCGAAGCTGCATCCTCATAGATAGTCAGATTCATTTCCACTGCACCACAACGGAAACTCCAGTACAATATATTTCTAACTTAAAGTATTTTTCAAATACACATATCCATATATCCTTTATATAATTTCTAACCAGATATATCATGCATAGTTTTATACTCATAAAATGACCATGTTTTACACACTTAGGAATTTTCCTTAGAATAGATTTCCTTTTTGATCAATTCTATATTTCATTATAAAAAATGAGGTAAAAGAAAATCTGTAGCAAAGGAATGGTGGATCATCTCTCTGGTATGAGTATCAGAGGTTAAAAGTAGAATCCATCACTACAGAGCTTTCACCTTACAGACCAACTTATATTTTTCATAAGATGTTTCCTCTGGATTGTTCTGTCAGCTCTTAAGATTTTTCAAATTCCCACAGGCTTTCTGTCCTGTCAGAATCATGGGTTGGTTAACCTGATTCCCTGGAGATCAGTGTAATTTCCTTAATACACAGGTCTCAATTCTACTGAAGCTTTACTAATAATTGCTGTTTCAGATATCAAGTCAACCAGAGTTAATTGACAAACACTTGCTGAGATTCTATATTGATTTAAAAATACACAATAAAGCTAATGGAAATATTGATACTCAAATGTCAGAAAGGACATAGGAAGCACATTGTAGAAAGAATTTGGGAATTTGAAACTGTATTCAAGGTTAAAGTTTGTGGAAATTGTTTACTTCACAGCATTGGGTATCTGAAGATTAAATTATCTTGGATTAGCAGCTGTGATGGGTCATCCTATTGTGCAATGTAGAAACTCAGGTTTAATATGATCTTGCATAAAACTTATTTAGCCATTAACTGAAAGCAGACAAATAGGCTGCTCATTGATTGGCAGTTTTGGCCCGTTTCCTTATTTACTTTAGCCTAGTTTGTTTTCTTAAATTTCACCTTCATCATGCGTTATTCCCTGGCTAAAAGCTGCCTGTTTTTGTGTGTATTTTATTGTGTTTATTGCAGACTTGGTTTTCAAAATAAAAATATTTAGACAAGACTACAGCAGTGTAAAATTTTCACAGTTGCAAAATGTTTCCTTATAGTCCTCTTTTTTTCTCTCTCTCCTTCATACACTTTGCACTGCTTCTTTTAATAGTTGCCTTAGTATTCTAAAATTATGTGGTTAGGGTCTCCCTTTCAATGATGAGTATAAACCTTGGACATTTCAGTGTAATAACCTTACAAAATGTAATTTTGGTTCACTTCCATTCAACAGTAGACACTGCTCCCACAATTAACTTTGTTCTGTGGTCACCTCCAGCATTGAATGTTACAGTCAAATCTGGGCTTTGAAGCTTTCAAGGCAACATGATAGAACCCTATCACATGACCTCAAGCTTGCAGATCTGTGCATGGTCAAGTGTTCCTGGAGAAAGAAACTGACCTCCTGGCAACAACACTTGGGTAAAATTATAAACTAATTTTAGACAAGAAAAAAAAGAGAGCATCAATTGCTATCATTTGGTATGAATTAGACAATGAGTAAAATATTTGTTTTTCTGAAATTATAACAGAAGTGATACTCTAGATTTTTAAAAATTGGCCAGCTATCATATTTGTCTGAAAAACATTAAAATATTGAAAGAAATATTTCTTCAATAATTCAGCTTAAATGAAAATTTCTCCTAAGCCAAATTAATTCATAACAAATGAAGCTAGTTTTAGTGAAGTTGAGTAGCTTATAATTAAATTTTTGTTAGTTAACATAAAATGTATTAGAGCAAATAGGATTGTGAAATGCAGCTTTTGAGGCACTCTTTAATCTGATTTGTTTTTATTAATATGAAAAAAACATGAATTTTCAAGGAATGCTCTCTTGAAAGGAAATGAACATTTACATTTCTAATGTTATCTTAAGTGTATATTAAGAATTTTCAGTCTCTCAAGGAAAATACTTAGAAGCCTCTATGAAAATTTTATCTAATTCTGTTATGTGTTTACCGTACGTATTTCTTTTTAGAAATATTATTATAGGAGTTCCCATTGTGGTTCATTGGGTTAAGGAGCCAATATTATCTCTCTGAGGATGTGGGCTCAATCCCTGGCCTTGCTCAGTGGGTTAAAGATCCAGCGTTGCCACAAGCTGCAGTGTAGGTCACAGAGGGGGCTCAGATCTGGTATTGCCATGACTGTGGCACAGGCCTACAGCTGCAGTTCCAATTCAAACCTTAGCCTGGGAACTTCCATATGCCACAGGTGTGGTGTAAAAAGAAAAAAAAAATTAAAAAGTTAAAAAAAATAGAAATATTATCATAACCTATAATGAGATATTTACTCAAAACAAGTCATCTGATTTATCTACATACACACACACACACACACACACACACATATATAGTTATCTTGGACTGCTAGTGTTTGGTAGGTGTTTATGGAATGAAACATGTTCCCCCCAAATTCAGAGGTTGAAGCTCTGACTCCCAGTGTGAATGTCTTTGGAGACAGGGTCTTTGGAGCAGTAATTAAGGTTAAATGAGGTCATAGGGATGGACTCCTCATCCAGTAGGATTGGTGTACTTATAAGAAGAGAAAAAGACACCAGACACTCTTCCTCCCCCTCCCCCTCTTCCTCTCCTTTTCTCTCTCTCTCTCTGCCCTACTCCCCCCAGCCCTCCCCAGCGTAGAGGAAAGGTCCTTGGAGGACACGGTGAGAAAAAGGCTATCTGCAAGCCAGGAAGAGAGGCCTCATCAAATACCCATCCTGACAGCAACTCGATCTTGGACTTCTAGCTTCCAGAAGGGTGAGTGAATAAATTTCTGTTGTTCGAGCTACGTAGTCTCTGGTGTTTTGCTACAGCAGCCTGGGCAGACTACTATAGTGGATAAAGACATATTTACTCTATGGATTATATCTACATAAAGACCATACCTTATATAAAATTCTGAGTCTGCCGATTGGCAAGGTCTGATGTCCACACAGATGTGGTGACAGCAGCCCCAGATTCACCTAAGGGAGCATCAAAATGCTACCTTTGAACAGAGGAGATATTTCCAGTTAAGACATTACAACCTACTGGGAGTCCCCATGGTGGCTCAGTGGTAACGAACCCGACTAGTATCCATGAGGATGCAAGTCCGATCCCTGGCCTCACTCAGCTGCTAAAGGATCCGGCCTTGCCAAGAGCTGTGGTGTAGGTCTCAAACTCGGCTTGGGTCCAATGGTGCTGTGGCTGTGGCATTAGGCTGGCAGCTGCAGCTCTGATTTGACCCCTAGCCTGGGAGCTTCCATAAGCCCCAGGGGCTGCCCTAAAAAGACAAAAACAAAACAAAACAAAACAAACAAAAACACTACAACCTACAAAATTTGATGGTGGCAATGTATTTATTTCATTCAGCTGGTCACTAAATTACAGATGCGAACACTACTTCAAGGACTGCAGAAGAGAATGGGGCTTGCAATTTCTATTATTGTTGACATTTCTATTATTGTAGGAATTCTATTATTTTCCTTCAAAGTACATCAGATACCTGGCCTTTTGTAAATGGTGAGATGCAAGGGAAGTGCTTGATACTCCTAATAACAAAGATTTTTGAGTGTTTATATGAGTAGGTGCCAGGCACTGTTCCAAGTGTTCATATAAACTGACTTTATTTATTTATTTATTTGCTTTTCAGGGCTGCACCCATGGCATATGGAGGTTCCCAGGCTAGGAGTCGAATCAAGAGCTACAGCTGCTGGCCCAGGCCACAGCCACAGCAATGCCAAATCCAAGCTGCACCTGCAACCTACACCACAGTTCACGGCAATGCCAGACCTTTAACCCGCTGAGCAAGACCAAGGATCAAACCTGCAACCTCATGGTTCCTAGTTGGATTTGCTTCCGATGCGTCATGACAGGAACTCCTAAACTGACTTTATTTAGTTCATATAACAACATACCCGTGAGAATATTATATAGGGACCATTATTTCCATTTTACAGATGAGGAAACTTGTGTGATATATTACATTTAAAAATCAGAAATAAGGAAAATGACATTTAAAAAGAAAAAAGCAAAAAGCAGAGTGTGGATGGGAGGAAATGGATTGTACTATATCCTTTTTTCTCACCATTCGTGATCAACTAAATCATAGTGGAAAGCATGTCTTATTCCTAAATTGTGCTTTCTTTTTGGCCGCGCATGCATCATGCGGAAGTTCCCAGGCCAGGGAACAAACCCACACATCAGTAACCAGAGCCTTAACCAGCAGGATCCTTAGCCTGCTGAACCACCAGGGTACTCCTGTGCTTTAAAAAGAAAATATTTTTACTGAATCAGATAAACAGGATGATTAAAGAATGGGATCCAGGGGAAGTATCTTTATTCTAGAATGGGTCGTAGATGTGACTGAATTTAATCTCATTTTACAGGTGAGAACCTGAATGACCTGAGAAGACACAGGAGAATTGTCAAGGACCAGGATGAGATTCCTGTCTTTGTTGTTACATAAACACAGGCTACTCCATTTAAAGGCATGTTTTAAAATTGCAAATTTCACTATAATTTGTTACCATAGCAATTAATATTTAAATATTCTCAGCTATTACTTGAGTTAAGCTAGGAACTATCCTTAGAGTTGAGCAGAGTCCTCCAAAACCTTTTAACTTGAAAATCACCATGTCATGGGAGAAATATCTACAACACTTGGAAAGGTTTTGAGGTTCCTGCAAGTACTTCTTTTTCAATAAACCACTTAATGAGGCATGAATGAAATATAAAAAACTACACGTATTTAATGTTATACAACCTGATGGCTTTGGATATAAGCAGATACCAATTAAACCATCACCACAATCTATGCCATAAATATATCCATCACCTCCAAAAGTTTCCTCTGATTCCTTTATTATCATAATTATTATCACTTATGGTAAGAACACAACATAAGATCGACTCTTGGCAAATTTTTCATATTGTCAAGACAGGCTCTAGTGTAGATCACTAGGATTTTTTTCATCTTGCATAACTGAAATTTTATGCATTTTGGCCACTTCTCTTCAGCCACTGAATCTTCTAGCTTTGCTCCAGTTTCAGTTTAACCAACTGCCAGAGGCTTATTTTGTATCATATTAACACACAGTAAAGATTTAAAAGTGTTAACTAGCAAAAGGACTTAACTTGGCTTTTGTATCTCTTTTGGTCAGCCAGAAGTTTCCACCTGGCTGATCAAAAGAGTCAAGGAAAGAAGTGTCTCTTCTTTCCTTATTTCGGTCTCACGCCTTGTAGGCACTTAAGGCAGAAGGCCTTGGGGAACATTGAAGTTGTATTTTCCTAAGCAGTTTTATTGGAAACTTCTAGTTTGCTTCCTATGTCATCTTCTATCATGCCTCTAATTACTAGAAGCTTATTTATCAAATTTTAGACCACACATTTTACAATTTCTGAATGGCTCTTCACTACACCTTTTATAAAACATTTTGAATATTTTAAGCACCCTGAAATCATCCACATAATCCATTTCTGCCAGCGACTTAAAATAAGTGGCACTAAATGACAGAGAAGTTGAGAGGGAACTCCTTAGTAAGGGTAATTATTAATCATGACACACATATGGCCACAGTGTACACATTGCTTGAGAGAGGAATTTGGTGAAGGACCCTCAAGTACTGCACTGGGTCCAAGCTCTAAATGTTGGTCCTATCAACCAACAAGGGTAAGGAAGCCATAAAAGTTCTTTCCATTTTCCTGACCTCTCACCTCAGGAGAGAAATGTTCTCATCCAGCACAAGCTGAGCTATGTCTTCACAGCGTTTGGTACCCAAGCCCTAGGGAATCAGGCAGAGAAGCCTTTCCTCTGACGGAACCTCATCATCTTCGTTTCCAGGAATGGTAATGGTCAGCAGAGCAGCTAATCTCACCGCCAGGAGGGAGGGAAGTCAAAGAGAGCCTCAAGTAACTTAGTACCAGGACATTCCAGGCTCTAAAATAGCTGCCTTTACCTCATGGGCCATTTGAAGAAATCTATACAGAACTTGAAAACAAGTTCTAATCGAATCTTCCCCAACAGAAGCAAGGTCCTGCCAGACATTTCTGCTCATTCCCTTTGTTTTTGTTTTGCAGAGTTTCTTCTTCAGCTTAAATTCTTCCCTGCCTATTCACTCACTCCCTGGGTGGATTATTTCTCCTCTGGGTATAACCATTATACATAATAGACACTTAGAAATGTACTTTTCTTAGCTCTTCCACTTTCCTTCACGCCACTGCCAGTCTCTTGAATGGCAGCATCCACCTCCTCTAATGCACATCCAACTACTGGCCCCTCACACTCCCACATATATAAATAAATATAAATATATATATATATATAAATCTGTTATCAACCTAAATAGCCATCCACAGATGCTTGTCCAATATTAAAAAGATGTGAATCTGTTAAAAAAAAATATATATATATGTTGGCCACCAGGGTTCAGGGATCAAACCCGTGCCACAGCAGCAACTGGTGCCACAGCAGCAACAACGTTGTGGATCCTTAACCCGCTGTGCCTTGAGGGAACTCCTCATTGCCCCTCTTTTGTTGAATGACTTTACCATCAGTCCAGCTGGTCACACTAGAAAGCCCAGTCATCTTGCCTCTTTTTCTCCATCACGTCCCCTTGCCCCAAACACATTCAGTCAGGCATCAAGTCTGGCCACTTCTGTCTGTGGAATGTTTCTGGACTCCAGGGACTCTGCAGAAAGCTTTTAGTTTGTCTCAGACCAGCGTCTCTCTGTTTTCATTTATCCTCCACATTGTCATCAATTATTCTTCCAGAACAAAAATCTGGTTTTACTTCTCTCCTGCTTAATAACATCCAATAGTTACTCATTGTCTGAATAAAGTTTTATTCTCTTAACAATATGTGCACAATTCCTCTATGTCCCTTCCTCTCCATTCAAAATGCATTTTCTCTGACCTGCTTTCTTGGTTTACTGCTTTCTGCCAAATGAGAGCCAGCTTTTCCAACACCTTACATCCGAAGTGGTTTCTTTACATGCTATCTTGTTTTTCATTCCATTTTTTTCTGGGTTCTCAACATATTTTTTTCTTCTCATTTAGGTCATGCTTTGCAAGTCTTATATTGAGGATTTTATTATCTTATTTTATCCTAGTTAAAAGAATATCAACCATATCAAGTCTGTTGTCTTGCCAAAAGGAATTCTGAGCCTGAAGTCCAGAATAATATCCAGTAAAGTCTTGTACAATTTGGCTAGTCCTGCAGTCGTGAATAATATTGCTCTTCCAAGGTAAGGGAAATATTTGATCTATTCTTCCCACCAAAGCACTCATTTGTCATGAATTTCGTATTCTGAAAGGCTGGTGTCATGGCAGCTCATTTTCTGAGCAGTGAGAAAAGAGGGATCTTTGTACTTTAAAACCAGTCCTTCAGTGAGAACTCTTTCTACCCACCTCCCCTCCAAAAGAGAGATTAAAATTAACACCCTAATACTAAATTCCAGGTCCTGTATTATTTTTTCAGATTTAGCCCTCACTAAAGGAAGAGAAGTATTCTAAATGTTTTAAAGTTTCCAAAAAGAATCACAGGCTCCTTAGTAGCAGCATACAGAGGCAGACAGTCATATGAACATTATGGATATAAATGAAAGTGATAGTAAGAATTACTGAGCTGGTCAGTTTCAAGAAGGCCCTATGACCAACTCCACCAGGTTTCACAAGCCATTCTTCCTGTCCATCAGCTCCCATAGGTAAAGGACTGTGAAGTCTAGGGAGAAACATAACATTGATAAACACAGTGTCTGCCAGTAGCTAGCATAGTTGAATGGTTAATTGCTCCCATTGATCAATTCGCTTATTAGATTCAAGAAGAGTAATCAGCCACCAAATATTTATTGACATGGAAGGACTGTATCACCACCATACCTTGTTAGATGCTGGGGAACATGGTGGGAAAGCAAAAGAGTTTCAAGACTGGAGGTGAAGATAAACATTCAGCAAATTATCACCACTTATTAAATAAATTCAAGGATACAAAGCACCATAAGAAATACTGGCTGCCAACAATGGAAACACAAGACATACATGCATGCATGCACCTGCACACACAGAGAACAAAGCCTGAAGTGAACCTATTCTCCACCTCAGGCAACAGCTTTGTTAATTCCTAGCAAAAAATATAAATAGCAGCTTCTATACAGAATTTATATGCACCCCTTTTCTGTTGTTGTTTGTTGATAAAGCAAGCAAAATGGGTACTACTAATGTCAACAGCCAGGGTTGCTGCAGTAATTTTATTCAAAATGAGTGATATGGATTCTGATGTAAATTGACAAGCTGTAGCTGCATTTAAAATTTGGATGTCTGCTTACATTAACAGTGGAGCATGGTGGCTAAAAGTAGGCCACTGGAGCCAGACTGGCTTCTGTTCTATATTGGATCCATTACTTACTAGCTGTGTAATCTTGGACAGTGTCTCTATAAAGTGAAGATAGACACAGTAACAATCTCATAAGTTGTTATGAGAATTAAATGAGTTAATACCTGCAAAGCACTTAGCACATGTTAAGTTCCTGCCACAGAGTAAGGGCTCTATAAACGTCACCTATTATTTTTGTTCAAACGAGGCCTTTTTTTTTTTTTTTAAAGCCAACTACCTGAGCACAGTAGCACTGAATCTCACAGACGAGAATTTTGCCGAAGTATATATGAGTTAGGTGTTTTTTGTTTGTTTGTTTGTTTTACTTTGAGGAAGGTGAGGTTTATTAAGCATAGACAAGGGGGTCCAGGAATTTAATACATTTGTCATCCTTAGGGCTGAGTTTCAGTTAGAGTGTTAACCAAGGGATGATACATTTTCAGATTTAGAATGTGACTCTGGTATTGCTAGTATGGTTAGTAGATAAAAACAGTAGTAGACAGTCTTTGTGAATATTAGCTTCCTTTAGACTTATTTTCAAGAAATACATTTGTCTTATTATATAAATATATTGTGTTCCATTTAACATTATTTTGACAAATTAAGAAAAGAGATGATAAAGTATAAAAAGCTGAGGAAAGCTCTTGCTATGTAGAACACTTTTAAAATATAAATTTCTACAGTGCTATTAATAGCTATATCATCAACAACAGTTTTTCAAGCTTTGTGCTTCACTGGAGAAAAACAGGAGCACAAGCATCTTGAATTTCTTCATTGGGTAATCTAATACCCAGTTATAATGTGCACACCAACGGCACACATCGTGTTACTTGAGTTCAGGCTCAAAGTTGTAATCAAAAATAGTCAGAAAATAGCTTCTCTCTCAAAGCTTTTATTATTAAAAATAACACTTAAATCGACAAAATAATATGAATATATAAGACCACAAATATTTTCATTAACTCTTTGTTTTGGGCTTTAAAAAAATCTCATTTTAAATTCTTAATTCTATTCAGACTATAATAGCTAATACATGTCTAGTGCTTACTACAAACGCCACGTACTGTTCTAGACACTAGTAAGTTTTGATTCTAATAAGAAAGCCACATAGAGTATTTACAGCTATTATACAAGACAGCACCCTCAAGGAGAAGAATGCAGGGCAGTACTGAAAACTTAAGTAACTGCAAAGTCTATAGTCCAGAGGTTTTTTTTGTAAAGCATTTATATTGACACCCAGTTTATGAACTAAAAACCTTATATAAATCTGTATTACTAATCTAGAAAGGAAAGCGGCCTTTTGCCGTGGACTGTGTTCCACTTGGTCTGCCCCTGATGCCTAATAGCCAATGAAACCGTTCTCATTCCGAGGTTGTGGAGATAAGCAACAGTGGAAATGTAATAACGACCTTAGAGTATAAGTCAGTAGTTGGGACAGCCAAGGGTATGGATCCAAGACGAGGTCTCTCAGAACCCGATATCTTCCTAGGGAGCGGGTTTCTGCTGGCTGCAGAAGGGGCGGAGCACGTTTCTGGTGATACGCTGGAGGCGGGGCCCGAGGCTTGGGAGCGGGTCTCCCGGGAGCTGTGGAGACAACCTGAGAAAACGCCCAGCGCGTGCGCAGGCGCAGTGGGCCGCGAGGAGGGAGGGATCCAGCCGGCCGTCCTAAGGAGCGCTGACCGGCCAGCAGCTGTGGGCACGATGAGACCCGAAGAGGAGCGGCCCGTGGAGGGGGGCGCCTGCGCCGGCGTCTCCCAGCTGGAGCTGTTGAAGCTGCGCGCCGCGGATTGCATCGACGAAGCGGCCGAGCGCCTGGGGGCTCTGAGCCGAGCGATCTGGAGCAAGCCGGAGTTGGCCTACGAGGAGCACCATGCCCACGGCGTGCTGACGCGCTTCTTTGAGAGCGAGCCCCCGGCCGGGTCGTGGGCCGTGCAGCCGCACTACCAGCTGGCCACGGCCTTCCGCGCCGAGTGGGGGCCGCCGCCGCGGGGGTTGGCGGCGTCGCGCCCGCTGCACCTGGGCTTCCTTTGCGAGTACGACGCGCTGCCCGGCATCGGGCACGCCTGCGGCCATAACCTAATCGCCGAGGTCGGGGCGGCGGCTGCCCTGGGTGTGAAGGGGTGCCTGGAGGGCCTCCCCGGGCCGCCTCTGCCGGTGAAGGTGAGGTGGGGCCCGAGCGGGGGACTCCCATCGCCTGTCCAGGCCGGGACCAACCGCAGAAGTGCGGGAGCCGGTGTTTTCCTGAGCATCCGTCCCTTGCCAGCGCGGCGCAGGTGTAGGGGAAAGCACTCGACCACCTGGCCTTTGCTAGTGGGCAGAAGCCCAGGATCAAAGTCTATAGTTCCTGAGTTGCCGACCTGGCGACATTTTGCAGATTTTTGCCTTTTCTTTCCTGCGTTGTTGTAAACACTGGAGTGGACTTTCTCCTTTAGGAAATAACTTAGAACCACGCCTGGTTTTCGTGATGGCTTATTTTTGGTATCAGGGAACCGCAATTTGCTGATAAGGTTGTGCAGTCTCTGGAGGAAGTAGTTATTGTAGGGAAACTATAGACCCTCTTTGTTAGGCTCCAGAAAAATCTTTGGTTGTGGCTGTCCTGGGAGCTGTTGTGAATCACTGGCATTTGGATAAGAAATTTTCAGTCGTTTAAACTACGGAACCTCTAGAAGTGTACAAACAACGGGAAGAAAGTGAACATTAATTACATAGATGAGTAGATCCTTAAGTCTTATGTTTATTTCGCGTTTTAAGAAGTAGCTTGATCCTGGAGTTCCCGTCGTGGCGCAGTGGTTAACGAATCCGACTAGGAACCATGAGGTTTTGGGTTCCATCCCTGGCCTTGCTCAGTGGGTTAGGGATCCGGCGTTGCCGTGAGCTGTGGTGTAGGTTGCAGACGCGGCTCGGATCCCGCGTTGCTGTGGCTCTGGCATAGGCCGGTGGCTACAGCTCCGATTCGACCCCTAGCCCGGGAACCTCCATATGCCGCAAGAGCGGCCCAAGAAATGGCAAAAAGACAAAAAAAAAAAAAAGTAGCTTGATCCTTTAAACGAGGAAACGTGCTTCTGTTAGTCATAGGGTAAGTTTAATCTTATGTTACTGTTTTTCCAGATGGTATATTCTTCATTCTGTGAGCTAAGATTCAATCAACGCCATTCAGGTTATGGAAAAGTCTAATGTTATATTTTAATATTCTTTACTCCATTTTTTCCAGTGTCAGTAACCTTTCTCATTTATCCTAACATTTCCATCTTTTGCAGCTTTTTCTATTTGGCAGCCTTCTCTTTTCTGCCTCTGGGCCTTGTCTTTCGTCTGGCTAAGTTTTTGTTTTGTTGGAGGGAAACGCTGGAAACGTTTTTTCCAGCGCATGAAACGCTGGAGAGATTTAGCTTTAACCAGGTTTATGAGCGGTTCAGAGAAGTCAGCAAGGTTTAACCTGAAAAGTCATCAGATTTAATGAGTCATGGGTTAAGAGTAAAAAATAGCTTAATTTAGGAGTTTGGGTACTTTAAAACTTCTACATGAAGCAAGAATTTGGGTAATATCACACTTCTGATTTTTGAATGGTAATATGCAGTTTCAGCAAAGTTATCTGAAAATGGAATTTATGTTGATTCTTTTTGCAAGCCGAGACTTTTTCCAACTTGCTTTATTGTGTTCTTAGATGTGATCTTGAAAGTATATTAGTTGTTTATGGATTAAATTTTTCTTTGCTTTTGAAAATTGAAGAAGTTAAATATCAAAGTAAAATGTTTATTCTGTAAAGTTCTCTTTTGTTTAATTAGGTGTTTGGTGACCAATAAATCTGCCTGGTTGAGCTGGTGGAATCAAATTAGTAAGTTTGTGTCATAGTTGGCTGTTTCTTATTGTGGTATTAAGACTTATTTAATGCTTTTCATAAAGGATTAATGCATTAAGACTTTTTAAAGAGGTATCTCAGTAAAGAATCTGAGTTTAGGCCTAAGGTCAAGATATCTAATCCCAGCTCTGCTTGTAGACTTGCTCTGTGATCTGGGGCAAAACACTTCACTCCATGCCTCAAAACCATCCTACTTAAAACAATGATACAGATGGATCACCTGCTTCACAGGGTTGTTGTGAGGATAACTAGTAAGTAGCTAGAAAGTTTCTTACACAGCAGAGTGCTTATGAATAATCATACACATATGACGAAAGTCTTAGTCAAAAAGATGCATTAAGAAGTCCCTTCGTGGCTCAGCAGTTAACGAACTCGACTAGGATCCATGAGGATTTGGGTTGGCTCTCTGGCCTTGATCAGTGGGTTAAGGATCCCGAATTGCCATGAGCTGTGGTGTAGGTCGCAGATGCAGCTTGGATCTGATGTTGCTGTAGCTGTGGTGTAGTCCAGCAGCTGTAGCTCTGATTCAACCCCTAGCCTGGGAACTTCCACAGGCCACAGGTGCAGCCCTAAAAAGCAAGAAAAAAAAAAAGTCCTAAAGAATTTCAAGTACCTTAGTATATTGTATTTATCTTTCGTCATTTTTGACATTAGTTCTATATAATTGAGTTATAAGATTAGGAAGTATTTCCTGTAGAGGCTTCAGTGCATAATTTGCACCAAATTGGTATAATAACGTCAATTGCAAGTTTGTGATTAACACCATTGATTTAGACCCACTGCATTATTTAAGAGTCAGAGAACAAAACCTCTCCTCACATGTGATGTAGATTGTGAATATATATTCAAGGGAACCTGTTTGGTATTTCCTCCTAGGATGTTTTGTTGCTCTGATACAGGTATTTCTTTCTAGGTAGTTGTCCTGGGAACTCCTGCGGAAGAAGATGGTGGTGGCAAAATTGATTTAATTGAAGCAGGGGCTTTTACAAATCTTGATGTTGTTTTTATGGCGCATCCATCTCAAGAGAATGCTGCTTATCTACCAGATGCAGCTGAGCATGAGTGAGTAATCAAGCTGAAAAAAACTTCTTAGTAAAAAACAGACTGTTGGAATACTTAAGTGTCTTAACTGGAGACTAAAACTCCATATTTATACATTAAAAACTCCACATTTTTACAATTTATGAAAGTAAATTTTTTGTTTGTTTTTGTCTTTTTGCCATTTCTTGGGCCACTCCCGTGGCATATGGAGGTTCCCAGGCTAGGGGTCCAATCAGAGCTGTAGCCACTGGCCTATGCCAGACGCCACAGCAACGCAGGATCCAAGCCGCGTCTGCAACCTACACCACAGCTACACCACGCCGGATCCCTAACCCACTGAGCAAGGCCAGGGATCGAACCCGCAACCTCATGGTTCCTAGCTGGATTTGTTAACCACTGAGCCACGACGGGAACTCCTACAAAAGTAAATTTTAAAAAAGGTAAATTGAGAGATAATGACATGATACCTTATTTGATTTCCATTTAAGGGCATTTGGTTAGCCTCTTGTAATTGGGATTTAATATGGTGTTCATAATTGGACTATTAAAATAATGCCTAAAAAACATAAGAATAGCAAATAGAATATGTTGACACTTATGTTCTATTTTGAACTGAGAGTAATCTGGTTTCTGGACAATATCCTTTGATAGGGAGTTGCCTTTGTGACTGAATAGATTTTTTCGAGAGACAACTTTATTAG
This sequence comes from Phacochoerus africanus, assembly GCF_016906955.1. NCBI lineage: Eukaryota > Metazoa > Chordata > Mammalia > Artiodactyla > Suidae > Phacochoerus > Phacochoerus africanus. Next base: position 57,124,502 of record NC_062545.1, read on the forward strand.
ACTTGGGAAGAAAACTTCTCTAGTTTTCTTATTTGAATTCTTTGGCAAAAGGATATAGTATATTCCTGAGAGAGAATACCAAAAGTGACTTGCCATGGATTTGATTGGAATTTGCCAAAGTCTGGTACTGAAACTTTTTTTTTTTTTTTAAGGGTCACACCTGAAGCATATGGAAGTTCCCAAGGTAGGAGTTGAACCAGAGCTGCAGCTGTGAGCCTATGACACAGCCATACCAACGCAGGATCCTGAACCCACTGAGTGAAGCCAGGGATTAAACCCACATCCTCATGGATACTAGTCTGGTTCGTGACCTACTGAGCCACAACAGAAACTCCCTGGTGCTGAAACTTCTTATTTATCTTTCTCTGTGTCCAAGAGCTCACTCTTTTTTTTTTTTTTTAGTACCTTGGAGCATGCATCAGCAGTTTAAATTTTTTACCTCAGAAATTTCTGCCATAATAATTGATGGTCCAGTTAGTGGTCTGGTCCCAAGGAGCAAGGGCTCAGGTACTTCAGGAAACTGTGTTCCCCTCTGCAGTAGCTAGGGAGGAAGAGCAGAGCCATCCCAGCAGTGCTTCCAGATTGTATTGAGTTATCTTTCATCTCTCTGCATCCCTTGTTTTCAGAAGGTGTTCTGATATCTTTGGTCATATCTCTAGGAATTGTTGGGTTTTTTTCAGGGCCGCACCCGTGGCATATGGAGGTTCCTAGGCCAGGGGTCCAATCCGAGCTACAGCTGCTGACCTACACCGCAAGCCACAGCAGTGCCAGGTCCGAGCCGGGTCTGTGACCTACACCACAGCTCATGGCAACTCCAGATCCTTAACCCACTGAGCGAGACCAGGGATCAAACCCGCAACCTCATGGTTCCTAGTCTGGATTCGTTTCTGCCACGCCACGACAGGAACTCCAGGAATTGGTGTTTTGACAATAGGAAGAATCTTTCAGCTTTGGTTTCAGGGATGGTGTACAGTGCTACACTTCGGGAAAACCTTAGAGATTAGAAGTCTCTACCACTGCCTCTGGCTAGAAGGGGCCTGTAGCTGTAGGCAGGCTTCCCAGCCCATTAGCCTTCTAGGATTTAAGGTTATTTAGATAGGCTTCTTGGCCTTGATCCTGAAGTCAGCCCATTTGACCTCAGACCTTTTCTTAGTATCTGACTTCTTTTCATTGCCCATCTTTTAAGATGGAAAAGAGTACAAGAACAAACATTAAATTTTTAAAAATTACAACTCTGTGTTCATTCTTAAAAATCTGTAACAATAAATAATGCACTATATCCCCATTAACCACAGTTCCCACATCCAATCCCTTTTCTAGAGGTATATATTCTTCAAGGACTTTGGGGGTATATTTATAGACATAAGTACGTGTATAAATAATTAAATTTTAAAGGATTCCCCCCAAAATATTCTGTTAAATAGATTGTTGATCTGGCTCTTGCTTTTTATTTTTATTTATGTATTTATTTATTTATTTATTTATTTTTTGTCTTTTGAGGGCTGCACCCTCGGCATATGGAGGTTCCTAGGCTAGTGGTCTAATCAGAGATGTAGCTGCCAGCCGGCACCACAGCCACAGCAACACAGGATCCGAGCCGTGTTTGCAAACTACACCACAGCTGAGGGCAATGCCAGATCCTTAACCCACTGAGCAAGGCCAGGGATTGAACCTGCAACCTCATGGTTCCTAGTCAGATTCATTTCCCTGTGCAACAACGGGAACCCCTCTAATGTGTTTTTTAAGCCTAAAATACTAATGCTGATACAAAACAAATGTTACCATTTCTTTTCCTGTAGTTTATTGTGCTTTAATTGTTCATAGATTTGACCCCTAGCAGAAATGGTGTTAGAGCCATTTTCATAAAGGACATCCTTTTCCATTTTATAATATTTAGCACCAGTTTTCTTAAAATTACAGTTTCTGGGTGATGGCGAATAACATGTATCCTAAAATTTTAAAAATGTATTTCGTTGCTTTTACTTGTGTTTGTTTTGCTAATAGAATCTTTGAAATCAGTAAAGAAATATCATGAGCCTGCTGAAGCTAGATCATTAAAAGAAAAAATAAGTCTAGGAGTTCCTGTTGTGGCACAGTGGAAACAAACCCAACTAGTATCCATGAGGATGCAGGTTCCATCCCTGGTCTCACTCAGTGGGTTAAGGACCCAGTGTTGCCTGGAGCTGTGGTGAAGGTCACAGATGGGACTCGGATCCCAAGTTCCTGTGGCTGTAGGCTAGACCAGTGGCTGCTGATCTGATTCGACCCCTAACCTGGGAGCATCTATATGCCACAGGTGTGGCCCTAAAAACCAAAACAACAACAACAACAAACCTCTAGAATGATTTCTTTGTAATAATTCAAATGTGGGCACTATTAATCAGGCTTAAAAATGTTATCTAAGAGTTCCTGTTGTGGCTCAGTAGTTGCAAGCCCGACTAGTATCCCTGAGGATGCAGGTTCCTTCCCTGGCTTTACTCAGTGGGTTAGGATCCAGCATTGCCATGAGCTCTGTGTATGTAGGTTGCAGACTTGGCTCGGATCCCATGTTGCTGTGTCTGTGGTGTAGGCTGGCAGCTGTAGCTCCGATTCAACCCCTAGCCTGGGAACATCCATATGTCGCAAGTATAGCCCCAAAAAGCAAAGAAAAAAAAAAAAGAAAAAAATGTTATCTAAGCAAATCATCTTTATAAATAACTACTTAGTATGCAATCCTTTCTCTATACCTTATTTTTTTAAATTGTATCTGAGTAGTTAGACTACTTTGAGAACTATTTGAAAGTGGAATAACAGTTTATAAAATTTTAAGGTATTAATGATACAGGTATTTTGGAACATTAGCAAAACATTGATCAGGAACAACTGACTTAATGCTAGAGTATTTTATAATACTGTGATTATAATCTGATTTTTAGAGGTTGTCTTAACGCATTTCAAATGTCTCCTCCTCTCTGTCTTTCCTCAACCTTTCCCCACTCTTAGAACAGAATGATCTGAGTTTTTGCAGACCTTTGACATAGAACTTTCACAATGCAGTGTAGGAGGCAGGAGCCATCATATTTGTAATTTCAGCAGTTAATATAGTATTGCATTGTTTGTGTAAATTGAATTGTGTGCAAATTTAATTTGTACCAGGGGTTGATGGAGCAAACTTCTTTGACTTTTTCTGGAATGCCTTCTTTGTGTCAGTCACTGTTATGTAATAATAAACTAGAACCAAGGCACGTATTGCTACATTATTGCTACAAATAAATTGCAAATAAAAATTCCAGCAGTGTGAATTAATTTTGAGTAACAGTTGGGTAGTTCCGATTACTTGGATTTTCTAACTTTAGTAATATTGAAAATAATTCCAAATGATGTTATATTTCTTAGTTTGATTGTGAAATACTATGGAAAAGCATCTCATGCTGCTGCTTATCCCTGGGAAGGACTAAACGCATTGGATGCAGCTGTTCTTGCCTACAACAATCTGTCTGTGTTAAGACAACAGATGAAACCAACCTGGAGAGTTCATGGTGAGAACGTCAAATCCTTTGGGTAATAGATGGTGCTTAATGTAATTCTGTGCACTATGATTCTTTAATATTTGATTTTAAAAACATGTGGGAGCATTTTATATATGTTATGAATATTCCAAACATTGAAAATACTTTCAGAAATTCATGGGATGGGATACTGGATATTTATATGTCGGTAAGAAGACAAGATTATTTATATATTAATAGAATGATCATTTTGAGTATTAGAAATAATGTTTTTATGTAAGGATCTGTGTACTTTTCTGTAGGTATTTGAAAGTTAGAACTTGATTTTCCAGTTGTCCTTACTGTCTCTTAATCACAAAATTTCATTGTTTTCTCACTTTAAAAAAAGTTACCTGGCTACTGGTTTTATGTACCTAAGCGCTGTTAATCCTAAGTAACATCTTTTAAAATTATGTGTATAACCTTAATATAAATACAGTAATAAAGTACTATCTTGAAGGTACAGATTTATTTTTTGTTTTTTCTTATGATTTATGAATGCATACTTATAAGATCTGTTCTTTACCTGTTTTTGCTGAAGTTTGAAATTCATTTGTAATTGCACTTTTACCAACTTTCTTGATTTCTTTAAAAGGAATAAATGGGAATATGTAAAAATACTAAAGAGCAGGTCATATAAAGTTAGATTTTGCATATTTTATTATGTAATAATTATTACATTTATTTTATAATACACATATATGTTTATAATATTTATATTTGTTTTATTATACTAACAAATATATATATTTAGAATATTACTTATATTTATCATTATAAAATAATAATTGTATTAATTTTATTATATTAGTTTTATTATTTGAATGACTACGTCTTCTCAGTGTAGTTCCAAGTAAATGCATTTGTTTTGATAGCTGATAGTATACTTGTGATCTTTGACTTGCCTTGGTTTCTTGCTGGCATGAAATATATTCTCCCAGAGCCAAATGCCATTTAAAATGGGATTCCTGAGATATGAGGATAATTATAGAACCTCATACCATTTTTTTTCTTATGTCAAAAGTTTATCAAAATGTACAACTATTAAAATAAAACTCTCTTCTAGAAGGCTTAAGATAGTAGTAAAATTTCCAGCAGTTTCTTTATAGTAGGAATCATAATTTCTTAACATCATATAAATTCCTTAGACTAAAGTACACGTAGAAGATGATTTTTTTCCTGTTAGAAAGTTATCACGCTGTGAATAGAAACTTGTACAACATCAAAATCTTTGACTGGTATATATGTGAAGCTAGTAAGTTTAACTTATTTTTCTTTATATATGTATTAGCTGAAAAACTTTATGGGTGTATATGAGCTTAAAGAAATGGTCTCCAAGCTCAATTCCAGTAATTTGGTTCTTTTTATAGGTATAATAAAAAATGGTGGTGTAAAACCCAATATCATTCCCTCTTATTCTGAATTAATCTATTACCTCCGTGCACCCTCAGTGAAAGAACTTCCAGTTTTGACCAAAAAGGCAGAAGATTGCTTCAGAGCTGCAGCTTTGGCTACTGGGTGCACAGTAAGAACTTTTAAGAGTTAATCTAAGTTATAATCGGAAGTATATACTTGGGCTGGTGTTGTTTACATTAAATTGCATTAGAACCTAATTTGTCTTTTTCACTCTTCAATGTCTTGAATATGCAAAATCAGTTGATTGAGTAGTTGGTGTGAAAGTCTTTAATTCTTATCTGTTTTACTCACTCCCTGCCTAGGGAACACTGCAATCATCTTAATACAAAGTACTTAGGATAACTGATACTGCTGAGTGAGAATCCCTGCCTTTCTGCAAGTTATGGTTTTCCTTATTGGCAGTTATGGTTTTAGAATTGCTCTGTATAGTTCCTATAAAGGGAACTTTACAGCAAAGTCAGACAACCCTATTTTTGGTGAAGTTATGGTTATGTGTGTTAGTGATAGAAATACGGCTTGCTGGAACAAAAGTTAAGATAGACACAGTAGTCAAGAGATTTTGTTTATTTGAATCATAAAGTTGGCAACATTATGTACCAATCATACAGGGCATTCAGTGAGGTAAGTTCCAGAGTTGCATAAATCTTGCCCTGAGGGAAGCCTGTAGTCTAGTTGGAGACATAACATGTGGATCTGTGTCTCCTAGCCTTACTGATTCTGTGACTTTTGGAAATGTTATTTAGTATCTATCTCTCGGCCTCCATTTTCTCTTGAAAAACGGGTATAATAATATAATCTATCTTGGGGCTCTTGTGAGAGTTAAATGACCTAATGCTTGTGAAAAATTAGGGCTTATACTTCATACCTTTTTTTTTTCCTGCCCTTTGTAAACTGGAGGCGTATAATTTACTCAGATAGTTGGGGGACAGTATACATTGTGTCCAAATAATAAAAAATTAAGCATTCATCACTTGTTTATTTATAGTTATAGATATTTAAAATATTTATTTATAAAATAAGTACATGAACTATTATCACAAGCTAATATCTCAAGGTATAATATTCCCTTGTAATAATGTTCATTGTTATTAGATTTAAATCTATATTTTATTTTATTTTATTTTTTTGGTCTTTTTTTGTCTTTTGTTGTTGTTGTTGCTGTTGCTATTTCTTGGGCCGTTCCCGCGGCATATGGAGGTTCCCAGGCTAGGGGTCCAGTCGGAGCTGCAGCCACCGGCCTACGCCAGAGCCACAGCAACGCAGGATCCGAGCCGCGTCTGCAACCTACACCACAGCTTACGGCAACGCCGGATCGTTAACCCACTGAGCAAGGGCAGGGACCGAACCCGCAACCTCATGGTTCCTAGTCGGATTCGTTAACCACTGCGCCACGACGGGAACTCCGAAATCTATATTTTAAATAGTCTTTTTCCCTCGTTTTGTCGAGGTATAATTGGCATACAACACTGTGTAAGTTTAAGGTGTACAGTATAGTGATTTGATTTACATATGTCATGAAAGTTTGGTGAACATCCATCATCTCATACAGATTCAACATTAAGAAATAGAAAAAAAATTTTTTTCTTTGTGATGAGAACTCTTAGGATTTACTTTAACAACATTCATGGATAATGTATAGCAGTGTTAATTATCATGTTGTACATTACATTTGTAGTACTTTTTTTTTGGTCTTTTTGTCTTTTCTAGGGCCGCACCCCGGGCATATGGAGGCTCCCAGGCTAGGGGTCTAATCGGAGCTGTAGCCACCAGCTTACACCACTGCCACAGCAATGTGGGATCTGAGCCGCGTGTGGGATCTGAGCCACGTCTGTGACCTACACCACAGCTCATGGCAACTCCAGATCTTTAACCCACTGAATGAGGCCAGGGATCAAACTTGCGTCCTCATGGATGCTAATCAGGTTTGTTAACCACTGAGCTGTGACGGGAACTCCACATTTGTAGTACTTATAACTGGAAGTTTTACCTTTTGACTACCTTTATTTAATTCCCCCTCCCTGCAACACCTGATTCTGGTAGCCATAAATCTGATCTCCTTCTGTGAGTTTTCTTGTTTGTTCTTGAAGCATAATTGAGCTTCAGCACTGTTAGTTTCTAGTACACAACATGGTATTTCTATGAAATTCAAAATATGGCAGCTGATAAGTCTAGTTGCCACCTGTCATCATACAAAGATATTACATAATTATTGACTATATTCCCCACGCTGTACATTTCATATCTGTGACTCTTTTATTTTGCAACTGAATGTTTGTAATCTCCTTCACCAATTACTCTCCTCTTCCAAACGCCCATCTGGCAGCAACCTGTTTGTTCTCCTTATGACTCTGTTTCTGTTAGTTGTATTTGTTCATTTGTTTTGTTTTTCAGATTCTACATATAAGTGAAATCATACTGTTTGTCTTTCTTTAACCTATTTCACTTAACAAATGCCCTCTAGATCCATCCATGTTGTCACAAATGACAGTGTTTCATTCTTTTTTATGACTGATTAATATTCCATTGTATATATAAATATCATTATTCTTTATCCCATCTATTGATGGGCACCTAGGTTGCTTCCATATCTTGGCTATAATAGGTAATGCTATAGTGAACATAGGGGTGCATATATCTTTTCAAGTTAGTGCTTTTTTTATTATTAATACTCAATTAATTTATTATATTTGTAATTATACAATGATCATCACAATCCAATTTTATAGGATTTCCGTCCTACAACCTCAGCGCATCCCCCTACCCCCCAAACTGTCTCCTTTGGAGACCATAAGTTTTTCAAAGTCTGTGAGTCAGTATCTGTTCTGCAAAGAAGTTCAGTCTGTCCTTTTTTCAGATTCCACATGTCAATGAAAGCATTTGAAATTAGTGTCTCATTGTATGGCTGACTTCACTTAGCATGATAATTTCTAGGTCCATCCATGTTGCTAAAAATGCTGGTATTTCGTTCCTTTTGATGGCTGAGTAATATTCCATGGTGTATATGTACCACATCTTCTGGATCCACTCCTCTGTCAATGGATAATTTCAGTTGTTTCCATGTCTTGGCTATTGAAAATAGTGCTGCAGTGAACATCGGAGAACATGTGTCTTTGCAAGTCATGGTTTTCTCTGGATAGATGCCCAGGAGTGGGATTGCTGGATCAAATGGTAGTTCTATGTTTAGTTTTCTGAGGCATCTCTATACTGTTTTCCACAGTGGTTGCACCAATTTACAATCCCACCAACAGTGTACTAGGGTTTCTTTTTCTCCACACCCTCTCCAGCACTTATTGTTTGTAGACTTTTGGATGATGGCCATTCTGGCTGGTGTCAGGTGGTACCTCATCATGGTTTTGATGTGCATTTCTCTAATACTGAGTGATGCTGAACATCTTTTCATGTGTTTTTTGGCCATCTGTATGTCTTCTTTGGAGAACTGTCTGTTTAGATCTTCTCCCCATTTTTTGATGGAGTTGTTTGTTGTTTTGGTATTGAACTGCAGAAAGTGTTTATAAATTTTGGAGATTAATCCCTTGTCAGTTGATTCATTTGCAAAGATTTTCTCCCATTCTGTGGGTTGTCTTTTCATTTTGTTTAAGGTTTCCTTTGCTGTGCAAAAACTTTTCAGTTTGATTAGGTCCCATTTGTTTATTTTTGTTTTTACTGTCAGTACTCTAAGAGGTGGATCTGAGAAGATGTGCTGTCGTTTATGTCAGCAAGTGTTTGGCCTGTATTTTCCTCTAAGAGTTTTATAGTGTCTGGTCTTATATCTAGGTCTTTAATCCATTTGGAGTTTATTTTTGTGCATGGTGTTAGGGAGTGTTCTTTGCCATGTGGCTGTCCAGTTTTCCCAGCACCGCTTATGGAACAAGCTGTCCTTTCTCCATTGTATATTCTTGCCTGCTTTGTCATAAATTAGTTGGCTGTAGGTGCATGGGTTTAATTCTGGGCTTTCTATCCTGTTCCACTGATCTATATTTCTGTCTTTGTGCCAGTACCGTATGGTTTCGATGATTGTTGCTTTGTAGTATAGTCTGAAGTCTGGGAGCCTGATTCCTCCAGCTCCATTTTTCTTTTTCAGGATGTCTTTGGCTATTTTGGGTCTTTTGTGCTTCCAAACAAACTTTAAACTGTTTTGTTCGAGTTCTGTGAAAAATGTCCTTGGTGATTTGATAGGGATTGCATTGAATTTGTAGATTGCCTTAGGAAGTATAGTCATTCTGATAATATTGATTCTTCCAATCCAAGAGCATGGTCTGTATTTCCATCTATTTGTGTCATCTTTGATTTCTTTCATCAGTGTCTTATAGTTTTCAGAGTACAGGTCTTTTGTCTCTTTGGGTAGGTTTACTCCTAGGTATTTTATTCTTTTGGATGCTATGGTAAACAGGATTGCTTCCCTAATTTCTCTTTCTGATTTTTCATTGTTAGTGTATAGAAATGCCATCTATTTCTGTGTATTAATTTTGTATCCTGCAACTTTGCCAAATTCACGGATGAGCTCTAACAGTTTTCTGGTAAGTCTTTAGGATTCTCTAGGTATAGTATCATGTCATCTGCAGATAGTGATAGTTTTACTTCTTTCCTTTCCAATTTTTATCTCTTTCACTTCTCTGATTGCTGTGGCTAGGACTTCCAAAACTATGTTGAAGAGTAGTGGCGAGAGCAGATATCCTTGTCTTGTTCCTGATCTCAGTGGGCATTCTTTCAGCTTTTCACCATTGAGAATGATGTTCGCTGTGGGTTTGTCATCTATGGCCTTTGTCATGTTGAGGTAGGTTCCCATTATGCCCACTTTCTGGAGGATTTTTATCAGAAATGGGCGTTGGATTTTGTCAAAGGCTTTTTCCGCGTCTATTGAGAGGATCATATGGTTTTTATTCTTCAGTTTGTTAATGTGGTGTATCACACTGATTGATTTGTGGATATTGAAGAACCCTTGCATCCCTGGGATAAATCCCACTTGATCATGATGTACAATCCTTTTAATGTATTGTTGGATGTGGTTTGCTAGTACTTTGTTGAGGATTTTTGCATCAGTGTTCATCAGTGAAATTGGCCTGTAGTTTTCTTTTTTTTGTGGTATCTTTGTCTGGTTTTGGTATCAGGGTGATGGTGGCCTCATAAAATGAGTTTGGGAGTGTTCCTTCCTCTGTAGTTTTTGGAAATAGTTTCGGAAGGAGAGGTGTTAGCTCTTTTCTAAATGTTTGATAGAATTCACCTCTGAAGCCATGTGGTCCTGGACTTCTGTTTGTTGGAAGTTTTTTAATCGCAGTTTCAATTTCAGTTCCTGTGATGGGTCCATTCATCTTTTCTATTTCTTCTTGATTTAGTCTTGGAAGATTGTACTTTTCTAAGAATTTGTCCATTTCTTCTAGGTTTTCCGTTTTATTGGCATATAGTTGCATATAGTAGTCCCTTATGATACTTTGAATTTCTGTGATGTCCATTGTTACTTCTCTTTTTCATTTCTAATTTTATTGATTTGAGTCCTCTGTTTTTTTCTTGATAAGTCTGGCTGAGGGTTTATCAATTTTGTTGATCTTTTCAAAGAACCAGCTTTTCGTTTCATTGATCTTTTCTATGGTTTTCTTCATTTCTATTTCATTGATTTCTGCTCATCTTTATGATTTCTTTCCTTCTACTAACTTTAGGTCTTGTCTGTTCTCTCTCGAGCTGCTTTAGATGTAAAGTTAGCTTGTTCATTTGAGCTTTTTCTTGTTTCCTGAGGTGGGCTTGTATTGCTATAAACTTTCCTCTTAGAACGGCTTTTGCTCCATCCAATAGGTTTTGGAGTGTTGTATCTTTCCACCCTTCTAGGTATTTTTTAATTTCCTCTTTGATTTTTTCAGTGATCCATTGGTTGTTTAGCAGCATGTTGTTTAGCCTCCACATGTTTGTGTTTTTTGCAGTTTTTTTTTTCTTGTTGTTGATTTCCAGTCGTATAGCCTTGTGGTCAGAAAAGATGCTTGATGTGATTTCAATTTTTCTTAAAGTTACCAAGCTTGGATTTGAAGCCCAGGATGTGGCCAATCTTAGAGAATGTTCCATGTGCACTTGAGAAGAATGTGTATTCTGTTGTTTTTGGATGGAATGTCCTATAAATATCTATTGAGTCCATCTGGTCTAATGCTTCATTCAGGGCCTGTGTTTCCTTATTGATTTTTCTGTCTGGATGATCAGTCAATTGCCATAAGTGGGGTGTTAAAGTCCCCCACTATGATTGTGTTATTGTCAATTTGTCCTTTTAAGGTTGTTAGCAGTTGCCTTATATGTTGTGGTGAACCTCTGTTGGGTGCATAGATATTTAAAATTGTTATAGCTTCTCCTTGGATTGATACTTTGATCATTATGTAATGTCCTTCCTTGTCCCTTAAAATATTCTTCATTTTAAAGTCTATTTTGTCTGATATGAGTATTGCTACTCCAGCTCTCTTTTGATCCCCAGTTTGTGTGAAATATTTTCTTCCATCCTCTCACTTTCAATTTGTATGTTTCCCTAGAAGTGAAGTGGGTCTCTTGAAGACAGCATATATATGGGTCTTGTTTTTGTATCCATTCAGCCAGTCTCTGTCTTTTGGTTGGGGCATTTAGTCCATTAACATTTAAGGTAATTATTGATATGTATGTTCTTATTGCCACTTTATTAACTGCTTTGGATTTGTTTTTGTTGCTCTTTTTCTTCCCTTCTTCTCTTGTTCTCTCCTCTTCTGGTTTGATGACTCTCTTTAGTGTTGTATTTGAGTTGATTTTTCTTATTTGTTTGTGTATCAATTGTAGATTTTTGGTTTGCAGTTATTCTGAAGTTTCAATATGAATCTATATGTATATGAGATTGTTTTAAGTTGTTCTCTTAATTGCAAGTGCATCTCCAGTGTCCTGCATTTGTACTCACCTCTTCTCATAATTTCTGATTTTGGTGGCGTAATTGTGCATGGATGATTTCGTATCTTTACTGTATATATAACTTTACTGGTGAGCCTTGTCATTTGTGCTATTTTTGTTTCCTGTTGCAGGCTTTTCTTTTCTGCCTAGAGAAGTTCCTTTAGTATTTGTTGTAAGGCTGGTTTAGTGTTGCTGAATTCTCTCAGCTTTTGCTTATGTGTGAAGGTTTTGATTTCTCCTTCAAATCTGAATGAGACCCTTGCTGGGTAAAGTAATCTTGGTTGGAGGTTTTTTTCCTTGCATCACGTTAAGTATATCATGGCACTCCCTTCTGGCCTGCAGAGTTTCTGCTGAAAAATCTGCCCATAACCTTATTGGGGTTCCCTTGTATGTTATTTGTTTCTTTTCCCCTGGCTGCTTTCGAGGTTTTCTCTTTGTCTTTAATTTTGGTCAGTTTGATTAATATGCGTCTCGGTGTACTCCTCCTTGGGTTTATTTTATATGGTACTCTTGTTGTGCTTCCTGGATTTGAGTGAGTGGTTCCTTTCCCATGTTAGGGACGTTTTCAGCTATTCTCTCTTGGAATACTTTTTCTGTCCCCTTCTCTCTCTCTTCTCCTGGCACCTCAATAATATGGATGTTGGTGTGTTTCACGTTGTCCCAGAGTTCTCTGAGACTCTCTTCATTTGTTTTCAATCTTCTTTCTCTTTTCTGTTCTGCATCCGTAATTTCCACTAGTCTGTCCTCCACCCCGCTTATTCGTTCTTCTGCCTCCTGTATTCTGCTGTTAGCTGCCTCTAGTGAATTTTTTATTTCAGTGATTGTATTTTGCATCTCTTCTTGTTTAAGTTTTATATCTAGTATCTCTTTGGTCAGTGTTTCCTGTAAGTTATCCATCTTTGCCTCCAGTTTATTTCCAATGTCTTGCATCATCCTCAGCATCAACAGTCTAAAGTCTTTTTCCTGGAGGCTGAGAATCTCCTCATCACTTAGCTGTTTTTCTGGGGGTTTTCCTTTCTCCCTCATCTGAGTTATAGTTCTCTGTCTTTTCATTTTTATAGGTTTTTGGTGTGGTGATCTTTTTACAGATAATAGGGTTGTGGCCTCTCTTACTTCTGGTGTCTGCCCCCCTTGTGGCTGAAGTCAGTATGGGGGCTTGCTGTAGGCTTCCTGATGGGAGTGACTGATGCCTACCCACTAGTAGGTGGAGCTGATTCTTATCCCTCTGGTGGGTGGGGTTTTGTCTCTGGATGGGATTAGAGGTGGCTGTGTGCCTGGGGGGTCTTTAGGCAGCCTATTTACTGGATTGTTTGCCTGGGGCTTCTCAGCTCTGACTGACAGGTGGGGCCAGATTTTCCCAAAATGGCCCCCTCCAGAGAAAGTCATGCTGCTGAGTATTCCCGAGAGCTTGCTTCCAATGTCATTCCCTCACAACAAGCCACATTCACCCCTGTTTTCCCAGGATGTCCTCCAAGAACTGCAGTTAGGTTTGACCCAGATTCCTATGGAGACTTTGCTTTGCCCTGGGACCCGGTGCACATGAAAGTCTGTGTGTGCCTTTTAAGAATGGGGTCTCTGTTTCCCCCAGTCCCGTGGAGCTCCTTGCACAGGCCCCACTGGCCTTCAATGCCAGATTCTCCAGGGGCTCTTTCTTCCAGTGCCAGATGCCCACACATGGGAGTTTGATGTGGGGCTCAGAACTCTCACTCCTGTAGGTGAGTCTCTGTGAACCAGTTAGTTTCCAGTCTGTGGGGCTTCCCACCCAGGAGATATGGGTTTGCTTTTTTCATGTAATCACCCCTCCTACCTCTTGATGTGGCCTCCTCTTTGTCTTCTGAAGTAGGATATCTTTTTTAAGGTTTCCAGTCCATTTGGTTGAAGATTGCTCAGCCTTTAGTTGTGAGTTTTGTTTTTTTTAGGAGAGAAGTTGAGCTCTAGTCCTTCTATTCCTGCCATCTTAATCCCATGTCTGGTGCTTTTGTTTTCTTCAAATATCCAGAAGTGGAATAGCTGGAGAGTATGTTAGTTCTGTTTTTAGTTTTTTGGGGGATCCCCATACTGTTTTCCATAGTGGCTGTATCAGTTTAGATCCCCACCAACAGTTTAATAAAAGGGTTCCCTTTTCTGCACATCCTCAGCAGCACTTGCTATTATATTTGTTGTCTTTCTGATAATAGCCCTTCTGACAGATGTGAGGTAATATCTCATTTTGGTTTTGATTTGCATTTCTCTGATGATTAATGATGTTGAGCATCTTTTTATGTGCCTGTTGGCCATCGGTATGTCTGTCTACTTTAGAATAATGTCTGTTCAGGTCCTCTGCCCATTTTTTAATTGAGCTGTTGGGGGTTTTGCGGTTGAGTTGTGTAAGTTCTATGTATGTTTTGTATATTAATCCCTTGGTGGATATATTGTTTGCAAACATCTCCCATTTTCAGCTGGGGGAGAGGCTTCTCATTTTGTTGATGGTTTTCTTCACTGTTCAAAAGCTTTTTAGTTTGATGCAGTCCCACTTAGTTTATTTTTGCTTTGATTTCCCTTGCCTAAGGAGACATATCAAAAAAAAAAATTTAGATGTCAAAGAGTGTACTGCCTGTGTTTTCTTTTAGGAGTTTTATGGTTTGGGGTCTTATATTTAAATTCATTTTGAGTTTATTTTTTATGTGGTGTGAAAATGTAATCCAGTTTGATTCTTTTGTAGATGTAGATGTTCAGTTTTCTCAATACCAGTTATGGAAAAGACTGTCTTTTCTTCATCATATATTCTTGCCTCCTTTTTTGTAGATCAATTGACCAAAGGTGAGTAGATTTATTTTGGGGCTCTCTATTCTGTTCCATTGATCCATGTATCTGTTTTTGTGCCAATACCTACTGTCTTGATTACTGTAGCTTTGTAGTACAGTTTGAAATCACATGATATATCTTTTGTTTTTCTTAAGATTGTTTTGGCCATTTAGGGTTTTTTTGTGTGTTTCTTTACAAATTTTAGTATTATTTGTTCTCCTAGTTGTGTGAAAAATGCCATTGGTGGTTTTGTTGTTATTGTTGTTGTTGTTGTCTTTTTGCTATTTCTTTGGGCTGCTCCCGCGGCATATGGAGGTTCCCAGGCTAGGGGTCCAATCGGAGCTGTAGCCACCGGCCTACGCCAGAGCCACAGCAACGCAGGATCTGAGCCGCATCTGCAACCTACACCACAGCTCACGGCAACGCCGGATCGTTAACCCACTGAGCAAGGGCAGGAACCGAACCCGCCACCTCATGGTTCCTAGTCGGATTCGTTAACCACTGCGCCACGACGGGAACTCCCCATTGGTGTTTTTATAGGGATTGCATTGAGTCTGTGTCACGACCAGTGCTGCAGAGCAATGGGAGATCCTGAAAGAGGGAAGGACAACAGTGGGGTATAAAAAATACACAAGACTTTTTTGCGTTTAGAGAGTGAGGCACCAGGAGGCACTCTGTTCTGCAGAACAAAGGTCCCTAGGCTTTAGCCCACATGATTTTTATTAAGGAAGGTGATGAGATTAGTGGGCAAGAACAGGCATAGACAATGATGAGGTTATCTTCCTAGTGATATCAAAGGGGCTGTACCCTTAGGACATAGTGTGGCTGTTTGTAGAATAACATGGTTAATACTTAGGTCCCTTATCTTCGAAGGAGACCCTGTACTTTAGAACTCTGCATCCACAGATATTTGCCTTCTGCAGAGTTCAGCTGCTCAGTGGTCTCCAGCAAATCTGTAGATTGCCTTGGGTAGTATGGTCATTTTAACAACATTAACTCTTCCAAATCTTGAGCATGGTATATCTTTTCATCTGTCTTGTGTCATCTTCAGTTGCTTTCATCAGTGTCTTATAATTTTACAATTACAGGTCTTTTACTTCCTTAGTTAGATTTATTCCTAAGTATTTTATTCTTTTTGATGAGATTATGAATTGGATTGTGACATATTGAAGTTCCCAGGCTAGAGGTTGAATCAGAGCTTCAGCTGCCAGCCTACACCATAGCCACAGCAATGCGGATCCAAGCCATGTCTGCAGCCTATACTACAGCTCACGGCAATGTCAGATCCTTAACCCACTGAGCAAGGCCCGGGATTGAATCCGCATCTTCATAGATACTGGTCAGGTTCTCAACCCACTGAGCCACAGAGGGAACTCCTTATAGTTCTTACTGATAGTTTGTTGCTGGTGTATAGAAATGTAACAGATTTCTCTATATTTTATATCCTGAAAATTTACTGTATTCACTAATGAATTTTAGTAGTTTTTTGGTAGCGTCATTAGGGTTTTCTGTGTATTGCATCATGTCATTTGCAAACAGTTGACAGTTTTACTTCTTTTCCAGTTTGGATGCCTTTTATTTCTGTTTTTTGTCTGCTGCGGCTTGGACTTCCAACCACAATACTAATATTTCTATTCAATACCAAGTTGAATAGAAGTAGCAAGAGTTGACATCCCTGTCTTGTCCCTAATCTTTAGCTTTTTACTGTTGATTGTGATGTTAGCTATGGGCTTGTCATATATGACTTTTATTACATTGAGGTATGTTTCCTCTACCCCCACTTTGTGAAAGTTTTTATCGTAAATGGAAATTGAATTTTGTCAAAAGCTTTTTCTGCACTTATTGAGATGATCATATGATTTTTATTCTTCAGTTTATTAATATGGTGTATCATATTGGTTGATTTGTAGATGTTGAACCATTCCTGTTACATACCTGGCATAAATTACACTTGGTCATAGTGTATGATCCTTTTAAATCATACTGTTGAATTCAGTTTGCTAATGTTTTGTTAAGGATTTCTGCATCTGTATTGTCAGTGATACTGGCCTATAATTTCATTTTTTTGTGATATCCTTGTCTTACTTTGTTATCAAAGTAATGCTGGCCTTACAGAATGATTTTGGAAGTGTTCCTTTCTCTGCAACTTTTTGGAATAGTTTGAGGATAGGTGTTAACTCTTCTCTAAATTGTTTGGTAGAATTCACTGGTGAAGTCATCTGGTCCTGGACTTTTGTTTATTGGGAGTTTTTAAAATTATTAATTCATTCATGAATTTCATTTCTGGTAATTAGACTCTTCATATTTTCTATTTCTTCCTCTTTCAGTCTTAGGAAATGGTGCATTTCTAGGAATCTGTTTATTTCTTCTGTGTTGTTCATTTTATTGGCACCTAATTGGTCATAGTAATTTCTTAGGATCCTTTTGTATATCTGTGGTGTCGTTTGTAACTTCTCCTTTTTCACTTCTGATTTTAGCAATTTGGGCCCTCTCTTTTTTTCTTGATGAGTCCGGCTGAGTTTGTCAGTTTTGTTTATCTTTTCAAAAAACCAGCTCTTAGTTTCTTTGATATTTTCTGGGTTTTTTCTTTTATTTCAATCGCTATTTCATTTATTTCTGCTCTGATCTTTATGATGAATTTCCTTCTACTAACTTCAGGTTTGGTTGTTCTTCTTTTCTAGTTCCTTTAGGTGTAATGTTAGGTCGTTCATTTGAGATTTTTTTTATTTCCCAAGGTAAGCTTGTATTGCTGTAAACTTCTCTCTTAGAACAATTTTTACTGCATCTCATGGATTTTTGCATGTTGTGTTTCCATTTTCATTTGTCCCCAGCTATTATTTCCTCTTTGATTTATTTAGTGACCAATTGGTTTGTTTAGGAACATACTATTTAGCTTCCATGTGTTTGTGGGTTTTGCCGTTTTTTCTTGTAATTTATTTCTCGTCTCATACCTGTAGTCAGAAAAGATACTTGATAGGATTTCAGTCTTCTTAAATTTACTGAGACTTATTTTGTGGTCTAGTGTGTGGTCTTTCATAAAGAATGTTGCATGGGCACTTGAATGTTTATTCTTCTGTTTGGGATGGAATGTTCTGTATATATCTGTTAAGTTCATCTGGTCTAATGTGTCATTTAAGTTCAATATTTCCTTATTGGTTTTCTGTCTGAATAATCTATCATTTGATGTAACTGGGGTGTTAAAATCCCCGAGTATTCTTGTGTTAGTTTTAATTTCTCCCTTTATATCATCTTATATTTGCTTTATGTATGTAGGTTTCCTTTTTGGGATACATATATAGTCATAGTTGTTACATCTTCTTGTTGGATTGACCCCTTTATGATTATGTTATGTCGGTTGTCTGTTGTTACAGTCTCATTTTAAAGTCTGATTTGTATGACGTAAGTATTGCTACCCTGGCTTTCTTTTTATTTGCATTTGCATGGAAATTCTTTTTTCCATCCTTTCCCTTTCAGTCTGTCTTTACATCTGAAATGAGTCTTTTTAGGCAGCATATAGAGAGAGGTGTGTTTTTTTAATCCATTCAGCCACCCTCTGTCTTTTGCTTAGAGCATTTAATCCATTTATTTTTAAAGTAACTATTGATACGTATGTACATATTGCCATCTTGTTCATTGTTTTGGAGGTTTTGTGGTTCTTTTTTATTCCTTTCTTCTTTTGCTCTCTTGTGATTTAATGACTATTTTTAGTATTAAATTTGGATTCTTTTCTCTTTTTTGTATATGTATCTATTATACATTTTTGGTTTGTGGTTACCTTGAGGTTTGCATATAGCTATATATGTGTGTGTGTGAGAGTGATTATTTTAAATTGCTGATCTCTTAAGTTCAAATGTGTTATAACAGCCCTGTGTTTTTATTACTTCCCCCACTTGACTGTTTTTGATATATTTTACGTCCTTTTCTTTTGTGTATCCCTTAACTACTTACTGTAGATAATAGATGATTTTACTGCTTTTGTATTTTATCCTTACTTTTATAGTTGATCTACTACCTTTACTATATATTTACCATTAGAGGTGAGATTTTTTCCTTTTGTTGTTTTCTTATTTTTAATCATGGCCTTTTCTTTCTTAGCTTAACAAAGTTCTTTTAACATTGCTTGTAAAGCTGGTTTTGTGATGTTGAACTCTTAGCTTTTGCTCATCTGTAAAACTTTTGATCTCTCCTTCAAATTTGAATGAAAGTTGTGTGAGGTAGAGATTTTGTAGGTTGTAGGTTTTCCCCTTTCATCCCTTTTTCATGCCACTCCCTTCTGGCCAGTAGAGTTTGGCTGAAATGTCAGTTGCTAGTCTTGTGGGAATTCTCTTTCTGGTATGTAGCTTGTTCCTTTTCTCTTTTTGCTTTTTATATTCTCTCTTTATCTTTAGTTTTTTTGCCATCTAATGACAAGGTGTCCTGGTGTGGGTTGATCTGGTTTGGAATTCTCTGTGTTTCCTGCACTAGATGTCTGTTGCCTTTCCCAGGTTAGGGAAGTTTTTAGTTGTTATCTTCAGATATGTTCGCTACCCCTTTCTCTCTCCCTTCTAGGACCCCTGTCATACAGATGTTCGTAGTCCTGATGTCCCAGAGGTCTCTGTCATTTTTTAAAATTCATTCTTCTTTTTTCTGTTCAGTTTGAGTTTCACTACTCTCTCTTCCAGTTTGCTAATCCATTCCTCTGTGTCATCTAATCTACTATTGAGTCCTTTAGTGTATTTCTTAATTCAGTTATTGTATTTTTTAGCTCTTCTGGTTCTTTTTTTATAATCCTCTTTGTTAAAAACTTCTAAGTTTCACTCTGTTCATCCATTCTTCCTCCGAGTTCTTTGAGTATCTTTATGATTACTACCTTAAAATTTGTATGAGGTAGATGCTTATCTCTTCCCTTATGTTTTAAACAGTCTTTTAATAATTTTTTTATGTTTTGACTGACTTGTAGTATATGCTTAGTGTGTCATTGTTTCTAACTTGTGTTGCTAAGAATAGAAGAATCATCTCTGCCATTTTATAATTGGTTTTTGCTAATGTTATTGGTATTATCTTTAGTTTGCAGGAGTATTGCCCATTTTGATTTAATGAAATCTAAATCTGTAAATCCTCTTAACTGGGCACATATAAACTGCTTCTGTATCTTCATGCCCTGAAATTAATGAGTGAGGACCATAGTCAACCCTTCCCCATTGTGAATCCTGTCTTTTTCTCTCAGGGTACTTTATACCTTTCAAACCAGGCAGTAGTGTCAGTGTCACTGTGTACATTGAATATTAGTAAATCTTTATTTCTTTGAGAGGCTACAACCTAGAGCAGTTTTTCTTAAGAGTGTAGTTTTTGGATCACCTGCATTAGTATTCTTGGGGCTGCTGCTTAACATGGAGAGTCCTGGCCTCCCCTACAACTTTTTTAGGTGACTGAAGCTGAAACGCACTGGCTGTTAGAGCTAGGTGATCTTTGTTCCACATGTAACATAAAAAAGATAGGGTCCTAGGAACTCTCATTATAGAAAAGTTTGTGGGTTTTTGTTTTTGTTTTTTTTTTAAAGGTAAAATATTTGAGAGAGATTTTCTGAAGGTAAAAGATTTCCTAAAGGGAAGGTGCCCCCACTTAAACCTCTTTCTGTTAGAGAACTATTGCTGGTTTGAAAACTAGGTGGTGAATTTGAGTTTCTTAATTCAAAATTTCTTTATTATTTTTTATTAGGTAGAAATTAAAGCTGGAGCACATGATTATTATAACGTTCTTCCCAATAAGAGCCTGTGGAAGGCTTATGTTGAAAACGGAAAAAAGCTGGGCATAGACTTCATTTCAGAAGATGCAATGTTCAATGGCCCTTCAGGTAATTAAGTCCTTTTAACCATATTGTGCTATTTGAAGAAGGCACAGTGGTTTTGTTTAACAGTTTGGAGGTTGGGGAGGTATTGCTCAATTTTTGTTGTTGTTGTTGTTGTTGTCTTTTTTCCTTAGGGCCACACCCACGGCATATGGGGGTTCCCAGTCTAGGGGTCAAATCGGAGCTGTAGCCACTGGCCTACAGCATAGCCACAGCAACGCCAGATCTGTGTCTGCGACTTAACACCACAGCTTACAGCAACAATGATCCTTAACCCACTGAGTGAGGCCAGGGATCAAACGTGTGTCCTCATGGATGCTAGCTGGATTCGTTTCCACTGAGCCATGACAAGAACCCCTTGCTCATTTTTTTAAATGACGTATTTTCGCAAATTTAATGATTAGAGGAAAGAAACTAAGGAACTCTTCAGTGAATGTAGAATGTCAAATGAGCAGATTTGTTTTAGAAATAGCCAGTGTACTCTGCTTTATGTTCCAACTATTTCTAGTGTTTAAATTTCCTTAGTTCTACTTTTTAAGAAAGCAATTTAGAGGGGAAGTAGAATTTTAATGCACTCTCAGTCATCAGTAAACAGGTTACTAAGGACTTTATTATATGGGGACAGAAACTCCTCAGTTTCTGAGAACAACTATTAGAATTTAAATAATCATAAGCATATCAGATTATTTTGGGGTTTTTTTTTCCCTTTTAAGAGCATTATTACTAATATGGTTGTATGTTAGACATGTGCCTCTTAAAATATAATAGATGTTGGTGAAGTCGATTCAGAAGGACCTGGAGATAAAACTGGGTATTGATGTCATTCAGGGAGATAAGAATGTTCAAGAGAGAGCAGGCTGGAGTATGGTGGGTTGGTGTAAATTATTAGCTTGTTAAATTTGAGGTGCTCACAGAACTTCTAAGGAAAGCTCTCCAGTAGCCTGTTGAATCTGGAACCCCCAAAAGTTGTCTAGGTGGAGACTGAGGGGTTGTCAGTACACGAGAGCTAATTGAAAACACAGGTTTCCAGTGTTGATGTGGTTGCCGGAGGACACAGAAGGAGAAGTAGCCTGAGGTGAAACCCTAGGGATCTCCTGCACTTAGGAGACAGGCCAAGGGAGTGACTAGAGAAGGAGGCAGAGGAAGCCAGACAGTCAGGAAAGAGTGAAGTCACGGGAGCCAAAAGGGTAGAGAATTTCTAGAAGGGAAGGAGTGGTAAATCATGACAGGCACTGTGGAGATTAAGTGTCCTCTAGTGTCCACTGGACTAGCAACTAGAAATTCATGGTTTGTCTTACCTTTCCAAGGATCTACCGACTTTGGAAATGTTACTTTTGTGGTTCCTGGGATTCATCCATATTTTTACATTGGATCTCAAGCCTTGAATCATACAGAACAATATACTGAAGCTGCAGGTAAGTGTTATTAGAAGTGAATGTTTGGCACATGCTCTCTCTTTGTAGCCATAGCTGCCTTTCTAACTATTTATTTTAGCCTATTATCATTTCCTTACCTAACATGACCTCAGGAAATCTATGTTATGGTGGGCAGTAGGAGAGGTGATTTAGATATTGAAAGCTGACCTAAAAACTGACACATCAATTGTAATACATATGAAGTTATCTTTATTCATTTTCTCTACCTTTTAGGGTCACAAGAAGCTCAGTTCTACACTTTGCGAACGGCTAAAGCGCTGGCAATGACTGCATTGGATGTTATTTTTAAACCAGAGTTGCTAGAAAAAATCAGAGAGGACTTTAAATTGAAACTTCGAGAAGAAGAGTTTTTAAATACAGTAGAATAAAAGGAAGGTTTAGGAGCCACTTATGGATCATTAAGA
This sequence comes from Phacochoerus africanus, assembly GCF_016906955.1. Lineage (NCBI taxonomy): Eukaryota > Metazoa > Chordata > Mammalia > Artiodactyla > Suidae > Phacochoerus > Phacochoerus africanus. The sequence goes on from NC_062545.1 coordinate 57,146,781, forward strand.
AGTGTGATTTTTTTCCTTAATCTTTTTTAATAAGGGAGGAGGATGTGGTTTGTTTTTCAGTCTTAAAGGAGTCATGTTTCTCTTACCTGAAAAGTGAGGGTGTGATGTGGAGAAAACACGTCACCTCATACTTAGAATGAAAATTTCACAAATCTGTATCTGATGGAATTATAGTTTTTCAGAGCTGGTATGTGATAGCATTTTGTAAATAACCTGGATGACACATAGTTTATCAGAGATAATATTTTCTAAATCCATATGTTGTGTGAATATACTTTAAAAGATCCAAGACTAAAAAAAAAAAAAAAAAATCCAAAGAAATTTCAAACCTTATATTCAGAATTGACACCTGAATGATTTTTTTGGTAGAGGGTGGTAAACTTGTGCTCTAAAGTTGTTCTAAAATTCAAGCACTAAATTTAGGGAAAGTTCATTTGGAATATCTGACTATACCTGCTTAGATTTAGAAAATTTCTTCTTTGGTAATAAAGGTAGTGCTTTTAATCAGGAATGCTATGCAGAAACAATGAGAAACTCAGGTACAAAGAATAAGCTTTGGTTTTTACCATTTGAAGGAAAATGAAAAAAATTTTATTCTCAAATTTACTCTAAGAAGTGGCATTAAAGTGCTCTTCCTCATTCCATATTTCTGTAATAGGAAAAAAGGTGGATAGCGTTAGACCCTTCCTATAAGCTGTTTGCTTATTCAGGCTTCCCCTCAGAACCAGACCATTCTGTCCAGCCTGACTGGACAGTATAGTTTACTGAGTTTAGGCGACAGAATTCTAAGCATGCTAGCTCAAGCCAAACTAAAAAGCATTTTAAGTTTTTTCTGGTGTGATTTTCTTGAACATAATAAAAGAATGTGAAAAAAGTATCCAGTGTAACAAATATTTTAAGCTGTGAATATAGTGAAGGTCCAGTGTACTTTAAAGGGAGTCCTCACATTTGAGCGAAAGTGTCCCCAAAATGGAAGGAGAGAAAAGGCAGCGTTTGGCCTCTGCACCTTAAACCAGTCACTTGGGTGCCCTGAGTCTTCGGCTCCTCATTTGGAAAGTTATATGAGATCCCTTATCTGTAGAGTCCTTTAAACCTCTAATTCCTCATCTGAAATTATTCGAAGTTGAAAGAAAGAGGGGAGAATTTTAGAGGAGAATGAATAGTTGAGAATTGCTTTTCTTCTGTATCAGGGGTCTGCCGACTGTAGCCTGATTTGGCAAGCGGCCTGATTCTATGTGGCCAGCATGCTAAAAATGGTCTGTACATTTTTAAAGGGTTCCTATATAACAGTAAAATAAAAACATTCTCTTTGGTTTACAACATATAATCACATTTTCTCCTAGAATAAAACTTCAGTCCTCTGAATTGAAAACATTGAGAAAGGGATGTAGATGGTAGTGCCCTGGTGTCGACCTTTATAATGCACTGGGCTTGTCCTTATTGGGGGTTCTGGCACTTTAGAAGTTTGCTTTCTTTTAGCATTTACTTCGTTCTAGGATGTAGCTACCCTGCTGCCTTAAGACCGTCCCCTATGCAAGCCGCTCTTCTAACTCTTCATCTCTGCTTTTAGAGCTTGATCCTCCATGACACTCTTTGTCTGATTATTTATAATCTCAAAATGTCATGGTGGGATGTATTTTCCAGATAGGAAAAGGATGAACAAAGGCCTCATGCTGAGAATGGCTATCCAAAGACCTCTGGTTTATCAAAACAGTTAGTTTCCTAATTATCAATTTAATAAACTTCTCAGTTACAAGCTTTAAATTCCTTATATAGGGAGTTCCCCAGTGGCTTAGGGGCTAAGAATCTGGCATTGTCACTTGCTGTGGCTCAGGTTCAGTCCCTGGCCTGGGAACTTATGCATTCTGCAGGTGCAACTGAAAAAAAAAAAAAAATCCTTATGTAAATCTTGCACACTCTAAGGAATGTGCCCTTACTCTCTAAAGCCTTGATAAAAGTCTAGAACAGTTACTGTTAACCAGTCTCCTGACATACTGATATTCTGTCTTTTGTGAACTATCACCAGTTAATTGTTTGGAGTCATCTCCCTTTTAGAAGCAAATTAGCGTCAGGTTAGCATTCTGACTTTACTGATTTACTTGCATCCTGACAAGTATCCTGCAAGGTGTGGAGTTGCTGCTGGTGTGCAGGGAAGAGGTGTGATGTGTAGCAACACCGCCTGCCCCAGCCCAGCCTGAGAGGTGGTGTCGATGTACCACAAGGATTATGTCATTTCTGAGTTTCTGTGAGACTGTTTTCCTTTCAGCATTTTAAAAACTTGGTCAAAATATGAGATTATCCATTGGAATAGGTCCTGGATTTATCCTGTCCGAAAAGAGGTTGTGAACTGGTGCTCTGGAGTCTTATCTGGGAGTATGGGGCTGCCCCCACCCCAGATCTCACCTTGCCATTTCAGCCTATTATTACTTTACGTTATTAGTATTAGTATTACTTTAACAGCTATTTAACATACTTCAGATTTCTTAAAACCCCTTTTTACTTCTTGTATACACTGAGTTAATTGAGCCATATTACACTAAAAGGTGTAAATAAATACATAGAAAAATGCCAGGTCAGAAAATCTCATGTTCAGAGGAACCAGCTGTAGCTCATCTTCAGTATCCACCTGAATTTGGGAGACTGCTTCCTTTGTCACAGTGGTTTCTTCTTTTGGAACTGAGTTCTTTCTTTAGCCTCATAATTCAGTGGCATATTTGTAATATGCTAAATTTTCATAAACGTATATGCTTCTTAGCATAAATTACCATTGTTTATTGGTGCTCACATTTTGGATTAAGTCTTCAAAGATTTGGGGAGATAAATGAGAAACCACTAGATTACATGAGAACTGTGTCACTTCTAGATAAGGGTTTTATATATATATATATATATATATATATATATATAGCTCTTTATACTTAACAGATGAATATTTTTAGGAGGTTGGCATATGGCTGGGACTTTTAAAAGTTGATACTTTTTTAATCATGTTTTTGAAGAAGGGGCCGACTAAGTTTTTCTCCCAGAATTAGTTTGAATGATGACACTTTACTATTGTTTAGATTCAGTGATTGTACATTCTTCCTCCACTAGATTGTATAGTCTTTGAAGCCATCGTGTTTTTAATATGCTTAATTTCCTTTGAGTACACTAAGACCTGACTCTTTAAAAAAAAAAACAAAACTGAAAGTTGAATATAATATGATTTTATAATATAGTATTAAGTTGAAACTAATATGATTTTTAAAATATTGAATTAACTCTGACCTTAGCTAGAGATATGGGTGGACCTGCTTGAGGTATCTTTGTTTTTATGGAAAATGCTTTTATTGTATGCTTTTTTTTTTTCCCACAATTTTTCATTGTGCACAGCCTGAACTGAAAGCCTTTTTGTCAAGTACCAACTTTTGGTTATCTTTGTTAAATTAATAGACTTTAAAGATATAATCCAAAGTAATGGTTTAAATTTAATTATAGGTTGAAAATATTTTCTCTCTCTCTTTTTAAGAGTTGCACCTGAGGCATATGGAATTTCCCAGGCTAGTCGTCAAATCGGGAGCTACAGCTGCTGGCCCTCGCCTCAGCCACAGCAACGCCAGATCCAAGCTGTGTCTGTAACCTACACCATAGCTCACGGCAACACCAGATCCTTAACCCACTGAGCGATGCCAGGGATCGAACCCTCATCCTCATGGATCCTACACGGGTTTGCTAACCGCTGAGCCACAAAGAGAACTCCTGAAAATATTTTTTTCTTTTGTGACTTAATTTTAAAAGCAAGCCTGACTGAATATGGGACCTTTATAAAACAATTATGTGGCACTGCTAAGTTACTATATACTTTATAATAAGATTGAGTATAGCTAATATTTAGCTTGCCTCTTAAAATTCTCAGACTGCTTTTCAGTTTTAAAAACTACCTGCGTTTTATGAACTACTTGGGGTAATTTTCCCTTTTAATTGCTTCTTCCTATAGTACTCGTAAGGGCTGGGGTGTTTAGGAGAAATTAGAATATTTTCATGTGTTTATGAATACTTGTATAAACTGAAAGTGTTTCAATTTCCCATGATCCTCTAAAGGACAGTTTTTTTATTAAGTTGTATTGATACATGAACTGTTATAATTTCAGCAGTTGAGTTCAGTGAACATTTGTCAAGGAGAGCCTACTTCTAAGCACTGGGGATGAGGAGAAGAGTAAAATATGGACCTTGCCCAAAAAGCTTGTTGGTGGTGGCAAGTTCTCATAAGATTTGCTTCATCTGAACAACAGTGGGATGGAGGGACTCTCCAAAGGCTGTGGTCTTGGAAAGTTTTGAGGAAGTGTTTCTACAATATATAAAAATACCTGAGTCACTTCAGTCTCTTTGAATAGAAGAAATTGATATGAAAAGTCTTTTCTTAAAGAACGATTGTCTAATTTTATAAGATGTTCTTTTAAAAAAACTTTTCTATAGTTATGTTTTATACATTTCTTAACTTTTTTACCTGAAGCATCTCTGGTCTTCTGGAAAGTGTCCTGCATTAAATGCTCATAGTGCCTTCAGACTGTCAAAGAACATTTTCATTGTAATATAAGTCAATTGTCTTTGTGCTAACTAGCAACTCTTTAGAAGTCTGTAAAGTATGGAAAACGATTTCATTTTTTTTACCTACTTCAAGCATTTTGCAAACCAGTTATATAGTTGAGGATGGTACGTTTTGATATGTGTGAAGTTAGTATTTTCAAGTAAGCCCAATCAGTTTCTACTACTATTGGATCATAGTCATTTTTTTAAATATCTACATACATATTGAGGTATGTATGAAAAAATCTAAAATGCTAATAAATATGTTTATCAAATAGCAATTGCCTTGTTTTTTCCAACATGTGGAGAATTATGAAAATGTATGAAGATAAAAGCACAATTACAATTACCCAAATATATTGTATTATACTCTCTTAGTCATCAGATGTATTGCAGATGTTGATTTGCTTTTTTTTTTTTTTTTTTGTGGATGCCCCTGAAGCATGTGGAAGTTCCTGGCCAGGGATCATACCTGAGCTACAGCAGTAACCAGAGTCATAGCAATGACAACACTGGATCATTAACCCACTAAGCCACCAGGAAGCTCCCTGTCAATTTGCTTTTAAGCTATAAATGTCATAATTTATGTGAGAATTTTCAAAGATCAATCCTTTAAAAAAATGTTTCACTAGTCTCAGGTGCTAAAATGAATATGCTATATGGCTAAGCACTGATCATGTTATTTTGTTTGTTTTTAACAGGGTGAAGTGTCCCTCTAGTTCTGACCTCATTTGCAGACAGCAATCACTGAGCTCAGGATAGGCTGAGTGGGAAAATCTTATTCTGGCTCTGGTTACAAATTCCTTTAACATCTACTAAGAGACCAGTTGAGCATCTTTCAGCTCTCTTGAAGGCCTATACAAACTGAAATGGAATTTTGACTTGAATTACCTCTCCTGGGAATTTAGAACTGAGGTGAGGTCACCTAGGTGATGATGAGCCCTGGAATTTTAAGGTCAAATGAGGAGCTGAATGACCTGTGTGAGCAGAGAAGGACAATCTCCATAGCAAATAAAGCCATCACCCAGAAAAATGTAAAGGTAACTGCCCAGAAAGAGAAGCTGCCTGAAATCTTTCTAGTTTTCCTCAGGCACAGCTGTATTTCTCTCTACTTACTTCATATCTGAGCAATTCCCCTGTGTTCTTAAGCTAGTTTGAGTGGATTTCTACTGTTCCATAGAATCACATAGGACTAAGGTGTAGTTTAATCCCATTTGTGATTTCTAAGGTCTTAAAAAGCCTTTAAGAAACTAGAATTATACTACATATTTATTTATTCAACATAGTAAAGAACATTGATCTCAAAACAGCATCAATTCTATACTTTCATCCTTAATGTAAGGAAATAGTCTAGAATGTGACAGGAATATATACCTAAGAGTATTCATCACAGTATTATTTTTTAATCTGATAATAAGGGAAAGATTGCCTTGCACTTTCATAGTATGGAATGAATGGCTGCAAAATATAGGGAGTTTTTAGTGGGAAAATGGTCATACTATGTCATGGAAAAGAACTGATGTCAATTTTTATATAAAATATGGCAACTATATACAAATATATAGAAAAAAGATGAAAGCAATATAATTGCCCATGGCTAATTGGATTATGAATTTTTTTTTCTGCTTTTTATAACTTGAACTTTACAAATCACTCCCCCCCCCACCTCAAAAAAAAGGAAAAGGAAGGAAATTCACTTCCCAAATCTATTCTTAAATTCTTGGTAACTCAGAATTAAAGAAAAAAAATTTAACTTACTTGAGCTTTGTGGTGGAGGAATTTGAGTTTTAACTTTAACTTACTACATGGCTAAGCACTGTGTTCAGAGCTATAGCTGATTTGTTGATCTCATTCAAGTTGGCAAAGAACCTCCTCTAAAGTCTATAGCCCTCAAGCACCAAACTCAGATTAAAGAAAATAAGATGAAATGTTTGTCCAGGAATATTTTTAAAATACTCCTCCATCACAAAGCTCAATTTGAGTATTCTTCTATAATCACTAGTGTGGATATAAATGTAAACAAGCCTTTAGAAGATCACTTTAAAAAACAATGCTGAATATGACTGTTGTAAAGATCAAGAGTAAATACCTCTAAGATACATTAGATATACTATTGGGCAAATGAATAAATCCCATGGATTTTTGTTTGTTTTTGTATTTTGTCTTTTTTGCCATGGAGGGCTGCTCCGTGGCATATGGAGGTTCCCAGGCTAGGGGTCTAATCGGAGCTGCAGCCGCCGGTGTACACCAGGGCCACAGCAACACTGGATCCGAGCCACGTCTGCAACCCACACCACAGCTCATGGCAATGCCGGATTCCCAACCCACTGAGCAAGGCCAGGGATCGAACCCGAATCCTCAGGGTTCCTAGTTGAATTCATTAACCACTGAGCCACGACGGGAACTCCGGATGCCTATCTGTTTTGGACTGAATCATTCCTCCCACAAGTTCATACGTTGAAGCCCCTCACCGCCCCCCAGCCCACCCCACCAGTGTGACTTTTGGAGATTGCGCCTTTAAAGTGGTAATAAAGGTTAAATAAGATCATAGAGGTGGGCCTCTAATCTAACTATTATCCCTATACGAAAAAGAAGAGACACCAGGAATGCTTGTACTCAAGAGAAAAAGGCCTTATGAAGACACTGCAAGAGGGGCCTTGGGAGAAATCAAACCTGCCGACACTTTGATCTCGGACCTACAGCATCCATAACTGAAAGAAAATAAACTCTGTTGTTTAAGCTGCCCAGTCTTTGGTACTTTGCTATGGCAGCCTGAGCAGACTAATACAGCATCCTATAGGCTGGTTCAAATGATGGAGTTTCCCAAACAAGGTAGACGGAAGTTCAAATTATGTGCCTAGGAAACCTGCCAGAAAAGTGGCCCTGGTCCCAAGAAGCAAGTGACAAAGAGGTGTATGAAGAGTTTGAAATTGTTTCATAAAATGAGCATGAAAAAGGTAATGTTTTAAAAATATTTTTAATATTAAAACTTGACATTCAACTATTTCATATATATTCCTTTATCTACTTAAGTTGGCCAAAAAAATAAAAAACCTTTTTTTTTGTTGAGCTTTTATTGGGGGAAATGGAAGATTATCTTGAAATTAAGTTTTCTGCAAATTTGGGTTTTTTTTTTCAGATTAGTATAGCCCTAATATGAAGAAATATAACGATTATTATTTAGCATAGGTGATCAGTCAAACATCAGAATGAAAATGATTGTGTGTAGAATTCAGTTGAGTTTGAAAGAAATGCTGTTTGGATAAATTTGGTGGGAGTTGATCCTGTAGATATATAGTTATAAATAACTATTTTGGGTTTTTTTGTTTTTCTTTTTTTGGCCACACCCATGGCTTGTGGAAGTTCCTGGGCGACAGCTGCAGTAGTGCCAGATCCTTAACCCACTGTGCACAACGGGAACTCTACAAATAACCTATTTGTTTCAAAATAATACATTAAGTTAGAACTCTCTTCTTTATCCCATGCCCTGACATCAGTGGTCACTGCTTTCTGGTTCCTAGAAAATGCTGTTATTCACTGTGTATAAATGGAGATGTCCAGTGATATGTTGACATGTCTTTTTCCTTTTGGTGTGTGTGTTTTTTTTGTTTCTGTTTTTTATTCAGAAAGCATATGGATATTTCTCATCCTAACAAGTTACAGGTAGTCCCAAATTATGCATTTCCTTGAAATGTTTCTGCAGAAAAAAATCTATTCCCAAGTTCCTCAGTGAAGATGTCACATTAGTGAGAAAGTACTTCACTATGATCTTGGACATGCTCCAAGGTGAAGACACATGAATCAGTGATTACAAACACAAGTTTTCTAGGCAAGTTACCTCTATGACAAAACTGACAAAAATGCATGCATATATGCTCTTCTTCAAAGTTTCCCTGATAGGGAAATTCCTACCCAAATCAGAAGCCACTGCATCAATCCAAAGAGCTTTTCCTGTGAAAAGGTGAAAACTCAGGAACCACAAGATGCAAATAAAAGAAGGAATATTGTTGCCTTATATTGAAATCAACATGAGATGCATACAAAATAGGTAAGAGGCTATAAACTGAAGCATGAATTTTGATCAAAGTGGGGTTTTAGGTGTACGTATGTTCCATGTAAATGAACTCTAGCTGCTTACCAGTTCCACTTGGTTCAGAGAATAAAATGATACTTATGTAAAGGACATGGGTCATATGACTAAGCATCTAGGGGGTCTAAAAGAGGTTGAACTACAGCATCCCCACACCACTTGCTTTTCTAGGGGATCCCAGTAACAACTCTGATAAGTTGCTCTGAGTATCTCTACCTGCAGCACCAAGTATAATGCTGTGTATACAATAGGTGGCTCATCAGTGCACATTAAACCAGTAAGTGCCTTGTCAATGCAGTTGTGGAAACAGAGAGAAGGATGGGTCCTGGGAACTTAAATTATTTTTGAACATTCAGGTGCTTCTGTAGTACATATAGAAGAACGTGGAATGTATAGAATTACAGGCATTTATGAGAAAATAGACCAGTATATTAAATTGAATAAGATGTATGCGGCTGGAAAAATGATCCTCGAGTATTTATCAATGGCGTGGGTATCAATCCGCATGCTCACGTAGCTGCTCCTCTGGCTCTTCCTCCGGGGAGAGCTCCTCTCTGAGGCCAGAGTCAGCTGCACCATCATCCTGTCGGGCTTGTCTCCATTGTCAGGCGTGTAGTTGCCCAGGTCGTTCACCTCCCCGTCACTGTAGCTGCCGTCCAGCAGGACTGCACGTGGCTGAGGCAATCCGCAGGTGCAGGGCAGCTGCAGACACAGCAAACCACACATTGGGATAAGAGCTCAGCATCTTCTCTCAGAAGCCCTTCCCAAGACGTGGAGGGTGCATAGTGGCAGGTATCACCTTTTCCTAGTATCTTTTATGGGGCTGGGAAAATAATGGTGGCGCTGTAAACATTCTACAAGAGCAGGTGCCTGTTTTTGACTGGAGTCTACATAGCAACTGTTAGGAAACATCATGTCATATCAGAGACCCACAAAAAGGTTCATGATTAGATCATCCCCGCATTCTCCCTGAGATAATATTTTCATCAGGGCTCATATCAGTTTATTGGAGTTCCTGTCATGGCACAGTGGTTAACGAATCTGACTAGGAACCATGAGGTGGCCGGGTTCGATCCCTGGCACCGCTCAGTGGGTTAAGGATCAGGTGTTGCCATGAGCTGTAGTGTAGATCGCAGACGCGGCTCGGATCCAAGGTTGCTGTGGCTCTGGTGTAGGCTGGCAGCTACAGCTCTGATTGGACCTGTAGCCTGGGAACCACCACATGCCGTGGATGTAGCCCTAGAAAAGGCAAATATATATATTTACAGTTATTAACTGTGTGCTTATGCATGTATGAGTTAGAAAGATGGGGTGGCAATTTGAAAGGTGTATATAGCATTATGGGTTAGCTTCTCCATGGCTTAGTTTTTCAGGATAACTGTTGAACTGTAAGCAGGAGGTAAAAAGGGAAACCAGGTGGGAAGGAAGATGATCTGGGGAGTGATGGAAGATATATAAAGTCCCATGTGAAGGAAAATTTCCTAGAACGGAGGATGTGCTTCCCTGGAAGTGTGTGTGTGTGCGTGTGTGTGTGTGTGTTTACGCAGCATGTATTATAGTGGCAAAAAATGGAAACAATATACTATCCATCAATAGGGGGATAAATCCTGTTATGTCCAAGCCACTGATAATTATGCACCTGTTAAGAATGTGGTGGAAAGAGAAATCCTGGGAGCTTCTTTTATGATACCTCCATGTTCATAAATCATTTGTTCTACCATGATTTTTTTTTTAATCACTAAACTACCAACACCGCCAAGATTAAAGGTACCACATCTTGTCAGCAGCTCCTGGTATAGGGTAGGTGCGACATGTTTGAATAAATGAAAAGATGTAGCCCAGAGCAAATTTCACACTGTTTAAACACATTGTTTTGTTTGCTCTTCACGCCAACCCATAGAGTAGGCAGAGGAGAGGGTGTCATGACTGCGCTTGGCTGGCTGATCAGGTCCAACCCAGACTAGTCCAGCCCCGCCCGTGAGCAGACACTTGCGCTCATGGTGGAGTCACCTTCTCCTGTGGCTTCCGCTCCTTCCGCTCCTGCACGGTGGTCAGGTAGTTGACGGCCGCGTACTCCAGCACCGAGAGGAACACGAACACGAAGCTGACCCAGAGGTAGATGTCCACGGCCTTGATGTAGGACACGCGGGGCATGGAGGCGTTCACGCCCGTGATGATGGTGGACATGGTCAGCACCGTGGTGATCCCTGCAGACAGAATGAGAAAGAAGCACGGGTTTGTTGTCACCAAACCCACTGGAGGGCTTCCTGCCTCTGCTCTCTCTCCCTCCTGCTCTTCTGGCCTAGAGTGTCTCCATCCCTTCTCTGTCTAGGAAACATCTGCTGACTTTCCAGTTCCAGCCTTTTTTTTTAAGTTCTGTCACTCCACCTCCCCTTTGTCTCCCTCTGCCCCGTCTGTATCCCTGCACATTATCCCAGCACCTGCACCACTGCTCTTCCACGAGAGCCCCAGACATGTTGGTAGTAAGACCTTTCTTTCCATTCAGCTCTTTAAGACAAAGATTGCGTATATACGAGCAGGTATGTATGTTTCTTGTAACTCCTCCAAAAAAGGAAAAAAGTGCACTGCCCATCAGCTTTGTCGACTTGAGGACTCAGGTGAATTTTACCAAAGATGATGTTAACCTCATTTATGGGAGACAGGTTTTTTTTAACTAGAATGTTTATTTATCGAGCACATTGACTGTTTAAGCTACAGAACAACGGTTAAAGGATAGGGCATCTGTCAGCGGAAATTTCCCAGAGATTTCAAATTAAGCTCAGAACATTTGCTTGGCAAACAACAAATCACAAGGGATTGAGGTCATGGCAAGGGCCAGCTCCAATCCAGTTTCATGAAAACCTGGTGTGTCACCCTTTCCCTTGAAGTCCCTCAAGTCTGAACAGTGGTGATGTGTGTGGAGTGGGTGATATATTTAAAACAAGAAAGAGAGTCAATGGCATATAGCTCTTGATGCAAGGCTGGTACAGATTCTCAGATTGGAGTATGTCAGACTTACTGGGGGAGCTTGTTCAAAATGCAAATTCCTGGTCCTTGCTCAGAGATTCTGATCCTATGCATGTAAATGAGACCCAGGATTCTTCATTTTAAACAATGTCCCCCCAAGATTTGGTCACAAAGATCCCTTGGGCCACCTTTTGAGAAGCTCTGTTATGGAATGTGACTTCCTTCTGCAACTGAGCAAAGAAAGCATCACAGACGAGGACCAGCCACCCCAGAATTCAGTGCTCACAAGCCCAAAGGTGAGCTGTTTGTGGGGGTGCCTGAGGGGAACTTTGCTACACAGTTGGGGTTTTTTTCGTAGATTTTTTTTCTTTTTATAGCTGCATCAGCAGCATGTGGAAGCTCCTGGGCTAGGGGTCGAATCAGAGTTGCATCTGCTGACCTATGCCACAGCTGCAGCAATGCCTGACCTACTGATCCTTAACTCACTGAGCGAGGCCAGGGATTGAACCCGAATCATCACGGACACAGTGTCGGTTCTTAACCAGCTGAGCCACAACAGGAACTTCTTTCATAGGTTCTTTTTTTTTTTTTTTTTGTCTTTTTGCCATTTCTTGGGGTGTTCCTGCGGCATATGGAGGTTCCCAGGCTAGGGGTCAAATTAGAGCCACAGCTGCCGGCCTACGCCAGAGCCACAGCAACGCAGGATCCAAGTCGCGTCTGCAGCCTACGCCACGGCTCACGGCAACGCCGGATCCTTAACCCACTGAGCAAGGCCAGGGATCGAACCCGCAACCTCAAGGTTCCTGGTCGGATTCGTTAACCACTGTGCCACGACGGGAACTGCCTTTCATAGGTTCTTAATGGTAGCATTTTACCTGTGAGTGAATAACTTGACGTTGTTCCAAATTATAATGGCAACAGAGGTTTAGGACCCATTTGAAAAGAATGGTTTTATCTGTAAGGAATTACTTGTATTTTCAGATGTCCAGAATGCGCACTTGAACTGTTTCTTACCTAAAGGGACTCTAGCAGGCACGGCTCTGCGGTCGATCCAGAAGGACACCCAGGACAGCATGACCATCAGGGTGGCAGGAAAGTAGGTTTGGAGCAAGAAGAAGAAGATGTGGCGACGCAGTGTGAAGTTAATGTACAGACGGTTGTACCAGCCTGCGGGAAGAAAAGAGAACACGCAGCCTAGCCACTCAGCGCCTTCATAAAACTAAATCATAAATGCCTTAGACACTTCCTGGAACCTTGCCATACCTTTATAAAGTGGACCTGAGAAAAACCATGGGAGAGAGTGATGTGATAATTCACATCACATGGGTGAGCCCGTCTCAAGGAATCTTTGGCCCCTGTCCTACGCATAGAGGGAGCCCCTTGAGAAGGCCTGTTAAGACTCTCATTACTCAAACTATGGCACAGAGCCCAGCAGCATCACTCTCACTTGGTCACTTGTTGGAAATGCAGCCTCTCGGGCCCCACCCGAGATCTACTGAACATTCTGATTCAGAACCTCCTCCTAACACTCCTCCCCACACGATTCATATACACACTAAAGCTTGAGATGCTTGGATTTAACAACCCCCTTCAGATTTTTTTATGGGGGAAAATGTGTTTGAAGTTAAAATACCAAGCTAGTCACAACTCTGCATCTAGGAACAGCATGAGTGATCACAGGTCTGTGGTCTATGCTTTAGCTCCACTGGGGTGTTCTTTACAAGGAAAAAATATGCATGGAGGAGTTGAAAGGAACAGGAGAATAATGGAAGGAAAAGGAAAAGCCAGTATAGATAGTATCAGCTTGATGTGATGAAGGCTGAAAGTCAAATGGGGGCTTTGCAACATTAACTGGAAAACTTGGCATCCAGGACAATTATGGTTACATAATGGTTACAATTATAACAGTTCCATTTTCAGCAAGTATTGCTGGGAAACCTGGACAGCGGCATGCAAATCAATGAAACTAGAACACACCCTCACACCATGCACCAAAATAAACTCAAAATGGCTGGAAGACTTAAATATAAGACAAGACACCATCAAACTCCTGGAAGAGAACACAGGCAAAACATTCTCTGACATCAACCTTACAAATGTTTTCTCAGGTCAGTCTCCCAAGGCAACAGAAATAAAAGCAAAAATAAACCAATGGGACCTAGTCAAACTGACAAGCTTTTGCACAGCAAAGGAAACCAAAAAGAAAACAAGAAGACACCTTACAGAATGGGAGAAAATAGTTTCAAATGATGCAGCTGACAAGGGCCTAATCTCTAAAATATACAAACAACTTACACAGCTCAACAGCAAAAAAGCCAACAACCCAATTGAAAGATGGGCAAAGGACCTGAATAGACATTTCTCCAAGGAAGATATAGATGGCCAACAAGCACTTGAAACAATGCTCAACATCACTGATTATTAGAGAAATGCAAATCAAAACTACCATGAGATACCACCTCACACCAGTCAGAATGGCCATCATTAATAAGACCACAAGCAACATGCTGGAGAGGGTGTGGGGAAAAGGGAACCCTCCTGCAGTGTTGGTAGGAATGTAAGCTGGTACAACCACTATGGAGAACAGTTTGAAGGTACCTTAGAAAATTATACATAGAACTACTATATGACCCAGTCCCACTCTTGCGCATATATCTGGACAAAACTACTTTAAAAAGACACATGCACCCGTATGTTCATGCAACACTATTCACAATAGCCAAGACATGGAATCAACCCAAATGTCCACTGATAGATGATTGGATGAGGAAGATGTGGTATATATACAAAACGGAATGCTACTTGGCCATAAAAAAGAACAAAATAATGCCACTTGCAGCAACATGGATAGAACTAGAGACTCTCATCTGAGTGAAGGAAATCAGAAAGAGAAAGACAAATACCATATGATATCACTTGTATCTGGAATCTAATATATGGCACAAAGGAACCTTTCCACAGAAAAGAAAATCATGGACTTGGAGAAAAGACTTGTGGTTGCCAAGTGGGAAGGGGAGGGAGTGGGAGGGACTGGGAGCTTGGGGTAAATAGATGGAGAACGTTGCCTTCGGGATGGATTAGCAATGGGATCCTGCTGTGTAGCACTGGGAGCTCTGTCTAGTCAATTATGATGGAACACGTAATGTGAGAAAAAAGAATGTATATGTGTATGTGTAACTGGGTCACCATGCTATACAGTAGAAAAATATATAAAGAAATTAAAAATAAAAAATTAAAAAAAAATTTTTTAAACAATTATAACAGTTCCAGAAAGTTATTATGGAAGTGCTGTAGACAGATGTCTGGGTCCTCCCCAGATGCATATATATAACCCTAACCTCTGTGTGATGGTTATCTGGAGGTGGGGCCTTTGGGAGATGATGACGTCATGAATGGGATTGGTGCCCTTATTTATTTATTCATCTATCTTGCTTTCTAGGGCTGCACCCATACGGCTGAATCATATGGAAGTTCCCAGGCTAGGGGTCTAATCAGAGCTACAGCGGCCGGCCTACACCACAGCCACAGCAACACCAGATCCAAGCCATGTCTGCGACTTACACCACAGCTCACGGCAACACCAGATCCTTAACCCACTGTGCCATTGTGGGAACTCCAAATTATTGCCCTTATAAAGCAGGTCTCAGAGAACTCCCTAGCCCCTTCCCCCATGTGACAACACAGCAAGTCTGTGAACAAGGAAGCAGGCTCCCATCAGACACGGAATCTGCCAGCACCTCGATCTGGGACTTCCCAGCCTCCAGAACTGT
This sequence comes from Phacochoerus africanus, assembly GCF_016906955.1. Classification (NCBI taxonomy): domain Eukaryota; kingdom Metazoa; phylum Chordata; class Mammalia; order Artiodactyla; family Suidae; genus Phacochoerus; species Phacochoerus africanus. Next base: position 57,162,174 of record NC_062545.1, read on the forward strand.
GCAAAATAAATTTCTGTTGTTTAAATACACCATATAAAACAATGGTATTTTGTTATAGCCCAAACGGACTCAGACAAGAAGGAATGTCACAAGGCCAAGGGTGAAAGGGATGGGAGTCTGCCAAAGAACCAAGCCTGGTGGGTGATGTATGCAGAGCTAAGAGGAGTGGGATCGCCCTACGTTAGAAGTGAGCGGTGACCTCTGTTGCAGATCAGAGACTTAAAAGGTGGCACTTCCCAGGGCACTCAACCATGAGATGTTCTAGCAGCAGAAACTGCACAAATGTTAGAGCTAAATCATCTTGAGAGGTGATTAGTCGAGAAAGAGGCAAGGGTCTGAGTGAAGCTCAGCTCTTAACCTCAGCTGCCAGGAGGAAGCCCACAGTGCGTGCCCTCAGGCACTGGCAGGCGGCAAGCCTGCCCAGACCCTTGGTTCAAAAAGCAACCACACTGCACACAGGGAAGGACCAGGAGTTCTTGCACCACAGCTCCCAAGAGGGTCATAAGAGGGTTTATGCCAACTGTATAACAGGAAGGGACTGATTAAGAAAGGATCATTCCTGGGAGTTTCCATCATGGCTCAGTGGTTAATGAACTCGACTAGCATCCATGAGGACTCAGGGTTTGAATCCCTGGCTTTGCTCAGTGGGTTAAGGATCTGGTGTTGTCATGAGCTATGATGTGGATTGCAGATGTGGCTCGGATCCCTAGTTGCTGTGGCTCTAGTGTAGGCTGGTGGCTACACCTCCAATTGCACCCCTAGCCTGGGAACCTCCATATGCCATGCATATGGCCCTAAAAAGACCAAAAAAAAAAAAAAAAGGAGCATTCCGAGGGGCTAAAGCCAAGAGAATGTGAACAGGAGCAACAGTGCTGAAACTGCAGTTTGTTGCCTGTAGAAGAGAGAATTCTGAGAGTCCTATCAGAGTGAGATGCCCGCTGCTAAACTGGCAATAGGATTTTCTCAAATAGACCTCCCCACACCTCTCATATCGGAGCCTCAACTAACATTTTCTAGGTTCTCACCTCCGATGCTTTGGTGGCATCAGAAAATCAGCTCCACCCCATGTTCACCACCCTCTGGACTGAGTCCCACTTTTGGTTTCAAATGCAGGTGACACAGGCTCTGCTCCCTTGACAACCAGGTCCCAGGCTTCCAGAGATAGAGGAAGGCCCGCCCCCTCCCCTAGCCCCGCCCCACCTGTGCTGCTGTAGAAGGCCAGTTTCGTGGTGGTGTGGAACTCTTGGATGAGGAACTGGGAGAGTGAGATCCGCTCATCTGTCTTTAAGGAGTCATTGCCTTTCTTCCAGTATAGCATGAGGTCATCTTCTGTGTAGGCATCTGAAAAGAGCCCAGAGTGTGCCCATCAGAGGAAGCGGTTTGGCAGAGCTTGGACCACGGGCAGGTGCAGAGAGAGCTAGAGAGACGTGTGGCTAGCCCCTAATGCTGACTTCGCCCTGCTCTGCCAGGGCGTGGTGTTTAACTTCTGTGTGTTGGGGGTGTGTGGGTGTAGTGGAGGGTGTCCCTCAGTTGTACCTGAGCATCTGAACCACCCCCTGCACTCACAGTACCTGTTCCTGACACAACTGCTGCCAAACTTGCTTTTGCCGGGAAATTCTTTCTTCAGTGGAAAACTTATTCAGAAGACCAAAAAAACAGATCCAAAAGGAGCTCTCTGGTGGACTGTGTGTATATGTGCCAGGCTTGGAAGAAGCCACATTTGCTGAGTCCTCTGCCCCCATCCTTGCCCTGAGGACCTGAGAAACATCCAGGTTCCTTAGAACCAAGTTTAAAACCATCACCATGGGTGTTATTAAACTGGTCAATTATGGAAATAGGAGGTTTTTGCCTGCAAATTTGTTCCTGATTTTAAAAATTACCTGGGACTTAGCCTCTATTTATTTATTTTGTCTTTTTGGGCCACACCTGCAGCACATGGGGGTTCCCAGGCTAGGGGTCTAATCAGAGCTGCAGCTGCCAGCCTACACCACAGCAATGTGGGATCTGAGCCACCTCTGTGACCTACACCACAGCTCACGGCAATGCCAAATCCTTAACGCACTGAGCAAGGCCAGGGATCAAACCTGCGTCCTCATGGATGCTAGTCAGATTCGTTTCTGCTGAGCCATGACAGGAACTCCCTAGCCTCTATCTAAAAAGTCATTTGGGGGAGTTTCTTGGTGGTCTACTGGTTAGGACTCGACCCTTTCTACTGCTATAGCCTGGGTTTAATCCCTGGTCTGGGAACTGAGATTCTACATCAAGCTGCTGCACCCCACCAAGATAGACAGACAGACAGACATTTAAGAAGCATAGTCATGGGAGTTCCCGTCATGGCTCAGTGGTTAATGAATCCGACTAGGAACCATGAGGTTCCGGGTTCGATCCCTGGCCTTGCTCAGTGGGTAGAGGACCTCGCGTTGCCTGAGCTGTGGTGTAGTTTGCAGATGCGGCTCAGATCCCGCGTTGCTGTGGCTCTGGCGTAGGCCAGAGACTACAGCTCCAATTAGACCCCTAGCCTGGGAACCTCCATGCGCCGCAGGAGTGGCCCTAGAAAAAGGCAAAAAGACAATGAATAAATAAATAAAAAGCATAATCATGAATTAGGAACACATATTGCTCCTGGTAACTTATGGACTGTGTGGGGACGTCTGGGGACAAGTCTACTCACAGCTCTCAATTTCAAGCGAGCACGTTTGTGTGTCCAGCGGAAATCGGCTAAAGTCCATGTTGCACATTGCAGTCACCGTGACCCTAGAAAGAAAAAGACAAAATCCAAGTTTGCAGAGGTTGCAAAACACTAGTGCAAAATGGTAAAACAGACAAGGCCGCTGCTCCCTCCCAATATAACTGCCTCCTTCTTATAATTCATAAGCAGTGTGTCAGGATTTAGAGAGCCAAGTAGCTTATGAGTGATACCCACACTGGAGTACTCTTGGGTGTTTACATTTAATCTCAGGGTCAGTGTGGAGCAAACAATGTCTCCACTAACTGCCACTGTATGCAAGCATTTTAGAGAAGTAATGGGCTAAATGGATACAACAAGGTGAAATCACAACTCACCTGCTAGGGTTTCCTCAAAGGAACCCCAGGAGCATGTATTGCTCTTCAATTTTAGATTCTTTCAAGTTCTCCTGTTCCTTGTTTTTGCTTTGTTTTGTTTTTAGGGCTGCACCTGCAGCATATGGAAGTTCCCAGGCTAGGAGTCAAATCAGAGCTACAGCTGTCGGCCTGTACCACAGCCACAGCAATGCCAGACCTGAGCTGCATCTGTGACCTGTCCCACAGCTTGCAGCAATGCTGGATCCTTAACCCACTGAGTGAGGCCAGGAATCAAACGTGCACCTTCACAGACACTGTGTTGGGTCCTTAACCCACTGAGTCACAGTGGGAACTCCCTGATTATTTTACTGATAATCAGTATTTGTGTACAGTATGTTAGAAATAATATCAATGAAGCACTTATACCAGTTGCCACATGTGACACTTTTTTGATATAATGTTGATTTTTTTGTTGTTGATAATAAGAGCTACTAGTAGACACAGGTGTTTTTAGTGGAAAATTCCATCAGAGATCATAGTAATGGAAAAACCCTGAAAGATCTTACTGTATCAATATGCAAGTGCTTGCTGGCATCTAATGGTTTTTTTTTTAGCATTTACATGAAAAAATAGGCTCCTGCATCAAAGAATAAGCAAATATAGATCATTAGTCATTGAAGAAAGCTCTCCTGCCCACTGTGGAATCCCACGGCAGGATGTGATTAACAGTCACTGGCTGCTGTTACATACTGTTCTTCAACCACAGAAGGCTGGCTATGTATACATTGTGAAAATTATCTGGATAATTGGTGGCCAAAAAGAAAAAAATCAATTTAAATGGAAATTTTAAGGAATAAGAATTTCTTGAAATGAAATTATCCAAATATTTTCCTTACTCCATTTGAATGTTGGAATGAGAGGGATTTTGTATTGTTAGCAGCTGGGTAGTCTTATCTCCCCTGGAAATACTGATATACAGGATGTTTCTGGTGGGGGGGTTGGGCTGGCCCCTGACTTGGAAACTAATGGGTGGATTTCTATTTCTATGGGCACAGCACCAGTATAACCATGCCTGATACCACCACCATCAAGAAAGAAACTAAGGGGAGTTCCCATTGCAGCTCAGCAGGTTAGGAACCTGACTAGTATCCATGAGGATTCGGGTTCGATCCCTGGCTTCGCTTAGTGGGTTAAGGATCTGGCTTGCCATGAGCTGTGGTGTAGGTTGTAGATGCAGCTCAGATCCCATGTTGCTGTGGCTGTGGTATAGGGCAGGAGCCACAGCTATGATTCAACCCTTAGCCTGGGAACTTCCATATGCCGCAGATGTAGCCCTAAAAAGCAACAACAAAAAAATAAAAAGGAAAGAAAAGAAATTAGGAACTAATCTTGGGGACACTTGGGACAAACTTTGGGAACATGAAATGTCAAATGCAAGCAGTGGTTGCTATGAACAAAAGGATTGAATAGCCTTTCCTCTTTGTATCAGCTGGTAAAGGAACAGTTGTTTTTAGAATCACAGACCTCATCAGACTGGTTCTTGGCACCCTGACTTGACGCTTTTCTTTCTTTCTTTCTTTTTTTTTTTGGCTACAGTGTGCAGCAGCTTGATTTGGGATCTCAGATCCCAGACCAGGGACTGAACCTGAGCCATAGCAGTGAAAACACCAAATCCTAATCCCTAGACCACCAGGGAACTCCCAGATACTTTTCCACTTGTAACCTGCACATTGCACAAGCTCAGGGTGGTGGAACCTACCCATGCTTATTTTTGTTTCCTCCAAGACCTTTTAAATTGTTTCACCTAGAGGTTCTTCTCTTGTCTTGGATGGAAACTTAGCAGGCCCTGTGATTTTCCTGCTTACTCTCATGTAATGGGCAGTCAAATTCTCAGAAGTGACAGAATATATCTCAATTCAGAAATTAAAAGAAAGAGTTCCCACTGTGGCTCAGTGGTTAACAAGCCTGACTAGCACCCGTGAGGACACAGGTTCGATCCCTGGCCTTGCTCAGGGGGTTAAGGATCCAGCATTGCTGTGAGCTGTGGTGTAGGTCACAGAGGTGCCTCGGATCCTGTGTTACTATGGCTCTGGTGTAGGCTGGCAGCTGTATCTCTGATTCGACCCCTAGCCTGGGAACCTCCATGTACTGAGGGTGTGGCCCTAAAAAGACAAAAAGAAAAAAAAAATTAAAAGAATTTTGGTCCAGGGTATTAATCAACACTTCAAACTTCAGGAGTTCCCGTCATGGCTCAGTGGTTAACGAATCCGACTAGGAACCATGAGGTTGTGGGTTCAATCCCTGGCCTCGCTCACTGGTTTAAGTATCCGGCATTGCCATGAGCTGTGGTGTAGGTTGCAGACGAGGCTCAGATCCCAGGTTGCTGTGGCTCTGGCGTAGGCTGGTGGCTGTAGCTCCGATTAGACCCCTAGCCTGGGAACCTCCGTATGCCGCAGAAGTGGCCCTAGAAATGGAAAAAGACGAAAAACAAAACAAAACAAAAAACACTTCAAACTTCATTCACACTGAGATTTCTGCTTCCCCTCTCCAGCTAAGGCACAGCTGGCATTTGAGTGGTCATTGTCTGCCCGTCTCTGATCACCTCCAGCACAAATGAAGTAAGAGGGAAGGTGGGATGCTTCTCTGGCTTCAGGTGGTTTCAGGCTCTCTGGGCCAGTTAAAGCTGAAACTTTCCTTCCTGGTCCTTCATTTCCACCTATGAGCACTTCCATCCTCCAGCAGCACCTCCTGTCCCATCCACTGTCCATTCCACACACACTTAACTATTTCCAACATCCTGGGAGTGTAGACCGACTCCACCACAGCCAAACTCCTCCTGGCTCTCGCCCTCGGTGGTTAGACAGTTCTTTTCTCTGCCTTGAACTGCAGTGTCTGAACTGAAATGCACCATCAGCACAGCCCAGAGGGAGTAGATCACAGCCAGTAGCAGAGTCATTTCCTCGTGAAGGCCTGTAGCCCATCTCCACATGTTCTTCCATAGGGAGGTGGGCACCACGAGTTTCTTTCTTTTTTTTTTTTTTTTGCCTTTTCTAGGGCTGCTCCCTCGGCATATGGAGGTTCCCAGGCTAGGGGTCCAATCGGAGCCATAGCCAACAGCCTACACCGCAGCCATAGCAACTCTGGATCTGAGCCTCATCTGCAACCTACACCACAGCTCGTGGCAATGCCGGATCCTTAACCCACTGAGCAATTCCAGGGATCAAACCTGCAACCTCATGGTTCCTAGTCGGATTCGTTAACCACTGAGCCATGACTGGATCTCCACCACAAGTTTCTAAAGTGGGCATTCAAGGAAAGCCCCATTGCCACGTCTATGTTTAAGGAAAGCTTATCCAGGTCAATGCTTAATGAGCAATTTCTAAGGCTACTGCACAACAAGAGAATATAGCCAATATTTTGTAATAACTGTAAAGCGAGCATAGTTCATAAAAATCTTGAATCAGGGAGTTCCTGTTGTGGCCCAGCAGTAGCGAACCGAACTAGTATCCATGAGAATGCAGGTTTGATCCCTGGCCTTGCTCAGTGGGTTAAGGATCCAGCTTTACTGTAAGCTGTGGTGTTAGGTTGCACACTCGGCTCAGATCCCATGTTGCTGTGGCTGTGGTGTAGGCTGATTTGACTCCTAGCCTGGGAACTTCCACATGCCATGGGTGCGGCCATAAAACGCAAAAATAAAAACAAACTCAAATTGCTATGTTGTATACCTGAAACTAGTATAGTCTTATAAATCAATTGTGTTAAATAAGAAAATAAAAGAAGTATTTCTAAGGCCTCTGATATCATGAGATTTTATTTCTTATATTTTCAAAGTGATACTCAAAACACCATTTAAAAATCATCAAGTGGCCCTGGGTGCCCATAGTTTCTCAAGGAGGACACTGGTGAGAAGGGACATAAAACATGCTTGAACTGGCCAGGTGAGGTAAACAATTTTTTTTTTCTTGGCCATGCCTATAGCATGCAGAAGTTCCCAGGCCAGGGACTGAACCTGTGCCATAGCAGCAACCTGAGCCAGGGAACTCCACGAATTTTTTTTTTAACCAAAGTTCCAAAATGGGAATCAGAGAGGTCAATGGAGGCAGGCCTTTGAGAAGAATACATTATCTATTTCTCTGACTTCTACTAGAGAAAGAAAACTTTTATGAAATGTTTAAATGTGAATTATAATGCACAAGACAAGGCATAAAGCATGAGCACAGCATGAGAAATTTTCCCAAATGTATATTCAAGACCAGATAATTCTTCCAAATAATTCAAGACCCAAAATTCCCCAAATGTTTACTCATGGGAAGAGTTAGTTTTTCTGCATGTTGGAAAGTTGGCAGCTCCTGGAGAGTGAGAAGCAGGTGGTTCAAAGCTAAAAAGCAAACCTCTGGGGTGTTGACCAGTGATGTTCTTGGTTGACAATGATTTGCCCTTCCTCCCAGGCTTCCTGGGTACCAGGACCCTGAGGAAAAGAGGGCCAGAAGGAGGCCAGGAAGGGAGTTCCCTTTGTGATACAGTGGGTTAAGAATCTGACTGCAACAGCTCTGGTGGCTGCAGAGGCACAGGTTCAGTCCCTGACCTGGCGCAGTGGGTTAAAGGATCCAGCATTGCAGCATCTGCAACATAGGTCACAGCTGGAGCTTAGATTCAATCCCTGGCCCAGGAACGTCCATAGTTCATGGGTATGGCCTTATAAAGAAACAAACAAATCAATCAATGGAGACGGCCAGGAAGGGGCCCACCTGAGGCTGTAGAGCACTTTGCCATCGGGCTGCACCCGCAGCATCACGTTGTCTGTGGTGGTGTCGTGGATGAAGGAGCGCTTGGAGTGCACAAAGAACATGTCGGGGACCCAGATCTTCTTCACCAGCCGGCCGTCGAAGGTCATGCTGAGGTTGTTGGTGCTCGGGAAGGACAGCCTCTCGTCCTTCCAGTAGTGCCTCAGGTACAGGGTCATCGTGAAGTCCTGGGGGCCAAGGGCAGAGAGAGGGGACCCTACACACTGAATGGCTGGGTGTCAACAGGACATCCTGTCCCCCCAATCACCTGGCCAGAGAGTGAAACTGAGCCTTTAGTCCCTGGGGTTTGCGGCCCAGGGAGGGGAAAAACCTGCAGGAGGGGACCTACCAAGAGGCTATATAGGGGGTGGCCCTGACGCCGCACCCCATCACTTACCTCCACTGGAGAAGGCTGCTACCCCAGCCCCCACACAGGGCCAGTGGCAAGTGCCCAAGGCAATGCCTCTGGAAGCAGCCCTCAACCAGGCAGTGGGGTGGAGGAAGGTTGGGGAATAGTAAGTGACCCAGCTCCCTGGCCCCCCTAGATTGGATGACCAGGAGGCCCAAGTCCCATGGAGATCTGGTCTGAAGACACAGCCCTTTTTGCCTCTTTCCCACCTCCTGTCTTACCTCCCCACCCTCTTGGTGTGTTTTCTGGGATCACCTCCCAATAAATGACTTGTACCAGAATGCTCGTCTCAGGTCTGCTTCTTAGGGACACCGAGCTAAGACAAAATCTGGTAAGTCAAGGAATTGTTGACTGTTCTATTTTTATCTAAACCCACTAAAAAAGAAAAAAGAAAAAGGAAATGTTTGCTCTTTCTGCATTTTCACAGTCAGACCCAGAATCCACAGCAGTGGCACGAATGGGTGCATGGACCCTGCTTCTTATGTTGGAGAGGCTTAGCCCAGCGAGCACATCCCCAGGGCAAGAGCACGCCTGTCCTCTGGCTCTGTTTCATATCAGTTGGGTAGCTGTGAGCAAGCATCTCCCTGAGCCATCTGTAAAACTAGTGAGGGAAACCCCACTGCCTGGGGAATTGTGAGACTGGATGAGTCCTTTTGTGCAGAGCTCCTGGCCCAGCATGGCCCCCGTGGGAATGCCCCCACTTGCAGCCCTGCTCAGAGAAGCACTTACCATGTCGACCTCTGAGATGCTGTCCAAGCTCTCCACCTGCACGTCCACACCAACAGGAATGGCCGGGCCTGGGACGGGGCATGGCAAGAACATTTATTGTTTGCACTCGAACTTTGACTATGAATGACCAACCATAGGGAACATTTTCCCTGGAACCTCTGTGTCTTGTCACGTGTGAGGGTTTGGTGTCCTACATGCCAGGCTGAAGTAAAAACAGAGACAAAAGGCTGGCTCCCTGGATGATTCCAGTTAAGGTAAAAAAAAAAAAAAAAAGTTTTGGTCTGAATCATCCAGATGCTTCTGAAACCATGAGATTAGTTCATCCTTGGTTACACATGCTCATCTAAAGGTAAGATAATGAAGATTTAGGTCAAAGTCAGGTCCTGTCAAAGGCATTACTCTATAACTTGAGTATACATACATTTTTGTTTTACATTTACTTCCTGATTTTGCACCCTCTTTCATCTTGGAAGCCAGTGTCTATGGCCGTGAGAAAGGCATTGTTTGGTAACTCGGTACCCAGAACCAAAGTCGAATTCAGAATATTAGCTAAGCCCACAGATGTGCATCTTTGTTACCTAATGGAGCAGCTTCCACAGGGGATGTGATCCACTGGGGTGAATATGAAAATATTAGATTTGGGGGGGGACATTTCTAGGCCATAAAAACTCAAATATTCACAAAGAGAGAGAAAAAGAGTTCCCGTCGTGGCTCCGCAGTAATGAACCTGACTAGTATCCATGAGGACGCAGGTTTGATCCCTGGCCTTGCTCAGTGGGTTAAGGATCCAGCGTTGCCATGAGCTGTGGTGTAGGTCGAAGAGGTGGCTCGGATCCCACGTTGCTGTGGCTGTGGTGTAGGCCGGCAGCTATAGCTCCGATTTGACCCTTGGCCTGGGAACTTCCATATGCTGCGGGTGAGGCCCTAAAAAGAAAAGAGAGAGAAAAAAAGTACACGAAGGGAAGGAGACTGCTGGCCCTCTCCTCCCTGCTTCCAGGCATGCAGGGCAGGCATGGAACACTCTTGGATCAGCACCAAGTGAAAAGGTAGGTTTGGCTCCAACAGCAGCCAATTGTGGACGCAGTAGGGCTGCCCTTTCAGAACCTACTTATTCTTTGGGCAAAGTGCCTGTAAGAAATAAAAGGCATGAGAATGATTTCTGAAATATTTCTCTCCCCCCCCCCAACCCCGCCCCAGGGGAAATAAAAACATAAGGATGAAAACACCGCTTGACTCTAAGAACGCTGAAATATGGCAGCTTGCAGGCTAAGCTTCCAAGGGCTTTGGCATCCCTCGACACTAAATCACTATTTTCTCAAACTATTTTCACTTAATTAAACCCAGCAGACCACACTCCGCCCTCAGAGATGGACCCAGAGTTCTGTCTGCCAGCTTCTGGTTGAGAACAAATTTAGTCTGAGATTGCTATTTCAGAGCATTGGCAGGAGGCAGCTTTGGGCTGCAGCTGCCCTGTCTTCCCCTCACCTTCCCCACAGCCAGCTGCTGGCCTCCCTGGTACTGAGCGGTCCTTTTCAGGAACAGTGGCAGCTCGTCTGGCCTGGTCTGGTCACCAACCCACAGGCACATGTTCAGCAGAGCCCAGGGCAGACCAACCAGGTCAAGAGCTCAGGCAGCACTGTGAGCTCAGGGCTTTGTCCACCAAGCACAACCCAGACAGACCTGATCAGCCGGGAGCAACGCTGGGTGGTCCCTTGGCTTGGTTTCTGCCCATAGACAGACAGATGGACCTGTAGAAAGAAGACGAGCCCCAAGAGTGCATGCCTCATACCTCCAAAGCCAGGCCTCATGCTGAAATCGTGGTCATCTATCCTCAGGAGCTGTTCTGATTTTGTCAGGGGCGATTTGGTGATATCCGGGCTTCGTTTAAGAATTGGGCTGCAGGGAGGGGGAGAAAACAGGTTGATCACATATCCTTATTAAGCCAGATAAAACCCATTTGCCTTCAGACTTGGTCTTGATGGGTTTGATGAGATGGGTTATTTCTTCTTTTAAGCTGCTGGGAATCCTCTCTTCCTTTCTCCAGCTCTCTGGATAAATGAACCGACCCAGAAGGTCCAAAACAGAGATTCAGAAGCATGAACAAGGAGCTTTAAAAATACCAGCGTCCCCCCAACTCCGAGGTGCTGGATTGGGTGGTCTGGGAATGGAGCCTGCACACTGGTGTTTTAAAAAGTTTCCCAGATGATTTGAATGTGTAACCAAGGCTGCAAATTGCTGGTCCTGGGCCTGCTTAATTAGTCTAAATTCCCCCCCAAATCTCCTCAGCCATTGTGGGCAGGTTTGAGCTGGAAGGGAGAGGCGGTGGGTGTGGGCTGAGCTTGGCTGCCTTGGATTTTGTTGACCCATCCGGAGGAGGGAGCATGGACTTGCCCTTGGGTCAAATGCCAACCATCCTGGCTCTCTGGGAGGCAGCTTCTTGTGCTTCTGCTTCCAAGTTGCACCTAGGGCCACTGTAATTTATTTTCACTTTTTCTAAATAGGCAATATGTTTGCAGGGTTTGACAATTTTCAAAAAAAGGAAATGCAGTGAAAATGTGTCCTTCTACCTCTGCCTCCATCCATCCCATCTCCCCATCCATTGGTACCTGTCTTACTGGTTTCTAGTCCATCCATTCAGAGTATCTCATAGATACATGTAAATGCAAATATGTATTCTTTGATCTCCTTTTTTGTCCAGTTTCATTGAGATACAATTAACAGGTAACATGGTATTAGTTTTAAGTGTACAACATAATGATTTGATACATGTATATCTTGTGGTAAAATTATTACCACTGTAAATGGTGTTAACATCCATCACCTCACATAGTCATACTTTTTTTTTTTTTGGTCTTTTTTCAGGGCTGCACCCACAGCATATGGAAATTTCCAGGCTAGTGGATAGAATCAGAGCTGCAGCTGCTAGGCATAGCCACAACCACAGCAATGCCAGATCCTTAACCCACTGAATGAGGCCAAGGATCAAGCCCAAGTCCTCATGGATACTAGTCAGGTTTGTTACTGCTGAGCCATAGCACAAACTCCATAGTCACAATTTTTTTCCCCTTGTGATGAGAAACTTTATTTTTATTTATTTATTTATTGTCTTTTTAGGGCCACACCAGCGGCATATGGAGGTTCCCAGGCTAGGGGTCTAATCCAAGCTACAGCTGCCAGCCTACACTTCAGCCCTGATAGATCCAAGCCATCTTTGCAACCTACACCACAGCTCACGGCAACGACAGATACTTAACCCACTGAGCGAGGCCAGGGATTGAACCCACAACCTCATCGTTCCTAGTTGGATTCGTTTCTGCTCTGCCATGATGGGAACTCTCAGCAACTTAAGAGCTATTTTCTTGGCTGCTTTCAAATATATAATACACCATCGTAAACTGTAGCAATTGCTGTACATACATGTAGTCACTGCTGTACAGTGCAATGTGCATGCTGTAAATTATATTCCCAGGACTTATTTATCTAACAACTAGAAGTCTGCACCTTTCCATCTGCTTCCCCTATTTCGCCTACCCCGCACCCCCCACCTGGCTTCTTCACCTGAAACAAGGTGAAGCACTGTGACCTGACAAGGGATGCCCGGCGCAAATGAGATCATGTGTGTGCGATGAGCTTTTCAAACTAAGATGGAACACAAACGGAAGAAGCCATTGTCGCCTCTGAGCCAACAAGGAAGTTTCCTTCTAAAGGAAGGAAGTCACTGTGCTGGCAGCAAAGGCCCAGTGTTAGAATCTGAACCAGTGAATCAGGAGTGAGCTATGCTGCTGATGGATGGCAAGGAGGAAGCTGGGAACGTCAAAGGGGAGGAGAGCCAATCCCCGTTTAGGTTCTCTCCCTCTCCCTCTCCCTCTCCCTCTCCCTCTCCCTCTCCCTCTCCCTCTCCCTCTCCCTCTCCCTCTCCCTCTCCCTGGAGCCGGGAGCCCCCTCCTTTCTCTTTCTTGGCTCCCCCTTCCTCTTGTCCCCTTACCTATACTTCCTGCTCCTTGGCGGGGGGGGGGGGGGGGGGGGGTGGAGGGGGAAAGGGAGCGGAGCGGGAGGGGGGCGCTGGTGCTGAAAATCTGTCCCTGAGCTGTGGGAAGAGCCCTTGCAGATGCTGCGGATACTGCGCATGCGCCCACAGACGACGTCTGCCTTACTGGAGGGCATCTCTGGGCACTCCTGTCTTTGACACTTACTATGAAAATTAAAAATAAAGGCGTCCTAGAGAGTCCAGGTACTCAAATCAACAAAGCATACTTCACCTTCCAGATTTGCTTCAAATCTAACTAGCATAAAACGTGAAAGAAAAAAAAAAAAAACCCAACTATGAAGCAGCCATGCATTAATTCAGCTTTTTGAGGAATATTTTCTCAGTAGCCACAGGAGCAGGGATTGGAAGATTAATTGCTCAGAAGGCCTGATTTAAAAAGACCTGACCTAAATGTTCTCCCCCACTGAAACTGATGTCACTCTTAACCTGAATCTACCATGAAGCTGTCAGTACGGAGAGGGACATGTTGCCCCGTGGAGTGTACTTGGGCATCCTTGCCCTGGAGCTTAGGGATTCAGCCAAATGGGTACTGGCAGGAGATGAGAGACAGGGGTTATTCCCTGCTTTCCCTGCTTTGATGCCAAGGACTAGCAATGTCTGTGTAGCTCTGGGATTACAGATAATCACAGTATTTTCAATTAAGCTCCCATAACACAATTTCCCCTTCAGGCTTACAGGTGGTCATGGCTTCTGGCTGTTCGTAATGCCGGGCGGCATCAGCCTGGCTGGCTGCTTCCCTGAACCCTGCCCACAGCTCTGCAAACAGTCCCTTTATTCAGTTACTGGTTAAGCCCTTTTGAGTATAAGGCTGTTTTCTGCCAGGACGCGACTGATGCACATCAGGGCTGAGGTGTAGGGATTATGTCAACGGGGGCAGAGTGGATCTGGGATCAAGGTGAGCTCTACAGGAGCAGGTCTCTGGAGTGGGGGAGGGCTAAGGCAGGAGGGAGGGCTGCCCTTTGGGCTACAGGCCATCATGACAAATGGTCAACAAGGGCAAGGCAAAGCTGGAGGCCACTGAGGGCACAGTCCTTTTCATCTTCAGCATCTTGTGCAGAGCTGGGCCCCTGCAGGATCTCAGCACATGTTTGTGGACAAAGAAAGGAATCAGCCCCTTAAATGGGGGCCAGAAAAGAGAGGCAGGAAGGACCCAAAGAGAAGGTAGGAAGGAAAATCACATTCGGCCCTGATCTTAATTGTGGCTTGTGGCCAGCCTGAAATAGAATTGAGCACAGAAAAAGGTTTGTCAAATTCTGAGATGTCACTGCCTTTGCCGTCATGAAGCTTAGATTCTAGCTCAAAAAAGACTGATAAATAGGATGCCTAAAGCCTTTTTATTGTTGTTTGACTTTTTCTTTTTTTTGTCTTTTTGCTATTTCTTTGGGCCGCTCCCGTGGCATATGGAGGTTCCCAGGCTAGGGGTCAAATCAGAGCTGTAGTCTCTGGCCTACGCCAGAGCCACAGCAATGCGAGATCCGAGCCACGTCTGCGACCTACACCACAGCTCACGGCAACGCCAGATCGTTAACCCACTGATCAAGGGCAGGGACCGAACCCGCAACCTCATGGTTCCTAGTCAGGTTCGTTAACCACTGCGCCACGACGGGAACTCCTGTTTGATATTTTTAAATAATGTTTTAATACCCATGTTAAAATTTTGGAAAATAGGAGTTCCCGTTGTGGCACAGTGGTTAACGAACCTGACTAGGAACCATGAGGTTGCGGGTTCAGTCCCTGTCCTTGCTCAGTGGGTTAACGATCCGGCATTGCCGTGAGCTGTGGTGTAGGTTGCAGACGTGGCTCGGATCCCACGTTGCTGTGGCTCTGGCGTAGGCCGGCGGCTACAGCTCTGATTGGACCCCTAGCCTGGGAACCTCCATATGCCACGGGATCGGCCCAAGAAATAGCAAAAAGACAGAAAAAAAAATTTGGAAAATAGATTTAAGCATAAAGGAAAGGATGAAAATCACTAATAATCTGTGCCATCCTGACTATATCCTCACAGTCCTGAGAGAGAATCACTGTGACTTGCTTTTTTTTTTTTTTTGTCTTTTTGCCATTTCTTTGGACCACTTCCTCGGCATATGGTAGTTCCCAGGCTAGGGGTCTAATCAGAGCTATAGCCACCGGCCTACACCAGAGCCACAGCAACGCGGGGTCTGAGCCGCATCTGCAACCTACACCACAGCTCACAGCAACACCGGATCCTTAACCCACTGAGCAAGGCCAGGGATCAAACCCGCAACCTCATGATTCCTAGTCAGATTCGTTAACCACTGAGCCATGACGGGAACTCCCCACTGTAACTTGCTTTTAATTCAAGTTACAATACAGCATGAAATATTTTTCATGTCATCAGCATCTTTTTGCCAGCTGAGGTGTGATTTTTTTGTGTGTGTGTATCCTTTTATTTTAGGGCTGCACCCATGGCATATGGAGATTCCCAGGCTAGGAGTTGAATTGGAGCCACAGCCTCTGGCCTATACCACAGCCACAGCAATGCCAGATCTGAGCCTTGTCTGACACAGCAACACCAGATCCCAGCCTCATCTGCAACCTACACCACAGCTCATGGCAACACTGGATCCCTAACCCCCTGAGAGAGGCCAGGGATTGAACCCAAATCCTCATGGAAACTAGTTGGATTCGTTAACCACTGAGCCATGATGGGAACTCCTGAGGTGTGATTATTAACTTTGAAATGAAGTGTGACATGCAGCAAATACTAGGGATAACTAACACTGCTTGAGTACTTACTCTCTGCCAGTTACCATGCTAACTATATTACATGTATTAACTTGGGTTGGTCCTCATAACAGCCCCGTGAAATAGGCCTTACCGTTGCCCCCATTTTATACACAAAGAAACTAATACACAGAGGGTTCGAATAACTTGTAAAAGTGTTGGAGCCAAGACTTAAATCCAGAGGATCTGGCTCCAAGTCTTGGAGGCAAAGGTGGCCACAGTGTCTTCTTGGAAGATCTGGCTCCCCTTGCGTGGAATTTGGGTTAGATGTGGAAGGTCTGAGATTATTTTTCCCCTCACACAGAAGCCAACATGGACCTTGCACAAAACTGGTGCCCATCACTTATTAAAATTTTTTTTTTAAGGGGGCGAGGCACCTGCGGCATACGGAAGTTCCCAGGCTAGGGGTTGAATGGGAGCTACAGTTGCTGGCCTATACCACAGCCACAGCAATACTAGATTTGAGTCACATCTGCAACCTACACCACAGCTCATGGCAATGCTGGATCCTTAACCCACTGGGCAAGGCCAGGGATTGAACTCGAATCTTCATGGATACTAATCGGATTCATTAGTGCTGAGCCATGATGGGAACTCCAGGTGGGCATTTTTTAACATTTGTTTTTATTCTATCCTCTTGGAGAGAATGAAAACTTCTGACCTACGGTACTTCTTGATAGTCTCTTATTTTTTTTATTTTTTTGTCTTTTCAGAGCCACACCTGCAGCATATGGAGGTTCCCAGGCTAGGGATCTAATCGGAGCTATAGCCGCCGACCTACATCACAGCTCTCGGCAACAAGGGATCCTTAACCCACTGAGCAAGGCCAGGGATTGAACCCACAACCTCATGGTTCCTAGTCGGATTCGTTTCCGCTGCACCACAATGGGAACTCTGATATTCTCTTATTTAGTTCCTAATCAGTTTGTACGTGAACAATGTTTTCTCAGGACATCTCTCAGAGGTTAGACAGAGCAGAGATGGGGGCCTGTGAAGAGCAAGGGGTCTGCCAGAAAGCTCGTTCAGCTAATAGCAGAGCCCCTGATAAGTTACACATCACTTTGCTGATTATTTCATCTCTGAAAAAGAACTTAATTTTGATAAGGAAGCAAGAACTAGTTAATGAACCATATGACCCAGCAATTCTACTCCTGAGTATATAGCCGTAGCCAAAATAACCCAGAAACACTAATTTGAAAAGAGACATGTACCTCAGTGTTCATAGCAGCATTATTTACAATAGCCAAGATATGGAAGCGTCCATCAACAGACAAAGACGATGTGGTCTATATATACAATGGAATAGTACTCAGCCATAAAAAGGGGGAATTTTGCCTTTTGCAACAACACGGATGGATTTGGAGGATATTATGCAAAGTGAAATAAGTCAGAGAAAGACCAACACTGTATGCTATTACTTATATGTGGAATCTGAAAAGTAAAACAAACTAGTAACTCTAACAAAAAAGAAACAGATTCACAACTGTAGAGGACAAACTAGTGGTTACCAGTGGGGAGAGGAAAGTGGGGGAGGAGCAAAATAAGGGTAGGGGATTAAGAAGTACAAACTATTATGTATCAAATAAGCTACAAGGATATGTTGTACAATACAGGGACTATAACCAATATTTTATAATAACTATAAATGGCGTATAAATTTTTAAATTATGAATCACTGTATGGTACACCTATAACATATAATATTGTAGTCAACTATTCTTCAATAAAATAATTTTTCAAAAACTATAAAATTTGGTTGTGATGGTTATTATACAACTATAAATATAATACAATTCATTGAGTAATAAAAAAAAAAGAAAGAACTAGCTAACGAAATGCTCTTGCTTTCATGGCCTGTGTTATAGCCAAAGAGAGAAATCCTGCATGTGGTCTAAATCACCTGGATGTCACCCTTGACTCCTCCCTGGTTCACACCCTCATTCAGGGCCTTGGAGAGCAGTTAGGCATGTCCAGCTCTGACTCCATTGCTTGCATGTGTATCTGCTCATCAAGGTGCCCTTCTGGATAGGCCAGCAGGGGCCCTGCCCACCCCAGGCAGTCAGCCCATCCTGGTTGAACCTCCTCCTCACCCTCTCCCCAAGTCCTGGCCTTTCTGTTCCCACTCCCTCTGCACCACCCTCTCTCACACGGGAGCCAACAGGCTTCTTCATCCTCTAGCCTCACCCCACTCCAATCCTACCATCACACCAACCCCATGGCATGGAGATCACAATCATGCCACTTCCCCTCTTAAAACCCTTCACCCTCAAAGTAAACTCAATGGAACTTGGGCGCATAAGGCCCACAATAAGCCTCCTGCCCACCTTCCCAGCCTCAGCTCCCATTCGGCCCCCTCCCTCCCCCAGGCCTTTGCTCTTGCTGTCCCAGATGTCTTCCCCCTATTCTTGCATTCCCAGATCAATATCACCTCCTCCGGGAAGAATTCCTGGGCTTCCTTCCTTCCCTCAGAAGGTGGTGCTTCTCTTCTTCACAGGCCTTCATTAGAATGCATGGCAGGGAGCTTTTCGAGCATCCCACCCACTTTCCTCTGTGCTCCACGCTGGAGAGACTCTATCTTATATGTCTCTGTAGGCCCAGCTCCTAACAGTGTGCAGAGCTCAGATTTTACAAAGATATGCACGAAATATGGAAAGAGAAGGGCAAACCCACAGATGTATTCCAAAAAGTTGAATGGGGCCATGAGAAATGCCAGGAGGCCAAGGTCTAAATAAGGTGAGACTCAAGAAAGGTGCGAATAACAAGTAGAATTTTTTTTTTTTAATGTCTTTTTAGGGCCACACCCTCAGCATATGGAAGTTGAATCAGAGGCCAGGGGTTGAATCAGAGCTACAGCTGCCAGCCCACACCACAGCCACAGAAATGCAGGATCTGAGCTGCATCTGCAACCCACACCAAAGCTCATGGCAACGCCAGATCCTTAAGCCACTAAGTGAGGCCAGGGATCAAACCCAAGTCTTCATGGATACTAGTCAGGTTCATTACCGCTGAGCCACAATAGGAACTCTGCGGAATTCTTTAAAGTTGTATTCTGAGCCAGGAGAGTCAATAGAAGGAATTATGCTGCTTGGAGAAGATGAGGCAATGTTGACAAACAATTATAATAAGGTGATGATTCTGCTAGCAGAATCCAATTTTGTTTTGATATTCTTCCATCAAAGCCGATGGTCTTCAAATTGGAAACAGAAGAGTGAAAAGAATTAGTTGCTGCCCAGTGCGGTCAAAACGACAGCCTGAGATATTCTTACTCAGTGTTTCCCAGGCTTGATCAAACATTGGGTTCACCTGAAGTGTTTAAAGGCCCCCAGGCCACGCACCAGACCAAGGGTGGGACCCAGTCATCAAGAGCTTTCAGACCTTCTCAGCCAACATAGAGAACCACTGTTCTAACTTTTTAAGAAAACTCAAGTTTACAGACACAGCTGAATGACAGCTCAAGAAACTGAAGGATTCTGCTATAAAGAAAATCTGGGAAATAGGAGAGAAGCCAGAAGATGGGGGATGAGAAGGAGGCTTTCTCTTTTTTTTCTTCTTTTTAGGGCCGCATCTGCAGCATAAGGAAGTTCCCAGGCTAGGAGTTGAATCAGAGCTACAGCTGCCAGGCTATGCTGCAGCCACAGCAATGTGGGATCTGAGCTATGCCTGTGACCTACACCACTGCTCATGGCAATACCGGATCCCTGACCCACTGAGCCAGGCCAGAGATTGAACCTGCATCCTCATGGATACTAGTTGGGTTCTTAGCCCCCTAAGCTACAATGGGAACTCTGGAAGGAGGCTTTCTTGATATTCACAAAGAAGAAAAAAGAATATCATGGAAACTACTGAGGTTAAGCTCCAGGTTGATTCCTGGCCATGTTCTAGAACTTTGATTACAAAGACAACTTTGGAACATTACTGGATCCCATCATGTAAATAGAGTGTGAGTTTAGTGTGAGTTCAGATAGAGAAAGACACCCTAAAGTGGTCTCCTGTCCCTGGGTGGGACCTCCGTGTTGGCAGATGAAGGGATATGGTGTCACTGTCCTCAGAGCAGACAAGGCCTCCAGGGCTCCAGGTGGATGAGGGTCTGCAAAGGCATTTTTTTTGTCTTTTTTTTTTTTTGCCTTTTCTAGGGCCACTCCCGCAGCATATGGAGGTTCCCAGGCTAGGGGTCTAATCAGAGCTGTAGCCGCCGGCCTACGCCAGAGCCACAGCAAAGTGGGATCCGAGCCGCGTCTGCAACCTACACCACAGCTCACGGCAATGCCGGATCCTTAACCCACTGAGCAAGGTCAGGGATTGAACCCGTAACTTCATGGTTCCTAGTCAGATTCGTTAAACACTGAGCCACGACGGGAACTCCTGCACAGGCATTTCTGATCTGTGCCATTCCTGGGATGGCATAAGTGAGGCTCAGGATCTTTATGGGTTTATGAGCTTTACATTAGTCAAAGCACTTTCACATACATAGGCCCACTCAGTCTTTACAGTAACTCTGAGATGGTAGACATAATCGACTGCACTCTGCAGAAGGAACAGACTTGAGGATGTCCAGCAACTTGTCCAAGGTCATGCAGGGAGGATGCGGCAGTGCTAAGTCCCAAAGCCAGGCCCTCTTAGTGTTTGAGTCTGACTACCTGCTCTTGTCCCTCTGTCTTGGGTGCTTTGGTGATAGATTCTCTGGGTGGCCTGTTCATGTCCAAACCAAAACTTCAATGGAAATCACCATGGACCTACACCCAGGGCTCCATCTTACCCTATGGGAACATGAATTCAGGGCTGTGACAGGAAGCAGGGTTAGGGGTTAGAAGTGGGCACTGAGGGGGTGTTTTCTATAGGTGGCCAGGGCACACTTCACTGAGAAGGTAACAACCAAGCAGAAGCTGAGGGAGATGAGAGAATGACCTGCTGATGCTCCATGCAGAGGCACAGCAAGGACAAAGGCCATGAGGTGGGACTCGCTTAGTGTGGCCAAGTTGATTGAACAGCAGAAGGGAGATGGGACAGGAGCCCCGCCCAGACCAGCTGCACTCGCTGAGCTGAACACGGACTAGACCCTGGGTTTTCCACACCAAGTGATGCTGCTGTGATGTTTGCATACCCTGCTCTTCTGCACATGTTTTTGAGGCAATGACCTGCTGCAGCACAAGGACCCTGGAAGTCAGGGAGCCAACACACTGCCGGAGCCCTGGCTTTTTTGACCAATGAGAGAACACAGCATGTTCCTTCTCTCTCCAAGTGCTATGAAATAAGGGGTTGGGCCACAGGGAAGCTTTGAGACCTTTCAAATCTATTCCAGAAGCATCATCTCTAAGATGGTAGAAGGACTTTACAGATCTAGTCCTACTGGCAGGTGGCCATATGGAAAGGGTCAGTCCACTGACAGAGTCCCACAAATGTGGTTTTGGTTTCCACATAGACCCACCAGTTTGGAGTGTGCATGAATGAATGTGTGTGTGTATTTAACTTTTATTTATTTAATGTATTGTCATTGTAATGTTATTTACATTGCATTCTTTTTTTTTTCTTAGGGCCGAACCTGTGGCATATGGAAGTTCCCAGGCTAGGGGTCCAATTGGAGCTACAGCCTATGCCACAGCCACAGCAACACAGGATCTGAGCCATGTCTGTGACCTACACCACAGATCACAGTAATGCCAGATCCTTAACCCACTGAGCAAGGCCAGGGATCGAACCCGCTTCCTCATGGATACTAGGTAACTGGATCCTCTCCTTAAATGTTGCTCTTCCCAAGGCTCTGTCCTTTGTCCTGATCTGATTTCATGTTACACACTGTCTTTGGGTCACCACACCCACCACCATCTAGAAGGACTCTATTTATTTATTTATTTTTACTCATTTATTTTTTTGTCTTTTGTCTTTTTAGGGCCACACCCATGGCATACGGAGGTTCCAGGCTAGGGGGTCTAATCAGAGCTGCAGCTGCCGGCCACAGCAATGCAAGATCCAAGCCGTGTCTGCAACCTACACCACAGCTCATGGCAATGCTGGATCCTTAACCCACTGAGTGAGGCCAGGGATCAAACCTGCAACTTCATGGTTCCTAGTCAGATTCACTTCCACTGCGCCACGACAGGAACTCTGGTTTTTTTGTTTGTTTGACTCTCTTTAAATCTACATCTCCAGGCCCCAGTTCTCTGCTGAGCTGCAGACTAGAGGTCTTCCTGTCAACTGGACAACCATCTCTTGGTATCATGTGGGCACATCTAGGTCATGTGCTCATACTGAACTCATCACCTTCCCCCGCTCCCCCGAACCTACTTCTGCTCCTGCTTTCCCTTCCCTGGCACCACCCTCTACCCAGTACTACAATCCAAATATCTGCTGGACTATCACCCAGTCTAATTCTGACAGTGCTCTCTCCTTCAAGCTCTCATCCATCTTCCCCATCCCTGTCCATCCCACCAACATTATCCTAGTTCAGGCTCTCGCCATCTCCCATCTAATCTACAGCAGAGATGCTAGCTTACTTTCTGTCTTCCTCTGAAGCCAAACTGTCATCCATTCTGCACATCCTTCTGCCAAATTGTCACCAGTGCCATTTCTCCAAAATGGAAATTGGCTGGAACTATTCAGATTCTCTTTACCATCAGAGTAAATCTGAATTCTCTAGGATGACAAAGCAATATGATAACAGTGCTTTGCTTCTGGTAGAATCAGTTTCCCCTCTTAGAGCCTGAGCCAGCATTTGCCCAGGGGCCTGTGGTATAGACAGTCTGTATCTTCATTCCTTCAGAGAGGAGGGTGAGGCCATCAATATTGATTCATTCTAGAAACATTGCCCAATGCCCAGGTGTTCTGATCTTTACCCAGCATGTTTTGTGAAGGTAGGTCTCCCGGGATGTGCCTCCCAAGGAGATCTTGGGAAAAAACATAAATTATAGGCCAGGGCAGAGACTAGAGCAAGGCAAGAGAGACAGAAAATTCACTCTCGGGTCAGGCAAGGGTCTCCTTAAATTTTACATCCCAGGCACCTCACTGGCCTCACCTCCATTTGTGTATATATTTACCTTGCTTCCCGTTATTAGTATGAATCATGAAAAGAGCCTGGATACAAATTACCAGCAGTTAATGGATTTAGAGTCTGGCTGAAAGTGAGTGAGCCCTTTAAAAATTTAGGCTACATAAAAATAAAAACATGGCTGAGTTCACCAATCTAGAAAGCAATTCTGCCAGTTGTAATGGGGCTTTAAATGTTCCTGGGTCATTTGACCCAGGAGGCTTCCAGGAGTCTCTCCTAATTAAATAATCATGTATGCAGACAACTATCCTTATATACAAAGATAGTCATAGAGAATATTTACAATAACAAACAGAAAGCAACTAAATGCCCATAAATAGAGGAAGATGCTTAAATGGTGGTAATTACACATTATTACGCATTGCAGTGCAACCATTTGAATGATAATTCTATAGACTTCAAATAAGTAAATATGCAGACAAAATCATATGAAATGCAATAAGGTTACAAAACTATATGCATAGAATAATCCCAGGCTGGTTAATATTCAATATAAGCTTAGGGGGGAAAAAAAGACTGGAGGAAATACACAAAAATGTTACCGAGATTATTTCTAGGTTTGAGAATTATGAGTGATTTTTGTGTGTTGAAAAAAATTTATTCCTACAGCTTTTAAAATAATGGTCATAAAAGTTTTTCATAGTAAAAATGAAAATTCTTTTAAGCAATTTTTATTTATTTTTATTTTTATTTTTTTTTTGCTATTTCTTGGGCCGCTCCCGCGGCATATGGAGGTTCCCAGGCTAGGGGTCAAATCGGAGCTGTAGCCACCGGCCTACGCCAGAGCCACAGCAACTCGGGATCCGAGCCTCGTCTGCAACCTACACCACAGCTCACGGCAACGCCGGATCATTAACCCACTGAGCAAGGCCAGGGATCAAACCCGCAACCTCATGGTTCCTAGTGGGATTTGTTAACCACTGCGCCACGACGGGAACTCCCCTTTTAAGCAATTTTTAAAAGAACATTTTTGGAGTTCCCATCATGGCTCAGTGGTAACAAACCCAACTAGTATCCATGAGGACACCTTGCTTAGTGGGTTGAGGATCCACTGTTGCCGTGAGCTGTAGTGTAGGTCACAGACACGGCTTGGATCTGGTGTTGCTGTGTGGCTGTGGTGTAGGCCACCAGCTACAGCTCCAATTAGACCCCAGCCTGGGAATTTCCATGTGCTGTGGGTGTGGTCCTTAAAAAAAAAAGAAAGCAAGAAAAGAAAAGAAAGAAAGAAAATATTTCACTCTCCTTTCAATCTTTGGACATCTCTTTATCATTAGTATTTACTACTAGGCTGCCCCTCTAACTTTGGCTGGGAAGAGAGGCTGAGAAGTGTTTGGTGACAACCAATAGGATTTGTTGCTGTTGTCTTTAATCCTTGCAAGCACATTTGGTTCGAATCATTGCTATGGCTGTACTGCTCTACAAATTCCACAGTTTACCCAGAAACTTCTGACTCTTGACAGTAACAGGACACATGGCTTGTGCATAGCTATCTCTTTCTGTGCCATGGTTCACCACAACCACTGGAGAGTTCAGCTCCCAGCTTTGTGATGTTGCTAAAACAGCTTGAAACAAGGGCTATGAGTTGCAGCCCACTGTTCCTGGAGCCTATGTGAGTGGAACTCTCTCAAACCCAGAGTGGGGATAGACTCTCAGCCCTCCCACTAGCCCCAAACTCCAGAAAGCTGGATTTCCTTTCACGTTAATTGATATTTAGGACCTCTCTTCATATTTCATCCAGAGATAAAGAAAGCTGAATCTCAATTTGGACCTCAGACTGATAAAGAACCAAGAATCAAGAATACTCTTGCTGCCTCCATCTCTTCATCAGTAAAAAGAGAGAGCTGGATTAGATGGGCTCCAAAGGTCCTATTTTATTGATGCATGTCAGGCAAGCAAGTGTGCGGGCGTGCATTCCCATTACCAGCGCTGTCACAGAGCCACCTAGGAGGCTGAGGCTGCAGGGATGGTCTGGCTCTGTCTAAGCATGGGCTGGGACAGCCAGGAAGGCAGGTACTGCACTGGCAACCAGCAGCAATGGGTCCATAGGCAGGTCCATCCCTGCACGCTCCCCGTTTACCAATGGGAATGATCTAAGCATGTTCCTAGCCATACAGCTTGAAGAAAACTGTTTTGTTCACTTTCAGATGATTTTAAAAGGGACCCACAAATCTAGCAGAAATAATTAGAACTCACAGAATCATACTCACTAACTAGAGGGCCTATTGGTTATTTGAGAATTCCTAAATTTGTTCCCACCTAGGATGCAAACATCCAATAATTGCCCTTTTTAAAAAATGTGCATTTACTCTTTTTCCCCAATCTATCTTTCACCCAGGACAATTCATAAGAGATTTAAGAATAGGCAATGACAGCACTGTATCAAACCTAGCATTGTATCTAGCATCATTTAAAAAGAAAACATAACCCTAGCCTCCTCATAGGAAGGGGGGGAAGCAGGAGAACAAAGGGAAAAGGAGGGGAAAGGCATCCACAGGAAACACCATATACTGGAAACGATTCTAGAACAAAACCAGAAGCTTGATTTATGCACCCTCATCCCTCAAATCCTCTGTCCCAAAAGTCACTCACCTGCCTTTCTTCGACATTTCCGGCACCTCTCTTTTTTGCCAGTGCACTCTGCTTTCAGTAGCCAAAACCCATCCCCACCACAAAAGGAAAACGCCAGCTTTCATATTCTGGACAGCCAACATGGGTTTCCAAATCCAAACCGTCCTCTCTAGAAACAGCAAAAAAAGGAAAAGGATGTTCTTTTTCTCTCTTAGGACATTATTGGTCTGTTCATTATTAGAAAGATGTTTGCTCATGCCAAAAAAAAAAAAAAAAAAAAACAACCCACAGTCTGTAATCTGGAGAGCAGGAGAAAGCAATTTCCACTAAACCTATAAATCCTCCTACGTCAGATGTCAGGGATTTTCTGAACTGAGGTTGAAGTCCTGTGTCTCTGTCGGACAATTATTTTGGTTGGTCTAAATGAGTCCATCGTTGGATGTCGTGATTGCATGAGTAAAGGTCTGTCTTTTCTGGTCTAACGAATAGAAGGACGTAAAAAGGAACCAAAGCAGTTTCCAAAAGGAGAAATGCCTGAGGTGCTGCACTGCTTCTTGTGCCATGAAAATAAGCTCCTCCTTGGATCTATTTTTAGCTTCTAGCCTTTGTTACTTGCTTTAGCTGAGGGCTGGATTTGGACAGCTCTCTGCCCCCACTCCTTCCTGTGGTTGAATCTGTAGAAGTTGGGGCTCTGGACCTGGGCAGCTTGTTTGACTGAAGTTGGGAGGGTTGGGGTGGGGGGAAAGGAGTCTTTTTTTGGTCTTTGTTTGCATGGTCTGAATGAAAAACTCCTGTCATTTGTACGCTTCATATTGTGGACCTCATCAGACTTCCATGTTTGGAAAATATCAGTAATATATTAACAACAGCAATTAAGTCTGCGTTGTCTATTGTTAAAAACAAGACCGCTGGCCCCAAACACAGCTGCTTATGCTAAGCTCCACTTCACCAAAACAAGATAACTTCATTAGCTTCAGCTCTCCCAGAAAAGGAATCTTATACTATCAATCGGGTGTCACTTGATGAGCACTGGTTCTGCAATCAGCCTGGCAGACCTCTGATATTCCCTAAACCAACCTGGATTTTACCTAGTGTTCCTGCACCCTTCTGCCCTATAACAGTCTTTTATTTCATACAGCTCCTTGGAGCTCCTTTCTTTTTGCTAGCTTGTGTGCAACCTGATTCATAGATTGTTGAATAAAGTCAATAAGATCTTCAAAATTTACTTGAATTTTGTCTTTTAACACTGTAGATAGTTCTTGTTTCCCTTTGATGCTTGCTCAAAGACTCTGCTGTAATCTACAGGCCAGAATTTGTGTCTTCAACAAAGAAGGAAATCTCAGAGCCTGGTGGAAGTGGGCAGCAGTGTATATACTCCAAACTAATGGCTCTTCAAAACTTGGCTGAAAGGGCTGGATAACTTTCAGGGCATTTTGGTGGATGGAGTCAGGATTTCTAGGACTCTTTTTGGCTGAAAAGCAGTCAGCTTCATCAAACTGCTAAGCCAAGATTCAACAGAACCAGAATTAATTACATAGAATGCAACCAACTGATGTAGGAAATTTTACTCAAGTTATGCGGACTATTATTGATCTGTTTCAATGTTCTATTTTCTGGATATGTAAAGAAGCCCTTTCTCTTTCTTCTTATGCTATCTGTAATTCACAATAATTTTGTAAGTTCTGCTGTTGCAAACCAAAATCAAACATTCAAAAATGATATATGGGAGCTCCCGTTGGGCTCACCAGCTTAAGAACCTGACACCGTGTCGGTGAGGATGTGGATTTGATTCCCTGCCCTTGCTTAGTGAGTTAAGCATCTAGCGTTGCCACAAGCTGTGGCGTAGGTCACAGATGCAGTTCAGATCTGGCATTGCTGTTGCTGTGGCATAGGCTGGCAGCTGCAGCTCCGATTTGATGGATAGCCCAGGAACTTCCATACGCCTCAGTTGTGGCCCTAGAAGGGGGGCTGGGGTGAGAAAGATATATGAATCTCACTGACACAATTCCTCTCCTCCAAATTCAGAAAATCTTACCCAATATCCTTACTTCATGGCAATGGAGTGGCATAAGTTTATTAAGATTATGTCTTCCCTTTTGCCAGGATATAATTGAAAGACTCAATCACACAATCACAGCTTTGCTTGAGTGGTATAGTTGAGAATGATGCTCAGTTAATTAAGTGCGACAAGGTCCTTTTTTTTTGTCTTTTTATGGCTGCATGCTCAGTATATGGAAGTTCCAGGGCTAGGGGTCTAATCAGAGCTGCAGCTGCCAGCCTAGGCCATAGCAACAACAATGCCAGATCTGAGCCACATCTGTGACCTATACCACAGCTCAGGGCAACACCAGATCCCCGACCCACTGATCGAGGCTAGAGATTGAACCTGCATTCTCATGGATACCAGTCAGATTTGTTACTGCTGAGTCCCAACAGGAAATCCATGATAAGCCATTTTAAAGAACAAGATTGGCTGTACTTAGAAAGCCAAAGGCCACAAATTCCTCCTGGGAAAACTGGCCTGGGACCAGTTTTATAGGGTTCAGCCAAACAGGTAAAGAAAGGTCATTTCCAGGCAGGCTCTTATGATATTTTTTGAAATCTCAGGAAAAGAGAAATTCACATAAGCGTATAGATACTGCAGGTAAAATTGGGTGGAATTTCTTGGGCTTGGTTTCCTGGAGTTGGGAGAGTACAGGAGAAGAAGAACTTTTCCTTTACCTTTCTAGGTTCTTCTGGCTGGTTTAAGAATTAAATTGAACATGAGACAGATTAACAGGAAAAAAAAAATCAAACAAAATTTAATAACGTATTCATGGGAGAGACCCAGGAAAACTGAGTAGTTCACTAAAATGGCCAAAATGGCTCCCCTTAAATATCACCTTCAGCTGAAGACAAAAGAAGATGCTGGGGGTAGTGGTTTGAAACTGCAAAGGGGAGGAAGGCCATTGACAAGGAGATGGAAAAGCAAATGTGTTTGCTAAACCCTTGTTTGCCCGCCATGCAGAGACAATGGGACACAGGAGAGGAATTTTAACAAACAGATTTTGCTAGGTTCCTCCCTACGTACACACTTAGTTTGTATGGTAGTTACCATGGTGACAGCATCGTCCTCTATCTACATTCTTATAGGCAGTTAGGTGGAAGGTCAAGAGTTCTTCCTGAGTCCTGCAGGCCTTGATGATTTTCGGCTCAGAATAATCTACATGCCAAAGTGAGACATTTGGGGGTGGCAAATTTTACTCCCTGATAATAGCAGATAAAATTGCTTTAAAAAGTTCAATCTGGGGAGGATAATGTGAGAAAAAGAAAGGTTTTACTATACAGTAGAAACTGACAGAACACTGTAAAATAACAATAATGGAAAAAATAAAAATCATAAAATTAAAAAAAAAAGTTCATCTGGGGTTCCCTTGTGGCACAGTGGTTTAAGGATCCAGCGTTGTCACTGCTGTGGCATGGGTTGGATCCCTGGCCCAGTAACTTCTGCATGTCATGGATGTGGCCAAAAATAAAGCCCAGTCTAAGCTTCCTGAGAATTTCCAGACTGAAGTTAATTTGCAATCCTGCAATGCTCTTATGACTAGATTTTGCAAAGCAAGCTGAAGGAGGTCTCTCTGGTGAGTGAGCACTCTTGATGCACCACCTAGCTCAGTAACCACCAGACCTAAGGCAACCAGCCTTTTTGATAAGAAAGAATCACCTTTCTTTGAAATCATGTATGATCACAAGGGAAGTGAGACTATCAGGAAAAAAATGTCAGATTTTGAAATGGGCAAAAAAGATTACTGGGTGTCCTTTCAATAGAAGGCTAAGCCTTGTCCAGTGGACACTCCAGGGATTTTCTAATCCTCTAGGGATATGGTTTTGATTGTCTTTGACTAGGCTATTTTACAACTCTGTGAAAGGCAGATGTTAACATGTACAAAACTGATGGTAATATATATCTTTCCTGTCCATGGCTATGTGAATTATTCTTTTTGTCCACAAGAAATATAAACCTCTATAAATCAAACCCTCATTTGAACCAGTTGTAACATCTTGCTGGTCCCTTCACTAATTAATGAGTTAAAGTCTTTGACACATTCATTTTACAATTTTATGTGGTGTGTGATGAGATCCTCTAATATAATAAGCCTAAAGTACTTTTTTGGGTTTTTGTTTTTTGTTTTTTGGGTTTTTTTTTTTGTATTTTTAGGGCTAAACCTGTGGCATATGGAAGTTTCCAGGCTAGGGGTCAAATCAGAGCTGCAGCTGCTGGCCTACACCACCAATGCGACCCTAAAAACGCAAAAAAACAACCCAAAAAAAAGCCAAAAACAAAAGTGTTTTTGGCAATTTTTTTTTTTTTGGAACCAAAGCTTCCTTTCCTTTTACTCAGTATTCCAATTTCTTTCATTTTCTTCCTCAATCACAAAGCCACCAGGGTAGTAACTTCTGTGGAGAAAGGACGAGGCAGCAGTCAGGGCTCACTTACTTTCTCATTGCTTCTTCCAGGCTCTTCTATGGTTCCCTCGCCTCCAGCCTTCAGAGCCAGCCAACACTCCATGCCCAAGGCCCTCACTGACTGAGGAGAAGATCAACTTCAGACACCTCCCAGTTACCCCCAGCTCACAGCAACTGTTTTCAAGTTGCTCCCTCTAGAACACTCTTTAGCTACATGCCCACCAATTACCCCCTGGCTCAGAGTTCAGTGCCTAAATGTGGTCCCCCAGCATTGCACTAGACCCTGCCAGGTGGGAAATTAGGCATAAAGGAAAGAACAAAAGAAAGGAATCTGTTGAAATGACCAGAAGAATTCCTGATAGAACTGCTTACTTACTCACGGCATTGCCTAGGCTACAGATTAAGCTGCGCTCTAATCAAGACATTCAAAGATAACAATAACAACAACCAAAAAAACCCCCAAAATCAAAACAAAACAAAAAACAAAGACATTCAAAGATCAACAAACAGGAGAGAACACTGTTTCTTCCTCTTGTAACTGTTCAGAGGCAAACAGTCCTGGCTGATGGTGCCCTTTCTTAGTGTGCATCGTCTTAGATGCATGGTTACATTTGGGTTGCCACTGTGACAGTGGCCAAGGCCACTGGGAGAAGCAAAGAGAAGACATGAAAGGCAAGCAGTTTCCTTTTAAGCAAGTGACACAAGAGCTGTACTCATCACTTGTATACTTGTATTCACGTTCCATTGGCGAGAACTTGGCCATGTGGCCACAGCTAGCTGTGAGGAGTCAGAGAAATGCAGTCTCTGGATGAGTCACCAAGTTCTAGCTAAAACACCATCCCTATGGGGAAAAAGGAGAATAAATTTGAGGGAACAACAAGCAGTCTGCCAAACTCTCCAACTTTTCTTTCCATCTTAGGCATCAGGTAGCAGTGACTTAATCCCAACTTCTATTCCTCTAAACCCCTTTTGCCAGGGTTTCCTGAGCCCCTTTCAGGAAAGGCCCATTTTATATGTAGAGTGAAACATTCCAGATGAGTCAGAGCATCCAGCTAGAGAGAGAAGGGACAAAATGTCAGCTAGGAAGTTCCCGTTGTGGCTCAGCGGTAACAAACCTGACTAGTATCCATGAGGATTCGGGTTCGATCTCTGGCCTCGCTCAGTGAGTTAAGGATCCGGCGTTGCTACGAGCTATGGTGTAGGTCGCAGACAAGACTCAGATCCCACGGTGCTGTGGCTGGGGTGTAGGCCAGGAGCTGCAACTCCGATTCCACACCTAGCCCAGGAACTTCATATGCCACTTTTGTGGCCCTTAAAAAAAAAAAAAAAAGTTACCTAGACCATTAATATGAGGCATATCAAGAAGGCTGTGGTGTTAATGGTGAGAATCCACAGTAACCACCCCCATTCTATGTTACTATTTTAATTCAGGTCAGAGTCCCTGATCCCTAGGTCTTTTAAAGCCCATTTGTAATGTGCTCTCTGTCATTCCCCTATTGCCCCTTCCTTGTTGAACTACCAATTGCACTAAAAGCACTTGGATTATTTAATCCAAGTTATTTAATATGGCAATGACAATAGGCTATCTGGAGACTGCCCACCATCTACACTGAAATTTTCATGATTGGGAGGAAATCCAAATTAATAAGAAGCTTCAGGTTACCTGGAAGTAACTTTTTTACAGGGTAAGTCTTGTGATCTGAATATACCCAGCCAAGTGTTCCATAACTGCTCCAAAGATAAATAGATGACCAAACTATTATCATTTGATAGCAGAACTTAATTTTATCGATGCATATCTTTCCATCACAAGCTGGGAGCCTGACGCTTGGTAGAAAGCAATAAACATTTTCTGGAGTTCCCGCTGCGGCACAATAGGACTGGTGGTGTCTCTGGAATCCTGAGACACAGGTTCAATGCCCAAAGTTTGTTAAGCATCTGGCTGTGGCTCAGATCTGATTCCTGGCCTGGGAACTTCAAATGCCATGGGGTAGCCAAAAAAGAAAAAGAAAAAAAAATCTGCATGGCTATCTATGTCTAGGTTCCTTTCTTCCCTTTTTCTGCATAGGGATGTCCAATTATTCTAGCACCTCTTGTTGAAAAGACTGTCCTTTCTCCATTGAATTGCTTTTGCTTCCTTGTCAAAGATCAGATGACTGTATTTATGTGGATCTATTTCTGGGCTCTCTAATACTACACTGCTTTGATTACTGTCACTTTTTTTTGATTACTGACACTTTTTAGTAATAATCTTTTAAGACATGTTGGCTATTCTGGGTTGGGTTTTTGTTTGTTTTGTTTGTTTTTGTTTTGCCTTTCCATATAAACCTTAGAAGCAGTTTATTGATATCCATAAAATAACTTGCAAGGATTTTGATAAGGATTGCGTTATATCTGTAGATCAATCTGGCATCTTAATATTGAGTCTTCCTATCCATCAACATTAGACAGTCTCTCCACTTATTATGTCTTCTTGATTTATTTCACTATATAAATAAATGAATTAATAAATACCCCCACAAAGACTTTATATTTGGAATTACTTCTGGACTATCAGGAACCTGAATCATACAGTACAGTTTTCTCATTTTCAATATTTTCTCCTTATGAATGACTAAGGAGGCAAACTAACATTTTTCTGAGCACCTATATCCAATAGGTAACTTGAATGTGTTCTCTTCTCCAACTGCACTGCCACCACCCTCATCCAGGCAGCATCAAGTCTTCACCGGACCACTGTAATAACTTTTTTTTATTAGGGTTCCCAGTCTAGGAGTCGAATCAGAGCTACACCACAGCCATAGCAACTCGGGATCCGAGCCACATCTGTAACCTACACCAGCGCTCATGACCATGCTGGATCCTTAACCCACTGAGCGAAGCCAGGGATCGAATCCGAAACCTTAGGTTACTAATCGGATTTGTTTCCACTGCGCCACAACAGGAACTCCCTGTAATAACTTTTTAACCAACCCTCTGACTCCATGCTTGCCCACCTGCCACTTAACCAGTTTATTGTCTCTCAGCCTCTGGAAAGGTATTTTGTAAACATTATTCACATCTACAATCAGTTGACTTTAAGGAGTCACCTTTAATAATGTGAGTGGACCGCATCCAGTCAGCAGAAAAGGCCTTAAGTGTAAAAACCAAGGTTTCTCAGAATAAGAAGAATTCTGTCTGAAGACTCCAGATCAATTCCTGCCTCTGAGCACCAGCCTATTGTCCTGCCCGACAGATTTTGGACTTGACACAATTATATAAGTCAATTCCTTAAAATAAATAAAGAAATAGACTGATGATGGATGATAAATAGATAGATGGATGATAGAGAGATAGATCTATATCGTACTGGTTCTATTTCTGGAGAAGCCTGGATGGTAAGCCTAAGTACCTCAAACTTACCCTGGGGGCCTACCTGGAATGCTGCTTCCTACTTTGCAAGGCTTGTTCCGATCTCTCTCTTTTTTTTTTTTCTTTTTTTTTTTGGTCATTTTTTAGGGCTGCCCCTGGGGCATATGGAGGTTCCCAGGCTAGGGGTCAAATCAGAGCCATAGCTGCCAGTCCAAGCCACAGCCACAGTATCATAGGATCTGAGCCACATCTGTGACCTACACCACCACTCACACCAATGCCGGATTCTTAATTCACTGAGAAAGGTCAGGGATCAAACCCATGTCCTCATGGATATTAGTCAGGTTAGTAAACTGCTGAGCCATGACAGGAACTCCTCCTCTCATTTTTTAAGTCTCAATTGAGCATTGCCTTTTCAAAAAAGCCCTATTTGACCATCCTATCTAAACAGATTCCGTATTTTTTCAATTTACTTTAAAACAAGTTGTAACTACTTGTTTATTGTTAATATATATCCCCAAGATTTTTAAACATTAGTGAGGTATATCTGTTTTCCTCATCACTTAGAACATTAGTTGGCTCACAGTAGGTTCTCAATAAATATTTAGTAAATGGATAAACGAACCTATTACATGACCAATGCTTTTATTTCCTACAGAAGATATGTATAAATATACTTACTTTTTTCCTAAGTTTAATGTTGAAATATTCTAAAATATCGTAAGCAATTTCAGATGCTTTTGTATGAACAGATTTGGGGAAATCTTTAACAATGTGTGAAACAAAAATCACTAGTATTGATTTAATTTTCAAACACAATACCATAGTTGTCCCAATTTTCTCACTTTGAAAATTCATCCAAATACAAACCATCCTCTTTAATTCATATCCTCCATAAAAAACCTCTCCTGATCACAGTAGCTCACTCTAAGCCCCTTTCTCTGTGTACTGATAGCACTTATTCTGTACCTCTTAACTTTAGCATTTAATTATCCACTGCCCGAAATGGATGGCCACTTGTTTCCCATTTACTGTATGTCTTCTTTCTCTGAGGACAATACAAATGTCATTACTGTATCTTATTCCATCTTTTAATCAGATTAGCACCTAGCACAAGACTTTGAATACTGTTGGCTGAAAAACTTCATTCCTTTTTTTTTTTCTTTTTTTGCTATTTCTTGGGCCGCTCCCATGGCATATGGAGATTCCCAGGCTAGGGGTCTAATTGGAGCTGTAGCCACCGGCCTACGCCAGAGCCACAGCAACGCGGGATCCGAGCCGCGTCTGCAACCTACACCACAGCTCACGGCAATGCCGGATCGTTAACCCACTGAGCAAGGGCAGGGACCGAACCCGCAACCCCATGGTTCCTAGTCAATTCGTTAACCACTGCGCCACGAAGGGAACTCCCATAAACGGGAACTCCTGAAAAACTACATTCCTTTTGGATTCTTCATTTCTCATAATTATGGTCAAATAAGTATTTCATGAACACTTAGACCATTTTTCCTGTGATTCTGTGAACAATCCCTCAAACACTTGGCCAGAATCCGTGGGATGCTGGGCACCTTGGGATGCTGGGCACCTTGGTCTCCTTCCTGTGAGGCAACCACTACTTCCTGCTTTGGCAAGCTCTTTCTACCAGGAGCCACCAGGGGCTTTTAACATGTGGTTTTCAGTTTAAATTAATTAGAAGCTATGAATATAAACTAGCAATGAAGAATCAGTAAGAAGAAACATATATATAATCCCCCACCCTTGAAAAAGAGAACAAAGGAAGGCAGCACTAATGATTTCTTTCTTTTTTTTTGCCATTTCTTGGGCCTCTCCTGCGGCATATGGAGGTTCCCAGGCTAGGGGTCTAATCGGAGCTGTAGACGCTGGCCTACGCCACAGCCACAGCAACACAGGATCCAAGCTGCGTCTGTAACCTATACCACAGCTCACGGCAACACCAGATCCTTAACCCACTGAGCAAGGCCAGGGATCAAACCCACAACCTCATGGTTCCTACTCAATTCGTTAACCACTGAGCCACGAAGCACTAACTCCCAGCACTAATTTCTATTTTGTAAAACTACCATAGTTTGCCATTTTACTTATTTTTTATTTTATTTTATGGTTGCACCTGCAGCATATGGAAGTTCCTGGGACAGGAACTGAATCTGAGCCATAGCTGAGGCCACAACAAATATTTAATCTACTGCACCTGTCCAGGAATTGAACCCGCACACCTCTGTATCCACCTGAGTTGCTAAGTGGGATTCTTTTTTTTTTTTTTTTGTCTTGTTGTTGTTTGTTGTTGTTGCTATTTCTTGGGCCGCTCACACGGCATATGGAGGTTCCCAGGCTAGGGGTCCAATCGGAGCTTGTAGCCACCAGCCTGACGGGACGGGAACTCCGCTAAGTGGGATTCTTAACCCTCTGTGCCACAGCAGGAACTCCCATAGTTTACTATTTTAGACAACTTGAATTTTTCCCTCTACCTAGCTAGAACTAGAAATGGGAGGAGCACTTATATGTACATAGTATCTTCAGCCCATCCATGGACCTCTTGGATGACCTTGGACGTGTTTTGGCTAGTTGTACGACAAAATCTCACGTGGAGATAACTTCTCTGAGCTACAGATCCATCTTGGATCATAAGTATCATAAATATCTCTAAAGTACTGTGTCATTGAAAACAACATCAGAGGAATAATAGGCAATAACATTCTCAACAAGTGACCCATGGAACGAATAGACAGTTTAAAATAAAAAAATAATCCAGGAGTTCCTGCTGTGGCTCAGCAAGTTAAGAAACTAACATAGTATCCATGAGGATGTGGCTTTGATCCCTGGCCTCGCTCAGTGGGTTAGGGATCTGGCTTTGCCACAAGCTGCGGTGCAGGTGGCAGGCACAGCTCGGATCTGATGGCATAGGCCAGCAGCTGCAGCTCTGATCCTACCCCTAGCCTGGGAACCTCCGTATGCTACAGGTTTGGTCTTAAAAAGAAAAAAGAAAAAAAGTCCAACTTCGTTACTCTCAACACTGTTTCAACCCACACAATGGACTGGGTGGCTTTGGGGAAACTGAGGAGAGTTCATTCATCCATGTAATTACTGTATCTGCAAAAAATGGAAGTTTGACTCAAGCAGGTTTAAACAAAAATGCATTATCTCACCAAACAAGAAGTCTAGGTGACAGGGTTGCTGTGTTTAGTGGTGTCACCAAACCCCCAGGTTCTTTTCTTCCTGCCTTCTTTCTTGAGTCTGCTTTTCCCTCTGGCTGTCTTACTCACAGCTGCAACACGGCTGCCAAGAGCAACAAGTTCCCTCACTCAAATCCAGTGGGAGAGAAAGAGGGAATACTTCTTTCCAGGTCATGGAAGATAAGCCCTACCCTTCCGTCTGACTGGGCCATGTAGGTCCTAAGTCCATCCCTGGACCAGTTACCTTTCCCAAGGTAGAACAGGCCCTGATTGACTTAGATTAATCATGATCCTCTTCCGGACTGGAAATGGGGCAGATGCTTGAACAAAACCAAGTTTCCCACTCAGGAAGAAGGAAAACGGGGAAGGCTGGCTCAGCCACCTGGGGGGGGGGGGCTCATTGCCTACCACAGGTGTGACACATCCAGAGACAATGCATTCATTGTGTGCCTTTGCTGCTCTTTCCAAATGCCCTGGTGGCTCCTGGGATCAACGAAAAGCAAACCCATTTTGGAAGTCTTTGGGAAGTGTAGCCGCATGCATAAATGGCTTTAGCCATATCTCTTCTCCACACAGAAATATCAAAATTATGACTACAATCATCTGAGGAGAAAGGAAAGAAGGCAGGCTCTTCGGGGGTGTTACCTTTGAATTACACTGCAGTTCCTGTGGGAAAGTCAGTGCAGCCTTGTCGCCCTCTTCTGGAATCACAGCAAAATTGTTTTAGGTGACTTCACTGGTTTCCAAGTCTGTTCTAACCCGCACACAGGCTTCTAGGTTCAAGTAGAACTTCGCAAAAAGTCGCCTAGTTTATTGTTGATGGACTTTGATATGCTTATCACCGCTCCAGAGAAGTCTCTGTGGAGAAAAGAGGAAATACCATGAGATCAGTCTAGGTCTAAAGCCACAGTAACCATATGGAGCCCTGGGGGTGGGGGGCAGAGGTCTGCTGGGATGGAAGAGAGGGTGTGGATGTGGGGTCCCCTCAGAAGCCTTACATGGTTTGAGGACTGAATGTAAAACACAAAGACTTCTTTTGTTGTCCCCAAAGCCAACCCAACTACAGAATATTTGTAGTTTGCAATTGAATGGTCCTCTGGCATTTACAAAACCTTTTACATCTGTGATACATTTGGTCCCAAGAATGATGAGCTCTGGGAGTTCCCACTGCGGCCCAGCATAAATGAACCTGACTAGTACCCAGGAGGACATGAGTTTGATCTCTGGCCTTGCTTAGTGGGTTAAGGATGCCATGAGCTGTGGAGTAGGTCAAAGATGCAACTCAGAATCGGTGTTGCTGTGGCTGTGGCTGTGGCCGGGCTGCTGCAGCTCCGATCCAGTCCTTAGTCTGGGAACTTCATAGGCCACAGGTGCAGCCCTAAAAAGACCAAAAAAAAAAAAAAAAAGAGGAGGGGGAAAAAAGAGCTGGAAGCAGGCATAGCAGCAAGGAAACTGAGGCCCCAAGACACTAAGTTCTTTTCCCCAGAACACGTGGTTAATAAATAGGAAAATATGTGCCTTAAATCTCAGGCCCTGTGCTTTTCCATTGACTGTATCCTTTTCTCCCTTTTCGACTGGTCTGTAAAATGATTTTATTATCCTAACATGTTTCCCAAGGCATTTTGATGACAACTCAGATCTTTTAATTAGTTCCAGATGATTCTCTGCTAATTAGAGAAACTGATTCATTTGAATGAACTAGAGGGGTTTTGGGCAATGGTAAGAATGAATTCATTGACTGAAAAGCCACTTTTGACACTGTTCAACTCATAAAGAAAAGAAAGAATATAATTTAATTTTATGACAAAATAAACAACAGGGTAAAACTGAATGCATGGGTAATTGTGCAGCATAAAAGGATAGTTGTGCAATGTAACGTATTTCAGGGGTGGAATTTCAGGGGTAGAAAACGTTCCCCTTCTTCTCTTCTTGGTTCTTTGGCTGGTCTAATAAGTAAATTGACAAAAGGCAAATTAGCAGGAGGAACTAAATCTAATTTTGTAGATACAAAAAAAAATTGAGATCTAAAGGTGACTTGGGCAATTGAGGCTTATATGCCATCCTGAGTTAAGGAATGGGAGAGGGGCCCAGGTGTTCAAAGGGAAGAAAGGTAATTCACAGGAGATAAGAGAGTGGGTGTTTGATGATCAGAGTTCTGGCCTGCCATGCAGATACATATATTCAGATAAATCTCTGGTAATAACTCTCTTTCTGAGCCAGGCCACCTCTCTAAATTTTTTTAGGTAGTTAAAGTTGCTGTAAAAGCTTTCTCCAGAGCCTGCTGGGTCTTGATTGCCTTAGGCTCAAAATAATCCACATGCCAAAATGGCCTCTTTGGGTGTGGCCTATTCTGTTCCCTTTCGCTATTTAAGCTTTTTTCAGCATACCACCATCTTGGCTCACAGATTAACTTTGGTTGCGTATAATTTCTTTCTTTTCTTTTTTTTCCCTTTCTTTTTTGCTTTTCCTTTCTTTTTTCTTTTTATGGCTGAAGGTGCAGCATATGGAAGTTCCCAGGCTAGGGGTCTAATTGGAGCTGCAGCTGCCAGCCTACACCACAGCCACAGCAATGCAGGATCTGAGCCTCATCTGAAACCTACACTGCTGTTTGTGGCAATGCTGGATCCTTAACCCACTGAGCGAGGCCAGGGATGGAACCCACATCCTCATAGACACTAGGTTGGGTTGCTAACCCACTGAGCCACAACGAAAACTCCAATGGTTGCATATAATTTCTTAAAATAAGTAAACATAAACTCCATTTTTTTCTTTGAAACTGTTGAAAAATTAAAAAAAAACAAAAACAAAAACCCCAGCAAGCTTCAGGCTATATTTTATCTGTTCCATGTTTTCAAATGACTTAGTTCTTTGCTTCGAGGGGAGAGAAACCACTGGAAATCTTCAAGAGTCAGTGACACAAAAGATTTTTGTAGATTGGTGGCCACCTTCTGCCCTCTGAGGTTCAGTGTTAGGATTTCTCTGGGCACTTCTGCAATCACCCTGACTCTTGCTCCATTCCCCTCCTCCCGCCACCAATCTGGGATGCGAGCATCACAGTATATGGAGGATTGCAGTCTGGGAACTCCCATCTCTTTAATATATCTGTGTATCTGTTAACCCTAAACTCCTAATTTATCCCTTCCCTCTGCTAGCAATTTTTAAATGAAAAAGAAGAAAATCTGAGCTGTCCCCATCTTTCAAGCTGCCATTCCAACTCAGTTTACCCAGCCTCTCAGACAGAAGGAGGTGGAAACTGAGGGGCGGGAGGTGTCTGTAAGGAGCAAGGCCAGGAGTTCCCCTTGTGGCGCAGCGGAAACGAATCTGACTAGCATCCATGAGAATATGGGTTCGATCCCTGGCCTTGCTCAGTGGGTTAAGGATCTTGCATTGCCGTGAACTGTGGTGTAGGTTGAAGACATGCTCAGATTCCGCATTGCTGTGGCTATGGTATAGGCCAGTGGCTGCAGCTCCAATTCAGCCCCTAGCCTGGGAACTTCTCTATGCCACAGGTGCAGCCCTAAAAAGCAAAAAAACAGAAGCAAGGCCAAACTGTCCAGGCACTGAGAACAGAGACATTTAGTTAATGACCAAATGGACTTGAGTATGGAGATGATCCCTTCTTAGTATTCTGTGCCATGGGGCATCTCTCACCTCAGCTGGACGCCATGCTGTGTGTCCTAGGAAAGGCAGCCGTGTGTAGGAGGTCATGACATCTGTTCCAGCAGGTTGGTGGTTTTGATTGTTTTTCAAATACAAAGTTTACACTAAGAATATGGCTGACTCAGCCATCTCACTGCAAACTAGGAAGGCCAAAATGAGAAATCATCAAGCTTTCAGCTTCCTTCTGTTACATCTAGTAGAAAACGTGCCAAAGAATTTGAATATTGCAACCCTCCCACGAGGAAATAAAGGCTGTGGATGAAGGCAGTTACTGTTAAGTGGGCTGCTAAGAGGAAATATAATGACATCTTCTTAGAAAGGCAGATGGCACAATAGTTAACAACTCAGATTCGAGCCAGTTCTACCTCGGTTCAAATTCCAGTGATGCCATTTATACCTGTGTGGCCTCTGCCAGGTAGACCCATCCAGACCTCAAATCTTCATCTGTAAAATGGAAATGATAACAACAGTACTTACTTCTTAGGGAGGTAGCTGAGTTAATAAAAAAAAAATAGTGCATGACATGTAAAATGTTCCACTGTAGTCTCTCAATCAAAAACGGTATGAATTTGTCAGAGACACCACCACCTTGCTCTTAGAGCTTTAAGCTAACATTCTCCCATTTGCTCCTCACAACAACCCTAGGAGGAAGGCTAGGTAGGAAATAGTGCCTCCGTTTTACACATGAGAAAACGAAGTGCCTGAGAACATTCTCCGCTGTAAAATGGAACGATTAATAGCCCATCAGGAGTGGCTCATCTCTAACATGTAAACCTGCATTTTCATACCAAGCCTATTTTCTTCATCTGACTGCAGCTGATAGATAACAACTTTTTAATTTTGTTTTATTAAATTTTTTTTTCTTTTTCAGCCTCATCACTGCATATGGAATTTCCCAGGCCAGGGAGCGTATCCTATGCCATAGCTGTGGCAATGCTGGATCCTTAACCCACTGCGCCAGGCCAAGGATGGAACCTGAGCCTCTGCAGCAACCTGAGCCGCTGCTGTCAGATCCTTATCCTGCTGCACCACGGTAGGAACTCCAAATAACTTCTTTAAACTGCAGGAATTATTTATTTTTGCTTCATCCTACCTACTTCTACAAATGCCCTCCTCGTCCCTGTGTCCACCCAAAGCAACTTCAAGTGTATGTTCACCATTTCATGGAGTTAGTTCAGTAACTTCTCCATGAGCATGTTTCTGGGTCAGGCCCACACTCACGCACACACACCTGCCAATTTCTTTATGTACAGGTTATGAAGTCATTATTTATTTATTTAAATTATTATAATTTTTTTGGCCACACCTGAAGCATGCAGAAGTTCCCACGCCGGGATCAAACCCAAGCCACAGCAGTGACAACACAAGGTCCTTAACCTGCTGAACCACCAGGGAACTTCCTAAATTATCTTTTTTAACTTTTTTTTTCAATGAACTTGTTACATTTGCAGTTGTACAATGATCATCACAATCCCCTAAATTATTTATTATACTTGTTATAAGAAGACTTATTTCTCCAAAGTGGAGAAAATCCAAATGCCTGTCACAGGAAAATGAAGAAATTATGATTTATTCAAACAAAGGGATACTTCTCAGCAGCAAATAGGAATGAAATACAGAGACATGAGACTACATGAATTCCTCTCAAAAATGTTATGTTGGCATTCCCGTTGTGGCTCAGCTGTAATGAGCCCGACTAGTCCCATGAGGATGCAGGATACTAGTTGGATTCATAACCCACTGAGCCACAACAGGACCTTCCACAGTGTTGTTTTTAAATGTAATCTTCTTTTTTAAAATTATTAAGAAAGAGGGAGTTCCCATAGTGGCTCAGTGGAAAATGAATCTGACTAGTATCCATGAGGATGCAGTTTCAATCCCTGGCCTCACTTAGTGGGTTAAGGATCTGAAGTTGCCATGAGCTGTGGTGTAGGTCGCACATGCGGCTTGGATCTGACATGGCTGTGGCTGTGGCATAGGCCAGTGGCTACAGCTCTGATTAGACCCCTCACCTGGGGACCTCCATATGCCGCGAGTGCAGGCCTAAAAAAAAGGCGAAAAGAAAAGAAAGAATCTCCAGGGAGTTCCCGTTGTGGCTGAGAGGGTTATGAACCCAACTAGTATCCATGAAGATGTGGGTTCAATCCCTGGCCCCACTCAGTGGGTTAAGGATCCGGCATTGCCATGAGCTGTGGTGTAGGTTGAAGATGCGGCTTGGATCCCGATTTGCTGTGGCTGTGGCCAGCAGATGCAGCTCTGATTCGACCCCTGGCCTGGAAACTTCCATATGCTGCAGCTGTGGCCCTAAAAATCGAAAGAAAGAAAGAAAGAGAGAGAGAGAGAAAGAACCTCCAAAACAATGAACCCAGCTACTTATCTCGCTCTGG
Organism: Phacochoerus africanus; assembly: GCF_016906955.1. Taxonomy (NCBI): domain Eukaryota; kingdom Metazoa; phylum Chordata; class Mammalia; order Artiodactyla; family Suidae; genus Phacochoerus; species Phacochoerus africanus. The sequence continues at coordinate 57,204,576 of NC_062545.1, forward strand.
TATTGTTCTTATTTCCAATACATATATATCATATTTGCTTACTGACTCAATTTCTTAGAGAGATTCAAACTCAGAACAAGCTCTCCTCTGCTCTGTGTCACATTTACATCCTTTCAGTCCTCCAGACATCTCAGAATAACACAATATTGTTGACTTAGAGGATGGGGTGACTCAGGGCAAACCGATCCCCACTCCTGGGAAAGCAACTAAGACTGTGAATCCCCTTGGAGGGAGTATCTTGCCCTCTTGAATCTGATAACCAACCTCCCCTTAGAGGGTTGGGTGGACAAGCCAGCTCAGCCTCTGGAGATAGCAGCTCAGGGAGTGGTCCAAACAGGTAGGGCAGCCAGTGGGAACAGGAGCTTTGGAACTCCACAGTCTATCCCAAGGAGAATTGCCTTAGATTTGCTGAGGCCATTGCTTGCCCCCAACATCAGCAGAGTTGAGGGAAAAGGGAGAAATTCTACCCTTTTCCAAAATGCACAGTGGTGGGGACTCAGCGCCCAGGTCCTATTTCTGGGCACAGAAACATCCCAAGTCTCTCTGAACTCAGTTGTAACAGAAGCTCCTGGCAAAACACAGTGCTTTAGAAAGTTCCACTTACCTCTGATCTGCCCGCTTCACACTTGAGATAGAACAGAAAAATGTAAGCATGAGAGGCAGGGAGGGAGGAGGCAACGGCTACACATTTTGTCCTCAGATTTGACCTTCCCGACAATTCTCAGCTGGTGCTTTATGGAAACAAGTGGGTGTGTTGCTGGGTGGTGTGGCAGAAACTTTTCTACTCTAAGTTTTCCCTTTTCTTCCAGAATTCTGTTTTTGGCTAGGTATATACCTATTCAGAATAAATACATTTCCCAGCATTCTTTGCAGGTGAATGTGGCCAAGGGACCAAGTTCTGGCCAATGGGAAGGTGTGGCAGCCTCCTGGAACTTAAGGGGACGCCTTGAGCATGCTGCTTCTTCAATGGCAGAAACGATGGCTTGAGCTCCTGCCACCATCTTGGACCACGAGATCAAGGGCCACACTCTATACGCTGGAAAGAGCCTGAGATTTCAGTCCCTGAGGACAGCATGGGGCAGAGTTGCTACATCATCCTGGGATTGCCACTCAAGATGTCTTAGGAAGCTAAGTTTGTGTTGGGTTTTTTGGTTTGTTTGTTTTGGTTGTGGGGGAAGGTTGCTGCACTCTTGGCATGTGGAAGTTCCCAGGCCAGGGATAGGACCCATGCCACAGCAGCAACCCAAGCTGTTGCAGTGACAATACATGATCATTAACCCACTGCACCACAAGGGAACTCCTAAGCTTGTATTCTTTTACTCGTAGCTGAGTATAATTGAAATTGAGGTAGGTTACATTCAGCAAATCACTGAAAGCAAATGCGTACATCTGGATGGCATTCAGTGACATCAAGCAAATTTTTTTCAAAGGAATGTTCCTGAGGCCAGAAATACACTCTAGGATGCTCAAAGGGAAAGCATGATTCAATGATGAATCCTGAGAGGTGTGAGCCATCTTATTCCAGCTTCAGAGGGTTGCGTGCAGTACCAAAGTCTGGGTATTCACAGGTGTTCCCTTGGGTCAGAGGGCTGAGAGGAAGAAATCTGCAGCCAAAGTGAGAAGCCTCAGCCCAGGTTGTATGCTCTCACAAATTTCCTGTGATTTGAACTGGCAGAAGAGGATATCTGGGCCAGCATTTTCCTTTAAAAATTAGCATCTGATATTATACCCATTATTCAGCCTCTCTGACTCTGTCTTTTCATCAGCAAAATGAAGTGTGAGATGTTCCCCTAGAAAGATGGTCCCCCAAAGTTCCAACAGATCCATGACAAAGTTTTCATCTGTTCTTTTGATGAAAATGTCAGGATGAAAAAGCAAACTGAAAGGATTTTATATTCTGAGATCAGGTCTTCCTACATTTTCAGGGTGCAATTTTTTGTTGTTTTAGAAATGATTGCAGTGATAGATGGATGTGCATTTTGGGTTGTGAGGTGGTTTTAAATGTTTTCATCTGGCAAAGTTAACAGTGGGCAATGCTCTTCCTCCCCTTCCTCCTATTCCTTCTCTTTCTTCCTCCTCCTCATTCCCTTTTCTCCTTAGTCTACTTTCTGTTTTCTCTGGGCCTAATAATGGGCTGACACATGACCTCACTCACTCCTCACATCCACCCCAAGTGGCCGGAATCCCCATCTTTTTTTTTTTTTTTTTTTCAGATGATAGAGAAACTAAAACCCAGAGAGATTAAGTAAATTATTCAAGGTCACACAGCTGGCAAAATGCATTCACTTAATCTCCAGTTTCTTGTCTCCATCTTGAACATGAATAAGATACTGCAAGAGCTAACAGGAAGGGACGTGATGTAAATAAAACATCTTTTTTTTAAATCATAAAGCTATAGGAGTTTTCTTGTGGCACAGTGGGTTAAGGATATGACACTCACTGCAGCAGCCCAGGTCACTGCTGTGTCATGGGTTCAGTCCCTGGCGCATGAACTTCCACATGCCTCAGATGTGGCCAAAAAGGAAAAATAAAATTACAAAGCTATAATGCAATATCTTTGAAACAATTTCTCTACAAACAGAAGGGTTAAAAAAAATTTTTCAAGTAAAAAAACATACCTGTGGATGGAGTGTCCCATCGTGGATCAGTGGTTAACAAATCCGACTAGGAATCATGAGGTTTCGCGTTTGATCCCTGGCCTTGCTCAATGGGTTAAGGATCTGGCGTTGCCGTGAGCTGTGGTGTAGGTCAAAGACATGGCTCAGATTCCTAGTTGCTGTGGCTCTGGCGTAGGCCGGTGGCTACAGCTCCGATTAGACCCCTAGCCTGGGAACCTCCATATGCCATAGGTGCAGCCCCAGAAAAGACAAAAAAGAAAACAACAAAAAACAAACAAACAAACAAACAAAAAAAAAAAACCATGCCTGTGGAGGTGGATCAAGATGGCAGAGGAGTAAGACGTCATGCTCACCTTCTCCCACAAACACATCAAAAAACACATCTACATGTGATAACAACTCACACATGTTGTTGAGAACTTAAACCTCAAAAAAGGGCAAGAAACTCTTGACATAACTGGGAAGAACAAAAGAAAAAAAGAGAGAGAAAAGGAATCAGGACAGGGCTTGCATTCCCAAGAGGGAGCTATGAAGGAGAAAAGGAACCCACATCCTGGGAAGCAACCTGACTGACAGGGAGATAAGCCAAGACCTCAGGAGGGACCTCAAAAGCGCCAAGAAAAGCACAGCAGCTGGACTGAAGAGGGCAAAGTTGAGTGACAGCCACACAGATCATCTGCACCACCGCCCGGAACGCCACAGCCTGAGACGCTCAGGCGGGGGATGGGCGCTGAGACTCAAGCTCCAGAGGTCACTTCCCGGGAGAGGACTAGGGCTGGCTGTGTGGGGACAGCCTGAGAGGCTAAGGAGTGCTGTGCAACAGGTGGGGGAGCAGTGTGCTGGGGAGTGGAATGCCACAGCAGAGGGAAGGGGGAGCAGGTCTGGGGCTGCAGGAGAAGCAAGGCACCATTGTTGTGCGGGGGCGGGGGCGGGGGCGGGGGGGGGGGGGGGGGGGGACCACCATAGGAATCTCCCCACACATGCGCAAGGGATCTCAGAGGGTGGGGCAGCTCTGGTGCAGGTTAAGGGTGGGGAGATGCCAGTTGCTCAGGCTGTGGGAGACCAGAAGCTTGTTGTGCAGGCTACAGGTGGCTGGACACCTCTTACGTGAGCTAAGGGCAGCAGGGGCATGTGTTAAGCGGGATGTAGTGCCTCTTGTGTGATCTACAGGCAGCAGGGATGGACCGCAGCCATCACCATGGAGGGTTGTATTGGAGGCTGGAGGGAGGCATGGCCTGCCACCATTGGGGGCCTGTGAGTGGGCTCCACCTGTGGCCCTAGTCACCTCAGGGGTTGGAGTAAAAAAGAAGAGGGCACTGCAACCAAGCCCCACATGTTGTTGCTCTCACTCCCCCAGGAACACACCCGCCCTGCCGCTGCAACTGCCATATGCTCTGGGCAGTGCCTTCCCAAGACCCTACAGTTAGGAGCAGCTGGTGCAGCACCTCCTACGTGGGCTAAGTGGGACAGGGTGCTTCTTGCGTGATCTGCAGGTGGTAGGGGCAAACCACCACAGTTATCTCTGAGTCCAGAGGTGGGCATGGCCCACCACTACTGGAGATTCCTGAACAAGAACCACTTGCAGACCCAGCCACCTCAGAGGGCACCACAGAGGAGGACATTGCAACAGAACACCACCAGTTGTTGCTCTCACTCCCCTGGGAGCATGCCCACTCTGCTGCTGCCACTGCCAAATGCTCTGGGCAGTGTCCAGATGCTTGATCAAATGAAAAAACACGAAAGCAATATAAGAGATCTATGGGATAATATAAAGCAGGCCAATCTACACATAATAGGAATTCCAGAAGGAGGAAAAAGAAAAGGGGGTTGAAAATATTTTTGAAGAAATTATGTCTGAAAACTTTCCAAATCTAAAGGAAACTGAGATCAAGATACAGGAAGCACAGAAGGTCCCAAAGTTGAACCCAAATAGGCCCACACCAAGATACACTATAATAAAAATGGAAAAAGTTGAAGAGAGTATTCTAAAGGCAGCAAGAAAGAAAAACAAAGTATGAATTATGAGGGAACCCCATAAGGCTATCAGCTGATGTCTCTACAGGCCAGAAGGAAGTGGCAAGATTGATGACTGATTGATTGATTTATGAGGGGGCAAGTGGATCCACTTTTAATATGGAGTCAGAAGGAAAATCTGGTTTTGCCCCACAAAACCCACTCCCCCCAGTTGATTTCGGTTAACGCATTTCAGAATTTTAAGTAAACAGTTGCTGCACTTGGGTGAGGGTAGCCCGGGGTCCATCCACCAGGAAGCACTGTCATTATCTGCAGTGCCATCCAGCTCTCAAGGGGGCTATCAGCTTGGGTATGCTCTGTAATTATTTCAGAGCTCCAGTTTGCTTCAGGCGAGTCAACAGCTCCCCTTTCTCATACATGCATCCCCCTATACACTCTTTACTGATAAAGACCTGGGGTACCGTTCTGGCTCCTGTGAACTGTTGCAGATAATCTTGAATCTTGTTAGTGTCACTGGTGGCTGTGATACAGACAAATTCCAGAAGCCCTTTTTTGAAGGGCAGTTGGCTGAGGAGCTCCTGGGTCTTTCTGCAGAAGGGGCAGGTGGCTTAATGAAAACTACCACCTTCCCAGGCTGGATTTTGCTGTTCACAAATGTTTGAGCCATGCTGACATGTGGCTGCCTTCCGGGAGGAAACCTCAGCTGCAGGTATTGCTCAGGTGTAAAACCAAGATATATTTAATGTTCTGAAAAGAAAAAATTTGCAGCCAGGAATACACTATCCAGTAAGAATATCATTTAAAATAGAAGGGGAGAAGTTCCTGTCGTGGTGCAGTGGTTAACGAATCCGACTAGGAACCATGAGGTTGCGGGTTCGGTCCCTGGCCTTGCTCAGTGGGTTAACGATCCGGCGTTGCCGTGAGCTGTGGTGTAGGTCGCAGACGAGGTTCGGATCCTGCGTTGCTGTGGCTCTGGCATAGGCCGGCGGCTACAGCTCCGATTCGACCCCTAGCCTGGGAACCTCCATATGCTGCAGAAGTGGCCCAAGAAATGGCAAAAAGACAAAAAAAAATTAAAAAATAAAATAGAAGGGGAAATAAAGAAATTCTCCAACAAACAAAAGCTAAAAGAGCACAGCAATACTAAACCCATTCTAAAAGAAATATTGAAAGGGCCTCTCTAAATAAAAAAAGAAGTAAGAAGACATAGGAGCAAGGGAACCACAATTGGAAAACAATCACTTAAATAAGCTAGCATACAGATCTAAAAGAGAAAAACAAAAACAAAAACAAAAAAACAAAAAACCACTGTAAAAGCAATGATCAACACAAGGAACAGCAAAAGAACAAACATGAAGATATTAGAAAAGGACTTAAAAATCATAGAATGTGGGGAAGGAAAGTAAGAAATATAGACTCTTTTTTTTTTAATAATGTGTTTGAGTCTATGTGAATATCAGGCTAAAGCAAGCAGATACAGAAAGGGGTTAACATACTTAAAAAACAGGGCAACCACAAATCAAAACCAAACATTACATTCACAAAAATTAAAAAGAAAAGTACTCGAGCACAAAATAAGTGGAAATCATCCAACAAAAAAAGAAAGGAACAAAGGAGAAACATAGAATCAACTGGAAAACAAGGTTTAAAATGGCAATAAATACATATCTATTAATAATTACTTTAAATGTCAATGGACTGAATGCTCCAATCAAAAGACACAGAGTGGCAGATTGGATAAAAAAACAAAAACCTGCAATCTGCTGTCTACAAGAGACTCACCTTAGGGCAAAGGACACATATAGATTGAAAGTGAGGGGATGGGAAAAGATACTTCATGCTAGTGGACAAGACAGGAAAGGAGGAGTTGCAATACTTATATCAGACGAAATAGACTTTAAAATGAAGGCATAAAGACAAAGAAGGACACTATTTAATGGTTAAAGGATCCATTCAAGAAGAGGCTATTACAATCATCAATATATATGCCCCTAATATAGGAGCACCCAGATACCTACAACAAATGCTAACAGACATAAAAGGAGAAATGGATGGAAAGACAATCATTGTAGGAGACTTTAACACCCTACTCACATCAATGGGCAGATCCTCTAGATAGAAAATCAATAAGGCAACAGAGTTCCTAAATGACACAATAAAAAAGTTACTTAATCAATATTTTCAGGACATTACATCCAAAAAATTCAGAATATACATTCTTCTCAAGTGCACATGGAACATTCTCAAGGATCAATCACATCTGGGGCACAAAGCTAACCTCCACAAATTTAAGAGTACAGAAATTATTTCAAGTATCTTCTCTGACCACAATGGCATGAAACTAGAAATCAACCACAGGAAAATAAATGAGAAAAAAAACTAACTACATGGAGACTAAACAACATGCTACTAAAAAACCAATAGGTCAATGAGGATATTAAGAAGGAAATTAAAAAATACCTCGAGATAAATAATAATGAAGACACAACCCCTCCAAATCTATAGGATGCTGCAAAAGCAGTGCTCAGAGGGGAATTCATAGCAATACAGCCTTGCTCAAAAAAGAAGAAAAATCTCAAATCAACAACTTAACCTACCACCTAAATGAATGAATTAGAAAAAGAAGAACAAACAAAACCTAAAGCCAGCAGAAGGAAGGAAACATAAAGATCAGAGAGGAAATCAATAACATAGAGATTCAAAAAACAATAGAAAAAAATAAATCAAACCAAGAGCTGGTTCTTTGAAAAGGTAAACAAAACTGATAAACCTCTGGCCAGACTCACCAAGAAGAGGAGAGAAAAAACCCAAATACACAAAATAAGAAATGAAAAAGGAGAAATCACAATGGATACTGCAGAAATACAAAAAAAACATAAAAGAATACTATGAACAACTGGATGCCAACAGATTTGACAACCTAGAAGAAATGGACAACTTCCTAGAGACTTACGGCCTGCCAAAACTGAATCAAGAAACAGATCAACTGAACAGACCTATCACTAGAAATGAAATGGAATATGTTAATAAAAACACTCCCTACAAATAAAAGTCCAGGGCCAGATGGCTTCACAGACAATTCTACCAAACATATACAGAGGAACTTATACCCATCCTCCTTAAACTCTTCCAAAAGGTCAAAGAAGAAGGAGCACTCCCAAAGACATTCTATGATGCCACCATCACCCTAATACCAAAAGCAGACAAAGATACCACCAAAAAGGAAAACTATAGGCCAATATCTTTGATGAATATAGACACAAAAATTCTCAACAAAATTTTAGCCAACCAAATCCAACAACATATAAAAAAGATCATACACCACGACCAAGTGGGATTCATCCCCAGTACACAAAGATGGTCCAACATACACAAATCAAATGTCATACATCACATTAATAAAAGAGAAGTCAAAAACTGTATGATCATCTCAATAGGTTCAGAAGAAGTATTTGACAAGGTTCAATATCTATTCATGATAAAAACTCTTACCAAAGTGGGTATAGAGGGAACATACCTTAAAAAAAGTTTTGTATAATAAAAGCCATTTATGACAAACCCACAGCCAATATAATACTCAATAGAGAAAAGCTGAAAGCCTTCCCACTAAAATCTGGAACAAGACAAGGATGCCCACTCTCACCACTGTTATGCAACATAGTATTGGAAGTCCTAGCCACAGAAATCAGACAAATGAAAGAGATAAAAGGTATCCAAATTGGAAGAGAAGAGATAAAATTGTCACTGTATGCAGATGACATGACACTATATATAGAAAACCCTAAGGACTAAACTCAAAAAATACTTGAACTGATCAACAAATTCAGCAAAGTAGCAGGATATAAGATTAACATTCAGAAGTCAGTTGCATTTCTATATACTAACAATGAAATATTAGAAAAGGAATACAAAAGTACAATGCCTTTTAAAATTACACCCCCAAAAATCAAATACCTGGGAATAAACCTGACCAAGGAGGTGAAATACTTATATGCTGAGAACAATAAAACATTCATCAAGGAAATTAAAGAGGATTCAAAGAAATGGAAAGATATTCCATGCTCCTGGGTTGGAAAAAATAATATTGTAAAAATGGCCATACTACCCAAAGCAATCTACAGATTCAATGCAATCCCTATCAAATTACCCATGACATTTTTCACAGAACTAGAAAAAGCAATCCAAAAATTTATATGGAACCACAGAAGACCCAGAATTGCCAAAGAAATCCTGAGGAACAAAAATCAAGCAGGAGGCAAAACTCTCCAGACTTCAGGCAATACTACAAAGCCACAGTCATCAAGACAGTGTGGTACTGGTACCAAAACAGCATACATACCAAAGGAACAGAATAGAGAACCCAGAAATAAACCCAGACACCTACAGTCAATTAATCTTTGACAAAGGAGGCAAGAATATAAAATGGGAAAAAACAGTCTTTTCAGCAAGTGGTGCTGGGAAACCTGGACAGCTGCATGCAAATCAATGAAACTAGAACATACCATCACACCATGCACAAAAGTAAATTCAAAATGGCTTAAAGATTTAAATGTAAGACAAGATACCATCAAACTCCTGGAAGAGAACATAGGCAAAATATTCTCTGACATCAACCTTACAAATGTTTTCTCAGGTCAGTCTGCCGAAGCAACAGAAATAAAAGCAAAAATAAACCAATGGGACCCAATCAAACTGACAAGCTTTTGCACAGCAAAGGAAACCAAAAAGAAAACAAAAAGACAAGTTATAGAATGCAAGAAAATAATTTCAAATGATGTAACCGACAAGGGCTTAATCTCTAAAATGTACAAACAGCAGCAAAAAAAAAAAAAAAAAAAAGCCAAAAACCCAATTGAAAAATGGGCAGAAGACCTGAATAGACATTTCTCCAAAGAAGATACACGAATGGCCAACAGGTACATGAAAAAATGCTCAACATCCCTGCTTACTAGAGAAATGCAAATCAAAACTACCATGAGGTACCACTTCACACCAGTCAGAATAGCCACCATTAGTAAGTCCACAAGTAACAAATGCTGGAGAGGGTGAGGAGAAAAGGGAACCCTCCTGCACTGTTGGTGGGAATGTAAATTGGTACAACAACTATGGAAAACAGTAAGGAGGTACTTAGAAAACTATACATAGAACTACCATATGACCCAGAAATCTCACTCTTGGTATATATCTGGACAAAACTTTCCTTGAAAAAGACACATGCACCCACATGTTCATTGCAGCACTATTCACAATAGTCAAGACATGGAAACAACGTAAATGTCCATCAACAGATGATTAGATTAAGAAGATATGGTATAGATACACAATGGAATACTACTCAGCCATAAAAAAGAAAAAATAATGCCATTTGCAACAACATGGATGGAACTAGAGACTCTCGTAGTGAGTGAAGTAAGTCAGAAAGAGAAAGACAAATACCATATGGTATCATATCTGGAATCTAATATATGGCACAAATGAACTTTTCCACTGAAAAGAAAATCATGGACATGAAGAACAGATTTGTGGTTGCCAAGAGAGTGGGATGGACTGGGAATCTGGAATGCAAACTATTGCCTTTGGAATGGATAAGCAATGGGATCCTGCTGTATAGCCCTGGGAGCTATGTCTGGTCACTTATGATGGAGCACGATAATGTGAGAAAAAAGAATGTATACATGTATATGTGGCTGGGTCACCTTGTTGTGTAGTAGAAAATTGACAGAACACTGTAAACCAGCTATAATGGAAAAAATAAAAGTCATTACGAAAGCAAAAAGAAAATAACCAAACATAACCTGTGTCCTTATGTGTAAACAGTTTAACTATGAGGAAAATATCTTAGTTTGAGGAAGTTTATTGTTATATTTTTGCAATAATAGATGAAACACAACTATCTCCTGCTTCTCCAACATTTCAATAAAAAAAAAAAAAGATGATAAGGAAAACGGTAAAATTAAAATTAAAAAGTACAAAAGCCTAAGGTTTTTAGAGTGAAAAATGACTACAATCCACAGGTACCACAGTGTCTGGCACTTAGTGGGTATTTATAAACAGTACTTTCTTTCATTCTTTCCATACATACTTACTGAGCATCTAACATGTGCCAAACACTGTTATGCACTGTGAGAAAACAAGCCCACATAACAGCAACTAAGAAAATAGAGAAAAGCTCTGTCCAGTGGAGCTGATATTCTAGGACTTGTTACATCTGTGACTACATCCTCTGTTGAAGCTGTCACCCACATGCACTCTCTCTGCTCCCAGGCTCATGGCTCACAGCCATGCCCCCACTCAGCTGCCCTTGCAATGCCATGGCAGTGCCGACATGGGGAGTTGCTGACATGGGGCTGGCAGCTGCTGGCTCCCAACTGGCAGCAGAGAAGAGATGTTCTCTGGGGAAGGAAGAAGTGGGCGAAGGGAGGACAGAAGGGGTTGGCAAACCAGAGGGCCAGGACCTGGGGTTAGAATCTTCCTCCAAGCAATTTGGGCCAATCTGATGTTAGAGCAGGGGGAAAAAAAGAAAGTCAAATCTCAGCAGGTAGTGGTGCCTGTCCCTCCACCTCGAGCCTCCATGCCACCAGGGCCAGGAGGCCAGGGACCTTCTGCATTGATCTGAGGAATGTTGATAGAAGATGGAAACTTCCCTTGGGCCCTTTGTGTCTCTGACCCCACAGCTCTCTTGTAGGAAACCATGGAAAGTGAAAAAGTTTGGGGGCCAGAAGTCCCAGTTTCACTTCTGGCCTATAACTTGCCATCTTTTCCTCTTACCTCCTCTAAACCCGACTTCACCAGGTTCTTGGAAGGATTAAAGGAGTGGATTCCCGTAAAAAGCATCTGCTCAGAGCAGGTTAAATACTCTGCTCACAGCCAGTCAAATATCCCTAGTTGCGCTGGTTGTGAAACTGACAACGCTTATGACTTGAACCCAGCCAAAACCCAGATTGGGACTTGAACCCATGGTTTTTAAATTTGAATCACTTACCCAGTGTCTGGACCTAGTGAAGTTCAGGTTCTTCGTGCCTCAGCACAGAAGGAATTCAGCGAGAGACAAAGTGATAGGCAAGAAATAGATTTATTAAAATAAGACGCTTGTGAGAGATGCAAGCAGGCAGGCAAAGAAGCTGTGCCCCGAAGATTCAGTGGACTATACTGTGTCCCCCAAATCTACTAAATGAGAACTTGCATTTTAACAAGATGCCCAGGCTTTTAATAAGCATGTTCAAGTTTGAGATGCCTTGGGCTAAACAGACAAGGCGAAGGGCTTTCACCCTTGTAAACTGGGCCAGGCTAGAGCAAACAATGCTTTACTACACCTGAGGTTTGTTTTTCAATTTGTCTTTTAAAGTAATCCCAAACCTGATATTCTCAAAGGCTGACCCAAATGTCATTTCATGACATCTGCAGGTCCGAAGGTGAGAGCTGAACGTTTTAGTCAATTGGGAATGGGGTTTTGTTGTTGTTGTTGTTGTTGTTTTGCCCACTATAGTGTAAGCGCTTCATGACTGAAAGGTACTTCCCATTCATTTCTTTACCTGCCACCACCCCATCCCCAACTGGGCACAAAGCCTTGCAGACAAGTGCACAATAAACATAGGCTCAAACATTGGTGTCAAAGAAGTATGTCTGATCAGCAGTTTCCGTATACACCTATTTCTTTTATTCCAACATGCACATTTTTCACAATTCAATATAGGTGAAATCAGGATTCATCTTATAATCATTGGAGTGCTAGAATTTAATTAGCAGCATTTTTTCTTTCTTAGTGGCACATAAACTGCAGGTGTGTATTACATTTAATGGTGTCTTAGATTCAGCAAAATAGAGTATTATTCCAACACCGGTGATAGCAATTATGTTTACTCCCCTGCCTTCCTGTCTGTGAGTTGTTCCATGTTCTGAACATTTCCTTAGTTCCTGTTTTCTTCTCCAACTGTTGGCCCCTCTTTACCTCATTTATTTTTCTACTTTTTTCAAGTAGAGTCAGGTTACTACATTGTAATAAGGCTGTGCTACATTCAATGGTGCCATGGCGTCACAGTCCCACATGATAAAAGTACTGTTTACAATTCTAAATGTTTGCTATGGAATGAATTCCAGTTCACTTTATAAGCTAGTTAAAATACATCTTTATTTTTTTTTAAGTGTGAACAGGCCACCATGTTATATGAGCCCCCACTTATGAAGACAACATAATCAGAAGCAGCGTAGTGTTAGAATTTCAGAAGACAACCAAAGCAGTATAATGCATTTGACAATATCATTATCATTGTTTGAGCAGCATTGTGGCCTAGAAGAATCCCTAGAAAGTAAAGGTTTCTAAACATGTCTAGATGCCCCATACCATCTGACTTCCTTGTTGACATACCTTTAACCTTTGTTCATGAAGCTGGGAGAGCCATTGGTCTCAGACCAGACAACTCCGTGGAGTGGTAGCTGTAGCTGTCCTCAGTAGCACTGGTGTAGGGTGGGGCGGGCTGCTGTGCCCCCTGGTATTGCAGAAATAGCTGGTCTCACCTCCTCTTCTCACAGCCTAGGGTCTGGCCCAAAGAAATGACTTGCCCCGAAAACTGTACTCGGCCATCCCAAACTTTCCTGCCTCTCTCATGCCTTTGCTCAGGCTGACCTTTCATCTCTACAGCAGCATGGGGCTGTAGTCTCACAGGGCTTTCTGTGACTGTGGAAATGTTCCAGAGAGCTGCACTACCCAGTACAGTAGCCCCTAGCCTCACGAAGCTATTGAGTAGAGCACTCAAAATGTCACAAGAAATGAGTTTTTAATTTTATTTAACTTAAATTTAAATAGATGTGTGGCCAGAGGCTATCTATCATATCAGACAGCACAAATCTAGCATGTACTTTTCTACAGGTGCACCCAGCATGGACATTTCTTCTCCAAATCCCCATCCTCTAAGGAGGAGCTCAGAAGCTCTTTGCTCCATGAGATCCCATCTTCCACTGGAAATTATTTTTCCTTCCTCAGAATTCCCATCGTACTTTGAATTCCCATTGAATTGAATTCCCATTCAAATTGAATTCCCATTTGTTGCACTGAATCCTTTTTCACTTATACATAACTGCATATCATTTTTTTTTTTGTCTTTTTGCCATTTCTTGGGCTGCTCCCATGGCATATGGAGGTTCCCAGGCTAGGGGTCAAATTGGAGCTGTAGCCAACAGCCTACTCCAGAGCCACAGCAAAGTGGGATCCGAGCCATGTCTGCGACCTACAGACCTACACCACAGCTCACGGCAATGCCAGATCCTTAACCCACTTAGCAAGGCCAGGGATTGAACCCGCAACCTCATGGTTCCTAGTCGGATTCGTTAACCACTGAGCCACGACAAGAACTCCTGCATATCATGTTTTCTACCAGTCCTTTCTCTGAGAGCTATGAATAAGACTACATCTTATTCTTAATTTGGACCCCACTGTATCCAGTACAGGGATATTTAAAAATGTTTGTTGTGGAGTTCCCGTTGTGGCTCAGTGGGTTATGAATCTGACTAATATTCATGAGGATGAGAGTTCTATTCCTGACCTGGCTCAGTGGGTAAGGGATCTGGCGTTGCTGTGAGCTGTGGTGTAGGTCACAGATGCGACTCAACATTGCTGTAGTGTAGGCCAGCAGCTGTAGCTTCGATTTTACCCCTAGACTAGGAACTTCCATATGCCTCACCTGCGGTCCTAAGAGAAAAAAAAAAATGTTTATTACATGAATCTATAATAGCAGCACAGTAATTAATACTAACAATGATGAATTCAACAAGGATGCTTGTGCAGTCAAGGATTAACCCTGCAAAATCATGCAGGTTGCTGGACTCATCCAGGTCAAGTCATTTCCTTTCTGGGATCTGAGTTGTTCTTTCCTGGGTAGGCACTTATTCCAATTGCAGGATATACAGATTTTTCAATTCCTGTTTTTTTTTTCTTTTTTGGCCACCCTGTGGCATATGGTGTGCCCAGACCAGGGATCAGATCCAAGCCACTGTTGTAACCTATGACATAGCTGTGGCAACACCAGATCCTTTAGCCCACTGTGCTAGGTCAGGGACAAATCTGCATCCTGCAGCTGCAGAGAAGCCACTGATCCTGTTGCACAACAGCAAGAATTCCTCAATTTCCATTTGGCATCCTAACTTCATGTCACCTATCCAGAATGCCCTTAAGCTTACCTTTCATTCTTCCCTTCCCATTACAAATGAATCCTAGGCTTCATAGGGTCTAGAATGTTCATCTGGGAGGCATTTGACTCTTTTGTTCGTTTGTTTGTTTGTTTGTTTTTAGGGCTGCACCTGCAGTATATGGAGGTTCTCAGGCTAGGGGTCAAATCAGAGCTACAGCTGCCAACCTACATCACAACCACAGCAACACCAGATCCAAGCCATGTCTGCAACCTACACCACGGCTCACGGCAAGGCCGGATCCTCAACCCACTGATCAAGGCCAAGGATCAAACCTGCAACCTCATGGTTCCTAGTCGGATTCTTTTCTGCTGTGCCAGGACTGAAACTCTCCCTTTTTTTTTTTTTTTTTTTTAATTGGAGGGAGGCTCTCATGAGCCTGCTCACACACAAGAACAGAAGGAGATAGATAGTCCCAGAGAGGCAGGAAGTGGGACACAACGCAGCGTGAAGGACAAGCAAGCCCGTGGGGTCTGGGAAAGGGCAGCTGGAGGGCTCCTGGGCTCCTCCTGGAGTGGGGATGCTGCCCGAGGTGGTCCAGGAGCTGCTGCTCTGTCTGTGAGGGGACACGGTCAGCAGGTCCATGTGTGGGCGGCCAGCCAGACCCCATAGATGTCTACGCCCTTCCCCAGACACAGCCCCTGAACCCCTAGGCAAACACTGACCAATAGATTAAGTTGAAAAATATGTAGGAGGCCGGGAATATCAAGCGGGAGTATTTGTCGATGGCATGGGTGTTCTGGAAGATGCGACGACCCATCTGGCCCTTCAGCAGCCCCTTCTTCCTGGAGGAATTGGACTCATTGCTCAGGGCCAAGTGGACCACGATCTTGTCTTGTCTTTCTTCTTCTGTGAGAATATGGCTTCTTGGGTACCCGGCCAGGCTGTTGGCCTCAGACTCACTGTAGCTTCCATCCAGCATCATGGTTCTTGAGGGAAGCATTCCACACATGCATGAGAACTGCAGGCAGAAAACACAAGGGGAGGTATCAGGCACGCTTAGGTCTGTGACAGGCCTAGAGGAGGCAGCCCAGACTGAGAGGAAAGCCTATGGCTACTGAGAGCCACAGAAAGGCAGAATCAGAAAGATCTCTAGAGATCATTTTGTCCAACGATGAACTACCTTGGCATTAGAATCACCTGGGGAGCTCTTTACACTCCCATGCTCAGGCTCAGTATTACTCCACTCTAGAGTAATTTAAGATGCTCAGGTGGTTCTACTATGCAGCCAGGATCCAGAACCACTGATTTAGTCCAAATGCCCTTAATGGCTGAGGCAAAAACCAAGTCCAAGAGAAGCTATACCACTCTCCCCCGAGATCACACAGCTAGCGTCAGAGGCAGGACTTTAAACCACACATTCTGGTTCCAGTCAAGGGCCCCCAGCTCTGTGTGCATGAATCAAAATATGGTTAGGTAGGAGAGGGTCCTTATTTTAAAGAGCTACATTTAAAGGTAAAGGGTCATGGTGTCTGTCCATTTTTAAATAGTTCGTCTCCATCGACCAAATGTGAGATGTTTATGTGAGAAAAAACTCCCATAAAAATGGCAAAATGTCAACAATGTTGGATGGAAGGGCAGTGTGTATGGATGTGTGTTATGCTATTTTTTTCAACCGTTTCCCAAGTATGAAAATGTTTATAAAAAATAAGTTGGAGGAAAGGAAATGGCTTTGCTTAACTCCTCCTCACAATCTGAGTCAGCAAAGCATCCATATTTGTTGGATGAAGGCTTTGCTATATTTTGAATGACTCTATATAGGAAGGTCCATGAATTGTAAATCAAAAGTATTTAAATATAACCCAAAGGCATTTGGTAATGAGCAATGTACAGATCAATGAAAATTTAAACAAGGATTCACATACTCAAGTCAAAAAGGTTTGTGTTTGGTTGGTGTTGACCAACTGACCGACTGAACTTGGGTTATTCTCTACACGTTGGCTTTAATATGTTTCTAACCTGGCTGTCAGCCCTATTATGGTGCCTCTGTTTTTCTATCTGGGAAAATGAAATAATGACATTTTGCACCCTGCTTTCTATTATCATGGATCTTCAAATACGAAGATGAATACCAGGAAGCTTTGGAATGCAAAAATCATTTGGAATGCAAAAATACGTTGAATCAGAATTATCTGAAGAATTTTTACACTTGAAGAAATCTGTGGTTTGGGGAGTTGCTTTTTTAAGTCAGGCATGACTGTTTCATTATTATTTCTATGTCTTGGCTTATCAGCAACAATAATTGAGCAGCACATTAATACACTCCTAGAATGACTGACTCAGAGATGTTAAGGATAGAAGGTCAAAAAGAGGTCATCTAGGAGTTCCCATTGTGGCTCAGTGGTTAACGAATCCGACTAGGAACCATGAGGCTGCAGTTTCAATCCCAGGCCTCAGGTTAAAGATCCGGCGTTGCCATGAGCTGTGGTGTAGGTCACAGACGCAGCTCGGATCCCGCATTGCTGTGGCTCTGGCACAGGCCCACAGCTGCAGCTCCAATTAGACCCCTAGCCTGGGAACCTTCATATGCCACGGGTGCAGCCCTAGGAAAAGACCAAAAAAAGACAAAAAAAAAAGAGAGAGATCACCTAGTCAGTTCTTTGCATTTAGATATAATCACACCCAAACTGATACAATTGTGAGATATTGTTATATTATTGGGGCCTTTTTTTTTTTTTAAGACATGAGTCTTTATATCTCTTCCTTGCTCTAAGTTGAAATGCTTTCTGCGAAAATGTAGACAGACTTAAGATTTTGAGTTAGGATCAGGAAATGGCAAAAATCATGAAAAATCTCCATTTTCCACATCAGCTTGTTTGTAAGAAAAATTAAGTAGCGCCTGGCACATTGGGCAGGTGTGGCTAATCAGCCAAAGAACTCAAGCTCACACGGGGGAGGGAGACCCTGTGCTCCCACACTCTGTCTGCTCACTTCCATCCAAAGCAGCTGCAAATTAGAACCAGGGTGAAGTTAGCAGGCTCCAGGCAGCTTTGCCCTCTGCAGATCAGAAGTCAACCCTCAGAATAGCCTGGAGCTTGTCAACAATGCCAGTTCAAAAGTGACCTCTCCAGGGATTCTGAATTCACAGGCCTGGGGTGTGACCTGGAATCTTGGTCTTTAATAGGCTCAGAAGGTGAATCCAGGCCAGGCACTCCTTGGCTCCCAATTTGGGAACCTCTGCCCCATTTCTCTTTGAAGCAGCGGGAGAGAGATTTTCTGTCTTCCCACTGGTCTGCCCTCCAGCAACTGCACCTTCTCAGCATTTTTTTTTTTTTTTTTGGTATTTTAGGGCCACACCTGCGGCATATGGAGGTTCCCAGGCTAGGGGTTGAATTGGAGCTACAGCTGCTGACCTACACCACAGCCACAACACCAGATTTGAACCTTGTCTGCAACCTATACCACAGCTCATGGCAACGCCAGAGCCTTAACCCACCGAGTGAGGCCAGGGATCAAACCTGCAACCTCATGGTTCCTAGTCGGATTCGTTTCCCCTGCACCACGACAGGAACTCCTGCACCTTCTCGGCCTTTAAATCGCATGTTTGACAACAGTGGAGAACAAGCTCTCACTTCCCAGGTATCCGCTCACACCCAGACAGGAAGCTAGACTTAGGGACCAATAGCTTGTCCACGGATGACTTCCTTGTTGCCCTTTAGACATTGCATCATCGATGGCAAAGCCCAGGCCATCATATGGTGACAGGTTAATGAACTGCCTGAGTGTAAGTTGCATGTGGTTAATGGTTCATTGGCTCATATTTGTCAGATGAAGTATTTGTATTTTTTGAACAGGTCTACATGGAAAACTCAATGGATTATAAATCAAAAGTGTTTAAGTATAATCCAAAAGTATTTGATAATGATCAATGCACAGATTATTGAAAATTTGAAGGAACACTCACACTCTGAAGCAAAAAGTTTTGAATAGAATTTAAAATATAAATTCTTGGGAGTCCCATTGCGGCACAGTGAGAACAAATCTGACTAGTATCTATGAGGATATGACATCAATCCCTGGCCTCGCTCAGTGGGTTGGGGATCCCATGTTGCCACAAGCTGTGGTGTAGGTCACAAATTCAACTTGGATCCTGCATTGTTGTGGGTGTGGTGTAGGCCAGCAGCTTCAGCTCCAATTCAACCTCTAGCCTGGGGAACTTCCATATGCCGAGGGTGTGGCCCTAAAAAGCAAAAAAAAAAAAAAAAAAAAAAATTCTTAACCAATTTAGCATATTTGAAGCCAATGTGGAAATATTTAACAGATAAGATGGGGGTATTAAAAGACAATTTTTGAGAGAGTTCTCACTGTGGTACAGTGGGTTAAGAATCTGACAGCAGCAATTTGGGTCACTGAGGAGGCTCAGGTTCAATACTCCACTGACTGGGTTAAAGGATCTGACACTGCTGCACCTGCAGCATAGATTCAGTTCTTGGCCTGGGAACATCCATATGCCAAGGGTATGGCCGTTAAAAAAAAAGACTACTTTTGAAAAGGCAGCAAGTCCTCTTTCCTAAAATTTAGGAAGAGGATCCCTTGTATTAAGGATCTCCTAGCCACCTAGATACACAGAAATATGAGATTTTCACATCCCCTGATCTTCGGTGAACACCCCTTTTGGTCAGCAAGGATTTGGTAACAAGTTGGCACTTTATTTCTCAATGTGCTTAATAAGAGTCTGCATATGAATAGAACATATTCATATGAATAGAACATAATGCCCTTGTGCATTGCCCTGAATTCTCCATTTACATTCCATCTCATAGGATAGTTTAGTACCTAGGATCGTACAGTGCAATACGTATAGACAGCATAGCATTTCCAATGAATTGAAAGGCTAAATTGTATGTGGCTGAATTTTCACTGGGCCAGGGCACTGATAGATACAGGAGTTTTTTATTCTAGAAATTTGCTCTTGCCTGCTCACAGGCCATAGAGACATTTTCCCTAAACACATTCAGTAATGAGTGATACTTTATATGTGCCTAGAACCATACAGTTTCCAAACAACTTTCATAAAACATTATCTTGGGAGTTCCCGTCATGGCTCAGTGGTTAACAATCCGACTAGGAACCATGGGGTTGCGGGTTCAATCCCTGGCCTTGCTCAGTGGGTTGGGGATCCAGCGTTGCCATGAGCTGTGGTGTAGGTTGTAGATGTGGCTCGGATCCCGCGTTGCTGTGGCTCTGGAGTAGGCTGGCAGCTACGGCTCTGATTCAACCCCTAGCCTGGGAACCTCCACATGCCGCAAGAGCGGCCCAAGAAATGGCAAAAAGACAAAAAAAAAAAAAACATTATCTTATGTGACCCTTACAATAACCCTGAGAGGAGGTGGAGTGAGGCTTCTGTTTTACATTTTTTTTTACAGATAAGGAAACTGAGACCCAACTTAACCAGCAGGGTTGGCCCAAAGAACCCAAGTCTTCCTAGTCTTTGTCCAAAGACATTCTGGGATCCTTTGTGGGAGAAGTGAGACTATTCTAAAATAGATCCTCCTCCTTTTGCACAAGCATCTCCCTTTTCTCCAGGCAAGCTCCCTCCCCCTGCGCTCATCCAACCAGCAGCCTGGCCTCCAGGAAATGAATGAAACGTCTCTTGCCTTCTCCTGGGACTTCCGCTCCTTCCGCTCCTGCACGGTGGTCAGGTAGTTGACGGCCGCGTACTCCAGCACCGAGAGGAACACGAACACGAAGCTGACCCAGAGGTAGATGTCCACGGCCTTGATGTAGGACACGCGGGGCATGGAGGCGTTCACGCCCGTGATGATGGTGGACATGGTCAGCACCGTGGTGATCCCTGCAACATCCAGCTTTAGGTCAGCCGCTGACATCAAGGCTACAAAACAGCCCCCACGTTTCACGAAGTCATATTCTCTCCCTCTTAAATCTAACAAGAAGGGCCTGGGGCATGTTTCCACCTCTTGGGGCCGAGCATCCCCCCACCTCAGCCATGCCTCCCACACTCGCTGCCTGTCCCCTTTGACGTTGAGCCCCTTGGTGCTTGGGTTCCTGTGATGTGGCTGCCAAGATCAGGGGTGCTTCCCAAAGGATCAGCTCAGGTGTGGAAATTAAAGCAGGGGCTGTGTAAATTAACTGTGCATCACTTGAAAAAGGAAAAATTAAAAAAAATTAAATAGGCGTTCCCATTGTGGCTCAGTGGTTTATGAACCCAACAAGTATCCACGAGGATGCAGGTTCGATCCCTGGCCTCACTCAGTGGATTAAGGATCCGGTGTTGCCACGAGCTGTGGTGTAGGTCACAGACTTATCTTGGATCTGGCGTTGCTATGACTGTGGCTGTGGTGTAGGCCAGCGGCTACAGCTCCTATTCAGCCCCTAGCCTGGGAACCTCCATATGCCCCAGGTGTGGCCCTAAATAGAAAAAAAGAATAAATAAAAGAGGCAAAACAAAACCAAAAACAAACAAACAAACAAACCAAAAAAAAAAACAGTTGCTATGCTTCAAGGAATGAATGTACCATCCCTCACCTAAGTCCAGGAAGACTGGAAATTCCTGGAAACCTATCCTGCCAGTTTCTTATTCCCTAAGACTTGCTGGTTAAATGCTCATGTTTCTCAGGGCCCATCCTGATTTTGCCCAAAGGGACAATGATGGGTTGCAAATGTTCACTCTGGAATTTCAGGGCATCTGCAAAGCACTAAACCACAACTCCAGGGGGTTCATCCCTCTCCTTCCCAGAAATCACAAAATATGGGCCCTACCCCCAAACTCTCAGCCTGTCTATTACATAAGGCCAACAAACCAAGTGTTTGTCTTGACACAGTAAGTTTGGTCATCAGTCAAACTGACTTATTTATCAACATGCTGAGTTTTGACATTGCTGATGGTGGGAGTCTACTCTGAAAATAGGCACCATCTCTCTGAAATAACTCAGGTAAAGCTGAGGTGGTTTGAGCTCCCTGTCGTTTCCACGGTGTGGTCTGGGGAACCAAGGGCAGAGTGCTAATGGAAGGCAAGAAACAGGAGGAAGGTTTGCTCCTTCTGACTCTGGCAGCCCATTGGTTAAGAGCCCTGAGTGATGTTTTTACATCTTCTTTACACAGTGATGGGTTGAAAGAAAATAACCACCCTGCCACACCATAGTAAATGCTTTTTTTACCCAGCGAGACTCTGGCAGGCACAGCTCTGCGGTCGATCCAGAAGGACACCCAGGACAGCATGACCATCAGGGTGGCAGGAAAGTAGGTTTGGAGCAAGAAGAAGAAGATGTGGCGACGCAACGTGAAGTTGATGTACAGACGGTTGTACCAGCCTGGGGGACACAGAGAAACCAGTGAGCATCCATTGCAAATACAAACTCCATCCCGGGGAGCCCTTCCTTCCCTGTCATTGCTCACATCTTCAGCAGAAAGTTAAAAGTTAATGATCCATTTGCTTAATATAATACATATTCTTTCTAAAATCTAAGCCCTCTCTCCCATAAACAAGTACCTTGCCGATACCTAGTATATTAGTACATTCACTCTTTTATTTATTCTCTTTAATTGTTTGCCTTTTTTTTTTTTTGCTTTTTATTTACTTTTTAAATTTTTTGTCTTTTTAGGGCCCCAGCCACAGTATATGAAGGTTCCAAGGCTAGGGGTTGAACTGGAGCTGCAGCTGCCAGCCTATGCCACAGCCACAACACCAGATCCAAGCCAAATTTGTGAGCCATGCTGCAACTTGCAGCAACGCTGAATCCTTAACCCATTGAGCAAGACCAGGGATCGAACCTCCATCCTCATGGATACTAGTTGGGTTCATTGCCACTGAGCCACAATGGGAACTCCCTCTTTGTTATTATCTTATCTAACTTTGCTTCACAGTATTTTGAGGAAAGGTAGAAATAAACAGAGATCTAGGTTTAGTTGTTTGGTATTTGTTACTTGCAAACCACAATCATTTTCCTAAGTGACTCCCTGCTTAGGAGCCTAAGAATTTGGGCTGGTTCTATTTTGTTGAGGCTGAGGCAGGAGCCAGCAGAGCTGGGCCCTTGTCACTGTCCCCTTTATCGTGAGATGGGTCAGCTCAGTCACCTCCACATCCTTCACAAGAAAAAATAGGCCCTTCAATGATTCTAAAGTCTGACATCCTTCTACTCCTGACACTCCATCCACCTTGTGGAAGCTACCCCATCCACCTTGTACAAGTCATTGACCATTTACTCATTTCTCAGGGGAAAAAAAGATGGTATAGTGTCTATTTCATGCTGGCAAGTGGAGAATCGTGATTAATAGTTGTAAAAAAGGAATGAAATGGTAAGGTTTCAAATGATCCACAAGCCCAACCATTGGGATCGAAGCAGGTGTGCATAAAAAAATCCTCTGTAAAACATATAGATTCCTGGGCTTCACCCCCCTGAGGTTCTAACTCTGTAGCCTGGAGTGGGGCCCAGAAATCTGCTTGTCCAACACCCTCTGCAGGTGGGGGGGATGCAGGTGGACCTCAAGCTGCTCCCAGAAAAATACTGCTGAGGGACAAAGATGACAAAGACCATCTGGCTGGAATGGAAAGTTAGCATTGAGTCAGGAAAGGGACGGACTGGGTCATAGGGAAAGGCTGGAACAATAGGTTGGGTCCAGACAAGCTTGACACAGGATACCATGCAGGTTTCTGGGTTGTTTAAAAGAGACAGGAGCTTTTAGTGGCGTGGATAAATAGAAAGTCATCTTTGAATGTGACACAAACTACTAATCATTTACTCATCCCACAGCCTTTGTTCAATTACATCAGCTTCACTTTCCCTACTTAAATTTGAACCCATGAGGGAAATCACTGTTCCTTAGGTTTGCACAGCATCTTTCTCAAAGGGCCAATAACTCTGTTCTTTAAGGACTATTCCATTATCCTTTCCTTCTGTCTAAGAAAATCAGGGAGAGTTGCCTTGGAAACACTAGGAGGGAAGCAGGAACTTTGAAAATGTACACTCGGGTTCCAAGAAGATCAGTCTTGGGTGACAGCACAGTCCCTCTCCCAGCAGGAAGGTAAACCTGCTTGTTGGTACATAGTAAATACTGGGAGCGGAAGACGAGTTTTATTTATTTTTTTATTTGTGTTTTTGTTTGTTTGTTTGTTTGTTTGTTTGTTTGTTTAGGGCTGCACCCATGGCGTATGGAAGTTCCCAGGCAGCTTTGATCCCTGGCCTTGCTCAGTGGGTTAAGGATCCAGTGTTGCCATGAGCTGTGGTGTAGGTAGCAGATGCAACCCAGATCTTGCATGGCTGTGGCTGTGGCATAGGTGGGCAGCTACAGCTCAGATTCGTCCCCTAGCCTAGGAACATCCATGTGCTACAGGTGCAGCCCTTAAAAAAAAAAAAAAAAAAAAAAAAAAAACCTGGGGATCATATCTACACCATAGATTTGTTGGGTAAAAATTAATTCATATAAGGCACACAAAACAATGGCGCATTGTAAAAATTATATAGGAAACTCTTAAAAATGATTTTAGAAAGAGAATCGACAGGAATTTGCCAAACAGATGAGAAAAGAACGTTGTGTGGCAATAGACATTAGAGTGAAAGAGAAGAGAGGGATGAGGATGGGCAGTGTGGGCGTAAAGGGACACAAGCATGAGCTATGCTGTTCTGAGCCAACGCCACCTTGGCTGGGGCTCCCCCTTCTCCAGTGTTTGATGTTGAGGACAGAGGGTGGGAGTCAGGAGGCAACCTGGGAGCTGGTGGCCATGCAGAGGCAGGCGGTCGCTAACTCCCGCTCCCTGTGAATGTGACCTTATTGAGCAGTAGGGTTTTTGTACATATGATCAAGTGAGATGCGATCATATTGCATTAGGGTGAGCCATAATCCAGTGACCGGTGTCCCTAGAGAAGAGGGATATTTAGACACCGACGCACAGAGGCACAACACCACGGGAAGACCAGAGACACAGGGAGAATGCAACGTGACAATGGAGGCAGGGGTTGGTGGGTGTCCCAACCATCAGGAACTAGGAAGAGACAAGGAAGGACTTCTCCCCAGACTCTTCAGAAGGAGCGTGGCACTCAGACTTCCAGCCCAGCACTGCGAGGACCAAGCATCCATGGTTTCAAGCACCCCATCAGTGGTACTTTGTTAGAACAACTTTAGGAAACTAATACAACTGCTAATGGTGAGATTAGAGAAAAGATGACAGATGGATCCTCTCAAAACTTCAAACACAGCCCCAGGATCCAAGAAGAGGTTATCCTACTCACAGGAAAGGAATCTATAACTCTGAATATAGGTAATAAATACATTTTCTCAGAAAACTATCCAACCATATTTTTAAGTCAAACGAATCAGGTGGCGGAATAGCATGTCAAATCTGACCCCACTTTTGTAAAATTACATAATTTTTTGGAGGGGGGGAAATTCTGAAATATTTTTCTTTTCTTTCTTATTTTTTCTTTTGTTGGTAAAATTACATAATTAAAGCAAGATGTCTGCAAGGGTGTTAGCTGAATCATTCCAGCCCTGGAATTTCATAGGGCAGTAACTTTTAAAATCCCTAACTTTCAGTGCTGTTTTTGTTTTGTTGGACTACATATTATCAGACTAATTAAAAATTCTTTGCATTGGAAAGGGAAAAGGTTGAGGCTGGAGAAGAATTCTTTTTTTTTTCTTTTGTCTTTTTGCCATTTTCTTGGGCTGCTCCCACGGCATATGGAGGTTGCCAGGCTAGGGGTCTAATCAGAGCCGTAGCCACTGGCCTACGCCGAGAGCCACAGCAACTCGGGATCCAAGCCGCGTCTGCGACCTACACCACAGCTCACAGCAATGCCGGATCCTTAACCCACTGAGCAAGGCCAGAACCCGCCACCTCATGGTTCCTAGTCGGATTCGTTAACCACTGAGCCACGATGGGAACTCCTGGAGAAGAATTCTAATGTGCTCTCTTCCACATTTGAATCCAACTGCAGCAAAAGTGAGCTACCAGTGCTGCTGTAGAAGGCCAGCCTGGAAGTGGTGTGGAATTTCTGAATCAGAAACTGAGACAGGGAGATCTCCTCATCTGTCTTCAGGGATTCGTCCCCGTTCTTCCAATACAGCATCAGGTCTTCATCTGTATATGCATCTTTGAGGAAAGGAAAAGAAGTTAATTTGACCCTTTTCTTCAGAGGGAGGGTGGGGCAACCAGGCAATCCTACACCAGCCTGGGAATAAACAGGTCTTATCACAGAGGAGCAGTTCTTAAATCTCACAGTTACTACAATGGCACAAAAGAGGGAATAAGGCAAAGATTTGTTTTTAGGAATATGGATACGTACAGCTTTCTAGCTCCAACGAACAGGTCTGGGAGTCCAGGGGAAAGTGGCTGAAATCCATGTTGCACATGGCAGTGACTGTAATCCTGGAACCCAAACAAATGCATTGGCTGGTTCAGTATTATTGGCTCATATGCCAGCCCAGAGACAGAAGAACACAGATACACCAAGCTGCCTCCTCACGTCTTCTTCAGGAGTTTGGAAACCCGGGACTCTAAGTTAAGGTTTAGAGGGTTGTTTTTTTTTGTTGTTTTGTTTTTCATCTTTTTTTTTTTTTTCTTGGTCTTTTTAGGGCCACACCCATGCCATATGGAGGTTTCCAGGCTAGGGGTCAAATCAGAGCTATGGCTGCCAGTCTACACCACAGCCACAGTAACACGGGATCCAAGCTGCATCAGAGAACTTCACCACAGATCGTGGCAACACGGGATCCTTAACCCCCTGAGCGATGCCAGGGATCAAACCTGTGTCCTCACGGTTGCTAGTCAGATTCGTTTCCACTGAGCCATGATAGGAACTCCTCTTTTCATCTTTTTAGATCCGCACTTGCAGCATATGGAATTTCCCAGACTAGGGGTCAAATTGGAGTTGTAGCTGCTGGCCTACACCACAGTCACAGGAACATCAGATCCTTAACCCACTGAGTGAGGCCAGGGATGGAACCCGCATGGATACTAGTTGGTTTCATTACCGCTGAGCTGCAACAGGAACTCCCAAAATATATTTTTCTAACTCTTCTGTCTGTGGGGAAATTGTTTCAAAGATATTGCACTATAGCTTTGTAATTTTTTTCTGGCCACACCTGAGGCAAGTGGAAGTTCCTGGGCCAGGGATCGAACCCATGGCAATACAGGGTCCGAACAACATCTTTGACCTACGTAGCAGCTTGAGGCCAGGGGTAGAACCCCCATACTCATGGAGACTATGTTGGGTTCTTACCCTGCTGAGCCACAACAGGAACTCCCTTTAAAAAAAAAAAAATAGAAGGGGGTTTCAGTTGTGGTTTTGAAACCAAGAGTGGACAAGCTAATTCATTCAGCAAGTACTGTTTTCTCATGTACTGTGAAAAGCACAGTTCAGCTCTGACAATACAGTGGGAAATCAGTCAAACTATCCCTGGCATTGTCCACACATATGAGCATGGCATTGGACCCAGAAGCCATGACCCTATGGACAGTTACCTCATGCTGTACAGCACCTGCCCATCCGGGAACACCCTCAGCATGATGTTGTCTGTGGTGGTGTCATGGATAAAGGATCTCTTGGAGTGAACAAAGAAGACATCGGGGACCCAGATCTTCTTCACCAGCCGGCCATCAAAGGTCATGCTCTTGTTGCTGGTGCTGGGGAAGGACAGCCGCTCATCCTTCCAGTAGTGCCGCAGGTACAGGGTCATGGTGAAGTCCTGTGGGAGGGGGGAGCCGGGATGAGACCAGACCAAAGTGACTCTCTTGCTTTTCTTTTCTTTTTTTCTTTTTTACAGCTGCATCTGTGGCATATGGAAGTTCCCAGGCTAGGGGTCAAATTGAAGCTACAGCTGAGGCCCATGCCATAGCCACGGCAGCATGGGGTCCAAGCCATATATGTAGCACTGCGGCAACACCAGACCCTTAACCCACTGATCAAGGCCAGGGATGGAACCCTCATCCTCAGAGAGACATCATCATGTCCTTAACTTACTGAGCCACAATGGGAACTCCAGAGATGGCTTTCAAAGCTCCTTTTCTGACGGTTAACCTTCTACCCACCCCTGGGAGGGACACCTCAGGCTCAGCCTCCAAAGTCAGAGGTGACAATTTTGCAGCCCTGTGGGATGTCACCAGAGGCAATGGCATTGGTGACTTAAGAAAGAGATTGCCTCGGAGTTCCTGTCGTGGCGCAGTGGTTAACAAATCCGACTAGGAACACTGAGGTTGCGGGTTGGATCCCTGGCCTTGCTCAGTGGGTTAAGGATCCGGCGTTGCCGGCGTTGCAGACGTGGCTCAGATCCCGCATTGCTGTGGCTCTGGTGTAGGCCGGCAGCTACAGTTCTGATTTGACCCCTAGCCTGGGAACCTCCATATGCTATGAGAGCAGCCCAGGAAATGGCGAAAGAAAGAAAGAGAGGGAGGGAGAGAGAGAGAGGGAGGGAGGGAGGGAGGGAGGGAGAGGGAGAGAGAGAGAGAGAAAGAGAGAGAGAGAAGAAAGAAAAGAAAGAAAGAAAGAAAGAAAGAAAGAAAGAAAGAAAGAAAGAAAGAAAGAAAGAAAGAAAGAAAGAAAGAAAGAAAGAAAGAAAGAAAGAAAGAAAGAAAGAAAGAAAGAAAGAAAGAAAGAAAGAAAGAAAGAAAGAAAGAAAGAGAAAGAAAGAGAAAGAGGCTCACTTTCATGCCTTGTGGGGTTGGAGCCCAGGAGATGGCACAGCCCATGCTTTAGGCTTTGCGAATGAAAACACCAGCTAAAATGCCCATCGCCAGACCTGGGGCCAACTTCCCCAAAGCCCCGCTCTCTCTCACACCTAGATCTTGGCACACACGGCTCATTACTTATTGGCTAACCTTCAATTCAACTTAGACACTTGCAGAAACCCAGACAGCCAGGTGTCCCATTTAGGTTTCTACCATTAGACTTATAAGACCTTCGAAGCAGAACTGTGTCCTGCCCACCACTGATTCTCTAGACTCTAGTTACTGCCTGGCAAGACACAATAGTGGCTACTCAATAAATATTTGCAGGATGGACCAATGGGGGGAATGAATCGATGAGAAGATGGGCAGCTGCATACCTAGTGTAATTTCAGCCTGAAAGCTTATCCTGTTAAAAGTTTCTCCTCATCTGCGTAGTTGATGCCTTAAACCAACAGTGTAGACTTTACCCCCTAGCCAGAGCTAACACTTGAGTGCAAACAACTACTGAGAAGAGCCTTGTCTGGGAGCAGGTGGAGGAAGGCTGGAAAGATGTAGTGGGCTCACTTCTGCTCTATGGACCACACCCAAACCTCTCATGGCTGTGCTGCAGGGCCCACCAGCCCACCTCTTCAGGCCCTCTCTTCCCCTTTCAGTTTGC
This sequence comes from Phacochoerus africanus, assembly GCF_016906955.1. Taxonomy (NCBI): domain Eukaryota; kingdom Metazoa; phylum Chordata; class Mammalia; order Artiodactyla; family Suidae; genus Phacochoerus; species Phacochoerus africanus. Next base: position 57,233,629 of record NC_062545.1, read on the forward strand.
AAACTCTGTTTCTTCTGCCTCAGAGACCTCCTACACACTCTTGCTGGGCCCTCCCCATGGCTGTCAGGTCTCAGCTGAAATGAGGCTTCTTCAAAGAGGCTCCCGATCCTCCTGGGCACTGCCAAAGAGTAGACAGGGGAGCCGTGTTCCCAGCAGCCACTGGCGATCAGAAACCTACAGAATTTCAAGGTGAACGTGTCCACCTCCTGTGCTCCTCTAAGTGTGTTTCGTCTGACCACTCACATCCCTGGGAGTCGTGTGTTCAAAATGAAAAGTGCTGGACTTCTCCCAGAGACCATAGGACCTGGGATCTGCATTTAATCAACTCCCCAAGATATTTTTACCCATCAATCCAGAGAAGCCCTGCTCTAGATTTTACTGCCCCAGGGCTAACCTCCAAGCCGCAGCTGTAGCCCCTCTAGCTCTGGCTCCACACCCAGGCACAGCTGGCACCTGTGTGGCCCCACCCCCCGCAGGCTCTCAGAGGACCTCAGCCACACCATTTTGTCCTAGAGCTCCCGCCAGAGGCTCACATACCATGTCCACCTCTGAGATGCTGTCCAGGCTCTCTACCTGCACGTCCACACCCACTGGGATGGCAGGGCCTGCAGAAGGTCAAAGACAGCTGGTTAAGGTGCATTCCTCTCTAGCACTGGACCCGGAGGCAGCCGAACACCCTTCCCCTGGGGAGCTGAGTGGAGCAGAAGTGAAGTGGTGGTTCGAATCCCATGAGGGTTCTCTTGCTGCTTCCTGGCTTTGGGGAGCCCAAGCTTTCTCCACGAGGGCAGGGGCTGTGTCTACCTTAGGTGCTTTTCGTGGGCCAAAGTGGGTGTTTAACCCATGCTTGTTGCATGAGTGGATGACTATATCATTACTTCCTACATCCCAGGGCTGCCTCTGCAGGATAAAGGAACTAATGTTACTCCAGTGTTGGAGTGGAGACCCTGGTGATTTGTCCTCCTGTGACATCTAGAAAGGACAGAGGAGTTCCCACTGTGGCACAGTGGGGTAATGATCCGTCTTATCTCTGTGCGAGTGCAGGTTTGATCCCTAGCCCAGAGAAGCAGGTTAAGGATTCAGTGTTGCTGCAGCTGTGGCATAGGTCACAGCTCTGGCTCAGATTCCATGCCTGGCCTGGGAACTTCTATATGCTGCAGAGCAGTGGAAAAAATTAAAAATACGTAAAAATAAATAGAAAGGACAGAAACAGCCTCTATGCAGGTTTGGGGCACTTGCATGCCCAGGGCTGTATTCATTCATCGTTTGAATGGTACCTAAGACCGCCTAACAGATAGCTGGGGTCCTGCCTGCTAGAAGACTTCAACCTGGGTGGACAAGGTCTTCTCTGTACACAGTTAGATCACAGTGAAAGACAACACTGGATGAGATTTTGAAATCCTTTCAGGACATGTCCATTGAGAAGTATCAAAATACATATAGCACAGAAGCTCAGTGCTCAATTTTATCTGGCCTGTGACAGGATTTCTAATACTATGTTCATCTGTGGGTTCCTGTTCTCTTTCTTGGGCTGGGTGATGGTGACACCAATAAATTTACTTTGTGAACCTAGTGGGCTGTGAACTTATACAGTTGACCCTTGAACAACATAGGTTTGAACTGTGAGGGTCCATTGATATGTGGGTTTTTTTCAATACATGTATTGGAAAAAATTTTGGAGATCTGCAACAATTTGAAAAAACTCACGGATGAACCACACAGCCTAGAAATGCTAACAAATTAAGAAAGTTAGATACTGCATGAATGCATAAAATATAGGTATAGATACTAGTCTATCATTACATAGGCATAGTGTGAGTAATATTTACTATAAAACTAATAATTTTTTTTTTTTTTTTTTGCTATTTCTTGGGCCGCTCCCGCGGCATATGGAGGTTCCCAGGCTAGGGGTCGAATCAGAGCTGTAGCCACTGGCCTACACCAGAGCCACAGCAACGCGGGATCCGAGCCGTGTCGGCAATCTACACCACAGCTCATGGCAACGCCGGATCATTAACCCACTGAGCAAGGGCAGGGACTGAACCCGCAACCTCATGGTTCCTAGTCGGATTCGTTAACCACTGCGCCACGACGGGAACTCCTAATAATGTATTTTATTTTCTTACTGCCTTATAACTTTGCTTTCAAAGAATTACATTACCATACAGGATGCCTCTCTCTCTCATAACTGGAGAAACTGCCTATCAGACTGTCATCACCGGTAAATGGGTTTTTTTTAAATGGAACATTGTTTCTAATGCTGTAGCATGAAATGACTGTGAAACCGCATGCAATAAAAATTTTATGATTCATTCATTAGTGTATAGGTTAGGTTACCCTGAAGCAGTCATATTGCTGCTTTCTCATTATACCTGTAAATAAATATGAATTTTTTTCATCTTTTGATTTTCAGTGTCTAGTAATATGTATAGCATATACAGTGTTTTGTAGCAAATAAGACAACATTGACATAGGTAACGATAAATGATTCCTCTTGTAAAAAGATAATGTAAACTTACAGTATTAATACGGTACAGTTCCATAAATGTATTTTCTCTTCCTTACAGTTTTACTTAATAACATTTTCTTTGCACTAGCTTTATTATAAAATCACAGTGTATAATATATTTGGCATACAAAATATATATTTATCAACAGTGTATCAGGAAGGTTTCTGGTCAATAGTAGGCTATTAGTAACTAAGTTTGGGGGGAGTCAGAAGTTATGTGCAGATTTGTGACTGCATGTGGGCTGTCTGCACCCCTCACTCTTCCATTTTTCAAGGATAACCTGTATTTTTTTTTCAATTTCTGTATGTATGTTACGCTTCCATAACATTTTTTTAGATTTTTTTTTTTTTTTTTGCTTTTGGGGCCGCACCCACAGCATATGGAGGTTCCCAGGCTAGGGGTCAAATCAGAGCTACAGCTGCCTGCCTACGCCACAGCCACAGCAACACCAGATCTGAACCAAGTCTGCAACCTATACCATAGCTCACAGCAACGCCGGATCCTTAACCCATTGAGCAATGCCAGGGATCAAACCCATAACTTCATGGTTCCTAGTCAGATTGATTCATTTCCGCTGGGCCATGGCGGGAACTCCTAGATCTTAATATTAAAAAAGGGGGAGTTCCCGTCGTGGTGCTGTGGTTAACGAATCCGACTAGGAACCATGAGGTGGCGGGTTCGATCCCTGGGCCCTTGCTCAGTGGGTTAAGGATCCGGCGTTGCCATGAGCTGTGGTGTAGGCTGCAGACACGGCTCGGATCCCGTGTTGCTGTGGCTCAGGCATAGGCTGGCAGCTATAGCTCCGATTCGACCCCTAGCCTGGGAACCTCCATATGCCGCGGGAGCAGCCCAAGAAATGGCAGAAAGACAAAATATATATATATATATATTAAAAAGAAACAAAACTTAAGAATGGGGAAAACCAAAAACGTGTGTCTGTCAAGCATATTAATGAATGCTCTTCCACTCACAGGCAAAAATGTCCCTGACAGGCTTCCCACTGTGGCACAATGGGTTAAGGATCTGACAGCAGGGAGTTCCCGTTGTGGGGCAGCAGAAAGAAATCCAACTAGTAACCATGAGATTGCAGGTTCCGATCCCCGGCCTCCCCCCTGGGTTGGGTACCCGCTGTGCTGTAGGTCACAGACACTCGACCTGCTTGGATCCCACATTGCTGTGGCTGTGGTGTAGGCCGGCGGCTGTAGTTCCAACTGGACCCCTAGCCTGGGAACCTCCATATTCCGCAGGTGCGGCCCTATAAAGAAAAAAAAAAAAAAAAAAAGAATCCAACTGCAGCAGCTTGAGTCACACAGAGGCACAAGTTTGACCCCTGGCCAGGTGGCCTGGCGCAGTGGTTAAAGGATCTGGCGTTGCTGCAGCTGTGGCATAGGTTTCAATCCCTGGCCCAGGAACTTCCATATAGCCATAAAAAAAAAAAAAAAAAATGTCCCTGAGGGAGTCAGGTGTTATCTGGGTAGGATCTTATGAGAGGAAGGAATTCTGAAGGCCAGCTCCCTGCATATGCTGACCCACAGTAGTCAGCTGGGCGAAGCTTGGGGTGGCAGGGGGAGTCTGGGTCTCAGGAATGAGGACTGGGAGGGAACTTTGGCCAAGGGCAGGGAAGGAGGATCAGAGATCCGAACATGATAAAGGAGCTAGAAGCTTCAACCCTCACATCCTGCCCCAAGGAGAGGGCAGGAGGTCCTCATGGAGGCAGACCAGGGACTGGATGGGCTCACTAACTCTCCTCCAACCTCCCCCTGTAGGTTTGCTCATGCTTGCAATCCCACCATGAAATATTTGGGGGTTTTGACTGAACCCAATAGAATGGGTGCATCTTCTTTATTACTCATGGGATTTAGTGGCTATTTTCTGTGTTCTTAAACATGAAAGCGAAGGAGCACAATGCTTTATTTTTACTTTTCCCCCCTCAGGTAAATTGGGTTGTAAGCTGATCTTTATATTTTCCTGTGCCCTCAGGTCAGGGCTTGGAAGAGATCCCTGCTCTCACAGCTGGGGACTCCCCTCACTCCAGGCTCCAGGAAGGCACTGAAATGGCCAGAACCTCTGGTTCTTTGTTAGCTTCAGACAGTAAATCAGCTCAAGGTTGGAGCTCTTCAACTGGCCTCTTAACCCTCATCACCTTTCCCCCTCATTCCCTTTCTCTCAAATGCCACAGGGCCTGCAACATCTCGTCATCCCAAGAGCCAAAGAGCAGAAACAATATAAATCACCCTCTTTTTTTTTTTTTTGTCTTTTTACCATTTTGGGGGGCGATCCTGTGGCATATGGAGGTTCCCAGGCTAGGGGTTGAATCAGAGCTGTAGCCGCCAGCCTACACCACAGCCACAACAACGCCAGATCTGAGCCTTGTCTGTGACCTATACCACAGCTCACAGCAATGCTGGATCCTTAACCCACTGAGGGAGGCCAGGGATCGAACCCGCCACCTCAGTGTTCCTAGTCAGATTCGCTAACCACTGAGCCACGACGGGAACTCCTAAATCACCCTCTTTAGACCGACTTCCCTGTGGTCTGGTTTTCAGATACTGGGCACAGTGTTTGACAGGCAGCTGGTTTGGGCAAAGGACATTTTCTAGATAAAATATATCAGCTTGCTTGGTGCCTGTTACTGTGTTTCTCTGTCCCCAGGGCTTGCCTCGCTCTCCACAGCTCCAGCTGCCCTTTGGAAAAAAATTCGATAACGCCTGTGAGGGTGGCAGCAGGGCTCTGAAGGTACTGCCTACCTCAGGGTGCAGGTCAAGTTCCAGGGATCTTGGGTTGTTGGAAACGACCTGTGTGTTGAGGATTCCCCAGAGCTGCATTCAGGGGCTTGCACCGCAAGCGTCAACAGGACCATCAGCTCTATCCTCCTTGGTCCAAGTGCAATGGAGGTGACCTTTGCCTTTGACAGCTAATGCTCCCAGGCTCTCCTGAACTCTCCATTTTGTGGCCCTTCCCCATTTAAATTTTGAGAAATTCTTCCAACTCCCTGGTCTTTCTCCTTCTTTCATGAACAATTTTACATTTTGAGTAGGATTGAGTCCTATGAGATGTTAGGAAGAAAATAGTCTAGTTAAGCTAACTAGGCATTCATGTCTTGGCCGCTGAACACTGATGTGGGTTTTTCTGCTTTCAGAGAGGGATCTGAGTTCCCTGGTGGCTCCTTGGGTTAAGGACCTAGTGTTGTCACTGCCAGGGCTCAGGTTGCTGCTGTGGTGAAGGTTTGATTCCTGGGCTGGGAACTTCTGCATACCATGGGCATGGCCAAAAATTTTTTTAAAAATTAAAAATAAAAAAATAAAATAGAGAGAGAGATCTGGTCAACCAAATAAAAGACATTGGTGGATTTTCAGCAGTATAGGCAGTGAGGCAGAAAAATTCAAGGCAGCATAAAGGAATTACATGTTTAGCCAAGGGCTTTTCTTGGTTCCCATCTTTCAGCCATTATTTCTCTTCAGCGGTCCTGGAAAGCACGCATTAGAGATGTATCCATTTTTGAAATAAAGATATATGCCATTTCTTCCATACTGACTCTTCAGAATAAATGTGAGATATAATTTTAAGACAAACTAAAACAAAGAGAATTTGCCAACAGGCGTCCTGCCTTAAATGAAGGTGTTTTTGAAGCAGAAGGAGGGTGATCCCGAAAGAAAGCTGGAGAAACAAGGATGATTAAAGACCAGCAAAAATGGTAAATATATGCATGATTCTAAGGGAGCACTGACTATATAAAATAATATTAGCAATGTGTTGTAGTTTGGAAAAAATAAACATATGCAACAAATATAATATTTAAGAAGGGAATATGAGAAAAAGAATGTATAATATATATGTATGTATGACTGGATCACTTTGCTGAACAGCAGAAATTGACAGAATATTGTAAATCAACTATAATTTAATTTAAAAAAAAAAAAAAAAGAAGGGGGGAGTTCCCATTGTGGCTCAGTGGTTAACAAATCCGACTGGGAACCATGAGTTGCGGGTTTGATCCCTGGCCTCCCTCAGTGGGTTAAGGATCCAGGGTTGCCGTGAACTGTGGTGTAGGTCGCAGATGTGGCTTGGATCCGGTGTTGCTGTGGCTCTGGAGTAGGCTGGTGGCTACAGCTCTGATTAGACCCCTAACCTGGGAATCTCCATATGCCAAGGGAGTGGCCCTAGAAGAGGCAAAAAGGCCAAAAAATAAAAAATAAAAATAAAAAAAGAAGGGGGAGGCAGGCCACTTTGCTGTGCAGCAGAACATGGCACAACATTGTAAATCAACTATACTTTAATAAAAGAAAAAAAGAGGGGAGTGGTATAAATGTAGTGAAAGTGTTCTGAGGTCTTTGCACTGTCTGGAGGACAGTAAAAGTAATTAATATACCAGTACAAGTCAAAGATTCTTGTTGTTTTATGGGGAACCACCAAAAAATAGTCAGAACATATATTTTCAAAACTAAAATAGGAAAGCCAAAATAGGAGTAACGAAAAATAATCAATTCAAAAGAAAAAAGGGGGAGTTCCTGTCGTGGCTCAGTGGTTAACAAATCCCACTAGGAACCATGAGGTTGTGGGTTCGAGCTGTGTGGCTCTGGCATAGGCCATCGGCTACAGCTCTGATCAGACCCCTAGCCTGGGAACTTCCATATGCCATAGGTGTGGCCGTAGAAAAGGCAAAAAGAAAAAAAGAAAAAAGAAAAGAAAAGAAAGAAGGGGAGGAGAAAATAAAAAGAACATAAAATAGATTGGACAATGAAAGGACATAGTAGGATGATAGATTTAAAGCCAATATATAAATTATTCAATAAGTATGAATGGACTAAATTAACGAATATGGACTAGTTAATGAATATTTCCAGACCTGATAATTCAGAAATGTTGAAAATTTCTCAAACAGGATCAAGAAACAAAACCCAACTTTATGCTGCTTAAAGATAGACATATTAAAAATATATGATACAGAAAAGATAAGTTACATGAAAAGATGCAAATATATAACATACATTAGTAAAAGAAAGTGTGTGTAGCTATATTATATCAAGCAAAGTAGATTTAAAGGCAGATGAAGTAGAGATGAGGATCATTTAATGATAATAAATTATTCAATTCAATAAAATGCAACAATTCTAAAACTGGGTGTACTTTTTTTTTTTTTTTTTTTGCTTTTTAAGACTACGCTTGTGACATACAGAATTTCCCAGCACTGGGATTGAATTGGAGCTGCAGCAACCAGCCTTTGCCACAGCCACAGCAACTCAGGATCCAAGCCTCGCCTGTGACCTATACCACAGCTCCCAGCAAGGCTAGATCCTTAACCCATGGAGTGAGGCCAGGGATCAAACCTGCATCCTCATGATACGGTCAGATTCATTTCCTCTGCGCCATAACGGGAACTCCAAAAACTGTGTGTACTTAATGATACTGAAATAGCATAAACTAAGCACAAAAATATTTTGAAAATTGGAGTTCTGTGGCACAGCAGGTTAAGGATCCGGTGTTGTTACTACAGCGGTTTAGGTCGCTACTGTGGTGCAGTTTCAGTCCCTGACCCAGGAACTTCCACTTGCCACGGGAGGGGCCAAAAAAAAAAAAAACAAAAAGATATCACAGCAGACCATTAGAGAGGAAATAGAACCTTCACTAAATAATGCTGAGACAATGTATATATGAAAATCATGCAACGTGCTAGACATCTCCAAATGGATTGTACATCCAAAGGTGAGAGGCAAAACAACAAATAGCAGGATAGCAATGTGCTTATTTTCAGGACACAAAAGATCAGCAAATTTACATTAAAATAAGACTACCTGTTGAATCTAATTGTTGGTGTTAGAAGCCAGGATAATGGTTGTCCACAGTGGGGGGAGAGTGACAAGGAGAGAAGATTTCTGGAGTTCTGGAAATACTGTTTCTTGGTCTAGGTGCTGGTTGCATGAATATGTTCACCTTTTGATAACTCACTAAGCTGAACACTTTAATGTGTGTACTTTTCTGTGTACATGTTACAGTTCAATAACAAATTTTCAGCAAATAAATCAAGAACTCTTATTTATCGAAGACACCATAAAGAGAATGAAGAAGAAGCCACAGAGAGGGAGAAGATAGTCAGAAGATATAACTGGCAAAGAATTCATATACAGAATATAAAAATAACTCCTAAGAGTTCCACAAAGAAAAAAATCAGACAATCCAATACAAAAAGGGGCAAGAAAGTGGAACAGGCATTTCCAAAGAAAGAGAAATAAACATTAGACATATGAAAAAGTATTCAGTTACATTAATAGCTTGGTTAGAACTACAATGAGATATTACTACTATGTACTAACAGACTTGGCTTATGTGAAAGAGTAATGACATCAGGTGTTGCTAAGGATATGGAGCAACAGGAACTCTGATACTTTGCCAGTGGTGAGTGTAAATTGCTACAACCACCTTACTAGGCATTAACAGAAGCTATAAAAATCCCACAACCCAGTCTATTGACGGTATAGGAAAAATACCTTATAGTATCTTCATATAATGGGGTATTATAGTTACATGCAATGACATGGATGGATACACACTATGAAATTTTCATCACTGCAGTTTTCATGGCTTGACTCTGCATTTCCTCCATGGCCCTCCCCTTTCCTTGTAGGCTTCTTGCAAAGTCTGAGTTAATTTGAAATACCGATTGAGACGCTTTCCTCTCTTGGTAGGTGTAATTCAACCTTTCAGTTTTAAAATAGGCCTGACTTTTCCCATGGTGAGCACTACCTCCCGAGCAGACATTTAACCATCCACTTGGGATGGGGTGGACGAGGCTGGACTACATCAGGGGTTCACCCTTCCACCAGCAGCATCAGCATCACCTGTCACTTATTAGAGATGCTATCCTTGGGCCCCACCCCAGGCCTCCTAGACCAAAGACTTTGGTGTGGGGCTCAGGAGTCTGCGTTTTCACAAGTCCTGCAGTAATGCTGATCCACAGTCAAATTTGAGGAACACTGGACAGCTGACCTTTAAGGAAACTCTAGGAGTGAGATTTTATCCGATGTCCTGGTTACCATTTTCCTCTTGTTGTCAAAGTCATCCTCCACTAGCCCATTTCCAGCAGCTGTCTCCTTATCCATGCCTTCCTTCCTCCACTGCACCTGCCGAGTTGAGGACTCTTTTCCTAAGCCTCGACTTCCTGACCTCTCTCCCATGACCACCCTCCTTAGTTGAAATCCCCTCCCTCTTCTGTTTCTGTGAGCCAGCTCCTCCCTGGCTCCTTCTCTAAGGTCTTTGGGGCTCTTCTCTTTCCTGCAAACACTCAGCCCCTCCCACAACTAAAAGCTGATGATGACTCTCAGTCTCCCTCCTGGACCCAATCTCTGACCAAACTCCAAGGGAGTTCCCTGGTGGTCTAGCAGTTAAGCGTCCAGTGTTGTCACTGCTGTGGTGCAGGTTCTATCCTGTGATCCAGAACTTGTGCATGCCACAGGCACAGCCAAAAAAAAAAAAAAAAAAAAACAAACAAACTCTGACCCTATTGTTGAAGTCTAAAAGAGGTCTCCACTGGATAGCTAACCAAGTTCTTAAATTTATCATCCCAAGCAGACTAGTCTAGTCAGGGCCCAGCCCTGCTCCACTGCCCCACATCCCATCCTTCAGGTGCATGGTGACTTCATTGGTCACTGGGCTTAGATGGGGTCAGGGAGGGAAGGAGTGAGATTGTCCAGGGGGGATTGTGGAGGAGGGGCTGTTTGAGGAAGAGGGCAAGAAAAGAAGATTAATTTGAGGGGAGGGAGCAAGTAGGAGTGAGACGGAGACCCCTGCCGAGTTGATGATTAACTTCTCTATCCAAAACTTTGTTCCCTTTCTTGTCCTGCTCTTGCTCCCCTCAGGATTGAGGAGTATCCAAGAAAAGTGAGGACTGACACTGAGCAGGACCCTGTGGAGCCCCCTTGGGTATAATGGCTACAACAGCCCCTCCATGTCCCCTGTTTCTTGCTTGTAGAAAAAGGCTTTAGTCTCCTAGGCCTTCCCTGAGTTCCAAAGAGCAGACTCAAGCAGTTACTAGTTAGGGAAGTGAGGGGAATGCAGAAACAAAGGAAAAGGAAAAGCAGTCAAGCAAGAAAAGTAATGATAGCTGAAGCAATAGCTCAGTGAAAAAACGGAATTCTAGTTCCTTCTCAAGGGATTTACATAACAATCTAACCCATATCCGTGAGTTCTTCTGCAGAAACTAAGACCTCCTCTCAAGGGGAAGATGGTGACTACATGCAGACTGGAAGAACCAGAAGGTTGTGCATTAAGATTCCCAAACATCACCCTGTTACCTCACTGCTGACCAATCAGAAAAACTAGCCCACAAGCTGCAAGGCTTACCCCAAATGATGCCATTAAAACCCTTCCCTGGAGTTCTCACTGTAGCACAACGGGATTGTCGACATCTTGGGAGTGCTGGGACACAGGTTTTGATGCCTGGCACAATGGGTTAATGATCCAGCATTGCCACAACTGAGGCTTGGGTTGTGACTGTGGCTTGGATCTGATCCCTGGCCTGGGAACTCCATATGCCTCAGGGTGGCCAAAAATGAAAAAAAAAAAAAAATTAAATAAAAATTAGTAGTTCCTGCTGTGGCACAGTGGAAACGAATCCAACTGAGAACCATGAGGTTGCAGGTTCGATCCCTGGCCTCACTCAGTGGGTTAAGGATCTGGTGTTGCCATGAGCTGTGGTGTAGGTCACAGACACGGCTCAGATCCCATGTTACTGTGGCTGTGGCATAGGCCAGTAGCTACAGCTCCAATTTGACCCCTAGTCTGGGAACTTCCGTATGCCACAGATGTGGCCCTAAAAAGCAAAAAAAAAAAAAAAAAGAATAAGGAGAGATTTGAAGCATGAGAAGGATTCAGTTTAAAATAAATAAATAAACAAATATTGAAAACGCTTCCCTGAAAGCAATCAGAGTGTTTGGGTCTTTTGAGCACAAGCTGCCCGTTTTCCTTGCTAGGCACCCAGCAAATAAAACACTGTACTTCTGGAGTTCCCTGGTGCTCAGTGGGTTGTCTCTGCTGTGGCTCAGGTCATTGCTGTGGTACAGGTTTGATTCCTGGCCTGGGAGCTTCTGCACACCATGGGCATGGCCAAAACAAAACCAAACAAAAATGCTGTACTTTCCTTCACCACATCCCAGGGCCAATAGATTGGCTCTACTGCCAGGTGGGCAAGCAGACCCAAATTCAGTTTGGTAACAGGAGCAGGGTGTGGGTAGCAAGTTAGGTTGTACTCCCCAAGGGAACGGCCAAGGGCACTGAAGAGGAGTCAGAGGGATCTACTCCGAGGAAGAAGGCTGCCAGGGCCCCAGAATGTTCTTTATAATAAACTGGGAACAGTAGGTAAAGGGTTTCCCTGATTCTGTGAGCCTTCGTAGCAAATTATCACAGCTGAGGATGGGGTAGTGGGAACCCCGATTTTGCAGCCAAGTCAGAGAGGAGGGCAGATAACTTGGGACCTGCTACCTGTGAGTGGTGTCTGAAATGGGGGCAGGCTTGTGGGACTGAGCCCTTAAGCTGTGGAGTCTGCACGCGCCACAGATAGTGTTAGAACAGCAGACCCAGGCGGTCTCTGCAGACAACAGAATTGCTTGGAGGGGAAAATCCACACATTAGAGTCAGAAGAGTGGTGAGTAGAACAGATCATAGCAATAGAGGCATATGCTCTGTGTCTAGGAGGCCGGGCCATGTGCTCCCCAGGGCAGGAACCGAGTTTTTATCATGTTTGCATTCAGGACTTGATGCCCCGCCCCTGCCCATGGTCTCTGCAGCATCAGGCTCTGCTTAGCGCTTCCTAGAGGACACCTGATTCCAGCCTAATGCCAACCTGCTGTGGCGGCTACTGATATTACCCCCCTTCTACAGGTGAGAGAGAACCTGAGGACTAGAGAGGTGACAGAGGTCCCCAGCCAGAGGGAGGCACAACCACAAGTTGATTCCAGGGACCCAACTCCAGAGCCCCTATTCTAGCGAATGCATTGTGAGAAACAGAGCATTCTTTTGGCTCAGGGGGTGTGGGGTGTGTGTGTGTGTGGCTTTTTAGGGCCACACCCACAGCACATGGAAGTTCTGGGCCAGGGATCAAATCGGAGCTGCAGCTGCCAGCCACAGCCACAGCAACTAGGAATCTAAGCCATGCCTGTGACCTACCCCCACAGGCCATAGCAATACCAGATCTCACTGAGCAAGGCCAGGGATCAAACCAGCATTGTCCTCATGGACACTAGTCAGATTTGTTATTGCTGAGCCACCGTAGGAATGCCATCGAGCATTCTTAATCAATAAACACAGTTAAGGAGTTCCCGTCATGGCTCAGTGGTTAACGAACCTGACTAGTAACCAAGAGGTTTCAGGTTCGATCCCTGGCCTCACTCAGTGGGTTAAGATCCAGCATTGCTGTGAGCTGTGGTGTAGGTCGCAGACAAGGTTCGGATCCTCTGTTGCTGTGACTGTGGCGTACACTGGTGGCTACAGCTCCGATTGGACCCCTAGCGTGGGAACCTCCATATGCCGTGGGTGCAGCCCTAAAAGGACAAAAAAATAAAATAAGATAATAAACACAGTTAATGTTTCTTGAGCACTCCCTTTATTTTTATTTTTTATTTTTATTTTTTGGCTACCCTGCGGCATATGGAGTTCCTGGACCAGGGATCAGATGCGAGCCACAGTCGTGACCCATGCCACAGCTGTGGCATCACTGGATCCCGAAACCACTGTTGAGGGACTGAACTTGGGTCGCAGTCATCCAGAGATGCTGCTGATCCCCATTAACACAGAGCATTCTGTGGTAACTCCATCTTGAGCACTTCCTATGTGCCAGGCACTGTGCTGAAAACTTCACACGTAATCATCACTTAATCCATAGAACAACTCTCTGAGTACTATTATTACCTTCATAAATATGAGGCAGGTGAGGAACAGAGAGGCTCAGGAACTTGCCCAAGGCCACACAGCTACTGAGGCAGAGCTGAGGTCTGGACCAACCAAGGCAGTATAGCCCCAGAATACTGGTTTTAAAACAAGTCTGTAAATTCTTCAGAACTCTTCCTATCAAAAGTGTAGTTCCTCTCCCCTTGAACCTGTTGAGCCTTGGGGTCAATTCAATGAATAGAATGCACCAAGAGTAGCAATGCTGTGAAACATCCACTTTCTGCTGGTTTCTCTCCAGCTGTCAAGTGGCCAGATTAGAGACCAGAGAGAGAGAGAATGATGAAGATGATGTCTTGATGCCCAAGGAGCCCCAGCTGTACCTGGCCCAGCTTTGGCATGTTTCCAGTGCAGGCACCAGGCATGAGAAAGAACACGTTTTTGTGGAGTTCCCATTGTGTCTCAGTGGTAACAAACCCAACTATTATCCACAAGGACATGGGTTTGATCCCTGGCCTCGCTCAGTGGGTTAAGGATCTGGTGTTGCTGTGGCTGTGGCATAGGTCAGCAGCTGTACCTCCAATTCAACCCTTAGCCTGGGAACTTCCACATGCTCCAGGTGCGACCCTAAAAAGGACCCCCCCCAAAAAAAGAAGAAGAAAAAAAGAACACACTTTTGAGATAACATTGTAGGGGAGCAAATCTTGCCACCCCCCAGTATCTCCTTGGCATGTGGATCATTTCAAGCTGAAAACAATCAAGGCCCAAGTGACTCAGGAAGGAACTTTGACCTTCCACCTACCTACCGTAAAGAATTTACATGGAGGGCTTGTTACCATAGTAGAGCTATCGCCAGAGACACCTGCAAAGAATATGGGCTACGTGTGGGGGGCTGAGAGATCAGAGTCCATTTTATGTCTTCTGGTCTCTCAAGGCCCAGCAAACACTTTTTACAAAACATTGGCTTTTCCATCTCCATGTCAATTGCCTTCTTCTCCTTTGAAGCCTCAAACCACTATCCCCAACGGTTTTTTTGTTTGTTTGTTTGTTTCAGTCCGTAGCTAAAGATGGTACTTAAGGGGATGTTATCCACATCTTGGCAAGTTACTCCGTTTTCCTGGGCCCCTCCCACAGAGCCATGTTATTAAACTTGTTTGTTTTTCCCCAGGGAGTCTGTCTCACCTCAATTTAATTCTTAGAACAGTTAGAAGAACCTGGAAGGGTAGAGAGTTTCATCCTCTCCAAGAACCCCATCAGCCACCACCGTCTGCCTGCATCCGTGTGAGAACTGCCTGGCTGAGCACAACTTGATTTGTGAGCAGATAAATGCCTGTTATTGTTTTGGGCCCCAGTCTTAGGGTGGCTGGTTACACAGGGTGGGTAACCAGAAACCAGAAACCTACAGCCCACATGCTTAACCACAACAACGTGAATAGGTCAATTAACGGACCAGTAAGTGAGAAAAAGAATGAGTCTGGGTGATGATTTCCTTTTTTTTTTTTGTCTTTTTGCCTTTTCTAAGACCGCTCCTGCGGCATATGGAGGTTCCCAGGCTAGGGGTCCAATCGGAGCTGTAGCCGCCGGCCTACACCAGAGCCACAGCAACACCAGATCCGAGCCGCGTCTGCAACCTACACCACAGCTCACGGCAACACCAGATCCTTAACCCACTGAGCAAGGCCAGGGATCGAACCCACAACGGATTGGTTAACCACTGAGCCACAACAGGAACTCCTGTGTGATGATTTCGAAGAAGGTGGTATGGTTCCAAACAGCCGAGAGTGTGCATTAGAGGAAAGGAATTAAACCAGGTTCTTGGCAGACCGGCCGTTGAATGAAGCAGGACGGTACATGAAGCATCTCCATGAACAGATGCTCGTAGGCAGATCAAGCATGGAGGTTCAGAGACAGAGAGCCTTGTAGGACAGAAGAGTCCTGGGGGGGGGGGTAACCTGGGGGGGAGCTGGGCCAGACCCTGGAGATTTGGGGACCCAGCTGGGTATTTCCAGAAGGAGAAATTGGCCACAAGGTGTGTGGGGACCATGGTGCTGGTGAAGGTAGTGCTTCCAAAACCTATCATTATCACCCACAAAAGAGAAACTTTTCATTGAATTGAAGTTTATGAATTCTATATTTTTTTTTTTGTCTTTTTGCCTTTTCTAGGGCTGCTCCCATGGCACATGGAGGTTCCCAGGCTAGGGGTTGAATCGGAGCTATAGCCGCCGGCCTATGCCAGAGCCACAGCAACACGGGATCCGAGCCACGTCTGCGACCTACACCACAGCTCATGGCAACGCTAGATCCTTAACCCACCGAGCAAGGCCAGGGATCGAATCCACAGCCTCATGGTTCCTAGTCGGACTCATTAACCACTGAGCCACGATGGGAACTCCTATGAATTATTTTTTTTTTCTTTTTTTGGCTGCAGCGTGCAGCAGCTTGATGTGGGATCTCAGTTCCCAGACCAGGGATTGAACCCAGGCCACAGTGGAGAAAGCACCCAGTCCTAACCACTAGACCTCCAGGGAACTCCCTGAACTCATTTAAGTTAAATACTAAGGAATACAATTTGGTCAGGGAAGGTGGAGATTTGAAGGGCCACAACCATCATCATGTTTAAGATTTTTTCACCCCCATCCCCAGGGAAGGACTTGAGAGCATGTGGTATGAAGGGGAGAGGCAGGGAGAGAAGGGGAGGATCTGAGAGACACTTTGATGCATGGATTGACTTGACCTGTTTGACGTGGAGCGGGGAGGGCCAGGAGGGAGGAGGGCAAATCACCAAGGGCTCCAGAGCCCGCTGCCCAAGTCGCCTGAGAAAGAGTGACAGAAAGTTAGCAGGTTCACTGAGCGAAGGCTGGAAGTTATCTCAAGAAAGCACCTGAGCCAATGTTTCCTGCCCTCCTAAATTCAACCCTTTGTTGTTGGATTTAGCGCAAGAAGCATTCTCCTGCATTGTAGAAGCTAATATGAAGCATGGTTAGTGCCCCAACCTGCCCCACCCCGGTCACAGGCTGGTCTGCCCCCCACCCCCACTACCACCTCCTGCTCAGTCTTCCCCAAGTCTCCCAATCTCAACCCTCCCAGCATGGCCCCTGCAGACACACTTGGCCCTGCTCTGTGCCAGGAACCACTCAGGGCAGTGTCCACACTTACAAACCCACCCCCAGGAAGGAGTACAACTGGAGACCCATTTGCCACGTGCTGGAATATCTGAAGGTTCTAAGTCAGGCTAAGAAACTGCAAGATGACATATATGCTATCCTACTTCTTTGACTAATTCACCACAAGTCAACCCAGAAGGCCAAGCCCAACCTCAGACTCCTCGGAGCTCCGGGCCAGCCCATGGCAGGGCTGGGAGAACAGGCCCCAGTTCAGTGGCTGCCCTTCCTCTTTCCCCACTTCAGCAGCTCCCAGAGCAGAGAAAGCCCTGGCGTGTGGACACCCCCAGCCACAGTCTAACTCCATCCAACCCCTTCTGAGAGCCAGCCCTCAGCCCCTTCTCTGCACAGGGGTACTGCATGCAAAATGCAGCCCCACTGGGGACTCTCCTAGGGAGGAGGCCCCCACAGGTCCTGGAGGTAGGCTCAGGGTTGTGTGCACAGGTCATCCTGGGTCCCAGTACCCAAGTGCATCCTGGAAGGGAGACTCCAGTGGGCGTGTTCTCTTGCCCCACAGAGCAGGTGAGTGATCACCCAGGACTCCCTTACCAGGGCCTACTGCCCTCCCCTGGTGCCCAGGACCAGAACCTGCTGCTGCCCACCCCACGTCACCGGCAGCTCTCACCACTGGACATCCTGATGGGAGGATTTCATTAACACTGGTCTCCCGCTGGAGCATTAACATTCCAGGCACGGTGGCAGTTTTGCTCACCACAGGGTCCCCAAGTGCCACAGAGACTGCTTCACACATATTAACAGCTAAAAAAAGCCACAGCATTGGTCTTATAAATGAAACTGGAAGTATTTTGGTGGGAGAACCTAACCTACTTTGTGGCCACTTCCTGACCATCCTGACAAATTCCTTGGATGCAGTTCAAAAGAATCTGTGATGATATTACACCCCTCCTTCACCTCGCATCTCTGCAGTTTGATTTAAAAACCAGGAGTTCCTGTCGTGGCTCAGTGGTTAACAAATCCAACTAGGAACCATGAGGTTGCGGGTTCGATCCCTGGCCTTGCTCAGTGGGTTAAAGATCCAGCGTTGCCATGGGCTGTGGTGTAGGTTGCAGATGCGGCTCGGATCCCACACTGCTGTGGCTGTGGCATCAGTCGGCAGCTACAGGTCTTATTGGACCCCTAACCTGGGAATCTCCATATGCCGCAGGTTTAGCCCTAGAAGACCAAAAAAAAAAAAAAAAAAATTCAGCATCGTTGGGATGGAAATCCTATAAAATTGGCTTGTGATGACCACTGTACAACAATAAATGTAATAAAATTCATTCCATTAAAAAAATAAAAATAAAAATCAGCATTGTATGGATGCAACTAGAGATTATCATACTAAGTGAAGTAAGTTAGACAGAGAAAGACAAATAACCATATGATATCATTTATATGTGGAATCTAAAATATGGCACAAATGAACCTATCTACAGAACAGAAACAGACTCACAGTCTTGGAGAACAGACTTGTGGTTGCCAAGGGGGAGGGGAAGGAAATGAGATGGACTGGGAGTTTGGGGTTATATTTAGAATGGATAAGCAATGAGGTCCTACTGTATAGCATAGGGAGCTATATCCAATCTCCTAGGATAGACCATGATGAAAATAAATATTTTAAAAAGACTCTGTGTATATACACATCTATGACTGAATCATGTTGCTGTACAGCAGAAATTGGCACAACACTATAAATCAACTATATACTTCAGTTTTTAAAAATCAGCATCATGCTGGTGGGAATGTAAAAACGATACAGCTGATGTAAAAGAAAATATGGATGTTCCTCAAAATTTTTAAATAAAAACAAAGAACTACCATGTACTCCAGCAATTCCACTTCTGGATATATGTCCAAAAGCAGTGAAAACAGGGTTTTGAACAGATATTTGTACACACATGTTCATACAGCATTATTCCCAAGAGCCAAAAGGTAGAAGCAAGCCAAAGTTCATTGATAGACAAATGGGTAAACAAGACATGATCTACTCATACAATGGAGTATTATTTGGCCATAAAAAGGAAGGGAATCCTGTCACACGTTACAACGTGGATGGACCTCAAAGACATTATGCTAAGTGAATAAGTCAATCATGAAAAGACAAATACTGTATGATTCTACTGACATGAGGTACCCAGAGCAGTCAGATTCATAGAGACAGAGCAGAATGATGGTTTCCAGGGCAAGGGGAAGCGGGGAGTAGAGAGTTATTTGATAATGGATACAGAGTTTCAGCTTGGGAAGATGCAAAATTCTGGGGATGAATGGTGGTGAGGTTTGCACAACCATGTAATATGCTTTAGCCACTGAACTATACACTTAAAGCTGGTTCAAATAGTAAATTTTATGTGATGTCTATTCTACTACATTTCTTTTCTTTTCTTTTTTTTAGGGCCTCTCCCGAGGCATATAGAGGTTCCCAGGCTAGGGGTCTAATCAGAGCTACAGCTTCCGGCTTACACCAGAGCCACAGCAACCCTGGATCTGTGCTGCTTCCACAACCTACACCACAGCTCACTGCAACGTCAGATCCTTAACCTACTGAGCAAGGCCAGGGATCAAACCTGCAACCTCATGGTTCCTAGTCGTATTCGTTTCTGCTGCCCCATGACAGGAACTCCTATTTTACCACAATTTTCTAAAAATTAATTTTAATTTTAAAAAATCAGCATTGCGCTATTTCCCCCAACAAATGGAAGGGAAACCCCAGGCCTCTGGAGGTTCTTCTAACCAGGGCACACCACCGAACCAGGCAGCTGGGAGCTTAGACAAGATATTTTTGTTTCAACTGATCCCTGGGATTATTAGGAAGCTGCTGGATTTTTAATCTTTTCTTTTTCCAGACCAAAAAGGTCATCCAAGGGCTATTTCATCTTAGGCAAATTCCTCTCTATTGATTATTTTTAAATGTCAGTCCATAAGGAAGCCCCTTTGGAGAAACAAGGTAGGAAGAGAGGACAGGGATGGGATATATAACTGTTGATGAATGGTTAGTGGGTAGGGCCTGCCCAGGGTGCCTGGCTGCTAAGGGCGGGGGGGGGGGGATGTGTCAGGCTGGGCTGGCATGAGGGAACTTTGGGCCCAGGCTCTGTTTTGGGCCAGGGGCCTGGCCCCAGGGTGGCCCCCAAGGAAGGTGGGCTTTCTGTTATGTGCTGTCTGCCTCCTCAGAGACACACCCACCCCCTAGCCAGTGCCCCTGCCCAGGAGTGAAGGGCTGGATGGAGCAGAGACCCTCAGGAGCCCCGCAGGTAAGGCCTCTTGGGGCTAAACCATCTCCAGATGCTCCGAGGGCTTAGAGATGATATCATTCATTGGAACCCTGGGCAGTGGGGAGGCCTTCCCATGATGGCCCCATCCAGCCTGCTTGGCCAGGACTCCACAAGTTGCAAAGCTTCTTATTTATGAGTTCATGTGTGTGTGCCTCTCCATGTGCTCCCCTGGCCCTATTTCATCCAAGTGACATCGTGACATCCAGGAAAGCCATGCAGGGGAGAAAAGGTGGCCAGAAGACCAGCCGCTCTGGGGGAGGGGGGTGGAAGGAAGGGAGAACAGCCCCCGCCCTTGGCTTTGGTGACCGAGCTCTTGACAGTTGGGGTCTTACTGCACCTGCTGGAGGGGACACCTCCTTCCTCTGCAGCTTTACCTAAAGTCAGGGATTTTCCGAGCCTCAGAGGCTTCCTCAGACAGGGGCGGGGGACTGTTTTGATCCTCCACACTCTAGGGGAGCTCCACAGATGGCCCCAGCAGTGGGAGGGATCAGGAGACAGGACATCCAATTTGCTTCTCAAACATGGCTTGAGGGAGGAACCCCGTGATTGGGGCTGCAGCCTGTTGGTTGATCCTACTCCGAGCTGGGTTTTCTGGGAATGTGGTGGGATTTCGATTACCAGTCCTGAGAGCTAGCGCCTGGCTTTCCTGGCTTTCTTCCAGAGGAGGAGGGCATTTCTATGTGGCTTTCACTTTTGCATCTGTCACAGCAGAAGAAACCCAAGTTCTGCCCCAGTTGGTCTTTTCCAGGACAGCACTGGCGGCATATGGAAGTTTCCAGGCTACGGGTCAAATCAGAGCTGTAGCCACCAGCCTACACCAGAGCCACAGCAACTCGGGATCCAAGCCGTGTCTGCAACCTACACCACAGCTCACAGCAACGCCAGATCCCCAACCCACTGAGCAAGGCCAGGGATCGAACCCGCAACCTCGCGGTTCCTAGTCAGATTCGTTAACCTCTGAGCCATGATGGGAACTCCCATCTCTTCCTTTTTTTGTTTTTTGCTTTTTTGTCTTTTTGTCTTTTTTAGGGCTGCACCCTCGGCATATAGAAGTTTCTGGGCTAGTGGTTGACTCAGAGCTACAGCTACTGGCCTATACCATAGCCACAGCAACACCAGATCCGAGCCACATCTGCGACCTACACGGAAGTTCACGGCAATACCAGATCCTCTCTCTCTCTTTTTTTTTTGTCTTTTTAGGGCTGCACCCTCAGCACATGGAGGTTCCCAGGCTATGGGTCAAATCGAAGCTGTAGCTGCTGGCCTACACCAGAGCCACAGCAACGCGGGATCCGAGCCACATCTGTGACCTACACTGCAGCTCGCAGCAATGCCAGATCCTTAACCCACTAATCAAGGCCAGGGATCGAACCTGCATCTTCATGGATGCTAGTCAGATTTGTTTCCGCTGAGCCATGATGGGAACTCCCAATGCCAGATCCTCAACCCACTGATCGGGGCCAGGGATTGAACCCACGTCCTCATGGATACTAGTCGGGTTTGTTACTGCTGAGCCACAACAGGAACTTGCCCCTGCCTCCAGCTCTTCTGTAGACTGAACATCCTGACCAGGTGATTGCTCAGTCTCCTGCCAGCAACAATGACCTCCATTAGGAAGTTGCAATGTGTTACTCAGAAGATGACCCACACACAGACACACACCGTGTGTCCCACAAAACTGTGCATTGAGGGAGGACCACCTGCAACTCCTGAGGGCCCAGAGCACATTTGCCTTCATGGGCCTGTCCACCAGAAAAAAATACTTAAAAAAGCATATTTTACAAGTGCACTGGTATAAAGATGAATATATATATTAACATTTCCTCCTACTTAAATTATTTTTTTTCCTTCTGACTTTAAAATAAATTAAAATCTTTTCAGGGCCCCCTAAGAGTTTGTGTGCCCTAGACTCTACACCTACTCTGCCTTAACCGATACATGGGCCCTGAACTGGGGGACAGGTAGGTCAAGGGGGCAGGAAAGAGACCCAGCTAAGAGGGAGGGTCATGGCCACCTGAGCAGCCACGTCACCTGGGCCAGTCACCTCACCTCTCTGTGCCTCAGTTTCCATCTGGGCATAATAATTGTATCAACTTAATAGAGTTGTTGTGAGAACTGAAGATTGTGTCTGTACATACCCTCATTAGAATGCCTGGCATATGGAGTTCCCTCTGTGGCTCAGCAGGTTAAGGACCCAACTAGTATCTGTGAAGATGCAGGTTGATCCCTGGCTTCGCGCAGTGGGTTAAGGATCCAGTGTTGCTGTGAGCTGTGGTGTAGGTCTAGGACGTGGTTGGGATCCAGTGTGGCTGTGGCTCCATGTGGGCCAGCAGCTATAGCTCTGATTTGACCCCTAACCCAGGAACTTCCATATGCCATGGATGCAGCCTTAAAAATGCTTGGCATAGAAATCACTGGAAAAGCGTTGGTTGTTATTCATGCTATTGTTTGTGGTTCTTGCTCCAGCCGCCTCACTGACCCTCTACAAGAAGGGCAGGTGGAGCTTGCTGCTTACAGGACATCTCGCTTGGACCTCCTGGAGCACATACAGCTATTTCAGAGCTGCTTATTCAGGAAAACTTTATTGAACTTCATTGAATCCTTTGGCATTTCCCAAAACAGCCCCCCAAGGGCACCAGAACTCCCAGAGGAAAAGCCACCTTCTGGCCTGAGCAGGAGCTCAGCACTCTGCAGGGCAGAAGGAAGAGGCAGGGGCTGCCGTCTGTCCCCTGCTTTCTCCACCTGCTCAGCAGGTGTCAGAGCTCAGGGAACTGAGTGGGCGGCTTTGAAGCCTTTTAAAATGCCAAGGCCTCTGGGATAAATTAATGTCCTAATCCTCTAGCAGTCACAGAAGAGGGAGGCCTGACAGCTGGGTTTTTCTAAGGGGCCGTGAACCCGTATGTGCCAGGGGCTTTACATACATTATCTCCTTTAATCCTGACAGCAACCCCAGATGGAGGGATTACTAGCCCCATTTCACACACCAGCAAGCAGAGGCTCAGAGAAGGTCGGCGACTTGCCCACAAGTCACCTTACTCCTTCCTGCCGCCCCAGGAGAACACTGCACCCAATTGAAGTTCAAGAGCGAGATGAGGGGAAACAGAAGCCAGCCTGCCTGGGTCTCTTGGGCCAGGGTCCGTCAGCTGCCATCCTCCCAGCCTGTTTCCCCACATGCTCATGGCCCGTGTCTCCTGCCTTCTGCTCTTCTCATTCCTCTCCCTGCCTGGTGGGAGCAGATGACCGGCTTCTTTCCCGGCTCCCCTCCTGCCCCTGTGGGCAGCCAGTAGCCATGCCACACCTCCCCAACCCCCCAAAGCAGGGAGGCTCCTTTGTGCACAAGTCTGCAAGGGGGCTTTGCAAGGAGTTAAATTCTTGCTGCATTGCCAGCTGGAGGCCCCTTCAGAACCCCAAATTCCCAGGCAGGCAGGGGGCAGAAGAGCCAGGGAGCCATTTTCTGTGCAAACGCTCCCTGACTACACTTTTTTTTTTGTCTTTTGTCTTTTTGCCTTTTTGCCTTTTCTGGGGCTGCACCCGTGGCCTATGGAGGTTCCCAGGCTAGGGGTCTAATCGGAGCTGTAGCTGCCAAGCCTACACCCGAGCCACAGCAATGCCAGATCCGAGACGCGTCTATGACCTACACCACAGCTCACGGCAACACCGTATCCTTAACCCACTGAGCAAAGTCAGGGATCAAACCTGCAACCTCATGGGTCCTAGTCGGATTCATTAACCACTGAGCCATGATGGAAACTCCTTTTTTTTTTTTTTTTAAAGGAAGGTTGGCAGCAGCAGGGCTGGTCCTTCCTGAGTATGAACCGTTTAATCACCATCAGCTCCTCTTCTCAACAGCCCTCTCCACTCACTTGCTTCCACCTCCTTTCTCTTGGGAATAATCAGTGACTCTGGAGCCAGTGGGGCTGCTCTGGCTGTGAGTGGGAAAGTCAGGGTCCCTGGGGGAGGGCTGCACCTGAGGGAACAGCAGCAGGAGTCAGCCCTGGGACCAGACCCCAAAGAGCGAGGGGAGGACAGAGTCCTACCTCCAAAGGCGGGCCTCATGGTGAAGTCGTGGTCATCCACTCTGAGAAGTGGCTGGGGTTTTCCATTTCGGATCTTGGTCATATCGAGGTTCTTCTTGTATAGGTGACTGCAAAATGAGCAAGAAACATTCTCCATCAATGCCAGCAAGGCACCAGGATGATCTGGGGAGATGACTTCCTGCAGGATCCCCCTGTTGGGCACATTTCCCCCATCTGACCACACTTTCTCCACTGGAGGAAGGTCCAGAGATAAAGGATCTGCCCCCGCTTGTCTCCACCACCCCAGGACCTCGAAGGCAGGCCAACCTGAGGACATGGTCCTTCCAGAGGCCTCCTAAAATAGATCTCTCCCAGGCAGGACACCATTCTACATTGGCAAGCTCTTGTTTTGTTTTGCTTTTTGCTTTTTAGGGCTGCACCTGTGGTATATGGAAGTTCCCAGCTAGGGGTCAAATTGGAGATGCAGCTGCCAGCCACAGCCACAACAATTCAGGATCATAGCCACATCTGTGACCTACACCACAGCTCATGGCAATGCCAGATCCTTAACCCACTGAGCAAGGCCAGGGACCAAATCCACATCCTCATGGATAATAGTTGGGTTCTTAACCTGCTAAGCCACAATGATAACCTCTCTAATTTTTTTTTTAATTGAAGTATGGTGGGGTTATAATGTTGTGTTA
Organism: Phacochoerus africanus; assembly: GCF_016906955.1. Taxonomy (NCBI): domain Eukaryota; kingdom Metazoa; phylum Chordata; class Mammalia; order Artiodactyla; family Suidae; genus Phacochoerus; species Phacochoerus africanus. Next base: position 57,258,161 of record NC_062545.1, read on the forward strand.
GTTTCAGGTGTACAACAAAGTGATTCAGATATATGTGTATGTATCTTTTTTCAAATTCTTTTCCATTATAGATTATTACAAGATAATGACTACAGTTCCCTGCGATATACAGTAGGTCCTTGTTGTTTATTTCATATATAGTAGTTTGTGTCTGCTAATCCGAAACTGCTGATTTATCCCTCCCTACCTCCTTCCCCTTTGGGACCCGAAGTTTGTTTTCTGTCTGTGAGTCTATTTCTGTTTTGTAAATAAGTTCATTTGTATCATTTTTTTAGATTCGACATATAAGTGATATCATATGATATTGTCTTTCTCTGTGTGACTTATTCCACTTAGTAAGTCATCTCTAAGTCCATCCGTGCAGCTGCCAATGGCATTGTTTCATTCTTTTTATGGCTGAGTAATATTCCATTGTTTGTCCCTGGTGGGGGGAGTGTTGCAATGCTGAGCAGCTTTTCACCTGCCTCTTGGCCATCTGTATGTCTTCCCTGGAGAAATGTCTATTTAGTGAGCTCTAATTCTGGTGGGGGGCGGATGCGTTCAGAAATCCTAGCAGAGACGCCCCAGGAACATGGGAATGCGGAGGCAGAGCTCAGCCTAAGGGCTTAGCAGCTCACAGACATTAAATTGTGAGTGCAGCCAGCTCATTGCCCCCCCTCCTCCCCTGCCTTGCAAGGAGAAAATCCCTCCTGGTCAGCACGGCTCCCCCATTTAGAGGCAAGGATTAGGGAAGCGGAAGTCCTGGCGGGCCAGCACCCTCATGAGAGGAAGATTGAAATCCCACGGCTATGAATATGGGCCCAGAACTTTTCTTAAGGGAGGCCCATTTGTTTGATAACACAGGCCCCTGAGTTATCCCCAGCCTTGGGCTATCTGTGTGAGCTGGATGCCTGCATCCATCCTTCACAAGAATGCTGGGCACTGCCCAGATGCCTCAGCCCTTGGACCCCAGACTCCAGGGGCCACGTGCAGAGCCCCAGCCCCAAGGTGGGTCTCATCAGGACCTTCACGGAACATCAAACGCAGCCATGTCGGGTTGGGGGAAGAAGAAATATGTGTTCATGATGCTTTTGGGAAGCAGGGCTCGTGCCATCATGTTGAGGGTTATTTCGCTGCAATAACAACAGTCATCATGACAACAGCCTTGTGAATCAGCCCTCCCTGTGCAGGTCTGGGGCTGCGGTCACTCCATCATCCCAGTGGGTTTCAGTGGGAGAAACGAGGTTCAGAAAGATCAGGAAACACAGCCAGGGAGCAGCAGAAATAGGGCCTGAACCTCATTTGCCCTGACTTTCCGACCCTACTTCCTTCCCCAGGCCCCTGTGGAGGGGGAGGTTCTAGGTGCGGCAGGAAAATGAAGCCCCTGGTAGGTCCAGCACAGCTGGAGCCATGATGCAAAGGGAGAGGAGGATGGCCAAGGGCAGGTGGAACCAAGGGGGCCACAGATGGGAAGAAAAAAATGAAAGGAGACCCCCAGGCTCAGGGACCAGGAGAGGATGGTATTGTCAGGGCAGAGCCCAGACTCCCAGATCTTGGTTTATTTTCAGATCTCAAGGGAGAAGAGCCTTTCTCGGCAGGAAAGCAGGCATGTGGTCAGGAGACTGACTTAGGCAGCAGGGCGGGGAGGAGTTGGGATAAAGCTGGGAGGCTGAGAGGCAGGAAGAACAGAAAAAAAGCAAATGACTAAGAGCAAACAGGCTCAGGGATTCAGTAAAGAGGGACACGGAGGATCAGAAAACCCGAAGCAGTTTTGAAAATGCAGCTGCTGGGCAGAATAATTGTTTTGTGAGGGTGTGTTGGCCAGGGTGACACAGGGAAGGTTTTCAGGTTAGAAGAGGTCCTATCAGTGTATGAGTGAGAGTGTGCATGTGTGTGAATGTATGCGTGAGTGGGACCCGATATGTTACACGTGAATGTGTGACCATGTGTGACACTGTGTGTATGACAGAGAGAGAGAGAGAGAACAGGACTTCCAAGAGAAGAAGCTCCTCTACAGATGAAGATAACTTTTTAGTTAGATGCTTGGCTGCAAACTTTCACAGACAGACATAGCTCTATGATTGTCTGAGTGTGTGCACGCTCTGGTGGATTGCAAAAAGACCTAAAACCATGTTCCCTGATGTGACATTTTCTCTATCCTTTTCACCTGCTTCTGTTCAATAATTATTTTTATATTCTTTGAATGTGTGTGTTCATCTTTTCAGGAACCTTAACACCTCAGGGGATAGATTTCAAGAAGTCCTCCTTACCCTTAAGGGTCAAATCAATCCATCCATAAATACTATGGAGTTTCCTCAAAGAACTAAAAGTAGTTAACTACCATAGGATCCAGCAATTCCACTCCTGGGCATATATCTGAAGAAAGTGAAAACACAAATTTGAAAAGACACATGCACCCCAATGCTCAGAGCAGCATTGTTTACAATGGCCAAGACACGGAAGTGACTTAAGTGTCCATCAATAGGCGAATTGATTGTATAGAGACCTATAAATAAAATGGAACACTCAGGCATGAAAAAGAATGGAATTTTGCCATTTTCAACAACATGGATAGACTTGAAGGGTAAAATGCAAAGTAAAATAAGTCAGACAGAGAAGGTCAAAGATTGTATGATATCGCTTATATGTGAAATCTAAAAAATGAAACAAACTAGTGAATATAACGAAATAGAACAGACTCACAGATAATAGAAAACAAGCTAGTGGTTATGAGTGGGGAGAGGGACGATAGGGGGAGGAGATTAAGAGGTGCAATTATTATTTATAAAATAAGCTATAAGGATATATTGTAGAGCATAGGGAATGTGGCCAATATTTTATACTAAATATAAATGGAGTATAATGTATAAAGATTTTGAGTCACTATGCACTACACCTTAAATTAATATAATACTATAAATCAATTATACCACAATTTAAAAAAATTTTTTAAATCAATTCAGTCTGTCCATAAGCTGATGTAGGTGTCTGGGAATGAGACTATGGGTCTTCTGAGGAGTGAGAGAAATGCTGTAACTGCCCAGGCTGTGAAATCCCTGGGGTCCCTGAGAGTCTCATGCTGGACCCCAGCACCATTGTTAGAAAATGGGCAGGTTCAGACAATGCTTTTCCTCCGGTCCCGTCAATCACCAGCAAGCTGTGTGAATTACTTGTGCCTTTGAGGCGATGTTTTGGCATCTGTAAAATGAGACAGCATTTCCCCATGTGTTCTCTGTGGAATCAGAATTCCAAAAGTGTTGTCCTTTTTTTTTTTTTTGGTGGAAACACTGCCTCATTTATCCCCCTCCTCAGGATTCACAGTGTCTATTTGTGTAACAAAGGTTCTCTAAGTTCTACTCTAAAGACATTTGTTTAAAATGGTCTAAACCAGGATTTCCCAAGCTTCTTTGACCCTGGAACCCCCTTTCTGTACAACACCTGTTCACTTTTCACAGAATTCGAACTCAGGGGGAATTGCTGGGTTAGATGACCTCTGAGCTTCCTGCTAGTTCAATAGCCTATAATTCTGGTGACATCACCAGGATGAGTTCCCAGAGCCATGCCTCTTTACTGTCACCCTGGACAATCTGCATCTGTTTCCTGACTAAGAAGATTTAGACTCCACTGAGTGTTGACATCTCCCAGAGCAGCAGGCACTAAGCTAAGGCTACACCTGCGGGGCTCAAGAGGGTCCACCGGAAGGCAGGATATAGAGACTGTAACGCATATTTATAGTTCACTTTTATCTAATAATAAATAATTACCAATCTTTAATATTCCTATTTATCATAGTACAGAGTACATGTATGTAATTTGTGTGTGTGTGGTGTGTGTGTGTGTATACATCTGAGGTACAGTTTCAAAAAATTGTCACTGATAGTCGTGCATGATTAAAAATGGAGACCTTTCCCATTCAGGCTCAGTGGGAATGAACCCAACTAGTATCCATGAGGATGCGGGTTCAATCCCTGGCCTTGCTCAGTGGGTTAAGGATCCAGCGTTGCCGTGAGCTGTGGTGTAGGTCACAGACGTGGCTCAGATCCTGAGTTGCTGTGGCTCTGGCAAAGGCCGGCAGCTGCAGCTCCTATTGGACCCCTAGCCTGGGAGCCTCCATATGCCGAAGGTGCGGCCCTAAAAAGAAAAAAAAAAAAATGGAGACCACTGACCTAAGATATCAGTGGTCTAATATGCCTCAAAATATTAGTTTATATTCATAATCACTAGCTCAGGCAGCACTCAGTAGAACAAGAAGCAGATGCGTAACATCTCACACATGGTGTTGATATCTTAGCTGCTTATTCTTTTCTTCATGTTCAGCTGCTTGCTTTTCCTTATGTTTACATCAGGTCTCAGGTCTTGTCTTGGTACATCAGTTCGAGACAAACATACTAAGGAACTTCATTTTGTGATATAACTATATTGCCTAACCAGTATTTCTTAGAAGTGTTTCTAATACATCATGAAGTGCTGTTCACAGTGGTCCACACATGTGTTTCTGAGAGCCTAGCAAATTTCAAACACCTTTTCTAAGATTCAAAACCAGATACCATTATAAAATTGTTTATATTATAAAAATAATTTTAAAAAGAGAATTCCCTGTGACATTTTTTCTTAATCATTCAAGCTAAATTCCTATATACAGTTCCTCTCCAAAAAAATTGAGCATAATTCTTTAGCAGGTCCTCTATGGTCCCTCCAGGATGTAATCCTGAGAAACAGAGCAGCACAATCAGAGAAGCACAACAAACGATGCTTTACCTAGTAAATCTTCAGCTACCTGCCTTAAATCAAAATGCTTTTTTTTTTTTTTTGGCCAAACACACACATCGAAAGGAAAGGCTCAGCCTAGTCTAGCTTTGCTCTCTCGCTGCTGGTGACACAGTAGCGGATTTGTGTCCAGTGAGAGGCCGTTTTTCGGTGAGGGTGAGGTCCTGTCTCCCTCCAACTTGAAAACAGATTCCAATCGGACAATCTAACCCTGAGCCCTCCCAGGAGCTGTCCCGTTGCGCTGCGACACTGCCACCACGAGTGACCTCCCTCCCCTCCTGCCCATGACTTTACCTTGGCTTGGATGTTTCCAGCTGCCCTGTCCATCTCCTCTTCTTGGGCTTTCGGCTCTCCACAAGAACCAGCAGGCAAAACGAGAATAAAATGAGTCTGGTAAAATAAGGCATCCTGTGAATGTCTGTGATGCCCCAAGCTGCTTTCCAGGAACATGCAGCACGGCAGATCCCCCCCTGGGCTTCACCATTGATTCAGCCTGCTGCCTCAGGCTGGGGCTGTGAGGGCATGGCTGGCCAGGCTGAGTTTCCCTAATTAATTGATACTGCTGCCTGTCCCAACCCACCTCCCATCCCCCATCCCTGGGACCGTGATACGAGCACCAAGGCTTTGCCCTCCCTGATACTTAGTGATTGGCTATTAGTCCTTAAGTTTGTCCTCCTGTGAAACTCAGCTTCTGCTGAGTCCTAGAACAGCTTTAGCTAAAACTGTTATATAAAAAAAAATAATAAATCTCTTGAGCATGCCAGCTTGTTGCTGAGATCATTAATCCATCTCTCTCTCGGGCGGCATAAAACCAGTCTGTCACATCCGCCAGGGAGCAGGCTGGATTCTGAGTGGATTTGCAGGGAAGACTTGTGGGCGTGGAGTTGAGCTTGTGAGCTCAGGAAATGCTGAGTAAACACACTAATGACCTGTTTCCACAGGGTTGCTTTATTTCTTGATCTATGAGCCTGTGCTTCGCTTATGACCAAGGGTGATGGTTCTTCCCCCAGATACCCATCTTTTTTTTCCCCCAATGAAAACGTATTAAACTATAAAACACACTTTGATTTTGAAGGACAGCATAAACCAAAAGAGAATTCATGATTATGGAAGCATGTCTTCCTAGTTTGAGCATCAGATTAATTCTGGTCTTTCATCCTAAAGATGGATAACGTCATAAATGAGGCTGGATTCCTAATCCTGGGATATGGAATTATGAACATTAGCAGTGAGAAGATATGTGGAGCTATGTTTAATCTACTCAACAGAAGAAATGTTTAAAAACCACCTACCACTTGCCTGCTGTGTCCTGGGAATGGAGAGAGTGAGTGTGGTAGAGACACAGGGAGATGAGGATGGAGGTTATAGGGAGCGATATCCAAAAATGAAACAGAATTGGGGTTTTCTTATGGAAAAAAGAATTGTAAGAAGGTCTTTTGATCCCTTTAAGCAAAGTGGAATGACATAATTCACTTTATTTTTTCAGGAATTCCTAACTGGGATCTGTTGGGTCAGAGAGGTTTTCTAATAATAATAAAAGAGGATGAGGTCCCACCCTAAGGGGGGGGAGGGGAACAGGAGGGAAGACAGAAGAATGAGATAGTCAGGTTATCACTGAAGGAGAATATACATGGTGATTGAATAGAGTGGGAGGTGAGAAAACTCGGTGATATGCTGGAACTCAAATTTGGAGGCAGGTCTGGTGGGTTAGTGCCACCATTATCCAATATTCCTTAGAGGCGGACAAGCTTAGTGGGGAGATGAGACAAATTTTGACTTGTGGAGTTTGAGGTGTCATGGGCCCTCCAGATGCCCAGGAGTCAGTTGGAGTATGAGCCTGGTACTCAGGAGAAAAGTCTGGATTGAAGAAATAGATGTAGAGCCCTAAGTGTAATGTGGTAGTGGTTCCAGCTGTGGAAGGTTTAGAAGAAGGACCTCAGTCCTTCTCTTCTTTGAAGAAAGAATTTCGCCAAGAGACCAAGATTGCGAAAGAGAGGCAGCATTTATTAGAAGCAAAGTACATGCAGAAGAGCACAAGGGTGAACTTGAAGTGAGTTGCACACAATAGGGGCAACTTAGGTTGCTTACATGGGGGCAGTTTTCTGGGTTGTCTCGGCCAGTCATCTTGCTTGTAAACCAGTTGCAGCTGCTCAGCCCGGGGCCTCTCTTCTCTCCTACTTCAGCAGTTGAACCACAGGAAAAGGTGAGCTCTTCCAGGAGAACGGGGGATGATGGAGTCCAAGCACAGAAGCCTGGAGAACTACACTCTTAAAGGGCAGATGAGCAGCCAGAACACGGGCATAGAAGAACTAGTACAGACCCTGAAAACCAAAGGAGTTTCAGGAGGAGGGTAGTCAACGGTCAGTGCTGGGAGGATGTGAAGGCATAAAACAAGTTCCTGGACCTAGAAACCAGAATATTGCTCTTCAGTCTACTTTCAGTTGCGAGATGTGGCAAGAAGCCAAACTGCAATGAGTTAAATAGGAATCTGGGAGTGGAAATAATTTAGTACCAGGACTGATTAGTGGTTCCCAAATCTGGCCACGCCTCAGAATTATCCAGATAATTTGTTTTAAAGTCCCATTCCTGCTGGAGATTTAGTGAGGAAGAGATGAGACCTATGAAAGTTCTTTACCATAAATGTGTTTAAAAGATCTATTTCCCTGTCTTCCACTTGAAATAGGACTATCAAGGGCCAACAGATTAGAACCCTAGAATTGTGCATGGATGCTGTTGGTTTTTAAGAAATATTTGTTTTGCTGCATTCTGAATGCAACTTTAGGTCCTACCGAATTTTTCTTTAAATTTTTAGTAATTCACTTCCTGTGATTACAGTAGGGAGAAAAATCAGTTGGAGATTAAGTGTAACTTTTTAAAATAATGGCTTTATTGAAATATCATTCACATACTACAGATTTACCCCCTTTAAAATGGGGTTTTGGAGTTCCCGTCGTGGTGCAGTGGAAACAAATCTGACTAGGAACCATGAGGTTGCAGGTTTGATCCCTGGCCTTGCTCAGGGCTGCTGCGGTGCCATGAGCTGTGGTGTAGGTTGTAGACGTGGCTCAGATCCCGAGTTGCTGTGGCTGTGGTGTAGGCCAGCGGCTACAGATCCAATTCAACCCCTCGCCTAGGAACCTGCATATGCCACGGGTGCAGCCCTAGAAAAGACAAAAAGACAAAAAACAACAACAAAAAAATAGAATCATGCAATATGTAGCCTTTTGTGTCTGACTTCACTCAGCAGGTTTTCAGATTCATCCATGTTGAAGTATGTATTATAACTTCAATAACTTATTGCCAGATAATATTCCATAGTATAGATATAACACATCTTGTTTATCCATTTATCAATTAATGGACCTTTGAGTTTCCAGTTTGGGGCTGTTAATAATGCTTCTATAAATATTCAAGAACAAGTTTGTGTGAACATGTTTTCATGACAAATGAAATGTTTTCATTTGATATATACCTGGGTGTAAAAATGCAGGGTCATATGGTAACTCTGTATTTACCCTTTTTTTTTTTTTTTCTTTTTAAGGCTGTACCCATGGCATAGGGATGTTCCCAGGATAGCTGTCAAATTGGAGCTGCAGCTGCCAGCCACAGCCACAGCCACAGCCACAGCCAGGCAGGATCCATGTCACGTCTGCCACCTACACCACAGCTGATAGCAACACCAGATCCTTAACCCACTGAGTGAGGCCACTCGTGTCCTCATGGACACTGGTTGGGTTCATTATCGCTGAGCCACAACCAGAACTCCTACATTTAACCTTTTGAGCACGTACTGAACCGTTTTTCAAAGTGGCTGCACCATTTTACATTCCCACCAGCAATATATCCTCTAGCCATCATAGTGGGTGTGAAGTAGTATCTTACTGTAGTTTCGATGTGCATTTCTCTAAAGACTAGTGACTCATCTATCTTCTTTGTATAAATGCCTATTCAAATCCTTTGCCATTTTTAACAAGGTCATTTATTTTTTTGTTGTTGTTACAAGAATTCTTTAGGTATTCTTGATACAAGTTTCTTACCTATCATCTGCAAAGTTTCTCCCCTTCTATAGTTTCACTTATTAATGGTGTTCTATGAAACACAAATGTTTTCTTATTTTGATGAAATATAGTTTATCTACTTTTTCTTTGGTTGCTTGTGCTTTTGATCTCATATTTAAGAAATCATTGCCTAACCCACATCCGCAAAGATTTACTATGTTGGCGTTCCCACCATGGTTCAGTGGTTAGCAAACCCAACTAGTATCTACGAAGACGTGAGTTTGATCCCTAGCCTTGCTCAGTGGGTTAAAGATCCAGTGTTGCCGTGAGCTGTGGTGTAGGTTGCAGACCTGACTCAGATCCCACAACGTGGGATCTACACGCTGTGGTGTAGGCAGGCAGCTATAGCTCCCATTCAATCCCTAGTCTTGGAACCTCCATATGCCGTGGGTGTGGCCCTAAAAAGACAAAAAAACAAATTTTAAAAAATGTACTGTTTTCTAGTTAAGTTTTTGCTCTTACATTTAGGTGTTAGATCCATTTCGAGTTAATTTTGTGTTGTGAGGCAGTGGATTGTAACTTCAACATGTGTTTATTTCTCAGGACAGAGGATTGGCCCCCATGGCTCAAGTTGAGAGCTGTGGGAAGGCCCCAGTAAGCATCTGCTGCCAGATGAGGCCATAGAGCTGGGTGGCATCCTGGTCTCACAGAGCCTTGTGTCCTGCATTAAGAGTTAAGGACTACCTTTAGCACAATGGGAGAGATGGGATCAGATCTACACTGTGCACTGAAGAAGGCTCTGGCTGCAGTGTGTAGGATGGGGCAAGAGTGGAGACTTGTTAGAGATTTTTGCAATAATTCAGAGGAGATGATGATTAATTAGGGTAGTGGCAAGAAGCATGAAAAGAAGTGAGAAAATGCAAGAGAATATTCAAGGAGTAAGAATGAACAGGAGATAAGACTGAATGACAAAAAGAATTCAAAACAAGGTATGAATAAAGTCACTGGTTTTATTGAGCAGCTCAAACTAGTTCTGAAGGCAACTTTTAAAGAGGCGTTCCAAACAGCTTTTGAGCAATTACAGCCTCCCACAAAGGCTGTAATAGTACATGTTAATGTACACGTAATTCTTTGTTAAAAGTCAGGCTCACTAAATAAAGGCATTCACCTTTCATATTCTTCTTTGCAAGTAATAAAACAGTATAAGCTTTTCCATACTGCTGCACAACTAAGTCCAATTTTGTGAGGTCTGCTTATTTACTGATTCTGCTCTATAAAAATGGGAGGTCTCAAGGTACCAGAGTTTATTCATAGCCAAAAATAACAAAAAGATCTCTTATTCTCCTGAAATAGGAAATTTTGTTTTCTTAGTCAAAATAAGAAACAATTTTAAAAGTTCTTTTTAAAAATTGAGAATTTTGATGAAATTCATTTATTTCAGTAGAATAAAACTATAAGCAGCATGAAAATGTAAAGTGCTACATAAAAGCCCCACAACACATAAAATTTGAAAGGTTTCATTGGCTTAAACAGTGACAAGGTGAAACAGACATGTATTTTTTCAAGCATGCTATTTAACTTCCTTGATATGTAGTCATGTGCTATGTTGGTCAAAGAAAAAGCCATGAGTTAACTAAATCTGAGCACTAGGGGAAGGAATCCCAAGCTTTCTCCTACCAGATTACGCACCCAGGTTTGGCCTGATGTTGCAAATAAAGGTTAAAGTGGGGCTTTAAAAAGGAGTTTCCTCAAGAGGCCACTCAGATGGGGTGTGACTAAGAATGGCCCCAAAGACCAATTTTGTTCATTAACTCTTCAACAGGGGCCCAACAGCCAAGGGTCTTTAGGAGCAATGTGAGCCAAAAGGGAAGGAGCAAGATAGGCCACTTTCAGTTCTCTTGTGGCACAGTGGGTTAAGGATCCAGCATTGTAACTACAGCAGCTTGGGTTGCTGCCATGGCTCTGGTTCAATTCCTGGCCCAGAAACTTCCACAAACTATGGGTGTGGCCAAAAAAAAGGATATGCCTCTCTCTTTTTTTTTTTTTTTTTGCTTTTTAGGGCCACGCCTGCGGCATATAGAGGTTCCCAGGCTAGGTCTAATGAGAGCTGTAGCTGCCGGCCACAACCACAGCAAATCCAAACCGAAGATATGCCACTTTCAGATATATGTATCGAGTGCTAAAACAACCCCAACACAAATAAGATGGCCTAGCAGCTGATGGATGAGGGAAGACAAGGCAACTCAGACAGAGGTGGCTCTGGACACTGCAACATCTTGGCTAAATCAGTTTGAAGGTACAGGTACGCCCCACAGAAACATGCAACAAGATCACACAGATTGACAGGCTGGCTCAGTGTGACCAAGACGAAATAAAGGGAAGATTGTTCCTAGCACACGATTAATCTCAGCATAGGTTACAAGCATGAAGATTTCCTTCTTCTCGGATGATAACATTCCCTGGTCTTCTCAGGTGAGTCAGGGTAGGAGACCACTGACCACTGACCCACCATTTCTGATATGTTACATTCCAAACCAAGACTTCATGGTATTTCCCTATGGCAATAAAGTTATAAAATGGTAACCTGTAATTTTCCTGACATATGAGGTCTTCATAAAGTCCTTAGGCTTTTTAGACTTTACCAACTTCAGCTGTAGATATAACAGAAACAATCTGTAAACACTTTAAAGATGCAAATTTATTAAAATTTAAGAAAACTATGTATTATACCATAGTATACAGCACATTCTTATTTTATTTTTGTCTTTTTGCCATTTCTTGGGCCGCTCCCCCAGCATATGGAGGTTCCCAGGCTAGGGGTCCAATCGGAGCTGTAGCCGCCGGCCTACACCAGGGCCACAGCAATGTGGGATCCGAGCCGCGTCTGCAACCTACACCACAGCTCAAGGCAACACTGGGTCCTTAACCCACTGAGCAAGGCCAGGGATCAAACCCGCAACCTCATGGTTCCTAGTCGGATTCGTTAACCACTGTGCCACGACGGGAACTCCACATTCTTATTTTAGATGCAGACATAAACTGGCTATCGAGTTAAAAAAGAAATTGGGTCTGATAGTTAATAGAATCAAATCCTAACATAGCGGGAGTAAAAACCAAATTTGCCTTAAAATCATTTTACAAATTGTTTCCATCTTGCTCATAGTTTCAGTAAAGACCACATAAGGACTTTATAAATACCTTCCACCAGAGTATTCAAGATACATTATGGACTAATATTTGTGGCCTTGTCTAGAATCTAAACACCATTTACAACACTGAGCTGTTTTTAAAAAAAAAAAAATTAACTTCCCAATGCACTTTTAGAGCATAACCTATTTGAAAGCTGGGAAGTGCCTGTATTTAAGAATTAAATCTTTATTAACAATACTCTCAGGAATACCCACAATGCAGCTACTGAATGTGCTGAGGGCAATGCTTTCCTGTGTGATTTTATGTTCTCCCCAGGCATTATTTATGATGATAAAATTATCTACTAGAGTCTGTGGAGCTAACTAGCACTAAGTTATATATTGATTTTGCACTGAAAATTATCTCTTGGGCTTTGATTAGGTGGGCAGTTCTAACTAGAGGTTTTTCTAATTTCTATCACTGTTACTTGGGCCCTGAGGTTTCTATTAAAACGGTACGTGAAATAGTTCAATATTATGCATGTTCCTGGAGTCATTAAATTTATAGTGATCATAAAGTTAGGCATATAATACATCTCAAAAGCTATACAATTCAAAGCAGAACAAACATTCAAATCTTAAGACCCTCCCATTTAACTTCTGGAATAAAAGCAAGCGATTTCTTGGTTTGGACCCTTCCTTCCTGAAAACAAAGATCTATGGAGGATTGCTTTCCTTCTAAAATCTTGTGTGGCAAGTGGAAAGAAGGAGATAATGGCATATCAAAGTGGTCACAAAGCATTATTCCTTCTTCAAGTAACATCCAATTGTAAAGATGCAATCTCATTTCCCCAGAAATATTTGACCAAAATAATTATTTTAACCAAAGAATGTTTTGGACACAAAGTCAAACGCAGAATGGGCAATCCCACTATGTTTCATATGAGTACATTTTATGCAAGCTCTTTGAGGGGTTTTATTTTCCCTTTTCAACTCTTACCCCTCTATCATTCTACATAAGTAAAAAGAGTACTCAATAAAGGGTACTGAGTAACTAGTAATACTCATTGGAACTTAAAATACCATCTTTTGTCCAACAATTTCAAAGGGCTATACAGAAAAGTATCACAAATTTACATAAAGAAAAGCTGAGGCATGAAAAACAAGTTATTCCCCTGTAAAGCAGGTCATACAGAGACAAGGGACTTTGACGTCAGTCCCTTAAACTAAGCAGGACACAGTCTGAATGTCTAACTATATTTATACTGAATTTATAAAGGATCAAAAAAGGAATGAAAGGTAAATACAAAATAATCTTTTTGTAAACAATTCTTAGATTATACCCAATGCAGAATGTTTAATGAAGCAGTTGAGTCACAGCTCTTAAGACACAAAACCGTATTATATCTCAAAGTCAAATATGTACTCATTGGCCAGATATATTCGTCGGAATATAAGAGCTGCCAATGCCAAAGTTAAGATGACAATCAATACAGCGGATCCGCCATGATCAGTGTGGTTGTCTCTTGGCTGCTGGCCCTGGATGACATCTGGTGACGGAGACGACCTTCTTTGACTCTGCTGCTGGGCCCGGCGCTGTCGAGGGCTCAGGGAGGTATTCTTAGCTGCAGGTTGGGCAGGTTGTTCAGGGGATGCTGCTGAGGGGTTCTGGACTCCATACTATAAAATTTTAAGAAATTCTGTTTGAAATTGGCAAAGAAAACGTGTATACATGCAGGCTATCTATTCAACAGTACACAAAATTTCAGAGCACTAAATAAGACCAAAGGCAAAACTATCAAGAATTCTCTGAATGCTGAGATTAATAACCTATCCTCTTGAAAAAGCCAGCAACACAACTTATTCTGAGTGCTCACCAGGTGGAGAAGGAATTCACCAGCAACAAGTAAGACAGGGACGGAGTTCACCCATACTCTCCATAGACGGCTTTCTACAACTCGAACAGTACCTGCTAGGCTTCTGGGTACCTCACTTCTTTTCAGGAGAGTCAAGGAAGGAAGCAATTTGATTTCTATTTCCCATGTAAAAATTAGCCATTCTCAACGTTAAAAAGGGCAATTCTCAACAATGTTCTTCCTCCAATGTTATCTTACTACATCAACAATCATAGAGAATAGGAAATAATTTGAAACCATAATAATGTTTTTCACAGTCACATTGTTATAAAAATTAAATGTGGTTGTCAAGCCAGGCTCACAATTCCTATCACCTGAATTGAAAACACGTCTAGAACCATTTACTGTGTGTTTGAACTGTGTTACTTTATGAATATAAAGTATGACCTATGGTCTAAAGTACCTTGAATATGTGCTGAAAAAAAATGTGGAGGCGCTTATGGGCGACTCAGTGTATCCTCTACCTTGGCACACTGGTTACCCCCTAAGGCGCTGGATATCAACTGCTTTCTACCCTTTCAATGAACACTTGGTCAAAGCCTAACTACAATGTAGTACCAAGTGATTCAAAGTCATAAATGTTTATAGTCAAGAAAGCTCTACAAAATATGAATTCTATTTTATTTATATACATATAGACACCTTAATGCTACTTCTAATAACCCAATAGCCTTTCTTGTATTTAAAACAATTTTATACTGAATAGTGCCAAAACACTTTCAAACTAAAAATGTGTATCCTTTCAAAGAAAAAAAAAGAATGCATATTTTATTCAGAATAAACGGCTGCACCTGTCACATATAGAAGTTCCCATGCTAGGGGTCGAGTCAGAACTACAGTGGTAGGCCTATGCCACAGTCACAACAACCAAGGATCCAAGCTGCATCTGCAACCTACGCCATACCTTATGGCAATGCCGGATCCTTAACCCACTGATCAGGACCAGGGACTGAACTCACATCCTCACAGACACTGTCAGGTTCTTAACCCACTGAGACACACACAACAGGAACTCCCAGAATAACCTTTTTTTTTTTTTTTAAGGGCTGCACCCAAGGCATGTGGAAGTTCCCAGGCTAGGAATCAAATCAGTTTCACCCGCCGGCCTAAGCCACAGCAACAGCAACACCGGATCCAAGCTACGTCTCTGACCTATACCACATCTCACAGCAACGCTGGATCCTTAATCCACTGATTAGGGTCAGGGATCAAACCCACATCCTCCTGGATACTAGTCAGGTTCCTGACCACTGAGCCACAACAAGAAGTCCCAGAATAACTTTTTAAACTGAGTAAATAAGACTTTAGGGAATTCCTGTTGTGGCTCAGTGGTCAGGAACCTGACCAGTATCCATGAGGATGTGGGTTCAATCCCTGACCTAGCTCCATGGGTTAAGGATCTGGTGTTGCTATGGCTATGGTGTAGGCTGGCAGCTGCAGCTCTAAAATGTCACCTAAAGTCAATGTTTTAAGGGACTGTTGTCCTAAATATATTAATCATACTAACATAGGTCGGAAAAGCAGTTCTAAATAGTTACGACTTTTTAAAACTTAAATTTAGGATCTTCAAAGGGATATATTGATTGCAGTATTTCTAACGACTAGCATTTATACACCATTGTGTGTCCTAAGCACTTTATATCATTTTTTGTTGTAGTCTTCGCAACTACTGAACTAGATGTTCCTTGTACAGTGAGGAGTCTTAGGTTAAGTAACTTGCTTAGGATCACACATCTACAAGGTGGCGAAGTCAGCCTGGTAATGATAAGGCTCCCTGTTTTAGTCAGGTGTAAGGTCAGGATAGTGTTCTCCCCTCAAACCGATGGAAAAAACAACATGTATAAAAGAAAAGCTTTAAGATGCATCAATCTCTTATGCTAGTTTCTGGGTTGACAATACCTTCTTTTTTAATTTTCCTGAAGAACCCATTTCCCTATAAGCCTCGTGTACTTTTGCTCTAGCAGACACTTTTGTCTTCTTGGCTGAGCAGTTGGAAGAATGGGAGATTTCAAGTATAATGTAGCTGCTGCCTTGGCTACTGTAACTCCATTCAACTCCATAAGTATTAAATCACAACGTGGCACGGTGTATTTTATACATGTTTTTTTTCCCATCAGTTTGGACCCAAAGGAAACTGAATTATCTGGAGTTGAAGGACTAATTGGACTACATTTTGGTAGTTCAGATTGAACTGCAAATGGGGATTGAGTTGGCCCTAGTATTTTCAAAATGCTATATGTAAGTTTGGTGCTTAATCAATGCTTAATCTTTGCCATTTGCCAAAACTTGTCCAAATAAACATATTACAGATTGAAGACTTAGTCATAATAGTTTCTATTCCCCTCATTAAGATGAAGTGACCATTTCTGGGCACATAAAATATATGACATTTGTATTTAATTTAATTTAATTTAAATTCATATTAAAAAATCACAGGCACAGATAAGTCTTTGTAATACATATAATTTTTTAAAAAATAATCTAGAATAACCAGCATCTGTGGGGGAGACTTGTGTTTGAAAAAAAATTTTTTTTTCAAAATAAAATGGCTTATGCAGAACCTCAATTCTTCAGAAGAAAAAAATCTGATAGGCATTCCTGCTGTGGCTCAACATAATTGGCAGTGTCTTGGGAGAGCTGGGATGTAGGTTCAATCCCCGGCCTGGCACAGTAGGTTAAAGATCCAGCATTACCACAGCTGTGGCTTGGGTAGCAACTGTGGCTCGGATCTGGTCCCTGGCCCAGGAACTCCACATGCCCCAAGGCAGCCAAAAAGTAAAAATAAAATAAAAATTTAAAAATCTGATACACTGAAAGAACATAAATCAACCATCAATATTTATCCCCACTTCTATATAACTAAAAACTCTGCATCAAAAAGCAACATATGGCCCAATGTTATCTGCTGTATTTAGACTTTGGGCAATCTCTCACCCCCTCAAGGCTAAAAAAAAAAATGGCTTATCTAGGATTTGAATGTACAAAATCTCAGCAAATTTATATTTCACTTGCATGTAAAGCCAAACCCAGGTTTCAATTACCTCCATTGAAATAAAATAATATAATCACACTTGGAGATAATTTGTATTAACTTGAACTTGTATTCAATTCATTGCTTGTCAGTGTTTTAACCAGAATTGTTATCAGTTAATTACCTATCTCAATGAAAAAGAATTTTGTTTTAATGTACTTGAAAATCAAAATGGGTGCTGGTCATTTTTTCAGGTATAGAAATATCAAATGAATGTGTGGAATATCAGGAACTAATAAAGCACTACAGGTAAATTACACTTCAAAAAACAAACTCATAGGAAAAAAAGTCAGGTTTGTGGTTACCAGAGGTGGGTAAAGGAAGGGGATCCGGATAAAGGTAGTCAAAAGGTACAAGCTTCCAGTTATAAGATAAATTAGTACTAGAGATGTAAGGTACAATATGATTAATATAATTAACACTGCTATTTATTACAGAAGAAAGTTAAGAGAGTAAATCCCTAAGAGTTCTTATCACAAGGAAGAAATATTTTTTCTTTTTTTCTTCTTTTTCTTTTTTTTTTTTTTGTCTTTTCTAGGGCCACACTTGTAGCATGGAAATACTTTTTCTTTTTTCATTTATTTTGTATCTATGAGATACTAGATGTTCACTAATTATGGTCTCATTTTATGATGTACGTAAGTCCAATCATTATGCCATACACCTTAAACTTATACAGTGCTGTCAATTATACTGAAAACTAGAAGAAAAAATGAGAAAAAAATCAACATGTAAAAAAGTACTGTAATAGGAAAACTACTATTTGTGTATCAATTTACTAAACTTCTTGATTTCTTTACCTAGTATTCCTAGTTTTTTTGTTGTTTTTTGGTTTTTGCTTTTTAGGGCCTCACCTGCAGCATATGGAAGTTCCCAGGCTAGGGATAGAACTAGAGCTACAGCTGCCAGCCTACACCACAGCCACAGCAACACCAGGTCCAAGTTGCATCGGCAACCCACAGCTCATGGCAATACTGGCAATACCCACTGAATTTTTAGCTTGGATTTGACCCCTAGTCTGAGAACGTCCATATACCAGGGACTGAATCTGCATCCTCATGGATACTAGTCAGGTTCGTTACTGCTGAGCCACAAGAATTCCCTAGTATTTTTTTAAAAGTGCCAATCCTCAGATTCATTTATTCAACCAATAAATTCGTATTGACCATCTACTATATACAAAGCACTATTCCAGGCACTGGAGATACAGTGCAGTAGTAAGAGAGCCCTGTTCCTCAAGGAACTTACATTTTGGTAAGTGAAATAGATAATACACAACTAATTATAAAATAAATTACAACTGGAATAAGTATTACTGGAATATGCAACAGGGAATCTGACACAGATTTAAAAAAGACTAAAGAAGGGAATTCCCGTCGTGGCTCAGTGGTAATGAACCTAACCAGTATCCACTAGGATGTGGGTTCAACCCCTGGCCTTGCTCAGTGGGTTAAACCATCCGGTGTTGCCTCGAGCTGTGATGTTGGTCACAGAGGAGGCTCAGATCTGGCATTGCCCTGGCTGTGGTATAGGCCGGCAGCTATAGCTTGGATTTGACCCCTAGTCTGAGAACGTCCATATACCGCACGTGCAGCCCTACAAAAAAAAATAAAATAAAGACATAAAATAGACTAAAGACAGATTTAAATACATCACAAATATTAGGAGACTAACCTTACGGGTGATAAAATAACACTACCCTCCACCTCTTTGTGATAGGGTGATTCTATTTTCAAAAAACTATTTATGATATAAAAAACAATTAGAACTCTAAGGGTGAAAAGTAATCTGAATTTTTAAAAATATTTCAAGCTAAAACATACACTGACTAAAATTAGTTCACTATATCCCTCTGTAATTCATACAACTACATGGGGAACACATAAAAATGACTGACCTCTTAGCATATACTTTTTTCGTATATCTCCATCTCCAGTCCCCTAAGAGCTTCCTTTGGAGCACTTTCTCCCTTGCTTTCTCCAACCCTCTTCTTTCCGCCCATCTCACTCTCTGAATGGGAGAGGACCACTCAGGACTGCTTGGACCCATTTTATGATAAGTTATTTCTGTAGAAGTCAAATCTGTATTTGCCCAGCTTCTATTTCAGCCTTCCTTACCCTTTAAAATCCTCTATAAACTGGAAGGGGTGGGCAGGGAGAGATGCGGCTATTCAACCAAACAATCCGTTATCAAAAAAGACAGTTCGTCTCATATAGAAAGTCAATGGTTTCCCCCATAATCCTAATTATTTAGCAACAATCCAGTCACATTTTCCTAATCTGTCTCTGTAATGACCAAGGTCCATTACCACCAATGTTCAGGTAACAGGTCTGGGCATGATTAGTAAGACCCACAGCATCCATGTAACCTTTCATTCAGAAATTAGACACTTACTATGTGAAAGGTAGCACTGTCCAACAGAACTTTCTGAGATAATGACAGTGTTCTGTACCTATGCTGTCTCATATGGTAGCTACTAGCCTCATGTGCCTATGGATTATGTGAAATGTGGCCATGGTAACTAAGAAACTGAATTTTTAGTTTAGTTTAATTCTGAATAACATAAATATAAATTCGGATCGCCACATGTGGCTAGTGGCTACTGTACTGGACAGAGATAAGTCTAAAGCAAGTCTTTTGACTCCAGGCCTTTAAGCCAGTACCTTAATGCAGCTTACCAAACCTGCCAAAGATAAGAGTGCTTATTTAGAAAGTGGCTAACATACGTGTATTTAGTTTGTTTTTGGTTTTTTTTGTTTTTTTTGTTTTATTTTCCCACTGTACAGCAAGGGGGTCAGGTTATCCTTACATGTATACATTACAATTACATTTTTCCCCCAGCCTTTCTTCTGTTGCAACATGAGTATCTAGACAAAGTTCTCAATGCTATTCAGCAGGATCTCCTTGTAAATCTATTCTAAGTTGTGTCTGATAAGCCCAAGCTCCTGATCCCTCCCACTCCCTCCCCCTCCCATCAAGCAGCCACAAGTCTCTTCTCCAAGTCCATGATTTTCTTTTCTAAGGAGATGTTCGTTTGTGCTGGATATTAGATTCCAGTTATAAGTGATATCATATGGTATTTGTCTTTGTCTTTCTGGCTCATTTCACTCAGTATGAGATTCTCTAGCTCCATCCATGTTGCTGCAAATGGCATTACGTCATTCTTTTTTATGGCTGAGTAGTATTCCATTGTGTATATATACCACATCTTCCGAATCCAATCCTCTGTCAATGGACATTTGGGTTGTTTCCATGTCTTGGCTATTGTGAATAGTGCTGCAATGAACATGCGGGTGCATGTGTCTCTTTTAAGTAGAGTTTTGTCCGGATAGATGCCCAAGAGTGGGATTGCGGGGTCATATGGAAGTTCTATGTATAGATTTCTAAGGTATCTCCAAACTGTTCTCCATAGTGGCTGTACCAGTTTACATTCCCACCAACAGTGTAGGAGGGTTCCCTTTTCTCCACACCCCCTCCAGCACTTGTTATTTGTGGATTTATTAATGATGGCCATTCTGACTGGTGTGAGGTGATATCTCATGGTAGTTTTGATTTGCACGTGTATTTAGTTTTATTCAGAGTCTTGCACTATATTGAAACTAACTTTTCAGAGAAGACATAGAATTCTGAAAGGACAACAGGACCTAAAATTTTTTAGTCCAGCTTCATTTGACAAAAAGAAGGCTCAGAAAATATGAATAGTTTGCCTTAGATACTATAATGCACCACAGGGAGTGCTGGGCTAGAATCCAACTGTTAGGAGAACCAAAATAGTCAGATTTTTTTTATTCTCTAAAAAAAAATTTTTTAATTTCAAATATTTTGTCTAGAGGTCTCTTCTCCCTACTGCAAATAATGACAATGGTATAGATATAGATATAGATGTAAAGATAAGCGCCATACCGATGTACTTGCTGTAGCACCCTGGAATGTTGTAGGTATATCATCCTGTAAATCATGCAGTGAAAAAGAGTGATTTAAGTCCGACTCGGTAATAGTCTTTCCGGATGAATTGACTTCAGCCTATAAAGAAAAAAGATCGACCCAAGAGCAGTGTCACAAGAGGAGACGTACAGAATAACCTATGACCTACTAAATTCTCTCTTGGATTTATTTTAATTGCTACCTTAATATCAACTATTAATCAGTTAAGCACTGAGCATTCGTGTCCAACACTGTGCTATGTATTTTAGGAAGAGGAGTAGGCAATACCTATTTTCAAGGAGCTGTTACTTGGTGAGGGACAAAACTAACACTCATGGTTCACAACCCACTCCAAAAAACTCTGAAAACTAAAGTTTTTTTGTAATTTTCAGGCAAAGTCTGACATGTGAGGCTATTAACAGTCCTTACTGCACATAAGTGTAAATATATCCAGGTTTCTATAAGGGTTTTTTTGTTTGTTTGTTTGTTTCTGTCTTTTTGCCTTTTCTGGGGCCTCTCCCGCAGTATATGGAGGCTCCCAGGCTAGGGGTCTAATTGGAGCTATATCTGACGGCCTACACCACAACCACAGCAACGTGGAATCCGAGCCGCGTCTGTGACCTATACTACAGCTCACCACAGCGCCCGGATCCTTAACCCACTGAGCAAAGCCAGGGATCGAACCCAAAACCTCATGGTTCCTAGTTGGATTCATTAACCACTGAGCCACGACGGGAACTCCTATGAGATATTAATAGATTTGATTATAAGGTACTGCAACAGATCCCACTCTGGGTTAGTATAGGTTTAATATTTTCTAAAATCTGAAATTCTGATGTACAAAAGACATCTGGCCCTAAGATATTCAGAGAAGTAATGAGGATTTGAGGAATCCTCAGAAGGAAAAAAATACCCAACATATATTAAGTACCTCCTCTCTCAGGCACCACAATAAAATAGAAGGAAAAAATTCTCCCAAGAACTGGACAGAGAAGGATATAAAGGACATAGAAAAGTGGAAAAGGGAGAGAAGGTAGCATGATGCTTAATGCAAGTTGACTTTTTTTTATGGATCTAATTAAATTCCAGAAGTAATCATTTGTTCAGCTAAACAATATGCATAACAAAAGGATATGAGAAATACGTCAAATTTTTTTTTTCTCTTTTTTTTTAAGGGTTGCACCTATGGTATATGGAGGTTCCCAGGCTAGGGATCAAATCAGAGCTGCAGCTGTTGGCCCACACCACAGCCAGAGCAACGACAGATCCTTAACCCACTGAGCAGAGCCAGGGATCGAGCCCTCATCCTCATGGACACAAGTCAGGTTCCTTACTGCTGAGCCACAATGGAACTCTAAGTCAAAATATTAATAGCAGCCATTTCATGGGGATGAGATTATCTTCTTCTTATTTGTTTATCTATATTTCCTATACTAATAGTTAAAACTTATTAAGCACCAGGGACACTTCTAAATGCATTCATTTAAGTGAATATTAACTCAATCTTCATAAGAATCCTATAAGTGCTATTATTATTTACAGATGAGAAAACGGTACAATATAAGTAATATGTTTGATGTCCTACTATTACTAATAAGCACCAAAACTGAGATTTGAACCCTGGCATTGTATACCAAAATCCAAGCTTTTAACCATTACTATGCTATCTATCTACAATGTTTCTGTGAAAATGTATTACCAGTTTTGTAATAAGAAAAACTATTTGTAAAATCTTTGTGCAACAGGAGTTCCTGTCGTGGCTCGGTGGTTAACAAACCTGACTAGTACCCATGAGGATGCGGGTTCTATCCCTGGCCTCACCCAGTGGGTTAAGAATCTGACGTTACTATGAGCTGTGGGGTAGGCTGGCAGCTACAGCTCTGATTCAACCCTAGCGCGGGAACCTCCATATGCTGCAGGTGGAGGTTAAAAAAAAAAAAAATTTCTGTGTGCAACAGACTATATTGTTTTACTTTCTATGCAGAGCTGGCAGTAAGCAAAAGAGATACATAATTAGAATTTATTTACAAATCTACAGTACCTTAAAACTGATTTGTCTAGCCAGTTCCTTGGCTTCTTCATCAGCCTGGCTTGAATCACTTCCAGATTTTAAAGGTAATAGGACATCCTTCATGGCAAAGCCACATCCCTCACAGCAAAAATCCTGTGATCTGGTAGGGAATAATTTTTTTTTTGATGGTTATAAATCAAATACTTAAAAGTTAATTCAAGACACTCAAATATTGAATGATTAAAAGAACACTGGACAACTCCATATCACATTCATCTACACGTAAATTAGGCAATTTTGGCAATAACTGCCAAACAAATACAAAAGTTAGGTTGATATTTTTTTAAATCCATGGTAATGATATCTCAATTTTTTAAATCTAAAATTAAAAAAAAAACCCAGAGCTTAGATTTCATTTTTTCCCAATATACTATCTAAAGAAAAATAAGCTTTAGATCTACAAGACAAACATATAAACTAACTACACTGTCCTCAAGAATAACACATCACAAGCCTACATTAAGTCTATGAAAAAAGTCCATTATAGAGCTCAAACCATCTTCAGCAGAAACATATATAAAACAGAAAGAAGTCAATTTAAAACAGCATTTACATCTAGGGGAAAAAAACTCATAAATCCTTATCTAAATAGAACAACTTGAAAGATAGGGAACTCATCGAAAATCCAGACTGAAGTTTATCATTAATTACAATAAGTAGAAGCTCAATCAATCTAGGCTATTTCCTAAAATTTATCAATTACAATACATAGAAGCTCAAATCAATCTAAGCTATTTCCTAAGATTGATTTTTTTCTACTTTCCTTTTTTCCTTTGTATGACTAGAAGTAAATACATATAACGTAGAAATATATGTTGTTACATTGATAAGCTTTTTAAAAAACTATTTTGTCATATTTCTAGTTCAGCATAATAGAAGCCTTAGATGTTGAAGAACGTAAACTTATAAGTTCACATAAACAACATATAAATGTAAATATTGTATTAATTTAGTATTCATTGATGAATATTTTTGTTTCACCAGAAGCAGCACTGCTGTCCATATCCTTCTAAGAATCAGTTGTATCCAAATTATTTGCCTTAAAATGTGTTCACTTTTAACTGAGAAATCAGATGAAACTTAAAGGAGAAAGTTTATTCTTAATATACTAGTCTATTCACAAGAGTAGTACACTATCATGGCTGAATGCAAAATCATGTCCTTAGAAAGCCTCTATCATAGACTGAGAACCTAGAATATATACAGAGAGATGTCTAAACAAAAAAAAAAGGGTTTTTTGGTCTTTTTTTTTTAACCAGGTACATGAAATGAACTGGATAAAAGTATCAAGATAG
Source organism: Phacochoerus africanus (assembly GCF_016906955.1). Taxonomy (NCBI): domain Eukaryota; kingdom Metazoa; phylum Chordata; class Mammalia; order Artiodactyla; family Suidae; genus Phacochoerus; species Phacochoerus africanus. The sequence goes on from NC_062545.1 coordinate 57,282,270, forward strand.
AAAAAGTCAACATAGGAAAATCAAATAAAAACAAACACTATATACTCAAAGTACATATTACAGTTTGTGAATAGTAGCTGCCAGTAAGGTACTAGCCCTGAACTTGGGAATAAGGTTTAAAAGGAAAAGCTGACAAAACAGGGAATCTATCAAATCTTCCAGACGCTAAAATATACCTGATTTAACAAATAGATTAAATCTACAGAGGGCCAATTTGGGGCTGTGTAGGGTAAAATATACTATAATTAACATAATATGTCTGAAGAGTGGTAGGCAGCAAAGTCCAAAACAGGACAATGATCAAAATCAATAATTAGTCTCAGCACTATGCAAAGAAGAGTCTACTTTGGATCCAATGACTAATCTGAGTTATACAGACAGAATGCACCTGAAGAAACCAAGGCGGCAACATTACTGGGAAACTGTAACTTGATAAAGAAAATATCTGCTTTACTCCAGATCATTTATTAAGCACTTGCTATGAGGCAGATGCTACAAATACAAAGATGATAAAGTGGATTCCCTCCCTGCCGTCAAGGAGTTTTAAAAACTTGTGTGGAGCATATGTATATATGTATACTCTCTTACATCTGGAATACTGCCCAAGTGGAGATAAATGACCAACTACTTGTTAAAACTTGGTAGCATGAAATCAATTCTCTAGAGTCTGTCTGGTCACCCTTGGGGAAATTTATACAACTGAAATTCTAAGAGAGCAAAACTAAGACTTGATCCCAAAGAGCCAAGTTAAGTTACAAAGAGATAGAGCCTATCTCCTAAGAACAGTATTCAGATCTTAACAAAGAATGAAATGCAAAACTTACTTTTTGGCAAGGGCTCTTCTTTCCTCAGGTGTATAATCTAGAGAACCTATGGCTCCCTCTCCTTTTGTTGGCATAAATCCAATGATGGCTAATAATGCTGTTCTTACTGAAATAAAAAGTAAACATCAATCTTAAGTTGCTTTGTAAAAAGAACTGTGTTTACCCTGGAAAGAGGAAAAAAAAAAAAAAAAGACTCATAGGGTTTTACTGAAGAGGTACAGGTAGGGGGCTGTATTAAAACGATAAAAAAATCTATACAAGGAAAAGCACTTTTATTATTTATTCAATAATATCAAATTATTTTATTATTTATCCAAAAGAGCTTCAATCTCAAGATAGAGTATTATACTTTATGATTATGGAATGACTAAAGTTATATGAGATTTATATTCACTTTAAATACTTACTACTCCATGAAGGCTGCCAAGTTTCTGGATGATGTCCTGAGATGCTCAAACAGATTTTCTTGCCTACTTCAAATCGTCCATTAGCCTTAGGAAGAGATAAAGCATTAAAAAGTTATACACGTGTTTAATGTTTTATACTTTATAAGTGTAAATATACTTCACATATAAATAATTTTAAAAAGATAATTGTTAGAGAATTTTAAGACTGGAACTCCAAGGTGACAGATTTTTGTCTTCTGATAGATACTCCACAAATATTTGTTGGATTCTGGATGAATAATAAAAGCTGTTTTTATAACTTGTTTAGCACCTTTTTGAAGCTAAGCTACACAACTGACATCTAAATAACTGACATATAATGACATCTTTGTGCCTAGTACGGTGCTGGGCTCTGGGAAGGATCTAAAAGAGAAGGCTTGCAGAGGCTAGGATAAAACCTAAAGAGTCGGTGTCACTTAACCAGATACTGGTGAGGAAGGCTCTGAGATGGCAGTGATTCTCAGAAGGATGATGCAATTTCACATAGGAATACAGAAGTGAAAAATGAGAAAGAATTTCAGTTTTGTCTTGATAGAAGAGCTACTGATGATGTCCAACAGGCAGGGAGAAATAGAGACATGCTGATGCCAGAAGAAGATAACATATTTTTGATACCTGACTTCACAGAGGCGATCACTAAAACCTTTTCACAGCAACACGGGAGAAGAGCTATAGTCTGAACTCACAGAATATCCATACTTAGAGGAGGGGGAAGGAAGAAGAAACAAGAAGTTAGAATATAAGTTCCACGTGGGCAGAGACTTTGACTTACTCTCTGCTACACCCACGGGGTGCATGACATGTTTAATAAATACTTGTTGAATGAAAGTTGGAGAAGACTTTTCAAAAGAGAGGAAGTGAACCAGAAAGTGCAAACAGTGAATATCAGCATATATGACCACTCCGTTGGTGAACAGCTGCTGCCCCAACTACTCCCACCGGTTCCCCTGTGCACCAGCCCTCCCTTCAGACCACTTGGCCCTCCCCATGATCTAGCAGCTAAAAGAAGAGACACAGTAGGGCCCTTCTAGGGCCTCCTGCTCTGGCCCTACTGCCAGCATTAATTCTCAGCATTCCCCATATTTGTTAAGCAGCTTCTATATGCCAGGAACTTTACAGTGTGATTCTATTTACCATAAACATTTTTTTTTGACAAATGAGAAAACTACATTTCAAAGAGATTACGTAATCTGCTGGTGGTGTAATGGAAATGGCACTGGCCAGAATCCAGGTCTGCGTGCTCTAAAACGAATGCTCTTTCCACTACACCAAACACTATAGGTTAAAGCAAAGTTAATTTGGTAGTGATGAATATCTTTTCTTTCACCATTTGCTATCCCATGTGTATCAGATGTTTAACTTAAATGGAATAGTATGAAGACAGAAGAGGTGGTGGGATTTCTCAAACTGGTCTCTGAGATTGGCGTAGTAAGCATGTTTCAAAAGAGTGCCACAGGAGTTCCTGTCATGGCTCAGTGGTAATGAACCCAACTAGTATCCATGAGGACACAAGTTCAATCCCCGGCCTCGCTCATTGAGTTGAGGATCTGGCATTGCTGTGGCTGTGGTGTAGGCCGGCAGCTATAGCTCCAATTCAACCCCTAGCCTGGGAACCTCCATATGCCCTGGGGGCAGCCCTAAAAAGACAAAAAAAAAAAAAAGAAAAAAGAGTGCTACGTGTGGGAACCAGAACCAGAATACCACAGACTAATCTAGAGTAAGGATGTCTTAAAGGTTATCAAAGAGAAAAATAATTCAACAACCTCAAATGGTAGCAAAGAGATGTAAAAGATTTTTGAGTTTTGCTTGCTTCTTTCAAGGGTAGCAGATAATTAAACACACAAATGAAAAGAAATGAAGGAATGAAAGCTTAACCATTAAGAGAAGGATTTACAAATGGAACACCATCCCAGAAAAGATGAGAAAACTGGATCAATAGCTTTCCTTCACATGGAGATAAAACATGTGAAGATATAAATTCTAGGATATAAATAGTAATAGCATAGCTAACATTTATTGAGGATTCCATGTCAGTTATTAAAAGAGCTATACATAAAGATGAAGAGCAAAGCCTAAGAAAGGTGAGAAGCGGAAGGAGATAACATGATAAAGAGGAACAATGACAGTAACCACCCTTTATTGAGGACTTACCACGTATCAGACATTGGCCTAGCACTTGGCAAAAATTTATTCCATCCTAACCACACTATGGCAATTGGCATATTAGTACTTCTCAGATGCTCTGACTTCCCAGAATTTTTTTTCCCCCAGAAAAAAACATAGTCCAAGGTCTGGTCTCCAAAAGCAAAATTATAATAATGGTTCATTTTATTTCTTAATGAAAATGAGTATGCAGACTACACTTTACAACCACCATGAAGAGTTATCAGAAGCATTTCAAAAAGCTAAGAACTCTTACCGTTAGGAGAATAATGCTTGGTGGTTTCATGGGATACTCTGGTGGCAGGACTATTCGTCCATGATAGACTCCTCCATCAAAATCAGAATCTGGGGGCCCTCTAACTGTGAAATGCCATTCAAAAAGGTTATCCTGAACAAAAACAATAACCAGCAAGGAATCAGTTAACATTTAAAAAGTCAGATTGTTTTTTATCAGTGAGTATTAGAAATATTAGTAGGTAAGAAAAATTAATATTTTATATTATTGCTAGGACATTATCTAATGCACAAATAAATGTCAAGTATAAAAATTATAAATAAAAGCTATTTAATCTAGCTTTCATATCCCATAAGAGCTGAAATCTCTTTCTTTTTTTTTTGGTCACACCTGCAGCATGTGGAAGTTCCTGGCCCAAGGACCCAAGGCTCAAACCTACAAAACAGCAGTGACCCAAGCCACAGCAGTGACAATGCCAATCCTTAACCCACTGAGCTGCCAGGGAACTCCAAGCTGAAATCTTTTTTTTTTTTTTGTCTTTTTGCCATTTCTTGGGCTGCTCTTGCAGCATATGGAGGTACCCAGGCTAGGGGTCTAATCGGAGCTGTAGCTGCTGGCCTGCACCAGAGCCACAGCAATGCGGGATCCGAGCCGCATCTGCAACCTACACCACAGCTCACGGCAACGCCAGATCCTTAACCCACTGAGCAAGGCCAGGGATCGAACCTACAACTGCATGGTTCTCAGTAGGATTCATTAACCACTACGCCACGACGGGAACTCCTTTTTTTTTTTTTTTTTTGAAATCTTTTTTAACAGATGCATTTAAAAACATCTGAGGAATTCCCATTGTGGCTCAGCAGGTTAAGAACCTGACTAGTATCCATGAGGATGCAAGTTTGATCTGTGGCCTTGCTTAGTGGGTTAAGGATCTGGTGCTGCTGTGAGCTGTGGTGTAAGTTGCAGATGTGGCTCAGGTCCCAAGTTGCTGTGGCATAGGTGGCAGCTGAAGCTCTGATTCAACCCCTAGCCCAGGAACTTCCACATGCCCCAGGTGTGGCCCTAAAAAGACAAAAAAATAAAATTTTTTAATCTTAACATTGTTATATATTTATAATTATAGATTCACATATTTCATTATATTAGCTCCATTAATTTTCTTCAAAAAATCTCTCTGGGAGCCCTGAAGTTTTAATGTAGACTAAGTGCTTTCTTGACCATTCCAAAATTCTTCACTTGAGTGTCTTCTGGGTTTACTAAAATCTCAATCTTCCTCTGTGGGTTTTTTTTTTTCTTCCTCTGTTTTTTTTTGTTTGGTTTTTTGGTTTTTACATTATTTTGTTGTGGTTTATTGTCAAAAATCTTGCTTTGAAAGGAATACCAGGAAGAAAATAGATTTAGTTAAACTGGAAATTTATGCTTGCATTCCAGTTAGTGATAGCTATTATTTATATAATCAAATAATCTATTATAAATTTAAATTATTTTAACAAACATTTATTTATTTATTTATTTGGGCCACACCTGAGGCATATGGAAGTTCCCAGGCTAGGGGTCGAACTGGAGCTGCAGCTGCTGGCCACAGCCACAGCAACGCAAGATCTGAGCCACAGCTCAATGCAATACCAGATCCTTAACCCACTAAGCAAGGCCAGGGATCGAACCCACATCTCATGGATACTAGTCGGGTTTGTTACCACTGAGCCATGACAGGAACTCCTCAAACTTTTAAAAATTATCCCTCATAGATGCCTAAAAGCTTATTAATAAGTGGTCAGTAATATTAACACACATGCTATTACCATCATCTTCCAATTATTATGCACTTACGGTTTGCAAAATATTGGCACATACATTATTACATTTTATTATCGCTATTACCATGAAAACCACACTGGGCACATTTAAATAACCTCCTTTCACAGATGAGAAGACTGAAGAGAGGCAGAGACGTTCGCACAAAAAGCCCTATCTACAGACACCCCTCAAGGGGCTAAATCTTCCAAATTGTAGAGTCTAGTGTTCTTTCTACTTTACCTCCCTCATCCTCAAGCTCTAAAATTAACTGAGTATATGAGGCCATTTTATAGAGATCAGAAATCTACTTCTTCTAAAATGTCTAATTTTGAATGGCTAACAGAAATACTCAGTGTACACCTGAAATTAACACAACACTGTAACTTAACTATACTTCATAAAGTATGAAATTAAAAAAAAGAGGAAAGAAATACTCAAGAGATATAGGAGTAAAATATATCAATAAATCATATCAAACACATCTGAAATGACTAAAAACAGTGAGAAAACAATTTTAAGGAACTTGTTTAAAGTATTAAAATCCATATGTTGAAGACAGAGATAGAAACTAACCTCTAAAGGCTGTGCATGGTAATGATCTGTTGGATCTTTCAATTCTGCTGCTTCTTTCATTAAACGCTTAACAGCTAGAATAAAATTCATAAGGTAAAGACATTTAAAATATACTTTTCAAGTGATTAGCACAGTTTAACAAACCTAATGAAAAAGTTCCCACTTCAACAAAAAGTGTGTAGAGGACTAGCTCAGCTGGGCATATGATTTAATTATGGGATAATTGTAATAATGGTGGGAAATGACAGCTAGGCATTAGAAGAGTTGCATATTAACTTAAATATATAGCGAAGTCTCATGATGACACTACTTTTATTTAGTAAGTACATATATGTATTTCCTATATTGTATCACTCAAATATTAATTCATGTAATCTTCAAAACAACTCCGAGTTAGGTGCTATTTTTATCCCCACTTTCCAGATGAAGAAACTGAGACATGGAGAGACTTGAGAACATGTTCAAGGTGACACAGCTAGCTGGTAGAGGACAGAGCTAGGATTCCAACACAGGCAGTCCAACTCCACCCTGTTAAAATATCTGTATTAACAAAAATGTGCCCTATGGAACATGTTCATGAACAGTAAACCTCTTACATCCTCAAACTCTTAGGACTTTCTATTCACTGTCTTGCATTAACACAATGGCACTGTCCTGCCTGCAGGGGTCCCTGAATCTCCACAGTCCTAACTGAATTCCTTTTGAAATGATTCTTCAGCTTAATTAAAACCTCCAACCCACTCAACCCACAACTTTCTTCACCCCCACCTATACCTATATTCACTTCCCTCTTTATCCACACTCTTGGCTTTTAAAAATTCCTCTTTCATACTCCCCTAATAAAATTCAATTCCAGCTGACCCAACCCAAGCATCTTCTTATATGGAGTCTATACCCAAACAGCTGAGCATTATTGAAGGGGGTTTAAAAAGTCAGAGGCAGGCACACTGATGCCATTATAGGTATTATCAACAACCTCTACAGGGACACAATGCCACCCGATGTTCCTATATTTCTCTAGTAAGCCCTTACCCAACCCCCTCCAACTAGCGCCCAAGACTATTTCACACCTGTTTTCTCACTTCTCATCTCCCGCTCTTCCACCTCTTTCAGTTAACGGCACAGAATTTTATTCCCATGATAAATGACTGTTAGCAGCCTAAGAGTCTACAGTCTTACATGTATCTGTACCCTCTTCATTGTTTTGCAAAGGTCAATCCTTTGATTCCAGCCTCGCACCCTCAAGCTTCAGCTGCTAAAAAGTTCAGGATACTAGTGTAGGATACAGGCTAGCAAAGCCAGGGAAATGCCAGGCAGCCAAGGCTCTCCAAAACTCTGCTGGAGAACCAACTGCCAAAGCTCAATAGGCTCTGAGGGAGGAATGCACCAGGTGGGCACCTAATCGGAGAGCAGACAGAAGAGAAAAGGGGTCAGGTACTGACATCCGAAAAAAAGGCAATATAGGAATTACCCAGGTAGATACGACAAGCAGAGGAAACAATAACAGTAAAATGTGCGAAGGGGACAGGTTAACTGAGAAGCAGCTCTCACACGCATACAACCAAATAGGTTGGTAATGTATCAAGATTTTTGCATAAAATTTTATTTTAATCAAGGGTTCCTAAGCTGGAAAAAAGTTAAGTCACTATCCTATTCCATAACTATAAATATTCTTTTCCATCTCCTAATCTAAACTAAGCCTATAGGCAGAGAATTTGTTCATACAATCAGCAAATATTTATTAAGATCATACTAGATGTTATAGCTACAACCAAAATAAAATATAGTTTCTGTTATCAAGGAGCTCATAGCTTGGGAGGAGTCAATACAAAACAGCATGATAAATATTAGAAACATGGACATAATGAGACACAATCTTTCCCCAAGTTCTAGACACTAGGCTCTGTTCAATTCTTTGAACACTACTTTTTCTCTACTTCAGACGGTCGTCCTATATACCAGTTCCTCGGCTGCAATGCTACTCCTCCCCCAACCCCCACCTCATCATCTAGTCTAGCTCCCACCAGACCTTTAAGAAATTTACTCAGGAACATCTTTCTGACACTTTTCCTTTGTCCACTGAGGGGAGTGACTAGGATTCCCATCTGGACCAATAAAAATCCCTGAGGAGTCCTGGGAGGAGAGTGGAGACCAGGAATGATCTCCAGTTATTTCTAATGGTCAGTTAGGTTTGGAAACCACTGCCCTAGAAACTAGGTTGAGTCCCCTTGCTCTAAGTCCTCATACCACTTTAAAATTTATCTTTCATAAAGTTCATCTCACTTGTAATTAATATCTGTTTTCCTGCTCAACAAATCTATGTCACTGCCGTGTCCTCAGGACTTAGCACATAGTAAGCACACTCAAAATTGTGTGTGTGTGTGTGTGTGTCTTTTTAGGGCCACACCCACAGGCATATATAGGTTCCCAGGCTAGGGACTGAATCAGAGCTGTAGCCACCAGCCTACGCCACAGCCACAGCAATACCTAATCCTTAACCCACTGAGCGAGGCCAGGGATCGAACCCGCGTCCTCATGGACACTAGTCGGGTTCATTAACTGCTGAACCATGATGGGAACTCCAGCACACTCAAATATTAGTTGACTGAATTTTACTGTCTTCCCCCAACAAAAGTCTTTCCAAGGAAAAGGTAATGGTTCTCAAATTTATTTGATAATAAGATAAAACCCTTTGTTCAAAGAAAAGTTTCAGGAGAACCTCAATATATAAAACAGATAACGGCAGCTCCCACCCCCTAGTGGAAGGGCCTTCAGGCTATTTATCCCCTTCCACCTATTCTAAGGGGCCCACAGGGGAAAAAAAAAAAAAGATTGAAAACCCCTGATTTACAGGAAGGTAAAAATTTCATTAAGTTAATGTTATTAGATACAAATAAAATAATGGAAGCAGTTATGAAATTAATTAGTTTAACTTCACTGCTGCAGTCAGCAATCAAAGATGCCAAGGAGATACTTTTTCCTTCATTCCTCATCAGCAGGCTGAATAATGATTAAGCTGAAGAGGTCAGATTTTATGCCATTCCATAACCTTATCACATTTTCTCTGCCTCTTCCTCACTCAGCTCAGTTCAACAGGAGAAAAGAATGCAAACACCCAGTGGATATTATGCAAGATGTATGAAAGGGTCGTAATTGCTATAAGAAAGAATGTAAAGGAACAATCATTGACTCAACCACTAAACATGTGGGTTTTATTAGTTCACGAGCCACACAGGCACATGTTCTGTGAGAGCCAAAGTACACAGCCAAACAGAAGATTATTCTAGTGTTTTTACGATCTATTTTTTTGCTGAAACAACATACACCATTGAACACCTTGGTGAAAAAGAATGTGGACCCTGGAATTAGAGCTGTATTAACTCTGACATTTTGTAGCTCTAAATCCTCAAACAAGTAAGTCGCTTAACCTATTCTGCCTCAAAGTTTATAGCTGTGAAATGACAGTCAATAGTTTCATCACATAATTCTTTCCTTTTCATTCCTCCCTCTTTTCAAGGTCAGAAATGGACTGGGATTAAGGCTCTCTCAGTGAGTCTTCCTGGTTCAAATCCAGGCCTTCGGCATATGTAGCTGGCCACACAGCATGGCTCCCTGGCTCCCAAAGAGAAATAGCACAGCTATGAAAGAGTCAAGATTCAAAGCACAGCCTGGAAACTAGAGCCAGAGAGAGCATAGTCTGCCACTCCTGATACTCCATCTCTTACGACCATACGGCTCATAAGAAAACCTTCCACTCCAGCCCCTCTTTCACTTCTTCACAAGATTATCAATAAACTCTCTAACCCTGGTAAGATAAGATGTGCCAGGAATGGTAAGGAGGGCGGAGAGCTCCAAGCTCTAGGTTCCGTGGGTCTCCCATTTGCATTCTGCACATGCCCAGGGAGCTCACTGGACTTTGGAGACAAAGCTCCAGCTAAAGGGATCTTACAGGTCACTGTCTTTCATGCCTCTGTTTCTCTTGGAAAGCAAGTATCTCGATATCATCAATCTCCAAAGCATGGGTAAAATGCAGGAGACAGATTTATTGAGGATGTGAATCCAATGTCATGCTTTCCAAGTGCCTCTTCCTGCTCCCATAGTGAAGGCACTTAAGGAAATATTCAAGGACTAATATTTCTGCCCAGGTAGATCCTGCAAAGGTATCCATTCAACATTTAAAGAATATCTGAGTCATGGAAATAGAAGAATGACCGAGACCTGCTTCTTGCCTTCAAAACGCTTGTAGTGAGAGAAAGACAGGAAAACAATTAAAACACAAATACAGACCAAGTATGTACTTGTATAGAGACCACCTTAGTCTGCTTAGGAAAGCCAGGCAAGTTTGAACCTTAAAGTAGCTTGAAGAATCCATAGGAATTTCAAATGGATGAAAGGGAAGGCATTCCAAGCAGAAGCTCCAACAGGGACCAAGGCATGCAGGTGAGAAGAGCTGCTCCATCTGGAGAGGCACTAAGGCAAAATGCATAGATGGTGAAAATGCAAAGGAGCAAAGGCGTGGTAGGGGATGAGGCTGGTGAGGGAGGCAAGCCCTGCACACCAAGCTAAACAGTTTACTTTGAACTTTATCCACAGCTATCAGGAAGCTACTAAGATTTTTTTTCAATTTGAGAAGTGATTTAATCAGTTTTTGTTTTGTTTTCATTATCTGGTAATGATAACAACTGGTGAGATGTGTGTGTGACTGTGTGTCTTGGCACCTGTGCGAAAATGCATGCATTTGTGTGTGTTTCAGGGTAGAGGGAGGAGGAACGGAGTAGACCAAGAGATCATAGATGACTCCCAGACGTTCCTGTCAATCCTCAGGATAAGGAAGGTTACGGTGAGGTGCAAGTTTGAGTGGGGAGAGAAAACTGATTAGTTTAGGGCTTGTTTTTTATACCTTGTAGAGTTTTTCTTTTTTTGGTCTGTAAGAAATTTGGGTCAACATGTTAAATCACCATCCTTAAGATCCATGTTATCTACAGCCTGGGAGCTGGGGAAAGGATCTGAATTGGACATTAAAGCTTGAGAAGGATTAGTGTTAAGGGCAGTCCACACCTTGGGCATGGAGAGTTAGCTCTTAGCTTTCTAATGATGGTAGAATCTGTGTGCACCAATCTCTTACGCGCTAATCACTTGCTGAATGTGCCCAGAGGCTCCTTGGAAAGAATCCCGCCAGAGGAGGTTCTTTACACATCCACCTCCCCACTTTGTACCTACTACCTTGGCCAGAACAGACCCAAAAAAAGATCAGGGAGCTTTATCTAGAGGCAACTACCGATAGGCTAGTCAAACACTTATGGAGTGGCCCCACACACAGCTCTGCCCACAAGCAAGGACCATTCCAGAAAAATCATAAAAACAACTCCACATCAGACAGAGAGGAAAATGGTTATTTTATCATTCACATTGTGCAGTGTTTTTAACCACATCCTTTCACACGTGCATTACCCTGAAAACACAGTAAGACTGCAAATAAAACATAAGAAGGAAGCATTTTCACTTTGCCTCTCAGCACCTTCAATAAGTCCCGTATTTCATCTAATTCACCTTCTCCATGAACTCCAAATGATCTGCGCAGTAACAGAAAAAGGTTAAAAAAATTCTTTTTTAGAAAAGCAACACTACCTTTGAGGAAATGAAACCCAAAACAGGAAGCAATTTATTACACAGCTAGAAGCATGTCTACCAAAGCTCAGCCAGCTGACAACAGGTCATATAGTCTGGAAATGTACAACATTCTGGAGAACTGTAAATGCCTATCACAATCTCAAGCACGGCAACATCAAAATTGAGCAATGTCCTCTGACAACAATCTTTTGGGACTCACCGATCCTCCATTCCAAACTGCACTATTACTCACATTTTCATTATTTTCTGGATATTCCCCTAACTCAGCTGTCTTACAGAACTTGGTACATGTGACCAAGCAGTCACCCTACTTTTTTTTACCGTATATTTTTATTAAAACCTAGCACAATCCTAACAGTTGAATCATTCTAACACCTAACCTTAAAATTAAACTTTTCTTTCCCTCTTTCTCTTTGATCCTCCTCTGCCTCTTTTTTCTGGTGTTCTTAAGAGATGGGCTGGGGGCAGGGGTCATGAATTCACAGAAAGTGAATCTATAAATAGCTTTCGCCAGATTTTTAAATGTGTCTATGCCCCGCCCCCAAAAATGTTACGACCTATTCTACAACACTTGGTTACCTAAGAACGTTTCTTAGTCTGACAGCACTCAGGTTAACAAAGCTCTATTCAGCCAGTATTCTCCGGCTTTTCTGGAGGCTTTGCATGTTTTTAAGTTATTTTTAAAAAATCAAGGACTCAAAATACTCTTTCCAGGGGCACGCTAATCTTGCTGATTCTTACTAAGCTGCTTCTTTGGAAGGGGAAAAAAGTGAGCAGCAAGAGTTGGTCAAACCATCTCTAATGTTCTAGGATTATCACTTACAACTGAAGTGTAGAGTTTCTCCTCCTAACACATTTATCAAGGTACGGAGAGAATAAATACCATTTTATAGAATCCAAAGATTTGTTCCAAGCCTGTCTTAATCTGAGAGAGCTGGTTACTTTTCGTACATCTTTATAATACACTAGTAAAGAAGTGGAGGCTGGAATTGTTTGGCTGCTTCCGTGAGTGACACAGGGGCATTAAATACAGGAAAGGAAGTTTTTATGTCTGAATATGGACATACATCATACTCGTCAGGATGGCAAAAATCATGGTTAGCTCTACTAGTTTTCTTAGCTTTTTGGTTAACTGGTTTTGTCCAGAACACTTCCTTCATTCTATTCACCCCAAATCCTGCAAACAGAACATTTAAACTAAATCTTCAAAGGCGAGTGAATCAAACAGCTAATAAAAGTCCAGTGGCGGCGACGAAGAAGGGCTAAAGGCGGTGTTCCAGGCGCAGGTAGGGCAAGAGGCTGTTAACTATTACCCCAGACATCACCTTTACACCTGTTCTCAGCGCCGAACGGATAACCCAGCTCTACGCAACGAAATGGAGCGAAGGGCAGTCGGGGTGCGGCGGGCAGTCCGCAGGTTTCGCAGCCGATGCCCTCCCGATCGCCTGGCTCCGCGGCCTGCACCACCCCGGCAGGCGGCGGCCTCGCGTAGAGCGCGAAACCCGGAGCTGAGCCGCGAGCGGCGGCTGACGGGACGAGACCGCGGCGCGGGGCCCGGGATCCCGGGTCACTCCTTCCTCCCGCCCCGTGCGGCGCCGCAACCCGCCCGCAGCTCCGCTCACCTGGGCTCTTCAGGTTGTAGCGAGTCTCCATGGCAGGTCGCTGGCCCGGCTCCGGTCTCCCGGCCTGCCGCCCGCCGCTGCCTCTGCGCGCCGCCGCCGCCGGGGTGTCAGCGCGGCTCCAGCCGACCCGGCCTGGCCGAGGAGCCTCCGCGGATGCCGCCCAGCCCTGGCGGGGACAGCGGCCGGGGTGGGAGGGCGCGGGCAGGGCGCGGTCTCCGCGCTGGCGCCGCCTCCTCCGCTGCTCCCCCGCCTCCCTGAGGGTCGGGCGGGCGCCAGCACCAGCCCGGGTGTTGCTGAAGCCGGGCGCGGGCTGGAGGTCAGCCTACTCGCCTGGCCGCGGGCCCACCCCCGCCGCGGCCGCCCGTCCTGTGTCACCCGCCCTCGCCCGGGTTTTGTGAAGTTACCCTGACGTGGCAGTCGCTTCGTGGCAGTCGGTCGCGCGGCCGCTGGTCACTCCGCCGGCTCTGCGAAGCCGGCTCCGGGATCTGCGAAAACGGGCGGCGCCCAGGTCTTCCTCTCGCCCGGGCCCCCCGGAGGTCGACCTTCCGCCCGGCCCATCCGGGGTCCCCAGGCAGTCGCGGGGCTCAGGCACGGCCGGAAGCGTCCCGGTCCTCCTGGTGGCGGAAGGTGTGCGCCCGGGCCCTGGAGATCCCGTTCAGAGCCGCCCGCGGCTCCCAGGTCCTCTTGCACCCCGCCGAGTGCTTTTTAGATCAGTAGTTGTTTGGAGTGGAAACAGTTAAAGTAGGGAAGGGGAAATCCAGTGATAAGGGATTGAGGAGGGTTTTAACAATTTTTTTTTTCCCCAGACAAATGTGCTTAGATGCAAGGCACTTAAATATTTGGGGGGATTTTTTTTTTTTTTTTAAGAATTGAATTTGGGGGAACCATGTAAATATGAAAAGTTTAACTTCAGAGGAAAAACACTTCAGGCTTCACTGTAGAGTGGAATGGAGAAAAAGAGGACAGAACTGTGGGTCCTGAAGGCTGAGAGGAGCAAAGAGGTAGGAAAAGAGAGGGGAGTTCGTTGTGCTCAGCGGGTTAAGAATCCGACTAGTATCCGTGAGGGTGCGGGTTCAATCCCTGGAACCCGACTAGTATCCGTGAGGGTGCGGGTTCAATCCCTGGCCTTGCTCAGTGGGTTAAGGACCCGGAATGTCGGCTGGCTGTGGCCTAAGTCCACAGCTGCAAGTCGGACTGGACCCCCTAGCCTGGGAATTTCCATATACCAGGAATGAAGACCCTAAAAAAAAAAAAAAAAAAAAAAAAAGAGGGAGAATTGGGATGGTGCTGAGGATAAAAGGGAAGGAAAGAATTACAGGTGGGGTTGAAGAGGGTTAATCAGGTTGGTTAAGCTTTGCTATGTAAAAATAGAAAACTTTTTTTGAAAAGCTGCAGAATATGCTACCCCAAAATATGCCTCTGCATAAGGATTATTTTAAGCTGATTATTTCTGAGAAAGAGCAGGCTCTGGAGACTCTCTGAAAATAGAGTCAAAGTTAACCCCTTTGGGGGAGGAGGGGTATGGAACTTGGAAGTTCCTGGCCAGCCACAGCCATGACCTGAGCCACAGCAATAACACCAAATCCTTAACTCACTGAGCCACCAGGGAACTCCAGAAGTTACTCTTTTCTAAGGGAAATTTACTGTTGTAAATGTCTCCCTCAAGGTACCCGGAAAAGAAGGTTGATTCTAAATTGCAAAAGAATCTCAATGGGGAAAATACTGACAAGTGTGCCAAACAATCTTTACCCTTGTTTAGGTGCTTTTCCCCAAACCTCCATAACTGGCCTCCCTCCATACACCCTACAACTTTCTTTTGTCTTTGGCTGAAGAGAGTAATTAAGGTGGTGACTTCAGTCAATCTAGGCACTTAGCTTGTTTGTTTTTCTCTTGATCATCTATTACAAGGGGTCTCAGGCGAGAACTCATAAGGGTAGAGGGAAGATTATTTCCACCCCTACACTTTCTATTGTTAAAATTAAGAATCCAAAGTGAATCAAGGAGTTCCCATAGTGGCGCAGCGAAAACGAAACCAACTAGGAACCATGAGATTGTGGGTTCAATCTCTGGCCTTGCTCAGTGGGTTAAGGATCCGGTGCTGTGACCTGTGGTGTAGGTCGCAGACACAGCTGGGATCCTGCGTTGCTGTGGCTGTGGCTATGGCGTAGGTCGGCAGCTATAGCTCCGATTAGACCCCTAGCCCTAAAAAGCAAAAAAAAAAAAAAAAAAAAAAGAATAGAATTCTTGGTATCAGATTGTATCAGCAACCCTTTGTAAAGAGTGAAATTTAAATTTAGAAAGGGTGTGGGAAGTAGAGGATGAAGATAAAACTAGATAGTATCTTTCAAACCATTCCGTGATAATGTTTTCTGAAAAGTAAACTGATAACTTGATTGGCCCAGATATGCATCCAAAACCAAACCCCAATAAGCTGCTTCATTCACTTATTCTTTGTGTTGAATCTTCAAATTGTCTAACACTTGACATGCTCTCTGTACCACAGCTTTGCAAAAGTGGGCATTTGTGTGGTAGGTCTCAGGATGGAGAGGCTTTTGAGGCAGGTACTACTGTTACTGCACACAAATTTGTGTGCCTCACCTGGGGCTGGAGTCGGGGAGGAGGTGTGGAGTGGAGAACAGTTTACTGTAAGGGCCAAGCAAGAACAGATGGCTCGTGCTCAAAAAACCTGAATTCCCTGGTGGTTTTGCAGGGAGAATTTTAGGGCTGCAGGGTGTGTGACTTTCTTCTGTTTGTTCAATGGTGAGGTGACAGGGCAGGGTCCAGGAATCTTGTGCTCAAGTTACCATCCTCCCCTTGGGGTCTTAGTTCCTGCAGAAGAACTCAAAGGTATATTTGTATGAATATCCTTTGAGGAGGAGCTAAGACTCTGCTTTATTCCGCCCTGTTTTTTCTTGACTGATTTCCCTTTGTTTCTGCATTCCCTCACTTCCCCTCAATAGTTAGTAGTGAATAATTCCCTCACTCCCTCTAGTTAGTGACCTATTCCCTTACTTCCCCTAAATAGTTAGTGAACTATTTAAATAGTTCAACTATTTTGAATAGTTAAATAGTCAACTATTTGATTCTGCCCTCTGAACTCAGGGAAAGTCTTGGAGGCTGAAGCTTCTTTCCCACGAAGAAACTGGAGACACAGAAAGGCTTCTGTGCCCAGGAGGGCCCCACACAGTTCTGCTCGGTCTCAAGACCATGTATTTTAAAATATTTATTATTCAACATTTAAAACTTTTTTTTTTCTTTTTGGGGCCATGCCTGGGCACATGGCAGTTTCCAGACGAGGGGTTAAATCATAGCTGCAGCTGCCAGCCTACACTACAGCCATGCCAGATCTAAGCCATATCTGGGACCTACGCTGCTGCTTGTGGCAATGCCATTTCCTTAACCGACTGATTGAGGGCAGGGGTCGAACCCACATCCTCATCAATACCAGCCACAGCCATGGCCTGAGCCACAGCAATAACACCGAATCCTTAACCTGCTAAGCCACAACAGGAACTCCTAAATTTGTTGTTGTTGTTTTATGGCCACCTGCAGCATATGGAAGTTCCCAGGCTAGGGGTTGGATTGGAGCTGCAGCTGCCGGCCTTCACCACAGCCACAACAATGCCAGGTCCCAGCTGCAACTTCAACCTACCCCACAGTTTGAGACAATATTTGGGTTCTTAACCTGCTGAGCCACAATGGGAACTCCCAAACCTTTTCTTACTTTTTAAAATGGTTTTTTCTTGATCATAAAAGTCATACATGATTGTTATTCAATATCTGGAACATGAACAAAACACAAATCTCCTGTAGTTCTCCTGCATAGAAATGGCCAGGGTTAACATTTTAGTGTATTTACCTTAGCCTTTGTTTATAAAGCATAGGTATGCGAACAGGACTGAGATTCCGTTGTTTAAAATACTTTTCCATACTAAAAATATCTGCCATCACCTAACTGGATTACTTGTTTAGCAAATAGCAGTGCTGTTATGACTTGTGCTGTTAAGAAATGACAGGTCCAAAATGGAGTTATTTGTATTAAGCCCCACGTCAGCAAACCAAGACTTAACACCTAACCTAATTGCAGTTACAACCTCCTCCAGGAATGTATTATTTTTCTTTTTCTTTTTTTTTTAATATCTTTTTAGGGCTGCACCCATGGCATATGGAGGCTCCCAGGCTAGGGGTCTAATCAGAGCTGTAGCCACTGGCCTACGCCACAGCCACAGCGAGGTGAGATCTGAACCAAGTCTGTGACCCACACCACAGCTCACAGCAATGCCGGATCCTTAACCCACTGAGTGAGGCCAGGGATCGAACCTGCGTCCTCATGGATGCTAGTCAGATGCATTTCCGCTGAGCCACGACGTAACTGCCAGGAATATAATCTTAACTGGTCAGTCTGGAATTTTCAGGTCAGCACCCATGAGGTAATCTTCTACAGAGCACCCTGCCATCGCAATAGGTAGGTTATCTAAAACAAACCATCCATCCACTCTTTCCCCCCTTCTGCCTATAAAGCTTTCCATTTTGTACAACTCCTTGGAGCTCCTTTCTCTTTGCCAGATGGGATGCTGACAGCTTCATGAATAATTCAATAAAACCAGTTAAGATCTTTAAAATTAAGTCAGTTGATATTTTTTTAACGCTTGAATTGACCAATTTTATAGCAATTTCTTCCTAGAGTACAACTCAAACTGAAAAACAGCTCAGAAAGCCATACATAGACTTCATTGTAAGCATTCTATTAATTGCTTTGACTATTTCCTGAGTTTTGATTTTTCATTAAAAGAAAAAAAAAGGGAGTTCCCTAGTGGCTTAGTGGGCTAAGGATCTAGCATTGTTACTGCCATGGTTCTGGTCGTTGCTATGGCAGGGGTTCAATCCCAGGCCTGGGAAATTCCATGTGCTGCAGGCAAGGCCAGAAAGAAAAAAGAACCTGCAGTAGTTTTTCCTGTTGCTTTCCCCCCAGGATTTCCCCCTTTGAAATGGTTAATAAGAAAAATGATACTCATTTTCCCCTGAGGATGTAGCTGGCTGGTATTCAGGTTAAGAGATGTTGGTCTTTATCAGGGGCACAAGTTTAAACTGGTTGTCTAGACAAAAATGTCAGCCGGAAAGGAGTTCTTTGTTTTTTTCCCACCTCACCTTACTGCTTTGCAGGTCTAATAGTTTTGCCTTGTCTCCCATCTGGTGGCCAGGTGACAGATCCAGGAGAGAAACTGCCTCTTCATTTTTGCCTTCTCAGTTTCTGCTATGATCAAGGCAGTTCTTCCTGCTCATTCTATTTGAAAACTTTTCTAATACTATATTCCAGAAGAAAATACTATGGAGAACTATCAAGTGAATATATGTGAAACCCAGTGGAGTGCTTCTCATACTAGCGTAGTGTATTTCTTCCACCAGATGACTCGTACCTCATTTTAAAAGGTTCTCCCCATTGTGGAATCTAATATATGATACAAATGAATTTATCTACAATACAGAAACAGACTCACAGATATAGAGAACAGACTTGTGGTTGCCAACAGGAGCGGGGGAGGGTTGGATTGGCATTGGGGACTGGCAAATGCTATTATAAAAAGGATGAATAAACAACAAAGTCCTACTGTATAGCACAGAGAACTACAGTCAATATCCTGTGATGAACCATAATGGGAAAGAATATGAAAAGAAAGAATATATATATGTGTATAATGGAATCACTTTGCTGTGTACCAGAAATAGCTAACATGACATTATAAATCAACTATACTTTGATTACCAAAAAAAAAAAAAAAAAAGGTTTTCCCCATTAATAAGCAAAGAAGCACTTTCTAAATACAGTGCTTAATAGTTGTTTCCAACTTTTTTTTTTTTTCTTTTTAGGGCTGCACCAGTGCATATGGAAGTTTCCAGGTTAGGGGTCCAACTGGAGCTATAGCTGGCGGTCAACACTACAGCCACAGCAATGCCAGATCTGAGCCACATCTGCAACCTACACCACAGCTCATGGCAATGCTGGATGCTTAACCCACTGAACAAGGCCAGGGATCAAACCCATAGCCTCATGGATACTAGTCAGATTCATTTCCACTGCACTACGATGGAAACTCCTGTCTGAAACATTATTAAAACCATCTTGGACGTTTCCGTTGTGGCTCAGCACTAACCATGAGGATGCCGGTTTGATCCCTGGCCTCACCCAATGGGTTAAGGATCCGGCATTGCCATGAGCTGTGGTGTAGGTTGCAGACACAGCTCGGATCCTGCATTGCTGTGGCTGTGGTGTAGGCTGGCGGCTACAGCTCCGATTTGACCCCTAGCCTGGGAACTTACATATGCCGCAGGCACGGCCCTAAAAAGAAAAAAAAAGTCTTTACTGTGGCTTTCTAAAAAATTATGTCTTTTCTGGAAACCTAATTTGCTATCATAGCTTTGAATTATCTGACGTCTCCCCCAGATTACAGCTCTTGGTAGTAGGGGTGAGGAAAAAGAAACCAGCTGACTTGTGCTTTTGCTTTCTTTGCATGGATTGCATTTCTTTCTTTCTTTCTTTCTTTCTTTCTTTTTTTTTTCCTTCATAATAAAGGTCCTTTTAAAATTAGCAGCAAAAATGGCAATGATCATATTTCTTACTCCTTAGTTCAGATGAACTGGTTAGTTTGACATGCTCTTTCATTTGCTAAACTTAGCTCTAAAGGAAACACCTGCAACTAAGACAAAACTGTTGCTCATGGTGAAAAAAACAAGTGCTTCATGAGGTGCCAGCAGATAGCCCTGCACAGCTGGGCTTCTCCCTTCTGCCTTCAAATTCGTCTTCCAGTAGCTCTTCTGGGCAGGGCCCCTCTGCCCCTCTGTCTATGCCTTTTTTCTTGAGTCCCCATATCCTGTCACCCCAATTTGTCATTCTCTGGACCCCTTTTAGCCACTTGCTGATGGATGAAATGCAGCTACAAACCAGCCAAAATCGCTTAGAACTCTGCTCCCTACTTTCAGAGCAGTTTTCATTTCTATTCATTGGGAAAATGCAAAATGACAAAAGATTACTATTCTTAGGGCACATAAGGATCATGGGACTTCGAGTAATTCTGCAGCCACAGAGCATTTAGGCAATTTTATTTTTAGCTTTTTAGGGCCACGCCCATGACATATGGAAGTTCCCAGGTGAGGGGTGGAATCGGAGCTGCAGCTGCCAGCCTACACCACAGCCACAGCCGCATCTATGACCTACACCATAGCTCGTGACAACGCCAGATCCTTAACCCACTGAGGGAGGCCAGGGATTGAACCCGACTCCTCATGGATACTAGTTGGGTTCATAACCTGCTGAGCCACAAGAGGAACTCCCTAGGCATTTTATGAATTGTTTTAGAACAACCGTACCTGCTTCCCATTAAAATGCGCTTTATAACTATAGGCAAATGTTGAATAATAACCAAGTCACCCAATTCTAAAAAGCAGTCTTAGACTTCCCTGTGATGTATTCTTTTAGCACAAAATAACCACAAAGTGTAGGCCTGCTACACTCCGCCTTATAGCATCTTGTGAATAAAATAGTTGGGCCAGTCTGACTTCCTGAGAAGCTGAAGTGGGGTTTAGGTACAGATGTTCTTAAATGGAAATATATATCATTTATGCCAGAGTAGAAAGCAGATTTTTCCCCAAAATACCATTCTTCAGAAAAGAGAGTTGCCTTATATTTTTTCTCTGTCCTTTTTGAATGAAATACTCTTCAGGATGACACTATCTCTTAAAAGGACCTCAAGTAATGACATTTTTCTATCTCATACAGGCCACCTAACAAAATCAGGGGGCAAAGGTGAACACATATTTATTAATTATACCCCAGGTTATGATCTCAGAGAACAAGCATTGGAAATCACTCATAGTAAACCTCTTTAAAAAGGCATTAGGCGTTCCCACTGTGGTGTGGTGGGTTAAGGATCCAGCATTGCTGCAACTATGGAACAGGCAGCAGATGCAGCTTGGATTCGATCCCTGGCCAGGAACTTCCATATGCCCCAGATGCGGCCAAAAAAAAAAAAAAACCCAATAAGGCATTAGAAAGAAGGACCTATTTGTGGAAATTGTGACTATTACGTGCCAGACCTTTTGTTTAGTAAAATAGCTCAAAGACAGACACTGAAGATGGAAGGATTTTAATATCTAAAAATAGAAAATAAACTAGTTTCAGATGGGCCCTGTAGATGTCAGGGTTTTTTTTGTTTTTGTTTTTTTGTCTTTTTGCCATTTCTTGGGCTGCTCCCGCAGCTTATGGAGGTTCCCAGGCTAGGGGTCGAATTGGAGATGTAACCGCCGGCCTACATCACAGCCACAGCCATGCCAGATCCAAGCTGCGTCTGCAGCCTACACCAA
Organism: Phacochoerus africanus; assembly: GCF_016906955.1. Taxonomy (NCBI): domain Eukaryota; kingdom Metazoa; phylum Chordata; class Mammalia; order Artiodactyla; family Suidae; genus Phacochoerus; species Phacochoerus africanus. Next base: position 57,303,919 of record NC_062545.1, read on the forward strand.
AGCTCACAGCAACGCTGGATCCTTAACCCACTGAGCAAGGCCAGGGATTGAACCTGCAACCTCATGGTTCCTAGTCAGACTCGTTAACCACTGAGCCATGACAGGAACTCCTAGATGTCAGTTTTTACAACCACAGCTGTACAGGATCTTACCACTCTCCAACAGACTATGGAGAACCATAGCTAGCATCAGAAAATTTGAGTTCTTCTACCAAGAGCAGACCAATAGCTATATTTAGTACATTATTAATCTACTGTAACTATAAGAAGTAGGCTCCCCCACACACAACCTCATGATTGTTAATCCCTGAGCCACGATGGGAACTCATTTTAATTTTTTTTAAACCCTTTTGTCTTGCCAGATTTTTGATGGGGGCTTGCCTGTTTTGGCTATAGAATTTATTTTACTAAACTTCAGATATTGATTCTTGCTGCTCTGGCCCTAAGCCCTAGCCATCTGAAATTCTTTTCCTAACAGTCCACCTTTTGATTCTTAACTTAGTAAAATTCTACTATCTAATGACTTTTACAGATCTCCTAAGAGTTTCCAGAGAGGACTAGCATTATCTCTTGTATCTGAACCTGTGGCATATGGAGGTTCCCAGGCTAGGGGTCCAATCAGAGCTGTAGCTGCCAGCCACAGCCACAGCCACAGCCACAGCAGCTCAGGATCCGAGCCTCATCTGTGACCTACACAGCTCACGGCAACGCCGGATCCTTAACCCACTGAGCGAGACCAGATATTCAACCCTACAAAGACCAAAAAAAAAACAAGATAATTCACCTCTTAGTTACAAGGAGAGGCACTACTTCAATAAACATTTCTACTTTCACAGCCTACTTCTTGTCGTTAATCAGGACAAACACATTTTACTAAAGGAAACGAATGGGGCCAATGAGGCAGTAGAATGTGTATACAGTAAGCAACCTCACAAACAGGAAAAACCATGCTTCCTCTTCAAAGAGATCATTCAGTTCCCAGGATGATTAGTTATGGAATATGCCTGAAATAAAACTAGAGCCTTACCAAATCATGAGTGTACAACATATGCTTTTAAATTGGCAGTTAACATTCTTTCTCTTTTTTTTTTGTCTTTTTTGGGCTGTACCCATGGCATATGGAGGTCCCCAGGCTAGGGGTCTAATTGGAGCTGTAGCTGCCAGCCTACACCACAGCCACAGCAATGCAGGATCCGAGCTGTGTCTGCAACCTACACCACAGCTCATGGCAACGCTGGATCCTTAACCCACTGATCAAGGCCAAGGATCAAACCTGCAACCTCATGGTTCCTAGTCAGATTCGTTTCCACTGCGCCACGAAGGGAACTCCCATAAACTGGCAGTTAACATTCTTGAAAGCAATAATTTAATAATGCTTATAAATGATATTCTGCTTAAAGGAAAACATAACACTGAATACTATACTTGATTACAAATTACATCCAGTCTGTAGAAGTTGAATGCATACCATACTTTAATAATCAAGACAATTCAGCTATTTTTCTTGTGTTTCAAACAGTCAACATATAACCCGTATGTAACACTATTGCTGTGGTTTTTAGTCATTTTATATTGAAGGGTCCAAAATATATTATGTTCACAACCAGCTTTGACTTACATTCCTTCCAAAACACGCTACCCTGCTCATACACACTAATCTACATCAATGAAAATAACCAAAGGTGATCATTTACAGAAAGTCTCACCGCCACATGAAGTTCTAATTGCCCTGGAAACATGTAGGTCAAGTTCTTAACCCTTTGGAAGCGAGCAAAAGTGTTCCAGAGCAGTCACTGTAGCCATGTATTTGGGCTTTATATGTATACATTATTTTGTATATTTACATGTATTTATAGCATTAGATTTGAGACCTAAAAGTGGCCACACACATCGCAGCAAGCTAAGTCCCACATCAAAAATGAAATGAAATAGGAATTGAAGACACTTTGTAATTCCAATAGCACAGACTTCAGAAACTGAATGCTTAGACATAACTCTGACATCTCTCTTTAATTCAGAGGTCATTGCCATGCTCACAGCGTTGAGACAGTAGTCTATCCATCAGTGTGTGATTAATCAAAGAGCATACTTACTACAATGAACTTGGTCCTATGCCATAGCACTGACTTTGCCTTTCCCTCAAAGAATCATTTGCACTTGAAGTAAGAGGCTTTTAAGGCACATTTTAACAAAAAACCTATCATATACCCAGCTTAAAAATGGAAGCTCCACCTGGTTACAATAATACATATACCCAAGTCATGTGTGATTGACCCGATAGACAAATGTCTCTGTCTTGAGGATAACATTGCTTTAGAAAAGTGATTATTTGCTTATTCAAAAAGAAACATTGTGTAAAAAATATTAAAGGATTAGATTCATAAGAATAACCGACATGTACCATATTGGCAAAAGTCCAACAGGTTGGAGGTCTGGAAACCAGGAAAAAGATTTCCCTGGAACTCTGGGTTCCCACCTACCCACATTTCTGAGTAGGAATCATGAGAAAGGGAGCTAGGGCACCTTCACGATTTTTAGAAATTTCCTTCCAAAATGCACAGACCCTTGGGAGGGCTCAAACCTTAAACCTCAATCAGCTACCATCTTAAATTGCAGTTACCAGCCTCAAAGGAATAAGACTTGTGGAGAGGATAGAAAGAAGCAGCAGATAAGCAGTGGGATGGTTTCAAGGACAAGTTGCTTTCGAAACTTGACACATTTTTGCTAGGATCAGCATTGCCTATCCTCTGATGTTCTGCTAAAAAAAATTTGTTTTCTAATACCTGCCAACATGCTGTAGGCACTGATCCTTGGGATGGATCTAGAATCACCTACTTGGAATGGTTTGGTATGGGGCTAGATTTAGAATCTCTGAACTTACTGTTGGTCAAAGTAAACATAAGTGGAAGAATTTCATAGAAACAGACACAGAGCTAACTGTAATGCCTCCTCCAGCCACCCTTACCCATTGACCTACAGGGGTTTTCAGGATGGCTTTTTAGCCATGTAGACCATGCATGCTACTGGCATGCCAAACTCTAGTTCAATCATAAGGTGAGAGGAGGCAGCATCTGCAAGGCACACTGTCACAGATAAGAAGGAGACTCAGCGGTGACAAATGTGTCCACCAGGACTCAGCTCTGTGGCAGAGAGCTGAGATTCAGCCTGTGGTCACGGAGTAATGCAAAACAAAACAAAAGGTAGGTCCTAAATAAACATTTTCAATGTTGCGCAATAAGAGGCCCATTCTACAGGAGTCAAACATTGTATAGGATTGTCTAGGATATATTTCTCAATCTGCAATTGCTCATCACCTTTATTTGGGAAACCATGAGGCCTCTGATATTACTTTAGCCTGGGTGGCAGGTATAGAAAAGCCTCCAGAAGAAACCCTGCAACTTAGCGACATTCTGATTTCTTTTCCGTCATCGGCACCATTTTGGAAATCTGGTCCCAAAGGTTCTAAATAACAGTAACACAGCAAAAAGAAATAAGCTCTCTGTATAAAATGATTATAGAGATATGTGTTGAGGTAAAGAGTTTTATAAAAACTGTGGACTAGGGAAGCACTGTTGCAGCTTTAGAAATATTTAGGTAAGTTTGGTGCTAATGTTATTCTATAAAACTTCTGTTTATACCAGTTATAAACAGGGGACAGTTCTTATTGCTCCTGGAGCTTGCCACCCCAATCTGTTCCTCCACTGAAAACGATTTTTCTCAACCATGGGTAGCAAAATTCCCAAATTTATAAAAAAATCATTGCCAACGCATTACTTTTTGATTAATTTCTGATTGCCCTATAGATATGGACTCAGTATGCATGTCCTAAACACCAAGGACAGAAAAACACTTAGAAAAGTTTTATCAAAGTTTAGTTCAATGAGAGATAAAAGAAGAAAAAAAACATGAAAAATTGCAAAATATATACAGTTCCTGGCAGTTCTCACACAGGATTTTTTCTGACTAGATCATAAAAGTTTACAATTTGCGTAATGAAGTTACAGTGGATTTCACTTCATCGTTAATATACAAGTTTTTGCTTCAAAGTGCATACTTTATTTATAAAAGAGAAGATCAAGAGGGTGGCAGGAATTTTTTTTTTTTTTACAAGAAATATGTCACGTGTCCCAATCTCCTTCTTCCTCTTCCTTTAGTGCAACACAGCTTAGCAGCCTCATTGAAAGGTCTGATTTCAAAAGGTGCTCCTTAAACCTCACCTATAGCAGCACCCTGGGTGTCCCATTGGGGGTCACTCCTTTTTTCTTCTGTAGCCGATTCTGAACCTTTCGTGATTTCACCACTTTCATTCTCACCTCAAAAACTTCATGGATGGCCTTCCGGAAGCAATGGAAATTATAGTCAATCAGCCCTGGAGAAGAAAACAAAAATATTTAGAAATGCCATCTGGAAATGATCTGTCTTTTCATGTCAGCCATGACAAGGACAAGCCAGTAGGGGGCGGTAGAGGAGTGGGTTTAACATAAGGTTCAAAGATTTTCCTAGGAGGTCTGCAGCTGGGCTTCAGGAATTGCAGTAAACTTCCAGGACTGCAAGCAAAATCTTGTGAATATACATTTTTACTAAGGAAAGGTTCTAGAATATATACCACATCTTCAAAGGTGTCTATGACTCAAATAATTTGAAAAACCAGCTGAATTGCCCTTTTTTCAATCTTTCAGAATTAAAGATTATAAGCACAGTTAAGATGTATCTTCAGTGAAATATTTATTATTTTTTCCCCAAATTATTTTCTTTTCAAGTCCACACCCAAGGCATAAGTTCCCAGGCTAGGGGTAGAATCGGAGCTGTAGCTGCTGGCCTATACCACAGCCACAGCAACGCAGGATCCAAGCCCTGTGACCCACACCACAGCAACACCAGATCCTTTAACCCACTGAGTGAGGCGAGGGATCGAACCCAAGTCTTCGTGGATGCTTTTCGGGTTCATTACCACAGATCCACAATGGAAACTCCTCCCCAAAGGCATTATTAAATTGACTCTAAGTGGAGGCAGATCCTGATTGGAGTGTAGCTGAGATGCCAAGGTCATAGTACCATTCAATCAACCAATCAATTTTTACTTCACAGATACTCAGAAAGTATTTAAGTCACTGTTATAACCCCTAGGGAAAACAAAGACCCTGATTTTAGAGTAGTTATGGTCACCTCAGGTCAACTCTGAGCTCAGGAAGTCAACAATCAATGACACTCAGTTTCTCAATAATATATGTTTTTTTTTAGGACCACTCCCGAGGCATATGGAAGTTCCCAGGCTAGAGGTCGAATTGGAGCTGTAGCCGCTGGCCTAGCCACAACCACAACAGTGAGGGATCTGAGCCACGTCTGTGACCTACACCACAATTCACAGCCAACACCGGATCCTTAACCCACTGAGCAAGGCCAGGGATCAAACTCATGTCCTCATGGATCCTAGTCAGGTTCGTTAACCACTGAGCCACAAAGGGAACTCCCTAAGTAAATTTGAAATGGAGAAATAGTAAAGAATCTTTTTGCATTTTCAGAAATTAATCAGTGGTATGAAAATAGAGTAAAAGATAAATCAGGTCCTAAGTGCATTTTTCATCACCATTAATTTCTAAGTGTTGAGAGCAGCATGACATTTATACTAATTAGGATAAGGCAGTTGGTTCCATTTACTATTTTTACACTTATTAAAATAACTAGCCAAAAAACTATTTCCACCAATCAGATGATGATTCCACAGCCCCAACCAAAGAAAAAGAACTGGGATTCCAGCCAAGGAGAGAAATCTTCAAAGCGGTCATATAACTAACTGAAGATGGCGCTGGAGGAAACACCATCTCAGCTTCCAGGCCCAAGAAACCTTCTGAGTGGCGCCCTCTGCTGCTTCTGCAGTGATAGGGACCACCATGCAATAACACTAGATTTCCTTGAGACCAGTGAGGCAAGGGGGGGTGGGTAGTAATAAAAAATAAAGCCCAGCTGTGAGTACCTCTTCTCTGCCTGAGGCTTTCTTTAGTACCACAGAACTCGCTTAACTGCATACAGACAGGTACTAGCCAGGGTTATGGTAATAAATGTTTCTGAGGTTCTCCTCACACAATGGGGCATGGGAGTTGGTGGACAAAGGCTGCAGTCTTGAATGCTCAAAGGGGGTGATTCTTAGTTTGGGGGTTTTTTGGTTGGCTCCCCCACGGCATGCAGAAGTTCCCAGGCCAGGGATCAAACCCACATCACACCAGTCACCTGAGCCATAGCAGTGACAACAACAAACCCTTTACTTGCCATGCGTTTAAGGGCCGCACCTGAAGCATATGGGAGGTTCCCAGGCTAGGGGTGAAATTGGAGCTACAGCTGCCAGCCTATACCACAGTCACAGCAATGCAGGATCCGAGCCACACCTGCAAACTACACCACAGCTCACAGCAGTGCTGGATCCCTAACCCACTGAGCAAGGCCAGGGATTGAACCCGCATCCTCGTGGATACTAGTCAGGTTTGTTACTGCTGAGCCACAATGGGAACTCCTAGGGAACTTCAGATTCTGAGTTTCTTCTACACAGCTTCTCCGAGACTCCCCCAGTTGAAGTGAGCATAAAGCTGTCACTGTGGATGGCTTTTCTACCCTATTTCCCACTTTCTCACTTATATTTCTTGGAACCATCTTCCAAATAAAGCATGAACTTTAAAAAAAAAAAAAAGAAAGAAGGAAAGAAAAAGAAGCAAATAAATGGTTTGATTTAGTGTTTGGAATAAGAGATGTGAGAATCACCTCAAAATTCTCTCCCTACATGTGTAACCAACTGCTTTGGGCACAAAGTTTAACTACATAGGACTTCGCCTCAGTGAGAACTGAACTTGGGAAACCACAGGGACACAGCCTACTGGTGATTCCTGACAAATCTCAACTGTGTTTTTGCATGTTTATAATGTAACAGTAGAGAATTCTCTGGTAGGCTGCTTGGCTTTGGCGTTGTCATTGCTGTGGTTCTGGTCACTGCTGTGGCATGGGTTCCATCCTTGGCCTGGGAACTTCCACATACCACAGGCACAGCCAAAAGAAAAAAGAAAGAAAGAAAAAAGTAACAGTAATTTTGTTGCATTTAGAGTTTTGTTTCTGTTTTGTCTTTTTAGGGCCGCACCAGTGGCATATGGAGGTTTCCAGGCTAGGGGTCGAATAGGAACTGTAGCGCAGGCCTACAAGAGAGCCACAGCGATGTGGGATCAGAGTCATCAGAGTCACATCTGCAACCTACACCACAGCTCATGGCAACAGAAGATCCTTAACCCACTGAGTGAGGCCAGGGATCAAACCCGAACCTCATGGTTCCTAGTCGGATTCATTTCCAGTGCGCCATGATGGGAACTCCCATATTTGGAGTTTTTAAAACTCCAAGTAAAAGTGAAAATTCAAAACTGAGGTTTATAAAGGATGAGCATGCAAAGAGTTTGCTGTTTATTTCAACTCTTTCATAAAAGGTAGTTGAAAATACAGGGACAGAGACATGAACAGAATAACCATCACACACAGTTATGGGATGGCCCCAAGTCCTTCTCTGGCTCAGTGGCTCTCAGTGGTAGCTGCACATGAAAAACATCGAGGGAACTTTTCGTTTTGTTTTGTTTTGCTTTTTATGGCCACACTTGTGGCACGTGGAGGTTCCCAAGCTAGGGGTCGAATCAAAGCTACAGCTTCTGGCCTATACCACAGCCACGAGAGCCTGAGCCGTGTCTGCAACCTCCACCACATCTCACGGCAACACCAGATCCCCAGCCTACTTAGCAGGGCCAGGAACTGAACCCACATCCTCGTGGATACTAGTTGGATTCATTTTCGCTGCACCACAATGGGAACTCCAAGGGAACTTTTAAAAAAATTAACAGACCCCAGGCCCCTCTCCTAGGAATTCTACTCTAATTGTTTGCTGGTAGGCCTAGATACCCATATTTTTTAACTACGTCCCTTCCCAAGGTGCCTATGCTGTGCAACAAAGAATCCCACTTCTGCTTTTCATCCTCCCCTTTCTGCCAAAGCAGTCAGATCATCCATGAAATAGAGAAGAACATGACAAGTTAGCCAACAAGTGTTGATTATTAGCACCAACAGGACTGAGATTCAAGCAGCGAAAAAAATTGAATCACTTCATGCACAGGTAAAACATCAATTTTTTTTTTTTTATGTGGTATATGGAAGTTCCCAGGCCAGGGGTCTAATTAGAGCTGCAGCTGAGGCCTATGCCACAGCCATAGCAACATGGGATCTGAGCTGCATCTGCAACCTATGCTGCAACTTACATCATTGCCAGATCCTTAACCCACAGAGCAAGGCCAGGGATAGAACCTGCATCCTCAGGGACACTATGTCAGGTTCTTCACCTGCTGAGCAACAACAAGAACCCTTCAAGCTCTTTTTAAACCTCTCCTCTGTCCCAGGCAAATGGTGTTTGGCCACCCTGAAAAGCAAACAAGGAGTTTCCTCGTGGTGTAGCAGGTTAAGGAGTCAGCATTGTCACAGCTTTGGCTCTGGTTACTGCTATGGCACAGTTTTGATCCCTGGCCAGGGAACTTCTGCATGCCCACAGGGGTGATATTAAAAAAAAAAAAAAAAAAAGATTAACATGATGGAGTTAAACCTTGTCTGCCTATTTATTTACATCTTAGTTATAAACATTAATACAAATATCTGGGATTATAGTCTACAAAATCTGCCTATCCTCAGAGATGATCCCACCTAGGTGGTTTAAGTAATAACTTACCAAAGATTCACATGATAAATTCCTGCTGAAATTTACTCCCATGACCATAGATGGACATTAAAATTACAGGCAAAAGTAAGGAGAAAGAGGATTTGCATAGTTTGAAAGTACTGGAGTTCCCTTTGTGGCTCTGCAGTAATGAACACAACTAGCATTCATGAGGAGGTGGGTTCAATCCCTGGCCTCTTTCAGTGAGTTAAGGATCTGGCATTGCCCTGAGCTGCAGTGTAGATTGCAGACATGACTCAGATCCTGCATGGCTGTGGCTATGACATAGGGTGACAGCTACAGCTCTGATGCGAGCCCTAGCCTGGGAACTTCCGTATGCTGAGTGCAGCCCTAAAAAGACAAAAAATTAAAAAAAAATTTTTTTAATTAAAAATGAAAGGATTTCTTAACTACAAAAGGAAAGACAGGAACTTTCCAGGAGGAAGACCCAGTAGACCTCACCTTAACTAAATCAAGGGCAGCATCACCAGTAAGAAAACATATCAATATCACAAACATATGATACACAAAGAAGGACACATCCTTTCTGGGTGGTATTCTAGTCAAACTGCATCATCTCATTCCAACTATATGAAAGCATCAGACAAACCCAATTTGAAGGACATTGTACAAAATAAATTGATGAGTTCTCTTCAAAAATGTCAGGGTCCTGAAAGACTGTCACAAATTGGAAGAAACTAGGAGAAATAATAACTAAATCAATTTGGGATCCTGGAACAGGAAAAGGGTATTTTTAGAAAAAGTAGTGAAATCTGAATAAGGTCTGTTAGTTTCATTAATAGTATTATACTGATGTTAATTCCCTAGTTTTGATAACTGTCCTAAAGTATGTAAGATGTTAACGCTTGGGGAAGCTGGATGAGGAGTATATATAAACTATGTACTATTTTTGCGGCTTTTCTGTTAAGTCTAAAATCAGTTCAAAATAAACAATTTCCCAAGGTTGATTCTAATGTACCCTATATTTTGGGACTTATTTCCACCCTAGATGGTTTGGGGGCCATAGTTGTACTATTTGCATATTTTTTTTTTTCATTTTCCTTAGCTTCCAAAATCCACATGAAATATTAATCATCAAATATGAATTCTGGAACTATTTTTAACCAAGGGAATATACATATAAAGGTTTAAAACAACTCACACAACACTCGTTCTGAAATCTTTAGCCCTGACTGCCATACACTGGTGGTGTGAGCTTGGGAGAAAGTCACTTCTATTTCCTGGGTCTGGGTAAAATTATTAGTAATTGAGAGAGTGAAACAAGGCATGGTCCTTATATAAGCTGTTCTTACTTTTAGCAAGATGAAAATAGAAGATTAATACCATTTAATTAATGGTAATTAATTAAAAGTTTTGGGGGCAAGGACAGAAAAGGTAATTTGGTTGGTAATAGTAAATACAGAAAAAAACACAACTTCACTAAGAAGCAGAAAAAATGTAAATTTGTTTTTGGCTATCAATTTTTTATTGCTAATATGCAATATTGATAAGAATACAGCAAAATGGACACACTCATATTCTCTTAGTAGCAAAAATCTGTAAAATCTTGCTGAAGGACCTTTGGTAATATGCATTAGAAGCCACCAAAATGCTTTAATCTAAGTAATTCCTTCTTCAAAGTTTTTCCTGAGGAAATAACCAAAGGTGCATACAAATATTTAGTGAAAAGAAAGTCATTATAAATTATTTATAACACATTCTAGAAACAACATAAATTTCCAAAAAATAGTACAAACTAATCATCAAAATGATATGGTTAAAAATTTAGTGAAGATCCCGTCATGGCTCAGCAGAAACAAATCTAACTAGGATCCATGAGGACGCAGGTTGGATCCCTGGCCTAGCTCAGTGGGTTAAGGATTCGGCGTTGCCATGAGCTGCAGTATAGGTTGCAGATGCAGCTCAGATCCCGCGTTACTGTGGCTCTGGTGTAGGTCAGCGGCCAAAGCTCCAATTTGACCCTTAGCCTGGAAACCTCCATATGTTATGGGTGCAGCCCTAAAAAAAAAAAAAAAGATTTAGTGAATTGAAAATATATCTGTAATAATTTAAGTGGGAGTTAAGAAGTAGTATTTAGTATATAATCCCACATATATAGAGAGAATACATATCAATGAAAAAGATTAGAAAGTTATACAGAAAATACAAAGAGTGATTATGTGAGAGAAAAGCTTATCAATAATTACTTCTTTCCTTCTTTTTTTTTTAACAGCCCCACCTACGGCATATGGAAGTTTCCAGGCTAGGGGTTGAATCGGAGCTGCAAGGGAAAGTCTATGCTGCAGCTTGTGGCAATGCTGGATCCTTAACCTGCTGAGTGAGGCTAAGGATCAAATCCGCATCCTCATGGAGACAATGATGGGTTCTTAACCTGCTGAGCCACAATGGGAACTGCCATATTTCTTTTTTGCTTATTATTTCTAAATTTTCTAAATGAATCTACTACTCTAACAAAAAGTAATAAAAATCGAAATTATGTTTTCATGCTCAATGAATTAAGAAAAAATTGTTATAAGTGAAAACAACAGGATAAAAACCTATGTATATATTTTTTTAAAAATCCAAAGTAGGAGTTCCTGGATGGCCCAGCAGGTTAAAGATCTAGCATTGTCACAACAATGGCTTGCATCATTGCCATGGCTCTGGTTCAATCCTTGGCCCAGGAACTCTGCATGCCGCAAGTTCGGCCAAATAAAACAACCACCCTTTATAGACAATATGGCACCACTTCTTCTGGAAGAAAGGGAGGCAGAAAGAAAAGATGGGCAGGAGGGAGGGAGAAAAGGAAGGAGAAAGAAATCCCAGAATTTTAACATGGGTTGCGTTTAGCTTTAGATGGTGGAACTGAGTGATTTTATTTTGTTCTTTATACTTTCTTAAGTTTTCAAAGTATTTTTATTATGAACATATATTGCTTATAAGGAAAAAAAAAAAACAGCTATTTCAGAAAATGTTACCACTGCTCCTTTGTTGGGAATTTAAGGTACATCTCCTAATTACTAGCAAAACTCTCTAGCTCTATCAGTAAGCTGGTACTTCCCGGCTTAGATAATAGGGGAAGTGTGAGTATCTTTGAGGCTAATTGCTTTTTTTCTTTTCTTTTTTTTTTTTTGTCTTTTTGTCTTTTTAGAGCCACACCTGAACATGGAAGTTCCCAGGCTGGGGATCAAATCAGAGCTGCAGCTGCCAGCCTACACCACAGGAAAGCCAGATTAGAGCCATGTTACGACTTACACCACAGCTCACAGCTCACACCAAGCAAGGCCACTGAGCAAGGCCAAGGATCAAACCTGTGTCCTCATGGGTATTAGTCAGGTTTGTTACCACTGAGCTGCAAGGGGAACTCCCTGAGTTTTGTGGGGGTTTTTCTTGCTTTTTAAAAGGGCCGAACCTATGGTATATGGAAGTTCCCAGGCTAGGGGTCAAATCAGAGCTACAGCTGCCAGCCTACACCACAGCCACAGCAACATGGGATCCGAGCCATGTCTTCGACCTACACCACAACTCATGGCAATGCCAGATCCTTAGCCCACTGAGCAAGGCCAGGAATCGAACCTGCATCCTCATGGATCCTAGTCGGGTTCATGAACTGTTGAGCTACGAAGGGAACTCCCCATTTGTTTTGTTTTTTTAAATAAAACTAAATTTGGCCCTAAAAAGATACTTGGTATGGTATTAAGTATATTCAAGTCTTCCCTTTTTGGAATCACGATGCCATCCCTATGTCTTAGGACTAAAGGATGTCCAAAGGCTGAAGAGAAGTAATAAATAAGATCTAGCTTTAAGGCTGTATGAGTTTCAGCGTTTATATGGGGAGGACTAGTGGTGACAAGATCCCGAAAACCTTCTAGAGGGTGCAGAGCAAGAGGGAAACCTCAGCCCTCCCATGGGCAAGAGATCTCACAGCCCAGCAACAAGGCTCCAGCCAGCTTCATGCGAAGAAAAGCCAAGGCCCTTGGAAGGATGGTCTGCTTCCTCTGACGCATCACAGCCACTGCATGGCTTAGAGGGCAGGCTGGTTCACTGGATCCCAAAACCCCAGTGATGTGGGCAGGAGGCAAGGAGGCCAGTGACTAGAGTCTGGAAGGCCCCAGAGGCATGCTTTTGTCCACCCACCCTCAACAAGCAGGAAAGGCAGTATTCGTCTGAATTTAAATGCTTCATTTAAATCACACACACACACACAAATTACCTTTTCTTTCAAAGCTTTCTTCTCTGACAAAGCAAACAAGAGCCAGGAACTTTGTCACCTCTTTTAAATAAAGAACTGTTGTATTATTCAGCTTTATAATGGCTGTTGATTCCTTATCATAGGGGGTTCCTGCTCCATCTTCTTTGAGACTAAATGGGGACAGAAACCAAAACATATTTGACCATTGAGAAAGAACTATAATTTGTACTCCAGTGTCAAAGACTGGCTTTCACACAGACAATGATAATCATAATAAGTTTACATTAACAATGCCTTCCAGTTAAAGATCTCAGAAACACCCAATCACAAGAATGTACACAGTGTATGATCATCACTTTCCTACTGACATACTGAGTGGCCCGTGTGACAGCTGAGCAACTCTCCAGGCACCTGAGGAACACAGGTGAGGGACGGAGGCTACTCTTTCTCCATTCATGGCCCACAGAGGGTTCCTGTTTCCAGAATATCTGGACTGTCAAAAGCATGACTTGATGAAAGACTAAGAAGGGGTGAAGAACCGATCTAAGATAAGGCAGCCTAAAGGGATATGGCAGCCAAATCCTGGGCTAGATCCTGGATCCAGGTAGAAACTGCTATAAAAGATAGAATTGGAGGGTTCTCTTGAGGTGCAGCAGGTTAAGGATCCAGCGTTGTCACTGCAGCAACTGGGGACCAGAGGGAGGTTCCATCCCTTGCCCAGGCAAGGCCAAAAAAAAAAGGACGGAATTGGGACCATTGGTAAAATTTGAAAATGGACTCTACATTAGATAATAGACTAATGTAGCCATGTTGACTGTGGTCCTTTAAGAAAATGTCTTTGGGAGTTCCCATCGTGGCTCAGTGGTTAACAAATCCGACTAAGAACCATGAGGTTCCGGGTTCGATCCCTGGCCTTGCTCAGTGGGTTAACGATCTGGCGTAGCCGTGAGCTGTAGTGTAGGTTGCAGACACAGCTCGGATCCCGCGTTGCTGTGGCTCTGGCGTAGGCTGGTGGCTGCGGCTACAATTAGACCCCTAGCCTGGGAACCTCCATATGCTGCAGGTGCGGCCCTAAAAACACAAAAAAATAAAAGTAAAAAAAAAAAAGAATCATGATGTTTTCAACTTAGTCCCAAATACTTCAGCAAAAGCAAACTTGTACAGTAGTCCCTCAGTGGTGGTGGTGTCCCCCCAGTAGATACCCAAATCCACAGATGCTCAAGTCCTTTATTTAAAATGGCCTGGAGTCCCCGTCATGGCCCAGTGGTTAATGAATCCAACTAGGATCCATGAGGTTTCGGGTTCGATCCCTGGCCTTGCTCAATGGGTTAAGGATCTGGCGTTGCCGTGAGCTGTGGTGTAGGTTGCAGACGCGGCTCGGATCCCGAGTTGCTGTGGCTCTGGCGTAGGTTGATGGCTACAGCTCTGATTCGACCCTTAGCCTGGTAACCTCCATATCCGTGGGAACAGCCCAAAAAATCTCAAAAAAAAAATAAAATAAAATGGCTTACCGTTAGTATACAACCTATACGTATCCTCCCATATACTTTACATCATCTCTAGATAATGTATAATGCGTAAGACAATGAAAATGCTATGTAAACAGTTGCCAGAGTGTGGTCAATTCAAGGTGTGTTCTTTTTTTTTTTTTTTTGTCTTTTCTAGGGCTGCACCTGTGGCATATGGAGGTTCCCAGGCTAGGGGTCTAATCGGAGCTGTCGCCACCAGCCTACACCAGAGCCATAGCAACATGGGATCCAAGCCGCATCTGCAACCCACACCACAGCTCACGGCAACGCTGGGTCCTTAACCCACTGAGCAAGGCCAGGGATCGAACCCGAAACCTTGTGGTTCCTAGTCGGATTCGTTAACCACTTTGCCACAATGGGAACTCCTCAAGTTGTGCTTTTTGAAACTTTCTGAAATTTTTTTCCTGAACGCTTTCAATCCTCTGGTTGCTTGAATCTGTGAGTGTGGAACCCACACAGAGGGCTGACTGCACTAGAAAAAGCAAACAGGGCAAACTGATAAAAATTGGTGAATCCTAGTAAAGGGTATATATAGGAGTTCACTGTACTATTCTTGCACAGTTGCTAGAGATTTGAAATTTTTTCAAAATAACTTTATTAACTTTTTAATAAATATATTGGTCTATTGAAGAAAAAGTGTGGCCTGCAAACACGGATGACTTGGGTTTGCATCTCAGCTCTCTTATTTACTCTATAAACTTGGACAAACTGAGTAACTTCTTTGAGCCTCATCTGTATGGTAACAGTAATTATTTCAAACTTTCCTAATGCAATGAAATAATACATATATAGCACTAAGTGTAGTGTGAGAGCATATAAAACACACAATGAATGTTAACTGCTATTATCATTATTAATATGGCCTTTGTGATCTAAACTGGGCCCTCTGAAGATGCTGATGTAATCAGAGTTATGTATCCTTTCTTTTTTCTTTTCTTTTCTTTTGTTTTTTTGTTTTTTGTTTGTTTGTTTTAGTCTTTTTAGGGCTGCACCCATGGTATATGGAAATTCCCAGGCTAGGGGTCTAATTGGAGCTACAGCTGCTGGTCTACACCACAATCACATCAGCACAGCATCCCGGCCGCATCTGCGAACCACAGTTCATGGCAACACCGGATCCTTAACCTACTAATCAGGGCCAGGGATCGAACCTGCATCCTCCTAGATGCTAGTCATGTTCATAAGCCACTGAGCCACAACAGGAACTCCCATATTTTCCTCACAGGCAAAGGAGCCCCTCCTATACTTTTTCCCTTATCTTTAACAGTATATAGGTTTTCAGAATCCCAGCTGAGATTTCTAAACAGACGGGAAGGAGGCACCAGGGCACCTGCTTCCAGGGTCTCCAATTACAGGGCCGGCTACTTCCTGGGCTGCATCCCCAGCCACCCCCAGAAGGTCACCTGAGCTGGCTCATGGCAGCTCCAGCAGACAGGCTCAAGAAACCCCAGAACCCACGCCCCATTTGTAACCCAGACTGAGACTGGTTCCTACTGAACCGGGCAGGTTCCCAAGAACACTGCACTCCACCACAGAAAAACAATCTGACAGCCAGGCCCTGCTCCTGCCTACCCCCCCACCCCGTGTTTGTTTTAGCTGGATCAGAGTAACTCTGATTAACATCATTTACACCAACAACATACCACTTATGTCCTAATTACCAAACGACAAAATAACGATTATGCACATCATTAAATATGTGCCAGATTAATTGTGTTGTTCATTGTATTTGATTACGACAGCCAGCTAGACTGTAATCAGGGTACTTTCAGCTTCCAGGATTATTTCAAGGTCATCCACTTACAGATAAAAGCAAGCGAACACTGCAGACCTTGGGAAAGGGTCTTTTTCTAAAGCTGGAGAGCCCTGTTTAGCAACAGGAGGAGGAGAAGGAGGAGCAGTAATAATAACAACAACAACCAGCTATGTTTATCCCCGGGGTCCACCAAGGGAAGCCTAACGATAGTTCATCCTCATTACAGTCCTGTGAGCTAAGAATCGCTTTCCCTATGTCATAATGGAGGGGACCGTGTGTGTGCATGTCTGTATAATAGAAAGAGTCTGGGCTGAGGAAAAGAGAGAAATGGTGCGACTGGAGACTCCCCCCGAAGCTGGCAGAAGAGGCTGTGTAAAGTGTGTCATGGTTAGTGAGGAAAGAGGAAGAAAAGCTTTACCTCATCCACGACTGGTGAGAATGTGAGATCCAGCATAAACAGACAGTAGCAACTTGATGTCTTAAGAAGAAAGACATACTGGAGTTCCCGTGGTGGCGCAGTGGTTAACGAATCCGACTAGGAACCATGAGGTTGCGGGTTCGGTCCCTGCCCTTGCTCAGTGGGTTAAGGATCCGGCGTTGCCGTGAGCTGTGGTGTAGGTTGCAGACTCGGCTCGGATCCCGAGTTGCTGTGGTTCTGGCGTAGGCCGGTGGCTGCAGCTCCGATTCGACCCCTAGTCTGGGAACCTCCATATGCCACGGGAGCAGCCCAAGAAATGGCAAAAAGACAAAAAAGAAGAAAGACATACTGGTTCACACCCACTCGCTCTCCATACTTATGTGGAGTTGTAGCTATGTCTGGTAACAAAATCAATGTCCCCCACCTCTTGTTTATTTTATATTATTTTTGTTTGTTTTTGTTTTTTGGGTTTTGTTTTGGTGTTTGTCGTTTTAGGGCTGCACCCACGGCATATGGAAGTTCCCAGGCTAGGGGTTAATCAGAGCTGCAGCTGCCAGCCTACACCAGAGCCACAGCAACGCAAGATCCAAGCCGTGTCTGCAACCTACACCACAGCTCACGGCAATGCTGGATCCTTAACCCACTGCATGGGGCCAGGGATTGAACCTGCATCCTCATGGATACTAGTCGGGTTCACTACTGCTAAGCCACAATGGGAACTCCCCATTTTATATTATTTTGAATGTACAAGAAGTTCTGCTTTCTAAGAAGGTAAGACCATAATAATCAAGTAATGTTTGCTTAGTTTTATAGCTCTCTGCTGCCCACAGTAGAAGATAATCTAAAGTATATTGAGGAGTTCCTGTCACGGTGCAGCAGAATGAATCCAACTAGGAACCGTGAGGTTGCAGGTTCGATCCCTGGCCTTGCTCAGTCGGTTAAGGATCCGGCGTTGCCGAGAGCTGTGGTGTAAGTCGCAGGTGTGGCTCGGATCTGGCATTGGCCAGTGGCTGCAGCTCCAATTGGACCCCTAGCCTGGGAACCTCCTGAAAAAAAGATTAAAAAAAAATGTATATTGGAAAAAGCAACAACTTAGCAGTTATATCTTGTAATGAAGATAACAGAACCATGATTAACATGAGATATTTATGCAGAATACAAGGACTCTAGTACTTTCCCTCAAGTGTATATGACATTATGATATAATGACAGATCTTTCAGTAGAGGAACCAGGAATCAGACTTGAATTCAAATACTAATTCCATCCTTTACTGACAGTGTGAGCAGGGGTTAGAAATGTAACCACTCTGAACCTCAATCTCCCCATCTGTAAAATGTGGGGTAGCAATTCCCACCTCATGGAATAATGGAGAATTTACTGATACAATGTAGGCAACAAAATTATTAGCAAAATACCAGGTATTTACTCAATAATTTTTTGTTATATTTATGCTATACTAAATAGTGTATTTGTAGATCTCAGTCATTTCAAATAAAAGCATTAAGATCACATAAAGAAGTGCAAATGTCTCAAAGGTTATGGGAGAGAAGTACGGCTCTACCGTAGCCTTTCAGAATGTTTTACTTACCCATAAATACAAGAAATGTCAATAACCACATCGATCATATCACAGCACAGCTCATAGGTTTGCATATCCACGGGGGTACTATCTGTTGCAATATAAATTTTACTGACCACATCAAAGAGAAACGCCTTTTCAATTCCAGAATTCTGAAACAAAAAGAAGATGCTGCCTTAAAGGGACAGCTGATTTCAGGGCACATCATGGTTACATAAAATTATATGCCATCCTCAGTGTAAAATACAAGCGAGTCTAGGCTGTTCCGTTTTATTATGATTTAAACCTCACTGTCAGAAACGTCTTTATAATGGACTTGCACAAGAAATGAAAACTGGGATTATCATGAATTATTCACTTTAGGTAAACAAATTAGATGGCATTTCCGGACTCTCAGAGTTGTACCTGCAATTAGGAAAAAGGCCTAGTAAAAACATGAATTTTACTCATTTTAAAATAAAAACGGGAGTTTCCATTGTGGCACAGCGGAAACGAATCCGACAAGGAAGCATGAGGTTGCGGGGTTCAATCCCTGGCCTCGCTCAGTGGGTTAAGGATCTGGCGTTGCCCTGAGCTATGGTGTAGGTCACAGACATGGCTCGGATCCTGGGTTGCTGGGGCTATGGCGTAGCTGGCAGCTGCAGCTCCGATTCAACCCCTAGCCTGGGAACTTCCATATGCCTCAGGTGTGGCCCTAAAAAGCAAAAAATAAATTAATTAAATAAAATAAAAATGGATTTTAAAAAATCTAAACCAACTCCAAATTGTGCAATGAGAATCCATGTGAAAACAACCAAAGGTCTGCCTTAACTCTAAATAGTGGAGCCTGCTGCTGGTGGTTTTTAGGACGTAGCTAGCCAACACATCATTCACAGGGCTAAACTTATTTTTAAAAACGCAACAGTATATCTCTTACAGCCAAAATCAACGTTTATGCTCCCTACCTCTGGTAGAGCTCTATTACCATTAAATAATTGCCTCAACTTGAATAAACATTCCGATTATACCAGTGAAGCACAAGAATCTTTGGGGGAGTTACATCTGAAAGGACCTAAACCAACTGTGTAGGAGCAAGCTTCAAAAGTAATATTCCAGCAACTTTGAAATGCTGCAAGAGCAAGTAGAAATAAGATAGTTCTTTTGGAGTTCCCATTGTGGCACAATGGGATTGGCGGCATCTCTGCAGCACCAGGAGGCAAGATTCAATCCATGGCCCAGCACAGTGGGTTAAAGGATCCGGCAGCTATGGCTCAGATTTGATCCCCAGCCCAAGAATTCCATATGCCGTGGGGCAGCCAAAAAAGAAAAAAAAAAAAAAGATTGTTTTCACTCTTAAATTCTGCAAATGATTCTAACAGGACAGTATTATTTACTTACCGAGATAAAGATGTTTAGCAAATTCTCCAGAGTGGGGAGCTGTGGAATCAGTTTCTGAACCACTTTGCTAAAAGCTTCAAATATTGAATGGTCATATATGCTTGTCAGATAAAAGCTGAAAAATGAAACAATATTTCATCACCTTTTACCTTTGACCGAGGAACAGACTGTCTAGGCTATGTCCTAATACCGGTATCTGTGTTTACTACAGTTCTTACACACACATTCTAGTCCCCTTCAGAATTCAAAACAACCTTGGCCAAAAAAAAAAAAAAAAAAAAAACAACAACAAGCCATTCCTCCCAACTCTCCCAAAACAAGCACTGTGCCCATTCTCATCTGCTGACTGGCTGGACCAGAAGACTTAAAAATGCAGCTACAGGAGTTCCCACTGTGGCGCAGTGGAAATGAATCCGACTAGGAACCATGAGGTTTCTAGTTCGATTCTTGGCCTTATTCAGTGGGTTAGGGATCCGGTGTCACTGTGAGCTGTGGTGTAGGCTGCAGACGTGGCTCGGATCCCTCATTGCTGTGGCTGTGGCGTAGGCCAGCAGCTACAGTCCGATTGGACCCCTAGACTGGGAACTTCCATATGTTGTGGGTGTAGCCTTAAAAAGACAAAAAAAAAAAAAAAAATGCAGCTACATGTGCCCACATCAGCTTCCTTATTTTCTGCAAGCAAATCCACACCAGATAAGCTCAGGTTAATCACAGTTAAATCATTAATACTGAAGCATCTAATCTTTTCATTTTTCCAATTTGCAAAAGGAATGATGCATAGACATACCACCCTAGAAAAATTATAGAAAAGTGGCTTTCCTCTGTGAGTATTTATTTCTATTCGAATTATTTTCAGAGCTCTCCTTTACTTATGATTATAGATACTGTCTATAATAGTAAACTCCACACCAATTAACTTCCTGGATTAAGTTCATGGGTTTTCTGTTGTTTTTCATACAAGGAGAACTTTAGCTTTTGACCTCTGGTCAAAAAAGATCTTTTTTCTTTTTTCTTTTTTCTTTTTTTTTTTTTTTTTTTGGCCAGGCCTGTGGCATGTGAAAGCTCCCAGGCCAGGGATTCAACCCAAGCCACAGCAGTGACAACATGGGATCCTTAACCCACTGAGCCACTAGGGAACTCCTAAAAGGATTTTTTTAAATCCCACCACCTTCCCCAAAGATTGGAGTTGGCCATGCAAAGCTTGCTTTTCCCCAATACTACCCCAATGTCTACAAACAAAACAGGGCACACAGGTAAGTTACTGCCCAAGCCAAACCACTCATGACAACTCTGGCCCCCTGCCATCCCTGAAGGGTTTCTGTTCTCACCTGAGGTGAATTTTTTCTAATCCAGCATCTGCAAGGTCATCGTTTGCCCTCTGGTGAATATCTCTTTGGGTTTCAATTTTGTGGTCATCTGACAGACCGTCCACTTTGTGTATAAATACCTCAAAGTTGATGTCGGTGTTCACTTTGTAGGCCCTGGTCACTGTGAGGTGGAGCCTGGCCAGGGCCTCCATGTAATCATCCTAGGAACAAACCACACTCCTGTCAGGGAGGCCGCTTTGCTTCTGGAACCTTCCAAGCTGCCTTCCACACAGTCTTTTTCCCCCAGCTTTACAGAGGTATGATTGACAAACAATGCCTGTATTTAAGGTTAAAGGGTACAACATAACGGGTTTTTTGGTTTGGCTTTTTTTTTTTAAGTCATGCCCATGGGATGCATAAGTTCCTGGGCCAGGGCTCAAACCTGTGCCACAGCAGTGACTTAAGCCACAGTAGTGACAATGCTGGATCCTTAACCCACTAAGCCACCAGAGAACTCCACAACATAATGTTTGATGTATGTATCCATTGTGAAAGGATTCCTCCCAGTCAGACTAATTGACCAATCCATCACTTCACCTCATAGGTACCATTTTTATCTTCCAGACACACTTAATCTAAAAACCATATGGACACAACCCCCCAAAATATTTTGCAAAAGTCCAAATAAAAGCTGGTTCCATAGAAATCAAGACTGAAAACTTCAGTTTCATTAACAAAGAAATGAGAAGGAAAGGACAGAATAATACAGTTACAATTTAGCTTGATGACAGCCATAAAGATCAGAGTTGCAGTGGGTGGGCTTTTTGGTTTGTTTTTTGTTTTGGCCTTGGTGTGCACTGGCTTGATGTGGGATCTTGGTTCCCAGACCAGGAATTGTACCCGGGTCGCAGTGGTGAAAGGGCCAAGTTCTAACCACTAGGCCACCAGGGAACTCCCTGAGTTGCAATTTTATGAATTGAAAATGACCCCACACCACCCAGGACCTTCCCTTGGATACTGTTCCTCCCAGATTTCAAGTCTCTTAGTGAACTGTAATGAACAATTAGAGATGAAAACATGATATGGGTCACTGGGAGGATGGGGAAGGAGCCAGGCGGAAAAACCTTAAGAACCACTGGTCTAGAGCAGAGGTCAGCAAACCATGCCCTCAGGTCAAACTGGGTTCACCTACTGTTTGTAAGTAAAATGTTATTGAATCACAGTTCCCCTCACTTGTTTGTAAATTACCTATGGCTGCTTTTAGGGACAATGGCAGAGTTGAGTGGCTTTCCTCTATGGAAATTCCTCAGACAGCACGGTTCACAAAGCCTTAAATATTTACCATCTGGGAGTTCCCATCGTGGTGCAGCAGAAACGCATCTGACTAGCATCCATGAGGACACAGGTTCGATCCCTGGCCTCGCTCAGTGGGTTAAGGATCCAGCATTGCCGTGAGCTGTGGTGTAGGTTGCAGACACAGCTCGGATCCCAAGTTGCTGTAGCTGTGGCGTAGGCTTGGCAGCTATAGCTCCGATTAGACCCCTGGCCTGGGAACCTCCATATGCTGAAGGTGCGGCCCTAGAAAAGGCAAAAAGACGAGAAAAAAAAAAAGGAATCAAATATTAGACACTGAAGCCCTGTGTTTCTCCCCATCTTCCAGGCCCACTCCATCACTCCACCTCCACCACTCCAGAGGTAACCCCTACCCTGACTCAGAATTTATTATCACTTACCTACTTCTTTATACATGACTACATACATGTGTCCCTAAGCAACACACAGAATTCACTTACATTGTTCTAAAATTTACAGAAATATCGGCTTGCAGGTGTATTACAGTTTGCCTTCTTCACTCACACAACCTCAGTGAGATTCGCCTTTGCTGAAGCACATAACTCTAGAGTATAATTCCTATTAACAGCTCTATAAAATTCCATTGTGTGGATGGTCTATAATTTATCATTTAGTTGCCAGATGATGGACATTCAGAATGTTTCCAGCTATGTGCTAGTTCTGACAGTGATAGTGGGGACAGCCTCACGCACACATCTCTGTGCCTGTTTGCGAGTTTCTTAGGGCTTATCCTGAAGGCAGGCTTGTCGGGTCATAGTAATGAGCATCTTGAACTTGACTGGATAATGTGTTAGAGTCCATGAGGCTCCAGACTCTCACCAACACCCAGTATTGTTGAGTCTCTTCATTGCTGCCATTCAAAGGATGTGAATGGGTTTTGTTTTTATAGCAACAAAGGGAAAGGGATTTTCAGGACAAAATGTAAAGGGCTTTTCACCCCTTTTTCTGACTCCAAATCTGGACAAATACAGAAAGCCAATAAAACAGGGGATGTCTTCTTGGCATTCTCATATTCCCCAAACCAAATGAATAAAACTATATCCCTAGTCTTTGGATAAATCAAATTATTAAAGATACTAATAGGAAACTATGAAGTGAGGGAAAAGAGCAGAGTTTTTCTCATCCTTCAGGAAAATTCTAGATTGATAATTGATAATTTGCAGCACTTTTTTTTGTTGTTTTGGCTGTGCCCATGGCATGCAATTCCTGGGCCAGGGATCAAACCCAAGCCACAGCAGTGACAACACGAGATCCTTGACCTGCTGAGCCACCAGGGAACTCCTGTGGAACTTTTTGAATACCTTACAATATCTCATGTAAAAATTAAAGTCATTGCTGTACAATTTCACATATAGAAATTCTAGAAAAGGGAAACTACCCTACAGTGACAGAAAGCACATCACATCAGAGAAAGGACACAAAGGAAGCTTTCAGAGTGGTAGGAATATACTCTACGTTGGAGTTCCCATTGTGGCTCAGTGGGTTAAGAACACTAGCATTCATGAGGATGCGCGTTTGATCCCTGGCCTCAATCAGTGGATTAAGGATCTGGCATTGCCGCAAGCTGCTGTGTAGGACACAAATGTGGCTCGGATTCCATATTGCTGCAGCTGTAGTATAGGCCTACAGCTGTAGCTCCAATTCCCTAGCCCAGGAACTTCCATATGCCACAGGTGTGCCCTAAAAAGACCAAAAAAGAAAAAAGAAAGAAAAGAAAAAGCATTCTCTACCTTGATGGTGAGATGGTTAGAAGGTCACTCACTTAAAATGAGTGCATTTTATTGTATGTAAATTACACTTCAAAAAGTCCTATTACTTCTGCCTCTAACTGAGGAGAAAGGTTAAGAGCACATGTCTGTGAGCAAAACTAGCCAAGGTCAAGAGAGTAGCACAAATTAGAAATCGCTCCTCTAAACTTTCCTGCCAAGCATATAAAACGGTCTGATTACCAACAAACTGATAACCTAGCACAGCTCTACAAGGGCTAAAAATGACATCAAAAAGAAGTATGATGTATTAGAGCAAAGGAACTGCGAATTTTTTTTCCTACTGTGTTTATCATCCTCTATAACAAATTTTAAAAAGTAAAACTATGGGAGTTCCCGTCGTGGCGCAGTGGTTAACGAATCCGACTAGGAACCATGAGGTTGCGGGTTCCGTCCCTGCCCTTGCTCAGTGGGTTAAGGGTCCGGCGTTGCCATGAGCTGTGGTGTAGGTCGCAGACGTGGCTCAGATCCCGCGTTGCTGTGGCTCTGGCATAGGCCGGTGGCTACAGCTCCGATTCAACCCCTGGCCTGGGAACCTCCATATGCCGCGGGAGCGGCCCAAGAAATAGCAACAACAACAACAACAAAAGAGACAAAAGACAAAAGACAAAAAAAAAAGTAAAACTATGATACTTTGTTTCTATTCGAAAATTAGGTCTAGGACTTATAGGCAAGTCACCATCACCAATGTGGGTCAAGCTGACACTCTTCTTTTGGATCCTAGCATGTGTGAAATGGCTTTGGGGGGGCTGAGGATGGCCCTGGAGATGTGGCACATTCTGTAGGCTGTGCCGGGGGGCTGGCGGTGTCACACACGTAGCTCACGGGAAACCATTCCTGGTGCTTTCATTCTCTTTATTTTGCAACATTCTGTGAGGATACATTTTCTCCTTGGTGATATATTTATCTGGCAGTCCTGTGATTGTGAGGAATGCACAAGCGAAAAATAAAAATATGAGGTGTCAGACGAACAGAGCACTGCTTGGAAATACAGGCAGTGACATTCGAGAGCTGCCAAGACACTTCCCTCAAGTTTGGTTTTGTTTACTGCTCAAAATCATATCAAGGAAAGATACCCACAAATGTGATTTTTACAGTCTGCTTGCAATAGAAAAGTATATTAGACTCTGAAATTCCTTATTTAACGATTCCTTATTTTGAGTAAATGAGAACTCTCAATGTCTTTTCCTACTTTTTTTTTTTTAAATTTTTTGTCTTTTTAGACCCACATCCACAGCATACGGAAGCTTCCAGGCTAGGGGTTGAATTGGAGCCGCATCTTCGACCTACACCACAGCTCATGGCAGCTCCAGGTCCTTAACCCACTGAGCTAGGCCAGGATAAACCTGCATCCTCATGAATACTAGTCAGGTTCACAACCGTTTGGGGCACAATAGGAACTTCTTTTCCTACTTTTTTTTTTTGTCTTTTTGCCATTTCTTGGGCCGCTCCTGAGGCATATGGAGGTTCCCAAGCTAGGGGTCGCATCAGAGCCGTAGCCACCGGCCTACGCCAGAGCCACAGCAACGCGGGATCCGAGCCATGTCTGCGACCCATACCACAGCTCCCGGCAACGCCGGATGGTTAACCCACTGAGCAAGGGCAGGGACGGAACCCGCAACCTCATGGTTCCTAGTCGGATTCGTTAACCACTGCGCCACGACAGGAACTCCCCTACTTTTTTAAAAGTGTAACTTACGAATCCAACTAGGAACCATGAGGTTGCGGGTTCCGTCCCTGCCCTTGCTCAGTGGGTTAAGGGTCCGGCGTTGCCATGAGCTGTGGTGTAGGTTGCAGACGCAGCTCGGATCCCGCGTTGCTGTGGCTCTGGCGTAGGCCGGTGGCTGCAGCTCCGATTCAACCCCTAGCCTGGGAACCTCCATATGCCGCGGGAGCAGCCCAAGAAATAGCAAAAAAAAAAAAAAAAAAACCACCAAAAAATAAATAAATAAATAAATAAATAATAAAAGTGTAACTTAAAATGATCTAGTTCTTACTCTTACGCCTTTCTCTGCCCCATGGCCAAAATAAAACACAACGAACCAAGAAACCAAATAAAACAACACATTTACCAACACCAATGGAAGGTCCACGTTTTGTTTTCAGGTAAAATTAAAACCAAATAGAAGTTCCCACTGTGCTGCAGTGGGTGAAGGATCCAGCATTGCCTGTAACTATGGTGTAGGCTGCAGCTGTGGCTTGAATTCGAATAAAATAAATTTTAAAAATAAAACAAATTACAGCTACAATTTAAAAACAGGCAAGTATGGCATTCTCTTGTGATGCAGTGGGTTAAGGATCCTGGTTAAGTGGTTTAACGCACTGTCACTGCAACAGCTTGGGTTGCTACTGTGGCATGGCTTTGACCCCTGGCCCAGGAACTTCCACATGCCACAGGTGCAGTCAAAAAATGAAAAATAAAATAAATAAACTGAATAGAATGATAAAGCCACTAACTTACGTTGTCTATGATTACAATTTTTTAAAGTATGGAGTTCCCTCGTGGCTCAGTGGGTTAAGGACCTGGCACTGTCACTGCTATGGTGTGGGTTCAATCTCTAGCCCTAGAACTTCTGCATGTTCTAGGAAAAAAAAAAAAAAAAGGCAAGTATGTCTATTTTAGCCACATTAAAGCCATATTACCAGCACCTGAGAGTTGCACTGGCAATTTGAATTCCTTAAATGTAAATTGCTATGTACACATAACGTGGTATTAAAGTATTAAATAAGCCACTATCTTAATGAGTCAGGGTTGGAATCGACTTACCCAGGGGTAAGGCTACTACTGTTGCTGCCTAGTTCAATAGCTACAGAAACAGCGGCCTCATGACTCAGGGAGCAAAGGAAACTTGGATGAGACAGAGGAGCGTGAAGTTCCTGGAGCCTCCCCTCCCGACCAGCGGCTTGTTCACACCCAGCCTGTTCCCCTTGGGCTCCAAGCTCCCTGATTTATGGTGCTGGCTGACCTGAGGCAGGAAGGCAGGGGCTACTGCCAAAGCCACAGATGCGCCAGAAAACAGGTCAGTACAAGCGGGACAGCCGGGAAAGTGCAACTCACAGCAAGGCCTGGATCTGACGCAGGTGCTGCTGCAAGCCTGTGTTTCTGGATGAGCCCGCAGGAGGAGAGGCACGTTTGCTTATGAATCAGGCATTGGCATTTAAAGCCTCCCCTCACCAGAAAAGAAAGAATTCCTTCTAACCACATGGCTACGTTCCCACAACTCCACAACAAATTCACAGGGCAGTCGATCAGAACTAAAAGGCTTAGTTAAAAATTTCATTATTATATTAAATAGGCACCTTGTTCCGTGAATGAATTTATGATGCTCTCAGGCATGAGTCATCTTCTCCAAGAATGGTTTTCCAAGCGTGGGCTCAGAGTCATTATTACTAATAGTCTTCCTAGCTTTTCCTAATGCCAGTTGATCCACAGTTTCAGGGAAACTTCAAGAACCAAGCTTAAAGTTGATTTAGCACATTCCTGTAGGATTGTTGCTTTTCCTTCCCCAACAGCTGCAAAAGAGAGCCCTTGGGAGGGCCTTCCAGCTGGGCCACACATCAGGAACACTTTTTTTTTTGTCTTTTTGTCTTTTTTGTTGTTGTTGTTGCTATTTCTTGGGCCGCTCCCGCGGCATATGGAGGTTACCAGGCTAGGGGTTGAATCGGAGCTACAGCCACCGGCCTACGCCAGAGCCACAGCAACGCGGGATCCGAGCTGCGTCTGCAACCTACACCACAGCTCACGGCAACGCTGGACCCTTAACCCACTGAGCAAGGGCAGGGACGGAACCCGCAACCTCATGGTTCCTAGTCGGATTCGTTAACCACTGCGCCACGACGGGAACTCCACTTTTTTTTTTTATTTAATTTTTTTCTTTATAAGGCCATATCTGCAGCATATGGAAGTTCCCAGGCTAGAGGTCAAATCGGAACTGTAGCCATAGGCTACATCACAGCCACAGCAATGCCAGATCCAAGCCACGTCTGCAACCTACACCACAGCTCATGGCAACGCCAGATCCCTAACCTACTGAGCAGTACCAGGGATCTAATCCACATCCTCATGGATACTAGTTGGGTTTGTTACCACTGAGCCACAACAGGAACTCCCAGGGACACTTTCTGAGAGTGCCAGGACATGGAGAGTTTGTAAAGCGTTAATGTCCAGGCCTGATGCCTGATACCTGTGCCCTTGTCCTAAGATTGACCTGCCAGAGATGCACCTGCAGTCCTGCTGCTTCCCTTCCCTTCCTCCCCTCAAACCACCAGCCCTGCTCCCACTTCAAAGGAGAAAGGCACAGGGTATTAAAAAACCCAGGGTAGGAGTTCCCGTCATGGTGCAGTGGTTAACAAATCCAACTAGGAGCCATGAGGTTGTGGGGTCGGTCCCTGGCCTCGCTCAGTGGGTTAAGGATCCGGCGTTGCCGTGAGCTGTGGTGTAGGTCTCAGACTCAGCTCGGATCTCGAGTTGCTGTGGCTCTGGTGTACGGCTCCAATTCGACCCCTAGCCTGGGAACCTCCATGTGCCGCAGAAGCGGCCCTAGAAAAGGCAAAAAGACAAAAAAAACGAAAACAAAAACAAAAAAAAACAGGGTACCAAAGAGACCATTCAGAAGGCTGGTCTGACTACTGACAAAGTGGGCAATTCTAACACCTGGTAATAAGGCTCTTTGCCAGTCAAGGGGCTCCTAATTCTTTTCTTTCAGCAAAGGTAAAGGAGGACACAATCGGGATATCTACTGATAAACTACTAAAAATAATTTTTTGTGATAGAATACTGAGTAATTTAGGGGCTCTAACTTGGAAGGAGTGTAGATAATTGAGTGAATGCTGTAGCCAAACTCACCCCATATCCACCTACTTCTGTGAACAAGGCTTCTCAGTACTTAGAGCTATATAAACAACAAGCAAAAATAGAATTGATGCAAAATTCTGTCTTATTCAAGCACAGATACATGAATCAAGTGGGAAAAAAATATACATTTATCTCAAATTTTACTTTTTATATGTAGTTACCTGTAAAATACACAATAGTCATGCCATCTTAATCAATGATATACTAGTAATAGCTACAGCAGTTTGATTCAGAAGAAAAATGTTCATACCTACAACTTTATCTTCCTAGGAAATAAAACCATTTTGAAATGTAGATATATGTGCATTTTTGTTGCAGAGAATCTGTGATCTTTTTTAGATGTCTGCCAAGAATACAGGGTAGGGACGAGGTGAGGACACATGGTTGCTGTCACTGGCCTGCACGGTAGTCCCCTCAATCTAGAATGTTTCCTCATGGTTTGCTGAGACCACACAGTCCCCTAACATGGCTTGTTGGGCATGAAGGGAGTCTTTTCCCTTTTGCAAAGCCTGAGAGCCTCAACTGAGAAATGCTAGGCTGGTTTTAAGGCCTATTCCTGACTGTAAAAAACAAACCAAAAGGATCTCGGTAGAGCTTGTTTTTTCTGGGGGGGGGGGGGCCTATGGCGGGGCTGTAAGGTCTCCACCCCGCCCCCACCCCCACCCCCACCCCCGGCCACGGCCTGGAGACTGAGCCTTACCTGGGAGTCTATGACAAATATCAGGGCTCCTGTTCCCCGGAAGATCATCTCATAGTCAAAGGTAGGGTCAAAAAAGTCAATCTGTCCTGGGAAGTCCCAAATCTGAAAATTTACAAAGGAGCTGTTGGAAACGTCCTCCCGGCAGATCTTGTTCGTGCTCTCCAAGAAGAGGGTTTCGTTGGGAGACATCTTATGAAAGACAACTTTCTGGATGGATGACTTGCCGCTCCTCCTCAGCCCCATGAGCAGGATCCTGGGCTTCACCTCTGTGCTGAAGGGGTCGCTGAAGTCCAGAACTGGAAAAGCCACAGAACAGGGAGGGTGAGACACTGTCACGTCGGTTAAAGAGCCCAATTCCACTTCCACCTGTGATGGGATTTATGATCCACAGATAATGCTACGTTGACAGACATGGACGGTGCTAATTCCTCACCCAGATTGTTGAGGGGGCCAGCTTTTTGTAGGTGCCAAACCCTGAAAAATACTGCTTCATGCCGTCTCACAGCATCCTGGAGGGCCAGAAAACCGGGCCAATTCCCTATCCAGAGTAGGGGCTCTGGGGTTGAAGAGTAGAGGTTTCCTGGAGCCCACCATGGGGGTGGGGGAAGGATCCAGACTCAGTGTTCCAGAGAAAGCAAGGCCCTTCAGCCTCTGCACCAAGAGATGGTTGTTTGAGTTACACCTCAAAGAAACAATTTGGGATTTCATCAAAATTTTAAAATTTGGTGCTTCAAAGGATACCATCAACAAAGCAAAGACAACCCACAGAATGGGAGAAAACCTTGGCAAATCATATATGTGATAAGAGTCTGCTATGCAGAATGTAAGAAGAACACTTACAATTCAACACAAGAAAATGGCAAAGGATCTCAGGAGACATCTCTCCCTCTCCCAGCCAGGGCTCTCACCTACCACAAAGGCTGGAAAATAAGTACACACCAGACACCATGGACCCAGACTGTGCCAGGGAGCAGATACACCTTGTGAAAGGCACACCTCTGCCCAGCCCACCCTGGCGCATGGCCTGCACTATCCAGCAAGACAGCGGCTAGCCATACATTATCTATGTAAAATCAAATTAATGAAAATCAAAAATTCATTTCCTCCTCATATGAGGTTCCTAGTGTAGTCAAATTCATAGGCACAGAGAATAGAATGAAGGGTTCCAGGGACTGGAGGGGGGGCGGGGAGAGTTAGTGTTTAATGGGTACAGAATTTCAGGTGGGGAAGATGAAAAAGTGCTGGAGATGGATGGTGGTGATGGTTGCACAACAGTGTGAATGAATTTATTGTCACTGAACAGTATCCTTAAAAGGGTTAAATATATACATATATAAATAAAAATATATATATTTATTTTTCTTTTGCCTGCCTGGTACAGCAGCTTGATGTGGGATCTCAGTTCCCAGACCAGGGATGGAACCTAGGCCACAGTGGCGAAAGCACCAAGTCCTAAGCACTAGGCCATCAGGGAACTCCCCAAAATTGTAAATTTCCTGTTTTGTATGTTTTACTGGTATCAAAAAAAAGTCAGTTCCTTCTAGTGTTCATAGCCACAACTGGTAAGGGGCTGATGTACTGGACAGAGCTGACATACACATCGTTATCATCACAGAAAGCTCTGAAAGTCAGCATTAGTCTAGTCCCTGGTTTAAAAAAAAAAAAAAAAAAAAAAAAAAGGCAGTCTTAAAATCCCTTGCCAAGGGTCCTAGAGGGATTAGGTATTACTGGATAAAAGTAGGGATTGGTAGAAAAGCTCAAAACCCTGCAGGGCTCTCTTTTCTTTGTTATTGAACCTTATAGTGTTAGTTCCACAATGTTCTTTGGTCCTAGAAAACCACTTAATTTCTGAGTATTGTTGCTACTTGACCAAGAGTGTGTACATTTCACAGATTCAAAGAAAATGTCACCTAGTGGTTAAATATTAGAGCTCTGAAGTCAGCAAGATATGAGGTTTGAGCTATGAGACCTTGGACAAGATGCTTAGCTTTTGAGACTCACTATCAAAACCCATAAAATGGAGTTGATAATGACAGTTAAATCTCATAGGGCTGTTATGATAATTCAATGAGAATAAGGACCTAAAATAATTATTAAAAATGAGACTCATTCAGCAACTGGTACTGGGACAAATGGATATTCACAAGCAAAAGAATGACGTTCAACTCTTATTCCACACCACATACAAAAATTAACTCAGAATGGATGAAACAACTAAACTTAAGAGCCAAAACAATAAAATTCTTAGAAGGAAATACAGGTATAAATCTTTTTGACCTTGGACTAGGCAATGGTTTCTCAGCTATGACACCAAAAACACAAGAAACCACAGAAAAAAATAAACTAGACTTCGGTACTTTGAAAGACATCATCAAAAAAGTGGAGACATGGGAGTTCCATGGTGGCCTAACAGCCAAGTATTTGGCATTGTAACTGCTGTGCCTCAGCTTTGATCTCTGGCCCAGGAACTTCCATATGCCATGGGCTTGGCTGAAAAAAAAAAAGTGAAGACAACCTACAAAAGAAAACATTTGCAAATCATATGTGATAAGGGCCTAGTATTCAAAATATACAAGGAACTCTTATAATTCAACAGGAAAAAGATAACTCGGTTTTTAAAAATGGGCAAAAGATTTAAATAGACATTTCTCCAGACACATAAATGGCTGATAAACGTATGAGAAGATGCTTGATATCATTAGTAATTAAGGAAGTGTATATGAAAACCACTATGAGATGCCACTTCATACGCACTAGGATGGCTAAAACAGACAATAACGAGTGTTGGTGAGGATGTAGAGACTTTGGAACCCTCATACACTGTTAGTGACGATATAAAATGGTGTGCTTTGGAATATAGTTTGGCAGTTCCTTGAAAGGTTAAACATTGAGGCACCATATAACCCAGAAATTCCATTCCTAGGAATAAAGAAATGACAGCATATGTCCAAGCAAAAACTTGCATATGAAATGTTCACGGCAGCATTATTCATAATAGCCAAAAAGTAGGAACAATCCAATAGCCATCAACTAACAGATGGATTAACAACATGAGGTATATCCATATAATGGACTATTATCCAACAATTAAAAAGGAAGGAATTACTGATTCATGGCACAACATAGATGAACATCGAAAAAGTTATGCTAAATGAAAAAAGACAGGGAGTTCCCATATGGCACAGTGGTTAATGAATCTAAGAACCATGAGGTTGCAGGTTCGATCCCTGGCCTTGCTCAGTGGGTTAAGGATCTGGCGTTGCCGTGAGCTGTGGTGTAGGTCGCAGACACAGCTCAGATTCCGCGTTGCTGTGGTTCTGGCGTAGGCTGGTGGCTACAGCTCCAATTAGACCCCTAGCCTGGGAACCTCCATATGCTGAGGGAGAGGCTCAAGTAAAGGCAAAAAGACAAAAAAAAAAGAAAGAAAGAAAGAAAGAAAGAAAGAAGACAGACACAAAAGGTCACATATTATTTTATTCCATTTACATAAAATGTCCAGAATAGACAAATCCATAAAGACAGGAGGTGGACAAATAGAAACTAGACAACTCTAGTGGTTGCCAGGGGCTAGAGGGAGGGGAAAATGGGAAGTGACTGTTAACAGGTGTGTGTTTTCTTTGGGGTGATAAAAATGTTCTGGAATTAAATAATGACGATGACTGCATACCTTTGTGAATATACTAGAATCCCTGATCTGTATACTTTAAAAGGCAAATACTATGGCATGTGAAATACATCTCAATTTAAAAAAAAAAAAAGGCTTCATGACTGCCAAAATAAGTAAAGAAAACTAAAAGACCTAGTATGAAACTTGGAGAAAGATCAAGAAAAGAAACCAACGTTTTAAGAAAAAAGGTAGAATATAGGCACATACAGAACTATACATACATTTTTCTAAATTTCTTTCCTGTTTCCTTCTGAGCTATACCTCCTTACATCTTTCTCAGTCCCTGGTCTTGATCTAAGCATAATCCCATAGAGACTGGAAAGAAATACTTTATCTCCCTATTGTAATTAACAATTTTTTCCAAAGCTCTACAATGATCTAAAATAGAGGTTGCTATTTGGTATCTTGGCAAATTTCACTTACTATATATAATATTTCGATGTTTGAATTTGAAAAAGGTCCAGGGAAACATAAACTTCAGGTAAAACAGTAAGTGAATAAAGAAAAAGTAAGTATGTATAGATGTGCACAAACACTATTCCACTATAAGCACTTGACCCCCATCCTACCCACACTTTTCCCATTCAACGTAGTTCAGTAAATTGCTGATGATATGAGACACAGTGATGTGGAAGTAAACCATCTGAAAGATCACCAGCTTTCTCCTTCATCAGTGCTACACTCACAGCATTGTCATTCAAGTCAATCTCAGCAAAAGCAGTTCACAAACTGAGAAAGAAAACAGGACTTCCAGGGTCAAAAATATCAGTCTAATAACAGGTCACGGTCTTCCCTTTCCATACTGAAGCCCTAAATATAACAGAAAAGGTACGAACAATAAATATAAAGATGAACAAATAAACACAGATACTGAGCTAGAAACCAAAAAGAGAACTCTTAATTAACAAATTGCTGAGAAATCCCCAAGAAGCACAAAGGTCAGACTGAAGGGAGAACCTGCAGCCCCTGACTATGAATCGTAGGGTTCTGTTGGTAGAACGGGAAGCTCAAACAGGAACAGACATGAAGACAACCAACAGGGTCATTATTTGGAGAATCGCAGTGAGAAGAGCCCAGCAAATAATCTCTGTGCACCACTGCTCACCCACCCAAACCCAACCTTCACATGCACTAGACTATCTTCCAGGTATAGACTATAGGAGCATAGGTATGTGCAAGGCAATTAACAATGGAAGACAAATTTTATCAAAACCAAATAATTTAAAATAAATACTTGTTGGACTTCCCTGGTGGCTTAGCAGGTTAATCATCCAGCATTGCAACTGCTGTTGCTCAGGTCATTATTGTGGCATAGGTTCAATTCTTGGCCTGGGAACATCTGCATGCCTCCAGACACAGCCAAAAAAATAAGTATTCATTACATTTTTTTTTTTTCCTTTTTAGGGCCACAATTGCGGCACATGGAAGTTCCCAGACTAGAGGTCAAATCAGAGCTGCAGCTGCTGGCCTACACCACAGCAACACCAGATCTGAGCCGCCTCTGCAGCTTACAATGCAGCTTGTGGAAACTCCAGATCGTTATCCCACTAAGTGAGGCCAGGGATTGAACCCGCGTCCTCATGAATACTAGTTGGATTCTTAACTCACTGAGCCACAACTGGAACTACTCATTTCTAAAAAATCAGAAACTAGAAGAGATCCCTGGTGGCCTAGTAGGTTAAGGATCCAGTGTTGTCACTGCTGTGGCTCAGGTTCAATCCTGGCCCAGGAACTTTCACATACCGTGAGTGTACCCACACCCCCAAAAAAATCAGAAACTAAAATTTCGGACA
Organism: Phacochoerus africanus; assembly: GCF_016906955.1. Classification (NCBI taxonomy): domain Eukaryota; kingdom Metazoa; phylum Chordata; class Mammalia; order Artiodactyla; family Suidae; genus Phacochoerus; species Phacochoerus africanus. Next base: position 57,338,936 of record NC_062545.1, read on the forward strand.
ATGTAAACATAAGCAATTAGTGAAGGAGAGGTTACCAAAAAGTAGATAAAGAAATGCTAAAGCTCTAGTTAGAAAAGTACAATCTACGGAGTTCCTATGCTTAGCTTAGCGGTAACGAACCAGACTAGTATCCATGAGGACAGGGGTTCAGTCCCTGGCTTTGATTAGTGGGTTAAGGATCTGGCATTGCTGTGAGCTGTGGTGTAGGTCAGGGACTTGGCCTGGATTCTACGTTGCTGTGGCTGTGGCATAGACTGGCAGCTGCAGCTCAGATTCAACCTCTAGCCTGGGAACTTCCATATGCCGCAAGTGTGGCCCAAAAAAAGCAAGAAAGAAAAGTACCGTTTTGTGTCAAATTTTCAAGTTATAAGAATAAGAACTGGTGCTTGCTGCAGCAGCACATATACTAAAATTGGAACAACAGAGAGAAGATTAGCATGGCCCCTGTGCAAGGATGACACGCAAATTCATGAAGCGTTCCATATTTTTTGCAAAGGGGGAGGGGGAAGGAGTGAGATGGACTGGGAATTTGGGGTTAACAGATGCAAACTATTGCCTTTGGAATGGTTAAGCAAGGAGATCCTGCTGTGTAGCACTGGGAACTATATCTAGTCACTTGTGATAGAGCATGATAATGTGAGAAAAAAAATGTATACATGTAGTGTGATTGGGTCACCTTGCTATACAGTAGAAAACTGACAGAATACTGTAAACCAGCTATAATTGGAAAAAAAATCATTATTAAAAAAGAGTAAGAATTGCAAACTAGTAGAAAATATTAAATATGTGCAAAAATGCATTAGAAAGGGGTCCAGGAGGATGCAAAGCAAACAGCAAAAAGGGTGGGGTAAGGATTTAGGGGAATCATTAAAAGGATTTGGGTTTTAGGTTTTTTTCCTTCTTATGGCCACACCTGCAGTATATGGAAGTTCCAAGGCCAGGGGTCAAATATGCCACAGCAACACCAGATCTGAACCACATCTCTGACCTACACCACAGCTTTGCAGCCACGCCAGATCTGAATCCCACTGAGCGAGGCCAGGGTTCAAACCTGCATCCTCACAGAGACAGTGTCGGGTCCTTAAACAGCTTAGCCACAATGGGAACTCCTGGGTTTTAATTTTAAAAAGAAAATACATTCACATTCAATATAATTAAAATTCCTTTTGAAAAAGAACAAAAACAAACATTTAATGTATAGGAGTCATGAAAGACAGAAATGAGAGGATTAAGAGACAACAAACGACACACTGTTTTATGTTTTCATTTCCAAAGCTCAGAGATTAAAGTTGAATTCAAGTTTAAATTTAAGTTAAATTTCAAAGATACACAAGCTCCCTGAAAACTTTTTGATATTTTTTGCCTTTATGTGTTAAATATAAATATTTCAAAATATTCAACAGTCCTGCATTTTCTTTGTAAATGACTGTCTTAAGGTTTCTGTTGGTTTTTTTCCCCAATATAACAAATATACTGGTTAATATATTCAAAGTAAATGACTGGCAAATGTTGGTTGGACAAAGATATGTAAAACATGGTTTCTGTCTTGGAGAAACCTTTAAAATCCAGTCTAGACAATGTGGTATTGGCACAAAGATAGGCAAATAGACCACTATTTGAATAGGCAGTCCCGAAATAAAACCTATACATACACGGACAACTGAGTTTTGACAAAGATGCAAAGAGAATGGATAGGCATTTTCACCAAATAGTATTACAACAATTGGACATCCAAATGCCCCAGCCCAAAAGAATTTTTTTTTTTTTTTTTTGCTTTTTAGGGCTGCACCTGCGGCGTATGGAAGTTCCCAGGCTAGGGGTCGAATGAGAGTTGCAGCTGCCAGCCTACACCACAGCCAGAGCAACTTGGGATCAGAGCAGAGTCTGTGACCTACATCACAAGTCATGGCAACGCCAGATCTTTAACCCACTAAGTGAGGCCAGGGATCAAACCCGCATCCTCAAAGACACCAGTCAGGTTTGTTACTGCTGAGCCACAAGGGGAACTCTCCCTAAAACAATTTTAATCCAGTCTCACCATGCAAAAAAAAAAAAAAAAAATTCAAAATAGATTATAGTCCTATACAAAGCCTGAAACTCTAACTTCTAGGGGAAAATATGACATTAGGTTAGGCAGAGATTTATTAGATACGAATAATATCTAATATTCTTCCCCCAAAATTGATAAGTTGGACTTTATTAAAAGAAAAACTTCTGGAGTTCCCTAGTGGCCTAGTGGTTAAGGATCTGACAATGTCACTGCTGTGGGTCAGGATCAATCCCTAGCCCAGGAACTTCCATAGGACATGGGCATGGACAAAAAATAAATGAACTTCTGCTCTTCAAATGACACCATTAAAATAATGATAATAAAAAAAGATAAGGGAGTTCCCGTCATGGCACAGCGGAAATGAATCTGACTAAGAACCATGAGGTTTCGAGTTCGATCCCTGGCCTTGCTCAGTGGGTTAAGGATCTGGCGTTGCCATGAGCTGTGGTGTAGGTCACAGACGTGGCTCAGATCTGGTGTTGCTGTGGCTGTGGCATAGGCCGGCAGCAACAGCTCCGATTAGACCCCTAGCCTGGGAACCTCCATATGCCACGGGTATGGCCCTAAAAGGACAAAAAGACCAAAAAAAAAAAAAAAGATAAATAAGCCACAGACTGTGAGAAATATTTGCATATCATATATCCAATAAAGGATTTGTATCCAGAATATATAAAAAAATTTAAAAACTCACTATGAAGAAAACAAAACCCAATTTTTAAAAAATTTTATTTTGAACAAATTTTATTTGATTTATTTACTTACGTATTTATTTATTTATTGGCCACCCATGGCATATAGAGTTCCCAGTCCAAGGACCAGATCCAAGCTGTAATTTCGACCTAAGCCACAGCTATGGCAACCCTGGATCCTTAACCTACTGTGCTGGGCTAGGAACCAAACCTGCGTCCCAGCACTCCCAAGACACCACCAATCCCACTGCAACACAGTAGGAACTCCATAATTTGAACAAATTTTAAGCAAAAATTTGAACAATTTGTCCAAGATGATTGATGGAAGGTAAATAAGCACATGAAAAGATGCTCAACACATCATAATCATTAGGAAAATGTAAATCAAAACCAAAATGAGAAAATATTACATCCTCAACTAAGATGTCTAAAATTAACAAGAGAGGCAGTAACAAGTGTTAATGAAGAGGTACTAGAACTCTCTTACCAGGCTTATGTAAATGTAAAGTGGTAAAACAATTTTGGAAAACAGTCTGGTAGTGGTTCCTTAAGAAGTTAAAGGGATGGAGTTCCCATCATGGCACAGTGGTTAATGAATCTGACTAGGAACCATGAGGTTGCAGGTTTGGTCCCTGGCCTTGCTCAATGGGTTAAGGATCTGGCGTTTCCATGAGCTGTGGTGTAGGTCCCAGATGCGGCTAGGATCCTGCGTTGCTGTGGCTGTGGCTGTGGCATAGGCTGGTGGCTACAGCTCCGATTTGACCCCTAGCCTGGGAACCTCCATATGCTGTGGGAGCAGCCCTAGAAAAGGCAAAAAGACCAAAAAAAAAAAAAGAAGAAGTTAAAGGGATATTCATTATATTGTCCCAACCATACCACTGCTAGGTACTTAACCCCCCAAAATGAAAGCATATATGTACACAAAGGCTCATAACAATTTTATTTGTAATAGTCAAAAACTGGAAACCACTGACAGGTAAATAGATAAACAAATTGTGGTGCATCTCACCAATGAAAAAAATAAAGGACTGATACACATAACTTGGATGAATCTAAAATTATTGTACTGAGTGAAAGAAGCCAATTGAAAAAGGACATACTCTACAATTTCATTTTCATAAAGCTCTAAAAACTAAAAACTTCCATCAACAGATGAATGGATTAAGAAGATGTGGTATATATACACAATAGAATACTACTCAGCCATAAAAAAGGATGAAATAATGCCATTTGTAGCAACATGGAGGCAACTAGAGACCGCATACTAAGTGGGGTCAGAAAGAGAAAAAAAAAATACCGTATATCACTTACATGTGGAATCTAAAATATGGCAATAGATGAACCTAACTACAGAACAGAAACAGACTCCCAGACATAGAAAACAGACTTGTGGTTGCCAAGCGGGAGGGGGAGAGAGTGTCATGAACAGGGAGTTTGAGTTTAGTAGATTCAAACGATTACATTTAGAATGGATAAACAATGAGGTCCTACTACAGTGGCACAGAGAACTACATCCAATCTCTTGCAATAGAACGTGAGGAAAATAACATGAGAAAAATGTTCGTGTGTATACATATATACATGATTGGGTCACTTTGCTGTACAGCAGAAATTGACACAACATTGTACATCAACAATACTTTTCAAAAGTTGAAAAAAATTTAAATAAAAACTACAAACTAATCTACAGTGACAAATAGCAGACCGGTGGTTGCCTGGGACATGGAAGAAGTAGTACAGAAGGGTCAGAGGGAGGAACTACTAAGAGGTGAGGTGTAAGAAAAATTTTGGAGGTGATGGAGAGGTTGATCTTGATTGTGGTGATGGTTTCACAGCTGAATGCACATGTCAAAATTAATCAAATGGGTATAATTTAAACTATGTCATTTACACCTCAATACAGTTGTTTTTGAAAACCTAATCTCAAGGGCAAGAATGGAAAACTAAAGAACTATAGTTGCTCAGTAATAACCTCCCAAACAGCACGTGTTAGGTCCCTGCACAGCAGGGGAGAAATGCCTGTGGGCTGTGGGGAGGAAGCCAGTGGATTGCTGCTTTTTTTTTTTTTTTGTCTTTTTGCCTTTTCTTGAGCTGCACCCGCAGCATATGGAGGTTCCCAGGCTAGGGGTCCAATCAGAGCTGTAGCCACCGGCCTACACCAGAGTCACAGCAACGTGGGATCCAAGCCGTATCTGCAACCTACACCACAGCTCACAGCAACGCTGGATCCCCAACCCACTGAGCAAGGCCAGGGACCGAACCCGCAACCTCATGGTTCCTAGTCGGATTCGTTAACCACTGCGCCACCACGGGAACTCTGTGGATTGCTGCTTTAAATGTAGATTTGAAACAGTGCAGTATTTGGATGGGGTTGAGGTGGGTGGAGGGGAGGAGGCTCTCCAAGAGAGGGAAGCCCAAATGTAGCAACTCCTGGCATGGGTCAGGAAAACATGCATGCAATGAAAACTCAAAGCAGCCACACAGAAAGGTGTCTTCTATGTGCCAAGCACCCTACACACCTCATCCCATCCACACCCCTTCCGGAGTAGATATTATCTGCCCCATTTCATAGGTGAAGAAACTCAGGCTCAGGAAGGTCAACTGACTTTCATACTGAGGGTAGGCCCATCCAAAGCCCATGTATTCTGAGTGTAACACTGCTTCCAGTCAATGAAAGCAAAACTCCACATTAAGTATAAAACCCAAAACTAGTCTTTTCAGCACGTGGTGCCGGGAAACCTGGACAGCCACATGTAAATCAATGAAACTGGAACACACCCTCACACCATGCACAAAAATAAATTCAAAATGGCTTAAAGACTTAACATCAGACACCATCCAACTTCTAGAAGAGAACATAGGCAAAACCTTCTCTGACATCAACCTTACAAATGTTTTCTCAGGTCAGTCTCCCAAGGCAACAGAAATAAAAGCAAAACTACATAAGTGCTTATAAATGTCTTTATTTCTTCCGAATTCATACTAGATGTGGGTGCAGATTTTAACTTCTCTCCAGCAGGGTCTGCAAATCTCTATGTAGCATGATGCCGTTGCCCTGGAGGTTAGATCTCCTCCTCCTGGGATAGTGGGGAGGGGATGAGATACTGGGAAAAGGGGAGGGAGTATATATGCATGTTACACACACAGGGTGGCTGGGAAGCGAAGAACACCCACAGCTATAACGTATACATACAGCTGGAAGTGTTTCCTGCTCCCTGCCAAATTCAAGCATGAGCCACCAAGCGTAAACAGCTGCGAAATGGTGGGTTGGATCAGCAAGAGTCCCATCAACTCTGTAGAGACCCCTTACACCCTTGCAGGTGCATTTGATCAGATTTAGCTGGCATGGGAAGAAACACACTGTGTGCCAGGGACTCACTAGACATTTCTACAAACTTTACCAACCAATGAGGAGGTACAAGTCTGTTGTACACTCAAAGAACATGGGGGAAGGAATTGCCCAAGGTCACAAGGCTGGTATGTGCTAGAGCCCTCACCTAGGGCCTTAGCTACCCATGAGCTGACACTAAATGGCACCAAAGACAAAAGAAGGGACTAGAAAATATCAGAGTGAGTGATGTATGATAAGAGTAAATCATGCTATGAAACTTTTTTTATTATTATTTTTTTTATTTTCCCACTGTACAGCAAGGGGGCCAGGTTATCCTTACATGTATACATTACAATTACATTTTTTCCCCCACCCTTTCTTCTGTTCTATGAAACTTTTAAACTGACTTATACATAGATGGGTTCTGGTGCACAATATAACTTTTTTTTGGCTGCCCCCAAGACATATGGAAGTTCCTGGGCCAGGAATCGAACCCAAGCCACAGCTGGGATCTCCACTACAGCTGTGGCAATGCTGGGTCCTTAACCCACTGTGCCGGGCCACGGATGGAACCCTCACCCCCAGAAGAGACAGCACCAGATCTGTGTCACTGTGGGAACTCCATAAGTGTATTTTTTATTGGGGACTCACAGTCAAAAAAATTTGTAGGCCATTGCCATTGATTAGGGGAGGTTTCTTACAACAGAAAATCCCGCTGAGGGAGTCCCTGTGGTGGCTCAGCAGGTTACGAACCCAACTAGTATCCATGAGGATGCAGGTTCTATCCCTGGCCTCACTCAGTGGGTTAAGGATCTGGCGTTGCAATCCAAGCCGCAGCTCCAATTCAACTCCTAGTCTGGGAAATTCCATATGCCACAGCTGTGGCCCTAAAAAAGCAAGAAAGAAAGATACAGTAGAAAATTGACAGAACACTGTAAAGCAGCTATAATGGAAAAAAATAAAAATCATTATAAAAAAAAAGAAAAAAAGAAGGAAGGAAGGAAAAGCCCGCTGACAAAAACTTCCCTCTAATCCTCTCCCACTTTCTCTCAAATACCCCTGCTTCTGAAACCCTAGAGGATCTCGTTACACTCTGGGAGGGGAAGCAGGGAGCTTCCATCAAGAAAGGAAGCTGGCCTCCTGCAGAGGGTCCCCCACCCCATCACACTTCCCTGGGCATCATCCACCTGCTCAAGTTTGATAAGAACAACCCGAAAAAAGTGAAAGAAAGAGGATGAAGGAGAAGCACTGCTTTGAAAAGGGCAACAAAAGGGCTGGCACTTTATTTTTTTAAAAAAGGGAAATCAGAAAGGAACTACACAAGACTGTGGGACTAGAGATGGGACCCCAGAAAGGACTCTTTAAAAGTTCTGGCAGGGTTTGGAGGAAGTTGCTGGAATGAGGTGAAATTTACAAGAGGGCAGTTTGTTCCCGTTTCACCCTGAATGTCTGCCAGTCGGCCAAGTGTTCTGTTTGACAGGGCTTAGCTAGGGGCTGCAGACACAAAGGCAAGATTCATTCCTTAGTGATTAGAGAGGAAAATAGACAAGAAAAACTGACAACTCCAATGCACTGCTGTCTAGGTATCATGGGTTCAAGCGAGAAGTGTCCCTGGAGAAATAACATCTGAGTGTGTGGGTGTGTGTGGGTGTGTGTGTGTGTGTGTGTGTTTGAAGCCGCACCCTTGGCGTATGGAAGTTCCCAGGCTAGGGGATCAAATCGGAGCTACAGCTGCTGGCTACACCACAGCCACAGCAACTCAGGATCCAAGCTGCATCTGCAGCCTCCACCACAGCAACACCAGATCCTTAACCCACTGATGAAGGCCAGGGATCAAACCCGCATCCTCACGGATACCAGTTGAGTTCGTTACCGCTGAGCTACGATGGGAACTCTGAACATCTGAGTCTTAAAGGAGGAAGCATGAAAGAGATGAATGAGGGAAAGGTCATTCCAGGAAGAGATTTGGGAATGTAGTTTAACAACAAGAAAAGCCTGTACACAGTCCAGGGGCTGCCCGCAGCATTAAGAATGAAATCCAACTGCCTTCTTCCCCCAAAAGGCCCTCAGCGGGCTACCCTCTCATTCCATGCCTGTTTCATCTTCCCTACCAGTTCCTTACCCTGCAGGCACACTGACCCTCTGCTTCCTCACCTTCGGGTCTAGACTCACTCCCTCCTCTGCCTGGCCGGCTTTCCCCAGGCACCCCAGGCTCTTCTTCCCACTCAGCCCAGTGGCAATTTTATCTCCTCTCACCTCAATCAGGCCCCATCACTCCCTAACCTCCCTGTGTCTTCTTCAAAGTACATCACTATACAAAGCCATTCTTTTTATTTTATGTTGGCCATGTTGTCTATTTGTTTATTGTCTGTCTCACATATATACATGCAAGTACACTGTAGCATGTGATGTGAGCCATAACATTGAATAAACTAGTTGATGGAGAGGTAACAGGCTAGTTGATGAATAGGATGCTGGCAAATCTGGATTTTACTCCGAGAGTCATGAGGATGTTAAAGGGAGACCAACATGATCAGATTTACACTTTAGGAAGCTCACTCCAGAAAGAGACTCCCCAGAGGGCATCAGTGTGGGGACAGTGAAGGGGTCTAGAATAAGCCACCAGAGTATAAAAATTGTTTTGAGCTAAAGGCACTGGAGTTCCTGAAATCCCTTATTTGCCTAAAGCGAAGCCTCCCCAAATAACTCAACTGTCAAAAATCTCCTCCCCAGGAGTTTCCTGATGGTCTAGCAGGTTAAGGATCTGGTGCTGTCACTGCTGTGGCTTGGGTTTGCTCCCTGGCCCAGGAAATTCCTTTCTCATGCCTCAGTCAAAAAAAAAAAAAAAAAAATCTCCCCAGGAGCAACTCAAATCTTCTCTTCTTGGAGAATGAGAGAAGTCAGCCCCACAGCAAAAGACATTGTCACCAAACTCTTATCTCCCACCTATTCTCTTATGAGCCCATTGGTCAGTCCAGTGATTTGTTTTTCCACAATGCCCTTTCCCCCATCCCCTTTGAAGTCATTTTTTCTCCCAGAGGTGCCCCTCTGCCCCTCCTTATCCTCTATTAAAATGGTATATAAGCCTCAAATTCTAACTGCCTCCTTGAGACAAATCAACTCTTATGCATTGCTACTTAATTAAACCTATTTTTCTCTTGTTCATGTCAGTTTAATTTGCAGGGCTCCAACTCAGAGACTAAGAGTTTTTCCTCCCTGACAATAATTAGGAGGCTCTTCTAGAAACACAAATGAGAAGCATGCAGAAATGGGCAGAAGGAATGGATTCATGAGAAACTCAAATCAACTCAGTAGTACTTGGTGATCCTCTGAACACGGAGGACAAGGGAGAAAGAAGCTTCAAATTCCCAACCTGGAAGACCAAGTGAACAACAGCCCGTTCGCCGAGCTCGCAAAAGCAAAGAGGCAGAACAGGGACTTGAAGTTGTTGAGTCTGGAGTGCCTGTCTGCCTGTGGCTCAGATAAAGAATAGATCCAGGGCCGCAGAAGGCAACAGAATTCTGAAGCTGCGGGTGGGCTTGAACCTGGCAATGCAGGTTGCTGCCGTGCTCCATGACTTGTGGGGCTGTTACCCCCTTGATCTGGTTGGCTGAGAGTGAGTGAGTTCACACTGGAGAGGTTTTAGCCTTGGCCACCATGAAACAGCTCAAACCAACCCGCTCCAAACTCTTACCACCTGCAGTTCCCATTTACTGACCTCCCACATTGCCCACAACATCACCTCTAATCCCCAAATCCTTAACGTTTATCCTTCACAGGTGTGAAAACTGAGGGAGGACCCAGTGTTTACAATGATAAACACTCTATAGATGTGTGCTGGTTGGGACCATTAAATGAAAGTGATTGAACAGAACGTGAAGCTGAACTAATTAAAGCTTTAAAAAGAAAGTCCACATCTGACTTTGGCCCAGACCAGCACACAGGTATCAAGAGGGTGAGCTTTATGCCCAGGTCAAGTTTATCCACTACAGTCAGGGGCACTGTCTTCCACTGGGTCCTGTTATTACCTAAATTTCCCAAATAGTGCAGCTTTTTAACTAGACTGCCGGAGATCCCAGGGAAACTCAGTCACCCCAGGAGCAGCATTATGGAGAGGGGTCATCACACTGGGCCCTTAGGAGCTTTTGACACTGCAGACTAATGTCTTAATCCAGAATTGGCAGAGCCCTGTCCCAAACGAACAGCCTTCGAAAATACATAAGGGAAGGAGAAAGACAGATCAGGAACTTGGGGACAGGACCATCTGGGGGCCCCGCGCAACTGATCTGTGGGTGGGACTGTTCACAACAATGAAGGAACCAGAAATCAGGAAAACTGGAATTGAAAGACAGTGTGCACCTCTTTGCAGAGTTCTGACACGGTTGGCCCTGGTTTCCTGGGGGAGGAGGAGATCTGTATGAAATGCACTTCCTAAATTCTGATGTATCAGACAACAGAGAGTGCTTATAATTAAGGAAAGTTCTCCAAGAGGTGACACCTTTAAACAGACCCAAAACCAGAAAATAAGAAAGATTTAACAAAAGGATTAGGATAGTGTGATAGCAAATGGAATGGCTGAAAAGTACTGAGTTAGTGCCATCCTGGGGTTAATAAAGCCCAGCTCGGCCACTTAAACGCCCGTATATGACCCAGAACCAGTGAGCCTTTATTTCCTCACCTACTGGGGTCTGTCAGTGGGCGCGCGCGCGTGCGCGCACACACACACACACACACACACACACACACACAATCTTCTTCCTTTTTTCTTTTTCTTTTCCCAGCCCAAACCTAGGTAACGAGAGAGTGCTTTGTGGAATGTGACCACAGTGAGAGGCTCACTCAGCCTTAAGAGAAAGTGAGAATGTCTTTGCTATTAGTATTCTGAGGGGTCCGCAAAGGCTTACGGTTCTATATACTTATGGTCTTAGGAAGAGGCCTCTGGTTTGTTTCCTGCAACATTATCTGTAGTCCTCTGCATTTCTTTCTTTTTTTAAGGACCGTACTCATGACACATGGAGGTTTCCAGGCTAGGGGTGGAATCAGAGCTGTAGCCGACAGCCTACACCACAGCCACAGTAACTCAGGATCCGAGCCATGTCTGCAACCTATACCACAGCTCATGGCAACACCGAATCCTTAACCCACTGAGCGAGGCCAAAGGATCAAACTCTCATCCTCATGGATGTTGGTCAAGTTTGTTACCCACTGAGCCACGGCGGGAACTCCTCCTTTGCATTTCTGATCAATGAAACTGACACATGCAAGACCCAGGAGACCCGTAAGAGATTTCAAGCCAAGTGGGAATTAAATATATGAATAATAACAGGACTGTTACTAACATGCAAAAATCATGGAGATTCACTGTCCATTTGATTAACTGCTTAGTAAGAAAAATTAAATGCAATCAAAACATGTTTTTAAAGGCATAAAGGCTTTTGAAGGTGATTTCAATTTGTATGCGAAGACCAAATCTTTTTTTATGAAATCTTCTCACATCACGGTGGCAGGTAACAAAAAAACATGATTACGTGTATAAATATTTCCTTTATGTGTGTACTCAATAACACTTCTAATGTATTCTGACTTACCAACGCTTCTGCAAGAAAGGAAAAGTGTTTTTGTAAGCTTTTTTCCTGTTGCCAATCAATCACTCTGAGTGATCAAGGTTGGTTTTGCATAGTCCTATTTTACACACTGAGAAACAGAGCTGGAATCTTCCCCAGAGGTCTTCAAGAGGAGAAAGTCCACCAGCTCCCTGGGCCTTTTAGGCCATGAGTGAAAAATGCATCTGTCTTGTGTGTCACAGCAGAACCAGGAAAAACCACTGTCACAAGAGTGCTTTAGAGATGCAAACTATCACATTTGGAGTGGATAAGCAATGAGATCCTGCTGTATAGCATAGGGAACCATATCCAGTCACTTGTGATGGAACATGATGGAGGATAATGTGAGAAAAAGAATATATATATGTATATATATATATATGACTGGATCACTTTGCTGTACAGTAGAAATTGACAGAACACTGTGAATCAACTGCAATGGAGAAAATAAAAATCATAAAATAAAAAAATATAAAAAAGAGTGCTTTAGAGCCCTCTTTAAGAGAGGATTAAATATCGCCTTTGGGCAAAAAAGAAAGGTAAGGAATACAAGAATAAAAGAGGTAGAGAAGAAGTAAGAAAAATGATAGAGACAGAAGTGACTGTGGTGGAAGTGAAATTGTGTCACCAACAACTATGGGAATTGGGGGTGGTAGGGGGAACAAATAAAGCATGAACTCTGAGACACGGGCACCCAGGCACTGAAAAAAACAATCTTCAGAGCCATACCCCTTACCCAAAACTCTAAAACTTGGTGTTTCTGCCGCTTTCCTGTTAGAGTGCCCCATGTCTGTTCTAACATTAAAATGGGAGAGACTGATTGATTTATATTGAAATACAGTTGACTGAGAGATTTCTTTTCTTTTTTTGGCTGCACCTAGGGCATGCAGAAGTTCCCAGGGTAGGGAATGAACCTGTGCCGCCACAGCAGTGACAATGCCGGATCCTTAATCCACTGTGCCATCAGGGAACTCCGAGAGATTTCTGTTAAAACTAGAAAACCAATATTCTGATACCAAGAATCACTGAGGAGTTCCCATGTGGCTCAGCAGTAATGAACCTGACTAGTATCCATGAGAAGCTGGATTCCATCCCTGGCCTCACTCAGTGGGTTAAAGATCCGGCATTGTCCTGAGCTGCGGTATAAGTCACAGACTCGGCTCATGCGTTGCTGTGGCTGTAGCGTAGGCTGGCAGCTGCAGTTCTGATTTGACCCCTAGCCTGGGCCCTTCCATATGCCATGGTGTGGCCCTAAAAAGAAAAAAAAAGAAGGAAAAAAAAAAGAATCACTAGAACATGTTTATAAAAATATGCTAACTGTATTTGAATACGCTCTGGGCCTAAGGTGTGATCTTATTCAAAACATTTTTAACTATTCTGTGTTTCCATCTATTCCAGCACTTACATATCTCTAAATTTCCAGGGCTAGAAGGTCAACACAACTCTTTTTGGACAAGGCAGAGTTACAAGAGAAGGGACTTAGATTTCCATAAACTTGACCCTCTCCTAAACCTTGCTCAGTTCCAGCTCCAGAAAAGTCCCCCGGCATATCTGAGCCATGGTTTCAGTATCAGAACAATTCTCTCAAGAAACAATAAGATAAATTTACTAATAATTTTAAAAACAACTTTAAGAATTTTTTGTGCCTCCAGTAACCACCTAAACTGTCACTTTCTCAGACCCTGAGAGAGTGCACAGGTTGCTATGGAAACAAAATCTCACTTAGCTGGACTATGGGTACACATCTGTCTTAGTCAAATTTACCTTAAAAATTGAAAGGGGAGTTCCCATTGTGGGCTCAGTGGTAATAAACCTGACTAGTATCCATGAGGATGCAGGTTCGATCCCTGGCCTCAATCAGTGGGTTAAGGATCCCACTTTGCTGTGGCTGTGGCATAGGCCAGTGGCTACAGTTCTGATTGAACCCCTAGCCTGGGAACCTCCATATGCCCTGAGAGAGGGACAAAGAAACCAAAAAAACAAAGAAAAGAAAGAGACTTTGGGAAAAAATAATTTCACTTTCTGATTAAATATAATCTTTTTTTGGCCACGCCCGTGGCATGAAGAAGTTCCTGGGCCAGGGACTGAACCCGAGCCACAGAAGTAACCAGAGCCACAACAGTGATAATGCTGGATCGTTAACCCACTGAGCGACTGGGGAACTCCTTAAATATGATTTTTTAATTACTTTCTTTGTTATTATAGGTTTTAAAGCACTATAATTTACTAAAGACAAAGTCCAGGTGCCTAAAAATAAGTGTTATTTTTGGTACAATTGTTTTTTAATGACTTAATTACTGCCTCCTCTCTCTGGAGTTTTATCTGGAGCCTAAGAGTTGAAGGTGAGACTCATCAATGATTAATGACCCAGAATGGGGTTTGAGAGGTGCCCAAATCTGTCCTTAACAGAACTAAAGCACTGGAAAACACTTTTGCTATTCATGAACAAAATTTGAAGTGCACGCCAGAGAAGTGCAATTTAAGTCTCAACTTAACTGCACTACAGTTTTCAAACTTAGCAAAATGTGGTCAAACTTACAAGGCACTAGGTTTAAAAATAAGATCAGAAGTTCCTTGTAAGACTACAGGAAATAAAATCATACTATCTACCTTCAATCACATTCTTTTGCACAGTAATGCTGGTCAGGCCTGCATCTCACCGGCAAGGGGTAGATTTCTGAACCTCATGGAAAAAGCCTCAGGTCTCCACTAAGCTCAGACACTAAACCAAATCCATTAGGTGAACAGGGAGGAATTTAGAGAGAAACGCTTTGCCCATGGTTATAATGCAATATGTGCCCAGGGCCCATTAGAAATCAGAATAACCATTTGTTGGCACCTTGATGTCTCAGGAACTGAAGGCCACAGGAACTTAAGTCACAACTCCCAGCCTCCACCCTGCCCCCCATCCCGACTCCCCAGGACCATTATCAGATGGCATGACAGTCGTCAGGGACAGTCCTTGCTAGAACTGCTGACTGAGGGGCCTATCTGCCACTCTAGAAAGCAAATGCTCTGACAGAGATTCTGCATTCAGGCCCAAGCCAAGGGACATGTGGAAAGAACAGGGGCCCAAAATAATGGAGGAAATCTTCTGAGAACAGACCACATCCACAGCAAGCCCAGGTGGAGAAAGCCCAGACCAGGCTTCAGTCATGTATGTTCCTCCTACCAGACAAATACACTCAGTGCTTTTACAGCCAGATTCCAGTTTGATCCGAAGAACTCAGGAGGGAGGATTTTATTACTGAAGTAATCAAAAGCATCAGTTACAGGCAGGTCTGCCTCTGGTTAGGAGCAGCAGGGAGCATGTAACACCAGGCTCTGGGGAAGCCCTTTGTTCAGGAAATCCCCACCACCACCAAAGCCAAAGTGTTAATTTCACTTCAGAGTCCCCAAATCAAAATTTTAAAGTGCCTCCCTTGAAGAACTGCAGAATAAATAAACAGGTCCCAGGCTTTCCCTAGAACCCAGTCTCTGGCCCCCACGCCAATATCAAATTACAAGGTTTTCCTTCCTATATACAGCCTATTTCTTTCTTTTTTTTTTTTTTTAAGCATCACAAATACACCCTATTGTGTGTCTACCACTTCAAATACCTTGCAAATATTTCCTAATTCTGAATCTCTCAGGCGCCTCCTAAGAATCTAGGAGGAGCTAACAAATGCAATTTGAATAATAATGAGGTGACTGAACAATTTAATTACCAAAGGTAGCCCCAGAGACTCCAACAAAAGGATTGAAAGCCTTTATCTACAAAAATGTGGCCACGTGCTCCACTGTGGGACCAATTAAGGGGAGTGCAGAAGAGAGAGGCGCACAGGTGCCTACACGAGTTTAAGCAAATGGGGAATTAGCACAAATCCTCTCTGGGGACGGACACTGCCAGAAAGGGTGACTGGGAAAGCTCCTTTCTCATCTATCAGGCTCAAGGTTTAGTTAACTTTCTTCCCTTTCTGATTAATTCAAAGTAGCACCTCCTATATGTAAAATAATGAAAACTAACCCCCTGGAGAACCGCTTTGTATGGAGACTTTAAGTTCAAGGAATTTTCAATAAAAGTTCTTCAAAATCAACAGTCACGAAAGTACTTTTAATCCCTCACACAATTTCCTCAAAGTCAACAGTTCAAAAGTTAGTTCCACCTTTAGGATGCAGACAGCTTCACCTAGATGTTATGTTTTACCAGCATTATTCCACTGACCTTTCCAAATGACCTTACAATAAAGAACTTTTTCCTCGCTTTGGAGGGAAACAAAAAAGATCAACTTTCCGGAATCCTAAAAAGCTCTCAACTTCCTTAGGCCTTAAGAGTTAAATGCAGGAAGCCCCCACAAACTCAACAATTGCTAAATCCCGCTTGTTGAACAGGAAACAGAGTTTGCTTCTGAGTGGCCATGTATTCCCCCGCCCCGCGCTCACTAAGGGCAGGCGCTGCCATGCCCAGGTGGTGACACTGAGCAGAGATTAGGTGTCCTAACAACCGTATTTGCCTGGATCTCCGGAAACCCGCTGCCAATTGGCGACTCCCTTATCACCTGGGCGCATCTCCCCGCCGCTCCACGGGTGCCTGCGCGCGGAAGATCTGGGCGGCCCCACGACCCCTCCCGCGGCGACACAGGGCAAGACTGACACCCGCAGCTGCCGACGACCCTGCCAGTCACGCTGCCGCCGGCTGCCTTTTTTAGCCACAACATCTGACCCCAGCTTCGACAGCAGCGTTCAGGGATAAGTCCCAGGGCGCGCCGCGGGGGTCCCCTCCTGTCCACAGCCCCTGCAGTGAGCTTGGGGTGAGGGAGAGTAGGTACTGGTCCTGGAACTGCCAGAGAGCGCGCGTTCCTTCTCCCCAGACGCTACCTCTCAGCCCTCTCCACCGATCTCGGCCCCCCTCCGCTGCCTGCACCCGGGCTCCCCCATTTTGCAGCTCGCTGTGGCTCCTCTGACTCCCCTCCCCACCCCTACCCCGTAACTCGGCTCTCCTGGATCCCCTCCAAGTCGCGGCCCGCGCGCCTGGCCTGGCTGGGGTGCGGGCTGAGGACGCTGGGGGCGGGGGGCTGAGCAGGGAACCCGGCGCTCACCTCCCTCCTCCGCCCCGCTGTCCCGCTCGGCGTCCGAGGAGTCGGGCCCGTCCCCGTAGTCCGCTAACCCCACCAGTTCATCCTCCTCGTCGTCGTCCTCGTCCTCCGGCTGCGGCTTCCCCAGCACCTGGCTCATCGCGCCCTCGGTAGTCCGTCCCGGGGGCGGCAGGGGTCCCTAGTGGGAGGGCCAAATCTTCTGGCCTGCGGCTCACAACCTATTTCTGAATTAGGGTTTTGTCTGGAGGTTCGCGGGCGGAGGCGGGGACCGCGCGTCCCCCGCGGCGGTCGGCGTCCAGGTCCGGGTCCCGCGGTTCCCAGCGCGCTCGGAGCCCCCTGCCCCGCCCCGCCCCGCCTGCCGGCGGAGGAGTCAGCCGGAGCGCGGCAGTTCCTCCCCCGAGGAGGGAGAGAGAGACTGCGTGACCCAAGTCACCTGACACACACTGTCACACACACATACACACACACACACACACACACACCGCACGGGCGCGCGCGCGCGCTTTCCCGGGCGCAGGCACCGCTCACTGGGGCGCTGGGGCCCAGGCCGCGCGCACACACACTCGAGGGGAAACAGGGCGGCACGGGGCCCTCCACTCACCCAAAAGCGCCCACAGATACACGCTCAGTACTCCGGGATGGGTGCAGTCACCCACCGCGGCTGCGTGCCCGTGACCCCACGCGCCCCTCCTGCACGTGGCCCCGCACAAGCGAGCGAGGTGAGGGCCTGCACACCCTGAGAATCTCCACCAACCCACCCACCCCCGACACACACCCGCTGCCTTGGGCGCCCTTCTCCAGGTTCCAGTCCCAAGTGGGCTGCCCCCACAACACTGCCTGGCCCGGGCCCCCTCTCAGAGCTGCATGCCTAGGACATCCCATGGATACTGAAGCGCCCCAAGAAGAAAACTCGGGAGAAATGCACCAAAGAGGCGGCGCAGTCTCCATAGCAATTGCATTTTAGTCCCCGGTTATGGTTCAAAGTGCTTCCCAACAACAACAAAAAAACCATACGTATTCACTAATCAGGCCTACCCTGCGGTAAATGTTTCTGAAAGAATAACCTGCCTCGTGGCTGCCTAGCCTTTACAATAATTCCTCTGCAGCTTTTGGGGAAAGGTCTCAGGTGTGTAACACCCTAAGGGGCTATTCATAGCCACCTCCTCCGGTCTCATTGTTGCCTAGACTGTAATCCCACATCTCAAAATAAAACGCTTCAAGGTTTTTGGAGGGAAGAGGAGGGGTGGCTGGGAGGGGAGGCAGCTCTCGCATAGGAATAGCAGCCATGTGGGGGTGAGACTAAAACCTGCATTCCTCCACAAGCTTTTCACCACAGGACATTCTGTACCCACCCTTTCTGGATACTGCAAAAAATCACGTGGATGAACTTCCTTCTGTCAAGCACAATGAGAAATAAACCAGCTGGCCAGCATGGTGATCCAGATCCTACAGGTGCCAGCAGCTCAGCAGGTGGTGTGGGGGAGGAGGAGAAGGGCTCTGAGGTTGGAAGCTCTTGGGGCCTCAGGAGCGGCCCCTGCAGGGAATTTGTAGGGAGAACCTAGTCTCTGCAAAGCGGTGAGGGTGGGAGCAATGTTCATGCCCTGGAGGAGCTCCCAGTCTGCAAATCATGGCTCCTGTCTCGGATTCTATAGCAGTTATAGGTGTTGAAGGTGGATACAGACACCTTCTAGGAGGTGGGTGCTTCTAATTGGAAAGGTCTTGGGGTTGTCCAGGTGGACATAGAATAATGTGCATGGCTGTATCAGTTGCAGTCCTTTCCCAGGAGGAAAATGATGGCACGTGCAAGGATTTTAATTTAAAAGGCTTTAAGTGAAGGAGCAATTTACTAGGATGTGGGCAGAGTTTAAGAATCAACACAGGGATTAGCTACACTAGGAAGAGATGATCACCCCTAAACTTGTGTGAAGGAAAGAAGCTAGAGTCCTGGGCAGGGGGCACAAAACAGGAGCTATAGCTGATGAAGAAGCAGCCACTGCCAGAACCACCTCTCCCAAGAAACAGCAGTGGGAAAGAATACCCTGACCTCTCCTCCCACCCTGCATTCTCTGGAACAGCTTCCCATCGGCCAAACCTAGCTGGATGCCAGAATGCAAAAGAGCCTGGAGCCTAGTCCAGGACACAGAGATTGGATAGGGAGGGCAGACAGTGGGTTCTAGGGGTAGGATGGGATGGGGGGCAAATAGTCTATCTAGCACGAGCAGGCTCTACTTGGCCTTATCAGTGGAAGTCATTCTAGGAGTAATTTTCCTAGTCTACTTTCATTCATCCTATTAAAAGAAGTACCTGGAAGGAAGGCTCTTCCAAAATGGGTTTATGACTTTCATCTGTCCCTTTGAGATTGCCTGCAGATTAAAAGAAATTACAGTATAGTGATGATTGAATATTTTATTTTTACCAACACTTCCTTCTAAAAAACCCTTAACTCTCAGAGATATTTTGTAGCATCGTGAAAGATGAACTTTGTCTATTGCCCATTAATATTTACCAACTAGACAAGGATGTCTGCTCTCACCACTACTATTAAACATAGCTTTGGAAGTCCTAGCCGTGACAATCAGAAAAGAAAAAGAAATAAAAGGAATCCAAATTGGAAAGGAAGAAGTAAAACTACTACTGTTTGCAGATGACATGATACTATACCTAGAAAATCCTAAAGACACTAGTAGAAAACTTAGAGCTCATTAGTGAATTTGGT
Organism: Phacochoerus africanus; assembly: GCF_016906955.1. Taxonomy (NCBI): domain Eukaryota; kingdom Metazoa; phylum Chordata; class Mammalia; order Artiodactyla; family Suidae; genus Phacochoerus; species Phacochoerus africanus. The sequence continues at coordinate 57,358,400 of NC_062545.1, forward strand.
AAAGTTGGAGATACAAAATTAATACACAGAAATCAACTGCATTTCTATATACTAACAATGAAAAGTCAGAAAGAGAAATTAGGGAAACAATCCCATTTACCATCTCATTAAAAAAAAACAAAAAACAAAAAAAACCCTAGGAATAAACCTTCCTAAAGAGACAAAAGACCTATACCCTGAAAACTATAAAATGCTGATGAAAGAAATTGAAGATGACACAAACAGATGGAATGATATACCATGCTCTTGGATCAGAAGAATCAATATTGTCAAAACGACTATTGTCAAAATGACAAGGTAATCTACAGATTCCATGCAATCCCTATCAAATCACCAATTGCATTTTTTACAGAACTAGAACAAAATATTTTAAAGTTTGTTTGGAAGCACAAAAGTCCCAGAATAGCCAAAGCAATCCTGAGAAAGAAAAATGTAGCTGAAGGGATCATGCTCCCTGACTTCAGACTATATTACAAAGCTATATTCATCAAAATAGTATGGTACTGGCACAAAGACAGAAATATAGATCAGAGGAACAGGATAGAAAGCCCAGAATTAAACCCATGCACCTACAGTCAACTAATCTACAACAAAGGAGGCAAGAATATACAATGGAGAAAAGACAGTCCCTTCAATAAGTGGTGCAGGGAAAATTGGATAGCTTCTTGTAAGAGAATGAAATTAGAACACTCTCTAACACCATACACAAAAATAAACTCAAAATGGATTAAAGACCATATACTATATAAGACCAGATACCATAAAACTCTAAGAGGAAAACATAGGCCAAACACTCTCTGACTTAAACCACAGCAATATTTTCTCAGATCCACCTCCTAGAGTAATGACAATAAGAATAAAAACATACAAATGGGACTTAATTAAACTTAAAAGTTTCTGCACAGTAAAGGAAACCCTAAACAAAACGAAAAGACAGGAGTTCCTGTCATGGCTCAGTGGTTAATGAATCCAACTAGGAACCATGAGGGTTTGGTCCCTGGCCTTGCTCAGTGGGTTAAGGATCCAGCATTGCCGTGAGCTGTGGTGTAGGTCACAGATGCGGCTTGGATCCTGCGTTGCTGTGGCTCTGGCATAGGCCAGTGGCTACAGCTCCAATCAGACCCCTAACCTGGGAACTTCCATATGCTGCGGGAGCAGCCCTAGAAAAGGCAAAAAAAAAAAAGAAAAGACAACCCACAGAATGGGAGAAAATATTTGCAACTGAAGCAACTGACAAGGGATTAATCTCCAAAATATATAAACACCTCCTGTAGCTCAATACCAAGAAAGCAAATAACCCCATCAAAAGATGGGCAGAAGATCTAAACAGACAATTCTCCAAAGAAGACATACATATGGCCAAAAAACACATGAAAAGATGTTCAGCATCACTATTAGAGAAATACAAATCAAAACTACTATGAGGTACCACCTTATACCAGCCAGAATGACCATCATCAAAGAGTCAACAAACAATAAATGCCAGAGAGGGTGTGGAGAAAAGGGAACCCTCTTACGCTGTTGGTGGGAATGTAAACTGGTGCAACCACTATGGAAAACAGTATTGAGATGGCTTAAAAAACTAAAAATAGAATCCAACAATCCCATATGATCCAGTAATCCCACTCCTGGCGTCCATCTGGAGAAAACCATGACTGGAAAAGATACATATACCTCAGAGCTCACTGCAGCACTGTATACAATAGCCAAGACATGGAAGCAACCTAAATGTCCATTGACAGAATGGATAAAGAATATGCGTTACATACACACATATGGAATACTACTCAGCCACAAAAAGGAATGAAATAATGGCATTTGCAGCAACATGGATGGACCTAGAAAGTATCATGCTACGTGAAGTTAGTCAGTCAGTGCGACACAAACATCATATGATATCACTTATACGTGGAATCTAAAAAAAAGGATACAATGAATTTATTTGCAGAACAGAAACAGACCCATAGATGCTGAAAAACTTATGGTTACCAAAGGAGAGATTGTGGAATGGGGAGGAATAGACTGGAGGTTTAGGATGGAAATATTCTAAAACTGAGTTATGAGGATGGTTGTACAACTATAAATATAATAAAATTCATTGAACTAAAAACATAAATAAAATTTACCAAGATTTTCCATGAATAAGGCACTATTCCAAAATAATATTACCTTCAAAATATTCCCATTAAGGAGTTCTCTTGTGGCACAGTGGATTAAGGATCTGGCATTTTCACTGCATCAGCTCAGGTCACTGCTGTGGCACACACATTCCTGGCCCCGGGAATTTCCCCATGGCATGGGTGTGGCAAGAAAAGAAAAGAAAAGAGAAGAAAAGCTCTCTAACCAACAAAAGTTAGAAAACTACTTGTCATAATAAAACTGTTGATCATTATCACTCCTTTCATTAGGAACACAAATAGCAAATGATTTAGTTCCCTTTCTGACATATATGTCTCTGTTGTACTACATGCTAAGCTAAAGTATAACATGTTAATAATATTTTTGTTTAAAATTTGAATTTTTTTTTTGTCTTTTCTAGGGCCACACCCATGGCATATGGAGGTTCCCAGGCTAAGGGTCCAATCGGAGCTATAGCTGCCGGCCTACACCAGAGCCACAGCAACGCCAGATCCAAGCCGCGTCTGCAACCTACTCCACAGCTCACAGCAATGCCGGATCCTTAACCCACTGAGTGAGGCCAGGGTTTGAACCCGCAACCTCATGGTTCCTAGTCGGATTCATTAACCACTGTGCCACAACAGGAACTCCTAAAATTTGAATTTTAAAGGCCACAATTTTGTGCCCTTATTTTAGTGAATTAATTTTTTTGCTGTTACAAATTAAATGCCTTGTGACAAGGAACATAAGAGCTCCTTAAAAAGAGACCTGTACAATTTAGGCAGAATAATTGCAGTCCTGAATGGGGCAAGCAATTAAATACAGACAGCATCCTGCATCTTAGGATATTTTGAGACATCTGAAGACATTGTGCCTGGTTCCTGGGATTCACATGCTGAAAGCCTTTTGGGCTTTCTTTTTCTTTTTTCATCTTTTTAGGGCTGCACGCGAGGCATATGGAAGTTTACTGGCTAGGGGTCGAATCTGAGCTATAGCTGCCAGCCTATGCCACAGCCATAGCCACAGTAATGCCAGATCTGTGCTGTGTCTGTGACCTATACCACAGCTCATGGCAATGCTGGATCCTTAACCCACTGAGCAAGGCCAGGGATCAAACCCACATCCTCATGGATACTACTCAGGTTCATTACCGCTGAGGCACAGGAACTCCTGGGCTTTCTTTTAAAATATGTATTTCAAGCCATTAATTCTCTCTTGAAGCAAACAAAGGAAAGAGCTTCTACAGAATCTTGCGGGACTGCTGCTAATCCAGGAAAGCCAACCAAATTTTTCAAGAGGACAGATCAGAGTTTCTGGCTCTCCTAAGATGGTTGAAAACCTGATAAAATCATTTCCACTGATGCAAACCATCATTAAAGACAGTGTATTAAAATAATGTTTTGGGAGTTCCCATCATGGTTCAGCGGTAACGAACCAAACTAGGATCTATAAGGACACAGGTTCAATCCCTGACCTCACTCAGTGGGTTAAGGATCCCGAGTTGCTGTGAGCTGTGGTGTAGGTCACAGATGTGGCTCGGATCCCACATTGCTGTGGCTGTGGTGTAGGCCAGCAGCTTCAGCTCCAATCAGACCCCTAGCCTGGGAATTTCCATATGCCACAGGTGTGGCCCTAAAAAGCAAGCAAAAAAAAAAAAAAAAAAAGGCAAAATAATGCTTTGGTATTTTAAAAACATGCATATGGCAAACAGTTAATCAGTATAAAAGAATGTCCAGTGAAATGCCGGGGTCTCTCCCTCCCCTGACCTACAATCTCTGGGCTTCCCTTGCAGAGGGAAACACTCTGTTTTAAATGTACAAACACATTTGCTGCCTTTATAGAGACATATTTGATAATAACTTCATCTCTTTAATAATAGTCTATGAATATTTTTTATTTTATTTTTTATAGCCACCCCTATGGCACATGTTAGTTCCGAGGCTAGGTGTTGAATTGGAGCCACAGCTGCTGGCTTACACCACAGCCACAGCAACACCAGATCTGAGCTGCATCTGCAATCTACACCACAGCTTACAGCAACACTGGATCCTTAACCCACTGAGTAAGGCCAGGGATTGAACTCACATCCTCATGGACACTATGTTGTGTTCTTAACCCACTGAGCCACAATGGGAACTCTCCTTTGAATATTTTTTAAGTAAATATGCAGGGGATTAGATTTTTCAGGGCTGTGCTTTGATGGGAATAAACAGAGAGAGGCAAGGGAGTAAGTGGGGATGAGAAGCAGCCTGATTTTGATGGGGTTGCCAGAGAAGACTTCTGGAAGGAGGTGACATTTGAGTTGACTATGAGTAGGAGACAGCAAAATGAAAGTCAGGGTGGAGAGATTCTCCTGGAAGGTATCGCCACGTCGAAAAACCAAGGAGAAGTGAAAGGGCTTGGTGCTGGAGGAAGAAAATGTCAATGTGATGAGAGGTGGGGAATGGTAGGCATGAGGGACAGGTATTCTTTTCTGCCAGGTAGAGGCCGGCAGCTCCAGCTCTGATTTGACCCCCTAGCCCATGAACTTCTGTATGCTGCAGGTGTGGGCTTAAAAACAAACAAACAAAAAATCAAAAAACAGAAAAGAAATAGAGGTACTAAATTATCTACATGTCTGAAGATCAGTTTGAACTTAGCAACTCCTGTCTTGGCTGGGAGAATTACACTAACTTCAATGATACAAGAAAGCAGGTTTTCTAGGACAAATGACCTTATTAAAAATCTGTAAGAGGAACTTTTCTAAGTAAAAAAGAAAAAGCCACACCTAGAACATGAAAATTGCAAAAGGAAAAAGCATATTGATAAAAGCAAATATACAATAAAGATAGTAAATCAACCACATAGAAAGCTAGTAGCAAGTCTGAAAGACAAAGTAGTAAAATCATCTATATTCACAATAAGCGGTTAAGGGATACACAAAACAAACAGATGTAAAATATGATGTCAAAAACAGTAATCATGAGGGGAGGGGAGTAAAAATGCAAGGATCTTAAAATGCATTTGAAATTAAGAGATCAGCAACTTAAAATAATAATAACAATAATAAAGATGATAGTATACATTGCTATCTATAAACCTAATGGTAACTATAAACCAAAAATCTGTAATAGACACACACACACACAAAAGAGAAAGACACTAAAGATAGTCATCAAATTACAAGGGAAGAGAACAGAAGAAGAAGAAAGGAATAAGAAAAAAAAAAAAAACACTATAAAAACAACCCCAAAACAATTAACGAAAGGGCAATAAGGGACTTTTCAATGTGGTACAACGAGATCAGTGTCATCTCTGTAGCACCAGGACACAGGTTCAATCCCTGGCCCAGCAGAGTGGATTAAAGGATCTGAGATTACCACAGCTGCAGTGAGGGTTGCAACAGTGGATGGCTGGGATCTGATCCCCGGCCCAGGAATTCCATATGCTATGGGACAGCCAAAAAAAAAAAAAAAAAAAAAAAGGCAAAAAAGTACTATACCTTCAATAATTACTTTAAATATGAGTGGACTAAATGCTCCAATCAAAAGGCATACAGGAGTTCCCGTCGTGGCGCAGTGGTTAACGAATCTGACTAGGAACCATGAGGTTGCGGGTTCGATCCCTGCCCTTGCTCAGTGGGTTAACGATCCGGCGTTGCCGTGAGCTGAGGTGTAGGTTGCAGACACGGCTCGGATCCCGTGTTGCTGTGGCTCTGGTGTAGGCTGGCGGCAACAGCTCCTATTAGACCCCTGGCCTGGGAACCTCCATATGCCGCAGGAGCGGCCCAAGAAATGGCAAAAAGACAAAAAAAAAAAAGGCATACAGTGACTGTATGGATATAAAACAAAGACCCATACATATATGCTGCCTACAAGACTCACTTCAGATCTAAAGACACACGCAGACTAATGAGGGGATTGAAAAAGGTATTCTCTGCAAATGGAAATCAAAAGAAACCCAGGGTATACTTATATCAGATGAAAAAGACTTTAAAACAAAGACTGTTAAGAGAGACAAAGATATTCCATCCCAAAGCAGCAGAATACATATTTTTTTCAAGTGCATGTGGAACATTCTCCAGGATAGATCAACATGCTAGGCTAGGCTGCAAAACAAATCTCATTAAGAAAACTGAAATCAAATCAAGCATCTTTTCTGACCACATGCTACAAGACTACAAATTAACTTACAAGAAAAAAAACTGGGAGTTCCCGTCATGGTGCAGCAGAAACAAATCTGTCTAGGAACGATGAGGTTGCAGGTTTGATCCCTGGCCTCAATGGGTTAAGGATCTGGCATTGCTGTGAGCTGTGGCGTAGGTCACAGATGTGGCTCGGATCTGGTATTGCTGTGGCTCTGGAGTAGGCCAGCAGCAGCAGCTCCAATTGAACCTCTAGCCTGGGAACCTCTATATGCTGCAGGTGCAGCCCTAAAAAGACAAAAAAAAAAAAAAAAAGAAAAAACTGCAGAAAACACAAACACGTGGAGACTAAACAATATGTTACTAAACAACCAACAGATCTCTAAAGAAATTGAATAAATTTTTTAAAAACCTGGAGACAAATGAAAATGAAAACACAACAATCCAAAATCTATGGGATGAAGCAAAAGGAGTCAAATAGGGGAATTTATAGTGATACAAGCCTACCTCAGGAAACAAGAAAAAACCCAAATGAACAACCTAACTTTTCACCTAAAGGAAGTAGAAAAAGAACAAAGAAAACCCAAAGTGAGTAAAAGGAAAGAAATCAAAGTTCAGAGCAGAAATAAATGAAATAGAGAGTAAAAACAATAGAAAAGAGTCATGAAACTAAGAGCTGCTCCTTTGAAAAGATAAACACAATTGATAAACCTTTAAGACAGACTCATCAAGAAAAAAAGCAAGAGGACTTAAATCAGTAAAATCAGAAATAAAAAAATTACAACTGACACCATAAAAACACAAAGTCTCATAAAAGATTACTAGAAACACTTATATACCAACAAAATGGACTAGCTAGAAGAAATGGACAAATTCCTAGAAGTGTACAATCTCCCAAGACTGAACCAGGAAGAAACAGAAAATATGAACAGACTGATTACCAGTACTGAAATTGCTTTTCTCTGTACTTATCACTTCATTCTTCTTTCTCTGCATGAATATTGGCTTTCTGTGCTTCTCCCAGCAGATGGCAGGATCTGGCTGCCCCACTTTTTTCAGTGTCAGTGATAGTGGGCTCAGGTTCTAGAAGCAGGCTACCTGGGTTCAAATCCTAGGTCACAGGCTTCCCATCATGGCTCAGCAGAAACGAATCTGACTAGTAACCATGAGGATGCAGATTCAATCCCTGGATCCCTGCCTCAATCAGTGAGTTAAGGATCTGGAGTTGCCATGAGCTGTGGTATATGTCGCAGATGCAGCTCAGATCTGGCATTGCTGTGGCTTTGGCATAGGCCAGTGGCTACAGCTCGCATTAGACTCCTAGCCTGGGAACTTGAGCTTCCACATACCTCAAGTATGGCCCTAAAAAGACCAAAAAAAAAAACCAAAACAAAACCCACAAAATAAACAAACAAAAACACAACCCCACAAATCCTAGCTCAGTGCTAACTAACTGTGTGACTTGGACCAAGAAACTTAACTTTTTAGGCCTCGATCTCCTCATCTCTAAACCGTTCATGATGTTATATATCTCAATGCGGTTGTAGGAAGCATTAAATCTATTAAACTCTGGATAATCATTTTTAAAGGTGAGCAACTATATAAGTTTTGGCTATTATTATCTTTGATTCCTAGGCAAGAAAATCTGGTTGAGTTTAGTGATTTCAGGGGTTAGGGATGGTGTCCAGGAGGAAGTTGGGCATGATTGTAATGGAATAGCATGAGAAAAACTCTTTGTGGTGATGGCTTAGTTCTGCATTCTCAGGGTGGTTACATGATGCTACATCTGTAATAGAATTTCATAGAGCTATACACACACATTGCATCAATGTCAACATTTTGATATTGTTTCAATGTTTTAATGTTGTACCACAGTATAGAATGGTATGTATATTGCACTATAGTTATAAAAGCTATAAAACTGAGTACACAGGACCTCTTCTATATTAAAATTTATATTTCAATTTCATATTTATTTTAAAGTACAGCTGATCTCTATGCTATGTTTGTAACTTGTGAATCTGTCAATATCTCAAAATAATACAAAATTTAAAGGTATAAGGTTGCAAAGTCAGAAATAAAATATCATTACTTGCAGGTATATTCAAAACTGAAGAATCAGAGTGCCTGTCATGGCGCAGCAGAAATGAATCCTGGTAGGAACCATAAGGTTGCAGGTTCAATCCTTGGCCTCACTCAGTGGGTTAAGGATCCGGCATTGCTGTGAGCTGTGATGTAGGTCACAGACGCGGCTCAGATCTGATTTTGCTGTGGCTGTGGTACAGGCATCAGATCTGAGCCACAGTTGCAACCTAAGCCACAGATGTAGCAATGTCGGATCCTTAGCCCACTGTTCCGGGCTAGATCAAACCTGCATCCTAGCGCTCCCAAGATGCCACCAATCCTTTTGTACCACGGTAGGAACTCCTACAGATTACTAAAATTATTAGTAGAATTTAGCAATGTTGCTAGATATAAGATCAATTAACAAAGATATGTGCATTTTTCCTATTGACGAGAGTAGAAAATATGTTTTCAGGGAAGATATCACTTGCAATTACAACAGAAGATAAGGAAGAATAAATCTCAGACAATGAAAAGTTGTAAAACTTTTGAGGTCATTAAGATTCAAAATGAATGGACAGACATGTCAAACATGTACACAGACAGGACATCTCAGTAGTATAAAAATGCCAATTCCTAGAGTTCCCTTTGTGGCTCAGCAGAACCAAATCTGACCAGTATCCATGAGGTCACAGGTTTGATCCCTGGCCTCACTCAGTGGGTTAAGGATCCGGAGTTGCGGTGAGCTGTAGTGTAGGTTGTAAATGCAGCTGGGATCTGGCATTCAGTAGCTGTGGCATCATAGGCCAGTGGCTACAGCTCCAATTCAACCCCTAGCCTGGGAACCTCCATATGCCGTGGGTGTGGCCTTAAAAAGACCAAAAAAAAAAAAAAGATGTCAGTTCTCTCCACGTTGCAGTAGCAGCCAACAGTTTAGTTCTGGCTCCCATTACATGAGGGCTGCAGACTGCCTGTAGACATACTGGGCTCTGTGTGATTCCATGTGTCTTATTCTTAGACTCCAGCTGAAGGAGCAGCTACACTTTGGGTTCTGATAGTCTCATGCCAGAGGGCAAAAACTCAAGGGAGGGCAGGAGAAGCATATTTATAGCTTCTGTTCCGGCATGGTGTTGGTCAAGGCAAGTCATACAAACCCCATCCAAATCCTGAACCACTGGGGCAGAGGAGTCTACACCAGTGTAGGAAAGCATGGCAATGATGGGAAAGGAACAAACTGTGAATGACTAATGCAATCCACTGCACAGATTCGTGTAATTCTAAGTCAAAATCCCAATTTTTTCATGGAGCCCGACAAACTAATTGTAAAATGTCTATGGAGGAGTAAAGGGCTCAGAATACCTACCTTTATAAAGAGGAAAAAGTAAGTCAGGGTAGGATTTCCATAATCAGAAATAAAGATTTAACATAAAACCATAGATTTTCAAGTTGCATATGACCAGCACAGAGCTCTGGCTGTCTTACAATTAAATTAAAGGAGAAATGAATTTCAGATGGGATGTGAAAGGCAAAACTACATCTTTTAGAAGAAAATATGGAAGAATATTTTTATATCCTCAGGGTAGGAAGGATTTCTCAAATCACAAAAAAAAGGAAAAAAAAACCAAACATGACAAATTAAAAAAGAAAACAAGAATAGTTAGTAAACATTAAATATGAACCATTATACATACAATCGGAGAAGTAAAAACCACAGGCACAATAAGAAATCATTTCACACCCCCAGAAAAAACAAGTGCTGGCGAAGATGTGGAGCAAGGGGACTTTCATACTTCGTTAATGGCAACTGATTTAGAAAACTGTTTGGCACTATCCAGTATATAAATTAGAACACACGCATACCTTAAGACCCAACAATTCCATTTCTAGATAAACAGCTTAAAAGCTCTTGCACACATGCCACACAAGAAATATTTAAGAATGTTCATAGCAACATTGTTTGCAGAACCAAAAACTGGAGCCAACCCAATGTCCAAAAGTAAACTGGATGAATAAATTGTGATATCTTCTTACAACAAAATATTAAATAACTGAGAAATCCAATAGGTAAATCTCAGAAACCACACTAAGCGGAAAAAAAGTAAGTTGTACAGGAATTGTGCAGGCTGATTCCACTTACAAAAAAAGTTTAAATCCGGCCACAAAAGAACAGTGTGCTATTTAGGGATACATATAATTGGGGTAAGAGAATTATTAACATAAAATTCAGGAGGGTGGTTCCCTCTGAAGAAGAAGGAGGCTAAAATCATGGAGGGGCACATGCTAGTTTCGTTGAGTGGAAGGCTTCATAAGGGCAGTTCCAGGGAATAATAGCAGGGCGGAGGCTGGCAGCTGCAGCTCCCATTTGACCCCTAGCCTGGGAACTCCCATATGCCGCCTGTGTGAGCTCCCTCCCCTCAAAAAAAGCCGGGGGGGGGGGGGCGGGGGGGATGAACATATGAGTCAGAAATGTTCAATGCTTGCCTAGTTCATACGGGATGCTTCAGACAAACCACTGACAGACAAGGAATAAAGGAATAAAGGCTTCCTTTCTTCTCTCCAGCTTTCTAATGAATCTGTATCTTTCACCACTGTTGTTCAGCTGCCACTGAGACATCCCAGTTAAGTGAACTATGAAAATGTTGAAATACTCACTTGGCCACAGGTTGAGGGACAGTTTCTCCTCCCAAATACCCTCTCCCTTCTATAAACCTCCCCTGCCCCGAAAACCGCACCCAACTGCATCCCGGTTCCTCTCTCTTTGTAAGGAGGCCTCTCGAGGCGAGGGCTGAAGGGGCAGCGGCCCAGTAGGGAGTGGGCTTCAGATCAAGGCCAGCCCCAGGGCCTTGGGGACCCCCACCTCCCCGCAGGCCGCCGCAGAGGCCCAGCCGGCCGCTGCGGGGCGCTGCGGCCCCAGCCTAGGAGCGCGGGAGGGGCGGGGCTGAGGGCCGAGCCCGCGGCGGGCGCGGCAGGCTCGGCCACAGGTAACCTGCGGGAGCGAGGAGCGCAGCCCAGCGAGCGGCGGCAGGAGGCGGCGGCGCTGGGCGGCTCCGAGGCCCAGGGGCCGCCGGAGCCAGCGGGAGCCCGTCCCCTTCATCTCGCGTCGCCCTCTACCCTGTCGCCGGCATCGGTCTCTGCGGCGCGGAGAGAAAGGTACTGTGTGACCTCGCCGGGTCCCTTCGAGACCCCTCTTAATCCGAGGACTTCCCTCCGCTACTCCGCCCCCCCGCGGGGGGGGGCTCTGATCAGGGGAGGACCATGTCGCGGGTGGGGGCGCCCCCAGTTCGCTGTCTGTTGGGGCAGGAGTCCCAGACAGAGCGCTTTGCCCCCTTTCCTGCGGCCTCCGGGAAAGCCAGACAAGAGAGGGTCCTTCCCCCGGCACCTCCCTTGTCGCTTTCCTTCAGTTGCCTCCCTCGAATGTAGAACTTAGGGGCGGGGGCAGAGAACTTTCTCGTCTTTGGCCACAGGTTGAGGGACGTCCCCCTCCTCCTTCTCCATTGAGCTCGAAGAGTTTGAACAAAGTGGTGGTGGTGGTGGTAGGGGGAGTCCCCAAGGTATTTATCTCGGACGCAGAGGCTGGCGGTCTTCGGGCGTAAAAGAGGGACCCCTTTGGTCGCCTAGCGCCCCGGGTCACCCCTCGGCGTTCCGGGGCCTGCGGGCGGGCCTCAGAGTGACCCGGCTCGGCTCGGACGCGCCAGCAGTCTGCCCTCCGCCCTCACCTCTGCGAGGACCGCGAAGTGGTGCAGGCACGGGAGCCTGGGGGGCTGTACTGCCCTGGGGAGATCCGCTCTAGACGGAAATAAGCTCTATAAAGAGTTAGCAAGTGGCATCTCCCCGGGCTCCAGGAAGCGAGCACGTTGTTTGCTTTGAGTTCAGACGTCGTCTTACCACCGACACTTGTCTTGGGAATTTCAGTGCTGTGCTTCCGGTAGATTTGGGGGACCGGAGGGGAAGTGAAGTATTATCTGTGACCCAAGAGGAGCTTCAGTTTCCTAAAGCTGGTCAAGAATGTTTTCCCTGAGGCATGGTGAGATGGTTTAAGTGGTGGTTAAGAGGTTCCCTGGGGGGTCATGAGATTGAGTCTTGATGCCAGTTGTTAGGTGTGTGACTTTGGAAAACCCACTTCTTTAAATCGCAGTTTTTAGCATTGTAACAAACTGTGTGTATTATGCATAACTTGGTTGTATTGTGGGGGGAATTAAATGAAGTGATGCACGTGAAAAGCTTGGCATAGCGCTCTTGAACAGTTAGGGATCCTTTTTTTGTGAGCCTGTTGATGATATTCATTTGCCTTTAGGAGCCTATTAGGTCAATGTAAGTGGGAAGAAAACAAACACACCTGGGTCCATGGGTGGTCCCACTAGGTACTGATGGTCTCTGTAGGTTTCCCATCCTTAAAATAGCAGTAGCAGGAGTTCTCTTCTGATGCAGCTGTTACAAAGATTAAGGATCTGGCATTGTCACTGCAGCTGCCTGGATTGCTGCTGTGGCGCCGGTTCGATCTCTGGCCCCAGAACTAACACATGCCCCAGGCCTGGCCAAAAACAACAGCAAAAAGATAGCATAGCAACCTACTGTTATCATGCCGTAGTAGATAGGATTATACATGTTTATTCTCTATCATTCCTAGCATGTGCTTAGCATACAGTAAATGAAGAATTTTTTTTAATTAGGTATATAAATTAAAATTGGAAGATTTTTTTCTGCCTTCTAATCATAAAGAGGAGGGGAAAGGAATAAGAGACCGGAAAACAACTAGTTGCACATTTTGGGGAGGTGTAAAACAAGGGTGATAGCAAAATGCTAATTTGTTAACTCCTTGTTTGTTGGTGTCAGCATCAAAAATTAATCTTAATTTTCCTCTCAAAACTCATCAGCGTCTCTAGAGCCCTTCTAGATCTGACTAGGAACCATGAGGTTGGCAGGTTCAATCCTTGGCCTTGCTTGGTGGGTTAAGAATCCGGCGTGGCCGTGAGCTGTGGTGTAGGTTGCAGACATGGCTTGGATCTGGCATTGTTGTGGCTGTGGTGTAGGCCGGCAGCTGTAGTTTCAATTCAGCCGCTAGCCTGGGAACCTCCATATGCCTCAGGTGTGGCCCTAAAAAGCAAAAAAATTTAAAAAAAAATTTAAAAAGAATACATTCTTGTAAAAGACAACTTGTGATCCAACTCTGCTTGGAGAAAGACACGCCTTGACTCTTAAGGCCCTCCCATATAGTTCTAGTGCTTCCACTGTGAACTATATAATAGGTTTAGAAAGTATCAAACGAAGAAGCACACATTAAAGAATAGGAACAGAAGGCACACCTGGAATACTCTTACCCAGCTGAAAAACCAGTGCCTTCTCAGAACCCTGCAGTCTGAGCACTTCTCCCCATGGTACTCTACCTACTTCTCTTTTTCTCCCCAAGAAAGCGCTAGTCTGGATTTTGTGTTTATCTTTCCCTTGCTTTTCACACTTAATATCTTACATGAAAAACTCTGTGGAAGGGAGGTTTCCAAACAAGCATTTCATTATTTTCTTTCTTTCTTTTTTTAAAATGGTTACAGCTGTAGCAGATGGATGTTCTCAGGCTAGGGGTTGAATTGGAGCCACAGCTGAGGCCTATGCCACAGCCACACTGGATCCGAGCCCCTTCTGCTTGCTGCAATGCTGAATCCTTAACCTGCTGAGTGAAGCCAGGGATGGAACCTGAATCTCCACATACAACATCAGGTCCTTAACTTCTAAGCCACAATGAGAACTCCCAAACAAACATTTCTGCAGTAACCTGGAGTTCCTGTAGAACTTAAAAGCAGGATATTGAGAGTAAGGTGCAAACCTCAAAAAAACTGAAGGTATCAAAGTGCTTGGATGGGCTGTCTCTTTGTCAAGGTCCCCCAGTCCCACTGGCGCTTTCCTTGGCACAGGCTTTCCAGGGTGTGTTCTGTGTAGGCGAGGCCCAATCTCTTCCAACATAGCTTGGAGGCTATAATTTTAAAAGATTTGCGCGAGTCTCTCAGAATTAGAAAAACAGTAATTTGTGTGCATGTGTTTCAGAAGTTTTTAAAAAGATACCAGTTATCCAGGGCACATTGTATGGGATTTGAAGGATTAAGCTGACTGAGAGTGACCTTTAGAAACAGTTTTAGGGAGTTCCCGTCATGGCTCAGCGGTTAAGGAGTCCAACTAGGAACCATGAGGTTTTGGGTTTGATCCCTGGCCTTGCTCAGTGGGTTAAGGATCCGGTGTTGCCATGAGCTGTGGTGTAGGTCGCAGATGTGGCTCAGATCCGGAGTTGCTGTGGTTGTGGCATAGGCTGGCGGCTACAGATCCGATTACACCCCTAGCCTGGGAACCTCCATATGCTGTGGGAGCGTCCCTAGAAAAGGCAAAAAGACAATAAGTAAATAAATAAATAAATAAAAACAGTTTTAGGAGTTCCTGTTGAGGCTCGGCAGTAACGAACCTGACTGGTATCCATGAGGATGCAGGCTTGATCCCTGGCCTCACTCAGTGGGTTAAGGATCCAGTGTTGCATCCAAGTCTTGGCTCTGGTCTGGCGTTGCTGTGGCTGCGATGTAGGCCGGCAGCTACAGCTCCAGTTTGACCCCTAGCTGGGGGACCACCATATGCCTTGGGTACAGCCCTAAAAATCAAATAAATGAATACATAAAAATAAAAAAAAAAGTTTTAACCTAAATTCTTCTTTTCCTGGTTATAATATTTGTGTTAGGGACTTTATTTCTTTGGGCTGAATCACGGCTCTCCTCCAGTGAATCTTAGACAACTCTGTCACTTCTTGGTTAAGGCTAAGATTTTTAAACTTGGTTCGTGTCACCCTTAGTATCACAGTAATTTTTTCACAGTTCCCCTTAGTCTTATATACTTAGTAATAAGTTGCAAACAATATAATAAAATCCTCACAACATAGAAGCTGAAATAAATAATGCACATAAACTGAAAAAGAGAAAGAAATTTATATCATTCTTAAATAACCACAGTTACAAATGGGCTGTGTGATCTTGTGCTTCTTTTCAAACTTTGAGGTAAGATTGGATCCCAGTCTCATTTGTGATTCCACATTAATTTTTCTGCAGCATCTGCTTTTTATCATAGCAGCCTTTGGAAAACCCAGGTTTTGTAGAGATATGATGTCATTGATAAGAATGAAATGCAGTCTAATGTAGAAACTGTGAGCTACCTCCAGTTTGTAGGTTCAGCAGTGACCAATGCATTGAGTACACTATTTCCCTTGAAATTTTTGAGTATCCTAAGTTGACCCTGTGAATTTGCTACAGCTCCCTGCAGTGCGTTGTTGGGGAATTGTTGCTCTATTGAAAAGTAAAACCCCCTTCCCAGGAGAGAATAGTTACTGAGGAAAGTGTCTTCCTGAAGCAGCATCAGGTACAACATAGTGATTCAGTATTTTTATAGAGGAGTTCCCATCATGGTTCAGCGGCAATGAACCTGAGTAGTATCCGTGAGGACTTGGGTTCCATCCCTGGCTTAAGGATCCGATGTTATTGTGAGCTGTGGTGTAGGTCATAGATGCAGCTCAGATCCTGAGTGGCTGTGGCTGTGGCTGTGGCTGGAAGCTGTAGCTCTGATAGCCTAGGGACTTCCATATGCCATGGGTGCAACCCAAAAAAGACAAAAAATATATATATGTTTATAGATAATATTCAGCATCTTATGGTTTTAGGGTGTAAAGTAGAAAACTGCATTGCAGATAATAAAATGTGAATTTAGCAAGAATGAATTGTTTTTTCCTTTCTGTCTGTAACTCTTAAAATTGAGAGAATGTTGGAGCATCTGTTTAACTATTAGGATCTGAGTGCTTGACTTTTTTTCAGCTTATATGCCATTTATAGTTATTGTAAAATATTGGGTATAGTCCCCATGTATACAATATAGCCTTGTAGCTTATTTTAATAACTAATAGTTTGTACTTAGTGCTTTACCCCTATATTGCCTCTTCCTCCTTCCGTTTCTCCAGTGGTAACTACTAGTTCTCTGTATCTGTGAAATCGGCTTTTTAAAATTACATTCACTAGTTTGTTGTATTTTTTAGATTCTTTATGTAAGTGATATATCATACAGTATTTGACTTTCTCTGTCTGACTTATTTCACTTAGCATAATGCCCTCCAAGTCCATCCATATGGCTGCAAATGGCAAAATTTTATTTATTTTTCTGGCCTAGTAGTATTCCACTATGTATATAGACTGTGTCTTCTTTATCTGTTCAACTGTTGATCAACACTTAGGTTGCTTCTTTAGCTTGGCAATTGTAAATAATGCTGCTATGAACATTGAGGTGCATGTATCTTTTCAAATTAGTGTTCTTATATTTTTTGTATATATATCCAGGAGTGGAATTTCTGGTAGTTCTATTTTTGGCTTTTTGAGAAGCCTCCATACTGTTTTCCACAGTGGCTGCCCCAATTTATATTCCCACTGCCATTGTAGAAGTGTTCCCTTTTCTTCACATCCTCACCAGCATTTGTTATTTGAGTGGGGGTTTTTAAATATACTTTATTGGCAAAGTTTCTTTTCTTTCTTTCTTGTCTTTTTTTTTTTGTCTTTTTGCCTTTTCTAGGGCCGCTCCCGTGGCACATGGAGGTTCCCAGGCTAGGGGTCTAATAGGAGCTGTTGCCACCAGCCTACACCAGAGCCACAGCAATGCGGTACCTGAGCTGCATCTGCGACCTACACCACAGCTCACAGCAACGCCAGACCCTTAACCCACTGAGCAAGGCCAGGGATTGAACCCACAACCTCATGGTTCCTAGTTGGATTCATTAACCACTGCACCACGACGGGAACTCCTCTTTCTTTCTTTCTTTTTTAATTTCTACACTATTGGCACATGAAAGTTCCTAGGCCAGGGATTGAATTTGAGCTGTAGCTACAGAATAGCTTCGGCAACACGTGATCCTTTTAACCTACTCTCCCAGGCCAGGAACCAAACCCATGCCTCCACAGCAACTTGAGCTGCTGAATTTGGATTCTTAACCCACTGAGTGGGAACTCCCTATTTGTGTACATTTTGATGATAGCAATTCTGACAGGTGTGAGGTGATAATCTCATTGTGGTTTTGATTTGCATTTTCCTTATTATTATTGCTGTTGACCATCTTTGCATGTGCCTGTAGGCAATCTGGGAAATACTTAATATTTTCATCTAAAACTGGGAAAAGGGGAGTTCTTGTTGTGGCGCAGTGGAAATGAATCTGAGTAGGAACCATGAGGTTGCGGGTTTGATCCCTGGCCTGGCTCAGTGGGTTAAAGACCTGGCGTTGCCTCGAGCTTTGGTGTATATCCCAGACACCCGCTCGGATCCTGAATTGCTGTGGCTGTGACGTAGGCCGGCAGCTACAGCTCTGATTCGACCCCTAGCCTGGGAACCCCCATATGCCATGGGTGTGGCCCTAGAAAAGGCAGAAAGACAAACAAAACTGGGAAAATATATGTAAGGTTTAAAACATTTAATTTAAATTTGGGAGTTTAGTGGTAGCTGAATGGACTTAATTTCTATATCACTGATTTGTCCTCTGGTCAAGAATGGAGATTATGAGAAATATTTTTAAGATAGTAAAAAAAATTCTAAAAAAAAAAAAAAAAAGTTGGGAGTTCCCATTGTGGCGCAGTGGAAACGAAGCTGACTAGTATCCATAAGGATGTGGGTTCAATCCCTGACCTTGCTTAGTGGGTTGGGGATCTGGCGTTGCCATGAGCTGTAGTGTAGGTCAGAGATGTGGCTTGGATCCTGTGTTGCTGTGGCTGTTACAAAGGCTGGCAGCTGCAGCTCCAATTTGACCCCTAGCCTGGGAACCTCCGTATGCTGTGGGTGTGGACCTAAAAAGCCAAAAAAAAAAAAAAAGTGAATTTGGAGTTACTGCTGTGGCACAGTGGGTTAAGGATCTGGTATTGCTGCAGCTGTGGCATAGGTTGAAGCTGTGGTTCATAAATTCCATTCCTGGTCCAGGAATTTTATATGCCTTGGGTGCAGCCAAAAAAAAAAAAAATGAATTTAATGAAGCTATTGGCAAATATTCACCAAGAATGAAAGAAATAGCCCAAAGTAAACTTAGCCCCTGGTAACCACTTCTACTTTCTTTCTCTATCAGCTTGACTACTCTAGGGTCTCATATAAGTAGAATCACACAATTATTTGTTCTTTTGTGACTGGTTTATTTTGCTTACCGTAATGTCTTTGAGGTTCATGTGTTCTTTTTGCAACTTCCATGTAAGACTAATGCTGTTTTAAATAAAGTTAAAAAACCAAAACAAAACCCTGCATTGATGGTGCCTCACTCCTGGACTATACCAAGGCACAGAGGTTAGGGACAGAAGAGCCACAGAGTGACATTATCTCTCTTTCCCTCCTCCTTCTCCCCAGTCATAGGGGAAGAAATGCAAAAAAGAGCTATGCTCTCTCTTGTGTAGGGAAGAGTCTGCACTGTTTACTAATAGGTTCCTATATCAGCCTGAGGAGCAGCTATTTAATCTCCTACTAAAATAGAAGTTCTTAATCTGAGGTTCTTTGATGGGTTCAGATGCTATAGGAGCTCCTAGAATTTAAGTATTAAAGTATAAGTATTTAAGTGAATGCTCTTATATATATTTGAGAGGGAAGACATTCCACAGCTTTCATCATATTCTCCAGTGGTTCCCTAATTCAAAAATGGTTAAGTAAGCACTACAAGAAAATACTGTTTACAAAACTCTACCCACCCATAAGAGCCTCTTTCACATGCGTGTCTTAGCCCCTCTCAGTTTTCTGGCATATCTTCTGCCTTAACAGCCTCTAGAGGTTTTCTTTCTGTTCCAACCTGGGAGAAGTCTGAACAGTTCTCTCTCAGAGCCTGCAGCCATTCTCGCCTGTATCCTACAAAGTCCAGGGCTTATTCCTAAAGGGCCAGAGGAACCCCAAAACGAACCATCTTGGAGTCCCCACTGGGCAGATGTGGAACTAGAATCTATGTAGGACTCAGCCTCACAACTGTCTGTCTCTACCCTCCTTAGGCTCCAGAAGAATAGGAAGAAATAATGAAAAACCCATGAAGTGGTACTGAAGGACTGATGCTTAGCAGATTCTGTCTCAAAGAGTGCAAATCTAATTTTGAGATTTTTTTCTGTCATACACTTCGTGTTTTAAATGTACTACAAATATATCACGCAATGCATTCTACCTTGTGGGGTATCCAGTGATTTTGGTGAGCTACTGTAGTTATATATTGTTATAAAATTTAAGTATGTCACAATTTAATTAATAGAGCTCTCCAGTCATTCAGACTGGTTTTTAATTCATATGACTAGATACCATAAATGGGAAAAATTGGAGCTTGCAGGTTTTTCTTATGCATATGATTCCTCCATATTCACATTCACCTTAGAAGCCCTTAAGTAAATCATGATTTGACTCATTTATCCAACTCAAATATATTCTGTTAAGGTAAGCTAACTGCTGTAACAAACATCTCCACATCTCAGTGGCTTAATCCAATAAAAGTTAATTTCTAGCTCACACAAAATCCAAATGAGTTATTCCTGGTAGGGCAGCTGCTCTTCAAGTGGCTCAGAGATAACGGGTTCTTCCATCTTGTTATACCACCATCTTTAACACGTGGTTTCCAGCATCACTGTAGGGGGGAAGAGAGTATGGAAGAGGCATACCAGATTAACTCCCTCCACTAGCAAGTGAAAACTCCACTCTGCTCACATTCCCCTGGCCAGACCCAGCTCAGAGCCCCATCTCAATTTATGGAGGCTGGGAAATACAGTCCCTGACTGAACAGCTGCTTCTGAGCAATAATCGTTTACTTTGGAAGAGGCATAGAACTCTTTGGTAGATGAGTAGCTATCTTTCATATTAATATGCTAGTCTTTTAACTGTTCAATTCGTATGGTATATTTCTCACTTTGCAAACAGCTGTGTGTATATGAAATGCTATGTCTTTGTAGTATGAGGTATGGATGAGACCTTCATACAGGAAACAATTTTGTTGTAATTGTTGAGCATATAAAAATGGAATTAAAGGAGTTCCC
The DNA here is from genome assembly GCF_016906955.1 of Phacochoerus africanus. Classification (NCBI taxonomy): domain Eukaryota; kingdom Metazoa; phylum Chordata; class Mammalia; order Artiodactyla; family Suidae; genus Phacochoerus; species Phacochoerus africanus. The sequence continues at coordinate 57,378,734 of NC_062545.1, forward strand.
ATCGTGGTTAACGAATCCGACTAGGAACCATAAGGTTGTGGGTTCAATCCCTGGCCTCACTCAGTGGGTTAAGGATCCGGTGTTGCCCTGAGCTGTAGTGTAGGTTGCAGATGCAGCTCAGATCCTTCATTGCTGTGGCTCTGGCGTAGGCCAGTGGCTACAGCTCCATTAGACACCTAGCCTGGGAACTTCCGTATGCCATGGGTGAGGCCCCAAAAAGACAAAAAAAAAAAGGAATTAAGCCATCTAGGTTCGTACATTTATTAGGGAACGAAGTTTGTTCAGAGTCATCCAACCACTTAGAGAATTGTACATTTGAAAAAGATGGAACAAAGGAAGATTAGCAAAGAACAAGAATATGCATGTTTTATGGGTTCATGAATGTTATCATAATAATGTAAAACTACTTCTAACTGCTGGCAGTAGGCAAGAATGAAATTTTTCCTCTTAAAAAACAGTCTTCACCATGAGATGTATTACACAATCATAAATGTATGTTTCAGTTTTACTTATTTGGTCTTAAAGGAAACAAAAGTTAGGGCTCTTTATCTTATTTGCTGGAAGCCAGTTTGTTCCTAGGAGGGTGCCATTTTGCTCTCCAGCATCTGACAGCTAGATGTGAAGACTAATAAGGGATTAATAAAAGATCTTGTGAGGGATTTCCCTAGTGGTGCAGCAGGCAGAGATCTGGCATGGTCGCTGCTATGGCACAGTTTCAGTCTCTGACCTGGGAACTTCCACATGCTGTGGGTGAGGCCAAAAAAAAAAAAAAAAAATTTGTTTGAAAGATCTCAGTACCTAGTTAGGTCATTACACTAACTAAATGGGCATCTGCTTCACAGATACTGCATTGTTTACAAACTGAAGGTTTGTGGCAACCCTGTATCGAGCCAGTCCATCTGCATCATTTTTACAATGGCATTTGCTTATTTTGTGTCTGTGTCATGTTTGGTAGTTCCTGCAATATTTCAAAAACTTTTTCATTGTTATTATATTTGGTATGATGACCTGTGGTAGTGATCTTTGGTGTTGCAAAAAGATATGATTTACTCATATCTTGATGATGGTAAGCGTTTTTTAGCAATAAAGTATTTTAAAATAAAGATGTACATTTTTAAGATAATGCTATTGCACACTTAATAGGGTAGTTAAAGTCTAGGGTAAATATAACTTTTATATATAATTGAAAACCAAAAGACTTGGGTGACTTGCTTTATTACAATTATTGACTTTATTGTGCATCTGGAACAAAACCCACAATATCTTCAGGGTCTGCCTGTAGTAATGGTTCATTGCTAGTTGAAATTGGGCTTTTCTACCTAAGGAAGAGGTCCAAATAATTAATATTTACCATCTTTTAAGTCCTAATTTTTAAAAAAGTTATATTTTATGCTGCTCATGTTGGAATTAAAGATTTACTAGACTAAAGGTCAGCAAGTTATAGCCATGGGCCCAAACTAGCCCACTTTCTGTTTTGTAAAATTGCGTTAGAACACAGCAATACTCTGATGTACATAATGTCTATGGCTGCTTTCACATTCTCCTAGCAGAGTTGAGAAGTTGTCCCAGAGACCGTGTGGCCCACAATACCTAGTATATTTACCATCCCTTTACAGAAGACTTAAAACTAGTATAATTTGGTTTCTAGTGAGGATTTACTTAATCCTAGCCCACAGCTTGCCATCATAGTGGGGATAATAAAACCCACCAAAGTAGGTAAAGTAGATTTTAAATTAAGTGATCTTAGACAAGTTACTAAATTTATCTTCTGGTTAGGTATCTGCTTATCTGTCTTCCAGTAGGCTACCTTAGACCAATCTGTTTTCAAATTATCCTGCCTAAGAATTATTGGAAAACTATTCAGATTCAAGAATGCCCTCCCTCATTCCTTAAATCCTGATTTGGCAGGTCTGGGGAGAGGCATGTGTAACAAGCACCCAGATTCTGATGTAGGTGGCCTGGACTTCAAGTATTTCAGACCCTTGTGGCAACTTGTCTTTGGGTCCTAAGAAATAGTTTCTCTGGCAGCTCCAGATAATGCTTCTGGTCTTGCTCAGAATCAAACCTTGCCTTCTTGGAACCAAGAGGAGAACGCCCAGAGGCATCAATCATCAACATTCTGAGCAAGTGCAGAGAGACCCAGCAGAGGGCTTATTGTATAAATCAAATCATTCCCTGCCTGACCGCACCTAAACAGCCATCTGCTGCTTTCTTCCAAATAGAAAGAATGATAGGGAAGTTGGCACCGGGGCTTCGGAGAAAGTGACTGGTTTACATGGAGCTCTGAATACCTCTTGATGCTAAGAGAGAACCAATTAAAGCTAAAATTAGCGTGATGACCCTGAATGAGCTGTCTCCTTTAAAAAATCAAGATAAAAGTTAGCAGCAGAAGGAGGTATCCTGAAGGGAAGAACCTAAGTCCAGGTGCTTTATAGATGCTTTAAGAACGGATGCTATTTAATTGTTGATAATTTCCTTAATCTCCAGAATGTATTATCCTGGGTTACATGATACTTAGTGAATGGCTTGCTCACTGAAGCCTTGTTTTCTTCCATTTGCTAGTCAAAAACTTTATAGTAAAGAGTTGCAGAACCAGTAATGAATAATAGCAATACCACCTGGCACTAGTTGGATTTTTATACAATATGGAAAAAAGTGAGAATCCCCCTCAAAAAAAACTTCCAAAAACAAAAAAAAATAAAAACTTGAGGGAGTTCCCGTGGTGGCTCAGTGGAAACGAATCCGACTAGTATCCATAAGGATCCGGGTCCATCCCTGGCCTTGATTAGTGGGTCGATGAGTGGTTTGGGGATCTGGTGTTGCTGTGAGCTGTGGTGTAATTCGCAGATGCGGCTTGGATCTGATGTTGCTGTTGCTGTAGCTGTGGTACAGGTCAGTGGCTGTGGTACAGGCTGGCAGCTGTAGCTCCCATTAGACCTCTAGCCTGGGAACCTCTATATGCCTCAGGTGTGGCCCTAAAGAGCAAAAAAACAAAATAAAATTGAAAAATCAAAGAACCTCAAACTTTCAGTACTTAATGTAAGTGGAGCTGTGTTGCTGTTGAGAAGCAGTGTTTTAAAACTGAGAATCAGATACCTTTAAACATTTTTCCGGCATTGTTACCCTGTTGAAATAAAATCTGGATGTTTGATTGGATGTAAGCCAGGGTATTTTGTACTTTGAAGTGTAAGTAAAGTAAACACTTTATCATCCAATGAAAGACTTACAGCTAATTGGATACCTTCCTGCTGGGAGATGTCTTGGGAAATTGATTTCAAAAACATATGCTAATAGAGGTTTAAAGAATCCTGTGTAAGATTATCAAAGGATTCCTTTCCATAATGAGTTCCCTTAGACCCAGTATATTTAATATGTGATTGGAATTACTAATCGTTCAAAGCATATTCAAAGTATACCCTCTTTAAGGGAGCCCATCATTGCCAGGAAGGTAGGAATACCATTGGGAAACACACTCTCAAAAGGTTCCTAAGTAAATAACCATCTTCTACTTTTATTAAAATGATAACTTTATTTTTTTGGCATGTGGAAGTTCCCCAGCCAGGTATTGAACCTGTGCCACAGCAGTGACTGAAGCCACTGCAGTCACAGCGCCACATCCTTAACCTGCTGCACCATAAGGGAACTCCTAAAATGATAGTTTTAGTTCGTTCCTTTTTCTCCCTTCCAAAAAAAAAAAAAATATGCAACAGGTCTGATTTATCTCTAGATACCAGAATTTCTTTCCTTCCTATTACTAACCCCCTGAGAAAGGCCATTTTTGTTTGTTTATTGTTGTTGTTGTTGTTATTTTTTTGTTGGTTTGTTGGTTTGGTTGCACCCATGGCGTATGCAAGTTCCCAGGCCAGGGATTGAATCTGAGCTGCAGCTGAGACCTATGCCACAGCTGTGACAATGCCGGATCCTTAACCTACTGTGCTGTGGGGAAGAAAATAAGGCTTCTGTCTTTAAAAGGCTAATTTGAAGAAAATAAGTCTTCTATCTTTAAAAACAGAATAATAAAACAGATTATTATTATTATTATTATTTTGTCTTTTCTAGGGCTGCACCGTGGCATATGGAGGTTCCCAGGCTAGGGGTTGAATCGGAGCTGTAGCTGCCGGCCTACGCCAGAGCCACAGCAACATGGGATCCAAGCCACATCTCGAAACTACACCACAGCTCATGGCAACGCCAGACCCTTAACCCACTGAACGAGTCCAGGGATTGAACCCACAACCTCATGGTTCCTAGTTGGGTTTGTAACCCACTGAGCCACAACAGGATTCGTTAACCACCAAGCCACGACGGGAACTCCAGATTATTATTTTGATATACCAAAAATGAATTGTCTTAGAGTTCCTGCTATGGCACAAGGGGATCAATAGTGTCTCTGGAGCACTGAGACACAAGTTCGATTCCCAGCCGGGCACAGTGGGTCGAGGATCCTGGGCTGCTGCAGCTGTGGTGTAGGTAGCAACTGTGGCTTGGATCTAATTCCTGGCCCGAAACCTTCATATGTTGCAGGGCAGCCAAAAAAGAAGAAAAAGAAATATGCCACACATGGAGTTCCCTGGTGCCCCAGTGGTTAAGGATATGGTGTTACCATTGCTGTGGCTCGGGTTTGATCTCTGGCCTGAACTTCTGCATGCCATGGCCAAAAATAAACAAAAGCCAAAGTTGTCTTGACATTCAATGCATTTCTGTCTTTTTAAGTTCTAAATTCATGAATTTATATTCTTCCCTTGGAATTTAAAGGGTCAAAAACACTAACACTGTGCTTATAGTTGACTGGTTGTGGAGTTCCCACCATAGTGCAGTGGAAACAAATTTGACTAGGAACCATGAGGTTGCAGGTTTAATCCCTGGCCTCATTCAGTGGGTTAAAGATCCAATGTTGCTGTGAACTGTGGTGTAGATCACAGACACAGCTCAGATCTGGCATTGCTGTGGTTGTGATGTAGGCCAGTAGCCATAGATAGCTCCGATTGGACCCCTAGCCTGGGAACCTCCATATGCCACAGATGTGGCCCTAAAAAGAAAAAAAAAAAAAGACTGATTGTGTTAAGAGCAGTCATGTTTTTCTGTCTAAAACTAGAACACGCACTACTGTATGAGATTTTGTCCTAGGACTTTTGTGCGGTTTCTTATTATGGCCTTCTCTCCCCTTGCACCTGCCACCCCCTCTCCCCAGAATTCCCTTAATAATCAGAAACATTAACTTTGAGGGTAAGAAAATAATCTTAAATTGGATAGAAGTTAATATCCCAGTTATATAAGGCATACTTATTATTAGTGGGTTTTTTTTAACTGTATAAACTATTTGTTAATAGACAGCACTGATACATTTATTTCATCTTGGACAAACCCATGGTGCGGCCACGGCGGCCTGTGGTCACGGCATGCTGGCCTTGAAAGCAAAGTCCCCAAAAGTGGCGCAGCCCTCTCTGGGCCCAAATCTACAGTGGCTCCAGATCTTCATGGAGCTTGTTGTCCAGACCATTAGCCAGGACCTGGCTGTCTTTTCCATCCTTCATGTCCTTTTGTCTATTTAAGAACCAGTCTGGGACCTTGTATTGGTGTGGATTCTGCATAATGGTGATCACACGTCCCCCCTCATCCTCCGTGAGCTCTCCTGCCTTCTTGGTGAGGTTGAGGTCTGCTTTCATCAACACACAAGTGTTTCTTTCTTTCTTTCTTTTTTTTTTTTGTCCTTTTGCCTTTTCTAGGGCTGCACCCGCAGCATATGGAGGTTCCCAGGCTAGGGATCCAATCGGAGCTACAGCTGCTAAGCCTACACCACAGCCACAGCAACTCGGGATCCGAGACACGTCTGCAACCTACACCACAGCTCATGGCAACACCAGATCGTTAACCCACCGAGCAAGGGCAGGGATCGAACCTGCAACCTCATGGTTCTTAGTTGGATTCGTTAACCACTGAGCCACGACGGAAACTCCATGCAAGTGTTTCTTTACCCCACACTCTTAACTGCAGTGACAGCAAAGGCAGTTTTCCACTGCGAATTGATGTTGGTGTTGAGTACTCGCAAAATGTGCTGGGACTTCGCAGGGATTATTAGAGACATGGCAGTGGCCTCAGCGGCAGCGGCAGCGTGCAGGCCTTCCGTGGAAGAGGTATTATTAGTGTTAATGAAAGGTGTGTATACAGTGAGGAGAAAACACATTCCCCAAATCGGTAAGTGGATAGAAGCCATGATGGATTTTGTATGGAAAAAGCAATGTCAGATGCTATTGGGGTATTTAAGTGAAGGGGGAAATCCTGCGTTATAGCACTACATCAGAAGGGAAAGACTGAGTATTGATTGTAACCCAACCAGATGCCATAAATCCACAGCATCACTGTCTCGGCCAAACAATAAATGTCATCCATTAAGTTGAGTGTATTATTGCCCTAAGTTCAGTGAGGCCAAAGTGTTTTACTGTTCTCTGCAAAGACTAATCTCTCTAGCTGAACAAGAGTTTAGGAAAAAAAATGTTAAGATTAGTGACTCTCTCTTGGCCTCCCTACATATTTGTCTTTTTCTTTCTGATTAGCATTAAGTAATGTATCTTAAAACCCCAGGCCTCCGCATTCAAGCCTGGCCGAATTACCTCTCTTGGAAATGGACAATACAGATGCCCTTCAGGGGAAGGCTGTTTCACGGGAGACTGGCAGGCTTTAAAGAGAAGAGTGCGACCTGGCCGTCAGGAGGGCTTAGGTTCCAATTTCATGTCTGACAACAGCCTTTGTGCCCTCTGCCAAGTCACTTTCTTACTTCTGTGGCTTTTCTTTTCTTTTGTCTTAGAAAGATGAACACTGGCCTGATGTTTCAGACAGGTTCTCATTGACTAGTCTCCTGCTCCCATGGATTTGAGGCACAAAAGACTTTTTTTTTTTTTTAGTTTAACAAGTTCTAATAAGCCAAATACCCTTAAAATGGTGATTCCAATCAGGCAATTGATCTTTGCCAATCACCCCAGAAGCCCTTACATGGGTCATGTCTTAGTCATAACTCTCTCCCTCCCTCCAAATTTACTAAAATGGCTCTATAAAGAAAATAGTGCATGCCCAAATCCTGATAGGCTGTCTTAACAGTCAGTGGGGGAAATTGTGATTGTTCTGGAACCTTTACATGTTTGGTTTATCAAGGGTAGTGTGGTTTGCCTTTTCCCCTTCCTATAATTTCTCATAAAGAACAGCACCTGTTATATGCTTTGATAAACTTTCATACTCCTGTTGAAGTTTGGATCAGTTTCTACCATTTTATCCTTCATGCTTTCAAATGTTGTAAAGTATCTACTGAAGCTTCTTTAAAGTTATTGAAGCGTCATTTCTTCACACTGTGTCTCCACACTTTCCTCATTTATGGCCATCAGTTCCCTTCATTCAGTTCCTTTGGCTGCACATCTAGAGTCTTCAAGTGGTAGCCATGTCAACCTCAGCCATTTCTTTTGCGACTCCATCTTATTCTATTCAGATTTCATTTCCAACGTTACCACTTTTCTTTGCTGCACTTTCTTCTTTGTTGGCCAATTACCTCTTTTATTTATTTATTTTTAAAATTTTTTATCTTTTTTAGGGCCGCACCCATGCACATAGAGGTTCGCAGGCTAGGGGTCGAATTGGAGCTGTAGCCACCAGCCTTCGCCAGAGCCACAGCAACGCGGAGTCTTCGACCTACACCACAGTTCATGGCAACGCTGGATCCTTCACCCACTGAGCAAGGCCAGGGATCCAACCCGCAGCCTCATGGTTCCTAGTCAGATTCCTTTCTGCTGTGCCATGACGGGAACTCCCAGTTACCTCTTTTAATTGCTCATTTCGGTAAACTGTTATGTGAGTTTTTCACTGGGAAACAAGGAGACATGGTTTGCTGTCTGTGTGAACTGAGTAACCAATGAGGAGTGACCATTCACTGACACACTTGGAAAGATGTGGTGTGATGTGATTGGTCACTGATCATGATGCTCATCTATTATTTACATATCAAGTTGTAGATTGGAGAGCTATTAGTGAAGTTTGTACCTCATGCAGTTTCTCAGAGCTAACATGCGGTGGTAAGTGAGATTTGAACCATGTCATTGGAGGACTGGTGTAATTTAAACCATGGGACCTGAGATTGTACACATTAGAACCATGTAAAGCAAAGGCTGCCTGAATAATATGTTATAGTAATTACTTCCTGATATTGTTTTTATAGGTTTGTGATTTAAGTGTGCATCTTTGGGCAGTGTGATTTAGTGTTGGTCCTTAACATGTTTTTGTAATGTCTTCCAAGTCTTTTTTTTTTTTAAAATCTATGGTTTTCCCCTCTGTATTAGTTTGCCAGGGCTGCCATAACAAAGTACCATCGACTGGGTGGCTTAAACAACAGAAATTTATTTTCTTACAGTTCTGGAGGTTGAAATCTCAGATCAAGATGTTAGCAAATTTGGTTTCTCCTGAGGCCTCTCTCCTTGGCTTGCAGATGGCCACCTTCTTTCTATTTCTTTCTTTCTTTTTTTTTAGGTTTTTTTTTTTTAAATTTGTATTGAAATATAGTTGACTTGCAATGTTGTATTAGTTTTAGGTGGATAGCAAAATGATTCAGATATCTATATATACATCTTTTTTTTTACATTCTCTTCCATTATAGGTTATTATAAGATATTGAGTATAGTTCCCTGTGCTATACATGCCATATAGTAGTCTTTGTTGGTTATGTAGTATATTTATTTTAACATTTTACTTTCTAGAATCAAAGCTAAAAGGCTTTAGAAGTCTATTGTTTTGTAATTCCCCATCCAAAACCCACCCTCTTCTATCATTTTATTTATTTAAAAAATTTTTTATTATAGTTGATTTACAATATTCCATCAATTTCTGCTGTATAGCAAAGTGATCCAGTTATATATATGCGTGTGTGTATACACATTCTTTTTCTCACATTATTCTCTATCATGTTCCATCTTAAGTGATTGGATACAGTTCCCTGCGCTATACAGCAGGCTCTCATTGCTTATCCACTCCAAATGCAGTAGTTTGCATCTACTAATCCCAAACTCTCAGTCCATCCCACTCTCTCCCCCTCTGTCTTGGCAACCACAAGTCTGTTCTCCATGTCCATGAGTTTGTTTCTTTTCTATAGATAGTTTCATTTATGCCATATATTAGATTCCAGGTACAGGTGAAATCATATGATATTTGTCTTTCTGACTTACTTCACCTAGTGTGAGAGTCTCTAGTTCCATCCATGTTGCTGCAAATGGCATTATTTTGTTCTTCTTTTATGACTGAGTCATGTTGCATTGTTTATATGTACCACATCTTCTTAATCCATTCATCTGTCATTGGACATTTAGGTTGTTTCCATGTCTTGGCTATTGTGAGCAGTGCTGCAATGAACATAAGGGTGCATGTATCTTTTTTAATGAAAGCTTTGTCCAGATATATGCCCAGGAGTGGGATTGCTGGGTCATATGGTAGTTCTATACTTAGTTTTCTGAGGTACCTCCATACTGTTTTCCGTAATGGTTGTACCAATTTACATTCCCACCAATAGTGTAGGAGGGTTCCCTTTTTTCCATACTCTCTCCAGCATTTATTTGTTGTCTTATTAATGACAGCTATCCTCACAGGTGTGAGGTGGTACCTCATTATAGTTTTAATTTGCATTTCTCTAATAGTGTGGTGAGCATTTTTTCATTTGTCTGTTGGCCATCGTATGTCTTCTTTGGAGAAATGTCTATTCAGGTCTTCTGCCCATTTCTCAGTTGGGTTGTTGCTTTTTTTGCTGTTGAGCTGTATGAGCTGTTGGTATATTTTGGAGATTAAGCCCTTGTGGGTTGCGTTGTTTGCAGCTACTTTCTCTGATTCCATAAGTTGTCTTTTTTTTTTATGGTTTCCTTTCCTGCGCAAAAGCTTTTAAGTTTGATTAGGTCCCATTGGTTTATTTTTGTTTTTATTTCTGTTGTCTTGGGAGACTGACCTAAGAAAACAATTGTATGGTTGATATCAGAGCATGTTTTGGCTATTTTCTTCTAGGAGTTTTATGGTGAGTTATCTTATGTTTAAGTCTTTAAGCCATTTTGAGTTTATTTTTCTGCATGGTGTGAGGGTGTATTCTAGTTTAATGATTTACATGCAGCTGTCCAGTTTTCCCATCACCACCTGTTGAAGTCATTATGTCTTTAATGGTCTTTATTCAACTCGCGGTATCTCTGTCTTCTTACAAGTACACTAGTCCTGTTGGATTAGGGCCTAACTTAATTATCTCTTTAAGGGCCATGTCTCCAAATACAGTCATATCCTTAGTACAAGGAGTTAGAGCTTCTAACATGAATTGGGTGGGGGCAATTCAGCCCATTACATCCTCTATTCCTTTCTTTTCTTTACTATGTATATATCAAAATAGCTGGGCTTCTTGGCCACTGGTTACGTAAAACATAAACCATAATCATGTAAACTTTAAGAGTCAGGATCATTCATGAAGGACACCATTGAAGATTAGGCCTGGATTATGTTGGGTGAAATTATGTTCCAGTTACTAAGGCTGTGTAACAAATCACCCCAAAACATGGCAGCTTAAAACAGCAATAATTATTTGTTATTTCTCAGAGTCTGTCAGGAATTAGAGAGTAACTCAGCTGAGAGGTGCTGGCTCAGGCCTCAATAAGATTGCGGTCAGATTTAGCTGGGGCTATAATCATCTGAAAGTTTGGGGCAGGAGGATCTCCTTTAAGATGGCTCACTCACGTAGCCAGTGTGTTGGGCATGGCTGCTGCTGAGACGTCTCAGTTGCTTTCTACATGGCTGCTGGAATGTCCTCATGGCATGGCAGCTAATTTCCCCCTGAGTGAGGAATCCAAGAGGCCAAGACAGAAGCTGCCTAATGCACTGTCATTTTTATCATGTTCTATTGGTCACACAGATCCAGTCTTGATTCACTGTAGAAGGGGACTCCACAAGGGCATGAATATGGGAGGTATGGATTGTTGGGAGCCATCTTGGGGACTGGTTGCTATAACTGGGTAAAGTAAAACCTATCTTACTTTTGGGGAACCTGTTTGCAAGTCTCTGCCTTCAAATGCTTGCTTATCGTACAGGCTTGTCATCAAAATTAAACATTACTAAATGCTAACTTTCTACTTTACACTTAATGAGTTAATGCTTTTAAGAATTTTCAAGGTAACTTTTTACTCTCAATTCTATGTCTAAAACCATTATATCAATCCCAGTATGTACGTTTATCTATTAGTAGATTTTTCTTTGGCTGGATCATTCACTCTAGTTCCTAGAGCAAACCATATATGAGAATAATGGGACCTGAAAGGTATAACCATAGAGACAGAAAACTTGCCTGGCAGTCATCTACGTGTTATCATCAATGTATAACAAATTAATTTTTTCTTTTTTTTAAGGGAGAGAGGATATGGGCAATATTTATTAACCAAATCAACTTAGATAAGCAATTATCAAAATCAGAGCACCTTCAGATTTAGGAAGTAGACATTTTTAAAAATTATTTTTCTCCCTTGAGTTTTCTGTTACTTTTGCTAGTTCAGATCACTTCAGAATGAGAGACAGTGGAGGAATAGAGAAAGAAATGAACAATTATCTCAGGGTCACATTATCTACCCTTGCTGGATTGAACTGTTGCCATATCAGTGTTCTGGGATTCACAAAGTGGAATGTTAGTTCCAGAAGATTCATGTGTACCTTGGAAGTTACTGAGTTTCTTGAATTTGGGATCAACAGTTTCCAATGATCACACACGCCTTTATGTGAAGCAGGAGACTTTGCTGGAAATGACAGAAGAACATGTGCTCTTAGAGCAGGAAGAATACATAAAGGAGAGGAAGGGAAGCAAGTTAAACAGGGTGAAGGTGAGTAATAGAGAATATATTAGCTGATGGGAGAGAAGAGAATTTAGTGTGAATTTTTTGTGACAGGTTGTAAATGTGCTACAGTATTTGTTATGTGCTGTTTGTAGGAAGATGTATAGTTACCCAAGCAGTTTAGCAGTATGAGATTCATGGTTTTATGTTAAATCAACCTATGTCTGATGTAAAGCTGATGCTAATACTTTAGGATTTAAACTTTTTTATTGAAGTATAATTTACAGTGTGTTAGTTTCAAGTGTACAGAAAATGATTGTTTTACACACACCCACACACAAATATATTCTTTTCCAGATTCTTTTCCATTATAGGCTATTACAAGATACTGAGTATAGTTTCCTGTGCTATGTAGTAGGTCCTTGTTTACCTGTTTTATACATAGTAGTGTGTATATGTTAATCCCAAACTCCTAACTTATCTTTCCACCCTCCCCTGCTGTCCGCTTTGGTAACCATAAATTTGTTTTTTTTATGTCAGTGAGTATATTTCTGTTTCATTGATCATTTCAGTTGTATCATTTTTTTAAGATTACACATATAAGTGATATATTTATCCTTGCCTTACATAATATAATAATCTCTAGATCATTCATGTTGCTACAAATGACATTATTTCATTCTTTTTATGGCTGAGTAATATTCCATTATATATATATATATACACATATATATATGTGGTGTAGGATTTAAATTTTTAGTAGCCCACATTCACTCATAACTCAATATAATTTGTTGAATAAAGATGTTTTGGGTTCATTTATAAAGGAAAATTAGGAACATTATTAAAATAAGATGACTCTAAGACCCTTAATGTATTATAGTTTGATAGGACTTTATACTGCAGCAATGGAGAGTACAGTATCCAATCCAAATAGAATATGAGAAGTGATGTTATTGAATATTTATACCCCTGGAGTTCCTGTTATGGCGCAGTGGTTAACGAATCCAACTAGGAACCATGAGGTTGCCGGTTCGATCCCTGGCCTTGCTCAGTGGGTTAAGGATTCAGCGTTGCCGTGAGCTGTGGTGTAGGTTGCAGACGCGGCTCAGATCCTGCGTTGCTGTGGCTGTGGCATAGGTTGGCAGCTATAGCTCCGATTGGACCCCTAGCCTGGGAACCTCCATATGCTGTGGGAGCGGCTCTAGAAAAGGCAAAAAGACAAATACACACACACACACACACACACACACACACACACCCTTGGAAGTTTGTCTAGTAAATTGAGGAGTTGTCACACTGAGTTTCATATAATTCATACCATAAAAATAAAATTAAGAATTAATATATTCATAGTCTACCTCACTCCACAGGCTCGTTAGAGATGACTGGTTGCTAGTTTCAAAATGTAGTGAAAGAAGCTTGCAGTTTTTGTGTTCATGTGGGATCAGGCTGTTTTGCAGAGTCAAGGTTATTGAAAGTTTATCTGTAGCAGAGATGGGTGAATAATGAACAGTTCTTTCCAAACACAAAATACAAGCTCCCTGTTGGCTTCTGTCTGTCTTAGGAACAAAGATGTTTCTGTGCTTCAGGGTAGAGACCTGGAGTGAAGTGACTGCCTGGTAAAGGCTAAGAGCTCATGTAGGGCATGGGGTCACAGGGACTCAGTATAGTGACTAGACTGCTTTATGAAATACCAATGCTCTCAAGTCCTGAAAGGAGTGAGCTTCACAGGTCTGCACTCTGTCTTTCGTATTTCATATATAGCATTTTGTTTCAGAGACAGAATAAGGTCTGTTGGATCAGACAATAAAAGCTTGTCTTTGGGCAATTCCTTTAAAGACTTTCTGTTTTAATTGATCTCTTGTTATTTGAGCCTTATATTTATTTTTAAAGATTTTTTTTTTCTGCTGCTTTTTAGGGCCGCATCCAAGGCATATGGACGTTCCCAGGCTAGGGGTTGAATCGGAGCTATAGCTGCCAGCCTACACCACAGCCACGGCAATGCCAGATCTGAGCCGCATCTGCAAGACCTACACCACAGCTCATGGCAATGCCGTATCCTTAACCCACTGAGCGAGGTCAGGGATCGAACCTGTGTCCTCATGGATGCTACCAGATTCGTTTCCGCTATGTCACAATAGGAATTCCTAGAGACATTATTAAAACATGGAAAGGTACACAGGCACTTTATGTATTGACCACCAAGATGAGTTTTTAGTTTTCAATATCTTCATGGTGGGAACTTAATGTCTTGCTTCACAAAATATTATGCTCAGTATAAGACCTTTTCAGCTTGTGGGAAACGGGACTAGAAAAGTAAAGAACACTGATCCCTTCCAAGACCAGCTTTTATTTATAGTCGTAGCTTCTGACTTTATTTTAGTGCTTTGTAAACTCACCAAATCCCACTGCTTAACGTTAGCAATAAATTGTGCCTTGCTTCTTCTAAGATGGTCTAGGGCTTTTAGTGTAATTGATTGGATGCCTGTTTTTGCATGTCTGCAGATGTTTATAAGTTATATACTGTCAAACCCATTCCAGAGGGGTGAGGAAGAAGAGACAAAGAAATGGAGCATTATTCTCTTTTTAAAATGATGTTTTCTTTCCCATCTAAAGAATTTGGATAATTCTGAAATGTCAGCAGCTTGATATGGTTGGTTTTTTCATTCATTGTGTCGTGCACTTGGCCCATTCCATATGGAGCCTCATGTCCTTCACTTCTGGGAAATTTTCTTCTATCATTTCTTTGCTAATTCTTTTGTCCTTTTACTCTGTTTTTTCTTTTAAAAAACTTCTGACGTACCATAGACTTACTGGATTGAGACTTATTCTTTGCTTAACTTTTCTGTCTCTATTTCTGCCTGTCTTTGGTTCTGTTTACTGGTATTTTTTTTTTTTTTTTTTTGGTCATGACCACAGCATGTATGAGTTTCCAGGTGAGGGATCAAACATGAGCCACAGTAGCGACCTGAGCCACGGCAGTGACAATGCCAGACCCCTAACCACTAGGCCACCAGGGAACTCCCTGGGAGATGTTTTAGAACTTATTTTTATTCCTTCTATTGAATTTTAAAAAAATTTCGTCAATAATAGGATTTCCCTTGTGGTGCTGTGGGGTTAAGGATCTGGTGTTGTCACTGCAGTGGCTCAGGTGGCTGCTGTGGCTCGGGTTTGATCCCTGGCCTGAGAAACTCCATGTGCCATGGGTGTGGAGGCCCCCAGCAATGTTTTTTTTTTTTTTTTTGGTTAATAACATTTTTGTTTCTAAGAACTCTCTTGTTCTTTGATCAATTTTTTCTTTTTTTTTGGCTGTACCCAAGGCATGTGGAAGTTGCTGGGCCAGGAATCAAACCTGTGCCACAGCAGCTACCCAGACTGCTGTAGTGACAATGCTGGATCCTGAACCTTCTGCCCCGCAAGAAAACTCTCATTTTTTTCATTATAGCTTATTCTATATTACTTTCTTTAATCTCTCTGAGTATAGAGTTCAAGGGTTGTTGTTTTTTTCTTTTTAAAAAGAAGTTCTTATCAATTACCAACATTGTCTTTGTTTACTCTAGGGTTATTTCTTTTCATTTACTATGCTCCCTCCTTTTCATTTTGGAACCTTTCCCTTGAATGTCTGGTGATCCTTGGTTTTGTGTTCATGTTTAAAACTAAAAAACAATTGGAGGTGCTGTGTGCAAAATTGTAGTGTATGTGAAGGTCTTGTCTTAGAAACTGTTCAAATTCTCTGGAGAGGAAACTTATGTTGGGGGTGGGGAGGCAACCCCCTGATGAATTAATAGAGTATGATATCAATTTTACAAATTGAAAAATCAAACTACATGATAATATAGCTTATGGATATATACATATGTGACAAAAGCATCATAGAGGAAAAAGAAACTGAGTGCAAAATTCAAATAGTGCTTACACTTGGGGATGAGATTGGGGTGGAGCATAAAGAATTTCACCATGGGAGTTTTTGTTGTGGCGCAGCGCAAACGAATCCGACTAGGAACCATGAGGTTATGGGTTTGATCCCTGGCCTTGCTCAGTGGGTTAAGGGTCCAGCATTGCAGTGAGCTGTGGTATAGGTCGCAGACACGGCTCGGATCTGGTATTGCTGTGGCTCTGGTGTTGTGGTGGCTACAGCTCTCATTAGATCCCTAGCCTGGGAACCTCCATATGCCGTGGGTGTGGCCCTGTAAAAGACAAAAAAAAAAAAAAGATGTTTCTTTAAAAATAGGATTTCACCGTTGTAAGTTATGTTCTGTTTTTTAAATTAGAAAGTGAGTTTTATTATGATCTTTATTCCTCATGTATAGGTAATATATTAATAGTCTTTTATATGTGTCAAATATTTCATAATAAAAATTAGAAAATATGAAGGAAACTCCTTGTGTCTCACCTCGTGAGCATAGATGCTTGACTGACAGTGTTCTGCTGGCAGTCTCTAGTCCCTGGCAGCCAACTCTGTTTCTGTGAGTTCAGCTATTCAAATATCGATCTGTTTGTTTATTTATAATTAAAAATATTGTAAGAGTCCATATATGAGTGAGATCATGCAGTATTTGTGTTTGTCTGACTTATTTCACTTAGCATAATGCCGTCTAGGTTCATTAATTTTGTTGCAAATGACATGATTTTCTCCATTTTTTTAAGGCTGAAATTTATTGCACTGTATATGTTCATTATATTTTCTTTATTCATTCATCCATTCATGGACACTTAGGTTGCTTCCATACCTTGGCTATCATGAATAATGCTGCAATGAATATGAGAGTACAAATAGCTCTTCGAGGTATGATTTCATTTCTTTTGGCTGTATATATAGAAGTGGGATTGATTGCTGGATCATATGGTAGTTCTATTTTTAGTTTTTTGAGGAACTTCCATACTGTTTTCCATAGTGACTGCCCCAATTTACATTCCCGCCAGTAATGCACAGGGGTTCCTTTTTTCCTACATCCTTGCCAACACTTGTTTTCTCTTGTCTTTTTGATGATAGCCATTCTGACTGGTGTGAGGTGATATCTCACTGTGGTTTTGATTTGCATTTCCTTGATGATTAGTAATGCTGAGCACCTTGTCATATATCTGTTGGTAGTTGTCTTCTTTTGAGAAACGTCTGTACAGGTAATTTGCCTATTTTTAAATTGGGCGATTTGGGAGTGCCTGTCGTGGCTCAGCAGAAACAAATATGACTAGCATCCATGAGGACGTAGGTTTGATCCCTGGCCTTGCTCAGTGGGTTAAGGATCTGGCTTTGCCATGAGCTGTGGTGTAGGTCGAAGACACGGCTCAGGGCTGGTGTTGCTGTGGCGGTGCTATAGGTCAGCAGCTGTAGCTCCGATTCAGCCCCTAGCCTGGGAACTTCCATATGCCGTGGATGTGGCCCTAAAAAGAAAAAAAATTGGGATTGTTTTCTTGATATTTAGTTGTATGTGTATTTTATATATTTTGGGATGATTTCCCAAATATTTTCTCCCACTCCATAGGTTGTCTCTTCACTTGTTTCCTTTGCTGTGCAGAAGCTTTTTAGTTTGATGCAATCCAATTTATCTTTGCTTTTGTTTTCTGTGCTTTGGGTGTATATTTAAAAAAAATTATTGCCCAGACCAATGTCAAGAAGATTTTCACCTCTGTCTTCTTCCCCTAAGTTTTGCAGTTTCAGGTCTTATACTTAAGTCATTTCTATTTTGAGTTGATTTTTGCATACAGAAGGGTCCAATTTTATTCTTTTGATGTGAATAATTAGTTTTCTCAACTGTGTTTATTAAAGAGACTATCCTCCATTGTGTGTTCTTGGCACCTTTCTTGAAGATCAATTGTGGATTTATTTCTGGGCTCTCTATTCTGTTGCATTGGTCTATATGCCTGTTTTTATGCCAGTGTCATCCTGTTTTAATTGTTACAGCTTTTTAGTACATTTTGAAATCAATTAGTGTGATGCTTTTAGCTTTGTTCTTTTTGCTCAAGATTGTTTTGGTTGGAGTTCTTGCTGTGGCTCAGTGGGGTAAGAATTCTACTTAGTAGCACAGGTCACTGAGGAGGTACAGGTTTGATCCCCAGCCTGGTGCAGTGGGTTAAAGGATACAGAGTTGCTGTAGCTGTGGTGTAGCTTGAAACTGTGGCTTGGATTCAGTCATTGGCCTGGGAACTCCCATATGTTGCAGGTGTGGCCATAAATTTTTTTTTAAAAAAGATTGCTTTGATTATTTTAGGTCTTTGGAGTTTCAAATAAATTTTAAGGGTTGTTTTGGGATAAATTTTTATAATGGAAGGAGCTCATTCATATTAGCTAGTTTCATTCCTTGTGTAAGGCAATCTTTTGTTAGGTTCACTTTTGCAAAACAAAGATGATAATGTATATGTGTGTACCGGATGTATGGATGAATCTAATTTATCAGTTAGGTATAAAACATAGCCCTTCAGTAATAGCAGCTTATCTTTAATAAGCCCTGAGATAACAGAATAACATACTCCTTTATGAACTACAACTGAGAAGAGCTATTATTGGTCGCTGAAGTTGAAAAGCTGTCTTTTTTTTTTTTTTTTGGTCTTTTTAGGGCTGCAACCCATGGCATATGGAGATTCCCAGACTAGGGGTCAATTCAGAGCTGTAGCCGCTGACCTACACCAGAGCCATAGCAATGCCAGATCCCAGCCACGTCTGCAACCTACACCACAGCTCACAGCAACGCCAGATCCTTAACCCACTGAGCGAAGCCAGGGATCGAACCTGCATCCTAATGGATGCTAGTCAGATTTCTTTCCGTGGAGCCATGATGGGAACTCCCTGTCATGTTCTTTAATAAGATAATTTCATCATTAGTGGTGATATTTTATCTAGTAGTCTAAATTCCTTCTTCTACCATCAGGAACTTCTCTTGTTTTTAACCTGATCAAGTGTCCATTTTTAAAACAACAGATGGCTGGAGCTTGCTTTATACTGATTAGTAATAGTTTTTCTTCTGACGTACAAAAAACATTTCCTTATCCCCTTGCAATTCGATCATCTGTGCACAATTATAGAAATCTCCATGTGCCCTGTATAGTTCAAAGGGTAATCTATAAGCACTTACATCTGGCAGGCTTTTGTTTGGAGGCCAGAGCAGGAATGTCACATGATACTCAGGAAAAGCCCCTGTAATCTTGCCTGTTCATACATGACACACCATGGTTTGTCAAGGGTCTTTTGTATTTTAATAACAACTTTCCAAGAACTTACATTGTCTCTATCTAAACTACTTTGTAACTTCCCTAGGGGAAAAATGGTATACTTTTCTGTTTGTGAGGGAAATGTAAAATACTTTATTTTATATTGAATTGTAGTTAATATGTCTGGATAGACTGTTACCAACTGAATTAAATGGAGGTTTGACTGCTCCATTCCAAAGTCAATGTTCGAGAGACAAGGGTTGGTGAAAAAAGGAAGATGGCTTTCTTCAGGAAGGCGGCAGTCTGGGGAAATGGTGGACTAGCATCCTCCAACCCATTTCCCACTTATCTATTAGGGGACAAGAGGTTTTAAAGGGGTATTTCTGGGTTACACAGGCCAGGGTGAGGGCTGCGTGTAAAACAGCACAGTCACCTCCACAATCATCCTTTTTTTTTTTGCTTTTTAAGGCCGCTCTCGTGGCATATGGAGATTCCCAGGCTAGGGGTTGAATTGGAACTACAGCTGCTGGTCTACACCACAGCCATAGCAATGCCAGATCCTTAACCCACTGAGCGAGGCCAGGGATAGAACCTGCAGCCTCATGGTTCCTAGTCAGATTCGTTTCCACTGCACTAGGATGAGAACTCCCACAATCATCCCTAAACTGGTCATGTGGTGGTCTGATCAGCATCACTGTGATTGTTTTAAGCACACTCTTCAATTCTAGGATGGATTTGCTCCCATTTCCTTGAGGCCAGTTCTTGGAATTGTGCTAGTCATAGATTCAGTACTGCCCAGGAAGGAGCAGCTTATGTTATGGCAGGTGATGGTTCTGGTCATCCTGCGGTTAGCTTTTCCCTCTGGTGGCAGTTTTAGTATCTGCAGAATAACTCAGGAATGTGCATTGGACACTGTTGTCTATGTCCTTCAGGGAGGAACTAAGGATTCTGTGACTCTCTCTTGTCCTAATCAGTAACTGCTTGGGCCTGCTCTTTTGTGACTCAGAGGAGGCCTTGGGAGACTACAGCTTTTCTACAGACAAGAGCCAGGGACACGGAAGGGCTTTTGTATGTGGGAGGACCCGCTCAAGGTCCTGCTTGGTTTTAACACCTCTAGGAGTTGTTTGTGTGGAACCCACCTTGGATTTTAGGAGCAGAAAAGGAAATTTTAGGAAATTGTCAAGGGCTGGGAAGAGAGTAGGAAAGTGTTACCAATTGCAATTTGAGATTTCAAGAATCTCTTGGGATAGATTATGATGGAAGATAATATAAGAAAAGGAATGTGTGTATATATATGTGTGTGTGTGTGTATGAGTCACTTTGCTGTACAGCAGATATTGGCACAACATTATGAATCAACGATACTCTAATGAAAAATTTAAAAAAGAAAGAATATTGTGTGTTTGTATGTATGCTGAGGGGAGGGAAAATGGTGATAGAGGAATAAATAGATGACTTTTCAGATAATCTGAGTAAAAACCTTAAACAAAAAGGGACAACCTGGTGAGACAGGAGAGAACATCCAGCTTCACCACCTGTCTCCCAATATGCTCTGAAAATTCTGACCTGCAAAGTTCCTCTTTCTTTAAGAATTTGTAGTGCATGTAATTTATAGGTAATCTGGCATTTTACTTTAAATTATTTTAAAAATGCGTGAGTCATTGCAAAGTGGTTAGGAGATCAGACTCTGGATCTAGGTCAATTTAGGACAAATCCTGGCTTTGTGACATACTAGCTGTGTGACCTTGGACAAGCTACTTAACCTCTCTGTGCCTCAGTTTCCTCATATTTAAAAGAAGGATAATATCTACCTTGTGTGGGTAAATTACTTAGCCAGGAAATGAATACATATTCATTATAGACAAGTAGATATAGAGTAATATTGTTAAGGTGATTATACTGCTCAGGGCAGTCTACAGATCTGATGCAATTCCTGTCAAATTACCAATGACATTTTTTCACAGAATTAGAACAAGAAAATTTTTAAATTTGTATAGAAATACTGGAGACCCTGAAGAGCTAAGGCAATCTTGAGAAAGAAAAGTGGAACTAGGGGAATTGGGCTCCCTGGCTTCAAATTGTACTGTGAAGCTACAGTGATCAAGACAGTATGGCACTGGCACAAAAACAGAATTATAGATCAATGGAACGGGCTAGAAAGCCCAGAAATAAACCCATGCACTTATGGTCAAATGGTCTATGATAAAGGAGGCAAGAATATAAGATGGAGAAAAGATAGTCTCTTCAATAATTCATGCTGGGAAAACTGGATGGCTGCATGTAAAAGAATGAAATTAGAGCATTCTCTAGCACCATACACAAGAATAAACTCCAAATGAATTAAAGACCTAAATGTAAGACTAGATACTATAAAACTGGAGGAGAACATAGGCAGGATACTCTTTAAGATAAACTGCAGCAGTGTCCTTTTGGGTCCATCTCCTGCAGGAAATAAAATAAACAAATGGGACCTAGATAAATGTAGAGACTTTTGCACAGCAAAGGAAGTCATAAATAGGATGGAAAGACAACCTACAGACTGGGAGAGAATATTTGCAGAAGATGCAATCGGCAAGGGCTAAATTTCCAAAATATGCAAACAGCTTATACAGTTCATTGAAAAACAAACAACACAATCAAAAAATGTGCAGAAGATCTAGATAGAAATTTCTCCAAAGAAGACATACAAATGGCCAACAGGCACATAAAAAAATACTCAACATCGCTAATTACTAGAGAAATGAAAATCAAAACTGCAGTGAAGTGTCACCTCACTCTGGTTAGAATGGTCATCATCAAAAAGTCTATAGGTAGTGGATGCTGGAAAAGGTGTGGAGAAAAAGAAACAGTCCTACACTGTTGGTGGGAACGTAAATTGGTGCAGCCACTATGGAGAGCAGTAAAGAGGTTTCTTAAATTAAAAAAGGTTACCATATGATCCAGCAATTCTGCTCCAGGGCATATTTATCTGGAGAAAACTGTAATTCAGAAAGATACATGCACCCCTATGTTCATAGCAGCACTATTCATGATAGCCAAGACCTAGAATCAACCTAAATTCCACCCACAGATGAATGGGTAAAGAAGATGTGGTACACATATGCAATGGAATACTACTCAGTCATAATAAATAATGAAAGAATGCCTTTTATAGCAACATGAATGGACCTAGAGATTATCATACTGAGTGAAGTAAGAGAAAGACAAATATCATATGATATCACTTATAATGTGAAATCTGAAAAAAGGGGATACAAATGAACTTATTTACAAAACAGAAATATACTCATAGACATGGAAAACAAACTTAGGGTTGCCAAAGGAAAAGGCAGAGAGGTGGAAGGGATAAATTAGGAGTTTGGGATTAACACATACACACTACTGTATTTAAAATATATAACCAACAGGACTTAATGTATAGTACAGGGAGCTATACTCAATATTTTATAATAACCTATAAGGAAAAAGAATCTGAAAAAAAATATATTAAAAATGTATGTATAACTGAATACCTGAAACTGTATACCTGAAACTAACATGACATTATAAATCAACTATACATCAGTTTAAAAAAAAGAAAAATAGTATAGAAATTAGCAGAAAAAGAGATAAACATCTTCAATTCTTCCACCAATGGGTAACCATTATTACTATCTAGGTACATACCCTTATATTTTTTTCGTATAAAACATTGAGATCATACTTTTTGTACAGTTTTGTAACTTTTCCCCCTTAATAATATGTCATGAGTATCTGCCCTTAATTTTCAACATCATTGTATCTACAATAGAACTATATCAAGTGGATAGGTATTTTTTAGATTATTAAATTAAACTAAAAATAAGGTTTTGGGTGACTTCCAGGTTTTCACTTTTACATGTAATGCCTCAGTAAACTTTTTTTTTTTTGTCTTTTTGCCTTTTCTAGGGCCGCTCCTGCAGCATATGGAGGTTCCCAGACTAGGGGTCTAATCGGAGCTGTTGCCGCTGGCCTACACCAGAGCCACAGCAACGCGGGATCCCAGCCGCGTCTGCGACCTACACCACAGCTCACGGCAACACCGGATCGTTAACCCACTGAGCAAGGGCAGGGATCGAACCCGCAACCTCATGATTCCTAGTTGGATTCGTTAACCACTGCGCCACAATGGAAACTCCAAAACTTTTTTTTTTTTTGTCTTTTTGCCTTTTCTTGGGCCGCTCCCTCGGCATATGGAGGTTCCCAGGCTAGGGGTCGAATTGGAGCTGTAGCTGCCAGCCTACTCCAGAGCCACAGCAACGCAGGATCCGAACCTCGTCTGCAACCTACACCACAGCTCACGGCAACGCGGGGTCCTTAACCCACTGAGCAAGGGAAGGGATCGAACCCGCAACCTCATGGTTCCTAGTCGGATTCGTTAACCACTGCGCCACGACGGGAACGTCAGTAAATATTTTTATTTATTTATTTTTTGTCTTTTTGCCATTTCTTGGGCCGCTCCTGCGGCATATGGAGGTTCCCAGGCTAGGTGTCTAATCGGAGCCGTAGCCCCCAGCCTACGCCACAGCAACAGCAGATTTGAACCGAGTCTGCAACCTACACCACAGCTCACGGCAACGCCGGATTCTTAACCCGTTGAGCAAGGCCAGGGATGGAACCCGCAACCTCATGGTTCCTAGTCCAATTCATTAACCACTGTGCCGTGATGGGAACTTTGGTAAACATTTTTATGTGTTAATCTTGCTTTTGAAGTTACTTTCTTTGAAGAGAAATGGAATTGCTGAGTCAATTTGTTTTCATTTTTAAGGCTTTTGATACGTATTGCCAAATTCTCTCCTGCAATGTTCATTAGCAATGAGTGAGAGTTTGTTCTCTTGCTTGCTTGCTTGCTTGCTTGCTTGCTTTTTAAAAATCATTTGTAATTTCTTTCTTTCTTCTTTTTTTTGTCTTTTTAGGGCCAACATCTGTGGCATATGGAGGATCCCAGGCTAGGGGTCGAATTGGAGCTGTAGCTGCTGGCCTATACCACAGTCACAGCAATGCTAGATCTGAGCCATGTCTGCAACCTACACCACAGCTTATGGCAATGCCAGATCCTTAATGCACTGAGCCAGGCCAGGGATCAAACCTGCATCCTCATGGATACTAGTTGGGTTTGTTACCACTGAGCCACAGCAGGAACTCCTCTCTTGCCCTCTTGTCAGTAGGGATTATTCTAATTTTTCTACATTCAATTTTATAGATAAAAATTATATCTTCATTTTTTTTTTTTTGCCATTTCTTGGGCCACTCCCTCGGCATATGGAGGTTCCCAGGCTAGGGGTTGAATCGGAGCTGTAGCCACTGGCCTATGCCAGCATCTGCGACCTACACCACAGCTCATGGCAACGCCGGATCATTAACCCACTGAGCAAGGGCAGGGATCGAACCCGCAACCTCATGGTCCCTAGTCGGATTCGTTAACCACTGAGCCACGACGGGAACTCCTATATCTTCATTATTTGAGTATGAAGAAGACTGAACATTTGTATATGTTTTTAGCCCTTATATTTCTTTTTCTTCTCTGTGTATGTGAAATGCCTGTGAATTTCTTGTCTGCTTCTTTTTGGGAAATATTCACTTCCTTGTAAACTATCAATTTGTAAGAGATCTTGGCTAGAAAAGCTGTTGATTGACTTTATTAAGATTTTTTCTCCCAAGAGCTAAAGTTTCAACAACTTTGTTAATTAATTTAATACCCTGAGATTGGTCAGTCAAGCTTTATCCATGACATCTCCAAGAGAGAAACTACTAATCAGTTGATATTTAAGGTATTTTAATATCCAAGATATATTACTTATAGACACATCAGAGAAGTCCCCCCCTTCTGAGAATACCAGATACTTGCTGGGGAGTTGATTTATTATTTGGAGTTGGTTTTGTGGGTGGAATATACCTCATTCATTCTGATTAGATATTTATTGTGAATCCTGTTTGGTGCTGTACCTGTGATACCTTTTTTTCTCCTTTTATTGAAATATAGTTAATTTACAGTGTTGCGATTCTAGAACTGAGTTTGTAATGCTTAGTACACAAATGACTTGAAAGATGGGATCCTTAGACTGAAACTGTTGCCCAGAATGAATGATGAACGCTTCAGCACTTCTCTTTGAAGGGTATCACCAGAGCTTCCCCCACCCAGGGCCAATCGTTGTTGCTCTCCTGCGTGTATCCCTTCTGAAAGCGTGTTTTGGAGGACTCCTTCATCTGTGCAGCATTTTGAGGCTTGAGCACCAAGCATATCTTTTTGTGAAACCTGGAACTGAAGGAAGTGCACTTTAGAGTGCCGTTTGAAACTTTACTCATACCTTCAAACACATTTTGGAATTTGAAACATCTGTAGAAATTCCTGTTTCACTGACGGAGTTCCCAAGTCAGTGCATCTCTCCTTTCAGTTTATTTGCTACCCCTAGAGCAAAGCCCCCCAGATGTCTACGGAGACAGTGCTGATGGCAGAAGAGCCTTGCTGAAAAACCATTAGGTGACTCATACCTCACATGTATGGCAAGGCTTGACAGATGGTTTTTTAAATAGTTTGCTCTGTTACACTAAGGAGGTTTCTGAAGTTCTGTTCAGGGAATCTAAAAATTCACATTTTACCTAATAGGTGATGAGAAGGCTGCTCATCTTACCTGTCTGGATTTCTTCTTACTCAAAGTTTAATGAAATATTCTGTATTACCTAATCTGTTATTCACAAGTGAGAAGAGACTATAGGGAAGTATGTAAAAGCTGTATAAATCAGCAGAGCAAAAAATCAAGTTTTTACCCATGTTATTTATAAATACTGCAATGATATTTATGTAGGCATGATAAATGCATTTTTTTGATGATTTAATGTGATGCATGCTTAGAATTAAATTTTTATTTTAATATTTCTATGTGGCTATGACTTTTTCTAGCTAACCTAAGTGGTTTTATTGTGTTTCTCTGACCAGTCTGTGATTAGAAATTTTAGTAGTATTTTCAGAATCTTCCCAAGGCAAATCAAAACAAAGTCTGTGTTACAAACTTGTTTCTTCTTTTCATTTTTTTTTTCTTTCATTTTCTGGCTGTATCTGTGGCATATGGAAGTTCTGGGCCAGAGATTGAATCCAAGCCACAGCAGCAACTTATGTCACAGCTGCAGCAGTGCTGGACCTTTTAACCCACTGTGTTGGTTTGGGGACTGAACCTGCACCTCTGCAGCAACCTGAGCCGCTGAGGTTGAATTCTTAACCCACTGCACCACGGAGCGGACTCCAAGCTTGTTTCTTCCTTCCTTAACATTTCTTTCCATCCCTTCAACTCCTCTGCCCCCCAGTTCCAGGTCTGTTTATTTTTTGCCTTATGAGTAATGGTTATTATAAATTCAGCTCATTTATTTTTTGCCTTATGAGTAATTATTATTATAAATTCAGCTTGTTGTTAGGAGGTTCTCAGGCTGTCCTTCAGGTTTTGGGCCTTAGGAGAACTGTTCATTATTCCTGCCTCACTTTCTTATACCCAGCACTGAAGGAAGTTACAGGAGAATAGGAAACACCTATTTATAAAGTGTGGCGTTTGAGTAAAATTATAAATGCAAAATGATTGATGACAGAGACTTATAGAATCAGCTCAGCCTTGTCTTGATTTGGTTTCCTCTGGTTGTAGATGTCGCACATTTCGTACTATGTCTAGACTCCTTCCACCATGCTTTTCATGTCACTCTCTACTTCTGTTGCTACCATTTTAATCCACAACTTTAGCTCATATCTCTGTCACATGAGCTTTTTCTTTTCTTTCTTTCTTTTTCCTTTTCTTTTTTTTTTTTTTTTAGGGCCACACCTGCGGCATATGGAGGTTCCCAGGCTAGTGGTCTAATCGGAGCTGCTGTAGCTGGCCTACGCCGCAGCCACAGCCACACCAGATCCTTAACCCACTGAGCAAGGCCAGGGATTGAACCTGCAACCTCATGGTTCGTAGTTGTGCCATGACAGGAACTACCCCACATGAGCTTTTTCACTGGGCTTTCCCTGCCTCCACGGTCAAGCTCCTTCCATCTATAAATCCAATATGTAGCTGGTGGGTTCTCATGTCCCTACACCATTAGGAGTGGGGTCACTGCACTGCCCTCCTAGGATTCCTACTGCATTATGGTCCAAGTCTTCTTCAAGCTTCTTTACTGTGAGCTCCAGATTAATTTTCTAGTTTAACCACTTGCTGCTCCTTGACCCCTGATTTTGCCATGTTGACCTGACACACCTTCCAGTCAGTCCCTGAGCTGACATTTGCGCTTCCCACAACCCATCTCTGTGCAGAGAAATCCCACCTACCTTGGAAGTGGCACCATCTCCTCCAGTAATCCCTTCCAGAACCCTCCCGTTGGCATTCTGCAGCTCCTGTGTCACTCATCAGGAATTATTTTTATATGTGTAGGGCCTTATCTGTCTTGCCTGAGAATGGGAACCAGCTTATCCATTCCTGGTTCTCTGGCTCACTCGACCTGCCACTCCTGCGGTTTCAGTCTTTCATCCCCTTCTGTTTTTTTTCCTATTAATGTTCTCACTTCTCTTACTCTCCCTTTATCCAAATTCTCCTCCAGCTACAGCCATATCTCTCTTCTTGTCCCTATGAACTTGTTATTTAATGGAGGAGACTAACTTTATTTTTTTGGTCATGTCCATGGCACATGGAAGTGCCTGGGCCAGGGATCAAACCTTAGCCACAGCAGTGAGAACAGCAGGTCCTTAACCACTAGGCCACGAGGGAACTCCCATGAGACTAACTTAATTGATGTTCCTGATAAAAACAAGCTCATTGGAGAAAAATATAAATAATACAGAATTTGAGGAGGGTAAACATCATCCAAAATACCATCACCCAGAGGTAAATTGCCTTTGACTAAACATCCTGTCCCATTTCACAAACGCACACATGCGCTTACGCACAATTCACAGTTTTATATCAGTGGAATCACACTACACATGCTATTCTGAAACCTGCTTTAAAGAAAGAATTCAGCAGTGTGTTGGGAACATCTTTCTGAGTCAGTTCATGTCAGTCCTCATCATTTCTGTGGGTGACTGTAAAGGACTCCATTGAATCAAAAATGATTTAATCTACCACCTTCTGATGAGGACACCCATTCTTTCCTAGTTTTTTGTTTATATGCCTAACATGGTAGTTGTATTAATTAGGATTCTCCAGAGAAACACAACCAGAAGGAAACACACAGAGAGAGAAATTTGTTATAAAGGGTTGGCTAATTAATTATAGAGGCTGGGAAGTCCCAAGACCTGCAGTTGAAAGCCTGAGAACCTGGAGAGCCAATGGTGCAAGTTCCAGTCTGAATCCAAAAGTAGGAGACCTGTGTTCCAGCTTGAATCCCATGGGCTGTGAGAGCAGATTTTCTTTTGCTCTGCCTTTGGTTAAGGAATTGGAGGAGGCCTGCCCACATTAGGGAGGGCTGTCTGCTTACTCGTGTTGCTGATTCAAATGTCAATCTTACCTAGAAACATCCTCATAGACACCCAGAATAGTGTTTAAACAAACAGCTGGGTACCCAGTGGCCCAGTTAAGTTGGCGCATAAAATTAACCATCCCAGTAGTGAACATCTTTATATAGCTGTATTTAAATTCACCCCTCTCTCTCCATTTACTTACCTCACTGTCTCTCCCTATTATCCCTTTAGGATAAATTCTTGCATGTGAAATTGATGAGTCAAATGTGTGTATATGCCTGGTGATGTTATTGCCCGGTGGCCCATCAGAAGGATAAATTTGTGCCCCAGGAAAATTGTCACGGCTTTTCTACTGCCCTCACCTACACGGATATTGTCAGATCATCCTAACACTGCCAGTTTTATGGTTTAAAAAAATCTCTCTTTTTTTGCATTTCTTTCTTTCTTTTTTTTTTTTTTTTGTCTTTTTGCCATTTCTTTGGGCCGCTCCCGAGGCATATGGAGGTTCCCAGGCTAGGGGTCGAATCGGAGCTGTAGCCACCGGCCTACGCCAGAGCCACAGCAACGCGGGATACGAGCCGTGTCTGCAACCTACACCACAGCTCACGGCAACACTGGATCGTTAACCCACTGAGCAAGGGCAGGGACCGAACCCGCAACCTCATGGTTCCTAGTCGGATTCGTTAACCACTGCGCCACGACGGGAACTCCCCTGCATTTCTTTTAAGACTAAGGTTGGATTATCTTTTAAGTTGATGTTCATTGTGTATGTGTGTATATGTGTGTGTTCTTTCAATTAGACTATTGTTTATTGCACTCTTCTAAGGTTCCTGAATCCAAGTAATTCCAGTCCTATAATGGAGCTTATGATTTAGTGTGTGTGGAACTGCCTAATCAGATCCTTTGCCCACTTTACTGTTTAAGTGTTTTTTGTTTTTTGTCTTTTTGCCATTTCTTGGGCCACTCCTGCGGCATATGGAGGTTCCCAGGCTAGGGGTCGAATCGGAGCTGTAGCTGCCAGCCTACGCCAGAGCCATAGCAATGCAGAATCCGAGCCGCGTCTGCGACCTACACCACAGCTCATGACAACGCCAGAACCTTGACCCACTGAGCAAGGTCAGGGATCGAACCCACAACCTCATGGTTCCTAGTCGGATTTGTTAACCACTGCGCCACGACGGGAACTCCTGTTTTTTGTTTTTTGCTTTTTAGGGTCCAACCTGCGGCATACAGAGGTTCCCAAGCTAGGGGTTGAATCAGAGCTACAGCCTCTGGCCTACACCACAGCCACAACAGTGCCAGATCTGAGCTGTGTCTGAGACCTACACCATAGCTCATGGCAATGCCAGATCCTTAACCCACTGAGCGAGGCGAGGGATTGAACCCGCAACCTCATGGTTCCTAGTCTGATTCGTTTCCGATGCACCATGACAGGAAATCCCTATTTAAGTGTTTTGTCTTTATTCATTTGTGAGAACTTCTCAAAAATTATGCATGTTATCACATGTTTTATGTTAGCAGTTTTCCTTTAAAGTTTTTGGCTTTTATAATTGAGAAGAAAAGGGCTTCTCTACTCCTAAAATTATAAAAACATTAATCCATAGTTTTTTCTGCTATTTTTTTTTTCTTTTTAGGGCCTCACCTGTGGCATATGGAAGTCCCAGATCAGGGGTCAAATTGGAGCTGCAGGTGCCAGCCTACACCACAACCACAGCAACGCCAGATCCAAGCCTCATCTGTGATGTACATCGCAGGATCCTTAACCCACTGAGTGAGGCCAGGGTTCAAACCCATGTCCTCATAGATACTAGTAAGGTTTGTTACCACTGAGCCATGATAGGAATTCCTGCAGATTGTCTTTAAAATCTTTTTTTAGGAGTTCCCATCGTGGCGCAGTGGTTAACGAATCCGACTAGGAACCATGAGGTTGCGGGTTCGGTCCCTGCCCTTGCTCAGTGGGTTAACGATCCGGCGTTGCCGTGAGCTGTGGTGTAGGTTGCAGACGCAGCTCAGATCCCTCAGTGCTGTGGCTCTGGCGTAGGCCGGTGGCTACAGCTCTGATTCAACCCCTAGCCTGGGAACCTCCATATGCCGCGGGAGCGGCCCAAGAAATAGCAACAACAACAAAAACGACAAAAGACAAAAAAAAAAAAAAGAAAGAAAAAAATCTTTTTTTAAGTTAGAAAAATATTGTTCGGGATTATATTGAATACAAGATTGGTTGGAGAATCAATATAATGCTGATTCATTAATTCAGTATAATGCTGATTCATTAATTCTTTGAAAGAAATTTGTGAAATGCCTGCTGTACATTTTCTACTTATAAAACCCACACAAATCCTTGCCATTGAGGAAGCTTATTGTCTAGAGCTGTACTATCCAACATGGTAGCCATTGGCCACATGAAGTTAACATTTAAAAGTTGCTAGAGCTGCATGTTGAAGTGATGATATTTCAGATATATTGGGTAAAATAAAATATACAATTAAAATTTATTTCCCTTGCTGCTTTTTATGTATTTAATGTGGCTACTAGAAAATTTTAACTTACATATGTGGCTCACATTATATTTCAATTGGATCCTCTGATCTAGAATGTCTTTAGGGAAACGTGTATTAGTGAAAGGGCTAACTATGAACAAAAGAGATAAGTAATTGTGTTAAATAGCTAAAAGTGCTAAAGAAGAAAAAGAGAATATAAAGCTTTGTGTTTTATGTGAGAGGGTCAGGCCTCATTGAGGAACCTCTTGGGCAAAGTCCTAAAGGAAGGGAGGAAGCAAGGTGTGTGAATGTCTGGGGAAAGAGCATTACAGACAGAGGGAGCAGCAGGTGCAAAGTCCTGAGTTAAGCACACTTGGATGTTTTCAGAGAACAGGAGGAGGAGAGGCCATTGTGGATCAAGCAATACAGAGAAGAGTAGGAGACAAGGTCTGAGAGGTCTGGACTTGAGAGATCCAGGCTGGCAAGTTAATGCTGGAGTTAGCAGCACTTGAAAGTATTTGAAGCCGTGAGATTTCATGATACATCTAGAGAACAAGGATAGATGGACAGGAAGCCTGACGGCTGAGTCCTAGGACTGCTGATGTTCTGGGGGGAGGGTGGGAGGGGAGATGAGAAGGAGTGGCTAGAAGGTGGGAAGAAAACTAGGGGCGTGTGTGTGTGTGTGTTTCTGAAAGCTAAGCCAAGTCAAGTAGAGAGGATCCACTTCCTCAAATGCTGCTAATGGGTCAAGTTGGTTGAGGACTGAGAATTGACTTGGAGTTTGGCAACGTGGAGATCACCTTGATGAGAGCAGTCATACCAGAGTGATAACGTGAAAGCCCGATTGGAGTGGATTCACAAGAGAAGAGAGAAATCAGTCATAGGGGAGTTCCCGTCATGGCTCAGTGCTTAACGAACCCGACTGGCATCCGTGAGGATGCGGGTTCGATCCCTGGCCTTGCTCAGTGGGTTAAGGATCTGGCGTTGCTGTGAGCTGTGGTGTAGGTCGCAGACGTGGCTCAGATCCCACGTTGATGTGGCTGCTGCTGTGGCTGTGGCATAGGCCAGCAGCTGTAGCTCTGATTGGACCCCTAGCCTGGGAACCTCCATATGCTACAGGTGCAGCCCTAAAAAAACAAAAAGAAGAAAGAAAGAGAGAAAAGAGAGAAAGAAAGAAATCAGTCATAGGTATAGACAGCTCCTTTAAAGAGATGTCCTACCTAACAGCAAGAGTTATCTTCCTGTTTAAGCTCCTATTCACATTTGTTCCTCAGCAATTTTCTTCATAGAGGATCTGTCCATTTCTTATTAAATTTTTTCCTATTTATATTGTACTTTTTAAAAATTGTTATTTTAAATGGCATCATATATCATATTTTCTGACTGATTTTTGTTGGTGTATTCATTTTAGTGTTAATTTTGTAGGTGGTCACTGTATTGGTTGTTAGGACTGTGGTAACAAAGTGCCACAGGTGGGGCGCCTTATACAACAGAAATGTATCATCTCACAGTTCCGAAGGCTACAAGTCCAAACTCAAGGTGTCAGCATAATTGCTTCCTTCTGAGAGTTGTGAAGGAAATCTTTCCCATGCTTCTGTGCTAGCTTCTGGTAGTGTGCTGGCAGTCTTTGGTATGCCTGGCTTATAGGTACATCACCCTTGTCTGCCTTCATCATCACAGACACCGTGTGTGTGTGTGTGTCCAGATTTCCTCTTTTGATTAGGATGCCAGTCATGTTGGGTCAGGTCCCATTCTAATGACCTTCCTTATCTTAGTGTGACTACATCTGCAAAGACCCTGTTTCCAAATAAGGTCACATCCCAAGGAGCTCAGAATGTCTTCGAACTTAAAACACATCTTTTTCCAGGGACGCAATTCTACCCTTAAGGTACTCTTTGAAGGTCCCTAATTATTTCAAGTAGTTACTTGACTTTCTTGGGTCTTTGAGGTATCCAGTATGTCAGTGACAATAGTGATAGGTGATTTTCCTCATTTGTAAAATCTATAATTTGAATTTTGCTCTCTTGTCTAGTTTTATTTTACTCTAATGTCCTTGGGAGACCTGACTCCTCTCTCATTATTTCTGCTTCTCTGGGTCTTTCCCACCTGCCAAAACTATCCTGCCTGGGCCACTGATCATCCCCATGGGTTGTGGTAAGCTGATGTTGTGGTTCCTGCTGGTCGAGCTTCTAACTGAACCTGAAATATCATCTTATCTTACAAGTAGGGAATTAGATTAAAGGATGAGAGAAAAAGTCATGAAATTTAGAGTAAAGTGTCAGTTGAATGAACAGCGAGCAATGGGTCCCTACAATGAATTTTTTTTTTTTTTTTTTTGCTATTTCTTGGGCCACTCCCATGGTACATGGAGGTTCCCAGGCTAGGGGTCAAATCAGAGCTGTAGCTGCTGGCCTACACCACAGCCACAGCAACGCCAGATCCAAGCCATGTCTGCAACCTACACCACAGCTCACGGCAACACTGGAGCCTTAACCCACTGAGCAAGCCAGGGATCGAACCTGAAACCTCATGGTTCCTAGTCAAATTCGTTAACCACTGCGCCATGATGGGAACTCCATACAATGATTGTCTTTTGATTTATCAGTAAGCCTTCAGTAACTTCCCAGAGCCTTAATTTTTTTTTTTTTTTCTGTACCCACATTATGCAGAAGTTCCCGGGCCATGGATTAAACCTGTGATACAGCGGTAACCAGACCCACTGCAGTGACAAATCCTTAACCCACTGAGCCACCAGGGAACTCCCCCAGAGCCTTTAAAAATTATTATGAACAATTTTAAAAGGAAAAAAAAATAGAGAAAATAGTGTAAAGAACCATAATGTACCTATAACCGAAATTCAATAATTACTAACTAATGGCCGATTTTATTTTATCTCCATCTCCAACCACTCCCTTCCCTCACATTATTCTGAAGTAAGTACCAAGAATTGAATTATCTGGGAGTAACTCAGTGTGTAGCTCTAAAAGATAAGAACTTATTAAAAATAACCACACTAGGAGTTCCCATTGTGGCTCAGTTGTAATGAACCTGACTGATGTCCATGAGGATAAGGTTCACTCTCTGGCCTCAATCAGTGGATTAAGGATCTGCTATTGCTGTAAGCTGTGGTGTAGGTCGCAGATGAGGCTTGGATCTGGAATTGTGGCTGTGGGGTTGCATAGCACAACAGCAGCTCCAGTTCAGCCCCTAGCCTGAGAACTTTCATGTGCCTCAGTTTCGGCCCTTAAAAAAAAAAAAGGCAAAATAAACCAAAAAACCCCACACTACTGTTATCACACTAAAAAATAACAATTCTTTAATATCAAATATTATGAGTGTTCAGATTTCCAGTTGTCTAAAATACAAGATTTTTTAATGGTTTTTTGGAGTAAAGATCCAAGTAAGGTTTACATAGCAGATTGGTCAGTGTGACTGAGGCTCTTTTTATTGTTACCTGCTGGTTCATTCTCTCTCTTTCCTTGTAAACTGTATTTTGATGAAACCATGTTCTTTGTTCCGCAGAGCTTTATACCATTTGGATTTTGCTGATTGTTTCTTTGTGGTGTCATTTGACATATTTTTCTGTCTCCAGCATTTCTTGTAAATTGGCAGTTGGGTCTTGAAGCATAGTCATGTTCTGGTTCAGTTTCTTTGACAAGGCTACTTCACAGGTGGTGGTGGTGTCGTCTTTTATCAGGAGGCACATCCCGGCTGGTGTTTCTCTTTTTCAGTAGCCATTGATGCTTACTGTCTAGATTCATTAATCCACTGAATCCTGCTAAATGGATGTACTGATTGCATTATATCTTCTTTATTTATTAGCTGAAATATAAAGAGGAACTACCTCATTTACTATTTGGTACAATTTGTGATAGGGCAGGCAGGATAAATCTTAATTCTTTCCTTATCAGTTAGTTTTTATAGGACTTTTCTTAAAGTACAACTAGTATAATCTAAGAGAGTCCATTACACAGGGCACAGTGCCTATTGGAGTAACTTCTTGGAATACCTTTCTTTCAAGTAAAGGTACAGAGGTTAGCACAAGATCCTATAGGTAATGGATTAGCTAAGAGGTTGGGTGATTCCACCTCCTGTTTTTTCTGAATGAGGAATAACCGCTGCAGCCCTTCCTTCTCCCTTTCATCTCCATGCACATGAATATAAATGCACACGTGTATATGTACCTATTTATCACTTCAAGTTCCAGAAGAGCCCCATATGGTCAAACCTTAGATAACTGTGGTTCAGCCCAGAGTTAGTGAACCCACTGTAGGCACCTGATGGGTGAAGGAGCCCCTCGAAGGAGCAGGAAGGGCTGGTTATTGGGGTCACTGTGCTTCTCAGGCCTTCCTTTGTCTTTGGCAATAGCTCTGTTTCACAGTAGACCTCCAAAAATTCACTGGGTCCTTTGGTGTCAGCCCCTTTCAGGATAGCCTATGCCAGGAGTGTGAACACACCACACCGCCTGGGGATTCTGGCAGAAAACCTCAAGGTGATGGGTGCTCACACGCTTGGCTCCAGGTTAGGAAGTCAGGGGGGATCTCGCTGCCACCATCCCAGCACCTCACCAGGTCTCCTCATTCTCAGCATCTCTTTGGCTGTGAGTGGCTTCCTCTGCAAGGCAAGGCAAATCATGTTATTTCACGCTGTCTCCCCGCCCCTGAAAATCACTCCCCTGCTCCCGCGTCTGCTGATTGCTCAGGCCAACTTGCTGTGTCTCTGCCTTGGCTGAGGCTCTGGGCCCCCAGGTACCTGGGTCACACCTAGCCAGGAAAAACCCCAGAGGAAGAGAGGTCATTGCCTGCTTCCTGACCTCTCGTCTGTCCTCATAGTCACTGGCCTTGCTCTGTGCTGTCATTGTGCACTGCTCATACTTTCATTGTGTTTTATAGAGATTAAGTCAGACATTATTAGATTTTTTTTTCCTGACTTGGCATCCCAAGTTTTGAATTCAGGCATACGTTTCTTGCTCCCTTGCCTTGGTTTTTCATCTTTATGTAATCACTGCTGTAAGTCTAGAAAATTTATTAAAAAGCATATGCTTGTTACATCTTTAAAATTTTTCTTCAATTTTGGTTTAAAAGCTTGGTTTTTCTTTTAAAATCACATCTTTATTCCTTTATTTCTTTTAAAATCTAATTTTTAACTCTAGTCCTTGTAGAGTAACCTAATTTTAACTCTCATTAGAGAATTTCTGTGTATCAAAAAGAAAATCATGGACATGGAGAACAGACCTGTGGTTGCCGAGGGGGAGGGAGTGGGAGAGGCTGGGAATTTGGGGTTAATAGATGCAAACTATTGCCTTTGGAATGGATAAGCAATGAGATCCTGCTCTATAGCAATGGGAACTATATCTAGTCACTTATAATGGAGCATGATAATGTGAGAAAAAAGAATGTATACATGTATGTGTAACTGGGTCACCATGCCGTACAGTAGAAAATTGACAGAACACTGTAAACCAGCTATAATGGAAAAAATAAAGATCATTATTATAAAACAAGAATTTCTGTATATCTGATGTATAGAGTTTATTAATCAATTATAGTAATGTTATTTTGTAAAGTAACATTTCATGTTACCAACACAAATGGTTTTTAAAAATTTTGTTTTCTAAGCAACTGCTAATCCAGTGAATGGTGAGACTCCAGACTTGAAAACTGACAACTTGCAATGCCACGAATGAAGGGGGTGCAGGGAGTAATGTTGAGCTGTCAGACTTCTCCAGGTAGCCCCCACTGCAATACCTGACAACTCACCCAGCTTCCTTTTAGCTTTTCCCTTTACGTCTCTAAAGCTGTCATTAGCTCGAGGTAGAGAAAAAAAATGTTCAGAATGTGCAGTGGCCCACAAATAGATGTCATTAGTGTTCATGAAGACATTTGCATCTGAGGAACTCTAATATCAATCATTTGTAGAATTTTTCTCTTATTTTTTAATCTGAGAAACTGCCCACTCTATTGTTACATTGAATATATAGTCTAGAAACAAACCTAACTCATTAATTTTATTTTGGTTTGAAATGGTTTGTGCTTCTACTCTGCCTCCTTTACAGCCTACACCGAAGAGAGAGAGTTTAACCTGCATTCTCGACCTGATGGGAATTTTTGTACTTTTAGTCAACTGTAAGAGTCTATGTTAAATTAGAAATTTGTCCCATTTATCAGTTGTCAGAAGGCAGCAATCCCAAGACTCTATGGAAATGTGAATAGCTTTGAGGAAACACAACTTATTTAGTCAACAAGCCCTAGGATCCCAAACCTAAGATCTGGTCTTTTCCTACTTAAGCAAAAATAGGAAAAAGTCAGGGCACGTATGGCTCCCATTCCGTGACTGTTTTTAAATTAAAAGTTGCTTTACTCTTAAATTCTGTTTGTAAAGCTGGGAGCTGAAAAGAAAGCAATCTAAAACGTGTTTATTTCAGCTGAATGTGTAGCATCTGTACTGGCATGCATATGATTTGAACATGTAGAGTTGAATCAGCACCCTTGTTTCTGGTTAGTTGCCAGAAATAAAGACATCAAAGGAAATAGTAAACTGGGCAATGAATCAATGCTGCCTGGGTTTTCCACTTAGTAGTTATTGTAGATCTCTCCACTGCTTTCTAAATGAAACTGCCCCTCCCACAGCCCCTTGTGAGGAAGGGTCACCCTAAATAGACCATTTGTTCCTTCCTGTTACCTTTACTTTGTGCATGTGTAGAACTGTTGCTGTAGGACGGGTTCCCAGATGTGGAAATGCTCAAAGGGAGTGAATGTTAATAAGTTCAACAGCTACTGCCAAGTTGTCCTCTAGAAAGGGTGCACCCATGTGCACTTCCGCCAACACTGAGTTGTCATGAATACTGGGGGGTTGTTTGTTGGGAACCAGACAAGCATGAAGTTTTTGCCAGTCGTCTTCTGGTCAGAAGTTGATTCTTGGAATGGTTATGAGCTGTTTTAGACAATGTAAGAAGATTTAAGATATCCTTAGGAGAGAACATTTTCTCAGGATATTTAGAATATGTTTTCATGCATACTTTAAAAATGAAAGTATAATTATATTAAGGAAGCTTTTAAAACAAAACATAACCCATTCTTTTAAAAAAAAAAATTGGGGGAGTTCCCGTCGTGGCGCAGTGGTTAACGAATCCGACTAGGAACCATGAGGTTGCGGGTTCCGTCCCTGCCCTTGCTCAGTGGGTTAACGATCCGGCGTTGCCGTGAGCTGTGGTGTAGGTTGCAGACGCAGCTCGGATCCCGTGTTGCTGTGGCTCTGGCGTAGGCCGGTGGCTACAGCTCCGATTCAACCCCTAGCCTGGGAACCTCCATATGCCGAGGGAGCGGCCCAAGAAATAGCAACAACAACAACAAAAAAGACAAAAGACAAAAAAAAAAATTTTGGCCACACCCATGGCATTGGAAATTCCTGGGCCAGGGATTGAATCTGCACCACAGCAATGACAATGCCAGATCCTTAAGCTGCTGCACCATGAAATAATTCCACATAATCCATTCTTAATAGATTTTCATTTTTGAAAATTACTGTATACATGTATATATTTTACCAGTTATAACTGTTGTGTGTACATTTTCATATTTTACTTTTTTCAGAGAACTGTCCCATGAGCTATTCCCTGTTTCTGTATGTCTTTCATAATGGTCGTATAAAAGCTGTGTAATATTACATTTTGTCATTGTACCATGATTTGTTAATTCAGCTCTTAATACTGAATATTTAATGTGTAACCAAATACGTAAACTACATACTCTTAATTGGCTTGTTCTGGTTATGAGAGTAATACATTTCATTATAGAAAAATTGGAAAAACACAAAAATTAGGAAGATATGTAATGCTCACAGAGTTAGAACTGTGTGTATATTTTCTTCTTATTCTTTCCTAATATTTTATTTTTTCTTTTTCAGTTTGAGTTTGTTTTTTGTTTTTTTTTTCAGCTGCTCCCATGGCATGCAGAAGTTTCTGGGCCAGGACTCTAACCCAAGCCACAGCAGTGATAACACGGAATCTATAACTGCTAGGCCAGTAGGGCACTACCTGCAATTTGTAAATATACTATTTGTGTAAAACATATTCATTTTTACATGTTTCTAAACCCTTTTAAAATATCATTTCCCCTTTAAAAAAGTGAACTTTTTTTTCCTGACTATAAAAGTAATTCAAAATCATAGAAAATTGGGAAACAATCCCAAAGATTTTTTTTTAAGATTTTAATTTTTTCCATTATAGTTGATTTATAGTGTTGTGTCAATTTCTACTGTACAGCAGAGTAACCCAGTCATACATATATATATTCTTTTTCTCATATTATCGTCCATCATGTTCCATCACAAGTGACTGGATGTAGTTTCCTGTGCTCTTAATGATCTCATTGCTCTTAACCCCAGACTCCTAGTCCATCCACTCCCTCCTCCTCCTCCTTGGCAACTACAAGTCTGTTCTTCAGTCCATGAGTTTCTCTTCTGTGGAAAGGTTCATTTGTGCCACATATTAGGTCCCCAGTATGAGTGATGTCATATGGTATTTTTCTTTCTCTTTCTGACTCACTTCACTTAGTATGAGAGTCCCTAGTTCCATCCATGTTGCTGCAAATGGCATTATTTTGCTCTCTTTTATGGCTCAGTAATATTTTGTTGTGTATATATATATATCACATCTTCTTAATCCATTCATCTCTTGATGGATATTTAGGTTGTTTCTATGTCTTGGCTATTGTGAATAGTGCTGCAGTGAACATATGGGTGCATGTATCTTTTTCAAAGAAAGTATTGTCTGGTTATATGCCCAAGAGTGGAATTTCTGGGTCATATGTAGTTCTATATTTAGTTTTCTGATGTATTTCCATACTGTTTTGGGTAGTAGTTGTACCAGTTTACAGTCCCACCAACAGTGTAGGAGGGTTCCCTTTTTTCCACACCCTCTGCAGCATTTGTTATTTGTTGACTTTTTTTTTTTTTTGAGACACAATTCACAGCATTTTATTCAAGTTAATCCATTTCATTTTATAATCTGCCATGTTATCCTTGGCACCGTTAGTAGCTCCTTAATCACAAAGGAAACAGAGGGAAAGACTGGAATTAATTTGTAGAAGCTGATATCCACCAAAACTAATTCATAGTCCATCATCTTTCATGGTTGTACTTTTTTTTTACTTGGGGCCTCTTTGGGGGGGGGAGGGGGTGTTTTTCATAAATGTTTGCTTAAAACAAATAACATGACCTACTGCATATGGAAGGAAAATAAGGTCTAGTCATTAGCAAACAAGCAGGTTGTCCTCCAGGAAAGGAGCTCTAAAAGCTCCTAGAGGTCATAATGACCCTCCTGCCCCAACCAGTCAGTAGTAATGAGTTATAACCAGGTGAGAGGAGTAGAACTAGCTGAATAAGCTATGGGCTAGCATCTCTAGCACAGGAGTGGCTCAGTGAGTCTGAGCTGGAGAAAGACATCTACAGAGTCTGGAGAAAGTGACCAGGAATAGGAAAGTGTGAAAAAGATAACAGGTTCCCCACCAGAGGACCCACAGAAAAGTGGTGGCATCAGTCAAGGGCAGTCCTGTGCCTTTCTCTGAGACAAGGGCATGCTGAATGGATTCTACTGTTTCCACATAAAAATTGGAATGATACTAAACAAGTGCAAAGTGAAATCAGTTTCCCTCCTCTGATCAGTAAACACTGACTGAACATCTGTGTTGTGCAAGGTGACAGGACAGGTGGTAGAGGAAAAGGGAAGCTGCCCAAGATGTGGTCCTGACTTGAAGGTGGCCATCAGACCCTGCATACTACATACACAGTAGTGTGTGTGTGTGTGTGTGTGTGTGTGGCGGTGGGGGTGGGGAGTGGGTGTGTGTGGAGGGAAGCATCCCTTCTGGCTGGCAGAAGCAGAGAAGGCATGCTCCAATCCTCTCCTCTTGGTTCCCAGCATGTCCTCTGTGTCACTGCTCTGCCTCACCCATGCCAGCCGCTTGCTTGTCCTTCTTATCTTTCTCTGTAGTGTGAAAAATGGAAGGCTGAGAGAGGATCCTGCCTCACAGGTGTCTGATGAATGTGGGTGGAATTGATGTGTTGTGGAAGTGCCACTCTACCTTGATCCAGTGGGTGGAAACAAATTGGGGGAAAGGAGGGCTGCTAAGATGGTGGTGGTAAAGGTCAGGTGTTTGAATCAGAAGGTGGGAGTAAAGGTATCCCAAGAAGCAAACTTAGTACATGGCTTAGACCAGGTGATAGGGAGAGAAATAACCCAGCCAAGGACTGCAAGGAGGTACTGGAAACCCTCTTGCCAAATAGGTTAATCTGCAGAATTGGAAAGCTAGAATCTTTTCCTGCTATCTACTCAATGAATAAACTAGAGGGTCGTAATTTTCCAGAAAGTACAAAGAGCAAGTAAACACAGTACTCCTTAAAAAAGGTGAGGGAGGGAGTTCCCATTGTGGCTCGGTGGTAACGAACCCAGCTAGTATCCGTGAGGATGTGCGTTCGATCTGGGCCTTGCTCAATGGGTTAAGGATCCATTGCTGCCTGTGAGCTGTGGTGTAGGTCACACGTGAGATGGAGCTCAGATCTGGCATTGCCATAGCTGTGGTGTAGGCTGGTACCTATAGCTCTGATTCAACCCCTAGCTTGGGAACTTTCATATGCTGAGAGTGTGGACATTAAAAAAAAAGGTGAGGCTGAATGTTAAAGTGTAGAGAAAGCTTTTGGAATATCTTCTTGTTTTCCCTTAGGAACTTTATATGCTATATTTTCTCCTTTTAAATGAAAGTATAGTTGAAATACAATATAATATTAGTTTAAGGTGTGCAAAACAGTGATTCAGTTTTTTGGGGTTATCTTCTTTGTTTTTGGCATCTTGGTCTGTAAGTAATCAAGTAATAGATGCCATCCCAAAGAGCAATGTCTGTAGGAACCAGAGTAGTTGAGTGCAACTATTTGTGATGCCTTTAGACTTGCACAATACCATGGCATACGAGGTCTCTACCTCATGAATCAGCCAGGCAACCCAATACCGTGTAATAGCCAAAGGAGACGGTGATAGCGGTGACCCAAAACAGACTGCTCCTTGGAAGTAAGTCTCATCTCTAGTTGCCTTCCCCATCGCTGTAGCTCATCCCAGGGAATTCCGGGCAGGCCACCGCTGGGCCTGCTGGATGAAAGCAAGCCTGGAGCTGTTGACTTGTTAGTGACGGCAGTTCTGACAGGTGTGAGGTGGTACCTCATAGTAGTTTTGATTTTCATTTCTCTAATAATCAGTGATGTTGAGCATTTTTTCATGTGCTTGTTGGCCATCTGTCTGTCTTTGGAGAAATGTCTATTCAGGTCTCCTGCCCATTTTTCAATTGGGTTGTTGTATTTTTTTGCTGTTGACTTGTATAAATTGTTTGCATATTTTATTTATTTATTTATTTATTTATTTTTTAATTTTTGTCTGCCTTTTCAAGGGCCGCTCCCTCGGCATATGGAGATTCCCAGGCTGGGAGTCTAATCAGAGCTATAGCCACTGGCCCACGCCAGAGCCAAAGCAACTCGGGGTCCAAGCCATATCTACAACCTACACCACAGCTCACGGCAGCGCTGGATCCTTAACCCACTGAGCAAGGGCAGGGATCGAACCCGCAACCTCATGGTTCCTAGTTGGATTCGTTAACCACTGAGCCACGACGGGGACTCCATTTGTTTGTATATTTTAAGAGATTAATCTCTTGTCAGTTAAATTGTTTGAAACTATTTCCTCTCATTCCATAGGTTGTCTTCCCCCCCCACCAATGGTTTCCTTTGCTGTGTGAAAGCTTGTCAGTTTGACTAGGTCTCATTGGTTTATTTTTGTTTTTATTTCTGTTGCCTTGGGAGACTGACCTAAGAAAACATTTGTACGGTTGATGTCAGAGAATGTTTTGCCTATGTTCTCTTCTAGGAGTTTGATGGTGTCTTGTCTTACATTTAAGTTTTTAAGCCATTTTGAGTTTATTTTTGTGCATGGTATGAGGGTGTGTACCAGTTTCATTGATTTATGTGCAGATGTCCAGTTTTCCCAGCACAACTTGCTGAAAAGACTGTTTTTTCCCATTTTATATTCTTGCCTCCTTTGTTGAAGATTAATTGCCATAGGTGTCTGGATTTATTTCTGGGTTCTCTGTTCTGTTCCACTGGTCTATATGTCTGTTTTTGTTTTGTTTTGTTTTGTTTTGTCTTTTTGGTACTTCTTGGGCCGCTCCCGCGGCATATGGAGGTTCCCAGGCTAGGGGTCGAATCAGAGCCGTAGCCACCGGCCTACACCAGAGCCACAGCAACTCGGGATCCAAGCTGCATCTGCAACCTACACCACAGCTCACGGCAATGCCGGATCGTTAACCCACTGAGCAAGGGCAGGGATCGAACCCGCAACCTCATGGTTCCTAGTCGGATTCATTAACCACAGCACCACGACGGGAACTCCTATATGTCTGTTTTGGTACCAGTACCACACTATCCTGATTACTGTAGCTTGGTAATATTGGCTGAAGTCTGGGAGAGTTATGCCTCCTGCTTGGTTTTTTGTGGGTCTTTTGTGGTTCCATATAAATTTTTGGATTGTTTGTTCTAGTTCTTTGAAAAATGTCATGGGTAATTTGATAGGTATTGCATTGAATCTGTAGATTGCTTTGGATAGCATGGCCATTTTTACAATATTCTCCCAAACCAGGGGTATTGAATATCTTTCCATTTCTTTGAATCCTCATTTAATTTCCTTGATGAATGTTTTATAGTTCTCAGCATATAAGTCTTTCACCTCCTTGGT
Source organism: Phacochoerus africanus (assembly GCF_016906955.1). Lineage (NCBI taxonomy): Eukaryota > Metazoa > Chordata > Mammalia > Artiodactyla > Suidae > Phacochoerus > Phacochoerus africanus. The sequence goes on from NC_062545.1 coordinate 57,422,387, forward strand.
CAGGTGTATTCCTAGGTGTTTAATTTTGGGGGATGTGATTTTAAAAGGTATTGTACTTTTATATTCCTTTTCTAATAATAAATGGCTTTTATTATGTTAAGGTATGTTCCCTCTACACCCACTTTGGTAAGAGTTTTTATCATGAATGGATGTTGGACTTTATCAAGTGCTATTTCTGCATCTTTTGAGATAATCGTGGTTTTTGACTTTTCTTTGTTAATGTGGTATATGACTTTGATTGATTTGCATATGTTGAACCATCTTTGTGAACCTGGGATGAATCCCACTTGGTCATGGTATATGATCTTTTTTAAAAAATTTTTTTATTACTCAATGAATTTATTACATTTATAGTTGTACAATGATCATCACAATCTAATTTTATAGGATTTCCAGCCCACAACCCAGCACATCCCCCCATCCCCCAAAGTGTCTCCTTTGGAAACCCTAAGTTCTTCAAAGTCTGTGAGTCAGTATCTGTTTTGCAAAGAAGTTCATTCTGTCCTTTTTTCAGATTCCACATGTCAGTGAAAGCATTTGATGTTGGTGTCTCATTGTCTGACTGACTTCACTTAGCATGATAATTTCTAGGCCCATCCATGTTGCTAAGAATGTCGGTATTTCATTCCTTTTAATGGCTGAGTAATATTCCACTATGTATACATACCACATCTTCTTGATCCACTCCTCTGTCGGTGGACATTTTGGTTGTTTCCATGTTTTGGCTGTTGCAAACAGTGCTGCAATGAACATCGGAGTACGTGTGTCTTTGCGGGTCATGATTTTCTCTGGATAGATGCCCAGGAGTGGGATTGCTGGATCAAATGGTAGTTCTATGTTTAGTTTTCTGAGGCATCACCATACTGCTTTCCACAGTGGTTGCACCAATTTACAATCCCACCAACAGTGTACTAGGGTTCCTTTTTCTCCACACCCTCTCCAGCACTTATTGTTTGTAGACTTTTGGATGATGGCCATTCTGGCTGGTGTCAGGTGGTACCTCATAGTGGTTTTGATGTGCATTTCTCTAATAATGAGTGATGTTGAACATCTTTTCATGTTTTTTGGCCATCTGTATGTCTTCTCTGGAGAACTGTCTGTTTAGATCTTCTCCCCATTTTTTGAGGGGTTGTTTGTTTTTTTGGTATGGAGCTGCAGAAGGTGTTTATATATTTTGGAGATTAATCCCTTATCAGTTGATTCATTTGCAAAGATTTTCTCCCATTCTGTGGGTTGTCTTTTCATTTTGTTTAGGGTTTCTTTTGCTGTGCAGAAACTTTTTAAGTTTTATTAGGTCCCATTTATTTTTGTTTTTGTTGTCATTACTCTAAGAGGTGGATCTGAGTAGATGTTGCTGTTGTTTATGTCAGAGAGTGTTTGGCCTGTGTTTTCCTCTAAGAGTTTTACAGTGTCTGGTCTTATATCTAGGTCTTTAATCGGTATATGGTCTTTATATGTTGTTGGGTTTGGTTGGCTAAAATTTTGTTGAGAATTTTTGCGTCTATATTCATCAAAGATATTGGTCTATAGTTTTCTTTTCTGGTAGTGTCTTTGTCTGGTTTTGGTATTAGGGTGATGGTGGCTTCATAGAATGTCTTTGGCAGTGTTCCTTCTTCTTCAGCCTCTTGGAAGAGTTTCAGAAGGATGGGTGTAAGTTCCTCTGTGTATGTTTGGTAGAATTCACCTGTGAACCCATCCAGTCCTGGACTATTGTTTGTAGAGAGTGTTTTTATTACATATTCAGTTTCATTTCTAGTGATTGGTCTTTTCAGTTGATCTGTTTCTTCTTATTTCAATTGATCTATTTCTCCTTGATTCAGTTTTGGTGGGCTGTATGTCTCTAGAAAGTTGTCCATTTCTTCTAGGTTGTCAAATTTGTTAGCATGTAATTGTTCATAATAATCTCTTATGGTTTTTTGTATTTCTGCAGTATCTGTTGAAATTTCTCCTTTTTCACTTCTTATTTTGTTTATTTGTGTTGTTTCTTTCTTCTTCTTGATGTGTCTTGCCAGAATTTTGTTAATTTTCTTTACCCTTTCAAAGAACCAGCTCTTGGTTTTATTGATTTTTTTTCTTATTTTTTTTGAATCTATATTTTATTGATTTCCTCTCTGATCTTTATGATTTCCTTTCTCCTGCTGACTTTAGATTTGGTTTGTTCTTCTTTTTCTAATTCTTTTAGGTGGTAGGTTAAGTTATCAATTTGATTTTTTTATAGTGATTTTTATTTTTTTCCATTATAGCTATTTTACATTGTTCTGTCAGTTTTCTGCTGTACAGCAAGGTGACCCAGTCACACATACATGTATACATTCTTTTTTCTCACATTATCATGCACTATCACAAGTGACCAGACATAGCTCCAAATGCTTTACAGCAGGATCCCATTGCTTATCCATTCTAAAGGCTAGTTTACATCTATTAACCCCACATTCCCACTCCCTCCTCCTTCCTCCTCCTCCCTCCTCCTCCCTCTTGGCAACCACAAGTCTGTTTTCCATGTCCATGAGTTTCTCTTCTGTGGAAAGGTTCATTTGTGCCCTATATTAGATTCCAGATATAAGTGATATCATATGGTGTTTGTCTTTCTCTTTCTGACTTACTTCACTCAGTATGAGAGTCTCTGGTTCCATCCATGTTGCTGCAAATGGCAATGGCTGAGAAGTATTCCATTGTGTATATATACCACATCTTCCTAATCCAATCATCTATCATGGAGATTTAGGTTGTTTGCATGTCTTGGCTATTGTGAATAGTGCTGCAGTGAACATGCGGGTGCATGTGTCTTTTTCAAGGAAAGTTTTGTCCAGTTACGTGCCCAAGAGTGGGATTGCTGTGTCATAAGGTAGTTCTATATTTAGTTTTCTAAGGTACCTCTATACTGTTTTCCATAGTGGTTGTACTAATTTACATTCCCACCGACAGTGCAGGAGGGTTACCTTTTCTCCACACCCTCTCCAGCATTTGTTATTTGTAGATTTATTAATGATGGCCATTCTGACTGGTGTGAGGTGTGGTACCTAAGTTTTCAATTTGAGATTTTTCTTCTTTTCTGAGGAAGGCCTGTATCGCTATGAACTTCCCTCTAAGCACTGCTTCTGTGGCATCCCATAGATTTTGAACAGTTGTGTTTTCATGATCATTTGTCTCAAGGTATTTTTTAAATTCCTGTTTGATTTCCTCATTGACCCATTGGTTTTTTAGTAGCATGTTGTTTAGTCTCCATATAGTCAGTTTTTTCTCATTTCTTTTCCTGTGGTTGATTTCCAGCTTCATGCCATTGTGGTCAGAAAAGATACTTGAAATAATTTCTATACTCTTAAATTTGTTGAGGTTAGTTTTGTGCCCCAGTATGTGGTCAAGCCTTGACAATGTTCCACGTACACTTGAAAAAAAATGTATATTCTGTTTTGTTTTAGATGTAATGTCCTGAAACTGTCAATTAAGTCTAACTTTTCTATTGAGTCATTTAGGATCTCTGTTGCCTTGTTGATTTTCTGTCTAGGAGATCTGTCCATTGATGTGAGTGGGGTGTTAAAATCTCCTACTATTATTGTATTCCCATCAGTTTCTCCTTTTATGTCTGTTAGTCTTTGTTGTATGTATTTGGGTGCTCCTCTATTAGGGCCATGTATATTGATGATTGTAATATCCTCTTCTTGAATGGATGATTTTATCATTAGATAGTGTCCTTCTTTTTCTTTATGGCCTTTGTTTTAAAGTCTATTTTGTCTGGTATGAGTATTGCAATTCCTGTTTTCCTGTCTCTTCCATTGGCATGAAGTATCTGTTCCATCCTCTCACTTTTGATTTGTGTCCTTTGCCCTAAGGTGAGCCCCTTGTAGCAGCATATTGTAGGGCTCTTGCTTTTTTATCCAGTCTGCCACTCTCTGTCTTTTGATTGGAGCATTCAGTCCATTGACATTTGAGGTAGTTATTGATATATATTTATTGCCATCTTAAACTTTGTTTTCCAGTTGGTTCTATGTTTCTCCTTTCCTTCCCCACGTTTTATGATTTTGAAATCCTTTTTTAACATCTTCGTGTTGTCCTTTTGCTGTTGCTTGTGTTTATCATCTCGTTTACAATAGTTCTTTTTTTTTTCCTTTTAGATCTGTCTACTGGTTTATTTAAGCGGTTGCTTTCTAATTGTGATTTCCTCCATCTATTTCTTCTCTTTATTTAGAGAAGTCCCTTCAGTATTTCTTTTAGAATGGTTTAGTATTGCTGTACTTTTAGTTTTTGTTGTTGGAGAAATTCTTTTTTAATTAATTACTCAGTGAGTTTTATTACATTTGTAATTGTACAATGATCATCACAACCCAATTTTATGGCATTTCCATCCCAAACCCCCAGGACATCCCCATACCCCCCAACGTATCTTATTTGGAAACCATACGTTTTTCAAAGTCTGTAAGTCAGTATCTGTTCTGCAAAGAAGTTCACTGTGTCCTTAAGAAATTTTTTATATCTCCTATTTTAAATGATATTCTTGCTGGGTAGAGTATTCTAGGATGCAAATTTTTCCCTTTTAGAACTTTGAATATATCTTGCCACTCTCTTATGGCCCATAGTGTTTCTGTAGAGAAATCAGCTGATAGCCTTATGGGGGTTCCCTTATAATTAAATTTTTTTTTTCTCTTGCTGCCTTTAGAATCCTCTCTTTAACTAACTTTTGCCATTTTTATTACAATATGTCTTTGTGTGGGCCTCTTTGGGTTCAACTTGTTTGGGGCCCTCTGTGCTTTCTGTATCTTGATATCCGGGTTTCCTTTAGATTTGGAACGTTTTCAGACATAATTTCTTCAAATATATTTTCAATCCCCTTTTCTTTTTCTTCTCCTCCTGAAACCACTATTATGTGTAGATTGGCCCATTTTGTATTATCCCATAGATCTCTTATATTGCTTTCATGTTTTTTCATTTGGTTTTCTGTCCGCTGTTCCGATTTGGTGATTTCCATTATTCTGTCCTCCAAGTCACTAATTTGTTCCTCTGCATTATTCATTCTGCTCTTTAGTGCCTTTAACTCAGTTTGCATCTCTGCAAATGAATTTTCTAATTTTTCGTGGCTCTTCCTTATAGATTCCTTTCTAAAGTAATCTGCATTACTGTTTATATCCGCTCTTAATTCCTTCATGTTCACCCTGAATTCATTCAGTATTTTCACTATCTCCTTTTTGAACTCAGTGTCTCTTAGACTGCAGAGGTCTGTTTCATTGTTTGCTGCTTCAGGTGAATTCTCTTGTTCTTTTAACTGGAAATGGTTCCTGAGCTTCTTCATTTTGCCTATATTTTTCTTATTCTGTGAGTTTAGGGAAACCAACTACTGTAGTCTCTGAGGGCTATTTCTATGCAAGAGCACCCCTTTGTATTTTATGGGGGTTTACTATTTATTTCTGGTGTGGGAGTTTGGATATTTGCTGTCTCTTTCCTCGTTGTGAGCAGGCTCTTGTCCCATTGATAGGGTGCTGTGTGTGTTTCCAGGGAGAAGGAAGCAATGGGCAGGGCTGGTGGTTATTGCCTTATTGCTGAACTCTTGACAGCAGCAAGGATCTGCAGGAAGGTGGTGCAGGCTACTCCTAGTTGCAGGGCCCTGGGAAGTAGTAATGAGCCTCAGGAAGATTTAGGCCATGCCTAGAATATTTGGCATGGTAGTGGCAGGGTATGTGTGTGAGTTCCCCGGGGAATGAGAGCAACAACGGGTGGTGTTTTGTTGTAATGCCCTCCTCTGTGGTGCTCTCTGAGGTGACTGGGGCTGCAAGTGGTGCCTATTCAGGGACCCCTAGTGGTGGTGGGCCATGCCCACCGCTGGAGTCAGAGGTAACTGCGGTGGTTTGCCCCTGCCACCTGTAGACCACAGAAGAAGCATCCTGTCCTGCTTAGCCGTGCAGGAGGTGCTGCACAGGCTGCTCCTAGTGGCCGGGTCCTAGGAAATGACAGTGATTAGGCATCTGTGGGTGCTACCAAGAGCGTTTGGCAGGGACAGCAGCAGGGCAGGTGTGTTCCCAGGGGAGTGAGAGTAACCAAGAGTGGTGCTCAGTTGCAGTGCTGTCTTTTTTGCTGACCTCTGCAGTGGTGGCAGTGGGGCTGCAGGTGGTGCCTGTTGTGGTGGGCCACGCCTCCCTCTGGTTTCTGAGGTGACTGCTCTGGTTTGTCCCTAACGCCTGTAGCCTGTAGATCACGCAAGAGTCGTTGCATCACACTTTGCCTACCCCCCACACTGTATTTGGCCCAGACAAGAGGCGCCTGGTCTCCCAGAGCCTGAGCAAGTGGCTTCTCACCACCTGTAGCCTTTGCCAGAGATCCCACGCCCTCTGAGAGTCTGAGAGTGTGTGGGAAAAGAGATTTCTATGGCGGTCCCCCTTCCCTTCTTCTCCCATGAGCCCAGACCTCCTCCCAGGTTCCCTTGGCACTTGGAACTGACCTCCAGAGCCTGAGTCTCAGTGCCCAGCCCCCACCCAAGTGTCTCAGGCCGTGGTGTCTGGGGCGGTGGTGCAAATGATCTGTGTGGCTCTCACTCTGGCTCTGCCCTCCTCAGTCCAGCTGCTGCACTTTCCTTGGCAACTTTGAGGTCCCTCCGTCTCGGCTGATCTCCCTGTGGTTCAGTGGCTTCTCAGTGTACAGGTTCCTTTCCTCTTTAACAGCTCCTTCTCAGGCATGCTAGTCCTGTCCTGATTCCTTTTCTCTCTCTCTTGTTTTTCTTCTTTTTTTCTACCCAGTTATGTGGAGGGCTTCTAGCTGTTTTTCGTCCAGTAGATGTTCTGTGCAAATTGTTCTCTATGTAGATAGTGGGTTTTTTTCTATGTGTTTGTGGGAGAAGTTGAGTGAGGCATCTTCTTACTTCTCCACCATCTTGATCTTTCTCCCCACTCTCTAAACTCCTATCACCCAGAGGCATATACTATTAACATTTTGGTTTATTATCTTCACATTTTTATATTTAAAAAAAATTCCAGGAGTTCCCTGGTAGCCTAGCGGTTAAGGATTCGGCATTGTCACTGCTGCAGCTCAGGGTTGATCCCTGGCCCAGGAACTTCTGCATGCCATGGGTGTGACCAAAAACATTTTTTTTTAAGATCTTGTACCGTCAGTGGTTCTTAATTTGGACATGGTCATGGATTCTAAATTTTTTTTTTGTCTTTTTGCCTTTTCTAGGGCCGCTTCCATGGCATACGGAGGTTCCTAGGCTAAGGGCCTAATCGGAGCTGTAGCCACCGGCCTACGCCAGAGCCACAGCAATGCGGGATCTGAGCTGCGTCTGCAACCTACACCACAGCTCACGGCAATGCCAGATTGTTTAACCCACTGAGGGAGGCCAGGGATCGAACCCCCAACCTCATGGTTCCTAGTCGGATTCATTAACCACTGCACCACAATGGGCACTCCTAGATTCTAAAATTTTTTTAAAAATCCAAGTTAAGAACTCTTGCTGGGAGTCCCTATCGTGGCGCAGTGGAAATGAACCTGATTAGGAACCATGAGGATGTGGGTTTGATCCCTGGCCTCACTCAGTGGATTAAGGATTCAGTGTTGCCGTGAGCTGTGGTAGAGGTCTCAGACATGGCTTGGATCTGGCGTCGCTGTGGTGAAGGCCGGTGGCTACAACTCCAATTAGACCCCTAGTCTGGGAACTACCATATGCCACGGGTGCGGCCCTCAAAAGACAAAAAAAAAAAAAAAAAAAGAACTCTTGCTATATACATAAATATATTTCTTTTTTCCTACTAAATAGTATAAAACAAGCATTTCCTTTTATTGTGAAATCTCCAGTTTTGCTGATGTTATGGGTTGAATTCACATGTGAAAGTCCTAACTCTACCTCAGATTGCGTCCTTATTTGTAGATAAGGTCTCTATAGAGGCAGTCAGGTTAAAGTGAAGTTCGTGGTGTGGGCCTTAGTCCAGAATAACTGATATCTGTAGGAAAAGAAGAAATCTGGAGACAGACACACACAGGGAAGAGACACAAAAGCAACAGCCATCCACAGTCCCGGAGAGAAGCTTGGGGTGGATCCTTCCCTCACAGTTCCCAGGCGGAACTAGCCCTGCTCAGACACCTTTATTTCAGACTCGTAACCACCAAGATTATGAGACAACATACTGTGACTGTTGTTTAGGTCACCCAGTTCGCAATATTTGGGTTATGGCTACCCTAACAAATGAATACATTGATGATATAACCTTACATAATACAGATTTTGGATGCATATTTACTTTGTGCCAGGCACTGTGCTGGGCTGGGAATACTAATTAACAAAGTCAAGTTCCCTGACTTTAAGGTTCTTGGATTAACTCACAGGTATAGAGCCCTGGGGTCATGCTGTGATGGGTGGTGCACAGGGCATCATGGGAGCCCAGAGTTGGGCCAGGGGTAGGTAAGGGCAGACTTTCCAGGAGAAGTACCACTTGAGCTGAGTTTGTAATAACCAGTTGTTGGTTATTTTCACTTCCCTGTGTTTTTTGGATTACTTCTGTAGGATAGAGTCCCAGTAATGCATTACTTAGACAAGAATGTCAACCTTGAAGCATCATTTTCAGGGCAGTATAATATTCTAGTGGGTGGAGGTTTCCTGGCTTATTAAATCATTTTCTTTTACTGGATAGCAGTCTCCCTGATACCGTTTCCTACGTTTTGCTCTTATAAACACTGTCATGTACATCTTTTGTAGAAAGTTTTTTCCATAATTAGAATTATTTTCTTCACAATGGAGTCCTATAAATAGAATTACAGTCTCAAAGGTCAAATTGTTTTTCAGAAATGCTGATTTGCATTCCCATTAACAATCAAGTGAAATTTATGAACAAATCATTTTGATTTATTAAATTCTTTTATATTCATTGTGGTATGTTAAAACAATTCAGCACTGCTGTCTTTTGAAGACTGTACCTTTCCTGGGCGGTAAGGTGTGGTTTGTATCATTGGAGATGGAAGACCCTGCCTCCGTAGATTCTTCCCTCCATCTGAGAAAAATCTGCTTAAAGGGCGTTGTACCCTCATAGACTTGCCCATGCAGTTTCTGGGCTGGTTTCTCAGCAACAGATGTGTGCATTGGCCTCTGTTTACACTCTCCTAGGTCATTGTCTGTCTGAAATCTCGGCCTCTGTTTACACTCTCCTAGGTCATTGTCTGTCTGAAATCTCACTCTCCCCGTAAGATCAGCCTTCCAAGTCAGCTATTTCTGTTCTATTCCAAGCTTCTTTCAAAATGACTCCTGCCCTCCACCCTCTGCCAGACTCTAAATCCCACTTATGTTGGTGGCCTACCTACTGTACTTAGAGTGACAGAACCCCGCAATCACGGTGACAAGCTGGGCACATCAGCTTGAAGGAGCCAGGTCAAGAGTGATGGTGTTCTGTCCCAGTGAGAGAAGAGTTTGCTAACAAGCCTTGTATTATTGTTGTTTTCATTTTAAAAGTGAGTGTGACTACATTTTATTGACTCAACCAGATAGTTGAGCATCAAGGAACAAGGACTCACCTGAATCAGTTTTGTGTTCTCTACCCCCAAAGAGTGCCTTGCTTAATTGATTGACACGGAATAAACAGTAAACAGCAATGTAATTAAAAAAAAAAAAAAGTCGCACTCACTAGTTACTTTAAGAAAAAAAAACTTGAGTTCCCATCGTGGTGCAGTGGACATGAACCTGACTAGGAACCATGAGGATGCGGATTCGATCCCTGGCCTCATTCAGTAGGGGAAGGATCTGGTGCTGCCGTGAGCTGTGGTGTAGGCACAGATGTGGCTCGGATCTGACGTGGCTGTGGCGTAGGCCGGTGGCTAAACAAGCTCTGATTTGACCCTTAGCCTGGGAACCTTCATATGCCTCAGATGAGGTCCTAAAAAGCAAAACAATTAAAATTTAAAAAAAAAATTAAATAAAGAAAAGGAAAAAAAACCCTTGGAGTTCCTAATGTGGCTCAGTAGGTTAAGAACCTGACATAGTGTCGGTAAAGATGCAGGTTTGATCCCTGGTCTCACTCAGTGGGTTAAGGATTTGGCATTGCCGTGAGCTGCAGCATAGGTCATGGACGCTGCTTGGATCTGGCATTGCTCTGGCTGTGGTGTAGGCTGGCAGCTGTAGTTGCAATTCAGCCCCTCTCCTGGGAAATTCCTTATGCCACAGGTGCGGCCTTAAAAAGTAAAAAACCAACAAACCTTACTTTTGCATTCAGAAAAAAAGCAAAGTTATACATATTTTAAACACTGCAGAAGCACATAATGTATAAAGTTTGAGTCTCTTATGTTCCTGTCCCACAAAGATGAACAGCCATGGTCAGCAATTTAGGATGTTTCTCCACATTTTTTCTCTGGCATTTAAAAAAGGTAATGATGTGTAACCTCACTGACAATAAGTGAGATACAAAAGTAAGCAAAAATGAGATTTTTTTTTTTTTTTGGTCTATCAAGTACTCAAAGATAAAGCAAAGCATGAAATAGAGACTGATTATGTCCATGCTGGACAGGTAGGAGAATGAGCTCTTTCATAAGATACTGGTGTGAGTATAAATTAGTGAAATCTCTTGGGAGGGCGATTTGTGGTAATTACCAAAATTTTGTATACACATGTCTTGTGCATTTTCTCTGCTGGCTTTAGAGAAGTAAGAATCGGTAGCTATTTTGTAGTAATATCATGAGATGATGTGCTGGGGCTGGTGGTTTTGCTGCTGGTTCTACTACATGAAGATGCTTGAAGTCTCCTCTGAGTCTGCTTTGTACCCAGAACAGTGCCAGGGGGCAGTGTGGGTCAGAGCAGTTCTCGTGATTCTCTCACAACATAGGCGGAGAGGTAATAAGCTCAGAGTTTTTTTTAACCATTGCTTTTCGTGAGGCGGACACCGTTGGAGGTCACGTGGTCCCCTGCAGACACTCTGTGAAGGCATTCCCTAGAACTCCCTCCTTTCCTCTGCTGCTAAGTCCTGAACCAGCAGAGATCCTGTCCTATGAAATATTCATAAGATTCAATTGACCGTAAAACACTTTGTAAACGTAAGTGCTGAAAGTGACCCAAATTATATCAGCAGCTTTTTTGAGAAATGGGGAGAGAAAGGAAAAGGAATTTAAGGCAATGGAAGCCAACCTTGCCATTTTCAAACCGTAATAAATGGGTCATGGATCTGCATTTTGTAATTTCAGAAATGACTAATGCTTGGACTGTTTTTGAGCTTTATAAGAGTGGCCTCATCCCAAGAGAAATCAATCTTTGTACGTTACACAGATTATGCCACTTTTTAAATCCATATTTTTATTTTTTGTTTGTTGTTTTAAGGCCATACCCGAGGCATATGGAGGTTCCCAGGCTAGGGGGTCCCATCGGAGCTGTAGCCACCGGCCTACATCACAGCCACAGTAAGGAGGGAGCAAGGCCAGGGATCGAACCCGTATCCTCATGGATACTAGTTGGGTGCATTACTGCTGAGCCACAACAGGAACTCCTCCTAAATCCATATTTTTATTTCTTAGTCATCTTGTTTCCAGCTTGAAAGATCCCAAGAACCTGTCCTCAAGTTGGTCTTCTAACATCAGAGGCTAAGGAAGTCCCCGAAGGCAGCCTCCCCCAGGCGGGCCTCAGAAGGAGCCTTCCCCAGCACCTGCTGTGGGGGGAGGGGGCCCAGCAGGAATGCGCTCTTGCGGCTGACTAGACTTGGGGACCAGTGTTTTTCATTGTGAGAAAATTACCCGGAGCTCATGCAGATGCTGCCTCCGACCGATCATCAGCCCTTTGTTCTGCTGTCTGGAGCCCCCAGAATAAATGTACTCTTTGTGCCCTCCCACACTGTGCATGGCCATTCCCCACCCCCCACCTGCCCAGATCAGTTCTTCCTGTTAGGACAGGATTCCTAGGATTTCTGCCCTCCTGGTTACCCACCCTCCTCTGTAGAGTAGTAAGCAGACCAGCCGCTCATTCTTCCCCATCCCCCTTGGTTCTCAGTACTGTCTTTCTGATACAGAATCCTAAAATTGTTACGTTTGTTCCTTTGTTTGTTTCTGGCATCACTCCCTTGTCTCATTGACTTGTAAACAAGCTAAAACCCCAGAGCAATTACTCTCTGAGCCTAAATTAAGAGGGAACCTCTATTTCTCTGAACTCTTCCTTTCAGCTCATTTTTTCAAGCCAGGCCCCTTTCGGAATTCTGATTTTGTTGGTCTTATCTAAAGCATTCATCTCTCCCAGCGTAGTGTTCTCAGATAATTTGAAAAGCCTGTGATGTGTTTACCTAGGTTCAGGGCTCCGAAGAGGGTGACAAATCCCTCAGAATGAGTTTGCCAAATGCCTGCAGCAAGCAGCTTCAAGGCCCCGTGGAAAGGGAGAAGGACCAAACCTAGGGTCTGGCTGCCTGAAGGGGCCGGTAGGGGAGCTTCAGTTTGACCATTGACATGTAAATGATCAGAGGGCCCGGGGCTGATCCAAAGACCTTCCTGCTTTCCCTCCAACTACACGACCACACGGAGCCCCAGCCTTGGACAGCTGCCTGTAGGCTTCACCCGGCGAGATGCAGGCCATCCTGGATGCAGAGGTAAGTCCTGGATCGGCTCCGCTGTAAAACTGCTGTCAGACGGTGACTGTGGACTGGAAATTTCTCCCATCTACATGCAGTGGGAGTAGTCTCCGGACCACACACATCTTGAATGTAGATTGAGGTTCTGTGAAGGTTTTTGAAATGAAAAGGAATGGTCCTAAGTGATCATTGATTTGGTGTAAGAAAAGAAGCAATCAGGTTTGCCCACATGTATGTGTACATACAAGATCTAATGCTGGATGATAGTTTCGGAGTACTTTTTGAATTTTACCTGAAATTTCTGTAGCATTATTTTTGGCATTGTCTTTCTGGAGTTTGTGGGCTGGTGCCCCCTCTCTCTTTCTCTCTGTCTCTAACTTCCTTCCCTTCTGTCGTCCTCCCTCCCTGTTCCTGTGGTGATGATAAATTGTGTGGCTCATAAAAGGAGTATTGCTATGTGCTTTACAAGTTACAGAAGTGAAGGAAAAATTATACACCATTAGAAGAATTCTATGTATCAAAAGAATGAAGGTGCTGAAGTTTGGGGGTTTTTCTCTCCCTGAAACTTCATTGAAAGAGTTTACATAGTGCTAGTGTCCTAAAGTTATCACGTGAATTATAAAATTTTTATGTGCCAGCTGAAGAATGTCACTCACCATCTAGCTCTACAAGGATTAGTTCATTAGCCACTGCAGTTGCTGACCTTTAACACACCCTGAGAAGAGTTAAGAACGGAGGTCAGGAATGAAGCACTCTGTATTCTGGGAAAAACTGGCAGAGTGGGCCTTCAGAGAGTTAGATAATTTTAGGAGAAAATTTTGTGAACCCAGTTTCTTGCATATTCTCATGCTTAGAAAAGCACTAAAGTCATTAACAGAGAGCTCTGCTCCTTGTGCCTAGCAACAGCCTACTGTTGGGATGTGTGCTTGACTGCCTGTACCCCCGTCACCAAAATCATATATATACTGACCCCCCCATCCTCTTCAAAGCAGTTCCTCAGAGCTCTCAGACGCCGTCCCCCAGGCCATTGTCCTCAGTAAGTCCCCAGATAAAACTGAACTCATAGCTCTCACATTGTGCATTTTTTTTCAGTTGGCAGTGTCGTGCTTTGGACTGATTTTCTTACAAGTCCTTTAAGAACTAGTAAGAAATTATTTTAAATGTAAGTTTAGATTTTACATTCAGAGTGGGTGCTAGGTTGAGTGAGAGAGTCTAGACTTGAAAAAACCTTGAAGTAAACGGTTTTATTTGGTAAAAGCTATCCTATGTAGGACTCACTTCCCTGACTGCCTGCAGAGATGGTGCCTTAAGGAAAACATTTTCTTAATAAAGTGCAGACGTCTCCAGATCTCTCTCTTGTATAGATAATCTTCGCAGTATGAGTTCCGTATACATTGCATCCTGAAGCCTTGAATATTGATTGATTGGTGGTTGTTCAGACTCTCTTTTGTCCTTTTAGAGGAATTATAGTAATAGAATTATGCTTCCAAATCAGAATACCCACAACAAGATTGAAAGAAAAGTTCACACAATCAGGCCAGAAGCCATAAATGCTATCAGTAAGTGTGAAGTCTGTTCTTAATTTTTAGGTGTTTTATGCTCCAGTGAGTGTAATTAGGGGAGTCTGGTGCAATGGAAAGAACACAAAACTAAGTGTTAGGAGACAGGGGATCTGACTCTAGCTGCTTAGGTGGCCTTGGGTAAATGACTAATGGACCAGGTCAGTGGTTATTGACTGGGGTGGCAGTGTCCCTACAGAGGCCCTGGGAAGTGTTGAGGGGGAATGTTTTAAATTGTTGTAGTGTATGGGGGCACTAATGGTTAAGAGCCCCCATACTAAAAATCCTGAAATGCCACTGGCCCAGGGGAGAATCGGCCCACCCTTAATGCCTGTGGTACCCCCTCTGAGAGACCCTGAACCCGATGATCCCTGAGGTTCTTTCAGCTCAGTTTCTCTCAAGTTCACTAGCAGAGCATTGAAAGTGTCCAGAACGGTGTTGAACTATTATTATTACACTTGGTGTCTGTATCTCACATTTGGCGATAAGTGCTGTGTTGCTGGAAGTGAGGTCAGACCCAGTTGTGCTGGGTCAGGACACTCATGTCCTGCCATCTCAGATTCAGAGCTTTGTGGCCGGGGGAGTTCCCTGCTCTAAGCACAGGAAAAACAGGTAGGGAGCCAGTCTGGGTGTTTTGGTTGGCTTTAGGTTGTCCTTCATGTCCTCCTCTCCTCAAAAGGAAAAAGAGGGCTGGCCTCCAGGACCCTGGACTTTTCCATGTCGACAGCCATCTCAGCGCACCGCCTGGCTAGTGGCACTGTCACATCTCTTGGGAAGGGAGTCATCGTGGAGGCAAGTGTTGCTTGCAGATGCACCCGCCTGTTGTCAGAGGCCAGACCAGAGGCAGAAAGGGATTCGGGCTGGAATGGAGATTCCTGGGGAGTCTGAATTCTTAGATAGTTTGGTGTGATTAAATTTTTATTTGACAGTCAAGTGCTATTAAATCAAAGTCCCGCAAGAAAGCTTCTCTCAGGCTTATCTTTGTGTAAAAAGCAATAGAAAGATGAGTGACTAATCCTCACCAGAAACTGGCTGTGATGTTGTAACCTACGTGCAATCTTAATGACTAAAGTGTAAGATTACCTGGAACATGTTTTTCAATTGATGTATTGTTTTCAATTGAAAAAAATAATTCATCTAAAGAAAATTCAAATACATAAAAATTACCTGTAATTACTACATTTTGATCTATATTCTGTCAGTCTTTAAAATTTTACAAAAATGAGGTTACAGTATATGATAGTTTGTAACTTGCTTTGTTTACATCACATGATCTCATGAACACGTTTCTATCACATAGATCTTCCATCATTTTACCTGACTCCTGTTAATCCATTGAGAGGACAGTGCCCAAGAGCACAGACGCTAGAGTTGGATTTGGTAGCTGGGCAAGTTATTTAACTGCTGCAGTGCCTCCATCTACTCTTCTGTAAAGTGGAGAGGATACTAATACCCACACATTGGTCTGGTTTGAGAATTAAATGAGGAGATAGATGTTGGGTGCTTAGAATAGAGCCTTGCATAAGTAGGCACTCGGTGTTGTGAGGTGGCATCATCTCATCAGCATCACCATCATTATGTGACTGCTAACCCACCCCTGGTTTTCTTGCAACTTGATCTTTTCTGACCTCCAGAGTTACTGCTTTTCCATTGGTTCCTAAAAGTGGAATTTCTGGATAGTTAGAGGCTTTAGATACGTACTGCTGTATTTTCTCATTTCTCAGTATTCACTCCTACCAGCTTTTCTCAGCTGAATTAAAAAACTCAGCTTGGCTTCCTTCTAACGTCTAATGTGCTCTGGGACCTCCCCTTCCAATAATTGGGAACATAAACTCGTACAGTATTGCTCTGGGCAAACATAATTAAGGAAATGAAGTAGCCACAAAACAGCTTTGATAAAGCATCCACAGTCAAAAAAGCAAGGTAGTTCACCTGCACGTAATATTTTCTGTGCTCCAACTCCTCTCCATTGATCAGGAACTGTTTATGTGTGGGATGATGTGATATAGAACCATTAAATGTAGTCCTCATGCTCTTTGCCCCTCCAACCAAATTTAACTTCTAGGCACAGTGGAAAAATAGCTCCAGCAACATGACAGGAAATGTACACAAAATTAGCTATATAACTTGTAAAACAGTAGGTTAGTCCTTTTATTCTGTTTTTTGTGAAGATCATTCACTTCCTTGCACTTACTTTTACATTTACCATGAAGAAATTGTTGCCCGTTGGTGTATACAAAGATGGGATCCACAGTGTTTGCTCCTGGACTTCGTAGTGAGAGCCGTGGCCCAGGTTCCTGGCTCAGCAGGCCTGTGCTATGAGTTGCTTGTTGATAACACAGTTCTCCTACCCACTGTGTCTGTTAGGTGACTGAGACCCCTCTGCCCAGCATGCCGTGACCTGGCCTGGCCTTCACATGTCTCATACAGCATTGCTAGATGAAGTCTGCTTCTGAGTGGTTCTCAGCAATCCAGCCACCTGCATTTGATGATAAACACAAATGCAGTCATGAACATTTAAACCACATGACCTAACACAATAATGAGGGCGACAGTCAGATGATTCCCGATATGACCACTTCAGCTTCTCATTAGTATTACTGAACCCCAAGTTCATGTGCCCAATGCACAGTGAGGTCAAACAAACTGAAATGTCTAGGTTTGGAGCAGAGAAAGTTTTATGGCAGGGCTGGGCAAGGGGAACAGGGGACTGGGGTTGAGGGGCGCTCAGACTCCAAATATCCCGGGCTTTCCTAAAGGGTTTTAACAAAGCTTTTTATTTTACATATATGTATATTTTAAAGTATTAAAATATCGTTGATTTAGTGTTGTGACAATTTCTCCTATACAGCATGGTGACCCAGTCATACATATATATATATTCCTTTTCTTTCTTTCTTTTTGCTTTTTATGGCTGCACCCACAGCATATGGAAGCGCCCAGGCTAGGGGTCAAATCAGAGCTGCAGCTGCCAGCCTATGCCACAACCACAGCAAGACCATACCTGAGCTGTGTCTGCAACCTACACCATAGCCATAGCTCACGGCAATGCCGGATCCTTAACCCACTGAGCGAGGCCAGGGGTTGAACCCGAATCCTCATGGATACTAGTTGGACCCATAACTTGCTGAGCTACAAATGGGAATCTTGACATTCCTTTTATTTCTTCTTCTTCTTCTTTTTTTTTTTTTGCCTTTTCTAGGGCTGAACCTGCAGCACATAGAGGTTCCCAGGCCAGGGGTCTAATTGGAGCTATAGCCGCCAGCCTATGCCAGAGCCACAGCAATGCGGGATCTGAGCCGAGTCTGAGACCTATACCACAGCTCACAGCAATGCTGGATCCTTAACCCACTGAGCAAGGCCAGGGATTGAACCTGTGACCTCATGGTTCCTAGTCAGATTCATTAACCCCTGAGCCACAACGGGAACCTCAGGCATTCCTTTTCTTATATTGTCTATCCCAAGAGATTGGCTATGGTTCCCTGTGCTGTACAATAGGACGTGATTGCTTATCCATTCTAAATCAGCAAAGTGTTTTTTTTCTTTTTCAAATTATTTTATTTATTTTTTCATTATAGCTGGTTTACAATGTTCTGTCAATTTTCTACTGTACAGCATGGTGACCCAGTTATACATAAAAGTATACAATCTTTTTTCTCACAAGTGACCAGACATAGTTCCAAGTGCTATACAGCAGGATCCCATTGCCTATCTATTCCAAAGGCAATAGTCTTCATCTGTTAAACCCCAAAATCCCAATCCATCCCACTCCCCCTCCCTCCCCCTTGGCAACCGCAAGTTTGTTCTCCAAGTCCATGAGTTTCTCTTCTGTGGAAAGGTTCATTTGTGCCATACATTAGATTTCAGGTATAAGTGAAATCATATGGTATTTGTCTTTCTCTTTCTGACTTCACTCAGCATGAGAGTCTCTGGTTCCATCCATGTTGTTGCAAATGGCATTATTTTGTTCTTTTTTATGGCTGAGTAGTATTCCATTGTGTATATTATATACCACATCTTCCTAATCCAGTCATCTGTCACGGAGATTTAGGTTGTTTCCATGTCTTGACTATTGTGAATAGTGCTGCAATGAACATGTGGGTGCATGTGTCTTTTTCAAGGAAAGTTTTGTGCAGATATATGCCCAAGAGTGGAATTGCTGGGCCATATGGTAGTTCTATGTATAGTTTTCTAAGGTATCTCCATACTGTTTTCCACAGTGGTTTTACCAACTTACATTCCCACCAGCAGTGCAGGAGGGTTCTCTTTTCTCCACACCCTCTCCAGCATTTATTTGTTGACTTATTAATAATGGCAATTCTGACTGGTGTGAGGTGGTACCTCATGGTAGTTTTGATTTGCATTTCTCTAATAATCAGTGATGTTGAGCATTTTTTTCATGTGCTTGTTGGCCATCTGTATATCTTCTTTGGAAAAATGTCTCTTCAGGTCTTCTGATCATTTTTCAATTGGGTTGTTGGCTTTTTTGCTGTTGTATAAGTTGCTTGTATATTTTAGAGATTAAGCCCTTGTCAGTTGCGTCATTTGAAACTATTTTCTTGCATTCTGTAGTTGTCTTTTTGTTTTCTTTTTGGTTTCCTTTACTGTACAAAAGCTTATCAGTTTGATTAGGTCCCATTGGTTTATTTTTGCTTTTATTTCTGATGCTTTAGGAGAGCAAAGCATTTTTAAAACCCAGCGAGGGAGAGGGGTCACAGGGTGTGTGTCGGCTCATGTACAATTGATTCTCTGATTGGTTGATGTTGAGGTAACAGGATGGTTAACATCATCAATCCTTAGGCATCCATAATCATAAAGTAGTTTGTTTCTTCCATTTGGTGGTGGTTTTAGCATCTGTAAAACAACTCAGGAAATGTATATCTGATCCTGTTCTCTAGGTGCTTCAGAAAGGAGCTACAGCAGAGGGTATGGCAGAGAGGTCCGTCCTGGGAAGGCCCCGTAGGATTCTGCTGGGTTATATTAGGAACACAAAATGTAAATAGTCTCATCAAGAATTCTCAGATTTCTGAAAATACATCTTCAAACCCCAGAACTGTCCTCAGGAAAGGCTGACTCGGTTTGTGGACACTGTCCAAGGTACTTTTGGTAATTATTGGCATTCCAAAAAGAAATGTAGGTTATGTTTTTATTATTTATTTCTTTGGATTGAATACCTGATTCATTTACTCAAGAATAGTGGCTTCAGACTTTTGACTGTGACTCATTAGAAGAAGTCTATTTTACAATAGTCACCCATTAGGTACACATACCCATCGAAACACACACATGAAAATAGTTGTTTCCCAAAACACGTCCATCATGCTCTGATATTTTCAGTGCTGTTTCATTCTCTAAAATGCTGCTTATGACTCACTAACTTATTTTCATGACCCACAAATGGGCCTGCATGACCTGCAGTTTGAAAGTTCTGTTCTAGAGGTGGTTTGGTTGCTAACGTTGGTGGGGCCTTTATCAGGGTAGACTCGAGTCTTGCTCAACCACAAGGCTGGGCAAGGAGTGGAGGCAGAGCCCCATGTGTTGGCTCCTTGGGCACTTGAACAGCTTCACTTTTGAGAGCGTTCACCCCTCCCTGCACTGGCTGCTGCAGCTGACAGCTCCATCTGAGAGGGAAGGCTTAAACAAAGACAATAATTCAATTTTAGTGCCCCTGAATCATGTCTTTGTCTCTTCTCTTGACAGAACAGAAGGAAGTTGTTCATTATTAAGGATGCCAGCTGCCCGTAGAGCGATAGATCTGTAGGTCTAGTAGGCTCACTTTCAAGTAGGTAGATGGCTGGCTCCCCAGTTGGTGTGTTTTGAAAGGGGTACATAATGGATTTTCCTTAAACTGTGTCCTCATTCCCTTGTGCCTAAACTTTTATTATTAGAAGTTCATCCTTTTAAATCTTATAAGCTTTTTGGCTTCCCAGATCAACATAAGCATGTCCTTAAGGAAAGAGAATACTTTAAGATTGTATCGGATGTCATTTGATGGGGAGGTGGATAGCCACTGAGAGCAGGGGGTGGGGATGCAGCAGAGCCTGGGGAACTGTGAGGGAACTGTGAGCAGGGATGAGAAGGTTGCAGGCCTGTGGAAGTTTCTGTGTCTAATCCCAATTTGAAAGCTGTCTGAAAGTGTGGCCACCTTTAAATATTTTTATGAGAATTTTATGAAGACCTGGAGGCTGAGGTTGACTTGCGTAGGGCTTAGAGATGAGGGCTGAGGAAACCACCAAAAATGACCAGAACTCTTAGGACCACTTGCTACTCACGGATTACGTGGCCTGTATTGTCCAATGGGCTTGTGTTTCTGTTTAACAGATATATTCCCCGCAGACAGCACGACCAAAGTTTCCTACCCAAGGTTCACATTTTATTTTGTCCAATGCCTTCCAGGCACCTTGCACATATTTAGGCATTCTTTCTTAATTGTACTTTTCTGCTTGATCAGATCACCACAATTCAACTGCATGCCAGTTTGTTTTTCCAGGTGTTGGTTATGCTAGAATTTAGAAAAAACCTTAACGATCACCTGGGTCAATGTTTTTCAAACTGTGGTTATCAGCCCGCTACTGGATCATTAAATCAGCTTCATGGGTGTTAATGATAGAGGCTGTTGGTTGAATGGGTGAGAACCCTGTAAATATTTACCTTCCCCACCATGCACTGGGCAGCACAGATACCTCCCAATGAGCAGCAATGTACCCAACAACACATCTCATGTGACGCAGGTATATCTATTCTTTTGTTTGGTGAATATCAGTTGTCAGTTAAGCACCTGTTGTTTTTAAGGACTGTGGTCAGGAAGACATGGACCCTGTCCTTGAGATGCTCAGGTAGGGGAGACAAGGTTAGTGTGACAGTGTGGTGGCTGCAGTGACAAGGACACGTGATCATCCCCTCCTTTCCCCGCTGAGCACCCACCTCAGGAAGAGAAGCAGGCTAGCCGGATTCCATGCACACAGCTGCAGTGTATACCTATGAGAGGACAGAAAAACTATCTTCAGGTTCAGGAAATGAGACCAGGGAAGGCTCCTGGTGAGTGGTGGCTCTGCTGGGCCTGTGTAGAGGGCTGGATGCTGGTCCTCCCCACATCTATGTCCATGTCCTAATCCCTGGGACCTGTAAATGTTCCCTCCTTTGGAAAAATGGTTGAGCAACCCAGTGGCTGTCCATAGCTGGAGGCGGCCAGGAAGGGATCCTCCCCCAGGGCCTCCAGAAGGAGCAGGCCTGCCCACACCTTGAGTTTGGAGCTCTGGCCGCCAGACCCTTGAGAGAATAAATTACTGCTCTTTTAAGTCACCGAGTTTGTGGCAGTTTGTTATGACAGCCCTGGAAAACTAAGCCTGGATTTCCATGGGCAGGAACTACAGCAGGGAGGGTGTTTCTGGGGGGAGGGGGAGAGTGCAGGTGGGGAGGCAAAGTCCCCTGTGGGGAGAGGGGAGAGAGGGAAGCCGGCTGGCCAGAGGCGGAGTTTGTGAAAGGGAATAGCAGGAGATAGGGCTGCAAAGCTTGTAGCTGACTCCTGCCTGGCCTCCTTGGTGGTTTGAATAATACCTTGTTTATAAAGGATCATTTGATAGTTTATTGTCCTACCTCTCAGGTGATAGCTCCTGACATGGGGTGACTAGACGACAACCACAGGCTGAGGTTTGTTTGTTCCTCTGCGGCTACACTCTTGTGTGGACACGTGGAGAACACAAAGGCTGCCTGGTCACCGCCCGCTGGAGAGGGCTGCTCTAGTCACTCGCCACGTCTTATTCTTGAACTTGTATTTCTCACTGTGTTACCAAAAGTGAGGTCTGGCTTGCTTGCAGCTATAAAGTCAATAAAGAGGCAAGGTTGGTGGATAGGAAAGTTTATTTATTTCGGTGTCGGGCAACTGGTGGGGGCGATGGGGAGAAGGAGGGCAGACTCAGGTCCAAAGGCCAGTTCCTCCACTGACAGTCAGTGGGCAAGAGCTTTTATAGGTAGAGGGAGGGGCTACATGCAGACACAGCACAACCTCACACCAGTTAGAGTGGCCATCATTAACAAGTCAACAAATAACAAGTGTTACAGAGGCTGTGGAGAAAAGGGAACTCTCCTACACTCTTGGTGGGAATGTAAACTGGTACAACCACTATGGAAAACATTATGGAAATACCTCAGAAAACTAAATATAGAACTACCATATGACCCAGCAATCCCACTCTTGGGTATATAACCAGACGAGAATTTCATTGAAAAAGATACACGCACTCGTATGTTCATCGCAGCCCTATTCACAATAGCCAAGACCTGGAAACAACCTAAATGCCCGTCGACGGATGAATGGATTAGTACTTTAGCTGACTGCAAAACCCACTTCTCACTTTGCTGTGGTTTGTTCCCACCCCTCCAAATGCATATGAGGAGACAGAATGCCCAGTGTGAAGGTCTTTGGAGGTGGGGCCTTTGGGGGGTGACTGGAGTGTAAGGATGGAGCCCTCATGAGTGGGATGAATGGCGTCATCAAAGACGCCCCAGGAGCTCCATTATCCTTCCTCCCATCATGTGGGGACACAGCAAAGGCACAATTGATGAAACGAAGGCAAGTCCTTGTCAGACACTGAATCATCCGGCACCTTGATCCTGGACTTCCCGTCCTCAGAGCCGTGAGAAACAACCTTATTTATTTATTTATTTATTTATGAATGATCTTTTTAGGGCCACACTCACGGCATGGGGAGGTTCCCAGGCTAGGGGTTGAATCAGAGCTGCAGCTACCGGCCTACACCACAGCCACAGCAACTCAGGATCCAAGCTGAGTCTGTAGCCTACACCACAGCTCACAGCAACGCCGGACCCTTAACCCACTGAGTGAGGCCAGCGATTGAACCTTTGTCCTCGTGGACGCTAGCCAGATTCATTTCTACTGAGCCACAACGGGAACTCCCTATAACATTTATGTTTTTTATAAGCCACCCAGTGTGTGGTATTTTTTATAGCAATCCAAACAGACTAAAACATAACTTCTTTTTTTGTATTAGTTTCTTGTGGCTGCTGTAACAAATGAACAGAAACTGGGTGGCATAAAAACAACAGAAGTTTATTCTCTCACAGCTGTGGAAGCCAGGAATCCAAAATCCAGATGTGGGCAAGGCAAGCTCCCTCCAGAGGCTCTAGGGTAGGTTTTGTTCTTGACTTTTCCAGCTCCCTGGAGGTGCAGCTGTTTCTTGGCTTGAGGCCACATTGCTCCAATCTTTGCCTCTGTCTTCACATCACTGTTTCCTCTTCTGTGTACTCTGTCCCAAACTCCCTTTGCCTCTCTCTTATAGGGATACATATGATTGCATTTAGGGCCCCAGAAGGTAACATCCACTCTTTTGCCATGTAAGGTCATATTCATAGGTTCCCAGTCTTAGGACATGGACATAACTTTTGGGGGCCACCATTCAACCCACTAACCATTGTTAAAGAAAAGATTGTTATGACACATGTTAAAATGATAAGGAAGGCTTCATTCAGGAGTATTGGGATAGGTGTCAAGATTATTGATAGAGGGGCAAGAGATTGGGCTCCACTCTGAATACGAGAAGAACGGTGGGGTTTACCACCAAGGATCGGATTGGAGGGTAGAGGGAAGATTGCTAAGAGGAGACATCAAGGGCAGGGAGAATTCTTGCTAGGTAGGATTCTTGCTGAAGGCAGGCCAGGATGGTCAGGTATCACCTAAGGGAAGGTGGGAGAGTTTGAGGGTGACTGGTATCAAGAGTGGGATGTGGAGTTCCCGTCGTGGCGCAGTGGTTAACGAATCCGACTAGGAACCATGAGGTTGTGGGTTCGGTCCCTGCCCTTGCTCAGTGGGTTAAGGATCCGGCGTTGCCGTGAGCTGTGGTGTAGGTTGCAGACGTGGCTCGGATCCCGCGTTGCTGTGGCTCTGGCGTAGGCCAGTGGCTACAGCTCCGATTCAACCCCTGGCCTGGGAACCTCCATATGCCGCGGGAGCGGCCCAAGAAATAGCAACAACAACAAAAAAGACAAAAAAAAAAAAAAGAGTGGGATGTGAAGGGTGCTGAACAGACCTAGCAGGCTTCTTGCTAGAACTGGGCTGTGCAGGCCCTGCTAGCATGGGGGCTAAGGTAAGTTCGGTTAGCAGATAGTCTTTGTCACGATTCTCTAAGCAGTATTCTCCACACTCAGAGAGACCATAAAAGCCAACCACAGTCATCAACAACTGAGCTCATGCTGGTGGGGGAAATTCCGGGGCTCTACACTGCAGCTGCCTAACTGGAAAAGTGGCTCCATGTAAGAGTCTCTCTTGGCTCCTGAGAGCCATCGCTCTAGCCTCTCTAGACGCCCTAAGCAGTATGGACAGGCTGCCTTCCTCCGGAGGATCAGTTTACAGGTCACGTTGCTCCCTTTCCCCCTCCCTCCCCCCATACCTTAGAAAGCAGTACCTGCCTCTCCCTGGATGTTATTGTTTGGATTCAACCCACAAGGGTTGATGTTAGGAAACTCATTGCGACATCAGAGGGAATTTTAGATAAATCACCATGTGGGAAGAGGAAATTGATTGCTGGTTTGGGACCCAGCCTGGAAACATTTGGCAGCTGATAAGAAGCCCCAGGGCCATTCTAAGGACCTGATTTGGCAGGAACCCTGCAGCTTGGGAGTGGAGGCAGAGCTGGTGTCTGAGGGAGGAGGGTGTGGGGGGAATTGCTTCTAAAGCAGAGAAGGGGGCATGTCTTGCTGTTAAACCCCCAAATGACCTAATCCCTCTAGGTAGGACCAGGGGGGACCCGGGTCCAGATCTCTTGCTGGACTCACATCTGAACATATAGATGCAGGCCTGTCTCCTGCCCCAAATCCTGTGATTAGTAAATAAAATGGAATCTGTTTGGTGACTCTACTGATTGGCTCGTACCTGTGGTTCAGGGACGGGGAACCCTGCCTTCATGATATTTTCCCGCATTCTTCCCCAGGCTCATTTTTCTGCTACAGGATGAGACAGTGGTGCTTTTTTACTTGTCAAACTGAAACTCTCTCCGTTACAGTGCATTCCACTCACATTTGTTAAATCCCAACCCTGTGCTGCCTGCTGTGTAAGACATGTTTTCTTTATCTCACTTAACCTTTACAACCACCTTCAAGGTATAGGTATTATCTCTGTTGCTGAAAAAAATGCACAACCTACAAGTTGAGAATTATGTTTTATTGGGCAGACGTTCTGAAAACTTAAGCCCCAGAGGCAGCCTCTCAGCACGCTTTGAGGGACTGTTTTGAAGAGGTGGGAGGAGCCATGATATATGAGAGTTTTGCAACCAAAACCTCCAGGTAGTTGGAACATCAAAAGATTACTGTTAGGGTTCCCTGGGGGCATAGTGGTTAAGAATCTGACATTGTTACTGCAGTGGTTCAGGTCACTGCTGTGGCCTGGGTTCCAGCCCTGGCCTAGGGACTTCATATGCCAAAGACATGGGGGGGAAAAAAGGATTACTGTTAATTAAAGAAAACCAGACATCTCAAGTTAATGAATTTAGCAGTTTTTTGTGTATGGGAAAATGCAAGAGACTGGGCTCCATGAAATCATTCCTTTGATATGCACCTTGAATATCTAGGGCCAGTGGCCTTTCCCTGCCCCCATCCTGAATCCCCCTCAGGGCGCACAGTCCTGGGCAGCCTCAGTGGCAGATGGCTTATTGGTTGCAACATCCCTTTGTTTACTGATGTGGCAGAAGACATTTTTCATCCATACCCTTTTTTTTTTTTTAACAGCTGCACCTGTGACTTATCCAAGTTCCTGGGCCAGGGGTCCAGTTGGAACTGCATCTACGACCTACACCAGAGCTTAGGGCAACAGTGGATCCTTAACCCACTGAGTGAGGCCAGGGATCGAACCTGCATCCTCACAGAGGCAATGTCAGGTCCTTAACATGTTGGAAGTGCGGAACTCCCACACCTTCATTTTTCTGTGTAAAGAAACTAAGGCTCAAAAAGGTTTTGACTGGTCCGGGTTCTCAGGTCAAGTGGTGGTAGAGTCAGAATTGGAAGCTGGGCCAGCCAACCCCAGACCGGTGTAAATGCTCAGTGCAACACCAAGGCCTCCCATTAAAGAAGGGACAGAATCTGCAGGTGGCTGCCTTTGGTCTTTAGGACATCTCGCTAAGACTGCTGAAAATGAAAACTCTGGAACTGTCCCTCTCCAGGTCTCAGGGACACTGAAGAGAGGAATTAGTAGCCAGTGGGTGTTTGTTGTTGTGGGTTTGGTTTTCTTCATAAATACTTAGGAGTTTCATTTGGGAAGACAATATTTGAATGAAGAACAGGACAGAATTCCATGTGTGAAGGGGTGTGGGGTCACCTGGGGACTTAGATGGTAAGGGTCTGATGGAGAGATTAAGGGCTATCAGAGGGGAGAGTAAACCACCAGCCAGGATCCTATTCATAACAAGCCTGCAGGACGCTTGCTCAAGTCAGTGTGTGAACTGGAAATGTGGGCAGAGGTAGGATATGACGCCTGGTGTCAGGCCCAGGAAATCTGACTCTTCCCTTCTTTCCCTTTAGAAGAATGTGCTGCGGGGAGATTTAAAATTTAAATCCCACTGTTGTTTTTCAGGTGACTTATTAAAACTTAATAAGTTTTAGAATTTGAGAAATGTATGAGGTCTGTAAGAGGTTTGCCCCACCATCTAAGTATAAATTCTAGGAGTTACTGTTTGATAGACCATATTGATGAAAAATTAAAGTTGTTGTACTTCACACTTTGCAGCAGACAGTGCTTCCAGCCCAAACACAGTTCCCCCCGCCCTGGATGACTTGGCAACTTCCTTTATTTGGTTTTGGTGTAAATTCTAACTTGTCAGAGATGCTTCCTTTTACTAAATACAGTGAAGTTTCAAGTGACTTTTCCTTAACCTGTGGGTTTAAGCTGAAGTAATTTTGACTGAACTAAGATTCTTCTGAAAGTTTAAAAAGAAAATTGTTGCTGGCGCAAGCCAATATCCCAAACCATATTTAAAATTGAATTACAGCCTTTAAACCACATTTATGTTCATGCTTGTTTGTTATTTATTTGGCAGATTTTGTTTTTATTTCATCCTCCTTTGTGACTTTTGTAAACAGAAGGTTCTTTCTAATCGCCTCTTTTCAGTTCTCCTGAGCTCCTGCTCTTCGGGAGCATCCGGCTCACCGCTTCTGCTGCACAGAGCACAGACCTTGTTTGCTTTTTTCTTTTTCTATTTCTCATTTCAGAGCTGTAGGAAGCCTGCAAGAAATGGTGTAGATGACTAGGTGCTTCTTTTCTGTGACCTTAGTTCAGAACCATTGAAATCCTTGGAAATCGTCCTTTGTCAAAATGGTTTTTTAACACTCCTGCAAGTCTTATTTTCCTGAGGGTAGTACTAACAAATAATAGGGGATGCATTCCTCTATCTCTTTCATCTTCAGAGCTATTTTATTTATTCATGTATTGCTTTTTAAAAACAAGATTTTTTTTTTTTTGTAAAACATATAAAAGCTACAGAAAAATAAGAAAATGGAGAAAGAAGGGAGTTCTCACTGTGGCTCAGTGGTAATGAACCCAACTAGTATCCATGAGGGTGCAGGTTTGATCCCTGGCCTCGCTCAGTGGGTTAAGGAGCCGGCATTGCTGTGAGCTGTGGTGTAGGTTGCAGACACGGCTTGGATGTGGCATTGCTGTGGCTGTGGTGTAGGCAGGTGGCTGCAGCTCCATTTCAACCCCTGGCCTGGGAACCTCCATATGCTGCAGGTGTGGCCCTAAAAACACCCCCCCTCAAATAATAATAATAGTAATAAAATCTAAAAAACCCTCTTCAATACCTCACCTAAAATGTCCCACCCTAAAATAAACTTATGTTTCTCCATTCTTGTATGAATTCTTCCAGTATTTCCCCCTTCTACTGTTTCCTCCATGCAATTCAGAGCTATTTTTAGAATAGCTTTATTGAGGTGTAATTTACATACCGTAGCACTTATCCGTATATATTTTAGTAAATCTGTGCAGTTGTACAGCCATCACCATCATGTAGTTTTAGAACATTTTCGTCACTCCCCAGAGTCTGCTTGTGCCTCTTGGCAGTTAGTTCTTGTCCCACCTCTACCTCCAGGCAACACTGGTCTTCTTTCTGCCTCTAAAATTCACCCTTTCTAAACATTCTGTGTAAATAGAATCATGTAGAAAGCATTGTTTTGTGTTTGGCTACTTTCATTTAGCCTTTTTTTTTCCTTCCGTGTCATATGTATCGGTGTTTGTTCAAGAGCTGCTAAAAACAAACAAAAAATGACTTTCTAGTGTGGTAGTTTCAAAACTAGGGAGACTGGAATGTCACCTATGTGTTCCTCACTCCCAGATTCAGTAATGACTAATTTACAGTTACTCGTGTGTATACCGCCCCGCTCTGCTCTTCTCCCATCCTTTTGGATTATTTTGGAACCAAACCCAGATGTTCTATGACTTGCTTTAGAAATAGTTTAGGATATGTGTTTGTGTTTACCTCCTGTTTTCCTTTAGATAAGGAGCTGAATATTTTTAGAAAATGTAGGTAATTGGGTAAAGGAAAAGATAAAAAGAGCTAAATAGTAATTTAACTAAGATATGACACTCCTGCTATGTTCGTAGTGCAACATTTGGAGATGTAG
This sequence comes from Phacochoerus africanus, assembly GCF_016906955.1. NCBI lineage: Eukaryota > Metazoa > Chordata > Mammalia > Artiodactyla > Suidae > Phacochoerus > Phacochoerus africanus. The sequence goes on from NC_062545.1 coordinate 57,451,068, forward strand.
GGTGTGCTGTATAAATCTTGTACGTCTACTATGTCTGCAATGTATAATTGCAATACCTAATAAAAATTTAAGTCTATAAGGATGACAGATTTCCCTTCTAAGATTTTTTTACTCCTGTGTATATATATTTTCTTTTCTTTTTCTTGGTCTTTTTTTTTTTTTTTTTTTTTTTTAGGGCTGCACCAGTGGCATATGGAGGTTCCCAGGCTAGGGGTCCAATTGGAGCTGTAGCCGCTGACCTACGCCACAGCAACAGCAACACCAGATCTGAGCCGTGTCTGCAACCTACACCACAGTTCACAGCAGTGCCAGATCCTTAACCCACTGAGCGAGGCCAGGAATCAAACCAGCAACCTCATAGTTCCTAGTCGGATTCGGTTTCCGCTGCTCCATGACGGGAACTCCTTGTATATATATATTTTCTTTTGTGCTAAAAGCCAAGTTTTGTTTTGCTTTTAAGAAGAGAGATGTGTTGAGAGGAAGGGATAGATTAGGAGTTTGGGATTAACAGATACATACTACTATATATAAAAGATAACCAACAAGGACCTACTGCATAGCATGGGAAACTATATTCAATATCTTATAATAACCTATAATGGAAAAGAAATCAGGCGTACTTCGCTGTACACCTGAAACTAACACTGTATTGTAAATCAATTGTACCTCAATTTTATAAAAAAGAAATTAGGAGTTCCTCTGTGGCTCAGCAGCTTAGGACCTGCCATTGTCACTGTTGGGGCTTAGGTTGCTACTGTGGTGTGGGTTCAGTTCCTGGCCTGGAAACATGCACATGCTGCAGGCAAGGGAAAATAAATAATACAGAGAAACCCCAAGCACACTCTACCCAATTTTGCCAGTGGTAACCTCCTGCAAAACCATAGCCCAGTATCACAACAAGTAGATTGACTTGGATTCAAAGTATAGGACATCAGTCTCTCCTTACAATTTAGCAACCCCTAATCTGTTCTCCATTTCTGTAATTTCACTATTTCTAGAGTGTTTACAAATGGAATCATATAGTAGATGACATTTTAGTTGAGTTGGCATTTTTCACTGAGCATAATTCTCTGGAGATTCATCCAGGTTACAAAAAACGAAAGATGAGAGGTGTGTTATAGACAATACTATGAAGCCTTCTGTTGAAACCTGTTACGCAGAGAGGTAAAAGCAGATAATTTCAAATTTGTGAATCTGACAAGATGAGAGTACTCTGTGGTCATAATTTCTGTTGGTGAGGAGCCCAATTGGCTTGGATGGGAGGGTTCTTACTTGAATTAGATAACGCAAGGAAAACTACCCTCCTGCAGAGCTTTGCTCCTCCATAGCCGTTCGTTAATGTTTTCAGGATTATTGAATAGAAAATATAAGCCAGCCTCTTTGTGGAATGGGCGCACAATTGGATAAAGATTCCTGTGGGAGACCCTTGAGGCAGGTGTCTCAAAGTTCATTTCCAGTCACCTTCTCCCTTGCCTTCTTCTTGCTGTAGAGACTGGAGAGCCCAGTGTTCAGCTTTCCTAACCACCTTCTAGCCAGTGGTGGCCATGTGATCCCAATGCGATAGGGCCAAATAAAAGTAAATACCTAATAAATACCTGCTGAATAAAAATACATAACTTAAGTGGAAAAAGTCTTGGCCCCTTTACCTTGTTCCTGCTGGAACCCAGATGTGACACCTGGAGGTAGAGCAGCCATTGTGACATCATGAGCTGACGTGAGGATAAAAGCCATCAAGCTGAGGATGGTGAAGTACAAAAATGGTCCCTGAGGGTGTTAATGAACTGTTTTCCACCTTAGACTGCCTTCCTCAGGGCTTCTTCATATGGGGCAAAAATAAACCCCTATCTAGCAAAAGCCAGTTAGTCAGGGATTTTGTTGTTGTTATTTGCAGCTGAATGCATTCTTTGATATTTGTGTTAGTAGCTTTTTTGCCACATCAGAGCACTTTCACACCTAATACCATTCTGGACTTGGGAAATTTTAAGCATTGGAGAGTCCTAGAAATCATCTAGTCCAGTGGTCCTCAACCAGGGGATGGAGGTCTCCAGTGTTTGGGGGTGCTACTGGTATTTAGCAGCTAGAGGCTGGGATGCCAACAGCTTCAATAGTGGGGGGCAGCCCCAGAGCATAAGTATTCCTATTCAGAATGCCATTAGTGCATGACAAGAAACTGAATGAAAAATATTGCCTGCCATATTAGTAAACAAATGAAGTTGCAGCCGCCAAGTCTTTACATGCCCCCCCCCCGCCCCGCCCCCCCCCCCACAGTGAGCCCTGAGGGAACTCAGGATAGAAACAGGATGCCCACCATCTAGCAGTCATTTGCTGCAGGCATCCCACCCCCAGGGTGCACCCTGAGGAGACTCAGGATGAGAAAGCACAGGATGCTGGCCCCAGATAGCTGAGGTTCATATCAAAGGAATGATAAGATTTCAGTGAGCCCAGACTCTTGCATCTTCCCATAAGTAGAAAGCACTAACTAAATTCCTTGAGCTATCTGGTTTTCTTTAACATTAATCTTCTGATGTTCCAATTACCTGGTCTTTGTTGCAAAAACTCTATACTCTGGCTCCCCCCTCTTACCTCTTCAGAGCAGTCCTTCAGAGTTACCTGAGATGCTGTGTCTGGGGCTTAATTTCTCAGATTTGTTCTCTGAATAAAACATAAACCTCAACTTTTACGATGTGCATTTTTTTTTTCAGTCGACACAATACTGATCTAGTCTGCTTCCCTGATTTAGTCCTAAACAGGGAGCCAGCCACCCAGGGCTCCTGAGACCTGCTGCACTGGCTTGGGCGGCCTGGAGGAGTTCCCCAAGGTCCCCTCCCCGTCCGAGCATCTCTTCATTTAAGCCTAGCTTTCCTTTCCCCTCTGTTCCCTCGCTCTCTTGATTCCTCAAGCTTCCAGCATCAAGGCTGCCTTCCAAGCAGGAGACAGACACACCACAAACTAGGGAGGAACAGGGAAAGCACCAAACCCCTAAAGCCCCTGCAAAACTTCTCTCTGTAAGTCTCTGAGGCAACTTTCTGGGCCTGGAGTTTGTCCAGTCTCTAGTCCTCAGAGCATGTATCCTCCAGGCAGCCCAATGATTAACACTATTATGGGATACTTTTTTTAAATTAGGCGGAAAATGCATTAAAAATGAACAGTAATGGAGTTCCCTGGCCTAGGAGGTTAACACTGGTCGCCCAGCATTATCATTGCTGTGGCTTGGGTCACTGCTGTGGTTCGAGTTCGATCCCTGGCCCGGAAAGTTCCACATACCACAAGCGTAGCCAAAAAAAAAAAAAAAAAAAGAGAGAGAGAGAGAACAGTAGCTGGAAGTGGAAAAGTCCTTGCTTTGTCACCAGGTGCATCTTCTGCGCATTCTCATGGGTAATACAGGTAATGGCCTGGCAGTCATCCCTCTGGTCGTAAGTGGAGATTAAGAGGGATGTGGAATGGTAAACAGCTGTATATTCTCGTTAGAGCAATAATGCTTTTAATGGTTTTGGGCATTAATCATAGACAAGGTCATGTGGCAGGGCACTGGGTTACAGATTAAGTTTCTGTTGATTCTTGTTTTATTTTGATTTATTAGGTTTAACTGAAGTGATTTCACGCCGAGGCAATGGGTTGAGTAAGTAATAGAGATAATAGGGGTGCCCTTAGCAAAGTCAGAAGAGTCTCCAACTTTGCCATGTCTTTTCCGGCACAGAAAACACAGCCTTTACTGTACCTGAAAGACTTTGCTGGGAATGTGTATCAGGATAGGACTTGCACTTGGGCCATTTCTTAGGAAGAGCTTTTTCCACGTCTTAATTGCAGAACACATCGTGGTTGGCATGCTTCTCTTTACATGGTGCATAACTCCTACCTGCAAAATCAAGACGTAGACTGGTCTGATCTTTCCTCTTGTGGGAGCCGCTGGCTTGGTCCTTAGTGTTTTGCCCTTTAAGGAATGCATGTTTCTAAAAACAGACAAAAACTTTCTTTCAGGTCTCTAGAATCTCCCCTCCACAGCTTCAGCCCCAGTCCTTGGAACTGATCTGCATTTGCATTCAAAAGGGAAGGGTCTCCTTGGCTAGTAGAGCATACACACCACGGATATCAGGTTGCTCCGAACACCTTATGCTTACTTGAATATTCCTGAACGTTCTTTAGAAATACATTCCTTTGCAGAGCACGGCAGGACTCCCAGCTGCAAGAAGGCTCAGCTTATTCAGAGCCCAGCGTTACACCCTAGGCTGGGTGCCTACTAACCCCCAGGCATCTTTCTTTGGAAGGAAACAAAACTGAACAAAATGCCTGTCAACTGTGTAGCCTTCTCTTTGCATCAAAGAGAAGTACTTACTTCAGTGACTTTGGGAGGGGCTTTTGGGCTGACAGCGACTTGGAGACACTTGAAAAAGATTGTTTCTCACACTGGAGTACATGGGTGTCTGTGGTTGCCTGACATGAGTGCTGTGACGAAAATTCTTCTTTTTCTTTCCTTTTTCATAGAAAAGGCATCGTGGTGGCTGAGTCTAATATGAGAATGTTCTTTTCAAAAACCAATGAAGCATAGACTTGAATGGAGTGGTGTTGATAATACTATGCCCCACCCCACACGGACCTGCCCAGTTTCTCTCTTTTTGTAATTTAATGGGTCTGGCTTGCAGGATAGAGTCTCGGATACTCGCCTTCACTGGTTTTTAGCTGAAAATTTTAGTTGGCCACCACTGTACACAATTAGCGGAGTTCCCATTGTGGTTACGGAGTTCCCATTGTGGTTCAGGCAGTTAAGAACCCAACCAGTATTCGTGAGGAGGTGGGTTCCATCCCTGGCCTTGCTCAGTGGTTAAGGATCTGGAGTTGCTGTGAGCTGCCGAGTAGGTCTCAGATGCTGCTTGGATCTGGCGTTGCTGTGGTTCGGCAGCTGCAGCTCCGACTTGACGCCTAGCCTGGAAACCTCCATATGCCACGGTTGCAGCCCTAGAAAGATAGAAAAAACAAAAAACAAACCCAAAAAACAACTAACTGTAAATATCTTAGGCAGGATAACCATTTCAACATCTCATTAGATATATGAAAAGAATTAAGTCCAGCTCTCTGGCCACTAAGCTTATAGCCTAGTCTTATTTGTTTGTCACAACTATCTGGGGCCATCAATAAATATTTTGAATAAACAGCTTTTAAACCATATGCAGATTCGATCTTCAATCTTCATATTCCTTACCTGACAGGACCCCGTCTGAGCTTTTGGCTGTTGTTGAGAAAATATAGCAGTTAAATCCCATTACAATAATAGCTGAAGAAATGTAGGCCTTACAATGTGGCAGTACTATTCTAAGCCTGTATTTACATTAATTCACTTAATTAAAAACACGGAGATCTCAACATGGGGTATAACAAGAAAGGCTGCCAATCTGTAGTCACAGTCTGCTCCTCAAAGACTTATTTCATTCAACACAGGGAGGGGTGCGGGCAGGGTGGTTCTGACAGGACCTGGCTATCCTTTGCTGCTGCTGCTGCTCCTATTTCTTTGTAATCCAAGCTGCAAACCCCGAAGCCCCGCCCCCGTCACTCCCTCCCCAGGCTTCTACTGGTGCTGCAGGAGCCTCTCCAAGTTCCAGCCTGCAGGCAACAGAGGGCTGGGCTTGGACCCATACAATCCCTGATGCTGGAATCAGGGGTGGTGATTGCGCTGCAAGTACAAAGCCTGTCATGTGGTTCCCAGCCTTTGCATTGGAACAGTGGGTGGATCTGGTGCTGGGGCTCCCAAAGCAGGATAGGAAGGAGGACAAGGAAAGTGGGCCCCACTGCATCTAATTCACCCTCTCTGTCCTGTTAGGAAGCAGTGTGGGTGGGCCCAGTGTCTAAGGGTAGCACCTCTCCTGGGTAGAAAAGAAGACAGAACGTCAGTAGACTCACATCAGTGCAGATGTTTATCTTACACCTGCTGTGTCTCTAGCAGCCCCTGGTATGTGGAAGGGCAGTGTTGGGTGCCCCGTATGGAATGCTGGCTTCTGAGTCAGACTGAACCTGAGTGTGCCCCTAGCAGTGTTCCTTACTATACTTCTACTGTGAGCAAGCTACCTAGTGCCTTAGATTCTTCACCTATTCATTCAGTTCAACAAATATTTAAGTGCCTACTATGTGGCTGACCTAGGCCTGAAAACGGTTCTTGCCCCCATGGAGCTAGAGGAGGGCAAAACACAGCAAATAATTAATAAATAGTGCTAAGGCTACAATTTTAAGTAAGGTTGTCAGAGAAGGCACCTCCTATAGAGTAATGTTTGTGCAAAACACCTGTAGGGGGTGAGTGGGAGGGCCATTTACATTCTATATAGAGGGTCAGCAGTGCACAGGTCCTGAGGCAGAGGGGTACCTGGTGTGCTGGAAGAGTAGCAGGGAGGCTAGTGTGGCTAGAGTACAGTGAGCCAGGGGGACTAGTAGATGTGGTCAGAGAGGAAAGGGGAGCAAATCTCAGAGGGCCTTGTAGACATTGCAAAGACCAGAGCTCTTATTCTGGGTAATATGGGGAGCCATGTTTGGGGGGTGGGGGAGGGGGTTGAACATGTAGACGAGTGACATGATCTGACTTAAGGTTTCATCGCCTTGGCAGTTGTGATGAGGAATAGTTGTAGGGGGAGGGGAAGGGCTGGATCAGAAAGACCAGGCAGGAGACTGCGCAGTGCAGAGGTAAGATGTGATGGAGGCCTGGACCAGGATGGTGGTAGCGGAACGACAGACGTGGTCAGGTTCTGGATCTAGTGAATAGTACTTGCCTCACGGAGTGGTTGTGAGGTTAACTGAGATGCATACAGGCTACTGGCATGTGGTAGGTCCGAGGTAAAGCCCAGCTGCTGTCATTATTGAGGGGCTGTCATCTTGGAGGACAGTCCTGACACACACATAGGAGACAGGTCAGGGCTTTGTCCATGTGGTCAGCAGTAGTGGCCTTCGGAATCCAACTCAGAGAATTGCTGGCTTTGAGCAAAATAGAATGCTTCCTGCCTTTCCCTTTAACTGCAAATCAAAATCACTGTGAAATCACATCAAGAAAGGGCTCTTTTTTTTGGTTTGTTTTGGTCTTTTCAGGGCCACACCCTTGGCATGTGGAGGTTCCCAGGCTAGGGGTCAAATCAGAGCCGTAGCCTACGCCAAGAGCCACAGCAACACAGGATCCAAGCTGCGTCTGTGACCTACACCACAGCTCAAGGCAACACCAGCTCCTTAACCCACTGAGCAAGACCAGAGATGGAACCTGCATCCTCATGGATACTAGCTGGTTTGTTAACCACAGAGCCACGACGGGAACTCCAGAAAGGGCAAGATTAAATCACACATAGAAAAGAGCTGCTGCCATCACACTTTATAGGGTGTGAGCTTTGACGGTCAAGCACTGCAACTGGCTTCTGTGCCCTGTATGTCCACAGGCGGGTGTCGTGGCCAATCGGCCCCCCATGTCTACTTGAGTTCAGCCTTTTGGTTTTGGTTTTTCCATACATCCTCCACCCCCTGCATGCCGTGGGCCTAATCCGACCCGCACTGTGGCTCTCCACTCCTTACCAGGTATCTGTATTCCTGACCACCCAGGGCTCGCGCTGCCCTGCAGCCATGTGTCGAACTAGCAGTTTCATTGCCTGCCACTGTCATGAGATGTCGTGATGTGTTATGAAGTGTCGAGAGATTGAGCTTTGGAAAGTAAACGTAGGAGGGATAACCGCATTAGCATTTTTTAATATTTCAAAATATGTAAGATATCTGTTGTGAATAAGTGAGGGTTCAGTGCAGGAAACATAAACCACTCCAAGTGCTTTAAGTGGGAAGAGATGGGGATTAAATGGCCACAGACATCCTGGAAGGGGTAGAACCCCAAGGAGCCTCAGGCTGGGCCCTAGGGTGATTGCCAGAACTATGAAAAACAGGCCAATCAGGGGCTCCCCACTCAGGAGTTTCACTAGGGCTGTGGGTTCAAGAACTCACTCCCCGTCTGGGTTTCAGGGATCACGCAGTCTGAGTGGAGTGAGGCCTCCACCACCATGTCTCTCTGCGCCTGAGAGAATGGTTCTAGAATGAGGCTGCAGAAGAACCTCCCAGCTCTGCACCTTGCTTGCCAGCCTCCGCTGTGGGTCCTAATTTTGCTCAGGTGCCTCTGGTTGGATCACACCCCGATCTCTACCTGCAGGTGTGGGATCTGCAAAGTGCTGTTTTTGGCTTTCTGCCCTCCACCCAAGAGGAGAGCTTAAACAAGTCATCTCCCAGCCCCGTGACCTCCAGCTTGTCTGCAGTGAGTCCGGCGGCCCTGTCCTTCCCATCGTGTTAGCATTGCCCAGTGTTGAGAAGATGCCACACATAACATAAAACTCTCTGTTAAACACCGACACCAGCTGTCGATATTTTCCAAGTTTATCTTCAGTACAATGCTGTATACTTTGTAATAGAGGAGCTTTCACAATCAGTTGCATTGTGATGACCCCTCTGATGTCTATAAAATAAACAAAGTGGGTTGGATCACTGACGAGCAGATTTCAGCTTATTTATATTTGGAGAAAATAATGAGCCTGAATTTCTGTTTATCACAAAATGTTTTTATGGTTCGTATCATTACATAAAAAGACTAGGCTAATCACACTATTTATCTAAAATTACATTATCAACATTTGGCATAACAGCAATTTTAGCAGACTACTTTCACTATAAAAATATGGAGGAGTAGGTGTCAGATCTAGGTAAAAGTTAAGGAAAATGTGAGTTGGCATCAACACTTGTCTGACCAGAAATATCCATTTCTTGCAGCTTTGTGTCAAATATGCTTTGTAAAAGTTAACCAAATTTCCTTTTTTTTCACAAATTTCTCTAATCATTAGTTCACAAAGCAGCAGGGAATTAAGCTGGCCTAATTAGTTTGGGAACTAAATCAGAATGAACATAAAGCTTTATGTGCTTTATATATATTTATATACACACACATATATGCTTTACATATATATATACATACATAAGATAAATGGATGCTGGTGGATTCTTTTGATACAATAGTAAGTCGCATCAGTCATGGGGTTCCTGAAAATTAAAACTGAAATTGGCAGGTCAATATGTTTTTGAAAATTGGAGGTTGGAATAAAAAAAAAAAAAAACCTACTAAAACACAACATATACATCTAATTCTACTTTATATACACAAATAGATATTTTAAAGATATATATAGCAAGTAATATTCTAAAGACATCTATTTCTAAAACATAGTATATTCCTTGGTAACCCTTTAAAATTTTTCTCTTCTGTTGTTCAGGAAAACTTTCCTGCAGCTATGCCATGTACTGGTCCAGCTGCCAGTTTTATGTTGTGCAGCCTGTACTTTCCCTCCAACATTTGATTATGAAAATATTCCTATGTACAGCAAAGTTGAAAGAATTTTGCAGTGAACACCTGTATACCTCCACTGAAATTTCACCATCAACATTTTATTAAAATTGTTTTATTACCTGTCATTACAGGTACTTTTTCACCTAGAGTCAGTTATTGCAGCACAACTGATTACCCCAAACTTAGGAGCTTATTTAAAACAATAAGCATTTTTTATCTCATGTGTGGCTTAATTCTTGTGAGCCAGGAATTCGGGAGTGTCTTCTCTGAGTGGTTCTGGCTTGCTGGGGGGGCATGTTGTGAGGCTGCGGTCCAGACATTGGCAGGGGTTACAGTCACCTCCAGCTTGACTGGGGTGGGACAGTTCATTGCCAAGAGGGCTTACTCATCTGGCTGAGGGCCGGAACCTGAAACGATGGCACCAGTCCAAAGGGGCTGTTGACAGGAAGTGATCCAGAAATGCTGGGGAGTGTCTGCAGAATTCAGGGAAGGCTTTGCCCTGAAGGTACTTGCCTGCATCCTCTACCCAAGAGCAGAGCATTCCACCCTGGGGAGATGGTAACACACATGCAGAGAGAGAACCTCGCATGGGGTGGAAAGCAGAATGAGAGCCGCTCAGCAGTGCGCACTGCTGGGCAGAAAGGGTTTCAGGGGATAGATTACATTGAGGAAGGTGGCTTTAATGGCTTTTTTTGGGAAAAAGGAGGGGCCTGGTCATTTACTTTTGAAAAACAGCAGCACCCAGAGATTTATTTTCCTAGGCGCACACACACACATTTTTATTCACACAGTCAGTGTGTTTCTTTGAGGTTGAAATATTGCAGCTCCCTGGTCCTTAAAGCTTCATTTTACTGAGAGGTTTTTTTTTTTCCCTCCTCATATCACATCTTACTTATTTTTATTTTATTTTGTTTTTTTGTCTTTTTAGGGCTGCACCTGTGGCATATGGAGATTCCCAGGCTAGGGGTCGAATCGGAGCTGTAGCTGCTGGTCTACACCACAATGCCAGATCCAGCTGCATCTGTGACCTACACCACAGCTCACAGCAACACTGGATCCTTAACCCACTGAGCCACGCCAGAAATTGAACCTGGATCCTTATGGATGTCAATCAGATCTGTTTCTGCCAAGGCACGACAGGAGCTCTGACATCTTCCTAATTTTTAAATTTGTGTTCCTGTTCCTGACGCCAGAACAGGGCCAGACGGGACAACAGGAAGGCCTCTGGGAATGTTCCGTTCCCCTTAAACCGGGAGGGTGACAGCTCCTGTCCTTCTGACACAGGTACAGCCCACACCCAGGACATCAGTGGGAAGATAAAGGCAGGGAGACGCTCCTGGGTGGTATTGGGCGGTGGGGGAGGGAGTTCAGGGTTTGGAGGTCCTCGCCCAGGAATGGGAGGAGGGGAGCTCACCCTGCTCTTGGAGGGGTAGGGAGGCTGCCCTTTGGGTGACTGTTTACCCCCCTCTCCGCTCTCCCTGAGCAGTGGAGGCCCCTCCTCGGAGGTATAGCCAGGTTCTGCCCCTCTGCGGGCAGTTTCCTGGTGGTCAGGGGCCAGCAGGCTGCAGTGGACATTCTTCCAGGGCAGTAGGGGTAGACCTTCCTAGGGACAGAATCCAGGGATCCAGGGGAGGTCGCCCTTCCTGAGTCAGGTAGAGAATGTATGAGTGTCCTCTTGGATCAGAGGGGAGGATCATCCTTTATGGCCAAAGAATGAAGAGTAAACAATGAAAAATACCTTAGCAGGCCAAGTCAGTGACCCATGAATCAAAGAATTCCAGGCTTTTAGCTCTGGAGAACCTTGGCAATCATCCTGCACGGCTCTTCTTTTAAAGATAAGAAAACCTGGAACCTGAGGGACGGGGCAGCTGGCTTGAGGCCTGCCCATGTAGGACCTGGGCTTTCTGGTTCTCTTTTAACATAAGGCTGCCATTTATTTTGTACCTACTTCGTATGTGTTGGCTTCTATGCTGAATACTTCACACAGTGCCCATCCATTAATTAAATTACAAAAATAAAAAACATCTCCTTTAAAATGTTTTCTAAAATAATACAAGTTCTGTAGTATTTACATATTAGCACTGCCAGGTACTGTTCTAAATTCCTTACAGATAGAAATATTCATTTACTCTTCTAACAAACGTAGGAGGTAAATACTGTTGCTATCCCCATTTTCTGGATGAGGAAACTGAGGCATGGAAAGATCAAGTTAACTTCTCTGAGGTGCAGTGGTGATGTCTAGGTAGAGAGTGACTGCATTGCTTCAAAGCCAAGCACGCTGGCTGTACAACTGATGTTCCTAATTACACTATGCCCTTAATCCCTGTGTAAACATTAGTCTGTTGACTGAATCTTCAAAGCTTAATGTTTCTAGGCGTGCAAGAGGCTTGTGCTTCCCGGCCTCCTTGTGTTTGTGAAGACATGTGAATACTTCTGGCTACCAAGTTGTAAAAAGTGTGTTGTGTCCCTTCTGGGCCAGATCCTGTGATACTAGTGTGTGACCCTCCAGATCTGTCCCTTCCTATGGCCTGGCGACTGGTGGTTTCTCCGTCAGTCTGGGTGAGTCAGAGAGGAAACTGAGCCCTAGCCAGCCCTTGGTGGACAGAGCAGGAATGTGAAATAAACTCCTGTGTAGCCTCTCAATTTGGGGTTGGTTTGTTACTAAGCCCATCCTGATTGATGTAATCTTTGCTGTGCCTAATATTTTAAGGAGTACATTAGTAATACACTGGACACTTAAAGGGCTTTCCAATTTATTGAATTATTTATTTATCCAAGTTATTCTTTGTTTATCTAAGTTATTATTTATTTATGCAGTGCCTCGTTGGATAGCATTCATCTTCTTCCTTACATACAGAAGGCAGCCTTGTACTATGGAAACAGTTTTTTTCTAAATTGCCTTTAAGGTTTGCTTGATAATTTTTGTGGCAAGTCACTGAGCCCTCGGTCTGTTATCTCCTTAAAGGGAAACCAGGGGAGATGGCGAGACAGGAGGTGGATGGCCGCAGTGGCAGCAACACCCTCCCCCACGGTTCAGCCTTCGGGATGGTTCTGATCACAGGATTACCCTGACTGTTCTGAGTCCTGAGGAAGCCAAGTCAAAAGCAGGTGCAGGGCTATGTTGTCAGTCTGTGTGAGTCATTTAAACCTCAACACATAGATGTTCTAGAATTTGATGATTGTTACCCTCGACATAAACTTGGAGCAATGTTTCAAAAACCTGTAAATTCTGTTTTTGCTAAACTCCAAGCACAGCCAGAAGAGAGGGTGGATCTCAGGATCAACAAAGCAAAGGAGCAATGCTAAATTTCTGACAAACTGAGCTACATGTTGATTTTGGGGTTTTTTTTTGTTTTTTTTTTTGTCTTTTTGCCTTTTCTAGGGCTACTCTTGTGGCATATGGAGGTTCCCAGGCTAGGGGTCTAATCAGAGCTGTTGCTGTCATCCTACGCCAGAACCACAGCAATTCGGGATCCAAGCCGCGTCTGCAACCTACACCACAGCTCACAGCAACACTGGATCCTTAACCCACTGAGCGAGGCCAGGGATCCAGCCAGCAACCTCATGGTTCCTAGTCGGATTTGTTAACCACTGCTTCACGATGGGAACTCCTGATTTTGTTTCTTAGGAATTGTCTGGTGGCTTAGTGGCTAAGGATCCAGCCTTGTCACTGCTGAAGCACAGGTTTGATCTCTGGCCTGGGAACTTTCTTATGCCACAGGTGCAGCAAAAAAAAGAAAAAAAAATTGCCTTCTTTTTTTTTTGTTGTTGTTGTTGAAAACAACAGTGAGGAGTTCCCTTGGTGGCGCAGTGGTTAACGAATCTGACTAGGAACTATGACTTTTCAGGTTCGATCCCTGGCCTTGCTCAGTGGGTTAAGGATCCGGCATTGCCATGAGCTGTGGTGTAGGTTGCAGACTCGGCTCGGATCCCATGTTGATGTGGGTGTGGCGTAGGCTGAAAGCAACAGCTCTGATTAGACCCCTAGCCTGGGAACCTCTATATGCCTTGGGAGCGGCCCTAGAAAAGACAAAAAGACCAAAATAAATAAATAAATAAATAAATAAATAAAAATAAATTATAGTGTACCAACTGAAGAGTACACAAATCATGAACATTTCCACAAAGTGAATGCATTTCCACAAAATGCACTACCATCCACATCAGGAAATTGAAAGCTGCTTGCAGCCCAGAAGCCCAGGGACATCTTCCCAGGGACTGCTGGCCTTCTTCTCCATTGTTGTCCTGACTGCTAACATAATAGATCCATTTGGCCTATTTTTGAATTTTATATAAGGAGATTTTGTGTAGTTCCCTTTCTGTGTGGTGAGATTCATCCACTCAGTTGTGGGTAGTAATCACTTATTGATTTCCATTGCTTTATAGTCTGAATATACCACAGCTTATCCCTTCTGCTGTTTTAATGGATGTTTTTGCTGCTTTATGGATTTTTTTAAAAAGTTATCTGAACTTCAAACTTTATTTTCAGTTTTGCTACTAAAGCATTAAACAGTTACCAAGCAATAACCCAAATACTCAGAACATAACTTAAATATTTTGGTTAATTTTATTCTGGAATAGAAAGGCACTGATGTTGGTCTTAGGTGGCAGTGAGTTTCACAGAGGAAACAGAAAAGTTTTTACTTAATTATAAAATAATTAATATTGCCCTATGTATGACATGGTAAAGGGACTCAGGATGCATTTGTTACTTCTATAGATAAATTTAAAAATGTTAACATGGTGGGAAATTTTAAAGTTCCTATTTTTGACAAGAATTATCAGATTCTGTCACATTTCAGTTGCTTAAGTAGTCAAGTCATAGATGGAATTACAGTGCACGTAAGATATCCTCAGTAGCTTGTCAACATATTTTCTGGAGATAGAGACAGTTTACGTTATCCGTACGTTCAGATTGATTACCAGTAACATATTCTACAGTTTTGGGGTTTTTTTTTTTTTGTTTGCTTTTTACTTTTATGAGTGATGCTGCAATGAACATTCCCCATAAGTCCTTTGGTGCACATGTGTTTGCATTTTTGTGGATTACATACCTGTAGTTGGAATTGTTTGGCATAGGATATGCACGTGTTCGGCACTACTGAACAGTTTTCTTTTTTTCTTTCTTTTTTTTTTTTCTTTTTGCCATTTCTTGGACCGCTCCCACGGCACATGGAGGTTCCCAGACTAGGGGTCTAATCGGAGCTGTAGCTGCCAGCCTACACCAGAGCCACAGCAAAGCGGGATCCAAGCCGCATCTGTGACCTATACCACAGCTCACGGCAACGCCGGATCGTTAACCCACTGAGCAAGGGCAGGGATTGAACCCGCAATCTCATGATTCCTAGTCAGATTCGTTAACCACTGTGCCACGACGGGAACTCCTGATCAGTTTTCTAAAGTGGTTACACTCCCAGTCAGAGGTGTGATAGAATTCCCTCTGCTCCAGATCTGTTGGTCAGCACTTGGTATTTTCAGTCTTAAAATCTTAGCTGGTCTTATCAGGATATGGGGGTTTTACTTTCTTTTTCCTTGATGACTTTTGAATTTGAGCACCTTTCCCTATGTTATCCAGATAGCCTCTTTTGTGAAATTACCTGTTCAAGAGTCTGGACAATTCTCCCACTGGACTGTCTTTTTCTTACTGGCTTTGGAGGAATTCTTTATGTATTCTGGACATCAGACCTTAACTGGATATATGAACTGTAAGGTTTGATTTTACTTGAATAGATTCCAAGCTGGGTTTCAGTCTCAGCGAGAGTTAGTTTCTTTCCACTTTATCTTTATGCCTAGGGTGATTAGCCCTTTTCAGGGTTCCCCAAGCTAAGTGTAGGGTATTTACTAAGGTCATTCCACTTCAGTGTTCCCTGAATACTCTCTTGGCAGCTGCTAGCAAATTAGCAGATGCCACAAAGGAAATGTGGTCCCAGACATTTGGTTCACCTCATTACTTTTTTTTTTTAAGGGCCACACCCGTGGCCGATGGAGGTTCCCAGGCTAAGGGGTCTAATTGAAGCTATAGCTGCCAGCCTACTCCAGAGCCAGAGCCACAGCAATGCCAGATCCAAGCCGCATGTGTAGCCTGTCCCATAGCTCACGGCCACACCTGCTCCTTAACCCACCGAGGGAGGCCAGGGATCGAACCCGCAACCTCATGGTTCCTAGTCGGATTCGTGTCTGCTGCACCACGATGGGAACTCCTGATTTGCCTCTTTACTCTAACCTTCATGATCTTGGCTACTTAGGTCTCTGCTGCCTTGGTAGCTCCCTGGTTCTTCAAACAGATTTTTTAAAAGTTTTGTTGGACTTTTCTGGTTGTTGTTACTGGTAGAATTGGTGCGCAAAATGACCCTGTAAAGATAGATTTACTTCCTAATCCCCAGAACCTGCAAATATTACCTTACCTGATAAAAGAGTGAATACTATTTTATATGCTCCTGATGTGATTAACTTAAAGCTCTTGAGAGGAGGAGCTTATCCTGAATTTTCTGGGTAGGCCATAGGTGGTGGGCCCTAAATGGTAATTTGCTACAGAGGCCACAGAAATTAATACAGTTAATCTGATGTAGGTTAGTTTATCCACAATTTCTTAGAATGAGTTGTAATTTAGTAACTTTGTTATAGTATCTAGATTTAAATTGCTATTTCAGATTAAATTAGTGGAATGCAATTCTTTCTTTGATTATGACGATGGCGATGTGTAATATTTACATCAGAAAAAGCCCAATGAAATTCCATTGTTACCACAGAGCTGGTTTCTTTTATTGTACTGATAGAATGACTCAACAAATCTGATGAAATTCAGACAGATTTAAAATGTGATACTAGGAGTTTCTGTTGTGGCTTAGCAGGTTAAGAACCCAACATAGTGTCCTTGAAGATATGGATTCAATCCTTGATCTCAATCAGTGGATTAAGGATCCAATATTGCTGCAAGCTGCAGTGTAGATTGCAGAATCAGCTCGGATCTTGTGTGTCTGTGGGTGGCATAGACCGATGGCTACAGCTCCGATTAGACCCCTTGCCTGGGAACCTCCACATGCCGTGGATGCAGCCCTCAAAAAGACAAAAGACAAAACAAACAAACTTATAGTGGAACCATTATAGATGAAGTAATTTGAATTTATAGTCCAGATAGGTTAATTATGTTTAATTAATTTTGCTTAATCAACATGATCATCCTTACAACTTGGTACAAGGAAAAACTGACACTTTTTTATTCTGACCACTTCTAAACATTGAGGGGCAACACTTAAAACAAGAAATGATCTCGCCCTTTTGATAGTTAAAAACTGCTAAACAGGAGTTCCCGTTGTGACTCAGTGGTAACGACCCCTACTAGTATCCATGAGGATGCAGGTTCGACCCCTGGCCTTGCTCAGTGGGTTAAGGATCCTGCATTGCTGTGGCTGTAGTGTAGGCTGGCAGCTGCAGTTGTGATTTCGACCCCTAGCCTGGGAACTTCTTATGCCAAGAGTGCAGCGCTAAAAAGCAAATTAAAAAAACTGCTAAATAGAGTAGAAGCCCAGATGTTTGTTTTCTTACGGTTGTTGGGATATGTAGTGGGATGTGAGTAACAAATGGTAACATCAGCCTGGATTCTGGGATCTTACTGGTCAATTGCCTTTTTTTTTTTTTTTTTTTTTTGCTTTGCTTTTTAGGGCTGCACCCAAGACATATGGAGGTTCCCAGACCAGGGGTCCAGTCAGAGCCACAGCTGCCAGCCTATGCCACAGCCACATCAGATCTGATCCTTGCCTGTGACTTACACCACAGCTCATGGCAATGCCGGATCATTAACCCACTGAGCAAGGCCAGGGATCGAACCCACACCCTCATGGTTCCTAGTCGGATTCGTTTCTGCTGCACCTCGATGGAAACTCCTGTTTTGTTTTGTTTTGGTACACCTACCTACAGGCTCTTGTGAGCAAATTCAGTGTCTTCATGCCTTCACTGATTCATTCAATAAATTGTTACTATTCTCCTACCTTGTACCAAGTGCTGTGCTAGGTACGGAAGATACCTTGAGCAGCAAAAACTGACATGGTTCCTGCTTTCATGGTGTTTACAGTCTAATGGGAGACAGGCGAGCAAAAAAATCATTAAATGAGTATGTTATATAAATTGAGATAAACGATCTGAAAGAAGGGAGCACGAGTCTGTGAGGACACGGAAAACAGCTTGTTCTAAGCTGGGAGCATCAGGAAAGGCTGATGGTGGGCATCAGGAAAGCTGACATCCAGACAGATTGGCTCACACAAGGTCATGTAATACAAGACAGCATCTCCCAGCGAGGAATTGAAGGAGAGCCCAACATAAACAGTTCTCAGGAAGCTGAACTGTGTTGGGAGGGTGGTTTCATGCAGAACCTTTCAAATCAAGTCAGGGGTGTAGATCTGTATCTTTAAGAGCAACAGAAATCTATATTTGTTTACTTGGGTTTCCATAACAAAATACCACAGGCTGGACAGCTTAAATAACAGACATTTATTTTTTTCACAGTTTCAAAGGCTGGAAGTCCAAGATCAAGGTGCCACATGGGTTGGTTTCTCCTGAGGCCTCCTCCCTGGGTAGGCAGACGGCTGCCTTCTCTCCACGTCTTACATGACCTGTGCATGTATTCTTGATGTCTCTTATAAGGCATATGGACTGAGTGTATGTGTCCCCCAAATTCCCATGTTGAAGTCTTCGCCTCTATTGTGGCTGTATTTGGAGTAAGGAAGTAATTAAGGTTAAACAAGGTCATGATCTGATAGGATTGGTATCCTCGTAAGAGGAGACAACAGAGAGCTCACTCCTTACCCACAGCTGTGCCCCAGCCCCACACACCAAGAAAAGGCCTGTAGCACTGTAACAAAAAGGCAGCTGTCTGCAAGCCAGGAAGAGAGCTCTCACCAGAAACAGAATTGACCAGAACTTGATCTTGAACGTTTAGCCTCTGGAACATTGAGAAAATAAATTTTTGGTCGTAGAGGTGGTTCTAAGAGAAATTTTGGAAGCAGAATCAACAGGATGCAGTGATGATGGATTGAAGTGTTCAGTAGTGGGGATGGGATTGACTTCAAATTTTTAGACTTATATAATTTCAGTAGGAACACTGGAGGAGACTAGGTTGGAGAAAAATAAGTTTGGCCTTAGATTTATAGAATTGAGATGTGTTTGAGACATCAATATGGAAGCGATGAGTAAGCAGTTGGCTGTATGGGTCAGGAGTTTGGAATAGCGATAGGAGTTTGAGAGTCTTGGGTCTACAGATAATATATATACTTAGTGCACTGCCTGACATATTTTAAGCTATTGATAAATGTTTGAATAAAAAATAAAATTGTAGTCTAAATTGTTGCATCACCATGAGCTGGAGTAGGATTAAGGATAGGTGTAATCGTTTTCTTAGAAAGGCTGCCTATTGAGGAAGAAAATAGTAGAAGCATCTCCAACCAGACAGAAATGCTTCTTTGGCTCATGTGATGTGTTGCATGTGAGTAATTAACTTTCTTAATAAGAATTTTGGGAGTTCCCATAGTGGCGCAGTGGTTAATGAATCTGACGAGGAACCATGAGGTTGCGGGTTCGGTCCCTGGCCTTGCTCAGTGGGTTAACTATCCGGCGTTGCCGTGAGCTGTGGTGTAGGTTGCAGATCCGGCTCGGATCCTGCGTTGCTGTGGCTCTGGCGTAGGCCGGTGGCTACAGCTCCAATTAGACCCCTAGCCTGGGAACCTCCATATGCCGCGGGAGCAGCCCAAGAAATAGCAAAAATACAAAAAAAAAAGAGAATTTTGGGAGGAGGTTGGAAAATGAACTCAAACTATGAAAGTGAGAGAAAATGTGGTACCTCTTCTCATTTTCTTGAAAGTCTTATAGTTTACAGTTGTTGAATCTGTTGTATAGCCCACAGGACCATCAAGCAGTCACCTGCACGGGTGCATGTGCTTGGCTGCACATCTGTCAGCGGCACAGCAAATAGCAAAGACTCAAAAAATCTCAGCAATTACCACGTCTAAACCACAGAGGATGACAAAGATAGCATTCCAGGGTCATATCAAAATGGTCTTTTGACGGCAGGTCACATTGCCATTTCCTGGATTATCAATGGCTTCTGCTGAGCCAGGCAGGAGCTAGTGACCAGATGGCAAGATGGGCTAAGAAATATTCTCTTGGACCTTGACTTCTAGGCTGCAAAGTGAAGGGGGAAGCAAACCCAGCTCTCCTTGTTTCATGGGCACAAGAATGGTGCATGTTTTTAAAAGGCAGCCAATTCTATTAGCTTTAATTATGATAGTAGTTGCTGTTTGTTTTGTCTTAGAAACAGTAGGTGTGTAGATGCAGGAAAAATTGGCACAATAAATGTTTGTCCTCCCACATTCTCTTCTCTAAAATGTGACTCTTGAAGTATCCCAGGAGATAACATGCTAAGAAATATATTTCATTTTATTTATTGTTTCAGGACTTCATTTTTTGAAGTACATGCCTAGCTGGAACTGTAGTGGTCCTTGCCACCATGGAGCTCACAGTCCATCCTAGGAGACAGACATTAAGCAAATTATGACAAGTCTAATCCAAGTCATAAAGAGAAACCTACAGGGTGCCAAGTGGGCTTCCCTGGACCAGTGGGTCAGGGGGGATGTCCCTGGGGAAGCCACATCCAGACTCGGGCTTCAGCAATGAGTGGGGAGTGAAACCGGGGGCAGGAGGGAGTGCGCTCCAGATGGAGGAGGTTGTCTGTCACCAAGCCTAGGATCTTTCAGCAACCCCAAAGAGGTGAGGCTGGAGTGGAGGGGCCACTGGCCTTGAACCATGTTAAGAGTTGTGAATTGTATCCTAAGAGCAACCATTATGCTGTGAAAGGTCTTAAGAATGGAAGTGACACAACCAGATTTGTGTTTTGAAAGGAGCACTCTGGCCTTAGTGAGAAGAAAGCCAGAGAAGGTGAAACAAGCCTTCCGTGTACTGGTCCAGGCCAGAAACTAGTTCAGGGCAGCGATGATAGGGGCCTGGGTATGCGTGGTTGCAGTGGGGCTGGAGAGAATTGGATGGATCAGATTTATTTCCCTTTGTAAAAATAAGGGTTGTTTTTGTTTTTGTTTCTGTTTTTCTCATTTCTTAACTATTTTTCTTATAGAAAATCTTGAGAAAATATAAGCACAAAAAAGAAAAGTCAGTCACCCAATCCCATCTCCCAGGGAGTAGCATTATTTCTTTGGTGCAAATCCTCCTAGTCTCTCATTTATGCATTTATAATGCATATTAATTTATTTATTTTTGATTTTTTTAAAAAATCTTTTTAGGGCTGCACCCTTGACATACGGAAGTTCCCAGGCTACGGGTGTATCAGAGCTGTAGCTGCCGGCCTACACCACAGCCACAGCAATGCCAGCTCCAGACCTCATCTGCAACATTCACCACAGCTCATGGCAACACCACATCCTTAACCCATTGAGCAAGGCCAGGAATCATACCTGTGTTCTCATGGACACTAGTCAGATTCTTTTCCCCTGAGCCAGACAGGAACTCCCTTAATTTTTTAGAAAATTTATATATTATATGTGGATTGTTTTATAACCTTTACTCTTATTTATTTTTTATTTTTTGGCTGTACCTGCAGCATGCAGAAGTTCCCAGATCAGGAATCATATCTGAGCCACAGCAGTGAAAACACCAGGTTCTTAACCTGCTGAGCCACAAGGGGACTCCTATAATATATCTCTTAATATCCTTTTTTTAAATGTATTTCTTAATATCCTTAATGTATCTCTTAATAGCCTTCCATGTGAGTTCTTTGTCCTGTGTTGACAGTTGAAATACTTTGGTGTCAATTTGTACATTTCCCCACAAAGACTCCCCTATCAGTGTATGTAGATAAATCAAGGGCCTTTTTTAAATTTGCCATTCATGGCCCTGAATCTTGTTCATTCCTGACCTGAAAGAGTATATGCACAATGGGTTGACCTCTAGCCACAGGAGAAGGGTCCCTAGGAGATGCCTTGTAGAAGCTGCAGGACCCAGAGCTCTGCTATAGGGCAGGCAACCACCAATGGAGGTTTCCGGAAGCTGTTGCTGGGGCTGGTGGGGTGCTTAGGGAGCTCAGCTGCATCTCTGAATGGTCAAAGGAAAAGGGCTTGAGAGAATGAGAATGAGCTGCCAAATAGCTTCCTGCAGGGTGAGCTGAGGCAGGCATGCTCCCTAGAGACCTGCTGAAGGGGGAAATTAAGAAATGAAATGCTGAAAATAACATAATGTTATATGTCAAATCTATCTCAGTTTTTTAAAAAAAGAAACAAAATAATTTTCTGGAGGAGGGTGGTGTCATCTTGAAGCAGTGTGTGTGTGTGTGTGTGCGCGGGCCCTCCTCAATAGGTCATAAAATGGACAGGTAGCCTTCTAAACTGGGAATTGTCAGCTCTTTTTGGTTTGTCGCTCTCACTTCGACAGTACTTGGGCTCTGTAGGGTCTGTGGAAGGAATCCTAGCAGTTCACATGAGAGGCCTGGGAAGTGTTTGAGGGCAGCCCCAGAAGATGTAGGGAATAACATCTCTTGGTTCTAGAAGTATTACTCCTAGAATTTTTTTCCTCCCTTTTCTTCCAGAAGAGATTAGGAGAGTCTCATGGCTTTGAGCTCCACTCATTAGACTTGCACCTCCCTGGGCTTTGGTATCTGGCCCCAGTGCTGCATAAGGAGGAAGGGATCAATTCTAGGGGCTCAAAGCCCTGCTTAACCTTCCCGAGATCCAGCCCTTGGCAGGCATGTTGGGGACTCAGGATTGCTCCAGGTCACAATTGTTGCTAGGCAGAGGTACAGGGATGACCCTCTGTGCCCTGGCTCCACCTGGACTGATGCCCCCAGATGGACTGGCCTCTTCCACCTGTTGTTTTATTCTCACTCAGCTGACTGTGTTAATGAGCGCCAAGGTGCTGGAGGGTAGGCCTCAGAAGGGGGTCCTCTTTAAGGATCCATGGTGCAGCACGCAGGCAGTTTTGCATTGGACAAGATTTGCATCTTCCTTTACTCTCTGAGAGGCTGTTTGCTTATTTGCATCCATGAGCAGCTGTCTTCATGGTAGAGTCTGGAGAGGGCTGACTCTCAGTAAATATAAAAAGGGAATTTGCCTTCAAAGACTGCCATGCGAAGGACTTGAAGACGTTTCAAGAAGGCTGCTTCTGTTGCTGGACCGGTTTATGGTTGGAGGACTTCAGGGTCTTTGGGGGTATTCACATTTAGGGATGTCACAAAGAGTGACAAATCCAGGCACTGAACTTTTCCGTAAGAAAAGTTCAGAGGTGTCTCTCTGTGGCCACAAGGGGACAGTTCTTTTTAAATTTGTCATCTTGGTGACTCATTCTTATCCTGCCCAGAGAAGAGCTTCCAGTCCCTTCTGGATCTGGAGTTCTCTGTTTTTTTTACAGTAGGTGATGGTGTGAAAGGTTTGCTGTAGCAGGATCTGTGGTATGCCAAGGCTGCCAGCACCACACCTCTCTCTGCTCAGTTTCCTCAGCAACCGTAGGGTCTGGTTTTGTTTATTCATTTGACAACCCCTCAGGACACTACTGTATTAGGTGCTGAGCATGTCACAATAAAAATGTTAAAGTCTTGGGAGTTCCTGTTGTGGCTCAGTGGGTTACAAACCCAACTAGGATCCATGAGGATGTGGGTTCAATCCTTGGCCTCACTCAGTGGGTTAAGGATCTGGTGTTGCTGTGAACTGTGGTGTAGGTTGCAGATGAGGCTTGAATCCTGCATTGCTGTGGCTGTGGCATAGGCCGGCAGCTGCAGCTCCAATTTGACACCTAGCCTGGAAACTTCCATTTGCCACAAGTGTGGCCTTAAAAAGCAGGGGCGGGGTAGGGGAGGAAGGAGTTAAAGTCTCTGCCCTCAAGGAGTTTACTGCATGAATCTCTCTCTTGGGCTGGGTTGGTGATCTAATATCAGAGACCTATCCTGTTGCTTGCTACATGCTCTCACCTCTGATGTCTAAAAATGGTGCAGTCTGTTTGGCTGCACATTTTTCTATGCAATTTCTGTGCAATTGGATAAAAGTGAATAATGTCAGTTCATAGGCTTTTCCCCCTATGGAAGAGTAGCCAGAGTAGCAGGAATAGAATTAGAACCTTCAACAGGAAAGGGAAATGTAGTGAACTCACGGACTTGGAGAACAGACTTGTGATTGCTGAGGGGGAGGGAGTAGGATGGACTGGGAATCTGGGGTTAATAGATCCAAGCTATTGCCTTTGGAATGGATAAGCAATGAGATCTTGCTCTATAGCACTGGGAACTATATCTAGTGACTTATGATGGAGCATGATTATGTGAGAAAAAAGAATGTATACATGTATGTGTAACTGGGTCACCTTGCTGTATAGTAGAAAATTGACAGAACACTGTAAACCATCTATAATGGAAAAAAATAAGAATCATTAAAAAAACTAATTTTAAAAAATAAAAATGCAGTCATAGGGAGTTCCTGATAAGGCTCAGTGGGTTAAGAACCTGACATTGAGAATACCCATTTTGGCTCAGTGGTAACGAAGCCCACTAGTATCCATGAGGACATGGGTTTGATCCCTGGCTTCACTCAGTGGGTTAGGGATCTGGTGTTGCCATGAGCTGTGGTGTAGGTCAGACATGGCTCAGATCCAGCATTGCTGCAGCTGTGGCATAGGCTACAGCTGTGGCATAGGCTACAGCTGCAGTTCTTATCTGACCTCTAGCCTGGGAACTTCCATATGCCACAGGAGTGGCCCTAAAAAGAAAATTTAAAAAAAATTAAAATGCAATCATAGGAATTCGTGGGAGGCTTTATTATCTGCAGTCCGTTTTAGGAATAGTAAGTGAAGAAGGCCTGATGCTTGTTTCCGTGTGCCCTAGAGAGCTGTGTCTGTGGAAACAAGAGGTGGCCTAGTGTGCCTATGGCCCCCAGTGGGTGGGAGGTGTGTTCCTATCTGGGAACTCAGCCGAAGTTCTGATCTGTTCTTTCTCTTTGCTTCTCTTTCATTGTTATATCCTTGTTAGGCTGAGGAAAGGAGATAGAGGAGTCAATAGAATGGAAGATATGGGCAAATAAATATGTTCTAGTTGGAAGAACCAAGGAATCTATTGTACTAGCAAGTACTTTCCCTGAGGGAGAATTGCAGAATGCTTTATCTCACTTTTCTAAGAGAAGAGACATTAATATCCAACCACGTGGATCAAAACTTCTCCGTATTTCATGGATCCTTTTTTTCACCTTCTCCCCATCCTTCCCCAGTCCAAGCCTCTCCATCTGCTGATGCTGCAGCAGCCACAGCCCCATAGATTATCCCTGGCTCTACTGTTGCCCCATTCCTCTGCTCTTTGTGCTCCACCATGTAGACCATTTAAAAATCACAGATCTGGCCACAGGACTTCCTCCAGAATGCCCTCCCAGGGCTCACCATTGCCCCTTACCCCTTCCTTGTTCTCTCATCCCGTGACTAGCCCACTGGGAGCACTGGGCTTTTGAGCGGTCTCCACCCCCAACACCACCTCTTCTCTCCTCACTACCTGTATTAGTCAGGGTTCCCTGGAGAGATACACCAATGGGATGTGTATATACATATATAGAAAGAGAAGTATTTATAAGGATTCAGCTCTTGTGATTATGGAGGCTGGCAGTGGGCCAGCAGGCTGGAGGCCCACGAGAGCTGATATTTTAGTTCTAGTCTGAAGGCAGCCTGCTGGAGAACCAGAAAGAGCTGTTGTTGCAGATGAAATCCAAAGGCAGTCTGCTAGAGAATTCTCTCTTGCTTGGAGAAGGCTGGTCTTTTTGTTCTAGTTAGGCTTTCAACTGACTAGGTGAGGCCCACCCACACCGTGGAGGGCAATCTGCTTAAAGTCCACTGATTAAAATGCTAATCTCATCGAAAAGAAACCTTAAGGAAACATCCAGAATAATATTGACGAAATATCTATGCACTCTGTGGCCCAGCCATGTTGACACATAAAATTATCACACTCCCCTTTACTTTTTGTCATCTGTCCACAATGGACTTCTTCCAAGAGGCTATGCTAATTCTAGACTCTGGGCCTCTGCACAGGTTGTGTATTCTCCCTAGAGAGCTTTTGCACCTGGCCCATTCTTATTCACTCATCATGTGTCAGCTGAAATTTCACTTTCTTAAAGGGACCTTCTCTGATCTCCCAGGCTAGGTTCATTCCTTCAGCTGTATATTGCCAGAGCACACTGAATTTCCCTTTAAAATCATACTTAGAGTTACTTGTTCAGTGCCAGCCTTTACTGCTAGACTCTAAGTTCCGTGAAGGCAGGAAACATATCTGTTTTGAGCTGTTGAAAAATGATCCAACCAATGAACAATTATATTGAAAGTTTACATTATATTAAAAGCTTACAAGATATGAGGCTCTTAACATACACAGATGCAACCCTGTGAAATATTTACTTTTACAGAGCCCCACAAAAGTTAGGGGCATTCCCAAAGTCATGTCACTAGTCATATAGTATCTGGGCCTCAAATAAAATAATTAAAAATTTAACCACGAGCACTTATAGCCCTTAGTAAGGGACAGATTCTATTCTTTGTATTTGACAATTTATAGCAACCTGATGTACTGGGCAGCTGGAAAATGCCCTGCGGTGTTCCCTCCTGGTATTCACTCTGGGGGTTCTGCCTCCATGTGTCTTGGGAACCAGAATCCAGAATTATGATGGAGGCTAGTCCCCTCTTCATCCTGGGGTCTTCTCTGGACCATCTTCAGTTCTGTCTTCCTGTGCCCCAGTTAATAGGGGCAAGTTAGCAAGTCTGCTGGCCAAGCAGATGTTCAGCGAGAGAACAGAATGTTCATCTCCGCTTCTTTGAGGTACCTGTCCAAGGGCCTGCAGCCACCAGAGTGCATGTGGGTGGAGAAATGCTTCTCTTTGTGATCACTGTACTCTCCAAAAAGCAGCCCCTCTCCCTGTCTTCCATTAAGGGGGGTGTGGAGTAAGCCAGATTCTCCGAGTGACCTGGGGAAGGTGGGTCCAGGACTATCAGATATTAAGGTTTGGTTTTCTGAAATCCCATATTCTGAAATACACATGTATGTTTTGAGGCTATATGTCTTCTCATGATGACTTGAAAATGCATTGGCATTCCCAGAATATGGGGGTATGGTTAGCTAAGGGTCTATTTTATTGTGTTAAATTACAAACTGATGCCCTAGGAGAATTAATTCCCCAGAGGATAGAGCAGGATTTTTTTTTTCTATATCAAGTTGCAGTATTAATAATGCGGCCACATGTGGCTCTGCTATAAAAGAGTTCAATTTTCAAAGACAATTTGATAATTTTATGGCTGACTTGAAGCATTTGTCTCCAACCAAGCTGATATTGTGTTGTCTCTCTAACGGATTCTTGCTGACAGTCAAAGGAGAGATGGCTTGGGAAAAGTATAAAGCTTTTCAATTAATTTATGATCCTGTTTAAGTATAAAGCCTGCAATTACTCTGTGATTGTTGCCTTTGCCAAAAGAAAAAAAAAGTTGAAAACGTGTTTCATGGAAAAGTTCTCTTCTGAACTTGAAAGGTAGCATAGGTTAAAAAAAAAAATCCCACTCCCCCTTCAGAGAGGGAAGGGGTGGGGCGGCAAGGATGAAGATTCCTAGCCTGTTCTTTTTCAAAACCAGTGAGTTTATAAAGTACTTTTTGCTGAATGGGACATTTGTTTAAAAGAATCTTTAGATCCTATTTTTACATTCTTTTTTAAAAAAATTATTGAAGTATAGTTGATTTACAATATTTTGTTAATTTCTACTGTGGAGGAATTCCTGTTGTGGTGCAGTGGAAACAAATCCAACTAGAAACCACGAGGTTGCGGGTTTGATGCCTGGCCTCGCTCAGTGGGTTAAGGATCTGCCATTTCCGTGAGCTGTGGTGTAGGTCGCAGACATGGCTCGGATCTTGCACTGCTGTGGCTGTGGCCTAGGCTGGAGGCTACAGCTCCGATTGGACCCCTAGCCTTAGAACCTCCACATGCTGTGGTGTAGCCCTAAAAAGACAAAAAAAGACATAAATAAATAAATTTCTACTGTAGAGCAGAGTGATTCAGTTATACACACACACACAGACACACAATCCTTTTCATATTCTTTCCCATTATGTTTTATCACAGGATATTGAATATGATTTTTACTTTTTTTTTTTTTTTGCTCTTTAGGGCTGCACCCACCGCATGTGAAAGTTCCCAGGCTAGGGGTCTAATTGTAGGTGCAGCTACCAGCCACAGCAATGCGGGATTCAAGCCATGTCTGAAAATTACATCACAGCTAATGGCAATGCTGGATCCTTAACCAAGTGAGGCCAAGGATTAAACCCAAATCCTCATGGATGCTGGTTGGGTTTGTTTCCACTGAGCCACAACGGGAACTCTGATTTTTACATTCTTGTCTAGACATCTCACATCCAACTCATTCATTCATTCATCAAATATCTGTTGGTGCTGCTGTGCCCAGGCACTGTTGCAGGCTTGGGGATAAAGTGGTGAGCATGTTAGAGGCCCCTGCCCCATGGGATATGGGTAACTGGAGGCAAACAGTATGTAAGTAAATAAAGTAATGAACAGGAGGATTTCCAGCGGTGTAGAAAATAGAACTCAGTCACGTGATTGAAGTGTGTGCCCTTGGGAGAGGAGGCAGCTAGTCCATTCTGAGCTGCCAAAATACTGTAGACTTTTGGGATCTGATGCCTAAGAAAGGTTCCCCATTCCTGTCCATTGTGAAGTGGTGCTGCACCCCTGGCAGGTAGAAATGGAAACATTGGCAAGAACCTGGCAAGCTATTAGCAGTACTCTCTTTGGACTCCCAGTTCAGCTAAGTAGAGCACAGAGCTTCTTTAGGGAAAAGAGAAGAAGGCATTCAAAGTCCTAAACAAGAGTAAGGTTCCCCGATCACTGCCTTAATCGAGTTCATTAAAACTGAATGCATATTTAAACCTTCCTTATGAGTAACTGCATTAGAGTGTAAGTAATAATACTCTCACTCCTCCATCATGTTGAAAGGCATCTTGGTTGAGGAATAGGGAGTTGTGTGCCCTCAGTGTAAACCTTTGACTTCCATTAAGTGTTTGTCATTAGGAAACCCCAAATGCCCGCAGTATAAATCAAGTAAAATTTCTAAGAACTAGCCACTCTGGGAAAGAAATACTAGGTTTGAAAAGTTCTACTACTATATACTGTTTGTATGTTTCCTTAGCCACTGTATTTTGTCATCTGAGGCAATAAGATTAAAACAAACAAGTTTAAAACACCTACCCATACACATGCATACACACACACGGAAAAATCAGTGCAAAGACCCGAGTTTGCACTTTTGGCTTCACTGATCAATGTGGATCATGACGCACGTATGGTTGTCTGGCTGCTCTCTTGTACTGTGTCAGGCCATAAAGTCCCTCGCCTCCATACTGTGGGCTGCTCTGCAGAGAAGCCCTGGAAGCCTTGACCAGTATAATTTAGGACCTTGTTCTGTATGGAGAGCAAATTAAGTCAAAAATGCATTTATTCTGAAAGAATGCCAAGGAACCTGGTCTATATTTGGCCTAACATGGAAAGTCGATGCCTTCTCGAAGGCTGGGAGGCAGCAGCCAGCAATTCAGAGGCCTTGCCCTGGAATTTGACAGTCTGGTCTACAGCCTGACCTGACTGCTTGAGAGCCATGCAATCCTGATTAAGTGGCCTGGCCTCTCCCCTGGTTTATTTCCTCTTCTGTGACATGTGTGCATTCATAGGGTCAGCTCCTCGTGTAGTCAAGAGGATTAAGGCAAGACCTTGGATAAAAAATTCCATCATTGTTGCCTCTCATCATCCCCACCATTGTCACATCTGGCTTCCACCTGGCACCCAGGTGGGGCTGCCCTTGCCCTTTTGTGTTTGATCCATTGCCCTTTCTCTGTAAAGCAGCTTGAAAGCTACATCCCCTGAAAGGGAGGTGCTCCTGGAAGGCAAGTGTGTGCTGCTGTGAACTTGACTCTTGAAGTGGCTCTACCCCCGATCTCAGAGCAGTGGAATGTGCTTTTGGTGAAATGCTGCCTGAATGTCCTCTCTGTGGCCCTGGTGTACAGAAAAAGACATGTCTGGGAAGTTTTAAAGTTAAGTAGCTGATCTAGTAGTTGTCGTCTCCAAAGGCTAACTTGAATGTGTGTGTGTGTGTGTGTGTATGTATATATGTATGTATACACACACATACACGCACACACATATAATTGTATTTATAAAGTTCAAAAATATATTTTAAAAATATGTTTAAAGGCATAGGGACTGATTAAGTAAAATGAAGGATCTTATGTAGGGAGAACCTTGGAAAGCAAGCCAGCAGGCTGGTGAGTCTTCTCTGTTCTGCTCTAGGCCACACTGCAACTGGGGTGAGGTGGGTACCTTCTTTCACCTTCATTTACCCATCTGAAAATGAGTGTGATTGATGCATAGAGACGTTTGTTCATTGCCACATTATTTGTGACAAAAATTAGAAAAGAATTGGAGGAGGTCTTATTGTGGCTCGGTGGGTTAAAGACCCAACTTTGTCTCCATGCAGATGTGAGTTCAATCTCTGGCCTCGCTCAGTGGGTTAAGGATTCAGCATTGTTTCAAGCCGTGGCATATGTTGCAGATGTAGCTCAGATCCAATGTTTCAGTGGCTTGTGGCTGTGGCATCAGCTGCAGCGCCAATTCGACCCCTAGCCAGTTGGCCAGTTTGTCCCCTACATATGCTGCAGATGTGCCCATTAAAAGTAAAAAAAAAAGAGAGAGAAAAAAGAATTGGAAACAGCCTAAATGATTATCAATAAAGGAATGTCTAAATAAACTTGTGGTCCACAGAAAACTATGTAACATTTTTTTAAAAAAAAGCAAGTTGCAAATAATTTATATGATTGTATTA
Source organism: Phacochoerus africanus (assembly GCF_016906955.1). Lineage (NCBI taxonomy): Eukaryota > Metazoa > Chordata > Mammalia > Artiodactyla > Suidae > Phacochoerus > Phacochoerus africanus. The sequence continues at coordinate 57,481,279 of NC_062545.1, forward strand.
AAATGCACATGCACAACTGTATAGTGTGTTTATACATGTGTACCCATAAAAATGATTTGGAATGGATGTAAGTTTACTATAGAAAGGGATTTGGGATGGAGAGGAGGTGGTATCAAGAGGAATTTTGCTTTATCTGTCATACTTGAATTTTAATCTAGAGTGAGGATGTGTGTATCACTTATACAGTTAACTTTAAAACAGTTTCTAAAATAGGTATGAGGCCAACTGTCCTTTAGTTCATTCAAGCTGCTTTAATAAAGACCATAGACTGGGTGGCTTAAACAACAAGCATTTGTTTCTCTCAGTTGAAGGCCGGGGAGTCCAAGATCAATGTGCTGGGTGACTGGTTTTGGCAAGGACTGTTTCTGCCTTGTGGATAGCTACCTCCTTGTATTCTCACAGGGCGGAGAGACAGGGCTCTGGTGTCCTCCTCTGCCTAGAAGGGTACGATCCCTTCATGGGGTTCCACTCTTATCATTTCATCTAAACCCAAGTACCTCCCAAAGACCCTGCCTCCTCCTGCCATCCCAATGGGGTTTAGGCTTCAGTGTATGAATTTGGGGAGACGCATGTTTAGTCTGTAGCACCTACCTGGAAGGCTTTTGAAGAGCCCAGTTGCAGAGTTTAAGGCCATGTACTTGTGCGGGTAACGCTTGATGTTCTCACTCCAGGACCTTGGTATTTTTTCAGCTATAATAGCTGGTGATTCTTTTTCAAATAAAATCCATGTTTCATTTAGATTCTAAATGCTTAGATGACTAAACACAGTGAACAGTGTAGTTAGACTTGAGTCTGCAAAGGAATTTAATCTGCTCCGAGGGCCTGACTAAACCTCAAAAACCTGGATTCCTTGGAGTTCCCATCATGGCTCAGTGGTTAACGAACCTGACTAGCATCCATGAGGGCTGGGGTTCAATCCCTGGCCTTGCTCAGTGGGTCGAGGATCCGATGTTGCCGAGAGCTGTGGTGTAGGTTGTAGTCTCAGCTCAGATCCCACGTTGCTGTGGCTGTGGTGTAGACTGGCAGCTACAGCTCCAATTCGACCCCTCACTTGGGAACTCCTATATGCTGCAGATGTGGCCCTAAAAAGACAAAACAACAACCTGGATTCCTTCGTCAAACAACCTAAACCTGGGTTAGTAAAAAGGAATGTGGCTAAGAAAGTACTATAAACACCCAGGTGAATCAGATAGGAGAGCATGATCTGTGAGGGCTGAATTTATTATTGGGTTTCAAATCTAAAGGTGTGCTTTAGATCATAAATGTTGGGGGGTTTGGGAATTGAAGTGGGGAAACCAACTTTGTGGGCAGCAGGAGGAGGAAGGGAGTGGGGAGAGGCAGTGAGGAGGGAGGGAATGAGGAGGGACAGGAGAAACTGGCCTCATGGGTTGTTGAGTAGAGCTGGGTGGAGGTGACCTCTATCATTCTGAGCTCAGAGGGGCTGTTTTTGAAGATGGCGTGGATTGTGGGCAGTTAGAATCTGGCTGAGTCTCCTGGAATGGTGCTTTGCAATAGGGAACGTGGTGTATTGGAGTGTGTTTGTATGGATGGCAAACTAGAGTTTTAAAAAGAAAAAAGAAAAAAAAAAAAAGTTCCTGTCGTGGCTCAGTGGTTAACGAATCCAACTAGGAATCATGAGGTTGCAGGTTCAATCCCTGGCCTCACACAGCAGGTCAAGGATCCAGGGTTGCTGTGAACTGTGGTGTAGGTTGCAGACTCGGCTTGGATCTTGCGTTGCTGTGGCTGTGGCGTGGGTCAGCAGCTGTAGCTCTGATTTGACCCCTAGCTTGGGAACCTCTATATGCCGCAGGTGCGGCCCTAAAAATCAAAATAATAATAAATAAAAGCATATTCTTGATATCTATGTTGTAATACCAAGAGAATTTTTAGAAACTCAATGTCTTCTAGATTGGCTGTAATATCCAGAAAATACCATAAGGGATATGGTTTTTAAAAGATTAAGAACTACCCTAAAACAAGTTTGAAACCAGGGACCACGGGTGTCTCAGAAGTGTGGATCTTGGGAGTTCCCATCATGGCGCATTGGAAACAAATCCAGCTAGGAACCATGAGGTTGCAGGTTCCATCCCTGATCTTGCTCAGTGGGTTAAGGATCTGGCGTTGCCATGAGTCATGGTGTAGGTCACAGATGCAGCTCAGGTCCCGCGTTGCTGTGGCTGTGGTATAGACTGGCAGCTGTAGCTCGGATTCAAACCCTTGCATGGGAACTTCCATATGCTGTGGATGCGGCCCTAAAAATCAAAAAAAAAAAAAAAAAAAGTGTATCCACTGTGAAATCACCACTGTACTAACTATTATTTGTAGCCTGGATAATTTGAACATATGTCCTTCTATCTTTTTTATTTATTTGTTTTTTATTTTTTATGTTTGGCCATGCCTGCAACATGCAGAAGTTCCCCGGCCCTGGTATTGAACTGACGCCACAGCAGTGACAACACCAGACCCTTAACCTGCTGAGCCACCAGGGAATTCCCCTATTTCTCTTTAAATGTCTGCAGGTCAATAATAAAATACCAATTGTTCATAGTAGCTTTTGTCACTGGGTATTTTCTTGATCATTTAAAAACTCTTATTATAAAACATTTCAAAAACATACAGAACATACAGAAGTAGAAGGAAAGTGCAATGGACCTTCTGTACCAACCTTCTCAACTTCAGCGATTTTTGGGCCACTCTTATTTCGTCTATACCTCTTCCTCAGCCTCAGATTACTTCGTGCAAATCCCAGCCAGAATGTCGTTTCATCTGTGGGAATATTTGAGTTTGTGTCTTTAAAAGCACTCTATGGGGAAGAAAAAATTACCACAGTATTCTTTATCCCACATTCAAAAATTAATCTTCACTTATTAATGTCATAAAATATTCAGTAAGTACGTTTTTCTGCTTGTCACATAAAATTCTAACTGGGACCCAAAGAAGGTTATGCATAGCAATTGACTGGTAAATCTCTTAAGTCTTGATTAATCTCTAGGTTTTTCCCTGCATTTCTTTTTTTTTTTCTTTGAATTTTTTGTTTGTTTCATTGTTGAAGAAGTCAGGTCATTTGTTTTAGAGAGCAGTGCTTCTGAAAGTGGGGTCCAGTGCTGGTTTGTGACAGGTACAGAGAAAATATTTAGAAACTATTATAGCAATTAGACATTTCTGTAATATCCAGGAATGAGATATTGTCAGCAAGTGTGGTTTGGACTTAAATTTTGTGTGAGAGGATGTTCTGGTGGAGCAGCTAGGATGATAGGAAAGCATTCTAGAGTAGTTATGAGGATGGAGAAACTTGTGTCTGAATGTAAAGAAACACATGGCTTCCTTCTTCAAGAATGTCTTGCTCCAGGGAGTTCCCATCATGGCTCAGAGAAAACGAATCTGACCAGTATCCATGAGGATGCAGGTGCGATCCCTGGCCTTGCTCAGTGGGTTAAGGATCTGCTGCTGCCAGGAGCTGTGGTATAGGTCTAAGATCCCTTGTTGCTGTGGCTGTGGTGTAGGCCAGCAGCTGTAGCTCCCATTCTACTGCTGGCTTGGGAACTTCCATAGGCCATGGCTGTGGCCCTAAAAAGACAAAAAAAAAAAAAAAAAAACTTGCTCTGGAAATATGTCAGCAGAATTAAAAGTAAGCTAGCAATACATGGGAAATGATGAATTCACATAAAGGCTAATCCGTTAAATGAGATTATTCTATTATGCGCTAAGTGGAAGCTGATCACAAGCAGTAATTCTGTCATACTGAAGCATGATGTTCATTGAGGGAAAAATTCCCTCAAATGTAGGAACTCTTGGTGTTGCTCAAGGTAAGAAGCTAGTTTGGTTCCAACTTTTAAAAAAGATAAATTTATCTGCTATCTTAATACTTTGATGGAAGGAAGAAAAGCAACATGTTTTCTAATGGCAAGTAAGATCAAAAGGGAAAAAAAAGCTTGGGAAAACAGTTTTGTTTGTTATGATATTTTTCATAATTTATACTCAATTCTATGAAAAATATACATGTATGATTTTGGACATATGTAACAAGTGATCACCAAACATCTTTTGAATTTGATCAAAGATTTTGAATTGTTTATCAAAGAAGATCCATATACAGGAAATTCATGAACCTAGAAAACCATTTCTTTCACTGAAAGACAATTTAAACATTACAGGGTAAATCGTTAGAGTTGACCACTGTAGATTGAGGATGAATTTTGAAAATACAACATCTGTTATCTCACTTTGGATAAAAGTTAAAAAGTAAGTATCTTGAGCTTGCCAAAATTACTTTAAAATCTATTCTTAATCATATCTCTGTGAAACTGTTTACTCTGATTATTACTAAAATAAACACCGAAATAGTTCATATAAATATCCCCAACAAGTAGTATTGTCCTTAATCTAATTTAGGTTAGCTTGGTTAACAGGCTTGAAGCAAGCCGATGTTTCAGGTTAAAAATTTTAAATAGTAATAGAGATAGTGTTCATTAACAGTGTATATATAAACATCTAATATGAGGAATAGCCACTTCCTTTTAAACTTTAGCTACTACTGCAAGGTGGCAAAGTTGGTGTAATAACAATTTTCAGTTAATTGCCTATATGCACATTTTCAAAAATAATGTGTACAGCTTTCCTAATTATTTTCTTCTTTTTTTTCTAATTATATTTATTGAAATGTACTTTTTATTTATTTATTTATTTTTTTGGTCTTTTTGCCATTTCTTGGGCCGCTCCCGCAGCATATGGAGATTCCCAGGCTAGGGGCTGAGTCGGAGCTGTAGCCGCCAGCCTATTCCAGAGCCACAGCAACACGGGATCCGAGCCGCGTCTGCAACCTACACCACAGCTCACGGCAACGCTGGATCGTTAACCCACTGAGCAAGGGCAGGGACCGAACCCGCAACCTCATGGTTCCTAGTCGGATTCATTAACTACTGCGCCACGATGGGAACTCCCTTTTTATGTATTTTTAATCTAAGAATAAAAATTGGGGCTTGTATGTTGTATATTTTAAAACATTTCCTTTTTTTTAGTAATGTATCTTTTTTCTTTTTTTATTACTAAAATGAATTTATCACATCTGTAGTTATATAATGATCATAACAATCCAATTTTACAGGATTTCCATCCCATAACCCAAGCACATCCCCCCACCCCTCATTAGTAATGTATCTTTTTTTTTTTTTTAATGTGGCTTTTTTTTTTTTTTTGTCGTTGTTGTTGTTGCTATTTCTTGGGCCGCACCCTCGGCATATGGAGGTTCCCAGGCCAGGGGTCGAATCGGAGCTGTAGCCACCGGCCTACGCCAGAGCCACAGCAACGCGGGATCCGAGCCACGTCTGCAACCTACACCACAGCTCACGGCAACGCCGGATCCTTAACCCACTGAGCAAGGGCAGGGATCGAACCCGCAACCTCATGGTTCCTAGTCGGATTCGTTAACCACTGCGCCACAACGGGAACTCCTAATGTATCTTTATATATAATTTTAAAAACTGAGACAGGTTAGAAATAAAAAAAATTATAAGGAAACATCCCCAGGTGTCATTTATCATGTTCCCCTGTTCCTTCTATTTCCTGTAAATTGATAGTTAGATCTCCTAGAAGCTTGATCAGAGTCAGGCTCTTTTTTGAGTGAGAGGGACAACTGGTGTTAGATACCTGTTGATGGTCATTGCCGAGGTCCATTAGTTCATTAGACTCTGCACTGTGGTGATGTTCTGTCACCCCCCCCCCCCATTTATCTCTATGCTTCTGTACCGTGAGCTCGTTCTACAAAGAGAATCTTCACCTCATCAACTGTTTGATCACCCCGAGATCACAAGCCCTCGTATTGGGTACCACTTTTCTAGTGGTCTCTTGGAAATGGCTCTCACCAATTATTTAGAGTATCTGTTCTGTACAAAGTGCTATGAAGGCAAATAAGAGATAAATAAGAGTAGGATATAGTTCTTTAACCTTAAGAATTTTCTCCCCATGCTGTACAGTGGAAAAAAATTAAAATAATAAAACAAGAAAAAATATATTAAAAAAAAGAATTTTCTATGTTACTCTGGATCAGCTCTGACACCTGAAACTTTTTAAGATCAGGAGTATAAATAATTCAGTGCTAAATCACTTCACTTTACAACATACTCTTCTGAGGGCGAAAAATTAGCTGAAGGTATTCCTAATTATAGCCCTTTAATTTCGATTGCAGGAACTAGTGCTGTTTTTTTTCTTCCTATTTGTCAAACAGAGTTCTATTTAGAGGTAACTATGGGGAGAGTGGGGATTTCATTTGCCCAAATGAGTAACTTTTAACTGCTCAATTTCAAATTGCCAAATGTCTATTTCTTCTTGGGTTTTTGTGGTATTTTACATTCAGCTTACCTGATATTGGATATTTAGGTCACTAAATATCATGGAAATGCAAGGAATGTCAGACATGACAAAAGGCAACAGGTCGTATGAATGTTCCTTCATACCATCTTCTAAAGGAGAACATACTGATTTTTATTTTACCTTTTTAGACTGCCAATTGTTATTTTAGGAACAAAATACTATGTTTTGTTTTATAGACATAAGAAAGATAACATCTGCAGATCTTCCTTTTCTACAGAGAGAGTGTCCTAACTCTTCTCAAGGAACCATTAGGAGGGTCCTGTTAGTTTCTAAGTGTATCTGTATGCATCTTACAGTTGGAGGCTGGGAAAATCCCCACAGATGCTTCTGGGGACCTACTAGACTCTCTGTGACACAGACATGGTCACAACTCTGTTTGTAACCTGGACTCCATAAGCCTGTACTCCAACTGGATACCCACCATTTTAGTCCCAGGGGTTCAAGGTCAGCCCAGATTCATATCCAGCAGGAAAGATCTGACATTCCACTTCCCCCAGTGCCAAAGGTCTTAGCAAGTGGTTGTGGATCCTTTCGTAGGAGGCTCAGTGAACTCTTTATCATATGAACTGTGTGGTGTTATTGCAGGGTTGTTCCCTAAGGAGACCTAGCCTCTTCTCTTCCATGGGCCTGTGAATTCCAGCAGCTATGTCAGCCTTCGGCTCTCCAGCCTGTTGCTCTTTTATACAAGTCAAGTAACACCCCTAGTCAGTAGTCTATCCATCTTGTCCACGGCTGATCTGCCATGGCCACAGATTCCTTATGGTCAAAGCACCCTGTTTGCCACTCTGGACTTGCTTGTCCATTATGGTATTTGTATCTGTCTGGCCTCTGATGGTCAGCTCATTACCACCTGACCACTGCCGTTTAGGAACAGTCATCCTCCATTAATTCAAAAGAGCCCAATACCAGGTAGCATCTCCTGTGTCAGCTCCATCCAATGGAGACCAGAATCATTGGACTTCTCATTAGTGCCTTTACCCTTTAGTGAAGGAAGAGACCTCTTGGCCTTCCTGGGATCATAGTCAGATAGTGGGTTCTTTTGTTCTCTCATAATAAGTCCAGTCTAGCACACCCACCTTCAACCCTTGAACTCCTCCCTCAGTATTCTGCCGAGGCAGTTCCAGTATCCCCATCTAATTCACTATGGACCATTGTGTGCCCAGGCTTTCAGGAGCTGTCCCAACATCTGAGGATCAGCTGCTTGTGTCTGTGCCAGGAAACTAACACTCCAGTTACAAGACAGTGCTCCTGTATTGATACATTCCCATCAAAGAAGTTAAATAGTGTCTCAGCAGTAAAATAACCAGTAAGAAATGGATCTAAATTCATCTGACTCTAAAATGTTAACCATGAGTTCTCTGGTGGCTCAGTGGGTTGGGGACCTGGCATTGTCACCACTGTGGCTCAGATCGCTGCTGTGGTGCAGTTTCAATCCCTGGCTCAGGAACTTCTGCATGCCACAGGCACAAACCAAAAACAAACAACAAAAAATATTAACCAACTGATTTTTTTAGCAGTTATTTGACACCTCAACAAAGCCATGAAAATTTAGTGGAAGAAAATTAGTGTATATACCAGTCAATTTTTCATACACGTGTAGATTATTTCTGAAAAGGGAACAGTACAAGCCAATGATGTTTCAAAACATCGTTTTAAAAAGCTAGAAGCAATGTGATAATTTTTAAAAATTACATCAAACTACGTTTAGGAAAAATGAAAAAAGGAAACAATAGAGGGAAACTTTTGTACACAGGATCCTCTCACTGTGATTGGTATCCACCAAGATGGTCCCAGGACCATGAAAAGGAGCATCCGCTGCCATCAGTCTTTCTCTAGCTCTTGGTAATTACAGGATGAATTTGGAACTGCCATCCTAAAATATTACTTTTAAGGACACTTCTAATTTACTGTTGGCATTCTAAGATTGATAAGGAGAAAGATCCTATTACAACTTGTTATTTGGGGGATTACATAGAATGTGTATCAGCAAGAAGTTGAGGCAGGTGTGTGGGGGTGCAGTGGTTGATCTGGCAACTGTTGGCTCTTGGAGAGTGTAACCTACCATTGTCACACCTTTCTCCTGCCACCTCCAACAGGAGCAGCACTTTTGAGACGTATGGTGATGGGACCTGCCTTTACTTGGGCCTGCGGCCCTGGTGCTCATGTCCTTCTTCATACTTGAAGATGAGGATGAGGGTGGAAAGCCATCAAACATGGTGTTTTGGGGGGGTTGGAATGGGAGCAACCTGTCCAGCCAATTCTCAGCCAGGCCAGCAAGCACTCCCTGTGGTCACTGCTGGGACTCTGGAGGCAGCTCTTCCCATTCCTATTCCTCTGCTGGTTGATATTTCTTCCTTTATGGCAGGGTTTCCCTCTTTCAACTGAACAGCACGCCTTACCAGTTTAACTCCTTACATAATAGAAAACCTCTCCTTTAGTGAGCCTGACAGATGTCATTGATGAGTATACCCCAGCAATGTTAAAAGGTATGGTTGCTAACAACTAGTTTCTATGATTTGTCACTTTAACATCAATACTAGTTTATTGGCAACAAAAGCCCAGGACCAGATGGTTTCACAGGCGAATTCTATCAAACATTTAGAGAAGAGCTAATACCTATCTTTCTAAACTATTTCAAAAAATTGCAGAGGAAGGGATACTCCCAAACTCATTCTATGAGGCCACCATCACCCTGATACCAAAACCAGACAAAGATACCACAAAAAAAGAAAATTACAGGCCAGTGTCACTGATGAACATAGATGCAGAAATCCTCAACAAAATACCAGCAAACCACATCCAACAATACATTATAAGGATTGTACATCATGATCAAGGGGAATTTATCTCAGGGATGCAAAGGTTCTTCAGTATCCGCAAATCAATACTAGTTTATTGGATATTTTCTATGTGTCATCACTGATGCTATTCTTTAATTGAAGTAGAGTTGTACAATATTATATGTTACAGGTGTATAATTATAGTGATTCACAATTTTAAAGGTCATGCCCTATTTATAGTTATTATAAAATATTGGTTCTATTCCCTATGCTGTGCAATATATCCTTGCTGCTCCTCTATTTTATATGTAGTAGTTTGTACTTTCTAACCCCTTACTTCTGTTTCCCTTCCTTCCCCTTATCCCCTCTCTCCTCTGGTAACCACTAGTTTGTTCTCTATGTTTGTGAGTCTATTTCTTTTTGTTATATTCAGTAGGTGTGTTGTATTATTTTAGATTTCACATATACGTTTAAGTCTCACAAGAGCCACTTGAGATCATTTTTTCATTATCCCCATTTTACAGAGGAGGAGACTGAGGCTTAGGGACTCTGATGGTTTGCCCACAGCGTCATGCATGCCGCAGACTGGAGTCAAGTCCATGTTTGATTTCATTGCCCTGGCTCTTAAATTGATGTTCTTTAAAATTGAGACATACTTCACATATGATAAAATTCACCTTTTTATTTATTTATTTATTTCATTTTTGGCCACTCCAAGGCATATGGAGTTCCCAGGCCAGGGATCAGATCCATGCTGCAGCTGCATCCTACACCACAGCTCTGGCAACCCTGGATCCTTTAACCCATTGTGCCAGCCCAGGGGATTGAATCTGCCTCCTGGTGTTGCAGAGATGCTGCTGATCCCATTGTACCACAACGGGAACTCCAAAATTCATCCTTTTAAAGTATGCAATTTAGTGTTTTTTACTATATTCAGAGAGGTATGCAACCATTATCACTATCTAGTCTTAGAACACTTTCATCACTTCAGAAAGAAACCCCAGGAGTTCCCGTCATGGCTCATCGGTTAACGAACCCGACTAGCACCATTAGGACGAAGGTTCAATCCCTGGCCTCAATTGGTGGGTTAAGGATCCGGCGTTGCCATGAGCTGTGGTATAGGTCACGAATGCAGCTTGGATCTGGCATTGCTATGGCGTAGGCCAGCAGCTGTAGCTCCGATTCGACCCTTAGCCTGGGAACCTTTATGTGCCACGGGTATGACCCTAAAAAGACAAAAGGAACCCCAAGCCCACTAGCAACTGTTTCTCATTCTTCTCCCTCCTCCTGCCAACTAGCAGTCTACTTTCTGTCTCTATGGACTTACCTGTTCTGGACATTTTATATAAATGCAAGCATACAACATGTGCTCTTTTGTATCTGACTTCCGTTTACTTAATGTTTTCAAGGTCCATCGATGTTTTGGCAAGTATCAGTAGTTCAGTCCTTTTTATGCCTGAATAGTATATTTGTCTTTTTGTCTTTTCTAGGGCCACACCCACAGCATATGGAGGTTCCCAGGCTAGGGGTCTAATCGGAGCTGTAGCCTCCGGCCTGTGCCACAGCCACAGCAATGCGGGATCCAACCTACACCACAGCTGATAGCAACACTGGATCCTTAACCCACTGAGCAAGGCCAGGGATCCAACCCGCAACCTCATGGTTCCTAGTCGGATTCGTTAACCACTGAGCCACGACGGGAACTCACCTGAATAATATTTTATTGTATGGATAAACCACCTTTGGTTTGTTCATTCTCCAGTTGGTGGGCATTTGAATTGTTGCCACTCTTTGGTTATGAATAATGCTGCTCGTATGGCACCCATACGACTTAACTAGGTTTTTACTTAAAAACCCTTTTGTCTTTTCAAAGTATGAAATAGAATAGTCACTTCTGAGGCAGTGCTTCAGAAGACTATCATAATATGGAGAGGCAGGCTGTCTAAGGGAACTTGTCCTTTGGAGCTTCCTTATTATTTTGATGACACCGTCCAGTGTTGTGGTAAAGGAGTGAAATACTGAGTCTCAGCATGTGGCTGGAGAGCACGTGATTTGCATAGTTATAATAGTTAGCTTTCCATTTCTGTTTCATCTTACATCATTGGAATACGTTTGAGTGCTTTTTAAGTCTAATTTGATAAAAACAAGTCATAAACTAAATGAGATGCTGTTCTAGGTGTCCTTTCTTTGCCATCAGTTGAGTATTGGCTGCAGGCCCGGGGGCAGGTTGTTTGCTTCTCTGGTGGACAGGGCAAGGCTGCTGTTGACCTGGAGTGGAGGGCTGTGTTGTCTGGAGTCAGCTTCCTCTGCTAGTAATTTTCCAGTTAAAGATATTCAGGCAGTGATTGTTCTTTCGTTCTAACATTTTTGTAAGAAATAACAAAAATGAACCAGAATTAAATGTTTATTCTTTTTTGTTGTTGCGTAATTTTTAAAGTATAGTTGATTTACAGTGTTTTGCCAATTTCTGCTGTACAGTGAAGTGGCTTATTTGTGTACACATACACATCTTTTTTGTATTATTTTTCATCATGGTCTATTCCAAGAGACTGGGTATAGTTCCCTGTGCTATATATATAGTAGGACCTCATTGCTTATCCATTCTAAGTGTAATAGTTTGCATCTATCAACCTCAGACTCCCCATCCATCCCACTTCTTCCCCTCTCCTCCTTGGCAACTATAAGTCCTTTTTCTATGTCTATGAGTCTGTTTCTGTTTTATAGATAGGTTCATTCGTGCCATATTTTAGATTCCAGATATAAGTGATATCATTTGGTATTTGTCTTTGTCTTTCTGACTTACTTCACTTAGTATGAGGATCTCTAGTTGCATCCGTATTGCTGCAAATGGCATTATTTTATTCTTTTTTATGGCCGAATAGTATTCCATTGTATATATGTACCATAGCTTGTTGATCCATTCATCTGTCATTGGACATTTAGGTTGTTAAAGATTTATTCTTTTTACATGACTTTTTGAAGGCTGGCCTGCTTCTAAGTGGTGAGTGATAGAAACCCTGGTGCCCAGCACTCCTGCCTCTTGGGCCATTATGTAGATCAGTGGGGTACATTGAATGTGAGAAATATGCATAGAAACATCTGCTACAGTGGAACATACATGTGCACACCTAGGACCCAACAGTTCCACTCTAGGTAGGCATAAGTGTATATAGAGTCTCCCAAAGACATGCGTGTGAGAATGTTTGTAGCAGCAATGTTTTCAATACACAAGATACACAACTACCCAAAAGCCCATCAATAGATGAATGGATAAGTGGACTGTGAAGTAGTCCTTCACACGATGGAACTGAAAGGAATGAAAGGAATAGAGTTACAAGCGACAGTGTGGAGGGAGCTCACAAATAAAAGATGGAGTGAAGAAGCCATTCAGGAAAGAACACATCCTCTTTGATTCCATTCATATAAAGTTAAGAAAATAGGCAACACTAATCTGTGACGTTAAAAATCAGGACAGTGATTACTCCTGGAATAGGGGCTAGTTCATGATTAAAAGCGGCATGGGGTGTGCTTCTGGGATTCTGCTAATTTATTTCCTTGGCTGAGGTGGTCACACAGGTGTGTTCTGTTTTTGAAAGTTCAGCATGCAGTACACTTGTGGTTTGTGCCCTTTTCTATCTATTATACATTTTCACAAGAAAGAATGAATATAATCACACGTCACGTGTACACACATAGTTCTTTTCAGTTTTTTCCTGCCTCTAGTTTTCATTCTAAAATAAAATGTTGTTAAATGTGATACAGACTGTGGAAGTGTGATAAGTACATTCTATCAGGGTTCCCTGCATTAATTCAACAAATTCTGATGAGCAGAGATGGGAGGTGTGGATGGCTTCCAGCTCGGAGAGGAGTGGGGCTGGGCATTGGAGCACCCCCATTAGGAGCTGCATCTGCACGGGTGCGTGCTGTCTTTTCCACTTGGCCCTCCCGCTGTGTTCCTCCCTCCCATCTCCCCCTTCTTTTTTTATCTGTTGCCCTCCCCCCACATGCTCCTGGTTTGAATATTGACTAGATAGAAATGACAATCAAAGTGGATGTCGGCCTGAGATTGAGGACCGCAGGGTACTGTCCTTGCCTCTGGTTTGGGGAGAATTCCCTGGAGAAGGGCTGTCAGGACAGGTGTGTCCACTTGAAGGTGGGGGCGGGGTGAGGGCCATGGCTTCTCCCCAGAGACTGGCTCTCAGGGCCCTGAGAGTAAGGAAGGGCCAAGCCCAGGAGCGAGAGCTCCGGCACCGACCATAGCAAGTCCAGACTCAGGCTTTGCTGGAGAGAGAGCCCTGCCTTGTGCTCTGAGGACAGAGGGCCCAGGCTTTCCTGTGACCCTCTCATCGAGGGGCTCAGGCTGTGTAATTCCTCAGGTCAGCCCTGTCTCCTGAAGACAACTGAGACTCAACTAAGTAAATATGTCTTCCTTGTGGAAATAATTTAATGGTAATAAGGAGAAAATCCTGAGAGACATCACTATTTTAAGATTGTTAAAACTCTGGGGAATGAGTATCTCTGGAGCTAATTCTGGGCATATAATAAGCAAGTCAAGGTCGCTGTCATTCCCACTGCCTTCAGTGTAGGAACCTCTTTTTGTAAAGAGATGGCAGGATTTTAATTTCAAATGATGCATCATAACTGATGATGACGACAATGTGGTGTGTTCATCGTGTGATAGAATTCTGGGCAAAGGAGTTTCATGGGCCAAACTTGCTCATGGTTCATCTGTGATTAAAAACTTAAAATAGAAATAATCCCCCATTTGAGAGAAAGTCTTTACTGGGAAATAAAACTAGAAGTAACAGGTTACTCACAGGGTGAGGGAAAAACTGACGTGACAGAACCTGCTCCCCCCCCACCTGGCCTCATCTTTCTGGGGGGGTTAGAGCCCACCAAGTGGGATGCGGCTTCCTGAGCCATGGACTGTGCACGCACGTGTCTGACCATTGGTGTGTGAGGACCCCGCACAGTCTCCTGGCCAGCCGGCTCCACTTGAAGTCCTCATCCCCGCCTCTGCAGGGCCACTTGCTCCCAGCAAAGCTCTGTGCCGGAGCCAAGCGCTGCGTCAGCCTGTGCGCTCAGTAAGGCCAGGGCGCCAGAGCCTCCCTGGGGCAGCCCTGGGAACTCTAAAGAAGAGGTGAAGGTGTAGGAGATGCAGGAAGGATTCGCACGTTTAATTAGAGAATTTCGTCTTCCAAAGGCTTTACACCTGTGCACCTGATGTTGCCTGAATGCTTACTCCCTGCCAAGTGCCGTGCTGCGTGCTTGCTGTCCACTCCCACGGGCCGTCCTTTAGCTGCCCTATGCAGTCTGTAGCTACCATCATGGTCCCCACTGTGCAGTCAAGGGTGTTTAGGCCCTAGGAAGTTATATAACCTGCCCTGGTCATGGCACACACTCTGTTGAGGGAGGGTTTCAACAGACCCTCTTCTCTTCTTGCTTCTCCCCAGTCCTGCCTGCACCAGGAGGAGCTGGAAGGGACTTGAGGGGTCCAGGTGCATAGCTTCTGCAAGCAGTGGTGTGTGTGCAGTGGGGTTTCTAGACCGCTGCTGTCTCCTTTTGTAGGTGATGGGCAGTGTTACCATCAAATCATCTCTAATGTGGACATGCTTGCTGAGAGTGGCAGCCTTTTTTTTTTTTTTTTGGTCTTTTATGTGTTTTAGGGCCGCACCTGAGTCATATGAAGGTTCCCAGGCTAGGGGTCCATTTGGAAATGTAGCCACATGCCTGTGCCAGAGCCATAGAAATGCAGGATCTGAGCCGCGTCTGCAACCTACACCACAGCTCACGGCAACGCCAGATCCTTAACTCACTGAGCGAGGCCAGGGATCAAACCCGTGTCCTCATGCATGCTTGTCGGGTTCATTAACTGCTAAGCCGCAAGGGGAACTCTGTGAGAGCGGCAGCTTTAAAAAAGTGTTACTGGAGGAGTTCCCTGGTGGATCAGTGGGTTAAGGACCTGATGTCACTGCTGTAGTGCAGGTTCAGTCCCTGTCCCAGGAACTCCCACATGTCATGGGAGTGGCCGAAAATTAAAAGAGTTATTGGAGAGAGCCACGTGGGTTAGGGGAGATGGTGATGGGTGATGAGGTGGCGTGTGTCATACCATCTGGGTGCCTAGTATCAGATGGATATTATGATAAGAAATGCATCTTTGGCAGCATGATTGAGTAAAATGGGACCCCTGCAGTGAAAACTAGCTCAGTAGAGGTAAAACTGACCATTTCAGGAGGGTCACTGAGCAGACCTTGATAGGCAGAATCAGTCTGTGTGTGGCCGGGTTTCTCCCTGAAGGGTCGTGGACTTGAGGGAAAGCCTCTGTCCTCCAAGGAATGTAGTAGAAGAACTTTTCTGCACACAAATGATAGTGGCAAATCGTTGTTGATGTTTACTTCCTAGGAGATGACACTCCTGTTAATCCCAGACTTCCCTTTGCCTGATTTAGGGTTGGGTTTGCAGGGTTACATTCAGACACAGTTCCTGGCTAGTAGAGCAACTTCATGTTTTGTTTTTTTTGTGTGTGCAGAATCAGAAACCGGCAGCCGGACGTGGCTTTCTCTCAGCTCTGCGGTGTTTTTCCTGTGGGGAGGCTGCCCAGTGTTCAGCCTGAGTCGGGTGCCAGCTGGAGAGACCCAGGGAGGGTGGCTCTCCACCTCGATGCCCCAGCCTTGTCTCCAGCTGGCATTGCACCCTTAGCAGGTGCTCTGCTGTGCTGCCTCCTTCCTGAAGGGACAAGTGAAAGGTGTTTCATCAGCATATTTCATCAGTAGAGCACCCTTAGCCCCTGGGACCTGGCTGTCCTTCAGACAGTATGGAGGGACCCCACAGTCACAACAGCATTTACAGGTGTTGAAGTGACATAATGGAGTCCTCGCTTTTGGCCAAAGAGATATAAGTGTGTGTGTGTAACTTTAAAAAGAAAGCTCAGCCTGTGATTGTAAGTGACCCAGACAGGCCACTGATAAAAAGTTAGGGAGCATCTATTATGTATAAGCCTTTGTATTAGTTTCCTGTGGCCACTGTAATAAATTACCACAAACTAAGTGGCTTAAAACAACAGAAATTTATTCCCCTGTGTTGGGGAGCCCTCAGGTTTGAAATCAGCTGGGCAGTACTCCTTCTGGAGGCTGGAGGGAACAATCCTTTCTCGCCTCTTCTCTCTTCTGGTGATTCCAGGTGTTTCTTGGCACGTGGCCACAGCCCTGCAGTCTCAGCCTCTGGGGTCACAGGGCCTCCCCCTCTTCTGTCTGAAAACTCTCTCTGCATCCCTTATAAAGATGCATGTGATTGCATTTAGGACCTACCCAGGGAATTCCAGATAAGTGTCTCCTCTCAGGATCCTTGACATAATTGCATCTATTGTCATATAAATTAATACTCACAGGTTCTGAGGATTAAGACATAGACATATCATTTTGGGGCCACCATTCACCTCACCACAGCACTTATTAGTTTATTTGGACACATGGAAAAATCAGAGCAGGTACTCTCTCACTAGGAGTCTGTAATCCAGATGAATAAGTACAGATACACTTATTTTTTCAGCAGGCACTTATTATTCACATGCCACATGCCAGGCTGGGTGCTTGCATTGTATTTACAGAGAGGAATGAGACGTAGCCCTGGGCTGCAGGAGCTGAATCTGAGAAGAACGCATTGCAAACAAGAGTAACCCTAAAGAATTCCGGTCTCACATGGTCCACTGTTTGTGTGGAAATATTCAAAAGATATTTTTTAAAAGAACAGTAATTATTGTCCAAAAAGTTAAAAGAAACCCATTTATAAACTCCCAGTAACAGAGTTCTTGTCATGGCTCAGCAGTAATGAACCTGTCTAGTATCCCTGAGGACGCAGGTTTGATCTCTACCCTTGTTTCAGTGGGTTACAGATCCTGTATTGTGGTGAGCTGTAGTGTAGGTCACAGATACGGCTTGGATCCAGTGTTGCCATGTCTATGAGTAGGCTGGCAGCTGCAGCTCCAATTCAACACCTAGTCTGGGAACTTCCATATGCTGTGGGTGCAGCCATAAAAAGACAAAACAAACAAACCCCTCCCAGTAACAATTTGTACACCCCCTTTCTCTCCCTAATTCATTTCCATTCCACAGGGTTCAGAGCCACCCCCTGGAAAGCCCTGTTCCATACGCCACCCTGCATGGAGCTCCTTTCTCTCTCGCCCAACTCTTTGTTATATAGATGAGCTCAGCCTCCCTTGACAGCCCTCTCCTGTCCCGTCTCTCCGGTCTGCCCTTTGATTCTGCACCTTAGAGTCCAGAAAATTCTCTGGCTAGGGCAGTATCCTTAGAAGAGGAAACATATGGGGAAGCATTTCTAAGGTAGGAAGAGAGGCTGAGAATACTGACACCACGCAGGTGCAGTCTGGTTTCGTAAGCACTACAGCTGGATTTGAAAAAAATGTATTTTGTAATGGCCTTGTTGAATCTTTGCAGCAACCCAATGGGTAGAAACTGTTGTTCTTCCTGTTTTATACACGTGGAAAGCAGCTTAGATTCATTAAGTATGTTGCCCAAATTAAGTGACTGAGCTGAGATTTGATTTCAGAGTACGTGGGATTTGGCCTTGGTTACCTGGAGGGTGGAGCAGCGTTGGAGGAGTCTTCTGAGAAGGGTTCCTTGAACCAGATTTGTAAGGTAGGAAGACGCTTGGAAGAGAGCTAAAGAGCATTCTTTTTTTTTTTTTTTTCTTTTTCTTTCAGGGCCGCATCTGCGGCATATGGAAGTTCCCAGGCTAAGGGTTGAATTGGAGCTACAGCCACCAGCCCACACCACAGCCACAGCAATGCCAGATCCGAGCCGCGTCTGCGACCTACACCATAGCTCATGGCAATGCCTGATCCTTAATCCACTCAGCGAGGCCACGAATCCAACTCGCAACCCCATGGTTACTAATCCGATTCATTTCTGCTGTGCCACGACAGGATCTCCTTAAAGAGCATTCTAAGCAAAAATGATAGGATGATGCTTTCAAGGTGTCCTGAGCATCCTTGGTGGCCAAGCGAGAATGAAGTTTAAGAAATCCCAGCAACTCTCTGGCCAGGTTGTGTTGACCTCTACAGTTACCTTTCATTGAAGATTCAGTGCAGGCCACTGTACACTCACTATCTGAAGCCTGAAGATTCGTCTGCCTTGGCGTCTGCCTTTCCCTTGTAAAAACTCATCTGCAGAGGCAGATTCTGTTATGCCACCTGACACCTATGTCACCTCTCTTATCCAGCCTCTAAGTTTAGGTACTCACACGCAGGATTTCAGGAAATGTCCTCAGTGTCCAGGTGGAGACCACTGTGACAGTTACGGCAAGAAATGGTGACAGTCTGAACGAGGGCAGTAGCAGGGTAGCGAGAGAAGGGAGAATAGATCAAGGAACACTTAAACAGTAACCATATAACCATGTTTAGTACTTACTGCACACTTTCTGTGTGCCAGGCTTGTACAACCTATGTATTAATTATCTCATTCAATCTTTGTATCAACCCAGTAAGTTAGGGATTATTACTCTCTGTGTTACACATGAGGAAGCAGGCATAGAGTCATCAAGAAATTTGCCCAGGAGTTCCTGTAGTGGCGCAGCAGACATGAACCTGACTGGTATCCATGAGGATGCAGATTCGATCCCTGGCCTCGCTCAGTGTGTCAAATATGTGGCGTTGCCATGAGCTGTGGTATAGGTTGAAGACATGGCTTGGATACTGAATTGCTGTGGCTGTGGCGTAGGCTGGCATCTGTAGCTCTGATTCAACCCTTAGTCTTCGAACTTCCATATGCTGAGGGTGCGGCCCTGAAAAAAAAAAAAAAGGAAAGAAAGAAAAAAGAAATTTGCCCATGTTCTGTGGCAGAGCTGAGATTTGAGCCTGGGTAGTCTGTCTTCATTTTTAACCTCTATGGTTTACTATCTCAAATCTGGAGGATTTGATAAATTATTGAATGTGAATGTAGGGAAAGGAGAATGAGAGGAATAAGAAGAGTATTCCAGACGAGGGAAGTAGGCAGACAGATGAAGGAAGGAGCCCCTCACTAAGATGAGGACACAGGGAAAGGAACGGGTTTAGAAAGAAGGGTGGTGATTTGCTGTGAACATGTTGATAGGGCACATCTAAGTAAGATGTCTATTAATTGGTTGGGTGTTTTTAAAATGGAGCTGTAGAGGAGTTCCCTGGTGGCTCCGTGGGTTAGGGACTTGGCATTGTCTCTGCTATGGTGTGGGTTTGATCCCTGGGCTGGGAGCTTTTGTATGCCATAGGCATGGGGGAAAATGGAGCCTTAGAGAGAGTGATTGAGGCTAAAGAAGATTTGGAGCGATCTGTATCTAGGCAGCAGAGGAGCGTGTGGGCAGCAGATATGGGGGTATGTGTGTACTGAGATTTTCTAGAAAAGAAAATGAGCAGAGAAGATTATGCAGAATAGAATCTCAGCGACATTTGAGGGACATTTGAGGGACCAGAGAAAGAAGAGCCCTTGGATGAGAGAAAGAAACTGTCCCAGGGATGGTAGGAGCATGAGGAGAGAGAGGGTCCTGGAAACCAGAGGAGGGGGAAGTGTGGTGAGGGAGGGATGGCAGCAGTGCCTAATGCAGCAGAGAAAGAGCGTAAAGTAAGAACTGAAGGTTACCATTGCCTTTGGCAATTAGTTCAATATAAAACCAGCTGGTGACAAGGCAAAATGTCACAGCCACTTTGGAAAATTTAGCAGTTTCTTACCAAGCATATGATTCAGCAGTTGTATTATTTGGTATTTACCCAAATGATATGAAAACTTATGTACACACAAAAAGCTGCACATGGAATTTTAAAAATTGAAATACAGGTGACATGCAATGTTATGGTAGTTTCAAGTGAACTACCCAGTGATTCGACATTTACATACGTTATAAAGGGATCGCCACAAGTCTGATAACCATCTGTTCCCATATAAAGTTGTTATATTATTTTTTTATGTTTCTTTCTTTCTTTTTTTTTTAATGTGATTTGAAAGTGTTTCTTTTTTTTTGTCTTTTTCTCTTTTTAGGGCTGTACCTAAGGCATATGGAGGTTCCAAGGCTAGGGGTCTAATCATGGCTGTAGCTGCCGGCCTACACCAGAGCCACAGCAATGCCAGATCTGAGCCGCATCTGTGGCCTACACCACAGCTCACGGCAACGCTGGATCCTTAACCCACTGAGCGAGACCAGGGATTGAACCCACAACCTCATGGTTCCTAATTGGATTTGTTTCCACTGTGCCACGACAGGAACTCCAAGTTGTTATAATATTGTCAGTGATATTCCTAATGCGGTATATTGTCCATGTGGCTTACTTGAACATGGATATTTATAGCAGCGCTATTCATAATTGCCAAAACTTAAAAGCAACCAAGATGTTTTTCAATAGGTGAATAGATAAACTTGGTGGATCCATACAATGGAATATTATTTAGCACTGAAAGAAAATAAGCTATCAAACCATGAAAAGACTTGGAGGAACCTTGAATGCTTACTACTAAGTGAAAAAAGCCAGCCTGAAAAGGCCAAAAATTGTCGGATTCCAACTATATGACATTCTGGGTAGGGAAAAACTTTAGAGACAGAAAAACAATCAGTAGTTATCAGGGGGTAGGTGTCAGGGATGACTGGGTGAAACATGAGGCCAGTGAAGCTTCTATGATACTGTAGTGGTGAGTACGTGTCATTATACATTTGTGCAGACTCAAGGGACTGTACAGCACAGAGCGAACCCTGTGTAAACCTTTCATTACTGATAATGGCCTTTCATTACTGATAATATATCAATACTGACTCATCAGTTATAACAAATGTACCAGACTAATGCAAGATGTTTCTAGTAGAGGACACTGTGGTCGGTATTGGGGAGGGAGTATGGGTGAAGGGCTGTAAGGAAGCTTTTTATATCTGCGGCTCAATTTTTCTATAAACCCAAAACTGCTCTAAACAATAAAGTCTATTAGTTAAAAAGAAGGAAGGGGGAAAAAAGGAAGGAATAAAAGAAGCAAAGGAAGGAAGGAAGGGACAGCTGTGTACATACAATCTTGAAAGTGTTGTGTGAACCCATAATTATGACTAATCCAATTTGGTGTGTTTGAGTTCCAAGTAATGCAAATACCTGACTAGTCTCTCTTCTGCTTACCAACAACTAAGGTTCCCCATCACGAATGCAAGATACAGTCCAGAGTCTTTGGCATGATGTGAATATTTTTCTACAGCCTGACCTTGCAGCATCATCTCTGGTCACTGCCTATGTATTATAAGCTCCAGCTGCCAAAGTCTCTTTGCTGCTCTTTCCTACCCGTGACATGTACTTTCAGCCCATTCTTGCTGTTTCCTCTGCCTATGCCCTCCCCCACTTCTCTACCTCTACCTAACAAAATCCTCCAGTCCTTCGAGACCCAGCCCAAAAGTTTCCTTCTCTGTGAGAACATTGCTGACCTGCTTTCACCCCAGCACGCCAAGCCAAAAAGCTCTCTCTTCTAGTTTCCATAGTTCTTGGTGTCCATCTCTTCAATAAATGCTTAATACACCACAGAACCAGCAACCACAACATTAGCAATGGTTTAGTAGGAAAATTAAGGGCAGAAGGAAGCCAGATCCAAGTGGATTGAAGGAGTGGGTAGGTGTTGAGATATGGTTACATGGAAGGTGGGCTTCTCTCTGGGATTGGCTTTTTTGTCATTTGGTATTGCTTGTTTTGGTTTGTCTTTAGCATTTGTGATTTTACCCAGAAGAGGTTGAGAACAGTGAGAAGATTCCTGGGGGCTGGGTGGCTATGGCGCTGTCCAGTGCTTGGGTGCTGACAGGTCTGTGTCAGGACATCAGTAATTCTTCTGGTCCCAGGAGCTCTCATCCTCTGTTTGGAGGGAAAGAGAGGGTGGAGAATGACTACATCCCCCACTTGTTATCTCTTGAAGGTTCCACAGCCATAGCCTGCTTCATCTTTGGGGAAACGTAAAGGGGAGCTGATGTGGTTGACACCTCCTCTATTTCTTATGGGGTCTACAGACTCCTGAAGACCACTTAATGATTAGAAAAAGCAATTGACTATTAATTTTTCCAGCATCCACTTAATGGACATTTAAGGCTAACTATGTTCTGGGAACTGTGCCAGGCACTGGGAATACAAGATAAACAAAATAGAATTCCTGCCCTCAAGAAGTTTGGTCTAACCAGGAAGACCAGCCTTGAGCCCTTGCCAGTAAATTACACTGTGAGGGAGCACAGGTCTTAGTCACTAGGGCTGCCATTACAAGGAACCGTAGACTGGATGGCTGAAACTTTTCTCCTGGTTCTGGAGGCTGGAAGTCCCAGGTCAGTGTCTAGCAGAGTTTGGTTTCTGGTGGGGACTTTCTCACCGGCTTGCAGAGGGCCACTTTCTCACCATGTGCTCACATGGCCTTCCTTGTGAGCATGGCTGGGAGGCAGGGATGCAGGTGTGAAGAAGGGATAGAGAGTGGACGAGCATGGGGGCTCTTTGGTATCTCTCCTTCTAAGGATACTAATTCCATCAGATCAGGGCTCCACCCTTATAACCTCGTTTTACCTTAATTACCTCCTAAAGGCCCTGTTTCCAAATACAGTCACACTAATGGTTAGGGTTTCAATACATGACTTTGCGGGGACACGCTTCAGCCCACAGCAGGAACTTATAGAAAACTGTAGCACAGATGAGGACATGATCATTTTGTCTAGGAAAAAAATGGGCAGCAGCAGGCTCAGTGACGGATGACTCTTGATCTGGATTTTGTGTCATTATCCCATGAGGTGAGTGCTCAGCCCCAATTTGGAGGCTGTGGTGATCTAACAGTGCCCGACAGCCAAAAAGTAATTATCGTCCCATGTAAAAAGGGGAGGTTTCTACATCATAAGCCTCCGATCGGTCATATCTTTCTTCAGTGATGTGTCCTTACACCTCCTATATTATTTTAACATTTGTTGGCAACTTTTCCTGATGGTAGGGTGTGTCATAGGTTTCCTGAATAGGATACAGAAGTCACTCACCTTTCACTGCAACAGCCTCTCTATGCCTCCTGCAGAGGTGATTATTTCAGAGATTCAGTAAGTGTTGGATTCAGAGAAGAGGTACTCACTTGAGATATACTCGAGGTACAAGCATCCATGTTTCTGCACCATGGTGGGCTTGCTCAGGAGGTGCATCTCTGCCCCTGCCTTGCAGCTCGCACTCCTCAGCACCAGACTCTGTGAGCCACCAGAGCTGTGCTGTCCTCACTGAAATAGTATTGCATGGAGGGTCCCTATCTGTGGAGTCTGCATTCTCAAAAGGAAATTTCCCAGAAGCTCTGAGAAAATGAACCACTCCTTGCTATACATTTCTGTTGCATTTGCATTTGGTGTCTATTTCTCTTCCGGTATCTGGCCTTTAGGGCTCCGATCAAGGATAAACAGGGTCAGATGATGAGTTTCTTCAAAGTAGAGAGCAGGTCACATTCATCTGTGTTCTAACCTCACTGGTCTTCTGGTGGTGGTTGCAGTATCCCAGCAGTGATCACTTTTGGATAAATTTGTATGAGGGTTTTGTATTAAAAATAGGGTCGTGGAGTTCCCTTGTGGCACAGTAGGTTAAGGACCTGGTATTGTCACTGCAGTGGCTTGGGTCACTGCTGTGGCTCGGGTTTGATCCCTAGCCCAGGAACTTCTATATGCTGCAGGAGCAACGAAAAAAAAAAAAAAAAAAAAGAACCATCATTCTATTGGCACTTTGTCTCCCCTCTGCTGCACAGCCACAGTCCCTGTCTACTCTGCTGTCCTTGATGTAAGCCCAGCACTGGCCAAAGCAGAACCCTAGGCCACGGCCCAGAGGAGCTGCTACCCTTGGGAATATCAGGGCAAGGCTTTGGGCAGGGAGGGTGCTTGAGGGTTTGTGTTGATAGAGTTATTTTTGCATCTCCAGGACCAATATTCTGGCTTTAGAAAAGAGGGGAAAATAGAAATGTTGGCTCGAGTCAAAGTCAAAACCCTCTTCCTTGCTATGAGTACTTCAGTTGGAAAGGTGGTTTTCTGTTGCTTCAACAAGTGGTCTGGGGGACACACCTGCGACATTGAGGGCTATTAACAGCACCTGAAACAGCTCCCTTTCCTGCAGAGACTTGGTTCAAAGGAGGATTTTTTAAGCAAACTATAGTTTCACAAAGGTCAAAAACAGCTTCTCAGCCAGGCCCTGGGTCTCCTGAGCCACTGCAGTCCTTGTGGTCCTGGAACTTTCTGCTGCGGAAGGGGAGCGTCTGGGTCTCTGCTGTTCCCACAAAGTGAGAGCAGTTCCCTATCTGCTGTCAGAGAGGCAGCTCATTGCATGTTTCAGCCCTTCCTACATCCTCCCTCCCTTCCAGCACGTGCATTCCTCTCTTTGTATTACTGCTGAAAGAATGCGAGCTTCATTTCTGTCATCTGAGCATAATTCAAAAGCATTCATTCTGCCCATCCGTGAATGATTCCCTGACTCTTTGATCAGAGCAGTGTTACAGGTCCTCTGCTGGCAGGAGGGAGCAGTCCAACAAAATCTGAAGACCCAAGACTTTCAGAAGCTGTGCCTGGCAGACTAGGAAGCTACAAAACATTGCGAGCTGAATGGATGTCTTAATAAGCCTTTAGTTGTGATCTAGCCAGTGTTGACAGAGGAAGCTCAAGGGGGAAAGGCAGGAAGCATTGTACCGTAAATCACTGCAGACCCTTGGGCAGGACAGCCCTAGGAAGCTAATGATCTCTCCAGCAGAGAAATGACCGCTGTTATCCAGCACCAGAACAGGATGTAGAACCGCAAGGACAGACCCCCAGATGTGAGTACAATCTCTGTTCAACCCAGGGTTGGACCAGCGGGAGCAAAGCGAGTTATCGTAACTGATGGCGCTTCCTAACCACTGGTTCCTAGGTGTCCGTGGACCGTCTCTGGGTGGGTTGTGCATAATGTCTGGATTGGGACGTTTGTTTACAGGTTTCTTCTGGAATATTTAGCCTGTTAGAAGATTAAATGCAGTGGCTTTGGGGTTATTGGTACCAGGGCACTTTGTTGTAAATCTTCAGGAAAACCTCATAGACCTTTTGCTATAAAAAGAAAATGATCACATCACAGACCAAGCAGCTATGTGGTCCCCAGGCATTTGTGATGAGAAACAAAAGCCCTGGCGAATTGGAGAGCAGTGAAAATGGGGCAGTGGGCTGGGGGGAAGGAGAGAGGACTCGTTAAGAAGCTAAATCCCTTTCTGGATTCGTGATGCTCATTGCATATTTATGATCATGCATTCACTTTGCTTAAAGAACTGGCAGCTTGTTTGCATTTAAGGTTTTTCTCAGAATGCTGTGAAAGTGACAAAGAGGGATGTGATTGATAGACTTGGAACAGAAATTCCTCACCGCCAGCAAGGGGAAGTGTCTTGAATGATAGCTGATCTTTTTGGAAGGAGGCGGAAGCCGGATTTAATGAGGGAACGAGGCTGCTGCAGCCTGGGTACCCAACAGGTTGGCAGTGACAGTTTAACTCCTTGGTTGCAGCCTGGTCGCCACCTCTCTCTATTCCTCTCCTCCCCCCCACTCACTGTTGGGTGGCCTCCATCTTCCATGTCCCTCTTTCCAAGCCCACCTGGCTTGATTTTTCAGTTCAGAGAAGCCAAGTATCCTCTTCCTGCAAAAGGCTGAGGATCATTGTTCTAGATGGGGGGTAAGGATACCAAGAGTTGAGGGCAGTGATCACGAAGGAGGTGGAGAACATGAGCTGGGCCCCCCACCGCCCCCCACTCAAGGTGGAGGGTCAGAAAGGAGGCAGAAAAGAAGACTCAGCCACTTTGATTCCTCCCTCCACCCCCCTCTGCCGTGTGCACATGAAAATGCAGGTGACCGCTGGAGGTCCTAGCAGTAAGGCTATTACTAGATTTAAAATGAACACGAACTTGAGATACTCAAGCACACAGGGATGGTGCTAGCAGCATACTAGGAACCGGAAGCCTGGGATTCTGTCCCTGATTTTCTGTGTGACTCTGGCCAGGGAGTATCCAAAATCCCACAGAGGGACCCCTCCTGGCAGCTGCCCTCTGCCTCAGGCGGGCTCTGCATTGGCTGTGGGGGCAGGGGGGGAGGGGCTGTGGAGAGCATTTCATTCTTAAGGAGCTGACACTGAAATTAAAAAAAACAAAAAACAAAAAAAACCCCTAACATTTCTACTTGGCAAACATTTTCTACAAATGTAATGTTTCTCTTTAGGGAAAAAAAAAAAAAAAAGGAATAGTAATGTGTGCTGGGCTTCTAAATGGCTGTTTACCAAAGGTAATTATGGGCTATCTCAGTAGCTTGCAACCATGGCAATCAGAGCCTTTGTCTCAGTGTCTGCAAGGCTGAATTTATTGCCTGGGACAGAACGGAGGGAGGGGGTGGCTGTCAGTGTAGACGATCCATGCTTACGTTGCTGGGGAGACCAGACAGCTCTGCCAGTCTGGGGCTCGAGACCTCGGCTGATGAGCTGCACTGGGGTTGCAGCAAGGAGATCTCTTTCCCCAGGAGTTAAGCTGTGGAGTGAAATCATGAAATTTTAGCCATGAAGATAATATTTGTATGAACCAAGCCATTGTACGTGAGACATTCCGATGCCCATGGCAGGAAAGGTCGGGGAAGGAGAGGGTGGCCGTTTAGGTCAAGTGCACAGAAATAACCAATGAGTAAATGAAGAAGAATGTGGCTGTGGGAGGGAGAGCATTTAGGAAGCCAGAGCTCATTTTCTGCCTTCTCCTGCCCATTGGGCCTGGGGTGCTTTGGCAGGATGGGGGCAGGCAGAGCAGCAGCTCAGTGTAATTGGTCTGAAGGTACCAGGATGACCTGAATCAAGAGGGACAGGGCATCCTGTGTTTCCAAAAATCAACCACCTCCAGACTGTGAAACATGCTGGGAAACGTAAAGCCCAAACTACCATCTTTCAGTGCGACCCTGGGAATTTACAGGGGCTTTCCCAGTCCCAGTTCTGTGTGTCAACTTTATTCTTTCCTTTGCTTTTCCATTCAACAGAGATTGCTGTGCTTCCCAGGAATCTCTGACTGTGGTTGGGGTTGGGGGCGGAGGTTCCTTTGCTTGTATTTTCTTCGGGTTTGTTGTGCTTCTCATGAGCCTGGTGATGAGAGCAGGGTGGGTTTGTGAGGGTTCCTTCTGTCTCTTTCCTTGTTATTATTATTTATTATTTTGACTGGGCCCTTGGCATGTGGAAGTTTCTTGCCCTGGATTGTACCCGTGCTACGGCAGTGACAACACCACATCCTGAACCCTCTGAGTCACCAGGGAACTCCCTTATTATTCTTTACCCACATTTTGGGGAACAGATGGATGACAGTGAGAAAATTTGACCATTTGCAAGTTGGGCAGAGATAAGAACGAGCTCTCTGAAGCTATGCTGTCCACATGTGGCCAAAACTTTCATATAATACAGTGCCATCTTTAGGAGTTCCCATTATGGCTCATTGGGTTAAGAACTCAACTAGTCTCCATGAGGATGCGAGTTTGATCCCTGGCCTTGCTCAGTAGGTTAGGGATCCGGAGTTGCTGCAAGCTATGGCGTGGATCGCAGATACAGCTTGGATCCAGTGTTGCTGTGGCTGTGATGTAGGCTGGCAGCTGTAGCTCCGATTCATCCCCTAGTCTGGGAACTTCCATATGTTGCAGATGCGGCTGTAAAAAGAAAAAAATTAAAATAAAATAAAATGCCATCCTTAATCCCCACCACAGCCCTGTTCTGTTTTCTACCTGAGCATTAACCCAGTTGCTCGGAGCGGTTGGTACCACGGTCCGCCTGGATGTCACGGCAGAGGAGTGTCTGAGCGGGCTGAGTGAGTCCAGCCCTTTCCCAATCACATAGAGCCAATTTCCTAATCTTCAGAGACTGAAAGAGCCTGGGGTTTGCCTGGAAGCAACTGTGAAGGATGTCTCTGTCTTCTGGGCCTTCAAAATTAGAGTGTGTGGTAGGGCTCGGGATTCCATGGGGTACAGCATTTTCTTTCCATTTGCATATATAGGTAATTTTAATAAGTACATTTTATTTTATTTTTGGTCTTTTTGCTTTTTCTAGGGCCTCACCCTCAGCATATGGAGCTTCCCAGGCTAGGGATTGAATCAGAGGTGTAGCCGCCAGCCAAGGCCAGAGCCACAGCAACATGGGATCCAAGCCGTGTCTGCGACCTACACCACAGCTCACAGCAACGCCGGATCCTTAATCCACTGAACTAGGCCAGAGATCGAACCGCAACCTCATGGTTCCTAGTCGGATTCCTTAACCACTGAGCCACAACGAGAACTCCAATTAAGTACATTTTAAATCAAAAAGATGCCCACACTTCCCTTTTGTCCTAGTAGGAGTGGGTCAGCATCCTTCTTCGGTCCCCAAAACCCTTCACCTTTGACATAATTACCAATGACTTTGGTTTGCTCTCATGGTGGTCCAGGGTTACTGGGTGCAGCCAGTTTTTAAAATTTATTCATTTGGGCATTTGGTGGAAACAAGGGCTTCAGTTTACTGCTAGTTAAACTGACCACTGCTTTGAGCCAGGGCTTATCGTCCCATTGGATAGTTTGAATAGGCCATTTACTTCCCTCTCATTGAGCAGGGAAGTGGCACAAGTCCCTCCTGAGAGTAACCGTTTCTAGCATCCATTTTGTTCCCAAAATGAGTTGTTCCAGTAGCAATTGGCGAGGAGATGGCCCAGGCTTACCCTCAGCTCTCCATCTTCCAGAACCCTGGAACCTGTAGTAAGAAAAGGATGCAGGAAGAGAGCAGCAGGAAAAGCTGGAAGTAACCCCAAGGTTGTTACTCTGTCCTCAGGGTCTCTGTGGGGTGTGGTCCACAGGCACCTAACCGGCCAGGGGAGAAGGCATGTTGCCATGGTGAACCCATGAAATCCAGTCCAGAGGGCCCTCTGTGGTCGTACACAGCACAGTTACCTGCCCAATGTGGGCCTGGAAACCAGGCTACCTTCAGGGGTTGTATCAGGCCTCTGCTATCCAGATAGAAGATGCAGAGCAGATCTTGAGGTTCTCGTCCTAGCCACCTGGAGGCTGCACAGAGGGAGGCAGCAGGGGCTTCGGGCCTGGGGGGTGTTGGGGAGGGGCGTCGAGCACACTCTGAGCACTTGTAAGTTCAGGGTTTGCTCTGCAGGGGGTGCTTCCCCCTTGTTTCACCTCCCTCCAGCTCCCCTCCCCTGCACTAAGCAATCAGCAGATGCCCTGAAAGCTGGACTGTCCTGGGTGCCGGGTGGCACTGACGGAGCTTTGTTCTGTAACCCCTAGGTCCCAGAGATGGCCTAGTGATGCAAGCGCCTTCCAATGACTGATGATTGGAGCACCTTCTCCAAGGGTGCCTGCCTGGGCCCGTGCTGTCGCGTTGAACCAAAGAAACTTGTCCACCACTTCCCCACAGACGTCCTTCTCTCCTAATTCATGAGCCAGCAGGATGCGGTCGCCGCACTTTCAGAACGCCTTCTCATAGCTGCGTACAAAGGCCAGGCAGAGAATGTGGTTCAGCTCATCAACAAGGGCGCCAAGGTAGCGGTTACCAAGGTAACAAAAGAATAAACACTTCAGCCAATCCCCGTAACCATTGTCCATAAAACTCTTGTGTTTGGTTCACAGTTTTCAAAGAACTGGCTCCCGTCCTCCTCCCCTGCCTAGTGATAGTAGTTTGAGGAGAAAGAGGAAGGATTAAAAATGCCTTCGTTGCTATCTTTCAAATGGAGTTGCTTGTAATTAACATTTACCGGCTTTAAAATCACAGCATGCCTTTTTCTCACCTACTTCTTTAGCAAATAGACAATAGATTTCTCTGGAGAAGCTGGGGCACAAGAACATCTGGGTACAATCATGTTAGGCCTCCTGGGGAGGTTTGTGGATGAGGCAGCCCATCCTCCGGGCAGAACTTCCTCTTCCGGGCAGAGTCCATCTGTACAGTGGCGGCCTTCTACCAGATGCCCCTCAGCCTCTTTAGGCTGATTTCACTTGAGTCAGTGAAAATGTGGGCGAGCTTTAGAGGGCATTGCAGGCACCTCACTGACAGATGCCACCGTGGTAGATGAGAGAATGCACAGGCTAAAGGGCATCTTCGTAGCAAAACTGAGGTAAGGCAGGCTCTGCCTAGTTAGGTGACACATGCAAATACATAGACGAGGTAATGCTGATGGCAAACACTTAGTACTGCTTTAAGCACTTTATAGGAGTCTAGAAGAGGCTCTCTTTTCATCCTCATTTTAGAGATGAGGAAACTGAGGCACAGAAAGATTGAAGTAATTTGCCCAGGGGCTCCCTGCTGCTGAGTGGCAGAACCACAACTTGGATCCAGTTATGACTCCCAAGCCCCTTCTCCATCCCACCCCAAAGAGAGCTGTGGTGAAGTTTCTTTTCAGGGCCACACCCACGGCATATGGAGGTTCCCAGGCTAGGGGTATAATCAGAGCTACAGCTATGGGCCAGACTACGCCACAGCCACAGCAATGCCAGATCCAAGCTGTGTCTGCAGCCTACACCTCAGCTCACAGCAGTGCTGGATTCCTAACCCACTGAGAGAGGCCAGAGATCGAACCCGCAACCTCATGGTTCCTAGTCGGATTCATTTCCTCTGTGCCACGACAGGAACTCTGAAGTTTCATTTTCAATTAGTAACATCTGTTAACCTCTGACTCCTATGGCAAAGGTCGGCCCGCTCACATTTTTAGTTACTCGTGTGCATTCTCTGTATCTCGTGCTTTGCTGTGGGCTTTTCCAACACCACCAAGCAGCTCATTCAATTTGGACAATATCCACCTGTAGACAGCATCACACCCCACAGGCCAAGGGCTCAGTCCCACAGGACACCCCACCCACCCCAGCTTCAGACACCAGTCACAAGTCCAGCTTGTCACCTGTACTTCTGACTGACAGGGTTTAAATCAGAGGTTCCCACAACCCTCTCCTTGGGTTGAATTAATGTGCCAAGGCAGCTCACAGAACTCAGGAAAGCATTTCACTTGGTAGATAACTAATTTATTATGAAAGGATATAAGGCCAGAGCAGCCAGATGGAAGACCTGCACAGGGCAAGGTCTGGGGAAAGGGGCAGAAAGCTTCCCTGGCAACCAGCCCCCCATCCTTAGGGCTTTTCCATAAATTATTTATTAACATAGACTCAGGTGGGATTGAAAGGAGTTTATTGTGAGTAACACAGTCTTTTCACCTTTATGACTCTGGAGCTATTTCAGGAACTAATGACAACAGACCAACTATTAGAACAAAAGATGTTCCCATTGCCCTTATCACTTAGGAAATTCCATTGCTCTTATCACTTGGCAAATTCCAAGCCAGGAATGGAGACTGAGAGCAAATGTATATTTCTTATTATAAGTCATAGTATCACAATGCTGGTCTCCAGAAAGATAGAAAAGTCTCTGGTTACTGAAAGATCCCCCTTGGCCTAAGCGCACTCCACGAATGGGTTGCTTGGAATCAAGGGTGAAGGGAACTTCGGTGTGATCTACCCACAGCTCTTCAAGGCCCGGGCAGTTAGTTGCACGTGGGAGAAAGTGCTTGAGCTCTGTAGTTCTGTTACCCAGAAACTGGGTTTACCTTTTGGAGGGTATCGAGCCAAAAGACACAACCAAGTCCAAGATCTGGAGAAGGAAGGATTTACTATTACTTGCAGCAAGTGAGGAGAACAGCAGGGATCTTTGCCAATGCAATGTCTCCCCAAACAGCAGAACTGGGGAAGTTTTAAGCTAAGGGTACCTGCATATTCATGAAGGGGCTTGAGCAGAGGAGAATTCAGCATTGAACTGGGGTTGACGGCATCCACGCTTTAGTTGATTGAAGTCACAAGGGTCACCATCACCATCCCATCCCCCACTTAGATGGGGGGCCTCAGTCCTGCAGACTTCAAAGATGTGTGTCACATTGTTCTGTGTATCCCTTGAGGAGGGACTAGGGCTCTATTTTATCATTCAGCCAATTCTTATTTTTTTTAAATGATTTTTATTTTGTTCCATTATAGCTGCTTTACAGTGTTCTGTCAATTTTCTACTGTACAGCAAGGTGACCCTGTTACACATACATATATACATTCTTTTTCTCACATTATCTTCCATCATGCTCCATCATATGTGACTAGATATAGTTCCCAGTGCTACACAGCAGGATCTCATTGCTTATCCGTTCCAAAGGCAATAGTTTGCATCTATTAACCGACTCTTATTCCATCCCACTCTCTCCCCCACCTCCTCCCCCTCGGCAACCACAGGTGCTTCTTAACTGCTTTTCCTCTGTCCCTCCATTCCCTCACTTCCCTTAAGATCATTCATTACTGAGACCTGTTCAAGGGCAAGCTTGTGTCCAGGCTTAGATCATAAAATGGCTTCTCTGGTGTCAAGAAAACCTTTCCCAGTTCTCTTTTTCCACGGATCCCCTACCCTATCTGCTTACAGTTAAGGCGCATGTGCACACATTTTAACTTTGCTGTATTATTGCACTTCTGAAATGTGGACAATAATTCCAATCTTTCAGAATTATTATAATAACTTTTTAAAGAACTCTGCTCACATTCTTAAAGTTCTCTTTTTTGAACAGACTTCATTTACTTTTTAAAAAGCAGCTTTATTGAGATATAACTTACATGTGAAAAAATTTACTTATTTTAATTATTAAGTTCAGTAATTTTTTTTTTTTTTGCCATTTTTAGGGCTGCACCTGTGGCATATGGAAGTTCCCGGGCTAGGGGTCGAATTGAGGCTGTAGCTGCCAGCCTACACCACAGCCACAGCACCTCGGGATCTGAGCCATGTCTTTGACCTATACCACAGCTCACAGCAATACTGGATCCTTAACCCACTAGGTGAGGCCAGAGATCGAACCCACATCCTCATGGTTACTTGTTGGGTTCATTACCACTGAGCCACAACGGGAACTCCAACTCCAGAATGTTTCTAATTTCAGAATCCCAGTAAGAAACTCCATACTTGTTAGCAGTCATTCCCCATTCCCATCCCCAGCTCCTGACAACCATTAATCTACTTGCTGTCTCTACAGCTTTCCCTTTTGTGGACATTTCTTATAAATGGAATCACAGACATTATGTGGTGTCTGGGTATTTTCATTTAGCCCACTGTTTTCCAGGTTCACCTCTGTTGTAGCAGGCCTTCTCTTTGATTGCAGAGCAGTATCCCCCTGTGTACATGCATCACATTTTGTTTAGCCAGTTGTCAGTTGATGGACATTTTGGGTTGTTTCCGGTTTAGAGCAATTATGAATAATGCTACTGTGAACATGTGTGTACAGTTTTGGTTTTATTTTGGCTGCTCCTGAGGCATGTAGTTCTCAGGCTAGGGATCAAACCTGTGCCACAGCAGTGACAACGCTGGATCCATAACCTGCTGTGCCACCAGGGAACTTCTGTGTACAGTATTTTGTTTGTTTTCTTTTTCTTTTTTTTTTGTCATCTTTTTAGGGCTGCCCCTGAGGCATATGGAGGTTCCCAGGCTAGGGGCTGAATCAGAGCTACAGCTGCCGGCCTATGCCACAGCCACAGCAACTCGGGATCCCAGCCACGTCTGCGACCTACACCACAGCTCATGTCAATGCCAGATCCTTAACCACTGAGTGAGGCCAGGGATCAAACTCACATCTTCATGGATACTAGTCGGGTTTGTTAACCGCTGAGCCATGACCAGAACTCCTTGTGTGTACAGTCTTTGAGTGGACATATGTTCTCATTTCTCTTGAGTAGATACCTAGGAATGGAATTGCTGGGTCACATGGTAAAATCTGTGTTTAGCATTTTAAGGAACTGTCAAACTATATTCCAGAGTGGCTGTACCATTTTGCATTCCCATCAGCAATGGATGAGGCTTCCAGTGTTGCTGTGTCCTCACCAATGCTTATTATTGTCTTTTTTTTTTTTAACATCATTTGCTTTTTAGTAATTATCAAAGTAAAGCATGCACATAGGAACTTCAAAAGTATAAATTTAAATACTATGAGAAGGCTTTTTAACAAAAGCAGCTGTTCTCTGGCCCGCCTCCAATCCACTCCCTTGAAGAGAAAATCTTTTAATTTTTTAGCTGTTTTTTTTCCTGGAATTTATCTCTTATCTCTAATAAATATGCAAATACTACTAATTTGATTAATCCATTTAATTTTTAATTTAAAAACAATTTAGATATTTTCATTTTTATGTTTCACATACACCTGTTAAAGCATCAAATATTTTTACTATGTTTGCAGTCTATTTTTGATTCTCTATAGGCAACTACTTCCCACTCTTTTTTTTTTGTCTTTTTGCCTTTTCTAGGGCCGCTTCCACGGCATATGGAGGTTCCCAGGCTTAGGGGTCGAATCAGAGCTGTAGCTGCTGGCCTACGCCATAGTCACAGCAAGGCAGGATCCTACACCACAGCTCACAGCAATACCAGATCCTCAACCCACTGAGCAAGACCAGGGATCAAACCCGCAACATCATGGTTTCTAGTTGGATTTGTTAACCACTATGCCACGACGGGAACTCCAACTCCCCACTCTTTTGGTAGATTCTTTTAGTGTTTACATTCATGAAAAAAAAAAAAAGAGAGAGACAAAAAGGAGCTCCCATCGTGGCGCAGTAGTTAACAAATCCAACTAGGAACCATAAGGTTGCGGGTTCCCTGGCCTTGCTCAGTGGATTGAGGATCCGGCGTTGCTGTGAGCTGTGGTGTGGGTTGCAGACATGGCTTGGATCCCACGTTGCTGTGGCTCTGGCGTAGGCCGGTGGCTACAGCTCCGATTGGACCCCTAGCCTGGGAACCTCCATATGCCACGGGAGCGGCCCTAGAAAAAGCAAAAAAAAAAAAGTGTTTACGTTCATGAAGACATCCTGATACTGCTAAATCTTGATTTTTTTCCCCATTTTTGGCATTATCTGTTTAAACAATATGAAAACTGATGATTTAAAATTTAGCTTTCTTTCCCTCTCCTGCCTGTCATGCATGCTTTCATAATGATGACCTCAGGATTCAGTTTTTGTATACTTTAACCAATTGATGCCATTCATAGCTGAGCCCTGTGGTATGTACTATTGTAACATTAACTTTTCTGGAGTAATTTGTTTACCATGATGGTAAATGATTGCCTTGTGTTGATTCTTTAGTTTGTCCTCTTAGCTTTCACTAATCTTCCCTAGCTGTGTCATCTCTGGATGTGCAGAATGTTAGGTAGTCTCTCCATGGATTCTCCCTGAAGAGGTGGCCCTGGAACCCCGTTCCCCACTGCAGCCTGGATGGTGCCTGTCAGGGTGCCTGTCAGCCTCCAGCAGCCGTCTGAGCCTCTGTCTTTATTCTTATCCTATGTGTTCCCTGTACCTCTTTTCTATATGCTGACTTTCTATTTTCTGGACCTCCATGTCTTTCTCTTTCTTTGTTTTGATGTGGTTCACCCTCTAGTACAGTGCTGACCAACAGGACCTGCTGCGATGGTGAATGGTCTATATCTGTGTTAAGACAGTAGCATCACATGGCTGTTGAGTGCAGCTGAACAACATGGGTTGGAACTGTGAGGGTCCTCCGTATATAGATTCTTTTCAATAGTGAATGTGATAGTACCCACGATCCATCATTTGCTGACTCTGCAGATATGGAACTGCAGATACAAGGAATAGAGGGCTTGGCAATATGAGTGCAAGTTATACTAGGATTTTTGACCTTGAAGAGGATTGGCACCATGAACCCCCGCATTGTTTAATGGCTGGCTGTACTTGAACCGCGACTAGTGTGACTAAGGAACTGAATTTTACGTTTAATTTTAATTAAGTTTAAATGTCATGTGTGGCTGTTGGCTACGTTATTGAATAGCACAGCTCTTACATCCTTCTAAGCATGAGGGCACAGGAAAACAGATTGATTTTAGACACATCTGCTGCCTCTTTCTCTCCCCACATTTCTCCCTATCTAGTTCCAACACAGTTTTTGAGCCGGTCCATCAATAGTGTGATTATGTAAATGCTGTTCATTGGTGCGCCAATAATTGTACTGTCATTACTTTTGCACTTTTTGTATAACGTGCTGTTTTTCCCAGAGTTGATCATTGCCTTGATTTTTAGATTCGTTTAGTCTTATTAGATGTTTCCTCTACCCTCCACCAACTCTGTAAAACAGTTCTTAGTACAATTTTCCATGATTAAACCTATCATTATTTATCAGTTTTATTCTTTTCCTGGAGATATCCCTTCTGGAGTCATTGATCCATCCTGTTCTAGTTTAATCTGGGCTCATTTCTGGTTCTAGTGCATGGAGTCATCCTGAGACTTCTTTTCACCTCTCCCCTGGGTTGGATCCCCTGATTGCCAAAACCATCTCTCACCTCAGTGGCACATGTTCTCTGGCAGTTTCCTAAGAAGGGGAATATGGAAGATAAATGTTTTGAGAGTCTTCATGTCTCAAAAAAAATGTATTCTACCCTTTCACTCAATTGACAATATGGTATGAGAATTCTTCGCCTCAGAACTTTGAAGGCAATGCTTTACTGTCTTTGAGCTTACAGTTTGCTGTTGGGGAGCTCAGCTTATAGATTCTAACTTGCAACTGCCCCCTGAAGGCCTTTTGCATGTACTCTGCCCCTTGAAGGCCTGCCCATTCAGAACCTGCTCATGAGCCTCCACCAACAGGAAGTCCTCCCAGAGGACGGTACGGCACAGGAACCCTGCATGGCACTCGCATCCTCTCCACTTGTGAAACATTTCCTGTCCATTTTTTCTGTGTCCCTCATCATCGCATACTGCTCTGTGGGTGCTTCAGGCTCCCCCACAGATTATCATTCTGACCTGGGCCGGTTTCTTTCTGATATTTCTCTGTGTTCGACATAGAAGGAAAGCTCTGGATTTGAAATCCAAAGATCTTGGCATGGGCACCTGCTCTACTGCTTATTCACTGCTGTTAATGTAGGCCAGGATTTCTTCTGCACTATTGATGTTTGGGGCCAGATAATTCTTTGTTGTGGGAGGTTGTCCTCTGCATTGTAGGATGTTTAGCAGCATCGCTGGCCTCTGTCCAGGAGATGAATAGGACTCCCTCCTCTCCAGTTGTGACCATCAAAAAAGACTCCAGATGTTACCAAATAGCCCCTGGGGGGAGGGTGGTGGGAAATTGCCCCTCGCTGAGAACCACAGATGTAAGCAGATTTCTTCACGAGTCTCAGTTTCCTCCCCGAGCTTAGAGGATTTCCATAGAGACTAAATATGACATGTGGCGGCTGCAATTGTAGAGTCTAAGTAATATCGAGTCTGGGATTTTTTTAACCCCTCCAGTGCCAAGCACAATATACACACATTAGACATATATATGTTGAGGGAGGGGAGGAGTGTTGTTGAGTGTAAATCGCTCACTCTTGGCTCACCAGGTGTCCGCTACTCTTATAGTGGCTCTGCAATGGTGATGTCCTCTAAAGCTTACCGCATCTCTTCTCATTGTACAGATGAGGAAACTGAGGCAGGGAGCAGGGAGGTAACCTGTCCAAAGTTTCAGAAAATGTCAGGACTGGGATTTGAACCCTGGCCATCTGGTTGCAGAGTCTTTGCTCTTTACCACCAGGATTTCCCTGTGTGGTTTATGACTTTGGATTGGGAACACCTTGTGGGCTGCTTGTTGCTCTGGCATCTTACACAAAGTACATAACGATCTGCAAATGTTTTACTGACTAGTATCTCATATGCCAGGTAGTTTTTTTCCTGGCTACACCCCACTGCATGCGGAAATTCCCAGGCCAAGGTTCAAACCCATGCCACAGCAGCCACCCAAGCTGCTACAGTGACAGATCCTTAATCTGCTGTGCCACAAGGGAACTCCATATGCTAGGTACTTTAATCAGGCACCATCCCAATAGCAGTATTGCATTCGTGTGTAACCTTTTACACTTTTCAAATTATTTACGTTTATATGTTGCTCATCTCCAGTACCCAGTGAGATTTACATGTTCAGGCCTTTCTTTTGGAAAAAAAACGGAGGAGGAAATGGAGAAAATGGAGGCCCCAAAAGGGAAGGGACTCACAAGCTAGGGCATGCCAGAGCTGGGGCCGGACCAGGATGATCCGTGCTGATAACCTCTGTTATACCAGGGGCCTCAGATAAGGGCGGCCTCTCCTGTCCTCATGGAGATTTTACTTCCTAGCTAATGGTGTGTGGTTCTGATACCTTATCCACCAAGCACGGGTGGAGTTGTCCTGCACAGGACAAGTCATCAGAGGCTGCGGGGTCGGGAGCTGGGAATCGGTGTAGGAATTGCATGTAAACTTTTAAAATTCATATTCTACAGGAGGAGAACTCTGATTTACTGTCTGTATCCTTTTCGTATTTAGACCAATTATTTCTCAAGTTGTATTGATCACCACATTTTTGATTAGAACAGGTAATCCAGCAAAGACCCTGGGTAGCCTGCGAAGTCTGATATATGCCTGGAGTAAACTGTCTGGCTGTTGGAGACAGTAATTCTGATCTCCCAGCAATTTGTCTCCTGACCCCTCACTTCTCTGCCATTCCTCTCACCGAAGTCACTCATTCTTTACTTACCCAGAAGTATTATTGGAGCACCCGCCCTGTGCCAGTGAGCAAGACAGAAGTGTCCTGGCCTCATGGAGCCCATGTTCTGTCATGGAGACTGACTCCACTGGGGTCTTGCTGGCCCTCCCCTCCCTTGGCTCCACCTCTGGCCTTTCTTCTGCGAAGGTGCCTTCCCATATCCTTTTGCTCTTCCTGCCTCTAGAGCTGGCTACTCTCAGGGCTCTCACTCTGCCCACCTGACCTCTGAATGGTCCCCAGTCTCCCTGACCAGCTCTGTCTCCTGACCCACTTGTCAAGCTGCCTCCACAACATCTTTATCTGAATGAGCCCCAGGCGCTTCACAGGTGCTTCAGACCTCAGTGCCCAGGAATGGCCCTGCGCATTCCCCTCCCCAGATACAGTCCTCTTCCCTCGGTCCCTATTAGGGGCTCCCTTCTTTGCACAGTCCCTCAAGCAGAAGCCCCAAACCATCCTTCCTTCTTCTGGCTCCTCACAGCCATCCGCTTCCACATTCTTTCAGTGACCCCATGTGGCTCATTCTGGCTCTTGATTTTCTCATTGTTCTGTGCCTGTCTACTTGCCCCCTGTGGACACTTCTTAAGATATTTGATGCTAAAACAGAAAAGTGGGGTTTTTCTTTGCAAGAAAGCCTTGGTTTTTTATGAACGTAAGCTCTCCAGAGTCATCTCACATTTTAGTATCTTCACATGCAGCCAAATTTTGTTACCTCAGTACCAGTAGGTCTTGGTTATCTGGATAAACCCTCCACATTGCTCCTTAATGCTGAGCACTGGCCACACAGCCCCAGTTGAGAGCCTCTTAGGATCCACAGGTGCAATATCTTTTTATAGAACACTTAGGGAATTCTTGGGTTGTTTCACTGCAGCTTTTGTTTCCTCCAAAAGTAACCAGATAGAGGTTATTTGATACAGCTTTAGTTAAATGCAATTGCATTCGTAATATTAATGTTTATCAAATTCCTGTTTGATACCTACCACTACCCCTGAGTAGTGACACAGGATTTAGATGATTAAGAGCTGCAGACCATGGCTTCAGGGCATAAAGAGTGAACCCCAGAAGAGTTCACTGCAGAGTGGGTGGGCAGAAGACTCAGGAGGTAGCAACAGAGTGGGTACATTATGGAGACAGGGAAGGAAGGGAGGGAGGCAGGGAAAAAAAACTGAAGACCATACACAAACTTACACAACGTCATGTATATCTAATTTATGTAAAATCTCACATTCGCACCTATATATATACACACACATATATGTATATGTAAATTCATGCACAAAGAACTTGGGAATTACATGTATATTGACCAGTCATATCCACTGATGAATGAAAAACGCAAGTAGCAAGTGATGGGTACAGTGTGATGCATTTTGGTTGAAACACAAATCCCCTTCTCCCTGCAAACTTGTTTATGTTTGTGTGAGCCCAGAGAACTGTGAGGAACACGAGATTGCTGACACTGGCTCCCTGGTGGGGAAGATGATTAGCTTTGCTTTTATAGATTTTTCCATTGTATTGTTCCACTGTTGAAAATAAGCAGATATTACTTTAGTAATTTGAGAAACATAAAATCAAGTTTAGAGATACATGTTGAGTGTGAGGGCCAGCACTGGACCAGTGCTCCCTACTTAATGTTTCATTGAAATTCTCACAGCTTGACGACCCTGTGCTCTCATCTCTGTTGTACCAATAAGGAAAAGGAGGTGCTGAGCGGGAAGCGACTTGACCAGTTAAGTAACTTACTGATTTAGCAGACCTGGGAGGAAACCAGCCTTGCCTGGCTCTGAGGCCCACACTTAGGGCAGATATGCAGTCCTTCTTCCTCCCAGCAAGACCCCACCCCACCAAGCCAGCTCCTCTCCCCTCTTCAATGCACACAGAGAAAGAGGCCATCCTGTTGCAGGGACTTCGGCCAAAGGGACTCCCCCCCGCCCCCCCACACACCATTCCCAGAGTTTTATAGCAACTTCAGAAATACTCAACCAACGAGGTGTAGTGTGGAGCATATGAGCATGGATGCAGACGTGGGGCTCTCCTGGGTTCAAATGCCCATGTATTTACTGGCTCTGTGATCTTGGGAAGTCAGTTGATCTCCTGTGACTCTTGTCATTGCCTCCAAAATGAGGGTTACACAATAATGCTACCTCAGGCTGTTGTTTCAGCACTCGCAGAACCAATACCTGCTAGGTATTTAGAACTTGGCACGTGTTAAGTGTTGGATGTGGTCACTATAAGGAGGTGGTCCTGG
Source organism: Phacochoerus africanus (assembly GCF_016906955.1). Lineage (NCBI taxonomy): Eukaryota > Metazoa > Chordata > Mammalia > Artiodactyla > Suidae > Phacochoerus > Phacochoerus africanus. The sequence goes on from NC_062545.1 coordinate 57,522,212, forward strand.
TGATGCAACAACCAGCATCTTACAGTCTGCGAGTCATGGTCTTAGTACCAGGCAGGGAGTCCTGAGCGGAGGACACAGGTCACTCAGTGTCTTCTTCTAAAAAAATGAGGCAAATCCCCATTAGCCTCATGGCGTTGCTGTGAAGATTAAACAAGATGACAGCTGTGCAGCACAGGGTCCAGCACTGGATGAATGACCACTCCAGGCTTTCTTGGTAGACGCTGAGGAGCTGATTCTAAACTTTATATGAAAATGCGAGGAATCTAGGAAAGCCAAAGCAATTTTGAAGAACAAAGTTGGATGACTTTGCTCGTTGATTTCTAGACTTATCAACTGCAGTAATTAAGGCAGATGGTATTGGTATAAAGGACAAAGAGATCAAAAGAATAGAATAGGGAATCCAGAAATGGACCTACACATGTAGTCAACCAATTTTTGACAACAGTGCCAAGGCAACTTAATAGGGGAAAATAGCCTTTTCCACAAATGGTGCTTGAGCAATTAGACATCTCTGTGCAAAGAAAGTGAATTATTGTATATATATTAACTCAAAATAGATCATAGACCTAACTGTAGGAACAAAAAATTAAAAAATCCTAGAAGAAAAGGAGATAAACTCTTGGTGATTTCATATGATGTTCAGTTTTACCTTTCAGTTTGGCTAGGCCACAGTGCCCAGATATTTGATCAAATATTATTATTCTAGATGTTTCTGTGAAGGCCTTTTTTTTTTTTTTTTAAGATCAGCATTTAAATCAGGAGACTAGAGGGGAGAAATAGGTGAGGGAGGGAGATTAAGAGGTACAGACTTCCAGTTAAAAAATAAGTGAGTCATGGGTATGAAGTATGTAGCTTGGGGAATGTAGTCAGTAACTAAGTAATTTCTTTGTGTGGTAACAGATGGTGACTAGACTTATGTGGTGATCTCGAGTAACAGGGACTAACATAGTGTATGTCAATTATACTTTAAAAATAAACAACTCAGAAAAGGCCGTCAGATTTGTGGCTACAGAATTGTGGATGGAGGGGGAATTGAAGGAAGGCAGTCAGATAGTGCAAACTTCTAGTACTAGGGATATAATGAGCAATATGATAAATCCAGTTAACACCACTGTATGTTACACATGAAAGTTGTTGAGAGAGTGACTCTTAAGAGGTCTCATCGCAAGGAAAAAAATTTTTTTCTATTTCTTTCATTTTGTATCTACAAGCAATGATGATGTTCACTAAGCTTACTGTCTTAGTGAACATCATTACGCTGTACACCTTAAACTCACACAGTGCTGTATGTCAAGTTTATCTTAGTGAGACTGGAAGAAGAAAAATCAGGCTTTGAACGAGGCAGATAATCCTCCCTAAGAAGGGTCAGCTTCATCCAGTTGGTTGAAGGTCTTTCGAGTAAGACTGATCACCTGTGAGGAACAGAGAATTCTGCCTCCAGGCAGCCTTCACTTTGGGCCAGAACATCAGTTCTTCCCGAGGTCTCCAGTCTGCCTGTCTACCCTGCAGAACTAGGCCAAGCCTTCACAGTTGGCATTAAAATAAACCTCCGGCAGCCAAGCTGCTGAATTGATGACCATCATTGGGGTATGCTATTTAGTAACAGACAAGAGTAATAAGCTACCAATTGAGGAGACAACATGAATGAATTTGAAAGCATTATACATGTAATGTCAGACACAGAAGGCCACACACAATGTGATTCCCTTTATATGACTTTCGAGAAGAGCCAAAACTATAGGAACAGAAAACAGATAAGTGATTGCTAGGGGTCCAGGGATGGTAGAGATTGAACAAAAACACACACACACAGAAACCAAACAAACGAAATAGATGGGGGTTTTGGGGAGAAAATGATAATCCCTATTTTGTATTTATAAAACTGGTGGTTTTATATGAATCTCTATATTCATCCGAATACATCAAACTGAATATTTAAAAAGGGTGAATTTAATGAATGCAAGTAACACCTTGATTTAAGGAAAAATAGCTGATCTAAATATAATAATTGTTATAGATAAGAAAATAAACTTAAGGAGAGTCAGTCACTTTGTCCTAGCCTAGTCAATCACTTTGTCACTTTCAGAGAGGGGGAGGTTTCTTCTCACCCCACACCCAGATTCTTTTGGTTGGTCTAATAATTAAATTGACATAAAATAGATTAATAGGAGAAGAAACAATTTAATTCATACACATGTAGATCTCCTAGAAATGCCCTCCCCAGGTGACCAAAATATGTTGTTTATATATCATTTTTTAGACAAAGGAATAGTTACTTGTGAAGATTTAAAAAAAAACAAAGGGGCTTGTGCTCTGGGTAGCAGACTCAGAAGAAGTTTGCTTATACGGCTTTCTTAGCCTTGAATTCTCTTAACTCTGGTGATAGGGATGCTTTCCATCCTTCTTGCTTATAGGGAGGATGCCTTCACATGGGAGAGTTATATCCTACTTTTAGAGGAAAAAGGGATCCAGTCAAAGTGTCGTGGGAATTTTTTGCTGCACCCATGGCATGCAGAAGTTCCTGGGCCAGGGATCGAACCTGTGCCACAGCAGCAACCCAAGCCACCACAGTAGCAACCCAAGCCACGGCAGTGAAAATGCCAGATCCTTAACCTCCTGAGCCATCAGGGATCTCCCAGAGTGTTTTTAAAACATATTTTTCCTCACCACTGTTTCTCAAGTATCTTCAATTCAAAATAACCAATATGCCATTGAGGCATGTTTTGTGTGGCCTGCCCTGGGCCCCACCACATTTGTAGGTTGTTTGTGGGCTCTTGTTACTATGCTCCAATGAATATAAACTTTAAATTCCTTTTTTTTTTTATTTTTGGTCTTTTTAGGGCTACACCCGCAGCATATGGAGGTTCCCAGGCGAGGGCTCTAATCAGAGCTGTAGCCTCCAGCCTACGCCAGAGCCACAGCAACACAGGATCCGAGCCGCATCTGCGACCTACACCACAACTCACGGCAATGCCGGATCCTTAACGCACTGAGAGAGGCCAGGAATTGAACCTGCCACCTCATGGTTCCTAGTCAGATTCGGTTCCACTGTCCCACGATGGGAACCCCTAAACTTTAAACTTTAAAAAAAAGAAATGCCAAGGGTTTGACTGTAGTAAGGGTTTGATGGTAGTAACGTAATTTTCCCAAGCATGACCCTTGATTGTGTCTGCAGAAATGAGGAATAGGTGGGTCTGGTAGATACTTTCCGGCAGCCACTCCCAAGAGAAGGCTGGAGGTCGATAAATGGTGTACATTCATGGTCTCAAGAAATGCAGCCGGAACAGCGGAAACCATAGATCTTTTTTGTCATCGTTCATTTGCTTTGGTTTTGATTCTGTGGGAGTGTGTTTAACATTAGGGCTTAGTGGGATGGGATGGGTCTGAACTTCTTTGCCAGGCTTTTGGTTTGTAGTCCTTTCCCGAAAGCTATCAGTCCCGAGAGGCAGCTAGTGGGAGAAATAGACACGTACAAGGTCGGGTGAAGTGTTCACTTGAGAGAATGTGTTGCTTCTTCTAGAAAACTCCATACAGTTGTTTAAAAACATAGGAAAAAATTTAAAAATTTTGAACAGATAAAATACATTCACATGGTTCTAAAACAGAAGGTATGATACACGTATAAATCTGTCTCCCACATTGTCTCCCATCCGCTGTCTCTTTTTTGTGTTTTTAGGGCCGCACCCCCCAGCATTTGGAGGTTCCCAGGCCAGGGGTTCTAATCAGAGCTTTAGCCACTGGCCTACATAACAGCCACAGCAACACCAGATCTGAGCTGCGTCTGTGACCTACACCACAGCTCAAGGCAATGCTGGATCCTTAACCCACTGAGGAAGGCCAGGGATTGAACCCGCAACCTCATGGATACTAGTCGGGTTTGTTTCCACTGCGCCACAATGGGAACTCCCCACTGTGTCTCTTTCTGAAGGCAGCCTGTATTACCTGTTTCTTGTGTGTGTTCCCTGAGATAGTTCATGCATGTATGTGCACATAGATGGATCTGTGTATTCCCATGAATTATTTCTGTATGAATTGCAGGATACTATTCATATCCTTCTTCCTTTGCTTTGTTCAGTGAACCATAATTGGCTTAACCTGGCCCCTACTGATAGCCATTCAGATTATGTTCATCTCCTGCTCTTAGGAATTAGGCTGCAGCGGCCGACCTCGTCCTGAGGTCCTACTGCACAGTGTGGTTCTGTCCATGGGACAGATTTCTCTAAGTGGCACTGATGGGGAAGGGCATATTTGCCCTTGTCATTTTCACAGCTAGAGCAGAATTGCTCCACATTGAGCTTGTGCCTGTGTGCCCTCCCCCAGCGGAGGGAGAGGGGCCTGTGAGCCCTGACCTTTAGGTCCCCTGTGACCAGCGCTACACTGGCTGTTCCCTCCTCCCTCTTCTCCTGGCCCTTCCTCCGAATTTATCCTGCCTATCTCACCTCCTGGCCAGGAGCTCCCTGCAATGGCTCTGTTGGGTATTTGTTCCCCGCCCCTTCAGCATGGGTTCACAGTTTTTTCTTTTTCACCTGCTCTGGGTTGTGTCTAGTGCCAGCCTCCTGGGAGTCAGAAAAGCAGGGGGTTGGCAGTGGGAGGGCAGTGGCGGGGGTTTACACACCTCTCCCCCTCTTCCTCATCCTCCACTCACAGCCGGAAAGTAGGGTCCCCCCCAAGGTGGCCTGTGACTTCACATCTCACACCCAGTAGCCCAGTGTAGTCTCACCCCCTGAGGGAGGGCTGCACCTGCTCGGGGCTGACACAGCCCCCACCCCTGGTCCTGCTCCAGGCTCTTGGATCCACACACTTCAAAGGGGCACTGAGAGCGTACAGTTCTGTGTCAGGCCAAACAAAATCTGCTTTTTGTTCTGCAATAGCTAGAAGAATTGCCCTGTGGGAAGAAAATCTCAACAGGGAAAGCTCAGCCCTTTGTCAGTGACCATCAGAAATTATCAGGGAGTAGTTCCCTGGTGGCCTAGCAGTTAAGGATCCAGCATTGTTAATGCTGTGGCACAGTTTCCATCCCTGGTCTGGGAACTTCCACATGCTGCGGGCGCGGCCGAAAAAGAAATGATCAGGGAAACTTGACATGTGACGGTAATTCTGAGCAACTGTTGTAAAACAAATGTGTTCAGATTTTATTTAACTAATCAGTGAGGGAACCAGTAAGATGTTGCGACTGGTTAAAAAGAGAATGCAAAGAATTGCAAATATGCAGACCTCAGGAAAGCAGAAATACATTTGCTTATTAGCTATAAAACTGGGCGATAAACACTGCATGTGCTCGACGCCGGTGGTTGGCATCACCCTCAGTGTTCTCAGACGAGCTGTGAAACAGCTCAAAGACAAGGACACAACCAGGATAGGACCCAGAACTGCACTGGGCCTGAAACAGGGCACCTAGTCATTGCTTCTTTTACCCATTTGATACTTTTATTCTGTTTAAAATTCTTTTATTTTTAAAAATTATGGTAAAATATACATAACACAGAATTGACCACTTTAATAGCCTTGTTGAAGTGTTCAGGTCAGTGGAATTAAGTACATTCATCTGTTGGTGCAACCCTCAGCCCCATCCATCTCCAGGATTCATCTTCCCAATTGGAAACTCTGTGCCCGTTAAACACTTCCTTCCATTCTCCCCTCGCCTGGTCCCTGCAACCACAACTCTACTATCTGTCTCTGTGACTTTGTCACCCATTTAAAAACCTCCCAATCCGTCCTTACCAAGACTAGAGGCAGCGAATCCCATTCACCATCTCTGTGACCCTGGCCAAGTGATTAGCCTCCTTGAACCTTGGTTTCCTGTTTGTAAAGCCAGCCTAACCCCACCTCAGGGATTGCTATGAGGATCGAATGAGGTATTCCGTGCAGAGTGTTGGTACAGTGGAATGAGCTCGGCGGATGGTAGTTTTTATCATAATTGCTGTTTCCCTGTGAGTCTGTGGTCCCCAGAGGCACAGACATTCTGTACGTAGGTTAGTGATTCTCAGTATTGACCACACGTGTGATCACATGGAGAGCCTTAAAACATACTGATGCCCAGGTTCTCATTTGAGTGGGGTTTGGCAGGGGGATGGGGGTGCGGTTCAGAGCCCCAGGTGACTCTGGTCAGCAACCAGGTGGGAACCCGCTCACTGCTCCAGGTGTTTCTTCCCTGACCCTGGAGCCCCCGCGTATGTGGCAGGGCAACCCTCTGTGGTTAGAGGCCTGGAATTCATGGTGCTCTGTGTGGAAGACCACGAAGTAGTATTCTCAATGCAGTAAGGCAAGCTAGAAACAAGCTTACCTGCAGGAAATACACAGAGCAGGGGAAGGCAAATGCATGCCATGAATTGTGTAGCTCGCCTGAGACGTGCATGGAATGCTATTGGGTCAGTATTAGGAGAGACTCCGTAAGTGTTGACTTATGATGATGAGGGTGTTAGGCAGGCAGGCAGGCAGCCCAGTAACTAGTAGTTCCAGCAAAGACAGGGGGCACCCCCCACCCAATGCTCTTCTGAGGAAGGAGAGGGGTCCTCTCAGACAGAGAGGGCAGTGTAACAAATGCACTTTTTACTGAACAGAAACAGACTCACAGAGACAGAACACTTTTGTGGTTGCCAAGGGGGAGGGGGTATGGGTGGGGTGGATTGGGAGTTGGGGTTAGCAGGTGCAAACTAGTACATACGGGATGGATGAACAACGAGGTCCTGCTATAGCACTGGGAGCTATATTCGATAGCTAGTGATAAATCATAATGAAAAAGAAAAACAAGAACTGGTGTAGTGTGTCAGACTAGATCCCTGCCTGGGCCTGAGGGAAGCTGTGCTATAACTGAGAAGAGCAGGCTTCGAAACATCAGGAATGGACTCTCATCAGCCACTCAAGCACCTCAGGAGAGGCATTTGAGGCTGCTGTTGGAACAGGAGTCTCAAGGTCTGCCTTGGGTCGCTCAGCTGCTCTCTCCCTGCCTCTGGGGAGTCCTGGGAGGGTTTCCTTGACCTGCGGGGCCTCTTCTGTTGCCCTCTTGCTGTGTGCAGTGGTGTGCAGTGGTGTTCAGTGGTGGGGAAGGTAGGCCCTTTTTCCTCAGCTCCACCCAGAGGCCTATTCAGCACCTGGGTGTTCACACAGCAAATCCTCTGCATTCCCCATCCCAGTGGACTGTTCGTGCAGTTTGTCCTCTGTTGCCTTAGCAGTCAGCGCTGAAAATGTAAGCATCGGAGTTCCCTTGTGGCACAGCAGGTTGAGGATCTAGCGGTGTCACTGTAGCAGCCTGGGTCATTGCTATGGCGAGGGTTGGCTCCCTGGTCTGGGAATGTTCATATGCTGAGGGTGCAACCAAAAAGGGAGGGAGGAAAGGAAAAAGAGGAAGGGGAGCCTCAAGCTGCACAGCTGGCTATTTTATAATCCAGATTAATGTGTTGGTAACACCCCCTAAAGCCATGTATTTGATAGGCCCAAACCATGTTCAGGAGAGATTACAATGTCACAGCACAGGCAGGTGTCAGCATTTTAAAATCCTCCCTTAAATACCTATATCTTTCCTGAATTTCAGAGTGCATTGGAGGATCACTGGTTTCCAGGCCAGAAATCGGCCTGTTGTAAGACTTTCAAAGTGCTGGCACCTAATCCATGAGATTAGCTCTGAGATTGTTATAAAATGAGGAAGCTGGAGAGGAAAAGAGCTTTAGAAGCTGTTGAATTGCCCACTTGGGCCTCTGCTCAGATGCCGGTGCAGATGGTCTGTTGGTGGATTCTCTATTAGTTTTCTTCTTTCTCTTTCTTACTTTTAAGCTATGACTTCGGTTTCAGAAAATAAATGAAGCCAGGGACTTGTTTGGAGACTGAAAATTCTTTCTGAGCAGGCCTCCTGGTTTGTTTCCAGTGAGAATTGGCTGTTGTTGTGTTTGAGTTGTTATAAACCAAGGATATAAACTAAAATGGGTGAGTAGGTGGCAACTGTGCCTGGTCTCCTTATAGCCTGTGTTTCCATCAAATAGAGCCATGTATAAAGATTATACACCATGAGCAAGTGAAATTTATTCCAAGTATGCAAAGCTGATTGTATATCAATCAGTATAATCCCGTATCAATAGATGCCTTAGTCTGTCCAGGCTGCCATGGCCTGGATGGCTTAAACAGCAAGCACTTATTTCTCACAATTCTAGAGGCTAGGAAGTCCAAGATAAAGGTGCTAGTAGACTTGGTTCCTGGTGAGGAGGTCCTGGTGAGGAGGAACCTGGCCACAGATAGCCTCCTTCCATCGTGGACTATTATTTAGCCTTAAAAAGGAATGGGGGCATTCCTGTTGGTGGCTCGGTAGGTTGAGAACCCGACTAGTATCCATGAGGATATGGGTTTGATCCCTGGACTTTCTCAGTGGGTTAAGGATCTGGCATTGCCACAGCTGAAGCATAGGTCACAGATGCAGCTCGGATCTGGCGTTGCTGTGGCTGTGGTGTAGGCCAGCAGCTGCAACTCCGAATCGACCCCTAGCCTGGGAATTTCCATATGCTGCAGGTGCGGCCATAAAAAGAAAAGAAAAAAAAAAAAAGGAATTCTGAGACATGCTACAATATGGATGAACCTTGAAAACATTATGCTAAGTGAAATGAGAGACACTAAAGGACAAATATTGCATGATTCTACTTAAATGAGGCACCTAGAATGGGCAAATTTAGAAACGAAAAGTAGGACAGAGGTTAGTCAGGGCTGGAGAAGGGGAGCATTACTGTTTAATGGATACGGATACAGAGTTTTGTTTGGGATAAGTAAAGGTGATAGAATTCAGAGTTCCCATTGTGGCTCAGTGGGTTATGAACCTGACATTGTGTCTGTGAGGATGCAGGTTTGATCCCTGGCCTCACTCAGTGGGTTATTAACCCGACATCATGTCTGTGAGGATGCAGATTTGACCCCTGGCCTCACCCAGGGGATGAAAAGATCCGGCATTGCCGTAAGTTGCAGCTTGGTTCCCAGATGTGGCTTGGTTGCTGTGTTGCCTTTGTGTAGGCCTGCAGCTCTGATTTGACCCCTAGTCTGGGAACTTACGTATGTTGCAGGTCAGCCCTAAGAAAGAAAGGAAGGAAGGAAAAGAAAAATTTCTGGAACTGAATATGGTGATTGTTCCACAGCATTGTGAATATACTTAATGCCAGGCACTGAGTTAAAACCACTAAAAAGTGGTTAAAATGATAAATTTTATGTATATTTTACCATAATAAAAAATTTTAATTCACCAAAGAAGCATCAAACTTAAATAGTCTACCATAGAAAATATTAGAAATGGGATTAAAGATGCAACATTTTTAAAAGTGCTAAGGCCAAATTTCACAGCCCTGTTGTGTATTTTAACAAAAACCCAAATCCAGTGTTATTTAAACTGTTGTAAAGCATAGAACAAAACAGAAAGCTGGATTTGTGTTATGAAACCATTGCAACCATAATACCAAAACCAGGTGAATATAAGTGTGAGTGAGAGAGATAGTACAAGAACTAGAGACTGATCTCATGTATGAATTAGAAACAAAAATTTTTAATAACCTTACTTACAGCATTTATCAGAATAGTACAATGTGACCAATAGCGTTTGATGCAGGAATGCAAGGATGGTTCCATAATTCATTATACCAACAAATTAAAAGGAAAAAACCATGTGATTATATTAACAGTCATGAAAAGGCAGTGATTCCTAATTTAAAAAATCAGGAAATAAGAGAGGACAGTTCTTACCTCCCAACCATAGTTTACTAGGTGTTGAGCCACCATCCTTTGCTCTGTCACTATGTCAGCCTATTGAAAATGTATTCTGAGCTACCTGTGAGGAGCATGGAGGCCCTTAACTGATACCTTCTAACCTGGGAATAGATATACTATAGGAACTGAGGGGATTTTTGACAGCCAATTAAGTTGCTTGAAATATTTTGGTCATTCTTGTTGGTGGACCTTTCTAGAAGCAAGCCCAACCCTGACGGTTTGTGCATCATCTCAAAAGGAATTTTCTTATAAATTAAGCCATTATATTTGAATAATTGACTCCTAACCATGCACATTTTATTTTTTTGGCTTTTTAGGGCTGCACCCAAGGCATATGGAGGTTCCCAGCTGTAGCTGCTGGCCTACGCCAGAGCCACAGCAATGCCAGATCGGAGTCGAGTCTGTGACCTACACCAAAGCTCATGGCAACACTGGATACTTAGCCCACTGAATGAGGACAGGGATTGAACTCACAACCTCATGGTTCGTAGTCGGATTCATTTCTGCTCCCCCTAACTGTACACATTTTAAATCACCTCTCCAAATTATTTATGATTTCAGTCCCTCCCCAAGGTAAGACTTAGGGCATTACGAACCTTTTTGGCACAGAAAACCAGCCCTTTTAAAAGGAAGGACTGTTATCTTATAGGACAATCCCAGTACCCCTGCCCATGTGTGACTGGACTGTTGACCCCCAGTGCAAGAATTTTATATCTGCCCCCATTATATTTTGTCTTGTTAAAATTAGCCTGTTCTTCTCAGCTGAGATTGTCACCTGCAGTTTGATTAAGATGTGATGTGCCACTCATCCAAGTAGACAGGTAGACGAAATACATTTCCGAAATGGAAAGAAAGTTCTGAAGGCTTTTTAAACTATAATTTTTTAATGTAAAGTTTTCTTTTCTCACTTTTATCCATGGTGCTTCTTCTTTGCCCATTTTTCCCTGAATGTCTTCATAACTTTATTTTCTTTGAATCATAAGCCTAAGAAGGACTATGAAGTTTTGGACCCAAATCCACACCATTACAAACAATTGCAGCTCCAGAGCTACTGTGCATTAAGGGGACCCTGGGAACGCCTGAGAAAGTTTGTGGGGAATCTCCTACAATTTAAAATCTAAATGACAGACCAAGTGGCCAGGATTCCAGCTATCATTTATTTGGCCACAAATAAAATTTGAGCTCTTGAAAATCCTTGTCCCTCTGGTAACTTTTCTATCCTCGTCCAAATTAAACTCTCAAAGACCCTTTTCCACCTGAATATTATGTTGTTTCTAAAATATGTGCCACTCTAACTTTACTAATGTTACAACTTTCTTCCTACCTCTGTCTCATTTCCTTAATGCTACAGGTGATATAGACAAACTTTACTCATCTCAACCAAAACTGCATCCTTGTCTGTTGTTTTTCTCATGGTCTGAAGAAAGGACATACTGTCATTGTGAAAGTATGGCACTCGTTCAGGTTATACCAAAATTCTTCCTGTTAAACCGTTTCCTCTCATGTGGGTCACATCTCTGCAGCTGCCCTCTTTGTTACAACCCCGAGTTAAGATGGTTAGATTGTTTTTTATTTCTTCTAGCTAATGAGTCTCAGTTCCTTTGGCCTCTTCTTGCCCCCTGTGTTTGTGTGAACTTGAGCAGAAGCATATCACTTTGTTCTAGGCATAGCTAAGCACCGGGCCCTTTCTTCTCACTTCTCTACTCCAAGGGCGGGGACCAGGGGTCATTTGAGAACCTCAAGCCACAGGAACAAGCTTGGAAAGACTCTTTCTTCATACAGACTCCCAAGTGCCTGGGAGTTCTAAGCCATGGCCCTGGTAACTCATTCCTCCAACCAGGACCTGGAGGTTGGGACACAGCTCCTCTCTCCTGCTTCAGTGTCTCTGATGCTCTGAGAAATGAGAAGACGCCTCCATGGGGCTTGGTCTCTTCTGAGGGAGGTCTCTCCAATATAAACATCTCAGCCAGCCTGGAGCGGCCAGTAAGAAGGGTTAAATACCACATCTGAACACGGGGAGGAACGAGACCCCTCCACTTCCTTTCAAGGTGTACTTTAAGCTGGTTACCTTTGACTGGGCTTCCTCGTCTACCTTAGTGGTGGGAGAGCCTTAGCCCAACAGGAGACCTCCTCCTGGCAGGTTCCCTGACAGAGCCCTGGCCCCTCCAGCTGGGTGTTAACCTCTCCCAAGAAAGTAGCACGGGCTTCTCATTCTGAGTGCCTTTTATGACTAAGTTCCAGGTCACTGGCTGGAATGGGAGTTGCTCTGATGTTCCCAGGCAGCATCCCATAGGAAATTGGACCCCACATTAGCCCAGAGTCAACTTTCCTCCAGTCGTTCACAGAGTCACAATCCAGCCCTCTCAGAGGTCACGGCCTAGTTGGAAGGAGGCTCAAAGCAGACTTGGTGGTTTCCTGAGGGGAGCTGAAGTGCAGAGACACCCTGGGAACATTTCTTCTTGGAGAACTGAAGGTGTAGATTGAAAAAGGGTAGGTGTTCCCAGTAGAGGAGGCCCTTCCAGAGAGACGTGGACACTCAGACCCTTGGTCTGTATTTCAAAAGTGGAAGTGGCTCAGCGGGTCAGACCCAGGTGATCCGAGATCCAGCTCTTTGCCCAGCTCTGTGCCGTGGAAGATGCCTTGCTGGTCCCTAAGGCCAAGGTGTGGGGGTGTCATGGAGGGAAGGCAGCAGTTGGGGTGTCTTTGGGGTATGGGCTGAGAGCCTTCAGAGGGAAGGGAAACCCATGATGGTTGGTGGATGTTACTCATCCTATTTCAAGCCTTCAGGGTGGATAGTGGAGACTATTCCTCTTTCACAGACAAGAAAACGGGCTTAGGAGAGTGTCCTGCACAAAATCCCACAGGAGGTCTTAGTCAGAGCAGGGATGTGGACTAGGCTTGTCGGGCTCCGGTGCCTCTGGCCTTTCCTTTCTCCATAGAGGGGACTCTCTGCTGACCATGGATTACGAAGGTGCCTTCTGTCCAAGGCCATCTTCTCAGTAACTTCCAGATTCTGAAGTGCCCTCCTGGATGTGACCTGGTTTGAACCACATCAGTGTTTCCTTCTCCTGCCCTTTTGATTGTTTTGTGTCTCATGGGCAAACCCTTCACCTCCTTGGGGCTCAGCTTCCAGCAGAACTATCTGGTTGCTGACAGGGAGGTTCCTCAGGCTCCCCTGACCCGACACCCAGTTACTCCTCAGCCTGTGGCCTCCTTCCCAGCTTCTCTTTGGGCAGCGCCTCTGATCACGGTCTGCACTTTCCAGCTGCTCGGAAACCCTTGTTCCCACCCTCCTGTCAGCCTTCCTCAAGCACGCGTGTTTTTCTCCTTGCAAATGTGATGGGCTTCTCCGTGTTTCAGAATGCCCTAGAAACTTCGTGAAGGTCACGCATCTGATGTCCTGGACAAGGACACAGGACAGCTGGAGCCCGGGAACCAGGCCCAGTCAGTGGAACCAGGCTGTTTAGCTCCGTCTGATCAGCTGTGGACATTTTGTCTGAGGAATCAAGGTTAAGTATCGCGCTGAGCACAATCTCCAGCCGGGGAAGGTCATGCCTTCGTCTCATCTCAGATGTTGCCTTTTTATGAAGGCTTTTTATAGCCCACTTTCTTGGGAGAAACTTTTCTTAATTAAGAATTCTAATTTTAAAGTGAGCTGTGACCTCTTTCCAGAATCATTCTGATGCTTTGATTGCATTTCATGGGTTGAAATTAAGATCCTTTATTGTCTGTCTCTGTTTTCTTCCAAGGCTAGTTACCCGTGGCAAACTGACACCTTATCAACATCATACACAGGTTTATCCTGCTAGGATATCAGTAAAGACCTTTGGGAAGTTTTAGTAAGATGCGAAAAAGGACTGGGGCCGTGTGAGACCCGTATTCCTCCAGAAGTGTTTCAGCACAGAGTGTGGGCCGTGGTTGTGTGCTGTTTGGAGCAGTTTTTCACAATAAACTCGAGGGATAAAACAAAGGGAACATAATGTCTCCTTCAGAAGGTGGAGAATTCGGAGTTTGGCAAGGTTAATTCTCCAGACAGAAGCTGGTTTACACTGAAGAGTGTTATTCTTGGTGTCACCCTCAGTGTCACACGCGGGAGCCTGCCTTGCAGGGAACAGTTGTCTCTGTCTCTGTGACCCAAAACAGGGCTGATAAGCCTACTTGGGTGCATGGGAGATGTGCACACACTTGTATTCTGCAACCCCTGGGAACAACCTGGCACCCATCAGTGGGAGAATGAACGATATGCCCATATTTTTTAAAAACTCAAAAATATAATTTTGGACCAGGAGTTCAGCTGTGGCACACTGGGACGGGTGGCATCTCTGCAGCGCTAGGACGCAGGTTTGATCCCTGGCCTGAACAGTGGGTTGAAAGGATCCGGTGATGCCGCAGCTGTGGCATAGATCACAACAGAGGCTTGGATCTGATCCCTGGCCCAGGAACTCCATATGCTTCAGGGCAGCAAAAAAAAAAAAGGAAAATTTAAAAAAAAATTTTTTAATAAAAATGTTGGACCAAAAAAATGCCAAACGTTATTGTACAGTTTATTGCCACTTATCTGAGGTTTGAAGACAAGCAATGGTTTTTTTATTGTGAATGGCTATAAATATATAATAAAGTGTAATAAAAGGCAGAGGAATGACAAATAGCAAGTTCGAGTGGTTGCTTCAGTGTTGGATAGAAATGAGATCTGGGAGGAGTTCTCAAGGAATGGCTATGGCTTCTCTAATTTTCTCTTGAAGTGATTGATGGGTAATATGTACTTTTAAAAATACCCTTAATATTTTTGAATCATTGAGCTCTTAAGTTTAAATTTTGTTTTTCAAATAAGGAGAACCTGTTCCAGTGGTTTCCCCAGCAGTTTCAGTTTGAGGAATTACTAACCACAGCTCTGGGGCTGATTAGTCTGACCTTTGCTTCTTTCCCACCTCCTGCCCCGTCAGATTCAATGCGGCCACCTGACCATCCCTGACTATCTATCCAGTGCGGAAATAAGAGAAGACACAAACCCCCTCAAACTTTCCCATTTCCTAATGGGATGAGTAGAAATTAAATCTGCACATTTCGAGCGTATTTTGTTATTGATCACAATGCCAATAGCCACGTTTAACCGAGACAGACTTGAGTCCTGGGTAAATCTGTAGGAATCTCCTGCCAGACCAAGGAGGAGTAGGTAGTGCCACTGTGCAGACCTTGCTCTAGACCCCCACCCCCAGGGAAGTGTTGTGACGTCTTGGTCTAAAATCAGTGTTTGCTCTGTGTCCACAGCATGGCCGGACTGCCCTGCATCTCGCTGCCAATAAGGGCCATCTCTCTGTGGTCCAGATCTTGCTGAAGGCTGGCTGTGACCTTGATGTCCAGGATGATGTGAGTAGAAGCCATCATTCTATCAGGGGATGGTTATTAAGGGGGCTTGTATGCCTAGAATCCCACAGGGTGTAACTAGCTATGGGGAGGAGGGGCAGAAGTTGATGCTTTCCAGAATATTTTAGCATATCTTGGTGGGAAGAACTTCCTCTTGACCTGCTCTGGGACCAAGTTCAAGTCTAAGAGTGTGAACTAGTTTTCGCGTCATGGTTCTTATCTTGTATTATTATTTCCTATCTAGTATTATTCAAGTGCAGAGCCTCCAAGGGCATTTTGTCTGTGACCTGTCTCAGTATGAAGGAGCACACATGCACACACACACACACACACACACACACAAGTGACTGTGGGTAAGGCTTGCTGGAAATATGTCATTGATCAAGCAAGAAACGATGGGGCTTAAAAACGTTTTTTTTCTTATCTTGCTTTCTCTTACTCAGTGTACAGTTAGTTAAAAAAGACCTATTTCAAGAAAAGAACAGGGCACTGATCTCATGTAGTTGGAGAAAAAGGAAGCCTCCAGAAAGAGTTTACTCTTTCTATGCCATGATTAAGACTCATTCTTTGAGTTAGTCAAATTATCTAGAAAGATTCCAGTTGGGTCTTTGCGGTCAAGTATCCATTCCAGAGTAAATCAGCAGTGGCTGGCATGGGGTCATAGGGTGGCCCAGTTGGGTGTTGGGGAGGGTGGATTCTCTAAGAACAGGATGTAGAAAAGATTATGTAAATTTTCTTCCACTGAGCTATTAGGAAAGGGTCCTCATGATAATGTGATTGGAAATCATTTTCAGAAACTTTCTAATTCTGTTTCTAACACTAATTTGAGAAGTTGGACTCTGAGAAGCAAGAACTTTTGTGAGGAACACAGAATTTTGGAGAGTTTATACTCATAACCCCTTCCAGATTCACTTTAATTACTGTGGTTCAGAGTGTTGCCAAATTTCAGATCCTCAGATGTGCTAGAGTGTGGGTTACTAAAGTGCTTCTAGTTTTCTTTGGGTCTCTCTGTAATGTCCTAAAATTTGGCCAACACATGAGTGAGAAGGACAGCATTGACAAAGAAATAACTAAATATGTCATTGTTTTATACATGGGCAGAAGGCTATCTGTGTCATTCATAAATTTCTGGTTATATTTGGAATCTGTTGACTCATCAAGGATTTTTTTTTCCCCCCAAAAGATGCTGATTTAGCTTTAAGCTGTTGATTTCTACCTTGGGTCAGAATACTTTTTTCTTTCCTTGCTACAGCCACCATAACACACCTGATTATGTTTTATCCTTGAGTGACCAAAAGTACAGGGAGAGAGAAGAGATTTTGACCACAGGAAAGGCAGGGCCTTGAGTTGCTGGTGGAGGTATGCTAGGATGCATCTGGTCTTCTCTGCAATGGTGAAAGCCCTGTGGCAAGGCTGCAACGCCAGGCTCGCTAACCCATCCCAACCCAGCACTTCTGCCTCAGGTCCTGAGCTCTGCATATCACTGTGTTCTCCCAAAGTAGAAGCCGTGTTGGCTTTCTAGGACTGCTGCTGCTTAGATCAGACTGGATGAGAAGTAGCATGGTCAGGAGTTCTCACAGGGTAGCCCGAGGGGAACATGTCAGCAGAAGGAAAGCCGGCTCTACTTTTAGAGAGGAACACTGTCTTCCATGTACTGGAATTATGTATTTTTTTGCATCTTTCCCTTGCTTTACACCATGTGTACATTGCTTCTCCCAGACAGCTTAAAACAAAACAGACACAGAGCAACAAAGAAGTGTAAAAACAGGTGGGAACGGGGAAGATAGAATTGACCTTTACCTGTTGTGATGTAATGCATTTGCCAGAATATTGTTCATATGTGTCTTCTATACATTACTAGGCCTGTTGATCAGCCTTGAAATTCATGCAGGAATTGGAGGAAGAAAACCCTTTATGGGTCTTCTTGAAAGAAGCTTGGAAAAAGTATTGGGGAAAAGAAATCATTTCAGAAGTTACCTGTCTGGGGAGTTCCCGTTATGGCAAAGCAGAAGTGAATCCAGCTAGCATCCATGGGGACGCTGGTTTGAGCCCTGGCCTTGCTCAGTGGGTTAAGGATCCAGCATTGCCATGAGCTCTGGTGTAGGTCACAGGCACGGCTTGGATCTGGCATTGCTGTGGCTGTGGCATAGGCTGGCAGCTGCAGCTCCGATTTGACCCCTAGCCTGGGGTCAAAAAAAAAAAGTTACCTGTTTGGGGTGATGGGTTGCAGTAGAAAATGTTAATGTTATAAGGAATTTACTCCTAACTTCATGTTCTACAGATACTGTTCTTTATGTCATGGTAAAGACTGAGAATTAGTTGAAGAATGACCTCCAGTGCCCTGGAGTGGGATTATTATGAATTTGAACCTGTGGAAACCAGTCCTTTAGTATATGCAACTCCAGGGGCAAGTTCCCTCTTGCTTCCGGCCAACCCTGTCAACTCTCATTGGAGCTCTAATGCCATCTCTGATTGGTCAGTGAGCAATCACACAGACCCCACCTCAGAAATAGTCCAGGACCCCATGGCCATGGTAAAAGCAACGAAGGAAGAAAAAAATAAGAAAAACCAGAGAAGAAAGGCTAGGAAGAACCCTAGAAGATCAGAGAGAGAAAAAGAGGTCAGCAATTGCTTTGTGCACTTGCCCTGTCTTGAGCCTTCTTGCAGTATGTCTGCCTGTGCCACCTGCAGGGCTTCCTCCTGAAGAGGTTCGTGCGCTACCCTCGCATGACTCAGGGCTTCCTCCACGAGCTTGGCTTTGGAATCTGCCCACACTGTGCTCACTCTTTTTCATCATGTAGGAGAGTCCACTAAAATATTTCAGAACAAAGATTTAGACCTCAGAGGTTGCAAAAAAATGCCAAAGTAGGGAGTTCCTGTCATGGCTTAGTGGTTAACGAATCCGACTAGGAACCATGAGGTTGCAGGTTCGATCCCTGGCCTTGCTCAGTGGGTTGAGGATCCAGCGTTGCCGTGAGCTGTGGTGTAGGTTGCAGACACGGCTCAGATCCTGCGTTGCTGTGGCTCTGGTGTAGGCTGGCGGCTACAGCTCCGATTGGACCCCTAGCCTGGGAACCTCCATATGCCACGGGAGCGGCCCTAGAAAAGACAAAAAAAAAAAGCCAAAGTAAGAAACACTGATGTCTTAGAGAAATGGAGAGCTGGTTGTGCACTTTGCTAACAGTTTGCAGTCACTTTAGAACATGACCTGCGTGTTCTGAATCCAAGTGCCAAACTGCAGGGTTGCTGGCTCTTCAAGTTTTCAGCTGCAGCCTTTTCCTTCTGCTTCTTTGAAGTTAACCACGCAACAAAGACTTCTCAGGTGCCTCTACTGGCCAAGGCAGTGTGTTAAAGCACTTAGCTTGATGACACCGTGAAGAGGCAGCCCCATTCCACTGAGGCACCTGATCTTTCTTAAGGCCTGTCTTAAGGGTAATTGACCTCACAGGTTGGAAACAGCTTGGGGTGAGTGGGAAAAGCTTTGACAAACTTCAGTTCTGGCCCATCCATGCTACCCTGAATTAGCTGGTTTTCCTAGGCTAGGCACAAACTACACTGGGCTTTAGTTTTTTAATCAATAAAATGAGAGAATTAGATGCCTTGGCCCTTGGAGCGTAGTAGAGGGGCAATAAACACTCGAATAAATAATGAATAAGGAGTTCCGCCATGGCTCAGCAGAAACGAATCCTACTAGTATCCATGAGGATGCAGGTTCAATCCCTGGCCTCTCTCAGTGAGTGCCATACTTTTCCCAGCTTTTCTCCTCCCAAAGTTTCAGAATTTTATGGTTGATATTTCAATCATATAGAAATAAAAATTAGGAGTTCCCATCGTGGCGCAGTGGTTAACGAATCCGACTAGGAACCATGAGGTTGCGGGTTCGATCCCTGCCCTTGCTCAGTGGGTTAACGATCCGGCATTGCCGTGAGCTGTGGTGTAGGTTGCAGACGCGGCTCGGATCTTGCGTTGCTGTGGCTCTGGCGTAGGCCGGCGGCTACAGCTCTGATTAGACCCCTAGCCTGGGAACCTCCATGTGCCGTGGGAGCGGCCCAAGAAATAGCAAAAATACAAAAAAAAAGAAAAAAAATTATGTCAAAGTTGCTGCCTAGGTCTGAAAACAAATATGTAATGATGACACATTTTGGTTCTTTTCTGTATCATATTTCAAAGACAAAATATTTCCAAAGTTGTAGTTTTATAGGAGGAAGGGTTGGTTTGCAGGTAATTGGCCCTGTTTCAGTTGACGGTCTCAGGTGTTTGCTTGGCTGTGTCTGGGAAGAGTAGCTCTCAGCTGGCCTGAGGTGGCCCATAGCTCACGTATTTCATTCTCTCGGCCTTTCATGCTCCCCTTGGTAACTTCAGGGTGGCTGGGTTTTATGCCCCAGAGAAAGTGTCTCACTTCAGGGACCACTTGGGGAAAGGCTGGCTTTGTGCTTCACAGCCGTGTTTAACCCACACACAAGGCAAAGTCTCAGGCTTTGAGCAGGTCTGTGACTGAGGCGTGGGAAGAGGGAGGGGATGCTATAGCCTGGAGACGAAGCAGTGCAGGGAAAGGGGACACATGAGTCACCTGTGCCGGGTGGCTAAGGACACTGATGTTCTCACCACAGCTTCATGCAGTCTTGAGTTTTGCCCATCCATCGGAAACTTTACTTTTAAAAGGGCTGAACCAGAAGTTCGATTTAGTTTCTTGCACCGAGCTAGAGTTTCACAAAGGAAAGTTATCTCCAGGGAAACAAATACAGGAGACTTATGCTAAAAGCAAGTAATAAATAACGGTGACATTGTGGCCCCAAAGCTGTCTCAGCTCATGATTTAGCGGCAGCTTGTGAAACACGATGAAGTGTTTGACCTAAAGTCAGGCTTGGGTTAGACTGTGCGATGACTTACCCGCAAGAGTGTTGGACACGACCCACTCTTTATGCAGAGCATGGACAGACTGCTAATGAATGGTTGCGCAAAAAAGTTCTGATCAGGCCAAGGCGGGCTAGTTAGAGTGCCAGCAGTTTGTGGGACTATTAGAAGGCCTCTACCCATCAGAAACCTGACCAAGTTGGTATTTACCATGAACAAGTGGGCTGCAGTCTCACTCTTGTTGCTGAGAACAGGGCATTGTCTTTCTCATCAGATCAGTAACAAAAAATTGCACTTGAGGAGTTCCTGGTGTGGCGCAGTGGGTTAGTGATCTGGCTTGTCTCTGTGGTGTTGCCAGTTCCATCCTGGGCCCAGTGCAGTGGTTAAGAATCCAGCATTGCTGCAGCTGCAGTGTAGGCTCTGATTCGATCCCTGGTCTGGGAACTTTCATATTCTGTGGGTGCAGGAAAAAAAAATTGCACTTGAAGTCCATTTTGGGAAAATTCATCACTGTGCTGATAGAGAAGCAGGCGGTCTTAGAAATTCTTACAGAAGTTAAAACTTTTGGGCCATTTTTCATGATTACTTGTTTGAAGAGGATGTGTAATGGCTTTGCACACCTTGCGATTCAGAGGCCATGTTCTTCTTTTGACTTCATGGCACACAGAAAGTGTCCCTTTTTTTTTTTCTTTTTTCTTTTTTTGGCCACAGCATGCAGCAGCCTGATGTGGGATCTCAGTTCCTAGACCAGGGATTGAACCGAGGCCACATCAGTGACAGCACCAAGTCCCAACTGCTAGACCACAGGAACTCCCAGAAAGTGTCCTCTTTGAGTAAGGGGTCTGGGGAAGGTGGACAAGAAGAAACGCAAGTCTAAACCTGATTTATAATGGGAATAAACACAGGATGTAGGATGCCGCCAGGAGGGTTGGTGAAGGTATGCTGTGGATGGTGGGTGGAATCATGTAATGCGGCTGGAGGTCCTGACCCCATCTCTGCAGAAACGCTATAGATGCTACAGAGAACAGTGAGAAAAGGTTCTGAGATGCAGACAGCCACATGGTATGTACAGCTTAGACTTTTAATAAATGGAATAAAGTTAGAGAGTATTTCAATGTATAAGGAAGAAAATAAAGATCATTGCCCCTCATGCATTTTTATTTTCTTTTTCCTTGCTTTTTTTTTTGCTTTTTGGGGCCTCACCCGTGGCATATGAAAGTTCCCAGGCTAGGGGTCGAATCTGAGCTGTAGCTGCTGGCCTACGCCACAGCCATAGCAATTCGGGATCCAGGCCGCATCTGTGACCTACACCACAGCTCATGGCAATCCCGGATCTTAACCCACTGAGCGAGGCCAGGGATTGAACCTGCATCCTCATGGATCCTAGTTGGATTCATTAACTGCTGAGCCACAAAGGGGACTTCCAACCTCATGGACTTTTAAAAGGAGATTTAAAAAGAAATTTTAAGAATGTGAATTTGGTTTTAAAATGAGATTAAGTGTGGTTTTTTTTCTCATGATAAAATAAACATAACATAAAATTAACCATTTTAACCATTTTTAAGTGTATATTTCATGACATGAAGTACATTCACGGTGTTATGCCACCATCACTGCCATCCATCTCCAGAACTTTTTTTTTGGATTAAGTGCTTTTAAAGTGCATTGTCATTTGTTACACATTCCAGGGAGGCTAGTAAGTATAATCAGCATTTGATTAAGGCTGTTTATAGGTAACAGGGCATCACTCGTTTAAAAAATCTCCATGTTTTCTGTCTTCTAATCCTCTTTCCTCTTGGGTTAAGGACTAGAGGTGCCCTGGGGTAGGTCCTTTGCCCCCCGCCCAGTGCTCCACAAAGAAACTCTTTATGCACAACTCTTGCCAACCAAATCTTAGACCCCAAGAAGGGAAGGGAGGGGCTTTGGGGCTCATCCATCCCCTCCTTTCACAGGTAAAGAACCTGAGGCCCAGCAAGGTGACGGATGTCTCCCAAGACCAACACACAGCTCCTGACCCCTTTCCCTAGGCCCCTGCTTTCCCACCAGGAATTTCCCACACTGTTTACCCATTTCCGCTTCAAGCCTGCACCCCAGGACAGACTTGATTTCCTGAGAGCCTGCGGGGATAAGACGTGCTCTCAGAGACTTCAGAACTCTCTCTCATTACAGACTGGACCCTTTTATGTCTAGGATTTTTGTCCTTTTCTCAACTGCAAAGGGAAAATCAAGTTCCCTTCTGTACCCTGATGGAGGAAGAGAAGGTTGGCAATCCCAGGAATCTGATCACAGAGAAGGGTTGAAAAGCAGCATAATTCAGTGAGGATGCTGTCACGAAACATCAGAAGAGGCTTCTGAGAAATGTGCCGTGATAGCTGGAGTTGCTGGTGTTCTCAGATGACATAGTGTAACCCTAGGTCATGAGACCTATTCTTGAGTGCTGCTAGCTGTCAGAACTGGCGAGTGAGTCCTCTGACCCCAGGGACCAGAAGGACTCAGCAGGGAGGAAGAATTCCAGGCTTTGCAGGTTCCACTGCACAGCACACCCACACTGCTCCACAGATGTGACAGTCACCTGCCGTCCCCCGGGTGGTGATGAAGGCAGACCCTCGTTCTGAGGTCAGCTCTGTGGCCCAGGGCTGTTCTGAGTTGGCTTAGGCTTCCCACTAAGTGGATGACCACAGTCCCTCTTCCCGGCATGCGCTGTCTACTAACTAGACCACACAGCTCACCTCAGCCGCCCCATGGTGATGGGGAGAGTCTCTGCGTCCAATGGGGGAGCGAGGGAGTGAGTGGCGGAGAGGGTGCTGGAGAGAGCTGAGCGCTGTCCCTGTCTCCGCCCACCTCCAGGGGGATCAGACCGCCTTGCACCGGGCCACAGTGGTGGGGAACACCGAGGTCATCGCGGCACTCATCCAGGAGGGCTGTGCTCTGGACCGGCAGGACAAGGTGAGGTGGGCCGTGGGACCCGTCAGCCTGAGGACTGGCTTTGGGAACACCTGAGCGTGAAATGTCATCATTCCTAAGTCTTGTCGCTCATGATTTAACGTGAGGAAGTCAGCCCAGAGTTCCTCTGAAAGAGTATCTGATATCCCAGCAAACTGGATTTTTAAAAATCCTTCCCTCTGTTTTTTGGCAGCACTGGGCCACCACGTAAATAAAAATGAAGAAAAAAAAGTCTAGAATCAATGACCCGTGGAGGCCTGGCTAGGGTTAGGGATAGGCCCCAGGCTTTCTCAGTTTCCTCATTTTATTAATGATAACTGAGTCAGTTAATTTATTTAAACTGTATTGGAAGAAGAAAATTAGCAGAATCAATTCTTTAAAAAATCCCAATGACATATATTAATCCAGTGTTTTAAAATTGTCAAACAGTCTTAAAACATAGACCTTTGCAAATAAGTACAGTTTGGCCTCTGTCAACTTTTTGCTTTTTTTGGTCTCTTTCTAGGGCCGCATCCATAGCATATGGAGGTTCTCAGGCTAGGGGTAGACTAGAATCGGAGCTGTAGCCGCCAGCCTACGCCAGAGCCACAGCAACATCATATCCGAGCCACGTCTGTGACCTACACCACAACTCACAACAATGCCGGATCCTTAACCCGCTGAGCAAGGCCAGGGATTGAACCCGCAATCTCATGGTTCCTAGCTGGATTGGTTAGCCACTGAGCCACAATGGGAACTCCAATCTGTCAACTTTTTAAAACAACTTGTTCTGATAAAATATACATAGAGAAAAGTGCACAACTAGTAAGTGTGCAACTCAGTTTCCACTGCCTCAGCACATCTGTGTGAGCCCCCAGATCAAGAAGCAGATCATTGGAGTTCCCATTGTAGTGCAGTGAGTTAAGACCCTGCACTGTCTCTGTGGTGGCTCAGGTGTGGCCAAAAAAGAAAAAAAAGGAGCAGCAGATCCTTACGGTCCCCAGAAGCTCCCCCCACACCAGGTCCTCCTCCCTCCTCACTTTTCCTCTCTTCCTGCTTCAAGGCAGGGAAGCAGGTGGGATGTGCTTCCAGCAGCACGCAGCCACCACCATTCCCAGCGCTGCACAATCCCTGGCCTCTGGTACTGTGCCTCGGAGACCCTTAACTTGCCCTGGGTGTCAGCAGTGTCAGGCCTCGTGTCTGGTGTGTTGAATGAATGACTAAGCCAGGGACTGAACCTGTGCTGCCACCACAGCTGCCCATCCTGGCACAGCCAGGAGGGTATTTCTGCCCCTCCTTGCCCAGCCTTCCCTTCCCCTCACCCCTGCCTCCAGGCCCCACCCCTCTCAATTCATTGCATTCAGTATTCTCTTGTGAATAGTAAGGTGAGCAAATACAAGAAGCTGTGTTTAATTGGTTGATTTTTTTATTTAAAAGCCATTTTATTAGCCCTTGTTTCCCTTATTTGCAAATTACTGTCCTCCGTGCCTACTCATTTGTTTGTGGCCCTGAGGCTTTTGGATTAAACTGAGCGAGATTAAATTTGGGGAAAGAAAAAAAGCGGTAGAATCTACCTGGCTGCCCTTAGGACCCTGGAACTGTTGCAAGAAGGGGGCCCCTTTGGAGCCCAAGAATGGCTTTATTTAACCCTCAGAAATGAATCGTCAGGACATGTGCTGACAAAGCAAAAGACTGTTGGGAAGGGGTGCTGGGGAGAGTAACAGGGTCAGGGAACCCAGGAGAACTGCTCTGCCACGTGGCTCAGTCTTAGGTTTCATGAGAATCCAGGTTTTATGGGAGAGTTTCCAGGTTATCTCTAGCCAGTTGTCTTGCTCAGCCCGTATTTAGTCTGACTCAAGGTCCTTTTGACAACACACCTACCTCTCAGCCAAGACCAGCACCAAGGATCCTGGGAGGTTGGCCGTCTCCTCCCTCCTACTGGCCCCTCCCCAGTCCTCCTGGTTAGTCTTCAGGGCAGCACCGTGTTCCTTTCAGGGCCTCCTGTTATGGGACAAGTCCTGCAAGCAGCTATTATAGTGCCTGGCCAAGGTGGGCAGTTGCAGTCAGTGGTCTCCTAATAGAACTTTTGAAGCTGGTCTCTTCATGTGCTTGATCTTCGCAGGGTTCTCTCTGGGGCCAAGAGCAGAGCATAGCTGCCCTCAGGGGTGATGGAGGTAGGGAGGAGGAGAAATCCTAATGTTACTTTTTGTTCAGTGTGAGCTGTGCATGGGTCCTGGAGCTTATTTTATTTTTTTTTTCTTTTGGTCTTTTTGCCTTTTCTAGGGCCATTCCCATGGCATATGGAAGGGTCCCTGGCTAGGGGTCTAATCAGAGCTATAGCTGCCAGCCACAGCCTCAGCCACAACAATGCCAGATCCAAGCCGTGTCTTTGACCTACATCACAGCTCACAGCAACTCCGGATCCTTAACCCACTGAGCAAGGCCAGGGATCGAACCCGCAACCTCATGGTTCCTAGTTGGATTCGCTTCCTCTGCGCCACAATGGGAACTCCCCCTGAAGCCATTCTTAAGCCAGGTTCCCAGAGAGACTTAAGCCCGAATGCCTTAAGGCATCCCTTGTACATCATCAATCTGTAATGCCTCTGGAATGGTACTTGTTGTGTACCATTTCTGTGAGAATGGAGAAACCGGCCACTCAGATCATTTCCCAGCTTCTATGGTTCAGGTGGGAAAACTGCAGCTGAGACAGGCACAGGGTGTGCCCTGAAATACCCTATGCTGTATGGGCTGCAATGAGGTGGATTAGGCCTCGGGTGATGTGCGTTCTCTCCCTGTGTGCTCCTCAGGATGGGAACACAGCCCTGCACGAAGCATCCTGGCATGGTTTCAGCCAGTCAGCCAAGCTACTCGTTAAAGCAGGAGCCAACGTGCTTGCCAAGAACAAGGTGAGGCCCAGCGGGTGCTAGATCCCCGTGTCCACAGGTGAGGGTGGCCTCAGCCTTCCTTCCCCAAGGGAGCCTCCTCGCTGAGCAGAGCGAGACTCTGGGCGTGGAACCCAATGGGGAGAGGCGAGCTTGGAGCTCCTTGATGAGTGAGGTCCACTTGGGGAGCGGGAGAACCCAAGGCTCTCAGCCTCCTTTGAAGTGTCCAGCTCACCCTGCTTCCCTGTGGGTCCATGAGAGTGTGGCTAGAGGACCTGTCCTGTGGGGACAGGGGAAGGAGAGCATCATCTCCTCTCCCTCGTCTTCCTCTGTCACCCCGCTGGCCTCTCCCCAACTCCTTCCATGCTCCTTATTAATGTGTCCCTGGGTTAGTTCAGAAGCCTCACAGTGGATTGACCAGTTGGTCTGGTCCCTTCTCCATCTTGCTCTTCCTCTGCCCTGAAACTTTTGGGAAAGATCATCAGCTTGTCACTGCCTCAGGCCTCCCCAGGGTGGCCTCAGCCTCTGCTGTTGTCATCTTCTCTCTGGGTGGGTTTGGCATGGGCCTCCCACACCATCAGGTGGGCTCACTGCCCATCCTCCCTTAGGGGTCTCCTCTTCCTTTCTGCCTGTGGACCTCCAGCCCAGTTCCCCAGGGCAGCCTGCTTCTCCCCAGAAGCCCATCAGGTGGTTTTCAACTGTCCCTTGACTGCATGCAACTCTGCACTGTGTTTACTGGCGAAATGTTTCTCATGGTTCCCTCACGAGCTAAAAGCTTGAGGAAGGGCATGAGCCATGCATTGTAACATTTGCGTGCTGCCTGGCTCACACTGCCTGGCCGGCTAATGGCTCTCCATTTCTTTGAAGGGGTACATGGTCTGGAATGTGAGCTGGTAAGTTTCTGAGGAGGTGGTTCCCCGTTATTGGGTAAGGAAGCCCAAGTTGGGTGCCAGTAGAGTCTTTTGTAAGAGATGTGATTCATTGTGCCACGATTAGGGCTATAAACTAGCCCAGGGGTGTCTATTCCCCTGGCCCCCATGGGGCCCCAAAAGTATTATGGGAGCCACGAGTTCTCTCTAGAAAAGCACAGGTGAGATGCCATCCCAGAAGAGGGACTTCCATTCCACACCAGCCACAGCCTTTGGGGAAGCCTTGAGAAGGTCCTTCTCTCTTTTTATTCTCCAGCTTTACTGAGATAAAATTGACAGATAAGTTACATAAAAGTGTACAACATGACTTGATAACTCCCAGGGTTGGTGAACACATTGATCACCTCACATATTTACCTTGTGTGTGGATACGAGAACGTAGAAGTTCTACAATTAGCAGATTTCAATTATACAAGACAGTGTTATCCACTATACTCTCCACGTTATATATCAGATCCTCAGGCCTTGTTTATCTTATAGCTCAAAGTTTGAACCCTTTTACCAACCTCTCTGTATTCTACCCCCTCCCCAGATTTGGTAGCCACTTTTGTATGAGTTTCTATGAGTTCAACATTTTTTTCAGATTCTACATAGACGTGAGATCATGTAGTATTTATCTTTCTCTGTCCAACTTATTTCACTTAATGTATTGCCCCCTTGGTTTATCCATGTTGTCACAAAGGACAGAATTTCCTTCTTCTGAAAGGCTGAATAATATTCCATTGTCCAAGAAAGGTCCTTACTCATCAAGTATAGCAGCCCCTGTCTTAGAAATCAGTACTCATTACTCAGGGTGGTAAAAACACCTGCTATGTCTACCCGCCTAGGTCACAGTCCCTTAATTTCAGGTTTTGACATTGCAGCCTTTTGTGTGACTTCTTTCACACTGCACAGTGGTTTTGAGAGTCTTCCATGTTGTTACATGTGTGATTAATTCATTCCTTTTTAGGGGTGGGTACTATTCCATTGTATAGACGTACCATATTCTGTATATTCTAACCCATGTTTTTTCATATTCTTCATTCAAATGCTTTTCAGCATAATTGATATCTTATTGACAAAGTAAATTTTGGTGTATTTCTACAGCCATCAGATTTCTTTTATTTCATTCATTTATTCAACACACATTAGTGACTCCCATCAAGCCAGCACCTTTGAGACAGCCTTCTCTGTGTGCACCAAGAATGACACCAAGCCAAGCCCTCAGCCCTGCCACAGGGAGTGGAGTGTTTAGAACGGGGGAAGACCCTTTGTTTTGGAGGACTAAGCCAACAGTGGTTCTCTACCCTGCTGCACTTTAAAATCTCATGGGAAATTTAATTTATTTATTTATTTTTGCTATTTCCTGGGCCGCTCCCGCAGCATATGGAGGTTCCCAGGCTAGGGGTTGAATTGGAGTTGTAGCCACCCGCCTATGCCAGAGCCACAACAACGTGGGATCCGAGCCGTGTCTGCAACCTACACCGCAACTCACGGCAACGCCGGATCGTTTAACCCACTGAGCAAGGGCAGGGACCGAACCCTCAACCTCATGGTTCCTAGTCGGATTCGTTAACCACTGCGCCACGACGGGAACTCCTCATGGGAAATTTTAAACCCCACCCCCCCAAAAAAAGAAAAAAAAAACCCAAACCTGCCTGATGACCAGGCCCGTGGTGACCAGCTGTCCCAGTTTGCCCTAGATTTGAGGGGGAGGTCCTAGAATGCAGGCCTTTCATTGCCAATGCCTGAGCAGCCTGGGCCTCACCCTGTGGACCAGGTACCTCCCAGCTGCAGCTGCTCACGGGTCTGCTTAAAGGCTCCCCCAGGGGATTCCATCCTGCAGCCGAGGGTTGATAGCCATTGAGCTCACTAAATTCTCAGGCTTAGAACTCCTCCAGGTTCCTGGAGGGTAACAGTGAGGAAGAAAGACTCTTCCCAGGCCAGTCAGAGCTAAGGTTATGAGATAAACTCATCCTCCTTTTCAGAGGTGAGGAATATAAGCCAGCCTTGAGTGTGAGCAGACAGTGCTGTGTGATCCAGAGTAAGCCAGGTAAGGTAAAAGCTGCAGGCAGGCAAGCTGATAGCTCTGAGCCCACGACTGCCTGTAGGCCTGACCCGGCTTGCAGGCTCAGCAGGACAAGCATTGCGCTGACACCAAATCGTGCCACCTGCTTTTCTTATTACTTTTCTAGGGGTTATCAGCAGCCTTGCAGGCCTTCTCCCCCATAGTTTCAAAAAGTTCCCTTCTTGTCATGAATTCTTTCTGTAAGATTGCTGTGGATAGGATTCTGACCCTTGGTTGCCATTTTGACCTTGAAGGTAGAATCCAAAAGCAAGAGGGTCTCTATTTGTATGGGAAGTGACAGATGGAGTCGTATTGCCTGTTATGTGGGGACCTTGTCCACATCAGATTTTGATGTTTCAAGAAAAACACAAGATTTGAAAAAGGCATGCAAGTTAAATCTCTTACCTTTAGCCTGCAGTACAGGAAGTGGCCTGTTTTGCCTTCCTTACTCCATTGGTAGAGCAGCCACAGCTGTTACCGTGTGGGGACAGGAAGGATGCCCTCATCACAAAGAGGAACAAAGCCGTGCATGTGCACAGCATCTTGCCATTGAGAAGATGCTCTCCTAGGCACTTGGAATCAGACTTCACAGCCTCGTCATGGAGGGGTCACGCTCCATTTCACAGGTAAGGAATTCAAGGCCCAGCTATTAAGAAGAGCCTTACCCGGTAGCTTGCAACAAGGCCGTGGCAGAGCCAGTACTTGGAACCAAGGTTTCATGACAGATGTGACTCTTCTTCCTCTTTGGATTCCCAGTGAAATGTTCTTGCTCCTGAAGCCCCCCAGCTGGGACCACCAATCAGGAAACAGAATGTGAGCAATGGCTTTCTCCTGTGAGTCTCGCTGCCCTGCGAGGTCTGCCCCATGCAGGCCTGCGAGAAGCGTGGTGCTAACGTGTCCTCCCATCTCTCTGCCTCCCTCCCTCCCTCCCTCCCAGGCCGGGAACACGGCTCTGCACCTGGCCTGCCAGAACAGCCATGCCCAGAGCACACGCGTCCTCCTGCTGGGCGGGTCCCGCGCCGACCTCAAAAACAACGTGGGTGAACACAACTGGCTTCTGTCATGCTCTCTTATGTCACGTCAGAAAATAGCCCTGAAAGAGTACTTGAGTGTTCACATGTAGAAGATAAAAATGTAAAAAGGGTTTGGGGACTCTCCATAAAGTATTCAATTTTTGCTAATTCCTAAGGGGCCCTTTAGAGGGACGAGAAGAGGACTCAACCCTCAAAAACACTGCTTTTCCCCCACTCTTGCCTCCTCACTCCTCAGCCTGGGTCTGGTTTATCATTTTGTACAGCATGTGTCTATCAGAGGAGTCTAGGATGAGTCTGATTATCTCTACCCTCCGCCCACATCGAGTGGTGCCCTCTTAGCCAATACTGGCTGAGGATGCACGGGGCCTGCTCCTTGCCCAGCCTTGACAGATCTGTTACTAAAGTGTCCTTGGATGAGCGAGGGTCAGGAGTTCCTAGAGGTTTCTGACCTGAAAAGCCCCATGGGTATCCCTCCCCACTGTGCACAAGCTGTGGTTTCGGCCCCGGGACTCGAGAATCCTACCAAGGCTTCTCTCAAAAATGGCCTTAGCTGGGACCCCCGGATGGGGGCAGATTCATCTACAGAACCAGAGTGCTCTCAACCTCGGCTTTGAGCTTGGCTGCTTCTCAGTCCAGGGGAGAAGGGTGTGCCAAGGGCCGCCATCTCCAGAGAGAGCGAGCGCTCGAATGGAGACGCCAGGGAA
Source organism: Phacochoerus africanus (assembly GCF_016906955.1). Lineage (NCBI taxonomy): Eukaryota > Metazoa > Chordata > Mammalia > Artiodactyla > Suidae > Phacochoerus > Phacochoerus africanus. The sequence goes on from NC_062545.1 coordinate 57,552,680, forward strand.
GCACCCCAAAATGTCACGGCATTGTCTTCAGTTTTGATGTCTCTCTGGGAGCGGTTTGGCCTATGCTGACTAAAGAACGTCCTGGTTCTGAGTTTTTCTGAATGCCCTTTTTTAATGCCCGGTGGTTGCTTCCTCAGCTCCCCAGAGTACATGGCTCCCTGTGAGATACTGGGGTCCTCCTGAAATGGGATGCACCTGAATTTTTTAGAGCAGGGGATCTTAAAATCCAACAGCTCACTCTGCTTCCCTGTCCTTTCAGCCACAGTGGATCTGGGGTGGGAAACCCTCATTTGCAAAGCAGTGCTGTTGTCTTGGTATATTCCAGAGCCTTTGGATTGGAGGAGAGGCTGGGGTCAGTGGAGTCTTAAGTGCCAGTTAAGCAGAGCCTGTCTTGGCTGTTGGCAAGGTCTCAAAGGTCTTGTGGAAGCAGACATTCAGCATATGAAACCTGAAACAGTCTCCATGGTGCAAAAGAGCAGGGCTGCGTACAGAAAAGGGCTGTGAGTCATGGAGTGAGCATCTCTGGTGAAGGAGATACTTGTAATTCAGGGCAATACTCTCCAAAGAATATATGCTAGTCTGCTGGCTTTTAAATGATGTTTTCCTTGTATTTCTCTGTGTTTTAACTACTTGGACCATGCTTAGAGTCTGATTTCTCTCCACAGGCAGGTGACACCTGTTTGCACGTTGCCGCGCGTTATAATCACTTGTCCATCATTAAGCTCCTCCTCAGTGCTTTCTGTTCTGTCCATGAAAAGAACCAGGTCAGTGCATGCGACCTCCCCGGGCCCCCTTCCCATGAGGCTAATTGGTAGGTGTGGCAGCCAAGGCTGCCGGGCGCGGGGGCACGGGTGGTGCCAGCTTCCAGTTCTGGGACTTGGCTGGTGCTGGCCTTTGCAGGAATCACTGAGTTTCTGTGGCCCTGGCTTATCTGGCCTCCTGGAAAAAGCATGCCCTTACCATTCCCATGCCCAACACCACATTTGCATAGCAAAATTGTCTGGAGATCCTGGGGCGGGTTTTGTTTTTAGTATGATTTTTATAAAGGAAGCCACAAGGAAGAGTGGCTTCGTAAAGAAGCAAGAGAATTAGGTGTCTCGACTCCTGAGTTGTTCCTTACACTGCCACCTTTATGGGAGCTGATGGAGTCTCGTGTTCTGTAAAGTTCGGTATCTATGCCAAGTAGTGGGGTTTTGAAATAGTGCTGTGGTGATTACATAACCTTACGTGTTACGTGGAAATGTGACTTTCACTAGTCATTTGGATTTTTTAAAAGTTACCTTGCTATTTATTGATACTTATACCTAAGTGATGCGTTGTATGGCTTTTCTGAGTTTGGGCACATAAATCTGAAATTTTAAAAAAATCAGATTGTGATTCAGATTAAAAATACCCTATAGGAATTCCTGCTGTGGCTCAGCGGTAACGAATACAACTAGTACCCATGGGGATGCCGTTTGATCCCTGGCCTCACTCAGTGTGGTTAATGATCCAGCTGTAGCTTAGATTCCACCCCTAGCTTGGGAACCTCCATATACTGCAAGTGCGGCCCTAGAAAGCAAAAACAATCAAACAAAAAACCTATAATGGCCGTTTCTGACCCTGACTGCTTGTTAGGATTCAAGGGGAATTAAAACTACCATCCCCACCCCCAAGTAAGTATGAACTTCTGGGGGTGAGGTCCAGGCAGTGGTAATTTCAAAAGGCTCCTAGCCTGAGTGTGTGGACAAGACTGAGAACCACTGACCTAGTAAAATAGCTGAATTCTGTCGTTCTGCAGTCTCCCCCTGGATTCTAGTTCATCAGATTACCCAGAAACAGCCCTCGCCAACCATTGCTTCTCAACCTGGGTGGCATATTTCAGTCATCTGGGAGCTTCGAAAACTCATCATCCCCAACCCACACTCCAAACCAATTAAGTCCATGTGGGGGGGGGGGGGGCAGCTGGCGGGGAGGGTACCAGGCATCAGTAGTTTTTAATGCTTCCCAGCTGATTCCACTGAGCAGCCGAGGCTGCAAACACTGCTCCAGGACTTCCCCCAACACACACACACAAGTGGTTGACTCGAGAATGAAATGGGCTTCTCAGTGGGGAAGAGGGGCCTTGGGACAGCTAGATTTTCATACTTTACTTGATCACCTGCCAAGAGTGAATGAATGATTTCACTTTCCTTATATTGCTCTGACTTCTTTATGCCATTCTGTTTGGGAATTAAAAATAGCATTTGCATTTAGAATTGGCTCACCAAGCTGCATTTGTCCATATCCCTCTTTCAGAGTCAATGGTCTGAAAACATTTTTTGTAAAAACAAAACAAAATTTTATAGGCTATTTGGTAAGAGGTTGAAAACAGGTGGTGTTAAGTGAACAGATTCTTAGTGACTCCACCCAAACAGAAGACCCCGATCTGCAGGATGATTCCCAGCAGCTTTTTCACGTGTCCAAGGGTGTCTGCAGGGTGGGGGTAATACTTCAGGGCCTTCTGTTCGTTCTAACTCAGAAACCAAGGGATTCTCTGTGCATCCCCTGCCTGGGCAGAGGGGCAGGGGCCCTCCTGCCCGTGCTCCTGCCTCTGGTAAGATCAGGTGCCACCATTCCCCAAACCGAGGCCCAGTATTACTTTGCCTCCTGCATTGAATCCTGTCCTGTGATTCTGTACCTCCCTCCCCCCACCCTTAGCAAGGAATGTGGTATTCATGTGTAGTTTATTCAGTTCTAAGATCTCTTTTAAAAGAACCACAGAAGGAATTCCCGCTGTAGTGCCACAGAATCAGCAGCCTGGTACATTGGGTTAAGGATCTGGCATTGCTGCAGTTGTGGCTCAGGTCGAGACTGTGGTTCAGATCTGATCCCTGGCCCAGGAGCTCCATATACCATGGGGCGGCTAAAGGAGAAAAAAAAAATACAAAAATACAAAAATAAAAAAACCTCAGAACACTTTAGCAAAGGGCCACCTGTCAGTCTCAGATAAATCTTAGTTTGACTTTGAAAAGCCAGGCCATGGGATAAAAAGCCAGATGGGGCCATGCTTAAGTGGGGCTTAGCACATTTCCTTCTGGTTAATTTCAGGCTGGAGACACAGCCCTTCATATTGCTGCTGCCCTAAATCACAAGAAGGTGGTCAAAATCTTACTGGAAGCTGGAGCAGATGGGACCATAGTCAACAATGTAAGTGGAGTTGCCACCGTGGCTTCTAAGGCATTTCCCACCCCTTTGGGGCAGCGGAGGCAGGGGAAGGTTGCTGCCGCCTCCCCACCCTGCAAGCTCCGCGGGCACTGCTTTGCCCAGCCTCCCTCTGGAGGAGATGCGGTGTGCAGACACCGCAGCCCTGAGGCCCGCGGTGGCGAAGGAAGGAGACCCTGGCTCTTAGCAACCCCAAAATTTACGAACTCTAAGGGCTCATCTTCAGACACGTCAGCAAGTACATCCTGGCATGAACAGGATCGGGGGTGTGTGAGTAAACCAGCAAATGAATGTTACCAAAAGTGAGCTCCAGGCCTTTGAACAGATGGGCTCCTCTGAAAAATGGCCACCAGCATGATCTTCCTCAAAACTCCAACGTCGTCTTTCCTCACCCCTTCACTCTCCTTCTCCCTCTTCTCTCCCTCTCTGACTCTCATCCTACAGCAGGCTCCAGTGCTGACCCCCTTTCTTCCTCGGGGTTGACCTGGGGTCTCTGCGCTCCTGACATAGTGCCAGCTCGGGGGGATGGGGGCGGTACAGTTGTGTGGACTGTCTGGGGAGCTGGGGTGTTGAAGCTTAGAAAGGCTCCCATGTCTAGTCCCCCTTCCTCCTCTCCCTCACAGCTCTAGTACCTAGAAGGGGTGGTACCTCATGGTACCTCTCCTATGATGCCTTTAGCACCTTGCCCTTCCTTTGAATCCCACGGTTATCGACTCTTGGTTTTTGGTCCCATCTCCCCAGAGCCTCCATTAGGGCCATAGCTTCCTAATTGTTTTTCACAGTCCAGTTCCTGAGACCCTGCGGCTGGGCCCTCACCTGCCCACCCAGGCATCTCCTCCATTGTTCTCCAGGGAACATTCATTGCTTGGCTGGATTTTATAATCCTCTGTGTTTCCTCAGCTGAGATGTTCCTCCTTGGCCCCATCTGGTTGTTTTAGCTCCCTCATCTCTCTCCCAGGAAGCTCTCCTTGGTGAGCAGTGCCCCCTGCCTTTGTCACCCAGAGCACTTAACTGCTCACCTGGTCAGCACTCAGCCTCTGTGGCTGTGTCCTCAGATGTGACAAGGGTCCTCCATTGGATGAATGAGGCACAGGAGCAGGGCCATGTCACATGCGGTTGTGTTTCACTGAGCTGTGTAGGTGCTAGTGTGACTGGGGCAGAGTTGCCCGCTCCTAGGAGAGCTATCAGCTGGGCTGTGAGTGTGCAGGGTCGTTGTCCCATACTCACGGGTCCTCCCCGTGCCTTTCCTTAGGCAGGCCAGACACCGCTGGAGACTGCCCGCTACCACAATAACCCGGAAGTTGCTCTTCTCCTCACTAAAGCTCCCCAGGTAAGATTTATTGCATTTCCCGTTGTGTTCCTTTTGCAGGCCTGCAACCACTTCCTCTGGTTGCGGTCTACTGAAGCCAATTCAAATGAGCTTAACTAGGGGACCGATGGGCTTATTAACCTGGCAGTGGAAAATGTAGGAATCATATGAGCCTCCAAGGTAGCTGGAACCAGAGACTTCAGGCCCAATAGGCTCTTCTTCATAAATGACATCATCTTCTCTGTGGCTGGAGCATTATCACAATGAGTTTCTAGGACCATAATTTTCCAGCCAGGGGAAAGTTCCAGTTTAAAGCATTGTAGCAGAAGATCGTGATTGGTGGGCTTGGGGAAAATGCCCTGAATAAGTGGGACAGAGGCTGGGCTCTTAAGAAGATGGTGACATCTACTTGACCTCATGGTTATAAGGGGCATTTCTCAGAGAAAGGTGGGAGGGGGCTTCCATCTGGGCCAACAAAGCAGTAAGTGTCCACTAGAGAGAGTTGAATACAGTATGGTTTTCTTCCCTTTTTTATTGATGGCATATTGACCATCATTCAATTTAAGATGATGACTGATGTCTTACTTGAGTTAGGTTGAAATGAGCTAGATAATAAATTTAATAGTGATACCATATTAGCTATTTATAACTTTAGCACCCCGAAACAACTTTGTTGATACTATCTATCTTCCACAGTCACTTTTTAAAATATAATCGTGCACACAGTATGCACACCCCTTGTATTCTGCCCTTTGTCCTGACCATAATAGGAAAATGTTATGCAGTTGTCACAGTTCTTTATCATAATGGAAGCATAGCATTATTTTTTGGTTGCTGTCTAATGTTTTGCTTAGCATTAAGAAAACAGTTTAACATCTAGGTTATTTCCCAGTTGGAGCTAGTCTGTTACATTAGAGCAAACACTGATAGGTCTTCTACCTTGTTCTGCTCAATATTGCAAGAAGACAAAGTCTCAGAGAGCAAGAGGGAGAGCCCGGACTCCAGAGCGCTGCACCATAGCCCAGTCTCAGCCAGCCCAGGCTTCTGCATGGCCTTTATTCCATTTTGGGTTTTCAAGCATACCCCATATAGCTAGCAGTTTCTGGAAAGAGTTTTAAGATTTTCGCCTTTTGCAAAATCAATCATCCTCTAGCCCATGGAGTTGGTCCCTCTCAGTGGGCTCTGGAAATCTACCAAACCCCTGACAGGTACTCCTTTGGAAAAGGCTCCACCTCTCTCCAGCTGTTTGCAAACAAACCCTCAGCAGAATCACCTCCGGGAAACCTGATAGAAAAATGCTGATCTCTCACAGATCAAAATGGACAGGGTGCTACACAAGCGTCAGAATCCATCAGAGTTGCCTGGCATTTCAGCCTCTGGCAGTTTGATGGACAGCCAGCCCCAGGCTCAGCCATAAAAGGATCATCAGGTCCCATGGGGCAGAGGATACGCCTGCACACACAAACTGATGTGCCTTGAACCTGCCTGCTGTTCGTCTTCCAGAGCCTAAGGATTGGAATTCCTAGGGATAAAGCTCTGCTGCAGGCCATTTTCCTATTTGGGTCTCCTTTAGCATTTCCATTTTAAAATGACTTAAGTGAGTTTTTTCACACCTGTTATGAAAGCAAATAAATAGGATATTTTCTGAAAGTTGTTTTTATATAATTATACATGCTAAACCTTATTTTCACAAAGGAAAATCTTTGGAATGTGCATAAAATTGCATGCATGCTGTTCTGTTGATCTGTAGTTATAGAAATCGCTTTACTGTTCACTTTGTCTGAAACAAGAAATCCCCGTGCCTTGGCACCTTAGTTGACCATGGATCTCGATGCTTCACAACAATACTAAGAGGGTATTTCTTTCCAAGGTTTTAAGCTCAATATTCCCTGATTTCTTTTCTTTTTCTTTTCTTTTTTGGCTTTTTTTTAGGGCCACATCCAGGGCATATGAAAGGTCCCAGGCTAGGGGTCCAATCAGAGCTACAGCTGACAGCCTACAACACAGCCATAGCAACGCAGGATCCAAGCACATCTGCAACCTACATCACAGCTCACAGCAACACTAGATCCTTAACCCACTGAGATCGCACCCACAACCTCATGGTTCCTAGTCAGATTTGTTTCCGCTGCACCACAATGGGAACTCCCTTTTTTTCGTTTTTCTTTTTTATTTTTTTGGTCTTTTTAGGGCTGCATCCGCAGCATATGGAAGTTCCCAGGCTAGGGGTTGAATTGGAGCTGTAGCCACCAGCCTACGCCACAGCAACACCGGATCCAAGCTGCATCTTCAACCTACATCACAGCTCATGGCAACACTGGATCCTTAACCCACTCGGCAAGGCCAGGGATCAAACCCCTGTCCTCATGGATATTAGTTGGGTTAGTCACCGCTGAGCCATTGATGGGAGCTCAGGGATATTCCCTGATTTCTGTGAAGTGGAGCAGATTGATGATGATCTGTCTGGTGGATGGTATGGTTCTCTGGGAAGGGCTGTAAGCCACGCTGTTCACTGGCTAATGACATGGTCAATGAAGGGATTTTTTTGTGTTTGGGTTTACTGAGTGTTTCTTCTCATTTTTGATTGATGCGGTTCACAATTCTTCAGAAAGTTAATTTCAGGCTGATTCCGAAGCTGTGTGCCGTTCTAAGTGTCAATAAAGCAGATGAGCAGTGGGCACCAGCTGCTTCCTTCATCAGACTCGACTTCCTACTGAGTCTAAAATTTAGCTCAGGACTGAAGTTCTGAGACCTTTTTGGTCTAAGGACGCTTTTACTTTCTTAAATATTATAGAAGCCCATAAAGAATTTTGTTTATGTGAGTTTATATCTATAAATAGTTACCATATTTGAAAATAAAGTGGGGAAATGTTAAAGATATTCATTTAAAAATAAGTCCATTTGTAGTAACATAAATAGCATCATTTTGTGAAAAAGAACTGTTTTTTCAAAACAAAACAAACATTGAGAAAAATAACATTGTTTTACATTTTTTGCAAATCTCTTTAATGTCGTAGATGAGAAGTCTACTACCTTCTTTTATTTCTATATGCAATCTGTTGTAATATCATTTATGTAGCTTCTGGCCAACACCACGGTATACTCATGAGAATGAACATGAAAAAAGCCAATGTAATATTATGAAAATAATCACAACGTCATGGACCCTGGGTCCCTGGACACTTCAGAACTGCCGGCTGAGGAGATGAGAACACAATTTAAAAATCTGGTTCAGCCGTAGGCAGATATTGTCAGGAATTTTCCGTTTAGGTGGTATCCACTGCCAGTAGAGGTTCTTTTTGTCCTATAATGGTGTCACCTGATTTAATGAAAACAAGACGAAAGTCTGACATCAGGATGAAAAACACTGGGCTGGACTTCACAGAGCCCTTATCTATCCCTATACCAAGACAAGAGAATGTTGTTTTATTGCGGAAAGATAATGTGACCTTGAAAGTGTTTTCACTTTGTGGACCTCATTGTTTTTTTCTAAGGGGGGGAACCTTGAAACTGGGAGTAGGGGGTCTGGGGGAAGGGTGTGGAGCTGGGCCAGAGACTGAAGGTTTCCACCAGCTTGGAGATCTGTACTCTGTGATTAAACATCTTTGTCAACTAAGTGACTCTTAAGGCCCAGAGGCAGGTGGGAGGCACCTGACAGTGATGGACATTCCAAGGTGTGCCAGCCACCTGCTTTGTCTTGGTTAATCCCATCAACTCCCCATTCTCATGTTTGAGAAGTTAGAGCACAGAGAGGCCAAACAACTTTCCCAGAGGTCTCCAGCTCACTGATGCTGGGCTCAAGTACTCGCCTGTGTCCTTTCCACCTTTCTGCCCTCGAAGGGATGGACCAAAGGCTTCCTTCTGGGGAAAAGATTCCCCCATGTTGGTACCATGGCTCACAGATGCATTTCAGTTATGTTGCAATCAAATTGAATATGACTTGGTTATGGTTTGGCCAAGAGAAAGTCTGATGTGCTAGATCGGGTCCAGTGTCCCAAGACAGTAAGACTGTGCCTGGCACAGAGCTGCCGTGTCGCACAACTCCACGGGACGCTGTCCATATCCTAGTCTACCTGAGTGGTGCTCCCTGGAGTTGAGCGGTGCACGGCCTGCTCACACCTACATGGCGGCCCTGGCCCAGCACATAAATGCCTGCTAGCATCATTGTCGTAGACTGTGAGCTCCTCAAGGTCAGCAACGATGTCTTACTCATCTCTGGGTCCCTAAGTGCTCTGCCCAAGATGTAGGAGGCATAGCAGGTGGTCTAGAGGCCCTTGTCTGATGTGCACACTCGGTCCCCCTTGCTCGGCTGGAGGCTCCGTTAGGTCCGCACACACCAGTGGTTTGTAACGATGACTCTTGCCTCCTTCAGGTCTTGCGCTTCAGTCGTGGGCGAAGCCTGAGGAAAAAGAGAGAGAGGCTCAAGGAAGAAAGGAGAGCTCAGTCTGTGCCAAGAGATGAGGTGGCACAAAGCAAGGTGGGGGGTGGCCCTCCCGCCCGCTTGCAGGGTGGGAAACTCTCCCTGCCTCCTCTGGGCCCATCTGGCAGCTGCCAGGCCCTCCTCTGTCTCTCCTTTTCACTGGGTCCTTCAGATCTTCTCCGTCTTTCCTTCTGGCCTCTTGTCTTCCACTCTCCATGATTTCAGGCCACATGCACGTGTGCCACCTCTCTTCCAGCACCCTGTGCAGCTGTATTTACAAGTCCCCTGCACCTGTGGCCTTGTCACTTCCATGTGGACAGCCCTGCTTCTCTGCCACCGCGCCTTCTTCGTGTAGAGCAGTGGTTTTCAAGGGGTGGATCCACTGTGTCACTTAGAACCTTGTTAGAAATGCAGATTTGGGGGCCTTACCCCAGACCCACTGGATCAGAAACTCTGGGGTGGGGCCTAGCAGTCTGTTTGAACAAGCCTCCCAGGTAATTTCAATGGGGATGGAAGTTAGAACACCGCTGGCATAGCTTGCCACCTCTCTTTCCAATGAGGGAGTAAACTGAGGCTATGCTAGCCCATATGGCTCCTCAGTGCAAATGAGAAGATGCCTCCTGGGCAGACCAGCCCAGGACTTGCATAGAGCCCAGGTTGGACTTTAGCTCCTTCTGCCCTCCTCATGTCTTTGGGTAGGTGCCTTTGTGCAGTGAACATCTTGCACAACTGTACATGGCAGCCCTGGAAGTAACCATACCATACCTTTCAGCTCTCCCAGGAGGAAGAAGACTAGGATATAGAGATAACTTTTGGCAACTTTTATGTCCGTTTGAAAATCTTATCAGTTTCCAGGGTTAAGACCTCATAACTCTGATTAAGTTCCTGTGTGTGAATTGTACAAATTAATTTGTAAAAGTTCTCACAAGGACCAGACACGTGATGTTTTCTCATTTCAGAGGGTTCTCACTCTCCTCTATGAATTATGAGGGTCCAAGCTCAAAGAATAAGTGGGGTTGGGGATTTTTTTTGAAATGCAGAAGACTAAAAATCGTAAACGCTGAGGTGTTTTGTGTGTGGTAGGTTCCTGAAGTTCTTGAACATAGAATTAGACCCAAGGCTATGTCTAGTTGGCACTTAATAAATAAAGTAAAAGCCAGATAACCAACTTACTTGGGAAAGCACACATGTTCAGTTAAGACCACCAAGCAGTGCTCCCTGTGTCTGAAATTTGTCACTGGCAAATATTCCCAGGGGGTCCTTTAGTGGATAGAGTCTTGGAAGTTTTATGCTATTATTGAAGAAGGCTGAGGGGTCAAGTAGAAGAGGTTTCTGGGCTTTTTTTTCTCTGTAGGGAAGTGTCTCAGCAGGAGACACCCATAGCAGTGAACAGGCTGCACCCAGAAAAGAAGAGGCCAAAGAAGATTGCCTGTCCGCCTCCCCGGAACCCAGAGCCAAGGACTGCAGGCAGAGAAAGTCCAGACCCAAGGTCAGGAGGCATATGAGAGCAGCCAAGAGGGTGGAGAGGCGGGTTGGCCGAGGGCCCCGAGATAGCGTCATGCCCAGCAGCTAAAGAGCCACTTCCCTTGGCTGGCTTGCTGGTTTGGAGCCAGAGCAGAGTCGGGCGTGGCCAGCTGCAGGCACGAGGTTAGCGTGCTGATACACCTCTTTTGATGCCTGGTACCTGGAGTAGAAAGCCGTGAGCTTATTAGCAAGGCGGGGTTCTTCACTGCAAAGCGGGTGAGGGGGGACCCGCTGGCTGGGCTTCAGCCTTGCTGATGTCACAGTGCTCAGGGTGGCTGTCTCCTTGTCTCCCACAGGTGTCGGCATTTTCTGACCCCACCCCACCAGCAGACCAGCAGCCCGGACAGCAGAAGAACACACACACTCACAGTCACCCTAAAAAGAGGCCCAGGCGTCGCTGTTCGCCCCCACCTCCTCCGCATGAGTTCAGAGCATACCAGCTCTACACGCTGTACCGGGGCAAGGATGGCAAAGTGATGCAGGTACCTGCCGGGTCCTGTCAGGGCAGGACTGTGGGTGTAAGCGAGGTGTCTGTGCGACATGGCCCCTGCGGGCTAACCTCCACTTTGAGTGGTGACTACAGAAGGCATGTGCTTTACAGATGAACCAGCTGGCCCTCCCCACCTAAACAGTGCAGGTACCCTCCTGCCACTTAGGCCAGGCCAGCAGAGGTGTTGTTACAAAGCTTTCTGCACCACCTGTGGTGACTAGATGATCTTAAGGCCCAAGAGTAGATAAAAGCAGCTTGAGGACTGGATGTTAGCGTCTCTGAATCCTCTTAGCACCCACCGGACCAAAGTTTGGCTTGTAGGATGGTCCAGAATCTTGGACGACCGGGATGGGTCTCCTCCACACGTGTGTCCCCCGGGTCTGCTGACCAGCACACGGTGGGTACTGAACACATATTTGCAGAAGGAATGAACTTGGTGGACTGATTGCTTTTTGGCTTCCCTCTTAGGCGCCGATAAATGGTTGTCGATGTGAACCCCTAATCAACAAGCTGGAGAATCAGCTGGAGGCAACTGTGGAGGAGATCAAAGCAGAGCTGGTGTCAGTTCAGGATAAAATGAACACCAAGCTGGGGCATATGGAGAGTAAGACCCAGCACCAGGTAAGAGGTCACTGTCCTCACCGTGGGCTGTCTTGGCAGAAAATGAAATCAGAAACCTCAGCACACACTCCTGTTCTGCACACGCTACCTGAGCATGTCGGGTGGGCTTTCCCAGGCTAGGGGTCAAATCAGAGCTATGTCTTTTGAGGGAACCTTCATACTGTTCTCCATAATGGCTGCACCAACTTATATTCCCACCAGCAGTGTAGGAGGGTTCCTTTTTCTCCACACCCGCCACAGCATTTATTTTTTGTAGACTATTCGATGATGGCAATCCTGACCAGCATGAGGTGATATCTCACTGTATTTTTGATTTGCATTTCTCTAATAATTAGGGATGTTGAACATCTTTTCATGCGCTGTATGGCCATCTGTTTGTCTTCTTTGGAGGAGTGTCTATTTAGACTTTCTACCCATTTTTTGATTGGGGTTTGATTTTTTGATATTGAGCTTTATGAGCTGTTTGTGTATTTTAGAGGTTAATTCCTTGTCAGTGACCTGTGTTTTCACAGGACCTCCAAGTAATGCTGATAAAAACTAAGGTTAGAGAACCATTGGTCTAGATGCTTACTTAGGCTCAGGGGAAATCTTTTTGGCAAGAATATTTTGTAGTGAATTGTGTAAACTTCAAATTATATCACATCAGAAAACACAAATGTCAGGATGTCTCATTATTGATAATGCCAATTTGATCACTTGGCTGAGCTGGTAACCACCATCCCTCTCTATTGTAAAGGTATGTTTTCTCTTTCTAATTAATAAGAAATGTGTGATGGATATAGATTTTTAAATGCAAAAAACAAAAACTGTTAAGAGCTTACAAAGTAACACATGTTCATTGGGAAAAACACTCCACATACAGAAATGTTATTATAGTGACACTTTCTCAGAGATCCCTTCCGTTGCTATGTATTTTCCCATAGGTCTTTTCTATTATAGATATAACATTACTAGTTTTCACTTTTCAGTGAAAATGGAACTATACTATGCTTGTTTTTATTTTTTATTTTTTTAAATGACCGCACCCACAGCACATGGAAGTTCCCGTGCCAGGGATTGAATTCAGGCCACACCTACGACCTACACTGCAGCTGCAGCAACACCAGATCCTTTAACCCACTGCACTGAGCCAAGAATCAAACCCATGCCTCCACAGTGACTTGAGCCACCGCAGTCAGATTCTTATGGAAACTGTGCACTTTTTTGTGTTTTTTTTGTTGTTGTTGTTTTGCTTTTTTTTTTTTTTTGTCTTTTTGCCTTTACTTGAGCCGTTCCCACAGCATATGGAGGTTCCCAGGCTAGGGGTCCAATCGGAGCTATAGCCACCAACCTACACCAGAGCCACAGCAATGCGGGATACGAGCCGAATCTGTGACCTACACCACAGCTCATGGCAATGCCTGATCCTTAACCCAATGAGCAAGGCCAGGGATCGAACCTACAACCTCATGGTTCCTAGTCAGATTCATTAACCACTGCGCCACGACGGGAACTCCTTTTTTTGCAGCTTTTAAATTCAGTAATATGTCTTAAACATGTAGTTAGTGTGTGCTTCCCAGCACCCCACCCCAGCCCCCTTTTTGGCCTGCATAGAAACAGGCTCAGAAATTCTGAAAAACCAGAATTCCATGAATGCCACACAGAAGAGAGCAGGGTGAGGGATTGGGTTGTACTGGCCTCTGTTGTGCCCCTGCTTAGTAGCCTGGAGCACCCCCTGGAGTCAGGGCACCAGGGCTTATTCTTAGATCATCAAAGTCCTGCTCACTTTGCCCACTGATTCCTAGATGCGAGTCCTGGACAAGCTGATGGTTGAGCGACTCTCAGCAGAGAGGACGGAGTGCCTGAACCGCCTGCAACAGCACTCAGATTCTGAAAAGCACGAGGGAGAAAAACGACAGGTGAGAACCAGGATCTGTTCTGTTGTGATTCATTACACCTCTCCCCTGAGTCAAGGGTCTCAGACCTATCATTGAAAACTCCCAGGCTGAGGCCCCCTAAAAGCGTTTGCATGACCAAATGTACCATTTTAGAATCTGAAATAAAGTCGGTAGAAAAGAAGCTGGAGTTCGGGTCACACTCGTGGCCGAATATGCTGGGGGTGGGTGGAGGCCAAGCAGTTTATCAAAGGTGCTAGGGAAAGGCTGGGCTTTGCCTGAGATCAGTGCTGTGTATTGTGCTCCTGTTGGGCTGTGACTCCGTTGTTGCACAAGATTTGGTTCTAGCCCTCAGGGAGTTTGTGGTCGACCCAGGACAGCAGACATGAAATGTATATTTGCGAGTGTGAGAGTTCATGCTTCTAGCAGCCAGACATACTTAGTGTGGAAGCCTTGGGAAGCTTTGGGTGTTTCTGCATCACTTAATGAAGATCATAGCTAGCTGTCAGCTTGGGCAGTAGGTGGCTCCTGGCTTCAGAAGGCCATGTGCCCTGTGGAAGATGGGCAATCCACAGCTTTGGGGCATGTCAAGATAATATCCTATCATAATTGAAAAGTCCATTCTTTTTTTTAATGATTTTTATTTTTTCCATTATAGTTGGTTTGTAGTGTTCTGTCAGTTTTCTACTGTACAGCAAAGTGAGCCAGTCACACACACACACACACACACACACACACACATTTACATTCTTTTTCTCATATTATCCTCCGCCATGGAAAAGTCCATTCTTGATGCTTTAATTCATAAGCCATGTATCCAGTTCTCTTGATTATTTGTATACTAACTTGTGGGGGTTTTGCTTTTTTTTTTTTTAGATGTCCTTGGTGGATGAATTAAAAACCTGGTGCATGTTAAAGATTCAGAATCTGGAGTTGAAGCTTTCTGGAGATTCTAGGGCCTCCAGGACTAAATCCACACCATCCACTTGCGAGTCCTCCACAGGTAACTGACATATGGAGACAGCCCTTCCATCCAAAGGGGATGAAAACTCCAGGTCACGTTCTCTTTTGCATCTGAAGGCAGTCTGTGCAATGAGGCTGCGGAAAACATTGGATTGTAGTGTGAGCTCTGTAGGGGTAGGGACCATACTTTGATCACTACTGTGTACACAGTTCCTATACAGTAATAAAGCACTCCTATTTAAGTGTTCATAAATATTTGAATGAAGGAATAAAAGAATTGTTGATCAGTGGTGGCAGTACAATGTTTATGGTGTCAGGATGGACCCCAAAGATGAGGCTGAGAAAGGGATGTGTCTTCTCAGCAGGGCACCCACCCTTGCCCCCTTCTTCCCCTTTCTCCTCCTTTTTTTTTTTTTTTTGGTCTTTTGTCTTTTTAGGGCTGTACCTGCATGTACCTACAGCACATGGAGGTTCCTGGGCTAGGGGTCGAATCAGAGCTGTAGCCGCTGGCCTACACCACAGCCACAGCAATTCAGGATCTGAGCTGTGTCTGCAGCCTACACCACAGGTCACGGCAACACCGGATCCTTAACCCACTGAGCGAGGCCCAGGATCAAACCGGAGTCCTCATGGATACTAGACGGGTTTGTCAACCACTGAGCCACGATAGAAACTCCCCTTTCTCCTCCCCCCGTTTTTTTTTCCTTTTGCTTTTTAAGGCTGCACCCACGGCATATGGTGGTTCCCAGGCTAGGGGTCGAATTGGAGCTGTTGCTGCCCACCTACCCCAGAGCCACAGCAACGCCAGATCCAAGATGTGTCTGTGACCTACACCAGAGTTCATGTCAATGCCGGATCCTTAACCTACTGAGCGAGGTCAGAGATCAAACCTGCAACCTCACGGTTCATTTCTGCTGCGCCACGATGGGAACTTCCCTTTTTCCTCCTTGATCAGCCTTCTATCTTTGTGCCAACTCTGTGCAGCCTCATTAAACAGCAGTCCGTACTTATATCGAAGCTGCCACAGGTGCTAGATAAGAGATACTTCGATCAGGGCATCGTTACATTAGCTATAGTGGTTATACTCAATGATGATCATTTGAGGACATTCACAGCCTTAGTAATTTGACCTCCAAGGGCGGTTTTGATATGTCAAGTGTTTCACGTTACCATAGGCCATCTCTGTATCTGTGGTTTTATCTTCTTTATGCCTGTAA
The DNA here is from genome assembly GCF_016906955.1 of Phacochoerus africanus. Taxonomy (NCBI): domain Eukaryota; kingdom Metazoa; phylum Chordata; class Mammalia; order Artiodactyla; family Suidae; genus Phacochoerus; species Phacochoerus africanus. Next base: position 57,568,281 of record NC_062545.1, read on the forward strand.
TAGTGGGGAAAATAATGGGCAAGTTTTTCATGCTAGAATTAGTAACTTGTCATAAAGCTCTGGGTATAGAGAATAGGACCACCTCTCCAAATAGAAGTTAGGGAGTTCCTGTCGTGGCACAGTGGTTAACGAATCTGACTAGGAACCATGAGGTTGCGGGTTCGGTCCCTGCCCTTGCTCAGTTGGGTTAACGATCCAGCATTGCCATGAGCTGTGGTGTAGGTCGCAGACGCGGCTCGGATCCCGCATTGCTGTGGCTCTGGCGTAGGCCGGTGGCTACAGCTCCGATTCGACCCCTAGCCTGGGAACCCCCATATGCCGCAGGAGCGGCCCAAAGAGATAGCAAAAAGACAAAAAAAACCCCAAAAAACCCAAATAGAAGTTAGGTCAAGAACCAGGTAATCAGGACTGTGGTGTGGAAATGACCCGGAAGTTAGAGGATGGGGGTATTTAGTCTCATCAATAAATGTCCAATTCTGTATTAGGACATGTGGTGAGTTGTGTCACCTTTAGCCATCAGGCAGTGGTACCCAGAGCCCATAGTGTAGACTGAGACAAGCTCAAGGAAGAAAGGCCAGCGATGGTTTTGGTTTAGATGCCACCAGGTGGCTAACACTGTAACCCTGAAAGCTCTGACCAGCCAAAACGCTAATCAGGGGAGAAGCTGAGGGAGGAGAGGAGATGTTGCATGTGGTGGGGGATGACTGAGAAGGCTGCCTGTTTACAGGATTCCCAGGACTTACAAATGCCCGCCCACGTGACTGCATGAACATGGATTCGCTCTGACGTTTGTTTTATTTTTTTTATTACTCAAATGAATTTATCACATCTGTAGTTGTATAATGATCATAACAATCTGATTTCACAGGATTTCCATTCCACATCTCCCCACCCCCCAAACTGTCTCCTCCGGAGACCATAAGTTTTTCAGTGTCTGTGAGTCAGCATCTGTTCCGCAAATAAGTTCAGTCTGTTCTTTTTTCAGATTCCACATGTCAGTGAAAGCATTTGATGTTGGTGTCTCATTGTCTGACTGACTTCACTTAGTGTGATAGTTTCTAGGTCCATCCATGTTGCTAAAAATGTCGGTATTTCATTCCTTTTAATGGCTGAGTAATACTCCACTATGTATACATACCACATCTTCTTGATCCACTCCTCTGTCGGTGGACATTTAGGTTGTTTCCATGTCTTGGCTATTGTAAATAGTGCTGCAATGAACATCAGAGTACACGTGTCTTTGCGAGTCGTGGTTTTCTCTGGATAGATGCCCAGGAGTGGGATTGCTGGATCAAATGGTAGTTCTATGTTTAGTTTTCTGAGGCATCTCCGTACTGCTTTCTACAGTGGTTGCACCAATTTACAATCCCACCAACAGTGTACTAGGGTTCCTTTTTCTCCACACCCTCTCCAGCACTTATTGTTTGTAGACTTTTGGATGATGGCCATTCTGGCTGGTGTCAGGTGGTACCTCATAGTGGTTTTGATGTGCATTTCTCTAATACTGAGTGATGCTGAACATCTTTTCATGTGTTCTTTGGCTGTCTGTATGTCTTCTTTGGAGAACTGTCTGTTTAGATCTTCTCCCCATTTTTTGATGGGGTTTGTTTTTTTGGTACTGAGCTGCAGAAGGTGTTTATATATTTTGGAGATTAATCCCTTGTCAGTTGATTCACTTGCAAAGATTTTCTCCCATTCTGTGGGTTGTCTTTTCATTTTGTTTAGGGTTTCCTTTGCTGTGTAGAAACTTTTAAGTTTGATTAGGTCCCATTTGTTTATTTTTGTTTTTGTTGTCAATACTCTGACAGGTGGATCTGAGAAGATGCTGCTGTCGTTTATGTCAGAGAGTGTTTGGCCTGTGTTTTCCTCTAAGAGTTTTATAGTGTCTGGTCTTATATCTAGGTCTTTAATCCATTTGGAGTTTATTTTTGTGTATAGTGTTAGGGAGTGTTCTAATTGCATTCTTTTCCATGTGGCTGTCCAGTTTTCCCAGCACTACTTATTGAACAAGCTGTCCTTTCTCCATTGTATATTCTTGCCTCCTTTGTCGTAGATTAGTTGGCTGTAGGTGCATGGGTTTAATTCTGGGCTTTCTATCCTGTTCCACTGATCTCTATTTCTCTTTGTGCCAGTACCATACGGTTTTGATGATTGTTGGTTTGTAGTATAGTCTGAAGTCTGGGAGCCTGATTCCTCCAGGTCCATTTTTCTTTTTCAGGATGTCTTTGGCTATTCTGGCTATTCTGAGTTCTGTGAAAAATGTCCTTTGTAATTTGATAGGGATTGCATTGAATCTGTATATTGCCTTAGGTAGTATAGTCATTTTGATAATATTAACTCTTCCAATCCACGAGCATGGTATATCTTTCCATCTATTTGTGTCATCTTTGATTTCCTTCATCAGTGTCTTATAGTTTTCAGAGTACAGGTCCTTTGTCTCTTTGGGTAGGTTTATTCCTAGGTATTTTATTCTTTTGGATTTGATGGTAAACAGGATTGCTTCCCTAATTTCTCTTTCTGATCTTTCATTGTTAATGTATAGAAATGCCATCGATTTCTGTGTATTGATTTTGTATCCTGCGACTTTGCTGAATTCGTGGATGAGCTCTAACAGTTTTCTGGTATAGTCTTTAGGATTCTCTAGGTATAGTATCATGTCATCTGCAAGTAGTGATAGTTTTACTTCTTCCTTTCCAATTTGGATTCCTTTTATTTCTTTTACTTCTCTGATTGCCGTGGCTAGGACTTCCAGAACTATGTTAAAGAGTAGTGGCGAGAGCGGACATCCTTGTCTTGTTCCTGATCTCAGTGGGCATTCTTTCAGCTTTTCACCATTGAGAATGATATTAGCTCTGGGTTTGTCATATATGGCCTTTGTCATGTTGAGGTAGGTTCCCATTATGCCCACTTTCTGAAGAGTTTTTATTAGAAATGGGTGTTGGATTTTGTCAAAGGCTTTTTCCACGTCTATTGAGAGGATTGTATGGTTTTTTTTCTTCAGTTTGTTAATGTGGTGTATCACACTGATGGATTTGCGGATATCAAAGAACCCTTGCTTCCCTGGGATAAATCCCACTTGATCATGGTGGACAATCCCTTTTAATGTATTGTTGAATGCGATTTGCTAGTATTTTGTTGAGGATATTTGCATCAATGTTCATCAGTGAAATTGTAGTTTTCTTTTTTTGTGGTATCTCTGTCTTGTTTTGGTATCAGGGTGATGGTGACCTCATAGAATGAGTCTGGGAGTATCCCTTCCTCTGCAATTTTTTGCAATAGTTTCCAAAGGAGAGGTGTTAGCTCTTTTCTAAATGTTTGATAGAATTCACCTGTGAAGCCATCTGGTCCTGGACTTTTGTTTGTTGGAAGTTTTTAAATCACAGTTTCAATTTCAGTTCTTGTGATGAGTCCATTCACCTTTTCTATGTCATCTTGGTTTAGTCTTGGAAGATTGTACTTTTCTAAGAATTTGTCCATTCCTTCTAGGTTTTCTGTTTTATTAGCATATAGTTGCATATAGTAGTCTCTTATGATCCTTTGTATTTCTGTGATGTCTGTTGTTACTTCTTTTTCATTTCTAATTGTATTGATTTGAGTCCTCTCTCTTTTTTGCTTTATAAGTCCGGCTAGGGGTTGATCAATGTTGTTGATCTTTTCAAAGAACCAGCTTTTCCTTTCATTGATCTTTTCTGTGGATTTCTTTGTTTCTATTTCATTGATTTCTGTTCTGATCTTTATGATTTCTTTCCTTCTAATTTTAGGTCTTGTCTGCTCTTCTCTCTCGAGCTGCTTTAGATGTAAAGTTAGCTTGTTTATTTGAGCTTTTTCTTGTTTCCTGAGGGGGGGCTTGTATTGCTATAAACTTTCCTCTTAGAGCGGCTTTTGCTGCATCCCATAGGTTTTGGAGTGTCGTATCTTCATTGTCATTTGCTGCTAGGTATTTTTAAATTTCCTCTTTGATTTCTTCAGTGATCCATTGGTTGTTTAGTAGCATGTTGTTTAGCCTCCACATGTTTGTGTTTTCTTCAGTTTTTTTCTTGTTGTTGATTTCTAGTTGTATAGTGTTGTGGTTGGAAAAGATGCTTGATATGATTTCAATTTTCTTAAAGTTACCAAGGTTGGACTTGTAGCCCAGGATGTGATCAATCTTAGAGAATGTTCCATGTGCACTTGAGAAGAATGTGTATTCTGTTGCTTTTGGATGGAGTGTCCTATAAATATCTAAGTCCATCTGGTTTAATGCATCATTCAGGGCCTGTGTTTCCTTATTGATTTTCTGTCTGGTTGATCTGTCCATTGCTGTAAGTGGGGTCTTAAAGTCCCTGACTATGGTTGTGTTATTGCCAATTTGTCCTTTTAAGTTTGTTAGCTGTTGCCTTATATATTGTGGTGAACCTCTGTTGGGTGCGTAGATATTTAAAATTGTTATATCTTCTTCTTGGATTGATCCTTTGATCATTATGTAATGTCCTTCTTTGTCCCTTAAAATATTCTTCAAAGTCTATTTTGTCTGATATGAGTATTGCTACTCCAGCTTTCTTTTGATCCCTGTTTGCATGAAATATTTTCTTCCATCCTCTCACTTTCAATTTGTATGTGACCCTAGAAGTGAAGTGGGTCTCTTGAAGACAGCATATATATGGGTCTTTTTTTTGTATCCATTCAGCCAGTCTCTGTCTTTTGGTTGGGGCATTTAGTCCATTAACATTTAAGGTAATTATTGATATGTATGTTCTTATTGCCACTTTATTAACTGCTTTGGATTTGTTTTTGTTGCTCTTTTTTCTTTCCTTCTTCTCTTGTTCTTTTCTGCCTAGAGAAGTTCTTTAGTATTTGTTGTAAGGCTGGTTTAGTGTTGCTGAATTCTCTCAGCTTTTGCTTATCTGTGAAGGTTTTGATTTCTCCTTCAAATCTGAATGAGAGCCTTGCTGGGTAGAGTAATCTTGGTGACGTTTGTTTTCCTTTCCAAACCAGGTGTGGATCAGTCAGTGGTGACTGCAGGTGCAGCAGTGGCGTCTGACAGCTCCCCGCAGGTGGTTAGGCCCAAGGAAAAGGCCCCCAGCTCCGCAGCTACCCACAGACCCCAGCAGGAGCTGTCTTCCTCAGACCACACGGGCTCCCGGCTGAGGAACGTCAAGGTGCAGACAGCCTCGCTACCCTTGAAAGAAGCAGCCAAATGTGATTCGCAGGCTGGGCCCTGTGTAGACAGAGGCACTCAAACCAAGAAGTCTGGGAAAAGTGGGCAGATGAGGCACCGAGGCCAGCAGCCAGCACCCAGCGCCGCCTGTGGGCAGCCGCCACCAGCAGCAGGCGGCGAGCAGACTGCCCCTCACATTCGAGACACCTCCCAAGCGCTAGAGCTCACCCAGTATTTCTTTGAGGCTGTTTCTACCCAGATGGAAAAGTGGTATGAGAGGAAGATCGAGGAAGCACGAAGCCAAGCCAGTCAGAAAGCCCAGCAAGACAAGGCCACGCTGGAGGAACACATTAAAAGTTTAGAGGAGGAACTTGCTAAACTAAGGACTAAGGTACAGAAGGAAAACTAGGGCCTGGGATGTGGCACAGAAAAGGTTCTTGAGGGTTTCCGGTCCTGCAGCTGCAGAAGAGCTCTGCCCAAGGTGTTGATTACTGCACAGAGCAGACTTGCCTTTGAAAGAGTCACTCATTTCTAAAACATGCCAGACACATGCTTCCTCTGCCCTGAAGTTATGAAGACTTCAACAATTAGACTGAAACCAGGGGATGCTCGCCTAGTGTCAGATTTCACTACTTGAAACCGCAGCCCAAGTTCATCTGAAGTTCAAAAGCTCAGATTAGCAAGCCATACGAAGAAACTGAAGGATGTGTAAGCCTAAATCCTAGTATTGAGGATGTGAAAAATGTAATTGAAAAGCAAGAAAAAATATTAATCCCCTGTGAACTTGACTCAAGCAGTCATTCATATATACACACCCACTGTGCCTGGACAGAGTGTCTTTCTGTAAGAGCCCTAACAGACACGCTCAGCTCCCTCCCTCAAGTTCAGAGTTCTCAAAATGCTGGCAGTTTGACCAGGGAAAAACATACCAAATTTTGAGGAGAAGAATTTTCATCATGTCACAAGATCTAGTATATCTTAAAATATTTTGAAAAGTCAAGAGTGTATTTAAATAATGAGTTAATTGGGAGTTCCCATCGTGGCGCAGTGGTTAACGAATCCGACTAGGAACCATGAGGTTGCGGGTTCGGTCCCTGCCCTTGCTCAGTGGGTTAATGATCCGGCGTTGCCGTGAGCTGTGGTGTAGGTTGCAGACGCAGCTCAGATCCCGCGTTGCTGTGGCTCTGGCGTAGGCCAGTGGCTACAGCTCCGATTCAACCCCTAGCCTGGGAATCTCCATATGCCGTGGGAGCGGCCCAAGAAATAGCAACAACAACAGACAAAAGACAAAAAGACAAAAATAATAATAATAATAATGAGTTAATTGGCTAATAGCACTGGGAATTGTTGTTAATAATGAACTCAAGGAGTTCCCATCGTAGCTCAGTGGTAACAAACCTGACTAGTATCCATGAGAGCACAGGTTCAATCCCTGGCCTGGCACAGTGGGTTAAGGATCTGACGTTGCTGTGAGCTGTAGTGTAGGTCACAGATGTGGCTCAGATCTGGTATTCTGTGGCTGTGGCGTAGGCCAGCAGCTGTAGCTCCAATTCAACCCCTAGCCTTGGAACTTGCCACCCTAAAAAGTGGGGAAAAAACCCGGAAAACCAAAAAAAAAAAAAAAACCAAAAAACAAAACCCCACCTCAAATTAAAAAGGTTCAAGTCATTTGATCATGGTTTCTGTATTTTTTTAGCCAAAAGACAGAAATACTACAATTAATCACTGTGATTTTGGGAGTTACCATTATGGCTTAGTGATAACAAACCTGACTAGTGTCCATGAGGATATGGGTTTGATCCCTGGCCTCACTCAGTGGGTTAAGAATCCAGTGTTGCTGTGAGCTGTGGTGTAGGCCAGCAGCTGTAGCTCCGATTAGACCCCTACCCTGGGAACTTCCATATGCCGCTAGGGCAGCCCTAAGAAAAGAAAAAAAAAAATCATAGTGACTTTAAAGTGGATTAATGGAAAAACATTCCCGTATCAATTACTTGAATTAATGTAACCTAATTTATAGCCAATTATCTTATAGTTCCTTTCTAAATTTGAACTTGGCTTATATTTTATAAAGAAATATGGCTGTTTTTTGAAAGTATTTCATTTTGAATTGAATTCTGCCATTGAAGAACCTCAGAAGCTTTCTACTGCTTTGCAGGGACTAAATAATTCAGTCGTTGATTTAGATTCCCCAGTTTCATGGAGGCCTGTGGATTTTACTCTACTCTATGGAGTATACAAAATTGCAAAAGTAGCTTGTGTATGTTGAAACTTTGAATTTAATTATCTTCTAGGCTTCTTGTTCCTTGGAATGTGGCATTATACTCATCTCAAAATTCCATGTATGTATAGAAACCTCAGTTCTATTTCTCTAAACACAGGAACCAAGTAACTGTTGTCTATAATTTTGAATAAAGTGTTGCTCATTGAGCCAAAGAGAAAATATGACTTCTTTTCATGGGAACATCCAGAAGAAGTATTCATTTAGTCGCTGTGTTTTATGCCTATAGGCTGACAGTTGTTTCTGGTTCTTTTCAGTAGTGACAATCTATGGATCTAGGTGTTCCTAGTAAATGTAGATGTACGCAGTCACTGCACAACCAGGATAGGGAATTAATTTGATGTTGTCTCAAGTTTAACTTCAGGTGTGTAAGCTCGGCCTGTTCTCCCACTACCATGTGAGGACAAGGCTCTTTCCCAGAGGCTCTGGTTGGATTGCTAACTGTAGGGTGCTTTGCTCTCTTTGTTTCCCTGTTTGTTCCTAATGCAAAATCTCAGGCTTGTAGAGCTAGATGGTACCTTGAGTTTTTTTTTTTTTTTACCTTTTTGTCTTTTTAGGGCTGCATCTTTGGCATATGGAGGTTCCCAGGCTAGGGGTCAAATCAGAGCTGTAGCCTACTGGCCTACACCACAGCTCACGGCAACCCCGGATCCTGAACCCACTGAGTGAGGCCAGGGATCGAACCCGCAACCTCATGGTTCCCAGTGGGATTTGTTTCAGCTGCGCCAAGACGGGAGCTCTGGTACCTTGAGTTTTCTAAATCTATCCCCAAAAAGGCATCACCAACCTCTTTAGAATCCTTCCTCAGTATACATCAGTCCACGGAGAGCTGCCTTATTCTGAATTCCCAAGATGTTCAGTAAGTTATGATCTAAACAGGAGCTGTTTTCACCTATTAAAAGATGTTATCAGGTGGGTTGCGGAGGGCAGGCCGGGAGAGGAGTGGCCATTTTTAAAATCTGACCCTAACTGAAACAGGTGTAGGCGCTGCACTTTTGCTTCCTCGAGCGCTGTTCTTCTTGCTGACTTTCAGCAGATGGAAAAGCCACCATCCAGTCTGAAACAAACAAAAAATGTCAGCCGCTGGCTCGGTCACTGGTCCCAGGAACCTAAGAGTCTCGCCCGCCCAGCCCCCTGCTTCTCCCGAAGGGCCCACTGCCTCCGCGAAGAGTTGGGCTCTGTCAGCTGCGGGTTTCTCGGGGCCAAGGCGAGGCTCTGACTGCAGGGAAAGGAAAAGTTCCCTAAGCTGTGGCATGTGCAGCCAGGACTTGGCTCAGATACTTGCCAAGAAAAAAAAACAAAACAAAACCCAGCCAAACAAAAGATGTTACTGGGAGTTCCCTTAGTGGCTCCCTAGGTTAAGAAACCCAATAAGGATCCATGAGGTTGCAGGTTGGATCCCTGGCCTCGCTCAGTGTGTTAAAGATCCAGCGTTGCCGTGACCTGTGGTATAGGTTGCAGACGCTGCTCAGATCCCACCGTTGCTGTGGCTCTGGCGGAGGCCTGCGGCTATAGCTCCAACTGGACCCCTAGCCTGGGAACCTCCATATGCCGTGGTGCAGCCCTAAAAAGCAAAAACAAAAAAAAAACATGTTACCGCCAGAGGTTCCTTGTGGGAAAATGCTGAAAACAAATTTTATCTGGACCATAGAGTGCTTTGGTGGGAAGTGTTTTGATTATGTAACTTGTATCCATTAGAAGCAGGCAACTTATTGTGAACTGGAAAATTCTGTCAGTCACCATCAGGAAGAGACTAGGGGAGAACATGAAAGGGCAGATGCGCCTAGTCTGGTGGATTACGTGAATCTTGTCTCTTCACAGGAGGGAAACCAACAGACCAGGCAAGGCAATGGGCAGCCAGCCTCTCACTCAGAGAGATCACAGCATTTCAAGACCAGTGCAATAGCTTTTTTAGCAATTGTATTTGGTCTGTTTTTGTTCCTTAGCTTTGTCAAAATCTTAACTTCAGGTCCCATGTGTAGTTTTTCGTATTTTTTCCTTTTGTGCTATTTGCTAAAATGAGCAAATGCCACAATAATGCTTTTGCAAAGCAGAACCATTACCAATTTATAGCCTTGTCATGTAGGTCGTTTCAAATTGAGACTGGAATTCAATAGCTATGGGGAAAAATGATGTAAACCACAGAAAAGATGTATAATATTACAGTGGGTTTTTTAAATTGTTACTGCATTTATTGCCTTGAGTATAGTAAATATCTCTGATAGGTTATTAGTTCTAATCCTACCTTTAATTTTGGGAGCCCCAAATAAAGGAAGTGATGTTTTCATGTTTATACTTTTTTCTTTCAGTCAAATGTTGATGCTTGAGAGGTATGTTGTCTTCTATTTAATATTTTTATCACCTTACGTTTGTCTCTTCCAAGCATTAAAAATGGTTCTCAATAGTATGAGTAGTATCCCTTATTCAAAAATGAAAGTGTGAATACTTTCTTCAGCCTCTGTTTTGATTTGTGTGGTTGACCAAATTTTATGGTTCCTGAAAAAGTGCCTTCACCATGTTTCTGTAATTTAGAGCAAATACACCTGCTTTAAGGGGAGAAATTAGGTGCATGGCACAAAAAAGTAAAAAAAAATTTAAAGCCTGCTGTAACATGAAAAGATTGCTCCGTTCATGCTTAGACAAATGTTTTCTTTAAACTGTTCACCCTTTGGAAAATACTGAACAAAGGAGAAGGGAACAAAACATTACTTGAAATTGTATGCAGGTTGAGATAACATCTTTTTTGACTAACAAATTGTTTCTAAAAGCTAAATATATTTCTTCTATTTCTTCAGTTAAATAAGACTTAGAGGACAAACCAGTTTGAAAAACCTAATGACTTTTGGAATATCTTTTATGAAAGACAAATACATTAAGTATATACTTTTAGGGAGTTCCCGTCGTGGCTTTGGGGTCAACACATCGGACTGGTACCATGAGGATGCAGGTTTGATGCCTGGCCTCACTCAGTGGGTTAAGGATCATGCGTTGCCATGAGATGTGGTGTAGGTCACAGACGCGGCTCAGATCCCAAGTTGCGATGGCTGTAGTGTAGCCTGGCAGCTGCAGCACTCATCGGACCCCTAGCCTGGGAACTTCCATTTTGCTGCAGGTGCAGCCTTAGGAAGCAAAAACAAAAAACTTTCAGTTGTTATTTTAAGGGGAAATATCCTTTTCCTGTGCTATTGAGTCAAATATTTTATGACTCGACCTGTGAACACACTGATTTAAATCCATGACACAAAAGCAAGACACAGTCCAGCAAAGAATTTTTTTTTAAAATACAAAACAGACTGGGTAAAAGTGATTTACTCTTCTCAGTAAACAAAAGTAGTAAATTTAATCCTTAAAGTATTTCTCAAATGTCTGACTCAAGGAAATAGCCTGTGCCAATTCCTCATTTGGCACAGAATGACAGTTTGTTTTTTATCCTGTTTAGGTTTAATTTTACATAATCCCAGTTTTTTTCAAGGTAGGTGTAAGCTGCTTCCTTTTTTTTTTTCCCTCAAATTTTCCTTATTCTATAAATGACATAATTTATTTAAGTTAGTATGGATCTCTGACACTCAGCTTCTGAGCAGAGGAGTGTGTCTACAGTAAGACAAATACCAAGAAATATGTTTTGCCTTCCTCAAACATTAGAAAGTCATCTCTCTCTGCAGACACATCTGCAATGCCTTCGTTTTGAATTTAAAACTGATGGCACGCTGAAAAGGGGTCAGTGACACAGGGGCAGTCAGTATGTTAAATAATAAATAGCCTTAGCCACTTCTCATATGCTAGAAAACTTCTCTTTTAAAAAACTCAATATAAGATGATTTGTTGTAGTTAATATATATAAATCAAACATTTAAACATCTTAAAATTAAACTTTGGGAACATGGAATTCCCATAATGGCTCAGTGTGTTAAGAAGCTGACTACTATCCATGAGGATGTGGGTTCAATTCCTGGCCTCCCTCAGTGGATTAGGGATTTGGCGTTGCTGTGAGCTGTGGTGTAGGTCGCAGACGCAGCTCAGATTCGGGGTGGCTATGGCTGTGGCTGTGGCTGGCAGCTGCAGCTTTGATTTAACCCCTAGCCTGGGAACCTCAATATGCCGCAGGTGCAGCTCTAAAAAGAAAAAAAACCTTTAGAATCAAAACTTGGTATAGTTTACAGGGAACACCCAGAAAGTGAATTTGCATAATCCAAAAAAACAGATAAAGTTGATGACTAAAATGTGTTTCACCAGTTCTATTCTCGCCAGCATCTTATTAGTTCATGACCATGGTTCCATGTGTGAGAAGAAATTGCTAAATAAATTTTCTCTTGAGCTAAACAACAGCTTTGCCCTATAATTCAGAAGAGATAATTGAAGATGTTAATTGAACAATAAAATCAACAAAGATGAAGGGAAAAGCTTGTCCATGAGAAAAACCTTGGCCTTTGGAAGATAAAAATTCAATTTTTAGTGTTTTACCCACTTAAGAGGCAAAATCAAAAACAAAACCCCAAATTGGTATCTGCAGGAGTCTGTGGTATTTGATTCTTGCAAATACAAACCACAAAGGCTGTTACGTCTTCCACATACACCACTGCTAGGAAGAACATCGAAGTCACTGACTGCCACACTTCATAAAAGGATGGGTTTTAGCTCTAAGAGTTTAGATTTACTAGCAACAGCCTGAACTTGACTATGTATGTTAGTCATGCCTCACAAAGAATAAATATTTCTGAAGTTGTTCTCTGTTCAGAAATTGTTCACAAATGCTTTTCCTTCTGTTCATCAGATGGCTTGACTAATGTACATCTATATAAAAACCTCAAAGTTGGCTCATGCAAGCATTTGAAATGAGTACATTCCCCTGTGGCAGCGTATTCAGAATAATTTTATCTGTGAGCGCTGAGGCTGTGGGAGGCAAAGGTGGGCCCTGGAATGCAGGTCATTGACATGCCACCATCAGTTCATGCCTCTCCAATGGCACGGGGCCCAATGCTAGATACCACTGATCCTGCAAAAGTTTTTCTACATCCTTCAGATGCTGGTCAGAATCTTGGATTACCTTTTTAGATCTGTTCTGTCTGCCAACCCCAGCCTCTTCCACAAGCTTACACTTTTCACCAAATTAACTGTTACACGTTTGGTCTCTTTCAAAAGTGTCCTGAAGTCAACTTATTCATCAGATTCTTTTTCTTCCTGTCAACTGGAGAACCTAAGGCACTGAGGAGCTTAATGATTTATTTTCCTTTCCCCCTGGATGTTAAGGTAACTGCCTAGTTTCATCCAGAAGTTATGTCTTCTTCTTGGTAAGCACTTCAATGTGTTAAGCTTCTCTTTCTCCTCTCTTTCCAATGAAGTTCTAGATGTCTACTGGTGATCTTTTCGGAGAGTTTTCTGAGTATCTTATGATGCGTCTGAAGAACATGCCTCGACTACCCTAAGGGGTAACGCAGAAGGACTTTCCAGGAAAGCTCCGGGTGTCTCCTGAGGTCAGTATGTCTCCAGCCCTGAATCTCACACAGATTTTTCTTTTTTCTATGCTTTTTAGGGCCACATGTGTGGCATATGGAAGTTCCCAGTCTAGGGGTTGAATCGGAGCTAGATCTGCTGGCCTACACCACAGCCACATCAATGCCAGATCCAAGCTGCCTCTGTGACCCACACCACAGCTCATGGCAACGCCGGATCCTTAACCCCCGAGCGAGACCAGGAATGGAACCCGCCTTCTCATGGATCCTAGTCGGATTCATCACTGCTGAGCCACAATGGGAACTCTCTCAAACAGCTTTACTACACAATGTTATATATCAACTATAGCTCAAAAAGAAAAAATCGGGGGAAAAACAGCTTTATTGAGATACAATTCATATACCATACATATAAAATGTGTAATTCGGTGGTTTTGTATACTCAAGAGTTGTACATTCACATAAATGGAATCATAATATATGATCTTTTGTGACTGGCCTCTTAATAATGTTTTCAAGATTTATCCAGATGTAGCATGTATCAATACTTCATTCCTTTTTGTTTGCTAAATAATTATTGTATGGGTATACCAGGTTTTACTTAACCATTAAATCAACTAATGAGCACTTGAACTGTCTACTTTTTGGCTGTCATGAATAATGCTATTTACTCTTTTGGGCAACTCAGTCTGTTTTCCAAAGAGACTGCACAATTTTATCGTCCCACCAGCAATTTTTACGTAAAAGGGTTCCAGGTTCTTCACCAACATTTCCAATTTTCTCCCTTTTTAATTACAGCCATTCTAGTGGATGTGAATAGTATCTCTGGGTGGTTTTTATTTGCATTTCCCTGATGATTAATGCTGCTGAACATCTTTTTATGTGCTGACCATCTATCAGACTGATTTTTGCTTCTTACAAAAACTGCTGACCCATCCAAAAACATTTTCAAAACACAGGTAAGTTTTCCAGTGCTGAGGCAATTGCTCTGACGTACTTTTCTTGACTCTCTGTGAACTGCCATTCTCCATGTTCTGAGATCCTGCCAAGAGGCTTTACATACAGTTTCACTTGATTTGGGGCTGCCCATTGTTGAACTTCAGCTCAACTAAATACATGGAAACTTTCAAAATCTTTCAGAATAATGTTGTAGTTAAGATCTGGCTAAGGCAAGTGTTTTTTCTAACTCCTTGAGCTGCATATTGCCTTGAGTAATCATCATCCGGATTGTATCCTGTAGGAGAAAGTGAAATCTGGTCACTGTTTTAATTGGTTAAACAAGGTACAGCTCTACCATTTTACTGGTTCAAATCAAGAACCAATACTGAGAATTGGAACTGATGCATATTAGAGTCAAAAGCTACCAATTAGATGTGTTGACTTAAAAAATGCACAACCCAAAAGTTGAGAGTTAGGTTTTATTTAGGGGCAAAATTAGAACTTAAGCCTGGGAGACAGCCTCTCAGGTAGCCCAAAGAAACCACTCCTAGGAGTTGAGGGAGGAGCTAGGATATGTAGGACTATTTACAACAAAAAGGCAGGTTACAGGAACAAAAGAGGCCTGGGCTCACTGAAATCATTCCTTTGATATGCACCTTTGCTATCCAGACCAGTATCCTGAGTTTTCACAGCCTTCAGGACTCACCAGCTCTCACCCTTGGAGGTGACTGCATTCGAAGATGACCATGACATTATTTGCTTTATGCCTAATTACAGCCAGGGAGTGATATTTCATATGGCTCTGAAATACTGCCCATAGAGGAAAGGGATATGATATAGGTGAGGGGGAGGTGAATGCAGCCATGCAGACAGTTTACAAAACTGTGTTGCTGATCTCCTGAAGGTTACTACTAGTCACAAGGAGCAGACATCACCATGAAGGATTTTGGTGTTTTTCTTTTTGGCTTTTTTAGGGCCACACCTGCAGCATATGGAGTTCCCAGGCTAGGGGTCTAACTGGGGCTGTAGCCTACGGCCTACACCACAGCCACAGCAATGCAGGATCCAAGCCATATCTTCGACCGACGCCACAGCTCACGGCAGTGCTGGATCCTTAACCCACTGAGTGAGGCCAGGGATCCAACCTGAAACCTCATTGTTCCTAGTCGGATTCGACAGGAACGACAGGAACTCCTAGTGTTTTTCTATATATGAGGAGATGCAAGAATTGGGCACATAAAATCTTCAAAAAATATCTATCTGAAGACCTGTTTTCCAGTTTTCCCAGAGCACAGAGTGCTTCACTCCTGATTTTCACCCTGAGCTCCACTCAGAGTACTATGGGTTGGCAGCTGCATAATTTAATCCATGTAGAGGCTGACGGCAAGCGCCAAACTTCAGTTCACAGGTGTGCCGTTCCTTCATACACCCCTGATGTACTTCCCAAATCATCATGCTCTAATTTTTATCTTTTCCTGTGTGTGTGCAGTTAGTTTACCAGAAAAGTCGGGTGATGATACTGTGGAGTGTAGATTCAGCAAAGTTTGTAAAAGTTAAAATTTCTTTTAAGAAAGTGAAAAATCAGTAATATTAAGAACAATAATCAAGATACACCATCTCAGTGATAAAGTCCAAGATATCTACTAAACTTTTTTTTTTTTAAAAAAACTCACTAATCAATACAAAAGGGCCAGGGCCCTCCCTCACTATCATCTTGGTCTCACCTCTTCGGTGGCATTTTTGTTTCTTTTGAATTCTTCCCTTGCCCAGTCCTTCAGGTATCTGCGATCAGAATCATTTGGAACTTGCCGAATTGCTTGCAAAATCCTTCTGTAGAGGAGGAGAACTTGCTGCCTTCTCATGAACTGGTCAGGAGAGTAGAAATGGCAATTAGAGCTGCACCGTCCACAGCCGAGGGCTTTACTTTAGCAAACCAAACTTACTGGATGACTTCGCTTTGGTCCTCAGTTTTAAAAGGGGCAAAGAAAAACACCTCCCCCCCCCCTTTAAGAAAACAGCAGCAGTAAGTTTATCTGGTCTGTTTGCTTGCTCCTTTGTCAAACATAAGAACCCTTAACCTCGAAAGCTGCCCACCGGGCAGAAAAGGGCTACCAGTCTCCTAGAAACTGTAACCACTGCAAGAAAAATTTTCCTAAATTAAGGAAGTAGTTAAAATCCCTTGGTAACCGCATCTGCTCCTTCCCAAAGCTCAGAACAGGCAGAATAGTCTCTACCGTGTCCGATGGGCAGCTGAGGTGTCGGGGCACAGAAACACAAAGAGCCGGACCGGCCTCCCAAATCAGGGACTGAAGGGCCGCCCCGCCCCCCTGCGCTTCCTGTTGGCTGCGCGGCGCGAGGCCCCGCCCCCATGCCCGTGCCAATCAGAGTGCGGCGCGCTAGGGTCACCCGCCTGGTCGTCCAGAGGCCAACTCTTTAGACTGGCTTCTGGGAGCGGGCAGAATCGAGCTTAGCTCGGCTCCCCGGAAAGCTGCCCTAAGAGGCCAGCGAGAACAGCTGGTACCTGTTTTAGCGTTAGCGTCGCTGGGGGTAAGCGAGAAGTGGCCATGTCCTCCAGTCAGCTTG
This sequence comes from Phacochoerus africanus, assembly GCF_016906955.1. NCBI lineage: Eukaryota > Metazoa > Chordata > Mammalia > Artiodactyla > Suidae > Phacochoerus > Phacochoerus africanus. The sequence continues at coordinate 57,584,668 of NC_062545.1, forward strand.
GTTGTCCAGGGCCCCAGCGCGCAGGAGCGGAAGTGAGGCAGTGAGGGGGCGGGGTGAGCTCGGTTTCCTGGGAGACGGCCTGCAGCTTGTGCCTAGGCCTGGAGAGCCCCGCGGTCTCTCTGAAGGCCAAGGGTTTGTAGTCAAGTAGTTATCAGCCAAGTTTTCTCATCCGTGAAACAACAGTTTTTTCAGATTGTTGTGAGAATGAAATAGTAGCAAGGTATTTAGCACAGATCCTGGCATGTGGTTAAGAAGTTTCATTTAAGTTAAGGTTTTGGGAAGTGAGGGGAGAAACGAGTGTATTCCTTTTAAGATTTAGTATGTATAATTTAGAATACTAAGCCGTAAACTGTGATGTGGGTTGCAGACCCCGCTTGGATCCCGCGTTACTGTAGCTGTGGCATAGGCTGGCAGTTGTAGCTCCGATTTGACCCCTAGTCTGGGAACTTCCATATGCTGCAGGTGTAGCCCTAAAAAGCAAAAAGTAAAAAATAAAAAAATATATATATACAGTAAAATTTAAAATACCAATTTCTCTTAAATTTAGCGTCTTGCTCTTTTTTCTAGTTTTCATCCTGTTCTTTTTCGAGCCTTTTTCTGGGCACTGTAGTCGTAGTGATAGTAATTAGTTAACAAGTCTTTACATGCTTGCCCCAGGAGTTCCGGTCGTGGCGCAGTGATTAACGAATCCGACTGGGAACCATGAGGTTGCGGGTTCGATCCCTGCCATTACTCAGCGGGTTAATGATCCGGCATTGCCGTGAACTGTGGCCCTGGCATAGGCTGGTGGCTACAGTTCCGATTAGACCCCTAGCCTGGGAACCTCCATATGCCATAGGAAGTGGCCCTAGAAAAGGCAAAAAGACCAAAAAAAAATGCTTGCCTCATTGCAGTTTTATGAATTTTTGTATCCCAAATAACAAGGAACTGAATAACCATATACCTTAAGATTTTATTTCCCTGTACTTGTTTTAGCCTCCCCTCAGCACACTCCATAGACTCTTAGGTTATATTACCTGCAAGTGGGGTTAGTGAATCCTTCCTACTTTTAAAAATAGAATTATGGAATTCCCATTTTGGTTCAGCAGTAACCATACTGGTATCCACGTGGCTGCAATTCAATCCCTGGCCTTGCTCAGTGGGTTAAGGATCTGGCCTTGCCGTGAGCTGTGGTGTAAGTCGCAGAGATGGTTCGGATCTGGGGTTGCTGTGGCTGTGGTGCAGGCCAGCAGCTGCAGCTCCAGTTCAACCCCTAGCCTGAGAACCTCTGTATGTCAGGGATGCAGCTCTAAAAACTCCAAAAATATAAAAATAAAATGGAATTGTTCCTACTTAAAATACAGGGAGTTCTCTCTGTGGCACAATGAGTGGATTAGGAATCCTACTTCAGCTGCTCTGGTTGCTGTGGTGCCATGGGTTTGATCCTCAGCCCAGCACAAGTGGGTTAAGGATCTGGCATTGCTGCAGCTGTGATGGAGTCTCAGCTGTGGCTTGAATCTAATCCCTGGCCTGGAAATTGCATATCCCACTGGGTGCAGCTGTGGGGAAAATATATACATACGTCAGGTTTCTCTGCTCTGCACTCTCTTTAGGTCCTTGCCTACACACATGGATTTGGAGGTGCAGGCCGAGAAGTGCTCTAGAGGTGCCAGGCTTCATCGCACAAGGATGGAAGCAGGGTGTCTGACAGGAGGTGCTACATCAGTGTGGGGATAGTCCCAGTGGTCTTGCCACGCAGGGATGGAGGCAAGTGGTCTCGATCAGCCCAGGATGGGAGTGGTTCTGGGTCAAAGGGAAGGGAATTTCCCCTCTAACCTAAAACAGCATTGTGACAGCTCTAACCTGGGCTCTGGTCCGTTGTCCCCAGCGAAAAACACTTTTTTTTTTTGGTCTTTTTAGGGCCCCACACGTGGCATATGTTGGTTCCCAGGCTAGGAGTCTTAATTGGAGCCACAGCTGCCAGCCTATGCCAGAGCCACAGCAACGCTAGATCCTTAACCCACCGAGCAAGGCCAGGGACCAAACCCTCAACCTCATGGTTCCTAGTCGGATTCCTTTCCAGGGACCAAACCCTCAACCTCATGGTTCCTAGTCGGATTCATTTCCAGGGACCAAACCCTCAACCTCATGGTTCCTAGTCGGATTCATTGACAGGAACTCCTTGGATGTTGAAATCTTGATCACAATCCAGGTAGCAATTTATACCAAGTTTCATCTGTGTCCCCAGAGAGAGCAGTCTTACTGGGGTAGATACTGGCCCTGGCTGCAGCTGGGTCTTTCTTTATATCCATCCTGGACCTGTTTGGGGACCCCTATTCTCTTGCCCCACGCCCACTAATTTCCTGTCCAACCCCCCTGCACCATGTGTTGTTTTGATCCTCTGACTGGGTTGCTTGGGAAAAAGGTAATAGGGAAGTGCTCCGAGGAGCCTAACTCTGATACTGCATGTGTCTTCATTGTTTGGTGGCCTGTTTTGGGGCACCTGGGTCCGAGTCTCTATCCTATCCTCCCTAACATAGGTAGCCAAAAATGTTCAATTACCTGTTGACTGAACTTTTACTTGATTGCCTCACTTGGAATCCTTGGAGCTCCCTTTTCCTAGTTGTTTTCTCCTGGCTACTTCACATTTCTTGCCGCCTGTTTTCTCATCTGTAAAGCTGTAATCGGGATCTGGTACACATAGGCACACTTACGATTATTCTCAACATTACCAGGCACTGTGTAAATGATGCTAATCCAGTGGCCACTTTTTGAAACTTGTGTAGTAATTAGCAATTTATTGACTTTTCTATGAAGTTAAATATCCCTTGCCACTTTTACACTTATTTTGTGAATTGGTCCATTTATGACGATCCAGACTTTTATTCTGATTTTCTATGGCCTGTTTGCCATATTTTGATCCTGTTCTTTATATAGCTTTACATCTCTATAGTCATGTGTGTTTTACATTCTTTTGAGGCTTTTCACTTTTATCTCCTTCAGAGCTTTGGTTTTTTAGAGCTTCGTGATTTTTAAATTTTTCATCATTAATGTTTAAAATATTTATTCCCTCTATAATTTATAGCATGATGGGGGTGTAAATTCTTTCCAGCTATAAACTATCACTTTAGGAGTTCCTGTTGTGGCATAGGGGAAACAAATCTGACTAGTATCCCTGAGGATGTGGGTTCGATCCCTGGCCTTACTCAGTGGGTTAAGGATCTGGTGATGCCGGAACTGTGATATAGGTTGCAGACATGGCTCAGATCCAGCATGGCTGTGGCTGTTGTGTAGGCCGGTAGGTGTAGCTCTGATTCGACCCCTACCCTAGGAACTTCCATGTGCTATGGGTGCTGCCCTAAAAAGCGCACACACACCCACATACACCACCCCAAAACAGCGCGCACACACACACACACACCACCCCAAAACAAAAAAACCTATCACTTCAACATCAGTAATTACTTACTTCATCTTCCCGGGCTTTGTGATGCTCATGGCAAAATCCTCAGGATTATTTCACCTGGGTCTTTTTTGTTGTTGTATGTTTATTATCTGGCAGGAATACTCCTGTCGTGTAAGAATCTTCTGTGTTCCGTATGACTTTTAGAAATGTTTTATGTCCTTTCCCTCTAAATTATCTTAGTGTAATTATTGAAATTATGATTGTATTGAATCTATAAATTAATGTGGGAATGGATTTTTTTTTTTTTTTTTTGCTGCTGCATCTGCAGCATATGCAAGTTCCCAAGCCAGGGACTGAATCCAAGCCACCACTGTGGCAATGCCAAATCTGTACCCCACTGTACCACAGCAGGAACTGTAGATGTTCTTATACTATTTCTTCTTCCCATCCAGAAACACTCTCATGCTAAACACTGGTAATACTGTTATGATTCATGCATGCCCCATTCTCACTCATACTCCTTGGGCAGGAAGGTGTAAGTCCAGTGTACTATTCTAGATGATGTCAGGGCCCATGCCATGGGAGCTCATTCTTCCCATGGAGGGCTTATCTGAATGAGGTGAACACTGGCAGATTCCTTGGCCTATGTGGTTTGCTGTGACCAGATCCAATAATGTTGTGGGGATGCTGGGAGAGAAGGGATGAGGGAGCCAGGTCATGCTAAGAAGCACGAGTGGTACCTTCTTCACTGGAATTTTAAAAGATCTCTTTGGATGTTGTATATGATGCAGTGAAGCTAGCAAAGTGATTAGTAATTCAGGCTCTACATTTAAGAGTGGCTCAGTGGGTTAAGGACCCAGGGTCGTCACTACAGTGGCTCAGGTCACTGGTGGTACAGGTTCAATCCTTGGCCCAAGAATTTCCACATGCTTCAGGTGTGCAGCTCCAGCTGCAGTGCCGTCAGAGGAAAGCAGAAAGGAAGACAGGATAAGATAGACGTCCAAAAGTTAGACCAGACGAGATTAGGGTTTGGATGGAGCTGGAGAGGAAGGTAAGGCAAAAGGTAAAGGCAGAGCCAGACGAGATTAGGGTTTGGATGGAGCTGGAGAGGAAGGTAAGGCAAAAGGTAAAGGCAGAGCTCCAAGTGAGAGTGTGAGCTAGCAAGCCTAGTGGCAGTAGTGACTCAGGCATGTCACACCTCCTGCCCAACACCATCAGTTATTGACAGGTCTCCTGTGCTTCCCAACCCCTTTTTCCATTACAGCACAAACTGAAAATGGCACCCCTGGGTAACCTGCTTACTGGAATACTTCTGTTCCAGACCCTATGAGTTATCCCAGGGCCAAGGAAATCACTCTGTTGGTTCACCACTGGGGAAGCTTCAGCCTAGCTGGTCCTGTCAATCAAAGGTAGATGTGATAGACAGAATCACAGTCATAATGTTGCCTCCTGCTGAAAGATTAAACTTCCTGCCCTACAGAGGGCTTTGGCCAATGATGCTCTTCCACTAAGATTTCATCTTGAAGAAGTATCTTCACGAGCCATCATGCTTCCCCCAACTAATCCTTTTGCTGCTATGAGGCCCGCATGCCAAGGCTCACTCACCACAGACACGATAAACACAATCAAGAAAGAAACCCTGGAGTTCCTGTCGTGGCGCAGTGGTTAACGAATCCGACTAGGAACCATGAGGTTGCGGGTTTGATCCCTGCCCTTGCTCGGTGGGTTAACGATCCGGCGTTGCCTTGAGCTGTGGTGTAGGTTGCAGATGCAGCTTGGATTCCGAGTTGCTGTGACTCTGGTGTAGGCCGGGGCTACAGCTCCGATTAGACCCCTAGCCTGGGACCCTCCACATGCCGCTGGAGCGGCCCTAGAAAAGGCAAAAAGACAAAAAAAAAAGAAAAGAAACCCTGACTGGAGAGACACGCTGCAGGGTCATGACACACAGCGTAAACTAGTGACAGCCAACGGACTGCTCCAGCTGACAAGGCCCCAGCACACCTTTTCCACTCCTGTCGTATTCCATTAAGAATGATCACAAGTTACATCAACAGTGATATATTTTTTAATAATTTTCCGAGTATAAGCTGCATAGCTTTTTAGAATAAAAAATGATATAACTTCAGGTACATGCTTAGGACACTTGGTTAAACAACAAGCAATCTGTGTCTTGAGAGCCACCTCAAAAGGGTGGCACACTTCACAGTGTAACTTGATAACAGACTTGGGGACAGACGATTGCATCATGGCAGGTTGTCTACAAAAGAACATTTGGACAGTCAGAACTTAAATAAAAGCACACAGTTTCAAGTATTCAAGCACTGTCTTTTGGCCAAATAAAAACTGCCTAAAAACCATTGATGTGTTTTGACTGGGAAAAAGCAGCAGCTGCTTAGTTCTTCTGGATACAGCACTTCTTTTCCAGAATGAGATTGGCTCAGTTCAGCTTGAAAGCAGTGTAAGGAAGGGTTCTTCCTCTTAACTGTTAAGAAAAAAAATGAACTAAAGAAATAAATTAAATTACTACAACAACAGGAACGGTGGCCCCGAGAGGATGAAATAAACAGGGCAAATCACCTTTCCATCATTGCATAGTCTCCCGAAGCAGCAAACGTGGAGGACACTGAGAAGCCACTTCCTTTGTACCCAGCCCAGGGATCATTTGCTGATGATCTGGGCTTCCACGATATGGGGTTAGTTTATGAGCACACTCCTACCCTCAAAAAAAAGGCAGTTCCTTTCACAAGCAATACAGTTAGAAAATACACTCAGAGTCTGGAAAACAGCCATCTCAGCCACTTGACAGCTTTTGGGTGCATAATATGGGCTTGGCAAGGCCAAGCTTGCCTTGATCCCTCAGAGTGGGGTCAAAAGGCAAGTTCCCTTTAGTCCTTCGTCCAGAGGACTGGGTTGGTGCTGTGCTCCTGCAGCATCTCTTCAGGGTGGTGTCCAGGGTCCCCATGAGGGAAGGCAGGCAGCTGGGCCCCACGGCTGGGGTGCAGCCTCCTCTCGGGCCAGGCACCTGCCGCTGCTGCTACTTCACTGTCCCAGGTTTGTTACAATGACTGGAGCCCGGGCATAGCAAGGGAGCACTGGCTTCCTCTAGGCTCTGAGATCATACTGGAAAACAATGTACGCTGCGGTAAAGTTTTTAGAAGCTGTTAGGTGAATGTTCATAAATCAGGTTGAAGATAAAATACCAGTTTAGAGCTGGGAGTTCAGAAACAGTTGTCCAAATGGGAGCACCTGGCAAGCAGTGTGACCTCTGAGCACAGTTACAAGTCTCACTTAGGACCATGTTCTGTTCTATGGGTGGTCAGAGGCTGTCACCAGCTCAAACCACTGCCTGAGTGCATCGCTGAGCGTCTCGGGAAGCGCGTTCACGTCTCGGAGAATTATGTAGAACGGGAATGGGAACTCTTCCATGTAAGACCGAATTTCAGGCATCTCTCCAGGCCCTTTAAATATCGGTACCTTAATGTCCAAGATTGAATCCTGGCAACAGAAGACATTTTGAAATAAAAATGAAATCAGTGTCCTTGACTAGCTCTTTTATGATCTCTTTTATGGGAATTTTCTAGGCCTCTTGTCCAACTTGCATATAAAGTACCTTTTATTTTACTTTAGTAAAATAAAATAGAATTTTCACAGCTCTCATTAAGGAGGCAGACTGCTTTCTGAAAACCCTTTCCAGGAGAATGGACACTGAAAGGGAGGTAAAGGGGTAGAGGAGCAAACCTGATTTCCCTACAAGGGTGTTTCCTATTCTCTATTTGGAGTAATTCATGTTAAATCTTCAATTTGCTATCTAGGCCTTAATGCAACCTGCAGAGATAATGCTTCCCCTGGAACAGAAGCACCCTGTGGACCGCTTTCCCATTAGTGACTGATGCTTCCTCCTCTGAGCAGGGCGCTGCTGAGGCACCAGTACCTGGGAAGGGGCTGGTCTGCGTTTCCAGTGGACATAGGCCGCCCTCAAGGCTGCACTACCTGCAGTGACACTGGGCAGAGCATGGGTCAGCACAAAAAGTGGTCAGGAGGACAGATTCAAAGCCAGTCTGAATCCTGGCTTCCTACGCCGCAGCCATAACCTCTGTTTCTGTCCTCACTGCAGAGTGGGAATAACGATCCCTGCATCTCGGTGTTACCGTGCAGTTACATGAGATTGCCTTTCAGGATGCCGTGAATGTACAGGAGCTCTTGCTATGATGCTGAGTGAGACCCAGGGCATTTTTTTTTTTTTTTTTTTTACAACAGCTTGAAGGGAATCCCCACTTTATCCCCAGAAAAGTGGCTTTCAGTAACCACTCACCCGTGAACTGGGATTGTCCAACACCACAAAAATGACGAAGATGTTGGCGTTCCGGGCGGCCTGAACTGCTGCCAGGACCCGGTCTTTGCCCTCAAGGAAAAGGCCGCGTCCGTCAGAGACCACGAGGAGGAGCTGCGCAGTTTCTGTAGTGGATCATCCGGCCAGAGAGGAAGGAAGTGAACAGAAGGAAGATCCACTATCAACAATAACTCAATCTACCTACACTGAGACAAATTGGTGCCTGCTTTCTCTGTACTATTAAAACCAAACATATCTCTATAAAACTGATGAATTCTGGGCACAAATAAAGGGGGCCTCCAATCAGATCTATTACTTTGAATACCAGTCAGAGACAAGGCTAAAAAAAAAGACCGTCAAAGCTTCTGTCAGTAAAGCAATTCCCGAGAAGTGCTTCGGGGAATGTCACATTAGATCAGCTTCTCAGTGGAGCAACGTGGGAGAATGAAAACACGTGCTTATGGCCGTAAAGTACTGACAGCAGTCCCGAGGAGACCAGAAGAAATTGCCCAAATCAGAAAATTCTGTCACTGCCCATTACCTGCAGATTTCTGTCAACTTCTTGTACCTAATTTGTTTTTTCTTGAAATTGACTCATTTAAATGAACACTTAAATAGAAAGGACCATTCAAATAAAAATGTTTTAAAAGCTTGAGCACATTATATATGTTTCCAGTGAAAGACTGTAGGGCTGGAGGGCAGGCTGTCTTCTCTGTCAGGGAAACATCAGCAGGTGTTGAGAGGTGTGGAGGATGTGCCTCAACAGGAGGCCTTCCTGTGGTACTAGCAGGATTGAGGATCCGGGGAAGGGCTAAAGAACTGGTGTGCAGCAAGCCCCAAATCACTCGTGGATGGACCAGCTGATTTTTTTTGTTTGTTCGTTTTTTGCTTTTTAGGGCTACACTCGTGACACATGGAGGTTCCCAAGCTAGGGGTCAGCCACAGCCATGTCAGATCAGAGCCACATCTGCGACCTTCACCACAGCTCACAGCAACACCAGATCCTTAATCCACTGATTGAGGCCAGGGATTGAACCCGCAACCTCATGGTTCTTAGATTTGTTTCTGCTGTGCCACAACAAGAACTCCTAGCTGGTTTTTAAATTATGTCCTTCTCTGTTTTCCTGTGTTGTTAAAATATTACAGGATACTTTTTTGGCTGCACCCACAGCATGTGAAGTTCCTGGTCCAGGGATCAAACCCGCACCACAGCAGCCACCTGAGTTGCTGCAGTGACAATGCTGGGATCCTTAACCCGGTGACTCACCAGGGAACTCCAGAATACTCTGGCCAGGGATCAAACCACCATCCTCATGGATACTTGTCAGGTTCGTTAACCACTGAGCCAGTGGTTAACGAACTCCCAGAGTACTCTTTATATTTAATTCCATACACCTTGCTCCCTGCTTTCACAACCGAACTTCAAACCTATCGAATAAGTATTTACTAGCTAATACAAACTAGTTAGTGTCTACCTTTCTCCACTGATCATAAGCCTCAAGAATATGGGTTCAATAAAAAATTCCATGAATCCTTAAAACCTTTCTGCCATGTCCTGTTAATGTCTTTTCCTATAATGTGTGCACTTCAAAAGATGGTGATGGGTCTAGTGAGATGAAGCGAGCATCCAGCAAATAATACAAAGAGCAGAAAAGCATTTTGTTAACAAAGACAAAAGAATGCAGCTCACCTGGACTCATGTTGTGTGAGAGTTGCTGAGCAGCGGCAAACATGTTGGCTGCAGACTCTAGAAACTAAGCCAGAACCAGACATAGATGATTAAAAAAACTAAACTCTCTTCCCATTGTCACAGAGACTGAAATTATTTTTCACACTGAAGTAGTTATCAGATAACCATCTCAGTCTATAGCAATCAGGCTGTCCCTTCCAGCCACCTGTAAAGGACAGACTGTCCTTGCACTGCTTGGCATTCACCTTGGGTGCTGGCACTCTCAAGAACAGACAAGACATGTGTCTCTGGCACACTCCCCACTAGTGTTCTACATGACCCCTCAGAGGAAAAGAAACACTTCCCAGGGGACAAGAAGTCAGTAACCGCCCAAATGAGCCAAAGTGCTGTCTTCTGTCAAGAAAAGAGAATAACTAAGCAAAATAAGAAGGCAAGAAAACAAAAAATGTCCAGTGCAACATGAAAGAAGGAGGGTAAATTAGGGCAAAAACCAGGAGGAATTATTATCCCTTGCTGTGTTTTGAACTTATGCCATCCTGAGCAGGTCGCTGGCTTTATTTTACATCATTTCCTCTCTAGGCTTTTAAATGGCAGAGAGAAATTGGCCTTGACCATGGCTATTTATTTGGGTTGCTTCGTTTTTCCAAAATGTTCCAAACTTTTCAATAAATAAATAAATAAATAAAAAACAAAACAAAAAAAAAGGAGCCAGAAAAATCAATCATGCAAAAGTCAAATGATTTTTGAAAATCTGAGAAGAGGCGGTCACATCCTATTTAATAATGGATGCCAAGGAAGATTCCACTCCAGTGGTACACAGGCTCAGGTTCTGCAAATTTTACCATACTGGGGAGGAGGGAGTTCTAAAATTTATGTCTCTCCTGTGCTAGGAAAATCACTGTGCAGAAGATATTTATTTGGTATCATCAGCGTACCTGAGCAATCTTGGTTTTCTTTTGTTGGAATTTGCAGAGTCGCAGAATCTGGGACCCTGAGTAATCACTGAACTGCTCATGGAACGGGTGTAACAGCTTTACGGACTCTCCAAAACTTGATGGAGTTAAAAACAAATAAAATAGGGGTTATTTTTTGTCATGTAAAAGAAGGTTGGTTTCTGCAAAGGGACGAAAAGGCACTCTTACCTGCACACGGCAATCTGACCCACTTCCAGAAGAGTTAGGGCATTTCCAATCACAGCCAAAGATTCAAAGGCGAGCTGTGAAACAGAAAGTGAACAGTTCAAGGAATCAGAATATCCTCTACACTAGCGCCTTTCAAACTTTTTTATACCCCAAATGTTATTGTTTTGGTACAGCACACAGGAGAACAACATCAATATGGCTTATTCACAACCACCTCAGAGGCTTTGGTAGCTTAGGCCCTGGCTGAATACCACAAACACGGAAACCCAACATCATTACACCAGTAGGAAAGGTCTGCTCCAGACATCAGCCAATAAAAGTGATCTTGAGAGATTTGGTCCATAAACTTTTAAGGTTTTTCCCTCTGTTTTTTGACGGTATGAAAACCAATTTATTCTAATCTATGCATAAGTGACAGTATAGTTTTAGAATCAATTAAAACTAAGACGATGATACCCATCTAGCAACTAACATCTACTGAACATATAAAGTGCCATGCACTAGACTGAGCGCTCCACGTGCATGATTTCATTTAGTCTTCATTATAACTCTGAGTCTGAGGTAAGTATTGTTACAATTTGTCAGACGGTAAAACTGCCTAAAGTCATGTGGTAGCAAGTGGGGAGTTGAGATCTGAACCTACGTTCAGAGGTTACACTAACTTTTCCCAGTGAAGCCTATGTATAGATGTCAGTTTGCTCACTGGCTCGTGCTGGGTAACAGCATCACTGCCAAGACATGTCCACAATGGTGGGTGGGTCATAAACAATTCTACCCAGGCCCTTCAGGCTTATTAATACTGATAAAACATTAAGTCTACACAGACTTAAAGAACTTCAAGATACTTCTTTAAAAAAACCAGATATTCCAATATTATATTGTGCATAGTCTTAAAGAATACAGTACATTGCATTTTGTGGAAAATCAACACTGTCAGAGTTACTCTGTAGCTAGGTAACAGCACAGCAAGGCTAAGAAACATTATCAATTCAAAAGACCTACAACAGTAAGATCTTTGAGACATTCTACATTTTAAAATTGTTGTTTTGAACTCTTTTTTTAAATTGTAGGTCTTCTCAAACATGGTACCACATTCTCCGAACAAACTACTGAGTATTTCAGTGTTTTCTGGCCAGATCACATTTATAACATTCAGACGGCCCATCGAGCTGCCACTGCTCCCTCCTCACCTGCTTGGTGTGGTTGTCTACCATGCTGGAAGAGTCATCGATAGCCAAACAGATCTGATACTGGCGTTTACTGGGCTTGGTCCTTCGAAGCCAAATCTTGTCTTTCCGAAACTGACTGGCGATGTATGGAATGACCTTCCGCATGTTCAGTCGCTTCCCAGTTCGATAGTCTCCTCTATGGAAATGAGCCAAACAGGACAAAGATTAAGGATGAAATCACACAACTAAAAGTGCCTTATAACCAATGATACCAAATAACCAGTGACTGGTGCGATGAAGTGTTACTGCCAATTGAGAGTATTAAGGGCCGGGATCTTCTTGATCAGCAGCCAGAAAAACTGGGTATGCATGTGCAGCAATAATAATACGGTCCTTGCAGAAAATGCAAAACACTTTTTAAAAAGAAAAAAATGTTTGCACTCGATATTAGGTTTTGGTTTCTCTCTTCTGTTCTAAAACTATGCCTTTGGACAACATCTTTGAAAAGATCTAGGGGAGTGAAGGGGAGCAGCACATACACCCAAAGGCTTACCAATGTCCCTATAGATACTAATTAACTCAAAGAAACTGCATTCCCACGGAGCTCCCCGGAGACGTCTGTGGTAGAGCTAACAACATGACAGCAAGGCAGGGAACACCGTACTGTGCCTGGGCAGCAGGAAGAGCAACCTGGACACTAGCACTATAGCTGCTAGGTGCTAAGCTCAGTGGAACAGGTGACTCTGCCATCTTTCAAGGGCCCCACAAGAGCATCCAGTGGAGAAGACTTACTTCAGTTTGGCTGCCTGGGTAGGCTCTAATATAAGACGAAGCTGTTCACACAACTGTTGTGAAAGAGGCGCAGTTAAGACCAGGTAATTCTGCCACATCTCAGCTGCGGCCTTCTCCTGTGACAAGAGCAACAACAGGTAAGCTACCCTTATCAGGTCAGAGCCAACCAGGGGCAGTATAGCAAGATGAAGGCCTGAAGCAAAGTAGTAAAAAATGACCTGCTTCTCTAAGGAAGCAGCTATTTAGTCCACTGGGTTAAAAATGTCTCTTTTTCCACCAAAACCACAACTCAACAGTTCCAATAAGAATGCAACAAGGCAGTAAAGTACTGTTTACAACAAATCAATACCTATTCACATCCCCAAAGAGTATATCATGTGTACCCTTCACGTGGAGAGGGAGCTAAGATGGGCAGTTTGGGTGCCAGGAGATCCAGCCACTTAATCATGGGTTCTCAGGGTCCTGTTTTTTCTTTCATTTGTTTTTGTTTTTTTAAGGACCACACCTGCAGCATATGGAATTTACCAGGCTAGGGGTTGAATCGGAGCTGCAGCTTCAGGCCACAGCCATAGCAATGCGGGATCCAAGCCATGTCTGTGACCTATACCACAACTCACAGCACTGCCAGATCCTTAACCCACTGAGCAAGGCCAGGAATGAAACCATGTCCTCATGGATACTATTTGGGTTCTTTTAACCCACTGAGCCACAACGGGAACACCCAGGGTCATGTTTAGAAAGCAAAAGTGACATATGAGTGCAACTCTCTCAAGCAACACACTCAACAGTGTGCTGATTTCCTGAGTACAAAGCTCCCTGGGATTTCTTTTTTTGCCAATTATGGCAGAGCAGTCAATACACATATGTGGTGAGAATGATGATGATAGATATAAAATTCAAATATGTATATATACAGTAAAATCAGGATGCAAAGTCACTAGAAAGGAAACTTCTGATTAATCAACACTGCCACATTACAACAGCTGACAGAATTCCAGGTGGCTTATTCAGAGTAACACAATATAGACTTTTGCCCCATGTTTCAACCACTGTCACATCTATTGCAGAGTATGCCATGGAAGTTAAAAAATTAAACACATCAGTTTCTGTTTTAACTAAACTACAGAGCTAGTGGCAGAGCAGGCAGAAAGCAATGGAGAGATGTAGGCTTGAGAACTGTAATTACGTTCTCGATATACTCCATCACTTTTACAAAAGTAACTGGAGTTAAGAACCTATAAGTCTGCCGTATCTTAAAAAAACAAAAGTCAAGACATTTTATAAACAGACCACTGACTTACTTCTTCCGGGTTTCCAGATTCATGTGGCTGCCATGTTTCCAGCTGTCTCTCCAGCTCCTGTCTTAGCTCACTGACATCTTTCAAGAAAGGCTAAGTGGGAAAAGCCACAGATGAGAGGTGACTTAGATTGGAATCACCAACTCATTTTCAGTCGTCTTCTTCCCTGTAGCACAAACTCCAAATACACAGCCCTGACACGCAAAACTTGAGCAAATTTAATGGCACAATAAGATGCCAGACAACCATGCTTCTTCTGCTTCCCATTTTGTAGAGACAAGATGGATAAAGGAAATTTTAATATTTAATAAATCCATTCCAGTAAAACAGAAACAAAATACCCATGAAGACATCAATAAAGTATTCTTTGATTAATTTAAACTACCAAGTCAAACAATTAGGGAAAATATCTTAGTTAATTGGCTCTTCCTAAATGCAGGCTTTAAGTCAAAGATTCTTGCTTCTTAACCAATATAAACTGTCCTGCAGGCTCCTCACATGAGGCTGGTGGACATGAGAAGAGGCCCAAGGACCAGACCCATCATCATGGCCAGGTTGAGATATAGACCACAACACGGACCCTGGAATTGACTGTTAGAAGTGTGTAAGTGTATTACCTGTGTTACTGTCTACCAACAGAATTCTTCTATTTATTTATTTATTTTGCTTTTTAGGGCCACACCCACAGCATATGGAAGTTCTCAGGCTAGGGGTCAAATCGGAGCTACAGCTGTCAGCCTACACCACATCCACAGCAATGCTGGATCTAAGCCGCATCTATGACCTACACCACAGCTCATGGCAGTGCTGGATCCTTAACCCACTGAGTGGGACCGAGGATTGAACCTGCATTCTCATGGATACTAGTTAGGTTCAATACCGCTGAGCCACAGCGGGAATTCCTACTAACAATATTCTTAAAAATAATGTTATGATACCCCAAAACAACCAGATGCTATATAAAGTTCTAAAGACCAAGCAACTTTTGACTTCATTTTATCAACTTAAAGCAGTAATTTGTGAAAGTTTTAGTACTTGGAAAATTGTGTCCGCAAGCAACTGATGAGCTGTATGAATGGTCGAATCTCGGCTTCTCTCTTGTTTCTCACTCTCTGTCTCCTTGTGGGATGTGTCTGTCCTGGGGTCTTGGTCCTCCTCTGTCTTAATAGTCTGGGTCTCCATCTCCACCTCTTCAGAGCCTATTTTCATACAAGGACAGAATTTTACTTACCACATTGTCAACCTGAAGGCAGTCTTCAACAGCTGTGTGAAACCTGAATGACCACTCAAACGTCACTCACTCACTCCCTGGCCTGTTAACACAGGTGGGTTCCATGTGCTCCTCTCCAGACAGCCACACCCACTCCTTTAACTTCCCCCCCTCTCCCCACTGATGTGGAGGGCAGCTGTTCTAGGGAGGGGGGAAAAGGGGAGCGTGTTTCACCCTGACAAGCCTCATAGAATTGTGATCCATTAAACTCTGCATGCAGAACTTTGATAAAAATAAAAACTACATAAAATCACAGTTCCACTTTATAGATGAGGAAGCTGAGGCAAAGAAGATGAATAATGAGCCTCAGTCTATAAAGTAAAAAAGAGAAAGTCTGCATTTGATCCTATGCCTTTCCCAGGAACATGAAATGGCCAGCAGTCAGGACTTCTAAGACCCCTGAGAAAGAAGAAAAGGTTTTGAATTTGGCAATTGTCATCTGATTTTGTATTTATACCACGATTGATAAAGTTATTTTTTCACATGTTGAAAGCATTTTTAAATTAATAAACTGCCTTATAATAGCATATGGTCAGCTATGAAGTAGGACTGTATGTAAGAAGTTTTGTTACTTTCTCACATGCATTTCCCTCATTCTTCTTTAAACATTTTATGCTAATACTGTATACTTCCATAAAATTAAAAATAATAATAATCAAAGATATACCTCTTGTCACAACTGGAAGTAAGTATACTTTTCTGTTTTCTTCTATATATTTTAAAAAGGCTGCTGGGATCTTGTCTGAAACTGAACTTTTAAGGGTCTCCTTGAAGGACAGTGTCCTGTAACACTATTCTTTCACCTTTCTATTCCCAAATGGAATTTATATAGTGAAGTTTATGGGCAAATGAATATCTAAGCCATGGGTTAGGATGTGGAAAAAACAAACCACAGTATCAGAGAAGTGGCTTCTCTAAGTCAGAGAGCGAAAGAGGGAGGGATGTGTTCACCACAGGCCTCACCTGGAGGTGCCGTGGTCCCCGCCTTGACCTCCTCTGGCTTCAGCTGCTCTGCGTCTACTGCTCTGAGCTCCTCCTGCTCCTCCGTGTCCATGGAGGTATCCTCTAGCGCCTCCTCCTCTTGAGCCTTGCTGGAGTCCTTTGCAGACTGCTGCTGCTGCTCTGTACTGGCCACATCTGCCAACAAAATGCATGCACACATAAAAAGGTCTTCGCTGAACAAAGTCATCATGAGAGGGTGTGCTTTCAGTCATTTCTTGGTTCCAAGATTCTACTAATGCCACTGTGGTTCTGCCACTGTGCCTCGGACACAGTACTTGGCTTGTCCGGGACCCACTGAGGGAAGTGCCTATTTTCTACCAGCCCTACCCCATGAAGCTACAAGGATATATAGTGTAACTACACATGTGACCACAGAGTAAGATGTTTAGCTGGGTTTTTACTGCTATGACCAGAGACCGAACCAGAATGAACAGTCTGGGCACACGACTCAGAGCAGCTAATGGAGTTAGCCCCATTGCCAAGTTATTAGAAGCATGATAACACGGGGCACAGAAAGACCAATGTGAGGTTTCCAGCACTGTGATCTTGTACACCTTGGATCTTAAACTTGGCCTCAGCAGGCTGATTTGTAAGATCGAGATATCCCAGCTCATAAAGATTATTAGAGGAATTCCATGGCCATGTAGCTATGGCTCAGAACAGTGCTGGGCACAAAGTAAAGGCTCCATGCGCGGCAGCTATCATTTGTCCTGCTTCATTTATCTAAAAAGTGGGGAACGGGAGAGAGAAGAGTCATCTACAGCAGAACAGTTGATTTTGTAGCATCATCATAGGTACATGTTATCAACACCAGCTCACATATCAGGAATGCAACAGTGAAAAGTCACCAAAACGGTTCGAAGAGGAGGCTGAGTGACGACTGGCTGCTCCCTTCCTTTGCTGAGATTTTTTTCTCCCCTTTACAGCTAGGGGAGTTCACAGCTCCTACCATTTGCAGGGAGCAACCTCAAGGTGATTATGAAGAAATTGCCATGGCTCAGAATCCCTAAGATCAGTTCTGGGTCTGGATATGGCTGTTACCAAGGACACTTAAGAGGCTTACATTACACCCAGACACCCTGAGCACTGAAACCCTGCCCTTGGCTCCAGATACCTTTACACCAAAAACAAATTGTATTTCTGCACAGTTCTTATTAGAAGGTCACTAGTTTTAAAAAGCCATTTCCCCTCCCTCCTAAGATGACTCTCTAATGCACCTGGCAGGCACATGGCATTAAGCCCTCTCAGGGTTCGGTGGGCAAAGAAGCCTTCCTACGTACCATAGGTCTGCGCGTCATACGGCTCACTGCCTTGTTTAATGTGCTCAAAGGCTTCTGCCTCCTCCACCCGGGGCTGGGGCTGGGGCTGGGGCAGGGTGGGGTCCTGCTCAGTGTGGCTGTCTGTGTCCACGGTCCTCAGCCTCTTATGCACATGCTCGTTGTGATCACCCATGGAGCGTTCATTGTCGGCCTGCCCAGGCTTCCTCTTAAAACTCTGTGGGAAATACAACGAAATTCATCAGATCGTTGTCTATAATAGCAGAAGAGTAAAAATAGCCCAATGTTCAACCATAGGAGGCTGATTAAGTAAATTAGGTATAGCTACACAAGAGTAGAATTCAATGCAGCTGTTAAGAATAGGCAGCTCTCTAAAAACACATACAGAGCAATGTCTATGACATATTTCTATATCAGAAATAAAGGCAAAGAGGTAAAGAAACATTTGCACACAGATGCACAGCATATATACGCTGCATGTGCAGAAAATCCCTCTGACAGAAGAGAGGACAAGAAGCACCAATCTGTGCTGAGGAGAGGCCCCTGGGCAGCCCAAGGACAGAGACAGGATGGAGTCTTTTGAGGAGACTGGTTTTTATGCACTAATTCTGTATTACATGCATGAATGACACCTCATTTTAAAAACACCTAAATTTTAAAACACAAAAGAGGAGTTCCTGTTGTGGCTCAGAGGTAACAGACCCGACTAGTATCCATGAGAATGCAGGTTCAGTCCCTGGCCTTGCTCAGTGGGTTAAGGATCCAGCATTGCTGTGGCTGTGGTGTAGGCCGGCAGCTGTAGCTCTGATTCAACCCCTAGCCTGGGAACTTCCCTATGCTACAAGTGTGGCCCTAAAAAATAAAATTATAAATAAATAAATAAAACACAAAAGAGTTTTCATAGTGGAGTTCCTGCTTTGGAGCAACAGGATCAGTGGCGTCTTGGGAGTGCTAGGATGCAGGTTTGATCCCCGGCCAGGCACAGTGGCTTAAGGTTCCAGCGTTGCCACAGCTGTGGCTTAGGAGACTTTGGCTCCACTGAACCCCTGGCCTGGGAGCTCCATAAGCCACAAGGTGGCCCAAAAAATGGGAAAAAAAAAAAAAAAAGAGAGAGAGTATGCATAGTGAAAAGAATAAGACTTGTTGATACTAAGCAGCAACACAAAATACTTGGCTCTCAGGCTCCATAACAAGAGCATAACAGGGTGTGGGTGGGTGGGTGGGTGGGTGTGTGTGTGGGTGTGTGTGTGGGTGTGTGTGTGTGTGTGTGTGTGTGTGTGTGTGTGTGTGTGTGTGTTTCCCCACACAAGGAAGAAGCGTGTGTGTGTGTGTGTGTTTTTCCCCACACAAGGAAGAAGCGTGTGTGTGTGTGTGTGTGTGTGTGTGTGTTTTTCCCCACACAAGGAAGAAGCCCCAGATAGCAAAGCCCCCCCACAGTCCTGGTCTGTTCACCCAGGCTGCCACCGGGTGGGAACAGCAAAAGTTGGAATTTGGCTTTTTTTTTTTTCTTTTGGTCTTTTAAGGGCATATGGAGGTTCCCAGGCTAGGGGTTCAGCAGAGCTAAAACCTCCGGCCACAGCCACAGCCACACGGGATCCAAGCCGCATCTGTGACCTACACCACAGCTCATGGCAATGCTGAATCCTTAACCCACTGAGCGAGGTCAGGGATCAAACCCACATCCTCATGGATGCTAGTGAGGTTCGTTAACCACTGAGCCATGAAGGGAACTCCCTTTTTTTTAAAACTACATTTAAAGCATCATTTCATATGCAGCCTTCACCTAAGTTTAGTTAACAGTGATAAATACCTGTGTGTTTTTCCTGGTGTTTTTCTGGGAGGCCAGCCTGGCGATGAAGTTGGATTCGTGGCCTTCCACCTGGTTCGCATCTGCAGCTCCACTCCCGTGTTCCTGTGAGATCCAGGCCATGAAGCGTGAGGGAGGAGGAAGCTTTATGAGTATAACTCTTCTCCTTTCATGGTCCTGTGTGGTCAGCCTGCCAACCCGTGGACAGAGGGCCCACCCACTGCACTGCTTTATGCAAGGGCCTCAGGGCCTTGGATTTTGGTTGCTGTAGGTCTTAGAATCAATTCCTCCCAGGCCCAGAGGGATGACAGTAACCACACCCGCCCAGTCTGGAACTCACCCCGACTAAGGCCTGGCCTAGTGGGCAGAAACAGGAGCTTCTAGACCCAAGTTGTTAGTTACCCTCTTGGGTGACTGTGCTTTGCAAGGCTGCTTAGCTCCTTGTCTACAGGAGGTAATGGCTTACTCTAAAGGCAGGGCAGACTCAGTTAGAAACCAGGCTTCATCACCAACCAGCTGTGTGCCCCTGAGAAGTACTGCGGCTTATTTAATTTCAATGTAAAGTGGAGAACACCAAGGACAATACAGTCTCTCTTATATGGCCACCACGAGGACTTGCTGAGGTAATGAAATGCTCAGCACCTACAGGTGCTCAGGAATGGGTGGAGGGGCTATGACAGAATAAACCGCTGTCATGATTGCAGAGAAAAGGGGGACTCAGGGGGGCCAAGGGAGTTGTCCAGAGTGACCACTGAGCAGCAGCCCTTCCAAAGTCCAGTGCTCCTCCCAGGCACGCCCGCGCCCCTGTGGCCGCCACAGACCCATCGCCCCATGTCAAGGAGGTGCTTCGCTTTTTGAGTTAAAATGTTTAGAGGCCTGGTGAACAGCAAGGAAGAGGGAAGCACGCTTAGACGCACATCACTTCATGAATCTAAATCCAACCTTGCTTTCCTTAGGTTTTTCGGGAAAGTAACATGAATCTGACTCAAACACAGAACTACACTCTAATAATTTTTTCACAGTAAGTAAATTTCTTAAATACAGTGTGTTACAAGTATTCTGGGGTTTGTTCTGCAAGGCAAACCTGTGAAAATAGGTGTATAACTATTTCCTCAAAGAATGGGAGATATTTTAAATGTCAACAACCAAAAAAAAAAAATCACACATAAACCAACTACTGCTAAACAGACATGCTTTCAGACAGGGAGAAGGGAGCCTCCTAAGAGGCAGCCAGGGCCCCTCACCTCCTTCCCCTGCTCCGTCTCAGGTGCGGCCCCGGCCAGTTCCACAGCCTGTGTGCTCTGCACACTTTCCAAGCCCGTCTGCCCGCAGGAGTCGTGCTCTTTCCTCTCCGTAGCCTCTGGCACCTGCTCCTCCATGTCCAGGTTCTCCCCTTCTTCCTCTTTTTCCTGCTCCTGCAGGGAACGCAAACACAGCACTCAATGCTCTGGGGGAAGAACAAGAGGTGGGGGCCATGCAGCAAGCCACCCTGGGGAGAGGAGCAGCCAGAGTGGGTCTTAAGCAAAAACTTACAGCTGATGAGCAGCACCACTGGCTTATGAAAAAGTATCCCAAGAGAGATTCCAGTGGGAATAAGGAATTTCTTCTCATTATTATTATTTTTAATAAAAGACAAGTCAGACACACCACAATACCTGAGGCCGGAGGCCTTGGTCAACAGGGACATTGCCCTCTGTACTTTCCTCACTGGCGTCCTTGTCCTCTGATGACTGTTGCTCCTCCTCTGGGTTCTCTTCAGGATGCTGGCCAGCATCCTTGTCTTGGTCATCAGCTCCTGTGTCCATCTCTTCCTCTCCCTCTCCCTCCCCCTGGTCAGCTTCACTGGAGCCTTGCTCAGGCTCCTGCTGACCCTGACCTTCATTCTGGTCAGCCTCAGTCTCTTTGTTTATTTCCTCAGCTTCATGACCAGCTTCTTCAGTATGCACTGGTTCTTCTTTAATTTCCAAAGGATTCTCTTCTGGACAGATTTAAAAAAAAAAAAAAATGCACAATTTAAAAAACAAACAATGTGATTTCTTAAGATGGCATGTAGTTACACAAGTATTTTATCATTATTCTCAAACCAGGGGTTGGCAAACCATGACCCTTGGGCCAAATCTGTCCATCCATGTATTTCTGCAGTTTTACTAGAACACAACCATATCCATTCTGCATTGCCTATGGCTGCTTTCACACCACAAGAGCAGAACAGTGTATCTGTGACCTCTGTCGCAGCTTATGGCCTGCAAAGACTGATCTGTTTAGTATCTGACCCTTCACAGGAAAATTCCACCTACATCTGATCTAAATTGTACTTACATGTTATATACAACTGTTTGGATGGTGCAGTTCATTAAAGAATAAGTGACCCACTGAAAAATCCTAAAGCCACCACCATGAGAGAAATATTTTAGAAAAAAAAAATGGAGCTCCCATTGTGGCACAGCAGAAACGAATCCGACTAGTATCTATGAGAATGTGGGTTCGATCCCTGGCCTCACTCAGTGGTGTAGGTTGTCAGCTACAGTTCCAATTTGACCCCTAGCCTGGGGTCTTCCATATGCTGAGAGTATGGCCCTAAAAAAGGCCAAAACCTGCTTCTTACTTTATATATACACAACAGTTTAAAATGAGCCTTGAGCAAGTCCCACTTTGGTGCAACAAGTTCAGCAACATCTCTGCAGCACCAGGATGCAGGTTCCATCCCTGGCTTCACTCAGTGGGTTAAAGATAAAGCTTTGCGGCCCAGGTCACAACTGTGGCACCAATCTGATTCCTAGCTTCAGAATTTCCGTATGTGGAGTTCCTGTCGTGGCTCAGTGGTTAACGAATCCAACTAGGAACCATGAGGTCATGGGTTTGATCCCTGGCCTCACTCAGTGGGTTAAGGATCCGCTGTTGCCATGAGCTGTGGTGTAGGTTGCAGACATGGCTCAGATCCCGCGTTGCTGTGGCTCTGGTGTAAGCCAGGGGCTGTAGCTCCGATTAGACCCCTAGCTTGGGAACCTCCATATGCCGCAAGTGTGGCCCTAGAAAAGAAAAGAAAAAAAAAAAAAAAAGAATTTCCATATGCCGTAAGGTGGCCAAAAAAATGACAATAAATAAATTAGCCTAGCTATTTTTTTCTAGGGCAAATGGCTTGTTAAAATCTAAGGGGATTTTAATTTTCTTAATTTTATGCTTGCTTGGTCTGTTGAATTTAAGGTTGAAGTCAGATTCCAAAATAATAAGGTAATGAAATACTCTCAGAAGCAACAGCTTATACCATGTTTAAAAGCTAGAGATTCATAGAGCAAAGAATGTTCTACGCATGAGGAAAAGCCTGTATCAAACCCCTAACCAGATGGTCTCGTTAAATACTAAGTTCACAAGTTTATTTTTAACTACCAAATACCTTAAACGTGAGAAATGCATTTTAAATTTCTGAGAGCCATATACTCACCTCCTAGATTTAATAGGCGTTAACATTTTGCCACAAGGGCATCAAATTTCTGTTACTTGTTTTTAAGATTCCGGATGCCTTTACTTTTCTTCCTTCCTCAGAGGTTATAACCTAAAGTTAGTCTGTTTTATTCCTTTCTGTGTTTTCATAATTTGATGTAGCCATAAGCATTATAAAGTACTGTTTCTTATATCAAATTTTTTTTAATGGTACCTCATTTATTCTTTTATAACTTGGTGTTTTTAATCCCAATATGTTGTTTTTAATAGCTTTCTAAGCACATCTGATTCATTAAGAAGCAGAATGAATGCACCTACGTTTATAGTGCCATTAGTCACAAAAGGCAAAATTTGGACATCTGTCCATCGATAGATGAGTGGATAAGGAAGACATGGTACATATACACAGTGGAATACTACTTGGCTTTAAAAAAAGAACAATAGGAGTTCCCATCATGGCGCAATGGTTAAAGAATCCGACTAGGAACCATGAGGTTGCAGGTTCGATCCCTGCCCTTGCTCAGTGGGTTAAGAATCCAGCGTTGCCGTGAGTTGTGGTGTAGGTCACAGACTCGGCTCGGATCCCATGTTGCTGTGGCTCTGGCATAGGCGGGCGGCTATAGCTCCGACTGGACCCCTAGCCTGGGAACCTCCATATGCTGCAGGAGCAGCCCAAGAAAAATGGCAAAAAGACCAAAAAAAAAAAAAATTTTTTTTTTTTTAATTAAAAAATAAAAAAAGAACAATATAATGCCATTTGAAGCAACATGGATGGAACTAGAGATGATCATACTAAGTGAAGTTGCAAAGAGAAAGACAAATATGATATCACTTATATGTGGAATCTAAAACATGGCACAAATGAACTCACCTACAAAACAAACAGGCTCACATATTAAGAACAGACTTGTGGTTCACAAGGGGGTAGAGGGTAGGGAAAGGATGGACTGGGAGTTTGGGGCTGGTAGATGCAAACTATTAAATATAAGGTGGGTGGCTCAACAGGTTAAGGACCTGGGGTTGTCACTACCGTGGCTCTGGTCACTGTTGTGACATGAGTGTGTCCCTGGCCCGGGAACTCCCACATGCCGTGGGCTTGGCCAAATAAATATACAGGATGGATAAACAACAAGGTCCTACTGTACAGCACAGAGAATTATATTCAATAACCATGGATAAATCATAATGGAAATTAATATAAAAAAGAATGTGTGTATATATATAACTGAATCACTCTGCTGTCCAACAGAAGTTAACACAGGAGTTCCCGTCGTGGCACAGTAGTTAACGAATCCGACTAGGAACCATGAGGTTGCGGGTTCGGTCCCTGCCCTTGCTCAGTGGGTTAACGATCCGGCGTTGCCGTGAGCTGTGGTGTAGGTTGCAGACGCGGCTCGGATCCTGCGTTGCTGTGGCTCTGGCGTAGGCTGGTGGCTACACCTCCGATTCAACCCCTAGCCTGGGAACCTCCATATGCCGCGGGAGCGGCCCAAGAAATAGCAACAACAACAACAACAACAAGACAAAAAAAAAAGAAAGAAGTTAACACAACGCTGTAAATCAGCTATACTTCATTAACTGGAAGAAGAAAAAAAAAAAAAAAAAGCAGGAGCAGCAGCAACAACAGAGTGAGACTGGTGCCACCTGTCTGTCTGGTCACCCACCATGACAGGGCACTACATACCAGCTCCCAGTGCGAGATAGCACCCCCTAAGGGAGTCCCACTCGGGCTGAACGGTGGGTGATAAAGGCACTAGATGACGGTCATCTGCCATATGATTTCTCGTGGGATTATTCAATTTCACTCCCTATCATGATTATCTACTTCAGACTGAACACACATAAGCACAACAATCAGTAATTGCCAGGAAAGCCACAACTGGGCTCCACGAGAGGCCTGGCTGCACCCGGACTGCAGTGTTTACAACAACCCACGAGACAGGGCACAGTGTGCTGCTGTGGGGAGGTGGAGCTGTGGGTGACAGCACCACGCGGGCACAGCAACACTGAAACACAGGACGGGATGACTCAAGCAACAAAGACCTGCTGGCTTACAATCTGTATGGAGAAACATGGCAGAAGAAAAGCGAACCATTTTCTCCAAGTGGAATTGGGCTAACCAGATGTGATGATGACCTGGCCTGAAAAGAAGTCAGTTACTGCTCATTTTCAATGACTTTTGCTGGGCTCCTTAGGTTTTGAAAGACACACCTTCTTCTTCATGGTCTGTGTCTTCATCATTGTTCTTGTCTTCACTGTCTAGGTTCAAGTCATCTGGAAGGTCCAAGGCTTCAGGTTCGGGCAGCTTTTCCTGATTGCCATGGTAAGGATCCACCTCATTCTCATCATATTCTCTCTTTGGATAATGGAAAGAATAGGAAAAAACAAATGTTTAAAGCAGCAATCACATATAATTAGCTCTAACCACAGTTGACCCTTGAACAGCACAAATTTGAACTACTCAGGGGCACTTAAATATGCTTTTTTTTCAACAAATATGTGCCACAATACCATATGGATCCATGGCTGGTGGACCTGGGGATGCAGAGAGCCAACTGTAAATTTGAGAAATACAGAGAGGCCAAACTAACAATAGTGTGTGTGTGTATGTGTGTTTATTCGAACTCTACCACATAAACACTAGCATTGACCTTTTGGTTTTGGGTTAATTTTACTTTATTTTTTTTGTCTTTTTAGGGCCATGTCCACAGCAAAGGGAAGTTAACAGTCTAGGGGTGTCGAATCGGAGCTGTGGCCACTGGCCTACACCACAGCAATGCCATATCCAAGCCATGTCTGCAACCTATGCCATGACTCATAGTAATGCCAAATCCTTAACCCACTGAGTGAGGCCAGGGATCGAACCTGCATCCTCATGGATCCTAGCTGGGTTCGTAAGCCACTGAGCCACAACAGGAACTCACTACCCTTTTGGCTTTTTCTTTCTTTCTTGTTTTCCCTTCAAAGGAAGAGTGAAGGTTTGAAGTGGTTCATCCTTTTATTTTTAATAGGTATAATCATACCTTAAATAGAAATTTATAGATTGCGCTAATTTAGAATATAAGTGATAAAAAGAAATCCCATTATCTTTTATTTCTTCAAGTCACAGTTGATTGATCTAAATGACTAAAAGTAGTAATATTTAGAAGTTCCTATCATGGCTCAGTGGTAACGAATCCGACTAGTACAGGAAATAGGTTTGATCTCTGGTGGTCAGTGTCCCTAACACCCACATTGTTCAAGGGCCAAGTGTTACACTGAGAATACAACGTCTCTTTCCTAAAATTACCAGCACACATTAGAATTTTACTAATGTTTTTAGAATTTTCAGGTTGGAATTTCAAATTTCATTTTCTGTGCATACTCTCCACTGATACAAGGTACTGTGTTACTCAGTCTCGAAGAAGACCCTGAAGTTTATGGGAAGAAATACACAAAAGGACACAGGTTTTAGCTACGAGCTATAGCATGAGTTCAAACAGCATGAAGACCACCTCATCAGTACCCAATAGTTAGGTATTTTACGTCTAGTAAGAGGCTCTGTTACACACTTCTTCACGAGGCAATAGGAACAAATGATAAGTAGGGGGAAATGTCTGGAGACACCCCAGGAGCCTTGCAGTGGCCCTGGTCTTGAGTCAGGAGAGCAGATTAGTTTCCAATCCTCATTTTTGAATCCTCATTACCTCATCTATTTGTTCATTGATTTCGTCTTGGCCTTGTCCCTCATCATCAGCTTCTGCTTCTTCCTTTTCTTCTTTCTTATCTTTCTGGTTTTTATCTCTGTCTGACTTCCCAGCATCTAAGTTGTCGTCTTTAGCAACAAGTTCAGAATCTTCCTAAATATCAAAGGAAGAAAAAACACAAAATCAGCACTCTCAATCTAAAAACCTGTTTTTAGACACATGCACCCACATGTTCACTGAAGCACTATTCACAATAGCCAAGACATGAAAACAACCTAAATGTCCATCAACACAGATGATTGGATTAAGAAGGTGTGGTATATATACACAGTGGAATACTACTCAGTCATAAAAAAGAACAAAGTAATGCCATTTGCAGCAACATGGATGGAACTAGAGACAAACATACTAAGTAAGTTAGAAAGACTAATACCACATGATATCACTTATATCTGGAATCTAATATATGACACAAATGAATCTTCCCACAGAAAAGAAACTCATGGACTTGGAGTACAGACTTGTGGTTGCAGAGGGGGAGGGAGTGGGAGAGGCTGGGAATCTGGTGTTAACAGATCCAAGCTATTGCCTTTGGAATGGATAAGCAATGAGATCCTGCTCTATAGCACTGGAAACTATATCTAGTCACTTACAATGAAGCATGATAATGTGAGAAAAAAAGAATGTATACAGGTATGTGTGACTGGGTCACCTTGCTGTACAGTAGAAAATTGACAGAACACTATAAACCAGCTATAATGGAAAAACTAAAAATCATTAAAAAAAAATAATAATAATAATTAAAAAACCCGTTTTCACACACAGGTTAACTACCCAACACAGCTCTTAGACATGTGTGATTTCTGCCTGTTGGGCCAATCCAGTTGGAAACATCCAGCTGACAGGGCGTGTATGTCTTGGAGGGAACATGAGGGTCTGTCCAGACAGAAGCAGTAAGAGCAGGTATGTGACTGTGGGTGGGTCGAGCTGTGCTGTGTGGTGTCACATCCAGCCCTGGGGGGTCCCCCAGGCTAGCTGGGGGTAGGTGTGGGATTCTGTGGCCAGCAGCAGAATCAGAGCACCTACACTGAGTCCTCTAACTTCCCTCCTTCTTAACACATGGGGTGGCTCAAGTCAGGCTACTCTTTTGGCCCTAAACACAAGCAATAACCTGGACAGAAAAGACAAAAAGGAAAAACAGAGATGGAAGAAAGGGAAGAAAAACCCAGTGAGGAAAGGAAGAGCAGTAAATGACAGTGAGTGTAGTTGGTAAGAACAGTACCTCCTCTCAACCTGGGGACTACATGATGGGGGAATCTTTTAATTACCTCATCCATTCCTGGTCCTGTTTCTTCAATTGTACTGTCCTCTTCCTCATCTTCCTCATCGTCGTCATCACCCCAAAGCCTCTCATCTAGTTTGTCAGCTTCCTCACCATTCAGATCGCCCATCTGTTTATCCAGGTCTCTGTCCTCACTGTCTGATTTCTCATCATCTTCTTCTGAAAGGGAGGGCACTGAGCTTAGTTCAACACACTCCCAAACTGATCTGTTCCTATGAATCTAGGAGAGGCAAGGACCTGGCAAGGGTCTTACTAGAATTTACTCCCTATTTTCACAGAATACCCTACAAGCAGATGCTTTTAGATCTCCTAAAGTAGTCCTATTGTGTTTTGCAGACTGTTTGGAGAACAAGGAGGCCTGGGATGTGTTAAGAGATTCTAAGAAGGGTGGTGGAACAGCTGTCAGGGTGTCTAATTCTGGTGCTGGGAGAATGTCCAAACCAAAACTCAGCAGCCTCACTGGGTTTTGGTTTCTTACCTGGGAAATGATAAGCTGGACTATGAGATTTCCAAGGTTCCTTCCCCAATTCCAACATAACATCAAGGAATTACCCCACATCTCAAATCATGTGTCTAGCTCAGTTAATCAGAAATTTGTTGCCTTTGTTTTTGCTCAAGCTCTGTTTTGACAAAGGTTAAACCCTTTCTTAGGCATGCACTCGTCTACTCTGAAGTCACTTATGATTTCTGCAAGATAATCTCTTAGTATAAGACAGTACATTTCCAATTATGCTTTGGACAGAAATTTAGGGCAATAGTTGAATTATCATACAAATATGATAGATGATAATGTGCTATAAGAGATTATATTCTCAATTTTGAATGACATGGAATGTTCGTAGGTTAAATGAAAAAAGTAGACATTGGCACGGTTTGTGGTGTGTGTGTGTGTGTGTGTGTGTGTGTGTGTGTGTGTGTGTGTGCGTGCGCGCACACACGCAATAAACAAAAATAACCCAAAACTGATTCAGTGATTTGTGCGGTAGGTCTAAAAAGGTGTCTATTTCGTTTCTGCATCTCTGTTCTAAATCATCTACAACAAATGTCAAATTTTGTAATTAGCAAAAAAAATTATTTTTAAGAAACTCTTTAGAACAATGTAATGAGCTGAGAACCCAGCTCTGTGAGAGATTATCTCCTTCTCTTCTGGATTTCCCTGACTGGCACGACCTGGTCAAGGCATCAAGCACATGAGGCGGCCAGAACATTCAGCAGTATTTCTATTTATCTCCAAAATGGATTAGAGACTCTGGACTTGGTGCAGGTGGTGAAGGCACATGTATATGCTGATGTTTTTACCTGCAGTTACGCAGAGTAACCAACTTGCTCCAAAGAAAGAGTAAGACAGGCTCCTTATTGGGAATGTGTAATTTCCTGGATAAAATATTTTGGAAAAATAAGAATGAAGAACAATCTCAAACCTTGTTCCTCAAGCTCTCCATCATGCATTTTCCCATCAAAGTCTTCTGACATCTCAATGGCATTGTCCTCGCCCTTAATGTCTGGTTTTGAGTCAGGATCTTCTTTATCCTTTTCTTGACCCTTCTGAAATGTATCTTCTGCCTAGATCAAAAAGCATTACAGAAAACATAAATGAACATTCCAAGTTACTAATGTTTATTCAGCTTTAAAGAGAGTACAAATATATTAGTGCCAAGGTTAACAGTATAAAATTATCTCTGGAAAGAGAAGAAAGAATCAACTGAGAAAAGACACATAATTTGTGACTTGCTTTAACATTTCCGTAGTTAATTTCTAGTTTCACTGCACTATGTTGTTAGAGAATATAGAATTCTGTTCAGGTTTTCTTCACGTGAATTGTTTTATTTTTAATCTAAACATATATTTTTAAAAGACTGTACATTCTCTATAGGACAAAAAAATTCACCAGTCTTATTATATTGCCCATAAATTTAATATTTGTCACTTTGCTCTCTCATAGACATCACACTCACAGTGGAGTACTTCTCCCCCCATGCCTTTTTTTATTTTTTTGTTGAAGTAGGTTGATTTACAACATTGTGTTACTTTCAGGTATACAGCAAGGTGATTCAGTTACACATACATGTATATGTGTATATATATAATAACCTATAAAAGAATCTGAAAAAGAATAAAGATTCTTGGAGTTCCCGTCATGGCTCAGTGGTTAATGAATCCTACTAGGAACCATGAGGTGGTGGGTTTGATCCCTGGCCTTGCTCAGTGGGTTAAGGGTCCAGCGTTGCTGTGAGCTGTGGTATAGGTCGCAGACGCAGCTCGGATCTGGTGTTGCTGTGGGGCTCTGGCGTAGGCCTGCAGCTACAGCTCCAATTAGACCCCTAGCCTGGGAACCTCCATATGCCATGGGTATGGCCCTAGAAAAAAACAAAAAGATAATTAAAAAAAAAAAGAATAAAGATTCTTTTTCAGATATTTTCTATTACTGGTTATTGTAAGGTATTGAATATAGATCCCTATGCTATACAGTGGCCCTTGTTTATTTTCTATATGGTAGTGTGTCTGTCAATCACAAGTTTCTAGTTTATCCCTCCCCAGTCACTATAATTTTCTTTGCTTTTCCTTAAACTATATATTCCTACATAATCTACATCATATTTGAGGAAAAGACTTAGGATTGCTATCCCTTTCATCATGGCTGAATTTTTTAAGTCCTTTTTTTAAAATATAAAAGCAGAGTTCCCATCATGGCTCAGTGGTAATGAGCCCGACTAGTATCCATAAGGATGCAGGTTCGATCTCTAGCCTGGATCAGTGGGTTAAAGATCCAGGCATGGCCATGAGCTGTGGTGTAGGCTCGGATCCTGCATTGCTAGGCCTGCAGCTGCATCTCCGATTCAACCCATAGCCTGGGAACTTCCATATGCCCCATGTGCGGCCCTATAAAGCAAAAATAATAATAATAAAATATAAAAGCAATAAAAATCTCAATTTAAAAATTTCTAAGCAAAACAGAGTAAGTTCTCCTAGCACCGGAATCCTCCAACACTAGCAAAGAAATCACCACTGTGACGTTTTGCAGCACCTTTTGATCTGTAAGTATATCAACAGATACTTATAAATATAGGTAGTATGTATCAATACCTGCCTCCTAAGACCTTTATCAACAAAAAAAAAAAGGATCATAGTTTATACAAACTATTTTTCTTTCTTAAGTTAAAAAAAGTCTGCTTTTCTTTCTTTTTTTTTTTTTTGTCTTTTGTTGTTGTTGTTGTTGCTATTTCTTGGGCCGCTCCCGCGGCATATGGAGATTCCCAGGCTAGGGGTTGAATTGGAGCTGTAGCCACCGGCCTACGCCAGAGCCACAGCAACTCGGGATCCGAGCTGCGTCTGCAACCTACACCACAGCTCACGGCAATGCTGGATCCTTAACCCACTGAGCAAGGGCAGGGACCGAACCCACAACCTCATGGTTCCTAGTCGGATTCGTTAACCACTGCGCCACGACGGGAACTCCTGCTTTTCTTTTTAAAGTTGTTTTTTGCATTGGATTTGCACTTTAGTATTAGGTTCACTTTTTATTTTATTTTTCCCATTAAAGTACTGTGTGCTAATTAAGTTAAATTTGAGAAATACAGAAAGGCCAAAGTAACAATAGTGTGCGTTTACTAGAACTTTATCACATAAACACTAGCATTACCCTTTTGGTTTCTGTTTTTTGTTTTTGTTTTTTGCTTTTTAAAGCCGAACATGCAACACATGGAGGCTCCCAGGCTAGGGGTCCAACTGGAGCTACAGCCACAGAAACATCACACCACAGCCACAGAAACATCAGATCCAAGCCACGTCTGTGATCTATACCACAGCCACAGTAATGCCAGATCCTTAACCCACTGAGCAAGGCCAGGGATCAAACCTAGTCGGGTTGGTAACACCTTAAGCTACAACAGGAACTCATCACCCTTTTGGTTTTTTATTTCTCTCCAGTTTTCCCTTCAAAGGAAGAGTGGACGTTTGAATGGGTTTATCCTTTTATTTTTAATAGACATAATCAGACCTTAAATAGAAATTTGTAGATTGCTTTAAATTTAGAATGTAAGTAATAAAAACAAATCCCACTATCTTTTATTTCTTCAAGTCACAGCTGATTGACCTAAATGACTAAAATAGTAATGTTTAGGAGTTCCCATCATGGCTCAGCCAGGGATTGAACCCTGGACGTGGGTTCAATCCCTGGCCCTGCTCAGAGGGTAAAGGATCTGGTGTTGCCATGAGCTGTGGTATAGGCTGCAGACTCAGCTTAGATCTCACATTGCTATGGCTGTGCTATAGGCTGGCAGCTGCAGCTCCGATTAGACCCCTAGCCTGGGAACTTCCATATGCTGTGGGTTTGAGAAGCAGTAATGTTTAAAAAAAAAAACCAAAAAACAAAAAAAAAACACAAGGGCACAGAGCTTAAAATTTCAACGTCTTAAAGACATACAACAATAAAACCTATTAACAGCAAACAGTAGCATCATTATTTAATGCAGTTAACACTTAAAATAGCTACACTTTTAACTTTAAATGAACTATTACCAAAAATGCAGCCTAGAAAATGATCAGCAAAAACCTTCCCATTTATTTTTTTTCTTTCTTTTTTTTTTGTCTTTTTTGCTATTTCTTTGGACCACTCTCACGGCATATGGAGGTTTCCTGGCTAGGGGTCTAATTGGAGCTGTAGCCACTGGCCTACGCCAGAGCCACAGCAACGTGGGATCCGAGCCGCGTCTGCAACCTACACCACAGCTCACGGTAACACCGGATCCTTAACCCACTGAGCAAGGACAGGGATCGAACCCGCAACCTCATGGTTCCTAGTCGGATTCGTTAACCACTGCGCCACCACGGGAACTCCAAACCTTCCCATTTAAAATTAAAAAATTTTATGTCATTTCCCTTCCAAATTATAGCTGCAACAAATAACTGGGCTGCAAAGTTCCTTTCTGTGGTCTTTAAGCGTTTCATTTATAGCTGCTCCCCAAGCTCCGGTATTCTTAAGGTGCCTAGATTATAGTTTGAGAACCATTACCTAATAGAAAAAAAATTTTGAAAACTTACCTGTTCTTCATTTTCTATCTGGTCACTCACATCCTTCATGCCCTCGCCTTCTCCAATCCCACCGCCCTCATAGTCATGGAACTCGGTAGCTCCCTCTCCTGCTGAATCTTCCATAAATTCTTTGGGCAAGCAAAATCCCTCAAAAACAAAAAGAGTGAAAGTTAGGTACAAAAGCAATAAAAAAAAGGAATTTCCAGTCTGCTGCAGGAAAGACTACCATAAATAATTGATTAGTTCTTTCCTAGCTTAGTAAGCATTTTAAATCCGGTCAAAGTATAGCAGACTTTTGACATTTTCTTCCTTGGTGATAATAGTTATTACAGGAGCTCTTGTTGTGGCTCAGCAGGTTAAAGACCTGACTGACACTGTCTCTGTGAGGATGCAGGCTTGATACCTGGCCTCAATCTCTTAGTAGGTTAAGGATCTGGAGTTGCCACGAGCTGTGGCGTAGGTCACAGGTGCAGCTCAGATCCAGTGTGGCTGTGGCTGTGTCAAAGACCAGAGCTGCAGCACCCATTCAACTCGTGCACTGGGAACTTCTATACACCACAGGTGCAGTCATTAAAACAAAGAAAAAAGTTATTATGCAGTTTCAAAGCTTGATATCACATTTAATATATGAGTGTTTGACTTTGTGGAGGCATGCATGTGGTAATTTGCCATTCTGCCAAGACAAAAATTTGAATGAGGTATATATACTAGG
Source organism: Phacochoerus africanus (assembly GCF_016906955.1). NCBI lineage: Eukaryota > Metazoa > Chordata > Mammalia > Artiodactyla > Suidae > Phacochoerus > Phacochoerus africanus. The sequence goes on from NC_062545.1 coordinate 57,618,042, forward strand.
ATCACATTTAGCAGGGGCGGAACCGCTCAGTGTCTAAATCCCAAGGGGGTTTTGTCCTTCTATATCTCATTCCCCAGTCATTAAGCTTGAGAGGAAAGAGACAAGACAGGTAACCCTGCGGGTACAGCAACTCGAAGCAGGCTGCTACAAGTAAGAGATTTCATTTTCACTTTAACAAGTGAAGAAAATTTTGTGTGATATTCCTCGCAGTCATATTAATCGTAATATTTAAAAATAAATAAAGATAAGGATATAGACAAAGGATAAAGAATATTCTGGGAGTTCTCATTGTGGCTCAGTGAAGAAAATTTTGTGTGATATTCCTCGCAGTCATATTAATCGTAATATTTAAAAATAAATAAAGATAAGGATATAGACAAAGGATAAAGAATATTCTGGGAGTTCTCATTGTGGCTCAGTGTGTTAAGAACCTGACATAATATCCATGAGGTTGTTGGTTCGATCCCTGGCCTCACTCTAAGGATCTGACATTGCCATGCAGCTGTGGCTCAGATCCAGTGTTGCCATGGCTGTGGCACAGGCCTGCACCTGCAGCTCTGATTTGACCCCTAAATGTCACAGGTGCATCCATAAAAAGAAGACTGCCTTTCCTCCCCAGATCTTGAAGTAAATCTGTCGCTCTCAGGGAGTATGCTGTATCTTGCCTTGGCTGTTTGCTGCCAAGACACCTGGCATCCAGGAGGGCAAAGGGTATAGAGTTAAGAACAAGATCAGACACAGTAACAGTCCTGAAGAGTTAACAAAACTGTGTTTCAGGAGTTCTCGTCGTGACTCAGTGGTTAACGAATCCGACTAGGAACCATGAGTTGCAAGTTTGATCCCTGGCCTCGCTCAGTGGGTTAACTATCCGGCGTTGCCGTGAGCTGTGGTGTAGATTGCAGATAAGGCTTGGATCCTGCGTTACTGTGGCTCTGGTGTAGGCTGGCGGCTACAGCTCTGATTCAACCCCTAGGCTGGGAACCTCCATATGCCGCGGGAGCGACCCTAGAAAAGGCAGAAAGACACCCCCCCCCCCCCCCCCCCCGGTTTCATGTCCTAAAAGCAAAAATGAACTACTAATGTGTGAGACAAAGTGGACAAAAAAAGCAGCAAAAGAAACTAATGGCCCTCAATCAAAAATTTTATCACAACACAAGCTATCAAGGTATTTGTCAATCTGAGGATGAAAATATACTACAGATAAGCCATCAACTAACAAGGTCAAGATCCAAGACCAGCAAACACTGATTGTGACTTACACAGAAACAGCTTTCTATGGATCGAATGCTTCAAAAACAACCTACATCTATGATCTTAGCAGTGAGTATAACCTACTTTCACGTTCCCTCAGCACTCCTCAGAAGGGAGAGGGAGACAATTCAAACACTTAACTGAAAAGAAAGGCAAACTCATTCTCGGGACATGTATTCTTAGAAAGTTGATAGAAAAATATGTTTTGGTTAAAATAGTGAGATACACTATTTTAAAGAAATATGTTTTGATGTAGGTAGAATAAACCATAAAAGAAGTCAGCTGTCCTTCTGCCAGCGCAGTACTATAGTGGCTGCAGGTGGGACAGCCACTGGGCTCCCAGCGCTTTGGTTTTATCAGCACCACCTCTACCCCACGGCCTCCCCCGCCAAACGCACACAGGTCTGGTAAGATCAAAGCCACTTTAGAACCTGTCAGACAAGAGCAATCATGCAAGTGGACAAACATAGCTGACCCAAACCTCAGGGCATCCTCAATATACTCTGTCCTGGCACTGTCCTTTTTATTTTTATTTATTTATTTATTTATTTATTTTAATTTTCTTTCTGGCTGCGCCCACAGCGTTTGGAAGTTCCAGGGCCAGGAATCAAACCCAAGCCATAGCAGTGACCCAAGCCATAACAGTGACACTACCAGATATTTAACCTGCTGAGACACCAGGGAACTCCCTGCCACTGTCTTTTTAGGGCCACACCTGTGGCATATAGAAGGCCCCAAGCTAGGGGTCAAGTTGGAGTTGCAGCTGCCAACCTATGCTACAGCCACAGCAACACAGGATCCGGGCCACATATGCGACCTACACCACAGCTCACAGCAACACCAAGTCTTTAACCCACTAGCAAGGCCAGGGATCAAGCCCACATCCTCACGGATACTAGCAGGGTTCATTATCAATATGCCACAATGGGAACTCCCACTATCTTTTGCATGCAGTTTCCTCCAAGAAGAGATGGGATGTAACAGTGGTTCAGTGTCCATCAGATAGACGTGGCAAATCCGACACATTCATTTATCCACTATTCAACGAATGTACATATTTATCTTCCAGATAAAAGGCCTGGGCTTGTTACTCTTTTTTTTTTTTTTTTTTTTGAGCCTTTCCAGTACTTCAGATACTCATAACTAAGAATTCTTGACTGTTTACAAAAAGCCTAGACTTCACCTTCAGTTTATAAATTCCTATCTTCCTCAAGCGAAACATACCTATACGATAGATACTTGGATTCAGAAATGATCTTGAGGTACTAGAAACATATAAAAAATAAACTACATACTCAGTTGAAGGTGTTTCTCACAAAAATGCAAATTTCACTTTAGAAATGAGGAAACTGAGGTTAATGGACTTACTCTTTGAGTCCCAAACTGGACACCCTCATGACAGGACTTATGACACAGTGCTGGGCCTGTTAGATCTGTGTGCTGCTCTTGAATTTCAAGGGTAGGGGATACAATCCCTACAACTTCGGTGCTTTTCACAACACTGGCTACATGGCTGAATGACTTACCTATTACAGAAAAATGCCCCTCCTGATATTAAGAGCCCTATTACCATTTTATCATGATTAAATACAAATGACTTAAAACTTAATAGCTTTAAGGATTCATTTAGCCTATGAGTTTAGCTCAAAATTATCAGAAAAGAATTCCAAACTAGAGACAGGGAAAGAAGGGTGTGAACAGAAAGCAGCAGCCTTTAGACAGACTTGGAGCCTGGGGGCCCTGCAGGTTCTAAGACTTCAGCGGAAGCAGGCTTAGTAAAAAGAGGCCAGACACAGCAGTAAAACATCCACAGGGAGAGCATACCACCTCCTGCGCTATGTGACGGTCCAAAACAAGCCCATCCACCCCAGCATTGATGGGTATGGACTATCTGGGTACCCACGGCCCCAAGGTGCTCCCCATAAACCGTCCTTACCTTCTGGGCCAGCTCCATGAAGATCTGGGCAAGCACAGCGAGCAGCTTTGCAGAGCTTCGGTGAGTTGCCAGAGACACGGTCAGGAAGAAGAGGACAAGGTCTGAGTACCTGGAGAGCATGGGCAGCAGGCGCACCAACAAGCAGCAGGCCTGGGTGAAGAGCTGGGGCAAAAAGACAGAAGGCCTGCTCACACCGCATTTCCTCTGGGTGACAGAAATGTTCCCGGACTAGGCAGTGACAGTGACAATGGATGTGCGACATTGTGAATGTACTAAATGTCACCAATAGTATGTTTTATTCACACACACACACCTGCCGAGATTTCTTCCTTATTCATACAAACCTTCACAAAACTACACTTTAAATTCTCAGTCACTTTAAGTCTCAGTTAATAAATTAGTTTGGTTTTTTAAAAAAATATGTTTATAAACAAATTCTACTGTTCAAAGTTTGATTCTACTGAATCAAAGTTGACACTGGAGGCAATGCTACAGAATAACATACAGGCCCTAGAACATAAGCGGCTTCTCTGGCCTTACAGAGATGACAACCCCATCCTCTTCTGGCTCTTTGTGAAGGGAATGGCATTTGCACAGTAGGACCCACAAGCCTTCGTTATGGTGGCGACATCCACCATTAACATCAAATGCCCGGAAGTCTGTGATTAGGATGTGATGTGGATTGCTAGCATTGTTACACCTATGCATTTTAAGACTGTAACCCTTATCCAGCAAGCCCTAAGCTTGTAAAGTTTTGTCAATGAGGTTTACATGTATAAAGAGATCAAGTTCTTAGTGTTTCTATCAAGGAGGCCTGCTTTGGGACCAGCCACAGAATGGAGCGAGGCAAGACTCCCTCTGCCAGGCCCACTATGGACAGCACGAAGCCTGCAAGGACCCACTGGTTACCATGTGCTTTGCTGCTGTGCCATCCTCGCCATACGACTTCAGCCTCTCCAGCAGCTCAGAGACAGCGGAAATTATCTTCTGCACATGCAAAGTGCTCACGTCGGCCCAGAGGTCATCCTCTAAGAGTCTTATCAGATGTCCTGACTGCAGTCCCCCAAGACCAGCTGCTTCTTTCATTCACAGAAAAGAACGACATGGTGAATGACAGAAAATAAACCCCTTTCATCTTCATTCATCCAATAATTATTTCCAACATTTGTCCTTAAATATTTAGCCATGAAAATAGATCATCAAATAAAAACTGAATCAAGTCTGAAACTAATTTTTCCCCTTATTTCAGACGTACCATCCTCTTCTTGTGGTCCTGTTTGGTCAGTGTTCTCCTCTGCTTTCTTACTGTTTCTTTCTGCTAAGTTCTGGATGGCACACAGGATGGCCCGGATGGCAGTTTCCATCTGCTCTGAAAAATCCTCTATAAACCCTTCCTCCAGTGCTTGGTTTCCTAGTCAAGTAACACGGTACAAAACAAATTTTAAAAACCAAATCATTTGTTTCAGTGCCTCTGGAAATCATGAGCAATCCTCATTTGGTGTTTTAATAAATAGACACAGATAAAGCACCTGCTATGACTGAGCCACTGTCAAGCTGTGCTGGATACAAAGATGAACGAGACATCCCCGGCCTAAATAAACCTACAAGGCTAGTGTCTTTGCTAAAAGAATGCCAAAAATATGAAGACAGTTAAGATGTTGTGCATAAGCACCAACTTAGTCCCAACATCTGGCGTCAGCTTTCCAGTATAAGGGAGAATTTTCTGGAACAGCAGTGAGCCTATGCTGCCTCCCCACACGTACTCTAAAGTAAGCAACATGACAGCAATCCAGAAGCAAGGTACTCAAACAACAGAGGCAATGTAAGTTAAGAGTTGTGGGTTCAACCACACTTGCCTGCCTTAGCGCCCCGGACAGATACAGGTAGAAAACAGTGTGTCTGAAGGACAATCTGGACTTTTTAAGACATTGTTCCTACACTGGGCTTTACTCCCTTAGTGAGCAGCAGTCCTCACCTCCTTGGCCACCTGGGGTGAGCAGATGTATCTTCCAGGTAGTGAAGTCATCTGTGGCTTTATTGATCTCTCTTCTTACATATTCCAGACTCTCTACTAATGCCATTTGTGAGTCTGTTTGCTCACCCTCAACCCCTGGAAGAATGAACAAGGACTCTAGGCCTTGCAAATGAGCTGATACCTGGGACAGGCAACTCAGCCCAGAAGAGCAAACTTCAAAATCTTTCCTGCAACAACAGAAACGTCACAATGTTGAAATGAAGTGCTACCACACACACACCCCTGCATCCACTAAACCCATCACAGCTAAAGATTTATAGCAAGACGTATGCCACAAAGCACTGCGCCCATCCACTGGAAAACTGAGGACTGAAGCATGACCCCTTTCATCATTTCATCCCATTACTAAACCTGAACAACATCCACACACACAGAGGGAGAGCAAAGACATAGGCACACTCACCAAGAATGAAAGAGAGTCTCACAAGATTGCTGCCTAATTTTATCAACATCAGCTTTCACTGTTTTAATGGTTTTCAGCATCTCTGTTAATCTCTCGGTTGACTGCTGCCAAAGCTGGTCTTGTTTCCTCATCCGGCAACCAGAGGGCAGCTGATTTCTAGGAACTGGAGATGGGTAGCTCAGATCTGATGGGATATGGTCCAGCACTGCTCCAGAAAGCTGCCCTGTCTTGAGCTCTGGTGCTTCTAGACTCTGTGCCTGGGCATCACCTTGGCCTGGAGCCGGCCCCACACTGGGGCAGCACTGGAGGAGCCAGAGGAGCTGCTCAAGCAGGATCTGGCTCTGCATGGCCAGGTGCTGCAGCCTCTCCGTCCACTGCTGAACCCCATCCTGAGGCGGGAAGGCCACAGGGTAGACAGGCGGCCCCGTAAGCCTGCCATGAATCTCTTGCACACAACTGAGCAGGTTCCTGTGCAGAGAAACAAACCCACGGGAAAAACATATGGCACCTAAACTGTGTCACCAAGCTGTTTGTAATAGTAAATTTGTTTACTTCTGAATGAAATTCAGGCTTTCCCACATACATAGAAAAAGAGGATTCCCCCAGACAAGTAAAAAGCCTGTTAAAATGCCTTCCAAAGTACATGAACCAGCCCCCAGTGCTTAGATACGCCCTCTGAGTATCAGAAGTATCAGCACTCACTGCTTACCACCTGCCCCTCCCAGCCCTCTCACATCCAGCACAGCTCTGCAGTGACTCAACTGCCAGTGTGTTTGTTTTTCAATCTAGTAAATGTAATATACTTTACTAGATAAGTTCTTATGAGTGGAGAAGAAAATGCTGAAGCTGAAGTGATTATAGTCTATAATACTACCTCTCAGCCAAGAATCCACTCAGCAGATGATGACAGGTTTCTGAACTGTCCTCATCTTTTAAATATCTATTTCCAGTAAGGAGCATCATGGACAGTTCAGCAAATTGCAACTCTGCGGTCCATAAAGCCTAACTAGTCGAAGCCGATTCACATCTGATCTGTGCCAGAGACAGGGACACCCCAATACCAGGAACACAACTGTACCCCTCAGCCCACACGGATGCCCCCATTCCAATAGACCCAGGTGTGGTTCGGCTGTGACAGTTCTGGCATCTTACTTGGCCCTGAACTCATCCCCTAGAGATGCAGAGGCATCACCACCAAAAACAAGGAGCAGAGCGACCTGCTTCTCGGGGCCTCAGACTTCACAGTAGCACTAAGCTGCACACAATGCTCCTGGCTGTGCTGCAAAGGCTGCCAGTCAACCCATACCTGAGGAGGATCCATTGCTCGGTCAGCAAGGTCAGTGAGCGCCGCTGCCGGATAAGCACCTTCATCAAATGTGCCGAAAAACCTTTACACCGCTCCACGTTGCCTGTGCCCATCTCCTGGCAAGGGAAGAGGGAAGAGGAGAGCATGCTGGGGGCTGCCAACACTGCTCCATGCTGCACCCCTGGGGGGCCCAGCTCAGGGAAGCGTGGAGGTGCTGCCCTCTAGAGGCGACATGCGGGCCCCTGTGAGCAGCATTGCTCCGATTATGCTTCCACAGATCACTGACGTTCCCTGAAAAGGAACCAGGTTTACCACCAAAATTGGGTATCTGTGGTCTCTTCTCAACTTACATGGGGGGAAAAGATCTGAGGGGGGCATTCTCAATCTGAAGTTTTTCTTCCATAATTTTTCTTATGCATTTGGTCCTGAGTAATAAGACTTATAAGACACTCTAATAAACACAAAATTACAGATATTTATATTAAGTTTAATGATGTTCTGCAAAAAGCTCAGTCACTGTCACTAATGGGCTGTGATCATGTGACAGGGTCTGAGAATGACAGGAACAGGAATGTCCCTAGGCCCCAACAATCCCAAGGATCCATCATCCTACCTTGGCAGGGGCTGCTAAGGCAGCACTAAGCCTGGCGTGCCGTGCAAGAGAGCGATAGAAATACTTCTGGCACCCATCCCATGAAGAGGAGATTTCTGTAAGCAGCCTGGAGAAGAAATCAACATGATTTACTTAATTAAAACCACTATCTCCACCCAGATCCTGAGGACTCAGGGACTGGTCTATTTAGCCACAACCCAAAGATTTATTTCTGTGAGGACTCATGCAGTCAGGCACTCATCAGTCCTTTATACAAAGGATGTATTTATTACACACTTAGCACTGAAAGTACAGTGGAAATAAATTATGACAATATGGTTTCCTTAACAGAAGTGTTATAACTCTCTTGGCAGTGGAGGCAAGGGTTCATAAACTCTGATGCCAACAGAAGCCATACAGACCATGTACATGGTTAAGGAGAGCCAAGCCCAGAATGATGCGTGGCAATGACAGCTGACCTCAGTGAGGGAGAAGCAACAGGGACTGTTATGACCATTGTGAACCTGAGAGCATGTGTCCTGGAAAAAGAGTGCTATAGCTAACTTCTGACCGCATGGGAAGGCAAGCACACATGGCCAAATTTTCCCAAAAAACTGAAAATCCAGAATGCTTCTATAAAATTTCCACTCCTTACAATGTGCTGAATTCAAATTTAAGGCACTTGACAGGGCCGCTGAGCAAAGAAAAAACAAATGTATATGCTGCAGTCAGCCCATTCCAACAACCTCTGCTATAGTTACTAACAGTTAAAACAGAGTGGGAACTCCATCTCTCTTCAACAGGCTCTCAAATTCAAGAATGTATTGGAACTTAGAAGAGGTTCATGTATATAGAATAGTTAAAAATATAGCCATTCTCTCACACATTTTCACCTGGATTTTTTTTCAAATCAAGTGAATAGACCTCAGGACAAAAATAAAGTTCAAACAAAAAACAACAACAACAAAAAACAAAACAAACAAACCAGGAGAGACGGATACTAGGAGAAGAGAGAAATGGAAAGAAGAAAATCAACAACGACTAACTACTAACATATGCTTTTGACGTTCTAAGTGGCCCCTTGTTTGTCTCACCCCCCTAGAGCCCCAACAGAGCTCGAACCACCCAATGTTTCTCACAGGATGGGAAAGGAAGGGAGGAGAGGAAAAGAAAATTGATGCTTACTGAGTGTTCGCCACCTGCCAGTCCTGAGCCGGGCACTTTTCTAAATTTACCTTTATGGCAACACTAGGACAGGAATACTGCTATCCCCACTTTGGCAAATGAGAACACAGAAGCTTAAATGACTTGCTCCATTTATAATTAAAAACACAAACCTAGAATCAGCTTCCTGAGTGCTGCTGACTATAGACAATGCGCTCCGGAGGTCCAACGGGTGAAGATGAAGCATCTCTTGAGGGTTTTTGGAACGGGCCCAGGAAATACCTTTGCGATATGACAAACCTAGGAAATCAGTAGCATGTGTTTAAATAAACTCAGAAGAGAATGAGTGTGCCAGGCATACCCCCCAATGCCACTGTTGCTCAAAGTCAAGTCCTGGGAACAGCAATGCCCAGAAGCTTGTTAAAAAAGCAGGCTCTAGGGCCCTGCCCCACACCTACTGAAACAGAAGCTGCTTCTGCACTTTAGCAGGCTCCCCAGGTGATTCATACATGAATCAGTTTGAGAAGCATTGCTCTCTACGCAATGTTGGAAGGGCGTGCTACACAACATATGGTGATGAAAACAGAAAACATGGTTTCTGAGCCTTATTACAAAACTGTGAAACTCTGAGAATCACAAACGGTTCATCATAGGATTTCATGTGTGTGACTGGAACTCTTAGAATGGCACTTCAAAAACTTGCCTGCCACCTTATGCATCCCACCATCTCAACTGTTTCTAGAAATTCCCCCCAAATCACCCAAATTATTTTTCTTCCTAAAAGCAGGTGATTAAACTTCACTGTGTTTTCTTTTGCTTTTGCTTTTTAGGGCTGCAGGTGTAGTATATGGGAGTTCCCAAGCTAGGGGTTGAATCAGAGCTACAGATGCTAGCCTACGCCACAGCCACAGCAACACTAGATTCAAGCCTCATCTGTGACCTACACCACAGCTCTCAAAAATGCCAGATTGTTAACCCACTGAGCAAGGCCAGGGATCCAACCGGCATCCTCATGGGTACTAGTTAGGTTCGTTTCTGCTGAGCCACAATGAGAACTCCCATTGTATTTTCAACTGAGACCCTTACCAGTTTTTGCAAGGTGTTTAAAGAGGTCTGCTAAAGCTCGCTGCTTCTGCATGAGAATATGCTTGGCTTCTGACCGCTGCTTCTCCTTCTCTGAGGAGGGTTCCACCTTTAAGCTCTGCAACTCACTCACAGAGGAAATTACTTGACCTGCACAGGTAACATGGGGCAAACACAGAGATTTCAAGGAATTTTCAGTGTACTCAAATCACCCAAGACCAAAGACCTTTAGAAAAACCAAGACCAGGTGTCATTCATCCTTTTATCTAACACAGTCCCTAGCATTTGGCCAATTCTAAATAACTAAACTGATCAAGATGCATGATAAAAATACATCGGGTTTCATATCTCTTGACAATTAACAACCCAAATAAAAGTAGTTTTTGTTTTGTTTTGTTTTTTGGGAGGTGCCCCACAGCATATGGAGTTCCTAGGCCAGGGATCAGATCTGAGCTGCAGTTGCGACCACAGCCATGGCAATGCCAGATCTTTAACCCACTGTGCTGGGCCAGGGATTGAACCTGTCTTTCAGTGCTACAGAAACACTGCCAATCCAAGTGCACCATAGTGGGAACTGGTGTTCTGCCTTTTTTTTTTTGTCTTTTGTCTTTTTGTTGTTGTTGTTGCTATTTCTTGGGCCGATCCCTCGGCATATGGGGGTTCCCAGGCTAGGGGTCGAATCGGAGCTGGAGCCACCGGCCTACACCAGAGCCACAGCAACGTGGGATCCGAGCCGCGTCTGCAACCTACACCACAGCTCACGGCAACGCCAGATCGTTAACCCACTGAGCAAGGGCAGGGACCGAACCCGCAACCTCATGGTTCCTAGTTGGATTCTGCGCCACGACGGGAACTCCGTGTTTTGCCTTTTTAATTCAGTGATTTTATAATCAATCAAGCAAAAATCACTTATTGTGCATGGAATGATATTTTGATTTACACTAGAAATTTTTAAAACTTGAGGAAGATTTCCAATATATACAACTCATACATACAACTCAATATCTGAGCTCCTACATTGTACCTGGTACTTGGTAAACATTCTTTCAACCTGCACAGCTCCAGAAGAACTCATCTGTAGCCACTCAAAGAGGCTCAGAGATGTCTAGTCACCTTCTAAAGGCCATTCAGCTAAAGAGCAGACCTGAAGTCAGGACCCAAACCCTGGCCGAACTGACTCCAAAGCCCAAATTCTTTCCCCAGCACCATGTTACCTTCCTGAACACCCTCGGGCACCTATTACAGGAGGGTGCCACCAACCTGCCACAGGCGGTGTTGCAGACTGTGTAACCTCAAATCCATGTTGAGGTCCTAACCCCAGTACGTCAGAGTGAGATTGATTTTAGAGAGAGGGCCTCTGAAGAGGCAACTGAGGTTAAAATGAGGCCTTAGGGGTAGACCCTAATCCACCTGATTGCCGTCCTTAAAAAAAGAGATCAGAACACATAAAAGGCATCTACAAAAGCCAAGGAGAGAACTTTGGACTTTTTAGCCTCTAAAACTGTGAGAAAATAAATTTCTATCGTTTAATTTTTACAGTTTCTATCATTTACCCAAACTGTGGTACAGTTGACCCCTGAACAATGCAGGTTTGAACTGTGTGGGTCCATATACACACGGGTTTTTTTTTCAATAGTAAATACTGAAATGCTACTCAAGCCTGCGTTGGGTGAATCTTTGAATGTGGAACCAAGGATACAGAGGGCCAATAGCCCCCACACTGTTCAAATGTCAACTGTACTTTGTAAGACAGCCCTAGCAAACAAGTACAGGCAGCCTAGTCCTCCAGGTAAGAGCCAGCACACCACACACACTGCACTCCCAGTGCAGGAGTTGGAGAACCCTTTGCATCTTACAGAGTGTGTCCTTTCCAGGAGACACATATGGGATCTCTATTCCACTAACTCTCAACATTAGGCTCAGGCAGACAGGGCATCTGGAACAATGGCTATTAAGCTATTCTAACAATATTTGGGAAAAAAAAAAAAAAAAGATCTCCCTGAAATCAGACCGCAGCCTCCCTGAAGGACAGCTTCAGTCTGACGCCACACTCACTGGGACTGGGGGTGGGTTGAGGTGGGGGAAGTGGTAAAAGGCTGCCATGGGCCAGAATAATCTATTAAATTCTGGGTTCCCCTTCCCAGCCATTGCTGTCAGACTACAGAGCAAGGACAGCTGGGGAGATGGGACTGCGCCTCTCTGAAGTGAGGGGAAATAAAAGAGGACTGTGAATGAATCTTCCTTCAACTCAAGGGAGACAGCACTGAGAGGTGGGGCGGCTTCAAGACTCTAGGAAACCCACCTCTGTGCCTCTTTCCTGTTGCCCCCAACCAGTGAGAGCTGATGTGGACAAGGCTATCGTAGAAAATAGCTCAACACCGCACTAGTCTGCAGAAGAGGACGAGGGCAAGAGGAAAACCACAATGACTGAGGGGTCTCAGGCTGGTTTTTAACCCACTTAACACTACTTGAGATGTCCAAGAGGACCCAGGTATCCCCCACCCACCCTCCCTGCCCTCCCCGCGTGCGGCACCCACCGGTGAACTGGTCAAGGCCCTCCACGAGGTGGGGCAGGCGGCTCCCCTCCATGAGCTCCAGGCACACCTTCCTCATGCGTTTCACCAGCTTCGGCAAGCGACGCAGAAGCTCCCCCTCGGAGGGGAGAGGGGCGCCCTGACCTTGTTCTAGAACCACGGCCTAGAGACAGAGCAGAAGCCAGTGTTGAGGCAAGAACATAATAACAGCACAGACGCAGGGTGCTAGGCTGAAATGCTGCCCTCACCCCCACCCCTGCCTCTGATGCACACCTGACTCAGCAAACAGGAAACCCTCCTCTCCCCGCCTCTGAAGTCTCACAAGAACAAAGGTGACCTCACCAGAACTAAAACAGCACATGCCGGGCATTTAGAAGGGGAGAAGCCCCAGGCCCGCATCGCCTGCTATGCTCGGCACCAGGGAAATGGAAATGTGCTTCCGCCACGTCCAGGGCACAGACAGTGTCACTGCTACGCCGCCATTTCCCAGACACACCAACGAGGCCATACTCCTCTGCCAAATCCTACTTCTACTACCAACTCTCCCCACCTTCCAACTCCTGGGTAGCAGTTCAAATGCCAGGAATCCACATACTACAGGAAGGGATACTAGGCAGAGGGGAGAGCTGTTGTCCACCAGGACCACACTTTCATTCCTACTTTTTCCTGCGGAATCCCAAATCCCTGTGTTGTCTGTCATCAACAGCAAATCAAAAACTCTGATCAGCACCACAGAAGCAGTGAGCTGATGAGTACAATCAAAAGAAAATAAATTTGGCAGCCATATCACACATGTCATGGCTGTATGCTCCATTTCTATCATGCTTTCCAAACTATCAAAATACTTAAAATAGGGAGTTCCCGTCGTGGCGCAGTGGTTAACGAATCCAACTAGGAACGATGAGGTTGCGGGTTCAGTCCCTGCCCTTGCTCAGTGGGTTAAGGGTCTGGCGTTGCTGTGAGCTGTGGTGTAGGTCGCAGACGCAGCTCAGATCCTGCGCTGCTGTGGCTCTGGTGTAGGCCGGTGGCTACAGCTCCGATTAGACCCCTAGCCTGGGAACCTCCATATGCCGCAGGAGCAGCCCAAGAAATAGCAAAAAGACAAAAAAAAAAAAATACTTAAAATAGCTTAAGAAACACCACTGCTGCCTCTACAGACCCTGGATGGGAAAGAAATACGATACAAAGTCAGAGCTGGGCACTCTTGGGAGTGCTCCCTGCACCTGATGAGGCAAGGATGCCCATCCTGCAACAGACCTGTTCACCCAAGGTCTTGGTTACTGTTCAAATTTGCAGGAATTTCACAAGCCAGCTCTTAACTCTTGGTGCTTGAAACTGGCCATGGTGGCAAGTATATACATAGTCAGTCACTAGCAACCCCTGCAAATAGCACATCACTGCACACGTCCACTCCCTGAAAGCAGCTTCACCACGTGGGAGCCTAAGGCAGCGGCAACGCCCTATGCCTAAACTCACGCTTCACCTCTTTCCTCACACACAGAGGAAATACAGGTAAGCACAACAGTCATCTCCCCAGGCTAGCACTACACTTCCAGCATATTCCAGGACTAACACTTTCTGCCATATTCTGCAGCAAGGGCAAGCAGACAAATACCAACTCAACCACTAGTCCCCAGAGCAGGACTTCAAAAGCATTTCCTCACCTAATTCTAAGGACACTCCTCCCACACAAAGCATAGGCTCCCTGATTAGCTCAGAAATAAGCAAACACTGTCCCACCAGCTAATACCTGGGCAGCTGCTGGCCGGGCTAACAGGGTCTCCCTTAGTGCCCTGTTCAGACTCTGAATGGGGGTCTCACTCTCAGCTGCATCTGTTGGCCTTGGCAAAAAGTCCAGCTGTTCCTCCTTGTCACTCTCCACCAGGGATGACCGGCAGGGTTCACTCAGGACAGCTTCAAATTTCTTCATGAATTTAAAGAGGGTCCTGCCCCAGGTAATGATGGAGATGAGCAGAAAAAAATTTGGATGGAAAGTGAGCAAATATGTAAATGACACCTTAACACATATATAGATAACTTAATAACCTATACCTCTAGTATACAATGAGCTCCTTAGAAATTCATAATTTTTATTTAAGGAAAAAGCATGACAGGTATTGTTTTCTCCCTTTTCTAGAAGGAAAAACAAGCCAGGAATGGTGGGATCACTCTGCTCAAGGTCAAAGGCGAGCAGTGCAGAGAACTTGACCTTCCACAGCGCACAGCCTGTTCTGCATCTGGCACATCAATTCTTCCTACGGAGAAACTCTGCTTTGGGTGGAAGGTGGCAGTGCTGGAAAGCCAGCAAAACAGTCTAGTGTTTTTTAGTGAGTCCAAGGCAGTGCAAATCAGGCCTTTTAACAACCTAGTCATGCTGTCCATCATTCAGTATTTCTCAGTTTTGGTCATTCCCAGGTTTAAAAGATGAATTACCTGTGTGTCTTTTCCACAGATTGTTTAATAGACCAGAAGCTGACATCATTCCACTTGGATATCTTAACAAATTCCTGTAAGATAAAGGAAGCTCAAGGAATGGCTTTACAAGGCTGGTGTCATTCTGTTTTAGATCATCTGTTTGCCAAAGACCAGAGCCCTCTCCATCCCAAACACAGGACTGTAAGTGAACAAGTAAAACAAGTCTAATAGAGCAACCACATGCTGGTCTCGAAGCAGTGCCAAAAAAAAGTTTAGCTGCAAACAGTGGGTCACTACGTGCTCCAGCTTAAACCGGGGCTGGCTCCACAACGAGTGTGAGTATTAAAAAGATGATCCCCACTGCCACTCTAGCACCTCACAGACCGACACTAGATGGCGCTCCTCTGAGGTGGAAGATCAGCCTGGGCAAGACCAGGGGAGCAGCCCTGACCCACTCTCTTAGGGGCCTCTGGTGGGGGCCACTCCACAGAAGCCTCACACACGAGGCAGGTCAGCAATGGAGATGATGCCACAAAATGCAAAACCTGCCATCCTACCTGGCAGTTGCGATGCTCTCCTCCATTGCCCAGAGCCCCCTGCCTCATTGTGAAATAGACTAAAGAACACAACTGAGGAAGAACTTGCTGATTTTCTTCTCCCAAGAGTGACTATGACAGGTATTCATCTTACCTTAAGCTCTTTTTCCAGGGGGGAACGAAGTTCCACAATTTTGGCCTGCACCCGGTCAAAGAATTGTTTGTAATAATGGTACAAATTCCACAGAACACTGCAAAGTGAATCTGGAAGAAACAAAAAGGAAACAAAAATACCACAGTTGCTGCATGTGCTACGGGCTTCAGCTATCAGTGATGATCCTTCCTCATTACTCTCTAGGCCAGGAGATTACAGCCAGCATAGCACATGCAGTTTATTTACCGGCTCACCAGGGAGCCAGGGTTAGCAGTTCCCAGAGATGCAGGCTGTCAACGCTACCCTATTTTTTTCATTTCAGTTTGTAGTGGATTTTGTGGTTGCACTTTTGTTCTTAAAGATGGTATACTCAGATGTTCCCCCAAACTCACAATTTCAATCCCTTCCTCAAACTCGTATTGTAAAATCAGCAGCAACAGAGTCTGTTTTAAAAGACGGCACATTTAAGAGGCTCGCCCTGACTGTTCATCTATATTCATTTACAGCGACAGTTTTATCTAAACTGCTGTGGTCAGGGACAGTAATTGACAATAGTTTTATGTACAGTTAGCTGATAACGTGGCAGAGTTCTCCCAAGATCAAAGAACCCAGTAATGGCCTGGATCAAGCAGGAGCTTAACAGGCATGTACACTGTCTAGACAGAGAGATGTGCCGCCCCAACAGGCCAGCTCCCCAGTCTGCATCTGGTGATTTACCTCTGCCACGGTTCACCAGTCAGGGCTTCACTTAAAACCAGTCCGTACTTGACTGTAATGTTTTTCTTCCTGTCTTCCTTAATCACATTCAAGTGGCGAACAACCAAAAGTATCTTGTTTAAAACCTGGTATGCAACAAGACACCTGTCTCATGTGGAAAATTCAAAGCCTAAATAATAACCATTTGAACACTGTAGGGTAAAATTAAAGAAAAAAAAATGTGTACCTATATATATGTATATACATATATATCCCCTTACCTTTTCCTTCAACTTGCGGCATCAGCAAGACATGACAATGGAAAACCAGTAACATCTGAAGTCGTATGTGAAATTCTCCCAGTGAGGATCCTTCAATAAATGCTTGTAATGTGCTGACCAGCAACATCAGGGTCATCTGTTTGTCATCTTTGGAGATTCAAAGAGGAAAATATACATGTGCCTAATACCATCACTCCCTGTCATAACACTGCACGCAGTCAACTAAGGAATCCCTAAGGGATGGCCGTTAAGTAGAGACACCAGTTAAAATGAAGCTTTGGGGCAAGAACCACAGCTAAATTCCAAACTGGCTTAACAACTATAGCCACGCTCAGGGTATATGTGAAATACACTCACAGCAAGTTAGGAAACTGAATTATGAGGCACTTGATCTGAATATGAGATGAAACTCTTAAATCAGGCATGTTAACTACAACCTCCCCAGGAGATAAGTTTTTTCTTTGCCTTGCCTCATGGGAAAAGAGAATAAGGAAACCTTCTCTTATGACTAGCTCTCTCAACTCTGAACAAGTCACTTAAACCTCTGACTTTCATTATTACTCTCAGCAAGAAAAGAACCACACAGCTTTCTCGGCTGAGTCCTCAAGAATTCCACGCAAATGATGCAACTTATGTGAAAGCAGTGGGGAGAGACATGGGAACAGGTAAACTCCAGACCCTGCAGCATTTCGAGCTCAGCCTGGACCCTCTCAATAAGCAGGGAGTTTACAGATAGGTGTTACCTTCCTGCTCTTCTGTTTGTTCCTGCATGTGCTTCTCAAGCATCTGATAGATGGAGAACCAGTGCTTGGTGGATTTCTCAGTGTGGCGCTTCATGGTATTGTCCAAACTCATGGACCAGCAGCTGAAACGGGGGAGAAGAGGCTGAGGGGGCAATTAAGGGAACCCACTGAAATATCTCAAATCACAGAAGCAGGAGATAAGTGTTCACTCTTCTCTCCTTCAAAATGGAGAAAGAGAAGCTGCCAGGGTGCTGCCTCAGGGATGTATGCTGTTATCTGGCCTCAGGTCATTTTAACGCCTCTGTGATTAATGACTGGAAAGCACATTCTCTAGCTGACCTACTACACAAACCATCCAAAGACGATGTCCCTACCGTATAAGTTGGGGACAGGAGGGAAGTCACTCACTTCAGTTCCAGTTTACGCCAACGGATGATCATCTGACTGACCAAGTCAAGATGCTTCCGCAGAGAGAGAGCTCGACTTGCATTCTCCTCCCAATCCTGAAGAAACAAAGAAAAAAATTACCATGGCCATTCATCAGTCTCCTGATCACCTCCTCCCTTAGGAACATCCTGGACTTGACTCGAGTGAAGACCACTGGGACCTTAAACATCTTTTACACAGATCTACAGTAACGCATTTACATTCCACTTATCCAGCTTCAAGTTCTTCCTGGTCACTTGACAACTGCCAGCAGAGCTGAGCTGAGAGGGAGGCAAAAAACACAGGATTTGGAGACCCAAGTCTGAATCCCTGCTGTTAGTTACATGACCCCTCTGAAGTTCAGGGCCCCAACCTGAAATTCAGGGAAGGCCCAGACACTCCAGAGGCTGACAGGCTGATGGGTGATGACTGCAGGCAACTAGCTGGTCTGAAGGCCAACCTGGAAGTCCTGCCAGCGAGCCCTCAGGACTGGTGGACACTGCCCCCCTGTGAGAACAGTGGAGGCAGGTTCCCCTGGTGCCCCATGGAGACAATGGCTTCACTTGTAATAATCTGACCTTATGCCAGAAAAACTAAGGAGGCACACCATTTTCCAACTCAAACTATAACATCCTATCCCTCTAATAATAAAGGTGTCACAAGAGAATCTCTTTTCAGTTGATTACAAACTAATATGAGGACTAGAGAGAGAATTATCTCACCTGTGCCTTTGCCAGAAGGATCTCTAAGCCATTCAGGAACTTTGAGATGGGGCTGGAAAGTGGGAAACTACGAATTCTGTCCATTACAACCAGCAGCTGCAAGGGAAAAAGATGTGGGCAACCTTGTGGGGCAACCAACCACCAAAAAGTTAGAGGTAATGAAGAGAGGCCTGATTGGGAGTCTCATGCAAAGGCCCTGCTTCGCAAACACTTATGGAAGCTGTGGATGGAAACTTCCAAGGCTGCAGACCCTGCCAGAGATAAACACTTTATCTGTTGCATTACTCTGGAAATAAGATCGAGTCTAATAAAATAATTACTTGTTTACTCTCTGTTATCAAGAGTTATTTCAGGAGTTCCCGTCGTGGCGCAGTGGTTAATGAATCCGACTAGGAACCATGAGGTTGCAGGTTCGATCCCTGGCCTTGCTCAGTGTGTTAAGGATCCGGCGTTGCCATGAGCTGTGGTATAGGTTGCAGACTCGGCTCGGATCCCGCGTTGCTGTGGCTCTGGCGTAGGCTGATGGCTCCGACTGGACCCCTAACCTGGGAACCTCCATATGCCATGGAAGTGGCCCTAGAAAAAGGCAAAAAGACAAAAAAAAAAAGAGTTATTTCAGAATTAGCTGAAGATCACGGAGCAGCATCAGAGTTAATTTGCCAATCCAGAAAAATCCAGGTCCTTGCTAGTATAAGGATGAGCCTGGACAAAGGCAGCAACACAGCAGCATTTCAATACAGCAACAGCAAACCCTGGACAACAGATAAAATCAGCAGAATCTCAAAACATCATCCACACAACAGCAATACAAACTGGCACAACCATCCTAGTGCCTAGTGACTAGCGCCTCCCTCCACAGTGAGGTTCTGTAAAGCTCTGTATGCATGTTCCATTGGGCAAGGTAATGCCCTGAGGACAGTGAAAGGCTGCCTCCTCAATTCTGCCCTACCTGCTCCAGCGCCGGGTGTTCTGGCCAGTCCTGCAGCAGCCGGGTGACAGCCTCTGAGAAGCCTTGAAGCACAGGTTGGCAATGCCGAGCTTCTGGGACATTGGGGTGCTGGTAGAAGTCATAGGGCCCATCGGGTCTCACTATCAGGTCTGAGGTCGCCTCCCCAAAGAGTGTGTTATAGGACAGGGTGCAGGCTAAAAGTTGGCTGCCGAGGAGTTGGTCATTCAGCTCGACTCCTGTCAAGTTAACAAGATCACAGTAAGGTCAGTATCAGGTTACAAAGAGATCAGTCAGCAACAAGCTGACAATGAACAACAGGGACTAATGAAGCAAGACACAACACCATTCACCCCTGAATCAACACAAACTGTGACCCCCACAACACAGTGGTCACCAAAATCTGCCAACTTTCTGGGATATACACAGGAACTCAGAAACTGCCTACATGTAAATCAAGAGGGTGCAAAGTTAGGTCCGATGGATTCAAATTCCCACTTTTTGTTGCTCTTCTTAGTAGGCAGTGACATTTAAAAAGCTTCCTTCCTACTTGCACAGAACAACTCATGAGGTCATGTAGGAAACCACATCAAGTCATATATCCTATGAGGTTAATTTCTGGGTTCCCACGCTGCTCCCAGGAAAATATCACCTTCTTGTTTTTTTCCTCTAGCAGCTTCAGAGCTTTTCTAATGACTTCAGCTTTAGCACTGAAGCTGTTAGAGGGAAACTGGAAATAATGCAAAGAAATGAGACCATTTAAACTAAGCCTATATCCTTATTTTCTTAATCCCTTTATAATACAGTATTCAAAGGATGAAAATCCATATTTATTGCAGAATTTTAATTTTTTGGAATTAGTCCTTGAAAAGCTGGAGAAATTCCATCAATAAGGAATTTCACCAAAAAAGGGAGATAATAGTTTTAATTGTTCCAGAGATAGTAATTACATCTATTTGTTTTGATTTCCCAAGAGCATAACAAAAGCAAACTTTCATACCCATCAGGGGGTAGAAGTGTGTCACAAGAGATGCCCCCGTCTGGTAGCAGGACAGAAACAGGCTGAGGTAGTGCTTTGTCCCGTGTGGCGGTGGAGTCTGCTGGTACCAGAGGGACCGGGCAAAGCTGAGGCACAGCTGCTGGTGTATGAGCATCACCGCCTGCATTGAGCTCTGGGACAGGAGGGCCGGATCTGTAGGGGCCTCCTTGTCTTGCCCATCTGAAGGTTCCCTCTTCTCCTCTAGTGTTGGTTCTACCAAAATATCTGCAAAATCCTGTAAAGAGCATTAGAGCAACCGAAATTTCAAAATTCAAAATTCAATGGTTCTAATCACATTAAAGAGAGGGGGAAAGATGGCGTGTGAATGAACAAGAAAATGAAGTAGCAAATTACGTACATTTAGATAGATTATAAAACCATTCAAAGGGATGTAACAGTGTTGAAGATTGGTTACAGAGCATATCCTAAGTAAGTGTTCCCATCCCAAGGAAAAAAAGACTTTTTCTTTGACATTGTATTTATGACATGATGGATGGTAGTGGAATGTATTGTGGTCATCACCTCATGATGCACCTAAGACAGATCATTATTGTGTACATAAACTTATACAGTGCTGTATATATAAGCACTGTATAAATTACATATCAATAAAACCAGAAGAGGGGGAAAAAAAGGGAAGATGTGTGGTACCAAAGGAATTTGTTCCCAACAGACTGCCACCACCACTCAACCTTTTCATGCAGCGGAAACTGCTTCCTGAACTCCCGTTCTTCCTCCTCCTCCTCACTCAGGGCTGTAGTGGAGTTCCTGTTCTTGTATCTGTACAGGCTGCTTTCCTGCTCAGCCTTCTCTTGAGCTATGCGTTCCTGTTCATCCCACTCATTGATGATTTCCTGAAAAATCACACATTCGGAAGGAAGTTTATTTACCTTTGCTGAAGCATTTACAGTGAACAACTTGCCATCTCTTGATTTCTCATGAGAATAAAAGTACCCTGGTTCAAAAACAAGTAAATGTCAATATCCAAGAAACTAAATTCCATGTAACAGACAGCAAAGGGGCTTTGTGTTCAAACTGTATCTGCAGTAACCTGAGTTTCCTAAATCTCCCTTTGCTGTGATGTTACTATTTACAAGTACAAACACTGGCTGTAGGAGAAAAGAGTGCTCCGCTTTAAGGCTCAGGTTCGGCAATGTGAGGGTGTGATACAAACTGAACCTGGGGTTCAGAAAAGGGAAACCTGGGCTGGGGGCTGTGGGGCCAAGGGGAACCAATCAGGCAAAACTGGGTGATGCCTTACCAGACATTCCTTAAATTCCCTACTAATCTCTAAAGTCTTCCAACTGGCAAAAGCTATAAAGAAACTACCCACTATTCACATGAGGTCAGACGCATTCAGGGTGGTATGGCCATAGACCCACCTGCTATTCAGAAATGAAGAAAAAGCACATACCATTCAGGAAGATAATCTGTAGTAAAAGCCCTAAGCAAGCAGTTAACCTATGTCTCAGAAATTCTGTTTTCTAGAATTTTTACCCAAAGATTCAGCTTTAAGACTCTTCCAAGATCAGACAAAATCGGGCGCATTCAGGGTGGTATGGCCATAGAAGCAGTTTTAAGACTCTTAATGGCATCGGTTTCTGGTGGTTTTTTATCCCCCTCCGAAATAGCAGGAAATTTTTACATACAAATACAAATATGTAGTGATAGGAACTGACCTGTGGGAAAGGACTTACTCACACATACAATAGAAAAGCAGACAGCCACTAAATAAGATACAGGGGGAGAGTACCATAATCACAGGGGACATAAACTCTGGATTTTTAGCTACTGGATTTCTAAAGGTGAGTTATAGAACAGAGTGGACTTCCTTAGTGGTTTGCAGGGCTCTAGTGATGTGAGGACATGTCTTGGAAACCATAGAGGGGACAGCATTGTCCTTTTATCTGTTAATTACTGGATCACTATGCTAAGATTTATATCTTTAAAAGGGTTCTACCCACTTCCGCCGCCCCAAAAAAGTAAACCACTGGGGCAAATGGTTTTAAAAAATTTAGAGTCTCACAAACATACACTGACAGATACACACACACATATAAGCAAGCCTAGAGTGGAACACACCAATATTTTAACAGTTTACACAGCTTTAAGTGGTAGAATTTAATAATTTTCCTTATTCTTTTAATTGTCTACAACGAAAACAAATTGCTTTTGTTGGTAAGGGATAACAGAAATTATTTCCTTGTGTGTGTGTGTGTTTGCATGTCTTTTAGCGATGTACCTGCAGCATATGGAGGTTCCAAGGCTAGGGGTCGAATTGGAGTCGTAGCTGCCGGCCTATACCACAGCAACAGCAATGCGGGATCCAAGCCATGTCTACGACCTACACCACAGCTCACAGCAACCCCAGATCCTTAACCGACTGAGTGAGGCCAGGGATCAGACCCGCATCCTCATGGATACTAGTCGGCTTTGTTAACCGTTGAGCCCTGACGAGAACTCCCCTGTTTTCTTAAATGTGAATAAAAGCTGATAAAGTTACAGCCAAAACTTACCATAAACAAAGTCAAAAAACAACCAACAAGGATAAAATATTTGCAGTGTATTACAAATAAAGGGCTACCCTGGGCCCAGGAGCTTTGATGTGCTGCAGGTGCAACCATAAAAATTAATTCGTTAAAAAATAAAAAACTAACTCCACTAGTAATTTTTTTAATCTCTTGAAAATTGAGGGTCAGGAGTTCTCTGGTTGCTCAGTGGGTTAAGGAGCTGGCATTGTCACTGCTGTGGCACAGGTTGTTGCTATACATGGGTATATACCTGGTCTGAGAATTTCCATATGTTGTAGACATGGCCAAAAAAAAATTTATTTGAAAATTTTTTCAAAAATTGAGGGAAAAAGGTCCCTAAGCCTTATGGTTAAATGGGAAAAAGAAAGGAAAAGACGCTAGATTCCCATGCTCTCTCAACTACACCAGGCAGTGGTGTCTTAGAGGCGCCCTGCCTATGCCCAGTTCCCTTTAGGAGGCGGGCTTACCTGACACACGTGTCTGAAGAGCTGCAGGGCCCGCTGGTCCAGCTCCCCCTTGCACAGCACATGGGACCGCAGGTACAGGAGGGCGTTGAGCAGGAGCTGCTCTCGGGTAGGGCAGAGCCCCTGGCCCTTGCCTTCCAGCTCCTTCCCTCCCAAGCGCTTGGAGATCAACTTCCCAAGGCCACGGAGTACCTCCTCTGACTTCACAGAACACAAAGCATCGGCGTGAGCATAGTAGGTGGGAAAAGTGGGGTCCACTGATGGGAAAGCTAACAGGGATGTGGCCAAGGTACCCAGCCTGTCAGTGCAGACCACGCTGCCATGGAGCGAGGCATGGACCTCGCAGGCCACTAGCCGCATGCCATGCTGCAGCTGCAGGATGGATGCCTGCAACGGGGCCACAGAGTCTGGGTACAGGGCGTATTCCTCAGCCAGCCGCTTTCTGAACTGGTGGTGTGACTGCTGCCAAGAGGCCTCCTCCTTCAGAAGGTTCTGGGCCACCTGGGCAGCACGAGGTCCATCCATGCAGAGGGCCTGCAGGAGCCGCGTGAGCAGGTCCTGAATGGCAGGAGCCTTGGCGATGCTGTTGACATAGTGGTGGATCTCCTGTACCAGGGACTCATACGCGGGCAGCTGGGGCCTGAAGGCCTGCTTCTTAGACAGGCTGCAGATTAAATTCTCCAGCTGATCAATTCTCTGGCGAAGCAATCTAAAGGCAAATTTTGACACGAAATGCAAATTCTGCCAGAGGAGAGGCAGTAAATCTAGACTGAGCCCTCAGGAAAAGAGAAGGAAGACAATTCAGCTACTGAAGCATAAAAGATGATATACTGACCAAAAAAAATGAAACTAGACCTTGATGATGAAAATGGGTAATAAATACACAGCATTTACCATGTGGGATACCTGTTGTTGAGCACTTTACATGTACATCTCGTTGAAGTTGGCACTACTATCCTCCTTTTCTAGATTTGGCACTGAGGTTCTTTAAATGGCCTATCCAAGGTCTAAAGCCAAAGGGCAGGGACAAGGCTAGAACTCAGAATCCACTACACTAAGCAGTATTTCCTAAGATCACAGACGCCCCCACAGCGCACATCTTTACACCCAACTCCTTCCATGATGACAGTAAGCTCTGGTCTCAACCCTCCTGGCCCCATGCGAGTTCTCCTGTTCGTTTCACAGAGTATACATTTTTCCTGATTATAACCAGGGCTTTGAGAGCTATCTGCTTATGAAGTTCAGAGATGTAGATCATTATCTGTGCTTAACACAGTAATTATACTGAGAAGATCAACCCCAAGATGTCTTTTTGTTAAGAAGATTCAAGCCAATGACGGCCAACTCAAATATTCACTCTATTATGTTACCTGACGTGAGGATGAGCGTGACTGAGAAGGACTTCATCCTCCAGGTCTCTTCCGGTCTGCAGCTGGCATGAGAGGTTCCGGGTCTTCCACTCACACTGCAGCTGGTGTAGCTAATGGAAGGGGAGACACTGGTCTGCTGGGCCCAGCTAGGAGGAACAGGCCCGAGGGATAGGGTCCCACGGGAAAGATAATGACCCAAAGCGGGGGGTGGGGGGAGTTGAGTAGAGATTCTGCTCCATCTACCTGGACCACTCACCTCAGGGCTGTCAGGTGTGAAACAACTGTCTCATTTATGCCAATGACCTTCTAAGTCTCTGCTGTAACAGCCTGACCTTCATCTCAACTAATGTAATTTTCCTTCTTCAAAATACAGAACTAGTGTATCACTATCTTAATGTATTCAGCTCCTGAGTTTGCTTAGAAATTCAAATAGCAAGAGGTACACCGCATTATCTGAATCTACTTGTTCCTTGAGTCTTGGATAACACACATCTAAAGCTCAAAACCTAACACTATACCCTGTCTAATGAAGTTACCCAAATCCAAATATCTGAAACTTAGTTTGGGTAGAGGGATCTGGACAGTTCCCTCTATGTTATCCTGTTGTGCCTGCTGCCAGAGTTGCTTGGCAGATATGTCAGAGGGCCTGCACCTACTCAGAGGAACTCTCAAAGAATCGCAGTCTTCAGAACACACTCCTGGAAGTTGCAGGACAGCTTATGCAAAATCAGCCCTCGGTGCTCTGAGCACCTGAAGGCAAGTGAAAGTAGTCAAATACTGAACCCAAGCCCTTGCCTCCATACCTCCTCCTTGGCGTACTTGAGCTTGTATTCCCTCTTCACGGCGGGGTCGAAGCGTGCCTGGGGAAGCCAGGTCTGGATCTGGAGCAGGCCCAGGCTCACCCACAGGCTCCCACGGCGGGCAGGCTCGGGCACGTCCCGCTTACCCTCCCCCTCCCCAAACAAGTGGTGCAGGGAGGTGAGCAAGAGGCACAGCAGCTCCTGGGGTAGCACCTCCTGGCCGGCCATGTCCCCAAGAGTCTGGCCCACGTGCTGGAAGGCCTGGCTGTCCCCAAGCAACAGCTGCTCGCACTTTTGCATGTACTCCTGCCGCTGGGGCTCAGGGAGCAGCTCCGCCAGGCCGGCCAGGTGCCTGCACAACACCAGCCCCTGGAGCTGGGCATCTGTGCGTCTGTGGGGACAGGAAAGCACATAAGGGTCTGCACCACAGCGACCACCATTCCTTTCCCGCACTATCATTCTTTCAGAAAATGACAAGATGGACTGTACTGCCCATACCTGGACGTGAATTTCTATTCTCATGTAATCTGACATGGTTTTCTAAGCACCACCCTCTTGATCACAATACATTTACAGCTGACAGAGGGGCCGGCCAGCTAAGGAATTTCTGTCATGGGCTGAAAACCTGTGCATCCAGCCAGAAAACACCTTTCCTCCACCCACCAGCACCAGCCACCACAGAAGCAAGCACTGACTGAGGCACCCACCACACGCTCTAGAGAAAAGACAGGAGCTGTACGGTCTTCACAGGGTGGGGAGGGAGTACCTGAACTCTGCTACTGAAGGGACAGCCATGTTGGTCCAAAGCACCAAGCTGATGTCTTGGAGCTGCTGGGCTCTCTCATCCCACTCCCCCAGGGTGACGTGCGAGGACGACAGGACAGGGAGGCCGCTAACATCCCAGGGACTTGCTCTACAGCTGCTGGTCAGGACTTCAAAGCAGCACTTGGAGAACACAGCTCTGCTGAGACTGGCAGGACCCTGACAGACGGAGAGGAGTCAGAGTACTTTTTAGAAGTTAATGAAAAGGGTTTCAACAAGCAGCACCAGGACCTTAAGGGGACAAAGAGAAATTTTTAAAAAGGAGATTCGGGCTGCTAGGAACAGGTAAACATCAGCCTGAGACAGAAGCAGAAAGGCAGGATTCGGGGAGTTCCCATCGTGGCGCAGTGGTTAACGAACCTGACTAGGAACCATGAGGTTGCGGTGTTCGATCCCTGCCCTTGCTCAGTGGGTTAAAGATCCGGTGTTGCCATGAGCTGTGGTGTAGGTTGCAGACACGGCTCGGATCCAGTGTTGCTGTGGCTCTGGCGTAGGCTGGTGGCTATAGCTCCGATTCGACCCCTAGCCTGGGAACTTCCATGTGCCACGAGAGCGGCCCAAGAAAATGGCAAAAAGACAAAAAAAAAAAAAAGAAAGGAAGGATTCGGTCAGGTGCAGTGGGCCTCTGAAGGATCCCATTCTCTAGGAACGAGAAGCAGAGGGTGCTTCACTCATGTGGTAGAAAACCCCTCAAACCTGGGCATCAGGGTAGCAGAGCTGGGGGCGCACCACAGGAAGGTAAGACTTGGAGGCAGGGAAAAGCGTTGAAAGATAAATCTAAGAGCCAGGGACAAGCCTATACTCCTCAGACTGTTAATGTGTGGCACAGGAACAGCTGTCCATGACAAACGGTTAGGGGGTCAAATATATATAACAGCAAACACTAACTCTATGCAACTCTTGTTGATGTATATGGTTTAAGATTACAGGATCTGAGAGATGTTTACGCTAAATAAATCAATTTTGATACAGCAATAAAACAGAACTGAACACAAAAAATAAACCCAAGAACATTTGTAGGAATAGGTATTATGACAGAGGTAGTATTTCAAATGAGATGAGATGAAATGAGATGAAATGAAATGAAAGGATGAACTACTCAAAATGGTTAGTACTGTTTTTGGATACACCTGTTTCTTTAAAATAAAAAATTTGCACTCCCACCTCACAAAACAAGATATCCAGACTAAATTAGTATAAACATGAGAAAAAAACAAAAAATATAAGCAAGTGGTTTTTACCTCTACGGGTAGTAAAGGAAGACTTATTTAACAAGCATGATAACAAAGCAAGAAAGTAGAAAGGGATGGGTATATTTGAAAGGAAAACACTATAAAACTTGTGTGATATAAGAAAAACCATTTCCAAATTTGAGAGACCACAGAACACTTGAAATATACTCCCAATCAGGAGATCCCATTATGGCTCAGAAGTAACAAACCTGACTAGTTTCCACAAAGACAAAGGTTCAATCCCTGGCCTCACTCAGGGGGTTAAAGGATCTGGTGTTGCCGTGAGCTGTGGTGTAGGTCACAGACGAGGCTCGGATCCCATGTTGCTGTGGCTGTGGCTGTGGTGTACGCTGGCAACCTACAACCTTTAACCCATAGACCAAGAACTTCCATATGCTGTGGGTGCAGTCCTAAAAAAAACAAGAGAAAGTAAAGTTCCAATTATATGTTAGGTAAAGGTTTACTATTCATGATATATAAAGAGATCTTCAATAATAAAATGATAATTAACTATCCATTTTAAAAAGATGAGCAATAAATATGACTGGAAAACTCAGAGAAAGAAGTAAAAAATGATCAATATACATATATGTAAAGATGTTCAATCTCAATAATAATCAAGGAAATCCAAATTAAGATGAGATTTTAAAAAACTGTATGACTGGGAGTTCCTGTCGTGGCGCAGTGGTTAACAAATCCGACTAGGAACCATGAGGTTGTGGGTTCGATCCCTGACCTTGCTCAGTGGGTTAAGGATCCGGCATTGCCGTGAGCTGTGGTATAGGTTGCAGACACAGCTCAGATCCTGCGTTGCTATGGCTGTGGCATAGGCCAGCAGCTACAGCTCCGATTAGATGGGAACCTCCATATGCTGCAAGTGCGGCCCTAGAAAAGGCAAAAACAAAACAAAACAAAACAAAACAAAACAAAACTGTATGACTGGCAATAAAACATTAGTAACACCTAGTGTTGTAAAGACAGGGAAACACAGGATTTATGATAAGTGAAATATGCTCCAGCCCAAGCCTTCCATGGCCATCCCCATGTCACCATCTCCTAGAAGGTTTACAAAGGGAAGAAACACAAAAACCTACTTTCCTAGACATTCTGGTAATATTTATAAATATCTTTAAACATGCAGACACTTTGGCCATGGGTTAAATTCCAATTCCTGTCACACATCCACAGAAAGGCTTATACAAGGGTAGTTGATACAAGTATGCTTATTAAAGGGAGGAGGAGAAGGCAAGAAACCTTGATGCTTATCAACCATACAGCGATTAAATGCATTCTAGGATATTAGTACAATGAAATACCTTAAAAAGAATAAGCTAGAATGAGGGCTCCAAATTTCCATGACATATTATGTCAACAAAGAAAGTGGCCTTTTGTTCACATACATATTAAACATAAAAAAAATATGTTAACAGAAGGACGCACAGCAGAGTGGCTATTTCTAGTGAACTCTACATCATGTATATGTATATAAATACACATATATCATAATATATTGTGTGTACACATGCATATACACACATGTGCATATGTTTCCATACTGTTTAAAACTTATAATTAGAAAAAAATGATTCAATGAGAAAAGAAATTAAAGACTTTCTGTTTTTACATTAATTTAGGATTTTCCAAACCATTTAAGATGGAATATCTTTTCTGAAGATACACTTATTAATATCCTGGAGAAAATAAAGTATTGAAATGACTTATTTAGTCACTGCTCTATCCTGGGAATAAATGTTTATTGCTAGGTCCATTGAGAAATTTCTTCTGTCACCATTCTTAAAATTTTATGCCAACAAACCTTTAATGTAGAGTCCAAAAGGGACTTCGGCACCTCCCTCTGCTGCACTCCAGGCAGAGGGCTCCACGTCAGCCAGTACTCTGGACTTGTGGTCACAGTACTGCTCCAGAAAGACATAAACGTGGAATTAAATAACTCGGACCACAAAGAGATCACTTCTTCAGCAGACATCTAGAGATAAAGGAATAATCAGATAAGAGAATATCTGAGAAAGATTCCATAAATCAAGTCATGAGGTCTGTCTTGTAAGACTCCCCATCTAAAACTAATGTGGAGAGTTCTCTTATGGCCCAGCGGGTTAAGGATCCAGAGCTGTCCCTGAGCACCCTGGGCTGCTGCTGTGGAGCAGGTTCAATCCCTGGCCTGGGAGTGGCAAAAAAAAAAAACAAAAACAAACAAACAAAAAATCCTCATATTCTTAATTTTCTGCCACCTTGGTCAAGTCACTTTATTTATAATTTTATCAAACTAACATGAGAACTGCTTTTGTAAGATACATGAGAAGAGTTCCGTGTCCACTTGGGAGCACTGGGACACAGGTTCAATACCTGGCCCAGCATAGTGGGTTAAGGATCCAGCATAGCCACAGCTGCAGCTTAGGTTGCAACTATGGCTCAAACCTGATCCTTGGCCCAGGGAAATCCATATACCGCCAACAAATAAATAAATAAAGGAAACTACTGGAGTTCCCTTGTGGTGCACTAGGTTAAGACTCCAGCATTGTCACTGCTGTGGTACAATTTTGATCCCCAGCCTGGGAACATCCCCATGCCATGGGTGGGGAAAAGAAAAAGGAAAAAGAAACAAAAAAAAGATACATGAGAAAGTGTAGTTAAAATAATCACATAATTATGTGATCAAAGTAAATAAATAAATCATTACTAGCAAAAAAACTTAAGGTTGTATTAAGTTATACGAACTATAGTTTATCACTATTCACTATTAACTGTTACTCTCTGTAGAAGAGTAAAAACAATATATTTTAGGGCAAACTAAATATTTTAGCCTAATTTCACTGGAAATTAAATGCATTTCTCAACTCTGTCATAAGAAGAGCAATATCTAGGAAATTCCTTCAAAAAAAACATGCAAGGTCAATTCAGATAAAACTTAATTCAGATAAAACTAGAGTTTTACAACACAGAATTTTTGAGATTAAATAAATAAAATGTTCTGTAACCAGTCTGCCATGGAAAATCTAATCAGCCCATAGTGAAAGGTTTTTTTATTTGGATTTTGGTTTTTACCTTTTGATGGTGCACTAAGGCCCAAAGGTCTTGAAGCTCCTGGGGAGCAACCGGTGTGTGCTTAAGACAAAACGTGATGTGATGACTTAGCTCCTCGTCTATCTGGGGCTGCTGGTTTTTGCTGGACCTGCTCCAAAAATGAAGAGGGGGAGAGACTGGGCTGTGGGCTAGCAAAGAACTACTGCTAGAAAACTTAAGGGGAGATGGAACACACACACAGAACATTTATTTTAAAACCAGCGAGTAATTCTAGTGGGAAAAAACTCAGAATAGCAGTCAAAACAGGCAAAGTATCTTCAAGAAGTTTTGGCTTTTTCAAAAGTGGCAACTGACCTCCCCCCTCTGCCTCAGCAACTATTTCCCCTCAAGACAAGGTTGTGCTTTGTTTTACATGTAGGAACATGGAATAACTTAGCAAGAAAATAAGTTCCCTCAAAGGAAAGAAGGATGGCTCACCTTCTGAGACAGGCCTGGGTCATAAAATCTGCTGTTGCTTTGTACTGCCAAAGCACAGCCAGGTACTCCATTGCAGGCCACAGCTGAACACTCCTGGTGAGGTGGATTAAGGAGGTAAAGTCAGGCTGAGATAAGGAGGAAGCGTCACTGTGCTTCTTCTCCAGAAAACCAAGTGAAATTCCTTTGGCTTTTAGTTCCAAACACTGAGCATCCACAAGATTCTTCAATTCATCTGGACAAAAAGACACACAGTGGTGAGTAGGCAGGCTCAGATTCCCAACAGCCATGTGACCATGAGCTTATTAACTCAGTTCAACTTCACCTGAGCTTGAGTTTCTCATCTATTAAATAATGCTACTAACAACTGTACAATTTCAATGATAGAATTGAAGTAATACAAGTAAAGTTTAGTCCTACGCCTGACATTTACTTAGTGGTCAGTATAGTATATAGCAGGAAAAAAAGAAAAGAAAATCTAAAGGAAAAAAAATTTTAAACTTAATGGCTGCAGAGCAGAGGACATGCTTAGAACATTTGTCAGCTAGTCAAACTCCAGAGTATATTACCTGGGCTGACATCTTCCAAGATATTAGCTCTGAGGACCAACCCACAGGCCTGTAGGAGACTTTTCTTTAATGTCCATTCGGAAGCAACCACTTGGAGTCGCCTAACATCTTCCCTCCATCCACTCTCTCCAAGGGCGGGCAATCGCTCTTGGACCACAAGGGCTTTGTTAAAGACCTTTAGTTGTGAAAAACACTCTACCACCAGCTTGTCCTGAAACAATAAAACCCAGGAGAGCCTATTATAGAGCAGAAAAGTGGTTCTTTTTAGCAACCTATTCATGTCTGAAAAATTTAAGGATTTCCTTAATGCCTTTATAAAACAAAGAGCTGGCTTACTCCTGCCGCTCTCGATCTCGGGAGATTTTACAGTAACAACTTTACAAGTCTATTCAGCGTTAAAAGTCTCAAGAATAAGGAAAACAATAACATTTAACAAGTCAGTTAACAGGACCCATGGAACATTTAAGAATTAAGCTTTGCAGGCAAGGCTGAGTCTAACTGAATGACAGTCCCCATGTTCCAAGAGAACTTCCAAACAAGTCAAATCTTTGTGTTTACCGAAGCCTTACCTTAAAAGGAAATGGTCGTCCCAGGAATTTCTGCAACTTCTTTACACCCGTAAATCCACCAGTTGGACTCCCTAAGCAATTCTGAATATGTTCCGAGACGGTCTGAACCTCTTTATAATATCTTTAAATAGGGAAAGAGGGAAATGCTGGATAGTAAGAGACATCACTTACATTCATCAATAGGCCAAGGGAACAAACCAAAGTAAAGCAAGAAGTAAGCTTCATCTCTAAACCCTCCTCTCTTTAATATCAATACTGTAGATACTGACACTATTACTCTAAGTAGGAGTCTTACTTGTCTTCATGGCTCATCAGGAGTTGAGGGATCTGATGGACCAAATGTTTTAAAACCCAGTGCCAGTGAAGGGCAAGCAGAGCCAGGCCAGGGGCATCCACTTTTACCGTGTCGGCCACAGTCCAAAACCGGTCTCGCCACCGCACAGAACCCAAAATCTAAAAACAAAGCACACCAAAACTGCTCACAAACATGTCCCAGTAAAGGACACAAAACACAATACTAAACATACACACATTTAAAGATCTAGCATCCAACTGGAATATTTTTAGGGATATTAAGGCAGTCAGAGAAGGCAAAAAGATCTATCTTCCTACTACTTCAAGTTCAGAGCTAATAGAGAAAACAGAATTACTGGGTCATGGGGTAAGTGTACATGTAATGCTATAAGAAACCACCAACTTCTTTGCCAATACTTGCTGCTATTAGCGATTTCAATTTTAGCCATTCTGGTCGGGGACACCTCACTCTGCTTTCAATTTATATTTCCTTGATAACTAAGGATGTTGCAATTTTTCCAGTTCTTACTGGGCATTCATGTCTTCTCAGATGCATCTATTTAAATACTCTTGCTCATTTTTTAAAATGGGCTGTCTTGTTTATAAAATTTGTATATGATTTGTAAAGAGTCTTCCAGTGTTTTCATTTTCTTAAAGCTATCTATAAAGAAGCTTTTAGTTTTGACAAAACTGAATTCACCAATTTTTTTCCTTTTGTGAAGAATGCTCTGAAATCTTTGCCCAGTCCTCAGGCTGTGAAGATTTTCCCCAATGTTTTCTTTGGGATGGTTCATAATTTTGGTCCTTATAGGTCAGTCTATAATCCACTTTGAGGCAACTTTTTTATATGGCATAAAGGTAGAGGAAGGTTCATTTTACTTTATTATATGGATTATCTGGTTTTTTTAATCACCATCTGCTGAATGAACTGTTTCCCCCATTAAACTATCCTAGTATATCTGCCCCCTCTCCAGTAAAATAGACTATATATGTGAGGGTCTATTTCTGAATTCTCTCTTTTGTTTCATTGGTCTATGTCTATCCTTATGACAATAACTACTGTTTCATAAATGTAGCTTTTTAATCAAATCAGGTATTCTAAGTCTCCAACTTTGCTGTTCCTCTGATTATGTATTTTTACAGCAAAGCAGTCTTAATTTTTATTTTTATTTTTTTGTCTTTTGTCTTTTTTTAGGGCTGCACCCATGGCACATGGAGGTACCCAGGCTAGAGGTCGAATGGGAACTACAGCTGCTGACCTAGGCCACAGCCACAGCAATGCAGGATCCCAGCTGCGTCTTCGACCTACACCACAGCTCACGGCAATGCCAGATCCTCAATCCACTGAGCGAGGCCAGGGATCAAACCCACAACCTCATGGTTCCTAGTCGGATTTGTTTCCGCTGTGCCACGACGGGAACTCCTACAGCAAAGTACTCTTAAGATTAGCGATTCCTTTCAGGTTTTATGATGTCAAAGCTATTTTCATCTCATTATTTGCCTTTTTCACTATGTTGACATTTGCACTAATGGTACCAAAAAGGGCGGGGGCGGGAATGTACAGAAAGACTGTGATTGGGTGTCTGGAAAACACTGTATGGAAGATGAAGGAAGTGAATGTGTTCAATTAAAAAAACAAGAGTATTTGTTGATAAAATTCAAATTTTTAAGCAAAACCTAGAGCTTTGAAAAACTAAGAGCTTAACAACTGCCTAATACTTTAATTTCTTATACCTAAGATTTTTTTTGATGAGGTTTGTGAAAATTTTTCATGAATGTGACTTTTTAAACTGATTATTAAAAAGTTAAATACACTGACATTTGCAAGATCTGATAACTCACTGAACAATATTTTCCAAATTACCAGTCCTACAAACACACACAAGAGTAAAAGTCCATCCAGAGTACAAGCTAGAACAATGGATTTGAACGCATGGCAAGATCAGTGATATTTTATCAGTTTTCACATTACAAATAGCCTTTATAAAACTACCACCTATCATGTCATGGTATACAATCAAAGAAGTGTATTCACAATTATGTGAAATGTTTATTAAAATACTCCTCCCTTTCCAGTCTCTTAACCACATGAAATAGGCCAGTCTTTCTTCATGTAAGTCAACCCATACCCACACGAAAGAGACTGAGTGCAGGAAGCGTGGGAATCCAGCTTCCTTTTGTGAAGCAAGACACTTCACTGTAAAGCCAGATTTGCAGAAATGGAAAACAGTTCCACTCTTACTAATTTGTTTTAGAAAAAGATTGCTTTTCATTAAAAATGTTATTCACATTAACATGAAATGAATTTGCCACTGTTGTTTTTAAACAGATTAATAAACACTTCCTACATTTTGCAGATTTATTTCCTAACTTGTACATACTGATATATGTAACCACATAAACAAAAATTCTTTGAGATCTTGGATAACTTTTATGACTATAACTTAGGGTCTTGAGACTAAGACATTTAAGATCTACAATTCTAGTTTGCCAGAATTATTAGAACTTCTCTGGATTCAAACCCACTATTATTATTATTTTAAAAAACGGCCACACCTGTGGCATATGGAAGTACCCAGGCTCGGGGTCAAATTGGAGCTGCAGTTGCCAGCCTACACCACAGATTGCAGCAGCAAGGCCAGATCCTTAACCCACTGAGTGAGGCCAGGGATCAAACCCACATTCTCAAAAACACTATGATGGGTTCTTATCAAAAATACTATGTTGGGTTCTTAACCTGCTGAGCCACAATGGGAACTCCAGGATTCAAACCCAATTTAGCCTATATGTGCTAATCATGTTTAAGAAGGCTTAAATACAGGTTTGAAGGTGATGGACATGTCCACTGTCATGATTGTGGTAATGGCATCACAGATGTATATATGTCAAAACATATAAAACTGTACACTTCAAATATCTGCACTTTATTTTATGTCAACTGTACCCCCATAAAGCTTTAAAATATGTGTATATATTTAAAACTCTTAAGAACAATTTCTCAAGTAATACTGGACATAGAACAACACTGAAGTTAGTCTTATCCCTAAGAATCTTTGTGCTGAGAATATGTTGTTTACAATAAGAACAGGTGCATCTCCTCACCTTGTTGACACTGGCATTAGACACCATGCTCTGGGAGGACTGTGCCCAGAGCAGGATTAGCGCATCACAAAGTTCAAAGAAAGCAGCAAGATTGACCACGATTTCATGGGGCAGGCTGTGATAGCTCTCTGGATCTTAGAGTTGGTATAAACAAAATAAGAACATTCCATCAGATTGAAATTAAATCTCTGGACATTTTCACAATCAACAGTCATCTAGAGCTTAACGTTATCCTCAATACAAAGGTCAGTTTAAAAGTCAAAACTGAACACGAATATTTGCCCATTATTATTAACTTAACCAAGTTAGGAATGTCTATCTAGAGATGCTGATAATGTCTTAAATGAAAAGAAAGAAAAAAGTATTTGTTTAAATATAAAACAAAGTCTAAATGACTGGATGGGTAAATAACATAGACATGAGAAGACATAACTGAATTTCCTATTCAATAGTTGCTGCTGCAAGAGTAGACATTTTTCTTTTTATGCTCTGTTAGTCTGAATATTTTCTAAGAAATACAGTTATCCTTTCAATTAAAAAAAAAAAATAGAAGAGGAAGGAAGAAAGAACTTATAACCAAATGCCTATGAGCTCATAATTTTGAGCCAACAGACTTAGGTTTCAAGGTCTGACTCTGCCACTTCAGAGATGTGACCTTGAGCATCTCTGTGCCTCCCTCTCATTCACCTTGAGCATCTCTGTGCCTTCTCTCCTCACTTACCTCCTCATGGCTGCTACAAATGAGGAGGACATATGAACATATGAAAAAGCACTTAGTCAAAAACTGAATAAAGAAAGATGTTCAAAATCAGGCCAGCAAGGAGTTCCCGCCGTGGCTCAGTGGTTAACAAATCTCACTAGCATCCATGAGGACAGAGGTTCGATCCCTGGCCTTGCTCAGTGGGTTAAGGATCCAGCAAGGCTGTGAGCTGTGGTGTAGGCTGGCAGCTACAGCTCCAACTGGACCCCTAGCCTGGGAATCTCCATATGCCGTGGGTGCGGCCCTAAAAAGCAAAAAAAAAAAAAAAAATCAGGCCAGCAAATCAAAAGGAATAAGTTAGTAACATGGCCACAGCCACTGAATCTCTCACCTCAGCAACATTACACAATCAGATGTAAAACCGAAGAAAGGTAACGTTCTTACCTTTGTGGAATTCAAAGGACATTCTCAAAACACTATTTCTTAACTTTTTGCCAACAACAGAAACCAAATTTGCTTCAGTAAAAATCCGGTTTTCCCGGTCAAGATATATGATTGTCCTGAAATGAGATTTTATGACATAACACCTATTGGTTAATGATATTTAGCATAGCCTATACCTACTGAACCCTGAGAACCCTTGGCATGTCCATCTCCTCCAACGTGCTGATGCCCTCTTGCCTCTGCAAATTCTGGGCTAGAGAAATGGCAGTAAAAGGGATGACAACTACGCTGGGGGGCAGGGAGAGGTTTGCACAGGGCTAGGTAGACTGCCAGGCCCTACTCTTGCTCTGCCATGATCTGACAAACAGCACTGTGGGCTCTTTAAACTGGCCACCATGGCGCAATTGAGCTGCAGTGTTAGAAGTTACCTGAGAAGGAGGAAAGAGGAAGTTGCTAGGAGAGGGTTAAGGGGGTCTCTGAGGTGCCACAACTTATCACATGTGAAAATTCACCAAAATGATATATACTCATTATTAATGCACTCCTCTGTAAAGGACATTAAACCTCAATTACAAAATTATTTTTAAAATTTATTACACTCATGGCCAACTAAAAAATATTACTGATCATGACATTAAAGAGTGAGGAAAGACCAATTTATGTAACAATTAAATAAATTTATACTGTAGGTGACTGTGTACAGACGTCTCCAATATTTGATGAGACATAGTTGAAGAAAGGACGTGAAATCGCAAGGAGTTGCTAGGAATCAAATAGAAGACAGTAGAAAAACGACTATCCTATGATAAAGGATTAACTGTAAAATAAACCCCACCATTAAGGCTTCAATGGACTATCTACTAAAGCACCCTATGAAATTATTAAGAATCTGCCACATTCACAGGTACTTTGACATCAGAGTCAGATGAACTTCATCATGTATGCACAAAGGACAGATGGTGATGAAGGCATTCATGTCTCACACCCCACTAATTCTCAGGTTGGAAAAATTAAACACACATAAGTTATATCCAACAGAGTTTTAAGAAAGGTATATAATCTATGAAGACAGTGTAGAGTGAGGCAAGGGGCGCCCAGAAGAGCAGGCTTCACCTACTTGTTTGCAACAGACTCCAAAAGGGCAAAGAGCTGCTCAGGCTGGTCTGTTTGCGGGTCAAAGTCCATCGAATTTCTAATCATGTCCAAAGCCTGCATATTCCATCGGGGGTCCAGAGGGATCACAAATTCATCTGGTTTAAAAAAACAAAACAAAAAATAGAATTCTGGAGTTAAACTCTTTGCCTGGCAAAGTTCAGGGAAGAATTTTCACTGTTTTACTTTGATCACCTTCAGTCCTAATTGGAAAAGGGGAAGCAGGGAAATGGTTTCAGTCCAGGTACTAGAAAGGTAGGGTTCACCAGCTTTTACACTATTTCCTTTCTAAATGGAAAATTTCTACTAGTCCTGAAAATTCATTACACCGAAGGATGTAAAGCCAGCACCCTGCTAGAAGGGAAACATCCCAACAGGTGCACTGGCTTTCTCAGATCCCACCACGGAATGGAAAAGAAACCATGGACTTCATTACCTAATCTTTTGCCATTAACCACAAAAAAACTAATTTACATGGCAAAAATGAATAAACACATCTGTTTGTTTTCAATAAGAAAAACAACTGAGATTATTTCACTGATGGAGTTCCCATCGTGGTGCGGTGGAAATGAAGCCGACTAGGAACCACTAGGTTTCAGGTTCAATCCCTGGCCTCGCTCAGTGGGTTAAGGATCTGGCATTGCCATAAGCTGTGGTGTAGGTCACAGACATGGCTCAGATCTGGTGTTGCTGTGGCTCTGGCGTAGGCCAGCAGCAACAGCTCCGATTAGACCCCTAGCCTGGGAACCTCCATACGCTGCAGGTGCGGCCTAAAAAAGAGAAAAAAAAAAGAAAGAAAAAAATAGAAAGACTATTTCACTGAAAAACCATTTCTTTACAATCACAGGATGTGGCTGCTGCCACCTCTAGCACCTTTGGCTCAAACTTGGTATCTCTTCTGTAAAGCAGCAGTAGTCAGACTCTGACCTGAGCCAGAGGCCAGAAGTTGAGAACCCAGTGGAAGGAGATAAGACAAAATGATGGTAACATGAATTTGAGGGTGGTTGGGTTGGATAGGTCAGTGGAGGACTTCAAATTTTAAGGGCACCACCCATACAGTAGACTAACAAATGGCTGCTGTGAACAGCAAGGTACATCAGGGAGAAGACCCATATCCCAAAGTCCAGCGAGACTGCACACTTCAGAGACACACACTTCAGAAAGGAAAAAGGAAGATAAGCTAATGCATCGGTAGCAGGCAAGCCATTTCTGCTACAAGGGAACCTACAACCCAACTCTTTTACTGTGCTCCCAAAGACCAAAATTCCTTCATAACTGGAAAGCATGCTTGAGGTCAGCTAAAATCTGACTAGAAAAGTTTTCTCTATTGTTTGATGTCTGCTCATTTACCACATTACTTTTAGTATATTTAAGGTAATTATAAGTACATATAAAATTATAATTACATACACACAAAAGCATCATAAATATTTTTTCCTAAACCAAATGGGTAATAGTAAGTTTTAATTAATCAGATGAAGATTGAAAAATTCTGAATGCCTCATTTGGTTAGATAGCTTGGATGGTTATTCCTTTCATCATTGTGGTTCTGTAACTTTGTATTTAAGACTTCATAACTATATCATTAAGGCTTTCTGTGTTCTGAAGAAAATGATCCTATATTGTTTTCCCTTCATCTCAAAAGAGCTCAGTTTAAAATGCTTTCTGGGGAGTTCCTGTTGTGGCTCAATGGTTAACGAACCCAACTAGGATCTATGAGGTTGCAGGTTTGATCCCTGGCCTCGCTCAGTGGGTTAAGGATCCTGCGTTGCCATGAGCTGTGGTGCACGTTGCAGACTCAGCTCAGACCCCATGTTGCTGTGGCTGTGGTGTAGAATGGCAGCTACAGCTCTGATTGTACCCTTAGCTTGGGAACCTCCATATGCCATGGGTGCAGCCCTGAAAAGACAAAATATTTTAAAAATAAATAAATAAAAATAAAAATGCTTTCTGTTAACAGTACTAATAAATCACAGAATGTCCTAAGTGAAAGGGGCCCCAGAAGAATGAATTTAATTAACACGTCTATTTTTCAAAGGCAGTAAGGGTGGTGAATGATGGGCCAAAAATCAACACATTGGGACCACAGCCCAATCTCCCAACGCCTTTCCAACTTCAGAAACTGAAGGATAAATGCTTTTGAATAAAGAGCAGAATTTGCATCTGGATACTCTGAGTCTTCTTTAAAAAAACTATTTGTTACAAGCGGAGGGCTGACAGATCTTTTCCCCATGAACTCAAGAGACACATTTCCTAAACAGTGCGGAGAGCTAGAAATCAAGTCAGATGCAGTACCTGTTACATTTGGTTGTAATATTTTGATGACATTACTGACCCCAGATGAGAGAGAATTTGAGTAAAAATTCCTAAGAGATGCTGCATTGGCTTCCAAGTGAATCTGTATCGACTCTGTGGGGGAAGGAAAAGCAAATGTTAGCATCTGAAGCATGCCATCCATTTGAAATTCTTATGAAATGTTCTATGTGAATTCGTTCCATAGCTGCTGTCACAGCAGCCACTTTACATGCTACATTTTAGTAGCTACCTGCAGCTAGTAGCTACACAGGACAACAGACAAGAATATTTATACAATTTCTCTCTACACATATTTAAACATCACGGGAACTCCAGCATAACATTTAGAGCACTGGAAGTGAAATGAGATTAGAATCTTATGTGCTCATAATATGGGAAGTAAACTTATTAAAAGCAACCTTTGGAGTTCCCATCGTGGCTCAGTGGAAATCAATCTGGCTAGTATCCATGAGGATGCAGATTTGATCCCTGGCATCACTCAGTGGGTTAAGGATCCAGCGTTGCCATGAGCCATGGTGCAGGCCACAGACACAGCTTGGATCCTGCATTGCTATGGCTGTGGTATAGGCCAGCGGCTACAGCTCCAATTCAACCCGTAGCCTGGGATCCTCCATGTGCTGCGAGTGCAGCCCTAAAAAGACAAAAAAAAAAAAAAAGAAAGAAAGAAAGAAAGAAAGAAAGGCAACCTTCTCCCAGACACAATGGGTGTATGGCAGAATTACTATAGCAAAAAAAAATCTTAGACATTAAAAAACTTAAAAGTAACAGACTATAGTACATTTTCCTTTGGGACGTGATAGAAAGCTGGACAGATCCTGAAATGCTAAGGATTACTTGGCCAAAAAAGTTTCTCTCAGGGAACATGTAAGGGCAGATGTGTTTCTTACTGTTTTAACAGCTACATAAACAGTAATGCTAAGTCACAAAGGCCCTGCAAGGAGCAGCCCTAGACATAATTTTAATACTGTAGTTGAAGAATAACACAACTGCTAAGTTACTAAAGCAGGGTAAGTGTATACAAATTAAGCTTCTCTACTCACCAAGTCCCTGTGGCATATTCTTGGCTAAATGATAAAGCCATTTAACTCTGAGCATCCAGTCTTGATTGGTTGCTCTTTCTATGAGCAATTTAACAGCCATGGCCAGAGCAGCTGGTTCATCGATCCAGTAAGTATCCACTTCAACTGAACTGAACTTCAAGCTCTCTGGGTGGGAGGACTGCATGATTTTCTCTAAGTCTGGCAAGGTAAGGGGCTGAATCCTGAAATTCATTGCAATAGCAAAGTACTAGGGTTAAACTTTGTTTTCATATTTCAAAGAACCAAGACAATAACTTTCTAAGTCACATATCAAAGAAGTTTAACAGGGAAAACAAGAGCTCG
Organism: Phacochoerus africanus; assembly: GCF_016906955.1. Lineage (NCBI taxonomy): Eukaryota > Metazoa > Chordata > Mammalia > Artiodactyla > Suidae > Phacochoerus > Phacochoerus africanus. The sequence goes on from NC_062545.1 coordinate 57,659,567, forward strand.
ATACAAAGGGGGCAATTAAAACATGTACCTTATAAATAAACAGGGAGCAGTACTACAGCCAACAATGAAACTATGTGGAAAACAGGAGTTCCCATTGTGGCTCAGCAGAAACGAATCTGACTAGCACCCATGAGGACGCAGGTTCAATCCCTGGCCTCACTCAGTGGGTTATGGATCTGGCGTTGCCATGAGCTGTGGTGTAGGTCACAGACCCAGCTCGAATCCTGGGTTGCTTGGCTGTGGCACAGGCCGGGTGGCTGTAGCTCCGATTAGACCCCTAGCCTGGGAACCTCCATATGCCGCGGGTGTGGCCCTAAAGAAACAAAAAAGACCAAAAAAAAAAAAGAAAAAGAAAAAAGAAAACAAACTGTGGAAAATGGCCACATTAACATCGTAGTCAAATTCTGGATCATGACCATTGCCATCAAAAGAAGAAAGAAGGAGAGGAGGGGAGGGAAGGGAAGGAAAAGGGGAAGGAGCAAGAAAAGAGGAGAGGGAAGGAGAAGGAAGGAAGGAAGAGAGGGATGGAGAGAGGAAAGAAGGAGGGAGAGAGAGAAAGAGAAAAAAGGAGGGAGGCAGGGGAAAGGGAAAGGCAAGGACAGGACAGTCAAGATGCCGGATAGACACACAAGGCCAAGGCTCCACTAACCTGTCCCAGTTGCCTGTCTTCATGCTCAGCCTGTTAAGACAATATGCTAAGACCTGCCCATCACCCCGAACTTTAGAGAGGTGAGAATCTTCTGTAGCAAAGACAGCCGAGGGCAGAGAATCTGGCCACAGCCCCATGGCAAGAATGGAGTTACCCCAGGTTGCACGTGCTCGCAGAGAAGAAACGTGTTTCTCCAATAAACCCTGCACAACCTGGTAGGAGATAAAAACACATGGTGCACAGGTACTGAGCTACAAGTGCTCTTAGCAAAAACTGGCAGAGTAACAGCAGTTTTCTAGGCCCCCTGTGATCCTCTCATAACACTCAGACACAGTCCTCAATATACAACATTACCAACTAAATTCCCCTTTTTTGCTGGTTAAGTTTCAAGAAATATTTACACTGATGCTATTTTCCAGAAAAGTGCCTGGATGCCAGACCTCTGTCAGAGCATAACTGCAGGACAACTCTCTTAGGTCATTAAAGTTGCCACCAGTTAGAACTTCTTCCCACTATATGCAGTGTTACAATGTAGAACTGGGTGAAACGTCTTCACAATACCTTCTGGCTTGCTAGTGAAGCCTGGGAGCGGACATACGCTTCCGAGCACGCTTCAGAAAAGGCTCTGTCTAAACTCAGCCCCCGCTGCAGGTACTGCACAATGAGGGAGGCTGTCTGAATCAGAGTTGACATGGAAGATGCTGGAGAACCTACAAAGAAGAAATAGTGCCATCTATGAGCGACAGACTCTGCAAAATCTCCAATGAAAACCGATGAATTCCACAAACACATCAAACTTCCACTCAATTCCACCCAGATGCTTACTTTTGAAAGCCTTCTAAGTGGACTCCGGCAGACACCCATATTCCCTCCCATCTACTCTGCCTCCCCCCCCACCCCCGGTCAACAATTTATTGTAGGGGGAGTTCCCATTGTGGCGCAGCAGAAACGAATCCGACTAGGAACCATGAGATTGCGGGTTTGATCCCTGGCCTCGCTCAGTGGGTTAAGGATCTGGCGTTGCCATGAGCTGTGGTGTAGGTCAAAGACACGGCTCGGATCTCGCGTTGCTGTGGCTTGTGGTTGTGCACTGATTCCACTCCTAGCCTAGGAACCTCCATGTGCCTCGAGCGCAGCCCTAAAAAACAAAACAAAAAAAAGTTATATATTGTTGGGAACTGACAGATGACTCATTGACAAATGTGATAAAAGCCTGGTCATACAGATCCCTGATCTAAAGCTGATACACTTTCAAGAGGACAAAATGAGCATGGTGCCAAAAAAAACCATGGGCTTTGAAATCCAAAAGACCTACTTTCAAATCTCAGCTCTCATTATTAACTGTTTGGCTTCAACACCTTACTCAACCTCTCTGTGCCTTATCTGTAAAATGGAAACAGACCTTGTAGACCTTGTAGAGGACCAAAAAAGCAGCCAACATTGCACCTAACAGAGTAGTTAATAAATAACAATTCATTATTTATTATTGTTATTAGTACTGCTCCTTTTCCTTCTTTCTTTTTCCCCCCTTTTTTGGGCTGTACCTACAGCATGTGGAAATTCCCAGGCCATCAAACCCTCACCACAGCAGCAACCCAAGCCTCAGCAGTGACAGCACCAGCTCCTTAACCCAATGAGCCACTAGAGAATTCCTACCACTCTTTCTTGTATACTTTTTTGTGTTTTTTTTTTTTTTTTTTTTTGCTATTTCTTGGGCCGCTCCCGCGGCATATGGAGGTTCCCAGGCTAGGGGTCCAGTCGGAGCTGTAGCCACCGGCCTACGCCAGAGCCACAGCAACGCGGGATCCGAGCCGCGTCTGCAACCTACACCACAGCTCACGGCAACGCCGGATCATTAACCCACTGAGCAAGGGCAGGGACCGAACCCGCAACCTCATGGTTCCTAGTCGGATTCGTTAACCACTGCGCCACGACAGGAACTCCCTGTGTGTGTGTCTTTTTAGGGCCACACCCACAGCAGGCATATGGAGATTCCCAGACTAGGGGTTGAATTGGAGCTGTAGCTGTCGGCCTACACCAGAGCCACAGCAACTCATCTTTCTTGTATACTTAGACATTCAGAAACAGCATCCATTTTAAACAACTCAGAGTTCCCTCTTCATGCAACCTTTAAGAGTTTCAATGACGACTGAGAAGATATGAGGGGCAAACTTCACCAGTCTCAGTGCCAAACTTCATTCACTGACAAAAGCAGTATTCCTCTGAGTTGGGCCTCTGAGGCATGCATCAGAATTCCCCAGGAGCTTCTTCAACACACTGATTCCCATGCCTTGCTCAGACATGCGGAACCCCCACAATCTCCTGGGAAAGAAGGGCACCAGCACGTCTACAATTTCAACAGGCTTCCTTGGTCATTTCTACCTCTATGTACGTTAAATGTAAGAACTCCTGGACTAGCAGTCAAATGAGATAACACGAAGTTTTAGAGGAATAAAATCCTGCAGAAGCCTAGAAGTCAAGCACCTTACCTAGAACTGCACTATGGGTCTCTGTGTGCAAAGCCAAGAGGGTGTCACACACGCTGTCTCCCACCAAACCAAGGCTGTGCAGCAGGACCTTCAGATCCAGGGCATCTGGGATGCTCCCGTCCCCATCTCCTGAAATGTAGATTTCAAGTCCACGATTCCTCATAGCTCGGGATATTTCTCCATGAACAGGATCCATTGAGAGAAAAAGTCTAGTAGTACAGCAATTCAAAGGAAAAAAAAAATTAAAATCTCAGTGCAACCAATGGTACAGCTCAACAGTCGATAAGGACAAATCATACATGGCCCTAACTCAACTTACAGATGCTACTTTCATCTACAGTCTATCTTCTAGTTCCAAAACACATCATTACAGCAAATAAGCTTCTCTAAACCCACTTTCCTAAGGATCTAAATACTGTATATCCAGTGAACTTTAGTACTGAGGACTGTCAAATTCTTACTTTCAGATACTCCCCAAATCAGGCAGTGCTAATTCATCATTCTAACTCACCTGCAGAGAGCAGGAAAAGGAGCAATGTGTTCTCCAGAAACACTTAGCTTCACATGTTCAATGTCAATGGACATCTTCTCCACCCAGCTGACATCTCACACTTACCTCCCAAACTAAACAGCTGATACCTGCTGACCTTCCTCACACCAAACATGCTCCTTTGCCAGTCTTCCCTTTCTCAATGAACAGCACCCCATTCACCCAATTATTCAAGCCAAAACCTGTGATGCCATCCTTGCTTCCTCTTTTTCTCAACCCACAAGCCATCGGCAAGGCCCACTGCCCTTGTCTAAGCTATCAGCTCTCATCTGAACTGCTGCAAAAAGTTTGTAACTGGTTTCCCTGCTTCTGCCCTTCACCACCAACCCAAGGCAAGAACCTCCTCTTTCTTACTTACTGCTATGCCCTCAAAGCCTACCATCACCTGGCAAACAGCAGAGCCTCAGTAAATATTTGCTAAGTGAATTAATGAATGGAGTTCCTACTGTGGCACGGTGGAAACAAATCTAATATCCATGAGGATGTGGGTTCGATCCGTGGCCTCACTCAGTGGGTTAAGGACCCAGTGTTGCCGTGAGCTGTGGTGTAGGTTGCAGATGCAGCTTGGATCCCACATTGCTGTGGCTGTGGTGCAGGCTGGTAGCTACAGCTCAGATTTGACCCCTAGACTGGGTACTTCCATGTGCCGCAAGTGCGGCCCTAAAAAGCAAGGCAAAAAAAAAAAAAAAAAGCAATGGATGAATGTGCCCATGACTGAGTATACAAATGTGCTATGTAAGGAGGCCCTACTGAATGGCCACTTCTGATAGTGAGGCTGTCAGATTCTTAGGTGAAAACATAAGAGGCATGAATACCTGAAATTGGGATGTGGTGTTACGGTGGGAGTGGATCCATCCATCATTCCTCTCTCACTGACAGTGAGGACACCTCCAGGTTCAAGCAAAGCATTCAATCGATCCAGCACCGATGGGCTGCACAGAGAGAATCCAAGTGGAGGACAGGCTGATGTGCCGTATGGACTACTGTCTGGCTCAGGCCTCCTGCCGCTGTCACTCCTGTCTTCCTTTCAGCACAGGTCATGCCCCATACAGAACCGTGATCACGTTCCCCAACTATTTCCCCTTTCACTCTCCAAGGCACGCAGCCCAGAGATTCACACACAGTAAATACACAAAATGTTTGTTGAATGAATAAATTAAGGAAAACAAAAGAAAGTTCCCTGAACTGTTTTCTCTTTCGCCCATTTCCCGACATTATTCAATTCATTTAAATCTAAATTTAAATCTAAAATTTAAATCCATTAAATCCATAACATTCTAAAAAACACTCCAGACAGAGAAGCACATCATCTGACCTGAATTATGCTCACGTAGGGGGACAGTAGTTTTATGCTTGCCCTTTTCCTTACTTTGGAAACCAGTGATACATACTGAATGCATATTTACTAAATGTCAGCCTTGTGTCAATTACCCCATTTCAAAAATCTGTACTCAAGAATGACCCTAACGAAAGGAAGCGTTTTGATGTTAAATAAGAGGGTGTAACTCAAAGGATGTTGTCTAGAAAAGTAATCAAATTTTGTAAGCAACAACCCACTACCATTGCTCACCACGGGGGGAGGTCTACAGGATATAGCTGAGTATGTGCTCCTAGTTAAGAAAACAGTGGATTAAAAACACCAGAGCTGGAGTTCCCGTCGTGGCGCAGTGGTTAACGAATCCAACTAGGAACCATGTGGTTGCGGGTTCGGTCCCTGCCCTTGCTCAGTGGGTTAATGATCCGGCGTTGCCATGAGCTGTGGTGTAGGTTGCAGACGCGGCTCGGATCCCGCATTGCTATGGCTCTGGCGTAGGCCGGTGGCTACAGCTCCGATTGGACCCCTAGCCTGGGAACCTCCATATGCGCGGGAGTGGCCCAAGAAATAGCAAAAAGACAAAAACAAACAAACAAACAAAACCAAACAAACAAACAACAAAAAAACAAACACCAGAGCGTCCAGCTGGATTTCTACTTTGACAAGCACATCCCAAATGTCAACAGGCCCACTTGTGACTAAATAAAAGGTTCTTACTTGCAGAAGTTAACATTGTCCATCAAAAGCCAATCTCCAGACTTCAGGGCCTGAACCAACATGCTGTCAACCCATTCGAACGTGCCATGGCTGCGGCCACTGGCTGACTGCATAAGCTTTACTCCAAAGCTTCGGAATTCTTCCACAAGTTTGGCAAACTCTGAAATGTCACAGTGACAGGACTTAATTTCAAATCAGGGCAATCAAAAATAAGTAAACTGGAGTTCCCATCCTGGCGCAGCAGAAACAAATCTGACTAGGAACCATGAGGTTGCAAGTTCGATCCCTACCCTCGCTCAGTGGGTTAAGGATCTGGCTTTGCTGTGGCTGTGGTGTAGGCAGCCAGCTGTAGCTCCGATTCGACCCCTAGCCCGGGAACCTCCATATGCTGAGGGTGCGGCCCTAAAAAGTGAAAAGTAAATCAACAAAACCAAAAAGCTAAGAGTTTATTAAAAGAAAGCTGGAAATTTCGGTGCCAGTTCTTTGAAGTTTCATAACAGGGTAAACAAAAGGATTTTTGCTTTTGTTCTGTTTGAACAAAATAAGTAAGCAGATGAAGTTTGGGGATAGGAAGTACTTCGTAATGCGTTTCTGAATGAATGGTCACACAGAGTTGACTCAAGGGTGACGGAGAAGGTAAACAATGTTTATGTGTTATAATTTTTCAAATGGCAGAAGGATGATGCCTCCCACCTATTACTGCATTTATATTATATGAAAGTGCTGTAAGTTGGCACAGTGCAATCAATCCCATTAAACTGGGCTTCCTTTGTAACAATCTTATTATTTATATGGTAAAAATTTTATTTAGTGCTTTATAGTTCATATAGCCCTTTCCCAAAATTTTTCAAATTTAAAATTTTATGGCTGCACCCAGGGCATACGGAAGTTCCCAGGCTAGCAGATGAATCAGAGCTGCAGCTGCCTGCCACAGCCATGCCAGATCCAAGCCACATCTGTATTCTACGGCATAGCTTGTGGCAACACCAGATGCTTCACCCCCTGAGCAAAAAGATAGAACCCACATCTTCACAGACACTACATCGAGTTCTTTTTATTTATTTATTTATTTATTTATTTATTTATTTAGGACCACACTAGCAGCATATGGAAGTTCTCAGACTAGGAGCTGAATCAGAGCTACACGTGCAGGCCTACACAGCAGCCACAGGAACGAGGGATCCGCGCCACATGTGCAACCTACACCACAGCCTACAGCAACACTAGATCTTTAACCCTCTGAGCGAAGCCAGGGATAGAGCCTACGTCTTCCTGGATATAGGTTCTTAAACCACCAAGCCACAGTGGGAACTCCAAATTGATCTTTCTTTTTGTGTGTGTGTCTTTTTAGGGCTGCACTTGCGGCATATGGAGGTTCTCAGGCTAGGGGTTGAATCGGAGCTGTAGCTGGTGGCCTACACCACAGCCACAGCAACACAAATTGATCTTTCTTATTAGAGATTGCTTCTTGACCTTTTTACATATTAGAAAGTGATATATGTTGGATTTATGCTTTCTAACAAGGTCTATACTTCTCAGTGTTAATTTGAAAACTGGTAAAACATGAAACAACTGCTTTCAGACACTGGAACACAGATAGCACAGGACTCTGAAACCTGAGGGAAGGAGGCCCTATAATTACCTGCCTCTCTACCTGGAAGCAGTTTCTGGATTGCACAGCAGGGAGGAGAAAACTCAAACAGATCCCAAGGTCTCACTGACTTTAGGAGACAGACTGGAATTCAGAGAGATTGAGGCAATTAGACCGAGGGGCTGAGTACTCACTCAAGAGGAAGGAGTTAAAGAAAGAACTCCAGAAATCTGTATGAGGGCCCCTGAAGTCTTTGGTTCAATAATAATCTACATGTAAAGTCTAAAGCTTCACACAAGCACGAGCAAAAACTTCCCAGGGAAAGACAATTACTGGGGAACTATGAGCTGAACAATTCCCAGAGTTCACAAGGGGCTGAAAAGCACTCCAGTTTCCACCAGTCGAAGCAAAAGACCCCACAGAATGAATACACAGGATATTCGGTAAAGATGCCATAGGGCTATGCCGCAGTAGTGGGGCTAATTTACCCCTAGAGTAAAGGCTACACTGGGCCAGATATCAAGCTTGAAAACATAAAAATGATCAATAAGCAACCCAACTGTCTATCCCCCCAAAATGACAACCTCAAGAAAACAAAATGCAGGCGTTCCTACTGTGGCACAATGTGATCAGCAGCATCTCTGCAGCGCCAGGACACAAGTTCAATCCCCTGGCCGAACACAGCGGGTTAAAGGATCTGCTGTTGCACATAACTGTGGCTAGGATCTGATCCCTGGCCCCAAGAACTCTATATGCCATGGGGTGGCCAGAAAAGAAAAGGGGGGGAAAAAAGCAGTATTCATCAAATTCAAAGCTTAAATTCGAAATGTCCAGAATCTAGTAAAACTCACTGGACATATTTTCTTGCTTCTTTAAGTCAGTAAGTGCTGTGTTCTGATGTTAACAGAGCTGTTAAAAATATGTTCAATATGTACAAGGATTTAGGACAAAATATGAGATAACTAGAATGATATGTTTTTTGACATGCCTGCAGCCTGTGAAAGTCCATTGTGCCACAAGGGAACGCCTAGAATGTATTTTCAAAGTCATACATGTTCATCATAGGAACATTAAAAGATACAGTTAAAATTTTAACCAAAAACAGACAAGCAGTAGACAAACTGTTTTAGACCCAGCTTTTTTCACTCTATTAATATTTCTAAGAAATTATAATATCAATCTTAAATAAAAAGCAGTATGGGCTATGAGAACTTACCCTAGATATTTATATTTTAACTGACTTATGAAAGAAATACAGGCACCAGATTCCAGGCTTTGAAGGCAGAAAGGACCAGAGCCAAAACCTAGTCTAACCACTTGGTAACTATACTGAGTGGACTAGTTAGCCTCTATGAGTATCCATTTCCTTGTGTATTAAATGGGATTAATCTTTCCTTGAAATACAGTGTTGCTGTGAAGGTTAAAAGTAAATATATTTGGGAGTTCCCTGCTGGCCTAGCGGGTTAAGGATCCAGGGTTGTCACTGCTATGGCTCGAGCCACTGCCAAGGTGAGGGTTTGACTTTTGCACACCACAGGCATGGCGCCCTCCACCCCACCCCCCAGAAAGTAAATATATTTAATACAGTGTCCACCACTCAATAGGAATTTCCATCTAAATGATGAGTTTTACAATATCTTTAAAAAATACATAAACTGTTGTATGACTCCATTAAATGTATCTAATAATTAATTTGCATGAGTGAATAAAGATTTAAAATACACAGTGAGCTTGAACTGGAAAATGACTGATCAAATCCACAATGAAACCATTCCCTTAACTAAGAAAGTAAACTACGTAGCCCACAGCCAAGGACACAACTGTTAAAGCAGCTGGAAGAGGGGAGTCTCATTTTTCATCCCTAAGGAATCAATAATCATTAAGGAATAACTAAGGACTCCTAAGGAATAACCAGTTATCATCAGCAGGTTTTGGAAAAAAGATGACAGTCTTGGAATTCCCGTTGTGGCTCAGCGATAACAAACCTGACTAATATCCATGAAGATGTGGGTTCGATCCCTGGCCCTGTTCAGTGGGTTCGGGATCTGGCATTGCTGTTGCTGTGGTGTAGGCTGGCAGCTACAGCTCCAATTTGACCCCTAAGCCTGGGAACTTCCACATGCTATGGGTGCAGCCCTAAAAAGAACCACCCCCCAAAAAAATGGATGACAGTCTTAAACCTTTAATCAATCCTCCCCTAAAGGCCTGCTGCTCATTACCATCCAAAAACTTGCACTATAAGATGAAAGTTGAGTGTTTCCACATTAACTGAGAAATTTCTTCTACTTTTTATACAAAGAAAATGAAGACATGCTGGCTATCAATTCAGATTTTTTTTTTTTTTTTGTCTTTTTAGGGACGCACCCATGGCTAGGGGTCCAGTCGGAGCTACAGCTGCCAGCCCACACAACAGCCACAGCAACATGGGATCCGAGCCACATCTGTGACCTACACCGCAGCTCACAGCAATGCCGAATCCTTAGCCCACTGAGCAAGGCTAGGGATTGAACTCACAACCTCAAGATTCCTAGTCGGATTCATTTCCACTACACCACAATGGGAACTCCCAATTCAGATTTCTATTCTTCTGTTTAATCTACTCAGTTTCTTGAGAAATTACTAATAAGTTTAAAAACAGACCAACAAAAAATAAAGCCAACTTTCCATGCAAGTCACTGTAGCTGATTACACACAAAAGAAACCATTAAACCCAGTAACCAGGAGTTTCTGCTATAGCACAGTGGATTAAGAATCTGACTGCAATAGGTCCAGTTGCTGTGGAGGTGCAGGTTTGATCCCAGGCCCAGTGCAGTGGGTTAAAGATCTGGAATTGCCACAGTTGCAGCTTAGATCACAGCTGCCGCTTAGATTTGGTCCTGCCCTGGAAACTTCCATATGTCACAGGTATGGCCATAAAATTTTAAGAAAAACAAAAACCAAAAAAGCCCTGGAAACCAATTTCTTCCCTGTTTGCTTTGTTTTAGATCACTAATTCTGAATACATCAGCTTCACTTTCAAGGATGGAATACTTCCAAATTTTGATTGTTAATAATCATTAAAATTATTTCTAAACTTATGGGCATGGCCATTTATAGATATGTCACCTGTGGGTGGACACTACAAGGACAATGCTAAGTGTCTGATAAACACACCCAGACACACATACCTCCCTTGGAGTATGAGTTGATTTTATTATTGAGTCGCTGCATGAGCAATAATACTGCTTCCAGCTTGTTGACAATCTCCATTGTGACACCATTACCACCTTCTCCAAGACATCTGGGCTTATGCGTCAGAAGGAAATGACTCCAGGCTCGCAACACCATTTCTGCATCGTCAGCACTGATGAGAAGGCTGTCTCTTACCAGTGCCCTTACAGTACTTTCCACCTTCTCCAGGAGCTGCCTCCACGGCCGTATAAGATCAACCTGAAATTTCCAGATTCCAATGGGCAGAATCAAAGAACACTACTACCTGCAGCTACCACCAACAGAGGAGACCACCAATCAGACCACAAGTTTTATTGTGTTCTGTCTGAAAACATGAAGTCAGATCACTTACCTGCTCAAATCCACCCAGAAGCTCCATGGTATCCATTGCACTGTTCATGGCCATGATCTTTAACGTGTGACCAGTAAGATGTGCCAGGAGCTGAACCAAGCTAGTCTTGCCCACAGAGGCTGGCCCCACAAGGATGACCATCCAGCTCATTTGTACACACTTCATTATTGACTCCAGAGACTGCAAAGACTGGTGCAGGAGCAACAGGGGACGGCAGGTCGGGGGAGGAACATAGCTGCCTCGGGAAAGCACTGAGTACCCCAGCTGAAAGAGACATGCCAGTGAGTTTACACAAGGGTGCCTGGGAGTTGGAACGAAGAAGCCACAGAAGACTGTGAAAGAGGACTGTCCTACTCTCCTCACCTGAACATCATAGGGAGTGATGTGAAATAGTCTGGTTCCCATGTACGGGTTGGAGTTCGTATTAAACACATGCTTGAATACAGCAATGACCTAAAGGAAGATGACACGATCAAAACACAAATTGCTACACCAAACCCTGAGCCAAACTTTCTAGAATGAATATTTCTAGAAAACAATCACAGGAATACAAGAGTCACAATATTTTGAGAACACAAATCGTATTCTCATCAATATTCTTTTAAAAAGGAAACTATTTAACTCTTGAGAATGAAAGCAAAGTAAAGCCTGAAGGTACTCATTCAGATTATTATCACACAATCTCAAGTTGAGATTGCGGGGAAAATGAACCATAAATTAAAGCCATGGACACTGTGCCAAATCTTGAAATAAAAAATGAACTTTCATCATTCAGGATACCACCTCAAGAAAGTAGATGAGAAGAGAAACATGAAGTTTATGAAGAACTATGACCATTTCCTGAGTACCTATCACATGCCAAACCTTGTATTAGGTGCTTTAATAGACTCTATAGCCTTGCAAAAAAAGTCAGTACTTCTTTTTTATAGATGGGGTAACAGGATTCACAAGAGTAATACAATTTGTTCATGACTGATTTTCAATCTAAGCCTGTCTGACTCCAAAAAGCTCCATATTATCCTTCTAAATTTTTATGTAGAGGACAAAGTTTTTTCCCTAAGTAGTTATTTACATTCATTAATTCCTCCCTTAGCAAGAATATTATTTAAAACTTCCTGGTAAACATATGTCTTTTCTGCATTTCCTTTAAAAATCTAAGAGTTGTTGAGGAGGGGAAAAGAAAAGGGTGTATAAAAAACACTAATTTAGCCCATAGCAGCAGAAAAGATTCCAAACATCCAATATGTTTACAAGTTGTATGTTTCTAACAAAGTAGCAATACTCGTATTAATCAATGTACACTGATGTCAAAATAAACAAAAACAGGAGTTTCTTGGTGGCTCAGTGGGTTAAGGATCTGGCCTTGTCATTGCCACGGCTTGGGTTCAACCTCTGGCCTAGGAACTTCCATATGTTGCCAGTGCGGCCAAAAAATAAATAAATAAAAACAATGAAGATAAAAATCATGAGTTTGAAACGGCTAAGTAAGAGCCTAAAACCAGCACAGAAGATGCTCCCACCAGCTATCCCTGGGTCCAGGAGATTTCCGACCTTACATTCCACTCCAAGGCATACCATCTCCTCTTCCTACTAGTCTATCAGAGTTAAAATTATAAATACTTTTAGAGCCTTTCTCTTTCTATTATTAGTTTTTCTAACTTTTTTTCTCCTCAGAAAACATTTGGTCAACTACTACCACCAAACAGGAGGAGTGATAGAAATCTTCCAGAGCCTCCAGAGACCTACCATCTGACAAACACCAATTACCTAAAGGTGGCCAGCATGGCCACAGTTAAGATACTGTAACTAGTAACTGGATGAAGAAATAGAAATACTAGCTGATGATAAATACATTATATATCAATAAAGCTGTAAAAACGAAGCAAAACAAAACCAAAAAAACGAGCTGGACATTTTGTCCTGCTATAAAGACTGAAAGCCTGCAGGTCATTGAACTGTTAATGTTGAGCTAGATTCTGGGTACCATGTAAAAGGGGATCTGCGCTTTCAGCAGCAGAATAAAGAGTGTGAAAGCCACTTGTGCCATGTGCAACCAAATCTCCACATTTCAGCAAAGTTACTGTTTCTAACCCACATGATCTATAAATTACTCTCTTTGTAAATAACTGTGATATATAGTAGAAGGAACAGCAGGCAAAGTGAAGAAGTCTGGACTGGAGCGCTGGCTCTGCCACTTGCTACAATGGGACTCCATGACCTGAGCCTTGGATCCTCATCTGTAATCGGTGACAGCACCACCTTCCACCTGCAGCTGTTGAGAGTTTTCCATGAACTGGACTTTACCACAAAGTAGAGTGAACACATTATTATAGTTCACTAAGCTTAGAATTCTGATACTGTTTTCTACTTAGCAAGGGATATTTTTACTTCCATTTAGATACAGAACATCCTCTCTTTTTATCTATTTATACTTTCTTGACAAAATACTTTGCCATTTGACATTATTTAAAAGTAGAAAACCCTCCTCTTCTACTGGTTTTCACCTGTCTCCTCCTGTTTCTCACCTTTGTGCCTGGAAACATGATGAAGACCAAACCTTTACTACTGGAGGGCAATACTGTTTAAAGGTCTGCAATCACAGGGGTTTAAATGGATAAGCCAAGTGTGTCCTTCAAAGCAATCTATACTATGAGACTTGGAGACAGGTGAATGTTTAGTCTCCTCCCTTAACCCCTAAATTCTCAAGCAACTTAGGTTTGATCTTGTTAATGAGTATGCCCCTTCCCTCCCTCAGGGAGAAATCAACATTCAGATGGGAAAAAATGCAAAGAGCAAGTATGAAACTCACCTTTTCTTTATCGTCCTTGGTTCTCATTCTTTCACCATAGACCAAAAACACATGCTGACCAGGATCATAACACCCAGGGGACTGGTCAACTAGCATCAACTGACACCAATGGAAAAGGTCCCGGAGGTTGAATTCCCAGGGTCCTCCTATTTGCCCCCATTTCTTCTCCACAGTCACTTCATGATCGATCTAAAAAGAAAATACCCTTACTGGGAAGCATGTCTCACTCTAAGGCACTGTATTAAGTATTATCAATGTACTACAAACAAATGCAGACATGATCTAAAATAGCGATTAACAGGCTTGATTCAAGTGTCCCCTCTCCCAACCTAGACTTCTCAATGCCAGGAATACTGTAAGCATTAACAATGAAACACACAACAGAACTCAATTACTGTAACCCTCAAATGAGTAGCTTGCCTTCCAGTAGAATCTGTTAGAATTCTATAGGATTTACCTTACATACAGAAATGGGTAATTTGGTAGTGTCCTGTGTAGCGAAAAATGATGATTCAAATAGAGCCAGAAAAATAAAGAACAATTAATATGAGTAGGTACTTACTTGGTTGTTGAAAGCAACCATTTTTTTAACAATATTTTTGTCAATGGCTGGAAACAGAGTGCTGGCAATGAACTCCATGTCAATTACTGTAAGGGGATCTACAAAGACCTGTAAAATTCAAAAATAACATGGAAAAATACTATCATTTTTCTTTACCAAACACCAGAAATAACTGCCAAGACATTATGCAGAGTTTTATTTAACACCAAAGTAACAATACCTCAGTAATATATGTACATATAAGTTTTTAGTTATGGAAATTCCTTTTCTTGCATTTTTAGGATATAGAGTCACAGAAAAATCTTTGAAATATACAGTAAAATAGTTCCCCTGTTAGCTCCATTCTAGTGAATTATAAAGACACATGCAATTAACTTTTTAAAGTATATTTAATTTTAATTTCCTATATACTATGTGAAATGCTCTCAAAATTCTGGGCAGTAGGTAGGTATAGGAACATTCATTATAAAATTCTATCAACTTACCAATATGTTTGAGATTTTTCGTAATAAACTGTTCTTAAAGAAAACTAATATCTAGAGGCATTTCCAAGCCACTTTATTAGCCAAACTTTGAAAAAAGATGTTAAACGATTAAGGCAATAAGATATCATTTGTTAAGAGTGACTGACTTTGGCATAGAGAATACCGGATTTTTATTCTTCTAGGTAGTTTTCTGTACTTTTTTTCACTTTTCTTAGATTAAAATGCATTATCATCACCAAACCATTTTTTTTAATATTCTAATAGATCACATGACACTTGAAAAGGTCAAAGACTAGCCTTAATCTCTAAGCAGACAGAAAATCCTCAAGATGGGAATTTTACTTTCTCAGGTTCCCTGAGACCTACGATAAAGGATTCACACCAGGAAAGAACTGGGAATGGGATTCAGTCACATTAATATCAACCACACAAAGACATGGAGCTGAGAAGCAGATCATCACACTGAGCCTCACTTGCTCTCACAGAGAGCATCCTCACAGTAACATGCCTGCAGTACTGTTACACCATCTTTTGCTCTGGGGCAACAGCAAATCTTACCTGAGTGAATCTGTTTAGGAAAGACCTGGGCAAGCCCTTCCTCCCTCCTCCTTGTCTAAAGGGATTCTGACACCCGAAAATCTTTGTCTTTTCATGCTGCACTTGGAAGCTCATTCCTAACTCAGGAACATAGATTTCTCCTCGGTGATCAAAACAAGCATTGAGTCCTTCCAAGACCGATTGAGAAGCCAGGTTAAGCTATTTGGAGAAGAAAGTGCATATATTTATTTTATATGCTGTATAACTCTAACAAAAAGCAAAGGAATAATATGCATGAAAAACAGTCTTATCTTCAAGGGGGGAGGGAGTTCACCATTGGTAACCTTCTGTTTCTTATGCTGAGCTCATGTGTATTCATCCTGTTTCATATATGTGTTAGAAAAATTGGAGGTATGTAACACAGCAATACTTTTTAAGTAAACTGAATATTCAGATTATATTTTTTAAAAGCACTTATAATAGTCTCAAAAATTAAACTGTATTCTTATCTGGTCCTATATTGGCCTACTTTACAAACATAGCTTACCAAAAAAAGTGCCAAAACACAGATATTTCATTTTCGCTCCGAGATTTTTTTTTAAAGATGAAGACAGGTCTTCACATATTTCATTAAGTAAACATCCTTTCCAGCTCAAATACTGAATGAAATCTCCAAATAGGCTTCAAAGCCATGATATAAACTACATATAGTAACTACACCAACAGTTCTGTGAACAAGAACAAATATGAAGGTGTGTGTGTGTGTGTGTGTGGCAGAAATGAAAAGAGCTGAATGAAAGTCTTCAGACACTAAGTTCAGAACACAGGGATGTGGCATATGGGTAGTTTTAAAGTAACATGGAAAATTTCAACTGCGAGGAGTTCCCACCATGGCACAGTGGTTAACGAATCTGACTAGGAACCATGAGGTTGCAGGTTCAATCCCTGGCCTTGCTCAGTGGGTTGGGGATCCGGCGTTGCCGTGAGCTGTGGCATAGGTTGCAGACGAGGCTCAGACATGACGTTGTTGTGGCTCTGGTGTAGGCCAGTGGCTACAGCTCTGATTGGACCCCTAGCCTGGGAACCTCTAAATGCCTCAGGAGCAGACCTAGAAAAAGCAAAAAGACAAAAAGAAAATTTCAACTGTGAAAAGTGAAATCGATAAAATGAAAATGGGCCCCAAAAAAGATTCTATTAGAATTTCAAGTGTCATGTTTACATTAGCACTCAAAGCACAAAGTCTACTATATATCCCCATACAATCTAAAAGCTGCCTTTAAATGTGAATGTAAGTCCTAAATGCCTTGCAGTTCCCAGATGCATTTCTACAAAATATGAGTATGGTGAGCAGTCTCAAGTTTTAAAACTAAGCATTCTTTTTTCCCTGGCTAATGACTTTTACCACACATTAAAAAAAAAAAAAAAAAAAAAAATCTAGGGAAGAGAGAAAGAGAAAAAAAAAAAAAAATTCTCCTTTTCTTTAACATCTTCTCAAGCTAAGTAGGGAGCAGCGCAGCAGAAAAGGAATCCTACAGCACTCCGCCTACTGCACACCCAGGCAGCTGAATCTGGGGAACTCTGTCAAGTCATTTGTGGCACTTCCACCTCTCGAATTATTTAAGCTGCACAACTATCTCCTCACCTTATCCAGGACTAAGGTTCCCAAACTAACACAACTCCTTTGGCCACAACCGTGAATTTTTTTACTCTGTGCATCACTTCTCCCTCTCTCTTTAGCTGCTTGCTGGTCACAGAGACCAACTCACCATGTGTTTCATGATGTCATTAATTTACCCCACTTGCACATGCAACATTGACCATTTTCTTCTTTTTTTTTTCTCTTCCATTTTTGGCCACCCCACGGCACATGGAGCTCCTGGGCCAGGGATCAGATCGGAGTCGCAGCCACGCCCTAAGCCACGGGTTCGGCAACACCAGATCCCTAACCCACTGTGCTGCAGCACAGATCGAACCCAAGTCCCAGTGCTCCCAAGACACTGCTGATCCCTGATCCCGCTGAGCCTCAGCGGGAGCTCCTTCTATTTTCTTTTCTTTTTTTTTTTAGCTCCTTCTATTTTTGTGTGTCTCTTACTACAAATTTTCCCATTCTCTCTGCTTGAAATGAGGTTGTTGATACTATTTGTAAACCACTTTTACCTCTGAAAATAAATAAACACAGCAAGCCTGTAAGAGACTACAGAATAAAACGAATGAAAAGGCACTTTTTTTCTGGAGGCTAGCTCACAGAAGTAGGAAAGTTTGTAGGTTACACAAGATGGGCTTCTGTATGTGCTTTCTGACAAGTGACTTGCATCACTGGTAAATAAAACCATGGAGGATTCTTTTCATGAGAGAATTTGCCTTTACCAGCCAGCGGCAGGACTGCCCACTGCAAAATGCCCTTGAACTAGGCAAACTCTGCCCTCTCCTCACACTTGTGGTTCCTTCCTTGGCACTCTGGGCCATCCTCTCACCTCATCCAACACAACCCAGTGGCCTGCCTTCAGGGCTGCCAGCAAGGGACCATCGCGCCAGGCAAACTCTCCTCCTTTGCCACCTTCAACGGGTAGATCTGCTCCAAACAGGTCTGTGATGTCCTTTGAGAGGGGGGAGAAATGGGGGAAAGCCAGCATTACATAAAAATTAACTGGATCCCAAGAACCTAAATCTAAAATGATAAATACTTGGACCTTCTTTGTGCCGCTTTTTATTCTGACACCCAGGACAGAATGAATCAACCCCAGAACTCTTTACCAAGAGCCCAGACATGGCCCAAGCATCTTCTCACAACAATTCTCTGTAAGCATCTATTGACTGGAGCTCTAGATCTACAGATCTTGACTCTGGCTGTACTTGAAAATAAATTGGTGAACTTTAAAGAAAAACAAAACAAAACCAATACCAACACCCAGGCCCTGCTCCTGGACCCCATGCCAGGAGATTCTCATTTACTTTGTCATCTCTGTCCCGTATTTTCGTAAGACTGTTTAAAGGTGATTTAACCTCTTTTTTTAAAAAAAGAAGGACAAAAATAGAGGTTGTAGTACAACAAATACTGAAGTGGGTGATTCTCTCCAAAAAGAAAATTAGAATAAAGTATCCAGAGAGAACAATACTATAGATGTCATCTATTAACGAGCCCAGAGGAGAATTATTTTGAAGGTCATGTTGCTATGCTCCTTATCACCAGGTAATGTTTGGGGTCTGACACCGTCATAATTATTTCTGACTAGGAAACCATAAATGGATAAGAACACCACTCCCTATGCCTGTCCCAATTTGCGTAGCAAGACTCAGCTTACCGTCTGCTCTGATAAGTTGATTCGGACAAGGGTGTTGCCTGAAGCCTTGGCTAACGCCCCCACCAAACTTGTCTTGCCCACGCCGGGGGAGCCCTCCAGGAGGATAGGTTTGTTCAGTTTTGTAGCTCTTAAGAGCCGCTGGGCATTCATAGCTGTGGTGCCTGCGCTGAGTGCATAGTCGGCGATATTATTCCTGTGCAAGACAGGTCCTTAGGTGGAGAAAAGAAAAGCCACATGTGAGCTGGACACCACCAAATTGTATGTGTGTTACCTTGAGATTGTAAGAATCCACCAAGTGGTCGGTCAGTCAGTGAAGTACCATCTGTAGTGAAAGTGCTTTGCCCTATTTTATTTATTTTTTTGTCTTTTTGCCTTTTCTAGGGCTGCTCCCGAGGCATATGGAGGTTCCCAGGCTTGGGGTCCAATTAAAGCTGTAGTCACCGGCCTACACCAGAGCCACAGCAACACGGGATCCGAGCCGCATCTGCAACCTACACCACAGCTCACAGCAACACCGATCCTTAACCCACTGAGCAAGGCCAGGGATTGAACCCGCAACCTCATGGTTCCTACTCAGATTCGTTCACCACTGAGCCACGACGGGAACTCTGCTTTGCCCTATTTTAATATTTCTTCACTTTGGGGTCCAAAAAATGCTTTCCAGGAACAGGCAGGAGCATATTTTCTTCAACTGTGCTCACGACACAGATATCATCACTTTGTATACCTAAACCTACGCCTGCAACTACAGTGCAAGCATGCATCTTTAGTCTCAAAACCTACTCCTGGAATTACTGCTACATGTACTTGTACAATTTACCTTGTACTTGCCTTTTCCTAAAATTGGAAGCTAGGCACACAGGCCAGGTGGTTCCATAAAAACAATAACATCCAAGGTTTTTAGGCCACCAAGACAATTCAGGATGCATCCTTAACCCATAACATAGCTGAAGTACAAGACTAATAACAGTCCTATAGGGCTGAATATTTGTGCCACTATGTCTCCAAGAGGAAGGGTTTGGTACATCAGTTTGGAGGGAGTGGGGCAGGAAAACATTTATCACCTCAGCTATAGAAGCAGATGGAAAGACCACCCAGTGCCAGGCCACTAGCATACAGCTCCTACACTAGAGAACTGAAGACTACCATGATGGTTCAGGGAAGGGATCTAATGGTTAGACCACAGGGGCCCAGTCAGGGAAGAAGACGGTACGGTTGAAGACGAGTGGGAAAGGAGCAGTGTTCCATTCAGCCAGGAACCTGGGCTGGTATAGTTCACCACTGAACCCCCGATAACTGCTAATTCATCTCTACACATTCCAAGCACTCAACAATTATTAACACAGAGAGGAAGGAGGAGATAAGAAATAGATGACTCTGCTAGAGAAGCAACGATCTGAAAAAATCCAGAGTGCCTTAGGAAGATATCTAATATAACTACCTCATTTAAATATTTGACAGAGGCAACCTGGTAAGAATAAGAGCAAGGGTCAAAACTCACCTGCATTTCCCACTTAATCATTCATTGATTCATCCATTCATTTACTCAATCAATAGACATCTTCTGAATGTCTATGACTGTTAGGCTATGAGGCATATGCCAGGGATAGGAAGAAGGATAGGAAGATGAATGACATAATACCTGCCTTCAGGGGATCACAAGACTATTTTTGTAAAAGGTGATGAGGTTGCATAGTTGAAACATTATGAGCTGAATTATCACTACAGGAAAACATTTTTTTTTTGTCTTTTTTGTTGTTGTTGTTGTTGTTGTTGTTGTCGTTGCTATTTCTTGGGCCGCTCCCGCGGCACATGGAGGTTCCCAGGCTAGGGGTTGAATTGGAGCTGTAGCCGCCAGCCTACGCCAGAGCCACAGCAACGCGGGATCCGAGCCGCGTCTGCAACCTACACCACAGCTCACGGCAACACCGGATCCTTTAACCCACTGAGCAGGGGCAGGGACCGAACCTGCAACCTCATGGTTCCTAGTCGGATTCGTTAACCACTGCGCCACGACAGGAACTCCGGAAAACTCTTATTTTGAGCACCAAACAATGAATATACTTTTATAAGACAATTTATTCATATATTAAAGACTAAATTTTCTCCTATATTTACATGCTGGTTATATATTTTAGTACCACTCAATTATGATTATGCTACATATGCTGTCTCAGATAACTAGTTCAAAAATAATCATGAGTATGATACACTAAAATCACAATGAAAATCCAGTATCTGTGAACCAGAAGAAGAGAATCTTCATTCATTTAAAATCATTCTTACCCCTTGGTATAAAAAATGGATGAATTCCCCAAAGATTATCTATTCCAGTGAAGTCTTTGGTTTTGAGTCTATCATAAATCTTCAATTCATTTTTCTGACTTTCTGTAAGTCGGACTATCTTGGAAAGTTTCTTGATTAGGAATTTCAGACATTCTTTGCGAGCCAAGAGGGCCGTACCAAACCCAGAGGAAGTTACTCCTAAAAGAAAGACGATCAGGACATCAAACAGCAGGGCACAAAGCCTCACAAGCATTCAACAGGTACTCTAGGGTGGGCTCCTGGGGAAATGGGGCCTGAACTGAATTACAGACGAAACACAACTGCTGGTGTAAGCAGTCCTAAGAGGTCTGACTCCCCTCTCCCCACAACTGTCACATCTTCAGTTCAGCAGCAGCATATTCAGTAAAGCACTCAAATCAGGCCAGGAAAAATCAGCCTAGAGAAAAGCATAAGCAATGTGATGCTTTTAGCCATGTGGTTTGTGTTTCTCATTCTCGTGGCTGGAAAAGTAACTTAAAAATTGAATTTAATAAAATTACAGTAAACTTAATTAAACTAAAAGCCTCAGGACCATTAACTCTGAATAACCATTTGTGTTAAGAAATATCTCGTTCTTCACAGGCAAGGACATTTCCAGCAGTCTTCTTTCTACCATAATCACTACTTCACTTTTCCTAAATCCGTGGTCTTTAAGCAATGAAAATTGTCATATATTTTATACCAATCACCTCTCAAAAGAGTAAAAAAAAGGAGAGCTACTCTGAGTCTTAGAAATGTTAGAATAAGTGATTCTATCTGGCTCAGAGGTCTGGGCTCGCTTCATCCCACAGCCCCCTCTGCCCTAAGCCCATATTCTCACCAGCTACAGACAACGTACCTGAACCTATTCCATCTATGTACACCAGGCAAGCAGCGTGGACAAAAGACGTCACTGTGGAGACCGTCTCCAGCCTCTTCCAAGCAGCTTCCTCCCCCATTGTGTTCATGAAGTTAACCCAGGACAGGATATCTCTGATACTGACCACACACCTCCGGCCAAACTCCTGGTGGGTCAGCCAGTCAATGAAATCCAGCATCACCTCAGCTATATCAACTCCTAAGACACAAGGAAGCAAAAGTATTTGTTATTCAGGAAGACTCCAGAAGGAGGGCTTGCAACCTGGGCCCACTGCTGGTCTGAAAGGCGTCTGGGTTCCATGAGTTTATATGCAATTTCTTTTTCTTTTTAGGGCTGCACCTGCAGCTTATGGAAGTTCTCAGGCTAGGGGTCAAATAGGGGGTGCACCTGCCCACCCACGCCACAGCCACAGCAACACAGGATCCGAGACATGTCTGCAACCTATGCCACAGCTTGTGGCAACGACAGATCCTTACACAACTGAGCGAGGCCAGAGATCGAACCTGAATCCTCATGGATACTAGTCAGGTTCTTAACCTCCGAGCCACAACAAGAAGTCAGATTATATGCAATTTTTGTGAATGTGAATTTTTTTTTTTTTTAAGTAAGTGGGGTCCACAGCTTTAATCACATTCAGAAATGGTTCATGATTACCGTTCTACCCTTACCAAGAACAAACATCGCAAAGAGCTCTTGAGAATTAAAGCCTAAAAAACTGCTCGAAGAAATAAAGTATTCCTTTGGATCATGTTCATATACAATTTTGAAGTTAAAACACAATGATTTTAAAAAGTATACAGGAGTTCCCGTCGTGGCGCAGTGGTTAACGAATCCGACTAGGAACCATGAGGTTGCGGGTTCGGTCCCTGCCCTTGCTCAGTGGGTTAACGATCCGGTGTGGTATAGGTCACAGACGCGGCTCGGATCCTGCGTTGCTGTGGCTCTGGCATAGGCTGGTGGCTACAGCTCCGATTAGACCCCTAGCCTGGGAACCTCCATATGCCGCAGCCCAAGAAATAGCAAAAAGACAAAAAAAAAAACAAAACTAAAAAGTATACAAATTATATTGTAAAATATTTATCTAGAAACCAAATACTTTCTAATACACAGAAATGCAAAGAAATGCCAATTAAATTTAATAGAGCACTTAATATAAGTTCCGATGTCATGAACATTTATTTTAAAATCGTGAATACCAAATGATTGTTTTTTAAAAAGAAAAAAGGTAGTTCCCGATATGGTGCAGTAAATTAAGAATCTGATTGTAGCAGCGTGGGTCACTATGGAGAGGCAAGTTCAATCACCAGCCCACCACAGTGGGTTAACGAATCTGACGTTGCCACAGCTGTGCCCTGGATTCAATACCAGGCCCAGGAAGCCGCATATGCTGTGAGAGCCACTATTTTAAAAAAAGAGGGAATTGTTCTCTTGTGGCGCAGCAGTTAAGGATCCAGCATTGTCACTGCAGTGGTTCAGGTTGCTACTGTGGCCTGGGTTCGATCCCTGAGCTGGGAACTTCTCTTTACCAAAGGCATGTCCAAAAAAATTTTTAAAAAGAAAAAAGAAATCAGCACTGCTATAATATAAAGCAGACTACACAGTAACACCTTTAAGCTACACTGAAAATGGATAAGAAGAAAAATACTCCCACCAGTGTAAGAATAAGTAAAAATAAAATGTGAATTTTTTACCTAAAAAAAAAATACTAATTATAGAAGAAAAGAAAAACATAAATCTTAAGAAAGAACTTAAAATGACAACTCATGGGGGAAAGTCTAGAAACAAGGAAAGAAATTAAAGGCTGTCTCCACAATTAGATATTAAATACAGGTGCTTAGATCCACATTTTCAAGTGGAACAAATCTGAGGAAAATCAGGGACTTAAATGAAAATGGAATTCCAGATCCATTAATAAAGAATTAAATCATGACTACTGAATAAACAGAAGCTCATCAGAATAAAGTGGATGGGATGGGTTCATATATGTATTTTTTAATAACAAAAATTAAAAAGTATCTGAATAGGGAAATATATGTGATAAATGTAATAATATCCAAAAATACATGAATAGCAATATGTAAACTATTTTTAAATAAACCATACAGAATAATCCATGTCACTAATAATTCAAGGAAATAAAATCTTAGAATGTCCATTAAATTAATAAGGATAAAATAATGGATTAAGCTTCATTTTAAAAATGAAAGCTCTGCATTGGGAGGCACATTTACAAAGTTGCTGGTAACCTTGTCAAGGGGACCAACTTTCTGGAAAGCAATGTGTCTATAACCAATGGGAGCTCAAAAGTTCCTCATTTCCACTTTCAGAAATACAACTTTAAGAAAAATTCTGAACAGTATGTCATTTTTATGAAAAGCTATGAGAAATATTGGTCTCAAAGTGCAAGAATGGAAAAAGCCCACGTGCCCTTCGGGTTTGTTTGTTTTTGGGTCTTTTTGCTTTTTCTGTGGCATACAGAAGTTCTCAGGCTAGGGGTTGAATCAGAGCCGCAGCTACCAGCCTACACCACAGCCACAGCAACTCCAGATCTGAGTCACATCTGCAACCTATACTGCAGCTTGCGACAATACCAGATCCTTAAACCAATGAGCGAGGCCGGGAACTGAACTCGCATCCTCATGGATACTAGTCGGATTCTTAACCTGCTGAGCCAAAACAGGAGCTCCTCAAATTTTTTTTTAACATACCTCAATTTTATGGAATCTTTTCTGTTTTGTAATACTATCAATATATGGATAACACTACCATAGAGATTTGTGAACCAAAGTAGTAGAGAAAGTAAGCAGTACACATAGTGTTGTTTGTATTTTGATTAAGACAACGCAGTAAATATACCCTAAATAGGTTCTGAACTCAATTTAGAATTCATAATAGCTGAATTCATACATTCAATAAATCATACATATATTTAAAGAAAATTTGGAAAAAAAGCTATGTCTAGTTTCCTGTTTTATACTGCACAATTTAAAAAATGTTTTAGGAGTTCCTGCTGTGGTGCAGTAATTCCTAGTTGGAAAGGAATCCAACTAGGAACCATGAGGGTTCAGGTTCAATCCCTGGTCTCGATCAGTGGATTAAGGATCCAGCATTGCTGTGAGCTGTGGTGTAGGTTGCAGACATAGCTCGGATCTGCCATTGTTGTGGCTGTGGTATAGGCCAGCAGCTGTAGCTCCAATTAGACCCCTAGCTTGGGAATCTCCATATGCCATGGGTGCAGCCCTAAAAAGCCAAAAATAAAATAAAAAATAAAAAATGTTTTAATGCTGTGCCAATTTGACTGATTTCCAAATGATAAAACTAATAAAAATTATTAAGCCTTTTCTCCCCACTCCCCATTGCTACCTCAGGGTCTCTAATGCCTCCCCAGGGAAGTCTGCTGCCATGCAGCCTGGAAAGCATGCAGTAAACAAGCTCCTTAAGGACAAGGAGTAAGGCTCAGAGCTAAGCCATTGGGGCCCCAATGCTTACACCCTAAGGAGGAATTTTCCACTTAGTTAAGCATGGTGCATACTGATGATGCAGCAAAATGTGGCAGCTTAATGGCAGTTCCATCCTCTGCCACTCTTACCACAATCCAAAGAGCTCAGAAAAGCGGCCCATAGCAGACTCTGAGGTTACTTCCTGGGGGGACCCATACCCAATACAGAGCAGAAAGACAAACCATGCCAGCTTAAAAACTTGTCTTCTCCTCTTTTTACTTGAATTTTCACCATAAATGCAGCATTGCAAATAGCACAGCACCAAGACAGAAGTTCTGAGTTCCAGCTGTGGACCAAATACTACTGGACCACCTGGGAACCTGTTATGCCGCACCCCAGATTGAGTCAGAAACCCTGGGAGCAGGGCCCAGCAAGCTGTAAACAAGTTCTCCAAGTGAATTTGGGAACCACAGGCTTAGTCAATTCTGTGCTTTTGAATGACTGTGATATTGTTGAGCCTGAGAGACTCCAGCTGTTCAGATAGCACTATGTATACCTGGGACTATCAGTGAGGTCCCTTCCTAAAGGAAGTCTTCACTCAGAGGACTAACAAACCAATCTTTCCTCACATAACACAGGTGAGGCTGGATCCACGCACCTGCTGTCCATAACCTTCCTAATTTTGAAGCTGTGCTTCAGTGCCTTTAATTATTTTTGCTTTTTTTTGGGGGGGGGGGCACCAGAGACATATGGAAGTTCTCAGCCTGGGGGTTGAATTATAGCTACAGCTGCCAGCCTACGCCACAGCAACACAGAATCTGAGCTGCGCCTGTGACCTAACCAAGCTCACAGCAACGCCAGATCCCCGACCCACTGAGCAAGACCAGGAATCAAACTCCCGTTCTCATGGGTACTAGCTGGATTCGTTACTGCTGCTCCACAAGGGGAACTCCCTGCCTTGGAAAAGATGAACACACCCATGAATCCCAATCTCAAAGAAGCAGACAGCCTTTTATACTCTTTAACATAGAGAGGCAAAATGATTTTAAAAAACCATTTGCAGAGTTCCCGTTGTGGCTCAGCAGTTAATGAACCCAACTAGTATCCAAGAGGATTCGGGTTCAATCCCTGGCCTTGCTCAGTGGGTTAAGGATCCAGCATGCTGTGAGCTGTGGTGTAGGTCACAGATGAGACTTAGATCCAGCATTGCTGTGGTTGTGATGGAGGCTGGCAACTGCATTTCTGATTGGACCTCTAGCCTGGGAACTTCCCTTTGCCACGAGTGCATCCCTAAAAAGACCAAAAAGGAAAAAAAAGGTGAAAAAAAAACTACTTGGAATAAGGTTTGTTGATTAAGGCTTAGAACCAGATTTATGTGCTAAATTTAGTCATTCAAGGCCTAGAGTATGTATACATCAAAGCAATCTAGGCTGATTTTTTTGTTGTTGTTGTTGTTGTTTTGCCATTTCTTGGGCCACTCCCGCAGCACATGGAGGTTCCCAGGCTAGGGGTCTAATCGGACCTGTAGCTGCCGGCCTACACCACAGCCACAGCAACTCGAGATCCAAGCCACATCTGCAACCTACACCACAGCTCACGGCAATGCCGGATCTTTAACCCACTGAGCAAGGCCAGGGATCGAATCCGCAACCTCATGGTTCCTAGTTGGATTTGTTAACCACTGAGCCATGACGGGAACTCCAAGGCTGAATTTTATATGGGAGTTTTAAAAATACTATTCTAGGAGTTCACTGGTGGCCAACTGTTAAAAATCTGGCATTGTCACTGCTGCAGTTCATTGTCACTACTGTGGCTGCAGCCAAAAAGAAAAAACAAAATATTCTATTTTCCTTCTGCTTGAAAATTTTCTTAATAAGAACAAAGTCTTTAAATAAAGTGAAAAAATAAATTAGTTGATGGCTACTAAAGAAATGCAACTTAAAATTCTATAAACACTTTTCTAAATATGGTAGCTATTAAAACTTAAACCAGGAGTTCCCGTAGTGGCGCAGTGGTTAACGAATCTGACTAGGAACCATGAGGTTGCAGGTTCAATCCCTGGCCTTGCTCAGTGGGTTAAGGATCCGGCATTGCCGTGAGCTGTGGTGTAGGTTGCAGATGCGGCTTGGATCCCAAGTTGCTGTGGCTGTGGTGTAGGCAGGCGGTTACAGATCCCATTGGACCCCTAGCCTGGGAACCTCCATATGCCGCCAGAGCAGCCCTAGAAAAGGCCAAAAAAAAAAAAAAAAAAAAAAAAACCCTAAACCACATTTCCTTATCATTAACAAATAAATACACCTTAGATAAAAATGGCCAACAGGGAGTTCCCATCACGGTTCAGTGGAAACAAATCTGACTAGCATCCATGAGGACATAGGTTCAATCCCTGGGTTAAGTAAGGATCCAGTGCTGCCATGAGCTGTGGTGTAGGTTGCAGACGTGGCTCAGATCTGACATTGCTGTGGCTGTGACATAGACCAGCAGCTGTAGCTCTGACTGGACCCCTAGCGGGGGAACCTCCTTGAGCTGAGGGTGTGACCCTAAAGATTAAAAAAAAAAAAAAAATACAACCAACAGATGAAACAATCAGAGCTAGAATTTAGTAACCCTGGGGAAGGAGGCAATACGAAGAAGGGGCACTTTGGCAGAAGGTAACAGGCAGGTACCACATTTTCCTCCCATCTACTCACTCCCCTTTCTCCTTAGAACACACCAAGCATACATACTGCCAAGGTCCTCTTCCCCTCACTCCAGCACACTCCTCCGCCCGTTACCACCACTGCCACCTCAAACTCTCACCTTTATGATCTGTTCTGCCCAGAGACAATCCTGCACGAAGATTACGGCTGATTATCTGAATTAAATCATCACGGCTTGTGCCTTGAGGGCACCATATTTCCGTAAAACGGTTTCTTAAGGCAGGAGACAGCTACAAAGAACACAAATTCGAATGTGAATTAAATACCTATGAGAAAAGCTAGAAAACAAATCCTCTGAAAGAATGGTGGTTGTGATTCTGGCAAGTACCAGGTGCTTCTTCTATTACCACTATTGCTATACATAATTTATTTATTGAACACCTATTTGTCCTGGTTCCTTCCATATATCATTCATCTCATTAATCTCTATCACACTCTCCAAGCAAATATTACCACACTTTCTTTAAAACTTCAAGGTCTCCTAGAGTAAGGGGTGCAAGGAGGGTTCCAGCCCCAGTGAACGACACCCAAATCTGAACACTTTCACCTAAGCAAAGGCCCTTCCCTTTACTTTATCTTAACTAGTGGTTTAGAGAAAATAAACACTACCTTTCTATGGAGAAGAGCTGTCTGAAGTAGTTAGGGTTAGGACTGATGTGGGTAAAAGGGAATGAAATTATATGATGTGTGCATTCATCTCACATGGGTAAAGAACTACTTAATCCCTTTAATCTCAGGCCGTTTCCCTCAGTCTGGATTCCTATTACCCTCCCCTAGGTCAGGTAACCACCATTCAAAAAGTTCACCAATGACTTCCTTTTATTGGACAGATCAACCCCACCCTTTGTCTCCTGGCCTAGCAGAGCAGAACCAGGAACAAAGCCTGGACTCAGAAACAGCTCAGCAAAGACCTTATGGGTGTGCACATGCTGCTCTGCACCATCCCGGCCAAGCAGGGCCTCTGGTTCCAGGATCCCACCTTCCCTGAAGCAGGGCACACAAAAACAAAAGGCAGGAGATCCCGTTGTGGCTCAGTGGTTAACAAATCCGACTAGGAACCATGAGGTTGCGGGTTCAATCCCTGGCCTTGCTCAGTGGGTTAAGGATCTGGCGTTGCCGTGAGCTGTGGTGTAGGTTGCAGACGTGGCTCGGATCCCGAGTTGCTGTGGCTCTGGCGTAGGCCGGTGGCTCCAGCTCCGATTCGACCCCTAGCCTGGGAACCTCCATATGCTGCGGGAGCGGTCCAAGAAAATGGCAAAAAGACAAAAAAAAAAAAAAGACAGCTTCCCCTTAAGTAAAAGTTGGCAATCTCCGTCTAAAATAACTTAAGCTAACCTGACAGGCAAGTTAATATATACAACCTTGAAGCCAGGTTTTTCTGTGGTATTTCCACTTGCTATCCAGTGCTTTCATACTTTGTTTGAAAGTGTGATACGCTTTATTTATTCTCCTTCACACGTTTCCAGAAGCACAGCGATCATCTTTCTTCTTAAGCTACTGATGAAAAGCAGGCCCAAAATATTTTCACATTTCAGGCACCCACCACGTTATCAAGAATCTTAATTGCTTTCATTCCTGATCAACCTCTATCTTCTCAGCATCCTGACCTACTACCACCCTACACTCTTCCTGACTCAGGACAGGGTCCCACATACAACACAGAGTTCTCCACCGAGAGGCTTCACAAGTCTGGAAGCCATTGGGCTGAGGAGGGTGTTCTGTGCTGGCTGGATCCTTACACTGCCCTCTGAACAGAAGAGACCACCCTCACACTTCCTTTACCAGCAGTCTGAAGGTGGCCTAAACAACCCCTGAGAGAATGGATACGCTCCACCTGTAAAACGAGGACAGGATCCTGGCAGCGACTATTCTGTCACTTCAAAATCACTCCTTTCTGCACATTCCTGTTTAAGTAAGTAGACTAGAAGTAGAGTTTAAGAATAAACTTCAGGAGTTCTGGCACAGTGGTTAACGAATCCGACTAGGAACCATGAAGTCGCGGTTCAACCCCTGGTCTTGCTCACTGGGTTAAGGATCTGGCGTTGCCGTGAGCTGTGGTGTAGGTCACAGATGTGGCTTGGATCCCGAGTTGCTGCGGCTGTGGCATAGGCTGGCGGCTACAGCTCCAATTAGACCTCTACCTTGGGAACCTCCATATGCCACAGGAGCAGCCCTAGAAAAGAAGAAAAAAAAAAATCATTTTCAAACTTACGATCCATATTTTTCTGGATTTTTACCTTTTACTCAGTTTTACCCAACGTAAAATCCCAGATGCATTTTTTACATACTATATTTATGGGTACCAGTGAGCTGAGGTCAAAAAGCAGAAAAAAAATTATGCTTCAAGAATACAGTTTTGGGAATCTCTGGGAGTCTCTGCAGTGGCTGAGTGGTAATGAACCCAACTAGTATCCATGAGTATGCAAGTCTAATCCCTGGCCTCACTCAGTGGGTCAAGGATCCATGGGCAGTAGTGTAGGTCACAGATGAGGCTCTGGTTCCTCTTTGCTGTGGCTGCAGTGTAGGCCTGTAGCTCCCATTCAACCCCTATCCTGGGAACATCCATATGCCACTGGCGCAGCCCTAAAAAGCAAGGGGAAAAAAAAAAAAGAAGATAGTCTTTACCTCTTTTTTCCCAAAGTCGCCTCCAGGGTTCATGGTTGCCAAGATACGGAATTTCTTCCCAGCAGTCAACAGCTCTACCTCATTATCCTTCTCTAGGTTGCCTTTTTCAGCTAGCAACAGTGACTTTTCCACTTCAAGGACACTAAAAGAAAAATTGGAGCATGTTGATTAGAAAAGCCTTATATATTCTATTTTGCGGTCTTCAGTGTTCTTAAAAAGGTTAAAAAAAAAAAAAAAGCCATCTCCTGTGCCTTCACTTTAGTTAATGGCTTCCCAGCAAATTTCAAAATATGGTATAAAATGGTATTAGCTATGCAATGAAATACTATTCGATTGGCACACCACTGTAAATCAACTATACTTCAATAAGAAAATTTTTAAAACATTAACAATAAAAAGAACACACTAATGATATAGGCTACACTGTGAATGGATCTTGAAACATCGATGCAAAGGGAGAGAAAATTTATATGAACTGTCTTGAGAAGTCAAATCTACATAAACAAGTAGTAGATTAGTCATTGCCTGGAGGAGGAGGTGGTATCCAAGATAAACTAAAGTCACAGGAGGGAATCCTACTGATGGAAATATTGCAAACTGGATTGTGGTGGCTGTAGAACTCAGTAAATTTAACAAACTTATTCAATTAAACATTTAAAACAGGTACATTTCATGATATATGGCTTATTTTTCTAATCAAGTGACCAAGCTGCTGAATCTTAAGCTCTCAACAAATACCATTATCTTACAGAGTTCCCGTTGTGGCGCAGTGGTTAACGAATCCGACTAGGAACCATGAGGTTGCAGGTTCGATCCCTGCCCTGGCTCAGTGGGTTAACGATCCAGCATTGCCGTGAGTTGTGGTGTAGGTCGCAGACGCGGCTCGCATCCCCAGTTGCTGTGGCTCTGGTGTAGGCCGACAGCTACAGGTCCGATTAGACCCCTAGCCTGGGAACCTCCATATGCCGCAGGAGCGGCCCAAGAAATGGCAAAAAGACAAAAAAAAAACCATATCTTACTATTTTCATTGCACAGGACCTTCTATTTTAATTATTCCCGGTAAATACCAATTTTGTTTCTCCACTGCTTTTTATTTGCCAAACAGTGGTGACAGGCAGTTGGTTTCACATGATGGCTAGTGCTTTCAGGGCATTTAACTGGTGAACCAACAGCTGCCAGAGCTCCCTCATCAGAGCCCGCCCATCAGGGCTTCTCTGCACAGCTGGCCTGCCAGTCCTGCCCCTGCTATCAGGGACTCATCTACTGAAGGTGACAGTCCTGAAATATCATAGGTACTCTTTGCGTCACTTTCAGCTATTTCTGGAAGCAATGTTCTGAACAGGTGGTCTCTTCAAGGGTTTATTCCTCTTGTCATGGAGTCTTCCAGTCTAAGAAGCAGTTTCTGTACATTTATTGTAGGTTTCAAGAAATTCCTTAAATTGTTTCATCTCATCAGATTCGATAACTGCAACTATATTCTTTTAGTATGTTCATCAGTCAACTTTGCTGATGCGTGAGTTTCCGTTCTGCTGTGGAAAAGCAGCTGTCCAACCTTTGATCACATGTCTGCATCGAGGCCAGATTTCTTTGTGAAGCACAGGCTCTCGCATCCGACACCAGTATGAGGCTAGGGGGGCGGGGGGTTCGTCCCCAGCCAAGTCTGGGGAGGGGGTTGGAACCCTGGCCTGTGGTTTTGAGAGGCCTTACAACCATAACATCCAGGATTTTTATTCTAGTTCTTTGAAAAAAAAAATTACGGTAACAGCCACATAATTTGCCTTAAAGAGAGTTTTAACTTGGACTTGTTTGTTTTAGCCTTATCATCCCACAGTCCCATCTTCCTGACAGAAAAACTAGGTTTCTTAGAGGAGACACTGATTGCGAAAGCCAGAAAAAGCAAAGAGCTCACCATCATTATTAAACATTTATGCTGTACCTACAAAGAACATTACTGTGCACAAGAATTAATAGCTAAAACATCCAGACCAGCAAAAACACCTAACACAGAGCAAATCTCTTACATCTGTGTACCTGTTGAGTCTTTCCAGGACAGAGTCGTCAGCCAGTGAGATCTCATCCAAGAGGAAAAAGCCATCCTCCTTCATGGCCAGAACCAAAGGCCCATCATGCCACTCAAAGAGCCTTGATGTGTCGATTTCTTCCTACAATTTGGTAAAGAAGAGGGTGAAATTAAAGAACAGGTGGCTCCACAAGATAATACACGTGTAGTTAGTGGGTGTCTGCTGGAGTGAAAGGGTTGTTCTGCAGAAAATAGGAGTCAAAGAACAGATCTCGCATAGAAGGATCCTCATGGAGGCCACTTGCAGACCAGTGAAAATCTAAAGATACCTAACACACCTGAAATCAAATACCTCACCATGAACAGTTGACTCATGCACAGAGCCAACTACTGTTCTTTAAATGAGAGAACATTATCTTTTTCTACTGGACAAACCTTGTCACTTGGCTTTTGCCTCACTGGCCTCAGCCCCCCAAGGAAGTCCGATGTTTCCATGTGCAAGTGGCAGTTGACTGAGTATAATTTCTGATTTGCCAAGGCTGCAAATACCTGACAGATAGTAGTTTTCCCACACCTGTTAGAGATACACACTAGGTTAACAAGGAGCATAAATTCCAAACATACACCCACAACCACCCCAGTCAGCAAAAGAGAACAGCCCTGGTGAGAACCTCACCGCAGCCATAGACACTGCTGACCCCCTTGGCTCAGAGGACCCTTCTCCAAAACACCAGCACTCTACCATGCTTCTTATCCAGAATGACACACATTGCATGAATTCTATGGAATTGAACTGAACCCTCAAAATGAGTTACTGTAACCCAAGTTTACCCAGTGTCTCCAACCAGCAGCACTGGTTCACCAAATTCCAACGCCCTTCCCACCAGCATCGCCAGTCTCCGCATGCCCTCAGTCCACACGATGTGATTGAATTTAGACTCCAAAGTGGATGTCTGAACAGACAATTTACCTAGCAAAGGCAGAGTACATATTTAGGTTCTAATATGAGTACAACTCAATTCATTGTCCTCTGGATATTATGGCCTACTCACTCATCAATTTTAGGACATTTTCTTTGGAGAAGAGGGATTGAGGACACAATTTTTTCTTAAAATGTTTTTCGAGGACTTCTTGAATCACATGAACCTCCTCCTGCTTCCTGACCCGGCCTGCTAGAAGCATGAAACCTTTAAAAAAAAAAAAAAAAGGTACAGTCAAGCACCAATACCAAGGGACACTGAAACTGTGGAGCCACAGCAACTGTCTTTAGCTGCTGGTAAAGAGGGAAGAACTACTTGGGAAAATGAGGATAACCTACACAACTATATGCCTGCCCAACATCCCAGCAACCTAACTTCTAGGAAAATCCAATGCAAACGAACACGTGTGCCCCAAAGGACATGCAGGAATGTTCAGAGCAGCTTTGCATCTAACAGCTAAAAAGTAGAGGTGATCTAAACAGCCATCAAGAGAGTGGATAAACATGGTATGGTATCTGCATACAATGGATTACAGCACAG
This sequence comes from Phacochoerus africanus, assembly GCF_016906955.1. Lineage (NCBI taxonomy): Eukaryota > Metazoa > Chordata > Mammalia > Artiodactyla > Suidae > Phacochoerus > Phacochoerus africanus. The sequence continues at coordinate 57,693,623 of NC_062545.1, forward strand.
AAATAATTCAAAAGGAATGAAGTCCTGATACACAGGCAGCATGGCTGTCTTATATTAGACTAAGTGTAAAGAAGCCAGACCTGAGAATACATATTGCATACCACACAGATGAAGCTCAAGTTTAGGCAGAATCCATCAGGGGTGACAGCTGTCAGGGCACTGGCTGCCTACAGGAGTTACAACTGGCAAGAGCCAGGAAGGAATCTTCTAGGTACTGGAAATATCCTAAATCTTAGCCTCAGTGGTGATATACGTGGGTACCCAAATACGTAAAAATAATAGAGGAGTTCCTGATGTGGCTCAGTGGTTAATGAACCCGACTAGGAACCATAAGGTTGCAGGTTCGATCCCTGGCCTCATTCAGTGGGTTGAGGATCCGGGGTTGCCGTGAGCTGTAGTGTAGGTCACAGATGCGGCTTGGATCCGGTGTTGCTGTGGCTCTAGTGTAGGCAGGTGGCTACAGCTCCGATTAGACCCCTAGCCTGGGAACCTCCATGTGCCAAGGGTGCGGCCCTGGAAAAGACAAAAAAATTTTAAAAATAAAAATAATAGAGCACTTTATCCACTTTACTATATATTGCATCTCTATAAAAAAGTTTTTTTTTAAAAAAAGTGTGTTCCTCCCTCCATCTATTCTTTAACCAGAAAAAAAGAGAAAATACAATTCTCATGGGTTTAGTTTAAGAAGAAGATGCTGAAATGCTTTCTATGCTATCATGGAAAGGAACATATAATTTCTTCCTAGGGATTAAACCAAAATGATCAAACCTGAGTCTCAGATGACCTAACTGCCTTCTCTCAGAACTGCTATCACACCTGTCAGTTTCTTGTATGCCTGTCTCTACGGCACGTGCATGACTACCCATGGTCACCACAATACAGACACACGGTCCACAAAGACCCAACCAACCACCTGCTTAAACTCCTAGAGGCATCATGTCTGTGTCCTAACTCCCACAGGCGACCACCTGAAGCTAAGAGTGAGGAAACCCTAGCAACCAAAACATAACTGCACAGAGAACTGCAGAAACAGGACCACTTACAAGAGCAATCGGGACTTGAGGGAGAAAGGCTCTGTTTCTGCAGTGCCCACTAAAAGGTACACACTGACCACAAGTCAGGAAAGATTTGTTTTAACAGGATAATTTGCTATCTGCCCCCAAGTCCTCAGTCACAGATTGAGAGCCTCGGAGGAGTGCGTACCATCGTTGGCCAAGTGCTGCAGCCAGTCATACTCCTTCTCCGTCTGCTCAGCCAACCTGTAGCGCTCAGCCCATCGAAACAAATCACGGAGGGTGATGAAGCCCTGCTTTCCAGCAAACACTGAAGAACCCCTGCGATATGACTATTAAAGCACCAACACAAATTAAAAAGGGCAATGGCAAATGTAGCATAGCTTACACAAAATTTGTAACAAATTTCAGCTCCCAGAAAAATGACATTCCACTGGGTAAGATTAAGTTTTTAAAATGTAAATGGACTGAAAATAAATGTCCAAACTCATGTATGTGAAAAGAATATAAACAAATGATACAATTCCATACCATACGCCATATAAAAAAATACCACAAATAATGGCAAACATGCAGGGAAAATGGTCCCAGTGTGGGACTACAGTAATAAGAGTGGTAATTATTACTATTAGCTTCTAGAAAGTAACTTGAGAGTATATAATTCTGATAAAAACCACTTTTACCCCATAAAATAAAATAAATGAGATGCTCTCTTTTTTAGGGGGGTGGGAGTTGCTACAGCCACAGCTATAGCATATGGAAGTTCCCAGGCCAGGAATTAAATTCAACCCATGGCTGTGGCAAAACTGGATAAATGGGATATTCTTTTTAAAAATTACATATAGGAATTCCCACTGTGGCTCAGCAGGTTAAGAGCTCAACTAGTATCCATGAGGATACAGGTTCAATCTCTGGCCTCATTTAGTGGGTTTAAAACCCAGCTTGGGGCAATACTGCAACATAGGTTGCAGGTGTAGTTCAGATCTATAGAGCTTTGGCTCAGATCTGAACCCTAGTCTCAGGTGCGGCCCTAGAAAAGAAAAGAATATATATATATAATCTTGGAGTTCCATGGTGGCTCAGTGGGCTACGGTTCCGGCATTGACACTGCTGTGGCTCAGGCTGCTGCTGTGGCACGGTTTAGATCCTTGGCCTAGGAACTTCTGCATGCCACAGACACAGCCAAACCAAACTAAACCAAACCAAACAAAATCCTATAGCTTGGTAGAACTGATGAGGGAGAACCATACAAAAAGAGTCTCTTCAGTTATGTCCATTCAAGTTTTATATCCACTTAAAAAATAAAAATTACAGTTTATCATTGCCTAAATTCCAACCTAAATAAAATGTTCCAATACTATTCACAAGTAGGGAAGTGTCATTATATATGTCAGTCATATATAATTATAAGAAAAAATTTTAACATTGTTATTAAATTTTTGATATACAAAACAAAATTAAAAAATGGATATGAATGGAATGCACTTTAAAGACAAGATCCTTACTCTGAAAAAAAAGTAATATAAATGATGAATTGACTGCTGTTTCTACCTGAGGAAGCCTCAGATTCTAATCACCAAATCTATCGAGACACTCCATTTGACACTGAGCTAATTGGCAATGAATACCTGAAGGTCCAGCATGACTCTGACCAGCTTGTTACAGTAGGAGGGCGGCAGGCTACACCGCTTATGCAAAATTGTTTCCAGCTCAGAACTAGGCAGTTCATCAAAGTGCAATTCCACAAACCGATTCCTGAAGGCTCTAGAAAGCACCTGGAAATGCAAAGAAACAACAAGGGGAAAAGGGCCTTTTCATACGATTTCCAAAACAGAGCCTCTACTCTTCACCACGGAGAGAAAAACCCTTCAAAAGAGGTAAAAACATCTCAGGTTCACCAAGAAAGACCCACTGTGGTTAACAATAAGAGAAAGAAGGCAAATGCTACACACCTTTCTGCCTCCGTAAAGTCCCGGGGGATTCTGGGTGGCAAAAAGCATGAAGCGAGGATGTGCTTTAACAACTTCTTGTGTTTCTGTGATGAGCAATTCACGGTTATCATCCAACAGTCTGTTCAATGCCTCCAGTACATCAGTAGGGGCCAAATTTAACTCATCTAAAATAATCCAATAGCCCTTTCTCATAGCATCAATAAGAACACCTTAGAGGAAATAAAAACTAAGATTTAGTGCATAAATACAATTTTTTTAATATTATATATAAATCTTAGATTATCATTATATTTGAAAGTAAATTCCTCTCTGCAGCTAGTCACGTCCCAAAATAATCTGTGATGTTGACTCAAGGAAGCATAATTTTCAATTAAAATACTCCTTATTTTGCATAGAGAGGGAGCCAAAGCTGACAAATACCATGTTCCAACTTATTTTTTTTCCCCTGTAATTGAATTTCATTTAAATCACCATATTCTCATGTCTATTCTCAGCTTCCCTCTGTTCAGTGCTAACCTGACTCTTCAGATGATTCTCTAGGAAATGACTACTCTTCAAAACGAGGCCCTGGAGTTCCTGCCATGGTGCAGCAGGCCAAGAATCCGGCACTGTCTCTGCAGCAGTGCAGGTTTAATCCCCAGCCCAGAGCAGTGGGTTAAGAATTTGGCATTGCTGCAGCTGTGCCATAGGTGGAAGTTCTAGCTCAGAACTGATCCCTGGCCCAGGAATGTCCTGTATGCCATGGGTACAGAAGAGGTGAGGATGAACTAGGCCCTAGTCCTGTTTATAGCTGACGAGATTAATGGGGCCCAAAGGAAGCTGGCACTCTAACCATTACCCCTTAACCATCACGTAGCTCAGGGAGAAAGAAACACCAGCTGTTATGACAGAGGTCCATGTGCCTCAACTGGAAGAGGTAAAGATTACTTGAAGAAACCCACAGGATAGAATAACAACCCTACCTTCTTTAAACACCAGCTTCCCTGAGGAGTCGGATGTGTAACAACCAATGTACTCCTGAATATCCGTGTGTTCGTGGTTGTTAATACGCACACAGTGGTTACCAGTAGCTGCAGCCAGCCACCGGATCAGGCTGGTTTTACCCACTGATGTCTCTCCCTGAATCAGCACTGGATAGGTTCTTTAAAGATCAGTCAACAAAGCAATTAAAAAAAAAAAAAAACACCAGAATTAAATCAAGTAGTCGTTAAAATGAATGACCATAACATTTAATATCATGAGAGAATGACTATATTCCTGTGCCTTACTGATAGACTGTTTCTTAAACCCTAATCAGTTTCTATGTAAAAATGGTTCCTCAGAAATTAATGAGGAAAGAAGTTCCAACCTCTCTTGCACTAGTGAGAAAGAGTAAACGAGGCTAAGCTGTTACTCACTAACAAATAATGGGTGAGAAGTACTGATCAGCAAAGACAGTGTTGACTTCTGGAAGTAATTATTCACTTGGCCAATGAAGACAATAACATCCTTTGAAAGATAAGGAATTAAGACTAGACTTTCAGGGAGTTCCCGTCATGGCTCAGCGGTTAACAAACCCAACTAGCATCCATGAGGACGCAGGTTGGATCCCTGGGTCCAGTGGGTTAAGGATCCAGTGTTGCTGTGAGCTGTGGTGTAGGTCACCAACGTGGCTCCCATCTCAAGTTGCTGTGGCGCTATGGCTGTGGCGTAGCCCGGCAACTGCAGCTGATTCAACCTCTAGCCTGAGAACTTCCCTATGTTGCAGGTGCGGCCCTAAAAAGACCAAAAAAAAAAAAAAAAAAAAAAGACTAGACCTTCAGCAATGCCTATGCTGGTAAGACGTCAAGTAGTGCAAGGAAAGGGCCACTCACCCTGCAGAGACTACTCGGACTATGTCTCTCAGATTCAGCTTGACAGAAGACGTGAGGATATACGTCTCATCTATTGTAGGTTCCTTGTCCCCCACCGAAATCCAGTAGCCTTCCACCTGGATAAGCCGGCCTCCTTTAGGTTCTGGAATGGGCTGAAATATCACAAAAGTAGGAGAGTAACCCACAGTCCCACGACACTTATGGCATTCTTTCAGAGAGGGATGTAAAGTGGGAAGTGAACTGTCACTAAGAACTGTGCCTTGTTCTTGATGCTTTCAACATTAAAACCCACAGACAAACAGGAAAATAAAATTACTCTGAGGAATGACATGGTTTTAAAATTCATGTGTATATAGGTATGTTTGAGGGAAAACTTGAATCAAGATAATTTCTCACACTACCCTCAAGCCCTGATGTCTCTTCCTAGAGAGCAAGCAACTGATATATAACAAAGCCAGTTTGGTAAGCCAGTTTCTCTCGGCCTCTTTCAGTCCCACGCTATTCTGAAATGTCTTCTGTCAAACTGAAATAGCTATTGTGTATTATAGAGAAAAGGAAAGCAAAAAAAAAAAAAAAAAGGCCCAATCATCAATCAGAAAAGAGGTGTGCAAATAAATTATGGTATAATCATCCAACGAAATGTTGTATGACAATTAGAAAGCATGTCAGGAGTTCCCGTCATGGTTCAGTGGCAGCCATCTCCACTAGCATCCATGAGGACACAGGTTTGATTCCTGGCCTTGATCAGTGGGTTAAAGGATCCAATGTTGCTGTGAGCTGTGGTGTAGGTCACACACTCGGCTTAGATCTGGCGTTGCTAGGGCTGTGGCATAGGCTACAGCTCTGATTTGACCCCTAGCCTAGGAACTACCATATGCCGAAGGTACGCCCTAAAAAAGACAAAGAAAAAAAGAAAGTATCTCACAGTGATCTCTAGTACAGACGTTAAAACATTTCCAGAATATAGTTAGGCTAAAAAGGAAGTTTACAGAACATTCTTCTGAGATGGTCTTAATTTGTATCACTTACATTAGATATATATGGGCACACCTCGGAGACACTGTGGGTTCAATTTCACACCACAGCAATAAAGTTATTATTACAATAAAGCCAGTCATACAAATTTTAGTTTCTCAGTACATGTAAAAATTATTTACACTATGCTACAACCTATTAAGTATGCAATAACATATCTAAAAAAATCTATGTATCTTAATTTTAAAATGCTTTATTGCTAAAAAATTTTAACCAGCAACTAACCACATAGGGTTCCCACAAACCTTCAATCTGCAGAAAATGCAGTATCTGTGAAGCACAATAAAGCAAACTGCAATAAAATGAACTATGCTTATATTAGAATTTACCTTGATAAATCAGAATTTGAATGAGAAAATTCAAAAACACACACACACACAATTTAGACAGAGAGGACTATCTGTAGTTTAACTCTCCAAAGAGGAGTTAAGACCCTGACATAGTGGCCGTGAAGATCTCTGGCCTCATTTAGTGGGTTAAGGATCCGGCACTGCCACAGCTGCAGCTTAGGTCAAAGATGCAGCTAGGATCCAGTGCTGCTGCAGCTATGGCGTAGGCCTGTAGCTACAGCTACCATTCGACCCCTAATCAGGGAAGTTCCAAATGCTGCAACTGTGGCCATAAAAAGAAAAAATAAATAAAGCTATAAATTTATCTATAAAAAGTAAATATATATATATATATTTCCAAAGCATAAGATTATTGGGAATTTACACCATCCAAGATACCATCTAATGTTTAAATTTTGCAGATCAAACAAGTTACTTTTATAACTGGACATAAGTTTTGCAAAAAAAAAAAAAAATTACAGCTAAAATTTGGTATTTCAGTCTTTCATTTGTGTTAAGTCAAAAATCAAAAAGAACCTACCTGCTTCAGCAGACTTTTAACACTGCCAGAAACAATGTGTTGACAAATGAGCTTCTGAACTATTGGGTGTGATGCCCGATCAAGTTGTGTTAAGAAACCCAAACAAAAGCCCTAGGAAAAAACACAAATATACTTAATACTAATTATCCTTCTGTAATAACAGGCCAATGGATTTCAGAACAAAATCTCAGGTGGTGCTAGTTTCCAGAACAACTTTTAAAGGTGATTCAATGGTAGAGAAAGGGCAGGGCAGCTCCAGTATGAAATGCTCTGGGCTAATCTGACTAAACAGAGAGCAGAGGCAAATCGGGCACCTGCCTCCCGACCCCCTCCCTTCCCCTGTGGGCCTATCCGCTCCCCACCAAGCACAGATTTTATAAGGACCTCATAGAGTGAGCGCTGGATGCTGCCACACGGATTGGAGGCTGCAAATCGAAGGGCCCTACAGAGAGTCCGAAGGCTGTAGTGAGGTCTATGGCCAGTCCCGTCCACCAATTTTGTCCCAGACTCTTTCCGCACAGCTGTGTAGAAACTACAAAGAGAGTGCAGTTCAGGAGATTTTATTAATAAGTATTACTATTTTGCTATTGTTCCAATTTCTCTACAGAAGGACCAGAAGCCATTTTTATAGATTTAAATGGCCAAGCTGACATATAACTTCCTAGGGCATCAAAAATAATAAAATGAAAATTGATCAATTTCCTTTAGGATGAAAAGAGGAGAGAGACGGGAAATGTCTGATTCTTAACAGAAAGATACTGAGGTATGAGAGGCCCTTATCAAGAATATACTGATGGAGTTCCTGCAGTGGTGCAGGAATGCCATGAGCTGTGGTGTAATCGCAGACACAGCTCGGACCTAGCATTGCTATGGCTGCGTCGTAAGCCAGCAGCTGTAGTTCCAATTAGACCCCTACCCTGGGAACCTCCACATGCTGCTCGGTCCTAAAAAAAAAAAAAAGACAAAGAATATACTGAATCCAGAGTTCCCATCATGGCTCAGTGGTTAACAAACCCGACTAGCATCCATGAGGACAAGGGTTCAATTCCTGGCCTTGCTCAGCAGGTTAAGGATCCAGGGTCATTATGAGCTGTGGTGTAGGTTGCAGACACGGCTCAGATTCCAAGTTGGTGTGGCTGTGGTGTAGGCCTGCAGCTCAAGTTCTGAATCGACCCCTAGCCTGGGAACTTCCATATGCCTTGGTTGCGGCCCTAAAGAGACAAAAGACAAATATATATATATATACACACTGAATCTGAACACTGGGCTTCAGAGTCAAATTAAGTCCCTGTGTAATGGACAATGGTGACAGATAAGCACACAGAAAACAAAAGTAATGGTGTTTTCAAAGTTTATAGATGTGATTGTACTCAACAATGACAGAATATTAAAAAGCATGATGACATGGAAACCATTACTATTTTCATTACAACATACTTTATATGTCCGAAAGATGACAAGACAGAAGTTTTGACTGAGACATCAAGTCCAGAACTCAGAAATTCATGAAATTCATGACTGGATACTACAAAATCAAGTATAACCAAATATGTGCCAAGAGATAAAACCCAAATTCTTGCCCAAATGGAATTGGCTTGTCTCTTTGCAATTTAGCCAGATATTCTTTTGTACGAAGAATCTATATTCCCGAAGTGGGGCTTTAATTATGGGACTTGAGCTCTTGCACTATCAGCGTTTTATAAAAGCCAACCTTCAGCCACACTACTTTATCTCCAGCTTTTTGAATTTTAACTACCGTATTAAATACACTTTGTCCAAGAATTTTTGGCTATTAAAATGTACTCCAATTTTAGAGTGTGATATGACAAACCATTCCAAAGCATTTTGACAAATGTCTCCCTGACTAATATATTTCAAACAGGGCTCCAAGTCCTTATTTTCCAACATTTTGCTTTGTGCTACTTTTCTTATCACAACCCAAAATTACAGTAGGTATCTCCTTATTTATTATCTCCACCTAAAGAATAAAAGCCCCACGAAAAGAACCAGGCTTGTCTGTTTTAGTTACAACTGTATCCCTGGCATCTGAGCAACTCAATAATAATTTGTATAAAAAAGTAAGGAGCAAATTACAAAAAGCAAAGTGAAACATTAATATGATCTAATTTCAAAACCTCTGCATGTTATATATTTCATTTTAGAGGACACAGAGAAAATCAATTGTGTTAATGCCCAAGACGACAGAATTAGTTTCTGATGAAGCCAAGTACTAGAATCTGGGGTGTCTGATACCAAAGACTGTACCCTTTGCAAACTGCATACAAAAACAGGGGAAAGATATTCAAATTAAAGCAACAAGCTTTAAACCACTGTATACTTCATTCAGCTAAGCTTCTATTAACTCCAAACAGGACTCGTTCAATTACATCAACCTTCCTCGCCTCCCCCCGCTACATTCTACATAGCTAGGTATGCAAACTGCAAATAGTAGGAGTCCATCAAGGCAGATGAAAACACAAGCCATTTATAGCTCCACCAGGGATTCAGCTGTGAATATGGAAGTAATCAAGAGAACATTGTTTACATAGTCTCATGGGTAGTGATTCATAAGCTCTCTCTATAGTTTCCTTAGGAAAATTCAAGGGAGTCCATAAGGTTCCAACTTTAAAATAAAAATCTAAGTAATGCTGCCAGCATTATTCTCTAGTTAGAAGCAAAAAAGAAGAAAAAAATATATACGCACGAGGCATACATTTTTAAGTTCAGAGGGTAAGTTTACAAGAGAAACCAAAGAGAACCCACGTTATGATTCCTTGCACTGTGCTCTTGTTCACACTCAAGCCTTTCAGATAATCCACAATGAGAATCTGTAAGTCTTCTTTACTTTCCAATTCTTCTACATAAAGTTCTGTGAATCTGGAAAACAATTATTATTCCTTATTAACCATTTTGGAGGAAGCTAATACAGCTATTCTGACAATACAAAAATACAAAAGAGAAATTATGCAAACTTATTTTACCTGCTTGTAATATGAATTGTGAAGCCCTTTCAAGGTGCAACAGTTTGAACATTATAAAATAAGGAGATGCAATCATCAAAAATCTACCACTGTTACTTTTATGAAATAAAGTTGAACATCCTTGTGAAAAGTTAACAAAAATAAGACTTTTTCATCCTCATTTTCAGAAAGAGATCACAAGTACATTTAATAAAAAGTACACGCAATGACAAGGAAAAACCTCCCTCACCACCAAAAATTAATAGTTGGAGCAAAAGAAAATACCTACTCAATAAAATTTTCCTAAGAAGCTTTCATTACTTTTGTAAAGGGGGAAGAGCTCTAGTAAAGTCTTAACACTATTTTAAAACTCAGAATTCAAAAGATTACCAACAATAAACAGGGTCACTTATCTTTTTCCAAATGCTACATACATAAAACATCTCATTTGCATCAGTCAGTGCTTAATGATGAAAACTCAAACTTAAAAGTCTTCTTACAAATTATCAGCCTTGGGAGTTCCCGCCGTATCTCAGTGGAAATGAATCTGACTAGCATCCATGAGGACACAGGTTCAATCTCTGGCCCAGCTCAGTGGGTTAAAGGATCTGGCTTTGCCATGAGCAGTGGTGTAAGTCGCAGTCACGGCTTGGATCTGGTGTGGCTGTAGTGTTTGCTGACTACAGCTACAATTCGACCCCTAGCCTAGGAACCTCCATGTGCTGCGAGTGCGTCTCTAAAAAGACAAACAAATCATTAGCCTCATCCAAGAGGATTCCTTTCCTAAAATGTACTTATGTTGTTATATGATATACTGTTAGATCATTATGTGAAGGTTTTCTTTTTTTGTCTTTTTGTCTTTTCTAGGGCAGCACCCTCAGCACATGGAGGTTCCCAGGCTAGGGGTCGAATCGGAGCTGTAGCCACCGGCCTACGCCAGAGCCACAGCAACGTGGGATCCGATGCGGGATCCAAGCCACGTCTTTGACCTACACCACAGCTCACAGCAAAGCCAGATCCTTAACCCGCTGAGTGAGGCCAGGGATCAAACCTGCGACCTCGTGGTTACTAGTAGGGTTCATTAACCACTGCACCATGATGGGAACTCCATTATGTGAAGGTTTTCTAATAGCTAAAAGACTATTCGAAGGAGGAAAGATCTTTTTCAGTAATATCCATAAGCCAGTAAATGCTATAATAAACAATTCAAAGGACCAGATCCCCCAGGATTCTGGAGTTTTATATATTCCTATCAGAAAGAAGAATATGACAAGTAAGAATATTCCTCTATGAGAGGTCAAGAAACTCAAGCATTGTTATGAGGGCTGGTTATGTTAAAACCACCAATCAATCAATAAAGAGAACTTAAGTTTTAAAATGTCTTCAGGAGGGGAGTTCCTGTTGTGGTTCAGTGGTAACAAACCCAACTAGTATTCAAGAGGACACGGGTTCAAACTCTGGCCTTGCTAAGGGGTTTAAGGATCTGGCATTGCCGTGATGGCTCAGATCCAGCATTGCTGTGGCTGTGATGTGGGCTAGCAACTATAGCTCCAATTCCCTAGCCTGGGAACCTCCATACACCAAGGGTGCGGCCCTAAAAAGATGAAAAAAAAAAAAAGTCTTCTGGAGTTCCCTGGTGGCCTAGCCATCAAGGACCTGGCATTCTGGCATTGTCACTGCTATGGTTCAGGTCACTGTGGTGGCACAAGTTCAATCCCTGGCCCAGGAACTTTGGCATGCCCCGGGCATGGCCAAAAAATAAAATAAAAACATTTCCAGGAACCAGGCCATGTCCCCTCACCTGTTTCTTATTCCTGGTGGGAGATTTCTTTTGCCTACATCAGTTGCTGGGTTCATACATGCAAATAAACGGAAGTCAGGATGACGAATCAGTGGTTCTGTTAAGAGGAAATATAAATTCTCAATAACTTGTAGGAATAAGTGATCAGCAACAGTTCCCCAGGAAGAGACTATCTAACTCCATCGAACCCCAGGCTGAACAACCCTACCTCAAGGCTCAGCAAGGTTGGTACCAACTGCTCAAACCATCCTTGCCTTTTCTGAAACCCCACTGAAATCAGTGTCCAGATCTACGTATACAACTTATCTTAAGCTCCACCCCTCCACCTTTTGTGGTGTGGTTGTTCATGCTATTTACGTTTCATCACTTATTCACCAGTGTGTATTCTGTCACTGCGTGAGTGTCCCTATTATACACAACCCAAATGCCTTGACAAATTATCTTACTCTTCACATTCCACACATCATTTAACAATAAGACTGCAGAAAATACTACCTATGGAATGAACAAATCACACTGGGAGGCCCATGGAGTCCACCTAAACAAAAGACTTTCCTTTAAAGAGGGCAAAAGGCCTCGCATCAAGTCAAACCCCAAGAGGATCAAGTATTACCTGTGTCTCCTCGATCCAGCAACACTAGAGAGCCAGAGGAGCCTTCAAGTAAACCACTCAGACATTCTAATGTTTCTGGAGCAGCCAGATTAATCTCATCCAACAAGATCCATTCTCCTTTCTTCACAGCCTGAGCTAATGTGCCCTAGAAGATAAAGCAAAATATTAAGGATCCATGTCAAATATAGACACACTCACCAAGAGCAGCTGTGCAAGCAGGGTTAGAAAGAGAAGTAAGGTCAAACCTCTCTCAATTGATGACCTTAACACCTTAATGCTAACTGGGTGTCAGAGTGAAAGTCAGGTTAACTTTTCAAAAATTCCACGGGAATATCTCTGAGCTTAACAGTGAGATACAATAAACTAGACCATCACATATAGATGGTGAGATAAGTGATAACTTAAAATGGATTCAGATATTTAAAGGTAACCAAGTGGTTAATGAAAGCACCCAAAATAAGCACAGGGTCAGGTTATGACTACATCAAGATCAGATAAATGACTAAATCAGCCACAAAAAAGAATGAAATAATGCCATTTGCAGCAAATGGATGGACCTAGAGATTATCAAACTAGGTAGAAGAGAAAGACAGGAGCTCCTGTCATGGCACAGTGGAAATGAATCTGACTAGTATCCACGAGGACGCAGGTTCCATCCCTGGCCTTGTTCAGTGGGTTAAGGATCTGGTGTTACCGTGAGCTGGAGTGCAGGTCGCAGACACAGCTCAGATCTGGCGTTGCTGTGGCTGAGGTGTTGGCCATCGGCTACAGCTCCAATTCGACCCCTAGCCTGAAAACCTCCATATGCCACAGGTGTGGCCCTAAAAAGACAAAAAAAGAGAGAGAGAGAAAGGCAAATGCTGTACAAAATCACTTATATGTTGAATCTAAAATATGACACAAATGAACTTTTAAGGAACAGAAACAGATTTGGAGACATAGAAAACAAACTTATAATTTCCAAAGGGGAAAGAGGGGAGGGATAAATTAGAAGTCTGGGATTTGCAGATACAAACTACTATATATAAAATAGATATTCAAGGTCCTACTGTATAGAACAAGGAACTATATTCAATATCCTATAATAAGCCATAATGAAAAGAAAATGAAAGAGAATATATATTTGTATAATTGAATTATGTGTACAGGAGAAATTAGCACACCAACATAAATCAATTACACTACATTTCTTTTTTTTTTTTTTTGGCTTTATAGGGCTGCACCTGCGGCATATAGAGGTTCCCAGGCTAGGGGGTCCAATCAGAGCTGTAGCCGCCGGCCAATACCAAAGCCACAGCAACGCCAGATCCGAGCCACATCTTCGACCTACACCACAGCTCACAGCAACGCTGGATCCTTAACCCAGTGAGCGAGGCCAGGGATGGAACCTGTGTCCTCATGGATGCTAGTCGGGTTGGATAACCGCTGAGCCACGACAGGAACTCCCAATTGTACTTCATTTTTAATACTTTATAATTTCTATAAAGGACATCTAAAAAAAACCTTCCACCCAAAGAATTATTTAAGTGTTTATCAAGTCTTAGACAACAGGCCCTAAAATGTCAACATAAAGAGAATACAAAACAGCAGCTCCTTTAAACAAAAGGTCTAAGATTTGTTCTAATCAAAATCAGAAATAATACATGAATTCAACATTCCTTTAACCAATCAAAATACCTCTATAGGAAGTGGAGTTCCCGGCAGTGGTTGTTCAGGAAAAGGAATCTGACTAGTATCCACAAGGATGCAGGTTTGTTTGTTTTTTGGTTTTTTTTTTTTTTTTTTTTGCTTTTTAGGGCCACACCTGAGGCATACGGAGGTTCCCAGGCTAGGGGTTGAATCAGAGCTGTAGCTGCTGGCCTACACCACAGCCATAGCAATGCAGGATTTGAGCTGCGTCCGCGACCTACACCACAGCTCACAGCAACGCTGGATCCTTAACCCCTGAGCAAGGGCAGGGATCAAACCTGCGTCCTCATGGATGCTACTCAGATTTGTTAACCACTGAGCCATGGTGGGAACTCCAAGGATGCAGGTTTGATCCCTGGCCTTGCTCAGTGGGTTAAGGATCCGGCATTGCCATGAGCTGTAATGTAGGTTGCAGACGCGGCTCGGATTTGGCATTGCTGTGGCTGTGGCATAGGCCGGCAGCTACAGCTCTGATTCAACCCCTAGTCTGGGAATCTCCATAGCCTAGGGTTTGGCCCCAAAAACAGAAACAAACAAAAAATACCTCTACGAATGCAAACAATAGGGCACTTTCAGTCATCTTCATCTGCTGTTGCGCATGGTTGAGTCTAAGACCAAATGCTTCCCATTTCTCTTTTAGTAGGGACCCTGGAGAAGAATAAAGACAAAAATTTAACACACATTTTGAGTTGTAATATATGTAACTTGAAAACACACAAAGTTTTCATCTTAGAAGTATAAAAAATTAAGGCCGAACTCCTACATAATGCCAACTATTTACTAGCCACTATACCAATCAGTTCATTCATATGCCTATGTTAACTCATTTATCCTCACAACAACCTCTGAAGTATGTACTCTTATTCCCACTTTATAGATGAAGAAGCAGAGACGATAACTAAGCTATGAAAAGCCCCAATCACTGCTGGAATCTAGTTTTCTGGAAATAACCTCTTCTACACATATGTGACTTACTGATCACGAAGCAGTACTTGCACACCAACATCACCAACTATCTGTTTTTACAGAAATCTTGCCTAGAGAATCACGGAAGCAGCAATACTTCAAAACTGGTCATCTTTGCCCTAAGTCCTAGAAAGCTCTAATTTGTATTGCTTCATTCTTCCCACAAACTCTAATTCTGCTAATTAAATTCCAACCACACGCCCTCCCACCAGGCAACGTGGGGTGCATTCTTACCAGTTTCACTCTTTTTTCCATCCTTGCTGACAGCTGACTTGTGCACATGCTGCATTAGTCTGAGGAGATCATGCCACCGTTTCTGCCTGTAACAGGTCTGAATGTGTCCCAAGAATGTGAAGTTTTGCTTCTTGGAAAATGTCTGAGCAAAGAGTTCCTCAAATGCCTCCCGTAAGGGTAGCCAAATAAGCTTGTGGTCCACTGGTTTGTAACTGAAACAAAAGGAAAACATGTGAGTCACAAACTTCTGAAGTTAACAGAAATTGAAAAGCATACCTTGGAGAGAAAAAAAAAGGTCTAAGATTTGTTCTAATCAAAATCAGAAATAATACCAAAATACTTAAAATCTTATTTTCTCAACTCCAAGTATTTGAAAGGGCTATAAAGGTAAAAACATTATCGTATAAATTACAAAAAAATTGAAAATTTCAAACTAAGCAGTGAAAATCATGACATTTAACTAACATTTAAATAAACATAATGTATATTTAATGATACACCACATTTTATTAAGGTTGACCAAAAGGTTTTCAGGATATTTTCAAAGAAAAATGCAACAGCTAAACTGATTGACTTCAGCATCTTAAGTTGGGAACTCATTTTAACATCATGTTTGTCAATGTGTTGCAGGTCAGAGGTGAAGGGTTGCTCCCCAAAGAGAGTAAACATTGGAGGAGGGGGATGGCAAAAAAAACATCTTAGACACTGCAATGGTTTGTGACCATCCAAGGCTCAACTTTAAATTTCTTACTATTTAGGAGTTCCTGTTGTGGCACAGCGGAAACAAATCCGAATAGGAACCACGAGGTTGCAGGTTTGAGCCCTGGAATTGCTCAGTGGCTTAAGGATCCAGCATTGCCGTGAGCTGTGGTATAGGTTGTAGACGAGGCTCAGATGTGGCATTGCTGAGGCTGTGGCGTAGGCCAGCAGCTACAGCTCCAATTAGACCCCTAGCCTGGGAACCCCCATGTGCCATGGGTGCAGCCCTAAAACGACAAAAAAAAAAAAAATTCCTACTATTTAAATTCTTATTTCTTAGCATTTTATTTTTCTGGTTAGAGAATTAGTGAATTAATTCATTTAAATTAAAGGAGTTCCTGCTTACACACACTGTGATGCAGTGGGTTAAGAATCCACTGAAGTCATCTGTGGAGGTTCAGGTTTGCTCCCCAGCAGGGCACAGTAAGTTAAAGGATCCAGCACATAAGATGCAGCTGTGGCTTGTATTCAATCCTTGACCTGAGAACTTCCATATGCCACAGAACAGCCATAGAAAAATAATAATAAGCACAGACTAAAATTGTTCATGAAACTAACAAGAAAGAAAAGCATTTTAATGACCACAGTGAGGTCCCACTTATCTCACTAGAGAATACTTAATGTTTCAAAGATAATCAAACTGCAGGAGAGTCTAGCTTGAAGGCAGTATGACTCCAGAACACACGCTTCATATAAACAAGTATACACACAAATCTTAGTTATTTACTTGCCTTTTTGTTTTCCTCCCCCTTCCAGCATGATCTTCAAGAACAAGAACCTCAAGTATTCTTTAAAATGAACAGAAACATCTACACACCCAAGAGCTCCTTAATAAATTCTAGCAAATACCCTGCTGGGATGGTGTAGGAGGGCAATACTTTGAGCATTTTTTTCAAGGAAAGTTTTTTCTTTTTTTTTTTTTTAATTGTTATTTCCCCCAACACATTTTTTTTTTCCCACTGTACAGAATGGGGACCCAGTTACACACACTTGTATACATAATTTTTTCTCCCATAGTCATACTGTGTTGTAAGTATCTAGACATGATTCTCAGTGCTATACAGCAGGGTCTCATTGCAAAGCCATTCCAAGAGCAATAGTTTGCATCTGCTAACCCTAAGCGCCCAATCCCTCCCATTCCCTCCCTCTCCCCCTGGGCAACCACAAGTCTATTCTCCATATCCGTTATTTTTCTGTGGAAAGATTCATTTGTGCTGTATATATACATAACAGATATGAGTGATATCATATGGTATTTGTCTTTCTCTGACTTATTTCACTCAGTAAGAGAGTCTCTAGTTCCATCCATGTTGCTGCCAATGGCATTATTTTGTTCTTTTTTATGGCCGAGCAGTATTCCCAAGGCTAGTTTTGAGCTTCATAGGAAAACAGTATTTCTTACCTCAAGCGGTGAATACAAAACAACAAGAAAAAAATTTTAAACCATACTTACCCTCCAAGCAAGTCTGCAGTGTCACTTTGCTGATTCATATTGACAACCCTCAAACGGTGGCCTTAAGTAAAAAAGGGGGAATAAAAAGGACTATTCTGAAAATGCAAAGGCTGACAATATTCAGTATGATCCTACAGGATGTGAAGACATGGGCATAGGGTAAATCTTTAAATGTGCATTTTCTCTGATCCTCTCATTTCCAAGAATCTTAGCTTTTCAAAACTTTCACCTAACCCAGAAAGATTCATTGTGTATTAGTGCTCTAGCAGCAGATAACTAAAAACAATAACAACAATCCTTCAATAAGTCAATGTCTATAAATTTGAATTAAATACATATATATATATATATATATATATATATATCAGTGTAGGAGTTCCCGTTGTGGCTCAGTGGTTAACGAATCCAACTAGAAAACGTGAGGTTGAGGGTTCGATCCTTGGCCTCACTTAGCAGGTTAAGGATCTGGAGTTGCTGTGAGCTGTGGTGTAGGTTGCAGACATGGCTCGGATCCCGCGTTGCTGTGGCTGTGGTGCAGGCCGGCGGCCATGGCTCCGATTCGACCCCTAGCTTGGGAGCCTCCATATGCTGCAGGAGCGGCCCAAGAAATGGCAAAAAAAAAAAAAAAAACACATATATGTATATAAATATATATATATAAATATAAATATACACACATACAGTGTAAAATGTTATTTACCATCAGAACTGTAATGAGAAAGTTCTGCTTTTAAAGATGTCCAATTTTCAGAGTTCCCATTGTGGCTCATACTTGACTAGTATCCATGAGGATAGAGGTTCCACCTCTGGCCCCACTCAGTGGGTTAAGGATCCAGCATTGCCGTGCGCTGTGGTGTAGGTCACAGACGCAACTCGGATCTGGCCTTACTGTGGCTGAGGCTGTAGGCTGGCAGCTGTAGCTCCAATTCAACCCCTATCCTGGCAACCTCCATATGCTATGAGTGCGGCCCTAAAAAAAAAAGAGAGAAAAAAAAAAAAAAACAAAGAGAAAAGATGTCCAATTGCTTAACTAAAATGCAATACAGAGAGTAGGATCCCAATTTTTCAAAACAAAACCAAATGTACATGTATTTGCAAACCAGAGTAGAACTGACAAAAGTTAATACCAATCTGTTTAACAGTGCTTATTTCCATGGCAAGTGTGGTGGCACTTTCTAAACTCTAATATTTTTTTGGACTTCTTATTTTTTAAAAAAAGGTGGTCAGAAGTTTCTGTTTTGGCGCAATGGAAAACAAATCTGATTAGTATCCATGAGATGTGGGTTTGACCCCTGGCCTTGCTCAATGGGTCGGGGATCTGACGTTGCCCTGTGCTGTGGTGTAGGTCACAAATGCAACTCGGATCCCACGTTGCTGTGGCCGTGGTGCAGTCTGGCAGCTGCAGCTCTGATTTGACCCCTAGCCTGGCAACTCTGATATGCTGCGGGTGTGGCCCTAAAAAGCAAAAAATAAATAAATGAATAAATAAATAAAATTTTAAAAGGCGGTCAGTGTGAAATGTTTTTGTCTGGCAGCAGAGTACTGCTCCTCTAGGAGTTACCTGTGATGTGAGCCAAGTACTGGACGGTGGAGGTTTTGCCAGTCCCAGTCTCTCCCACCAGCAACACGGGCTCCCCTTTGCTAACACACACCGCAAGCTGTTCAATAAGAACAGAGGATGGCCTTGTAGCAGCAAAGGTGAGCTTCTCCCTGGGAAGAGAAAGTATGTAAGCAGCTGGAGAAACAGGCTGCAAGCTTCCTTTGGTGTTGTTTTGAGGAATTAGATTTTCCAGACTCAACAAACAGGAATAAGAAAACAGCTCATAAAATTGACAAGGACACAGGGAACTCTACTCAATATTCTGTAATAACCTATTCAGGAAAACAATCTGAAAAAGAATGGATATATGTGTTATGTACAACTGAATCACTCTGCTGTATACCTGAAACTAATACAACACTGTAAATCAACTATACTCCAATATAAAATAAAAATTAAACTAAAAAAAAGACAACTCAGAGTGACTATCTTCATGGTATAACAGATGTTCTTACAACATATGAATTGCACAATTCATTCCTTCTACAGACATGGAGTATTTTCATACCTTGTGCATTACGAGGCTCTGGAAATTCACAACATCAACAAGATAAAACATTATCTGTACTACCTGCGTCCTCCTGGGCAAATTACTTAACCTCTCTTGGCCTCAGTTTCCTAACTTGCAAAATCTGGATAATAATAGTTACTAGGTGTAGTGAGTTTTTGGTCTTCCCTCCCAAATTCATGTCTACCCAGAAGCTGTGAATGTAACTTTATTTGGAAAAAGGGCTTCACAGGTATAATAAGATTAAAATCATATCATATGGATATGAATCAGTCTTAAATCCAATGACTAGTGTCCTTATAAAGAGAAATTTGGAGACACAAAGAAATACACAAGGGAAGACCTTACAACGAGTCAGAGAGTGGAGTAGGCAGCTACAAGACACAGACACTAAAAAGCCTGCCGGGCATCATCATCTTGCCGGGCGAGAGTCTGCAGAGGAGTACAGCCCTGCCAGCAACTTTATTTCCGCCTTTCGGCCTCCAGAACTGAGAAGAAATGTCTGTGGTTTTGGGCCATGGGATTTATGGTAATTTTTTATGAGAGCCTGAGGACACTAACACACACATTAATTCACAGGATTACTGTAACCACTACATGAAAACATAGGCTGAAAAGCATTTAGCACAATGTTGGGTATAGGGCAAACATGTAATAAATGGCATCTGGATCTCAGCATCTTATATAATTTGAGCCTTCAAGGAATTAACAGACTAACATTAGGACCAAGCCTGACCTCCAAGTGAGACTTACTTCGTTAAGTAAGCTGCAACAGAAAAAAATGAGAGCTATATCTTTGCTGGTTCTGAGTCTCTAAGGACCCTCGTCACGTCCTCCTCCCCCTATTAACATCTAGTCTCACGTAGAACACTTTGGGAAGTCACTGGGCCTTACCACCCTGCACAATGGAGAGATGACAGTTGAGACACATGTTTGCTTAGAGATAAGCAGCTAGAATAAATATTCCTTCTATCAAGTTCCCGACGACCCCACAGTGCTCAGGTTAGTAGAACTCCATTTACCTCTGTATGTGGACAGCCTCACTTTGTTTCCGTAGGAGCCTCACTCGACCCACCTGTACGTCTAGCTCATTGATCACGACCTCTGGTTTATAAAGTTGACAGAAGAATTCAGCCTACAGGAGGGGAAAGATTTCACCGGAGTAAACTGTACATGCTCTTCAAATACTTCCTCATCTGTCAGGCTCACTGTGTTCCTCTCACATGCCCTCAACTAAGGACACCTTCTGTTTCTAAGACAGGCAAGTTAGCTTTTAATTACATTTTTTAAAAATTCCCCAAAATTCTGATGTTTTTCAAAACACTGCTTTATATTCACTCAAATAAGCCTCTATCTACCTATATAAAATGAACACAGTGAACAGAAAGCTTAACTCCTAAAAAATACAGAAAAAAGGTAATTTTTCTTCAGCTCTGCTTTACCTTGTTTTAAATGTCTAACATAATGGAAGAAATAGCGACTTGAATAAACCATGATACATCTAACAACAGCCAAAGCAGAAAGAGAAGGTGTGATAGATGGCCAGGACATCAACCCACCAGCCTTTTCCTTATCACTGACCCAAAGAACCCAGATTTTGCTCAGCATTTGGGGCAGGAGTGAAAGGGGGCAAACTGCTCAGGTGGACAACTCCTTCAACCCAAAGGGGCTGAACATTGACCAATCTAAGCCAATCGTGGTAGTGTCATTTCTCTTGTCTACTATAATTAATACACTTACTGTTTAAGCCCCTCTTAGCAGGTGTTACCTGCAGCCAAAACCATCCCAACAGATTCAGACACCTAAGGTCTCAGTTCCCAAATAAGGCTTTTTTGGTCATCATTCATTTGGGAACACCAGTTACCTGCCCAAATGGGTCCCATATATTTCTGCAGGTACCAACACCATTGCTGAGGGCTTTCTCCTCCAAAATACATATTTTGAAATATAACAGGAAGGGCAAAATATTACCAGTAATAGCAATGAACCTAAGTGGTGGGTATACAGGTATTCACTGACACTTTTCAACTTCTTTGCTGTTTGAAGACATTAATTATAAAAAGTTGGAAAAAATCTTGGAGTTCCCATCGTGACGCAGCAGAAACAAATCTGACTAGGAACCATGAGGTTGAGGGTTCGATCCCTGGCTGAGCTCAATGGGTTAAGGATCTGGCGTTGCTGTGAGCTGTGGTGTAGGTTGTAGACACGGCTTGGATCCTGCATTGCTGTGACTGTGGCGTAGGCCAGCAGCTGTAGCTCCGATTGGACCCCTAGCCTGGGAACCTCCATGTGCGGTGGGTGCAGCCCTAAAAGGCAAAAAAAAAAAAAAAAAAAAAAAAAAAAAGATTGGAAAAAAATCTTAATTGTGCATAAAACTACAGACAAAAGTGTTAGAGTTCAGAGTCCACAACCCGGAAAACAGCATCCTCCTTCAACACTGGAGAATAAGGGGTGCACATGACAAAAGATGCCAGGAAGCTCACTCTAAGCATGTGGAATACATTGGGAACCACTTATCTAGGAGACACAAGAGGCAGCGATGAAACCACCAGCTTTGACAGAGGAGGCTGTTATCTGCAAAGATGTTCTAGGTAAGAAGCAGAGACCAGCATAAGCTCAATATCCCAGCTTTCTTTCAAGGAGGAAGAGAGCACTACATACCTTCTTCTTGGAAATGTTCAGTTTGCTTCCGATGATTTCTGCCATTTTCAGTTTGCTCATGGGCTTAGAAAGCATTGCTGTGAAACAGTCCAGAGCCTATTAAAATAACCAAAGTAAATGCTAACTGATTTTAAAATAATACATTAATAACAGTGTCACTATAGAAGCCACAAAAGGGAAGAACATAAAATCCAGCAGGAACATTTCTGCAAGAAAGACTAAGGAGATTACAAAGTACCAACCCTAGACTCAGGGACCTTACCATAACAGAGTACACAAAAAATGTGAAGGTTTTACTATCAAAATATTAGTTAACTAGAAACACACACACAACCCTGCAGTTGGCAAATCCAAAATTCAAGCAAAAATAGCAATTGGCATTAATTCTTGGGTATTTTTATGAGCCCAAATCTTGCATCTCCTCCCATCTAGAAAAACACCAAAATCCTTCAATGATGTCTGATATCTGTGACTAGTAGTAACCTTCACAAGACCAGCAGCAAACTTCTGTAAAATGCATGCAAGGCTGCATGCACCTTCCACTTCACCTTTATGACTTATATCTTGATATTCTACCTTTCTACTTTTCTTCTTCCGGGCATTATTTCAGATATCTCTGGGCTGTAGTTAAGGGGACAGAACAAAAGATGTCAAGTTGAGAACAGCCACTCCCAAAGGTGGGCCAGTGGGCCCTGAAGGAACTTGGGAAAGAAACAAAGAAAACTCATCCATAGCTAGAATCAAAAGAGTGATTTCACTAAGTCGAGACTTTCATGTTCTTATAAAATGAATGTGAGGCATACCCCTGCTTTTGTTTATTTTATTTTATTTTATTTTTTTGTCTTTTTTTTTGCTATTTCTTGGGCCGCTCCTGCGGCATATGGAGGTTCCCAGGCTAGGGGTCCAATCGGAGGTGTGGCCGCCAGCCTACGCCAGAGCCACAGCAACGCAGGATCTGAGCCGCGTCTACGACCTACACTACAGCTCACGGCAACGCCAGATCGTTAACCCATTGAGCAAGGCCAGGGACCGAACCCGCAACCTCATGGTTCCTAGTCGGATTCGTTAACCACTGCGCCACGACGGGAACTCCTGCTTTTGTTTTTATTGCCTATTTTACTTTTGCTTCTACCTTGGACCCAAAATGATATAATGCAGGTACAAAGGTGCCTGTGATAGAATAACTTAAAAATCCTCTGTAAAGGAAATTACCTAATATGTTAGGAAATACCGTAATATATTTAGATAGGATGCGATCATTCAAATCAATAGATAAATATAGGAGTCTTTTTTTTATTTTTTTGGTCTTTTTAGGGCCACACCCGTGGCATATGGAAGTTCCCAGGCTAGGGGTGGGAGCCGAGCTGCAGCTGCCCGCTTACACCACAGCAACTCCAAATCTGTGACCTACACCCCAGCTCACGATTCTAACTGCATCCTCACGGATATTAGTTGGGTTCGTTACCGCTGAACCACAATGGGAACTCCATCAATGGAGTTGCAGATCTTGTGGTAGCTGCCTTTCACTAATGATGACGACTACCACCGCAGCTTCCCTTGCATTTTACTGACTGTTTCCACTCAGAGGTTGGGTGTAACTCAACAGGGCTTCCCTGCCACACACAAAACATTTTCCCCCAAGCCCAGCATACAAGGATATACTCTATAACCCCTTGTAAATTTCTCTGGACCACAGTTAAAAAGCCCAACCGAAGCAAGTGGTGGGATTAGACAAATACAAATAGACTAAAAAATTATATACAGAAATAAATACTATAACATCTTAGAAACACTTTATATTTTGCATTATCAACGGAGAGATTTCCTTTTCATTTTACCTTTAACTTCAGCATCTGTTTTACTCTATTTCAAAATAGACTTATTTGAAATTAGTTACCCATTTTGAAACCACATAATATTTATTATGCCCAATTAGTTTTTTTTTTTTTTTTAGGGCTACGCATGCAGCATATGGATGAATTGGGAGCTACAGTTGCCAGCCTATGCCACAGTCACAGCAACGCTCAATATGAGCCACATCTGCGACCTACACCTCAATTTTCGGCAATGCCATATCCTTAACCCACTGAGCGAGGCCAGGGATCGAACACGCATCCTCATGGATACTAGTCAGATTCTTAACCCGATGAGCCAAAATGGGAACTCCATATACCCAAATAGTTTTAAAGCAACTAAAACTTTAGTTTTAAGTAGCCAAGGATAATAAACAGTACCTATATAAAAGAAAAAATTTTCATAGCAGTCAAGAAATCGAAAATAACCGTGGAAGTCAACAGCCTTATAGAGGACAGAAAAAACAAGCAGGAAGACTGTATCTTACCTCTTGAAAAATATTTAATGATGCTGATGAAGACAGACTGTCAAAGCTGTGGGCAATCCTATTACACCAATTCAGTAGATCCCTTTAAAAGGGGGGGGGAGGCGGTAAGAAATAAAGACTGTAAGTCAAAGACATCAAAGGCATAAGAGTTTACTTAAGTCTGAGAATTGTCCCTACCATCACCAGAAAGTGACCTATCACACTTCTCTCCCTCATCCATGCCAGACAAGTTAGCAAGAGATAGGGAACGGGGAGCAATTTAATTCTCAGAGCAAAACTGAGGGGGGTTGCCTATTTCTTTTCTTTTTTTCAATTTGGTTGTACCCATGACATTCGGAAGTTCCTGGGCCAGGGATCGAACCCACACCAACAGTGGCCCCAGGCCACAGTGACAATGCCAGATCCTTAACCCACTGCACTACCAGGGAACTCCTGGGCTGCACACTCCTAATTTTCATTTCCAAACAGCAAACCAAAAGTTGAGAATGAAGCACAAAGGCAGAGAACTTAATATATACAGCAAAACCCATGACTCTTAAGTACAAGTCCAGGTATCACAAAAGGACACCTGGTGAAAGAATTATGTCAGTAACCATTCCCACTTTTGGCTTTTAAAATTATGTGTTAAGCTTCCAGTTACAAGATAATTAAGTCCTAGGTATGTAAGGTATTATGATAAATATAATTAACACTGCCATATGTTATATACAAAAGGTTAAGAATTCTTATCACAAGAAAATTATTTTATTATTTCTATAATTTTAATCTGTAAGATGATGGATATAGTAATCATTTCATGATGAACGTCAAACCATTATGCCAAATACTGTAAACTTAGTACTGTATGTAAATTATATGTCAATAAAACTGGAAGGCAAAAAAAGTTAATTAAAAAAAATTACCTTTTGAAGCTTTCGCATTCAATAACTACAGATCTCAAAAAGAGATCAGGCACTGTGAAGCATCCCAAAGGTCTGATTTCAAAACCTACCTTTCGGAGTTCCCACTGTGGCTCAACAGAAACAAGCCCAACTAGTATCCATGAGGATGCAGGTTCAATCCCTGAGCCACTCAGTGGGTTAAGAATCTGACATTGCCAAGAGCTACAGTGTAGGTCACACATTAAGCTCAGAGAGTGTAGGCTGGCAGCTATAACTCTGTTGGAACCTTAGCCTGGGAACTTCCATATGCCACATACACAGCCCTTAAAAAAAAAAAACATAACTTCTTAAAACTCTTCAATTCAAGCTGGTAACTTTTGAGGGAAGCAGTTTTGTTTTTGTCTTTTTGCCATTTCCAGGGCCACTCCGGTGGCACATGGAGGTTCCCAGGTGAGGGGTCGAATCAGAGCTGCAGCCACCAGCCTACACCAGAGCCACAGCAACGTGGGATCTGAGCCGCATCTGCAATCTACACCACAGCTCACGGCAACACCAGATCCCCAACCCACTGAGCAAAGCCAGGGATCGAACCCTCAACCTCCTGGTTCCTAGTTGGATTCGTTAACCACTGAGCCAGATGGGACCTCCCTGAGGGAAGCAGTTTTTAAAATACCCAATTCCAAAGTGTTTAGACCATTACCTTAGAGACAATTCTCTTCCCTCGAGGCTTAGGCTTTTGTTTTCTCTTCTGGCTTCTGAGCCATCCTCAGGTGCCTGTTCCCCTCCAACAGAACTATCACTCAGAGGGTGATGCTTCTCTCCAGTAAGTTGGATGTAAATGTCAAGCAGGTGATCAGTTGCTGCTGATAAGCTGGGATATTTGTTTTGAAGAACCTGACAGAGGAGAAAAAAAAGCAAAGAAAATTTAGCAGCAGGCATGATGATTTTTAAAAGCACATGTAAACTGCTGCTGATACCTGTCAACCAAAAATGGATTTCTCTGGGAGTTCCCGTCCTGGCTCAGCAGAAATGGACCCGATTAGTATCCATGAGGATGCATGTTCAATCCCTGGCCTTGCTCAGTGGGTTAAGGATATGGCATTGCCGTGACGTGTGGTGTAGGTCACAGACACGGCTCAGATCCCACATTGCTGTGGCTGTGGTATAGGCCGGCAGCTGTAGCTCCCAATAGACCCCTCGCCTGGGAACCTCCATATGCCATGGGTGCAGCCTTAAAAAGCAAAACATATAAAAATTAAAAATAAAAAATATATATAAAAAGCAAAAGATGTAGTCCCATTCACTTTGATAACTAAGAGCATTTTGTGCAATAAAATACTTGGTTCTTCTAATATTGGTTGCAAGGTTTTATGATACAGATTTGTTCAGTTAAGACTATCTGATGGCCTAGTGGGTTGAGACTCCTGTGTACTCACCACTATGGCTCTGGTTGCTGCTGTGTGGCAGAGGTTCAATCCCTAGCCCAGGATTTTCTACATACCGCCTATGTGGCAAAAAAAAAAAAAAAAAAAAATACAAAGAAAAAATAAGAGAGAACCTGAAATAAATGTTGCAACTCTCACTCTGAAAAAAAAAGACTGAGAAGAAAAATATCACATGTATATTAGAAGTACTACCATTGAATACACTTATATTAGCTTGAAAAGAAGTACACTGTGATTCCAATTAACATATGAAATATCCACATATTTTGTATATATTAAATAATATCCATTACAAAAATAAAGGAAAAAAAAACTAAAATCCTTTAACAGCATCAAGTAGTAGATCTCACAGATTTTACCTTTTCATATTTTATTAACTGAAGGATTTTATAACAAATATTATAAAGAACACATTTCAGATTATTAAAAATTAAGTATGGACGCAGAGTTCCGGTAGTGGCGCAGCAGAAACAAATCTGACTAGGAACCATGAGGTTGCGTGTTCGATCCCTAGCCTTGCTCAGTGGGTTAAGGATCTGGCGTTGCTGTGAGCTGTGGTATAGGTCACAGACACAGCTTGGATCTGGTGTTGCTGTGGCTCTGGCATAGGCTGGCAGCAACAGCTCTGATTAGGCCTCCAGCCTGGGAACCTCCATATGCCGGGGGTGCAGCCCTAAAAGGACAAAATACAAAAAAATATATATATATATTAAGGACAGAAGAAAATAATAAAACCAACAAATTCTAGAGTTCCTGCTGTGGCACAATGGGGTTGGCAGCATCTTTGCAACACTGGGACACAGGTTCAATACCCGGCCCACCACAGTGGGTTAAGGATCACAGCTATAGCTTGGCTGGGAAGGAACCATAGCCCAAATCTGATCCTTAGCCTGGGAATGCCATATGCAATGGAAAGAAGGGGGGACAAAAAAAAAAACAACAAATTCAATTTAATGGATACTCATGTGGATCTTTCAAAAACAGAATATACATTTTTGGGTACAGACGAAACGTTTTCAAAACTGATCATGTTTATGGACCTTGAACACCACAAACAAAATACAGACTTATTTCCACTACCCCTAAAACAAAAAGTTGCCTTGTGCACCTTTCTAATCACTCCCTTCCCCCACCCTCGTCACTGGGAATCATGAAGCTGGTTCCAATCTCTAAAGTTTTGCTTTCAAGTTTGTCAATATATGGAATCATATGGGATGTAATGTGTAGTTTGGTTTTGCTTATTCAGTGTAATGTTTTTGAAATTCATCTAGACATTACTATACGTAACAGTAGTTCATTCTGTTTTATTGCTGAGTAGTAATCCCAAGATATGAGCATGTATATTTATGATCAAGATGAAAATAAGCTACTTTTATTTACTTGGAAAAAAACTGTTAGGTTTAACACTTTACTAAGAGCTCAGTTATTGGGGAAAAAAGCTCAGAATAGAGATTTATGTGTATCTATCAATTAGTAATTTTCTACCTTAGCTAAAAAATATGTCGTTATAAATACCAAAATTTAAACACAGTATCACATAACAAATTAATCTGACAAGATATAGTTACCAATTTGATGTGTATTTGGGAGAGTCATTCCTTTAATAAGAATTTATTAAACATCTACTTTGGAGTTTCCGTCTGGAGCAGCATAAATGAATCCGACTAGGAACTATGAGGTTGAGGGTTTGATCCCTGGCCTCACTCAGTAGGTTAAGGATCCAGCGTTGCTGTCAGCTGTGGTATAGGTACCAGACATGGCTCAGATCTGACGTTGCTGTGGCTGTGGTGTAGGCCGGCAGCTGTAGCTCCGATTCAACTCCTAGCCTGGGACCCTCCATATGCTGTGGGTGTAGCCCTAAAAAGAAAAAAAAAAAAAGCATCTACTTTGTGCCAGGCACTGTTACAGAGATGGGGACAAAACAAAATAAGGAATGGAGCCCACTCTCAAGAAACCCCACCTAGGGTAAGAAGTAGATACGCAAAATCAAAGCTGACATTGCCAGCCCTGCCTGCTGCAGAGTGAGAAAGAAAGATGTGTAGGGCACACAAGTACACAACTGGGAACTACAGTAACATAAGAAACTCACAAGTACACAACAGGCTACAGAGTTATAAAATCAAGCATCAAGGCAAAGCTTCCTAGAGATTATATAACCAAGGTTCTGCCAGTGGGACAGTGAACTCCCAAACCCCCTCTGCTAAAAAACACTAAACGGTCAGGTAAAGTATTTGAAAAGTTTTTCATGTGACATTTATCTAAAACTTACACCAAGAAAAAGGAAAGCATCCCTCCCATGACAAGCAATAACTGACAAGGCTTTATTTGTTGCTCTTCGAGGTGAAGCCCTGGGAGATGGAAGCTTCCCAAGTGAGGAGGGGATGGATACATGTGGAGGTGGGAGGTTGGCAGCGTAGTAAAGTGAGGCCACCTCTTAACAAAGGAGAATAACCAGTGATACTACAGAGTGAATCAACACATAAAATCTGTAAGTCATCTCAATTTTCATTAATACCCAGATCAAAATGTGCATGAAGTTGTTAAATGTGAAAGATATTTGTTACAGATCAACTTGGTGATAAAAAAAGATTTATCTTTGAGGACAGCTGGAGGAAATTTAAGTATGGTCTGAGAATTAAATGCTACTGAGGAATTACTATTCATTTTGCTGAGTTTAATAATGATATTATGGTTGTACATGGAAATGCCCTAGGGAGATGCATGGAAAGTATTTGGGGTGAAATGTTATTAGGTTTGCTTTCAAATATATTAGCAAATAAAAAATATGAGATGAACTTAATACAGTAAAATGTTAGCACATGAATTGTTAATATTAGGGTGATAGGTATTTCGGTGATTCAACAGGCTATTTGTTACTTATTTACATGTAATTCTAGAACTTTTTTTTTGTCTTTTTGTCTTTTTCTTTTTGTTGTTGTTGTTGTTGTTGCCATTTCTTGGGCCGCTCCCACGGCATATGGAGGTTCCCAGGCTAGGGGTTGCATCGGAGCTGTAGCCACCGGCCTACGCCAGAGCCACAGCAACACGGGATCCGAGCCGCGTCTGCAACCTACACCACAGCTCATGGCAACGCCGGATTGTTAAGCCACTGAGCAAGGGCAGAGACCGAACCCGCAACCTCATGGTTCCTAGTCGGATTCGTTAACCACTGCGCCACGACGGGAACTCCTAATTCTAGAACTTTTAATAATAAAAAGTAAAGAAAAAAAAAAAAAAGCAAGCAAGCAAGCATACTTTCTAATACCACATACCTCATTCAGTTCTGCCTTATCCATGTTGTCCAGGTGAATTTTAGTCCAGTATTTGTCCAGCAGAGTAGCATGACTATTTAGTGGGCGATACCAATTTCTTCCACAGCTCAAGAGTCTGTATTTCAAAATGAAAAACAAAGTCACACAAAATTCCCAATTTGAATCTTGTGTATATGCCCCTGGTTAGAAATTATCTCACATCTGACTAAAATTCAGTTCCTTCTGGTGCCAGATACCACTATTTGGACTTACAGGGAAGATGACAACAAAAGGCTGCCACCGACCCTCAGAGGACGGTGCCCTTCTTTTCTTCAAACTGAAGAGAAGGAGATTAACATTCCCCACCCATTCAAGGGACTCCAAGTGGCAGAGCCAAGAAGTGAATTCATGTTTGTGCTATGTCCCAGGACTTTCTGGGAAAAGTATCTTACAGGAATAAAATCAGGGTCTGCTAAAACTAACAGGGGAGCCTCTTGGTGGCTCAGCAGGTGAAGGTTCCAGGGTTGTCACTGCTGTGGCTATAGTCACTACTGTGGCGGTGGTGAGGGTTTGATCCCTGGTCAGGGAACTTCTGCATTGCCAGAATGCAACTCCTCCCACCCCGACGAAGAACTAACAGGGCCTAGCAAGGTGTTCCCTAGAAACTGTTAAGTTGGCTCTGCACCCCATCTGGGAGTCAATGTTCACAGAGGTACAGTAAACACTATTATTATAATCACTAAATATAATGTGACATGAGTTTCACTCTTGGGCATTTTAAGACCTTGGAAAAGTTGTATGGGTATAGACAAGTAGTAGGAAATAAACCATTCTTTCACAATATTTAAAAATGTAGACAGGTGAATTCTCTGTCTACAGCAGAAATGAATCTGATTAGTATTCATGAAGATGCAGGTTCAATCCCTGGTCTCGCTTAGTGGGTTGGGGACCCAGCATTGCCCATGAGCTGTGGTGCAGGTTGCAGATGAGGCTCAGATCCCACATTGCTATGGCTGTGGTGTAGGCTGGCAGCTACTGCTCCAATTTGACCCCTAGCCTTGGAACTTCCATATGCCATGGGTGTACCCCTAAGAAGCTTTAAAAAAAAAAAAAATGTAGATAGGGATATATACTAAGTTTGCTTAGGTTTTGTCTCTCTGTTGATGTTTATATTCAACATTATGTTTTTAACTGCCTTAAGTCAACATAGCTCCATCATCACCATCATGGCTGGCACTTACTACGTGATAGGTTTTTGAGAAGATTTTTTGTGAAGATATTTAATCTAACCTTTATAACTTATACCAAGTTGTAAAGTAGGTGTTATTGGTCCCATCAAAATCAACCAAGTAAGGTATACACAGTATAAAGTATGGGAGAACTCAAACTCTAGGCCATTTGACAATGGTTTCACCTCCAACTACGTTTGAAAACATGAAAACAAGATAAAGTTTTTAGACTGGTTACTTATTTTTAAATGAAACAAAACTTTTTTTTTTGGCCTCGCTATCCTGAATCAGGGATCTAATCCCTGCCACAGCAGTGACAATGCTGGATCCTTAACCTACTAGGTCATCAGAAAACTCCCCAACTTTTCTTTTCTAAATTAATTATCTCCATTAAAAATAACGTGGCATGAGAAGGCTGGATCTGTCATCGGTGCCAACTAATTCTGCTTAAGGTGGGCCAAGAGAACTCTACTCCAGGATTTTTGTACTCAGCACTCTAGCCTGTGGACTTATGAGGCTCCAAAGTGAGAAAAGATGGGTTAAGAGGACATACCTCCTGGTTGCAAAGAACTGAAATCCAGGAGCCACTTTCACATAGTCACCTTGGCCAGGAATCAAAAGCTCTCCATTCTCCAAGAGAGGAATCAGCACAGAAACCTGAATCACAAAACCCCAATGATAAAGCTATTAAGATAGAAGTAACAAAAAACCAAAACAACCTTCTCACCCAATGATGAGGAAATCCTGCTTCTCACAGCATGAACTGGGCTCAAACAGCAGATGGGAATACTGGAGTCATCCACACTCCAGCAAAACAATTTATTTGTTCAACATTCACTGAGTGCCTACTGTAAACCAGAATCAAGCAAGACATTAAAAATCAGATATGACTGAGGCTTTACAGCCTAGCATCTGATGGGAGAAAACCACAGAAACCACAATACAGCATGATCGGTATGACCCCAAGGGGTGGACAAAACATTATGTGAAGACAGAAGGTGGCTATAATCAGCATAGAGCAGTTTACAAGCAGGGCAGTGACACCATCCTAGAGGTAATGACAGTCACCAAGTCTTAAAGTATGAGCAGGAAGTAGCCAGGTTTGGTGGTAAAGAAAGAGTACATTCACTCTAGGCAAAAATATTCAAATATAAAAAAATGCATATGCCTGAACATAGCATGAGAGGATTTGTCATGGTTAGGGCAGAAGGCACATATCAAGCAGTGGAAAAATACTAGGCTTAGAGAGATGATAAAAGGCCTCCTGTGCCAAGCTAAGAAGTTCAAATTTTTTCAGAAAAGTTACTGGGAGGGTTTTAATCTGAGGAAAATATTATATTTTCTATTTCAGAAAACTAACTGTGCAACAGTATGGAAGATAAACTGAAAGAGTGCCAGCTAGGAGAAAAAGAGGCAAAAATGACACTAGTCAGGTAACAAAGACAAGAGGGCAAATAGATTACATAGATAAAAATAATGAAGCCCGTGCTAAGGCTATGAGATAGGAGGGAACAGAATAAAAGATAAAGTACTAAGCAGTATCAGACTAAGTGAATGAGGGACCAGAGGAAGGAGACATCAAACTTCTGGCCTGGTAACTATGAGGTAGGAAGGGCTATTCTGGAAAAGAGCAGAAAAGGTCAATTTCTAATATCCTAAACCTACACCTGCTAAGGAACCTCCAAGTAGAGATTTTTCAAAAAAGGTATGGACTAGATATATGAATCTAGAGGATGTGCGTTTACAGGGGAAGTTTAAGAAAGAAAAACAAAGCAGAACAAAGAGCCAAAGAAGAGGGTTCTAAAATAGCAACAGAATGTTATCATGCATCATTTTTTCATACATGGCTAGGAGCTGAAAGGAAAAACAATACAGGGGCTACTCCAAGATAACTCTGAAACTTGAAACAAAAGACAATCATCCTGAAGGAGATATATAAAAGCTACTCTAAAATAGCAATGGGTTAACTATTAGCTGAGAAGTTCTGGAAATAACACAATAACTATCAAGGATCTACGTATGTTTTAAAGTAAACACAAATTTAGAAGTTCCTGTCTTGGCGCAGAGGAAACGAATCTGACTAGGAACCATGAGGTTGAGGGTTCATTCCCTGGCCTTGCTCAGTGGGTTAAGGATCCAGTGTTGCTGTGGCTCTGGCGTAGGCCGGCAACAACAGCTCCAATTCGACCCCTAGCCTGGGAACCTCCATATGCCACAGGTGCGGCCCTAAAAAGACAAAAATAAATAAACACAAATTTGCTATAATGACAATTAAATTTAAACATAATCAACAGAACAACATACCCTCTGGCATCAAATGTAGGAACAGGAGGGGAACGGTCTGTACAAAATGGAACTCAGACACTGCCCAAGGAAGACCAGGAAAGAAACGGACAATTTGTATCCGTTTAAATTTTAAATCTGGACTTGGTCATCAAAGAATGTACTTAGCTCTGCACTAGGGATAGATCCCCAGGCTTCATCATGACCCGAATAGAATATCCCTTATTTCATCTACCTTTGGCTCAAATTCCATGATCCAGTCAACTGCACACCAATAAAAATTTTTTTAAATAAATTCCATAATCTATATAATTCTAATGACATCCCAGGTACTCTGATGTCTGAAAAAGCTGCCCAGGAAAGAGAGAACTAGACAGGGCTAAGACTCAACAAATACCTTCAATTTGGCCTTATAGTTTATAATTCAGTTTTAATTTAAAGTTTCATTGGTAGAAGTCATCCTTGGCTCTAGGCTCATTAAGAAAACTCAGTTTCCAGTCTTATAAAACTGGTGATCAAACTGTCTAAGCCAATAACTCCATTACATCTTCACCTCATGAGACTCTAAAATATGACACATAATTATAAACCGCTCCCTTCTTCCCCTTCATTTCTCCCTAAACCGAAAGGCCCTGCTTTCCTCTCCCCCCCCCTTACAAATCCAATAGGAAAAAGTCCACATACAGGTAACTTAAGGGTTCACATTAAAAGAAAATTAAAATCAAGCTCAGGGAAATCTGTAATATATTTTTCTGGTCATAGTTTAAGAGAATACAGAGGAAACATGGACAGCTTCTATAGCTAAATTTTATACACACAGAAAAAATGATTTTTTTGGGGGGGTTGCTATACCAGCAGCAGATGAAAAGTTCCCAGGCTAGGGGTCGAATCAGAGCTGCAGCTGTCGGCCTATACCACAGCCACAGCAATGTGGGATCCAAGCCAAGTTTGGTACCTACACCACAGTTCACAGCAATCCTTAACCCACTGAGTGAGGCCAAAGATTGAACCCACATCCTCATGGATACTAGTTGGATTCATTTCTGCTTCACCACAACGGGATCTCCTGAAAAACGATTTTTTTTTAAGTAAAAAATATATATCCAGTTTATTTTCCGTAATGGAACAAAGACAAACAGCCTCTTATTACATCATCTCTTGCTTCATCTCAGCCACTGCTCTACAGACACCATAGTTGAGAAGGGGTATCAAAGTTCCTAATGCATCTGCAACACAAATAATTTGCTTCCCACCAGATCTATTTTTAGATAGGCTGTAAAATTAATGACATATTCAACTACTAAAGGAACAGTATAAGCAGTATTTGATTTCCAGAGTTCCCATTGTGACTCAGCCTCATGGATATATTAGCATCCATGAAAACACAGGTTTGACCCCTGGTCTACCTCGAAGGGTTAAGGACCTGACACTCTGAGCTGCGGAGTGGGTCGCAGACGCAACTCCGATCCAGCATTGCGGTGGTATAGGCCAGCAGCTGTCGCTCCAATTCAACCCCTAGCCTGGAAACTTCCATATGCCTCGACTATGTCCCTAAAAAGACCAAAAAAAAAAAAATTTTATTGATTTTCTATCAAACAAGAGACTAGCCAAGTGATCCAAGAACTCGTGAGATTAGGTAGGTAACCAACATATTATCTCTAACGAAACACCTATGTTGTTTATTTATTTATTTATTTTTTGTCTTTTTGCCATTTCTTGGGCCGCTCCTGCGGTATATGGAAGTTCCCAGGCTAGAGGTTGAATCGGAGCTGTAGCCACCAGCCTACACCAGAGCCACTGCAACACGGGATCCGAGCAGCGTCTGCAATCTACACCATAGCTCACGGCAACACCGGATCCTTAACCCACTGAGCAAGGCCAAGGATCGAACCCGAAACCTCATGGTTCCTAGTTGGATTTGTTAACCACTGCGCCACGATGGGAACTACCCTATGTTGTTTAAATAAGCCCCCAGAATCACTATTAACACAACTTTCTTTGAAGACAAGAAATTGGCCTGTAATAATCTAATTTAAAATGATACAAAAGAACTAATTTATACAATAAAAACAGGAGTTCACACTGTGGCACAGTGGGTCAAGAGTAAAACTGCAGCAGCTCAGATCAATCCCTGGCATGGTGCAATGGATTAAAGGATCCCAAGTTGCTGTCCTTGCAGCACAGGCTGCAGCTGGGGCTCAGATTCAATCCCTGGTGCAGGAAATTTCACATGCCAAGGTGTAGTCATAAAGAAAAAAGGAACAGACGCAAACTCGTAGATTTCCAAATCAGACTTACAGTTACCAAAAGCAAAACCATGGAGGGTAGGGAAAAATCAGGAGGATGGGATCAACATACACACACTACTATATATAAAACAGATAATTTAAAAGGACCTACTGTATAGCACAAGAAAACCTACTCAAAATTCTGTAATAACCTATATGGGAAAAAAGAATGGATATATGTATATGTACAACTGATTTACTTCACTGTATATCTGAAACTAATACAAGATTATAAGTCAACTATATTCCAATTTAAAAAAAAAGGAATTAGCAAAATTAGTAGGGAGATGACATACCACGTCTAAGGGGGCATAGTCAATATCCTCCAGAAGGACCCAGTGTCCTTTTGTGGCTGCCTGTGTCAGGGTACCAGGCTGCCACACAAACTCTCCCGGGACATCTGTGCAGCGATACATTCCCAACAGCATCTGCAGAAAGAAGATAAAGTAATTACTGAAACCACACACCTCAAGTGCCAGCGCTACATCCTGTGATTAGTTCCATTAAACTTCTCCAGGGCTGCAAGCAGGGACCTGGGGTTTTACAGTGTGGTCACCTCAGGTATGAGGAAGACCAGTAACTATTCTCACACTCCTTTAGCAAAAACAATAACTTAATGCAAATATTCAAAAGCATGATCACCCATCAAAATGTGCCATTTCTTAGTTACCTTACTGTCGGTCTGGTCTCCGAGCTGGACTTTGAGAAGTTGAGGGGGCTTCCTTCTACCTGTCATTGCAGCTAAATGTTCAACTAAGGAAGTTTTGCCACATCCAATTGGTCCTTCCAACAACACAGCGTTCTGAGAAGCCACTGCCATAGCCAGGGTCTGAAGATTTTTGCAGACTGATTCAACCAGCACATAAGACCTAAGGGCCAGCTCCTGTTCACGAGAAGAACTCCTACTACCAGCCTAAGGAGGCAAGTGAGAAATAATAGACACGTCAAGAAAAGAAGAGGCATTCCTCCAAAGAGCACAGGCTAACTCCTGCGACAATGCTTCCACTGACCTTTATGTAAACCTCTACAAATAAGTTAGCAGTACAAGAATTATAATCACAAAAGATAAGTTCTGCAAAGTAAGGATCTGACTATTTTCCCTTTCCTATCTCCCTCACTCCAAGCTTGGGGAGGAAGGTGGAAATTTATTAACAAATTTTCTTTTTCTTAAAAGTGTCCCAAAGTTTAAGAAGCCAAAAAAGTTGATACATGGGGGAAAAAAGCAAACCTCATCTGTCATGACTGGATTTTTGCTTTTACTATATTCTAGGATTTCATGTCTAAGATCAAGATGGCACACAATACATTTATGGGACAAACAGGGAAATAAGGACACTAAAAGGATATATTATAAAATTGTTCCATTTTCTTCCAGGTATAATAAAGAGTACTGGGTTGTTTGGGGTTTTTTTTCAAGTCTTTTTTTTAATATTGATTATATATGCTAAAATATAGGTATATCTCAGAGACACTGTAGGTCCATATCACAGCAATAAAACATCCTAATAAAGTGAGTCACACAATGTTTTTGGTTTCCTGGTACATATAAAAGTTATGTTTATACTATTCTGTGGTCTGTTAAGTGCTCAATAGCTTTATGTCTAAAAAAACAATTACATGCCTTAATTTAAAAATATATTAGGGTTAAAAAGTGCTAATCACCAACTGAGACTTCAGTGAGTTGTAATCTTTGCAAGATCCAAGATCACTGACCACAAATTACCATAACAAATATAATAATCAAATAGCTGGAAATACTGTAAAAATTAGCAAAATGTGACGGAGACAAAAAGTGAAAAAACGCTGTTAGAAAAATGACACCAACAGACTTGCTCAAGGCAGCATTGCCACAAACCTTCAATTTGTAAAAAATGCATTATCTGCAAAGCACAATAAAGCAAAATCAATAAAATGAGTTATGCCTGTAATTAGGTTAAGAAATGACACATTAACTGGGAATTGCTTCAAAAGAATATGGTGTTGGAGTCCCCTAGTGGCACAGTGGGTTAAGATCCAGCATTGTGCTGCAGTGGCACAGGCTCAATCCCTGGCCCCAGAACTTACCCATGCTATGGAACCAGCCAAAAGACAAAAACAAACAAACAAACAAACCCCATAAAACAAAATAATATGGTGTGGGAAAAGTGTTCAGAAACACAAATGCAACATAATCATGAATTTATAATTACTATTGATGGGTACATGTGGATTCATTACATTATTGTTTCTACTTTAGAATATGTTTAACATTTTCCATAACAAAAAATAAAATAAAAATAATAATGCACCCCGTATGTTTTATGGGTAGTTTCAGTTTTCCAAGATAAAAAAGTTCTGGAAATTCCCGGTGTGGCACAGTAGAAACAAACCTGACTAGTAATCATGAGGATGTGGGTTTGATCCCTGGCCCTGCTCAGTGGGTTATGGATCCAGCATTGCCACAAGCTGTGGTATAGGTGGCAGACGTGGCTCAGATCCTGCTTTGCTGTGGCTGTGGTGTAGGCCTGCAGCTACAGCTCTGATATGACCCCTTGCCTGGGATCTTCCACATGCCACAGGTGCAGCCCCCCCCCCCGCCCCAAAAAGACACACACAAAAAAAGTTAAAGATGGTAAATATTATATGTATTTCACTACAACAAAAAATTTTTAATAATGCACCTAATACGACATAGGAAAAAGGATCTCTTGGAAAAGTGCAGTGATTATTAACTTTTATGGAACACTAACTTCTTCAACAACATGGCTTCTTCCCAAAGATATGCTAGGACAAAATAAGATTCAGAGCTGGAAGTTCTCAAACTTTTTTCACTCTCAGCAATAAGCAGGCAGGCTGGGCTGTCGACCATTCTGCACTTCTGCCCCCATACTCTGCACCTGTTACCCATATCAAGCCCACCCGAAGTAGAATCCTTTCCTGGTGGTTAAAGATGGGTGGTGAGTTCTTGCTGACCAGAGGGAAACACAAGAGGCACTAGAAATGCTGGTGTCTCAATACTGGCAACAGATATATCTAGTTTATGAACAGTCATTCAGCTGTACACTTAAGATGTGCAATTTTTTTACATCTATATTATACTTATCCCCCCCCCCTTTTTTTTTTTTTTGGTCTTTCTGCCTTTTCTAGGGCCACACCCATGGCATATGGAGGTTCCAGGCTAGGGGTCAAATTCAAGCTGTAGCTGCCGGCTTACGCCACAGCCACAGCAATGCCAGATCTGAGCTGCGTCTGCGACCTATACCACAGTTCAGAGCAACACCGAATCCTTAACCCACTGAGCAAGGCCAGGGATTGAACATGCAACCTCATGGTTCCTAGTCGGATTCATTACCGCTGCGCCACGACAGGAACTCCCCTACGCTTATTCCTTTTAACTGTACTTGCCAGATTACAAATTGATGGTTCAATGAATGATCCAAGACTTGTTCCAAGAAGAAAACTGGTGGATCGATCATCAGACAAAATGGCAAATGACTTAAAGGTTCTGGGGAAAAAGAGACTGGTTCCCAATGGCTCCAGATTATGAAAACAGAATATAATGGACAACACTTTCCAAAGTGGGGACTGGAGCCACATCCTTGGAAAGAAGGTCATTTCCTAAGGCAGGGGCCAAGTACTCTATAGATACTAGCCCCCCATACATTAGGCAAAGAGAATATTCTGAGAGAAAGAGCCTGCTGGGAAACAGGGTTATATCTGGGCCTGGCCCCATCTCTGCCAAAGGGCAGTCCAAGGGTCCTGGGCAAGTCATTCTGCCTTAGTTTTGCATAAATATGGCATCACAACATGCGCCACCCACACCAAACAGCTGTTGTAGCAAATGACTGAGATCACATAAGGAAAAGCTTTGCTAAAGTTGAAAGCATCACATAGGCATCATTACAACTTCTAATTCAACATTAAACAGGGACAAAGGGACTCTAAGAGAGGAGGGTAATCCTAAATAAATTTCTCTTAATCTCTTCCTGAACACGTCTGTACTTGGAACAGCAATCTGGACAACTTGATTTGGCTCAAACCTAAAACAGAGCCCAGCCAAGGAAAAAACACTTGGTGTTTAGATGGAGGAGAGCACACACCCCACTGATGTCAACATACCTGCTCTCTGGGGGCCGGCGGCTGAGCAGGCAGCACCACACCACATACGGCAGTCACCCTGGAGGAGAGGTCAGCTGAAACAAGGTGTCCTTGTAAGTACTGCAGCTCCTTCTCCTTACGCCAAAGGGAGGCTTCTGGATTGGCCAACACCAAGGCCTTCTCCAAGTCCTGCAGCTGGGCCTCTTCGAGCAACCTGAGGGAAATGAGCATCTCATCAATTACTCCCATGCCCAGTAAAGCCACATCAAGAGCTCGAACAGTGCTCCTGCTTACCTCAATCTGAAATGGATCAGTTCCTCACTGTTAAAAATCTTCTTAAGGAATGATAACTTGTGTTCTTCATTCATACAGGTGACCAAAGCAAGACAATTGGCTGTGTACCTGGAGAAAACCAAAGTACATAAAACTCAGGACCTGCAGCTGATTCTAGAGAATAAGGAAAACTTCGGTTGTCAACTGAACAGTAGAAAAGGAAATCTTACAGAATTAACACACATAGGGTAGAAAACACAAATCCAGCAGAATTCACTAGATAGCACAAAAATTCCACTCATCATTTGATTCTTCTCTGAAATGATGCACGATTAAGGAAAGGGATTAAGAACCCCAACGGGACCAGAACAAAAACAACACATTTTAAATGGTTTTCTTTCCCTCCTCATGCACCTAACTGCAGGCTACCATTCCAACACTAGAAGCACAGGAACAGTCCAACAGCTACGCACCAGCGGACCAAGGTGTCATGGCTTCTGAGGAGAGGGACACACACACTCCAGTCCCAGAGCTCCCGGAACACAGACTGCTCTTGCTGCAGAAACTTGTAAGCTGCTTCCATTAGGTCCCGGAGCTTCATCCGCCTGCGCCCATACCGCACTGGATTTGCATCTGAACTCTCTAGGAAGAGTCTTTGAAAGACTGGAGATGTGTCCTTGAAATACCTCAGGGCAAACCTTCAGAAAGAAAGAGAATTCTCACTGCTAAGACTATCAAGGTATACATCTCCACTTTATTATTATTATTATTATTTTTTTGGAAGAACATCACTTTAATTCATCCGTTGATAGAAATTTAAGTTGTTTCCATGTCTTGGCTATCATGAATGGTGCTGCAATGAACATACAGGTGCATGTGTCTTTTTCAAGGAAAGTTTTTCTCCTTTGTTCCTTTCTTATACAATGGAATACTACTCAGCCATAAAAAAGAAAATAACGCTATTTGCAGTAACATGGATGGAACTAGAGACTCTCATACTAAGTGAAGTCAGAAAGAGAAAGACGAATACCATTTAATATCACATATCTGGAATCTAATATGCGGCACAAATGAACCTTTCCACAGAAAAGAAACTCATGGACTTGGAGAAAAGACTTGTGGTTGCCGAGGGGGAGGGAATGGGATGGACTGTGAATCTGGGGTTAACAGACCCAAGCTATTGCATTTGGAATGGATAAGCAATGAGATCCTGATGTATAGCACTAGGAACTGTATCTAGTCACTTGTGATGGAGCATGATGAAGGATAATGTGAGAAAAAGACTATATAAATGTGTGACTGGGTCACTTTGCTGTACAGTAGAAAACTGGCAGGACACTGTAAACCAACTATAATGGAAAAAATAAAAATCATTAAAAAAAATTTTTTTTTAAAGTCTACATCTCCACTTTGAGGTAAGACAGCAGAACATAACAGGGATTCACAAAGGTTTGAGAAACAAGACAGACAAATGCTAAAACCACTGAGTCATAAGATTATGTTCTGTTCAAATTCAGGAACTAAGATGATGGCATGACATATTTAAGAAGAAATAAAAATCTACAAGTACTTATTACAAGTGTTTACTACTGAACATATACTTATTTTCAGCAATTATTTATTGACTTCTCACTATGAGCTAGAGACTGTGTTAAGACTGAGGGTACAAAGCCAAGAAGATATTTTCCTCGGAGTTCCCGCAGTAGTGCAATGGAATTGGCAGTGTATCTATATCTACAGCACTAGGACGCAGGTTCTATGCCTGGCCAGGCACAGAGGGTTAAGGATCCAGGGTTTCAGATCTGATCCTGACCTGGTAACTCCATATTCCATGGGACAGCCAAAAAATAAAAATAAAATGAGGAGTTCCCGTCGTGGCGCAGTGGTTAACGAATCCGACTAGGAACCATGAGGTTGCGGGTCCGGTCCCTGCCCTTGCTCAGTGGGTTAAGGATCTGGCGTTGCCGTGAGCTGTGGTGTAGGTTGTAGACGCGGCTCGGATCCCACGTTGCTGTGGCTCTGGCGTAGGCCGGTGGCTACAGCTCCGATGCAACCCCTAGCCTGGGAACCTCCATATGCCGCGGGAGCGGCCCAAGAAATAGCAACAACAACAACAACAAAGACAAAAAGACAAAAAAAATAAATAAATAAAATAAATGAAAAAGATGATACTTTCCTTGAGGAGCTTTCAATCTAGTAAGGAAGACAGAGAAACAACAAGAGGCACAAAGAAAACAGATTCAACTGAACCTGGGGGAGTCAGGAAAAAATGCTTTGGTTGCATCCTAAGAAATTAGGAGGAAGTTCCCGTCGTGGCTCAGTGGTAACGAACCCGACTAGTATCATGAGGACATGGGCTCAATCTCTGGCCTCACTCAGTGGGTTAAGGATTTGGCGTTACTACGAGCTGTGGTGTAGGTCACAGACTTGACCTGGATCCTGCCATTGCTGTGGCTGTGGTGTAGGCAGGCAGATACAGCTCCAATTCAACCCCTAACCTGGGAACTTCCATATGCCGTGGGTACAGCCCTAAAAAGACCAAAAAAAAAAAAAAAAAGATTAGGAAGAGAGCCTTGTGAAACACAAAGCCAGTAAGACTGGAATAGAGGGACAAAAAGCTGTAAGACATATAAAAAAACAATTAACAAAATGGCAATAGTAAGTCCTTCATATCAGTAAATACTTTCATTTTTTTTCTCTTTTGGCCGCCCCATGACATATGGAATTCCCAGGCTAGAGATCAAATCCAAGCCAGAGTTGCGACATACACCACAGCTTTGGCAACACTAGATCCTTATACCACTGCACTGGGCCAGGGATCAAACCCTCATTCCTGCCACTGCAGAGACACTGTTGATCCCAATGCACCACAGTGGGAAATTCTCAGTAATTACTTTTAATGTAAATGGTTTGCTCTCAGTCGAAAAACATAGACTGGCTAAATAGCTTGAAAAAACAGGATCAAACTATATGCTATGGACAAGAAATCCACGCTGAGAATTAGCACCAATCCTTTTCAAGAACACTTCCTAGTTCGTTCTATGAGGCAAGCATTACCCTGACACCAAAGCAAATAATGACACTACAACAGAAGAAGACCACAGACCAATATTCCTGAGGAATATCAATATAAAAATCCTCTCAAAATACTAGCAAAGCACAGCCTATCAAAAAGATTATATACTATGACCAAGTGATCATTCTTGGAATACAATGATGGATCAACAATGAAAATCAGGAGTTCCCACCATGGCTCAGTGGTTAGCAAATACAACTAGGAACCATGAGGTTGCGGGTTCGATCCCTGGCCTTGCTCAGTGGATT
The DNA here is from genome assembly GCF_016906955.1 of Phacochoerus africanus. Lineage (NCBI taxonomy): Eukaryota > Metazoa > Chordata > Mammalia > Artiodactyla > Suidae > Phacochoerus > Phacochoerus africanus. Next base: position 57,736,982 of record NC_062545.1, read on the forward strand.
AAGGATCTGGTGTTGCCGTGAGCTGTGGTGTAGGTCACAGACGAGGCTCGGATTCCCGTGTTGCTGTGGCTCTGGTATAGGCTGGCGGCTACAGCTCCGATTAGACTCCTAACCTGGGAACCCCCATACGCCGTGAGTGCGGCCCTAGAAAAGACCAACAAAAAAGAAAAAAAAAATGAAAATCAAAGTAATACATATTCAGAAAATAAAGGAGAAAAAACACATAATGATATCAATTAATGTAGAAAAAAGCATTTGACAGGATTCAAGATTTTTTCATGATAAAATCACTCACCAAACCTGTAATACAAAAAACTATCTCAGCATTATAAAAGCCATATATGAAAAACCCACAGCCAACATACTGTATAGTGAAAGACTGAATGCTTTTCTCTAAGATCAGGAACAAAACAAGGGTGCCTGTCCTCACATTTCCATTCAACGCAGTACTGGAAGTCTTAAGCCAGTGAAGTAGGCAAGAAAAACAAAAAGCATTCAAATTGGAAAGAAAGAAATAAAATTATCTCTGATCAGAGAGAACATAACCTTAGATATGGCAGAAAACCTTCAAAAAATAAAATTCGACCCCCTAGCATGGGAACTTCCATATGCCTCGGGTTTGGCGATAAAAAGCAAAAAAAAAAAAAAAAAAGGAAAAAAGACAGAAAAGAAACAATTCCACTTATAATACCATCAAAAAGAATAAAATACTGGGAGTTCCCACTGTGGCTAGGAGGGTTAGAAACCCGTCCTGTATCCATGGGGATGCAAGTTCAATCCCTGGCCTCACTCAGTGGGTTAAAGATCCAGTGTTGCAGTGAGCTGCAGTGTAGATTGAAGATGCTGCTCAGATCTGGCATTGCTGTGGATGTAGGCCAGCAGCTATAGTTCCGATTCCACCTCTAGCCTGGGACCTTTCATATGCCACACGTGACACTGAAAAAAGACAAAAAAAAAAAAAAAACTTACGAATTAACCTAACCAAGGAGGAAAAACAAATTAAAGACATAAACAGAAAGACATTCCATCATTTCATGTTCATGGACTGGAAGACAGTATTATTAATGTATCAATACTACCCAAAATGATCTAGAAATTTAACGCAGTTCCTATCAAAATACCAACAGCATTTTTTTAAGAAATAGAATAAAATCCTAAAATGTATATAGCATCTCAAAGAACCCTGATTTTCCAAATCAATTTGAAAAAGAGCAAAGTTGAAGGACTCACATTACCTGATTTTCACAACATGTTACAAAAATACAGTAATCAATACTATGATACTGGCATAAAAACACATAAACCAATGGTAAAACAGAGTCTAGAAATAAATCTTCAAAGAGTTCCCTAGTGGCTCAGTGAGTTAAGCATCTAGTTTTGTCACTCTAGAGGCTTGGGTCAGTGCTGTGGCATAGTTTTGATCCCTGGCCCTGGGAACCTCTACATGCCATGGGCAGAACAAAAAAAAAAAAAAAAAAAAACAAAAAAAAAAACAAAAAACTCAAAATGAATTATAGACTTGAACATAAAACCCAAACTTATAAAACTCCTAGAATAAAACATAGGTGAAAAGCTTCATAACACTGAACTCAGCAATGATTTTTCTCAATATGACACCAAAAGCACAAAGAGATAAATGAGATTACATCAAATTAACAAGCTTCTGCATAGCAAAGGAAATAATCAACAGAATGAAGACAGCCTACGGAATGGGAGAAAATATCTACAAATTACATATATAATAAGAGAATACATACAGAACTCCTACATACAACAACAACAAAAACATCAAGTAACCTCTTTAAAAAAAAAAAAAAAGGGAGTTCCTGTCGTGGCTCAGTGGTTAACGAATCCGACTAGGAACCATGAGGTTGCGGGTTCGGTCCCTGCCCTTGCTCAGTGGGTTAACGATCCGGCGTTGCCGTGAGCTGTGGTGTAGGTTGCAGATACGGCTCGGATCTTGTGTTGCTGTGGCTCTGGCGTAGGCCGGTGGCTACAGCTCCGATTCAACCCCTAGCCTGGAAACCTCCATATGCCGCGGGAGCGGCCCAAAGAAACAGCAAAAAAACGAAAAAAAAAAAAAAAAAGAACAACGTGTTAAATGTACTTGAGCAAGTGAACTAGTAGGTCAGAAGATGGCAGTCTGGGAATGCGATATCTGAATCAGTGATTCCAAAGGTAGTGGTGCAGATGTGAGTTAGGCCCAGGGTATAACCACTACAGTGAGCAGGGTAGGAAAAATGAAAAGAGAAGTTCACTGGAGATTAACTAGTCAAGGAACAAGAGTCAGCATTGTATGTGAGTTTCAAGTGTGATAAAGAGGCCGGGGTGACCGAAGATGATGGGCCAATTGTCAAGTTCTTCAAAGGAAGAGAAACTAGGAGGTTGGTCAGTGATCACAAAAAGCAGCGGCAGAAAATAAAGCATAAGATGGCAGATGTTACAGAGACGACAGTTATACAGGATAGGGAAAGAAGTTTTAGAAAACTTTGAAAAACAGAAAGGAAGAAAGCCACTAGACATGCAGAGAAACCATGAGGGATGTGGAAGATGAGATTAAAGAGGCCCAACCTAAAGTCGTAAAACAGACAAAGTATTAAGACCACCAGAGTTCCCGTCGTGGCACAGTGCTTAATGAATCCGACCAGGAACCATGAGGTTGTGGGTTCAATCCCTGGCCTTGCTCAGTGGGTTAACGATCCGGCGTTGCCATGAGCTGTGTAGGTCACAGATGCAGCTCAGATCCTGCATTGCTGTGGCTCTGGCATAGGCCAGTGGTTATGGCTCTGATTAGACCCCTAGCCTGGGAATCTCCATTTAAAAAAAAAAAGGACCACCACACATCAGTGGCAGCATGGAGGCAAAAAGAACTTTAAGAGAAGTGGCTAAGTATATAAAAGAGTATGCATATTATGGAGTAGACAAGGGAAAGGTTTTGGGTGAGGGAAGAGGCCTGGGTGAGAATACACAAGAATAAGCATTTAGGAGATAAGCGGGAGGGCTTAGATTTCAATGAGTAAGCCAGGCAAACAGGAACAGAGGCTTGATTAAATGAACACCCATAGTATTTTGGAGGTGGCTGGACAAATGGGTCTTATAAAAGATTCAGCTGGCTTAGAAGAAACAACACGGCAGCTGAGGTGTGGTAGGCTGGCAGTCCACTTGCTCATGGGCCAGCTGGTTTGGGCAGGCATGTGGAAACAATGCACAGCAACAAACAAGTAGGCAGATAAGCAGTAACCAAGGGGTCAAGCTGACCCAAGAGGTCTTAGAGGGTAAGGGGACATGAGCAGAGTGGGCTGGCAATGGCCGTAAGCCTGTGGGGAAGAGACTGTGGTCCACTCTAAGTATACAGCAGGACTGGCTGATATTCTCCCCTGTTGGAGTTGACTACAGCACCCTTTTCTCTAGAGACCCATCCTTTTTAGAGAGCACTTTAAAATTCTGATCTAAGCAATGATGAATGGGCCAATAAAGCATACTTAGCCAGAGGATAACATGATCAGATTTTTCCCTAAAGAATATTTGAAGAGGAGTTCCCGTCGTGGCTCAATGGTTAACAAATCCGACTAGGAACCATGAGGTTGCGGGTTCGATCCCTGGCCTTGCTCAGTGGGTTAAGGATCTGGCGTTGCGTGAGCTGTAGTGTAGGTCACAGATGCGGCTCAGATCCCGTGTTGCTGTGGCTCTGGCATAGGCCGGTGGCTACAGCTCCAATTAGACCCCTAGCCTGGGAACCTCCATGTGCCACAAGAAGTGGCCCTGGAAAAGGCCAAAAAAAAGACAATTAAAAAAAAAAGAAAAAAAAAAGAATATTTGAAGACTAAGGAGAATGGTCTCTTTCTTGGAGTAAGACAAGGAGCCATAAGGTCTAAAATGCAAAGAATACCATCCAGTTAAACATCTACCTTGGATGAGCCACTTATTTGGGCAACTCATCACACTCCTTTGAGCATCTAAAAGTAAGACCTGTAGGAGTTTCCTTGTGGCTCAGCAGGTTAAAGATCCAGCATTGTCACTGCAGTGGCCCAGGTTTAATTCCTAGCCTGGGAACTTCCACATACCATAGGTGCGGCCAGAAAAAAAAAAAAAAAAAGAAGAAGAAGAAGAAGAAAAATAAGACCTGTGGTCTAGTTCTGGCTCTGACACTTAGAACAACTTAGTTAACCCCTCCAAAGATTTGAAATGGGACTAATCACGCCTGAATGTGTCACAGTAAAGATCAAAAAGACAAAACGTATCTATATACATAAACACTATAAGGCTTGTATAAATATATATCATTACTAAAACACCACCATTCAGTTCCAAAATCTGCATTTCTAATTCCCACTGCAAACAAATTTTCATGCCCAAGGATGTTCAATGTCATGTTGTACATCCAAAATAAAAAAAAAAAAAAAACCTAATTGCCTCAGAAAGGGATAAGTATAAAATACTATTCAAATATTTTGTTTTTCTTTTGGGAGCTGCACTTGCAGCATATGGGAGTTCCCAGGCTAGGGATCGAATCAGAGCTGCAGCTGCCAGTCTATACCACAGAAACACCAGATCTAAGTCGCATCTGCAACTTACACCACAGACTGCAGCAATGCTGGATCCTTAACCCATTGAGCAAGGCCAGGGATCAAACCTGCATTGTCGTGGATATTAGTCTGATTCTTAACCTGCTGAGCCACAACAGAAACTCCTATACAACTATTAAAATAACTTTATTTACTTACACACAAAGACATCCACATGTGACTAAATCTAAAAAACAAGATATAAGTTAAAAATTATAATATGTAAAATTTTTGGCCGCATCCATGGCATGCAAAAGATCCTGGGCGATGGATCAAATGTTCGCCACAGCTATAACCAGAGCCACAGCAGTGACAACACCGGATCCTTAACCTGCTGAGCCACCAGGAAACTCCAAACTTTATTTCAAAAGTATGTACACAAGTGTTCTAAAATTTGCAGTAGTGATGGTTGCATATCTGTGAATATATTAAAAAAAACCACCTAATTGTATACTTATGAACTATATCTCAATAAAGCTATTTTTAAAATATATGCATATAAATATATTAGTGTGCAGACTCTCTGGTGGGTGTAAGAGAAAAAGAAGAGAGATTTGGCCAACTAGTATCCATTAGGATATGGGTCTGGTCCCTGGCCTCAATCAGTGGGTCGGGGATCCAGCACTGCCACAGGCTGTGGCATAGGTTGCAGACACGGCTCAGGTCCCATATGGCTGTGGTATAGGCCAGAAGCTGTAGCTCCAGTTCAACCCCTGCCTGGAACTTCCATGTGCCATGAGTATGGCCCTAAAAAAGCAAAAACACAAAAGAAATATGGAAGGAGGGAGTTCCCATCGTGGCGCAGTGGTTAATGAATCCAACTAGGAACCATGAGGTTGCGGGTTCGGTCCCTGCCCTTGCTCAGTGGGTTGACGATCTGGCGTTGCTGTGAGCTGTGGTGTAGGTTGCAGACGCGGCTCAGATCCCAAGTTGCTGTGGCTCTGGCGTAGGCCGGTGGCTACAGCTCCGATTCACCCCCTAGCCTGGGAACCTCCATATGCCGCAGGAGCGGCCCAAGAAATAGCAAAAAGACAAAAAATAAATAAATAAATAAACAAAGAAAGAAAGAAAGAAATATGGAAGGAAATGAACCAAACTACTAACAGCAGTTATCTCTGGAGTAGGATTTCAGGGTGGAGAGGACTTCTGTTTTTTACAATTCTGTATTGTTAAGTTTTATTTAAATATATTACTTCCATAATTTAAAGAAAAGAGAATATTCTTTTCCTCAGAAGGATGCTGTCAGAATAAGGAAGGAGTTCCCTGGTGGCACAGTGGGTTAAGATCTGGTGTTGTGATCCACTATGGCACGGATTCGATCCTTGGCCCAGAAACTTCCACATGCTATATGTGAGGCCAAAAATAGTAACTCCTGGGGGCAGAAGTTCCCGTCATGGCGGGACACAAATCCGACTAGGAACAATTAGGTTGCGGGTTCAATCCCTGGCCTCACTCAGTGGGTTAAGGATCCAATGTTGCCGTGAGCTATGGCGTAGGTTGCATACGCAGTTTGGATCCCGTGTTGCTGTGGCTGTGGTGTAGACTGGCAGCTGTAGCTCCGATTGGACCCCTCGCCTGAGAACCTCCATATGCCACGTGAGTGCAGCCCTAAAAAGCAAAATAATAATAATTCTGGGGGAAGAGTCTAAAATTAAAGTGTCACCTTTATAGCATTCCTGAACACAGTTTTGAAGCAGAGTTGTAAAAAAGCAAAACTACTTTTTTTTGCCACATCCTTGGCATGTGGAAGTTCCTAGGCCAGGGATGGAACTGCAGTGACTACATAGGATCCTTAACCCGCTGTGCCATTAGAGAACTCTAGAGCATAACAACTTTTGGTCCCTCATTCTATGCCAGCCTGATTTCAGCATGACTGGCCATATACACAAGACCCCCACACATGGAACATGCCCTACCACAGCACTCTACCTTCTACTGACCACAAAGACAGAAACTAGGCCTACCCATTATTGCTCTTTCCAATCAAAGACATCAATGATGTGGATCCACATGTCCAGGACAAACTGGCAGCAAACGCAAAACTGAAGCCAAGAAATTAACCCAGTACAGCCCAAATGAACTTTGTTAAGTCCCCCCTTTCCCACAGAAAATGTGTTTGAAGATCTTCAGTGGATGCCTATAACCACTGATAGTACCGAACCCTATATACACTTTTTTCCTATACATACCTGCTTATGATAAAGTTTAATTTCTAAATACACAGAATATCTGAATTGCCAGCATCACTACTCTTGCACTTGGGGGTCATTACTAAGTAAAATAAAGGTTACTTGTCAACAAGCATTGCAATATTGCAACCCCAATGACCACTAAGTGACTAAGAGGTGGGTAGCAATACAGAGTGGATACACCAGAGAGAGAGATGACTCATATCCCGGGCAGGATGGCACAAGACTTCATCGCACTACTCAGAACAGCAGGCAATCTAAAACTTACATGTTTATTTCCAGAATTTTCCATTTAATTTTTTGGACATAGCAGACTTCAGTTAATTGCAACCACAGGAAACGAAACCATGGATAAAGGGGGACTGCTGTATTCTTTCCCTCTTGGGAGTATAAATAATCCTTAGCTATAGCATGCTGTTCAGGTCAAGTTTTTTTAAGTCAGTCAACAAATACATGAATGGCTCAGCCAGGATGAGTGGGCAGCATGACAAACTAGAAAAAATGAAGCATGGGCTTTGAAGGCAGTCAACCAAATACTGAATTCCAACTCTACCACTTTCTAGCAAAAGGACCTTTGGCATTATTTAACATCTCTGAGCCTCAGTTTCCTCATCTGTAAAATGGGAGTAACACCTAACGGCTGAGTGGAGACAGAGTCAATAAAACACAAGAGAAGATGCTGCAGTAGTTCTCATCATTAATGAAAAGCAGCCATCACAAGATCTGCCATCATTGATGAAGTTCCCATTGTGGCTCAGTGCTAACAATCCCAACTAAAACCCATGAAGATGCAGGTTCAATACCTGGACTCGCTCAGTGGGTTAAGGTTCTGGCGTTGCTGTGAGTTGTGGTATAGGTCACAGACATGGCTTGGATCTGGCACTGCTGTGGTTGTGGCATAGGCCAGCAGGCGCAGCTCCATTCTGACCCTTAGCCTGGGAACGTCCATGTACCACAAGTGCTGCCCTAGAAAGACTAAAAAAAAAAAAAAAAAAAGGAATGCCTACATTTATCTATTGATTTGAATGACTGCATCCTATCTAAATATATTACGGTATATTGGAGTTCCCATCGTGGCTCAGTGGCTAATGAATCCCACTAGGAACCATGAAGTTGCAGTGTAGGTCACAAACATGGCTCAGATCCTGTTGTTGCTGTGGCTGTAGCGTAGGCTGGTGGCTACAGCTCCAATTAGACCCCTAGCCTGGGAACCTCCATATGCCAAGGGTGTAGCCCTAAAAAGACAAAAAACGGAAGAAAAAAAGGCCATAAAATTTGAAGCAAATGGGAAACCAGAAGTAACTAATCCATCATTTTAATGATTTTTCAAACAGAATCCATAAGCATTCCACCACAAAGACTAGAGAGAAATGAAGTTCAAGTTACTCACACATCAATCCTATAGGGTAAGTAGAGAATAGTCAGCACATCTTGTCAAACAGTGTCACACTCAAGTACACATAGGCAATTAAAGCACCCAGTGAGGCCACAGTCCCGATCTTCAAACAACCTAGAGTATAGGTTCCTGATTACCATGTATGATGGTGAACTTAAACTCTGCTGTACATTCTATCTAGTTCCACCAAACTGGGCTCATTTTTTTGTTCCTTCTCTTTTAGAAAAACTCACACATATTATAGTTTTCCCCAAGCCTTCATTTCTTCTTTTCTTTTTTATTTATTTATTTTTGTTTTTTAGGGCCATACCTGCAGCAGATGGAAGTTACCGGGCTAGGGGTTGAACTGGAGCTATAGGTGCCAGCCAACACTACAGCCAGAGCAAAACCAGCTACCCTCTTTGTCTGTGACCTACACCACAGCTCAGGGGAATGCCAGATCCTTTAACCCACTGAGCAGGGCCAGGGTCAAACCCAAGTTCTCATAGATACTGGTTGTGTTGGTTTCCACTAAGCTACAGTGGGGACTCCCAATTTCTTATTCTTTCATCCAAAGACCAGACTAGAGATCATACTTCCAAGAAAGCTAGTGTACTTTCTTTGTTGAGGATGCCTAATAATGAAATGGATATGAGACACTTCTAGAAGTTCCCACTGTGGCAAAGCTGAAACAATCCAACTAGGATTGTTTCGATCCCTGGCCTGGATCGGTGGGTTGGGGATCTGGCGTTGCTGTCGGCTATGGTGTAGGTCACAGATGCGGCTCGGCTCTGGCGTGGCTGTGACATAGGCTGGCAGCTGTAGCTCCGATTAGACCTCTAGCCTGGGACCCTCCATGTGGCACAGGTATGGCCCTAAAAAGCAAAAAAAAAAAAAAAAAAAGAGAGAGAGAGAAACACTTCTATTAGTGCACAGAACACTATTCATGTTTAGAGTGAAAGCCATTTATCTTCTCAAGTGAAAAATCTCTGACACTCACTTTTCTGCCTCTTTTGACTATTCCACATAAATTGTATTTTCCTACCAATCTGTGAAGCCAGATGAAGTGGCACATGCCTACAATCCCAGGTACTCAAGAGGCTGAGAGGCAAGAGGGTCGCTTGAGTCAGGAGTTACTGGCTGCAGTGCACTATGCCGACTGGGTGCCTGTCTGCACTAAGTTCAGCATCACTACGATGGTCTCATGGGAGCAGGGAGTCACCAGGTTACCTAAGGCAGGGTGAACCAGCTCAAGATGGAAAAAGAGCAGGTTAAAAGAGAAATAGATTGGAATCCAGGTCTAACACAACTTCTTACCACACAGTGGATCTGGACAGACTTACAGAAAGTTGGATGGGACCTTAGAGCTCTTATAACCCACCCTTTCAGTTGGAAGGGACATTAGAGCTCTTGTAACCCACCCCTTCAGCTGCTCCTTAAGCACAAATCTCCCTCAACTGAAGAGGATGCTGCAAGAGGCTCGGCTAAATTCATTTAGATCTGCCTTCTATGCATGACTTGCCAGATAGAATCCCTGAAGGCAGGGGAGATTTCTTGGTCATTTTTTCCAGGCCTGTCTTGATGGTCAAGACATAAAAACTTGGAGTTCCTATCATGGCTCGGTGATTAACAAATCTAAGAACCATGAGGTTGTGGGTTCGATCCCTGGCCTCACTCCATGAGCTAGGGATCTGGCGTTGCCGGGATCTGTGGCGTAGGTCACGGCTATGGCTTGGATCCCACGTTGCTGTGGCTCTGGCGCAACTGAGCTGTAGCCGAAGCTCCGATTGGACCCCTAGCCTGGGAACCTCCATATGCCATGGGTGCGGCAATAGAAAAGACAAAAAAAAAAAAAGACTTAACACCTAGTAAATGGTCCCTGAACTCAGCTGGATAAATGGATTTTGCTATGATTATTTTTATAAAACAGCACCACTCCCACTTTCTACCCTCTTCGCTCCAGCTCAGCTCAGACTCCTCACTTTTCAGGCAAGAGCAGGTTCTACCACCTCGAGAAACATAAAGCATAAAACTGTTACTCACGGGAGGATGTCAGGATGGTTACCAATGAGTTTGCTCATTGACACACAGAGCCGTTCGTGTAAATCATGGTTGACTTGGCCTCCAGCTTTAATGGCATCAGCATTTCTTTCCAGCAAATCCAAAAGTAGAGGGCGCAGCTGGCGGCCAACCAGCACAGTACAGTCCTTATCCAGCAGTAATTGTGCTAAGGTACTCAAGACACACTGGCGATCTTGAGGTGTCCACACCTGAGAAAAGGACAAAACAAAATTTCTAGGTAAAAAATATCCATTTGTACTGCCACAGAACAAAGAATCCTGCCTATTTCTGCTGTGGTGGAGTGGGTTAAGGATTCTGTATTGCCATAGCTGTGGCTGGAATTTGACCTCTGGTCTGGGAACTTCCATATACTACAGGAGTTGCCGGAAAAAAAAAAAAAAAAATCCTACCTAGCTCAGAACCAAAATATCTAATTTCCAGACTTCATAATGAGTTTATCATAAAAATTAAAAAAAAAACCAACAAACAAAAACAGTGAGGGTTTTGGCAAGAGAGGACTGCTTAATCTAAAGCCTGTTACATATAAATTTTAGTCCACTGGGGTTTGAGGTAAAAGGACTGATACCAGGATTCCATGTAAAATGCCATACAGCTTTAGCTTCCTTGAAAAATAATCTGTTTCATGGTCATAATAACACCTTCCAGGGAATCCAGTGCTTCTCCCAACTCCTTTGCTCTTGAAGGAAAACAGGAATTAAATAGGGGGCAGGGTACAGTTAATATAAAACTGCCAACTCTCTTGAGGAAAGAAGATAAAAGTCAATTCTTGGAGATGAATGAGGATATATCCCTATGAAAGCTTCAGATTTTAATAACTAAAGAAAAAAAAAGGATCCAAAGCAGACAGCCACACGGATTTGCAAGATGAAATAAACTACAAAATTCTAGTGTGTGGGCCTAGAATGTCCACAAGCATAAAAAGATAAACTGAGAAGTGTGTAAAAAGTCTCATCTTACTAGTGTGTAGCCAAGTCTACAATCCTCAATGCAGGGCAATGTGACAGTAGGTTTAAATTACTTGGAGGGCATATCCGCTGATCCAGCAAGCCCAATGTTATGAATTCATAGCCTAAAGAGTTTGACACTAAATCCTTACCCACAGGAGGGCAAATTGAGTTCCCACAGTGATGCAGTGGCTTAAGAATCTGATTGCAGCAGCTCAGATCCCTAGCCCAGTGCAGTGGGTTAAAGGATCCAGCATCTCATAGGTCAAAGCTGCTGTTCCTCTTCAATCCCTGGCTCAGGAACTTCCATATGCTGCAGGTGGGGCCATTAAAAAAAAAAAAAAAGGGAGTTCCAGTCGTGGCACAGTGGTTAACGAATCCGACTAGGAACCATGAGGTTGTGGGTTCGGTCCCTGCCCTTGCTCAGTGGGTTAACGATCCGGCGTTGCCGTGAGCTGTGGTGTAGGTTGCAGACGCGGCTCGGATCCCGAGTTGCTGTGGCTCTGGCGTAGGCCGGTGGCTACAGCTCCGATTCAACCCCCTAGCCTGGGAACCTCCATATGCTGCGGGAGCGGCCCAAGAAATAGCAACAACAACATCAAAAAAGACAAAAAAAAAGGAAAAAAAGTGCAACTTGAACACAACCCAAATACCAAATTCAAAAAATGTATGTGTTTTGTTTTGTTTTTTGTCTTTTCTAGGGCCGAACCCTCGGCATATGGAAGTTCCCAGGCTAAGGGTCTAATTGGAGCTGTAGCCTACGCCACAGCCATAGCAGTGTCAGATCCAAGCCGCATCTGCGACCTACACCACAGTTCACGGCAATGCCAGATCCTTAACCCACTGAGCCATGACAGGAACTCCCAAAAAAATGTTTCTTTTTTAATACTGTCATTTTAGATCTTTAACCAGATTCCATCCAAGATTATCGGCCATATTACATGTCATGATTAGCTTTCTAGAAACAATTTTGCTTTCTGTGTACATATCAGTTATCAATGAAATAAAAAAAAAAACCATATACTAGGCAAAGAACTTTATTAATCTTTGTTTCAAACTTTATTCTCAGGCTTCTTCAGCTTAATTAAAGCTGCAAAGAATGGGGAGTTCCTGTCGTGGTGCGGTGGTTAACAAATCCAACTAGAAACCATGAGGTTGCGGGTTCGATCCCTGGCCTTGTTCAGTGGGTTAAGGACCTGGCATTGCCGTGAGCTGTTGTGTGGGTTGCAGATGCGGCTCGGATCCTGTGTTGCTGTGGCTCTGGTGCAGGTCGGCAGCTACAGCTCTGATTAGACCCCGAGCCTGGGAACCTCCATATGCCGTGAGAGCAGCCCTAGAAATGGCAAAAAAAGACCAAAAAAAAAATGCAAAGAATGAATTGTGTATAAGCAAAAACTGAAAAGAGCTGCAATGTCCAGGGGCTTGGGCTTAAAAAATAAAAAATATTAGAGACCTAGATTTTATCAGACCCATAAAATTTTAAAAAGCAGTCAATATAAAACAGCAGCTCCCAGTTTTATCTCCTTTAGAAGTTGACTCAATTCAGTTTGCTTCATTCTTGGAAGCCTCATCAAAATTCTCCACAAGATCTGGAACTTCATCATCATCATCCTCTCTAGTAGCAAGCACGGCTTTTCCATCCACCGATTGTTTGGGCAGAGCTTCAACCAGTCTCCTTAAACTGCTCAGACTGTCTGCACCAAGCTGGTTTAAGATGCTGGGAAGCATTTCTGTCAGCTGCTTTATCTCAGCATGGCCCGTGATGGTGAAAGTGTTTGCTGCCAGAGATGCCTGAATTTTAGGATTGTTAAAATGGATCACTTTCCTTGGTTTGTGAACATAGTCACCTCTTCAGTACCAGAGATATTGTTTACCCCAACTTCTTTAGAGAGAACTGAAGTTTTTTGTCATCTGCTGTGGCTGTTCCATGAACCACCTTCTTTCTGCAAACAGTTCCTTTTCCACCAATGCGCACTTGTATCTGCAGTTTGGAGAGTTTCTCCTGGTTCATGATAGTTTCTTTCATCTTGTTGGAGCGGAAATGGGGCCGTGTGGAGGACTAGGGTTGGCGCTCAGGGGGTCTCAGGCAGACCAGGTGAGATTAGGCGCGCACATGTGGGGGCGCAAGATGGCAGCTAGAGCCCAAAAAATGTTTTAATCTAGTTATCGCTCAGAAAAGAGAAGTCCACCTTACACCTGAACTCTTACAAAGATCTGCCAAATTAAGAAGGCATTCTCTGATTAAAACACCTCATTCTGAACAAAGCACTGATTGGAAAAAGACATTAACTTGAAATAATTTCTATCAATACTAGCTCCACCGTTTAAAGGAGGCTACATGAAGGATTTCGTAAAAATGGAGGCAAGGAAATTTAACAGATTTGGATTCACAGGAGCATAACCTCACATTTTCAGCAGGTAATGTCTTTATAAGACAAATCCTCTAAAGCTATCATTAAAAAAGATTTCTCTTCTAGCACATGGGGTTAAGGACCTAGCTTAGTCATTGCAACCGAACAAGAAAAAAATACACTTTTGGTTTTTTATCCCATTTCTAGCCAAGATCCTAAAACCCCCAAGAATTTCCTGTAATGAATGAGATAAAGGCGTCTTGTTATGTTAATGAAGTGAATTTGGGAAAGCTGTTAGGAAGAGAAAGCATTGCCAAGAGAGTCAATCACGTGATCAGTAGACTATAACTTTCAGTCCCACTCCCTGACCTCAGAGGAGTGCAGAGGCTGAAAATTGAGAGTTCAATCATCAATGGCCAAAGATTTAATCAAACATGCGTATGTAAGAAAGCTTCCCTAAAGATCCGAAATAACATGTTTCGGAGAGCTTTCGAGTTGGCGAACGTTTGGAAATGCAGCATTCAATGTACCTGGAGAGGGCACAAGCTCCCTACCCCCTCCCACATACCTTGCCCTATGCATCCCCTCCATCTGGCTGTCCATGAATTATATCCTTTTATAATAAACTGATGTTCTAGCAAGTAAACTTTTCTCAGAGTTTTTTTGTGAGCCGTTCTAGCAAATTAATCAAACCCAAGGAAGAACTCCAATTTATAGCCAGTTTGTCAGAAGCTCAGGTGAGAACTGTGTGTGTGTTAGGGGTGGGGGTAGGGGGCAGTGTCAGGAGAGTCTCGTAAAGCTGATCCTTTACCCAGAGGGTTCTGACGTTTTCTGCATAAACAGTGTCAGAATCAAATTAAATTATAGGACCCCAATGGTGTCAAAGAATTGCTTGGTGGTGTTAGAAAGAAAATGCACAAACTGGAATTAAAAGTCAGAATTGTAGGAAGGTAGTGGCAGTGGGAATGAAGAGGAAGGAAGATTCAATACTGAGGAAGGAAAATCAGGAGCACCTGGCAAGAGGTGATGGAAAAGGAGTGAAAAAGAGTTGAGGACACTAAGTTCTCTATAATTAGGGACTAGATAAAGAGAGAGTGGCATCACCAGCTGAGATAACACAGAAAAAAAGCACAACCCTAAAAAATTCTTACTTCATATCCCAAACTCCATTAGAACAATGTTTCAAAAGTCTTTGCTTTCAGTATAAACCATTTTTCCCCAAATAAGAGAAAAATAGAATGACAACACAATCAACTCTTCTATGAGTGAAGGACTTGAAAGTATTACTGAAATTGGAAAGGAACAACCCTGAAAACCTCTTAGATTCTATCCAATCTGAGACACAGAATCCATAGGAGTGGTTCTCACACTTCGAAATGTCACGTTCTCTAAAATAAAGACTACAAACCATTTCCTCATGTTACTCCCAATACACAAGTACCAATTTTATCCAATTACAGTGGTGGAGAATCATAAATAAATACCCTGTTGCCAGTGGTCCATGATCACTAGCTTCAGAACCTCTGCTCTAAATGCAAGCCCACTTACAGAAAAACACTTCTAGCCACAATACGTAATTCAGGAGCCTGTCACCACAAGCTTAGCTCAAATAAACTGATCATCTCTTTCCTTAATTCAGCCCATCAAAAATCAGTTTTCTTTCTAGACTTCCCCATTTGTGTTAGTGATTCCCTTCATTGGGGGGTCAAAGGTCAGACACCCAAGGGATATCTTCCATTCCTCCCTCTTTTGCTACACACGTTCAATTTGTTATCACCAAACAGAAATGCCTTTCATGTTAGTTCCCTGCTGCTCCAGACCCAAAATACTGCCATCTCTTCCTAAGCAATAGGGTATATATGTACATAATACATTTGTGACTGAATACCTAAGCTCCAGATACTGGAGTTGGAAAATAATTTTTTTTCTACTCTCAAAAAAGCTCAAAAGTCTTGGGAGTGGCGGTGGGGAAGTATAAAACAAAAAATTAAAATGCCACGTGAAAAATGCGTAAAAAGGGGTCTTCAACTCAGGCAGGAGGTAGTAAACGAGAAAAAGCTCTTAAAAGGCCAGACTACCCATTTCCCAGAAAATTCTAACTCATCTCGTAATTCCTCCAGTTAATATTTTACACTTAGCACTAGTGGTCTCGCTTTGTCCTTCAACCTTTTTCTGTGTTTATGAACGGTCTCCAAAAATAGACACTAAATTCCCTGAAGGTAGAGACCGTAACGAATGTATGTCTCCTCAAAGAGCCACGCTGCGTCTTACACACAGCGGGAATACAATCAATACTTGTCAGTGGACCGAAAAGACCAGAAAGGGACAGAAAGGAAACAAGCACAGAAGCTAACCGGGGGGGCTGGACTAGGCACACTTAGGTAATGCACACGTCTAAACGGCAGAGACGCAACCTAAATTACAGAAAAACCAAACACACTTCTTTCCGAAGGCCAGGTCTGCCACACGCAGTAAGGGCACTAGAAAAGGGGCAAGTAGGTGGAAAAGGGAAGGGAACGCTCCCCCCGAGAAAAACAAAAGGCTCCTTCCTGGCTCCTCAAATGCGTGAGGACGCCTTCTCCACTGGCCAGCCCCGGGGAGGGGGCCAGGGCCAGAATTGACCAGACGCCGCTTCCGCGTACCCTTAAAGCTGCGCATCTTCGCGTAGGGCCACGGGGCACGCTCCAGGTGGGCGGCAGGGACCGCCAGACTCTCTTCCTTCTCTTACCTGCTTGACCAAGAACCTGCCCAGCTCGCTGCGGCTCTTCTCGCTCTTGGCAGCGATTAACCGCAGCGGCGCAGCCGCCACCTCCAACAAGAGGTGCTCCATGACGGCAGGCCCTCTGCACTGGGCGGCCACCGGCAGTCCCGGCTTCGCGCTCAGAGCCCGGGAGCTGCTTAAGTCTCCGCACCAGAGCTATCACAAACTACGCCCCTGGGGAAAGCGGCCGCTGCTGCTCCGCAAGCACTTAGAGAGTAACAGCACACGTGGGGGAGCACGCGGCGCTCTGCGTCATCAGCCCGCGACAGCGACGGACCAGCTCGTCTGGCCCCGCCTCCTGGGCAGCGGAAACACTGGACGTCACCCTCCTGCCAGTTCCGGGAGGAGAATCCTAGCAGGAAAGGCTAGTTAAATCCATTTCTTGCAATGATGCGAGGTTCTGGAGACAATGAATAGCGGGACGGCGAAACAGAATATTCCGCTATGCGAAAGAAGCTAGGGAGCCCTTAAGGGCGTGTGATCAATCCTTAGCCCACCATGCCTCCCTATGCCTCAACACACAGAAAATCAGATGGGAGCAGAAAAGGAGATTTGCCCCCTCTGATCTAGCAAGTCCCCTTCTACCCTCTAGCCTAAAATATTTGCACACAAGTGTAACAAGTACACTCCTTATATCTTTCTTATCAAATATTGGAAATAAGTGTCCAACTGGGGATGAAATAAAGTATAGTATATACGATAAAGAATATCCTTGAGTTCTGTCATGGCTCAGCAGAAGTGAATCTGACTAGCATCCCTGAGGACACAGGTTCAATCCCTGGCCTCGCTCAGTGGGTTAAGGATCCGACGTTGCCTGAGCTGTGGTGTAGGTCACAGAGGAGGCTCGGATCTGGCTGTGCTATAGGCCGGCAGCTGTAGCTCCAATTGAACCCCTAGCCTGGGAACCTCCACATGCCAGGGGTACACCCCTAAAAAGACAGAATACATATATTCTGAAGCCACAGGAGTGCAGTAGAAGAATTTTTTAAAAAGTGCATTTATATCAAGTTCATGAACAAGCCAAAATAATGGCAGACTCTAGGTTGCTTTGGCGGGGGGGGGGGGGGGGGGGGGGGGGGGGGGGGGGGGGGGGGGGGGGTGGGGGGGGGGGTGTTGATTGTGAAGGGGCCTAAGGGAGTCTCCTAGGGTGATGGAAATATTTCATTAGCATTCCCTAGGTAGATACAAAAGGGGGGGAAAATCACCTGTACATTTAAGATTTTTGTGCTTTTCGGAGTTCTTGGTGTGGCTCAGTGATAAGGAACCTGACTAGAACCCAGAGGATGAAGGTTCAATCCCTGGCCTCCCTCAGTGGCTCAGTGGGTTAAGTATCTGGCTTTACCTTGAGCTGTGGTGCATGTTGCTGACTCACCTCCCTACATTGCTGTTGCTGTGGCCTAGGCCAGCAGCTGCAGCTCCCATTCAACCCCTAGCCTAGGAACTTCCATATGCCACAGGTGCAGCCCTAAAAAACAAATAAAATTTTGCACTTTCGTAAATTATACGTCTAAAAAGTGTTCTTAAGGTGGGTAGGCCTTTCTGTATTGACATAAGTAGATCTCCAAAGGAAGTTTATACTATGTTTCAAACTTTTAAAAATATGTTTGAATTTAGGAATGTATTAGCAATGAGATCCTGCTGTGTAGCACTGGGAACTATGTCTAATCATTTATGATGGAGCATGATAATATGAGAAAATAGAATGTAGACATGTATGTGTAACTGGGTCACTTTGCTGTACAGTAGAAAACTGACAGAACACTGTAAACCAGGTATAATGGAAAAAAATAAAAATCATTATATACAAAAAGAAATGCTCAATAAATGTTAATCAGGATTATTAAACAAAAAATGTTTGAATTTGAATTTTTATCTGGAATGCGAATGTTTACTTCTGGGCGAACTCAAACTCAAGAGCAGAACTTCCAGAATGAGTCAACTGTGAAAATAAGGCAGAATACATTTCCATATAAATATTTTAAAATTTCCAAGAAGATTGAGAGGGTTCCCTAAGAATTCATAGCACAAAAGGTGAGAAATTACCCACACTTGGGGAGTTACTTAATTTTTTCCATGGGCATCCCCCATGTATACATGAAGTATACATTTTTTTTTTTTGTCTTTGCTATTTTTTTGGGCCGATTGCATGGCATGTGGAGGTTCCCAGGCTAGGGGTCGAATCAGAGCTGTAGCCACTGGCCTACACCAGAGCCACAGCAATGTCAGATCTGAGCCGCGTCTGCAACCTACACCACAGCTCATGGCAACGCCGGATCGTTAACCCACTAAGCAAGGGCAGGGACCGAACCCACAACCTCATGGTTCCTAGTCGGATTCGTTAACCACTGCACCACGACAGGAACTCCAGAAGTATACATATTAATTAACTTCTATTTGTTTTTCTCTTGTTGATCTGTTTTTTATTACAAGGTTCTCAGCCAAGAACTCAAGAAGGGTAGAGGGAAATTACTTTTCCTCCCCTTATATACCCTTTCTCAGGAATCTGTTGAAAAAGATGCTCCCCTATATAAGGGTATAAAACAAGAAGAGGAGTTCCCGTCGTGGCGCAGTGGTTAACGAATCCGACTAGGAACCATGAGGTTGCGGGTTCGATCCCTGCCCTTGCTCAGTGGGTTAACGACCCGGCGTTGCCATGAGCTGTGGTGTAGGTTGCAGACGCAGCTCGGATCCTGCGTTGCTGTGGCTCTGGCGTAGGCCGGTGGCTACAGCTCCGATTCGACTCCTAGCCCGGGAACTTCCATATGCCTCAGGAGCGGCCCAAGAAATGGCAAAAAGACAAAAAAAAAAAAAAAACCCACAAGAAGAAAGAAGAGACGAGATCTAGAAAGTGAGAGATTCAACACAGAAACGTGAAAAGAAAACTCAAGATGACTGATAGAAATCTCAAGACTTTCAGCTGGGCAGCAGCAAATAGGCTAACAGTTCTGGAGTAGCTAAGTTGTAGATCACATTAGAGGTTGCCTGGGTATAGAAGTGAAAGACAAAACTGACTGCAGAAAACTGTGAGGCAACATTTTTGGGTGATGGAAATGTTCTTAGATTGGATTGTAGGCATTCCTTTGTAGCTCAGTGTGTTGGGAATCCAGCACTGTCACTGCTGTGGTTTTGGTTACATCTTTGGCATGGGTTCAATCCTGGGAACTTCCACATGCTGTGGGTGTGGCCAAAAAAAAAAAAAAAGATAGATTGTAGTAGCGGTGGCACAACTCTATAAATTTACTAAAATTGTTGAACTGCACACTCACGGTGGGTGAATTTTATGGTATATAAATTATGCCTCATCTAAGTAAAGTAGCAGACAGATGGGCCCTTGGGCTAAGAACAGCTAAAACTTGTTAGGCTAAGTAAATCGGGTCTTGCTTCTCCTTAACACCTCAAAGACAAAGTTAATGAGCAGGAGCTGAGTTCGGCTGGAGTAAAAAATAGATGACCACATCAATCACTCCTGGGGTCAAGAGGAGGTCCCCAATTACACATGCGCAGAAAGATTCTTAGAGGTCAAAAAGGGAGGGGGTGCCGGGCCATAATAGGTCCTGATAACCATCCCATAAATATTTGCTCTGGAATCCATCTTGGCCAAAAGATTCCCACACGTATTGGGGAAGTCCCTGGGTCCTATCAGGTGTAAGAAATCAAACAAGATAATTGGCCAAAGGAAAACAAGACCCAGAAGAACTGTCCTCTCTAAGTAATTTAAATCACCTCTCTGGGGCTTTCCTTATTCAGAAGGACTCCTACACCTGCACTCCTTTTTTCTTTTCTTTTTATGGCTATCCTATGGCTTATGGAAGTTCCCAGGGCCAGGAATCAAATCTGAGCCACAGCTGCAAACATCACCACAGCTGTGGCAACGTTGGATTCCTTAACCCACTGCACTGGGCCAGGGATGAACCTGTGCCTCCCCAGCAACCTCGGCCACTGCAGTTGGATTCTTAACCCACTGTACCACAGCAGGAACTCCTACACTCCTCTTTTGGGTGTGTATTGCTGCCCTGCTTCTGTCTTAAATAAACTGTGTGTTCTTCCGCATGTTATACTGTGCCTCTAATAATCAATTTTGTACCTGTTTTTAACAGTCTTTGCCTCCTTGAAATATTCTTTTTTTTTTTTTAATGGGCCTCGCCCAGTTGCACATGGAGGTTCCCAGGCTAGGGGTCCAATTGGAGCTACAGCGGCCGGCCTAGGCCACAGCCACAGCAACGCAGGATCCGAGCTGGGTCTTCGACCTACACCACAGCTCATGGCAATGCCAGATCCTTAACCCACTGAGCGAGGCCAGGGATTGACCCCTCGACCTCGTGGTTCCTAGTCAGATTCCTTTCTACTGCGCCATGACAGAACTCCCTGAAACATTCTTGTTTTCGATGGGTGTTAAGAATCAGGGCAACTCTGCTCTTAGCCTCTAGCCTCTAGCTGATCTAGGTTAGGATTCCTGGTTTTCACCCAGGCTGTCGTGTTCAATTCCCGAGCAGGGAATTAAGGTTGCTCTTCAAGCCATCACTCATTACTGTCTCTTCAAGATCAAAATCTCCATAAATAATGCTAATAATAACCAGCAAGGAATAGGATATGTGTAGGTACAGATGAAACAAGATTCAATAGTTATTGAAATTGGATGTTGGTTAATGGGAGTCCATAGACTCAGACTATTGCACATGTTTGAAAATTTCAACAATAAAAGGTAAAATAATGTGTATATTTTTTGGCCATACCCACAGCATGTAGAAGTTCCTGGGCCAGGGTCAGAAACAATGTTGCAGTTTCGGTCTGTGCCACAGCTGTGGCAATGCCAGAGCCTTAACCAGCTGCACGAAAAGGAACTTCCAATATTTAAAAAAAAACTACGAGGGTCATCTGAAAAGGACTCAGGTATGAAAGGGTAGCAGAATACGCCACTCCAAAACATGCCACATAAGTATTAAGGATTTCAAGACATGCTACCCCAAAATATGACATATTGACTATTTTGAGCTAAAGGCACTTTGAAAACAGGAGATACAGGAAGGGTTCTCCTTCCTCCTCTGCTCTCTGCCTAAAAACAGGCCATAAAATTTCCCATGAGAAATGTGCCCTCCCTGAACCAGCAATAAAAGAACACCCTTATCACCAGAGAATGGTAATCAACACTGAAATGGGTCTGCAGAAACAAACGGACTAAAGTAACCCTTATCTTCCACTAGTTTTTCCTCCACATTTCTCCTATTCACTTCCCTACAATTTACTGCCTGTAGTCCAAACTTTTTGTTGTGTCATTTCTACACAAACTTATTGGTTCTTTGGCTAATAGGTACATAAGCATTCTTGAAAGAAAGGCAATTGAGAGAAACAGATATAGGTATACCTTGGAGATACTGAAAGTTCAGTTTCAGCCCACCACAAGTAAGCAAACATCGACATAAAGTGAGTCAATTATTTTAATTTCCCAGTGCACATGAAAGTTATATACTATAGTATAGTCTATTAAGTGTGCAATAACATATCTTTTTTAAAAAGTACACACCCTAATTTTAAAATACTTGATGTTAAGCGAAAAGTGCTAACCATCATCTTGCAAATTCAGCAAGGTGTAATTTTTTTGCAATAGTAATGCCAAAGAAGACTGATCATGCGTCATCATAACAAATATAATACTGGGAGTTCCCTCTGTGGCACAGTGCAAACAAATCTGACTAGTATCTATGATGATACGGTTCAATCCCTGGACTCGCCCAGTGGGTTAAGGATGCAGCATTGCCATGAGCTGTGGTGCAGGTCACAGACGAGGCTCAGATCCTGCATTGCTGTGGCTGTATGCTGGCAGCTGTAGCTCTGATTCAGCAGCTAGCCTGGAAACTTCCATATGCCATAGATGTGGCCCTAAAAACAGAAAAAAAAAAAATATATATATATATAAAATAATGAAAAATTTTAAATATTGTGAGAATTACCAAAATGTGACACAGAGATACTAAGTGAGCAAAGCTGTTGGAAAACATGGTACTGACAAATTTGCTCAATGCAGGGTTGCTACCAATCTTTAATTTGTAAAAAAATCACAGTATATGTGAAATGCAATAAAGTGAAGCACAGTAAAACAAGGTATGCATGTACAAAAGCTCTCTGCCCTCCCCCTGTCTCCCTAACAGCAGGACATTATAAAAGTGTCCCCTCTTCCATCTGTGCCAGGAAAGACAGAAGCTAATCACTGGGGATAACACTAGACTCTTATCAGCCCAGAGACATCATCAGAGAAAACTATGTAACAAATATTACTAAAAGTAGCCTTTTTAATTTTTTTTAGGGCTGCATGCACAGCACATGAAAGTTCCCAGTCTAGGGGTCGAATCAGAGCTGTAGCCCCTGGCCTACACCACAGCCACAGCAACTCGGGATCCAAGCCATGTCTGCAACCTATACCACAGCTCATGGCAACGCTGGATCGGATCCTTAACCCAATGAGCGAGGCCAGGGATTGAACCAGAGTCCTCATGGATATTAGCTGGGTTTGTCAACCACTGAGCCACCATGGGAACTTCCAAAAATAGCCCTTATTTACCATTTGTTTTCCCATATATTTGCTTTCTCATAATTTGCCACTCTTACAAAGTCAAAGGTCCTTTGGATACTAGTCGGATTCATTACCGCTGAGCCATGACAGGAACTCCTTTTTCCTTTTTTTGCTCATGCCTGAGACATGGAGAAGTTCCTGGGCCAGGATCAAACCCATGCCATAGCTGTAATTAAAGCCACAGCAGTGACAACACTGAACCACAAGGAAACTCCATGTTTGTTTGTTTGTTTTTGGCTCTGCCCAGGGCATACAGAAGTTCCTGGGCCAGGGATGGGATCTGTGTCACAGCAGAGACAATGCCAGATCCTTAACTCCCCGAGCCACCAGGGAACTCCTCAATAAATATATATATATATTTGTCTTTTTAGGGCCACACCCACAGCATATGGAGGTTCTCAGGCTAGGGGTCGAATGTAAGCTGCAGCTGCTGGCCTACACCACAGCCGCAGCAACTGGGGATCTGAGCCAAGTCTTCGACCTACACCACAGTTCATGGCAGTGCCAGATCCTTAACCCACTAAGCAAGGCCAGGGATTCTCTCCCTCTCTCTACATATATATACATATATATAGGGGTGTGTGTGTGTGTGTGTGTGTGTGTATATACACACGTACACATATTTTGTCTTTTTAGGGCTGCACCTTTGGCATATGGAAGTTCCCAGGTTAAGGTTCAAATCAGAGCTGAAGCTGCCAGCCTATGCCACAGCCACAGCCATGCCAGATTCGAGGCTCCTCTGTGATCTACACCACAGCTCATGGCAACGCTGGATCCTTAACCCACTGAGAGAGGCCAGGGATGGAACCTGCATCCTCACAGATACTTGTCAGATTCGTTACAGTTGAGCCATAATGGGAATACCCCCAACAAATATTTTTTTGATGAATTCTATCATTAAGCACTCATGCTGAAAAACAGGATTCAATCAACTGCTAAGTTTTGTCAATTTTATCTCCTAAATATTCTAAAATCAGTCCCCTTGTCTACTTGCCATCTCCCTTAGGTCCTCTTCTTATCTAGCCTGGGTCCCTGTAATACCATCTCAAAACCCTCCTTCTCAAGGCCAACAGATCTTACTAGTGTAAATCAGATTATGACCACCCCAAGCTTAAAAATCCTTCGGTGTTCCCTCATACCTCGTCACCTAAAGGTGAATTCCAGGCTCTATGACATATATGTGGCCCTTCAAGGTCTGGCTTCTGACTCCCTCTCCAGCCTCATCTCACACTTTATGCTCCAGCAACTATGAATGCCTGCTGATTGCACACCTTCTACCCTTTCTCAGTTTCCACTACCTGGAATGCTTCCCGGCTAGCTAACTTCTCTTCAGAAGCAAAGGTGGTTGGAGGAGAATCTAGGAAACCAGTATTCTTCCAGAACATATTTCCCCAAACGGGACCCTTTCTGAAAAATATAACTTGTTATGTTATGCCAGTTGCAAGTTGTTAAAATGGACAAACAGAAGTAAAAGACTAGGAATCAAAACCACATCCCTAGATGAGGTAGCAGCGGAAGTTGGCTTGGCTTTATTTCCCCACCAATCAATCGCGCAGGCCCCGCCTCCAGAAGCTAGACCCTACCCGCACCTCAGATTCCCCCAGGTGCTTACTAAAAGACAATTCAGGTCTTTTACCCCTAAAAAAGCACTCCTCTCCCTCCCACCCCACTGGACTGGTATCCCCTCCTCGAAGCTCCTAACTCCTTGAAATAAATTGCTCATCATTCAGTAAACAGTGCTTGCTCATCGTTATAGAGACAGCGCCCAGCACCAGCCTAGCACGCGGTTGACAGTCAATAGAATTAATAGCTAAATAAGTGACAGGCTCTTCTCAGGGCTTACTTTTCCTGTCGTGAAAAGGCTTCTTCCGGACCCCGCCCCTACCTCAGCCAAGGTCCTGCCCCTTCCGTAGTGAGACCTCGCCCCTTCGGCCCGCCAGCTCAGGCCCCGCCCCTTTTCTTTAAACTCCCTAGAAGACTGTGAGAGTTTGGCGCCAATCGTGTTTTTTTTAATCCCTCCCAAAGGCGGGAACTAGTAATGTGCGCCGGGACGTGCTTTGCGTCTGATCTGATTGGCCATGGTCGCTCTGTCCCGCCTCCGCGTGCTGATAGCGCCCTGGCATTGGTGGAGATGAGAGGGAGACCTTGGTGTCCAGAAAGGATCCCGGCCGCTTTGGGCCAGGCGGGGCGGGTAAGTTGATGTAGGGGTCGGTTCTGTCCCGAGCTGCTGGAGAAGACGTTGCATCGCACAGTAGTGGTCTGCGCGGAGGCCAGCGGAGGCCGGCGGCATCCGGGAAGCAAGGAGTCGAAGGGAGCGCGGAGTTGGTGAAGGGAGGGCGCGCCTGCTGTCTGGGGCCCCCAGGTAGCCGCGTTCCCACCGCCTTCGGAGGTAGCTTCTGGGCTCGCCCCCCAATACCTCTGTGGTCCCTCGAGAGGATCTGGAAGGGGGAGGGGGCGAGGGAGAGCGCAGGTAGGAATTGTCCTTTCGACTTCGCTTCCTGCCCCTCCCCCCAGTTACCTTCTCCTTGGAAGGTATTCTTTAAAAGCTTTTGGGGTTCTTTGGAGGAATGGTTTTCCCTGGGTCTGGTGATCATTGATGCGGGTTGTTTCTGAGAGAGTTACTCCCAGAAAAGTTGTTTATCTTAATCTCTACAGCACTAGAACCATGCCTAACACATAGTAGGCCCTAAATCAAATGTGAACATGGAATTCTCAGAGTTTCAGGATTTGTGCTTCAGGCGTCAAGGTAGCATTGATTCTGGTTCTTCCCTGGTCTTTCCCATTCTCCACAGCTCCAGCTCCAAACCTTTTGCCTCTCTTCAAGACCCTTCCCCCATCTCACTTAAGCCCTCTTTGATTGGGGGGCGGACAGAGGCCTTCTGGGAGAAAATCCTCCCATTCCCAATTATCTAATACGTTTCTTGCCATTTTACAAGAGCTCGTCCCTTAAAAAAATTTACACTCTTTTTTCTAATGTGATATTCTTGATTTTGTCATCATGCTTTAGAGACAGGTGGGATCCTATCCTTTTACCAGATGTTTGACCGTGGGGCAAGTCTTTTTTCTTATCCGTTTCCTCATCAGTAAATTGGGAAAAATAATGGTATGTACCTTGTAGGACTTTTGTCAAGATTTAAAGTAAATTAATATTGTATTTAGAGCATTAGATCAGTACATAATGTACAGTATATATATGGCTTTTTTTATTCTTTTACCCTTACATCTCTTTAGGGATCTCACTGTATTAGATTGAGCCTTTCCCATAAACCTAAAAATACCCTCTTCCCTGACTCTCTACAAATGTTTTTGTTTTTCTATACAAATGTTCATTTCATTCCCTCAATTTTTTTTTTAAGGAAACTTATTTCAGAATCTTTTTTTTTTGTCTTTTTGCTTTTTCTAGGGCCTCTCCCGCAGCATATGGAGGTTCCCAGGCTAGGGGTCTAATCGGAGCTGTAGCCACCAGCCTACGCCACAGCAGCAGGGATCCGAGCCACATCTGCGGCCTACACCACAGCTCACGGCAATGCCAGATCCTTAACCCACTGAGCGAGGCCAGGGATCGAACCCACAACCTGATGGTTCCTAGTCGGATTCGTTAACCACTGCGCCAGGACGGGAACTCCCAATGCCCCTTCTCTCATCTGCTTAGTTTTCACACATCCAAATCCTTTGGGATTCTTCCTCAAAAGATTATGAAGGAGGAGTTCTCGTGGCGCAGTGAAAGCGAATCTGACTAGGAACCATGAGGTTTAGGTTGGATCCTTGGCCTCTCTCTGGGTTACAGATCCCGCATTGCCGTGAGCTGTAGTGTAAGTCGCAGATGCGGCTCGGATCTGGAGTTGCTGTGGCTCTGGCGTGGGCGGGCGGCTACAGCTCCGATTGGACCCCTAGCCTGGGAACCTCCACGTGCCGTGGGTGCGGCCCTAAAAAAAGACGGAAAAAAAAAAGATTATGAACAAGCATGCAGCTCTTTTCTTTAATCATCATGTTTCTCAACTTTAAAAATTTTGCCTCTAGACTTTTCATAGGTTCAACACTCTTGTCTGTAGCTATTATCATTGTATATTGAGATCCTCATTTGGGGAAAGGTGAGAGCAAGTGTGAAAAAGTCCTTTTCTCAAGAGATTCTGATACATGATTTTTCCTCCTCTCCTTCCTCTCCTTTCAAGAGAATCATTGGTCGTTGTGATTTCAAGAATGCTATAGCAATTGTGTCTGTTTTTTGGCCACAGGTGCAGCATATGGAAGTTCCCAGGCTAGGGGTTGTGTCAGAGCTACAGCTGCTGGCCTACACCACAGCCATAGCAATGCCAGATCCTATCTGAGTCTGTGACCTACGCCACAGGGATCAAACCTGCATCCTTATGAATACTAGCCAGTTTCTGCCCAGCCACAATGGGAATTCCATGTCTTTTGTGTGTGGGTGTGTGTGTGTGTATCTGAGCCATGTCTGCAACCTACACCACAGCTCACAGCAATGCCCGATCCTTAACCCACTGAGTGAGGCCAGGGATCCAATCTGTGTCTCATGATTACTAGTCAGTTTTGTTTGCACTGAGCCATGATGGGAACGCTTCTTTTTTTTTTTTCTTTTCATTTTAAGGCCACACCTGTGGCATATGGAGGTTCTCAGGCTAGGGGTTGAATTGGAGCTGTAGCCACTGGCCTACGCCACAGCAACACCAGATCTGAGCCCTGTCTGCGACCTACACCACAGCTCACGGCAATGCCGATTCTTTAACACACTGAGGGAGGCCAGGGATCCAACCTGCAAACTCATGGTTCCTTGTCAGATTGATTTTCGTTGCACCACGATGGGAACGCCCTCCTTTTTTTTTTTTTTTTAAATTGAAGTAAGGTTGATTTACAGTGCTGTTTCTGGTGTACAGCAAAATGGTTCAGTAATACATAAATGCATATTCTTTTCCATTATGGTTTATTACAGGATATTCAATATAGTTCCCTGTGCTATACAGTAGGGCCTTGTTGTTTATCTATTTTATGTATAGTAGTTTGTGTCTGCTAATCCCAAACTCCTAATTTATCCCTCCCTTATCCCCTTTCCCCTTTGGTAACTGTAAGTTTGTTATCTATGTCTGTGAGCCTGTTTGGTAACTAAGTTTATTTGTGTCATATTTTAGATTCCAAGTATATGCGATATCATATGTTATTTGTCTTTCTCTTTCTGGCTTTACTCAGTATGATAATCTCTAGGTTCATCCCTGTTGCTGCATTATTTTATTCTTTTTTATGGCCCAGTAATATTACATTGTGTATATATATATTACATTTTCTTTTTTTTGATATTTAAAGCTCTATTTAAAATTTTTTTTTATTGTTATTTCCCCAATACAAATTTTTTTTCTACTGTACAGCATGGTGACCCAGTCACATTCATGTATACATTCTTTTTTCTCCTATTATGCTTACATTACATTTTCTTTATCCATTCATCTGTCAATGGACATTTAGGTTACTTCCATGTCTTGGCTATTGTAAATAGCAACAGTTATGTCTTCTGTTCTATATACTCCATTTTCCAACTGTGTAGACCTCTTCTCCTGGATGTCCTACAGATAATTCAACACGTCTTTGATTCTCTATTTCAGTTAAAAGCATGAATACTTTGTTATTAAAGCTAGGAGCTGTAGCGTTGTCTTTAAAATAATTCAGCATTAGTTTCTTTTCTTTCTTTTCGTTTTGCCTACTAACCTGTGAGGCTCTGTGCTGAGAACTGGGGATACAATGGTGAACAGAGCCAGGCTTGGTCTTTTTGGAGCTTATTGTCCAGTGGGTGAGTTGGATATTTTGTTAGTAATCTCACAAAAATGCTACCATAAACTGACAAGGGGCCATGTAGAGAAAAGCTACAGTGGTATAAGAATATATAACAGAGGGCCCGACCTAGTAGAGAGAGGGTAGTAGTGAAGGCTCAAACATTACTTAAGCCACAGTATCAAAGAGTTGCATCAAGGAGAGCAGTGAGGAAAGAGCACTTCTTGAAGAGGCTCTATGTTTGGAGGGAACAAACAGCATGCTTACAGAGTTGAAAGCAGTCCAGTTTGATTAGAGCAGGGACTGCTGGAGAATGGGGGAAAATGATGCAGACCAACCCTGGAGGGGTGGGCAGAGACCTGATTACTCTGGGCTTTGTTGGCAGAATTGTGACAGAATTTGTTTAACCTAAGATCGACTGGAAACAGTGAAGAGTTTTAAGCAGACAAGGGAACCTGATCAGATATGCATTTTGAAAAGAAGACTCAAGCTGTGGTTTTGAAATGGGCAAGATTGGATATTTGAATACATTTTTCATTAAATCTTTTTTTTTTTTTTTTTGCCGTGCTTATGGAATGTGGAATTTCCTGGGCCAGAGATTGAACCTATGCCCAACCCACTGCACCACAAGAGAACTCCCTCCATTAAATCTTTTTGATTCTCCCACAGAAGCCTCTCAGATCTGCTTCTAGTCTTTATTTCCAGCACTAATAACTCAGTCACCCCTCATTGTCTCCTGCACATTTTTTTTTTTTTTGCTTTTTAGGGCCGAAGCATATGAATATTCTCCAGGCTGGGGGTCGAATTGGAACTTTAGCTGCCGGCCTACGCCACAGCCACAGCAACACCAGATCTGAGCTGCATCTGCAGCCTATACTACAGCCCACAGCAATGCCAGATCCTTAACCCAGTGAGCAAGGACAGGTTTCAAACCAACATCCTCATGGATACTAGTTGGGCTGTTATCGCTGAGCCACGACAGGAACTCCATCCTGCACATTTTAATTTTCCCTTGCTACTGATACTTTCTGTGTTCTTTCTAGAGTTCAGTGTTTGAAATGCAGATTTGATCATGATAGTCCTCTGCTTAAAAAACCTTCACTGCTTCCCTCATTCCATACTGGATGAAGTCCACATATCTTAATTTAATCCCCGGACTTTTCTAAAACCTCATTTCTCACATTCTCATCTGTGGATATTCAAACCCAGTCTTGCTTGTGAGCGCAAAGATAGATGTAGGGAGATGGTGTCAGGAAGTGTGTTTGCAAAGAGGAACCCAGTTTCACTGAACCTTGGGATTTTGGAAACCGTGAGATAGTGAGTGATAGGGCTAGAAAGGTAGGTTCTGTGTCTGTCAGTGGAAGTTTTGATTTTATTCAATAGACCTTGGGAAGTAATGCAAAGTTTTTGAGCAGGAATTGAGATGAGCCAGATTGCTTTAGGAGAAGCCAACAGTCATGTGTAGCATGTGTTTGAAGAGGAGAGATAAGTAGATAGTTGTGGTGGGGGCCTTGTTCAGTGGCAAGGGTGAGGATAACTGCTGGGCAAAGCGTTGTCGGGCAGCATCAATAGGGATGCTACTCAAAGAGTAGCAGTGTCAGGAGGTGACATGTTGATGGAAAGATGATCTTTTTTGGTCTTACAAGATATGTTTATTAACTTTGGCAGCTTGTTGCTGACTGTTGGATTGTGTTTTAGTATTTTGTATTTAGTTCCTAATTTTCAAGCACTAATTAGGCAGTAGAGGAATCCTACAAATCTGATCCAGGGAATTCCCTTGTGACACAGCAGGCATTGTCACTGCCATGGCCTCCATTGCTGCTGGGGCACAGGTTGGATCCCTGGCCTGGGAACTTTCTGGGAGAGGTTAAAAAAAAACCTGGAGTTCCTGTTTTGGCTCAGCAGAAACGAATCTGACTAGGATCCATGAGGACACAGGTTCAATCCCTGGCCTCATTCAGTGGGTTAAGGATCCAGCTTTGCTGTGAGCTGTGGTGTAGGTCGTAGACATGTCTTGGATATGGCTGTGGCTATGGCATCATAGGCCGGTGGCTACAGCTCCGATTGGACCCCTAGCCTGGCTAAGGCCCTGAAAAGCAAAGAAAAAAAAATCTGATCTAGTACCCCTACTTTTTGTAGCAATACTTGCTCTCCCAGCCTCCTCGTGTTTGCACATCAAATGTTTAACCCAGATTTTGCTGTGAAGTTGTAGAAAATAAAATAATGATGTCCAGGAGCTCATCAATTTAGGATGGTACTCAGATACATTTGTACGAGTGCCCAGTAGCATTTAGAGCTAATTATGTGGTATTAAATTGTGGTATTAAATGGTCATAATCACAATTCTGTGAAACTTCTGTGTTAAATGAGACTAAGTAGGCTTTGAGTGATGGCCAGTGGAACTGTCTTAGAAATAAATCATGAGTTAATGGATAAAGATATATGTTTTGGCTGTTTAAGTATCCTTTGGCTGATCTCCTTTTTATTCAGCACACATTTATTTTCATATGTGTATTAAGTGCTGAGAATATGGAGATATATAAAACTTTTTTTTGCTTTTTAATGCCACACTTGTGGCATATGGTGGTTCCTAGGCTAGGGATTGAATCGGAGCTGCAGCTGCTGGCCTACACCACACCTCACAGCAACGCTGGATCCTTAACCCACTGATCAAGGCCAGGGATCAAACCCTCATCCTCACAGATACCAGTTGGATTTGTTACAGCTGAGTCACAACGGGAACTCCTGCTGTCAGATTCTTAAT
Organism: Phacochoerus africanus; assembly: GCF_016906955.1. Lineage (NCBI taxonomy): Eukaryota > Metazoa > Chordata > Mammalia > Artiodactyla > Suidae > Phacochoerus > Phacochoerus africanus. Next base: position 57,768,359 of record NC_062545.1, read on the forward strand.
CCACTGTTCCACATCAGGAATTCCAAGAGCTGTATCTTTTTTTTTGTCTTTTTTTTTTTCCTAGGGCCGCACCCACGGCATTTGGAAGTTCCCAGGCTAGGGGTCTAATTGGAACTGTAGCCACCGGCCTGCCAGAGCCACAGCAACATGGGATCCGAGCCTCGCCTGTGACCTACACCACAGCTCATTGCAACACGAGATCCTAAACCACTGAGCGAGGCCAGGGATCGAACCCACAACCTCATGGTTCCTAGTTGGGTTCAAGAACTGTACCTTTAAATCTTTAACTGCTTGATTAGCAGATAAAAGTATGCTGAAATCTCTATTGTGACTACTTACCTGTATCTGACAAGGTCCAGTCATGAAATATAAACCACATTGTAATTTGAAAAGAAAAAGCTTAGTATGAAGAATTATTAACAGAGAGTTGGAGTAACTGGGGATTGATTAGTAAACGATAACCCCAAAGAACAAGGAATAGCAGGTAGTAGGGATCAGCCACTAACTTTAATGTTGATATGGATCATCTGAAGAAGAACTGTCTCTGCCTCATTGGAAAGAGCGTGGCTGGGGCCAGTTGGATGGTGGAGAAGTTGCCAAGTGCCTTGCTGGTGACACTGCTTTGAATCTTACCGAAGAGTTACATGGGGAAGCTCCTGGATGCTGCTGCCTGTCAGGTGCTGTGGCATCCAAGAGTTGGAGAAGCTGACCTCTGCGTGGAGTCTAGCAAGAGCCCATTGTAATAGCAGCCTTACATATAGGAGGCAAGCATGTGAAAAAATTGTGCCCTTGCAGGAACCTGGTGCTGGAGAAAGCTTGCTCTGCAGGAGCCTGGCTAGCCAGGCCCACTGGAACTAGCAAGAGAAACCCCTTCCTTTCGTGTCCCTCCAGCCCTCTATTGACCAGGCTGTACATAGTGCCAGTTAGCCGAGGAGAGATGTTTATAAGGCCTACCTCCAATCTCACAGAGGGGTTGATTTGGAATAAAGAGGCATCATAATTGCCACTGTTTCTTTAACTTTATGTGTACATAGTGAGAAACCACCTATGTAACTTCTTTTGACAACTTCTTTACTATGTATGTTATCCTTAGAATCTATTTTGAAAAACTTTTTTTTTTTGGCTTTTGTCTTTTTTTAGGGCCACACCTGCAGCATTATGGAGGTTCCCAGACTAGGAGTCTAATCAGAGCTGTAGCCACCGGCCTACCCCAGAGCCACAGCAACGCCAGATCCAAGCCACGCCTGTGACCTACACCACAGTTCACGGCAATGCAGGATTCTTAACCCACTGAGTGAGGCCAGGGATTGAACCCGCAACCTCATGGTTCCTAGTTGAATTCGTTTCTGCTGTGCCACGATAGGAACTCCAATTTTGAAAAACTCTTAATGCTACATCTGATGTGACTAAGAAGTGAACAGTCACTTTCTCTTAAATTTATTTTTTAAGGTCTTCTTGTGTTTTATTATCCCTGCCTCTTTATGGGAAGGTCAGTTTCACTGATTAAAAGAGATAGTAAAACCCTTGTGTGACCAGTGATACAAGTCCTTATTTATTTATTTTTCTTTTTTCCCTTTGCTTTATTTTTTTTCTTTCTTTCTTTTATCTTTTTTTTTGTCTTTTTGTCTTTTTGCTATTTCTTGGGCCGCTCCCACGGCATATGGAGGTTCCCAGGCTAGGGGTCGAATCAGAGCTGTAGCCACCGGCCTACGCCAGAGCCACAGCAACGCGGGATCCGAGCCGCGTCTGCAACCTACACCACAGCTCACGGCAACACCAGATCGTTAACCCACTGAGCAAGGGCAGGGACCAAACCCACAACCTCTTGGTTCCTAGTCGGATTTGTCAACTACTGCGCCACGACGGGAGCTCCTATTTTTTTTCTTTTAATGATTTTTATTTTGTTCCATTATAGCTGGTTTACAGTGTTTTGTCAATTTTCTACTGTACAGCAAGGTGACCCAGTCACACATACATACATACAATCTTTTTTCTTACATTGTCGTGCTCCATCATAAGTGACTAGATATAGTTCCCAGTGCTGTACAGCAGGAGCTCATTACTTATCCATTCCGAAGGCAATGGTTTGCATTCTTCTTAAATTTCTAAGTAATTTAGAAAAATGTATTCAGTGGTAGGGGGCCTAGACATTAAGGTGTGGAGACAATGGTCCAACAAATGGAGGAAAAGATAAGACAGATGAGAGACAAAAGATCCAGGATTTTTTAGGTGTCTTGTATTTCCCATTTTTAACTTGCCAGGACAAGTCTAATCTTTTTTTCTTTTTAAAGTAATACCCGCTAGTAGTAAAAACTGAAACTGTGTGAAATGATATGCAGTGAAAGCTTTGCTCTATTTGATATGTTTAACCAAGTCATTGGATTAATTGATCTTCATTTTGTAATTAACCCATTGACTGATGCTCCCCCATCCATGTAACAGCTTACAGCTAGTAGTAGATTTACTGCTAGGAAGCCTGTGACTTTCTGCTCCACCAGTTGAATTTTGCTTTACCAAGAGTCAGTTGTTATTTGCTGAATGTGATTATGCCATTTGTGCCCTTTCTAATTATTGTACAGGCTATACTGTAACACGGTTGATTAATCAACTCATCTAATGGGAAAAAGTGTTGGAATGGGAAATGTGGGAAATGAAAAAGAAAAAGATACACCTTCATTTTATTTAAGGGATTAACATATAAATTGTGTCTCTTCTGGTAGAAACATGACCTTTTCTTTGAGTATAAATGCAATGATTAGAGTTCTGACTTCTCCCTTGTGCGCCCATAAGTAAGACATTGCTCATGATTTCTGGCACTTTTTTCATTATTGTAAGAAATTCGATGCTTATGAGTTAGTCTGAGAACAGACTAGATTTATTTTTTACAGTATTTTGATTATCTCACCCTCACTTGATTTGACAGAAATTATAAGTGTCTTACTACTCACCTGGGAGTCTTTCCAAACTATTTAGTCTAGTTTTCACTGGAAAATAACCCCCTTTGGTAAAATAATATTTCATCATACTCTTACTTAGAAAAATAAGGAAATAGGGATAATTGGATTTGGTAATAAATGCTCCTGACTGTTGGTAAGTATATATCTTTGTTGGTGGGAACAGAAGTGTACAGGTGCGTGTACCTAATGACCCCCAGTGGCTGCAGTGGCCGTAGTTCACTGATCATAGGCAACATTCATATGTTTTACAGGCAGAATGGAGAATATCAGATAAGTTAGTGAATGTCAGATAATTAGTTTTTTGTGCTCCCCCCCCCCCACACACACAGTAGCTTGATATGGGAATCTCAGTTACCAGACCAGGGACTGAACTTGGGGTACAGTGGTGAAAGTGCCGAATCCTAACCACTAGACTACCAGGGAATACCCAGATTTTTTTTTAATTATTATTATTGTTTTGGATTCTTATGTTGCTTCCAGTCTTGCTGCTATCTACGTTGACTATTCCTGTACATATATTTTTGTGATCATATGCTTGTATAGTTTAGAGGAAATTACTAGATATGAAATTGTTGGGTCAAAGAGTATTTGCATTTAAAAACTTGATAGCTAATGCTAAATTGCTTCCATAGAGCTTGTACCAGTATACACTTGAGTGGTGTATGAGAGTACCTCTTTCCTACACCTTACCAGCGTAGTATAGTATCATACTCTTTGCTATTTGCCCATCTTACTCCCTTATTGGTGGAAACATGTATGTCTGGAGTCCCTAAGATCACTCGAAGGTCATAGCATTTAACATAATAGTTGGCTCATTTCAGTATAAAAAGTTATTTTGTATTATGATTTATTTTATAAAATTATCATCGTTTCCTTTGTGACATGGGTTAACTATACCAGCAAGTTTAAGATTTTGTTTTGTATTTTAGCTTTTGGAAAATGTTAAACATTTTAAAAAATCACAATAGAGTGAACTTTGTCAGTGTGTTCAAATTTGAAAGTTAACTTTTTAACTTTAAAGCTTAGTCTCTGAATTGTGAGGTTGATTTTAACAGTGGAGAATATTTATGCTTAATGCTTTAGATGGCGACTGTCAAAAGGAAATAGGATCATGGCGGCAGATGATGACAATGGTGATGGAACAAGTTTATTTGATGTCTTTTCTGGTAAGGGTTCATTTTAATTCTTTCTAAATTTATTTATTTATTTACAAAACCATTTACTTGTTCTCAGTGAAAATGCCGTCACTATCTGCTTTTTCTTCCTACACATAAATGAATTAATACAATAAAATGTATTGTATTGTATGTAATGTACCTGGCAAGTAGAAAGTACTTAGCAAGAAATTTCTTACTATTGTATGCTTTCAGGCCTCTAAAATGTAATGAAATTAACAACTTTGCCAATATAAGCAGCAATGATTTTTTTGTCATATCAAAAAATATAAGATATTGGAGTTCCTGCTGTAGATTAAGGATCTGGCACTGTCTCTGCAGCACCTTGGGTTGCTGCTGAGGTTTGGGTTCAATCCCTGGCTTCATGCTGGTGCAGTGGGTTAAGGATCTGGTGTTGCTGCAGCTGTGGCCTAGTTGGCAGCCGAAGCTTGGATTGGATCCCTGGCCTGGGAACTTCCATGTGCTGCATAGTACTGCCAAAAAAGAAGTGTGTGAGTGTATATACATATATGGTATGTATTTATTACTCTTGAAGTTAATATTTCCAATAAATGCAGTTGTACTTATTTATACTTATTTATTGTTGTTGAGGGAGAAATTGAGAGTCACAAATAGATGATTAGTTTGAAAGAAATAGCCAAGAATTGATAGTAAATTAAGCTCACAAAATGGAATTTTTTTTTTCTTTTTTTTTTTTTTAGGGCTGCACCTGCGGCATATGGAGGTTCCCAGGCTAGGGGTCGAGTTGGAGCTGTAGTTTCTGGTCTATACCACAGCCACAGCAATGCAGGATCTGAGCTGCGTCTGCCACCTATACCACAGTTCACACACAGCAACGCCAGATCATTAACTCACAGAGCAAGGCTAGGGATCAAACCTGTGTCCTCATGGATACTAGTCGGGTTCATTAACCACTGAGCCATGACAGGAACTCCTGGAAATATTTTTAATAATATACAGAACATAAACTTTGAGATCCTAGCATAACATTTACCTCGTTCTTTTTTTTTTTTTTTCTTTTTGTCTTTTTGCCATTTCTTGGGCTGCTTCCGTAGCATATGGAGGTTCCCAGGCTAGGGGTCCAATTGGAGCTGTAGCCACCGGCCTACGCCACAGCCACAGCAACGCGGGATCCAAGCCAAGTCTGCAACCTACACCACAGCTCATGGCAACGCCAGATCCCTAACCCACTGAGCAAGGCCAGGGATCGAACCCACAACCTTATGGTTCCTAGTCAGATTCGTTAACCACTGAGCCACGACGGGAACTCCAACCTAGTTCTTTTGTCTTCTAAGCAGCTGGCATAAGACAGTCTTTTTTTTTTCCTTTAGAGTAGGAGTGGAAAAACTTCACCAAATGCATAGAGTCAGTTTTAACTAGTGCTTGATATATTTTTTTTTTTGCAGCTTCTCCTCTTAAAAATAATGATGAAGGTTCTTTGGACATATATGCTGGGTTGGACAGTGCTGTTTCTGGTATGTAAATTCTATAATGAAATACTTTCATTTTGTTTGGCCAGTCTGTTGGAAGTGTATATTTTGTTACCAATTTCCTGGAGTAACTCATAGCTTCTCAACATTCTTTGAAATGATTATACTCAGATAATTTTTTGCCCAAAGCTTGATCAATAAAATAAATTAGCCTTTAGATTTGTTGTTCACCTAAGTTTCATTTAATTGGACCTTGTGCAAAAATATTTTGTATCATTGAAAATGAAACTGGTGGTGTCTATACACATATATGTATAACCACATATACTGTCATAGGCTCCTCGATATTAGAGCTTTTGAAAAGGGTAGTTAATATAAATATTTTCAGATGTATCAGTAGGAGTGTGAAATGCAGAGTTTAATGATCCATCCAAATTAGACAACTTTTCTGTAATGAAATCTCTTTAAGCTTTGAACAGATACGAATCCTTACACTTGATTTGTTGACATAGTGTTTTAGGTAAATTGGCTTTCCAACTGTGATCTGTGACATCAGTATAGATTTGGATGAAGTGAAAGATAGAGAAATGTATATCATTTTGGTTAGAAGTAGATACAACATCAAAAAAGCTTAACGTGTGTTTTTCTTTTTTCCCCAGCTTGACTGAGACATAATTGACATAACATTGTGTAAGCTTAAGATGTACAGTGTGATTTGATACACTTACATATTGCAAAATGATTACCACTGTAGCATCAGTTAACACCTGATAATATCACATAATTACCATCTCTTTAAAATCTACTCTCTTAGTAACTTTTAGTAGTGTTATTAACTGTAATCAGTATGTGGTATATTAGATTCCCCAGAACTTATTCATCTCATAGCTGGAAGTTTGTACTCTTTAATCAATATCTCTTTTCCTCCACTCCCAGCCCTGGGTAACCATCATTTTCTGGGCATTTAGATTTAGATTCCATGTAAAAGTGACAACACAATATGTAGTATATGTCTTTCTTTGTCTGACTTATTTCACTTAGCATAATGTCCTCAACATTCCCCTACCAGGTTGCATATGGCAGGATGTCCTTTTTCATGGCCGAATAATATTTCCATCATATATTGATATACATGCATATATATTTACACACACACCCCACATCTTTATCCCTGTTTCCCTTGGTGGACTTGTACGTTGTTTCCATATCTTAACTCTATTGATAGTGAATATAGTGTAGTGAACATGGGAGTGCAGATATCTAAAGTCCTATTTTCATTTTCTTTGGATATGTACCCAGAAGTGGGGTAGCTGGATCATGTGGTAGTTATTTTTTAACTTTTTTGAGGAACTTCCATACTGTTTGCGGTGTTAGCTGCACCAGTTTAGATTCCCACCAGCAATCCCCTTTTCTCCACATCTCTGCCAATGCTTGTTATCTGTTGTCCTTTTTTTTTTTTGGTTATGCCCATGGCATGTGAAAGTTCCCAGGCTGAGGGTCAACCCGTGCCACAGCAGTGACCTGAGCTGCTGCAGTGCTGCAGTTACAATGCTGGATCACAATGCCAGATCCTTAACCCACTGCATCACAGGAGAATTCCTTCTGTTGTCCTTTTTTTGTCTTTTTAGGGCCACATCTGTGGCATATGGAGGTTCCCAGGCTAGGGGTCCAATCAGACTGTAGTTGCTGGCCTACACCACAGCCAGAGCAATGCTGGATGTGAGCCTCTTTTGTGACCTACACCACATCTCATGGCAACACTAGATCCTTAACCCACTGAGCGAGGCCAGTAATCAAACCTGAGTCTTCATGGATGCTAGTCAGATTCGTTAACCACTGAGCCAGGATGGGTACTCCTGGAAATACATATTTTAAGGGTTTCTTGTTTGTTTCTTTTAGACAATGCTTCTAAATCCTGTGTACCATCTAGAAATTGTTTGGATTTATATGAGGAAATCCTGACTGAAGAAGGAACCGCAAAGGAAGCAACATATAATGATGTATGGATTGCCAGAATTGTGAAGGACAGTTATTTTGCTCCTTTGTAGCTTCTGAAATGCAGGCATCAACTTACTATTGAACAGATATTCTGTGTTTAGGAAATAGCTCTTGGACTAAAAGAAATATAAGTCAGTTTCTGCCCTCAGATAAGCTTTTTAAAACAATTTTTTTGAATGCGTGCCTAAATTTAGTTATAATTTTGCTTGATTAAATTTAAGAGTCTGAATATATAAAATCTCAACAGGCAGTTTGATAAAACATTTTATCTTTAATGATTTGTACTAAGTTATAAATTGTCCCAAGACTTCATGCAGACAGATTTCTTTGTGTCTTATTTAAATTTTAAAATTTGGAGATTTAATGCAAAATTAAGCAAAATGCATTATTGGTAGGCCCAACTTTAAAAACCAGTAATCTTGCCTCCAACCAATCTTGGCAGTTATTTTATAGCTAGAGAATACTGTCTTAAATAGTCTGTTCCTTTTAGATTCTTTCAAAATGAAAAATAGTATTGTCCTGTGTTATGTACAAATAAAAATGTTTGTATGTAGAGCTTGTATGATTTGCTGGGTCAAACAATGTTTCCAACCTAAAATCTATCTTATTTCTACTTTAACTACTTTGAGTTGTATTTATTAAGTAATGCAGTTTGTACTTTTTTATTTTGTAACATTTTGTGATTTTTTTGGTACAATATTTTATTTGTATAATAGAGCAATTCTTAGCTGATGGAATGAATGAATAAAATATGTAATTTTACTTTAAAAAATAAATAAAAAATAAGAACCAGTAATCTAACCAAACACCTGTTATTAGAAATAGACCTCATCTAACCTTCTTTGTGGGTTGATTTGCAAAGTTTTAAATATTTTGAAATGTCATTTAAGCTAAGAAAATAATTTAGAATGATTCCTGATCTTTTCATATCTTACAGTTGCAGGTAGAATATGGAAAATGTCAGCTGCAAATGAAAGAGCTGATGAAAAAATTTAAGGAAATACAGACACAGGTAGGGTTGTAATGAATATTTTATTTTTGCCTTATTAACTTAAAATCAAAGTTTAGTGAATTTTTTTGTTAGAAATTATAATGCTGAAGTATTGGCAGATTATAGAAAAGTTTTAAAAAAGTATTAAATGAAATAGCAAATCTGGCAAAACATGCATTATTTCCTATGTCAATTAAATTCATATAGTAACACAACATTGTACATCTATAGTTCAATAAAGTTTAAAAAATTGCTATAGTAAAACTATTTGATTTGACATAAATGATCTGCTAGACTAGTTAAATAATAGCAAATCATAAAGATTATAACAGGGTGGTTTAAAAGAGAATTGGTTTGAAGCATGAAGACTTAAAATGGCTGGTGGAGGGAAATGCTGATACTTTTGCCAGAGTTGACTTGTTTTGTGATCATGCTGCAAAAATCAGGAATATTCTGTCTTGTTCTGAATTTTATTTTTTGGTAAAGTTATTTCTCTTCCTTTTCCTTTTCTCCAAAGAGCTATTCAGTCCTCAATTCTTTCTTTGTTCATCTGAGAATTAACACAATGTTGCAGGTTAAACCTCCAAGTTGTTGAATATAATAAATTTTTTATTATTTTCAAAATAATAACCTGGGCAGAACTTTTTTTTTTTTTTTAATTTTAATTTCTGTTTTAAGTAGTTTCACTTTAAATGGCCTTTCTCTGGTGCCAGTTTTCTTCTCTAAGTCTCAGCTTCCCCATCTGCATCATGAGCATCATTGTACTTCTCCTAGGACTGTCTTGAGAATACATTTGATAAAATATGTGATGCCTGCCACTTAGTTAGCATTCAGCAGTCATTAGCTAGTATAAATAGTAGTTTAATAATTCTGTAGATATATACTTTATTAAGTATGTTTTATGATGTTTAGAATTTCAGCTTAAAAAATGAAAACCAATCCCTTAAGAAAAATATTTCAGCACTTATCAAAACTGCCAGAGTGGAAATAAACCGCAAAGATGAAGAAATAAATAATCTTCACCAAAGGTATGATTGAGGGGTGTGGACGTGGGTGTTGATGGTTCCCGTGGCATGTGCAAGTTCCCGGGCTAGGGGTCAAATCAGAGCTGCAGCTGCCAGCCTCTACCACAGCCACAGCAACATCAGATCCGAGATGCATCTACAACCTACACCACAGCACATGGCAATGCCGGATCCTTAACCCACTGAGCAAGGCCAGGGATTGAACCTCAGTCCTCATGGATACTAGTTGAGTTCGTTACCTCTGAGCCACAATGGGAATGCCTTCATTTATATGTTTGTTTCTTTTTCCCCTCACTTATATGTTGAAAACTACTTCATGTCTGTACAAAATTTTCAGAATTAACCTCGGCAAGAACTGAATTTATGATTGAACTCCTTCTATTACTTCTAGCGCTATAGAATCTCCATCATTTATTCAGCTGGTGCAAGCTGGAGAGACCAAAGGGCAGAATGACCATTTAATTCATTGCCCAAACCAGGATACTTTTGAGAGTAGAAGGAGATACTATTAATAATTACACTGAGGAGTTCCTGATGGCCTAGTGGTTAAGGATCTGGCTTTGTGACCGCTGTGGCTTGGGTCACTGCTGGGTCATGGGTTTAGTCCCTGGCCTGGGAACTCCTGCATGCCATAGGCATGACTGAAAAAAAAAAAAAAAAATTACCCTGAGATCGCTTGGCAAACTGGGACATAGAGTCACTCTACCTAGGAGTCGTCATTGACACTTAGCTCTCTTATCCTTCAGATCCAAATTCATTACCATGTCCTGTTGATTTTTTTGTTTCTGTAATCTCTCAAGTTCATTTCTCTCCATTTCTACCATCATTGCTGCCCATCAACTCTTCTCTGAACTGACAGTAGTCTCTGTGCTTAAAACTCTGCATCCACTATTGCTCTTTCCAGCCTCTGGTTTCTCACTTCTCAGTATTAAAGCCACAGGACACTCTCTACAGCACAAGTCTGGAGATCTATCATAGAAGAGCTATCCCACCCCCTGTCTTGATTAAAACACGTCAATGGCTTCTCATTGTTCTTAGGATAAAAGATCATAAATCTTAATTGGGTTCACAAAGCTCTTCACACTATGGTCCAAACTACTTTTCAGGCCTTGTCTTCAGTTATCTTTTCCTGAGGTTTCATGGTTCTGGTGTGTCTCTGGTATTCTTTCAGTTCCTTGGATGAACATGAGCTCTGCAGGGCATGAACTGTTTGAGTGCTTGAAATGCTCCTCTCCTCTACTTGCTAAATACCTGCTCATCCTTAGGTCTCAGATAAACATCCTTTTCAAAGGGAAAATTTGTCTTTTTTTTTAAATTTTTTTTTTTTTAGGGCAACACCAGCAGATACGGTGGGTCCCAAGCTAAGGCTGGAATCAAAGCTGTAGCCACTAGCCTACTTCACAGCCATAGCAACACCAGATCTGAGCCACATCTGCAGTCTACACCACACTCATGTAACACCAGATCCTTAAACCACTGAGCAAGGCCAGGGATCGAAACTGCGTCCTCCTGGATGCTAGTCAGATTTGTTTCCGCTGAGCCATGATGGGAACTCCTCAAAGGGAAATTAATCTGTCCTCACTGCCTAGGTCACTTTTTTTTTTTAAATTTCTGTTTTTTTTTTGTTGTTGTTGTTTTTGTTTTTCTTTTTAGGGCTGCACTTGTGGCATATGGAGGTTGCCAGGCTAGGAGTCAAATTGGAGCTACAGCAACACAGGATCCGAGCCGAATCTGCAACCTACACCTCAGCACACAGCAACACCGGATCTTTAACCCATTGAGTGAGGCTGGGGATTGAACCCAAAACCTCATGTTTACTAGCCGGTCTTCTGAAAACATTAGGACTTATTATTTTAAACAATAAATACATATCACTCCCCTGGGAAAGAATAACAGTTCTATATTCCTTTTTATTTTTGCACAGTATGTAACATTTTAAGATGGCTTTTACTGTGGAATTGTATAAGAAATAGAAAAGTAGGATAGGGAGCTACATAGAGGTCTCTTTTCATCTGCTCTGTGTTGTCCAGCAAGATTTCACTTTTCCTTATGTTTCAGTTGGGCTAGAGTGGGTGAGGGCAAGAAAATAAAGCCGCTTGTTCTGAAAGAAGTGAATTTGTAGTTAGTTTTTTTTTTTTTTAAAGAAAGCTTTTTTTAGTTTTATTGTTTAATTCTTTATTGTTTGCTTACTATTGAGTTCTGGTTGCTCTTATCTTTTTTTTTTTTTTTTTTTTTGCTATTTCTTTGGGCCGCTCCCGTGGCACATGGAGGTTCCCAGGCTAGGGGTCTAATCGGAGCTGTAGCTACTGGCCTACACCAGAGCCACAACAACGCGGGATCTGAGCCGCGTCTGCAACCTACACCACAGCTCACGGCAACGCCGGATCATGAACCCACTGAGCAAGGGCAGGGACCAAACTCGCAACCTCATGGTTCCTAGTCGGATTCGTTAACCACTGCGCCACGACGGGAACTCCTGTAGTTAGTTTTGAGGTGTGTGCCTGTGGTGCAGGAAATGTGAAAGACATGGGCAAGTACTGGAATAGAACTGAGAGGTCCTCCAGGCTTTGTGTCAGCAAAGCATATCAAACTCCTTGTTTTAAGAACTGGCCTATTTAGTTGGAAGCTGGTAAATACTTATTACTCACTCCTTCATACAAAGTAAAATTAGTTTTGCCAGTATGTGGACCCCCAAATTTTAAAGTGTATCAATGTGGTTAAAACCTGGATCATTTGCAGTGGGTTGTTTCCAGTGTTGTCACTGTAGCAGCTTGGGTTGCAACTGTGGCACGGTTTGATCCCTGGCCTGGGAATTTCCACATGCCACAGGCACAGCCAAAAAAAATTGGGGGACTATTAAAAAGCAATTAACTTTTCTTTTTTTTCTTGTTAATTTCTGTTTCTTATTAGATTGTCTGAGTTTCCACATTTTCGGAATAATCACAAAACTTCAAGGACATCAGATATAGTTAAAACAAAAGATCTTAAATCCAGATCTCCCCATTTGGATGACTGTTCTAAGACTGACCACAGAGTGAAAAGTGATGTTTCTAAAGATGTGCATTATAGCACTTCACTGCCAAACCTCGAAAAGGAAGGAAAATCCCATTCTGAAAAAAAGAGCACTTCACATTTGCCTACATCTATTGAAAAACACTGCACCAATGGCATCTGGTCACGTTCCCATTATCAGGTTGGTGAGGGTAGTTCAAGTGAGGATCATAGAAGAGGGAGAAAAGAGAGTCGACACAGTCAGTATAGCAGAGGGACCGACAGAATACGAAAAGACTTAAACACTGGCTGTGGTGATGGTGAACCCAGGAACATAGAAGCTGATCAAAGGCTCCAAGGACGTCCTGAGAAGTACAGTAAAGGTGAACCAAAGGCTGAAAGCAAAAATTCAAAGTTGAAAAGCAACACCGATTTGGATTATAAAAATGAACGTGTTAGTTCTTCTTGGGAGAAAGAGAGCTCTAGAGACAGATTACACACGCGACCAGAATCTCAAAGTGACAAAAAACTTGAAAGACAAAGTGAAAGGTCACAAAATATAAATAGAAAAGAACTTAAATCACAGGACAAAGAAGAGAGGAAAGTTGATCAAAAGCCTAAGTCAGTAGTAAAAGACCAGGATCATTGGAGAAGATCTGAACGAGCATCGCTTCCACATCCCAGGAGTGAACTAGCAAAATCTTCTCATAATTCAAGTAAATACCATCCAGAAGAGAGGAGAGGATGGGAAGACTGTAAAAGAGACAGGGCTATAAGTAATCATAGTTTTCAAGAAGGAAGAGGTCTGTCCTCCCTTTCAACCAGTAGAACTCATAAACATGTTGACTCCAAGGAAGGTGACACCATGCACCAGCGGGAAAATACACCTTCAAGAGCAGAAAGGCATCGAACTGAAGAGAAAAGGAAAAGAGAACGAGAGAGCAAAGAAGAAAAGAGACATATGAGAGATGAAAAAAGAATGCCTACGGAACATTTGCAGAAGACTAGTAGAGAAACTAAGAAAACCACTACTGATTTAAAGAGACAGAATGAGCCAAAAAATGATAAAGGTGAAGTCTCTAGTAATGATGTTTCTGAAGGAGCGGATAATAAAGAGCTTGCAGTTAATGCTGAGAGTGGTCCAAATGATACACAAAACAAAGACTTAAAGTTGAGTTTTATGGAAAAACTGAACTTAACTCTTTCTCCTGCTAAAAAGCATCCTCTTTCTCAGGATAATCAGCATAAAATAACTGATACTCCCAGATCCAGTGACACATGTGATTTGGAGTCCTTGGTGCAGGCTATAACAGTGACATGTATTCCCTCTGTCAGTGAACATATCACAGAGGAAACCAAATCAGAGTCTTTGGAACCAAAGGATGCTCTGGCAGCAGCATGTGAACCCAGGACCAGTATTTCAGAAAAGAAAATAGAAGAAAATAGTTTGTTGGTTAAATCTGCTGAGAATACTGTGCACTGTGACATGGCCACGTGTGGTACAGAGACTTCCTTCCCAGCACCTATGCCAGTGGAACACACGAAATCCTTGTTTCCATCATCAGCAGAAATGAAGCAAATCATTGGTGGTGCAAGGGCAGCAGTTCCTGTGGTAATGAACGCAGTAGACACAAATGTTTCTCAGAACTTTGACTTGGGATTGGATACCAAAAGAAATGATGACTTAAATTCCTGTAGTGTTTCTGAAGATAGAGAAATGAAAGAGGCTTTTTCAACAGTGACCAAATCCAGCAAAAGCATTGCACAGCCTTCAATTGAAGAAGCTGGTATTTTGCCAGTAGTCCTTTCAGAAGATGATAAACCAAAGTCTGAGCCTTCTCTTACTGTTCTTCCACTGGTGGAGAGTAAGTCTGGTCATTTGGAGCCTTGCTTACCTAAAGAGACTCTAGAATCTTCACTTCAGCCGACTGAGTTAATGGACCACAGAGTGGAAATTGGTGAAACAAATTCAGTATATCATGATGATGAGAACTCTGTTCTGAGCATTGACCTTAATCAACTGAGACCTATTCCAGAAGCCATCAGTCCTCTGAATAGTCCAGTGAGACCTGTGTCAAAAGTTCTTAGACTGGAAAGCGCATCTCAGGTTCTATTATATAATAATAGTCATAAAGGTAATAGTTTATATTATCTCCTATAACTTATCTTTTTGTGAAATACAGAAGCCGGATGAATAAGTGCTTCTTATTTGGTAACATAAGTATTATTCAGACCCCTGTTGTTAACTAGAAATGTACATGGAGCCTTCAGTCTAGATTTAGGTAATTCTTATTTATACGGGAAAGGGAAATGGTAGGACAGCTTGTTTCAAAAACTCTTTGGTTGCTTTCAGATATATTTCTGTTGTTCAGAAGCCATCATCAAATGGTAGAGTAGGTGATGTTGCCAATGTCAAGTAAAGACACATGAACCTTTGGCTGATGGTTATCCAAATTTCTAGGCCCTATACTGTCACTGTTGTCAGGCACCGCTGAGACCAGTAAAGACTAATGACATAAATAAGTCATTAACATTCTGCTTTTTGAAAAAATCCTATAAAAGTAATAACTTACCTCAATATTTACTTTGGGGGTTATATTTAGTATGAAAATGTTAAATGACAAAGACTCTAGTTGTCATGTGACTATAATATACTTTTCTCTTCCACAGATGTGTTTCCACCAAATTCAGCTCATTCTACCTCCAAGACTCAATCGGATCTCAATAAGGAAAATAAAAAACCAACTGACAAATCTGACAAGTTTACCGAAGCAGACTCCAACAAGAACTCATCTTTAGATGAACTAGAAGAAGGAGAAATTATAAGTGATAGCGAAAAACCTAAGCCACAAAAAAGTTTTGAGAAAAGTGCCAACGCAAGAGCTTCTGCTCAAATGCTGAGCACAAAAACTAGCCCAGGAAGTAGGAAAAGCACTGTGCATTTGGATAAAGACAATAGGAAGATATCTTCTATAAAAATCCATCAGACCAAAAGCAAATGGGATAAGAGACGCAGTGAATCAAGCAGAGCTTCAAAAACAGAGAAGAAAGATAGGTCAATGAGCACTTCTAGCCTTGAAAAAATAGTTCCGGTTATTGCCACACCCTCTTCTGTCCCAGAGGTTATGCACATGTTACGAATGATAAGAAAACACGTGAGGAAAAATTATATGAAATTCAAGGTAAAATTTTCAGTGATACAGTTTCATAGAATTATTGAGTCAGCAATTTTGAGTTTTACATCACTAATTAAACACCTTGACTTATCCAAAATCTCCAAGTCAGTGACTACTTTGCAGAGGAATCTCTGTGATGTTATAGAATCCAAACTTAAGCAAGTTAAAAAGAATGGCATCGTGGACCGTTTGTTTGAACAGCAACTACCAGATATGAAAAAAAAATTGTGGAAATTTGTAGATGAGCAACTTGATTATTTGTTTGCAAAGCTTAAGAAAACCTTAGGGAAGTTCTGTGACTCTGAAAACTTTGGCAGTGACAGTGATGAAGGAAAACTTGAAAAGATAAATAAGGAGAAAGCAAAACATTCAAATTATCAGAAGGGGAATGCAGACAACTCCAGTAAAGAAATGTTGAAAGAGAAAACTCCCAAAGTAGTAGGTTCTGGTTACTCCAAGTCTTCAATAGGATATAAAAAATCTGAGGAGAAACATCAAGAGCAAAATAATTCCAATATTAACACGGTAAAGCATGACAGTAAAAAAAGTATGAACACTTGCTTTGATAATATTAAGGACCCTCAATCTGAAGGGTGCTCCTTAGAACCAAACTGCCTGAGCACCCAAAAGCCAGGAAGAATCGAAGGCAGCACTGCAGAGGAGGCACAGACCTCCCAGCATGCTGCTTTGAGGTCGGAACGCAGTTTCGAGATTCTTACTGAGCAGCAAGCATCCAGCCTTACTTTTAATTTAGTGAGCGATGCACAGATGGGAGAGATATTTAAAAGTTTGTTGCAAGGTTCTGATCTTTTGGACAACAGCGTTAACTGTACTGAAAAAAGTGAGTGGGAGTTAAAGACACCAGAGAAACAGCTACTAGATACTCTTAAATGTGAATCTATACAAGCTTGTACAACGGAAGAACTCGTGTCAGGGGTGGTTTCTCCCTGTCCTAAGATGATTGGTGATGATAATTGGTCATTATTGTCATCTGAGAAAGGTCCTTCTCTGTCTTCAGGGCTTTCCTTGCCAGTTCATCCTGACGTTTTGGATGAAAACTGTATGTTTGAAGTGTCCACTAACATAGCTTTAAGTAAAGATAATGCGTGTAGTTCAGAAAAGAGCAAGCCCTGCATTTCTTCCATACTTCTTGAAGATCTAGCAGTCTCTTTAACAGTACCATCGCCTCTCAAGTCAGATGGTCATCTCAGTTTCTTAAAGCCAGAAATTTTGGCTAATTCAACTCCTGAAGAAGTTATTAGTGCCCATTTTAGTGAAGATGCCTTACTTGAGGAAGAGGATGCATCTGAACAGGATATTCACTTAGCCCTGGAGTCTGATAACTCAAGCAGTAAGTCAAGTTGCTCTTCGTCATGGACAAGCCGGTCTGTTACTCCAGGCTTTCAGTACCACCCGAATCTGCCCATGCATGCCGTCATAATGGAAAAGTCCAATGATCATTTCATTGTGAAAATACGGCGTGCAGCACCATCTACCTCCCCTGGTCTTAAGCAGAATATGGTGGCTGATGAATCTTTGCCTAGAGTGGAAAAGGAAGCTGATGAAGCAGCTGACAAAGACTATGTTTCGTGTCAGAATGGAGTTTTAAAATCTGTGGAGGAATTGAAAAATTCCAGTGAAAATGTTGCTAGCAATAAATCAGCTCATGAAGAACAGGACTTTATGATACAAACCAAGGTTCCTGATATATATGAGTTTCTTAAAGATGCTTCAGGTAAAGTGGGTCCCAGTACTGGAGTGGCCGAAGAATGTTATAAGTTGCATCAAGCATGGCAACCCAAAGTGCCTGAAAACATTGAAGAATTGCCTCCAGTGGAAGAAATTCCACATTCTGTCCCAGATCATCTTCCAAACACATATATAGACCTCACAAAAGATCCAGTCACTGAGACCAAAAACTTGGGGGAATTAATAGAAGTAACAGTTTTAAATATTGGTCAGTTGGGATGTTCTGGAAGCAGTGTGGATCAGAATGCTCCAACATTAGACAGTATGCAGCCTGAAACTGTAGATGCTTTTATTGACTTGACCCAAGATGTTTCAAGTGAAAGTAAAAATGAAAGTAACCATCCTGCTTTACCTGTTGAAGACTTGGGGTGTCAGGTGATATGTGTAGATGAAAATAACTCTAAGGAAGAAAATGTGCAAGTGGCAGACAGGCCTGTGGAATGCATTGTCGAGGAAGCCTGTATCGATTTAACCTCTGAATCTCCCAGTTTGAGTGTAGTCAAAAAGGATGATTTAAAATCAGAGTTGGTGTCAAATTCTGATAGTCTGGAGTTGCCTGGGGCTTTGGATAATGCTCACAAAAAGAGAAAAAACCTTTCTGATCTAAATCGTTCTTCTCAGAAAAAACAGAAGAAGGAAACAGACTTGACCGTTAGGGAAAAGACCAAAAAAATTACCCAAGATTCTGGTGAGAATGATGAAGCTCACCAGAGGAAAGCCAAGAAGAAAAAGGCCCCAGAAGTGACTAAAGATCCCTCATCATTAAAGGCAAGCCCAGGGACTAAGGATGCATCAGCAACACCTGCCACTTCTCTCACAAGTCTTTCTGCAAAGAATGTTATTAAAAAGAAGGGAGAAATTATAGTTTTGTGGACAAGGTAAGAATCTTATGAAACTGTTAAATCACCAGAGAATTTTGAGGTGCCAGAAATCTGTCATGCCATCATAGTTTTATCCCATCACAAAATAAGGAGAGTGATGACATACTTCAAAAGTGGCTAGGAGTTCCTGCGTGGTTCAGGGGGTTAAGGATCCAGCATTTTCGATGCGGTGGCTCTGGTCATTGCCGTGGTGTGGGTTTGATCCCTAGCCTGGGAACTTCCACATGCCATGAGTGTGGCTAAAAAAAGTGGCCAGAGTTGGTAGAAGATACATTCTAGGATACAGCCCAGCTGTACTGTAGAATAGTTTAGAGCAGTGGCGCTTAATGGGGAATGTGTCTTAGCATTACAGACAGAAATTTTTATCGCTTTTTAACTTTAGTTTTTCAATGAAAAAACTCACATTTGTAAGGTACCTGGTATAAGCATGTTTTTGGAAAGAGGAATGACAGGTGGTGAATAGGACAGAAGTATGAGTGTGTAATTTGAGTTTTCCCCCTAAAATTTTTCATAAACAGGTTGTGCTTTTGCCTTTTATGTGAACTTTTAAAGAAATGCTGATTTAGGAGTTCCAGTGCGGCGGCTCAGCAGGTTAGGATACAGCATTTTCACTGCAGTGGCTTAGTTTGCTGCCGTGGTGTAGGTTCCATCCCTGGCTTGGGAACTGCTGCATGCCGTGGGCAAGGCAAAAAAAAAAAAAAAAAGAAAAAAATGCTGATTTAAAGACCCCATTTCAGGAGTTCCCGTCATGGCGCAGCAGAAACGAATCCAACTAGGAACCACGAGGTTGCCTGTTCAATCCCTGACCTTGCTCAATGGGTTAAGGATCTGGCTTTGCTGTGAGCTGTGGTGTAGGTTGCAGACACAGCTCAGATCTGGCGTTGCTGTGGCTCTGGAGTAGGCTGGTAGCAATGGCTCTGATTCTACCCGTAGTCTGGGAACCTCCATGTGCTTCCGGTGTGGCCCTAAAAGGACAAAAGACAAAAAAATAAATAAATAAAGACCCCATTTCACATGTAAGGGTAACTAACTACAGTTGTGAACCATTGACTAGACGTGCATAATCTCCAGATTTGACAGAAATATAAAGAGAGAGGCTGAATTTTGTTGAAATTGGAGATCAGTTTTGTTTAATACCACAGTCTGCCATGCCTTCATTTCAGATATCCTGCAGATGGTAAAATCTCAGAGATTGTGGTAACACACATTGTTTCAGACCATGCAGAAAAAGCAGAGGTGTAGGGATTAGAAAACCTGGATTCTAATTTACTTTTTGGTTCTTCTTGCTTATTAAGTCTGTAGTCACGTTTGGGCCCTATTTTTAAAGTACTATAGAAGTTCCCTTCATGGCTCAGTGGTTAATGAACCCGACTAGGATCCATGAGGATGTGGGTTTGATCCCTGGCCTCACTCAGTGGGTTAAGGATCCGGCATTGCCCTGAGCTGTGGCTGCAGATGCTGTTCGGATCCTGAGTAGCTGTGGCTGTGGTATAGGCGAGCAGCTGCAGCTCCAATTTGACCCCTAGCCTGGGAACTTCCATATTCCATGGGTGTAGTCCTAAAAAAAAAGACAAAAAAAAAGTACTATATACACTTACTTTGTCATTGGAAAAGTAAATGAGTACATTTGTTTTAGAAAATTTGGGAAACATGTATGAACTCAGAGATAAAATCATCCATATCTTATTTCTCAGAGATAACCTTTCTCCACGTTTTAGTATATCTACACTTTTTTTAATGGGTTTCAACAAAAACGTCAACTTTTTTTTCTTTTTTTTTGTCTTTTTGTCTTTTCTGGGGCTGCACCTATGGCATGTGGAGGTTCCCAGGCTAGGGGTCTAATTGGAGCTACAGCTACAGCTGCTGGCTGCAGACACAGCCACAACTCGGGAACCGAGCCTGTCTGTGACCTACACCACAGCTTACGGCAATGCCAGATCCTTGACCTGCTGAGCGAGGCCAGGGATCAAATCCGCAACCTCATGGTTCCTAGTTGGGTTCGTTAACCACTGAGCCGCTATGGGAACTCCCAAAAATGTCAACTCTCATTGGTGGATATTAAGTCAGTAGATTTTTTTTACTTTTCTGTTCTAAGCTACAAAAGCTAAATAACATTTTTCCTCCTTCAGAAATGATGACCGGGAAATCTTATTGGAGTGTCAGAAAAGAGGGCCATCATTGAAAACATTTTCTTATTTAGCTGCCAAGTTGAATAAAAATCCATATCAGGTAACTACCCAGTTTTTACGTCTCTGTTATTTCACAGATGTTACTACTCTAAACAATTAGATTTAGTTTTCATTGTGTTTAAAATATATATCTATTTACTGGAGTTCCTGTTGTGGCCCAGCAGAAACGAATCTGACTAGTAATCATGAGGTCGTGGATTGGATCCCTGGCCTTGCTCATTTTGGTTAAGGATCCATCATTGCTGTGAGCTGTGGTGTAGGTTGAAGACGCAGCTTGGATCCTGCATTGCTGTGGCTGTGGCTGTGGCTGGCAACTGTAGCTCTGATTCGACCCCTAGCCTGGGAACCTCCATGTGCTGCAGGTGTGGCCCTAAAAAGCAAAAAACAAAACAAAGCAAAACAATAAAATATATAACTATTTACTCTCCAACTTCTGTAAAAGTATGGCTCTTTGTGTAGGACTGTTAAAAACTTGGTGATTGTGCAAGAAGTTTGGAACATCATAATTCTTTTTTTCTGTTGTCTTACCATTTACTTATTTGATCTCAATAAGTGATATTTGCTTGTTAAAGTTTAATGTTGAAAAGTTAAACTAGCAATTACCTTTATTGTGATATTTTGCTTTTCTAAATATTACTTTAAGGGTAACTTTCTCTGTCTTTAGATGTTTTGTGAAAATATTCATCAAAGATAAAAAAGTATATTTATTTTTAACCCTCATTTAAAATTTTTCAGGTCTCAGAAAGATTCCAGCAGCTAATGAAGCTTTTTGAAAAGTCAAAATGCAGGTAGTTAATGGTTACTCTACAGAGACTAGTAAAGTAAATGTTTAACACTGTACCTGTGCAGTTCGTGGCCTGTTAGTTGCTGAAGATGTGAGTGGTGGGTGAGAGACATCCTGTTGGATTCTGCTTCCATCACAGGTTGGAGGATGGTCGATCATTGCTGGTTTCTAAGGTCACCTCATCCACAGGGACACGCTCACACTGAAGCCTGCTGCAGTTCAGAGCAGCATGGCATCTAACTGCTGTGGAGTCTATGGTGGGGAGAAATCCATTTGATGATAGCAAATTTTTTACAGATGAAAAAACTTTTTTGAGTAGCAGTCTATTTCATAGCCAGTGAAGTCTGTGCAGTCATTGTAATTTAACCTTTTTCACATTTTTAATTAGGAGTATTAAAATACTTTTTTTTTTGTCTTTTTGCTATTTCTTGGGCCGCTCCCGCGGCATATGGAGGTTCCCAGGCTAGGGGTCAAATCGGAGCTGTAGCCACTGCTCTACGCCAGAGCCACAGCAACGCGGGATCCGAGCCGCGTCTGCAACCTACACCACAGCTCACGGCAACGCCGGATCCTTAACCCACTGAGCAAGGGCAGGGACCGAACCCGCAACCTCATGGTTCCTAGTCGGATTCATTAACCACTGCGCCGCGACGGGAACTCCAGGAGTATTAAAATACTTTAAAATACACAACATCCACTTAGAAACATGAAGTCTATTGTCATCTGACTAGGTGACAGGATTTACCATATTAAATTAATAATGATCACAGACATGTTTCTTTGGTTTCTTTAAGTCATTCTTGCACATATTTATTGAGGCAATAATATTTATCAGGTTTTTTTCTGTAAAAACTGAGCCAGTTGCTTATTTTGGACTTTTACATAAGGAAAATTTTAAAGATACTTAACATATCACTGTTTTTCAGTTGATTTGTAGTCCTAGTTATTTGAGTAGAGAGCACCCAATTTTAAAGTAAATTAAATCCAAATAAAAAATCATGTTTGGATATTGTGAAAGGTTCTGAATAATTTTGAGTTATAAAAATCTATTTCTAAACCTAGAGTAAATTATTGTCCTTAGATAATCTATTAATTTCAGTATCCTTTCAAAGCAACTAGTTTGTTAATGAGCTTTTCAAAAGCTGCTAGTACTGTGAAGTTAAAATTCTATTTATATAATTCAGAATGTAGAATTGAAAAATGGGAATTTGAAGAAAAAGCTTATTCTAAAAAGCCTTTAAAAAATAGTTTAATGCAAAAATGATCTGGTTACTTTTCAGATTCACTGCACTTTAAAATTTTCACTGCCTTTAGGAAATTAAACTGAGGTTTTTTGTTTTATCTGAATGTTATCTTAAAATGTAACTTCCAGGGAGTTCTCGTCATGGCTCAGTGGTTAACGAATCCGACTAGCATCCATGAGAACTCGGGTTTGATCCCTGGCCTCGCTCAGTGGGTTAAGGATCTGGTGTTGCCATGAGCTGTGGTGTAGGTCACAGACATGGCTCGGATCTGGTGTTGCTGTGGCTGTTGTTGTAGGCTGGCGGCTACAGGTCTGATTTGACCCCTAGCTTGGTTGCGGCCCTAAAAAAGACAAAAAGACAAAACAAAAATACGACCTCCATTCTTTTGTTGAAGGTAATGTCCATTCATGAAAGAATTAACTTGTATCTGGAAGTGATGCTTATTAGTTTGAAGTTTCCAAATTCCATTACAAATCTATAATCTTTTAATAGATTTGATTCAGATTTTAGTGGCTTGCATGATAGCACAAATAGTGGCTTATATCATTCCTGATTTGTTTCTTAAGTGATTTATTTCCTTCAGGTACCATAGTCTCACCAAATTCTTGTCAAAATCGGAGTATAATGATAAAGTTACCAAACTGATTCTGTAGAAAAGTAGTTTAAAAAAACAACACTTTATGAGATGGTCATGTCAGAAAAATAGAATCATAACTTGAGCATTTTCTTACATTACAGATAAATTGCTGAATTCCTTGGAGTCTTACTTGATATTGCATACTGCACAGAAGCTTGGAATTCCTCATGTTTTTAATGGGGAAGTAGAGGACAGTTTTATGACATATTCTATTAATATTCTGTTAATAATCTGCATTTGTTTTTACTTGCTGACTCTTAATCTCAAGCCAGCATGTTCAGCTTGTTCCTAACATCAGTCTGATTTGTGTAGCTGTTATTGGTCACAATATTTATTTTTAAACAAATTAGAACTTGTTATTAAGATAAAAGCAACAGCAAGACAGTATATTGAAATCTTAGTTTTGATATTTCAAAGAAATGACTTTCATTTCTAGATTTTTAAAAATAGTTTTGTAGCATTTTAAATGACTATTATTTACTTTGTTTCATCCATTTTTATTTGCTTTTCTAACTGGCTCTCCTCATTTTGGTAAATTGTAAAATAATTTAAATAGTGTAACTGTAAATATGTATAATTATAATGATGTAAAATACTTTGTGTATGTATGTTTGGGTGTATACACATACATAAATGGCTATGCCTGGACAAGATTTTTTTTTTTTTGGTATAAAACTTTTTGTATAAAGTTTGCTTTCATTACCTATAATGTATAAATAAAACCATGTAAAGTTCTGTTATATTTTAATTAGAATGATTATTTTAGTGTGTTTACATAATAATTTTTTAAAGGTAAAATTGTCAGGGACATGGGGGCTATCTTGAAGTGGTTCTTGGTGGGGATGTGTCTGGCTGAATGTGTTTGAGTAGATTCATCAGAGGAAACCAGTTCCCTTTGCCTGCTTTCTCATAGCAGGTACTGGCGGTGAGCAGTGTTGCAGGTGTCCTTACAGACAAAATCAGGACAGCACAAAACCTCCTTTTGGGTGAAGATTTGGAAAAGTCAGGTAAGGATTAACTAGCTGTGCATTATATATTCACCCTCCCCCTCCAGACTGATGGTGATAATGGGTTACAATCTAGGCCTTGGACTATGAAGTACCTGAGGAAATAAGCCAGGGTCTGAAGGGGAAGCCCTGATCTGAAGGATTGCTTGGTAGATAACAAGTAGAAATAATTGTAGTGCTGGGGCTGTTTGCCATGGGGTTTGTTTTCTTCCCTTTTTTTCATAGTCCAGAGGGCTGGCCCTCAGCCCTTCTCTAGTGTACTCAGAACTTTTGCCACCAGGTAAATGAGTTCATGAGCCAGAGTAGTAACTAGAAGACATCACTGGTTCAAAAGAAAACAACAAACTGGATTACACAAGATCATAAGAATCTAAGATAAAGCCAATAAACATTAAAAAGAAAAAGAAGATTTTGGCAGTGTGATATAGGAATAAGAGACAACCAAGTAGAAGTATAAAAAAACAGGGAGTTCCCTGGTGGTCTGGTGGTTAGGACTCATGCTTTCACCACTGTGGCCAGGTTCATTCCTTGAACTGAGATCCCACGTCACGCTGTTGCACACCAAAGCCAAAAGAAAGAAAGGGGAAGGAAAGGAGGGGGGAAGGGATAGAAAGAAAGGGAGGAAATAGGTAAAATGGAAAACATAATAAAAGGAAATGCAAATAGAGTGGAAACAGCTGAAGAATAAATTAGTGAGTTGAAAAGTCAGATTGAGAAACTCTCCCCGAAGGAATCAGAAAAAGATAAATAGAAAATATGAATGCAGATGTGAGTTGAAAAACAGAAGTAGATGTGTCAACATTCAGGTAACAAAAGAGGTCAGAAAGTGTAAAAATTTAAAGGGCCAAAGAGGGCCAAACAAGAAAGAAGAAAGTAGGCACATCTAGAGAATCAAAGATAATGAGAAAAATCCTTAAAAAGTTTTAGACAGTAAATCAATGTGTAAAGGAACAAGAATCACAATGACCTTACTATTCTGAAGAGCAGTGCTGGTTGTAACGAGATAATATTTAAAGAGCTGAACCTAGAATTTTATTATATCCATTTAAATTGTTATTCAAATGTGAGGGCTTAATAAAAACGATTCACCACTCAAAGATCCACACTGTAAATGTTTGTTTTGGCCTCTTTGTGGCACAGGGAGTTCCCAGGTCAGGGATCAGATCTGAGCTGCAGTCTCCACCTAAGCCACAGCTGTGGCTGGGTCCTTAACCCACTGTGCTGGGCCAGGGATTGAACCTGCATCCAGTGCTCCCAAGATGCTGCTGATTCCGTTGTGCCAGAGCGGGAACTCCCGTAAATGTTTTTGGAGAGAACATTAAAAAATCAAATCCAGGAAATATTTCAAGAGCTGGTGGATAAGTGGTCAGATACTTTGTTAAAATGTGTATAAGCAGATCTTAGAGATATTGCAGTTTTGGTTCCAGACCATATCAATAGAGTAAATATTGCAGTAAAGCAAGTAGTGAACTTTTTCATTTCCCAGTGCATAGAAAATTAGTTTTTACACTATATTATAGCCATTAAGGATACAAGAAATGTACATACCAATTAAAAAATACTGCTAAAAAATGCTAACTATTATCTGACAACACAAGAGTTCCCACAAACCTTCAGTTAGTGAAAAAACAAAACATCTGCAAAGCAGGATAAAATGCCTGTACGGGGGAGAAAAAGTATATCCACAGTAAGCAGGAATTAATTTTAGACAATGTCAGCAAATGGCGAGTGGGGGAGATCAAGGGACCATGAGAATGCCCACGTTCTTCCCTTATTAGGATGAAGGTGTACATGTGGAACTTTACAAATTAAAAGATGGCACTCAGAAAAGTGCATAAAAGAAATAGTTCAGTGAATTTTCAGAGTGAACACTTGTATAACACTTCCTAGGTCAAGAATGAGAACTTGACCAGCCCTCCAGAAAGCACCCACCTTACCGTATTCCTAGTTAAAAATCCCTCCTCCCTAAAGATAAGCACTACAACTACCATGGATTGGTTTTGCCTATTTTTGCATTTAAACAGAATCATACATAATATATACTCTTATTTGACTTCTTTTGCTTGGCATGTTTGTGAAATTCACTGTGTTGAAATTCACTGTGTTGAGTGGAGCAATAATGGATTCCTTCTCATTACTGTGTATTTTAGTTGAATGACCATACTACAATGAATTTATCCATTCTACTATCCGTAGGCATTAGTGTTCCAACTTGGGGCTGATAAAAATAATGCTGTTATATCTTTTTTTTTTTTTTTTTTTTTTTAGGGCTGCTCCTGAGGCATATGAAGTTCCCAGGCCAGGGGTTGAATTGGAGCTGCAGCTGCTGGCCCACGCCACAACCACAGCAATGCCGGATCCGAGCTGCCTCTTCGACCTACACCACAGCTCATGGCAACACTGGATCCTTCACCCACTGAGCGAGGCCAGGGATCAAATTTGCATCCTCATGGATACTAGTCAAGTTTGTAACCCACTGAGCAACAATGGGAACTCCCTGTCATGTCAGTTTTTTTTTTAAAGGGGTGGTAAAATAAGGAACAAATTATCCTGTTTTGACCATTTTTAGGTGTACAGTCCAGTGGCATTAAGTACATTCACATTGTTGTGCAACCATCACTACCATTCATCTCGGACTTTTTCATGTTCTCAAAGTGAAACTACTTACCCATTAAAAGGGCAACCCCCTTTTGCTCCAGCCCCTGGCAGTCACCATTCTGTTTTCTCTATGAATTTGACTAGATACCTCATTTAAGTGAAATCGCATTTGTTTTGTGTCTGGCTTATTTCACTTGGTATCATATCTTCAAGGTTTATCTGTGTTGTAACATGTATCAGAATTAGCTTTTTAAGGCTGAATAACATTCCTTTCTATGTATGTGCCACGATTTGTTTATCTGTTCATTTGTTGATGGATATTGGGTTGCCTCTCTTGGCTGTTGTGAATAGTGCTGCTGTGAACATGGGATGCTAGTTTCTGAGTCCGTCCCTTCAGTTCTTCAGAGTATGTTGAAGGTGGAATTGCTGGTCATGTGGTAGTTCTGTGTTAAATGTATGTTCCTGGAAGAAGAATTTCTAGGTCATATGATAATTCCTTTTTTATTTTTTTCCTGCTTTGTAGGGTTGCACCCATAGCACATGGATGTTCCCGGGCTAGGGGTTGAATTGGAGCAGCAGCCGCCGGCCTGCACCATAGCCACAGGAACGTGGGATCCGAGCTGCTCATCTGGGACCTACAGCACAGCTCACAGCAACACCAGATCCTTAACCCACTGAGCGAGGCCAGGGATCAAACCCGAGTCCTCATGGATACTAGTCGGGATTATTACTGCTGAGCCACAATGGAAACTCCTCATGAGGTAATTCTGTGCTAACTTTTTTGAGGAACCACTGGTGGTCCGTAGTGGCTACACATTTTACATTCTCACCAACAATGTGCAAGAGTTCCAGTTCCTTTATATCTTCACTGGCACTTGTACTTTTGCTTTTTGTTTGTTTTAAAAGATCCAACCTTGGGAGTTCCGGTTGTAGCACAGCGGAAACGAACCTAATATCGACAAGGATGCAGGTTTGATCCCTGGCCCTGTTCAATGAGTTAAGGATCCCCTGTTGCCGTGAGCTGCGGTGTTGGTTGCAGACATGGTTCAGATCTGGCCTTGCCGTGGCTACGGCTCCGATTTGACCCCTAGCCTGGGAACTTCCATACGCCCCAGGTGTGGCCCTAAAAAGAAAAAAGAAATTGAGGTATAATATGAATAATGAATAAGCAAAATTTCACAAATGATCACATTTGTGTAATTACCACCAAAAATGTCAAAAAACAGAATTGTACTAGCACCTCTTACAAGGTTTTTCTTTCTCCCCTCCATTCCCTTTCTAGACCCTATCTCCATTCCTTCCCATAGGTAACCATGATCCTGATTTATATAATTATAGATTAACTTAGCCTGTTTATGACCTTTTTGTAAAATCGAATCACATGCTACATTTTGCTCTTTTGTATCTGGCTTCTGTCATTTGACTTTCAACATTGTAAGCTTCATTTCTACTTATGGCTATAGCAGTAATTTGTACTTTGCTGTAAGGTATTCCATTGCATGGATATACAACACTTTATCCGTTATACTGCTTGTGGATGTTTAGGTTGTTTTCAATTTGGGGTTATTGAAATAGTACTGCTCTGAACATTCCAGTACCTGTCTTTTGCTGCACATATAGGCACATTTTTTTGTTGGCTATATACCTAGAAGAGGTATACATGTATGAAGCATTAGTAAATATCACTGAAGTGCTTTTTATCAATTTACAGTCCAAACAGAAGTATCTGAGAATTCCAGTTTCTTTTTTTTTTTTTTTTGCTTTTTAGGGCTGCATTTGCAGCATATGGAGGTTCCCACCCAGGCTAGGGGTCTAATCAGAGCTGTAGCTGCCAGCCTACACCATAGCCACAGCAACACCAGATACGAACCATGTCTGTGACCTACACCACAGCTCACAGCAACGCCGGATCCTTAACCCACTAAGCAAGGCCGGGAATCGAACATGAAACCTCATGGTTCCTGGTTGGATTCGTTTCTGCTGCACCATGGTGGGAACTCCTGAATACACATTCTTAATTTTAATGAAGTTTTTGTTTTTTTTTTTTGGTCTTCATAGGGCCGCACCCTAAAAAGGTACATATGGAAGTTCCCAGACTAGGGAGCAAATCGGAGCTATAGCTGCTGGCCTACACCACAGCCACAGCAACGCAGGATCTGAGCTACATTCATGACCTACAACACAGCTCATGGCAACGCAGGATCCTTAACACACTGTGCCAGGCCAGGGATGAAACCCTTGTCCCAATGCTCCCTAGACGCTGCTGATCCCCATAGCCAGAGATCCTATCATTCTTTTTGTTTACCTCTCAAAGATAGCTTTCCCAACTCTGAGATGATGACAATATTTTCTTATATTACTATCTGAAAGTTTTATTGTTTTACCTCACACATTTATACCTATAGCTACTGTAATTGCTACTCTAAATGTTTTCCTGATCAATCTTTGGGAAATTCACAGTCTTTGACCTTTCTTTTGCTTACTTGTAAGTGGAGGAATTATTTGAAAACAAGATTACAAACTGGATTTCTCAGTCAAGTGCTAGATTTGGGGTAAGAAGGAAAGTGCAGAAGGTGAGTCATAGGCCCACCACCCTGGCTGGCTTTTACCTGTGGCTTTTTACTACAGTGACCTTTTTTACCTGCTTTATCAATTGGAATTCCTAACATGATTGCCTGAGTTTAAGATTCTGTAAGGTTCTGCTGCCAGAACTTTGTCAAAATCACAGACTTGACCTTTTATTTTGCAGTCCTGTTTTTCTGTTATTGATGTGGTTATTTTTTGGTATGGTTGCACCTTTACGTGAGGAATGCCAAAATTTCTGTGAGGAATCCGATAGCTTAACTCCGTTCCTATCATTTCTCATACTTTCTCTTGGGAATCCCTGTTTTCTCATTGTAAGTCTGAACTCTCATTGGCAAATGTAGTACTTGAGACAAATGAATCTTCTGCTGTAGCCACCCTCTAGTAGATGTACTTTCTCTTCATTTAGTATTATGTCAGCATTCACAGTCCTAAATGTTTTGCAGCAGCTCCATGGAAAGGCAATAACAGAAGCAGAAGCGGCTGCCCATATAGAGTTGCCATCAGCAAGTGTGAACAAGGTGATGTGGCGAATGCCGGTACCATTGCCTAGCACAGTGTCAGTGGCTAGTGGACCTCTCACTCTGTGTTCCTCTTTCTCTGTCCTGATGTGTTTGTCCTGTCCAGGCTTTCTGTTCCTGTCTGTTTCTGAGTGTGTGCTTGCTAGTGACTCCCATAGATTCAGCATAACTTTTGGTAAAAGTGGGAACTTGAAACAAAACAACTTGGGTTCTATAGAAGTTGTGCTCAGCCTTTAGAGTGCTGAGCTTTGGGGTTGGCTGGGGATGAGGCAGTGGGTAGAGCTCCTGTCTTCCCACAGCTGTGCGGTACCAGTGTTACTGACCTCATCAGGACATCTCCAGTTCTTACTTTGAGGTTATGGAGAGTTACCTACTCTGTGCCTTTGTCAAAGATGTTGACCCACTTGCTAAAAGTCTTTAAGAGAGAAATTATCAGATTGTTTCATCTGATGAAGACTTAAAAAGTCAGATGTTTGGTGGTATTATTTTGACTTTATTTTCTAGTTTAAATGTTTCTTTTGCTTTTTTCTTTTTTTGGCTGCTCCTGCAGCATATGGAAGTTCCCAGGCCAGGGGTCAAATCAGAGCTGCAGCTGCCAGCCACAGTCACACCATAGCAACACTAGATCTGAGGTGCGTCTGCGACCTACATTGCAGCTCACAGCAATGCTGGATCCCTAACCCACCGAGTGAGGTCAGGGATCAAACCCGCATCCCTGTTGATAGTAGTCAGATTCTTAACCTGCTGAGCCACAGCAGGAACTCCCTAAACATTTATTTTCTTGAGTAGGTAATACATTCACTTTTCAGATAATTAAGTCCATCTCACCTCTTTCCCAGTCCCTGTTTACCTTGCCTTAAGGTAACTAATACTACAAGTTATTCTATGTACATTCTGAGTTATTTTATGCATAAACATATGGCTTTAATGTTTTGATTCTGGTAAAAAAGCATTAAAGGTATTAAGGTCATTACTTTGGAACTGAATTGTAGGATTAAATGTCAAGGGTTTTCTTGGACAATGTACCCAATACTATACAAATACATGTATTAATGCATTGTGGGTTTTCACTTCTAGTTAATTCTGACAATCAATTTGGATTTGAGATGAGTGTGCAGGGGTTGTGGAGATTTAACTGTCTCACCTCTCTACCTTTTATTATCATCCTTTCTTTAAAACTAAATATATGAAAATAGGATAGGCAAATGATACTTAGGAACTATCAATAATTTTATGACTTTCTATATTTTATGTGGAAAAGAGCAGGCACGGTAACGTACCTCAGAGCTGTGATTTGAAGCCATCATTGAGTTCTAGTGACACCTTTCCTGTCAACTCCTCTAAGGTGGCGATAAGATTGTGTGTTTGAGATGTGAGCAGTGTAAGACGCTACAAGGCTGAGGGTTAGGAGACCTGGTCTCTGCCTTGGGCAAGTCATTTGACCTCAATGAATTTGAACACTTTATAAAAACTTGACATAGGTTTCCAAGGTTTTTAGGTTCTGTACTGAAAAAGAAACACATTTTTCTGAGCTGCCTGTTCATTGACTATAATACTATTAGAATACTTGATTTTCAGAAAGGCACAGCCCCCTCATGGTGGTCTAAAAATGCTTAATTTCTTTTTCAGATGTTTCTCCTTTCAGCCTGTCATGATTTGCAAGAACACTTTGGGTTTGATTGTCACTCTGTAATTACTTGTTCCCATTTGATGAGGCCAGACTCACCCCAGGCAACTGTTGATGAAATTGGACATGACCCATTGATCTGTGACATCGATTCCCAGAGCAATCAATTGACTAAAAGAAATGCACCCAAATTCAAATTACTATAATCATCCACAAATGAAAAAGGAAAATTCTCACTTGCTTCACCTTTCATTTCCAAATATAGTACACCATGAGGGGCTCCAGCTTCATGTCAATTAGGAAAAAATATTACAAGAGAATTAAAAAGCGCTAAAGGACATTTTGACCTCAGAGGAGGACTAGGTTAGACTCCATTGATCAAAATAATTGTGCTCATCCTGGATTGGGCCCCACAGCCAGCCTGTCAAGAGCCTTTATATCTGCACCCAGCAGCAGTTCCACTAATTAGCCACACATGGTCCAACTTTGAGGTTCTTTGAGCCCAGTCATTAATTTTTTATCCACTCCCAAGGTAAGTGTTGTCTCTTGTTAATGAGAAACATAGGAAATCCCTGTGGGAATAGAAGGATAATATTTGAAATAAAATTCAGGAAAAGAGCACTAGCTGTTTACCTTGGAGATACTAAATTAATATTTGATGATAATAGAAAATTCAAGAATATTTCTAGGATCTATATTTATTTAATGGTAAAAAGTAGTTATTTTTAGTCTAATGGATCTTGCTCTTGCATGCCAATATGCATGATTTTATTTGTTTCATGTAATTCTGTTTTTTAGTTTTCCTTTTCATGCTATTTAAAAATAATAGCTTGCAAGTTTTAGAGAGATAATGGCAAAAAGAAGCATTAGATTGCAATTTCTAAATAGAGAGTAAGTTAATAAAAATGCATTAGATTTTTTTCTTGCCTTTTTTTTTTTTTAAAGGGCTGCACCTGCAGCATATGGAGATTCCCAGGCTAGGCGTCAAATCAGAGCTGTAGCTGCTGGCCTACACCACAGCCACAGCAACATCGGATCTGAGTTGCATCTGTGACCTACACCACAGCTCACGGCAACACTGGATCCTTAGCCCATTGAATGAGGCCAGGGATTGAACCTGTATCCTCATGGATCCTAGTCAGGTTTGGAACCCACTGAGCCACAGTAGGAACTCCAGGTTTGCATTTTGACCATAGAGCTTTTTATATAAAATAGAAGCCCTAGATTTTTGTAAGTGCTAAATTTTTAGGAGATTTTTTTTTTAAAGAATTATGGCCAATTTTAAAGGAATAATTGTGAGAAAGGACTGAAATTCTTTGAGAGGATAGAGCTTAGTAAATTATTGCTTCAGTTAATGAGGCAGAAATTGAAAAATTTTAAATCTGATTTTTTATTTGCAAGTACTAGATATATGACTTTAATTTTTGATTGTCAAAACAATTTGTAAGTATACAGAGCAAAATATCTCATTAATACCTCTTCCAAATTCTGAGAGGTACCTACTCTTTTAACATTTTTATTTATTTAAATAAGCATTTAAATGAAATTTTATTTAAAGGCACATACAGGTATACATTTACATGCATGTATATACTGGATAAAAATCAGTTGTGCTTCCTTAGAAGCAGAGTCTTTTTCCTTTTCCTTCTTCCTTTTGTCTCTCTCTTTCCCTCCTCAAGCTCCCTCATGGTCCCCTCCAAACTTCCACTAATCTGTATGAACTTCCCAGTGTGTGCCCTTGTGTGTTTTTCTCCATGCTTATATAGTCACATACATATACATCTCATGTACATATGCATACATATATGTTTGTAGGATTTTTTTTTTTTTTTACTCCGTGATCTGTGGATCAATTTATTTGGGGAGAATTGACATCTTTATAAATACTGAGTTTTCTAATCCCCAAGCATGGTATATCCCACCATGAAATTAATTTATTTAAATATGTGTATGTGTGTTTGGCTTTGTCAACTATTCTCTCCTTGAAACTCTGTCCTGCTTTGGTTTCAGTGACATCACCCTCATAGTTTTCCCCTGGGTACCTTTTGTTGTTCTCTAGAGTCAAATGCCTTTTGGACATTGCCACTTTTGCCTTTCAGTTTTATTAGGTAAAATCTGTAGTTTCTTTCCAGTTATAATTTCTGGCATGGATGTGCTTTAAAAGCCTTCTTCTACTTCAAGATCACAAAACATTATTTTATGTTTTACTTTAGTACTTTTAAGGTTTAGTTTTTTACATTTAATACTTTATTGCATCTGGAGTTAATTTTTGTGTTTGGAGATAAGTAGGGAAAATAATTCAGTGTTTTTTTTCTCTCGTATTTAAAAAAATTTTTTTTGCTTTATGTATGTTCCCAAGCTAGGGATTGAATCACAGTTGCAGCTGACAGCCTACACCACAGCCACAGCAACACCAGATCTGAGCCACTCTATACCACAGCTCATAGCAACACCAATCCTTAACCCACTGAGTGAGGCCAGGGATCGAAACTGTGTCCTCCTGGATACTAGTTGGGTTCCTTACTGCTGAGCCACAACAGGAACCCCTCTCTTGTATGTTTGAGTTGATATTCATTTGTATCTTTTCACTGTTTGTCCATTTTATATGCTAGTGGGAATCCTCGGTGACTAAGTACTCTGAGAGCTGGGCCAGGTATATCTTACTTAATGTTGAATTCCCTGGCATCTAGCACAATGCCTACAAGGTAGTAAGATTTTAGTGAGCATGATTGAATGAATAAATTATGGAAGTAGAGAATTGTTTCATTATCTGTTTTAACTTGTTAATATTTTCCTTTTTCTTCTATATCTTTTATATCTGTTAAGTTTTCCTCATCTTAGAAGCCTTTAACCGATCAAATATTTTGACTGAACCTTATTGAAAAAATGTTTGTTTTTATCAGGGTAAACTCAATAACCTATTCATGTCAGCTATGCCTTGGTTCTTTCCCAGCCCCCCGACTTGCTACAAAAGCAGTTTATATTCATTTTCTTCTGAGTTAGCAGAGCTTCGATGAAAACTGGCTGTTCCAAATGTGGATTTGTAGATGTGATCATATGTCTTATTGCAGCTACTGTTTCTGAGCCTGCTTAATCTTTACTGCTATACTGTGCCCAGTTCCTGAGGGTTTATTTGGCTGATTTCTGTTTATTTGTAGTCCTGCAGTGGGAGCCATTGATGGTATAATGAGGATCAACTTTTTCTTTTTTTTTTCTTACACTTATTTTCATTTTGTTTTTTAATTTTAAGTTTTTTTAAAAATTAGTCAATGAATTTTATTACATTTATAGTTGTACAATGATCATCACAACCCAATTGTATAGCATTTCCATCCCAAACCCCCAGTGCATCCCCCCACCCCCCAACCTGTCTCATTTGGAAAACAAGTTTTTCAGAGTCTGTGAGTATCTGTTCTGCAAAGAAGTTCATCGTGTCCTTTTTCTATATTCTACATATAAGTGATAGCATATGATGTTGGGGTCTGTCTGACTGACTTCACTTAGCATGATAATTTCTAGATTCATCCATGTTGCTAAAAATGCTGGTATTTCTTTCCTTTTAATGGCTGAGTACTATTCCATTGTGTATATGTATCACATCTTCTTTATCCAATCTGTCGATGGGCATTTAGGTTGTTTCATGTCTTGGCTATTGTATATAGTGCTGAAATGAACACTGGAATACGTGTATCTTTTTGAGTCATGGTTTTCTCTGGATAGATGCCCAGGAGTGGGATTGATGGATCAAATGGTAATTCTATTTTTAGTTTTCTGAGGAATCTCCATCCTGTTTTTCACAGTGGTTGCACCAATTTACAATCCCACCAATAGCGTAATAGGGTTCCCTTTTCTCCACACCCTCTCCAGCATTTATTGTTTGTAGACTTTTTGATGATGGTCATTCTGGCTGGTGTAAGGTGGTACCTCAGAGTGGTTTTGATTTGCCATTTCTCTAATAATGAGTGATGTTGAACATCTTTTCATGTGTTTTTTGACCATCCGTATGTCTTCTTTGGAGAATTGTCTGTTTAGATCTTCTGCCAATTATTTGATGGGGTTGTTTGGTTTTTTTTTTGCTATTGAGCTGCAGAAGGTGTTTATAAATCTTGGAGATTAATCCCTTGTCAGTTGCTTAATTTGCAAATATTATCTCCCATCCTGTGGATTGTCTTTTCATTTTGTTTAGGGTTTCCTTTGCTGTGCAGAAAGTTTTAAGTGCCATTTCTTTATTTTTGTTTTTATTGTCATTACTCTAGAAGGTGGATCTGAGAAGATATTGCTGTGGTTTATGTCAGAGAGTATTCGGCCTATGTTTTCCTCTAAGGGTTTTATAGTATCTGGTCTTATATCTAGGTCTTTAATCCATTTTGAGTTTGTGTGTGGCATTAGGAAGTGTTCTAATTTAATTCTCTTACATGTGGCTGTCCAGTTTTCCCAGCACCATTTATTGAAAGGGCTCTCTCTTCTCCGTTGTATATTCTTGTCTCCTTTGTCATAGATTAGTTGACTGTAGGTGCATGGGTTTCATTCTGGGCTTTTTTTTTTTTTTTCTTTTTTTGTCTTTTGTCTTTTTAGGACCACACCTGAGGCGGTTCCCAGGCTAGGGGTCTAATGGAGCTGTTGCTGCTGGCCTACACCAGAGCCACAGCAATGCCAGATCTGAGCCACGTCTGCGACCTACACCACAGCTTACAGCAGCACTGTATCCTTAACCCACCGAGCGAGGCCAGGAATCGAACCCACAGCCTCATGGTTCCTAGTCAGATTTGTTTCTGCTGTGCCATGAGGGGAACTCCAATTCTGGGCTTTCTATCCTGTTCTGCTGATCTATATTTCTGTCTTTGTGCCAGTACCATATGGTTTTGTTGACTGTAGCTTTGTAGTGTAATCTGAAGTCAGGGGGCTTGATTCCTCCAGCTCCATTTTTCTTTCTCAGGATGGCTTTGGCTATTCTGGATCTTTTGTGCTTCCAAGTAAACTTTAAAATATTTTGTTCTAGTTCTGTGAAAAATGTCCTTGGTAATTTGATAGGGATTCCATTGAATGTGTAGATTGCCTTCAGCAGTATAGTCATTTTGATAATATTGATTCTTCCAATCCAAGAGCATGGTGTCTTTCCATCTGTTTGTGTCATCTTTGATTTCTTTCATCAGCATCTTATAGTTTTCAG
The DNA here is from genome assembly GCF_016906955.1 of Phacochoerus africanus. Classification (NCBI taxonomy): domain Eukaryota; kingdom Metazoa; phylum Chordata; class Mammalia; order Artiodactyla; family Suidae; genus Phacochoerus; species Phacochoerus africanus. The sequence goes on from NC_062545.1 coordinate 57,805,092, forward strand.
AGTACAGGTCTTTTGTCTCTTTAGGTAGGTTTATTCTTTTTTTTTTCTTTTTTTTTTTGGTCTTTTTGCCATTTCTTGGGCTGCTCTCGCGGCATATGGAGGTTCCCAGGCTAGGGGTCTAATCAGAGCCATAACCACTGGCCTATGCCAGAGCCACAGCAACGTGGGATCCGAGCCATGTCTGCAACCTACACCACAGCTCATGGCAACACCGGATCGTTAACCCACTGAGCAAGGGCAGGGATCAAACCCGCAACCTCATGGTTCCTAGTCGGATTCATTAACCACTGTGCCACGACGGGAACTCCAGGTAGGTTTATTCTTAAGTATTTTATTCTTTCTGATGTGATGGTAAATGGGTTTCCCTAATTCTCTTTCTGATCTTTCGTTGTTAGTATGTAGAAATGCAGTCAATTTCTGTGTATTAATTTTGTATCCTGTGACTTTGCCAAATTCATTGATGAACACTAACAGTTTTCTGGTAGTCTTTAGGATTTTCTAGGTATAGTGTCATGCCATCTGCAAAGAGCAATAGTTTTACTTCTTCCTTTCCAATTTGGATTCCTTTTATTCCTTTTTATTCTCTGATTGCTGCTGCTAGGACTTCCAAAACTATTTTGAATAGTAGTGATGAGAGCGGACATCCTTGTGTTGTTCCCAATCTCAGCAGGAATTCTTTTAGCTTTTCACCATTGAGAATGATGTTAGCTCTGGGTCTGTAATATATGGCCTTTATTATGTTGAGATAGGTTCCGTCCATGCCCACTTTCTGAAGGGTTTTTATCAGAAATGGGTGTTAGATTTTGTCAAAAGCTTTTTCTGCATCTGTTGAGAGGATCATATGGTTTTCATTCTTTAGTTTGTTAATGTGATGTATCACACTGATTTATGGATATTGAAGAATCTTTGCATCTCTGGGATAAATCCCACTTGATCATGATGTACAATGCTTTTAATGTATTGTTGGATTCGATTTGCTAGTATTTTGTTGAGGATTTTTGTATCTATATTCATCAGTGAAATTGGCCTGTAATTTTCTCTTTTTTTTTTTTTTTTGTGGTATCAGGGTAATGGTAGTCTACTTTGTTTTCCTGTTGATGATTTCCCCAGTGATAGATAGAGTCAAAGAACTGAGTTTTGAAAAGAAGACAATCCAATCCACTATCATTTATTGATGCCTTTGTGTGCCAAGACCAAAATGCAATAGAAGGTGTCTCTATCTGCAAAGGGAGTACCTTTTTCAGGGAGGGGAATATAAGACACAACTATCACAAAACTTATTTTAGGCACAGTGCCAAGTGAGTGGTATAAATACTGGTGTTGTATGGTTCAGTGAGTTCCATTAGTGTTGTGTGGGAAAAATCACTGATTTGGGATAGCTAGGGGAAACTTCCAGGAGGAGTTGAGACTTAGTTAAGATCATATAGGATGCATGGTAAATATATGTTAGAAAAGTGAGCAAAATTGTAGAATGGAGTACATTGTACAACTGTGATGGCCAATGAATATCCTAGAATGACAGTTGACCGTGTGGAAAAGAATAGGAAAGAAATTGGGTCAGATTGGGGAAAGGTTTTTAGTGGTTTTTTTCAAAACATATTCTTTAGAAATGTCCTGTTTCAGCAAGCATGGGCCAAAAATATTCAGACTGGGAAATCCTTCATAGTTTTATTGGCATGAAGAAAGATGCTGTATTGGTGAGCCTCTGTCTTTATATATATTACATCCATGAGTACTGTTAACCTCAATGTTTTCTGTATATTTCAGATAGTTGTCTCTTACCATGGGGGATTGGAATTTATTGGGTGGTGTCCTAGAAGAAGTTCACTCCCATTCAACCATTGTGGGGAAAATCTGGCTGACCATCCTCTTCATTTTCCGAATGCTGATTCTTGGTGTGGCTGCCGAAGATGTCTGGGATGATGAACAGTCAGCATTTGCCTGCAACACCCAGCAGCCAGGCTGCAACACCGTCTGTTATGATGATGCTTTCCCTATCTCTTTGATCAGGTTCTGGGTTTTACAGATCATCTTTGTGTCTTCTCCCTCTCTGGTGTATATGGGCCATGCACTTTATAGACTCAGGGCCTTTGAAAAGGAGAGGCAGAGGAAAAAGTCACAGCTTAGAGCCCAGATGGAGAATCCAGAGCTTGAACTGGAGGAGCAACAAAGGCTAGATAGAGAACTGAGGAAGTTAGAGGAACAGAAGAGGATCCAAAAAGTCCCTCTGAAAGGATGTCTGCTGCGTACTTATGTTTTACACATCTTGACCAGATCTGTGCTGGAAGTGGGGTTCATGATAGGCCAATATCTTCTTTATGGGTTTCAAATGCACCCTCTTTACAAATGCATTCAACCTCCTTGCCCTAATGCAGTGGATTGCTTTGTATCCAGGCCCACAGAGAAGACCATTTTCATGCTCTTTATGCACAGCATTGCAGCCATCTCTTTGTTCCTCAGTGTACTGGAAATATTTCATCTGGGGATCAGGAAAATCATGAGGGCACTTTATGACAAATCCAGCAGCAAGGGCATTGAGGATGAAAGGGGACCTCCATTCCATTTGAAAAAATATTCAGTGGCCCAGCAGTGTATGATTTCCCCTCCCTTCCCTGAAAGAATCTCTCTACTTCAAGCCAACAATCAACAGCAGGTCATCCAAGTCAATGTGCCAAAGTCTAAAACCACATGGCAACCCCCACAACCCAGGCAATTTGAAGTAGACCCTTGCTTCAGTAAAAAAGACTGGGCTGAGAAGGATCAGCACAGCGGACAGCTCCATGTCCACAGCCCGTGTCCCTGGGAGGGTGGTGCTAGAATTCAGCACTCAGGACAGCAACCAGACCATTCGTCCCTTGGCTTGCAGAATCCAACGTCCCAGTCCTGGCTAGGTACAACAATGGCTTCTAGGCATTGTCTGTCCCATACAACAGGGCCCTGGGAGCGGCCCCAGGACCTGAAACCCTCAGGGGAGCCTCTCACAGACTTACACAGTCATTGCAGAGACAGCAATGGCAGCAGGAGAGAGAGCAGAGTCCAGACAGACAGATCTTGCCTGGGCAATCGCAAGGCCAGCTTTCTGTCAAGATTGCTGTCTGAAAAGGGACAGCTGTACAGTGACTCAGGGAGCTCCAGTTCTCGAAATAGCTCTTGTTTGGGCTTTCCACACAGAGAAGCCAGCCCCTCACTTCTGCCTTCAGCCTCTGGGCGTAGAACATCAATGGTAAGTAGAGACAGCCTGAGTGATCGTGGAGCTTTCACAAGAGGTGTTACACTCTGGGCACTTCTTAGCCTTCTCTTTCCTCTTTCTTTGTGTGTATATGTGTGTGTTGAGAGAGAGGGAGAGGAGGAAAGAGAGGTTAACTTATGAAGAGTTAAATCCATTTATTCACTATATTTGGTTAAATTTAATTCATAAAATAAACTTATTGAATACTTTATATGAACTAGTCTTATACTTTCTGGGTGTATAAATGAATAAAATACCACCTCTGCCATCAAAAGTTTTCAGAATTTCAGAGTTCCCGTTGTGATGCAGTGGAAACAAATCCGACTAGGAAGCATGAGGTTGCGGGTTTGATTCCTGGCCTTGCTCAGAGAGTTAAGGATCCAGCGTTGCTGTGAGCTGTGGTGTAGGTCGCAGATGTATCTTTTTTTTTTTTGTCTTTTTGTCTTTTTGCCATTTCTTGGGCCGCTCCTGCGGCATATGGAGGTTCCCAGGCTAGGGGTCAAATCGGAGCTGTAGCCACTGGCCTATGCCAGAGCCACAGCAACACGGGATCCGAGCCACGTCTGCAACCTACACCACAACTCACGGCAACGCCGGATCATTAACCCACTGAGCAAGGGCAGGGATCGAACCCGCAACCTCATGGTTCCTAGTCGGATTCGTTAACCACTGCGCCACGACGGGAACTCCCACAGATGTATCTTGAATCTGGTGTTGCTGTGGCTCTGGCGTAAGCCAGTGGCTACAGCTCCGATTTGACCTCTAGTCTGGGAACCTCAATATGCCATGAGTGTGGCCCTAAAAAGCAAAAAAAAAAAAAAAAAAAGAATTGAGTAATCTACCATTTTAGAATAATCTGAATGAAATTAAGAGTCCTATAAGAACGTCAACCATGAATCATTTTACAAACCATGTATTCCTTCTCTTGGAAGTATAAATGAAGGTATTTATAAAGCACAAAGAATATAATGAAACATGAGAAACAGTGTATATACATAATAGTGAAAGACAACATATTGCTAAAGGATAGGTCATTATTGACTAAATGTTACATTATTTATTGACTAGAGTCCCTTAGGCTGACAGCTGTAGCTTTGTTAGATCCCCTAGCCTGGGAACCTCCATATGCCATAGGTGCGGCCCTAAAAAGAAAAAAATAAAGGGCTCAGAGTTTGGATGGGAATTAGGTAAACATGTAAATGTGGTCAAGAGGGCAGAGGAGGGAGATGGATGGGTCAGGAAAAACTTTATAGTTGAAGTTACTTTTGAGCTGCGTGTTGAAATATGTGAGTTTCTCCAGACCTGGGAGGACTGGGGTACATGGAAGAAGCCATCCCAGTAGGAGGAGAGCACAGACAGAGGCTGAGGGATATGAAATAGCAGGGCCGTCTGGGGAGCTGTGGGTATCTGGAGCACAGGGTAGTAGGAGGGTTTCAGGGAGAAGGAAGGCTGGAGGAGGGAACATGGGGACCTTGCAGGAGAACTCCCAGAGGATGTGCAGCAGAGTAGTGACTGGATCAGAGTTACACTTTAGAAAACTCTATCAGAGTGTGGAAAATGAATCCGAGGAAGGATGATTTGTAGCCTTATTATTACTATATATATATATATTTTTGTATTTTTAGGGCTGTACCTGTGGCATTATGGAAGTTCCCAGGCCAGGGGTCAAATCGGAGCTGCAGCTGCTGGCCTGCACCACAGCCACAGCAACATGGGATCTGAGCCACGTCTGTGACCTACACCACAGTTCACAGTAAGACCTGCTCCTTAACCCACTAATCAAGGCCAGGGATTGAACTGACGTCCTTATGGTTACTTAGTTGGGTTTGTTACTGCTGAGTCACAATGGGAAGTATGATTTGTAGCCTTAAATTGCCCTTATTTCACCAGGGAAGGAGGGTGTGCTCCACTGTTTCAACAGCTCTGGCATTTAAAAATCACATACAAATATTTGTTGATGTATTTCCACAAAGACTAAAATCGATACTTTATTGATTTTAGTTCTGTTCTTTGAAAAGCCACTGTGGAACAAACATTCCCTGGCCGCTATAAGACATGATGGATATTTACTGTGGATTCTTCTCAATTCTAGAATAAAAAAGAATGACACATGCTTTACTCACTGCTTCTAACAACTTTTTTTTCCATTTTAATGAAAATCCTCCAAGTTAATAGCAGAACTTCCTAGCTGAGTTCACTTGGTGGAGCTCACACACTTGCTTTTTCCTTGGTTTCATTCTTTTTTTTTTTTTTTTTCTTTTTAGGGCCAGACTCCCGGCTTATGGAGGTTCCCAGGCTAGGGGTCAAATTGGAGCTACAGCTGTTGGCCTACACCACAGCCACAGCAATAACCCACTGAGCGAGCCCAGGGATCAAACCCGCAACCTCATGGTTCTTAGTTGGATTCGTTTCTGCTGTGCCACAATGGGAACTCCCTTGGTTTCATTCTTTGTATTAATAGTGATTGAATCCTTCTATACCAGTTTCATATCTCCTGTGAGTTTAGAGATATTTTGTTACTGCACTAATGTCATACCTTGAGGAGGAATTATCCTACCTAGATTTTTCTTAAGATCTTTTTTTTTTCCTGGAGTTCCTGTTGTGGCTCAGTAGGATAAGAACCTGACTAATATTCATGAAGATGTGGGTTCAGTCCCTGACCTCTCTCACTGGGTTAAGGATCTGGCAGTGCTGCAAGCTGCAGCATAGGGCACAGACATGGCTCCAGTCTGGCATTGCTGTGGCTGTGGTGTAGGTCACAGCTATACCTCCAATTCAACCCCTAGCCTATAACTTTAATATGCCGCAGGTGTGGCCCTTAAAAAAAAAAAAATTCCCAAGCAGGAAAAGCCCAGAACTTCTTTTGAGGCTTCCCTGGAGAATCCCACCCAAGATTTAAAGAGAATTAGCACCAGTCCTTTTCAAGAACGCTTCCTAGTTCATTCTATGAGGCAAGCATTACCCTGATACCAAAGCAAACAAAGGCACTGCAACAGAAGAAAACAACAGACCAATATTCCAAATGAATATTAATATAAAAATCCTCAACAAAATTCTAGCAAAGTACAACATATTAAAAAGATTATACAGGAATTCCCATTGTGGCGCAGCGGAAACGAATCCGACTAGGAACCAGGAGGACACGGGTTTGATCCCTGGCCTCGCTCAGTGGGTTAGGGTTCCGGCATTGCTGTGAGCTGTGATGTAGGTCACAGACGTGGTTTGTTATCTGGTGTTGCTGTGGCTGTGGTGTAGGCCGGCAGCTACAGCTATGATTAAACCCCCTAACCTGGGAACCTCCATGTACCTCAGGTGCAGCCCTAAAAAGACAAAAGAAAAAAAAAAGATTATACACACAACCAAGTGGTTATTCCTGGAATACAGTGATGGGTCAGCATTTGAAAATCAATGTCATACATGTTAAGAAAATAAAACACGTGATGATCCCAATTAATGTAGAAAAAAGGATTTGACAAGATTCAAGATTTTTTCATGATAAAATCACTCGCCAAAACTGTAATACAAAGAAACTATCTCAGCATTATAAAAGCCATATATGAAAAACCCACAGCTAACATCATACTGTATAGTGAAAGACTGAATGCTTTTCTCTAAGATCAGGAACAAACAAGAGTGCCTGTCCTCACATTTCTATTCAACACAGTACTGGAAGTCCTAAGCCAGTGCAAGTAGGTAAGAAAAAGAAAAAGCATTCAAGTTGGAAAGAGAGAAAGAAAATTATCTCTGATCACAGAGGACATAACCTTAGATATGGCAGAAAACTTTAAAAAATAAAATACAAAACCTATTAGAATAAACAAATCAGCAAAGTTGCACAATTCAAAGACACACAAAAATCAATTGGTTTTTTGGAGTTCCCCTCATGGCTCAGTGGTTAATGAACCTGACCAGCATCCATGAGGACACAGGTTCAATCCCTGGCCTTTCTCAGGGTTAAGGATCCATTGTTGCTATGAGCTGTGGTGTAGGTTGCCGATGTGGCTCTGATCCTGCATTGCTGTGGCTGTGTAGGTTAGCAACTATAGCTCTGATCTGACCCCCAGCCTGGGAACCTCCACAGGCCACAGGTGAGCCCTAAAAAAGACGAAAAAAAAAAAAAATCAATTGGTTTTCTATACTCCAATAATGAATTTGAAAAGTAAATTAAAAAAAATTCCATATAGCAGAAATTGACACAATGTTGTAAATCAACTATAATTTAAATTTTTTTAGGTAAAATTAAAAAAATAAAAATAGCATTAAAAAAAGAAGTTTCATTTACAATACCATCAAAAAGAATAAAATACTGGGAGTTCCCATTGTGGCTAAGTGGATTACAAACCCGTCTAGAATCCATGGGGATTCGAGTTCAATCCCTGGCCTCACTCAGTGGGTTAAGGGTGCGGCAGTGCTGTGAGTTGCAGTGTAGGTTGGAGATACCGCTCAGATCAGGTGTTCCTGTGGCTGTAGGCCAGCAGCTAGAGGTCCGATTCGACCTCTAGCCTGGGAACTTCCATATGCCACATGTGACACCGTAAAAACACAAAAAACAAAAACAAAAAAAACCCTGGAGTTCCCTTCATGGTGCAGCGGAAACGAATCAACCCGAGCTTGTGGGTTTGATTCCTGGCCTCACTTAATGGGTTAAGGATCTGGTGTTGCTGTGGCTGTGGTATAGGTCAGCAGCTGTAGCTCCAATACAACCCCTAGCCTGGGAACCTCCATATGCTGCAGGTGTGGCCCTAAAAAGACAAAAGACACACACACACACACAAAAAAAAATCCTAAAATGCATGTGGCCTCTCAAAGAACCCTGATTTTCTAAACCAATTTTGAAAAAGAACAGGTGGAGGATTCACATTACCCGATTTTCAAAATGTATTGCAAAACTACAGTAATTGATAGTATGGTACTGGCATTAAAAACAAACATAAACCAATGGTAAAACAGTCTAGAAATAAATCTTCAAAGAGTTCCCTGGAGCTCAGTGGGTTAAGCATCCAGTTTTGTTACTATAGTGGCTCAGGTCACTGCTGTGGCATGTATTCATTCCCTGGTTCTGGGAACCTCTGCATGCCATGGGCGCAGGCAAAACAAAACAAAACATAAAAACAACCCCCCCCCAAAAAAAACCAACAAAACTCAAAATTAGTTATAGACTTGAACATAAAACCCAAACCTATAAAACTCCTAAAATAAAAGACAGGGGAAAAGCTTTGTAACACTGAACCTGTCAATGATTTTTCTGACTATGACACCAAAGGCACAAATAGATAAATGAGATTAGATCAAATTAAAACTCTTCTGCATAGCGAAGGAAATAATCAACAGAGTGAAGACAGCTATATAATGGGAGAAAATATCTACAAATCACATATATGATAAAGGAATACATATAGAATTCCTACAACTCGACAACAAAGAAAATCAAGTAAGCTCATTAAAAGAACTTGACAAAGAACTTGAATAGACGTCTGATATACAGATGACAAATAGCACATAAAACATCACTAATCATCAGAGAAATAAATACAAGTCAAACCCACAACTGAGATACCACCTCATATCCATTAGCTCTCATCCAAAATAAAAAAATCAGAAAATAATTGTTGGTAAGGATGTAGAAAAGTTGGAACCCTTGTGTATTGGTAGTGGGATCATAAAGTGGTACAACACCAAGGAAAACAGTTAAGTAGGTTCCTTAAAAGGAAACAAGCATATCTTTTTTTTTTCACCAGAAAATAAACACACTTTTTTTTTTTTTTGGTCTTTTTAGGGCCACACCCCATACAAAGAAGTTCCCAGGCTAGGGGTTGAATTGGAGCCACAGCTGCCAGCCTACAACCACAGCCACAGCAACCTCAGATCTGAGCTGTGTCTGCAACCTACACCACAGCTCACCGCATTGCTGGATCTTCAACCCACTGAGTGGGGCCAGGGATCAAACCCACATCCTCAAGTTCCACTAGTCTGGTTCATTACCGCTGAACCAAAACAGGAACTCCTGCAAACATACAATTTGTTGTTGTTGTTGTGTTTTTTTTTTTTTTTTTTTTACTTTTTAGGGCCACACCTGGGGCACATATGGACGTTCCCAGGCTAGGGGTCAAATCGGAGCTACAGCTGCCGGCCTATGCCACAGCCACAGCAATGTGGAACCGAGCCACATCTGCCACCTACATGGAAAAGCCAGATCCCCAACATACTGTTTTAATTACAGACTGAAATACAGTGCATTAGATGATGCATTGATCCACAGGACCCAGCAATCCCACTTCTAGGTACATAACTGAAAAGAACTGAAAGCAGGGTCTCAGAGATATTTGCACACCCATGTTCGTAATGGCACTGTGCACAATAGCCAAGAGACAGAAGCAATCCAAATGTCTTTTGACAGATGAACAAATAAATTGTGTGTACACACAGACTTAAGACTGTGCAGACCTAAAAGGAAGGAAATCCAGTCAATTTGACAGCATAGATGAATCTTTAGGACATCATAAGTGAAATAAGCCCATCATAAAAGGATAAATACTGTTTTATTTCATTTATGGTAGTAGTAAAATTCATAAAATAGTCAAATTCATAGATAAAGTATAAATTTAAAGTAGTCAAATTCATAGATAAAGTATAAATTTAAAGTAGTCAAATTCATATATAAAGTAAAATATTGGTTACCAGGGGCTGGGGGGAAGAAACAAAAGGGAGTTTTTTAAAGGGCATAAAATTACAGGAATTCCCACTGTGGCGAAGTGGAAAAGAATCCGACCAGGAACCAAGAGGTTGCAGGGCTTGATCTGTGGCCTCGCTCAGTGGGTTAAGGATCCAGCGTTGCCGTGAGCTGTGGGGTAGGTTGCAGGTGAGTCTTGGATCTGGTGTTGCTGTGGCTATGTAGCTCTTGTTAGACCCCTAGCCTGGGAACATCCATATGCCACAGGCGTGGCCATAAGAAAGAAAGGAAGGAAAGGAAGGAAGGAAATCCTTTTTTCCCCAAACTGATACTCATTTCTTGTCAGTGACCAGCCATCTTCTCAGGATTATTGTATGGGTGCTTAGAACCCTGTGCCAAACTACATAGCAGGGTTCTCAACAGAGGTTTGAGTTAGAGTCATCTGGCACTTAAAAAAAAAAAAAAAAAAATCTCCAGGGAGTTCCCTGATAATCTAGTGGTTAGGATTTCGGACTTTCACAACTGTGGCCCAGGTTTGATCCCTGGTCTGGGAACTGAGATCCCACATCAAACCACTGCACCCTGCAGCCAAAATAAATAAATAAATAAAAACTAACTGGAGTTCCTGTCATGGCTCAGCAGAAACCAATCTGACTAGCATCCATGAGGACGCAGGTCCTGTCCCTGGCCTTGCTCAGTGTGTGAAGGATCCAGTATTGCCATGAGCTGTGGTGTAGGTTGCAGAGGCGGCTCGGATCCATGGTGTTGCTGTGGCTGTGGTGTAGGCTGGTGTGTTCAGCTCTGATTCAGCCCCTAGCCTGGGAACCTCCATTATGCCCTGGGTATGGCCCTAAAAAGACCAAAAAAAAAAAAGAAAGAAAGAAAAAAAACCCCCACAACCCTAAATAAATGTTTCTCTATTTAAAAATAAAAAAACTCTAGGAGTTCCTGTTGTGTCTCATCGGTTACGAACCCTACTAGTATCCATGAGGATGTAGGTGTGATCCCTGGCCTCACTCAGTGGGTTAAGGATCCGTCGTTGCTGTGAGCTGTGGTGTAAGTCACAGGTGTGGCTTGGATCCCAAGTTGCTGTGGCTGTGGCATAGGCCAGGGGCTAGAGCTCTGGTTTGAGCCCTAATCTGGGAACTTCCATATGCTGCACATGTGGTCTAAAAAAAAAAAAAAATCTCCATGCCCAGGACCCATTCAATTCCAATTAAACCAAGAATCTCTGGGGGATCAGTATTTTCTTTTTCTTTTTTTTGCCGTTTGAGGGCTGCTCCCGTGGCATATGGAGGTTCCCAGGGTAGGGGTTGAATTGGAGCTGTAGCCACCGGCCTACGCCAGAGCCATGGCAACACGGGATCCGAGCCGCATCTGCAACCTACACCACAGCTCACAGCAACACTGGATCCTTAACCCACTGAGCAAGGCCAGGGATCGAACCCACAACCTCATGGTTCCTAGTCGGGTTCGTTAACCACTGAGCCACGACGGGAACTCCGAGGATCAGTATTTTTAAAACCCCATAGTTGGAGTTTCCTGGTGGCTCAGTAGGTTAAGGATCTGGCATTGTCACTGCTGTGGCTCTGGTTGCTGCTGTGGCGTGGGTTTGATCCCTGGCCTGGGAACTTCAGTATGCTGCTGGGGTGGGCAAAACAAACAAACAAATGCCCCATGGTGATTGCAATATGCAGCCAGTGTTGAGATCCATTATTTTAGAGTTATCTTGCCCGTGGCTACCGCTTATCTGCATTTGTGAAGTCAGCATGACAATTTTTATCATTTTCTCTCTCTTTTAACTTCTCTGTGAGAGGAGCCTTTGTACTGGCAGAGAATTGAGGGAGGAACAGCAATGTTAGTTGAGGCAGATTTTCTTAATCTTGGATTATCTTTTGGGGGCGATCAGCCATGCTTAGGAACTTGGAGAAAAGATGATGGTGACAAGTCCTCTTTGTCTTTCTTTTTCTTCTCTGTTTATGTTTCTAGGAATTATAAATAATGCCTTTGTCCAGAGAGCTCTCCTACTTATGGTCACTTTGTTCCCAAGCCCCTACAGAGTTGACAGGCCATTTCACTCCCTAAATGGTGGGAAGACTTGGGTATTGAGGCCACAGCTGACAACTTCAGAGCACTGTGGCTGACACATCATGCTTCCTGCCAACAGAAGGATCATTCATTAGAATTTAGTGCAGCAAACAGGAGTTCCTTCTGTGATGCAATGGAATCAGTGGCATCTTGGGAGCACTAGGACACAGGTTCGATCCCCAGCCTGGTCCAGTGGGTTAAGGATCTGGCATTACTGCAGCTATGGTTCAGATATGATCCCTGGCCCTGTAACTCCATATGCCGATGGGTGGCCAAGAAAGAAAGAAAGAATGAAAGAATTTAGTGCAATAAACAAAGGATTGTGATCATCCAGTTTCAATATATGGAGTGTAAATCGCTTCTTACACTATATTAGGCCCCAGAAGGCAGTATTTTTAGGGCTCAATCAAATGCATTCTGATTACAGCAGTTGATGTTTCAGAGTGAAATGACTCCTGGTAGGGACGAAGTTGCTTATACAAAACTGTCCTGCAAAAGAAACCTACTATATTTTAGAAGTTCAGAAAAAACACCTGGAAGAGCCATGATTTATACTCTAAGACATTTCCCTTGCTGTCACCCAAACCCCACAGTTTTTTTCAAGTCCAAGCTTGTCGATTACTAAATAAGTTTCTATTAAGGTTGGTTCTTTGTGGACAAACTTAATTGGGCATGGAGAGCAGACTTTCTTTTTTAGGGCCACACCTGTGGCATACAGAAGTTCCAAGGTTAGGGGTTGAATTGAAGCCTCAGCAGCTGGCCTACACCTCAGCCACAGCAAGGCAGGATACAAGCCATGCCTGCGACCTACACCACAGCTCACGGCATCACTGGATCCTTAACCCACTGATCGAGACCAGGGATGGAACCTGTATCCTCATGATACTAGTCAGGTTTGTTAGCGCTGAGCCACAACAGAGACTCCTGAGAGTGGACTTTTAGTCTGGCCAAGTGAGCATGGGGAGGAAGGCCATTTGAGTTTCAGTAACCTGTGCAACCTGCTGTAATGAGAACTTTCCTCATTGTTGACTGTCTTCATCTGTCAGAGATGCTGTGGAGCAGTAATTCTCATGCTCAGTTCCACTTTAAATCACTAGGGAAGCTCTGAACGATTTCCTAAGAAGAATCTCTGCAGATAGAGCCTGGGCATCTATGTTTTTTAAAGCTCCCAGTTGATTCCATTGTGCAGCTAGAGTTCAGAACCACCACCATAGAGGAGAAAGATTTTGGCATTAGAAAGAAGGTTGCCCTGTAAACTCTTTCCATCTTTTGTGACATTAAAGTAATGACAAAGAGGGGTCTCCTGTAGCTCAACAGAGCTGAGAACCTTTGCACATACTGGTCTCTCTGCCTATGATGCCACCCACCCCAGGACCTTGACATGACTGATGGTACCAGCTGTGCCAAGGTCCTGGAGAGTGCTCTTGCACCATGATCATGGAGGGGAGGGTTAGAGACCAGGTTGGAGTGGGCAAGAACTGATATGACAGGCTTTATAGGCCATGGAAAGGAATTTGCATTGGATGGCACAGAGGTGGTGATCTGATATGTATATTTTTAAAAAACACTGTTTCTGGCAAGTCTCCTATGGTCTGAATGTCCCCTACCCCCCATCCAAATTCCTGTGTTGAAACCTGAAATCCCCAGTGTGATGACATTTGAAAATGGGCCTTTTGGAGGTGATTAGGTCGTGAGGGTGGAGCCTTTACGAATGGGATTGGTGCCCTTATAAAAGGGACATCAGAGAACCCCCTTCCCCATCCACCACGTGAGGACTCAGACAACCATCTGGGAACCAGGAAGAGGGCTCTCACCAGACACTGAATCTGCCAGGGCTTTTGTCTTGGAATTTCCAGCCTCCAGAAGTGTAAGAAATAAATTTATAATCCACCTAGTCTATGGCCTTTTGAGACAGCAATCCCAAATCGACGCAAACAAGGGATAAGAGTGCAGTCAGGGAGACTAGCTAGGAGACTTGCACAACGTCCAGATGAGAGGGGAGCATGGCTCGGACCAGGGGTACCGTTGTTGATGGTTTGAAAAAAGTCTTTTTATTACTTCTATTTCTTCTTTTAAATTAAAGTAATACATGCTCATTGAAAGACATCAGGCAGTATGGAAGGACAGAGCAAAATGTGAATCTGACCATGTTAGGATTTGTCTCTCATTCTCACCTGGATTGTTATAATGTATAAAACCGTTTGGCAGAGAAGTTTTACATACTATATCCATTACCGAAGAATCTAAAGAAGAGGAGGAAAGATCCTCACTTTATTGAATCCTGGATTGTGGTCCAGACACCACCATGGGCTTCCTCACTCTAACCCCATGATTATTCTCATTTAAGGATATGGCAATAGATGACTTATCCAAAGTGATGCAATTAGGATGTGGTAAAACACAGTCTTTGGGACATAGCAGGGACATAAATTAATATTTATGTTGCTTACATTCAATGAGTGAATGAGCTGGAATTTTATCCCAAGCTTGTCTGATTTAAGCCAAGTTCCTTTTCCGGTATCCCACTGCTGTTTCCTGCCCTCCTTGCACAAGGCAGACAGTGTACCACATTCTTAGGATAGATTATTACAAAATGGAAGTTCATATTTGGATTAGTTTTCCCATTCCATGCTATTGCAAAGTCAAAAGTTCTAGTTAATTGTGGAGGAGAAAAAGATGGCACTTAGGAAAAGGCTGGCCTTTTAGTTTTAGACCTGGATTTTAGACAAAACAGCCATAACTGGGGGAGGAGGAGGAGATGGCAGGAGGAATTCATATCTTCCACAGCAGAGCTGTTGGGGAAGAGAATATCTTACACAGACGTTCATCTCTGGGGCAACATGGCAGGGGGATTGTCTTTTGTAAGTGGTTTTGTTTAGATTCAGGGTTTTATTTGTGACACACATGGTCTCAGGTCTGTGGGCAGGACTGGCTTTTTACACGTCTTTTGTGTCTATTTTATTTCAGAACATGCTTCTAGAACTTTCATCTATAATGAAAAAATAATCCTGGGATCAGAAAAACCAGACTCAGGAGGAGCTGGCATCTGCAAGATAGAAGTTGTCTGTTTGTCAGCTTGGATTGTAGGAGGAGCTGAGGGAACCACCCCCTCCAGAACCACGCCTCAGGTGGTGACTGGGTTCGAGGGCCCCATGGTGGAGGGGGCCAGCCTCTCCCTGCCCTGCTGGCTGCACTGCCTGAGCTGGTCTGATGCAGGGCGGCACTCTGCACCATCAGAGAAAGTCTAGGAGCAAAAGCTGCTGTCAGAGGGAAGGAGGAGGGGGTGTGCTGCTTTCCCCACCAGCAAGCAGCCGGCTCTGCAGCAAGAGCAGTCTGGACCCTGGAACGTATGTCCAGATCAGGCTGAGAGCTCCGCCTGCAGCCTGAGTTCAGCATGCTTCCTGTCTACACCAGGGAGGTTGGAGGGATGTTTTTTTGTTTTCTTCCTATCATCAGCTCATTTCTTGGGGATGCAGCAGCTGGGTGTTCGTTCCTAGACGCCATGGCATAAAATGTTGATTACAGCACTGACAAATAGTCGCATCGCCTGACTTTCTCCTTCCGCGGGGCTCCTGCGTCATCAGTGGTGAGGCCGTGACTGGGACAGCAGGTCGCCGTGGGATCTCTTTCCTGACTTCCAGGGGAGTGACTGAGGCTGGAACCGCTTCCTCCACCCTCCCGCCCTCCCAGGGGTCCCGAGCCTTCCAGGAGCGATGTATCAAAAAGCACTTATCAGGGACTTCCAGTCGTGGCACAGCAGAACGAATCTGACTAGGAACCATGAGGTTGTGGGTTTGATCCCTGGCCTTGCTCAGTGGGTTAAGGATCCGGTGTTGCCATGAGCTGTGGTATGGGTTGCAGACACAGCTTAGATCTGGTATTGCTGCGGCTCTGGAGTAGGCTGGTGCCTACAGCTCTGATTAGACCCCTTGCCTGGGAACCTCTGTATGCCACTAATGCGGCCCTAAAAAGGACAAAAGACAAAAGACAAAAAAAAAAAAAAAAAAGCACTTATCACTTCTTAGAGCATGGCAGGGAAGGCTGTGATGGGCAGTAACCACCCAATCTGTGTAGCTGGTTGTCACTGTCTGAGTCCTGAGAATCATAAAGGTGGGCTCTGTTCCCATGGAAGGACCACTTAGCCACTCCATCCGCCATCCCAGGGCCAGACTCCCCCATCCCTGGCTGTACACCTGTGACGAAGGCTGTATTGAGAATCAGTTTGTTCCAAAGACAGGGCTCTGCATCAAGTATATCCTACTCTTTGGCTGGGCACACGAAGCCCTCCTGGGCTGGCCCCTGCCTCATACATTCCCTACTTCCTGCCCTAACTTGTTGGCTCTCTGAGTGAACTAGATTGCTCTCCCAAGGTGGGTGACCAGCATCCAGTCTGCTGAGGGCCTGTATAGAATATAAAGGTGGAGGATGAATCTGCTTTCTCTATTTGATCTGGAACGTCAATCTTCTACCTTTGGACTGGAACTTATATCATGGACTCTGTAGTTCTCAGGCCTCTACCATACTGGCTTCCTGGGCCTCCAGTTTGCAAAAGTTAGTGGACTTCTTATCCTCCAAAACTGTGTGAGCCAATTCCAATCAATCAGTATCTATATCTAACTGTCTCTAAAATCTCCTGTCTCTCTGGAGAACCCCAATACCCTGGATAACTGCCTGGGATGTTGCAGAAGGAAGCCCAGCACTGGCTGGGGTGGTCTATGCCTCTAGCCCAAGTGGCTCCTGAGTCTTCTCTATTCCCACAGTTTGCAGAGGAAGAAGTGAGGTGTGGAGACATGAAGAGGTGTGTGATCTTTTCCACAGTGAGGTGGTAGAAGAGCCAGTGAAGGAATTCCTGCTCCAGGATGCAGGTTCAATCCCACGGCCCAGCACAGTGGGTTAAAGGATCTGGTGTTGCCGCAACTGTGGCTCAGATCTGATTCCTGGCCCAGGAACTTTGTATGCTTTTGGGGCAGCCAAAAAAGAAAGAAAAAAGAGGCAGTGAAGAGCAGATGGATGAAGATGACACTGGGGCCAAGTCCACATGGGTGCTATTTTAAGGGGCATCCACATTCCAGGTGTCTAGGACATGTCATCACTACCCCATACAACTGCGTAAAGCTGTCGTTTGTCCCCAGTTTATAGATCAGAGAAGGCTCAAAGCGATCAAGTAACTTACCCTCCTGCTAGATTCCAGCTGAACTGCAATGCCTGTTTTACAGCTAGTATTCAAACCCAGATCTAACTGCTCCAAGGCCCCTGCTCCTTCTAAGAAGCCCTGTTCGCTCTCGTCCATAAACACCAGCAGCCCCTGGACAATGATTTATCTTTACATTTGTCCGCATGACTAGCCTGTGAAAGCTTTAAGGATAAGGGCTGTGAGTTTTATTTTATTTTAAAAATATAGTTTAAGGAGTTCCCGTCGTGGCGCAGTGGTTAACGAATCCGACTAGGAACCATGAGGTTGCGGGTTCGGTCCCTGCCCTTGCTCAGTGGGTTAACGATCCGGCGTTGCCGTGAGCTGTGGTGTAGGTTGCAGACGCGGCTCGGATCCCGCATTGCTGTGGCTCTGGCCTAGGCCGGTGGCTACAGCTCCGATTCAACCCCTAGCCTGGGAACCTCCATGTGCCGTGGGAGTGGCCCAAGAAATAGCAACAACAACAACAATAACAACAACTACAACAACAAAAAAGACAAAAAATATATATATATATAGTTTGCCTATGGCATGCTGAAGTTCCTGGGCCGGGGATCAAACTCGAGCCATAGCAATGACAATGCCAGATCCTTAACCCTTTGAGCCAGCAGAGAACCGCAAGGGTTGTACATTTCAAGTCTTAGGTGCCCAGTAAGTAGCCCAGTATTAGCTGAGTGAATATATGTAGTCTATTCCCTATTCACTGGTGTCCCATCCTATCTTGTCAAAAGGGATTTATTTATTTGTTTATTTCCCATTTTTGGCCTCCCTACAGCATATGGAGTCCAGGGATCAGAACTGAACTGTAGTTGTGAGCCAAGCTGAAGCTGTGGCAATGCTGGATCCTTTACCCACTGTGCCGGCCCAGGGATCAAACCTGCATCCCGCGTTCCCAAGATGCCACCAATCCTGTTGTGCAAAAGTGGGAACGCCTCAGCAGATTTATTTTGAGAGTCTCTTTCAGAAGCTGGTATGGCAGTGTTCCCACCTCCCTAACATCTTTTTTTTTTTTTAATTTAAATTTCCTCCACTCTCAAAAGCCTTTAGATGGTCATCACCTGTACAGCACGAACAGAGGTTTAAAAAAAAAAAGTTAAAAGGACACAGTGTAAAATGTAATGCTTCGAGTAAAGGCTGGTGTGTCTCTGGAGGTTTCCATCCATAGCTTTAGGAAGCGGATCACTGCCTTAGGGGGCGCACGTGTCTTCAAGCGGAGAGAGTAAGAACTGGCCATGGAGAACCAGAACCTCTTTCTTGTTGCCTAGGCAGCCAGTAGCACATAGATGTCGGCATCTGTGGGAGTCAGGGGTGGATGTAGTGACAGAAGGCATCCTGCTCTTGAATCAAATGACACCTACATAGTGGGATGTGGGATCCCAGCTTCTCCATCTTTCTGGGCCCAAACAGCTCAATTCTTTCCAAACAACATACCACAGACCTGCTGGCAGGGAACAGACAGCCTGGGAATCCTCACTGGGTTCTAGAAGTAGACACGCATCACTCCAATGGTGCACATTCAAAGTAGGAAGGAAATGGCTGCCACCCATTTGGGGCTGGGGGGCGGGTGAGGGTGGATGGTGGTGGAGTATTTGAATGCTTCCTTCCACGGGACACAGAGGCCTTATCTAAATCGGACCACAACTGTCATTCCTGCCACAAGCCCAAAAGTCAGGTTGAAGGTACAAGTGACCATCGGTTCTAAATGAGCAGGGGTTTTCCTACAGAAAACCTTGGGACCATGACCCCACCTGTTTCCCCAGAGTAGATTGAATAACTTCAAGTCTTTAGGCAAAGGGACTATATTTTACTTCTGACACTTAAGATGTTGGGATGGAGATGATTTCACAAAAGTGTACCTTTGCTAAGCCCATCATATGCTCCCTGAAGCCCTCACCTCAATGGAGAGCTTGGGGAAGGAGTGGAATTCAGCAGCTGGTGGTTTGTTTTTCCACCTGCTGGGTGGGGTGAAGCCATGCACTTCTGGAAGCTCAGATCCTGGCAGCATTGCACCTCCCAGCCTCATGTGAATTCCTTTACAGGCTCCCTGCCAGCTTGGCCAGAAGGCTCCTGAGTCCAGAGTACTCAGGCCATCTGGCCTACCCACCTTCATCATCTCGTTTTCCCTTTACATCAAAATCCAAGACTCACATGGTCAACTACCCTTTTCTGGCTTAGCTGTATTTAGTCCTTCACCACAATTCTCAGCTCTGTCCTGTAATTCATTGTCTCTCGGTATTGGTGTTCTCTTTTCCCCATTTACTTTTATTTTGTTTTTTTTTGTCTTCCATTACACCTATTATTTTGAGATAATTGTAAATTCACATGCCCTTGTAAGAAACAATATCCTGGGAGTTCCTGTCGTGGCTCAGCGGTAGTGAACCTGACAAGTATCCATGAGGATTCTGGTTTGATCCTTGGCCTTGCCCAGTGGGTTAAGGATCCGGCATTGCCATGAGCTGTGGTGTAAGTCACAGATGCGGCTCGCATCCCATGTGGCTGTGGCTGTGGCGTAGGCCAGCAGCTGCTCTGATTCAACCCCTAGCCTGGGAACATCCATATGCCCTAAAAAGACAAAAAACCCCAAAAAACAAAACAAAAAACCCCAAGAAATTGGGTTTAATGCTTTTTGTCTCCTCTCATAGGCACTAGGGATTTTTAAAAATAGGAGTTGAGGATTCACATTAGCATGAGCCCTTTTTTTTTTTTTGTCTTTTTGCCATTTTCTTGGGCCACTCTCAGGGCATATGGAGATTCCCAGGCTAGGGGTCCAATTGGAACTGTAGCCACGGGCCTACGCCAGAGCCACAGCAACTCAGGATCTGAGCCGCGTCTGCAACCTACATCACAGCTCACGGTAACGCCAGATCATTAACCCGCTGAGCAAGGTCAGGGATCGAACCCACAACCTCATGGTTCCTAGTCGGATTCATTAACCACTGCGCCACGATGGGGACTCTGAGCATGAGCCCATTTTTTAAAGATTCCTAATCAGATGAATCAGGTAGCAGAGAGAGGGGCAAACAAGAGAAGAGACATGGCTTCTCTGGGAGGAAGGGGTTCCTAAGGCCTCTAGCTCCGTAATCTCTAACACAGGGATCAGAGGCAGAGAAAATCAGTTTACAACGCGTAATGATATGTCTTTATTTCATCAAAAGAAATGGTGTCTAGACAAAATTCAGTTAACGCTAGCAATTCAATTGAGTGAATTTTTTTTTTTGCACAATAGTGTATTTACAATGAGTAAATGAAATTTCAATTCATTAGTTCATAGCAATACTTTTTCCCCCAAAAAGGTAAAAATTCTTAGTTACAGAGAATAAGCATCAACAGCCATTTCATTTTTACAAGAAAAACCACAAGAAAAACCACAATCACTTAGAAAATAAAAAGACAAGCCTAAGAACTAGTACAATAAAATGATGCATTGAATTAAGTTACATTAATCGCATAGAATCTGTGTAAAAAGTATGTAGAAAAACACCTGATGTAACCTGTTACAGTCGTTGACCAGTTATGAGAGGTACAGAGGGTTATACAGGTAGATATGTGTGAAAACTGTCCGTATTGTTCGACCTGGGGAGGAATAGGAGAGGGGCTGCAGCCCCTTGCATACACTGAGAAGACCCTGTTTTGAATATGGCCTCTGGAGTTTGTAAGGCATAAATTAGAGGTGCACTTGCATCAGACTGGTTCTGGAACAAATTCTCATGGGCCCCTCTGGGCCTCCCAAGCAAAGGTGGTGCTTGCCTCAAAAGGGCTCACTGTGTCTAACCAGCGCCCGAAGCTCCCGATTGCATGTGGGATTTTCCAGATTGCTTACTAGAAGCGGCAGGTCTTTTGTATCAGCGTGTGAACGGGCCTCCCAGCATTTACACGTTCGAAACGCATTGGTAGGGCTCATGGGGAGGTCCCCCCTCTGCCTCCAAATATGTTTTGGTAGAAGACTTAGCATCAAACTGTAGGAGAAACCCTCTCTGTCCAAGTCCCTTCACTCTTTCCCGTCCCCAGGGGAGCATTTGACACCGCAGGTGAGTCCACCTGAAATGAATGCTCTGGGTGCACTTCTGCGTCTAAAGAGGCCACTGTGTTATCTGAGGTCAATCCACTGGAATGGAAAGTCAGAGCTGTTTGTCCATCGCTTGAGAGTGAAACGCACACACCACGTCACGACAGGAAATCAAAGCTACAAAAGTGGGCTCTGCAACCAAGTGGGTTTTCTTCACAAGAGGGCGGCATCTTTTTCATAGTACAATGAAAATGCACTGATATTCATTTGATATAAATATTATCTCCCAGGATGGAGTGTAGGAAAATACTATACACTTAACTTTTCTTTGCAAGAAATGTTTTTGCACCGTCAGTTGAATAATTTATCCTCCATCTGCCACAATAGGTCTTTTCTATGTACAAAGACTGTTTGCACACACTATTTGTGTACAAATGTATTCTATTCTACAGCATCAGTCTTTTGATGCTTGGGTCAGGAGATGGCTCGGGCAGTATTCAACACACACAGCTTGAACACAGAGTGCCTCCAAGCACACAGGCTGCCTGCACAAATACCAACTCCACACAGGCATTGCACTGTGGACTGGCTCCCCAGAAACTGAACCTATGAAACAATCCTCAATTTGGGGGAAGAAAGACTAACTTGATCCAGTGGATCAGTTTTAGCCTTTATAAAGAAATTAGGTTTCCTAGCCTGTTTATAGAGAATTGAGGAGAGAACTTGATTCTTGCTCCCTTCTCAATCAGCAACTCCTCCAACAACTGTAAAAGCACTAATGGAGCAGTTTGAAGTCATTTATTAAGCAGCTCCTAGTTGAAATGGGCTAGAGTGTAGAGAACTAGGTAGCTAACAATTTGAAAGAGATCTGCCGGCTTTTTCTCATTTTGAGAGGATTATTCAACAACATAGCACATGGATCGGCTTGCAGGGGCAGGACTTGGTGGTTTCTTCAAAGGTGCATCATTTTCACACCTTTGTTCCTTCTTCTTTACTGGCACTGATAAAGCATTAAAAGAAAGTGTAGGCTTAGACCTCTGGACATTAGCACTGGACTCTACAGTGTGCCTACTTGGCTTTTAGCAGTCCCCTCATGCAAGTCTGTCACTGGTCCCTGCCCTCCTTTTCAAGGAGAAATGGCAATTGGCATAATAATCACCAGCCTCTTTTTTTTTTTTTTTTTTAAATTTTACTTCCTTGGGAAAGCGACACAAGGATTAAATCCAAAATCATAGTGCATCTTAAAAGCAGCATACCTTTAGAAAGACAGTTAATAACTTACTTGCACACTATACAAAATAACGTTTCCTACTGCAGCATCACCTCTGACGCCTGAGTCATGGTTAGGGAACCCAGAAAAGAAGGAAAAGGTGGCCTAGTAACTTTGCCAGCTCTTTTTTTGTTTTTTGCAGTGCTTTTGTTCCAGAATCAGTATGTCGCGAAGCGAAGTTCTTTTATTCAAGGCACCCCCAGATAACGCAGAGAGACAGACACATATAGCAAAGCACACACCTGCCCAAGCCTGACCAACCTGAATGAAGCAAGGTTGTCTGGAGACACAAGTAGAAGAAAGGCAGATCCAAGGGGAAGTCTAGTTTCAGGCTGATATTAACTAGCCACAGGGCCACCGCCACTGTCCTCACTCCAATAGCCCACGCCTGCCCCAGCCACTTGGAGACCCTACCCACCTGTCACAGGGAAACCTCCTGAACATTCTGTGGCTGAAGAGTCATTTCTATCTGTAAGGATGGACCCTTAAAGATACAACTAAATGTTGCCACACTGTGCAGATGCCACCCCTTGCTGTTAACTTGCTTTTCTCTTTCATAAAATACACGGGTTGCACTAAGGGGTCCCAGGGAAAGGAGATAGGCTGGTTTTTAAAACTCCACTGGAGGCCACTTGGATTCTGGTTCCCAGCTAGTCCTCCCTTTGAATCAACCTGGAAGCACACAGACATGTCACGCCAACAATTGCACAAAGCCAGTCACTGTTCCTGGTGGATACTGAACCAAACCCCAACAATGTTAAAATCTCTAAGAAATCAAAAGACAGATTCTCCAGTGGGGAGGTAGGAGTGGCAGGAGTTTGGTCGGGGAAGAGGAAGAAAGGAGAGGTAGGGGTTGGCTTGGTGGGTAGAGGACCGAGTCAGGGAGGAGAGAAGCAGAGACCCCTTCCCACTCGGCAGCCGGCTGGCAGGACAACAGAAAGGTGACAGGGACAGAATGTGGTCAAGACTACCAGTTGCACATGAGTTGGTACCAGGGTAAATCATGCCAACGAGCTGGTTTGGACCTACTTATGAGACAGGAGGAGACATTCCTTTTTGAAAAGAAGAGGAGGTCACTTTAAAAAGGCAACAAGAGAGTTAAAAAAACATACTGTTGGCTGACTCCACCAGAACACACACCTGTGATGGATCACGTGATTCACCAATTCTCCCCAAAGGCAAACCTCATGGTGAAGAACAGAACTGTTCTCTGAGGCCAAGAAATTCCAACAGCCACAACAAAAATGGTACTTTCAACACAGAGCTGTAGCAAAACCTCTCAGACAAGCACACGCGTGCACACACACACACACACACACACACACACACACACACACACACACACGAGAAAAAACAAAAACCCAGAGGCAGATTTTAAAAGCGGAACTATTTTCAAAGAAAAGTCTCTTTTTTTTCTTTTTACCCTACCGCATGAACCAACACATTTCTGGCATTCATACATATTTAAACATTTAGCACTAATATTTGTACAGAAAAAAGTTAATACTAAAACATACGTTACTATGATTTCACTTTTCTCCTACATCATATACTAATTTCCCCTTTTACATGCAGCTTTAATATCGTCCAAAACAATGGCACAAATAAAGAAACAAAATCAACCATCTAGTCCCCACTGCCCACCACCCCATTCCCACATCAAACCAGACTCTTACCCACAGCCAGGCTGGAGGGTTCCAGGAGGGAGGGAGCTGATCCTTCCTCTGCAGGCTGCAGGGGCGGGCGTGTGCCTGCCTGTAAACGTGGCCCGGGGCCAACAAGCCCCCTGAGCCAAGGGAGAGTCTCTGTGGGTTGCAAGCCAATCAGTTTTGCAGCAAGGGAAGGAAACTGTTATCAGGTGAGGGTAGGTGTGTGCGTGGTGAGGGTGGGGGCAGGGAGGGTTCCTGGCCTCATCAAGTCCAAAGCCTCAGAATGAAATCTGCCCTCAGACAAGAAACCGGTGAGAAAACCTCAGAATTCAACTTGAAGCATCTGGAGAAGGGAGGGAGAAAGAAATGCTTTTGCCTGCATCAGGGACAGACCTCAGACTAATGCACATCTGTCTAGTGCCTCTAGCGTCTGTCCTGCTCTCTCCTACTCTGGGCCAGATGCATTAACCCCAGGATTGCCACTTAACATGCAGGACCCCCAGGGCTGTGACTCAAACCCCCTCCCATGAGTCCGGGAGGCAGGTCCTGGGCTCTGAAGTTGGGTGGCTGGTCAGCCAAGTCCTTTGAAGGAGAAGTTTCTACTGTCCTGCACTTCCAAGAGCAAGCAGAGGCCTGGGGAAGTGTTGAAATGAAAGGGACTTACTCCCTGGCTGAGAAAACAGTTCTAACTTGATATCTAGGAGCCAATGCCTGCCGAGTTCTGGTGTAAAATCACAATTCCTGCTGTTTTGATGCACTTTCGAGTGAGACGTCCAAACTCTTTCCCCACTTAGGAATCTGAACATCCAGCATCAACTTTGAACTCTCTGCATTTAAACTTTGCTTAGGGCAAGGTGGGGAGGAGGTGAAATATAAAAATATTCAAGCAGATTATTGTCTACATCCTAGGATGAATTCATTATTTGGCAAGATTGTTTTTCCTACATAATTATCACCTGAGTGCTTTTTAATTAGCTAAACTGTTTTACTTTTTAACTAAAAGCAAAGAATATACAGTATACTTGAGTTATACTGAAGTGACAACTTCATTGAAGAAAATAGGTTTGACCCAAAACTCAGTGCAAGTGGCAAAGTTGACCTTGACTGTACAGTATCTGCAAGAAAAAAACCAAACCCACGATACTCAACTGTCACCACCTGACAGTGCCCAAACCAAACCAAATAATAATAATAAAAAAAAGGTCTGAAAGAAAACCTCAAAGAAAGCTTCCAACATTGAGTTCTGTCCATAAATAAGCACAAATGGAAAGTGAATGGTGAAGAGAGAAAAACGACCAGGTTAACAGTTACCAAGCTTGTTCTAGCATCAGAGACAAAAGAAGAGGAATGTTGGAACCTGTTTATAAACGAGAAACAAAGTTTCCAGTTTTAGGATGAGAAAAGTGAGGCATGCAGGACTTTTGCATATGGAGAGAGATATATATTTTATATATATATTATATATAATATGTACAGTCTAGCTATAAAACTTTGATGTGTATAGAAGCTGTCTTCAATGAAAAAAATTGAACATTCAGAAGAAATTCCTGAGATAGGGTTTGTGACATGGGCCACTGAGAAAAAAAATCCGTGGTTGGGTCCTAGAGGTGTTAGAGTCTATCCCTGTTAAGACTGAAATGAACCCACAGACAGTGTTATATCACTGTCGTCTAGCCTTGCCTGAGCAAGGGGTAGCACCATTGTGAAGGTAACTATACATCGCTCCTGCTTGAAGGGAGGAGAGACAACTTAGAAACAGTATTGCTGCTAAGACGGCTGTAGTGTGCACCAAATTCCTTCTCGGTTCTTCCAGAGGACAGACGAACAGCACCACAGGCTGACCAAAGGACACCTGGGTGGGAGAGGGGCGAGAACAGGGAGGCAGGCCGTCACTAGGTGTAATCTTTCCTGGGCTGTTCATCCGTTGTACATTTATCAGTCATTTCCTGGCAGAAGTCCACGGTCACCGTTTGGCTCCTGGGTTCCAGAGGGGGTCCTCTTTCTGAGAAGGTTCCTGGGTCGGTGCCTTCCAGCCTCCGCGCAGTACAGTTCTCTGAGACGTTGCCGGCTGCCCAGGGGGGTCCGGGGGGTGCTGTGCCCTGCTCCAAGCAGCAGGGGGCGCTCTCCCCCACCGCACACTGCGGAGTGGCAAGGTTCTGCTCCACACCCAAGGGCGTGGGGTTAATACTGGAGGCTGCGGGGAGACCCACGGGTCTGAGGACAGGGCAGTACCGATGCAGGGCCTGGATCTGCTCGGGGCTCTGGATATCTCGGCAGACTTCCTGGGAAAGGCAGGAGAAGTTGTCCAACAGCTCCCCCATGCACGCTTTCAGCTGATTCCTCTCGGACAACAGCTTCTCTTTCTCACACACCTGGACAACAGAGGGAAAAGACAAGGTCTGATCCAGTCTGAATTGGAGGACCCAAAACCTTGGTTCTGGGGGGTTTTCCAACTAAGCCTTTTTTTTTTTTTTTTTTTTAATAGCTGCACCTGTGGCATATGGAAGTTCCCAGGGGAACTGAATCCTAGCCGCACCTGTGGCCTACACCGACCGCAGCTGAGGCAATGCTGGATCCTTTAACCCACCGCGCCAGGCGCGGGTGGAACCCATGCCTTCCCAGCGACTCCAGCCACTGCAGTAGGATTCTTAACCCACTGTCCCACAGCAGGAACTCTTCCAACTTCAGTTTTTGCATCCTACATTAGAATGTAACTCATGAATGACTAGGTCAGGATCTAGAAATTTAATATGTGTGTGTGTATATCTACCTATCTATCTATCTATATCCATATATATCCAGGGGCTTGGGCACATATTTCTGCCAAGTCTCCCATCTGAATAGCCCACTCTGTTAGTTCCTGTTGTGGCTCAGTGGTTAACGAACGTGACCAGTATCCATTAGGATGCAGGTTCAATCCCTGGCCTTGCTCAGCAAGTTAAGGATCCAGTGTTGCCATGAGCTGTGGGGTAGGCCACGCTCTGATTCAACCCCTAGCCTGGAGGAAACCTCCATATGGTGCAGGTGCAGCACAAGAAAGACCAAAAAAAAAAAAAAAAAAGTTTTGAATAGCCCACCCAGATGTGCCACTGACTGTGATACTTTCCTTGTGGCAACTTTTTATCTTTCTCTAGGCCTGGCCAAATGACCAGCATGATCACTACCAACCAGAAAACTTCAAAGAATCAAGAATCCAGTTTCCTGGAATTTGAAGTTTGCAGAGGATCAACTAGAAAACTCTCAGTCCCAAACCCAAAACTCCCAAAAATGAATTAGGATGAGATTCCTGAAGGTCAAAAATAACTGATCGGGAGTTCCTGTCATGGCTCAGCAGAAATGAATCTGACTAGTATCCATGAGGATGCAGGTTCGATCCCTGGCCTTGCTTAGTGGATTAAGGATCTGGAGTTGCCCTGAGCTGTGCTGTAGGTCACAGACGTGGCTCAGACTGGCATTGCTGTGGCTGTGGCGTAGGCCAGCAGCTACAGCTCCAGTTCCACCCCTAGCCTGGGAATTCCATATGCCACAGGTTCGGCCCTTAAAAAAAAAAGAAAGAAAGGAAAAAAACCCCCTGACCAATTGCACTGATATGACATTCTGTAAAAAGGCAAAACTCTGGAGAGAGTAAAAAGATCAGTGGTTGCTAGGGGTTGGGGTGAGGGAAGGAGGGATGAGTAGGGGAAGCACAGAAGATTGTCAGGGCAGTGAAAGTACTTTATGACACTGTCATGGTGGGTAGGGTACATGTCATTATACATAGAACATTATTCCACAGAATACACATACATTATTCCACAGAACACAGAACACAAAGAGTGAGAAACTGTGGACTATGAGTGATGGTGATGTGTCAGTACAGACTCATCAGTTCTAAGAAATGCATCACTGGGGGAGGCTGTGAGTGTAGAGAGAGAGAGGTAGGGGGCATGTGAGAACGCTGTATTTGCCCTTCAATTTTGCTGTGAACCTAAAACTTCTCTGAAAAAGAAAAAAAAAAATTGCACCCTCCCCCCCAAAAAAACCCCCTCAACCACTGGCAGTTTCATATGGTTCAGTCTAAATCATCAGGCTCTCTGGCCTTGGTAGCTGATGGACTGAACACAACGGATACTCTTGGGATGGCTGGGGACTGTCCCAAACAGATTCTCTCTAGACACTGGAAGCAGGGACAGAGGTGAGGAGGCTGAGCCATAGTGCATTAATTAGCCCAGGGTTCTGAGATGTTCTCTTTAGAGAAAACCCACAAAAGCTCTCCTGTTACTGAAATGCATGACCCCATCAGAGAGATGAATTTAGCTCCACAGGGAAGACTGTTGAAGGTTATACCGTAACTGTGTGAGGTGAGGTCCGCACAGTGAAATGGACGGCGAACCGGGTCATCTGAAGAGGGGTGAAGTGAGTCCTTACCCTTGGCGAGGGTACGCAGGAGGGGTGAGGAGAGGCTGGGAGAGGAACTAGAAAGGGGAGGGAGAGAAAGTAGCAGACACATAACCAGGGGCTCTCCTCTACGGGAGCTGCACGTGCTGTAGCACGAATGCAATCTGGCAGGCAGTGTGGGCATGTGTGTCTGAGGCAGAGATTTACACGGGGAAAGGGCACCTGCTAAAATATTTATAAATCTATCAAGGAAACATGTTTTAAAAATGAAAAATAAACAGATGTACAAGTGCAACTCGAGAGAAATACATTATGAAAGTTTGCAAAAGCGGAGGGGCATGCGGGAGACAGCGTCCGGGTGGGAGTGAGTAGGCGGGGCCAGGCGGGGAGGGCGGATCGCGGGGCGGGGCCATCCTATCCCGCCCCTGAGTGGGCACAGCCTCCCGGAGCAGGCGGGTTCGGTTTAAAACACATCAAAAGGGCTCCTGGGGAAAAGAAATCTTACAGCTGTGGCTGTGCAACCTGGACCTTCTTTCCCTGGACCTGGAAGTCTGCAAAGTGAGAGGAACACCAGCCCCAGAAGGGAATCCCAATCTTAATTCTGACACTTCATCTTGGCCCAGTCACCCACCCGCTCCAAGACCACAGATCTCTAAAACGTCCTGGGCCACTGTGCAGGGGGAAGAAAATTAAATGCTGCATGTGACAGTGTTTTGGCTTTTGGCAGGAAAGGCAGTATAAATCAAGGCCTCCGTTAAGAGCATGATGCTCGAAGTTACGGGAGTACATGTGATGAGCACGTGACACTCTCATTCAGCAGGGAAACGAAGCTGTTAGAGGGGTTTCCAAAAATGTAGGGGGAGAACTAGGAGATGCCTTCTTGGTTTTTCAACTAAACAATATTAGCAAAGTGCTTTATCTGTCTGCCTGGTGTGTGGCTTAGACTTTCCTATTTGTTCAGTATTACAAATTACACAGAGGAGAATGCTAATTATAAAAAATCAGGCATTTCTCAAATACAGACCATTAGAGTTATTCTCCCACCTGAAAAAGAGCACAGGGCTGGAATTACCACAGACATGTGCTTAGGGCCCTGATGCCTTAAACCCATCAGGCTCAGGGCTTGCCTGGGTCCCTACCTAAGCCCAGGAGGGTTTCGAAGACCTACACTCAACTACAGCAATATCTTGCTTCTTCATGTTGCTTAAATTAAAAATTTTTGTTGCAGTTGTTAAAACAGTGAAGAAAAATTTGAAAGAGAGAAGGAATTTGTAATCCCATGACCTAGTCACAGTTTCCAATAAATTTTAGGGCAACAGACTTTTCCTGAGAGGCTTCAATGGACCTGCACTGGGGACTCACAGATCAACAAGACTGTCCTGATCATGAAGCATCTACAGTCCAGGGCCGGGGCTGAGGAGACAGGCACATGCATAGATAAAGTAAGTTTGCTTTTTTTTTTTTTTTTTTTTTGCTTTTTAGGGCTGAACCCATGGCATATGGAGGTTCCCAGACTAGCGGTCTAATAGGAGCTACAGCTGCCAGCCTATGCCATAGCCACAGCAACACCATATCCGAGCTGCATCTGTGACCTACACCCTAGCTCACGGCAACACTGGACCCTTAACCCACTGAGCAAGGCCAGGGATCGAACCTGCAACCTCATGGTTTCTAGTCAGATTTGTTTCCACTGCACCAGGATGGGAACTCTGATAATGTGAGATTAATGTGATAAGTATGAAGCCAGAGGTCAGATCAGGGCTCAGAGGACAGAGCTCAGCCTCACCAGGAACTCAGGAAAGGGACCCTGGAGAGGTGACGGTAACCTGACTCGTAATTATTATTATTATTATTTGGCTGCACCCGTGGCATGTGGAAGTTCCTGGGCCAGGAACCACAGCGGTGGCAATTCTTAACCACTAGGCCACCAGGGAAATCCAAAACAGTAATCTGACTCTTAAAGAACAAAGGATGTAGTCAGAGAAGAAAGCAGTCGAGGACTGTCCAAGGTAGAGGAGAAACAGCAGAGGCATAAGCGCAGAGGTAGAAACAGCAGGAGATGGTGGCTGAGGGGAAGTGCACTCAGTTTGATTTTATTAGGGGTCAAGTTCGAGAAAGGGAGTGCAAGGTGATCCTGGAGGGCAGACTGACTCAAGGAGAACATCACGCCTCTTGCTAAGGAGCTTGGCCTTTATTTTGTAGGTGATGGCAGCTGCTGAACATGGATGAATTGTCCTTGCAGAATGGGTGTTAATTAGATTAAAATAGAAAAAAAAAGACCATGAGGTCCAGGACTATATTGCTAACAGATAACATTTACTCAGGCTTCTCAAATGTCCTGTCTTGTTCGTCTGTTCTGTCAGGACAGTGGCTTACTATAAGGCAAAGGACTGCCACGTATAGTCTGAGGACCCAAACTTGGATCATGACCACAGTATGTGACCTCCCTCTTCTTCGGCCTGACAACGGTCATGGGACCTGGGATGTGTTGCAAGTATTTGGCTGGCAGAAAGGCTGAGCTGAATGAGGTTGCATTGATTGCCTTCAAGGGTATAGTCAGGAGTGAGAGACCACCTGGATTTACCTCTTGAAGCTTAAGGTTATCAAGGAGAAGGGAATGCAGAGCTCTGAGTGAGGGAAAGGCTTGGGAGATGGGAGATTATTCCCTGAGACAAAATACTCTCCAGCATGGGGAAGGGGTGACAGCCACTTTGAAGCAGAATTGCAGAATTCAGAGCCCTGGGACTGAGAAGGCCTTCAGGAGATCACATAGCTGAGCGAACCCTGGCGGTGGGCTGAAGTCCTACACTCCCCTGTGGTGGGCAGGAGAAAGCAGGGCAGTAACACAAGATCTGGAATCAGGCAATTGGGTTTGCATTCAAGCTCTGTCACATCGTGGGGAATTACCTAACCCCTCTGCACTCAGGTTTCCTCCTCTGTAAATGGAGATAAAGTAGTCCTAAATCATAGGTTTGATGTGAGGATTATAGGGGACCATCTACAGAAAGAGTTTGGAATAATATCTGGTCCACACAGGCACTCAGTAAATGTCAGCTTTTAGCACATGTTGAATGGAAAACAAAACAAAACAAAACAAAAAACCACAACATCTTCTCTATACAAATAGCTGCAAGATAAAATATTGACATGCAATCACACAGACAGAAACACACACACATTACAGATATAAACCTATTATTTTTGTTGAGAAACTTGTTTAAAAATCAATGCATATTTCCCTGAACGGTGGCTTTTCTCTCTCCCTCACTGGCCTTCGCTACTGGGACTCTGCAGCAGCCCCGGTGACTCTAGGTTGCTGACAGTAGAGGGCAGGGGAACTGGACTCACCAGTTTGCGGATTTCACATTCTAAGTTCTGAATACAGTCCAGCTTCCTCTTGCGGCAGCGCTGGGCTGCGATGCGGTTCTTGCTGCGCCTGCGGACGTCGTGAATGAACTCTAACTGCTCTGAGGTTAGCTTGTGCATCTTAATCATCATCTGGAAATCGTTCCTTGGAAGGTCTGTGATTTGATCTACAGGAAACGGAAGTTTGACCTGAAACCAAGAACAGCAGAACACGATTATGGCAGCTGGGGTTTAGTTTTCGTTCCGGCAGGTGGAATGTCAAAAAATGGTAAAACCTCCTTTTTTTTTTTTTTTTTACGATGACCAGGTACTATGAAAAAGTGAAGCCAGCAGGGATTATTCGTTCCTGTTTCAAATATAAATAAACTGTAATACTCAGATAATCAAACAGAATGTGAATACACACATTATAATGTGGATATCATGCCTGAGATCTTTGAAGCAAACAGCCTGGAAAATATTGGCAAATATATACATTGTCACGGCTACAGCACTTTTGTAAAAAGGGCTCTATATAGTTAGTTGAAGCCTACTTCCATTGAACCTCAATTCAATAAAATGATGATTTATACAGAGAGACATCATCTGAGAAATCATCTAAGATATTTGAGGAGAGCACCATACACCTTGGAGATGCAGGGAAGATGAAATAGCCAGTGTGATTTGCAGTTAATACCAGCATAGGGGAGACATAGGGAGATAGTCTGGAGAGGTTACACCAGGGTGGTCTAGAAGTTAGAACTGGGCTTTAGTGCTTCTTGCCAGATGTGAGATGTTAGGCTGGTCACTTTCATTCTCTGAGCCTCAGTTTCCTCATCTGCAAAATGGGGCATGCTTTTTAGCTGCACAGTACTATCCATGAGTGAAGCACTTTGGATATTTGGAAAATACAATGGCCAGCCCTTCTGACATTTTCTTGTATAACGTGATGTTGACCTTCTCTGTCAAGAGGTAGGATGCACATTCCTGCCTCTTGACCAATCCAGTGCAGTGGGGGTAATGGCGTATAACCTCTGAGGCCACATCATAAAAGCTGCACAGTTTCCTCTTAGGCATCTTAGACTGCATTCTCTGGAGAATACCAGCTGCCAAGCCTCAAGGACACTCAAGCAGCCCCATGGAAAGGGCCATGTGGAGAAAAACTGAGGGTTCCAGCCAACATCTGACTTAGCCAGAAGTGCTAGATGGGCCACTCCTGAATTCCTGACCCACAGAAATGGTAAGAGATATTAAATGATTATTGTGGTTTGAAGCCACAAAGTTGTTTTTGTCTGTTTGTTTGTTTTTGCTTTTTAGGGCCACACCTGTGGCATATGGAGGTTCCCAAGCTAGGAGTTGAATCAGAGCTGCAGCTGACAGCCTATGCCACAGCCACAGCAACTCAGGATCCAAGCCGTGTCTGCGACCTACCCACAGCTCAGGGCAACGCCAGATCCTTAAGCCACTGAGCGAGGCCAGGAATCGAACCCGCAACCTCATGGTTCCTAGTCGATTCGTTTCTGCTGCACCATGACGGGAACTCCCTGAAGCCACAAAGTTTTGAGGTTGAACTGTTATATAGCAACGGGTAACTGATGCAGACACTACTGTCATCAGAGTCCTACTTTCAAACTCTTGACAAATCAAAGTAGGTCAGCATCATCCAGAGAGTGGACACCAGTCTCTTCATGGACAGTTCTGTGTCCTCCTTATATTCCTTTAAATGCTTGTTTACAACCCTGTGGTGGTTTGAAATATTTCTTAGGTAAAGAGTTGCTGTTCTCTTGGGCCTCCTCGGCACCCATGAGGTAGAGAACGCAGGCCAGCACTTTCCAGCATTCTGCCACTGCCCTCTCCAAGACCCCTGCTGATGAGGCAGAGATTTCAGGTGTCAGCTCTGATCCTGTTCAGAAGCTTCTGGAAGAGGAAGGTTGCATGTTTCTTAACAGTATTTCCCAACTCAGCCGGCTGAACTCCTGGTCACACTAGCGTCTGCTTTAGATGGACCAGCAGATGGCACTATTAACCTAAGCTTCCTTCAGGCGCCAGCCCAGCGCTGTCCAATGCAAACAACGTGAGCTGAGCGTGTGATTTTACATCTTCTAGTAGCACCGTCAAAAGAAGTGAAAAGAAGCAGGTGAAATGAATTTTAATAACATATTTAATTGACTCCAACGGAACCAAACTATTTTCAACATATAATTAACATAAAAATGATTGCAAGAGTTCACCTTGTGGGGGATCCCAAAATTTCAAATTCCAAGGGGTGTTTTACCCATGGAGGTGCATCATGATTCAGACCAGCCTCGTTTCTAGGGCTCAGCAGCCACGTGTACTGGACATTACAGCTTTAGAAGGCGGAACAAGTGGACTTGAGTGAACTTAAGTAACCAGAAAAACAGACAGAGGCAGATCTGGATTTAACTGATCAGAATAGTTTTGGGTGAAGAAATCAGGCCCTCATTAATATTCAGAAGCTGCAGTGTTATGTCTGGATTGTTCAGGGGAGTGAGAGGAAGATATTTTATTCTGAGCTCAGGCTTTTCCTTCGGTTGCATCAGACATAGGCAGACGTGAGTCTGGATCCTGGCATTTGTGGCTAGTTAATCCCCATGCACAAAGGCAATCCTAGGAACCCGATCTTTTGTCTTTCCGCTGCTGCAATGGCTTAGTCAGGTTACTCCATAGCTCTGAGCCTGCTAGATGTGGCATTTGCTGAAGGCTCCCAGTGGGTGCTCCGATAGAATTCCATAGGGTAAACTCTGTCCCCTGTCACCTGTCAAATCCTGCCTGGCCCAGGAGAGCAAGATCGCAATGGTGCACATGACACCATACTCGGCTCAGCCCTGCTCTGACCGCTAAAGGCAGGCAGTCAGGACAAACAGTTCCTTGTTACAGGCCCAGGAAAGGGCTTTGTCCAGGGGCTGTGTTTGCACAGGGCTTATAATGATATGAAAGAATGTTTGATTTCCCTTTTATACCCTTTGGATAACAAACAGACACTCAGATCCTGGATGGTGCCTAAACAGCACAGAGGTCTGCTGTTGGGGACACGGATGTTTCCACACCAGGCAGAAGCCTTGTTTGCACAGCAGGGGTTACGGCATTTTGGGCCTCGTGGCGTCTTCCCCACAGCTGACAACAAAGCAATTCTGCTTCTGCTCTAAATTGTATTTACTTATGTTCAGCAAGAATATATACCCATAGTTCAGGCCACGGGCAAAGTCCAAAAGCCTTCCATACCAGGAGCTACTGTATTTAAAATCCTCCAGACAGCAAATCTAATACACGACGGAAACAGGACAGAGGCTGACAGGAAAGAGGAAAAATCAACAATGCTGGTTTCAAAGTCCTTGAAGCAAAAGGCCATATAACATGTCAGCAGAGCTGTTGCAACTCAAGCTGCTTTGCAAAGAGGTCAAAGGAAACTTGTTAGCTATAGACATTCTTCCTTATGAAAAAAAACCCCAAAGCCCAAGGACCCTTGTTTCTTTCTAGAAGGTGCTTCTACCCCTCTAGCAAGGGAGGACTTATCCCACGTACCAAAGGGAAGCCCCTGACATGTTCTTGGAAAGGCAGTGGTAACTTCACCACAGCTATGTGCTGATTTCAGGGTAGCAGGTTCCAAGTGGATGGGCGTTTTCCCCTGGAATAAACAAGAGCCACAGGCCCTCTATGGAGCTGGGACAACTTTGCTTTCCCCGGTTGGCAGGCACCTCTACATTCCCCAAAGGGGTTTACAAGTCAGCTCATGGGACTTGGCCTTGGACATTGAGAAGGCTGAGGCCTTCTTGTCTTTCTTCTGGCAAATTCTTACCCCTAGCTGGGCCCAGTAGGGCTTCACCTCCTATTTACTGTCCCACCAACACAGGGTTTTATGTCTCAGCGGTGGTTTGGTTTTCCTTACCCGGACCCTCACAAACAGTGAGGTGGCAAGACGGAGAGCCCTGCTGACCACCACCACCAGCTCTGAACAGCAGGGGCACCAACGTCTTTAGACCTGGGGCAGCCACACAGGTGCTGTCTTGCTTGGGTTCACCATGGAGACTCACCAAACTAGCAGTCATCGCTAGTTTAACCTGTTACTGCTGGAATTCCTGCCATGGTGCTGTGGGTTAAGGATCTGACTGCAGTGGCTCGGGTTGCTGGGGAGGCGTGGGTTCAATCTTGAGCCTTTTATAGTGGGTTAAAGAATCTGGTGGTGCCACAGCTGTGGCTCGGATTCAAGCCCTGGCCTGGGACTATGCCTCAAGGGGGGCCATAAAATTAAAAAAAAAATCTGCTACTGTGGCTATCATCCCGCCCCAGCAGGAGACTCATTCTTCTCCCTCTGGAGCACAACTGGAGGAGCAGGGCAGAAGATGTTTTCACCTGGTACCTGCACTGCCTGGCTCTGTAGTTAGGGGGTTAGGGGAGGAGAAGGAGGGGGTTAGACCTCCTGGGGGTTCCAGTGAAATGAGTGGTCCCTGCTCCAGCTCTGGAGCCATCAGTGAAATGAACGGTGCCTGCAGTGCCCAGGGACCTCTGGCCCCAGGGGCTGACAAAAGGTGGGAGGATGCTCTGACATCTGGACTGTGAATGAAACCTAAGTATTCCTCCCTAGGGGCCTGACCGAGGGATGCTTTCGGCTGGACCCCAAGTGCTGGTGCTCCTTCCTCACCACACAGAATTCAGCTGCTCTCTTCCTCTCTCCCGCAACAACTTCCCTGGTTCTGCCACCCAAACCACATCCTCTCTCTCCCAGGTGAACAAAAAATATTACTTAAAAATTACATGGGAAATACAAAACTTCTAGCAGACAATTCAAATATGAGACAAAAGAGGAGAAAAAAAAATTCCCACTCCTAAACAACAACTCTCTCCCTCTGGTGGACTATCCTATCATCTTTGCTTCCTGTGCATACTTTCTATAGGGTTGTAATCAGCCAGTATGATCAATGGCTGCCTCACCTCACCAGGCCTCTCACCACACATCTCACTTGCCTGGTGTCTCTGGTGTGCTGGACAGGGGCTACTGGAAAAGTAGGACGGAGATGCAAATGTTGCAGAAAAAGGCAAAAAGAAGCATCTCTTATCCTCTAGAAATCCCAATGGGAGCAGGAGCTGAGTGGTCAATCTCCTTGCCTGTCTCCCTTCCTGGTTTTGTTACTTGATGTTGAGTAGAAGCAGCAAGAGCCAGATCCTCCTAGCAGTACCCCAGGATCCGACAGCGCAGACACTCTCCCAAGCCCCGAGATCTCTGTGGGTTGTCTGGGGATGAAGCAAGACACCACCTGAGCTGACGAGGCCGGTGCTTTTGGAATGGGGACAGCCAACTCTGGGACAGGCAGATGCCAATGATGAACTCTCCCCTGCCAGAGCAAAACCCGCTTCCTGCCCCGCTACTCTTCTAACCTCTGTTCTCATGGTCCAGTTTCTGAAACAAACACATGACACATGGAGCTGAATTGTGACACTGCAATAAGTTAGGAAGTCTTTTTTCTCTGTCCTGAAGTTCTTGGAGGATCTAGGAGTCAGAGGGAGATAATACCTGTCCTACTTAGCTTATATGGTTGCTGTGAAGGATAAAATTGGACAATAGATGGGGAAAGTGCTTTGAAAAGCTTGAACTTTCAAAGGATGAAGTGTCATTAGTATTATTATTATAAGTAGTAATTACACTATTTTTGTTTATCAACCCTGTCTGTCTTTGTCACATAGTTTCTTCTGTCCGTCACACAGCATGCTTTGGAGTTACAGATGCTAAGAATCTTTTCAGACAACATGAAAATATTGTTTTAATTAGAAATATGGCTGACTTCTATGCCACCCAGCATGGTTTTCTTTCTATTAAGCAGACCAATTATAGTTACTTTTAAAAAGATGCCTGATTCAACAAACCATAAAAATGATGGTAAAAATTTTACATCCAACATATGTCTGAAAGTCAGCATTTGGGTAGAAGAGTTAAGAGTCAGACATGGCTTTTCTATAACGTCTTGGGATTTGCTCTGGGCCTTATTTCTCTCTGCCGTCATGCATACACAAACACCCACGTACACACCACCCTCATCCACTTTAATCCCTCTTGACAGGAAACATGTTAATAAAGCAAGTCCAACCAATCAATCCTTTTTTTTTTTTTTCTTTTTTCTTTTTAGGGACGCACCTACGGCATATGGAGGTTCCAAGGCTAGGGGCTGAATCGGAGCTACAGCTGCTAGCCTACACCACAGCCACAGCAACAAAGGATCCCAGGCCACGTCTCCAACCTACACCACAGCTCACGGCACTGCAGGATCCTTAACCCACTGAGCAAGGCCAGGGATCAAACCTGTAACCTCATGGTTTCTAGTTGGATCCGTTTCTGCTATGCCACAACAGGAACTCCCAAGCAACAGATACTTTTAACTATGCAAATAAACGGTCTTTCTAGGGCTTCTTTACCAAAACCTATAGTTAATTAGAAATGCTTGTGGTACAAAATTTTCTAAATTGTCTTACTACTTGGCAAATGCCTATTATTTTCAAATTTTAAAAACGAACCTGTAAACCACAATGAGACAGCACTTTACACCCAACAGAATAGTGATAAGATGGACAATGACAAACGTTCACGAGGATGTAGAGAAATTGGATTCCCTCATACATTGCTGGTGGGGATGTAAAATGGTTTAGTTACCTTGGAAAATAGTCTAGTTGTTCCTCAAAAGGCTAAACACAGAGTTATCATATGATTCAGCAATTCTACTCCTTGGTCTATAACGAAGAGAAATGAAAACACATGTCTGCAAAAAACTTGTACATGAATGCTTATAGAGCATAATCAATAAGAGCCCCAAAGTGGAAATAAGTCAAATGTCCCTCAGCTAATGAATGGATCAACAAAACTGGTTTATCTATGCAGTGGAATATTATTCAGCAATAAAAAGAGGGAAGAACTGATACATGACAATGCACCTGGTGGGTACTTCAACAGCAAGGAGGAGCCTTGAAAACATTAAGGTGAAATGTTAATGAAAGTGAAAGAAGCCAGACACAAAAAGCCATATAGTCTGAGTCCACTGAAATGAAATGTCTAGAATAGGCAAATCTATAGAGATGGAAGGCAGATTAGTGATTTTCTGGGTTAAGGAAAGAGGGCAATGAGAAGTAACTGCTAATGGAAATGTTGTTTCTTTCTGGGGTGATGAGAATGTTCTGGAAATTAGACATTGGTGATGGTCCTACAACTTTGTGAATTATTAAAAACTACTGAGGGAGTTCCCGTCGTAGCACAGCAGAGATGAATCCACTAGGAACCACGAGGTTGCGGGTTCGATCCCTGGCCTTGCTCAATGGGTTAAGGATCAGCGTTGCTGTGGCTATGGTGTAGGACAGCAGCTATAGCTCTGATTTGACCCCTCGCCTGGGAACCTCCACATGCCTCTGATGCGGCCCTAAAAAAAGACCAAAGACCAAAGAACAAAAAAAAAAAAAAGAAAAAAGAAAAAAGAAAAAAGAAAAAGAAACAAACCCACTGAATTGTTCATTTTAGGGCGACTTTTATGGTATGTGAATTATACCTCAATTAAAAAAAAAGAACCTGTGTGAGATACACATATACATAATTTAAACATTACAGAAATACATAGAAATAAAACTTTGCCTGTATTCCCTCTCCAACTTTGCCTCCCATTTTTATCATATTCTCTATACTGCTTTTATTATTTATAATCAGTTTCTTCATAAAGTAAACTAGAATCTTGTTATGCATACTGCTTTTTAAAATTATTTTAAATTTTATTGTATTTTTTTTTTCGTCTTTTTAGGGCCACACCTGTGGCATGTGGAAGCTCCCAGGCTAGGGTGTTGAATTGGAGCTGTAGCTGCGGGCCTACACCACAGCCACAGCAACACCAGATCCAAGCGGCGTCTTCGACCTACACCACAGCTCACAGCAATGCCAGATCCTTAACTCACTGAGCAAGGCCAGGGATCGAACCTGCGTCCTCATGGATACTAGTCAGATTCATTTCCACTGACCCATGACAGGAACTCTTGCATACTGTTTATGTTACTTTTTTCATTGAATTATGACCTGTCCATTTTTTCATCATCATAAATAAGAAAAAAAACTCCAAGTTGACTTTTTAAGTAACACAGCAAACCCAGAAGTCATAGAGAAAAAGACTGATAACTTGATTACATAAAACTTAAATGTTCGTATATGGAAAAGTTTACTATAAATTAAAAAAAATACACAGGGAACTCCACCCAATATTCTGTGATGGTCTATGTGGGAAAATAATCTGAAAAAGAATGGATGTATGTACATGTATAACTGGATCAGCAGAAATTATCACAACATTGTACATCAACTACTCTTCCCCCCGCCCCCCATCTTTTTAGGGCTGCACCTTCAGCATGTGGGAGCTCCTGGTGTAGGGGTCAAATTGGAGCTGCAGCTGCTGGCCTACACCAGAGCCACAACAGTAGATCCAAGCCACATCTGTGACGTACACTACAGCTCACAGCAACAGTGGATCCTTAACCCACTGAGTGAGGCCAGGGGTCGAACCTGCAACCTCATGGATACTAGTTGGGTTTGTAACCTGCTGAGCCATGACGAGAACTTCCAGTACCTCAACTATTCTTCAATAAAAGTTTAAACAACAACAAAAAATAGACTAAGAGGAGGTATAGGCAACATTTATAAGAAAGGGTTAATATTCCTGTATTGAGAATTAAAGATCCCATCTATAAACTGATTTAAAAAAGGACTCATGGCAAGTCAAGGAAAGGAAATACAAATGGCAAATACACAGAAGAAAGACAGCAACTTCGGGAGTCATCGTGTTTTGCCCATCAGATTGGAAAAAGCCAAAGGACTGGTAACCACTAGTACTGGTGAAAACGGGGGAAAAAGACACTCATAAGCTGCTGAAGGAGATGTGCTTTGCTACAATCTTTTGGGACCGCAGGTAGGATTTAACCCATGGGATTCTTAATTCACAAAATAAAAGCACTCCACTAAATATGTTCCCAAGCATGTTTATTGCAGCAGTGTTTATAAGAGGGAAAAATTGGAAACTGGAATGTCTGCTGACGGATGATAGCTAAATAAATTGTGATTTACGGGAACTGCAGATATTAAAGATGTGCAAAGTGTGTCAACCCTACATGATGGACCTGGAGGCAGGTACACAGTAGATAGCTATGTGCAAAAAGCAAGTTGCTGAGTAATTACACAGTAAGAAGTAAGTGCTACTAGAATACACCCAGCCCCCTAGAAATGTGACTACGTATTTATATTTTGTTGTAGGCCAGGAGAAAGCCTGCAAAATTTGGTATGCCAGGGGCTGGGGTATGCTGAGTTTGATTATTTTAAAAAAAGGAACTTAAGAAAGCTGATTGTTGATAAGGGACAAAATTGCGCTTATTCTAACTTTCTTCAAAGCAGGAAGAGTTAGGATGAGAAGTCAACGCGGATGAGATGGGAGAGTTAAGAGCGTAACTAGAACACCTGACAGAACATAACATGCCAGGTGAACACTTTGCTTTTGATCGAACATTTTGGCTCTTTACAGAGGCAGAGGCAGAGAGGTTGGGAGGAAGCCCAGTCTGGTCATTCTGAAGTGCCAGCCTGGTTGCCGGCTGGAGATGGGAACTCTTTTCTTGACTTCTGGTTCTGTGTCTCTTTGGGGTTCACCTGGAAGAGAAGGCCCCTGAACTCTACACAAGAACAGATGGGGGCAGAGTCAGTCTGAGGGATGTTGGCTTCTGGATCGGTTATGATTCACTTGGTGAAGGGTTTGCCTCAGTGTTATAACCGGAGACCACATATCCACTGGGGTCAAAGAGACTCCCCAGAGCAAATTATTAACTCAAAGAGGAGCAGTCATCCTAAAGCCCAGAGATAGTTCTTGGAAAACCTAATCTCTTCTACTTTAGGAAAACTAAAAGGTCAAATTGAGGAAAACCTTAGCTTTACTGTAACGATCCTACCCCAAATGCACTATTGAGAGAGGCTAAAGGTGATTCCTCAAATGGCAGAGAAATTTGGAAGATGTATCTTCTTTTGAAACTGTTTAGAAGTGCAAAGAACAGATCTATTTTTTTTTAAGTGAAGATGAGAATTTTTTTTTTGTTTTTTAGGGATGAACCTGTGGCATATGGAGGTTCTCAGACTAGGAGTCTAATTGGAGCTGTAGCTGCCGGCCTACGCCAGAGCCACAGCAACTGGGGATCCAAACCGTGTTTGCAACCTACACCACAGCTCACCGCAATGTGGGATCCTTAACCCACTGAGTGAGGCCAGGGATCAAACCCGCATCCTTATGGATACTAGTCAGGTTTGTTATTGCTGAGCCACAATGGGAACTCCCAAGATAAGAATACTTTTAAAAACAGTGGTATTTTTTGAGGAGAAACTAGTCCTGTTCACAACTGTTTTGTAGGTTGACTGATTCCTCCTTTGCATAGATTCATTTAAAACGGAAAAGTGCGAAGGTTGCCAAGGGATAGGGCCTGAACACAGGGAAGACACATGTGCTCCTGTTGGTGGCAGGCAGCTCCGAGAAGTGACTTTACGTTCTCTTTGGGGATGTTAAAGAGACAAAAGGAGATTTATCTGAAACTGACAGGTCTTTGGACATACGCAAATGTCATAAACACATACCTCCTTCAGTTAACAGCGGGAACAAAAAAGACAAAGTCTCAGAGGCATTTGCCCTTTTCTTGAGAAATGGCTCCTTGGCAAGGTACTTCTTCAGGCCAATGGACCCAGTGACTAGGCCTCTGCATCGACAATGCTTATGAATAATTTCAGGGAAAAAAGAAACCTCCTAAATGCTGTGATCAGAGAGAGCACAACCAGTCACCGTTCTCTCAAAACGGCAACCCTTTCCCAGGTGAGGGACACAGATGTGACGCTGGGTGGGGCACCGAGCCCAACCCCCCATCCCAAACCTGAGGGGATAGAGTGTGTTCAGAGAGCAAGAGTTTCCCATTCAAAGTTCCTTTTTAATGTCTTTTAGCTAAATTAAATCCTTTTAGGATGTTTCTTTTTTCCATCTTTCCCAGGCAGGAACAGAAGAGCGGGGAGCAGGCGAGCTAGAAAACGAGCAGGTGATGAGGAGGGCATTTCTGCAGTTGGCACAGGGAGCTTTGGAATCTGTTTGGAATCTATTTGGAATCTAGCTGCAAACTCTCTGCAAAACATGCCCGACCTAAAACCTTCATGTGTTCTCGCCAACCTCGCAGAAGCTGAATCAACCGCATGTGGCTCTGTGAAAAGCCACCTCACCCCGTGTGGCATTTCTGCTGCCTGGTTGGGTTAATGTCCCTGCTTTACTAGAGGCTAAT
This sequence comes from Phacochoerus africanus, assembly GCF_016906955.1. Classification (NCBI taxonomy): domain Eukaryota; kingdom Metazoa; phylum Chordata; class Mammalia; order Artiodactyla; family Suidae; genus Phacochoerus; species Phacochoerus africanus. The sequence continues at coordinate 57,848,242 of NC_062545.1, forward strand.
ATTCAGGGAGTGCAGACGTGGGTGGAAGGCGCGGGCCTAACAGGGGCCAAGCTTCATTTGCTCCTGGGTTTTTCAGAGAATCAGCTCTCAGGAGGGACTTCTCACTGGGCTCGCTCTGTCCTGCTCCTGATGCCGCTCTGAGACACAGGTGGCAGTCTCGGGTTGGTTCTCTGTCAATCAGCCAGATCACCACACAGACACCTTTAGATCTTTCCAGGGGCCTCTTGTGTTACAGGGGAAGGGGAAACATACGGAGCATCTATTCTTTTCTCTCCTTGGCCTCGGGAGTCTTGCTCATGGTGAGGCTGGCATTGCTCCTGCTTCCTCTCCCAGCACTGGAAAGATGAGGAAGGAGCCTTTGGGAATTTTTATCAAGAAAGCACTTTGCTTTCAGGGTAGACAGAAACCGCTACTCAACCCCACTCTCACCATTTGTGGGAGCTTGGGAAATGACACATTATACAGTTATGTGTGACAGACGAGGGTGCTTCTTCAGTGACACTGGGACTAGGGAGGATGGTGAGCTGTCCATCACCTGCATCGCAATGGACAAGGGATGGCTCCAGGGTCCCTGTTGACAAGGAAACCTAAAGGTGCCGGGAAAGCACCTGTTTAGTGCAGATCTTTCTAGTTTCAATCAGTCAGTTTTGAAAGGGATTCTATATTTTCCTTCACTGAGGAGGTGAGGGGCAAGGATGAGGGTAATGAGTATTGCAGCCTCTCAAAGCAGACAGAGGAGAAGGAGAGAGGGAGGAAGGAGGGGTGATCTGAGGTGCTGGCACACATTTCCGGCATTACACTTACTTTTAGTACTCAGCATTTTGCCTCTGCTCAAATTTCAAGTACTTTCTAGGACAAAAGTGGTTAATTTGGAATGACCTTGAAGCATCCTGCCTCTGTGGATGGGGGAGGCAGTCCCTTGACTGTAACCTTTAATCTTGACAAACAAGAACAATCTGGCAGTGGTGGGGGCAGGGAGAGTCCAGATAAAGGACTGAGGGTAAAGCACATGCTTGAATTTATGTGGGTTCCCTACCTCCTGGCCCCTGTCCTGCACAGGACACGACTCACTGTCTGCTTCCGAGAACGATCCGGATTCGTCGCTGGAGTTGGTGCCGTAAGACTGCTCACATTTAATCTGGGGTCGGACTTGGTTGTACATTCCATCTCCCATCAGGCCTGGTTCCTGATGTTCTGTGGCAAGGAATCTGGCTCCCTGGGAACAGGGTGAGGAGGAGAACTCACAGAGAGGGAGGCTGCAGGGCGAGCCCCCGCTGCCGTCCTCCGCGTAGGAATACGAGGAGCATGAGCTGGAAGTCCTGGTCCTGGTCTCCAGCGGGGGCGAGCGAGGGCAGACTTTGATTGGCACCGGGCAGCTAGTGTTGGGCCGCATCCTTCCTGGCAAGTGGTCAGCCATCAGCCCACCGTGAGAGTAGGTCTGAGAGGTGGGGAGGGACTGGCCGGCCCCTACCCACAGACCCTTTGGCACCGGCTCAGAGAGGTCTTTGTCCAAAGCGCTCACCCCAGAATACGAGTGCACCGCAGTGCTCACTTGGTCACAGGCGCTGGAAGAGAAGATCACACTTCTCCGGTCCAGCTCTCCTTCCTGTTTACAGAGAGCCTCCAACCCAGGCCCCTTGAGGGGCGACCCCATTGCGAAGCTGGACGCGTCCTTCTGGCCCATGTGGGGCTGTCCGTAATTGCCCGTGAAAGGGGCGTAGTCAGTTTTAAGGTCACCCTGAGTGATCCCCTTGTCAAAAGGGCACGCTGAACTCCTGGCAAAGTGCTGCTGAGAGGTACCCGGCGGGCCGGACAACTCCACACTTTTTGCTATGAACAGAGACCTTAAGCAGGAAGGGGAGGACGCGCCCCTGGACCTTTCCAGGCAGGCGGCCCCGGCAGCGGGGGCGGGGGTGGGCGCGGGAGCAGGGGCGGGGCTGGGCTGTTTCCGGTCCATTTCCACGTCCCCCGCCCTGTCTTTGATGTCAGGCTCATCTCCGGACAGGCAGAGCGTGATGCTCTCCTCTTCGTTCTCCTCGCTGGGCGGCTCGCTTTTAATCTGCCCCATGGCAAGCCCCGGCTTGAGGCTGTTGCCGGAGTTATCTTCACCGAATGTGCTTGCAAAACCTGAGGTACTGTGTGATGATGCGTTATAGACATTCTTGGTACATGCAAGCTGGTATTTCTTGTATCTGGGGTACTGCGTTAACGAGTCCTTTGCCGAGCTCTCCTTGGTGTCCGCGGGCACGTCAGACTCGGGCAGCAAAACTTCTTCCTTTTCTGCTACTGGGATGGCAGTGGCCTCAAAGCTGATGGGGTCTGGAAGCATCTGGTCCCGGGGGCAAGCCATCTTGGCCGTCTCGGAATCCATCGTCTCCTCCTCTTCCTCCTCCTCCTCTCCGGCGCTGTTCTCCCGGTCCTCGTGCGCGCGCTGGCACGCGGTGTCCTTCCGGCACACAAATAGCCCATCCTCGCTGTTCAGGAGCTGTGTCTGCAGGAAGCTGAAGCAGGAGTCCTCCAGGTTGTGCATGCGCAGGAGCTCGGCGCAGCGGAGGACCTCACGGATGTTTTCTCTGCTGAGTAACAGCTTGGCGGTGTAGGCAAACTGCAACAGCGGCCCAAAGCCCCTGGCCGTGACCTGCAAAACAAACAGGGAAATTGCCCACCGTTACCATCAGCACTGCTATTGTCCCGAATCCCTCAACTGAAGCGAGATAACCAGACAGTGCTAGTGTCCCAGGATAAAGACTGCAAAGGAGCAGTTAATCTCGTACTGGGTCAGCAATGATTCTGCTTCCAATAATTAGGGCCTGTCTCGTGCGTGCCACTGCTGTACTTCATCAGGACACACAGAATTGAAAATCACCAGGGTCAAGTGGCTAAACAAGAGGACAACGGGTTCAGTGTTTACACTAATGAAATATCCTGGCAAAAATGTGTGGTAACAATGGGAAGCCTATTAATTTCTCTCCCCATCCGTCCTGTTGAGAGCCATTGTACATCAAGAGTGCTGTGATACTTCTTACAGCTTGCTCGAGGCAAAGAAAGCATGGCAGTGTTCTTGTCAGCTGCAAAACTGGTGATAGGGCTTCTTTAAACCCCGAAAGTCCGTGGGATTTCGAAAATAGTTTTTTTTTTCTTCACCAAGTTAAAAAGAGACATTAAAAGCAGCTCCTGTTTTTTGCTCACTGAATCCTGGTTTCTAGTTGGGATTTTCCAGTCATCATGTCATAGCCCATCTTACAATGATACCAGAAATGACAACAATCCAAAACAGTGTTCTCAACAAGAAATTAACTCCTGGCCCATAAAAGGCAGGGGTGGGGGTGGGGGGCATTAGAGAGCTAAACAGACCGGCTGTTATTTAAATGGCTGAAGCTGCTGAATGACACAGGACCTGGGCAATGCCGTCCCTAATTATAAGCAGCAGCTTTGCCACCCAGCTGTCTTCTTCCCTGGTAAATCTTCAGAGGCTGGGCCTACTGTCATGTGCTGCTCATCCATTACATTTCACACAGATGGGAAACGTGCTATTTATGCACAGCTTGTGTACGCGCGCATGCGTGTACACGTACACATCCAGGGCAACCCAGACAATTAGAAAGATGCTGCCTAAGGCCAACTGCTTTTTTTTTTTTTCCCCCAGATGTAAAGATTAAATTTGCTGGTGTTGAGAGCAGGCTTCCTTAACCTATACACAAACTCACGCGTCCTCTAGGTTCTAGAAGCACCAATGATCCCATAAGGAAGGGAAGGGAGGCAGGTCCGAGAATTATGTACAAAGCCAAATGAAAGCAGTGGTTATGCGGCCCTTGCTGGAAGCTATAGTAGCAGTGATTTTAAAAAATATCTGCTAGGGGAATAAGTGCAGAGATGAACTGGCTTTGTAGCTGACTGCCCATTCAGCACAGCACACAGAGCCCAAACTCTTGTGAGGACTTATATCTGCTGTTCAAGATTCAACTCAGCATCAACTCCTCTGGGACCCTCTGCAAACCTCTTAAAGAGACATCCTCTCAGCCCTGATAGCTGGAGTAAGGAAATACCCTGCCTTCTCCAGGGCACCACTCACTTTATATCATTGCATTCTAAGGGAATGCATAGTATGAGAAATTTATTAGATCCATAGCTGGACTGAATTTTTTTTTTTGTCTTTTTGCTATTTCTTTGGGCTGCTCCCGTGGCATATGGAGGTTCCCAGGCTAGGGGTCGAATTGGAGCTGTAGCCCCTGGCCTACCCCAGAGCCACAGCAATGCAGGATCTGAGCTGTGTCTGCAACCTACACCACAGCTCACAGCAACGCCAGACCCTTAACCCACTGAGCAAGGGCAGGGACTGAACCCGCAACCTCATGGTTCCTACTCAGATTTGTTAACCACTGAGCCATGATGGGAACTCCTTTTTTTTGCTTTTTAGGGCCACACCCATGGCATATGGAGGTTCCCAGGCTAGGGACTGAATCGGAGCTGTAGCTGCTATCCTATACCACAGCTCACAGCAACGCCAGATCCTTAACCCACTGAGCAAGGTCAGGGATCGAACCCACAACCGCAAGGTTCCTAGTCAGATTCATTTTCGCTGTACCACAACGGAAACTTTCTGGACTGAATTTTAATTGTTAATATTTCTGTACTTTAAATTAAAAAAAAATCCATCAGATGATGAGTTCAGAGATGTTTGGTTTAAAAAAAAAAACAGGGAGTTCCCGTCATGGCTCAGTGGTTAACGAATCCGACTAGGAACCATGAGGTTGTGGGTTCGACCCCTGGCCTTGCTCAGTGGGTAAGGGATCCGGTGTTTCCGTGAGCTGTGGTATAGGTCGCAGACGCGGTTTGGATCCCACGTTGCTGTGGCTCTGGCGTAGGCCGGTGGCTACAGCTCCGATTGGACCCCTAGCCTGGGAACCTCCATATGCTGCAGGAGCGGCCCAAGAAATGGCAAAAAAGACAAAAATAAAATAAAATAAACCAAACACACACACACACAACAGGAGTTCTCTTGTGGTGCAGTAGGTTAAGGATCCAGCATTGTCACTGCAGTGGCTTGGGTAGCTGCTGTGACGTGGGTTCTACCCCTGGCCTGGGAACTTCCACAATCCACACAACAAAACCCTATGACTTCAAGACCCCCATTACAGTTCTACAAAGTCAATCACTGCCATTTCCCTTTAATTGTATTTAATTGTGTCTGTGTCTACTATTTTTCTGTCTGACAGCAAAGCTTCTTGACATCATGGATTGTTTCATTTCTCTTTGTAACCCTGCACCTAACTAGGTTATCTAAACACCTGATAAAACCTGTCTATTATTGAACATGTCAGAGGTCTAACTGTGCTCCTAACATATAAACAGTGTCCAGAAGGGGACAACACAGTCTGTCTGGTGAGCGCTGCCTCAAATTGCTTTTGGAGCAAGGCACTGTGTAAACCAGCAAACGACACCACTTAGCGCGTCAACGGCAGGCAGGAGTGCTTCTTGGTTGTGTCCCCTGGTACCAGTATTGAAAGGAAGCTCATCTGACCTACGCTTTTGTTGTACTAAGCTGACGTGACCATAGATTCAGCAAAAGTCTGTTTTAAGTACTTCTCTCCCAGGAACCATTTAAAGGGAGTGTAAGAACTACCATTTGATCCAGCAATCCCATTCCTGGGCATCTATCCAGAGAAAACCACGGCTCGCAAAGACACATGTACTCCAATGTTCATTGCAGCACTATTTACAATAGCCAAGACATGGAAACAACCCAAATGTCCATTGACAGAGGAGTGGATCCAGAAGATGTGGTACATATACACAATGGAATATTACTCAGCCATCAAAAAGAACGAAATACCAGCATTTTTAGCAATATGGATGGACCTAGAAACTATCATGCTAAGTAAAGTCAACCATACAATGAGACACCAACATCAAATGCTTTCACTCACATGTGGAATCTGAAAAAAGGACAGACGGAACTTCTTTCCATAACAGATGCTGACTCACAGACATTGAAAAACTTATGGTCTCTGGAGGAGACAGTTTGGGGGGTGGGGGGCTGTGCTTGGGCTGTGGGATGGAAATCCTATGAAATCAGATTGTTATGATCATTATACAACTACAGATGTGATAAATTCATTTGAGTAATAAAAAAAAAGAAAAAAAAAAGGGAGTGTAAGGTAAGGACATATGTACTGATAACCAAAGAAGGTTGATAAGAATGTCACACCACTCATTTCTTCATTGTAACATGGTTCCATCACAAAGAATAAAATGGCAGAATCAAGGCAGAGTTGACCCTCCCACCAGGGAGCATCTTCTGCTCTGCTCCTAGGCAAACTGCGAGTTGCAGAGTGGATAATACACAGCTTGAGTTTTGGCAGATGGGCTCCTTATAGGAGAAATCGGGGAAACCCATCTCAATGCTCTTTATGCTTTTTTTGGGTTTCATCATTTTATTTATTTTTTAAAGGGTCACACCTGCAGCATATGGAAGTTCCCTGGTTAGGAACTTCCTGGCTGGCCTATACCACAGCCACAGCAACGCTAGATCTAGCCACGTCTGCAACTACAACACAGTTCACGACAATGCCAGATCCTTAACCCACTGAGTGGGGCCAGGGATTGAACCCACATCCTCATGGATACCAGTTGCGCTCCTTATTGCTGAGCCACGACGGGAACTCCTACTTACGTTTTTTTGTTTTGTTTTCTTTTTTTGCTTTTTTTATACAGCCCTCCTCATACTCTCCTTACCACTTTTTTTTTTAACCTTCTTTCCGTGAAACCGTTTCCCCATTTCTATTTATTTATTTATTTATTTATTTATTTATTTTTAATAGTTATTTCCCTAATACAATTTTTTTTTCTACTACTTCTTTTTCATTTTGATGCTGTTGGTCTCAGGAGGCCTCATCACTGTCCCCTACCCTATCTGCCTTTAAAGAAAATTCCTGAAGAAGCCAAGGGACACCTCCAGAGATCCCTAAATCAGTCCTGGGTGTCACCACTTGCCTCATGGCTGCAAGGTGCTGCAGAAAGCTTCTCTGCTCAGTGCCAAGCTGATGCTTAATTGTATGAGTGGACCTGAGGTTGCCAATGAGCCCAGTCTCCACATCCCAGATCAGATCACCAATTCTTTTGCCCTCAGGAGACATGATGAGCTTGAAATGATTGTCATGTGGTCATGAATGAGCCATGAATAAAAAGAGGGTTGTAAACTGTCATTCAAGCCCAGGTCAGAGGAAATGGTGTGCTCGCCATGAAGGTTCAAGAGTCCATAAATAGCTCTTCCCTCCCAGAGTTTAAGCCATGCTTTGTCATAGTCAATTCTACTAAATTTTGCTCAGCTTCTGTGTGCAGGGCCTTGTCTAGTTGATCAGTTGCCATTCACCAAGCACTTCTTAGTGCCCAGCACTGTGCCAGCTGGTTCTCAGGATGCACTGCAAGGCAGGCAGGATTGTCTCTGTCTTGTAGATAAGGAAACTGAGAAGTAAGGAGGTGAGGGGGCACATCCAAGGTCACAGAGATAGTAAGTGGAGAGCTGGGATTCCAACCTTGGTACTCTCAGCAATGGTTATATACAAGACTCAGCCCTGTGCCTAAGAAACTAACAGTTGAGCTCTGAAGGAGAAATATGAACAATGACAAGTTGATTTTAAGTAATCGCGTACATCAGCAATGGAAGGGCTCTCACAAGCTTACATGATTAGTTTCCAACTGAGAAATCCTGACCAGTTCAGGAGGAGAGGTGATTCCTGTGGGGTCCCTTGAACACTTGTAAGCAGGACACCAGGATGCACTGAATTGCCCCCGATTGGGTCTGACCTGGGTCAAGAGCTTCTTTGATACAATGAGTGCATTCTGAATTGCCAGAGCTGTTCCTCCCAGGAACCCAACTCTGGTGCACTTCAGGCCAGCTGCAATAGCTCCAAATACACAATACAGAAAGTGGGTGCCCATCACACATGCAGGCAAGTGTTCAACCAGGCAGAGGCTTTCTAAATATTGGTTTAGCCTCTCTCTTGAGTAGCCTGTACTGTCTTTTCATTTTTTGGAGTCATTTAAACTCACATTGTACTCAGAAAGCAAATATCCGGGTACCGACATGAAGCTGCATGTTTATGAAACAGGGGCCACAAGCTTGCATTGTTATTCACGTTCTGTTTTTAGCAAGTAAGGCTCTGATAACAGGGAAAAACTAAGAGGGGGTAGAAGGTGGAGAATCACACACAAAACTAATGACCCATAAAAATGTTATTAAGAAGGTAATGATTATCAAGTTATAGTGGAATGAAGAGACGAGAAACAGCAAGGCAGTTCCATCTCACTGGTATTAATGGAGCTGTGTTTCACAGCTCTGAAGGAAGCAGACCTATCTAGGCTAAAATTCACCAGTCAGGAATGGCCTCAAGGAATGATAACCAAATGCAAAATACAATATTAGGGGCAGTCTTGCATTTTTTTTTTTTTTGGTCTTTTTGCCATTTCTAGGGCCACTCCTGCAGCATATGGAGGTTCCCAGGCTAGGGCTCTAATCAGAGCTGTAGCCGCCGGCCTACACCAGACCACAGCAGTGCAGGATCTGAGCCGTGTCTGCAACCTTCACCACAGCTCATGGCAATGCCAGATCCTTAACCCACTGAGCAAGGCCAGGGATTGAACCTCAACCTCATGGTTCCTAGTCGGATTCATTAACCACTGCGCCACAACAGGAACTCCAAGCATTTTGAATGGAATATTTTGGTTGGATCATTTTGAAGAGCATATTTTTCGCTATGCTTAACTATGTAACCACCCAGTCCCATGCTGTGCAATACACATTGTGCTATAGATGAGACAGCATGGAGAGTTCCCTGTGGGACAAAGACCCAAGGGTGGTCAGGAAGTAATCCCACCTCGCTCTCTGGCTGTGCCCGAAGAGGCAGTGACCTCATCCGGCAGCTGGCACACACAAGGCAAGTGGCACTGACTTCTGGGTTTGAGGCTTGCAAGAAATAAGGTCAGACTAGAAGACTTGTGCACTGTGGTGTGAAGCCACATGTCACCCAGGTGTTGAAAAACTGACCCACTGAAACCATAACCCTCAACCCTTGATGTCCTTGGGTTCCGATGTATCCTCTCTCTGCTGTCGAAAAATGGAAGATGAAGTGATGAAAATGCAGCTGGCAGAGGGCACACTTGGGTGCTGTCTGTAGAACCAGGGCGCTTGTTCTACTGGACAGAGCTTGTGAAAGAAAACCTCTAATGGGTTTCATGGATATGGATTATTACAGGGATCAGTGAGCTTCAGGCACAAATTGAAAGTAGGGTTTAGGAACATTTATGAGACTTGAACTACATTCTCTACTGAAGCCACACGATGCAACTCTCCTCAGCTGGTTCTGCCAGTGTGTGTGTATATTCAAGGCTGTAACCACACCCATCTGCCGAAGGCTGATCAGTCGGGTCAGGAGATCTGATGACTGCACCTTAGGAGAGGGGTGGCATGCTACTCAAGGTCCCAAAATTTCAGCCTTCCAACACAGAATCTTTTACCTTCAGCAACATAACGTCCCAGGGAAGCTGGATCTCACCTACACCGCAGGAGCGGCAAAGGGAAAGTAACAAAGCTGTGCTGATGGGCTTTTGAAAACACTGAGCTGAGTTGTATTTGCACAGCAAGGCACTTGTCAAATAAAGACAACAACACTGGTGACAACTCACTCCTCCCCTCCACCTCCGCACAGCACTGCATCACATTCTGCAGGCTGAAGACTGATTTAGTCATGAGGCATCGCTTCTGATCTTAATTTTCTAAAATTAATATCCATATTAGCACACGTTTCTCTCCAAACCAGGATGCTATACAGCCATACTACATTCAGGATGTATGTGTTATAAACCTCACTATTTCAGCAAGGTGTCTGGTTACTCTAATACTAATTTTAGTTAAAGATAGAGCCAGTGAAACCAATCCGTTTCCATTCCTAAAGTAACAATACAAAGACTAAAGCAAGATGATTAATACATATAAGAATATCATTTCATCTAGTGGGTTTTTAAAAAAATCTGTCAGTGAATATGGCTTAAAAGCCTGAAACTAAGTATCTTTTCTCTCCTGTGCAGGCTTGAATTTGGGTTTGCAGCCAGAACACAAAGTTCCTCTCCTATTCCTAAATCTGTCCCTGAGATGCTCTATCTGATCATTCAGTCACAGACTATTTTCTTTATTATTCCTCCCTTTGTTCATTCACTCACAACCACGAACTGGGTACTGCCCATGCACTGTGGGACAGCAGAGGGAACCAGTTCTCTTGGATCCACATCCTAGCTCTACTATGGTCCACCTGGGTAACTTTCTTTTTTTTTTTTACTTAATCTTTCTGTGCTTTGGTTTCTCCAACTATAAGACCAACAGTGCCTGCCTCGTAGTAAAACCTATGGAACAGGGTCTAGCATTGAGTAACAGCTATTATTATTGCTGTCACTGCAAAAATGAATAATACATAGTCTCCTCCAGGGAGCTAAGAGGGTGACCAGAGAGCCAGATGGTCAACACAAATGTTTACAGTATAATAGAAGTGGGTATTTGCAGGGTGCTGAGGTGGGACCAAGGAGAGGGCAGGAACTGCTAGAGGCATCGGTGTAGGCTTCCTCGTGTTGAAGGCTGAGTTGATGTTCATCAGAGTAAGTCAAAGAAAGGCTTGGCCCACTCCATCTCCTTCAGGCTCTTCCTCAAATGCCACTTTCTCAGTGAGGCCTTTCCTAGGCCTCTAATCACAAGTGTCCTTCTCCATCGCAGCACCGGGACTGGTGACATGATTTTCAGGGCCCACTGGCAAGCAGCAGGGTGATCCTCTTATTCAGAGATTAAGAACGAGATGAGGACAGAGTTCTTCTGAGCGTGAGGCCCTAAGCAATTGCACAGGTTATAAACCCATGAACCTGGCCCTGTGAAAACACACGTGCACACACGTATGCTACCTGTCCTTGCAGGTGCAATGGGCTCCCTGATCTCAGTGGGGTGATGGTGTCCTAGGATAGAGGCAAGCAGTGAACTCCTTTGCAGTGAAACCCAAAGGCAAGCTGGCCCAGCTATTGGGACCAGCAGTGTAGGTCAGCAGTGACTGGCAGGATCATGGGTATCTGGGACTGAAATACGCCATCAGCTCATGAAGGTACTTTTGGTTTGTTAAAAAAAAAAAGAAAATCATGTAGGTTAAGTAGTCAAAGCCCTGCTCAAGTTCCCATGATAGAGAGTCATGATCCCAGACTCCCTGAAATTAATTCCCAGTAACTCTTGAGGAAGGACTCAGCAATAATCCATGTTTTTGCTATGATTTCTTCTGTCATAGGGTTTGCAGAAATGTACAACCTGTAGTTTTCCTAAATCATGAATACAAACTTTTTTTTCTTTTCAGGGCTGCACCCGCGGCATGTGGAGGTTCCTAGGCTAGGGGTCGAATCGGAACTGTAGAGGATGACCTGTGCCACAGCCACAGCAATGTGGGGTCTGAGCCACATCTGCCACCTATCCACAGCTCACGGCAATGCCAGATCCTTAACTCACTGAGCAAGGCCAGGGATCAAACCCACATCCTCATGGACACTAGTCGAGTTCACTGATCCCTGAGCCATGTCGGGAACTCTCCAAACTTTTTTTTTTTTTTGGTCTTTTTACCTTTTCTAGGGCCGCTCCCGAGGCATATGGAGGTTCCCAGGCTAGGGGTCCAATCAGAGCTATAGCCATCAGCCTACGCCAGAGCCACAGCAACGTGGGATCTGAGCCATGTCTGCGACCTACACCACAGCTCACAGCAATGCCGGATCATTAACCCACTGAGCAAGGCCAGGGGTCGAACCCGAAACCTCCTGGTTCCTAGTTGGATTCGTTAACCACTGTGCCATGATGGGAACTTCCCAAACTTTTTTAATTAAAGAAATTTAGCTAAAAATTATTCAGAAATTGTTCAGATAAGTACCAATCTATGAATTGAAGTAACACAAACATAACAGGACAATCTAAATAGTTCTGACCAACTACTAACTGTGACTTCTAGCATTCAGTTTTATTCTGACATTATAAATTCATATGCTGGTTATTTCCTATTGTCTCTCAGCCTCATGCTCACTCTCTCTTTGTACCCTCCCCCTTTTTTTGGCCACACCTGTGGTATGCAGAAGTTCCCAGGCCAGGGATTGAAACCACAACACCACAGCAGTGACCTGAGCCATAGCAGTGACAATGCCAGATCTTTAACCTGCTGAGCCACTGGAAAACTTCTCTCCCATTTTTTTTGAGAAATAACTAACATACATCCCTGCATATGTTTATATATCTTAAACTTATACAGGGATGTATGATGGTTTGATTTACATATATTATGAAATGATTACCATGATAGGTTCAGCTAACATTCACCTTCTCATATAGATACAATAAAAAGAAAAGAAAAAAGAAATTATCCTTGTGATGAGAACTCCTAGGATTTGTTCTTTCAGCAGCTCTCTCTCTCTCTCTTTTTTTGGCTTTTTAGGGCCATACTCGTGGCATATGGAGGTTCCCAGGCAAGGGGTCGAATTGGAGCTGCAGCTGCCAGCCTTCCACCACAGTTACAGGAACATGGGATCTGAGCTGTGTCTGCGACCTACACCACAGCTCACAGCAATGCGGAATCCTTAACCCACTGAGCGAGGCCAGGGATTGAACCCATGTCCTCATGGATACTAGCTGGATCCGTTACTGCTGAACCACGACAGGAGCTCCAGCAGCTCTTTCTCTATGTCATACACCATGCTCCCCACTCTAGTGCTGGGGCCGGGAGTGTAAAAACTTTGCTTCCCAGGCTCCTTTGCCAAGTGGCTTACTCTCCAATAGGGGGCACTAGTGGGAGATGAGAGATAGGCGGAATGAAGCTGTGGTTCCTTGTTCTCTTTTGCCTTCTCTGGTGAGGTGTCTGGAAGTGGCTGTCTCCTCCCCAGGTGCAGCCCCTCCTCGGTGCTTAGAGGCCCCTTGATCCCTCCAGCCCTGAGAGTGGGAGCTGCTTCCTGCTGTCATTAATCACTGGGTTCATTCTCCTTTCACTTTCTGTTCTTTCAGTTTTCCAGCACCTGTGTAACCAATTCCTGGTCTTACACCCCCTCTGTCTGAGACACCTGGCGCGGTTCCTGTTTCCCTGACTCAATCCTCATCCATTTTACAGACAGGGAAGCCAAATGAGGTGAAGCCCAGAAAGGTGAAGGGATTTTCCCAAAGTCACACGACTGGTCAGCCAGGGCTTCCCTCAAACCTTCTGCCTGCAGAGTTCCACGCTCAGGCTCCTTTCACACCTGATGCTGTCTCTCTGAGGGGATCCAGAAAAGAAACGATATTTCATATGGAAACACATGATTGTTCCGTTTTACTACATTCTCTAAAACATTCAGTTTTATACAGCTCTGGCCAAAGGAATCGGCTGACCGGATGTGGTACATCCGGAGTAGTAAGAAGGGTGACTTTTGGGAGTTCCTGTTGTGGCTCAGTGGTTAACGGACCTGACTAGGATCCATGAGGATTCGGGTTGGAGCCCTGACCTCACTCAGTGGGTTAAGGATCCCGCGTTGCTGTGAGCTGGGGTGTAGGTCACACATGCGGCTCAGATCCTGTGTTGCTGTGGCTGTGGTGTAGCCTGGCAGCTGTAGCTCCAATTGGACCCCTAGCCTGGGAACCTCCATATGCCACGGGAGCGGCCCAAGAAATGGCAAAAAGACAAAAAATAAAAAAAAAAAAGAAAGGTGAAGCTGATGTTGAGGGCTATGTCATGGGGCCCCTGCCAGTGTCAGTTGGCTCAGGATTATCATGGGCTATGAAACAGCTGAAACTGTCCCTTACGTGTCTGGTTGTCTCAGGTTGATGAGAACAGAGAAGGGGAAGCAAATATCATTGTCTCCCTCGGGGACTGGCAACACATTGGCCTTGTGGAACCTTCATTTCACCTGGGTCGTTTTGCCCCCTCATTCACTCCTTCAGGTGTGGACTTGATTCTTCCTTCATTCAGCCACAGATGGTTCGATTTCCCAGGTAAGTGACAAGCAAAAGTCATGTATGATACAAATATAAAGTACTGTATTCATATTTACTCCAAAAGCAGACAATGAAAACAGAAAGTCTCTCTGCTGAAAGATTATATAATGAAGCTCATAGAGTAACTTTTAAAAATTCAATTTCAGTTTAAGTGTGGATCTTAAAATAGATATAAAATAGCCGTAACTTTTTACATTTTTTAGTGTAAAATGAAAGTGAAAAGCATCCCCCTCACTGGTAATGAAGTAGTAAAACCTGCATCTAGGTTTACGGTTTCATTTGAAAAACCACCTCCAACAGAAAATCATTTTTAAAAAGAAGATTTAAAAAAATTACCTAATTTCCATTTGAATGACTGTCTCCCCTCTTTCAGGAAACCAATGATCTTCATAGACCAGAATTTTCTTGAGTCAAGGTTTGGTTTTACCTCCTAAACCCCTCCAGTCATTTCAAACCAACCATCAACCATTTGATGTTCATCCAGAAAACACAAAACATTTTTTCAAAGCTTCTAGTCTTGAGAAGTTCAGTCCCTCATCAGAGCCTTCTAATGGTTCTTCATATTAAGCCAAAATTCCTGTTCCTGAAACCTAACCTCTACTCCCTTCACTGCCTTTCTCTAAAACACCTTGAGTCTGACTCCATCCCATAGGGTACCTGGTCAGAGTAAATGTTCCATTCATTGGTACAGAGGACAGAACTACCACATCCTATCATTTAGAACCTGTTTTCTTCTCCCAAGGCAACAGAAATAAAAGCAAAAATAAACCAATGGGACCTAATCAAACAGACAAGCTTTTGCACAGCAAAGGAAACCATAAAAAAAAAAAAGGCAACTAACTTATGGAACGGAAGAAAATAGTTTCAAACAATGCAACCAACAAGAGTTTAATTTCTAAAATATACAAACAACTTATACAACTCAACAGAAAAAAAACCAAAAACTCAATTGAAAAATGGGCAGAAGACCCGAATAGACATTTCTCCAAAGAAGATATACAGATGGCCAACAAGCACATGAAAAAATGCCCAACATCACTGATTATTAGAGAAACACAAATCAAAACTACAATGAGGTGGAGTTCCTGTCATGGCTAAGCAGTTAATGAACTTGACTAGCATCCATGAGGACGAACGTTTGATCCCTGGCCTCACTCAGTGGGTTAATGATCTGGCGTTGCCGTGAGCTGTGGTGTAGGTCGCAGATTCGGCTCGGTTCCCGCATTGCTGTGGCTGTGGTGAAAGCCAGCGGCTACAGCTCTGATTCATTCCCTATCCTGGGAACCTCCATATGCCACAGATGCGGACCTAAAAAAAACCCCACCACAATGAGGTACCACATCACACGGGTCAGAACAGCCATCATTAACAAGTCAACAAATAACAAATGCTGGAGAGGGTGTAGAGAAAAAGCTACCCTCTTACATTGTTGGTGGGAATGTAAATTGGTACAACCATTATGGAAAACAGTATGGAGGTACCTCAGAAAACTAAATATAGAACTACCATATGACCTAGAAATCCCACTCCTGGGCATATATCCAGACAAAACTTTCACTGAGAAAGATACATGTACCCCTATGTTCATTGCAGCACTATTCACAATAGCCAAGACATGGAAACAACCCAAATGTCCATCAACAGATGAATGGATTAAGAAGATGTGATATTTATACACAATGGAATACTACTCAGCCATAAAAAAGAACAACATAATGCCATTTGGAGCAACATGGATGGAACTAGAGACTCTCATACTAAGTGAAGTAAGTCAGAAAGAGAAAGACAAATACCATATGATATCGCTTATATCTGGAATCTAATATATGGCAGAAATGAACTTTTCCACAAAAAACAAAATCATGGACTTGGAGAAGAGACTTGTGGTTGCCAAGTGGGAGGGGGAGGGAGTGGGATGGACTGAGAGCTTGGGGTTGCTAGATGCAAACTATTGCACTTGGAGATCCTGCTGTATAGCACAGGGAACTATATCTAGTTCCCTGTGATGGAACAAGATGGAGGATAAAGTGAGAAAAAGAATGTATACATATGTATGACTGGGTCACTGCTGTACAGCAGAAATTGACAGAACATTGTAAATCAACTACAATAAAAAATTAAAAAAACATATTTTCTCTGATAAGAATTATTATTACTATTTTTTATGGCCCCACACACCTGAAGCATATGAAGTTCCCAGGCCAGGGATCCAACCTGCACCTCCACAGTGACCTAAGCTGCTGTAGTTGATTCTTACCCACTGTGCCACAGCAGGAACTCCTAGAACCTATTTTCTATGAATGCTAAGATTTATTTCATTGCCACTTATTACTTATGGTGCTATCAATGACCATCTTTGAGCTTTTATTCCCCCTAGCACATGCTATGCATAAGCTATGTGTCCATTTCAGTCTTGCAAAATTGATTTCTTGATTCAAGTGTGTACACTTGTCTAGATATTCAGAAATGGTTCTTATTCTATAAATTGCTCTTCAGCAAAACTTTTTTTGGGGGGTGGGGGGGCATGCCTGTGGCATGGGGAAGTTCCCAGTTCAGGAATCAAACCTGTGCTACAGCAGTGACCCAAGCCACTGGGTCATCTCCAGACTTCTGATGTTTTCCTGGGCTCCACAATTTCTCAAAGATTTTGACCTTAACAAGTTATACCATAATCATGTCTATTTTTTTTCTTGTACTTTCAGAGGTTTACCTCATCCAGACTAGCAGCTTAGGTGTTTTCTTCTACTTGAGGTTTCCATTTTGTTCTCCAAGGTTTTCTGTTTTCCATCCAATGGCCCCTCTCCATAATATGCAATAGAGAGGGAACTCAGGGCTATTTGTCAGCCTCAATACTAAATGATCAGCTCCAAGAAGCAGCTGTTGGTTTCCTCACCTTCTTTCTCCACACAGAACAATACATTTATTTTCCTACCTGTGCCTTTTTGAAAGGTCTCCACTCATTTTGGGCTTGGGTTTTCCTAATACTGTTTTTGTAGTTCACATACCTTTTCATAGTCGTTCATGCTTTTCTACCATTTCAAAACAAACAAACAAACAAACAAACAACACACACAAAAAAACCAAACTGAGCTAAACAGAGAGCTGCTGGCACAACTATCCTCCTTTGTGGAAAAAAAAAAAAAGTCCTCATCTGAACTTTGTTTCGGGCATTCATAGCCCTCATGATTCATCTTTCCCTGCATGTGCGTAATTTCTACATCTCTCTCTCTCTCTTTTCTTGGCTGCGCCTGCAGCATGTGGAAGTTCCTGGGCCAGGGGTCAAACCCATACCATAGTAGCAACTCAAGCCTCTGCAGTGACAACACCAGATCCTTAACCTGCTGTGCCACAAGAGAACTGCACATTTCTCTTATTAAAAAAAAAACCCCAAAACTTTCAAAAGGTCATGAAGCCCAAACTAGTAAACTCCTAAAAGAAAACATAGGGGAAAAGCTTCATGACACTGGATTTGGCAATAATCTCCTGGATGGGACAACAAAAGCAAATATAGACAGCTGGGATTTTATCAAATTCAAAAACTTCTGTGCATCAAAAGACATGATAGGGTGAAAAATGCAACTTATGGAAATGGGAGATAATATCTGTGAATCCTATATTTAATAAGGGGTTGTATCCAAAATATATAAAGAACTCCTATGACTTAACAACAACAATAAAAATCAAATATTCTGATTGAAAAAGGACTTGAAAAGTAATTTTCAAAACAAGATACACAAATTGCCAACAAGCACATGAAAAGATGCTCAACATCACTAATCATCAGAGAAATGCAGATCAAAACCACAAGAAGATATCACCTCATACCCATTAGGATGATTACTATCAAAAGCACAGGAAATAAGTGTTGGCAAAGATAAGGAGAAATGTGGAAGCCTTGTGCATTGCTGGTGGGATGGTAAAATGGTGCAATGGCTAGGAAGAAGAGTATGACTATTCCTCAAAAAATTGCAAACAGAACTACCAGTTGATCCAGCAATCCCACATCTGGGTATATATCCAGAAGAATCAAAAGCAAGGGCTGGAAGAGATATTTGTACACACAATAAATAGAGCAGTAGTATTTTGCAATAGCCAAGAAATGGAAGCAACCCACATGTCCATCAGTGGGTGAATGTATAAACAAAGTGTGGCATATACACATGACGGAATAGTGGGCAGCCTTAAAAAAGAAAGAAATCTGGAGTTCCCGTCGTGGCGCAGTGGTTAACGAATCCGACTAGGAACCATGAGGTTGCAGGTTCGGTCCCTGGCCTTGCTCAGTGGGTTAAGGATCCGGCATTGCCGTGAGCTGTGGTGTAGGTTGCAGATGCGGCTCGGATCTTGCGTTGCTGTGGTTCTGGCGTAGGCCGGTGGCTACAGCTTTGGATTCAACCCCTAGCCTGGGAACCTCCATATGCCGCGGGAGCGGCCCAAGAAATAGCAACAACAACAACAACAACAACAACAAAAAAAAAAAAAGAAAAAGAAAAAAGAAAGAAATCTATCATATGGTATAACACGGACACACCTTGAGGTCATTGTACTAAGTGAAATAAGTCGGCCACAAAAAGACAAATGCTCTATGATCCCATTTATATGAGGTATCTGAAGTAGTCAAATTCATAGGTAGAGAAATTAGAATGGCGGTTGCCAGGGGCTGGGGGTCGGGGAAAAAGGGAACTTGCTGTTTAATGGGTTTAGAATTTCAGATTTGCAGCATTCTGGTGTTCTGGAGATCCGTTTCATAGCAATGTGACTATTTTTAAAGTAAGATGAATGTTGGATGGACACTAGTATAAGACACTTTTTAAAAATGGTTAGTAAGATGGTAAATTTCATGTCGTATATATTTATCACAATTTAAAAAAGGTCTTGAGATATTTTGAGCAGTGCAAAATCTCCCCTTTGACTATCATGTTCTCTAAAATGCTACGGTCTCTTCTAAGGATCCTTTCATGTATATTCTTGTCAGTTCCTTTTAGTTCCTCAGTATTAGGACCAAAATAGCCATCTTAGTCTTGAACTTTCTACCCTCTGACAGGTGAAACTGCCAAAAAAGTCAAATCAGTTATCACTCGGCTATTCTGCTGTTAGTGGAAGAGCATTCTGATAGCTATTTATATAGCTGAAGTTCTGTATCATGCTTCTCCTTTGCTCTAATTTTGTAAATGGGAACTGGGACGTGGAACCTGTAATGGCTCTGACTATATAACCCATAAGGAACTCCTCCTACACTCTCAATTTCATTTCTCTCCCTTCTAATCTTCCTCAGCACTCTTTTGAAGGTTCCTGCCCTCTTGTTTCTCAACTTGCTTACAGAACTTCTGGATGTTTGGTGTCGCTCTGCTCTTCTTTCTGGTTGCTTCCATTTTTCATTTGAACACAGAATTCCTTCCCACAGCCACATCTCAATGTGATGCCCTTTTGCTTACCAGGTTGCTTGGGTTACCTGAGAAAAGTCTATTTATCACCCTGGCAATAATCTCCAATTCAATCGTTAGTCACTCCTGCTTTACCCATTGATGAATAGACATCGGAAACTAAGTATTGCTTCTGTCTTGCCCTTCTCCTTGGCTTATCTGGTGATTCACCAAATATTGTGCACTTTCACATCAATGTCAAACCTGCTCGCTTCTGCAATAATTGATGTCATGAGTTTAGCAGGATTTCCATCTCCCCTCTTTCAGTTTAAAGCATAAGCGTGTACACTGTGGGTTCTCAGTAACTATTAGTCGAACTGAGTTGAGCTAACCCAAGTAATGCCTGCCGGGGCAAGCAGACAATCGGAGTCCTTCTTTCACATGACAATCCATCACATATTTGAAGACATCTGTCGCGCCTGGTTAAGGAATTTTTTTCTTTCCCTTCAAAAACTGAAGTCATATTTTCCATCTGAAATCAAAACTAAAAGAACTGACAGATCACACATCTCTTATGGAAAATGTTATTTTCTTCTTGACCTGTGGAAGCAAGTGGGTTTACATTCCACTAATACCCCCAAAACCATGAGGACTCAGTGTCACCAAGGGAGGACCACTGACTGGTCTTTGGTGGGGAAAGTAATCTGACTCTGACAACTTGAGCAACTAGCCTGCTGTTTTCCCCTTTCATTTGCAAAATAGGAATAAATAAATAGGGACATGCTGAAGAAAGTTAGATTATACATTTGAAAGGCCTTTGAGACACAAACCCTTACAATTCTAAAAAGATGTGCATCATCTTCTTAAGCAGAGCTTTTTTATTTGCAGTGGAAGTGGGTGTTATTATAGCTTATAGAAGGAACAAGTTAAAGATTATGCCTCATGGGCATGGTTTATACAATAGCAATAATAGTATTTCTACCGTCTTTAGTTTCCTTCATCTAAATCCTTTACAAACCATCCTACAACAGAAGCCGAGACACACTGACTGGGTTATGCAAGATTGTACAGTAAGCCGGGGTAAGTGCATATATGGAAACCAGACGTTTTGCCAAAGGGACTGTATACTTCTGATTTCTCCCCCCTTCTCCTGTTTCCACAACGGGCTCTGCCAATGGGGAAGAGTCAATGCTGATGCAATGCCGGCGCCATCTGTGCTCTGTGGGGACTTAAACAGCGGCCATCAACACAAAGCTTCCATATGTGATTTGGATGCTGGCTGCCCTGGAGCCGTAGGACTAGCAGACGGGACGCACAGCTCTGTAGTAATCAGGCTGCAGCAACCGTTTCGACATAACACCCATGCTCCTGGATGGGAGCACGAAGTCCAGTTTGTCACTCAGCCATTCCACTCCCCTCCCCACCCCACTCTCTTCTAATCTTTTCTATATGCGATTCCTGTTGTCAAGGGAGGGAATGGAGAGGGAGCCGATGGCAGCATGGCCACTGCTGCTGTTTTTTGCCTGGATCTGTGGGGCTCTTGCCCTGTCACCTTTCTACAGCCTTTCCTAGGACGCTAGGGTGCCAGGCTTGCAAATGACATCAACAGGGACTGGGAGCAAGCCTCTGCTGAGAAGGGCAGTGTGTCCAGGACTTCAGACTGCTGGGGCATGAAGGCAGGGTCCTGTTTTGGACAATAGTGTCATCTCTGGTAACACTGCCGCCAAAGCAGGTGAGGCAGAAATTTCCACCAATGACTGGGAGGTGGTGTCCAGTTTCTGTGGGGTTGAAACACACTTTTCATGCTAACTCAGGGGATGGTGAAAGAAGGAAATAAGTCACAGGTGCATCCAGACTGTACCTTGGAGGTTGTTCTGGGCCACCTACTTTGAATGTGGCTAGGAAGTGTTATGAAAGACCTCTTTACTCACAGCTCCTAACTAGGAAAACACCTTTTCTACCATAAATAAAGATAACCAAACCAGCTTTTGGTTTTTGACAAATACCAAATCTCAAGAATACCGGGTGTTTTGTTTTGGGTGAATCAAAGTATTCCTGAATATACCTTTAAAGATGCGAATTAAGGCAACCTACAATACCTGGGGGTGTTCTGGTGGAATTTTAGTCACTGAAGTTGGAAATCAGAAACCCCACAGATCATAATGGAAAACAATTTCCTTGCACTATTACAGCAGGAACTATCTGGCTCCTGGGAGGGAGGCTGCATGAGTTCATCCACAGCAGATTACAAGCAGCCTCCCAGAGCAGCATAGCTTTGAAAACCTCAACCCAGGAAGAAGGTATGTGGATGGCATCGTCATTTCTTTCTTTAACAAGCGTAGGAGGCCAGGGCTTAAGAATTTCTAGGTAGAGTCATCACTGTGGTACAAATACTGAGACTCAAAGCAAAAGGGAAAACTAAGACCACTTCTCTGCTCAATTCTCATGACCTCTCTCCTCTCTGTTGATAGTATCTCTTCTCTCTCTGGTACCTTGATGATCTCTCCAGATCTCCAATCACAGGGAGGCTAGACAATCTTTGGGTAACTGTTCCCAACATGAACTACGTTTCAAGTGGCAAGGCTCCACTTGATTTTTTTTTTTTTAATTTGGCTGCACCCATGGTACACGGAAGCTCCCCGGTCAGGGGCTGAACCCAAGCTGCAGCAAGTTACCAGAGCCATAGCAGTGACAATGCCAGATACTTAACCAATAGGCGACCAGGGAACTCCAGCAATGCCCTACTTTAGAGAAAAAATGTAATTCTCTTCTGTCCGACTTTCTAGATTTCCCCCAATTTGACTGCCTTTTCAGTCCTATCTCCAGTTATTCTTTGGAGCCAGACCGCCAGCCTTTCTCTGGCCTTCCAGCATTTGCTCAAGCTGTGCTCACTGCCTGGATGCCTTCTTCACTTTGCTTTACTGACTCCGACTGTACCTGTGACACCTGTGGAGGACAAGGTAGGGGGTGTCCATCAGTACAAAGGCCAGGGGAGACCCTTGCAAAGGAGGCAGCAATTAAACTGGACACCCACCATGCCAACCTAGGCAATAGCTGCGGCTTACAGACCCCTAGACCTGGCATTTAATCACATGAGTGCTGTTTTGCATTGTTATCTCACAGTTGTGCCTGTCCTGATGAGAAATTCCCAAAGGTCTACTTTTTACATGTCACCTACATGTATTCTAATAGAATCTGGCAAATATCTGCACTGTGAAGAAGAGTCTGCTATTTCTTCTCAGGAGGCAATACCACTACACATTGCAAAAGATTTAACAAAAGGTCACATTTTCATGTCAATCAGATGATACGGTATTCACAAAAGGTTAAACAATAGGAAATTCCTAGATCACAGAGAAGTGCTGGAGCCATGGGGATTTTTATGTACAACCCAGAAATCTTGCATAAACAAGATGCAAGTAAATAATAAATGCGAAAATATTTACTTGAGCATTTGCTGTGTTGGGTGCTGAAGTGAACTTGAAAGAAGCCAAAAATACAGGTTTACTCTGGAGGAACTCAAGATAAATTATGCGCAGTCACAGACAATAATTAAATGTTAAACTATACATTGTTGAGACTCCTGGTATGACAGAGGTGTGAGAAGAGGGACGGCCATAGGTTGTCTAATAGCACTAAGCTTGAATGAGAGCAGGCTGGAGAACATGACAGCACACCACCCGTGCCCTCCAAATACTGTGAACTTGACCTTGGCCATTGTCAAAAACAGCATCATGGCTATCCAAGGAAGAATCTTCTATAAGCCCCTAGGATTTAACGCCCTTGCCTGTCCGAGAGAAACCAGGACCTTCTGCTCTATCTAAACTTCAACTGGCCCTTGTAGAAGGAATGCCATGGTAGAAATAGAAACATTCTGTCAAGAGAGGCTGACAGTGCATAGAAAGCCACAGAGCAAAACCGGGAGATGGGGCTTAGGGAGGGCACCTGTACACCATCACTGGAAGGGCTGCAGGAGCCAGGAGCTGTTTTGGAAGTGAAGCCTAAAAGAGTGAAGGGGATGAGCCAAACTGGTTCTTTCGTAGCCTGCTAAGCGAGAATCACCAGATTTGCCATCTGGGGCATGGGTGGGGTGGGGTGGGGAGGCTTCTAGATCAGCTTGAGAAAAAGCCAAAGCAAAATCCTCTTTTATACTAAAGTAGGAAAAACGACACAACAGGGAAGATATTTCAGACAGTCAAAGAGGAAAAAATAAAGAATATAAGGGAACCAGATAAAATTATGAAATGTCTAAAGCAACAGCAATAAGAAAAAAGCTGGGCAGGGTCCGAGGTCACAGGTAGCTCCAGGGGTCACCGAGAGCCATGGAAGCCATGTGAGGTGGTATCACCCTCTCTAGGGTGTGCTGTCCTACCAGCTCTGGGGTGGCGGTGTCTTGCACTGCCCTGTTCCCGGGCTGTGCCCCTGAAGCGAGGCACTGCCCACCGCCGGCTAAGAAGACTAGTCTACATTTCTGCTCTTGGTGGGAAAAGAATCCAGTTTGCTCCTCACCACGGTCACACAGCAGACAGCAGAATACTTTATCTAATGGCACATAGAAAGAGCAGAATGTCAAAGAGATTTTTATTGTACCTGGCCAGATAATTATGTACTCAGCATTGTTAACTGATAGGGCAAATACTACACATATCTATCTCTGGGGAGGCACATTTCCAAAAAATGTACTATCAGGTGCTTTTTATTATAATTTTTTTCTTGTAGATCATTTCATTTTTCTAGAAGGATGCCAGGCACGTTTCCTTTCCATGCTAGGGTGGCCCTTTTGTACTTCGTCAAGCTGGACTGCAAACAACGGAGAAGCAAAGCTGTTTCTGATCCCCTATGGCTCTTACAAGTCCTGCCTCGCTGACTGGCTCCTTCCTCCCCACCAGACCCCCACCTGGCAGGGGGGAGTACAATTCTAGGAGTGTGGCCTTGCTGAAGAACAGAAAAGACCAAGAGCGGGACCCTGAGGACAAAAGAAGTGTACAGATCTGGGTTGCAGGGTGAGTCAGAGAAAGGGAAGAAGGCAAAGAGAAGCCAGGTGCCTCCAAAAATATATATGGACTCTGAATGGTATATTTTTTAGGGGGGAAAAGGGACTTTGGAACCTGTTGTTTCTTCATCACTCAGAAAACATTTTAGCTGATTATAATGAATGCAGATCTGAGAAAGGGCGTTTAGTTAGTTCTGTGTTTGTTCTGGATGATAACATTCCTTTAGAAACTTTGGAATCTGCAGCTGGGGGCCTATCACTAAGTCTGGACTTGTCCCAGGGGGAATTCAGCTGATTAGGCTCTCTTCCTGCACAGTGGATTTCCTTCGGCTTTAAGAGGAAGAAGGGAGAAAATATTCTAAGTGATTTAATGCACGTTTACTTGTGCAGTGTTAATAACACTTTAGAGCTGGAGGCCACTTCTCCCTAGTTGTTTCAGTTCACCCTGGCCACACAGTGATATGGGAGCAAATGTGGCCATATGGTAAGCACGCAGCGTCACATGGAGATCAGTGAATCCCAGTCCCACCACAATCCTTGGCTGGGGTAGGTGTGTGGGTGGGGGAAAGTGTCATCCAGAACGAGGCAGTGAGACCAGCCATTCTCCCTGACAGGGGCTTCACCATATGGGATGTGGTTGGTGACCACCTTGGCAATGTAGGCACAGATCCTTTCATTTCTTTATTTTTTGGCCGTGCCGTGTTCTGCAGGTTCGATTCCAGGCCAGAGATCGAACCTGCAGCACAGCAGTAACTAGAGTCACAGTAGCGATAATGCCAGGTCCTTAACCCATTGAGCCACCAGGGAACTCCTATCATTGCGTTACCAAATGCATACTGGTCACCTTCCATGGTTCCATAAAGTCTCAGGCACTGGGTGGATAAAACAATGAATCAGGAAGAAAGGGTGCCTGGTCTGAAAGGTTCCAGGCTGATAGGACAGAGACAAGTCAGCAGCCTGATAAGAGCTGGCAATGAGGAGGGTGCTGGCAGAAAGGGCTCTGACTCTGAAGAAATGACACACAGGCCGAAGCCTGGCTGAGGATTAGCTGGGTGTTGGGTGGAAACTGGTGGTGCCTGTGGAATAAAAGGAATGTGCAAAGACACAGGAGAGAACCCAGCACATGGTGTGGGGTGGCAGGAGCACAGCTGGGGTGGGGGGTGGGATGGTGGGGGGGGGTGGCCACAGGGTGCTCCAGTAGCAGGAGGGTCATTCTGCTCAAGGAGGCTTGTGGCCAGTGGAGAGCCACTGCAATCTGTCATTTGGGAGAGCACTGGAGAAGCTGCTGTGGTTGCAGCTAGAGAACAGCCTGGGCAGGGACCACACTGGGCACAGGAGTCCAGGCAAGCGCCCACTGTGCCTGAACGCACTGTGGGGAGTGGAAGGGAGGTGTGGACAGATTAGAGAGACTGTTAGGAGGAAGAGCTGTTGATGTGTGAGGGCCCAACTCAAGACTAAGAATGATTTAAAAAGGGTCCCAGTGCTTCTAACTCACTAAGCAAAGCCATTACCTGGACTCCATGTTGGCAAAAATAAGGTTCCAGTTGGAAGCCATTTGGGACATGCATCCTGTGTGATGGTTACAGCAGGAATGAAGGCTTGCATAAGTAACCCAGATAGTTTAGGATTCAGAGTCATAAATTATTGAGGAGAATGTGGCTCAGAATTCTATAGCCTAGAACTTTCTTTAAGGGAAGACAACCATTGATGCCAGTCAGTTATTTTAGCCACTGCATGATGTAGGATTTTTAAAAACGCCCAACTTGCTCAATATGTTATTCTGGTCTAGCAATGAGAAAGAGGTGAAAGTTCTTACAGAATGTGAGGAGTCCATTTAAAAAAAAAAGGAAATAAAGGAGCTCCTGTTGTGGCGCAGCAGAAGCGAATCCGACTAGGAACCATGAGGTTGTAGGTTCAATCCCTAGCCTTGCTCAGTGGGTTAAGGATCTGGTGTTGCTGTGAGCTGTGGTGTAGCTTGCAGCTGTGGCTCAGATCCTGTGTTGCTGTGGCTGTGGCCAGCAGCTATAGCTCCAATTCAACCCCTAGCCTGGGAACGTCCGTATGCCATGGGTGTGGACCTAAAAAGAAAAAAAAAAAAAGATAAATAAAGATGAATCGAAGATAGATGAACCAGTAGAAGATAAGATGGCTTGTTGAGGATAGCTATGGTCACGGACAGGGGAAAGGCAACCTTCCTCTCAGCTTCTGTGCATTGATTCTGGGGTTAACTGAGGAAGCAGCTGAGCAGTCCAGTGGCCAGGGGTTCTGAAGCTTCTTCCATCATCAGTTGAGTGGACTTCAAACTGCAAAGTGGACTTTCTGACTCTGACCCTCCTGCCTCCTTCTTCTAAGAACTCTTGTGATTACACTGAACCCAATTGGATAATCCAGGATGATCTCTCCATCTCAAGATCCTTAACTTAATCCCATCTGCAAAGTCCTTTTGCTATGAAGGTAACATATTCACAGGTTTTGGGGATTAAGATGTGGACATCTTTAGGGGGCTATTATTCTGCCTACCACACTAGGTTATCAGAAAATCTATATAGCTCGTTTCTTCGTTTCTTCCTTCCTTCCTTTCTTTTTTTGTCTTTTGTCTTTTTAGGGACTCACCCACAGCATATGGAGATTCCCAGGCTAGGGGTCCAATCAGAGCTGCAGCTGCCGGCCTATGCCACAGCCACAGCAATGGCAGATCCAAGTCATGTCTATGACCTACATCACAGCTCATGGCAACGCCAGATCCTTAACCTGCTGAGTGAGGCCAGGGATCAAACACGAGCTCTCATGGATGCTAGTCGGGTTCACTTCTGCTGCACCATGACGGAAACTCCTATATAGCTGGTTTCTTAGATTTATCTTTTTTTGGTTTCCTTTTTAGGGTTGCACTCACAGCATTTGGAAGTTCCCAGGCTGGGGGTCAAATTGGAGCTGCAGTGGTCTGCCTACACCACAGCCAGAGCAACACCAGATCCAAGCCATGTCTTTGACCTACACCACAGCTCACAGCAATGTTGGATCCTCAATCCACTGAGCAAGGCCAGGGATCGAACCTGTATCCTTACGGATATTAGTTGGAATCTTAACCCACTAAGCCACAAGGGGAACTACTCATAGATGTATCTTATGCCTTCAGTGCTTCAAAACTGAGGCTGCAGACCAAGGCAAGTCCTTATCTAATCCTAGGTGACCTAGACAATTCAGGTGTTTTAAAATTAAAAAAAAATTAAAGTATAGTTGATTTACAATATTGTGCCAATTTCTGCTGTATAGCATGAAATACATACACACACATATTCTTTTATATATTCTCATATTCTCATATATATGTATATATATGTGTGTGTGTGTATATATATATATTTTTTTTCTCATATCATCCCCCATCATGTTCTATCCCAAGAGACTGGACACGGTTCCCTGTGCCATACACTAGGAGATAATTCAGGTCTTTATGTGATCAAGTGGTGTGAATTGTGGAGTCATCAACAGGTAACATGGAGAAAAAGTAGGAAAACTTCAGATGTCAGGTATTTTCTCTTGGTTGTCATTTTACATTTTAATTTTTCTCAGCATCCTCTTCATTATTTCTTGGGCAAAGGCAAATTTCTAGTGTTGGGCTTATGGGGACTTCTGTGTGGCACAGAGAGACGTTGAATAAGGGCTCGAGATTCTGGCCATCTCCCCATCTACAGCTGACTGGCTTGGGACCCCAGGGCTTATTTTCTTTTCCCACCTGTTAAAAATCCGCACTTGCATCCCTCTTGAGTGTTATTATTGTCATCACTGAGGCAAGGGGTTAAGAACACAGGCTCTGAGGTCAGGCGGTCCAGCTTCTATTCTGGCTCCTTGATTTAAGAGCTGACCTTCAGTCAAGTTAATTAATCTCTCTTGCCTCAGTTTCCTCATTTGGCATCTGGGGATAATAACAGCAGCAATCCCATTGTGTCAATAGGTTAAACATGTTAAGTGCACGGCGCAGTGCCTGCCCCATGGCACATACTCAATAAAGGTTATTTTTAATCATCATCATCACTATATTAGATAGAAGGGCTGTACCAAAGATAAAAGAGAGCACTTTTTCTTAGTGCTGGGTCAGATGATTTTTAAGACTGAGGTTTTATGACTCTCCATATATCACAGAAGAAAAATAGCTCCTCGACTTTCTCACTTCCCATGCATCATGCTGCACTAGCAAGATCTTTGAATATTTCTCCTTGCTGCCAATTAAGGGCACCAAGTCAAAACTGATATGTCCCATCATCACCTGCTGACCTTGCTCGTAAATCTTAGCTTAATGAAGCATATATATCTTTTTAGAAGAATAGGACATAACATAAACTAGAGGAGTTCCCGTCATGGTGCAGCAGAAACAAATCCGACTAGGAACCAGGAGGCTGCGGGTTCAATCCCTGGCCTCACGCAGTGGGTTAAGGAGCTGTGAGCTGTGGTGTAGGTCGAAGACACAGCTCAGATCTGGTGTTGCTGTGGCCCTGGCATAGGCCAGCAGCAACAGCTCCAACTGGACTGTTAGCCAAGGAACCTCCATTTGCCGTGGGTGTTGTCTTGAAAAGACAAAATACAAAAATAAATAAATAAATAAAATAAAAATAAAAAAAAACCCCAAAACAAAAAACATGAACTAGAGGGGATATGGATGGGCTCTAGAGTGTTTACAACAAACCTTAACAAAAAGTCAGTGTATAAACTGCATGCCCATAAACATAAATGCTATAATTTCCTTGGTTCAAAGATCATTTTCAAAAAGTAAGTACATCCACATCTTGTGTAGCTTTTAAAGCAGGTTCTACAAGGTCCAACAAGTCAGTTTTGAGAGTAGGCCCTCAAACAGCTCTCTTCCACTTGAAATCTGAAGTGTGGAAAGTGGAGTGGATGTATGTTTTATGGAAAGAGTCAGTGACAGAAACGAGAGGACACTCAGAGCTGTAGCAAGCCAGGAGGAATTTATACAGTGAGTTTTAAGTCGGACTCAGAATTGGCTTGTGTTATCCATTGAAAAAAGTCCCATTGATTTTAGGCTTCCAGGGGATGTTTTCTTGGTGAGGCCAGACCCTAGAGCAGGCAAAGCTTCGGATCCTGTGTTTTCAAAAAGATTTGAAGAGGCAGAAATTTTGCTAATGGAATACAGGAATGAAAATGAGTATTACGGAGTTCCCGTGGTGGCTCAGTGGTTAACGAATCTGACTAGGAACCACGAGGTTGCGGTTCGATTCCTGGCCTTGCTCAGTGGGTTAAGGACCCAGCGTTGCCATGAGCTGTGGTGTAGGTTGCAGAAGTGGCTCAGATCCCGTGTTGCTGTGGCTGTGGCGTAGGCCGGAGGCTACAGCTCCGATTGGACCCCTAGCCTGGGAACCTCCATATGCCGAGGGAGCGGTCCTAGAAAAGGCAAAAAGACAAAAAAAAAAAAAAGAAAATGAGTATTACATTTCTACTTTCTAGTAGTGACCTCAGTATTAAAATTGACGGATTTAGTTCTGTCGTAGCGGCTGAAATTCTTCCATCTTATTATTACCTCTTTAGATAGACTTGAACAACTTCATTTTTTTTTTAATTCTTTTTTTTTTTTGTCTTTTTAGGGCCACACCCATGGCATATGGAAGTTCCTAGGCTAGGGATCGAATCAGAGCAGCAGCTGCCGACCTACACCACAGCCACAGCAAAGCAGGATCCTTAACCCACTGAGCGAGGTCAGGGATTGAACCCGCAACCTCATTGATGTCAGTCAGATTCATTTCCGATGAGCCATGAGGGGAACTCCCGAACAACTTCATTTTTTCCTCCTCTGTCTTTTTCCCTTTTCCTTTTTCTATTCAAACACTTCTATAACACATAGTGTTCCAGTAAAAGAACACCAACTCTGTTAAGTCCATTGAACTTCCTCTTTTGTTTCTCTGACACTAAGATCTTGGTTATTTTGCTCAAATTATTTTTGTATTCACTGGGTACATAATACGTGCTCAGTAAAGCTGGTTTCTTTCTTCTTCTTTCTCTGCTTGGCCCCTACCTAGTAATGCATTTCTGCCTTCAGTCTTTGGTTTTCAAACCACTTGTGATATCAATTGTCTCCAAGAGCCTCCTTCACACTGCCCAGCATTTATTGGAAAGCTTTGCCCAAACTGAGATAACTCTCCTAAGACATCTTGGAGATAAAAAGGCTCAGAAAAAAACAAAGTCCCACTTCTCAAAAATGAAGTGCTCTCCTTCTCATTTCAGATCTGGTGGCAGAAGGGAACTAGCCTTCAGAGATCCCCATGAAATATCTGACAAGATATGTGAAATGTTTTTTTTCTTTCTTTGGGCTGCCTGTTTCATAATACAGTCGATGTGCTTCATGAGAAAAACAAGGTCAACTCAATTGATCAAACATGGTTTTGGTGATAGAAACACATACATATAAATGCTCACGCTCTCCCGGTTATAACAATACTGAATCTAATTTAGAGCCGCAAGCGCTGGGAAATGAAGAGTTAATATTTAAACCCCATCCTTAATTCATTCTGTCATGCCTGAGTGTCACTTCTCCCATAGCAAGCAAGATCACCCACTGTTCCGAGGCCACTAGACAGAGAATGAAATCAGCTATAACATTACTGTGTCACAACGGAGGGAATTAGGGATGAGCCTGGAGAACAAGCTTAGGTGTTCTTTGTATGTGAGAGCGGGAAGCAGGTCAGGAGGGGAAGAAAGGGAGACAATACAAAAAGAGGAAGAAAGCTGACACAGTAGCCGCAGGCAGGCTCCTGTTTGGCTACCATCTAGTCCAACCGAGGGCATCTTTAAGGCAGGGCATGGGCTGCTGCCCACATTACAGCAACAAGGCTCTCAGCAGTCTAAACTCCCAAATAAACTTGAAAACCAGATGAACCTCAGTGATCACAGCTGATGGAATGCTTGGTCTGACACTTTTGTCCTGCAATTGTGCACAAGGGCAGGAAAAGGGGGGCTTCTCTTACTCAGCTGACGCGCCCCTTGGTTTGCCTCTTTCAGGAATGGTTTGAATTACTGCCCTTTCAACAACCTTATGGGTCACAGACCCACCAAAAAGAAACAATTGTGCTGTATTTCTTTGTCATGAATCACTGTTTTAATTTTTAAGCCAAGCCAACAGGAAGTATGTGTTTATCCCATGTAACTTTCATTTAATCATGGAATTAATAAAATCGCTGTTACTTAACAGAAGAGCCCACAGGACTATTTCAGGGCACTGACATATTTAAGGAGGGAATTACCACCCTCTTCTCTGATGCCTGCTTGGTTCCGGGGCAGGTAAAATCACACACAAAACAGCAAAAAGCAAATTACTAAATTGCCTCCCTCATTCACTATGTCGTCAGGAGGAGATCTTCTCTCTAGTTAGAAATTCATTTTTCCTAAGGCTTCCTGACTAGCTCCTGCCAATAAGTAATACTCTCAAATTGTCATCTGTCTATAAACTTTTAAAATGTTCTTTTTTATTTTTGCAATTTGGAAATTTTTATTACATAGCAGAGAAGAACGAGCTTGATGTTGTCTGCTAAAATGTACCGTGCATTTCCTCCTTATCTTGTCTAAAGTACATCTCTCAATGAGAAGAATGACATTACAAAATAAGAATTCTTCCTGGATTTATTCAGAAAATACAAACGTCTATTCATTATTAGGGCTCTTCAAATTTACTGAAAAATACCTATTTGAACCTAAAACATGTGCAGAAGGTTGGCTATTAGCTTAATCCTAAATTCTGCTATTATATTTCTATCACAGATGTTCTGTGCTGATAGAAAAGTCTGAGCTATTTGAATTTGCCAGCTTGGATTAATAACTACCCATCTCGAATCATTAATGATGCTGGTTCCAGTTCAGTGATTGAAATGGGTAAAAAAAAATTTCATCTTATTCTTTCCTTATGAAAGAGCCATTGGCTTGGCAATGCCTTTCTTCCTGGAAAAAAGTCCTTTTGAAAGGGAGAATACTAAAAACGGTGTAGGAAACGCTAGAGAAGAATAGAAATTCATTTTAAAGCAGTGTACCATGTACAAATGCTGTCTTACAAATAGGATTATTTAATTTAAACCTTAGATCTGTCAAGCTCCATTACTTCAAATGGAGCCTGTCGTTTCTTGAGTTCATTATATATCGAGATGGTATTACAATTTATGTTAGGTTAAGTCATGGCAGAGATACAAGGCAGTTTAAAAAAAATTACACAGCAGTGTCAGTAAATAGAGCAAAGTCACTGCAGTGTTGGGAAAGGCAAAAAGTCATCTTGCTAAATGAGGATCCAAGCTGTCCTGTACCGAGACTGCTACTAATAAATAAAAGGCCTCTGGGAAAAGTGCTGAGCGTACGCTGGATCTATTTTCAGCTTGCATCAGCAGCTGCTGCCCCTGGGATCACATCTTTACGCATACTCTACACCATATGTAATCACTCCAGTGCTGCAACCAGTAAGATAATGAAAGAGCATGGCATAAATCTATACTTGAGTGGAATGCTAAATGAGAAAAATAATACAAAAAGGGGGGAAATAAACCGCATTTTCAAGTCATTAGGAAGAAAGACTTTGACATATGAAGTGTTGCAACCATTAATAGCACTTATCATATAGAGTGGAGACAAAGAGACAAATTAATCAAACTGACAGAACTGGGACATTTTATGCTAATGCAGGCTCCTGGGTTTTAGTCTGTATTCCTCTGCGTCTGGAAAACTGATACCATTACAGGGCAGGAAATTGCATGAATAACATGCAACAGATCATAAAAATTCACACACCAACTGCAGAAACACTGCCAAAAGCTCTGTAAAAACAAGGATGGAGACCTCAACAGAGGAACTACCAGCAAGTAATGAATGCAAATAAGTCCAGGAATATCTCCCATTCATGCATTGTAATTAACTCTAGGCTTCTCGCTCATAATTACAGAGGTGAAACCGAAGCCTAGCGAGCGAACTCTGCAGCAGCTAGCCAGAGGAGGCCGCCCGGGCCCTGATCCCAGGTCATTTGCCATCGGCTGGGGCCAGGGCCGCTCTGACCTAAATTTACTGCCCAGGTTGGGTTAGCTTTAAAATAAAATGCAAAATAAACATAAAAACATTAACTTGCAACTTGAAAAGGGGGAAGGGGGAGACACAATTGACAATGCAAAAAAAAGATAAGCAAAAATTTTCAGGTATGTTTGTGCGAGTGGTCAGAAGAAAGGGAATCTGGTACTGAAAGGATTTTTATAAAACACACGCTGTCCTCGACTTACAAACAGCCCCATTTAAGGAATAAGCTGTACTGAAAAGTGAATGGCAGGAGGGTCCTGGGGAAGTCTCAGCAGAGCAACTGCCCTTTGTTCTCTCAATGTGAACTCCTTGGGTGGCTGGTGGAGGTCAGTCCCCTGGCTCATTTATACGGATGCACAGAGGTGAATGACCACTGTGTTAAGATCACTATCCTTCCCCAGGGAAATTGTGGCATCCTTGGCACTGGGAGGAGATGGGTCCCTTAGCTGGGACTCCCAAGAATTTTCACATAAAGAAAAACAACTATATGAATAGAAGTTAGGTGTGGCTAAAAAATGTGCTTCAGAACTAGAATCCAATGAGATCATCTTTGCTGGCATTCGAATCTCTGGCTCGCAATGATTCCATTCCAGTCCTTCCTCTCATTCTTATTTACTACACACCACAAATTTTCCTGTCTCTAGAACGTTCCTGAAAGATACTTGTCATATGACAAACACTAACCTAACAGCAACCATGTCGGCATGGTCCTAGATGGTCAATGCGCAGATTAAAAATGTCACCGCTGTTACCACTCAGAAATCTTTTTTTTTTTTTTTTGCTTTTTAGGCCCAAATCCATGGCAGATAGAAGTTCCCAGGCTAGGGGTCCAACTGGAGCTACAGCTGCTGGCCTACGCCACAGCCACAGCAACACCACATCTGAGGCTCATCTTCAACCTATGCCACAGCCCATGGCAATGCCAGATCCTTAACCCATTGAGCAAGGCCAGGGATTGAACCTGCATCTTCACAGATACTTGTTGGATTTGTTACTGCTGAGCCACATCGGGAACTCTCAATGACTGAGGTTAGAGGGGACTTCTTTTTTTTTTGGCTGCATTCATGGCATGTGGAACTTCCCAGGCCAGGGATCAAACCCTTACCACCGCTGTAACCAGAACCACTGCAGTGACAACACTAGATCCTTAACCCACTGTGACACAAGGGAATTCCAGGGCCTTATTCTTCATGCAAAAAGAGATGCTTGAATTAGAGTTCAGAGGTGACAAATGGTATAAATTCTGATTAGACTTACTCACATGGCAATATTTTGGGAAGAAAAAAGATAGAACCCAAATGAAAGATAGAAAATAATTACTTAAGCTTAGATATGATGAAAATTAATAGGATTTATAATGATTCTGCTTTTAAATACAATTAGAATATTTGCTCTTGGCAAAGAAGAAAATCGGGGAACTTGATGGTGAAGCCGGAAAACTGATGCTTAGGTTCTCTTGAACTGATGAACATTTATTTACATTATTTATTGCTGTGGCCCCTTATTTTAATAAATATATTAAACTGAGAAATAAAATGATGCAAAGATCAGAAAAGAGGTCATATTTAAGAAAGTCTTGAAGAAATGGGAGGACGTAGTATGAGAAAATAATTCTATTTTCAATAGGAATCCCTTTAAAGATATTGGATCTGGGGCGCAGCATTAACTCGACACATGGGCCAAATCTTGAGTCTCTCCTGTAAGTAACTGTTATCTAAGGGAAGCATGTGAGGTGATCTACCTCGGTCAATGTGACATCGTTTGACAGGGTTAGACAGAGCTCTGCGTCTGTGGATGACAAGTCCAAGTGGAGTGATGACTACTCTTTGCTCTAATCATGGGGAGCGAAAAAAGGCAGATGGCGTGGGGCAGGAGGGAAAGCAATGGTTCTCTGGGACTCAGGTTGCTGGAGATGTTTCTTTTGTTTTATGGCTGCACCTGCGGCAAATGGAAATTCCTGGCGTAGGAGTTGAATCAGAGCTGCAGCTGCCAGCCTATGCCACAGCCATGGCAACACCGGATCTGAAGCAATACTGGATGCAAGGCGCATCTACACCTACACCACAGCTTGCAGGATCCTTAACCCACAGATCAAAGCCACAAATGGAACCCACATCCTCGAGGACACTTTGTTGGGTTCTTAACTCACTGAGCCACAACAGGAACTCCTGGAGATGTTTCTTTTCTTTTTCTTTTCTTTTTTTCGGTCATTTTTAGCCACCCTGTGGCAAATGGAGCTCCTGGGCCAGGGATCAGATCAGAGCCACAGTCTCGACCTCAGCTGTAGCTGCAGCAAGGCCAGAACCCTAACCCACTGAGCCGGGCCAGGGATATAACCTGAGTCCCAGAGGCTCCCAAGATCCCAAGTTCCACCACAGTGGGAGCTCCTGGAGATGTTTCTTAATAGAAGGCTTATATGTGCAGCCACAGTTGTGAGTTTGGGGAGGTCAGTTTTTCCTGGAGAAAAGAGTCTAAATTCATTGCTGAGACAGGGGAACAAAGACAGGGGATGAAAGTATAGAGCGGGGAATATGAGGAAAGGGTATGAAGGCTCCAATGGCAAATGGGAGTGGTCTTGGTGGCCTGGCGCAAATGGGAAGAGGGAGGAACCCACTTGGAAACAAGCACTATTGAATCAGAAGCTACTAGAAGGAGTTTGTGGTATCATATTTCCAGAGTTGAGATTTTTGTTTTTGTTTTTTGTTTTTTTTTTAAACCATTAAGAGCAGTACAAGTCTTTTTTTCAGGTTGTTCAGGTCCTTTTTTGAATACAGGTGTCTAGAATTTGATGGCTTCTTATTTTTCTTTCTCTGAAAGGCACGTTTCAGGAATGTATTTTAATATTACTGTGCCTTTCAGACATACATTCAGATATAACTCTAGTGTGTGTGAATTATAATAAACATCTGAATGGAACTTTATGGATTACAAAACATGAATTTTTCATATCATTACATCATTTCTTCCTCCCCCAAACTTGAAAAGCGAAGTGTTTATGATTCTTATTCTCATTTTCTATGACACTGTGCTGTGGAGAGTTTCAGCAATCTGCCCCCAGTCGCTGGGTGTGAGTCTGAGCCCCGTACTTCGGATCATGTGTGATGGCCTCCATGTCTCTACAGCCTTTCTAAAAGCAGCTCTGCCACGGTTTCTTTTTCTCACTCCTCCCAAAATCTGTTTTTCCATTTTGATGACTACTCTTACATATTTCAAGAAAAAGAGTAGGTGTTGTGCATTACAAGAGCCAGAGACGAAGACCAAGAAGGCAGGGACCACAGAAGAGACCCTGGCCTTGGACTTTCCCACCACAGGGCTGACTCTCATCTATGAGTTGACTCCACTTGCACATGCTGGAAGCTTCTGTTTAAACCTTTGGGAACTATCCTAAACGTCTATGGGAAATCACCATCTTCCTCCTTCTTTAGGTGAGGGCCAAAATTCTCCATAAAGAAGTACATTGCTTTTGAACAGTGTCACAAGATCTTTATTTCCTCTGAAGTATGTCAAAGTTGTATAATGTGCTAATTTTTTTAAAACGGCAAGGCATTTGTTGTTTTTCTATTTAGGAACTCTGAGTATCAGGAATATTATAAGCTGTTTCCTTTTTAATTTTGCTTCTTACCCAGCATATGATGTTACGCATATACTTTAGTAAATAGAATAAGTTTTGTAAAAAAAAAAAAAAGTTCATTGCTTTGAATAGAACATAATCCTTACCTCTGTTTTACAGGGTTTCTTTTCACTCATTCATTCACCAAATATTTGTTGAGCACCTACTATGTGTTAGAAACTGTGCTGAGCTCTAAGGACAGAATGGCAAACAAAAAAGGCAGGCATGATACTTGGAACTTGCACTCTGGTCCTGCACTGTCCAATATGTTGGTCACTAGCCATAAGTGACTGTGTGCATTAAAAGACATTGCAATAAAAATTCAGTTCCTTGGTCCCTCTAGCTGCATTTCCAGTGCTTGATGGCTACATGTGACTAGTGACCACCACACTGGACAATGAGGAAGAACATGTCCCTCACTGGACAACACTGATCTAGAGGAAGGAACAGATAACAAACAAGCAAGTCGACGAATGTGTATTTGAAAACTGTGACACAACTGTAGGTCTTCTCTCATTTTCTTTGGTCTTTAAAAGTCATCTGTCTCTTTTCCAACCAACACACCTAATTTCACGGCCTCATTACTTCTGGCTGAGGCTGCTGCAACAACCTGGCCATTGTTTCTCTCTCCCTGAGTCCTTCCTTTGTACTGCTGCCTAATTCATCTTCCTAAAGACAATCACTTTAGCAACCTGTTTCCTGCAGAATAGAACCCAAGCCCATCAAGCATGGCATGCACGGCTCTTTATCAATGGGCTCAACGGACCTGTCCCTGCCTTGTTCTCTCCCTATCCTACACTTTAGCCACAGAAAATGGGGTTACTGATAGCAAATCCATAGCCTTCCCTATCCATTCTTACGTTATGAGGATGTCTGCAACAGCCAAACAAACAGACCTTCTTTAGAACTTCACTGAGCTCAAATAGGAGATGGGAAGGAGGGAGGCAGAGATGTGGTTCCTCGGAATTGAGATGGGAAAAGTATAAATCACCTAAGCATGTCCTGAAGAAATTCTCAGCACAAAGCAGTGGTCAGAGACAGTGTCATTCTCTGTCTTTCCCATAAGGAGGGGTATAGAAATAGGTGAGGAAGCGATATAAATGTTTAGGGACTTAAGCAGGAGAGCTAGGCTATTTTGGAAGAAATGTACAAATCAGATAAGCAAAGAATACACTAAGTATTTTCAGCTAAATGTACTTAATGCACAAAGCCTTATATTTTCTTCTTCTTCTTCTTCTTTTTCTTTTTGGCTTTTTAGGGCCACATTCATGGCATATGGAGGTTCCCAGGCTAGGGGTCTAATCAGAGCTGTAGCCACCGGCCTACGCCAGAGCCACAGCTACTTGGGATCCGAGCTGCGTCTGTGACTCCTACACCACAGCTCACCACAATGCCGGATCCTTAACCCACTCAGCAAGGTCAGGGATTGAACCTGCAACCTCATGGTTCCTAACTGGATTCACTAACCACCGCACCACGATGGGAACTCCTATATTTTCTTCTATTTTATACAAAACTTATGAAAATAGGCATGACCCGTGTTCCCAATAAGATGTCACTGTGGCTTTCTTTAGGTAGGGATTCTATAAAACAGACAGGACCAATAGACAAAAAAGGCACTGAATTATGGTGTGTCTAAGACTACAGATACTTAGGACCTGATGTCACAATTTTTAATATTTTTCCTTAATGCCACTCTCTTTAAAAAATAAACTTTGCTTAGAAAGAAATTCATCCTGGAGTTCCCTCGTGGCTCAGTGGGTTAAGGATCTGATGTTGTCACTGCTGTGGTTCTGGTTACTGCTGTGGCTCGGGTTTGATCCATGGCCCAGGGAACTTCTGCATGCCCCAGGTGTGGCAAAAAAACAAAAACAAAAACAAAAAACAAAACTCTTCCTAAGCGATATTGTTTATGAAATCTCAGGTTTCACATTGAGTTACACTTTTCTAATACATATTAAAACAAACCCAGTGATTCTGAAAACAAGTTCTTCATATGCCACTTGAAATCATTTCACTCCTGAGTTGTGCTACAGATATCCATATGATGGGAAATACTGGGATCAGGAGGCTGAATAGTTATTGCGGCTAAGTGCTGAGGTGGGAGACTTCTGGACACGGCCTCTCGTCGTTTCCAGCCTGGAACACAGGAAGAGGATGTATATCACACCCCTGCGGTGGGGGGCGTGTTACTGCTCTGTAGAGTGAAGTGGTAAAAGGCGGCAAGGTGTTGGTAGTTAGTCACTGAGCAGCTATATTATTGGTATCCTTTCTGGGGCTGGTGAGAATGAGTGATCAATGCTGACAAGGAGCCCAGGGCTTTCCAAATGCCTCAACCCTTTGTGGGGAAAGAGGTCACCTGGGAGGCTCGCAGGCAGCAATGGGGCTCCTGGGTTTGGGTTTGCAGGTGGCCTCAGGGGGCCTGGGGAGCAGCTCCAGCCTCTGTGGGCACAGGCCATCTTCTCCCTGTCCTGTCCAGAGTTCCAGATGCTGCTGGGAGGTGGCTGCAGCCGGGTGAGGGCGGGATGCTGATGTTCTCCTATCAAGGGTGCACAGAGTTGATCGTGCCCCTGCAAATGACACAGGGCCACCTCTGGGCTTGTCATGACATCATCTGAATTTGTTCGTCTCCATAGGGACTCAGCCGGGTGGTGCCTCCACAGCTTCCTCAGAGGTTTAGGGAGAAAAACCTAACTCCCCAAATAAGGGGGATTTTATGTAACTCTTCTGCCATGTCTTCTCACCTCTGCAGTGTGGCTGAGCTCCTAGAAAACCAGTGTTAAAGCACTTCAGCAAGAAGCCGGGGATTTCAAAGCCCCTTCTAACAGCTGTTAATGGTTGTCAAAGAGCGGCAGACACCGGGGCTGGAGGGAAGGGAGCCAAAAATAACTCCACAGCCGCGGGTTTTCAGGATTCAGTAATTTCTGATGCTGGAAAAAAGGGGCTTGAGCAGTGCAGGTACATACAGCTCTAGGAAAACAGGGGCTGGGAGGACGAGGGCTCTGAGCTGCAGCTTGCACACCCCAGCCCTGCTCCAGCAGGACCTTTTTTTAAACCTTCCTCATCAACCCGATATCTGGGAAAGACAGGAAAAGGGAAAGAGGAAAGACAGGAAGGCAGACTGCTGTTGGTAGTGATCTGAACTCAGCCCCTGCAGGGAGGGTATGGGCTCCTAGTGCCTGGACCGTGCCCTGATGGAGCTTTGTGACAGGATGGTTCTTTTCAGTGTGTGTTTCTGGCCACGCCCATGGCATGTGAAAGTTCCCAGGCCAGGGATCGAACCCATACCACAGTAGTGACCTGAGTAGCAGGAGTGACAATGCCAGATCCTCATTTCACTGAGCCACCAGGGAACTTCTCTGTGTTTTTTTTTTGTTTGTTTGTTTGTTTTTTGCTTTTTTGTCTTTTTTTTTTATAATTTTTTTTTTTTATTTTCCCACTGTACAGCAAGGAGGTCAGGTTATCCTTACATGTATA
This sequence comes from Phacochoerus africanus, assembly GCF_016906955.1. Taxonomy (NCBI): domain Eukaryota; kingdom Metazoa; phylum Chordata; class Mammalia; order Artiodactyla; family Suidae; genus Phacochoerus; species Phacochoerus africanus. Next base: position 57,888,756 of record NC_062545.1, read on the forward strand.
CATTACAATTATATTTTTCCCCCACCCTTTCTTCTGTTGCAACATGAGTATCTAGACAAAGTTCTCAATGCTATTCAGCAGGATCTCCTTGTAAATCTATTCTAAGTTGTGTCTGATAAGCCCAAGCTCCCGATCCCTCCCACTCCCTCTCCCTCCCCTTTTTTGTCTTTTTAGAGCTGTGGTTCCCGGAGGTTCCCAGGCTAGGGGTCTAATCGGAGCTGTGGCCACCGGCCTACGCCAGAGCCACAGCAACGCCAGATTCGAGCTGCTTCTGTGACCTACACCACAGCTCATGGCAACGCTGGATTCTTAACCCACTGAGCAAGGCCAGGGATCGAACCTGCATCCTTATGGATACTAGCCAGGTTCATTACCGCTGAGCCACAATGGGAACTCTCTGCTTTCTTTCTGATAGAGATGTTTAGCACCATGGGCTTCAGAGACTCAAAGTTTTTGTTTTGTTTGCTTTTTCTAAAATCCATCTTCCACTTCTGTTTTTTAAATCCTATCCCATTCTTGTCAGCCACTTCCCCAAGAATTACAGTAACTTTTGTTTTTTATCATTTTTATAATGTATGATAAGGGAGGATTTTTTCTCCCTGGCATTTCCCCCATCACTCCATCCAGATGTGCATATGGTACTTTTAAAACTTCCCACCCTCTCTCTGAGAGTTTTGATGCATTTAGTGAGTAAAACTAAGTCTCTGAATTCCATCTGAGTTGTATACTTATATTTCTGGGTTTGGCAAACATACCACCACCCACTCAGAACCTAGACAGGAAAGTGGCAGATCATTTAAGCTTCATTAGGAACAAGTCATGCCAACATAACTTCATTTCTGGTTTTGATGGGATCACTGCTCAGAGAATGCAGAAGAAATAGCATGCCAGGATTTCAGCATGGCAGCTGACATCTTTTGGTCATTCTGTAAGTGATATGAAAAAACGAGGTCTAGAAGATACTAAAATTAAGCAATCAGTGGTTGAGTAATGGGTTAATGCCGACTTCAACTTAAAGTGTCTGGTCATAAGACCCAGCCTCATCTGCCTACTCCATCATGCTTAACTTCTGTCTCTGACTTGGAAAAGGCCTGGGTGGCAAGCTGGTAAGATACTCTGGGAGACAGACTCAGCACCCTAAATGATGACCACAGGCTGATATTATGGGGTAAATGTATAAGAACACAATTTGGAGGCGTTCCCACCATGGCGCAGCGGAAACAAACCCGACTAGGAACCATGAGGTTTCAGGTTCTATCCCTGGCCTCACTCAGTGGGTTAAAGCTCCAGTGTTGCTGTGAGCTGTGGTGTAGGTCGCAGACGTGCCTCTGATCCAGCATTGCTGTGGCTCTTGCACAGGCTAGCAGGTGTAGCTCCAACTAGACCTCTAGCCTGGAAGCCTCCACGTGCCATGGGTGTGGCCCTCAAAAGACAAAAAAGACAAAAAAAAAGAATGCAATTTAACAAAAATGGATGTCAATTCCTGTACTGGAATTAACAAAGTCAAATTTGGACAGTGCTGGCTTAATGAGGTGTGTCAGTACTGTGACACAATTGTCAGGAATCTTAACACAATCTGGGATATGTCAAGAGCTGTATGATGCAGAGATGGGGCTATAGCTTCACTCTCTTCTTCACTGTTCAGATCACATCGAGATGCTTGTATTTAGTCCTGGTGCTGTACCTCAACAGGCCAGATCAAAAGGTGTCATGACGTACACTGAAGCCATGTCCCAGGTGGAAATGGAACCAGGGATGTTAAACCCAGAGGAGGGGAGATATGTGGGGCCCAGACAAGAGTTGGCTTGAGAGAGCTAATGGGCTATGGTGGAACGATGAGACAAGATTTGTTCTCTTTCATTCCAGAGAGCATAAATAGTGTTGCCAATGAAAATTTAAGGGCGGTAGATTTCTGTGAAAAATGAAGAAGAATTTTCTAGTAATCACAGTTGTACAAAGTGGAAGGGCCTCTCAAACAGTGAGGGGCTCCGAATTGCTGGAAGTGTTTCAGCAGAGGCTGGAGAGCTACCTATGTCATTATCATAAAAGGATTCTAAATTGGATGGGAGATGGGACTAAATGACTTCTAATATGCCTTATCTTTTAACCTTTAAGCCTTGATAGTCTTCACTTCCTACCACAATAATTGAGAGGAGTTATGGTTCTTAGTATTTCTTAAACACTTTTATACAAAAATTGACAAGGAAGAAAGAAAGACAAGGTTGGATATTATTTTCATTTACTCCGGATATGGCTGGCAAAATATATGGACTTGTGAGTTGGCAAAACAAACAGAGCTTTCTGAAACTTCCCCAAGTCTCCTATAAGCCTGTGAATGACACATCCTTCAAGCCACTTTAGTTTGGAATTCTGACCTAGACCAACCAGTCTGCTGAGCTCACGAACAACTTGCAGAGAACACAGGGAGCCTTGATAGAATGGAATGAAAGGCAGTATTAAACAAAATAAAGAAGTCAGTGATTTCCTACATATGAAAAATTTCAAAGGCCATCGTCTCTACTCAACAAAAATTCAACTGTACAGTTGCAGAACCTGGAAATTAAACAAACGCAGACTCAGCAGTCCAAGCTTCAAGACATTTACACAGGCATTATTTTCCTTGCTGAACAAGTAAGCCCTTTCTATTTAGACCTGTCAGGGGAGCAAGTGTAGTCCGTCACAGGGAACCAGAGTTTTGTTTGAATGGATAGACGCATGCCCCATCTTGTCTATTTCCTGGGCTTGACATAATAACCGCCACTAAAAAAATATCATAAAAGTCGTACACACCCTGCCACTCTGTACACTCCAAAATGGCAGGAGAAAATAGCCCTAAGCCTTTCCTCTTTAATAATCCCTTGAACAAGTTTTGAGATGGAACCAGGTAATCTCAACATCTTCTGATGAGTGGAAAATAAACCAGAAGCGATGACTACAAGTCAAAGAGATGGAGGACATAAGGCAATGGAATAAGTGAGGTGAGGTGAAGGATATACTCTAGAACATGGCAACACGTACTGTGATTTACTCCTGGTCGGTTTTCAATAAATATATATAATTTATCAAGTGTGGTCACAGCTTAGGAGAGAAGATAGTTCTGTACCAGCAACCTGAAGCAGAGGCGAAAAAGATGCTCCTACAAGGATAGGGCTGCCTGGGATCTTGGACGTGACTGCCCTAGCTCCTGTTCAGACATCTGTTTCCTGGCTGAGGGTTAGGAGCTGAGTCTGGGTTGGAATTTTTTGGATGGTTCTCCCAAGTCTGTGACCTTTCTATCTAAATAGTGGTTCTAACTCAAAATCTACACACTAAGTTGAGGTGAACAATTGAACTGGGCCTCATGCTGTCAAGCTGGCACTGGAGGGGTCGTCTCTTGACATTGGCTCTGATCACAGATGGCCATGGTGGTGCAGGGGCTGGCCCTCCAGTTCTACAGGATGGAGCATGGAAGAAGCCTTGGATGGTAAGATGAGTACCCTCCTACAGAAATCTTCTTTAACTCAAAGCAAGTTACAATGTACAAATAATAGCATGCATTTTATTTCAAAAAAGAACTGAAGGGAATCCTAAGATCCCAAAATAACCTAATACAGACTGAGCAACCAGTGGAGGTCAGACTCCATAGGACCCAGAGAAATATACAATTCTGAGACAGGCTGAGACCTGGGACCTTTTGCTGCAGTGCTTACACCTGGACAAATGTCTCCACAAGCAACAAAACACAAAGAAACTGTAAGGGACTAGGAATAACTTCATGCATACACAGCGGGGGCAAATCATGGACAAGGAGATAAAAGCCAATTGCCACCTCTGAAATGCTGAGAGTAAAAGCAGCATATTGGGAGCAAAAGCAGGGTGCTACACATGCCCCCTGCACACATCACCAAAGGGGTGGGCAAATCATTAAGCCACCCTGGCCAGACTCCTGGACCCGCCCCTACCCTCACCCCATGTAAGGAACCCAGCTCACCTCCCCTCGGGAGTAAGAGAGCAAGGGAACCTGTTACTTGATTTTGCTCCCCCTAGCTGCAGTAAGAGCCCCGGGAAAGCCTTGCCTGAATTTCTTGCCTGGCCTCCTCAATTTCTATTGATTAAGGAGGCCAAGAACTGTAGTCCGTAACAATTCAACAACTGATTAGAAAAGGGACCCAAGTATGTATGAAGCACAAAGAAAGCTGGATTTCGGGAACTTCTGGATCAAAAAACAACTGCTTTTTTTTTTTTTGTCCTTTTTGCCTTTTCTAGGGCCTCTTCCCAAGGCATATGGAGATTCCCAGGCTAGCAGTTGAATCGGAGCTGTAGCCACCAGCCTACACCACAGCCACAGCAACACCAGATCCAAGCCAAGTCTGCGACCTACACCACAGCTCACGGCAATGCTGGATCCTTAACCCACTGAGGGAGGCCAGGGATCAAACCCATGTCCTCATGGATACTAGTCGGATTCGTTAACCACTGTGCCACGACAGGAAATCCGACAACTGCTTTTTAAATAACTGATAATAGATACTTATGAACTAGAATAGAAATGAACTAGAAATAGAAATTTGTAGGAGTTTCCGTTGTGGATTGGTGGGTTATAAACCCAACTAGTATCCATGAGGATGTGGGTTCAATCCCTGGCCTTGCTCAGTGGGTTAAGGATCCAGCATTGCCCTGAGCTGTGGTGTAGGTTGCAGACTCGGCTCAGATCCCGAGTTGCTGTGGCTCTGGTGTAGGCTGGCAGCTGCAGCTCCGATTTGACCCCTTGACTGGGAACTTTCATATGCCAAGGGTGCAGCCCCAAAAACAATAAACAAACGAACAAACCTAGGAAATTTGCCCCCAGTGGAGCCAGACTAGACCACTAACTATTTTGACATTAAACCCAGCAGAGGATAACCAATGGATGTGCTGGGCAACTTAGGGATAATTTTGAAGTCTTTTTCTTATGAGTTAATGATGATAATAGCCATGTTTAGAAGACCCATACATAGCTACAAAATGCTGGAGGGCTTATACACAAACACACATCAGATAAGTGTGTCTATAAAAATCAAGGGGAGATGGGTGAGAGAAATACCTACAGTTATAAAAGCCTTATCCCATGGACTCTGCTTGTTCTCTCTGTCCAAAGGCATTCCAATTTTTAGAACTTGTATATGTGTATTTTTTGGTTGCACCTGAGGCATGTGGAAATGCCCAGGTCAGGAATCAATCTGTGCTGAAGTTTCGACCTGTGCCACAGCTGAGGCAGTGCTGGATCCTTAACACAATGCACCACAGGGGAACTTCCTAGAACTTGTATATATACATATATATATATATATATATATATATATATATATATATATTTATTTATTTATTTTAATGGAAGTAAAGCTGTTAATGTGTTGTTAATTTAAAAAATTGCGATAAAAAACGTATAACATAAAATCTACCATCTCAATCATTTTAAGGGCCGTTGTTCAGTAGAGTATATTCACATTGTTGTGAGACAGATCCCCAGAATTTTTTCACCTTAAAAATGTGAAGTTCTATAATCACTCAACAACTCACTTTTACCTCCTAGGACTCAGCCTCTGGTACCCATCATTCTATTTCTGCTTCTATGAATTTGACAAATTTAGATATCTCATATAAGTGTAATCACACAGTGTCTGTCAGATTTTTTTTTTTGGTCTTTTTAGGGCTACTTGTGTGGCATATGGAACTTTCCAGATAGGGGTTGAATTGGAGCTACAGCTGCTGGCCCATGCCACAGCCACAGCCATGCCAAATCAGAGCTCATGGCAACACTGAATCTTTAACTCACTGAACAAGGCCAGGGATCGAACCTGCGTCTTCATGGATACGAGTCGGTTTTGTTACTGCTGAGCCCCAATGAGAACTCCCCGTATTTGTCTTTTTTGTGACTGGCTTGTGGCTTGTGACATAAACTCTGACAAGTGGGGAGAGAGGGTTTGAAGAACGAGAGAGAGAGGGCAAATCCTTCCCATTCTGTTTCTGGCTTTGGCTAGAGAGAGAGGTCTCTGGAGTGTTCTCTGGGGCTGGACCGCAGTTGGCAGGATATATTACAGTTGCGGAGAGAACATCCTCCTTAGCTGAGTGGGTTCAAGGCTCATCATCTCCACCAATAAGCGTCTACTGAGGCCCCTGTCAGAGCCCCCATCTCAAGTACAACTCTGAGGTCCATGGAACCTCAGCAATTCTTTAAGAATTCTCATGAAAAGCTCTCAGCATCTTCCTGGGGGAGGAAGAATTTGAATAAATAAAGCCGCATTATTTTAAGCGCAGCCTCTGTAGGAATCTTGGAGAGAGAGCAGAAGAGGCAATGGAATGTGAATGAATAGTCTCTGAGCTGCCAGAGGCTGCTCTTGAGGAACGAAATATGCTCAGAATGTGTGTCCCTCATGGACGCAGGCGTGGGGCACAGGAGAGAGGGAAATTTGGGTTCACAACTGAAAGGCAGTCTGTGAAATTCAGTCATGTGTCTAAGGGGGTCATTGGCCAAAAATGTCTGGGAACCACTGTGACACTGGGATGAACCTTGCAGGGCCACTCCCACCAATGCCGCCTCACATGTCACCGTGAACAGAGTCACAATTTCAGCACGAATTCCCCCTTTCCCACCGAAACTTCCACCCAGCGCCCAGAACAGGGGAGGCCTCCAACAGGGGCTCCACGAGGGAGCTGGACTCCTGAAGCCAGGAGACAGGGCCAACTGGGAGTTAACCTGTTCATCTGGGCGGACAGAGCATCACCTACCAATAGGTTAATTTGTAAGTGAAAAAAAAAATCTCATGAAAAGAGAAATTCTCCTACGATGAGATTCTCAGTAGAGCTTCAGGGTGCTGACTCTCCCTCCCCCTGGCTGCTGACTGCCCCCCCCCCCAGCCCCCGATCTTGCCCTCCACGCACCCACCCCTCCTGTCCTCTCTCAAACCTGCTCCTCTGCAGTCCTCCTTTCCCACCTCAGTTCAGGGCAACTCCCATCCTTCTGGTGCTTAGGACCCAAATTCTCAGTCATCTTGAGTCTTTTCTTTCTCTCACATCCCACTTCCAATCAGCTAGTGGGAAGTTCTGGCAGCTTCGCCTTCAAAACAGAGTCAGATTCCAAACCTGTGCATTCCTTCCCTGCTACCACTCTCATACAAGGTACCTTTCGCTTGAATTACTGTAGGAGATGCTTAACTGATACCCCTACTTCTACCCTAGCCCCTTTGTAGCCTATTCTCAACTGGGCATCCAGAGCCATCCTTTAGAAAGATAGGTTGGATGACATAACTATTCTATCCAGACCCCTCCAAAGGATCCCATTTCACTAAGTAAAAGCCAAAGTCATTAATAGGGCTCCATGAGGCCCTCCACAACCTGTCTCCTCCCAACACCCCAGCTCTAGCCCTCATCTCTAAATGTCACCTGCTCAGGGAGCCCTTTGGAACTGCTGTATCTAAAATTTCACCTAAATTTCCTGCAAGTGAAATGTCCATTAATAGGTGAATGGATAAAGAAGATACAGTGTACACACACACACACACACACACACACGCACTGGAATACTACTCAGCTATAAAAGAGAACAATATAATGCCACTTTCAGCAACATGGTTGGACCTAGGGATTATCATATTTAGTGAAGTTAAAGAAAGGCAAATATTTTATGATATCACTTACATGTGGAATCTAAAAAAAAAAAAAGATACAAATGAACTCACAAAACAGAAATACACTCATAAACATAGAAAACAAACTTTTGGTTACCAAAGGGGGAAGGGGAGGGAAGGATAAATGGGGAGTTTGGGATTAACAGATAAACATTGCTACATATATGATGGATAAACAACAAAGACCTACTGTATAGCACAGGGAACTATATTCATTATCTTATAACTTATAATGGGAAAGAATCTGAAAAAGAATAATGCATATATGTATATGTATAACTGAATCACTTTGCTGTACACTCAAAACATTGTAAATCAACTATACCTCAATTAAAAAATTTTTTAAATATTTGATACCAAAAAAACACAACAAACTAAATAAAACATAAATTTCAATTCCTGCCCTCTCGACTACTCCCCTGCCTGCTTTATTTCCTCCTGGTGACACTGCCAACATACATATTCTGGTTTACTGTATGCGCTAGGAAGCAGAGAGTGTACCCATTAAAAAAATTTTTTTTTAATTAAAGTACAGGTGATTTACAATGTTTTGCCAATTTCTGCTATACAGCAAAATGACTCAGTTGTACATATATGCACATTCTTTTTTTTACATTATTTTCCATCATGGTCTATCAAGCATACCCATTTTGTCCCTGCTACATCTTGTACTTAGAAGAGCACACATGGCTGGTGTTCAGTGTAAATCTGGTCAATGAATGAATGGCTCATTCTGGTCACTCAGGTCTCAGCTTAGAAGGCTCCTCTTTGGAGAACCCTTCCTTGGCCACCCTGTCTAATGTCATTTCTCCCTCGATGAGTATCTATTACATCACCCTGTATTATTTTGCTTCTATCACTCAGCACAATCTAAAGTCAACTGGTTTTTATGACATTGTACCTCAACTATACTTCAATAAAACTTTAAAAAATGAGAAAAATGTTATCTCTTTTGCTTAGTTGTCTTTTGCACTAAAATGTAGGCCCATGAGAGCTCCAATTGACTCTGTCCTGTCCATGACTACATCCCCAGCACTTCGAACAGGGTTTGGCACACAGTAGGTGCTCAGTAAATGCTTCTTGTGAATGGAGCGCCTTCATGATAAAACCAATCCAAATCCATTATTTATTGTCCTCAATGTTTTATCTTGAAAATTCCAATGTGGAAAAAAGATGAAAGAAATACACATCCATACACTTTTAATCTTGATTTACCAACTGTTAAATTTTGCTAAATGTGTCCGTTCCTTCTCTGTATCTTTATTGTCTTATCTACCCCCCCCCACATATACATTTCTTTCCAAAATGACTCGAAAGTAAATCATGACATTTCATTCCTAAATACTTCAGCACATATCTCTTGAGAACACTTAAAAAAATTTCTATTGTGGATTTTTACTTTATTTTTTTAGGGCTACACCTGTAGCATACGGAAGTTCTCTGGCTAGGGGCAGAATTGCCAGCCCATGCCATAGCCACAGCAACACCAGATATGCAACTTGTGGCAACACCGAATCCTTAGCCTACTGAGCGAGGTCAGGGATCGAACCTGCATCCTCATGGACACTAGTCAGGTTCTTAACAGGCTGAGCCACAATGGGAACTCCTCCTTGAGAACATTTTACATAACCAAAACACCAATTTCCTACTCAAACAAGTCATGTTGACACGTACAAACTAATATATGGTCTACATTCAGTTTCTAAATTGCTCCAAGGATGTCCTTCGTAGATTTTTTTTTTCCACTCTGGAAGCCAATCAAGATCACTCATTGCATTTGGTCCCACTTAATTTCCTTTGATCTAGGGAGAGTCCCCATCATTTTGCCTTTCATGACTGACATTTTTGAAAAGTTCAGAGCAGCTGTCTTGACAAATGTCCAAGAGAGAATGTCTAGCCACAGAACTATGTTCAAAAGTTAATCTAACTTATTCTTTTATTCTGTGAGGCTAATTAACCAGTTTAATATGCAGTTGAGTTCCTTTTCTCTATTTGTTTTAAATTTTAGGACCTGCTGCTTTTCATCTTTTTGATTGAATTTTAACTTCCTGATTGTGGAAAACATTTAAATGGTTCAAAAGTCAATACCAAATAAAAAGATACATTCAGAGAGTCTCAAATCCTTTCTGTTTTCACCACTTTCCATAGGTCATTTTCTCATAGTTTTTATCTTTTCTATGTTTTTTGAATAATATATGCAAATGTATATATATAATTATAAATTATACATATGCATCATAAATACATATTGATATTTTCCCTTGTTTCTTAATCAAAAATAAGCTTACCATATCTAGCTTATATACTCTTCTGCATCTTGTTTTTGCTTTCTAAAATATATCCTGGAAATTACTCCCTATCAGTTCATGGAGATCTCTTTTTCTTCCATATGGCTGCATAGTTAGTGGTTGTGTTGCTATACATATGTGGATAATCTTGCCCATATGTTGTTTTGTTATTTGCACAAAGCCATTATTTTTTAGTAGGCCATTATGGACTGAATTGTGTCTCCCCAAATTCATATGTTGAAACCCTCATCCTCATGTAACCGTATTTGGAGAAAGGGCCTTTAAGGAGGTAGTTATGGTTAAATGAGGTTAGAAGGGTGAGGCCTTGAGCCAACAGAACTGGTGTCCTTGTAAGAAGAGGAAGAGAAATGAGCATCCTCTCTTTCTCTGTGCACAGGGAAAGGCCATGTGAGGACACAGTGAGAAGGTGGCCGTCTGCAAACCAAGGAGAGAGGCCTCAAGACAAACCAAACCTGCAGACACCTTTGGTCTTGGACTTCCAGCCTCCAGAACTGTGAGAAAATAAATTCCTGTTGCTTATGCCACCCATCCTGTGGTATTTGTCATGGCAGCCTGAGCAGACTAATATATGGGTATTAGAAGAGTTAAGTACTCTAGATTTCTGGAGTTACTGTTGTGGTGCATCGGTAATGAACCAGGCTAGTACCCATGAGGATGTGGGTTTGATCCCTGGCCCTGCTGAATGGGTTAAGGATCTGGCGTTGCCATGAGCTGTGGTGTAGGTGGCAGTCTTGCCTTGGATCTGGCGTTGCTGTGGCTGTGGTGTAGGCTAGAGGCTTCTGCTCTGATTCAACCTCTACCTGGGGAACTTCCATATGCTATTAGTACATCCCTAAAACAAACAAACAAACAAAAAAACCCAACCCCTTCCACCCAGATTTTCCATGAAAACAAGCTGAGGAGGAAGTAAGGAAGAACCAGCATACTGCTGACCACAGAGTAGAAAGCATTTTGCACTAAGTTGTTTTTGTTTTTGTTTTAATGGTCACACCCATGGCATACGGAAGTTCCTGGGCCAGGGATTGAATCTGAGCTGCAGCTGTGACCTACACTGCAGCTGTGGCAACAATAGATTCTTTAACCCACTGTGCTGGGCTGGGGATCAAACCTGAGCCTCTGCAGTGACCTGAGCCACTGCAGCTGGATTCTTAACCCACTGCACCCCAGCAGGAACTCCTGCATTAAGTTGTTTTATTTTTTTAACTTTGTTTTATTTTTTTGCTTTTTTAGGGCCACGCCCATGGCATATGGAAGTTCCCAGGCCAGGGGTTGAATCAGAACTACAGCTACCAGCCTATACCACAGCCACAGCAACGAGGGTTCCAAGCCGCATTTGTGACCACAGCTCACAGCACCACTGGATCTTTGATCCACTGAGCGAGGCCAGGGATCAAACCCATGTCCTCATGGATGCTAGTTGGGTTCGTTTCCCCTGAGCCACAATGGGAACTCCCATTAAGTTGTTTTAAACACCACCGTGAGCCTTCCAGGTGCAGGTCCACTAGAGCATCACTTTCTATTTTGACTCACTCCTCTGTAATCTCAGTCACACGTGTCGGTTCTCTTCATCCAGACGTCGGGCAGGATGGAGAGAAACCACCTCATTACTGCAGGGCCCCCATTGAATGGCTCCTCCGATTCAGAGGAAACGTGCAGAGGGGACAAAACAGCATGAGTTCCAGGGACACCCATGAGTCCAGGCTTCTCAGGATCCAGGGGAGACTCCATGGTGCCCTCATTTTTATTTGGCTATGACCTAAACATGTGGAAGTTTCCTGGGCCAGGGACTGAACTCGTGCCACAGCAGCCACCTGAGCCTCGGTAGTGACAACACCTGACCCTTAACCCACTGAATCATGAGGGAACTCCTCATGGTGTCCTCTTTAACAAAGCCCAGCTGGGGATGGAAGCAGTCTTTTTTTTTGTTTGTTTTGTTTTGTTTTGTTTTGTTTTCACTATTTCTTGGGCCGCTCCCATGACATGCGGAGGGTCCCAGGCTAGGGGTCGAATCAGAGCTGTAGCCGCCCCGCCTACGCCAGAGCCACAGCAACGCGGGATCCGAGCCGCGTCTGCAACCTACACCACAGCTCACGGCAACGCCAGATCTCTAACCCACTGAGCAAGGCCAGGGATCGAACCCACAACCTCATGGTTCCTCGTTGGATTCGTTAACCACTGAGCCATGACGGGAACTCTGGAAGCAGTCTTTTTTACACTCAGCTTTTAAAAATGTCATCACCCATCTGATTAACAGAAAGACATGTCCCTCTTACTGAACATTTAAAAAAAAATTTTTTTTTTGTCTTTTTAGGGCCACACCCGTGGCATATGGAGGTTCCCAGGCTCAGGGTCGAATTGGAGCTGTAGCTGCCAGCCTACACCACAGCCACAGCAATGCAGGATCTGAGCTACATCCGTGACCTACACTACAGCTCATGGCAACGCCAGATCCTTCACCCACTGAGTAAGGCCAGGGACTGAACCCACAACCTCACAGTTCCTAGTTGGATTCGTTTCCATTGCGCCACGACAGGAACTCCCTCACTGAACATTCTGACACATCCTTGAAAGAGCAACTACCTGAAGATGCTCTGTATGCAGCCCAAATGTGAAGTAAGCTGATTGATTTCCAAAGCATGCGTGTGCAGATATTTATATATGTTTGAAAATATCTATGAAAGGACTCTCCTTGTTTTCAATTTCCGTACTTGCAGGTACTGAAATTTCCAGGGTAACAGGAAAGGAGAGATATTCCCCACATCCACTGCTTCCTCCAAAGCTGCCTGAGATCTGACCACATGGTGAGAATTGCCTTCTCTATCGGGGGAGGCAGCGGGTCAGAGGCTTGGAAAACATCTGAGCTATTTTCACTGAAAATAACACCAGTAATTTCCAGAGATGCAACTCTAGAGAACATACAGGAAGGAAGGGCATCTGTAGGTTTCAATAACCTAGGTAAATTTAAATATGAAAAAAGGTCTTAAATTTTTAATAAGAAGAAACTAGAAGAAATCTATTTCCTTTATTGCTTTTCGGGTTGCTTTTCACTGAACCATGGAGATGGTGGAATGCAAGTTCCTGTGGTCCAAGTTAAGGACTCCAGCCCCTTAGGAGACGGGAGGACCCTGAGCTGGGAGGAAGGGGCCAGGGAGCATGGGTGCAGTATTGATGTTTCTGAGGAGAAAACCAATGAGGTTTTGAAACACACGTAACGCCATCCTGTGGAGGTGTACTTTTCCAGCATTATGCTCCAGACCTCACCTGATCTTCCTTCTCTCCTTCCCTTCTATCCACTGAACTGTTCAAATAACCTTTTTATTATTACAGAAATGTAAGAATCCATACTGCAGGAAATTGGAAAATGCAGACAAGCAAAACAAAACCCATCATATTCCCCTCATTCACAGGTCACCACTCTGAAGACTTTAGCACACATCCTTCTGGCTCCTTTACACACACACACACACACACACACACACACACACACACACACACGTATTTTTTTTTTAACCAAACCAAGATCGTACTGGGCCTATTATTACTCAGTCTGCCTTTTCCAATTATTACCACATTTCCATTTTGGGAAAACTTCCTCTAATACGCAGACCACATTTGGAGTTCGCCAATCCCCCCTACCCCCGAAAGTCCTTTATAACTAGTTTTTCCAAACCAGTAACCATTGCAGGACCATATACTGCATCTGGTTTTTAAATCCCTTAAAAACTAAATTCTTGTTTAATTTAGCCCCGTCCCATTTTATGACACTGACTTATTGAAGAAATCAGGCCGTTGCTCCTCCAGAACATCCCACCCTCTGGATTTGTCCCATTGTTCCCTTATGGTGTTGTTAAGCTTGTTTTTCTAATCACTGGTTTTCCTCCAACTGGAATTTATACCTGAAGGCTTTATGAGCTCAGTTTATACACTGAACACATCTTTGGGAAGGGTGTGTATTTCATGAATATCATCAGAGGACATTTAGCACCTAGTTGACCCACGAGGAGTGATGCTTGGATTGACCCTTGCCTGGGTTTGTGTGTAGAGACTGTGTGTTGTTACTTTATGACCAGGTGTGTTACTTTGGTACTATACTAATGTCCAGCAAACATACATCACAACATTTTATTTTTCTTTTTACAGCCGCACCTGCAACATATGCCACAGCCACAGCAACCCTGGATTCCATCTGTGACCTATGCAGCAGCTTGAGGCAATGCTGGATCTTAACCCACTGAGCAAGGCCAGGGACTGAACCCAGAATCCTCATGGAGACTAGTCAGGTTCTTAACCCGCTGAGCTACAATGGGAACTTCGATGGTTTTAACCATAAGTGATCACCTTTGCCTGAATCTGTTCCTGGCACTTCAAAATACATGGCACTGGATTACAAATACCCCTAAGGTGTTTCAGAGGCTTTGTCCTCTAGGAACTTAGTGTCTCCGCGGAGGTCCTGTATCCACCTGTGCTAAGCAAGACCTGATGCTCACAGTATCACCTGGGAGGCACACACCTTCAAAGGTCATTTACGGAGCACCTCTACATGTATCCTCAGTCTGATGCACTGTTGGGGCTTAAAGATTCCCAAAATAAATGAAGATAAACTTAAAACCAGCCATCCTGGGTAGACCTTGTTCTTAGGAGAGGGACCAGCACTGGAACCTCAGTGTAGGAGCTCAGTTTCAGCTCCCACCCTATTTTCTCTTCTCTTTTCTCAGAGGGATGAGCAATTCCCAGAGTTTCAGCTAGTGCCAATGGACCATTTATCTCGCATCCGAATCTTCAGCTTGGCACTCTCAGTGCCTTGGGAATGTATAAAGTGCTACGGGTAAATATCAAGCCTCCAGGGCCTCTCTCCCCACGTATGAGTCCCAGCCCCGTCTTCAGGATCCCCCAGCAGGCACATACCTTTGTCAGCTCCTATGGGACCTGGGTGAGCCTCCTGGCCGGGCCCTCCATCTGAGTAGTTGGCTGTTCCAGCCATCAAACATTCCACTGCCAGAGAGTTATTCTTGAAACTTTTTCATCATCCCTGTCTGGCTCACAGCGTGTCAGTGCATTCCTGTTTCTTATTCGGTCAAGACTAAATTCTCTTGTCTACACTTTATTCTTTCATAGGAAGGCCCCATGGAATCTGACCACATTTTGAACAATCTCCTCCTGTGTATGACTTGTGCTAAGCAGAGCCAGCTCCTCCAAGCTCTGTGAGTGCTCCTTTCAGGGCCATTGTCACACCAGTGTCACACCTCTCCTGGAGGCCCCCCCCCCCACTTGTTCCTTAAGAAAGTCCCAACAACCCTGGGAGTGTTGGTTTTAGGAGAGGGAAGGAAAATCCTGCCCTCCCTCAGTCTGTGGCACAAACAATGGCTAACACAAGGTGGCGTCTACAATGAATGCTCTTGAATTGTTCACACCTTTGATTTCTATGGTTTGTTTTGATTCTTCAACTCTATTGTAAACTCTTTGAAGGAGATGGTCTTGTCTTACATTTCTAAGTTAACCTCCCCAAAGAAATGATCTAGGAAATGGTCACGCATTCTATTCCTCTGCTTTTATGAAGTCCTGTACTTAAGCCATCTTGTCCTTTTCACTCCTTTGTCCTTTGAACACACACACACATACGCACACACACTCCTCTGAAGGTAATTCTGTGTCTGTTTCTATCCCCCCCCCCAGTGTCTAGCGTCTTGCACTGTTATATGATTCTCCTTTAATATAGCTGAAATCCCTCACATGTAGCCAGGATAGTATTTCTTCTGTGAGTAAGAACATCTGGTTGACATCGATTGTAGCAGCCGCAAAGAGGAGACATAGAGAGACTTTGTTAAACAGAACTTGAAAGGTCATTGCATTTCTCTCCAGGAGTATCTTGCAAATCTGATGGATTTAAGCATTCCCCCCCCCCCACCGCCCCTGCCAAATCCCTAGAGTCCCACAAGGTGTGCTGGAAATATCTTCTCTTAGAACCCTGGATACTTCCTACCCTGTGTCTTGGTGGTCCCCATGTTTTTTGTCGTTGGTTTTTTTTTTTTTTTTTTTTTTTTTTTTTTTTTTGCTGAGGCATATGGAAATTCCCGGGCTAGGGGTCGAAACGGAGCCACAGCCATAGCACCACCAGATCTGAGCTGCATATATGTGACCGATGCCACCAGCTTGCAGCAACACCGGATCCTCAACCCGCTGTGGGAGGCCAGGGATCAAACCTGCATCCTCACCAACACTATGTCGGTTCTTAACCCGCTAAGTCACAACGGGAACTTCCGTGGTGGTCCACATTTTCAGTCGTCTCACCTTCCTATGTGCAGGGTACAGTTCAATTCCTGGGTTACTACAGCCCTCCTTGGCAGAAAGAATATTTGCACATTGTCTAAGGTGTTCCCTGGGAAGGAAGAATGACAGTGCAACTTGAAAGTGTCTCTCGTTGTACAAGAGTTCTCATCTTTACACGCCAAGACGCCTGAGGGTCCCTATCTTTCAGCAAACATTTTCCTGGCCTTTTAGGAACATCCTGTTTTCTCCATTCTTCTCTTTTAGTAACTAATAAAACAAGAATAATAGATAAATTGTGTCAGAGGGTCTCTCTGGACAGATCTTGGAAGTGATTTTCACACATAACACCACTCTAGCCCGAGGTGCTGGACTAGGTTTGGCACACACTTGTGTGGCCACTGCTCTCAGAAACCTCAGTTCTGCCGATGCTGCCTCCACGAATAACGTCACCCAGGCACCACTTTTAGGAAGCATAAGCCCATCATCTGGTTTTGCACATAGAGAATTTTTTAAAAATAAAGAAATCCAAAGAACAAAAATGAAGACTTAGAAAAAAAGCATCAGGAAAAAAATGGGTGCGGTGACATTTAATACTTTCCTTTATACAACAGAAGGCAAAATGAAATAGTTGTTACTTCAACAAGCTGGGGGCCTGTAATTGTGACCTTCTGTATCCTTCCTTTGATTTTCTTCTAAATGCAGGAATCTTTTGTTGGCTAAATCCCAGCATTTTTTTTCCCCCCACTCCCGGGCCAACTCTCTGGCTTGCTTGGGAACAGCTGCCAGTATTTCTCTCTGCTGCCAATCAGTCAAAAAACAGTCTCACATTGGAGGCCTGGCTCCATCCCACCCAGGGTGCTGAAGGCACTCATTTTTTTCACACACAACCTTTGCCAGGCTGCATACAGAAGTCCAGCACAGACAGGAAGCTCACTGCCTCACCAGCGAGCTTGGAGGTGGTGCCAATGTCAGTGAGACAGACTGTCAACATATTTTAGGAGTCCATGGCAGAGTGATAGATCTTACTCTGTGCACCAAGTTAATGAGAAAAAGAACACTTCTGAAATATCAGGGAACCAGTATCAGGAAACCAAAGTGCCATTATTTACTTGCTGCATTCCTGAAAGCAAACACAACCCAACTCTTTGTCTAGCCTGTGATTTGTTTAAGAACCCAAACAAGGAGTTCCCGTCGTGGCGCAGTGGTTAACGAATCCGACTAGGAACCATGAGGTTGCGGGTTCGGTCCCTGCCCTTGCTCAGTGGGTTAACGATCCGGCGTTGCCGTGAGCTGTGGTGTAGGTTGCAGACGCGGCTCGGATCCCGCGTTGCTGTGGCTCTGGCGTAGGCCGGTGGCTGCAGCTCCGATTCAACCCCTAGCCTGGGAACCTCCATATGCCGCGGGAGTGGCCCAAGAAATAGCAACAACAACAACAACAACAACAACAAAAAGACAAAAAAAAAAAAGAATCCAAACAAACAGGAAAATAAACAGAAAGATGGGGCTGAGGAGTGCCCACAAGTCCTTCACTCCCTTTGTGCCGCTAAGAAGCACAACCACACACCCCTCCAACACCTGGACAGGATCGCTTTTATTAAGGAATTCCTGAACCAATTCCTGGTTTACAGCTTGTCCAACCAAGATGCTAGGTGTTCTCACCATAAGAAGGGTCTCTTGTGAAACTCGTCTGCTTGCATAAAACCACACACCCACCAGAAATGTTTGGGACGTCCCAACCACAGTGCCCAAGCCTGAAGCAGTCTGGTGACATTCCAAGGTTTTGAATGGAATGCGAATCCATTAAGATTATTAGGTAACTTCCCTGATAGCCTCGCATTTGTGCCAAGTGTTCGAGTTGCCAAAGACAAGACAGAATAAAAATTGACACTTGGATTCCAACTCTGAGTATTTTGGTGTGGAAACTATATTTTCTTGTAACTCATTTAAAAAACACACCATGGGAGTTCCCATCATGGCTAAGTGGTTAGCGAACCCGACTAGTATTCATGAGGACTTGGGTTCGATCCCTGGCCTCACTCAGTGGGTTAAGGATCTGGTCTTGCCGTGAGCTATGATCTAGGTCACAGACATGACTCGGATCCCAAGTTGCTGTGGCTGTGGTGTAGGCTGGTGGCTGTAGCTCCGATTGGACCCCTAGCCTGGGAACCTCCATATGCCTCAGGTGTGGCCCTAAAATGACAAAAGGACCAACCAACCAACAAACAAAAACAAAACACACACACACACCATGCTTTCACTGATTAATTGCCATCTCAGTTTTCAGGAAGCAAAGGGAAATGAGATATAGAATAAATGCTTCTCTTCTGTTCAGCTTTCAGCTAAATGGTCCTGCGTTTTAATTGGCAAAGTAGGGCAGGTAATAACAATGAATAAGAAACCTGTCCTGAGAAACATTGGCTCAAGAGAAGTACCACGACATCATGAGTGACTCAACTATGTACTCAAGAGTGATTACTCTGCATCGATGAAGCCATGCTAATTGGACAATGGCTTGCTGCCAACTCACGTTGGCATGACGTACAATACGCTTGGCTGACAGCCATTATGTCTATCACACCTTTTTTTTTTGTAATCTACATGAGAAGTGGAAATAATTTTAAAAAACTTTTCCCAATGCCTATTCGACTTCTTATCATGAATTAAAACTTTAATTAAGTATCCTGTTAAAGTTCCGGGTTCTATGATTAAATATGAAAAAATAATACTTAAATTACTGATCAAGTGAGGAAATTTACAGCTCCGAACTTTGTCTTTAAAGACATTATTAATTTTAATTGAAATAGCTAAGAGATTCCATAATAGGGGAAAGAAAGAAACATAAGAGACATTTAAATCATACATGGAGAAGAGTTTTAAAATAGGTACACTAGTAACTACTTTTATAAAATTTAACGCAAATAATTTTACTGTCAAAGGCATTGTTATGAATCCATTTTATTTTTTTAATTCTTTTTTAAATTTTATTTATTTATTTATTTATTTTTGTTGTTGTTGTTATTGTTGTTGTTGTTGTTGTTGCTATTTCTTGGGCCGCTCCCGCGGCATATGGAGGTTCCCAGGCTAGGGGTCCAATTGGAGCTGTAGCCACCGGCCTACGCCAGAGTCACAGCAACGCGGGATCTGAGCCGCGTCTGCGACCTACACCACAGCTCATGGCAACGCCGGATCGTTAACCCACTGAGCGAGGCCAGGGATCGAACCTGCAACCTCATGGTTCCTAGTCAGATTCGTTAACCCCTGCGCCACGATGGGAACTCCATGAATCCATTTTAAAATGTTGATTACTGAAGTTCCCCAGTGGCCTAGCTGTTAAAGGATCTGGTGTTGGCAGTGCTGTGGCATGGGTCACTCCTGTGGTGTAGGTTTGATCTCTGGCCTGGGAACTTCCACATGCCTCAAGTATGGCCAGAAAACCACAAATGTTGATGACTGTGGTTATCTTACATTATACAGGAATAAATAGCTATAGTGAAAGAAATCCTTAAAACTGGCTTTGAAATCAGGTCACTTAAAAATAATTTTCAGACAGGTCTTGGTTTTTGTCTACTTAACTCCTTCTACTGCACCAAAAGAGGAATATATCTCTGCATAAGTTCTTAAAATAGGACTTAGTGGCCTCAGGATTTAGAAAATGTAAGGGGCTTGGGAATAGCTTATACAGTTCAGTTTTAAAATTAGCTATTGCTGTGGCTATTTTCACACCAGCTTTCCCTCCCTCTAGAGCAGCACCACTGAGCAGCCTTACAGATGAAGTCACAATAGTATTAACTCCCCTTTTCATGGCTTTGCTTTATTGCACCTCCATCTGAGACCAAGGCCCAGATTTCAGGGCTAGAAGTCACCTTTGCATTACTATAAATAAGCTCTGCCTTTAGGCAGTTGGAAATTATCAGCACGATTCTAGGACTTGAAATCTTCTTACTTGCCAGCAAATAGTTACCTGGGATATTTTGACTTATTATTTATTTGCTTTTTTTTCATCTGCTGCCAAGTCTCACTAATGCAACTTGGAAGATTGCACCACAGCTTTTAATGAGGATTCTGAGGTAAGAGCCATTTCATCAGGGAAGACTATGCTTTCCTTTTACGGAAATAATAGCACCTTCTGTTTATATAGCACCATCCTTCCAAGAAGTTTAACTTATCACATTTCATGAATCTGAACAGCAGCCCTGCAAGTCAGGCAGGTGACCAGTATTATTACTCCCTGTGCACTCATGTTGAAATTGAGGTCATTCAATGACAACATTTTTTCCCAAGATCCTTCTGAAATGGTTAAGGAGCATTTATGGTTTAGAGAATGAATGGTTAGAGAGTAACAATCTGCATCTTCTACAATCTGCCTATGTTCTAGGTTATCAAATAGTCCAGCGGTTCTATAGCTCTTGAACTGTCACCTCCTGCGAATTCTCACAAGACCATTTTTGTTTTTGTTTTTGTTTTTTTGTTATTTCTTGGGCCGCTCCCGAGGCATATGGAGGTTCCCAGGCTAGGGGTCCAATTGGAGCTGTAGCCACCGGCCTACGCCAGAGCCACAGCAACGCGGGATCCGAGCCGCGTCTGCAACCTACACCACAGCTCACGGCAACGCCGGATCGTTAACCCACTGAGCAAGGGCAGGGACCAAACCTGCAACCTCATGGTTCCTAGTCGGATTCATTAACCACTGCGCCACGATGGGAACTCCCTCACAAGACCATTTCTGAAAAGTCAGAAAGTATTTACAAAGATAAGAGAAGTGAGCTCACTTCTCTTCTGAAGTCCGATGATTCTTTCCTTTCTGGATCCAGTTGCCTCCCATCTCCATGGCTTTTCCCTTGCTGTCAACCCAAATATCCCTCCTCTCTTTCTGACCAGCAGGATTTTTTTCTTTCCATCAGGAACCCAGAAGAATTCAAAGACCATCAACCTGTAGCTCAAGCTAGGACTCCAGAAATCATCCTATTCAACTCCATCAACTTCCAGAAGGATGAGCCTTGCTAAGGTGCATCTGCCCCCTTGCTCAGTAATTCCATCCTCTCTCAAGTACTCAAGAGCACTCGTTTAGGGACTGGCCTTCTGTCTCCCGTCTCAGCAAGTTTCCTCTCTCTTTTGGAACTTTCCCATCAGCCCAAGGATGAATCAGGATGGGCTCTGCTGTGCAAACAAATAAACACCAAATCCTAATGGCTTAACATAAAAGTTGATCCCTCATTCATGTCAGAGTCTGATTTGAGTCAGATGGCTCTTCTCCAACAGTGACTCAAGAATCTGGGTTGCGGTTCCACCACCTAGGAGTTCTCTGACATCAGTTAAATGGATGCGAAAGAAATGAAGAACTCACACCTACTTTTAACGGCCTCAGGCCAGAGATGACTCCCACTCATGTTTTATTGGCTAGATCTAGTTACCCAACATGTCTGATGGTAGACACGTTCTTCCTGTGTGTCCAGGAAAGAGAAGAAAACTGGATACGGGGCAAGACTGAGAATCTTTACTGTGGAGGGCAAGTGCGCTGGAATTTCTTCCTACTTAAAAGCAAAACCGAAATGAAACCCCTTTTGACTCTATTTCCCTCCAGCTACTGGCTCACCTTTCTGCTCCCTTTAACTCCAAAGGCCTCAGAAATGTAGCTTACATCACCTCTTCAAATCCTTCTCTTCTTCTCTCTAGAACACAACTCCGTTAGTTCTTTTTCTTTTTTTGTTTTTGTCTTTTTGTCTTTTTAGGGCCGCACCCGTGGCATGTGGAGGTTCCCAGGCTAGGGGTCTAATGGGAGCTGTAGCTGCCAGCCTATGCCAAAACCACAGCAATGTGGGATCCGAGCCAGTCTGCGACCTACACCACAGCTCACGGCAATGCCGGATCCTTAACCCACTGAGAGAGGCCAGGGAACCTGTGCCCTCATGGATACTAGTCAGGTTCATTACTGCTGAGCCACAACGGGAACTCCCCAGTTGGTTCTTGCTTCTTTTGCTTCCTCTGAAATTATAAATGGCTTCCATTCAAATTGTTGGATGGTCAATTTTTAGCCTTCACCTTGGCTGTCATCGACACGACATAGCTGATCATTTTCTCCACTTTGAAATATTTTCTTTACCTGGCTTCCAACACACTAAATTCTTTTTGCTTTTTCTTCTGTTTCAATAGTTACTCCTCCTTGGTCTCCTCTGCTGCCTCCTCTTTACCTCTCTGACCTCTTAATTCTGGAAAGACTCAAGGATCAATCCTAAGACTTATCTCTCTCTCTCTTTTTTTCTGTCTACACTTATTTGCTTTCCATATCACCAACACTCTGGTATTAAAACTTCTATCTCCAGGCTAGATTTCTCCCATGAATTTCAGTCATGTATAGCCTCCTATTCAGTAGACATCTCTATTTAGATGTTAACAGGCACCTCAAACTTAATATGTACAAAACAGAACTCCTGATCCCGCCCCAACTCCACCATCTGAGACCTATTTTCTTCTGTGTTCACCCATCTCAGGTAATGGCAACTCCACCCTTCCAACAGCATAGGCCCCGAACCTTGGAGTTTCATTCTTCTCTTTCTCTCTCATCCTGTATCTAACCTACATGATAATCCCACAAGCTCTGTCTTGAAAATGTTGCCAGAATCTGACACTGATCCCTGCTCCACTCTGCTACAGCCCTGGTCTAGGCCATCAGGTCATGCTTGTTTGCTGCCTCAGCCTCTTAAGGGTTCTCCCTGCTTCTGCCCTTGCCCTCTTTCCATCTGTTTTCACACACAACTGTCTTCTCCCATGAAACCCTCCAGGGGCCTCCTAGCTCATTTCAAAAAAGGTAACGTGTCCAAAGGTGACTCTGCAATTTCCCTGACGGCCTCCTCCCACGGACTCCTTCCTCACATGTGGGCCAAAGAAGCCAGGCCCACTCCAGCCCCAGGGACTTCTCCTTGCTATTCCTTCTGCCCAGATCACTCTTCCCCCAGGTGTCGGCAAGGTTGTCTCCCTCACCTTCTGCAGGTCTCTCTTCAAAAGTCATCCCTCAAACAGACCTTTCTCAACCACTTTATATAAAACTGCAATCCCTGTATCCCTGTACCCTCATGTTCCTTAACTGCCCTCCCTGTATTATTTTCCTCAATGGCTCTGACAAAGTTCATGTCATAGCTATGGATTTTCTTTATTTTCTTTTTTCCCCACTTTTAGGGCCCCACCCGCAGTATAAGGAAGTTCCCAGGCTAAGGGCTGAATAGGAGCTACAGCTGCCAGCCTACACCACAGCCACAGCAATTCAGGATCCGAGCCACATCTGTGACCTACACCACCGCTTGTGGCAACGCCGGATCTTTAACCCACTAAGCGAGACCAGGGATTGAACCCGCGTCCTCATGGATACCAGCCGGATTTGCTTCCACTGTGCCACAATAGGAACTCCTATGAATTGTCTGTCTCTCCTTCTCCCTGACTGGAATCTAAGCTCTGTTTTGGTCATTATGTTCCTGCAGCACCCAGAATAGTGCCTCCTGGTACAGCCTTTGATAAATAGTTGTTGAATGAATGAATAAATGAATGAATGAGGAAACAGAAGCTCCAAGAGGTCAGCTGGCTTGCTCAAGACCCCAGATGCAGTTAGTGCCAAGGTCCTGACTGTGGTCTTTCCAGCCCCTCACAGCTGATGCTCCTCAGCTCCTAAAATTTGCCTTTTCTCCTTCAGAGTCTTGTCTCGACCGTAAGTGAGGGGCTGGCCAAGGGCCGGCTCTGTGCTTGGGGTTGGGGAGTGCTCTGCTCTTCTCATCCTGGTCATGCCACTTCCCAAAGACCTCACCCACTGTTTTCTGCCAAAGCTCCTCTCCCCGTGGAGTCATGTTCAGGCTCTGAATGCTCTTGGCATCCTGGGCTGTAGCGTTGAGCATTTTCTGTAGTATTGCGCTCTGAAAGGACTGTCCAAAGATAATCACGACTGTCTCACTGCTTCTTTAAAAGACTGGGCCTAAGCCATCCCAAAGGCATTAACAGCTCTCACAGCCTCTAAAACCTCTCAGACAACACGATTCCATCACTTCCTTGCTGGCCTCTGCGCTTGGCGGCACAACTGCAGGAACAGTCTTTATTGTACCCTGTGGTGGACAGTTGACAACGAATCCTGTGTTGTTGTTGTTTTTTTTTTTCCAGAATCCCTCTGGGTCAGTTTTCCTTTTTGTTTAGCATGGCAAAAACAAGATCTGTCACAAAATGGTGGAAGAGAGAAAGTGGAAGAGAGAGGGAAAGCAAGAGGTGGAGACAGGGAGTGAGCAGAAGTCTGAAATGCCTTGACACCTCAGGTCCACCTGAAGGGGCCATAGTTACCTCTAACCTAGAGCCATTCCTGTGTGTGAATCCTTGCCATTCTCTAGGGAGTGAAGGGACAAGGGAAAAAAAGCCCAAAGAAAGATGCTCGAGCCTTGGCAATAACCTCTCCTCCTCTTGTTTATTTATCACAAGTGAACATTGTATATAGTTAAGGAATACATGTGACATGGGTAGATGTGTACCCTGTGAAATGATTACCATGATAAACAAATTAACGTATCCATTGCCTCCCATAGTTATCGTATGTGTGTGTGTGTGTGTGTGTGTGTGTCTGTGGTGAGAATACTTGAGATCTACTCTCTTCGCAAATTTCAAGATCATAATACGCTATTATTAACTACGGTCCCCATGCTGTACATTACGCTTCTAAAACTTATTCATCTTATAACCGAAAGTTTGTACCCTTTGATCAATATCTCTCCTTTTGCCCAAACCCTCAGCCTTTGGTAACCACCATTCTCTTCTGTTACTACGAGTTTGACTTTTTTCCTTAGGTGCCAGAAATAAGTAAGAATACGCAAGATTTGTCTTTCTGTGTCGGGCTTATTTCACTCAGCATAATGTCCTTCAGGTTTACCCATGTTGTGGAAAAGAGCAGGATTTCCTTCTTTTTTTTTAAAGGCTGAAAAATATTCCATTGTGCGTGTGTATGTATGTATGTGTCTGTGTGTGTGTGTTTATATATACTACATTTTAAAAAATCTATTTATCTGCTGACAGATATTTAGGTTGTTTCCACATCTTGGCTATTGTGAATAGCGCTGCAATGAACCTGGGTTCATACAGACATCTTTTTGAGATAGAGATTTTATTTCCTTTAGATCTATACTCAGAAATGGGATTGGTGGACCACATGGCAACTTTATTTTTATTTTGTTGCGGAAACTCCATCCTGTTTCCCACAATGGCTCTACATTCCCACCACAGCACACAAGGATTCCCTTTTCTCTAAATCCTTGCCAACACCTGTTATCTTTTGACTTTCTGATAACAGACCAGGATGTACAGTCCTCTGTACGACACACCCAAGACTGAATTCAACACTGTGGTGCCACTTCCAGCACGGTCGGCATCCAGCCTCAATGCTCACCCTGACTATAACCAAAGAGGTGTTTGCTGAGGAAGGTTTAAGCCTGAAAGAGCAGTATAGGAACAGTCTGGCCAGGCTTGGCACATTCACCACTTTCTTTTCATCTTCTAACAGGAAATAGACTTACTAATTATAAATCAGATGTTCTATTTCATTACTTCATGAACGTATCAAGGACAAAGCCTTATCTCCTACGATTTGCTGACACGCATTCCTGGATGTGCTTTTCTTTTTTTTTCTTTTTTCTTTTTTCTTTTTCTAGGGCCCCTCCTGCAGCATTTGGAGGTTCCCAGGCTAGGGGTCAAATCGGAGCTGTAGCCACCAGCCTACGCCAGAGCCACAGCAACGTGGGATCCGAGCCGCGTCTGCCAACCTACACCACAGCTCACAGCAACGCTGTGGGATCCTTAACCCATTGAGCAAGGTCAGGGATCGAATCTACAACCTCATGGTTCCTAGTCGGATTCGTTAACCACTGAGCCACAACGGGAACTCCTGAATGTGCTTTTCAATGAGGAGTCAACACTCAGGTCATAGAAATCCTAGAGACTATCTGTCATTCATTCCACAACCAAGACAATTCCACTACTGCCTGACTTCCAGAAGGAGGCCTCTATTTTTGCCTTTCCCCACTTTAGCCGAGAGGCTGCACTCGGCACTGTGGTTGCCTCTGCTTTGCAGGTAATGGCATTGCCGTCAGAAGCCAGGATTTGGGGGTAGAACTGCAGCTGCAGGCCAGAGCTGACTGAGCCAGGGAGCAGGAGCACAGCAGTAACTGGAAGTTTCATAGCTCAAAGACGATGCTAAAGACTCTCAGACTCGGCCACACAGCTGGGCCCTGAAAAGCTCAGCAGGTGGCTGGCCAGGGAGTGCAGAGGTGAGCCAAGTGTGAACAAGCCTGGGACAGGGCCAGAAGGTGATTTCGTGATGGATGATGATGAAGTTTAAAGATTTCCCAGGAGCTAATCAAATGCTTTTTCTGTCATCATACGAACCAAATGCCAGTTAGTTCCAGGCAGCTTCTTTCCAAGGTAGTGTTTGGGATGTTTGTTGATTTACCACTTAATTCAAATTCTATGAAGTCATTCACTGAGCTAAGTGGGACAATGATCACAGAGCCTGCAAGGACCTTTCAGCGAGCACACAGCAAGGAGAGAAAACAATGCCTGGTGCTTGGAGCTGCAGGAGGGGGCTCAGAGCAGAGGGAGGGGCTCTTGGAAGGGAGGCCTCAGAAACTATCACAGGCCCACCAAGAAAAACACCGTGGGGGCTGG
The DNA here is from genome assembly GCF_016906955.1 of Phacochoerus africanus. Lineage (NCBI taxonomy): Eukaryota > Metazoa > Chordata > Mammalia > Artiodactyla > Suidae > Phacochoerus > Phacochoerus africanus. The sequence goes on from NC_062545.1 coordinate 57,915,658, forward strand.
CTTGCCGGCCGCACCAGAGAGATGCTTAGAGCGGGGTTACTGACAAGAGGAATTCACGTTTCATAGGAAGAAAAAGAGAAGTGTCTCATTATATCTGAAGGTTTCAGGCACAGGAATAACCACAATGTTTTAATGGTTTGGAGATGCAGATGATGTAAGGAGAGAAATCATCTTCCATGACTAGGAAGGAAGAAAGTCAACACTTAGCATGCTCTCACTTCACTGGAACATAATCAAAAAGATCACATAGCAGATTTCTGTGTAGCATCTATAGAGCGTTCCTCTCCAAAGAGAGCTCAGAGCCAAGGAAATAAGGGATTATCAGGGGTTTGATCTTAAAAGAAACTTATAGGTTAGATTTTATTGCCTTGGAATTATTGTATTATGACTTCAGAATTTTATTTATTTATTTATTTTTGTCTTTTTAGGGACGCACTCTCGGCATACGGAGGTTCCCCGGCTAGGGGTCAAATTGGAGCTTGCAGCCTCTGGCGTATGCCACAGCCACAGCAACGCCAGATCTGAGCTGTGTCTGTGACCTACATCACAGCTCATGGCAACAGCAAATCCTTAACTCACTGGGGTAGGCCAGGGATTGAACCTGCGTCCTCATGGACGCTAGTCAGGGAGCTCTGCGTCCTCACGGATGCTAGTCAGGGAGCTCTGGGACTTCAGAATTTTAGGGTTTTTTTTTTTTACAGGTAAGAACTGGGGCTCAGAATGGTTAACTGACTAGACCAGGATCACAGAGCTGACTGGGGGCAGGCCCGTGCTTAGGACACATGGTCCAAGGAGTCTCCAGGTGGGGTCAGCAGTCATGGGAGAGAGATTGCATAAATTGTGGTTTTTCATTTGTAAATATATTTTAATATAATCTATTTTTTTTTGGAAACCAGTGAAAAATATAAAAACGGGATGGCTTTCAAAGGGATAACAAATAATAAAGCAATGGTGAACTCCACCTCCTTCCTAAAAACATTCTGGGTAATTATTAGTTTTTCAGTTATTTTCAGAGGATTCTAGAGTTAGAGTAAATTCAAAAGGCACTCTTGCTGCCTCTCTAGAGAAGAAGAAGGATCTTACATTTGACAAATGTCTACCAGTTTAAATGTAAACTTTTTTTTGACTGCACCCATGGCATGCACCCATGTTTCTGGGCCGGGGATCCAACCCACACCATGGCAGTGACAACCCCTGGTTCTTAACCCTGGAGGCCACCAGGAAACTCTTAAATATGAACTTTTACACTTAATCTTCTCATCTATTGATGGGTTAAATATTCGCCCATTAATGCAGATGAGGACAATTCAGCTCAGGATCAGCGGGTCACATGCAGCTGCCACTCCTGGGCCTTCCCACATAACTTGGTACTTAGGCGTGTCCCTCCCTGCCCCAGCCCCCACTACATTATCCTCGACTGATTTTTCCTTTTGCTTCTGCTACTGGGATCTTATTAGGGATCTACTTGCCAGTGGTGTGAGGAGTAGTAATGGTTTTTTTTTTTTTTCGTATACATCCATGCAGAAGTTCCCAGGCCAGGAATCAAACCTGAGCCACAGCAATGACAATGTTGGATACTTAACCTGCTGCACCACTAGGGAACTCCGTGGATACATAATAAGGAATATTAATGTGAAAATGCCTATGTAGCCCTCACTTTGTCAGCCGGCCACTCTCCTACTATGCAAGATTAACAGTAGAGATTCCTTGACAAGGGACTGGATCTGGTACCCCTCTGACTTCCACATATCTTGTTTGCTTATTTGTTTTTTATATTGAAATTGAATGTCTTTCTGTGGAGCCAGTGATTGCCCCACTACTTCCTACTTCTTATACACAACCTGCTTCACTCATTTACGTGATTTGCCAGGTCTTTGGAGGCAGTGGGTCTGTGACTCCGGGATTTAATGCTAGCTGTATTCATCAACACCTCCCGCAGGGTGACTGGGTCTTTGGTTTCTCTTAGGGGTGCTATGAAAAGCTTCTCTGTGGATTGTGGATCACTGCACAACACTGAGGCTCTCTTCGCATAGACTACGGGCATGAGTTGTACCCCTGGGAGTTGTGCAGTGCACAGCCTGTGCAACTGCCAGTGGTGGCCCCAATGTTATAGACAGTGCTGATGCACAGGGAATGATTCTGGCCCTGAACACAAAGCCTGAGGCTGCTCAATGTTATCCTTAGTACCACAAAAATAAAGAGGAGTCAGGATGATGGAAAACAAGAAACCATATGCACAGTTCAAAGGGGTAACCAATTTAATGGTTTGTTGCGAAGCCCATCTTTTGAGTTCTGGCAGCTCCAACCATCCAACTGAATGTCATCTCTGGACAGAACAAGTCCAGCTACTAGTGTCCCCAGAGTACAGAAATGACTGGATTACCAGAAGTATTTAAGAAACCTGCGCAGGGTATTTTCAATAATGGTGAGAAAAGCTAGTTTACACTTCTTAGAATCTTACTATATTAACTGTGAAAATTACTGCTGGCTTTTTACTTCCCCCACTCCCCCAGGCAAGGAAGGGGCTGTGAATACTTTCATTCTTTTAGTCTCAAGGGAAACCAAGTGTTCCTTCAACCATTTGAAAGAGAAAAATCATCACGACAGTCCCAGTGATTCAGATCCTACTCCTAGGACTGTACCAAACTTCGGTCGAACTACTCAAAACCCGAAGGGTAAGTGAACTAGAAACTGCAAGGGGCTGTGAGCCACAGGTGAGGTTCAGATTCATGCCTCTGAGACTTGAAACGCATCAAATAGAAACTGGTTACGCCACAAAGCTAACGTGTGGGTGACTTGATCATCAGCCCCCGAGCGGCATGTGGCACAGGGCCTACCTTCCGGGTTCTCCCCAGCCACCTGGCCCCAAGTCAGTAAGCCTCCGCTAGCAACCACACCAACAAACCAAACTACTGTACCTCCTCAGGCAAGCTGACCACCAAGTCATGTTTCGTCTGTCCAACCAGCGCCTGCCAGAAGTATTCACTGCACGCGGCCAGCACAGCCCGGTGGGCCCGAAACTCCTTCCTCTCCACGATCAGAGTCACGTCACAGAGAATATCCTTTTTGCGCTGGTCATTGAGGCCCAGGAGGATGTTGGTGCAGTGGACTGTGGATTCATACACATACATGGGGGAGTCAGGCTTCTCATCCACAGACATGCCGTTCACACCCTGAAAGAAAGAAAGCAAGCAAGCCTGGGTCACCACAGCTTCCTGAATCAGAGAGAGACTGAGAAAGAACCACTGCCCAGAGCCAAGCCAAAATGAGTGGATTGCCCGTTAGCATCTTCATGCCCAGCTAGCGTCAAGAGCTCAGAAAATGATCTGGAAGGGTGGGTTTTACCCCATGGACACAAAGCCAGGACTTTTTTTTTTTTTTTTTAATTACAGTTGATTTACAATGTTCTGCCAATTTCTGCTGTACAGGAAGGTGACCCAGTTTTACATATATATACATTCTTTTTCTCACATTATCCTCCATCATGTTCCATCACAGGTGACTGGATATAGTGCTCTGTGCTCTACAGCAGGATCTCATTGCTTATCCACTTCAAATGCAATAGTTTGCATCTACTAACCTCAAACTCCCAGTCCATCCCATTCCTTCCCCCACCCCCTTGGTAACCCCAAGTCTGTTCTCCATGTCCATGAGTTTGTTTCTTTTCTGTGGAAAGGTTCATTTGTGCCATATATTAGATTCCAGATATAAGTGATATCATATGGTATTCATCTTTCTCTTTCTGACTTACTTCACTTAGTACGAGAGTCCCTAGTTCCATCCATGTTGCTACAAATAAAGTCAGGCCTTTTAATGGAACACCCCAAACACTCAAAACACATAAATACTGTAAAACTTGGTAGTTTTGACGTTGTTAGCCAACTGAAAGGGAACTTTCACATATACAGAGTCCCAATACAAGTATTAACTGGGCTTTGTGTTAAGAGGAAATGAATCATTCTGAAGTATTGGCAATGCTGCCTTGATGAAGTGCATGTGAGTTCCTAGGCTAAAATTTGGCTAACATGCCAAGCAGAGTAAATACCTAAACACAATACATTAATTTCACATGTGAGCTGAACTGAATGTGAATGAAGGAGCAGATATGGCCAGCTATGGCCAGTGCCCTCCACACTTCAAGACAAAGCATGGCCCCCATAATGCTACCGTTGTCACAAAAGGCTCTTGAAAAGAAGTGGCTGTGTGCTGCCATTATCCCAGCAGAATGGACGTACATACTCTTTAAGGACACACAACATATCACATGAAGAGTTAAAAAAAAAACGTGTATTCAACAGTGAAGATTACTGTTGAAAAGCATTCTCTGCTTTAAAGTGTCCACTGATGTACCAAAAAAAACCCCCAACATAATTAATTTACATAACCATTTTTCAGTAATGTTTAGTTTATACCAGACAGAATTTCAATAGTGATTCTTACTGCTTTTTTGGCTATATTCTTCTTTATTTTTAAAGAGTCAACATACAATAAACTGCATATACTTATGATATGCAATTTGATATGTTTTGCATCTATAGGCACCTGTGAAACCATCATCAAGACACTGAACATATCCTTCACCAATCAAAGCCTCTTTAAGCCCCTTAACAGTCTCTCTCTTGCACCCTTCTGTTCATATATGGATAGATATCTGTGTGTGTCCAGCTTCTGCTTATTACAAACCAAGGTGCTATGGACTAGTGTATATGTCTTTCAATGAACACATACTTCCATTTCTCTCCTATAAACACCTAGAGATAGAATAGATGGATCATTCAGTATGTATAAATCTAACCTTTAAAGAAACTGCCCCTATTTTCTAAAGTGGTTGTGCCATTTCACATGTTCAACAGTAGTGAATGAGAGTCCTGTTCCGTCCCATCTTTGCTACCAGGTATATGGTTAGTCTTTCTAATTTTGGCTGTTCTAATAGGTATACTGTGGTATCTCTTTGTGGTTTTAATTTGCTTTTCTCTAATGACTGAAAATATTGAGTATCTTTCATAAGCTTATATGCCATCTATTTATTTTCTTTGGAGAGATGTCTATTTAGATTCTTTGCCCATTTTTTACTGGGTTGTTTCCTTAAGTTCTTTGCAATAAAAGATCTTTATCAAAGATATGTGATCTGCAAATATTTTTTTCTAAGTCTGCAGCTTGTTTTTTTATTCTCTTAACAGTGTTTTTCAAAAAGCAGAAACTCTTCATTTGATGAAATCCAGTTGAGCAATTTTTTAGTGGATTATGTTTTTGCTGTCATATCTTTTTTTTTTTTTGGTCCTCTTTTTTGGCCACCCCACAGCATATGGAGTTCCTGGGCCAGGGATCAAATCTGAGCCACAGTTGTGACCTAAACAGTAGCCGTGGCAACACCAGATACTTAACCCACCGTGCTGGGCCAGGGATCGAACCTGTGTTCTAGCACTCCCAAGACACTGCCAGTCCTATTGCACAACAGTGGGAACTCCTGATGTCATATCTAAAAAATTTTTGCAGAAATTGGAGTTCCCTTCATGGTTCAGTGGTTAACGAACCTGACTGGCATCCACGAGGATGTAGGTTTGATCCCTGGTCTCGATCAGCGGGTTAAGGATCCAGTGTTGCCGTGAGCTGTGGTGTAGGTTGCAGATGAGGCTCGGATCTGTCCTTGCTGTTGCTGTTGCTGTGGCATAGGCCAGCGGCTATAGCTCTAATTGGATCCCTAGCCCGGGAACCTCCATATGCCACAGGTGTGGCCCTAAAAGGAGAAAAAGACAAAAGAAATTTTTTTTTGCATAAACCAAGGCCATATCATTTGTCAGATTTATACCTAGATATTAATATTTTGAATGTAATTATAGTTTTCTATTTTAATTTTAATTTCTGATTTTTCATTGCTAGTATATGGAGATATAAATGATTTTTGTGGATTGATCTTATATTCTGCAGCTTTGCCTAACCGGCTTATTAGTTCCCATAGCCTTTTTTGAGTGGGAGGTAGATTCCACAGATTTTCTTCTATATAGAGAATAATGCTGTCTGTAAATGAAGACATTTTACTTCCTTTCCAAACTGGATAATTTCAATGTTTTTTCTTGTCTTATTGCATTGGTTAGAACCTCCAGTTCAATGTTGACTAAAGTGGTAAAAGCAAACATCCTTGCCTTGTTCCTGATGTTGGGGGACATAACATTTTCAGACTTTCACTGTTATTTATGATAATAACCATAGGTGTTTCATTGAAGAACCTATCTAGTTGAGGCTTTCCATTCCTATTTTTTTCTGGGAGGTTTTCATTTTTTGTTTTTTCAAATCTTGAATTGATGCTGAATTTTGCCAAGTGCCTTTTCTGCACCTACTGATATAATCATGGTTTTTCTTTATTAGTATGTTAATATAGTGAATAATATTGTTTATTTATTTATTACTTTTTAGGGCCACATTCACAGAATATTGAAGTTCCCAGGCTAGGGGTCAAATCTGAGCTATAGCTGCCAGCCTACACCACAGCCACAGCAACACAGGATCTGAGCCATGTCTGTGACCTACACCACAGCTCACAGCAACACCAGATCCCTGACCCACTGAGTGAGGCCAGGGATCAAACCCGCATCCTCATGGATATTAGTTGTGTTCATTTCCACTGCACCACAATGGGAACTCTTCATATATATTAAACCTGGTTTTAGTATTAGGGTATTGTTGGTCTCACAAAATGAATTGGGAAGGATTTCTTCCTCTTCAATTTTCTAGAAGCGCTTGGGTAGAAGTGGTTTCATTTTTTCCCTTAAATATTTGGAGTTTTTGATATTATACCACTTAATGTAGAGTATAAGAACCTCATAATAGTATGCTTCTGTTTCTCCCTTCCTGGACTTTGTGCTATTGCTGTCATGTAATTTACTTATACAAATGTTATAAATTCCACACACACTGTTACTACTTTTGTTTAAACAGTCAATTTTAAAGAGATTTCAATAAGAGAAAAGGCTTTATATATGTATCTTATACACACACACACATACATACATACATTTTCTTTCTATTTGAAAGACTTCTTCTAATATGACCTGCAATGTGGGTTTGCTAGTGTCTTAGTCTGCTCAGGCTGCCAAAGACCAGAGACTGGGTGGCTTAACAACAGGAATTTAGTTTTTACAGTTCTGGAGGCTGGGAAATCCAAGATCAAGGTGCTGGCCTATGTGGTTCCATGGTAAGGAGTCTATTCTGGGCTTGCAGATAGCACCTTCTAATTGTGTCCTTGTATGGCAAAGAGAGAGAAAGATCTGGTCTCTCTCTTTTTTTTTTTTTTTGACTTTTTGTCCTTTTTTTAGGGCCACACCCATGGCATATGGAGGTTCCCAGGCTAGAGGTCCAATTGGAGCTGGATCCAGCAGCGCTGGATCCTTAACCCACTGAGCGAGGCCAGGGATCAAACCCACGACCTCACGGTTCCTAGTTGGATTCCTTTCCGCTGCGCCACGATGGGAACTCCTGGTCTCTCTTTTTTTATTGAGAACACTGATCTCATCAGAGGGATTCTAGTCCTTATGACCTCATCTAAACATAATTACCTCCCAAAGGCCCCTCCTCCAAATACCGTCACATTGAGGTTTGGGGCTTCAATATATGACTTTTGGAAGAACATAAACATTCAGTCTACAATAGCATTTGTTTCTCTTAAGATGTCTGTTGCCTTCATTTTTGAATGTTATTTTTGTGGGCTGGATTCCACATTGATGAGTTTCTTCCCTTTCAGCACTTGTCATTGCACTGTCTTTTCATGTGCATGATTTCTAACGAAAAATATGCCTTCCTCCTTACTTTTGCTTCTCTCTGTATCATGTTTCCCCCCTCTAGCTACTTGTAAGATTTGTCTTTGAGCAATTTGATTATGATGTGCCTTGATGTAGTTTTTTCATTATTCTTGAGCTTCTTAGATGGGTGGTTTTATAGTTTTCATCAAATTTGGAAATATTTCAGCCATTATTTCTTCAAATATTTTTGCCAAATATTTTCCCTGTTTTCTAATTTGACCTTAATTCCTTTCACAGTAATTTTCATCTCACAAACTGTGGTTCTTGCCTCTGAAAGTTTAATTTTGGTCTTTTAAAAATATCTTTCATGACTCTATTTAAGATATTCAATCATTCCTATAACTTCCTGAAAATTTGGTATTAGTTATAATAATTAATTCTAACATTCCTGTCAGTTCTGGTTCGGTTTCAATTGACCGGTATTTCCCTTCATTTCTGCTTCTGTGCATGCCTGGAAACTTCTGATTGGATGCCAGACATTGTGAATTTTACCTTGTTGGATGTTTGATATTTCTGTGTCCCTATAAATGTTCTTAAGCTTTTTTCTAGGACACAGTTGAGTTATAAGGAAACAGTTTGATGCTTCATGTTTCGCTTTTGAGATCTGCTAAGTGGGAACAGCAGCATTTACTCTAGGGCTCCTTATTCCCAACTACTGATTCAAGGCACTTCTGAGTACTTTACCCAGTGCCCCTTGAATGGTGGGTCTTCTAGTCTGGCTGGAAAGAACAGGTGTTATTCCTGGCCCTCTGTAAGCTCTGAGTACTGCTCTTTCTAATTGTTTTGGATAGCTCTCCCCCCGCCTTTTTTTTAGTAGTTTCTTTACATACATGTCCTAATGAGAACTCTTCAGAATAGTTAAGGGAAACCCTAGATCCCTGGAATTTTCTCTCTCTTCAGCTCTCTCTTCTCTGTACCCTGTTTTCTGAACCCCAGCCACCTGCAGTCTCTCCAGACTATTAGATCTATCTCCTTAACTCAGAAGTCAGCCAGGCCCTTCTTTGGGTCTTCTTTCCTGTGCCATGGCCTGAAAATACTCTCAAAACGCTAAGCTGGGTTCAGCTTTGTTTTCCTTCTCTTGAGGGTCAATGTCTTCTGTTGCTTGGTGTCCAATGTCTTGAAAGCCATTGTTTCATATATTTCATCTGTTTTTATAGTTGTTTCAAGTGAGAGGATAAATCTAGTACTTGTTACTCCATCTTGGCTGGAAGCAAAAATCCTGGATTTATTCTTATGTTATTACCTTATATACTGTACAAACAATAATTTATCACATTTCTTACCATATAGTGTAAATTCTGCTCTACTATAAAATGGGTTTTAATACCTAATTACAAAAATCTATCAGCAAAGAAGAATTTTCAATTCTTTGATATTCCAATAAAAGGAAAATATATCCATGAGCCTTATTATCTAATAATTTTTAATGCAGTAAGAACAGTGTTCTAATGACACAATTCAGTTATAATGACCATAAGCCATGGGGTAAGATTAAGTTTACATGACTTCTATCTATGACTAGCTAAGTATTGTTAAATTCTTTGCTGTCTAATAAGAAGACAAATTTTTCTATTCTGGCTTCTTTTCCATGGAATATTTCAGGATTTTATCTCCCATACATGGTCTCCTGTCTGATTTATTTTCTCCATTCTTGGTTCTCAAATTATTACTCTTTATCCTAACACATTGGGTTTTCTTAGTGTGTGAAAATTTGTTTTTAAATTACAATAGCTTACATGTAGCAGACAGCACTCAAAACTGGGTGGAGCAATTAATGTTCTAGGATGCAAAAAAAATCATAAGAAGCCGGAAATTTATAAGAGACATCTCATTTTCCTAATCTATTTAGGCGTGATTGATATTATTACAACAAGAAGAGAGGAGATTGCTATAATGAATACAGAGTCATAAGTTCTTTAGTGAAACATGAAATGAAGGAAAATTGAAAGAGAAATGAAGTGAGGTGCAGTAGAAAGAGGAGTGGCCCAGGGGTCTAGGGCTTTTGGTCCAGCTTTGGCAATGACCAGCTTTGTGGATTTGGGATAAACTGCCTAACTTTCTCTGAACCTGCTTCCATGTTGGTAAAATGAGAAGTCTGGACTAGAAGATTAGCGAAGTTCTTACAGATCTACAATTCTATAATCTAAGCCTATAAAAGAAATACCTACTTGATCATAGGGCACGGGATTACTGTCATTTCAGTTTAGAGAAGCTGGCTTTCTTTGACCTTATAAAGACCATTTATATATCCTCTTTTATTTTTTTTAATGGTTTTTTTAAAAAACATGCCTCTGTAGAGCTGGTTACAGGAAGTAGGGTGGACAATATACAGGAAGAAACCAAAGCTTTCTGGGAGAGAAGGAACCAGGACCCTAACCCCTGCTCCCACAGGTTTCAAGTTAGGAAGATCTGTCAGGATAGACCATGGTATCCCTGAGTAAAAGGAGGGGAGTAAGTCCCTGGAAGTGATCTTTAGGAAAGGGGGAATCCAAACCCAGGAGGACATTCTGGCACAATATGTGGAGCTGATGCCATGAGCACCTCCAATCCAGGATATCCAAGTTTGTTCTGGGAAGCATGACTGAACAAGGGAGTATAAAATAAAAGAATACATCACCGGGGACCCCAGTATGGAGTTCCACCCCACCAGGCAGGAACAGTCATCAATAGTGGTGAAGCCAAGGCAGTGGGTGGAGTCTCAGATTCTAGTCCACAAATAAGATGGTCTCTTTCTGGCTCTAAGGCAGCTGGGAGGCCTCAAGGAAAGACTCCATATCCTCCTAATAGGGAAAGTTTGGGAAAATAAAGGACATAGACAATATATGCACCCTGAGTCACTGAAGCAGACTATGATAGTCACACGAACATGGATGCCTACTTTTTTTGCATTAAACCTTCCAGAGAGTTTTAGAAGACATTTGAGACATATCTGATCTGTTCATCAAGTGGTATAATCTCAAACCTATCATTTCCTCAACATCCATTTATGATAAAAACTCCACAAAGTGGACATAGAGGGAAAATGCCTACATAATAAGTCATATATACAAACCCACAGCTAACATCTACTCAATAGTGAAAAGCTGAGAGCTTTCCTCTGAGATCAGGAACAAGACAAGGATGCCCACTCCCACCACTTTTATTCAACATAGTTTTGGAAGTCCTAGTCACAGCAATCTGAAAAGGAAAAGAAATAAAAGAAATCCATACTGGAAAGGAAGAAGTAAGACTGTCACCATTTGCAGATGACATGATGCTATACACAGAAAATCCTAAAGACATCACCAGAACACTACTAGAGCTCAACAATGAAAACGGTAAAGTTACAGGATACTAAGTCAATATACAGAAATTTGTTGTATTTCTATATACTAACAAAATATCAGGAGTTCCCGTCGTGGCACAGTGGTTAACGAATCCGACTAGGAACCATGAGGTTGCGGGTTCGGTCCCTGCCCTTGCTCAGTGGGTTAATGATCCGGCGTTGCCGTGAGCTGTGGTGTAGGTTGCAGACGCGGCTCGGATCCCACATTGCTGTGGCTCTGGCGTAGGCAGGTGGCTACAGCTCCGATTCAACCCCTAGCCTGGGAACCTCCATATGCCGAGGGAGCGGCCCAAGAAATAGCAACAACAACAACAAAGACAAAAAGACAAAAAACAAAACAAAACAAAATATCAGAAAGAGAAATTAAGGAAACAATCCCATTTGCCACAGCATCAGAAAGAATAAAATACCTAGGAATAAACTTAATTAAGGAGGTAAAAGTCCTGTCTGGGAAAACTATAAGACACTGATGAAAGAAACTGAAGATGACACAAAGATACACTGTGTTCTAGGACTGGAAGAATTAATATTGTCAAAATGAGCATACTATCCAAGGCAATCTACAGATTCAATAAAACCCTTATCAAATTACCAATGGCATTTTTTCACAGAACTAGAACAAATAATTTTAAAATTTGTGTGAAAACACATAAGACCCCAAATAGCCAAAACAATCTTGAGAAAGAAGAACAGAGCTGGAAGAATCATGCTCCCTCATTTCAGACTATACAAAGCTATAGTCATCAAAACAGTATGATATTGGCCAAAAACAGACACACAGATCAATGGAACAGAATAGAGAGCCCAGAAATAAACCCACACACATAAGGTCAGTTACTCTACAACAAAGGAGGCAAGAATATACAATGAAGAAAAGATAGTTTCTTTAATAAGTGGCACTGAGAAAACTGGACAGCTACACATAAAAGAATGAAATTGTAACATTTTCTCACAACACATATAAAAATAAACTCGAAATGGATTAGAGACTTAAATGTGAGACCAAAAACCATAAAAATTGTAGAAGAAAACAGGCAGAACACTCTTTCACATAAATTGTAGCAGTATTTTTTTGGATCTGTCTCCTAAGGCAAAGGAAATAAAAGCAAAAATAAACAAATGGGACCTGATTAAACTTAAAAGCTTTCTCACAGAAAAGGAAACCATTGACAAAACAAAAAGACAACCTATGAAATGAGAGAAAATATTTGCAAATGATGTGAACAACAAGGGATTAATATCTAAAATATACAAACAGTTTATATGGCTCAACATTAAAACAAACAAACAAGAAACCAAAAAAGAAGCAATCCAATAAAAAAAATAGGCAGGAATAGATATTTCTCCAAAGAAGACATACTGATGGCCAACAGGTACATGAAAAGATGCTCAACATTACTAAATTACTAGAGAAATGCAAATCAGAATATCACCTCACACCAGTCAGAATGGCCATCCTCAAAAAGTCTACAAATAACAAGTGCTGGAAAGCGTGTGGAGAAAAGGGAACCCCCCAGGGACCTATGGTCAATTAATCTTTGACAAAGGAGGTAAGAACATAAAATGGGAAAAAGACAGTCTTTTCAGCAAGCATTGCTGGGAAACTTGGACAGCTGCATGCAAATCAGTGATACTAGAACACACCCTCACATTATACACAAAAGTAAACTCAAAATGGCTGAAAGACCTAAATATAAGACAAGACACCATCAAACTCCTGGAAGAGAACATAGGCAAAACATTCTCTGATATCAACATCATGAATATTTTCTCAGGTCAATCTCCCAAAGCAACAGAAATAAAAACAAAAATAAACCAGTGGGACCTAATCAAACTGACAAGCTTTGGCACAGAAAAGGAAACCAAAAAGAAAACAAAAAGACAACTCACAGAATGGGAGAAAATAGTTTCAAATGATGCAACGGACAACGGCTTAATCTCTAGAATATACAAGCAACTTATACACAACTCAACAGCAAAAATACCAACAACCCAATGGAAAAGTGAGCAAAAGACCTGCATAGACATTTTTCCAAGGACGATGTGCAGATGGCCAACAAGCACATGAAACAATGCTCAACATCCCTGATTATTGGAGAAATGCAAATCAAAACTACCACGAGGTACCACCTCACACCAGTCAGAATGGCCATCATTAATAAGTCCACAAATAACAAATGCTGGAGGGGTTGTGGAGAAAAGGGAACCCTCCTGCACTGTTGGTGGGAAGGTAAGCTGGTACAACCACTATGGAGAACAGTATGGAGGTACCTTAGAAAACTATAAATAAAACTACCATGTGACCCAGCAATCCCACTCTTGGGCATATATCCAGACAAAACTTTCCTTGAAAAAGACACCTGCACTCACATGTTCATTGCAGCACTATTCACAATAGTCAAGACATGGAAACAACCCAAATGTCCATCGGTAGATGACTGGATTAGGAAGATGTGGTATATATACACAATGGAATACTACTCAGCCGTAAAAAAGAATGAAGTAATGCCATTTGCAGCAACATGGATGGAACTAGAGACTCTCATACTGAGTGAATTAAGTCAGAAAGAGAAAGACAAATACCATATGATATCACTTATATCTGGAATCTAATATACAACACAAACGAACCTTTCCACAAAAAAGAAAATCATGAACTTGGAGAATAGACTTGTGGTTACCAAGGGGGAGGGGGAGGTAGTGGGGTGGTTGGGGAGCTTGGGGTTAACAGATGCAAACTATTGCCTTTGGAATGGATTAGCAACGAGATCCTGTGTAGCACTGGGAACTATGTCTAGTCACTCATGATGGAGCATGATAATGTGTGAAAATAGAATGTGTAACTGGGTCACCATGCTGTACAGTAGAAAAAAGAAAATTGTATTGGGGAAATAACTATTAAAAAAAAAGGGAACCTCTTACACTACTGGGAATGTAAATTGGTGCAGCCACTATGGTAAACAGAACAGAGTTTCCTTAAAAAACCAAATACCGAACTACAATGTGATCTAGCAATCCCACTCCTAGGCACCTATCCGGAGAAAACCATAATTCAAAAAGATACATGCACCCTATTGTTCATAGCAGTGCTAGTTACAAACAGCCAAGACATGGGAACAACCTAAGGTCCATCGGCAGGTGAAAGGATAAAGAATATGTGATACACATATATACAATGGAATATCACTCAGTCATAAAAAGAATGAAATTTTGCCATTTGCAGCAGCATGCATGGACTTGGACTTGCGTGTTAAATGAAATAAATCAGACAAAGACAAATACTGTATGGTATCACTTACACATGGAATCTAAAAAACACAGTGAGCTAGTGAATATAACAAAAAGGAAAAAAAAATCTATCATTCCCATGAAGCTATTGCTAGACTTTAACCTGTCTGAGGATTTTCTTGATTTTACTACATTATTCCTCGATAATCCTTCCTTATGCCATGCCAACTCCACTCTGTGGCTCTTGGCTTTTACATTCTTACTGGAGCTTCTCACACCCCTCCCTGTTGGCCCCTCTTCAAGCATAATGGAACGTACTATTTGCCTTCTTCTTTTAGAAATCAGTCAGCCCTTCCCGTGCTGCAGTAATCAAAGGTGCTGTACTAGGAACTCCTCATTTGTCTGTTTTCGACAGACCCAACCTGAGTTCTTCTATAGAAGAGTTTCTTCTATCATTGCACTATGTCCTACTACATCTTCTTTTTTGCACTTGCCTTACTAATATCAAAAAACATTCCTCCCCGCCCCCGCCAATGCAGCAAATCCTGAAATCTGTAGCAGGACCCCTGGGATCTAAGAATGAAATTCTTTGTAGTGAGTAACAGCCCAGAATAGCATATAGGATCCTGACAGCCAGTCTTTATGCTAAGCATTAGACAATGTGTTAAAGTGTGCAGACATTAGCTGAAATCAGATTGTAAGGAAGCTTTCCAAAGGTTCCGATTTGGGTTTTGGCTGGATCTCATTCTTCTTTTTGTAGGCCAAAAAACCCCAGCTGCACATGTACACACACATACATCCCAATCATCTTATCATATGGTTCAGCAGTAAAAATTAATTACTATCATTTTATCATAGTATGTTCATCCCCTTAAAAAACCTACACAGAACACAATTCTTATCACTTCAAGGTGTAGTATTAATGAACACAGACTCATTAACTCACTCATTCACTCTTCATTCATTATTGGGTCATATTCAGAAACTAAAATGTCTAACTCTTTAGTGCTGAAGTTAAAAGTAGAAATCAAAAAAGCCAAAAAAAGAAAAAAATCTACAGTGGGAAATCTGAAAAGCTGCAATTCACAAAAAAGTAGAATGTTAAAAATTTTCAGACAACCTGTCATGTCTAGAACGTTTCAGATGAAAAGAAATGAATATGCTTTGCAGGTAATGAAAAAGACCAAATTATAAAGCATTTCACTTGAAATTCCAACCACATTTCCCCTAGAAACAGTGCATTAAGTAAATACTTCTGTGAATCAAACACTAAATTATTTAGTAATTGCTGAGTAAATTTCTGCTCTTGTCAAGCATGTTTTTTTTTTTAAAGTTATTTACTATGAAATTATAAGGGTTAGTTTTTATAAAAGAAAGTTATCAAGTCTATAGACATTTTAGAGTGCACAGTGCCATTAAAATTACTAAGTTATTACTTTGGGATTGGAAACACTTTTCAATTGCATCAGGACTCAAACTTCTTACTTAAAGTGGAAAGCAATCCAATTTCGGTATTTTCTAATGGAAAACTGCAGTGCCTGTCACTTAATGACTCTAATGCCTTAGATAGCTCAAGTGAGGGCCTGACATAGAGCTGCTAAAACGTTCCTTGTTCTTTATTTACTCAAACACTCCATCTGCGTGAGCGTACTAGCTAGTGCCTGGGGAACTGAAATTTAAGGCTGTTGTCAGGAGGAAGCACTTGCAATTGTATCATCAAATCCTTAATAGCTCTGAATGGTTCTAGTACTTCAATATAAACTTCCATTTTCCTTGACCTTTCAGGAGGAAGTTCAATTTACTGACACAGTTTGTGACAATGGTTTTTACAGCATGGTTGAAAAAAAAAATTAGGAACCATCATAATAGGCCCCACTTTTGGGGTTTTTGCTGTTGATGTTGTTTTACTTATTCGTATAAACAGACCAAAATAAAAAATAACCCAAACTTCCAAAATATCCGGTCATAAAATATTAGTGACATCTACTAGCATTGCCATATTTAAAAGCAAACTGGAGAGGCAGAGGATGATACAGAGGCTGAGCTAGAAGATATATCAGAATGTGGATAGCAGAGGATATGTAATAATCTAAAGGTATTAAAGGATTAAAGACTTATTACATATCTACCACACTGGAAAGAATTCGAAAGTGAGAATCAAGTACCAAGAGTTCGTGAAGATGTAAAGCAGTGGGAATCCTCAGACACTGGTTGGTTCAAATTCTTGGGAAAACAGTTTGGCAGTACCTAGCGAGGCTGAAGACTACCGCTCAGTAATTCCAGTCCTGGGTTACACACAAGAGAGGCTCCTGCCTGTAACAGGAACTCTGCCCAAGACTGTTCACAGCCGTGTTGTTTAACTCCCCACTGGAAATAACACAGTGCCAGCCGGTAGCAGAATGAATAACTACACTGAGGTATGTTCACATCTACGCAGTGGAAGGAAACAAAGCAAATTAGAGCCACATGGGATACGGACGAATGTCACAAAGCTCACGCTGAGTGCTGACCCAGAGAAGCAAGGCACAAAGTAACAACACAATCGTACTTTCATGCCCATCAAGTTCAAAAACGGGCAAAAACTTCAATATCTATGGATACATACATAGGTGGTGAAACTCTAAAGACAAGACTCAGAATAGGGGTTCCAGCTGTAGGGAGATAGTTACTGGGAAGTGGCACTGGGGAGGTCCCAGAGATGCTGTCATAAGGGTCTTTTTCTTAACATTGGTAATAGGCAAATGTGTGTTTGCTTTTTATTAAATTATACATTTGCTTATGCACTTTTCTATATCTATATTATATATAGGTTGCGCTTGCAGCATGCAGAAGTTCCCAGACCAGAGGTTGAACCTGTGCCACGGCGGTGACAATGCTGGATCCTTAATCACTAGGCCATCAGGGAACTCCTTCTACATTATATTTTATATGTAACCCCCCCCAGCTTCCCCCCCCCCCATCAGGATGAAGATTATAGGAAATGGTTAACAACTCAGGTTACTTGTCTCAGGCCCAATGACTTAATTGCAAAGGTCCTGGGATAGACTTTGGATTTTAAAGGAAAAACATGCCTACAATTTAAAAGCAGAAGGGTCCTTAAAGGTGAACAAATCTAACCAAAAAAAAATTTTTTTTGGCTGCACCCGTGGCATGTGGATGTTCCCAGGCTAGGGATCAAATCCACGCCGCAGCGGCAACCAGAACTGCTGCAGTGACAATGCTGGATCCTTAACCCACTGTACCTCAAAGGAACTCCACCAAGTGGTACACTTTCAATAAAAATCTACAAAAATGGCAGAATACATGAACAAGGCCCTTCGAGAGATGAGACTTTTGGCCCCAGGCTTCTGCTTCTGAACAAAACTCTTTTCACAGATCTCATGTTTCATCTTCTCTCTTGTCAAAACCAAATCACTTCAGTGCACTTCCACTTCCTTATCTATAAAATGAGGAAATGGACTAGTTGACCTGCAAGGTATTTCTAGTTCTAATTTTTGTGGTTCTATGAAAGTACAGAAACTTTAGGAAAAACCTGAAACATAGCTTCTCTAATTATAGTCTTGAAAAGGGTTTTTTGTTTGTTTGAAGTCAGAGATGCCCCAAATAACACAGCTGGCTAGAAGGGAGAATGCCATCCCGTAACTTTGGGGAGAGAGGAAAAAACAGAGGAAGCCTTGCCCAATAACCATGTGAGATTTTTTTTCCCCTTAAAAAAGAAGTCAACTCAAAGGAAGGATGACTCAAGGGCCAATTTGCTCCTATCAATGGAACGCAAGTATCCACCGGGACTGAACAGTAGTTCAACATCTTGCTCTCTTCCCACCCTGCTCCCTGCAAGGAGGGCTCTGGTGGGCAGGACAGGTTCTCAGAAGCTGTCTTGGAGGGGTGGCTATGCAATCAAGTCACCTCCTCCTGCCTGAGTCTCCCTACAGTGATGTAAGGTGACACAATGCTCTTCAGGAGCCAGGGAGGAGGCTATGGCTTGGTGCATACACCATCATCTCAAAAAGCACATGATGGAGTTCCCTGGTGGCTCAGCAGGTTAAGGATCTGGCCTTGTCACTGCTGTGGCTCTGGTTACTGCTGTGATATAGGTTCCATCCCTGGTCCAGGGAACCTCAGCATGCCTTGGGCGTGGCCAAAAAAAAAAAAAAAAGTAGATGAAAGAATTATGTGCTTTGAAACCAGTGCGTGAAAGGGACTCCACACCAGGCTAAGATACATGATTACTGTCAGTGGTTGGGTGATGGTGGGGGTGAGGCCATGGGTGAGGGAGGAGGGCAGGCTGGGAGGAAGTGTAGAATTAGGGACTGGGAGATTTGGAAATGCAGCTTTGCCATCATTTGCATCCGCAACATGTGGAAATTCCTGGGCCAGGGATTGAACCTGAACCAGAGCAGTGATACCACTGAATCCTTAAGCTCTAGGCCACCAGGGAACTCTTCTCCTGCTCTTCTTTTCTATATGTTGATGCTTACTTTTGTCTCTTTTGTGGTAACCCCCCCCACCTAAGGGTGCAGCCAAAGCCCCCACTTACTCTGCGAGGGCAGGTCCTTTTCCAACCTTGGCAAGTTTTCTTTTCTACCAGTTTGTCCCCGGTACTACTTCTTTGTATCTGTGTTCTCCATTTATATTCATTTGTCATACATCAATCTCCACTTCCTATTAGCATTTGCTTCTTACATATTAGGAGTTAGAGGACAGAGAGAAGTCATTTCTTTTCTACATTTTTCTTTATCAGGGCATCTGTGTGAAATGTTCTCTCCTGGTGTTCCCTTCCAGCCAGAGAAATATTACCCCAGAGCTTCATGCTGCTAATGTGAGAAGAAATTATAACAGTGATTAGGAGGCTAAATGAGGGTGGTGGAACCTATTTACTTCATTAAGGCTCCTTCAGGGAAAATGCGGGAACGGGAAACTGAGAGATAAGGGTTAATGCTAAAAGAATAAAAGATCCATTTGACTCAGAGCAATCTTCAGTCTGCCTGGATTCTATCAGACGCCCTTCTCCATGGGGAAATCATTACAGAGAAATGACATGCAAAGTGCACCATAAAGCATCTGAGTCAAACCAGAGGGAGGATGACTCAACGGATCATTTTACATTTTAATAGAAGGCGCTGCAGATTTGTACCCAGTGCACAGTTCACCACAGGGCGCATGTCCCCTCCCCAAAACTTCTCCATCGGGTGGGAGGGGAGTTCCTAGAATCTGACAGAAATTATTCTGTCTTAGAGAAGAACCAAGTCAAAACTCACAACAGAGAATCAAAGACTAAGAAAAGACAACAGATAGTCAAAAGCAGAAAAAAGGGGAGACAGCAGGTCTAATTCCAACTTTAGCATTACTGTCAAACCTAAGCCTGTCAAAAATTAAACTCAGTAATTAGTGGACTTCAAATCTAATCAAGAGGGGTGGGGGAAGAAGCGGGAGAGAGAGAGGGGAGGAGGAAAAGGAGGAGGGAGGGGGATAAGAAAAGGAAGAGAATATTTAAGTGTTAGAATTTTAAAACTCTGCTCTGTGAATTCACTCCAGCTTCAAAAGATACTGTGTAATTACTTTCAGAAGTTTACTCACCAGGGCAGTGACAATGCTGGGCTTGAGTGTCTATGTGAAAAGACCATATTAGCAAAGCCACTGTTTTCTGGGCTAGTTTTTGCTTGCAGATGCTCATAGGTATAACTTGCCAAAGGTAGAGTCATCTGATCAGGAATTATGATGCTAGCTAGAGACTGGATTATCAAACCTAGCTTCTTTGGGGCGGGGGGGCGCACCTCCAGACGCACTATATTTTTTTGGCTGTGCCTGAGGTGTGTGGAAGCTCTGGGACCAGGGATTGAGCCCGTGCCACAGCAGTCGCCTGGGACGCTGCAGTGACAATGCCAGATCCTTAACCTGCTGTGCCACAGGGGAACTCCAGCACTTTTGGCAGAAAGGTCCACTTGTATATAAAGCATATCTGCTCATCCTTGTGATCTCTAGCAATGCTTATTCTGCTTTCTGAGAGGACCCGCTGCTTACAGGTGGGACCGAAAACAGAAGTGAGTTTCTGAGACTTGGCAGAAATACAGCGTTTACAGGAAAGATTCTTATTAGAAGGCAACTTGCTTCTTTCATGTGCTGGGGTCTTTGGACCATGCGATTCTGTTCTGAAACATTATCTTCTCTGTAGGAACGCAAGCAGGGATGGATGAAGTTTAGATTGCAAGATGGTTCACCTGGTAACTAAAGCAAAACTCAGTGCCCACAGTCAGCAGCATTGAATCAAGGCATTGGGGCAGAAAAATCATCTGGCTCAAGGGTCAACTCGGGAAATGCTTTGGGAAAGGTTTGTGGATTTTCCACTCAAGCCTGGGCACCATCACTCCTGTTTTTCCATTTCAAAATGATTAAAACCATGAAGCTAAGACCATTGCTTGGCAGTCTGTTAAATCCCACATTGGACAATAAAAGCACTTGGACCATCTGTCACCATAGAGGAGATCAATGGAGCTGGAATATTAACACACAGGTGAAGTGCTCTCCTGGGAGAGGCGGGAGAGGAAGGAGGTCAGCGGATAGGGGGAGAAAGATGTGCTTGGAGCCTTCCAAGTCCCTGTCCTGTCCGTGGCAGCTTCTCAGAATGGTGATTATTCTTTTTTTTTTTTTTTTCTTTTTTGGCTGCCCTGAGGCATATGGAGTTCCCGCGTCAAGGAGCAGATCTGAATCACAGTTTCGACCTAAGCTGCTGCTGCAGCAAAGCCAGATCCTTAACCCACTGTGTCAGGCCTGGGATGGAACCTGCATCCTAAATGCTCCCAAGATGCTGCTGATCCCACTGCGCCACCGCAGGAACTCCGGAACGATGATTATTCTTAACAAAAGGCAGGGCACAAGTGGTTCATGACATTGACACGCTCTTTAAAATATAAACCTCTGGGAGTTCTTATTGTGGCGCAGTGGAAACGAGTCCAACTAGGAACCACGAGGTTGCGGGTTCGATCCCTGGCCTCGCTCAGTGGCTTAAGGATCTGGCGTTGCCGTGAGCTGTGGTGTAGGCTGGCAGCTGTGGCTCCAATTAGACCCTTAGCCTGGGAACCTCCATATGCCGCGGGTGCAGCACTCCCTGCCCCCCAAATAAATAAAATAACCTAAAATAAAATATAAACCCTACTGTACGCCTACACCACCACCACTCACACACTCCACTGGTACTCCACAGGATACACTTCAGCTACGGCAAAGTATAGTATAGAAGAGATTATTTTCTAATTCACTCCTTATAGGTCAAAAGTGCACTGCCCTGGAGGAGAAAACACCCTCTCTCCAAATGGTCAGGAAGAGGTACAGTCAGACAAGGGCCAGCCCTTGGGTACTGGAGAAGCAAGAGAAGCACACAGAAGTACCACTCAGGAAGAGATCTTTTAGTATTTTCTTTTTTTTGAGGGGGAAGGTGTTCTGCATAGATTATTTTTCAAATTTTTAATAATTTTTTGAAGGTCTATGTTTTAATTGTTTTTTAATTTATTTTTATTTTTTTTGTCTTTTTTTTAGGGCCAAACCCGTGGCATACGGAGGTTCCCAGGCTAGGGGTCAAGTTGGAGCTGCAGCTGCCGGCCTACATCACAGCCACAGCAACTAGGGATTCGAGCCTCGTCTGCCACCTACACCACAGCTCATGGCAATGCCAGATCCTTAAGCCACTGAGCGAGGCCAGGGATCGAACCCGCAACCTCATGGTTCCTAGTTGGATTTGTTTTCTGCTGTGTCAGGGCAGGAACTCCCTAAATTTTTTTTAAAATTTT
This sequence comes from Phacochoerus africanus, assembly GCF_016906955.1. Classification (NCBI taxonomy): domain Eukaryota; kingdom Metazoa; phylum Chordata; class Mammalia; order Artiodactyla; family Suidae; genus Phacochoerus; species Phacochoerus africanus. The sequence continues at coordinate 57,937,791 of NC_062545.1, forward strand.
TAATTTTTATGTATTACTATTATTTTTCTGGCTGCACCCGTGACATGTGGAAGTTCCTCGGCCAGGGACAGAACTTAATCCACAGCAGTGACAACGCTGAATCCTTAACTGCTAGGCCATCAGAGAACTCTCAAATTCTTTCTTAAAAAATTGAAGTATAGTTGATATATATTATATAAATTAATTACAGGTGTACAATATAGTGATTCATACTTTTTAAAGGTTATGCTCCTCTTGTAGTTATTATAAAATATTGGCTATATTCCCCTTGTTGCACAATACATTGTTGTAGCTTCTTTTATACCTAACAGTTTGTACCTCTTAATCCACTACTCCTATATTGCCCCTCCCCTTCTCCTCTCCCCACTGGTAACAACTTGTTTGCTCTCCATATCTGTGAGTCTATTTCTGTTTTGTTATATTCACTAGTTTGTTGTAGTTGGTAGATTCCACATATGAGTGCTATCAAACAGTATTCCTCTTTTTCTGTCTCAGGATTTTTTTTTTTTTTTTTTTTGCTTTTTAGGGACACACCCTTGGCATATGGAGGCTCCCAGGCTAAGGGTTGAATCAGAGCTGCAGCTGCTGGCCTATGCCACAGCCACAGCAACTTGGGGATCCGAGCCACATCTGCGACCTCCACTGTAGCTCACAGCAACACTGGATCCTTAACCCACTGAGCAAGGCCAGGGATCAAGCCCGTGTCCCTGTGGATACTAGTCAGGTTTGTTACTGCTGAACCACAACAGGAACTCCACGTGTCAGGACTTTCTTGATTCTACATATGTCCTTCCCATTTCTCTTTCCATCCTTGGACAGAGGGCCATCCATTTGAATTTCTGCTCTCCCACCTCCTCGCTGAAGGGCACTGGGTACATTCATTAGCCTCTGTAATCTTTGGTTTTTCCATCTGAAAAGTGGCTATGTGATGATCAAATGAGATGAAGCAATAAGGTATTTAGGATGGTCTTTGTTTTACAGTAAACACTCCACAAATGGAAGCTATTACAATGAAAAGAAAATGTATTTCTTTGTACCCTATGTAAATTTGTAATTCTATACAGATTGAGAGTTTCTTACACTGAGGCAAACCTGAACTGCATGAAGAGTAAGGTATGTCTCTGTTTTCCAGATTCTCCTGCTTAAACCTGGGGAAAGTCCAATTTGCTTAATCCTTATCCTCTAACCTGTGAGACAGAGGTACCTGGTGCTTTCTGGCAACTTCAACCATGATACCACTGCAGCCTGCTCTCTATAACATCCCGCAGTGACCGTGAAGGTCAAATCAGGCAGTAGATCTGAGCGTTCTCGGAGAAGGATAAAGAAGTCTACTTGCACCAGGAATTATTCTCACCACCGTCTGACCAATTCCACACATGATTATATTAAGAATGTCTGCTCGAATGGGCACTTAACCCTGATATATTTTTCTTTCATGCCAAGAGAATGCGTCTGGCAGATGGGGGACGTGTACTGATTCTCATCTGACAACATTTCTGAAAGATTCCATCCCCTTCTATATGCTAGAAGTACGTGCTTTGAATAGTTCACCTTTCTATGACAGGCTTCCTCTGCTTTCTCTCTCCTTTTGCATGTTTCAGACAAATCAGAACCTCCTTCATCTTGAAAGGCAAAGTGGTGCCGCAGTGACAAGCCAGGCTCTGGAGCCAGCCTGCAGGTTTCTGCATATAACTACGAGTTCTCTGTAAGGATCCCTTACCCACAATCCAGTTGTCATGAGGGGTAAGTAACCTAAAGCACAAACACATGAAGCACTTGGAACAATTCCGGGAGAGTACTAAGCACGCACTAGGTACTGCATGCAGCACGGTTGACAAAGGCAGGGCAGTGTAATGGTTGAGGATGCAGCTTCTCTAGCCAGGCTGCCAGGCTTGGAATCCTGGCACTGTCACTCACCTCTGGCCAACTTTTCTGTGCCTCAGTTTCCTGATTTGTACAAAAAGGGGCCTGATAAAGAGCACCCTATCCCATGAGGATGAAAACATGGCATGTTTGTTCATTAATTCACTCATTCAGCACTCAGTATGTGATCAATAAAGGTAGCTTTTCTTTCTCAACATGCCAACTGTTTCCATTCATTTTTCATTCCCAGACTGATGATGGCTTGTCCTTTCTAATTTTATTTCTCTTTTTTTAGGGCCACACCCACAGCATATGGACGTTCCCAGGCTTGGGGTTGAATCAGAGATGCAGCTGCTGGCCTACACCACAGCCATAGCAACTCAGATCTGAGTCGCATCTTTGACTTATGCCACAACTTGCGGCAACGCCAGATCCTTAACCCACTGAGTAAGGCCAGGGATCGAACTGGCATCCTCATGGATGCTAGTCAGGTTCTTAACCCAATGGGCCACAAAAGGAACTCTGCTTGTCAAAACTGAAGTATAATTGATTTATAATGCTTCCGGTGTACAGAAAAGTGATTCAATCACACATATACATATATATTTATTCTTTTTCTGATCCTTTCCCATTACAAGTTATTAAAAGATACTGAAAAAAAAATGTTATGAAAAGATACTGAATATAGTTCCCTGCGCCATACAGTAGGTCCTTGTCATTTATCTATTTTATAAACAGCAGTGTGCACATATGCAGTAGCGAGGCTTGTCCTTTTTGCACATTGGCATTTTCTACTTTTAGTTTCACCTATATAATCCAGACTTTCCCAGCCACTATCCCATCTCTTAGGATTATAACAGTTCCCGGACTGCACGGATTTGGAGTAAGTGGAGTGGGGCTGGGAATCTGTATTTGTTTGTTTGTTTGTTTTGTTTTTATGGTCACACCAGCGGCATACGGAAGCTCCCAGGCCAGTGGTGGAATCGGAGCTGCAGCTGCTGGCCTATGCCACAGCCACAGCAATGCCAGATCTGAGCCGTGTCTGTGACCTATATTATAGCTCATGGCCTGATCAAGGCCAGGGATCAAACCTGTATCCTCTGGATACTAGTCCGGTTCTTATTTATTTATTTATTTTTTGCTTTTTAGGGCCACACCCACAGCATATGGAGGTTCCCAGGCTAGGGGTTGAATCAGAGCTACAGCTGCCAGCCTACACCACAGCCACAGCAACTCGGGATCCGAGCCACGTCTGCAACCTACACCACAACTCATGGCAACGCCAAATCCTTAACCCAGTGAGCAAGGCCAAGGATTGAATCTGCAACCTCACGGTTACTAGTCAGATTCATTTCCACTGTATCACAGTGGGAACTCCACTAGTCTGGTTCTTAACCCACCAAGCCACAATGAGAACTTGGAGAATCTGTATTTAACCCCCATGGCAGCTGATCCAAGGCAGCCCTACAAACTAGGAAGGTTGCCTGTCACTTTCTAGAGCTGGAGGACTCACCTAAGTTCTCTGTCTCCTTATATGTAAAAGGAAGAGAAAACCGGCCTCCAGTGAGACTCTTTTGAGATTTAAATGGCCTGGCTCACTCCCTGACATCCTTCAGGTCTTTGCTCAGATATCATCTTCTCAGGAAGGCCTTCCTGACCACCCTACTTAAAGTCCACCCAGCCCCCTTCCTGGGTTCTTCATCCTCCCTTCCCACTTGGTGTCACTTTTGTTTCTGCGGAGGCCTCCTTCAGATCTGCTTCTCCTCACCCCTCCCTATGCTCTCTGCAGCTGCCTGTCTTCTCTGGGCCACTAGGTCACCTTGTCTATCTATTTATCCACAGAAAACTCAGTCCCTTCTGAGCAATACACATGTGAGAGGAAATTAACAAGACCAGCTCCGAGAAACACATCAAGAGAATGCGAAGGTACCAAAGCTATAGGAAACGCTTAGGCGGACGCAGAAAAGGAAAAGCTAACATTTATAGAGTTTCTTAGCAGAAGGGTCTTAAACGTGCTTTATTTCCAAGCTTTCTGAGCCCAACTCTTCACTAACAGTGAACCATCTTCTATGTCAGCTGGTTCTGTACAACCCGGATCCACACAGAGGATCACTGAGCTCTTCTCTCCTGGTAAAAGCATGGTGGCTCTGAATCCCTCTCCCTAAGTTCACAGCCTCCCATCTCAAGCTGCCAAACAGAGGACCCATTACGCCCGCCCTTTCAGCAGCATCTAGGCCTCCAAGCCCTCAGGAGATGAAGGGTATGCAGGACCCTCAAATGCAGCCACAGGGCTAAGTTTTCAGAGTGGGATGGAGCTTGGTGGGGCCACTGCTCAGGCACTGGCTGCTCTGGGATCATACACGGCTCTTGGGAGTGGGGCGTGGGTGGGAGAGGGTGGCTGAAATTGAAAGAAGACAGTAAGAGGAGGGTGTCTGATGGTCACTAAAACAACAGCCACTGGATGCTATAGGAACGTGCCTTGGTACCACCTATATTAGTCTAATGACAAACTCCTGTTTAACAATTTATAATCTGAAACTCTAAGACACTGGATCCAATGCAACTGATGTGAAAAGAAACACTCGTGATGTTTCTGGGAAAGCAGAGGTGTATTTGCACAGCAATCCCCAGGAAAAATTCCCTGTGGATGGTTTTCTGATCAGTTCAGAAAAGGATTGATTGAAAACAAGCATATGCATTGTAAAGTTCTCTATCACAATGCCTTCAAAATTCTTTGGAAAGGAAAAAGATGTTCACTTGTTTTTTTAAAAAAAACTTGTATGTTTCTAAAGGAGACACTTGAAAACCAGAAAAAAAAAAAGCATCACCTTCTTTAAAAAAAAAAAAAATCTGATAAAATGGCACAGCAGAAGTTCACATAAAATGCCTGACAATGTTTCTTTTCAATAGAACTCAGGCTGAGTGAAAGACATTCTTGGATTCTGAGCTTTGGCTGGTTACCTAGGTTGCAAAGGATACCGAAAGAGACTCACACCAGGAATTCTTAGTTAGAATGCCAGTCAAAGAAAAGTTCATAATCCTTTCAGATTTCAAATTCTGTGTGTCTGTGTGGAGGAAAACCACTTAGCAGTTTGGACAATTGGGAAAGAAGATTAGACCAGACTCTGCCTATAAAGATGTGCTATACTATGGGTTATACTCTTCAAAGGCAGAGGGAAATGGCTTTTCAGGCTACCGCACTTTTATACTCTTTTTGAAACTGCAGTTATAGGGAGACTGCTGGTTGTTTAATTAGAATGAAAAGTGACACACAGAAGAGCACATCAACTGTATCTAGTGCATTAGCTTGATATTCATAATCAACATCTGATTATTTAAAATTGACCAGATTTGAAATCTATTAAGATTTCTTAGTTACTCCTATGTGCTCACAGTTACTGCTTTCTTTTAAGGAAACATGAAAAGCTTAATGATGAATATAACAATTTCAAAAGCTTTCTCATACAGATTGGACTAGACTTTGTGGTCTTTATAGAAAGATCATTACTTAGTTAATGAACGCAGCACACTGAACATTTTCCACCCACCTGAAACTCCCAAGTATTGTGTGAATTTTTGGCCAATTAATTATCAATTACAACATCATAAAACATTAGCACAAAAATAGGAATAATGAAATTTAATTATACATTATTCTTCAGAGTTGCTGCAAATACTATACAAGACTGATTCTGATTAATAATTCATTCAGCAATAAAGTATCAGGAAAGATAATTATGCAGTGCCGCAATTCTCACATTGATTTCTATAATTACAGATTACAACAGTGTTAGCAATTTAAAAGGTTAGAGAGCTGTGGTAATTTGCTATGTCATCCTCAGCTATGTTAATATCTCTCCTTGAGCACCGAAGATAATTGAAAATATAATAATGGACCAAATCAGATGGCTTGCCCAGACTCTCCTCACCAAAAACATCTCCAACCTGAGTGCATTAGTAAAGTCAAGTCCTTGATAATTAGCCTCTTTCACTATTTAAGTAGCCTCACGACTCATTCCATTTATCCTTAATCTAAGGGAGAAAATGTGTAGGTATACATACTGAAATAGGCGAACCCAGAAACATAATGTATAGAAAAGCTACATCATGGAGACAACTAAATTTGGTATATAACTTACAACTGCCATGACTATGAAAAGAGATGTCTGTATAATTACCCCTCAGGTGGTATTAGACCTGCCAAGGAACCCACATAATGAAACTCAAGTCTCTGTCTTTGGCAATATCGTTGAGTAAGTAGCACATGAAGAGATACAAAGTTTATCAAATTATCCTCACTGGGTTGTTTATATATTGTGACACACCAAACTGCTCCTGCCTTGGAGTTCCATTATACCCTGAGAATGAAAGTAGACACATCCTACTAGGAATACTTACTCTGTTTTGCTTTCAGTCCTTGGGGAAAATACCTGGCTGGTAATTGATAGTCTCTTCCCATAATCAGTATTTAAATGAAATTTTCACCTGGGGAGAAGCCTGAGTAAACATACAGCACTACACATAGAAAAATCACTTTCTTTTCCGCCTTCACTGATATTTTTGGAAGTGATGTACTGTAAGACATTGTGGCTTTCCTCTCTTGAATGTCTTAGTTTTTTTTTTTTTTTCTTTTTTCTTTTTATGGCCACACCTGCAGCATATGGAAGTTCCCAGGCTAGGGGTTGAATTGGAACTGCAGCTGCCGGCCTACGCCACAGCCACAGCAACATGGGATCTGAGCCACATCTGGGATCTGAGCCACATCTGTGACCTACGCAGCAGCTTGCAGCAATGCTGGATCCTTTAACCCACTGAGGGAGGCCAGGGACTGAACCTACATCTTCATGGATACTGGTCAGGTTCTTAACCTGCTGAGGAACCCTAGAATGCCTTAAATATTCAATTAACTTCTTGTCTGGCTAATATGAAGGAATAGATGGGAGAATTCACTGGGACTAAAATCTTAAGCATTATTTAATGAGCTCCTAGTAGGGTCACAAAAGTGTGTCTTACTGGGAAAGGGAGTTCCTCTCTCTAGAGTATGCCAGGGTCTGGATTCAAGATTTCATTATAGCTGACCCCTGCACCCCCAAAGATGATTACAGGAAGACAGTGTAAAAAAATGCAGTTTCATTCTAGTGCTAGGAGGGACTGGTAGATCATTTGATTGAATTTGCTCCTTTTACAACTGTGGAAATGTAGGCTCAATGCGATTAAGCCATTTTTTCAAGATCACAGAACCATTCAGTGACAGACATGGGGGAATCCAAGTGTTTCTGATTTCCAGGTTCCTACCATATTGTATTAGAGAAAATTCAGGAGGAGGAGGGCCATGGGGAAGGGAATGGAGGTAATTTTTGTTCCAGAATTCAGCCCTTTTCTCTAATTTCCACAAGGGAATACATATAAGGTTAGAGGTGGGTAGAAGAAAAGTAATTCCAAGCGAACATGATGAAAAGGCAGCTCTTCATGTCTTTCTGCAGATAGAAACAAAGTGGGTTTCCTTTGCATCAGGAGCTCAATTATCAAACAAGGAACTACTTTCAACGAGGCTTAACCAGCTCTCTTCCTGGGCCACGTGTAGGTGGCTGGTGTAAAACGGTACCAAAAGACACCACCCTGAAATGTAATGTCCGCCCTTTTTCAAAGTCTTACTCCCAAAGGGCAATAGAACAGGCTCCCTGGTGTCTTCCTGTAAACTGGTTGTTGGATTCGCCAGAAGACTCCTAGGGGGTGATACTGTGCCCTATCTGAGTAGCAGACATTCAAGCTTGTGACAGGGAAAAAGCAGCAAGTAGATTCTGGTCCCACATTTGCATGGTTCTGTGCCATTCTGCACCTTGAATTTTTCTACCTTTTTTTTTTTTCTTTTTAGGACTGCACCTGTGGCACATGGAGGGGTCAAATTGGAGCTGTAGCTCCTGGCCTACACCACAGTCACAGCCACAGCATGGTGGGATCTGAGCTGCATCTGAAACCTATACCACAGCTTACGGCCACGTCGGATCCTTAACCCACTGAGCAAGGCCAGGGATCTAACCCGCAACCTCATGGTTCCTAGTCGGATTCGTTTCCACTGTGCCACGAAGGGAACTCCAGGGTAAAATTCTTTACACTTTTCTGTAAGTTTGAAATTTCTCATAATAAAATGGTAGAAAGGAGTTCCCATCGTGGCTCAGCAGAAACAAATCTGACTAGAATTCATGAGGACGCAGGTTCTGTCGCTGGACTCACTCAGTGGGTTAAGGATCTGGCATGGCCGTGAACTGTGGTATAGGTCACAGACGCGGCTTGGATCCAGCGTTGCTGTGGCTCTGGTGTAGGCCAGCAGGTGCAGCTCCAATTAGACCCCTAGCCTGGGAACCTCCATATGCCTCGAGTGCAGCCCTAAAAAAGAGGCAAAAGACAACAACAACAACAAAAAAGAATTTTACCCTGAACACCTGCAAACCCACATCTATATACTACAATTAACATTTTACTATACTTACTACATTACAAATCTACCCATCTATATCCATCCCTCTATCCATCTGTCAATCCCCATTAGTACATGGCAAAGTGAACTGCAGACATCAGCACACTTTCCCCTAAATACTTTAACAGGCACATCGTTTGCTAGAGTTCAAGATTTGTTAATAGTTTTTAATCTTCTGAGATATAATTTGCATTCAATGAAATGTACAAATCATTGTGGCACAGTCACTGAGTTTTCGTAAATATAGGTAACTGTAATCTGAACCATATCAAACTACAGAAGATAACCGTCACCCCAGAAAGATTCCCATCCCAGTTAATCCCTGCACACCTGCCAAAGGCAACCACTGTCTGTTCTTTCTTTCTTTCTTTCTGTCTCTCTCTCTTTTTGTTTTTTACAGCTGCACCTGCAGCATATGGAAGTTCTCAGGCTAGGGGTCTAAACCGAGCTACAGCTGCGGGCTTACACCACATCCACAGCAATATAGGATCCGAGCCGCGTCTTTGACCTACACCACAGCTCAGGGCCATGCCAGATCTTTAACCCACTGAGTGAGGCCAGGGATCGAACCAACCTCATGGTTCCTGGTTGGATTCATTTCCGCTGCACCACAACAGGAACGCCCTCTTCTTTTTCTAATACAGACTAATTTTGCCTGTCGTAGAATGGGTGAATTTTAAAACTCTTAAAGGCCTCATTCAACAGTTAAGGGGCTAAACGTTGTTTATATTCAAAATAATTATTCCATTCTTTTCATTAGGAAAATAACTTCATAATTATATTCAAAATAATTATTCCATTCTTTTCATTAGGAAAATAACTTCAGTGGTGGTGAAAATTGTGGGATGAATTCTATCTCAGGGCTGTACCTAGATGCACAAGCAAAAGGGAAGCCACACACCACACCTTGGGTCTGTTACTCATTTGGAAACTTGCTGATTCTTCAATAGAAAAATAAGACCCATACCTATGCCCAGTGAAAAAGGAGGGCTCTGTAGGATCCTTGGACTACATCTGGAAAACGAAGCGGCTTTTAAAAAATGCCCATCTTCAGCCCAATGTTATTGCTCTATGATGAAGATGAATGGTCCCTGAGTGCCAAACCCCAACCTATAAAGACACAGCCCGTAGATTTATAGAACTGTAAAATCGTCAAGGAGGCGACAAAGGAGCCCCAAACCTCCTTGTTTATTTTCTTTTCACCTAACTATGGCTAGTGAGTGGATTAGGCCTCCCCCCTACTCCACACATAGCTGAACGATGGCCAAGGAGATGCCACCCCCTTAGCAGACAGAGCATACAGTGGCACACTTCACAAATCAGTCACCAAAATGAAATTAATTTTTTTTTTTTTTTGCTTTCTCAGGGCTAAACCTGCAGCATATGGAAGTTTCCAGGCTAGGGGTCAAATTGGAGCTACAGCTGCCAGCCACAGCCACAGCAATATAGGATCCAAGCCTCATCCGTGACCTTCACCACAGCTCACGGCAACACCAGAGCCTTAACCCAGTGAGAGAGGCCAGGGATTGAACCCACATCCTCATGGATACTAGTCGGGTTCATTACCACTGAGCCACAACGGGAACTCCCAAAATATTCTTTTTTTTTTTTTTTTTTTTTGCTGCACCCGTGGCATGCAAAAAGTTCCCGGTCTAAGGATCAAACCTGAGATGGCAGTGACCAGAGCCACAGCAGTGACAACACTGAGTCCTTCCTTAACTGCTAGGCCACCAGGGAACTCCTAAAAGATTCCTTGGCAGCATTCCAAAACTCTTAAAAAATTCTCCATTAACCATTTTATGGATTGATTGTATCCCTGCAAAAAAAAAAAATAAATAAATAAAAACAAAAAAAGTTGATCTCTAACCTCTAATCTCTCTAAAATCTGACCTTATTTGGAAATAAGGTCAATGCAGATGTAAAGAGTTGCAATGAGGTCACACTGCAGTAAGGTGAGCCCCAATTTAATATGACTGATGTCATTATAAAAGGAACTCCATGGGAGGACAGAAGAGACACAGTGAGAACACCATGTGAAGAAGAGACATAGTGAGAACACCATGGAGGCAGAGGTTAGAGTGTTGCCCCTACAGGCTAAGGAATGCCAAGGACTAATGGCCACAAACAGAAGCTAGGAAGAGGCAAGGATGGACCCCTCTCTACAGGTTTCAGAGGGAATGTGGCTCTGCAGACACTTTGATTTTGAACTTCTAGCAACTGGAACTGTGAGACAGTAAATGTCTATGGTTTCAAGCCATCCAGCTTGTGGTACCTTCTTATAACAGCCTTAGGAAACTAATACAATCCTGAAGGTTTTCAGTAATTCAAAAAAAAAGAAGGAAACATAATTTACCTGCAGAAAAGTGTTACTGACCATAAGGGTATAGACCAATAAATGTTTTTCAAGTGAACATGCCCCTGTAGCCGCCACCCAGATCAAGACTATTACCAGCATCACGAAGTCTCCTTTGCACTGGGTCCCAATCATTATCTCCACCAAGATGACCGTCACTCTAACTTCCTCCACCATAGACTGTTTTCTCTCCTTTTAAACTTTAAATATATGGGAAAATATACTACATTTTTAAAAGGTGGGTCTGGCTTCTTTTGCGTCTTATGTTTGTGGGATTCATCCATGTTGTTTGTATGTAACCCTGGTTTCCTCTGAAGACTGTTTTAAAAACAGCATGAATTGGGGGGGGGGTCGTTTTGGTTGGTTCAAATTTCAAAAGTTACAGGTGGTATGCAGTACATGTCTCCAAAATCTCTCTACCCCTGCTTTCCAACCTCACAGTCCCATTTCTTAGAGACAATTCGTATGAATTGTAAATCCTTCTGGAAGAATTTTATGCCTCTTTAAGCATCCACTGAGCCACCAGGGAACTCTGATATATACTTTTATAGATAACATTCCCCCACCTCTTTTGTTAACACAAAGCCTAATACATTATACCACTATTAGGTACCTTGCTCTTTCATGTAAAAATGTATCTTGGGCTTCATCTCACACTGACACATAAAAGCATCCTCAACCTCAATTTTCAGTTACATAGAATTCAACTATGAGAACACAGTATAATGTATATGACCTATTCTCTACCCAGAGCCATTTGGGTCATTGTCAGTCTTGTGTTGCAATAACCTTGTAATTTTGCACATGTGATTTTGCAATCTATGTATTTTCCTCAAGGCAGAATTGTTGCATCAAAGGGATATAAGCTTTTGATATTGCCAAATTGTTCTCCATCTAGATTGTACCTATTTAAACTACCAGCCATGTACAAGTGTACTTTATCCACAGCCTCGCTAGGAGATTATGTTACCAAACTGTAAAAAAACAAAAAAACAGCCAGTTTGGTAGGTAAAAATAGCATCTCATTATAGTTTTAATTTGCATTCTTATTTATTTAATTTATTTATTTATTTGCTGTTTAGGGCCACACCTTCGGCATATGGAGATTCCCAGGCTAGGGGTCTAATCGAAGCTACAGCTGCTGGTCTATGCCATAACCATAGCAATGCCAGATCTGAGCTGAGTCTGCGACCCACCCCACAGTTCATGGCAACGCTGGATCCTTAACCCACTGAGCAAGGCCAGGGATCGAACCTACAACCCCATGGTTCCTAGTCAGATTTGTTTCCGCTGCACCACAGATGGGAACTCCTCATTTTTTAATAAATGAAGCTGGATATATTTAATATGTTTATGAGCAGCTATTTATATGTTCTCTTCTGTAAATTCTCTGTTAATAACCCTTCCCCTCCCCTCATTGTATTGTTGGACTTTTTCTTAGTGTCTTATGGAGGAGGCTCTTTACATATTAGGGAAATTAGCCCTTTCTCTTATATGAATCGCAAAATATTTTCCCTAGTTTTTCACTTATCCTTTGCTTTTGAATACCACGGTGCTTGCCCCTCAGAATTTTTTTCATTTAAATGTAACTGAATTATTGTTATGGCTTTCTTTTTATGACTTTTAGCTTTTATATCTTACTTTGAAAGGCTTTCTCTACTTATGGACATAAACATATTTCCTCTTACAGTCTGTTAGTATTTTTAGGGTTTTTTTTTTTAAAAATCTAGGAGTTCCTGTTGTGGCTCAGCAGGTTAAGAACCCAACATAGTGTCAGTGAGGATGTGGGTTTGATCCCTGGCCTCACTCAGTGGGTTAAAGATCAGGTGTTGCCGGAAGCTGCAGCATAGGTTGCAGATGTACCTTGGATCCTGTGTTGCTGTGGCTGTGGCATAGGTCAGCAGCTGCAGCTCTGATTCAGCCCCTAGCCTGGGAACTTCCATATGTTGCAGGTGTGGCCGTAAACAAAACAAAACAAAAACCTAGCTGTGTTGCAATGGGTTAAGGATCTGGCATTGCTATAGCTTCGACATAGGTCACAGCTGTGGCTCAAATTCGATCCCTTGCCCAGGAACTTCCATATGCTGTTGGTGATGCCAAAAAAAGAAAAAAAAAAGAAAAAAGAAAACAAAAATATAAGTCTTTGATTCATAATTTCATCAATAAACTTCATTTTTTCCCCAGACGGCTATTAGATATCCCAGCATCATTTATTGAACAGCCCAATCTTATTGCAGTGATCTGAGATGCCTTAATTAAATTCTCAAATGTACATGAGATTATTCCTGTACTCCATACTCTGCCATTGACCTATCAAATTAATGCCCTGGCTTAAATATATAACTATATTGGTAATATATTTTAATATCTAAGAAGCAATTTTCTCTTACTGTTTTCTTTTTTTTTAATTCTAGACTATTCCTAATTAAAAACATTTCTTTCCACATGAGCTTTAGCATCAGCTTATTTGGTTACAACAGTTCTGCTGTTATTTTTACTGGGATTGTGTTAAATCTGAGATGTTGAGATTTTTTGTAAACAAGAACATGGATTGCCTTTCCACTTATTTATATTTTTTCTTTTTTTCCTCGGCCTCTCAGGGGAATTAAAGAAGTTTCATCTACTTATACGAATAAGGATTTGTATTTCACAGATTCTTTGTGAAGTTCAATACCTGTATTTATAAACATAATGCTTTTGTATATATTTTCATTTTTTATATTTGGATTTTTCTTTTTGCTATTGCAAATAGGATCTTCTCTTCCATTTTTCTAACTGGCTGTTGATCTGATATATGAAGAATGTTTAATTTATATAATATATTGGTATTCAGCCACCTTACTAAGTTCTGTCATTGTCTGTAACAATTTTCCAACTGATTCATAGAAATAAGCATACAATCCAAGGATACGATCCTATTTCCTGCAAGCATTACAAGCTTTAGTTCGACCGCTTCCTTATGACTTTTTATGTTTTCAATTTCTTTCTTTAGTACTGCTTTGGTTAGTAATTCAGAACAATGTATAATAACGGCACTCTTCATTCTCTCTGACATAATACAGCTTCTCGTGTTTCCCTATCAAGAATAACACTCAATTTTGGGCGTGATACATATATTTTACCACATTAAGAAGGTATCCTCACTTATTTTATAATGCATTTTTAAATGAAAAATAGTTGGAAAATTTATCACTATCTTGCGACATCCATGAACATGATCAAATGAGTTTTTTATAAAGGTCTATTAATATGATAAATTATATTAATAGATTTATCAATATTATCGTGCTTGCAACCCTGAATGAACCTCAATTGGTTATGGTACACTGCTCTTTCAAAATGCTCCTAAACTCGATTTGCTAATATTTTATTTAGAATTTTACATTAGTATTTTTCCATGGTAGTTGTTCTGATGGATTTTCCTTCTCTTGGAAAATCAGAGTAGGTAAATTACATTTTACTAAGCAATTATGCATTTCATCTGGGTTTTAAAATTTACCTGTAAAATTTTTTTTAAGTAAAATAGACTTCATGATTCCTTTTTAATACACTTTACAGTCACCTTATTTTTATTAAATTGTCCTGTTTTATTGATCAAGTTAACTAAAGTTTCCTCCATCTTGTTTTCAAATAATGTGCTTTTCAGATTTGCTATTAACTTTTCAGCTTTTTTGTTTGTTTTAATTTTATTTTTAATGGCCTCACCTGCAGCATATGGAAGTTCCTGGGCCAGAGACTGAATCCAAGTCATTGCTTCTACCAACACCGGGGACCAAACCCATGCCTCTTCAGCAACCCAAGACACTGCAGTTGGATTCTTAACTCACTGTGCCACAGTGGGAACTCGCAGCTTTTCAGTTTTTAAATTCATGGTTTAGTGTATGTGCTGCCGAAGAGAGCACGATGGTTTTCTGCTTTAACTTTATTATATCCTTCCTGCTGTTTTTCTTAGTTTTGTTAAATTGTTCTTTTTCTAAATATGTTAGATGTTTAGTCCATTTATTTCTCCTTTTTCTTATTTACCAAAATACATATTTCAGTCCATCCTCTTTTTTTTCCTGACCTCTGCATCTGCATCTGCTGGATACTGATAAGAAGATAGGCACTTTGGAGTTCCCGTCGCGGCGCAATGGTCAATGAATCCGACTAGGAACCATAAGGTTGTGGGTTTGATCCCTGGCCTTGCTCAGTGGGTTAAGATGCGGCTTGGATCCCACATTGCAGTGGCTGTGGCGTAGGCCGGTGGCTACAGCTCCGATTAGAACCCCTAGCCTGGGAACCTCCATATGCCGCAGGAGCGGCTCAAGAAAAGGAGAAAAGACAAAAATAAATAAATAAATAAGAAGATATGCACTTAGATTTGGTTGGTTTCAGGTAACCTATGTTTACCTAACCATCGAATATAAAATAAACTTTAGAAAAATGATTGTTTTAAAAGGTGGTAGGAAAGATCATTAATGGAACCCAACAGTGAGTCTGCTGTAACATGAAGAATAATTATTTCACATACATTTATGGTTTACTGATCACATGCCATAAACAGTGTGGATACTGTGAGGAAAAGGATGGAACATGAACTGGTCTCTGTCTTTCCATTTTTAAGGGGAAAAACCCACACACAAACACATAATCACATAGTACTACAGAACTATAGGACAAGGCATATCAGTACAAAGAGGATACAAATTTTCACATGAATATAATCTCCTTGCTTCTACTCAAAACACATATCTTAATTTTTTTTTTTGTCTTTTTGTCATTTCTTGGGCTGCTCCCGCAGCATATGGAGTTTCCCAGGCCAGGGGTCTAATCGGAGCTGTAGCCACCGGCCTACGCCAGAGCCACAGCAACGCGGGATCCGAGCCGCGTCTGCAGCCTACACCACAGCTCACGGCAACGCCGGATCGTTAACCCACTGAGCAAGGGCAGGGACTGAACCCGCAACCTCATGGTTCCTAGTCGGATTCGTTAACCACTGTGCCACGACGGGAACTCCATATATATTAATATTTTTTATGAGGCATCCTCTGAGTTGATCCTGACCTAAGCTGCACTTCCAGTTTTAACTTGAAGGCTGTTCACAATGACAGTGGTGGTTTTTGTGTGTGCAAGCCAATGACAGTGGGTTGTGGGGTCAGCAAAGAAGCAGGGAGGTTTGTTGGGAGCAGGGGTCTAGGTGAGCAGTGCTGGTGGTCTGGACTAAGGAGGGGGCAGGAGGAGTGGTGACTAGAAGCTGAATTTGGCAAACATTTGGAAGGCAGAGATGATGGGGTTTGCTAATGGACTGGAAGTGGGGAGAATCCCCCCACTTGTGAGGGAATGAAAAGAGTTAGGGATGACTGAGAATTTCATCGTGAGCAATCATGTGAATGGAGGTGTCATTTACTGAAAGGGAAAACTCCAAAGCAGGATAATGTTTGGGGCTAGGATTGCCATAAATTATTGCTTCCTGGAAGCTCAAGACCCAAACTCAACTCATACAACTCTCCCATCAGTTGGTCATATTCAAGACCTTCATCCTATTACAGCTCTTTGCTGTTGTTATGTGCATCATGTGCCCTTCCCACTCTTCTCTGTCTGGCAAACACCTGCTCATCCTTCAAGGATAATCTCAGATGTCAGCTCCTCTGGTTACTTCCCGACTCCTGCAGGCACAGTTGAGAGATTCTTGCTCAAGCTTCCCCAGCTCCCCAGTCGTGTCGCTATCACAAAATTGCTTACGCATCTGTTTCTGTCACCCAGGGCAAGTCCCTCAAGGGCAGAAACCATGTTGTTGTTTCTCCTTTTTCTTTCCTGTAGCATTATGCCTGAAACCAAGTTGGCTACTCAATATGAGTTTTCATTTGCTCAATCAATATCAACTGTATATCTTCCATGTATGGTGCATGATGTCATGAGCTGTTCTAGGGGCCTAAGGATAAAGCAATGAACCCAGCAATGTCCTGCTGTCAAGGAGTTTATGTTCTATTGGGGGAAATGGAAATATACAAACAAATCAATAGATTCCTAACCCAATGTGCTATAGAGAACAAAATAAGGCAGTGCAAGAGAACTGAGGGCTGAGAATGGAGGTCCTGCCTTGAACAGTATGGTCGTGGAAGGTCCCATTTAAGCAGATTTCTAAATGAAGTGAGAGTAGACTTTGGAGACATCTGGGAGAAGAGACTGCCTGGAAGGCTAAATAGGTAGCCAGAGCTCCTGGAAGGTGTGGCCGGAAGGCTGTCTTGGGACTACCGGACAGTGAAAGGCATGCATTCAGGGTGGGAGTCTGGGTTTTTGTCCAAGTGTGATGGGGAGCCTCAGCAGGCAAGTGATAGAATCTGAATTCTCTTTTTAAATGATGACTTTGGCTTCTATGTGGAAAGTGGGTTGTTGTGGGGTCAGACTGGGGAGCATGCTTGTAGCAGCTGAGGTGGGCCAGGATGGTGGATTAGCCTGGAGAGGAGGCAGGAGAAGCGGTGAGTGGCTGCATCTGGCATATATTCGGAAGGGACTTGCAAATGGATTGATGGGGGATATGAGGGAATGAGTTAAAGATGGCTTCAAAGCTTTCAGCTTAAGTGACCAGAGGGATGGGGTTGTCATTTACTGAAATGGGGAACCTTGGGGTGGGAGGAGAACCAGGATAGGTTTTAGATGTGCTAAGGATGAGGACAGCCCTATCAGGCAGCCCTATGAACATGTTATATGCATACTTTCTAAGATGAATATTTTTAAGTACATAGAAGTTTGTCTCTTACTTCGCTTTTTAATTATGAGGCATTAAAAACTGGTATTTAAAGGCTCCAGCTTCTTTTGACTTTTTTGATCTCCATTCAATCTGTCCTATTCCAGGCTTTTCTCATGTTAAAAATCATCAGCACTTTGCTCATATCTGTTCTCCTGCCCCACTGGGATCACAAATACTCCTCCTCTGCATAATCCTCAAAATAGGGAATAAAGACCCAATGAAATCTTATTATCTTGTGCTTTCTGAACCTTACTATCTTGTCCTATCTATGCCTCAAAGAGTTAAAGCTTTGTTCTAGAATCATTGTTTTTTTTTTTTTTTGTCTTTTGTTGTTGTTGTTATTGTTGTTGTTGTTGTTGCTATTTCTTGGGCGGCTCCCTCGGCATATGGAGGTTCCCAGGCTAGGGGTCCAATCGGAGCTGTAGCCACCGGCCTACGCCAGAGCCACAGCAACTCGGGATCCGAGCTGCGTCTGCAACCTACACCACAGCTCACGGCAACGCCGGATCGTTAACCCACTGAGCAAGGCCAGGGACTGAACCCGCAACCTCATGGTTCCTAGTCGGATTCGTTAACCACTGCGCCATGACGGGAACTCCCTGTTCTAGAATCATTGTTAACTGCCAGTGAGAGCCAGTCTGCTCTGCTCTTAGCTGCTTAAACTATGTAACTGCCATATTAATTTCTGGGTACCTTGAAATAGACAAACTAAAATGCTCAAAGAAGAGCCAAGTTGTGTGAAACTGTGGAAAGATGGGAAGATGCAGTCATTCAGGCATCCAGGAAATGTTTAATGAGTATCTACCATGCTAGCCACTCAGCCAGGTGCTGGGTCACAAGCACAAATAAGCCTCTGGATGTGTAATGTAGTGGGTGACCAGGCAAATAGATACTAAGCCATAAGGGTTCTGGCAGAAGTATTTTGGCATGCCGTCCAGCACAGATGTGACCCTTCCCAGCAACGACAGTTCCCAGACCTGAATTCTAAATGACAAAGTAGGAGTTAAAGAGAATGGGAAGAGGAAGATCAACTAAAACTTGCAAGGAAGAGTCAACTGATATTTGCAGATCCCTAGCTAGGCTTTCCCTCCTAAGCCTGATGCTAGGTATACAAAGATGAATGTGGTACACCTCCTCCTGAGATAGTGGCTATTTTCAAATTTCTATGCAGCAAAATATAAAAGCACCAGACTTTCCTGGATGGCTCTAAGAAATATCAACAGAGATAGTACTGTGGGGAAGGTTGCTAGAGAATAGATTCACCAAAATCTTTTTTTTTTGATAGGCAAGAAATAGATTTATTAAGATAGGACGCTTATGAGAGATGCAAGAGGGGAGGCACAGAAGCTGCCCTGAGGATTAGATGGGCTACAGTTTTATCATCCAAGGGGACTGGGGCATCAAGCTCTTCTTGATGCTTTTGTGAAAAAGATCAACTTTATGGAGATTCAGAAATGAATCGATCAGAAATACTAGAATCTTCCCAGTTAGGTCTCCAAGTGAGTTTAGGCATGATTGTTAATGGCAATCAAGAGAATTTGGGTATCAGGTAACCAAGGCTTGTAATAGTAATATGAAAACATGACTGTGATCACTAGCATTTCTAGGCAAAGATGGTCTATGCCATCACCTGTATATTGCCAGCCTGTGGGAAGCCCTACATTTAAAAATTTTTTTTAAATTATTTTTCACTTTTTAAAAAAATTTTTTTTGGCCTTTTAGGGCTGCACCTGCCACATATGGAGATTCCCAGGCTAGGGGTCCAATCAGAGCTGTAGCTGCCAGCCTACACCACAGCCACATCAACGCCAGATCTGAGCTGTGTCTGCGACCTACACCACCACAGCCCATGGCAATGCCAGATCCTTAACCCACTGAGCAAGGCCAGGGATTGAACCTGCCACTTCACGGCTCCTGGTTGGATTCGTCTCCACTGCTCCAGGACAGGAACACCAGTTTTTTCACGTTTTTAAATTGAAGTATACAGTATGGAGATTTCTCAATGACTAAAAATAGAACTCCAGCTCCTGGGTATATATCTGGAGAAAATCATAATTCGAAAAGATACATGCCCCACAATGTTCATAGCAGCACTATTTACAACAGCCAAGACATGGAAACTACCTAAATATCAATCAACAGATGAATGGATAAAGAAGATGTGATGTGTATATATATATACAATGAAATACTACTCCACCATAAAAAAAGAATGAAATAATGCCATTTGCAGCAACATGGATGGACCCAGAGATTATCACACCAAGTGAAGTCAGACAGAGGAAGACAAATATCAGATGATATCGCTTACGTGTGGAATCTTAAAAAAAGATACAGACAAACTTATTTATGAAACAGAAACAGATTCACAGACTTTGAAAACAAGCTTAAGGTTACCAAAGGGGAAAGGTGGGGGAGGGGTGGACTGGGGCTTTTGGAGAGGCATATGCACACTATCATGGCATGGATGGTCAATGGAGACCTGCCGTAAAGCACAGGGAACTCTATTCAATATTCTGTGATAACCTACATGGAAAAAGAATCTGAAAAAGAACGGATATGTGTATACATGTATAACTGCATCACTTTGTTGTACAGCAGAATTAATACAACATTGTAAGTTGACTATACATCAACAAAATTTTTCGAAAACTAAAATAAATAAATAAAATTGAAGGATAGTTGATTTGCAATATTGTCTTAGTTTTAGGTGTAGAGCAAAGTGATTCAGTTATATATATATATATATATATATAACACGATGTATATACAGTTATATATATAATTTTTTAAAGATTATTTTCTATTCTAGGTTATTACAAGATATTGAACATTATTCCCTGTGCTATACAGTAGGTTCTTGTTGCTTATCTACTTTACATATAGTAGTGTGTATCTATTACACCCATACCCCTAATTTATCCTCTCTCCTCTTCCTTTCCTCTTTAGTAACCATAAGTTTGTTTTCTATGACTGTGAGTAGGTTTCTGTTTTGTAAATAGATTTATTTGTATTATTTTTAAGATTCCACATGTAAGTAATATCACATAACATGTGTCTTCCTCTGTCTGACTTACTTATTTCACTCAATATGTTACTCTCTTAGGTCTATCCAGCAGCCCTACATTTTTACAGCTTGGTGCTTCAACTTCAGAAGCTAGTGACCCCTTAAACCCTGGCAGGGTCTCAACAGATATGAAAACAAAAACAAAAAAAAAAAGAAGATTAATAAGAACTCTCTAATGGGTCAAATAAAGTTCCAAGAGAACTAGAGACTATGGGGAGAAGAAATTCATATGAAACACACCAGAGCAGTGATTCCCCATGGTGGGCATGTGTGAACTGGGAGTGGGAGACACATGTCTTAAAGAAGTTTCCTGCCTTACCTCTTGTCTTTGATCACAAACTACAGACACTGTTGCTGGTGGGGATGTACCCAAGAAATGTGAGTCAGCCCTCTAGGGAATTTGGGTTAAAAAATTCAAGAAAACAGCATATTAGAATATCCCTTTATACACTTTGCAAATATTTCACTTACTGTGCCTCAGGGGTGGTTATGTGATTGATTTTTACACACTATAATTACAAGAATGAAAGCAATGGTGATCTTAAGACCAAACAAGTCATTAGCAGAGGCCAAGCCCCGGCCTTGAACAAATTGGCCATGTTGTTGCTACGAATTGTTTTCCTCTGGGTGCTTTGAGGAAGTTATTGGGGCTAGGGGTAGTGGGATGGTCTGTGGTGTAGACAGACAGGTTCCTCTCCCATTGCTGGTGAGACTTACTGTACTCCACCCGCAGAAAGACAAGCCAGTAAAGGCTCTTCCAAAGAAGTCCCCTTCCCATCCCTCTGTCTTCTGGATATTGCTTCTCTTCTGCTGGACAGTACCCCTTACTTTGCACCCCATTTTCCCAAATCTCTTCTTCCTCCCTTCTATTCTTCTCACCCTCTAGTGTCTTTGGGTAAAGCTGAGAACCTCTGCGTGTTTAGAGCTCATATTAGTTTTCGGAAAGTTGAGACTGACTTTTAGCCTTTTCTGATGTTCCCAGGAGTATTTCTATTCTAATTGAGAATGAATTACATATATAGATAATTGCAGACTTTCAGAAATGTGAAAAGAAAGGCCCTGCCAAGTGCTTACCATAGTCATAGCACTAGCCCCTGCAGGTAAGCTGGCCCGGAGTTCTCACAAGCAGCCTTTACAAACACTACCTGGACAGAACATTGGCACTCCATTTTATTTTGTAAAAGTTAGAGATTTCAGGGCCAGGAAACAAAATCCTAGGGAACTGACTGCCAAAGCTCCATATCTCTTGGTGTCTAGTGGGCTAGTCTAGGAGCTCTCTTGAAAGACTCTTGGTAAATCTCCCCTTGGTATTAAAGATTACACATAAAACCTAAAGCACACAGAGCATCTGTCTAGACAATAGCAGGCTTGACTCATATTCCATGCTCACTGCTGACTTTTGTGTGACCCCTGAAAATTTAGTTACAGCTTCTCGGTGGCATAATCTATGAAGTAAAGATGTAATAGCTGAGATTAGGTTCAGGTTTAAGTCCTTGGCTGACATGCATGTTATCACACGTTACTCTATTTACTGGTTCCAGCCAGGAAGCAGGGCAAAGGAGAGATCTTTGGTATGAGTGTAACATGAAAACTACATGCTCATCTGCCATTGCTACAGTTCCTATGAAAGACCATGAACTTGGGGGCCAAAGACTGAGGAAACACGACGGTTTCTTGGGAATCAAAGGTTGAAGTAAACATTTCTAAAATGTGCAAAGAAGTTAATTTTGAAAATTTGCTGCTCATTTGTTATAACTTCAGAGTTTCAATTTTAATTATTTAAAAAATTCCCTCTACAAAACACACTTTCTGAATGACTACTGCCTCATCACTGGCAGCCAGTTCTTGAAACCTTGGCACCCCGAGCAATTCTTCTGAGTATGTCTTTATGTGCATCCATTGAGCTACTGTCTCACCTGGGAGGAAGCTGAAGGACATGCATACTAGCTTTCGGGGTTCTTGTGAGGACTGAGTTAATACATGTGAAATGTAGAACTCCAAAGTGCCCTCCGTTATAGCCACAGAATCTAGAGTGAGCGCAAAGTAGCTATTTACAGCTATGAGGCCATCTGGGTGAGAAATGATGAGAATCCCAAGTCCCAGTGGCCCATCTCAGTGTGATTCAACCATTCCTCAAACATTTATCCAGCAATTAGGTGCCAAATACTATTTTAGGTCTTGAAGACATAGTTACTATACTGAACATGATAGACAAGGCTCCTACAGGCTTAGGTCTTATATTCCAGTTGGGGGAGACAGTTACCAAACACATATAGAAATAAAAGGTACACTATCAAGTAGTGAGAAATGCTGTGATGAAAGCAAAATGGGGTGATTTGTTAGGGAGTCACTGGGGGCTACGTAGAATCGGGCTCTCGCAGGTGGTGACATTTAAACTGAGATCTGAATGATAAGAAGTAGAGAGACTACGAAGGTCTATGGTAACTGATCTCAGGGTGGTCTGTGGAACCCCTGGGGATTCTGAGACCCTTTCAAGAAGTCAATGAAGTCACTACTACTTTCATAATAATACTAAGGTGCTATTTGTCTTTTTCCCAGGCTGACATTTGTATTGAAGGTGCAAATGTAACAGTGGGCAAAACTGCTGGTTCCTCAGACGGACACAAGGCAGTGGCACCAACTGTGTTAGTTCTTTACCACCAGACCGGCATAGGGAAGCTAAATGTCAGTTTCACTTAAAAATGGACTTGATCAAGCAGGAAGAATTATTACTTGTATTAAATGT
Organism: Phacochoerus africanus; assembly: GCF_016906955.1. Taxonomy (NCBI): domain Eukaryota; kingdom Metazoa; phylum Chordata; class Mammalia; order Artiodactyla; family Suidae; genus Phacochoerus; species Phacochoerus africanus. Next base: position 57,961,028 of record NC_062545.1, read on the forward strand.
TAAATCTCAACATCTGAGTACGTGTCATTTCAACATTCTGTGTGAAACATTTGCATAGAGAACTTTTGTTGTACCCCCGAGGTATGACTGTTGTCTCACAGAAAAATATCTGTAGGACTGTCTGAGTTGCAAGTTGAATGATCCGCTTTCATGGAACAATATTTTTACTCAAAAGAATGCCTGACAAACTATGCTTATTCAGATTTAGGTATCTGGCAGATACTTTCTTGAAAATGAAAAAGGTGAGCTGTTAATTCAAGGAAAACAACTGGCAGAATTTGTTGTCAATGATAAAATTCAAGCCTCTAAAAATCAGGTTTTTAAAAACTATTTATCTTCAGTTTTTAAAAGTTCCAAGAACTTTTCTGGAGTTCCCATCATTGCGTGGTGGAAATGAATCTGACTAGGAACCATGAGGTTGCAGGTTTGATCCCTGGCCTCGATCAGTGGGTCAAGGATCCTATGTTGCCACCAGCTGTGGTGTAGGTCACAGATGAGGCTCAGATCTGGTGTTGCTGTGGCTGTGCTATATAGGCTGGCAGCTGCAGCTCCAATTCAACCCCTAGCCTGGGGACCTCCACATGCCTCGGGTGCGGCCCTAAAAGTCAAAGGGCCACTTTTAGGCTTTTAGGGCTGCACTCGCGGCATGTGGAGGTTCCTAGGCTAGGGCTTCAATCAGAGCTGTAGCTGCCGGCCTAGGCCACAGTCACGGCAATGCAGGATCTGAGCCGTGTCTGCAACCTACACCACAGCTCATGGCACCCCAGATCCTTAACCCACTGATAGAGGCCAGGAATCAAACTTGTGTCCTCATGGATCCTAGCTGGGTTCGTTAACTCCTCTAAGAACTTTTCTAATGAGAATGGTGTTAATTTTAATACGTAAATCTTTTGAACATTGTAAAAAGAAATGTGTCCCCATTTTGAAGATCTATATCTCAGTAAACCAATATTTTCCAAATAACCAATCATGGCCTTAAAAAATCATGCTTTGGTCCATGCTTTTGATCTATTCAATATGCAAATGAGATCAATGAATTTTAATGTAATGGAGTATGAAAAGCTCATTGGTATGGTTTTATTTTAATTTTTTAAAATTTTTGGTCTTTTTGCCATTTCTAGGGCCATTCCTGCGGCATATGGAGGTTCCCAGGCTAGGGGTCTAATCGGAGCTGTAGCCACCAGCCTACACCAGAGCCACAGCAATGCGGGATCCGAGCCGCGTTTGCAACCTACACCACAGCTCACGGCAACGCTGGATTGTCAACCCACTGAGCAAGGGCAGGGATCGAACCCGCAACCTCATGGTTCCTAGTTGGATTCGTTAACCACTGCACCACGACGGGAACTCCCTGATATGGTTTTAGATTCTGCATGGCCAACTAACCTTTACGATGTTACCATTTGTCAATTTTTTTTTCTTTTTGTCTTTTTTGGGCCATACCGCAGCATACCGAAGTTCCCAGGCTAAGGACTGATTTGGAGCTGCAGCTGTTGGCGACAGCCACAGCCACAGCAATCTGGGATCCAAGCCGATACAGCTCATGGCAATGCCGGATCCTTAACCCACCGAGTGGGGCCAGGGATGGAACCTGCTGCCGTCATGGATACTAGTCTGGTTCATTACTGCTGAGCTACAATGGGAACTCCATCACAAGTTTTGATTTGTAATATTTTCATTATCATTCAAATCTAAGTATTTAAAAATTTCCATTATGATATCTTTGATCAATGAGTTATTTAGAAATGTTTCAAAAATTTCCAAATATAAGGGGAATTTTATGGGGGGTTATCTTTTAGTTATCAACTTCTAATTTAATTGTATTATGATCAGAGAATGTGCTCATTATTATAGTGATTCTTGGAAATCTGGTGAGACTTGTTTTGTGGCTAAGTATGAGGTCAATTTTTATAACTCTTCCTTATGAAGATTACATGTATTCTAATTGGGTTTGGTGCAAAATCCTTAAGTGCATGAATCAAGATACTTAATTCTGCTGCCAAAATTTTATATCTTTACTAATTATTTGTTGTCTGCTTCACTGAGCAATAACTTTAAGAAACATGAGAAATCTCTATAGTTTTATCAATTTTTGTTTTTTATATTTTGAGGCTATTTTAGATATGTTATGCCTTTTCCAGTGAATTCAAACTTTTATCAATATGTAGTGCTCTCTCTATCCTTAATGATGTTGTCTTTTTTTTTCTTTCTTTTAAAAATTTTATTTTATTTTCTCTTTTCAGGGCTACACCTGTGGCATATGGAAGTTCCTAGGCTAGAGGTCAAATTGGAGCTGCAGCTGCCTGTCTACACCACAGCCACAGTAATGTGGGATCCAAGCTGCATCTATGACCTATACCGCAGCTTGTGGAAACTCAGGATCTGTAACTTACTGAGCAAGGCCAGGGAAGGACCCCACATCCTTGTGGATACTAGTCTGTTTCTTAACCTGCTGAGCCACAATGGTAACTCCCTGTTTTGTTTTGTTTTTGTTTTTTTTTGCTTTCTAGGGCTGCACCTGAGGCATGTGGAGGTTCCCAGGCTAGGGGTCACGAATCGGAGCTATAGCTGCCAGCTATACCACATCCACAGAAACGCAGGATCCGAGCCGAGTCTGCAACCTACACCACAGCTCACAGCAAGATGAGATCTTTAATCCACTGAGCAAGGCCAGGGATCGAACTTGCATCCTCATGGTTCCTAGTCGGGTTTGTTAACTGCTGAGCCACGAAGGGAACTCCATCTTTATTTTTAAATTGAAATATAGTCAATTTACAATGTTGTGTTAGTTTCTGGTGTACAGCAAAGTGATTCAGTTATATACATATATATATATATATAAATATTTTTAAATTTTAGGTTATTACAAGATATTGAATATAGTTCCCTATGCAAATAATGTTGTCTTAAAGTCTATTTTGACTGGTATCAATAAAGCTACACTAGCTTCCTTTTAAGCAGCATTTGCTGGAATATACTTTTCCATCTCTTTATTTTGTCCTTGCATGTTAGGGGTGTCTTTTCTAACACTGTAGAGCTGAATTAATATTACTTTAAAAAAATCTTACATTTACTGTTATCTGTCTTTTAGCCAGAAAGTTTACATGTATTGTGACTGCTGATATACTTGTATTTGTTTCTATAATCTTATTTTTGCTTTTTATTTGTCCTACTTTTTTTATACTTTATTCTTGTTTTAATTCTTGTTTGACTTAAAAAAAAACAGCCTTGGAAGTTATATACCATTTCTATTCTTTAAAAAAAATTTTTTTTATTTTGGGGGGGCTACTCCTGTGGCATATAGAAATTCCCAGGCCTGGGACGGAACCTGTGCCATAGGAGTGACCTGAGCTACAGCAGTGATAACACCAGATCCTTGACCCAATGAGCCACCAGGGAACTCACCACTTCTAGTCTTTTAATAGTTAAACTTGAAATCTAAAATTAATACCATAATCTCCTTCAGAGCAAAAAAAAGGACCTTAAAGTGCTAACCCTGATATCTCCATCTTGTATATGTGAAGTTTTATCCAGTATTTTATTTATTTCTTTATTTATCTATTTATCTATCTATTTATTGTCTTTTTAGGGCCACGCCAGCGGCATATGGAGGTTCCCAGGCTAGGGGTACAACCAGAGCTGTAGCTGCCAACCTACACCACAGCCACAGCAACTTGGGATCCGAGCCACATCTGCGACCTATACCACAGCTCAAGGTAATGCCAGATGCTTAACCCACTGAGCAAGGCTAGGGGTCGAACCTGTGTTCTCATGGATACCAGTTGGGTTCATTATCACTGAGCCAGGATGGGAACTCACTACCCAGTATTTTAGTTTATCTTTTCCTTTATCTTAGACATTATTATTTCAAACCAACAATATTTGTTTAGATTTACCTACATGTTTACCAATTTCTTTGCTTGTCATTTCTTCTTGTATCTCAGAGTTTTCTTTGGCAATCCCTGTCTTCCATCCTTTTTTTTCCTTTCTTTCTTTTCTTCCTTCCTTCTCTCTCTCTCTGGCTATGCCCATGGCATGTGGATGTTCTGGAGCCAGGAAATGAACCTGCATCATGGCGGTGACTTGAGCTACAGCTGTGACAACAGGGGACCCTTAACCCACTGGACCACCAGGAAACTCCCCTGTGTTTCTTTCTAAAATATATTTTTGAAATTCCTTCAGTGTAAGTCTGCTAGTGGTAAACTCTTACAGGTTTTCCTCTTATGAAAAAAGTATATCAATTCTCGTTTCTGAAAGTTATTTTTGCTGCGTATACAATTTTAGGTTGAAAGTCATTTTCTCTCAGAATCTTGAAAATATTTTCACTGTCTCCCAGCTTCAATTGTTGCTGTTGAGAAGACTGCTGTCAGTCTAGATATTGTTCTTTGGTGAATGTGATCTGAGTTCTGAGTTTTCTCTGCGGCTTTTTTTTTTTCTTTTTTTCTTTTTACGGCTGAACTTGTGGCATGTGGAAGTTCCCAGGCTAGAGGTCAAATCAGAGCTGCAACTGTTGACATATACCACAGCCATAGCCACAGCAGTGTAGGACCTGAGCCATGTCTGCAACCTACACCACAGCTCACAGCAACGCCGGTTCCTTAACCCACTGAATGGAGCTAGGGATCGAACCCACATCCTCATGGATATTAGTCGGGTTCAATACTGCTGAGCCACAATAGGAACTCCTATGGCTCCCTTTATTTGAAAAAATTTTTTAAAGTTTCATTAGAGTATAGTTGATTTATAATGTGTTAATTTCTGTTGTACAGCAAAGTGATTCATTACATGTATGTACACATCCATTCTCTTTCGGATTCTTTTTCCATAAAAATTATCACAGAATATTGGGAGGAGTTCCTGGTACTATATAGCCGGTCCCCATTGGCCAGTCATCCCATATACCACAGGGTGCGTATAACTATGGCTCTTTTTAAGAATAAAGCCTTTTGTCTTCATTGATCCTCTATTTTGCCACATTGTAAAAGGTTACATATGCCTTTTTAAAACTTGTCTGCTTAGTATATACACTGCTTCCTATATCCGTGAATCCAAATTTCTCATTTCATTTGGACAACTCAGCCATAAATTCTTCATTGTCTCACCTCCATCCTGCATATTTTTTTCCCTTTGTGACTCTGAACTGGCTTATGTTAGTCTTTCTTATTCTGCCCTCCATACTATTAACCTCTCTTCCTTATATTGTCATTTCCTCATCTATGGTGCTCTACTGTATGAAACTATGTTAGTCTATTTTGCAGTTCATGAATTCATCCATTACAAATGAGCATATCCACTTTCTTTTGTTAGTCTTTTTTTTTAAAATTCATTTTTTAAAGTTCTCCTTGAGAGACAAATAACATATAATATCACTTATATCTGGAATCTAATATATGGCACAAATGAACCTCTCCACAGAAAAGAAAATCATGGGAGTTCCTGCTGTGGCTCAGTGGTTAAATCCAACTAGGAACTGTGAGGCTGTGGGTTTGATCCCTGGCGTCGCTCAGTGAGTTAAGGATCCGGTGTTGCCATGAGCTGTGGTGTAGGTCGCAGATGCAGCTCGGATCCTTCATTGCTGTGGCTCTGGTGTAGGCCGGCAGCTACAGCTCCGATTGGACCTCTAGCCTGGGAACCTCCATATGCCGAGGGTACAGCCCTAGAAAAGACAAAAAGACCAAAAAAAAGAAGAAAAAAAAAGAAAAGAAAATCATGGACTTGGAGAATAGACTTGTGGTTGCCAAGGGGGAGTGGGGAGAGAGTGGGATGGATTGGGAACTTGGGGTTAATAGATGCAGACTATTGCCTTTGGAATGGATAGGCAATGAAATCCTGCTGTATAGCACTGGGAACTATATCTAGTCACTTAAGATAGAGCATGATAATGTGAGAAAAAAGAATGTATATTTGTATGTGTAACTGGGTCACCAAGCTGTACAGTAGAAAATTGACAGAACATTGTAAAACAGCTATAATGAAAAAAAAAATCTCACTGGTTCTTTTCAGAAGTGTCTGGCAATTAATAGCCTATTGTTGCTTGATAATTTCTGTATTCTATCTTTAACTTAAAAATATAGAGGTAGTCTTTTTGTTTTTTTAATCTGATAATTCATCTAAAGTCCTTGGGGGGGGTAATCAATGTATTACTTGTTGCTTGTGCTGATTTTCACTCATGGTAGTTTGTTTCCTTGTTTGAAAATCTAAAGCTGGCAGTCAAAGTTCCATCTTGGATATCTTAAGTTTGAAGTGATTATCCAACATCCAGGTGGAAATGTCATATACACCACTGGATATGTGAGCCTGATATTCGGGGAAGAGATCAGGGATGGAGATATGAATTGAGAAGTTAGCATCATGAAGTCTGGGGAAGAGATGAGACATCAAGTGCACGTGCAGAGAGAGAAAGATGAGGCTCAGGGCTGTGTCCCAGGGCACACCAATTCAGACACTGAGCAGAGGAGAAGACTGCAGTCAGCACCAAGAAGGAACAAAATCCAGGAGAAGGTGCTGTCATGCAGTCCCAGAGAATAGTGGATTTTAGGAAGAAGGGAGTGGTTGACTCTGATGCTGTTGAGAAGCTGAAGAAGATGAGTCAACAAGGAGGTCATTGGTGGCTTTGATACAAACAGTTTTGGTGGAGTAGTACAGTCAGATGAAATAACACCTATAAACAAGAAGTTTAAGACATTCTGTGTGAAAGGGAACCATAAAGTAAGGTAGAAGCTAGAGGAGGGTGTGGCATAAGAAAGGTTTTTTCCATTGACTGATATTAAATATTTTATATGCCCATAGGAAAGACTGAATACTGAGTAATCATACAAAAAAGAAAGGGGATATTTTCAGGAGCAACATTCATGAAAAAGCTAAGTGCCCCAAAGTCTTTTAAGATGTGACATGGAACATGTGTATGGTATGAGTCACACCCACCCACGGGACACAGTCTAGTCCTTATATATTTATATAAGGACTTGGGGACTATGCAATCTTGTGATAAAGGGGCCTTAAGAGAGTTTCTTATTTATGCTTTTTAATTTTAGGGCCACACCCACAGTATATGGAGGTTCTCAGGCTAGGGGTCCAATTGGAGCTGTAGCTGCTGACTTATGCCACAGCCACAGCAACACCAGATCCGAGCTTGTCTGCAACCTACACCAGAGCTCATAGCAATGCTGGATTCTTAATCCACTGAGCGAGGCCAGGGATCAAACCTGCATCCTCACGGATACTAGTAAGACTTGTTTCCGCTGAGGCACAATGGGAACTCCAAGAGAATTTCGAATTTGGGGTCCTGTACAACTTAGGCAAATGAATCCTAAAATCTTAGGATGGATACCTCTCTGTGCTATCCTTTGGGAATCACTTCTAGAACTTTGTCACCATGTAGTATGTCCAACACAAATTGAAGTTTCCTCTTGGTCTGTGCTTAGTTGTCATAAGGTATAGCTGAATCATTTTTTTTCACCGCCCCCCCCAACCCTTAGGTATTTGGAGATAGAAATTAACTTCACTTTTTCTTCTCCAAGTTAAATAACCTCTTTCTCTTAATTTTCCTGCACAGATCTTATTTTCTATTTTTGGCTAGTCTTCCTGACTTTTTTCTCCTTTCTCCAACCGCTTTTTTTTTTTTTTTTTTTTTTTAAGTATAGTGACAAGAAATCGACAAGCTACTCAAATAAAGTCTGAGTAATCCTGAGAACAGTGAGGGGATTTTCAACACATCTCCCTTGGACAGAACAAAGGCTGAACTGACTCTGCCAAAACTTGAGCACCCTTCCGTTCCTGCTGATCCGGGGAGACTCTTTCGCTTGTGTTTTTCTTATTTCACCTTGAAATCCAGATAAAATGAAAATACAACAAGACATATATAGGAAAGAGTTTTCAGTGTTCCTGTTCTAATAAATCAACTTGGTATCTACATAAGACAAAATTTGCACATACCAATTCCTTCCAATACCAAAACTTACTAATTAGAAAATGCTTTATCTCTTAACTGAACATTCTGAGAGTGCTACTGAAAATCCAAAAGGAGGTAGTCAGACGAAGGAATTAATTAAGTGAACTGCTGGGTTTGGAAAGCCTTCTACTATTTTGGGGCCAATGGATGGCTGAGAAGCTCCTATGGATGTGTGTGTGAGAGATTCTGCCTGCTAATTACTACCCAAGAAAATCTAAGTATCCAACAATCATTCTAATTTTTGCTAAGCAGCAGGAAATATCAGATCCTATTACATTATGTTATGTCAAGTAACAGGATGTTCCTGGGGCAATGTGACAAAACAATACAGCTGGGAAAAACAAATTGAAAGGCCAACTGATGTGCATATAATTTGAAAAGAAAAAAGATGGTACATGTTGATAATTAGACCTAGAGCTGACTTAAGGGTTTCGATATCCACAGGTGATTTTAGGAAGGTAGCTAGGTCTCAGCCATATGACTTGGAGCTCTTATTTACAGTATTTGTTTCACTCTGAATAAGTATCGAAGCCTCTTTGAACTTTAACTTTTTCCTCTGTGAAACAGGAATACTTCTACCCACCCGACCTCTCGTATGTGATTATTATGAGATTTTAATGCCTGGCCCATTTAGGCATTTTATAAATATCTAATTGGATACCTGTATTAATCTGAATTGGATTTACTATTCTGCATATTTAGGATATAAGCTTTCCCACATAACAATGTTTCAGAAATTAGGATATATTTTAAAATTGATAGCTTATTATAGTTTGGTATTTCTTTTAGTTCAAGTATAGTTGACATAAAACATTATGTCAGTTTAAGGTGTACAACATAGTGATCCAACAGTCAAATACATTATGAAATGATCACCACTCCAACTTACAAAATTATATCAGTATTACTGACTACATTCCTTATGCTATATATCCTTGTGACGTCTCTATTTTATACCTGAAAGTCTGTATCTCTTCATCTCCTTCACCTAGTTTGCCTACCCCACACCCCAACCACCTGTTTGCTCTCTGTATCTGTAAGTCTGTCTCTGTTTGTTTTTCAGATTACACATATAAGTGAGATCACATGGTACTTGTCTTTCTTTGATTTACTTCATTTAGCATAATACTCTCTAGGTCCATCCATGTTGTCGAAAATGGCACTATTTCATTCTTTTTCTATGGTAGAGCAATAGTTAAGTGTGTGTGTGTGTGTGTGTGTGTGTGTGTGTGTTTGTGTCTTCTTTTCCATTCATCTATCGATGGACATTCAGGTTGATTCCACACCTTGACTACTGTGAGTAATGTTGCAATGAAGGTATGGGTACATATATCTTTTTGAATTAGTGTTTGTTTTCTTCAGTAAATACTCAGGTAAGTAGAACTGCTGGATTGTATGGCAATTTCATTTTTAATTTTTTGGGAAAACACCATTCTGTTTTTCACAGTGGCTGCATCGATTTTTACAATCCCACCAGCAGAGCACATATCTTTCTTTCTCCATATATTTACCCATACTTTGTTTGTTTGCTTTTTAGGGCCACTCATGTGGTATATAAAAGTTCCCAGGCTAGGGGTTGAATTGGAGCTGCAGCTGCTGGCCTACACCAGAGCCACAGCAACGAAAGTCAAGCCCATCTGCGACCTACACTGCAGCTCCCAGCAATGCGGATTCTTAATCCACTAAGCAAGGCCAGGGATCAAACCCGCATCCTCATGGATACTAGTCGGGTTTGTTATCACTAAGCCACAAAGGGAACTCCCACCCACACTTGTCATTTGTCTTTTTTTTTTTTTTTTTTCTTTTTTGGTTGCCCTGCGCACATGGAGGGCCCAGGTCAGGGATTAGATTTGAGCTGCAGTTGTGATTGTTGATGCAACTGTGGCAATGCCAGATTCTCAACCCACTGTGCCAGGCTGGGGATTGAACCTGCGTCCAGTGCTCCCAAGATGCCATTGATCCTGTTGCACCACAGAGGGAACTCCTGTTATTTGTCTTTTTTTTCCCTCTTTCTTTGTGCTTTTTAGGGGTGAACTAGTGGCATATAGAAATTCCCAGGGTAGGGTTGAATCAGAGCTATAGCTGCCAGCCTACACCACAGCCATAGCAACCAGACCCAAGCCATGTCTGTGACCTACACCACAACTCATGGCAATGCCAGATCCCTGATCCACTGAGAAAGGCCAGGGATCGAAACTTCATCCTATGGATAACAATCAGGTTCATTTCTGCTGTACCACAACAGGAACTCCTTATTTGTCTTTTTGATGATAGCTATTCTGATAGGTATAAGGTGATATCTCATTGTGGTTATGATTAGCATTTCACTAGTATTTTTTCTTTCTTAGTGGTACATTAAAATATTAAAGTTAATGGCTTCTTAGAAATACGGCAGGTAAAAGTGTTTGGAAATGGAAAAATGTCAGTTATTAATTTATTCATAAAATAAGCTTTCACTAGAAGTCTCCCTTGTGCAAGACATTCGGAGAGAAATGAAAATCCATAAGACCTGATCCTTAATCTCAAAGAGGATGTAATGCATAAAGTGGATGAGGCGGGATCAAATGCCAAACAGTATGTGACATGTGCCATTTGAGCTGCATCTCAAACTCGGCACCCTGTGAGTACAGAAGAGGAAATAACTTTCAGTAGGGGCCATCAGGGAGGCAGCGTGGAGGAGGTGATACCTAGGCCTGGCCTTGACAGTTGGGTAGTATCTCAAAAGGCATGTTTGGGAATGCACATAAGGATGCACAGTGTGTGTTCAGAGAACCAAAAGGAATCTAGACAAGGAGGAGTTTAGGGATGGTGTTTAGGTGATTGCTTAGGATATTAAAGAGTCTGAGCTAGTCAGCAGACAGACAATGCTTTTGAGCAAGGAGGAAACCAATGAAAATGAGGCTTTGGGATCAGAAGGTGGGTGATGCCCAGAGGGAAGGGGGAGGAAGAGGCTGGAATCGGGGGCACCTAAGGCAAGTGTGTGCAGGCTTAAGTCCAGATAATGAGAAGGCAGTGGGAGGAGAAGGGGATTACAAGTGGATGGAGGAGTCAGAGCTAACACCAAATCTCCATAACAGGAATCTTAGAGAGAAGTCCCCTTCACAGCTAGGCAGGAAGCATACTTAGAACTGAACTTGGCTGCAAGCTCCCTGAGGGCAAGAGCTGTATGGTTTGTTCATCACTGTATCCCAGGACCTATAGGGACAGTCACACAATAACTATTTGTTCTACTCTTCCACCAAAAAGTCAATTTATGCCTTTTTTCTCCTTTTTACGGTCGCTCCTGTGGCATATGGAAGTTCCCTGGCTAGGGGTCAAATGGGAGTTACAGCTGCTGGCCTACTGTGCAGCTCATGGCAATGCTGGGTCCTTGACCCACTGAGCAAGGCCAGGGATCGAACTTGAATCTTCAGGGATGCTATTCAGGCTCTTAACCCACTGAGCCATAAAAGGGACTCCAATTTATGCTTTTAATCCTATTCTGTAAGCATGTACTGAGTATCCACTATGTGCCTGATGCTGAGCACTGTGGGCAGAGATTAGGGGATGGAAGCTGGGGACGAAGGGCTAGTGTGGTGGACAGCTTTCCAGACAGGCTGCAATAATTCCCTTCCCAAATACAAGTTCCTGGGGAGGTCTCTTGACAGACTCTGGGCATAGCTGTGGGACTTAATTTTCCCAAAGGGACAACAGAAAAATGTGAAGCTAACAGAGACTTGAAAAATGCTTGCACACTGGGGCTTTCCCGCTCTTGCACTTTTTTTTTTAAGGGCCACTCCCATGGCATATGGAGTTTCCCAGGCTAGGGGTCGAATTGGAGCTGCAGCAGCCAGCCTACACCACAGCCACAGCAACGAGAGATCTGAGCCGCATCTGCCACCTACACCATAGCTCATGGCAACGCGGGATCCTTAACTCACTGAGTGAGGCCAGGGATCTAACCTGTGTCCTAATGGATACCAGTCGGGCTCGTTAACCACTAAGCCTTGACAGGAACTCCCTCTTGCACTTTTTGGAATCCTGGCACCACCACATAAAGGATTCCAGGATAGCCTCCCAGAAAAGGAGAGACCACACAGAATAGAGCTGAGTCATCCCAGGTGAGACCTCCTGGACCAACCAGCCTGCCCACTGCTGGACATATAAATAAGCGAGGCTATCTTAGAGTAGGGGTCAGCAATCTTTGGTTCAAAGGACCAAAAAGTAAGTGTTTACGGCTTGTGGATCATATGATTGCTGACACAACTACTCAATTCTGCTGTTGTAGCGTGAAAGCAGCTACAGAGAATATGAATGATGCTCTCACAAAATGATGAGAAATAATAAGTGTTTATTAACCTACAATGTCTGCAGGGGGGGGGCCATTTTGTTACACAGCCAGTGCAAACTGATAAAGCTGGTATAAAAATCATGGATGGCAGAGGCCTTGTCTCAAGATGATTAAAATCCACCCATGGAAGTAGGACACATGTGTAGGAGATGCTTAAATAACCGTCTGAGGCAGTATGTGATTAAATGTCAAAATGCACGACACAGGATAATTAGTATTATAAAGGCTCAGAAAAGAGGAAGAATTTTTTTGGATGAAAAATAGACTTGGATAGATCTTTATGGCTGGGTAGAATGTGACAGCTACCCAAACAATTCTGTTTCTCTTTCATTGAATTTTTTAATACTGTTGGCTTTTGTGACTAATACTTGCACAGACTGAGAGCCCCCTGAGGGCAGAGGATGCTTTATCTTTTGCATTCTATGTTCTCGGAACCTAGCTCAGTGCCAGTTCATGGCCAGCTGCAATCTGCACTTACTGAACAAAGCAGTAAACCCAGAGTGGAGAGGAGGAAGGACGTATCTGTGGGAAAACCAAACCTCACAACAAAAGGGATTCACACGAGGGCCAAGTACATCTGGACACATGATTCTGGATTTGGGGTGGGGGGTAAGTAGGCAACATGAAGGACCCAAAAGTCAGGCCTCCATGTTTAAATCCCATATTACTGGAGCTAAAGGCCATGTTGAGATTTATGAAGATTCGTTTGGTGGCACAGGGTAGAGTGGATGCCAGGAAGGTTAGGACAATTTAGTCACCCAGGAGTGAGAAAACAGACGAGTCCAGGCATCAGCGAGAAGAGTGAGACTAAAGAATGAAGGGACCTACTGAACCTAGAATAAGCATAAGGCTGGCAATTAAGTCTCAGTATTCAGGTGTGAAAGACGATTTGGAGGGAGGTTAGGTTAGGAGTGACTTTGCCAGAGGGTGGCCTGCCAGGTGTTCCAGGTGGATCCAGGAGAGAGGGTCCAAGGGGGCGGCAAGGGTATGAAGCTGTGAAACCCAGGGTAATAGAGAAACCTCAAATGGTTTGGTTAGGAATGAAGTTGGATGGCGGGAGATGCAACTTGAGAAATTTCCAGGGCCCACTGAGATCCTGCTGTATAGCACTGGGAACTATGTCTAGTCACTTATGATGGAGCATGATAATGTGAGAAAAAAGGACGTGTACATGTATGTGTAACTGGGTTATCTTGCTGTACAGTAGAAAAAAAAATAATGTATTGGGGAAATAAAAAAAATTTAAAAAAATTAAAAATAAAATAAAAAACAGAAACATAAAAAAAAAAAGAAAAATTTCCGGGGCTGAGACACGGTGGGAGTTATAAGAGGCTATGGGCCACCTTGAAGAGTTCTGATTGCATGGATTCATGTTTGTGTTTTAGAAAGAGCACTTCTCTGTGGACAGCAGAGGAGAGGAGGGGAGAAAAGCTGCAGATAAGATGCTCAGTAGGTGAGGACTGAAGCAGTGGATTGCAGAAGCACCTGGATAAGAGAGGTTGAAAGCAGTGTTGATGGATTTGGAGAGTCTTTGGATGTGGAGCATATGCTGGGGAAGCACCGCTCATGGGATGGATGGAAGTGAAGGGATTATTCTTGTTAGAGGGAATGGGAGGGTGAAACCATGAATTCCAGTCTGGACAGAGAGCAATGAAATCCAGCAGGCAGTTTGTTATAAAGCACTGGAGAGAAGTTGGGGCTTGCAGATAAGACAGAGTTAAGTCCTCAGCACGATTTTGCAGGTAGCTAAGGAACACCAGCCTTGAAGAGGAAAGAGGGAGGAAGAGAAACACCAAAGGAAACTAGACTAGGAAGGAGGCTGGAAAAATGGTTGCCAACCAGCAATGTCTGTACTTATGTCACAACTGGCTTTGACCTTGGGAGTCTGATGCGCACTTTTATTCTGTGTGCAACCTCAAGCACAGATAACGTTTGGAGCTTCTCATTAGCCTCTACTACTGGGAACCTGACAATTTAGGAAATTTAGGTTAGTAAAACAAATGGATAGGACAAGTGATAAAAACTGATTGTTTTTTGGTACTTCTTGTTTCCAGGTAATAACAACAACAGTAACAAATAATAGAAAATGATTTTTTGCGTATCTTTGTCATGACTTTTCCACATTCTACAATAATTGTTGTCGTCCTTGTTAGACTATGGGGTTCCTGGGGCAGACTATACCCTACTTATCATTTTAGCCCCCAGAGTCCATCTACCATAGAACTTGAGACATTCATTCACTCAGTCAATACTTATTAAGCACCTACTAGATGTCAAACATAGTTACAGTCCCTGGAGACAGATCAAAGGATTTCACAAATATTTCTGCACTACCAGAGCTTATGAATTCTAGGAAAGAAAGGAGAAATCTACCAAATCTAGCAATAAGTATAATGTTAATGATTAAATCACTATACCAGATAGGCTGCTGGTAAAAGGAGGCTTCTGTTATCTATTTAGACTTGGTAAGAGGGAAACCCAATTATACATAAAAACGGGCCCTCTAGCAGCCACTTTTCTTGTTGCAGGGACTGCCTGGACATCTCCCTGCATTCAAATTGTACCTCGAGTGTAAACAAAACCACTTTCCTTGTTCTGAGTGTGTTCTAGAACTCCTCCTGAAGTAGGCATTTTTTTTTCCCCTAGAGCTAAAATAATATTTATTCTGGAAAGGTTCCAAATGCCATATACATGCATATGTGTGAGTATACACACACACACACATATATACATGCCATATATGTAACATATGTTATATGTTATATATAACTATATAGACATATAATTAAGTTGCTGAGTTTTTTTTTAAATGGTGGTATTGATTTTGAGATTGAAATTTTGCTTGAGATGGTACAGACAGTACCATGCTCAAGCAACCATTCCCTAAGACCTGCTATCTGTAAGCTCAGTGATGAACCAGAGTGTTCCTGTCCTCAGGATCCTGTGATATAATAAGAGGATAAGACAAACACAAGATATTATCTGGGAAGACAGTACTAGGGATTCCCGAATGTGTCTTGCTTTTTCTTTTTCTCTTCATTCTGTTTAAAAGGCTTGTTTACCTCTCTCAGATGCTTCTTTACTCCCAGCTCTACCTATCAAATAGATTAGCACCTGTCACCTGCTACTGATGTCACAACTATTTGTGTATGCCACAGTGCTCTGTTAGATCATGAACTCTGAAGGTGGGGATCAAGCTTTTACACAACCCTCTATAGGCGGTATGGTGGGCACTGAAGATGGGAGCAGTGTTGTGGAAACCCTGGGGAGTGGACGTTTAAAGCTCAAATATCTTTGCACTGCTTTTTTTCTTTTTCTTTTTAGGGCTGTACCTGCAGCATAAGGAAGCTCCCAGGCTATGGGTCGAAACATAGCTGCAGCTTCCAGCCTACACCATAGCCAGAGCAACATGGGATTGGAGCTGTGTCTGTGACCAACACCACAGCTCACGGCAATGCTGGATCCTTAACCCACTGACTGAGGCCAGGGGCGGAACCTGCATCCTCATGGATGCTAGTTGGGTTCGTTACTGCTGACCCACAACAGGAACTCTTGCACTTGTTTTTCAAAAAATATCATTTGCCTATTTGTGAACAACACAAAAGTCCAGAAAACGTTCTGGAAGAAAGGGAGGAATGATTCCTCTTTCAGGGTATTGTAAGTTTCTTCGAAATGGAATTTGGCAGTGGACAAAATCGCAGATAGCAAATGACCTCGTGTTATATGAAGATTTGAGAAACACATACATGTACTGTGAAAAATCAAGCTGACATCTTTTGATTCCACAATTAAATTCTTTACATATTTAGCACCTGCATTTTCAAAGTGCTTTTGCAGAAATCTCTTCTTGTGGGACTGCCGGGAGGACCCAGGGGTGCACACAGGCAGACAGACCTCCCCCTGCCCCTCCCATGGAGACGCTGAGGGGCTGGGACATGAGCACATCATTTGGCAGCTGCTGAGTCCTAGGCTAATCCAAGAACTAATCGCTATGCTCTTCCCACCAGGTTGATGGACCCAAACAAACACTATAGGCAAGAGGCGGCTAGGTGTGGTGACAGAGAATCAGATTGTTCTTTACTTTCCTTGGAAGGGAAAGAACTCATTTTTCTGATTCAAAAATCAGAAATGGGACTTCCCTAGTGACCTAGCAGTTAAGAATTTGGCATTGTCACTGCTGTGTGCAGGTTTAATCCTTGGCCTGGGGAACTTCTGCATGCCCAAGTGTGGCCAAAAAAGAGAAAAAAGAAAAATTAGAAAGTCCTAGGGAGGTAAAGCTGCCATCTTCTGCTAAATAAAAAGTTACACGGCTTAGTGGAAGAAAAAGCAGAAGAAATGCGTGTTTTAGGAGATGTCCCTGGAAAATGTAAGGCTTCCATTTTGACTTCTACATAAATGAGGATAATTAGCATCACTTCTCTGGAAACTTTATTCAAATTTCCATATGCAGTGATGTTTCCCCTGGATTCTCATTTCAATCATTACACTGCACTCAGAGTGTGTACCAATTTATACTCCCAGCACGATATATATGTTTCCTTTCTTCCTTTGATGATTTTCCTTCCTTCATTCTTTCCCTCCTTCCATCAGGAAGCTTTTACTGTCACTCCTGCATTTGCTGAACTAGACCTATGAGGATTGTGGGAATACACACATACAGATGAAATGAGCCACTTTTGCACCTGCTCAAATAGCAGAAGCGACTGGAGGAAGGTTGAGGACAGTCGCCTAGGACCTTACGCCAGGTCTTAGATGAGGACCTGTTAACTGAACATTTAGTGGATGGATGGATAGATGGACAGATAGATGGATGAGATATCTGAGTTTGGATGGCAGGGCCCCAATTTCTGACTCAGTAATGTGGTTGAAACTCCCCTTCCCCTGCTCATTGCCTTTTCTGTTTCAGCAACCCCTTTCTACAGGAGAGGATGGGACAGGAGGATCAAACCAGCATTCTGAGGGCTCTTTATTTAGGAATTTGCTCTGAGTTACTATATGGGTTAGGTTCCCCATGCAGGACACTTTCCCAACTCCAGTTGCTGTGTGTCTGGCAAGTTAATGACTGTGAGCCCAAGGGATGGGAGAACGGGAAAATGTTAACATTAAAGAACGCTAAGCAAACTCAGATGAAAATAAAGAAGCCCCTCCCCCCCCAGCTACCTAAAACCTCTTGTTTTGAACAAAAAATTACTGAAAATAGTATTTTAAACTTTGTGCTCATAGACCAATCCTCCGGAGAATGCACAGAGGGAAGTGAGCTGGCTAAAAAGAGGACAAGAGGGTTAGGAAGAGAAGGAAAGAGAGAAGGGAGGAGGAAGGAGAAGGAAGACACAGAGACGGTGGCTCTGTACTGAGATGACAGGGCGAAAGGACAACAGAAGGTGTGTGAGCATTAGGCCAGGTCTCCAGGGAAGGTCAAAGCGCACCTGCCGAGGACCTGGCCAGCAGAGGTGCATGACAGAGGACGCCCTCTCCCAGACTCCTCAGGTCCAGAGGCAAAAACAAGGCTGATGGTACCTAACACCTGCTCTGTAGCAGGCCCAGTGCTGGGGGCTTTTACATGCGACGCTTTATTTTTACGTGACATTTTATTCAGATATCCAGCTAGCAGTAACCCTGCAAGGGAGGCAGTTCTGTCCCTTGCATTGGTAACAACTCTGAGCTCCAAGGTCACCATTCTGGGGACCTGGGCAAGCACCCAACTCTGCACAGCACACTGCTGTCCACAGGGCTCCCCTTGACCTTGCTTAAGTCTCAGGGCAACTTCGTGAAGTGAAAACATTGTTTCCATTTTGCATGGCAAGAAATGGAAGCTTCGAAGCTTTGAGGGAGCCCCTTGCACAGTCACACAGCCAGCAAGAGGCCAGGATGAGTGGGAACGGGGATGCGATCCAAGGCGCCTTCTGTTTCACTGTACAGACTCCTGGAGGAAGCAGGCAACTCCCTTCTGTGGGAGTTCAAGGCCTCTCTACTGGAGCTAAAACTCAAAAAGGCTCCAGCTGAGATAAGAATTGCCAGACCCTTATCATCCCACCTGTCTCACTGTAATTGTTACAATGTTCCTAAGGACCTCCCCACCCCAGCAACTTGGCCTATGCCCTCCTGTCCCCCTACTAGGAAAGGTATGTGGCCCACTCCTCATCGCCTCCCCTTGATCCACCTGGCTTACTCCTTCCTGCCCCCCTACTAGAAAAGGTATGTGGCCCACTCCTTACCTCGCCCCTATGAGGGCAACATATGTCCCCAACCAACCAGCAAGTGTTTCAGAAGACCCCATTCTTCCCCAACCAATCAGCAGGTCAACAGGTGTATGGCAAGACCTCTCCTTGCACTCCTTTGTCTCTGGGCTATAAAAGCAGACACAACCAGGCACCCAGGTTGTGTCTCCCTGATTATCAGGAAGTCGGCCCGCTCTGTTAACAGGGTCTCTTGCCTCAATAAACTTGTCATTTCTTCACCTTGCTTTGAATCTGGAAAGTTCTTTCTCCAGCTGTGTGCAGAGACCACAGCACCTTCCCTTGACACCTGGGAATTTCCATATGCAGTGGGTGCGGCCATAAAAAAATATATCAGAAGGCAGCCAAGGGTCCTTCAGTGCCATGAGGCTGGACCATGGGGCTCAGGAAGAAGAGCATGGGGTCCAGGGTCTTCGTGCCTTTATCAGTTGAACTGGTTTTCCCTTCAACATGTCCAGCCAGCAGTGTTTGGAATAAGAGACTTTAGGACCTCCAAGTTCTTGTTTCTAGGGTTATTAGTCACAAACTCTTACCGAGGCAGTTCTCAGGCTGGAGAGCAGTCAGGCTAGGAGCCTCACCTTTGCAGGGGAGTCCAAGAAAGTCACCACGTGACCCCTCATGTCCCTGTTGTTTCCTTCCACTGAGCCCTTCTCTACCTTCAGTCTCTCCGTCAACCCAAACCTCCTCCTCTCACATCTCAAGGTTTCCTGGAGCCTCTGACAGGTGAACAAAGAAACACCTTTCACAAATCCATGCTCTCAAAGGATAGAAGAGAGAATAGAACCTTCAGTAAAGAACCCTCAACATCCCACCAGAAAGTCCCAAACAACCCTGAAAAGTGAGAATAAAACTACCAAAAGCTGACAGAGGGTAACAAACATTATTTCCAACCCACATTTGTCCTTCTAAAAAAAGCCAACCCGCTACTGAAAAAAACCCCTGAAATGTATGAAATCTAACATCATTAACATATTTCCTGTCCTCACAGAGCTTATAAAAAATGTTTCTGAGCTCTTCCCTGGCTCATTTACAACGATGAGAAGGAGCAAAAAGGAAATGCAACAGATGGAACCACCATCCACTCTCACAGTAATTTATCGCCACTCGAAGTAGCTTGGGCGAGATTTCAACCGTCTTTCAGATGTACCAAGAGCTTATTCCTGCCCAAGAACAATGAAGATGAGGCTCCTTAAAAAAGCTGCAGGTTATAAGCCATGTTTACTACTCTCTATTTTTGTTGTTTCTAAAAGAGATCACCCCAGCTTCCCTCCAACCCTCCCCAAACTGACTCCTTGAGGATCTAATCTGGTGCTGATTTAGAGCCGACAGGTGGTACATGCATAATTAAAGATGACCTAACACAGAATGCTCTCATTCCTGGCATATTATCAGACACTTAAGCAAAGCAATTATCAGTAGGCAATCTTTTCTGTCAACAGAGATAGAGATGAAACATTTCTTCAATTAAGAGGATTCTGTAAGGATGCTGTATATATATCCATCTGCAAATACTTGAAGATCTTTAGAGTTTAATACTAAGTCAGCTCAATGAACACCTCTGGCCAGTTAAATCATTGTTGTTGTTGTTGTTTTATTATTTTTATCCCTCCTCCTTTTCCTGGAAGGTAACATTTTTTTTTCTTTATTGAAGCAGGAAGGTTACATTTTTAACACCAGAATCAACAAAATAGAAACAATTTGGGGGCACTGTCAGAGATCCTGATCCAAGCTGACAAGGAAGGAAATCTCTGCATTTTCCTGCCTTCACCTTGCTAGGGCTTGCAAATATACTAAGTCTTTCTTAAAGGCACAAAGAAAAAAAAAAGGAGGGTTCAAATAAATGTAAATGCAATTAAAAATTTCTTTTAAAGCAGAATTATTCCCTCGCCATGCTCCACCAATGTCAGAGGATTTAGAGAATTATTGCCAAGCCTTAAAACTTGATCGTGAATCTAAGTGATCTAAAGGATTTTTTTTTTCACTTTGAAGAAATAAATATTATTCAAAGGAAGAAGGATCTTGACCAAATGATGGATTTTCCATTTCAGGTGGAGGAGGGAAGAGGCCTTCTGCTCCCTAACAGAGTACTGTATTTTTTATAAATTATAGTGCATGTACTTTATATAAATGCATGCATTTTAGCTTTCCTTAGAGCAGAAATTGCTTTAATGTTACAGTGAGACAAGTGATTTTCTTTTCTTTTTTTAAAAGGTGGCTTATACGTTAATGGGTTTTTTGAAGCCCGTGTAAAAACTGGCTTCCCTGAGACAGAGAACTTCACAACGTTTGCGGTGCATATTTTGCCACATTTCATAAGAGGTCTTATTGTTTAAATTCTTATATCCTTATATCATCTGTGAACAAACAGCCTTATTGTTCATTTGAACATGTCTTTATAGGATCTCTGGTGGCTGGGCTGGTGTTGTTGTTTGCATTTTTTTCCTCATCAAGTCAGAACAAAAGTCTCTTTTTCTGCAGCACTGGGAACTCGGGAACGCAGAGTGTGTGACAGCATCTGTCAGCTGGAAACACCATAATGATCACGTAAGTGAAGTGCTAACATTAATGGGCTGACTCCTGACAAGTAAATCAGGATCCATGGAAAAGTTTCTTCTACACAGCAGACTTCAGGGTAAGGCGAAATAGAAGCCCTTCATAGGTCAATGAAGAATCATCCAGGAGGCAGGTCTGCTGGGCAGCAGGACCCAAAGCCTTCTAAGCTGTGTTTTCCTTGGAAGGTGCTCCATTCAGAATATCGGAGGAAAAATACCATCCGTCTTTAGGGAAAACATCATCACGTGGGGGGCGGGGGTGACGGCGGGATCATTAATGGGAGACTCAGCAGGACTCAAAGCTCAAGTTCATTATATTTCTCAGAACTAAGAATAGCTTCTGAATGAGTACTCACAATTCTCTCTAGACCTATTTCTCCCAAGGAGCACTTCTTTCTCCCTTTCCAATTTTAATGTTAAAAAAAAAAAGGAAGAGCATATAGGCAGACACAGAAAGGTAGGCAGGAACAAAGGAACCTCCCTAGACGGGAGACACATCCAAACCCGCTCCACTGTGGATGCTGTTAAACACCTTCCATCAGGATTCAATTCACAAAAACTCAAAGGTGTAGTCCGACAGCATGCTGCATCAAGAGGCTGGGACAAAGAAATGTGTGTCCATGTGCAGTTTTGTGGCAAATAACAAGACACATGGGCTCTCCCAATTGATGTCATGGAAGAAAGGAGAAGAGAAGATGTAAGGTGCATACCGCCATCAAAACGAACATAATACAAAGGTGGAAAATTCCCGTGAGTTTATTTAAGGAGAGAGTCTCATTTCCCACACAGCCTAAGAGTCCCAGACTTTTCATGTCACTTTAGTACGTAAAGCAACATCTATAAGCACAGTCCTTTTATGCCAAGGATGGTGGGTCATGGCGCTAAGATATTTGCCCTCATGCCTTTCACACGTGGTTATTACTTAAGAATCATCAACTGAGGACATTTTTAAAAATGTTGTTAAAGGTGATGATACCTGACACATACCTGACATAGAGAAAGAGCAACTATCTTACTGTGAACCAAGGTTTCTCCTATCCACTCTCACACTAGTTTTGCAAGTATCTTGGTTTTACTAAGTTTCATGCTTGGATGAATAAAATAAGACTGTAACTACAGCTATAACATGAAGATTAAATTACAGTCCCCTGAATGGATCAAGTACTATTTTGGAGAAAATAAAAGTCAAATTCAAGATCTTAATGTCACTGTTATCTGTGTCCTGTTTCAAAAAGGTTGCTCAAAATCTGCTCTTTGGAAGCCTTAGAGAGACATTTCGTAGAATGCCGTGTGTTCTTCTTGTTAAGAGATTATCAGACATGCTTATCAGGTTTATTTCACTAAGGACACAGTGAAACATGTTTTAAGAAAGTCAGAATGGATGCTGTTTCAGACTTGTGGTTGCCAAGGGAGAGGGGGAGTGAATGGGAAGGACTAGGAGTTTGGGATCGTAGATACAAACTACCACATCAAGAATGGATAAGAAAATAAGGTCTTATGGTATAGCACAGGGGACTATATCCAGTCTCCTGGGATAGACCATGATGGAAAGAATACCCCAAAAAGAATGTATAATATATATGTATGGCTGAGTCACTTTTCTGTATAGCAGAAATTGGTGCAACATTATAAATCAACTATACTTTAATAAAAAATAAAAATAAATAAAAAATAGAAAAGAACGGATACTGTTTCAAATCGCTACCCATTCCGGGAAGACACTTGCTTTGGGGTTAAGAAGTGACCATGACTAATTCCAGAGCACTTGGTATGGCTTTTTCAAGAGCTGCCATTAGAAGTTAAACTGGACGAGGTGTCCAGCACACCTCCGATGACTGAGAAGGCAGTGGTACCATCGATGTTCTTATTTTCTTCACCTAGCACTTCCCCCCAAAAGGTGGCCTCACTTCTCTGCGGGGGCACAAAAGAAAACAGAAGAAGTGAAAAAAAAAAAAGCGGCTTTCTGCACAAACTGCACTCTAGGAATCAACCGTTCTTAACTTGGACCTCTTTCACTAAAAATGAAATGTTAGGCACCGGTACAATTTGTTTCCCTTCAGGATGGAAGGTGATGAGAGGGAAGAAGTGTTAGGAGAGGATTAAAGAAACATATGTTCTTAGTAAGGCAGGATTGGAAAGGAAACAAATAACATTACAGAGAGAAGGGTGATTACATCCTCATAAGGTACTTTGCATCTTCACAAAAAGAAAATAACAAGGGCTGGCTTATAGATGAACATCTTGTATCACTCAGCTACAAATAACAAGAGAGGGAATCCTGCACTAACCAGTCTATTACACAAATCAACTTCTATGTATTCCCCTGTGGTCAACTGAAACCCATACCCCAGCAGACATGGTGTGCGTTTACCTGTACACATTTGTAACCTCTGAAAACTAACGAACAATGGAGAATACAACACCACCAGGTATGATGGAAACCAGTGCATCCCTGCCGACAGCTCTGCTGTAATATCTTCCACTTGGTGCCAACAGCCTTCTCCTCCCTCCTCTCATTCTGACACAATGCCTTCAGGTCTGTCTAAGTAATGTCATTTACTGGAGTGGAATTCCCTTGATACTTTGTGTAGCACTTGGTGACAGTATCATTTATACTCCATGGTGTTGTGGCCTGACACTGATCCATCGGCCTTCATGCCTCATTCATACAGAGTGAGCAATTTCACCTTCCACTGTGCCCTTCTGGGGTGTGCATGTACAAATTTACTCCATTCAGCCCTAATTACAAACCTCGGTTGAAATGCTCTCATTAGATGTCTATTTCTCACTCCAAATGTCAATCTTATTGAAAATTCCGATTTTCCCGAGGATTCATCCATTAGCAATAAACTCTAAAGCATTCCATGACTGAGTGCATTAAACGGCAATGCGGACGTGCACTTCAAATACATCATTAGAGTAAATCTCCATTGCAAATGCTTTACATTATTCAACCAAAGGAATAATGAGCCCAGCCCGGCCAGTACCCTCAGATTGCACATGAAGGATAGGTTAAAACAGGCTCTTCTGCAGGAAGAAGCAGGCGGTATATCAACGAGATGAATTTCAGAGTCTCTGTCATTCCTTATGAAGGTGTGGGAGGAAATCACAGCCAGAGTCTAATTTATCACCTTCTTTTGCCTATGATTTTTACAGAAACTTCAGTCTATGGCAAAGTGCAATTAGGCAGGCAAAGAGAATGGGGAGTGTGAGTGTTCGTGGAGGGGACCAAGCTGTATCTGCGATGCTAGGAACTTGTTAGTCACCTAGAATGATTTGCTCTGCCTGAAAAGCATGCTTCCGTTTCACTCCACAGGGGAAAGAATGGAAAAAGCAGCAATGTCTGGATGCACTGAAAGCACCTGGGTATCATCCCAAGAAAACACAGGTTTTACTAGTGGAGACGACCTGAGAAATGTCTCCACCCCAACAGACTGATGGGTCCTAACATGAAAAATCCAGAAAATCCAATGAGGAGGTTAACATGTACATTGCAAACCTGAGGTTGTATCTGTAAGAGGGTGGTAGGGCAGACCATGAAAAGGAAAAGGTGGAGAGAGAATTAAAAAAAAAAGAGCAAAATACATTGACCTATAAAGCCGAGCCATCTCTGTTTTATACCTGCACCGTGTTTAATTCCTTAGCTTATTGGTCTCATTTATCACTGCTTGTCAGTTCTGAGGTGAGGCCAAGTCAAGGTGAAGTTATAATTTCTTTTTTAATTTGATAAGTGAAGAAAATGCATCCCAGGAAGGTCATGGAGGACTTGAAGGAAGAGTTTGATGGGCACCCTTAGCATCTAATACTGAAGGTTAACCAAAAAAGGTAAGTGATACTTACAAGAATGACCTTATGATGAAATATACAATAGATTTACATAATGCAAAAGGTTAGTGGGCAGAAAAAGACTCCTAGAAGGGCAGGTAGACATTAAACAGAAAATAACTGGCAAAAAATAATACAAAGCCAAGGAAGCAACAGTACTTGTTTTCTGCATGTCAGCATCTGGTTATCTATAGGACTGATCAGTAACCAGAATGATAACAGATGTGAGATTTTCTATAGGGAATTGTACCACCATGGAAGCTAATTGCTCCTCAAGTTGGGCCCATTCCCACTTGAAATATTTAAAACCGTACTTGATTACAGCATTAATGCTTTCTCTTTCATAATGTATATCAGCAGGTACTATCATTAACATGCACAGATGTCACAACTGAAATACCCATGTTTAAATAAAAAGCAGAGTGAGAACGTAAAAATAACTGACTCTTCTCAACACGGTGCCCATCTTAAGAGGAAAGACAGGCATCCCTGGTACTAATTTAATGGCAAAAGAAAAAACCCACACCAAAAACAACCTGAGCCCCTAGGTAACATCAGAAGCCTAAGAAGAACCAAACTGTTTGGTAAATGACCTGACTGAGAGACACCGAACAGGAGGCTGATCGTGTCTCCACTGAATTCCAACACCTGTACTCCAAGCATAGAAGGGAGCCCCTCCCAGGCCCTGAAATCCTCCACCACATTCTGATGATGCAACAGCACAAATAAGCATTGACACCATCCTTTTATTGAGCGCTGGCTTTGTGCATCTCCCACATTATTGGCTTTACTCCCTACCACCACCTTAACAGGTAGCCTCTACCCCTGTTTCAGGTTGTAATTAAAGACTTCCAGGCCAAGGAGAGGTTCAATAAACAGATCAAGGTCGACAGGTAGCTGAGCAAAGATTTGAGGCTGAGTCTCCTCTCTCCCAAACCTCTTGTCCCACTTTAAGCCCCATGCTTCACCATCTGCCAAGGCTGGAGTCATCAGTGTGGAATGTGATTTGCAGTCTTCAGTTTCCAGAGACTTCCAGAACGACTGCCCCATTGACTCATCTTATTCCCCAAATTACATCAAACCGAAAGGCTCGGCACACTTGCAGACCTTCTCTTTCTTTGGAAATGTCACAGGCACTCACACAGTGGAACGGGGACAGCACCATTGCTGGGATCACTGAGGTAGAAATTTCCCTGTGAACCCTGCCGCTGTCTCCCTTTGCTGTTTCTTGTAGCCACAAACCGACACGTTACCACTTACTGTGGTTGCAGGAGTCTTAGGAGTCAGATGAAGGGGGGAGGTTTATTGGCTAACTGTCCCTCCAACATCTGTGTCACAGAGGGTACTCCAGAGCAACCATGTGCCCACCCTTGTCCTCGCTTCCACCGCCCGTCCCTACACAAGCAAGAGTTTTCCAACCTCTCAGCCACACCATTAAGAATTCCTCCCCCTTGCTGTTCTATGAGTCTATGAGACACAACTTTCTAACAATGAGCCAAGAAGATGGATGTTGCCAAACAGCATTTCAAACAAGGCAATTACTTTTCAAAAAAGATTCAAGGATTCCATCACTACTTCTTTCAAGCTTCCATCGACACAATTTGCTTATGTATGAGCTGTATCTTTCTTCCTTTAGAAGGGGAAAATGCTGATAAATTATCACAGGTAGACAAACAGCGCCTAGACCTGGCTGCCTTTTTTGCTGCTTAAACAGAGACACATCGATTTCCCCAATGCACCACTTACCAGACAGATGCAAAGATGTGGGCAAGCCAGTCATCAAAATTAACAGAGTGATTGTGCTTGCACTACATATTCTGATTTGTATGAATCTTATTTTTAGCCATGCACAAAGGGCAATAAATGGAAAATCTTATTCTAACCGCTTCTTTTTCTGGGCCACCCACACTGCTCCACCTACCGCACAAGTTCACAAATGTAAAAAAACCCAGCCCGGGGTTTGTCCTAACAAGGGATGCAAAGTGGCTAAAATGTGTGACATTTTTTCCAGTTAGTGTTTGTACTTTCATTCTTTTTCTGTATCAGGACTTTCAGGGAAAACAACATTGACTTATCTCTGGGCATTTTCAAAGACTCCAAGGGTGGTGGGTCAGGCGGCGCACTGGCAAACGTGATCCGCCAGGCTCCGCCACCGCCCCATTGCAAGCCACATGTCAACCGGCTTCCACCAAAGAAACGCACTCCCCAAAACGTTCCTGTAAATTCAGGAAGATAATGCCTACCATGTTTTGTTTTGCAACAAGGACGGTGTTTTAAAAGTTCTGTGAATGAACAAAAGTGACAACAGAAACATTTCTAAAACAGCAGGCTGACAGGATAGATTTTGCCAAAGTTAGGTCAATAGCACGTCTTAAATCTGCTCAGGGTGACTCGGGACAAGGCTCACGGAGGCACAGCACACTCTCTCGTCCCCTTCCCTCCCGTGCATTTTCACCTCTGTCTGCCCCATCCAGTCACCCCCCAAAGCCCGCAGCTCACCAAGCATGAACTCACACACGCTCTCGCTGCCAAGCGGAGCAGCTGATGTTGAGACACAATCACCTTGAGAGAAAATCAGAAAAAGAAAAATTTGAGGAAGAGGGTTTTCTGGGGGCATAGACAGGAAAGACATGATCACTATCTCTTCAGACATTTCATGAAAAGGTAAGTTATTAGGGGCTCTAGGTACGAATCAAAATGCCTGTTCCCCTGAGCACGCCGCAAAGCAAACACATGCAGGTAGGGATTAATATTTCAAAGTCAGTTTCACAAAATAATTAAGACATGAAAAGAGCCAACGCTGAGAAAGGCATCTTTACCTGTGCGCCTGCTCATTATCCAGAAACCAGAGGAAATGCTGCCATCCCTGGTAGATACACGCCCTGCAGAGCTCACACCTTCTTCCCAGAGCAGCGCCGATGAGCTGGATCAGAGAATCTTTGGGAGGTTAGAGGCCACTCTCGTCAGAATCTCTGACTAGTGTTGTAAAAACACGGGTAATTAAGTGTTACGAAAAAGTGGGTCATCCACCACTAAGATACAACCACACCGCCCCACGCTAGACTCC
This sequence comes from Phacochoerus africanus, assembly GCF_016906955.1. Classification (NCBI taxonomy): domain Eukaryota; kingdom Metazoa; phylum Chordata; class Mammalia; order Artiodactyla; family Suidae; genus Phacochoerus; species Phacochoerus africanus. The sequence goes on from NC_062545.1 coordinate 57,988,989, forward strand.
AAATGACTGTGCTGTGACAGGGTGGGAGGGGTCTGAACACAGCGAAAGCAAAACTTTTATGTGGTGAGGAGTGTTTTAGTTTTCACTGGTTTAGGTTAGAGAAAGTTAATCTCAATGTCAACTGCAAACCAACTAAACTTTTAGCGAGTTCTTAAAGTTTTACGACAAATGCGGGCTGCTCGTGCCATGGGAAATTCAGAGACAGTGTCATAAACAGCCCAAGGGACAGTCTCAGGCTTCTGCGACATGTCTGTCGCTGCTGATCGAACACCGTGACTCAGGAAAGCGAGGAGGTCAAACCGAAACTGAAGGTAGGGAACCGAGTTCTCACTATCCACATGAGCATCTCCTTCTCCAAGGGAAGATCAAAGCACCGCAGACCACTTCCCAAACCGGTACCAAACCTGGGCATCTGACACAATCATCGGCATTTACCACAGTCCTTTTCGACTGCTGTTGGAAGAAGGCAGAATGTATACCCGGATGGAGCACATTTGTTCATCTGTCACTCAAGAGCCACAGAAATCTTAATTCAAGTCGATACGCACTACGGCCCTGTTACCTACAAGGATACAAGGGATGTGAAAGGATGCAGAGGGAAGAACCTAGAAGGACCTGCTTTCAAAGAATCTCAGTCTTGCCCAGAGGGAGACCTCATCAGACCCAATGCCCAATACGGATCATTTGAAAAAAGCCCAAATCTCTTTTAGCAGCTGCTTTCTCGACACTTCTTATTCTACTGACGTAAGGTTTGTGGATGGCGTTCCTGCAATATTTCTCAGATGAATCCTTTAGCCATCCCCTTAATCCTTTTTTTTGGGGGGGGGGTGCTCACCTTTGGCTTATGGAAGTTCTCAGCTAGGGGTCAAATTGGAGCTACAGCTGCCGGCCTACGCCACAGCCATGGCAACGCAGGATCCAAGCCGAGTCTGCAACCTACACCACAACTCATGGCAATGCCAGATCCTTAACCCACTGATTGAGACCAGGATAGAACCTGCAACCTCATGGTTCCTAGTTGGATTCGTTTGTGCTGTGCCACGCCAGGAACTCCCATCCCCTTAATTTTTATCTGGCTTTTCTTTCAGAGATCTAAGCCCTTCCTAACTTTGGCTAAGTGTTAGGATTCAGCCTGATCCAAAGGAAAGCACAGAGACATCAGCACATCACAACCCACCCCACAGCCTGAACACACCAGAGAAATTTGAAGAGAAGCTTCTTTGAAGGGGGATAAAGGATGAAAAGTTGGGAGTCTCCCTTGGGGCTCTGTGGTAATGAACCTGACTAGCATTCATGAGGACACAGGTGCGATCCTGGGCCCCACTTAGCGGGCTGTGGTGTAGGTCGAAGATGCAGCTTGGATTTGGCATTGCTATGGCTGTGATGTAGGTCGGCAGCTGTAGCTCTGATTCGACCCCTAGCCTGGGAACTTTCATATGCTGTGGGTGTAGCCCTAAAAATGAAATAAAATAAAATAAGAAATAAAAAAATAAAATGAGAATTAAAATAAACAAACAAATATTTTTTAAAAGGGAAAAAAGGATGTAAAGTTGAAGGAAAACTCTCTGGTTCACAGCACTCTTAAGAAGGGATACATCTGAATATAAAATGAGAATTTTATTGGAGTCAATATTGTTTGGAGTATAGTTGGGGAACGGGGGATCTGGCTAATCACCCTTTCCCACTTCTGCCAAATTGCCTTATAGGGTATCAATTGTGAATTTTTAAATAACTAGAACACAATCAGTTGATCCAACACTGGAATCATCTTGTACCTCATTAAATCTTTTTTTTTTTTATGATTCCAGAGACCCCCTAGGATCTTGCGGGGCCACTCAAAAATCATTCTTTGACAGAATGCAGAAATGAAAAAAAAAAGTTAATAGTGATTTCCTCTTGATAAAGGCACTGTTGAGTCTACACAGGTATCTCCTCTTGCAAGAGGTGATTAAATGTAATTTGAAGGGAGAAAAATAAGCAACTAGGAGATCGTTGCCATAGAAAATGATATCAAAGCATCATTCTTGAACTCCACCCATCTGTGAGATGTCATCAGTCCAGAGTACTGCTTATAAATTTGGAATTAGTTGATAAAATGAAAAAAGTATGGTGGAGAAAAGACTTGTGGTTGCTAAGGGGAAGCGGGGGGGGGGAGTGGGATGGACAGGGAGTCTGGGGTTAATAGATGCAAACTATTGCACTTGGAGTGGATAAGCAATGAGATCCTGCTGTACAGCACAGGGAACGATATCTAGTCACTTGTGATGGAACATGATGGAGGATAATGTGAGAGGAAGTATGGGTCATTTTTCTGCACAGTAGAAAATTGACAGAACACTCAATTTTTTCCAACTACAATGGAAAAAATAAAAATCATTAAAAAAATGAAAAAGTCCAGAAGAAAATACCCAAAAGTATGTGTTAACAGGTAGCTGGATGAACAGTTAACAGATGTAGTTAACAGATACACAGTTAACTTTGTATCTGGGTAGATGGATTAAAGATAACTTATTTTCTTGATTCTATTCTTTTTTATCTTTGGCAATGACTTTATTTTTCATTTTTAAAAGTTTTATTGACGTATAGTTGATTTACAACATTGTGTTAATTTCTGTTGCACAACAAAGTGATTCTGTTATACACATACACACATCCATTCTTTTTCATATTCTTTTTCCATATAGGTCATCACAGAATGTTGAGTATTCTGTTATTTTATAAATTGTGTACCATAAGCATGTACTACTTTTATATTCAGGAAAATAAAGCTACTTCTGTTTTGACAGAAAGAAACAATTATTCTCTGATTCTGCTCTTTGTAGTGACTAAGGACACTTAATACATGGGATATATTATAATAATCTGGACTGGTGACAAATCAGACATGAAATACAGGGAAAATCTGCTAGCAACAAAACATTACAGCTTCCAGTTAAGCACACTTCAAGGACTCTAAGAAGCCTGCTACACTACAGAGCTTTGCAAATACTGTTCTTCCTCACCATGACTCATGGTCAGGGCCTCTCCAGCTACAACAGAGCTCCAGGCCCCAGAGGCCTCAGAATGCTCTGTTTAATGTGGGTGTCCTTGGAAGAGTGGAGCTATTCCTTGGGCGAAATCATGGTTCAGAGGGAGTTGTCACTTCATTAGTACAGGCACATTCAAAAAAGAACACACAAATAACCTCTAAAAAGCAACAGGCTAGATATTATTAGAGTACATTGGCAAACTATTTGTGCCCCAATTGACATCTTAGTGACATCACTAAGTAGCTTTATCATATATGCATGGCTGAGTTTATTTAGAGACTCACAGGGAATATCTTTGGAAATTGTGGATCTGTAGCTACCATGCTGATAACATCACCCCTATCTGTACCATCAGTGTATATACAGAGAATGAAAATTAATTTTGATGCTGCTCATATATCCAGAGAAAACTGTAATTTGAAAAGGTAGGAGTTCCCACTGTGGCGCAATGGGATCCGTGGTGTCTTGGGAATGTTGGGATGCAGGTTCAATCCCTGGCTTGGCACAGTGGGCTAAGGATCTGCTGTTGCCACCGTTGCAGCTTAGGTTGCAACTGTGGCTCAGATCTGATCCCTGGCCTGGGAACTCCACATGCCATGGGGTTTCTAAAAAAGAAAAGAAAAGAAAAAAAAAGATACACATACTCCAACGTTCACAGCAGCATCCTTTACAATAGCCAAGACATGGAAATAACCTAAATGTCCACTGACAGAGGAATGCTTAGAGAAGATGTGGTATGTATATACAATGGAATATCACTCAGCCATAAAGGCATGAAATATTGCCATTTGCAGCAACATGGATGGACCTGGAGATTATCACACTAAGTGAAGTAAATCAGACAAAGACAGATGCCATATGATATCACTTTTACACGCAATCTAAAAGAAATGATATAAATGAACTTATATATAAAACAGAACCAGACTTCAAGAAATACTACAAAGCCACAGTCATCAAAACAGTGTGGTACTGGTATCAAAACAGACAGACAGACCAAGGGAACAGAATAGAGAACCCGGAAATAAACCCTGACACCTATGGTCAATTAATCTTTGACAAGGGAGGCAAGAACATCAAATGGGAAAAAGAAAGTCTATTCAGCAAGCATTGCTGGGAAACCTGGACAGCTGCATGCAAAGCAATGAAACTAGAACACACCCTCACACCATGCACAAAAATAAACTCCAAATGGCTGAAAGACTTAAATATATGACAGGACACCATCAAACTCCTAGAAGAAAACATAGGCAAAACACTCTCTGACATCAACATCATGAATATTTTCTCAGGTCAGTCTCCCAAAGCAATAGAAATTAGAGCAAAGATAAACCCATGGGACCTAATCAAACTGAAAAGCTTTTGCACAGCAAAGGAAACCCAAGAGAAAACAAAAAGACAACTTACAGAATGGGAGAAAATAGTTTCAAATGATGTAACTGACAAGGGCTTAATCTCTAGAATATACAAGCAACTTATACAACCCAACAGCAAAAAAGCCAATCAATCAATGGAAAAATGGGCAAAAGACCTGAATAGACATGTCTCCAAGGAAGATATACAGATGAAAAAAATGCTCAACATCGTTGAGCAAACACATGAAAAAAATGCTCAACATCGTTGATTATAAGAGAAATGCAAATCAAAACTACCATGAGATATCACCTCACACCAGTCAGAATGGCCATCATTAATAAATCCACAAATAACAAGTGCTGGAGGGGCTGTGGAGAAAAGGGAACCCTCCTGCACTGTTGGGGGGAATGTAAACTGGTACAGCCACTATGGAGAACAGTTTGGAGGTACCTTAGAAATCTCTACATAGAACTTTCATATGACCCCACAATCCCACTCTTGGGCATATATCCAGACAAAACTCTACTTAAAAGAGACACATGCACCCGCATGTTCATTGCAGCACTATTCACAATAGCCAGGACATGGAAACAACCCAAATGTCCATCGACAGATGATTGGATTTGGAAGATGTGGTATATATACACAATGGAATACTACTCAGCCATAAAAAAGAATGACATAATGCCATTTGCAGCAACATGGATGGAACTAGAGAATCTCATACTGAGTGAAATGAGCCAGAAAGACAAAGACAAATACCATATGATATCACTTATAACTGGAATGTAATATCCAGAAAAGAAAATCAAAAAAGAAATCATGGACTTGGAGAAAAGACTTGTGGATGCCTGATGGGAGAGGGAGGGAGTGGGAGGGATCAGGAGCTTGGGCTTATCAGACACAACTTAGAATAGATTTACAAGGAGATCCTGCTGAATAGCATTGAGAACTTTGTCTAGATACTCATGTTGCAACAGAACAAAGGGTGGGGAAAAAAAATGTAATTGTAATATATACATGTAAGGATAACTGGATCCCCTTGCTGTACAGTGGGAAAATAAAAATTAAAAAAAAAAAAAGCAACAACAACAACAACAAAAAACAAAAAACAGATCCACAGACATAGAGAACAAACTTATGGTTACCAAAGGGAAAAGGGGACGACGGGATAATTTTGGAGTTTGGTATTAACATATACAAACTACTGTATATAAAATAGATGAACTAGATCCTACTGTATAGGACAGGAAACTATATTCGATATTTTGTAAAAGAATCTGAAAAAGAATATATACATAACTGAATCACTTTGCTGTACACATGAAACTGACACAACATTGTAAATCAGCAGTACTTCAGTTAAAAAAGTATTAAAAATTTTTTGATGATGTCTTGAGCAGAACAAAATTGTGAAACAATATGTTATAATTACATACATTCTTAAAAAAATAGAATTGGCTTCAAAACTATGCCAATGGTTCCCCAATGACAGTAAGAGCTAAATATATATGTTCATGAAATTATGTTAATACCACTCTTATTATTAACATCACAACTTTTAGAGTGCCTCCAAGTATAATAAACAGAATAAATGTAAACAGAATATCTGAGATTTAAACTTTGGCACCAGAAAGGTGGTAAAAGCCAAAGCTTGCATGGTTTCTCAAGAATAAAAATGAATGGTATGTTTTTCTACCTGAAGTCAACATCTTTAGATTACTAAGGCACAAAAATAGGTACAATAAAAGCTCAGTTAACTTGGCTATTGGAAGACAAGATTTTTTGGTTTGGATCAATTTTTCGGTGAATCGACAGACAGCTAGAAAAAGCTTTTTGCTGAAAATCTTTCCAAAGCAGTTTCTTTTCCTAATTATAAAGCATTTAACCATTCTCAATGATTCAGCAGGTCAGCGTCACCAGCTACAAATATCCTCTGGGGTATATTCTCCACCTTTACTAAACCAAAGCTATCTTGTTTTCTGAATCTTTATCACTGAAAAAGGGAAGTGGGATGTGTGTGGTAGGGTGGGGTGTGGGAGGGGGTGGGGTAGGGTGGGGGTGGGGAAGCACAAAGGCTGGTTAATTCAGGGTCCTGGTTAGTTGGGTTCCAGGTAGCTGAGCCATCACTAAACATGGATTCAGCATCTGGAAGAAGGTATATCTGATTCCTTGGAGACAGGAGAGCCAACCAGGAGAGCCTCCGAGGGTCCGTCTTTCTTGGTTTTCTCTATCTCATTTCATTGCCTCTGGGTGACCATTGGGGGATCTGTGTCAGGGTGTCTGCCTGAAAACCATGGTCTCAGAACTCATGGGGTTGAATGTGTTTTGATTAGAGTCTACATTCACATTGACCAACTCAAGGTCCAGGTGCCAGTAGCTACGTGGGATGGCAACGATGGATGAGTACTTCTCCCTCTTAGACTTGCTGACCTGGATTTTCTTTCCTATCAAAACCTAAATTTCCTATTTTTAAAATATCTTAGCAGCTCCCTATGGCAACTGACTCTGAAACCTTGATTGCTATCCTCTGTTCTCCATCACCTAAGCAAAGAGCATGCAGGGTTTATTTCTAAGCAGATATGGAAAGTCTGTGGCAGGAATGAGGGGACTGAATTATAGGGATTATACTGCAACTCTAATGACTTTATTTCACCTCTTTTTTGGTTATACCTTTTCCTTGAGCCAAATACATACAGATGCATATATATGTGTATATGCATATATGTCCATAACGCACACACATGCATGCTCGCATAGACAAATAATTTTGATGTCTTAAGGAGGAAGTGGGATAATTTAGGACAGGGATTTTTACATTTTTTGAATCTATGGATCCTTATGCATGGCTCTATAGGAATTACACACCCCTGGTCAGATCTGGGGGCAGAGCTTGAAAGGAATGAAGTAAAACAGCACAGGGAGTTCCCATCGTGGCTCAGTGGTTAACGAATCCAACTAGGAACTATAAGGTTGCAGGTTCAGTCCCTGGCCTTGCTCAGTGGGTTAAGGATCCCACAGCGTTGCCGTGAGCTGTGGTGTAGGTCACAGACGAGGCTCGGATCCCGTGTTGCTGTGGCTCTGGCGGAGGCCAGTGGCTACAGCTCCGATTGGATCCCTAGCCTAGGAACCTCCATATGCTGCAGGAGCGGCCCAAGAAATGGCAAAAAAAAAAAAAAAAAAAAAAAAAGACAAATGAAACAAATAAACAGTACAGGAGCAAAGTGAAGGAGTTCTGAAGAAAACATGGCTACCAGGCCCCACAAGAATTCACTGATTGTTCTCCAAGGCCAGCTTTCTGGAAACACAGAATAAAATGCAACATCCACCCCAGTGGACTACTTAGTGATTCAATCCTGCGTATTCCTCAGAGGTCTGCAGGTCACTCATTCAACTGTTCTGTGATCCTCACGGATCCTAGTTGGGTTCATTAACCACTGATCCACAACGGGGACTCCTAGACCCTATTTTCTTTATCTGTTCACCACCTTTGGGCTATTGGGAAGAATGCTTAGGAACATGGGTGTACAGATATCTGTTCAAGTCCCTGCTTTCACTTCTTTCAGGTATATACCCAGCAGCAGGATGGCCGGGGTACATGGTGGTTCTATATTTACTTTTTGGAGGAATCACAGACTGTTTGGTACTCAGTTTTTTCAAACTTACATTAAACTTTTTGTTTCAGTGCCGTTTTAGGTTGAAAGCAAAATCAAGAGGAAAGCACAGAGGGTTCCCACACAGCCCTCATCCCTCCACACATGACATTTTTAAAGGTGCATTAGGCATGCGGTTGAATGCTTTGCCCAAGGCTATGGGGAGAGATCCAGGCTGGCAGCACCAGGGCTGGTGGGAATCTGAAGCTCCAAGTCACCAGAGTCGTCCCAGCAGCGTCCCTGGCCTGTAGTTACTAAACTGACTGCCATCAAAGGTCATCTACCAGGAAAATCCAAGTGTAAACATGGGCGCTCACAGATGCCAAAGCAGGAGGGGGATTAAGGAGCCTTTGACCTATCCTGTTTCTTTTACTTCATGGTGAAGACGCTTCACACCTGGGTTGAAACTGCCATGAATGCCGCGCAGAATAACCAACTAGGGCTTGACCAAGATGTTTGGGTAGAGTGATAATGGGCAATTACATCACTCACAACTCTGTCAGTCCTAATGCCAGTCCTGTTCCCCTTTGGGCAGCCCCCAGAAGACAGCTCTGCATTAATTGCTTAGAGAACTCTTTCATCACCTACCACTTTTTTTTTTGTATTCTTCTTACTAGTATTATTTATTTCAGAATTTTAAACACATGCACTTATATCTGCCCCCAGAATTTTTGCCTCTGTTTATGTTTAGGCAATAGATATACACCGTTATGTATCTGCTGGGGAACTACTTTATTAAAAGTGATCATTCTCAACTTCAGAGGGTTATTATTAAAGAACTGTAAGTCCTAAGTGTTACTTTGAATGATAACATCTACAATATCCAAGTAAAATGTTATAAATCACAATGCTTAGCCACAGATTTAAAATGTCCAGACCTTTCTCAAACATTTCCCGGATAGCATCATTCATACTCTTTTTATAATCACATTGACTCATTGAAACCAAAGAAAACATGTTTAAAACTCCAACATCGAAAGCTTAGAAATACACAAAATGCGTATAGATTCACAGGCACCTCTGCATATTTTCACACATGCTCACATATATCCAAGTGTGCATTTGTTGAGCCAAAATCTTCCACTTTTCACTGTTAACGTGGAACAAATTGCTTCTGTCCTCAAGACAGCACAGTGACTGGCTTTTTCCAAAGCTAACACAATAACATCTGATCTTCAAGATATGTTAGTCCTGAGAACTTATAACCCCACAAAACCCTGGACTTGCTGGCTTGGACCGTTTATTAGGGGTGCGTCTTCCTTCCCATGTTTGTTCTGTAAATCAAGTCCCACTTAAGTGTATGAGGGGGAAGGTTCATACTGGGATGATTCACTTTGAAAGGGACCAATGTATTTCCCAGCTCAGGGGAAAAAAGATTTTCCCTTTTGAGTGTATCTAAAAGCATGATGACTACACCTGCGAGGGGACCAGAGCTGCCATTCTAGCCTATTAATAGCACTGCTAGTCATCCCTGTTGAAAGCCAAGGGCAAGGAATGACTGGTGCTCCCACTTCTGGAATCAAGCTGGCAGAAAATAATGACATCCACTTGGCTGGACTTTCAAAGGTGACGGTGCTGAGAAGACCATAATATTCTCTCTTCTGAGAGATGAGTCCATGCATTAAGTACAGCACTAAATATCTTAATTTAGTGATACTTCATACACCTTCCAAGCTTTATCGTCTGTCCTTTCAGTCACATCTGAGTTAAAGTAGTGGTTCTCAAAGTGGGGTCCCTGGACCAGCCGTATCGGCATCACCTGGAACCCTGTTAGGAATGCAAATTCCCAGTCCACCCCAGATGTCCTAAGTCAGATATTTGGGCACAAAGCCCAGCAAGCTGGACTTTAACAAGCCCTCTAGGTGATTCTGAAGCAAGCTAGTGTGTAAGATCGATCCACTGAGTTAAGGAACCACCAATATATAGATTCCAACTCCCGCTCCCTTCCTCAATTATAGTTCTCAAGATACCTTGTTGGTATTACCTCAGAAAATTCTTAGGGTTGATTGGTGTGAAGGAAGAAACCTTCATCCAAACTTACATGTAATTTTTCCAGGTCCTGTGCTGGCTTTGAGTCTTAGGATGCAGGGAACTGGGCGAAGGGAGAGAAGAGAAGGCTGCAGCAATCCATTCAGACATGGACCCCAAAGCTTTGTGGGGCAACCTTGTGACAGGTCAGCGAGCGTCCACCTGATTGGGGGGAAGACTGTCCATTAGCAGAGGAAACCTTGCATGCTCACGTCTCCCCTTTGCCTGCCATCCTGCTACACCCCACCCTTGCTTTCATGACCAACCTCTAACTTATTGTGTCTTTTGACTGGTCCACCTAAACAGAACACGATAAAATAATCAGTATCATTGGGGCTCTCCCGAACCCAAAGCAGCTTGGACACAGGTCCATGTCCAGCCCATTATCTCTGTCTTTCATCTAATGAATGTTTCCTTTCAACAAATCAGAACACCTCGGGTTCAAATGACACACGTGGCTGTATTAACAAGAAGATTTGGGAAGCAAATGATAAATTTGAGAATTCTGACAGAGGATTTGCTGATGTTTCAAACGTTTTAAAAAAAATTAAGAGTACTTTTTTTTCCTGAAAATAAATACATCCTTATTGCATAACATCTGTAAAATTTACAGAAAAACATAAAGAAAAAAATAAATCAACTGTAATCTTGACTGTAACCATTGGTGAGTCACTAATGACATTTTGTTGTATAGGTCCATGACCTCTTCGACGAACCTCCTGGGACAGAGTTCAGAGTTCAGAACTGCTTGGATTTTAAGGAGTATTATGATGCTCAACTACCATTTATTACATTATACCCCTTCAGAATCCGGAACAGCACCCCATAATCAAACACATTAAATATCTCTGCAGCAAAATAGATGCACATTCTTATTTAGTCAGATAAAAGAAAGCCTTGCATTAGTTCAGATCAGGTTTTTCTACCAAAGAAGTCACCAAGAGACTTTTGTGATTTCTGAACCTAAAGGATTCAGAATTGGGAATAAGGGATTGTGGACTAGTGTTCTTTTCAGATACACAAAACTAGTCAGAGGTTTGTTTCTACTTTTCAATTCGATATTATATGAATGTGAGCATTTCCCCAAGTTATTAAAAATTCTTCAGAAACATACTTTTCAATGTCTGTGTAGTCTTACATACCACAGAAAAGGGTTTGGTTTATTTCTCTCATTTTTGGAATTACATATTGCTTTCTTTTCTCTTGTTATTGCAAATAACACTTTGAAAGACATATCTGAATATCAGATTGTCTGAATTGCTGGGTATTTTCCTAGGTAGATTCCCAGAAAAAGAATTACTAGGTCAAATGGCGTGAACTTTAAGGGTCTTGATGACTTTTCAGAAAAGCTCTCCCATTTTACACACCTGCCACAGCACATGTGTTTGGTTAATTTGTTTAATTACCCACTTTATCACAGGCACAGAAAACATTTCTTGCCCCTTGTACATCTTACCAACGTCCTGGTCAACAGCAACCCTGTTTAGATTGTACTTCTTACACAGAAGATAGTGAACAGCCAGCTCACTGTTTTTCAGATAACAAGACAGAAATGGGAATAAGGTAGGTTATTTTCTGTCACCCTCATTAGACTGGACTGAGTCAGATCTGGGAAAGGGAGACTTCTCCGTGGGGTCCTTGCTTAGAAAAGGGTATATGGAGGAGTCTGGAAGTAATCCTTACATCATCACAAGAAAAGAAACAATCGTCTTTAAACCTGTGGGCTGATCAATTCTGTTTCTGGACGACTGAGCCTTGTGTCTCCCTTCCATTTGGTGTTTTCCCATTTCTTGTCTATTTTGCTGCTCTTCAGCATGGCCATCAGAGAGCAGAAAGAGACACGAAGACAAAATCAAATCAGACAAGCCAATAATAATGGCTCACCCTCCCGAGTGCTTACGATGTGTCAACCCTGGTGCTGGGTGCCTTGCCTGCATTATCTCATGGAATGCTGAGTGCACTGGTACAAAAACTGGTGGCGGTGAAGTCCGAAAGTATGTGCTTGCTCATCAATCCCTCTTCTACCCTAGTAAGACTGGAGGAATTAAAGGTTTGGAATTTCAAAGATCTCTTCAAGCCTAGTGTCTTGAGACTCCAAGACAATCCAATGACCTGATGACTCCACGTTGGACTTTTACCCTTACTCTTTTTTGTCAGCACCTCCAAGGGTATCTGCATGAAGCTGGGAAAGTGGCATAAACATGTCCAAGAAAATTCTAGATAATTGTAAACACTCTGAAGGTCTTATATGGATAGGAGGGAGGTTGTATCTGTTAGCGTACAATTGAGAGTCTGTCATATTTAACACAAAACAGGGTATACACAGAGAAGAATGAAGACACGCACATGATATACACTTTCTAGAACAACCAAGCAACAGATTCTTCTCAAGTGTGACTACGAATTAGTAATGCTAAATCAGGGTGCACAACCCCAAGTTCTTTTCCATTTATAACTTTTTCGAATAAATTTTCTTTCTCTCTTCCCTTTATACATTTAACCTTAACAAGATAACTGATGTAGAGAAGTCCTCAATTTTCATACACTAATAAAAAAATTGAAGGTTTTTTTTGTTATATAAAAGGAAATAACCTCGCCCTTTCCCTTACCTATAAATTCACTTTTTGCATAGTAGAGTATATAGCATAAAACATCTGCAGTTCATAGAGGTAGAGAGAGGCAAAGTAAATTTAATTTTATTTTGGGAGTGAGTTAAATTTATCCTGTCAACAATCTTCTAAAAGTCGGGGAGGTTTCTATCAAATTTATCCAAAGACCAAAAGACTAAGGCTGCATTAAGAAGTGAACCAGTCCTTCCTCTGTGGCTTCTCTTCATTCTTTAAATGGCATATTCTCCTGATAATTAGGTGTCCAGTGAGTGAATGGCTTCTACGTGATTTTTCTTTGCCACAAAAGATACATGGTTAATCTTCTAAGTATACCAGGCCTATAGTGTGTGAAAAATGACCCAGCACCCTCAAGGAACATACTGTGTTTTTTCCAAAGGGCCTAATTATTTGGGGGGAAATTTAAAAAAATAACCACTGCTAATAACAGAAACGATTACCAGAAGCTCTTTAGCTACTCAAATTGCACAACTAGCATTTTTAAAGCTAATTACACATTTGGAGTTTCTCCTTTAAAAAAAAATAGACTTCGAAGCAGCCCACTTCTGTTTTAATGCTGAACCAAAGTCTGTGCAATTGGCACATTATCAAAGTTAAAAAAAAAAAAGCATTGCTTGAACGAAGTTACACTTTCAATGTCACTAAATCTTGAACTGCAAAATACCACAAGCTAAAAACTGGTAATGCCATGTGGTTATGTTATCTTACATTTACAAGAGAGTTTATAGTTTCCTAAGCCCTAAGAGACTTAGACCTCACGGCCACTCCCAGTAGCTTTGCTGTCAAGGGCAGAACATCCATTACCTCTGGGCCTGACACCTTTCACAAGTTGCTGTGAGGACTAAATGAGAATGCACACCAGAGAGTTTCTGCAAACTCTACACATGCGTGACATGTTGGGTATCGTTGTTCTTTTTACTAACAACTTCATGAGGCATCAAGATACTAATCCCCATTTCACAGCTGAGGAAACTGACAACAGGAAGATAGAGGAAAAAAAAAAAAAGTACCGAGTTAGGGGGAGTTTTATCTCTGAATTGGCCACAAACCAGCCAAGTGACTCTCTGGACTTGCTTTCTTGGGTAAAATGAGGGGGTTGGATGAGAAGCTTTTAAAATGCTTCTTGAGGCTAATGGTTCTGTGATCTGGGACTTGGCCATGGCTTGGATGGGGCAGCCTTAAGAACACTCTTAGGAAGCAGGCCCTCCTGGAGGCCAAGGGCAGTACCCCCAACTCTGAGGCCTGCAGTACAGGGGCAGGGTCCTCCAGCAGCCTTCCTGCCCTGGGGATGGCACAGGCATTAGCAAACTCGCTGTGCTGAATTAAGGGGAGGTTGGGGGCATCCTAGGTGAATAGCCAGGGTCTTTGGAGGCATAGGAAGGAGAGCCTGAAATAAGCAGCTCTTTATGAACTGGTAGAAGTACTTCACCACTCTAACAACTAGTGTAGCCGCATAAGTGTAGACCACAGGCATAGTCTGACTAACAGCCCCACTGTTACTGGGCTATCAGTTTTAAAGAGACAGTCACCTCTGTTGGCCACCTCCCTTTCCTGCCTGAGTTCCTACAGTGTTGCAGGACAGACGGACAAAGACTACTTTTTGTAGCATGAGTGCACATCATGATCATATGGGAATTTCTCTTCAAAAGACTGGGGCAGGAGTTCCCCTTGTGGCTCAGAGGGTTAAGAACCGGACTAGTATCCATGAAGATGCGGGTTGGATCCTTGGCTTTGTTCGGTGGGCTAAGGATCCGGTGTTGCCGTGAGCTGTAGCTTAGATTGCAGATGCGGCTCGGATTTGGTGTTGCTCTGGCTGTGGTGTAGGCCGGCAGCTGTAGCTCCGATTCAAACCCTAGCCTGGGAACTTCCATATGCTGCAGGTGGGGCTGTAAAGAGACAAAAAAAAAAAAAAAAAAAAAAGAAAAGAAAAGAAAGAAAAAGACCAGGGCCACGAACTTTGGCTGCTACTGATGATACTGTACCAGAGCTGTCTAATACATTCTTCTGTGATGAGGAAAATGTTCAATAATCTGTGCTGTTCAAAATGGGACCCACCAGCCACATGTGGCTATTGAGAACTGGCGATATTCCTAGTGTGACTTAAGAACTGAATTTTTTTTGGGGGGGGTACTTTTAGGGCCGCATTGGAGGCATATTGAAGTTCCCTGGCTAGGGGTTGAATCTGAGCTGCAGCAGCCAGCCTACACCACAGCCACAGCAACTCGGGATCCAAGCCACATCTGCGACCTACACCACAGCTCATGGCAACACTGGATCCTTACCCACTGAGCAAGGCGAGGGATCAAACCCTCGTCCTCATGGATACTAGTTGGTTTTGTTACCACTGAGCCATGATGGGAACTCCCTTGAATTTTTAATTTTAATCAATTGAAATAAATTTACATTTAAACAGATGCACGTGGTTAGTGGTTACCTTATTGGATAGGGCAGCTCTAAGCTGCCCCACATACTAGTTTTCTTGACCCCAGACACTCACAGGACAAGACACAAGGAGTGATTACTCCTTCCTCAATTATTTTCTAACCTCCTCCTGGGTGCTGGCACCATCTTAAGTGTCTCAGAATATGAATAAGATTGCGTGGACACTTCCTGACCTCATGGTGTTTCTCCCCTACATTGATTTCTGAAGACCTCACAAAATCTTGAAGTGGTTCACCAGACTGCTCTTAGGAAAAGGTGGGTGAGGAAATATGGTAATGCCACACTAAGCATGAAAGCTCTGCTTTTTCGTTTCTTCATATTTACTGTTAGAGAAGCTGGGGAAAGTTTAAAAAAAGAGATATCTGAATGGTTACTATTCATTCACTTACAAGTAAAGTAACATATCCCAGATAAGGGAAATTATCTGTAAATAATTCCCTCCTGCACAAACTTAAATTTACTTAAAAGAAAAAGTCAGTGGGACCTGTATTCTTAAGCTAAGAAAAAGTAAATGGTATTTAATGACAGCCATCAAAAAAGTACAAATGGGTCTCCAGCTGCAAGCAGTGGGCGAGAGAACATTTATACCAATTAGCCATGAGATGATCGGGTTTTCTAGAAGGCACTTCTTGTATAAGTAAGGCTGATTGCATTCTTTATCTCTACAACTCTTTTTTTTTTTTTTTTTTGGTCTTAGGGCTGCACGCGTGACATATTTAGTTCCCAGGCTAGGGGTCGAATCAGAGCTGTAGCTGCCAGCCACAGCCACAGCCACAGCCACAGCAACGTGGGATCTGAGCTGCAGCTGTGGCTGCCACCTACACCACAGCTCACGGCAATGCCGGATCCTTAACGCACTGACTGAGGCCAGGGATTGAATCTGTGTCCCCATGGATTCGTTTCCATGAATCTGTCCTCAGATTCATTTCCACTGAGCCACAACTGGAATTCCCCCTACAACTCAATTTTTAGCTAAGACTTTCACAACGGCTTGAATGGAATTTGATGAGCAAAGTCCGGTTTGCTTTTCCCCAGGAAACTACAGGTGGAGGTATTTTTATCTACATCACAAGTCTCATACCAACAATATTATTTCTAAGAAGCATAAAATTGATTTGGTTTAATGGTTTTCTGAATTCCAGTATTGCTTCCCATGTCCTCCTGTTGTCAATTCTCTCCTATCCTGATCACCTCTTCCTATCTTTGCTGTTGTTGTTTTGGGAAATGTTGCATTGCATTTGTTTATTTAGCTTTTATTGGAATACAGCTGATTTACAATGTTATGTTAGTTTCATGTGTACAGCAAGGTAAATCAGTTATACATTTACATATATCCATCCTTTTCCAGATTCTTTTCCCACATAGATATTATAGAACATTGAGTAATTTCCTTGTGCTTTATAGTAGGTCCTTGTTAGTTATCTATTTTATATACAGTAGTGTGTATATGTTAATCCCAAACTCCTAATTTAATCCTTCCTCTCATGTTTTCTCTTTGGCAACCACAAGTTTGATTTCAAAATCTGTGTGTCTGCTTTGTAAATAAATTCTTTTGTATCATTTAAAAATTAGGTTCCACATATAAATATCATATGATATTTGTCTTTCTCTGTCTGTCTTTACGTATTATGATAATCTCTAGGTCCATCCATGTTGCTACAAATGGCATTATTTCATTCTTTTTTACAGCTGAGTAATACTTCATTGTATATAGGTACCACATCTTCTCTACCCATTCCTCTGTTGATAGATATTTAGGTTACTTCCGTCAAAAAATGGGCAGAAGATCTAAACAGACATTTCTCTAAAGAAGACATACTGATGGCCAACAAGCACATGAAAAGATGCTCAACATCACTAATTATTAGAGAAATGCAGATCAAAACTACAATGAGGTATCACCTCACCCAGTCAGAATGGCCATCATCAAAAAGGCTACAAATAATAAATGCTGGAAAGGGTGTGGAAAAAACTGGGAATGTTAAGTATACTTGTTGGTGGGGACGTAAATCGGTGAAGCCACTATAGAGTAAGTATGGAGGTTTCTTAAAAAACTAAATATAGAGCTACAATATGATCCAGCAATCCCACTCTTGGACATATAAGTGGAGAGAGACCATAATTTGAAAAGATATATGCACCCCACCCCATATAAATGATGTATGATATTTGTCTTTCTTGGTCTTCAAATTAATGAAGATATGCACCCCATTGTTCATCCTAGCACTATTTATAATAGCCAAGACCTCTTCCTACCTCACTGGGATTTAGACTGATTCAAAGAAAAAAAAAAAAAAAGAATTGTTTTCTGCTCTTGTTTGAACCTGAATCTATGTCTGCCAAAATTTAAAAGGACAAGGACATCAAGCTCTAGAATACAGTGCTTTTATGCTAATTCTCTCCATTGCATTTATATTATTTCACTGGAGGTGAAAAGAGTCACCCAGCAAAACAATCTGATTTTGCTTTGCATCCCAATAGGGTTGTACCTGGAAGACACCATGGAGCGGATCTCAGCCCAAGCTCTTTTGAGTAGCTTCAAAATGCCACTCTGACACCTCTATGCAAAGTCACACTATTGATTTTTAGGGCTAAATAATAATAAATAACGTGCACATCCACAGAGACACACACACAGACACACGCTCACTCCATCACTTTTTCCCTCTGGATTGAGTAGAAAGATAAATTAGAGTGGTCAGAAAACAAGACAAGAGTTCAAAACTTAGTTCTAAAATTACAAATTGCATTTTGAGACTACCATCTGCTGGAAAAGGTCAAATTTCAAACGTTCTGCTGGTCCCATACTGTAGAAAAATATTGCTAACAATTTAGCGACAGCTTTAGCAATAAACATGCTAACTTGTGAGTGGCCCTGGAGTCCTTATTCATATTCAGAAATACAAAATTGAGTCGTCACACACCATTTTATGACCAGAAGGGCTTTAAAAAGAAAGGGGTCTATTGACGTTAATTTTTGGGAAACTACAGAGATGAGTCTTTTTAAAAAAAATCTACATTTCAAACAGAATTTAAGCAGTCACTTGTCTGAGGCAGACCTTTGAATCATAGATCTTGTGGCTTTTGTGTTTTGTTCTACTGGCATGGGAAGGCAATGTGAGGAAATGTGCTTTTTTTGCTGCAACAGAGAAAGAACTGGGGAGCAGCCATTTCACACAGGATGGAGAAAATTAATGAAGATAGAACATTTCTGAAAGTTTCCACTCCCACATTTCAGACACTGGGACCAAGGTATTCGCATTGGAGAACCCCAGCTAGAAAATTCACTTCTTTGACTCTCAAGGTGTTTAAGGTCCCAAAACATAGCAGAGCATGGGTTCAGATTTCCACCTCGCTCCTAAGAGGATGGTGCAATCAGAACCACTTGCCACTGACAATTGAGAAAAGAAGGCGCTCAAAAGAAGCAAGTGTGGAAAGTACACAACCTGAAATAATTTGGGGGTTTCTGTAGACTCCATAAGATGAAAAATACTGGCCTGTATTTACACAGAGTAATAATAATTTCCATTGACTCAAAACTCCCCCGTGCCAGGAACTGTGTTAGGAATTTTATAGGTATTACTAGCCCACCTGGCAGATGATAGAACGATGGCTCCCAGAGGCCATGTGCCTTGTCCAAAGTCACGTTGGAGGAGATAAGAGGGATGACAGGCATTCTGTAACCACATCCATCTAATGCCAAAGGCTGCCCCTTTCCTATTCAACCCTTCCACCCATTACGCTTTGGGGAGACTATATTCCCCTTCCCAAAAGAAACATGGCAGCTTTTCCATGTGCTACTCGCAAAATGTCTAAGTAAAAGGACAAAGCTGCAGCTCCTACAGCAATTTAATTATTTGTGTAAAAAGAGTTGATTAGCTTGTTGGCACTAAAATGGTTATATTTCAAGAAGGATATTAGAATTAACTTTTTTTTGGACTGCAGTTTCTTAAAAGCACTATCAGGTATCTTATTTTAAAATGGCCCAGATCATTCTCTCTGGGTGAATTATAAGCCTAGGATACCTGTCCTCTTTGTAAGACATGGCAGTGAAAACACTGTATCTGGTATCTCAGTCCAGGTCCCAGTCTCTGAAAAGTGTCCCTGGCAGTGTTCCAACAGGAAACTCCCGAAGCAGAATCTGAGGTCACATTGAGGGCTCATGTTCCCATGCTTATATCAAAGACCATCCATGAAATCAGGCAGCCAGTGACTAAGTCCATCTGCAGGAGTGGAGATGAGCATGTGTGCAGGGGCTGCCTGTCAATGCAGAGAAGGGCAGTTTCTTGAGAACTCGGGTGGGCATCGGCAGTGCCTTGACTTCCCTGGTTCAACACGTAGCCTGGGCTCTTGAGGGTTCTCTGCCTCCTTTGCCCCATTTAAGAACTTTCCTTCTCCTGGTGCTTCAGCTCTCTGAAAACCCTGCAAATTTCTATCCCTGTGTGGACAGCTGCACCTGCCCCCCAGCCTCATCTGCAGGGGCAGGCACCCCTTGACTTGCAGATGGCACAGGTGTGGGTGCCAAGCGGGTCTCACACAAGTCAAGGTGCCACTGGGTCGTCCCCACAGGAGGCTGTTGAGTCAACACAGAGCCAATGGCTGCCACAGGGGCTGTGGCTGCAAATCAGGCCAAGA
This sequence comes from Phacochoerus africanus, assembly GCF_016906955.1. Classification (NCBI taxonomy): domain Eukaryota; kingdom Metazoa; phylum Chordata; class Mammalia; order Artiodactyla; family Suidae; genus Phacochoerus; species Phacochoerus africanus. The sequence goes on from NC_062545.1 coordinate 58,008,759, forward strand.
ACCTTGAAGACAGGTAAGGCACATGGTCAAAGAAGGGTGTGAGGCACTCTTTCCAGAAAATGCATTTACACTGACCCAGCCGGTCCAGCCAAAACCCTTCAATTCTCCTCTCTCCCCCTTGCTTCAAACATCTACTCCCTCAGCAGTGCTTTGACCCTGTCTTCAACCTGATCTCCAATCTCTCGACTCCTCCATTTCTGCCGCCATCACCATTGCTTCTAACCTGGTTCACTGCCACTGCCATGGTAACTGGTCTGTTTTCTTTTTTTGGCCTTTTTGTCTTTTAGGGCCACACTGGTGGCACATGGAGGTTCCCAGGCTAGAGGTCCAATTGGAACTGTAGCCACTGGCCTACGCCACAGCCACAGCAACTTGGGATCCGAGCTACATCTGTGACCTATACCACAGCTCATGGCAACGCCAGATCCTTAACCCACTGAGTGAGGCCAGGGATTGAACCCGCATCCTCATGGACCCTAGTTGGGTTCACTAACCACTGGGCCACGATGGGAACTCCTGGTCTCTCTGTTTTTAACACCCCCTCCCCTGGCATCAAGGGTCCCCAGGACAATCCCAGGTCAGGTGATTCGCTAGGAGACTCACAGGACTCAGCATAGAGTCATCCTCACAGCCAGCCATGATTTATTACAATCATCTGTTTCTAGCTCCAGCCCTGCCTGGGGTCTGGCCACATACCTCCCTCCAGCCCCCCTCTCCCCCCAACACTCCCCTTCCCCCACAGGCTCCACTTCCTGCCGTTGCTTCTTCACATGACAAACTCAGCCTCTCTCTCTGGATTTACAGCCCCCTATGCCTGCCATCATCTGTCTCATATAAAAATCAATTGTGCTTAATCCTGCTGTGGTCACACACCCTTTAGAGGATCCTGGGCCATGGCCCTGAATCCCGCTGGGCCCGTAACCATGTGGCACCATCAGGGCCAACTCTAGCCTTGCTCAAGTCCCAGCCCAGCCAACATTCCCTGACTCTGACTCCGGCCACCTAAGTCCTTTTCTCCGGCTCCTGTCCATGTCCCAGCTCCAGCCAGACTCTCGGCAGGCTGAGGAAGAGAAAGAACGGGGAGAGAAGAGTGAAAGAAGTGGCAGAAGCTGCTGTGGTTACACACGGGGACTGAGTTTGTCTATATGGGAGGTATATTCTTCTGCAGAGCTTCCAAAAATTTTTTTTTTTTTTTTGATAAACCACAGATCGGCAGAGCTGCAAGGGATCTTGGAGACCATGGAATCCAACCTCTTCATTTTACTGCATAGGAAACCAAGGTGTGAAGAGAAGGAAGGCAGGAAGGCAGGGAGGGAGAAAGGGGAAAGCACATGTACTGTGGTCTCATCATCAGCTCCGGATACACGGTCCCAGGGGTCCACAGCCAAGGAGTGGCAGGGTTGGGACCACATGGCACTTAAACGAGCGTTTTCATCCCACATGAGCTTTTGCCAGTTACTTCCATATTCACATCATACAGAGGAAAGCACTTGACCTTTAACATACGAAGGTACTTAGAATTCCCATCTCAAAAGGCAAATGGTTTTCTCCTCTGTATTAGCCAACAGAGGTTTTTTTTTTTTTTTTTTTTAATTGTGGCAAAATATGCAAACCCCCAATCTGACCATTTTAATCATCTTTAAGCGTACAGTTTAGTGGCATTAAGGACATTCACTTAGTTGTGCAACTGTCATCACCACCCACCCAAGACATCTTTAAGTGAGCATAGACTATAAATTCAAAATAAGATTGAAGGACCCTTAAAAAGAAGACTGAAGGAAAAGACAGGTGGAAAATAAATTTGTGGGGGATTACATTTCACCCAATAAAACCGTTCATACACATGAGATCTCCCATGACATATTTTTCATTATTCTCCTAGTCTTGAAACCAGAACTGTGAGAATGCTGGGCACCGGGTGAAAAGGCAGATTTTTTTTTTTTTTTTTTAGGGCAGCTTTTGTCATTTCTCTAGAATCTATGTTAACTGTATTCACTGACAAACATGTCAGGCAACCCAGGACATCACAGCCATCCATGCCTCCTCCATAAAAGGACAAGTAAAACAGTATTTCTTGGAAAGACAGGCATTGACCAGTGCACTGCACCTAGATGGGGCCGCCTCTGCCACTCTGGTCTGTCTCGAAGGGTTCCCAAGTGTTGGCACAGAGCACAAAGAACGTCCCTTAGCTATTCAGCATTTCAACTGAATATGCTGTTCAACTCCACAATATATTTAGCGAGATTTCCTCCCTCCCTCCTTCCTTTCTTGGTTTAATGACCTCAAATGTACCAACATCCTGTCTTACCTAATCCCCTAACAAGTTCTATCAAATGCCAGGACAGAATCAGACAGCACTGCAGGCAGTGAGATCATTCGCAAAGAATTCATTTTTATTCCAAAAATGAGGAGTGCCAGACCATTCAACACAATCTATCACACAGTCAGAGAATGAGCCTGGCACTTTAAGAGGAACGTCTAATTTTTAAAAAAATCTTTCTCCCATCCTAGGTCCTTTCACAAGCTGATAAGTCTCTCCCTAGAACAGGATGCACAAATAAACACAAAGCCTTTCCACATAACAGGAAGGGTTCAAGGGCCCTTGAAAGTCTAAGAATCCATGGACCTCAGGTTAAAACCCCCTGTGACAATGACTCTGACAAGAATTCACTTTGGGCATGGCTCTCCATACTGGATCCTGGTCACTGGAGCATCTTGGGGTAACTTCCTCTGCTGTCACTTTAGTCTCTGGGTCAGAAACGACCTTTCTTGTTTTGGCTTCAGGAACATGCCCCCCTAGCTTCTGGTCAGAGTGAGAGTGAACATGGCCAAGCCTCCCCCAAGCCAGCTGGCAGCTCTGGGAATATTCATCCTCTGCCTGGTCTCCCACATACTTGCCTTACCCTGACAGTCTTTGGTTCTGCTCCATGATGTATGTCATAGATCCTGCTGTCCCCTCTCTGTCCCTGTTACTTTCTTTCTTGGCCTTTTGTGCATTTTTTTTCTTTTTACAACCACACCTATGGCATTTGGAATTTCCGGGGATAGGGATCAAATCAGAGCTGCAGCTGCGGGCCTATGCCAAAGCCACGGCCATAACCGTTCCGAGCTACATCTGCGACCTACGCCACTGCTTGCAGCACTGCTTGATCCTTAAACCACTGAGTGAGGCCGGGGATCAAACCCGCATCCTCATAGACACTATGTCGGGTTCTTAACCTGCTGAGTCACAATGGGAACTCCCTTAAACTTTTTCATTGAGATCTAATTCACATATCATAAATTTCACACTTTTGCAATGTATAATTCAATGGTTTTTAGTATGTTCACAGAGTTGTGTATGCCATCATCACCAAAATCTCATTCCAGAACATTTTCATCACCCCCAAAAGAAAACCCCTTACCCATTAGCAGTTAGTCCTCACCTCCCCCTCCCTCTCAGCCCTTGGCAATCACTAATCTATGTCCTGTTTCTATGGATTTGCCTATTCTGTACATTTCTTATAAATGAAATCATACACTAAGTGGCCTTTTCTACCTGGCTTCTTTCACTTAGCATGTTTCCAAGGTTAATCCATGTTGTAGTATGTATTAATACTTTATTCCTTTTTATGGCTGAATAATAATAGTCCATTGTATGTATATATCACATTCTGTTTATCCACTTATTAGATGATGGACATCTGGGTTGTTTCTACTTTTTAGCTATTATGAATGATTCTGCTATGAGCACTTAAGTACAGCAAGATATATGTAGATATATGTTTTCTTTTTAAAAAATCTTTGAGTATAGCTGACTTACAAAGTTGTGTTATTTTCAGGTATACAGAAAAGTGAATCAGTTATACATAAATATATATCCATTCCTTTTCAGATTCCTTTCCCATATAAGTTATTATACAGTATTGAGTAGATTTCCTCATGCTATATAGAGTAGGTCCTTTTATATAGTTGTGTGTATATGCAGACATACACTTTTTTTAATTGTTATTTCCCCAAAACATTTTTTTCCTACTGTACAGCATGGTGACCCAGTTACACATACATGTACACATTCTATTTTCACACATTATCATGCTCCATTGTAAGTGACTAGACATAGTTCCCAGTGCTACACAGCAGGATCTCATTGCTAATCCATTCCAAAGGCAATAGTTTGCATCTATTAACCCCAAGCTCCCCATCCACCCCACTCCCTCCCCCTCCCCCTTGGCAACCACAAGTCTATTCTCCAAGTTCATGATTTTCTTCTCTGTGGAAAGGTTCATTTGTGCCATATATTAACAAATGGTATTTGTCTTTCTCTTTCTGACTTAATTCACTCAGTATGAGAGTCTCTAGTTCCATCCATGTTGCTGCAAATGGCATTACTTCATTCTTTTTTACGGCTAAGTAGTATTCCATTGTGTATATATACCACATCTTCCTAATCCAGTCATCTACCGATGGACATTTGGGTTGTTTCCATGTCTTGGCTATTGTGAATAGTGCTGCAATGAACATGTGAGTGCAGGTGTCTTTTTCAAGGAAAGTTTTGTCTGGATATATGCCCAAGAGTAGGATTGCTGGGTCATATGGTAGTTCTATGTATAGATTTCTAAGGTATCTCCATACTGTTCTCCATAGTGGTTGCACCAGCTTACCTTTCCACCAACAGTGCAGGAGGGTTCCCTTTTCTCCACAACCCCTCCAGCATTTGTTATTTGTGGACTTATTAATGATGGCCATTCTGACTGGTGTGAGGTGGTATCTCGTGGTAGTTTTGATTTGCATTTCTCCAATAATCAGGGATGTTGAGCATTGTTTCATGTGCTTGTTGGCCATCTGCACATCATCCTTGAAAAAATATCTATTCAGGTCTTTTGCCCATTTTTCCATTGATTGATTGGCTTTTTTGCTGTTGGGTTGTATAAGTTGCTTGTATATTCTAGAGATTAAGCCCTTGTCAGTTACATCATTTGAAACTATTTTCTCCCATTCTGTCAGTTGTCTTTTTGTTTTCTTTTTGGTTTCCTTTTCTGTGCCAAAGCTTGTCAGTTTGATTAGGTCCCACTGGTTTATTTTTGTTTTTATTTCTGTTGCTTTGGGAGATTGACCTGAGAAAATATTCATGATGTTGATATCAGAGAATGTTTTGCCTATGTTCTCTTCCAGGAGTTTGATGGTGTCTTGTCTTATATTTAGGTCTTTCAGCCATTTGGAGTTTATTTTTGTGCATGGTGTGAGGGTGTGTTCTAGTATCACTGATTTGCATGCAGCTATCCAAGTTTCCCAGCAATGCTTGCTGAAAAGACTGTCTTTTTCCCATTTTATGTTCTTACCTCCTTTGTCAAAGATTAATTGACCATAGGTGTCTGGGTTTATTTCTGGGTTCTCTATTCTGTTCCATTGGTCTGTGTAGACATACACTTTTAATTCTCTTAGATATATACCTGGGAATAGAAATGATGACTAATATTCAATGTGTCAAATTGGCTAGGCCAAGGTACCCATTTATTTGGTCCAATGTATCCAAAAGTTACTGTGAAAGTATTTTTTAGATGAGGTTAACATTTATATATCAGTATATCTGAGAAAAGCAGATTATGTTCTATAAGGGGGGGGGTGCTTATCCAATCAGTTGAAGACCTTAAGGAAAAGACTGACCTCCCTCAAGAAAGAGGAAATTCTGACTTGCCTTTGGACTTGAATTGCAACATCAGCTCTTCTCCAAGTCTTTAGCTGGCCTACTCTCCAGAATTTGGACTTGCCAGTCTTCACAATTTGCGCAAGACAGTTCCTTAAAATAAATCTCTCTCTGTGTATATATACACACATCTTAAGGGTTCTGTTTTTCTAGAGAACCCTGATCAATACACCAGGTCACATGATAACTTTATTTACTATTTTAAGGAATTTCCAAACTGTCTTTCAAAATGGCTATTATAATTCCACCACAGCCACAGCAATGCAGGATCAGAGCTGCATCTGTGACCTACATCACAACTCATAGCAAGGCCAGATCCTTAACCCACCAAGTGCGGCCAGGAATCAAACCTGTGTCCACATGGATCCTAGGTGGTTTCATTATCGGTGAGCCATGATGGGAACTCCCTTGACATTCTTAGCAACACTTATTACTATCTGCCTTTTTGTTTTCAGCCATTCTAGAGGGGATAAACTGATATTTCATTGTGGTTTTAATTTGCATTCGCCTAATGACTATAATGATACTAAGCATCTTTTCATGTACTTATTGGCCATTTGTATGTCTTTTTTTGGTGATATGCTTATTTTAATTCCTTGCCTTTTACTTAATTGGGTTGTTTGTCTTTTGACTGTTAAGCTGTAAGAATTCTTCCAAAATTCTGCATACAAATACTTGATCAGATATATGATTTGCAAATAGTATTCCTAATCTGTGGTTTCCTTTGAAGCATATAAGAATTTTTTGAAATTACATTATCTATTCTTTTTCTTGTTTCTTGGACTTTTGATATCATGTCTAAGAAACCACTGCCTAATCTAACTAAGGTCACGAAAATTTTTATTCCTATTTTTCTTCTAAGAGTTTTATAATTTTAGCTCTTATATTTAGTTTTATGATCCAATTTGAGTTTTTGTACATAGTGTAATGTAGGGATCCAACTTCATTCTTTTGCATGCAAATATCCAGTTATTCCAGAACCATTTGTTGAAAAGACTATTCTTTCGCTATCTTATAGTTCTGGCATCCTTGCTTAAAAATTTTGACCACAAACATTAAAGGTTTATTTCTAGACTCTTGATTGTATTCCACTGTCTATCATATAAATATACTGTCTTGATTAATGTAGCTGTGTAGTAGTTTTGAAATCAGAAAATGTGAGTTTTCCAACTTTATTCTTTTTCAAGATTAATTTAGCTATTCTGGGTCCTCTGCATTTCCATATAAATTTTAAAATTAGCCTGTCAATTTCTGCAAAAAACTAGCTGGGATTTTGATAGAGATTGTGTTAAAATGTATGTTGATCAGTTTGGTGGTATTCCTATCTAAACAATATCAAGTCTTCTAATCCATGAACATTGGATATCTTTTCATTTAAGTCTTTCTTTCCATAGTGTTCTATAGTTTTCAGTGTATAAGTCTAGCACCTTTTTGTTAAATTTATTCCTTAGTATTTCATTTTTTTAGATATTATTATAAATAGTTGCCTTCTTACTTTTATTTTCAGAGTGTTTCATTGCTAGCGCATTGAAATGAAATTGATCTTTGTACATTGACCTTTTATCCTATAAACTTTTAACCTTTCCTTTTATAGTGATAAGGATTTTGCTGTTGTTGGTTTTTTTTTTTAACCACGTCTGTGGCATGTGGAACCACTATAGCAATGACCTGAGGATTGGAGTATTGTGAAGCACAGATAGATCTCAGCACATAAGCCCAGCACTTAAATTGCACTGAAAACACTAAGAGCCCACACTACGAGCCCCTCCTCCCTTGGCAATGGGTGACACTCTTATTTCGGGGCCATAGTCTCAGTGGCACTCCTACTCTTGTTGACAGCCCATACAACAATTTGGACAGATATGTTCCTGGGACTCTAAGACACACAGTGAAACACAAACCTAATTTCCACAGAAGTGGTGTTATAAAGACAAGTCCATTTCTCAGCCTATCTCCTTGGGTCTACTTAAGCAGGCACCACAGGATAAGGATGTCACAGGATCTGGCTTCACCATTCCCGGAGACACAGAATTTAAAGTTTTGCTTCTATGGGAAGCTACATCCTAAAGAGTTTTGAATGAACCTTTACAAAAGAGCCTCCCTATCTGCAGAGATTTTTGTGGGTTTTTGCACAGACACGTCTACCTACACCTTTCCACCTCAGGACAGACTCCCAATGTACATTACATTGAGGGACAGTGGTGGCTCAACTTGACACAAACTATAATTTTATTCTTTTATACACTATGTTTTGCTTCAGGTTTCAAAAACTGATTTCCAGCCAGCCAGCAGTCAGAGACCTACTTTGCATCTTGATCCATGAGTCACTGATTTAAGCATGCATTTGCCCAAAATACCCAGGCATGTGAAAGGATCAAAATAACACACTTTGATTGATTCAGAAAGTTATTTTCTACCGCCACGCAGTCTGAGAGTTTCTCTGCTGCGTCTGACTAACTGGGGAGGTGGAGGAGCTGAGAGCCAGGAGTCACTGTGCAAAAGACCTTGTCCCTCTTCTCAGGCAGCAACATCCCAGGAGTGGAAGCCCCAGCTCTCCACGGCAAGGCGTATCCGTGGGACGCTCCTCTGAGCAAAATATGGGTATCGGAGTCATCTTTTGAAGGGATCCTGGTATTTCGGTTTGACAAAAATCGAGAAACATTTTAGAAAGAAAATCGGATTTGTGTGTATATGAAGAATATTCCTGAAAAGAAACTCTGTTACGAAACTGAAATCTGGAGACCGCGGTGGTGCTAAGTTGAGTCATCAGTTCTCTTTACACCCTAATAATTGACGGCACTTTGATCACAATGACTGCTCTGGGTGATGCTTTTTTAAGTACTTCCTTGTGTAAACAGGTTTCTTACTATCATCTCGCAAACATGTTTACATTTGGGGGATCATGGGGAACATCTGTTAGAAACAGATTTCATGCTTTTCTGTCAACTTAGGGAAATCTGAATCATATTTCTCGGTAATAGAAAAAAGCTCTTGGAGAGTTAAATGAAGTTCCACTGGAAGGAGGTCTGATGGGATATTTTGATTGCTCTTCGTACATGTACTTAGAAATCTGTCCTGAAATTATCCATTTGAAGTAGTTAGAAACAGGTGTTAATTACTGTTCCTTTTTTGTAGGTGGGGACAAGGAGGTATAGAGAGGGTGAGTGGCTTGGTCAGTGATTGCGAGAGTGGTAAAAGTGGAACCACACACCTCACAGGACTTTCCATGTCCAATCTGCCGGTATCAAGGGTCCTGTGATCTTATTTCCACGAAGTATTCCAATTCCTTGAAATTCTATTAAGAAGGTCACTTATTCTGGAGAGGGCCAAAGGAGGGGCCAAGTGATGAACTCTAAACAAGAGCAGTTTTTTTAAAAAAAATTCATTTTATTGAGTTGTCACTGCAGTGGCGTGGGTCACTGCTATGTCGTGGGTTCGATCCCTGTCCCGGGGATCTTCCACATGCTATGGGTGTGGCCAAAGAAAAAAATTTATTTTACTGAATTATAATGATTTACAATGTGTTAATTTCTGCTGTACTACAAAATGATTCAGTTATACCTATCCATAAATTCTTTCTCATAGTCTTTTAAATTATGCTTTGTCAGAGGATACTGACTATAGTTCCCCGTGCTATTCAGAAGGACCTTGTTGTTCCTCTATCTCATGTATACTAGTTTACACCTGCTAATCTCAAACTCCCAACCCCCCCACCCTCCCCCTTGGCAATCACAAGTCTGTTTTCTTTGTCTATGAGTCTGTTAGCAAGAGCAGTTTTTACATCCAGGTCTCAAGTTAGAGACCTAGGGGTGTGTATGCACAAAAACACTCTGAACAAAGTGCAGAGGAGAGGCTGGACAAACAAGACTCCAGGCAAAATCAGGCAAAGAGCTCTACTGAAGCCCCTGTCCTGAGCCCGCCTCTGTGCCCACGAGGCCCACGATGTCCTTCTTCAGGGGGCCCCAAACAGATCTGGCCCTGGGAGTCTAGGCAGGAGCTGCCTCCATGTGGAGGGAAATCACTGCCATCATGGGGGGACAGAGATGCATCAGGTTCCAGAGCTGCCCCGCGGGCATCACAGCCCTGTCAGCCAGGCCAGGGAGCCCCTGCCCCCAACCCTTCTCTGAACTCACAATCCCCACTTCAGTGCCTCAGAATCTCCCGTCCAAATGAGTTTCCGCAGTTAGTGCAGGACTCTCTCTGAGTCCACCCTGTTTAGAGTGGGCTACACCTGCGGAGGGCCTAGCCAATTAGGTGTGGCTGTACTTTGGCTGCGTGGGTGTCCACTGCAGGCACGCAGGCCCCTGAGATTGGGCCATAGTTAGAGGATAGGAGGACAGGCAGAAAAGGGGCAGGGTGGCCACTGGCTCTCCGCCCACCCTTCCCGCCATGCTCCAGCTCAGAGCCCCAAGGAGCCTGTGAATTCTCAACTCAAAGCCGGCCTTGTGAAAGGTCATCATGTCACCATAGAGGACAGAATGTGCTTCGTACAACCATCTGTTAGCTCGACTTATAACATTTTAATATTTAAACATACAGCACGAGAGCTTCAATCATGCCCTTGCCCCAAGCCATACAAACGACAGGGCCAAGCCACTGTGGACGTCATCAAGGCCAGGACTGCGCAGCCTGCGACCTGGAGGAGGGCACCTGTGGGTCATGTACCCCGATGTTGCAGACACTGACCCTCTGGGTGAGGAAGCTGAGGCCGCTGCTAGGGGCCTTCAGAATATCCAGGTGCTTACACAACACAGACTTCCTTCACTGCTGTTTTGGGGAGACTATGCTGAAAGTAGTCAGCTAAATCTTTTCTTACCGACCTGCTCAAATACATCAGGGTCTTGCTATGGGCTGAGAAAAATCTTCACTTAAAAAAAATATCATCTGGGGTTCCTGTCATAGCTCAGTGGTTAACGAATCCGACTAGGAACCATGAGGTTGTAGGTTCCATCCCTGGCATCGCTCAGTGCGTGAAGGATCCGACGTTGCTGTGAGCTGTGGTATAGGTCGCAGACGCGGTTTGGATCCTGAGTTGCTGTGTCTGTGGCGTAGGCTGGTGGCTACAGCTCCTGTTCGACCCCTAGCCTGGGAACCTCCATATGCCATGAGGAGCGGCCCTAGAAAAGACCAAAAAAAAAAAAATATATATATATATACACACACACATATACATACATACATATGTATACACACATACACATATATATGCACATACATACATATATATATAAAATGATCATATCCTTTCATCTCCTGTGGTTTCTTTTTTCCATACGTACTTTGTAACATATTTATCAGCAGCTAGTTTAACAACTTGCTGGTACCAGTGGGAACCGACCCAACAGCAGTTAGATACATCAAGGAAGGACCAAATGTAGCTAGGAAAAGAAAAATACCACGGAATGTCAGGCTGAACTGTAAGAAATAATTAAGTAGCTATACATCAAGTGCATAAATATGCTTCATTTTAAAGGCCCACACATATTACACCCACTTTCAGGAGTTTCCCAAAGTAATTTAAAACTATTTGATGTTGCTTCCTGTTTTTCAGTCCTTTTATCTGTTGATGGGGTGGCAATTCTGTTACCAACTGAACAAGAAGAAAAGTGAAGGATGGGGCAAGTTTTTTAGTTTTAGTCATCAAAATCTGCTTTAAAGGACCTCATTTTTAGATTTTAAATTCCCCAATTTGGGGCTCTAAACTTCAAAGTCATTAAGATTATACTGTATTATAACCACAGATTGCACCCACATTTTCGCCTGGAGTTAATGAACTTGCATCAACTTTGGGCTTCCTGCTCTCTCTAAAGTTCCCTGGTAAAGCACCTGATGTTCAAGAGAGACAAGAAATCAAGGTGGCAGCTCACTGGCCTCAGTCTGTAGTCAATACATTTTTTCTTTCTCGCTTGACATAAAGACTAACCAGAAAAAGACCTTTTCATAGGTTTTTTTTTATTATTTATTTTTTATTTTTTGTCTTTTACCTTTTCTAGGGCCGCACCCGTGGCATATGGAGGTTCCCAGGCTAGGGATCGAATCGGAGCTGTAGCCACCAGCCTACACCACAGCCACAGCAACGCAGGATCTGAGCCACATCTTTGACCTACACCACAGTTCATGGCAACACCAGATCCCTAGCCCACTGAGGGAGGCCAGGGATCAAACCCATGTCCTCATGGATACTAGTCGGGTTCGTTAACCACTGAGCCATGATGGTAACTCCTAAATTTAATACTACACAGTATCCAACAACATTTTGGCCAATGTATCCATCAAGATGATATTTCAAATACCGCATCATTCTAACAGTGAGGAGCAGACAGGACTATCTATCTCCTTCTTAGTCCTACAATGAAAATCCTAATATCCTTAATGTTTTGGGCTGTTCCTTCACATCAATGACTAGGATTGTGCTTGTGGAAATGAGCCCCTGTAAGGATTTTTCAAATACTGCTATTGCCTTTTATTTCTCACATTCTCTATTTGTGAAGCTGATTTCTCTTTTGGATACAACTGTAGGTCTTAACACTGATTTCTGCAATTAAATGTCAACTCTCTCAGGTTGAGTCCCCTTACCCCCCCACTTTCTTCTGTTTATCCACTCGATGGCAAAGGAACACACAGAAGAGAACAGTGCTCAAGAGATTTTCTTTTTATCCTGAAATCGTACTAGACTTCCAGAGCCGTGGGCAGTCAGGGTGAAAACTAACTCAATAAACAATACCCTGTAGGAGCCGGCTCAGTGTGTATGCTGCATTGAATCCTGCTTGGTCAATTCCGAAAGGAAGCTCAGAATAAATATTTACCATATTTATTTATTGCTCCCACTGAGAACTATCTAAGACAAGAGGATGTTTAATGATGAAAGAGTTTTCAAGATTTCTCCTCTGCGCTGTCCTGCCTGTGGAGTGTGAGGACAGATACAGGTCCCAGCTTCATAATGAAACCAGACACAGTTCACTTCCTTTTTTTCTGAAACCACCCCCTCACCTGGGGGATGTCTTGAGATGACACAGAGTTAGTCATGTGTCACGATCCTGAGATAACGAAGGGAATGATTGGTACTCATTAGCATTGACAATAATAATATTTAAAATATCCTCCTGGGAAGACGAACGGCATTTGCTTAGGATGGAATATAGCCTTGACTAAGCTCACCTGCTCCAGCTGCTGATCCCTATGGTCTCCAAAGGAGAAAGGAGATGTTTCAACTCCACAGCTGCTTCTTCTCTTATAACTGACATTAAAAAGGAGAGGTCAAGACGTGTCCAATCAGGGAGGGAAGGGGATGGACTGGGAGTGTGGGTTTGGTAGATGCAAACTATTACATTTAGAATGGATAGGCAATGGGGTAGTGCTGTATAGCCCAGGGAACTGTGTCCAGTCTCTTGGGCTAGAACATGATGGAAGACAGTATGAAAAAAAAAAAGTGTCCAATCAGAAGAGTGGACACGGGGATACACTTCCATGGCTTATGACTGAACATGAACTGCCAAGAAATCACAAACACTCTTTGCCCAACCCCCCCTCCGCCCCCAGCCTTTGGGAGACATCCTGATGAGCAGAGATCAGAGAGGAGGCCACTGCAACACACAAACTGGTTATCAGGTGGGCTCTCTCCTCCCTGCAGTCTGGAGAAAGAGAGCCAAAGGGCAATGGAGAATGTCTGTCATCTCTCCAGACAAGTGGGAAAAGAACCCCAAATAAATGTAGCCCTTCTTGTCTCAGGGTCCCCCAAGAAATATCTTCAGTTTTGGCTGTTTTTCACTGCCAACCTTTCTATTGAGGATACAGAGGTGATGTGCTCCATCCTTAGGCTTCCTTGTCTGCTCTTCCTCCTCCTGCCAGGAACCAATCACTATTCTTGGATTCTGGATTCTAGGATGTGCCCTTATTTAAGGAATTTGTCCCTGCATTTATTCTCATTCTCCCTGCAACATCCATGTCTCTCTATCCAGGACCACTGGCATCCAAGCACGTTTACTACCTCCCGTCTTAAAATCCCTTCTTGATTGCATAACTTCTCCAGGTACCACTCCCTTTCTCTGCCCTGATTTTGAAGGAGGACCTTCAAAAGAGTGGTCTAGACTCACTGGCTTTCTCATTCTCTCCTTAGCCTGTTGTAAGTAGGTTTTGGGTTATTTCAGAGAAACTGCTTTTATCAAGGTCCCCAAAGAGTCTATCCTCCCCATTGCATGCTTCACTTTTCTCTTTTCCTCTTGCATGATGTTTCCTTATCATTTGACTCAGTGCACCCACTTTCTCCGTGGCTTCAGTGGCACCACATTGTCCTGGCTTCTCACCTGACCCTCTCCCCTCACCTGTGATCCTCCCCAGCTCCTTGGGTGGCTCCCCTTCTAAATGTTAGCATGTTCCAGGGCTCCAACCTTGGACCTTTTCTCTTTTCTAACTACACTCACTGCCAGGTCCATGACTTCTGTTACTTTATGTTCAGGGCTCCCAAATCTACTATATCTTGCCCTGACCTCTTTCCTGATTTCCATTTCCAATTACCCACACAGCATCCCAACTGTATATCCAACATCAAATATTATATGGCTGCAATAATGTTCCTGTCACCACCCTTCTCACCATCACTTTCCTGCTTGAAGGACACCTTTCCTGTAGACTTCGAGCTGCTCTTAAATCAGAATCCAAGATCCCTCCACAGGCCTGCAAGGACCTGCCTGGCTCTCTCATCTCACTTGTGCCTGTCACTCCTCTTCTGTGCCCTGCTCCAGTCACTTCAGTTCACAGGCCATTCCTCCACCCATGTCCCGTCTGCTTCGGTGCTTGGGTATCTTTCTCTGTTTTGGCCTGGAAGGTCCTTCCCTTAGTAGGGAAGGTCCTTCTCTCCCACATCAGGCATCATCTGACATTCCTATACACCCGCCTCCCTGTAATCGCCCTCCTCCTGATCACATCGCTTCATTTTATTACCTTCCTAGCACTCATCACTCTTCGTAATTACCTTGCTGATGAATAGGATTGCGGGTGTATAGTCTAAATGTATTCCTGAAACAGAATGTGACTTTCCACTAGAGCGGAAATCTTGTTTCCTGTGCTATGCTGTATTCCTACCATTTAGGACAGTACTTGGAATGTGGCAGGTGATGCATTAATATTTGCTGCATGGATGCAACATGTGTGAGGAACAATGGGTGTATGATGCCATGCAGGAAAGGCCTCTGCATATTACAAAATATCATATACAAGTAGGATAAGAGCTAGAACATGCCATAACTAGTCCAGACTCTGTCTTCTAGACAAGCCATCGACATCATCACTCTATGAACATCCGCCATCTTGACTCCATTTCAGCAAGTGAAACAAGACAAGCGTCTAGGCTTTCATTGTCTCTCTCCAGTCCCCCAAATGGTCTCCTGCTGCCCTTCTCTTTCTTCTCCAGGCCATCTTCTACAATGTAGGGAGTCATCTTTCAACACAGAAACGTCATCACAATGCATCTCTGCTTCCCACTGATGTTAGGTTGAAGTTTGAATATGGCTTCCAAGGTTATTCAGGATGCTGCTCCCTCTTAAGCCTCAGGTTTTGCCACCGCTCCTACTCTGCTCTATGTTCCAGCTGTCCTGAAATTCAGTTCTTTGAAAGTACCAGGCATTGTCACCTCAGGATTCACATAGTCATTTACTCCCACCCCCACCTCCCTGTCCTGGCTAATTCATCTTTCCGCTGTCAGGTTGGAGAGCACTTCCTGTGGGAACTTTGTCGGACCCTCCCTGTCTGGGTTAGGTGTGCTTCTTTAGTCATGCCACTGCGTCCTATCCTTCTGCAGTCACAGCCTCTGTCATTTCTGGTTCCTGGGATGATTATTCACTTAAATGTCCCCTCCACTCCCTGGTGAGCTCCTTGAGGACAAGGACCATGCTCTCCTGTCCATCTCTGGGCCCTAGCAATAGGTGCTCAAGAATAATTATGGAGTTAATGAACGAATGGACCAATGTATGAATCCCACCAAAGACAAAAGAGATCATCCCAGAGAGTAAGAGGCTAGCTTTGATTCTTCTCTTTTCTTCAATCTCTTTGATTCTTCCTAATTCTTGTACTTCATTTTCCATATTCCCATTTTTAGCTTTCTGGTCTTTATTTGTATTTTGAATCAACACCTCTCCATTATTTTGTGTTTTTCTTTCCAAGCAGGAATAAACAATTGTTTTCTGTCTTTTTTGTTGTTGTTGTTGTTGTTGTTGCTATTTCTTGGGCCACTCCCGCAGCATATGGAGGTTCCCAGGCTAGGGGTCCAATCGGAGCTGTAGCCACCGGCCTAAGCCAGAGCCACAGCAACGCGGGATCCGAGCCGCATCTGCAACCTACACCACAGCTCACGGCAACGCCGGATCGTTAACCCACTGAGCAAGGGCAGGAACCGAACCCGCATGGTTCCTAGTCGGATTCGTTAACCACTGCGCCACAACAGGAACTCCCTATTTTCTGTCTTATCTAAGTTTAGGCCCTTTCTTCTGAAGTCTTTTTCACCTTCACTTTCTCCTGGTCCTTCCCATGTTTATAAGCATCTATAGTTATACACTGAAGTACTCTCAGTGTTTATTATTGAGTATAATAGTTTTCTTTTATGATTCATTATAGTTTCATTTATTATATGGGATGTTTCAAGATGGTCAAGTCTAACACACAGTGTTAAGTTCCTTAGAGCAATTAAAATTCAAGCTAATAAACGTTCAAGCATTTTCAAAGACATGCTATATGGACATTTTCCAGGATGGTAATGCTAATAATCAAAAAATCTGAAGGAGAACCATCTATTATTTAAAGGGGAGAGGGGTCAGTGGCTTTTCACAACTGACTTTTCTTTGCTACCAACTAGGTTTTCTGCTCTGTGGAGAACAAAGACAAGATGAAAGGGCCATAATATTCCATGAGTAAATAACTCTTTTAAGTACCTGAATTGTAAGTTAGGAAAAATTACTCTCTGGTGATTAAAGTAGATTTCTAGGAGCTCGTGTTATTGCATCCAAGTACATCTTAATCCCACTGGGGAGTTTATTCCTTTGAAAGATTTAATTGTACAGCGGATAAGAGTTTTGACAAATAATTTCATTGTATCTGTATTTGCCTTCTGTTAATACAGGCATATCAGTGATCAGTACTCAAGGGCCATAACGAACCCATTCATGTTAATATACTCTCAATAAATCAAAAGATATGCATTTGCTGCAACATGGATGGACCTAGAGATTATCAGACTAAGTGAAGAAAGCCAGACAAAGACAAATAGCATATGATGTCACTTACATGTGGAATCTTAAAAAATAATATACAAATGAATTTATTTACAAAACAGAAACAGACCCACAGACACAGAAAACAAACTTATGATTATGAAAGAGGGAAACAGGGAAGGGATAAATTAGGAGTTTGAGATTAACAGATACATTACTGCATAAAGTAGATAACCAACAAGGACTACGTATAGTATAAGGAACTACACTCAATAGCTTATAACAACCTATAAGGGAAAATAATCTGAAAAAGAATACACACACACACACACACACATATCACTTTGCTGCACAGCTGAAACTAACACACCATTGTAAATCAACTATACTCCAATTAAAAAAAAGATATGCATTAGATTGATTTATCAAGGAAAGACCAATACACACTTTTAAGCAAAACTGACAACATTAGGCCAAGAGGGTGACTGTGAGTATCTAAAGTAAAAAAGCAGAACAAAGGATAGTTTGTTCTTCTTTGCAGGTACTCAAACAGGTAAACTCTGTCATTTACTGCCTATAAGCTAACCAGAAAAAGCTACATAACTCCTCTAAATCTAATACTATAAAATGGGGGTAACAGTACTTACCAAATAGGGGTTTTGTGAAGATTAAAGGAGATAATACATACAAAGTAAAATGTGAGCTCCATTTTTGGTTACATAGCAAATGCTCAGAACATTTAATCTAAATTAACTATTTCCTTTTATTTTTCATTAAGAATCCTTCGTACGAGCATGTAACATGACATCATATAAAATGTAAAATATTATTGACATGTAAGGCTTTATGTGGTATCTGTAAGCCTCTAAGTGCATATGACATTTAGGAACTTTTATCTACATGCTATAGGAACTGTTTGAATTTGTACCCATGGTGCACATGCAGCTATGTCTAGTGATGGTGATTAAGTGTTGATCCTTCCAGGGTCTCCTGTGGGCCCAGCCCTTACTGCCTCTACTTAATTATGTTAGTGTCAATCAATTAAAACATGAAGACTTAATGAAGAGTATACATAAGATTACTTCACACATATTCAAAATAAACTTTTTTTTTTTTAAGGGCCGCACAAGTGGCATATGGAAGTTCCCAGGCTAGGGGCCCAATCAGAGTTGCAGCTGCCAGTCTACACCACAGCCACAGCAACAGGGGATCTGAGCCACATCTGAGACCTACACCTCAGCTTGGAGCAATGCTGGATCCTTAACCCACTGAGTGAGACCAGGGATTGAACCTTCATCCGCATGGATATTAGTCAGGTTCTTAACCTGCCAAGCCACAACGGAACTCCCCCCAAATAAACACATTAATATGATGTCCAAAATTCATTATTTAAGACATGGCACACATTACACAGAAATGCTTAGTGACAGGTTGACCCACCACTTGACTTGTGATGTAAGTTTACTGAGCTATCAACTTCAACTAAAAAGCCTGAAATTTCAATATACAGAATAGAGGAGCAGCTGCAGAAACAACTTTCTAAAAATAGATAATATTATCCAGCATCTGGAGAACCAATTATTTATTGAAAATATTCAGAATTTGATATTGCCCAGTAACTTCAAAAGTTGCTAGAAAGACATAATTAACATTACTGCAGATTCTTAGTGCGTAAAAATGTTTTAAATAACAAATCTTAGGAGTTTTTAGTTATTGGCAAAAACAATCTCTTAAAATGTAAGGTCCATTCATCTTGAAAACTACTAACTTAGACATTTCTAGATAATCATGAAGCGCAAGTTAAAAACGTCCAGACATGTATGTGAAAACATATACGATTTGCCTACCACTGAAGCAGTAAGTTGGTCAAAATTGGGACCAGCGTGCTTTCTATTTGTCACAATCTGTCTAGGATTAGATAAATAGGTATTGCTCAGGACTGGGGAAAATTAAGAACCCAGAAAAGCCAGCACAGCACTAGGAGATCCTTATGCAATAGGGAGACGCAGGATGAAGGGTCAGAAGACCTTGCTCTAAGCATAACCTGACCTTCTGTTAGCGGTGTGACCTGTGCCAGTCATTTATTCACCCACTCCAGATACTGGGGATATGAACTGACAAGGCAGGCCCTTTGGAGAGCTCATTCAGTAAAGCTTGCTAGCGCTCTAGAAATGGGGAGGGCCACAAAGATGTCAAGGAATTTAAATCAGGCATCACAACAGAAAGTCCATGAGGGTTGCCATTTTCATGGAACAGATGGCCACTGGGTCTGTTTCTTTGTCCACAGAATAGGAATAGAAACACCTACTTTCTGTGCCTCAGTAAAAATCAAACTCTGTCAGCACTTCTTATGTTGCACACATCTGAAATTAAAAGAAAAAGACACTACCTTATCAAAATAAACCATGAGGCAACCCGATTCTCTAAGGTTCTTAGAACAAAGCTTGCCTATTTCACAATGTCTTCATTGATACATTTATTGGCCCCTCAGAAGAAGACAAATATTTGTATCATTGTAAGCCTTCTTCAGATATCTTGTGTCTTGGTACAGATATTAACATCCCCAAGTGGGTCCCTATATTTGGCAGAGAACTCTTCAAACTGTTTTAAGACTATATTTTTTTAGGGCTGCACCCAGTGGCATATGGAAGTTCCCAGGCTAGGGGTCGAATGGAGTTACAGCTGCTGGCCTATGCCACAGCCACAGCAATGCAGGATCCAAGCCACATTTGCGACCTACACCACAGCTTGCAGCAATGCCAGATCCTTAACCCATGGAGTGAGGCCAGGGATCGAACTCACATCCACCCGAATACTAGTTGGGTTTGTTACTTCTGAGCCATGACGGGAACTCCAGCTATTTGCTTTTTGAGCAGATTTTTATTTTCTTTTTTTTAACCTATAAATTTCTTGGAGTGGTTCTGAATATATCCAGTAGAAAATCTCTTGATGAGAGCACTGAGTTGATTGGGCAGATTAATCAGGCTTCCCATCTCCTCTATAAAATATACTGACCAACACTCTGGTCATATGAAGGCTGCCCTCTGGCACCCTGGGCACTCAGCTCCTTCCTGGAAACTTCATGCTTAAACTGTTAATGCCACTGTGCTTGTTGTTGTAATTTTGTAATATATACAGATAGGCATATTACATATATTTAACATATATGTTTAGATATCACGTTGGGTAATCAAATACGAGTGTAAAAATAAATTTATTTTTCTGAAAGTTCAGTGAAATTAAATGAAAGAAGCACATTGCTAAAGAAAACTTGCTATTGAATTAGACATAAATAAGCCAAAAGACAGGGGCAATAAAAATTTGCAATGATTTTACAGTGAAGTGTCTTTAAAAATTCTTCCACTCTAAAGAGACTGAATGTGAAAATGTTGCCATAAGGTGCATGAAAGATGTTCCAATCAGCAGACCCAAACTCCAAGAAAAGGCCTTGGGTTCACATCAGAAGGTTGGCGAATAATTATTCACGTGTAGCTTTAAGTTAAATGCATTATTTAGGCTATGTGGTATCTTTTTTTTTTTTTTTTTTTAAATCCCACTCCTGGGCATATGTCCAGAGAAAATTATAATCTGAAAAGACACATGCACCCCAATGTTCACAGCAGTACTATTTACAATAGCCAAGACATGGAAGTAACCAGTTGTCCATCAAAGAGGAATGGATAAAGAAGATATGGTATGTATATACAATGGAGTATTACTCAGCTATAAAAAAGTAACAGAATAGGAGTTCCCATTGTGGCTCAGTGGAAACGAATCTGACTAGGAACCATGAGGTTCTGGGTTCGATCCCTGGCCTTGCTCAGTGGGTTAAGGAGCTGGAGTTGCCATGGGCTGTGGTGTAGGTCGCAGGTGTGGCTCGGATCTGGCATTGCTGTGGCTGTGGTATAGGTCGGTGGCTATAGCTCTGATTGGACCCCTAGCCTGGGAAGCTCCATATGCCACTGGTGTGGCCCTAAAAAGCTAAAAAAGAAAAAAAATAATGCCTTTTGCAGCAACATGAACAGACCTAGAGATTATCACACTAAGTGAAGTCAGACAGAGAAAGACAAATATCATACTATACCATTTACATGGGTAATCTAATAACAATGATACAAAAACCTATTTAAAAAACAGAAACAACCTTAGAGATTTCAAAACCAATCTTATGGTTACCATAGGTGAAACTATTGGGTAGAAGGAAGAATTGGGAGGGTGGGAACAGCACATATACACTACCGTATAAAACAGATGATTAATGAGAACCTGCTGTATAGCACAGGAAAATCTACTCAATAGTTTGTAATAACCTACATAGAAAAAAATGGATATATTTATATGTATGACTGATTCACTTTGCTGTACACCTGAAACTAATACAACACTGTAAATCAACTATACTCCAATAAAATTACGTAAAAAATTAAGAATAAAAAAAAGATTCACCTTTTAACTGATTTTTCAACCAACCAGAAAACATGCAGTCTCAATCAGGTTAGCTACAAGGACTGTGATTATACAACCAGCCATGAACCCCAGGAATCTCTTGGAATATGGAGTTTTATTTTTATTTTTATTTTTTTTGTCTTTTTAGGGCTGCACCTGCGGCATACCGAGGTTCCCAGGCTAGGGGTCTAATTAGAGCTGTTGCTGCAGGCCTACGCCAGAGCCACAGCAACTCCAGATCCAAGCTGCGTCTGTGACCTACATCACAGCTCACAGCAACGCCAGATCCTTAACCCACTGAGCGAGGCCAGGGATAGAACCTGAAACCTCATGGTTCCTAGTCGGGTTCATTTTCGCTGTGCCACAACTGGAACTCCAAGGAATATGGAGTTTTTTCTTGTGGCTCTTTCTACCTTTTTTTTTTTTCTTTTTGGTATTGTCTACCATTTATCAATGATTACTCATTGCTTAATTAATTAAAAACATTATTTTTAATGAAAAATAGGTATTTATAAACTTCAGGTATCCTGGAACAAACAGAAAAAGACGGTCAAATATTTTCGCTCATGGGTTGTTTAGTTAGCAATTTTAATTTTGCCTTTTGTCTCTTTATTTCTGGTGGGAGGACACCTACTTATCGGAACACTGGTTTAATTGGAGTTCAAAGAACATAAACTTCCCAGTAACAAAAGCTGGACCTTTCCAATGTAAAGGTTGACTCCGGGGCAGCAGAACCCTTTCATGTGTGAACCAGGTTTCCTTTTACTAATCTGGTTCTCCTCCTGCACATTTTGGGAAGTGACCTCAGTGCAGGCAAAGTGCCTCATGGGCCAAAGGCATATCTCTGCCTGGGCCTTAAAGGGAGTGTGACTCAGAGCACTTCGATGGGGATGCCCAAGGGTCGTGCATGACCAGACACTGGCAAGGCAGTTTTGAGAAACCTCCCCCTCAACTGAGAAATCCACTGTGAGAAACCCGGAGCTTGTACCAAGCAAAGAAATCAAGTTGGTAAAATACCCAAAAAAAGAGGTTTGTGTCAGTCTCAAATACAGGTCCACCTCCCTCACCAGAACAAAAACCACCACCAAAAAAGGTTTATAGGAAAGGACCATTGGAAAGCGGTCAGATGAGGTGTCTGGCTAGATTCATTTGAGCTTTTCCTTTTATTTTTCTCCCTGTTGGGGGACAGATTGGGGAAAACGGCCCTGAACCTGTTCAAAGTCCAGTTCAAAACCAACGGACATATGGTTATTCCTCAGTAAATATGTCTCCAACTTGCACATCCCAGGAGATCCAAAGCAAAGAAGAAATGCTGGATCATGCCTCCACCCCTGTGCAGGCAAGCAGTGTGGCTGTGCTCAGAGCGATGGCTGGGTGTGCCTGGCTCTCCCAAGCCCTCTGGCAGCTGGGCGTCTGCTGAACAAGAAGGGGACCCACTAGAACAGAACCCTGGGCCCTCTAGGCAGCAGTACTGCTGGTGTAGACACTGCCCACGGCAACCGTTGCATTTTGTTCATGGAAGAACTTCTTACAGCTATACATAAAAAAGGGAAATAAAACCAAAAACGCAACCTCTGGGAAAAGTTAACTGTAAATCTAGTTTGCTGAACTTCAAAACTGTTGTTGAACTGCTTCAAAGATGGATGGGTTGAACTGTTACCCATCCCCAGAATATACATCCATGTCCCAACTCCCAGAACTAGAAATGTGACCTTATTTGGAAAAAGGGTCTTTGTGGCTATAATTAGGTTGAGAAGATGGAGATGAAATTATCCCAGATGAACTGGGTGGGCCCAAAAGCCAAGACAGGTGTCCTTAGAAGAGACAAGAGAAGACACTGGGGGAGCAGGCCATGTGAAGACAGAGGCCAGGGCTGAGGGTAGGAGGTCACTCACCATGCGACCCCCAGGGCCTCCCCAGAAGCTGGGAGAGGCAAGGAAGGGACAACTCTAAAGCCATGAGGGGAAGTGGGACACCTTCACTTCAGACATGTAGCCTTCAGAACCATGAGAGAATATGTCTCTGTTGCTTGAAGTCACTCAATTTGTGGCAGTTTCTTACAACAGCCCTCGGAAGGTAATACGGAAGGCAAAGAAGGAGAGCCTGTCAGGAGACGAGTGAGAAAAGCTCAAGAAACCCCTCCTGGAAATAGAAGTCCACGTGTGAATACCAATGTCACCCCTTATTATAGAGGTCATACCAATGTCACCCCTTATTATAGAGGTCATACCAATGTCATCCCTAATGCCCAAAGCACAATGATTCTGTCGGGGAGAAGGGAGCAGGACGGGGGGGGGGAACCTCCTCTAAATGCACACATGAGCCCCCCAAATCAGATGTTTAAGAATCTGAAGGCTGGATCAGTGGCCAAACATGGTCTGTGGCAGAATCACCTGGAGAAGTTTAAAACATGTTGATTTCGCCACATAAGAAGGGTTGAATCAGAATTTCTTAGGGTCAAGTTTCAGAAACTGTGTTTTTGAAAAGTTTCTCATGTGATTCTGATCATCTACCTTTCTTTTTCTTTTTTCTTTCTTTTTTGGTCTTTTTAGAGCTGCAAGTGAGGCATATGGAAGTTCCCAGGATAGGAGTTGAATTGGAGCAGTAGGCGATGACCTACACCACAGCTCACGGCAACGCTGGATCCTTAACCCACTGAGCAAGGCCAGGGATCGAACCCGCAACCTCATGGGTATTCGTCGGGTTCGTTACTGCTGAGCCATGACGGGAATCCTGATCATCTACTCTTCTTAAAAATGACTGGTCTGCCCCTCTCTTAAATGTTTTGGAGGTAAATCTGAAGCCAATGTCTTTTAAGAAGACAGGTTTTTAACAGGTTAGTTTTTATATAAAAAAAAACCAGTTCTATTGTTTACGTAAAGCCAATAGAGATGCATTATAAAGTATTCAACGATACAGAAAAGCACAAAGATGAAAGTAAAAATCACCCAGCCTTGCAATTCCAAGTGTGACCCACTTGGAAAAATTGTCGACAGGCTCAGAATCTCAGATCCAACCTCAGTCCTGATCTGCATTTGCAGGTAAGTATTTTCGAAGCACTGATAACATTGATAACATACTATGTTTCTTGTTTTGTAACTTGCTTTATTCACACACCAAAGCGTTGTAAATGTGTCCTCATCAATGAATACAGACCTATATGATCTTCTTAATGGAGATGTGATACTTCTTTATGTACTAAAATTCATTTCATCTCTCTCGCCTTTTGATGATTCCTACTCCCCCCCCCCGCCCCCGCTTTTTTTTTTTTTTTTTCTCTACAATTGCAATCAGCACTGACATAAGAATCCCTTAGAATACAGCTTCTGTTTTGCAAATCCCCAGAAGTGTGTTTGGTAAGTCTTGTGATATGCACACTCACACTTGGATACATAATGCCAGTTGTCTTCCTACAATATTGCACTAGCCCACAGGCTGTACACCAGTGCTGGCTTCCTCATACCCAGACTGACACTAGAGTTTTTCACAATCATTGTAATCCTGGTCTGTCTGATACTTAAACATGACAGCACACTGATGATTTTTTTTTCCTACATTTTTCTAAAAACTATCAAAAAGCTGAATCTCTTTTCATACATGTATTGGCCATCTGTATTACTCCCTTTGTGAACTGTCCAGAGCAATTATTGTTGTTTAAAATAACAGTTATAGAAGAATCTGTGGAATTACAGAGTTCCGAAATACGGTTTAATCACAATGAAAAGACATGGAGAAGAAAAAAAGAAGGAAGGGAGCAGAAAATGTGCCATAAAAAAGGATAATCAAAAGATTAGTTTGTGTGTTTATTTATAGACACTGGTTACAGCAATCCAGTGATTAGGCAAATTAATGCAGCTGTGTATGATCACAGTTCTGGGATCAGCCCCCACATCCTTTTCAAACGATGCCACCTGTCACTTAAGTATTTTGCATTTGCCTTTTATGTTACATACATTTCATGATGATTCCCATTTTAAAAACATCATTAGTTAACTCTTTGGAGGCTGGCATGGTATGGGTTTCTCTCTAGTAACTCCTTTACAGTTAGGAATGGAGCGTGAACCTCCCTTTGAATAGGCAGGAGAAACAGTGTGCGCGCCTCTGAAAAAGAACACCCCTTTCCTAATGCTCACTTTTTAGGAACGGAACAGCTGTATACACACCACTGGGTGTAAAAGTGGTTCCCAGCTCAGAGCCAACTGAAAAAAATGGGGGTCGGATGTGGAGCCCTGGCTGGAGGAGAGCAGGACGTGCAGACCACACCTCATTCTGCAAAGTGGGTGCAGCCCTCCCGCTCCCTGGGTGACCTCAGGTCTGCTCCATCACAGAGGAGGCCTCCTCCGTGGGCTCTGCCTGCACCTTGCACACAGACACCCCCCCCCCTCCGGCTCTAACAAATGGCAGGGGTCTTCTCACTCACAGGGCCCCCGGATATCTCCTTCAACCTGAAGAGGATACCAAATGGGTGAAAACCCTCCTCAGCCACCCCTGCCACCCTCTGCTGCTTACAACTTCATTTGTGGCAGGAACGGAGATGCATCAGCCACCTTCCTTTCCCCAAGCATTTTCCACAAAGAGCAAGAGCACTGTGTAGGGCGCTGGGGTGGGAGGGTTGTACGGGAACGCAGGAGTCAAGGGGGAGAGAAAGACTCCAGGCTCAGTCTTGCAATCTGCAGGATGTGAACGGGCTGATGGAGGGCTTAGTCAACACATTTCAGGAGGTGAGAGCTAGTGGGTATCACTATAAAGCCTGAAGAAAGGAATTTTCAAATAACAAGCTACGCCTGACCTTCTCCAGCAGGTCCTATGTAAATATATAAAGCACACAGACCTTCAAGACTCTGCAGGCTAACATAGATTTCAGCAGCTGCAGGAGTGAGAACATTGTGTACAATGGATTCTTCTAGGTTTTAAAGAGATGGGGGACACGTCTCAGAAAGGTGGGTCAGAGCAAGGAAGCTCACTGCTACAGTCATAACACACTCCGCAGCACTCCTGTCAGAGACAGGGCAGCAGGCAGCCTGGGGACTGACCCCTGCAGACTTTAGTATTCGGACAGGGGATGCAGAGAGCGGAAAGAACAGAGACCTTTAAACAAAGAGAAACAAAAGACTGAAAATGAACCTTTCATAAATTTAACTATGTGTGTGTATGTATATGTATGTAATACATGTGTATCATATATATTGTATATATATTGACCTGAGTGAAGTGTGGAGTGGCTGTTTTATATGTGAATAAGAGTCAACAGAATATTTAACTGAATCACTCTGTAGTACAGCAGAAATTACCACAATCGTGTAAATCAACTATACTTCAATAAAACTTTAAAAAAATGGGAAAAAAAGAAACTGGCAAAAAAATCCCCAGACAATTTAACTTTACAGTAATACAGTGTAAAAACTGAGAAGTATCTCTCTCAAGTCAGTGTTTGGCACACGTGCTGTGTGGCTTTGCGTCTTACTCTTAACGGTGATATTTACTTTAACAAGTTAAGGGCAAAAGTGATGTGGACCATACATTCTAGAACTAATTCTAAAGTAATAAGAGGTGGCCAGATGCATGTTTGATTCTGAAAAGGAACACCCCTCTCCTAATGTTCCCTTTGGAGGAAAGAGAAAAGTTACATTCACTTCACTGTAAAACTGGCTCTCTGCTCAAAACCCACTGAAAAAAAATGGGGGTCAGATGTCGGGCAGTGGCTGGATTTGAGCAGGACGTGCAGACCACACCTTATTCTGTGGATTCTCAACTCAACACGCTAACGCTGTCCTCCAGTCTAAAGATCGAACAGCCTAGTGGTCAAAAGAGACAAAATCATAAGGTGGGTGTGGAAGCCAATTTCTCCTGCTCAAACCCCAAACAACCTGACTGGCCAGGGGCAGGGGGGCATCTTCTGGTCCCTTCCCTGCTTACGGGGCGGTGGGGGCAGGGAGGTGAGCTGTTGCCACCTCCTCCTGCACAAATAGTTGTTCACACTGCAAAAGTGTTTACTGCTCACAAGTGCCGCTCAAAATTAATTCACAGCAGCAACACCAGCAGAAAGCCTTGACAGACTGTCGTATGTGTTGACACAGTTATAAGTTGCTAGATAAAAAAAAGTAACACACTTTCCCTCTTTTCCAGCCTGTACAACAACCAAAGTTGCTTCCAAGAGAAAACATGAACTACGTTCTGAGATGCTGAATGCCACCTGCAGAGTAGGATGGCTGCTTCTGGCAGTGATGGCTTTGGGCGTGAGAAGAAGGTAGACCCTAGTTTTGAGAGGAAGCGGGGTGGTAAGCCTCTCACCACCCTCAGTTACAACTGGTCACGGTGGCTGTTTTTTCTTCAAGAGAACTTCCTTCTGGGGACAGGCTCCAGTGCCAGGGTGGGAAGCGGGCTGGTCCTGTACCTCCTTAGCTTCACAAGACACAAATAATTCATCTCCTTGATCCTTTTCAAACTCCTTTTTTTTTTTTTAATTGAAGAATAGTTGAATCACAACGTTGTCTTAGTTTCAGGTGTTCGGCAAAGTGATTCAGTTATACCTATGCACATACATATATCCATTCTTTTTCAGATTCTTTTCCCATATAGGTTATGGCAAGATATTGAATAGAGTTCCCTGTTCTATAAGAAGGTCCTTGATGTTTACCTATTTTTTTTTTTTTTGTCTTTTGTTGTTGTTGTTGTTGTTGCTATTTCTTGGGCCGCTCCCGCGGCATATGGAGGTTCCCAGGCTAGGGGTCGAATCAGAGCTGTAGCCACCGGCCTAGGCCAGAGCCACAGCAACGCGGGATCCGAGCCGCGTCTGCAACCTACACCACAGCTCACAGCTCACAGCAACGCCGGGTCGTTAACCCACTGAGCAAGGGCAGGGACCGAACCCGCAACCTCATGGTTCCTAGTTGGATTCGTTAACCACTGCGCCACGACGGGAACTCCATGTTTACCTAATTTATCCATCCCCCTTCTCCTTCAGTAACCATAAGACTAAAACAACACTCCGTTACTTAGGGGAGGCTGGGGAGATAGGCTTTGCTAGCTCAGAAATGATTTACATTCAAAAGTCAGAAAGAATGCAGTGTTATTCAATGATCTCAAGCCACTTGAGATAATGACAGTAAGAAAAAGAAGCCAGGTGGGATAGCAAATATTTGGTCTTCTCTCCCTGATGTTTCACAGACTCTGGCTGGCTCAGTGCTGTGCTGTGTGGTCAAGGTGTTGCGTTTGAAGATTTTTTTTTTTGTCCTCCTTCTCTGTGAGGAGCCACATGCCTTGGGAAATGAAGACTACTATTATCTGCTCTGTGGAGCCTCGGGTTCATCATCCGCCGAGTCCATCAAGGGTGGACTGAACATAGTTGGGAAAAAAAATTCCAGAAAATTGCACAAAGCACAAAACTTAAATTTGGCTCATTCCAGCAACTATATACCTAGCACTGATGTTGCATTAGGTATTATAAGTCATCTAGAGATGATTTAAAGTGTATAGGAGGATGTGCACAGGTTATATGCAAATTCTATGCCATTTTCTTTCTTTTCTTTCTTTTTCTTTCTTTCTGTCTGTCTGTCTGTCTGTCTGACTGTCTTTTTAGGGCAACACCCGTGGCATATGAAAGTTCCCAGGGAGTTCCCGTTGTGGTGCAGTGGTTAACAAATCCGACTAGGAACCATGAGGTTGTGGGTTCGATCCCTGGCCTTGCTCAGTGGGTTAAGGATCCGGCGTTGCCGTGAGCTGTGGTGTAGGTCGCAAACATGGCTTGGATCCCGCGTTGCTGTGGCTCTGGCGTAGGGCAGTGGCTACAGCTCCAATTAGACCCCTAGCCTGGGAACCTCCATATGCCGTGGGAAGCGGCCCTAGAAAAGGCAAAAAAAAAAAAAGAAAGTTTCCAGGCTAGGGGTCAGATCAGAGACACAGCAATGCCAGATCCAAGCCACATCTGTGACCTACACTGCAGCTCACAGCAATGCCAATGCTGGATTCTTAACCCACTGAGTGGGGCCAGGGATCGAATCTACGTCCTCACAGACACCAGTCGGGTTTGTTACCACTGAGCCACAATGGGAACTCCCTAAGCTATTTTCTATAAGGGACTTGAGCATCAGGGGGGAGTCCTTAAACCAAGCCCCCATGGATACTGAGGGACAATTGTCACTGTGCTTCCGAGGATCAGAAGCTGCCATTCAGGTCAAAACTAAGCAGTGCAAGAGTTGTCTTTAGGTAGGCTACACTTAAGTAGCTACTGAAAATAAAATTTATGTAGAGCTGATCCAAAAGAAAACCGTCGTCGATCAGGCAAATTCTCTGACTCCCCATGGATTTTTTTTTCATACAAGCTCCCCCTCTCAACTGCCCCAGCCACAGTTCGCAGGTGCCCAGACAGCTCTTTTGGTTTTGTCCCCCTCCTCCTCTCTGGCCCATCCTTCTCCCTCCCTCTTCTTCTTCCTTCATCACCAAAGTCCCCTTTCATATGGTGTCAGGAAGAAGGGAGAAGAAAGATCCCATAATATAATATGAATGACAGGTGGTATAAGGCAGTAACTTCCCTTAAGGCTTTGGGGGTTTCTTAGAGTGCACCCTGAGTTGGCAGAATTCTGCTGGTGGATAAGATGCAGTGAGAAGTCTTAAAAATACTGAGGACAGAAGAGACTGCAGGGTGCCTGGACATCTAGGATAAAGCAGGTTGACTTCACCTTATAGCCCAGCCCAATATTCAGGTGTCGAAATCTTGTAGCCAGCAGGAGGGTCAACCTGACCAAGAAAGCCATGTGTTAGCAGGGACTGGTTCCACCAATGATGGAAGTGTTGACACAGCAGTAACACTGCCAGAGCGTTTCCTCTGTCCCGGGCCTTTTGCTATATGCTTTTAAGTATGTGGTCATATCCAATATAGGCACACTCTGTTCTACTGCACTTTGCTTTACTGTACTTCACAGATACTGCCTCTTTTACAAGTGGAAGTGCTTTTTTAAAATGAAAGTGCGTACACTGTTATAAACTTAATGCTTAATAGGCTACAGTATAGGGAGTTCTCCTGTGGTGCAGTGGGTTAAGGATCTGGCATTGTCACAGCAGTGGCTCAGGTCAGTGCTGTGGCTCAGGTCAGTGCTGTGGCATGGGTTCAATCCCTGGCTAGGAACGTCTCCATGCTGTGAGCATAGCAAAACAAAAACAAAAATAAAAACAGGAGTTCCCGTCGTGGCTCAGTGGTTAGCGAATCTGACTAGGAACCAGGAGGTTGCGGGTTCGATCCCTGGCCTTGCTCAGTGGGTTAAGGATCCGGCGTTGCTGTGAGCTGTGGTGAAGGTTGCAGACGCGGCTGGGATCCCGCGTTGCTGTGGCTCTGACATAGGCCGGGGGCTACAGCTCTGATTGGACCCCTAGCCTGGGAACATCCATATGCTGCAGGAGCAGCCCAAGAAATAGCAAAAAGACAAAAAAATAAAAATAAAAAATAAAATAAATAAATAAATAAAAAGAAAAACAAAACGAAACCGAAAAAAACAGGCTACAGTATAAACATATCTTATATGCACTGGGAAACCAAAACAACTATGTGACTTGTTTCATTCCGCCATTCCCTTTGTTGTAGTGGTCTGGCACTGAACCCACAATATCTCTGAGGTCTGCCTGTACTCTACAACCTCGAGAGCATGTGCTTCTGTGATTCCCATTTCCCGAGGTGGAAACTGAGGCTCAAAGAGGTTAGGTAACTTGCTTAAGGCTACATCAGCTAACAAAGATGGGGGAGCTGGAACTGAGAGCAACTGAGTCAGGAACTAGCACCCCTCTACCACCTCCAATGGTTTCATCTCAATGGAAACCACCTACTGTGAACAGCCAGCTCAAGCCAGCACCCTGGTTTATTATGGTGGGACACTGAGAGGCCATATACCCCAGACACAACAGGCTCTTCTCATGTGAATACAGAGGAGTAAGAACATGGACTTTGAATGCAGACAGACCTGGTTGAATTCTTGCCCTCCTATTGGCTGGATTTATGACCTGGGAAAAACCTCTGAACTTTAGTTTTCTTATCTCTAGAGTTAATCTGATACTTCCTGCTTCATAGAGTTCTTTGTGAGCCTGGAGTAAGATAATATACATGAAAAGTGGTTTCCGAAGCCTAAACTGCTAGATGTTATTATTACTGTTAATTCAGTCTTTGGATAGGAAGGGTTGTTTCTTTGAGCAGAAGACTGACCTTCACGTAGGTACCAAATAGCCCGACCTGACAAAATCCAGGAGAAAGTTCTCAGGATGATCACTGGGGACAAGGGGGCTGATTATACTGGCATTTACCGGCAGCAACAAAGTTTGACCCTACAAGCCTACACATGATGATGGATTCTGTGATGCATGGATGACAGACGTGAATGTTCAATGAACTCAGAGTAGGTGATCGTTTCCACACTCACAGCCTGCCTGGAGACCTGCATGTCAGCTGGATGAGCAGGAGGCATGGTTTTCTTATGGCGATTACACGTACGCCTTTGTACACTGCAGACTGGGTTCAAAAGAAAGGGTCACCTTTGTGCAGTTGACTCCTCATTTTGTAACAATTCCAAAATGCAGGAGCTTCTCCCAAAGTAGTTCAAAGACACCAACCTGCTGAGACCCAGGGGCAGCCGTCAGGATACTAAACCTGCTGCTTCTAATGGCCTGAATCTCAGCAAATACTTTTGAAGAGATAGGTGAGCTCCAGAAGGACAGTCTGCGGTTATTCATCTAACCCTTTCTTATGGAGAGTCTCCAGCCTTTTTCTAGTCATGAGCTCACCCTTCAAACCATCACATTTGTGGCCATTTTGGGGAGAGATGAACTAACGTTTAAAGCATTATGTCATCGTAAACAAACAATCACATGTAGCGTGACTCTGTGGAAAATACAGCATTTCACTTTTGTGGTGTTGGTTCTGTTACAAGAACAGGGAATCCAAATGATGAGGTCAGTGGGCCAGCTGCCACCCACAAGAGACTGCCAAGTCCACTTAGAGAGCAAGTGGCCTTCACTCACAACGAAAAAATGAAGCTCATTATTATAATGCCAGCCAACAAAAGGGACTGCTTTCCTAAATTAAAGAGAAACAGAGCTTCAGAGACAGCCTCTCATTGGCATTACTTTCACGCCAGGAGGTCAAGAAGGGACATTACCCTTGCTGATGATGGACACGGCTACATCCAGGGGTGATGACAACGAGGCACACTGCTGGCTATTCAAAAGTAAATGAAAACATGCTACTATGGCTGAGTTGCAAAAATGGATATGATAGAGTGATATGTGGTTCAGAGAGGAAGTGATCTAAATCCTAGACACCTCACCCAGGAAAGAGGGTTAACTACACTCCTCTCCGGTGGCTATGAGTTCCAGCTGCAAGCAGTGGGTGAACAGGTACATCTACTGTTAGGGCAACCTGACTTGGTCTTCTTGCAGCAGAGCTGGCCAAAGCCCCTATGCGGTTTTCAGCAAATCTCATGGAAGCATCAGAACAAGCCTGCATTACCTAACAGCCACACATCTCACCTTTCAGACTTAGAGCCCCCGTGTCTTCTCTGATTTTTCTCTCTCTCTCTCTCTCTAGTTCCATCCTGATTATACCAATATTCATATTTGGGGAGTTCCTGTCGTGGCTCTGTGGTTAACGAATCCGACCAGGAACCATGAGGTTGCAGGTTCAATCCCTGGCCTCTCTCAGTGGGTTAAGGATCTGGCGTTGCCATGAGCTGTGGTGTAGGTCACAGTCGTGGCTAGGATCCTGCATTGCTGTGGCTCTGGATAGACCGGCAGCTCCAGCTCCAGCTCCAGTTGGACCCCTGGCCTGGGAACCTCCATTTGCCGTCAGTGCGGCCCTAGAAAATACCAAAAAAAAAAAAAACAAAAGACAAAAATATTCATATTTGGTGTTCACCAAAGTCCCACTGATACCTCCTTTGATAAGTGCCTAGAGTTTACCTCCATCTTTTTACTTCCACTGTCACCATTTTTGTGCAAGGTCCCCCCACCCCATCCCGCTTCCAGTTCCTCCACTCACGGTTCCACCATCACAAGAACTTCCCGGCTGGTCTCAAGCCTCTGGCTTCTGCCCCCACCCATCTGTCAGGGACACCACCACCAAATCATTATGGTCTTGCAGGGCTCACAAGGGTCAGCTTTAAATTCAGCTTGTATCCATGGCCTTCAACGACTCGGTCATCAACCTAACCCCTCCAATCCTAGTTTTCTTGTCTGCTCTGGGCTATCCCCTTGCCCCTGCTTACATCCATGTCTTTGTACATAATCTTTTTCTCACCCAAATGTCCCCTTCTATCTGGCTACCCACCAAGGCCCAGGTAAGGCTTGTGTCTTCCAGGAAGACAGGTGTGGCCACTCCAGGAGAAGCGCAGCCCTGATCCAGGTCACTCACTTGGTGATACACAGTGTACCTCCTCGTGACTTTTTTTATAGTAATGATTGCTTTTATTGCTGTCCAAATGCAAATTTGTTAATTTCCTATCTCTTCAACTGAATTTATCACGGCTTCTAGAAGGCTATATTTCCTACTTCTTTGTATCATCTCCGCCTACCCCATCTTTTGTCCTTCTCCACCCCCTCCTTCACAACTCATGTAGCAACTGCAATAAATAAAGACTTCTTTTTATTTATGGCCTTAAGAGAAATCAGGAAATCTAAATGAAATGCAAGAATAAACTCAGCAGAGACGAAACTGGCCCCCTTGGGGTGGATGACATAACAGAATTCAGTAAACCCAGAATTAAGTACTTCTGCTGTCAGCAAATCTGCAACACTGCCAAACACCCTCACTGATGTTAAATCTAGTAATAACTCTGGGGTTGAGATATAATTCAGTACGTAAGGGAGAGAGAGGAGGAAATAAAAGAATTCCCCGACAGAAATGCATTTCACCCTAAATGCTTTAAACACATGCCTTCATTTTAAAAACTGGTTTTTATTTAGAAATATCTCATATGGCACAATTTTTTTCTGATGATGCACATTGCTGCCCTGTTTGGGGATAATATCAATTTGGCACAGAGAGAAAGGAGGGCAGTTCTAGTTCTTTTTTTTTTTTTTTTTTTTTACAAAAGGATGATGCAGGATGGGTTCAACAGGCAGGAGTTAACCTGGAATAAATGGTGGAACAGGCTCACAGTTTAGGCGGTCAGTGTTCCAAGTTCACGTTTTGCTGGGAGAGCAATAATTATGCAGCAGGAGAGGCAGAGCACAGGAGAATAACCTGAATGACAACCATCTCCAGAATGGTTGCTTCCAGAGTGAAGCTTTTTATATTAGAGAGCCCAGATCTTCTTTTTTAGGGACACAACCTGGGCATATGGAGGTTCCCAGGCTAGGGGTTGAATCATAGCTGTAGCCTCCAGCCTACGCCACAGCCACAGCAACTCAGGATCTGCTAGATCCTTAACCCACTGAGCAAGGCCAGGGATCAAACCCGAATCTTCATGGATTCTAGTCGGGTTCATTAACCACTGAGCCACGAAGGGAACTCCTTCTTTTTAAAGAAATATGTTTAGAATTAAAACACAGTTGATTTACAATGTTGTATCAATATCTGCTGTATGGCAGAAATACATATAGATACATTATTTTCTCATCCTTCCATCATGGTCTATCACAAGAGACTAGATACAGTTCCCTGTGCTATACGTAGGACCTCATTGCTTATCCACTCTAAATGTAATAGTTTGTATCTACTAACCCCAAATTCCCATTTCATCCCATTCCCCCTCCCCCTTGGCAACCACAAGTCTGTTCTCCATGTCTGTGAGTCCATTTCTGTTATGTAGATAGGTTCATTTGTGCCACATTTTAGATTCCACATATAAGTGACATCATATGGCATTTGTCTTTCTGATTTACTTCACTTAGTGTAGGAATCTCTAGTTGAATCCATGTTGCTACAAATTGCATTATCTCATTCTTCTTCTTCTTCTTTTTTTTTGGCTGTACCCACAGCATGTGAAAGTTCCCAAGGCAGGGACTGAACCTGCACCACAGAAGTGACCTGACCTGCTGCATTGACAATGCCAGATCCTTAAGCTACTGTGCCACAAGAGAACTCCAAGCCCAGATCGTCCTAACTGAAAAGAAAGGGGGGTTTTCTGGATGAATTAGTGTCTATGTCTATAATGAGAGTTGTGTGCTCTCACGGAATGGACACCTTAGTGCAAAGACTGGTATCTGCTTTGGCCGAGGCTTTTGAGAGAGAGAAGGAGTCGGGTCAGTTCCTTCCTATCAACTTAGGAAGGCTATGTGGAGATGTGGGGCCAATCAATTATTGGGATATATAGTAGATGCAGACAAAGAGATAATGGTATGAAATGTGGAATAAACAGGTCCTGTGATTGACATTTATAGAATCATTTCAACAGCACCCTTACACTTGAATCATTTGTCTTCTCCCCCTCAGTGGAGTGATGTCTTTGCAACAACCATCACTCCTCAGGCAGCATGCTGTGGCCACCCTTTTGCAAAAATGAGACTGAAATTAAGGAATGAAGTTTACCAGAGCAGCCCTGCCTTCCTTCCAAGTAGTTTTCTCATTGTACAAAAATTGTCCGTATTGTTGCTGTCCCTGTCCTCCAACCCAACACTGCCCGCTAAGACAGTGTCTCTGGCTGAACAGTATCTTGTTCAGCATAATCACAGTGAAGCTCTGTTCCCTCCTCATCCCCTCTACCCACCCATCTGTGTCTCACATCAGATCTTGAGAATCTGCATAAGGAGTTCAGAAAATGATGCAGTTTTGGCACCAATGACCCCAGGCTACCGTCTTTCTCCCAGTTTCACTGAATGTTTGATGTTGATCAGAATTCTGGTTGCAAATAACCTTTAAAAGAGAGGATGAAATGCTGTGATCAAGATTACTAAGAAGCCCTGTATTCTCTTACATTAAACCCTCTTCCTGTTGATTCCCTCACTCACCAAACATTTCTGCACTGATTCAGGTCTCTGGGCTATGGGGTTCACTGTTTCCATAACGGGCTCCCACCAATTCCGCTGCCAGCAGGTCTGCGGCCCCCACCCCTGGGGTTTCTCATCTTGGCTACAGGCAGAAGATCACCCCAGCTTCTCATCTTGGATGCTCCTTGCTTTCCACTGCTCTCCCCTTTCTCTCTCTTCTCTCATCACTTTACACACTTCCTGACTTTCTCTAGTTACTCTTCTACAGACATCGCCAGGCAAGAGGGCCCTCCTTTCCTGGGATCAGCCCATGCTGGAAGCCCCCAGGCTGACACCCTCACTACATTCTGCTGTCGCTTTGCCAAGGCTGTATTTCTTCACCTCCAGAGGTACCTATCTTACTGTCTTATGCTTTTTTAAAAAAACACTTTTAGGATCAATTCTACTGTTGATCAACAGGACTGTTAAAATAGGCAGCCGTGATGTGAACGTGGCCATGGGGGAAGCACCTGGTTTTGGAGTCAGAGAGACCTGGTTTCAAATCCTGATCAATTGCAGGAGGAGATGTAGAGCCTTGGACAAGTCATTTAACTCTTCTTGGCCTCTACTGCCACATCTGCAAAATGGGGATGGCAATTTCTACCTCATATGTTTATTTTGATAGGGGTTCAATATATAAAATCCCTTCACACAGAGAAAGTACCCTAGAAGGTACCCTAGAGGACCCACCCCTCTCCTCCCCCCATCACAGGTGACAGAGAAGATGGCTACAGTAAAGAGTTAGGAAGGAGAAGGGACATCACTGCCAAATTAAGAAAAGCTAGTAATAATTAATGGGTTACCTGCAAATAACACTTAATATTACCAGGACTGTTCTTTTATAAAAATCTAAAAATGAAGATTTTTTTTTTTAAAAAGTAACTAAATGAGTTCTACAGAGGCAGCAAAAAGCAGAAGAAAGAGGTCACCTGGCCTTACAACAAAATGAGCAGTAAGTCATGTTTTTTTTTTTTTAAGTGTCCTACAAAGAAACAGGATATAAGGAAACTAGCGTGTGAGAAAGATTTGGCCTTATGCACAGAGCCAACAAATATGCAAAAACCTAGACCATATTCCCATTTTGAACAGGAACTTGCATAGCAACTGGCCCCCATCTGAAAGCGAGGCAGCTCGCGTATGCCAAGTCATCCTATGACCCCAGCGCTGTGACACACACACCATGCCTGCTTGAATGAAGCCACCAGGGGAGCAGTGTGCCACAGATAGAGAGAGAGAGGACCGGGCTGGTCTGGCCTCCATGTGCCATTTCAAACCTAACTGCTGTGTAGCACTGGGAACTATATCTAGTCACTTATGATGGAACATGTAATATGAGAAAAAAGAATGCATACATGTAAGTGTAACTGAGTCACCATGCTGTATAGTAGAAAAAAATATACACATAAAAAACCCCCACAAAAACCCAAGACACACTCTCACCTAAGGAACACAAACACGAACATTTTATTCGACTCTTCCTCAGCTGCCTGGCGAGTGCAGTAAACCACACAGGTGCCGAGCTCTCTACACTAGGTGCTGCCTGAGAGGCGCCAGCTTTTTCTCCACAAATACCCAAGCAGGGCATTCAAATGCTCCTGCTGAAGGAGAAGCATGTGTGTTTGCGTGAACCGGGATGGCTTTCAACTGTTTAAAGACGCCATATATCTATTAGCTTGAACGCTTTCAGAGAAACAAATTCTGAGAAAATGGAAAACAAGGGCAGGGCCAGGAGAGGGAGATCCATACCATTTCTTGGCTCCTTCCCAGAGAAGCAACTGTTTCAGACCCATCTCTTCCTTCTCCTGATTTTTACTACTTGCCACACTTTGGAAAATATTTTCTACATAGTTCTCTCTCTGGACTAACAGCTTCTTAGTCCGGTTTGTGGTTAAACACTACTCTGTGAGCTCGTTTTTCTATGATTTGTTGGACATTTTTATGCGGCTTTTACCGAGGACAGTTTAAAGTGAATTATCTTGGAGAAGCCTGTGGGATCCTTCGGTTCTCTGGTACTCTTCCCCGTCAGGATGACATATGCCAAGATGATTCTAAACCGGGAAGGACTTGATGCCTAGACTTCTAATAAGCTTCAGCTGCTGTCTTGCAGAGAGCCAGGCAGGGGTGGGATAGTGGGAAGGACAAGCTTAAATCTACTCTGTGTGATGGGGACTGATGATCCTACCTCTCTGGGAGGTGACTAGGACATGGAAGAAGTGATGATGTCTTCTGAGATCCTGATGGTCTATGACGTTATGACTTCTGTCCTTACTGCGCAAACACACATGCCATGAAGCTCATGCCCCACATACTCAGAATCAAATTCTTATTCTCGATTGAATTGTGTTGCATGTGGGAGCAACACAGCCATCAACTAGGCAGTGAAAGTCAGTTGAAATCACCAGGGACATACTGACAAGGATAATGATGGATAAGGAATATTATCCATTATTATCTACTTAAGCTGCCCTTGAAAAACCACTACCATCACTTGGAGATTACATGCCAATCTGAATAATTGAGGTGAAATTATTAAACACACCAGAGGACACTTCCTGGGAGCTAGGAGATATTAAACTAAGGAAGCATTTTCTAGGCTCACCCCTCCAACATCTTGCCACTAAAATAGTTACTCTCACCAGCACTATCAGGAAATGAAACACACAGCAAAGTAGGACATAGTAAACACGGTGCCCATAACCCACTTCGATGCCTGTGTTAATGCACATGCTCCATGATCTAAGAACACAAAAGCAAGTGTGGGAAGACTGGCCGGGTGAAGTTCATCCCGCCAACTTCTAAGTGGCGCTGAATGGGAGCGGTTTGCATTTTTGGAGGAATACTCTGTCAGCTCCATCAGCTTCCCCTGCACACACACTTAACAAGATGAATAAACAGGATATGCCTAGTCGGCTTCCTTGTTTGCTTTCAAGGTGACTTCACTGAAAAAGAGGCATCAAAGGCCTTTCTTGCTACGTCACCAGATTGAAAAAGTCTGTTTACAATGCTACTCTATGTCTGTGGCTGAAATCTGGAATTTTCTAATTTTCTCTCCTTTCCCCTCCCTCTCCCTTCTCTCTGTTTTATTAATTAATTCCTTGCTATGATTCTCATGATTCAGCTTTATAACAGTAATGTTCTGTGTAAAACACTGTGTGCCTTGAGACATGGGTGAAAGAGCCGTATAAACCTAGCAAATGCTCACAAGCTAATGTTGGCAAGAAAAGTGAGGGTGGAGGTAGACAAATTCAGCCACAGCTGGCTCACAGCCATGGTGCCAGGTCCCAAGGAGGCTCACTGCGTGGAGCTGTCGGTTTCAGCCAACTGCTGCCTCATACTGCAGGAGGCCGCTGCCCCACCTACCTTCTGATAGAGCAGAGTTCTGGTGAGTTCTGCCTATGGTCCTCTTTCCCTTCTTCTATTAAAGGAAAGAAGAGGAAGGGACATCCAACAAACCAGCGGGCCTTAAATAGCATGTATAAATGAACATGGGAAAGGTGATTGTGTAATGCAGACTTCTGAAGCCATCCTATTTGCCATATGAACAACACCCACTGTACTTCCACAAGGGTGGTGGGAGGCCTCTACATCTGTTAAGGAATCCCTTCTAGTTAATGAGATTAGAAAAACAGAATGAACACAGCAGAGAAAACAGGAAGACAGAGGCCCTAAAATTGATATGATCATTGATTTAGACAGGGTAAAGCCAGACTCCAGGTAATAGACACTCTCCAAATAGGGGTTTAAATAACAGATAAATTTATTTCTTTTTCATAGAAAAGAAGTCAAGGGCAGGCAGGAACCTATCGAGGCTTCTCATTCATTGTGAGCCATGCTCTTTCCTGTTCTCCTTTCCATCAGTCCTATGATGTGGTCCTCCAACTCTAAGTCCAAAATGGTGTTGGTGCTCCAGCTGTCACACGATGTTCCAAGAACAAGATAGAGGAAAGAGTCAGGAAGAGTGTGGCCCATCCCTTTTAAGACTTCCTAGAACTTACTTTACTTACATATCATTGCACATAACCTAGTCACATGGTCAAGGAGGCTGGGGAACATGCCTTTTAGCTAGTAGCCATATAGCTTGCAGCCTAGCAGCTCAAGTACAAAAGGGAATCAGTTAACTGGTGAGCAAGGAGAAGGCTCTTTGGTGGCCAACTAGCAGTCTCTCTCTGATATAAAGAAGGCTCTTCAAGCTTCCTTATTTTCTGAGGCCGCAAAATATAAAGATTAGCAACACATGCAAGCGGAAACAAAAGGAGAACCATTATGGTAAAGTACTATAATAGTATTCTACCAAATTTAAGAAAAATCATGTGTTCTCTATCCCCCAAGACTCAGTGATATTTTCTAGTGATTTAATGTCATTCACAGGAAAGGGATAATATATCATGCAATGCTGCAGAGACACCTCATTGAGCCCAGTGGCAGCCCAATGTTGTCAATCAATAGGTTTGGACAATGCAACAGACATGAAGTCCTCTAACCTGTATTTAATACTAATCCAGTGGCACAAGTTGTAAGGAAGGAGGGAGACAGAACAAACATTTTGGACAGCAAAAGGAGTGATCTTGCTAGAGAGCTACTAAGAATTAATTAAGACACTGTCACAAGGGGACAATAATTGAATAATTCCCTAAGATGTAATGAAAGTATTACTGGTTGTTGTAGTCTAGCAATTTACATTAAATACTTTAAAATTTTGCAAGGCCTGGACCCAGCAATTCTATTTCTAGAAATTTAACTTAAGAAAAATAGCCATGGATATACTTAAAGACTTATTTATGCAGATATTCAAGGTTATTTATAGCAGTAAATAAGTAGAGAAAAAAATCCTTTCAATATCAAACAAGAGAGAGTTGGTTGAATAAATGCTGATATAGCCATTCTAATGTAGCCATCATAAATGATATGGTTAAAAAAATAAGTCAGAGAAAACAATCACAATTATATAAAACATAAAAGTTACAAAATAAAACAAAGAGTGTGATCCTGGTTTTTTTGCTGTTGTTGTTTAAAAATCAAAGTACATCTATTACCATATATACCTCAAATAAAAGTTCTCCCATTTTACCAATGAGAAAATAAAAACAGAAAACAGTTTTGCCAACTTGAGTTTATAAACTTTTAGGAATGTGATGAAATAATAATTTTCTTATGATATTTATACAAAATAATAGATTGATTTCCAAGTTTTCTTGGAATCATATTTTAGGCAAAAATTTTATCCAAGTATTTTACATTTATCATCAGTAAGATTCCTTTCTAATCATCTAACACCTCTCATAATCAGAGACAGAATCTTTGATTTAGTATGGGATACTGTCTCTGAAAATTTGATTCTGAGTGAGAAATATCCATTTGCATCCTATTAAAAAAGTTGGTGTTATCATCTGATCTGTATGTGATCTCCTCTGCATAACACTTACACTGCTCTTAGATATGCTCTTTAAGGAGTTGCTGCTGTGGCACAGTGGGTTAAGAATCTAGAGTTGTCTCTGTGGTGATGAGGGTTCCATCCCTGGTCCAGCACAGTGGGTTAAGGTTCTGGTGTTTCCATACCTACTGCAGCTCAGATTTGATACCTGGCCCAATAAAAAGGAAAAAGAAAAAAAGAAAAAAAAAAGAAAAAGAAAAAGAAAAAGAAAAAAGTGCTCCTTAAAAAAGATTTGTTCTTAATGGCATCCAACCCAGACTGTGAGGTCATGCTTTCAGGCAGAGATGGCTAAATTTCTGTTGAATTTCATCACTTACTTTTAGAGCAATTCCATCAGGTGACTTCTACAAAGACCTAAAACTCATACTGATCAAAGTGATCTCAGGATATTGAGTCTTTGCTCAAATGGCACTTTGTTGTTCAAAATAAAATTATAGAGAGAATGCCCATAATACGAGAGCTTCTGTAAGAACCTGATCATTAAATGACACGCACTTTTATGAAGG
The DNA here is from genome assembly GCF_016906955.1 of Phacochoerus africanus. NCBI lineage: Eukaryota > Metazoa > Chordata > Mammalia > Artiodactyla > Suidae > Phacochoerus > Phacochoerus africanus. Next base: position 58,050,972 of record NC_062545.1, read on the forward strand.
ATAATATTTGACCAAACAAAACCCTCTTCTTGCCTTATATTTAGATATATTTCACATACACATAGAGAACAAATGATAAGGACAATCTTTATAAAGTCTTCAGTGGTTACTGCTGAGTAGGGAGATTATTCTAAGAGAGTTAAACTTTCTTTTATTTTCTTCTCTTTATTTTTATTTACTTATTATTTATTTATTTATTTTTGTCTTTTTGCCCTTTCTAGGGCCGCTCCTGTGGCATATGGAGGTTCCCAGGCTAGGGGTCCAATCGGAGCCGCAGCCGCCGGCCTATACCACAGCCACAGCAATGTAGGATCTGAGCTGTGTCTGTGACCTACACCACAGTTCACGGCAACGCCGGATCCTCAACCCACTGAGCAAGGCCAGGGATCGAACCCGCAACCTCATGGTTCCTAGTTGGGTTCCATTGAGCCACGACAGGAATTCCTCTTCTCTTTATTTTTTAAAGTTTTCTTCAGTGAACTAGAATGACTGTCATAATTAGAAAAATAATGTTACAAGTGAAAAGGAATCAAAGAAGAGACATTTTATAAACAACACGGGATGAGCAGAGGCAGGCTAAGTCAACCAAAGGGTATGATTTCAGCTCACAACCAATCCCCTATTGACTTGAAATTGGGCACTTGGCTAGCTGCAAGTTAGTTAAAATGCAGATGTGTTTTCTAGTAAGGTAACTCATTCACCTACTTACCCACCCCAACCCTTCAGAGCAGATTCAGTGGTATGTGAAGCAAGATGACCAGAAAGGTCAGGTACCAGACACACATCTCTCCCACTCCCCAAAAATCGTGGCAGCCAGGGAGCTGGGAGTAGGGCTGAGATGGTTCAATGAAGGCTAATAACAACTGATAACACCCAGAGACAGTGTAGCCTGTGGTGAGGCATCCAGCCTCTGGGGCCTGCCTGCCAGGTTCAAATCCCATCTCTGCCCATGACGGGGTGAGCTACCTTGGGCAAGTTACTAACCCTCTCTACGTCTCAGTTTCCTCATCTGCAGGATAAGGACGATAACCCTTTCCACTTCTCGAAGTTACTGTGAGATCCAAGTAGGTACATGGAAAGCCTTGGCGCGAGGAGTTCAATAAATGTTGGTTATGATACAGGCAGGGGCCACACCAGGTGCTTGGACCACCATCATCTCAGTTCATTCTCACGACATCCTACCAGGTACGTGCAACGATCCTGTTTTACAGATGCAGAGACTGAGGCACTGGGACATAAAGTGCTTGCAGGAGTGTATAGTGCTAGTCCCTCCCTGGGGGAGGGGGTCCTTTCCAAGTCGCAGTCATCCTTGTCTCTTCTTGGACATGGAATGTGCCTGCAGTTCCTCCCAAGTTTGCTTCCCTCTCTTCCATGCCAGCTGCGTGTCTGGACCCTTCCTAGCCCTCCCCCAGGCTTCCTTGCCCCATTTTCTCCCCACTCACAAGAACATCCTGTGCAGGGCAGCAGGGCCGGATAGGCAGGGGGCCTTCTAGACCCAGAACTGATGTCACTTCATCGCTCAAAGCCATCAAAATCTCCTTACCCTGCTGACCAATAGGAAAAAGCCCAAAGCCTTCAAACTGACAGCTTTTCCAGAATCATCTCTCCAACTCTGCCCTCTGGGGCACACTGCTGTTTCTGTGACACCGCCACCCTACCCCCCACCCCCGGGACCTCTGCATCTTCCGCCTTTGCTCACATTGTTCAGAATATGCTTCTCCTGTGAGACTGTTTTCCTCATCTTTTCTGGAACAGCCCAAATATCGCCCCCTTTAATAGACCCTGACTGAGGGCTCACCCCATTGGTTGGTCAACAAACACTATGAAGAGCCTACTAGGTGTCAGGCACTGTCAATATTCCCTGTTCCCACCAGGCTCAACACTCCTCATCTCTCACCCCCTGGCATGCCCCCCAGTGGTCTGCTATGCCCTTGACATACACTTTTTTGAGTTCTTCCCTTGGTTGCAAGGTGAGTCTCTCATCTAGCTTTATATTTCTTTCCTTTTTTTCTTTTTAATTTCTTTAAATTACAGTTGATTTACAATGTTCTGTCAATTTCTGCTGAACATTATATCTGGCTTAGAGCTCAGCACACTTGACACTTAATAAACCTCGGATGGATGGATGCTGTCCTGAAAAATCTTCACGCTAGAACATACTCACTGATAACTACTTTGTGGGCAACCCTATCTACCAATATGGGACGGATTCAGCTCACAATAATATTTTCCCCTTCCTCTAAGAAACCTCGTTTGTCAGCGTGAACAACACACGAAAAGGTCTGTTTATTTAGCCCTGGATCCCTGGGACTTTGTACAGTGCTAGGTATTCAGTAGGCGCCCAATGAATGTTTTCTGGAGGAATGGAAGGAAGAAGGAAGGGAGGGAGAAAGGAAGGAAGGGGAGAAAGGAGAGAAAAAGGAAAATTTGGTGACAAGAGAAGGGTGCAAGTAAAAGCACATTATCCTCGAGGTGACGTGAGGGAGGCGGAAGCAGAGGTGGGTCAGGCCCCCAAGGAGGAAAGCGGTGTCAGGCCAGGAAAGCGACATCCTGGCTGGGCCTCTGCACCTGGGGCAGATTTAACTCCTCAGGTCAGGGGAAGCACCTCCAGGACACCGTTGTTCTGGAATGACAGGCCTGAGGTATTTAAACTCTGACTGGTAGAGAGTAATAAAACCAATTGCTTACAAATTATACTCAAGAAGCAACTATAAATCAATCAGTAATCTTTCCTGACACACTCCATTTGGTGAGCTAAGTCTCCTATTCATCTACAATGCAGGTGAGCAAACGCAGATTTTTTTTTTTTTTTCAAAGAGAAACAAACTCATGTTGAAACTTCCCAGAACGCTATCATCCTTGATTATAAAGCACTTCTGCCAATAACCCACCAGGGTTTTTACCAATCGGACAAATAAAGACGGAAGCAGCAATGCCCCCCTGCAGATTGAATCACCGATAAAAATGGATGCACCATCCAGAGGTCATGACCTTTCCCCCTTCCTCTTACTCCCCACCGCACCTCACTCGCCCATCACTACCCCAACTCACACACTAGATTACGGGGTGATTCAAGGTATAGAGTCAAGGGAAGAGGAGATGAAGTTAGACCTTGTGTGCGGGAGTGATGAGACCATGCTGTCTGACACATAGTGGGGCCTCTTTAAATTTTTTTTTTTTAAACACCAACAAAGGAAAGAATAGCTCATCTAATCTATACTTGGAATTTCTCAAATTATTCATAAGAGCACTTTAAAAATTCCAGAAAGACAGAGTATGCAACCCCTGTCAAAATAGTATTAAGTGCTGAAATGCAGACAAAGATAGGCAATTAACTGCTACAAGCTTAGATGAAAATGTCTGCAATCTTGTTTAAGTGCTTGGGTGATATGAAGCATTTGGAGATAAACTTAGGAAGATGTGCGGGGTGGGGAGAAGAGGTGTTTACAAAACCAGCACGCTGTCAGATTTTTACAGAACTGGCTTATACAAAAAACTTTTCAAGTACAAGACACTTTGAATATGATCAAAGCTCCCTGAGAATGATGGAAAAATGCTTGACAAGGCTCCACGAAGGTCCCTAGAGGGTCTCTTTCTGCAGGTATATCCTTTAAAAAGTGCAAGGAGTGACATTCTCCTAAATATGACTGATGTGCCAGAACTTGAAATCAAATCATTCACATTAAAATATATGAATTCATCAAGTCTCCCTCTGATGAATATGGACCCTTTGACCCACTCAGGGCCAGGAATGGTAACCCCAAGGGAAAAAGGGATGTTATCTTCCAAAAGGACACGAATGGATCTGCATATAGAAGGAAAATGCCTGGGTTTGAGCTAGAAGAAAAGATAGGGTGTGTGTGTAGAAGGCAGCTGGGGAGAAATTGGTGAAACTGGCAGTGTCCTTAAGTCAAAATGGTCCAGTCATTTTGTGTGTGACCTTTTCTCTTTGACTTCCAACAAACTTTCAACTGCAGAATTTCAATCTTGGAATCAGAACAAATGAAACCTGAAGAAGAGTCTGACATTAAAACTTTGCTTTAAATTTTTTACATTAAATTCTATGTGTAGACTTTCACTCACACGAGGAGAATTCCAAAAAAGTTGAAAAATGAATTTTTTTAAAAAAAGATGACATTTCGGAGTTCCCATTGTGGTGCAGTGGTTAATGAATCTGACCAGGAACCATGAGGTTGCAGGTTCGATCCCTGGCCTCACCTAGTGGGTTAAGGATCGTGCATTGCCGTGAGCTGTGGTGTAAGTTGCATACGTGGCTCGGATGCCATGTTGCTGGGGCTCTGGCGCAGGCCGGTGGCTATAGCTCCTATTAGACCCCTAGCCTGGGAATCTCCATATGCCATGGGAATGGCCCTAGAAAAGGCAAAAAGACAAAAAAAAAAAAGATGACATTTAGGGGTCCTGAATTTGGGGGTAAATTTTTCTCTGCGGGAAGCCATATTCCCATATCAGCATGGATGACCAGACTCCACGGAAACACAGAAGTGATGCTATAACACCGTGTTCAACTGTAAGTCATAGTGGACTGACCCAGTCATGGCCCTGTGTGTCAGTGTGAGCATGAATGTGTGTGTGTGTGTGTGTGTGTGTGAGAGAGAGAGAGAGAGAGAGAGAGAGAGAATCCTTGTTTTCCAGTGCGATCTGCCCTCAAGGACTGAACTTGATGGTTTTTATACTGAGGCACTGATTCTGTCATTGACAGAGTATGAAAGTTTTCTAGATGAAATATAAAGACAGAAATGGCTTTAATTGCTGTATGATCCAAAGCTGATGGGCAACACTTCCAAAACCTTGTTCTAAACTAAATGGTCACACACACACTTAAATAGACAGCTGATCTCAACACAGAAAAAAAAAGGGAAGACTGAAAAAAAATTAGTAGAGGAATTATTTCAACCTGAATGTCTTAATATTTCCAGGTAAACCATTTTTGGAGTTCCGTTTGTTGTTTCTTAAGTGCCCAGGAAGGATCTTAGTGTTGAGATTGACCAAAAGACTGGATACTGTTAAATAATGTGACTTGAGAGTGAACCATGAGGAATGATGTATAAAACTGGTTCCAAAAAGTGGTTTGAGAATGAAGATTTACAAATCCCAGAATTCAGAGCCAATGACAGCAGAAGAAATAAAAAGGCCTTCAACAGCCACCAAAAGATGTAGATCAAAAAGAACACACTATAGCTTGTTTTCAAGCTCACATTTCTACTGCTACTTAAAAAAAAAAAAAAAAGAAAATGACAAAAAAAGAATTTTTCCCGAAAGGGCAGAATATGTCAGAAATAGTAAATACCAAACCCAGAAAAAAGAGGAAGTGAGTTCCTTTACATAGAAATGGGTGGCTTGCTATATGTGATATTAAAAATTGCCCTAACAAGAGTGGGGCAGCAATAAAAATAAATTATTTCCCTTCTTGCAAAGTATGTGAGGGTAGGAAATTGACCCAAACTGCCAGAGAGATGAGGAAGCATTCTTTTCACACTGTCCACAGAACGTGCTTTCATAATTTATCCCTTCCTTGGATGCCCCTTTTCTGCCACGTCCCTGCTCTCTGCTCTCAGCTGTCCTCTCACCAAACCCTTCAATTAAATTATCTCACGTTTCTCTCTGATCTGTTCACAGCTTGTCACATTGCTCCAGTGCAAGCCTTCCCCAAGCTGCTGCAATGGGACACTGAGAGCAGGCCTTTCTCCCTCCAGCTGCTCCCTGATGCCTCAGATCCTGGGCAAGAGACAGGTGGGTTCTCTCACTGCAAGGCTGACCCCCTCCCGACCCTTCCTCTAAGGAACCTACGTCTTCACATTCTTAAAAAACTATGATTGCATGGTCTGCTCAACCTACTGAAGCCACCACCTATGTCTCAGATAGTCAATGAGAAAAAATAAAAATTGTGCTCATCCTTATCCTTTTGGAGAAAAACCAGGCAGTGTTCTCCTGAGCACCTGGAATTACAAGACCCAAGTTGTGCAGTTACTGCAAACGCTCAGCTTTTTATCTTTGGTTCATCCTTTGGGTCTGTAAGACATCTTTCACAAAACAATATTTCAAAAAAATTATTTTACGAAATATTCAATCTAGACTGCCATGAATTATCCAGAACAGCGATACAGAGAACCTACATGCCGAATTAAAGCAGTCAATCAAAAGGCCAATAACCGAGAAAAGAGAAAATGTTGTTGCGAAATGAGATGAGATTAAAGAAAGAGACTCAGACGAGATTCTCCAGTTTGATGAGACGGAGGTGCGGAAAGGCTTTTCCCAGAGGGTCGACGCTTCAAAGGAACAGCATGTTGATTTAAAGGTGGCAATTTAGAGGAGGCAGAGGGAGCCGGCGGCCAATAAATAAGAATCCCACGTGAGCTAGGGAGACACCCTATTCAAGGAGAGCTCAGAATCAGAGGAGACTTCAGTAGGGAAAAGCGTTATTTTTCTCTCTCTCTCCCTCTCATTTCTTTCCAAAGTAGGACCACTGGTCCCATCAGGAACCAAGTGGTCCAAGCCTCAGATGCCCTGATGGGAGGAGAAAATAGATCCATCCCTTTTGCAAAACCCTTAAAAATGTGCCTGTCTTTTGATCTGATAATTCCGTTTCGAGGATAGGTGAAAAATTATATGCATGAAGATGCTATCTGCTGCTCTTTCTATAATGTTCCATCTTGTTTATAATAGTGGGGAAAAAAGCAGAAACAATCTCAATTTCCAGTAATAAATCAAAACACATTCATACGTAGCATTCTAGACAGACATCTGAAGTGATGCCGTAGATGTGGAAAAATATTCAAGACATGATATTTAGGAAAGAGGTTACCAAAAAGTGGATATGCTTAGGTTTTTGTCTTACACACACACACACTCAGGACTGTAAAATACAGTCAGGAGGCACACAGGAGTTTCCCAGGACGTTAATATCATGACTGTTTTAATTTCTTCCTTATCTGCCTCTTTTTTTGGAAATATCATCTTAAAAACTGTAGGTTGTTTTTTTTTTTTTTGATGAAGAGAAAAACCAGTAAGTGCTTTTGAAAAAGGAATAGAATCAGGTGTGGACTCGTGTCCAGAAGGACCTATCAAATGCTGGGGCTGGAAGGGCCCTCAGCTCCCTGAGTCACCCTCTTCATTTGATAGACAAGGAGCCCAAAGTGCACAGAGAAGGAAGTCTCTGACCTCGGAACACTCAGGAAAGGGGGATTACTGCAGTCACGGCAAGAGAGAGAGGAGAGACTGCAAGGGGCTGCTCCTGCAAGGCTGAGTAGGTAAGAGTGATGGGCACGTACGATTTGGGAGTCAGGGTTCAACAGAGTCGAGAGTCCCACGGAATGATGGTTTTGGAAAAATAACGAATGAGAATTTAAGCAAATTAGGAGACTAGAGATATGGTAGGGAGCACGGAACGAACATTTTTCTAGCACCTCCACGTAAAAGGCTGATGTTAACGTATGTAATCTAAGTTACTCTGAAAATACCAGCATTCTCATTTTACAGATAAGGACGCTGACGTTAAAATCACCAGCACTTGATTGAGCAAGTAATACAGCTATGATCTGCTCTCTGGATGGATCCCAAGTTCTCCCTCTTTCTACCGTGCTACGCACTTGGCCTTCTTGGTCTTATCTCCTGAGAGAAAGCCCTTGATTCATAGAGATTACTTACCAGCGGAGGCACCTGGAGTTTCAAGTGCATCAAAAATCTCAGTTGGTGAGTCAATGATGAGGGGGCAGTCCGCAATGAACCTGGCACAAACTCCCCATCCAGTGGTACATGCCTGGAACTGGAAAGGCTAGCTCCCCGCAAGCAAGGCAAGGGGAAGGGGAGAAGGAAAGAGTGGTATTTCAAAAATCTTATTTCTGAATCTATAGGCACACGAATGTCTTTTTATCCTGCCCTTACCAATATCAAGACATCTGTGTTCCTTTCCTTCTAATACATCCCTCAAGAGTTCCAATTAGTGCTGTCCTTGAACTACTGGGAGTCCTCAGCTGTGACCTTACATAATAGCAGTGCTCTCCTAACTATTATTTGTAGGCAAACATAATAGCAGGCACTGCAAAACCTCTTCTCTTTTGGCCTGGGAAAGGGGCAGCAGTCAGTCCAGATCCCATTAAATGGGAGGTCTTAACCACCTATTAGCTACTTGCAGAAACCACGACATGCTCAGTCTCCTGCAAGCTTCAAGTACTTTTCTCATTGCAGGGGTAATGGAAACATTCGGTCTCTTCCTCCTTCCTTTCTTACTGCTCTGATCACCTCGCAGGGGTGTGATTAGGATCACAGCCTTCTCTGTGGTTATCCCTGACTACAGCCACCAGCGACAAGCCTAGTGGCTTCCTTACAAGTGAGTCATAGTAATACAACAGGCATTTGTGAATAAAAAAAGGGTTTTGCAATCTGTATTAGGTACTTAGTACTTTGATTTAGGTGATATTTCCAAACAGTAGCCACTCGCCACATGCAACTGTCCAAATTTAAATTGAATGATGTAAAAAATTCAGTTCCTTAGTCACACTAGTCACATCTCTGGTGCTCCAAACAGCCTCATCTGGCTGTTGAATTGCACAGCACAGATGGAAAGCATTTCCACAATGGCAGAAAGTTCTCCTGGTCAGTGCTGCCAGAGAGCAATGGGCAAAGAAACCCAGAAACACTTACTGAATTCTTCTGTGCCAGGCACTGTTCTAAATTATTTGAATACATTAATCCATTTCACTCTCAATATGACTTTATGAGTGATGCAGGGCTTGATACTGTTCCTCGTTCACAGATGAGGAAACTGAGGCACAGAGTGTTTAAACAATCTGATTCCTCTCTCTGCCACTGTCTCCAAACCCTCAGCTCTTGCCTTGGCAATTCTCTTATAGCCACGCCAGTGTTTGTCCTCACAGACGCTCCTCTTGGTTAGGTTCTTACTGGACAATTGTGGACTGTCCCAACTGATCTCATTTCAATGATCTTTCTCTTCATCGCCAGAACCAAATAATTAATAATTATTTTGTCTCAGATACCCCATCACCATGGAGCCTCATAGTCTGCTGAATTAAGGTCTAGTTCCTGAAAGCAGTTTTCGAAGTTGCCCACAACATGGTCCCATTTTTTCTTTCATGTCTTATCCTCTTGTGATATCCAACACTTATCAATAATTAGGGCCACTGCATGAGTTCAGGTCCGCTGAGAAGCAGACACTAACATGGGATTAGATATGCCAGGGGTTTCCTGGGGAGGGAGCAGGAGCAGGCACGGAAAGTCTGCAGACTGAGGTGTTGGTGTGGCCCCTATGAAGGAGAGCAGAAGGGACAGGAATTGAGTGGAAAGCATCTTAGAAGGCAGCATGGCTCCAAGAAACGTTCAGCCAAGCCAACAGGGGGGAGGTCCTTGAGCCAAAGCTTCTCAGTGGAGGACCCCATGTCTTGCTGGAACAGGCATGCTTAGAGCTCCTACTGTGCACAGTCCTGGCTGGGAGTAGCCCACGGGAAGCATGGCGGGGTGGGGGGTGGGGGGGGTGCAAATCATGGCAGGTCCAGTGGGGCCACATCTGGGGATGTCAGTCAGTAGTGCTCCCTAAAGCAGGAGAGCAGCATGGACATTTTCAGGGCCACCACAGTCAGTGTATAATCTACCATTTTACTGGGATACACTTAAGCGTGAAAGAGGGGACTACTAATAATTACATTGGGGTAACAGGTGGACCCAGGGACCATTCTAGGTAAATTGGAGTTTACGGTCACCCTATAACGACTTAGGTATCAGAGAGTCTATGCATGCTCATCAGCCCAGATCTTGCCACTTTTTTGCATTCCCTTAGTATGGAACTGCTTTATAACCCTGTGACTACAGAAATCTTATGCAGTTGCTAAAACTGACCTCAAATATCATCTTCTGAGTATCATCTTTTCCTCCTTGGAACTACTTCATGTGTGTCTTTATGAAGTACTGATCCTTTTTTTGTTATATATTTTAATTAATTTTGAATCATCTTATTCCAGCCATCAGAGAATAAGATCCCTAAGGGCAGGTATGATGTTTTGTCAGTTCTGTCTTCCCTTTGATGACTTGCACAACGCCACCATATAGCAGCACCTACAGAAGGCTGTACCCTTCCCTCTATAGAGCTCTCTAATACCAATGTTCCCATGGCTTTTCTGTCCTAAACAAATACATGTATTATCCTGTATTTCTTTGGGGTTTTTTGGCCCTGCCCACGGCATAAGGTTGTTTCCTTGGGCCAGAGCCTTAACCCACTGAGGCCACCAAGAACGCCATCAGCTTGTCTTTCTTAAACGCAATGTTTTCTTTGTCTTTGCAGTTGAGAGGGAATTCAAATATCAGTCAACCTTGGTGAATTCTTTTACGATTTGCTAATTACTTTGTCCTTTTTCTGCTGAAAGCCTACACTGAATTACATCAACTTCGCCTCAAAAGGGGACTTACAAATTGCTGAATAACATTTGCACTTTAAACAATAAAGCTATTAATGGCATTTGAGCAAGAACACCCATTATGTTCTTTGCAGCAATAAATCAGCATTTCATCTGTTATAAATTGCTTGGTCAGCTTCAAATGGCTTCAGAATAAATCTCTTTCTCCTTTGTGCCTCTGCTGTCTGTGATAAAGAAAGGAGGCAGAAGGTAACCCTGGGTTCTGCATTCCTGGGCATATCACCTTCACGCTGCATGACTCTGTAATTTATTTCCAGTGATAAAACTTTCGTAGTCCTACACTGACTGACGCTCACACATGTCCACACAGACACAGGAAGATACAGGGACCTCTTTAACGTTAATGGTGAAGTGAAGGGGCTTCCACGTGAACGGCTCGAGGACCACGTGGAGGAGAATTTTGATGCCTACTACAGATTCTAGTAATGGGGTAGCTGCAAACATAAACAGAAGGGCTCTAATCATTAGATTATTTTTTTTCAGTCCCGCCTCCAGATATGGTTGCAAATATCACAGGGTCATTAGATAGAACAGAGTTATCTTCTTAAGATTACGCTATTCCATCTTCACATTTCTGAGAAATATATCCAACATGTTCTACTTTTAAAAAGCCTCTTGCCTGGAAATCATCTCAATTCCATGATTTATCCTTTTCCGGGTACTTCTGAACATAGTGCAATATCATGAAGAAGGTGCCCAATAAATATTTAAGTGAATGAGTTAATAGATAAATGCTTTTCATTTAGTCTAAGTCACATTAGACTAAGAGTTAACAGTATTATTCATTCATCACAAAAACAGTACTATGTCATCTATATTTATTATGAGCTGGTCTCTCTATTTTAAAATTTACTGATATTTGGGAGTTATGCTATTATTAGTTATAGTGCTAACATTTCAAATATATGGAGGACTTTATAAATATTATTATGGATAATGGTGATTAGTTGCTTTTAATATCCAAGGCAGAGTGAGAGAAAACAGACTTAAGCTACAGCATGAGAGATTTAAGTTAGACGAGAAAGTGTGCTCTGGCATCAGATCTAATTAAACAATGGATGGATTAATGAGAGGAGTTATAAAATCTTCCTTGGAAGTCTTTAAAATCAGATGGAATCTCATCAAAACACACATTGTTAAATATGCCCCTAGATAAAGACAGAGGAATTGGTTCCAATCTTATTTGAGAGACAGGTATATTTACTAAGGATATATCTAGAATAATATAGTTTTTTGGAGTATGGACATTTCACATAAGATATTGGTATCAATTCATAACCAAGGACTTGACTCATATACTAAAGAAGTGACTTCTAGTTCTAGTCTCTCATGTGTTATGTAGCTTTGGGTTATTTTACCTTTAAGATAAAGATTATTTTGTAATTAAACAGGAATAATCCTATTTCAAAGTGCTTATTCTTTAAAATAAATTACATTAAGACCTTGTTGGGTAACTTACATTCTTTTTTTTTTTCATTACTCAATGAATTTTATTACATTTATAGTTGTACAATGACCATTACAGCCCAATTTTATAGCATTTCCATTGCAAACCCCCAGGTAACTTACATTCTGAATAAATAAGCAGTAGGAATATCTGGTTGCTATAATTTAAAGTTATTTCAATAAATTCTCATTTATTATAAATTATACCATATATAGTATATATAGTAAATAGTGTATATATATAAGTAAATTATACTATATACAAAGTAAATTATACATGATTAAATAAGTAAATATATGGTAAATTATATACACACACACACATACACACACACATATATATATGTATACACACACAGAAGAAAGTTTATCATGTTGGTAACAACCATAAAAGAAATACTTTAATAGATAAATTTCCAATCTCTCCCCATGTCAATATTCTCACTGTGGAACTTTATTTTTATACCAAGAATCTATCCTTTCAAAATTCCCAGGCAGAAAGCACTGAGAAAATGAAACACACTCCCTCTATGTTATGAGATTTAGACAAAAGAATGTTTTTTTAACCACTGAAGTATATTTTTCTCCTCAAGTTTCTATGAAAAATTTTGAAAAACTCATGGTACAGACTATGCAATGTATGTTTAGATGTCAACACTGCTTTTGTGTTAGGATTCACATGATGAGAAAATTCACATATATTACCTTTCTACTACTTGGATACAGATCTATTTTGATGATGGTCAGGGGACCCTGTACAGACTAAAAAGAACATATAATTCCATTCTCTTGTCTCTTTTAAAAGAGAGACTTTAGGCTGCAAGTTGTTTTTCTCAACAGCTCTACTCCCTGTTCAGAAGACACCAATGCAAATGCAGAATTTCAGGTGAATAATGAATACAAGGAATTCATGCGGAGAGTCAGAGAAGGATAAAGAGTGGAGAAGTGGATGAGCCTAACCATATCAAAAAGGCCAACTTTTAGGAGAAGGGCAGTCAAGAGTGTCCTTGAGAACATAAGCAGAATCAATCTCAAAGTCACTTGGAAACTAATCTTCCCCTTTTACAGATGAGGAAACTGAGACGTAGAGAGTATGTGACTTTCTCAAGGTCACTCTGTCCTAGGAGGTGACAGAAGGGCACTGCACAGTTGAGCATGTGGGTGGCAGATTCAGACCCCGCCATGAGCCAGGGCAGCTGTGCATTGGTTCTGGAGGACCAGCTCTCTGCGTGCTCCAGCCTGGCTCCCATGGACCACCACACCCTCTGAGTCTGATGAGTGACAGGGAACAACAGTGAGGGATGGAACGACATCTGCCAGCACTCAGAACACCTTCACTCTGATGGCCCTCGCTCCGGTTTAGTTTTGAAGAGCACCGTCCTAGTCAGGACGGGACAGGCAGCAAAACAAGTGTTCTCCTGGCAGTCATGCCCTGGACAGAGTCTCAGGCAATGGGAGGAGCCACGGGCTGGCCCCTCCCCAGACTCAGCTCCTTCCAGGAGAAACAGGCAGCAAGCAGCCAAGGGGAGGCCAGACACGAGGGACAGGGAGAGGCTGCACGTGCACAAAACTCCAGACCTTGAGGGAGGCTCATCTCCACTTCAGGTCACAGAGCAGATGGGCAGAAGAAGTTCTGTACCAGGAGCTCATACAGACAGTGCTCCTTCGGGAGGGGCTGTCTAGGATCTGTAACATGTATGGATATAATAAGGCCCATGCCTGAGACACAGCAGCCCCCAAACACTCCCACCAAAACCCAAAACACGTGTTCAAAAGGGAGAATTATCCACATTACATTTTTTTTTTTCCCACATGGCTGAACCAGGAGGGCTGCAAAATCCATCACTGTTATGGGCAGGAAGGCCACAGGGGAGCCTTCTTAGAACCTTCAAAGGGAAACATTTTGGATGAGCCTCTTGGTCATATAAGAAAGACAGCTGGTTAGGTTTAACTATTAACACATGGCAGAAGGTGTCAGAGATATGCCTCATTAGAAGACCATGGAAAATAGATACTGTTTTTGGGAAAAGGAAACTAAACTAAGATAACCTGAGAATTCCAGACAAGCGCAAGTGTACCTTCCCGTGCATGTCTCAAGCATTTAGCAATCAGATTCAGCCTTCAGCTGAATGGTTTTTATTTCAGGCAATATTTAATTTATGCAGACCATTCATTTGCAATACTGAATCATTACAACATTCTGTAAAAACTACAACAACAAAGGGCCAAAAATACAGGAGGCTCACTCTGACTACCTAATTTAAAACGGCAAACTCACCCTGTCCCTAAACTGATGCTCCTCTTACTCCGCTCTATTTTTTCTTTTATTTTTTCAGAGCAACTGTCTTTTCCAAACATACTATAATTTTGCTTATTTGTTTATTGCTTGTTGTGTGTTTTCCCCCAATAGAATATAAGCTCCAATAGGGCAGGGATGTTTGTCTGTTTCAGTCACACCTACAACAATGCGTGGCACACAGTACATGTGCAAAAATGCTGGCTGACTGCATCAGAACAAGATGTGGGTAAGCTGTCAATACTGTAGAAAGTGGAGTTCCTGTCGTGGCTCAGCAGTTAATGAATCTGACTAGCACCCGTGAGGATGAAAGTTCGATCCCTGGTCTTGCTCAGTGGGTTAAGGATCCGGCATTGCTGTGAGCTGTGGTGTAGGTCACAGATGCGGCTTGGATCTTGCATTGCTATGGCTGTGGTGTAGGCCAGCAACTACAGCTCAGATTTGACCCCTAGCCTGGGAACTTCCATATGCCATGGATGTGGCCCTAAAAAGCAAAATATATGTGTATATACAATATATATATTGTAGAAAGCACTTTATATATATATATATACACACACAGCATATAGTATATATACTGTATAGTATATATACTGTATATATACATACTATATATATGTTGTAGAAAGCGCTTTCCTCAGGTAACAATGAAATGGCTTCATCACTAACTACCAGGAATATATGCACATATATATATATATATTTTTCAATATAAATCATCAAGTTATAGGGGAGTTCTGCTAGCAGAGGCAGCTGACTCACGATAAAGGTTCCAGGGTACCAAACCCTCCTCGTACGTGAAGCCACAATGATGACCTGCTTTTGCATGTCTCTGGGGGTAGGGGGGGAAAGTCAGGTAGGTACTGAGCAGTGTGACAAGAGACTTCACAAGGGTTTGTCTTTACAGCCTTATAATATGAATACTTTCTTGTATGGCACTTTCTCAGGCATGAGAAATATTCTCACTGTGTTCCTTAGTCTCCCCTCATAATAGCCTTCTGAGGGAGTAGGATTATGTTCTGAATCTCGGAGAGTGTGTTACCTGCCAGGGTGGAGGGCCAAAGGGGATCATTCCTACCTTGGTTTGAGAAACCAAGTTTCAGAGTTCCCGTCATGGCGCAGTGGTTAACGAAACCGACTAGAAGCCATGAGGTTGAGGGTTCGATCCCTAGCCTTACTCAGTGGGTTAAGGATCCAGCATTGCCGTGAGCTGTGGTGTAGGTTGCAGCCGTGGCTTGGATCCTGAGTTGCTGTGGCTCTGGCGTAGGCCTGTGGCTGCAGCTCTGATTTGACCCCTGACCTGGCAACCTCCATATGCCGTGGGAGCGGCTCAAGAAAAAGGCAAAAAAAAGACAAAAAAAAAAGAAAGAAAAAGAAAAAGAAACCAAGTTTCAATACATAAAACAATCAAGGGCCAGCTGTATAGCACAGGACACTATATTCACTATCTTATAATAACTTACAATGGGAAAGAATTTGAAAAAGAACAGCTATATATATATATATATATATATATATATATATATATATTCACACATACATACACATGTATAACTGAATCACTTTGCTGAGCACCTGAAACTAACGCAACACTATAAATCAACTATATTTCAATTAAAAAAAAAAGTAAGTACAAATTTAGTACTTATTTCACATGGCACGGCCCAAAGCAATACTCTGAAAGATTGGTTACCTAGTTGTCCACCTTCCATGGTTTACTACTGGGAAAATGGGTGGACTTCATTGCGTTGCCACGGAGATCAAGTAACGAGACAGAATTCTCAAGTCTCTGCTACCAAAACAAGTAGGTGCTACAGGTGTTATTTAGTTAAGATTCTGCATTTCAGGTTACGGTGGAGGTTTGGGAGAAGGGAAGGCAGCAGATTTCCAGGGATCATTTAAAGCACTGCCTAAGCAACAACAGAAAGCGGAGAAACAGACGGAACTCCTCCCCTGGACAGAAACTGTTCCATAACAATGGAGAAGGGGCGGGGCGGGGGAGGGGCTAAAACGCCACTCCGCCACTTGCCAGAAGAGAAGGACACAGCCTGGATGGAATGGGCCAGTCCTTGAGACCTCTCAGAGCCTCGTTCCGGCATGAAGTCAGACTGTGCAGTATCTAGACAGGAGCGATGGGAGCTGGGGAGAATTAACCACCAAGGTGGTGAATCAGCCCAGCGTCTGAAAACACCTACGGCTTCTGTCAAACCTGCCCACACTCTTCACGAGCTTCAAGGCTCACAAACAGGAAATCGCTGGGTATGACTTAACCTGACTCTCAACCTCCTTAGAGAAGAGCTTGCCTCCAAAAGTGAGGAACAAAGTGTGGAGCCAAAGGGTGAGAGGTGAAGAAGAATGTGAGTTCAAGTTCAGGGTAGGGGGCTTTTAGTGGAAAGAAACACTTCTAAACCTAGAGGAGTTATTTGGGGTTCAGCATTGGCTCAATACCAGCTAACATCTTCACTAGCAGCCCAAAGCTTCCAGAAAGGAAGAGAAAACTGAATTACAAAGGACTTGTGAAGATATGAAATTAAGTTGTTCATTATTCATGGGATCATTCAATCATGACATTTTTTTTTTCCCCGTCTTTTCAGGGCCACACCTGTAGCATATGGAGGTTCCCAGGTGAGGGGTCCAGTTGGAGCTGTAGCCACCGGCCTACACCACAGCCACAGCAACACGGGATCCAAGCCGCATCTGTGGCCTATACCACAGCTCATGGCAACATTGGATCCTTAACCACTGAGCAAGGCCAGGGATCTAACACACATCCTCATGGGTGCTAGTTGGGTTCATTAACCGCTAAGCCAGGAGGGGAACTCCAACTCATGACATTTTGTATCAAGGTATTTTCAGATCCAGAAAACTTTGACTTGACCCAAAGAAATAAGAAGACTGATTATCTCATACAACTGAGTTGCTCTGATATGGTAGAGCTGTCCCAGGACTGGTTTATTTAACAGCTCAACAACATCATCAGGGACTTAGGTTCTTTCCATCTTTCTATTTTTTCTTTTTTAAATTAATTTTTATTATAGTTGATTTACAGTGTTCTGTCAATTCCTGCTATACAGCAAAGTGACCCAGTCATACATATATATACATTATTTTTCTCACACCATCTTCCATTTGTTTTGAGTTGCTTAGATTAATCCCCAATTCTTCCCGAGTGACTGAGGATAGGGCTGGGTCCTGAGCCAGCTTCTCTAGAGCAGACGGAAAAGAGTCAATACTTCACCCAAAGCACAGTTATGCGCCCAAGAAAGGGGCTAATGGCCCTTGGTTAGGCCCAGGGAGATGTCACTCAGCAATATTCATTGAGTGCCTACTACTTGTCTATTCCTGTGTTGGTCACTGGAAACAGCTCCTGGTAGGAGCTTAGAGGTTTATGGTGGAGATAGACATTAATGAAATTACCATGCAAATAAAGAGAAAACTGCAACTGAAATAAGTGCTTTGTTGAATGGGTCCGTGGTATCCAGGTGCCAGGATAGGGAACCTAGGTTAGAGGAGGGGGAGGTGAAGACCCCTCCAAAGAAGGGACACTGGAGCTGTTGGGATGAGGGATGGAGGGAGCATATGGAGCGGCCAAGTGGAAGGATGGAATATGATACATTCAAAAACTGTCTCCAGATGGAGGACGGGGAGGGTGAGCCGGAGCAAGATGAAGGTGAAGAGGTAGTGCCGGAGCCAGACGATCTGAGTTGAGTACCACAGAAGAAAATATGAACACATATTTTTTAAATTGCTCAAATCTTAGACCTTTTGTTCACATCGAGTTTGATACAAAACAGGGCTCTAAAACAACTTGGTGCATAGATTTCTGAGAGTATTAAATGGCCATTCCCTGTCCTTTCAAAGTGAATATGTCTAAGCGCTTTGCTTAGAGTGGCCCATAGAAAGAAAGCCAGGTGAGGAGGTGAGGGGGCAAGGTGTAGGCTGACCTGGAGCCTGCATTGAAAGGTGAAGCCATGTGGTCGTAACTGATGCAGAAAGGAAAGAAATACTTAAAGAGGCTAAGATAGGAAAAGGATGTAGAGGAAGACTGGCTTTGACAGAGCGTTGCATGGGCTTGGGGACCTGGATCCTAGTTCATGGTGTGCAGTTATAAGAGATGGGTGGTGGGGTTGGGGTATGGGAAAACTCAGAAGCACAGCAAACAGAGGGACCTGGCTGAGGGGCAATCTTCCCCCAATCCTGCACCTTCAGCCAAGAGTCTAGCGTTTATTCTCTTCCAAAACCCTGGGGAGGTAACAACAGTGAGACTGCAGAATTGTTTACCTCTGTGTGTGTGTTTTTTTTTTTGGGGGGGGGGGGTTCTTGCTTACGTAGCAAGAGATTATGCAAAAATTAGTCAACATAAAGTGCCACAGAGTCCTCTTTCAGCAAATGAAAACACGCTTTAGGAATAAACACCACTACCACTTCCTCATGGGGCTGAAAAATATTCTCTCTTACTTTGGTTTCTTATCACTATAAACTAACTCATAATCTCCCAAGAGTTGAGTATAAATAGTCTCATTAACTATCTTTTGCCCTTCAAACCCTTCAGAATTTCCATGGTGACTAACCATGTGTTTCTCCCACCACATGGATAAGCATGTAGCTAAATGGGCTTCACTCTCCCAAGCAGACATTTAAAATGTGACAAAGTCATCTCGGAGAAACTTGGTCCTCTTGAAATGAGATAACTAATTACCCAGTGAAAAGGCAGTCTTTTCCCCACTGGGAAATCAAATACGTGGTCTAGGAGAATGAAAGGCAAGGACCATGGCAAATAAGGTCTGCAAAAACAGTAAACAGAACAAGCCCCAGAACAATTAACAAAGCGGAAAAGGCAAAACAGCATCAGCCACATGGCTGATTTGATTTTGCGACCACGGAATCTGTGTTTCAGAAAGAAAGAGAAAAGAGTGAAAATACACAAAGGCATATAAAGAAAGAAACACCTCAAGAGCAAGATAAGACCAGAGCAAACCAAAACTCATAGATACAGACCTTGAAGATTTCACAAATCATTTTGTCTGAATTCCTACGGAATTAGGAAGTGGTCCTTATCCAGGTATTTTATCACTCAGGAATATAGATCATGTCTTTTCCAGAATGCCAACTGCTAACAAACACAAGGCACTGAGCCATGGAAATGGTCCTGCTCTCAGAAGAGGGACACAACCTGTTTTCTCTAGATCAGCTGTAGCTAGTGAGTGAGAACCCACAGATTCTCTAGCAGCGTAGAGAAAAGGAAATGGATGATGAAATCAAATTTAATTCCATGTACATTATGATGGACAAAACTGGGAAGAGGAGAGAGGCAAGGACAGACCAAAAAAACACACCCATGTCTACTTGCTTCCTTTTTAGTTTTGTCAAATTGCATATATACCTGTGATTCTTACCCTAAGAAGCTTGAGAATAAAACTGACAATGAAGGGTTATCCAAATGGAACGTTGGTCTTTGGTGTAGTGCCAAGGACAAAACGAGTCATAATTCTTTTCAACGAGCTTTCAAACAAAGTGGGCGTGCTCTTGACGTCTGCTGAGGAGTTACAGTTTCCTCTCCTCCAAAACTCAAAGCGCCTCTAAATTAAACATAAGCTTGTTTTTGGTATCTGCAAAATATATGTGGATAAAAGTCAAAGTTTTAGAAAGGGAGTTGCCATAGAAACACACAACGCCCGAAAAGAGCAATCCGTTCTTTCTTAAGGGGACTCGTCCTCAAGGAGATTTATTTAGTGTCAGTGTGTGCATGTGAAGCTGCAGACAATGCATAAAGGACAGCCAGCATACACACACAGGACAAATACTCAAACGAAATAAGAACTTTAAGTTAAGGGGCCATGAACCCTTTGTGTGCGTGTGCGTGTGTGTGTGTGTGTGTGTGTGCGTGCGCGTGCACGCGGTGGGGGAGGAATAATGTGAGCCAAACCCTCTGGTACAGCTGAAATGCAGCCATCATAAAAAGATTTATTCAAAACACAATTCTGCAACAATCTGGGCACTGAACACAGTTGTGCACTGTTTTCTGTGAATTCTTTTCAAATGCGGATGTAAGTACTAGAAGTAGCACTTACAAAAATAGCTTTACTTTTACTAGCAGAGTAGACTCAGGCTAAGAATAAACCAAATGGGAATTTGGTACTGCAGACTTTTCAAAAACAGAGTGCCAGTATACCTAAGACAAACACCATCTCTCCACTAGAAACTTCTGTGTAGCATTCCAACAAAGTCACCTAACTTTTAGCCAGAGTATAGTTCTTCAGACTTGGTCTTCCTTGAGACAAAGGAACCCCATGGAGAAAACAGCTAAGTTGGAGTCCTGAATCAAAACACTTACTGGTCCTTAGAGAAGGATTTCTCCTCTCGGCTTTAACTAGAAGAGGCCAAATTAGCACAGTGCTTTGATGATGGGATGGTCTTAACTGAGAGGAAGGAAGCAAAATAGATATTTTTGAGTGGCTGTAACCCCCACAAGCCTGCAATGAAAGTGTGGGATTCAAACAAGTTAAAGCCATCTACGTTACGATTTGTATAAAAATGTGATCTTTCCCACAGCTATATTCATCTACAATGGGTACTAATGATTTGCAGATCATATGAATGATCATAATAATATTTCTAATAAAACACAAGTGTTTCATAAACATTAAACATTTAATCAGATAAATAACATCTACTGTTAACCAAACCTTACAAAAGGGAAGACTGACACCACCATTCCTATTTGCCCCAAATCACAGATAACTTCTGAATTTATTTAAATAA
The DNA here is from genome assembly GCF_016906955.1 of Phacochoerus africanus. NCBI lineage: Eukaryota > Metazoa > Chordata > Mammalia > Artiodactyla > Suidae > Phacochoerus > Phacochoerus africanus. The sequence continues at coordinate 58,071,921 of NC_062545.1, forward strand.
ACAATACAATACACACATACTATTTACAAATGTGGACATATGAAGTATCATGATTAGACACAATTATACAACTGATTAAAAAAAAAAAGTCATCCTGGGGCTGACTCAAAAACCAATCAAGTTACATGCAGGTAACATGGCCCTAGTATCCTCAGTTGGCATTATTATAAAAAAAGAAAAGAGAAAAGAAAAGTCAGAATGTTTAAAATCTCACCTTTCTATTGCTAAATATAGGGAGTGAAAATCCAATAGTGGTTTAGTGGAGCACTAGGCAATGGCCCCAATGCCTCTGGGTGTCAGTCAGAGGCCTGAACATGTGCACTGGAAGAAGAGGAGCATCTGGTCAGATGAATGTACTCGACTTGGATCTCACAGTAGGAGGACTCTGACTTCTGGTTACCCTTTAAGTGAGGACCAACGAGGAGCCCCTCAGGAAGCTTCTCTGAGACCAGGGACTCTGCTCCAAAAGATTTCCTGAGTGTTCACTAGAGCACTTCTAAACTGATTTTCAGCCACTGGCTTTCTCAAAAAGCTTCCCAGTTCAAACCCAAACTTCTTAAGGGCAGTGACCGTATCCATCTTGTTCATCTCTGGGGCCCAGGATTGGTGGAGCTCAATAAATGTTTGCTGAACAAAAGAATATTTTTTTTTTTTTAAGGGCCGCACCTACAGCATATGGAAGTTCCCAGGCTAGGGGTCGAATGAATCTGAGTTACAGCTGCCAGCCACAGCCACAGCCACAGCCACAGCCACAGCCACAGCAACACCAGACCCTAGCTGCGTCTGCAGCCTACACTGCAGCTTGTGGCAACACTGGATCCTTAACCCACTGAGTGAAGCCAGGGATCAAACCTGCATCCTCATGGATACTAGCTGGGTTCGTTTCTGCTGAGCCACAACGGGAACTCTCAATGAATGAATTATAAGGGCTGGATTTATTTAACTTACTAATGCTTTTATCTATCAGATAATTTGGTAATTTGGTACATATTTGATAAAAATGGTATGAGGTTAAAAGAAATAATGCTCCTGGTCATCCCCAAAAATTCAGAGACTAGAGATCTGTTCATTAACATGGATTTTCATTTCATATGGACAAGAAAAGCAGAGATTGATCATGATATTCTGTACATAAAACCTGGAGGGTTAAGGAACTATCGTCACATCACTGATTCTGCCCATTCTTTTACCTTGAAGGAACTCTGCTCTGGGGATGACAGATGAGGGTTACATAATTACAGCACACTCTTTGGGATGTGTCTCTAAAATCTGTAAACACGACCATGGCTCTGGAAGAAGATCTGTAGTTGATGTTTTAAAAACACCAGAAGAGAACCATGTTGGTCAAATAAAAAATAGCTGATATGGTCTTCAAATTCTCCTAAGTTCCTTAAAAGCTTCTTTTTCCTACCCACACCAGTCACAAAGGCAGAATCTCACCTCTCTCTTAATACAATCCACTTCCCTAAAGATGACACATGCATACACACCAGACTTAGGGAGAATTCTCTAGTGGGGATTTAAAAGGAAATATCTTGCACCAGTGGAATCACATGGAGGCTTCCAACAGTTCAGACATTCTCCATCTGCACAAAGAGGGAAAGGTCCTCCACCCTGCAACTGTTTGATAAACATACCAGAGCGGTCTTTTTACTTCTTCTGACATAAGTGAAAATGGTTTCTTGCTGGTATGTGGCCTTGGGTAAAGGCAATGAAGTGATGATGAGTATTTATAATACAGATTTAATTTTTCTACATCAAAATTTCTAAGGATATTGTCTGCTTTAAGTAGGATCACTCTACTTCACATCTTATCCCACTAATTTTTACTGCTATTTGAAAAGAGTAAAGTGTGAATGGCTAAAAGAATCCACTCACCTTTTAAAAACTTTCTTTACTTTTTTTTAAAAAAACTTTTAATATTGGAGTATAGTTGATTGAAAATGTTGTGTTCGTTTCAGACATACAGCAAAGTGAATCAGCTATACAAACATATATATCAATTCTTTTTCAAATTCTTTTCTCTTATAGGTTATTACAGAATACTTAGTAGATTTCCCTGTGTTATACAGTAGGTCTATGTTAGTTATCTATATTACGCAAGTGTGTATATGTTAACCCCAAACCCACTCACCTTTTTAGAATCATCTATCTAAGCGCTCATTTTTCAAACAGCTTTAATCTAGAATGCTATTTTAACAGGCATGTTTATAAAATTATCGATCTGAATTATTTAAAAATTTTGTAAATCAAGATCAAAGGTGGATGTCTTCATCTTAAAAAAGGTAATATAGGAGTTCCTGTCGTGGCTCAGCAGAAACGAACCTGACTAGTATCTGCAGGTTCAATCCCTGGCCTTGCTCAGTTGGTTAAGGATCTGGCATTGCCATGAGCTATGGCGTAGGTCACAGACGTGCCTCAGATCTGGTGTTGCTGTGGCTGTGGTGTAGGCCAGTGGCCATAGCTCTGATTCGACCCCTAGCCTGGGAACCTCCATATACCGTGGGTGCGGCCCTAAAAAGACACACACACACACACACACACACAAAGGTAATATACATTTTTTTAACAAAAAAAATCTTAGTCATTCATGATGTTTCAGCAATGAGTCTTTCCATACAGCTTAGTTTCCCAGAAAGCCGAGGGCTCCAGAGTTTATTTGAAATGGAAATCTCTCTAAAATGTACCACGTATTTTTGTGCCTTCATGATCAGAGCCCACATACACAATATACTTTTTTTTCCTGGGTAACTCACAATTGAACACACTAACTCATTTGTCTAAATTGAATGTAGTTTAAAATGTGGTACACATGGTTGGAGATGAAAATATATATATGTGCTGTGGACACAAAACAGGAAGGACCCTATTTGACCCTCACAGTACTCTGAAATCCGTCCTCTCAAAAAAAAAAAAAAAAAAAAATTCCCTGGTGTCAACTTCTGTTTTGGTCTTTTGTCTATTTCCCCCATTTTGAAAAACTAGTGAGTGAACCAAAAGCTAAAGATGTTTCCTGACAAATGGTTTTCCTGTTCTCTAAATTGGTATCTGCTTGGATATTGCTATCGGCTACCTCCGACTCTCGCTGAACGTGGCCTAAGAAGTTCCCAAGAACTCTGGCCCGGTGTGTACTTATCCCAGCTTTTCCCCGGCACTCAGTTTATTTAACAATTGGGGAAGAGGAACACCCCCGATCGAGTCACAACCCTGAGTTCTGATGGCTGGGAGTTCTCCAATGCTTCACTTCTTTAAACTGAGGTATTCCTTTATTCCCCCCCCCCACTTTTTTTAAAGTTTTATTGAGGTATAGTTGATTTACAATGTTGTGATTATTTCTGTTGCACAACAGAGTGATTCATTATACACATAAACATATCCAATCTTTTATAGATTCTTTTCCCCCATAGGTTATCGCAGAATATTGAGTAGAGTTCCCTGTGTAATAACAGCAGGTCTCCTTTGACCATCCATTTCATATACCACAGTGTGCCTATGCCAATCCCAAACCCCCAGTCCCTCCCTCCCTGCCATCTATCCCCGTTGGAAAGCATAAGTTTGTTTTCTGAAGTCTGTGAGTCTGTTTTGTAAATAAGTCTATTTGTATCATTTTTTAAAGATTCCACATATAACTGCTATTATATGATGTTTGGCTTTCTCTGTCTGACTACTTCACTTATTACGATACTCTCTAGGTTCACCAGTTTGTTGCAGATGGCATTTTTTCATTCTTTTTTTATGGCTGAGTAATACCCCATTGCATATATATAGCACATCTTCTTTACCCATTCCTCTATCAACAGACATTTAGGTTGCTTCCATGTCTTGGCTATCATAAAACAGTGCTGCAATAAACACTGGGGTGCATGTATCTCCTCAGATTATGATTTTCTCTGGATATGTGCCCAAGAGTGGGACTGCTGGATCATCTGGTAAGTCTATTTTTAGTTTTTTTGAGGAAGCTCCATACTGTTCTCCAGAGTGGTTGTACCAGTTTACATTCCCACCAAGAGTAGAGAGGGGTTCCCTTTTCTCTGCACCTTCTCCAGCATTTTTTTTTTGTCTTTTGTCGTTTTAGGGCCACACCCGCAGCATATGGAGGTTCCCAGGCTAGCGGTCGAATCAGAGCTACGGCTGCCTACGGCTGCCAGCCACAGCCACAGCAACTCGGAATTGGAGTTGCATCTGCAATCCACACCACAGCTCAAGGCAGGAGATTGAACCCGCGTCCTCATGGATGCTAGTCGGGTTCAGTAACCACTGAGCCGCAATGGGAACTCCTCTTTAGCATTTTTATTGTTTATAGAGTTTTTGATGGTGGCATTCTGACTGGTGTGAGGTGCTACCTCATTGCAGTTTTGATTTGCATTTCTCTAATAATTAGCGATATTGAACATCTTATATCTCTAATAATTAGCAATGTTGCCATCAGAATCTGAGGCATTTTTGTAAACTGTTGGTAGAAAGAAATTGGCACAATTTCTCTGGAAGGGCAATCTGGCTCTCTTTTTCTTTCTCTGGACATCAAAGCGTAAGAAAGTACATATTCTTTGACCCAGCAAACTGCTTTCTAGGAATCTAGCCTAAGGAAATCATTGGATATGTAAACAGAGAAGATGTCAACAAGGTTGACCACATCATTGATTATAAAAGTAAAGTTCTGCTCAACTTTGAACATTAGGGGACTGGTTGATAAAGTAATAGATTCAAACAATGGACAACTATTATGCCATTAAAATTGTAAAATAATGAAATAGATAGACCTGTAGTAGTGGAAACACAAAGATTTCCACTAGATACTACTGTTAAGAGAATAAAAAGTTTCAAAAATAAATATGGTGTACACAGGAAAAGGTCTGGAAGTCTATATTAGAGGTTCCTAAATGATTCTGGAAGCTCTTAGAGTCTCAGTAATTTTTTAACAGTGCCTCCAGGCCCAAACAGTTATCTAATAGTGTGGCTTGTTCAGTAGCTAGGTACAAACAATTTGTGTGCTAATGACTACAGAGCCATTTGGAAAAAAATAACACACATAAATGAAATTTTTTCTTTCTTTCTTAAATAGCCTCCTAATAAGTGACTAATAGAATGATGTGTGTACCCGTTGGGCAAGGCGTAACTTCAAATCTTGGAATCAGATTGGACCCCATGCCCCTCATTTCCTAGTGCACACGAGTTTTCACATGGTCCTCACTTTTTCTCATTAAAAACTCAGCAATCTCTGAAAGCCCACGTTTGCAAAGATATGATGTAATCAGAAGGAATGTAGTATAATCTTGTGTTGAAACATGTGTGTCCTTTGACAATGGAGAACCTCCTGCGGCGAATCCGTGAATGTGCTGTACTGCCCCAGTGGGCCTTGGCACACAGCTCAGGAACTGCAGACACATAATAGTAGGAACAGCTGCTTTCTCTCAGGTATGAGTGATTTTTAATAAACATCTGTTACTTTTTACAATGAGAAAAAGCAATAAACGGATTTACATTTTCAAAAGTCTTTTTTTTCTAAGCTTTAACAACAAATATTTACTTCCCACTGTACTCAAAGCTGAGAAATCTACGATCAAGGCCCCAGCCAATCAGGGGTCTGGTGAAGACCCTTTCCTGGTCCAAAGATGACTATCTTCTCGTTGTGAAAAGTTATTTTGTCCTTAAAAGAAGACAGATATTCTGCCCTCCTCAATTTTTTACTCTTAGAAAAATAGCAGCATAAACTACATTAAAAACTGAAGGTCTTAATAAATGTCTATTCACGGATGAACAGATAAAGAAGATGTGGTGTATATATATATATAATGGAATACTACTCAAACATAAAACAAAGAAATAATGCCATTTGCAGCCACATGGATGGACCTAGAAATTATCATACTAGGTAAAGTAAGTCATAAAGAGAAAGACAAATACCATATAATATCACTTATGTGTGGAATCTAAAATATGACACAAATGAACTTATTTATAAAACAGAAACAGACTCACAGACAAAGAATACAAACTTATAGTTACCAAGGGGGTAAGGGGTGAGGGAGGGGTAAATTAGGAGTTTGGGATTAGCAGATGAAACTACTGTATATAAAATAGATAAATAACAAGGTCCTACTGTATAGCACAGGGAACTATTGTCAATATCCCATAATAAACCATAATGGAAAGGAATATGAAAAAGAGTATGTATATGTACGTATAACTGAATCCTGTGATATACACCTGAAACTAACACAACATTGTTAATCAACTATACTTCAATAAAAATGTGAAAGTCTTGGGTGATGCCTGAAAGATAGAAAACTCACTCCTGAATAACCTTCTGCAAGAACTCTTACCATTCTGAACCCTTTCCTGATACTCACACAGATAGGATAGATGAAGTCACCGGTGTCAGGAGACTAACCCAGACACTCGCCCTACTTCCTGTGGATAGTCACTACAATTGTTTGACAAAAGCCTCTCTGTCCTTCAGCTGACGTGCCTGTAACAGAGCCTGGTCATGCCCTCGTGGGAAATGAGCTGTAAATGGGCCTCTGCTCTTAGTCTGTGGCGCTTTAGTCTCAGGATTAACGGTGCTCCTTTTAAAACAGCGCCCTGATTCCTTTTAAAACAGCACCCTGGTGTCCACTGCCATGGTCTTCAAAGGTCTCCTCTGCTCTCTTTGTTCCCTTCTGGTTACTTCTGCCCTGTTTTTCAGTTTTCATACTAAAGAAATGAATGGCTTTTTATAACTTCACCAATTGGGACTTTCAGAACCAAGCAGAGAGAGTTAAGTATAACAGATATTTAGCCCCCATTGGTATTTAGTTTTTGGTGAGTATTTTGTTTGTTTAATCCCTTGTGGGGGTTGATGGGTAGACAGGAATATTTCTCATTTAAAGGTATTTTAAAATCTGAGGATTTAAAATGTTTTGGTGTTGAAGTTTTACTGTGATCAATATTTTCTAATCATTTACTTTTTTACTCAAGCAATGTCCAAGCAATTACAAAAAAACCTTATTTTTCCAATCCTGGAATGTCTACAAATGTAGAGGTCATTTTCAACTTAACATTTACAAATTTAAGTTAGAATTAACAATGCTGCAATAGTAGAGTGTTTAAAGTAACTTCCTGCATAAACTGTAATTGAAATGGTCCCCAACAATCTTAACCATATTCTTTTAAAAGTGAATAAGAATATGATCTCCCAGTCCTTCTTTACCAGCCTGATTGGTCCCTACAGCACTTAAAACTTTTTTAAAATTATAGTTGATTTAAAATGTTCTGTCAGTTTCTGCTGTATAGCAAAGTGACCTGGTTATACATATATATATATATTTTTTTTTTCTTTTTTCTCACATTATCCTCCAACATATTCCATCACAAGTGATTAGATATAGTTCCCCGTGCGACACAGCAGGATCTCATTGCTTACCCACTCCAAATGCAATAGTTTGCATCTACTAACCCCAAACTTCCAGTCTTACCAAAGTGGGTATAGAGGGAACATACCTTAACATAATAAAAGCCATTTATGACAAACCCTCAGTCAATACAATACTCAAAGGAGAAAAGCTGGAAGCCTTCCTGCTAAAATCTGAACAAGACATGGATGCCCACTCTCAGCAATTTCATTCAACATAGTATTGGAAGTCCTAGCCACAGCAAGCAGACAAACAAAAGAAATAAAAGGTATCCAAATTGGAAGAGAGGGAGTAAAATTGTCACTCTATGCAGATGACAAGATATGAAATATAGAAAACCCTAAGGACTCCACACAAAAACCGCTCAAACTGATCAATGAATTCAGTAAAGTAGCATGATACAAGATTAACATTCAGAAATCAGTTACATTTTTGTATACTAATGGTGAAATATTAAAAAAGGAATATAAAATTACAATATCTTTTAAAAGTACACCCAAGAAATCAAATATGTAGGAATAAACCTGACCAAGGAGGTGATTTATATGCTGAGAAATATAAAACATTAATCAAGGAAATTAAAGAGGATTCATAGAAATGGGAAGATATTCCTTGCTCCAGGATTGGAAGAATTTATATTGTTAAAATGGCCATACTATCCAAAGCAATCTACAGATTCAATGCAATCCTTATCAAATTAGCCATGACACTTTTCACAGAACTAGAACAAACAATCCAAAAATTAATATGGAGCCACAAAAGACCAATTGCCAAAGTAATTCTGAAGAACAAAAACCAACCAGGAGGCATAACTCTCCCAGACTTCAGATAATATTACAAAGCTACAATTATCAAGACAGTGTGGTACTGGTACAGAAACAGACATACAGACCAATGGAACAGAATAGAGAACCCAGAAATAAACCCAGATTAACTGACCATAGGAGCAAGAATATAATATGGGGAAAAGACAGTCTTTTCAGCAACTGGTGCTGGGAAAACTGGACAGCTGCATATAAATCAATGAACTAGAACACACCCTCACACCATGCACAAAAATAAACTCAAAATGGCTTAAAGACTTAAACATAAGACAAGCTACTATAAAACTCTTAGAAGAGAACATGGGCAAAACATTCTCCGACATCAACTGTACAACTATTTTTTTAGGTCAGTCTCCCAAAGCAAAAGAAATAAAAACAAAAATAAACCAATGGGACCTAATCAAACTTAGAAGCTTTTGCACAGCAAAGGAAACCATAAAAAACCCCAAGAAGACAACCTATGGAATGGGAGAAAGTAGTTTCACATGATGCAGCCGACGAGGGCTTAATCTCCAAAATATACAAATAACTTATACAACTCAACAGCAAAAGAACCAATGACCCAACTGAAAAATGGGCAGAAGACCTGAAAAGACATTTCTCCAAAGAAGATATACAGATAGCCAACAGGCACATGAAAAAATGCTCAACATCACTAGTTATTAGAGAAATGCAAATCAAAACTACAATGAGGTATCACCTCACACCAATCAGAATGGCCATCATTAACAAGTGGACAAATAACAAATGCTGGAAAGGGTGTGGAGAAAAGAGAACCCTTTTACAATGTTGGTGGGAATGTAAATTGGTACGACCACTGTGGAAAATAGTATGGAGATTCCTCAGAAAACTAAAAATAGAATTACAATTTGATCCAGCAATCGTACTCCCAGGCATCTATCCAGAGAAAACCACGACTCCAAAAGATACATGTACCCTAATGTTCATTGAAGCAATATATACAATAGCCAAGGCATGGAAGTAACCTAAATGTTCATAGACAGAGGAGTGGAAAAAGAAGATGTGGTAAATACACACAATGGAATGTTACTCAGCCTTTAAAAGCAAAGAAATCATGACATTAGCAGCAACATGGACGGACCTAGAAATTACAGTCCTAAGTGAAGTCAGACAGTGAGACACCAACGTCATATGCTATTACTTACATGTGGAATCTAAGAAAAGGACACAACAAACTTCTTTGCAGAACAGATACTGACTCACAGACTTTTAAAAACTTATGGTTTCCAAAGGAGACAGGTTGGGGAATGGGGGTGATGGGCTGGGGGTTTGGGATGGAAATGCTATAAAACTGGGTTTTGTGATGATTGTTGTACCACTATAAATGTAATAAAATTCATTGAGATAAAAAAATTTTTTAAAAAAGGGTACCCTCCTTCACTGTTGGTGGTAAATTGGTACAACCATTAATCACTTTTTAACATACTACAGTGGATTTTTTTTTTTTTTTGGTCCTTTTAGGGCCACACCAGAGGCATATGGAGATTCCCAGGCTAGGGGGGGTCGAGTTGGAGCTGTAGCTGCTGGCCTATGCCACAGTGACAGCAATACCAGATCCGAGCCACATCTGTGACCTACACCACAGCTCACAGCAACAGCGGATACTTAACACCCTGAGGGAGGCCAGGGATTGAACCTTCATCCTCATGGTTACTAGTCAGATTCGTTTCCACTGAGCCACAACAGGAAATCCTACAGTGGATTTTTGAATAACTCAGGTTTGAACTGAGAGGGTCCATTTATATGCAGATATTCCCCAACAAATACAGTACATATTTTCACTTTACAGATCTTTAAAATAACTAAGCCTGGAGGAAAGTTTGTGTTCAATTAGAGATCACAATACATGGAATCAAAAGAATTAGTTCTGAATTCTGATTCTTTCCAAACTGTTTCAGCTTCCTGCCGTTGGGGCAAGTCATTTATCAATTCCTTTGTTTTTTGTTTTGTTTGTCTTTTTGCTATTTCTTTGGGCCGCTCCCATGGCATATGGAGGTTCCCAGGCTAGGGGTCGAATTGGAGCTGTAGCCACTGGCCTATGCCAGAGCCACAGCAACGCGGGATCCGAGCCGCGTCTGCAACCTACACCACAGCTCACGGCAATGCCGGATCGTTAACCCACTGAGCAGGGGTAGGGACCGAACCTGCAACCTCATGGTTCCTAGTCAGATTCGTTAACCACTGCGCAACGACGGGAACTCCTCCTTTGTTTTTTGAGGCAAAAATGACAGTATACAGATTTTCAACTGTGAGATTGAACACACAGTTCAGTCTCCGGATTGCAGCTAAGGCAACACAGGATCCTTAACTTGCTGTGCCACAAGGGAACTTCTGGAGGGAAACTTTTTAAAATGAATGTGAATGTTTATGCAAACCAACCACAACTTTTTTGAAAATTAAAATTAAAGTCAAAACTTTGGTTTCAGTAATATCCACAAATTAAAGGACCTAACCAATTTATTATTGCTCCCTTTCTGGGAGACATTTCAACTTTCAAGTTTGGAGGACTTCTGATTGTCAAAGTATGGGAAATCCATGCAGAACATCTGAAAATGCTGGAGTAAGCATTAAAAACATTTTAAAAAATGTATGGCTAAACTGTAAGAAAGTAACAGCAATTGTTAAAGAATGGAGATGACAAGGAGACTAGAAGCCAGGAAGGTAAGTCATCCCTGAGCTGATAAATATCCCCTGGAGGCTAATTCCACTGGGGTTTCTAAGAGACACGGTGTCTCTGGGACAGGAGACAAGCCTAATGTGCACACAAGATGTGAGGGTTGAAACCCATACCCCTGAAGGTTGAAATCCTCATTGGGTAACTTTAAGAAAAACTTCCCAGGCACACAAGAAAGGATAGTTGGGAGAGGAGGAATTTTCTCAGAAAATTCCAAGCACACTCTTACATTGTTTGGGATCAGAAATTGCATATCCTCTCCGAAACACAAATATTTAGCATAAAAAAGGCCCAGAATGGCAGTGCCTCCAAACATGTAGCAGAAGGAAATTGAAGCCTCTCTAGAATAATGAGCTTTAAATCCAAGTTTCAAAGTATTTTCTTACATAGAGTTCCAAGTAATTGAGTTCATAATCAAAAATCTCAAAACACAAAAAGAAGCTTCCACGAATAAAAGAAAAAGCAAACTGTAGAATCAAACCCTCAGAGAATGCAGATTCTGTATGCATCAGATACAGAATATAAAACAGATATGTTTTATGTGCTTAAAGAAAGAAAACATGATCTTAAAGTATGATAAAAGAATAAGATCAAAAAAGACTAGGCAGATATGAGAAAGAACTTCTGGAAATGAAAATAAATACAATTAGAGATTCAATAGGTGAATTCAATGCCAAATTAGATACTGCTGAAAAGGGAATTAGTGATTTGGTAGATAGATATAAAGAAAGTACACATAATCTTGTACAGAGATGGAAAAAGGATAAAAATATTAAAGAAAGATTAAAAATTATGGAGGGTGGAGTATGAAGGAAAATATAGAGAACGAGGGAAAAGCATCATTAGAAGTGATTGTACTTGAGGTTTTCCAGAACTATCAATCATCAAATTCAGGAAGCCAAATGAATGCCCAGGATGCTAAATAGAAAGAAATCTTTGGAGTTCCCACTGTGGTGCAGCAGAAACAAATCCGACTAGGGACCATGAGGTTGTGGGTTCCATCCCTGACCTCACTCAGTGGCTTAAGGATCCAGCATTGCCATGAGCTGTGGTGTAGGTTGCAGGCAAGGCTCAGATCCTGTGTTGTTGCAGCTGTGGCACAGGCTGGCAGCTGTAGCTCTGATTCGACCCCTAGCCTGGGAACCTCCAATGTGCCTCGAGTACAGCCCTAAAAAGCAAAAAATAAAAAAAATTTAAAAAAAGAAAGAAATCTTCACCCAGATAAAGCCTGGCAAAGCTACATAACACCAGCATCAAAAAAAGATCTTCAGGACAGCCTGAGAAAAAGAGATCTACAAATAAGTGATAACTAGATAGATAGCTGATTTCTCAAGAGAAGAGAAATCTGGGAAAACAAATGGGACAATTAAAGGCATTTTTAGTCAAACAAAAAATAAAGTCCATTTTCAAAAACATTCATTAAAGGAACTTCTATGGAGCTGGTGGCTCAGTAGGTTACATATCTGGCATTGTCACTGCTGTGGCTTGGGTTGCTGCTATGGCATTGGTTTGATTCCTGGCCCAGGAAACTTCTGCATGCCTCAGTCGGGGAGGAGGGAGAGCAAAAAAGGGGGAACTTCTAAAGCACACACTTCAGAAAAAAGCAAAGTGGTCTGAGATGAAAGGGAATAGTAAGCAAAGAAAATAGTAAACATATGACTAAACTGAAATAAACACAGACCATATAAAACAAATGCTGACTATATATAAATTATAATAATGTTCAATATAAAAAATAAGATAAAACTGAAAACTGGGCAACAATGACATATTAGGTTGAAAAAGAATGATCAAAATTAACAAATTCTGAGATTCCTGAACACTTTGGGAGAATAAAGACACTGGATAGTGTAACACTTCATTAAATGCTAACATCTCTAAGGTAATCACTGAAAGAAACTAGTGTATACAACTGCCAAAGTCATAGAGGAAAAACATGGAATTACAAAAACAGAAACAAAGCAAAATTCAATCAACCCAAATGTAGGCAATAATGAAAAATAAAGCACAGAAAAAGCAGGACAAATAGAAAGCAAAAAATTCAGACAATCAAAATGACTATAAATGCATTATTATTTTTGGTTTGAAGATGCAAATGTAACTAATGCAATCTAGTAAACAATAGAAATTAACTACATTTTCTGGTTAAAAGACAAAGACTATCTGATTGAATTTAAAAAAAGAAAACATATCCACCAAAACAACTTGAATATGAATGTTCACAGCAGCTTTTTTTAAAATAGCCCCAAATTGGAAACAACTCAACTGATAAATGGTTAAAAAACTGTGGTATATCCATACAATAGAATGCTACTTAAAAAATGGGAATTCCCTTGTGGTGCAGCCAACTAAGAATCTGGCACTGTTCCCTCAGCAGCTCAGGTTGCTGCTATAACTCAGGTTGGATCCCTGGCCTGGGAACTTCCACATACCGGAGGTGCTGTTAAAAAAATAGAAAATGAATGAAATATTGATACATGTTGCAACGTGGATGAATCTCAAAAGCATTGTGTTAAATGGAAGAAGTCAAACACCAAAGCCTACATACTGGATGATCCCACATTATATGACATTCTAGAGAAGCCAATAAATACTACAGTGATAGAAAAGCAGATCAGGAGTTCCCATTGTGGCACAGTGGGTTAAGAACTGGACTAGTATCCATGAGGATGTGGGTCTGATCCCTGGCCTCGCTCAGTGGGTTAAAGGATCTGGTGTTGCTGTGGCTGTGGCATACGCCGGCAGCTATAGCTCATATTTGACCCCTAGCCTGGGAACTTCCATATGCCGCAGCTGTGGCAGAAAGAAAGGAAGGAAGGAAGGAAGGAAGGAAGGAAGGAAGGAAGGAAGGAAGGAGGGAAGGAAGAAAGAAAGAGAAAAAGAAAGAAAGAGAAAAAGAAAGAAAGAGAAAGAAAAAGAGAGAAAGAAAGAAAGAAAGAAAGAAAGAAAAAGAAAGGAAGGAAGGAGGGAAGGAAGCAAGAAAGAGAAAAAGAAAGAAAGAGAAAAAGAAAGAAAGAAAGAAAGAAAAAAGGAAAAGCAGATCAGTGGTTTCTCATGGCCAGAGGCGAGGAAAAGAAATTGACTGCAAAAGGGCATAAGGAACTTCTGATGTGATGGAAATGATCCCTATCCTTACAGTGGTGTTAGTTACATGACTTATACTCGTCAAAATTCATCAAACTGTACACTTGAAATGTTGCATTTCATTGTATATAAATTAGACCTTAATAAAGCTAATAAAAAAGACAAAATCTAATTATGTGATTTACAAAGACAAATCTAAAACCTTTTGTGTCCCTGACAAAAGGAAGCTGGAAAAATACCCATAAATCTGGTTTAGCTAAATTAAACCCATACAAAATTAATTTTTGCCAAAGAGATGAAAAGGGTTATGACATAGTAATAAAAACATTTAATCCACCAGAGAGACATAATAATAATATATGCCTAACATCTTCAAAACGTATAAGAAATAAATTCACAGAACCTCAAGGACAAACTGACCATAGCACAATCTCATTTGTGAACATAAATGCAAACCTCTCAAACAAAATATTAGCAATTCAAATACAGAAGTTTCTAAAGAAACATAACAAGCCTAAATTTGAGTTATTCCTATAATACAAGGCTGCTTCAATATCAATCAATGTTATTCATCACATTAGCAGATTAAAGGTGAAAAAACATATGATCATCTCAAAGGATGCAGAAAAAGCATTCGATAAAATATAATAACCATTCATGATTTAAAACCCTGAGTAGACCAGTAATAGAAGACATCATCAACTGGGTAAAGAGTGTCACTACCTAATCCTACATCATCTAGCAGACATCATACTCGAGGTGAAACGTTAAGTCATTGCCTGTAAAGTCAATGGAAAGATAGTTTGCTATTTACTACCACTTCTATATAACCTTGGAGATTTTAGCCAGCTCAATAAAATAAGAAAAGGGAATTAACATTATACAGATTGGAAAGGAGAAAAAAATTAAAGGTATCATTTCTTATGGATGATATAATCATCTAAACAGAAAAACCTAAAGAATCTACAAATTATTTTTATTAAAAAGGAGGCCAATAAGTTACCATATACATGAGAAAATGCAGGGCCCTTCAACAGTGAAATGGCTAAATACATTGTATTGTAATAAATACAATAAAATATGATGCAGCAATGAAAATGAATGAACTAAAGAGATTACATACATCAATATAGATGAATCTCAGAACATAGCATTTTGGCAGGAGCAAGTCACAAAATATCTAGTATGAGTCCATTTGCATAAAGGTTAAAATAATATAGTATATTGTTTAGGGGATACATACATATGAGATAACACTAAATAAAACCAAGAGAGTGATTAACTCCAAATCGAGGAGAGTAGCCGCAGGAAGCAGAACATGATAGGAGGATGGTAAATGTGGATGTCAATGGTAGTGATAATGTTCCTGAGATAGGTAATATAAATGTAAATGTCTCCTTTATTTTATTCTTTAAATATGCGGAGTTCCCATCGTGGCGCAGTGGTTAACAAAACCGAATCCGACTAGGAACCATGAGGTTGAGGGTTTGATCCCTGGCCTTGCTCAGTGGGTTAAGGATCTGGCGTTGCCGTGAGCTGTGGTGTAGGTCACAGACGTGGCTCGGATCCCCTGTTGCTGCGGCTCTGGCGTAGGCCGGTGGCTACAGCTCCTATTGGACCCCTAGCCTGGGAACCTCCACATGCGCGGGAACGGCCCAAGAAATGGCAAAAAGACAAACAAAAAAAAGTTACCAATATGCGATATGTTCCCCTCTATATGTACAGTAGACATCCTATCTCAAAGAAGTAAATGAACCTGAGTGAACCTGACTAAAATGTGCTTTTTAATGTACCATAATATTATTTCAAGTGGGAAAACACAGGCATTTAAGAAGTTATTTTTCTCTAAGTTTTAAATTAATATTTATTATTTTTTATTCATTTATAGGAAAGTTGACAGCCCTCATTCATACAATGATTTTCCTAACCCACTGAAGTCATAAGAAATGCTCTTGATAGGTTTCTTTTTTTCTGGACTGGCTATTTTATTTTACTGATATTTTATTGAGCTATAACTGACATAAATTATATTAGTTTCAGGTGTACAAAGTAATGATTTGATATCTGTATATACTGCAAAACAACTGCCACCCTCTTGGTAGGTTTTTATTTTTATTTAAAATTTTTTTCTTTTCTTTCTTTCTTTTTTTTTTTTTTAGGGCTGCACCTGTGGCACAAGGATGCTCCTGGGCTAGGGGGTGAATCAGAGCTGCAGCTACCCATCCACAGCCACAGCAACACTGGATCCAAGCCACATCTGCAACCCACATCACAGCTTGCAGCAACACCAGATCCATAACCCACTGAGCAAGGCCAGAGATTGCACCCACATCCCTATGGATACCATGTCAGGTTCTTAAGCTGCTGAATCACAATGGGAACTCCTCTTGATAGGTTTTTAAAGACACACAGCAAAATCCCTGTTTTCCTAACTGCTTGCATAAGACAGAAGAGAAACAATAAATGAACACATGATAAGGAAAGAACACTCACCAATAAGCCATGCCAAAATGACTTGAATTTTTATATGAAAAACAACTTAGTGGAAAAGGCCTACTCCTTTCTTTAAAGGAAAATTCTTTGAAAGAGAAATTTTATTCAGACAAAAATAATGGGAGATCAATGTCAGAGAGAGCTGAAAATATTTTCCCTTCTCATAAAATGTTTTTCAATTGCCAGTATAATTAAAATGATATTGATGATCCAGCCATCTGGATACACCACCCAAATATCCCAAATGGTGCTCACTACCTACCCGTCCAAATCAGCCTTGGGTGACTGAGTCCAGCCACTCAAGCCAGATCCATGCCTTACTATCACCCATCAGCCTGCATGCTTTCTCCTCCTCCAGTTCATTCTCCACCTGTCCTCAGAGCAATCTTTACAAAACACAAACATCACAACCTTACTTCCCAGCTTCAAAATCTTCCAGTACTGCCCCATCTCTACACAGATTAGCCTCCAAACCATTTGGAATATGGCCCTTTTTCTACTGTCCTTTTTGGCTGCTCTGTGCATATGCTTCAGATCACAGCCCTGGAAACCAACTGCAGCTCTAAGGTAATATGAATATGTTAATTTAATGTGCTAATATTAAAATATCATTTCTTGGGTCCATACATTAGCATACTGTATGCTCTTCTCTCTTCCTGAAAAAAAATCCTTGCCTGCCTCAAAAGCATCATTCATCTTCAAAAACTCTGTGAAACAGCTCCATTCTGAAAGCTTCCCAAGTCACTCCCGTCTGCACTCCTTATGTACCTGTTGCTGTCATCCTGTCAAACACGTGCTGCTTTATTTACCTACATGTCTGTCCTCCCAACTATGCTGCTAACTATTCGTTGCAGGAATGGTATCTTGGTTTTCTTTATATCTCCAGTGTGCAGCACAGCTATGGTCCCCCAAAAGCTATCATCTACTGAGCACCAACAGTATACCAGGCTTTGTGCCCAGCTTTTTATATATTATCACACAGAACTCCCATGACAACTCAATGAACTATCATTAGCCACACACCCCCGTTTTTGTTTTTTGCTTTTTTTTACAAGCAAGGAAGCTGAGATTTAGGGGTTAACATCCCCAGGATCCTTCAGTGAGTAAGTGGTGGAATTCTGATGAGAATTTGGGTCTCTGGGACTCCACTGCCTTCATCAGCAGCTTGCATCTCTGGTGAAATGTAACGCACAAAAAAAGGGAAACAGGTCCCGTGAACTCTCCCCCAGCATGCTCCCTGTGAAGTTTATGGAGCATAACTGGAAGAGGTGCCAGGACCCCTGGATTCCCTGGTTCTGCCTCTCATCAACTGTGACTCAGGGCTGTCGCAGGCTTTCTCTGAGCCTCTCTCCTTACCGTAAAGGATCCACACTCAACAGATTCCACAGCACCTGCTCATTTTTCTGACCCTCTAAAGCTGATAAGAAAGGCTTGTGGATCATAAATCTGGGTACTCCTTCCAGCTACTGGCCTTGACACATCTCTTCCTTTACTGAAAAACCATTTCCAAAGAAAGGATGCCAGAAGCCACCGACTCTTGAGTAGGGTCAGGAAAGTGTCCACTCTCGTTCTCAGCCCAGAGCGGGCACCTGGGTGCGCTCTCTTCCCAAAGGCTGGAGACCGGAAGAGCAGCGCACCAGCACCAAGTCAACCAGAGCTGCACTTTCTGTAACCGCTCTCCACAGAGGAGAAAATGAACAACGTTGTGTTTAAATAATGTGCAGGGTGTGATACCAACCAAACCTCCGCCCTCCTTCCTGGGGAAATGCAAAGTTAGCTGTGGCCTTTTCACAAACCTCGGAGAGGATGAAATGTCAGCTTCCTGGCTTCATTCCACTTACCTCACCCCCTTACTATCATCTACAACGACATTTTGGATATTAACACACCACATCTAAACATCAGCCCTTGCTCAGACATCATGTTACAAACAAACAGCTGAATTCTACAGCTGTTGCTGCTAGAAACAAAAAGATGCTTAACATTTTTGAAGGGGAAAAAAAAAATCTGTTTGTTCCCAGATGTCTCCCCAGCCACGTTTATGGGGGGTTTCTATTAGCTATAGTGAGTGAACGCCAACTATACTTGTCCCTCCTATTTCCACACACTCTTGGTTTTTAGTAACCCCTCCTTCCCATCTCCCAAAAAAGACAGCTTAAAAAAATAATGTTTGCTTGGAGGAAGAGAAACTAAAATTCTTTTTGCTGTTCCTCTCAATCAAACCCTTGCAGGAACAAAAGTATTCACTGTGGTTTATACACTTGTCACTCAAAAAAATGGTACCTAGAAATGCCATGTGCCTTCCTATAATTTCACTTCTACTTAAGGGGCTGTATCAATACTTGCTTTGGGCACAAAATGCAGAACAGCTGAATGCCTTTTTGGCAACAGTATAGCTGAAAACCATTTAAGAAAATACATCCCACCCCTTGTATTTCTGGGAGACATTGCTAGGGTCTAACCTGTTCCTATTCAGCAGGGAAAGCCTAGCTTCATGGGGAGCCCACACACACATGCCTGTACTGCGGCCTTGCTGTAAGCTACGTGTTGTGCCAAATGGTTTACACTTACGACTCCCTAAAACAACCTTAGGCGGCAGGTATATTTTCCCTCATTCTACAGATGAGGAAACTAAGGGATACATGAACGGCCCAAATGACAGGCAGTAAATTTGTAAAACCGGAATTTGAACAATCAGACCCAGAGTATGTAACACCGAAGTTTTTCAGGGAACTACGGAAACAGTATTTGTTCTTTTACAACCCTTGGAATACAATCTATTGTGTGTTTCTAATTAATCAGAGGAAATTGATCACTGATGAACTGTAACCATTAAAGCTTAATAAAAATTTCAAGGATCAGACAAATCAAAACTTTATTAAGTGTATTAACTGTAATTAGGGCACTGCAAACTTCAAAAAAAAAAAATACGACTCTTAAAAGAGGCTGAGGGTACCAATATTTAGGAAAATAAATGTATTTCAACTACTGCCCTCTCCTGGTGGCACAACCAAAGGTATAGGTCCTTAACTCAATCCATTTAGAAGATTTTCATTTAACTGAGCCATCAAAACAAAACATGTAGGTAAAGGGAGTCTGTACAGGGCTTCCTCAAGATAAGACTCGGTTCCAGACTGAAGTCAAGTACTTTCCACCTGGATAACTATGAGAAGCCATTGAGCTTCTCTGTGCCTCCATTTTCTCATCAGTAAAATGGGAATAGTAGTATCTGCTCTGCCTACCTCAAAGGTTACCATGACATCAAAGCTGATGCATGTGAATGTTCTTTCCAAATACCCTAAAACGGAAGGCATATTATATTATAATACATTATAATATATTATAATACATTATAAATCTCTTTTTCAAAATATTTTCTAAAATAAGAATTTTTGCACAAAAGACTAATCATATGATAAAGTTACTTTTAAAATCAACTAAAGCCATTAATCAACTAAAGCCATTATTAATGGCTAATCAACTAAAGCCATTAATCAACTAAAGCCATTCACAGCAATATCCATTAAAATTAAAATTACAGTTGACCCTTGAACACCTTGGGGGCCAGGGGCACCAAACATTCATACAGTTGAAAATCTGAATGTAACTTAGAGTTGGGCCTCTGTACGTGCAGATCCTCCATATTTGTGGTTCCGCCTCTGTGGGTTCAACCAATCACGGACTGTGTAAATACTGCAGTATTTACAATTGAAAAAAACCTGAGTATAAGTGGACCCACGTGGTTCAAATCCATGTTGTTCAAGGGCCAACTGTACATCTATTCTTCAATGCTGCAGCTCCATTCCTGAGAGCCAATGCCATAGAAATACCAATACTTGTTTGCAAGGCTATATACAGAGATGTTCGGACTATAATGTTGATAATGGCAAAATAGGGGAGGGGGAAGGACCAAGGTATAGGTTCATCAATAGAGTATTGGTGGGATAAATTATAATAATTACACTATGGGATATTAGGCAGCCACTAAAAAGAATGAACTAGAGTTTTATCCGTCAAATGAAGAGGTTTCAACGTGGCTTTTTTAGAAAAGCAGGATGTAAAACAATGTAATGAGGAGTCACAAAAGTCTTAGTGACTCTTTTAAACTTTAATAATTTCAGTAGTATAACTGCTTTTTACTTACAAAAACATGAAAGTTCCACCATTTAACATTTTAAAATACTGATTTTTCTTTTTAAAATTCAACATAACAGAAACCACTGCACACAAAAATTGAGCAAAAATTTTTATTCAAAATTCACCAAGTAAAATAAATGCAAATAATTAAATGTTCAAATGTTTCTTTTGTAGGTGTATAGCAATTATAATTATGAAGTTATTGACTTAAAATTGCAGTAATGCTTTGAGAATACTCCATATAATATGTTTGAACTTCTGTGAAACAAAATACAACCCCTGCCCACCATCCCTCTGTGTGCTAGTGTGTGTTTATATGACAGTACATTCATATAACTGATTGTATTAACATGGAAAAATAGGGAAGGCTACCTGGGCAGTTAAAGTGGGTGAAGGTGGAATAAGGATGTGAGTGCTCTGGTGCAAAACTGGAAAATCCTTTAAAGAGGGGAGTAAAAAAAATATGTATGGTGTTATCACACTCATGCACTTACAGAAAATCTCTTGCATTATATAAATATATAAAATTATGTTTAATTTTTTTTTAAAGAAAGGAAATAAACTTGCCTCAAATCCCACACTAAATAAATAGCAGAAGATGTATACCCAAGTCTCTCTGGCCCTGAGACCTGGGCTCTGAACCACCAGAACCATCAGGGTGATACACTTTCATCTGGGGGCTCAGGCTGGCGAGATTCACCAGATCCAGGATGGGCAGCTTCAAGACAGGGCTCCACACCATTATTTGCGGACCTCTGGAGCTTTCCTCAAAACCACCGATGGTCCTTCAAACCTCTCATTTACAGGCGAGAACAGTACAGTCTGCCTGGTGCTGAAGCCAGAGCTCAGGCTTTGGCTGATGCTGAGAGCAAACCTCTGCTGTACAGGCATATACTTTGAATCACCGCTCCTATGAAATTCATATTAATCTGTTCATCTCTGAATCAGACACTTTCTTCCCCTCTCTCCAGTACACTACAAGTGGAAACATCTTGACAATCACTAAACAAGCCATGCGCTTCCTTCCTCCCGGCCTCTCACACAGTATGGGCCCTCTATCTGGAATCCTCTTCCTCTTTTCCTCTGCCTGGGAAACTCCTTCCCACTCTTCAGATGCAGCTCAAAAGTGACCTTCTCCATCAAGGTTTTCCTACCTCTTCCAGGCAGGACTGTTCCGCCCTCTGCACACCCACATCCCTTAGGACAGGCATCTCCCACAAATTCTCACCTCAGCTTTGACTATGGGTTTAGGTGCTCATCTTCCCATGCGCCCCCTGGGGAGTAAGGTCTTATTTATCTCTGTACCAATTCTCACCCTTGCTTTGCCCCAGTGGCTAGTGTGGGGCTTGGCACACCACAGGCCTTCATTAAAATATCATTTCCATGGAACTGTGAGGTTAAGACCTTACAAATTCATAAGGTGACTTTGTAATAGGTCAATCATGCAGGCAGGGCTATGGACTTGCCTTTAAGTGATATTTCACTAAACCTCTACTGGAAAACGTGATACAACTCATACAAGCATATCTTCATTCTTGCCCCTTTCTAACTCAGCAATAGCAGGGTAAGCCACTAACCTTTCATTTTTTATTTTTGTTTTTTATTTTTTTGCTTTTTAGGGCCACGCCAGCAGCATATGGAGGTTCCCAGGCTAGGGGTCGAATCAGAGCTGTAGCTGCTGTCCTACACCATAGCCACAGCAATGCCAGATCCAAACTGCATCTGCGACCTACACCACAGCTCACGGCAACGCCGGATCCTTAACCCACTGAGCAAGGCCATAACCTCACAGTTCCTAGTCGGATTTGTTTCCGCTGCACCATGACAGGAACTCCCACTAACCTTTCAAATGTTGGCTTTAGGTGTGAAACCACACATGAAGTGTCAAGTGTATGTATGCACGTGTATGTGTTGACATATGGAATGCTCTTCACTAATTCAGACCTCTCTTTACCTCCTCAGGGTGAGATTATTTGGAGAAATAATAATGGCTGATGTTTGTATAACACCTTGAATGTATTTGCTTTCAGAGACATTATCTGATCTGTGGTACCAAGCAAAGAGCAAATCAATCAACCTGATGTATGTTGATGCTGACACGGATTTTGGAGTGGAAAAGTCTTTGCTGAATTTGTGCCCTGATTACATGTCCGTGCCTGAAAACGCTGACCAGAGGTCCCTGCTGTGAGAAGCAAGATCTGCAAAATTGGAACATACCTGATAACATGCGCATCCCTTACTATCCTCCATAAATAGATTTTAGCAAGTCAGAAAGTTTAAACAAAAACTCATAATTCTTGTCAGTAATAGTGGACACTCTCCCAATTAAGAAAACACTCACTTATTTTTTCCTACTGCCATCGAGGAAAGCTGGAAAAAAGCATTTGGCAAATCATCTTCTGGCATCCTTAGATTTCAGGAGGATAAGTTCAAACAGATGAAACAGAAGTTCTGCAGTAACTCATTCTACTGTACAATTCAACCCAACCAACTCCCGGGGCTCTTGAGCTAGCTGCCTGTCATCAAGGATGTTTGGATGAGTTCTATGAGCTGTCAGGGTTTAATAAGCCAAGCTAGTTAATGAGTGATGGCTAGATTTCATTCCAAGACTTCACATTATCCATGAAGCAATTAAGCAGGCATCTAGTGGTCTCCCACGGGAGTTCCAAAGGTGCCTCAGTCTACTAAGAGACAAAATTCAGCATGGTTTGAGGGGGAAACAAATAAACAACATTTAACCCCCAGAGGAAGTAGAGGACGCCTTCTCTCAGTGTCTGTGTTAGGAGAGGAAACTTGCCAATTTATTTTTTTATCTGCATAACTCGTGTAGCTATTTTGTCTCTTTTTGACTGTCTTTCTGAAATTATAAAAGGCTCTTATGACTTGTTTATATGAAAACCAAGTACCTTGACCCACAGGCAAGGTATTCCTGGAACTGCTGAAATAGCAAACACGATAATGGTATCATTTTAGAAAGTGCCAAGCAAGAAAGCTCTGATTAACCACTGAAACAGGCTCAGCGGAGATATTTGTAAATAGAATGAATGTCATTTTAACATCTCCTCTTTATCTGGGCTCCCTTTTCCTGGCCTGCTGTTATTGTGAATATTTCCTCTTTAGATTCCTGCATATAAGGAAGGTTGTTTGATGTAAGGGAGTAACACAGCTTTTTTGAAGAAAAGCAGGTAAGTGTTTGAGGAGTTAATGGAAAGATTCTGAACCTTGGCCAATATTTGTATGTAGTCTGACTATTTTGCATACCCCCCATCCACCTGCCCCTTCACAGCCCCTCCTACCACTTAGCCCCACTGGACCTTCTATTCTGATGTTCACTCTCCACAAGAAACAGAAGGCCCCTGGAGAAGAGCAGGCTCCTGGGGGCAGGTGGGAGGACCAGTGGAAGTTTCCTGAAAAAGATGGCTTCAGGGATGATGAGGCGATGCTTTCTCACACAGGAGATGAGCCCTCATCCAGGAGTCCCATCTGTCTTCCAAGAGATGGTGACTGGTCTCTGTCACTCCTTGCAAACACCTTCAGACTCTGCATGCTTCCAGGGTGCTTCAAGAAACATCATCTCTGGCTTGAAGGAGTATGAATTTGAGCAGTTGTTTATGGTAATGCTAAGGGGGTGGCAAATAGTGAGTTGATGATTTTTACCAGTGACCCCAATCCTGTCACAACACTGGGCCCAATACGCCTCTTTGCATTTGTGCGCCTGAAAATAAAACACTCGGAGAGTTCGTGGGTCTGTTGGCTCTGTGGTCAGCAGCATTATAGGTGAGTTCCTCAGAGATGGAAGGAGTTAAGAGCGAATCCCCCTGCAATTTGCTACCAGAAGCTGAATGTCAGCTAGTATGAATGGTATGTAGCTGGGCAGTTTTCCAACACCCATGCCGTGGCTGCAAATCAGGAAGACTGCTATAAACAAAAGTGCATGTGTGCATGGGGGCTGATAAGTCAATGAGGAAAGATAGACATGGAACAGCAACCCAGCCTGAGGAAATATGCAGAGCTGGCTGAGTTTCCACTTTAGATGAACAATGGCTCTGTTTCCGAAACAGGTCTGGATGGGCTGGTGAACAATTAGAACAATCCTTTGACTTTTTATACATTAAATGTGTGTTTCAGAGGACCAGAAGCTGGATTCTCAACTTTTAAGTTATCCTAATATTATAACAGCCCTACAAGTAAGTTTTAAAATATGTTTAACATGAAAACACGTAAAGACATGTTACATGAAAATAGCACAAAGCAAAACTGCATATACAGATCTCAATTTTGTTAAATTCATAGATACTTTTTTTGGGGGGCCATGCCCAGAGCACACAACAACTTCTGGGCCAGGGGTGGAACCTGCCCCAAAGCAGTAACCAGAGCCATAGCAGTGACAATGCCAGGTCCTTAACCTGCTGAGCCACTGGGAACACCAGGAAAAGATACTTTAAAATCGCACTACAATATAACATTGGATAGTTTTCTCTAGATGATGGAATTACATGTCCTTTTGCTTTTGCTTTTTATTTGGTTTTCCAATTTTTCTAAAATGAACATGCATTAGTTTTGTCGTCATGAAAAACACACACTCTTTAATTGAAAAAACAAAAAAAAGACAATGTCTCCCATGGGTAAACAGACATAGATAGGTTACCTGGGTTGAAGAAGGCTGCAAAAGCACAAAATAGAATTGCCCATAATGCTTATAAAATGGTAACATAAATTTGTCTTAATATCTATACACATTGGTATCTTCTGTCTTACATTTAAACTTTCAGAGAGCAAAGCCTGTGTCTAATTCTGTGCAATGTTCAGCTCAATTAAAAATGCAGATAGAACATAATTTTTATGATGATTATGCAAATGCACCTAGTTCTTGTTCACTCTGGGAGCCAGCTTGGAAAAATCCTTCAGTGTTACTGATGCCTGGACAAGGACAGAGAATAACATACATCTTTTCTCTTCTTTTAAAAGCCCTATTAAAAATCACTTTCTTATGCAGCATATTTTTTCATAGAGAAGACTGGCCCTCTACCACATTTAAAGTGGAGAGAGAAACAGTACTGCAATTTTCTCTGTTCTAGCCTACTTCAGGCGTTACATAATAGATGTAATCCTAAGGATTAGCTCAGAGTATGATTTCCATGTTAATTCAGCTACTGGGCTCACCACTGACTCAGTCCCTGGAATTAATATAAAATAGAGACACAAAAAAGTTTTTCCACTTAAGAAACAAAACCAAACCCAAACAGCCTTAAGTCAAACACCACTGGTGTAACTCTGGAGCTGTTTCCATTCAGTGTTTTCTAGGCCCCCTCAAAGCACTTCCCAATGAGTCCCACAAATACAAGCAAGGCTATTGTAACATCTGAAGTCACTCTCAAGATGTACCTTGCTGTCTAGAAACAGTAGCTTTTTATGTTTTTAGTGCAATGCCTATAAACGGTAGCTTTTTATGTTTTTAGTGCAATGCCTATAAACGGTAGCTTTTTATTTTTTTTAGTGCAATAGCTGCAAGAAGATACAAATGATTGTCAGTATTTGGAGCTGATAGTCTTGCCAGAAATTTAAAATACAATGTATCAAATCTGGCCCAAATAAGTCAGCTCCTTTCAAGGTTATCATGAAATAGATAGGCAGGAAAATGAGAAATCCCAAGAGCTTATTAAATTGAAAGAGAAGTCATTTTTGAGAAGCCTGCCTTCCCCACGTCCATCACAACGGCTCACATTTACCAAGCGTCCACCAGCTGCTGAGTGTCAAGTGCACATGGGCATGATCTAACACCATCCTCGAAGGAGCCAGCCAGGTAGGTGTTTCCATCAGTATTTTAGAGATGACAGGTTTAGGAAGAGGTTAGAGAGACTGCTTGAGGTCTCAAAGCTCGTCGGTGGCAGAACTGGGATTTGAATCCAGGCCTGATGAGACCCAGGGTCCAAATGCTTAACCATTAAGGACATGTTGACTTTAGGGAACTAATGAAGTGTGAAATCAAAAGTAATAGATAGACACAGTTACGCCACTTTTAATTTGAGTCTGTCACATATACATGGTTGGTCTTTCCCCATATTAAGCTCGATGTCCTATAAAAAAAGATTACAAATTCTGCCAACAAAAACCTCCTGAGGGAAACGAAGACCATTTGCTAAAGCAATAACTCAAGTCTCTTATTGAAAACATGGCCATGCTGAGGCTTGGGTGTGGTCACCTGAGAGATCTGGAGGAAACCTAGAGGCAAAATTTACCGAATTTTCTATTGCACAATAGACTCTGTCTGTGGAAAGCACCCCCTAAACGGAAGTATCTGTCAAAGTAAAAATAAACCCAGTTAACAGCATTTGAAAAATATATTGTGAGTGGGAGTCATATTTCTCTCATTTGCTACAGTACATGCATATATTTAGATTTAGGTTTTTTGGTCCTGTTTAAAAAAAAAAAAAAAGAAAGAAACAAAACACTTAACTTTTCAACCCCATCTACAAAGTTCTGACAGGGACTAATACTCACTTTGCAGGAGTGAAGTGGAGGAGGCCAGCTGAGTGCTAGTCTCTTCTGGGGGATGGGGGGGGGGGTGGTATTCTCATCAACTCACAGGTCACAGGAGCCAGGCCCACTGAGGACTCAGCTTTGCACGACAGAGAAATCATTTGTATCTGTTCACATAGAGAAGACTCGTCCCACCCCAAAGTCATAAAAGCCAGACTGACAGATAACTTGGAAGGCTTACTTATCAATTTACACTGAGAAATGTAATTTCCCAGAAGAGCATAGTACTGAGGCCATATGATCACTATTTTTTAAATTAAAATATTTACTGAGAGCCTACCGAGCTCTGTCCTGGGCCCTTTCCGAGGAGTGATTTCATTTCACTCTCATGACAAACCTTTCAAACATCTTTTGTGTTGGAGTGGAGGAGGCCGTGGCCTGGAGAAGCTGAGGAACTAGGCTGAGATCACACAGTCATAGGAGCAGCAGAGCATATGGCAGGGATCAGTCTCCACTGCTGAAGCCTAGGGACTCACTGTTGGGAAAATCGGAAGTTCAGAAAGTGCTGGCAGGAGAGCCGAGTAATCCTGGCTTGGTGTTTCCAAGCCTATGGAGTTAAAATGTATTGGCAAGATACAATTGCCAAGTGGTCTGTAATAATCAGGGAATAATCAGGGACAGCTCTACAATTTTAAGGCTCCTCAGCTCTTTTATTTATTTATTTTTTTAGGGCCTCACCCGTGACATATAGAGGTTCCCAGGCTAGGGGTCGAATCTGAGCTACAGCTGCGGCCTATGCCACAGCCACACAGGATCCGAGCTGTGTCTGTGACCTACACCACAGCCTCACGGCAATGCCAGGGATCGAACCTGAAATCTCATGGATACTAGTGGGATTTGTTTCCACTGAGCCACGATAATAACTCCTCTCCTCAGCTCTTTTTGGTGGCTGACACACAGACCAGCAGCTAGCTGTCTGCTTTTGATGTTAACATGTTATATTTCTTTTCTTTTTTTTTTTTTTTTTGCCTTTTCTAGGGCTGTTCCCTCGGCATATGGAAGTTCCCAGCCCAGAGGTCTAATTGGAGCTATAGCCACTGGCCTACGCCAGAGGCACAGCAATGTGGGATCTGAGCCATGTCTGCAACCTACACCACAGCTCAAGGCAACGCCAGATCCTTAACCCACTGAGCAAGGCCAGGGATCGAACCCATGGTTCCTAGTTGGATTCGTTAACCACTGAGCCACAATGGGAACTCCTAACATGTTATATTTCTAAAATGTTACATTTAGTTAACATTATCGACTTTTCTGTTTGTTTGTCTTTTGGTTGTTAATATGTGTCTTTAGTTTCTTTTAATCTAGATTAGTTCTACCTTTTTCTAAGAAAATGACACTGATTTTGGATGGGTCATGAACAATTATTCTTTATAATTTTCCACAAATCTGGTTTGTTTTCCTGCAGTAGAATTTAACTTTCTTCTCAACATCCCACATTTCACCTACACTGGAACAAGGTTGGGAGGCCTGGGTACACCTTTGTGGCAAGAATATCTCACAGGTGGTGTCTCCTTTATCCTATGTTCCCTTAAGAGGCACATGATGTCAGATTATTCTACCCCAAGTGCTGCTGTTTCTTCACTTATTTAAGAATCTGCATTTTTTTTTTTTTACTTTTGTTGATAGGATATGAAAAAATAGGTAGACAAACCTTAGGTCTGAGTGTGGATTACCTTCTGGGAATTTCACACATAGCTAGTCTCAGCCATTTTTCTGTTGTGTCTGAGAGTTTCAGTTTCAGGTGATGATATTTTCTGCCACTGTTCCTTGAAATTCAAATTTTGAGGGTGTTCATTATTTGGTACCTGGGCACTAATTTATTTATATCTATCAAAAATACATAAATATATGTGGTACAAAACCATACAAAATATACGTGTGTACTCATTCATGACTAGAAGAGATACTTTGTAAAAACCTATCCTAGGAAAGGAAGTCAAAAAATATAGGTAATAATATTTTATACTATTTTTCTGTTCCAACTGAACAATTGGATATAGTTACTTCACACTACCAGTCCAGCTCAAACAACTCTGAAAAGTGATTATAATCATGAAATTATAATTTCATTATAATCATGTTAAATAGCTATACTAAGGACTTGTAGTTCTAAAAATGAAAAAAATGATGTAACAAAAGGAGGCCCTCTGAGCATATTTTTAGCATTAAAAAATAAAATAAAATCAGTTTTCAAAGTCTAGCTCTGAACTTTTGGCCTGCTCTTGATTTTGGATTGTGGCCTTGGCATAGGGAATAAATCTGAATAGTGACTGTTCATAGCAACTTTGAAGACAAATAATATTACTGTGGTCTACTATGATTACTCTCTTTTTACAAAGCTTCCAAAGAAAACAGCCAAGATGCTTACATTTTAAACAAAAGTTGAGAGAGTAAATGGTTGTAAAACACATACGTAGACATTTGCATTGAGTCAAAAGCCAATTTTTAAAATCCACCAACAGGGGAAAAAAAAAGGAATAGAATTTTTGGAGAGAACTATTGTAGGTAAACATCACTGAGGTTTTTTTTGTTTTGTTTTGTTTTAAGGCATATGAAGCAGCCAAGAAACAGTGTTTTTGTTTGTTTGTTTTAGTTGAACTAGGGTTTTCTAGAGAGTGGTCCGTTGTTTCAGTACAGCAAATTGTATGAATCACATTCAAGAGCAGATTTCCACTGGATTCCAGCTGAACAGCTAGCCAGGGGAGAGGATGCTTAATTCTTCTTTTTCCTTACTCAAAGGGGTGAGTGCTAGAGTGCTTTCCTGACTCTCTCATCTGTTTTATTTGCTGAGCAACTGGGCTCTTTCTTTGGGCTGGTTAATCTGCTAAACCATGATACATTTGAGAAGGCTCTCTGGCGGGACAACAGGCTTATTACCACACTGCAGGTACCACAGCCAGAGAGGAAAAGCAGGGGCAGCTAGGTACACTGCCCTACCTCTGGGCCTCTGCTTTCTCACCATGGGAACCCATCTCTTAATTCTGAACATCCTTTAGGCACTACCACTCCAAGTGTCTGAGATTCCACATAAGTAAGTGCCATTGCAAAAGGTCCTTTAAACTCCCATTGCAATAACTGCAAGAAATGCTCAGGCCTGAAAAGAATGTTCACCAAAAAGTGACACTGACTGTTTCTGCTCTTCTGCTAATGACAGAATTTTGTCATCATCCACAAGCATTTATGGAGCCTTTACTATACACAGAACACTCACCCTAGTGATGAGAGAAGCAGGTGCCTACAATAAAAACACTTTAACTTTCCCTTAAATTTAAGGGAAATGCCACACTGCAGAAAGGAGATAGAAGGCATTCATTTTTTCATCCCTTCTGCCCAGGATAGCCTGTGGTTAATAAAATTTGTAGAAAACTAGAAGGCAAGAGTCCCGTTAGACTTCAGAGATCACCTGGCATGCTCTCTGTGTGCTGAAACCCTGGGGAATCTGACGTAAGAACCTATGAACCATTCATTTTCTCCCTAAAAATGCATATGCACACCAAATACTGGATTTGATTCCTAGCATTTTACAGACACCCCCCTGAAGCCAACTTAGGCTAAGACATCAGGCTAACAACTCTAATCTATCCCCAAAGCTTCACCTTATACATGGAGAACCCAGGTTTCAAACAGGGGATGACTTGGCCACATTATGTAGCAGAGACCATTAACAGGGCAAACGGAATGAAACTGAAAATGATGCAGGCACCCCTCAAAACCCTAAATCATCTTTTTCTTCATAAGTCAGGTTTATTGTGTTGCTAGAAAAGATGAAAAGGTGAGATGTTTTCAGACGAATATATATACCTTTCTTTTATCTTAGGGTCTAGCTGAGCTCCTCACTGGAAAATTGACAGGTTTTCTTTATCTTGCCCTCAGGCCAGGCCCACCTGTGGTTCACGGTTACCTTTTCTGTGTTTGCCTCAGCCAGTCAATAAAACCTGCATAACCTGGGCACATTCAGAGAGGTGGGGCCAAGTGTGAGAGTGTGAGTTTTAAGAAACCCAACACGAGTTCTACGGAATTCTTAGTCACATAATGGCTGTTTAAGAAGTTTTCTGAATCAGAGGCTGCTCCTTTATTTAAGAAGTGATAGCCTACCAAAATATTAGCAAGTACAAGTTCCACAGACTTTCTTTAATGTTTAAATGAAATTTATTTCCAGCTACTTATGTTAATTTGTTCATTTGCAAGTGGCGTGTTCTTTCAAGAACTAAAACATTCATCCTGGGATGTTGCATTTACTCTCAGCTTAGCACATCCATGTAATATATTTCAAATTCAATCCAACAAATACCTTCCTATGAGGCAGTGTGACAGAATGAAAATGTGTAGGAGTTTTGGAGTCAATAAAATCCTAATTCAGTTACTGGATCTTCTGTGTCTAGATGGGTGACGACACCAGGCTCATTACTTAACTGTCTCTGAGCTCCTGCATCTGTAAAATGGGAATAATAAACACCTTCCACTTTGCAAATTAGTCATGAAAACTAACAGTAATGTAGAATATTATAAAAGGAGCTAGTGCAATATCTGAAAAACACCAGGCACTCAATAAAATGGTAACAGTTAAAATGATGATTATTTATCAAATATCTAAAAAGGATAAACTTCATCACAGACCCTGTTCCAAAATCTGAATTCATAACATCTATGCAAGAGGACAGAATTCACTCTTAAAATGACTCCAATATTTGCATTAGTTTATTCTGGTATATTAAAAAGTATACCTACTACAAATTAAAAAGCCACTGTTTAAAGGACTATATTAAAGAACCACTGTTGGGTTTTTTGACCAAAAGAGAACTCTATAACCATTGAGGGGTTTTAAGTCATTAGATAACATCAGCGTTTTAAAGTAACAAAAACAATAAAACAGCAAGATAATGGTTTCTTGACACGGGACTTCGTGACTAAAGTCTTAAAACATTACAGTTCAGCACTAATGTGTTTTCACACTACCTACCAAGTTTCCAGACTGCACCTATTTATCCTGTTCAAATTACTATCACTATCTTTTTTCAAGGGAAATTTCCTACAAATTTCTTTGAGAAGCCAAACATTTAGAGTGGAAATTTCTTCCCAAGTCCTTTTTTAGACAAACCTATTCAACAGGCAAATCTAAATAATTTTTAGCAGTTCTAAATGTAGAGAAATCATGACTTCTTACTGTAATTGAAAAGGAACATACAAAGCAATTACTTAGTCACTTATAAAGCCCACGTTCAACTTTTGAAATAATGACTAACGTGATAGGGGAGACAAGACTTGGATAATTAAATACTAAAGTCTAGCCACTTGAGATAAGCACAGCAGGTTATATAATTGTCCTCTGCACTCAGAGATCCTTTTTTCCCCTCTTGGATGCATATCATTTTTCAGTAATAACAGAACATGTAACAAAAAATGTTACTGTACTGAAGGAAATCATTCTAACTGCAGCCTATATGTCTGGTGAAGAGTAAAACCTCATTATTTTGGATTTCACCAGTTTCCTAAGGAGATAAAGTGCCCATTAATAGTGTAAATAAAAAATTCCCTTGAGACTAAATTAGTGTCTTAAGAAAAAATAGTAAGCAACCTCAGGCACTCATTTACACATAAATACTTCGAGTGTTAACTGAAAAGTATTCCGAGCTATGCTTGAATGGGATTCTCAAATTTCGAAACCTTAAATACCTCCCTTCAGTACCCTCTGATGGGCATGTTCTCAGGAGCAGTGGAAGATCCTGGAGACACATGGTGCTTTTTCCTAGAAAGATGGGTGGCTTTTGTGTGCACGATGTATCTGGAATCAACTAGCACAGTCTCTTCTGAGCCAAAGACTATATTTCCCAGGCCCCTTGTGCTCACTGGAACCATGTGACCGGTTCTTAACCAATGGATTATGATGAGAAAATGTGGACTCACTGCAGGGCTACGGGGTTAAGGAGTGGCCCTTCTCTGAGCTCTCTCTCCCTTCCACCAGGTAGATGCAGATGAGCATAAGCCTCAAAGATGGAATTATGTGTTGAATTGTCTCCTCCCCACCGAATTCATATGTTGAAGTCCTAACCCTCGGAAAATGACCTTGTTTAGACATAGGATAATTAGAGATGTGATTAGTTAAGGTGAGGTCATACTGGGAGAAGGTGGGCCTGAATCCAATAAGGACACCAGTCATATAAAAAGGGGAAATACAGACACAGGCTGGAAGAGAGGGAAGATGACCTGAAGAGTCACGGGGACAAGAGAGCCATCTACAAGCCAGGGAACAGATCCTTTCCTCACAGCTCTCAGAAGAAACCAACCCTGCCGGCACTTGGGTCTTGGGCTTCCCACCTCCAGAACTAAGAGACAATATGCTTTTGTTATTGAAGGCACCCAGGCTGTGGTGCTTTGTTACAGCAGCCTAGAAACCTATTACAGACGGTGAGGCCAAGAATCTTGAGTTCAGAATTCCTGAATAAGTGCTGAATAAAGCACTTCATCTACCAGAAGTGCTTACACTGGATCAAAATTTAGCAAGAAAGGAAACTTTCATTGTGTCAAACCACTGAATCTTGAGGGCTTATTTGTTCAAACAACTAAATTACCTAATATAAGATTTTAATTAAGCAATTTAACTGGCAAGTAATTTTTCAAGTTCTTTCACGGGGGGAAAAAACAGACACATCATGGAGAACAATGTAACATCCATGTAAATTTCTTAGGATAAAAAGGAACTTCAAAGCAAATCTGAGTTTACGGGAAGATATTTGGGGGTAATTCCCCCCAATTCTCCCCAGGGTACAGATGTACTCTCCTACACGAATAGAAACAGAATTTCCTCAAGAATTTTAAATAAGCTGCAAGGTAAACATTGCTATACATAGTTTAGATGATGCTATAATTCACTTAGAACAATTATTTTGCAAATTCAGAGAGCATTTCTTCCAAGTGGCCCAAGTGTGTCAAGTTTTACTTGGGTGCTAAAGACAAGAATACTGCAAAATGAGGTCTCAGCTTTTTCCAAAGTTCTCAGTTGCTATTATTTTTAATTAACCTGAAGCAATGTCACTGTATAATACCTTCTGCCCTTGAATACAGACCCCAACATGTACTTCCTTTGTAGTAGAGTAACCAACATGGAATCAATACACTGCTTTCCATTTTTCGACTCCTTTATCCCCAGCATGACGAAAAAGTAAAAGGACAAATATCCTAGCTAAGACACAAGGCTGTAATTCAAAATACCTCAAAAGCTGAGCTGGCAGCTGGGTTCTCATGTTTATAGCAAAGCTAGGATGATTCAGCCTGAGCTCAGAGCTCAGTTTAGATCATAGCCTCTGGATTCCAAACACATGCGAGATGTGGTCGCAGGTCCTGACCGATCCAAGATCGGAAACCACTCACCAGAAGGATTCCAAGTGGAGAAAGTGCCCAAGGGAGAGACAAAAACCTCAAAGGTGTTTGGAAGAAGATCTGGCCACAGGCAGCCTGCTCCAGTCCACAGGGATCGTCAGCATTTCCCTCAGAGAGCAGGTGCTGGGGAGGCCAAGGGTAAGGCGGCTGGAGGATGACACTCAACAGTCTCCTCGTTGGCTTTGTCACGGTCAGAAAATACCCCTCACCAATGCCTTCTTTCCTGAAGCAGCCATTGTTCAGGTTAAACTATGGGAATCTGGCAATAAAATGAAAAACCTTAAGAGAGCACACACTTCCTGCTGAGATCTGTGCTTAACTTTGCTTTGTTTCCAAGAGCAAAAACTGATATACTGGAAGAGGGAAAACAGTCTTAATTTTATTTTCAAAATTTTATTGAAGAACAGCCGATTTACGGTGTTAACTCCAGCTATATGGCAAAGCGATGGAGTTATATATATGTATATTCTTTTTAATATTCTTTTCCGTGAATGGTTATTATAAGAGAGTAGGGTTCCTTGTTGTTTACCTATTTTATATATAGGAGTGTGTACCTGTTAATCTCAAACTCCCAATTTATAAGAAGGAAATTTTTTATGCCTTTTTTTTTTTCTTGGCGAGAAGTCATCATAGCCCCAGCCACTCTCAGATAGGCTACACACGGAAATCTAAAAGAAGAGGGGGGGAAAGAGTAGCAAAAAATCTTCCCAGCCCAATTTTATCTCCATCAGAATTCACCTTGCTCCTTCTTTAGTTTTCCTTGGCTGTGATCTACCCAGTTGGTGATATTGCAGAGATGGGTTTTTATGTGCAAGAAAAAAAAAAAAAATCCTTCCCCTGCTGTTCTTCCTCATCTTCCTTCTCCAAGGTCTCTCTTCCTCTCTCTCCTTCTTGTCTCTTTGTTGTGCATGTCAGGGCTGTCAGTGTCACAGCCTGACATGATTAGTGTTTCTGACATGACACCAAGAAGCAGACCGAGAGCAAGGAGAGCAGGCTAGGCTGCGCAGCCATTTAAAGAAGTCGAAGGCGGGGGGAGCCCAACCTCCTTCCTTTGAGGGTCCTTGATTATAGGGCAGCTTACTAAATCACACCAGATTTTCCTCATTTATCCAATTAGTCTGTTTTCCTACTCCTGGGGAGATCCTGAAGGTGTGGATCCATTCTGTGAGATCAAAGTCTGTGCTCTAACAACAGATAAGACAGAATATGTGATTCAGCAGATTCTAAGGCTGGGAAGGGTACCCCTCGGCTCTCTTCAGGAACATAGCACCAGTCCATTTCGGGTATTGATTGGCTGCACTTTGTCACTCTAATGATGTTATCTCATTAAAAGAGATAAATGCCCCACTGTTCTTCCAAGAGCATCTGCTTCTTACTCTTTCTCTTTTTCAACAGCACGGCTCTCAGCAGCAGCACATTAAAATCAAATTGAAATCCAATGCAAGGCTTGGCGACAGAGCTGCTTACGGAGGCTTCTTTTTAATTGCTTTTCCTACTCTCGACCCCCTTGCTGCTCCCCTACCACAGTCACCCACAGAAACATGCAATACAAAGAGAAACAGATATAGAAAGTAATCATAATGGGAGGCATTTATTGAGTGCCTGTTCCGTGGAGCCACTGTCCTGTCAATATTTCACATTTCCTACCTGGACCTTGTGAGGTAAGACAGAACAATCCCCAGTCCCCCAGTGTGAAGAAATGGAGTTGGATGATAAGGTCCTTGCCCAAGATGATTACCCAGGTAGGGAGAGGCTGAACCCCACGTGAACAAGGGTCCGTCCAGTGCAAGTACTCTTTTTCTAATCCCCATTTTCATTCACAGAACAAATAAGTAAATATGATTGCAACTTGACTAGAATAGGTGAAAAAATAAGAGAAGGTGGCAATTATTCTTCAGCCTGCTAGCACCCAGGAACACAATACCATAGGCAGTGCAATGGTTTTGTTTCAACAGATTTCTTATTAAATAAAAAAGGTAGCAATTTTCCATAATGAATGTTTTATACATTATTCCTTTGTGTATCAGGCCTCTAAAGTACACATTATTAAAGTCTATTAAAGTCTGTATTTAGCAGCATTACTAATGTGCCTTTGGGGAAATTATTACAATGAAACAGCATCAGTCTTTCACAAAATTTCAATTGTTTAATATTCCTCTTCTGATCTTCAATACACGTGACTATTTTTAGCTATAATCAGACCTCATCCGAAATGCCATAATCCCAGCCTAGAGCTGTCACAACAAATTGTTTATAGGTTGGATTTAAGAAATAACAAGGGATGCAGATATTGTTAATTTCACCCACCGTTTTTTTTTTCCTCCCATAACTCACTGCAGTTTGCCTACTGTTCTAATTAACAGGTGCTCCTTGATCACTATGACATGGGATGACACTTTGCCTCTCTGGCTAGGGTTGGCTATCTTAATTAATTGCTTATATTTATATCTGATTGAGACTAGCCCCTCAAGATAACACTACTTTATTAAAGTCTAAGGGTGATAAAAAGTTACAAAACTATTCTGTATAAAGAAAAAGAAAACCAAATAAACCAGAAGAACATATAAACTGTAATTAAGCAAATCTAAATGTTTTTATTTAAACATCAACATTGTCATTTATGAGAGATGAGAAATACGTCTTCTGAACATTAACTGAGGAATATCTGCAAATTATGTAGTTTTTACATACTCTAAATAGGCATCTCTCCTCTATCTAGTACATTTATTAATTGTATTGCACAGTAGGAATTTCTTAAAAAAACAAGGCCAAGGATGCACATATATTCAAAAGTACAGTGTTCTCTGAGAACATCTTATAAAAAACAATAATGCTAGGCTTACTTTTAGAGATATAAAAGATAAGAAATGGAAAAGAATAGAAGCAAACAGCTACATGCTCTAAGGCCTCTACACCTATCACGAGAAGGGAGGGGAAAAACGCAATTCAAAGCATTAGGCACTTAAACGAATAAGCTGCATTGAAAGCAATGTTACCAATTTCCCCTCACTCAGACCAATTCCACTGGTTGAGATGACAGGTTGGCAAAATCAGGCAAATCAAGTGGATTGTTAATATTCTAAAGATGGACAAGCTGCAGATGAACTAACTAATCATGTTTCCAATCACCAATTAACTAAATAGGATGTAACTTGTTTCCACTAAGGTCAGCTAATTGAGAGAAAAGGCCACAGCAGAGGACTTAGAAGGCTGCCAGCACATTCCTCTGCCAGATACACAGGCCAGGATCCACTGGACTCCTTGTTATAGGAACCCAGCTACCACCGGCATCACAGAAAGAGGTCACCGTACACATCACGTGTCCAAAGGACCTAATGATGCTGCAGGCAGATGTGGGCTTAGTTCAATACAGTGATGCAGAACGAGATGCCACCAAATTGGTCAATGTTCAATCACAGCACAACATGAAGGCCAGTGTGGGCATTTCGTCAGTTTAAAAACAAACAAACAAAAAAAAGTGTTGTAATTAAGAAAATCTCAGGCACCCCCCTTTGAATCTTCAAGAAAAGGATGAACGAGATTCACAAACCAACGATCACAACAGTGTGACGCGCCCCTGAAAACAATGACATGGGAGTGAGCATCCTTCTTCCTCTGAGTGAAAACTCTTTTCCAGCCAGTAGCTGTGGCCACATTTCAAAGAGTTTATCATCATTCACACCTCACCCTCTCTAACTCAAAATTAGATTATAGTCATGTCAAAACATATTCTTTCTCCTGCCCTGGGGGTCCAGATGGTCTTAAATCCAAAGCTCAGCCTTTCTGCTCTGAAGCCTTCATTTCCCTCCTACCCTGTTCAGATTCTCCATCTTTTCTGACATGATGGGGAGCCAATGAGTGAGGCCACTGACACCTGCCCCTCAAGTCAGGGCACCACCATGCCCACGTGAATACTGCATCAGGGAGCGTGGGAGGGAGCAGTCTCTGGGCTCTGGCACATCATTCCTCTGAAGCCCAAATTCTCTGCACCGAAGGTTTGGATTCTCAACTTATTACACCCCGGACCAGGAGGGCGCCTTCTCAGAGAGGCAGTCACTGACCCCTGCACCGCCGGGCAATGCTCTGAGATGCGGAGGGGAGCTCATGCCTGAGGACCCACTGAAATGTGTTTCTGGTGAAGCAGAAAGGAGGGGAAGCCTTGGGCCTGAAATGAGAAGTACGGATGTTGCTTCCACAGCAGAAATGACTGTATAAAGGGAGAATTCTACATGACTCGGGAAGCAATTCTCAAATAGCAGGTATTTTTTTTTACATATATTTACACACGCAGGTTCTATACATGAACACATTTTAAAGACAAATGAGCATAAACATATTCAGTTACTTCTTCCAAGTTTGTCTTTTTTCTACTTCATGCCAAACTGACATCCACGAGGTTACATTTATTTTTATTTAAAATTAAAAAAAATTTTATTGTAGTTCAGTTACGTTTATTTTAAATTCGCACTCTCACACCTCTCCGAAGGGAATGATATTTCTGTTTTTGTCCTAAAAATTCACTGATTTGCCCAGTGCGATGCACCAGGAGAGACTGGATGTCTAATTTTGCTATGTCCATACACCCCACATTCAGCAGAATCTGACTTACGTGTAACCCTGGCGCTACATTGGCCTTACGCCAACAATATTCCATTTAGCCTCACAAATTCTCTAAAAAGAAAGTTTTTAAAATAAGGTATCAGGGTGATTTTTCCTGATGTAGAAGGTGAGAAGAGATGTGCTCTAATGTCCAGGGCACCTCTGCTTAGGGCCCAGGGTCCAGCTTCTTCTTAGCGTAAGGAATGCCAGGTATAGGACAAAGGCACAGTCTAGCTAATGATTCCCAGACTCCTGTCTGCTTAACAATTATCACAGCCCCTAAAGAGCTCTTGTTCATGTCAGTTACTTCTATCAATGTTTACCATATTAAAAATGAAAATGGAGATCTTTGGGGGAATACACATACATGTTCTAAGTATTGAAACACAAGCACACATCCCAACAGCCATCATCAAGATGACATCCTAACATGTCATGTAGCCTCTTAAAAAACAGGAGAAGGCAAAAAAAAAAAAAAAAAAGTCTCAGTGTTATTATGAAAATAGCTCTGACCTTGGTA
Source organism: Phacochoerus africanus (assembly GCF_016906955.1). Classification (NCBI taxonomy): domain Eukaryota; kingdom Metazoa; phylum Chordata; class Mammalia; order Artiodactyla; family Suidae; genus Phacochoerus; species Phacochoerus africanus. The sequence continues at coordinate 58,111,581 of NC_062545.1, forward strand.
GGTGAACTTGACCACAGTTTGAGAACCACTATTCGAAACTTGTACACATCAGCAATGTCTTGAGTAAGACGATGTAATGAGTAAGAGGATGCAGTAGCCATTGAAAAACTGTTGAGCCATTGAATCAAAGGACAGTATCTCTTTCAGCATTTCTTTCCTTATTACTGCCCCTAAAACATCAGTACCTCAAAAATACTCCTTCCCACTAATATGTCAAATAGAATGATTCCCAAATTCAAATCTCTGTTTGACCAAGAGCTCTCTCTCTCTTTTCATTTTTATTTTTTTGCTTTTATTAGGGCGTCACCCACAGCATATGGAAGTTCCCAGGCTAGGGGTCAAATCAGAGCTGCAGCTGCTGGCCTACACCACAGTTACATCAATGCCAGATCCTAGCCAGGTCTGTGACCGACACCACAGCTCAAGGCAATGCTGGATCCTTAATCCACTGAGTGAGGCTAGGGATTGAACCCGCGTCCTCATGGATCCTAGTTGGGTTCATTACCGCTGAGCCACAATGGGAACTCCTTTCCCTCTTTTTTTAAATCTGCCCACAAAATATCTTTATCCAGTTGTACATCAAATGCAAAACAGCTAAAATAGTATTTATTTCTAAATGCTTGCATTTTCCTGATTTCTCATCTTACATACAAATACTTATTGTAAGAAAGTTGAAAACACAGAAAAAATGTTTTTTTAAATGACAGGCATTTATTTTCTCACAGTTATGAAGGCTAGAAGTCCCTGATCAAGGAGCAGCGGTGTTGGTTCCTGGTGAGAGAACCAACTTCACGAGACTCGGCTTCTAGATGGTCACTTTCTGGCTTGCAGATGCTCACCTTCTCACTATGTCTCACCTGGCCTGACCTCAGTGTGTTCTCGAGGTGGGTGGGGGAATGGAGAGAGCTCTCAGGTGTCTCTTCTCACAGGAAAATAGATTTTCTTTTTTTTTTTTTTTGTCTTTTTGCCATTTCTTGGGCCGCTCCTGCGGCATATGGAGGTTCCCAGGCTAGGGGTTGAATCGGAGCTGTAGCAACTGGCCTACGCCAGAGCCACAGCAACGCAGGATCTGAGCCGCGTCTGCAACCTACACCACACCTCACGGCAATGCCAGATCCTTTAACCCACTGATCAAGGCCAGGGACCGAACCTGCAACCTCATGGTTCTTAGTCGGATTCGTTAACCACTGCGCCACAATGGGAACTCCAGGAAAATAGATTTTTGAAGTAAGACACATGCATACCATGTACCTGTCCTTTGAGAAAACCACTGGCAGCATTCTGGTCAACATCCTCACAGTCCCTTGATCAAGCCTATTTTTAAGATGTAGTGAAGCTCCTATCTTAAAGATAATTTGATGTTCTTTTTTCAAAATGCCATTTTTAGTATGAAAGAATACATATTGCTAAAGAAAATTTAGAACATATAAGCAAGAAGATAACACTCTGAATACTTTGATGTGTATCTGCCATCTTTTTTTTAATGTGGGTATACATGTATCTTTTTTAAAAAAAGAATGATTAAACTATACATACTGTTATGTAACTTGCCTTCTTCGCAATTTGAGAACATCTTTTCCTATTATTAAATATTCTTCCATCCCTCCTTGGCATTTTTATTGTATGGATGTACTGTGATTACTACCTTTTAAAAATGACTATTGTAAGAGTTCCCTGGTGGCTTAGTGGTTTAAGGATCTAGTGTTCTCAGTGCTATGACTCAGGTCACTGCTGTGGTACGGGTTCAATCCCTGGCCTGGCAATTATTGCATACCTCAGGCGGAGCCAAAAAAAATTTACTATTATAACAATATGTGATGAATATCTCTGCTAATTTTTTATATACATCCATGGTGATTTTCATTGAGTGATTAACTGTCCTAGAAATGGAATATCTGAGCCAAAAGATGTTTGTATTTTTGAGGCTTTGATATACATAAAGTCCCCTGGGGAAACATGTTCTTCCACTAACTGCGAATGAGAAAGCCCGACAGTCCTATTCATACCTTTGCTGAATAACTTTTATAAATCCTCATCGATTGTATAGGTAGAAAATGCCATCTCACCATTTTAATTTGCCTTTCTTTGCTAACTGTTGAGATGGGTATCTTCTTATATGTTATTTACAGATCATATTTCTTCCTTTATTGGTTTTATCCTCCTGTTCTTTGTCTATTTTCTCTTAATCACTCTTAAATTACTAATTTTTAAGAATTTCACATAAATTAGCTAAGTGAACTCTCACATATATTGTAAATTCTGTTCTGGCTAGTCTCTCTCTCTCTGTCTTTTTTTTTTTTTAAGAGCTGCACCCACGGTGTATGGAGGCTCCCAGGCTAGGGGTCGAATCAGAGCTATGGCTGCTGGCCTACGCCACAATCACAGCAACGCCAGATCCGAGCCACATCTGCAAGCTACACTACAGCTCACGGCGATACCGGATCCCTAATCCACTGAGCGAGGCCAGGGATCGAACCCAAAACCTCATGGCTACTAGTTGGATTTGTTTCCTCTGCACCATGACGGGAACTCCATGCCCTAGCTAGTCTCTTGTCTTTTAGGATAGTTCAGAATGTCTTTTGATGAAAAGAAATATTTAGGTTCTACATAAATATATTTTTTCCTTTATTATTCCTGCCACTAGAACCTAATAAGGCCCTCCTTATTTCAAAATCATTTCATTTTCATTTGTATTTTCTGCCGCTGGTTTTTTGAAGTGTGTGATGTTTCTCCAAAGTCTGCCACGAGGGGAACTTGGCCATCTGCCTTCAGAAAAACAACAGTGGAGACGCATTAAAGATAGACTGGTCATTTGGTGGAATCACCAAGGGTGTCCTAAAAAGGGGAGGAGAGAGATCGTAAATGTTTACTATTCACCAGCTCCTATACTGTACCCACTAGCTCTGATAACCTCCTCTTCAGGGGAAGGAAGTCTCAAATGGAGAAAGTTTTAACATTAGGGGTATGTTTAAATATTAAACCTCTAAGATGAGATGCCTCCCCACCCTGGCCAGAAAGGAAGCTCTGATCGCTGAAGACCTTTGTTTCACTCACTGGTGAATCGCGAGCATGGTGCGTGGTAGTATGCAGTGTGTACCTGATGAAGATGCTGGAGGCGCTAGTATTGAATTGAGTTGTGCCTGCCAGGTGCTGGGTGGGAGAACCACGGGTGGTGAGTTCTGGACTTCACTGCTTTGTACTGAGGAAGTGCAAAGCCAGAAAAACTCTAAAGGCAGAAACTAAATTTCAGGATTCCTTTTGAGTTGACTGCAGAAATCAATAGATCTGAGTGTAAAGCAAAACTGCCTCAAACCTAGCACAGTGGGATTTGGTGCTAATCCTGGAAAATATTCACAGAAGGAATTCTGTTGGGCAGATAGGAAGCAAAACGGTAGAATCTATCCACCAAGAGAGATAAGAGACATGACCCTTCTCCCTTTGATGCTGGGGCACTTGTCCAAAGCACAACAACCGTATTTGGCTTTATTTGAACATAACAAGGAAGAAACAGTTCTCAAGAAGATTCATTTTCTCTATGGGGGTAGGGTGGGGAGCCTTCTGTGTAATAACGGAAAAATCAATTATTTTTCAATCAGATGGAATGTCCTCATAAATTCAAGGCAGAGAATAGCATGTGACGTTGTGATGTGCCCTCATGAAAATGACAACTGTGAAGGAAAGAGTTTATTAGGATCATAATTCCAAGGTTGCCCCTAAGAAGAGAGATCTTTCAAGGGCAGAATGCCATTCCTGGAAGTGCGGTTTTGTGTTATACAGAAGCAAACGCACTTAACGTGCTTCATTCTGCCCAATTTGCTTCCAGGAAATCCCACTCTAACTAACTCGCCTCTATTTCGCTATGATGTTCTAAGCAACACACTAAAATCCTCTCTTTGCAGTGTGATAACACATAGATGGCACATAAACATAAAAGACGAATCTTTCTTGTTAGCAAAATTTATAGTATAGTATATATAATTTATAGTTATACATATTAACAAGAGAATAACCAAGAAAGTAAAGACTTCGGACAAGGAGTTTCCATTGTGGCTCAGCAGGTCAAGAACCTGACTAGTCTCCATGAGGATGCCAGTTCAACCCCTGGCCTCACTCAGTGGGTTAAAGGATGGTGTAGGTCGAAGAAGCAGCTTGGATCTGATGCAGGCCAGCAACTGCAACTGTGATTCAACCCCTAGCCTGGGAACTTCCATATGCTGGACGTGTGGCCCTAAAAAGGAAAAAAAAAGACTTTGGACAAAATTTTAAGTAAATCCTAAAGTTTTTCATCAATAGACAGACTGCAAAACCAGCTCTTAGAAAAAGACCCAGGGAGATTATGAAAGTCGGAAAGATCATCTTCGAGTCTGCATGGGGCCAGGGAGAGTAAGCCCTCTGAGGAAATCTGCACACCCAGAATTTTTTTAACACATAAGGCTGGAGCACAAAGCTAGGAATGTATAACCATCAAAGTCTGTTTACAATGTTTAAAAGGTGAATAGAGGTGAGGGTACCCACGCTGTATAAACCTTACGGGTAGGGTATCAATCCGACATCGTCCATGTACATGAGCCTTCGGAAACAGCACAGGTTCACGACCAGCATTGTGGCCGGGAATACCCTCCACTCCTGTTTTCTACCAGCCCTCACGCCCCAGAATGTAGCTGTGTGAGAGCCAAAACTGCACCCGGGCACAGAGAGAAGTTCCAGAATGCGAAGAACGAAGGCTCTACCTGGTTGCCAGCAGTTCACTGACTATCAGGTTATCCCTGTTAAATGAGTTAGACACACTGCCAGTCCCCGGTGCCATGCGGCTGTTCCCATGTTTTCTAGTGGGTTTTGCCTCCAAAGGGACCGCAAAGGGAGCTGCTAAAGTGTAACTGTGATCAGAATTGCCCTCACGCCTCAGAGGAACGACATAGGACCCCAGGAAGCAGACAGCCCTGCTCCATCCTGACACCTTCCTCATTAAAGTGTCCCAGAGCTAACTGAGATTTGAGGAGAGAGAGTCATGACCACATATGTCCAAGGAAGTGGAAAGTGTACAATACAGATGTCTCCAACTTTCTAGGAACACAGCTACTTAGAAAACCAAACACACCCACAAAAAATATTTTGAACGTTCTAACTTACATATCCCAATTGCTGAGATGACTGTTTAGTTTTATTTGTGCTGAGATCTGTTTCCTGCCCGGCAGGTGACCTATTTTTTTTTTTTTTTTGTCCTATGCCAAGAAAACCATGAGAAAAATGCCAACCTACGAAGGGTACACATCATGCCTAATCACTACTTTAAAATAACAAAAAATAAAGCATTCACTGGGTCACTCAGGCAGAACATAACCTCCCAAGCAACAGACACACCTCCTGAGACACTTGAAATTTCTAAGGAGTCTGGTTCCCAGCTGTATATCAAGAGCCAAACCGTGATACCAGGTCTTATGTTGCCCTGGAGAAACTCAGGGCAGGGCTTTCCCAGCAAAGTGTGCTTGCCAATCTGAGATTTCCCAGGAGCGTCTTCACTTTTCACTACACCAAACTCACAATGATAGAAGCCAAGGTCTGCAGTGACTGCAATGATGGCTCTTCTCCCGTCTTCACCCTCCAAATATGCCCTTGGGGAAAAATACCTGCCCACCTTCCAGGATCCCCAAAGCTCACTTCTCAAAGACTGTTGGAGGGTACTGTGCTAAGTGGGGTAAGTCAGACAGAGAAAGATAAATTCTGTATGAAATCACCCATATTTCATAATAACTACTATTGAAGCATAACCTTTAAAAATTGTGAATCACCATACTATACATGTGGAACTTACATAATATTGTACGGCAACTGTATTTCAAGTAAAAATACATAGTTTTTAAATTTTTAAAATTTGTGTGTTTTTTGTTTTTGTTTTTGTTTTTTTTTTTGGTTTTTAGGGCTGCACCAGCAGCATGTGGAGGTTCCCAGGCTAGGGGTTGAATCCAAAGCTGTAGCTGCCGGCCTACATCAGAGCCACAGCAACACAGAATCCGAGCCGCGTCTGCGACCTACACCACAGCTCATGGCAACACCGGATCCTTAACCCACTGAGTGAGGCCAGGGATCGAACTTGCATCCTCATGGATGCTAGTCGGGTTCGTTAACCACTGAAGCCATGACAGGAACTCCATATATATATTTTTAAAGGTAGGTATGCTAAAGCCAGAAGGGGAAAAGGTCAACAAAGCTTTCTTTCTCTTTGGCTTGGCTCAGCCAAATGAAAATCTCTCAAGAAACAACTGCGTCCTTTTTTCTGGTCTCTTCTGATGGGGTAAAGCAGCTGTGCCTGTGAGAAGGCCAAAAAAGACACCATGAGAAAAACTGCCCTTGGAAAAGGGATCTTAATAATAGAGTCTCAATAAGCCACATGGGCTTTCTAAAGCCTAGGAATCCCATATTATGTTTTTAAGATCCAATCATCTAAAAGCACTGTCCAACTCCATCACAACCCATGGCCACCTCTTCTTGCAGGTCTCAGGAAATGTCTCTTCTATTTTACATCCTTCATTGGCTCTCAGAAGTAACCTTTTCTGGAGTTCCCACTGTGGCTTAGCAGTAACAAATCCAATTAGGATTCATGAGGATGCGGGTTCGATCCCTGGCCTTGCTCAGTGAGTTGAGGATCTGGCATTGCCGCGAGCTGTGGTATAGATCGCAGACACAGCTTGGATCCCATGTTGCTGTGGCTGTGGTGTAGGCTGGAAGCTGCAGCTCTGATTTGACTTCTAGCCTAGAAACATCCATATGCCACAGGTGCGGCTCTAAAAAGCAAAAAAAAAAAAAGTAACACTTTCTTCCTTCTCTGGGCTCACATCTGCCACCTTCTACCAGTGCAGGTGTTTTAACCATGGTGTTTTTGTCCCCTCAAGGGACATTGGCCAGTGTAAAGGGACAACTGAAGTAGGGGAAGGGGATGCTACTAAACACCTCCAATGCAGAAGACAACCCCTCTCACCACAAAGGACTACCTGGTCCAAACTTCAACAGTGTCAAGGTTGAGAAATTCAGCTCCACTCACACCAAACCCTGCTATTCTCTACACATGTCACTTTCTCATCCACTTTCTCATATGCCTTTTGTGCCTCTACATAGGTTTTTTTCCTCTACCTGGAGTGCCTTGCCCTACTGTGTGTCCCATAAAATAACCAAGTATCCTATAGAATCCAACTCAAGCCATCATCTCCTCTATACTCTCCTTTCCAGACCCCCTAAAGTAGGATGTTTCTTCTGGGTTTCCAGAGCTTCTGGTACACACCTCATGAAAATTCCAGCACGGGGCCCTCAAATTGTCTGTCACCTACTGTAGGCAAGACCTAAGGCCCATTCATCATCTATACCCAGAGTGCCCATTTGGTAATCAATCTCTGCATGCTAAACCAATCAGGGAATAAATGGAAATGTTGCAGGTGTACTGAAGACTCTCTGGCAACAGTGTCTAAGGGACAACAGTGTCCACAACACCAAAAACAATGACAACAAATATTGCTCAAATGCTTAGGATGTAGACAGGGACTACGTCAAGCAATGTGTAGAGTATGTATACATATTAACACATTTCATCCTTACAACAACCCTGTGAGGTGAGTACCATTATCATCAACATTTTCCCAAGGTCCTCAAAGATAGCATCTAAAGGAGCTGATATTTAAACCCAAGGAGTCTGGCTCCAGAGCCTCAATCTTCCAACGCTGATGCCCAGGCAGCTATAGAAATGCTCAATATTACAGCTGCTCGGAGGCCTCTGATAAAGACAAAGGACGTCTCTGGAAGACTCTGCAGCCACGGGTTCCTTCCACCCTGCCCATCAACACTGCTCGCCAACCTCTGGAACACTTTTGCAGGAGACACAACCTCCTCACACCACAGAAAGCCAGCACAAACCCAGGAAAAATCATGGTTCCATAAAGAAGACAAAACAATTGAGTCTTTAAAGTACCTCTTACCTTGTTCATGCTGCAGGGACTGGAGCAAGGCCTCAGACATGTCACAGTGCCAGGCAGCTCTTAAAGATTCTCCTTGTTCCTGCAGACCTCACCTCCCAAAGCACACAGCTGCACTGTAAACACAAAGAGGGGCTCCATCAGCAGGTGTTCAGGAAGGCCCAGAGCAGTCCTGTGTCCACTGGAACTTTCTGCTCGGAGGCCAAGACTCCATGCTTGGGCAATCCAATATGGTAAGCACCAGTCATATATGGCTACTGAGCACTTGAAAGGTGGCTAGTGTCACCGAGGGCTGAATTTTAAATTTTATGTAACTTTAATTAATGTTCAATGCAAATAAATAGCCACATGTGGTTAATGGCTACCATCCTGGACAGTGCAGATCTAGAGAGTGAAACCAAGTGTCTGGAGGCCTCAGACACTGGGCATGCCAGGGGCCAAGGACACGCTGGATATTATATGCTCAAAGTGACCACAGATACACAGGAGCAAGGACACTCACTCATTCAGTAACTATTTTTTGAGTACTTACTAGGCGCTGAGCCCTGAAGATATAGTGACCAATGATGCAGAGAGGTCAGTTCTTTAAGGGTTCCTAGTGCATCACTCACCATGTGCCAGGACTCAATGGCTTCCGTGCTGCCCAGAGGAATAAAGGAACAGACCAGCATCTGCTGCAGCCTGATTGTCCCACTGACGGCGCTTAACTGCTGGAACCTTGCACAGGTGGCAGTGTACCTTTAGGGAACTCAGGAGGTCAGGTTTTCACGGGCCAAATGAAGCAAATAAGCCAACATCCCCTCCAGTGGGAAATAAGGGTCCATGGTTTTAATCCATGCTGTTGGTACTTTAGGTCCATGTTTTGATTCATTTGAATTACACTTTATAATAAAATAGTCATTGTTCAGTTCCAAGATTCTTAATTTGCAAATATTAAGAAAAAAACAGAGAAAGAAACTTCAACTTTTTGCTTTGTAGCCTTTTCCTTTGAAAGATATTTCTGGGTGGATGTGAGAGGAAGACAGAGCATTATAAGGTGCCTTATAATCACCTTATTTCTGTATTATTTTTTCAGGTTGCATCTAAGACAAATTTATAGACCCGAATTTTTCCATAAAGAATTCATGGGATTTGAGATTTAAATGGAATACTAAACTGTTTTTTTTTTAAAGCAGTGCTTTACACTACTATATATAAAATAGATAACTAAAAAGGACCTACTGTATAGCACAGGGAACTCTACTCAATATTCTGTAATATCCGACATGGGAAAAAAGAAAAAAATGCATATATACACATATATGTGTAATGGATTCACTTTGCTATACACCTGAAACTAATACAACACAAGTTGTATTAGTACAAGTTAGCTACAGTCCAGCAAAAATTTTAAAAAGCAGTGCTTTAAAAATATACTATTTTAAACCGTAACAACAATATAGAAAATGTTCGATAGGAAAAGGAAGATACACTCCGAATTCCATCCACCCATTATCACCTTTAGTTCTTAGCTTTCAGCCTTGGTCTATCAGAGAACAAGAGGCATATTTGCTAACTGAGTCAAGGGCACAGAAGTCCAAGGCTGTATTCTCCATGTAACATTTTTCACCAGTAAAAAAGGGACTTTGCAATACACATTCTCAAAAGATAAACTCCACACACGACTATTCTATGAACCTAATATTATTAAATTCCTTTTATAAATCAGAAGATAGGGAAAGGAAACTGCAGATCACTCCCTGGCTATTTAAGAAACACAGATTCCAAAGAAAACACCACATTCAGTCATAGCAATAACATATTTTAACAATGAGGTACGACACAGGGAGACTCAGGAATTCTGACTCTGTAGCCTCGGGGTATCCAAACACCCTCATCTGCACAGGATGCCTGGGTCAGCTTTGTCTCAAAGCCAAGGCAATTCAGTATCTAATTCTACCCAATTCTAAAGTGACTGAAAGAAAATCAGGCATATAACTTTTACTCTTTGAATTTCCAGAAGCAGATGCCAATGCATTTCTGGGTTTTTAAAATAGAATTCTATACATGGTGTTTCCTTTTTAACGTATGTGTTTGTTCCATTTAATAACCATGGCCCAGCACTTCACCGGGAAGTTTGTCCAAAAGCCTGGCAGAGATGTCTGATGTCACAATGCCATTCAAATGTACACACTGGTATCAACACAGGAAAGGTGGGCACAAGAAGATAATAACAAACAGACAAGGATTCTTGAGCATAATTTCCCCAAGGAAATCCCACCCAGCTCCACATTCCACTATCCACAGGCCCTCAGAACTTGGCTCTATCATTTGCATGAGACTCATTTTGGATCCTCTCCTGTCCCCGCCACCCCAAGGGTTCTTGTATTATTTTCACGTGTGCTGGTTCTACAACAAAGTCAGAATAAAAACCCTTCAAGGGAACTATTAGTCCCCTAGAAAATTTTTAATAAATATTATGAATAGATTTTTTTTTCCTTTGCTCTCACTCATAGGAGCTAGGATGACGTAAGGACTCAATGGAGAATCTTCAAAACAAGGTTGATAATCATTGCAAATTGCCTTCAGGGTTGTTTTAAAAAGAGGAGGGAAAATCTTTCCATGTCCAGGATTGTAGATCTTTTTAAAAAGATTGGTAAGCATACCTTACAGCTATGCAGGGCTCAAAATTGTACAACGCACTTTTATATTAATACTCTTATTTAGTACTGAGATCAATCTGAGTGGCGGTTTTCCTAATTAGGAAAGCAGATGCAGAGAGGAAGAAAAATTCTTCTGAGTCATGCTGTAATAGGCAGTAGACCTTGGGCTGGAAGTGATTTCATTTCAAGACACTATAGAATTCAAGTATGTTCAAAGCCCACGAATAAACCTCCTCAATAAACACACACACACACACACACACACACACACACACGCGCGCGCGCGCGCGGACATGCCCCACCCCCTCCCCCGCCAGTGATCAACATTAACACAAAACACCTCAGCCAACGAATGACAGAATTAGAAATTGGGTCAGCTTGCTACTGGACAGCAACAGAAAAGGCTGACATTGTTTTATCCAGTTCTTTTAGTCTCCTTTGAAATAGAACTTGGTTGTTTCACAGACAATTCAGTTGATGAAGAAGCTGAGAAAAACCCACAGCTTAAGAAAATGAGGCTGTGTCTTAAGTATAAAGCCATGGGGCAAAAGATACCAGAGTTATCATAGTGGAATTAAAGGAGTTTTTTTTTTTGTTTTATTTTTCAATGTTTCTTTTCCATCGTCCAAGAAGCTGGATTTTCCTGATACTAAATGAAAGGACAGTACAGATACCTTTCAAGGGTGGCTGGAGAAAGCCAGTCTCAGCAGCCAACACTCGACTTCCACTCAACTGCTCCTAACAGAGTTGGTTCAAAAAAGCCCTCCTGGGATAGATCACGATGGAAGATACTATGAGAAAAAGAATGTGTATATATATATATATATACAACTGAGTCACTTGGCTGTATAGCAGAAATTGGCACAACCATGCACATCAGTTATACTTTAATTAAAAAAAAAGCCCATGGTCAACCTTAAGCTTCTAAAAGGTTAACAAAATGTAATTCATCTTTCTGGGCGAGTAAGGAAGCATGGATAAGCAGGGAGGTGGAGACAGGGTATGCATAAGAAGAGGCGATCAAAGAGAGAATAAGAAAAGGGGAAGGCTACAAAGAAAGGGTACATGAGCAAACAGACCCCTGGACCCAGGTTCAGTGATGTGGTCGAGTGCCCCTCACCAGCCAGTCCTCACTGCAGAAGGAACCCAGAAATTCAGGTTCCTGGTGACAACGCTACATCCCGTAGCTTCTCGTGGTCCAGGTGTCAGCAAGTGGGAGTCGGAGGAAAACGAAGACCAGGCCTGTTTCACTGCTGTTTACTGACCAACAATCTCCACCTGCTGCAAAGAAAAGTCTATGGTACTTGCACCACTGATAATGTAGCAGGGAGGTGTGATGATCACAGTGTATGCCGACTCGGCTCTCTTCTTACTCCAAAGAGAAGCTTAAACATGTCCAAGGGCTTCAGAGTGTGTGTGTGTGTGTGTGTCTGTGTGTGGGGGGGGGGGGGCGGGGGGGGGGGGGGGGCTTGCTATTTCTTGGCCCTTGAAAATGCACAATGGAATATGATGAGCTGGGCTTTTCTCCCTGCTCCAACTTTCCCACCCTCTTCCAAGATGCGTATTCTAGAAGCCTTCTCTAACAGAACTCAAAGCTGGGGCTCAGGCACTCCTATGGGAGAAAGGCCAAGAGGAGGCAGCAGGTTAAAGTTCCCGCTGGCTTTTCCACAGAACACACCCTGAGGTCAGCCTGTGGCATGGTCGCCTGTCCCTCCCCTCTTACCACGGAATCCAGCAGAATCAAGAATCAAGAGCTTGTGGGGAAGGAATAAGTGAAGCAATAACAAGATGAACAGGTTTGGGAGAGAAAGGGAGAGAAGGCAAGATGATAAGCATCTAGAGGAAAGTCTCCAAATCCAGGGCTGAGGAGCTTGGGAAACCTTAGGGCAGATGAGAGAAATAGCCCTAACAATACCCTCCACTGGGAGAAGTAACTGTCATTGGTTGGAGTAATTCATTTGTCTCTAAATATAAAGTCCCAACACCCTTCAGGTGGAATCCTTGTGCAAGATGGGAGACTCTAAGACCATTTTCTACAGACAGTCCAAGCTGTCCATTTCACAATAAGGGGCAGGGTGCTGGGATTAAAGGATACAATGGTGAAGTTGGAAGCACCCCTGCCCCTTACTGCAAATACACATACACCTCCTAAGGGGCTGTCTCCTGCCTTTCTTCCTGAAGGTCCCTCACCAGAGCGATGCTCCCTGAGGTCCTTCTCACAGGTCCTTCTCCAGGGTTACAGCAGACATGGGGCTCTGGTTCCTCAGGACCTCCATGTCCTTGCCACCCTCAGCTTTAGGCAGCAAATATGCCATAACGTGCCCCCAGAAAGAGGACAAGGTTGGCCTTCCTACCTACAGAGCATGTCACAGAAGACATACAAACCAAGCCAGAAGGATGGCAGCGTCTTGCCACTGAGCCTCATCCGAAGTCTTTTCCCCTAAGGACAGGTGAGGCAATTTGAAAATTAATATTCTGAAACACTAGCCAGCATTTGAGCTAGAGTTCGCCATGCAACTGTGATAAGGAAGAAGATTCTAAAGAAGAGCGATACTGCTGGTAACGCCCAAAACTGCCTTGCAAGCCAGATGGGGAAGAGTTGAGTGCCAAGGGGTAGAGTGTCCACTGCTTTTGAATGAACACTTCTGGCACACATCATGGGGACTTCCTGCACTCATCACATCCTAAGTTGTAATATCTAAGGTTTGGGGCTCTTACTCTATAAAAGATCAATCTTAGTGATTTAGGAATACCTTAATTAAAGTCACAATACAGAAGAGCTCCCAAGAGGGTACCTGGCTCAGGTGACTTCTCTTCCCCGGGTGACTATTTAAACCAGGGAACACAAATTCTGATGCCTATAGGGGTCAAGAAAGAATGAGGTGAGGGACTCATCGGGCCAGAGAAAACAGTGAGGAGTGGGGGGCCCAGAGAGTTTACCATTCACGTGCAGCTTCAGGAAGGGAGGAACGAGGTACATGTCCCCAGAGTTTCTGAGAGTCAAGAAAGTCAAAAAAACCAGAGAGCTTATGTTAAAACTTGGAATTTTTCAATGCTGGCAATCTGTTTTTTGTTTGTTTTGTTTTGTCTTTTTGCTTTTTTTTAGGGCCTCACCCATGGCATATGGAGGTTCCCAGAACAGGGGTCGAATTGGAGCTACAGCTGCCAGTCTACGCCACAGCCACAGCAATGCGGGATTCAAGCTGCATCTGGGACCTACACCACAGCTCACAGCAACACCAGATGCCCAACCCACTGAGTGAGGCTAGGGATCGAACCCACATCCTCATACATACTAGTCAGATTTGTTTCCACTGAGCCACAATGGGAACGTCAGGCAATCTATGTTAATACTTTGGAAATCCTGGAGGGGTTGAGTTTGAGGGGTCATGCCATCTATTACTGCACACCTTTCATGTCAATGGGTGATTCTTTGCTTCTTTAAAGTTCCAGGGCTGGCAGCTCCCAGCCTGTCTCCTGACCCCCCTGCAGCTATGCTGCTGTAGCTCCCTGGGCATGGTGAGCCCAACAGAAAGAGTGGGCAAAGCAGGGATCGGGGAGCCACATCAATCTGTCAACTCTACCTCCTGGTACCAACCTTCTCTGAGTCTCTTCCTTCATCCATAGTTGGGGAAATTCTTCATACCTCCTAGACTGTTTTGAGGACTAAATGGAGTAACATGAAGGAAGTCCTAGATGCACAGGATAAGGCTTCTCCCCTCTTCCTCTCTCCCATTCAGCACCAACACATTCTGTTTGTAATTGTATGTCGGTGTTTACCTCTCAATTACTCTACTGGATTAGAAGGATTTCAAGGGAGTTGTTTTTGTTTTTGTTTTTGTTTTTTAGGGCTGCACTCATGGCAGCTGCTGGCCTACACCACAGCCACAGCAATGATGGATCCAAGCCGTGTCTGCAACCTACACCACAGCTCACAGCAACGCCAGATTCTTAACCCACTGAGTGAGGCCAGGGATTGAATTTGCATCCTCATGGATGCTAGTTAGATTTGTTAACTGTGGAGCCATGACAAGAATTCCAAGGGAGGAGTTCTTGTCTGTTTCATGTCCACATAACCAGGATCTATCCCACTGACTTACATGCAGCAGGCACTCAATATATGCACAATTTAATTGTAATGTTGCTATGGACCAATCACTTTTGTCCCCCCTCTCCAAATGCATATGTTGCTTTATCTCCAATGTGCTATTTGGAGGCAAGGTCTCTGGGAGGTAATCAGGTTTAGATGAGGTCATGAGGCTGGAGCTCCCATTATGGGATTAGTGCCATTATAAGAAGAGATGCCAGAGAACTCCCATGCGTGCAGGTGTTCTCTTTCTCCCTCCCCCACTCCTCACCATGTGGGGATACAGCAGGAAGTCAGCTGTCTGCAAGAGAACAAACAATAGGCTGGCACCTTGATCTTGAACTTACCAGCCTCCAGAACTGTGAGAAAAGAAAAAACAAACAAACAAACTGCTGTTTAAGCCTCCCAGGCTATGGAATTCCATTACAGCAGGTCAAACTGTTAGGGGCAAATATTTAGGAAGGTCTTCCTTACATCTGGCACCAACTGAGTCTACATCCCCTCTCAGTCTCTCCTCTTCTGATAATTTAATATCAGTATCTGTACCTACTCCTCATTTGGCCAGAATATTTGAGACTAAATGAAAGAAATGGGTTCAAGTTCAGAATAAAACACTGCAGAGTTTTCTCATGAGAAGTATGGCTTCGTTTTTAGGTCAACAGGGTACTATCTGGGTACTCTTTGCATATCTTAGAAGAAAAAAATTAAACCTAAAAGATTTCGTCACCCTATTAATAAATAAAGAAGCATGCCTTAATCTTAGCATCCTCAATTCATGTTTGCCAAGAGTGCACGTCACTGCCTGGGGTGTACTTGGTGGCTGGCCAGAGTTCAAGGCAATCCCCAGTCCATTTGTCCACCTTGGATGGAGAAGGCTGACTTGTATTCACCTAAGACTTAAGATTTACTAACCATGACGTACCCAGTTTTCTTTGATTTTATGCTGAAAGAATCCCAGAGCCCTTCAAACAATCTCAGCTTCCCTCTCCCCTGGGGGGTTTGCTGAACAATTCAGGCAAACACATTTCCTGTGATTTGGTGAGAAACTAAAATAACTCAACAGACAGCCTAGCCCAGTGGGTGACTTTAGAAGGACCCACTGAAAAGGAAGCAAAGACAAGGGAAATCACTATGAAGGTATCTCTTTTTTTAATTATTAAAGTATAGTTGATTTACAATGTTGTGCCAATTTCTGCTGAATAGCAAGGTGACCCAGTCATACCTATATACTTTTTTTCTATTATCTTCTATCATGTTTTATCACAAGAGACTGGATATAGTATCTGTGTACAGACACTCAAGGGGACCACCTACCTCTTCAATAAAAGCTTTCCAATTAAGGAATTTAAATATTTTCAATAATACCCTGAGGCTAAGCCATAGGACGAGGCAATCGCCTTACTGGGGGCACATGGTTACAATCGAAACCTAGCTGCTTAGTGGGCCAGACTGGGCTGGATGCCTTGTTCCTCTGGGAAGAAACATCCATTAATCCTCAGAAGAGAGGAGTTCCTGCTGTGGCTCGGTGGTAAGGAACCCAATTAGTATCCATGAGGATGAGGGTTTGATCAGTAGGTCCAGAATCCAGCATTGCCACAAGTTGCAGCGTAGGCTGCCGATGTGGCTCGGAACCTGTGTTGCTGTGGCTGTGGCGCAGGCCAGTAGCTACAACTCCTACTCAACCCCAAGCCCGGGAACCTCCATATGCTGCAGGCGTGGCCTTGAAAAGCAAAAAAAAAAAAAAAAAAAAAAGAAAAAGAAAAAGGCCTCAGAAGACAGCTTTCATTTGGCATGATGGGCCCCTGCCAAAAGCAATCTCTGGGATTCATGTTGACCTCTGTTTTCCTGAGGCTTGAATTCTGCGTTTTCCAACACTAGCTTCTCCACCATGTGGCTTGCTCTTTATGAGGGGGCCCTGTGCCCTAATGTTTGCTTCTACTAGGGCCTGGGGGCTTTCCATGCTCTTGCATCAGTTTAGCATCTACGTCAAAATAACTGAAGTTTCCACATCTCATAGGTAGTGTAACTAGGGACCCCACAGCTATTCAAACAACAGAACACCCGGCCCTGTGCCCCAAACACTCACACTCACAGCTGCACACAGACCCTGGGGATTCACCTTGCTGTGTTTGGCCTACAGTTCCTGTGAGAGCATAAACACCGCAGCCCCCAAAGCCCACGGCTGAGTTTGTGGCATCAAAGTTTTCTGGCACCTGGGAATTTTTCTTTCCTGCCCCTGAGCTCACAATGCACTTATGATTTGCTATTCTAGCCAACACACCTAAGAATTTGGGGAGGGGGGGTTGGAGGGGGGTGGAGTGGGGCTGGGGGTTACCAAGGGCCCAGGTGGCACCAGCTCAGTATACCGTTCTGCCAGAAGTTCCAGTTTGAGGTGCGCTAAACTCAATTCTGCCATATTTAGTGGTCCCCTCTATGGCCATTTGGCTGTAACTCAGGCTGGAGCCAGAAACATGTTCTTTGTAACACAGGCTGTCTTGTTGTGACTCATGCCTCAACTCTTCCTCGTAGCGGAGTGATGCTGGGTGAGGGTGCACTGAAGGGTCAGGCCAGGCATTAAGAAAGCATCCCCAGCCAGCACGGGCAGTGCAGACACTTACCCCAAGGAAGTAGTCACCTGCTTGCCCTTTCCAGCTAAGTCTATCCCAGGTTCAGGAAGGTGCCTTATGTTACCCTGGCAGTGATTTGGAACTGGACAACCTCCCGATGACGTTTTGGTAGCAAGGGAGAGGCAGAGAGACAAGGCATGAAACCAGAACACAGCCACCTCCCCACACGACAACTGTGGTGTGGAGAGGGGCCGCCCTCTCCAACAGCAGCCAAGAGAACAGCCCCAGAAAACCCTTCCAGCCGCTGACCTGGAGGCCTCGTCCCAGGGGATCCTCTGATCTCATTACAGCAGTCGACACTAGTCCTCACAAAACAAACAGAGGAAATTTATGCCTGCCTTAGCCTGTGGAGAGCTCCACATTCCTGGCTTAACGAGAGTTCCAGCTTCGGAGACCACAGCCACTGGGATGGGAGGATGTCTGCTTTGGTCCAAAGAAAGAACTGTGGTCGTGCCTCTTACCCTCTTTCTGGGGCTGCAGAGGAAGGCGGTGAGCCTGGAGGGAGCCACTGAACTGGGGGCCCAGGGCTCTGCTCAGGTCTCTAAAGACAAGTTCCCTTTCTTCTTATGTCAGCACCCCCAGGCGCAGTCAGTGGGGGCCATTTATTCTGGAACAGCCCTGGGAAAGCGCAGCCTTGAAGAGTTCCACCTGCTAAGGCCGGAAGCCCAAGAGAGAGGCTGTCCTGTGTAACCCAACTCCAGGTCATCTGGTGGGAACTTTTTTTTTTTTTTTTTCTCCGAAAGTAGCCTTGCTTGAGCCTTGGAAAACTTGATCTAACTCGGGGTTTCCATTTTTAGAATAAATGGCAGGAGGGAAAGTGTTCAGGACGTAGAGGGTGAACTTCCAAACCAAAATAAGAACAGAGTGGGGAGTGATCTCACCTCTGCTCACTGCCCCCCACCAGGAGACACCTGCCATGAATGTAGACATTCTTGATTGTTACAACTAGGGGAGAATAGCATCTAGCAGGTAGGGGATAGGATCTTGCTAAACATCCTCCCAGGCACAAAACAGCCTCCACAATAAGAACTATCTGCTCTAAAATGTCAACAGTGCTGAAGCTGAGAAATCCCGACAGAGAGGGGACACTGGAGGACGATGGTACATTTAAAATAATGACCATTCTTCATCCTATGACAATAGTGTTGATATCACGCTGTCCAAATGTGCACAAATCACCACCACAAAAATGTATCAGTTCTCTTTTGAAGCGAAATAAATGAAAACTGCGTTGTAACCTTGCAGTCGGATCACTGAAGCTGCCTAGGAAATAGTGGAGCAGTTTCAATTTTAGATGGTTCGTCAGCACCGTCGTGAGTGCTGTGTTTACTCCAAGGTTAAGGTGTGATCTGCGTGCTTACTGTCATAATTCAGAGGTGACTACTGACGGAAGGAATTCATGAGCTCACTTGCATGATCACCATAACCACACATGTAACCTGAGCAGATCTCGGTCTGGGAAAAAAAATGGCAGAATGTTTCAACTTTCAAAATACCAACAAAATATGAGGAACCGTGGTGATGTTGACCTACATTCTGGGGAAGTTTAAAAAACAGCTGCATATGAGGGCCTAAAACGCAGAACTGCCCAAAGATATCCTGATGAAAATAATCATGGTGCATATTTTGAAATGCTTCCATTTCTAACATTCTGTACCTGGTTCAAAATATGCCCTTTCCTCAACACAGCCTACCCTTTAACACATCTGGTGTAAGAATGTATATTCTGATAACCCAGTCATCATTCTCTCATGAACTCTTTGATTTCCGCAAAAGAAGGAAAAATCCCCATCGAAGCACAGCTCATGCATGCAAGCAAATCTGAAGCAGGAGGAAAAGAATTTCATGAATGAGCAGGAGACAGTTTTTTTTGTTTTGTTTTTTTTTAAATGGAATGTTTTAAACGCTTGTGGTATAAACAGTAAACAAAACTGATTCACTAAATGTTAATACTGTTTACCATGATGTAAGAGTTGGGCTTTTTTTTTTTTTTTTTTAATGTTCCAGAAGCAAGAGGGAAATGAATACCTCAGTAGGGAAAAATGATACCTTCCTTGGCATTTCAGAACCATTGCTCAACGCCTCTTGAGCAAGGAAGCCATCGTAATGACTTTATTTTACCTACCGCAATTATGGGGCACCTTGGAGCAATTCTCCACCGTATCCCACTTTCCTCCCTCCACTCCAGCCCTGCTAAATCATCTCTGGAAACCATTAACCGAGAGTCCTGTTCCAATTTTCCTCTCCTCCCTCGCCTTGCTGCCTCAGTCATGCTGGAGTCAGGACAAAGCCAACTTGTGTTACATCACAGAGCAAACTCATTTTCTGTAAACCATCTCGCTGGTCGTTTACCGCTACTGGAACCCAAAGCTGTCAACAGTGTGGTCTTTGTTTGGTGGGTGTTGCTTGAAAACTTAAGGAAAAACAAGAAAGTTTTCCCCACTCTCCCTTCCTCTCGTTTAAATACAGGCCAGTGGTTGGAGGTGGCTCTGCAGCCTGGCTCCACCCCGCTGTGTAAACTAGACATTACCTTATACACAAATGATCTAGGCATTCCTCAGTCTAGCTGCCTGGCTGCGCATTCCTCTGCTCCCCAGCACACACTCCCTGCCTTCCCCCCCTCTTTCCTCTGCCCCCACCCTCCTCTTTTCTCTCTCTCTCTCTTTTTTTTTTTTTTTTTCAATTTCCACTGCCTCACTGTGTTTTTGTGTAAATGATCTCACATGACTCAACAAATCCATCTGCCTGAAGCTGGCCAAGTCTGGAGCCCTCCCAGGAGGGAGGAGAAGAATTGCTTTGTGGAAAGGACCTGGAGCGCTGCCCTTGCTCTGGCTCGAATTACCCGCCTGTCAGGCCTGACGGATTTGGCTAAAAATAAAAGGAAGCGGGCCGTGAAAAGCAGATGAATGGGCTCAGCAGTTCCTTAGATAACACGGGCCTGCTGTTGCCCAAAGCTCCCCAAACAGCAACTTCAAATGCGGGGCTTGTGAGGGCAGGGATGGGGCATCCAGGTGAAAGTGGGGGGGACAGGGCCTGGGTCTGAGATTTCTTCCCCGAGGACGTACGTGTCTGTCTGTGTGTGTGTGTGTGTGTGTGTGTGTGTGAAGGAGAGAGAAGGAGAGAGACAGAGAGAGAAAGAGACACTCATACAAAAAGGTTCTTAGAAAAACAGTAGATTTAGTGGAGTGAAGGCTTGGCTCATTAAAAAGAAAAGGGAAAAAAAAAATGCTGTTTCCACTACAAAATTACCCTTCTCCCCACCTCCCAGCACCAGACATTTGAAGCCTCCCTATGAGGTCACTTCTGCATTCAGAGCCAGCAAAGAACTCAAAGTCTTTCTTGTGAGTGGCTGCCCGGCGCCCGCCCGCAGTGGGTATTAAGCACTTAGGTTGGCAATGTAATGACACACTGTAACAATCTGTAATATGAAGCAGTCAGCAAAGCCCTGGCTCGGGAAGCTGTTTCTCCCGACCATTAACCATATGTTTGGCTCCCCAGCTAGCCGAGCGAGCCTGGTTCCAGCTCACCATCTGGTTTCTATCCACACAAGCGACTGCAAAGCACAGACCATCTCCCTCCGGAGCCCTGTGTTTCTTTTTCTCTCTTTTCCGTTCTGCCCTTCCCGTTGCCGCCTCCCAGCTCCTTTAGCTCCCCCTGCTAAAGAATTCTCTGCCATTCATCACGTGCAAAGAAAACTTTACCTGGCGCGGCAGCAGCAGAGCCATTAAGAATGCACAGCTGGATTGTAAACACGCCAGAGGGCCGGTTACCATCCGCCTCAGTCCCACGCGGTCCTACCCCCTTCCTCATCTCCTATTGAGTGCAGACACTTGATCCAGGATGTTAAAAATAGGTACATTCTTGACAGATCCAGGGGTTGTTGTGATGTCCTTCACACTCACTCCATATTCTGGGAGTGGGGCTTTAAAACACACACGCGCACGCACGCACACACACACACTCCTGAGTTTGTCTCTGCATTCAATCTGCATGACATCAGTCTCACACAGATGACATACTGGCTGCAAATAACCAAGTCAACCAAAGTCTCTATTCCTTTCTCTGCCCTAAAGAATTTGATCCCCAGGGTGTGTTTTTTTCTTTCCCCCTTTTCCACCTACAGAGCCCAAACTGAAAGAGATGACGCTTCAGAAGAATAAGCGCCCATAGGCATTTTCGACTAATTGATAATTTGTAAAATTTACATCAGCATTTTAATAGTATCCAGTAATGACAAGGCTATCGGAATTCAGACGCTTTTTTTACAGCACCTCCAAAGTATTTATCCCAAATTTCCTCCTTTACCCAATTTCAGGTATCTTATAACTTCTTAAATATTTAAAACGAGATAGTTGATAACGAGAAAATGGTTAATTTTCCTCCCATACCCACAAGAAGTATGTATTACCAGCTATTTTTACTAAACTAGTAAATTAAAGTTAATTCTTTCCCAAATCTTTTATTTATTTATTTATTTATTTATTTATTTATTTTTGTCTTTTTAGAGCTGCACCCAGGTACATGAAAGTTCCCAGGCTAGGGGTCTAACCGGAGCTATAGCTGCTGGCCTACACCACAGCCACAGTAACACCACAGCTCACAGCAACACCAGATCCTTAACCCACTAAGCGAGGCCAGGGATTGATCCCACATACTCGTGGATACATGTCAGGTTCGTTACGGCTGAGCCACAAGGGAAGCTCCTCTTCTTCACGTCTTACCAAAAAAAAAAAAAAAAAAAAAAAGCTTGGTTTCTCAAATACCAAGAACAAAAGGAAGAATATCATTAAAAAGTAATTTAGCAGAGTGTCAGATTTTATCAATGTGGTGGAGCTGTCAGGGGAGTATTGTTTATTCAGGCTAACAAGGGTGCCAGAAGGCCATTACCTGAGCAGACTTCCTACACCCACTGCCCTTGTCAGCCCTGGTCTCTAGGATCTGAAGTAGTTCTTTGTTAGCTACTTCTACCAACAAGGGACATTAAAATTCTGCTACATGCAAGTTTCAGAGAACGATGGAAAAGGAACTTTCCTTTTCAGAAGCCTCAAATTACTGTCCACAGAAGATGGGTTCAATGAAATGCTGTTTCTGACCCCCGAATCATAGTACAAACTGAGGATGAATTACCTTTACTCACAACAGCATTCGTAGAAAGAAAGAAAAGTGATCAATTCACAGCTTCAATGTGTTCACTCTACCTGACTCCTTAAGCACCGTGGAAACAATTTATTACAAGGTACTTATACTTTTGATAAATACTGGAGCCCCCAGCCCACTTATACCAGGATCCCTGTGGGTGGGCCTGGGCAGCAGAAGTTTTGAAAGCTTCCTAGCTGTAGCTACTGAGCAGCCAGAGTTGAAAAGCCTTGCTTGTTGCGAACTTGCATGATGCTAGAAATCACCTCATCAACACCCAAATGAAACCTTTGGAATGGAAATGAAATTTAGGATTAGAACAGGGGATTTCAAACTTGTTTAGAGGTGAGGTTTTTTGTTTGTGTTTTTGTTTTTAGGGCCACACCTACAGTTTATGCAAGTTCCTGGGCTAGGGGTCAATTGGAGCTGCAGCTGTTGGCCTACACCACAGCCACAGCAATGCAGGACCTGAGCCACATTTGTGACCTATGCCTTGGCTTGTGGCAATGCAGGGTCCTTAGCCACTGAGCGAGGCCAGGGATCAAACCCACATCCTCATGGACACTATGTCAAGTTCTTAACCCACTGAGCCACACTGGGAACTCCCAGAAATGAACTTTTCAATCAAACAAAATCATATATGAAATCCTCATAAACAAAAGAGCAGAAGTGGTCATTTTTATGCCATTTTATACTCTGCACACACATCAGTCTACCCAATATCCATGGATGCCAGAAATTCAAACGTATAATTTTTTTAAATTGCTATAAGTCATCTAGTGAGAACAAAGAGACCATTTTATGGAACACAAAAGTCTGAAATTAGGGTTATGGTTGAGAGGTCCAGTGCTGTCCACCTCAGCATCCAATTTTTTGCATGGCCAATAGTTCACGTGATCAAGGCTGGGTGCATGTGAAAATAACAGTGTGTGCAGTAGGATGAAATTAATTCATACAATACTTTAATAAATGTCAATTAAATGTCTAGTACACACCAGGTACTGCCCTCAGGGGTCACTGGAGGAATAAACTGTAGCCTTTTCCCTTGAGAAGCCTAGTTAAGAAGACACCGCATGGCAGCATGGCAAGGGCAGTGCAATAATGGATGTGCCAAGTGCTTGTTGAGGGGAGAAAGGGCTCATTCTGTCTGCGGAAATGGGACCTAACTTGGGACAATTAAATCAGGCCCTAAAAATCTGAGTAGGAATTTTATAGTTAACAAATTTTATAGTTAACCAACAAAGTTTTATAATTAACAAAGAAAGGAAAGGAAAGTTCAGAATGAAGGAAGAGAATGTGGGGAAAAAAATGCCACCAACGCCTGAGTATAAGCAGGCTTGGCAAGTTCTGGGGTTATAAGAACCTCTGAGGAGGGCAGGAAGGGCTGGGATTTGAGGCTGAAGAGGGATCTGAGGCCAAGTTTCTATGAGATTTTAAATGTCAGGACACAGCTTAGACCAGCACTGACCAACAGAAATTTAAGGTGAACTACACACATCATTTCAAATGTTCTAGTAGTCACATTAAAAAAAGGAATTCCCACTATGGTATGGGGGTTAAGGAGCCGGTGCTGTCTCTGCAGTGGCTCTGGTCGCTGCTGAGGTGTGAGTTTGATCCTCGGGCCCAGTGCAGAGGGTTAAGAATCCAGTGTTGGTCATGGTTGTGGCTCAGATTCGATCCTGGCCTGGAAACGTCAACACACCATAAAAGAAACATGAAGAATTAATTTTAATGATATGTTATTTAACCCAAGGGACCTAAAATATTACCATTTCGACATGTAATCAATATATAAATTATTAATGAGATATTTTATATTTTTTTCCTACTACGACTCTTTATAATAGGGCCTGGGCTTTATACCTATAACACATCTCCGTTTGGACTGACCACATTTTTTTTTGTCTTTTGTCTTTTTTGTTGTTGTTGTTGTTGTTGCTATTTCTTGGGCCACTCCTGCGGCATATGGAGGTTCCCAGGCTAGGGGTTGAATCAGAGCTGTAGCCACTGGCCTATGCCAGAGCCACAGCAACGCGGGATCCGAGCCGCGTCTGCAACCTACACCACAGCTCACGGCAACGCCGGATCGTTAACCCACTGAGCAAGGGCAGGGACCGAACCCGAAACCTCATGGTTCCTAGTCAGATTCGTTAACCACTGCGCCACGACGGGAACTCCTGGACTGACCACATTTTAAGCGCTCAAGAGCCACATGTGGCCAGTGGACACTGTCCTGGACAGCACAGGTCCACCCCCGATCCTGCAGGTGCAGACCAAAGAACTTGCTGGTGTGTGTTACAAGGAGACAAGAGTGGCAACAATGTGGAGGAGCAGAGAGAGGACTGGGTATGGGAGAGCCTGGCAAGGCTGCGTCTATGGTCCAGGCCAGGGAAGAAGAGAAGGATGAAGCTTGGAACCAGAACAGTCAACCTGGCACAGCAATGGGATGTCAGGCAAGAATTCAGAAACCTTTACATAACTGTGCATAAGGGATGAAGAGGAGAAGGAACCATCCAATATGTTTTTAATGCTAAAATTTGTGCTCAGTGGGAAAAGCCACTGATTATGTATTTAATATAAGGTGCCACTGCTCCTTCCAAGCTCACGTCCCTCAGCCCTTTAATCCAATGCCGTTTACTGAACATTTAATGTTAAATGAATAGGACACCCCCCCCCCATGTGCCAGGCAATGGCAGGCACTGACGTGAATGAGACACAATTCTTCCTTTCATGGGGCTCAGATATAGTGTGGAAAACAAAACAGCGAATGACAACAAAGTGTTAAGTGTACTGGTAGAAGGGTGTGAAAAGAGGTCTACAAAAGTTTCCATAAAATGCACATAACTATGTCCTATGATATATTCAGTGGCACTTTTGAGATAGCAGGAAGTGGGGCTTTCGTGTATCAGTGGGCTTATGAACTGACTTTGAAATGTCCATTGACAGATGAATGGATAAGGATGATATATATATATACAATGGAGTATTACTCAGCCATAAAAAAGAATGAAGTGATACATTTGCAGCAACATGGATGGACCTGGAGATTATCATACTAAGTGAAGTAACCCAAAGACAAATATCAGATACTATCATTTATATGCAGAAACTAAAAACAAATGATACAAATGAACTTATTTACAAAACAGAAATAGACCCACAGACATAGAAAACTTATGGTTACCAAAGAGGAAAGATTAGGGGGAGGGATAAAGTAGGAGGTTGGGATTAACATATACACAGTATCATATAGATAACCAAAAAGGATCTACTGTATAGCACAGGGAACTATACTCAATATTTTGTAATAACCTAGAAGGGAAAAGATGTGAAATAGAATTATATATATATACATACATATATATAGACATCCACATGCTCACACATATACGTGTATCTATATATACACGCATACATGTGTGTACACAGGTACGTATGTATACACGTGTATGTATATACAAAACTGAATCACTTTGCTATACACCTGAAACTAATACGACCCTGTATATCAACTATCCTTCAATAAAAAAATAAAACTGATGCAGTACACAATTTACTTCTGTTTGCATTTGGTTGCGCTATATTAAGAAAACCTTATATTCATACGTCACTATAGGTATGACCTGCTGTCTAAATCATTGCTCTCTAAACTCAGGGACCAAACAGATTCAAATAAATTTTCAGATGAATCTCTTCCTACCTGCTATTCTTATTACTTACTATCTGAAACTCAGATACCAAATTGACATGAATAACACAGTGTCCTTTGCTACTGGAATTCATTCTGGGAAATTTCCATATCCAGATTTTGGAAATGAGTGGACTGGGACAGCAGGGAACAGTTATAAGAACAATTATATTGGAAATGATAGCAGTTCTTTAGCAATTCACTCTGTAATCTCATCGTATGCCCCAAGCTAACCTAAAAGCTTGAAAAAAATGCAGTCGTTAAGATCTTTTAATTTCAAATTTTAATTACTAATAATAATCTGACCATTACTTTAATAATTAGTCAAGGAGCACCCTCTATGTAGAGTGGGGATATAGGACCCTAAAACAGAAGAGATGTCACTAAGTGATGGGTTGACTTACCATACAGCTGGCCATCATCCACACAGAAGCCTACACCCTACAGAGGCTCCCCAGCCCTGCCAAGTATGCTGCATATATCTAGCAGGGGGAATTTGCTTGTTCAATTTATGATCACGCTGGAATCTGAAAAACACTGGTACAGACTTCCTTATCAACGACTCATGTATAACAAGTTCAAATATATAAGCCAAAATAGCATAAAACACTTAATTTCAAGGTTAATTTGACAGTCCAATTTAATGCGTCGGTGGTCCCAATGTGTTAAAATTTGGTGTGTAACACGTTGAAGAGTGCAGGTTTTAAAATTATGGTCATAAAAATTGTTCAAAATATATTAAAGTGCTAATTAAACACTTGCACGGCCCCTCAAATATTCCCAGGGAACGTCTACAGAACAGAGTTTGACGACTCTTGGTGCAGGGCCTTTGAGGACAAAATGTAAACGCAAGAGCAAGATTCAGGTGCCCCTACTCCTTAAGGATCATCAAATTATTCCCAAACTTTTCCCAGGGAGAAGATATCGTCCCTCATTATCCTAAAAGCGGGGAAGCTGAGAAACAAAACTCTAGAACACATTTTAAGATTCTCCAGTAAATTAGAATTAAAGAGGCTAGGACCCAAATCTGAGACACACCATTCACTTCGCAATGTTGCTCATCCACTAATTCACTCAGCAACGTTTACTGACCACCTACTGTGCCAGGCACTGTTCTGAGACTTGGGATACATCAGTGAAGAAAACAGACAAAACCCTCCATCAGGGTGAAATCTAGAGTCTAGTCGGGGGAGACAGATAAAAAACACAAATAAGAAACATAATAAATAAGTTCTTTTTGTTATAAGGTGATAGGTGCAACAACAACAAAAAACTGACTAGGGTCAGAGGAATTAGAAATGGGATGGAAGAGGAATGCTGAAATTTTAGATAGGATGGTCAGGGCGGGTGAGAAGGTAAAAATGAATCAAGAGCTCGCATGAATCCTGGGCAGGCCCTCGGGAATGTGTGTGTGTGTGTGTGTGTGTGTGTGTGTGTGAGAAGTACAAACGTTTGCATTTACTGGAAGATGCAGTGAAGTTTGGATAAGGTGTTCATCCATTTGACTTGCCATTAAGAAACTTCCCTTGGCCTCATGGCATGTCCCTATTTCTCTGGATCAGAGCAGTGAAAAAATATAATCTGTGAAAAATATTTTAAAAGTAGAGCACGTTCTATGAAGAAAACAGCACTCTCTAAACTCCTGATAAGCAGATTCTACACACACATTCCACAGTCTGCTTTATCCCTCAGCCACATCCCACCCACACTCAGCCCCCAGGCGGCCAGAGCAGCAAATATGCACCAGCTCACACTCCTGTGAAACAATGGGGTCTTTCAGGCCTTACAATCTTGTGAAGAAACAGGCTGAAACGTCATGGGAAAAATTAGGAAATATCGGAGGAAAACAGCTCACAAAGTGAGGGGTGGAACCACTTGCTCACATGTTCTAATTCCTTAACAAAGAGAAACAACCGTGACAACCCCCTGCCTGCTCTGACCCTTCCATTTCAAAAGAGAAGCGTCCTAACCCCCTTTTCTCTTCTGGGGGAATTACAGCAGCAAGACGGGGACAAGACAGCAGAGTGAGAAAATTTTCAGCCAAAAGAAGCAGAGTTCATTTCAAAAGCTTTCCCCTCAAGAAAAGCATAAGAACCAACCCAAACTCCCCGTCTTGTTCAGTGATCCACAGCACCATCACAATTACAGACCAATTGGACTTCAACCACTACACAAAGGAAAACAGAACCTCCTTCTACTATATCTTATTTTTTAACTCTTCCAAAGTATTCTTGCTCTGAAATCTCACCCCTGACTCCACCTCGGCCATCCTTCCTTATCACCTGCCACACCCAGTGTATACCTTTCCCACCAGCCTAGCCCAATTCCCCATCTCCCAGTGTTTGCCAAAAGCTGTTCCACTTGCAAATTACCTGCCTCTTCTTACCCACTGAACATCTCATATCGTCTTAAAAATCCCAGTTTGGGAGTTCCCGCTGTGGCAAAGTGGGTTAAGAATCCAACTGCAGCAGCTTGAGTCACTGTGGAAGTGAGGGTTAGACCCCTGGCCCTGCACAGTGGATGAAAGGATCCAGCATTGCTGCAGCTATGGTGTAGGTTGCAGCTGTAGCTCAGATTCAATCCCTGGCCTGGGAACTTCCATCTGCCATGTGTGAGGCCATTAAAAAAAAAAAAAAATCCCATTTTAAGACCTGGTACCTACTGCAAAATGCATTTCCAGGCTAATCAAGAACATTTGCAAACTTGTCAACAAATGTACCCTTCTGCTTTAATAATCTTTATAATCCAACTATATTTTCCAGTAGATAAATTAATCTGACTTTTTTAAACTCTCCGAGGAGAAAATCTGAGTCAATTCTTCCCTACATGATCCCCAATTTGCACTATATTTCTCTTCGTAAGATTTTATCAACTGTTAAGCACAGCAGGCATGTCGGCTGTCTCCCATTAGTGAGTCTGATGGTCAACTGTCTTGGGAAAAGACTTGTAAGTGGTTTATTATTATAAAGTATTATGTGGGAAAGGTGTTTATTTGACTCTTGGAAGAAAAAAGGAATGTACAATAAAATCATAAAAATGTTTTAAAATGTAGAACAATTTCAAAAGAAATACATCTCATAATGAAAATAAGGGAGTCTGATGAGGCTGAAACCCTTGCAAAAATTACCTCACAGACATGTTGCCAGATTAGGGCCTAAGCATAAGAACCCCACCTTTGAGGAGGAGTTCCTGTTGTGGCTCAGTGGTTAACGAACCCAACTAGTATCCATGAGGATGCAAGTTCGATCCCTGGCCTCACTCAATGGGTTAAGGATCCAGCATTGCTGTGAGCTGTGGTGGAGGTTGCAGATGAGGCTCGGATCTGGCATTGCTGTGGCTGTGGTGTAGGCCCACAGCTGTAGCTCCAATTAGATCCCTAGCTGGGGAACCTCCACATGCCGTGGGTGCAACCCTAAAAAGACAAAAAGCAATAAAATAAAATAAATTTTAAAAAGAACCATCTTTGGGGAGAAACCATCATTTGACAGTGTGGTAGAATTTTGAGTCAGGAAGTGAACCAAGCAGAATTAAATGCAAATTAATCATGTTGCCTAAAATGCAAAAGAGGACAGTGGGGAGACATTATCAGAGGTAAAAAGTGAGTCCAAGCCACAGAAGTGACTCCATAGTCAACACTTTTGTGAACTCACAAACCAAGTTCTTAAGCCACTGGTTTGCACTCTGCTGCCCATCAGAATCACCTGGAGCACTTTTCAAAATCACATTCCATACAAATAAAATCAGAATGTCTGTGGTGGGAGCCAGGCATCCATGGCGTTTAAAGATCCCTATGTGGAGTTCCCGTTGTGGCTCAGTGGTTAACGAATCCGACTAGGAACCTTGAGGTTGCAGGGTTCCATCCCTGGCCTTGCTCAGTGGGTTAACGATCTGGCGTTGCCGTGAGCTGTGGTATAGGTCACAGATATGGCTCGGATCCCACGTTGCTGTGGCTCTGGCATAGGCTTGGCAGCTACAGCTCCGACTGGACCCCTAGCCTGGGAACCTCCATATGCTGTGGGAGCGGCCCTGGAAAAGGCAAAAAGACAAAAAATAAAAATAAAAAAATAAAGATCCCTAGGTGATCCAATGTGCATCCAGGTTTTAGAAGCCCTGTTCCAGACTCTACAGGTAGAGCACAAGAAGTGACATGAAAGGTGGTGATGGTGATGAGTCCTGGTCAGTTGACACTGCTGTCAAGTGGGAAGGTGCTATTCTGGTTCCTCTCCTTCGATGATCATAATCTAGTGTATTACACAGGCCCTAAATGAACTTGAGGCTTTGGGATTCAGATGAGGAAAGGGATACCTGACATGATGGTAGGTACAGGATGGTAGGCAAAGGTCCTGAGAGCAATAGTAACAATTGGAATACTGCTTGTCATGGCATCTGGGGGCTCAGCTTTAGAGGAAGCAGCCTGGATGCCAGGCCTCGGCCAGTCATCTGCTCACACTCCCCAGCTTCCGGACCCTAGTGTTCTCTCAGGGCAGTGGTGCCAGCATACCCAGGACAGACGGCAACCCCAGAGATTCTGACTGGTCTGGAATGGAGTCCAGGATCTGTATATTTTAAAAGCTCCCAGGTGACTGATGTGTCACCTGAGTGTGGAGAACCACCACACAGTAGAGCTTATTAGAAAGTGCTCTGAGGCCATACCCCTTGGGTTCAAATCCCTGCTCTGTTAATTAGCTATGGCTCGCTTCCTTTAACTGTAAAAACGGGGCTCTTTGACAATGCCACTTCTGCTGTGAGGCTTACTGGATCATAGCATCCAATAACTTCATTGGATTATTGGGAGGATCCAGCAAAATGCTTGGAACATAGCAAATGCCTGGAACATAGCAAATGCTCCACTTTATATGATCACACACATACATGTACATGCATTTGTCACTAGATTAAGCGGCATATGTATGTAAAGTGTGTAGCACTGTCTCCATATAGCAGTGCTCAGTAAATATTAGCTAAGCTGATGCTGACGATGGCGGTAGTGGGAAAACTTCCTATAACTGGCTGTCTTCTGTTTGGGATTTCATCTTCTCCTCATTGCTTGGCAGCCTCTGCTTTAGAAATAAAACCTAAACTATATGGGGATAGGGAACCCTTTTGTTCTCTCTCTCTCTCTCTTCATTATTTGGAGGTCCACCCACCAGGGAGGGGTAGTTCTGCTGCAAAGTGATGATGGAAATGTGGGCTTAATGGCAAAGAAGAGAAATGGGGCGACCTGCCCTCCCCACATGATGATGGGCAACAGAACTGACAGCCAGAGGAAGCCCAACGTCCTCATTTCCCGGGGGGAACCCAGAGTGGAAATGTGCTTTGTCCAAGAGCACACTGTTTGTGGCAGAACTGGGATCTGATTTCAGCACAGAGCCCTTTAGTTTCCTGGCGGCGTCCGCTGACCATCCCCCATGACAAGTATGTCTGGGAGGCATACTGTCACAGAGATGTGGTACCCGTGGCCAAGGCCAGCGTGAGGGCTAAGGAACGTGATGCCCTGTTTTCCAACCACTTCCTTCCTCACTCTGCCCAATTGCCTTCCCTGATCCAAATTCCACACCCTACAGGCCATTTCCGGCTGAGATGGAGGATATAGAACGCTAGAAAGCAGCTGTGCTTTGCTTTGTGGCCAAATTGTTTTCTCGGGGATGTTCAGTTCCAATTTTATAACATAAGACCATTATACAAAAGGTTGAATTTCCCAACATTTCATTTACACAGAACTGTTCAGGGGTGTACATATATTAAAGGATACGTGCATAGTTTTTATCCACTGACCAAGGACAGGAAATCCTGTCTTCCAGCTGCTGAGTCTCAGACCACTCCGTCTGAATACACTTGCTGACAAATGCGACCTTGTCCAGGTTCTGAAGAATTAAAATACTCCCTCCATGTCATTTCTACTTGACCCGAGCAACATGACCAAACTGCACATTCAAATACCTCTTAGTAAAGGTACAACATTCACGTCGTTACCCATCCAATCCAGTGACCCTGGGCTGGAACCTAATC
This sequence comes from Phacochoerus africanus, assembly GCF_016906955.1. Taxonomy (NCBI): domain Eukaryota; kingdom Metazoa; phylum Chordata; class Mammalia; order Artiodactyla; family Suidae; genus Phacochoerus; species Phacochoerus africanus. Next base: position 58,143,731 of record NC_062545.1, read on the forward strand.
CAAAAGATTACAAAGCAACATCCTGATGCGTTGTCATGGCAACCCCTAGATGTCAGCTATCCCCTGTCCCAGGGCTGTAAATTCTCATTTTTAGTCTACTCATATCCTCCTATTTCATGTATAACAACCAACTCAAATGCAATTTGATATGTCAGCTGCTAAACATAATAAGAGATGCCACTTGCTATTACAGCCAATAATAAAAGATTTCTAGTTGGCTTCTGTTTCCAAAGGTACAGCAAATCACTCTGTATTCTAAGTCCATTGGACTGGTCCTCAAAGAGAGGGTATTTAGCCAGACCTCCTCCATTTTTACTTAATTAGTCAATATTTAAGAGAGCCTTGGAGATGAAAAGAACTCTGGTGAAAGCTCGGCATTATTATTTTCTGAACAGGAGGAAATGCACTGATCTTTCAAACTTTCAAAAGACACAGTATTTTTGATCCAAAAGAGAAAACAGACACACACACACAAACCCTGACTGTGATCCAAGGCTTTTAAGGGCACAAATATACAAGGGTGCCTTGAAAGACCTTTAATTCTTTATAACTGGAAAAGAGAGAAATTCATATTATTAAAATCTAGGTAATGCAACATCTTGTTTTAATCGGCAGTTTTGTTATAGCCTTAATTGTTGAACTTCTAGGCGCCCCCCACAGTAAGTCAGAATGTGACTGTATTTGGAGACAGAGCCTTTAAAGAAGTATTTAACGTTCAAAGAGGTCACTAGGGTGGGCCCTAATCCAATATGACTGGTGTTCTTACAAGAAGAGGACATCGGGACACAGATGCAGGAAGAGGGAAGGTCATGTGACCTTCAGCCATCTACAAGCCACGGAGAGCCCTAGCGAACGCATACAAGTTTCCTCCCCTCCTGCTCTATGGCAATTCACCAAGAGTGGCTTTATCTCAGGTGTAATGGGGTCGAACTTTCCCCTGCAGGTCTCTCTCCCTGTCTGCCTTCGCCTGGGCCCCAGGTGGGGTTCACTAACCACACACAGGGGCAGGCTAAGCTCTAAGATCTGTCTTGAAATTCCCACTAGCTCAGAAAGCTTTAAAGCCACCTCTGCGCCTCGCAAAGCTGATGGCTAGAGTTGTGTGTTTATTTTTATTTTCCCTGCTTATTGTTCAGCAGAAATACTAATGAGAAAAGCAATGTCCAGGAGATGAACGACAAGCCCAGAAGGAAAGAGAAAGGAAAACAGGGAGGATACACAAACCAGATTATCAGTCCTGAAATAATCCAGAGGCAGACATACGATAAATCACACCACGTGGGCTGTTAATCCTAAAAATAAGCAGAATGCAGAGAGGTGCACAGGGGGCTGCATGCCAGCAATTTTAAACCAACACTCACCACCACCCATGTAGAGGTGCAAATTCTTTCTCTGCTAAAATTCTAAGAGGGCTTTTCTAAACCTTCTGCATTTTGAAAATCAATTTCTACTACACATCTCTCTCCATCTTCACAACAACTGCCAGAAAGTTCAAAACCCCATTTATGGCCTGACCCTAGCAAGTCCATAAATGGTCTTCCTGATATCTTTTATTAATTCCTAGCCTCATTTTCCAATTTTCTGTTATTGGTTTTTAATGGGATGTATCTTTGGAGTCAAATGCTACTTTTTTTTTTGTAATAATGTGGGATATTATCAACTAGATAGCCTCCATTAAGCCTCAAGTACTTATGGGTGCTTCTCTTCCAGAGCCTCTTTTTGATCCATGAGATGGGAAAGTTCATGCTTAAATAAAAATGTGTTTCAATTCATGAAGAAGCTGAAACTACATCAATTTCCATACTTGTCTTAATCACAATATGAATTTATAAGCTAAAATAGAGACGAGAGCTATGCTAGGGAGCTGGGACCATGATGAAGATAGAAGCCACCCTGGGTTTGTAGTTTGCACTCAGGATGCTGGCCAGCACCCAGAAGACCCATCAATTCCCTGGGGTAAAGGATTTATTGGACTACTACCCATACTTTCTGTCACATGAGTGCCACTACGGCAGATCTAAAACAAAGCCTGTCCTTGGTACCAGTCTTCAGCCTGTCTGGATGGATCCTCTGTGCTTCCACCTGCCTGTGCACACAGGCTGCCAGTCCAGCTCCACTCACAGTCATATTTACTTGATTATTCACAGGACTGGCTTGGAATTACACAGGTCTGGGTTGGAATTTACTGGCTGTGGTGATCTGGACAAGGCATTAAACACTCTCTGAGTCTTAGATGCATCAGCTGAAAATTGGGACAATACAGAAAGTCCCTGTAGGGATTTATGTGAGGATTAAATTCAATAACATGCATAGGTCTTCAGGAAAATGTCTAGCACAGCACAGTCAACACTCATAAATATTAGCTATTATCATTATTACATTCTTTTTTTTAATTGTTCTTTCTCTAATACATGTATAGCATGGTGACCCAGTTACACATACATGTACACATTCTATTTTCACACATTATCATGCTCCATCATAAGTGACTAGACATAGTTCCCAGTGCTACACAGCAGGATCTCATTGCTAATCCATTCCGAAGGCAACACTTTGCATCTATTAACCCCAAGCTCCCCAACCACCCCACTCCCTCCCTCTCCCCCTTGGCAACCACAAGTCTATTCTCCAAGTCCATGATTTTCTTTTTTGTGGAAAGGTTCATTTGTTCCATATATTAGATTCCAGATATAAGTGATATCATATGGTATTTGTCTTTCTCTTTCTGACTTACTTCACTCAGTATGAGAGTCTCTAGTTCCATCCATGTTACTGCAAATGGCATTACTTCATTCTTTTTTATGGCCTAGTAGTATTCCATTGTGTATATATATACACCACATCTTCCTAATCCAATCATCTATCATGGACATTTGGGTTGTTTCCAGCTCTTGACTATTGTGAATAGTGCTGCAGTGAACATGCGGGTGCATGTGTCTTTTTCAAGGAAAGTTTTGTCTGGATATATGCCCAAGAGTGGGATTTCTGGGTCATATGGTAGTTCTATGTATAGATTTCTAAGGTATCTCCATACTGTTCTCCATAGTGATTGTACCAGTTTACATTCCCACCAACAATGCAGGAGAGTTCCCTTTTCCCCATACCCCCTCCAGCATTTGTTATTTGTGGACTTATTAGTGAGAGCCATTCTGACTGTTGTGAGGTGGTATCTCATGGTAGTTTTGATTTGCATTTCTGTAATAATCAGGGATGTTGAGCATTCTTTCATGTGCTTGTTGGCCATCTGTATATCTTCCTTGGAGAAACGTCTGTTAATGTCTTTTGCCCATTTTTCCATTGGGTTGTTGGCTTTTCTGCTGTTGAGTTGTAAAAGTTGCTTGTATATTCTAGAGATTAAGCCCTTGTCAGCTGCATCATTTGAAATTATTTTCTCCCATTCTGTAAGTTGTCTTTTTTGTTTGTTTGTTTGTTTTTTGGTTTTCTTTGCTGTGCAAAAGCTTGTCAGTTTGATTAGGTCCCACGGTTTATTTTTGCTTTTTTTTTCTGTTGCTTTGGGAGACTGACCTGAGAAAATATTTGTAAGGTTGATGTCAGAGAATGTTTTGCCTATGTTCTCTTCCAGGAGTTTGATGGTGTCTTGTCTTATATTTAAGTCTTTAAGCCATTTTGTGAGAGTGTGTTCTAGTTTCATTGATTTGCATGCAGCTGTCCAGGTTTCCCAGCAATACTTGCTGAAAAGACTGTCTTTTTCCCATTTAATGTTCTTGCTTCCTTTGTCTATATTCATTCTTTAAAGAATTGTTGGAGTCCAGTGTAACCTCATGGTTTTTATTTTACTTTATTTTTTTTTATAATTTTTTTTAAAGGCTGCAAATGCAGCAGATGGAAGTTCCCAGGCTAGGGATCAAACTGAAGCCCCAGCTGCTGGCCTATGCCACAGCCACAGCAATGCCAGATACGAGCCACATCTGCAACCCACACCACAGCTTGTGGTAATGCTGGATCTTTAACCCACTGAGCAGGGCCAGGGATCAAATCCACATTCTCATGGATACTAGTCAGGTTTGTTTCCACTGAGCCACAATGGGAATTTCCGGTCTTTATTTTTTTATTGACTTATATTGACGTATAATATTGTATAAGTTGCAGGTGTAAAATATAGTGATTTACAATTTTTGAAGACTAAATTCCATCTGTAGTTACTATAAAATATTGGCTATATTCCCTGTAGCTTACTTATTTACACATGGTATTTTGAACTTCTTAATTCCTTACCCCTACATTGCCCCTCCCCACCTGCCCTCTCCACACTGGTAACTACTAGTTTGTTCTCTATATCTATGAGTCTGCTTGTTGGTTTTTTTTTTTTTGTTGTTGTTGTTGTTGTTATATTCATTAGTTTTTTGTTTTGTTGTTTAGATTCCACTTATAAGCAGTATCATCAATATTTGTATTTCTCGGACTTTTTTTTCACTTAGCATAATGCCATCCAAGTCTATCATCTCATGGCCTTTAGATCTCCCGGGTCCATCAATAGCCTCTCTCTCAGGATTACTTCATTTCTGTGTCATCAGAGAGAGTGCCAACCACACCCGTGGGCCAGGCAGGAAGCACGCACCTGAGCAGAAAGAGTGAGCTCCTCCCCATCCTCTCTGGTCTGGATGATACAGACCTCATATGTACCGAGAGTGAGTGTTTAGAGAAGCAGATTTAGCTTTATCCCGTCAGTCTGAAGAGCCTGTCCTCCTTGGGCTTTTGCTGGCAGAGCAGCAGAATAAGACTACTCCCCAGCACCTTATCACTGCCTTCATCAGCGCAGCCAGCGCCCACACCGGGGTCTTCTGGGCTGTGCAGACTGGGGAGCAGGTGAGGTAGTTACATTTCCTGGAAATACAGGCAGCAACTTCCTGTGGCTTCCTCTGTTTTTGATGTAGAGATGAGCACACGTAAAATACTAAACACATCAAGGATCAGAGCATCAGTCAGAGGTGGTGCAAAGGCTAAAAAATACTGTCATTTCTTCATAAACAGATTCAGAAGTGCAAAGTAGAGACCAGCTTCCAAAGAGCACTCTTCCTGCTCAGAATCTGTACAGTAGGGTTGTGAGGTCACAGGAAGATCACAAGCTAACCTTCCACGCCTATTCTTCTATCTATGACTTGCTGTTGGAGTGGATGAACATTTATTTCATGAACTGAGACCCAAGTGAATAAGAACCAAATTTCCATGAAGGCCGATGTTTTGCATACACCTTCACCTAAAAAAGCTCTGATCTGGTCACAGGACTTCAGTGGAGGTTTCTCTAGAATTTGGGGCCTGGTCAGAAAAAATTCACTCTCTAAAGTGGAAAGTCATAGAAAGATCAGATGAACTTAACTGTTTACATTACTATCCTAAGAGACAGTTCAGGATTAAATAAAGCCATGCACAGTGCAACTGGGAAACAGCCAGCCCAACGGGAGATGACCACAATGTGTCCTTAGTACCAAAATGAAGCAAAAGATATCTTGGGAGTTCCCGTTGTAGCGCAGTGTAAATGAGTCCAACTAGTGACCATGAGGTTGCAGAGGTTTGATCTCTGGCCTTGCTCAGTGGGTTAAGGATCCGGCATTGATGTGAGCTGTGGTGTAGGTCGCAGAAGAGGCTCGGATCCTACATTGCTGTGGCTCTGGCTTTGGCTGGCAGCTGTAGCTCTGAGATTCGACCCCTAGCCTGGGAACCTCCATATGCCATGAGTGCAGACCTAAAAAGCAAAAAACAAAACAAAACAAAAAAAAACAACAACAAAAAACTATCATGGCCAATGCTGCCATAACCTGCCAAAGACAGAGGTAGAAGGGTGTGCAGGATGCACAGGGTTCATACAAATCAGAGCAAACGCAAAACGGTTCTGGAGGCAGGGAACCTAGTTTCGAATTCTACCTTTGCCATTCCCTGGCTGAGTGACCTTGACCAAGCACCTTAATCTCTCTCAACTGCTGCTTCCTCATGTGATTTTTGCTTGTCCATCACTGGCTCCTCTTCCTACAAGAAAAAATGCCCCTCCAAACCCACCGGGGTACTCAGCATCTCAGCTGTCATGTGACACAAAGACTGCTTAGTCACAAGACACAGTTAAACCTTTTTCACTCAACTTAGTCTGGTGCTTGCAACCAAAAAAAAAAAAAAGTGGTAAATACACCTTATTTGTAAGAATTGCTATGAGAATTAAGTAACATAAAGGAAATATGAGAAAGGCTGGCTGGTTGCATTCCTGCAAAGGTGGTCGGCAAAAATGCTAGAGTCCGACTGCACAGGTTCCAATCCCAGCTCCCATCACAAGGTAACTCTACATAAATTGTTTAACATCTTTGTTCTCTAGCTCCTTGTCTGTAAGAATGGAGTTCAGAATATTTACTACATCGTAGGGTTTTGAGGATTGAGTCAACAGAGGTAAAGCCTTCACCAAGGCACCTGACACACAGGAGTAAATATTCAATAAATATTAACTGTCATGATTACAAAGGAAGAATGGCTCTAACTGCTATTAAGAACTGTGTGAAAGTCACTGATCTAGAGTCACTTATCTTTCATAAGGAAAGAATCTTTCTTCCAGATAATCCAGCTTGAAGGAAAATCCCTTAAGGACAACTCAAAAGAATTCTATTCCTCATATTAGAACTTTGCTAGCTCTAATGTTCAGCCCCCTGAGTGAACTTACTGACCAAGAGGATATGGCCTGAGCAAATGACCCACATCAGTTGTGCTGCCTGACCATCCTCTTTCTCACCATCAAGACATCTCAGTTAAGAATTAATCCATCATGAATTTAACTGTAAATCTTGCAAGTCACATCTCCCAGAACTGATGTTGGTTCATGGCTCTCCCCCAGGGCTACTCCTCTGATCAACCAGCCAGCCTCCATCTTGCTGAAATCCGTGTTAATTGCAACTCAAGCCTATTTTACGAAGAAATTAAACACAGCATCTCCTTCACTTCTGCTTTGCATGTGATAGGACCGCTAACCCAGTCACTCATTCATTCATACGATACATTTTTATTGAGCACTAATTATGTGTCAGCTGCTGGACTAGGTGCTGGAGAGGACACAAACCAGAAAGAGTCTTCAAGTTGCTTGGAGTCTACTGAAGAAGGTGAGTCCACTGCAAACGGAGGGATGGGACTGAGGTGCCCCTGAGGCCTGAGGGAGGCTCAGGCTTACAGGGCGGGGCCCATTAAGAAGCCATGCCTTCAGCACAAAGCATTTGAGAAAGCAGAGGTTTGTCTAGAGTGCAGAAAGGGTGGAGGGGGCAAGGGTGTTGGCTGGAAAGACATGCAGGTCTTAAACACGCTGGGACAGTAGGTGCCTTGTGACGGGTATGTGCTCTGCTAAGGAAGAGAAGTCTTTGAAAGATTTCAGTTATGACAAGGCTCAGTTTTGCCTTTAGAAAGAGCATTTTGATTGGCAGTATGGAAGATGAATGAAGGGGCCACTGTGGAGACCAGGAGGCGTGAAGTAAAGAAACGGTGTTTACTTAGAAATGGTAAAGCTGGAATACAGGGGGGTAAAGGATGGAGTGAAAAAGAGAGACTCTGGGATTCCAGGAAAAGGGAGAACCTGGATTCTGGGAAGCTCTCTTCGAGCAGTTCACTGGATGCTGTGGGTCTGTCACTGTTCAGCTACTCAGAGGAGGAGCTGAGACTACAGATTAAAATGGAAGATGGCGTGTGCTCATGCTTCCAGCAATGGGGTCTGTGAAACTGCAAAGCCATCTTCCATAACCCAGGAGTGGCAACACCCTCATCTGAGGAGCCTGGGAGAAAAGACAGACAGAGCGCCTTAAGTTAAATACTCCTTCCTCCTCAGCAAGCAATGAAATCCTTTCATGACCAACCACATCGAACAGGCTCAGAAAAAGTACTGGCTTCTCGTCATCCCTGTGGACTAAAGGACACGCCCCCACTGTGGGGCCCAAGGTGGCTTCATACCCTCTCTATCTACTTCCTGCCACTCTACCTTCCAAAGTGGTTTCCCTTGGAATTTAACTAGATAAATGCCATGAGCCCTGCCATTCGTTAATATGCTCAGCATACATTTTCCATCACGAGAAGACCATCAGACCCCATCTGTTTGTTTGTGACACCTGGACCTGGAGAGAAAGGTGGGGAAGTTCTCCAAACAAAGCTACAGAACATTTTATCTGAAATACAACACGTGATGCAATCCCTTGGTTACACTGCAGTCAGACTTTCTGAATGACCCTGCTGGGAAACACAGAGATCTCTACATAAATAAGTAGTGACTGTCTCTGTATTTACCACATACAACCTCTGACAAGGGAGAAGGACCACAAGGAGGGTTCATTAAATTCAGGTGAGAACTCCATCAAGTGGAGACTCATGGCCAGGTGGTTAACAAACACAACGGTGGGAGAGAGAGGCAGGACAACGTCTACATTAGGGTCTTGTAGGGACAGCCAAAAGAATTCTAATTTTAAAGGGGCATCAGCAATTCTAGAAATCAACACGTGCTGAAACCCACAGCTCTACTTATAAATAAAAAGCAGAAAACATTTAAGTTTTTGTTGTTGTTGTTGTTTTAGGGCTGCACCCTCCGCATATGAAGGTTCCCAGGCTAGAGCTCGAATCAGAGCTGTAGCTGCTGGCCTACACCACAGCTCACAGCAACGCCAGATCCTTAACCCACTGAGCAAGGCCAGGGATCACACCTGCACCCTCACGGATGCTAGTAAGATTTTCCAGAAAATATTTAGGAAGAAAGAACCATCTCTGTTTTAGAAATCAGTACTTACCTGGTTCCCTAACTCATTTAAATTTATAAAACAGACCAAAAAAAAAAAAAAAGAAAGAAAAGAAAAGAAAAAAATGGGAGTTCCCATCGTGGCTCAGTGGTTAACAAATCTGACTAGGAACCATGACGTTGTGGGTTCCATCCCTGGCCTTGCTCAGTGGGTTAAGGATCCGGCATTGCTGTGGCTCTGGTGTAGGCCAGCAGCTACAGCTCTGATTAGACCCCTAGCCTGGGAACCTCCATATGCCACAGGTGCGGCCGTAGAAAAGGCAAAAAGACAAAAAAATAAAAAAATAATAAATTAAAAAATAAAACAATGGACTTGTCCTTTAGCCAAACATGCATAGGGAGCAAGTCATATTCTATATGAATCCAAGGGAATTTTGCAATAGTCTCACATCCCCATTAAAAAAATATACATATCTGTATCTCTGCTATCTGTCTGTCTATCTATCTGTCTATCTATCTACCCATGTTAGGAAAGCAAATTTAATGAACTCCCTGAAAGTCTCAGAGAAAAAATATGGGAAGACACATACTGGCTAGACACTTTTCAATAGTTGTTACCATGGAAACTAGTCGGTAGGTTTCAGTTTCGCAGTTGTGCCTTTTGATAAAATATTAAATTTCTTAGAGTATCTGCTTAGCCATACAGCAGCACAACTGTTAGTGCCCACCTGAAATTAGGTTTTAAAAATTATTTAAACTAGTTCTACTTTTAGGTCAATTGTATCTATATAGAAAACTTCATTTCTTAATCAGCTGATTCTAAAGCATTTCTCTACCTTCCGCCTGTTTCATACTGGGAAGAAGCTGCAGTGAAGATGGTAAAAGCACAAAGACAGGGATCTAAGGAAACCAGCATGGTCTTGCTTGAGAGGGGCTCTTGATGGCTTTCAAACCACTGGTGCGAATGTTCTCCAGGCGAAGTAACTTGACAACTCTTGTAAATTGCCTTTTTTGTGGGGGCTGAACCCAACACAAATGAAGTTCCCAGGCTAAGGGTTGAATCGGAGCTACAGCTGCTGGCCTCCACCACAGCCACAGCAACACAGGATCTGAACCTTATCTGTGACCTACACCACAGCTCTTGGCAACACTGAATCCTTAACCCACTAAGCGAGGCCAGGGTTTGAACCCACATCCTCGTGGATCCTAGTAGGGTTCATTAACTGCTGAGCCATGAAGGGAACTCCAGTTACCTCATTTAATTCCCTCCCCCATCCTCTCCCTGCTGGGAATCACTAGTTTGTTCTCTACATCTGCAAGTCTGGTAAATTGCTTTTAATTAAACTAATACTTACATCTTTTCCCATGATGAGCTGGAGCTTTCTCAGAATGTGAGAAGCAATGACCTGTTTCCTCGCTGGTGGACTAGGAGGTGTAATATTGCCATAGATGGGGCTCATCTCCTATTCATTTATATTTAAGAATGTACTGGAGTTCCCACCATGGCGCAGTGGTTAACGAACCCGACTAGGAACCATGAAGTTTTGGGTTCGATCCCTGGCCTTGCTCAGTGGGTTAAGGACCCGGCATTGCCGTGAGCTGTGGTGTAGGTCGCAGACGCGGCTGGGATCCCGAGTTGCTGTAGGCTGGTGGCTACGCTCAGATTAGACCCCTAGCCTGGGAACCTCCATATGCCGCAGAAGTGGCCACAAAAAGACAAAAAGAAAAAAAAAAGATGTACTTCTCGTGAGTCTGAGAACCCTAAAAAGCACACACTGGCACTCTTTATTTTGAAAATTAAGAAAAAATATACTTTTTAATACAAAATCAGAATTGCAAAGTTAGGAACAGTGGAAATAAATCCAACTAGTAAATGAGGTTTCAGGTTCGATCCCTGGCCTCTATCAGTGGACTGAGGTCTGGTGTTGCTGTGAGCTGTGGCATAGGCTGGCGGCTGTAGCTTCGATTTGACCCCCTAGCCTGGCAACTTCCATATGCCACGGGTGCGGCCCTGAAAAAAAAAAAGAATTGCAAAGTTAAACAACCACTAACTCAAACGCCATCTTTAAAGCATAAGAAACAGTAGGTTAGTTGTTGCTCTAAATTTTTCTCACTGAAAGCCACTGGGGCATTTGCTGATCAATGTGACAATGATACCTAGATTCCAGTCAATAGACAACTCAGTGTGTACGGGATGTGCCAAGAACAGCCTCGCAACTGCTCAACCCTGGATCTGAGAGGTCCTTGAGCCACCAACCCAGGAATCTTTGAAATTAGGGTTGGCAGATTTCGTTTTCTGTTAGCAGGGAACATTCTGGCAGGAAACCAAGAACCTCAATCCCCTTCAAACAATGAATTCAGCCACAATCTTGACTTCCAGACAGAAGAAGTAAATCATATTAACAGCTGAGAAGAGGTTATGAACTTTCAGTTTGAAGGTCAATGAGAAAAGAAAACAAGAGAAAGATCAACTGAAAATGTCACGGGTGAACCTGAACCAGGTGCCAGCTCTAGGATTACAGCAAGGTCCTGGCAAGGCAGTAAAAAGGGATATGGCCCCTCTATGAAACATTAGGATGCTCTACTTCTGGAACTGTGTATATATGGATGTTCACATGTCAATAATCTGTGGCAATAAGCACTTACTTATAACTACATATGACTAAGATGTAAATCTTCCCTATATGGCTAAGAGATGGACCTCATCTTCTATATGACTGAGGGATGATGCTTATCTTTGGTGGAACCGAAGATCATGTTTGTTTTTCCACCATAAGCATATAAGCATATACATATACTTTTTCCGACTTTTTCTAAAAAGAAAACTGTATAAAGATTAGTCAAATAATAGGATGGCAAGAAAAACAAATACATGAATCGATCCCAGAACAAAATTCCACTACAACTGCAGATTTGCTGAATAGAATAAAGACCAAAAAATTAATTTTATAAGTCACAGGTATGTCATAACCTTAAAAAGTTCTATTTGCACTAGTTATATCCTAGGTCAAAAGATGTTTCATTCAAAACATTTTGGAGTAAATACAAAATATTGTCTTTAGTATATAATTTGTATTAAATATTAAAAAGTTTAACACAGGCTAATCCTTTTTTTTTTTTTTTTTTGGTCTTTTGTCTATTTAGGGCTGTACCCGTGGCATATGGAGGTTCCCAGGCTAGGGGTCTAATTGGAGCTACAACTGCCGGCCTATGCCATGGCTACAGCAACACCAGATCAGAGCCTCATCTGCAACCTACACCACAGCTCATGGCAACACCAAATCCTCAACCCACTGAGCAAGGCCAGGGATTGAACCCACAACCTCCGGGTTCCTAGTTGGATTTGTTTCCACTGCACCATGACAGGAACTCCACAGGCTAATCCTTTTGAAAGGTTATTTTGCTTCATAAAAATGTGAAGTAGGTTATAAAGTTAATTCTCAGATTAATGAGGGATGTTTTAGGCTTCAAGGAGGTAAACCAAGTTATTCAAAGATTTTACTTTAAATGGTATGATTCTGAACTATAATGTATGTGATGAATTTTTCAAACATTTTGAAAATATTTTGCTTTGATCTAGGATTAAATCTATATTAAGTCAAGATTTTTAAAGTACTCTGCTACTATCCGCTTTACAAAATTCTTACATCAAAAAAAAAAAACAAAACACAAGGCAAAGTGTTATTCCACATTCCTCACTATAACATAACCTCACAAGAATCACAAATTAAATAAGAGGAAATACAGTTCAAAATTTCTGAATATTCATTACAAATGAGCAAGCAAACTGACTTTCAAAATCATGGTCTACACAAAATCAACCATTATCCTCAGATGCAGATCACCAGTCCTGCGGATTAGATGGAGTGAATACTAACTACCACATTAGCCCTCCCCTGCCAGGGACCGGGTCCCCATCTCCTGCATCACAAACACTGCTGGGCTACAGAAGACACACAAATGTTAATCTTGCCTCCAGCCAAACAAAATTAAGAAGTTAAAGCTGCTAACTCCCTCTAAAATTATAATGCTATTTCCGAAGTCAAATAGATATTATACTTGAACTCTATCACTCTTCTCTGTGAGCCTAGAAATTAAGAGTTGACTAAATGTACCTATGGTTCTCATGCAATACCTAATACAATAATACACACATATAAGTAATACTAATGTATCACTTAATAATGGATGAAAAGTGCTGAGCTAACTCCTCTTAACAACAGCCACTGGTTTGTAGGATGGTTTTATCTACCCTGGCTAAAACCAAACAAGCCCTGCAGTCTGATCACTTCAAGGGCACCTGGGCTGGAACCAACTTCTCCAAAGGGCTCCCCTTCTCACCTACTCTCAGGGTGGTTGAGGGGCAGGTTGGGACAGAGTCATATACATTCATGTTTGCCCCATGGTCACTGCAGTCAGACTGCACGCATATGGACCTCTCCTCCTCCAGGGGTCTTATTTCCTCAACTACAAAAGGTGAAGTTTAAAAGAGATACTGTAAAAATAAAACACAGTAGCACAAGGCTAAAAGCACAAGGGCTACAACCCCATTTGCACCCTTAGTTCCAGTCTGCTATCTACAGCCAAGTGGGACTCAGCTGCAGAGAAGAAAGAGAGGTGAGATGTGGAATGTGGGGAGCTTCCCTGCTCCCCACCTGTCCCCCACAACCTGTCAGGTTTGCCACAGGGAACTATCAGTAAACAATAAAACTACCTTTTATTTTTAAAGCATTCATTCATTATTAGCTAAAGGTCAATGAGATAAAATGTGACATAAATGAAAAGAAGAATTTTTAAAATTCCCAGAGATAAAAGGTAGGGGCAGATTATATAACAGAAGTTATATCCAGGTTTTTGTTTTGTTTTGTTTTGTTTTGTTTTTTTCCTGTTGGGATATTATTCTCTTGGAGCTGATTACAATCTACTTTTTTTTTTTTTTTTGTCTTTTTAGCGCCGCACCCTCAGCATATGGAAGTTCCCAGGCTCGGGGTTGAATCAGAGCAGTAGCTGCCAGCCTACACCACAGCCACAGCAATGCCATATCTGAGCCGCATCTGTGACCTATATCACAGCTCACGGCAATACCGGATCCTTAACCCTGAGGCCAGGTATCCAACCCTTGTCCTCCTGGATACTAGTGAGATTCGTTTCCACTGAGCCACGACGGGAACGCTACAATCTACACTTTTAAAGTTATTTTTATGAGTAGACAATTTTTTAGAGCAGATTTAGGTTTATAGAAAAATTACAGAGCAGCAAGGTTCCCCTCCTTCCAGTGTGTCCTGTTATTAACATCTTGCTTTTAGTATGGATGGTGTCATTGCTGTAATTCATGAATCAATACTGATATATTATTACTAACCAAAATTCATAGTTTACATTAGGGTTCAGTCTCTCTCTTTTTTTTTTAATGGCCACATCCATGGCATATGGAAGTTCCTGGGCCAGGGATTGAATCCAAGCTGCAGCTGGGACCTATGTCACAACTGCTGCAACACCAGATCCTTTAACCCACTGCACCAGGTCATGCCTCCCAAGTAACCCAAGCTGCTATAATTGGATTCTTAACCCACTGTGCCACAGCAGGACTCCAGGGTTCACTCTGTTTACATCATTCTATGGGTTAGGCAAATGCTTGATGTCATCTCTCCACCATTACAGTATCACATGGAGTAGTGTCGCTACTTAAAAATCCACTGTGCTCCATCTATTCAGCCTGTCTCTACTGCCCCCAAGGCTCCAGCAATCACTGCTCTTTTGACGGTCTCTGTAGTCTGGTCTATCCTGTAGCTGGAATCATACAGTATGTGGCCTTTTCTGATGGGGTTTTCTCATTAACAATATGCACTTAAGGTTCCTCCATGTCTTGATGGCTCATTTCTTTTTAGTGCTCAATAATGTTCCATTTTATGGATGCACCACAATTGATCCATTCGTGTATTGAAGGACACCTTGGTTGTCTCCAGTTTGGGGCAATTATGAATAACTCAAGCTTCTATAAATATTCATGTGCAGGTTTTGTGTGGACCTAAGTTTTCCACTCATTTGGGTAAATATTTAGAATCACAGCTGCTGAACTGCATGGTACACCTATGATGAGCTTTGTAAGAAATTGCCAAACTGTCTTCCAAAGTGGCTGTAGCAATCTATCTTCCATAATATTTAAAAACCCATCTACCAAAGTGCATCTTATTCTACCTACACAGTGTGACTAGGAAGCACTCCTAGTATATTTATCTTTGATTTACCCAAGTGAAAGACAGTTAACTTCTAGAGTATGACCAAACTTATAAGACAGTATGAATGGAAAATTCAGCAATCCTGGCTGACGACTTTGGGCAAATGTACCTGACTTCTACAGCCTCAAAACAATGAACCTGGTCGTGAAGATCATCTTTAAAATCCCTTAAAATTATTAAATTAAGTTATTATTAAATCTTAGGCAATTCGTAGGAAGGAAATTATGATTTCTGTGGTGTCATTTTACTTTAATTTGTTTTGGTATCATTTCAATGAAACCTTAACACACTACAGTTTAGACTTTGGAAAAAATGTTAAATGATCAAGATAGTGAAAACCAGTTGGCTTGCTGAGCTGTTGTTTTTATTACTGTTTTGGTTTTGGGTCATGAAAGTTTTGTCCTGCTAACAAAAGGAAACATTTTTTTTTTCATTGGAGATGTGTTCTGACTAGTATTACGGTTTTTATACAATGGTCATCCCTTATTTCTACACCTGCCCTAATATTATGGCATAATTATTGTATCCTCTTTCCCATGCACTTTACAGTTTGGTACCACTGGGTAAGAACTCTATGAATTTAGCAAAAATAAGGATTTGTCCAAAAAAACCACAAATTTCTTTTTATCAGCATTTAAATGCTTTTCTTGTCCTGAACAGATTTTACTTCTGAAACAGTCCCCTCCCCCAAAACAACAACAACAAAAAACTTCTAGAAATCACCTACCTAGGATGTAGTAAAATTCATTTCTTGAAATAAGTGAATTGAGGAATAATAAAGCTCAGTTATGGGGCACTTAAAAAGAAATACCGTTTCATTACTTTCATGTAAACATAGTAATAGCTAACATTTAAATACTGTGCACCAGATGTTACTCTAGGGTCTTCACATGTATCCTTTCAATTAGCCTTCAAAATAACCCCATGAGATCATTACCATTATCATTTCCATTTTACAGAGTCAGAATGTGAAGCTCAGGAAAGGCAAGCAAGGGCTCTGCTGTGATCTCTCCAAGCCCCCTCTTAGGAACTGCAGTCCTGCCCTGGAGCCCCTGGAGGATGGCAGGGTCCAAAATTCTAGTGGGCACTTGTTGGGGTCTCCACATATGTACACTGCCCGCCGGTTAGGACCCTCCTCTCCTGCTATTCTCAGGTGCATACAAACACACAAAGCTGCCCATGTGTGCGCTCTGGGCTTGTCCCTCACAGATGCTCTGAGAGGGACCATGGTCCTTGTACATGTTTGACATGCCCCGTGTTCATCTGCTGGACCTGACTCCTCCATAGAAGCTGTTCCTACCTCCCCTGAGCCTTCACCTACTCCCCCGGCTCCTTCCAGCCTCAGCTCATCTTCCTTAATCTGCTGAGATGAACAAAGCAAGAGCCATGAAGGATAAATAATGCTAATATAAGTGTTGCTCTGAAAACAGATTCCAGTGATTTTTAATAAACTGCTAAAAACAACTACTTAAGCATTGCAAACCCTTCCCTTAAATAGAGTTCATTTTTAAAAAGCAAGTGGACATGCCTACGAGGCTGAAAGTAATTTGTTCCCTTTAGTAGATAAGTATATCTTTACACATTCATTTATATTCACTAGTTTAGTTAGCTCCATTCCTACACAGACAAACTTCAGCCTGAGCAATGAGGGGACAAGAACTCATTTGAATTTGAAACAAGTGAAGTCAGAATTTTTAAAATTAGTATTTTAGATTAAAAAAAATTTTTTTAAGGAAGTGGAAATAAGAATTGACAAAAATCTCTGAAGGTTTGCTCTCCAAGAATCTGTATCAAAGGTCTTCAGATCTAGATCCTCACTCCTTGACAGGAGGCTGGCAGGGACGGAATAATGAGGCACAAAGAGATGCACGGGGTGACAGCTCAAGAAGCTATCAGGGGAAGAGGAGTGGGAAGGAAGTGACATAAGTTAAACTGGAATGATAAATCAGTAGGTTGAGTCTGAGTGATTATCGCTGGAACAGAATGAATGGAGGGTCTTTTACCTGAACTAGAACAGTGAGAGCAAGAAACCACTAAGTTACAATTAACCTTAAACATACACACACCCAAGGGAACCTCCACTACACTCTCTTGCCCTTTCAACAATTGGCACAAATTAGGCATAAAGCAAAGCAAATTACTGTGTTTTTATAAGGGCAGTGCATACAATGGAGAAGACCAATTTCCAAAAGTTGTAAGAAAATATCTACTTTAAATATAATTGTCTGTACGTTTATTATTATTTTTCTCCACTAAAACCAATTTTCTCCAACTAAACTAAAAGTCTAGGTTCATCCTTCAATGTCTGCTCAGAATTTTTTAAGACAGGTTCCAACAAGTTTCCAGGCAAAAGAGAAAATCAATCAGTTATGTTGGTGTTCAAGCTCCCTCTGCCTCCGCCAGTCCCTCCCTATTGGCTGCCAGAGGCAGTGCAGTGTATGGACTAACATACTTTCACCTGAGACAAAATAGCACATTCTCTTAAAAAATAGACTAAAAAAAAAAAAGATTTTGTTTATTCTTTGCAGGGTTACCCCCAATTCAAGAAACATGGGCACTTATTAAAATTCAGTTTTACAGAGGATAAACTAGATGATATTAACGGATTTATTGAAAGACTAATTTAAGTAAAAGATAGTCAAGTCTATTACAGTACAATCTGATTCATAAAATCATTATTTCATAACAAACTTCCTAGGAGCACAGATACTCCAGGGCTTCTTCACTCAGACACCAATGCAGCAGTGAAACTAATTTGAGCAGGAAAACAAGGACTTAACAATGACATTGTTAGGTAGAGCATGTGGAAGTACTCAAAAGAAACAACTTTAAAGCTCTATCATGATTTCCTTTCAGTACATATGAGAAGTGTATTTGTCAATTTAGGACATCCATTTAAAGGTTGTTTTTGATACTACAAATGGGAAAAGGACTTCAGCTATCAGTTACTATAAAAATGCTTTTACTGTTTTTACTTTTATGATCAAGACTAAAGACCAAGTATAAACGGTTAGCCTGCAAGCTACTTCTATAAGAAGAACATGGACATGGTTTAAAACAGATTTTTGCGTCTCATTTATAGAGGACTGATACAGTACATTGGGTATACAGTGTATTGGGGCAAGAACAAATTTGTTCAGGCCTATGGAATAGCAATGTTAATATCATCACTGCATTACGGTAATTTAAATCATCCTTTTCTGATCTTAGTGGAATTTAATTTTTTTAATTAAAGTATAGTTGATTTACAATACTGTGTTTTAGAGGAATTTTTCATTCCTCCAAAGTATAGCCTCAACCTATTTTTTTTCATTCTGAGATCTTCCTAGTCACCGTCTCCCACCTTATGCTTCAAAGGGGGCTAGATGGCTATTACAAAGAGCAAACAGCCAGGATCTCTGATGGGGTTTTTTGCTGAATGGGAGAGAAACCATCAAATGAATAAACCCAGAGGTAACAAGGGCTAAGAAAGAAGAAGGGAAGATATGAATGGGCTGGGGCGGGGTTGGGGGGATACTTGCTGAGGTTGGGAGTCAGGACAGGCTTCTTGGAGGAAGCGATATTGAGACTAAACAACAAGCAAGAGTTAGAAAAATGAAGAGTGGGGGTGAATGTGCACTTTTAGGTGGAAGGAGCAGCCTCCAGGAAGAGCCGGGACCCTGGACAGAGTGGCCAATGAGAGGTCTACGAAGGGAAAATGGCCCGATGAGACCAGAGCACCTGGCTGGGACCAGGTCAGACTCCTAGGAGGAGGCTGGATTCTCTGAGCAGCAGGAAGCCACGGGAGGGCAGATGAGGGGTAGGCTGAGACGACTGATTCACTATTTTTTTATATTTCTTTTTTGGCCACATCTGAGCATACGGAAGTTCCCTGGCCAGGAATCAAATCTGAGCCACAGCTGCAGCAATGCCGGATCCTTAACCCACTGCACCACAGTGGGAACTCTGCTTCACTATTATCCTGTCCCCAGAGTCCAGACCATGGAACTGCCTTTTATTTGGCTTCTGTTCCTCTTTCAATATGGAATCAAGAGGGAGTTGAAGAAAACGGCAAGATTTTACACACCTTCCTGCTATCAGAGAATTCAAATACATTTTTTTTTCTTTTTTTTTTTTTGCTATCTTAGAGCCACACCTGAGGCATATGGAAGTTCTCAGGCTATGGGGTCAAATCAGAGCTGCAGCTGCCAGCCCACACCACAGCCACAGCAATGCAGAATCTGAGACGCATCTTCAACTTACACCACAGCTCACGACAATGCCATATCCTTAACCCAGTGAGCGAGGCCAGGGATCGAACCCACGTCCTCATGGATACCAGTCAGGTTCGTTACTGCTGAGCTACGACAGGAGCTCCCAAATACAAAAAATTTTAATAGCTCAGAGAAACAATGGAGATCTTTCAGAAGGTTTATGGTCTCTGATTCAGAGGCATGGGAAAGAGTGACTACGTAAGAGCACTTTCCTGTGTCACTTTTCAGAAGACAGGTCAGAGTCATAATGGAAATGACTCAAGATGCCACCTTTTGGAAGATGGGCGACCATCTCTGCCGTGGGAACAGAGACAGGGTGTGCCAAGTAGCAGCTGAAAGGAAAGATGCACTCTTGCTTTGGTTATAGTCAGGTGCTGTGCTGTGCTGGGCCCCACCAAAAACCTGGGCAGGTAACAAGCTTCCCTATCATTGTCCTACTGGGACTGCAAAGTCTGTGGCAATTTAGGTCCTGGCTTCCTGGAAGGAGGCACTGAACCTCTGTGTAAGCCACAGTTTGTGCCTACTATACCTAAGAGTAATACTTAAATACCAAACAAAATGTTCCTTGGAACATTTTAATAGGTTATAAAAACAAAATCTAAGGTTGGGCAATAAAAAGGAACACTAACTAGTTTACCCCCAAAGCAAATCAACTATCAAGAATTAACTCTTTTCCCAGCAGAGTAGATAATTTAAGGGCAAGCCCACAGAATAAGACTATAATTTATTCCATAGGTGGTAAGTTTTAAGTGAGAGACATGTTCTTCCTTCCTTTCCTCCCACTCACTGAGTTTGGGCCATTTCTAGAGGATGTTCAGCTGACATTCTTTTAAAAGATGCAAAAAAAAAAAAAAGGTGATGCAGGATGTGCTCAGTGGAAAGGGAGTGTTCCACCAGTTTTGGTAAATACTGATCAAGGCTGAACTTTTGATTCTAAAAGAAAGAACAAGATGATTCGCATACGCCTAAGGAAAAGTAGGTCTGATGGCCAGATCTGAATGAAAGTACATATTTAAAAAAAAAAAAAAAAAAAAGCTTGAACTTAAAGTCAATCTTGCTCAAATTTTAGGCAAATTATTTAACATAACCTCTTTTCTTTTGCCATGTCTCCACCCAGTAAACTACTTTTTTACAGTTTAAGAAAAGCTAACCTGGAGTTCCTGCTGTGGCACGGTGGGTTAAGAATCTGACTGCAGTGGTTTGGGTCACTCCACAGGTGTGGGTTCTATCCCAGTCCAGAGCAGTGGGTTAAAAAGGATCCAGCACAGGTCACAGCTGAGGCTGGATTCGATCCCTGGCTGGGAATGTCCATAGGCCACGAGTGTGGTCAGGAAAGAAAAGAAAGAAGGAAGAAAGGAGAGAATGAAGGAAGGAAGAGAGGGAGGAAGGAAGGAGGAAAAGAAAAGCTGACCCACCCAAATCAGCATTTATAAATAATTAAGAGATAGTTGTTTGTTGTAAAAATCACTTCCTTATGAAGGCAGTCAGTTTTCCACATGTATTTAAGATTACTGATAAAAATGGGTTTACTGGAGTTCCCATTGTGGCGCAGTGGTTAACAAATCCGACTAGGAACCATGAGGTTGCGGGTTCGGTCCCTGCCCTTGCTCAGTGGGTTAATGATCCGGCGTTGCCGTGAGCTGTGGTAAAGTTTGCAGACGAGGCTCGGATCCCGCGTTGCTATGGCTCTGGCGTAGGCTGGTGGCTACAGCTCCGATTTGACTCCTAGCCTGGGAACCTCCATATGCCACGGGAGCGGCCCAAGAAATGGCAAAAAAAAAAAAAAAAAGGGTTTACTGTTTAAGAGATCATTTTTCAAAAACACATCTAATATGCTGAATGAAGCCTCACTGTTGCCCATCCATCAGTCCATCCACCCACCCACCCATTCACTTGGCAAATATTAACTTCTGAGCTAGGCACTGCTCTTGGCACCTGTTATACAACAGGAAATAGAATAGCCTAATCACCTACCCCAGTGGAGTCTGCATTCTCATGTTAGGCTCACAGAGCTGTGGAACTGACTCTAAAGGAAAATGAGCTTTTAAAAAATAATGAACATTTCCGTTTTGCAAGATGAAAAAGTTCCAGAAACCTGTTACACAACTATGTAAATAGAGTTAACACCACTGAACTGTACACTTAAAAAAATGGTCAAGGGAGTAAATTTGATGTTATGTATTTCTTATCATAATTAAAAAAATAAAATAAAATAAATTCTTAAAAGGTCAAAAACACACATGGCCAACATTTACTGAGCACTTACTACATATTAGATTCCACTCCCAGTGGGGTATCATCTCCTTGAATCCTCACAACCATCGTAGGAGGCAGGCACTATTATTATCCCCCTTTTACAGATGGGTACACTGAGGCACAGAGTGAAAAAATAACTTGCTCAAGACCATATATCCAAGGGATGGAGCTGAGGTACATGCCTAACTTGTCTCCTAACAGGTTAATATGTCTCCTTACCTATAAAAAGTTTTGACATTAAGTGATTCTGTTTTCAATGGGAACAACTGGTAACAGTATGAAAAGAGTAGTCACAGGACTATAACAGTCAAAGAAGTTGTAATCACTGTTTTCACTCTTCAATTTGGTCTTCAAAACTCTTGATGATTTCTAACCCAACTTAACGCCTCTTTGATAGTTATTCTTCCTAAAAACCTTAGTGTTGGACAAACCACTTGTGACCATTTCTAAACCATAATATTCTTTTCCTACCAATGAGGGGAAAAAAAAATCACACAGGATGGTTTCTTTTAAAAGACATTACTGAAACCGTAAATATTTTTAGCCCTTTGTACTTTTCATCCAGCAGCTTGGTTGAGAATAATATAGAAACACTTAAAAATAGCCCTCCAGTACTCTGAAAATCATTAAATAGTTTAGCACATACCCAGCACCTGCTTGCCTTGGCTTAACACTATTGTGCCAGTCATACATATGTTAAAAAAAAAAGAAAACCCTTTCAGTTTCAGAATTCTTCTCCCTCACCAACCAAATGTGTCACCAGGGCACTTGGTGCTAGGTTGTCCCCTCTCTTCCTAACTTAGAAGGCGGCACCTGGACTAAGTCATGGGTAACTAATGTAGATGCAACTTTCCCCTCAGTGCAACACACCTCACAGCGTGTGAGAAAAATCTCCCCACTTGTCAGAATTTTAATGAAAAAGAAATTGTGTTCTGCAACTTATAGAAGTTGTTCAGGGTGATGGGAGGCCACACAGAGTAAATTCGCTGATACAGGAAGATAACACTAGTGACTCGGGATATACCGTCTGAACTGTTCTTATAGGGGTGGGAAAGTTCAATCCATAGATTTCAGAAGGAAGAGGGAAGGAAGGAAGAGGGAAATAATTTATTCAGAACCTACTATGTTCAAATACTTTGTGCTTAGCATTAAATGTCCAACCGTGGTGTGCGCAGTACTGTGTTGTAACAAAACAGAAGCAGCCAGCCTAGACAAATACAAACATCACTGTATTTTAAAGCTCAACTAATGTGAGGCACTGGTTTTAAGATGGCCTGTTATCCTTATTTAATATCACAATGATTAACACAACTTGGTGCCAGAGAGCTTTATCCAGCCAGCCACATCTGATGAAGACTTTATACTGTCACCTTCCACAACCACAATTCCTTGGAATATGAGAAGGTCTCTGGTCCAAACCAAAGAGAAGTGGTTGAAAAAAAAAAATCATGAGTTCAAAAGACTCAGCTAGGGCAGAGCTTTAGGGTGAATACATAAGGTGTTGTCTAAAGGGGCACTTTCAAGAGTGAAAGGGGATGTTGTGAATTACTCCAGAACACAGGTGTGAACAGGGACAGTCCTGGGCAAACCACTAGTATTCCACATCCCACACATATAGGCCCCCAAGGGGAAGGTTATGACCAGGCTTCATGGTAAACCATTTTGTATCCCCTGACAGTTCTAGGTCTCCTAAGATAAGATGTATGAGACAATGCTAATAAAGTCTAAACTTCCTACCTAGCTTAATTTAAACAATTCTCTTTCCTTAAGAGAAAAAAACAACAACACGTCTTTCTTTCTTTTAATTGAAGTGTTAATTTCAGAGTCAGTGATGACATGCTAACAGGATCATGGGCAATAATTAAAATGAACTTGGCAGCTACCTTTTTTGGTTGGCATCCCAATATTAAGGAGTTTAAATCAGAGCCTTGCATTTTAATTACTGAGGCATATTTTAAACTATAAATTGGACTTTGTATCCAAAGTATACAGAACCTAGTAGGATTGAACAGAATTAATATAAAAAAGCTTAAGGTTACTTGACATAAATATTCTTGCAAAAAAAGACTTGAAACATTTGGAAAGTACTTTATTTTATGTTTTGTTTCTATTTAAAAAAAATTTTTTGGCTGTGCCTGTGGCATGTGGAAGTTCCCAGGCCAGGGGTTGAACCCTTAGCAGAGCAGTAACCTGAGCCACTGCAGTGACAATGGTGGATCCTTAGCCTGCTACCCCACAAAGGAACTCCCAGAAAGTACTTTAAAATGTGTTATTACATTCAAATTGAACTCAATTATCAAAATAACTAGTTGTGCTTCTATAAATATGAATAAGCTATAATGCTGCTTAAGTTACCATTTATTTAAAAGTTTATATCATTATAGTTTTAATAAAGATACATTATTTTTTTAAAAAGAGTAAAACTTGGAATGATTAGACATTATGCCTTCTCCTGGCTTTATCATTCAACTTCCCCAGGCATAGATGATCGACGGTAAGACATTATCTAAAGATGTGGTACATATATACAATGGAATACTACTCAGCCATAAAAAAGAATGGAATAGTGCCATTTGCAACAACAGGGAGGGGCCTAGAGATTCTCACACTATGTGAAATAAGTCAGAAAGAGAAAGACAAATATTGTATGATTTCACTATGTGGAATCTTAAAAGAGGATACAAACGAACTTACTTATAAAACAGAAATAGACTCACAGACATAGAAAACAAATTTACGGTTACCAAAAGGGAAAGTGGGTGGAGGGGTAAATTAGGAGATTGGGATTAACATATACAAATACTATGTATAAAGCAGATAAACAACAAAGACCTACAGTATAGCACAGAGTACTCTACTCAATATTCTGAAATAACACACAGGAAAACAAACTGAAAAATAATGGATATATGTATATACAACTGAATCACTCTGCTGCACACTTGAAATTAACACAATATTGTAAATCAATTTTCCTTCAATATAAAATAAAAATTAAATTTTAAAAAAGCAATGCATCTCATCCTGGACAGAGGTCTGTACTTGGCTCATTTTCACCAATGACTGAAACAAAAATCTGGAAGACATATCAGTAAGAAAATGCAACATCAAGGATGCCAGAAACAGGATTTCAAAAGTTCCTGCAAGGTTAGAAATGGGCCAAAATGAATATGGTGAAGTTGATGAGGCTCCAATGTGATGTTCTGCACCATTGGTCCATAGAGGGGGCAGCTTCCTGATTCAACAGAGGCAGAGTGACGGGGCTGCCAGAATGCACTCCCAGCTGCATTTATAAAGCCTCTGTTCTCATGAGTCCTAGTTGGGAGGGGGAGGGAGTGGGATGGATTGGGAGCTTGGGGTTAACAGATGTGGACTATTGCCTTTGGAATGGATTAGCAATGAGATCCCACTGTGTAGGATCTGGGAACTATGTCTAATCACGATGGAGCATGATAATGTGAGAAAAAAGAATGTATACATGTATGTGTAACCGGGTCACCATGCTGTACAGCAGAAAATTAAAGAACACTGTAAACCAGCTATAATGGAAAAAATAAAAATATATAAAGACTGTTCTCAGCAGAGAAATCCAAGTCTTCTTACATAGCTCCAATCAAACTACTCATGGAGAATGGCTTTAAATTTTTCCCCACTATATTTTAAGGCACCTTTTCATAAACCGGAGACTCTGGAGAGGAGGGAGTCCTGGAGGAGGAAGGAACTACACTTGGGGATTATGAAAGGGAATGGAGTATAAATACCTTGGAAAAAGAAGCCTTACAGAAGTCCTGGTGTTGTCTTTATTTAAATGACCAAGGATCTGTCGTGAGAATTGTTAGATATATTTGCTATACAGAATTAAGATGCCTTAGAGGAGACATCTGCACCTGTGGTGTTGAACTTGAAGATGTAAGAACCAGCCCACTCTCACAATTGGTAAATTACATGGGGAACATGCCACATAGTTTACGAAGCAAACACCAAAAATTGGCCTGGGACTGCATCAACAGATTTTCTTCATCATGGATTGCAGAGTTCTTTTCTAGCCAAACTAGTGAATGAAAGGGCAACCTCAGCTGAAGTAATGATTTTTTAATACATCTCATGGACAAATCCAAGTGTACTGGAAAGAGAAAACAGAGCAGTAGCTACACCATATATTTCATATTTGACCTAAAATTGGCCACACAGAAGCCCTAGTCATCATAAAGGACTTCTGTGGTCAAACACAGTATGTACATAGAAATAAATGGAAACATCACTGCTGAACTATTTTTTCAAAGTTATCATTGCACAAGTTGCTTTTAACATACAAACAATTCTTATTCCAAAGACTATTTGTACACATTAGTGCAATATATATTTATTTTTGTCTTACTATTTGGCATCCTAAAAAATAGTTTTCAAAATATCTACATCCACTTATAAAAATGTAAATGCAGGTACTTTAGCAACAAATCACAGCCAACTAAAAAGTGCTTAAGTACAAGTCTCTAGGGCCAGAAATAAAACTCAAAGGACAAAATATATAGAGAGAAGCAAATCAATGGACAATAATCTCAATATCGAGCAAAGAGTTTGGCAAATAGTTGGTAAATAGAAATAAATGCTCCCTGCAGAGAGGCCCAATTAAGAATAGAGCACAACTGATTCTTGAAAAAATAACTGAGTCTTCCTAGATCTTTCCAAAATTACTTGACAATACTCACCAAACATAAAGAAAACTTATATATTAAACATGCTAATTAAATGAAGCAAGCAGACCTGTTGCTTTAAGAGAGAGGTGATAAAATAGCAGGCTATGTGTAAGACCTAGGCCACTCAATACTGTAACTCCCTGCAAACTTAGTCAAGGAAGAATGATTTTTAATTAATTGCTCTCCACCTCACAATATGTTTGGCATGTTTGGCTCTAAGACAATAAAAAAGACCTAGAACCAAAAAAGGATATATTATACTGAGTGTCTGTTATACTTAAAGTATGTACCTTGTATTTAAAAACTATTTCCTCTTGGACTTTTATCCTACTATAAACCAACTACAACTGCAAAAGCAATAAAGTACCAACAAAACCCAATGTGAAGGGATTTATAGAAAGGAGCAACAACTTGACATATTCTGGCTGTATAAAGAGGTCTCCTGTCAACTTATTATCTTCCACTTACAAGTATTTTACTACATTTTTAAAGGCCTGAAAGAGTTATTGTAATGTTTCAAACTCAGAATTATTCTCCTGAGCATTTATATACCTTACACTCCCTATAGCAATTTGCCTCTATGAGCACTCCAAAGTCATACAATATGTTAAAACAGTGGGTTCCCAACTGATCGGCTTTTTCAACACCAGATGGGTAGAAAAACCCTCACAGACTTCAAAACCATAATGTATCCCCTTGTGTAGCCCCTATAAATAATACAAACAATATCCCTATACTCATTAGAGATGCAAGAAATCACCATAGACCATCCCCTCTCTTTTAACACATTATCTTTTACTTTTTAAAAATAGCTTTATATTCCTCAAGTGATTTGTGGCCACACAAGACTGATTTTTCCCCGACTGAACCTCACTGTCTGCTACTGCTTCTCTACAATGAATGAGTTATTCATTTTCATTCAACAATTATTTATTAAAATTTTACTCTGTGCAAGACACAGCAGTAGGGGCAGGTGGTACCAGAAATTCACAGTCCTGTCATCAATGAGTTTTCAATCTCATGGGTGAAAGAAAAATGTTTACTTTACAAGGCACCTAGGCATCACCTGAATGATGGAACCAAGACCCAAGGGGCTCAGAGTGGTTTTAGCATCCATGCAGATGTGGCACCAGAGAGGCAGCAGCAGGGTTATCAACCAACTGTGTTCCAGCTGCAGATCTCAGCAGCTCATGTTCATGGACATCACATTTCTCAAACTTATTTCAAGTACTGCCTGCCTTTTCCTCCTTCCATTTATCCAAAGGCACACTTACCCTTTCTTCCTTTCTCCTGTCTTTTAAGAAACATTGTTCTTTCTCTAATCCAAAACTACTGTCTCCATGCATTCTAGCAAATGTGTCCTTAGATCTTCTTAAAGACATTATTCCATTGATTGTCTCCCTTTTCCTCTCTTCTGGATTCTATCTACTCTCTAGTATGTAAACATGCTTGAGATTTTCAACCTTAAAAACTAAGATTTTTAAAAAGCTTTTATTTTTATTGACTGTTCCAGTTGCAAAGCAAGGTGATTAGTTATATATATATGTATACACATATTCATACATATATATATTCATTCTTTTTCAGATTCTTTTCCACTATAGGTTATTATAGGATACTGAATATAGCTCCCTGTGCTCTCCTGTTGTTTATTTTACAAATAGTAGTGTGTATCTATTAATTCCAAATTCCAATTTATCCCTCCCTTCCTTTTGGTAACCATAAGTTTGTCTTCTGTATCTGTTTTTCAAATAAATGTGTTTGTATCATTTTTTTCTATTCCACATATGGGTGATATCATACAGTATTTGTGTCTGACTCCACTTAGTATGATAATCTCTAGGCCCATCCATGTGGCTGCAAATGGCATTATTTCATTCTTTTCATGGCTGAGTAATATTCCATTATATATATGTGCCACATCTTTCTCTCTTCATCTGTGGATGGACATTTAGGTTGCTTCAATGAGTTTGCTATTAAAAACTAAGATTTAAAAGTGTTTATTGACCGTCTTGATCTTCCCTCCACATCTCAGCTTCTCACAAGAGCACTGTGAGTAGACCTGTCTCCTTTCTTATTTTTCATTGTTCATCAATTGCTCTCACTAGGATTATACAAACCTATGAGATGACATATCCCAGAACCCCTGCTGACCTCTCTGATGTGTTTAACACTCTTGACCACTCTTTCCTTCTGGAAACTCCTGCTTTGGGTCCTGGGACACCTTACCCTTGGGTTTTCTTCCTCCTGCAGATCATTCCTTCTGAGGCTCCTTTTTGTTGGCCTCTTCCTTAAATGTCACTTCCTAAGGCTTCTATCATTGGTTCTCGATGTTCTCTGTCTCTCATATTAATCCTACCACCTGGTCTCACATCTTAACGGAACACACTGATGGCATCACCCATGCAGGCACCTGATCCTGAAATCCAGGAGTTGTCCTCAATTAATTCCTCTCTCTCAAGACCTATATCCAATCGGTCATCAAGTTCTGAGGATTTGACTTCTTAACAGGCTCTCAGCACCATCAGCTCCTAATCCCTATGCCTACTGCCACCCCTCATCACTTTTCTCATGGACTGCTGTAGGAGCATAAATGATCCTCTGACCTCTGATTCCATTCCCTGAGGCACATCTCAACATAGCCGTAAGACAATATTTCAGTGTTGTAGCCTGATCTTCCTCCACTGCTCTCTCCATGTCCCCAAGCTCCAGTCACACCGAACTATCTGAAATTAACCAAAGCTGACGTGTGTTTTGTACTTCTATGGCTTTGCACACACCTTTTGCCTTGAATGCTTCTTCCACTACCCTTGTCCTACTGGGGGAATTTACATTACATTCTTTCAATATTCAGCGTGGGATTCATTTATTCAGTGATGTCTTAACTGACTAACTCACCCTTCTGTGGGGCCCTTTCCCATCCCTACCCTGCCATCCCAGACCATTCAAGCGGCTCTTGGACCGTTCGTACCAGTTCATGATTCCTAGATGGCAATTTTATCCCGTTCCTTTCTGAATAGCACTGACACAGATCAGGTGCTTGATGAATGTTTACTCAATGAAAGGATGAATGGTGAACAAATCCAATCTTCCCTCTTGAGTTTGTCCTGATAAAATGTGTCTCTTAAAAACAAAATTTTCACCAAGGGGCCAAAAACCCATGATGACGCTGATCAACATGACATGCACGCACCGGCAGCCAAGTTCAAGTAGTGCCACCTTCAATTTATGTGTGAAAAGTGAGCACTTGGCATCAGAGGAGAAAGATTCAAATATTCTACATAAGACTGCCGTAAAGACAGCTCAAGGGCTATTATCCCAAGGGACGTGCCTTCAGTCTCAGTAATTGTATAAACCAGGGTTCACATTTCACGCAGAACTTTCTAACACAAATTGGAAACAGGAGACAGTTAAACCAGTCAAAGGAAAAGCGTGGCTTTGAAACACAAGGAACCACACATGCATTTTACATTAAATGCTGTTGTAATCTGCTCACAGAACGTAGCACAAAAATTATCCTAAAAGTCATAGCTTGTAAATTTGATATGTAAATAGGGATTTAAAATTAGAAATCTCCATGGCCACTGAATACTAAAAGAGTAAAAAGAAAAAGGAAATGAAAGATAAAAGACCCAGTTTCAAATTCTCTGGGATGCATCTCCTTTCTGCTTGATCAGTGGGAGGCCAGTTATCACATTCAATGTACTGAGTAAACACGAGGGTTTACGGAAAATGGACCTTTTTATGAAAAATCATGGGTCAACCATCTCTATGACAGATCTACTTTTAAAAGAAACACACTTTTTCTCATACCTGACACGATGATGCATGATGTGCTTATTCAGAGAGACAGCTTAATATGGTTCCCATCCCAAAGCTTAGTGAAAATAGCCTTTTCAAATTTTGAAAAATAAACCCCCAAACATAGTTCTCGTAAAATATTAAATCCTGCCAAAGATGGATGTTTTCAGGGAAAGAGTCCAAAGAAAGCTTTTAATTTACTTAATGTTCTATGAGCTAATGGTATCAAGAAAATGTGTATCTTTGTTATAAAATACACAGATCGGTGACACTTACATATACCATCCACTTGACTTAGTTCCTGCTGTTCAGCTTTATAAGAGTAGCCTTTTTCCTGGAACTGAAACTTGAAGCTTAAATCTACAAAAAGTTTGGGATGACATCAAGCTTAGCATTTTGCCAAGCCAGTAAAATTATTTCTCAAAATAGTGTGCTAATACATCAGCTTTTAGACAAACTTAAATGAAATGTCAGGAAAGGATTTCCACGTTTACTCCTATTGCCCATTAATAAACATTCTTGACTGTAATAACTGAAAGTCCTATGTTCTCAATGCAAAGGCACTAGCAGATTTCCTTGAAAATTTGCTCATAACCGCCCAAGTCTAAATAGATGTGGCCTCTCAGGTTTTAGACTGATGATGCCAAGGAAATACATTTGCAGGCTGAAAAGCTTATACCTGACCAGACCACTTCTGAGCATCAGGAGAAACTCCTTGAATTAAATAAATACTTGGGGGAAACTGCATCAACTGGGTGGTTCACTAGTATATACAAAATTTATCCTTTAACAAACCAAATAGGAATTTGAGTGCTCTTCCTCTATTTCTCCCTCTTGACACTTTTCAAGTTCAAATCTCAGCATTGTTCAATTTTTGCACCCGTTTTTACTCTATTCCCTTTGTCTGAAGTTCCCAATTAAGAGTTACTTTATAATAGTATTTGTGGTTGTAAAGGCAAAGGTTCTTATTCTTCAGAGATGATGTCAAGGCATTTAAGGGCAAAATGTCCTGAGATCTGCAACATACTTTCAAAATGTTTCTTAAAAAATGAGTCCCTTTCCCCAGTGCACACACACAAAAGTATACATAGACGCGGATTCCCGCGTTGCTGTGGCTCTGGTGTAGGCTGGCAGCTACAGCTCCGATTAGACCCCTAGCCTGGGAACCTCCCATATGCCGCGGGAGCAGCCCAAGAAATGGCAAAAAGACAAAAAAAAAAAAGTATACATAGAGAGATGCAGTAACAAGTGCCAATAATCAGTGAGTGTAAAGTTAGGGTATAGAAGTGTTCCTTATTCTTTCATCTTCCCTCTTGGTTTGAATTTTTCAAAAGAAAGAGAAAAAAAGTTGTAAAAGAATTACTTAATGAGTTCCAGCCTTTCACATAACATAAATGCATTTCTTTGCAGCACACACCTAAAATCTGGGGGACCTTGTGCTAAAGAGATGTCAGAACCCACAAAAGACACCTTTTATTGTCTTCTACAGGCACAACCTTGGTTCAGTTTGCATGTCCTGGGAGCGGCTATGATTGGAGTCTGAGATGGGGGTGGAGAGCTTGATGAATGCATCCACAACATAGGCATTCCTTCCTAGCCTTCTAAGGACTCAGGGTCTCCTGGTCTCTACTCCCAGTGAGATCCTGGTTCACTCGCCCTCTCTCTAGCATCCACCAGCAGCTCCTGGGAAATGTCTGGGAGTCAAGTGAGGGTTTGGGGGATAGACTGAAAGCACACATGTGGGATGGCTTTACCAAATAACCAACTGCGTGTCAGACCTCTTGATTTTAAAATATGTGTTATAAATATCCTTCAATGCTCTCAAAATTTCAGCTGAGCCTAAAATGCTTCTTCCCATATTTATGCGCAAATCTTACGCACACCATTTGCTATTCTAATCAGTAGAGATCTGGTCAGAAAAACAAAAGGCATGCTGCATTTCTGACAAGACATGAACTATCTTTCCCCTTCAGTTACACTGACACTGATGACAAGAAGACATTTTAAACATTTCCTCTCAGCAGGCATGGTGGGGTGGTCGACTTCCTCCTCGTACAGTCTGCTTGTTACACAGCTGAGAAGCAGGTGACAGAAGACAATTTCTTCTCCTTTCAACTATTTTTTCTAAAAATCGCTTTCCATTTGCCCTAAGACAGCACTTCGAAATAACAGCACCCAAATAGGACTCAATCAGAGCCCTCAATGACCATCTTCGAAGGCCAGACAGAGGTGTCAGCTTCCAGAGAGAGAGAGATGATTTTATAACTGTCCACACGATATATTCTTGGGGATGCCACAATGTGATATAAATATAACTTACTTTAATGTATCTCTGCTAACATGATGCTAAAATCTAACTCATACACCAGCGATCTTGGCCACAGTCTCTCTGCTGAACGTGGCTGTCTTTTAATTAGCCTGATACATCTATGGTAATAAATACAAAGCTTCAGAAGAACTCAATAAACCCAGGTGAAATCTTTACCACCTCAAGCAGTTTAGATGGCTTGTAATCAACTAGACAGCGTTTTCTCAATGAGAAAGACATGGCAAGGTAGGAGAGCTTTCGATCCGTCTATACTGAGGGTTTACTGATGTGGCAAGCATGGTGCTAGGAAACACATGCCATGCATCTGAGCTCCTTTTATTCTCAGTAACAACACTGTAAGGCAGGTAATGGTATAGGCATTGGACAGGCGAGAACAAGGAAGCCCTGAGAAGGGGAAATGAACATGCATCAAGCATGACCACGTGGCACTGGAACCGTGCTCTCTATATTTAACTCTACAACCCTAAGACGTAAGTATCAGTAAGCCCATTTTACAGAGGAGAAAGCTAGGAGGTACCTCATTCAACCAAGACTGCAGAGCTGGGAACAGAACCCCCTTATGTATCATGGGCATAATCCCTCCCCCTAGTCACCGCACTCCACATGCTCCAAACAAGAAGCTGGAGGCAGAGGGACAGTCACTGCATGCCCTAAAGCTAGAGAGACCGAGTGCTCAGAAAGGGGAAAATAAGCAACCATGCCCAGGGTGGAAAGTAAGGTTTTCCTCACATCCAGAGGATCTGATCTCCTGGGAGACTTTGTATTCTGGTTTAACCCAGAGTTTTAAGCCAAATGAATACAAATTGCGAATCGGACCCAAGACTGACTCAGCCTTCTAAAGATCCTGTAAATGACCAATCATCTAGAGAGAGGAAAACTCGAGAAGACCCGCCAAAAGGCTCTTTTCAGCTGCCTTCCTGCTTGTCCCTCATACCTCCGTCTGTGTGACTAAGAGAGGCTTAAATTTACATGTGTAATTATTCACAATAGCCAAAGGTGGAAACTACCCAAATGTCTATCAACTGATGAATGGATAAACAAATTGTGGTGTATTTGTGGCATACAATGGAATATTATCCAGTCATAAGAAGGACTGAAATACTTATATAGGCTGTACTGCGGATGAACCTCAAAAACATTATGCTAATGAAAGAAGCCAGACTCCCAAAGTCACATAGTATATAGTTCCATTGATAGAAATATCCAGAAAAGGTAAATCCATAGAAGCAGAAAGCAGATGAGTGGTTTGCAGGGGATGAAGAAGGAGGGGAGTAGGCAGTGACTACTTGGTGGGTGTGGGGTTTCCTTTGGGGTGATGATAATGTTTTGGAACTAGATAGACGTAATGGTTGCACGCTAAACTGTATCTATTGGCATGTATAAAGAGGGTTAGTACCGTGTTATGTAAATTTACTTCAATTAAAAAAATGCACACCTGTGAAGGCACACTCCTTGAGCAGTCTTGAATGATGATGTACAGTATGCCAAGCCATAAAGATGCCCCACCCTGGGCTCTTTTTACATGACACGCAAATAGACAGAGACGGATTTCCTGTAAGTAAGCTGATCTTGAAGAAAAAAAGTGTTAGAGAAAGAAAATGAGAACTAAGCCAACTCAACAAAACAAAACAAGACCCAACACTCTATCTTTTTCATCTTTCTATCTCTCTTCCACTAAAACAAACATAAACCCCAATTACTGAGAACGCCACACACAGAGGAACTGGTACTTAAAAGACCCAATGAAATGCAATTTCTGGTGCGTTGTCCCCCCCACCCCAAATTAAACAGAAAGATCCAACAAGCTCTTAACCATAGGAAAAGAGGCACAATCTCGCTGGTAATCACGGATATTCAAACAGAAACTACCAGGGAATCGATTTTCATTCATCACAGTGGGCAAACTATAAAAGATTCAATTCTCTACCTGTGGTGAGGTAACCAGGTACTCCATAGTTTGCTGGTGAGACTCTACACTGATGTGACTTTTTTGGAATGTCATCTGGCTTTATCTTTGACTCATCCTTTAGGAATCTATCCTTCAAATATCAAAGCAGGTAAGTAAGAATACATGCACCAGAATTTTAACTGCAGTGTTCCAGGGACTGGTTAAAAACCTAAGATGTTCCTGAATGTTCATCAAACGAGGAATATTTAAATAACTCTGGGACAGCTACAACCATAAGAGGCATTCAATTTATATTTAAAAAAGAGGCACTAGATTTGTAATTATTGATAAGGAAAAATGGTCCATAATATTAAGTAAAAAATAAGTTGCAGAGTACTATTTATGATTTTTTTTTTTATTGGGAGAAAAAAAATTACCTTATATATGCATATATATGTATATATTTGTGTTTATGTTACATCCAGAGAAAGAAAAATAAACAATCTAAGAAATGGGGAGAGACAATGAAAGCAATGAACTTAACCTTCCCTCTCTCTTTTTTTTTTTTGGCCACGCCCATGACACCCGGAAATTCCTGGGCCAGGGATTGAACTTGTGTCACGAGTGACAACACCAGATCCACTCGCCACCAGGGAATACCAATGACCAGCCTTTTCTATATTTGCCTTTATATTGTTTGAAACATTTTAACAATCATGTATTGTCCTATAATTTTTTTTAAATAGAAAAATGTTAAATAAACAGGATTTTTTTTTTCCCTGCACTTGACCTTTGGAGGGAGGGATAAATAGAAATAGAAGAAATATGAAGATGACAGCCCTCCTAAACCTGCTTTGAGGGTATGGTCTCCTAACCTGTCTATATTCCATTCAGACAGTGGGGCTCCAAGTGAGACCTACAGACCAGCCCTGGACCCAGTACAGAAACTGGGAGTAGGAGTTCTCGTTGTGGCACAGTGGAAACGAATCTGACTGGTATCCATGAGGATGCAGGTTCAATCCCTGTCTTGCTCAGTGGGTTAAGGATCCTGCATTGCCATGAGCTGTGGTGAAGGTCATAGACGTGGCTCAGACCTGGTATTGCTGTGGCTGTGACGTAAGCTGGTGGCTACAGCTCCAATTTGACTCCTAGCCTGGGAACTTCCATATGCCATGGGTGCAGCCCTTAAAAATAAAAAAGAAGGGAAATTGGGAGTAGTGTTTAGAGACTTTAGAGCAGTTTGTCAGAGTAACTGTATGTTTGTTTAATGTAATCATTTTTAAAAATCTTAGGCTTTTGTTTTGATGTCTTTTAAATTTCATTTTTCTAGGAATTCATTTCTACTGTATTTTATAAAACTATCAGTCCATGACTCTAAAACAATTAAGCCACTGGGAACTATATCTAGTCACTTATGATGGAGCATGATAATGTAAGAAAAAAGAATGTATATATGTATGTGTGACTGGGTCACCTTGTGTACAGTAGAAAATTGATAGAATACTGTAAACTAGCTATAATGGAAAAAAATAAAAAATCATTTAAAAAATAAAATATGGGAGTTCCCGTCGTGGCGCAGTGGTTAACGAATCCGACTGGGAACCATGAGGTTGCGGGTTCGGTCCCTGCCCTTGCTCAGTGGGTTAACGATCCGGCGTTGCCGTGAGCTGTGGTGTAGGTTGCAGACGCGGCTCGGATCCCGAGTTGCTGTGGCTCTGGCGTAGGCCGGTGGCTACAGCTCCGATTCAACCCTTAGCCTGGGAACCTCCATATGCCGAGGGAGAGGCCCAAGAAATAGCAACAATAACAACAACAACAACAACAAAAGACAAAAGACAAAAAAAAATAAAATAAATAAAATAAAATAAAATATGCTCCAAGGGGGAGTTCCCATGTGGCTCAGCAGGTTAAAGATTCAGCCTTATCACTGCAGTGGCTCAGGTTGCTGCTGTGGGGTGGGTTCGATCCCTGACCCAGGAATTTCCATATGTTGTGGGTGTGGCCAAAAAAAAAAAAAAAGGCTACAAGGATATACTATACAACAGAGGGAATACAGCCAATGTTTTATAACTATAAATGAAGTATATCCTTTAAAACTTGTGAATCACTGTATTGTATACCTGTAACATATAATATTGTATGGCAACCACACTTAAAATAAAGCAGAAACCTCCCCCCAAAGAAATAAAAAAAATAAAACAGTTAAGGAAGCACAGTTCTAAACAATGAGAGTTGATGTTCATAATGATAAAACACCATAATATATTTGGGAACTTTAATAATGAAAGACGAAATCTTAGCAAACGTATTTGGACTATGTTAATATGATCGAACTCTGATGATCCCAAATAGAAGAAAACTTTCTGGTAATCTGAACAGATTTCTAACCTAAGCAAACGATTAATCAGGTTCTCTCGTGATGAACAATGAACTCTAGATTATATTGAGACGTGAAAACTAAGAGAACTGGGGGAAAAATGAAACCCCAGACATCTCCAAAAACCAACGATCAAGAGTTCAACTAAAGACAGTGAAACTTTTGCTGAAACTGTGCATAAGAAACAAGGTTGACCTTTCATTTTTCTCCCCTCTCACGCTCCTGAGTCAAGATGCTAACAAGAGACAGGCAGTAAGAAAGAGAAGCCAGTGGCCGAAGGGGTCAGAGATGGGGTTTGACTTTCCTGAGGGGGCTCTCTTTTAAGTTTCACTTACCAGGATTCTACACGGGGGGGGGGGGGGGGGGGGGGCAGAGAAAGCGTTTATATTCCCCTAGGTCTTCTGAGTTTCCCACACGGAGACATATTTTCTAAAATCAGAATGCACCAAGTGATAGTTACCAAGAAAAACCGGCTGGAAGAAGAAAGAACCAAATAGGCTTCCAACCAAAAGCTAAAATAAAAAACATGATCATTTGTAAATGCAAATTTCTCCTCTCCTCCCTGAAATTTTTAAACTAATGCTAAAGTGAGGTGCATTTCCAAATCTGGCAGCTTAAATAAAAATAACTGTGAATGCCATGGTGGTAGATGAAATGCTTTACAATTCACAGCTGTGGTGTTGAG
Organism: Phacochoerus africanus; assembly: GCF_016906955.1. NCBI lineage: Eukaryota > Metazoa > Chordata > Mammalia > Artiodactyla > Suidae > Phacochoerus > Phacochoerus africanus. Next base: position 58,180,954 of record NC_062545.1, read on the forward strand.
GCAGAGAATTCCTGGATTCTCACCAAAAGCATCGGAAGATCTATGACACATTTTGGTACTTTGAGGATTTCTGAAAAGATTGGGTTATTTTCATATCATTTGGACTTTATATGACAAGGGAGCCCTAAAATGAAAAGAAGCCCAGGGTATGGTGGTGCTATGATACTTTTTGGATGCCTTATAACAAACAGTGTATTCAAAAGAGGCTGAGAAATAAATGAGTCTATGGCCCTGGGAAGCAGAGGGCAGCTGGGTGACCAAAAGCATGGTTCCCAAGGGACAGTCTTCTACCTCACCTGCTCTGCTTCAAGGGCTCATCAAACCAGCCCCCAAATGATGTCTTCAGTGGGCAGTGATGAATTACACACCTCCGCCTTCAAAACCCAGGGACCATGTAAATGAATGCACTGAAAGACAATGAATGCCAGACCAGACAGATCAGTGTAACAAAATGCTGTCTCAGGCAGCCCCATAGTGTTGATGAAGCACCCCTCTGCAGTGATGCTGAGCTGTCTGTAAATTAAGTGCTTCGAAAAAGTCCACTGAGGAAGAACGCCAACATCTTAGTCTGGCTGGACTTCACTTCCCCTGGATTTCCACCAGGCCTACTGTGCAAGGTACAAATGGCCTTCCCCTTGGTCAAACCTCAGGCCCCCCTTTCCCTCTCTGTCCCCTTGACCTCTTTGCAGCAGCTGACAGTGCTCAGCAGCTTTTTATTTTCTCTTTTAATTATCCTCTCTCCCCCTGGTTTAGCTGCGTCTCCTGTTTCCTCCTTGGCTGTGGCTCCTCTCCTTCCTCTGCTTGACCAAGGGCACTTCCCAAGGCTTCGGGTTTCTCCCTCTGAGAAATCCTCTGTTCCCAGGGCATCAATTCTCTCCTGGCAGATAACCCCCAAATCATCCCTATCCCCTCCCTCGTGCTCCTCTCTCTTATTTCCCACTCTCCAGTAAACGATTTTTCTAGCATGTGATGTCTCTAACTGCATCTTTCACCCATTCAAAAGCCTTTATTTCTTCCCCTTGTGCTACTACCCTGTAAATAAGCATTCATTTCTTGAAGAGCATTAACAAAACCCAGCCGCCAAATCTTAGCGCCTCCCTGACATCTTCAATTCCAACCCCTCAAGGCCTGTTGATTGATGGATTCTTAATCTCAATTGATTTGATTGATGATGTTGATTCTTAAAATCTCCCCTCTGTCTCTTGCTACCCCCTTGCCCTGACCAGATCCCTTTGAGCTCAGGGTAACTGCTTCTCCTCTTCTGTCCCAAGTGTCCTTTTCCCCAACTGGCCAACTGGATGCCATCATTTTTTTGTCTGTTTTGTTTTTGTTTTTTGGGTTCATTTTTGTTTTTAGGGCTGCACCTGTGGCATATGGAAGTTCTCCAGCTAGGGGTCGAATCAGAGCTGCAGCTGCCGGCCTACACCACCACCATAGCAACTCGGGATCTGAGCTGTGCATCTGTGACCTACACCACAGCTCACAGCAACACTGGATCCTTAACCCACTGAGTGAGGCCAGGGATCGAACCCACATCCTCATGGATACTAGTTGGGTTTGCTACTGCTGAGCCAAGAGGAGAACTCCCTCGAGGCCATCATTTTGTTCTTCCAATCACCCCCGCCTGGCATTTTGATCTTTCCATCACTGTCCACAACAATTTGAGGACCCTCTCCACCACCCTCATCACCTGGTAAGGAGGGGTAAGGCTTTGAATCCCAGGGCCACCCCTTCCTTAACCGCCCTCAGTCTTCCAACCCTACAACAGAATTGGCAACATCGTCCTGAGAGGGCTGCTGGAAGGATAGGATAGGTAGCAGATGTAAAGAACTTGGAATGGTACCTGGCACAGTGAGCACTCGTTCCGTGCTAACTTCTGATGGCTCCCTGCTAGGCTGGCCCACGCTGTGACCTAAGCAGTGTGCCCGTTCTCCCTCTGTGGTCACCCTTGTCCTCCCTCTGCTGGTACTGAGTGGGAGACCCTTTCTCCTCCTGGCTGCTCTATACAAATCCTACCCATTGTCAAGGCTCGGATCGAAGTCCCACCCAGCCAGGAGGTCTTCTCTGCCTCCTCCAGGTGCACCCAGAGCTCCTGCCCCCGAACTTCCATCATACTTATCGGATGTCCCTAAATCCAGTTGTTCTTTTCATGACTGAGTGTGAGAGGCAGTCCACACCCTGCAGAGAGCACTGGTTTCAGAGTCAGAGGCCTGACTCTTCACCACAGGTTCCTTTAAGTGCTCAATGTCTCTGAACCTCTGCTTCTTCCTCTAAAAAAGCTATACTATTACCTCATTTATAAGGTTTCCTCAAAGATGGAATAACATCATGTAAAGCTCCCATCACTGTGTCGAGCATATTAATCAACACTAGTTCCCTTCCAGGGTACCTCCACCAAGGGTAAGAGCACATTTCTCCGAGCTCTGAGGACACTGCAATGCAGAAATTCAAAAGACACGTGAAGGTGAATGGCAGACCGAATAAAGGGACCCCTTCCAAGACCAGTGATTCTCTGTCAATGTTCTGAAATGGACTTTTCCATATCTGGACCCAATAACCAGCACTGCTTCCATCAGAAAATGCATTTGCATGTACTCAGTCTGCCAAGAACATAAACTGATTTTATTTTTGCCCTAATGAGAGATTCTGACATCCACCTCATCTTTATCTACCTCTTATATGATACTGTGATTTTTTTTCTAGGATTCATTTTTACAAAATCCAGAAAGTCCACGGCAAAAGAAGAAAGAGAAATAGCAACACAAAGTAATCTGAGAGATTTTTTCATACCCCAAAAGATAATTCTGAACCACAATCTCAGTCATAAACCTGCAGCCAGGAAATCAGAAGCAGCCAAAGTTAAAGCAGCGAGGAGAGAACAGGGGGCAGAAGTGGGCTCTGGCAGTGGGTTAGAGAGCACTTCCAGGACGAGCTGCCGGAAGTGAGGCTGCACCTTTATCACGGCCGCCCCCACCTGACCACCTGGAGCAGCCTCAGAGGAAGCAGACAACCCCCACACACTTTCCAGCTGCATCTTGGCAGCCACAAAGTACGCACACACCATCAGCCAACGTATAAAAGTGTATCAGCAGCATCAATGTGAAAAGGGGAAAATCTTCAACTCGTGATGAGTAACCTGTGTTATTTAGATTCTATCACCAAGACCTGAAGCCAAGCTAAGGGGAGACCCCTCTAAACACACCCACACAAGCCTGATAACTAGTTACATGGTGCATGATCCATCTCACCATCAAATATTTAGGGCACTTAAAAGCCAAGAGCAGCAAATCCTCTGGTAGAGGGTGGGAGCCTACGGTGGAAGGGGGGTACTTTGGGGTCGGTGGTTCTGCTCCCCCTGGTGTTCAATGACAAATGGAAATATGTCACTGGGCTCAAAAGCAGGGAGGATCCTTCCCTGCCTTAGAATCATGTTAGACAAAGAACAGACCCAGGGCTCTGTGACCCCCCCCACATTGTCCTAAAGCCTGGATCGTACCGAATGAGTATAATTCACATATCTGGAGCAGTATTCTTGGAGGGGGCTGCTTCAGAAATTCACAATACTGAGGTCAAGTGGTGAGAAAACAGGACAAAAAAAATAAGAGCAACTGGTTACAAGACATTTTTAAAACTTTGCTTTGTTCCACTTGAAGAGCTTTTTAATCACCATTTTAAGCAGTTAAATTAAAATGCACCTGCACTGTAAATCAGGAGAGAACACACCTGCTCTTCAAATACGACCTGAAAATAGCTTGATTCCCCCATCATGCTCTCATTTTATATTTAATTTAGAAAGTGAGAGGAAAAACTGAAAAAGCTCAAATTCTGACCCACAACGCATAATCCTAAAGAAATCATCATCGGATATTAAAGAAAAATGTGACTTCTGAACGTAAACTGATAATCCAAAGTACAACCACTATTTGGAGGTTGGAATAATCACACTGCATTGATATCATAGTAACAATCATAATTTATCTCTATAAATGCAAGGGATGTCCATCACAGCAATACACTTACGAAGCTTTTAATTTCTAAGGGCTACGTCCTATGTTAATGCCCTATTCTCCATCCGAAAATCATTTTAATGTACCATGAATAATAGCAACGATGTTCTTTGTCCATTGAGGCCATGTTTCCATTTGCCATGTAACTTGCCTAAGGCCAGCCTGAGTCAGAGCACAGAGAAAACCGAGGCTTTCTTCCTCTGCCCAGTCTGCTTAAATTCAACAACTCTTGTCAGTCTCAATATCAAGTGCACATCTTTAAGCGATCATCATTCATGTTAAGAAGCTACAACACTGAAGTCTTCTGTGTCGGCAAATCCTAGAACTATACTTCCCTCACACAGGACGCCTCTGGATAAACATCTGCCTTAGGGAGTTCCCGCCGTGGCGCAGTGGAAACGAATCCAACTAGGATCCATGAGGATGTGGGTTGGATCCCTGGCCTCGCTCAGGATCTGGCGTTGCCGTGATCTGTGGAGAAGGTTGAAGACTCAGCTTGTATCCTATGTGGCTGTGACTGTGGTGCAGTCCGGCAGCTGTAGCTCTGATTCAACCCCTAGCCTGGGAACCTTCATGTGCCGTGGGTGCAGCCCTTTAAAAAAAAAAAAAAAATCTGCCTTGGTATTTTTTTTCTAAAAACAGGTTAGGGAATTTGTAATTGCCTTCTTTGCAAGGATGCAAATTAGATTGCAGGCAGATTCCCCTAAACGGAAGAGGGAGAGATGGAGGGAAGGTCAATAAAGTTTTGAGAACTGTAGCTTTCATTACAGATCTGGGGATGGAATTTCCTATCCTTTACCCCCACCTCCAATGCCTTGTTCCCCCTATAAACATAACCCCGGGCACTCATTTCTCGTTATACTCTAGTATAATGGTACCCTGGTAACAATCTCATCTTAATTATCCACTATTCATCTGCCAGAATTTGTCTTGGAGAAAAAAAAAAAAAGGTATAGCTGTAAGAAAAACTTTAGTGATACAAATTCAGTATTTCAAAGTCTTACCCCTTTCAAACTCTATCTAGATGAAAGAGTTTATTATTTCCTCTTCATTTTTCCTTCCAAATATGTGTTAAAGGTAGAAAAGTCCTTCCACCCTAGATTCGCTTGTAAAGGCTGCCTTGATACTTATTGTGATACAGTATCTGGGGTATCAAAGGTATGACAGGTTGTTTTTTTTTTAACTATATATAAAATAGGTAAACAACAATGTCCTACCGTATAGCACAGGGAACTATATTCAATATCCTGTTATAAACCATGACAGAAAAGAAAATGAAAAAGTATTTACATATAACTGAACCACAGTGTTGTACACCAGAAACTAAGACAACGCTGTAAATCAACTATATTTCAATTAAAAAAATAAGTTTGTAGTTTTCACTTCTTTATTCTTTCCTTCCTTTCTTTCCTTCTTTTGCTTTTCCTTCCTTCCTTATTTCTTTTTCTTTTTGCCACACCCATGGCATATGGAAATTCCTAGGCTAGGGATGGAATCCAAGCCACAGCCATGACCTACGCCACAGCTGTGGCAATACCAGCTCCTTAACCCACCGTGCCACAGTGGGAACTCCCTGTGGTTTTCACTTTTCTTCAAGAGTATCACAAAACCAAACTTCAACCTTATCTATAAGACAATTTAACAGTTAAACTGCTTTTGTAATTCTACTCCTACACACATGCCCGACAGGAAAGCATTGTGTGTTCACCCAAAGATATGTACTGGAATGTTCGACAGCAGTGCTATTCATATTGGCAAGAAAACTGAAAACTACACAAATAGACAAACAGTGGTATAGTCACACAATGGAATATTATACAGCACTAAGAACAAAAAATTGACCATTATATGCAACAATATGGATGGATTTCACAAAAATATTATTGAATGGAAGAAGCCAGACACAAAATGATATACGATTCCATCTATATAAAGTTCAAAAACAGGCAAAGCAAATCTATGCTTTTAAAAGTCAGAATGGGGGTTAACATGAGTGGGGTAATTACTAAAAGGGAGCAATGTGAGATTTTTGGGGTAGCACTGGTAACGTTCTGTCTTAATATGCAAGCTGGTTCTATTAGTGTTCACTTTGAGAAAATTCATCAGCATGATGAATGTAAGTGACATGTGCACTTTTCTCAGCATATAAGAGAGTTGAATTTAAAAGTTAAAAAGAATTAGCTTCATCTCTAAAGAAACACAGTTCCAGATAAAAAAAAAAGTAAGAGTAGCTCAATGTAGTAAAATTGAGCTAAAGAGCTCGATTCAAGTTCAAGATTTTACCATTAATTACCCAATTTTGGCTTTTCTCCCTTCTGCTTCCATAGCATGAAGGCAATGGTAAAGACAGAATGACATTAACAGTGTACCTTTAGCAAAAAAAAAAAAAAAAGATATGCAAATGTTTATCACTGCTGCCTGAGATATTAAATGATACTGTACTTATCAAGAATTCTTTAAAGTTATAAGGTTGTATACAAGTGTAAGTATAAACGTAAGTGGTAATACAGTATTACCAATTCTGCTATTTAAAGGACTTCCTGGGAGTTCCCACTGTGCCTCAGCAGTAACGAACCTGACTAGTATCCATGAGGATGAAGGTTCAATCTCTGGTTTCACTCAGTGGATTGAGGATCCAGTATTGCCAGGAGCTGTGGTGCAGGTTTCAGACATAGCTGGGACCCTGCATTTCTGTGGCTGTGGGGTAGGCCGGCAGCTGCACCTCCACTTTGACTCCTAGCCTGGGAACTTCCACATGCAGCAGGTGCGGCCCTGAAAAAAAAAAGACTTCCTAACAATTAAAGATATGCATCATTATTCTCCTTACACCTTACACTCCTTCATCCTCGGACTCAGCTCGTTCTCCCCTGAGCTCTCAGCTCTCTTGTGTTTCCCCTTCTTTTCTCTCTTGTTCCCACTCTAGCCACTTCCTACCCTGCCACTCCCCCTTCCCTCAGCCTGCTGGACACCTATCCACTCTTAAGTACCCGGTCAAGGCACTTCTCCTGTGGGACTGCCCTCCAGGTCATGGTGACCTTTCTTTCCTTTTCCATTAGGTACCTCTGCCATCTGTTCATGACAGTTCCTGGATCAGACTGTTAAATAGCTAATTTGCCTCTTAACTGTGATTTTTTAACAAATCACATGCTCACGTCTTGCATCCCCAGTGGGCTGTATTTTTTCCTAAAGGCAGGGACCTGTGTGATATTTATTTAAATGGCCCTCAATGCTCTGGACATTGCAGGTATTAAATAAATGCTCGCTTTACCGATACTCTTTATGTGGATTCAGAAAAGCAGGAGTCCCTAAAAGTAGGGCAAAGGTGCCGACTGTGATTTCTTCTTTGAGTTGAGTGGATTCTGTTGGTGGCATCTCATCTCAAAAACTCTCTGTGTTAAGCTCTGATATTCTTTTCTCTGAGAGCTCTCAGTCACTCTACACTTTAGAGAGTCTAGACCAGCACTTTCAAGTGGAAATATAATGTGAGCCATACATGTAATTTTACGTTTTCTTGTAGCCACACTACAAAAAAGTAAAAAGAAACAGTTAAAATTGAAAACATTTTTAAACTTAACCTTATGCTGCACTGCAAAATATTATCATTTCAAAATAACCAATATAAAACATTTTAAAAGGACAATGTGAGTAAAAGAATGTATGTATTTGTAAAACTGGGTCACTCTGATGTACAGCAGAAATTGACAGAACTTATAAATCCAATATAATAAAAAATTTTTTTGTGTGTCTTTTGTCCTTTTAGAGCTGCGCCCTCGGCATATGGAGGTTCCCAGGCTAGGGGTCGAATCAGAGCTGTAGCCACTGGCCTACACCATAGCTCACAGCAATGCCAGATCCTTAACCCACTGAGCGAGTCCAGGGATCGAACCTGCAACCTCATGGTTCCTAGTCGGATTCATTTCCACTGCGCCACGATGGGAACTCCAATAAAAATTTTTTAAAGGTAAGGAAACAAAAAAAATTATTTAAGAAGCATTGTGTCCCTTTTTGTATACTAAGTCTTTGAGATCCAGTGTGTATTTTACATTCAATGGCACATCTCAGTTTGGACTAGCCACATTTCAAGTGCTCAAAAGTCACCTGTAGCTAGTGGCTACAGTACTGAACAGCACAGGCTAGACTGGGATATGTGATTTCAAAGCATTCTGAAAAAAACCTAAGATCAGGTAAACCCTATAGGGATATGCAGTAATCTTCCTAAATTTTGCTCTTAAAAATGGGAAAATACGCTTCAGACAACTGTATTTTTAACAGCTATTAAGTTCAACACCTATCTCACATCTATTCAGTACTTAAAATGGCAACTGAATAATCTAAGATTCAGTAAGGTGCTATAATTATTAAAAATAAATTTATAAAGTATTTTGTCATTCATTTTACATCCTTTCCAGAGCACTCAGCCAGAGCCTTGCACACTGGAAGTGCTCAGGTTATATTCACAGTGAATGAATAAATGAATGAATGAACAAAACAAGCAAGCAAGCTGGTAGGAAAAAAGTTTAGCCTTCCACCTCACAGCCAGTAATTAATGTGATTACATTAGTGTGGTAACATTTGTTCACAATCATTTATGGATAAAGAAATCAAAACTTCAAGTATCACACTAAGATGGAATTTGGATTTTAAGTCAGTCCTATAAAAGGAGGGGAAACTCTGTTAAATTAAAATTATATCAGAATTGGGCATAAAAATTATTAAAATATCTACAGTACTCTACATTTTATAAAGCCATTTGTAATACATTTCCTTCTTTAAATGACACATATACACCAAATATTGCCTAAGCCAACTCTCAAAGTACAGTTTCTTTGCCTTATTTGCCAAAAGAAAGTGGATCTGGAAATATGTGCTTAAACCAAATAACTCATAGTAACATAGCCTTAAAGAAGATCTTTTATTCATAAGTCTTTTCCCCATTCATTTTTGCCATACAATGAAGCAAATTTTATATCTGATTGTAAGTCATTTAAGAACTTCTTTATTTTGGAATCTTATAACTATCATGTTACGTATTGGGCATCAAAAGAATAAGTGACTAACGACACAAAGGGAAAAGGATGAAATGAATCATGGGTTCCATCTGAACTTCATCAGTTAAAAGGATGAGTAGCAGAATCTTTAAGGAAAAAAAGAGATGAGCTTAAATTAGTCATGGTCTTTTGAGGGGAAAAAGGTAAAACTATTTTACTTGCTTGATCTCAGATCTAGAATCTAAAAGATAAGGGGCAGTGGAGAATAAAATATTCAGACTTCAAAGGTTCCTATAAGGTCAAAATATGGAATACTTAAAGGCAAAAAAAAAAAAGAGCTAAATATAAAATCAAGATATTACGAGGTTTTTTTTATTATTCAAATGTCTCTTCTGACTATCTTAACAGATATTCAGAACCTTAATCCACTCTGGAGATTTTAAAGAGCAAAGAGTAAAAATTTGAAGAAATTAACATAATTTTAAAATAAGTATTTGATCCTATATATTAAAAAAAGAAAAAAATCACCAATATATTTTAGTTGCTATAAGCTGCTCCAGTACATAAGCAACCTAACTTTTACTTTAGGGGAAAAATGGCTAAATCAATTTCAAACTCAAAAACTTGTTTTGCCTTATGCACATATTATATTCAGGCTTTTTTTTTTTTTTTACTTTTTAAAAATTGAGATATGACTGACATATAACACTGTTTGTTTTAGGTGTACAACATAGTGACTCAATATTTGTATGTATATACTGAGAAATGAGCACCAAAATAAGTCCAGTTAACAAATTTATTTTTTCTGCAACACAGGATCTGAGCCATGTCTGTGACCCATACCACAGCTCACGGCAATGGCGGATCCTGAACCTACACAGCGAGGCCAGGGATCAAACACGCAACCTCATGGTTATTAGTTAGATTCGTTTCTGCTGCGCCACAATGGGAACTCCTATTTTTTCTTATTTTGAAGACTTTTAAAATCTACTCTCTTAGCAACTCACAAATATAAAATACAGTATTATTAACTATAGTCACTAGGCGTTTTAAATTAAGTCACATATGAACTGGTAGTTTTCAGGTGAGTATACAGTTTACTAAATAAAATCTGAAATCTTAAGATTACTAAATAAAAACTGAATCTTAAGAATTAGGAAGAGGGATCTTAGAAACATTTAGCCCAATGCCTCTCAAACTTTAACGTGTGAGTCCCCAAGGACACTCTAATAAAATTCAGACTGTGAATCTATAAGTGTGGAGTGGGCCTGAGATTCTGAATTCTAACAAGCTCTAGGTGATGATGATGCTGCCGGTCCAGGAACCATGCACCAGGTACCAAGGCTCCAGTCAAGCCTAAAGGAGATCCCCTAGCTTCTGCTAGGGAATCTCTAGTGACCAGGAGCTGAAACCTCCACCAGGAGACATGGCAGAGATCTGACTTGTGGAGCAACAAAGAAAGTTGGCTTCCTCTTCTAATGATGGAAGATATCCTTTATTTTCCTATAGCTCCTCTTCTCCAAGCTAAACTTCCCTACTTCTATGGGAAGTAGAAGTGGCCAGTTTCCAGATCCCTATACATCTTGATCACAGAGGATGCTCCCTCCATGATCAACATCTTCCTTTCAAAGGTCCCTCGGGATGGGGGTGGGTAGTATTCCATACATGGGACAGCCAGGCCCGTGACTAGGTGAGCAAGAGCATTGTATTACTTAACTGCTCTATGGAAGTGTCACCTTCTTTAATAACCAAAGGCCACACTGCACTGGCAGATCACAATCTTGTAGAGAAATTGGTACCAAGCAGGTGTGCAAATTCTGTACTCAGTTTTTTTTTTTTAACCCAAACGTAGGAATTTACATTTATTCCCATTAAATGTCATCTTGCTACTTTGGGCTTGGCATTTTCTGAGGTAATTTTAAAATAACAGATCAAATCAGAAATATTTTCAGAAAATAACAACTCACAAAATCCATTTGAAAATTTACTATCTAATATGCAGTATGTATACACATATACATAAAAACACATATGGTTAAAAATAATTATGAAAAAGAACATCCTTGGGACCACCGTTTGAGCTGGAAAGTAAAACAACTGTCTGGACCTTGGAAGTTCTAAAGAGTCCTTTCCCCACCACATACCACTCCATTGCCTCTGGAGGTAACCCCTATACTGATTTTTTTTTTTTTTTGGTCTTTTGCCTTTTCTATGGCCACACCCTTGGCATAAGGAGGTTCCCAGGCTAGGGGTCGAATAGGAGCTGTAGCCGCCGGCCTACACCACAGCCACAGCAACATGGGATCCGAGCCACGTCTGCAACCTACACCACAGCTCACAGCAACGCCAGATCCTTGACCCCACTAAGCAAGGCCAGGGATTGAGCCTGAGACCTCATGGTTCCTAGTCACGAGGGGAACTCCTATTGCTTTTTTTTTTTTTTGTCTTTTGTATACTGATTTCGTGTGTATGATAATCATTCTCTCAATTTTCTGTGTTGCTTTAATATTTATATATACAGCCCTAAACTATAATAGGGAAGAACAACTCTGACTCCATATGGGATCTTTTACTTTAACCTTTGTATCCTATTGCTTCTGCTACAAGTTCATCATGAAAGGGAGGTTGCCTATCAGCTTAAATTATACATAACGACCCAACTCTGGGAACTCCGCCTCTCAGGTTATCAGTGTTAAGCTAAAATACCTTTGTTTAGCTCACAAGAAACATCCCCACCAGGCCCAACTATGAATGACTGCAGGCAGGAAGAAATTAACACAGTCCCTCCAGAGGCTGACCAGAACCAGGAAATGCTTGACTTTGCTCTCAGCTGTTTTAGTACAAAAGAAGCCTGAATTCTAACTTGGGTATGAAGGTGCTTTGGGACACTACTCTGCCATCTTCTGGGTCCATGGGCTTTCTGAATAAAGTTGCTATTCCTTGCCCCAAAAAGTCATCTCTTGATTTTCTGGCCTGTCAAGCAGTGAGCAGAGTGAGCGGTGGGAACTTGGTCTCGGTAACAAGCCATATACTTAGTTCTGCATACTTGCGAATTTTCATAAATGGAGTCATTTGTGTACCTAGTCTTCTGTGTCTTGTTTCTTTCATTCAACATTGTGATTTTAGGATTCATCCATATTGATGCATGCATTCTTGGTTGCTTAACAAACACTTTCCTCAACATACAGATAAGGAAAACTGATGGACAGTGAAGTTAAGAAACGTGCCCAAGGTCACAAAATAAGTGGTAGAACCTAATTTTGAACCCTAGCAGAATCTTTGCTCTTAACCACCGAGCAGGTGGCCTCTCCACACCCTCCCATAGGTGATGTTATTAGCTCATGCGCCACTGCCAAATAGTTATTCCAGTGTGTAAATACAGCAAAATGTGTTGATTCAATACAATGTTGATGAGTATTTGGGTTGTTTCCAGTGTTTGCTCTCACAAACAATGTTTCTTTATACATTCCTGTCCCTGTTTCTTGAAGCACATGAGTAAGATTTTTTTTCCTAAAGGTATATCCAGGAGTAAGATTGTGGGGTTGTAAATTAGTAGCAAGGTGAACTATGTTCAGTAATAAACTATTTTCCAGTGTAATTGTATCAAATTATACTCCTACCCACCCCATACAAGAACTTCCATTCATCCACATCCTCACCAACACCAGCTATGTCAGATTTTTAAATGTCTGCCAATCCAGAGACTTATGTATACTGTCACTACGATTTTACTTTGCATACATTTGATCATTAAACTAGCCATTTGGGTTTCTTTTGTGAAGTGCTTGTTTACGTATGTGAAGGTACAGCATCATGTTTCTATTGTGCTGTCCATAGCTTTTTCTTATCGATTCATGTGTTCTTCCCATATGCTGGACCAGTACCATATTTGTCCTATAAATATTGTCCACCACTTTGGGCTTGTTTTCTTACTCTTCATGTTTTAATGAACATAAGTTCTAGTCCCATTTTTTTTTTCAAACCATTAAAAGTAAAGGCCTCTTCATACATTTTAAACTTCTTGTACTATTATAGAAGGATTTCCCAGGTCTGCACTTAGAATCCTTTATAGCCCTCCATTAATTACGTCTTAAGAAGGTCTAATTTGGGAAGTGTCAAGAATGGGACAGTGTACTGACAATGACAGATATGGAACAATAAAGTTGATGAACCTGACATCTATAAAATCTTGAAAGGTACCAGCTAGGGAATTAAGGAGCATTTCAGCAAATCCCACAGTATTTTGAGGATATAAACAAATCCAACTTCTCCTTTTGAAGGCTCTGCTGTCCTTCAGTCTTTGCCAGTTCTCTTTCAAACCAACTCCTTTCTCCCACTTTCCTTTACTACTCATCCTGTCCCTAGATCACGTACTGCTGGGTGCTGTCCTTCAAATACTTCATGCTCATACGTATCATCTCCAAGATGAAACTCCAACTTCCCCACAGACTGGGATCAGGCTGTACAGGGGGACTGTATTCCACACACCACATCCTGAGCCCAACAGAGTCTCCTGCAAAGAGCAAGCCCCTCACTAAGTCATTCTTGATTTGTGCAAGGAGTAATTTTAGGACGAATTCAAAGGACTTCAGGATCAACATACATAACTCATCCATTAGGAAACTCCACAGAATAAAAACATAAATTCATTCGAGAGATAGTGAGTCAAAGTTTAGTGAGAAGAAAACATTGGTGAAAATATATACCTGAAACGGTAGGGTGGGAACAGGTTATAAGGAGGGCTGTGCCAAGGGGTTTAAAGGCTGTGCCAAGGAATTTGGCTTTCCCGAACATTTAACTTGGACTTGCCTGGTAAGAGCCTGACCTGACTTCTCCCTGTGCAAGAGTCAATCTCTTTAATGAGCAGCCCTTTAGGCTCAGACACTTTTCCAGGGCTCTTAGACTTCCACAATGACCAAAGGCCCTGGAGCGGATGTCATAGCGAGAGAGACATATGCAAGGAACACATACGGGAAGCCAGAGAAAGGAAGGAGAGGAGTGGGGTTGGGGCACCTGGGACGGAGGATGAGCCCCGCACCCCACAGGGTCGGGGAAGCCCTCTCTTGGTGGGGGATGGGAAAGAGCCCAAGGCCACAGGGGAGGCCCCCCAGTTCTCCCACCCATCCCCCTGGATCTACAAGGCTGTGTGAACTACTTTAACAGCCAGAAGGCAATGTGCAGGTCCCCCTCCTCTTTCACACTCCGAGTTCTGAGCCTCCTCCTCCCCTTAATGCTCCTCAGCCCCCCTACCTAGATGCATTTCTGACTCCATCAGGATTCTCCAACTCAGGGCTGGTGGCAGTGCTGTCTGCACCTCTTGTCCTCCTTGGGTGACTTCCCTGGGCTTGTCTCCTGCCTGGCTTCTGAAGCTGGGGCCACCCTTAGGCTTTTTCCTGGTTCCTCAGAATCCAGCCTCCTTCCCAGGACGCATTCTTAGATGGCAGCAGGAAGCCAGTTCAGGCTCCCCTTCCAATTTCCTTCTCACCTGGTCCAGTCCTCCCAGAAACCAGCTGCTGGCAGGGATGTCAAAGGGAGCACCCGGGGCCTCTGTGAGCAAGCAGCCAGGGTCGGGGAGGGGAACCGTGTCGGTGCACAGGAGTCCACATGGGTCTGTCCAAGTACAGTGTGAGAAAGGGTGGGGGAGCAGGTGGGAGCAAACAGAATCTATGGAAATCAATGAGAAGAGGGGAGTGTTCACATAGAGAAAGAAATGCAAAGACTTGCCAAGAGAGGGAAAGAAGAAGAGGCCCAGAAAGGAACCTTTACTGGGTACCAAGACACATGAGTAAAAACAGTAACTGCAAGGTATAAGTGCTCAAAATCCAAAAGGCTGAGAAGATGGCAGGAAACAACAGAAAGCCATCTAAAATCATGTGTGGGATTTCCCTTGTGGCACAGTGGGTCTGTAGGGGCTTGGGTTGCTGCTGCAGCGTGGGTTCGATCCCTGGCCCAGGAGCTTCCACAATGCCGAGGGTGGGGCCGAAAAAGAAAAATAAATAAATACATAAAGGGCATAGAAAAGATGCCCATTCCAAAAAAAAAAGTGTGAAAGAGGCAAGATGGACACAAATTTTCTACTAATAAAATTCCCCCTTTGCCCTTCCCTTTAAAGCATTTCTTTCCCAAATCAAGGCTAACACGTAGCCAGCAAGCACTAGAGCCACCAACTCTGGTAGCTAGGAAACACACGATGGAACATTTCTAAAGATGAAGTGTTTAGGGAGTTTCCATCGTGGCGCAGCGGAAACAAATCCGACTAGGAACCATGAAGTTGCAGGTTCCATCCCTGGCCTCGCTCAGTGGGTTAAGGATCCAGCGTTGCTGTGAGCTGTGGTGTAGGTCGCAGATGCAGCTCAGATCTGGCAATGCTCTGGCTGTGGTGTAGGCTGGCAACTACAGTCCCAATTAGATCCCTAGCCTGGGAACCTCCAGATGTCACGGGTGCGGCCCTAAAAAGACAAAAGACAAAAAATAAATTAAAAAAAAAAAACAAAGATGAAGTGTTTAGAAAGAAATGAACTGTATACACGTACATGTAGGTGCTGGTCTTGCAGACTAGAAATTTAGTTGCTTTCACTACAGAAGGTGAAAAGGAAAGGCTCTTGGGTAAGACCTTTGTGGTTCAGGACTAAGATAGTGATCGCTGAGGGTCTGGCCAAACTGCAGGCAAAACAAACCAAGACGAAGCAACAAAACAAGAACACTCCCACAAAGAGATGCAAATAGATGGGCTGCAACACAGATATAACCTAGACTCCCTGTGATGCTCAGGTGGCCCTCAGCCGTGGAAATGGGGCAGCACCCTCTTTCCTGTGATAACTGTTCCTTCTCTACTTGGGCTGTTTCCTCTGACTTGTCTTTTCTATCACCCTTCCTCCTGGAATCCTCTGACAATGACTCACATGGCAATAGGCTAGTCAGCAGGACCGCAGCCCCCCACAATAGACACTGTGTAGGAGGCAGGCGGTGTGGCCGACCAGAGTCTAGCCCAATTTTTCCCTTTCTCTGTTCAAGGAGGATTTGCTTTTCAGCCACATTTCCCTCAAAACACAGCCCCGACAGGAGATGCTTAGCGCACAGATTTCTAAAGCATGAAATGATCTGAATTTGGTGATTTGGTCATAACGAAACTAAAAACAGTAAGATGAGAAAACAAGAGTGTGATCATCACACCTACAAAAAACAACTTTATACTTGGGTGAAATCAAGAGATCAGAAAAAAAAAAGCTCAAACTAATATTTTCCAACCTTTCACTAACAGCTAGGGCTAAAAAACCACATGTTTTGAAGGTCTTGCACTGTGTTATTATTAGAAGTCACAATTCTATTGATACTGATGAGTCATTTGTATCGGCGGAAACCAAGAACTTCCATCAACATCATGTTACACACAGTCACTGTGGCTTGGCTCTTTCTTTATTACTGGTCAAAGCTGCTTCAGAATGCTTATTGAAGCTAAAAAAAAAAAAGAAGAAGAAGAAGAAGAAGAAAGAAAGAAAAAGAAAAAAGAAAAAGAAAAAGGAGGCAACCTAAGAAGAAGAAGAAAGAAAGAAAGAAAAAGAAAAAGAAGAAAAAGGAGGCAACCTCCCCAGGGCTGTGCAAAGCATCCTTTTCCCCAGCCCATCTCACTCTAATCATCCTTCTCCAGAGAGTTTAGGATGATCTGATCAACATGTATCTACAAGAGGAAGTTTATTTGTAAACCTCAAAAAAGTAACATTTTCACTTTCTGAGGAACATAAGCGACACTGAGTTCCAAAAACAAACAGCGAAACCATTTCTGAAAACACATGCCAGCTTTAAAAGGACCTGAGGTCAGGTTTGGGTTTTGTTCCGTTTTGTTTTTTCACCTTAATAACATGCAACGGATAGAAACAAAAAGTGTCATCATTTAAGGACCTGAACCTCACACAACAATGTGGGGTTGGCCGCTGAGCACCCTGTGCCTGCTGCCCTGCTCCGGGCACACGCGCCCCACTCATGCAAGGAGAAGTAGGTCAGGTCCAGGTCACATCAGGAAAGCCTAAGTTAAATGTTCGGGAAACTTCCCTCTGGTGCTGAGGAGGAAATAACAGCAGAGCTCCTTTCCCTTATTCTCATCCCCATTCCCTTCTCCCCAGGAAGAGTCCCAGAAAATTTTTAAAAGGAAGGAAAAATGGGTTTTCTTGAGGGCTTCCCAGAAATACTGTGATTCTTAAGCCGTCTCTGCAAAGGCAGAAATATGCCCAATTTTCTACCCTGCAACCAAAGGTGGTGTTTGGCTGCTGGGGGGAGAAGGGAACCCAGCCCGGTGGTGATCCCAGATCTGAAAATAGCCTCCCGGGCGGCTAACTGGCCGAGGTACCCTCCAAGGTGGCGCTGGTGCTGTGGGCAGATACAGTGGGGCCAGCTGAGGGCTGTAACAGCTGCATGAGTCAGCACTCACTTCGGGTAGGAAACTGCTGACAAGCTGAGTCACTCGCGCAGACAGAAGGTGCACACACCTACCCGGCAGAAACAAAAACAAGGTACATGCAAATTGGCAAACAGGAACCTCTCTCCCCTTGCAGTTCCTATTTTCCAAGGTTAAACCCCCAATAGACATAATCTACGGTTATTAATAGTAGTCACAACCAACAATAATAAATAGTGGTAATAAACAACTCACTCTCGGTGTTGTGATGTGTGCAACAGCTGCATTCAAATCTCACGAGCCAGTTAATTTTAACCGGTTTTCATTTTAACAGGATTTAACTGCTTTTCCTCCCTTCTGAAAAAAATCAAAATAGTTGCCCTATCGACCACAAAAACTGGTAACAGACAAGCACAGTTCCTGTTTTTCAGAGGGTACTTACTTTCAAACCCACAATATCGAGATGCTTAACATCAGTGGAAATTTTAAATGTATTGTTTGATGTGGGAGCTGCAGCCTGTACATGAATTCAGATCCCACAAATGTTCTGGAGGAATCACATCTCAGGCCGGGTCCTATATGTCTTTCATCTCTCTTCTCTCATTTAACACCAGATTCAAAAATCTACAGGAAAATGGGTTGTCTGGAACCCAGAACACATTTTCCCATAGAAAGAACACCATGTTCAGGGTACTCCATGAAAGCTGCCTCGAAGTTAAAATAGGAGCGAGAGGTTAAATGTGCAGTTTAAAAAGAGAAAATAACACTGTAATAGTTCAAAAGCCAATTAAAAGCTAAAGAAAACACTCTCGATTGACTGCGTGTGAGGAAACATCTAATTAGAGGAAGGTGAGGGGACAGCTTTCTAAATGAGACTTTGGGACGGTCTAGTTTCACTCTGGTTCTCTAATATGACTTAAACGGCTAATTTCACTTTAAAATGCATGATGTTCTCTTTGGCATAACATCACTAGGAAAACCTTCGTCAGTAGTGAGAACTGATTTTTTATTTTTATTTTAAATTTTTAAAATTTTTTTATTTTTTTGCCCTGAAAAAACTGATCCAGGGTTAGAAGAGAAAAAAGAAAAGAAGAAGGGCTACAAAGACGGGGGTACCAGAGAGGGGAACAGAAAGAAAGGGAGTCAGAGAGAGAGGAAGGCACAGAGGCATAACAGAGCACAGAGGAAAAGTAGGAATTAGGGAGAGGTTCCCCCACTAAGTGCACTCCCAGTGAGGGGGGATCCTCCTCACCCCGCTGCTCAGTGATCTGACCTACAGCAAAAGAAGGAGAGGCCGGCACGACAGTTCTACAGACTAGCACTAGATGGCGCCATCAACTCAACATAGCATGGTTGCTGGGGGTGTTTGCGTGAGGCAGGGGTAGAAGGGAAGGAAGGTCAGACTCTTCACAACTGGGTATGTGCACAGGCAACACTTCTATCTAAAAGGAGCTTGGTTTCATTAATCAATCAACCTTTCAAATGTCCAAATGTCACCACCAACAGTGCTAAGAGCATGGGTGGGTCATGCCAATTTTGAAATAAACTCAGCTCAATTTTTATCAATAAAACTGTGGGGTGCAGAGGCGAATGAATGAAATTCATTGGTTTTTTTTTTTTCCCTTCCAAAATTCAGCATTTAAGGGTAATAGAGTATTTCAGGTTCACTGCTACCGACTAACTGACAAAAATTACAGATCAAGTGGTTTTCCCCTGAAGATCTGTTTAAATGTCAAATAACACCATCTTGCTACCCAGGTTTATGCCATCAGATCCAGTCTGGCAAAAGAAAGGTGATGCTCGCCGACTAATGTCGTATCACATTAAAAAGCATCTGCCCTCCACATTTTTAATACTACAGTGCTTTTTATGCTCCAATCTTCTTGTCTATATTCTCTGTCCCCAGGGCTGGATTTATTAACAAGCCTCTCTTCACTCATAAATTTCCTGCCATCAGGAAATGTTACCAGTGTATGAAATTCTACTAGTCCCATCTCTAAGACTGTACTTCTTTGGCTTTGTCTAAGCTGATGCTTCAGAAAGAAGTCATGCACTAGGTATGCTCAGTTATACCCCAGTAAAACTGTTTTCATAAAATCCTTTTTTGAGGTTGGCTTTGAAAGGGAAGGAGGGAACTGGTTAACAGAGGAAGAAGTCAGGACAGAAAGGGGACTCTGGGAGGACTGAGAGAAAGCCTTGCCTGGCTTCTTTAAAAGTGCAGCAAGGAAGATCTCCTGATGCTGATCTCCCCAAGGAGATACATAAAAAGCAAGGGTTAATTCTAAGTATGTCTGCATTTTCCTCTTGCTGAATGGGTAATAATATCTTTTATAGTTAATTTCATTTTTTCACAGTTTGACTCTTCAGGGCTCAATCATTTGCATAATATGGAATCTTGAACCTGTATAGATGGTTCTACAAATCAATGCGAGTAATTCTCGTACTAAATCAGCAGCTTTAATTTAAGCTCATCATTGTTTGCATAGAAATCTTTATGCACTCATCTGCTTGATTTTTTTAATCACTTAAAACCTCCAACAGTGACACACTAAGCATCTCCCCATTTAGCCATCTCCAAAATCTGAACTAAATACTGAAAAATAAGCACAGTACATTGATATGCTTGATCGTTTCCCAAATTGAGCTTCAAGCATATGCTTAATGTTCCAGCAGCTCCAAAGATAATGCCGCTGGACTAAAGACAACAACCTGGACATCCAGCCCAGGGCTGAGCTGAGTCAGCATTCTAAACTATGACCCTGCAAACTCCGGGTAATCAGGGTCACTGCCAAACCAACTGCCTGGCACAGTACTTTAAAACCATTCAAATCTCCTGTTGAAAGTTGCAACATGCTAATCTGGCAAGATAATCTCTTCCTGAAATTGACTAGAATGAGAGCAAAGGTTACCTGCTTTTATCTGTTACTAGTAGCTAATATTTCTAATTAGGAGCTCTAATGGAATTGGTTCTGAATGAAATTCTTCCTCTTCAGTAGAGTAATCTACCTATTACAGGAATTCACCTTTTCCTACCTCATCCAACAACAACAATAGCAAAAGCTAAAAACAAATTCTTCACAGGGTAGGAGCATGAGTTACAAGGAAAACCCTTGGAACAGAGTCAGGGGATTCATGTTTTTACATCTAATTCTTTCTTTGTCTTTACGTGTCATCATTTCCACACTCTGATCCCCAGATGGACACTTAGAACTGAGGAATGCAATTATTAGAAAGTGAGTCACATGATGAAAGAGTTGAAAAATTATTTTCCAATCTTATCTTTCAGACAGATGTCACTAAAATATGCAATATTGAGAGTGCGATGGCCTATATTTCCACTTCTGAGAACTGACAGCAAAAAGGGAGAGGGGGTGTGGAATAGCATGGTGTTCTAGCCTCAGACAAGTTCTAGTCTTAGACACCTAGTTTCCAATCCTAGCTCTGCCACACATTAGCTGGGTGACATCTGTGCCTCTGCTTCTAATGATCAAACCTGCCTCTGGGTGGTTATAGGGATTAAACAAGTTAATGTGAATAATGCACATATGAAGTTCCCAACAGTTTAGCTATGATCAGAGAAAAAGAAAACAGAGGACTTTCAGTAAAGTCAACTTGTTTTAAACAGACACTGCCCACACTCCTAAACTGTATTAAGAATAATCATCTAAATAATCACCCTCAGGCTCTAGAGGCTACAGACCCTCTAGCTCTGGGATAAGCAGGAGCTGACAAGTTGGATTCACATTTTCCCTAAAGACCCTTGCCCAGGGCCCACACATATCAGCCAACTGGGAGGGCACGACTGTGTAGCTTCCAATTATTCGAACACTGCCCAAATGACCCTAAGGGTGTTCAAAATGAGAATGCAAACTAGCATTTTTCCCAAGTGGAAATGAACATTTTCTTGGCAATTAACCATTCTGTTTGCATCAGGTTCTGAAGACACAGGTAAATAAATCAATTCTGGACTCTGTATACAGGAACCGTTGCCAAAATGGTCCTGCAGGTTCTATCATGGTTTATGCAATACTCCAAAGGGCCACAGATAGTAGTGAATTAATAGGTCTGAGAGACTAGAGGGAAAGAGCCAGCCCCAGGTTTCAGATGGGCCCTGATGGCAGCTCACCTGGGGAGGGCTGCTCTCCCTCCTCCCAACAGGTCAACCCCCCACCACCACCCTGCATTATATCGTCTAGTGCCTAGAACACTCTTTCTTCACAGAACTTGCCCTAAGTCATCTGCTGCTGTCTGAGAAATGTCATTCCTCCCTCCAGATGGGGTGTTGGTGAAGGCGGGGCCAGGACCAGCTCACTCCCCACCGGCACCATGCTCCCCTCGCGCCATGCCTGCCGCCGAAGAAACACTCAGGATATGTTTGTTTAGTGAATGAATGAGGTGTCTGCCTCTAAAGAATAGCATTTCTGGATGCCTGGCCCATTTTTACAGCTTCCATGAGCTCCTATTGCTTAGGAGCATCCAGGATAGGAGGCAAATAAAAACTGCCGGCAACCTGTGGATACTGGGCGATGAAGCAAACTTGCTGAGCAGCATCTTCGCTTTGCTTCCCTACTTCTAAGGACAGGAATAACCACACGGGGCTCTCCCGGCTCTAAACTCCAATGTGAAAGTCCAAGCTTTCTCTGGGTTAGACTTGGGGAGTCCCCAGGAAACTCCTGAAGCATCCCCAGAGAGCAGCAGGGGAGAGACAAAAGGATGGCACAAGACTGGAGCTGACATGGGGCTTGGAAACTTCAAAAGCTTTCCTCTGCAACTAACCTGGGGTTTGTCCACATGCTGGCTGCAGGCTCAGGAACAAATGGAGCCGACCACGGGCAGGATAGGAGAGCTGGAAAGTGGAGGATTTAAATGCTTGGGGAAGGAGAAGATGAAAGCTGACACAAGCAGGAGAGGGAAGGGGCAGCCAGGCGGCCGCTTACAGGGGCATCAAGCGCCGTCGTGTCCTACAGCCATCAGGGGAGAAACAAAGAGGTCGGGGAGGAAAATGACACAGCTCGGAACCAGAGGCCAATTTATTATCGGGCTAAGGAACAAAAGAGGAGTTCACCAGGGGAATATGCTGGAGAAGGGGTGATTATGAGGTCACTGGGGAAGACTGAGAGACATTTTGGCTGTAATTCCAATGACTAGGATGAACAAGTACGTGAAATGCTTTCAGATTGGGCAGGTTTGTTATTTCAGGAAAAACTGCTCAAGGAAAAACAAAAGGCAAAAATCCTGCCTGATGTGTGAAGCTGCCATGAGTAGGACAAGGTTCGATTTCCAAATTCTTTAGGAAAGAAGTGATTCTGAGGAGATATCCAGCTTTAGGAAACCTGAGTAAGTAGTAGGCTGATGGAGAGAGTAGGTTTTAGTATTTGGTGGACCAACATTTGAAATGAATGAATGAGTGAATGAGTAAAAGAGAGAGAGGAAGAAAGAAAGAAAGAAAAAGAAAGGGAGGGAAGAAAGGAGGGAAGAAAGGAAAGAAGGAAGAAAGAAAGGAAAGGAAAGAAAGAAAAAGAAAGAAAGAGAAAGAGAACGAAAGAAAGAAAAGAAGGAAGGAAAGGGAGAAAAGTCAAAGCAAAAACCTTGAATTGACAAAGAAAGAACTGCTTTTCTATTAAATATCATCCAAGACTCCCCCAACCCCAAAAAATGAGATGAGGAATATTTCTGGCAATCTGAGTTCAAAAAATGTTGAGTTCACAGCAGGTTCCAGTTCAGGCTTGAACAATTAGTAAATATTAACATACAATTTTAAAATGGGACAGGAATGGGTCATTCACGACACAGGAGCGTCACTCCCAAGGCCTTGGTGCTGCTGTCCCAAAAGCACTTTGGCTCTGCCAAAAGCTTCTTATCTCCTTCAGAGTAAGGCCAATTTTTGCAACCTGATTTCTGAACTGCTAGTGCCTCTGATAGGGTCATATGCCCCTGGAACTTCTCCCACATCCAGACAGGGAAGGGGGGGCAGGTGCGGTGTTTGCTGTCTGAATCCAAGATTTTGGCAGTGTTGCCTCTTGCATTGTTCTCTGTTCCTTCTATGTGAGGGGAGAGACTGGGTTCTCTGTATGCTATGACCCCGAATCCATGCCCAGTCTTTGACTCAGGGTTGGATTGCGTATATAGGACAGGAAAATAACCTTTAGACAGTCAGGACAACGCACACTGCGTCCTGATGAAATTCTTTCCAACACAGAACAAGAACTTCCTCTTCTGTAGAATGGGCACAAGGCCTGCTTCATAGGGTTGCCTTGAGGAGTTGAGATTATGTGCAGGGAAAGCGGTTCACACTATTTCTGGCACGTGGTGAACGTGTTCAATAAATCACAGCTGTTGTTTTGGTGGCTGTTCTCAAAGGTCAGCTTGTCATGGAGGTCCTTGAGGCATTCAACAAGCCATATGACCCTATCTGGTCAACAACTAAATAAAGGGCAAGTGGACCAAAAGCAATGGATTATTTACCTGCAGGGGATTACATGGTGCCCTTGGTATTCATTACCTGGCCTTTCAGATTGTCTTCTGTTAAAAGAGAAAGCTATCAGTCCCCGAATGGGACTCAGTGCTGATTTCGTTTGATTTAGAGTTTAGTTCTTTTTGCATTTTTCAATTTTCCCTATCGCTGTTAAGCTACTCACTTGGTGGAGACTCACAAATCATTTACTACGTACCAGATCTTTAGAAAATAACCAAACACAGAAATATTAAACAATAAGATGTTTTCGTTCACTCAGTAGTGGGAGCCAGGCAGCCTGCAGGCCAGCTCTAGCGCTTACAATGTTCCCACCCAGTGCTTAAAAAATGTTTCAACAAATACTTAAATATGAGGGGATTCCACACTAAAATCCCAGTCTCCACGTCGCTTGGAAAAGTCAGACGATGTGGCGACACAAAGCCAGTATTCCCACCCATTCCTGCCTGGAAACAGTCGACGACAAGGAGTAGAGACTTGGTAGTGGTTGCCTGCCATTCGCGCTGTAATACCAGTGAGAAATGAAAATGAGGGGCCCCCTGTTCGAGAATTATTAAGGCTTTCAAGAAGACAACGGCAGATGAAACCACGAGTGAGGTCCTTTGAGAGGAGGAGGGGCCCTGTGCAACCACGCAGGTCACATGTCCACGAAGAAACTGGCCCTGCTCTCTAACCCCTCAGCCAAACAGGAAGGGCATTTATTTATCTGAGTATAAGCCAACATTTACAAGAAGCCAGACACTGTACCCCTTGAAATCTGAAGAACACAAAAAGTAGGGCAGTAGTGCCCAGCAGTGCTGAGCAAGAGAACCTCTAGAATCTCTCTCCACCCTTGTTAAGGCTGGATCCACACCAGAGACACTAAGCATGAGTTAATCCAAGTAAAATTAAATTGCTCGCAACAATACAGATTGGCCTGAGCCCTTTTGTTGGCATCACAGGAACCTCAATCACAAATTCTGAGGAACGGCTCACAAGCGCTAATGAATAAGTCCTGTTGGCTGTGCAGACAGTGGGCTCAGAAGTGAAGGGCTGGCCTACGAGAGATTTGAACGTGAACCTGACCATCTGGCTCTCTGTGACTCACTTTGATCACAGACATGAATTGCAACAAATTGAAGAGCACATGGCTAGAGTTAATTGTCTCATCTGTAATCTGAACCTACTTTTAGGCAGTTATTATTACCCTCTATCAGGTGGAGACGTTTCCCACCATCACTGCAGAGCGCATTTTTCTGATGAACTGTAATGGGTCATTAAATTCCATATCTGGATAACAATACTTTGCATTTATGCAGTACCTTTCATCCAGGGATTTCAAGGTAGTGTGCAAATAATTAAGCCCCTCACACAGCAGCCAGAGGTAAGTGACTGGAAGAGACTTGCCTGAAGACACTAAGTCAAAGGCATCATTCAAGAGAAAGAAAATAAATGGCTTCCTCCCAGCCACTAGAATACTAAAAAGTCACTGGAAGGCGGGGGGGGGTCCCTGATTTCCACCCCACCCCCTGTCCCTTTCTACCTTATTCCTTCTTCTCTTCCCCAGACCCTCACATGCACCATACAAAGAACTGACAAGTAGCTAAGAGGCATGCATATAATTTAGCTATGAGCTCTCACACACACATGTATGAGGAGAATGTTCTTCCATGTAATCCTGGCATATACAACATGAACTGACATTTCAATCCACCTGCAGAACTGACAGGTACCAGAAGAATTAACACATTTATGATTACCAAATGGCAAACATAAAGCCTTCCAAAATCCACAATGAAAGTATTACTTGGCACAAATAAAGTACGTTCGAACAGAAGTATTTTATTCCATGATTATGTTTCTATTTCTGCCCCCCCCCATTTGGATAATATTCAAGTTTTAGGAACAGCAAATAGGACGGAAGTGGGCAGTCGATTCATTGCTTAAAGCAGAACACTGGAAGGGAAAGCCATTTCAGCCACCCAAAGTTTTGTGGTGAAATTATCAACTCCCCCCCAAATTGAATTTATAATGGAAATGCTGACAGACCTTTCACGGGAGCGGTGTGAATGCAACACTGTTATTTAGCAATCTCGCCTACAGACTAAAGACTTAATTCTAACAAGATGTCACTTTGACTCACGTTTATTATTACCTGGAAGAATGAAAAACGCCGTTTACTCTGGAGCTGTGAGCTGCGGGAGCACCAGGGTGGGGCAATGTCACAGTTTAGGCAAGATGCCGCTGCCTTACCAAAATAGCCTCTCTACCCAAGGAGCCTTTCCCCGCACAGCTTCTTTCATGTCAGCCAGAGCCTTCGCAGCTCGACATGCCTTTCCTACATGTTACATTTTAATGATCTGAGAAAACCGTTATCAGAGTTAACATCTCTAATTTTACTCTAAACAGACAAAAGCAAAATATCTCATTAGGCAGCATCTCCGCCAAGGTTCCCACTAGGCAGGAAGGGATTTTTTTTTTTAATCTAAAGTAATTACCCTTTTTAGTTAAGTACATTCAACAGATGAAATTTACACAGAGAGTGAGAGACTACAGCACTAGACAGCGAAGGTGAAAACCCAGGAACGCCGCGTCTCGCTACCCGCTGAGTGTGCAGCTCAGTCGGGGGTGGGGCGCCCTGGTCCCTCTTGTTTCCCAGGGGCCATGGGTGGCGGCGACGGCGGTGACGGGACACGCATACTGTGAGGCGCTCCTTCTCCGGCCACAGACAAAATCATCCCACAGCGGCTGCGCCAGAACTTCCCGCAAGTTATCAAACTCGCCTACACGTGAGAGTGGGCTGGGGATACCCGGCGCACCCACGACCCCCGAAATCAGGGGTGCGCGGCCCCTTTCACACACAGACACCCGGCCCTGCGCGCTTCCTCCCACGGTCAAGTTCCTGCAAATCCTCGCCCAGACCGAGGTCGCCGAGATGCTCACTCGAGTCCCCTCTCGCGGGCAGCTGGGGTAGTCCAGGAGCGCCGCCCGCCTCCCATGACCCACCGGGTATGAGAAGGAGAACTGCGAACCCCCAGAGGACACGCCGGCGGGGTGGGGGTACGTGGAGAAGTGTCCCCGGGATAAACTCCTCTCCTAGGTGGAGCTTCTGGGGTCTGAAGACTGAAGTGTGGGCAGGGAGAAGAGGGTGTGCGTTGCACTTTGATTTCGTGCAGAATCTTGGAAGGAGAGAGGTGCAAGATCTCCCTCTCTGAAGGCATGAGCCCCTCGGCCTGAGTTCCCCGGGACGCATTCCAATAACCCGTGGTCGTTGGCTAGTAGGGATTCCACCCAGCGAGCAGCCCAAGGTCTGTGCCAAGAGCCCCCAGTCTGCCTCTTCCCGGGACCTTAAACTTGGGCTTTGATACCCGGCTAGTCGTGGTGGTCCTAGCTACCCGGCAACGACTGACAGCTGAGCGCAAAGCGTAGCGGAGCAGCCCGGGGCGCGGACGCCGCGGACAGGCAGGAGGCCGCCCGGCCTGGCACGGCGATCGCGGGCTGGGGGCCGGGGCGCCCGGGCCTCGCGGGGCCGGGAGCAGGGCCGTGGGTCTGACAACTGCTCCGGCTCGCGCGGACGCGCGCCTCCCTTCAACCCGCCCTCCCCACGCCTGACTTATTACCCTCTGCTCCTCCTCCCCCTGCTGTTCCAAAATACCCGTCGACGCGAGCAAAATACAATGCCTCCTCTCCCGCCGTAAACAGCCAGGCGAGAGAGCGCACAGTCGCCTCTGCGCGTCCACCGGCTCGGCTCCCACCCCCTTCCCGTTCCTAGAAAATGCCATAAAAGCGGGCAGGGCGCTCGACGGGCGGCTGCGCTCCGGGCGGCCGCGGTTCCCTTCCCGCGCCGCTTCCCCATGTCTCCCCTCCTGCCCCGCGCGCCCGCTCCCCCCGCCAACTTGCCCCACCGCCCCGCCCGCCCGCCGCCGCCGGGGCCCGGGACCCGCGGCCGGGGACTCACCTCAACAGAGAACTTTGCGTCCTTTTCCGCCTCCTCTTCCCCGCGTCCTCCTAGCCCGCAGCCCCCTCCCGGCGGTCCGCGGATCGGGGGTCACCGAAAGCTCGCGGAGAGGACGCGCATCACATGGCAGCTCGTTCCCAGCCCCCCGAGTATGCCGAGAAGGGGGAGGGGAAGGGTCGAGGGAGGCCGGGGAGAAAGCGAGAGCCCGGCGGCAGCGGGAGTGGGCAGGCGGGGTGGGCGAGGGCGGCGGCGGGCGCTCGCGTTAGCGCTGCTGCGACCGCAGCCCGGGCGTGCACGGCCGCTGCTGCTGCTGCTGCTTAGGCGGCGGCTGCTCGGCGCTGTTTGCTCCGCGCGGCGCGGCTCGCGCTCTCCCCGGAACGCCCACACTCTCAATCGCTACATTGTTGACATTCGGCGCTGACGTCACCCGCTCCCCATTCACAATAACTTTACGGGAGCCGGGCAGCGCACCTCCCCGGCCGCTGGGGCGCCGTACGCCCGGCGACTAGCGTAAGCCACTCCGCGAATGGCGCTCTCTGGGCTGGGGCGGGGGACAGGGGGCGGGAGCGCGCTCGGCCTGCTCGCGGGAGGGGGCGCGCCTCACGCCGCCGGCGCAGCTCTCCCCGCTTTGTGCGGCAGAACCACCGAGAGAGCCCCCTGCTCCGGGCCCGGCTGGCCGCCTGTCTCGGTCGGGCCTTGCCCGGGACTCACCGGAACCTTGAAAGGCCAGGGCTGGGGGCCGCTGGGGTGGGAGCAGTGGGGAGAACTGGTGTGGCACGTGGGGAGGTGGGCAGAGCCCAGGGCACTACGCGCAGGAAGCGGAGCCAGACCTCGAGACCTGGGATTCCGGGGTTGTCTAGCGTTTCCCAGGAGGGGCAGAAAAAGATGCTCCATGGGCTCCACCAAGCTGACCGGTCCCCCTCTTGGGAGGGGGTGGGGCGAGCAAGAGTAGCTTCTGACCCAACATTGATGTTGACGTTGGAATCCTTTCCAGAAGGGCCTCAGCCTACCCCACCGAGGGAGCCTCTAAGCCCCCACGCTAGGGTTTTAAAAGGGGTGCAAGCAATTGCGAAGCTCACTGTAAAGCCTACGTCTGAGCTGCAGCCCCAGCCCCTACAGGGTTCCAACCACCCCCTGTCTCCCATTCCAGAGGCTGCCCGGCGCTGCCGCTGCACTTTAAGGCCATCGTGTGGCTGCCCTGTCAGAAGAAAGCTCGATGGTGGTTAGGGTTTTACAGAAAGTAATTAGGACTTAGACTGAAGGAACATTTGCAATAAAAGAAGGTTGTGTTAGCGCAGTGCTGGTGCCTGCAACTTTACTCCTGCCAAGGCCAAGAAATTCTGCCACGTTTCCCTGAGCACCTATAACTTGGCCCCCTTGTGTACCAGCAGTATTCCATATTATTACATGTGGTGCTGATTTTTAATGAATATTATAAAACTTTGGCTCGCTCTACTGAGAGAAAGATCATAAATCCCCCTGTAAAATGGGCACTGGCATATGCTGAGGAAGCAGCGAAGCGTTGCCCTGGGAGTCTTGTGATATCAGCCAAAGTGTTGCTCTGAACCACCTTCGTTTGAGGGCAGAGTTTTAAAAGGCCCCATTTTGAACGTCTGCTTGGAAGGCTAAGCCATAGCTGAAAGGAAGCAGAAGGGGCCAAAGTAATTTTTCTAACAGAGTTGCAGTGCCTCGTCGTGTGTTCTTCTGTTAGCCTCTCCAGTTTTCAGATGAAGAGAAGTCTCAGAACTGGGAGCCATCCTCCATCTCTTGACTTTGGGTCTGATGCCCCTTTTGACAAATCACCTTGCTTCCAATGTCCCTGACTGGCCTCAGGGCAAGGGCAGAGAGTACTGATGATCCCTGGTCTGCCCTGGAGGAGCCATTTCTTATCATCTTACGAACAGTGATGTTTCTGCATTCCTCGTTCTTGTAAGCACGTGGTGTCTATGAGATAACTTTACACATTTTGGTAGTACCAAGAAATGTTTTTCTCACAAGAGCCAGGCCTGAGAAGATCCCTGTGAGGTGGAATTCATTCATTTCTTTTTAAGCAGGCCACAGCCTCCCAGCTGTGAAAGGAGTCGGGTGTTTCAATCAGTGTGGGGTGTGGAGCGGAGTGGGGTGGATGGGGTTACTGCTGTAGGCTGATCTTGCCACCTTGCTTCTGGTCCCAGATGGATACAACAACAGCTATTAATTGTCATTTCAATTAGTCTACTTGCCACAGACTGGAGCTTCCTAGTTTGAAATTGTCAAGTATGAGATGGGTCAGCAATTAGAGATGAAAAAAAAAGGAATGCAACTCTGACAGGTTGTGTCGTTTAAAGAAGTTGAACTAGAACTAGTTGACCTCTAGGGTCACGTTGAGTACTGCAATCAGCTGCCTCTGTTGCTGTCAATGAGACAAAAATCTCTGCCTTTGAGGAGCTGGAAGTCTGATGGGGAGTTTGTTATTTCATTTTCAAAGTTAGAAGCAGGTAAATTTGAATTAAAGCCTATAGAGCATACTCAGAATTATATGAAATTAGGATGGTAAATCAAGAATTGGACTCTTTTTTACCAGAACTGCTGCAGAGGTCAAGCTGTGGATGGCTTGAACGTTTGCTGGCCCTTCGCCGAGTCTGCAGTGCTGCTCTGGGCACTTCAGGCATTTACAATGTGAAACAGATGCAGGTCTTTCCCTCTGTATATTCATGGTGGTAACTTGAGTAGAGGTCAGTTTATTTCCTATGCCTGCAACATTCAACCTTTCCTGATATACTTTTTTTTCCTACATAATTAGATGTGTGTGCTGGTCCAGGATATGATTTCCAGGGACAATAATTTGTACCAAAGCATTGACGTTAATAAATGTTATTCCTATAAATCTCCTCAATGTTATAAAATAAAATAGGAAAGATTAAGATACACAGGAAGCAAAAGGATGAACACAGAAAGACAGAAGAAAGAAGAGCAGTTCTTAAGTCTTTGATGTGTCTCTCTCTCCAGCACCCTCTTATAGGATCTGACAATATTGAGAGGATACACTTGTTTTTCTTAGGCAGAATTTGGCAGAGTTTGAAACATGGTACCTTGAATAAGACATAGTAGGGCAAGTTAACATCAACGAGAGAGATGGAGTGAGATGTTTAGAGGGAGAATACTAAAGCCAGAAGGAGCCAACATACTGAGGGAAGTTCTGTTAGGAAGAAAGTCTGAGTTCTACTCACTGGGAAAATTCCTCAGAATTATAACTAAGGTTTATTATTTCAAAACCAGATGTTTTGAAGTATATCTGAACCATAAAGCCTCAGCTCAGTACTGTACAGGTGACACCTGGGAGAACTGATGAAATCCGAAGAGCTTTGAGTGGGGTTCTGTTCAACAATAGTTGAGCCACCTATATGTGCAGGGCCTATTCTACAAGCTGGTATGCAGAACGCTCATTCTAGTGATGAGACTGGGATGGAGGAGGGAGGAGAGACAGACAATGAACCATGAATATATATATTACATTTATATAACATATATATATATATATAAAATATCTGGAAGTGAAGAGTGCAATGAAAGCAAATAAAATAGGTAAAGTAGCTCAGGAGTGCTAGGGATGGGACTATTCTTAGGGTGACTGGGTCAGGGAAGGTGTCCCTGATGAGAAGACTTTTGACCAGAGATATGAATTAAGTGAGGAAGTGAGCTCTGCAGCAATTTGGGGAAAAGCTTTTCTGAGATAGAGCCACGCAGGTGCAAAGGTCCTGAGGTAGGGTGGACGTGGCGTGTTCCAGGGATAGCAAAGAGGCCACTGGGCCTGATGCAGAAGAGCAGGAAGAAGTGTAGCAGGAGATGATGCCAGAGGGCCTAGCCAGTAGGTTCTTAGTTGAGGTGAAATGTACAGGGGTTTCTGCAGAGAGAGGATACGACCTGGTCTTGACTTCTAAAAGATCATTCTGTTTGCTGAGTGAAGTGAAGGACAAGTGTGGGAGCACAAAGGCCAGTTAGGAGGCCATCGAGCTAGGCTAAGAGTGAGGTGATGGTAATTTGGACTGTGATGATAGCTGAAAATGGAATCTAGATAGACCGTCAAAGTAAACCAGACGGGATTTATTGATGATTCAACTGTGGGATGTGAGAGAAAGAGGAGTCAAAGGAAATTCTAGACTTTGGCACGAATCGCTGATTAATGAAGATTCCATTTCGTGAGATGAGGAAGGCTGCGTGAGGAGCAGGTACGAGGGGAAAGTTCAAGTGTTTGCATTAGGAAAAAGTAAACTTCAGACGTCTGTCACCATCTAAGTGGAAAGAAACATTAAATAGTCAGTTAAACATGAGAATTGAGACTTCAGGTGAGAGGTCTAGACTAGAGATGGAAATCTGTGTGTCATCGGCATAGAGAATCTGATAAACATGGGTGGAGAAAAGAGAAGCGGTCTAAGGACGAGATCTGGGGCATGCCAACATTTGGAGGTCAGAAGATGAAGAAAATGAAGATCTGACCAAGGTGGCTGAGAAACAGCATCAATGAGCAAGAAGGGGAGAGGAGAGTGTTGAATCTTAAAGCCAAGTGAAGAGAATGTTTTGAGATGCAGGAGGTGATCAGTTGTGACAGTGCCGCTGATAGGTCTTATTGCTAACATATCGTTGACCCTCAATGACCTGAAGAGCACAGGAGTCTTTGCCAAAGGGATATGGCAGGGCCTTGCCCTGGCTGGAGAGGATTTGAGAGAGAGTGGGAGGAGAGGTAGGTAGTAGAGGCAATGGGTGTGGACCACTCACTAGAGGAACTTTGCTGTGAAAGACAAAATGGAGAAATGCGTAGAGGGCAATGGGAGAAACCAGAGCTCCTTGATGAGAATAAGCCAGTGAGGGGGGAAACCATTGAAGCCAAGGGGAGGGGGTAACTTCTGGAGTGAAGTTATTGAGCCAGGTGTGGCGGGTTCATCCCCAGCAAGAGGAGAGAAGGCAGCTCAGGTGGAGTTGCTTGGGGAGCTTGGAATGGGGTGCTGGGAGATGCCAGGAGTCCTTGTCTGAGTGATTCTGTTTTCTTAGTGGACTCAGAAGAGAGGTCATCAGCTGGTGGAAAAGGAAGGAAGGGTGTAGGAGTTGGAGGAGATAGAAAGAGTACAAGTGACAGGCGATGGAGCAGAACTGCTGGGCAGTACAAAATCCGAGAGTCCCTACTAGTGTCTTTATGGACATCCCACTGCCAAGAAGAGTTATTTCTCATTGTATGAAATCTCATACAAGTTTGGAAAAATTGGTGTATTCCAAACTAGAGGGTTTTGTAATTTTCCAGAGTAACCAGGATCATGCAGAAATTTTACTTCCAGCTATTGTTAAATTTGGCTGGCAGCCTTTTTGCTTTTAAACTACTCATCCTTCTTATTTATTCCATCTTTATCTCCCTCCAAATTACCTCAGATCCTAAGAAGGACTTTGGAAGCAGTCCTTAAGGGGAGAGAATGTTCTTACGTTACTATCTATGGTGACATAGCCCAAGATCTTCTACTATTATCTAAAATTTAAGTGAATAAATGAATTCTTCAATATGCACAGTTGAATATTGTGCTGATGAGACATGAAAATTAGAAAAGACTAGCTACTATCCTTAAGGAACTTAAATTTAGGTGGGGAGTGAAAACTAACATAAGTGGAACAGTAGACAAATGTAAGGATTTATATCTAATTACTTATATTAATTATTTAGCATATTACTCATAATTAATATTTAATGTTATTAACAGAAATTTCATGTATTGAAATTTATACTGTTGGAAAAATTAAGAATATGTAGAAAGATTTTTTTGTATGATAGCTAAAAGAAAATGAAAAAATCTAAATACCTTATAGCAGAGGATTGGCTGAATATACAAAATGTCATATAAATACATAAAATTGAATATCATAGATTCATCAAAATGATGTTAAAGAAGTACGTGTATTGGTATTTTAATGTTCTAGTAGTACATTTTTAAAAAAATTACAAAACAGTATGATCCCAGAAGGGGAAAAATTACCTAAGTGTGCATAGAAAAAGTCTGGAAGGATATACAGACAGTGTCAAAGTGGTTCCCTCAAGATGAAGAGCTTATGAGTGGTTTTTCCTTTTGCTTAACTGGTTTTTAATTTTTTTCTCTAATATAAATGTGTTACTTCTTTAATAAAGAAAGCCAATAAAAGTTATAAAATTCAAGATGTGTATAATTAAATTCTAATAAGAACTTAAGTGTTGTAGGTGTTAAGAGGAAAAAAAAACATTTATGAGAGCTGAAACAGGCAGGAAGGTTTTCACTGGGAAGGTGGAATTTGGGTTGAATGTCAAGGCTGAGTAGGAGGAAAAGTACTGGACATTCAACACAAAGGGACCCCCAGGGGCTGGACTTTAGGCTGACAAAAGCATCCATGTGTTGCAATGCTGGGAAGCAGTAAAACATCATGATGTCCAGAAAGGCAGATCCGAAAGGAGTGGGTGATGCTGTCTACTGTGACGGCCCGTAGTGCTGTTTGGAGGAAGCATCATCGCTGTGGTGACTCCCTTTTTCAAGATACAGGTGCTTCCTTCCTTTCCCCTCTCATTGGTCAGGACCTCGTACCTATTAGAAGGCAATCACTACCTGCCTGCCATCACTTCTTTCAGAATTCCTTGATTCCTTGAATCTGAAGGACAAGGAGATTTTGTCAAACATAGAAGTTGGAAGGTCATTCCAGGCAGGAAAATATGGAATAGTGAAAGCTCAGGAACTGAATGTTAGAAGGAACAGCCAGCAGCAGAATATGGGACTAGAAAGGTAAATATGAGCCAGAAGCATGAAGATACAATTTTCTCCAGAGGGCATAAAGCCTCTTCAACTTTTCCAGGGAAATGCTCATAATGGCAGAGGAAAAAGGATACTAACCAACTAAAGGGCCTGAAGCATGGCCCCAGATGGCCCTCTCCAAGCACAGAGTGTCTTTGAAATCTCTCATTATATGTTAAAAATTCAACTGAACTTCTGTGGTCCTCTACAATGAATATGAGTCAGTTTTACTCTAAATTCTTTTTAAATACTTTGTGACCATCAGGACTGAAAATTCCTCTCCCACACTCAAAATCTTTGATTAAAGTTCATGCATGGCAGGGAAATGCTCTGAGTTTATCTTGTGCCTTCAAAGTTACCCAGAGATACCCAAAATCCTGGCTGGATGGCTTTCAATGACCAGTTTCCAGTTGTCAAAGAGGCATAATCAGATTTGGTTTTAGAACACAGCACTGGCAGCATGAAGGGGCCTGAAGAGCTGGAGGCAACAGCAGAGATCCAGGGACATGATGGTGGGAACCCAAACCAAGGCAGTGAGTGGTGCTGAGACTAAGGGGAGGAGTGGATTGAAAGATGCTCAAGATGGAGGGGTCATTTGCATGAGGGACGTAAGGGAGTGTGGGGGAGGAGGAACTTCAGAAGGAAGAACTGATCCTGGGCTGTAGGAGGAGGGGAAATCACTCTAGTAAGCAGTGGTGAAAAGGAAGGAGGGCCAAGGCTGGAACTCTGAGAACAGCTGTGTTTGGAATGGTGGTGGGCTGGACAGGAATGGAGCAATCCAGAGAGAAGATGGTCCAAAGACTGGGACGTCAAGGAAAGCGAGGAGGAGGGCTTTTCAAGGAGGGGTCTAGAAACAATATTCCATGACAAGGAAAGGGCTGGAGGTACAGCAAGGAGATTTTAGGCCCGCGGCAAGGGGAAGAGGAGAATGAATGGGAGAGGTGGGTCCCTAGAGGGATGGGGAGAGGCAGGGAGGTGGGAACCTGCAGGAAGGAAGAGGCCGGAGACGAAAGGATGGAGCAGACAGGGCAGAAGCATTGGATCCACATGGAGGAGGAAAGAGGGTGAGAATCCAGAAGTCTGGGTGAGTAAGAGCACGCTTAGTGGACAGGGGAAAGGCAGACATTTTGTGCTCATTTTGAGCATGAAACATAATTTGAGGGACAGAAGGACGATCATCAGCTCCCTACTCTGAAAAGTGGAACTTGAAAACTAACTGGATTATCATCCAACTAGGGATGATAGGAGGATTTTGAAGCTTCAGGATGAGAGTTAGGGATGAAAGGTAAGAAGATTGGGATTGAGAGCTGTTTTTTCTCACCTGGGCAACAGGGAAGAAGGTGATGAGTGCAAAGCTCAGATAAGCAAAAGAATAGTAATAGTATATTGCTTTCCTTTGCCCTTAAAAAAAAACCAAACTAGCTCTTAACAATGTTCTTCTCCTCCCTCAGAGTTTATTGTGATGCCTAGCTTTTTCTTAAATAGATAAATAAATACATAGAATGTAAATGTCTATCTCTTCATTCTGCCAGCCTCAAAAAGATGTTTTTGGTCAACAAACCCGCTGATGATTTTTCAGCAATCATCACATCTCTGTTTAAGAAACTTGAAAAAGTTTGTCTGGAGACAGAAGTAGTCTGACAATTTTCACATGACTATGAAAAGAAAGCCTTGATAAATTTATGCCAAAAAAAAAAAAGTACTTGAATTCCCCCCCCCCCAAATCCAGCCTCTGATCTTTTGAGCGGCACAGAGCTGAGTTCACTAATCCTATAGCAATTTTCCCTAAAGAATATATAAGACTATACTTGCAGTTTTTAATCTGTTAAAAAAACCCCACAAAACTGTTTACATTGTATAATTATAGGAGGGCAGCCAACCCGAACGCTGGTAACAGCCGAGCACTGGTCAGCACGGCTGTCCTGCGCCCACGTGGTGCGTCAGGCACGGCGCCTGCGTGGATGACCGAGCTCTGGGCCTCGCGTATCTCTTTTCCAGAGGTGCTTCCTACTGAAGACACCCACAGCACTGCACACAGAGGCGCTCACCTCACTGCACTTCAGAGGGTAGGGGTGTGTGTGTGTGTGGAAACCTGGTGATTCGTGCCCAGACTTGAATGGGGCGTTGGGTGATTTTGCAGATGGATGAAAACACCAAGGCCCTGTGTTTGCTCCAGTTTCACTTCAGCACCCTCTGGATTTACAGCTTGGCCCAGGTCTGTCGTCATCGCGGCCCAGATCCTGTGGGTAGGTTTCCTCCATCCTTCGTTTTCTGAAGCTGGGAGGGCGGGCGGTGTGAAGGCTGGGCCGGGATGTGCCTTAGCATTGCACTGGGCCGTGAGCCAGAGAAGGGACCCGGATTCCCAGATCTGATGACCAGTTCCTGGGAACCACTGCAGATGTGAATCAGAATGCTTGTTTATTAATGTATCATCACCACAAGTGGGTTATTTCCGGGATAGCCTACTCCACTCTGGAGGGAGCCAAATCAAACACTAAAAAATTCTTTTCTCTTAAACTTTCCCTTTCCAAATTCAGTGATAGACACCATGTTTCCCTTACTTGCTGATGTCACCTCTGTTACCTACTGCCTCACCTGTGGGTTCATTTCAGTCATAGAGAATATCTTTGAAAAACAACTCATCTGGAAATAATTTGAAACTTTTGGAAAAGGTGCAAGATTCATACACGGAACTCCCATATCACCTTCACCCAGATATCGCGGTTGTTAATATTTCAATGCAGGTTTGTGTGTCCACGCTCTTTCTCCCCCCACCCTTTCTATCTATATATCCACATACATGCCCATTCTTCTTCTTCTTTTTCTGAATATTTAAAAACAAGTTTTAACATGATTGCCCATCACCCCTTAAATACAGGAGAGCCTGTATTTTTCAAAAGGCAATGACACTGTCCTACATAAGCACAGTGCCACCTCCAAATCAGGAAGTTAGCGTTGTAAAAACACTGCCATCCAATCCAGAGGCCCTATTCAAATTTTACCAACTGTCCCAACAACTTCTCTTTTTCTTTTCTGGTCCAAGATTCAATTTAGAATCAAGGACTACATCTAGTGCTGTATCTCTTTAGTCTCTTCCATCTGGACCAGCTCCCTTGTTGATGTCTCCTCGGTCCCTGCCCACCACTGCCTCCAGGGGAAGGGGAAGGAAGGGGAAAGGAATTAGGACAGTCCCTCTTTTGACTGTTGTTTGATTCAGTGTTGGTACCAAATTTATTGAGCTGTTTATTAAGGTTTGTGCAATTTTTGTCTGTAAGTCACATCTCAATACAAAAAAAGAAAAGAAATAACCAGGTGACAACAAATGTTGGTACTTATATTTAATTACTAAAACATCCCAAGTGAGTGAAGATCCCTCACTTCACAAGTGCTTTGCATACACTGTTCTCTTTGCCTCTTTTCTTTGCTAGCAAACTCCTTCTCATCCTGCAGTGCACTTAGTGAAACTTCTTTCACAGCCTCCCCCCACCCCCAACCCGAGGTCAGAGCTGCTTCATGTGTACTTTGGGCCCAAATCCTTTGCAGCATTTCATTACATTTATATCCCACTCTCCTTTTTAAATGTATATTTCAAATGGTGATAAAAAACACATAGCATTGGAGTTCCCATTGTGGTGCAGAGGAAACAAGTCTGACTAGGAACCATGAGGTTTCGGGTTCGATCCCTGGCCTCACTCAGTGGGTTAAGGATCCGGCATTGCTGTGAGCTGTGAGATAGGCCGGCAACTGTAACTCTGATTAGACCTCTAGCCTGGGAACCTCCATGTGCCACTGGTGCAGTCCTAAAAGGCGAAAACAAAACAAAACAAAAAACAGCATAAAATTTACCATCTTAACTATCTGTAAGGGTACCGTTCAGTAAAGTTAAGTGTATTCCTACTGTTGCGCAACCATCACCACCATATCCATCTCCAGAATGTTTTTCATCCTGAAAATGGAAACACTGTACCTATTATCAGTTCCCTTTTCTTCCCTCCTCTCAGCCCCTGACAGCCACTCTTCTGTCTTTTTTCTCTGTGACTCTGACTAGGTACCATTTTCTCCACATCCTTGCTAACACTTGTTATTTTTGTTTTTGTGTTTTGGCACTCGCCATCCTGATGAATGTGAGGTGGTATTTCATTGTGGCTTTTTGATTTGCATTTTTCTTATGCATCATGACCTTGAGCGCTTTTGCATGTGCATGTTGGCCATTTGTATGTCTTCTTGGAGAAGTGTCTATTCACATTCTTTGCCCATTTTTTGATCAGGTTGTTTGTTTTCTTGTTGCTGAGTTATAGGAGTTCTTTATACATTCTGGATATTCACCCCTTATCAGATACAGAAATTACAAATATTTTCTCCAGCTCCATAGGTTGCTTTCCCCCTCTATTGATTGTGTCCCTTGATGCCCAGAACTTTGGGATTTTCATATAATCCAGTTAATCTACTTTAATTCTTGTTGCTTGTACTTCTGATGTCATATCCAAGAAATTATTGCCAAGCCCAATGTCAAGGAACTTTTCCCCTGTGTTTTCTTCTGAGAGTTTTATAGTTCTAGCTCTTATATTTAGGTCTTTGATCCATTCATAACCTATTTTAAAATAATGTTTATATATGATGTAAGTTAAGGATTCAACTTCATTCTTTTGCATATGGATATCCAGTTTTCCCAACACTTTTTATTAAAAAGGCTATCCTTTCCCCTTCGAATGGTATTGTACCCCTGTCAAAAATCACTTGTCCATTTATGCAGGAATTGATATCTGGGCTATTTTATTCCATTGGTTTCTATGTCTGTCTTTATGACCATATAACACTGCCTCGATTACTGTAGCTTTGTGGGTAAGTTTGGAAATCAGGAATTGTGAAACCTCCAACATTATTCTTCTTCAAGATTGGTTTGGCTCATCAGGGCCTTTTAAGATTCCATATGAATTTTCAGGTAGATTTTTCTATTTCTCCAAAAAAAAAAAAAAGGCCTTTGGGATTTTGATAGGGACTGCATTAAATCTGTAGATCACTTTGGGCAGTACTGATTTGATATCTTAACAGTATTAAGTCTTCCAGTCCGTGAACACGGATGCTTTTCCATCATTTGTGTCTTTTAAAATTTCTTTCAGCAACATTTGGTAGTTTTCAAATGTACAAGTCTTTGCTTTTTGGTTAAGTTATTCCTAAGTACTTAATTTTTTGATGCGGTGTCATAAGTGGAATTGTTTCCTTAATTTCCTTTTCAGATTTTTCATTTATTTCCTCTTTTCTGGGTGGAATGATTTGTTCAGTTTTTCTTTCTGTGGGCTGTAAGCTTTAAGAGTGTAGAAACAGTGTCTGGTTTTGCTCACAGCTATAGCCCAAGTTCTTTGTATAATAGTAGTCACAGACTCAATACATACTCAGAAAACACTTGCTAAATTTTTCTGCCAGCTTTGGGCTGGTTTAGTAGACTCATTATCTGCTTTTGTATGTGAATGAGGATTTTGTTGACGCTGAACCTTTTGCCTTGACTATATCTTCAGCCCTCCACCCTTAAAAACAGAACGCTGATATTTATTTAGTGCTTACCATATGCTACAAATCTCTGTATGTGTTACTTTATTTCTCACAACAACCCAGTGAGGTGGATATAGAGTCAGACTGTACCCTGTTGAAAGTTTTAGTTCTGGAGCCAGACTTCCCGAATTTGAATCTGATTCTTGCACGTGCAAGCTGTGTGATCTTGGGCAAGTTACTTCCTCTCCCTGTGCCTCAAATTTCTATAATATGGGATTCCTAAAATGCACATCCCTTTGATTTGCCCTGAGGATTAATTAACATATTGTGTGTCAGTTGCTTAGCACATAGTAAGTGCTTAGTAAACCTTAGCAATTATTATCTCAACTTTGCCAGTGTGAGTTTAAAGAGGAAAAGCTGCCCCTGATCACACGTAGGCAGTCTTGAATCCCTGAGTGCTTAAGCCCTGCGGTAAAGTGCCTGCCATGTACACCATTCTCCCCTATATCTGAGACAGGGCAGTGAGGAAACCCACAAACCCCTAGAGGATAAAATGTTTGAAGAGTTGAGAAATGGAGCTTCCTGGGATGCCAGATCAGCATGAGCAGGGATGGCCCTTTCATTTTTCAGAAATCCCTTGGAACTCCTGGTGTCCTAAGGAGAAATCTCACTCCAAAGACCAGAAGTCTTCATTCAGTGCAGACCAGCCAGACCGCCACCAGGACTTGGTGGACCCAGTGCAGAGTGGGGAGAGCATTCAAGGGGACTGGACCCAGGCTTACCCTCCTCTGTGCACAAGATTTTGCTGTCACCACCCTCATCGTTGCCCTGTGATTCCAGGGCACCAGAGAAGACCAGGCACTAGTCCCTATCTTTTGTCCTTCAGAAAAGACCAGGACACTAGTCCCTGTCTCACCCTGTTCTCACCCTGGGCTTCCCAGGATGCCAGTCCCTGAGGGTGGGGAGCTGGACCCCCAAGTTCAAAAGAAACAGTGACCATTGCAGTAGTCACATTCTCAACCGGTTCTCTAATATCAATGGCTAATATGTGTTGAACACTCACTGTTCCTAGTGCTTTACCTGCAATTATTTATTTATTCATTTATTTTTGCAGGGTTTTTTTTTTTTTGGTTTTTTTAGGGCTGCACCTGCAGCATATGAAAGTTCCCATGCTGGGGGTCAAATTGGAGCAGCAGCTGCCGCCTTACACCACAGCCAAAGCAATGCTGGATTTGAGCCACATCTGTGACCTACACCACAGCTCGCGGCAACACCCACTGAGTAAGGCCAGGGATCGAACCCACGTCCTTCTGGATACTAGTTGGGTTCCTTACTGCTGAGCCACAATGGGAACTCCCTGCAATAGCTTATTTTATCCTCAGATGACCAACATGTCTGAGTTTGCCTGGGAGTTTCCCACTTCTAGCATTAAAAGTCCAGCATCCTGGGAAGCCCTTCAGTCCTGGACAAAACAGGAGGCTTTTATCTTCACAATCAATTTGGGAAGCAGGAATCTTGGCACGGAGAAGTGCCATGCTTTCTTAAAGATGCACCCCTATCTAGTATCTGAGGCAGAATTAGAACTCATGAAGCCTGGCTCCAGGGGCTTGTTCTACTAACTGATATGCAGTGCTGCCCAAACCAGTGAAAGCAGCCTCTGCCAGTAAATGCTTGGGTTTGGTCCACATACCAAATGGATGGCAAATAGTACTGGCAGCTCTAGGAGAAATAGTAAATTGTGCAATATGAAATTTCCCAAAATTAAAAACGGAAACTCATACTTTATTGCTGACAAAATGCCAAAGATTGCTTTCTAGACTCCCTGGCTCTCAGATTTGGTTTATTCTGCTTTTGCCTGTGCCTTTTATTTTGGTGAGAGTGAGCATAGGGACCAGACCTGTGTTGTGCGGGGAGGGGGGTCACTTTAAGGCTGGGAGGAGCAAGATGAGATTCTGTGAAGGGCTTTCATCTCCTCCACTTCCTCTGTCATCTCCGTGGAACATCGCCCACTTAGCTGCCACCTATTGCTAGTCTTCTTTTGCTTCTTTCCTTTCCTTCTTTTCCTCCACTGCCTGTGCAGTTCTTTTCTGCTGCATTCTTGCTTCTTATTTGCCTTATAAATAAGAAATCCTGATAGTCAAACTTCCAGCCTTGGTTTTTTTTTTTTTTTTTTTGCTTTTGTTTTTCTTCTCAGGGATATGAAAAGTAACAAAGAGGAATGTTTGGGGCACATTCTGTGTAGTCATCTAAGTCCGTGTTTTTGTTGCTTAGATGATTTGCATATAGATTCAAGTGCCATCAGATTTCACACAGATAAATAATGATTCACAGTTTCAGAAGAATACTGCTGTGTCCTTTTAGGCTGCTTTTCATAATAAGACTTTAACTGCTCTTAAAACACTAACTAAATCTCATTAACATTATCTCCAGCACATTAATAGGAAAAAGAGGTCTGTAGAACAGTGACATTTTATGATTAAAAACACATTTATTTAAATGATGGAGTTGCCTCCATTTGAATATTGCCTACTGCTTCCGTAATAATAGCCAAAGGTTTTTCACAGATGCTTTTTAACGGGCATCCTCTGCTATATCTCTGCTAACAGTGTAAAACTTGAACAACAAGCCTGGATTTGGTATGGGCTCATTATGTATCAGAAATTCCTCAGTTGTAGACAGTTACTGATGAAATTGCTTCCAAGGAGAAAGCCAGGCACTTTTGGAAGTTACCCTCATACTACCAGGTCACTAGGGTCATGTTCTATTCCGCGAGCAACTGTCATGGCTTGTAAACGAGTCTGTTGGGACATCAGGGCATCCTTGGTTCACCTGAAGAGGAAGGTACAGAGACGGACTAGCCTGAGTGCATAATCGAATGCAACAGAATTGCTCCAATCTGTTACTTTTTGTTTGTTTGTTTGTTTAGGGCTGCAGCCTTGGCATAAAGAGGTTCCCAGGCTAGGGGTCCAGTTGGAGCTGTAGCCGCCGGCCTATGCTGCAGCCACAGCAAGGCGGGATCCAAGCCATGTCTGTGACCTACACTACAGCTCAGGGCAATGCCAGGTCCTTAACCCACTGAGTGAGGCCAGGTATTGAACCTGCAACCTCATGGGTACTAGTCAGATTTGTTTCCACTGAGCCACGGCGGGCACTCCTATTACTATTTTTTTTTTCT
Source organism: Phacochoerus africanus (assembly GCF_016906955.1). NCBI lineage: Eukaryota > Metazoa > Chordata > Mammalia > Artiodactyla > Suidae > Phacochoerus > Phacochoerus africanus. The sequence continues at coordinate 58,224,191 of NC_062545.1, forward strand.
TTTTTGGATTCCCCTGCGTGGATTTCCCGGGCCAGGGATCAGATCCAAGTGACCTAAGCTGCAACACTGGCTCTTTAACCCACTGTGCCAGGTTGTGGATCCAATCTGTGTCCGGGGCTCCCAAGACGCCACCGATCCCGTTGTGCCACAGCAAGAACTCCTATTTCTAGTTTTTTTAAAAGCATGAGTAACACAGAGCAGTTGCTGTTCTTCAGCTTGCTGTTCTTCAGCTGAAATAGCCACACACTTTGTATTCCATTGTCAAAATATCAGATAATCCAATCAGACAATGACTTCCATTTAGGAATGAGCTACTCCACTGAGGAACACTGGGTGGGTGGCAGTTTGATAACTGAGAGAGTAGAGCCAGCAAACTTCCCAAAGCTCCCGGGGAACGGGGATGCCTGGCCTGGGCAGAGAGGAGCCAGAACTGCTGCCTCCACAGAGGTCCCCTGCCAGGTAGGAGGTATGAGCAAATCACAGCAAGCCTCCCTGGCTTGAGTAGAGGCGCAGGGCTTGGGTGGATGGCATTGGACAAGGAGCGCCCCAAGGGCAGAGGACAGGTTTAAGTGAAATGGAACACTGACTCACTGGAATCAGGACAGTGGGCTGGGGTGTTTTACGTTTCCCTCCTCTCCCACCCTTCTTAGAATATCCACGTGGCTTGTGCAACTGGAAAGTCCAGGACGCAGTGATGTGGTCTGACTCTCTCTCAGCTCCATTTCTCCTTTGTTGGCCTCACACTCAAGCAAGTACCTGCTCTGTGAAACCAGAGCAAAGGTGGTCCCCAGCAGCTCCAAACTCACATGGTCCTTCCTCTCAACATCTCTGGGAAGGGGCAGCACTTTGTCTTCCGGGGTCCATATGTCATGCCTTTGATCTGTCCTCCTGGGTCATGTGCCCATGCCATGTACTTATCATTGAAGAAAGGAAGATAAAATGGAGCCCCTCTGTGGGTTAAGGACCCAGTGTTGTCGCTGCAGGGGCTTGGGTTGCTGCGGTGGTGGAGGTTGATCCCTGGCCCAGGAGCTTCCACATACAGTGATACCTGCCTGCTCTCCCTCCAAGTTCACAGTGTCACAATGCCTGTGGATGATACTCCTACAGTGTGCTGGTGGTCATGTACCAGAGGATCTTGGGTGCCAGATGAAAGTCTGCACCCACCTCCTCCATCAGTAGGGATCTATATATGATTTTCGAGCCTGGCCATGCAATGACTCAGTTTCTCACTTTGGGGGGGGGGGCAGTCTGGGAGCAGAGTCCAGGGTGGATGGAGAGAACAGAGACAGGTGAGGGGGCAGGTAGGGGCTCTCATGGGAGTCTGGGCAGGAGGGAAGAAGGCCTGAATGAGGAGGAGGAGGCAAGAGGGAACAGAGAAGGGAGTAAAAGTGATGCCTCTTTTGGAGACAGAGCTTCTCAGTTATTGATTTGCTGTTGGGGAGCAAAGAGAGGGCAGTAAACAACCAAAGTTCTCAAGTCCTGGAATTGAGAAAGAAGAGGAAGAAAGATGGCATTGGTTGTATAGCAGGCAGTTGGGAATATGGATCTGGAATTTGGGAGAGTGGTTGGAGCTGGAGAAAGAATCCTGAATATACTTATAGCTGAAACAGTGGGAATCATGAGATTATGGCCACAAAACTGTAGAGAAATAAGAGGACAATAAATGGCAATCAGTCCATCATTGCTGCAAACTTGGAGTTATCCCTAATTCCTTCGCCCCTCACATCCCTGTACAATCTTTCAGTCACACCTGACAAGTCTGTCTTCGAATTTTATTCTGCATAGGTCCACTTCTATCCATTTCCACTCCTTTCCCTTAGTGAGGACTCTCCTGCCAGGACCACTGCAGGTACAGTAGCTTCTAAACAGTCTCTTTGCTTCCATTCTTGCCTGCCTCCAAGCTATCATCACATGGCATAAAGAGGTTTTTTTAAAATGTGAATTGTATATGTATATATATGTGTGTGTGTGTGTGTGTGTGTGTGTGTATGTGTATATATATATATATGAATCACTGTGTGCTTTGCTATACACCTGAAACTAACATGCTATTGTAAATCAACTATACTCCAATGTAAAATAAAAATAAAATTACAAAAAGGAAAATTGAAAAGGTAAAATGTGAATTGTGATATGTCACCCTTAGGGGCTTAAGCCCTAATGGCTTCCCCTTGAGGTTAGAATCAAATGCAAGCATCCTGTCATTGTCCACAAGACCTTGCATACCCGAGTCCTTGCCTCTCTCTCCAACTTTCTGTCATTGTCTCCTTCCTTTACCACCTTTTAATCACACTCATCTTTAAGTTTCCCAAACTTGTCAAGCCGTCTACCAGTTCTGCTCTAAATTCCTTCACCAGCCCTAGCCGCACCTCCTCTTTTTCATCCTGTCTCTCCAGCTCTCACTTCTGTACGCCATTCCTTTAATCCTCCCAAGAACACAGAGTTGTTTTATTGCCTAAAGAATCATCTTTGACAACAGATCCCTTTGCGGCCACCCTGACTCTCTCACTCCTGCACTGCCACAAGAAGCTGAGCAGGAAACAAGGTGCATATTTAGAAAACTCCTTAGAAGTCAACAGGGAGGGAACCCGGGTCTGACTCATTGCATAAAGCGCATAACAATCATCATATTTTTCCCTTTTAAAATATGTTCCATTTTTAGAGTAAAATACTAAAAATGGGATTCATTTTTTAAAATAGAATGTAAAAGGATTTTTTTTCTTGGCAAAAGAAGGCATCTCGAGATTTCCTAAAATGTATTGATTTTTTTTTCCTCCTAATATACTCAGAGTTTGTAACTTCACTTTCCACAATTCAGTTCACAGAAGTTTTCAAGGGTACAACAGTTGCATAAGATAAAGCATGCTTGTGTTATTCCTGTGTCATAGATAGTAAAATTGAGGCACAGAGTCTCACCAAGGGAGTCAAGGTTAGCAACCACAGAACTGTTAGCTTTGAGTCTTTGCTCAAAGCAATGACTAATTCCATTTTCCCAATACTTTCTTCTTAAAATATAGACTAAATTTCTGATTTTGTTTTCTAATACCTGCAGTGAACCTGAGTATAAAGCTCTTGGTGATTTTTTGTGCAGCACTGGGTAGGGTGTTCCCAGGTGCTGGTTTCTTCGTTCCTTAGAGCCCTCAGCAGACACTAATTTTGTGTTGAGCTGCCTGCATTGAGGCTAATTTTTTTTAACTTTTTAAAAATTGAGGTATAGTTGATTTACAATGTTGTGTTCATTTCAGGTGCACAGCAAAGTGATGCAGTTATATATACTCAGATTCTTTTCCATTATATGTTATTACAAGATACTGAATATGGTTCCCTGTTCTATACAGTAGGTCCTTGTTTATTTTATATATAGTTGTGTGTATCTGTTAATCCAGACTCCTGATTCATCCCGCCCCACCCCTTTCCCCTTTGGTGGCCACAAGTTTTTTTTTTTTCCTATGTCTGTGAGTTTGTTTGTATTTTGTAAATGAGATCATTTGTATCATTTTTCTTTAGATTCTACATATAAGTGATATTATATGATATTTGTCTTTCTCTTACTTAGTATAATAATCTCTAGGTCTATCCATGTTGTTGCAAATGGCATTATTTCATTTTTTTTTTTTTTTAGTGGCCGAGGGACTATTTTTGGTAATACATTTGTGTTTTGTCCAGTAAGCAGCCAGGCAGAGAAGCAAGTGCTGGGACAGTGAACTTACACTTTAGCGTAATTTCAAGATGTGAATAACAAGTTCTTTTTTTAAATAAAAAAGGAAATGAAATTAAAAACAAGACTTCAATTTAATCTTGGAGACTTGAAATGAAAAGTTTACCCCTTGTCAATTTTGTTCCAGTTCACTAAGTCTCAACAATCACAACAGCAGGGCAAAGGAAGGAGAGAGTGCCACTTGACCTCTGAACCTCCTGCATTTGTGGGTTTCATCTGGCCTCCAATAATATTTTAAAGGGTTTTCTATGTTCACAGATTTCTGCTTACATTAAGAGAGCTTTTTGTAGATATAGATCTATTTGATGCTAACCAGACAGCATATGATTACCATAACGGTAATTTATAGGGGAAAAAAGTCCCACCTGAATCCCGAGGTATTTAGATAAGTATACACAAATAAATTTGAGATCTCGCACCAAGCCCTGTCTGAACATAACTTCATTGTATTTTGATTTGGGTGGAAAAATTAAAGCTAGTGCTTGCTGAAAACATGTTCACAGTAAGACAGGCCAACCAGCTTGACTGTTCTTTTCACCTTGTCTAGCCTCCTGAGTGCACCAGGACAAGGGTGATAAATCCTACTCAGGCAACTGTTGTAAAGGAAATTGAAAGCCATGTAAATCCAGGGTTTCTATTAACTGCTAAGAGCTTAAGCACCCATAGTCAGTTCCTACTTAGAAGCATACGTGTTCCACATCTTTGTCAAAAACTGGAAGGGAAAAACACAAGATCACACTCTTTCATCACATAGAAAGGGTATACTGGTCCTGAAAGTGTTTTTAGTGCTCTATGGAAAAAGAAAATAGTTTTTGACCAAAGCATTCAATTTTGCCTTGAAAAAATTAAGTAATTCCAAAGAGAAACACATTTTTTTTTTCCCCCTCAAAATCTTCACATCTTAGGACAGAAACAGTAATAATTACTGGCAGACATTGGACCAATACTTCATATGTAGTCTTTTCTTTTGCAACCCCGCAAAGTCATTTTTATTATCTCCCTTTTACAAATGATAAATGAGGGCTCGGATGGGTGGTGAGTGGCCAGTTCAGTATTCAAATCCTGACTTCTGTGATTTCACACTGCTTCTCTTGGAAATGGAGTCCCAGTTGTGTGGCAAGACTTATTTTTACCTTCATGGCCCCAATCTGTACCTTGATTTATTAGTCTTCCTTAGTGAGGGAGGGTAATAAAAACGATCAACTCTGACATTTGACTTCACCCTGAAAATGGCCGTATTAGACAGCCGTGCCATCCTGTTGACATTGCGTCACACTTCAGCTGGACTGGGTCCTCCTTCTCACCTCCTGTGGCCTCACTTGAACTCGTAGAAACTCATTCTCCCTATTCCCCTTTCCCTCCCTCGGTGAGTTTTCTAACATGCCATCTTCAAAAGGCACAGCTGACTTAGATCCATGAAAAGTTGTACGCACCTCGGGATATAAATCTAATGACGTAACCTGCTTATTGTAAAGGGTCCAAATTGTGCATTTACACCTCCGTGAATTTTCACATCCATGCGTATAACCAGCACCCAGATCAAAAAATAAAACAGTACCAGTCAGGCTAATGATATTTTAAATGCCAAAGGGAATATTTCTATTTCAAAGTGTATGTAAATAATCTGTTTATAAAGGTAAGAAATGCATTTGAAATGTGTTTCATTATGCCCCACAGTGTTTTATGCACTGATTTTAATACCTTGTGTTTTCTGAAACCTGTGATGCATTTAAAGAGAAGCCATGGCCAAGCATCAGAGTATACACAACACTTCTCTATGCAAATAGAAACAGAAAATAACCAGTAGAAATATTAACAAAGCGATCTTTGGCAAAAAAAGGCTTGTGGACTTGAGGAAACTGATCAAGTTTTTTAGTAATCATGTAAAGACAAAGGGAAGCCACAATGAAACGCTTTTTTTTCCCATCCAATATTTGGCAAAAACTTTAAAACTTTGACATCATCAAGGGTGAGCAGTGATGTGCAGCCATGGGGACATTTTGTCTATGGCTGCTCGTTATGTGATATGGTAAAAACACTTGGGAAAAGGCAAACAAATACATAGAACTTATGCTGAACAATTTAAGCAACAAGATATGAACACTTCTCCCACTGCAGCCCCACATCAAAGCTCAGCACCACCCAGTCCTCGAACAACTTCCTCCTGGTGATTAAATTAAAGATTGTCTTTTTACAATACAGATGTAGATTTTTGTGCTATAGTTTTAAGATGTGCTCCTCTTCAGGAAGCAACTCCTCTAGGGGGACCTTTTCCTTTTATTCACAAGTAGGTCTGAGTTTCACATTCAGAGGAAAAGAAAGTTCCCAGTAAAAGCGTACTGGTTTTATGGTTTAGTTTGTCAATGTCTTCTGAATATGGAGGATTAAATATAATACACAAACTCTTTTACTTTTATCTCCATCCTTTACCTTTAGCTCTCCTATCTCCAGTGGCAGATCTGCTGTTATCCATTTCAACAAGGCAAGCACCATTTCTAGTAGAGAACCTGAGGCAGACTTTCCTGCTGAAGGAAGAACATGATGGCCCCCACGCATGCAGGGAGTCTGTTATGTTTCAGTGAGGAGTCCCATAGGATGTTACAGAGTGACACTTCAAGAGGGGAGGAAAATCCAGATAGAGCCGAGATGGAGGAATAATAGAACAAGGTGAATGGGAAGAAGGATGAGTCTGAGTTAAATATTCTTGGGCAAAAAACTTCCCCGAGTTCCAGTTGTACCAGTTAGTTTTGGATGATCTCAAGAAAGACTCACTCTCTTCTGCCAAATGGTTTCTTTCTTTTTTTTTTTCCTTTTTTTTCTTTTTAGGGCCATACTGGTGGCTTATGGAGATTCCCAGGCTAGGAGTTGAATTGGAGCTACAGCTGCCAGCCTACACCACAGCCACAGCAACTTGGGATCTGAGACACATCTGCGACCTATGCCACAGCTCAGGCAACGCCAGATCCTTAACCCACTGAGCGAGGCCAGGGATCGAACCGCAACCTCATGGTTAATAGTCGGATTCATTTCTGCTGAGCCACAATGGGACCTTCATCTTTTCTTAGGTAATTTTTAAGTCTTCAAGACTTGGGCATAGAATATGGATTAGCGCTCAAACGTGGTCTACATTAGAATCTCCTGGAAGCCATGATTAAACATTCAGATGCCTGGGTCGTAGTCTAACCTACTGGCGGAAAATCTATGAGGTTGTAGCCCAGACACAGGTTTACAAGAAGCTCCCCTTTATTTCATTTGTATTTTATTTCTTTCCCAGTTTTATTGTGCTATAATTAACATATAACATTGTATTAATTGAAAGTATACAGCATAATGATCTATATAAGTACATATTGCAGAAGGATTGTCACAGTAAGTTTACTTAAAATCTATCACCTCACACATATAATTTTTTTTCATGTGATGAGATCTACTCTCTTAGCAACTTTCAAATATACAATATACTATTTTTAACTGTAGTCACTATGTTGTATATTACATCCCCAGAACTTATTTATTTTGTAACTGAAAGTCTACTTTTGGACCATCTTTACCCATTTTTCCCATCTTTTACCTCCTACCTCTTTCAACTACCTGTCTATTTTCTGTATCTATGAGTTCAGTTTTCCTAGATGACACATACAAGTGAGATCATACAGTATTTGTCTTTTGCTGTCCGACTTAAATTCTCTTTACATAATGTCTTCAACTTGCATCCATATGAACCTTGGCTGTTCCTAGGTTGTTCCCATGTCTTGGCTGTTGTAGATAATGCTGCAGGGGAACAGTGGAGTGCAGCTATCTTTTCCAGATAGTGATTTCATTTCCTTCACATATATATATACCTAGAAGTGGAATTGCTGGATTGTATGGTAGGTTGATCTTGAATTTTTTGAGGAATCTCCATATTGTTTTCCATAGGGGTTGCAGCAATTTACATTCCCAGCATCATGTACAAAGGTTCCTTTCTCTCCACATGCTCACAAACACTTATTTCTTATTAATTTTCACACTCTCCAAAACCTGTGAACTGCTCCAATATGAGAGCAACCCCCCACAGATAATTGTTGTGGGAAAGTAAAACCATACAGTCATTGATTTTTAGAGTTCCAAAGAACCTTAGACAGTTTTCATGGGAAGAATCTACAGGCCAGTGATTGAGTGAGTGGGGCCCTGCCATCCAGTGATACAGCCAGAAGAAAACGCTCTGATGCCCAGCTTAGAGCTTATGTAATACTTCCATTCTCCATGGCTAAAACTCATTTAGATTGTGTTTAGAGTTATCTCTCTATTTTTTGGTGTGGCTATTTTGTGCACAAAACAAGAATTTAGAAAACTTGGACACAGAGTTAATGGTTTTTTTCTTTGAAGTCTTTTGTGTTTTGTACAAAAAGTTATTTTGTATATACTTATATGTAATTTTGTATACCGTTTAGATTTTTTTTTTTTAGTTATGCTATGTAAGCTTGGTTTTACAGTAACAGCTCTTAGTAAAAGTAGTTTCATGTTAAAACCAAGTTTATCAATGTTATAAAAGCTGCAGTGGTTGCTAAGAGAAACTGATACTCTGTTCCCATGGGAACCATTGTTTTACAGTGAGAAATATAGCATCTCCAGATTCAAAGGATTAAAAACTTAAGTTCGAGATGGGAAGTATTTCACTCTTCCTGGAAAAATGTGAAAATTACCAATCTGTGATTGGAAAATGTGGTCATGGGGCCGCAATCTCCCAAAAGGATGAAAATGTTCTAGGTGCTATTTGATTTCTTCTTCTCCTTCCCTTGTTGTTGATGGCGAGGCAAGGTGATTATGACAGGAGAGTGAGGGCAATGAAACTAACTGCTGGTCAGTCACTCTTAGAGCAGGGAAATAGTTAGGAGACAACTTCCAGTTGATACTGCCTCCCCTGGTGGTTAGGATGTCTGATTAGAGAAGGGAAGAAAGGGAAGAGATTTTGAGTTAGACCAAGCAGCTCTGCAGCGTTTAGGTACCAGGGTAGCATTTCCATCTGGGCATTGGCTCTTAACTTTAAGGTAAAGGAAATGATTTTAAGTAAAAGAAAAAAAAATCGATTTAATTCTGCTCAGAACTGAGGATCAGAATGAGGTGGAACTGACAATAATTGTAGTTTGTAAACTCAGTTCCTGGATGCACACTATTCCCTGAACCTCACATTCAGCATCATTAGTCCATAAAGATAGCATTCCATATCCTCAGGTTCTGAATCTGTGGATTCAGCCAACCAAGGATTGAGGATATTCAAAAAACCAAATTCCAGAAAGTTCCCCAAAGCACAACTTGAGTTTTCCATGTGCTGACAACTATGTACATAGCATTTATATTGTATTAGGTATTATAAGTAATCTCAAGGGGATTTAAAGTGTATGGGAGGATGTGGGTAGGTCGTATGCAAGCACTATGCCATTTTATACAAGGGACTTGAGCATCCTTGGAGTTTGGTCTCCAAGGTGTGGGTCCTAGAACAAATCCCCCTCAGATATTAAGGGGCAACTCTGTTGCCACAGGCAGTGGATTAACTAACTGCCTTACCTTCCCTGTCTGACTTCTTTCCTCTCCTGGTGTTCCCTGCTTCTCAGAAAAAAACTCATTGAACTCTGATCGTTGACTCAGAGTCTGCTTCTGAAAATATGCAATCTAAGACATGTACTGAAAAGCTCAAAGAAAGATTATGTGAGTGAAACCTACTGAATGGTACTTGCAGAAGAGATGGAATCATCCCCGCAACAGATGCATACAGACATCTATCCAATTGTTCACTTATCCAGTTAGTACTTTGTGATGGATGCTGTGTTGTATGCTCCCCCACCCCCCAGTTAAACACTTACCGGCCAGCTTTGGGAAGTGCTGCTGGCAGTCAGCCTTCATGGGTGGCAGACTCAGGATTAGCTTTGGCTCAAGAAAGAAAGCTGCTTTCCTCTAAATCACACCTCCTTCCCAGGATGGTCCCCAGCCAATGACAGATCCAAGTGGGACTATAAAGGCCCAGCCCTCTCAACTCATTCCATGAGCTCCTAAGGTCTTCCTATCTTCAGGATGCCCTGCCAGATCCATTCCTTTGGGACTGTGTGTGTTGGGGTGGGAGGTGGGGTGGGGGGCCTTGGCTCCTCAATCTGCCGACCCTGTTCCTTCTCTTTCCTCAGGTGATCCCAGAGTAGGCCCTAAGAAAGCTCCTGCACAGTAATCTCCATTTCAGAGTTTGTGTTCCTGGGAATCCCACCTATAACAGCATTGATGAGCACCTACTGTGCACTAGATGCTAGTCTAGGTGGTAAGGAATACAGTGGGAGCGAATAGGATTCCTGCCCTTACGTTTCATTAGGAAGGAATTAATATTTTATTTTATTTTATTTATTTATTTTTGTCTTTTTAGGGCCACACCCGTGGCATATGGAGGTTCTAAGGCTAGGGATTGACTCCAAACTGTATCTGCTGGCCTACACCACAGCCATAGCAGTGCAGGATCCGAGCTGTGTCTGCGACCTACACCACAGCTCACAGCAATGCCGGGTCTTTAACCCACTGAGCGAGGCCAGGGATCAAACCTGTGTCCTCATGGATGCTAGTCAGATTCATTTCTGCTGAGCCATGACAGGGACTCCAGAATTCACATTTTAGAGCAGGGGTCAGCCAACTTTTTCTGGAAAGGGCCAGATAATAAGTATTTTAGATCTTGTTGGCCATATGGTCTCAGTCCCAACCATTCTGCTCTCCCACTGTAGCATAAAAGCAGCCTTAGAACTATATAATTGGAGTTTCCGTTATGGCTCCCATTATGGAGTTCCCTGACTAGCATCCATGAGGACGCAGGTCTGATCCCTGGGCTTGCTCAGTGGGTTAAGGATCCGGCATTGCTGTGAATTGTGGTGTAGGTCTCAGACATGGCTCGGATCCCCAGTTGTGGTTGTGGTGTAGGCCAGCAGCTATAACTCCAATTTGACCCCTAGCCTGGGAACCTCTGTATGCTGTGGGTGCAGCCGTAAAAAGATTAAAAAGTTAAAAAAAAAAACCTATGTAAATGAACAGGCATGATTATTTATCACTAAAACTTCATTTACAAAGTAGGAGGTGGTTTGGATTTGGCTCCTGGGCTATAATTTGCAGACCGCTATCCTAGAGGGCAGGGAACAGGGAAACCAATAACTAAACAAGAAAACCTCAGATAGTGATAGTGCCATAAAAGAAAGAAATTAGGATGATATGATAAAGAAACTACTATTTATTTTAAAATTTAACTTTTTTGAATAAGTAATATATTCACGAGGTTCAAAAAGCAAAAGAATTGACAAAGTATTCCTTTACAAGTGTACATCCTGGTTCACTTTGACCCCCCCATGGAATAATTTTATTTACTACTTTTGTGTTTCTTTTGAATGTTTCTTAATAGGAGTATAAGCAATTTCTGACGTTTCCTTATCTACCCTTTGATGTAAAGGTTAACATTTAATACTTCTTGTTCTGCACATTATTACATGTTATTTACTGAATATGCCCTGAATCTCCTCAAGATCATCCCCATTTATTTTTCTGTAGCAGAGGACTAGTCCTAATCTGTGCATGATTGTTTAAATAATTAATTCCCAGAGTTCCCATTGTGGCTCATTGGGTTAAGAACCCAACTAGTATCTGTGAGGCTCTGGGTTCCATCCCTGGCCTTGCTCAGTAGTTTAAGAATCCAGTATTGCCACAAGCTGCTATGGAGGTCGCAGATGTGGCTTGGATCTGGTGTTGCTGTGGCTGTGACATAGGCCGGCTGCTGCCCCTCCAATTCGACCCCTGGACCAGGAACTTCCATATGCTGCAGCTGTGGTGTGGCCCTAAAATTAATTAATTAATTAATTAATAGATAGATAGGTAGATAATTCCCTATTGTACTGGTCAGCTCCTCCAGAGAAATTAGTCTAAGAGGATGTCCCAAGACACTCCGCAGAGTGATTTGGCAAGCTGGAGGCCCAGGAGCTCTGATGGTGTAAGTTCCAGTCTGAAGAGCATCAGGCTTCAGACCCAGGAAGAACAGATATTTCAGTTTGAAGACAGAAAAAAAGCATGTTCTCCCTTACTGTACAGAGGAGGAGGGGAAGGGAGGGTCAGCATTTTTGTCCTGTTCAGGCCTTCAGCTGATCCACCCACACTGGGGAGGGCCATCTGCTTTGCTCAGGCTACTGATTGAAATACTAGTCTCATCCAAAAACACCCTCACAGGGATACCCAGAATGACATGTGGCCAAATATTTGGGCACCTGTGGCCCAGTCAAGTTGCCATATAAATTTTTTGGGGGGGAAGGGGCTGCACCTGCGGCATATGGAGGTTCCCAGGTTAGGGGTCTAATCAGAGCTACAGCTGCCAACCTGCGCCACAGCCATAGCAGTGCAGGATCCGAGCTGTGTCTGCGACCTGCACCACAGCTCATGGCAATGCCAGGTCTTTAGCCCACTGAGTGAGGCCAGGGATCGAACCTGCAACCTCATGGTTCCTAGTCAGATTCGTTTCCACTGCACCACGATGGGAACTCCTGCCATATAAAATTAACCATCACATCAATGAATGGACATAATTTTGCTACTACAAATACTACTACAATGAATAACCTTGCATATATATATGTATCATATATATGTATCACATAAATATATGTATCATATATATGTGTGTGTGTGTGTATATATATATATATATATAATTTCATAAGTATGCAGGTGAATCTATATGTAGGACAAATTCCCAGAAGTGAGATTACTGGGTCAATACGAGTAACTTTGATGGAAATTGCCACATCACCATTCACAAGATTGTTCTAATTTGCAGTCTCACCAGTATATGTGATTGTTCCATCTCAGCCCTGTCGACAATTATCTTGGAGGAATTTTTGCCAGTTTGAAATGGTATCATCATGGAGCTTTAATTTGAATTGCTCTAAGTGAATTTGCATGTCTTTCTGTATGTTTAAGGACTATTTGTGCTTCTCCCTCTGAATTTTCTTTTTATGGCTTTTGTTCAGTGGGACTATTGGACTTTTCTCAACTTCTAATACTATTTATTTATGTATTTATTTTTTAATTTTTAATTTTTTTTTTGCTTTTTAGGGCTGCACCCGTGGCATATGGAAGTTCCCAAGCTAGGGGTCGAATCGGAGCTACAGACCTACACCACAGCCACAGCAACGCAGGATCCACACCACATCTGTGACCTATACCACACTCGTGGCAATGCTGGACCCTTTAATCTGCTGAGCAGGACCAGGGGTTGAACCTGCATCCTCGTGGATACTAGTCGGGTTCGTAACCCACTGAGCTGCCACGGAAACTCCCAAAGACTTATTAAACATTAAGGAGCTTGACCCTTTGTGATTAGGTTGCAAATATTATCTTAGTTTGTCACTTATATTTTGTGCTTATGTTGCTCTTGTGTCAGTTTGTATCAATTTTTTTCTTCTATGGCATAGGTATTTTGAACCTTGACTGGAAAGGCCTTTGAGGGGTACTTTGGATGGGGTGCTCCGGCTGATAGAGACACCCCAACTCCTTGCTTGCGTGCTGGGGAAACGTTTGTAGAAGATGTACTAACTACTTGAGGCAGCTCCTATGGAAAACCAGAATGTACATAGCTGAACAATTCACCAGATGAGAAAGGAAACTAAAAATATGTTTTGACCCAATGTAAACATTACAAATGAGGTAAAACAAACGTTATCAGAGAATCACACATAATAAAAATAATTGTATTGATTCCAGACTGGAGAAACATAATCTCTTTGGGGGAGAAAAAGTTATGCTTTGTCATCATTCCTCCTTCTGAACTAGGAATGCATAGAATTGATAGAAGTTTTGATAAATACAGCTTGACTAATTTAAAATTGATTTTAGAATCTCGCTGTTTCATCTTCATCCATTGAAAAGCAGGTTTGCTTATCCTGGTAGCCTTTTATGGTACTTGAATAGTGGTCTGACTACTTTTAAAAATGAATAATGGATTAAAAGTACACTTTGCAGCTTACATTAGTTACTTTTGTAATGCAAAATAGAAGCATGATAATGTACTATTCAGCATGCCTTAATATGATTTATACATACACTCCACAGCATAAGTAATTCATTACGCCCTTCACAGTGCATTTCCTGGGCACAGAAGCTCATGTTTACCAGTATTTCATCTCCTAATCAGGTTGTCTAATGGGGGGGTGTCTGGGACCATGAGAGAGGATTCCATGCTCTGCTTGCCCCGGACTCACTCAGTGACTTCAGGCAATGCTCTTCTGAGCCCAGGGCTGGATGCTTATGAAAGTGAGTGCATAACACCTTATGGATCCAGCTCAGAAGAGGGACCTGTGGACTAATTACTTTAGGACTGTAAACCGCTTTGAAGTCTGGAATTAAGCAGGCTTCATGGTATAATAATTATTCTGGGAATTATCCTTCTTTGGATATAATACTCCACAGTGGTCATTTAATAAGGCAACAGTTCGTTTCTGTACCTCTGGGAAGGAATTCTCTATTGCTTTGTAAACAGTACCTTGTCACAGAATGTGTTTTTGTTTGTAAAGTGTGGATTTACTGAACATAGGTGATGGCCTTCAAAGTCAGCTGCCTTTAAGGGCAGTTAGTTGTATTCTGTCTTTCAAATAAGTATGTTCAGGTTTCAGGGTTTTTTTTTTTTTGGCTGTGCCAAGGAATGCAGAAGTTCCTGGGCCAGGGATGGAAGCTGCACCACAGCAGCAACCCGAGCCACAGCAGTGACAACACCGGATCCTTTAACCACTAGGCCACTAGGGAACTCCAGCATGTACAGATTTGATTGAAGCCTGCCAATTGCAAGTGGAGGAGAGGTTCTAAGAAGTAGACCTGTCCCTAACGTTTGTGGGGCCTGAAGCAAGAGTACAAATGGAGACCCACATACCATATGTTTAAATATTTAGATAGTATAGATCAAGGTAACAGACTGTTAAATAAAACATGTTCTGTCCTATTACCTTGACAAATATATCTTCATAATGACCTGGAAGGCCAGGTTTGAATTTTAGATTTCTCTGATGGTTCCAGAAAACTTACAAATCACATTTCTCCCCCCCCCCCCCATTACCTGATGTCAGCATGACAGTGACTAGTAACCTTCTCCATACCGGACTTTGAACGCACACATCCTTGAGGTATGTTTTAAACTCTGTACCTATTTATAATATATGAATCATGTTTCTTCTCATAATACTGTTGACTGTCTCTGTGAAAATGGGAACCACTGGAATAACTGAAACCTCTAAAATAGGGATATTTGTGCCTGTAATAAGTGCTTTGACACAGTGTGATTCCTTCGACAATCTAGATTTTGACCTGGTCTATTTAAACTCTGCTGGGAACATAATTTTCACATCAAACTTCCACTGTAAATTGTATTATAAGTAAAATATGTAGGTTCTGCCTCCACATTAATTTTTTTGCCTGGCACATAAATCGTTGTTTAAGATTCAAAGGAATCTTATTGGTCAAATACATCTAATAATGGGGATGATATAATAGAAAAATTTATATCCATAGAGAATGCACCTTAAGCAGTTTTATTTTATAGCCGATATTTTTATTTTTGCTTGAGTGTACGATTCTTGTTTGTCAAGACTCCACTTTCTTTGTTAAAATGTAAAATGCATATTGGGCAAACGCTCCAGGGCAATTTGCATAAAAAGTGATGACAAAGAGCAATTAGTACTTCATTATTATGCAGTGAAATGCTACTTTGCTCGAAAGTGACTGTAGTTTCTCCCCCCCACCACCCCCTTATAAATCTGGTACAGCATTGTTCTAAAAATAGTACTTAAGAAACCTCTGTTTGTAAATCAGGGTCTTTGACTTTCCACTAGAAATCCGGGGAGAAAAATGCAAGCACTAAATAAAGTTATTACCCCAGATCTTTATAATGAAAAGCAAGCACCAGAATTCTCTTAGATAAGACAGGTCAGAAGATTTTTAATGTCTCATCAAATTGGATCCATATCTTATTTTACCCCTTGGGATCAGCTTTCAAAGCAGACTCAGATCATACATTGATAGCAACAGTCGCCTCCCCCCAGCACACACTCAGAAACAGGGTCATGCCACACACGGCTACACTGCAGAGAACAAACAGTCCCTAGGTATCTCTAGTTAGGAAGGCTTGATTTTTGAGTACAGATTTCATTACCATGAAATTCCTTCAGGGCGAAAAAGAATTGCATCAAAGAAGCAGTGTGGGGAGGCAGACTTTGTAAATATTCACCCCATCACCTGTGTTACCAGGCTCTGCCTGTCCTTAATTTGCCGGGAAATGCTTTTTTTGTTGTTGTTAAAAAAAAAAAAAATTCTTGTGGAGCTGACATATTATCTAAAACTGTGTAAATCCAAATGTGCCAGCAGTGTGTGCGTGTGTGTGTGTGCATGCGTGCGTGCGTGGTGACCAAGTAATTGGATACTGGCAGGATGAGAAAGAAACATGGGGACTACCAAACCTTCAGAAAATGACCTCAGGAGGCTGGAGATGGACATGGATTTCGGTAAATTTTTTTGGAAGCCCCAAAGCAGACTTGGGGAGGAGTTGGAAGAAGGGGTGGAGGTGGGAGCTCAGTAAACACAGTCTTGTATTTGGTTCTTTCCCTCCTGGTCCTCAGTGGGCCAGACTGGATCCATGCAATCCCTCAAACCATACCCTTGGTCTGCAGGGCTCCTAGATGGCTGACCCAACCTGCTTTACTTGTATCCTAAGGGTCTCTTTACTCTGGGAAGCTGGGATTAGCCTCATCATCTGCAGTTTAGGCTCAGCAGCTCAGGGCTGTAGGGCCTGTCTCAGAGAGGGAAGGGACGTGGAGAGGCCCTTAAGCACACTGTTTCAAGCACAAGTAACTTGTGCAGTTGGATGTCCTTCCCCCAGATTTTGTTTATTTTCTTCTTTGTTCCTCTTCTTAGACCACCAGTGAAAATCCCATGAAGTCACATAGCTCATACCATTTCAAAGGTGTACTGTCCAACCTGGAGATAACTTGTGATCATTCTACATTCCATCACAGATTTATTATTCATATGATTTTCCATTATTTCTTAATGTTTCCAAGTTCCTAGTTATTTAACATATAAAGCAATTGGCCAGACATCTTCATATAGCTATGAAAAGTGGCTCTAAAGTCCCTTTGCCTAGCATCTCCATCTATTAACTAGCTGATGAGACAGTACTGCTCTCAGCCATGGTCAGGACCCCTGCCTTGGGTTCCCATACAGCACAGATCCCCATGAGTTGGATGGTTTTCCGTGAAAGAAGTCCCCAGCCTGCAATGTGATTTGGATGAGGTGTCCAAGCCAGAACCCATTTCTCTCCTTCAGGGCACTCTCCCACTCTCTATCCAGCCTATGAGGTTGACCAGATATCCAGAAGAGCTCTAGAACTCACACCCATGGGATCATCCCAGACAATGCCAGACCTATGGAATCAGGCCTAATGCAGGAGATCAGCCTGGGCAGATAGGTTCCCACTGACACTGGCCAGCAAGTTATTTCTTTTGTAATACTGCATGACAATGGACCTGTAGAATGGTGCTGAATTGCTGATTTCAGGAAATTCTCATTCACGAAGGATGAAAAAGACAAGAATTTTCACATTGGGCAATAAATAAGTACCCGCTGGTTCAAAATCTTCACCAGTAAATACCTTATATGGGTTCATTTTCTAATAAAATCATTTATATATACAAAACCCTGCAAAATACATTTGCCTATGGCTCACCCTTCCCAGGGATAGTAGCCCTGCCCTGGGGGAACCACTGTGGGTTCTTTTTTTTTTTTTTTTTTTCTCGGGCCACACCCAAAGCATATGGAGGTTTCCAGGCTAGGGGTCCAATCAGAGCTATAGCTGCCGGCCTACACCACAGCCACAGCAATACCAGATGCCAGATCCAAGCCGAGTTTGCAACCTATACCGCAGCTTGTGGCAACGCTGAATCCTTAACCCAATGAGTGTGGCCAGGAGTCAAACCGGCAACCTCATGGTTCCTAGTGGGACTTGTTTCCACTGCGCCACGATGGGAACTCCCACTGTAGGTTCTTGAACAGAAGCTGATGTAGACCAAGTATTTAGAAGGGGAGACACTGGAGGTGGAGAAGAGCAGGGAGAGAGCTATGGCATCCATAGGGCTAAGAGCAGCCAAGATGGTAATACAAAAGCACCTGGATTGAGAATCACTGGGTCTGGGCTTCTCCTGGCTCTGCCACTTCCCAACTCTATGTCCTTGATTTTGGTCTCTCAGTCACTCTCTACCTCAGTTTCCTCATCTATAGAATGGGAGCCTGCAATAGAATTGTCTTATGTAGTGTCCCCATACCTGACTTTTTGGTAGGAGAGGCAGAGAAGCTGCTGAGGGGGAAAAAAAAAAAAAAAGCTACTTTGAGCCATACCTTTCCTACCCAAGTTTCAGTTTCAGGAAATCTGGAGGCCGAGGGGGATGGAGACTTGGGATTTGCTCTTTTTTTTTTTTTTTTTTTTGCTTTTTAGAACCATACCTGAGGCATATGGAAGTTCCCAGGCTAGGGGTCAAATTGGAGCTGTAGCTGCAGACCTATGCCACAGTCACAGCAACACCAGATCTGAGCCATCTGCATCCTACACTGCAGGTCATGGCAATGCTGGATCCTTAGCCCACTGAGCAAGGTCGGGGATGGAAGCTCCATTTTCATGGATATTAGTCAGGTTGGTAACCTGCTGAGCCACACTGGCAACTCCAGGATCTGCATTTTTTTTTTTTTTAAAGCTCCCAGCAGATTGTGGCACTCAGCCAGGATTGGTCTTCATTTCTCTTGGGAGTCTCCTGGCTCTTAAGGTTCAGGATACTAATGTCCCAGACTTTAATAGTTGAGGCTTTGAGGGCATTGATGTGATGCTAGTGGAGTCTCATCAGGAAAGAAATGAAGAAATATTTTCATGCAATGCTGACACTGGTCAAAGTGATAGCTAGTGTGTGTAGCGAGGGGCCAGGTATTGTTCTGAGTGCTCCATGAACATGGCCTTGGTCAGCCCTCATGTCAGTCCTTTATTATTCATGTTCTCCAGATGTCCTAACAGAAGTCAAGAGAGGCAGAATAGCTGTCCAAGGTTAAAGGCTGGTATTATTGGCAAGTTGGGTAGAGGAGCTGAAAAAGTGGGAAGGATCGAGGGTAAATCCTTGTTCTCAAGGCTGGCAGGCAGGGGACACAGTTGGGATGGATTTATGGTTTGTTTGTTTGCTTTGTTTTACTTGCTTGTTGGTGATGGTTCTGAGAGCAGAATGCGTGTCTAATGAGCCGTGACAGTGAGTTACCAATTCACTGAGAGATGTGGGGCTACCCCCCTGAGAGCAGGTGAGAGCTGGGGCTGGAGGGTGTGGATTTAGGAATCATCAGAGATGAGAGGGGCAATTATGTGAGTGGGAAGTTAGTTGACTAACCTCCAGGATTGAGAGGGAAGAATTTCCGAAGAGAACCAGCTTGGGAGGGAGGGAGAGTTGGGTGGGCACAACTCCAACATCAACTCAGCAACTCAAATCCCCAGCCACTTTGGAAGAGCTGTTCTCTTATATAGTTTGGTCAGCAGCTCAGCTTCATATTTTCATCCACCAGAATGTTCAGATCAATACTCCCAGGCCTCATGATTTACCGAACTTGAATTTCTCTAACTGCTCCATTAACTCCTTGGAAAGGTTTCTCCTCTGTTAGCACTGGATCATGATTTTCCATAAAATTTGCCCTTGAGCAAGCACTTCTCTCATCATTCTCACTAGGGAAATTGTCTTACTTCTTTCCCTCTACCTTCTCTATCCTTCCTCACTTCCTTAAGAGTGCTGTTTCATGAACCTGCATTTTGCCTGCTAATTAGTGTTTTTGAATTAAACACATTGGAACCTGAGCTTGGAATCTGTTGGGGGCTTTTGCTCAGGCCAGTTTGTGAATTTCTGATCCTTTGTGTCTGTTCATAGTTCCCCAACATAGTTATTAAATCAGGACATTATTGTCCCTCGGTTTGCATGGTGGAGACACTTTGGTGCTGAAGAGCCTGGTGCTATGTCCCAATCTCCACGTGTCCAGTCCAGTATTCCTATCTGTGGTGTTGTCTCCATGTCTCCATATGTGGTGGGCACACAGGGCACCAGACAGCCCATAATAAAAGGTGAATTCACTCCCAATGCACCCCTTTGTTCCCGGGAATATTTTGTTCCTCTGATCCTTAGCTTCAGCATCATGAGAAAGCATTTGTCAAGCCCCTAGTTGCCAGAGTGTTGCACTTAGGGCTCCATAGTTCACGGGTAGGCATCATGGGTGTGATGGAGCCAGGCTCGGGGTTACGGAGCACATTGCCATGGCCCTAGCCCTCGTCCACTGAGTCCTGCAACTTGATAGGAAAAACGGTATCTTTCCAGGTATCCCCAGTGACGTTGAGTTACCTGAGAGGGGGCGGGATGGGGCTGGAAGCAGCAGTACATGCAGCAGTTTAGACAGACAACCCCTGTGCCAGAAAAGAGGAGGGGAGGGGAGCAGCCTATTTTATTCTCAGGAAGTCTGAAACGGATGCTCCTGAGAGGAAGCTCCAGTGTCAACAAGTGGCACCCTTTTCAGCCGTTTGCCAGGCTGGGGGACAGCTGTGGAAGCCCCTGCAAGTCACAGTAAAAGAATAAGTGTCCACAAAGAGTTCTCGCCTGTTAGAGGCAGTAATCCAGCTTGGGGTGAAACAAACACATAAAAAAGGGCATAACACATGATCACATACAAGACACGGACAGAATACACAGGGGTGAAACACTGTGTGTGTGTGTGTTTTACAAAAGCCCCATACTTGGCAGAGTATTGTAAGCATAAATGGGTTAATTCCTAAAGTGTTTAGGGCCGTGCCTGGCCCTTAGTGAGTGCTATATACATGAGCCTGTTGAATGAATGAATGAATAGGTAAATATAGACTCAAGTTTAATTTAGGAAAACTGGGAAAATACCAAGGTAAGTGGATTTCACCTCCTTCCTCTGCCAGATTGACTGGGGCAGTCCTGGAGCAGCAGTTCAGGGTTGGAGAAGGGTCAGTGCACAAAATGTTCCTGAAAGGCTGGCTTAGACCAGCCTGATGGAGGAACGGAATTCAGCTCCAGGTACATGCCCCCTGCTGTGCGGCAGACGGACACACAGTGATACTTTTAGGACAGTTCTTGGGGATGGAGGGAGTGGGGAGATGAGCATTGTGTTTGCTTTGCTCCAGGCCCTGGGAACTTAACTTTAAAGGCAGGGACCACTAGGTCCAGTTATGTATAGGTAACGATACCTTGAAAGGATGTTTCAGGTAGAAAATTTATGAAGTCCAAAGAATTGGTTGAAAAAGCTTGAACTTGCTCTTTGTCCTGAGATTGCACAAAGCTGTGGATTTTGATGTCTTTCCTCACACAGGAACTGCTGGAAGCCTCTCTGGTCCATTACTCAGATGTAGGTGTCATTCTTGTCCTGGGCTGTCTGCCTGTTTTTGTGGACATTGGCTTCTTGGCCACCCACCCTCATCGCTGCCTGAGAATTCTTGGTCTTTGCTGGCCAATGGTGAGCCCTGGTGCAGAATGCTTTGGCTCTCTGAATCCCTAACCTGAGCCCTCTTAGTAGGTGGTTTCTCGGGGTATATACTCTTTCCCATACTGCGGCCACAGGAGGGCAGTTTTAACACCCCTAGAAGACCCTTGGATCAGATTTCTCGATGGGCAGCCCTGAAATCCTTTCTGTATAGTGTTAGGTAGTACCACCCCCAGGCAACAAGACTTTGGAGAATTACCATTGACTGTGCACTGGCCAAGGACAGATGACTTCCTGAACCTGGAACTCTCCTTTTCTGGGTGAGAGCACCACTGGGGTTCAAAGGGATCCCCGATGTCCAATTCCAGTCACCTAGGGAATCTTGACAAGATCATCCTTATCTGGGACCACACCATCAGTAGAGGCTGTTCAGCCATGTGGCAGCCACTCCACAAACATCTGCCAGATTCATTGACTGGATTGTCTTTGCCTGCAGATACACTGGAGTCTGGGAAAGGAAGAAGGTGTGTGTGTGTGTGTGTGTGTGGTGTTACCACAGGAAGAGCTGCTGCACGGATTTTCTAATTCCTTCTTTGTGCCTTGTTGGATACTAGAAGCCTCCTCTCTGCTATTTTCAATCCAGACATCTACCTTTTCTGGCTTAAAATTGACCTTTCTAAAGCTTTCCCTGACTACAACATGCTGTGATGACTTTTGCATTATTTTTGTAATCTTAAAATTTGGTTAATACCTCTTTCAGTATTTTTATCTCCTATGTATTGTATAGTACGATGTTTAGCACACAATACACATGTAAATAGTGCCTGTGACTTAACTAGTGATGTACCCCATACATCTGATGGAGCCAATGAGCCATCAGATGGAATAAGTATTTTTGGGAAGCAAGCCATTATCCAAGGAATGATGCAAAATAGGAAAGACCAGCTCTCTCAGTTCTCTTTAGTTTCAGATGTGTAGGAAGTGGTCTATGAATACTGCATTTGCCTAGAAATACCTATCAGTAAGGATGTCTCAATGATTTTGTAGAAAAATACCGTGGCATCTGCTAAATCCTTTCCTTGGAATTGCCTCTTGGTCTCTAACGTGGAATATCAATCTCTTTGGAGCTTTCAGTTACTAGAGGGGAAGCTTCATGCCAGGGCCTAAAGGCATTTGCTAATAATGCTTGCTTGAGAATAAATATGCAATAAGAAAATATGCTGGGAAATCCATTATCTGCCTTCATGAAGGGCTAGTTTTTGTGGACTCTTCGGAGGAGTCGTGCTCCGAGGGCAGGACATGTGTCTTAATCCCCAGCACCAGCCCAGCACCTTCTTCGAAGGCGGCACTCAGACATTTATGGTAAATGAATGGATATTTTAATTAGCTTGGATATCATCATTTTGGTGCCTGTGAGCATGTTATAGAACATGATCTCATTTATAATAGGGAATGATTAAGCCACAATGAATTTGTGCTGTTATTTAAAAATATCACAATTTAGCTGTGTAACTGGTAACAATTTTGAATTTGTGCTGTTGGGGTGTTTGGTAAAAATGGTATAGAAATACTATTACTACTATCATATGTATGTATTACTAGTAATTAGTATGTATATATATATGCATACACACACATACACTCACACAGATATATCACATATGATAGGCATTGTTTTTAACAGAATTAATTCTAACAGTAACCCTGTGAATAAATACTCTCATTTTTCACCTGAGGAAGCCGAGGCAGAGAGAAATTGTGACTTTCCAGAGCTCAGTAGCAGAGGTGAGATTTGAAAGCCAGGCAGTCTAGCTGAAGAAGCCATGCTATTAACCAGTAATTCATACAGCCTCACACGCTGTTCAGAATCTATCCATACCAACAAGTACAGGCAGGGATGGGTTTCATACTCAGGTAAAACATACAAATGGTTAATTCTTTTTTATATATTTTTTATTTATTTTATTTTGCTGCTTTTTAGGGCTGTATCTGGGGCACATGGAACTTCCCAGGCTCGGTGTCAAATCAGAGCTGCAACTGCCAGCCTATGCCACAGCTCATAGCAACGCTGGATTCTCAACCCCCAGAGCAAGGGCAGGGATCTAACTCACATTCTCATGGATACTAGTCAGGTTCATTACCCCTAGCCACAATGGTTACTCCATAAATGGTTAATTCTTTTGTAAGTGAGCTACATGAACAATATGAAGGTGATGAGTTAGAAAGGACAAGGGAGACCCAAGTCACTCAAAAAAAAAAAAAAACAAAAAACAAACAAACAAACAAAACAACTCAAGAACATCAAAAAGAAAAAGGAACAATGGCTGTTTATAATCTGCCAAACCATTAATGTGGGACAACGCACATTCTTTTCCTGGTTGAAGATAAAAACCCTAGCAAATGGACAAAGAAGAATTGAGCATCCAGGAAAAGCTTAAATGGTGATCCTCTTAGGAGATAATAACCCGGACACATTGTCCATTATAGGTGAACGAAAATCGTAGAATACGATCTTTGAATTAACCAGGAAGTTAATTCATCTCCTTGAACTGATAAATTTCTGAGTTAAGGTAATCAGCAAGACAGGACAAAGAGGCCATTAGAGCTGCCACTTTAGAATTTCATTAGGTGAGAGAGAATGCCTTTTACAAGAAAAATAGAGTTTTGATAAGAATCAAGGGTGGCTTTTTTGGGGCAACGTTTTTCAGTAAGTTTTATTAAAATGTTGCCAGTAATAAATACCCACAAAAGTTTAAGAAAGCTTGGAAGGACTTCCTCCTACATAGTATGTAGCTCCGTTTTAGCATGTCCTGCCATTTAATCGGGGAATTGCAAGTGTTTCAGGTGTCATTTTTT
The DNA here is from genome assembly GCF_016906955.1 of Phacochoerus africanus. Lineage (NCBI taxonomy): Eukaryota > Metazoa > Chordata > Mammalia > Artiodactyla > Suidae > Phacochoerus > Phacochoerus africanus. Next base: position 58,248,300 of record NC_062545.1, read on the forward strand.
TCTTTTCTTTTTTTTTTAAATTATAATTGATTTACAATGCTGTGCCAATTTCTGCTGTACAGCAAAATGACCCAGTCATACATGTATGCATACACATTTATTTTCTTACATTATTTTCCACTACGGTTTATCCCAGGAGATTGGATATAGTTCCCTGTGCTGTAGAGTCAGACCTCGTGGCTTATCCACTCTAAATGTAATAATTTGCAGGTCTATTAACCTCAAACTCCCAGTCCCTACCCTTGGCAACCACAAGTCTGCTCTCTATGTTGGTGAGTCTGTTTTTGTTTCAAAGAGAGGTTCATTTGTGCCATGTTTTAGATTCCACACACAAGTGATGTGATATGGCATTTGCCTTTCTCCTTCTGACTTCACTTAGTATGAGAATCTCTAGTTGCATCCTCAGATGTCATTTTTAATCTTTTATTTCTCCAAGTTGTTTCTAATAATATCTTTAAATTTCAGCCTAATGGCCATATGCTTTTTGAAATAATGATACTGTCCACTCTTAGGTGTATGTACTAAAGGAGATGTCAGAGTTGAAAAGCAAAAATAATCCTTTCAGATGGGCTAAGGCTGAGACCACCCTCTGGAAGTGAGATAACAAGGGATGGGGGTCCCCGATTTAAGGGGCCAGCGTTGTGTGTGTTTTTGGCTTGGGGTGCAAGCACAGGGTAGTGTCTGGAGCTTTCTTGCATCCTGCTGCAGATCCTCCTGTTAGTCCTGTGAGTCACATTCCAGTTAGTTTGAGGTTATGTTCCTGCCCCTCTGGTGTGTCCTAGGACACACACGAGTACTGCTATGAAGCTCTCCTTGTCTTTAGGGAGTAACTAACTCCTTATTAGTTACTTATGTCACTGGCACATGAAAACACACAACGGTGGCTCCGGCCCCTTGTGATGGATGCTGCCTTGTGTCCAGACCCTTGCTGCCCCTGCTCCAAGCTCATCCCCCAGCTTATGGCTGGGTAGCCTCCCTCACCACCAGCAGAAATTGCCCTCAGATGAGGTCTTACCCTTTTCTGGGGGGCAGCCTGCACTCGATGACTGACAGGTGGGGGTACAAAGTCCTGCCTCTTGGTTTCCCTTGGGACAAGTCTACAGGGTCATCCCAGCTTAAGAGTGTCCTTGGAATCAGGTGAGGCTTTTGTTGTGATGGAATCAAGTCCATCTCCTCCCACCAGGTCAGGCTTCCTTTACTCTCCCACAGGTGTGGTTCGCCAGAGGTCTCCCCAGTAGACTCCCTGAACCCCAGTCTGTTTCTGGGGGACCTGATCCATAGCTCTTGGCCTTATATTCTTGATGCTGGAGGATGGAGATCCACTTTGGAGCATGATTCGTAAAAACTATGATTCATTCTTTGGATAAGGGTGACATTTTTCTTATCTGCTTAAACATGCCCTCATCTCTTCCCTCCTCAATTTCCTACACACATAAGGGAGAAGCAGTTTATATTTAATGAAAAGACTTCAAATATTAGAGAAATACTTGTGCATGCATGAGTTGCCACTACAGCCTGCTCACCAGCTTGTCCATCGGCTACTGTTTAATAGGAGAGCACAAGCCACCCCCGTATCCTCTACAGCTCAAAGTGTGGGATAGTTCTTTGTACATGACATTTATACCTTGAATGATCTACCTGAAGATAAATGGGCATCGATAATGAGAATCGTAGTACTATTTGGAATTTATTTACAAAGCACTTTCTGTCCATTACATTGATTTATTCCTTGGCATCTCTGAGAAAGCTTGGACATGTAAGCCCCATTTTAGAGATAGAGGGTAACTTGCTGAAGACTTGGGGTTTGGGGAAATTTTTTCTGATAAGCCCCAATTTCCATGATCAGTCCACAGGCTCAAGCCCATCATTCAAAGAAAACACCAGAAGAGGCTCAGTGTTTCATGAAACGGCACATTCTGAAATCTCTGACACCGAGAGGAGGATGGAAGCTCAGGATCAAAGTACCTTGTTCAAAGAAGGGCAAGGTACTTGTTAAATAACTCCTGGCAACTGCTTAAGCGCTAGGCATTGTAATTGCAGAGAGCAGGAGCAGAACTAAAAATAGAGACGTGGATAGGGACAGGACCAAAGCCATCATTGTCACTCAAACTTGAATGTCATTTTTGACAGCATTTGAGCAATTTCTTCTTGGTTTTCCAGGCTAGGAATTAGTAGTCACGCTTTGCTGTGACAGTCCTAGGAGAAGGGAAGGGGCAGGATCCATCAGAGCCCTGCCCGGGAGCAGTGTAAAGAGCAGCGAGTGAGAATTATTATCAGCCTCTGCTGCCTTGTTTCTACCAAACTGCTTTTGAAGGCAAAAGCTGGCCAGCCATTCCTGCTAGCTCCAATTTCCTGAGATGTTAAAGGGAGATCTCACAGACAGGAAACCCAACCAGACCCTGCTGGATGAGAGACAGGACCTGAGAACCAGGAGGCCACCAGCAACTGAGCCTCTTTCTCCATCTCCAGGAGCTGCATAGTCTCTGTCTCAGAAGATCTCCTCTGCAGAGGAGACTTCTCATCTAAGCCAGCTTCCTCTGCACAGTCGCCCTGCTCACTCCATCTAACACAGATGCCCGTCCAGCTCTCCATGATGATCTGCAAGCTCCAGAAACCACCACTACCCACTGACCACAGTCTCTGTGTCTCTTCAAGCAAATTCTCATATGGAAGAGCCTAAGCTGCAGCCATGCAGATCCTTATCCTTATCCCACTGTACCAGGCTAGGAATCAAACCTGCATCCCAATGCTCCCAAAACACTGCAGATCCTGTTGTGCCACAGCAGGAACTCCTAAGCCAACCTGTTTGATCCCCAGGACTTTGCACAGTGCACTTAGCATCTATTGATGCTACACTAGGAAGTGGGGGGTTGCCTTCTGAACCCAGGCACAAGTCTTGATCAGGAGGCAGAGCTGTCAAAATGCTGCTCTAAGACTGATCAGTAGCCACGAGGAAGAGAGGCTTGGACCAATGTCAAGCACTGGCTTGGGGTGTGAACTTTCAAACCAGTGAGGATGTGGTAACTAAGAGGCAGAATTGAGGGGAATTTTGACTATTGGATAGAGAGAGACAGGCACCCAGGGAACCGGGCAGTTTGTTCCTCAAGAAATATTTGCTAGAGTGGTTGCTTTCCATTTTTTTTTTAATAAACCAAGTATTTCGTTTGTAATATTATCTGACTTTACCTTCCTCAACTGCTGCCGTAAATAGAACTCATCAACCACAAACTCTCCGGAAAATTGCCAACCTCAGCCAATAAACGGGACTCAACCACATGGAAAAAAGTGGGCAGTCATGACTCAGGCAAAGTGACTCTGCTTTTCTGAATGGGAAAAACCTTCCATGTTTTGATCTTGACCAAGAATGGTACTGAATGTGATGCTGAGGCCTGTAAATAAACTTTTTTTTTTTAATGGTACTTCAGTGTTTCCTATTGCATAACTATATATGCTTTGACACAGCGACAAATGTCAGACTCTCAACCGATCAATATAAAAGCCATCTGACAACCTGTTTTTTAGGATCTCCTATTTCACTCTTTTTTTTTTTTTTTTGGTAACCCTGCTATTTCAATAGTTTTTTATTTCAATTAATTTTATTTTTTATTTTTTTATTTTTTTCCATTTTTTTGTATTACTCAAATGAATTTATCACATCTGTAGTTGTATAATGATCATAACAATCTGATTTCACAGGATTTCCATCCCACAGCCCAAGAACATCCCCCCACTCCCCAAACTGTCTCCTCTGGAGACCATAAGTTTTTCAATGTCTGTGAGTCAGCATCTGCTCTGCAAAGAAGTTCTGTCTGTCCTTTTTTCAGATTCCACATGTCAGTGAAAGCATTTGATGTTGGTGTCTCATTGTATGGCTGACTTCACTTACCATGATAGTTTCTAGGTCCATCCATGTTGCTAAAAATGCTGGTATTTCATTCTTTTTAATGGCTGAGTAATAATCCATTGTGTATATGTACCACATCTTCTGGATCCACTCCTCTGTCGATGGACATTTAGGTTGTTTCCATGTCTTGGCTATTGTAAATAGTGCTGCAATGAACATTGGAGTACATGTGTCTTTGCGAGTCGTGGTTTTCTCTGGATAGATGCCCAGGAGTGGGATTGCTGGATCAAATGGTAGTTCTACGTTTAGTTTTCTGAGGAATCTCCATACTGCTTTCCACAGTGGTTGCACCAGTTTACAATCCCACCAACAGTGTACTAGGGTTCCTTTTTCTCCACACCCTCTCCAGCACTTATTGTTTGTAGACTTTTGGATGATGGCCATTCTGCCTGGTGTAAGGTGGTACCTCATCGTGGTTTTGATTTGCATTTCTCTAATAATGAGTGACGCTGAACATCTTTTCATGTGTTTCTCAGCCATCTGTATGTCTTTTTTGGAGAATAGTCTGTTTAAATCTTCCGCCCATTTTTTGATGGGGTTGTTTGTTTTTTTTTTGGTATGGAGCTGCAGAAGTTGTTTATAACTTTTGGAGATTAATCCCTTGTCAGTCGATTCACTTGCAAAGGTTTTCTCCCATTCTGTGGGTTGTCTTTTTGTGTTGTTTAGGGTTTCCTTTGCTGTGCAGAAACTTTGAAGTTTGAGTAGGTCCCATTTGTTTATTTTTCTTTTTATTGTCAATACTCTGAGAGGTGGATCTGAGAAGATGTTGCTGTCATTTATGTCAGAGAGTGTTTGGCCTATGTTTTCCTCTAGGAGTTTGATAGTGTCTGGTCTTATATCTAGGTCTTTAATCCATTTGGAGTTTATTTTTGTGTATGGTGTTAGGGAGTGTTCTAATGTTTCAATTAATTTTAAATCTTTACACAAAATCCAAAACAAAGTATACGCTTCTGCAAAAACCTGAATTCCTACAGTTGCAAAAATGGTTTTTTGCTCCTTTAGCTATAGCTTAGATGTGTTTTATTATCAAAGGGGCCCTGGTATCTCTTCACCACAAATGACATTCAAGTAGTTGACCTGTTTAGTCCACTTACCACCTTTCATCACATAGTAGCAGAGTCTTCAGAGACTGGGAAAGAGGAAGGGATGTTTTGATAACAAGGAGAAAGGCCCTACACTGAACCAGATCAATGCTGACCTGCCTGGGTGCTGCAGTAAGAGGCTCTGGGCAGCTCATGGAAGCAGAAAGACAGAGAGAAGAGAGGCTGACGGTGGTTGCAGCTGATACGATACTTTGGCTTTCATCAGCCTATGTGTTACATGCAAAAGGGAAATCCTAGCTGGGCTATGTCAAACTAAATCAGTCAGCTGGAGATGGGTGATATTCTTCTCCAGAGCATCTCTCTGCATCCACTGATCTGTGTGGAACTTTGGGGGCCTTACAGGAAAAACACTTGAACCTTGTCCACGTTGGGCAGATACAGATATATTCTTTCCACAGATATTTACTGAGTGCTTGTTGCAGTGTCAGACACAATGCAAAATCCTGGGGAATCAAGCTGTGAAGAGAAGAGCCCAGTCCTTCAGCAGCTTATAATCTTAGTGGAGGTGACCACAATAAAGATAATAATAAATAAACAAGATAAGTAATGATTATGGCAACTACAGCCTTATATCACATGTGGCTTTTCAAAAATTGTGATAAAATGCGCATAACACACAAGTTACTATCTTACCAGCTCTTAAGTGTACAATTCCGTGGCATTAAGTACATTCACAGTATTGTGCAACTCTCTCCACCATTCCATTTCCAGAACTTTTTCATCATCCCAAATGGAAACTCTGTATGCATTAAACAATAACTCTTCTCCTCCCTCCAGCGGCCAGTCATGCTCTTCCGTAAGGATCGAAACTAGCTCTTCCTCCCAATGACAGCACATCCCAGCATCTGCAATCTGGAAGTGAAAAAGTCATTACAAGGACATGCTTCAAATCTTTGCTCTTCAGAAACCTCATAACACTGCATTTTAAGAATTCTCTTTCCTGTTGTTCCTTTTGTGACTCAGCAGTTAACAAACCCTACTAGTATCCATGAGGACGTGGGTTCCATCCCTGGCCTCGCTTAGTGGGTTAAGGATCCAGCGTTGCGTGAGCTGTGGTATAGGTCGGCAGCTCAGCTCCGATTAGACCCCCTAGCCTGGGAACCTCCATATGCTGAGGGTGCGGCCCTAAAAAGACAAAAAAAAAAATTCTTTCCCATTGCTCTCAGTTTCCTTCACATGCATGGCAATGGTTCCCTAAGAATCTCACCCTTTTTTCCCCCTCAAATTCCAGCCCTGTGAGCGCCATCCCAGGTTTGCTGTCTCTCTCCCTTGCCCGTCACCTAAACCCTGCATTCTGCAGATCCACGTACCCTCTTACGTTTTGAAAGTTTTTGCCCTCTTTTCCTCGTTACCTCTTCCAAAAGGAAGAGTCAGTCTCTGTCAATGTTAGGGAGGGAAGCAAAAGTTACGAATACTTACACATTAATTATTTCCCCTCTTAACTACCCATCTTGACCCTCCTTTACTGCAAGAGAATATTTTCCCCAGATACACTCTAAGCTATGTGCGAGCAGATTTGGGGTCTCTTCTTTCTTTGCTTGAAACACCTCGTTGTTAATACCATGGATTCCTCACCTTGGCATTCGGAATTCCCAATGAGTTGACCTTGGTCTGCCTTTTCAGTCCTACTCCCCTCCCTGCTACTGTCTTTCGTGCCATCAGGCCCCAGTGAATGGGACTGCTGGCTGTTTCCCACCCAGTCTCTGCATTGTCCTGTCTCCATTGTTCCCTCTTCCACTTACCCTCTTTACTCTCACACCTGTCCAATGTCTATCTATCTCTCAAGTTCAAAGTCAAACATTATGCGTTTTGTAGAAATAGCTGTTGTAAGGATTAAATAAAACAACCAGTGCAAAGAATTTAGCAGAGTGTCTGGCATGTGGCAAGCCCTAGATAAATAGCATATAATAAATACTTTGCCCCGTACCATTATTATTTTGGTGAACATCTCGTTTACGATTTATAAGCTTTTTGGTCTTACTCATTTTTGTATATTTTAGCCAGCCTCTATCAGTTTGGACTCATTTGGCAAACTAAAACTCAACACAACTAGCTTAAACAAAAAGCAGGAGTTCCTCTTGTGGCACAGTGGAAATGAATCCAGCCAGGAACCATGAGGTTTTGGGTTCAATCCCTGGCCTCGCTTGGTGGGTTAAGGATTTGGCATGGCCGTGAGCTGTGGTGTGGTCTCTGATGCGGCTCGGATCCTGCATTGCTGTGGCACAGGCTGGCAGCTGTAGTTCCAGTTCGACTCCTGGCCTAGGAACCTCTACATGCCACGGGTACGGTGCTAAAAAAGCAAAAAAACAAAAAACAAAAAAGCAGAGTTTACTGGGTCACATAAGTGAAAAGTCCAGGGATTGAGCTGGCTTTTCCATTCTTTTTTTTTTTTTCCTTGGTTTTTTGGTTTTTGTTTTAAGTATAGTTGATTTATAGTATTGTTAGTTTCAGTTGTACAGAGAAGTGATTCAGTTTCTTTCTTTTTCAGATTTTCCCTTATAGATAGGTTATTATAAAGTATTGAGTATAGTTTCCTGAACTATACAGTAGGTCCTTGTTAGTTATCTATTTTATATACGGTAGTGTATATATGTTAGTCCCAAACTCCTATTTTATCCACCCCCCCTTTCCTCTTGGCAACCATAAGTTTGTTTCCTTTTTTTTTTTTTGTCTTTTTGCCTTTTCTAGGGCCGCTCCTGTGGCATATGGAGGTTCCCAGACTAGGGGTCCAATTGGAGCTGCAGCTGCCGGCCTACGCCAGAGCCACAGCAACTCAGGATCCGAGCCGAGTCTGCAACCTACACCACAGCTCACAGCAACTCCAGATCCTTAACCCACTGAGTGAGGCCAGGGATCGAACCCACAACCTCATGGTTCCTAGTCGGATTCATTAACCATTGAGCCATGACTGGAACTCCCCATTTGTGTCAGTTTTTAAAGGACCCACGTATAATCGGTAACATATGATATTTGACTTTGTCTGGCTTACTTCACTTAGTATGAAAATCTAGTCCATCCATGTTGCTTTAAATGGCATTATTTTGTTCCTTTTTATGACTGAGTAATAGTCCACTATATATACACACCACATCTTCTTTACCCATTCATTTGTCAGTGGACATTTAGGTTGCTTCCACATCCTGGCTAGTGTAAATAGTGCGACAGTGAACATTGTGGTGCATGAATTATTTTGAATTATGGTTTTCTCTGGACATATGCCCGGGAGTGGGGTTGCAAGATCATATGGTAATTCTATTTTTAGTTTCTTCAAGGAACCTCCATCCCATTCTCCATAGTGGCTGCACCATCATTGTAGGAGGGTTTCTTTTTCTCCACACCCTCTCCGGCATTTGTCATTTGTAAACTTTTTCATGATGGCCATTCTGACCCGTGTGAGGTGATGCTTCTCCCTGTTTCTCAACTCCGTTTGCTTTCCTCTATGTTCTGTAGTTCTCAAGCTCTTAAGGAGGTTAGATGGGATACTAGCTCCAGCCTCCCGGGCTTGTGGGAGAAGCAAGGGTCTGCTGCACTAAACTCAAGCAAAACCCCTGGGCTCTCACTGCTTCTGACTGGGTCGTGTTCCCATTCCTGAACCAGTCACTCTTGATGGCGCTCCCAGAGGTTTTGAATGACAATGCCAATGTGTAAGTTCCAGCAGAAACATACTGACTGAGAAGGTGGATGCGTGGGGTCGGCCCACACACAAAAGCTGGAGGCGTACGAAAGGTGTGTGGCTGCAGTGCCTTACACAAAGGAGGTGCTCAGTAAATCACTAAAGAATGAGTGGAATTGAGTTAGGGTTCTCTTTAGTGGTCTGAGGTATACAAGGTTAACTGCTCACCAAATGATAGTTGAAAGGGGGAGGAAGCTAACATTTGCTGAGCACCTACTATTTACCAGGCTGGGAGATTTATATAGGTTGTCATTTGATTTAAACCAACAAAAATCTGTGCTACCAGTTGTTATCATGCCAGTTTTACAGATGAGGAAGCTGAGAATAAAGCAGTTGGTCATCTTTGGGGGGGTGGGCAGAGCTGGAATTCTAGCCCAGGTCTGCCTGGCACAGAGGTTGTGCTGGTTTCCAATAGTTCATGGCCCCCGTGTTCAGGATGGTTATTGATCTCTCTTCAGAGATCACTGGGGATGGAAACTGTATAATCTTTTTCTGCAGACTGTCTCCTCTTGTACAAAATCTGAGGGTCAAGAAACTCCTTGATCTTTGCATTGTTTTAGTGGATTGCATTTCACCTTTCCTGTCTTCTGTAGAAAATGGAAAACCACTGAACACCCTCTTTCAGGGAATCTTTATGGATTGGACGGTAGTAATTAAGGGGTCACTTAATATTTTCTTCCTTTACGTCAAAGAGTTCAGTCCCTTTAACCTTTCCTTGGAGAGCCTATTTTCAGATCCTTTGACATAAGATACATTTTTGCTGAAGGACCTTACTTGTTCAGCCAGAAAACAACTTAAGGCAGCTCTCAGACCCAGAATTTCCCTCCAGAAGAAAATGCCTCTGCTGTGTTGACTATCTGCTTACCCTAAGCAGGACCTCTGGGCTGCTGCCAAACCCTTTCTGCTGCTGTGAACCCTCCCCTCCACATACACACAACAACACATACACCCAGCAGCAACACATACAAACAAGAACAGACACACACAAAAATGCCCACCCACCCTAACAACATACACACAAAACCAACACACACCCACACCAACAACATAAACAACAGTGCACACACCACAGACACATAACAATACAGCGTGATACAACATGCACAAACACCCAATAACACACATATACACTGCCATACAGCCCAGGCCCATGCTGAGCCCAAGGTTTGCTTCTCAGTGGCAGCCGCTGGAATCACCTTCTCTGAACTCTTGACACGAGGGAGCTGCCTGGCTTCCGCCTCCTGATTGTAGCAGATGCGCGTCATTCTTGCTTTGAATCCTTGGCAATCTAATCACTTTTTTTCTGTGCTCCCACAGTAGACAAGAGAGGAATGTGATTTGCCGTCTCTGAATTTTAAGAAATGAAGCAGAAACGAGAGCTGGTTTTCTGATAACTGTCCTCCATGCTTTGGACAGTAGAAGGATCTGGTTTCTGCTCTAATTGGCCTGTGACCTATAGGCCCTGATGTAGGCTCCTCTGGCTTCCTTTGAACATATCAAAGAAAATTTTAAAAGAAGAGGAAGAAAAAAAAAAAAAACTCTGGATACTGGATAACGGATGATTATGTGTGTATGTGTGCTTTTCTGTAGTCGTCAGAATTTCTGCAATAACATGAATTCCCTTGGAAATCAGGAAAAAATCAGTAGATGATAAAATTAATTCTAAATAGTTAAAAGAGTAAAACATGAGCCAAATCTTTATCAAGTAGATATAACCAAGGAGATGAATGGAAGTAATAATTAGACAAAATAGAGGTCCTCATAGAGCAATCCTTGGGACAAAGGATCCGTTTGGCATTTTATGTTGATAAAGGGCATTATGGTGAATGAAACTATCACAGTGATAAAAGTCATGAAAGCACAGCATGAAACATTAAAAAACAAAAACTGACAGAAAAGCAGTTGTCACTAGGAGACCTAAATACCTATTTTGACAACCAAAAAAAGAGGACACCAAATACTGAAATACTGTAATTATTAAAGTTGATTTATAGGCAAATATTAAATTTCATTCCCTAACAGTAAAAACCGAGTCTTTTAAAAAAGTATTATTTGCAGCTCTGAGCAGAACAAATAATATTTGAGACCCTAAAGAAAACTTTGTCTTTTAGATAGAAAATATTACACAAGTTTAAATAAGAATGAAAAAAATCTAAACTATCGACCACTTAGAAATTTTAAAAATTCTTTATGAGGATTTCATTTAAAAAAAGAAAATAAAAACTGTAATTGCAAGCTTTTTAGAAAGTTATGAAAATTATATATAAGCATTCGTGGAATGTGGCCAGATCAGTACCAAGAAGTATGCTGAGGGGCTCAAATACTATCAGTATTAAGCCAGAAATAATGAAAATTTAAAACCTAAGCATGTGATTTAAAAGAACAGAAATAGAAGAATAAAACAAATCCAAATAAGCAGAAATAGACAAGAAAGAAAAATACAGCAATTTACAAATTAGAAAATAATGTATAATTGATTAATTCAAGGGTTTTCGTATTTTTAAAGGCTAACAAAATGGAAATACTTTTCACTATTTGAAACTTGGGAAAAAGGAAATACAAACAAATAGTATTAGAAATAGAACATGGATATGAACACATTGCAGAGAAGATTTAAATGGAATGAGATAATATTGTATGTTAATACATGTGAAAATATTGGTAAATGGATGATTTTTCTGAGGGAAATTGCTAAAATTCATTAAATCAATTATATATATGAAAAAACCAAAAACCTTGAGAAGGAATTGACAAAGTTATCCCCCCCATAAAAAAAGCTCCTTTCAAAAGCTCTCCAGGTCCTGATGTTTTACCAAAGAACTCTTTTGAAGTTTTAAAAACATACATATGATTTCTATGTTATGTTCAGCCATTCAGGAACATAAGTAAAGTCTGAAATCTACCTAATTTTATTCATCCACTTACTAGTTGATGGACATTTAAAAAGAGAACCAGCAGTTTTACTCTTAGAATCTACCCAGAGAGATGAAACACACATCCACGCAAAGACTTGTATGCAAATATTCATAATAGCCTCAAACTGGAAACAATCCAAATGTCCATCAGCTGTTGAAGAGAAACCAAATTAGATACATCCACACTAAAGAATTCATCAATAAAAATGAATTAAATATTAAATTAAAACTGAAATAAATATATACTATCATAATATGCTAAAACATGGATAAACCTCAAAGACATTATGCTAAGTGAAAAGTCAAATGCAAAATAGTAGACATAATTCCATTTCTATGAAATGTCCAGAAAAGACAGATTTATAGAGACAGAAAGCACATCAATGGTTGCCTGGGGATAGAAGTAGGAGTGAGGATTGACTACAGATGGGCTACATGGAATTTTGGGAGGTTTTAGGGACTGTTCCAAAATTAGTATGTCCTAAAACTGTTTTTAAATCGGTGATGGTTACACACTCTATAAATTTACTAAAAATTTCTGAATTGTACACTTAGAATGAGATTTTATGATATCTACATTATACCTCAATCAAGCTGTTCCAAATAGCTAGTTATCAAACAAATACACATTAGTATCAATAAGATGCCATTAACAGATAAAAACATCTCTCCAGTTGGAAAGATTAAAAAAATATATCAGGGTGGCAAAGATTCAGTCCGAAGGATATAAATTGTTATAATGCTCCTAGAAAACAAATTGAAAACAGATTCTAAGAATTTTCAAAATGTTAATAGGCTTTGACTCATTAGTTCCATTTGAGGAACAAAGATAAAGATGTGTGCTCTAAAGGGTTATACATTACAGAATTCTTTGTGATAACTACAAATTAGAACAACCTAAATGTCAACCTGAGGGAACTGGGCACATAAATCCTAGCACACCAAACAATGCAATTTGTGTGGTTAATAAAAATCATATTTTCAAAGACTACTCAAGGACATGGAAGAATGCTCATGAAATAATCTCAAAAGGAAAAGAAAAGTAGGGTCTTTCACACATACTACTCAAAAGAAAAAGAAGTTATCCATTTATGATTGGTGGGGCCTAGGCTAAATGGTAACCTTTATTATCTGGGTGATTTGGGTAATGTCATTTTCTTCCCAATATTTTTGTTTCGTTTTATCTAAATTTTTGATGATGAGTATGCATTGCTTTATCATTTGCAAATCAGAAATTTTATTGAAAAACTGTACATGTTCTAAAAAAATAGCAAAACATGAATAGAACAGAAATGAATATCTCTCTCCATCTGTACCAAATGCAGCTTTCAAATAAAAAGTAGGTCTGTATAGCAATCCCAATGAGCAATCCTGCACAGCCATCCATTGAACTCCCATGGAGCAAAGCAGTTAATGGTGAACACATCCTCCTTTGCTTTCTGCCCATTTCAAGGGAGGCTTAGGGGCAACTGAGTCAACAGTGTGTGGGGCGGGGAGGAGTGTGGGTGTGTGGATGGAGTGTTTATTTCAGGCACTGGTGGATCTTTAGGGCTGGGAAACACTTTCCCACCTTTGAGTGAGGGGCTTTTTTTTTTTTTTTTTTTGTGGTCTTTTTAGTGCCACACTTGTGGCATATCGAAATTCCCAGGCTAGGGGTCAAATCAGAGCTGCAGCTGCCAGCCTACGCCACAGCCACAGCAACTCAGGATCCAAGCCCCATCTTCGACCTACACCACAGCTCCTTAACCCACTGATCAAGGCCAGAAATCAAACCCAAAACCTCATGGATGCTAGTGGAGTTCGTTCCACTGAGTCACAACAGGAACTCCAAGTGAGGGCTTTTTGATAATCTTGCCCCACAGTGGCCCACAGTTTGGCCTTCTGTCTTCAGTGGCGCTATCCTTTTGTAAACAACCAAAGAACTGAAGTTTCAAAACATGACGAATATGGAAGACAGACTCCTAACCAGCAGTCACTCATGTGGTGACTCCCAGGGCCATGAGTATTCAGAAGCCCTGGGCTCTGAAACATAAAAATCCTCCTTCTGGGTTCCTTTTACCTTTGAAAATCCAGTCTTCTGTGTAGCTTAAGTGTGTGAGTTGAATCGGGCAGACAGATAGGAATCAGAGGGGCAAATAACACAGCCACAAGGAAGGGGAAGACGGCAACTCACCCAGGAAAAGCGGTGACGTGGGACAGTTTCAGAGCTAACGAGTGGGCTGTGCCGGGCCATCCTTCTCTGAAGTCACATTGTTAGCTGCTCCACAAACATTTTCCAACCCAACTTTTTAAATAATTAAACAAATGAAAAAGAAACCAGGTTCTCGTATAAAAGCTCCTGGGGCTTTGGTCTTTATTACTAATAAACTTATACCAGCCCCCACCACCTGCCTTGACAAAGTGTGGGAGAAGCTGGCTGGTAACGAGATTTTGCCGCCCTGATGAGTCGAGCTCATTAGGGAAGCCGCTCAGTCTGAAGACCCAGCCCAGCCAATCTGATTGCAGATTTTATTGAAATAATTTTATAAACAAGTCTTCAGACAGGGTTTCGTCCTGATGAATCCTCCAAGCTCATTACCACCCTCGGGAAGAAAGTTGAAGAGATAAAAATAAAAGTCTAGGATGAAAACAACACTTTCACCTTAGGCAAAACAGCCTCCCCAAGCTTCAGATTTCTCCATCTGTAAAACAAGGATAATGCTATTTCTCTCTCCAGCTCATCAGAAGAGCTAATGCTAAGTTCTGGAGAGTGTTCTTGGCAGTTGGGAAAGAAGGTAACAGATAGACCCGATGGTTTTTAAAAGCAGGAAGAACATACTGGTGATAAATTCATGCCTGATCTCTCTGAAGATGGGGGAACAGCAGTGTCCAGGAGAGGCATATGCATGGTGTGATAAATCAGCCCCATGTCTTGGAAGTTCACCTGGCTTGAATTAGAAAGCTGTTCTCCCTCCAGTATTTTCCTTGATATTAAAGAGTTTTCAGTCCAGTGACATTTCGCCATCAAATCATGAAATGTAATTGTTGCGGCTGCCACTCCAGAACCAGAGCAACCTTAGAAAGATGTTTGTGTCGGAAGGCACTCGGGGGAGCCAGCCGTCCCATATTCCCAGGGAGTGGGAACCATTTCAATACTGCTTGGCTCCTCCACCCCTCAGCAACTGTCTAAGTCAAAAGGCAGGAGACTTTAAAATCCCTATTGACCATGAGGCACATTGGCTCAGCAGAGAGGGATGTGCCTGAATTTTAAGATAATTCCGTGGAGCCAAAGTCAAGAGTCTGCACGGAAGCATCACGTTTAAAAGTGCGAAAGAACTGGATGGGGCTCAGGGATGATTGACAGGTCCCTTTCAGGCGTTAAGTGACAGCATCTTCTGCTTCTACCCGCTTTCTTATTTTTGCATCAAACATAAATAGTAAGTGAAGAAATGTAATTCAATAGCCGAGCTTCAGGTGCCCGAGATTAGATGAAAGGGATCCTTAGCACTCAGGCACAAAGACTTGGGAAAAAAAAAAAAAAAAAAGAAGTCTGAGACTAAAGGAGCAGTGAAACACGAACTTCAGTCAGGAAATCTCACGCGTCTGAGGGGCCGATTTGAACTTCACAGAGTCGCCCTGCGCATATATTACACTGGTTCAGTGCCTCAGCATACTATCAGGTATTGCCTATAAATGATTAAAAAGTCACTGGCTGCCAGGGCCATGTTCAAATGGATTGAAGGGGAGAGTGGGTCACCTGTTTAACAGGCTGGGAGACTTAATGCATGTACTGATGCCTTGAGAAATGATGATTTCAGGACAGTATCCATCTCCAAGGCCCCAGGTCCACCCCCACCTTCTCCAGGCCCAACTTCCTTTCGTATGCTTATCTTCTCTTTCATTCACAGCTGCCACATGCACCTATTATTAAGGGCCTCAAACTTGCCTTCTGGAAAGTAGAGTACCTCGCCCGGCCCTCCGTGGCGGCCTCCCCTTGGGCATAAGCAGGCCGGGGGTGTTGAAGATAACAGCATCGCAAAGTGCAAACGGCCCCCACAGTGGAGCCAGAGGAACCTATGAGATCATTTGGAAAAGCTTGTGAATTCACTGCCATTTGCCTACTTGGCTTTGGATGAAAAGCAAATCTTAAAGCTGCTCAAAATGTGTCTGATTCATCTGTAACTGAGAATGAGACCAATCAGGGATAAGAAGTGAGTAAAATCCTTGTGATCACAGAGCCAAGAGAGCCTATTTTAAAGCACTTAATGTATTTTTTTTCTTAAAGATATATACACCAACTGTAATTAAGCTCTCCCTTTCCTTATGATCTTGGCAAGATGTTAAAAAAGAGATAGAGGGAGGGAGTCGACTTGCCAAGCGGATTTTTCTAAGCGTTCTCAGCCCTAATTAAAAGTCCTTTGTGCAAGGCCAACCAGCAATCAGATTCCTAATTAGAGTTGAGCAAACTGCCTTGGTGAACTGTGGGCTTCTCTGAACCCAGGAATCTGGGGAAAAGTCTGTCCATCTCAGCGGGGCTGTTTTTTGGAAGCACACACACACCCAAGTCCTAAAAGTCACGTATGCAGGAGGGCAAGGGCTTGATCCCATTGCGTAGATCACTTTTTTGCTGTGACGTGGCTCCGTGGAATCCTATACATTGTGTTGTGACCTCCGATTTATTCGTTGGTTACAGTATTACTAGGAACTATGCCTTTTTATTTATTTTTATTTTTATTTTATTTTATTTTTTGCTTTTTAGGGCCGCACCTGTGGCAAATGGAGGTTCCCAGGCTAGGGGTCCACTTGGAGCTATAGCTGCTGGCCTGCGCCACAGCCACAGCAATGCCAGATCTGAGCCATGTCTGCGACCTACACCACAGCTCACAGTAATGCCAGATCCTTAACTCACTGAACGAGGCCAGGGATTGAACCTGCAACCTCATGCATGGTTCCTAGTCAGATTTGTTTCCATTGCACCAAAATGGGAACTCCGGAGCTATGCCTTTTTAAAAACCTATCTTCAGGATCTGGGATGATGTTGACTGGAAATTTAAGTATACTGGATGCTGGTGTTTCATGGTGTATGTTCAGATAAAGGAGACCACTCCGCCATTAACAGGATTTCCCCTGGAGCCTTGGAAATCATAATGACAAACATACATCCAGTACTTAGGACATGTCCCACACAGCTCCAGGAGCCCCCTAAACACTAACTCACTTTACCCCCATGGGGACCCCATGAGGTTCTCTTGTTTTCCCCATTTCACAGGCAGGAAACTGAGGCACGGAGAAGTTAAGTGATGGCTCAAAGTCACCTTGTAAGTGATGGAGTGAGATTCTAGAGTCTGTGTTCTGCCCCTGCGCCCTGGCACCCTGCATTGCCTCCTCGCTGGCCTCAGGCAGAGGAGGACCCCCGCTGCCTGGCCTTGGGCCACAGAGCATCCTTACAGCCACACAGCTGGGAGCACGGCTCTCCCTCCTAGGCGCCCCCCCCCACCCCCTGCCCTCCTCTTGATTACTCAAGGGGGTTTCCAAGATCCACTGTTCAAATTGAGACCTTTGGAAATGTAGACCTTGAATAAAGAGATTATCCTGGGATGTAAAAATAAAGAAGGTTGCTATTCTTCATTCCGAGAACTGTGGTGAAAGCAGTAACAATGACATTCCTGTCTCACCCAGTTAGAGATGAAGCATCCGAAGCCACAGCCCCCGAGGGGAGAGACGTGCACACCCCTGGCTTAGCCCATCTCCTGCTCGGCTCTCTGCTTCTTGATTTTCCACGAATGTGTAGCTTCTGAAACAGAGAGAAGATTCTCACCATTATACAATTTTCCTTCCCTCCTGCTTTCCTTTAGGTCAGATTCGCGAGTGTGAAAAGGTAAAGGCTCTTTATGGGTCTTTTTCCCACTATGGTTTGATAGTTGTAAAAAGAGGAATGTCTTATCTAGAAATGCTGGCTTTCCGTTAAAAATGCAAAACGTAAATAGGATAGTGCCAGACTCTTTCAGTGTTATGTCTTCATGTATTCCTGCGAGGAGGTGGCCTGGCCGTTTACAAGGTGTCACTTGGGAGAGGCCCAGTGTGAGGAGGGGATGACAACAATGGAACAGGAAGGAAGTCACAGACACCCACGGACCTGGGGGCGGGAAGAGAAAAAAAGAGGGAAGGGAGGGAGGGGTGAGAGGCACCAGGAAAGGCTTATTTTCCAGAGCTACAGAAAAATCCTATACTCTTATGAAACAGAAGAGAAAATGCCCCGTGGGAAGATGGGCAGATGAGGGTATCTATGACTGGGCTGTATTTCCATCAGTGGCCAGGAAGGGCTTCTACCCTAGGGCTGGAGCTCCTCTAGTGGGTGCTCAGACAGGGCTGCCACATCCGTTCACGCATTTCAGCAGGAGTCAGAAAAGGGGGAAAACCCACAGATTGGCTGGTTGTTTTATGCTTTTCCCGTGGTGTTGTAATTATTCATCTGCCTCCATCCGTCACTGCTCTAGATACTAGAGCACAGGAGCTGGGCTTTATTCAAATTTACGTCTTCGGGACTGGGTACATAGTTGGCCCTCGATTCTGTTTGCAGATGGCTGGGGATTTACAATATTTCCCACTGCCCTGTATAATGCCTTTTAGGGAGCAGACACTTAATAAACGTTCACTGACTGAATTAAGTTCCCATGCAATGGCAAATTAAGTTCCCATGCATGTGTCCATATGATGAAGTTCTGAAAACACAAAGCAGACAGGGTAGGAGGTCTGAGATCTGAATCCCAGATCCTGTACGACCACCCAAAGGAGAGAATTAAGAGGAGAATGAAATATTTGAGGGTAATGAACACACTGACTTCTGAAATGCCACGGAACAAGACAATGGCAAGGATTTGAAGATGCCACCATCTGCATCTACCTTCCCAAGTTTCTCTCGGCTAAAAGTCACTGAGACATCTCAGGGTTTCAAACAGTCCCAGAAAGCAAGTCTGAGGAGCCGGCCAGCATGCTGCAACCCTACTTGAACACAGGCAAACAGCTTCCATTCATGTGAGTGTTGATATGTGTAATTTATATGACCCTCAGACAAGATGTAAAGATCTCTATATTCAGATGATCTAAGTTACAGAAAAATGTAGTTACCTGATTAACTTAAGAAGTGGTGCCCATCACCGAGCTGAATGAGATTTTAAGATTAGCCTGTGCTGGTGTCTATTCTTCTTTTCCTTTTAAAACATTCTTCAAAGTTATGATCAGACACCGATCCAATCCGGAAGACACCTTGTTACTTTTTCTCTTCCAGCCCAGCTTGTCTTTGGTGCCAATTATATGTCAGGCGCTCTGCTGCTTTTTACATTCCTTGACTGGCTGACAACTAGAGTTGACTTTTCCTAGTTAGTATGTCAAATGATTTATTCTCATGTGTGTTCATAAAAGTTGGCTCTGTAACTGCCAGCTATCTTTTGAAGTAGCCTTGTTGCACTGCCCCTCTTTGGGGAAGAGGACCAAGGTGAGGGGTAGGTGAATGGTGTTCCCTGGTCATCGGGATGGGGTTAAATGTTCTCCAACCAAATCCTGGGCTGCAGGAATAAAAGGAGAGCAAACTATGTTCCATGGCTGAATGCTTGCTGTGGACCAGAGATGTTAATGTTTTGAAACAAGGGCAAATGGAATTCATCCAGGAATGTCTTTTAAGCATATAGAATTGAAACTGCCATCTGAGCAGAAAGCCTGGATAGACATGATTTTCTCTCTGCTTATACTTGAGCTGGTAAAGGGCTAGGATCAAACAAATGGCTTTACTAACAAAAGCCAACATTTATGGAGGACTTGCAACACCCTTGCAGTGACCAGTGCTGAGTGCTCGGCATGGATTATCTCTTTATGCTTCAATGAAAATCTTATGGGCCAGGCTCTAGTAGTATTCTTGTTTTACCCTCAGAAGCTGAGCCTTAGCAATATTAAGAAACTTGCCTAAGGTCAAACAACAAATAAGTGTCCTCATTCACTTTGCGATATGGCTCCAGGAGAAGGGGTTTGTGTAGCATGTATATAATACTGTGGTTCATTAACCTCCCTTCTCTGGCATCCTTTGATTTTACTCTCACCTTATTCTGTGGGGATTGGTGGCATTGTCCTTATTTTGCAGATGAGAAAACAGAAGGTCAGAGAAGTTTGGGGCTCTTTGTGTTGTCCTTGGGCAGAGAGGTGTCTGATGATATGTTAACTGGAGAATTCTCTGTGGCAGATGGCTGAGCTTCCTGTCTGGGGCAAGTTGTCTTTGTGGGTGGAGAACAAAGAGGACTAAAGAGGACTAGCCTTGTCACGTTCCATAGACCTGGGGACTTCTCTTTCCTCTGTAGTAATATATCTGGTTCTCAGGACTGCTCTGAGGATGGAGCGAGTTTTGTGAGCATTGTGTAGTGCCATGCAAATATAAGTTATGCTGTTAAACAGCCATTCCAGCTTGTTCTGAAGGCATCCTCATTTAGGGCATAAACTGAAGATGTATCTTTCTCCCTCCTGCATTTTCTTATGGAATAGAGCCCGGCACAGTAGAAATGAACTTAAAAGGACTTTTCTTTCATTTCTCCAATGTCTTTTATACAATATATTAGTTTCAGATGTATAGCATAATGACTTGATATTTGTATATATTTTGAAATGATCATCACAAGTCTAGGTGACATCTGTCCCTGTATTTAGTTATAACACATTTTTTTCTTGTGATGAGAATTTTTAAGATTTCCTCTCTTAGTAATTAGTTTATACAGTACTATTAACCATAGTCTGTATTCTGTATATTACATCCCCATGAATTATCTATTTTATAACTGGAAGTTAGTATCTTTTGACCCTGTTTCACCCATTTTGCCCACCTCCCACTCCGCAACTCTGTTAACCACCAATCTGTTCTCTGTATCTATGAGCTTGGTTTTGTTTGTTTAGATTCCACATATAAGTAAAATCAGGTGGTATTTGTCTTTCTCTGATTTATTTGACTTGGCTTAATGCCTTTAAGTTCCATGCATGTTGTTTCAAATGACAAGATTTTATCTATTTTTTGGACAAGATTTAGTGTTTTTATGGCTGAATAATATTACATTGTATATATGTACCACATCTTCTTTATCTATTCATCTGTCAATGGACATTTAGATTGTTTCCATGTCTTGGCTATTGTAAACACTGCTGCAATGAACATGGGGGTGCATGTACCTTTTTGAGTTAATGTTTTCATTTTCTTCAGATGAATACCCAGGAGTGGAATGGCTGGGTTGTATGGTAGTTCAATCTTTAATTTTTTGGGGGAATCACCACCGTAGTGTTCTCTATAGTGGCTGTACCAGTTTACATTCCCACCAACAGTGCATGAGGGTTCTCTCTTTTCCACATTCTCACAAACACGTTTTTTGTTGTCCTTTTGATAATAATTGTACTGACAGGTGTGAAAGTGGCATCTCATTGTGGTTTTGATTTGCATTTCCCTGATGATTAGTGATATTGGGCATCTTTTCATGTACCTGTTGACCATCTGTATGTCTTCTTTGGGAAAATGTTTATTCATATCCTCTGTCCCTTTTTTAAAATTGGGTTATTTGTTTTTTTGCTATTGAGCTGTATGAGTTCTTTATGTATTTTGAATATTAATCCCTTATCAGGTAATGTGATTTGCAAATATTTTCTCCCATTCAGTAGGTTGCCTTTTCATTTTGTTGATAGTTTCACTTCTCCAATTTCTATTTCCATAATATTGGTACCCACTCATGGAAGAAGAAAGAGAAAAAAACTCAAAAAGTGCTGGCCAGATACTCATAAAAAATTCTTCTTAAAAATGTTACAAATATTCAAAATGTTTCAATCTATCAGCCTTGGAGAAAAAAAAATATTTCCCCGTTAAAGAACTAAACATCTTGTGGTTATGATATGTTGGTAGAGAAAATATCTTTAAGCACACTTTTTAAAAAATCATGTAAGAATAAGCTTAGAGGTTTATTTGCTTTACCCTTTATTGATAGAAATAAGTCTTGGGCGCTATTTGGTCATGCAAATTGAGTCCCTGTGGGAGCCTGGCTGGTCACAGGGGGTGGGCTCTGTTCCAGTGTCCTCCGTTCTGGAACATCATTCAGCTCCTTCCCTCTTGTTTTCCCTGGATTCTTTAGCAGAAGTCTTCCGGTTTGGGGAGAGAGTTTTCTTAGCCCACACGTGCTGCTTTTTTTTTTTTTTGTAGTAATCATGCCACCTTACTGCCTTTTTTGCAGTAACCATGCTAGCTAGCTCAAGATTGAGAAAGCTTAATAAAACTTACCATTTGGGCTCCTGATGACTAGCCAGCTCACACGCTGCTGAGTAAGCAAGATGCATCCTCTTTGGGGATTCAGAAAGAATCCTTGACTGTCCCCTTAAGAAAGTATTAAAGAAGCTCGGGAGAACGGAGCAAAACAAAACACACAACGAAAGACACTGTGTGCTGTAAGTAAGCAGCAGGCATGTACTGGTCAAGGAATTAGATTACTCAAGGTGGTGACTCATTCCGCAACTATGTAGTGTTTGCGGTTGAAGAGAAACCTTTGCCAGAGAATGACTAAAATCTATTGGCAGCGTCTTTAAAGGAATCATGACTGGGCCTAAACCAGTGAATACGCAAGTGTGCTTTTTTTTGTCTTCGTCTTTTACTGATTCAGGACTGAGAGTAAGAAAATACCATCCCTGTTGACGTCTGCTGTTACGGCACGGTCTCCGGGGCATTCCCAGCAACTGTTCTCACAGGGCCGCGGCCAGACACACAGCTCCCTGTTTGGCCGTGGTCATGTACGTGTGTGTGTGGTTAGCAGAATGAAGAAAGCTGACTTTTACAGATTGTTAGAGGCATTTGGTTTTGATAATTTAAAGATAAGCCTAGAGGAGAAAATCCCCAAATTTGGTTATTGTTTCAGTTTTCTGTGGATGACATAACAAAGTGCTACAAACGGAGTGGCTTACACAACCATTTATTGGCTCAGTTCTAGAGGCTAGAAGTCCAAGATCAAGGTGTCAGCAGGCTGGGTTCCTTTTTTTTAGGGCTGCACCCGTGGCATGTGGAGGTTCCCAGGCTAGGGGTCCAATCGGAGCTACAGGCGCTGGCCTATCCCATGGCCACAGCAACATGGGATCTGAGCCCTGTCTGCGACCCACACCACAGCTCATGACAACGCCAAATCCTTAACCTACTGAGGGAGGCCAGGGATCATACCCACAACCTCATGGTTACTAGTCGGATTCATTTCTGCTGTGCCACAATGAGAACTCCAGGGTGGGTCCCTTTCTAGGGCTGGAAAGGAGGATCTTTTCCATGCCTCTCTCCTAGCTTCTGGGGATTTGCAGGCAGACTGTGGTGTTTCTCGACTTGAAGCATCACCCTGACCTCTGCCTTCGACTTCACATTGCGTTCTCTTTATGTGTATCTGTCTTCAAATTTCCCCTTTTTATAAGGACACCAGTCATATTGGCTTAGAGGCCCACCCTGCTCCAGTATGACCTCATCTCAACTAATTACATCTTTGGTGACTCCATCTCCAAACAAGATCACATTTTGAGATCTTGGGGGTTAGTGCTTCAACAGGTGAATTTTGGGGGAGGAGGACAACAAAATTCAGCCCATAGCAGTTGCTTATTTATCAGCTAGAGATAATTCATTACAAAAGTAATAGACTAATTTAAAATTCCATGGTAGTCAGTGTTAGTCTCTTTATTAAGTCCAGAAGCAAAGGTCAGAATTCTAAAAAAGTCTAAATATATTTCACATGTATGAGGAGTAATTATGGAGTTCCTGTCGTGGCACAGTGGAAACGAATCCAATATGAGGATTCATGGGGTTGCGGGAACATGAGGAACATGAGGAACATGAGGTTGTGGGTTCAATCCCTGGCCTCGCTCAGTGGGTTAAGGATCTGGCATTGCCATGAGCTGTGGTGTAGGCCGGCGGCTACAGCTCCAATCAGACCCCTAGCCTGGGAACCTCCATGTGCTGCAGGTGCAGCCCTAAAAAAAAGACAAAAAAAAAGGGAGTAATTATTTTTAAAGAGAGAGACTTTCTAACCTAAAAAAGAGTAATTCAACTAAACAATTTTTTTTTAATCATCTGGGTACAATAACTTGTAAATACACTGGCATTTATGAATGCAAATATCATGCTTCAAGACCTTAAGACCCTAGCTTTGAGGTTGCCCAAGGAACTTATTTTTTTACAATAATCTTTGAAAAGGAAGTGTGCATCTGCATGAGTGCATCCATGTGTACTCACTTCCTGTGAGAGCAGTGTGCATAGTTATGTCAGTGCTTTTCCCAACACTTAGAAATCCAGCATGTAAATCAGGGCGAACACAGGCAGTCAAGGGAGAGAGGGACGCTTGGGTCACCAACATGAGCAGAAATGTCGGCCCATGAATAAAGGCAGTTCTGGGTGAGTTTTAGGTCCTAGGAAGGTGTCAGACTTCTGGAGCGAGGCCCTTTATCTCTGACTCTAAGCACACAAGATGAGCATTTTGGCCTGGAAAGTATTTGACCAACCAATGTGATAACCCATCCCTTTAGCAGGGACTCATTTCTAGCCATCCAGGAGCTCTGTACAGCACATGTGAAGTCATGGCCTGTCTCCTGGTTGGATTAGGGGCTTAGGAAGGGAGAGTTGGCATTCTTGGGACATCCAGTGGGCGAAATCCCAGGGGAAATTAGTTTAAGCATTTAAAATAAGGCTTTGACCTTTCTTTGTGGGAGCTTGTTTTGCTGAGGCCTGGTCCCAGACATTCTCCCATAGCTAAAGACCCCTCTTGTGCCTCTATTCCAGACATGCAGATGAATTGTGAGCCCGTCCATTCATTAGGACCCTGTTATTGTTGGTTATAATAGTTGGTCACTTGAAGATCTTTGTGGCTCATTATAGTGCTAAGTGTAGTCAATTCATACAAGCTCTTTCCAAGAGGGCTAGAAACCTAGAATCACAACATTGAATAACAGAAGGTGGCCTTGGAAATCATCTAGGTCAGCCCTTCATTTTATAGATAAGGAAATGAAGTTCTATAGAGTTAAGTCACTTGTCAAAGGTCAGCAATCAGGAAGGGGCAGAACCAGGGCTCGAGCCCATTCCTGACACTCCTTGTTCTCCTGAAACCACCATATGTGATCATCACCAAGCTGGGTTGTAAACTCACAGAGAACTTCAGATGGAATCCTGTTCAGTGAATTAGCTGTTCAGTGCTCTTTCTCTGTGGGTATTGACCTCTGGTAGATACATTCAAAGCAGATGCTAATGTCCTCTTTTTAATTTGTGGGCAATTCTAAATTTTCCAAGAATGAAAAGGGCTCCGAAAGGACACAAAAGAAGCAAATGTGGGTTATTTATGAAAGGGGGGGGGAAGGGTAAATCCCCAGCTCTGCCTCACTCTTCCTCTTCTCCAGGCAGCAGTCCTTAAAGGCCATTATCAGAAATTTATGTGATATGAACACCAGCAAGCCACATATTCCCTACACCATTAGGATTTAGTAAACCAGTAGACAAAATGTGGAACTCATTTTAGATGTCTACCACCCACCCCAAAGTAGTTCCATGTTGTGTGTATGAGCCTCTTTCTTTTGATGAATTCTCAGCTTCCCAAAGCTATGCCCGAAACATTTCGTGTCACACAAGAAGGACCCCTATTTCCTACCTTAGAGATACAGTGCTGCATCTGCCAAAAGTCAGTTCTGTTGGCAAGCCATGTAGGGCTGGGGTCTAAAAGAAATGGATTTGAGTGTATTTGGCTGATTTTAATAGCCTGACCTCTGAGTGCGTGAGCAGCAGGGCCGAGAGGCAATGGCAGGCCATACATGAATGAATTAAAATGAAGCCCTGGCACCACTCAGGGAAGCCTTCCCACACCTGCTTCTCATTTCCTCTAGTTATTTCTGGTAATGAAAATTGGAACCGTTGCTATATATTTTGGGGTCTAGAAGGTCTATACATTTTTCTTTCATACAATATGCTTGTGATTAAGTGTATGTCTCTGCCTACGACAAGACCTAAGTGTTCCTGAAAGAAGGATAAAAAAAATCGTAGAGAGCATTCCCTTAAAAATAGGTTTTTTGGGGGGTTTTCTTCTCCCATTCCAGGTAGAAGACTCTGCCATGCTGTAGCTTCCTACCTGTCTGCTGACATTTTCGTCTCTTCTTCTCTTTACCTTTCTGCATGCTGGCTGTGCCCTTCATTAGGGACCTGAATGACAAAGTGGAATAATAACATCGGCTTGTTTGAAAGAAGCTGACGGATTTCTCAGGAAACTTGAAAGCATTTGGACAGGAGAGCAGCCCTTCCCGAATTCATTTTTTGCTTTGCCTTTTTATTCTCCTATAGTCTCCCAGGCAGACCTGATGTCTGTATCAAAAGAATGGGATGGGTAGCTCAAAAATGCCAATTGGGGCCTTCCCTGGGGAGCTCTTAGCATAATTTGTGATGAGTTTAGGGCTGGAATTTGGCCCAGTCCCTAATCAATCCTTAGGTGGTCCTGGCTCTTATTTTCATGTTGCTAGGGACAGCCTGCCCATCGTCTTATCATTGTCTGCCTTCAGCTGACATTCTGAAGTGCAGCTGTATTGATTATGACTTTCCCCTCCCCTCTCTGTAGCTACTTGGCAGCTCATTGCCAAGGAGTAATAACGTGATATATATTCGTATGCATATATGCACGCACTCTCGTGTTCAGTATTTGCATTTGCCTACACGTCTGCTGTGCCTGGTACGCCATGCAAGAGAGTCAGCCTCTTCCCCCTCCCTGCCATGTGATGTCTATATATTTATGAGAAAGAGAGAGAGAAGCACTTGGATATATGAATCTGCTTGCAATTTCCTAATGGAATCTGGCAGAAGAGCTTTGCAAAAGGACAAGTTCCAGTAAAAAAAAAAAAAAAAAAAAGTGTTCTTGGAAGTGCTTTCCCTTCATGCCTGTCACCTATTTGCCCTTCCAGAGCACTGAAAAGATTAATCATGGAGCGAACCAGATTCTCTTTTTGGTCAGCAAAACATAATGCTCTGTTGAAGAAGGGGAGAATCTTATGATTTTGCTCCTTTGTTAACAGGCCAGATCATCACGAAGAGTTCAGGTGAATAAGATCCTAAAGGGGGAGATCTTCTGATCTGTGGCCAAGGCTCCTGCAGCTGACTGGGCTTTGGTACTGTCATTCGGAGCAGAGTGCTTTAGGGAGAGAACACCACAGTTGCCAGTGGGACTAGAAGTAAAAGGGCTTGAAAAGGAGTTCCCATCATGGCTCATTAGTTAACGAACCTGACTAGTATCCATAAGGACTCGGGTTCAATTCCTGGCCTCACTCAGTGGGTTAAAGATCCGGCATTGCCATGAGCTGTGGTGTAGGTGGAAGACGTGGCTCAGATCTGGTGTGCTGTGGCTGTGGTGTAGGGTGGCAGCTACAGCTCCTATTAGACCCCTAGCCTGGGAACATCCATATGCCACAGGTGCAGCCCTAAAAAGACCAAAAAGACCAGAAAGGGGGGCTGAAAAGTAGTAGACTCTTTCCTCTGGGAACTATTGGTGTGTTGGGAGGGCATCCTGAGAGATAAGAAACCTTCACTGTTGAGAAATGGCTTCTCTGCCTCCATTAATGCCATGATCTTCTGTTGCCCTAGCCTGTGACCGAATGGACTGTTTAAATTATGAGTCTTAAAGAAAACCTTTGCAAAGGTCCCCTCTTGTCCCACGTCCATACTCCGAACACTTGGTCTGCCTTCCATCATGGACTCAGCATAGTGAGGGCTGGTTGGGATGAATGGGATGCTAGGAAGGGGATTTATGTTGGTTAGAGATACCAACACATGTGAAATCCACAGACTTGGGAAATGTCTAATTCTCTGCATGCAGACTTTTTTTTTTTCTTTTTTGACTGCACCCACAGCACATGGAAGTTCCTGGGCCAGGGATCAAACCTGAGCTGCAGCTTTGACCTACGCCACAGCTGCAGCAATGCCACATCCTTAACCCACAGTGCCGGGTCACTGCAGAGACAATGCCAGATCCTTAACCTGCTGCCCCCACAGCAGGAACTCCTGACTACAGACTTTGAAACTGCAACTATCTACCTGAAGTCCATATCTTCAAGTGAATGAAAAATAAGTTGCTTATTTGGGGAAGGCTTTGCCCAATTCATTTGGAATAATAAGGCTCTTGGATCACACATATCTCACTCTGCAGACACTCCACAGAATGGAATGCTGCAATTTAACTACACAGCCTTGGGCAGAAAAGAGGCAGGAGCAAATATTTCTAACCTGCAACCTGATATTTCACATTTTTCATGAGGACAATTTTTTGTCACTTATTTTTTCTTTAAAATTCAATCTTCAATTTTATCTGAGTAATTGCTAATAGATATAAAGATAAATGTGGGCCATATTTGTTTTAGAGTTCACCTAAGGGGCATAACCAAAGTATAAATTCTTTTGCTATGGATGCTTTCAAAGGATTTAGGTATTCCACATGACCTTTAGCAGTCTCCACATATGGAGGGAGGTCTTGCTCTAGGCAACATGTATGAAATGCGATGACCAAACATCTGTCGTGGTGACACTCCGGATATCTTAAGGAAGGATTCTGAGAGCTCTAGCAGTGGCTGTCCAGCCTAGCAGATGGCAGGATGGCTGTGGGAACAGACTGGTGATTGTAGAATTGGTTCATATAAAACAGGTTGAGGAGGAAAAAAACAGCTGTAGCCACCTTGCAGCATTCAGATGTCTCTCCATGGACTAAGGTTTGAAAGATTCCTTCAGGATGATACCATCCACATTGCTGTGCCCCCTGAAGGGACAATGGTCTGACTGGCTTCCTTGCTCAGGGTCCAGGAGCCAGAACTGGCAGTCTTGCAAGTGTCTGAAAATGTGAATCAAAGGAAGAGAAAATTATGGTTTATATGTTTTAATAGTATGGTTCAAAACCTCTACATTTTAATGGATTTTTTTTTTTTGGTCTAGTTATTCTATCAACTGCTGTTGGGGCGTGTGGTTAAAATCTCCAGGTATGATCATAGAATTGTCTATTTCTCCCTTTAATTGCCTATTTTATTTCATATACTTTAAGATCTGTTATTAGGTGCATATACATTATAGTTGTTATGTCTTTCTGTTGAATTATAAGAAGTGCCTCTTTTTCTTTGGCAAACTCTTTGTAATGAAGTCTACGTTATCTTATATTATAGCTCCTCTAGCCTTCTTATGCTTATTGTTTGCATGGCATACTCTTCCCATCCAATTCCTTTCAACTTATCTGAGTCTTTACATCAAAGTATATCTCTTCTTACAGACAATATGTAGTAGAGCTTTACTTTTTATATGTTCTATCTCTGCCTTTTAATTAAAAGTGGTTAATACACTTACATTAAATGTAATTATTGATATGGTTGGATCTAAGTCTACCATTTTCCTGTTCACTTTCTCTTTGTCCAACTAGTATTTATTAGGTAGCATTAAGAAAAGATACCTAAAGCTTGGAAATTAGGGATGATGGCTATGTGCTCTTTAAGAGTCATTACAGACCATTGTCTAACAGGCTAAGGCTCACCCGAAGGTCGGGGAAGCTAACTTTGTTTGACTTACTAATTACCATTCAGGAAACTAGGGTGCAGTGAGGTTAGTTAACTTCTCAGGGTCACCCAGGAGTAAGTACTGGAGTTAGAATTCAGAGCCCCAAGCCCATGTATTTGATCACTTTACCATACTGCCTCCCACTGGTAATTGTCTCATTATTGAATTCATGGATAATTACCAGAGGAAGTAGGGAAGGCTATTGCTGCCTTTGGCTAGTTGTGGTACCCGCAGATGGCATTTTCCGTTAAAGCGAAGGGCAGCCATGTGGCACCTCAAGGCACATGTGAACTAAGCCCAGGGGTCCCAGGGCAGTGAGGCTCAGCTTGAATGCCTAAGGTGTTTGTTCACTCTGTGGATCGGGAACTCCTCATGTGTACCACTGCCTAACACATGGCTAAATGCACAGAAAAGAAATGCTGTTTTCAGGAAATATTGCTGAGCATTCTGGTGACATGCATTTGTTTTTCTGTTTCAAAAGGGGTGTGGGGCTGAGATGAAAGGAAGAGTAGTATGACCAGCCAGGAAAACACACTGATGTAACAAATGTTAGTAATGTTTTAGTACTTCCTCATGAAGCAGTGTGACCTCTTGCCACCCAGACAGGCTCTTTCTTTAGATTTTTCTTGCTCCTTTGCCACAGCTGTTTGTTGTTTTCTTAAATGTTATGCTTTTTATAGCTCTTCAGTTACTTATAAAAAGTATCAGTTATTCAGGCCTTACGAGTACTGGCTCAGTGCTGGTCTAATGAGCAGTGTGAACACTGAAGGCATATTTTTGTTGCTTCTATTTTCTTCTTGCTCCCCTCCCCCATCCCCACTCTCACACGTTACCCTTGTGGACTCAAACGACTCCCAGATTTTTGGAATTCACTAAAAAGGCGAACCACCAGTTGGCCTTTGCTACTTAAGAACAATTTATTGCTGACTCACCTCCCTGCCTGTATTAATGCTATTGCCTTTCCATCATTGCCAGAAAAATAGATGGATGGGTGGGACCTGAACCCACAAGTCCTAGCTTCCCCCAGGGATTCAAACCTGTACAGATGCATCTCAAACCTGTACATCTCAAACCTGTACAGATGCATCTGTGATCTCTACAGAAAATAAAACTCATCTTTATTGTGCAGAAGGAAAAAGGCCAGGACTTGGAAGGCCTTCGCCGAGCAAGTAGGAACTGTCTCTCCAGTATATATTCACATAGAAAGGTAGGATCGGTTACAGAAAGGATCCTGCTAGAATCAGAAGAAAGATGCCAGTATTTCTGGTTGTGGCTCAGTGGGTTATGAACCCAACTAGTATCCATGAGAATGTGGGTTTGATCCCTGGTCTTGTCAGTGGGTTAAGGATCAGGTGTTAGGTGAGTTGAGGTATATGTAGATCACAGACGCAGCTCGGATCTGGTGTTGCTGTGGCTGTGGCATAGGCTGGCAGCTGTAGCTCTGATTCAACACCTAGCCTGGGAACCTCCATATGCTGCACATGTGGCCTTAAAAAACTGAGAGAGAGAGAGAGAGAGAGAGAGAGAGAGGAAGGGAGGGCGGGAGGGAGAGAGAGAGAGAGAAAGAAAGATTGATTCCAAAAATCACAGTCAGGAACACAGAAAACATTTTTTTTATTTGAAAAAATTAGAAAGTCTCTCTTAGGCTTGGAGGGCTTTACAATGGTGTCTAGGTTGTACACACATGCTATACAATAAACACAAAACACTTGGGGAAATTGTTAACGATTTTAGTGCAAAAAGATATCACTGAACACAACATGGGGGGAATCGTCTCAGGAAAGCCAAGGTTGAGAAAATCTTCATGTATGTTCTGGCTTGGAGGTTCCCCATCTGTGGCCCCAGACCATGGTGGGGACACTTACAGAGTGGTTGCAAGGCTCCTCACAGAGCATTTTTAGTTAATATAATGAATAACTGTCCTACATAAACGTGTGCTCTTTTTCACAAGTAGGCAGATTAGTAAAACATTAATTTAAATACAATATCAAATTGTTGCGTCTTTTAAAAATCATAATTTGGAGTTCCCATTGTGGGTCAGCAGGTTAAGGAAACAAGTTCGATCCCTGGCCTCACTCAGTGGGTTAAGGATCCAGTGCTGCTGTGGCTGCAGCATAGGTTGCAGATGCAGCTCCAATTTGACCCCTAACCTGGGAGCTTCCATATGCTTCAGGTGTGGCCATAGAAAGAAAAAAAATTATGATTTTATTATTTGTTTGTTTGTTTTTACCTTAATGTAGCCAAGGTTAGAAGCTGCTGTTCTAGGAAATGATTAGCCTCATATCCAGAATGTCTTCCAAAGAAACTTCTCAGGAGCCACTGGCTAATTATTTGGGTAAAGATTAAATTATGGATTTGTTTTCAGGAAACCATCCTCTCAGCTCTTCTTTCTTAGCATTGGAAGAGGTGAAGTCTTCCTTTTACCAAAGGAGGACAGTTCATCTAGCATATTACCTGAGATGATTTTGCAGAAATGAGTCCCCCTTAAAAGTGTTCTGAGATGGAAAATAGACTTCATTCCATCCAGTGGTGACCTGAATTGATCTCAAGTGTCAGTTCTGTAAAAGACCTATTTATAGAGCAAATGGCATTTTTTTTTAGCTCAGAGGCTTTTATGTGTACGTATTTCCATCTCGTGCTTTCAAATCTCTATGTAATAATAATATAATAATAATATTAACAATGTTTGATATTTATTACATTATGCTAATACATGCCTGACACCATTCTAAACACTTTACATGTGTTCTCTCAACAAACCTTTGTGGTAGCTATTACTGTTTTCATTTTATACATAAAAACTTAATTTTTTTATTTTTTTGCCTTTTTTAGGGCCACACCTGCAGCATATGGTGGTTCCCAGGCTAGGGGTCTAATTGGAGCTACAGCTGCCGGCCTACGCCACAGCACAGCAATGCCAGATTCTAGCCAAGTCTGCCACAGCTCATGGCAACACTGGATCCTTAACCCACTGAGCGAGGCCCAGGGTCGAACCCGAAACCTCATGGTTCCTAGTCGGATTCGTTTCCACCGCGCCATAACCGCAACTCCCATTTTATACATAAAAACTTTAGTCTCGGAGAGCTCCATAACCTGGCTTACCTGCACGACATGGCAGATACTGGATTTGATTCCAGGCTGTCTGACTTTATAACCAACACTCTAAACTACCACACCATGTTCACTTTTATGTTAAAAACTGACCCGAAGTTTAGATTTTTTTAAAAATTATGAATTAGTATGTTAAGGTATTTTTCTTTCCCCTCATTTAATTTGGAATTTAATTTTTTTCTCATTTGAAAATTATACTATTATGTTTAAAAATCTCTACTTAGTAGACTGGCAAAGGCAAAAATCTGTGGAAGTTCACACATACTAGTTTTCCTGACCCTCCTTAATAAGACCTCTCATTTCTTCCTTGAGGACTTTGTCTTAGAGTTCTGTGGCATAAATGTGAGCATTTATATTTTCTTTTCTTGGCCTTGGTTTATTGATCTTTAAAGTGGGGCCACCTTCACTCTAAACCATTGCAAACAATCATGAGTTAAAGGAGATGTACAAATGACCAATAGGGACAAAAACAGGTATATAACATCATTAGTTACTAGGGAAATGGAAATTAAAGTAACAAGATACTCCTGCATACACACTAAAATGGCAAATATGAAAAAAAAAAAAAACCAAAAACTAACAGTACCAAGTTTTAGTGAAAATGTAAAGCAACTTGAACCCTCATAACCTGCTGGTGGAAATGCAAAAGGACACAGCCACTTTGAGAGAAACAGTCAGTTTCTTATAAAGTAAAACATACACTTGCTATATGATTCATCAACCCCACATCAAGGTATTTACCCAGGAGAAATCAAAGCTGTGTCCAGTTATATGTGTGTTTGTAAAAGTTTTGTCCCCAGTAGTGGCAAACTAGGAACAACCCAAATGTCTGGCAGATAAACCAATTATGATACATCCACACAATGGAATATTACTTAGCAATAAAAAGGAATGAACTGCTGATAGACACAATATGGGGTGAATCTCAAAAGCAGCAGGCTAGGGGGAAGAAGCTGGCCAAAAAGACTACATGTGGAGTTCCCATTGTGGCACAGTGGTTAATGAATCCAACTAGGAACCATGAGGTTGAGGGTTCGATCCCTGGCCTTGCTCAGTGGGTTAAGGATCCAGCGTTGTCGTGAGCTGTGGTGTGGGTTGCAGACGTGGCTCGGATCCCAGGTTGCTGTGGCTCTGATTAGACCCCTAGCCTGGGAATCTCCATATGCCGCAGAAGTGGCCCTAGAAAAGGCAAAAAGACAAAAAAAAAAAAAAGACTGCATGCTGTGTGAATCTTCTTATATCAACATCTAGAAAGGGCAAAACCAGAGTGACATGAAGCAGATCTGTAGTTGTCAGGGTGGGTAGGGCATGACCCATAAGTGGAATGAGGGAATTTTGGGGATGAGACAGATGTTCTGTATCATGGTGGTAGCAGCAATCATCTTTGTCAAAACTCATATACTTTGTTTTTTCTTTTTTGGCCGCACCTGTAGCATATGGAAGTCCCCAGGTCAGAGATGGAATCCAAGCCAGAGCTTCAACCTGTGTCAAGCTGCAGCAATGCCAGATCCTTTAACCCACTGTGCCAGGCCACGGATCAAACCCCAGCTGCCTCAGAGACAATGCAGGATCCTTAACCTGCCATGCCAGAACGGGAACTCCAAAACGCATATACTTTTGTCAAAACTCATCACGTTGCACACTTTCTTTTTTGTATTTTTTGTCTTTTTAGGGCTGCACCAAAGGCATATGAAAGTTCCCAAGCTAGGGGTCTAATTGGAGCTGTAGCTGCTGGCCTAACCCACAGCCACAGCAATGCCAGATCCTTAACCCACTGAGCAGAGCCAGGGATCAAACCCAGGCCTCATGGATACACTAGTCAGGTTCATTACCACTGAGCCATGATGGGAACTCCCAAGTTGTACACTTAAATCACACCTCAGTAAAGCTGATTAGAAAAAAAAGAGGTGTACAGATCTTTGTGACTGAGCTCTATATGAGACAACTGCATTTTTAAAGCTCTGGGGTTAGCTTCTATTGAGTTCAGCCTAACTCATTTCCCCCAGTGTTTAATAAAAAGGATTGTGATTTTAAAAAATGTTTTCTTAATCTGTCACTTTAGGATTGAAGTTCTTTTTTCACTTGAAAAAAAGAAGTGGTGTTTTGAATTCAGTGTATTCAAAAACATTTAGTGAAAAAAGGAAAATTGAAATAAATTTGTTCATAGTCACAATAACTTCATTTTGCTTATTCAGTGATTGCCGAATCCTCCAAGGGTCTTTACATGTGTTGATCTCCTGTCACATTGGATCAACTATCCTGTGAAGACCTTATTTAGAGTATTGGAATTTTTATGGTCCTAGGTGACATACTGGTTGTCATATGAGCTCCCTAACACCAGAAATTCTCCATGTGGAATAGCGGCTGAATCCAGGACCTACTGGGTAAAGCTTAAGGCTGAATCGAAGGACAAGATAGTTGCTCGAGGGCAAAATAATGAATTACACAGTTTATATTGTAATTTTGCCTATGAGAATCAGTGAAAAAATAGTAGTTTTTCTAATCATAACTCCCACCTCAGGGCTATGAGTGTATGCTTACTCATCCTGCCCTTCAGTCAAAGTATATTTATTAGGGCTCTCTTTGAGCAAGGTATTGTGCTAAATACTATGGAAAATGCCAGGTTGCTTAAGCTGTGGTGATTGTAGTCCTTTAAGGTAAAATTTTCCACTTGGAAATTGACTGAAATGTCTATAAAATTACATGCAAATATTTGGTTTGAGTCAAATATAGGACTCAAAAGACATATGCTCCTTTTTCTTTTTTCTTTTTATTATTTAAAAAAAATCAATGTATAATTGATTTACAGTGTTGTGTTGGTTTCTGGTGTACAACAAATTGATGCATTTATGTGTGTGTATGTGTGTGTGTATATATATATATATATATATATTTGGTTTTTCAGATTCTTTTCTCTTACAGGTTATAATAAGATATTGAATATAGCTCCCTGTGCTATACAGTAGGACCTGGTTGCTTATCTATTTTATATATAGTAGTGTGTATCTGTTAATCCCAAACTCTCAATTTACCCCTCCCCCCACTTTCCACTTTGGTAACCATAAGTTTGTTTTCTATGTCTGTGAGTCTGTTTGAGTTTTGTAAATAAATTCATTTGTATCATTTTTTTAGATTCCTCACATAAGTGCTATTATATGGTATTTGTCTTTCTATTTCTGACTTCCTTTGCTTAGTATGATAATCTCTAGGTCTGTCCATGTTGCTGCAGATGGCATCATATCATTCTTTTTATGGCTGAGTAATATTCCGTTGTATATCTCTTTTATCCATCCATCTGTTAATGTCTTGGCTAATGCATATAGTGCTGCTGTGAACATTGGGGTGCATATATTATATATATATATTTTTGGTCTATTTAGGGCTATACCCATGGCATGTGGAAGTTCCCAGGCTAGGGGTCTAATCAGAGCTACAGCTGCTGGCCACAGCCACAGCCAGAGCAACACCACATCTGAGCTGCATCTGCAACCTACACCACAGCTCACGGCAACACTGGATCCTTAACCTACTGAGCGAGGCCAGGGATCAAACCCGCAACCTCATGGTTCCTAGTTGGATTTGTTTCCACTGTGCCACGACAGGAACTCCGTATATATCTTTTTGAATTAGAGTTTTCTCCAGATATATGCTCAGGATTGGCATTGCTGGATCATATATTAACTCTATTTCCAGTTTTTTAAAGAACTCTGTCCTGTTCTCTGTAATGGCTGTTCCAATTTACATTCCCACCAACAATGTAGGACGGTTCTCTTTAAAACACACATATTCTGAAGTCAGCATATTTTTAAGTGTCTGTGGAAGCTAGAAAGGGCACATCCCCCCAGATATGTCTCCCACCAACCTGCCCCTGAGGTCTGACATAGTTCTATTGGAGGAACACTGTTTGCAATCTCTCTGGCCTCCAGCCCTCATTAAAAGGTAGATCCCCTTGGAGAAAATGACTTATTAAATAGCAAATTCCTGAATATTCATTAGGATTTTCAGGTATCTCTTTTTGGTGATAGAGGTACCACTTGTTCCACCTCTGTTGAGGGACAACCTTAGCCAACTTTCATTGTTTGCTTAATGCTAGCCCCCCACAAACTTTTCAAGGCTTTATTTGCTTTATCCAATAATAGCTAGGGGTGATTGCCTAGAGAATGGAGTCATTATTCAAAGTGCGACCCCAAACCCAGCATCACCTGGGAGCTTGTTAGAAATGCAGAACTTCAGCATCCACCCGCTGACCAACTGGTCCAGAATCTACATTTTAACAAGATCCCAAAGCACCTAGACCACGTCACCATTTCCAACTCTGAACTTCTCTGCTTCTCTCTGTTTACTAGTAGAAGGCTTAATTCCTTCTGCTGGAATATTTTGGGGTACACTGAAGGCCAGGTATCTATCTGATCCCTCCTATTAGAGAGAGCCTTGAAGTATTTGACAGGCTTCCTCTGAGATCTCCCCAGATGTTTACTTACCTCTTGTAGTTCCGTAGCTCAATAAGCATCTTTGTAAGTAAGAGGTAGAAATTTCAGGTATCTGAAAAGCTATGCACACAGTCAGAAGGGGCTCAGATTATGAAAGCCTGCCCTGCAACACTCTTTATTGAATAAATGTTAAGTGAAAATAATAAATGCCCTTCCTGTTGGCTTGGACAGGGCTTTTGCATGGCCCTGGTACAAATACATGTTGTAATCCTCTCAAAGCACCTGTTGTTTTAGTCCTACCTGGTTCCTATATAGATGACTGTATTCACTCACTGAGGTGTGCGAGGATTAATTTAGTGGCTGAATCTGTTTCTTCCAAGCGCTGGCTGAGCATAGACTTTTCTCTTTCATGTAGAGGATGCACTGAGGTACAAGCTGACTCGCATCCTGGGATGGTGCCTGCTTCCTATCCATCCTTTCAGGAACTGCTTGTCCACAGAAGTGCCCTGCATCTCTGTTGTAAAAAGCCACTCAAAAACCAGGGAAAGCAGAGAGGAAATGAGGAGTCAGGAGACAAGGCTCTGGAGAAGGCATCTGACTTCCCTGAACCTTAGTTTTCTGACCTGTAAAATGGAAGTATCAGACCAGGTGATGTGTGAGGTCTCTTTCAACTCTAAACTGAGAAGTAGACTGGGAGTTAGATTTTTGCCATCAGACGCCCCTTTATATGCATCCCCCTACATCATTACCACAACTCAAAAACAGAGCCCCCATTTTACAGATGAAGAAACTGAGCGCCAGAGAGGATAAGTGATCTCCATTTCACCCAACTCAAATGGTCGGGTCTGAACTCAGGACTCAAATCCAAGCGTCCTGACCTCACTCTGAGTCCTTCCCACTGCACCTAAGCCACCACCACCTCAGGACATTTGCTTTGTTGAATAATTTGTTAAGGCTGTGCTAATGGTCAAACAGTTCAAATCTCTCTGCTGCTATAAGAAAGCTAAAAGAAAGTAGTTTAAAACCAGTCCCTTGCAGATATTCAGCAGCAGAAAATACACAACAAATTTGGATTCTCTTTGGATTACACACTCTGTAAAAGTCAAAGTACTTTTCTAAAAACTGCCTCTCGTGAAGTTCCTATTGTGGCTCAGTGGGTCAAGAACCCGACATAGCATCCTTGAGGATGTGGATTCAATCCCTGGCCTCACTCAGTGGGTTGAGGATCCAGCATTGCCACAAGCTGTGTTGCCAGCAGTTGCAGCTCCAATTCATCCATTGGTCTGGGAACCTCCATATGGGATGAGGCTATAAAAAGAAAAAAAATTAAAAAATAAACATTGCCTCTTTGTTCTCAAAACTACCCCCCCACACACCCCTTAAGGGGGACAGAAGCAAATACTGCTAATGCCATTTTAAAGGGAGGAAAACGGAGGCAAAAACAATTCAATGAGCTGCCTAAGATTTCTCAGTCAGAGGTAGACAATAACTGCAGTAGCCCAACTTTTCATTATCTTTTTTTTTCATCCGTTTGTCCTGGCTAGAGCCACCATGCTCCCTGCTTTCATGCCCAGGTGTAGCTGTGGGGACCCCAGAAATATGGGGGGGGGGGGCGGTGTCTGTACGGAAACCACTGGAAAAATGCCAAATGGCAGGAACTATGGATATCCTTACCTTTTCAATAAAACAGGGAAGAATCTTTACATTCCATTCAGAACATCATTGGATTTAAATATTTCACAAGCCTCAGCTAAACCTTCTCAAAGTTTTTTTTTTTTTTTTTTGCCTTGCTAAAAACAGGTACTTACTTATCTGGAGTGTAATTACAAATATAGCTGTGTTCTGCATGGATAAAATGCAAAAAAAGCCAAAAACAGTTAGCTAGAGTCAGAGCAAGTGAGAAAAACAGCTGCTTCCTTTTTTTTTGTTTTCATTTGTAATAGTCATAACACCCAAGTAGCAAAGAGGCTAAGAGGGTAATTTAGTGTTATGGTTAAGAGTGTGGGCATCAAGCAGTGTTTACATCTTAGCTCCGCCACTTACTAACCCTTTGACCCTGAGAAAGTTATTTCTTAGGTCAGTTTCCTCATCTGTGAGATGAGGGGAATCATGGAAGCTCTCTCCTAGGGTAGTTGTGAGGGTTAAATAAGTTAATTCCTGCTAACTGCCTATAGCAGAGCCTGGGTAACAGAAAGAATCTAACACATGTCAGCTATAATTATAATTGTTTTACATTTTGTTTTTGTTTAATTTAAACTTAGTACCATATCACTGAATTCTAGCACACAAAGTAAGGAGCCTAGGTCATTAACTGAAAAATTATATATGGTTGCCCAAATGAAGAGTTGA
Organism: Phacochoerus africanus; assembly: GCF_016906955.1. Taxonomy (NCBI): domain Eukaryota; kingdom Metazoa; phylum Chordata; class Mammalia; order Artiodactyla; family Suidae; genus Phacochoerus; species Phacochoerus africanus. The sequence continues at coordinate 58,287,351 of NC_062545.1, forward strand.
GTTGTAGATGGGCTGGGCAATAGCCAGTCCATTTACGATAACCAAACTTAGAAGATAATGCAAAGAAATAATTAAAACAAATAACCTCATGTAGGATTTGTAGCCTAATCTATCATAATGTCTGCGGTCTGAAGTAATGGAAGCCTGACACATGATCGAGAGCTTTCTTGAAATCCAGAAAGAGAGAAATCAGCTTTAATACACTGGAGAAATACACTGTGTTTGGTCCCAATAGGTCGTATAATTATGGGAAAGACAGCTCCCCCACAGCAAATAAATAAGTGGCTAGTGGGGTTTATACATCAGTTTGTATCATCACTGTAGAGTTAATGTAAGTCAGTTCCCCTCATCCCAATGAATTAACTCTGCAGGAACTAATACATTCAAATCCTGGAACCATCCATGCTGACTGCTCCTCCCACACCCCCCAGATTTTGGGAATTCCCAGAGCACTCTAGCCTTGGAGTCTGGCCACTGAAGTCGTTTTACTTCTTTCTGGTATAGCTCTCATTAGATAGCAGAGTTTTAAAAGATCAAGATTCCTCTTTCAGTCCTACCAAAATCATTATACCTATTATTTTTTCTGTTTATCAGGAAAGACAGGAGAGCTCTAGACACCTTTGTGGGAAAGGTACAGTTACAAAAGACTGTACTAAAGATAAATATTATACTTACGTGGAAACTCTCCTCAGACATGGTGAGAAGTGGCAGAGTCTGGAATTGGCTGGAAAGAGATCAAAACAAGCAAGCTTCTCAGAAAGGTCCGAATGACCCCTGCATGCGCATTTTGGCAATGCACAATTGCCTGGAATACACGCAGACCTCCTCTTTTGCTGTTTCGAAGCACTTCCTGGGCCCCACGAGGAAACGAGTTGCTTTACTTCACCATTGTCCACTTTTCATCTAAAACCTTATCTCCCAGAGCTCACCCTGTTCATGCACGACCCTGATTTTTGGTAGTTCCAAAAACTCAAATCCAGTTGCAAGATGTTAAAAATTGTGCTGAAGCAGAGTCTACAGGGGTGACCCAAAGGCTGAGCACATCTTTGGGCAAGCTCTTTAGGATAAAGGCAGAGCCTCCCAAGTGACTGGTCTGACAGAGGGACAATCACCTGGCAGGGGTAAGTTCTGGGGTGTTTGCGGTGGACCACAGCTGCTAAGTGCCAAAATTCTTGGAGCCTATCTTCTGGGTTCTAATCTTGATTCCACTGTTTTCTGGCTGCATAACTTTGGGCAAGTTACTTCAACTCCTCATATCTTAATTTCCTTATTTGAAAATGAGTTTAAATCTCATAAGGTTATTATGAAGGATTTAGGTGGCTAATACATTTAAGGTGCTTGGCACGAAGCATATTTTAGTGTTGATTACTGTGATATAGTTGACCTTCTTTGGTCCCACCTTGTCAGAACCATTGCTGCTTATGCCAGCCCGGGGCCTTAATGGAAACAGGTGCCTCCCTCCCTGGGAGGTAGGGGGCGCCGGGTGGGGGCACAGGGGGCGGGGTGCGGGCATGCGAGGGACTGGCCTCTCCCCAGCCCTTCGGTAGCCCCACTCTGACACCCTAGTAGTTGGTTTTATGCTTTCTTCTTTCTCTCCCCTTGCCTTCTCTGCCTTCCCCTCTTTCTCTCTTCTGTATATCTCCCCTCTTTGTCTCATCTGTCTTTCTCAAAATACAAGTGAGAATTAACCATGAACTTGACATACATCTTTTGAGTTTTATGGGTTCAGTGATGGATGTGTGTGCTTATTTGTCTATTTGATTTTGTAATTCAGGAGACTTACAAAGTATCAGGGACCATATGTTCTATTTGATTTAGTGCGATAGTGGTAGATAGCACGGTACTTCATGCTGTGTGAATATTTGCATCTCAGAAGTATTAGTATTTGCAACTTGTAAAAGATGGTGTTTGAAAAAAAAAACTATTTTGAATGAAATTTACCATTTCAAAACATCTCCTTCCAAATTTTGAGGAAGAAAACAACTTTTGAAACTGAGCATATTTTTAAAAAATTTTTACTCACATGGTATCTAAAGCAAAAGTAATTTTTAAAAATAAAATGTTGGTGACAAAAAGCCGCATTTCTATGTATCCATTGTAGAGGTTGTCACAAGGCCTGGAATAGGTATAATTTCTCAGTGCTAAAATTAATATTGGTCTGTTCTCCTTTGGCCAGATGTTGGTGTGGGAACAATATAACACATTGCTTAATAGTTTGAGGCACCCACCAGGCTAATTTATGGGATTTGGAATGTTAAGGCCAATCAAGGGATCTAATTGTTTCAACAGTGCTAAAGGATTTATAATAATCTTCAAGATCAGGGCTGTGCTAGTCTGAACTTCCCCTTTCCCACCTCCACCCCCTGCTTCCTTCTCTCCCTCCAAGCAGTTATGTTCTATTGTGTTTGCCAGATTTAAGTTATGTAGGAAACCGTTCAAGTGGGAACCTGGGTTCAAGTCCTAGGGTAAGATTACATGTGAAAATTTGCGGGGGGTCTTTCTGTAATTACCCTTTGTGCATTTTATAAAACCACTGCTGGCTTGGCAATGACTGACAGCCCTGACTCAAGCGAGGTTTGCACGGAAAAGTTTGTGTTTATAAGGTTGGGGTGGAATAGCTCAGGGAGAGGGCCCCCGGGGAACATAGCATCACTCTGCCTGCTTTCCATGGACTGAAACACCTTCATTAGGCCTTCTGATTTGCTCACTGACATTGACCTGGATGACATGGTAAAAATCCGTCTTAACCAATGTGTTGTGAAATGAACTTGGACAACAGGCACGTATGTGGCCCCCCAGATTTGATTATTCAAAGCCCTGTAAATACATAGCAGGCAGTATGATAGATGAGGGGTGCCAAGCTCTATGTGACGATCGCTTATACAGAGCAGGCGTCTGTATCCCAGGAACACCGCACTGTTCGGTTAGATAAAAAGAGAAGCAAGAACATATGCAGTTTGGTTTTTTTCCCCAGTGCATCCAAGCTGCTAATTTTTTATAGTTATTGAAAAGAAAATATCAGCTTTCTAGTAGGCAGAGAGATTTGTGCTTGAGCTAAAAAAAAAAAAAAGAACTGGGAGGGAAAACAGGGTTTTATCTGAACCTCTATGGTGGGGTTAATGTTTGCCAAACAGTGAACAAGCTAATGCGCAAAATCTCTCCGTGTGAAGGTTGGGGTTATTGTCCGGGCTTTATAGACCGCAATGGAGAGTGCTTAAATGTCCCATGACAGGCAAGTAATCAGCTGGGGCTTGGATTTCACGCGGTGAGGGGTCCTGTGATGAAGAAGGGAAAATAGACAAGACAGAGGAGTCAACTAGAGAGGTGTTAAGGAGAAGGACTGGTGACAAGTAAGCCATAGGGACTATGACCCTCACCGGTACTCTGGATTAGAATCAGCTGGATGGAGGATAGGACTGAGGTCCTGGGATGTGCTGTCACCAGCTTGTTTGTGCCAGCCTGGATTCGGTTGGTGCTACTAGGAAAACAGTACTTTTGGTCAGTTGGCGTGAGTTGCCTGGATCTCAGAGTTGGTTTTTGTTTGGTGGTGGGATGCGGGAGGGCCGGGGGGGGGGGGGGTGTGCCTTTCCTCCTCTAGAGCCTGATCCCTTTTTCCTAACCAATCTTATCTCTCTGTGAGCCTCTGTTTCCTTATCTGAAAAATAACATAATATCCCTGCCATTGCCCAGTATAGAAGAGGCATTCACTTACCATCTATTTCCCTTTCCTTTCAAAACTGCCTTCGGAGGAGAAACCCATCGAGTGTTTGAAGGGCGTGCTGTCTAGGGTCGCACAGACAAAGGATGAGCAAAGACTGTCAGAACACACTTCCTCTGCTGGGGCTCAGTCCTCAGGGGAGCCCTTCAGGGGGGCACCCTGGCTGCCATGGAGGAAGGGGTGGCGGCTGCCACTCCCACTCTCCAGGGCTGGTGAGTGGGCCCTTCACTCACCTGCACAGAGCAGGTGTTTGCCCCCGCTAATGAGCACACACACAACGTTTGGCAAAGCCAAGGCCAGATGAAGGCAAGAGACAGCCCTTGTTGTATCCCGCTTTTCAGCACAAGACCACCCAACTTCCAGAAGACAATTAAACCTGTTTCTGGGATCATAAATGTTGACAATTACAATCACTGGAAAGATTCTTTCTGTTCTTAGATCCTAGCCCAGCTGATTCTGAGACCTTGGGTTGAGGCAGTGCTGCTGAGCTGTGTTCTCCCCATTCTCAACCAGGGAGAGGAAGGGGGGAGAGGGGGTGATGTGTAGCTCTCACAAACTGCAGTGTGTGTGTGTGTGTGTGTGTTTGTGTGTGTGTGTGTGTGGTTTTCCACACCAAAGCAGTGTTCCCATCTCACGAATCCCCTCAGTGCGGGGGCTGATCTCTTTAATAAACCTCCCCCCACAGAACACAAAAGATGGAGACAAGGAGAACTGTTTGCCTTCTCTTCCTGGGGCTAGAGGGCTGCTTGACTCAAGATCTCCATCTTGGCAATTTCCTACGCTCAGTTTCTATTAAATGACAAGCTTGGATGACTGCTTCAAATAACCTGACTCAAAGCACTTCCTTTAAAAAAAGCATAGAAACTTTGCCTGGACTGAAAACTCTTTAGGCGACAAGGGATTTGGAATAATGATTGTAGTTTACAACTTCCGATTTGATGAGTGCTTGTTTGTTGTCTCTGGTTGCTATTTGCAGTCAGTTAGAAGGTTTGGGAGGTGGGCTGGGGCTGTTGGGTGCACCAGGCAGAGTCCATGTGGGAAGGGTGGGAGCTGGAGTTGGGATTGATGGGTGAACCGTGGCATGTGAAAGAAAGTGTGCCCTGACTGACTGAATTCTTTGCAAGGTTGGTTCAGAAAAGTCATTGCCTTCAATCACTCAGATCAAAAAGTAATTATCTTTGGAACACCCACCCTCCCATTCATAAAAGCACAGACTTCGCTTTCATACAGAAGCTTACCTTGGCTTTTCCCTTTCATGAGCATACTGGCTCCTCCCTTTATACCTAAAATGGCTATACTGGCAGAAGAAGGAACAAAACACCAAGCTCTAGGCCTGCAGCAAATTAAAAGCTCTAGGCCTGCAGCAAATTAAAACTACCCCAGAAAAACACAGGTTTTCATCCTCCATTGCTCAATGAGCATTTGTTTGTGTGACTGGCTTAATATTAGCTAGAGAGCATGAATTAAAAAAAAAAAAAAATCTACCAAGCAAATGCTTTGGAATTTGATTCCTACCTGAGAGGAAACCTTCCCTGAAAGATTAGTTCTGCATTTCAAGTGGTTTCAAACCCACCGTCTATCCAGGAGTGATGACACTTCAGCAGAAATCTAAGACCTTGTCCTCAAAATAAGGTAGATTCGGACACCTCCACCTCATCCCCCTGTTGAGGTCATCTTCTCCACCTTTAATCAATTAGGTGCTGACAGGTACTCCTGTCCTCCTGCCCAAATGGAAAACAAGCAAATTTCTAAACTCCTAACCTGAGCCAAGGCCGACGACCAGGCTCTTTGTTTCCTCAGCTTGGAGTGCACGGAGTGGTAAATTCAGGCTGATATTTAGCCAGCAAATATTACCATAGTCGTAGCTGTTAATAAAACAGTGTAATATTTTTCCACTGGCTGATAAATAGCCGTGCTCTGAGCCCCTTGGGTAAAACCTCCTCCCTCACCCTCCTCTGGGACCACCTGGACCACCCCCAGGATGTAGCAACCAAACAGCTAACACCTGCTGCAGCTGGCCCTTCAGGGCAACTGGCTTGATTGTTGGACTCCCTTTCCCTCCCAGTTGTTAACTAATTTGAATATGACCCCTGCCTTGCCTTCTTCGTGTGAAAATGACTGATCACACACCTACCTTCCTTAAGATCTCGTGAAAACACTTAAAATTTTAGGGTGACATCTGTAGTCCTGTGCTTCTTGGGTAAAGAACCACTAATTAGACATTACTCCTAGGAATTTGTCTTAGTCGATGCACTTAGCTTCTTTCCTCTTATTCGACTGGGGTTTGGTCCCTAGGGATGCAGGCATTTATTCAGCAATTTAGGCCAGTTAATTAAAACCTCAAGGCCTCTGTAAATACCATTCTTCCTAGGCATCCTCGGCACACTTGGCATGCATGCATAGTAGGTGAATTAGTAAAAGCACAAAAGTATCAGAAAAAGGGGGGTGGCCCCCTTCCTCTATATTAGCAAAGGTCTTCCAGGTGGAGCCAAATTGTGAAGCATGAGGACAGATGCAGGGTGGCTATGACCTTGGACTCATGACCTCAGTTCAGCTCTAGCTAGACACTCATACCTCTTGGAGCTAGAGGTCAAGTCTTTTCAGGGGCTTTCATGGCTGAATTCTCCTCAGGGAAATCAGAGGGGCTGCTGGATGTGCAGACTCTTCATTCTTTCTCTAGGACCCTGTCCTCCAGCACTGCTGCTTGCTCTTTGGTGTGTGTTTGCACTTTTTTTTTTTTTTGTCTTTTTGCTATTTCTTGGGCTGCTCCCGTGGCATATGGAGGTTCCCAGGCTAGGGGTCGAATCGGAGCTGTAGCCACCGGCCTATGCCGGAGCCACAGCAACACGGGATCTGAGCCGCGTCTGCAACCTACGCCACAGCTCACGGTAACGCCGGATCGTTAACCCACTGAGCAAGGGCAGGGACCGAACCCGCAACCTCATGGTTCCTAGTCGGATTCGTTAACCACTGCGCCACGACGGGAACTCCTGTTTGAACTTTTGAATGAATATATAGTGGGTAGGACAAGCTGTTCTAAGCCTTGGGAAATTTTTCAAACATTAAAAGCTAAGGGACTTTGAAGCTAAATAAGTAAATAATAACACTAAGGGAGTGGTTATGGCCTCCTGGGTTTACATTTCACATGAACAGGAGGAAATATTAGAGGCAGAGCAAAACTTGGACCTGAATGACCTTGGTCCATCAATGAAACCAAAGGCTAAGACTGTAGCAATTAGGACAGTATTTTTTAAGCTTAAGAAGCTTGGAGGTCCTTTCCAAGAAAACTTTTCAATGAAAAAAGTCCTCTGGAGTCCCAGTATTAATATAAAATAATGTTACTTAAATACGTAAAACCAAAAGGAGACATAAACTCCTGCCTGCAGCTCTTACACAATTCTAAAAAGAAATTCATAAACTCAGTACAAATAAAAGTGAATGTAAAGAAAATTTACATTCATGAATACTGACATCTCAAAGTACTGAGATTTTGCTGAGAATAAAATGCCTCTTGCCATCAGGCTATGGTGTTGTCCCCATGATATACATCCTTTTCGGTTCAGTGTTTCTCTTACCACTGCGAGCTTTTGGGAGTAACTCAACTCTCCCACTCCTTTTCTCCATCCAGACTCTTAAAAATCCATCACCATATTGCATATTGTGATAGCATTTGGACTTCACTTGGTGTGAACACATCATTTATGTATCCAGGCTCCTTCTTTTATCTCTCAGCTCTGACGTTCAAGTAGTATTACTTGGTTACTATATGATTACAAATACACAGGCCAACACAAACTTTGAAATCAAGGCATTTTTTGTAATAATTAAAATGATAACTAGCATTTATAAGGTCCTTACTGTGTGCCAGACACTGGTCCAAGGGCTTTATGTATTTCAGTTCCTGTAATCCTCACTGCCATCCTGTGAAGTAGCCTAGTGTAGAGATGAGGAAACTGAGGTCCTGAGACTTTCCAGGGTCACAGGGCCAGTAAGGGGCAAAGCTGGGATGTCAACACAGGCAGTCTGCTTCAAAATCAGCCGCTTAACCACTATATTCTACAGCCTCTCAAAGGAAACCACAACTCATGATATGCTTATATTAATTTTTCATGAAATATGATTTTTAAAAATGCAACACTAATGTTTCTCCCAGTGAGCCCTAAGACCTCTCAGAAACCATTGGCGAGCCCCAGTTTGTGAAACAATCTTTACTTCTCTGCTCTTGAGCTCTTTACTATTTCTCGACATCGTCATAATACAATGTACTTTCAATCTTTAAAGTATAAAGATATGTCCTGGGAGTTCCCTTCATGGCTCAGCGGTTAACGAACCCAAGTAGAATTCATGAGGATGCAGGTAGGATCCCTGGCCTCGCTCAGTGGGTTAAGGATCCAGTGTTGCTGTGAGCTGCTGCAGTGTAGGTCACAGACTCGACTCAGATCTGACATTGCCTGGGCTGTGGTATAGGCCAGTGGCTGCAGCTCCGATTCGACCCCTAGCCTGGGAACCTCCATATGTCGAGGGTGTGGCCCTAAAAAGTAAAAAAAAAAAAAAGTCCTCATTCTGTCCATGACTACCTTTTTAACCATCAGGTATCCTTTAAGACTGCAACACTCTATTAATTGATTGTGGTATAAAAGCCCTCCTAGTAATAGAGGTGATAAAAGTGGTGACATATAGACACATTAAAAATGTACTTATTTACATAGTCTTAACAAGGGTGAGGAATTATAGATAAGCATGGATTTAATCTCATGCTTTCGATAGGAATGGTGATGAGGGGAGTGTTCTGGGGTGAGTGATATTCAACTCTGAGAGATACTGGGAAAGGGGTAGTTGCTTACAATTTTGAAAGGGAAAACTGGGCTCAGATATTCACTCAAACCCATTCTGTCCTGGGTGTGGCAGCAGACAGAAAATTCTGCAGAAGATTCTGGAGACAGTGATCCAAGGTTGTAATTAATCTGGACTTTAATGGAAGGGAAACCTGGGAGTAGCAGATTGGGAAGTTTAAAGAAACAAGCATAGAAGAGCACCTTCGCCTTTTGCTCTTGGTTATTATTTGTAACCTAAATACTGCATCCATCCGGGTATTAGTTCAAGTTTATTTCTCCTTTGTCTGTGTCTTCAAGAGGTTCATCTGTGTTGTTGCTATTTGCCACCTTAGATTGTGAATGAAGACAAAGTGGGGAGTATGTTGAACCTGCTTTGGCCATTACAATGCCATCCAAAGACACACTAAAGCACTTTTGGATAGTGAATCAGACTTATTTATCAATCACCTACCATATGCAAAGCTCCCTGCTAGCTGTTTGTGGGTGAAAGGATGAGTTACCTATGGTTCTTGCTGTCAGGTAAGTTCCTAGAGCAAGATAGTAAATGATCGTGAAGATAATAAACGTAAAAGGAACAGGTCATAGCATGGTGGCTGAGCCCTTGGGTTGTAGACTAGGCTGTTCTAATATCAGTTCTAACCACTGGCTGGGTGCCCTTGGGCAAGCTGACCAAACCTCAAATTTTATGATCTGTAAAATGGAGATGATGATAATAGTACCCGTCTCGTAGGGCTGTTGTGAAGACATGATGCATGTGCAAGGCTTAGTAGGTTTGCTGTGTAGACCCTAGTTTATCATATGAGTCCCTGAGGCTCTGCCAGCAGTGACTGTGTCTGCCTGAGGGTGTGCTTTGATTTGGTCGGAGTCACTGCAACATGGTCTGTTGGAAGGAGAGCTGGGGAGAGGTGGCACTCATTTGGTAGTAGTGCCTGGGGTCTCTGTGTGCGTGTCCTACTGCCCTCTACTGGAGACAGTGCACAAAGATGTTCTCAGGAAACGGGCAACCTGTTTCTGTATTCTCCTATGCATCCACCCCATCTCCTTTGTTAAGAGTTTTACAGCCCATCTGAGCTAATTTTTCCTTCTTTCAGGTACTTAAGAGCCAGAGCAAATTCTATTGTCTGCCAGCCTCAGCTCCTCACCTGCTCTTAACTAATATGGAGTCTGGGCAGGTATTGATTTTTCTGCTTTTCTCTGACAGCACTCATCAGTCATTTTATATTACTGGAGAGTCCATTAGCAATAAAAAATAAAGGATGGGAGTTACAAAGCCCATTAGAGAAACTTACTCTCTGTATCTTTGGGGTGAGGGAAACAATTAAAAGCATGTCATCTTAAAAACATTCTAATAGAGTTATTAGAAAGGTGAATAAACCCAGGATGTGATTATCAAGGGATGCAATGAAATCCCTCTTAGAAATCAACCAGAAGGGAGTGCCCCGACATTCCACAGTATTGTCATAGGCGTGGAGCTCAAGTGCTGTACGTGGGTGAGATGAAAAGAAGATTAACTACTAGAATAAAGGAACATTACGCAACAGAGATTCAGCTGTAGGCTCATACATGAATGAATTTCAGAACTATGATGGCAGAGCTAAGAGAAGAGAAAGGGGGAGATGCAATGGAAAGGGAAGAGGTGGCAATATGGTCCTGATTTGGAGTTTAGTAAGGTGGGGAAACAAAGCCATGTCTCCCCTGGCTTCGACAGCCTTGTCCAGTTGCTCAAGAGGGTCCCTGAAATTCGCTGAATTCCCCAGCGGGGAGCTGAGAAGGGGTGAACAAAGCAGGCACAGACTCTGTGGGATTGAATGCTTATTGACTGGAGAACGTAAGTAGGGACGCAGGGGTCCTCATGCTACCTCGGGGGCGGGGGTATGCACTCTTGTGTGTAAGTGACTGGCAGCATCTTGGCCCTTGTTGACACTCAAAAGATGCGAATTCCTTCGCTTCTCCCTGTAAGTGGGAGAGTGTGTGGAATCTATTGTGAATGTTATAAATATAGTATTAGGCTGCATTTGACTTAATTTCCTTTTATTTTCATAGCTTCCAAGCATAAACAGTTTTCACGCTAAGCGCTATTTGGGCATTTATTCTCTTTAGACAAGCATTAAGTATGTATTAAGTTGTCTGACCCTCTTTGGTCCAGAAAGCAATAAACACCTCCACAAAACTCTATTGTAGGCATCAAAATTTATGTTTTGTTTTCTTATCCTCATGCTGACAGCAAGTTGTTTGGCATTGTACTAGATTTTTCTAGTACGTTGCTCTATAGTACTTTTTTCCCCTCTTGATTATAATGTATTATCTTCAAAGAGTATAACAGTAATACTTGGAATAATTTTTTAAAATTCACAACCCTACTTCTCTAACATCTGACGTATATATCTTTTCCATGCTCTTTCAGTCTTTACATGTGTGCATATATACTTTTCATCTAGAATCTTGCATTTATTATTTTATATACATTTTAATGTGGCTTCACGGAAGTCATAATTATAATATTTAACAGTTGCAAAATATTTCATTAAGTTTATGGCTTATAATTTTCTGAGTCAATTCTCTATCAGAGGCATTAAAGATTTTTTTTACTACCTATTTGTTTTACCACTATAAATAATATCATCATTTTTTCCTTTACTTGAGTTATTTCCTCTAAATAAATTTTCAGGAGTTGGGTTACAGTTCTCGATGGATATCTCCAATTAAAAAAAAATTTTGTTTATTAAAGTATAGTTGACTTAAAATGTTTTGCCGATTTCTTTCTCTCCTTCCTTCCTTTCTTTCTTTCTTTTTCAGGCCTAACCTGAAGCATATGAAAGTTCCCAGTGTCGAACCAGAGCTGTAGTTGCCAGCCTACACCACAGCCACAGCAATGCCAGATCTGAGCCGCCTCTGCGACCTACATCACAGCTCACGGCAACACTAGATCCTTGACCCACTGAGTGAGGCCTGAGATTTAACCCACCTCCTTATGGATACTAGTTGGGTTTGTTACTGCTGAGCCATAACGGGAACTCTCCCAATTTCTTTTTTTTTAAAGTTCCAATTACTTTCCTAAAAGGTTATGTTTTATTTTGTCAGAAGCAGTGGATGAGACTAATCTTGCTTATCCCCTTAACAGCATTTGAATACTCTCTTCCCTGGGCTTCCCCAGGTCCATCATATTCGTGTTTTCCATCCATCTCTTGGCCGTTCTTCCTTGGTCTTCTTTGGAGTCTTCTTTTTCTCTACCTTTTCCTTCCATGTCTGTGTCCCTGGGGCTTAGGCCTGGGCTATCCGCTCTTGTCATGTCTTACATTCCTTTTGGAACCTCTCCTCCCCTGACAGTGGGCTTTGATGACTGTGTCTTTGGTCATACATGTCCCTGCATGCCAGCCTCAGCCATCAAAACGGCACCTGGGATCCCAGTCTCCCAGTCTCCAGCCTTGTTCCTTTGAGACCATTCTCCTTACTATGCCAGAGAAATCTCCCAACACCTAAGTTAGATTGTGTCACCTTCTATGAAAAACCCTTTGGTGGATTGCTGCTGCTCTTCAGAAATAATTGAGATCCCCAAACAAGGATGCTAAGACCCTTCGCGGCATGACCCCCGCCTGTTTCTCTCCGTTCTCCGCTCCTGCCATTTCCTTGTTTGCACTGTGGGTCCTGGCTACCCTTGTGCCTATCAGAATGCTTCTTCCTGCTCTTGGTCCAGCTGACCCCCACTCCTCCTTCACCTCTCAGAGAGGCCTTTCCTGGGCACCAGGCTAGTTTCAGTTTCTCCAAGTCCCTTTCCCAGTCACACTGCTTACTGTGTTCTGTTGAGGCCTGTTCCCAGGTGCATTGTTCCCCAGCAGCTCTGGCCTGAGCAAGGTCAAGGGCCCCCTAAGTCCAGACAGAGCTCCCAGCAGCAGACATTGCCAGTGAGAGGCCCACAGATGCGACACCAAAAGCCTTGGCTGCTGTCCACCTCCTCCGTTGCTCAAATCCACTCACGCTTCATGGTGAAGTCACTCTGGCCTGTCACTGAGTCGTCAGGGTGGTGGCTTACTTCACACCCAGCTGGTTTTCCTCTCAATTTCCTCAAAAGAAAGGAAAAACAGATTTACTGCAGGAGGGTTGGCTGGGCAAACAGAGAGCCCCTGATGCTGCCCCAAGGCATGACTGATGCTCGTCTTCTCCGATGGCAGTTTTGCTGGTCTAGGCTGCTTGCCCAGTGGGGTAGCTCTGCGATTCCCCCCTGAGGATCTGAGTCACTCCTGTACCAGGTTTTTGTCAGATTCTGACTGCCTCTGGTTATTGGGCCTTTAAGGAAGAAGAAGCACAAATCCTTTAATCTAGGTCACTGAGTAACTTAGATCACGTAGAAATGTGAGAAGAGGGGCCACTTCTGCCACCTGTTCAAAGTATCCAAAGTATATTATGCATCTCAAATGAGGACTTTATCCCAAAGCTGGCACCTTAGCTGGGCCCTGTGGAGGCCTTTTTGACACCACCCAGCTGGCAGCCTCCAGATGGTGCAGGATATGAAAAGGAGACTGGATCCTGAGGTCGGAAGCCAGCGTGGCATCTCCTTTGCCATAAAGTGGGTCCCCAGGTCAGAGGAGAGGGGATGTGTGATCTCAAGTCAGCAAATCAGACGCTCTCAGCTGGTGGGGCTGGCTAAGGCATTGTGGGCAGGGAAGGCACACCCGTGTCAATCTCAGCAGGGACAAATCACTGCCCTCCCCCACCCCATCTGGGGTGAAATCAACTAAATGGCTGGTTTTCTCCTCAAGGGACAGTATCATATCAGGTCCTCGGTGTTGGTGTCTGCTGCTGACAGACCCTCAGCAGCCAGATCAATCTTGGTGCCTGATCTTTCACCCTTCTGCCGGTTGCTCTCCTGTCACTCTTTTAGGTGACTGACCCTCAACAGGCAGAGCCATATGTGCTAATGAAACATCTCTAATGGTCTTTTTGCACTAGGTGCTCTTAGCTCCAAAGCTCCTCCTTCAAAGGGTCATTTTCCCAGATGTGCTTGGGATCCAAGCTAATCAATCACATCATACTTCAGATCGGCTACAAGGAAAGAGTTGGATCAAAGCCAAGCTAAAACTGAAGCATTTGGGGAACGAGGTGGGGACATCCTGCCCTAGAAGAACAAATTGCCCTGGATGGCAGATGTGTGTGTTAGGGAGCAGGGAAGGTGCCCCAAGCACGTAATTCTCTTTAGTCACTAGTCTGCTGATAAGCAGATATCTCTGAAGACTACTTTTTTGCAAAAAGTCAATTTGCATGCCTATATTTCTTTTGTAATGGTTGCGTAATGATTTGACGCTCATAAGCACAGGAAAATTCTTATCTGCTCCTCCCCTCTGTATTCCCAATGCCTACCCCAGTGCCCTGCTAAAGTCTTGAATAAACATATATTTGTGGAATGAATAAATGAATGAACAAATAAATGGGAGTCTTTGGTAGATAAAGCCTGCTTTAAAAGCATCCTCTGATTTACAGTGTGGTGTCAAGTTCTGCTGTACAGCATAGGGTAATGCACCTATATCCTAATTAAAATAAAGTTTAACAATTTTTCAAGTTTTTAAAAAAGAATCCTGTGAATAGCAAGTTTCTCCAACTCATTTAACGGAGGATTGGCTTGGCAGACCTTGGTTTAGACCTAGCCTTTCAAGGGCATGCTTTCTGATAAAGGGAAGTATGGTGATAAATGAATAATGCCTTTTCACCGTGTCTGAGTCACCTCACACTCCTCCACTCATCTGATAACGGGTCCTTGGCAGAGCTGCCCTTTGGCCGGGGATTCCCCTGGGCTGTCACCTCTTGCCTGCCCCTGCGAACGCCACCACAGCGTGCACCGGGTTGCCAGGCACCGGAAAGTAAGCACCGAGCAGGAGGAAATGGGGGGAATGTGAGGGCATGTTCACGGCTGTGAAACCTCCTGACAGTGTGCATTTGTGTGGATACCGTGCGTATTTTACCTCATGGTGGTTTTTTTTTTTTTTTTAATCCTGATGGAAAGATAAAGCTGGGCAATAATGGAAAAGTTGACTACGAAGGTGATGTTGAAAAGGAAATAATTTGTTTGGATGAGACATTGTCATTACATACGTTGGTTTAGCCCAAGCCTCTGCCTCCTCTCCCCACCCACAGAGGTTATCGTCTAAATATTGTGGAGGAGGGTGCGGGCTGTGTTAGCGCAAGCTGCAGCTGCCTGCTTTACCCCCCTCCAACAAAGAGACAACAGGATTCTGATAATTGGGGTTCATCTCAGCACCTCAGCTTTGACCTGACGAGGCTGTCCTTATCTTTAGCTAGATTAAAATATTTAGCTAGGACTTTCTCCCTCAAGAATCTATCATCGAATGAAGCCAAAGTAGTAGAGATTCGCTAGAAGTTCATTTTGAAAATCACCAAATAAAAGGTAAGCAAAAATGAATATATTACATGCTCCCTAAAAACATATGCATGAGGAGTTGCCGTTGTGGCGTGGTGGAAATGAATCTGACTAGGAACCATGAGGTTGCGGGTTTGATCCTTGGCCTCGCTCCGTGGGTTAATGATCTGGCATGGCCGTGAGCTGTGGTGTAGGTGGCAGATGCGGCTCAGATCTGATGTTACGATGGCTGTGGCACAGGCTAGCAGCTATAACTCCCATTGGATCCCTAGCCTGGGAACCTCCATATGCCGCGGGTGCGGCTCTAAAGAAGCAAAAAAAAAAAAAAAAAAAAAGTGCATGAAAATCAAAGGCCTTGGCATCTTTGGCTGAACAGAGAAGGTGACTTAGGAGTGTGACAGCAAGTCCAGTGGCACTCCATTGCTGGCTCTGTCAAGCTGAAGCTGTGTGAGCCCTGTGAGTCTTATGACCTTCCTGGGCCTGGGTCTCCTCCTCTGGAGAATATGTGGTTTTTCCTTTCTCTCCCTTCCTTCCTTCTTTTCTTTTTTCTTCCCTCCTTCCTTCTCTCTCTCTCTCTCTTTTTTTTTCCTTTTTTTTTTTTTTAGGGCTGCTCCTGCGGCTTATGGAAGTTCCCAGTGTAGGGGTTGAATCGGAGCTTCAGCTGCTGGCCTACACCACAGCCACAGCAACTCGGGATCCGAGTTCAGTCTGTGACCAACACTACAGCTCATGGCAATGCTGGATCCTTAACCCACTGAACAAGGCCAGGGATTGAACCCGCATCTTCATGGATACTAGTCAGGCTTGTTACCACTGAGCCACAATGGGAACTTCCTCTCCCTCTTTTAATATAGGAAACTTTTCTTCAAATGTGATTTTTAGGTGTTTTCATTTTTTAAAGTTTTATCGAAGTATGGTTGATTTACAGTGTTCATTTCTGCTGTGCAACAAAGCGGTTCAGTTATATGTATACACACATCCATTCTTTTGCTGATTCTTTTCCGTATAGGTTATCACAGAATATTGGGTAGCATTCCCTGTGCTGTGCAGCCACTCCCTATGCCAGTGCAGTGTGCATATGCCAATCCCAGACCTTCAGACAAAGGAAAACTGATATTACTGTGGATCTTCTCTGGTTGAGAGAAGCAGGCGAGGCATCAGAAGTGCCCACTCCCAGCAGCCCCTGAGCAGCCCAAAGGTCCACCTGGGGGAACTTTCTAGCTCTAGGAATGTATGCTCTGCAAGACCTGGGAGAGCTGTTTTCCTAGTCTCACCAGTCAAACAAGAGGGGGAGTGGCCCAGAGGACCAAGAGTTTGGGAATATTCCTTCCAGCCATATTTCTAAATAATCCTGTATTAGTGATGATGGGAAATACTAACGAGAGTCTGAATACCTATTCTTTAAGGAATCTTCCAGACTTGTTTTAAGATTCCCAAGTGCAGGAGTTCCTGTTGTGGTGCAGTGGAAACGAATCTGCCTAAGAACCATGAGGTTGCAGGTTCAATCCCTGACCTCACTCAGTGGGTTAAGGATCCGCCGTTGCTGTGAGCTGTGGTGTAGGTTGCAGACACGGCTCAGATCTGGTGTTGCTGTGGCTGTGGCATAGGCTGGCAGCTACAGCTCTGATTCGACCCCTAGCCTGGGAACCTCCACATGCCTCAGGTGTGGCCCTAAAAAGACAGAAGACCAAAAACAAACAAATAAATAAATAAATAGTACTTAAAAAAAATAAGAAAGAAAGAAAAGAAAAAGATTCCCAATTGCAGAGAAAATTACCCTAAATCATTTAGCTTGATGATGTGGTGAACCCCATGGCAACATTTCTCTGTACAGACTCTCTTCTGACCAGCCATCAAAGCCAAAGGAGAAGGGGAAGGCCACGGGAAGAAGGGAAGATTTCCCTCGAGGGCATTTGAGGAGCTTGCCAGACCCAGATTAGAGGCTCTACCTCTTCAGTGGAACAATGCAAAAGCCCAGCTCAAAGGCAGACTATCTCACTTGTGAACTGGTAGCCAAGCCCTTCAGCCCCCTGCAGCCAGGGAGCCCCCTCTGGGCAGCGATTACTCCGGTTTGCCTCATTGTGATGTCCAAATGGCACTGCTTCCCCCAATCTCCCAACTGATGATCGACCTAGAAAAGGATGGCAAGTGTCGTCCACATCTCAATTGCTACACAAATATGGGAATGTCCCTGCCACCAAGCAAAGTGCCAGGGATACAGCAGGCACTCGATAAATTTTTATTCAGTCAATGAAAGGATGCATGGAGTTTCCTGGTGATACGTGGACTAAGGATTCAGGGTTGGCTGTGGCTCAGGTCACTGCTGTGGTGCAGGTTCAATCCCTGGCTGGGAATTTCTGCATGCCTCAAGCACAGCCAAAAAGAAAAAAAAAAAAAAGGATGCGTGAGTGAAATTTCTTATCTCTGTATCACTTTTGGGAAGCTGCTGGTGATAACCCCGTTCTGGACATCTTTCAGATCCACACAACTGAGTTATGAAAAAGGGGAAAAAAGGGACAACACACATGAAATCAGGGGCTGGCACAGAAAGTGTGATCTGCTTCAGCTTCCCTGGTGATTAAGTGTACCCAAGGACTACCGCCGTAGGTGATGATGGTGTGTGACTGGCCTGCCCACCGAGGGCATGTGGGTGGACGGGCAGACCTCAGGATGCTGCTACAGGGCGAGTCACCACTTTATCAAGATTTCCACAGTCTTGGAAGCTTTCTCACCTCGCCAGTGCGGGCATTCCCCAGCCACCCAGAGGTGGCCTCGCCCCCTGCGGGCTGCCTTGCGCTGTGGAGCCCCTTCCTGGCTAACCACCCTCAGGCTGTCCTCCCAGAGAGTCAAGCATCTTTCCTGGGCCTCCTTTGCTGTTTCAACAGCCACCCCACACCCCCCCTGCTCAGAGGGGGAAAGTCATTAGGGAAGCCCCAGCGGAAATCTTACCCATTCTGCCTGGGTCTGATGGTGCCTGATTGTTTTTG
Source organism: Phacochoerus africanus (assembly GCF_016906955.1). Lineage (NCBI taxonomy): Eukaryota > Metazoa > Chordata > Mammalia > Artiodactyla > Suidae > Phacochoerus > Phacochoerus africanus. The sequence goes on from NC_062545.1 coordinate 58,305,261, forward strand.
ATCCCTGGCACTGGGCCTAGAGCACAGCACTAAGTCAAGAAAGACCTGGCCTGGTTAGTGAGAGTGCCGCCTGGCTGCCTCGGGGCAGTGTCGGAGCATCACTGGCTCTTGGGTAGGCAGTGAGGAGAAGTGAAGGGGGTGGTGTCTCTTTTTTTCTTTCCTTTCCTTCCTTTCTTCTTCGCTTTTAAAATACTTTGAGATCTCTACTTTCTCCACTCCCCTCCACAGCTCATACTGGTTATTCAGGTTCCAGAATGTTCCAGAATTTGGGCAAGCAGGGACCTTCCAGCTTTTCAGAATTTTTAAAAAAAGAAGACAAGAGATCCCTTTGTGACTCAGCAGGTTAGGAACCCTACATAGTGTCTGTGAGGATGCAGGTTCGATCCCTGGCATTGCTCAGTGGGTTAAGGATCTGGTGTTGCCACAAGTTGTGGCGGACGGAGTTGCAGATCCTGCTCGGAACTGGTGTTGCTGTGGCTGTGGCAGAGGTCAGCTCTGATTCGACCTCTAGCCCAGGAACGTTCATACGCCACACATGTGGCCCTAAAAAGAAATTTTAAAAAGATCTAGTAGACATTACTTGGTTCAACTCTTTTGAGGTCTGAACTAAAATTGATGTATTTAAGCCTCGAGTTCCAAGTATTCCTCAGCAGTCCTGCTCGCTCGTTCCCCTGGTGTAGGAAGAGTCTGTGCGAATGGCCGTCTCCCCACGGGACCTCTGATTTCCAAATGCCTGCCTCTCCTGCCCTCCTTTCGCAGCCCTGGGTTTTCCGTGGCTCTCCCGCTTTGGGCTTCTCTGGGGCGGGGTCCTCAGCCCGTGTACATCCTCCTCTTGATTCAGGTGCCTGCAGGCCAGGCAGCCCTAGATCTCTGATCCATTTTGGAGGAAACAGGAATTGTTGGTAAAGGGCAAATTCACCTTTCCAGTTGCTAGGATGATTCTGAGAAGGCACGTGATAACAGCAAGTTCTCTCTGACGTCCTCCCCTCAAACTGCCTCTCTTTCTCAACATCCCCTGCTCTCTCTCCACAGCTGAGGCTGTCTGCTGGCCACCGCCTTCTTCCTCTGTCTGCCACATCATGTTTCTCTCTCTAGCACCTCCCTTTCCCTTCTGCCTCCTAGTCCCCGTCCACCCTGCCTCCTCTTAGTCTCAGCCCAGCAAGCCATACACATCTTAGTTTTGACACGAAGACTGCTCAATTAGGAATAATGTTCCTCGGTTCCTAAAATGAGGGCAGAGCAAATGTCTATTATTATTATTATTATTGGTTGCCCTATGGCATATGGAGTTCCTGGGCTAAGGATCAGATCTGAGCCGTAGTTGTGACCTAAGCCACAGCTGCAGCAATGCTGCTGGGTCCTTAACCTACTGTGCTGGGCTAGGGATGGAACCTGCGTCCCAGTTCTCCTAAGGCGCCACCAATCCCATTGCACCATAGCGGGAACTCCATTTTTTAAAAAAGGACGTGAATCCTCAAGGCCTCCCATTTGTTGTAGGTATTTACTTCAGTGCTGCCCCTCACAGGACCTTCATGGGTGTCCTGCATGGAGGAGACCGTTCTCCTGGCTGGGGTCACAGGACAGCAGGACTTCCTCGGCATTGTCCTTCTCAGAGCTATCCCTGCCTCGGGAGAGCTGACTGCAGGGCAGATGAAGAGTCTGGATGTTAAAGTGTGGGACGGGGATCCCTGTGTGTGTCAGACTTGACCAGAAAGTACCTCCATCCTTCTAGCTAGGGCCTCCTCCTATTTCCCTGGGGGAGGGCATCCAGCCCTTAACACTTTGCTGAGGGGAAGGGGTTTAGGATTAATTGGGTTGCACCTCTAAGGCTCGGTTCTAGACTGGAGTCACTATTTCCAGCTCTCCACCTTCCTGACCTGTGGTAGGACTGTATTCCCAGAGCCCACGAGGCTGTGTGGGGCTGAGTGACTCTTCCAGCCAATGATTGCATGCAGGTGATTGATGAGTGTGACTTCCAAATGGAAGTATTTAAATGCCAGCATGAGAACCTCCTCAGTTTCCATTCCCTCTGCCATAGGTACAGGATGGTTGCTCTTTTAGCCTGGATCCCAGAGAAAGACATGGAGAATGGAGACTCAGCCAACTGGTGAAGAATAGGTAGTGTGAGTGAGAATTACACCTTGGTTTTTGTTTTTTTTGGTGGTTGTTTTTGTTTTTGTTTCTGTTTTTTTGCTTTTTAGGGCCATGCCTGTGGTGTATGGAAGTTCCCAGGCTAGGGGTCAAATTGGAGCTGTAGCTGCCAGCCACAGCAACGTGGGATCCGAGCTGTGTCTGCCACCTACACCACAGCTCATGGCAATGCCCACTGAACAAGGCCGGGGATTGAACCTGCATCCTCATGGATACTAGTTGGAATCGTTTCTGCTGTGCCATAGTGGGAATTCCCTACACCTTGTTTTTCAGTCACTGAGCTTTTGGGTTGTTATTGCAGCATACACTAGCCTATGCTGACTGAAAACCAGGTTCAACCCTCTGCCCCCTTGACCATAATCCCAGTGGTGTTCCTATGTGGGAGCAGAGACAGTGTTTGAAGAGGGGAGGCCCCACCAAGTTCCTGGTGTGGCATGGGGTTCACTGAGCAGTGGAGAACTTGTGAGTGTGCGTTAAACCGGCTTGCTGGTTGGGTTGGGTTTTGAAGACTCCTAAGGCTCAGAAGTCAACTCCAGGGCAGCCATAGAGACTGTAAAGACTGACCTAGTGCACTGGGATGACCCAAGAAGCCTGGATGCGGGGGTGAAGGCTCCCCAAACCTCCTCCATGCTTTGCTGTGCACACCCTGGGTTGTTTGGCCTCCTTTTGTAGTTTGAGCAGATGGCATGGAACTGCAGTGTGTGTGTTGGGAGAGGAGGAAGAAAGGCAAGAAGAGGCAGGAAGTCATTTGCTTGTAACCCTTCTAAAGATGGACAGTCTGGCCGGCCAGGCAGAGTTTCCCTTGTCCACAGCTTCCCCTCCCTCCCTGCCTTCTTTCCTCCTTCCCTCCTTCCTTTCCTTCCTTCCTTCTTTCTTCCCTCCTTCTTTCTTTTTTTTTTTTTTAAATTGAAGAAATGCTAATTGAGCATGTACTATGTCCCAAGTATTGTGCTGGGTCCTGGAGTAATGTCATCATGGTTTTGACTGTCATATAACTTACATTCTCACAGATAGGAGGCCAGTGATAGTGGCAGCAGAGACATGCTATTGTGTTTCCAATATGGACTCACAGGTGTTCCCCAGTAATCATGTGCAAGTGTCACCTCAGAACTATGTCATACACAAGCACACCCCACTTGGGAGTTTTTTCTGTCCTAGTGACTTTCATCTCCAGGTAAATTTTTTCCCCCTCAAAGGAATTATTACCAAACTCAGGTTCGACTACTTGCCCCTGGAAAGCGATTACTTTAGAGACAAGTATTGGTGGGAAAGAAAAGATTGCTTCATTCAGGAGGCCAGCATCCTAGGGACAAGGTGGACTCATGTCCAAAAGCCAACTCCCCTACATTGTCAATCTGTGGACAAGAGATTTTAATGGGAGTTTTCAGGGGTGTATATGTGGGGTAGGGGTGGTGGCTATGTGCGGAACAGCACAGTCAGCTCTGACAGTATCTTTAAATTTGTCATGTGGTGGTCTGATCAGCTTCATCTTGTTTTTTTACTTTTATTTTTAATTTTTTCAATCAAAGTATAGTTGATTTGTAGTGTTGTACCTCTTTCTGCTCTATACACATACATACACATACACGAGCACGCACGAGCACACACACACACACACACACATATTCTTTTTTGCCTCTTGTTTTAAGTACAGTTAGTCTTCAATTCCAGGGTCAGTTTGTTCCCATTTCCTTGAGGACAGTTCTCGGAATTCTGTGAGATGGAGCAGCTTATGTCCTGGATGCAGTCTGGCCATCATGTAGTTAACTTCTTCCACCTGGTGTGGGTTTTCGTACCTGCAAACCAGCTCCAAGGACATGGTTCAGAATATTATCTCTAGTCCTTGAAGAGGAACGAAATGTCCTTGACTTTGTTTGATGGCTAAAGTATTATCATTTTGTCTTGCTTGACAATTTCCTTTGTTTCTGCATTTTCTCATTTTTCTGACTGAATTTCTTCTTTGCCTAAAGTTTTTCTACAGACAGGACACAGGCAGAGGACCTGGGGAGGTCTGTCCTGGGAGGTCAGCCCCTTAGGGCCTTGCTCCATTACAGCATCACTTCTTGTGATCCCTACTCATCTGTTTTCACAGTTTTCTTCATGCTCCTTCCCCAGTATTTGCCTACTGCTATTTATTCTGTCTTTTTCTTTTAACTCATGTCAGTAGGTGGCCCATCTCTGACTGGCATTTCTCCACAGTCTCTTGGCTTCTGCCACATCCTCATGTCCTCAGCTTTTCAGTCTTCTTGGTCTTTATTCTTCACTACATCCTAATGGAATCCACAGCCCACTCTCTTGGTGTCTGGCTGCCTTCAGCTCACCTGGCCTCTTGGATGTCATACTGTCATCCTCCTCCTGCCTGTGTTCAGCCAGGGGAGCCAGGTGGGGCAGGCATCTCTTCAAAACCACCATCCTGCTTGTATTCCAAGCCTGCATTATGAACAAGACCTCCTTGACACTGAATGTTCAGTACAAGACGGCCACGGGAAAGGGCGGCAGCTTCTGGGTCTGGCCCAAGTCGCGCAGCTGGAAACAAGGGAGGATCTTATCTCTGCTCCTCAAATTTGGCCTAGAGTTGGATGCAATGTGTAACACGAGCCTCCCAGCCTACCCACCGGCTCCCCAGAGGCTCCCTAGCCTGGGCTCCCTTGGCTCCCTCTCGTTCCCCTCTGCCTCTGCCAGGGCACCACCACTAACAGGTGTTACTTCATACAGACTATGACAGATGGCCTTGGCTAGAATTCTGGTTCCGGCACTTACTAGGCTGTGTGGCCTTCAGCGTATTATTTAACTTCTCTGTGCCTAAATGTGTCCTCTAGTACAATGCACACTAAGTAGTATGTACCTAGTTCATGGAATGTTGATGATCAGGTAATCTAAATAATATGCCTGTCCCCTGCCTGGGATCTGGCTCCTGGTTAGCAGTAGCCCCAGGACTGCCCCTTGGCTCGCAGTCTTCCATGCTTTCTCCCTCACTTCAGGCTCTCACTCATGAGCCAGCCTCACAAAGTAAAGCACTCAAAGATATGAGTTTGTTGAATGCTGTAAAAGTGGTTGTCAAGACTCCTCTCTTGGAGTTCCTGCTGTGGTGCAGCAGGATCGGCAGCATCTCTGCAGCGCCAGGATGCAGGTTCAACCCCTGGCCCATAACAGTGGGATAAAGGATCCTGTGTTGCCGGGATCCAATCCCTGGCCCAGGAATAACACATGCTGCAGGGCGGTCAAAAAAAGAAAAACAAAAACCCAGAAATTTCTCTCTTGAATTTTTTGCTTTCCCAGGACAGTAGGTGACAATTTGCTTCATTCTGCAAAGAAATGTAAAACCTGCTAAGTCGATTGCCTGTGGAACCCAGTCTATTGATAACAATCAAATAAGTTAATGAATTTGTTATCAGAAAGAATGATTATATGTAAGTAATAATAATGAACCATAATCCAAAACTCCAAATGAAGACGTGATTTTTAAAAATTCAGATGTTATTAGAGTTCCCTTTGTGGCTCAGGGGTTAATGAACCCGACTAGGAATCATGAGGATGCAGGTTCGATCCCTAGCCTTGCTCAGTGGGCTAAAGATCCGGCATTGCCATGAGCTGTGGTGTAGGTGGCAGATGCGGCTCAGATTTGATGTTGCTGTGGCTCTGGCATAGGCCAGCAGCTGTAGCTCTGATTGGACCCCTAGGCTGGGAACCTCCATATGCCACAGGTGCGGCCCTAAAATAGAAAAAAAAAAAATCAGATGTTATCATGCTTTTCTGATCCTAATAGCATAGAAAATAATAAAGAGCAATTAATTTTGTATTATCTTTTATTCCTTAGTAATTGTTATCTGTCCTGATTTAAGAAAGAGAAGAGCCTACATAATGAGTGATTTCAAACTTTAAGAAAAATGTTTTGGGAGTTCCCGTTGTGGCTCAGTGGGTTTCAAACCCAACTAGTATCCATGAGGATGCAAATTCTATCCCTGGCCTCATTCAGTGGGGTTAAAGATCCGGTTTTGCTGTGAGCTGTGATATAGGGTGAAGATGTGGCTTGGATCCTGCATTGCTGTGGCTGTGGCATAGGCTAGCAGCTGCAGCTCCGATTTGACCCCTCGCCCGGGAACTTCCATATGCTACAGGTGTGGGCCTAAAAAGAAAAAGAAAAATAGTTTTTCAAAACAGACCTGTGGCCTCTAGTGTCTCATGGAGAACTTCAGGAAACTACTCTAGATTCATAACCTGATTTTTTTTAACAGGCATTTGAACAAATTTCAGAGGGATAGCCACACACTGATGTATGTTTATCTGTACTCCTTTAAATCAGGCCTCTTTATCCCCTTGGAAATCTTTAGCTTTTGAAATATACCTGTGGTTTGTATATGTTTCCTTATAGAAAGGATTAGGCAAAGTGTCCGTTGACAGACAGACTCCTCAAAGGCTGACTCCTAAGCATAACAGCAGCGCCTCTTGATAATGGAAAACACACCTTGACACCTCAGCAGAGCACGGGCCGTGTCTCAGAGAAGGGAAGATGACCTCAGTGTTTATTGAGAATTGGATGTTGGTTCAAAGTACAATGGGTGGAAATAGCAAGGTAAGGATTCTGAGAGGAAGCACAAAAGAAGTTTAGGGTAAAGACTGTTGATACTTTCCACTGAAGAGTTCATGAGTCTTAGGAAATTCAGGTGAGACAGTCTTGGAAAAGTACAGTCATTCTCAGGAAGGCAGTGGGATAGCAAAGTCAGTCGTGTGAGTGCAGACAGCAGGGGGCAGTTTCAGTTCTGTGTCCAGGTTGGGTGTGGGAGAGATGGTTTTGGTACTCACACCTACAGGGAAGCTTCTCTTGGACTGGACTCCTAAGCACCCCTTTAGCACGGGCATCAAGTTGGAGGCTGCTTTTGATTGGGATAGACTCACCCCGTTTCACTTGGGATGGACTCTTGCTGCCAAGAACAAAATCGAGCTTCTGCCAACAAGGGGCAGACACCGGCCAGGCAACTCACTGTATTTGCCGTAAGGAGTAGGGGGAGAGATTGATGGCCAACAAGGAGGTCCTGCCATCTCGAGGTTCCTCTGAGGCCAAGACCCCTGGGAAGGCTCTGCCTCAGCACCAGCTGTTCATTCCGCCAAGCTCAGGGACCTGGCTTCTGGTTACTTCAGGGTCACACTCTGCTGAATTGTAGCAGGAATGTCTCATCAAGATTTTGGCCATTTGCTCTTTGGTCAGTCCAACCCAGTGCTGATGGTTTTCTCCATCTCATCCTATCTCACCTCATCTCTTACAACTTTCTTCCCATCTTACCAGACCCCAGCAGCACTGAGTTTTTCTGGCTCTAACACACCAACTCACTTCTGCCTCGGGGTCTTTGCACGTGCTGTGCATCTGACCTGGGCTCCACTGGACTAGGCCCTGGCTAGGGTGCTTCACGTGTATCCCATTATTCAGGTCCCAGCTCCCATGTCGCCTCTCTGGAGAGCACATTCCTGTCACCCTTTTTGAAAGGGCCCTCTACCCACGGGAACCGCCGACTCCATCACCTTCTTTGCATCTATTCCTCTCTGACTGACCTTGTGTACTGGTTTACTTACTAATTGGTCTCTACCTTAACTGGAATAGAAGCTTCACAAGACTCCAGTCTTTCCTGTCTTCACAGCTGTAACCCCAGTTCTTAGAAAGGGCACCAGATACAGTTATAATAAAACTTTAAAAAATAGGAGTTCCCATAGTGGCTCAGTGGTTAACAAACCCAACTAGCATCCATGAGGACACGGGTTTGATCTCTGGCCTCGCTCAGTGGGTTAAGGATCCGGCATTGCTGTGAGCTGTGGTGTAGGTCGCAGATGCGGCTCAGATCTGGAGTCGCTGTGGCTGTGGTGTAGGCTGACAGCTGTAACTCCGATTCCACCCCTAACCTGGGAACTTCCATATGCCGTGAGTACAGCCCTAAAAATACAAAAAGGCCAAAAACAAACAAAAAACGTTAAAAAAAAATAGTAACAGCTACCTTTTCAATTGTTTATATTGGACCGGGCATTGCTTTTAAGATCCTCAATGTAGGTAATGTATATTATCTATTTAATCTTCCTAACAAAACTTATTATTCCAACTTTACTGAGACGCAAAGAAGTTAAATGAGAACATAAGCATAGGAAGTTGCAGCAATGGCATAAATTCAGTGTCCCACATTTTTTAAACAAACCCTTCATTTTCAGTCCTCGATGGTAGTACATAAAATCTCCTGGCACAGAGGGTTTACAGAGAGCGAGCTGCTCTGTCCCTGCCTTGTTAATTTTCCAACAGCCTTAGGTCACATTTCCTTCTAAGGTTTTAATGCTTGAACGTCACATATCTTAAGATTAGGTAACAGAATTATCCATGATGAGCCCACACCACAGCTCTAATTTTATTAGTGATTCACACCACACATGTTAGAAGCTCTTTGATTAGATTCTAAATGCTCATCCTTCAAATGCCTCTGTATTAGAAAATACCACCTGGGACTTTCCACTCCATTCTCAGCTCAACAGCCCAGCCAAGCAAATAGCTATCTACAAACTCACTGCCCCGTGATGGTGTCTCACCCTACTTCCTCTTATCAGTGTGACTTTAATTCGGATGGTCTCGCCCCACTGCTCTGTAGGCTTCTATCCACCCATCGCAGTGCCATCTCCCTTGGGAAGTTCCACCCGTTCCTCGTCCTTGGAGGTCCTGCCAGTCCTCCCCCAGCCCCAGCACCACCCCACATACCCTCCTGCTTCCACATGTCTACATGAGCTTTATTCATGTGCAAGGAGATGCTGCAAATTTAGCGCTTCCTTTTACAAATATTCATTGGCACCCGCAGGCCATCCTACAGCAGGCCTAGGTGCTAAGGACGCATGAATGAGAAAAATAGACACGGGCTTTGCCCCTTGACGCTTAGTCCCATGGGGGAGAAAGATGGTGAAGAATCAAACTGATCTGGTGAGGATGATGAACGAAAGGTACTGGATGCTTGGGAAAGTGTGTTACGGTGGCTGGATGCAGTCTGGAAGAGTGAGGCAAGGCTTCTTGGGCCTTCAGCTAAGACCTGAGGATGATTGTAGCAAACTAGGTGGAGGTGGAGGAGAGATTCCAGGCAAAGGGAAGGGTGAGTCCAAAGTCCTTGAGATGGGAGCCTGAGCGCCCACTTTTGTGGAAGCGACAAAGGGCAGAGGGAGGGAGCTCTGGGTGTGAGACTGAGAGCACTGAGAGATGAAATGGGCAGGAGCCACATAGGGCAAGGTCTTGGGGTCCATGTTCCTGGGTCTGGTCACATCCCATGAGCTGTAGGATCATTTTGGAAGCATTTAGGCAGAAGAGGCATGATCTAATCTGTGTTAAAAAACGCTTGGAGAGTTCCCATTGTGGCTCATCGGTAATGTAGCTGACTAGTATCCATGACGATGCGGATTTGATCCCTGGCCTCCCTCAGTGGGTTAATATCCAGTGTTTCCCTGAACTGTGGTATAGGTTGCAGACGAGGCTCAGATCCTGTGTTGCTGTGGCTGTTGGTGTAGGCTGGCACCTGCGGCTCCGATTTGACTCCTAGCCTGGGAACTTCCATATGCTGCAGGTGTGCCTCTAAAAAAAATAAATAAATAAATCACTTTGGCTAAAGTGTGGAGAATACATTAGATGACCCTAGGTTTTTTCCTTGTGCTGTTTGCTGTGATAGGATCAGAGGAGAGGAGCTGTTTGGGGAGGAACAGTCATAATTCATGAATGATGTGACCAGCTCAAGATGCCTTTGAGATATTCAAGAAGACACTCTGAGTCTGCAGATGAATTTATATATCTGGAGTCCTAAGAGATTCCCGGGTGATGGCTCTAAATTTGAGATGGTGACTGAGGCCAGAGGTGTGGCTGGGATCGCCAAGGGAGACATAAAGAATAGAAGCGAGGGAGGAACTAGGACCAGCCTTTGATGGATTATGACATTTAAAGTCTGGATAGAGGAGGACATGTCAGCAAGGAAGGCAGAGCAGAAACAACCAGGCAGGAGGAAAGCCAAGAGGATGTAGGGTCCTAGAGGCTGAACTAGATGCTTTCAGATATTTCAGATACATGACACTGAAATCCATCGTCCAACTGATTTCAGAAAAAAGAAGAATTTGCTGACTCTAAGAACCTAAAGTCAGGACTAGTCAGACCTGCCTGCATCCAAGTATTTAAACAGGCCCTCAGACATCTGCGTCTCTCTCCATCTCTTCATTCTTTGCCAAGTGGGTCATTCCATGTGTTGGCCCGATCAGGTCACTGCCAGAAGCTTCAGGTTTACATCCTACCCAAGGCAGAGAAAACCTTTCTCTTTTATTGGTTTTAGCAAGTCTCCGGGGAACACTCGTGTTGGCAGGATTCAGGTTATGTGCTCATCTCTGAGCTAGAGGTTGGCAGCAGTCCTGCTTACACCTCATGAACAGAAAGTTCCTCAAAAGAAAATCAGGGCCATGTTACCTGAAGAAGGCAGAAAAGCCAAGCAGGCAAACCCCAGATGTCTCCACAGATGCCACAGTGATGACTCTTCCAAGAAGCAGAATATATTCAACAGTATTAAGTACTATTGAGAGATCAGGTTAGATGGCAACTAAAAATGCCCATGGGATTTAGCCACCTGGAAGTCACTGTGACTGGAGACCCACACGAATGGCTCCATCACAAAGTGGGATGTGTAGTTCCTTTTGGCTCAGCGGGTCAAGAATCCGACCAGTATCCATGAGGATACAGGTTCGATCCCTGGCCTTGCTCTGTGGGTTAAGGATCTCGTGTTGCTGTAAGCTGTGGTGTAGGTCACAGATGAGGCTCCCATTCGACCCCTAGCCTGGAAACCTCCATATGCTGTGGGTGCAGCCCTAAAAAGAAAACAAACAAACCAAAACCAAAATGGGATGTGGCAGGAGTCTTCATGCAGGGGAAATGGTGAACTCAGGAGAGAAAAATCACTTAGACCTGAGGTGGTCGAGGAACACTTCATGTCAGAGGTAGCATTTCAGTTGGGCCCTTAAGGATGAGTAATATTTTAAAAACTAAATCCAGAGAAATGAAAGGAATGGCACTGTGGCTAAATATAGCATGAACGAAAATGTGGCATCAGTGACTTTTGGGACGTGTTCACTGGGAGGTTGAACAGTTCATATTTGTTTTGAGCATCAGGGACCAAAAGTGAATGCTATCTAAGGAAAACGGACTTTTTTTTTTTGGCTGAGGCTCGCAGAAGCTTGATATGGGATATCAGTTGTCAGACCCGGGATGGAACCCAGGCTACAGCGGTGAAAGCATCGTGTCCTAACCCCTAGACCACCAGAGAACTCCCCAAAGAAACTGTCTTTGTTCAATTTACAAGTTATTCAACTACCCCCAACATGCCTTTAGGTTATGGGCCTGAGTATGTAAATGAGGCACCATTGTCCCTCTAAGGAGACCAACTCAGATTCAGTCTAGAGACGTCCCTCCATGTACTCTTGCCCTGGGATGTGTCACATGGGAACTCGACACTGAACCTTGATCTTTCCTGTGACTGTCTGAGTGGCCTGGGCTTGCGGTGCTGATGTCACCATTCCTGGCAGCCTCTGTCTCTCAGGCCGCTGCCTCCGTGGTGAGGATTTGGCTATTCTGGCCGCCCTGGAGGAGTGGCCGTGTCAGACCGTCAGGTCAGCGACAGCAGCTCAGCTGTTTCTCATCTTGCACTTGACCCACTTCTTGGGTCACCTTGACCCAGGCTCCCCAGGGAGACTTTCCTCTGAGACTCTCTGTCTCTTTAGTCCACTTCAACGGGCTCCTGGGCCTGTCAAGGGTCGCATTTCATTTTTCCTCTTGAGACAACTCAGAATATTTTTTCCAAAGCTTCTCGAGAGTGTAGAGAGAGCCTCCTTCATCCACGGGAGGTCACACATTTTACACCATGAGGGGATCGGATCTCTCTGGTTGTGCCAACTCCACTTTGCAGGGGATGACCGAAGGCTCTTTCCGTTGTTGTCGTGCTCATCCTCAAGGGGGAGTGTCTTGCTCCAGGGGAGGGGGACCTCTCTCATAGCCCTGCTCACCTGCAGCATGCAGAGCTGTGGTCCCAAGTGAAAGCCCTCTGACTTCGTGCCGCAATGAGGGGCCCCGGGCCGGGTGATGGGGTGGGGATGCATGGCTTATGTGTAAGGCCTTTAGGGCTGGAGGAACAACAGGCCCCAGCATTCCTGACCCAGCTCCTGAGAGACTGACCAGGCAGGGGTTCCCTATGGTGGGTTTCTCAATGGTGCACGCAAGCAAACAAGCACATCCTTAGACAAACCATGGTAATAGAAGGGAGGTATAATGATACTGGAGTTACCTCTCCATTCATTCCACAAGCATTTTTCTGAGTGTTTATTTTTGGCATAGAGCTATTTGGGGGCGGGGAAAGCATGTGGGGAAGAGGAAAGGGAATTGGTCCAATGTGGCAGCTTGAGAGGGGGAGATGGATGGCGGGGGATGGGCAAGTATTAGTGTTTGGTCTGTGGAAGATGAAACAGCACAGCTCTGCTCTGTGGGCGGTTCTTTGATCTTCCAGTAACTGCTAGAGTAGCAATTAGCATCCTTAATGCTGAGGGGAGTCTCTGAGAAACCCTTCAGCCTGCTGATTTAGGTTAGTAGATCCGGAAGTGTGGGTGCCTGAGAGTGAGAGAGTGTGTGTGTGGGGGGGGGGGTATGTGTGGGTGTGTGGATGTGGGAGGGAAAGAGAGAGAGAGTGAAAAATGGGTGTTTAATTAGATGTTTGATATTTATTTTATAATATAGCTTTCTATGTTTGAGGATGATGTGACACCCTCAAAATAAAATTCTGTTTTGTTATCGAAAATCGAATCATCTGAGCTCTTCTGTGGAGAAGGAACAAAGTCCTGCATTTACCAGAAAACATGAATTCCTGAAACTTATAATACTGAGTGAAATAATATGCCCAAGAGTCCTGTCCAGAGGTCCTGTCAGGGACAATCCTTCTCTCATAGACTGAGTTCTGGAAGCTGACAAGATTTAACTTTCTGCTGGGCTATTATCTAGAACTGACCTAAGTTACTTAAGCCCTTCAAACTTTAGTTCTCACATTTATGAGGTGGGAATAACCTATAACATGGGGATAAGATCCCTCATAGGATTGCTTGTGGATTTTTTTTTCTTTTTCTTTTTCTTTTTTGGCAGCCCCGCCGTGTATGGAGCTCCTGGGCCAGGGATCAGATCTGAGCTGCAGTTGCAACCTAAGCTGCAGCTGCGGCAACACTGGATCCTTAACCCGCTGTGCTGGGCTGGGTGTTGAACCTGTGTCTAGCGCTCCCAAGATGCTGCCAATCCTGTTGTGCCACAGTGGGAACTTGGCTTGTGGATTTTTTAAAGCAAGAATTATATGAAATAATTTATGTAAAGTGCTGAGCCCACACAATAGTTGGCGTACACAGTATATGTTTAATGGGTTGCTATTTTTAGCAAAGACTTGGAATAATATACATATTGGAAGAGAATTCCCTTTTTTTTTTTCCCCCTCAAGGACCACTGAGCAGAGCTAGAGTGAGGGACTATCTAATGGAAGCACAAAATTTTAAAAATTATTTTAATTTCTAGTGACACAAAAATAATTAAACCAATTTATTTTAAGTTACCCTGTGGTCTCTTACTAAATAGAGCACATACGTTAATATAACAGCAATACTGTAGGGTGGGCAAAGCAGAGGTGCCTGTGATGGACAGCTGGAGAAAGGGAAAGAAGATTCCTGAGTGGGGAAGAGGGTGGGGGGCCAGGGGGCAGGAGAGGGGTGCAGGAAGGGCTAGGGAGGGGAGGAGCAGGGTCTCCACGAGGCAGATCTAAAACCTTCCTCTGGCAGGCTTTTGTTACTCAGCCCAAGTGTCCCTTTCACCAGCCCTGACTCAGTTAGACCCACAGAGCTGGGGCCCAGCTCCTTCCTTCTCCAGCCAAGTCCCATCAACACAGCCCAAGTGCCTTGCCTCTGCCAGTTGGAGGCTCTCAAGGCCCAAAGCCCCTCAATCCACCTTGTGCTGCACTGGGGCCTGGCTCTCCTTGTCTCCAGTGCTGTTCCAGCCCAGAGCTGCACAGTCATCCTGGGGCCAGCCTGGAGTTTCCTCCGCTCTATTTCTGATTTTCATTTAATTCACCAATTGAATTTTATTTTATTTATTGTATTTATTATTATTATTATTATTTTAGTACTTACTTCCCCAATACAATTTTTTTTCTACTGTACAGCATGGTGACCCAGTTACACATACAGGTACACATTCTATTTTCGCACATTATCATGCTCCATCATAAGTGACTAGACATAGTTCCCAGGGCTACACAGCAGGATCTCATTGCTTATCCACTCCAAAGGCAATAATTTGTATCTATTAACCTCAAGCACCCCATTCATCCCACTGTTTTATTTTTTAAATGACAAAATATTTCAAACCATCATAAACGCCTCCACCATCCAGACCTCACGAATGTTGATATTTCGCTCTATTTGTTTCAGATCGTTTCTTTTTAAAATATAAACAAATTACATATGAAATGGAAATCTCTTTCTCCTTCCCCAGACTGAACCACCCTCTTAAAATTGGTTCTTGTTCCTGCTTTCATATCTATGGCGTAAGTATGGATTCACAAACCGCACCGCATATAGTGCTGTTTGGGGTATTTAAAATGTTTACATATTTAAAATGTTTACATATTTACTGTTTTCCTTCAACATGTTTTTAAGGTTTACCTGTTTTGGAGCTTTTAGAGCTATGTTTGTTCTTATTTTAAGTTACTATACAGTTTTCCATCTAGGAATGAATCATAATTATGTTTCACTTCCTCAATTGATGGACATTGGGGTTGCTTCCAGCTTTTTTTTTCTAGGACAACAATGTGAATAAAAATATTGTGTATGTCTTCTAGCAATACAGAAGTGTGTGTATCCACTTCCTGGCTCTTGTGAAATTACTCTTTCTGGGGGGTTATAGCCCTACCAGAACTGTATGAGAATTCCTACTCCCCACAGTGTTGCCAATACTCAATAAAATATCAGTAACATCTTGCCACTGTTGTAATTTCCATTTCTCTGATTACTGTTGAAGTGTTGAGCATTTCTCTGTAGGTTTTTTGTTATTGTTGTTGTTGTTGTTTGACTATTCAGGTTTTCCTCTTATGTGATTTGTTTTCACATTTTCTCTTTGGAGTTTTCTTAATCTTCTTTATTTATAAGAGATCTTCAAAGCACTACCTTCTTGCTCAGGGTAGGGATACACCTGTTTTTATGGATGGTTTAGGATTACTTTGCAAGAGCAGAAACGATGCCTCTCTCTGTCAGACACGGATTGATGAGTTGGTTCGTTTATGTTATTTGTTCAGTAAGATGTACACTAACGCAGGGGACAAGGTCTACCCAAAGGTTTTTCAAACTAATCTCTTTTGTTTTATAACTGAGATAATATTAGCTCAGAACATCTTAACTACAGTGTTTTCTCAGCTTCTGCTCTTCAAGTTCTTTCTTGTATTTCAAAAGTCTGCAGACTTAAAAGCCAGCCCCTTTGCCCCACCCCATCTTAAAAGAGGTGGACTAAAAGAAAGGTTGGCATTCATGGACATGTCCATGTGTTATGTGACTGTTTCCTAGTTCAGGAAGGTGTCCCGGTGCCCTTTTTATGAGTTAGAATGTTTGACGGAAATGGAATCCAATTGTAACTGTTCTTTTCTTCTTAAGGGCACTGTGCTTTTCTTAATAGACACATTATAAAGAATCACACATACACAGTTTCTCTGGATAAGAGTGTGATGTGAAAATGACACGGCCCTAGTCTCTCTCTGCTTGCGTTTTGTGTGAATTATCTCCTAGAATGAAATGGTGAGGGCTTTTCGTCCAGTGCTTCTTAAAAGATGATGCCAGTGTTTTATCTCCTCCCAGAGGAAAGAAAAATTGTAAGATGGCAAATAAATATCTGACAGCCTTGGCATGCAAGGTAGGATTTTCCAAGGATTTGGGGCATACCGGTTTGCACATATCTCGGCTGGTTTGGTTTTGGTATACATCCTCATACAGAAGTGGATGATCTCACGCTCTGTGCCTCTTCATGTAGGTCCATCCACGTGACTCTTCCCCAGTCCTCTTTAGGCCAGTATTTCAATCTTAATCCTTCCAATACCTGACTAATCAGCTCAGCCATCTGCCACTGCCCAAGAGTCCATGTGTATCTTTATCTGGGAACTCTTCTCTCTCCACAAAAAGTGAATGATGAAGTGCATCATCTGAGTCTGTTCAGCAGAGGGATTTTGTCCTTCTGAGATGCTCAGAGTTGAGCTGTAGGGCAGGAGCATTCCCTTTTCATCTGGTAACAACATACCAAGCCAATCCACCATAAACTAAGCCTAGACTATTCCTTCTGCATAAACTGGTCATAAGGGACCCCTCTCCCAAATGACGCCACTGGCATCAACTGAGGGAGAGGCAGGCATGGAACAGAGGAAAGTGTCATGGGGGGCCGGGTCTGCTGCTCATGCAGGATACTTGTGCCCTCTGGACCCTCTTGAGCCTGATTCCAAATATATCCCTTCCATTTTCCAATGCAGTGTCAGGGCCCATCCAATTTGGGGTCCTGTGGAGTCTGATATCATCCAGCTTCTGGCTGCACAGTCAGACACCAGTTTCTACCAGGGCCTGGGAGCACGTCAGGAGCTACTTTTCAAATGGTCTATGATTCCCTACTGTAGACTGCATGGTCTTGCACCAGAACCCTAAGTGTCTCCTGTTAGCACTTGCCATGGGCTCCACACATTGTCGTTCTCTATCACAGACACCCCTAAGTAATGCGTGATCTTTTAGGTCACAGAGACCAAGTGGCAGGGCTGCTTGTACTGGAGCCTGGACCTGCTGCAGAGCGTGGACCTGCTGCAGAGCCCCTCCTTGCTCTCCAGGCTAACAGCCTCCAGTGTGACCTAACACAGTTCCTTCACACTATATTGCAACAGATCAGAAGGGTTAACATGGCCCCAGGATAAAACCATAAATATATACTGTTGTCTGTCCCGCGGGAATGCAGACTATTTCTATCTTCCTTTGTGCCAAACCAATGACCTCATACCTTGTACCTGAGGCTCTGTTCATCCACTGAAGCAAAGAGCACATTTGGTGCAGGAGCTGCAGTCAGGCACTACTGGTTTAAGTTGCACTTGACTGTTGGGAGCCTTCATCCATTCAGTTTTTGCCGGGCCAGGCTGGTGAATTAGTTGGGGATATATAACAAAGCCTGGGTCCTCTACATTTTGTGGGGCAACGCTAATATCTGCCATCCCCTCCATTGCTGATTTTGTTTTATTTACTGTCTTAGCCAAGGACAGTTTCTGAGGTTTCTCCTTGGCTTTTCCTACCCTCAGAGCTCTATTCTATAGGTCAGAAAACAAATGTGAGGTTTCTGTCCTAAGTAGGTTCATTCCGGTTATATGTTAGGGAGCCAAGGAAATGACCACCAGGTGTGTCTGTGTCCCTGTTGAACCCCCTGTGAGGTGGCACTGGGCTGGGACTCCTCTTATGACCTGACTCCCTCTTGCCTCTACTCCAGCAGGAGGGTGGTGAAGGCACTCTGAGTGTTCCCCCTTCTCTCATATGTTTACCTGCTTAAGTAAACAGAGGAGTTTGGGGGGAAGACTGAGGGAATTGCTGCAGGATGTGCTGACCATGGTGGTGCAGGGCCCTTCCTTATGGAGACCCAGCCCCTGTTAGTGAGTGGGCTCTGGGTCATAGGGCTGGTTCTGGTTGGGTCACTAAGCACAGGGTCATGTTTCTCCAGTGGCCTGGTTGACCCCTGTCTTCTGCTCATCTATCCTCAATCTCTTTTGAACATGCTCTTGATGGTTGCCTATCCACAGTGCCTCTAGGGACATCTGTTCTTTGAGCCATCTTCATAAATCTTCATTCATAAGACTCCCCTGGCTGCCATACCATCCTTGCTGCCCGTTACGGAAATCATACCCATCTAGCTTACTTTTTTTTTTTTCTTTTTTAGGGCCGTACCCGTGGCATATGGAGGTTCCCAGGAGAGGGGTTGAATCAGAACTGTATCTGCTGCCCTATGCCACAGAGCACAGCAACGCCAGATCCTTAACCCACTGATCCAGGCCAGGGATCGAAACCGCATCCTCATGGATACTAGTCGGGTTCATTACTACTGAGCCATGACAGGAGCTCCCCCCTCTTACTTTTGATGGTCCGATGTTGCCATTGGCCTCTGCTGTTCTGAGGTCCTATTATTTCCGTGGCTACCTGGGCACCCAGATGTGACATAGCATCTCCTATGGTCCACTCTGCCCACTCTGCGACAATCGTCTTGAGTTTCTCAGTGATGTGGGTGTCACCTCACCCGTGCATTCCTTTCCACCTTGGGAAATAGCCAGTTCTCCAGGAAGAAGTGAGCACACAGTGGTCCGCTGGTGGGGTTAGAGCCATCCTAACATGCTTACTTGTCTCAGTCCTTCAATCCCTTTCTCCACAGTTTATATCAAGTACTAACACCTGCACTCTATTTAATGTGTGTCATCACTTTTTCTAAGATTTTAAGACACATCTAAGCAGAGTATTCAAACTGTCACCCAAGGCCCTTGGCAGGGTGTTAAATTATGTGTCATGACAGTGAGTCTCTGTAGAAATTGATTATACATATGTTTCCCTTATACCTACGTTTCATCCACCTTGATCCTGCACCCTGAGGCTGCTCATCTTGCATTTCCCCCAGTTCCTGCCTCTCTTCTTAGCTGGGTCCTTCAGCAGCCTTGGCTTATTATCCCGCTCCTCCGTTTTGTTATAGTTCACCTAGTTGTCATATATACTATATATATATATTTAGCAGCCCCTCCTCCCCAGCTTGAGATTTGACCCTTGCTATGGATCCAGTGGCCAAGAGAAGAGATGGGAGCAGATCCTAGAGGGAAGACGTTGTCATGTAAGGCTCTCGCTTCACCTGAGGGCTCTGCAAAGAAAGCAGGATGAGGGGGCATCTATTTTTCTGTGGTCCCAGAGGTTTCAGGAGAACTTGGAGATTCAAGGTTCTCTACTGAAACTATCTAGATATCTCATCCCAATTCTCAGGATCCCTCTCATTCCCCATCAGGGCTCTGATATTAGCAAAGAAGACCAACCAAGGCTGAGAATTCAGCCTTCTCTGAAATCCTCTCCCTCTTTTGATGAACCCCTGTGCCTGATTTTTTGTTGGATCTGCCCTTTGGCTGTAGGAGGTAAGAGCCTCTTTAAAGGTTGCTGAATAGTCCCTCACCCCAGCTGCCCAGCTCTGGCATTTTAAGTTGTTGATTAATAAATCTGAACCTGTCAGTTTCTCTCTTAGATGAGTCAAAGGCACTTAGCAACAGCCACTCAATTTCACAGTCCTTATAATTATGACGCCCCCCATGTGCCTGGGACATTGCACTGTGGGTTGTGTGCTTCAGTTCTTACCATTGTAGGTTTTGGTTATTGCTTCTTTCTTAGTCCTTGGAAGCTGTCCTTTTCTTTAGTTTGAACCTAACTGTGCATTAAATAAATAATTTTTACTTTATTTCATCCAGCACTTCTAGGTGTTTTAATTAGAAAGTTGGTTGGAACATGTCAGCTAAGTCTACCATATTTACTAGAAATTATATCAGTATGTTTTCAGAAAGCATGCTGGTTAGTCCACTGCAGTCATGGAGAATGTTATGGATAAATTAAGTGGATAACTTCAGACCTTATAAACACAAATTCAGGGTACTTTCTTCCAGGTTTAGAATGGGATTTCTATTACTTGTACTCAATATGTGAATATATATATATATATATATATATATATATTACTTATATAATATATATATATATTACTTATACTCAATATGTGAATGTATATATATATATATAACTTATAGTATAAGGGAACATTGTTTCTAATGGAAACAGTTAGTGCTTATATATTCCTTAGTCCTAAATGTCACAGGATCACTAAGGTGCACATCATCTTGCTAAACATGACTGTTCAAGCTACAGCAATATTATGTTGAGCCATTGATTGGGGAAACGCCAAACTGATAAAATATAAAATGAGGATCTATAAAGAGATACAGCTGGAAATTTCCAGATAACCTGATGAATGGAGAAAGGAGGAAAACGGGAGTTCCCGTCGTGGTGCAGTGGTTAACGAATCTGACTAGGAACCATGAGGTTGCGGGTTCGATCCCTGGCCTTGCTCAGTGGGTTAAGGATCCAGCGTTGCCGTGAGCTGTGGTGTAGGTTGCAGACACAGCTCGGATCCCGAGTTGCTGTGGCTCTGGCCTAGGCCGGGGCCTACAGCTCCGATTCGACCCCTAGCCTGGGAACCTCCATATGCCTCGGGAGCAGCCCAAAGAAATAGCAAAAAGACAAAAAAAAAAAAAAAAAAGAAAAAGAAAGAAAGGAGGAAAACGGTGCATTTCACTTAGATTTCAGAGAGAAGACTTTTTGATTGCATTTGAATCCTGAACTTAAATCTGTCTCAAGCACCAGAAAGTGGAGGAGCTGAGGTCTGCATAGCAGATCACAAAGGCCTTGGCTGCCCTGACAGCATGGCAGAGGTCAGATGTACATGTATAGATGTGTACATATGTATGTATTTTTTTCGTTTCCATCATAGATATTCCCAGTGCATGCAGGCAAGTGAAGACACGTTTTCATTCATTTGCTGGCAGACATGTCTACAGCTGCCATCCTTTCCATTCTGCTTCCCGCACACAACATAATTATAGGGCCGTGAGGTGAGGGCCGGACCACAATATGCCTAGAGGGGTCCAGAGAGACTGGAGAAGTAGGGGATGCTTGAAAACAGGGAGGAAAAAAACCTGTCATGTAAAGACATGCTGAGAGCAGAGCTGTGGCCAAAATGATCACATGCGAGGCAGGAGCTGAGGCAGGCATCCAAGAGAATTGTATTTGATTTTCATTTTTAAATATCAGATGTGTAGTTTTAGGGCTGAGAAACTAAAAATAGGCACCCCTCCATTTAACTCACTCCCTCTAATTTCTTATAATTAATTCTCAAACAGCTTGTATTTCCCTACCATCGTGTAAGAGGTACATTAAGGACAATACTTGAAAATGTCCCAGAAATAAAATAAAATGGAAAGTTAAAGTCACATGCTTATATGAGTAATGCACTAATATCTGTTCTGCATATGTCAAAGAGCATTCATAGTTTCTTGCTTTCAAAAAGTGCTTAAATATGATATTCCAGATGCCTCTGTAGCAGGGCATTATTGATTATAAATAAAACACAACGACCATTTATTTGAAGACTGTGTGTATTTTATTTCATTTTAGATAGAACATCTAAATCATGAGTGCACGTATTTAGTATTTTGTCAGGAAATCTTCACATAAAGCCGAGGAATAAAAACCATATAGTACATCGTCTGAATTTTTTTCTTGCCTTGTCTCTTTTATTGCACTTTCTCCTTCTCAGACTGACTTGGTGTCAATGGTTTGGTCTATTTTCTCTCATTTATTTTTTTCCCCCATTTAAGTTCTCCCATATATTTCTATTTACTACATTCCTGGATTCCTGGGTTTCCCCCTTCTTCATTTTTTTCTCTTCTTTCTGGGAAAGGCATCTCCTTTGATTCCTCCCAGTAAGCATTGTGTTCCCATCCAGGACTGATTTAAATAGCCCCCTTTTCCAAACGGTGATGCAGGGCAATGTCAGACAGGAGGATGAGAGCAACCTTGGTACAATTTCTGACCAGGGGCATTGTCTTCTGTATGTGAACGTGGCTACCTTAAGTCTTTTATGCCTTCTTGTGACCTGGCCTCATATAGGACGTACGTTATAGAAAAGCTCTTGCTCTTTGGATCACCATCCTTATCACTCAGGAAAAGCTCTTTTCTCATAAGAAAAGTCCTATGATCCTTAGCAGGTCATAGGACTGCTAAAGATTCGATTCAGTTTCTATCAAGATTCATAGGCTTTTTAAAAAATCAACAAGCTGATCCTAAAATCCATATGGAAAGACTGAAAAACTAGGATTGCTAAAAAATTTTTTAAAAGAACAAAGAAGATCCATACTTCCTTATTTCATAACTTCATATAAAGCTGCAGTAATTTGAAGAGTGTCTAGTTGGTGGAAGGACAGAAACATAGACCAATGGAACAGCATAGGGAGACCAATAAATATGCATATATGGTCCTCTGACTTTTTGTTAAAAGTGCAAAGGCAATTTAATGGAGAAAGGGTAGTCTTTTCAACAAACGGTGCTAGAACAATGGAATATCATATGCAAAAAAAATGGATCTTGGCCTATATACTGTACGCCTTATGTAGAAATTAACTGAAAATGGATCACATATCTTAAATGTAAGATCTAAAATTATAGGCTTAGAAAACATAGAAATAGGTCTTTGTGACCTTGGGTTTGGCAGATATTTTTTGATATGATATGAAAACCATGATCCATATAAAAGAAAATATTGACAAATTGGGTTTTATCAAAATTGGAAACTTTTTCTCTACAGAAGACATTGTTAAGAAAATGAAAAACAAGCCACATATTGAGGAATTATTTGCAAAATACATATGTCAAATGACTTGTATTCAGAATATAGTGAAACAAACAAAAAAAACCTTTCAGAACTTGAATAAGAAAACAACCAGCCAAATAAATGATGTGTAAAAGATTTGGGGAAATACTTTACCAAGGAAGATATAAATGGCAAAAAAAAAAACCCAAAAAAACCAAAACTTGAACAGATGATCAGTATCATTAGTTATTAGAGAAATGCAAATTACAGCATGATACCACTGCAAGTACATGTATTAAAATGGGTAAATTAAAAAAAAAAAACTACTTTATTTACCCTCAACTATAAAAAAGAATAAAATTTTGCATTTGCAGTAATAATGGCTGGACCTGGACAAACACTGTATGATATCACTTATATGTAGAATCTAAAAAATAAAACAAACATTTATATGATATTCTGGAAAGGCAGGACTTTCCAGAAGTCCCGTGGTGACAGGAAACAGACCAGTCAGTGGTTGCCAGGGCCTGTGGGTGAAAAGAGATGACTACGTAGGCGCAAAAGGAACAATCTGAGAGTGGTAGGACTGTTCTGTACCTTGATTTTGGTAGTGTTTATATAGCTATATGTATTTATACAAACTCATAGAAATGTATACCCCAAAGGGTGAATTTTACTATGTGTTAATTATATCCTTTTTTTTTTTTTTTTAATTTAAATGGGGGAAAAAAAAACAAAACAAAACCGGGGGAGTTCCCATTGTGGCTTAGCAGAAGCAAACCCAACTAGTATCCATGAGGACTGGGATTCAATCCCAGGCCTCTCTCAGTGGTTAAGGATCCAGTGTTAACATGAGCTGCTATAAAGGTCACAGACTCGGCATGGGTCTTGCGTTTCTGTGGCTGTGGTGTAGGCTGGCAGCCTGGGAACTTGCATATGCTGAAGCCCTAAAAAGCAAACAGAAGAAGAAAATATTAAAATGGGGCATTAGATGAAACAAGCAACAAAAATTAATAATTGTTGCAGTTGAGTGAGAGTTCATGAAGGTATGTAAATAATATCATCCTCTGGTTTTGCGTAAGTATGGAAGTGTCAACAGTAAAAAGTAAAAACGACAGCATCAGCAAAGCAAACCTTTTGGCCTAATAGTTCCCTCTCACCACTGTACCATTTCTGGGTTTCCCTTCGCAGCAAAACTTCTTGAAAGATCTGATGCTGGGAGTTCCCCTCGGGGAGCAGCGATTCACGAATCCAACTAGGAACCATGAGGTTGCGGGTTTGATCCCTGGCCTCGCTCAGTGGGTTAGGATCTGGCATTGCCGTGAGCTGTGGTGTAGATCGCAGATGCAGCTCTGATCCTGCATTGCTGTGGCTCTGGTGTAGGCTGGTGGCTACAGCTCCGATTCGACTCCTAGCCTGGGAACCTCCATATGCTGCGGGAGCGGCCCAAGAAATGGCAAAAAGACAAAAAAAAAAAGATTTGATGCTAGACATAACTTCCCCTTCCTTATCTTCCATTCAGGCTTTTGTCATCATGAGTCCATGGACTCATGTCAAGGTTTTTGTCAAGGTCACCCACTGACTTACATGCAGCCAAGGCAAGACGTCATTTTCTTTTCTCATTTTACCCCATCTTTCAGCAGCAAGTGTTAGGGTTTTTTGTTTGTTTGTTTTTTGTTTTTTTGGTTTTTTTCTCAGTTTCTGGGACATTACTTGGTTTTCATACACTTGGTGTTGCTTTTTTCTCTTCACACCTTTTTGGTTTCGTTTGCAGCCTCTTCTTTGCAAAACCTATAAACTGTGACGTGTCTGAGGGTGAGGTCTTATATTTACACTCTGTTGCTAGGTAATTTCCCTGGGCCCATGGCTTTAAATACTACCTATGGACCTGTGATCCTCAAATCTGTAACAGTGGCCCTGACCTCGCCCAGAAACCTCAGAGTCATGTATCTAACATCCTACCTGCCTTCTTCCTTAGGGAGTCTACTAGGCATCTTAAAATTAAAATCCCCAGAAAATTAAAACGGTCCTCTCCTCACACCTGCCCCTGGTCTGCACATCCCTATAAATGGCACCCCACCTCCCTGGTCACGAACTAAAAAAGTTTCCATTTCTTCTAAGATCTTTTTTTTTTTTTTTTAATGTCTTTTTGCCTTTTCTAGGTTCACTCCCACAGCATATGGAGGTTCCCAGGCTAGGGTCTAATCAGAGTTGTAGCCACTGGCCTACACCAGAGCCACAGCAATACGGGACCTGAGCTGCATCTGCAACCTACACCACAGCTCACGGCAATGCCGGATCCTTAACCCACTGAGCAAGGCCAGGGATCGAACCTGAAACCTCACAGTTCCTAGTCGGATTCGTGAACCACTGAGCCACGACGGGAACTCCTCTTCTAAGATCTTGATTCGAGTCACTGTATCTTTAGCCTTATTTGTTCCTTCTTCCTACTTCTCTCTCTCCTGCAACTTCTTTGATAAATGTTAAACTAACTGAAGTTCTAAAATTCATATACAGTTTTATGAATGGTACTTTATAATACATGAAATTTTTAATTTAGATTTCTATGACACTAAAATACTCCTCTCTTTCATTTCTCAGAGTCAGAGTTTGAATTTTTTAAGTACTACTGCATAAAACTGAGGAATTTTATAAAAGTGAAGATGGGGGAAATGTGGATAGCCCCTGTCTAGTTCAAAGTCTTGCCTGCACCGCTAAATTCGAAGATGGCGATAAAATGCTCGCTGTTTTTACAGGGAAATGTAAAAACAGAAAACCAATACTGTTTGAACTAGTGGGTATGATGAAATCTTTTTTTTTTTTGTCTTTTTTTAGGGCTGCACCCACAGTATATAGAAGTTCCCAGGCGAGGGTTTGAATCTGAACTGTGACTGCCAGCCTACACCACAGCCACAGCAACACCAGATCTGAGGCGCTTCAGTGACCTACACCACAGCTCACGGCAACGCTGGATCCTTAACCCACTGAGCAGGGCCAGGGATCAAACCCGCATCTTCATAGATACTAGTCAGGTTTGTTACCATTGAGCCACAGTGGGTATTCCCAGATTAAATCCTGAGAGTCACCTTACGATTTTGAAAGCAGGAACCTTGCTTGAACTGTCAACTGTCATTAAAGACCTAGAGATAATCCTAGGAGAGAGAACACTGGTTCCTTTTAGAATCTATTTGATTTCATTAGGACTAAATTATTAGGCAGCCACTGGGGGCCTAGAACCGAGAACATGAGGGATCATTACCCACATTTGGAAGTCTCTTTTCCTGTGAGGGGTCTTTCCTATCCAATACCCTACCTCTCAAATTCTGGCCATACCAGGAGCCCTCAAATTTCCACCAGTATTTCCTCTATCCTGTGAAACCACCAGTATTTGTTATGAGGGCTGGATTTCTCTGTGCCAGGTTGGAAATACTCTTAGGGTGAATGTCAGGTGCACTTTGCGTATTTCTCTGCATTGGTTGCTGTCCATTGTCTGATAAGAGTTGTATTTATTTGGGGTTTATAGCTGCTTGTGGTGGGAGGATGAGTATATTATCAGTTATTCTTTTACAGCCAGAACTAGAAGCCTGGTTGGCCTTCTTAACAAGCCATCAGTGGACCTTGTCTTCCCAGAACCTAGTGGTCTTTTAAAACTTAAAGTCAGATCCTCACACTCACTCTTGCCTACAAGGTCCATCACATCCTCAGCTCTGCCTTTCTCTGCAGTCACATCTTTGTAGCTTCTCTACACCTTTAGCCACACCAGCCTTCTCTCTGTTCCCTGAAAAGCTTCCTGCCTTAAGACTTTGCACCATGCCACGGAGCACCTGATGTGCTCTTTTTTCCCTCATTGTCTCATGATTGATTCATTATTGTCATTCAAATCTCAGTGTAGACATCACCTCCTCAGACAGTTCTTCCCTAACCAGCCAATTTAAACAGCCCCCAAGACATGTCCATCACACTGCCCTGTTTTATTCTCTTTATAGGACTTTATCACTAACTCTTCACCTCTGAGCAGTTTTCACAAACTTTTCTTGTTCATTTTGGTGTCAGTTTTCAGTTCCCTGTCACCACAGTGTGACTCCATGAAAGCTGGCGCCTTGCCTGAATTGTTCACTGCTGTAGCCTCAGAATAGTGCCTGGCACACTGCAGATTCTTGATCAAACCCAAATTGTCCAATGAATGAGTAAACCTAGACAGATCCAAGGCTGGGGTCACCTGTCGGGTGGTGAGGAGCAGGTTAATGAACAGGAATTTGTTGTGGCTGCAAATTTGGAAGGAAGCTCTAAAAACTCTGTTGCCTTCCTTGGTTTGGAAGCAACATTTTCTGTGGGTGTGTTCGCCATGTGCCATGGCCTTTTTTTTTTTGAGTGCTGTGTGTCATCACCAGAAAAGATGTTAAGAGCACAGACTTTGGAGTCAAGACAGGACTGGCTATCAATCTTATTTTGCCACATTCTAGCTATGTCACTTTGGACGAGTTAATCTCTCTGAGCCTCAGTTTCCCCATCTGTGAAACAGGATGCTAATAATCCTTATCATAAAAGTTTTGTGGAGGTTAAATGAAGCAATGTGTGTAAATTTTTTAGAATTGTATTTTGGCCCTGCATTTTGAATGTTCAAAATATGGTCAGTGTTACCATTAAATACTAGGTACTATTAAGTTACCATTAAGTACTAGTTTGTGTGATGATGGTAGTTATTTTGTGGGCTGAATAGGAGTGTTAGTGGGGGATGATATTGGGTGAAGGATGAAGCACTGTGCCTAAAAGTCACCTTTTCCAGGAGGGTTTTCCCGATAATCACTTGCTCTGGTTACTTTTTAACTTCATGACTCATCACAGATTTACTGAACGTTGGTACTGGGCTCTTCTTAAGAAATTATTTTTTTCTTTTCCTTGAACCTGATCACTGGTTCCATAAGGCCCTACTCTCTCTTTAAGAATTTAGAAAAGTTCAGTTTAAAAATGTATTCTCTTCCTTCCCAGGTCCCTTTCCCACTAGCAACTGTTCTACATTATTTCATGTCTTTTACTTAGCTTTACGTATTCTTATAAAATGTGTACTAGTTTCATGTGCATGTTCTTTTGATTTCCACAAATGCTATTGTGTTATTGCCTGTCACTCTGTTTCTCACACTTATTTCACCAAGCATTATTTTATTTTATTTACTATTCTTGTGTTACTATTATCTATTCTGTGCTTCTTTTTTTTTTTTTTTTTGGTCTTTTGTCTTTGTTGTTGTTGTTGTTGTTGCTGCTATTTCTTGGGCCGCTACCGCAGCATATGGAGGTTCCCAGGCCAGGGGCCGAATCGGAGCTGTAGCCACCGGCCTATGCCAGAGCCACAGCAACGCGGGATCTGAGCCGAGTCTGCAACCTACACCGCAGCTCATGGCAACGCCGGATCGTTAACCCACTGAGCAAGGGCAGGGACCGAACCCGCAACCTCATGGTTCCTAGTCGGTTCGTTAACCGCTGCACCACGACGGGAACTCCTATTCTGTGCTTCTTAAGGATGATCCAAGGTAGGCCTTTACCTACCACATTTTACTTATTCGTCCCCCGACCGATTCCCAGAATAGCTTCAGTTCCTTACCATCCATTGCAAAGAAAGTCCCTGTGCATGTCACTTTGTAGCTCATGTTGGGAACTTCTTTAGGATATGTTTTAAGAGGGGAATTGCTGAGACAGAGTATGAAACTATATGTTCCTTGCTAATTGTTCTCCAGGATCTCTTCCTAGGTACATGTTGTAGATCCCTAATTAACTTGTGAGCTCTTGGGTCAACTTTTGTCTTTTTTTTTTTTTTTTTTTTTGTCTTTTTCAGGGCTGCACCCACGGCATATGGAGGTTCCCAGGCTAGGGGTCTAATCAGAGCTGTAGCCGCTGGCCTACACCATAGCCACAGCAAAGTGGGATCCAAGCTGCATCTGCGACCTCCACCACAGCTCACAGCAACACTGGATCCTTAACCCACTGAGCAAGGCCAGGGATCGAACCCGCCACCTCATGATTCTTAGTCGGATTCGTTAACCCCTGTGCCACGATGGGAACTCCTTGGGTCAACTTTTATTTTTTTATTTCTTTTTTCTGTTTGGCCACCCTGTGGCATATGGAGATGCTGGACCATGGATCAGATCCAAGCCACATCTGCGACCTATGCTGCAGATACAGCAATGCCAGATCCTGTAATCCCTGAGCCAGGTGGGGATGGAACCTGTGTCCTGGTGCCACAAAGATGACACCCATCCTGTTGTGCCACAGTGGGAACCCTGGGGTCAACTTTCAGATCTTAAAACAAAACAAAACAAAACAAAAAACAGCAAAGAGAAATTGGCTCCACAATTGGGATAAGTAGCAATTCAATGTGGCAAGTGGAACACAAGAAGAATCATCTCCTTTTTTGTGTGACTATAAGAAATACTTGCTCTATAGCACCAGAAACCCTACGCAATATTCTGTGACTGTCTATTTGGAAAAAGAATCTGAAAGAGAATGGATGTGTGTACATGTGTAACTGAATCAGTTTCTCGTACAGCAGAAATTATTACAACACTGTAAATCCACTGTACTTCAATAAAACTTAAAAAAAATAATAAAAAACAAGAAATACAAGCAGGGAAATGATGCCCTTCCTTACTATTCACAAGAGTCTATCCCATTCATAAGAGTATTTGCTGGGGTGTTTCCATTGTGGCTCAGCAATAATGAACCTGACTAGTATCCATGAGGACATGGGTTCAATCTCTGGCCTTGCTCAGTGGGTTAAAGATCTGGCATTTCTGTGGGCTATGGTGTAAATTGCAGTTGCAGCTCAGATCCTGCCGTGCTGTGGCTGTGGTGTAGGCCGGCAGCTCCAGCCCCGATTCCACCCCTAGCCTGGGAATTTCCATATGCCATGGGTTCGTCCCTTAAAAGCACACACACACAGACACACACAGACACACACACACACACACACACACACACACACACACACCCCACAAGAGTATTTGCTGGCTTCACTTGGGTAGCACATAAAATCCGAAACACAATTATCCAAAAGAAGAAGAAATGAACACCAGAAAGAATGTGGGAATGGGTGGATTGTGACTGAATAGCCTATACCCCTCACAAGGCTGAGGGGGCTTGATCTTGTACTTGGTTTGAACGCTTTAAATCTTTTTTTTTTTTTTGCACATGGAAGTTCCCAGGAGGCTAGGGGTCAAAATGGAGCTGTAGCTGAAGGCCTACCCTCACAGCAACACCAGATCCATAGCAGACTGAGCAAGAATACTAGTTGGGTTTGTTACCGCTGAGCCACGATAGGAGCTCTGGTTTGAATACTTTAAATCTGCTATCATATAAAGTCATAAAATCCCCAGTGTCCACGAAGCTGCAGAGATCGGAAGGAATTTAGCTCTAGGTAGATTCACTCTTTCTTTCCTCCTATAGCAACAAACTTAAAACTTCAGAAAAGGTGAAAAAAAAAAAAAACTTCGGAAGAGGGGGAAGAAGAACGTGATGGACACCTACCCTTCAGCAGAATTCACTAAGTGTTAACGTTTTGCCACACTTTTTCCATCTCTGTCTGTCTCTCTGGTTGCCTGTCTCTCTGTCACCTACCATTGGGATGTTCCCTTATGTATCTTCAGCATTTCTTTCCTGAACAAGAGCATTCTCACCAAGAATCTCAAATCTAACACTGAGCCAAATCTATTGTTATCTAATATATTAGTCCATATTCAAATGCCTAGAACAAGGTTCAGCAAACTTTTTCCAGAAAGGGTCCGATAGTAAACGTTTTTGACTTGGCAGGTCAGACAGTCTCCATGGCAACTACTCAGCAAGCAGAGGCAGCCACAGACAATACATAGCTCTGCAGGTGTGGTGTGGGAAGGTCCCAATAAACCTTTATTTACAAAAACAGCTGGTTGGCTGGTCTCGACTTTTAGTAAATCTCACAATTCAAGGTGGAATGCAGAGATCACTCTTGGTTTTGAGAAGAATTTCCGTGAATTGAATTACTCAGCAAATAGTCTCCCTCTCACAGTTCTTCGTTTCTATTAATTATTTGAAAAACATCAATACCTGCCATAAATATTGCAAGGCTTTGTCTTCTTTGGGGGTTCTTTAATTGTGGTAAAAGACACATAATATAAATTTGGCCATTCTAATCATTTTTAACTGTCCAGTTCAGTGGCATTAAATACATTCACATTGTTATATAACCATCACCGCCATTCACCTCCAGAAAATTTTCATCTTCTTCATCTGAAACTTAGGACCCACTAAAAATTCAACTCCCCATTTTTCCTTCTCCCCCAGCCCCTGGCAACTTCCATTCTACTTTCTTTGACGATTTGACATTCTATTTTGACTATTCTAGGTGCCTCATATAAGTGAAATCACACAGGTCTGGTTTGTTCACTTAGCATGATGCCTTCAAATGTCATCTATGTTGTGATGTGTCAGGATTTCCTGCCTTTTCAAGGCTGAATAATATTTCTTTAATTGGCTATACCACTTTTTTTTTGTCTTTTTTTTGCCTTTTCTAGGGCCGTACTCACGGAGTATGGAGGTTCCCAGGCTAGGGGTCCAATTGGAGCTGTAGCCGCCGGCCTATGCCACAGCCACAGCAATGCGGGATCCAAGCCGAGTCTGCGACCTACACCACAGCTCATGGCAACACCAGATCCTTAACCCACTGAGCAAGGCCAGGGATCAAACCCGAAACCTCATGGTTCCTAGTTGGATTCGGTAACCACTGAGCCATGACGGGAACTCCACCACACGTTGTTTATTTATCCTTCTGTTGATGGACACCTGGGTTGCTTCCACTTTTGGCTATTGTGAATAGTGCTGCTATGAACATGGATTCTGGACTCAACTCATTTTTTTTTTTTCCTTTTTATGGTCGCACGTACAGCATATAGAAGTTCACGGGCCAGGAGTTGAATTGGAGCTGCAGCTGCAGCCTACACCATAGCCATAGCCATAGCAACAGTGGATTCCAGCCACATCTGCAACAACATATGCAATAGTTAACAACAATGCCGGATCCTTAACCCACTGAGTGAGGCCAGGTATTGAACCTGCATCCTCACAGAGAAAACATTGGGTCCTTAACCCACTGAGCCACAATGGGAACTCCTAGACTCACTCTTAAAGTCAATTTTTCTTCTTAGGGCTACAAGGAGGAGGATAAGGACTAACAACAGATATGGACCTAAAGTATCATATTTAGCCTATTACTGTAATTTAGACGTTAACTCAGTGAGTTCCCGTTGTCTCAGTAAGTTATGAACCTGACCAGTATCCATGAGGACATGGGCTTGATCCCTGGCCTCACTCCATGGGTTAAGGCTCCAGTGTTGCAGTGAGCTGAGGTGTAGATCACAGGCATGGCTCAGATCTGTGACTATGGCATAGGGCAGAAGCTGCAGCTCCAATGCAATCCGTAGGCTAAGAACTTCCATATGCTGCAGGTTTGGCCCTAACAAGCAAAAAAACAAACAAACAAAAACTCAGTAGGAGATATCAACACAAACAACCAAGTCATGTCCCCTTGCATCCTTGCATCCTTGCATCCTTTCCTTCAGGGCTTTCACATCTCTTGTCTGGACATTGAAGCGGTCTCTTACTGCCGCTGGAGTAACCTATCTAAAATGCAAAATCGATCACACTGCTCCTCTGCCTGAGACTTTTCTATAGCTCCCTGGTTCCTAGAAGGCACTGTCTAAAGGTCTTAGCCCGGTGCACCGAGCCCTTAGTGTCCTAGCTCTTACCTATCTCCCCATCCTTACGTCCTGCCACTTCCAACTTCTCGCTTCACTTGTGGGCAATACTGAGATGCTTATCTCCCTCTCCAAAGTAAAGGAGAAGGATAAATGATGCTGTTTGGTTTGGTGTCCCCATGCCTTTGCTCACTCTGTTTCTTCCATCTGCCTGGAAAACACTTCCTCTCTTTTCATTGCTGGGTTACACCCACTCATCCTTCAAGATTAAACTTCAGCAGCAATGCTTTCAGGAAGTGCACCTCCGACACACCCCACCCTTTCTCCCTCCAGTCTGTGTGTCCCAGAGTGTCCTACATTTATCCACGTCCTAGCATCATATGAAATTATCTCTAGAAGTTTGTCTCCCCAGTTGACTTAAGGTCCTAAAGAATAGGGGCCAGGCTTTAGTCATCTTTCCACTCTTGGTGCTCAACAGAAAGTCAGGTATCTAGTAGGTGCTTAATAAATGTTTTTTTTTTTTTTAGTTGAATGAAAATCAGCTTCTTAGAAGGGCATACTAAGCTCTTTGTGAGCTGCTCTACTTCTTACTATTCCAGTCTGTCTTTTGTCTGTGCGCCCCAACCACACTTAGTTCCAGTTCTCCCCTAAGTAAGCATCAACATTCCATACCTTAGGGCCAGTGCTCATGACCAGCTCTTTCTCTCTGGGATTCCTGACACCTCTCTCCCTAAGGCACTCCTATTTATCCCTCAATACCCAGTCTAAATGTCTTCCACTCAGAGAAGCTAACTGTGGAATCCCTAGTTCTGGCAGACAGAAGGAATCTTCTGGTTTTCTGCTCTCTGTAGCATGGAATAGCCCTATTTCAGAGGATATTACACCATTATATAGTAACTTATGTATCTGTATTTTCCCATGGACTGCTTTGAGTTAAGGGGCCCTATTTTACTCATCTTTATGTTTCTAAGGCCTAGTACTGTGCCTGGCACATAAGAGGTGTTCCATAAATGTTGGATCAATAAATGGATGAGTGAATGGTCATAGGCACTTGATCATAGGTCTGAGTGGGCAAAGCGAGAATCCGATGCAGTGTGTTTTCACACCAGGATAATGTAGCCTCACCCAGTGTCTGGGACTCAGATGCTAAAAACATTCTCTATCCCTCAATATGGCCATTTGTGTTCTGAGGCTTTATGTGGCCCTGTCCTGCCCTGCATTTACGTGGGGATTCAGGGGCCTACCCTAACTCCATAAAGGAGAAATGAAGACATCAAACCCTGAGTGGTGGCCGGCAGCGTCCCAGACGAGTTTGAGGGAGGGACAGTAGGGCCTCTGGTGAGAAGCTTACCGTGCGGAGGGCAGGTCTGAAGAGGTGAACTGGGCTCAGGGCTTTTGAGTGCCGCTCCAGGAAAGATACCAGCAGCTCTGCAGAGGCAGCCACCTGCCCCCAAGGGGCAGCTTTGGGGAAATGGCTGCAAGTGTGACAATTGAAAGAGCTGTGATATTTTGTCAAAATGCTGTGATGTCTGGGGCCCAGGCAGCAGTGCTGCAGGTCTTCTGTGGAGAGACAGTAACCAAGTAGTGCCCTGTGGGGCTCCTGGGCACAAAAGTCTTTCTGTGCCCCCCATTTCCCGTTTTTAGGAAATGGGCCCCCTGCAGCTTCCATGGCCTTCCCTGAGTTCCAAGGGGCAGGTTCAGACAGTTGCTGATCAGGGAAGGAAGGGGATGCAAAGACAAGGAACAGTCAAGCAGCAATAGTATAGGCTTAGGGTAGGATCCTGGTTGCCTCTCAAGGGGTAAACATAATGATGTAGGCATTGTACATGCCTCTGAGAAAAGTTACATTCTTTATGCTTCTTCTGGAAATGAATACTTTAAAAGTAAACAGCTTGAAGTCCTTCCTTGTCCTTCTCTCTGGCTTAATTGCGCCCTAAACACCATCACCCATAAACTAAAGATGAGGCACCCTGAGCACAATTGCCTATTGGTTAAAGATTATTAGCACATGATGTTCTTCAGGAACTTTCCTAGTTTATTCTAATCTCTGATCAATATGCCCTTTTCACAAGTATTGTTATTCTAGGCAATAACCCAGAAGACCACCATCATGAACATGCTGAGATATCCTGATATCAGATTTTTTTTTTTTTTTTTTTGCATTTTAGAGCCAAACCCATGGCATATGGAGGTTCCCAGGCTAGGGGTCCAGTCAGAGCTACAGCTGCTGGACTATCCCACAACTACAACAACATCAGATCCAAGTTGAGTCTGCGACCTACACCACAGCTCACGGCAATGCCGGATCCGTAACTGAGCGAGGCCAGGGATCGAACCTGCGACCTCATGGTTCCTAGTCAGATTCGTTTCCACTGCGCTACGACAGCAACTCTGACACCAGCTTTGATGACTAAGATTTCCCTAAGAAAGAAGAATGCACGTTTGCCCTCAACCCTGATTCTTAGCCAGAATCCTGTTTTTCTCCTTTTTACTGTAAAACTCCCCACAATTCTTCCCAATGGAGGGGCACAGCCTTTAAGGCATTAGCCTGCTGTGGCCTCCTTTGCCTGGCAAAGCAATAAAAGCTGTCTCTTTCTCCTTCACCCAGAACTCTCCCTCTGCATTTCTATTAGGCACCAGTGGACAGAGGCAGAGTTTCAGCAACAAGTCTAACAGGGAGGAGCGGCTCTGCTCACCCCCCAGGAACCACCCTAGCCAGGAAAAATTGTCACAGGAACTCAGGGAAGGCCTGGGGTTGGTGAGGATGGCTGGTTCTGTGTTGGCGGAGATGGGGGAGTGGTAAGAACAAGGTGTGGGACTCAGGGGACAGGTGGTGGCATTGCCTAATGGCTGGACTGCTGCCTTCCTGTCCATGGAGTGCTGCCAGAGAGGGGCCCGAGAAACCAGGGGCACAGTGATTGCCTTGATAAATATATACTTTTAATTATGTAAGTGAAAAGATAGAACTGCAGGAAGAAACTATCACTCCTGATGGCAGGGCCAGGGCGTGCCCATCAACCTGGCTGTTTTCCCACGGAGCACAGCAGTAGTCATCCTGCTTGGTGCTTGGGTGGTTGTGTTTGTTTCTGCTGGTGACGCTTGTAAAGGGCCTGGAGTTCTGAGTTCCCCATTCTGAAGGGCTGTCCACTGGCAGGTGCCTCCCAAGGACTGCACCCAGGGCCCCCTCGCCCCTCCCCCAACCCAGGAGGCTTCGGAACCTCCCTCCCTTCTCCATGACCCCCAGCCCAGTGACTGGCCGGTCCCTCCACCGTCCTCTCAGTCCCTTTTCCTGGAGATCACCTTCCTGCCATCCATTTCCCTCATATTCTGAGCCCTGTGAACTTGAACTGCAATAAGCTTGAGCCACAGACCCAAAGGCTCAACGTCCTGACCATGAAACCTCATAAACTGTGGGCTGAGCTCCTTGAGAAGGGGTGGGCATGACTTCGTTCACCACGTTTAAGATCTGATAGAATTAATCTCTGAGGAATGTGCTGAAGGAGATAGAAAGAGGGTGGACCAGAGAACTAATCGGATGTTTCCTCTCCCAGTTTCCAGGATTTTTGGAACAAATCATGTTCAACAAGTTAGAGAAAAAGAAAGAGAAGGAAGGAAGAAAGTTGGGGGGGGGAGAAAGAAAGGAAGGAAGGAAAGAAAGGAAGAAGAAAAGAAACAGAACATTTCCCTTTGTCTCTTATTGTGGAACTACTTCATTTGCAGAGAAGCGAGTTATTGTAAACCTCAAGTATGCACTTGGGAATCTCCGCTTCTGGGAAGATTTGAGCTCTTCCCATAAAGAGCTGAAAGGGACTGTGACTAGAAACCATCTCTCTAATCAGCGAATGCTGGGACTGAATGAATTGAAAGAGGTGCCTTTCTGCTTTAATTTTTTCTCCACCCCCTAACTCCACATTTTAAGGGGGGGAAAAAAAGCATCTCTTTTTTTTTTTTTGAGACTATACCAGACTAGTTAATAGAACAGGATAATTCTGGATACAAGGCTCTGCAAAATACGAGCCCGAATAATGAGAGGCATTTGAATGGATGTCATTGTCTTTCACAAAGCATGCTTTTGTCTCATTGTTTTCACCTAAGACTTCTTGCAAAACAATGGGCTTTGAAAGTGCAAGATCGGCTGCTTAACTCTTGAAGAGCTGACAGACATCACACCTTTTCCAGGAGGATTGTGACTGGAGCTTCAATCATTTTTTTGCCCCCGGTTTCTGTGCAGTAAGTGTGACAATTAGACCCGTTAGGTGACTATCCTAACCCAATTCCAGTGGTGCCAGAAGGAACTAAAAATGTCCTGTGGTCAAACTCTAGAGTCCTGCTTCTAAGGAGCCTAGTGTCGAGGGGGAGGTAACATCGCCCCAGAAACGAGACTCCCCCAAAACCATTGCTCGAAATTTCTTTCATCTGAAAAGGCTGAGACCTTTCTATGATACTACACTTTGGGTGAAACAAACAAGCAAAAAGGCCATTTCTAAATATAGTCAGCTTTTGTAGGCTATATTTAGTCATGTTTCTACTTGGTAAAAATATCAGAATGCATTTAAATTTTCACCATGATTTTTTTTTCTTTCACTTCCCCTTATTTAAAGCTCTGATGACACAAACATTAAGGAATATAATCAGAAAACCTGAGGAACTCTTCATGTGGTTCTTCACTTAACAAAAATAATTGCTGCGGACAAGCCTCCACTTTGAATGCGTTTTCAGTCGTCTTTTGTTCTTGGAGCTCTCTAGGGACTCTCCACACGGAAGGAAAAGAGGTGACTCTATTCTGACATGTATATTGCATTGTAGGGCAATGCATATGAAACAAAACAGATCATCAAAGTACCTGTTTTGGAGGGCTCTTGTGAACTGGGAAGGCTTTAATACTCCTGCAGCGTTTCATCAGACTCTAGCAAGAGATGAGTGCTCAATAAACGTTAGCGATCTTTATTAGGAGTAGGAGCAGTGCTTGCAGAGAGTACGCACAAATCTCTTTGCATCCACATGTAGGCTTGATGCTATAAAGGTGAAAACTTGAAATAATAGTCTCCGTATTTTTAGCATCTAAGCATCTAAAGATGCTTATTAGTGGACAGATCCAAACTGAAGCAAGAGAGATGCCTTCTGTTTTTTGGGGTTTTTTTTGTTTGTTTGTTTTTGTTTTTGTGATGAAATACACATAACCTAAAACTTACTGTTTGAGCCATTTTTAAGTGCACAGTTCAGTGGCATTGGGTACACTTGCCTCGTTGTATAGCTGTCGCCACCATCCATTTCCAGAACATTTTTATCTCCCCCAGCTGAAGCTCTGGATCCATTAAACAGTAACTTCCCATCCTATCCTCCCTGCCCCCCAGCCCCTGGCAGTCACTATTCTACCTACTCTCTGTATGAATTTCTCTAGGCTAGGTGACTCAAATAAGTGGAATCACACACTCGTCATCCTTTGATGTCTGGCTTGTTTCACTCAGCATAATGTCTTCAAGGTTCATGTATGTTGTAGCATGTGTCAGAATTTCATTCTTTTTTAAGGCTGAATAAGGAGTCTTCATTTTAAAATTGAGGTATTTTAGGAAGACCATATGGCTATAGCTCACACAGGCGATTATTTCCAATCCTCTCTTCTCTCTCCGAGGCCTCATTGTATGACTGTTCTAACAAGATTTAAGGACATGGTTTACCTGTGGTGTTCTTCTACCAGGAATGGCTTTGCCCTTGAACTTTGGAGTCAGATAGGCAGACAGGCATTTGCATCTGCATTCTGCCCCTTAGGAAATGTCATGATTTTGGTGGGCATGCAGGTAGATCAAACAATATGATACTGTCCCTATTTGATCATTTTTAGGTACAAAAACGACAGATGTGTCTGGCTCAACCTAATTCTTTATCTCTCTCCTCCCCAGTTATCTTATATGAAATATAAAGTTAAAAATAGTGCTTGCCTCCTAGGCCTGCTGTGAGAATTGGAGGACATGGTGTGGGTGCGGGGTGTCCTCGGAGCTCGGCCAGGAGCGGAGTGAGGGAGCTGCAGTGGGAGCCACCTCCTTGGGGACAGGCATCTCTCCTCCCCAGCCCAGGCTTTCAGGAGTTTCCTGCTGCTCTCTTTTGTCTCTTCTCCTGTGTCTGATTCATTGTACCTTCCTCATCAGCTCAAGGCCGTGGAAAGAGGGTGCTCTTTCTGTCACTGCATTTTATTTTATTTTTTGCTTTTTAGGGCTGCACTTGCGGTGTATGGAGGTTCCCAGGCTAGGGGTCTAATCGGAGCTGCAGCTGCTGTCCTATGCCACAGCCACAGCAATGCCAGATCCGAGCCATGTCTGTGACCTACACGACAGCTCACAGCAACGCCGGATCCTTGACCTGCTGAGTGAGGCCAGGGATCCAACTCAGGTGACATTTGAAATGAGAGAGGACACATGTCCTTGCCCTGAAGCAGGTTTGAGCATGACCCTGCCTTCCAGGCTTTCCCTGCATCGCTTATTTCCTTGCCACTCTCCATCCTCCCTCCCTCCCTTCCTTCTTTCCTTCTTTCCTTCTTGTTTGGACCCTTGCCTTACTTGGACTGCATGCTGGGTGGCTTACGGGGTGGCTGCATGCTGACTCCGCAGGGTTCTCTGGCTCCGGAATTCCATGACAAGGCTGCCCTCACCTCAGGCCTGTGCTGCTGCTGCTGCTTTCAGCTGCCCCGCTCAGCATCCATTTTTAACTGGGCTGGGCTGCCTTGGGCTTTACTATCATTCTCTCTGCATTTTACCCTTTCAACCCAAAGACTCCAAACACCTCCTACCCAAGCCAGTCAAGTCCTCTCCTAAATCTCAGAAAATTATAGGACCACACCATCAGCAAAACTGTAACACTTGTAGTTCCCGTTGTGGTGCAGCAGAAACGAATCCTACTAGTATCCATGAGGATGTGGATTCAATCCCTGGCCTGGCTCAGTGGATTGGGGATCCAGCATTGCCATGAGCTGTGGTATAGACTGCAGATGTGGCTTGGATCCCGAGCTGGTGTAGGCCGACCACTGTAGTTCTGATTTGACCCCTGGCCTGGGAACTTCCATATGCTGCAGGTGTGGCCCTAAAAAGTAAAAACAAAAACGAAAAACCTGTAACACTCCTCATCAGAGCTGTCAGTTTCCCCCACTGTAGCCCCAATCCAGGTTAATTTACATGAGATCCTCCAGGGTCTAAAAACTATTTTATGGAGGTTCCAGTCGTGGGCTCAGCGGAAATGAATCTGACTAGCATCCATGAGGACACAGGTTCGATCCCTCGCTCAGTGGGTTAAGGACCCAGTGTTGCCATGAGCTGTGGTGTAGGTCACAGACACGGCTCAGATCCTGCATTGCTGTGGCTCTGGCGTAGGCTGGCAGCTATAGCTCTGATTGGACTCCTAGCCTGGGAACCTCCATATGCCATGGGTGCGGCCCTAAAAAGACAAAAAGAATAAAATAAAAACTACTTTATGAACAACACAGATAAGATCACAAAATTAATATATTCAAATTTGTATATTCCTTCCTTCCTCCCTCCCTCCTTTCTTTCTCTTTCCCCCTTTCTTTCTTTTCTTCCTTCCTTTCCTTTCCTTTTTAAGGCCACACCCAGGGCATATGGAAGTTCCCAGGCTAGAGGGTCAAATCGGGACTTACACCATAGCCACAACAATGCCACATCCAGACCCGAGCCGCGTCTGTGACCTACACCCCTCAGCTCATGGCAGCGCTGGATCATTAACCCACTGAGCGAGACCAGGGATTGAACCTGCAGCCAGGGATACTAGTTGGGTTTGTTACCACTGAGCCACAACAGGAACTCCCAGATATGTGTATTTTAATGCTGCTTTTTACATAATCTGCACGATTGGTTCCTTTTTATTATGAAGCTCACTCCAGGCAGGGAAATGTGTCTGTGGGCCTGTGGGGCCGGCTGGGGACACAGTGACAGTGCTCTGCTTCCCACCCCAGGACTTGTGAATTGTTTTGAGGTTTGAGATGAGCCACGGTGAGCCAAGACCGATGTCCCTGTGATGCTGCCTCTTAGGTCCACCACTAACTCAAGCTTTCACTCAGAAAACACTGCCTCATCCCTAATGGCTGTTCAATCAGGAAAATATTATTTTCAGATGTTTTAAATTTGTGCAGTGAGAAACATATGCCCTGCCATATGGAGCACAATAGGAGCTAGTTTAGGCCAAAGTGGATACCAGGATTGGGAGTTCTCTTTTTTTTCTGTTTTTGAAGTCAAACCCTGCAGGCCAGATTTCCCCAACCAGCAATCTAAGCTGTGTTTTAAATTAGAGCACGTGTGCATCAGAGAGAAACGTGTACACAGAAAAGCAATGGCAACCCTCCCCGCAGCCTCTACTCCAACAATACATCCAATTAGGAGAGCTGCTGCAGTACAGCCCTAGCCCCATCTGAAATCAAGTCACAGACAACCTTGGAAATGCCCCAAAGTTATGCACACCCTGATGGAGAAGGTTAAATATATCTATCTGTGCACTGAGATAGTTGTACTAAAGCCGCACAAGTGGCAATTTAACTGGTGTAATTTGAACCATTAGTTTTGAAAATAAAGCTATAAAGCTTTTAGAGTGGTGACAGTGTTGGATTTTCACATTTAATCTGAGAAAGAAATGAAAGGGACACTAGAATATGAAATGCAGCACTTGCTTCTCAGGCACTGACTCACTCAGCAAGTGCCTTCTTTGCGTGCAGTCCAGAGCTGGGTTCTGTGGAGGAAAGATGTGTATGACGAAGTCCCACGCACATGAAACGCCTCCCATCCACTTTGCTCTTCCCCGGGCTTTTCTTTTCAGAACCACTTGGCTTCCTTTATTGAGTTGTTCCACATACCAGGCACTGTGTGACGAGCTCTCTTAGACTAGAGGAGACAGGTGAGAAAACAGAGTGCGGCCTTCTGTGAGCTAAGAGCTCTAATTTGGGTCATGGTGAGATCCTAAGGGAGCTCAGGGGAGGTCACGCAGATGGGGCATAAGGTCAGAGAAGGCTTCCCAGAGGACAAGATCCCCAAGGTGTTTACCTGAGGTATATTCATGCATAGCTTGTTAGGGTGGTGATGTTTGGCTCTGTCCCCATCCGTGATTCTGGGTTGGTAGCTGAGCTAACATCAGACTTGCCTTCCCTGGAGCCTGTGAGCAATGGAGCCGCCTGCCTCTTGCCCAGTCTCTCCTTAGCCAATGGCAGGTTTGGTTTCCAAGATCTGCCCAAACACAACACCCTCTAATGTCCCCTTTCATTAGAGAAGGACGGTATCTCTATTCTGAGCCCATCTGCAAAGCAAAGGCACCTGATGGACTTTATTTTTATTTTTGTTTTTATAACCACGCCTGGGGCATATGGAAGTTCCCAGGCTAGGGGTCAAATCAGAGCTGCAGCTGCCGGCAACACCACTGCCACAGCATTAACAATGCCAGAACTGAGCTGCATCTGTGACCTATGTGGCAGCTTGTGGCAATGCCACTGAGCAAGGCCAAGGGATTAAACCCAAATCCTCATAGACACTAGTCGGGTTCTTAACCTGATGAGCCATGACAGGAACTCCCTCATAGACTTTAAATACAAGGAATGGCTGCTCTTCCCCAGCTCAGGCTCTTGCAAATAATTTGGGAAAGACCGTCAGAAATGACCACTCAGATCTCAATAAAACATACTTTCCATGGGAAACATCCTTACGGAAGATCAGA
Source organism: Phacochoerus africanus (assembly GCF_016906955.1). NCBI lineage: Eukaryota > Metazoa > Chordata > Mammalia > Artiodactyla > Suidae > Phacochoerus > Phacochoerus africanus. Next base: position 58,347,336 of record NC_062545.1, read on the forward strand.
TGGAGGCTGTCCCCTCAAAGGGGTGGGGAAGAAGATGCTATAGGGGCAAGGGCAGGGCTGGATGGAGGGGGGCTCCTGGACACTAGACTGAAGAGTGTGGACAGTAAGAAGTCAATTGCTGGTTCCCATCCATGGAAATGACATGATGAAAAAATAGAGTTTTAGGAAAAGAGTTCACTGGGATTTAGGATGAATTGGGTGAGGAAAAAGACTATAGAGGCAGGCAGACAAAGTGGGGCAGTAGTGAATCGGTTGACTTCAGTCACAGTGTTGGCCTTGGAATAGGGAAAAAATGGTGAAGCAAAGGAAGAGGTGGAAGGACTTGGAGGGAGATGGGACAATGTGTAATCGGTGATGGTGATGAGTTCATGAAGACAATTGATCTGAGCTAGTATAGGTGGAGGGATGGCTGTGATTGACCTGTAGTAATACAGGTTTAACTACTATTTTAAAATCTTGTGCTAAAAATAAGGGCCGTGCATTGAGCCTGACCATATGCTTTAAGACTGGGCGTTTGTCCTTCTCAGTTGTTCTTTTCTTCACGACTTAAGGTTCCCTGGCCTTGGGCTATGCCCCTCCCTGTTCTCAGGCAAGCATATCTATTCCCTACCTGTGCTTTGGGAATAACGGGCATTAAGGGCTTGAGCCAGAAACAGGTAGACAAGTGATAGCAGGTCTAAGCTGGAAACAAGATTTGAGCTGAGCATGGTCTTGATTATAAGTATTTTAGTAAAACACGTGACTTTGTTTTAATGTGGTGCTTGAAGGGTACATTTTTTAAATCCCAGACTCCTCTTCTTTGAAAAGTGGAATAAAATGAAAAACAATTTCAGGTTGAATTATGGAAAAAGCAGTGTTCCTGTCTGAATTCACCCAAAGCTTGTTCTGAATGGTCAGATTATTTTGTAGAAGTGTTGACATCTAGCCTCCAAATCCTATGGTAATGGGATTTCTAACATATCCTTACTGCGAAGTTACTTTCCCCACATACCTCAGACAAGGTTCTTTCAGAGCACAGCTGTGGACCTTCCCAGACCTCCAGCTCCAGCTTAACTTTGAAACGTAGAGCTCCTTGAACTCAGTCTTTGAGAACCAGGCCACTGCACAGGAAGCTTTGAGGTTATGCATGACATTCTGAGTTCTTAGACTCCTTCAAGTGGAAAACTCAGATCAGTCTCAAAGAACCAGCCATGTGTTGATATTCAACTTTGTTGGGCAATTTCTATCTGCTAGACCAGCATCGGTGCTGGGGGGAAAAAAAGTTTCATGGGAAATACAACATCTGGCGCTGATACTCAGAGCAGAAGAGCTGCAATTGATTAGAACATGGAGGATGACTTGTAAATGCTATAAATGCTATTGCTGGGTTAAAGTTAGAAAAATAAAATACGATAGCCCCCCCCCATCTACGAGAGATACATTCCAAGACCCTCATGGATGCCTGAAACCTCAGAGTTTCAACTCTGTAAATGTCATGTTTTTTCCTATGTATATATACACATACAAAATAAAGTTTAATTTCTAAATTAGGCATAGTCAGAGGTGAACCACAGTAATTAATAGTAAAATAGAATAATTATAACAATACACTAATTGTAACTAGAGTCATAAGGATCACTTGAACATCAGCATAGTGATACCATGACCATCGATCTGATAACCCCAGAGGCTACTGAATGAAGGATGGATGGGTAGTGAGTACCGCCTGGGAGTGCGATGAACAGAAATGACTCCACGGCCCGGCAGGGCAGAGATGGATTTCACAAGATTCCTTCACCAAGATTCCGTCACGATCCTCAGAACGGTGTGCAATTTAAAATGTATTATTTATTCCTGGAATTTTCCATTTAATATTTTTGGACCACAGTTGACCCTGAGTAACTAAAACCGCAGAAAGAAAAACTATGGATAAGGGGGGGCTCTCTTGTACTAAAGTCTGTTTCCTCAGACATTCAGAGTTAATATTGATCCTGTAGAGATGGAAAATTTGAGGGGGAAGAGTGGGAAAGGCAAGGAATGTTCAGCTGAAATAAGAAGTAAAATAGACTCCTTTGAATAAGCTGGTACTTTTTTCGCCATAGAACTCGTTTGGGTTAATCTTATATTTAATGCTTTTAACATTCAATTATAGATAAGTGACCATTTGAAAACATTTATTGGATAGGATTTTTCATAGAAGATGGCAGAATGAAACCATTTGAACACATGTTCTTATTGCTCTATATTAACATAACAAATTTGAGATGTTCAGTCAACTCCTTTGAAAGAGAGAATAGAAAAAGGGAAAAAGACAAAAGCAATGCTCCAAGAGGCAAAATTAAAACAGAAAACTCCCTTAACCTGGGCAGTTATTTCAGGACAAGACATAAGGCTCCTCGTTAACAACTAGCATCATAAAAAGTGTAAGGAAATTCTACAGAATGAAGGAAGGGAAAGCAGGAAGCAAGGGCTATGGAAAATGTTTCTCCAGTTTTCTAATTATTCACTTCATTTCCTGGAAAGGACTGGCTACCCACTGGTGGGTTGGTCTAGTTTAATATTTACCTCGAAGTGGAATTTTATTGCCTAAGCTTTATTAACAAAGTCAAATTGCTGAGGAAATGCACGTAGTAAATGAAGATTAGAACAATGTGGACTTGCTGAAGATATTATCTAATTGTTCTCATCACTTTTTCTGAGCGATGAGTTCATTTGGATGGATAATGCAAATGAAGAGAACAGAACAATCCCACAGGGCCAGAGAGGCAGTTCAGGCAATCCCCCTTTTAAATTTTTGTCTTTTAGAAAGTTGACTTTGAGGTTTCTATAGGAAATAAATGGCATGATCTACACTTGACTTCAGGTGATGGAAAATCACCTAACTCCCACCTCTCTGGATCCTTGCACTTATTTTCATGTATCTTCTTAACACAGTTTCTACAGATCAGAGAAGAGGAGGGATGGTTCTTGCCCACAGCCACCTCCTTGAAGATCTTTGCCCCAACAGCCAGGTACAGATATTTATTCACTCTCTGAGCACTTGGGGGTGGAAAGGGGAAATTTCCACCTGACCTTTCAGCACATTCCTTTTCTGAAAGTGACTTTTTTAGTGCGAACTCTCTGATGTGGTTACATTTGACTGAAGTGATTCTTATTTTTAGCCCCTTTAGCAGCAAACCCAAATTTAATATCACTGCATGTGCGTGTGTTGGCTGAGGGGGGAGTGCTTTGATAGGTTGAGCTGTTCCTGCGGTTTCGATCATGGTCACCATATCAGCGGCCAGATCTCAGTTCTCTGACAGGGAAAAATGGAAATGATATCTGACTCTTAATATTTGGCAATAATATTTGTAAATAAATCCTGGTGATTGCTATTACAATTACAATTAATATTATACTAATACTACTTCTAGACCAGGTATGGGTTCCAGATTTAAGAAACTTGTGAACTTTAATTGCAGTCTTGAACAATACATTTTTTTTTTCTTTTTACAGCCACATCTGCGGCATATGGAAGTTCCCAGACTTGGGGTGGAATTGGAGCTACAGCTGCCGGCCTACACCATAGCCACAGCAACACGGGATCCGAGCCACCTCTGCGACCTATGTTGCAGCTTGCGGCAACACCAGATCCTCAACCCACTGAGCGAGGCCAGGGATTGAATTTGCATCCTCATGTACATAATGCCGGGACCTTAACCCTCTGAGACACAATGGGAACTTTTCAAACAATGCGCTTAACCTTTCTGGAAATGTCTTTATGACACATATATACGTCGTTTTAACTTTATTTTGAAATATTTTACTGGCCACTGAACATCAAGGGCCAGATAATTGAAGCGCCATTAGCAAGGAAACATCAAAACCAGGCAGGAGAAGCTTATGATCTAACTCCTTGCTTTCCTTGTCTGTTTCCTAAGTGGAAAGCACCACCCTTCCTAACCTAGGACAGAGTTCTCAATTCTCTCTATGACTTTCTATCTATGACTTTATTCGACAATGACATGATAGGCTGTGACTGAGACTCAGGGCAATTGACATGTGAATAACACTCCTAAGTATCACAAAGGATGGTCTCTCATCTCTATTTTGCTCTTGTTCACAAAAGATTGAGCTTATCGAGGAAGCAGCAAGGCTGGGTGGAACTGCTAAAGATGCTGATTTGGGTTTTTAGAGGCAGATGTTGGAATTGTGCAGGGGCTGGGAAGTCAGATTTGACTGACACAGTGAGATTAATGTATCACCTTTGGAACTGGTGGAGGCTTTGTCCAGAAAGGGGCCAGTTCAGTGCATTGAAAGCCTTAGGGTTTTTATATAACCTAACTTTTAACCCTCACATTAACCCGACAAGGTGGGTGCTATGATTATTAAAGATGAGTAAGGTGAGGCTTAGGGAGTTAATTAAAATGCCCAAGGTCATAAGCTGGTGATTCATAGGAAGCAAGTTATCCTTCTAAATCCACTTCACCTATTTCCATCCATTGTTTCATCATGGTTTTGTTTCATTTGCAATGATGACTGCTGGTCCTGATGCCTTGCTGGACACATTGGCTCCCGCGTGGCACTGGGTCTGAACGTAAACCCGGTGCAGGTGGAGCTGTCTGGCCATCCTGAGGGAAGTACAAGCATCTTCTTACCTGCCCGTCCTGTCATCCACCATCTGCACATCTCTGCGTGCACACGTGTCCAAGTGCCTGTATCTTCTTTATGACTCTAACCTTCCTTCCCTGGGGCCACAGTGAATCACTGCTTTTCATTAGGTGGTGTAATGAATCCATCTGCCCAGCGGTGTCTCCGAGCAGCATCCTCTCACCGTGCACATCTGTTTCTGCAAATCTGCAGCAAGCAGCACCGACCTCTCCGAGATCGCAGGCACTGAGAGAGACTTGGTTTTTTATGTTGGCATACATTTCTCCCATCCTCCCTTTATGTGGGTTAACTGGGAGACGTACTATTCCTGAGCATCGGGGCACAATTTTGAAGGGCAGTCCTATTGACAGGTCTCCTGGAGTGGATGAAAGATGACGACAGGTATGAATTTTGTGGATCAGATCAAGTGTCTCTTTTACACTGCATTGTGCCTAGAGTTTTCTGCTGCTTCTGAATGCGACTAACATAGGAACCTGAAGATTGGTGGCCAGCGGGAAGGAGGCCTGGGTTTCTGATGCTTCAGGCCCCAGGCCTCATTCGCAGAGTTGAAAGAGTCACTCTCTAAATTCAAAGGGAAGCAGCTGCCACAGAGAACTCAAACGGCAAATCGGAGACCCCACTCGGAGTTGGCAGAAGAGAGCAGGATCAAACTTCTCTCCTGGTCCCAACTTATGATAAGTGTGGCCACTATACGGCTCTTAGGAATTGGTATATGACGATATTTCATCAGCAGTGTCAAAACAATGAGGATAAAAATAATCACTGCACACTGAGGCCCTGCAGTTTATGAGATGCAGGCATTTCTGGGAAGTGTAGGAGCACCTAATGCTGATTTTCCTCTTAGTAATTGCCTTGGTCCCTGGGGGTCTTAATGGGCAAGGGGCTTAATGAGCTTTGGATCCCTAGAAAAAAGGAAATGAAACAAAATATCTGTTGTTCTGAATGTAACCAGAATGGTCCCCAGGACGGAAGACCCTGGAGTCATATCGGAAAGGGCCCTCATGACTGGTGAGAAGGCGATTCTATTACTAGGAGACTTAATTCAATAAGGGAGTAACAGGGAGTTCCTGTTGTGGCGAAGTGGAAATGAATCCGATTAAGAACCATGAGGTTTCAGGTTCAATCCCTGGCCTCACTCAGCAGGTTAAAGCTCTGGCGTTGCCGTGAGCTGAGATGTAGGTCGAAGACACGGCTTGGATTTGCTGTGGCTGTGGCATAGGCAGGTGCTACAGCTCCGATTAGACCCCTAGCCTGAGAACCTCCATGTGCCACTGGTGCGGCCCTCAAAAAGACAATAGACAAAAATAATAATAATAATAATGGGAGTAACATACCCGTGATTAAAATACATAACCAACACCCAGCTTCACTCAGCAAACCATTGATTGAGCCAGCCCTCTTCTAGACAGGAAGAAAGGAGCTGGGAATGTAACAGAATACCTGCTTCTGGGACTTCCTGTATGGCTCACAACAAAATACCTGCTTCTGTGGGTTGACAGTTTGGGGCAGGGGTTGGGGGGATGGCGTGAGATAATACACAGACAAGAAACACAGGGAGGGGCAGGTGCTTTGCAGACAATCAAATACTGGGTGGGGGGTGAGAGAGAAAGAGAGAAAGAGACTAGGGGTGATCAGGGAAGGCCTCTTTGAGGACGTGACCTTGAAGCCAATATCTGAATGTCAAGAAAGAGCCAATAGACAAAGTTGAGGAGAAGAGCATTCTAGGTAGAGAAGCAGCCTCTGGGCTCTGATAAGAATGACCTTGGTATATTTGTTTTCTTTTTTTTTTTTTTTTGGAGTGTTATATATTTATAAAAATTTGAATAACAAAGGAATTATATACCTACCTAATTGTAAGGTGGCATAATCCATAGTAAAGGTGATTTATAAGAAAAACACAAAATTCAGAGTGTTAGATCTTGGTATATTTCAAAGACAGAAAGGCACCTGACTGGCCGAGCAAGGTAAGTGAGGAAGAAATGGTAGGTAGAGCATGACATCCAAGAGGTAGGCAGGGGCCATGTGAGCCATGGAAAGGATTAGAATTTTATTATCAATATGCTGGGGAAGCTATTAGAGGGGCATTAAACAGGAAAATGGCATGATCAGATGTGTTTCGTGTTTTGAAAACTTTTTATTTTGCTATGATCTCAAACTTACAGAAAGGTTACACAATTACTACTAAAGCTTCTATAAACTGCTACTTAGATTTCCCAGTTGCTTACCTTTTTTGGCCCTATTTTTTTTGCCATCATCTCTTGCTATACAGTTATCCATCTGAATCTGTGGGGGGATTTGTACCAGGACCCCCTCATCGATACCAAAATCTGCAGATGCCCAAGCCCTTATATAAGATGGTATATTATTTGCGTATAATCTACTCACATCCTCCCTTATACTTTAAATCATCTCTAGATTACTTATAATACTTAACACAATGTAAATGCTATTGTAGATACAATGTAGGAGTTCTCTTGTGGGGCACTGGGTTAAGGAGCTGCCAATGACACTGCAGAGGCTTGGATCCCTGCTGTGGTGCAGGTTGGATCCCTGGCCCGGGAACTTCTGCATTCCGCAGGAGCAGACTGCCTCACCCCCTGCAAAAAAAAAAAAAAAAAAAATGTTATGGAAATAGTTGCTGGTACACAGCAAATTCAAATTTTCCTTTAAGGAAATTTTTGGAATTTTTTTCTGAATATTTTTGATCTGCTGTTGGTTGAATCTGAGGATATGGAACCAGAAGAGACAGCAGGCTGGCTGTATGTTCTTATAAATATACACATTATTTCCCCAAACCACTTGAAAATAGAGACATCATACTCCTGTAACATAAAACACTTAAAAATATATTTTCTGAACCACAAAAAACATTCCCTTTTATAACTTCAGTACTCATCAAAAATTAGGAAATTTAAGATTATACACTGCTATTATTTTAAACTGTAGTCCACACTGAAATTTCATTAATTGTCCCCCTAATATCCTTTATAGCTACTTCTTTTCCAGGTCCCCATCCAATCTAGGATCAAGTATTGCATGTGCTTTGTCTTGTATCTTTGGTTTCCTTTCCTTTTAGTTTTTAGCTCTCAGCTTTTCCTGACCTTGATATTTTTAAAGAATACAGGACATGTATTTTGAACAATGCCCCTCAGTTGCCCTTGTCTGATTGTGCCTCATGATTAGATTTCAAGTTGTGCATGTCTGGCAGGAATATCAAAGAAGGTATTGCAGTGTCCATCTCAGTGCATGATATCGAGAGGCACATGGTTTGATTTGTCCCAATACCGGTGATGTTTGCTTTGATCACTTGGTTAAAGTGATGTTCCCCAGGTCACTCCTCTGTAAAGTTACTATTTCTCCCTTTGTATTTAATAACAGATTTACAGGGAATTTCTTTGAGATCGTGTGAATATCTTGTTGCTCATCAAATTTTACTAGTTTTAGCATCCGTTTCTGAAGTTCTGAATCCATCACATCTTCTTTATTTGTTATTTGGATTCAACTGTAGGAAAGAACTTTCCTCTCTCTCTCTCTCTCTCTCTCTCTCTCTCTCTCTCTCTCTCTCCCTCTCTCTCGTGTATGTATGTGTTAAAAAAAAAAAAAAAAAGAAAAGAAGAGAAAAAGAAAGAAAGTAGGGGAGAGAAGAGGAAAGCAAGGAGGCCAGCTAGGAGGCTGTTGAATATTCCACATGAGAGCTGTGGATGGTTTGTACCAAGGTGTGTTAGAGGGATGGGGAGAAATGGACAGATTTAGGGAACATTTTAGAGGTAAACCTCAGAGATTTTGCTAATGGTTTCAATGTAGGGGTAATGCCCCCCCCCAACAAATCTTATCAAGGATAATTTCTAGATTTTTGTCATGAGCAAATGGTACCATTTAATGGAACCAATTAGTGGTACCATTATGGCACCCTTTACTGAGATAGAGAACACTGGTGGAGAAACTTTGGGAGGGCCATACATTTGTGGTACTTGCTTAATATCCACCTGGCAATGCCAGTCTAAATCATTGGTGCTAGGGAGAGGGAGTGACTGGTATATAGAGATGATATTTAAAACCATAACACTTGCTTCGACTACTTAGAAAATGTGTGAGGATGTGGAAGAAAAGAGGCATACACCCTAGGCCACTGTAGGGGTTTCTGACCAGAGGTCAGAAGCATGAAGCAGATTTGGCCAAGGAGCTGGACAAGAGGCAACCAGCAAATGGGAAGCAGAACCAGGAGAGTATGTTAACCATCAGGAGACGAGGGTAGTTTACACGGAGGGGGTGATAAACTCCGTTGCCTGCTGAGAGGTTGAGGGCAAGGAGGACAGAGCACGAGAGGTGGTTCTCCACCCTGAGGTGCCCTCGAGCAGGACCCCGACAGGATGGGCTGAGGGCAGAAACTGAGACGAGGAAGTGGAGACAGTGACAATAACCGCTTCATGAAGTTTCACTGGAAAGGAGAGCAGAGAAGTGGGGCCAAGGGAGGTTTTGGTTTTTTTTTTTCCGTCTCTATTTTTTTTTACAAGATCACACTCTGATAGAGAGAGGGAAATGAATGGTGCTGAAGAGAAGGAAGAATTGAGAGAACAAAGGCCCTGAGACAGACGAGGAGCGACGGGAACTGGAAGCTGCTTGGTCTCTGGAAAGAAGGACATCTGATGCTTGGTGACGGAAAGGAAGCCATAGGGACATGGGGTGGTTGTCATGGTGATGGTGCGGCAAGGGAAGCACTCTGGTTGCTTCAGTTTTCTTTTTTTTTTTTTCTTTATTTTCAGGCTGCCCCTGTGACCTGTGGAAGTTCCTGGGCCAAGGGTCAAACCTGTGTCAGAGCAGTGATTGGAGCTGCTGCAGTGACAACACCAGATCCTTAACCTACTGCGTCACAAGGGCACGTGGCTTGAGTTTTCTTGAGGAAGCGTGAGGAGGCATCTGCTAAAATCGGGGTGGGTATGATGTGAAGAGAGAGAATGTGAAACAGTCACTTTGGAGAGTGGAAAAGCTCACTGGTATGGAGAGGGTGGTTGGGTTACCAGGCAGTACTGAAGGCGAGTTGGAGATTTGTGGCTGTGAATCGGAGTGAAACTACTCAGGAAAGTGTGTAGAAAAGAAAATGATAAAATAATGATGGGACTGTCTTGTAATAACCATATTGGAACATAACTTGCAAACAAAGACTAGATCGCTGTGCTGTGTACCTGAAATGAGTGCAATATTGCACATCAACTACACTTCAATTTTAAAAAAGATAATGTTTGTATCACCCCATCATTCTCAAAGCACTTCTCACATGCACTAACTTGTTTGGCCATAACATAATCCTGGAGAGAGAGAAGGTAGCACAAATACTTCTCCTTGAGAGATGTGCAAACCCTAGCTTAAAGAGATTAAATGTGGAGTTCCCGTCATGGCTCAGTGGTTAGTGAATCCGACTAGGAACCATGAGGTTGTGGGTTTGATCCCTGGCCTTGCTCAGTGGGTTAAGGATCCGGCATTGCTGTGAGCTGTGGTGTAGGTCACAGACGCGGCTCAGATCCCACATTGCTATGGCTCTGGGCCGGTGGTTACAGCTCCGATTTGACCCCTCGCCTGGGAACCTCCATGTGCCGCGGGAAGTGGTCCTAGAAAAGGCAAAAAGACAAAAAAAAAAAAAAAAGAGAGAGAGAGAGAGATTAAATGTCTGGCTTGAGCCACATGAGCAAAGCATCTGACTCCAAAACTCGTGTTCTTCTGTTGCACCAGCATCAATGGAAGTGACTCAAAACAAGTACAGTCGCAGAAACAAGTAAAACTCAGACCCATGACCACATCTCTTTGGTAAAGATGAAGCTGTTGCAGAACATGGCTGATGGACTTGGTGACAGTGATTCATGACAGAATAACTGTTAAAGGGTTCTTATAACATGCACCCCCCAAAAAAATATGGTTGAGAAGGTTGGATGAAAAATGGTGCTAACCCAGCATGGTGGTTAAAAGGGTGGACTTGGAATAAAGGATAACTTAGATTCAAAGCTTGACTCTAAGAGCTACAAGCTCTGTGAGAGGATAAGTAAGTTAACTTCCCAAAGTTAGTTTACTCATCTGTGAAATGGTCAGGACAGTAGTACCCGCCCTCACTGGTTTGTAATGAGGATTAAATACAATAATTTGTCTAAAGAGTACATCGATATAGTACAGTGTCTGGTTTACAGTTAGGGCCTTAAAGTTATACCACTCTTATTACCAGTGAAAACTAAAAATGCAGTGTCAGGATGGGCTGCTGAAAGTTGTATCAACAGATACTATAATGTGAAGCCCAGCAGTTATTTCTCAAAGGTGGGTTGATACAGAAATTCACACAATATTCTGGGTATGAACCTAAGGTTGTTTAGCAATAACTGCCACCATAGAATAGAAGCTTAATTGACAAGACAGTAGGTTTGGCTCATAAAACAGTTTGCTGCTGGCTAAAAAACAAACAACAGGAAACCTCTTGAGGCTTCGTGTATATTTATTTATGCATGTAAATATCTTATTTAAAAATCTATTCAGGAAATAAAAGCAAATATGTGGCTGACAGAGAAACTATAGAAAATATGAAAAATTACAAATTCGAAGTAAGCATGTTGAGTCAGCAACGTCAGTGATTCTGATCTTACCATGTGGGTACATCACATTATGGCAGCCTTTCAAAAGGCGAGGAGTTAGCTGGTTGCCTTTTCATCAGCAGAGCCTGAACCTGTCCATATGCGAACATTTTGGGCTTAGCTATTGAGCCCCTTACTGTCTTATCAAGTTTCGCTCATGGTCATACTAAAATAAGGTCATAAGGCAGCAGTTCTGGTATTTCTGATCCCTGCACATGTTGAATGCTGGCTCATGCAGACCAAGGGCAAAATTACAGAGTGCAGAAATCCCAAATTAAAGAGGAAGCCTGTGTGACTTGCAGTAGAGGATTGCATCTAAGTCCTGTGTTTTATGGAGCTGGATGACTTTTTATGATCGTGTGGAATACTTCTGTTGAATTAAAAAAGCAAAGCTATGCCACTCTGCCTATAAAGCTATTTTACCTTTCCAGCCTGACTTTAGGAGGCAGGATTTGCTGAGCTTAGGTCTCTGCTAAGGAAGACTCTAGCATAGTTCTCCCTAAGCCCTGTGCCTCACAGCTACCTGGCGGCTTTAAAATGTTGTGATGCCCTGAGACTCTTCTGAGAAATGTAAAGCCAGAATCTCCAGGGTTGGAGGCCAGGCATGGGCATGTTTAATGAGTTCCACTGTAACTATGCTGTACATGTGCACTTGAAAGGCTGAGAACTGCATCTAAAACAAACCTCCCAGATTTCATAAGCTACTCCATAAATATGTATGTGTGGGTATATCCTACATTCATAGACATATACTCATTTTCATTAAAATGTTGAGGATTATTTAATGCCTACAGCGCTTATGCTCCTGAGAGTTTGAGTAGGAAGTCAAAGTGGCTGTGGATTTTTCTGCTAGGTCAGCAAGGTATTTCAGAAGCTTATCACAAAGCTCTTTATCAGATAAGAATGTTTTCAGCAGTAAGCAACAGAAAACCCATCTGAGTCACTTAAACAAATAGAAGGGTATTTTTCTTACAAAACTAAAAAACCTGAAAGTAGGTAGTCCCAGGCTCATGCAGCAGTTCTGGTGATGTTTCTTGTTTTCTTCTGACATCTTTACCATATGGCTTATTGCATCATGCTACAATATGGCTGCCCCTGCACCAGGCATCACATCTACGGGCAGGAGGAAGGAAAGGAAGAGTAGCACTAGCCATGTCTTTATTAGGATACAAGATCATTACTCACATTTCTTTTTTTCTTTTTTTCCAGAACTGTATTTTACATCAATCTTTTTGCTGCTATAGAGGTTGGAAAAGTGACTGTTTAGTTTTTCTTGCCTCCACAGTCGAGAAGGACAGAGAGTTAGGAATGGCCAATCAGCAGTGACTGCCACGTTGTGTATATGCCTTGTCCACTAACTTCCCTGGCATCAGGGAAGGTATTTTAATGCACTTCTCTGAATCATTCAGGTTTTTTTTTTATTACCTTCAATGCCCTCAATTTTATTAAAAATGGCAATAGCGGCTACAACTATCATTTATTGACTACTTATTGCATGCCAGGCATTGTGCTAGGTGATTTTTGCCTCTAATGCAGTTATAATAATCCACCCTGTGAGGTGAAAATCACTGTCCTTCTTTTACAGCTAAGTAACCAGCCTCTCTGAGGCTCAGAGAGGGTAAATGGTTTGCCCAAGGCTACAGTTTAGAAAGTGAAGGAGCTGGGGTTTGAACCTCAGTGTCTTTGGCTCCAAAGCTTATGCTCTTTTCCAGTGCATGGGGGGAGCCTCTACACCTGAATCAAAACTTGTCTTGAGTGACCCACACACAAAGGAATATAGATTTTTCATAATCACTGCACTTTATTTTTTTACAGCAGGCTCCATCTAGTACCCACATGCTGCCCCCTTACAATTCCTTGAAGTCATTCAGGAGAACAAAGTCATCTTGTAGTTCCTTGCTGTGGCACAATGGGATGAGCGGTGTCATCTCTGGAGCTTGGGATGCAGGTTTGATCCCTGGCCCAGCACAGTGGGTTAAGGATCCAGCATTGCCCCAACTGTGGCTCAGATCTGATCCCTGGCCCGGGCAACTCCATATGTGGTAGGGCAGCCAAAAAAGAAAGAAAGGAAGGAAGGGAGGAGGGGAGGAAGGAAGGAAGGAAGGAAGGAAAGAAAAAGAAAGAAAGAAAGAAGGAAGGAAGGAAGGAAGGAAGGAAAGGAAGGAAAGGGAGATTGTGCTTCCAGGGAGGGCTGCTTTGCAGCTTGTTGTCGGCCCATCTTTCCAGGAGTTTAGCAAGGTTTCTGGGAAATACTGGGACTAGCAATTTGAAGAGAAAGTGCTATTACTTCTGGCCTAGAAATTGATTTTATAGTGGCAGGGGCAAGGTCAATCCTTGATTCCTGGGGCAGACCTGACTGGGCGATGGTTCTCTGTGACAGCAGGATGCCCTGCATGGCCCTTCCACAGCCCTTGGATCCCCGCCTGCCTCTGGGAGGCTGGGAGGCTGGTGCAGGGAGTGGACCCAGCTCTGGCGGAGGCGGGCCTTTCTTAGTCAAGTCTGATTTATAGGAGATGTGACAAGATACAGCAGAGAAAATGACCTCGGGGCAGCTCCTTAAACAGGACTTTCTGTAAAAAGAGGAGCCAGCTGGATTTGTGAGGCTTTCCGTCTGCTCCAGAAAATCCCTGGAGACATTTCCATCCAGTGATTTTTAAGCTAAGATTCTCAAGCTTTAGAGACCAGCCTGTGATCAGGGTCTAGGGTTAGGATTCTCCAAAAACGCTTTTGAGGGACCCTATTGTGGGGTCTCTAGAACAGTCAGAGGCGAGGTGAGGGTGGGGGAAAGGGTCTATTTCAAATGATGGAAGCCCAGGTAAGTAGAACAGCCTGTATCTTCAGGCTTCTCAGTGCTTAGTATTCTCTTGAGACCCAAAGCAAATCAGAAAACATTTTCCTGATTTAGACTCTTGAAAATACTGTTTTGCTTGTGATGGTGTATTCACTGCTGGTGATCAGAGGTGACCCAGGGACAATGCCTCTTCTGTCTCTCAAGGAGCTCCGGTAGCCTCTGGCTCTTGGATTGGTGCCAAGCAGATTCAGGACTTTCAGGCAACCGCTTGCTTATTCCTCAGGCTTGGACAGCTTAGGCAGCCAGCCCCGTAAAAGGCCCCCAAGGGCCTGAGAGTCCACCTACACACTTACTCTTCTTTTTTGCTTTTTGGGTTTTTTTCTTTTTTGGGCGGGGAGGAGTGCTGCACCTGCAGCATATGAAGTTCCCAGGCTAGGGGGTGAATCAGAACGGCAGCTGCCAATCTATACCACAGCCACAGCAACGTGGCATCCTAGCCGTGTCTGCCACCCACACCACAGCTCATGGCAACGCCTGTCCTCACTGAGCAAGGCCAGTGATCGAACTTACATCCTCATGGATACTAGTCAGGTTCTTAACCCTCTGAGCCACAGCAGGAACTCCCACACTTGCTGTTTTTTTGGCAATAGCCAACCAGCACAGTTCTTTGTTCTGCCATCTCTCTACCTTACATGTGGCATCCTCATCTGCTGCGAGGAGTCCCACATGTTAGGACCTCTGTCTCTACCACCTGCAAACCCTGGCAGAGTGGGGAGTGTAGTGGGGCTTCTCTATACTCAAAGGTCAGCTGTGAGCTCTGCCGTGACCTCACAGCCAGAAAGGTACTACCTTCTGCATTTAAACTCCATAAGAGTCCCACATAACTTGGTTCTAATACAGGGGCCCGTGGCCTCTGAATTCGCAAATGTATAAATATTATTTGTCTCCTTTTCAAAGTCTAACAAGGCAGTTGAGGCTGTAAACTCCCGAGGAGGGTCTTCTGAGTCCTTCAGGCTCGAAATTCTCTTAGGCTTTTCTTATGAAGCAGCAGAGGACTTGGGTTTTATCAAATTTTCCATTTCTATTTTTGGCTCCATCAGAAGGAAATAACCTGAATCTCATGGTTTCTGCCATAATATCATTCAACATGTCTATGCCTTCCTCCCTCCCTTTTAATTCTTGTGACTTTTTTGCTCTTTCAGGGAGAAGATCGTGAGGGTAGAGATGAGAAATGGGTCTGCTTGTGCTAAAAAACCAGCAGCCCTTCCCCACAGGGCAGAAACAAGCCTGACAGTTGGGGATGTGGTGCGTTATTTTCTGAGTCAGTTCGCATTCAGCAAGTTTCTTGGTGATATCACCATCTCGGTCCTCTTGTCGTGGGCAGTTCAGCAGGAAATTAGCAGTGTGACGCCTTCCCATGAATGTGGCAGGATGGGGGCACTGGTTTACCACAAACCTCCAACAGGCAAGGTCACCTGAACAACTCGATAGGATTGGGACTTTCTTTTTAAACATTGCCGTCAACCCAGGCACAAACAGAAGGTTCCTAAGTTCTCTGGGGCAGATACCTTTGGCCATATCTTTCCCCCTTTCTCTGGGGATGCCCTTCCCATCTCATCCTGGGAATGGGCCTCCAGAAACCATGCTTGTTTTGTGTGACCCTGCCTTTCCAGGCGACCATTGATTGGATGAGCGGACACCTGGGCTTAGCTGGCTCCATTAGGCTTCTTTTTTGTGGATGTAGAAATGGGTCTCTGAACAGCTGTCTATGGTGGTTGGAAATCTTTCCTCAAAGTTCACCTTCTCCCTGGGCTCCACTCTGACCCATATTTAAACTTGTATCTTGGAATTCCCTTTGTGGCTCAGTGGTTAACGAATCCAACTAGGAGCCATGAGGTTTCGGGTTCGATCCCTGGCCTTGCTCAGTGGGTTAAGGATCCAGCCTTGCCGCGAGCTGTGGTGTAGGTTGCAGACGTGGCTTGGATCTGGTGTTGCTGTGGCTGTGGCATAGGCCAGCAGCTGTAGCACTGATTAGATCCCTAGCCTGGGAACCTCCATGTGCTGTGGGTGCGGCCCTGGGAAAAAAAAAAAAAAAAAGCAAAACAAAACAAAACAAAAAACTGTATCTTGAGCACCTTGCCCCATGCACTGGGTCCTCCACCTCCATTACTGCTCTGCTTTTTTCCCTCCCCATTCTTCTCCTCTAATATGCTATAGTGTGAGCTTATTGATTATGTTTGCAGTCTTCCTCTCCCACTAGGATGGAAACTCCATGAAGGCGGGGCTCTGGTTTGATCACCGATGCAGCCTGGGCACGTAGGCCAGTGCCTAGCACATCCTAAACCCAACAAATCGTAGTTGACTCAATGAAAGGAAGCTGTGGGGTGGCCACATTCTGTTCTACAGTCTAGAGGGGAGCTAGAGCTGTCAATCCCTTCTTGAGTCCAGGCTTCCTTTTTGCCCTTGGGTTTCGTGAGTCCTTGGGATAAATGCCCTTCCCCCTTAAGCTGAAGTTGGTTCCCATGCCCTGCAACAAAAGACCTTCAGTAATTATATGAGCAGACAAAACCCCAGGCTTCCTAGAGCGCAAGCTCTAGGAAACAGAGACAGACAAGGAAAAATAAGTGGAATGTGGTATATCCCATGGTGATAAGGATAGAAAAATCAAACCAGGGGCAAGGGAGCAGCAGTTTCTAGAAGAGAAACATCGAAAATGCTGAGTAGGGACTCCAACTTACACTTCTCAGGGAAAAGCGCCACTGAGAATGGGATGTTTGAGCCAAAGCCCAAAGCAGATGAGACTGTGAGCCAGGACTGTGTGTGGGGAAGAGCATTCCAGGCAGAGGGACCAGCAAGGGCAGTGGCTCCGAGGCAAGTGTAAGAAGACCAAGGCGGTCCTTATGGCAGGAGCCCAGCAGGCGGGGAGGAAAGTAGGAGAACAGAGAGGTGGATGGGTGGGGACAGAGGGGCTTCTTGGACATTGGAAGACCTTTGGACTTTAGCCAAAGTAAGGCGGATGGACGATACAGGTTTTGAGCAGTTTTAAATTTGAAAAGGATCCCGCCTCCGCCAGCTGTTGTAGGTTATCGGTGTGGGGGTGTGGTAGGCAGAGTGGCAGCGGGCATCCCTGTAGGGAGCGCCTGCCAGCATCCAGGGGACGAATGTGAGGCCGGATGGGGTGACAGTTGGGGGGGGGGTGGGCAATGGCCCAGTTCTGCATCCAGAAGGCAGAGCTGTGCCTCCAATAGATGAGGTCTTCCCTGGAACAGTGGACTGTCTTCTCTGGGCTCTGTGGGAGCAGCTGGGCTGTGGATTCACCGAACCCTGCTCTGTCCCCAGCCTGCCCTTCACGCTCCCCTAGCTGTGGCCTCCGCCAAATAAAATCCTGGTGTGGCTGCACCCCTTTCCTACCTCAAGACCTCTCCTGGGCTGTTTGCTGAAAGGAAAGCTTTTTCACGCTTGTGGCTGTGGTGTCGGGGAGACAGACTGGGAGCGGTAGATGTGGGTCTGGTCTTGTGTTTGGCTGCAACTGGGGCCTCAATTTTCTCAACTGTGAAATGGGGGAGGGGGGGCAGTGACTTGCAGGATCCCTCATGGGCCCTTCTAGCTCTGATAGGGTGTCCTTCTGTGAGGCTGGGGACTTTGTGTGAGTCTGTCGCTGAACCCAGGTCAAAACCAAATGCTCCATTGTATTTCAGAAAATAAGTAACAGATACCTCAGGCAGGTATTGGAGTGAAGTAAGGGGTTCAGTGCTACCTTGGGCCCATAGCAAGAGTCATGAAAATGGTCAGAACATATATATATATTTACATATTTTTAATTTTATGGCCACACCCACAGCATATGGAAGTTCCCAGGATTGAACCTGCACCTCTGCGGCAACCCGACCCACTGCAGTTGGATTCTTAGCCCACTGTACCATGGCAGAAACTCCTAGGATACATCATTCACCGGAAAGAAAACAGGTTCCAAAACTGAATGCTTAGGTTTCATTTATGTAAGAAACGAACAGAGATGAATGAAACAGTCCATAGCATTAGAAAGAGTTCTCTCTGGGAAGCAAAGTTGTAGGTTTTATTATTTTTTTTTTCCTGGAACCATTCTACATTTTCTGAGTCTTTCCAGATCTTTTAATATAATTTAATATATGCATGTGTACATACATTTATATATGCTCATAAGTTGTAGTCTTTGCATGTCTTTCCCTATTTGGATCGCCCCCGCCTCCCCCTTTCCCGTTTCCCACCGTCACTGCCTTGGCTGCACCTCCCCAGAGCCCAGAAACCCATTTCTGCAGTGAACACATCAGGATCACCTTGGTGGTCACATGGCAGTCGGTCATCCGTTCATTCCTTTAGGAAATGACTCCAAGGCATAGCCTTGAAGCCCCCGCCCACCAGAGAATTATCTTGGCTCTGAATTTTATTTTTTTTAATGGCCCCACCTGCAGTGTATGGAAGTTCCCAGGACAGGGGTTGAATTGGAGCTGTACCTGCTGGCCTACACCACAGCCACAGCAATGCTGTATCCAAGCCACATCCATGACCTTCGCCACAGCTTGTGGCAGCACCGGACCCTTAACCCACTGATTGAGGCCGGGGGTTTAAACCCACATCCTTACAAGACAGTGTGGGGTCCTTAACCCACTGAGCCACAGTGGGAACTCCTGACATATTTCTGATTTGCTGGGGAAAGGGACGGGTGACAAAACTAGAGACAATAGCAGGGAGAGACTTTTGTTTCTTGTTTCCTGGATGCGTGTCCTAAACCTTAGGGCTGATAGGGCTCTTGGTAGAATGATCAGTCCACTTTGAGAGCAGAGTAGATTTAAACTCTCCCACCAGACTTGAACTCAGGGAGGTCAGATTTCCTCTGGGAGGACAGGTTGTCAGCAGGTAGTTCTCGATACAGGACTAGGGAGGCTGCATGGATGGGACTGGACCCGTGGCATGCCACTTCCTGAGCAAAACTGCCCTGTAACTTGATACAGGAGTTGCCGTTAAGAGCTCCCCAGTTGGCCATCCAGCCTAGAGAGCAAGGCTGTGGCAGGCAAGCCTCCCCAGCCAGGAACAGGATGTGTGACAGGCCCCTGAGACAGAGCAGGATGTTGACAGGGTCACTTCCTGCCGAGGAGAGTCACCTTGTGAGACTGAGCACGAGCTCTGGGCCACCTCAGGCCTTGAATGTTTCCTAGAACACATTTTTGTTTTATATGCATATATTTACACATATGTGTCTGTGTGTAGTTTTTCCTTCTTCTCTTTCACACCTCGGACTTGGACTTGGTGGTGAGAAGAAAGGCTTGTGTGACCCAGAATGTATGAACAGTACATGTGAGAGCTCCCTGGGTCCAGAGACAGAGAGGATTCAGAGAGGGTCCAGGCAGCTGGGGCGGACACACAGAAAATCATGGAATTCCACGGTCCATTCCCAGAGAAAGGAAATAGAAACATGGAACACAGGAAGTTCCTGTGGTGGGCCCACAGGGTTAAGAACCTGACTATTACGTAGGGTTGATCCTGGCCTCACTCGGTGGGTTAAGGATCTGGCATTGCCGTGAGCTGTGGTGTAGGTCGCAGACACGGCTCGGATCCCGCGTTGCTGTGGCTCTGGCGTAGGCTGGCGGCTCCAGCTCTGATTGGATCCCTAGCCTGGGAACTTTCGTATGCCGCAGGTGTGGCCCTAAAAAGAAAAAAAAAAGAAACACAAGTGTAGATGTGGAGGGCCTGGAGGCCGTCCATCCCATCCCAGTCTCTTGGCAGGCGAGGAAACTGAGGCCCAGAGATGGTAAAGAGGAAACACCTTGTTCTTCTGCTGCTCAGTGATAGCAGATCAGACTCAAGCACATTTACCTGCCTAAAGACAGACTTCGAGGAATACAGAGTTAGGAAGACCTTTATTCTTGTTTTGTCATAAAGAACCAAGCTGTTACTGATTCCTCCAGATCGAACTCCAGTTGTTAGGACTCCCGTTATCCTTTCTGAACTGAAAAGGAGACTGATCTTCTATGTGTGGGGAAAGGCTGGTGCTGTTTGCCCTCAGGCTCTTTGTGATAAATCACCTTCAAGTTTTATCCTCGAGGCCTTGGGAGTGGACTTGGGACTTGTGGTTCTGAGTTTTTCACTCTTGGTGACCTGGTATCCTTTTGGGAAACCCTAAGGGGGTGGATTGGCCTTAAGTACAACCTCTCAAAATGGCTTGAGGGACTGGTTTGGGGCCCGTCCAGGCTGCAGAGCTGAGACCTGTGGGAGCAGGAACACAAGCTTACAACCATGAATCTCTATCCTCGAAGGTTGTAAAACACGCCAGAGGATTTCTTCCCATTTTACAAGCCCACTGGGTCTATAGCTCCTGTGTTAACAGTTGGAAAAAAAAAAAATTATATACAGGGAAATCTCCGTAATTGGGGCTAATATCAAGGAAACCATGCCTAAATTAGGAACAGAACTGATTTAAAGGGCAAGTTGAAATAAAAAGGAATTTAAAAAACGAAACCCCACCACTGTCCTCTGTATTTGCACCTTTGCTTTTATTTACTTTGGTTTGTTCGCACTGCAATGTGTGCAGCAGTAGACATAGAATGTTGGATACATGAAACAACATGTATCCTACACAACATGTATTATTGTGTTATAAACCAATTTACCTGAGTAAAAAAGGATGTAAAAAATTTGGTAAACGTGGTATCTGCAAAGAGCAATGTAAAGCAAAGTGCAATAAAGTGAGAAAAACCTCAAAGATGTACCTATAGTAAAATAAGGTAGGTACCAAAATCTTGTAAATAACATACCCAAGCCCTGGTGCACATACTATTCAGCAGAGGTTCATGAAGATGCTTGGTGTTGGGAGTTCCTGTTGTGGCACAGGGAAAATGAATCTAGCTAGTATCCATGAGGATGCAGGTTTGCTTGCTGGCCTCAATCAGTGGGTTAAGGATCGGTGTTGCCGTTGCCGTGAGCTGTGGTGCAGGTCACAGAAGTGTCTTGGATCCCACGCTGTTGTGGCCGTGCTGTAGGCCGGCAGCTGCTGCTCTCATTGGACACCTAGCCTGGCAACTCCTATAGGCTGCAGGTGTGGCTCTAAAAAGAATTAAAAAAAAAAAAAAAGGGTTGGTATCAAATGTTTGAAGTTCAGGTGTGCAGAAATGCTGAAGAGCCTGTGTTCTCAAATAGTGATAAAAGACCTCTTTGGAGTTCCTGTTGTGGTGCAGCGGAAACAAATCTGACTAGGAACCATGAGGTCGTGCATTCGATCCCTGACCTTGCTCAGTGGGTTAGGGATCTGGCGTTTCCGTTAGCTGTGATGTAGGTTGCAGACGCGGCTCGGATCTGGCGTGGCTGTGGCTGTGGTGTAGGCCGACAGCTGTAGCTCTGATTCGACCCTAGCCTGGGAACCTCCATATGCCACGGGTGTGGCCCTAAAAAAAAAAAAGACAAAAGACACACACACACACACACACAAAGACCTCTTCACTCTTACGAATTAAAGAATAAATTATGGGGTGATTTTTTATTCCTCTAGATGGATCTGTGAAGTAGGATATCAGAACCCCTGGATCCTTCTCACAGTGGGTGGGGATGTTAAAAGAGAATTCACATGATCTCCATCATCGGAGACCCCTTTGCTTCTCACACCGAGGCTGACCTAGGAAATGAGTCTTTTCTATGGAAAAGGGAAAAAAAATTAGAGATCCTCTTAGAAAATAAATAATGGATGGAATAATCAAGGAAGCCACACTTGTGAACTCTGCCTTGGACTTAGTTTTCAAAACCCTGGATGGAGGAATACGATTGAAGGCAGTACTTTCCCCTAAGGAGTCAGATTGAAAAATGATAAATCTGGAGAGCTTCTAAAGCAAAAATAATGCCTCGATCGTTCCATCAGCAAAGGAAAGTCAGTGGATTTCTCCCCTCTCCCCCAACCCTGCCATGCTCCTCCCTCCTCCCCTCCTGATTTTTCCTGTGACCCAGGAGGGGAGCAGGACTCTGGGGCTGCCCCCTAGCCCCCCTGCCTCCTCCATCTCAGCCAAATACTCCTAAGAGGCGTCATCTCCTCAGCACTGTCCCCATTATCACCCTTGTCTAAAACTGCTATGTTTTGTGAGAATATTGTTTTAAAAATAGTTTGCTCTAGAAGAGATATTGGCCTTTTTCGAAAACGGCTTCTGGCATGAACCAGATATTCTGTGACTCCAAGCTCTTTGAGAAAGCAGCGTGTATCGAAAGCCGGCAGTAAAAGCGACGGTTGCTAAGGGAACAATTGAATTGCTGACACAGAGACGGAGGATGGGACTGAAACTCTTTTTTTCTTCTCCTGCCACACGGAAAAGAAAGCAGATGAGTCAGAGGGAATGGTGGACGGTCCTTTTGACCTGTTAAGAAAGTTAAAAGGCCAGAATTGCCTATTAGCTTGACAGGGGAGTCTGGTGATGGTTAAGGTTGAGAAGAGCTGAGAGCAGCTGGAAAGTTGGGGATAAGTCGGTGAGGCTGAAACTGTGAGTCAGAGTGAGCTGAAAAGAAAAAAGCCACCTACTAGGGACACTCACGTTAGGCTGCAGTGGATGACAATGTGTGGAAGGCTCTTAATCATATGCAGATATATTTCTTTGAACACCCTCTCCTGAATACTTTGAATTTAAAAAAAAAATTTTGTTACATTGATTTTGATTTTTTTTTAATTCATTCATTCACTTGTACCATTCTGTTGCCATTTTTGAGATCCCGCTGTTTGATTAAATACTTTTGGAGGCATAAATTATATACCTTAAAATTCAACCACTGTAGCTTTGTAGTTTAATGATTTTTAAAGTAACTTTACAGAGTTACGAACTGGAACACTTCCATCGCAACATGAAGTTCTTTTTTGTCTCTTCATAGTCAATCCTGCTCCCAGCCCTAGGCAACTACTGAGTTTTATGTCTCTATAGATTTGCCTAGAAATTTTATCTAAATGGAATCATATGATCTGTGGTCTTTCGTGTCTGGGTTATTTCATTTCACATAGTGTCTTTGAAATTCATCCATGTTGTACCATATCGAAGTAGCTGATTCTTTTTTTGTTTGTTTTTTTAGGGCCCTACCTGCCGCTCATGGAAGTTCCTAGGCTAGGGATCGAACTGGAGCTGCAGCTGGCGGCCTACACTATAGCCACGGCAACACCAGATCCGAGCCTCATCTGCGACCTACCCACAGCTCATGGTGACGCCAGCTCCCTGGCCCACTGAGCAAGGCCAGGGATTGAACCTTCGTCCTCGTGGATGCTAGTCAGATTCATTTCTGCTGAGCCACGACGGGAACTCTCAGCTCATTCTTTTTTTTAATAACATTTCATTGTATAGCTGTATCACATTTTGTTTACCCACTCACCAGTGGGCGGACATTTGGGTTGTTTCTAATTTAGGGCAATTCTGAATGATGCTGCCATGAACATTCATGTACAAGTCTTTGTGTGGACATATATCTTCATTTCTCTTGGGCACAAACCTAGGAGCAGAATTACTAGATCATATGGTAAGTATATGTTTAACTTTTTAAGAAACTGCCGAACTGTTTCCCAAGTGGCTTTACCCTTTTACACTCTCATCGCCAGTACATCAGGGTTCCAGTTTCCCTACATCCTCTGTCTGCATTTGGTATTGTCAGTCTTTTGATTATGGCCGTAGTAATGGGTGGGCTGTAGTATCTCGTAATTTTCAGTGGCATTTCCCCAATGACTAATGATGTTGAGTGTTTTTTCTTGTCCTAAATATTTATTAGGGAAAAAAATATTTGAAATAATAGTATTTTGAGCAGGAAATATGAAAACCAAAAAATGATGGATTCCGGCCCATGTCCAAATATTCTCCATCAGAGTTGCTAGGACAGTGTTTCTCAGTGCAGACTACTCGCATCACAATCACCCAGAGTTCGTGTTAAAAATGCACATGACTCCCTAGCCTGCAGAATCTACATCTGGGTAAGGGTTCCAGACACTACACCATTCCCTATCCCCAACACTGGGTGATTCTTATACACACTGGAGTTTGAGAGCTGCCACCCTAAACCCAAGGTGCCTTTGCTCACCTGGTGACCATTACACTGACGGCAGGTTCAGAAATCCCTACTGCCTGAGGTCCCCATCGTGGCGCAGTGGAAAATGAATCTGACTAGGAACCATGGGTTGCGGGTTCGATCCCTGGCCTCGTTCAGTGGGTTAAAGATCTGGTGTTGCCGTGAGCTATGGTGTAGGTCATAGACGTGGTTTGGATCCCACATTGCTGTGGCTGCGGCTGTGGCTAGCAGCTGTAGCTCCAATTTGACCCCTAGCCTAGCAACCTCCACATGCCACAGGTGTTGCCCTAAAAAACAAAACAAAACAAAAAAAGAAAGAAAGAAACGAGTAGCTCTGGAAGAAACCTTGGCCCCAAGCATGGTGAACTCAGTGTATAAATCTTCAGGAAAATGAACTTCCTGACTCTAGATTTCTTCCGCTGGAAATAGAAAAATTAGAATTCAGCAGATATCTATCTGCTGTATGCTGTATATAATCTTTGCATGCTGTTATTAGGCAAACAATTGTAAGAATCTGGTTCCCACCTCCTTTATAAAGTGGACTGGAAGACATGAGAGTGCATGTGGGCTCAGTACGTGGAGCTCAAATATGAAAAACGGTCTCCATCAAATTCATGAAAACATTAGCCAGTTTTGACAAGGATAACTCTGTTTTAATATAATTTCCAAAAGAAAGGCCTTTTTTTTTTTTGGTCTTTTGTCTTTTTAGGGTCACACCCTCGACATATGGAGGTTCCCAGGCTAGGGGTCGAATCAGCTGCTGGCCTATGCCACAGCCACAGCCAAGCCAGATCTGAGCCTCATCTGCGACCTACAGTCACAGCTTACAGCAACACCGGATCCTTAACCCACTGAGTGAGGCCAGAGATCGAAACCGTGTCCTCATGGATACTAGTCAGATTTGTTTCCACTGAGCCACGATGGGAACTCCCAAAAGAAAGGCTTTAACTTTATCATTGGGTCAAATGAAAACTCACCACTAGATGGTTCCCGTCCTTCCTCTCAGGATGGTGAGTCTGGTGGTCCAGGATGGTGCAAGTGTCTTAATCAATGTCACCAGCTCCTCAGATATCCACCTGTTAAGGATGACTGACCAAAAAAATTTAAATACTGCCTTTGGACCCAGGGTCCGTTATCATCACTAGGATATGCTTCAGGCATAAGTTTGTAAGCACTGTTGTTTACAACACCCCCAAAATAAGAATCCAAAAGGCCATAGCCATGCCAGGCTTTGGCAGGATATTTCACTTAACAAGGGAGGTTTAGGTCTCAAAGGGACACATTCTTTGTACACCATGAGGATGACTTATTATTATTTTTTTTTCTTTTTAGGGCTGTACCTATGGCATATGGAAGTTATCAGGCTAGGGGTCAAATCAGACCTGCAGCTGTCGGCCTAAACGACAACCACAGCAACGCAGGATCCAAGCTGCATCTGCAGCCTACACCACAGCTCATGGCAATGCTGGATCCTTAATCCACTGAGCGAGGCCAGGGATGAAACCCGCATCCTCATGGACACTGTGTTGGGTTCTTAACCCACTGAGCCACAGTGGAATTCCACAAGGATGGCTGAAAGCAGAAAATGTTAATAAAACCAGTAGAAAAGGGGTCAAAGATCTCAAAGTGAAGGTGGATCTGATGGTGTGGAATCTTACCAAGATGCTGCTTTTCTTTCCATAAAGGAAAAGCTAAAATGGAAATCTTCCCATTTGAACTTCAAACTAGTTTTAAATACTTTAGGGGAAAAAAATCTACACACACAACAAACCTCCCACTTAGACACCCTCCCACTGGCTGGTAATTCTCTCTGAATGGTTCGTGGGTGGCACCCCGGCAGCCAGGACATCATTGTGCTACTCTCCCTGTCTCTGGGGACATTCAAAATACGCACGTATGACGGCAGGACTCATCTTTGTGGGATCCTTTCCCTCCAAGTGGCGACTTAGAGACACTGTGAGGTGGAATTACTCTGGAGGAACCCAGAAATGCAAACATTTATGGAATTACTAGGCACAAATTACTTGGCAAGGCAAATTGGAGCAATTAGCCAACCTTTGTGACGAAGGAATGTTGAGCGTGAAACAACTTGAGAACGGAATAAAAATGGACCTATTATTCCTTGACTCAATTAAGTGCACATAATATAATTCAATATGCTTTTGCCAAACCATATATTTATCTGTGCTGTGTGAGCATGAGGGTGAGGGTGGGGCTGCTTCTAAGAGCGATCCATTCACACCAGCCTAGCTCCTCCCCCACCTTGGAAGGGAAGGAACTAGTGGTTCCTTCAAACTGGATGAGAACGAGCCCCGTTGCATAATATCTTGTACACAAGAAAAATGATGCCAGTGACACTGAGTTCCTTTTTGTAATGGTTACAGATTTCTATAGGAATTAGTGATGCAGAAACAATGTGTGACTTTTTTTCCTCCCTCCAGATAAGCCCAAATTATAGACGTACTCTTCTCTGTATTCGCCCAGATGGTAAACTAGACTCATCGGTTGGAAAGGAGCTTTAAAATTGGCTCACAGTTAGCATTTCTGTTCTACTCAAATAAAAATATCAAGAGGCCTGTCAATAATTTTATACTTCCAAGGACCAGGAAACCCTTTTCTACTTTGTCTATCCATGTTGTTTAAAAAATGTAACCCACGTGGCTATCATTAAGGACCATCATCTAGGGGATGAATAAATAACCTGTGACTCGGGGCCACCATCAGAGCTTGAAGGGACTGATGATGGGTGATCTGAGACACACTTCTCCCCTGCAGGTCTGGCAGACCCTCATCTTCGGACTCCTTGTCCAGGCCTGGCCCCCAAATCTCTCAGTTTCGAGTATGTGCCCAAAATGGCACCAGAGAGCTGGCCGCAGGCTGCACGGCCATCCCAGCCCCACCTCGTAGTTCAAAAGAGACTTCTTTTTGGAATTACTTTCTTCTGTCACCTCTTACTCTGTCTCTTTTGACCTCTACATTTTTTTTTTTCTTTGAGAGTCATCTTTGCTATAATGCAAATACTTGCTTTTATTCCACAAACACATTTTTCTGATTCCTGGAATATACTAGTTGGCAGTGTCTTGGCATTTATGTGTATAAAATTTCAACTTTGAATATTTTCTATGTTAGGACTCTCTTTTTTGGGGGGGGGTAACTGCTAAATTTTGAAATAATTTCAGAATTTCCAAAAAGCTGCATGAATCGCACAAAGAATTCCTCCATAGCCTTTACCCAGATTCTCCAGTGGTTAACATTTCCCCACTTGCTTCATCATTCCATCTCTGTGTAGATACAGATTTTCTGGGTTTTTTGTCTGAGCCATTTGAGAGGAAGCTGTAGCATGATGTCTCTTTACTCCTCCATCCTGCCGTGTGTCTCTTACTATGAAAAGTATTGCACTTCAGTGCTGAAAAAGGAAAAAGCAGATAAGCAAAAAGAAGGAAAGTAAAATCCATCTGGAATCTTGCTACCCAGAAATAAACATTTTGCTGGATATTCTTTCAGTCCTTTTCTTTGCATCTATTCGAATTTTTCACCCAAATGTGACACTCTACATACACTGTTAAGCCCGGCTGTTAGAGGCTACATAGCACAGCAGGAGAGCCCTGGTTCTGGAGTCAGCCTGGGCTCCAGTCCTGGGGGTACCACTTACTATCTGGATTCACTTCCTGTGGCTGCTGGAACAAATGACCACAAATGAGGTGGCTTAAAACATCAGACATTTATTCTTGCCTCGTTCAACAGGCCAGAAGTCTGAAATCGAAGTGTCAGCAGGGCTGGTTCCTCCTGGAGCTCTGAGGGAGAATCTGTCCCCAGCTTTGCGTGGTTGCCAGCAACCCTTGGTCTCCTTCAGCGTGTGGACACCTCCATCCCTGCCCCTACCCTCACATGGACTCTATCCCGTGTCTGTGCGTCTCAGATCACTCTCTTTTCTCATGTAAGTATACCAGGGTGATCTCATCTTTAGATCCTTTGTGACCTTTTCAAAGACCTTATTTCTAAATAAGGTCACATTCTGAGGTTCCAAGTGGACATGAATTTGGCTGGGGGGATGGGGGCGCAGGGACACTATTTCTCTCACTACATTAGCACTATGTTCATGGATAAGGAATACTTCACCTCTCTGGGTGCAAGTTCCTGGGGTGTTTTAAGGACTAAATGTGATAGCAGACATAAAGCTAAGGCACAATACCTAGGACATTGTAAGTATTCAATAATTGCTAGTTATATATTATGACAAAAATATGATTATAACAGTTTATTCAGAATAACCTTTTGGCTATTTAGATATTTTTTTCCTTTTTTGGTTATTATAGGAAGACTCTTAATAAATATCCTTGTGACTTTATTTTATTTTGGCCACGACCCTGGCATGCATAAATTCCCAGGCTAGGGATTGAACCCACGCCACAGCGGTAACAACACTGGATCCTTAACCTACTGAGCCACCAGGGAACTCTACTTGTGAGTTTGTTTTTGTGCAAATAATTCTACAGGTAGTTGTGGGTTTTGTTTTTGTTTTTTGTTTTTTTTTGATGTGTTTGTGGGAGAAGGTGAGCTTGATGTCTTACTCCTCTGCCATCTTGATCCCTCCAGCATGAGTTTGTTTTTGAAAAATTTTTTTTACATGTTCATGATTATTGCCTTAGCCGAAATTATTCATGGTTCACAAAATTCTAAGGCTTTCTGTGTCACGGTTCCTTTCTTGGACTGCGTGGTGTTATGATTGATTTCCATCATCCATTTGGGGAAATCGTCTTTTTGCACAGCTGTCTGGAGACTTATCTTAGTTTTTCCCAAATTACCATTCCTGGAGATACACACCATGAGGGAGATGGGACAATGCTGGTGCGTTTGTTCACAAGTGGGTCTCCAGCAGGGCCTGGGAGGGAGTGGAGCACAGTGGGATGGGGGTCCCGGGGCCAGGGCTGGGTGGGGGAGGGGAGGTTCTACATCGCAAGCTCAGTCACTGGATTCTGCAAAGCAGTTTTGAACACTCAGGTAGACGGTAAACCACAGCAACCGTGGCAGGAAAACAGCCCACCGCAAATAAAAGCCTGAAGCTCCAGCTGACACATCTTAATGAGAAATTGCTCAGCAGTTCAAACATTCTGGCTCAAAGCCCTCACCGCATGTTGAGGGACGGAGAAGCCATTTTTCCGGGGCAACCCTCCGGCCACAGGTGAGTCCAGCTCCTCCCTCCACCTCCTCCTGGGCACAGAAGTGAGCTCGGAGGGGCAGGAAACAGAAAGGGCCTAGGCACCTGCTGCAGCCAGAGTGCTGGGTTTCCAATTTTAACCCTGCTCTTTATTATGTCAGAACACAGAGTGAGCCACACAGATGCACCTGCAAACCAGGTGAGAAATGAGGAGATGCACGGCTGTCCACTGAGGCGCTGGCATTTGACAGTCTCCCCCGGAGCAAAAACACAAGCCTTTAGTCAGCTTCTTTTGACCACAGTTAGAAAATATCACCAGGGCAGGTGACCACAAATGGTATTTAAAAACAGCTTGAGGGTTTGAGGGGGACTAAGTCTGAGAACTACTCCCCCCACCACACACATGCAGGCCCAGCTTTTTTTCTTTTGATTGACATTCTTTTTTTTTTTTTTAAATAACGTTTGAACTAGTTCTCAAAAGTCATGAATTTGAAGGTGAGTGGGTCTAGCTGAAACATCTATATTTAGCTTTGCAACGGGCTTGTGAAAATTTGTTTTTATTTTGATTGTTGTGGGTTTGCACCCCTGGAGTTTCGTTTTGACTTTTCGGGTTAAATGAGTTTCAAAATGAAACTCATCCAATTGTCAAATTTTCCCCCTCGTTTTACTTTAAAAACTGGAGCCTCTCTTATTCCAGAGGTTCTGGCTCTTAGTTTTTCTTCAGAATTCCTCTCTTCTCCCTCCCAGTAGCAAGCTATCACCCACCTGCTTTGTGTTTACCGCCTCTTTTCTCTTCTTTTAATACCTTTAAAACAAAGAGCGGAGGCCAAGGGAACGCCCTTGGCTGAGGTGTCAAAAAAGCTGAGCTCATATTCTTGCTCTTGGGTGGCGAAGCAAATTTGGTCAGATCTGGGCTGGTGTCCCCTGGAGAAATAGGATGCAAATAAAATCTCTTCTCTCTGTTTTAGGGGGCTGTGACCAAAAATCCAAGTTGAACTTGACTGTCCATGAAGGAACAATATTCCTCCTAAGTAAAAGTTGCTGTTATTACATGGATGGATTTGTCACTGAAATGTTTTTTGTAAACATTTGAAGCTGGGCTTTGGAAACTGCAGAGTGAATTGCTGCTACTCCAGAAAGGTCCAGCCTCAGACAGGTACTTGGACTGGTGAAAGAAGAATGAATTCTGAAGCCAACTTGTGAAAAGATAATAAGGCAAATGAGTTGATCAACACTCTAAACCTTCTCTATTGCCATAATTTATTGGGATTACTTTTCTTTTTTTCTTCTTATGGCCATACTGGTGGCATATGGAAGTTCCCAGGCTAGGGGTCGAATTGGGCTGCAGCTGAGGCCTGCACCACAGCCACAGCAATGCTGGATCCTTAACCCACTGAGCAAGGCCAGCAATTGAACGCGCAACCTCATGGTTTCCTAGTCGGATTTGTTTCCACTGAGCCACGATGGGAATTCCTGGGATTACTTTTCTAATGTCTGTTCCACTTTATACAAGATGGTTAATAAGCTCCAGCCATATTCTGCTTATATTCATGTCTTAGCGCTGCTATAAGACATCACCATAAACTGAGTGGCTTTAAGCTCAACACAAGCTTATCATCTTCCAGTCCTGGAGGTCAGAAGTCTCAAAGCGGTTTTCCAGAGCAAAAATCAAGGTGTCAGCAGGGGTGTTGTCTTTCTGGAGGATCCAGAGGAGAATCTGTTTCTTGCCTTTTCCAGTTTCTGAAGGCTGCCTGCATTCCTTGCTTCATGACCATGCGTCACCGTGCCGCTCATAAGAACCTGGTTCACCTGCATGATCCAGGATGATCTATCTCCCCATCTCAGCCTCCTTAATGTCATCATATCTGAAAAGTCCCTTTTGCCATGGAAGGTGGTGACATACGCAAGGTTCCAGGGATGTTGGCACTTTGGCAGGCCATGAGTGAGCCTGCCACAAGCCACAAAAGGAGGGACCAAATGTCCCAGTTTACTGTTGATCCCAGTACTTAGCACACACCCACATCACAGAAAGCACTTGATTACTAGGTACAGAATGAATGCAAGCTCGAGATCACGCCTGCTCTTAGCACGTGCACTCATCAGATGCTTATTAAGCACCTTCTATGAGCCAGACCTACAGGGTGTGGAGCCGTCCTGGAGCACGCAGGCAGCCCAGGCGAAGATGGAAAGGAGCATGCATTTAAGCCCTGGGTGTCCGCAGCCCAGGGAGCAAAGGCACTGAGGCAAGGCTGTTTGTCCTCTTGCACTTTCTTCCTTTAATTACTGGCTGCTGTTGCATCTAAGAATTCTTTGAACATATCCCCTTGGCAAATATGATTAATTATATTCAGATTTATTTCTTTATTTCTAGTTTTCTCCCCCCCTGGGTACTCTTCTGATATGTTAAGGAGTTTCTACTGAGCATTATTAAAAGAATCAATGATTAAGTCTCCGCAGAACCTCCGCATCCCCACCGTGTGCCCCACAAAAACCTCAGGTGGCTCAAAGGAAGTCTGAAGTGCAGTTCAGGAACACAAGAAATTAAAGGGGCTTCCTGAGCCAGCCTGGGAGTCTGATCACTTTGATTTGATGTGTCAGTGTGCTTTGGATTTCAAATAGGGCTCATGTACATATAACCTTTCAGGATAAGCCTGTTAGCAAGTTATGGCCTGCTGGCTTCTGCACCACCATCGAGATACAGAATACCTTGTGGTTTAAAGCCATTCTCCACCAGGTCTTCTGGGCTTTGGAAGGGCTGTGACAAGGCAGGTCTTCTAAGGAGCCAAGCCCCAGACTCCAGTCTACCCCAGACTTGGGTTTTTGTTTTTTTTTTGTTTTTTTTTTTTTGCATTTCTCCCCTTTTCCCTTATCTCTCTCCATGCCTCCACCTCCTCCCACCCCCCCCCACCCCCAGTCTGAAACGAGTACTCTTTGCCTAGAGGATGAGCAGTCAGCTTGGAGGAGGAGGTCAGCGGGAGGCTGCAGACAGAGAATTCCAGATCTGTGGCAGCCAGGAAGAGCAGAGGTGGGACATACCAGCTGCTGGTTAGTCATGTCTACACAGAGGTCACTTCAAAGGTCAAGGCTATCTGCTCTTTGCAAACCCACATTCCCCCCACACCCCCAAGTACACCAGGCACTTGCAGAAATCTTTACTCACCCATTTCTTAAAGGTGGATGTGTCCTCCCAGAGTCTGAAGGGATGTATGTCTCTGTTGTTCAAACGGCATGAGTTAAATTGTGAACACATTTGACCCACGTTTAGTCTTGAAAGCCTTTCCTCTACAAATTCTCATGTCCTATTAGCTGATTGCGCTCCTGAGCACGAATGATTCTGTTTTGCTGCCCTTTTGGTGGTGGATGTTGGAAAAAAATACAGAGTGTTAATCCCACACACCTGCTTTCAATTCTGCCCATGTGGGTTTGGAGTAGGAGGTCTGTTCACGCTGAATCTCTCTACACAATTTTCAAAAACCTGCATTTTTCCATGCTAACACATCTCCGCTTGTCAGCACCCAATTGGGTTCACACGCACACACACTCACACATACACACATACTCGTGTTTACACTACACCATTTATTTTCTCAGAGGGGTCAGCGAGTGTGAGCCAGGATGACCACTAGATGGCAGTATGTAAAACACTCCTGATGTGCTCAGGGGACCAAAGTTTGAGGACCACCCAGAGCTGGGGTTCCCAGATTTTAATCTGTAAAACTTTTTATAAAGAAAAGAAAAGAGGTAGATGCAAACCCGTACATTTAGAATGGATAAGCAATGGGGTCCCTACAGCAGAGGGAACTATCCAATCTTTGAAATTACAACATGATGGAGGATAGTATGAAAAAAAAGAATGTATATCTATGACTGGGTTACTTTGCTGTACGGCAGAAATCGAAGGAACACTGTAAATCAATTATTCTTTAATAATTTTTTTAAATTAAGAAAATAAAAGAAAAGGGGGAGCACTCCATCGGTTTGTCAAGTTTTTACTGTTCCAGGGACCATTATTAAGATATAAATCAACTTCCACTGCTTCCTAAGAGAAACATTTTAATCATAAAAAATAGGAAGGGAAGAATCTCAAAAGTAGGGATTATCTTCTAAATGTAATAAATGTTGTTTTCTGAAAAATACTGTTCTTGTGTTCTCATTTTCATGCAGACCAGTGGAAGAGTCATCATGATCAAGCCTTTGGGAAATAAACCTCGAGGAAAATGCTTGCACTTTCATACAGCCTAACTGACTCTAAGATTGATGTAGGGTTTCCATCCCGAGACACAAAGGAGAAGCAGGGATTGCCATTTTATCAAACTGGCTTTGACAAAATGCACTAGGAAGCACAAACACACAAGATACTCCCCCCCCTCCCCCCGTACTGGCTGCATCGCTGTTGAACTACCTGCCTCGTTGCCTGGACTACCTCTTCTGGATGGGCCTGTCAAACTGAACCTCAGCAGAGCTAGGCCTGGGGGGACTTCCCACCCGCCTCAGCCAGGTGAGCATCTTGGCATCTTGCTCTACCTCACCAAAGAATCTGCACTAGGGAGTTCCCATTGTGGCTCAGCAGGTTAAGAACCCAACTAGTATTCATGAGGATGCAGGTTTGATCCCTGGCCTCGCTCAGTGGGTTAAGGATGTGAGCTGTGGTGTGGGTCACAGATGAGGCTCGGATCCCATGTTGCTGTGGCTGTGGCTGTGGCGTGGGCTGGCAGCTGCAGCTCCAATTCAACCCCTAGCCAGAACATCCATATGCCACAGGTACAGCCCTAAAAAGCAAACACACACACACATACACACACACACACACAAGAATATGCACTAGGACACTGGGACCCATCTCAGCCCCCTTCTGTGGCAGCACTGGGGTAATAAGACACTATTCATGGTCAAAGAATGTGCTAACTACTCACAGAGTGACACAAATAGTAGCCTTTCAATCAGAGAAACCCTCACTCCAATTCCATGGCTTGAGCAAGTCACTTCAGCGCTCTAATCCTCAGTCTCCTCATTCGAAGACCGGGATCATGATAACATATACCCCTGTTAGCCTTTGTTAGAGAAAAAAAGGTCATGTATATTAAGTGTAAACATAGTGCTTTCTCTGTGCTCAATATACATTAACTCATATTAATAAAATAATTTTAGTGCAGGACGTTCCTTTCTAGAGGGAGGCAGGCTGGGCCACTCCCCAGAGATGCTCTTCTTTGCGATGAGAATGTGATACACTGTATTTGGGGAGAAGTCAGCTCACCACATCCTTTGAGTCTCGGATTTCCTATTAACAGCACTTACTCTGTAACCGGTCACAACACTGAAAGTGACCAGGATGTTACACAGCCTGAAGATTTGTTTTTGAGGTACAGAGCAGGAGATGTGGAATTTTCCTTCTAGAGCTGGGGCAGCCCTGCTTACTCAGAAGAATGATGATTCCTGGGTATTCCTAGGGTGGGCAGCCCCATTAAGCATCTCCTTCATTCACTTTTCTACTTAATTCAGCAGAAGGTCCCACAGCAGGCATCTCTACACAGTCATAGAAGCCTCTGACGAGGTTGGATGGAGAGCACAGAGAAAACTCCAGATAATCAGACACACTGAAACTGCTACCACGACACTGGAGTTGCAGGATGACTCACCCTGGGCTGCTGCAGGAAACTCCTCTGGTCGCTGCCCTGGATCCTCAACTGTAAGGGGTCCCTGGAAAGCTGTGCTTGGACTGCCACCTAGTGGTTACAAAAAGCAAGACTCGGTCTGGGCAGGATTCTGCTTCCCCACAGTCACACCCACCAGTTATCACCCAGAATCAGCATCTCCTCAAAGAAATTTTAGAAGATGAACATTTTATTCACAGATTCACAACCTAATTCCCTATTTTAATTTGGTTTAATTATATAATCCACCTAATACACTGAAACACTGAGATTCAAGGTAGGGGCAAAAGCACCAGCCTAGGGAGTCTAAAGGCTGAGTCACTAGCTCACTGTTCAACTTCGGGAAAGTGGCTTGAACCTTCCATTTTCTCTTAGGAAAATGGACATTAACAATATGCAGAGTTTAGGTGGCTGTGAGGTCTGTGCATGAAGCCCCTTTATAAACTGTATGATGTTCTCCCCTTTCTAACTTCCTGCTCCTGTTTCTCTGGGATTCTGCACCCTGATGTCCACACCCACCCTTCAGTTAAACCAGTCAGCCAAACCCCTGTCCCCCTTCCCCGGGAAGCGGAGGCCTCCTCTCCCTTTGTAGTGCTGGAAATAGAACACAGAAACCAAACCAAACCAAAACAAAACAAAAACAACAGCAAAAAAAGGAAAGATCCAGCCCAGGATGTGCTCATAGAACAGTTAACAATGAAAAGAGTCAAGGGAGACTTCTGCCATCGACAGCCTGCACTCACCAGGAGAAAATTCACTCAGAGGACAAAACACTGCGGCAGGTCGTCACCAGACTGGCGGTGCTGAGGCTGCACCTAGTGACGGCACCCCACACGGAGACAGAGGGATCTGCTTGTTCCTCAGCCTCAGCCCTGGCCCTGGGCCCTCCTGCCTGAACTGGGTGGAGGTGTCCTCAGAACAACTTCCTGCCCTGCTCAGGGCCCCTCTGATCTCTGGAATTCACCAGGGATCCCACATTCCACACGCAGGTCTGGGCTCCCGCAGCGCAGGCCCCGCCCCTCGTCTCTGTGGGGCTGATTGCCGCTCACTGGGTGTCCCGCGTCCCCAGCTGACTCACAGAGATTTCCAACCTTGCATGATGATGCACCCATATCTGTAACTTCATTTTAAGCACACACCTCACTATGAATGTTTATTTCCATAGACAGATGCACTCCTGTATTAATATACAGTGTATGCTCTAGACATTTCAAAGGATGAGAAATTAAAATATAATGCATGTATGCATGTAACGCCTATGCCCGCAAGTAGGTGTGGCCCCTTTTGGGCCTGGGCCCTTTCTCTGGCTGGTTAGAGCTGTGGTTGGGGCACATGGAGCTTGTATGGGGACCCTCTCCTGAAGCCCACCATGGATTCAGAGACAGAGGTGATGTTTGCTAGGAGGGGAGTCAAGTGTGAGGAAGAAGCATGATTCTCTTCTCAAATCACACCTTCCTCCTGGGCGTCTGAGAAGCCAACAGCCACACGTCAGGAGAACCTGGGACGCAGAGGCCACTAGCTTTCTTATCCTGTGTTATAGGATCTTGCGATTCTCTGAGACGACTCCTGCCATGATTTTCTGAAGAAGAGAGGAGCAGTTCTCCAGCAGCTCTACGGGTTCCTATATGTACATTGTACCATTCCATCCCCAAAGCCATCCTGAGGGACAGGCGTGTGTTCCCTGCTGCAGAAGGAAGCTGAGGCCAGGAGAGGATAAGTCATGCTCTCAGGCCATCTGTCTCCTCAGAAGTAGAGTCTGCCTATTTGTAAAGTCTCAGACTAAGCCCGCAGTACGAGGTAGGGCCTGGCTATGCATGAACATGGAACTGGACATCCTTGGCCCAAACTCCACCGGCAGTAGAGAGGACTCTTCTTACAGTGTCCTCTATCTTAAAAGCAAAGATTTGTTCTGTACTTAGTCTCCTGTGGTTTTCCATGTGGCTGGCTATAAGGGTCATTACTAAGGCTCGTCTACTCCCCATCTTCCCCACTAATCTACTATCATAAGAACTAGAGGTTCCCACCTTTAGATTTTATTTTTTTATGTTATTTATTTATTTCTTCTTTTTATAGCCACACCTGCAGCATATGGAAGTTCTCCGGGCCAAGGGTAAAATTGGAGCTGCAGCTGCCGGCCTTCGCCACAACACCAGATCGGAGCTGCATCTGCAACCTACACCACAGCTTGAGGCAACGCCGGATCCTGAACCCACTGGATGAGGCCAGGGATCAAACCTGCATCCTCACAGAGACAGTGTTGGGTCCTTAACCCATTGAGCCACAATGGGAACTCCTAGCTTTTGTTTTATCTAGTGATGCAAGAGGTGGAAGAGATAATCTACCTTCTGGTCCAACACTGTAGCCACTAGCCACATGTGGCTACCTATATTTAAACTAATTAAAATTAAATAAGAAATTTTAAAAGAAGATTTCTCTCTGGCACTAGCCATATTTCAAAGGTTTAATGGCCACCTGTGGCTAGTGGCTAACATATTTAAAGTACAGAAGTCAAACATTTCCGTTCTCTCAGAAATTTCTGTCCGATGGTACTGGTAGACAGAAGCATTGATTTTAAAACAAGCAAGAGATTAAATGCTTCGCTTAAGGTCTGTGGCAGAAGTATGAAGGAAACCCAGTTTTGAAAGCTAGTCTTCTCGTTACTACACTGGGGGAGGTGTCATTTAAAAATGCCCAGGGGAGGAGTTCCCATTGTGGCACAGTGCTCACGAATCTGACTAGTATCCATGAAGACGTGGGTTCAATCCCTGGCCTTGCTCAGTGGGTTAAGGATCTGGTGTTGCTGTGAGCTCTGGTATAAGTTGCAGATTCAGCTTGGATCTGATGTTGCTGTGGCTGTGGCTTAGGACAGCAGCTGTAGCTCCGATTCGATGCCTAGCCTGGGAACTTCCATATTCTATGGGTGCAGCCCTAAAATAAATAAGTAGATACATACATACATAAATAAATACATAAATAAAATGCCAAGGAAGAGGTTTCTCAATGGAGTGTTAATACCCATCATCACAAGTTAACATATAGGACCATCTAGTCCTCCCTGGAAGAAGCCAGGTTGGGCAGTGTGGGCAGCCAGGAGGAATCACAGGAGAAGAGTTTCCATCGTGACTCAGGGCATGGGTCAGGCAAGCCTAAAGGTAGGGCAAGTGTGTCATC
Organism: Phacochoerus africanus; assembly: GCF_016906955.1. Lineage (NCBI taxonomy): Eukaryota > Metazoa > Chordata > Mammalia > Artiodactyla > Suidae > Phacochoerus > Phacochoerus africanus. Next base: position 58,385,397 of record NC_062545.1, read on the forward strand.
CATGTCTGTCTTGCCAGCCCTGGACCAGAGCTGGGACTCCATTGTGCCAAGAGAAACAGGGAGCCAGGGGTAGCCCAAGTGGCTGGAGATCAAGCAAAGGACAGTTAGGGAAGACTGGGAACTCTAACCAAGATCTTCAGCAGGAGCAGGGTGTCTCCCTGCTGGCTTGTCGCCGTCTTGTCTGGGCCCTCCAGATTTATGCTCTGCTTACTGGGCTCTACCACACCATTCTGGAGCTATTGAACTTTGCCTTAGTTCATGTCATAGGAACCTTGGTAATGAATTTCAACGCATTGTGAAAACACAGATGAGGCATAGGTTAAAAGTTTAGTTTTGTTTTCAGCAGCTGTAGAGCTGAACCGTGGAAGGAGGGTAGGATGGGAATTCAGAAGACTTGGGTATAATAATAATCTCCAGCACTCTTTGATCTTAGGCATCTCACTTAGCCTCAGTATGCTTAATCTGTGAAATGGATCAACAGTAAGGATTTCTTAGCAGGATTGTTGAGGAGATCCCATAAGGTAATATTCTAGGCAGTTTTCTGCAGAGCAGAGAGCCCTGTCTGGGTGTTGATTAGTTATGATCTTTACTATTGTTCCCTCACTTGGCGCCTCTTCCATAGCAGTTAGGGTGCAGAATTCTGGGTGCCACATTACCTTAGGTTTACCAGATGTACGTGTTTCCCCCCAAGATGTATTGTGTTTTTTAAACCATCAATGGAGCTACCTAATACCCTTATTTGAAGATGATGTAGTCTCAATGTCTGTGGTTTTGTGAGCCAGGAAAGAATAGTTTAATGGTTCAATTAGCTCCTTGAGGAGATACGCGGTGCTTGAGATATGCCAAATAAGCAGCATGCAACCTCTGTGGGGGGACGAGAAGTCAGACGACTTCTTGTGAAGACACAGCTTCCTGCAGAGCCAGATGTAGTTCGCATTTTCCTCTTGCTTTTTCCCAATAGCTGTGCTCAGGGGGGATAAACTTTACTTAACCTAATTAATTTTAATCACAGCTTTCAAATCTCATACTGTGAAAAGAATTACAAATTGGAATACATTAATAGAAGCCATAGTTTATGCTGTAAGCTAATCATGAAATGTGCATTTACATTTTCTGCATGAGTTTGCAATTACCATTAAAATAAAATTCCGTTATGTCCTTTTAAATTACCAAAATGTGAAGAGCAGATTGAGTCAGGCCCATTTTTGTGCTAAATTACCAGAAGATTGTCTAAATTTCCAAGAATCAGACAGCTTCCTCCATTTGAGTTGCAGCGAGGAATGATTTCTAGTCATCTGCTCCAAGCTATTTCCATTTTTAAATAATAGTCTTTTAAACTAATTGCACAAATGTCTCACCTTCTTTAACAAGTATTCCTTTGAGTTTAGTACAGAGGAAAAATAATATATGTGTTTGTATATATATATATATATGTATATACATGCATACATATGTGTACATACATGTTAGGTATGTTTAGATCTATACATGTAATTTCGCTTTTAGGTTTCATGTGCACTTTTATTTTATGGATGTAAGTAGATGTTACCTGGCTCCTCAGAGAATCTGAGGCATCTCACATCTAAACTTAGAGGAAACAGAGGATGTAATAATAATAACATTAATAAAGAATTCATTCCCAAACTAGAATAGAACAGCAAGGCGTCTGTGCAGTATTATCACGGCTCCTCTGCACGTAGGCCTCATGCTTTTTACCTCTTTGCTCTCATGGCATCTCTCTTGGTCCTGAGGCCGCAGCACAGGTACGATCGTCTCCATTCTGCAGGTGAGGAGAGTGCATCTTTCAAACCCAGGGGCTCTTTCTACAGGAAAGCTCCTGGCATTGGGAAAGAGGATTTTTGAACTCTGATGGCCCAACGAAGAGGAACCAGGGACCATAAGCAATGACCACAGACAAACAGCATCCTGATATCTGAATATCAGTGCCTGCAAAATGTGGTCGGGTGAACGCTCCTCTCTAATACAGTATGAAGCTTCAGCGGGTTTGTTCAGTGACCTGGCTGGACTCATTTAGACTTGGGTTTCCTGGGAATATTTCACATCTAATTATGCCTGAGAATGTTCTTAGTATATTGCTGGCTGGTTCTCTAGCAATGGACAGAAACAACTCCCACCACAATAATTCCAGTGATAGCAGCTACCAATTATTGATTGTTCACTATGTTCAGGACACTTCGTCAGATGATAACCCTTCCCATTCAGGGTTCTATCCTCTTTTTCCCAGGTGCATATTCCATTTCTGCCAAAATTTCTACCCAAGATGGCTTTAAGAGGCCCACTAATCAGTTTCTCTCTCTCTGCGCATACCGAGACCACAAGGGCATGTGGAGCCCTGGCTGGCCTACCTGGAGGCAGGTCTCCTTCAGGACCAGGAGGGCCAGGCCACTTTATCCAAGGGTGGTCCAGTTCCAGACAGTTAATTTTAATCACAACTTTCAAATCTCATACTGCGCATTTCTCTTGTCCTACTTCCTCCTGACCTGACACTCATGGCTGATGTCACTCGCTTTTGGATTCAGGTATGGAAAGCACCTTAGGTCTAGGCACAGGATCTCATCCATCATTACAAGGGAGGTGGACAGAGTATGGTCCCTCGAAGACCTGGGCTTTCGCATCCTGCAGTCCTGGGTGTGTACGGTGTCTCCACTGCGTGCCTGCAGGAGGTCGGGTGATTCACTGAACTTTTTCATCTGTTAGTGGGGGGTTACAGTCTGCTTTGCATGGCCTTTGGGTGATGCCGAGTGTGACGTCAGTTTAAAGCATGAAAACAAGTCCCTGGTACGTGGTCCGTGCTCAGGACCCTGACTCTGAAGTTCTGCTTAAGCTCCTGCCTCCTTTTCTTGTGTCCCTAAGTGTCTGATTAACTCCTGTTACAGGCACTATCTTGGCCTATTTTTCTGAGCTAGTGCCAGCCCCGTGCCACCATCTCTGCCTCCTTTCTCCCCTCTTCCACCCCTCCATTATAGGTCTGTAGAGCCAGCAGCCCTCTTGGACCAGAGGGCCTGGGCTTCTGCTGGATGGGGCCCTATTCCCCGGGTGCAGAGAGGATCCAAATCCGCCCTCTGGAGGTCTCTGCACTGAGCTGAGGGCAGTGAGCCCACTATGGCCTGTCTAGGTTGGCAGGCCACCAAGGCTGGGCATCAAGTGCTTTCGATCTTGCTCTTCAAAGTGTGGTCCTTGGACCAGCAGCATTGGCCTCACCTGGGAGCTGGTTGGAAATGTACAATCCTGGCCACTGTGTCAGAATCTGCATCTTGACAAGATCTCCAGTGATTCATATGGACATTAAGGCTTGAGAAGCCCTGGATTAGGGCCCCAAATCACCTCTGCAGGAGAACTTGGGCTATTCTTTCCAGGGTCAGCGCTGGTGTCTGCAAAGTCTCTGACAGGTGTGTGTTCAAAACATGTATTAAAGTCAGATTTACTCTTGAAGGACTGGTTTTTTTTCTTCTTTCTATGTTGTTTAAAGCCAACTTTTGCATCCTTTTCCCTGAGACCCACAGATAATATACGATGCTGCCAGCTTGCTTCAGGTTAACTTGCCTGTCCCCATGCCATTCAGGAAAGTCTCCTAGACTGTTACCCCCTCCAGCCCTTTCCTATTATGGAAACAATCTCACACGTGTGTGCCCATACACGTGTGTGCGCATGCACGCATACACACACACACACACAGATGCATCCATGTACATCACACACACCAGAGGCCATGCCATTTCCCACCCCCAGACCTGACCTTCTTCTGCTTGGATGTTCTTCATGCCCTCCTTTGATTAGATTTTAGTCATCCTTTAAGTTTCATTTACAGTGTCAGCTTAGCCAGGGCCGGCATTTTGCTCCCACAAGGCCTTACAGAAAATGGCTGTGTGATAGTGTTTCCACTGTCACCACATTGTATTATGAGGCTTTGTTTGTGACTTAATCCTGCCCTGGAAACACCAAACCCAGAGAGGGCAAGGGCCAAGTTAGTTAGTATTTATTCATCTTTGTCTCTCCAACACTCAGCACAATATCAGGCACCTTCTAGATGCCCCCCAAACACTTACTGAATACATGAAGCAGAAAAAAAGCTTAGCTTGTCCTGGTGGCTTGGTGTTTTCTCCTTTGAAGTTTAATCAGAATGAAATGAAATTACTGCAGACTCAAAGCATTTGGGGAAAATTCCATAAAACCTTGCAGCCCAAGTGGAAAAAACAGATCAAAGCAAAATTAGATGGCAATTTGTTTTTTAAAAATTTCTGTGGTGGCATTTTTAATGAGAGAATATTCTTCTCACTGAAATTGGGGATTCCCAGGGAAAGACCTGAGATGTTAGAGTGTCTCCTAACAGTTTTTTTACCAGCTCTTCCAGGCCCTGCTGAGCAGCCTTTGTGAGGATGCAACCAGAAAGACACTCGGCCTTACACAGCTCTCTGCACTTGCCACAATTAAGCCTTTCTCGCCCTGCGGGGTGGGGGTGGGGGTGGGGGTGGGGGAGGCCTGGTGCTGTTGACTGGATTTGATGGCGGAAGAAGCTCTGAGCATAAATGATGTGCTCGATTCTACACAACTGGACCGTTGTGTGCAGACTCCAGAGCTTTGCATCCTCCTCCCATGTCAAGCAGTTTTCCCCCCTTGACCTCAGCATGTGATCCCTTGTTGATAAATACTCTACAACAAACCCAGAGGCTCTTGGTAAGGAGACTGGACCAGTGGCCAGCATCAGTGTTTCTCAGACTTTGGGGTGTCACAGATCTGTCAAATGATTGGAATGAGGTTTAGACTTACCAGCCTTTACTGTGCTAATTAGGAATGCTAAGAAAATCTATGATCAGAATTATGTTATTAAATAAATATTGATTTTTTTTTAAAAAAGAATGATCTCAGAATAAAGCCCAGCTTTTAAAAAATTGGATACATTTAGCTTCATGGAAAACTCACCCCATTGTCCTGATTTTTCTCATTTCACAGCAGGCCAATGAAAATCAGAGATAGTTTAGAGTCGTGTTTGGGAGTTGAGGGCATCGCTGAACTTTAATCACTAAATCCCCGTGTTTTATTGAAACCCCCAAACCAAGCTTTTGTAGCAGAAAACTGATAAGGTCACTGGCAGGTATTGCACACCCAGAATAGCTGCCTGCTTGCTCCTTACACAAGTGTGGCAGAAGGCATAGCTCACTCATGGCATTACTTTTCCAGAGTCAGTGTCATGTCTCTGCTTCATGCTCCTTAAAGAAGATGGAGGACTTGAAAGGCTTGACATAATTTTTGCCTAGTAGTTTTTTGGTAGGATTAGGCTAAGCAAAATCCTACCTGAGGACTTTATCCCATAGCATACCCTACTCTTATTTTTGCTTTGTCTACACAGGAAAAATAAAGATAACTTTATTGAAATTTTGAAATGTGAATTTGGGGGCTTATATGCTTAGGGGAAACTTTTTTTGTCTTTTGTCTTTCTAGGGCAACACCCGCAGCATATGGAGGTTCCCAGGCTAGGGGGTCTAATCGGAGCTGCAGCTGCTGGCCTACACCACAGCCACAGCAACACGGAATCTGAGCTGTGTCTGCGACCCACACCAAAGCTCACAGCAACACCAGATCCTTAGCTCACTGAGCAAGGCCAGGGATTGAACCTGCAACCTCATGGTTTCTAGTCAGATTTGTTTCTGCTGTGCCATGATGGGAACTCCATCTTAGGGGAAATTTTAAAAAACAAACCTAAACTCTATGTATGTGATGAGGGAATTATGGAGTAAAAAATCTAAAAATAATCACTGTGATTGGTTGAAAGAGGGAAATTGTGGATAGGTTTTTGTTTTCCAAATTTTGTTACTGTATTTATATTACTTTTAGAATTTTGTCACTATAAAGACATGAGAACAATTTAAAAATTATATCTTTCCTGACTTTTAGGAATGTCAATGAAATAGCGTAAAAGCACGTAGCAATCTAATCAATGCGTTTGGCAGATGGTAGTTTCTAAGGGGGTTCACAACAGCATCGCCTGTCCCTCAACCCACTGAGGACAGCAAAGCACGCAATGCAACTTCTGAGACTACATTGTAAAAATGCCATGTACTCTGCTCTCTCAGAATGCCGCCCTTGGAATTGAGCTGCCATGCTATGAGGAAGCTCAGAGGAGCAGCCCACGTAGGAGCCCACAGGTAGATGTTCTGGTCAGCAGCTCAAGCGAGGATCCAACATCAACTGCCAGTTAAGTGACAAAAGCCTCCAGATGATTTCGGCTCCAGGCTTTGAGTCTTCCCAGAGGATACCTCAGACACCATGAAGAGACAGCTTTCCCTTCTCTGCCTGGGACAAATTCCCAATCCACAAAACCCCAAATTCTAAGGATAATTAAATGGTAGCATTATACCTTTAAGGTCTGGGGTTTATTCCATTAGAAATACTTGTGTAATATACTTCCTTTAGTAAAAATAAGCAATCAAGTGCAAAAACAAAATCCCTGTGCAAACTGTATATCCAAAACATCTAGGAGTTCCCACTGTGGCTCAGCGGTAATGAACCCGACTAGTATCCAAGAGGACTCGGGTTCCATCCCTGGCCTTGCTTAGTGGGTTAAGGATCTGGAATTGCCATGAGCTGTGGTGTAGGCCACAGACACAGTTCAGATCTGGTGTTGCTATGGCATAGGCTGGCAGCTGCAGCTCTGATTCGACCGCTAGTCTGGGAACCTCCGTATGCCACACAAGAGGCCCTAAAAAACAAAAACAAACAAACAAACAAACAAAATGTATATGCAAAAACCATTCCTGTGTATACATATAAAGATATACTCAACGAAATTTTTTATTGTGCTAAAATATACCTAAAATTTACTATTTTAATGTGTCGTTTTTTTTTTTTTTTGTATTTGCTATTTCTTTGGGCCGCTCTTGCGGCATATGGAGGTTCCCAGGCTAGGGGTTGAATCGGAGCTGGAGCCACCGGCCTACGCCAGAGCCACAGCAACGCGGGATCCGAGCCGCGTCTGCAACCTACACCACAGCTCACGGCAACGCCAGATCGTTAACCCACTGAGCAGGGGTAGGGACCGAAGCGCAACCTCATGGTTCCTAGTCGGATTCGTTAACCACTGCGCCACGACGGGAACTCCTAACGTGTCGTTTTATGGCATTAAGTATATTCACATCATTGTACAATCATCACCATCATCATCTCTGGAATGTCTTCTTCCCAAACTGAAAACTCTGTACCCATTTAATACTAGCTTCCCACTCCCGCCTCCCCTTAGCCCTTGGCAACCATTCTTCTACTCTCTGTTCCTCTGAATTTGACTCCACTAGGTACCCCATGTAAGTGGAATCATACAGTATCATGGCTAGCTTAGATCGCTTAGCATAATGTCCTATAGGTTCAACCGTACTGTAGCATGTGTCAAAATTTCCTTCCTTCTTAAGGCTAAAAAACCTTCCGTTGTGTGGATATACCTCATTTTGTTTATCCGTCCGCTCATCAATGGACTGATTCTACATTTTAGCTATTGGAAATACTGATGCTATGAACGCGGCTGCTCAAATATCTGTTCAAGTCCCCGTTTTCAATCCTTTGGGGTATATACCCAGAAGTGGAATTGCTGGATCATGTGGTAATTCTGTTTGATTTTTTCAAAGAAAGAGCATACTGTTTTCCAAAATGGCTGCACCGTTTAACATCCCCACCATCGTGTGTAAAGTTTCCAATTTCTCCACATCTTTAATACTTATTTATTGTTTTTATTTAAATAATGTTATCCCAGTGGGTGTAAAGTGACATCTCATTGTGATATTTCATTTTTTATTTTCATTTCCCTAATGATTAATGATGTTGAGAATTGTTTCATGTGCTTACTGGTCATGTGTATATCTTTGGAGAAATAGCCATTTAAAGTCCTTTATTTTTTAAATCAGGTTTTTTGGTTTGTATATATTCTTCTAAATGTGTGTATATACACATATACATGTTTTTATACATATATAGAACAGGGCAGAGGCAGAGAAAAGCAGCCAGTGGAGTGTTACCTCAGAGGGAATGTGCTGGTGCTAGAAGACCAGGAAAGGTGAGTTCTCTTTGCCTTTTATGCCATGTATTGGAGGGTTGCACTTGTCATTAGCATGTGTCACTAATTGATTAAAGAAAGAAAAATTAAACTACCAATAAAATGTCATTTTGCTTAAGTGTCTCAAAATATCTGATTTGAGGTTTTTTCAGTAGTACAACCAAGAAAACAACATTGTCTTGAGCTGATCCTCCAAGCTTATTTCATTGGTAAGATTTTAATGAGAAAACTTCCCTTCATTGTTCTAGTCACAGACGCTCAGCCTTCCTTTTTCCACCTCCCCCTTCTCCCTTCTGGAACAAGCTCAGACTAGGAGAGGAGCCTGTCTCTCTTTAAAGAGACTATTTGTTTCCATGGTAACTTGCCTTCTTCATCTTCAGAGTTGTAAACTGGGAAATTCTATTAAAGGCTTATCCAGGCAGTTGCTTTTGAAATGGTGTCTGATATTAGCTGTTTGCTTCATTCACCTTTGCTGCCCAGCAATCTTTTGAATTTGGTGATTCTGTTTCTATCAAGTAGAGGAAGTAAAATGAAACAATATGAAGCTGATTATAACGGGTCTGACTGGCCCTGCTGTACACTCTTGTCAGGTACTGTCCTGCGCTGTCCTGGTGGAGTCCCCTGGTGTCTGTGATTGGTGTAGCCCAGGCCCACCTCTGTACTGATCACTTGCAGTGGAGGCCAGCACGCAGCAGAGCTGCCTGGGGAGGCCCCAGAGGTCAGCTGGAGAAGAAATAGAAACTAGCCCTGTTGTCAAAAGTGACTTGGACTACTAATGGATTTCAGATCTTTGCTATGAGATTCTGATATGGCACATGGGGTTGGTTATACCCATGCTGAGAAAGCAACTGTAGTTCAAATAGGTGCAAATAAAGCAAGTAACCAAATTACCTGAGGCTGGTGATTTAAATTTTTCCTGTAGCATCTATGCTTGCAAAGCTTCATTTACTGATTCTGGGAATGGAAGGTTTGGGGGGTTTTTATTGACTAGTGTCATTTATATGCATGAAATCTATATAATTTTTAATGTCTCTGGATACTCCACTAAATGACATTTAAATGAGTTTATAAACATAGAAAATGCCTTGAAAGCTCTTTTCCTATTCAGGAAATTGAGCTATTTTATTCCCTTTGAAAGCAACTTTGCTTGAGTATATTGAAAAAAAATAAAACATTCAGTGGTTTTCTTGTCTTTTTTTGTTTTTTGTTTTTTTAAAGCTAATTGCTGGTTAATAGCTTACCTCCGATTTTTGAACAGATTTGTTAGGTAAAATATTAATACTTAAAAGTAATATTTAGATTGAGATGAAAAAGTTTTAGAGATGGAGATAGTATAGCATTGTGAACATGTTACTGAACTGTACACTTCAAAACGGTTAAAAGTCAACTTTGTTATTTATATTTTACCACAATGAAAATAGTACTTGAAATTTTCCAGTTGGAAACTATGAAAGTTTTTGCAATTGCAAAAGAAAAGCACATTAAGCAGAACATAATTATGTGAGAATCTCAGGCCCCTAGCTTCCCCCCCACCCCAACTTTTCCGAAGTATAATTTAAAAATTAGAATTGTATATATTTAAGGTATACAACTTGATGTTTTGCTCTATGTATATATCGTGAAAAGGTCATTGCCATGAAGCTAATTAACATATTCATCACCTCACATAGTTACTGTTTTTTCTTTTTTGTGGTGAGAACTCTTAAGATCTACCTTCTTAGCAAATTTCAAGTATGCAAGACAGTATTATTTATAGTCACCATACTGTACTTTCTCATCTTATACCTGAAAGGTTGTACCCTTTGAACAATGTCGCCTCATTCCCACCATCACTACCCAGCCCACCCCAAGGCCCTGGAAACCACCATCTGACTATATGCTTCTATGAGTTTGACTGTTTTAGATTCCACATGTAAGAGTATATTTGCACTGAGGTATTGTCTGTGCCTGGCTTATTTCATTTAGCATAATGTTCTTCAGGTTCATCCATGTTTTTGCAAGTGGCAGGATTTCCTTCTTTCTTCAAGACTGAGTAATATTCCATCACACACACACACACACACACACACACACACACACACTCTTTTATCCATTCATCCACGGACAGACACTTAGGTTGTTTCCATGTTTTGAACACTGTGAATTATGCTGCCATGAACACAGGGGCGCAAACATCTTTTTGAGATTTAGGCTTCTTGCTTTCTATGAAGCTTTCCTTCATCCTTAAAATGATTCCTAAGAAAACCCCAAATTGCCCTTTCATCATCTTCAGTTTTAAGGCATTTTGAATGCTTCGCCTTTTCTCTGGCGACATTTTTTTATTTCTTTGTTTCCAATTCTTGCCCTGGAGGAATTGGCTGTTTCACAAGGGTCATCAGAGAACTGAACCACCCCAGACTTGTAAAGGATCTCTGCGGTCAACGGTCCTAGGTCTCTCTCACCTGGTCCAGGGGTCTTTTGTCCTCCCAGGGCAGGCTCCCCTCCTCAGCGCCTCTGGCAGGTGGAGAGTCAATGTCTGCTGGTCACTTCCAGGGATGAGTGGTTCTCAACCTCACAGGCCACCCATTCCACCTGTTTCCCTGAACATTCAGTCAGTGGTTTGTCCTGGCACCATGTGAGGCACTGGAGACACTAAAGGCAAGCATGGCCATGTGGTCCCTGCTCTCAGAAAGCTCACATTACAATGTTTTTCTTTTAGGCTGAAATCTTGTCCCCTTACTTTGGACCCATGTGTTCTATGTCTACAGAGTCATAAAGAATGCATGGCAGTGGAGTTCCCGTCGTGGCTCAGTGGTGAATGAATCTGACTAGGAACCATAAGCTTGTGAGTTTAATCCCTGGCCTTGCTCAGTGAGTTAAGGATCTGGCATTGCCGTGAGCTGTACTGTAGGCTGCAGATGCAACTCAGATCCAGCGTTGCTGTGGCTGTAGTGTAGGCCGGTGGCTACAACTCCCATTCAATCCCTAGCCTGGGAACCTCCATATGCTGCAGGTGCAGCCCTAGAAAAAACAAAAAGACAAAAAAAAAAAGAATGCATGGTACCATTGAGTGAGTGATTGCCATTGGCAAATCAGTGCCAAGAGCCCTGGCATCTTCGTTTCCTTCACCCTGCACAGAAATCCTGTGAGGCAGGGACCACTGCATTCTCCATTTTACCACTGAAGGAACTAAGACTTAAAAAGCTAAGTATCTTGCCCCACATCATACAGCTCCTGTCCGTTTCTCCATTCCTATCCACTCATTCACATTCATTCATTCATCAAACATTGGTTGAGAAGCTACTGTGCAACTGGCAATATGAAAGGTCCTGGTGGCTGTCCTTACAGAACTCACAGCCCAGTATTGGGAGAGGATAAGTGAGCAGACTGATAAAGTGCAGGGGCAGAGCTGTGAGAGAAGTAGGCTCTGGGGTGATACCAGTATGCACGATGTTCTCTCACTTGGTCCAGGGGTCCCGTCAGGCTCCCAATTAACACAGCAGCCCCTGCTGGTCTCGGCCAGCACCTGGCCCTGCATCCATCCATTGCCTGCATCCACAGTGATCTGTTTAAACTCTGAAACTTGGTCACACTCAATCCTTCTTTGTCCAGCTAACAACTTTTTTTGAGTGCCTACTTCATTAGTTTTTGGGGACAAGGTAGTGAATAAATCAGATATGGTCAGGGCACTTACAGAGCTTGCAAGGTAGGTAAGAAACAGAAACAGGGAGTTGCATAGGATAATTAAGAAAAAAAATCATAACGCTGCTGTGGAAAACAGTTTGGTGGTTCTTCAAAAAGTTAAGCATAGAATTCCCACATGACCCAGAAATTCTATTTCCAGATATATACCCCCAAAGCTGAAAACAGGTACTCAAATACTAGTATGGGAACCTTCAAAGCAGCAGTATTTACAAAAGCCAAAAGACAGAAATGTCCATCAATGGTTGGAGAAACAAAATATGGTCTATCTATACAACAGAATGTTACTTAGTTATGTAAAGGAATAAAGTACTGATAAATGCTACATGGATGGACCTCAAAAACATGATGCTAAGTGAAAGAAGCTAGACATATGGTTACATATTTCATGATTCTTTTTTTGTTTGTCTTTTTAGAGCTGCACCCACGGCACATGGAGGTTCCCAGGCTAGGGGTCTAATTGGAGCTATAGCTGTCAGCCTACACCACGGCCACACAGGATCTGAGCCGCATCTGCGACTCAGGCAATGCCAGATCCTCAACCCACTGATCCAGGCCTGGGATGAACCTGCAACCTCATGGTTCCTAGTCGGATTCGTTTCTGCTGCACCACATCGGGAACTCCTGCATGATTCTTTTTAATATGAAGTATACAGAATAGGTAAATTCATAGAGACAAAAAGCAGACTGGTGGTTGCCAGAAGCTGGGAGGAGGGAAGAATTGTGAGTGACTGCTTCATGGGTACAGGGCTCTCTTTTGGGGAGAGGATGAAAATATTTTGGAATTAGAGTTGGTGGTTGCATAGCATTGTTAAAGTAACTGAACTGTATATGTAGAATGATTTTCTGTTTTATGAATTTCGCCTCAAAAAAAAAAAAAAGAAAAAGCATAATCAAGGAGCCTATTTTCGATTGGGAGCAAGGAAGGATTTGCTGAGGAAGCACTGCCTACACTGCGGCCTAAAGGCTGAGCAGGCGTTAGTGGGGAAAAGTCTTTGAACAAGTTCCTGGTAAGGGGTGTGGATGGAGCTGAAGGGGAAGACAGAGGCCAGAGGAGGTGAGGATGTGCAGGCATGTGATGTGTCTCAGAGCCTATCCCCGCACTGATGGGCTAAGCCAGGGGCAGTCAAATACAGTCTCACGCATACGGCTCTGTGAGAATGGACTACAGGGGAACGGAAACAGAGCAGGGATGTGGGAAGGATGCAGCCATAGTTGCTCAAGGGAGGGGTGACAGTGATTTGGCCTAAGGCTCCCTGGGGCTGTTACTTTGGTCCCCACCCCTCCAGTGACACGAAAGCACCTCATAAACCTTCCCGGTTCTCCGGGATCGCCTCTCCCCCTGCTTCTGCTCCCGCCACAAGGAAGGGCCCTCAGTACTTGTAGTTTAAGAGGTAACACAGTCTCTTCTGCTTCAGGCCTGGGAACATCCTGCTCCAACTTCAGGATCCTTAACCTGCTGAGCTACCATGGAACTCCAGAACTCACTGATTTTTAAAATAACACCATAGTTCTAAAGGACATAAAATGCTTATGCTGCAAGTGCTCACCTGTTTTTATTTCTCTTTAGGATCTGATTTTTAAAACATATTGTGCCTTCCGTCCTCAGGGGATGGTAATGGTACTTGCCTCAGGAAGCTTATGAGCACTGAGTAAGTTGATACTTGTTAACACATTCAGGACAGGGCTGCTGTCTGCAGGAGCGACTACTGTCTTCTGAGGAAGGGAAAGAGAAAGGAGGAGCTGTGTGGGCTGAGGCCAAGGGGACCTCCTGTGTGTACGGAGTCACCTGCTCTGTGTGCAGAGTAAGGGCAGGCCGGCCAACATCTGACTTGGGAAAACGGTGCTCCATCTGGGGAGTGGGCTCCAGCAACACACCTGATGGCAAAATACATCTTTTTGAGCCACCGTAGCCTTAGGACCTTGGTCTGATTGTCCTGGTGCTTCTCATTGATCGAAGTGATAAAAATATTTTCTTGAAGGCCTAGACAGTTTTGAAAAAATCATCACGTACTGAAATAAATGAAAACAAAGAACATTCCCTGATGTTATAGTTTCAACTTGATTTTCACATCAAAGACTTAATTGATATGAGAAAGCTAAAATTTGGCAGTTATTAGGAATACTTAGAAATGGAAAAAACTCCTTTTTGGATGATTTTTTTTTCTTAAGTCAAAAAAACTGGAGGTGACTGAGCCATTGCTAAGTTTTATCTATGTTAACTTTGATTAACCTTTATTGAGGTTTTATACCCTGCTTGCTTCAAAATGTAGAAGCAGTCTATAATTTCCCTCTAATGGATAATAGAATTCAGGATTAAATGTAGACTAGCAACTGCAGAGGGAAGCAGATGGCTTAGATGCCATCTATTCAACACAACATGATTTTATTCAGGGGTCAGGACACAGGGCCAGACACTTCCTCCGGGTTGGGAGAGGAAAGGTCATTAAATTCAATGAAGGTCAGCAAGACAGTTTATCCAGGTAGGTGGAGCCCAGTGTACACAGAGAGCAAGGTGAGGTGCCCAGTAGAAGACAGCTGTGTAGCTGACCTTGGAAAGTTCCAGCAAGAAAAGACAGGGTGTTACAAGCTATAGGACAGGGCACTTGGGAACAGATCATATGTGGATGTTGTCAGATCAGCAGGAATTGTCCAGCCTGAGAAGCTTGGGTCAGCTGCTAACAGGGTCCAGGCTCCACAGGGAGAGGTTGGTGGGATTTGGGCCTGCAGTGGACAAGATCAAGGCAGGACTCCAGCCCTAAGGGACGCTGTCATCCTAGCAGGGCATAAGCTCAGAGCCAGATAAGCACAGGCGGCCCTGATGTTGAGTTTGAGTGGCCTGCACTCAATCTGTGGAGAGGATGGAGCCGAGCCACATGAAAGAGTGTGGCAGGAAAGTGGTGCAGGGGTCAGGCAAGCCTATAGTCACTGTGGCTTAGTGCAGAGGGGCATTTATTGTTTCTGTCTGGAGAGTGTGGTCTTAGGGGTGGTGAGGCAACTCATGAAGGTCATTCCCATCCTCAGGTCCATCATCCTGACGTGTCGGCTTTTTGTCACCATGGTTACAAGATGGTTCTGTGTATTAGGGCCTCAGATTGGGTCTTATGCAGGAAGAACAAATTGGAACAAAAGACTTCTTCCTTCCAAGCCTCCATCTGCCTGGAAAGAGAAGGCTTTTCCAGAGACCCCAGTAGTCTCCCCACCACTGCCCATTGGCCATATGTAGGTCTCAGCCACTCTAAACAGTAATAGGAGCTTGAAATGCAAATCTCATGTTTTCAGCTTCTATAGGAGACAGGTAAGGGAGAAGCATGGTGGAGACAGTGGTTGCTGGAAATCTTTTTATATCTTTTTTTCCTTTCCCTTTCCCCTTACTTAATTTGAGCAGTACCTTAGAAGTCCATTTCCCCTCTTTCTTATCAGAAGTACCTTGAATTGTTAGGCTCCTTCAGGGAAAAATGGTATTGAGTTTCTCATAGGTTTTCTCCTTTCTCTGATAGTGGCCAATCCTGACTCTTCAGGGTCAGGTGTTTTGCATGTGAGCCAGCACCACAACTTGTGGCCCATGTTGAGGTGAGGCGCCAGAGGCTGGACAAATGGCAGTCAAGAGAATACTACCCTATGCTTGCTGTCTTTGAAAACTGCCACGCCCTCACAGGCCGAGGAGAGTCCATTTCAGGCAGTTCTTTACTTTCACCTCTCCCTCCCCTCACCCCAATCCATGTCCTTGGACAGAAAAAGCCTAAGGATATAATAAAATATGTAATTATAAGGCAGGAAAAATATCCTTATAGGCTTCGAGCTGGAGCCTTGAATGCTGAAAAGATCAGTTCTTTTGGCCTACAACGGTCCAGCTAACAGCAAGAGGGCCATTTTAGGTTCCTCTGACTGGAGGTCCCCAGTCTTCGGGGGATACAGAGAGTACAGAATGGGGGGGCACCTCGCGGGGGGAAGTAAAGGGGCCACTGGGCACTTTCAGACATAATGACTCAAAACGTTTACCTCAATTGTGCCCTTTCTGATGAAACTCTTGGATGATATACTTCAACAAAATGAGAGAACAAACCATGAAACAGACAGAGGTGAAGCCCAGGGGTCCAGTCCAGGACAGCAGTGAAGGGAGGTCACAGGATGACAGCTTGGCATGGGCCTGGAGGGCACTAAGTCTGCGTGGAGGCTGCAGGGGCTGTGCTGGGCAGGGAGAATGATGGCTCCACAGGGGACAGGGGTCTGTAACTGTGTTGGGGAAGATGAGAAATTATGGCTAGGTGTGGGTGATACATCTGTTTGAAGCATTTATTTAAAAAGGTGATAAATCTACAGGCAAATTAAAAAAAGCACTAGGAGAAACATGGTTTTCCGTAAAAGGCAATGTACTTATAGTCACACTTTACTTAGCTCAGCAGCAATAAACACTAGTCAGGATAATGTACTATTGGCTGATTTAATTTAAAATTGTGACCTATATTGGGCTGAAACAGTAGGGGAAATTGGAACATGTGTAAACTAGCTAAATTCTCCGCCACCATAACATGAAGTCAGAATTTGGGTATGCAAATTTGATAAATCAAGAAGTAGCAGTATAACTTATTACTTACAAATATGGGGCAAACAGAATGGGTTGAGAGCAAGGGGTGATGCCGCAGCTGCTCATGGTGCAGAGGATAAAATTTGATTTAAAGGTCTGTCCATGTATTACCTTAAAAATTAAAGTTCCTCTTTAAAATGCATTTTAAAAGTCGGCCAAATTGTTAAATTACTTGCTGAGGTGTATTTTCTCCTCTGTTGAGGTTTTCTGCCTTCTTTGGGCCTGTGGCCAGGCCGCCATGGATGTGCTTTACTGACGTGACCCTTGATGAGCTGACCCAGCAGGCAGAAGCGGAGGAGGTGTCAGCATTTCAGGGCCAGTTTGGCGCCCTCTGGTTAAACAGAGCCAAATTCTGAGGAGTTTTAATTAAGCTCTAATTGGGAATGAAGTGGGAGGGGCTGGGACAGGAGAAGAAAATCCTGTTCCAAGTTACAGCTCTCCTAGTCATACCTTAATGCTTACAGAGCAATCAGCCACCCGACTCAGCGACCAAGGGGGAAATTACCATATGTAAATACGATACTCAGATCACAAAAGGTCCTTGAATGTTCCAGGTGATTAGTGTTCCGACTTCATCTTCAGGGATTAGTTTTTATGCCAAGTTAATAACTGAAAGGATATCCTATAAATGACTCGTTTAGTCATAGTGTACAGTTATGGTTTTACACAAATAATCACTACAATTTATAGTAATTAGAGTATGAAGTTCAATTTCCACTTATGTTTGAAGGCAGCTGTTTCTCTCAACGTCCCTCTAGTTTCATAGAGCAAGACTCACAATGGGTCATAAGTTGTATCTGGGAATGCTACGCTGCCATTTTATCCAAGAGGCTCTTTCCATTGTGCTGATCTTGCAAACACATTTGAGTGAGCAGCAGTAATTTGGCCCCAAGCCAGGACTCTCCCTACTGTCCTAGAGAGATCTTCCATGGGGATCTTAACTTTTACCTTTGTTCCCAGGATGCTTGCTTACTGACCCCTAAATCAAGGTTAACATTTTTTAAAACGACTGTGAAGGATTTATGTTAACACTGGTGTTACTGTAAAAGGGAGGATTTAAAATCTATTCTGAAAGGAGGAATCAACAAATACACATTCAACTATTTTTCTCCCCAGTATTTTGAATCATTCTCTTCTAATCAACACACTGAGGTATATGAGGGAGAAGAAATGAATTAGCCCTAGGGGAGAATGGGCAAGGTAGCATTTATGATGCTGATTGATCTCAGGCATCTAGAATTGGATTTAGGCCATTCCTGTGTTTACCAATAGGGAAACTGGGGCCCAGTCTCCTGACTCTCCAAAGAGCATCTGAAGGGCGAGGAGGCATCCAGCCAGGACCAGAGCCCGCCTGCCTCTCAGGTCTTGGCCACTCCTTCATAGTCAGCTACAGCCATTCCATTTTTAGGCTCCAAAGCAAATCTCATTTGATGACTGCGTCACCTTCCCTGCATCCCAGGAGCAATCGGATGAATGCTGACGTAAGAGAAAGCCGGAATGTACTTGTTACTGCTACATCTACAGCTGGCATGCTTACCTTGGAATTAGGAGTAATCCAGACTGGAGACTGTCCCCTCAGTGAAGAGTCTGACTTTGTCTCCATTACTACAACTCTTTACTTGTTCCTCCTTTTCTTTAACATTTAAAAAAAAAAAAAATCACCTACAAATAGCTGGCTATTCACCAAGGAAAAGTGAAAGGGGCGTACCCACATGTTTTTAAAGCCATTTCATAGAGGACAGTCTCATGGGATGAAATGTCAGGTTTTAATGGATAATAAGATACCGCATTCCCAACAGCCAGTCGAGTAAGAGTATCTGGGACAAAGATGGTAAAGGAAATTTTTTTTAAGTAACAAATATTTAAGTCCCATTTGGCTATTTTTAAGTGTAAAATAAGACATTTTCCCCCCTCAAATGGCCAAAGTACTGTGGTTGGGGGCACATTTGACTGTTTCATTTCAGTGAATGTGCCTCTGGCTCTTGCCTGGAATAGTCCGCTCAAACAGCCGGCTCACATCATGGACCAATTACCTCCACCTTTTTCACTGTGACAGGTGGTTATTTAAGGGGAACGGCAGGTTGTCTGGATCCTAAATGAAGTTCTAAGGAACAATTATCGCAGAGTTTAAACATTTCAGGCAGCAAAACTGGCTCAGGTACTAGTTTAGGCAAGGAAGGAAAATGCAGACTTCTTGTACTCTTTGATTTACAGACCTGCCCTGCACTCCCTGCTTACCCATGGTGTTGCCTTCCATGGTTTCAGTTATCCAAACTCAACAATAGCCCCCAAACATTAAATAGAAAATTTCAGAAATAAACAATTCGTAAGTTTTAAACTTTGAGCCATTCTGAGAAGTGTGATGAAATTTTGCACTGTCTCCCCCCCACCCCCGCCCTGGTCTTGAATCATTTGTCCAGTGCACCAACTGTGACATTTGTCAGACTGATGCTCAAGGTACCTCAGAGCTTTTATTCCTTAAACGACCCTTATTTTACTTAATAATGGCCTCAAAGTAGAGGAGTAGTGATGCTGGCAATGCAGATATGCCAAAGAGAAGCTGTAGAGTGCTTCCTCTAAGTTGAAGGGTGAACATTCTCAACTTAATAAGGGGAAAAAAACATTGTATGCTGAGGTTGCTAAGATCTGTGGTAGGAACAAATCTTCTGTGAAATTATAAAGAAGGAAAAAGAAATTCATGCTGGCATGATAAATGCATAGTTAAGATGAAAAAGCACTAAATTTGTACAATAAGGTATTTTGAGAGACCACATTCATTTACTTTTCATTATAGTATATTATTATAATTGTTCTATTTTATCATTATTTAAATTAAATTTTTTTTTTTTTAAATTTTTGGCCACATCTGCTGCATGTGGAAGTTCCCGGGCCAGGGATAGAACCTGCACCACATCTGTGACCAGAGATGCTGCAGTGACCATGCCAGATCCTTAACCCACTGAGCCACTTGGGAACTTCTGTTACTGTTGCTAGTACCTTACTGTGTGGAATTTTAAGTGAAACTCTATCACAGGTGTGTACTGGGTTTGGTACTATCTGCAGTTTTGGGCATCCACTGGGGTTCTTGGGATGCACCCCCTTTGGAAAAGGGGGGACTGCTATACATGATTTCTGTTGATTTTAAGATAGTCACATAAGCTAGGATCATGTAGAGTTTATTTGTTTGTTTTGGCTGTGCCTGTGGCATGTGGAAGTTCTTGGGCCAGGGATCGAACTTGCACCACAGCAGTGACCTGAGCCACAGCAGTGACAATGCCTTTCCCTTAACCTGCTGAGTCATGAGGGAACACTAGTATCATGTAGTTAGTTTTAACTGTAATAGCTGGCATGGCTAATATTGAAAAAAGTAAACTCATCTAATGCCTTGGTGAATGTGAGGATAGGCAAAAGTAGCCTTCTTCTTCTTTTTTTTTTTCCTTTTTAGGTCTGCACTTGCAGCATGTGGAGGTTCCCAGGCTCAGGGTCCAATCAGAGCTGTAGCTGCTGGCCTATGCCAGAGCCACAGCAACACCAGATCCGAGCTGCATCTGCGACCTACACCACAGCTCACGGCAACACCAGATCCTTAACCCACTGAGTGAGGCCAGAGATCGAACCCACAACCTTGTGGTTCCTAGTCGGATTCGTTTTTGCTTCGCCACAACGGGAACTCCAAAAGTAGCTTTAAAACTAAGGTATTCTTTCTAGTTTTTACTCTGGTCTCTTGTCATGCTCATCACATTTTAAATGGATATTTCGTTAAGCATTTTTGTAGGAAACTGATTAAAAGTCTGAAGGGTTCTAGAGTGTGATGAGAAAATATCGCCATTTTTCCTGCAACTATTAAAAAAAAGTTACATTCATTTTTGGGTTTCTTCAGTCTCTAATTTGAATTCAGCAAATGTATCAATCAATGATTAATGTAGTCATTCCTTTAATAACTAAAGAAGAGGTAGCTACAAAGAGAAATAATAAGTAAGTATGAAAGGTAATTGCATTTTGTGAATTACTTTTGCTTTTCAGAAGATAAATATTCAGCATGTGTTCAGTCAGTAATTTCTGGTGTTTCAAAGCAATTATCCTGCTGCCGTATGACATCTATGAGATACTACTGACCTTTAAATTACAGGACAAAGAATGCATTTCACTACTTGGAAATGTAAAAGCACCATGAAGCTCAGATAAGTTAAATAACCATTGGCTTCTCAGAAAAGCTTCACTGAAAACACTGACATGAAGAGGTAGGTCATTTAAACAGAAATTCCGTTTTAGTGGGCTCTCATAGCAGGGGCATAGCAGGGCACTGAGAGCAGTGATTAGTTGCTGATGTACAGGAGCACAGGACCTAGTGGTAAGAAGTACACATTCTGCCAATGCAATCTCACTTTATCAACTTTTTAAAGATTGTTGTCATTGTTATTTAAAATATTGTTTTGTATTTGGCTCTGTGGTGTAATCAACCCAATCTTCTCTTTTTTGTGCAAGCCAAAAGCAGCTACAATTTATAGTTCCCTAGTGACCTAGCAGCTAAAGGATCCAGCATTGTCACTGCTGTGGCATGGGTTTGATCCTTGGCCCAGGAACCTTCTACATGCCACAGGTGTGGCCAAAAAAAAAAAACTTTAAGACAAAAAAAATTACATTTATCAACCATATTTGCTGAAAACTACCAAGAACTTACTAATGTTACTTACCGTGACCAATCACATTTCTAATACTTAAAGCAATACAGATATAAATATACTTACTATAACAAACACAAGGGATTTTGTGAGCAGAGTATTAAGGTTCTGTAAAAAAATACAAATGCAGTGATCTTAAACGTTTCAGAAGATGGTAAGATTTCACAATCATGCAGGTCATACTGGACATAATTACAGCCTCCTTAAATCTACATTTTTCCCTCCAGGATTGATATGGAAAGGTTTCCAACTATCATTCAAAATGGCTTAATGAAAAATTCCTCTCAGGAGTTCCTGTTGTGGCTCAGCTGGTTAAGAACTCGACATAGTGTCTGTGAGGATTTGGGTTTGAGCCCTGGCCTTGCTCTGTGGGTTAATAAGGATCTTGCATTGCCACAAGCTGTGTAGGTCACAGATGCGACTCAGATCTGGCGTTGCTGTGGCTGTGGTGTGGGCTGGCAGCTGCAGCTCCAATTTGACCCCCTAGCCGGGAAACTTCCATACGCCACAGTGTGTCAGTGTGAAAGAAAAATAAATAAATAAAACCAGTCTATTAAATGACATTAAAAAAAAAAAATCCTCTCAAAGGAATTCAAACATCTCTTAAAAAGGAGAAAAAAAGCTTAAAACATAAAGAGTACATATTGTATGATTTCATTTACTTAAAATTCTAGAAAATGCAAATTGTTTTATATTGTTAGAGAGCAGGCAGATCAGTGTCTGGAGCTTGGGGAAGGGAGGGACAGATTGCAAGAGACAAGAAAACCTTTGGAGCTGATGGATATCATCAGGATCTTGGTTGCTGGGTAGGTTTACACGGATATACATATGTCAAAATTCAATAACTCTCAAAATTTAAATGGATGCAGTTTATTATATAAAAATCATATCCCAATTATATCCTGCAAAGGGCAAAATCCCCTGCAAAACAAAAAACAAACTAAAAATGAAAAACATGGGTTAAATTTCATGTTTCTGTTAAGAAAAAGTCTAAAGACCGAGCCTCACAATACCATGGTCTGTATTTTCATTTTCAGCACATCTTTCAGGTGCGGGGGTGAGAGCAGCAGAATGAAGACACCCCATTCATCAAATAAGTGAATGAAAAAGTTGAAGTATGTCGGAACTCAGTGAGCATTGTAAATTATAGCACAGCAAAGTGTTTAGGTCACAGATATATGTTGCTCTCAGTGTTGGCTTTGTTGCTATCCAGAGTGGTCACAAAATCGCTGTGTCTGCAAATTCAAAGTTACCTCACGTTCTCCTTCCTTCCTCTGTTTGCCATTCAGTTGTCCTTCACGTGGGCTGAGAGTGGCCAGAGAGTCTCCAGGCATGTAATTCTGCTTAAAGCACATGATGATGGAAAAGCACAGGCAGGAACAAGCTTTAACTTTTAGGAGCCTATTTTCCCATCTGTAAATGGGAACAAAATCTAACTACTATGTGACTGAAATGGACATGTAACTTGGCATTAGGCACAGTGGTTTGGCTTATCAAAGGTGCCCAAGAAATATTTGTTGGGAAGTGAGTGAATGGATGTATTTACTGCAGTGAAGGTAGACTTTATAAGAATGTGTGTGTGCACCTATGTGCACGTTAAAGGGCCACTAGGTTGATAAAGAAATGAAATACTTACTGTAACTTAGATATACTACAAGAACTCAGGTTTCTAATGAGAAGTGTAGGGATGTATGTCATGCAGTACTTCGTACAAATCAGGATTCATTGAAATTGTGCAGAGAATCCATTTAACTAAAAATATGAACTGGAGGAAATGATGTGTTAGCTGGCCAATCCCCAAGCCGCTCATAAATCATGATTATGTTATAATGGCATCGAGTATTATAAGATTACTGACTTTTCAGTTTTTATTTGATTTTGTATAAGGTAAACATGCTGCTGGAGCAGAACACCTCACAGCTCATTTGCTGATATAAATCATTCACCATTTTTATGACCAAGTTGAGAATAACAATCTGAATTTTATTACAAACAAAAATAAATCTAAAAAGCTTCCTTCAATTATACAGTATGCACAAGGATTTCTGCATTACATCATTTTACATAAAATATTCTAAATGACAGAAGTAGAACTTCCTACCATTTGAAGAGAGGAGTTTTGACCACTGAAAACCACACACACTTACAGAAAGAAACAAAAGTTTCACAGGGAAGACCCGTGATCTCCGGCTACAGGCAGGAGCTGAAACTAGGAACATAAAAGAAACTTGGAGAAAAAAAGACATTCAATACTCTAAAATACTTCAGCAAAAATAGTCAAACATTTGTAAACAACTTTTAAACAGATCTTTTCAATATGCTATGTTGCTATCAGGTAAATACTTTTAACTGATTTTTATTTGACTCAAAAAAGCTATTTTTAGTTCTGAGGAGTTTTTCCCTCTAGATAAAAGCTTTGTTTCCTTTCCCTGGAGGCAAGAATAAAATGTAAATAGGGCTTATTCAAGGATTGTTTGTAAATTTTTCAGACTGGGGCCTTTTAGACACTTGCTTGTCTGTCTGCTATTTCTAACACCCACCCACCCCCCCCAAAAAAATGATGATTAGAATAAATGATAAAACCAGAACAACAAATTTCGCTCTTCTGTTTGAAGGGCTGATGGGTGAGGATACTGATGAAACTGGCTGTGGATTTTAATTATCCCTGTGACTCCTTTCCTTTCATGATCAAGGATAATCAGGACTTAAAAAGTACGAGTTTGGCAATACAAGTACTCAAAAACAAACAAACAAAACACAACCAAATAAGGCTGAACTGCACTCAGTGTCCAGAATGACAGTCCTGGATATCCCCAGGAACATACTGTAAACAAACAAGCAAGTGTTCTATAGCTTTTTCTGCATTTGGCACCACGTCTTAAAACCACTATTTTCTCCCATTTACCTATCTGGGATATTTTTATGTAGTGATTGATGCATGTATTAATAACAATAATAAATTTTCCCTTTAAGTGTGTAAAGTATGGCAAAAACAATCTAATGACAAGAAATAAAATTTGAAACCTACATTGCTGAATCCTAATGAAAAACTTAAGCCTTAGCATCCACACTTGGCCATCTCATGCTCTGAGATAATTAGAAAAGTCTCAAAAACACTGACTAGGTCCCTTTTGGTGGAGTGACAGATGTACACACAAGCAGCAATACTATGCAAGAGTGAAACTTTAAAGTTATTTTCTGTGCCAATTTTATTTTATGATTACTATGTTAAGCCTAATATCACTTTTAGCTAGGAAATTAAATTATTTGGGAGTAATCCTCCTTTTATTTAAATGAAATGATAAGCAGATATTTATTTACCAGAAACTTTCTAACTGCAGATTTTGAAGAAGCTAAAAATGACACAGTTTAGTACAAACTGTCCTTTACCTTTATTGCTTGTATACATAAGGAATACATTATAAAACTCAGTGGGAAGAGGAAAAAATAATGGAAGAAAAAGTTACCTGCTTTAGCATTTTTAAGAATAGTTTTGATAACTTCTTAGATCAACTTGCTTATCTGAAATAGAGCAAAACTACGATACAATTGCGATATAATCCTAATAATCACAGCAATTATGCTTTTACTTTCTTTTTCATAAAACATTAATGCTATAAAAATGAGGTTGATGACATCCCTATTTAAAAGACATCTTGTACTGGTATCAAAATGTAATTTATTTTCATACCAACTGAAAAATAGAGCTTATATAGTCTATTATTTCACTCAAGTTTTATTATTACTTTTATTTTCAAAGTTGGTAGCAAAGTTACTGTTAACAATATAAATTTTCTCTTTATAAGTGAAATTCCTTTAAAAGTGTTGAAAGGCAGCAGGTTTCCTACGATGGGCTTGCAAGGAAAATCAATTATTCCAGTATTGATAAATACGATACTTGATGAATTTAGATTTACTCCTTTAACTTCCTCACTAACTTGTCCTTATTTGCCAGGTTCTTACTCATTTGGTATTGTAAAAGAAATCTTAGCCTAAGCCTTTTAGCTGGAGCAATTCTTTCCATTTTCCATTATTTCTCTTTAGTTTTTAAAATATACAGTAAAATAGTCCAATAATCATCGCAGGAAGGAATGATCATTTAAGCTGGATCATGTTCATTAACCTTTTAATTTCATTTCAGGGATATTAATATTAGAATCATAAAAACTTTACAGTTTCAGCACACATACACGCAATCACAGAATTAAAAATCTTTATACTTTAAAAAAAAGTTCCATTTTGTTCAATGTATCATAGTCAAATTTTAGTCTAATGAAATATGCTTCTATTAAATACAGCAGCCGCCACTTACCTTTAAATATTTTATGGATAAAGTTCATTACTGATCCAAGGATGCTGGCATCAAAGCCCTTACTCCCAACTATCACTAAAGTTCTGTATTTCAATAATGTACCACCAATTATTCTAGATTTATAATACCCTGTCTTTAACTTGGTATATGCCATCTTTTGGAAAAAAAAAATATTGTTTTTTTTTTTTTTTGAGATGAGATACAAGAACAAAATCATTCTTGAGGTTCCACCTCGGAAAAAAAGACGATGTTTGCACATAGCAGCTAGTTTGATACCCCTGTTTCTGTTAGGCTAGCCTTCACACAACGAGCATGCGTATACAGCCACGGTTCACTGCATCTGTTGTGAAGTTGAGAACTGCTGCTTATTCAAGTACAGATGCCCCCGTGTTATGCAAGGAGACAGGTGAACTGCATGTCCACCATGAGAAAAGGAAAATAAACGATGAAACAAATGCAGCAAATACAGGCAGCTGGCATTCAGAACACGCCAAAAAGCTAACACTCATGAATTGTCATTATAAGGGTCTTTCTTTCCTTAAAAAAGAGTCTTTCTTTGCATATTTTAAAATTTAACGGTCCCAGAGAATCATGAAGTGCCTTGTCGTTTTTGCTGCTGACTTCTGATGACCTCTAGTTGCTTTTTGCATTGCTGATAGTAAGTAGAAAGGCTTTTGTTTTCATCTAAAAGCTTTTTGTGTTCCTGTACCAGCCGAGATGTATTTTGCTGGTCCTTTTCATCCTGGTCCAGTTCTGCAACTAGTTCTTGCCTAAAAACAAATACCGCATATTACACATGATGGAAAAATTCATACCTTAATAACTGATGATGGAATCTCAATTAATTAGAGCTTTTATTCTGCGTTTATCATTATGAACCTTAGTTACACTACTCAAATATAATTATGAGCTGGAATGGAAACTATCATCCACTCTTCTGCTGTAACCATACAAATATCATAATCCTTTTAACAGGCAACTGTATTTAGGTAAGTACTGAAAATGGATAAAATGGTATAATAAAAGTTGCAGAAAATTTCATTTGGTATCCCTTTTGTGTAGGAGGGAAGAAAAAAGGCTGGGAAGGGCTTTAACTAGCTACAGGGATATAACACTTGAAGTTTCTATCATGCACATTCTACTTCTATACTCATGTATTCATATTCCAAAGTCACAATCCTATTTAACTACAGTGCCAAATAGTAGTTAACAGAACATCTGCAAGCTAATTAAAATAGATGCTATCAGGAGTTCCCATCATGGCGCAGCGGATATGAATCCAACTAGGAACCATGAGGTTTCAGGTTCAATCCCTGGCCTCGCTCAGCGGGTCAAGCAAGGATCTGGCATTGCCATGAGCTGTGGTGTAGGTTGCAGATGTGGCTTGGATCTGGCATGTTGCTGTGGCTGTGGCATAGGCCCGCGGCTACAATTCTGATTCAACCCCCAGCCTGGGAACCTCCATATTCCTCGGGTGTGGCCCTAAAAAGACAAAATAAATAAATAAATAAATAAAATAGGTGCTATCCAACTGAAATCTCTTTCCTACTTTAAAATAATGAGGAGTTCCCGTCGTGGTGCAGCGGTCAACGAATCCGACTAGGAACCATGAGGTTGCGGGTTTGATCCCTGGCCTTGCTCAGAGGGTTAAGGATCCGGCATTGCCGTGAGCTGTGGTGTAGGTCACAGACACAGCTCGGATCCCGCGTTGCTGTGGCTCTGGTGTAGGCCGGTGGCTACAGCTCCAATTAGACACCTAGCCTGGGAACCTCCATATGCCGCAGGAAGTGGCCCTAGAAAAGGCAAAAAGACAAAAAAAAACAGAAGAATACAAAGTACCACTCTTAAAACACTCATTTTTGCAAATATTTTCAGGAAAGATCCTCAGAGTCTTTTACAGCCTGATAAATTTCTTTGTTTGGGGGATATTTCTCTCATTAAGTGAGACCACTGGATATAACTGAATAATTAATGAAAAGTCCTCAAATAAAAATTTACTAGTAATGTTTCTTATCCATAGTATTTAAAATCAATTAAAACTGTCATAGTTTTCACAGTGCCCCCATTACACCATTTTTTTTCCAGCATAAAACTCTTCTCTCAAATGATTTAAAGTGTGAAAGAATAAAGATTAAATATGTGATGACAGAGTTTTTAAAAAATCTTAATATAAAATGACAGTTCTATAATTAGTACTACAGTTTGCAGTCTCTAATTTCCTATCAGCCTTACCTTTAAAATATTAAGGTAAATTTATCTAAAATCATTTTATTAGTAAATTGTGAAAAAACTATTTTCGTTCCCTTTGGAAGTACCACCATAAATCAGCTTCATAGGTATAAAATTTCATAAAGATCATGCTTAAAAAGACTGAAATATTGTTTTTAAGAATCTCAGTAGAGAAGTATGGAAATGGGACTGCATTGAAAAGGGGAGGAAGGCAGTCTATCTCCCAGAAAAACACTCACAAGTATGAAATAAAGCCACTAGTAAGTAATTCTACTCTCTTCAACATACACCTGGAAAGAATATATTATCTACAAAAATGCTTCTAAGATAAATCACAACTGAACATTATATATCAAATTGTTTTATCTGTGTCCAAGGAAACAATAAATCTTCCTAAACAATAAATCTAAGCAGCTTTTAACTTAAAAATGCTGAAAACATAAAACAATGGTCATAAGTACCAGTTTATTTTCCTTAGTTATGTTTTCCTAATATAAGATATAGTCAAAAGAGTTGAATTTTTGCATGAACAATTAGCCAATGGTTGCTTAAAACTTACAGTTTTCATGTCCTAAGCAATGATGCACTTTAATTTAAACTCCAAATACTGATGTTTTATTTTTATTCATAAAGACAACTTACTTTCTCTGTAATAACAATGCAATTTCTGTTTGGACTTTCATATATTCTTGTGCCATTTTACAATGCTGTTCAAACACTGCCATAGATTCTTTGGAGTTTGGGCATGGTGCTAGAGGCTGAAAATAAATCAAGAAATGTTAAAACATAATTAGATCAAATCTCAATTATCTAGCTGACAGTTAAGACAGAGACTGTGATTTTTTTTTTATAGCACTAAAGCAATGATCATTTAAAAATATGTGTTAAAGTAGGCCTAGAAAATCTGTGTCCTTTTGTTAGCATTAACTCAGATCTTAAATTTACACTTGCTGTTCTAACACTTTCATTGTTACAGAGAGCCACAACTAGAGTACTCTTGGACTGTGGTTTTATGTTTCAGACTGTCAAACTTTATTATACTGAAAGATGTTTATAGCTCTCATTTGAGAGACACTGAAGTATATTATTTATATTTTCAGTCACCATGAACATGCCAAATTACCACAAAATCTATTAAGCAGAAATGAGCTTATATGAGTTTTATATTATAATGTGCTAAAAATAAAGAGCAAAAACATTATTCTTGGCAGTCCTGAACAAATATATGGATATTTTAAGATGATTGCTAGAATAGGAACATCTGATTTGGCAATTTTAAATTTGATTAACTTAACTAAGAATCACTTATTTTAACTTGATTTTAAAATAAAGAGGCCAACTAAAAGCATAAATAAATGGATATAAAGTGACAGATAGGAACACAACCATCAGCTTTAAAGGTAAACTTCTCTAAAAAGGAAAAAGTAAACTTCGCTAAGAAAGTACTCCTTTACCTGTAGTTGGTGATCCAGTGTAAGATAAGCCATTGGGATGGAATTATCTGATCCATTGGTATCTGGAATTACAGCATGTATTTTATTTATTTTTTGTCATAAACAGTTACAAACGAAAAGCAAGAAAGCATGCATGAGGTGCTGGTACTATTTTCCCCAAAGTAAAAGAAAAGTTATTCTTACTGGCAATTTTTGAATTTAAAAGGTAAAAAAAAGAGGACATTCAAATACAAATAATTAGAATACAACCATACTCTCATACCTACAATTTACATTGGCTATAAATGGGACTAGAACGTAATGTACTAAAGCATGTAAGCCTTATTTAATTAAAAACAAACAGTGATGTGGGACCTTTAGAATATTTCTATTTTAAATTCAGTCTTAACTGCCTCTACCTAATCAAACCCATCTCTTTCTTTCCTGGATCATATTAAGTTTACTTAAGGCTGTGTAGATTCCAGCAACACCAGTGTTCCCTAAAAGGGAAAGGGTGAAAGCAAGAGACACATTTTCTTTCAGTGGATCATCTTCAATTAGTGTGGGTTCAAATGTGAGCTGCCCATCCCACCCCTCCCAATAAGAATCACTGAAGAAAATTAGAGATGTTATTGATGGGAGTATATGACACACATGGATAATATGGAACCTGTGACTCAATTTCATGTCAAAAGAGTTAAATGGGTTAATTCAAACAACCTGCCAATTTTATCCAACTATTTAGGTTTTGTTCATATTTCAAAAGAGAATAAAATTGCCATAACGACTTGCAAGAGAAGCATGGGACTGTCTCTTTCCAACATTAACATTTATGTACAACAGCTCCAAAAGCAGGCAGGGTAACTGAAGAGTGAGTGACACAGACTTTCCTATTTCAGAAGTAGCTGCTTTCCCATCTTTAATAGAGGATAAATGAGCTAAATGAGTGAGCTGTTCAGCTGTTTTCCTGACAAGCACTACTTGAAAGAGTGGTACAGATAAAGGTAAAGTCAGGATGATAGCAAGGCACTGACTCGAACGCAATAAAAACTATGACAGTTTGCTGGTTCAGAAAACTCCTAATTTATTGCTGACTGATATTGAGTTTTATTTATTTATTTATTTAGAAAGCCATTGAGAGTGTGCTTGCAAATACCTCCAAAGGCTAAGCTAAATCAGAACAAATGAGATGATGCCTGTAACGAATACCATGCAGTGCCAGCTGGCATCTGGTAAGCACTCAACACATGGTACTGATGGTGGTTATTGTGATTATTTTTAAATTTATTGTTACTGATACTAAATGAAGAATTGGGAAAGGAGAGTAATTTTAAATAGTCATGCTTACATTTCAGATAAAAAAAGTAATGTTAGTTAAATACTGGAGTGCAATAAGAAGGAATAACAGAGTATTGCCTAGCAGAGCCTTTACCTTAAATCACATACTAACATAAGGATTTTTCTGAAATGGCTAAATAAGACACATATTTTACTTCTCTGATGAATCCTCTCCTCACCTTTCACAATAGTTTCAAATAATGCTTTCAACTGAATAATGCTTTCTACAAAATTAAGCTGATCAAAAATGATTTCCCCCTATCTTTCTGGAAAAATTAAGTGTCTTGAAAGTTTCTTCAATTTAGTATTTCCACTCCTATCATTCTTTCTTAAATCTTTGATACTTGATACATCTTATTAAACCAGTCCCCTATATCCAACATGTATTTCAGGATTAAATATATCAAAGTTTACAGAATTCTGGGGGTAAAAAAAAGTGCAAGGATTGAGATATTCAAACAATTTTAAAGCCTGTTGATGGTGAGGAACTTAAGGTCGTTTATTGAATTTCATCTGTTTTCCAAGACCAAGAAGTGAGATTTTACTTTCTCACTTGAACTGAAATTTAGCTTTCAGTCTCTGGTCACAAGACAGCAAGTTTATTTCAAGAAAACTTACCTTTTAATGTTTCAATTGCTGATCAAATCTCTTCCTATTTGTTGAGATTCACACTGATTTGGTTTAGTCTGGTAAAATCTCTTTTTTAGTGCCTTCAACACAATACCTATAACTAGTTCATATTATCTAAGTATGTGTTCCCTTCATGCGGAATGCTGTTTTTTCCTTTATGCTTTATGACTAAAAAACAGATTTTACTATTTTATGAAAAAGTTGCTGACTATGCTAGGTCTTATCTGTAACTATTAAAACTCTCCACTTGCACTGTAAATACAATAGTTTAATATACAGCATGAGGAGTTTATTTTTAATTATTTATTTATTTATTTAATTTGCTTTTTATGGCTGCACCTGTGGTATATGGAAATTCCCAGGTTAGGGGTCGAATTGCAGCACTTTAGCTGCCAGCCTACACCACAGCCACAGTGACACGAGAGCCAAGCCACGCCACGTCTGCAACCTATACCACAGTTCACAGCAATGCCAGATCCTTAATCCACTGCACAAGGCCAGGGATCAAATTTGCATCCTCATGGATACTAGTGGGATTCATAACCCGCTGAGTCACAATGGGAACTCTGAGGAGTTTGTTTTTGTCAGTATTGTGATTCTAATCAGACTGCAAGGAATGGCCCTATCTTAGATTTCTATCTTTGCAAAGTACTAAACCCAGAAGAACTTCTTCAGTGAGTTTTCCCCCCACTATGGTGCTCTCTATTGGTGTAGCTTTCTCTCTCAACTAGCTGTTCTTGAGTATGTCTGTCTTTCTTTATCCTCAATATACTTTAAGTAGAAACCTAACAGCACTTTGTGTTATGATTATTGAATCACTGCACACTTTTTCTCTGAAATTACACAAACCTCTCCCCTTTTTAAATTAAAAAATCTAATTATTTAGGTTGTTTTGATTTATTTATGTACTTCTAATTTTTTTTTCCCCTGGGGCAATGAGCTTTTGACAAAGGAGATTTCATCTGTCTCTTCTCTACAATTTATTCTGACAGCTTGACTATCAATTTTTTTGCTAGAAATAATGCAAAGCTGAACTTTATTAATTATAACCTTAAACCAGATTCTCAACTTCTAAAATTGTACTCAAAACTATTTAAAAATGGAGTTTCTGTCGTGGCTCAGCAGTAATGCACCTGACTATTATCCATGAGGACAAAGGTTTGATCCCTGGCCTCACTCAGGGGGTTAAGGATCCCGTGTTATCATGAGCTGTGGTGTAGGTCGAAGATGCAGCTCGGTCCCGTGTTGCTGTGGCTGTGACACAGGCCGGCAGCTGCAGCTCCAATTCAACCCCTGGCCTGGGAACTTACTTATGCTGTGGGTGTGGCCCTAAAAAGACAAAAACAAACAAACAAACGAAATTACTTAAAAATGATAACCATGCATTTGCAGTATATTTCAAGGCAATGACAAAATTTAGTTGATATTGCAACCTGGATCTATATACGATGTCTAGCTACTAATGTTCCGTGGTATTTTAGGTTTCAGAAAAGAAAAAAATGAGACAGGAGTTGGAAGGGCGGAAGAATATGTGAAATAGAAACACTGGTTAAGTGAGAAGGGCTTAAGAGAAATTTGATTTCACCCTCACAAATTCACAATTTGCCACACGCTACTGCTGTGTCTAGATTAGTCCAGGTAGAAGTGAGGAGACCCAGCAAATGCTGTAATGTCAGAGCAAGCACTCCCTCACTGAAGGGTATAGGACCCCCCCCGCCCCTGCAAAAAAACAAAAAAAACCAATGCTATCTGAGCATTAATGACCAAATCTATCAAGAGCATTTCTCCTCCACCTCTGAGAAGCACATCATGATAAATTCTGCACATGTGCTGAGTCGTGGTGGATGTTCTGGGCTGTCCGAGGGGTGAAACTTAGGAGTTTTTGGCACCACTAAATTTGAACTTACTAAAACTAGAGAGTACACTCAAGGCTAAACATAGTTCTATGTTACATGACACAGAGAAAAGCCACCCAGTTAATTTTTTAAATTAAATTATGAACTTGATAAATCATGCCAAATATTTATAAATACTTATAAGGAGAATTTTAGTTTGTATAGATAGAAAGCTGACTTTTTAATTTCAATTTAATTGCCACTATTAATAACAGCTGATCTTATATAAAACCCCAAATGGTTTAATTTTCCAAGGTCTAAGAGATCATCTTTCCTCTATGACAGAATACATATAAATAATTTTTGTACCAGTGTACTGCTGTGTATTTATCAAGGTATTCCCTTAATGCTAAGGAAAAGTTAATTCCATTATGGCACATTACTTCTTGCTTGTCCATAATAAACAATTCCATTACTATCTTCAGACAGGCAGATTTTAATATTAACATTTTGACTTAGACCAGTTAGTTATTCATGTTGGAGAGTTTAAGTAACTCTTACCAGGCTTTTAATAGTCTACTTACTAGAATGTTTATGTAACTGGAATGAGGTCTGCTTATCAGTTAAAAATGATTCAAAAGTTCAATGGCCCATTTTTTCCTCACCAAGGTCCATGATACCTTGTTTTGAAAAGACTGAGATGAGATGATTATTTTCCCTTTCTGCTACTTTTAGTTATTTAACAGTTGAAAGTTTACTACTATAATCTAGTAGGATGGATTGTAACAGGAAAGTCAGACTGAAATATCAAGAAGAGAGTACCTTCCTATTTGAAAAAAGAGCCCAAACCAACCATCTTCAAAAGTTTCTGTGGGAAAAAACACAAGGGGCAAGGTAGTCTCTGTCTCAGTACTCAAAGACATTTTAACATTTATTGCTAAATATTTGATTTAGTAATGGGAAAATCTAAACTTTTGTCTAATGTCTCCCTTTGTAAACATCAGAGTAATGACAATTAAATGAACATAAACATGATAAGTTCAACTTTATAATTACAATGAGGAAACGAGCTGGTCACCTGTGGAATCATCAGGGGTCCATGGATGACTTCGAGCTGGCTTTTCTGAGGTTGGTCCTGAGGTAGTGATCATTCTGATGCTAGGACTGGATGACCTACTGCTCACCTGCAGGAAGAAGTAACAGGAGGGACAAAATGTAATTCTGATATAAAGAGTAATATAACAAGAGAATATTTCCATTATGAGGCAAAGGACAGACTTCCATTTGTATCAGAAGAGGTCCCAAAACACTTGCAAAAAACAAATCCTCTAAGAATTTTAGATTAATACACATATGGTAAAGAAATTTATATGCTCTCATACATAAAAACTGACAAATTTTCAAGAAAGTTAAGGGAAATTCTCTAAGACCAGAAATTAAGTCTAGCAAGTGGGAATTTGTGTTAAATTAAGTGCTAGCCCTGGGAATTTCAAGTGAACACCAAGGGCCTGGAGCTTTTGTTCTGATTGCCAGCTGCACTCAGAGGAAAAGGTATAACGTCTTAGGCCTCTGCAGGATGAGAGTGAGACTGAAGAACCCTCTGTTTAAGGCTAAAATGCAAGAAAGGCTTCACTTTCAGGGAAAATATAAACTAGGGAAGAAAAAAAAAACTATGTTACAAGAGCAACAGTAAGTAAATCTGTCTGTCTTGGGTAGTGGCTCTAGGTGGAGGGGAGAAAATGTATCCACTGTGAATCTATAAAAAAAAAGTTTCCAAGATTCATGGAAGATACAAAAAATCCCAAGTAGAAAAAAATAAAAGAAAATCTACATAACGGAGTAAAACATAGGGCATGTTACAGTCATATTCTAGAAAACAAAGACAAACAGAAGACAATGAAAAGCAGCCAGAGAGGAAAGATAGTTGTCCATAAAAGAACACCAGTTAGATTCTCAAAAGCAACAAGGGAAACCAGAAGAAAGTAGAGTATCTTCAAACTGTGCAAAGAAAATTATTGTCAATCTAGAACTGTTTAGTCAACAATGAATGAGGTCAACAACATTCTCAGATGAACAAAACTGAGTTTACCATCCATAGACTCTTACCATAAGAACTTCCAAAGCATGTGTGTTAGGGAGAAAAAAGTTTTTTTCCCTGATGGAAGGGCCAGGTTACAATCAGAAACACTGGTAAACACAAGGAGGAATCTATACACTGAAAATATGAAACAATGGACCAATGACTAATTTATAGAATTACCAAATATGTAAGATGGCACAAAAATCTGAACAGCAATAGCATAAAAAAGACCAGAGATTTAAAAATCCTTGTAATGTTCAGGATGAGGATAAAGATACTTTAGGTTGGGCATGAGTGTTAAAATTTAAAAATTTTTAGTAATTACTAAAAGTAGTAACAGATAATTCTCAAACCAGAGAGAAAAATAGTGGAATGAGAAATATATTTATTCAATTTAAAAAAAGTCAAGAAAGGAGAAAAAAGAGAAATAAGAGATAAGAGGGAGCAAATTTATCAGTAACCATAACAAGTGTAAATGGGATAAACTCTCTAGTTATTTAAAAAATTCAGATTGTCAGGCTGGATTAAATGCTGTTTATAAGATATATCTAATTCACAGAGACAGAGAAAACAGAAGGTTTAATAAGATAACCAGGCAAAATCTATTCAAAATAAAGTTATGTAGCTATATTACTATCAGAGAATATATTTTAGGGCAAAAAAAATACTAAGGAAAGATATGACGATCAGTGGTTCAACTAAGACTATAACAATAAAAAATGTATATGCCGAACCTATACAGAACTTTGAAATAGAGAAGGCAAAAAAACTACAAGGAGAAATGGATGCAATCACCATCGCAGTGAGATATTTTGATACTCTGTGATATATAAAAGCAACCAAAAACCAAAACATGCATGTAGTAAAACCTGACCTCCACAAAAATCAGACTTGATCTAAACATATTTATGAAACTTGTGTCTAACAAATGGAGATCTTACATTCTTTTCAAGCACCCATGTAACACTTAGGAAAAGTAAGCCAAAAGCCAACCTCAAAAAATTAAAAAAATTTAGTATCATTATAAACCGTATCTTTTTGTACTGATTCAAAATTAACATTAACAATTTCATGTGTTTAGAAATTTAAAAACACTTCTAAATAACTCATTGGTCAGAGAAAACAGAATGGAAATTAGAAAATATTTCAATTGAATTTTAACATGAACTATATGCCAAAACCTATGAGATGCACCCAAAGAGGCACTTAAAGAAAAAGATTTAGGGAGTTCCCGTTGTGGCTCAGTGGTTAAAGAATCTGACTAGGAACCATGAGGTTGCAGGTTCGATCCCTGGCCTAGCTCAGTGGGTTAAGGATCCAGCATTGCTGTGAGCTGTGGTGTAGGTTGCAGACACAGCTCGGATCCCGCATTGCTGTGGCTCTGGCATAGGCTGGTGGCTACAGCTCCGATTAGACCCCTAGCCTGGGAACCTCCATAAGCCACGGGAGCGGCCCTAGAAATGGCAAAAAGACCAAAAAAAAAAGAGATTTAATTCTAACTATATGAAAAAGTAGAAAGCAGTGGCAATTTACAAGCTAGGGATCTAATTTATATAGTTAGAAAAAGAACAAGGCTATGAGCTTCTTAAAAAGAAAGTAAGAATGAGAGAATACTATAAAATTTTTGTAGTTATTCTCTTCTAAAAAAACAAATAAACCTTAAACTGAAATAGACAAATTCCAAAAAATATATAAATTACCCAAATTTCTATACATTATAACAAACACTAAGCCCAGAGGGTGTTGCGGGTGGATTCTATCAAATATTCAAGAAAAAGATATTTTTAATCTTAAAAAAAACTATTCTAGGAAAGAGAAGAAACACTTCCTGACTCACTCTGTGAAGGCAGTAAAATCTGATTAATAAACAAGGACAGTATAAGAAAAACTACTAGCCAATCTAGCTTATGAAAATCTTTAAAAATTGAGATTATCCTACAAGACATTATGAAATCTATTAATCCAATTTGTCACATTAACAGATTAAAAGAGAAAAACCATAACAATTGCATAAAATATATTTGACAAAACCTAACATACATTTATTTAAAATACATTTAACAAACAAATTTCAGGAGAATTTCTTAACTAGATATCTTTATAAAAAGTCTAGAAATGTGACATAAGAAAGGAAATGGTATTATAAGCTGGTGGGAGGATGACAGAAGCCACAGGCAAGGAATATACAGAGAGACTCATGGGAATTAATAACGTTCCATTTCTTAAGTTGGGTGGTAGGTTCATGAGTATTCATTTTATTATCAGGTTTCATAACTTACACATATATACACATATTCTTGTATATGTATTACATACACTAAAAACTCTCAAAGCATATTATATACTAAAATGGATTTCATAACAATTTTTTTAACAGTAGCTTTTTGTTGAAGTGTTATTAAATAACCAAAAGGAGACTAATAAAAGAATATGGGGTTAAATAAAGTAAACCCTAAGTAAATAAATTCCTAAGGAACATAATGTACAGTTTCAATATGCAAACACAGAAACATTCAAATTCAAGACTGCATCAAGTAAAATGAGAGGTGATACAGTAGTGGAAAGTACCTGTGAATAGAAATCAACAGATGTGAGAGTTCTAATCTGGTATCATATATAATTTAGTTTAAGAAGTTTTGTTTTCTTTATCTGAAGAGGGGCTGGGGCTGGGTTAAAGTTGTGGTTATGTTTAATGTTCCATCAAATGTTAAAATTCTATCATTTTAAGCTCTGAAAACTCAAAATGGATTGAGAAATTTAGTGAAAGATACTTTTATAAAATTTCAGATAAAATCAAGTAATTTTGAAGGAAAACTGATTTCTTTCACCTTGGGTACCTATTGAAATTGTTTCAGAAATTTCAAAAAGCTTTTCTATACCATAAATAATTTTAAACTCCATAACAGATTGGCCTTTCCAAAACCGTGGTTCATTCATGCCACATTTCTACAGGTGCCCTCTGTTACTGCAATGCTCATTTTCTTCTTTCCTCCTTGCTATTCCCCTCTCTCATGTAAGATTCTGCTCAGGCTCCCTTTCACATTATGTGGTCATCCTTTGGGCCAAACAAAGCCAGATCCGGCCTTTGAGGAAGAGGAATGCCCTGCAGTGTGATTTACTGGTTGTGTCAGTTCTCACTCTGACCCTGGCATTCCCAACCTTCCACTGGCAAGTTACCTTCCCTTCCCCTAGACTGCTCTCCTCTAACAATTCCCTATGCCATCCTTTACCACCCCACTTTTAATCCTGACCCTATATTCATTCCAGGATAATATGGTATAGGGCAAATAGCATGTATGAAATGGAGCAATCTAAAACTGCCATTTTTGTAGGTCAGAAACAGTCAAATATTTGCAAATTCACATGGTTTAGTCTAATACCTTGGAGATCCTAGTTTAAATCTGTTCAGCCATTTACACCTGTGTAAACTTTAACAAATAACTCAGCCTCTCTGAGCTACAGGCTCCTCATTTATCAAAGGTGAATGAGAAGTAGTAGTAATAGGTGAGAAGTCAGGCCTTGGAGATAATACAACCTAAAGTCTGAGTCTCTGGTCAGCCATTTATTAAGAGTGTGGCTTTAGATAATCTAGATTATTTAACCTCTAAGACTCAATAGTAAAATGAGGACAGTATTACCTATATCAGGTTGCAAAAATTAAATGAAATAATGTACATGAGGAGTCTTGACACAATAAAAATGCTCATTGAATGGCAGATAATTAGGTTGTTGAAATATAAAATGGCAATACATGAATAGATGTGTAGCATCTAACAATTCCTTTTCTAGTTCAAAATTACAATTCTTTTAAAAACATTCAGTGGAGTTCCTGTCATGGCGCAGTAGTTAACAAATCCGACTAGGAACCATGAGGTTGCAGGTTCGATCCCTGGCCTTGCTCAGTGGGTTAAGGATCCGGCGTTGCCATGAGCTGTGGTGTGGGTCACAGACATGGCTCGGATCCCGCGTTGCTGTGGCTCTGGCGTAGGCTGGTGGCTACAGCTCCGATTAGACCCCTAGCCTGGGAACCTCCATATGCCGTGGGAGTGGCTCAAGAAAAGGCAAAAAGACAAATAAATAAAAAATAAATAAAAAATAAAAATAAAAAAATAAATAAAAAAATTCAGTGACTAGACCCTGTCACAAAGAAATTTTTCTTTTTGAGTGTATTTATAATCTCTTCATATATAACCTTCAACTTGAGCCTGAAATGTTTTATATTATTCTCTAAGTCTCTGATTCCTCAAAATCATTAAAATCTCCTAAGGGCAGAGATCATGCATATTTTTTATACCATACCCACCAGGATTTAAGAAATTGCCGAATACAATGTATAAGTAAAAACTATGTAATATAGTAAACAACCATATAATAGATACACATTAAATAAGATGACAGTATACGCTTTTGGCACTTAGATGTTAAGATTGGTGCTTAGGTTTATTTAGCTTTGATATATAGTAAGAGTAAGAATATACACCACAGAGAACCAGTGATGAAATACATAACTTTTTTTTTTTTTTTTGCCTTTTTAGGGCCACACCTGCAGCATATGGAAGTTCCTGGGCTGGAGGTCGAACCGAAGCTGTCAGCCTATGGCACAGCCACAGCCACACAGGATCTGAGCAGCAGCTGCTCCCTTAATTGCAGCTCATGGCAATGCCAGATCCTTAACCCACTGAACAGGCATCCATCCTTATGGATACCAGTCAGGTTTGTAACCTTGTGAGCCACAACAGGAACTCCCATATAACTCTTATTTTTAGAATGCTGTTCACCTTGGTAAAGCAAATACAGATATGACACGATCCCTGGCTGTGGGCATGGCCCCCAACCCCACCCCCCAAAATAGATACGACATTATTCCTGAGTGCTTTAACCTTCTATGTCTGATAGCTAAGTCTTGATGATTTAATAAGAGTACACTGATATGACCATAGCTATAATTTCTACTGTAAATCAAGAGCAATTTTTCTTCAAAGTGCTGGTAGAGGAGGGTTTCAGTCAGTCTGATTTTATACTAATATTCTTACTTTAATATTTTCTTAAAAGGGAGAAATAAGTATGAATATTTGTGGCATGTAAGAACCAATATCAGTTATGAGAAATTAAAACAAGATACAGTATAATCAATAATTAGGTTTACAAAATATAAGAATGAATTTTGTGTATTAAAAAAGTCACTGAACATTTGTGATATTAAAACAAATAATTCTACTTGTATGAATTATCATATTCTTTAAACTTAAAAATCTTTCTCAAGAGAGTTTTTTGCTACTTATTTCCCTCTTTCTAAGAAACTCTTAGCACCTCATGTGTACATTCATTTGTTCTACTTCAGATTTCCTCTAAGCTATACAACTAAGAAATAAGGCTAATGTTTTTAGGTCAAGTCCCAAAATGGGTCTTTTTTAAAGCTACAAGAATAGCAATGAGTTAAATTTAAATCTATTAATTAAGTCTTCATATTTCAAGGAATGACTATTTCAGTGAATAACAGAATATGCTAATATGTCTGCATTTAAAGAAATATTTAAAAACAAGCCATAACAGGATTTTTTGAATACTTGAATAATACAAAGCATAAAAAAGAACAAGTAATACTTGATAATTTTTTAAAAATATCAAACAGGTTTGTAGGTTAAATTTATGTATTACTGCTATCAACCTACTATTAAAGAAGTCTTATTTTTCCAGTGGCTATTTTTTTTTTTAAATCACTGGTAAAATTCTGATGGCCATAAATGCTCTGAAACTATTAAAACTCATTTAGGTTCCTCCTTCCTTCAAGACATTTACAATTACTTTATTCTACTTTCAAAGAAACTGAAAGGTATAAGAGATACAAAGAAACTTGACTTACTACAAGGACAGGATATGAAAGTGGTTAGGAGAGTACAGAAATGCCATAAAGAAGTTTAATGCAGCAAAAGAATACTAACTCAAATTTAAACTGCAGGGCAAAATACCATTGGTAGACATGAACCAGAACTGGACTTAGACCAAAACTTTATATTTATAACAAGGAATTGGGAGTTATTTACAAACAAAAGTAAAGCTTTGCTTTTTATGTCTTACCTGAAAAACTGGGAAAATATTTTCATAAGTAAAGAATCTATGGCCAGGGCTACCATTTAAACTGACATTTGAAAGCTATTTAAAAACCTCAGAAATCTTGGTTGCTAAAATTATAAAGTACAAAAGACAGATTAAATTCGATTTATATAGTACTTTGGTGAAGTAATATTTAAAAAACATGAATATTAAACAGAAATGGGTATCAGTAGATAATGCAGATTTATAATTAATTTATAATTAATAACCACAAATTAATTAAGTCCATACATGACAGGATGTACTAAAAAACATTCTTTCTAATCTTAAATTATGGGCTCAATCCAATTCTGGATTCATTATATTTCATTAAAAGGAAATTTTAGACTTTTGTTTTTCTTACATGGTCTTTAAATTCTCTAACAGGTATATTATGAACCAGCAACTATTGAAGACTATCATGTAAGATTCTGATTTAGAGCTTTAAACAGAAAATTTTTATACTAAAGGAGGTACAGAATGGACAAAATAAGTAGTATGATAAATTATATTCCTTAAATAAACAATAAAAAGTATGATAATATATTTCCTGACATGTGATAAAAGTCCTTTAAAGCAAATACTTTCCATGATCCCGGCTCCCCTGATGATACCAAAGGAATAGAATGCTAGTAGATTTTACTTTTTTTTTTTTGCTTTTTCAGGGCTGCACCTGCAGCATATGGAAGTTCCTAAGCTAGGGGTCGAGTCAGAGCTGCAGCTGCCAGCCTACACCACTGCCACAGCAATGAATGATCTGAGCTGTGTCTGTGACCTACACCACAGTCCACAGCAATGCTGGATTCTTAAACCACTGAGTGAGGCCAGGGATTGAACTTACATCCTTGTGGATACTAGGCCGATTTGTAAACTGCTGAGCCACAATGGATGCTCTGGGTTTTACTTCTTTCCAAATGCTATTTTTGTTTTATTTCTCAAGAGTAATACACTATAGTGAGAATAAGGAAGTGGTAAGAGCCCTGGGAAGCACACTATGGGGAGACAGGCATACAAATATGTATTAAACATCTATTATGTGTCTGGGACTTTCACACGTTATAAAAACGCTGGGTGGCTAGGAGTAGATGTTATGGTCCCCACTAGCAGAGAGAGTTGCTGAAGCTCAAAGAAATTAAGGCCTTGCCTAAAGCCACATATATGACTAGTAAAAGTAGACTCTAAAGTCCATATAGAAATCTAGTATGTCCAGTTCTCTAATCATAACAGCATCATCTTGCAGTTGTAACTTTCATAGACTGTAGAAATCCTGAAAACAGATCTATATCAAATACAATTCCAGGAGGGATATGCAGGCATACATGAGAATGCATAATTTTAGTGAAACAAGGAAAGACTCACTCAGATCTATAAAAAGTAAGTTTATGTAGTCATCTATTATTATTAAGGTGGATTAGCTTTGCTTAACAATATGATACAGCTAAAATGCAGCATTGAAAATCAGTAAATAATTAACAATGATGCAGACTATCAGAAGCCAAAATACTTGAAACTGAAGAGGTCTAGGATTACTTTACCGTGCATTTAGTTTTATGTGCAAGATGGAGTACAGAGTTTGTGTTTTTGGAATCTGATCTGAATTACTGGGAGTGTAAGGGGAGTAGAGACTTAGGTAAATTTCTTTAACCTTCAGTTTAGCCATCTGCAAAATGGAGAAAGTAAAAAGTATCAAATTTATAGGGTTAAGATTTAAATAACACATTAAAAGACCTGACTGGCACAAAGTTGGTGCACAGTAAATAAACAGCAGCTATCATTACCAAACTTCTCTAATTGATCTAGGCATAAGTCTAATCTGCCCAAATACACTTCTGGGAAACTAAGTCTTCTTGGTATTGTCAATAACACATCTTTATTGAGTTGTGCTTGATATTTGTTGCAGTGAAACAAAATACTCACCATGAGGCACTTTGGGGAGTCTCAGTGAGAGAGTTTTAGAAAGAGCTTACTAGAGGATTTGGCTTTTGTTGAGTGATTCTGAGGAGGCTCCAAGGAAAGAGGGGTTCATACTAGTTGGCTACTAACAGAAAGCAGTGGCAATTCTACAGGAAGGGAGACCACAGTGAGGATAAAGCTGCAACTGGTAAAGAAGCAATAGTCACTCATATCCGCCAGGAGAGGACAATGTTTGGTACTTTTGTGGGTGGCACAGTGATCTTGGTTTTGTCTGTGCTTTTCTTTTCTTTTTTTTTTCCTTGGTCTTTTTGCCTTTTCTAGAGCCGCTTCTGCGGCATATGGAGGTTCCCAGGCTAGGGATCCAATTGGAGCTGTTGCCGCTGGCCTATGCCACAGCCGCAGCAGCAGGGGATCTGAGCCGCGTCTGAAACCTACACCACAGCTCACGGCAACACCAGATCCTTAACCCACTGAGGGAGGTCAGGGATCGAACCTACAACCGGTCTTCTTTTGTCTCATTTTATCTTGGTCTTAGAATAACTTTATCTACTGGTGTTCTGAGCTATTGTTTACATCCAGCTTCTAATGACACTGAAGCCTTCATGTAAGATCAGTTCCTGGATGATAAAAGTTTGGCTTTTATCTTTCTTAGTATCTTTTCAAATGGAGGCCAGATCCATTACATGTGCTTAATGAGCTTCTTGAATTAATAAAAACCTCAATCAATTAATTTAAAAATGAGTTGTATGTTGTGTGGATGCAATCTTTTACATGAAAACTTATACAACTACTTTTAATTAAGAAGCCTGCTGGAGTTCCTGTCATGGCTCAGTGGTTAACAAATCAGACTAGGAACCATGAGGTTGTAGGTTCGATCCCTGACCTCCCTCAGTGGGTTAAGGATCTGGTGTTGCCGTGAGCTGTGGTGTAGGTTTCAGACGCGGCTCAGATCCCCTGCTGCTGCGGCTGTGGCATAGGCCAGCGGCAACAGCTCCAATTGGATCCCTAGCCTGGGAACCTCCATATGCCGCAGAAGCGGCTCTAGAAAAGGCAAAAAGACCAAGGAAAAAAAAAAAAAAGAAAAGAAGCTTGCTATGTTCACTATTCCCTAAATAGAAACAGTATAAAAGCAATTTAATTTTAGTTGACAGATTTAAAGTTTAAAAGATTTTATGAAGATCAATCTTGAATCAAGGGCCAAAGTAGAAACTCTCATCAGGTCACTTTTCTCTATGAGATGCAATATTAAACTTTATTAGTAACCTCTCTCTTTTCCTCTGATGATTGTACTGGCTGGGCATATTCTTTATCAATTTCCATGGCCAATAGATACCCACCCCCCAATGTATCTATTTAATCACTGCTTAGCCAGACTTTAAAAAGAATTAATCCTTCAATTTTAAAAATCCAGATTATGTATACCTCTCTTCTTCAAATAATGAATGATATTTTCATGAGTAATTAAAAAGATTTAATAGTCACTTATCATAACATTTTCAAGGGAAAATGTTTTCAAAATGTATTAGGATTTCTATTTGTCATTCTCATCCCACTGGATGCAGGCATCTTAAGTGTGATTTTTAAGAGTGGATCAAATTTAAAAACTAGTTGGACAATAGCTATATATCACCTGTTTTACAACAGGTTTTACCACCATA
The DNA here is from genome assembly GCF_016906955.1 of Phacochoerus africanus. Classification (NCBI taxonomy): domain Eukaryota; kingdom Metazoa; phylum Chordata; class Mammalia; order Artiodactyla; family Suidae; genus Phacochoerus; species Phacochoerus africanus. Next base: position 58,429,929 of record NC_062545.1, read on the forward strand.
TCAAACTCCTCTTTACTCTAAATCTTTTGGAATAGTCCACGACAATTCAGGAAGGCAACTGTGCCAGAACCAAAGTCTGCTTCAGTTCCAATGTTTTAATACCTGAAGGTACTGAAAATGGTAACAATCACAGTCTCAAGTAAAGCAGAATTTGTGAGAAATAAGTAGGGCTTGATATGGTGAGGTCAGTCCTGAAATATAGCAATGCCTTTGTTACAGAATATAGAGAAAAGCACTCACACTAGCAAATACTCCTCAACTGTCTTAGAGCAAGACTCTCATTCCTAGTCAAAGGGAGACTACTTGACTAGAATTTCTCGTAACTGAAATATCAATAGCAATAGTAAGAAGTGTTAAAAAGGCTGAGCTCATCAAGTCTCTAAGGAATCAAAGCAAATACCAGATGTCAAGCTAGCTGTTACTAAATAACCTAACTACTACTTGAAGTATTTGAAAGGGAGACAGTTGGAAACATCATTCAAAAGTTCTGGGAATCTTACAAAAGCAGATAATCCTGAAAAAGCTGCTATTAAATACATGAGATCAAGATTCAGGGTCACATAATACCATAAAATATGTAATAAATTAATATGTATTACATATAATGTATGCATGTTTGTATATATGCATTTGAGTATGTAAATGGGCACTGTGAGAAATAAAAATATTTCTGTATATAAATGAATATCAAGGATATTTATCATCTGAATATCTCAAGTGGTTTTTGTTAGTTAAATTAGTTGATGGCTAGAAAAGGCCTTCCAATCTTTATTGGAAGACTATAAAGAATTTATAATGACTATAAAGAATTTATAATGACTATAAAGAATTTCTAAAACTCCAAGTATGTTATAAAAATAAAATAAAACATCTTTTTTAGGGTGAAAAGTACTAATGCATTTACCATAAATTACATCATATTGTTTATAACATAAAATCCTATAATTTTATAAGACTATGTACCATAATGTGCTATTTTAATTACTTCAGATGCATATTATACTCTTAAAATCAATTTCAGCACAACTGAAAACAAATCAACAAAACCTTGTAACTAGTTCTCATTCAAACAATGTGATATAAATTACATATGTTAGGTCTATTGCTTTGAGTAACAGAAAAAGCAATGATTGCAACTTTTATTTACTTGGTTAGTTAAATTGCTATACTTGTGATGACTTAAATTACAGCACTATCTGGGTTATCTATAAAGAGATAAGGGGAATTTAGAAGACCATCCAGAAATATAAAGGTGAACCTTAACCACAGGGATAGAAGCCTTTTTATTATCTTTAACCCCTGGGACAGAACCTTAACCCTAACTACTGGGATACAGCTCTTTCTAGAGTTTATCCCACTGCTTAGTTAATACTGTCTTAAGGATGTTTCACAAAAATATAAATCTAGGGGCTACAGCAAATTAAAAGATGTTAGAGTCCTCCAAGCATGTCTGCGCCTGGTGTGATCCCAGAGGAGTGACATCTCATTGGGGAAATACTTATTCCCCTCCTTAGTAAAAAGGAGATTCATTTTAGCGGGAAATGTTAATGACAAACTTAAATTACAAAATGAATACTTCCTTATTAAAGCATGTATAAAAACCACGCAACATACACAGAGCACTATGGAATTAATCAACCTACTTTCATAAGTTATCCTTTAAGTTAAATCAGTAATGGCATCTGTACTTTTCCCCCCTTATATACTGAAGTTCAAGTGCTAATGAACCTCTCTATCATAATTTTAGGTAAATTCATAAAATTAATTTTGCAGAGTATATACATAGAATAGTTAATTGTTGATTTCTACCCACTACTATTCAAAGACAGAGAATTTGAAAGGTAAGTCTTACCTGACCAGGCTCTGTTCCAGTAACAGTCAAGTCCTGGATGGATCTACGTCTTGACTGCCCGTTGCCTTTTAAAAAATAAAAAAGTAAAATACTGAAATCTATTCAAACAGACAATAAGGGTTTAACTGCTACAGTAGGAAGGTGAAATTTCTTGCTCCTTGGATCTACACAAAATGTGGGGAAAAAGAATAAGTGAGCTTATTGTTAAAAAAAAAAGGCAAAATAGAAAGACGTAAGGAAAGGAAGAGAAACAGCTAGAGTGTTTTAACTCAAAAGCTGCTGGCCTTCAAGAAAGTATGTCCTAATACAATAACCACTGCTACCACACGAAGAGCTGCTGAACTCTCTTCCACCATCTTCTGTCATGTGTTTAAATAGATGAAGGCTTGGGGGCTGGGGCTGATGACGGCATCTATTTCAAGGGCCTTACGTTACAGTTTCTACAGCAAGTCAGCCAGCAGGTTGTAAGCCATGACTGACTTTAACCAACAGGGCCTTGTTTGTTTCAGGGCCAAAAGGATGCTTAGGTTTGAATTTATTATATTAAGTCACACTTACCTAATCCCATTAGTCTTTGTCAGAAACTAGTAATTTATTATTTGTGAACAACAACTCAATTTCCTCCTGGAGATGAATGATTCTCATTCTGTTCTCAAATATACAGCTTGCTGAAATGGGCTAAGTATGTTAATGCTGCTCTAGGAACTTCTATGCTAAAAGTAATTTAATTAAAAAATTGGTTTATGAAAGAACTCTACAAATGCAAGTCTTCAGCAAAATGGAAAGAAACAATAGCTGCGCTCAGCACTTTGATTTGGGAATAAAGCTGTTCATACAGGATCTTCTAAGATGAGAGATCAGCTGTCTAAAAAGGAAACACCAAAGTATTATGAATAACAGCTGACAGAATACTCAAAATTCTTTTGACTCTGAAAGCTATATTATGTAATTTCTCAACTACTGGGTAGCACTTAGAACATGCACTCTAATAGTTGTGGTCTGATTAGCAGACAGAATTGATTCTTAAAATTTTATATTTCCATATCCTTCAGTATCTTATTCTAAAACAATCAGCAATATAATTTAGCATCTTAATCAATGTTACACTATTATTTTTCACATAAGCTAAAAGGACCTTACAACAGAATAATGTTTAATGCAAATAACATGTGTAGTGAATATAAAAACTCAAATTTATAGTCATTCTTGAACATTCTAGAATACTTAGTACAATCTTAACTCAAATTTACTTCTAATTTCATTTTACTACAAGTTCCTACTTTCATTCAGAAATTAACAACAAAGCACACATTTATTGAATCAGGAACACTAAGATACTTTTGTGAAAACTTTTAGTTATCCCTGCTTCCCGAAGACAAAAATGATCCCCACCACCATGACTAATAAGCAATTTTAGGCACATTTCATTCAACACAATCATTCTAAAATTAGTTTAGATGAGACAGGCTTGTAAAAGTGTCCGGAATTCTCTTTTCAGATTAGCAACATTTGTGAACTGGGGAACCACCCAGCATATGTGTCTAAAAATCATTACGTCACCATTGCAATAAAAACAAAAACAAGCTCCAATCTAGGTGGGGGTAGGAGGAAAGGGGAATAAAAACTTTAAGGAGGGTAAAGGAGAGCTGACGGTTAACAAATGCCATAAAATGAGAAATCTTCAAGCTACAGCATGAGTAAAAGCAAGCGATACTAGGCAATGCATTTTAATTAGCATAACCATGGCAGAAACCATCTGGCAAACAGTTCAGACAAAGCAAAAAAGGATTGCAATCAACAAATACTTGTTGCTCCAATATTAGGTTTTAAGTCCTAATTTAGAACTATGAATGTCAAAAACATTAAGCCCTCATTATCACAGATGAAAATTACTGGGTGTGTGCTCAGTAAATTTAGATTGATTCTGAATTTTTTGGTGACTAAAAACTAATTTAGAAACTCACTTAGTTTACACTTTTTCATGGTTCTTTGATATGTGCATACCTATATTACACATGGTAGTATAAAGGAAAAAAGAAGTAGAAACGAGGGACAATATGGCAGACAGATGCATAATCCAGGCAGATGAAACCTGTAAATGATGTCCTAATATTTCATTCTTTAATGAATTTTGGAAGTTTCATGACTTCTGATAGGAAACAAGTGGTATTTTTAAGAATCACTTTCCTAAGTAACAGCAGCAAAAGGAATACACTATATTCCTAGCCCATCTACCTCCCCACTACCCCTCCTAAAAGCTTATGGCATGATTGTCTTTACAACACTAATACAGAATCCATTTATCTCTTCAAAAAGCTGCTCTTTTAAGGTACAACTGATTTCCTGAGCTGGTATTTGAAAGTCATCACAAAGTCCCTCCAGAGACTACTGGCTTAGGTCCCAGTCATTTTTGTGGTTTTCCTTATCAGTTTCCTTACCTTAACTACTTACTTACATTGTTCTATCTTCCAAACTTCCTGAAGACTCTTTTCTTGTAAAAATCAACACTATATTCTTCTAGAGACAAAGTTGCTGATACCTCTTAAGCAAAATATTGGAAACTTTGATGTCCTTAAGTTTTGAATATTAAGAATTATGAGACACTATTCTTCTGCGTAAAATACACAAGATTTAAAAAATCTACACTGTACCATATACACTGCAGTATTATTCTACTGCTTCATGGTATACCGAATATGTAATTTAAAAGTCTGTGTTCTCATTTAAGCTGCCACAGTTTCATATTCCTTTACTAATTCCAATGATTCTGGCTGTTTTTGGAGTTTCTGTTGTGACTCAGCAGGTTAAGGACCTGACATTGTCTCTGTGAGGATAAGAGTTTAATTCCTGGCCTCACTCAGTAGGTTAAGGATCTGGCATTGGCACAAGCTGCAGCGTAGGTCACAGATGGAGCTAGGATCTGGTGGTGGTGTGGTGTAGGTTGCAGCTGCCGCTCTGATTTGACCCCTGGCAATAAAGGACCTTTCAGGTTGGGTTTTTCACCCCCCCCCCCGCAAAGGAAAGTAATTATTATTGATGAGTTCTGCTGTCTAATAAGCCAGCTTTATTAGGTTAGAGTTTATTTAGATTACTAAAAAGTGATCTTGGTAGACTACGACATGGTAAAAAGAGAGTACCTATTTCCTGTACTTTAGATGTCCTCCCCTGTTTAATCAGCCACAAACAGAATTTTATTGAAGGTGAGGTGCCTACACATGGCATAAGCAGGTGCAGTATAACTCAGTGGAGTTCCTTGGGTCTCAGGGTCCCTAATCTAAGGTTTACAGCTGTTAATGACACTCTCTGTGCAAAGCAGGAAGTTGCAGAGCTAGAAAAGTGCAATTCTTTCTATCTCATGGTCTCTTCATATAGGCACTGTGCCATTTAAAATGGGGAAAAATTACACTAACAATTTACATCATACAGTTAGAGGAATGTTTACAAATATTATCTATTGGTTCTTGGGCCACATTAAAACGAACTGGATGAAAAGGAGAAAGGATTATGCTTTTAAAACTCCAAGTTTTAATGGAAAACATTTAAGAAAGCCTATTTCCTTTTCTCAAAGTCCATTCCAATTTATTAGCTAATAATGTTCAGTAAACAAATGGATTAGAAAATTGTAGATCAAATGGTTTAAATTCTGGGCAAGAGACTTCTATGTTTACATTTACTTTGCTTAAGTAGTACACCATTATTCGACAGGACCTTCTCCACAAATGGAGAGTTAGCAAAATGTCATATTCTATTGGTAATTTGCTCTTAATTACGTGTCTTGTTTGGTAAAAAGAAGCCAGATCAATCTATACCCACTCTTTGTGAGCAGGGGAAGTAGAAAGGAGGTTTATCCATACCAAACTTGCCAATACCTCTCCAGAGCCAGTGTCAAGGTAGGAGTAAAAAAAAACCTCTGGAGTTTGATCTATAGGAAGTCCTGAGGTATTTAAGGTCCATTCTGCCATGACTGAGAGACTATGAAAGCAATGGATATTGTCGTTAGCCATAGGCTGCTTGTTATTCCTCATATGAATGACGACATAGTATACAATAATGTTGAAGAGCAAACAAGAAACAAGATTTGAATTTGCTGACCTATGGCCAGGTTAGGCATTTTAGTCATTATAAAGGTGTATTTAAAAAAATTCTTTAGAGTAATGGTGTGTATTTAAAACCTTTTAAAACTTGGTTAAGGTTTTTAAAAATGCAAGAATCAACAAACACTTCAGAAAAGATACATTTGTACATTACCAATAAGTACACATCAAAATTTATGTGATGCTTAAAGGAACACTCCTATTAAAAAGGTAGTTCAGGAGTTCCCATCGTGGTGCAGTGGTTAACGAATCTGACTAGGAACCATGAGGTTGTGGGTTCCATCCCTGGCCTTGCTCAGTGGGTTAAGGATCCGGCGTTGCCGTGAGCTGTGGTGTAGGCCCGCGGCTACAGCTCTGATTAGACCCCTAGCCAGGGAACCTCCATATGCTGCGGGAGTGGCCCTAGAAAAGACAAAAAAAAAAAAAAAGGTAGTTCATTCCAAGAGGTACATTATACTTGGCCAAAAGAAAGTATTATTCAAACAACTTATCCATAAGAGATAAGATAAAAAATATAGCTGATTTAAAAAATGCTTATTATTGGGTTCCAGTCCTAACTAATACCAGTTTGGATACAACAAAGTATCCGGTAATACCACAGAACTTGTAGGAAATTAACTTGGAGGAAAAAAACTCTGGAAAGTATTAAGAAATTTGGGGAATTAAATTTCATCCTCCTTTATAATTAGAATGGCCATGTAAGACATTTGAGGTAGTCAAGGGTTCTATCTTTTGTTTAATTTTAAAATATAACCTAAGAACAAATTCATGTTTGGCTTTTATGTCCACTGTTTGAATTCCAGTTCCTGCATCCTTTTATTAAAGAAAGTGAAACTGATTAGGTCAGTGTTTGAAAAAAACACTGGGGAAAAAACCAACAAGAATATTTAATAAAGTGTATTACTGAATATTATTTCCATTTGAACAACACTGTTACTCTGGCAATTAAGAGCAGAATTCAGGTTTCATAACTCCATAAGGATCCAATGTCATAAAAGAGGGTCTCCTGGCTAATGAGCTCGCTTTAATATGAACTCTAAGGAGGAGCAAGTCAGAATAACTCTAACCTCTCTAACTCAAACAAAACAAGAGAAAATGGATGTAATTTGGCATCAGAAGATCTAGGATGGGATCCTGGCTACATGACTCTGGGATAACCACTTAACATCATCAGATCTAAATTTTTCATCTGCAGAATGGCTATAATTTTATATGATAATCTAGTTATAAGACTGTTTCGAAGGTCAATTAAGATGATGTGCTTTAAACTACATTATAGGTCTCTAACCAGGGTTTCTCAGCCTTGGCACTGCTGACACTTCAGGCTGCCTAATTTCTGACTGTGGGAGGCTGCCTGGTACACTGGAAAATGTTTGGTAGCATCACTGACTTCTGGCCGTGTGCCTGTACACTTATTAGTTCTGACAATCAAAACTGTTTCCAGATGTTGCTAAATGTCCCCTGGGTGGCAAATTCACTCTGGTTGAGAACCACTGAGACCACTCTCTTTTCTCCTCTTCTTTCTCCCTCATGATCCATGTACACCAACGGCTACTTCACCCACTGTATGTGAGTGTTCTTAATACTTACTCCTAAGACCTGTATTAAGATTATAATGCCATTTGCTTATGTTTTCCTGGTTCCCTCAAACATTTAAGATAATCACAACTCAGCAATATGTTTATATGTTTAAATGCTGTCACTTCTTTAGTCTGAATATTATTCCCTTAAACTTAGTATCTTTCAGTGTGGAGGTAAAAATGATCTTAAATACTTTGCTAACTTTGAAAGCAGCCCATGACTCTATAAATAAAATTACTATGTCTGGAATGGGTTAATGCTATTCTCTGAATGGTAATGGTGAAAATGTTGTAAAATAAACTACTTTTGATAACCAGAATAAAAATTAACTAGTCTAGAAATAAAATGGTTTTGTATAGATGAAATGGGTCCTATAAATTTCATTCTTTATATTTTATGCACACCTGTAATCCACAGATTTTTACATGTATCCTATTTTCTAGCCGCTGGAGCTCAAAAACTGTTTGTTCACTTATGTAATAGGCACATATTTATTAAACACAATGTGTGAGGCACTGAGCCAGACACTGCTGATACTATCAATTGTAAATAACAAAGACATGGTCTCTATCCTCAGGTTTCAGTTTACCAGGGGAGAAAAGAACCAGTGGGCATTTAGATAAAATACAACACTATGTTAAAAGCACAATCACAGGCAAAGTATGAGTGCTAGAGTATTCACCTCATTACAACCATGATTGTGTAGGGGAAACTGTGTATCTCCTTATCAAAATTTCAGGGGAAGAGGTGGAGGAAAATCTAAAATGGAAGGACAAACAAATAATAATTTTGATAACATGCATTAACCAATACTGAAGGTCATGTATGCCATTTAAGTTTCTATCAAAAATGGTGATTTAAGTCATCTATGAAATGATCATTCTGAGAAATAAAAGCAATTTACCAATATGAAATACAAGTACCATGTGTGAATTAGGTATTAAAAACACATAATTTGCAAGAAGATACTTCTGATAATACACAGGAATCAGAACTGACCATAATCCTTTGGCAAGATACCATGCAAAAGAGCAAATCTCATTTAGTTTTACTTCTGTTTCTGTTTTCTGTTAAGGCGAAATGGCATTTTGCAACTTTCTTTTCTCAACTTCGTATCTCACTTGCTACCAACAGAAAGAGGCTGGGATAGAAAGCTTAGAAGGAACCCCAAAAGTAGTAACCAAGGAAGGAAAGGAGCCAAAGACAACAAATATTTTAAAATAATTGTTTCCTCTTTCTGCTGGATGCAAAAAAGATCTAGGTTCAAATCTTCTGCTCTCTAAAGAGATGAGAGGAAGTTAGCAGAAATCTGGGCTGGTATTCTCCCTTCCCTGAAAAGTTTTACCTTACCTTCTATTTTGTCCTCAGTTTTGGAGATGTGAAGTTTTCTGCCAAGCCCACTTCAGTGTAGATAAACACAGACAGTTTTTAATGTCTCCCTAATGACTGCATGCAAGGTATCTATTTTCATATTCTATCAAATTGGAGCAAGAAGCATTTTTTAAGTACCAGGGATCATTATTCCAGCTTCACAGCTATTAGACCAACTCAGGTGGTCCATGATACCTGATATGACGATCTCAGGGACATCCAGAATGTTGCCAAATGAAGCAGTTTTACGGTGGCCCCGTTTAGGCTTGGAATAGGCTGCAAAAACACATATATACAGTATACATGCAAACGACCACAAATAGTAACGCAGGAAACGATGAACAAAAACAGAATATTTTTCAAATAGTCATGTTAATAATACTTCATGCAGAATAGCATGCAGAACTATCTAACTTTTGATCCATGCTTAGAAAAGGTGTGATTAAGGAGCAAACAGCTACCAATACCAAGATGTTTCACATACTGGCTTTAATTAGCGGGGGAAAAAAAAATAGGACAAACAAAGCTGCAGGGAAATGAGAAAGCTAGATTTAGAACATGTTCATAGAAATAATCTACCTAAGTGAAACCACTGACATGCAATGGAGGGCTAGGATGAAATTGGGAAGGAAAAGAGGAGTTAAAAAGAAACAAGCTGCCATATTTGTCTTAAACAAATATAGGAATGTTTCTTGAAGTGTGCTATAAAGTAAAATTTGGTGATTGATAATTATTGAATCAAAGTGTAAAACGTGTATGCTTTTATAAATATTTTAACATACTCTGGTAAACTGAATATTTATTGAAGTTTCCAAAGTTTAGGGTACATTCCTGCTAAACCTGAATAGTACTGAAAGGCTGGAAGATATGAACTTTTCAAAGTGAGACAATTCACAAGGGATGTTCAAATCTGTATTACATTTAGGCAGAGAGGAAAGGGTAATTTAAATGTGTGTGGTTGTCTTTAATCTAGTGAAATACCACTTCTGTAAAGAATAATTATAAACCAGTACCTGACTAAAAAATCGACACTCGCAGATATACAATTATTATTATAACATTACAGAGTACTTCCTGTTTTAGGGTAGCAATCACCATTTGGCTCCTAAAGTGTAAGGGTATGTTTCTGTGCACAGCGTTCATCTGACCCTGCACTGGGACACCTCTACTGCACAGAGAAAACACTGGTGACTCATTGAGGCCAGGAAGGTTCCACAGTGGCTGGTGACCTCTATTCAACTTGATGGCTTCTGAAGAGCCATCTGTGGCAGAGACTGCTAGCCACCAGTCAATCTCTATTCTTCCTTCTTTCTTAGTAGCAGAACTCCGACTTTACTCAGTACAGCAATGCTCCCAGATAAAAGCTTACAGATCCTTCCTTTCCTTGGAGCCGCAAGTAGCCATTTGACCCAATTACTGTGGCCAATGACATCTCTGTGGAAGCTGATAGGAGGGACTTCAGGGAAAAAAGCTTGGGCATATGCCCTTCCTCTAATTCCTGCTTCCTGAGGCCTGGATTGTTGGGTGTGATGCCTGGAACTGTAATACTCATTACGGAGTACAAAGAACCTTCAGGATGAAAGCCATACAACAGAGACTGTGACACAGAGACAGAAGAAATCCAATTACCTAATGATTACGGAGCCTACCTCCAGATTTGTTTGTGTGTGAAAAATAAAGCTGATATGTTAAAGACATTGTTATTTTGGATATTCTGATAGCTAACTGATTCGAATGCTAATTGATAAAACAAGTGGTCAAGATTAGTGGAAGACAAGCATAGTTCGGATGGTCCTCTGGACAACTTCTGAAAAGAGCTTCACACAAAGTGAAAATATTCTATTTAGAAAAAAAACCCAAAGAGACCTAAAAGAGAACAAACCTGGTTAGGTTAAAAAAATAAGCTAATACACTTTGAGATATACTTGTATATACATATGTAATTAAAAGACTAAAGGTAAATGCATAAGAATGCTGGGTTTATCTCTGAGGGGGACAAGTATTGAAAGACTGGTTTTTTTGTTTGTTTGTTTACATTTCCACATTTTCCACAATAGAAATGTATTTATAATCAGTTCCCCTCCATCCCTGGGGAATCAGAAAGAAAACAAATTAAACCAGCATTACTAAATGAATCTGGTTAGAAAAAAAAGGTTAGAAGTTTATTGAGGTAACAAAACATGTAATTATTTTTGTACTGACCAGTCTTTCCATAATTAATCATTTTAAGTACTGATTAAAATGGAATATAAATGCTAGCTTTGGAGTTCCCTTTGTGGCGCAGCAGAAATGAATCCAACTAGTAGCCATAAGGATGTGGGTTCGATCCCTGGCCTTGCTCAGTGGGTTGGGGATTCAGCATTGCTGTGAGCTATGGTGTAGGTTGCAGACGCTGCTCGGATCCCCCATTGCTGTGGCTGTGGTGTAGGCGGGCAGCTGTAGCTTGGATTCTACCCCTAGCCTGGGAACTTCCATATGTCTCGGGTGTGGCCCTAAAAAGCAAAAAAAAAAAAAAAAGGTACTTTTTCAAGATCAAATAAAATTATTATGATCTTTTATTTTACAGTTAAAAAAATTAATCACAAACTTAGCTGTTTTTGCCACTGAAAGGAGAAGCAGCAGCAGACAGTAAGGCCAAATTCTATTTGGATCTGGAGTATATCTTTCTGCTAATTTCAAAGCAAAATATTTGCTATTACTTGAGTTCAGCACAAAATCCTAGTAGCATTACTCAAATCCTCCAAAACATTCTGGTTTTGGTAAAATTTCAATTTCTCACTTAGATTTTCAGCTCAAGTTTCAGCTGAATTACATTTGATAAAATCTGTAATTAGGAAGGTATATCTTACAATCCTAAGTAATTTTACAAGGCATACTTTCCTTATTTGGAATTGGAGAGAAATGCATAAATTTTTGCCAAAAGCTGAGGAAACCAACTTTCTGCGTTTACAAAAAGTAGGACACACACAAAAAACCCCTGACATTCCCACTACTTAAACAATTGAAACTAACAATCCCACTCTTCCTCAGACTTCAGTTTCCTTTTTACCTGTGGTTGCAGCAATCCTGGCTTCTATTTCAGACATGTCAGCACTCATCCTCTTGCCTTCGGAAGTGGGGGGCAAGCTCTCCACGCTGCTCCCACGGGAAGCTCCCAAGCTTAAACGTCCAGATTCACTCTGTTAAAGAATAACAGGTTGATTTGAAATATAGAAGCTCTTTATATTTAAAAATCCTAGGCAGCTGAGAAGGAGGAAGATACCAAGTAGGATTCTTAGGGGTTCTGCTCTGAAAGAAAAGGAAAGTTTTCAGGAAGAGGGAGCTGCAGGGATAAGGAAAACAAGCTGCAGATACTGGCTTTGAGGGGTCCTTTTTAGGAGATCACTAGGGTTGGGAGTGAAATGCCCCCAACTATCAGCTAATCTAAAGGCCCCAGGCAAGATGAATAAAATCATCCCTTAAGATACATTAAAACCAATGATAGCAAAAATATAATAAATCTGGCTAACATGAAATGATAGATTTAGAATAACTCCTTTAAGTGGGTAGCCAAGAAATCCGTATTACATTTGTAACCACCAACCATTCAAGTTAGCGATCATCACAGGAGGGAGCTGCACAGGTAGCAAAGGCAGCAATCATCAGAAGGGAAAACAATTTGACAATGTGACAACAAGGTAATAAATTGTAAGAGAATCTTATTATACATCACCACTCTTAAGTTTATCTTCAGGAACAAGATACAGGATTTGTATAGTGCAAGATGGCAAATGATTAACTTGTTAGTATAATGTTCACAACTACTGGTAAGGTTACCACATAATCTTACTTTTAAAAATAAAACAAACCTGTTGTTTTGCCTGGTTTTTCAACAATTTTGATTCTAAGCGTTTAATAGTATCGTTTGTGGCAGGAACTTGCTCCATATTCGTGTCACTTTTATTACTGGTATTTGTAGATGCAATGTCCATGAATGAGCCTAGGAAAGCAGAAACACTTATGACTATAGGTTACGAATAATACAAATGCTTCATTCAATAAAATGTAACTTTAAATTATTTTCTAAGCTAGCAAGATACAGACAGAAATAAAATACAACTTTTCAAGCTAATGAAGATACCCAAATAAACCCATTTTAAATGAAATTTAAGGACAGCACTTTAAATTTAAGAGGGAACTAAAATGTCTAAAATTCTTCTAAGAGTCAAGGTTGACTTTTAAGATTCTTAGCCTGAGCTAGCAGAATGGAGTGGCAATTAATCAAGACGGGGAAAACCATGGACGAATGAGTATGAAGGGAGCTAAATTTGGAAAATGGTAATTTTGAGTTCCTATTAGATATTAAGCAAGTAGTTGGATATATAATAAGTGTCGAGTTTAGGTCTGGGGTGGAGCAAAGCATTGGCAAATACATAGTATATAAAGCCATGACTTTGGATGAAATTACCAAGGAAATGAGTTTACAAAAATAAACAAAGAGGCCAAATGCCTGAACCCTGGGCACTCTGACATTGATAGGTTGGGAAAATGAGGATTAACCAGCATAGGAAACCATAAAAACAAGTGCTCAGAGATGTAAGATGAAATCCAGGGTAGTACACTATCCTAGAGACCAACTCAAAGTGCTGAAGGAAGTAGAGAGTAATCAGCTGTGTCAAAGGCTACTGAGAATCAAAAAGCATGAGAACTGAAAATTACTCACTTAGATTTAGTAATGTGAAGATAAATGGTGACCTTGACAAGAGCAATTCTGGAGACGTAATTAATATAATATAGAAGCATGAAAAGACTGGGCACAAGAAAGAATGGATAGAGACATGCAAATATAGACTACCCCCCCACCCTTATCTGTGGAGGTGAAGTTCCAAGACCCCAGTGGATGCCTAAAACTTTGGATAGTACCGTTTTTTTCTTATACATATATACCCACGCTAAAGTTTAATTCATAAATTAGGCACAGTAAGAGATTAACAACAGTAATTAAAAATAAAATAGAACAATTATAAGAGTGCATTGTAAAAAATGTTGCAGGAATGTGGTCTCTCTCAAAATTACGTCTTACTATATAGACTTAACACCTTTTCTATCTAATTAAGCACTTATCCTGCACTGTGGCTGTAATGTTTGCAGTTTGAGGTGTGACAAGAAAACCAGCAGAAATTTCTTTTTCCTTCTGCACAAATTCATGATGGAATTTCCTAGATCTCAGCATACGATTTTTTTTTCTTTCCTTATTAAAATCGAGACCTTTCACCTTTTCACTTAAAGGAAACACTTGAAGGCTTCTCTTTGGCATATACGAATTGCCAGCATCACTACTCTTGCACTTTGGAGCCATTATTAAATAATGGTCACTTGAATACAAGCACTGAGATACCATGACAGTAGATCTGACAACCACAAGGCTACAGAGTGACCAAGAGGCAAGATATACTGGACAAAGGGGTAATTCAAGTACGAGGCAAGACGGGGTGAGATTTCACCACACCACTCAATATGGCTGCAAGTTAAAACATATGAATTATTTAGTTCTGGAATTTTCCATTTAATATGTACAGACCGTAGTTGACCGCTGGTACCTGAAACTGCAGAAAATGAAATTAGGGACAAGTTGGGGGGTGGGGGGGACTACTGTATATATGCTCTGGGAGTGATCCCAATAGAAAGGATACAACTGATGATGCAAGAGACAGAGAAGAACTGCTGAAGAGCAGAGAGGATATGATGCACAAGGATATAGGTGTGCCTTTGGCTGGTAGCTTGGATAGGTCAGCCAGGAGAATAGAAGGGAGTGCAGAGCAGAGGGGCAGATATAGGCGGGTAGGCAGATGGAGTGGGGGGTTTGTGGCAGCTATCTTCTGATTATAGAGAAAGAGCAAAGAGGATTAGCTGGGAGTGAGGAGTGGAGAGGAGGTTTTTTTTTTTTGTCTTTTTGCCATTTTCTTGGGCCGCTCTGCGGCATATGGAGGTTCCCAGGCTAGGGGTCGAATCAGAGCTGTAGCCACCAGCCTACACCAGAGCCACAGCAACATGGGATCCGAGCTGTGTCTGCAACCTACACCACAGCTCACGGCAACGCTGGATCCTTAACCCACTGAGTAAGGCCAGGGATCTAACCTGAAACCTCATGGTTTCTCGTCAGATTCGTTAACCACTGAGCCACGACGGGAACTCCGAGGAGGTGTTTTTAAGAGAAGTTCATGTTAGCATTCAGAGCAACTCAAAAAACTGTAATTTGGGAATAACCAGCCAAACAGTAAACTAGCTTAAAATATTTTTGAAGAGGGGGAAATGGACCAGTAAAATATTTGTCAGTAAAAACAAAATTCTAAATATGGAATAAGTAAATTCACACCTATGTCTTTCAGTTTTAATCAAATTATTGACGAAATACTTAAAATAGCATATCTTTTGAGAAGAACAATTTTTTTAAGTTAGAGTATTATTTTTACTATCTTTTTTGATGACTACAAACTATGGAACTGAGGAACACTGAACTATAACACAGCTTTTTAGAGTCTCCATAGATTCTTCTATGAGGACCAAAAGGTAGGTAGGGTGTTCATGATAAAAAAAAAATGTTGTTTTACATATATACATATTTACAATAATTTCTGATACTATCTGATCTAGCAATATCTGTGTAAGAACTATTTTCAAATAAAGAACAACATTCACAGCAATATAATATCCAGTCTTTCTATATATGACTAAGAATTTCAAGACTTAGAAGCAGGTCTTCAGTAACTCTTTAATCTGGATACCTGCATGAGGAATGATGCACCTGGAAATTCAAATTGCAGTCAATCACATTAAATGAAGAAATTAAAATGCAAATGAAGACATCATTCATTGCTTCTTGATTATAATTTCATAGGAATAGAGACAGAACAATTTTATGTTATTACTGTTCCAATCTATCCATTTACCTGTACTGGTGGCAGAGTTGCTCTGGCCTTCATCTGAATACTGACAGGGGTATTGTAATGGCTCATCTGCTCCTGGAAAGTACTATATATAAAAAAGTAAATAACAATTTAAAATTTCTTTAATACAAATTGAATCCTGTGAAAATTAACTTGAAGAGTACATGTGAATTACTTTCTTGTTGAGATTTGAATGCAGCAAAAATGCTGCTTTATTTTCAGTAAGGCATACGCTGAATTTGTAGACACCCAAGGATTTGATTTTACATAGATGACAATGTGCTATTCTTCTGAATTTCAACTGTGATCAATGCCATGTATCTAGCTATGGATCTATTTTACACAGTCTAGATAGTCCTGAAGAAAACAGCAAATATTTCCCTAGAGGACCCTACGAAATACAATAGTATCATTCCTCATAATTACATGAAACATATTTATGTTCTCATAGCAGTGATGTGGAATCAAACTGCTGAAATGACTTAGTCTGACAACTCAGATGGTATGTCATAGGGTAAATGTTGGAATCAATATTTTAAATATCAAAGATAGATTATGAATGTCTGTGAATAAGAGATAAAATATTGGAAATATTTGCTGGATTAAAATGAGAATTTGGGGGGGGAAATGGTGTTCTTCACCATATACAAAGCACATATAGGCACAATTAAGATTTTAACAATTTATATAATCCAAAGTTTTAAGGTATCTGATTATGGAGACTGAGCTGCTTTCTTAGAAGTGTATCTTTAGGTCCTAGGATTCTAGACATAGCTAGTCTCCAATATTATGTTAAGCTTGAATCAGATTTGTTCAAGTGGTTTGCCTAAGTTATTTTCAATAGAATGACGTATTTAGAATAGAATTTCTATTTAGAATAGAATTTCAATAGAATGAACTTTGGCCATTTAGGAAATCTCTTAATCTATATTTAAAGAGATTGAATGATTCTTCTACTGTGCAAGTTGTTCTGAAATTCAGACACTTTCATAAGGACATAAACTTTTTAAAGTCAAAGTACCACTTGAGAAATTTTGTTAGTGTACCAAAAACCAGAGGCCTAAAAGTACTAAACAAAAAAGTGTTTGATTTAAAGACTAGAGAATTCTGATAATCATTTAAAACACTTCCTCTACCAAAATTCTACAGATCCTATAAGAAAGTTTAACTTTTTAATGGCAAATGAAAAGCTGAAAATATGGAATGAAAAGTCAAAGGGTAAAAATCACTTTGGTGAATGCGTCTAGGAAGGCAGCCTCTCTACCTACTACATAAATGACTGCTTGATAAGGATCTGTACTAAAGAAAATCTAAAATTTTGTTTAGCAAGTATTAGAGTGATAAAATACCTAAGTTCTATAGAGGCTTCAGAGATCACCTAATTCAACTTCTCTCACATTACAGATAAGGCAACAGGACTAGAAACAAACACATCTAAATACTAAGTTAAGCAGGAAGAAAAAGAAGTCCAGAAGCCTAATCTAGCCACCTTTCCGTTACAAAGAACTAGAGTTTTTTTTCTCCAAAGTCACATTTCCTCTGACTATATCAGGCAGGAATACTCATTCTAATGTGGAAAATACAGAAAAGTATAAGCAAAAAAATGACAATAATGCCCCTTTAAAATTGCATTAAAACTCAGTATATACAAAATTCCCTTAAACCCAAAGCCCCTCAAAAGAAGGATTATACCCGCATCAAGTGAGTCATTATTTTCACAATTTCCTCCATTGAAGGGCGCTGAGAAGGATCTTTAGACCAACAACGAGTCATCAGGCTCTCAATGGGCTTAGGTAAATTTTTGATCAGTGGTGGTCGAGTACCTATAATTGAAAATTAGAGGAGAGGAGAAAAGAATGTATATTTACCCAAAGAATGCTATAAGCTTTTTTTAAAAAATGTATTTCCAAAGCAATATTTATTTTACAGATCTTATGATTTAAGATTTTTTTAAAAGGAGGAATAAAAGTACATTTTTTCTGTCCTTTAGATTAACATTAAATTTTCATAAAGGGGAAGCTGCTCCTTTTGAAAAGCCAAATTGAAAGTTTTATATGCAGTACAACTTAGAGTTAATAATGTTTAATTTGTTATAGATGCTCTTTTAACAAAAAATAATGGCTTAATGTGTGTCTTTTTTTTTTTTTTGTCTTTTTACCTTTTCTAGGGCTGCTTCCGCGGCATATGGAGGTTCCCAGGCTAGGGGTCTAAACGCTGTTGTTGCCAGCCTATACCACAGCTACAGCAACGTGGGATCCGAGCCACATCTGTGACCTACACCACAGCTCATGGCAATGCTGGATCCTTAACCTACTGAGCAAGGCCAGGGATCGGACCTGCAACCTCATGGTTCCTAGTCGGATTCATTAACCACTGCGCCACAACGGGAACTCCAAGTGTGTGTCTTTTTAAGGTAAATAAAATGGTATTGGGATAATTATTTACTATATTTTCAGATTTATAAAAATTTTGAAATGTGCTTGAAAAATCATCTTCCATATATCAAAAATCATCAATTATGATGTGAAACTCACTGACCTTCAAATGGTTCTTTTGCAGGAGGCAGACCTCAGGACCACTGTGAATCAATCATTTCATTGGCTGAAAAATGCCAACTTTGGTGTAATTAACAAGGCTGTAATATCCTTAGTAAGGTCCCTAACGTAAAGAAGGCTTCAAATGCACAACGAAATCTTTATAAATTTACCAACTAACAAGTTATTTCTTCTATTCCTTACTTCACTAACATTCAATTATTTACTGACGATTGACAGAAAAAGAAAACAAACTGTGTCCTGGGTCATGCTCTAGCATTCTCTATAATGACAAGAAAGGCAGTACAATGAAAGGTGGTACTGGAAACTGGTAAACACACTTGAGATAACTCACGTGGCTGTTTGACATGTCCATGACTGACCAAAACGGTGAGGCTGATGTTTGTTTGTACCACATGTGGATTAGTGTGTTAAAATGCTATTAATCAGAATAACTATAATCAAGTGACAGAAATTAAACAAGAGAGTGATGTTGAAAGTTAGAAGAAAGTTAAGCAATTTCCCTTCATGAAGAGTTTATTCTCCCAAATCAACTGCAAAGTAACTGGATTAATGATATATTCTAATATGAATGGTTAGTAACACTGTGAGAAATATAACCATTAAAGGTACAAAAGGAATAGGAGGGATGCAAAGACACTGTGTCCATATATCAATTTAACTTTGGAATCAGCAAGATCTGGACTTACATCCCAACAATACCACCTGTGACCCTGGGCAAGTTACTTAACCACTCTAGGTCTCAGTTTTCTAATATGTAAAGCTGCAAAATGAGGCAATAATAGTACTCGCTTCACAAGGACAGATGAGAAGATTAAAAAAAAAAAAGGCAACGTGAAGCCCTCTGTGCTTGCTTTTAGAAGCACCTTAATTAACAACTCTTATTATTCGCTGCTTTCTCTCCTCAGTGAGACACCTGCTTCCTCAGGAGAAAAAGGCCGTACGTACCTCCCCAACTATCTCAACAATGTGAGATATTTTATTCATTTAATTTTTAAATTTTATTTTCTCCACAGAGTCTAGCCCAGTGCTCCCCTAGCCTCTAGAGAGAGCTGGTCTAGGTAGGTGGCTCCTGCTGTCTGCTGATGGCCTTTCCCTAATGAGCATAGCCAACAGACCTTCTCAGCTTTGTACAAGAGCCACCGCTGCTCCCAGCCTTACCCAATTTTGGGGTGGGGGAGGGTTGGAGACTGGTAATAAGGAATCGTATATTTTAATATTAGGGATAAATGGTTTTCTTTGGGGGAGAAACAACTTTCAAACAGGAAATATACAAAATATATTGAAGAAAAATGTTTCACAAACCGTTATGAACAGCCCACATGATACGGAAAGCTGGGCCACCAATTTCATCAAAGGGTTTCCGACGTGTTATTACTTCCCAAAGGATAATACCCCAGCTGAAGACGTCACATTTTTCACTGTAATTGCTACCTAGAAAAAAAAGGTAGTAAAATTTCAAGACTTTTTTCCACATGACTTACAGAAACGAGTGCTTTCATTAATTTCAAGAATGAGCCATCAAATGTACAGTAACAGGAGATTGCTACATATAGAGCTAAGAAACTACTCTTTTTGAAGGATCTCAAATCTTTGCAATAAATATGTTTTTAAAATGAATTAAGTATTAATAATGCACTAAAAAATCCACTTCAGAAAGCTGGTCATTTTCTACCTTTTCATCAAGACAAACAGACTGTATTTATTCAGGCTTATATTTTCTCTGGGGCAGAATATAAAACATCCGTACGTTCCTTTCTGTAATTTCTTTACCTTTAATTTTCTTCTCCCATTCTCTGGACGGATAACAACAGTATCAAAGCAGAATAAAAGTCTAAATCTAGTGTTAAGATTTTCTTTTCAGGAGTTCCCCCTGTGGTGCAGTGGGTTAAGGATCCAGTGTTGCTGCAGCTGTGGCTCAGATTTGCTCCCTGGCCTGGGAACTTAAATATGCTGCAGGTGCAGCCAAAAAAAAAAAAAAAAAGAATTTCTTTTCAAAATATCTGGTGAGATAAAATAGTCAGTTTGCAAACTTAAAAATAAGTCATAAGCAGGAAATACTAACAAATTTAGAGTATGCAGATTACAAGATTACACAGCAAAATTTATATGATTACTCAGTTGGCTGGTGAATCAGCACAATAAACAGCCAAACAAACCCCCTAAAAACTCATAAATAACCCACTATCAGAATGACAAATATTATAGCAATAGCAACTAGGCAGTGTACTGTAAGCTTTACAGTGACATCACAATCTGATTTGGGCTATAGGTGCCAACATCTTTCAGAAACGAAGAAATCTATATAGCCTACTAGTCTGAGCTTTGTTGCTCTAAACAATTAACAGTACTTTTTATTTCTGGGTTATTTTGTATACACAAATCTTTCTGCTTTTCATACTATAGTAATAACTGTGTTACTTTAACTCAAAGAAAGGCACAGTAAATAATTTTTAAATGATCCTAATTATATATTTTCTGTACATGAACTTAAAAATTACTTAATTTTATATAATTTAACATTTGCTTGTCCACTAACTTTTTTAATTGAATTTTGTAGCAAAATAGCTCCACTCAAGTGACCAGCTGCGGAGCAAATTTCTTCCTCTTGGTGGCTAAAAACAAGGAACAAAGAGCTTTAAATTCATCAAAAATGAAAGAAATAAGTCAAAATCAGAATCTGATTATTGAATGTCTCTGAATTCCACGGGCTTTCATACTTCCTAACATATGAATCACATGTCTTCAGTTCAGCTTTTCTCATTTAAAAGATAACTTAATTTTTTTTTATATAGAAACCTCATATGCAATTTATGGATTACTCTTTCAGGACCCGAGTAAGGCATGGAGATGTAAAATAAAGTAAATATAAGCTTATCCTTCACTTCTTGCCTTTGGTATCATCTTCTGCCTAATTACTTGCATTCTTTTTAAGGCATGTTCATTTAAAGCTTTAGACTGCCAATTTTTAATTTCTAGGAAACCAACACAAAGCACGGTGATTCTTGTTATTCCTGGTATTATGTTCTATAAAATTGCTGTGAATGTTCAAGTAGTGAATACCGGATCATTTGCTCCTAGGGGAAATAAAGGGTTAGGTTCCTGTGAACCGCTATACATTTTGTCAACTGATTAACACATAATATTGCTTTTTACATGTGTTTCTGTTTAAAACATCCTAATTAATATAAATTGTTGCGTTACTAATACTGAACTCATGGCCAACAGCACTATAACTCATGCCTGAATGAATATTAGCTAGCAATATATTTTCTTTGTTAAGACATCACAGCCTTCTTATACTTAGCCACGCTAACTAGAAAGCTTTTCAATATTACTTTTAGAGGCCATTTTAAACAGTGAAATCTCTAAGAGAAAGCACAAGAAAGGAGAAAAATGTGTTACTAAATAGATCACAAAATTATATGAGAGCTGATAACAAGAGGGTGGAGCAGTTGTCTTGTTTGACCTCATTGGGAACGTGTGTGTCGGGCGACTCAAAAATTCTCCCTGCTCAGTGCATGTGTGTGAACAACTACGAAGAAGTTACTGAGTACTGATTTTAGTGTACAAGTAGGTGTTTTTGCAATTACTGAACATGAGAATGAGGATCAACCATGCATATGCTTGAACTTGCACAGAAGGTGCTAAAAACTTAAATCTTGCTATGAGATTCAAGATCTAAGGCTATATTTATTTAATACCTCCTTAGACTTTAGTGTATAGCTTATGTACTATGCAGAAATAAAACCATTGAAATAGGGCAAAGTCATATAGGATTTACATGGAGTAAGAAACATTATCAGCCATATCACATTTTTGCTATTTTACCTTCAAAAACTTCAGGTGCCATCCAAGCAGCACTACCCTTATTATTGGTCATGTGTGTCTGAATGTCACAGGCTGTACCAAAATCACAGATTTTTAAAACTGTCCCCCCTGCAACCAGCAGCAAACTGTTTAAGAAAAAAACAAAAAGAAGAACAAGAGGTTATAAGACCAATATTTAATTCTACATTAAAAGAAGAGACATTTGTGGAAATAGAAAATTTTAAGCAAAATACAGGATAGATAGAAACTATCAAAGAGCATCATGACCAATAAGATTAAATGTTTTGTGAAAGTTCAGTTTCAGTTCTATATACATTATTATGTAACTGACTTCCTTGTTTTCTCCTGGTACATTCAAAATATCAAAATAATTTTTTTCTGAATGACTTTTATATTGTTGCTATTATGATCAGTACTCCTTTACACATAAGACTGATGAATTTGCAAAAGGTAACTAAAATAGTGGCATAAGTTGCCACTGTATAAAACACCTCACCACATCAAGTATCTTTTTAATTTTTATTTAATTTTTTTTTTTTTTGTGCCATGGCATGTAGCGTCTTGATGTGAGATCTCAGTCTCCAGATCAGGGGTTGAACCCGGGCCACAGTGGTGAAGGCACCAAGTCTTAACCACTAGCACAGCAGGGAACTCAGGTGCTTTTTTTAACGCCATTCTGAGGAACTCTTTCTGACCACAGAATCCATAGGTTTTCCAGTGACAAAAAGATATAGCACATTTGGATATACAGTTATATAAATAAGCATAGCCATTCCAAAGAATTTTTTTTTCCCCAGCACATTCTGAAAAACCAATTCTAATTCTAAAGTCCAATTTGTACACTGGGTGGCTCACAAGCAATCTTCTATAGGATGAGTCCAACCAAAAGGATGGCTAAGAAGAATGAATGACCTAGATCAGACCTCTCGTAAATATATTAACAGTTATTTATTAGCAAAAGGAGAGCCCCTACTTACAAATGATTTTGTTAAGATATATCTGGTCTAATAGCCTGGTTAAATAAACCTAAAATTTATGGATTTATGAGATATGATTGGATGGAGAAAAGAGGTAGTTGTTTAAGCTGTGTAAATTATGGAATATAAAAGATGTCAGAAAATAAAAAACTTCCTTTTGTGAGATATTTAAAGTATACTGCTTAATAACTTATCAGTTATTCCAAAGCCAAACATGCCTTAATGCAGAAGGGTCACTTTTGGGAGTTGTAATCTAATGGTTTCTGGCTCCTCCAGGAAAAGGATGCCTTGCCTGTGCCTGACACTTGCCTACATCCTTTGAATCAGGTCAATTTATTGCTGGATAAGAGCTATGATTTTCATGAGCTTGCTTTGATAATTCAACTGACTGTTAATATGGGGGAAAGGAGGACACAATCTCCTAACAGGAGAAAAAAGTGATTCTTTACTAGCCAAGATCGGTAGTTACGACAACCTCAGGAGTCAAGTTAAAAAAATAAAATCATCATAAATCTGGGGCTTAAACATTATTTGACCAGGGACCTGGAGAGAGAGAAATCAGTTTAAGCCTGGGAGTAGAAATAGGTATACTAGTGAGAACAGTGATTCTGAGAGTTAAAACCTATGTAGAATTTATCAGATTAGATAGGAGAGTGAGAGGTTATAGCCAGAAGGGATGCTTTAATGCTGTAAACCAGTATTAAGAGAGTAGAATACTCAAGACTGATTTCCTAGGGGGAACTTCTTATCTATGGACTGATGTGGTGGTCAGAGGTGGGGGAGAAAGGACACATGGGAAACTTGGTTTGTCATAAGTGGATGAAGAAAAAAATTAGAGAGAAATGGGAACAAATACCACATATATATTTTAATTGAGTATCAAAGAAACACAAAAGTCCCCAAAGTTTTAGCCTTTAAAATACTTATTTAGGGAATTTTGACATGCTTTCAAAGTCCCAGAATCTTCAATATGGAGAAATCCTGAGTATTTTCAATTTCTAGATGACAGAAATACCCTCTGCCTTCCTCTGAAAAGGCAAATAATAACCACTCTGTATATTTTTGTGGAATGTCTACTCTGTGGGGACACTGTGCAAGTTATTAGGGATACAGCAGGGAACAAGACAGACTTGTCTCTACTCTCATGCAACTAACTGTTTAGGGGGAACAATATATACTGTATACTGTGGGGGCAAAAAATAGGATTTATAGGATAACGGACTCTAGAAGTATGCTAATCTAAGATAGATGTTGTTAAATATAAAAATTCAACTAAAATAAAAAAACCCCCCTAAAGACAACATTTTAAAAGGCCAGCTTAAAAATCATCTCAAAAAAACAAAAAATAAACATTCCTGAGCAAGCCAAAAGGGAAATGTGCAACAATTAGCTTAAATTAGGGAGTGGGGAGTTCCCGTCGTGGTGCAGTGGTTAACGAATCCGACTAGGAACCATGAGGTTGCGGGTTCAGTCCCTGGCCTTGCTCAGTGGGTTAACAATCCGGCGTTGCCGTGAGCTGTGGTGTAGGTTGCAGACATGGCTCGGATCCCATGTTGCTGTGGCTCTGGCGTAGGCTGGCGGCTACAGCTCTGATTCGACCCGTAGCCTGGGAACCTCCATATGCCGCAGGAGCAGCCCAAAGAAATACCAAAAAAAAAAAAAAGGAACTTAAATTAGGGAGTGGGTTTTGGGGGGGAGGGTGGCGAGAGAGACGCCACATTACTAGCACTTACTTTGGTGGTTTCAGGTCCCTGTGAATTAAAGCTTTGGGTTGCATGCTGTGAAGATAAGCCACTCCTTGGGAACACTGTAAACACCAACTCATTGCATGGGCAGCAGTGTAATATGGCAATGGTTCAGCACCATGCAGCACTGCAAAAGAAAGGTACAAACTAAAAAGAACTTTATTGCATATAACAAAAGACATAAGGTGAATGCAAGCACTAACTGTCAGAACACAGGAGTGGGTATTTTCCTACACATGCTCCTATCAGTCCCACTTTTCATTCTTTTCTAAATAAAAAGATGGCCCTGTCTAATAACTTCAGATGGATAACTACCACATATGTACCTTACATTTAATAGTATTTCCATTAAATGTTGTACCTACATTCAATAAAACTGATACACATTACCACACCTTTTTCTCATTGACAGATGCAGTCTTTCACAGAATAATATAAATTATAAACCATGTGATGGCATATTACTTTAAGAGAGATACAGAG
Organism: Phacochoerus africanus; assembly: GCF_016906955.1. NCBI lineage: Eukaryota > Metazoa > Chordata > Mammalia > Artiodactyla > Suidae > Phacochoerus > Phacochoerus africanus. The sequence goes on from NC_062545.1 coordinate 58,455,344, forward strand.
AAATAGTACGGAGGGAAACAAAATAATGTACATCAAGATGTTTACAATTATGCTTTCTATAACAGCTAAAAACTAGAAATAGTTCAACCAAATAAAACACTTGAGTATTAGATAGCCGTTAACAATGATGAGCACATGAGCAGTAAATATAAGTAAACGTTTATATAAAATAATGTTAATCCTTTTTTTTTTTTTTAAATGACTGCACCCATGGCATATGGAAGTTCCCGGGCCAGGGACTGAATCCAAGCTGCAGCTGTGACCTATGTCATACCTTAACCCCCTGTGTTGGGCCAGGGCTCAAACCTGTAGTGCCAGAGATAATGGCATATCCTTAACCCACTGCAGCAGCAACTCTCAAAAAATAATGTTAATTTTAAAAGTATAATGGTACAATTTATTGTATATAAATGGTGTGATAAGAGATAGTTTATATACATAGCTGTTGTTTTCTTAGAGTGAAAAGAGTTAGTTCTGTTCTATAAAGGTAACTAAATGACAATTTTCTTTCACTGTCATTAAAATATTCTGTGAAGTGAGTTTTCACAATTTTATTTTTGGGAAAAAAAAGCAATATAAAGCACAATGAGGACATATGTTTAGAAAGTTTCTAAAATGAGAGGCTCTAAGCTAAGAGGGGGCAAAAAGAAAAAAATTAAAGCATGAAGATATTTTAAAACCTATTTAAAAAGCAAGTTTTACTTTACTTAAATGCTTTTAACATTATGAAGTGTACCATCAATTTAAAAGCCTGATATACTCAGACTTCTAAGTTTCACATCCTAATGTTGCAGCATCTTGTCTTTACATTTTTAATTTTTAGCAGATTTCTTTTTTTATTACCACCTTTTGGGACTCTGAGGGTAAATTGCGAAGAACATTAAGTAACTTACAGTTTATATTAAAAGCTTTTCAATTATTTTACTCTACTAGAGACAGGACTAAAGACACTCACCATTATATAAAGAGCCCCCTTCAGCATATTCCATCACAAGACAAACCTAAAGAAAACATATACCACAATAATTAACCACAAAGTTATAGCCTAAGGAACTTGAGAGAGAATCTTTGATTTTATAAATTAAAAATTATTCTTTTGTTCCCTACTATGTGAACAGCACTAGAAGAGAAAAAAAAGATCTAAGACCTTGTCTTCTAGGGTCCATTGTCTAAGAGTGGGGATGTATCTAAAAACATAATCACAGGATCTTTGGGGACTTTCTCCAGTGCTAACGAATGGATGCTGTCACTGGATATCGTAAACTTTCCAAGAAGATGAAGTTACTGGATAAGACCACCTAAGACAGCTATTTCCTTATACTGTGTGTTAATAGATTAGAAACATATGTACAAAATTTTTTAAGAAATAATATAACAATAAAAATAGCTTCATAAAGTACACAGCTGCACACATTTGCTACATCATTTCTCACTGACAGGTTATAATGAAAAAGTGACAAACTTACTGGATTCAAGCAGGCTCCATATAGCTTTACAATGTTAGGATGGTTCACACGAGATAACTGCCGAAGCTGTAACAAATTAAGGTTTCTTTTAAAAAAGTGCTAGCTTTTGAGGAAGTGATTTCACAGCATCATTAAAATTTAAGGTTGTACAAATTATTAATTGAAACATTAAACAATCACTATTTACTGTGTAGCAGGCATTGTGGTCATAAGTTCCTGCCCAGATTGTCACAGAATCCCTGCTCTAGAGCTCTCTCAGTTTAGCTGGGGAAGGGACATGTAAACAAATACTTAAAGCAATGTGCCAAGTGCTATAACAGGAGTTGTGAACAAAGCGTAAGTATAAATAAGAAGAAATTAACTTTGCCAAAAAATGTTAGGATGCCATCTCAGAGATGGCACTGAACTGAATTACCCAAGCTGGAAGAAGCCTCCTCCACTTTCTCCTCTTCCTCCTCCTCCTCATCACCATCTTCATAGCTATGGTTAGTCTACCTACTCCATGCTGTACTGGTAGGCACTGTACAGATATTGCATAATCCTCAAAACTTTGCAAGGAAGATATTATCACTTTCATTTTAAAGATGAGGTACCTTTAAGATAAGGCTTAAGAGAAGGTTAGTGAGCTGCTAAATACCTTAGACCTAGAAAGTAGTACAGCCAGGGTTTGAACTTTGGTCTACTTGACTTAAAATCTGCATTCTTGTATTTTCTTCCCTTCATTCTTTCCTCCGTCTCCTATCTCTTGAGTTAATTCCCTGTTCTCCATTCCCACTACCACTGCCTTAGCAGTTCTAACCTGAACCACTGTAGTAATTACTATAGCCTTCTCTTAACTGGTCCCCCTTCCTCCAGTTTTATCCAATCCAATCCAATCCAATCCAATCCAATCCAATCCAATCCAATCCAATCCAATCCAATGGTTCACACTGAGAAAGTCAGTGAGAGCTTTAGCTATCTATACTCATTTGTCTTGCTCTACATCTCAAATTTCTATTAATATATCCCCCCAAACTGCTCCTTGCTCTCCCTTCGTCTATTCCTTTTCCTCTTCCTTCTTCCTCTTCTTCTCCATTACCTACATTATACTGCTGTCTCATATGAAGTCCACTAAAGTAAATCTTTTTACTACATGCTACTAGAAAGCTGTATTTTTCTACAACCAACAATTGTAAATTTTCAGTCCTAAAAGAAGAATAATCACTATTTATTATATTTCATCTTGTAAAGATTCAGTACTGAGGTTTAGACAGCAGATTACTCAAGAATTTATTCCTATTCCCTCTTCAAATATCACTATGATGGTAAAGGCACTATTTTCAAGGCATAAATGGAGAAGGATGAAGAGAATATGAACTGAAAAAATAGTTCATTTTTGGAAGCTGGAAAGCAAATGACTAGCAATAACTGACAGAGCAGACCTAAAAGAAATGAAGAAAAGTGAGAAGCAACCAGATTCATCTCAACCAAAATGTAGGGGAGTGGTGTCAGTACCAGGGATCTATTCATGTAAGCTACTGAAAGGGCAGAGATTGCTTAGAAGTTAGACCAAAGTTTCCTTCTCTCCCTGACTTTAAACAACTTAGTGACTGCCTCTTTATTGTCCCAAATATTGGAGGTTGATTCTTTACAGAAAGTATAAGAAGGTATTCTCTAAATACAGAGATACGTAGTGAATATAGACATATAGAGACAAATACAGAGCCAGAAACATAATAATACCTTTAGAGAAGGTATAAGTCTCTGGATTGGGGGGCACCAAACAAAACTAAGGGATGAGCTCAAAGAAGTTGCCTATGAGAAGCAGAAAACTTGATGGGAGGAAGTATATGGGATTAAAGTTTTTTTTAGCAAGAATACATGGAAAATCATTTGAAAATTTAAATTACATCTATCTATAACTTTGATGATAAACTTTTTTTCTCCAAGCTATTATGATCTTTTTGACTCCTGATTCCTAGCATTTAACACATGTACTTTTACCCAGTTTTAGGAAACTGTCAATATAACAGTATGCAATCAATAACCTCATCTGAAACACAAACAAAAATTGTGAATAAGGCAAGATAAAGCCAGAGTCCTGGAGCATACTACTAGAGATCATCTTCTTCCTCCTTTTCTTGCCCCCTTTTTATAGCTGCACCTGTGGCATATGTAAGTTTCAGGGCCAGGGTTGAATCAGAGCTGCAGCAACAGCCTACACCACAACTAGATCAACACCACATCTGAGCCACATCTGCAGCCTATACTACAGCTTATGGCAAGGCTGGACCTTTAATCCATTGAGCCAGGCCAGGGATTGAACCCACATCCTCAAGGAGACAGTGTCAGGTCCTTAACACGCTGAGCCACAGTAGGAACTCATCTTTCTTCATGATGTCATATCACAACCAAATTCTCATTTCTCCATGTTATACATTTAAAAATATCATGAAGTGTATTTTGAAGAGATAATTAAACAAAATCACAGATACAAATTCAGAAGGTTCATATGGTAAATACCACCTATTTGTTGGCCAATGAAGTTAAAAAATGATAAAGCCACTCATTTAATGAAACACTGTGATCTAATACATAAAACAGCACAAAAAGAATGAACTTAATGCTACAATAATCTCATAATTATTGAATTCTCCTTCATCACCAAATCTGTAAGAGAATAGAGTTGTAAATTTTCATGCTAAATGAGAAAAACCAAATTTGAAATTATTTTCCCTTAAAATAATCTCATTCGAATTTCTAAAAATGTTCAGTCAAAAATGAATGCATAAAACTTCCCTTCTTAATTTTAGATAGTGGGAGAGAATACCAATTCTTTCCTATTTTAAAATTTAAATTCTACGCCTTGAAATACATCTGAATTACATGGAAGAGATTACATTTTAATTTAGGGATGAATTCATTTATGCTGCTAAGTCTTTTTTACCCTAATTTTTAATCAAAATTAAGAGTATGAATGAAAAAAATGTTCCTGTGGCATTCTCTTTGGTTCAACCAAATTGCTGATGTTCAAGTAAACAGAGAAATGACAACTGAGAAATATTTTTCTCATAATATTAAATTCATGCAGCTTCTTAGGTAAAGAACTACAGAGCATAAATGACATCTCAACTTACCTCTACAATAAAAGCTTTCCTCTCAGATTCACTTTCTATTTGTTTAATAGCAACATCTTTTGCTCTCCACTTTGCCTTGCACACTACTCCAAAGGCTCCTCTTCCAACAACCTGAATTTAAAAAAAATGAGAATCAGAAACAAACAGATCCAGCCCAACATATAATGCTGATGCCAATCTGAAAAACTTATTAAAGATTTTAGAAACCACCACATCTGGATTTGCCACTGAGCAAGTATGAATGTTTACTGAAGTGAAGAGATAATAAAATGCACTGTCTCTACCTTTGAAAGTTTATGGTCTAGACACCTCTTCAGTCTCAAGTAAAACTAAAAACAACAAACAAAAAGAGACTCTTAGAGACAGAAAACAAAAACAGACAAGACGAACGAGGATAGAGAAGACGGTCTAGAAAAATAAAATAAAAAGCAGAAACATGTAACCAATGTTTTAAGCTATCGTATTTATGACATTAAAAATACCTTTTGAATAATTCAGTAAGGGTGGGGAGTATAGGTTAAAGGATAAAAATACAAATGACAGAAGACTGGCCACTGTGAAAGACAAAGCATGGTATCATATGTACAATGAAATATTTTTCATCAAGAAAAAGGAATGAACTACTGAAACATGGTACAACATGGATGAATTTGTCTGGCAAGTGCCAGACACAACATACATATTGTATGATTCCATTTACATGAAATGTCCAAAAAAGGAAAATCTATAGAGATAGAAAGTAGATCAATGGTTGTCTGGGGCAGACAGTAGAAATTGGGGTTAACTATAAATGGGTAAGAAGATTCCTATCAAGGTGATGAAAATATGTGAAAACTGATTTTTGGTAATGGTTGTACAACTCAGTAAATGTGTACAAATCACTATACACTTCAAATGGATAAATTTCATGTAAAACATATTTCATTAAAGTTGATTTTTTTGTTATAAAATAAAAATTGACCACATATTGTATTATTGTTGAAGCTGATGTGTATCTCCATGATTCATTCCTCTCTCACGCCATTCTACTTTTATAAATGTTTGAAATTGCCATAATACTAAAACAACAACAAAATAATGACCTATATTTACTGGAACAAAATCTTTCATTTTTATCATTGTAAAAGACCTTAGTTAGACGTCATCTATGCCAAGCTTTCAACGGATCTAAGTACTCTTAAATGGAAAATCTTCCTCCCTGTAGGCTCTCATTTATGATGTACTTTCTTTGTGGCAGGCACTGAGATAAGTGCTTTACATCATTACATCATTTACACAACCCTAGGTGACAGGTACTACAGCTATCTTAATTTTATAGACGAAGTACCTGGGTTTAAAGAAGTCAACCAACTTGCCCAAGGCTATACAGCTAGTAAAGAGCAAGTGCAGTGTGATGTCAGGAAGTCTAATACCAGAACGTTAGAGATCCTAATCTGTACACATGTATCTGGACTATATAATTAGAAAGAGGTAGTTATATCTTCTCTTGGATGAATCTTCACTTTAGGCAAGCTTACATGAACAAACACCTGGGCAGAAACACTTCTGAACAAAGTTGGCTGAGGTGATTAAATCATTTATTATCTTCATCGGGACTCTTCACAGAAGAAGAAAGGGGTGCTAATAACTACCAAGACAGCAGTTGTAAACTAGGCCAAAGTTCGAAGTCCCCTTCAAACATTACACAGAGCAGTATGGACATTTCTCATGTTGCTTAAAGTATAAAAACATCCAAATGGTTAGCATTTATTGAATGTTTACCATGTGCCAGGTACTAATTATGTGCTTTTCCTGTTTAACTCTCCTCCATTTTACAGGTGAGTAAACCAAGTCACACAGTTGCAAGTTGCCCAAGATCACAGGGTCAGAGAAGTCAGGATATGAAGCCTAGAGCATTTAGTGACCAATTCACTCTATATTCAGCCTCTGTATGTTATAAACTTAAAGGAAATTGGGCTGCCTCTAAGTAAACGCAGGCGACATCTCTAAGAGCTAGTCATTCTTTGGGTGTCCTTCCCTTTTTCCCTTAGCACCTTCCCTTTCCCTTAGGTGCTCAGGGACCTCCTGCTGATTAGGCTCTGGCTCTCCTTCACGCCTCTCCTAAGAGAAAAGGAACCAACGTTAAGTCATTTGCACTTATACAGTTACTTCAACATGAATGGGTAGTGGCTAAACTTGAAACCATCAGAATACTGGAAAGAGCATGCCTAGGATCTGGAGCCCAAAAGACTTGAGTTTTAATATAGGTTCTGTCTGCCTATTAGCTATCAATGGTAGGCAAGTTAATGTCTTTGAGCTTCTATTTTCTCAACAGCAAAAAGGAGATGGCTACGTTTTCCTCAGTGGATATCTATGGTGTTCATAAGTCAAAATCAGGCATTTTCTTAAATACTACAAAAGAATACTATGTGCTTGGAGTTAGGTATGAATCAGTTTCAAGAGCTATACTCCTCATTTCTCTCACAATTAACCACAGTGAATAGGAAACAGGTCCTCAAATGAATTTCAACTTTACAGCAATGTTGAGCTAAGAAGGTATAGATGGAGACCAGCCTACCTATTGCTATTACTATGAAGTAATGATTGTAAAATAATTTAATATATCCTCCAACTATGTATTTACAAACACATCAGAGCAACTAGTACTCAACAGGTCTCCTCTTGTTTCATTTTCTTATTTTCAGGGGTGCCCTCACGGGGATTCCAAACATTATACTGTAGATCACACACTTGTTGCAAAAATGGTATAAGGTGTACACTACTAACTGTGATGCACAAGTGCCACCTAGTGCTGAGATGATGGCTGACTCTGAGCTTGCAACTTAAAACCATGGGAACATAATGTGAGCAAATGAGGACATGATAAACTTTCTCCCTTTTGCTTAAGAAAGCAATTTTCTTGAACACTCTGAAATATAAAACAGGCATATTACATGCACAATGAGAGCCTGTGGACTTAAGAAGCCTATATTCACATTAGGGCCATAAGATACTCCACATGTATGGTGAAACAACAGATCTAAAATGATAATAAAGAAAGTGCAAGATGCCAAAGGTTGTATACATAAACTGAAATACAGGATAGAAAAAATGATTGCTGTGAATTCAAAGGTTAGAGGCTCAGAGAATGCTTAAAGAATTAAATTTCTGTGTATCTAATGATTCTGATCACCAATTATAATGTGCGGAGGGGGGTTTCCCCACACCAGCAAGCAATTCTCAGATACCTGTTGAGTGTCCTACCATTCAGGCTTAATTCTGACATTATCCACCTGGAGAAAGCATCAGATCCCACAGGTTAAGGGCTCAGTTCTACCATACTGCTCCCCCCACCCTATTTCAGAAGCCAGTTATAAGCCCAGGTTATCATGTATCCTTATGATCAACAAGCTGGAGGTACCAAGGGCCCCTGCCTTGGCTTCAATTAATTTGATCAAGTGGCTCACAGACTCAAATAAATATTTTACTTACTAGATTACCAGCTTATTAGAAAAGAATATAACTGAGGAATAACCAGGTAGAAGAGATTCATAGGGTAAGATAAATGGAAAGGGCACAGAGCTTCCATGCCCTCTCTGGGCCCTGCTCTCCCCCAGCCTTCACATGTTCACCAACCCAGAAGCTCTCTGAACCCTGTCCTTCTGTGTTTATACGGAGCTTCACTACATGGACATGACATTAAATCATTAAATCCACTGCCAGCAGATTCAACCTTCAGCTCCCTTCCCCTCCCTGGAAGTCAGGGAGGTGAGACAAAGTTACAACCTTCTAATCACACTGCTGGTTCTCCTGGCAACCAGCCCCATCTTTAGGTATGGTCCACAATTAACCTCAAGACATCTTTATTGTTCTCATTACTTAGGAAATTCAGAGGGTTTTGGGAGGTGTGAGCCGGGAATTGGAGTCGAAGACCAAACATATGTGAGAAATATATTTTGGCCATCTGAATGACCAAATATATACTTCTTATAAATCACTATGTCACAGTATCAAAAAGTGACTTCCCGTTTTTTCAAATGGCATAGATATTAGGGGTGAAAGAAAAAAATAATTGATCCCTGCCTTCACTTCATGAAAGTGAGAGAAGAAAGTCATGACAAAATAATAGTATTTAAAAAAAACGAAAAACAAAAAAAACGCAAGCTGAAGAGAACCAAAGGTGAGAGTCCAAGATGGTGGCTAAAGAAATACCACTTCCCCTTTCAGGACAGATTTAGGGGTTCAAGGGTAGAAAAGACTTATTCCTGTGCCTCCTCCCCCACAACTTCTCAATGAGATCCTCAGGAGGAAGCAGCCTCCCAGGATATGTTTTGCCAACATGGGGAGCTGCAAATGAGTAAGTGTGGCAAGGGAGACAGTCAGAGGGAGGCCCTACCTGGGTTCTCTCAGTCCCAACAGAACATGGAAATGATATAGAAAAACTCTTGCCAAGAGAAAAGCAAGAGAACTGAAAATTGGAGTCTTCTGACTGTAGGAAAGAGGCTGCTGGATGGTTAGACAGCTCAACTACAGCAAGCTAAATGCAGAGTTCAGATGAATTTCGGAAGATCAATGAAAGCCAAAGGGGAAGCAAATATCAGCAAGCAGGAAGAAATGGGTAAGGTCTCCTGCTTTCAAGGGGTGATGTGAGGCTAATGCCAATAGAACAATAAACTCTTCATTTGTTTACTCCCTAAACTACTATTTCTTGAATGTCTACTATAACTACCATGTGGGATACAAGCCATAAATTATATACCTGGAATGCACTTTCAATTAAAGGGGTGGGGTGGGAGCAGAGAGAAAAGACAGTCATAAACAAAAAGATGAATAAGGAAAATACCAGCTTATAAAAAAATGCCATGTAAAAACCAAAAAACTGAATGAGGCAGCAGAGATGGTGGAAACTTAGGGCTGGATAGTATGGGAAGACCATCTGAGCAAGTTACTAATCTGATATTTGAATGACACAAGGAACCAACTGAAGAAGAAACAATTAATGTAAAGGCCCTAAAGGGGGGAAAAGACCCCTTCATTCCCCATTCAACAATATTTGAACCGCATCTATAGACTAGGTGCTATCCTAGGCAATCAAGATATAGAAGTGGATACACTAAACCAAACCCTTGCTCTAACTGCTTATATTCTCCTGGAGGGAGACAAAGAGGAAGCGAGATTAAGATAGATAAAATGTTTTGGAAAATAAGTGTGCTAAGAAGAAAAGGAGCTTAAGTGTGTGTGTATACACACGCATGCATCCTCCCCCACCCTAATTTTACAAAGGACAGTCCTGCCAGGCCTCACTGAGCAAGGTGACATTTTAGTGATGATCTAGAGAAACTAGGAGTGTTGGGTGTGGCAGGGCCCAGTGGGAGAAGGGAAGAGTAATCCAAGATAAAGCTGGAGAAACAGGCAGAATCTGGATCCTGAGTGGCTCCTGGTACCATGAAAAGGAGTTTGTATTTTAGTCTAAACATGATGGGAAGCAATCAGAGGAATTTAAGGAGGAATGTGATATGATTTTACTTTTTTTTTTTTTGGTCTTTTTGCTATTTCCTGGGCCGCTCCCACGGCATATGGAGGTTCCCAGGCTAGGGGTCCAATTGGAACTGTAGCCGCTGGCCTACACCAGAGCCAGGGCAACGCGGGATCCGAGCCACGTCTGCAAACTACACTACAGCTCACGGCAACACCGGATCATTAACCCACTGAGCAAGGGCAGGGACCGAACCCCCAACCTCATGGTTCCTAGTTGAGTCGTCAAGCACTGCGCCACGACGGGAACTCCTACTTTTTTTTTTTTAATCTTTTTAGGGCCACACCTGCGGCATATGGAGGTTCCCAGGCTAAGAGTCTAATTGGAGCTACAGCTGCTGGGCACAACAATGCCAGATCCAAGCCGTGTCTGTGACCTACAACAGATCCTCAACCCACTGAGCAAGGCCAGGGATCGAACCTGCAACCTCATGGTTCCTAGTTGGATTCGTTTCTGCTGTGCCACGATGGGAACTCCCTGATTTTACATTTAAAAAAAAAAAAGTCATTCTAGGGAGTTTCCACTGTGGTGCAGGGGAAACAAATCCGACTAGGAACCATGAGGTTGCGGGTTCGATCCCCGGTCTCGCTCAGTGGGTTAAGGATCTGGCGCTGCTATGAGCTCTGGTGTAGATTGCAGACATGGCTTGGATCTTGCATTGCTGTGGCTGTGGCACAGGCTGGCAGCTGTAGCTCTGATTCAACTCCTAGCCTAGGAACCTCCATATGCCACAGGTGCGGCCCTAAAAAGAAAAAAAAAAATCATTCTAGCACTAACATGAAGAATGGATTGTAGGGAATCTAGAGTATATAAGTAGACCAGGAAGGAGGCTGTAAAGGCAGCCTGAGCAAGAGAGAACAGCTTTGAGGGCAAGGTTGACGGTAGTGCAGAAAAATGAGCAGATTTGGGATATATTTTATGGGTTTAGTCAAAGGAGTTTGCTGATGATCTGCATGCAGGCAGGACAGGTGGACAGGAAAAGAGATGAATCAAAGATAATGTCTAGATTAGGTAACCATTCAATAAAGGATAAGAAAGAATGGAGCAAGCAGATTTTCTACCTCTTCTTTTTTAAACAACACAGAGTTCTGATTTAGTCATACAAAATTTAAGATGCCTATTAGATATCCAGGTGGAGATGTCAAGAAGGAAAGTGGAAACATGAATCAAGGAGAAGTAGAGCAGGAGACAAAAACTTGAGAGAGTCATCAGCATTTAGCTGGTATTTCTAATCAATCAACTGGATGCAGTGACCCAAAAAACCCCCCCAAAACTATGTAAATACTGGGGCCCGAGAACTGAGCTTTGAAGCATTTCACATTTAGAACACAGAGGAGAAAGAACCAGCAAAAAATGAGATGGAACAGCCAGTAAGGCAGAGGGCAAACCAGGAAAGTGCCACAAGCCAAAAAGAGTTTCAAGCAAGAAATCAGATATGAAAACCGCAAAGGCATTAAGTCGATGGCTCTCTAAGTGTGGTCTCTGGGTCAAAGTATTTGCATTGCCTGGAATTTGTGAAAATATAATTCTCAGGTTCCCACCAAGAATTACTGAGTCTGAGGATCAGGCGCAGCAATCTGTTTTAACTAATCCTTCAGGTGATTCTGATCTTTGAATGACAGTATTAAGTTATATTAAAACCAGGGGAGTTCCTGTCGTGGCTCAGTGGTTAATGAATACTAGGAACAACGAGGTTGCAGGTTTGATCCCTGACCTTGCTCAGTGGGTTAAGGATCCGGCGTTGCCATGAGCTGTGGTGTAGGTTTCAGACTGCAGCTCAGATCCCGTGTTGCTGTGGCTCTGGTATAGGCCAGCAGCTGCAGCTCCAATTCGACCCCTAGCCTGGGAACCTCCATATGCCACAGGAGCGGCTCAAGAAATGGCAAAAAGACAAAAAAAAAAAGTTATATTAAAACCATAATTAACATGAGACCAGATACTTTGAAACTATCACATAGACCAGAGAGCCCTTCCTCACTGATGGTATTATTAATAAAAGTTTTCTAGTTCACTGAAATTACTTCCTGGGTAGGAAGAAAGGAAAAGGAGAATTTCCCTGAGCAACCCAATTTTTTTCTTGACACATGGTAGATCAGTAGAAAAGAGTGGCATAGATGATGAATTGAGACAAATAGGCAACTAAGGTAAACAATGAAAAACCTAATATTCAAACTACAAACACTGAAAGGAAGTCACTTTTTACTTTCTACCAAATTTCTAATTCAAGTTCACAAATCAAATATGCTCTTTGGATTGCATTCATATCTGAATAACTTAAGGTTCTTATACATATTATCATTATCTGAGAACATTTTAATTTAGAAAACATTCATAAATTCAGAAGGAAATATTTCTAAATTGACTTCCCTTTTAAAACCAAAGTCCTCTTTGCATTCCTCTGTTCTCCTATTTTTACAGATGAGGGGTTGTGAAAAATACCTGAAATATTTATTTCTAGGATCATTTTGGAAGGATATGTGTGATAGGGGAGATACTTGTGATTTGGAATGTGTGCCCTTTTTTATACTCTTTGATGAAAATTGATCTTTGGGGAAAGCTGTCATTTCAAAATAATTGTTAATGATAATATGGTTCAGCACTCTTGGTTTTGGGTCCACAACTTTAATCTCATATAGTAAAGCAGATTTAAATTTAATTTGATAATAAAAAGTACAGTAGGCGAATATGAAAGATAATTTATAGGCTATTTCCATGCAAGTATTAAAAGGCACAAAAACCCAAATCAAAATTTGGTGTGTGTGTTTAAAAAAAGCAATGCCTGGAGTTTCCTTGTGGCTAATGGGGTTAAAGATCTGGCATTGCTGCTGTGAGGGGCACAGGTTCAATCTCTGGCCTGAAACTTTCACAGGCCACAGGCACCCCTCCAACTCCCCAAAAAGCAACTCCTTAAAATGCTAATTTCTCTTCAAGGTGGAAGACTGACTACTCCATTCCTTTATCTAAGTCATGTTATTAAAACAAACAAACATCTAAACTAAAACTAAATGGAAAAGGGGTATGCCCTTGCCCTCTTAATTTACTATGAAGTAATTCTTAATTGTCCCCAAAATTCATGTTATTTTTAGTTCAGTGACTGTAACTGTCAGTTTGGTTTGGCCCTGTTCAGTGGTCTGTGTGGGTGGACTCTGGCTGTGCTGCCATTGCTCTGGCTAGAAATTTGGAACATGACAGAACAAGCATAGATCTTAACATTTATTAGTTAGAACTTGGAGCCTCCAACTATTTCAGAACTTCACTATCTATTAATAAACTGTGGCAGAATGGAACTGCCATCTGATGACAAGACAGGCTTGATAACACAAAAGTAGTGCTTTGATTATTCAAACTTGCTTTTGAATTTTTCATGTAGTCTTTTAAAACTAGCCAGAAGACACCTGACCAGTTCAATAGGCCCTCCTTTCAAATAACATGCCCATGTCATCTTTTAAGCTACACATACAGGTTATACAAATTACCACTGTGGCTACCTCTTCATTGTGATAGCAATTACAGACTTCTATGAAAATTGATAGCCCCTACTTTCACATGGAAGAGTTTTTAATAATTTTGGATATTCATAATTAAATACTGACTAACAAATCTAGTTTCTTCAGGCCACTATAAGTAAGGTTTTTCTCAGAGTTCCCGTTGTGGCTCAGTGGTTAGCATTGCTGTGAGCTGTGCTGTGAGCTGTGGTGTAGGTCGCAGATGTGGCTCGGATCCCTCGTTGCTATGGCTCTGGCGTAGGCTGGCAGCTACAGTTCCGATTAGACCCCTAGCCTGGGAACCTCCATATGCCATGGAAGTGGCCCTAGAAAAGGCAAAAAGACAAAATAATAATAATAGTAAGGTTTTTCTCTATCATCAATTGCCCATATCCTTATAACCTAAAATTATAAAATGTACATCACTGCCAAAGCTCTTTCTGTATTTCCTTTTAAAACAAAACCTTTGCATGTTTCTAATGAAGCTTAAGAACACATAAATGTTGCAATGATAATATGTGCCTTGCACATATGCTATTCTTGATGTCAACACTATGGGTCTCTCTTTTAAAAAGCAACCATGCCAAATAGGGTCTTTTAGCATTTAGGTAAAGGCTCACCAGTATAGAGTTTACTCAAAGCACCTGACCCTTTACAGCATCTTTTACTACTGGCTAAACAAATGTATTTGCTAGGTATAATCTATTGTAATGGAATCAACACTTGGAAAGAGAATCACATTTCATTTTTAGTGTAAATGCTGCCTTAGCCAAATCACTAACTTATCTTAACCTCTGGTTTTGTCACATAAATGAACCAGATCACATAAGAGAACCAGTTTGGACACTAAATTCTCATGGTTATGTTGTGGTAACTTCCTTACTCATTCAGCAAATATTTATGGATAACCTCCTAGATGCTAGATATTAGAGTTACAAGTGTGAAAAATGCAGCTTACGTTCCGCTGGGGGATTCACAATTTGGGTTACTGGTAAGTGCTGTGAAGGATAACAAAAGTGACAAAAGATCTCAGTTGCTCAGGGAAAGCTTCTCTAAGGCAGTAACATTTGAAGTGGGACTTGAATGAGTGAGGAGTCAGCCAAGTAAAGTTCTGGGGGGAATGAGCATTCTAGACCGAGGAACAACTGCAAAGACAATTCATCTTAATACCTTTCCCAATCTATGACATTTACTTTATTCAAAATCTTTTCCACTCAATAGGCAATGGGATTCTGTGATAACCCCTACTTTCAAATCATGGTGCTCAGTTTACATTACATTCATAGTTATAAATATGTGGTTCTAAAAACCTAGCCTCACAGTAAGACAAAGTTTTAAAAGAAAAAACTAGGATCCTTCTATTTACCTTTCATAGTACACTAACAGTATTATGCACACAGAATGCTCATTAAATGCTCAAGACCAACAATTATAAAGGAAATCTGTATTTTGTTTCCCCATTCTTACAAAAAGGTTTGGCTATAGAGTACTTCAAAAAGAATCAAAGTGACATAAATCCAGTGGAAAGAGCAAAGGACTCAGGAATGAGAAATCTCAAATCCAATTTCCAGCTCTACCATTTATATAGACATGAGGCTTCTGGCAAATCAAACTCTATGACCATCTGTCAATATCTGTAAAATGGCATATATCATTTGCCCTAATGTAACAAGGATCAATTGGTCACAAATGGCATTCCGAAAAAGATCATGATTACTGTCCTTAAAGCTTTCTGTGGAAACAGAACATAAACACTGGAAACAGTAAGTGTGTCTTCATTTTAGAACTGGGAGAGACTTTAAATGATCTTTTCAATCTTTCATTCTTCGTGAGAAATTGGAGGCCCAGAAAAATGAGGTGACTTGCTCAAAGTTACTGAAATATATTACGGCAGAATCAACAGGGCATCCACGATTTCTAAATACCCAGCCCAGTACACTTTTTACCACACCCCACTGCCTTTACCATTTCTGGCAACCTTGTCCCCAATGGACATACCTCACAATTTATTCTAACATTCTCTGCACTCAGATCCAGAATGATAAAAGCTAAATGACTTTTTAAAAAAGTGCCTACATAGGTTTCTGATGCTGAGATATTACATAATTTGATATCAGAACTGAATTTAGGAAGTTCCATGATGATATTACTGAGTCACGATATCAGAAATGTAAGGATTAAAATCAGCTGATGCCTTAAAAATATGCATCTACTAAATGACTATATATTTGGTCTGCGGTTGGAGTATTTTTCTTACATAGTTTCTAACTGAACCAATATAATGCTGATTTGATTAATTACATTGTTATTTGAGAAACAGAATATGATTTTATTTATAGGCAATATACTGGTACCATATAAAATATTGAAAGCAATGTAAGATACTTTTTGTTTCTAGTCATCTTTCTCAGTTCTCTTATTCATGATTTTAAGCTAGAAGTAGAATCTAAGTTGAAAAATATTTATTGAGTGCCCATGGTGCACCCTAGATTATATAACACATTATTTTAATATGTGAAAATAAGGAATATGATGAGAATTATGTAATGGTTTTAACATTAGAAAGGTCTAAATTCAAACTTTAATATGAAAATAAACTGGGCAATAAAAAATGAAAAGGACAAAATTAAATGACTGCCTAACATTAGAAAATTTCATCTAAAAACAAAATTTTATTCCTCAGGAATGTCCTAAATATAACAAAGAAAGGTCAAAACATCATCTAAACTGGAGGAAAGATCTTTGGAAACAGAACCCCAATTAGAAGTTAAATGTTTCTGGGGGAAGAGTCACAAAATGATAAATTATGATTTGGTAACAACCAGGAATATAAAATGCTTTAGAAAGCAGTGTGTGAAAACTAAGGTTGTAAAAACCAAATGATGTAAGTCTGTAAGAACATTTGGTAGACCATGAAGTAAAAGTTATTATTATAAAACAATTTGTAGTCTACAAGCATAGCAGTTTCCACAGAGTAGACGTAAATGCTTATTTAAAAACTGCAATTCTTTTATACTGACTCACTGAATTTTTATTCTTAAAAAAGAAAGAATGTTAGCCATGAAAGCTGGATTAACTATCTAATTCTGAAAAAGGACTTTATCATAGTCTCAATAGAAAACACACACAAATCCCACCACCTCCTTTTCAAAATATGGGTCCTTCTTTTAGTAATGTGACCTTAAAGAAGGTCACTATTCTGCTGTGAAACTCAGTTTCCCAGTAATGTGTATCAGGCACTGTGCTGGCTGCTTTGCATGTGTTGCCTAATAAGATCTGTTATGTAGATAAAATGAAACAGAAATTATTACCCCTATTTTACAATTAAGGAAACTAAAGCTCAAAAAGTTCAGGAAAGCTGCTCCAATCAAAGAGCTATTAAGTGACATAGCTGATATACTACACACTTCATCTAACTCCAAAGGCCATCTAACCCTTCCCACTTATACCACCTTGTAAAATGAGGTTCTTTTCAGTAATCTTTAAGATTATCTTATGCAAGTAAAAAATATGATTAAGTAATCCATTATTTGTCCAAAACATACATACAAAAATGTATTTGTTGAAGGATAACTACTTTTAGCTTGCCACTACCTAAAAATAATTTGGACTTTTAAAGTAGAGATTAAAACTCTTTGAGAGTTTGTAATTTTAGGACACAGAGTTCTCTATGGCCTATGTAATGCAAAGTGCTTAGTAAATTTTTTTTTGCCATATGGTATTTTTTAATATGAAATATATGGTAAATAATAGATATAATTTTCAACCAAAGTTTTAACACTTTCTAAAATGTGTCTTTAAAATACATATACAGATTTTACTTTTCCAAATTTTATGGTCCTTGCAACCAATCTCTGTGAATTTGAAAAGAAGCAGTGTATTAAAGGCATATTATTACCTTGCTCTAAAATAATTCTGGCTGTCACCGAAATTAGTTATTTCTTCAGAATATCTACTTGAAATATCTTTTCATAATATACCAGTCTATATTACTAAAGATGAAATTAATCTATATTAGTCGAATTGATGGAATAACATTTAATATTACAACCGCTGCTCTATGGAATCGACGAAACAGAACCATCCGGTACTCGGGGAAACACTGCATTAGACATGATGATGTATTAATTTACCAAACACACACTGAGCATTCACTGCGTACTAGGCGCCGAACTAGATGTCGAAGATAATACAATCCTTGGCTCTTAAGAACACTATGTCTTAGAGAACTAAAACTCCAAAACGGCCATGGTCTTTGATTTACTACTTACAGAATTGAGATCTGGTGGACCACACGACCTCACCAGATCTCACGATCTCAGTTCATCCTTCTCTTTGAGATGAACCAAAGCCAGGCACCGGAATATCATATCCAAACAAGAGTGCCGAAAGGAGGAAAAATGGGAGATACCCCAGAGCAGCTAAACGCAGGGAGTCCGCTCTACACCCGATCTTTGTGGGGTGTGGGGGCTTCCTGGTGGACTCCGTGAAACAGAAGGGTCAAGGAGGCGCCTTAAGAGCTGGGACCAGGCAGAAGAGGTCCCCGGCTCGGGCCAGCGCTTCAGTGACTGGCCTCGCTCACCTCCTCCACCTCGATCTCCTTGTAGTCGATCTCTTCAAAGTTGAGGACTTGGGAGGGGGCTTCGATCATCTCACCGGCGGAAGACGAAGAGGAGGAGGAAGCGGCAGAGGCTGTAGACATGATCCCTCGCGGAGCCCGGGGGGCCCGGGAAGGCTGCCGCCCGGACAGTCCGGGGGAGACCCGCGCCCACCCGCCTCCGGACCGACCTTCAACCTGGAGCCACGGCGATGCGTGGCGGGGACGGGGCAGCGGCCACAGCGGAGTCCGGGCTCCGGCTCCGCTGCGTTTTCCGCTGCCGGGCCCCGCCCACCAAACTTCCGGTTCCGGCCTGAAATCGGGAACCGGGGGAGGGCCGTGAGCTCCAGTGAGGGGAGGGGAGAATTTGGTGACAGAGCAAAGAAGGACAGGTTAGGGGTGGAGTGGGGGAGGGTGAGAGTCTAGCTTGGACCTCTAGGACAGATTTCGCGAGATCTTTGTTAACAGGCCTCAGCAACCGGCTGATACCGCGAGAGCTGAGGAGTTGACGTAATCAGAACGCGCGAACGGAAGTGGCGCGGAGCATGATGGAATATCAGTGTGGTTGGTCCTTCAGGAACCAGCGGGAAAGATAAAAGCTTCGGTTCCAATTCTTCATGAGCTATTGTGGCCCTGCTCTTTTTTGTCTGAGACCTGCTGACGGACGAGGGTAGTATTGGATTTAGTTTTTGTGACGAAGCTTACTTGTCAGTTTCACCCCCAAGCTATACTGAACTGTCTCTATAGAAAGCCTTGGGAAATGTATTCCCTCAGTGTGTTTGGAAGGAAGCAGTTGCTACTGTTACTATGAGCCAACCCCTTATGCTCTGAGAGATTGTAAAGAAAATACACAGCGAGCCAGCGCATGTAACCCGAATAACACTATATAGGCTCACGAACAGAAGTTAATATTAGGTAAGGTAGATAAGTATAATTTGGCATAATTTATCGTTCATCTGAATTTATGGATTGTATTAATTGTACATGTCGAGTGCTACGCACTGTGTTTTATAATCGTTAATAAGAGCCTTGGAGGTTAAATGTTTTTGTTGCCATTTCAGGACATGAGAAAATAGGCTCAGAAAGAGTGAAACAATTAAGATTCTGATAAGCTAGTAGAACCTTGGTCAGTATATCTCCACGGTGAAAAGTATTGCCTATATTGTGCTGTCGACACAATTTTTAGTTTTTTACTGTTAAACATTAGTCAGTTTGACATGAAGACTAACCGGGAAAATTGGAGTTATAGATGAAAGTTTAAAGATCAAGAATGAAACCCGGCAAATGTCAAATTCTTAGTCTCAGTAAGAGACCAAAAATGTACAGTCAGAAAACCGGAGTGAAGGAAATAGAGATCGGAATATCACTGGAGGAGAGCTTATTAATTAAAGAATAGCCAACTAAATAAGGCTGTACAGAAGTAAGTTTGACACATTCAGGATTTCAAATAAGTCATTGAATTTGTCAGTTATGAACTCCTGGAGAACATTCTGTCATTTTTTTTTTTTTATTTGTGGTTCTAGTAACATTCAGTGGTAGTTTGGTGAATGGGTAAGAGAATGAAAGAATAATTTCTTCTCACAGTACAGTCTCCAGGTGATCTTACCCAGGGTCTTGACCACTCCTCTGGTGATAACTCCCAATCTATTCCCAGTGTTCAGATTTTTCCCGACCCGTTGTGGACATCTCTATTTAGATGTAAGATAAACACCTAAACTTTAAGATTTCAAAAGCCAATTCAAAAGTTATCACCCATCACATACATTTTTTGTGTGCATTGTCTGTCTCCATGAAGGATCCCATCATCTACTCAGATGTCCCAGTAAGAAATCAGCTTTATTTCTACATATAAAATGGTGCTTAGTGCACTAATAACCAAATAGAAGCATATTAAGTCAGTGGAATAACCATTTTTACCTGTCATTTCTTTTCTCAAATTCCCAAACCGTAGGATGGTCACCTTTTAACCTCACCCTGTCACTCTGTAGGTCATATCCAATTTCTAACTCCTTGA
This sequence comes from Phacochoerus africanus, assembly GCF_016906955.1. NCBI lineage: Eukaryota > Metazoa > Chordata > Mammalia > Artiodactyla > Suidae > Phacochoerus > Phacochoerus africanus. Next base: position 58,475,537 of record NC_062545.1, read on the forward strand.
TCTTAATACAGTAGATGCTATGAAATGGGAACTCAGGAAATATTTGTTATACGTCTGGATGGAAGAACAGGTTTTGCCAGTCTTCACTCTCCTTGGAGTGCAAGATGTGTTTTCTATATCTTCAGTTGAGGCCTAGAATCATACTGATATGGGACTAATCACTATAGACTTGATGCTGTTCTGCTTGATTTTCCTGCTAACATTTTGTTATGAAAAGTACCAAACATAAAAGTTGAAAGGATTTTATAGTGAACATCTCTATACTTAATACACCAAGATGCTCTTGTTATCATTTCAGTATACTTGTTTTATCATATATCTGTCTATCTACTCATACGTACATCTATCTTATTGGGTGCATTTCAAAGTGAATTTCCTACATGATCTTGAACATCTACCCCAGTACCTCTGCTTCTGTGTCTTATGCATTGATTTAGACTTCTGATATTGACAGTAATCTAAAATCAATTTTTGTCCTATTTGCAGACTTTTTTTTTTTTTTTGGCCTACCTGTCACCTCCGCTAGCTTCTGATAATAAAGTCCCAGCTCCCAGCAGTGCTTATATGTCTGTGGATCCAGTAATTCCTAAGGTCCAGTCACCTCTCCCATTTTTTGATTTGATTATGTGAGCTTGTAAATTCCCATTTTTCATTTAAGCTGAATCAAGTTGTATTTTTGTCACTTGCAGTCAAAGAATCCTAAGTAATATAGTTTGAATACAGAGAAATGAGGGAGGGAGCCTGTATTTGTCTTAGTTCACCTCAAAGCTTATTTAACTTTCATGAGTTACAGATGGAAGCTTGGACCTCACAATTTCATGTCAGCTACAGTTGCTAGTCTATTTAGTCTCCACAAATTTCCAGAGATATATATCAAAGTATTTAAGTGGTTTCCTTCAAGTCCCTCCCAGCACTCTGCTCTCCCCACTACCCATCCTTATGTCAGTGTCTTAATAACTAGTCTAACCTTCAATTCTGTCTTCAGTTTTAAGTCTTATATTACCCAGGGGATGAGGGCAAAGAGTTTTGAAGTCCATTTCCCATCATCTCTTTGCATGTTCTAAATGGGATTCTTAATTTTTTTTTAATCTTTTTGGGGCTGGACCTGTGGCATATGGAAGTTCCCAGGCCAGGAGTTGAATTGGAGCTGCAGCTGCTGACCTACACTACAGCCACAGCAATGTGGGATCTGAGTGGCATCTTTGACCTACACCACAGTTCATGGCAACATGGGCTCCTTAACACACAGAGTGGGGTCAGGGATCAAACTTGAGTCCTCATGGATACTAATTGGGTTTGTTGCTGCTCAGCCACAGCAGGAACTCCTTTTTATTTATTTATTTATTTATTTATTTATTTATTTATTTATTTATTTATTTATTTATTGTCTTTGTTGTTGTTGCTATTTCTTGGGCCGCTCCCTCGGCATATGGAGGTTCCCAGGCTAGGGGTCTAATCGGAGCTGTAGCCACCAGCCTATGCCTGAGCCACCGCAATGCAGGATCTGAGCCGCGTCTGCAACACACTCACCACAGCTCACGGCAACGCCGGATCGTTAACCCACTGAGCAAGGGCAGGGACCGAACCCGCAACCTCATGGTTCTTAGTCGGATTCGTTAACCACTGCGCCACGACGGGAACTCCTATTTTTTTTCTTTCTTTTCCCTTTCTTTCTTTCTTTCTTTCTTTCTTTCTTTCTTTCTTTCTTTCTTTCTTTCCTTCTTTCTTTCCTTCTTTCTTTCCTTCCTTCTTTCCTTCCTTCTTTCCTTCCTTCTTTCCTTCCTTCTTTCCTTCCTTCTTTCTTTCTTTCTTTCTTTCTTTCTTTCTTTCTTTCTTTCTTTCTTTCTTTTCTTTCTTTCTTTCCTTTCTTTTCTTTCTTTCTTTTCTTTCCTTCCTCCCTCCCTCCCTCCCTCCCTCCCTCCCTCCCTCCCTCCCTCCCTCCCTCCCTCCTCTTCTTCTTTCTTTCTTTCTTTCTTTCTACTTCTTTCTTTCTTTCTTTCTTTCTTTCTTTCTTTCTTTCTTTCTTTTGATATTTGGCTCATTTTGTATATGGGGGTATCTGGCACATATTTTCATGGAGGTTTAGCAGAAACAGACTAAAAGAGTTGCACTTTTATGTTACACTGACATATAATACTTCAGAGCAAAAGTTCTATTTTTTTATTGGTTAGCAGGAATTTTGTTATGAGTAGCGGGAAACTCAAGGCAACATTGCTTAAAATAAAGGGGATTTATTGCCTTGATAAGTGGAAAGCTGAGAGCCAGAACAGACTTCAGGTGTCATTTGATTCGTAAACTTAATGATAGTGTTAATAACTGACTTTCTTTGATTGTCTTCTGCTTTTTGTAGAATTTGCCATTGCTCTAGAACAGAGTTTCTCAATCTTTTTTTTTTATTATTATTGACTTCCTAAGGAGGCTTTTGAGACATTTTCTTAATAAACCCCCAAATTTTAATACTGCATATATATTGGGTATCTGTTTTTGTACTGTATGCATGTTTATGCTTTATGCATAAATAGAGCTAATTTTTTTTTTTCTCTCCCTAGTTTGTACTCCCTGGGAGATGTTATCACTCCTGTTGACAATTCATGCTCTAGCAGTTTCATTTTTCATATGACCCATCACACTGTCCAGTACAATGACAGAGGGCATCTCTTTTGGAAGCTAGTTCAGAAGAGCAGGGAACTTCAAGCCCTTGGCAACTGTACACTTGAATGAAGAATAGGGACAGAGGTTTGAGTTTGCAAATGTCTTGTTTATTGTAGATCCAGGACTCACGGTCATGAGCTTTAAGAAGGAGGAGCTACTAACCAGAAGAAAAATCTGAAGACTCTTAAGAAAGGCAAGGCAGGGAATGGTTGCTGGGAATGCAACCAACAAATGTTCATTATTCATGTATTTATTCTGGTTGAGCTCTATATTTAGAAAGTGCTCTCTTTACTGCCTGTCCCAGAACAAGACTAGCCCACCCCAATCAAATATAATTCTTTCCAGGAAGTTCAGAAACAGTTTTCTGCTGTATTATATTCAAAACTGCATTACACAGAGGATAGCCAACCCCTTTGCAATTCAGTGAAGGTGCTGGTGAGCGGCTCCCGCAAATTCATGTATTTCTTTTATATTTGGGTTTATTCCGTATATCCTGCTCCCTACACCTTCATTCTAGGTATTTTACAGTCCATGCAGCTACTGGGAGGGTTTGTGCTCCAGGCCCCACAATGTGACTGGTCAGGAGGGCCTGTGAAGGGAGAAGTAGAGGTGCAGCTCCAAGGCATCCTCTGACAGTATACACAGCTGACATTTCTGTTTGCAGTGAATATTCCCTTTTGTCTCCCTTAACTGTGCTAGCTTCAAAGCAGCTGCTTTCATGGTGCCCATGTGTTCTGCAGATAAAATTTCCATCATTGTTTTTGAAATACTTCTGATGATAAATTCAACTGGTTTCAAAATCCATTCATATTATTGCAAGGAATTTGAACATTATATTTGCCCTTTAAATAAGAAGAGTTGTTAGAGTTTTAAAATATGATATCAGAGTTCCCATGTGGCTCAGTGGGTTAAGGACCTGCTCCTCTGTGAGGATGCAGGTTCTATCCCTGGCTTCAGTAGGTTAAGGAACCTGTTGCCACAAACTGTGGCATAGGTCACAGATGAGGCTTGGATCTGGTATTGCTGTGGTTGTGGTGTAGGCCTCAGCTGCTCTGATTTTATCCCTAGCCCAGGAACTTCCATATGCTGCGGGTGTGGCCGTAAAAAGAAAATAAAAAATATTAAAAAAATATTATTTCAACTGTTGTAAATTTTAAAATTGCTTTAAAAGTATTTAAATGCATTAATTGCATTTGGAGTGTATAAGCAATGAGATCCTGCTGTGTAGCACAAGGAAGTACATGTAGTCACTTATGATGGAACATGATGGAGGATAGTGTGAGAAAAAGAATATGTATATGTATATATATGACTGGGTTGCTTTGCTGTATAGTAGAAATTGACAGAACACTGTAAATAAACTATAATGGAAAAATAAAAATCAAAAAAATAACACCTCTTAATATGCTAAAGAAAAAGAACATGAAGAGCTCATCTTTAAAAAGTCTCCATCAGGACTGAAAGTAGGCATTTCAAGTATAAAATATTAAAGTTATATTTATGAAGGAAAGCTTATAAAAAAGTTCCTATTAAAATTTTGATAAATATATTTGAGATTTATACAAATTCAATGTATTTATTTTTCAAAATTATATTGTGTGAGAAAAATAGCAGTTTTTTTATTAAGCCCAAATAGATTCTTTAAAATCTTTTCCTGGTTCATTCCAGAGTATCTTGCAATGTGGTTATTATCTACATGTGCCACAACATGAAAAAGTTTGAGAAGCACCAAGTTAGGAGGCTGTTGAGGTAGTCAAGGCAAGAAGAAATAGTGGTTTGAACGATGTGGATAGTGCCATAGAGGTTATGGATAAATGGATTTGAGAGATACTGAGGATACAGAATTGATGAGATGTGGGGGAAGGAAAGGGCAGCATAAAGGATGATTCCCAGATCTCTCACCTGTGCAACTCAGGTAGGAAGGGTGCTGTTTACAGAAGACAGGGAAGACTGAAACAGGGTTGGGGGAGAGGAGGATAAAGAGATCAGTTTCAAACACTGAGTTCAAGGTACCTGAGAGATTTCCAAGTGTAATTATCAAGTCGGCAGCTATTAGGGGAAAAGGCAGCTAGAGAAACAGCTGTTGGCCTACTGACAATAATTTAAGTCATGGAAATGAATGAGATCATCTAGGGAAGATGTGTAAAGTGAGGAAGAATAGGAATTAAAACAGAGTCTTAAGGAGTAAAATGTTTAAGGCATGGGCGGAGGTGGAGGAACTGCCAAAGAAATTTGTGGAAAACTGAAAATTATCATGTAGAAATCAAGATAAAATGGCATTTCATCATTGAATACTTCCAAGAAGCTAAACATGAGAAAAACTTAAACTGTATCCATTGGATTTGTGTCTTGCCTCCTGAAGATTAATCAAGGTGCATCTCTTTGAGGGGGAGGGTGTGTGAATTGGCTCAGATGGGAGGTTGGGGTGTCCATATGTTGAGGTATAATGTTCCTTGTAGTATAGACTGGAGTCCAGAATAGGAGGAGCTGGAGAAAGGTCAGGAGCTCATACATCACATTCTGGTGGAGGTAGTATTGTCAAGGTGGGAGAATGCAATCTCTTTCCTTTACCAGTTATCTTGAGTTAGAGTTATAAAAATTTCAGCATATGGTATGTGAGCCTCTATTTGTATTCTTGCCCTGGGCCCACAAATGTTAGCAGAAGGCCTGCTATTTATATGTGTTAGATTTCTATTCCTATGTACTAGTGGTCTACAGGTAGGTGTTTCCAGCTTGGATTTGCAGTTTCTCTAATTTCCCACAGATGTCTCTATCTTACCACTTAGGTTTCACTTCAGTCAGCTCTCATTCATTTCCGTACCCCTTCACTTTTTATCTGTTACTCAGTTTTATTTCTTTAGATTTACCTATCTGACATCATCTTATTTGCCTATTTTCTGCCTTATTTGTTTTCTGTTATTCACCCCCTCCCTACTCCTGCTTATTGGATGTTAGTTCCACTGGGACAGGGATCATAGCATTGTGTTCACCACTGTCTCTGCAGGATTTAGAACAGCAACTGAAATGTAGACATTTGATAATCTTCTAAAACTTAAAAGAGTATCTGCATTTCTAAGTAAATGCTGTTTCAGGTATAAGGGATAGGTTAACCAAGTATTTTCTATAATATAATTTAAGGAAGATTTAATAAATAGCTAAGTTGATGTACAAGTAGCATGCCAAATTATTTATCATAGAGATTTCGTAAGTATTTGAGAGTTTTGAAGGTGCTTTGTTCTCTGGTCAATTTAACTCTCCAGCCTTTTTTTTTTTTTTTTTTTTTTTTCTTTTTACTGCCATACCTGTAGCATATAAAGTTCCCAGGCTAGGGGTTGAATCTGAGCTGCAGCTGCCAGCCTATGCCACACCCACAGCCACAGCCATAGCCATGCTGGATCTCAACCGCAACTGCAATCTATGCTGCAGCTTGTGGCAAAGCTGGATCCTTAACCCAGAGTGAGGCCAGGTATTGACCCCGCATCCTCATGGGCACTATGTCTGGTTCCTAACCCACTGAGCCGCACTGGGAACTCCTCTCTCTCCAGCCTTAAAATTACTAATTTGGTATGATTCTCTTTCTATATTTTGCAAAGGTAAACTTTTGTTCTTTTTTCCCAATACTCACTACTATTTAATCCATTTGAATTATTTTTTGAAATTTAATAATAAGGTATCACTGTGGCACTAATGATTGCTTTCAGAAGTAGCTGATGTTATTAACTGAAATAGATGTAAAATCAGACAGAATAGACACTTTTATTTTCTGACTTTCTAAGGCAAGCTTAAACATCCTCAACATAAGTTTTTAAAAGCAGAAACTTAATCAGATAAGAACACACTTCAGAAATGAAAAATGATCCTCATAGAAATAGTGCTCTTCACTACAAAAGTGCATTCATTAAGTATTTTATTTCATGAGCTAATATGTCAAATCAGTGTTCCTAGATGGTCTTTTTCAGAAGAAATTCCAGAAGCAATTTGGCTTCATTTATGGGAATAAATAAGGGTGTTTCATTTCACACAGCCTCAGGGAATCACAAATTAAAACTTTCCACTAAAATAGATGCCATCTACTATTCATTATTTCAACAAACAAACCACTTCACTCTGCTGAAGTTGCAATCAGGGTAAGGGATATATAGTGCTTGAAACCTGCAAGGCTGATGGGACCTACTTTGCATTCTTATTCATAAGCAGCCCTTTTACATTTTGCTCTGAGTTCTCCAGCACCCCACAGAGCTCCTCTCAGGGGTGCAAAGCTCTATTAAGTAAATAGAGGCTCTGTATTTAGAAGCCATCTCTGGGAATTCAAAGTGTTCTGAGAGGAAAATTGGTACTATCAGGATTAAGGTATTAATGAAAAGTTCTGTTAAATTTCTGTCAGGATGCTAATTAATCTTCTAAAAGTTGTTAATCAATTCAATTATGTAAGCACTTAAACTTTAACACATGTAAGGGAAAAGTAACAGGGTCTTTCAACTATGCGCAGAGGCATTCAGAAAGTTAAGGGAAATAGGCTAAATAGAAAATCATCCCTCAGAGGTATTTTAGTTTGATCTTCAATGTTTACCTGTTCAATCACATTTGATAGGTTTGGGAAATCAGTATTTAGTGCTTAGTTACTTGAAGAAATATTAAAAGTATTAGAAGACATTCAGGGAGTGGAATTTTGACAACTATTCCTTAAGGCGATCTACCTGAAGTGGAGAAGACAATTATAGTATGGGATTAAACCCATGCTGGTAGTTTTAGCTTGAATTGTTAAATAAAGAAGTTATCTGGTAAATTTTTAATATTTGAAGCCTGGCTAGCCATGCTGTCAGTATTGAGCTAAATGAATTATGCTGTATTCCTATCAATATTACAATGTTTTGTTTCTGTTGTTATTAGGGATGTGAATCACATCGATGTTGTTAAATAGTAAAGTGCCCTCCCATCTCTAAATCTTAATGTATGCCAAATGGTATGTGAAAATATATAGTACAGTGCCTAGAAAATATGTGGTGTTCAGAAATGTTAATATGAATGAAATACTGTACAAAGGCATAGATTAGATGACATGATGTGACAATAAAAGTTAACTGTAGCCTACAGATCAGTCAATGAGTATTATTCTTGGAGATACTGATCCAGTAGGTCTAAGATATGACTGAGGCAGCCTGAGTTTCTAATTCATTGTCCAGTTGGAGTTGAGAACCAGCATATATTTTAATAATTCATTTTGAAGAACTGAAAATTATTGATAACATTTTAATCTTGGGCCTATTTCCCTATTGTTTATGAGAAGAAGGTTGATTTCTGTGATGCTCTTCTGATTTGTAGTACATTTCTTTTAACTGAAGTTGAGGACTGTTTCCAGTAGAGTCCATGGGGCAATAATTCACCTTGGTCTTGGCTATAATCTCTGGATTTGTAAATTCAGTAACTCAGTTTTATTGCTTCACTCAAAAGATGTCTAGGCTTTTAATTCTTCATTGCCAAAACAGCTAGTGACCATGTGAATTAAAAAGCCAATACTACATACTAGCCCAACAGAGGGGCTGGAGAACAGGGGACATAGTTAAACAGGGGACAATTATAATACAGTAGATTAACTAAAGGAGGTTTGATGGGGTGGTTGTTTAAAGATATTGGTATAGTTGTGTTGAACTCACTAGTGTCCTATAGTACCATTTTATCAACCTGAGCACTGTTTGAAAAGATAGCAACCAGCTTTGTAGCCATAGGAAGACATCTTATTTTAACAGGTCCTGGAAGTTCCTTGTAAAATCACCAAAGCTTATTTTCCTGAAAGCGTAGAGTAAGATTACTAGTTCTAGGCTTCTATCGAACTCTTGAGCTAGAGTCTACTATTCTTTGTAGCTGCTAGACAATCCAATCTAGGCTTCTATTGGGCTGCCAAATAATTAAATTGGTCGGGGGCATATTGGAGTCTTTTAAGGCAAATGATTAATTGTAATCTTATTTATTCAAAGAATATGGGCCTTCTCTGGAAAAATATACAGCCTTTTCTATTCATTCATTTGATGAGATAATTATACTTTACTGATTGGATCACTATGATTTTCCTGATAGTATTCTCTTTCTTTTCTTATTTGATCATTTATTCCTGACTTAAAGCCAGTTATGCTTAAACATGGGAATGGTGTGGTGAGAGTCTGGTTTCAGGGAGAAGAAATAGAATTTGAAATTTAAACCGATTGAAATATTTCAAAGAGTGAAAGGTCAGTTAATCCTCAAGGATGTTTAGGAATGTGGTCATATTATAATGAGTGCATCAAAGGTAATATTGTTATACTACATGCCATTGAGTTGAAATTAGTAATTTCGAGATGATGAAAAATATTGTCAGTTTATGTTAGGGTTTTTAAATCTCTAAATTTCTTTAATTTTTCTAGCATATACTTCCAGTTTCCTTGATAAATGGCGGTTACTTAAGGTTAGTATGTCATTATCCTGATCCAAACTGGATGCAGTTCACTGCCTGAAGGCCAATTTCCTTCTGAGATCAAATTAAGCAATTCTTGATCAATCAAAATGAGAATAAGTTTTATACCTCCTCATATATCCAGACAATTCAAAAGTTTATTAATCAGTATAAGCCATCTTCATTAAAAGAAAAACAATAGCATATTTGAATTGACATATGGTGGTTATTAAACTAACAAATATAGAGTCATCTTTGGTTTCAATTTCATGTAATATTGCTTACCTTAACTTTCTGGCTCAGAATTGATTTCTACCTTTTTCTAAAAGACTCATTATCAACTTTAATAAACCTCAGATTGATCCTCTTTGGAAAAAAAAGAGTACATTATTTCCTGTGTCTCTAGCTTAATTTATATATAAAAAAGACATTATCAGAATTGATAACTCACCTACATTTGAAACATATTGAACTGGCATACAAATGATTTCTCAAAGTAACAAAATTTAGCTGCAGGACCATAATAAGATGTGAAAATTGGATTAAAAATTTTAGTCTTTAAATGCCATTAGATCTTGAGAAAGAATGTGGGAGATTAGTATATGTAGAGAACAAGAAGTTAAATGACTACATTTCTTTCAAGATACTTTTTTACTTTCGATTTTTGATTGACTATATAATTGTGTTCATATTAGGGGAAACTATTAAGGTTCAATCTCTTATTTTTGATACTTGATACTTTATGGCTAAAACAATCCGTTATGGAAGGAAAAGTTCTGCATAAAAGCTACCCCCTCTTAGCTAGGTTGTCAAAAGTGAAATTTGATGAGTTCGCGTTGTGGCCTAGTGGAAAGGAACCTGCCTAGTATTCATGAGGATGTGGGTTCCATCCCTGGCCTCACTCAATAAGTCAAGAATCCAGTGTTGCTGTGAGCTGTGCTGTAGGTTGCAGACATGGCTCAGATCCCACATTACTGTGGCTGTGGCCAGCAGCAGTAGCTCTGATTCAGCCCCTAACATGGAAACTTCCATATGTGTGGGTGTAGCCCTAAAACGCAAAAAAAAAAAGTGAAATTTGAAACATAAGTTAATATTCAAAGCTCAGTGTAAGTGGGCTGCTATGGCTGTGTGTGGTACTCTGGTGTATATGTTTCTTTCTTTCTTTTTTGCTTTTTAGGGCCTCACCTGTGGCATATGGAAGTTCTTAGGCTGGGGGTTGAATTGGAGCTGCAGCCAGAACCTACTGTGTAGGCTGCACAGCAACGTGGGATCCGAGCCATCTGACCTATGCCAGATCCTTAATCCACTGAGTCAGACCACTGTTTGGGCTCATTATTGATGAGCCACAATGGAAACTTCCTGGTGTGTATGTTTCTAGATAGTTCATTCCTAAATTGTTTTTCACTTCCTCTTCAACAGTAGTGATTTATTGAGCCTAAACAGTAGTAGCCATTGTGCTGTGGTGCCTTTAAAGCCTGTTTAGTGTAGCGCTAAGAAGTTATGTTTTAAGTTCATGTCCTCTCTTTTTATTCTAGGGCCTCTTCTGCTTACATACCAATTGCCATTACTTGCCTTATGTAATACTATGAGTGTTTCACCCATATCTCCTCAGATTCTCTTAAATTTTTTTTTTTTTTTTTTTGCTTTTTAGAGCTGCGCCTGTGGCATATGGAGGTTCCCAGGCTAGGGGTCAAATCAGAGCTTCACCTGCTGGCCACAGCCACAGCAATGGCAGATCTGAGCCATGTCTGCAACCTACACCATGGCTCATGGCAATGCCAGATCCTTAACCCACTGAGTGAGGCCAGGGATTGAACCCGAAACCTCATGGTTCCTAGTCAGATTCATTTCTGCCGCACCACAATGGGGAACTCCCTGATTCTCTTACTGTTTCCACACATGCCAGGTTGACTTCCAGGGGACAGTAGCTACATCTTTGTTGGGGGGCAGCGGGGGCTAGCCTTGGGTTGCCAAACCCACTTTGTCCACATGCTTGCATAGGCTGAAAGTGAGTGGAAATTAATGTCCTCTAGGTTATGGGCCTTAACCCAGTGGACCTATGGTATATAGGTAAATTCTCAGCCTCTTTACCCCTTTGCTGAGTAATTCTAGAGCTTCCCTGTGGTGTCCACTGGGGTAGTTTGTTTAATAATACACCCTCTATTGGCTGCCTTTCCTTTTCTTTCCTTTCATCTTCTAATTTCCCTGTCAAGGTCGTTGTTCTAAATAGGCTATGTGCATTCATTCCTTGTCTCAGGATTTGCTTCAAGGGGAAATCCAATAAAGAACTTGGTATTGTCCAGACAATCCAGGTAGAATCTTGGTTGTGGCAATGCAAGTCTACAAAATACAAATAGTGCATAGGATTTTTGTATCTTTTTCAGGCCTGGAAACTTATATACCCCAACATATGACTGGCAGAATTCTTCTGTATATATCTGATTGTAGATTCACGTTCACATAAATACTGTATTGGATTAGCTGGTTTCGTTTTGAGATCACCAAATGATCCACCAAGTTGTTCACTTTCAATAGTGGAAATAACTAGATAAATTATGTTACGTCATTTTTAAACTGAACAAAATTTATTGAACATCCTCTATGTGCCAGGTGCTATTCCAGGCTTTAGAGATATAACAATGAATAAGACTAATGATTATTTAGTCTTAACTCTCTGCCCTTATTTTTATTTTTATTTTTTTGCTATTTAGTGCTGCATATGGAGGTTCCCAGCTAGGGGTTGAATCAGAGCTACAGCTGCCAGCCATAGCCACAGCCATAGCAATGCGAGATCTGAGCCTCATCTGCGATCTACACCACAGCTCACTGCAAAGCTGAATTCTTAACCCACTAATATAGGCCAGGGATTGAACCTGACCTCATGGTTCCTAGTTGGATTCACTTCTGCTGCACCACGATGGGAGCTCCAACTCTTTGTCCTTATGAAAGCTTAAAGTTGAGCTTATTTTGTTGTCTCCAGCTATGTTTATTTGCAAATGCGTGCTGTTCTTGCAAATCTTAATAGTTGTTAATAGGCTATTACTGGTTTTATTCAGTGTGTTTAATTTTTTTTTTTTTTGTCTTTTTGGCATTTCTTGGGCCGCTTCCGTGATGGAGGTTTCCAGGCTAGGGGTCTAATCAGAGCTATAGCCGCCAGCCTACACCACAGCTCACAGCAACGCTGGATCCTTAACCCATTGAGCAAGGCCAGGAATGGAACCCGCAACCTCATGGTTCCTGGTCGGATTCGTTAACCACTGAGCCATGACAGGAACTCCCAGTGTGTTTAATTTTTTTATCCTTGTATTTGCATTGCAAGACTCAGAGTTGTAATATGTTTCTTCTGGCATACCTTTCTATATTGATTGCTGCTTACTTATTTTGCATATTTGGTAGGTCTGTTTAACTAGTTGTTTTCATCTTCAATTTTAGTTGTTCTCTTTTAAGAATGACTTTGCATTATTGTAGATTATATTTGTTTCAATATATATTTTATTATTTAACTAATATCTCTTTGAGGTCAGCATTTTTTAATGTTCTTGTATATGGTTCAGTCATATTTATACTTAAGATTTTTCAAGTTTTTAAGCATTAAAATACTCAAAACTGAAGACATTTTTGATTAAGCAAATAAGTGGTTCAAAACACAAATAATTCTTAATACTATACTAATAGTATATAACAGTTTGAAATAAGTGCCACATTTAGCTTTGCACATTATAGCAATTTTCAGCTTAGTTTAAAAATATTAAGGGGAGTTCTCTTGTGGTGCAGTGAGTTAAGGATCTGGTGTTGTCACTGCAGCAGCTTAGGTCACTGCTGTGGTGCAGGTTCGATACCTGACCCAAGAAATTCCACAAGCTGTGGGTGTGGCCAAAAAAATTAAGACTTTCTTATAAATGTATAAAATTCCTGTTGTGGTTATTGCTTTCCTGTCACATCAGGGTAAATATATATAAGTTAAAAACTATAATTTTTTTCATGGTTATGCATTGATTGGAATATTCACCTGAAACTTGCATTCAGCTGAAACTTGAGGAAACATTATAGAAAGTTTATGTGCATAGTCTGTTATTTTCAGGTTTGTACTCATATAATATGTGCGTTCACTTAAAAAAATAATAACTAGTCATTTTCTGCCTTTAATTTTCTTTGAACATAGAAATGATTCTTAACATTCTTAGTTGCCTTTTATTTCTCCCCCTAACATTTGCTTCCCTAGCATTCTTCTGGCATCAGCATCTTGGTTAACTTTTGGAGAATGACCACTCTCTGTCCTTAGGTTTCAGGTGGGTTGACTGCTCTGCCATTCAGTGGTAGGAACACTGTCTAGGTGTGGCCACAAAGAGTTGTATATCCTTTTGGCCACAGTGATTGGTTTAGGAGTGGATATGTAAACCAAGTCAGGCCAATCAGAGCCAATAGGCTTTGGGTAGAACTGGGAAAGAAGCATTCTCTTTCTGCTAGGGTTGTTAGATTAGTAGGCTATATGCCTGAAGCTACTAGTAGCTATCTTTGTGACCATTTGGGAAGATCTTGCTTGAGAACAAATCCTATAAATGGAATTGGAGCATGGATGGAGAGATAATCCTAATGACAGTGCCAGAGCATCTGGGTTCAGTGGTGCCAGGAGACCTATCCCTGAACTCTTACTTACATGAACCATTAAGTTCCAACTGTTCCACAAATATACTCTGTCACTCCTTCACAGTTTGCATTTTTTTTTTCACAGCTGTAGGTTTCCTAGTACTTACTATGTAGACTATATGAAACCATGGTTCTCCCTCTGTCAACAAGACTTTTGTGATCAAAACACCAAATAAATGGACTTTTATTTTAAAAGCCTTTTGGCTTTTGTGGCATGTGCTAAAGAGTTAAGCTTTTCTTTGCTGTGAAGCAGTAAGTGCCTCTGGTGTTGAAACCATAGTTCCTTAAAGGAGAACGGAACCATTGAAACAAAATCTACAATCATAAAGAAGGCCTGCTTAGAGACACATTGTTGATGTAACAAATGTTTTCCAAGTTTCTGCTATTCTAAAATAGTATGGGAATAGAGCAGTGAGCAATACAGATAAAAATCCCTGACCTCTTGGAACTGACATTCTTGTATTATCCCAGAAGACTTGGTACCCAGAACTGGAGCCATTTCTGGGGCAGGTGGCATTCAGGAAGACTTCATTCCTCTGCTGTGAATCCAGAGTTTCTCATTGTATTTCAATAAAATCCAAAGGCCTTGACACACTCATCAGGCCTCTGTGGATCTGGCCCATGCTCACTTGTCTGAAATCTTATCCAAGAGCTTATACCTCTTTATTCATGCTGCTCCAGTTAAACAGGCTTTCTTCCTTTCCCTCTAGTATTTCTTTGTTTTCCAAACTTTCACGTCTTCTCTCTCCATCTTGACTGTCTCTGCCCCTGATAATTCGCATAGTTGCATCTTAAATGATATTTTCTCAGAGGACATTTTATCCCCACCTAAAGTGAATCTCCTTAATAGTCCTATCAAAGACTATTTTTCATAGTATTTGTAATAAATTCTAGTAGATATATGTACAGGTATTTGTTTCTTAGTGATTATTTACTACCTCTCCCACCACTACACTTTGTAAGATCAGGGACTATATTTATTTTGTTCACCACTGAATTACCCAGGGCTTGGCATAATGCCTAGCACATTGTAGGGACTTAAATATATTTGTTGCATAACTCTGTGGCTTGACCTCAGGTCTTGAGATGTAGCTCCTACTGTCTCAACCCTGTTTTGAGCCTCATGCCTTCCAAATCAAGGACCCTTTGCAGCCCTCTCCTTTAGCTGTCTATTCTAGGGGTCATTCTGGTATAGCAGTCATCATCTATTTTTGTGATAGGCTGGGCCTCAGGCACCAAACTGGGAGAGTGACCACAGAAACCTGATGAGATAACAGAGACCAAAACAGAAACTCCACCCTTATAAATAGAGCTTCCTAGAGCTGCATTTGAAAGGGGAAGGGTAATCCCAGAAGCCCACTCGTCATCACAGGGGCACTATATCCCAAGCATGACTGTGGGCAGAGGTCAGGCAGCAACATGGAAGCCAGTGAAGAGACTGGGAATATGGGCAAGTGTGTCAGCTTCTAAGCTTGTTTTTTGGAGTATGATGTATGTATGAGTCAGGGTGGTTATATAGAAGCCTGGATAACCAGGAAAGGGTTGGAGAATCAATATAACCTGTGTCTCTGGGGGCTACTGAGAGTCAGAGGCAGGAACATGTGATGATCTGATATACTGATCTTGCTTATTCCCATCCCATTCTGGTTCTTTGTTGGTTTTAAATGCAATGTAGACAGATCCTATCTTGGTCTATTCTGGGCCCTTTAAGACTTCAAACTTTCTTAGATGAAAGGAATTAATTTTTCTCACTGACATTTTATTGTGAAAGTTTTCAAAAAGAGCAAATAATAATCTTATTGTGAACATCTAAGCACTTTATCACCTAGACTGTATCAACATTATACTTTTAGTATTTTATCACATCTCTGTACATCTGTTTAGTCCTTTATCCACACATTAATTCATATTAATTTTTTTTGTTTTTTGCCACACCTGCATCATATGAAAGTTTCCATGCCAGGCCAGGGATCGAATCTGAGACGCAGATGCAACCAATGCTACAGCTGAGGCAATGCCAGATCTTTAAACTGCTGCACCACAGCAGGAACTCCTTAATTTTTGATATTCACTGATGAAAAGAAATTGCAGACATTGGTACATTTTCTTGTAAATGCTTCAGCACTCATTAACAAGACTTCAATGTTTTTTACATTTTTTTCTCGAGGTAAATTTTATATATGATAAATGCACAAGTCTTTAGTGTACAGCTGTTGAGTTTTGACTGATAAATACACCTATATAATCTAAACCCTATCAAGATATGAAACATCCCAGTAAGTTCTCTCATGCCCTCTCCCAGTCCATTCCTGCCCCAATCCCTAGAGGCCAGGGCTGCTCTGTTTTGATTTTTGGTTTTTTTAAATCATAATTTCAAGATGTTCATTTGTACCACTTAGTATCATTAATGAGCCCTCATCTAATCATTCTTCAGTTGTTGCCTGTTCTTCTCATGATTTGGATAGAATTCTGCTTCCAAAATTCAAAATCAACCACAGTGTCAGCTCTGTAATGACTTTCTGCAATTAGGCCTAGAGTTATGTTATCTTCTAACTCACCTTTCCTCAGTGCAGAGACAGAATAAAAATAGGTTCAAAGGTCAAAAGTTCTCATTAACAGAAACAAAACATTATTTCTCTGGTTATCCCCTCCCCTACATTCTCCCTGGCCCATTCTGAGGTCATTCTGGCCTCTTAAATTCTTACTAGTGCTTTCAAGAATTCTCCAGATATGTCTCACATAGGCTTCCTAACATGGTTCGAATCATCTCTCCGTGGTGACACTAGCTTGCTACACTTACTGGAGTAAAACTGGTACTCCTAAAGTTTCTGCCAACCTAGAGATGATTTTTTTCCCAGAAACATCCTTGGTCTTTTTCAGAAAGATAACTTTGGTGGCCAAATCTCACTTGTCCTCTAGATATTCTTAGACATGTCTGAATTGCTTATGCATTCATGGCTCAGCTTCATCTTAGTGTCTCTTGCTACTATTATAAATGATATCCTTCAAAACTAAACCATTGGTAAGGGCCACACCTTTTTTCTAGACTTTACTCCTCCAATACAGTGGGAAACACTTTTTTTAATGTTGGTTTTTAGATTCCATACATCCCTTTTCATGTGTTAAAGTGCAGGCTTTTATACCTTAAACATCGATATACCCACACAACCTTCTGTACACTGAATTTGGGCTGTTATAAACCATCTTATCAACAATGATTTCAAAATAGTGAAGGGCTGGCTCTGACCTTCACCCACAAATTTAGCTTCACCTATTTTCTTGGCCTTATCCAAGCAGCAGTATTTAATATTTGAATATCCTATTATATTTTATCCTTATTTAAAAAATGAATTCACAATAGAAAAGTGAAAGGGCTGGTAAGAAACAAAGACCTACTATCTTAGTAATAAATTTGGGACAAAGACTAAGATTATTAAATAAGATGAAGGCAGTAATTTGTCAATCTCAGAGGTTCATTAGACTTAAGTAGCTTGTCTGTATGTTGAGGTATATTTTTTTAAAAAGAAAGAACATATTGGGATGCCTTAGAAATAGAACATCAAAGATTGAGTCTAAAAGGTAAATATAATGAGATTTTATAACATTTTGAAGCTCTTTGAAATGAAAACTCAGTGTTAGAATAGTTATTATAATGTAATTTTCCTGCTACTATTTATCACAATTTATAAATGACAAACATGCTCCGTGATTATTTATGCGGTGTAGATTTATCCCAGTATACTATAATCTCCCTGAGTTTTTCTTTCCTTTCAACTGTACTTCCACAAGAACCTAGCAAAATTACCAACGCTTAGATGGGTTCAGTAATTATGTTGAATGAATTGATCAATTTGTGTGAATATGCCTAAGAAAAGCTACTCTGGCAATGGATTGAAATAATATGCACATTTTAAATATTGATAGGCACAACAAAATTGCTCTTCAAAAAGCATAAATTCCACTCTTGAGGTATTGGTAAAATCTAAAAAGGATATAGGTTTGTTTTTCTGTGAAGAAATTAATAGACTAAAGAGAGCTCCCCATTTTATTGTGTTTAAAATGTTGGGGTAGAGAATTGTATTGGGAAATTGTTTTAAAATTTTGAGCTTGTGACTTCTCATAGGTTAGTAATGTTGTTACTCGGAGGTCTAGATGTTGGCGAGGTGGAGTGTAGGAAATGTATTTTAGATAGAAGGAAGAGCAAGTGCAAATATACAATATAAAAGCAAAAGTCCAAATATTCAACAATAGAGATGAGATTAAGTAAATTGTGTAATCCATACTTTGGGTAATGAACGAGGTGGTTCTATAGGTACTAATGCCGAAAAGTATTCTTATTATATTATTGAGGGACAAAGCATGGGTGATATGATCCTGTTTTCTTGAAATAAATGGAACACTCAGTGTTTATTTGCCCATATACGCTTGTATCTGTGCCCACAGAAAAAAGTGTCTGGGAGGGTACAAACCAAAATGTTAACTGTGTCATTCCTGGGAAGTGAGTGGTTTGGGGCTGAGATATAGAGATTTTAATTTAATATATCGTTTTAATTGAGTTTTTTGTAAAACAGTCAAACTTTACATTTTGTAATGAAACTAATTTTTTTAGAGTAAAAGAATGGAAGCATGGTGGGCTGCTCTTAAGTGCATTTGTTAAATGTGCAGCGAGCATCAGAACATTTCTTACAGCAATTAATTCTTTATTGGACTTACAAAATAGGTTAAATTAGATTAGTGATTTTCTAACATTTCTAAAGACAGAGAGCTTGTTGTTTAACCTCAATCCTAGGCAGAATTCCTGCTTGTGAAAACGATGAAAGCAAAGTTAGTTGGTGGAAGCTGGGAGTGAGGGGCTTCTCTCCATTTTCCCTCCCCTTACAATCTTTTGACAGCCCCTAGGGCTCTGCTGAACACAGTTTGAAATACACTGGTCTCTTCCCGGGATGCTTTTGATTTAGTCCTTCTTGAAGGTCAGAGGGATATACCAGCTCTGTGATTCTAAAGCACAGAGAATAAAGAATGCCTACAGGTAACCCCGGAATTCTCTCTTGCTTTACAGAAAACACATTTTGAGCAGGAAACATTTGTGTCATGTATGCTATTTCCAGATGTACGCTAGAAGAAAAACAGTTTTTATTTTGCATTTCTTGGCTTCAGAGTCTTATAATCTTACTACTTAAATTCCAAGCTTTATGATCTATGGCCTTTTTACATTCTCAAAGTGACTAGAACACTTTTGTTAAACCAACAAATACAGGTTCTATAAATGTCTGGCTGCTCTGCCAATCTTAAATGTAATGAGACAAGTTTAAAAAATAAAACATTGCTTTGTATTTACCTAAGAATATGGCTTTTCCTGGTCCAAGCAACTAAACAAAGAACCACATTTTTAAAACCTACAAATATATTTACTAGTGAAATTTAAACCAATTTAAAAAAAATATTCTTCTTTTAGGATGTACACATAATTTTATATTTATTGCTCATGCCTAACATTTGATTTCTGGAATTATTTATAGTATTAGAAATGATAGATTTAGGTTTGAGCTAACTGCCACAATTTCTCTCTCTTTTTTAAAGTATAGTTGACTTACAATGTTGTGCCAATTTCTGCTGCACAGCAAAGTAGAAGCATAGTTTCTTAATATTATATATTGTTATGTTTAACTTAGTAAAACTAAAAAGTTATTTTAGTACATGTGTTTAAAATAATAGAGAAAGCATATTATCACATTTTATTCACATAGACCCAAGTTTTTATCCTGTGCTTTAAATAACTTTACTTATTTGTGTGTGTGTGTGTGTGTGTGTGTGTGTGTGTGGTGTGACTGTAGTAGAGGGAAATACAATAAGCATAATGGAAAAGATGAAAAAAAAAACCAACTCTCTTCCCCACAAGGTGGTACTGTGGCTCTTTTACTCTTTCAAAAAATCTAAGCATAGAATTGATATTTCTCCACTTGTCTTCCTACCCCCAACATTTTACAGGTGATCTTCAATTAGATTCTAATAAAAATGAGAAATAATTTCAAAGGGAACTTGATACTTTTAGGTTTGAGGTAACTGGCAAGTAATTAAAAATTCTCTAGCCTTAGCTTCTGTCTTCTTTTTAAAAAGTTCTTATACAAACTTTGGTTATAGTTTACGATGTTTTATTTATACTCTTTATACTATATATACTACGATAGTGTAGATAGGAGTGGTCTTTTATTATAAAGAACATTTTCAGCCATCTTTAAAATGTTTTGATAAATGTGCATAAATGCAGCTCATTTTTAGGAAATTCAAGTTTTAGGCAGTTCAGTTTCCTCTTCTAACCACTCTCAATAATTAAGAACTTGATCTAAACCTCAATTCTATAGATTAAAAATTACGGAACTTGCTTAAGAAAAAACTGGAGTGTATCTTGTGCTCTTTCTTTTTCACTGTATCTTTCAGCTTATTTGAAGATTAAAAAATATGTTCATATATATGTATGGAATATCATATATAAATTTGCTTTTTCCTTAGTAAGAAATCAAGACAAATAATTCAAACTAGGTTTCGGTTTCAGCTTCCCGGTTCCGCTCTCTGGTGGCTTGGGGATAGTTGCTGAGCCCTTGCATAGATTTCTGGGCCCGGCGTCGGGGACGCAGTGACAAACCGAGGCGGCCCCGGCCCTCATGGCAGCGGTGGTCTCAGGGTTCCCGCAGAGTAGACATTCAATGATTGGAAGTAGGGCTAGGGGACTTGTGTCTTGAGATCGTATTTATACAGTAAGCAGAGTTCTTCCTTGACTGCCCAATTATTTGGGGTGGCCCAGGGAGGGGGGCCGATGGAGATTACGGGAATTTGTCTTAAGGAACCCAGGGTCTAGGAAATAGAAACAAATCTGATGACTTTGTTGGCTACAATAATAAGCATGGGAGGAAAGGCAGAACTGAAAGAAGAGAAGAAAAAGGATTCTGCGAGAGACTGGGGAGACAAAACAGAGGGAAAAACACACGGTCAAAAATGACAGCAAAAGCCAGGGAAGAGAGAAGGCAGAAGACAGAATACAAGAAGCGGAATCAAACGGTGACGGAGCAGGGCACTAGGAGCTCGAGGCTGGGCATCCGTCCTCTTATTTTATCCCACAGGGAGCCCGCGGAGACGGCATCTTCGGTATCGGTCTCGCTTAATGGGTGGGAAAACATCGACCTTAAAAGGTGGGGTAACTGCTCAAGGTCACCGAGCTAAGTACCAGAACCAAGATTCTCACCGCTTCTCGACCAGGATCTGGGCTTTGGCTGGATCCTGCCGGCCGCCCGGGAAAAAGACAAGCAGGGGCGGCTGGAGCCAGCAGCGCGCGGCGGAGGCGGCTGGGCGGAGAGCGGTCATTACCTCCTTAAGCAAGAACACGTTTCAGGGGCGCGACCTGGGGGCCTCTCCCAGCTGCAGTTTGGGCAGAGGAGCGCAAGGCTAGAGGCGCTGGGCTCCGGCGAGCGGAGAGGTGCTGCATCCCTCGGCTCCCGATTGTGCCCAGGCTCTTCCTGCACCGCGCTCGAGGTCCCCTTGTCAGGCCGTGGCGGGGTGCCCCCTTCTCGGCGCCAACAGCACCGATGGGGCTGCGGGCTGGGGCTGCAAGGGGTGGGTGCCCAGTTAACCTTACGCCTCAGAGCTCCGGAATCCAGTGGGGAGGACGTTTCCCAGTGCCGTGGCTTAAGCTCCGCGGTGGAGAGTCCCTGTCAATGAGACCTGACCCAGACCGGAGGAGGTCGCAGGAATTTACCAACCTAAGGGTAACTTACAGGAATATACACAAACACAAGACTAGGGACGTATGTACCTCATAGGAGGTAAAAACAAAACAGTTGGAAGGAAGAATAATATCCAAACGATCTGTATTGTAAATCGATGAGGTTTCGTGTTTTGAGCACCCCTTTCGATGAAAAGCTCATGCCTATCCTTAGTGATTATTCAATGATTATTAATTGACGAGACACCTTTCACCTCAAAGTGGCTTGTCTGCATTGTCTTTCTTCTCAGAGAACTGCGAATTAAAGTTTCTTTGTTAGGGAGAACAAAGAAGAATCCAAATTATTTTAAGGAGGCTTTAGCATTTTTGACTTGGCAAACCGTTTTGCTAAAGATAACCTTCGCTCTTTGACTCGCCCCCTCTCTGTCACTGTCTCTCTGCAGAGTTGTCTTTGCAACAAGGCTAATGCTCTGGTAGGTTTGGGGCCCCCCTCTTTTAGAGATTAGCAATTTAAAGTTGAGGAAATTTAGAAGCCCCGTAATGCAACCTTTTATTTTCACAAGGAAGGTAGATGAGGCCTGGCGAAGTTAAAGCCATCTTGTAGGTTTGTACCAAAGCTTAGGACGGGACAGCAGGTCCCGCCCTAGCGCTCCTCGTCGTGATTGGAGTGGTGGCCTGACGGCTCCCGAAGTCTCCCTTCACGTGGTCCCGCACTCTATGGGAGCCCAGTAAAAACTCCCTTCTTGGAAGTTTGTCGAGAATACAATGTCTTCTTCCTTTTCATTTTGAAAATTATTTTCCTTTGCTGTCAGATTCATTCTGACATAGATCAGGGGTGGAAAAGTGTGTGGTATAGAATAGAGTCATTTGTAAATCCATCTCGTTTTTTGTTTCATTTGACAGCAACACATTAAATTAATCCCTGTCCAAAAGAATCACATTAAGGGAGCTGTCAATGCTAATCCCCAGCTCATTGTTGCTACCTAGCTCAGGGTTGACTTTAATAGGTCGCGCTGACATTTGTTTCTTCAGAGGCACATCGGTGACTTTATCCAGACCCAAATCTATTCTCATCAAAAAGTGGAAGCACCTGCAAGTTTTCTACAGACCCTAAATTATTTGGGCTTCTAGTTTGGGCTCTTGTTGAAAGTTGTTGATTCACATTTTTACCTTAAACTGAGTAAAGATGGTTATAACAATAAAGAGAAAGTAAGGTAGAATCCTCCCTGAGTAAAACAAAAAGCTGATTTAAAAAAAAATTTTTCAAAGTAGGACGATGATTGTTCCTAGTCCTGTTTTTAGTATCTTATATTTGCTTCTGTTGTTGTCTATAGACCTGATTGTATACAAACCAGATTTAAGATAAGAAAAAAATAAATAAAAATGGTTGAGAAAAGAGTAGATTACATAGACTAATAAAAGGGGAAAAGAGGCAAGGATGAGAAAACAAGTAAAAGATCTTATAAGAGATGGAGAAAAAAGGGAATTTACGGGCAAGGAAGAATAACATCTGGGCAGTAATTTGGATAGAAAGAATTTAGGCAGTAGAAAAACTAGGAAAAAATACATTACAATAAGAGCAAAACATTGCTTTAACCAACATTTAGAAAACTATGATTATAAAGTGTTTTCTTTAAATGTAATATCTCTGCCTCTCTTCCCTGTCTTCTGTACCTGCCCCCCCATATGTTGATATGGCTTATCCAGCTTTGTGCTTATGACATTTATGGATTCCAGATCTGACAATCATATATTAGCCTTTGTCTGGACAGCTAAGAGAAAGCAGAGGACTGATCCAGTCTTAAATCATTTAACCTATTCTTAAAATATGCTTCCCACCAGGTTATTCTTATTTTCATAGACATTTGTCAAGGTTTTGAAGATGGAATGGGAGCTAAAAATTGAGAAATGGGCATCGCTTATTTAACAAACATATTGAGTGATTAGTGTACAAATACTACAAACTTGCTATATCCATATATACCAGAAAAGAATTATGTATATTCTGTTTTTACTAATTGGACCGTACTTTATCCAGATTTCAAATTGATACTGTAAATCATTTTGCCAAGTGAAAAATCACCTTTGCTTCGTTTTTTTCCCTGACAATTTATTTTTATTTTTTCAAGTAAATATGGCACACTTTGTACCTCTTACTCCCAGGATTTTTGTTTATTTTTATTTTAATTTAATTTTAGTGCGGTTTTGATTTCCTTTTGCTCCATTCATCTCACATAGTTATCTTTGGACATAAATATTTTAAAGTTACTTTCATACATTCCCTGTAAAGCACAGTTTTTCTAGTTTTTTAAATTGAAGGTGGTTTCATTTGTTCAAATGATTGAACAACCGAAGTTTATTCAGAGAAAATAGGCCAGTGTTTTGGTGGTCCAAACAATAAGACTGCAAAGGATCAGTAAGAAAAGAACTATGCATGCATTCAAGAAGCTCCAGACAAATGCCAGGAGTGTGAGGAGTAAGAACTTAGGTTCATATTGCATCAGTGGACTAAGACCTAGTTGACATTTTAGAAATTGGTGGGTTAGAGCAGACATGAATGGAATGCTAAAACTCCAGGGGCTCCAAACTTAACAATGCCTAGTACTCAGTACAAAGTCTTAGACACAGTGGGCTCTCAGTAAATAATCTTTACATCAATAATGAATGTGTGTGTGTGTGTGTGTGTGTGTGAGAGAGAGAGAGAGAGAGAGAGCGAGAGAGTGTAACACCTGCATGGGGGAGGGAATGTAGAACAGGATGAATACAGATAGGAAACAGAAAAGAGAAGGTCAGAGGAGGTGGCAGAGTCAGGCTTTGTTAGCTGTAGAAGTGGGCATAGTTGGTGGTGCTTTTCCACAGTGACTGAGGAGCTGACTCTGTGGGAATTAAGGCAGAGGGTAAAGGCAGTAAATAATAATGAAGTGGATATATGAGTATGTACCCATTGGAAATGTATTCATATGCACTGTTCATTCTATTCATGCTCAGGTAAGAGCTTTGCCTTCAAGGAATATGCATTTCAAAGAAAAAAAGATATGTGTTCAAAGTTAGGTAATTCACAATGTGTAATAATATTTTGTTGGGAAATGACTTTCAGGGATTGAACTGGGTGTACCTCACTGTTCCCCTCTGTGCAGTCTAGAAGAGCTCCTTCCTTTCTTCTCTGCAGAACGGAGGGAGCAGGGAAGACCCTAATGATGAATCATTGGTGGTGGGTCCTGAGGCTGCACTAGCAGAGGCTTCACTGGGGTCTGGTTTGGTGGTGGCTGAAATGGTAGTGGGGTTATAGTGTGAGGAACTTTCTCGTATTGTAAAGCCCCAGTCATTCTCTGGAGTCTCAGGCTATTTCCTAATATCCTTTCCCTTTCACCAGTGCCTAATGTTGTTTTCTTCACTGGTTCAAGGATTGGTCTTCCTGCTTTCCTTTTCCATGTCTGTCTCAAGTGGTTTTTGTCTGAGTTTCCTTCATTTGATGGTTAAATAGAGCTCCTTTTTATTGCATTTGCTCCCTCTCCCAGCTGATCTTGAGGCAAACCAAGTATTTTTGATTTTTAAACAAGATTTCTATTGATAATGGGCATAAAGATGATGGAGGGGACAAATAGAGGTTGAAAGCATACCTCCATTTTTCCTTTCTTTTATATACTTAGATTTCTATGGAAATACAAATGTATATAGATGGATCTAAATCAGAGGCTAAGTTTTAGACTTCACTTCTCTAGAGATTTGTCATGGGTGTTGGAGTAGCGTCTGGGAAGAACAGACTTCTGGGAGGAGGGTGAGCATTTGGACAGTGGTGTGGGCACTGCTGGTGATGTCACTGCTTGGCCTGGGTGGGGAAGGGACAGGGAAGAAGAAGCAGCTCTAGGATTTTTCCCTCCATTCAACTCTCCTCACTTCCTATTGCTCCTAAACCATAGGCTTAGCTCCTAGGACAGCAGGGAGCAGGATGAGAAGTCAGACATGCAGGATTGTTTCTAAGTGTTGATAATTTTCTCTGTGCTCTTGATGGCCTCTTGTTACTGACCTTTGGCATATTTCTGTGATATCATTTTCTGGGTTAGTGGACCAGGCTGCAGAATATAAAGATGACCCAAGGGGGGAGAGAACTTATATACTTGTATACTTTTAGTTTCGTTCTATTGTTTCTAAGGTTTTAGAAAAGGCTGTAACTGACAACTACAACCCATTTTCAAACTTAATTTATATCTGCGCAATTTAGGTAAAAAGCCTCTGGGCAGGTATGGTACCTTTTTTATGTGCCTGCCAGGGTACCAAGCACATTGAAAGCATTTAACAAATAATGATAATAATTTAAAGCAATGGGAGCATTGGGTGTATAGGGAGATAAGAAACTGGAAAACTGGGGCCCACTAATAATTAATAATGTCTCAGGAGGTGGTCCCACTGTTTTTGGATTTTAAATCCCCTTGTTCAATTTCTTGCTGGAGTGAATTCCACACAAAAAAGAATAATCTTTAATTTGGTACTTAGTCACTTCAGTGTCCTGTGCTGAGCTGGCCAAGATTGCATAGTCTTATGAAAATATACGCATTCATAATCAGTCTGATAATGTTGCTCCCCAGGGCTTCTAAATGCAAAAGCAAGAGATAGTATATTCAGATACGTGGCTTCAAAGTCATAGGATCATCTGAGAAGTTCACATTTCCCATATTTTACTTTTTATTCTTGGAATTGAAAGGAAAACACCACCATGAAAACTTCTAATTAAATACATAATGAAACAAGGCTTGGTACCCGCAAATTAAGGCTTCCCCAGGAATAAATTCTTGTGCTTTTATGTGATAGGCTGAATCCACCTTCATTTTAACAAAATGACAGGATACCTCAAGTATGCCTTTGATTAACATTTGATTACCAATTATTTTGATGCCCCTTGTGCTTATATACAGATTTGGAGCCTGCCTTAATTTATGTGGGTTAAAATGTTTAGAGACCATAAGAAAGGCTACCCTAAGGGAAGATTGGAAAGAGTACAATGTATGTCTTGTGTGCTCACCATCCCGTCTTCTAGTGTGTCCTTTTTCCTATGTCTGTGCATTCCTTAGCACCAGCCTTGGGTTTGGTTTCCTTTCCTTCTCCACGTATCAAAGCATAGGATTCTTCACTTTTCTGGATTGATCCCATTCCATTTTATATTCTGCTTTCATAATAGTCTTGATCCTTCTTCTCCTCTGTATTCTCTTGGCCATGGTCCAGTTGCAAGACTGTACCATCTCTCATGTGAATCGCTGAAATAGCTTCTGGAGTGGTGCATGCAGCCTAATCTCCTTGTAGTCCATTCTTCACCCTGCTGTTAGGGTTTTTTTTGCTTGTTTCCTAAAACACAGGTCTGCTTTAGTCTCTTCTCCAGTTAAAAATTTTGACACCCCGGAGTTCCCGTTGTGGAGCAGTAGTTAATGAATCCGACTAGGAACCATGAGGTTGCGGGTTTGATCCCTGGCCTTGCTCAGTGGGTTAAGGATCTGGTGTTGCTGTGAGCTGTGGTGTAGGTCGCAGATGCGCTCAGATCCCGCGTTGCTGTGGCTCTGGCATAGGCCGGTGGCTGCAGATTCTATTAGACCCCTAGCCTGGGAACCTCCATATGCCGAGGGAAGCGGCCCTAGAAAAAGGCCAAAAAAAATTTTTTTGACACCCCATCTCCATCAGCTATTGGATAAAAATCATACTCTTTGGCAGAGCATAAAAAGTACTTTGTTATCTGGTCCCTGGCTATCTTTGCAGCATCAATAAATAGCTTCCTGGCCATGGGTCTTTATACATGGTC
The DNA here is from genome assembly GCF_016906955.1 of Phacochoerus africanus. Classification (NCBI taxonomy): domain Eukaryota; kingdom Metazoa; phylum Chordata; class Mammalia; order Artiodactyla; family Suidae; genus Phacochoerus; species Phacochoerus africanus. The sequence continues at coordinate 58,502,768 of NC_062545.1, forward strand.
TTTAAATGGGCTGCTTTGCTCCATCCATACCTTAGAACATGACGTTCTGTCTGCTTGGATTGCATTTTTCTCTTTGTTTCTCTGGAAGATGCCTACCTTTCCTTCAAGGCTCACCTTGAAATTACCTTGTTGTATTGGAAATGGTGATTATTACCTCCTCATCCCCATATTTTTTAAAAAGAGAATTTGTCTTTGGATTAGTAGGATTAGGTCACATTCTCTTTCTAAGGAATTGATATGGGGATGGAGAGAGAGAGAGAGGGAATTAGTTAGCTGTGGGTGTTGGATGAGTAAGGTCTTATGGTCTCGAAGGTTGATGTGATCATATGTACAAGCCAAGAGAACTGCTCTGTAGGAAAAGGTAACATGGGGCAAATTGCAGGAAAAAGTACATATGAGCAATGTGCTAGGACAGAGAATGAGTCAGGAGTTAGTATTCATTGGCTTGTCAATTCTTACTGGAGTCCCTCTTGGGGCTTGCAGTTGCTTTTTAGATAATCTTAACTCTTTATGCTAATATCTTTTTTGTTGTCACTTTGTCTTTTTAGGATGGCACCCATAGCATATGGAGGTTCCCAGGCTAGGGGTGGAATAGGAGCTACAGCTGCCCAGTCTACGCCACAGCTACAGCAATGTGGGATCTGAGCCGTGTCTGCGACCTTACACCACAGCTCACGGCAACACCAGATCCTTAACCCACTGAGCAGGGCCAGCGATTGAACCGGCATCCTCATGGATCCTAGTTGGGTTCGTTAACCACTGAGCCACAACAGGAATTCCACCAATATCTTTATTAAACTTGCCGAACTGAGTTTCTATTCCTTGTTATCAAATGATTCCTTAAGACTCATCATGTACTATATAAAATGACTGTGTATGTGTCCATTTTCCCCATTGGACAGTCAGTTTCCCAAAGGTAGGGACACTGTTTTAGCCCAGCTGTGGTAGATTGACCATGTATATTTAAATAAATGAAAACTAACCTCATTTTTTCAATGTCTTTTCTAACAAAGAGCTTTTGAAATTACAAAGTTGGTGTTGCTATCATAGTGGATGATAAAGTGTTAATTCTTTTAGTAACATATTTGTATTTTAATGAAGGCTTTCTGGAATCAATCCTTTGAAGTACAGGAGAGCCCATAAGACTGGGCCTTTATCAGTACTGAATTTCATGGGAGGTATTTTGGGAGCCTTTTAATATCTCTAAAATTGTGACATATTTTTGTTCATGGCCAGTGGGGTGTAGGGCCAGCAGCAGGAGGAACTGTTTGGGGGCACAGAAGGACTCCTTCCCTGCAGGGACTGATGAAGTGGGAACCAGGACTCAGCTTACTGCCCAGGACTGCATTGATATCCTTCTAAATAGTTTTACATAAGCACAGATCATCCAGGAAAAACAGAAATAGTCTTAGTGAAACCAATCAAAACATCAAGTTACTTGAGGTAATTAATTTCATAATGGGGAAGTTCACTTTGTGAATCAGTATATGGGTCTTTAAATATCATTGTCTCTAATATGCTCTCTTACACTTTCTGTGTTGGTGTTACTGATTGAATGACACTTAATAGACATCAAATAAACATTTTCTATGATGTGGATTGAAGAGAATGTTGTCATATTATAGCTGAGATTTCTTTATAGGAAAAGCAAATGGAATGGATCATTGAAATTAGCCTGAGACAAATGCTTCCCTCCCCCAAATTTAGCATTCCAAGATATCTATTTATTTATTTATTTTTGTCTTTTTAGGGCCACATCCACAGCATATAGAAGTTCCTAGTCTAGGGATCGAATGGGAGCTGTGGCTGCCCACCTACACCATAGCTATAGCAACGTGGGAGCTGAGCCATATCTGCAACCTACCCACAGCTCATGGCAATGCCTGATCCTTAACCCACTGAACGAGGCCAGGGATTGAACTCATGTTCTCATGGATACTAGTCAAGTTCATTACTGCTGAGCCACAAGGGGAATACCCTAGGTCATATAATTCTTGATATCTCCTTTTAATCATGGTGTGTACATTTTCACCTTCTTTTCTTGCCTCTTTTCAGTATTAATACTATAATACTGTTTTAAGCTCCATATTGTTAAGTGCCCCCACCCGCCCCTTTTTCGTTGGTTAAACCCAGGTCATGAAACTGTCCTTTTTCAAGCTGCCATCCTCATTAACTGGCATTGCTGTTGGGGCAGATACCTTGAGAACATCGGCTTTCACCAGAACCAAAACCTGCTTAACACAAGACTTCTTTTAGATAAAACTTTAAACAAGGAATGCATCCTTCTTTACACTATTTCTGGTAAATAGGCCAAGCTAGCTTTACTTGAGGGCTTAGTAAATTCTACTTGTGGTTTAGGGTGATATTACTTTTCATGTTAAATGTAATTATAATAAGGCAGAGATACAGAGTGGGCATACTGTTGGATAAATACTTTAAAATGTTAGTAATGCCCTAAATGAAGATGTTATTACGTCTCACGTTTGATATTATCAGTCTGTAGATATCATGCAGTGATAGAGGACTCTTGCAAATCCATTTTTTTCTTCCCTATGTTTAAGGAGTTCAGTTAATATTTGTTTAGGAGTGATTGCTCACCAGGCTAAGACTGGAGACTGGTCAGCTTTTGGGCGGAAGCTTAATCTAATGGCTGAGTTTATGGAAAGGGGGAGAAGCTCTTTCTTCCTGCCCATTCCCACCCACCTCACATTTAGTGAAGAGAAGAGGGAGTGAAAGCATGTAGGAAGAAGAGAGGAAGAGCTGAAGGAGAGTGAGGGTCAGTTCCAGAGAGATTCTCATGCATTTGGAATAAGTGAAATAAAAGTAGCCCTCCACATGTAAGTTCAAACTCTTGATTTAAAAATAAAAAGTCATCATGGAAATACTATAAAACTGGATTGTGATGATCATTGTACAACTATAAATGTAATAAATTCATTGAGTAATTAAAAAAAGAAAAAATAAAGAAACAAAAAAATAAAGTCATCAAATTATGTCATCTTAGCCAAAGCTAATAGCTCTTTATAACATTTGACTTTTTTTACAAAACAGCCAAATATTTATTTCCATTTGTAACCTATATATTTTAACATATGTTTTGTGTGACTTCAGAAGCCATCTAATTCATTATTTTTAATTGTATAGGAAAAGAACTGAGTACTCTACATTATAATCAGGTGGTTACATACTTTACTATCCAAATCCGGACACTGAGAATAAAAAGTTTGCTATTCATAATTACCCCAGGACAACAAGTATAACTGGGAAACTAGGATTTATGAGCACCTCGATTATAAAAAAATAGAAACTAAGATTGCCAGATGGTTGAGTCATTAAGATTAATTTAATTGCCTTTTTAGTATTCTGTCATTATGACTGAGGGAGAAAGTTAAACTGGCCATTCTAAAAATAGCTAAAATTTTTTGATCACTTATTATGTGCCCAGCATTATTCTGAGCATTTTATTTATAAAAATGTGATATATCCTCACAATAACTCTATGAGGTTGCTACTTTCTTCCCTATTTTATAGATGAGGAAACTAAAGTCTCGAGATGTTAAATTACTTGTCTGAGGTCACAAAGCTAGTAACCAAGAGAGCTGTGATTCAAACCCAGGTATTTTATCTCCAGAGTCCATGTCTTAATCATCTTTATTCTGCCTCTCATGAGTCTGACATCCATGGTTGTGGAAGCAGGTCTTGAATAGGCATCTTGTAAATATAATCTAAAATTACTTAGTCTTTTAATAATTTTTAAGAAAGAAAAAAAACCCTATAATTTTTCCGTGTTACTATTATAAAAAAGAACCCTTCAGTTTTAAATTAGAAGAGAGGTCGGAGGTTATTTAATTCAGTATCCTTCTTTGTAGGGTGAACAATCCAGGATCAGACTCTTTCATGTCTTGTTTGTTTGCTTGGGAGCACAAACAACTGGTCTTGAGGTTTCCTGTCCCTCAGACTGCAGCCCTTTCAGTAGTTTTGTATTCACTTAAAATAAGAAAAATTAGTACTACATATATAGAATACAGAATGTTCTCTATAAAACTGGTGCTGAAAGATGACAGCAGAAATATAATTCAGGAAGATGTAATTTTTTTTCTGTAACAAAATAACACATTACTGTTTGCATACAAAGCACCAGCCAAAGTCAGCAAACTGCAGAAATAATTCTAAATTCTAATCTTGCTTCTGCCACTGTCTTCGTGCAGTATTTGGTAGGTCATTTTGCCTCAATGACTGTTACCCCATGTTTATAACAGTAAAAATAATGTCTTTACTTCCTGAGGAAGGGAAAAGCTTCTCTTTTTAAAAAATGTATTAACACTGGGAACTATGTATGGTCACTTATGATGGAGCATGATAATGTGGAGAAAAAAGAATGTGTACATGTATGTGTAACTGGGTCACCATGCTGTACAGTAGAAAATTGAAGAACACTGTAAACCAGCTCTAATGGCAAAAATAAAAATCATTGTATATAAAAAATGTATTAACAGTTGGAAGGGACTTGAAAATTCCATGTTGTGAGCATACTACCAATTTTGATAAGATGCAGATTGTCTAAAGTACTGACAATAATGGTTAAGCAAGGCAGAAAATCTTTAAACATGGTAGTCTCTGTTTATGCCTTTGATTTCAATTCTATCCTTCTAGATAGACAGAATTAAATAAATTTTCTGTGTATATGTTTTTCTGTCTTGATCAAATCCTTGTTAGAAATAAATTGTGTTATGAAACTACAATAACTTTCCTGAGTTGAGTAAGCGAAGCTGAATCATTCAAGCAGTTTCTAATAGTCAGTGGACTATTGCCACTGGTCACTTTAACTGGGCAATTACTAAATTTCCATTACTTTCTGATATTACAGCTGAACCAAAAGTAAGAGAGCATGAACACTGAAGGTAAATTGTGAACAAATAGCATAGCCATTTAACTTTTTTGTGTGTACATATATTTATATTTTTGAGTGATCGGGGTAGATTTTCATTTCAGGCTAGAGAAATAAAAATGAAAGAAGAATTAAAGCAATCTGTTTTGGAGTAATATCTTCCTTTTATTAAATGCTTAAATTATAATATTAGAATAGGCATAATCCCAACCTATATTTAATTTTCAGCACACACGACTTAATTATAGATATCATTAAAATATTTGATGCTTTTCTATAGAAACAAACATTTAAATCTACTTGACAAGGTCTGTTTGGGGTACCTTGTTTGCATTTTCTATCAGGCAGAATAAATAAAATGCATATTCTTCTTGTTATTTTTTGAAGACATATCCATTTTAATCTTGAAGGCATAGGTTCAAGTCAAAGACGTATTTTTTGGATTAGAACTATTTTTGGCTGTTAATATGTTGGCACTTCTTTCATGGTTCTGATTATATTTTTATTTTAACCATTAGAGGGCACATTAGTTCAAGAAAAATTAAAAAGTATAGCAACAAGACGAAAATAGGCTTAGAAGTGGTAGGCAGAGAAAATTTATGCTTATTTTCACTCATTTCATTGTCATTTGTAACATAATTTATTAGTTTTTTAAAAAAATCTGTAAAGAATTCAAGTGTATATAGTTTCACATAAGAAATAACTCTTCACTTTTTATTGCTAGCTACTACCCCTAGGAGAATGAGATTGGCCTAGTTGAATTTGACGAGACTGACTATTATGTGACCAAGAAGGACATAATAAATCATGGCATTTGAAGAACATCCTGAGTTCAAAGGTATGTACGATTAGGTTATTATGAAGTAAGTAAATGCTAGTCCCTGGTCTCGTAGTTATTAAAGAAGAAAAAGCACCTAAGCGTGAGTGAATGTAGCTCAGCAACTATGCTTCACCGCAAGTATTTATAACCTTTACAATTTGGTACAAATTACAGAGAGAACAATGGATGGCCCCAGAGTGAACACAAGGCTTTATTTCACTAGAAAGGCTTGACTGGGGTCATAAACTGCAAGAGGGCAGGCCCCTCAAGTGGCTTATGAATGACTGCCGAGTCTCAGAATGAGTTCATTTGTTTTCAGTCTACAGCAAACTGTTATTATTTCTAATGTTCAGTCTTTTGCTCCAAGGCTGCAGGTTTTTAATCTGTAAAGGATGCAATAGATGCTAGGTAGTATTTAACAATAATACTTTCATGACATTAAGTAAAAGGAATGCTTTAAATGATTAATTCATTAATTTAGTTAATAAAATTAATCGAGCACCTACTAAGTTTCAAGTTCTGACCTGGGTGCTAGAGAATAAAGAGAGCTTAATACATTGTCCCTCGCTTGAGAATATAGTTTTTTTAATTGTCCTGTGATTTATGAGAAATAAATCAACAAATAACTAGCATATGATAACTTTACATATTTGTGCGAAAACAGAAAAGAGATTTATCAAACCTATCACAAAAAGATTTTATGTTATATTTTTAAGGGAACAGAGGTGTTAGGCAAAATCATCAGTATATGCTACCTTTGGTTTAAGACTGCAGAACTGCTCTGATAATATTTTTTCTGAGAGTCAATTATACAATAAATTGTGGTAATTAGTAGCATAAAACAAGGTAATAATGTAATTAAAACCAAAATATTTACTTGCTATAGAAGATACTTTTATGCATCTTAATTCTGCTCCTTGCAAGCTAATAATACTCTATAGGAATTTCTGTGTGGCTTTTACATCTGGTGGTTGTGGAATTAGCATGTACAAAGAGAGCTGAGAATTATGCTTCAATTATGATTTGAATGATGATTTGAGTCTGAGCATGAGTTGTCAACAGAATTGTGAGCTGGGGGAAAAAGAGATAAGGACTGTTAGTGGGATAAAAAGTATATTTGCAATCACTTTAAAGTGCCTTTTGTTTTAAAAGAAGTAATTAATGTTCAGAATTAATTGGTTCAGATTCTTGATTTTAAAGTTATCACTTGGTGGCTAAGATGAAGCCTTTTCAAAAATACTACACGATATGCAATGACAGAAACTTTTTGGTTGAAAGGTAGAAAACATAATTGAAAAAATAGCTTTTGAGTGCCTGCCTATCACCCTAATTGATAGCAGATGAGCCTGAGGAACTAAATGTAGTTCAATAAAAAAATGTACTTAGCTGGATTTTACATTATAATGCATAGTTTCCTGTAAAAGTTAAACATTATTAGTGATGTTTTGATATAATACTAGGCTTTAAAGTGGAGCCTGGTCAGTGTGCATTAAGTATTGTAAAGCATCAAGTCAAAATTAAATGCAAAATATAGATCCAGATATAGCATCTTAAAATCTTTTACGGTTTAGATAACCAAATTAGAGCATTCTTAAAATTCATATAATTCATCCATAAAGAATGGTATTTTAGATGTATATTTATTAATATAGAAAACACATTACAAAACAGGCTATCCAATATGAGATCCTCCACTGTAAGAAGAAACAACCTATATAAGAATGGGAAAAATCAGAAAAGCTATATGCCAAATGTTAACAGTGGTTATCTCAGGCAGTGGAATTATGGGAGATTTTCACTTTTGTTAGGCATACAGTTATTCTCTTAATTTTCTGAGGCAATATATTTAATTTGGTAATAAACAGGATGTCTTAGTATTCCAGTCTGCCTAATATTAGCAGGAAAATCTTCATATGACTTTAAAATAGTCCTGTGTACTCTGTCAGATATGTGGTTGGTCCTAACATATATTTACAATTCCTATTTATTATTTTGTCGTGCTTTTATGTTTACATATTTTATTATAACAAGTATTAAAAAGTTAGCAAAATATAACAGACAATATCTAATTTGTCTCATACAAATGAGAAAATACAGTGGATTTGGAATAGAAAAAAAGGGCAGTTGAACAAAGGATCTGAATTTTAGTTTGCAAATATAGAAGTGAATATTTAAGAAAGTATGAAGGAATTAGCTATAGGATATGATGTGGGGGTACAAGAGAATGAAATGAGAGAAAATAGATCCAAATTACACCCTATTCTGAGTCTGCACCTGAGGAGGATTATAGACCTATGCTGTTAGTGATTGGTCAGACCAATCATTCAGGACAGAAATTGTGACTTTCCTTTAAAGAAAGATGATGGGTCAACTAATACTGTGGCTGCCTACTTCCATGAGGCTGTATCCCTTTGAGTGAGGAGGAAACATGGTCCAATTGTTCTGCTCAAGGAGAGTTTATCTTCTTATTTCCTTTAAAAAGAAGAATAACTTTGGTAAGGTGTATTCTTGGGGCACTGTTCACAGCAGTGTGAATGGTTCAACCACACAAGCAAAAATCAAATGAGATGAGTAGATTTGAGTGGAGGTTAAGCAGGAATATCTACTGACCTCTAAACTATTTACTTCCAGAAACCACAGAGAGAGAGAGAGAGAGAGAGAGAGAGAGAGAGAGAGAGAGAGAGAGAGAGAGAGAGAGAGAGAGAGAGATTATAGTGCTCCTTTGTGGCATCTCTACTCTAGGTCAAACAATTTCAAACTGTAAAATAAAACATTGTCTTGCTAGGTGGGATTAATCGCTAATCACGAGGTGAGCATTTATTAAGTCATTGGAAGTAAATGTTGTAAAATCCAATTTTAAGGGAGGAAGTTATGTTTCTGGGGACACAGTATTAAGCTCCTTTCTTCCCTTTCTGATTAAACAAGATACTCCAGTGGGGTTTTATTTTCTTTGGCTTCATAAGCTGTCTTCATTCTGACATGTGGAAAACAGCTTTTAACTACTAGCGAATAATCAATTTTCTGTTACAATTTTATTAACAGTAAGTAATTAATCAGTTTCACAATTTTATTTAGAATGTTGGTTCAAATATCCGGCTGTAATTTTTTTCAGCCCAAATGAAAATTTGTAAACCATGTTCTTCACATTGGTCCTTTAACCAATGAACGGATTTTCTAGAGAGAGAAAGCTTCTAAAATTTTCTAATTAGTGCCAGGACCTGATTTTCTGTGGCTCACTGCTTCGTGTATTCTACTTTTTCAAATTATGCTGTAGGAAATGTCTTTAGAGGTTGGTGTTTTCTATTGATCTCTACAATTGTTTTCAGTAATTTAGAAGTTAACTGTGCAGTGATTTTTCAAGAACGCGCTGAAGCCTTAAGTCAGCACACACTCCTTGCCACTGAGTCTGGGGCAGCGGGGGTGGGGTGGGCTGGGGGTGGGGGGCAAAGATCCTCATGAGCTCCAAGCATAAGAGTGGGGACACCCGGACTGCAGCTGTCAATTCATTTTCTCTGTGTAAGTTGCCTGTTCTTTCAGCCTGCAGTTCATGCCTTAAATGCCTCTTCCCTTATAAGCTGAGAAGGGATTTGTACAGCATGAGCTTACCTGAGAAACTAAAGATCATTAATTAGAAAGGTGCTTCTGGGCAACAGGAAATTTTTCATTGGAAAGGCTTCAAATCTAAGAAAGTAATTAATTTCTCTGTGGAAGAGGATCACATTTTTCTCTTCTGATGTCCTTCCTTAATGCAATTGAATGGTTTAAGGCACAACAGAGGGAATACGACTCCTCTCTCATTAACCCTCACAGTTTGGCTCCCTTTTCTGTCTCTTTCCTTTCCTCTTCCATTTTAGTATTAGTGGTGCCTTCTAGGGATTTGGGGAACATTTGTTTTATTTTTGTAAGCAAGACTTAAGGAATATGTTTGAAGGAATCTAACATGATAAGTATTTTTCTTAATGTGCATTTACTGTCAGGGGGAGTTTTTAAAAATAAATTCTAATCAGAATAAGGGGAAGTGACATGGACTGATATTTCAAACAAGTAGAGGGATCTAAAATCCAGTTACTACTAATAAAAGAAATTTATATTTAAACAAGATATATTGCAAAAGTTTATGTATATATCTAGGTATGTATTATCCATCATCATCATCATTGTCATCTAGGATCAATATGGACTCAGGGATTCGTATTTTATTCAATAGATTATAATTCTTACTGTAGTCATTTTCATGCTCAAATTGATCCAGATTTGGTCAGTGGGAGATCCTTCAGGCTGACTCTTGTGTGCTTTTTGACAGATTTCCATTATTTTTTTGGAGTGCTTTCTTATTTTCTGGCATAAAGAAGATGTTTAAGGCTGATGTTAAACTTTTCCTACCACAGACCTGCAGTTAGTATTTCTGCAAGGAAGTCTTGCAGAACTCCTTGTGCGTGTGTTTGTGTGTTAGAAAAACCCTGAACTCGTGATGGTTCCTCTCATTTTCATCCAAATTCACGAAGTTCTTTACTTGCCTTTCTTCATTCCGTATTTGCTTGTCTCTTCTGCAGTGAGAATTCTGGCTTCTGGGAACATCAGCACATTTACTCGTTAGCTTATCCCTTCAATGCACATAAAATGATTGAAGAATTCACACACCCTTGCTACCACAAAAACAAACCTGCTAAGGTGAGACCCAGATTTGTTTGAAATTCTTTTACTCTATAGCTGGTGTTCAGAAGTAATTTTGGTTAGTTTATTATTTCTCCCATAATATTTAAAATACAGATTATTTAAGATACAGTTTGGATCCCTTATTTCTGTTTACATTTAATTTTGTGGTTTTCCCCATATTTGTTGATTGACTCATTTTTTAAAAAAATCTTTTTAAAATATACAGAACATTAACGTGCTTCCAAATGTATCCAAAAAGGTATAATCAGGTGTACTCAATCTACCTTCTATTCCTTTCATTTTATTCTCCTAGCCCCTTTGTAGGTAACTCATTTCATTGCTTTCTATTTTATCTTTTCTATAGTTTCTCCAAAACAAGTATGTTCTTTTTTGTTTCCTACTTTCTTTCTTAGACAAAGGCAGTATACTGTATATACATTTTTACACTGATATGAAAACCACTGCTTATCAGTTCATAGATAGTCTCCTTATTCTTTTTCACTGCTGCTTGAAATTTCAATGCACGTTTGTATCAGTTAATTCATTCACTTTCTTAGGTGTGGGCTCTTGGATTTTTAAGTTGCAAACAATGTGGCAATGAATAGCCTCATATTGTTGAGGTATAACTTCTGGGTAAAAAAAACCAGAAATGGGGTCAATGGTTTGAAAGGTAAATGTGTTTGCAGTTTTGTTAGATATTATTAAATTCCTCTCCATGAGGATTGTATCATTTTGCATTCCTATGGGAATTGTATGAGAGTGCTTCTCTTCCATAACTTCATGAGCATAGTATACTGTCCAGCTTTAGAATTTTTGCCAATTTGATGGTAAAATGGTAGCTCAGTGTAATTTTAATTTTCACTTATTTATTATGAGTAAAGTTGAACATCTTTTCGTATGTTTAGAGTTATTTTACAATGTTTATTTTTTGGGTGAATTGACTGCTCACATCTCTTGCCTATTTTTTGTAGGATTTTTGTTCATTGTTTTCCTCATTTCTTTTTATATTAGAGATAGTAGCCCTTTATTCGTGATATATGTTATACATTTCCCCCTCGATTTGTCATTTGTCTTTGGATCTTGCCTGTGATATTCCAAGTCAAGCAAGTCCCCTTTGGGACACTGACAGGTCTTATCAGTGCCTCAACTTCTGGGAGTCCTAAGAACAAAGAAGGCAACTTAGATGATCACAAAGGTTTGAGAGGCAATCAAGAGCTAGGGCCAGGATGTAAGTTTCCTCTCCTAGACAAGATCACTGTGTCAAGATGGAGAGGTGGTTATTTTATCTAATACATAGAAACCAACACAGAGAGTTGAGAATGAAGAATCACAGGAATATGTTCGGAACAAAAGAACAAGATAAAACTCCAGGGACAGATCTTAATGAAATGAAGATAAGTAATTTACTTGATAAAAAATTCAAAATAATGGTCATAAAAATGCTCACTGGGAGTAGGAGAAGAATGCATGAACAAAGTGAGAATTTCAGCAGAGATAGGAAATGTAAGAAAATACCAAACAGAAATTACAGAGCTGAATAAAATAATTCACCTGAAAAATTCAATAAAGGGGTTTGAACTTTATTACAAAGCTATAGAAATCAAAACCAATGGCTGTATCATAAAAACAGACACATAGATCAATGGAACAGAATAGAGACCCCAGACATAAACCAATGTATACACAGTAAATTAATTTTTGACAAAGGTGCCAAGAACACACAATAGAGAAAGGATAGACTTTTCAATAAAGAATGCTTGGAAAACTGGATGGCCACATGCAAAAGAATGAACCTGGATCCCTATATTATTACATCACACACAAAAATCAACTCAAAATGGATCAAAGACTTGAACATAAGACGTGAAATAATTAAACTCCTAGAAGAAAACATAGAAGATAAGCCTGCTGACATATTTTTTGGCAATGATTTTTTACATTTAGCACCAAAACAAAAGCAACAAAAACAAAAATAAGTAAGTGGGAGTACATCAAACTATAAGGTTTCTGCACAACAAAATAAATCATCGACAAAATGAAAAGAGTCTCTATAATGGGAAGAAATATTTGCAAATCATATATCTAATGATTGATTAAATATCCAAAATATATAAAGAACTTATATAATACAATAGCAAAATGCCCCTTGATTTTCCTAATTAGTAGTTTGTCTAATTTGTCAACTTTTATAAAAGATCTAGAACTTGGATTTTTAAGTTTTGATTTTTTTAAACAATTCTCTGTATCTTAATTTATACTTTTATCTTTAGCTTCCTTTTTAATTTTTTTTTTGCTTCTTAAGGCCACACCTGTGGCATATGAAAATTCCCAGGCTAGGGGTTGAATCTGAACTGTTGCTGCCAGCCTACACAACAGCCACAGGAACACTGGATCCTAAACTATAGTTCAGGGCAATGCCAGATCGTTAACCCACTGAGCGAGGCCAGGGATCAAACCCATATCCTCATGGATACTAGTCAGATTCATTACTGCTGAACCACAAAAGGAACTCCTAATTTTTTTTATTTTTAAAATTTTTATTTATTTTTATTTTATGGCCTGCACCTGCAGCATATGAAAGTTCCTGCCAAGGGATCAGAACTGGGCCAGAGGATCAAAGTCCTTGCATGACTCCACAACGACCTGAGTTGCTGCAGTTGGATTCTTAACCCACTGCGCCATGGTTAAAACTCCTTTATCTTCCTTTTTAGTGCTTACTTCTGGCTTATTTGTTGCTTTTTGTAGTTCTTTAAATTGGAAATTTTATTTACTTTTATTTTTTAATTTTAATTAATATAAATGTTCAAGGCCATGTGTTTTCTTTTGACCACTGCCTTACATAAAACCAGCAGAGTCTCTTCCAGGTAGCATTTTCATTTTTAATATTAATCAGAAGTTTGGTAATTTTTATTTATATTTTCTTTCACTTTTTCAAATAATAGTTTAATAAAATCTAAAAAACTCCCAAGTTGGAAGGCCTTTGTGATTTTTAACTGCATTTTTTATTTATAATTTTTTGCATTCTGATCAGGTGTGTGTTGTTTGTAATGTTTCTACTTTATACAACTTTATGATGTTTTCTTTGTTACCTAAAATATTAACAATTTTGGTGAATTTTCCATGTGCATTCTGAAAGAATATATTTTTCATTTTCAGAGTTAGTGCTGTATTTTGTATATATTTTAAAGATATATTTAATGATTACATTGTTTCAATCTTCTGTTTCCTCATTTATTTCTTTGGTTTTGCACTGAGAATGAGTTTCTCTCTCTCCTTGTATTATCAATAATTTTGATTTGCAAATGTACTTTCTGTGTTACTTAGGGCATAGGTATTCATAATTATCCTATCCTCTTGGTGAATTCTGTCTTGTATCATTACAGTGCTTTTATTTTTCTTGAATATTGCTTTTTGGCCTGAATTCTACTTTATTATTATTTTTATTTTATTTTATTTTATTATTTTTTAAAAATAGCTATTTCCCCAATACATTTTTTTTTCTACTGTACAGCATAGTGACCCAGTTACACATACATGTACACATTCTATTTTTGCACATTATCATGTGCCATCATAAGTGACTAGACATAGTTCCAAGTGCTACACAGCAGGATCTCATTGCTAATCCATTCCAAAGATAATAGTTTGTATCTATTAACCCCAAGCACTCCATCCATCCCACTCCCTCCCCCTCTCCCTTGACAACTACAAGTCTATTCTCCAAGTCCATGATTTTCTTTTCTGTGGAAAGGTTCATTTGTGCCATATATTAAATTCCAGATATAAATGATATCATATGGTATTTATCTTTCTCTTTCTGACTCAATTCACTCAGTATGAGAGTCTCCAGTTCCATCCATGTTGCTGCAAATGGCATTATTTCATTCTTTTTTATGGCTGAGTAGTATTCCATTGTGTATATACACCACATCTTCCGAATCCAATCATCTGTCGATGGCATTTAGGTTGTTTCCATGTCTTGGCTATTGTGAATAGTGCTGCAATGAACATGTGGGTGCATGTGTCTTTTTTCAGGAAAGTTTTGTCGGGATATATGCCCAGGAGTGGGATTGCTGGGTCACATGGTAGTTCTATGTATAGTTTTCTAAGGTACCTCCAAACTGTTCTCCATAGTGGCTGTACCAGCTTACCTTCCTACCAACAGTTCAGGAGGGTTCCCTTTTCTCCACAACCCCTCCAGCACTAGTTATTTGTGGACTTATTAATGGTGGCCATTCCGACTGGTGGGAGGTGGTATCTCATGGTAGTTTTGATTTGCATTTCTCTAATAATCAGGGATGTTGAGCATTTTTTCATGTGCTTGCTGGCCATCTGTTTATCTTCCTTGGAGAAATGTCTATTCAGGTCTTTTGCCCATTTTTCCATTGGGTTGTTGGCTTTTTTGCTGTTGAGTTATGTAAGTTTTTTGATTTTATGCTGTTTTTTTAGAGAGCATTGTGGATAGGCTTGGATTCAGGTGACTTTCCTTATCCCTCAGAACTTGAAATCATTATCTCAGAAGACATTTTGAAATGAACTATTTCAAAAGGGTAAATCATGTCCTGCCCCTTTGCCAGGGAAAAGATATTCTGATGGACTAGGAACAAAATGAAATTTCACCAAGACTCTCCCAGTAAAAGGTTGAGCTTTATTTAGTAGAAACAATATAGAGGATGTGGAAAGTACCTCAAGTGGACAGTATTTCTTCTTCTCTTGGTTCTCTTTGAGGAATTTCTTTGAGAGGTACTCTCCTTTTTTGAACTCCACAGATGGGGTCTGAGAATGACTTGTACAGATATTGGTATTCTTGGATGTCCAGTTAGAAAAGGAAGCCAGCTTAGTTGTCGATCAATTCTACTTTCAGTTCAGAAGAAATGAAAAATTGTTCTTTGTTTCTTTCTTCTTCTGCCATCAAAATGGTAAGATCTATGATGTCGACCTCAAGGTGTGAGCTCAGGGGAAAGCGAGCATGAACCTGGATGCACAGGTTTTTGGATAAATGCAAAGAGATGTCCGAGGTCCTATGTGGTCCATCACTTCTCTCTAGAGAAGAGGTCTATTTTGAGGAAAATTGAGACTCTTTTCTTGCTCCCCACCTCCCCCCACCTCTGTGTCACTTACCTCCATCTTCATCTCTTTCCTCTATTTTCATATGATAAGTATTCCCTCATCTGCTCAAGGCCAATTCTTTCTGGCTGGATCCATATGCAGCCCTTCCTGACCCCCCACCCCACCCCAGAATATTCCTTTTTCAGTCTTCTATTCTTTCACAGGAATCTTAAACATCCACGTCATGTCAACCCCTTGTCTGTAATGACTACTGTTCTTTAGACTGAAAACTTGCTCAATCTTCTATTATTCTTAAAAATTCTTAAATTCTTTCCTCATGTTACTGATAGCTTCTTAATTTTTGATTCTAACATTTATGTAACTGGAATTCTTAGTTCCTTGGTTTCTATACCGTGGCACACACTAGTCCTCCTTTTGGTTTTGAGTGGGCCTCCCTGGTTTTCCTTCTGGACTTTATTCAGGGGAGTGATTAGAGGGATGTAGCCTTAATTACTCCTACTAATTGTTTGTCTAGCTCTGTGCCTGGAGTGCAGCAGAAGGTCAGCATTTTCAAAAATACTGCACAAGTGAAATAAAACCTGTCTCCAAACTATGACCTTCGACGTACAACCTACTGTAATCAGGCCCAACTAGGGCTGTGGGCCCCAATTACTCTCTAGTTTTATCATTTACTCAAGGGACATTTAAAATTGGTAGATTCCATAGATAAGTCTAGATTTTTTTCCTTCATTTGGCAGCATTGAGTTAGCATTTCTTTAGAGCAAATTGTGATGGATTTGAGTAGCTACTGCTCTCCTATTTCAACCTGTTATCTACACCCAAACCTTACCTTATCTCGTGGTATTCCAATGAAAGAATGATGGTCTGAGTAGGTGTCTTATTAGGAATAAAGGGATTTGGTATCCCGAACACATTTACTCCTAACAATTAGGTCTTCCATTTACACTTATTGGTTGACTCCGAATGTAACTGACTTATAAAGAACTTTAGGAAACTTTAATCCAGGAAATGAAATGAAAAAAGGCAAATCTCAATTATCAGTGTTTTAAAGAGAGGGCCATCATAAGCATAAAATAATACTATGTTAGTGCAGGTATGACTTAAAAAAAACAACACAAATTATAAGAATTTGAACTTATAAAGCAAAGAGACTATGACTAATAACTTTGCTGTGCATTGTTTAGTTCCTTTATAAAAGAAATCAGTGATATATATCTTTAAGTAGTAACTATCAAGCCTAGGTAAGTCATGATTTTATTTATAAATAACCATTTGGCCTTTTAAAAAACTGAATTTAATACTGGTAATATCCACTGTTTTAAAAACTAAACATTTAAATGAAGCATACAAATATTTCAGAAGAAATTTATTTAATACCTTTGTTGTAGTATAGTAACTATGTTTATTCATCTTCAATTTTTTATTTAAGCTCGTGTATCTTTATATGGTTGAGGTCAATGAGTTATGCCACATT
The DNA here is from genome assembly GCF_016906955.1 of Phacochoerus africanus. Classification (NCBI taxonomy): domain Eukaryota; kingdom Metazoa; phylum Chordata; class Mammalia; order Artiodactyla; family Suidae; genus Phacochoerus; species Phacochoerus africanus. Next base: position 58,519,676 of record NC_062545.1, read on the forward strand.
TTCTTCTACTTTTTAATTTAGCATTATTTTATATGAGAATTTATCTGTATGTGTTTCATAATTAACTCTTATTGGCTTGATGTAGTCTATCAAATTGGTATGTTAGAGTGTGACCTATTTTGGAGATTTGGATTGTCTTCAGGTTTTCACTGCTATAATAATGGCATTATAAATATCTTTTAAATATATTTTTTAACTCCCTTTGAATGATTTCCTCCCATTCCTAATTAAAATTCTTTTCTTCCTAGGCATTTTAGAAAGTACTTGTCATTACTCCTCTGTCTTTTTTTTTTTTAAATGGCCTCTTTAGCCTTGACTGCCATCTAGATCTCTGAATCAGCTCATTAGGGAATTTTGAAATAGGAATAGTTGTTTAGTAGCTGGAAGGGGTGGAAAGTATGAGTAGGGGAGATATGGAGAGAATGACATTCCAAGAAGAGAGAGTTACCCAATAAAAGATATTGAGATGCAAACCAGATAGACAGTTCCATATATTTTCATTGTTTGTAGCTCTTAAGAAGGGAAAAAGGATAAGATTTTAGGGCCTTAAACTCTATACAGACTGTGAGACTACTAAGTAAAGAATTATAAGTACAAGAGTAACATGATGATTTGATTTTCATTTTGGAAGTTCATTCTGATAATTATAGGCAGAAAGGCTAAAATGGGATCCAGGGTAGAGACAATGGAACCAGTTAGGAGACAATTGCCATAATTTGGTGTGAGATGATAAGGGCGGCAGTAATAAGAATGGACAAATAAGAAAGAGGGTAAACCAATCAGGATTTGGTCACTAATTGGTTGCAGTCAGTGAGGTAAAAGGAGATAAAGAGGAGCCCCAGGTTCTTGACTTCAATGACAATAAATATTTGTCTAATGGATGAACAGCATGGATAACAATATTAACTAAGCTTGAGAGTTAAGATAACAAGTTCAATTTTGGCCAATCTAAATTGGAAATGCTAGTGTCAGATAATAGGGTGGATATGATGACACTGGGAGTCTGGAGAAAGGTCTGGGCAGGAGCTTTAGGCTGTACTGTCTGTCCTGAACAGTTCCTTATTTCCAATTTTTGTAGGACATGTCTACCTAAAATTCCACTATCACCTGAAATTCAACATAATCAAATTTTAACTCATCAGCTTTTCTCCCAAGCTAGTCTTCTTAACTCCCTCATGGCTAACTTAAATCCCTCACCTCTAGACTCTAAGCCACAGATCTAAGCCTTATGCTTTTCAAATTTATTATTATTGCCAAACTTCTCTTTTATGAAGTCCTACAATTTATTTCTTTGAAATTTCTCTAATAGAATTTTCTAGATGCCCAGAAACCTAGGTTTTGGTGCTGACTCAGCTACTAACTGGGAAGATAGTCAACTTGTACAAGCCACACAACCTTCCTAATTCCTAGTTTTCACATCTGAAAAAAGGAGAGCTTTGACTGACTAGATGGTCATTGAATTCTCTTCCAAGTACTCAGTTCTGTATCTTTTCTTTCTAAATTGATACTACTATCTAGGTTTATAAAACTGCCTCAAAACTGGTGTTTCAACTTTCAGTGTCGTTCCTACCCAATCCCATGCATATAATTGTCACCAGAAGCTTCCTTAAATACTGATCTTTCATGTTATATCCTTTTTTGAAAAGATAGCTCCCCTTTACCTATTGCATAAAGTCTGACTTCTTTGTCAAGTTATTAAGATTCTGTAAAATGATTTCTATCTAGCTTATCCTTCATTATCTTTTAACATCATCCCTTATTCTAGTCAGTCTAGATTTCTGACTGATTTCTTCAAATAATGTGATCACAAGCTTTTCTCTCTTTGAAAATCTAGTACCCTCTGAATCCTAAATTATTTTTCAAAGATCAACTCAAGTCCTCCTCCAGGGAGGTTATACTGATCCATTTTGTTACATAATGTTCTCCTTTTCTCTGATTTCCAAGAACAGTTCTATTTTGTGGCTCAATTTGGCACTTAAAAATCCATAGGCTTAATTTTTGGCTGATTCCTGTGTGGAGACTACCTTTTGTATCTGTCACAGCTTCTTAGAGCACAAAGCCTAACTCACCATAAATATGTGTTGGTTTATTAGCTGTGAGGAGTGCACACATTTCTCAAAATAAAGAACAGACTATAACTTTCATGTTTGAAATAGCAGAACAAGATAACAAGGCCAGAGCTCTGTTGGAGAGGTAATCATCTGTAAGATGATTAAAAAATCATACACTAGAATGGACAAGGATAATTGAAGAGCCTAAATAGTCCATTAAATAGAAAGTTACCTCTTGAGTTATTTTTTTGGGTCGTATTTATATGCGGTTGCTAATTTGGGCTTTGTGGACCAAGGATTGTCATTAGAAGTTGTGCATTTATGAAAGGAGTCGTCGATGCTATGATAAAAATGTTTTGGTTTTAAGGATGCTGCTTTTAACTACTGGAAATATTTAGTGCAATTTCAGGTTATATATTGTTTTAACAGGTCAAGGTTTCAAGTAGATTCCATGAATTTCTTGAAGGAAGCAGCCATAAAATATGCCATAAGGTACTTGATTATGCCCCAAAGTAATATTTTAGTTGATTTTTGAAATTTGAATGCCTCTTTGAACTTAAGGATTTATTTCTATTACATTAGATTTCAAAAGAGAAGAGAACTTATCTGTCATACCTCATCTTTTTTCCAGATCTGTCATCAAACACTTTTTAAATTATTATTTAGAACTTTTAATATTTTTCAAGGCACCTTGAAGAAATTTTAATTATTATGACAAACATGTTGCAGAAATACTGTATGATTTAATATGAATTTCTGTATGACTTTCTCTTCTATCTCCAGGTTTTTGGCTATCTCCTATTTATAAGAAAGTTTATTTTGCCATGCTACTGCTTTGAAAGTTTAGTCTCCCAGATTAACTATGTACCACAGAACAGACAGGCCAACCTTCATTCAGAATTTAAATGTAAACCTTCATGGGCTGAAGGCAGGATTCTAAAGAGAGTTATGATTCATATTCTATGTTCTCTAAGGTTAAACAAGTGTCTAGACTCCCGAGAGCAGGTGTCAGCAGGCTCTACCACAGTGTTTCTCAGTTTAGCAGGAGTTGTGGAAAATCACATCAAGGATTGAAAAGCTGAAGGGGACAGAGCTGCCTCCCAAAACTCAGGAGACCCAGAGAATATGAAGTATTGCATAGACCTCATGGTTTCCATCTGTTCGAAGATCACTTGGGTAAATATTTCAGTTGGTTTCCATTCCCTGCCCCCATCCTGGTGGATATTTACTTATTATTCACTGCATCTGCATTGTATATTCTTTTTAACTGAGAGAAATATGTTTTTCTGTAATTTGGATGTGATCATATAGCCACTCATTATATAATGATAATGACACCATCTCATTATTTGTTTTACAGTTTCACAAATCTCTTTCATAGACATTATTGCATTGGATGCTTTGACAAGTGTGTGAGGTAGGTAGGGCAGAAGTTATTCTGCTCATGAATAATTTGAAGCTCAGAGCAGTTAATTGATTTTTTCCAAGATCACACAGCTGAAAGAATGGTGTTGGAACTGGAACCCAGGTTTCTTGACCTAAATCCTTCTATTATTCTTGTATTTCCATTATCAAGCCTGTTAATTTTCATATTCATGGGTGACTGATTAAGGGGAAAATGGTGATAAAAATGTGAAATGATTCATATTTCATGGAAAATGAGGATGAGGACTGATTGAATTGATTTTCTGATTGAATTGTAGATTGTAGGAGTTGATAATCAATAGAGTAATGAATTGATAAAATAATTTTGTTATTATATACAAAGCCCTACAGTTATCTGAGTTCTTGATTTATGGGATCCTGGAGAAAAATACATCTCATTTGCAAATAGTTTTGGGTGGAGGGAGCTCTAGTCTCTCTCAATATGACCCTTCCCAATATCTTAACTTCCCTCATCATAAAATATTTATTTCTATCTAACCTAAATTCTGACTGCTGTCATTTAGGCCTAAATCCCTTTGTTCAGTAGGTGCTAGTGTACACTTTTTATTTATCGCTTTGGAAGGGTGCAGGAAATATATTTGAATGATTTCTGACTGCTGACAAGCCCTAATAACTGATAGTCCCAGGCATTGAACTGAATGTCCTTTGGCAGGGATGGCTATTTTGAGGGGAAAAGACTGAAACTGGCAAAAACTTTCTTCATGCAGGTGTGATTTTATGATGGAATTTTATGACAGAAACTAACCAAGTGTCCTTTATATGGTTTATGATGTTATCAGCTCCTAGGCTGAGATTTCTTTCTCATTATTCATGTTTATTTGACTTAAAGCAAATTAAAAATCAGACAAGAATATTGTGATATAATTTTGATTTTGCAGATATAATCTGACACCTGAGCAACTTCAGAGAAGTTGGCTTCTTTTATTTGTGCTATTTAGTTCTGTTCTGAAAAATGCTTTTGTGTTTACAAAGGCAGATATTGGGCTTGTCTGTATGGCTTGTGCAATTTTGAGCACTTTGACAGCACTTGATATTAATGGCAAACAAGAAAAGCTCTGTATATTATACTTATTTTTCTAGCTTCAAAGATTTTAAAGATGGGATTTTAAAAATTAGTCCACTCTGAAGAAAAAGCTGTAGCTGGGAGATTTCTGACTGCAGTATATATATTGATGCATTTCTTTGCTATTTTTTTCCTTCAGTCTATAGAGTAAATGGGGTAACATTCATGGAAGAAGTTTGTGTTTTTTCCCTTCCGAAGTCCCAATTTTTTTATCATGCAAGTTAAGTGCCAGGAACATGTGTTGCTCTAAGAGAGGTCCTAGAGCACCTGTCACCTTCACAGCTTTCTTGTGAATGGCCACCTTTTTCATTGCAACCAATGGATCTGGCCTGACCAAATCTGATTGGCCCAGTTGTGAACATCAGAGCAAAGGGCAGCAATTATAGGTTGACCAGTCTATCCCTTCCAATGTTTAGCTCCCAATTCCCCTGGACATTATGCTTTGCAATCAGTGTATGTACACATGTGTGCAAAAACAATCTGTGTAGCTTGGGGTTTCAAGATGGTTGTTGATCACTCCATCGTAATTTGTTTTTGAAACTTGAGTCTGTAACCTCTTAATGTAGATGATGCCTAGGCAGTATATATTAAAAATCAGGTTCAATTTTAAAAATGAACAGAAACTATTTGATCTCATCAACAAATTCAACAAAGTGCAGGATACAAGATTAACATTCAGAAATTGGTTGCATTTCTGTATACCAACAATGAAATATTTAAAAAGTAATATAAAAAAACAATGCCTTTTAAAATCATACCAAAAATAATAAAATACCTAGGAATAAACCTGGCCAAGGAGGTGAAAGACTTATATACTGAGAACTATAAAACATTAATCAAGGAAATTAAAGAGGATTCAAAGAAATGGGAAGATGCTCCTGGATTGGAAGAATTAATATTGTTAAAATTGCCATACCAAAGCAATCTACAAATTTAATCTGATCCCTATCAAATTACCCATGACATTTTCATAGAACTAGAACAAATAATCCAAAAATTTGTATGGAACTATAAAGACCCAGAAATACCAAAGCAATCCCAAGGAAAAAAAGCAGGAGGCATAACTCTACCAGACTTCAGACAATATTACAAAGCTACAGTAATCAAGACAGTGTGGTACTGGCACAAAAACAGACATATGTATCAATAAAACACGATGAGAGCCCAGAAATAAACCCAGACACCTTTTAATCTTTTTTTGTTTGTTTGTTTGTTTTGTTTTTGTATTTTCGCCATTTCTTGGGCTGATCCTGCAACATATGGAGATTCCCAGGCTAGGGGTCGAATTGGAGCCGTAGCTGCCGGCCTACACCACAGCCACAGCAACACGGGATCCCAGCTGCATCTGCAACCTATACCACAGCTCATGGCAATGCCAGATCCTTAACCCACTGAGCAAGGCCAGGGATCGAACCCGCAACCCCATGGTTCCTACTTGGATTCGTTAACCACTGAGCCATGACGGGAACTCCGGTCAATTAATCTTTGACAAAGGAAGCAAGTATATAAAATGGGAAAAAGACAGTTTCTTCAGCAAGTTGTGCTGGGGAAACTGGACAACTGCATGTAAATCAATGAAACTAGAACACACCCTCATCCCATGCACAAAAATAAACTCAAAATGGCTTAAAGACTTAAACATAAGACATGAGACCATAAGGTTTCTAGGAGAGAACATACGCAAATCATTCGCTGACATCAACAGTACAAATGTTTTCTTAGGTCAGTGTCCCAAGGTAATAGAAATACAAACAAAAATAAAAATAAACAAATGGGACCTAATCAAACTCGCAAGCTTTTGCACAGCAAAGGAAACCATAAAAAACAAACAAACAAACAAAAACCAAACAAGCTGGAAAGACAACCTATGGAATGGGAAAAAATAGTTGTAAACAATGCAGCTGACAAGGACTTAATCTCGAAAATATACAACCAACTCATACAGCTCAACAACAAAAAAGAAACACCCCAATTGAAAAATGGGCAGAAGATCTTAATAGACATTTCTCCATAGACGAGATATGGATGGCCTGGAGGCACATGAAAAATGCTCAACATCACTAATTATTGGAAAAATGCAAATCAAGACTACAGTGAGGTGCCAACTCACATTGGCCAGAATGACCATCACTGGTGTTACTGTCATGGTGCAGTGGTTAATGAATCCGACTAGGAAACATGAGGTTGTGGGTTCAATCCCTGGCCTTGCTCAGTGGGTTAAGGATCTGGCATTGCCCTGAGATGTGGTGTAGGTTGCAGACGTGGCTGGGATCCCGTGTTGCTGTGGCTGTAGCGTAGGCCAGCGGCTATAGCTCCGATTCGACCCATAGCCTGGGAACCTCCTTATGCTGTGGGTGCAGCCATAAAAAGACAAAAAAAAAGAGAGAGAGAATGACCATCACTAATAAGACTATAAATGACAAATGCGAGAGGGGGTGTGGAGAAAAGGGAACCCTCATTCCATGTTGATGGGAATGTAAATTGATGCAGTCTCCATGGTAAACAGTATGGAGTTTCCTCAGAAAACTAAATATAGAACTACCATATGATCCAGCAATCCCACTCCTGGGCATATATCTGGACAAAACTGTAATTCAAAAAGATACATTCCCCCCTGGTTTATTGCAGCACTATTCACAGTAGCCAAGACATGGAAACAACCTAAATATCCATAACAGATGAATGGATTAAGAAGATGTGGTACATATACACAATGGAATACTACTCAGCCATTTGCAGCAACATGGATGCAACTGGAGATTCTCATACTAAGTGAAGTAAGTCAGAGAAAGACAAATACCATATGATATCACTTATATGGAATCTAAAATATGGCACAAATGAGGCAATCTACAAAACAGAAACAGACTCACATAGAGAACAGACTTGTGGTTGCCAAGGGGAGGGGAGAGGGAGTGGGATGAACTGGAGTGTGGGGTTAGTAGATGCAAACCATTACATTTAGAGTGGATAAGCAATGGGGTCCTACTGTACAGTACAGGGAACTATATCCAATCTCTTGGGATAGACCATGATGGAAGATAATATAAGAAAAAGAATGTGTATGTATGTATAACTGGGTCATTTTGCTGTACAGAAGAAATTGGCACAACATTGTAAATCAACTATACTTTAATAAAAAGTAAATTTTAAAAATGATGAAATAAACAATTCAAAAAATGAATTGTAAATTATATCTCAAAAACACAAACTAGAGGCTCAGAAAGACAATGTAGGTTTAGATTTGATTATGGTCCTTGGTGACAGGCTAGTGGCTGTGAGTCACACACATGCGCATGGCCTTGTGTGTGTAGGGTATGGCCTCTGTAAAGATCTGCTAGAGGGGACCATATCATTCAGAGTTTTGTTCACAGAAGGGCCACTGTGAGTATTATGGGAGTAGGAGATTTCTTATAGGAATTAGACTTGAAAAAAATGTGGAAGGAACTTGGAAGTAAGGTCCTGAAGAGGAGTTGGAGGATCCAAGAAGTTCCTAACCAATTTGCCTGAAGAGCTGGCCAGGATGGACAAGTCAGAGCTTGCAGGGCATGTGAGTTGCCTGTGGTGGGAAGCCAAGCTCACCCAGCTGCCAAAATGGAATCATGGAAAAGTCTTCGGAAAACTGTTGCCTTTGTGTGGCTACTACCTCTGAGGCTCTACAGTTGAGCATCTGGTGGTGTGCCTGGGGCCACTGTTGGCCAGCAGGGCCATCAGTTGGCAAAAAGAGTTGGATGCAGAGCAGAGCAGAGTGAGAACAAGCTGGCACTTGCCAGGCTCCTCAGCATCTGTTTGCTACCACATGGGACTGTGACCACCTTCCAAAAGTAAAGGCTGCTGCTTCGTTTCTGTCTTCCAAATCTTACACAAGTTTCTCTTTTGGCCAACTTTCATCTGGAAACTTCAGGGTTTGCAGTTTTCCCAAGTGGACAAAGCACAGCACAGCACAAAACTATCAGTTGCAACAGGGCTCTGTAGGACAGAAGAATAATTGTTTGTGGTTCAGAACCAGCACCATCCTAGGAGTGTCATTTGAAGGATGTAGAAAGGTAAACCTGCTGACCAGTAGCTCCACTCACCGATATTCCCATTAATCTCTATTTTGGGTTAAAGTATTATATCTCTAAAAATTCCCAGTTAAAATGCAAAATCTTCCTGGGAGAGTTAGTACAGTAAATCTTGTTAATCATTTATATAAACATGCCTTTATTAGTTTGCTGGCCTAACATCTGAGAAGGTTTGAGTAGAAAAGATTGAGAAATCTCCAACATGGTCCTAGAAGGTAAGAATGAATTGAGTGTCTTGGCGGAAGCCCCTAAACATATAGGGGATATACAAAATACTGTGGTGATTTCTGTCCCTGACCTCTGGCGAGCTGTGATCTCCTGCACATTGGCCTGGGTGCTTTTCTTTCAATGGACAACAGTGCAAGCAGAGACAGGGGCACGTGGAGGCAGCTACTCATGTTCTGGTTATTGTGAGATGGGAGAAAATTTAGACAAACATGATAGATTGACATAGAGGACACCTGAGGTGAGCAAGTTCTCCTAGTTTATACATGAAGCAGTAAGATAAATTAATAAGGGAAATTGACAGTCATTTCTACTGGCTGGCATCAGCAGGCATCTCAACTAGGGTGCCAACAAAAGGTCACTACTCACCTGCCATAGAGACAGCCAACAGTGAGACTAGAAATGACTTGTTTTCAAACATTGTTTAGATACTTTATCCTTGGTGGTGACAGAAGAGTGTCTCTTTTCCTTGCCCTCTTCCTCTCCCACCCTTTGACTCTTTAGCTCACTTGTGAGCGTGCACGTGCTCTTCTCTTTCTAAAAACATGCAGAAGCAATAAATCAGCCAGTTTAAGAAGACCCAGCTAGCCCAACACAGATCGATTTCACAGGGAAGTCGATGGGCTGCTAATAGAATTACAACTACCTGTCAAAACAGGGAAAACATATCTGTGACAGTGACAAAGGGCAAATCAATTTAAGAAGAGGTTTTTTTTTTCTTCCAGAGACATAGATGTGGAGTACATGGGTGTCTCTGAGAGTCTGTAATTGTGAATTGAAGCAATATACTTGGGCTGTTAGAGCTAAGGTTATGTCAATGATTCTGGAGGTACATACTGACTCTTTTAGGTTTGTCTGGTAACTGTAGCAATTGGCTCCAATAATAGAATATATAACAGAGAGCTGCTCTCTGAAAACACATTCTTTTAACTTTGTTGTCCCAAATAAGTTGATATTGTCCATTAGATAAATTATATCCTCATGAGCTTTGCATTTCATATTTTCTGTTATGTCTCATTTAAGACAAGATGCTGTGCATTGCCAAGGACATCAGTCTGGAAAATCTTTACCTTCTAAGTCAACTTGATCATTTTCAGAGGCCTTGTAAAACTGTTGACAATGTGACTTTCAGTAACAGCAACTTCTGTGTTCAGGCTTAGGGTCTTGCAAAGGGATTCTTAATCTTGAGCACAACTCCTAGCCCAAATCAACTGTGTATTAACATGAGGTTCTTCCAGATCAAGGACCTGATTTAAAAAAATACTTTAATATGCATTAACTTAGCAGAACACTGTGGATTTTCTATAGAAGAAACAGGAAAATGTCACACAGTAAGAGATATATTTGATTTCTGCTCCTATTTCCTGGCCTGCAGCTTCTAAAACCCTTGAGATGATTGGTTGGGGGGAAAGGGGAGAGAGGAGCTCCTGGATAACCTCTGATGGAGGCCAGTTGCTAGGGAAGCCAACCCTAGGATTAGAAGTTGGACTTCCAGCCTCACCCCCTGACCTCTGGGGAGGGAAGGGACCTGAAGGTTGAGTCAATCATCAATGTCCAGTGATTTAATAAATGAAGTCTCCACAAAAATCCTAACCAAGAAGTTCTTGCTGTGGTGTAGTGGGTTAAGGAGCCATTGTTGCCACAGCTGTAGTGTAGGTCACAGCTGTGGCTCAGATTGAATCCCTGGCCTGATAACTTCCCTAGGTCATAGATGTGGCTAGAAAATAATAAAAAAAAATCCTAACTGAAAGCATTCAAAGAGATTCTGGATTGGGGAGCACATGGAAGTGCTAGACTCAGAGCAGACTCAGAGGGTGTGGGAGGTCTGTGCACCCCCACCCCCAATACTCTGCTCTGTGCATCTTTTTCACTGACTGTTTCTGATTTTATAATAAACAGATAATAGTAAGAAATGTGCTTCCCTGAGTTTTATGAGCTATTCTAGAAAATTATCAAAGCTGAAGAGGGGGTTGTGTGTACCTCCGATTTATAGTGGGTGGATCAGAAGCACAGGTGATAATCTGGACTGTGACTACTGTTTGAGGTGGAAGAGAGCAGTCTTGTGGGACTGAGCCCTTAACCTCTGGGGTCTGCTCTCTCCAGGTAGTTAGGGTTCAAGTGCTAGGTATGGGAAACTCACACATTTTGGTGTCAGAAGTGGTGAAGTAAGTAGAAGAAAATAGGAGAGTTTTCCCTTTTAGAAGCAAACAAAAACAATCCAATGTTAAAAGAGAATCTAACCATGTCTCTGTAATCAGAGAACACACTGGGTTTCATACTCAGCAAACTCAGTGACCAAATGTGTTGTCATTGCTGCTCCCCACTTGGAGAAGAGCTTCTGTGTGGCAGTAGAGCCAGAAGCTGAGAAACATGGTTCTGGAATCAGACAATTTGCATTTTGGCCCACTACCTGCCACATACTAGCTGAACAACTTGGGTAAAGGATGTCTCTGAATGCACAAGTTTGCCATTCTGTACAGTGGGGCCATTATTAGTGCTTAACCTCCTATGGTTGTCGTGAGGAATAACTGAGCTACTGTGTAAAATCTCAAGGCTCTGAAGCAGGAGAGGCGAGAGGTTCCATCGCTCATTTCTGTAATCTCTCTTCTGCTCATGACCAGGCCCAGGAGAGAACAATTTACCTGGCCAGGTTTTGCTCCAGAAAGCTGGGCATAGTCTCCTCATATTGTGTTGAAGTTAACAGACATGTAAGAACTAAGTTGCCTCCACCTCTTCCATATATATATATATATATATCCACCTCTTCCAGATATTTGTATACCCCTTCCTTGTTGTGTATCAAGGATCTTATTATGTTTTCCATCAGTTTTCATCTCTTACCTTTCAACACCAGTCTCATCCCCACCTGGGGAACTGGTTGAGGCAGCTAGGAAAATATCTGTTGGGTGTCTCTGCTCCCTGTGTTTGCTGGGTGGTGGCTTTGGCACCTGGCGTTGAAGGTCAATGATTCAGCCTCCTGGCTGTCTGGCTTTGCTGACTACAGTTTTCATTCACATGAATTCATTTGCATTCCCACTCCCATGGAAACAAAGGCAGGAACAAGATTTCAATCACTTTTCAGGAATGTTACATAGTAACCAATAACTTGTTTTGTTTTGTTTCTGGGTTTTTTTTTTTTTTTTTTGAGTCTTCTCTTCTAGATTAATGCTGATCAGAGCTGCATTCCAGAGGACTTAGTAATAAAACCACAGTTGGCCCAGCTGTTTCAGAATGTTGTCTGTAAAGAGGGGCAGAAACCCAATCTGATGCTCTGGTATCATCTTACATCCACATGCCTCTCACTTGGGCCCTCAGTCCATTCACATTTTCTACTGCAGTTCCATGAATTTCATCCTGGAGACATCCCAGTTTCAGAGCTATTGCATTATCATCATTGCTTGACAGGAACAAATATTGCCTATGGCCTTAATTTCTGTTCTTCCTTAAGGAAACTTATAAAAATGGCACTGTGGTGCATTTTACATGGATAAAGACAAAAATGCAAGTGTCCCTTGTACTGATAGGTAAATATATACTTTGTCTCAGGTTATAATTAGGATAATTATGTGATGACTCCATACTTAGGACACATATGTTTTTACCCTGGAATTACATCTTCCTCATTGTAGTGAAACTTTCCTCTCTGAAGGTTGAGGAGCAGGATGGACTGTGGGCTCAATGTTGGATATTTTACATATGGTAGAGCCAGAGGAGGTGTGCTGAGTGACTGAAGATCTCTGTGTTAGCCCCTGGGTTGAAGCTTTTTGTGTAAGTCTACACTCCCTGCCTTAGATTCCTCTTGCTCTTGTGTGTGGGGAGAACCTAAAAATAGTGCTTGAAAGGGTTGCCAAGATCTTAGCTTTGTGTTGGAGAAACCATCCGCTAATCTTATTGCCTGAAACCAGAGTCAAAGAAGGTGCTCTGAAATGAAGGTTCAGAAGAAGAACAAACATTTCCAGGCTGATGTCCAGCAAGGAGTCTGGCTTTCTACTGGGTTACTGAGGAGATGAGGCAGATGAGAACGCACCTGGGGCTCAGGGCCAGTCTGTGTGCAACCCCCACCTGTGTGGCCCCATAGTCTGTGCCATATTTGATGTGTAACTAACCCAGCTTGACCTTAGGCCAGTTTGTGGTACAGCAAGTGGAGGAAAGCTTTGCTGTGTTGTCAGTGATAGAAAGTATTTTTAAATTTAATAAATGCATGGTATGATTATTCTTTTTTAGAACCACAGCCAAGAAACCTATGAGGCTCACTCTTCGGCAGGTGGTGCAGTAATTTCCTCCTCAGCAGGCTCTCTCCCCTCCTCCTCCACCCCAGGGACCTGTTGTGGCTCTCTCCTCTAGTGCAGAGTTAAGACTGTCTGGGGAATGCTAGTTAATTGTTGAGTAGCTAATCAGAATCGTAAAGGTCAGTGATAACAGGCAACAACTTATTCATGTTCACAAACAGCAGGATGTGACAAAAGCAATTTACCTTGATAAATGCACTATAGAAATCTACTGAGCTTATTCTGTCTCCCTCGGGCTCTGTCTGTCCATCTTCATCTGCCCCTTTCAGTTTCTGCTTCTGCCCCATCTTGGATTTTGTTTCTGGGTATTCTGCGTTGCTGTCTGGTTGAGGGGGTTCTGCATCTAATTCCACCATGTGGGGGTTTTGCCACCCTACCACCAACTGTCTGACACCAGCTGGGGGTCCCACCATTTGACTCCATCCTGACATCATCCACTTGGAGAGAGAGCTTCTGGTTCCATAAGTTAAGGGCTCAGTCCCACAAGACTGCTCCCTCCACTTCGGATGCCAATCCAAGCCCAGGTTGTCACTCGTGCTTCTGACCCACACATAGAAAGTTGGAGGTCCCAGTCACCTCCTCCTCAGGTTTGATTAATTTGTTAGAGTGACTCCTAGGAACCAGAGAACATCTTACCTACTAGGTTACTAGATGATGGTGCTCCCCCCCACCCCCGCCGAGATCCACTCTTTGCTTGTGAAGTCACCTGGAGCAAGACACCGCCACCAATGCTGCCCGACCCACCGATGGCCGCAATGACCCCTGTGCAGGGGTCAGGCTTCTTGTGCCCTGGAGGCCACGGCCTCATGTGCCTGGGTGACTCCCAATGGCTGCAGCTGTGTCACGTCCTCCTCACAAGTGGGGAGAATGTCTCAGCCCCACCTTTCATCCCAGGGCGGGGGCAACTTTCCTAGTGGCCTGCATCAGACAGTCCCATAAGGAAACAGAGGGCACAATTGAAGGGCTTCTGGGAACAGTTCGAAGGAGGGATTATTTTTTTTGGTGTTATTAGTTATTAATTGTTCACAACATATTTTTTCTACCTTATCAGTAATATGTATTAATGATATTAACACTAACTTCTTCTGTATGTTGAGTATACAAATGAGATCATTAAAGAATATTTTCTTTTGAGAGAAAGAAGGTTTTCTTTTGAGATTTAGAATCAAATCCCAAATACTTTATGTGTCTTATGAGGGCCCCAACTCCTCCCTACTTATACAGCCTGATATTTAGACTCTTCCTCAACCCCAAACTCTGCTTCCTTTTATTTCACAAGTGGGCCAAACCGTTTCCTTCCTCAAGGCCTTTGCATGTGTTGGTCCCTGCCTGGACCACACTTCCTCTCTCTTCCCTTCCCTCCCACTGTTAACTCATTCCTCAGGTTGAGGTGTCATTTCCACAGAGCATGGGAAATGCTCTCTCATAACACCATCTATATTTTCTTCATAGAAGCATAGCAAACCAAAGAAGGCATGAGAAGAGACCTTCACAGACCGTTCATGACAGTGATTGTTTAACTCTTGAGTGTGTGATGTTGGGTGGGAGTGTTTATTTATACAATTTGTGATTGTTTAATATCTGTTTCCCCTACTACATTACTGCAGGGATCATGTATGCTCCTAGCACGGCATAAAATGCCAACTCTATGCCAGATGCCTTACTTAGGTTATGCGGTTACTTCAATCTTCATCACAATTCTATAGGCAGAAGTTTGCAAACTATGGTCCATGGGCCAAATCTTGCACATCAATCACTTTTGTCAATAAGGTGTTATTAGAACACAAGAGGAGGCAAAAGCGTCAATAATATATCAGACCTGTCATGAGATACAGTTATTTAAAAAAATAAGCACAAAATCTGTTCCTTTTACATAGGCATGACAGTGTTGTCTGTGGCAACTTTTTGTGCTATGAAGGCAAAATTGAGTGATTACAGAGGGACCCTTGCCTGCAAAGCTGAAAATAATTAGTCTCTGGCCTTTTACAGAAAAAGTCTGCTGACCCTTGCTGTGTATACGGTAATACAGAATCTCTGTTTCATAGGTGAGGAAACTGGAGAGCAACTACAATCTATGTAGATTTCAAGTGGCGTAACTGAGACTCAGAGTCACCATGCCCCCTTTTATAGTCTTTTCCCACAAACCAGATCTCCTTACTGACATATGTTTAGGGGAGGACAACAAATTTCCAAAGGGGACATGATATTTGATCTAGATCTTAAAGGAAACGTTGGAATTCTGCAACAGACAACAGAGGGCATGACAGTCTAGGCTGAGAAACAGAAGTAAGAGAGCTTGGTATGTTTAGGAGAATGAGAGAAAACTGTACTAGGCCAGGGAACCTGAACTTTAGCTTCTGAATGGTGTTTCTTCTTGTACATCTTTTCTCTGTAAAATAACTTGAGCATTTGTTCTAAATATATTTTCCATAAATTATCTACATCGAACATTGTAATAGTCCTATACTGTACACATTATAAAATGTTCAAATATAGAAATTTTAAAAGATAAACTAAAGGTAAAATGAATATTTAAAATAATTTTTATTTTGGTTATTAATGGCTTATAATACTTTTTGGCTGCCTTATAATGTTGACAATGCTTTATGAGAGTGATGTTCATGAATATGCTAAATTATATTTGAAAAATCTTGGCTTAATTCTGATACAGCTTTTTGAAGCTATTATTTCAAGATTATTTTTCTTTAATATGTGGTTTTAATGGTACCACAGCCAAAAATGATAACTCACAAATATACTTGGGTTCAAGTGAAATAAATACATTGTTGGTTTTAACTTATAAATTATGATAATTATTTTTCAAAACTGTGCACCAATTTTGCAAGAGTTTTTGTTTTAATTCATCGGCTCTGTTTACACCTTCCCTGCTGTCAATTCCTTGTCAATATGCAAATGAATTTGAAAGTGCTTTGTTTTCATATTTTATACGATGTGTTTACAATATGTTCAATCCACTGAAACTGTTCACCTGGAAATTTTTAAACAGGTTAGGAAATTGGAAGTTTTAGTCTCTAGATTTGGAAGTTCTTAGAGATAATTCATACCATTTCCAGCAACAAAAAAATCATATAACAGCGGCACAACATTGTAAATCAACTATAATTTTAAAAAATGGAAAAAATCATATAATAAAAAAATATTTCTAAACATTTTATTTTGAAATGCCCTCTCATGGGTCTCTCCAGGAAAGAGGTTATTTCCTCTTTCCTTACGCTGTCATGTTTACATAGAAGGAATAGATTTTTTTTTTTTTACATAAATATATCTCAGGGATAGGTCTGATTATCTCACTGTTGCATTTACCTCCTCTTGCGGCTGACTGAGAATTCAAGCTGGGAATGGGAGAAATATTTGGCCGTTTTCTTATTATTCATTAGTTTCATTAGCATTTTATTTAATCTATAGCTTCTTTGAAAGATCTCTGTAAGCCACTTGTCCTTTTATGACAGTCTAGTTGAAAGTATTCTATGTATTATCCTATAGTTCTGACTGGCCTGGAACATGGAAACTGACCTATGTTGTGCTCAAATAACTGAATGACCGAGGGCTCCATTGTCATATTCTTGAGGTCAATGTATACCTTAAATATTAGAAATCCTTAACTACTTTCTTATGTTTTGGGTATCTGAAAATGTAAGTTTTAACATTTAGCCTCTGCACCCTAGTGGCTCACCTTGTTGATCCTCTGGGTGCCCACACCTTGTTTCAGAGACTGCTGCTCTGAAAGCAAACCACAAGTTATTAAATGGGAGGTGGGTGATGTGATTGGGATCAATTTGTCTTTGGGATTATATTTTGTGGCTTTGTGTCTAGACACTTTAAATAGTTCCCTAAGGTTTTTCCTGTGTACATATTCAAATAAATATTTTAGCTGGCTTTAAATAATATTATCCAAACATCTTTCAGAATAGGTGGCCATTCCGAGTCTCTTGAAGGCTTGTCTAGCCTCATTAGTATCTCGCTGCCACTTGAATTTTCTTGATACGTACAGGGGGTTTGCCCTCTAGATTGGAGAATAACATGCTTTGGGTACAAGGAGATGACTGAGGTGACTTAAGCACCTCAGTGTGAAAAGAAGAATAGTTGTGTTCTGCAAGAGTCAGGGCAAATGCTTTTTGTGACCCTATTAAAACTGAAGATTTAAGAGGAAGAATTATTAGCTCTGACTCCATATTAAAAGAGGAGGAAGGAGAATTAAAAAAATGAGAAATGACTCTAGGTTAAGAGTTGCTTGAGGAGTTATGCCCTTTTTAAGCTTTAATGAAAAATTCTTGTGTTTTTTCTTTAATATAAGCATATGAAGATAAAGAACCAACCACTGACCTTGAAACAAGGAGAGAAAAAAATGAACTTGGTCCCTGAGAAATAGAAGTTGTCAAAACAATACCTACCTAGGCAAAATTTAATAGCCATTTTGGATAAAAGCGCTGTGCTGGTTTATTTTGCAGACCATGTACCCAGTTCATGAGGGACTTCATCCCTTGTTAAGCCTGTAGGTTTACTTTTGAGAGAAGAATTTTCATTATCTCTTTAGGAAACAATTATGTAAAAAGTCTATTGCTTCATTTCATAATTTTTCCAATTACTGTAATTGTGTGAACTTAGAAGACAAAATAAATTAAAAAATTTAAAAACTACTCTGTGTAACTGCAAATGGCTTACAGCATGGCATCCACATAGAACTATGCTTTCCAAATCCTTGAGTGGTTGGAAAATACATTTCATGTCTTAGGAGAAGGAATATTTAGATATACAAAATGTTAAATTGGAATCTTACCCAAGGTACCAAGATATGATCGATATCAGACACCAGAATGAGTTGTGAGACAGAGCATCTGTTTGGAATTTCAAAGTAGGCGCTTAAAACCTGGTTTTCTGACTCTTAAATTCTTTACTCACTTTGTGTATAGAAAAGAGTTGAGAATTTTCATATTTATGGACAGGGAATTTCTGTAAAAGATTTCTTTGGAGGTAGGTGCTTATTGAGTTGTGCGAATTTTGCCCTCTCTATGGTCCAGGGCAAGGGTCAGGTACTTGCCGCCTGCTTCTGGCCCTTAACAAGACTACTTGGAGATTTTGAAATTTGCACCTGTAAGTACCATGGACAGGCCTTCTGCATGGGAAATGTAGACCATGAGGGATGGGCTGCCTAGCTGAATTGGCACTGGAAGAATGAATTGCTTCTGATGTGCTGGGTTTAGCCTATATCTCCTGCTTTTGTTCAGGTAAAGAATTTGTGGGTATTTTCCATGAGAGATATCAATCATACATGAGAGAGAGAGCTGATGCGGTGGTTGTCTTTGGTCCTGTTGGATAGTGCTGATTGGAGAGATAGTGGCACCCCAGCAGACAGAGCAACCCTTAGGTCACTGATGGAGTCCCAGCAGTTGCAGGAGAAATCAGATGACCAGCCAGATTGAGTCAAAGAATTAGCGACAGAGGATGGGGATGCTTGAGAATCTCCAAGGAGCTCTCAAATGTGCCTCAAAAAGAAGAGCTTTAAGCACTTGACAGGCCCAGAGAATATAAAGCTTTTCTTCTTCCCTTCCTTCTCTGACCTTTCCCCACTATATCCATGGCAGGACAATAAGATGGGGATGAAGTTTTGGAAGTATACAACAGAGACAAGAAAGGAAAGCTAAGGGAAGATGATCTGATTACCAAAGTGAGCCTGTGTTTGTGACCCAGTGTGCCTGGAGGCATGTTGTATTCTGACAGTGAACTGAAAAGTATGGTATTGCCCAAAAGTATGGTATTTCCTCCACTAATAATAATAATAATAATAATAATAATAATAATAATAATGTTTTAGTAGTATAGTTGGAGGCAAAAGTAAAGATACCAGGGGTTCTCTTTTGGCGCTGTGGGCTAAGGATCTGGTGTTGTCATTGTAGTGGCTTGGGTCACTGCTTGTGGCATAGGTTTGATCCCTGGCCGGGGAACTTCCAAGTGCTACGGGCCCAGCCGAAAAAATAAATAAATAAAGATCCTTCCTGATTATATCTTTTGAGTTCTACCTATTAAACATCATAGCCGCAGAGCCATCCCTTAACTCGGGGCCCTGAGAACAAAGAGGGAATAGGACATAGGGAGAGCACTGTCCTTGATCATCTAGGGACTTAGAGGAAAGGCCAATTCGCCTTTCCCTTTCCTACTGGCTACAGTAATGGAACTGGGGGCAGACAGAGACACTGTTGTGGAGTAGGCAGTGAGTGCTATTTCTTTTGGCCTGCAAGGAGGGCTGTTTGTCAGTATCAGTTAGTCTTCTCACTAATGAATTAATAAAGGGCTGATGGGCATTGTGCATCTGAGGCTTGGAATGCGATGCAATGTATATATCCTCCCAGCTTTTATGTATGTCTAATGCAAAGGTAATAATATTCTCACTATATTATTGAGATTGTATTGTTTTGCATAAGGAGGTAAGGAAACAAGGTAATAAGCACTGAAGGATTCAGACATGGGTTGTTTTGATCAGGGAAAATCACAGTATTTACCAGTTCAGGGTGGGAAAACTTGTGAGACCCCATATGGTGCAGGAATTAAGAATGTAGGTTTAGGAGTTTGACTCCTAGAACCTCAGATAAGTCTAAACCTCTGTTTCCTCATGTGTAAAAGGAGTAAGCTACTGGTCCCGTGGGATGATTATCAAAATTAAAGAAGATTATCCCCATAGAATACTTGCTCTAGTTCTTGGTTCCCAATAAATAAGCAGTAATTGTCAGCAAAGATTATCATTGTTTTTTTAATCTGTAAGTTGATTCCCACCATTCTAGGTAGTAAGTTCTGTAAAGTCACCACAAACACTGAATTAGCATATCCTGAGTCAATGCTCCTGGGTGAAATAAAGGGTTATGTTCCTGTGAGCCTCAGGTCGCTGTGCTTTCATCAAGTGGTCAACACGTAACTTTGTTTTATATGTGTTTCTGTTTAAAAATAGCCTATTTAATATATATTGCTGATTTGTTAACAATGAACTCCTGGATAACAGCACTGGAACTCATGCCTGAATGAAGATTAACACACCTGTTTTCTTTCTAAGGCACATTCATGTACGTAGGAACTCCAGACAGCATTTCAGCACTAAGGGGCAATTTTAAACAGCAAAATCACCAACAAAAAGCACAAAAATGTGAAAAATGACACTAAATAGACTATAAGGGAACACATTTATAGCATGAGAACTGAAACAGAAAGCAAGGGTCACTTTGGCTTCAGCTGGAAACATGCACAATTGGCAAGTTAAAATTTGTGCTGTTCTGCTCATATATGTGAATGACCATGAAAGCACTAGAGTATTGGTTTGTGGGGTTACAAATTAATGAGTGAGAAAAGTCACAAATACGGAATCTGTGAAGAGTGAGAATCAATTGTTATCTCAGTGACCAGCAACTGGTGATCCAAAGTCTATTTGGGTACCTTCAGTGAAGGAATAATGACAACTGAGGCGGTTTATACTGTCCCTGGTCACATCTCACTTTTACAAAATCTTTCAAATTCTACCCCATGGGACTTTGAAGAAGACTTTGAAGAAGAACTTGAAGAAGAACATTTCTTTCACATGATGGTTACTCATATACTGGAAGACAGCTTCTGTATTTCCTTGGACCCATCATAGGTTAAGCACATTCAATTCCTGTGGCTCTGATCCATATGATAATTCTTTGATTGCCCTCACTGTTCCTGTTGCCCTTCTTGGAACATATTTCAGTGTTTTAATATCTTTTTTGGAGTGTGAGACCCATGGCTAAAACTGAGTACCTGAGTGCCAGGTGAGGTCTGATCAGGGTCCCAAAGAAAAGTAACAATTACCTCTCTTATTCTAAATGCTTTATGTTGCTATATATTTTTAGTTTATGTAGCAGAGATTGTTGGTGTTCATTCAATAAATATATATTTATTAACATTTCCTTAGCTCATGCATCTAAGGGGGTATTGTGACTAGTTCTTTCCAATCAGATACGGATGGAAATGGTGTAAAGCACCAGCAGGTTTGATCCATAAGAACACTCTGGAGAAGGTGCCATGACCACACTGGGAGTCATGTGCTCCAGATCACACAGCTACAGGGTGAAAGCAACTCTGGGTCCTGACTCAGCACCTGGTAGAGATCTGTGCAGAAGGGCCATTCTACCCAAAACCAGGCTTGAAGTGACCGTGGAAATTCAGTTTTATTATTTTGAACACAAGGACTTTTGGCAGCATACAGTGTTAATTACTGTGGCAAATATAATCTGCGATAGCTTCTTTTGTGGCCATATTGTGCTGCTGATACACATAGAGCATGTTATAAGTTTAAATCCATTGTTCTTTTTAACACAATCTACTTCTTCGATACATACCCCTGTCATGAACTTGCTGAGTTTGGGGGAGCATAAGTCCAATATACTATGTTCTTCCCTGTTAGGTTTCCTTCTTATATGTAGCTAATCCTGTCCCAGCATTTTAAGAACTTCTTAGATCTTGTTCTGTCAAGCAACCATCCTTTTGAATTTTGTGTCTTCCACAAATGTCTAAGCCTTTAAACTGCTCATTGATAAACACTTTCTTATTTAATACCCTGGACCTTGGTATTTAGACAAAGAAAATACAAATCTTACTTTTAGCCCAATTACATATTATTTTTCCATGTGAATTACTGGTCAATTCCAGTGCTACCTTTTTATTTTTCCTCTTTTTCAAAGATAATTATCCTTCAATATAATTACTTCTTGTATCTGGATCTTTTCTTTTTCTCTTTTAAATTTTTAGTCTTAATCTTTCAGTGTCTGGAAAACATATTCTTCCCTTTCCTTGAGAAAGTACATCTCAATAGCCAAGGTTGTGTCATCCTGGAATCCAATGCCAGGGCCCAGGTATAAAGTCCCTACCCCCTTGCCACCAAGCAAAGTATTCTATTATTTTCCTTCCCTCTACCAAAATGCTAGTTTTTGGAAGAACAAGTGGCCATTATTGTAAAAAAGCTTAGAAACACTATTGTGTCCTCAAGCTCTTTGTTTACCTGGTGCAGTGGAAACACACTGCCCTCACAATTAGAAAACTCTGGTTTGAATCCTGGATTTTCTAATCATAAGCTTAATGACTTTGGAAAAATGCCTTGATGTTTAAGAACCTCAGTTTTTAAAAAAATCTGTAAATAGGAATAATAGTTTCCATTCTGGATACTCCTGACTGTGCGAGGATTGTGGGAGTGAATGGTGTCAAACACTTAGTTCTGGATGAGTGTAGTTGGTTGCTATCTGCTCCAAGGATGCTTCCTGAGTCTATTCTGTCATAGTCCTTCATCTTTTCACAGATCAGTAGGAGTGTACATGGTCAGTAGATCTGATATATTTTGGCAGGTCCTTAGATAATACCCCATGTACTGGTCCTAGAATGAGAGGAGAAGTCCCCATTGACTCTACTGGATCTATAGTGATTTTCACCCCTTAGGACTAGATGAGGGCACTGGCTCTGGAACTGTAGGCACCGGAATTATTTATGGGCTCGGGTACAGATTTCCCCCACTGTCCCTTCTAGATGTTCTATGAAAAAAAGTGTTTTATGGTCACAGAAGTGTGGGAATAGATAATTCATTTTTGGAGACTTAGAATACAACGTTAACATATTAAAGGCCCCGAGGAGCCCTGCAGGAAAGAAACTTATTAAACTTTATATAATTCAGTGATTCCCAAAGTTATCTGACCTTGGAACCCATTCTTTCATGGGATTCATATTAACGTCACATTGAACTAGCTTTGAACAGAAATGCTTCTGAAAATGTTGGATGATAAGAGGATGTTTATTTATTTTCTGATCTTTCCTCAACCTGACCCTGTCCTAACAAGTTTTGAAGAAAACTCAGACACTGACAGTCTGTATAGACTGTCAGATACTTTCACATACATGGGAGATAAATAGTTCCTTACCTTCATTCTCTCTGCCCTGTCAGCTCTCCAGGATGTTCCTGGAAATCTTCCCAAACCAGCATATTTCCTCCCTTGGGGCCATCCTTTAAGTAATGTGGCATCAAACAGCTGTGAGAGGCTGTGTGACTTTTGTGCCACCAAGAAGAGGTTCTGAAGGCTGGTTGAAGGAGGGACGCAGGAGGACACAGGGTAGCCTCCCCATGGCCATGGCCACAAGCTACACTTCTTCACATGTCGGATGTTTAACCCACTGTGCTGGGGATTGAACCTGTGTCTCAGCTCCCCCAAGACATCACTGATCCTTTTTTCTCTCTTAAGCTTCCAAACCTTCCATTGTCAT
The DNA here is from genome assembly GCF_016906955.1 of Phacochoerus africanus. NCBI lineage: Eukaryota > Metazoa > Chordata > Mammalia > Artiodactyla > Suidae > Phacochoerus > Phacochoerus africanus. The sequence goes on from NC_062545.1 coordinate 58,543,083, forward strand.
CACATAGATTTTAGGCAGAAGATTGAAATGAATGATAGAGTGAAGAAAAGGCAAGGTGTTCAGTGTTGAGGCCAACTCTAAGATTTTTTTATTTTCTGCCTTCACTTTAGCAAGTCACTCACCCTCCCTCCCCTTTCATTCCACCTTTGAAACTCTAAGATAGCAGGGTTTTGGCCCTGGTTACATCCTCTCTTGTATTCTTGGACATACTTTCTTACCATTTCTATCTCTCTTCTGCCAGAATCATTCTCTTATCTGACACTTTAACACTTAATCACTTGATGTCTGTTTTGTATTTATGTTATCCCTATGCATTGTTTTCATCTCAAAGACAACCAATGATTTCTTTCTTTTCAGATCAATAAAACATTTCTAGGTTCTTGTCTACTTTGACTCATTAGACATTTGATAATATTAACTACCCATTAAAAAGAAATTCTCTTCTCATTGACTTCTGTAGTGATGTGCTTTCCTGTATCTTTTGCTAGTTCCTGTGCCACACTCAATCCCATGCTTATTCCTATTTTCCAAAGCCAGAGCCATGTTCTATACTCTGTTTCCCACATGTGCTTCTCTAGACTTCAGATATTACTTCTATGTTGAGTAACTTCCAAATCCACATTAGTAATCTTGCTTCTGCCCTTGCCCCAATTATGCATTTCCAAAATAAGTGCACTTGAAAGGAAAATCGAAGGCTTTCAGTCACCTCTAAAATGGGTTCCTTTTTATAACCATGTCATTTCTTTCCTTTTTTTTTGTCTTTTGTCTTTTTAGGGCCACACCCATGGCATATGGAGGTTCCCAGGCTAGAGGTCTAATCAGAGCTACAGCTGTCGGCCTACTCCAGAGCCACAGCAACTCCAGATCTGAGCCGTATCTGTGATTTACACAGCAACACTGGATCCTTAACCCACTGAGCGAGGTGAGGGATTGAACCCGCAACCTCATGGTTACTAGTTGGATTCGTTTCCACTGTGCCATGATGGGAACTCAGAATAACCATGTCATTTCTGTCAGTGGACTTGGCAATATTACAGTCTTCCCATAACTCTGAAGTTACCTTTTACATTTTTGCCTCCTTCATGCAATCTACACTAGCATTGTCCTTTATTTTCAAAACATTTTTCATATTTTCTGCATGTCCATTTTCCCCACACGGCACCTTGGTTCAGATTGAAGCCTGTGAAGTTTGTGTCTACACTCAAACAGTTGTAGATGCTGAGCGCCCCTAGTGATGTCTGTTTCCTGTTCTTTCAAATTTATGGTGCCCTCAGTCTATCTGCCTTCCTCTAATCAAAATTTTCTCTCTCAAAAACAAAACTGCCAAAACCTTTAATGTTATTATCCTTGAGGTGGGAATATGTGATATCAATTTATCACATTGCCCATTGCCAGTGTGATTACTATTATTATTACTGCAACTCAAGTTTTTAAAACATGATATCAAACTTTGCATTGAAATGATGAAGGCTCTGAATCTTAGCTATCATTCAGCATGAATAGGGACCTCTGAAAATAAGCAGCTTGTATCATCACCTGCTTCACTTGAGTGAAAGCCCAGAGCCCCTCTCCTTGCTGAATTCCCAGTCTTACCAGTCTTTGTCTTATCTCTTTGATCCAAAGTCTACTTTTTCTAATCTATCCAGCTACCAACTTCCCATAGCTGTTATCTCCCTCATTGCTTCCAACATTGCTGACTGTTCTGAGTTAGGTCCATCTGCTTGTTTTGGACATTTCCCATGGACCATACTCTCTCACTACTTTCCCAACACTATTTTTGATCACTCTCAGTATTATCTCAGTCAGCAAGTGGGTCTTTCATTCTTGCCCTTCTTTTGTGCTCTGCTTTTACTGTTCTTTTGACCCTTTTCTTCATCTACTGAAGTCATATTTAGCTCTTAAGGACAACATAAATCCTATTTTCTCTAGAAAGGTAATCTTTCACTTTACCAATACCAATTTCTCTCTCTTTGGAGTTGTGCTTGTAATTACAGCCAGAACCACTTAAATCAGCATAGAACTGTTCTCTAAAAATTTCACTCCTCTTTATTTTTGCCTCTCTAACTTGAGGGACAGGGTGACATCTCACCCTCCTTTAACATTTATACGTTATAAGTGTTCAATAAGTATGTGTGAATTGGCAGCTTGTTCTTTGATGTTTATTAGAAGTTGACCCAAGTTGATAACTTTAGATATACTGCTAAAGTTATACTTTCAATTAAGAATGGATTCATTTTTCCCACCTGAAGAGGTAAAACACATGCCCATTATATTCACAATATTTGTGTGAATTTCACAGATGTTACTCCAAATACTTGGTTTACAATAGAAGTTTTGAAATTCAGTTCTAAATGATAGGGTAGGGTTTAATGAAGTTTGAAAATGAAGGCATTTAAAATAAAAATGTAAATGAATGTATGAATATGCCTCAGACTGAGTCACACAACCTTTCCAAAATAAATTGCAAAAATAAGGATTAAAATAATTTCTCAGGCTCTTACTGTTAAATTATAGTGAAATGAAAGCATTTAACAGGGGTTATAGGCATTGCATCGTTAATTATAGTGGTTGCATTTGCTTTTGTTCCAGTGCGTTGTAATTAATGAAGATCTACAGCTCTGCGCTTTGTCTTGGAAAACATACACTGTTTTCATAAGCATAAATAAAGCTACGATATTCTTCATTTACTTCTCAAGAATGACTCTCTTTAACACAGGGGAGCCCATTGTTGAGGCAGCAACACCAAAATCACAGCAAGATTGGAGCTTGGACAGATCAGAGAGCAATTGACTCTATTCATATAATGCCTAACTTTGTCTTGACACCCCACAAATGTGGGCTATATTGACATGTGAGACATTGTTTAGACCAACTCAGTAATGATAGTATAATCATGCCTTTTTAAAAAAATTGAAGCCCTAAGAATGACTTTAGGGTACAAGTGAGGAAAAGTTAGCAATAGCATAAATTAAAATATATATATTCTTGACCCTGAATCTTAGTTCAGCCTATGTGAATATATATTTGCCATTTTGAGTAGAAGGATATAACAAATTTTGGGGAGAGAGAAAGAAGGTAGGTAACTATCTTAATGACATCAGTGTTTTATAAGCACTAAATATGAAGAACCAACCACAAAAGGGCAGAGAAGGGAAGATATCCCCCTCCTGTAAGAAGTATTGCATAAATGTAAAATTAATGATAAAGATTTCCATCATTTTCTCTGTCTGGCCCCATTTGCTAAGATCCTTCTGCAAAGGGCACTAGCTCCCAAAAACAAGGCAATGGATTGGACTTGGCACATGTCCCAACAGCAACCAGACAGTTACCTCCCCACGGCCTTCATGAACATTCGAGGGCTTTACACTGCTGTTATTTTGAAGTAATCGGTGTGCACACAAGAGTGAACATACAAATTGTGCTGCTTGATCCTTCCTCCATGCTCTGCAGGGACCAACAGGGCCCCCATAGAGATGTGGATGGCAGAAAAATCTTTCTCTTCCTCTTTCCCAAATTCCCTGTTGGAGATGGGCGTGCAGCCTAGTAGGTGTTGGGAAGCACCAACCAATTGCCAGCACCTTCTGTGAGGCCACTGGCTCAGATGTGACCCTCTCTACCTCTCTGAAGTGATAGATGTTGGAAGCCTCTGAGAATTCTCAAGGATGCAAATGGTGGACCAGAGGCTGGCAGTGAGAGGGCAGCTCCTCTAGTGCTGAGGAGCTGACACAGGTCCTCTGTGCCCTAGGGGGCAGTGATGATTGCACCTTCTCTTGTAAATCCATAGAGCCTTGTGAGCTATGCTTTGATAAGACCCTCATTTCCTCTCTGGGGGTTGAAAAAAGTGGGCTTATTTTGCTGTTTTGAAAAGGAGTTTTAGAATTTTGTTGTAAGTGGCACTTAAGGTTTTTCAAAAAAGCACTTCCCTGTTTATAGAGGAAAACACTCCCTACATAATATGAAGAAGAAAATCTCTCAAATCTGGAAGAAGCTAATTGACTTTAGATTGTCTTATCAAAATATGAACTGATATCATAGGACTCCAGCAGATTTATCCACTACAGATCTTTTACTTTAATTTATTGGTTACTTCACAGAATTGCCAACTGCCTTACAGTCCTGTGTGTAGTGGGAAAAGCACTATCATATAACTCTTGAGCAGATGTGCTACAAGAGTCTTTTCATTTCCTTTCTTAAACCCAAAGAATAATGACACTGCAATATCATGTGGTGAAAAGAGCAATAATTTGATAAACATTGTCTTTCCATTAGATTAGAGCAATTAATCTGATTCTAATTTGGCTGAAACATTATCATACTGGAGTCCCCAGAGCCCTGTGAATAATCTCTAAACACATTGGCACACTCAGTAGACAAACATTATCTCCACTCTCACTGTTCTTCCATATGGTCTCCTCCCATGGTGATGGAGGGCACCCTGCTGTTTCAATCAAATAAATGTCAATTATCTGAGATAGATTTTTAGTTCCTGAGCCCAGGCTTGCAGTGCAGCCAGAGTGACTGGGTAGAATGGTCTGCAACTCCTTCCTGCACATGCTGCTTGCATTTTATAAGGAATTCACACCTTGCCCCATCATCTGCCATTCCAGGAACTCCATAAATAACACGGGTAGTTTCAGAGACTCGTGTGTGTGTGTGTGTGTGTGTGTGTGTGTGTGTGTGTGTGTGAGGGGTGGGGGGAGAAAGAGAAATTCTTGACCTTCATTTAGCTTTATTTGCTTATTCTGGGAGGTGCAGAATATTTATTAAATTCAGGAAGAGATGCTCTTTACCCTCCATGGTCTAAAATAGGATTCCTGTGCATGTTCATGCCCTATTCCATCACTTCCCCCTTTGTGGCAGTCCTCTCTATCCCTGAATAGAAATCTGGGCATAGAGATCTCAGAAACAAAGACCTGTATCCGACTGCTGGTTTATTTTGCAGGCCTTTCCCTAGACATGCTTGTTCTGAGTATGTTGGGCCTTGAGGGTGTGAGCTGCAGGATTTCCCCACCAACCTTGCAGGGGTTGCTGAGGTGATCAGGGACAGCTCTGGACTCCCAAAGGCAGTGCAGGGAAGGAGGAGCCAAAAATGAAGAATCTAGCCTTTTAGAAAGAGGGCTCTGGATATGAAGCTGACACCATCAAACCGAGCAAAAGTAGCCTGGGTGAAATAGTGTGACATGTTAGAAGACTGTCACTTCTACATTGCTTTGCAGAGCTCTCTATCTTTAGGGTGTCAATTATCAGGTGTTGGTTTTGTTATCAGACAAGCCCTTGCCTCAAAAGCTTGTAAATTTGCCCAGAGACCTGAGGGCCTCTGATGACTACATGTCTAGACTAAAAGCACTAGGTCACCTTCCTTGCTGCTGCTACTGTGACAAGCTGGCACAAAGAAAAAGACAGTCCATGGGGATCTGGACTAATACACTGTGGCAATCCGGCAAACGTTGTCAGAAAGGATTTCAGTTTCCACGTTGGCTGTGATCCTGAATCAAGGAGGAAAACCACCGAATGCTCAGAGTGAAAAAACACAGTCACATCAAACTCCTCCTGCCCCTAAAGTGGTTTAATCAGAGACTGTAGGTCATTGACATCAAATGGCAAGCACCAGGTCACCCACTGCAGTTAGAGGGCAGAAAGTTCCTTACTCCATAGGTGGCTCCTGTGCACCTGCTCTGCAAAGCGGGAGATGTGGAGGATGGGTATTTTAGCAGCAGCTGGAGCATTTGCTTAAGAGAGTAAACATTCTGCTAGGCTGATGCATGGAGGTTTGTGAAGAGAAGACTGAGATGAATTAGAGGTGGTGAGGTGCAGTGCTTAAATTCATGTAGGCTCTGGAGGGAAGTGGGTTGGAATCGAAGCCTGAGGCCACTGCTTACTGTACAATCATAAGAAAGTTACTTAGCCTTAGAATTCTCAGTTTCCTTATCTATAAAATGGAGACTGAGACAGCATCTAGCTCATGTGTTTGTCATGGAGACTAAATAAGGTAATTAATGTAAAGCACACAGCATAGACTGAAACATAGCATGCGCTCAATAAGCATTTGTGGCTCTTCTTAGAGAGTAAAAAGTTCAGAAGACTTGGCTTTGAATTGTGTGGCTCTACCGCTAACCACTTTTGTGTCTTTCAATAGGTCATTAAATTGGTCTGAGCCTTAATGTCAAGAACTTTACTGATGTTGCACAGGTGTTTTGAGACTCAAGTGACAGAGATGCAGTGTTGTAATGAGGACAAAGCAAAGTGTCTCTAGTGTGTGTGGCAGCAGGGCTATAGACCTCTATACGTAAACCAGGCAAAGTGCCTTCTTCAAGTGCTATAATATAAAACTCTGAATGAATAGATTAAATATACATAGTATGGGGGAAAGGGCTCGCAGTCTGTACAATTTTGCTAGGGCTGCCATAAGGAAGAACCACAAACTGAATGGCTTAAAAAACAGACTCCTGGGAGTTGCCGTTGTGGCTCAGTGGTTGGAGAATCTGACTAGGAACCATGAGGTTGCAGGTTCGATCCCTGGCCTTGCTCAGTGGGTTGAGGATCTGGTGTTGCCGTGAGCTATGGTGTAGGTCGCAGACGCGGCGCAGATCCTGCATTGCTGTGGCTGTGGTGTAGGCTGGTGGCTACAGCTCTGATTAGACCCCTAGCCTGGGAACTTCCATATGCCCGGGAGCAGCCCTACAAATGGCAAAAAGATGAAAAAAAAAAAAAAACCCACAAAAAAGCAAACAGACTCCTTATATTCTGGAGTCTAGAAATCCAAGACAAAGGTGTCAGCATGGCTGTTTCTTCTGAGAACCTCTCTATTACTGTTATTTATTTATGAATCACATTGGTGTAGATGCTGAAGATAAATTATAGAGGTCCGACTTCTGTCTTATAATTGAAATTTGTTTTTCTTAGGGGGCAAAACATTTCAGTAACCTTACTGACAGCCTAAACAAACCTGTGGACATTAAAAAAATAACATTCCCTTGAGTCTGATGGCTCTAGGATAAAGTTGAATCATCAATCATCTGTTTATTTAGTTCTAAAAGATTTATCATTATTCCCTGATGATTTCTCATTTGTGTGTGTGTATGTGTTATCTTTCAGAGAGGCATTGCGATGCAGGGTGAGATGACCACAGACACATATGTGACAAAACGATTTCTTTTTTCCCCCAATTTTATTCTGATATGATTGACATATAATTTGTATTATTCCTAAGTGTACACCATAGCGATGATAAGTATATATTGATAAATGATTACCACAAAACTGTAGTCAACATTCATCACCTCACATAGTCACAAATTATTTTTTGTTGTGATGAGGATGTTTAAGATTTACTGTCTTAGCAACTTTCAGATATACAGATAGTATTGTTAGCTGTAGCCACCATCCTGTACATTTCATGCCAAGAACTTACTTAGAGAAGTTATTCAGGAAGTGTGTGGCCTTTGAGCAGTTCACCCATTTTGCCCACCCCTGCCTCGTATTGGCTTGTAGTTGTCTTCATGTGGTCTTACCTCTGTATGTGTCCTCCTCTTATAAGGATATCAGTCACACTGGATTAGAGTCAGCCCCAGGGACCTACTTTTAACCTGATTACCTTTTTAAAGGCCCTATCTCCAAATAAAGTCACATTCTGAGGTACTGGGGGTTAATATTTATACATATGAACTTTAGAGGGACAAAACTCAGCCCATAACAGGGTCCTACATCAGGATTATATTCTTACCTTGATTCTTTCTCTTCTATCATATATGAATAAAAGGAAGGTAGTCCAAAGAATATTAAACTAGATATCATGGCAGTTACGGCCTAGTCAGCATTTACGTAAACTAGCTGAGGGATATTGAGAAAATCCTTTACTATTTTAGAGGCTCATCTTCTTCTCTAATATTCATTCCAGCATTAACATCTTATAACAATTTAAATAACATCTATCCATTTGCCCCTCTCTCCATCTCAATGTCCACTCATCTCATCATCTATCCATCCATCCATCCATCTTATTCGATCAACATTCATTTAGTACCTAATATATCCCCACTACCAAGCCAATTTCTGGGAATACAGTGATGGATGAAATGCATTCTCTTCCCTCAAGGCCTTTGCTAATCTAATGGAGGAGATGGACAAGTCTATCCCTCTTCTACATGACAATCCTCCAAATATTTCAAGAAGGCTAATATTTCCCACTTTTTCTCTTCTGGCTTCTTGTTTCTAGATTACATATAGTCTAGTTTCGTTAACTACTATTTACATACATATCACAGTCTCTAGACTCTTCATTCTTTTAAATTAATGTTGTGTTTTTTTCTAGTGCTTTAAAAATTCAGAAATAAGTAAGAGTTAATATGAACAGAATTTAATGCCATTTGATTAGCAGACAACAATCAAACTTTACCCATGCTGGGGGCCTCACATTGATTTCATCTATATCAAGATGCTATGTGACAAATTATATCGGCATCTCAGAGTGCATTTTTCTCCCATGTTCTCTAGTTGTGTCTTTCAGCCATGTTTATTGAGCTTCATTTCTTGTGGAGTACAATATGGGGCAAGGTTAGCATATACTTCTTAGTCAAACACAGAAGTTGTAATACTGAAACGAGTCACAATATTAAAAAAAATGAAATCTATTAATCATGTGCCAGGCACTTTGTGAACTTTATCTCTTTTAATCATTGTAACAATTCTATGAAATATTCACTATATTACAATTGAAGCTACTGGGACTTGGAGATTAAATGACTTGTTTAAGGTCACGTGGTTGGAGGAGCCAGAATTTATCCTGAGATCTCACTGATTTTAGAGACTTGGCTCATAACCCCTTATCTTAAACCCCTTTCTAAGAGCCCTCCATTCAATTAAAGCTCAGGGGACTGTGTGGTGGCTTTTCTGGACTACTCAGATATTAAAATTCCTTGTAAGGGTGATGTTAGCAGAAGATTTAGGCCAGGCCTTAGGGGAATTCTGCCTTGACAAAGATGTTGTGGCCCTGTGTCTGGGCCTCAGCTTTCCCCTCTGAGATCTCACTTTTACTGTTTTGTCAGGGTGATCAGTCTTTGCGGGAGGGAATCTCTTTAACAAAATATGAAAAGAAATGATTTATAAGTCACAGTGCCCATTTACCATGGGAAATAGAACCAGTTTTTAAAATCAGGAGCATTTCTTTAACAAGAAGCTCCCTTTCTGTGGGGTTCAGCCACTCAGAGGGACAAATAATAATTCAGATGGTTGCTTGGTGAGCATAGGATTTACAGCAGAGAGATTAGGTTTTGCCCAAGGGAAGTCTCCTCAGGCTAATATAATTTGGAGTTAATCCTTCTCTGCCCTATGGTTATTTCTTCCTAAATTACTGGAATCCATCTTCTAGAATCACAACATAATTTTCTTTGGTCACTGTTAGACACACTGACAGTCTAACCTCCCAATTCTCTTTAGTCAGTATTTCTCTTTTGGAAATATCTATTATCAAAAACATCCTTTGTGGCATCCTCCATGTTATAACATGCTTAAATTATTGTTTGCCTTTAGTAGTTTACACTGTAGGTTGGCTACAACTTAATGAAGTTTGGGTTGGATCTTGTATTGAACGCAGGGATTGAGTCATCCATTTCATAGCAGACAGGGGGTTTGGGGCATTGACCTCAGCTAGAAGGATGAGCCCTAATTAGTCTAAGCAAATCACGGTAAAGCCTTACTCCCAAGCCAGCACCTGTGTCTGCTTTAGAGTGCAAGGCCTAAGCTGGCGTGGCAGTTCCTTAGCTGGAGGGATTGATCAAAGAATGTGCATATTCCAACTTGAGCAAATGGACACAAAGGGAGATTTGGGGAGGGGCACTTCTATAAAAAAAAAAATCACCTGCTTTTAAGAAGGAGCCATGGAAAGAGTAAGGGTGTGAAGACAGAATGGTTGGAATTACTTTTCTGTCAGTCTAAGGGAAGAGTACCCCTAGAGAAGGGAAGAACTTAGACAAGTGCAGGGGCATGGCTGGAGTCATTCTGCCAAGGCCAAAGCCCAGCCTACCTCTAGATATTCACTTATATAAACAAGTAAGTTCTCTTGTGTGGGAACCATTTTGATTTAGGTTTTCAGATACATGCAGCTAGAAGCATACTAGTTGAACAATGACTTCCCCAAATCTATTTCAAATTCACAAGCCACTGAGAAAATTTCTGCAGACGGCCAAACCTGTCCGCTATATGTAATTTTTAGATACTCTCAGTTCAGGGAGTAAGATCTTTTAAACAGCCATTAGATTACAGGGTCCAATTTACCTTTTGTGCAATTTTGTAGTTATTAATCCAGCCATAGCTCATAGAAATATCAGCATAGCCATTTCTCTGAGCTCAAGGCAAGAACTGTTCCTTAAGTATACCTATATATCAGCCAAATGCATTTTCCTCAGAACCATCAGATTACCAGCTCCAAAGTTTGTCCTATATCTTACCCTGGCACTAAGAGCTTCTTTGTTTAGCACTGGTTCCACAGACTTTGTTAGAAGACTTTACCACCTCTGGATCCCCAGATAAATCAAATTTAGTAGCCTATTCTTCAAGAATTAACCCGAATCATATATATTGCCAAAGTACTATTTCCTAATGAAATGAAAACGTTGTGCTACAAAGTGAATCAATGTACTGTTTCCTTCATAGTAACAATAAAAATGTCTGCTGAACTAAATAATATGCTTCCTGACCTAATTAACCTATTTTCTGGAGTTCCTCATCTTGTTATACATCAGTAATACTCAATTAACACTTTGACAGCTGGTCTGTTAACTAGCTATGAGTATGGTTCTAAATAAACCATTCACTCATTTATTCATTCTTTTAATAAACATTTACTAAATGAATATGTGGAAATAATCCAAGACTAATCTTGGCAGTTAGCTAAGAACTTTTCTGCCTTATTCTTTGACCATATTCAACCAGACATCATGCATTCTTCTGCATTCTTGCTGCCATTGACTTGATTTGGGATTCCATTACTTTCTGAAATGCTGCCATTTCCTTGCTGCCAGTCTTGCCCTCTTCAGGCCACGATGTGCTCTCAAAATATGTATCTGTGTGCTTGAGCTTGAGGTGCTTCACTGCTTCTCTACTATGTTGGGCTCTTTGCTGAATGCCTTGCAAATGGATGTTAGTGCCTTATGTTGCAAATGTTCTTGGTTAATGAGCCTTCCACCATGCTCTCCTAAGATAAATATATCTGTAACTTGTGTGCTTTCCTCTGTGGCTTCTCTTTATGCTATTTGTGCTCTGGAGGAAATTTTTGACTTGTAATGGTTGATGAATGATGTGCTAGACCTGTGGCAAAGAGACAAAGAGACAAAGGAAGAATGTCATTTTGGGTAATATAATATAAAAGATGGTAGTTCAGCCATCTTCAGGAAGTGGTTTGGAAAAGAGCAGCTATGAAAGGGTGAGTGGATGTTCCTTGAAATTAGGAAGTGCATCACAGTTATCACTGCAAGCTGGGAGAACTAACCAATTGTTTGATCGACTGTGGAAAGACACCTCAGTCAGAAGACTGTAATGACTTCAGTTGATTTGATGAGAAAGGAAGTGCAGTGGTCCCGGATTCTGAATCTCGTCTCTCAGGAAAGAATGCTTTAATAACCCTAAATGCTAATTGCATTGTGGCCCAATTTCCACCAATGTACCCCTGTGTCTAAAAGGTTATTATTCTTATTTTTTTCACTCAAACTTTAAGCTTTATTGAGTCCCTGATTCCATCTCTTTTGATCTGTCTTTTCTCTAAGAATATCATTCCCCAGGAGACGCAATTTCCCTCTAGTTGTTTTCTTTGTTTTGTTTCTAGTTCTTCTAGTCTTTTGCAAAGTAGAGAGAGTTTCCTTTGATGCTCTTCCTCCTGTATATGAGGAGGAAAGTTTAGTTCGATGCCTGGAATCATAGTTGGTGATTGAAAGCTAACAGAATTGATGGATGCTATTGGAGGTATGTCAGGAACCAAAATTAAACTTTGAAACTCATTATGTCTTCTCTGTATGTCCTTTAGTCTTTTTTTTGAAGCCTTGTATACTCTTTAAATGGAACATTTTGTTTATTTAACACCTGATTTCCTGTTTCTAATTCTTCTCTCTTTGCCTCCAAAACTTCTACCTTCTCTTGCAGTCTTTTTAGTTTGTTTTCATGAAGAGATTTTCTTTTTTTCTGGGAAATTACATTTTGCTGCAGTTTCTCTTTAGCTTGATTATACTTTTCTTCTCTGTCAGTGATATATTCATGAAGCTTATGTTTTTCTTCCAACACAGTTTTTGTTTCTCTTCCAATGCCTTTTCAACTTCTAGTTGTGTGTTTTCAGCCTGGCTTCTTAAATTTCAGCATTCCTGGTTATTTTGTTTTGTTTTGTTTTGCTTCCTTTAGGGCTGCACCTGTGGCATATGGAAGTTCCCAGGCTAGGGGCTAAATTGGAGCTACAGCAGCTGGCTTACGCCACAGCCACAGCAAGGCCAGATCTGAGCTGTGTCTGTGACCTACACTGCAGCTCATGGCAATGCCAGATCCTTTAACCCACTGAGGGAGGCCAGGGATTGAACCCACATCCTCACGGATACCCAGTTGGGTTTGTTTCCACTGATCCACAGTGGGAACTCCCTCAGCATTCCTGTTTTAATGTCTCCACCATTTCCTTCAGTATTTGGTTTGAATACAGCAACTCCTTCTTTGTGCAAGTGAGGTCACTTGAATCTGCAACCTACTGATTTGCTGTTTCAGGTCAGAATTTTCATTTTTTTCTTTGCATTTTCACTATTCACAATTTGATCTTGACATTTTAACCTAATACTCTGAAGTTCTAAAGAGTTATTTTTTTTATTATAGATGCATAATATTAGTGATCTCTCTGTCTCTTAGTTTTTGAAGAGCTAAAATTTTATTTTCTTATACTTTTATTTTACAAAAATATAACTTAAATGCATCATATTCTTTCCTACTTTATTTCTGGCAGTGCCGTTAAGCAGATTTAGTGTTTTTTTTTGTGTTAATTTTGGAGTCATCTCTATGATTATTAATTATATTGTATTATTCTGTAATGTGATCATATAAACCTCATATATGAGAATAGCCTAGGACATTTTAGATAACAAGAATAAATGAAGGAAGACTGGTCCTGTCAGGTATTTTAATGGCTTATAAAACTATCACAATCAACATTATCTTTATGGAATAGAAACAAAATACATAGTCTAGAAATTTATTCCAATACATATAAATATTTAATGTATAATAAACATGGAATTTTAAATTAGTTGAGAAAGAACAGATTATTAAAAATGACAATGATGCAATAGTCTAATCATTATGACCATAGCATGAATGTTTAGTCTCTACTTGACATGACTAATGCCTGATGACTTCTGAATTTTAATACAATCTCCCACAAACATGTAAATCAAGAGAGGTATAGTGTCACATCTATTAGGATGGTTACTATTAAAAAAAAAACAGAAAAATGTTGGTGAGCATGTGGAAAAATTGGGACATTTGTTACACTGTTGATAGGAATATAAATGGTGCAGCTACTGTGACAAATAGTATAGCATTTCCTCAGAAAATTAAAAATAGAACCACCATATGATCCAGCAATTCTACTCCTGGTACATATCTAAAAGAATTAAAAGCAAGAACATATTGAAGAAGTGTGGAAGTAATTCAAGCGTCCACTGACAGATGGATAACAAAAGTGGTATATCCATACAATGAAATATTAGTTACCATTAAAAAAGGAAGGAAGTTCTGACACATGCCACAATATGGATGGACACTGAGGACATTATGTCTAAGTGAAATAAGCCAGTCACAAAACCACAAATACTGTATGATTCCACTTATATGGGATACCCAGAGCTGTCGAATTCATAGAGACAGAATGTAGAATGATGATTACCAGGGGCTAGGTGGTAGTGGAGGGCAAATGGGGAGTTATTGCTTAATGGGCACAGAATTTCAATTTAGTGAGATGAAAGAGTTATAGAGATGGCTGGTGGTGATAGTTGCACAACAGTGTGAACATACTGAACATACAGTTTAGTTACTGAACTATACACTAAAAAATGGTTAAAGTGATGTTTTACCTTATGTGTATTTTACCATGATTTTAAAAGTAATAATAGTAATAAGAGGAATGGTGATGCCTAATGGTTAAGAGCATGGTCCAGAGTCAGACACACAGGATTTTATCCCTAGTCTTCTTTCCTCTTATTATCTCAATGACTTTAGGCAAATTTGTTAAACTCTCAGTGCCATACTTTTTTTTTTTTTGGTCGTCTTTTTGCCATTTTTAGGGCTGCTCCTGCGGCATATGGAGGTTCCCAGGCTAGGGGTCTAATCGGAGCTATAGCCGCTGGCCTACACCAGAGCCACAGCAACGAGGGATCTGAGCCTTGTCTGCAACCTACATCACAGCTCGTGGCAACGCCGGATTCTTAACCCACTGAGCAAGGCCAGGGATTGAACCTGCAACCTCATGGTTCCTAGTCGGATTCGTTAACTACTGAGCCACGACGGGAACTCCGAGTGCCATACTCTTTTCATTTTGAGGATTCAATGAGAGAATTCATATAAAGTGTTTTTTTTTTTTTTTTAACAATGCATGGATTATAATAACTGCTGCTACTATTATGTTAAAAGTCAAGCAATGAACATATGGTACAGATTTATGGAACTGATGTGCAAAGGACTCTAAGAAATCAATGAGAACATGAGAAAACCCCAGAAGTTATGTAAAAAGGACCTGTTAGGCATTTATGATTTTAAGAATGAAGACATTTCCAGGCTAGTTTAAGTAATCAGGGACTTCTTAAAGAATAAATGAGATAGAGCCCCAGAGAAATCCAAGAACAGGAAATTAGCACAAGATTAGAAATAAATATAAGGTAGTTTTAGGGATTTTGACAGAATTTCTATTTATTTCCTTTTGTTTAATCTGTCTCATTTCTTCTCATTTAATAAATAATTGCCTCAGTATTTTATTTTAATTTAATTTAATTTAATTTTATATTTTATTTTATTAAGGCTGGACTTGCAGCACATGGAGATTCCCAGGCTGGGGGTCGAATCAGGGCTGCAGCTGCCAGCCTATGCCACTGCAGCACTAGATCCAAGTCATGTCTTTGAACTATACCACAGTTTATGGCAACACTAGATCCTAACCCAGTGAGTGAAGCGAGGGATAGAACCCATGTCTTCCTGGATGCTAGTCAGGTTCAGATTTGTTACTGCTGAGCCACGACGAGAACTTCTCACTCTTTTATTTTATTAACATCATTGTCTACTCTTGGTTTGTACTTCCTTATATCTTTGATTTCTTCATGATTTTGATTTGCTCTTGGCCCCACACAGAGCATCTTTTTAGCTTCACTTCCCACTGCTAATAGTCTGGTTTTTCACTATTTATCCAAAACCAATTAGAAATGGAATCTGATTGGAACTTTCCTTGATTTTGTCAAGAATCTTATTGGATATTTCTTTCTTTCTGATGAATCTTTTCATTCTGTGTCATCTTGAAGCTCACAGCTCAGCTGACTTTTGGCTGTGTTTATATCACATGTCCAACTCTAGTCTAATCAGCTGTGGTCTGGGTGGCAGATTTCTGTGTGGAACCAAACAGGATTATCTAGGGCTGCTGTACTGAACGTGCCATTTATATTTTCTGAATTTTTTTCTTGTTAATCACTTTTGTAGTACCCAGATTGTTGGATTTTTCAAGTTGAAGATCGTCTCCTCCTTCAATTTTTATGTCTGCTCTTAATAGTTTATCCCTGTTTCTATCACCTTATTCACAAGCTGCTAATATGTTACTTAGCCTTTCATCTATAAATCAGAACAGGACAGAGGTGCAGTGGGAACATAAGATAACCAAGTTGGTAAACTTAACTTGCAATGATTTACAGAAGAGAATAAGTCAATTAAATCTGCTTTGGAAGCAATTTTTTTTTTTTTTGGAATAAGAACATGATATTGGGGCAGAGACTTTGTGGATTACTCAAGTTTGTTCTGGGTTCTGGGAGAGTGAGGTGGCTAAATTCTATCAGATTCAGTGTAAGTTTCTTGTACATTTGAGCAGATGTAACACCTTTATTCACAATATATTGTATTCCTTTATGTACTCGTATTACTTTTTTTTCTCCACAGTACCTTTTGCTATTTAATGTTTCCTTTTCAGTAAAAAAATAAGCCAAACTTTCTTATTATCTTTTGGTTAAGGGGGGGTGCTCCTTATAGGTAAAACAATTAAAAGTAATATAAAACTCTACAGTGTCAAAGTTAGATGATCTTTTTATGCAAATATTCACTTGCAGTTTTTAACCATCTGTTCTTAATTACACTTGCATGAGATTATCCTCATATTCTAGGAGACATACTGTGAATGCTTAGGTATGTGCCTAAGAGAGCCCAAGAAAGTAGGGACCAACATCATGTATTTAAAGGGAAAATTTTTACCTTTGTTTGCTCATGAAAGATGGAACTAAATTGAAAAGAAAGAGACAATTTTCCATTTCAGTGCTGGAAACAGTTAAAGATAAACTGTGATGATTCTGTTTGGGGATCCATATATATGCATATCATGTAGTAAGACACAATTGCTTCCATAGCAAAAAACGATTTCTGTATCTTTTGTTTGTTATGAATTAAACTTTATTGTTCTCCAAGAGCGCCAGAGATTTTAAAGGAAGATAACACAAAGATGGATAGAGCGTAGTCTCTATCCCATCTGTACCCAGGGAAGACAATATACCTTTACTGTAAAAAATTGGTTATAGCTTGTTGGTGAAGACACTATGGCTTGCAAAGAAAGCCTTCTTGAAAAACTCACATAATGAATCTTGAATCTTAGAGAACTAGTATGAGGTGGTAGGATGCTGGGACAACAGTTAGTCAATAACATTTCTGGAGTACACATCAAGTACAGAATACTGTAAAGGATGAACTGTGTCCGAGTTGCTCCAGGTAACCCAGCTAGAGAGTAGTCAGTTCAGGGTGGGAAATCAGATCTGTGGTCCAATTATCATTTAAATATACCGCACAGAACATGCACCCAGTTGTGCTTGCAAAAATAGCAATTCATTTCACACTGTATTACCAAAATAATCCTTTCAAAGTTTACTATTTATTGAGATGCAGAATGGTTGTTTGCTTTGTATCTGGCAGCCCTGATGCTTCTTCTCACACATAGACAGGGAGCTTATGACTAGGTCTTCTTCCTGTGTATTTTATAAGGTAATCAGGGGTTATTAATGGACATATGGTGGGACCAGTAGCTTGCTTTGCGTCAGGGTGAGAGGATGAAATGTGGTTGTGTAATTGCTGCGTGTTGGTAATGACTCCAGACTGTGAGCTAAAACATCTGGATTATGGTCCCACCTCTGAATTAATTAACTCTGTGTTCTGTCATCTGACCAAAGAAAGCTTCAGTTAAATAATCTCTAGGGTCCCCACAAGCTGAAATATCATAATATTCTAGGTCAGGAAAAACTTAAGAGAAAGTTTAGTCTAGACTTATTACCAGGCTATTAGGGCTAAAGATGTGAAAAAGTCTAAGTTTGCCTTGTCACAATTCACTGAACAATTGCTTGACTCTTAATTTCACACTGTCTTTTGGATTGCCTTACAAAGCCATCTAACCTGAACTGTCAGGTAGTAAGAAATGAGTACCTCTACCTTGATATGTGCATTACAACCACACTGTGCTCTGGAGTCCACTGATGAAGTGCTGGAATTCCCATGACTGTCTGCCTTTATATGTGTCATTGATCATATAATGATCTCTTCTACCTCATCTTGACCTTGGCCTAGCAAACTCCTACTTTTTAAGATCCAATGCAAATTTCACGTCCTCAAGAAGGCTCCCTAATCATCTCAGCTGTCGGTCAAACAAATATTTATTGTTTACCTACTATGTGCAAAGCATTTTATCAGTAGCTGAGGGTGGTCACAGCTCCAGCTCTCCTGGCTTAGTATCAAAGACTGACATCAAGTAAATGATCACAAATAGATAATAACTATAAGAATGTAAAGTGATATAAGGGAAAAGCACTGAGTGCTCTTGAGAAGTCTACTAGAGGAAACTAAACTCATGCAGAATTATTGGCTCTCTTCTCTGGGTTCTCACAGCACATTATTTCCTGTCTCTACTCTAGTTACATTGCATTCTTATCACTGTTACAGGTTAACATATCTGCTTCCTCTTCTAAACCTCTCTTGTCTGACATATAGCTACTAACCACATGTTACCTTTACACTGACATTTAAGGCAATTAAAATAAAAGAAAAATTCATTTCCTCAGTGACACTAGCCACATTTCAGCTGTTCAGTAGCCACATGCTGCTAGTGGCTGTTATGCTGGACAGCGAAAACAGAGTATTTTCATCACCACAGAAAGTTCTGTTTAACAGTACCACTCTAGATTAGGAATTTCTCTGTGTCAAATATTGTATTTCATTCATCTCAGTATCCCTACCTGGAATAGTTATTTATGTAAAAGGAGCTCAGTATTGATTGATTCATTCATTTGCTTATTCAAAAAATATTGTCTATATGCCTATTATGTGCCAGTAACAATTCTTTCATGGAGCTTACATTTTAGTTCAGTTGATGGGAATTGGACTATCAATACATCAACCATTGTAAATATATGATATAAGAAATGGTGATGAGCACTATGGAGAAAAATAAAATAGGTTAAGTTACATAGGAACTATCAGGAGAAGAAGAGAGGGGTGGGTGGGAAAGGCCTCACGGAGGAAATGAGTCATGCAGAGGAAGCAGCAAGCCCAGTGTCCCTGAGGCTGGAGTGTGTTTGTCACCGAGAGTCACAGAAATGAGGACAACAGACGAGGGAGCAGGGCTTTTGGCTTTTACTTCAAGTAAAAAGAGAAAAGATGGAAGTTGGTGAGCGCAGAATTGAAAGGGTTGGACTTAAGGTCTAAATGTGACCAGTCTGGAAGCTGCTTTGAGAACAGACTGAAGAGAGCAAAGCTGGAGACCAGTTAGGGGCTCAGGTGAAAGAAAACAGTGGCCTGATGAGTGGTAATCATGAAGGCCATGAGAAGACTACGTATTTTGAATGTGGAGCAGGCAGGATATTCAGGATACATGTACAGGAAATGTGAAGGAAAGAGAGGAGTCAAGGATGACTCCAAATATTTTGACCTAGTCAAGTAGTGTCATGAATTTTGGATCAGCTGAAGTGAAGACGACTCTGGAAGTTGTGAATTGTGTAGAAACATCAGGAATTTGGTTTTGGACATAGTAAATTGAACTATCTGTTGGGCATGAATTAGATATACATGTCTGAGATCCAGAGGAGAGGTCTGGCTAGAGGTATACATGCTTGTTGACTGACTGACTGATTGAGCGATTGAGATATTATCTTAGAACAATTCTAAATGTGAAACTGCAGGACTTAGTCCTAGGGAGAAATTTGCATATGGCAAAGAGAGAAATCAAAGAGGAAGCTTTAAAATCTGAGAGGGCAACAAGTAACATTTATTCATTCATTCTTATGATTATTATTTGCACAGGGATTTGAAGGCTTTAAATCCAAAACTTCCTCTTCAGATGATAGGGTGGAATGTGTTAGTTTCCCATAGTTGATATAAAAATTACTACAAATATAGTGGCTTACAACAACACAAATTTATTATCTTTCAGTTCTGGAGGTTACAAGTCTGAAAAGAGGCTTAGGCAAAAATGAGTCTCAGATGTACGCAAGGCTGTGTTCTTTCCCAGAGGCTCTAGGGGAGAATTTGTCTTTCTTGCATCGTTTCTCTGACTCTGACGCTCCTGCTTCCCTCTTTCACTTAGAATAACCTTTGTAATTACATTGAGCCCACCTGGATAATCTAGGATGATCTTCCCATCTCAAGGTAGTTGATTAGCAACCTTAATTCCATCTGGAAACTTAATTCTCCCTTGCCATGTAATATAGCATATTCGCAAATTTTGGGGCTCAGCGTATGGACCTATTGGGGGAGGTGATGTCTCAAGTTTGTTCTTTCTTTCAGGGCCAGAAGGTCACTGAGATGATGTCTAGAGTATAAACAAGGCCTAATTAGACATCCTCTCAATCGTTTTTATTATTGTATATTGATCTTTTGATACTAAAAGTCAAAAAAGGCTGAGGAAATCTAAGCAAAAAAAAAGAACTTGTTGAATAAGAGTCAGCATTTACACCAAGTTGTGCGCATGTTATGCTTTCAGTTAACCTTAATAATATTTATGGTATGTGTAAAAACAAACTCAGACCTAAGAATATTGTGCTGGAGGGGGTATGTGTGTGAGTGTGTATGTGTGTGTGTTTGTATGATTATTCCATATAAACATTTTTATTGGTTGTAAATCTTATACAAAATCATATAAAATGAATACTGGAGTTTGTTCTATGATACTCTGAGGATTTATTTTTTGCCTTTTTATGTATAGCTTAGATTTATGAGGACCATATTTTCTGAGTTCCCAGTCTATAAAACGCAAATGCCCTTATGGGTCATAGGATAGGACTTACGAAGTTGAGATTATCCTGGGGCGACTATTATATGTAATTGGTCCTCAAACTGTCAAATATTGTTTGGAAATGTCCTCTCCAGCTATTCTCAGCAACATTCTCATGGCTGTTCAGACCCTTTAGAAGGTACTTTCTGTAAGCAACTTTTGATTTCAGAAAGTATGATCTTTAGGAAAGATTTTTTGGGATTGCTTTTAGAGTATACAGACCCTTCTAACTCTCCCTTCCTTATTCCCCCAGAGCAGCACCAAAAAGAAGGAGGCCAGAGGCCAGAGAGATCTTTCCCTTCTCAGAGCTAATGCTACGGTTCTTGATCATCTGATTGCATCTAGTTATAGGAGTGGTCCAATAATTCCCATGTATTAGAAGTAGAATCATCATGGTTACTGAAAATGTTTAGAGAAGGAAATTCCATACTACTCAGATTTCATGTGAAGGGAACTCATGGTTGAGGAGGGAGAATTCTAAACATATCTGACTGCATTAAACCATAGAATTATAGAATCCTATGTTATTAAAGCTGGGAGAAATCTTAGAAGTTTCTAGTTAAACCTTTTCATTTTTTGTCTATTGTAGGGATATTTAAGCTGTGTCTGAAGGCACAATTGGCTAAATTCTTTTCTAATTTATCCTGACAGTCATAACAGTCAAACCAGTTGTGTGTAGAAAGAGACACAGAGACAATTTCAAGTGGGATATTAACCTCTTGATACATTATTTTAAATATCAATCATAAAAAAACAAAGTTTAGGAGTGCAGCTTATGGCTTATGTCATCCTGCATATTTTAAACACACTATAGTTGAAATTTAAATGGCAAATTGTCTAAATATCACATACTGCCAAATATACCTTAAATAGACAAGGACTGTGCAATTTATAACCTATGGAATACCATGAAAAACTTTATTTTCCTAAGTTTAAAGTGTGGAAGCTAGGATGAAAGAGAGTGTTTCACTTGATTTATAAGCTTTAAAATATTAAAAATAAAGCACTCCAAACCAAGACCTAACTTCCAACCTTTGACGAATATTTATTTGACTGCATGAACTGTCTCTCTGCATAAACTGCCTCATTATGGCTAGAATGCCTTTTCAAAGTGTTTGCAAAAATTGTCTTTCAAGTAGATGTGAATAGTTCACAAGGTGGACAAATTGGGCAAAATGAATTTGTAAAAGTCCATGCAAATTTTCTGGAGAAAAATGGAGAGAAACCTCTGGAGGCTATATATATGAGGCGAAATAAGTCCCACAAAAAATTGTAAGAAACATAGATGTCCTTTTGGGCTTCTAGCCCACTTGTGTGCTGTCTTTTGGCAGAGAGCAATGGAATTTAATGCAAGACTTTAATTAGAGGAGCTGCCTGTGAAAAGAAACAGAGAGGGAGTCGAATAAGGCTGGGAGAATCAGACCATGAGGCAAGCCCAATGGTGAGAGAGAGAGGGAGAAAAAGCTGGGAAGAAAGGTCCTAGACTGCCCAGCAGTCTAAGGAAGGTTTGTCCAGGACTTGGGTCCAACTTGGACAATAAAGGAGTCTCATGTCTCCCAGGAAGAGAGAGCCCATCCACCTGAGTATGCCTGCTGCACCTGGGTAGACGTAGAGGGTACAGCCTTGGGGCAAAGGCACTGAAGGATTTCACTGAGCAGCAGCTAAGGCCCTGGGTCACTCCCTAGAATGGATGTCTTCCATGTGTGTCTCCATGGCTGCTACATGGAACCATGGGCAAAATGATGGAACAGGCAGTTTCATCTGTATTCTTTCACTTTCTTTTCTCCTCTACATCTTTTTTCCTATATAGGGTGTTGCTTCTTCTCTACTCCCTGTAGGCATTCAGCCAGAGCCTTTGAAATATCTTCTGTTCCTGGAGAATGGTTTGCTTCTGGAAAAGATCTGATATTCATAGTAGGGCACAATTCTATGTTCCTTGATTACTTTGCTTTATTACCCCTTAAAAGAATTTTTTTTTGGCCACACCTGCGGCATGTGGAAGTTCCCTGGCTAGGGATCAAACCTGCGCCACGGCAGCGATCTATGACCCAGCAGTGACATGGCTGGATCCTTAACCCAGTGTGCCAAAAGGGAAGTCCCCCCAAAAGAATTTTTTAAAATCATGTATACCTTCACAAATTATTTTTTGTGCACTGTTTTTAATATTTTAAAGCTTATAAGTCAAGTGAAACACTCTCTTTTATTCTAGCTTCCACACTTTACACTTAGGAAAGTGAAGTTTTTCATGGTGTTCCGTAGGTTGTAAACAGCATAGTCCTTATTTATATAAGGCATATGTGGCAGTACATGATATCTAGACAATGCGCATTTAAATCTCAACTATGGTGTATTTAAAGTATGCACAGTAGCAAAAATTTAAAAGTGATATACACATTTACAAATTTCGATGTAGACAACTACAAATTTTCTCCTGTAATGCCTTTGTGTATCACAGTGGTGACATTTTTTCCTAGGATCCCATAATGAGGCTTTCGTTGCTCACTCTATTGTACCAGAGTTCCAGGGAGGCTGCAACAACTAGGAGGGATCCCGATAGCAGGGCTGCAGTGAATCAAATGGAGGTCCATCATCTATTACCCTATGTGTCTCATGGGGGACCCATTGAGGACAATGATATCAAGGGGACCTAGGGATTAATTTAATTGACTCTGAAATCCTGGCAAGCCAGGTGCTACTTAGCTAGGTCCCACTCAGCTCTTAGGGCACCTAATGGCACAATAAAATTTTGTTGAGTGTTAATACAGAACTTAATCGCTTGTTCTTCCTATTAGGTAATGTTCTCTCTCAATTCTTGAACTTTAATAGTAGCTCAAGAAGTTTATTTGCTGCAGATTGGCTGAATCTTATTGAATTTAGGCCCATTAACCTCACTCCTTCCAGACAAACGGTTGGACTTTTCACTATCCGATATTGTCTGTCTGACCCAGGGAAAAGTGGAGTGTTCCGAATGTGCTCAAAGCATTTCTAATTTCCTTAAAATGAGTGTCCGTGTGCAACTTCCTGGTTGAATTCTTATGGGGAAATACATTACTGACCATGGTGGAAATCTGAAATTTGCAGCAAATCGTGGACCTAACATGGGGGAAACCCCATGCAGAGAAGATGCATCACTTCTCAGACATCCTTATTCAAATCTTCATTTAAGTGGTTTATTTTTGCTTTCCTATATTGGTTGTGATTTATACAGAATACTATTCAATCATTTTGTTTTCATCTGTAGTTCAAGGACAGCTTGGCATTTCCTTCTATTTTTGACCAATGTAGCATATTGCTCTTACTAAGTTTAAAGACTTTGCTTTTATTTGGGAAAATTATCTGATTTTTCAAGAGTAGGATTCAGTGCCACTAACATACTTTAACATTTTAAAATTGCCTTTTCCCTCTGCATAGACATTTAGTTTCTTTTTCTATATACAATTCTTTATGGATGAGATTTTCACTTAACACCATGATTTAGATTGAATTACTTTCTTAAAATCACATTGCTCCCATAGTCTACTTAGTTTTCTAATTCCATATGTTCCACTATTGCTTAAGCAACTTCCTCTGTATAATATGACTGAAGAGGCAGACTTCATTCACAATACAGCACAATCTGTTAAAGTGGTAAATATTTCCCATTTCTATTATTAGAGCTGAAATAGAATTTTCTTCTGCGGCATTTTCAAGACGTGACATAATTAGATAGCAAGCAAAGAAAAGTCAGAAATAGTGGAAGCTAGTGGTTGTCATATCAGTACCAGGGAAGCTTGAATTCAGTCTGCCTTGCCTGGCTCCTAACTCGTTCACACAGTGCCCCAGGCCATCTCATTCCCTATGTGAATTATAGGGTGCTATGTGAGCTTTGCAGGTACTGGAGTAAGGAAGCGTGAAGCAACGTTTCCAATTCTATATTGGTTTTCAGACTGAATGGCAACAGGGAAATTCTCACTTCATGTTTCAATTCTCTTCAACCTCCAACAGACATACCTTCCCAGCTCTGAGAAGTTGCGAGTAGTTCTTCATTCTATTTAGTAAGGCTTCTGACTTTTCCTTTCTTTACAAGAAATGAATATTGTTAAAAAAATATAATTGTTAGGAATTTCCGTCGTGGCGCAGTGGAAGGGAATCCGACTAGGAACCATAAGGTTGCGGGTTCGATCCCTGGCCTTGCTCAGTGGGTTAAGGATCTGGTGTTGCCATGAGCTGTGGTGTAGGTTGCAGATGTGGCTTGGATCTGGCGTTGCTGTGGCTCTGGTATAGGCTGGTGGCTACAGCTCCAATTAGAACCCCAGCCTGGGAATCTCCATATGCCATGGGTACGGCCCTCAAAAGACAAAAGACAAAAAAAGAAAAAAAAATTATAACTGTTAGAGTTTTCTTGTGGTACAGTGGGTTAAGGACCTGGTATTTTCACTGTAGCAGCTCAGGCCCACTGCTGTGGCTCAGGTTTGATCCCTGGCCTAGGGACTTCTATATGCCATGAGTGAGGCCAAAAAAAATTTTTTTTAAATTGTCCTTTCTGCAGAAGTGTTAATTGAAATTAGTGCAGTCTACAGTTCTTGGTAGAAATGAGGGAGGTATGGGGGAATAGGATTATGTGTGTGTATGTTTGTGTGTGTGTGTGTTGACCTCACAAAAGTGATTGGGAAAGGAATTAGGCTAATTGAAGAAAAGTGCAAAGAAGTAATTTTTACAAGAAAATGTTACAATAAGAGTTTTATGGTTAAAAATCAAATTCATTTTGGGCCTACCAATTTGTTAGAGGAAAATTTTTATATCTTCAACAGGGCTATTAACATCGTAGTATACCAGTTATGCCTTCATTGAATATGTCAGAGGAATTCATCTCAGTTCTCCCTGTACTCAAGTTGTGCGTTAATCACTGATACAGCATTGTCTGTCTTGTCTCATTGCTTAGTTTCCTACTCTTTTATTATCTGACCACAGCATATTGAAGATTCTAGGCAAAGTTAATAGGGCAGAATGGCTTGATTTTTAAAAATAAATATTGGTGAAAATTGCTGGTTTCACTAGTCATGTGATTTGCAGCTCTCCATGGAAATCTTTCTTTTGACTCATGTACTTTGGAATTAGAAGAGATGCAAAATTCTGGTCTTCCAAGTCATATGCAGGTAGTGCCAAGAGGCCTGGAAAGTAGTGCCAGGGGCTATCAGAAGCCCTGACTTCCACTATAGCTTTGCCTATAATAAGCCTTCTGACCTCACTTGAATGATTTAACCTCTCTGTGGTCAATTTTTTTCATATATACAATTATAGGGTATGAACTTTATGATCTTTCTTTATGACTTAGGCATGCCTGAAAATCCCTAAGATCTGAATAAGAAACACGAGTGGAGTTCTGGATGTTTGGCCTTGATTTTGGCCTCCTGTGTGAGTAAATAACAGGAATACCAAAGATTTTTCATGTCTTTGCTGACAATCAATGAACTCCGTTGAGATTATGTCTCTTTGACTGATGGAAAATGATTTCAATGGAAAGAGGCATGACTAAATTAGAGATTTTTTGCTTAAGATGTTTGCAGCAGGGTAGCTGAAAATCAGGGGGTTAGCCACACATGACAGTAACCCTGGTGA
Source organism: Phacochoerus africanus (assembly GCF_016906955.1). Classification (NCBI taxonomy): domain Eukaryota; kingdom Metazoa; phylum Chordata; class Mammalia; order Artiodactyla; family Suidae; genus Phacochoerus; species Phacochoerus africanus. The sequence continues at coordinate 58,569,193 of NC_062545.1, forward strand.
CAAACTGATTTTAAGTTCACAGATAATTCTCAGGTATCTCAGACTCCTCCAGGGCAACTATTATAGAGAGACTTGATGACTCCTTTCTAGATCCAGTACTTAAGGATACATATCCCCAGCTCTTTTCCAGAGCTTAGGGCCATGATGAACTCAAACACTTTATGTGTTGCCACAAGAACTCACCTCTAAAAGTATAGACTAGCATCTGAGAATGCTTGTATTGTTTCTATGTAAATGATTCCCTACCTTAAAATTCCCTCACAGCACAAAAATGTTTTGACCAAAAACATTCATATTATGAGCTTGATATAATCATTGCCTAAGATTAAAATGTCAATGTTGAATAATGATGTAACGGGTTGTTGTCATTTATTTGGTACTTATTACACTCCAGGCACTGTGCACTATATATTCATTACCATTTATAGGCATTATCTCATTTTAATTTTGAACAGCAATTTTATAAAGGAGGAATTATTATTGTGTCCATTTTGCAGATAAAGCGACTGAGGTTCAGAAAGATCAAGTGACTTCTCCAGTCTCAATCTACCTAGGAAATGTTAGAACTAGAATACAAATCTGTGTCAGTTTGACCAGAAAGCTTTGTCTTAACCAACACTACACAATTCTATCTCATTAGGTCATCTTCCTTCCACCCAGGAACAAGCTCCCCCACAGCTACCAGGTGATGCCATAAGTGCAAAGATACTTTCTTTAACACTGAGATACTTTAAAGGACATGTGTTTCTACCCTATTAGCTGAGTACTCTGAAATTTCCCTTCCAGTGGAGAACCACTAGAAAATATTTAGGAAGCCACTTCCTATTTACACAGAGACATTGCTATTTCCTAAATTTACGGAGATTCCTCCAAATTTGAACGAACATCACTTTTGCCATTGAATACAAAAGTGCCTCTCAGCCAACAAATGAGCAGAACATCTCCCCAACAGGTCTTTTAATTTTCAGATGCTTGAAAATGAATGAAGATCAAAAGCTTTTTCACAGACTGCTTTTCCTCCTGGGAGATATTTGAACATGTTAAGAATAAGCATCATTTTAAAAAATTAATAAAACAAGTTGGATTTTAAATGTTTCAAAAGTAGGTTTGCACACATATGCCATCTTGTGCTGTTCATCTTGTGCTCTTAGGTACCTAATGAATAGTTCTTTCCTATATATGTTGTTTTTACACATGGGCTTTTGTAGTACAGAACATCTTAATTTAACTAGAAAGATCATTATGAGGCAACACATTTGTATATTGTAGAAAGCTCAACAAAAAATGTATCTGTGCCCTTGCAGATAAGGATGTTCCCATTTAGATTAACTGGAAAAAAAAAAAAGCCTAACAATGTATGTCGCCTTTAAAAAATAAATAATCTGATTTTCAAATAACATCCCAAAGCCGCTGTGGGAATAGCTGTCATTCTGTCAAATAGAGTTGGCCTAGTTTGCAGTGGATCATCTTAAATGGCAAGGGCCAAGTGTGTGTTTCAAATTCCCAATTGAGTTCTCTCTTCTGGAGGCATGTGGACTGTTTGACCATTTTTTTCTTGTGAGGATTAGGGTTAGTATTTTCTGTCTTGTTTATTGGATTTACTTAGACTCAATTAGGAGCAGCTCTAGACAAACATATGATGAAGATAAGGCTTAAAGTATCCCCTAATATTCCTTCTAGCACTTCCTCCAGGATGTGTGTTGTGGACCCCACTTCTAAGGGGTCGGAGGGGTGAACTGGTTTAGTGCTTGTCACTCCAGCTGCTGACACTAGTACTTGCTGTTCAACCACCTCTGTTCACATTTCTGCTCCCCACCCAAGTTCTGGATCATCCCTTTCACCTTGCCTTTCATTAGTGCTTACCCGACCAAGTTCCATTTTCCCAGGGTGACGGAGGCTAATGTGATAAACTAATGACTGATATTGGGTGAGCCAAACATTAGCATTTAAATTGGGACCTTCTGGAGGGGATGCACTTAACAGGGACGAGGTCTTCAGAGGGAGCAATTTCAGACATTATGACAGGACCAGGTCAAAGATAATTTTGTCAGATGGGGCCTTGAGGTTACGAGCAGGGGCAGCCCCAGTTTCTAGCCTTTCTCTCAGTCAGGATTTCAAACATTTATGGCAGGATCCCAACAGCTTTCATAGGACTTTTGACATAAGTACATTGACCCAAGAGCATTTCTGACTGCTCCTTGACAGGCTCCACCTTTCCTCCTTCAGAGGAGTATCCTATTCTTGAAACAATTGAAAATAGAACCTCTCTAGCGGTTATGAAGGAAATATCATTTAAAAAGTGGCAAATGGAGATTTTCAAAAGGCTCCAAGTCCAGGGCCTTAGCACTGATCAGCTCCAGGGCGCTGTCCACAGAGAATCACAGTGATCCCAGCCTGCTGGAGACCTGAACACAAAGGCTCTGCAGAAAGCTGGATTTGTGCTTGGCACTCCGGAACAAAAGTGAGCTCCTTTCAGTCTAATCAGAGCTGCAGATGAGTATTCACTCTCCCACATTCTGCAGGTATAACACAAGTCTCCTGATTTAGGGTTCAGTGCTCACCATCATCCATTTACCCCTGAAATACTAAGAAAATAAGATGTTGCTACAAGAAGCGAAAACTACAAGTGTTGCTTTGGAATCGTTTAACAAGGCTGCCTGAAGAATACCTGACTAAAAGCGGCACTGGCTTAATGCTGGATGCCTTATTATCTTTATTAATATTTTCAATGTCCCCTCTCTGGTTCTTTGGATAAAGGTGATGGGAGACACATCTGTTCCAAAACTGTTCCACTGAATGGCGATTTTGATGACTTAATGCCTTTTCAGGCTTCTGCTGCCACCGCTGTTCTTTGGTTTTGCTTTTAAAGCAGCTGAATGGAATCTCTAAGCCTTCCATTATGTCTGCCTTTTTTTTTTAATTCTGAGGAAATAATTCAGAACACGTCAAGGACAAATGCTTGAGTTACAGAAACTTTTCAAAAAAATTACTATTATTATTACAAAGTAACCCAAAGATATTTTAATTTCTTTGATTGTTTAAAGTACTTCTGTAGAAACATGACATATTAGATGTGGAGAGAGTTTATAATTGAGCATGAAGTTGAGTGCCAGGACAATGCAGTTGGTTGCTGGGATTCCCAGGGACTCCAGAAAGGGAACGGGGTCAGGAGAAGTTTATCAGAATTTGATAGCAGCCTCCATACAAACATCCAGATAAAACTACAGCCAATTACTATGGATGGCTTATCATGCTTCCCCACCCCCAAGTGCCCCCAATTCTGTAGAGATTTAAATCTTTCATCTAGAATAAAGATTTGTAGCGTAATGACCTGATTTAGCTACAAAGAAGAAATAAATCTGACAGCTGGGACCAGAAGAGGTATTAATCTCCAAAGTTCACATGCGCCTTTGTTTCCCCCTTTCAGTTTTTATGCAACAGGAGCAAAAAAAAGAGTGAGTGACTCTGTATTTTAGCTCGAGTTACATTGCTTGGGAGAAAAAGGGCAGGGAAGTGGGGAGTGGGTGTTAGACAGACTTGAAAGAAAGATTTTCCATTCTTCAGAGACAGAGCAACTGACAGGAAAGCGGGAAAGTGGAGAGATGGAGTCTGTTGGTCCCTCCTATCATTTGCCTAGGACTTCGGAGAGGCAGGTGGCCAGGGGCTTCAGCAGGAGGAGCACGGGAGGCACCTGGAGATGGCTTCTGATCATGCAGGCATAATTTAGTGGGACTTTCATGATGTGGAGTTGGCGCCTGAATGGATAATTATTCTCCTTTTCAGTTTCAGGTGTGACCCCCGGCATATACTGACCCCGGGTGAAGACAGAGCCCACTCTGTAGTCCACCAAAGGATGGGCTCTGATCTCAGCCCTCTGAAGCCACCTTGGCTTCTGGATATACGACCTTTTCAATTAGGCTTCTCTGCTTTTCATATGGATGGTTAGCTTTTGGCCCGTGTCCCCACTTCTGCCTTTGCTTAATGTGAAAACACATTATAAAATATAATCGTTTGAGGATGATGCTAACAGTTCTAACCAACTGGCTGTTCTGCAAGAGAAAAATAATTCAGTTTTAAAGATCCCTAACTTTGAAAATGAAGTGAGTATCGCACGTTGCAAAGGAGTATATTGACTTAATGGTCACATAGAATCCTGTAAAATTAGTCATGAAACAGACACTAATTTTAAAGACTAGCACTGCTATTAAAATACATCTCTGCACGGCTGTAGGACAAACAGATTTGGTTCCCCTAGGGGAAAACTGAGAGGTCTGTGCCGTCTTTGCCAGTCTATGAACTTGCTGTGTGTTAGAGACAGTTTGAGTACTTCAGTTCATAGGACTTGGATTCCTAAACAGATTCTCTAGGCTCCCACAGAAATAAGTGATAAAAATTGCCCTCTGTGTTTTTAACTTTCCTTATATCCCCCTGAGCCAAGAGTCAAATCCACCATGAATAAATGTGTTGAGCATTGTCAGAGAGCTGTATTAATGGACAAAAGCCCACTTTAAGGGTCATAAAGTATTTCTCTCACATGGGTGATGGATGGCAGTTTGGAATTTCCTTGGCTCTGTTATACTGTGTGCTGAGGTGGTGGTAGCATTCATTAGGGATAGCCTGTCTTGGCTCACTGAACTAAATGAGGGGCTAAGAACTGAATCCTCTGCCATGGCAGGGAATTATCTATAAGTCATGAGATTTTCTCTAATGAGGTTTGCAAAGGATTAGTTTTAACATTAGAAGCTATAGCTGCTACTTGTAATATGTTCAAAACAATCTGGGCTTGAACCAGGTGAAACTGTTACAGTTTCATCCGAGAACTGTATAACTGGAACAGAAAATCTAATCCATAGGGCTATCAGATGTCCATATGAAAATCGGCAGAACTTTGAGGGCATGGGAGTAAGATTTGAAATCTCATTGGGAAACTAGTCAAGTAGAATAAAGCAGAAGTCTGGTAAAGACTAGGCCAGTATTAAATCTACAGAGAAAACAATTTGTTCAAAGATCAGATAGGAAATAATGGCTAGTATACATTACTAGTAGAAAACATAAATTGTGCAATTTAGTTATTTTCTATTCTGTTGTCCCATCATTTTTTAATTCAGCATCCTGTCTTGTAATTCTTCTTCCAATGGAAATAGAGCCAGTGGGGAGCTTAAACTTATAAGGAGTTTGCTTATTTCCCCACCTCCACTTTCGAAGCAAAGGTGGTTTTGAGGCAGGGCTGTGAGAGTCCAGATACTGAAAAATGACAGCTCCCAATGAAGGGTGAAGTCTGAGGCTGTGGAGTCCCCCATTAAGAAGCAGCCTGAGGCCATTTGGTGTAGGGGCAAATAGCTTGCACATCTAGTAGTCATGAGGCTACTATTATGTTAAAGCATAGTGCAATAATTATTTTAACAATGCTAACACAACGTCATTGTGAAAATGTGAAATGATGTTCAGTAAAAGATTGGGTTCTTAAAGAAGTACATGCATTTGGGGAAAACTTCTTATTCTCCAATGACACTGGATAAATTTACTGACTTTGCAATCTAGTACTATTTTTTCAGAGATAGCATTAAACTAAACCAGGATAACTCTTAACAAATAATACAGTATGAAATAGTAGGGACTAAACTGATAGGTTTTCAAGGACATGATTTTGAAAGCCAAGTATTTAGAAGACTTCAGATATTTTAACTGTTTCCTACCTTTATTCACATCCATCTTTTTTTTTTTTTGGCTGTGCCTGCAGCATGTGGAAGTTCCTGGGCTAGGGATTGAACCTGCGCCACAGCAGTGATCCAAGCCTCTGCAGTAATAACACTGGATCCTTAACCCACTGTGCCACAAAGGAACTCCTATTCACATCCCTCTTCACATAGAACATTCTTATAAAAATTTGAAGCATGCAGAGGAAATGAGAGAAAAAAATACCTTTTTGTATATTGTACTTACATATTGAATCCCAAAATAGGTAAAGATGATTCTCCTAGCTGGTTAAATGATTTTCAGCTACTGTCATCTTCTTCAAATAAAACTTTTCCCATGGTTTCTGAGGCTAGAGTAAATAATCGTGGAACCTCATTTCAAAATAAGGATTTCAAGCAAAAGAGAGGGAAAAAAACCCTCAAGCTTAACTATTTTAAAGATCCTGGTCTGTAAGATTTTCTGTTGAAAATAGTTCCTCACTGCAGAGAAAACCAATCAGTCATACCCATCCATGGATAAGCTGCAACACTAATGTTATCATGTTGAATATTGCAAACGTCAGTGATTATGCACAGTGGCAGATCTAAATAGTTCTTAGCATCTTGGTGCTATCTATGCAAACATAGTTAGCTAAATTAGGACAAAGCGTGTTGGTGACATGGGTCATGGAAAATGGGGTGTGCATCCTAACACAAGAGAGCATTCTCACTGCAGAAGGAGAGCAACTTGTCTTTGACAAAAACCCAGAAGAACATTACATCCCAAGTAAGTCAAAGCCAAAGAAATAAAACCTCTCAACTGCTCCTATTTTTTAGGCTGTTTCTCTTATCCATCTTCATAGTGTAGACTCTAGTTATCAGAACAAAGGCCTTCATTCTCTTTGTTCTGAATCAAGGACTTTTTGGAATTTTGCACTGGGTCAAAAATCTAAGGCAATTCCATCTACTCTCTTTCATCCTGTTGAAAAATTACTAATGAATATTCTCTAAATATTGAATGATCTTTTTCTAGTGTAGTACAGAATGCAATTTCAAAGTGGTAGGCTGTGAAATACTGCTAATGGGGTCCTTCTAAAATAAACACTGGCATAATAGAGCTAGTTGTTTTTGCTTTATGTTCTCTTCAGGAACCAGTTCTTTATGAGTATTCAATAAATATTAAATAATTAGGGTTATAGCTATGGAAGCACAGCCAAAGGCTAAGTGGCATTTTCAAGGTTGTAAAGCGTGTTAGCAGGGAAACCTGGGATTGAAATTAAGAGTTCTTAACCTCTTCCTGGGGCTTGGATCAGTCTGTCCCTCTATTTCTTTAATCACATATAACCATTGGTTCCTTGGCAACTCCTGATCCAGTGCTCAGTTAGGCAAAATTTGGAAACCTCCAGGCAATGACCTGTTTTTCAATGGGAGAACATATTTACTTCCAGCTGGAACACATCAAGACAAGCCATTTCTCTTATAGCCCCATTCTTGCCAAAGACTGGAAAATAACTTATTAGTGAGTCTAACATCTCAAGAGCCACAACAACAGCTGCACTGAGTATAGAACACACAGAATGATTGAACGCTGTGAAACTGGGGTGACTGAGACCAATGCAATGATAATTCCAGGCTTCACTTTGATCTTTTCAACTAGAGTGTGAATCGGAAGGAAACTTTAATGCCTACATGATCAGATTGATTTAGTTTTTCTATTCATTTGTACAATACCCTTGTAGCCTTTGTGTACGTGCTACTCGAGATCATATCTAAATTAATAATAGAGGCTTGTGACTGGATTTTATTTTTAGAACCTCTCTATAGTTCACATTTCAAGATTCTGAATTAGGCCAAACAGCATATTGGGAATATAAACTCAGTTTAAAAAGATATATATATTAGTCATGAAATTCAAATACTCAATAAGATCAAAGGAAACTAGGTTCCAATAATACATTATTTGTAATATGCGCTTCTGTCACACAACTGAATGTTTAGCGACTTAATGAATTGAGTAACTTAGAAATTCTATCATTTACCAAATATATACGAGTTTAATGCAGAGGTATCTGCTTTTCAACCAGTTGGCAACAGCATTTATGGAAAATCTTGTGCATCCTGAACAAGTGTAAGGTATGAAGAGGGAAAATTTCCAATCATTTAGTCCGTTTCTTTAAAAATCTCATTCTTGCTAGTTCAAAAAAGATTTAAAAATTGAAAGTAAATGCTATAGCCCACCCATCTAAGTGCTGCGAAGACACTGGATAGCTTCAACTTTGATAGTTTAGAAGAGGAAAATCTATTACGTTTTATTTAAAATTTGAATATATTTCCAAGTTGGTCCAGTTATGGCAACTAGTACGCATCCTCTCAACAGTGTTTTGGTGGTAAATAAACAGTCTGAAAGTTGAGCAGACACTTAAAAATATTTATTAAAATATAATGATTTATATTTGTTTGGCATATTAGCACTAGTCCTAGAAATATTGTATAACTAAATAAACTATAATATAAATAAATAAAAAGAAATTAAAATTCTCCCCCAAATTAGATGGTCCAGTATTGTGAGTAGAATTTGATTTCAGCTTTTACTGAAAAAACAACAAAAATCTAACTGCAGTAATAATAATATAACAAGACAAATGAATGCTATTTTTTAATATACTGTACTTTATGCACATTTTCTCATTGAATAATAAATAACCCAATGAGACTGGACTCCACTAATGATTTCAGAAGTGAAGAAAGTGAGCTCAGGGAGTATAATATCACACTAGCAGGGCCAGGAGATGAACTAAACCCAGTATGACTCTAAAACCTTTTTATGTTCTCTTGCATTAAATGTTGAAAGATGTTACAGAGGTAGATCTAGTCTGGAACACTGTATATATATATATCATAATGAAAGCCTTCACTTTTATCAAGTATTCTTGTACTTGATAAGATTGGAGCAGATGTTGTTTGCCTGTTCATTTATCTGAAAGATGGCTGGAAGGATGAATAAGTCATAGAAACAATGCATGAGTGTGTATGTAGTTTTATTCTTAAAAGTACACAGATGCTGTGGTTTGGGGGTTGCTTATTTTGTAATTTTTTAAATAAACCATATGCTGTGAAGTTCTAGTGCCACTTTAACTGAAAAAAATTTGTTGTATGTATGTATCTCATAGAAATATGTTGGAGTTTAAAGGGCATCTCCAAAAGTGTTGATTTTAAGATTGATAATAAATGAGTAAACTAATTTTGGGATACCCTGCAGAATATGGAGAGGACCTTGAAGAAGAAATGCAAGACTATGCACAGCAACTGTTGATGATGGTATTTTACCAGTCAAGAGTAGAGCATGGCCTGGAAATTAGAGCTTTCTTCTTAAGCTTGTCTATGAAAGTAAAATGCCTGACAAGTTCTTTGATATCATACAAGAGTGCAAGGATAGCAAATGGGTTTAAATTCTCTCTCTTTTTTTTTTGTCTTTTTGCTGTTTCTTGGGCCGCTCCCGCGGCATATGGAGGTTCCCAGGCTAGGGGTCCAATCGGAGCTGTAGCCACTGGCCTACACCAGAGCCACAGCAACATGGGATCCGAGCCGCGTCTGCAACCTACACCACAGCTCACAGCAACGCTGGATCGTTAACGCACTGAGCAAGGGCAGGGACCGAACCCACAACCTCATGGTTCCTAGTCGGATTCGTTAACCACTGCGCCACGATGGGAACTCCCTAAATTCTCTTGATAACTGGAGTTAATTAATAGTTGCTATCTGGAAATGCATTGTGTTAAGAAGGATTCTGAGGCTATGTTTGCTCTCAGGAAGAAGTCTGTGATATATTAGCAATATTTACGATGGGTGAAAGATTTAGGCATGGTCACACATGTGCCATCACTACTTTTCCCGATTAGCATTTCCACTAGTTTATTACATTCTCAGTAGATATGAGATAATTGAAGACAGAGACAATACTTACTTCATTTTATAGGGTGACCATTATCTGAGGGGTTTGCCAAGATTTGAGGGGTTTATGAAGATGTAGGCATTTTAATGCTAAGGTAGAATTCTGGACAGTTGCTCACCCCATTTTTAAAAAACTATTTATTTTGAAATAATTATACACTCACAGGAGGTTGCAAAAAATAGTACAGAGGCCCATGTGTTCTTTCCCCAGCTTCTTTCAGTGGTGACATTTAATATAGCTATATTGTACCTACTTTTGTCTCCCCATCAGTATCAAGTGTGACACCCAGCAAAAGTGTCTAGAATGAATGAATACATGTATGAGTAAATACTGGTATGACATGAGATATTCTCTGTGTTTTTATGAGCATTTTTATTTCCTTCCAATAAAGAAACAGGGTTAAATGTTCTCAAAGCTTAAAAATTGTGCAAAGACCACATGAGAGGCATTTGATTTAAACACAGGAAAAGTGGAAAAAGCATAAAATCCTCTTTGAACTAGTCTGTATGCAGAGGAAGTTGGGATTATAAGATGAACATTGAATTGTGACCTTTAAAAGAAGAGTCTGGCACAATAGTTCAAATCGCAGTTCAATGGTACAAATCTAAGGGTTTTCTTCAATTTCTGGGCAGTTGAAAAGATACATTCCAGTAGATTTGAAAGTACATTCAGTATGCTCAAGTGTACTATTTAGTATAGAACCAAAAAGCAGGGCGAAGTTGGCAGCTCTGTGTGAGCTGGTGAATCATCAACATTCAGTGTGGCTGGATAAGCAGAGTGGAATTTTCTTATCTTTGCAGGAGACAACAAGGCTGACAGTGATCTTTGTTTTTTGCAGAGTGCTGTTATAGTTTTGTTTTGGTCTTTAGAAAATGTTCAGTTTGGAAATTGTCCATGTAGCAATAGTATGAGTCAATGATTCAAACTTAAGGGAAAATCCAAGTTTTATGTCTCCGAAACTATCACAGGCACACATGCATGCGTGTATGTGGGCACACACCCACACTGCACACATTAAATATCCAGTAGACATTAATGCTATAGGCAAAGTATAGTGAAAACTTACAGCATCTAAAAAAGAGATATAAGAAAATTGATCATTTTTCTACTTTTTCTGTTGGTATTTAATTCTGAGCTCCTTAACTAACTTCTAAGTTCATCCTGGGTCTAATTCAAAACCGAACTTAAGATCCCATAAAAATTGGGACTTATTCTATCTTGTCTTTGTCTTCACAGTCACGTTGACTTTCCCCTTTAATTTGCTTCCCTGCTTTCTTATTTTCTCTTCACCTCCCCATAGCTGCAACAGGGAGGAATCATGCAAATAATTTTATTATAAGCCTTTCTCTTCATCGTGTGATTAAACTTCCTTTGAAGTCTGTGAAATTGGACACTAAATGACCTGTGAGAAATTAAAGGGATTTCATTATAGTGGTGCCCAAAAGGTATTCCTTTAAACTGATTAAGGGGAACTCTTAATTTTTATTTATATTTTCTTTTTCCTTTATTTTTGACCCCAGCCCCATAGGGCCTAGCAGCTAGGCCCTCCCTCACGGTGTGTCCCCATCTTCGGGGGATGCCAGCACTCTTGCTGTGTCTTGTGCAGCCAGCTAGTTCAGGTTGGCCCATTCCCCACGCTCCCCTGACTCCTGCCTTCCATAGGCCTATCTGCCTCTGGCCTTGAGTCACCTTCCCTGCCATACCACCACTCCGCCCAGCCTGCCTCCCCTCCCAGGCTGCCATAGCTCAGTTTCCCTGGTCCTGCACCCTCACACCTCAGCCCACGAATATTCCTGCCCCCATCCTGAACTGAGTGGGTGCCTATGCTTTTGCACACTCCAGGGAAAGCCCCCGGGTCACGGGATTGTGTGTGGAGAGCCTGTGACACTCAGGCTTGACTCTGTGCTTCCACCTACAGAGTCACAACTAGCGACCATGGCGGAGGCGCCTAGAGCGCGGGCCGCCCCCACACCAGGCTACCTGAACTGGCTGGCATCCTGATTAGGGGAAATTTTGCTTTCCATTAATAGATTGAAATCAAAGCTGTCTGTGTGTTCTTAACAAAGAGGTTAACTCAACTCTTTCTCTTAGAATTTTACTTATGTCATATCTTTTCGTACCTTTTGCTTTGAGCATGGTTGGGGGGGAGGAAGACAAATGGAGGGGCATTAAATCTCCTCACCAGCTGTATGGAACTTGGCCACAGTGCATCTTGTTCCATAGAAGGGAGAAGCCACAGTACCTCACGCTAGCTGGGACAAATCTCCAGTGAGGATGCAAAGCTGCAATAAAGGGGATCTACGTTTTTGCTCATGTTGTGTCCACACGTGCGCCAGTGTGACTGAAGTTCACTGAAGCAAAGCTAGATAAAGTAAGACACACACTTTGATGCCAATCAATTGTTTTGTTGCTAATGTTTTCTACTTTTGTGATTCCATTCTCTGTTGGGGCTGGTTGTGCTGTAGTTCAGGCAGCTCTGCTGTTTTTAGTCCAGTCTTTCCCTCACCTCCCAGGACTCTGCTGGCATAACCATACTTAGTGATTGATGGTGCTCCACGCCCTGCATCTGGCAGGTGGATCGCCTGCAGGGGGGTTCTGGGATCAGGGGTACGCACAAAACTCTTGTCTGCGTCTGCATTCCTGCGAGAGTTGGGGTTCCCAACTTCCTTTATGTGAAGTGAAAGAATAGAGCTGATTTACAGGGTAAATAAAATATCAGAGGAAGTAGAGGTTAGCTGTTACTTAGGGCTAAGAGAGATTTATGAGATTACATAGTAACTGAACCTCCACTTTAAGCCGTAGTCACTATGGTCTACATAGTTCTATACCTCATTAGAGGGAAAAAAATGTGGAGAATGGAGAACACTAAGTCCTTCTTCTTTTGAGGAAAAAAATGTTTCTGGTCTTGGTACAGATGTGATCTGTAATCAAAAGAACACTTTACATTTTTTATAGCATCTTTCCGTAGCAGGTTTCGTTTGAGACTGTAAATCCTACTCCAACAGAGTTGAGTAGAAATTCTCTTTTACATATGGAGAAACTGAGTCTCAGGGGCAGTCAGCATTTGAAGGTGCTTATAAGAAGCCAATGATGAGGCAAGAACGCCTAGAAATTTAACTTCATTTCTACTCTGTTTTAACCTCTCAAAAAATTCAGCAAATAACAAAAGAAAGGAAAAAAAGCACTTACTGGACTCATTAATATGCTAGGCAGTGCTGCATGTTCAATTCCATTTCAAAAGCTTTTCTTTTTCCCCCACAGCACTGACAGATTCCACAAGTCTTGGAGTAAGTTAAGGGACTGAAGGGTGCTTGTGGGTACAGTGAGCTATTTTGAGTGTTCTCTTTGAAAACTAAAATTCTGGGAGCAAAAACTGTAAAGGCTCAATGTTATACTTGTTCTGTAATGGGAAGGATTCCTGTAAATCCAGAGGTATGTGGTTCAAGGAGTGGACACAGTTAGAGGCAGCTGGGTCGACATGCAGACATCTCCTTGGATGCTAAATCCTTGCTACTCAAAGTGTGGTTCCTGGACCAACAGCATCAACATCACTGGGGTGCTTGTTAGAAATGCAGAGCCTCAGGCTCCATCTCACATATAGTGAGTCAGACTATGCCTTTCAACATGGTCCTGGAGATTTGTAAGCACATATAAAATTTGAGAAGCACTGTGCTAATTGACACCAAAGAAGGGGTCACACCTGGGCCAGAATAGGTGAGACCCCAGTGCTGAGCCAGGGATGTGAGTGCAGATTAGGGATGGAGACATGACGAGAACTGATGCTAAGTGGGATGATCAAGGTGAGTGCTTGTGAGTGTTCATCGAATCCAGGCAGGAAAGGGAAGGTCAGAAGAGTCAGCCAGAGAGGCACAGGGACATGGATATGGACAAGTTTGAGAGCCCCTTGATGGAGCGAGTAAGCCAGGAAGTGGTGGGGGTAGGGGGAAGAGACAGGTGAGGAGAGGGCTAGGGGAAGGCGTATGGAAATGCAGCTTCCAGAAGACTGCAAAGAGACATGATGACTGCATTTTTCTGAGAGAAAACTGCTTGCAAAATAGAAAGAGGTTGAGGGGGGTATTTGTATGGTTAGGATCCCTCTCAGGGAGGAGGGCTTTGTTGACAAGGCCTGTAGATGATGCAGGCAGCAAAGGCCCTTCTCCAGGGTGGTCCCATCTGTTTTTAGATGGAATTTTCTTTAAGGCATATGGATCCTCAATTTGGCCTCTAACACTGGCATTTTTAAGTCACATCAATTTCTTTGTTTCCGTTCCATTTAACCCAGAAATGAAGTTAATAGCAATTTTCCTGGGCATACTACTTTGGTTCTGAAGAGAATTAACATTTTAAATGACCACTGGGAAATACACGAATAAATAGGAAGTTTTAAAAAAGTATATATTATAGGCTAAATTATAGTCTAGCTCTGATGTAGTGGCTCCTAAGACTACAAATGTTAATTTATAAGGAAGCTTTTGTTTTAGAAGCCATTAAACATGTTGGTTCTGAGCTTGCTTTAACTCCTACCTCCTCACTTAAAATTAGTAACTGAAAATATAATCCTAACCCTACATCTGGCCTTCACTTCATCTGATTGCACTCAATTTCAGAGAGAGAGGAATGTATGCATTGAGCCTGATCTTGCTTTACATACTACTTTATAAGCTTTCTTTATCTGGAAATAAAAGACCAATTTCGTCCTTGAGCAATGTTAATTATAAACCAGACAGAGGCACCATGCCTGTCTTTGTAGGATGAGGAAACACATAAAGTTTCTTTGGAGACTGGATTCTTTTAATGAGATAAATGCAGGGCCACGTTTATGTTTGTACTAAGTTGTTTAAGGAGAAAAAGAGTCTTTGAATTCTGTGGATGAGCCCTAGGCTAGGAAGCCCAAAAATAGCATTGTTTTCTGTGCACTCAGACCCCAAGTAGCAGTCTTTTTAGAGGAAGAAGAGCTCAACATTTTGTAAGATTGACCATGATTAATATGTATAGTTCAAATCTATGAAGGGTTTCCATAGCACTCCATTGTATCTGCTAAAAGGAATTACTAAGTGATAGACTAAGAGTCTATAGAGCCTTGTAGCTGCTGCTGAGATTGAAGGCTCCTCTGCAAGTTGTTCAAGCACATGAGGGAACAGTTCTTAGCAAAAGCTACTGCTAATCAGGCATCATCTCCTCAAATAAAAAGGGTAAGTATATTTTGGAGGAGATGAAGTAGAGTGGGGAAGGAGTAGATAGTTCCTATTATGATGAAGTCCTTAATCTATACTTAAAGGATCCTTTCTAGATTTAACCCCAACTTTTGATATGAGAAGAGTCAACTATGTCCATAGGCCATTGCTTTTTGCTTTTCAGTAGTCGAGTTAGTGGTAGAGTTAGTATATTCATGCTTCCAGAGTTGGTCATAAATAGACATCTTATACCCATCTGGTTAATTTAACTACTTTATTACTTTTTATTTTCATTTCCAAAAAGAGGAAGAAGAGTTTCCCAAGAGGTAGAGAGAATTGATAAAACTCAATAAAGTGAACATCTTTATTGACCATGATGAGTTTCTTGTTTGGTTACAGCCTGCCTTCTTATCATTATTTCCCAAGGCTCTTTGGAAAAAGTAATGATGCCAAACACATTTGTATTTACTGTGTAACAATTGCTTTCATTTATTGAGCACTTAATATACACCAAACACTGTCCTAAGCACTTTACATGTATGTAATCTCACAGTAACCTCATGGCGTACAGTATGAGACGAGAAAACTGGTGTTTCACAGATGAAAAAACTGAATCTAAAAGTCTGAGGTCAAACAGCTTGTAAGTGACAGAATTAGAATTCAATCCCTGGTTTGTTTGGGATCAGAGACCATGCTCCAAATACCTGTACTAGTCTGTGTACCATAGAACAAAAGCTTTGAGCTCCTCAGTTGAAACATACCATATCAAACAAGAATGATTACACTTTCCACTATAGTTAAGTAGTTCCTCACTGTCCTCCATCAACAAATTAAAGTAGTTCCCATATTCTAGTGAGTTTCCAGGATGACAGCTCTAATTATGCTCCCTTGTGGTTTCTAAATACTCCCCCCCCCCATATATTCTAGTAAAGCGAACCCATCCTGGGTCCTGTAAGTTTCTCTTCTTTTATTCTTTTTCCTCTGGCCTCCCTTCATTTTCCCACATCAAACTAGACACTAAATGAGAGGATAGATATGAAAGTATTTTGGAATGTTAGAAGGAAATCAAACATAAAATATTATGATTATGTCCAAAACAGCTTTCTACATCTGCTCAATGAAACTACTCTTCTGTATCCAATTCAGACACTCAGCAAAATTCTTTCTGGGAGTTCCAGAAGGCAGAAAGGAGCATGAGCTGCCACGTTAGTCGAAAGCATCCAACCAGATTATGTGTATAAGTACACCTTAAACTTAATGAAGGCCAGTTTCCACAAAACAGTCATGAAGAAATTTTGAGTCGCTGTAAGTATTGTATCACCTGAAAGCCACTCCATGACCGAGAGGTTAAGTAGCCTTCTTTTTTCCAAGAAAAATGAGTAGACTAAGTACAGTAGCAGACAGACTGCCTAAAATGAGGTGAATGAAGAAGTGAAAAAGTGACACCCAAAAGAGAAGAGATCAGAATTCTGTTTTGAGAAGTAATATATAGTTTTAAAAATTGATTGCTAAAGCCAAGGCTTTCTCTTTGTTGTATACCTGACACCACAAGTAGTTCAGGAATAATCTGGGAGTTATAAATCAGTGAAGATTAACTAACTGCTTATAGTGAGTGGCTATGGAATCTCAAATTGGATGCAATTTTTGATTTATCTTTTTAAAATTTTATGCTCACACGGGTGCTTTGTGAGTCCTGCCAAGTGAATCACAATGTACATATTCTCAGATTTCTACCAGGGCCCCTGCTATTATTTATGGGACTTGAAATTTGGTTCTGGTCACATAGTGATTTATAGAGTGCACCACAATATAAGTATTTAATGACTATTCACAGCACCAGTGTCTCCTTGGGAAGGTTCTCCTTCTTTCTGCTCAGAGAAACTCTCTAGTCCTCTGTTCTGCCCTGCATTTCAGCTGATTGAGACCCAGAAGGTCTTGGCCAATGAAGTATTCCAAATGGCAAAGAGGACACAGCAAAGGAATTCACTTTTATAAATCTCTGGTTCTAGGGCCAGGGATCAAACCTGCATCCTCATGGGTAGTAGTTGGATTTGTTTACACTTTGCCACAATGGGAACTCAAATCTCTATTTGTAATGAACTTGTTTTTAAAATAGCTTACAGAAACCTCTGAAATAAACTAATTATTTAGATTGAAGAAATGAAACTTATTGTCTTATAAATGAAGATCTCAACCTAGGTAAAATTTGAAGCATGTTTTAATGCTTTATTCATCCATCTCTTTCTGCATCTCTTTCCTGTTTCCCGTTGCCACAGCTTTTCAAATCCTTATGTAGGATATAGAACTTTATCCAGGCATATTTATATCTTTGCATTGGTTTTTGCTGGGTGCATTGTAATGATTAGATCAAGCCAAATCAATCAATTAGATAATTTAATTCATACAAAGTATGTTTTTTGTTTTTTGTTTTTTTTTTTGTCTTTTCTAGGGCTGCACCCGTGGAATGTGGAGGTTTCTAGGCTAGGGGTCCAATCAGAGTTGTAGCTGCCAGCCTATGCCAAAGCCACGACAACTCAGGATCCAAGCCGCATCTGCAACCTACACTACAGCTCATGGCAATGCTGGATCCTTAACCCACTGAGCAAGGCCAGGGATCGAATCTGCAACCTCATCGTTCCTAGTTGGATTCGTTAGCCACTGAGCCACAACGGGAACTCCCAAACTATGTTGAATAATGTAATGCTTTACCTCCTTAAGGATATTTAAAATTTTAAAGAGTCTGACGCAATAAATGCTTATACACAGGAATGAATCTAAATGTGATGCCAGTAGAAGCATTTTGACTTAAACGATTTGTGAATAAAATTTTCATTCCAAAATTCATCATTGGATTGGGAATACCCACAGAGACTCTGAAGAAAGAAATGTTGAAAAACAATTATGTTTTACATGCACCCATGTTCTGGGAAAATACTTTTTGAGAAGAGATACTGGTCCAGGGATGGCTAACTGCACAGAACTTCTGGGAAGTGCGTAACTGTCTTAGCCCAGGTTTCCTAGAAAACAGAGCATCTGAGAGGAAACTGCTTAGGCTTCACTGGGAAGGGAGGCGCAATACCCAGGCAGCAAGAGTGAGGGGACATGGGGAAATGATGCAAGGAAGGAGATAGTGCATTACTGAGCTTCATGAGACACACGGCTTGGTACTGCTGGGTCTCTGGAACCAGTACTTGGTCTCTGGAACCAGTACTTGGTCTCTGGAACCAGTATAGCTCAGAATAGTGTTGAGGAAGGGTGTGGACTTTATCTGCTAAGCCTCTCTGTCTCCTGCTGTCACTGGTTCAGGTCTATCCAAGAGAGCGTTAGATCCCCTGCATTTCTGGCTTGCATTGCCAGGGAGTCAGAGATAGGTGGCTAGGCTTTCCCTGAAGAGAGAGGCTGAGGCCAGGCAGAGAGTGGAGAGAGAAGCTGAGGTTGGGTATGGCTCAGTGAATCTGAATCTGTGGGACTTGTTGGTGATCTCAGGTGGTGACACTTGATGCTGACAGCCACAGAGAGAAATGGTGACAGTAGTGAGAAAGGAACGAAACACAGAAATAGTCCCAAACAATATGAAAATAAAAAAAGAGAGGATGGAAGTGTTAAATGTAATAGTCATGAAGAATATTTTCAAGGCAGGTAGGCTGGTGCAGGATGCCCAGAAGAGAGGAGTGGAGAGATTCAGGAACAGAGATTCTGCTTCCTTATAGTTCCAATAGTGACGATGACATACACTGTGATCAGATTTTAAGGCCTGGAGCTCATGTTCTTTGCAATTGTGTCACTTCATGCACCTAGCATATGGTCTGGGTGGGCTGTAGGTACTCTATTAACCATTTATTAGAGATCAGGTGCTTTAAGTTGAACCAAGTTTATGTCTTCGTTTACAAGTTCTGCCTTGGTAAATGAACTTAAGGCTTTTGGGTGTGTGTGTGTGCAGGGCTATTTATGTAAATATGTGATCTTAGGGCAGAAAAGAAGCCTCTATTGCTTGGAAGTTTATACAGTATAAGGGTTAGAATCAAACAAATTTAGTTCAAATCCTGGTTCTGTCAGTTAACTAGCAATGCGACCATGGACAAGCTAATATCTCAAAGCCTCACTTTTCCTCATCTGTAAAATATGTATAATAATAGTACTTACCTGTGGGATTATTTATACAGGACTAGGAGACATACACTAAATGGACAATTACTGTTAGGTATCACTACCATTTCTATTGCATGTTTTTCCTGATGTGGGTACTTATAAAACATAGATTAAACCTGGTCTGACAACTTCTTTTAAATTTATTTTATGTCCATATTTGCATCTCTTTATAGGAAAGTGATACAGTAAAAAGCATCTAGTTGGTAAGTCCTATACGATTATTTTTAAGGCTGTTTCAAATTTCAATGCTATGTAAAATAAGAAACACTTTTTAAAAGATTTTTATTTTTTCTAGGAACTATGGCAGCAGAATCAAATTGGAAAAATCCTTAGATTAAATAGGCAATGATTAGATCTGCTGTTTTGGCCTTTTGTAGTAAGAGAAGTGGTGGTAGTGTTTAGTAATGTGTTTGATCTTGCTTGCTTCTTCTTGTATTGCATTTTTCAATAAACTTAAACATTTTAAAAAGTGTTTTCCATTATAGTTGATTTACAGTGTTCTGTCAGTTTCTACTGTACTGCAAAGTGATCCAGCCATACACACACACACACACACACACACACACACACACACATTCTTTTTCTCACATTATCCTCCATCATGTTCCATCACAAGTGACTAGATATAGTTCCCTGTTCTACACAGCAGGATCACATTACTTATCCACTCGCATTACTTATCCTCTCATTACATATCAATTGCAATATTTTGTGTCTATCAAAGCTAAACTCTCAGTCTATCCCACTCCCTTCCCTCCCCCTTCCCCTTGGCAACCACAAGTCTGTTCTCCAAGTCCATGAGTTTCTTTTCTGTGGAAAGTTTCATTTGTGCTATGTATTAGATTCCAGATATGCGATATCGTATGGTATTTGTCTTTCTCTTTCTGACTTACTTCACTCAGTATGAGTGCCTCTAGTCTGATCCATGCTGCTGCAAATGGCATTATTTTGTTCTTTTTTTATGGCTGGGTAGCATTCCATTGTGTATATATACGATATCTTCTTAATCCATTCATCTGTCAATGGACATTTAGGTTGTTTCCATGTCTTGGCTATTGTGAATAGTGCTGCAGTGAACATATGGATGAATGGGTCTTTTTCAATGAAAGTTTTGTCCAGATATATGCCCAAGAGTGGGACTTCTGTGTCATATGGTAGTTCTATATTTAGTTTTCTGTGGTACCTCCATACTCTTTTCCATAGTGGTTGTACCAATTTATATTTCTACCAACAGTGTAGGAGGGTACCCTTTTCTCCACATCCTCTCTAGAATTTGTTATTTGTGAACTTGTTAATGATGACCATTCTGACAGGTGTGAGGTGGTACCTCATAGTAGTTAGGATTTGCATTTCTCTAATAATCAGTGATGTTGAGCATTTTTTCATGTGCCTGTTGGCCATCTGTACATCTTTGGAGAAATGTCTATTCAGGTCTTTTGCCCATTTTTCGATTGGGTTGTTGCTTTTTTTCATATTGGGAGTTGTATTAAGTTGTTTGTATGTTTTAGAGATTAAGTCCATGTCAGTTGCATTGTTTGAAATTATTTTCTCCCTTTCTGTAGGTGGTCTTTTTTTTTTTATGGTTTCCTTTGCTGAGCAAAAGAAAATAAGAAATTCTAATGAGTTCGGTAGTTTCTTTTTAGAAGATAGCTATATGGCATGTATGACATTCAAGTTAGATTGAAAAGAGACTTAAGTGGCTTTAGTGTCTCATACTATGAATGTGAACATCATTCGAACTGAAATTTCCTATTTTATACCTTCCTTGTTATTACTGTCCTCCACTAACAGAAAAATACTGCCTGTAAATAATTACTACTTAATCATATCCTAGATGGATTTTTATTCATCTATTTGATATACAGATGATAAAACTTACTTTCTTATTAGCAATAGTCTTTGCTATAATTTAACAAGTAAAAGTGTCACACGGTAATCATTCCAAATCAAAGCAGATGTGTGAATATTGTTAAAAACTCAGAGCCAACCAACATCTCTGAGGTTGAAACATAGTAAATTAATAGTTTTTTTTGTGATCCACAGTTATTCTTGAATAAAATTATTAGGTTTCTTTAATTAAGATTTGTACTCTTATCAGAAGTGTAACCACAAAGAAATACTTCCTGGCTCTTGCTTCTTACTACAAAGTAGAAATCTCATGAAAGCAAAAACTTGAGGGGTGGGAGAGCAAAAACAAAACAAGAAACCACATAGCAATTAAAATTTATTAGATTTATTATCAAGGCAGAAGCTTCTACTTAAATCAATGAACACTTAGTTTTTGAAAACAAAAGAAAACAAAACAAAAACAACTTGTAAATGGAATCAGTTCACAAATAATGTCCATGAAGTGGTGGGTTCAAAACTGGCTCTGGCACTTACCAGCTATGTGAACAAGGGCTAATTAGCATACTTTTTGAATTAAAATGATATTAATAAAAATGGAAACTAATAATTACTTTGCATGCGGTTCTGCAGTTTGAATTAATGAACAAAGTATAGTGTGAAACATGTCAGACAATAGAAATTTAATAAATGTAAGCTATTTTGTTCCTACCTGCAGTGAATATTATTATTGTACAAACCACCTTATCTGTGAGAAACCCCCGCCCTCACCATGTTTATTCACTAGGATAGATCGCATATATTTTATCAGACATAGAGTTCCTTATTAATTACATTTTGATTGAGGGAACCATGGAAAGCTCTAAATGGTGCCTCATCCGGACACTCTCATTTATTTTCCTAAATATTACCTGGGGACTTGTTTCTGATGTAAATTTCTAGGAAAAATGTAGCAATTAGAGAAGTCCTATTCAGATTATTGAAGCTAGTACATAGTCAGAGAAATTAATGTAAAAAGAGTACTCAACTGAGACTTTCTTTTCTGTTTACTAGTAATTTGTACTTTGCAATGAGGTAAAGAAAAAGTGATCTACTTTGAGACCTCAACTCTGGGGACTTAGTAGCAGCTCCCTTACGCTGTTGACCTTCTGAAATTAAGAAATAAAGAAGTTATGGGATTTGAAATTCATAACAAGGATTACATTACAATAGCCTGATAAATAACTATGAAAAGTTTATTAGTCCACTTATTAAAAAAATGACTTCCCTCTACAATGTATATTACACTGGTGATAAAAATGAACAAAATCAGTATCCATTTTTATTCCCTTGAATAAATTGTTTCTCATCTTGTATGAAAAGGTGAGTGGTTATCTCTATTGCTATCTCACAATGTATTTTATCTTTTCCAGTATTTTGGAATTCCAATCACCATAAATTTTAATTAGGTCTCAACTTTATAATAATAATAATTAAAAAAACCAACTATATGTTGACCGTTATCTATTTACTTGAAAATGAATTTGTTTACTACCAGGAAAAATACACTTCATATTTCTCAGCTTTCTACTTGTGTATACAAATTCTGTTAGAGCTAAAATTATCCAGTAGTCATTGACTTGAAGAAGGGAAAATGAATCAGCAGCCATCAGGGGTTATTAACTGGAATGGAAGGACCATCCCTGCCCATTGCTATGTGACATTTGGGGACTTATAGGGGCCATTTGAATTTTTTCAAATATATTCCCCACTTCAGGTATTCTTTTTTTAATTGAAGTATAGTTAATTTACAGTGTCATGCCAGTTTCAGGGGTATAGCACAGTGATGCACTTTTATATGTAACACCCCCCCCCCACATACCCCACACATTTTCTTTATCCATTCATCTGTCAATGGACATTTAGATTGCTTCCATGTCTTTGCTATTGTAAATAATGTGGTAATTAACTCTGGGATGCATGTATCTTTTCAAATTAGAGTTTTCTCTGGATAATGCCCAGGATGGGATTGCAGGATCATATGGTAACTCTACTTTTAGTTTTTTAAGGAACTTCTATACTGTTCTCCACAGTGGCTGTACCAGTTTACATTGCCACCAACAGTGCAGGAGTGTTCCTTTTTCTCTATATTTTCTCTAGCATTTATATCTGCAGACTTTTTGATGATGCCCTTTCTGACCAGAGTGAGGTGATACTTCATTGTAGTTTTGATTTGTATTTCTCTAATAATTAGTGATGAGCATTTTTTTCAAGTTAGCCATCTCTTTGTCTTCTTTGGAGAAATGTCAATTTAGGTCTTCTGCCCCTGCTCCCCTTTTTGATTGGGTTGTTTGTTTTTTTTTTTGTTGTTGAGTTGTATGAGATGTTTTTATATTTTGGAAATTAATGCCTTGTCAATCATGTCTTTTGCAAATATTTTCTCCCACTCTGTAGATTGTCTGTAGGTATTTTGATATGTTTACCCACATCCCAGTGGTGGGATTCCTCTACCCTTTGGTAATCACACTCTAATAATGATTTGAGCCATTCATATTTCTCCTTTGTTTGGGGGTGAAAAGTTTTTGAAAATCCCTGGTCCTCATGGAATGGTATAAAGCCACAAAATATTTGCTTGACAGTCATATAGACAAGACATTTACTGCCTGAAAAATGAACAAATCTCTCAATCCAATTAAAAAATTATTCAAATCAATACATTTCTTCCTTGAAAACTTAGAGAGTAAGGGCTTGAAATCAAATTGTCTGAGTCTTTCTGTATCAAGTTAGCTGGTATTTCCAATGTAAGTTTTGGAGGTATAAATTTGTCCTGGGAAGAGTTTTTGACTTTGCACTTTCCAGAGCGGTGTCCTAGAGAACACTGCTCTTGCAAGACATGCCAAGAAAGAAAAAAGGGAAACAATTGGATGAGTTTCATGGGCACACTAACTGAGAAATCCTGTATCATACTACAAAGGTTGAAGGGTCTTGCAATCATTAACATCCATCATACTCAAAAACCAAATGGAAATGCATTCTGCTCTCTTCCTTAGCTTACCTTTGAGCGAATCCTGACTATTGGAAATACAGAGGGGGTGGAAGGAATATTTGCTTTTTTTTTAAGGCTGAATTATTATTATTATTATTTTTTCCCACTGTACAGCAAGGGGATCAAGTTATCCTTACATGTATACATTTTTTCCCCACCCTTTGTTCTGTTGCAATATGAGTATTTAGACATAGTTTTCAATGCTACTCAGCAGGATCTCCTTGTAAATCTATTCTAAGTTGTGTCTGATAACCCCAAGCTCCCAATCCTTCCCGCTCCCTCTCTCCCCCATCGGGAAGCCACAAGTCTATTTTCCAAGTCCATGATTTTCTTTTCTGTGGAGATATTCATTTGTGCTGGATATTAGATTCCAGTTATAAGTGATAGCATATGGTATTTGTCTTTGTCTTTCTGGCTCATTTCACTCAGTATGAGATTCTCTAGTTCCATCCATGTTGCTGCAAATGGCATTATGTCATTCCTTTTTATGGCTGAGTAGTATTCCATTGTATATATATACCACCTCTTCCGAATCCAATCCTCTGTCGATGGACATTTGGGTTGTTTCCATGTCCTGGCTATTGTGAATAGTGCTGCAATGAACACGTGGGTGCATGTGTCTCTTTTAAGTAGAGTTTTGTTTGGATATATGCCCAGGAGTGGGATTGTGGGGTCATATGGAAGTTCTATGTATAGATTTCTAAGGTATCTCCAAACTGTTCTCCATAGTGGCTGTACCAGCTTACCTTCCCACCAACAGTTCAGGAGGGTTCTCTTTTCTTCACAGCCCCTCCAGCACTTGTTATTTGTGGACTTATTAATGATGGCCATTCTGACTGGTGTGAGGTGGTATCTCATGGTAGTTCTGATTTGCATTTCTCTTAAAATCAGTGATGTTGAACATTTTTTCATGTGTTTGCTGGCCATCTGCATATTGGAAGGAATATTTGAATCATATCTGTTAACTTGGTGACAACCAAACAAAGTCATTAGCAAAATTCTTAGAAATGTTAATGACTCTAAACATGGTACATATACACTTTTGATCTAGCCTTATGTCTTCCCACCACAAATGAATATGAAGGACAGTTCAAGAGCATGAAAAAAGTGAAGCTACTTTACCTTTTGATGTTTTACTACTTCCCTGTGTGAATTGCTTTTGGTAGCTCAGAGACAATTTAAAAACCTAAATGGTATAATGTAATCCTTGCATTTCCAGGCATGAGTCAAGCACGGACAAGATTTGGAAATCTATGGCTCTGTGATTGGAAAGACCTACCTTTGTCCTAGATCAAAACTTGGTTTTCTAAGACTTTGCATGACCAGCTGACAGTGACAGGTAGAACAAAGATATTTTTGCACAAAATATCGGGCCCGATGAGGCCTTCCTTAGGGATTCTGTGCTTATTCACTTAATCCTACTTTCCTGCTTGTTTCCATTTCAGACTATTAGCTTACACACCTTTACCCTTGGAATTGAGACCTCAAGGATGTACTGGAAACTATGTGATATTAATTATCTGAGGTAAAAACAAACAAACAAAAAAACCCTTCCACTAAAAGTAAAAGGCCCTTTCTAGTTACAAAATAAATACAAGTGTAATGTCTTAAGGGCTTTACATGTATAGTTTATTTAATCTTTACCCTATGACATATTTTAACCATTTTAAATATGAAAAATTACAATCAGAAATCACATAGCTAGGAAAGGAGTCTATACTGAATATGACTATCTGGCACCAGAAACCATGCTCTTAACTTCTATTAATGACTTGTTTCCATCCTATTGAAATGGACGAGTCAAGATGTGAAAAGTTAAATGAACTGAAATAGTTATTAGAAATAGAAGCTATTTCAGAAGGCAGTGTATGGTTAATTACCAAATAAATTATATAGGTCATATGTATTTTTGGAGTATAAAAAGAGAAGGAATTGATTAGGTTGAGGATATATGGTCAGGCCATGCTTTTTTGAGAGTGACTGGAGAAGACAGTGTGATGTTAGCCTAGGTTTGAAGGAAGGGTGATCTTTGCAACATTAGAGATCGCAGTGTCTCTGGAATGAGATGGGTCCTGGTCAGTTACCTATGTTTGGGCAGGGTAGTCCAGGAGAGAATTAGATTTACTAGAGTAGGACAGGAATGGGGGAGCTGCCCCAGGTATAGGTGCTGACATGCGGTTCAGTCTGACAATCACAGAGCTGTTTCAAGTGGAAGAATTACTACTGGTAAACAGTTGACTTTAGAAGAATCATGATGTAGTAGTCAGGATGAAGTAGTATTTAACACTTTTAGTAAAAAGTCACTCTTTTGAGTACTATCCCAGGAAGTGGAAATGAAAATCTGTGTGTTATGCAATCATGACGCAGATGATTAAAATGTCACCACCAATATCCTGGTGATCATGCCATGTGCTTACTGAGACTGGCCCACTAATTAAGGGGCTTGGTAGCAAAGGGGCAGGATACAGGATCTTCTGGACTATAGTTTGAAGCCCCAGTAATGTCCTACCAAAACAAAACAAAATGAAACAAAAAAACAAGTTTAGATAGAAGCTGTCCTGTCTAAAGACAGAGAGGGAAAAAACTATGTCTTGCTAAGAGAGGCGGTTTTTTTTTTCTCACAGCCCAGAATCCAAGACTGTTTAAAAAATTTGTTTCCATAGGTTTGGAAAATCCTAATCCTGACTCCTCAAATTAGAGATATTCACACAATGTCAGGATGGTGTGTTTAGGCAGGAAGGTGGGATATAGTAGGAAGGAAGACAGAGACCTAGGTAAAGTCTGATTTGCATAGAATCTTCAGGCAACTAACTGCTGCTATGCCTTCTTGCCTTATAAAAGGGACCAGTTTCCCCCATAATAGCTAAGAGGCATTCTAGGCACAGGGCTATTAGTGCCCTGTTGACAAATTGCTCCTAGGCAGAAGCCAAAATGGATGTCATTAGATTGAGCCCAGAGAGGATGGGCTGAGCACCTAGACAATTGCTGAAAGACAAAATTTCCAGGTTGGGTTCTAGATTTGAAAGCAATGACCTAACCAAATCCATGGAGTTGAATGCTAAATCAACAAATTGGGAATCAAAAAACCGAAAACCTACCATGTATTCAAGAGAAATATAATGCCAGAGAAATGCCAAGTTTGACAACATCGGTTACCTCAAATCCCAAACCTCCACCATCGGAGTATTTAAATATTCTAAACCAATATTTATGTGTTCAGTCAACAAATATTAAATGGGTATCAAGGGTCAGGTACTGTGCTCCAAGTGGTCACATAATTTTAAATGAAACCAATGCCCCTCTTCCCTATAAACAGAAGTGAAAACTCCAGTGAAGTCAGTTAGACAGTAAACAAGTAAACAAGTAAGTGAATAGATGACGTCAGATTGTATTAGTGTTATGAGAAAAAAAGAAAGAGTTGAGAGAGTGAATGAGAAAGGGGGGTAGTAATATGAAAATTTGGAACCTTTCTTCTATGTAATATGAACAGGCTATTTTGGCTTTTCTACTAAAAAACACTGAAACTTAAGTTTGGCTTTGATGCTTTACTTTGAAAGGTCTAGATCTTTAGTATTTGTCAATTTCTGGTGAAAAATTAGACAGTTACAAGTGGACTTAATCATTGGTGTATTTGAGCAGATTTGTCGAAGGCCATCTTCCTTGTGCAGAAACAGTAACCTGAAATGCTGAC
The DNA here is from genome assembly GCF_016906955.1 of Phacochoerus africanus. Taxonomy (NCBI): domain Eukaryota; kingdom Metazoa; phylum Chordata; class Mammalia; order Artiodactyla; family Suidae; genus Phacochoerus; species Phacochoerus africanus. The sequence goes on from NC_062545.1 coordinate 58,596,704, forward strand.
TGGATGGCATATTACAACCACCTAATGAATCAGCTCCCTCCCAGTTGGGATCTCAGGCGCATTTATTCATCTTCAACCAGTGTAATTAAAGATGAAAAGTATAACAGTGATGTATACTTCTCTGGGGAGGGAGTTGTTTTAATTGTAGACCCATCAGTGGAAAATGAACTATGCTGGAGAAAGATCAGGCTTAATTACACACCTGTTGGTGGTATCAAGCAAAGCTGTTGCATTCTGCTGTAATAGGGGAACTACTTAGTAAAACCCTGCAGTTTGGCAAAGCTCAAAATATCACCTCATTAGAGCTTGTAATATCTGCCTTTGAACTCATTGAGTCATCAAGTTTTAGGTGAAAGGATATTGAGGTTGTTTAGTCTAATTCACGTAATTTACAGATGAGAAAACTAAAGTCTGGAGTAGTTAACTGGCTTGTCCAAATTCACACAAATAGTCTGAGAGGCATTTCATTAAGCTTCTTTGCTAACTACTCATGTCTTCTAAGTGCTATCTTAGATTTGAACGTGGATGGAAGAGGCCAAAACCTCCATTCAGAATCTCACAAAATTTTAAAATTAAAACCAGATGAGTTTAATTTCCAGACAGCTTCTCTCAAAATATGAGATGCAGACTGTTAGTTGGAGAGAAATGACTATGATTCTAGATCCTTTAGGCAGCTGTCCACCTACTGGAGCTGTAACCAATTCTTCCAAATTCCTGAAAGATATAAACGGTAAAAAGGATAGAGAACTCTCTGGGAAGATATCATATTTTAAAATGTCCTCTCTGAAATTAACCTCAAATTCTTATTTAATTTCTTTTTCTTGGTGACTATTCCGAAGTGTGTGATCCTAAAAGTCTTCTACCATTTCGCTTAGATGAGATAAGACTGACCATGAATGGATAATTATTTAAGCTGAGTGGTGGCTTACAGAGATTTTTAAGAAAAAATTCCATTCTGTTCACTTTAATATGTGTTTGAAGCATTCCATAATAAAATGTTTAAAAAGAATAAAAACCTAAGAAAAAAGTCAGAAAACATGATTCAAGAAACAATTTAATTAATTAATTAATTAATTAATTTGTGCTTTTTAGGGCTGCAGGTGCAGCATATAAAAAGTTCCCTGGCTAGGGGTCAAATTGAAGCTACCAGCCTATGACACAGCCATAGCAACACAGGATCCAAGCTGCGACTGTCACCTACATACCACCTACACCAGCTCAGGGCAACACTGGATCCTTAACCCACTGAGCAAGGCCAGGGATCGAACCTGTATCTTCATGGATATTAGTTGGGCTTGTTACTGCTGAGCTGCAATGGGAACTTGCAAGAAAAAATTTTAACTCCTAGGTATTGATATCAAGTCTCCTCCTATAACCATAAACAATTTCCCATTGATTATTTTGGGAATCAATTTGAACAAAATTGAATCAGTTATTAAAACATCAAGGAATAATTTCTTTACTCATTCCCCAAAATTATGTTTTCTTATAATAAGGATTTTCTAGAAATTTAAACCTAACATATTTTTCTGAAACATTTACATTTCTCTGGGAAAAGAATTTGAATTAATATTAAAATGAAAATGGTTGTTTCCCCAAATGCATGCTCCAAAATTACTGTTGATGGGAGAGATTTACACTAGAATTAATCATGTTTTTCTCTGGCTGGTAGACATACAGGTGGTTTGAATTGTCCATTTAATTTTTTTGATAGTTTTTCAGTGTGTTACCTACATTAAGCAATGTCATCTCCATGTAGGTGAAAAATAGCTACACTACTATTAATTCAGATTCTGAATAAAAAATGTTGGGAGGGAGGGATGAGTGATAAATTGAAGCTACATAGATTTTTTTTTCACTTTTCAAAATGAAATTAGCTTTATAATTTTCTCTATTCTCAAAAGAAATAATGCTTGTTGTGAAATATTTTTAGGCTATATATGGAAACAAAAAAATAAAAAATTCACTGTTCCTTTCAACATGTTTTTATATAAATGCACACTTTTTTTTAATGGGATCAAAAACATAGATGTAGTGATTCTGACATTTCCTAAGTCCTACGCAACATTATTTATCACTAACTTTATTTCTATTCCAAGTTCTTACTGTTACTAATGTTGAAACCTCTATAGTCATTTACAGATAGATGCAACTTTTTGAAGTGATTTTTCAGTCAATTCACCCCTCCCTCACTCTCTTCAGGTTTTCTCAGGGTAACATTTCAGGTTCAGTTGGTGTTATGCTGTGTTTAGGCAGTCCTGGAAAGGGCATATGGTCATAGAGCATCCTCAGGCATCCACTGAGAGGTAACTCATCTACTGTGTATTTGATCATTGGTCTCTGCTATGCTGCATCTGCTGATAATTTGGAGCTGGCCTTGGCCATGAGCTATGCTCATGCAGATCACTTTATGTTTTCCTGGTTCCAAATGTAAGGCTCCTCCTGCCCTGTTTTGTACCCCTTTGGGGGATACAGGAGAAATTTGAGTTCTTTTAAGTATAGTCAGAATCTTCATTGACTATTGTTATCATCTATTATTAATTGCATAAATTTTAAGCTCAACTTGCTGTAGTGAGTTCTAACATATCTGGTTCTGGCAAATCAATAGCCTTGGCTTTCAAAACTTTTCTTCTACTAGAGACTCCTAAAGCCTGTTTTGAAACTCAGAGTCAAGAATATTTCCTCTCTCTTGGAATAACATCTGAGACAATGAAAGGTTTTAAACTGATAGGAAAGGGGAAGGGACAAAAAGAAAATGCAGGGGAAAATACCATAGGTAAAATATATCCAAATTCAATCCCACCACATGGATCTACCTTCTTTTTTCCTCTAAAATGGGAGGTTTGTGATTTTCTTCTGCCATATGAAAATTATACATAACAGTACAGAAGATTCTAACCTTCCAATCATATATATCATCCTATGTATTTTTCCTAGACTACTGATGACTGATTCACCCTGTTTATATAACTCATATTACCATTTACACCCATATACCCTTATTTTATATGAATGCTGTACACTCTATCTTGTGACCTGCTTATTTTTTTCAGAAATAATTATTAAACATTGAATAATAAAAATATATTATAAAATGTGTGTGGGATATAAAGAATAACATAGTGAGTACTCATATACTACCCAGATAGTGAAACTCATTTACTTGTGAAGCCTCCAAGTCCTCCTTCTGATTTCCTTTCTTACTCATCCCAAAAGGAATTATTCTGAATTTTGTGCTCATCTTTTCCTTGGTTTTAATTGCAGTTTTTCTACATGAGTATCCTCCTAACCAGTACATTTATTTGCGCATTAAAAATTCTGTAGATGGAGTCATGCTTTTTGTACTTTTTTGTGACTAGTTTCATCCATCCAACCAACATTTTAATCCTAGATTCCCCTACGTTGTGTGTACAGAGCATTTCCACTGCTCTGTAGTATTCCTTTGTGGAATATACCATAATTTATTTATCTATTTTGCTGTTGATTGATGCTTGGGCTATTTTAGTATTTTTCTAGGACCAAAAGTTGTCCTATGACATAAACTTCTTGTATGTATCTCTTAGTGTAATTGCAAGTTCCTTAAGCTACATAGACTCCAAAGAGAACATCTCTGGGTCGTAAGTTATGGGCAGTCAACATTTGGTTGTCACTTTTTTATGTTTGCCAATTAAATAATTGTAAATGATGGCTTATTCTGATTTTATTTATAATTTCCTGAACACTAATTGAGTTAGAGCATCATTCAGTGCCTACCGATCATTCATATTTTTCATCTTTGGAGTGAAAAATTCTATTTCATGCCTACCCAAATATTTTTTTTGCTGATTTCTTTGTCTTATTAATTTTTTGGATTGTGAAAAATACTTGTTTTTGGTATGAATTCCTTATTGGTTATGTGAACTGCAAATATCCCAATTTATATTTATGTATATTAATGCACATTTGGGCAATTAAATGGTTTTCAGTGTTTTGCTATCACAACATACCTTTGAATATTTTGCAGCATTTTGTTCCATTTAAAAAACTTGTATTGAGTAGGTGAAATCCTGAGTTTAATTTTTGGGTCAAAATATATGAGTGTCTTCAAGGTTTCTACATAAATATTTCCCAATTACTTTCCTAAAAGGTTGTACAATTTGTAATGTCAGAAACAGTCAAAGATGTAATAATTTCACTCTAATCAACCTTAGGTTTTGTCATTAAATATTTTTGGCTAATCTAATGTGCACCATGTTTTTCAAGATTGCTTTAATTTGCATTTTCTAATTACTAGCTGGATGAACATTTTCCACAATGTTTGTTTACTAATAGTATTTTTACTTATGAAAATTGTGTATTTTTACCTTTTGGTGTTAATTTTATGTTAGGTTAAGAATAAGAAAGACAGCTCTTACAAACCAAAAGTAGAAAGTGATCTTCTGTTTTCAAAATGAGTACAGAAAGATTTGCAAAATCTGAGTGTTTTACAAATAGTTACTTATGATAATTTTAACAAATATTAAAAGCATCATCTATGTGTCTGGCTTTGGGAATAGAAAGATAAAAGAATTGGTTTTTGCTGTCAGAGATTTAGTCTTTCAAGTTAAAGCAGAGAATTATGATAGAGAAGGGCTCCAGTGTTATTTGGGTCCTAAGGAGGGGTCTCCACCTCAGATGAAGGTTATAAAGGCTTACTGATGTGGTGATCCTTGCTTTAGACCGGGGAGATGAGTGTTAAGTAACTGGAACAGGTGCCATGGACTGATCTGACCACATGTGCAAAGGAAGAGAAGTGGGGAGAGCATGGCACTTCCCTGTGACAAACTGAGGCTGGCCCTTGAGCAGTGGGCTGAGACCCATGTGTCTACCCCAAGGATTCTGAAATCTATTTAGAAAGTTCTGGAGAGACTGAGGATTTTAAAGCAAGTCTGGAAAACTTCTTACAGTGTCAGGATAGGATAGAGGATAGTGGGTCATGGAGAAAACAGTGTAGAGGCATTTAGAAGCATTTTAGGGAGAAGGGCCAGGACAGTAGTGCTGAGAATAAAGAAGAGGTCGTGAACTTGATAATTATTTGAAAGTATATCAGTAGCCTTAAGAAAACCTCGGGTTTAAGTCAAATTTGCTAAGGGTTGAGAGGATGAGGTAAGGCCACTATATCATCAGGGAAGGGGTGACAGTTTCAAGGCAGAGTCAAAGATGGGCACAGGGAAGAATGAACTCACTCTCATCCCCCTGCAGGTACCCCCTTACCATAGATGAAGAGTCTCTCCTGAAATCCTGTAGCCACTTTACACAATTGTGTCCTGGTCTTATAATACCTGAGGGTGTGCATAATGAATGGCTCCATCTGCTCTTGAGCTTGCACAGCTCTTTAAAGCAGGTGCAAGTCTACTGGGATAGGGTGCTTCAGGCTCCTCCGTGCTCAGACTGTGTTCTAGGAAGGGGAGCATTGAGCTGCTGGTAGCCATGTACCTGGGGCCTCAGAGATGCCTAGCTCTATGAAGCAGAGCCTGGCCAGAGGAGAGAGCCAGCCTTCTTTCCTGGGACTTCAAGTACTACAGGTGAAATTTTCTGCCTCTGCGGGTGGGATCTCCTGGCAGGCATGTGGCTTTGAGGCTGGAGGCTGAGCTTGTGTCATGTAGGTTCTGTGAATAGGTTTGGTGTGTGCTCTGCCATATTTAAACTGAGCTTAAGTGGCTAGAACAACCTCACAGTAACAGTGAAGCTAAGGGACCTTTGCAAACTTGATGACAACCACATTTTTTACAGACTCCCGCAGGGAATGACATTCATCCACTTTTATCCAATTCTAGTTTCAGGTCAGTTGCCTGAGGAAATATCTGTTATAATTAATGTTAATGAAAATCTCCTTTTCAAATTACTAATACTTCTTTTGGTTCTAAATGGTCAAGAATGGCTTTTCTACACTTGTTGAGCATTAGTTTTCTCATTCATAGTAATTACAACCTATTTGTAAATTAGCAAATTTAAAATATTCAACAATTCTCAATAAATATGTAGTGAGTAACTCCTGTGTATATAATTGGGGATATAGTGGTGAACTAGATGGGAAAAATGGAGTTTCTGGAGCTTAGATTCTAAAGGGGCCAGAAAATAAGTGTGCTAAAAATGAGTGTATAGGATAATTTTTAAAATTATAAATGCTATATGAAAAATAAAATTGGTAATGTGCTAGAGAGTGACACAGAGTGGGCAGAAGACTTTTTTAAGGACTTAATTTTTAGCATGTATCTCACTTAGGTTTAAACTCTACTGAAATACTGAAAATGTTAACTTTAACCATAAAGACCATTTTCTCTCCAAAGCCATCCCATTGTCAAATTCTTCTTTTGCTCTCAAAGTTCCATGTGGTATTTGTTACAGTACTTATTATGTTTGCATTTCATATTTATTTGGGGGATCATTTGATTGATGTTCTCCCCCAGAGACTGTGTTCTATGAGAGCAAAGATGGGGTCAATCTTTATTCTTCACTCATCCAGGCACCACCAATAAGCTTGCTTGTTGTAGGTGTAAATGAATGACTAGCAGTTTGAAAATGCTTAACAAGTCGAGATGTGCTTAGTTTTCTGATATATTTCAAGGTCAGAGTGTGCTTGACAAAGTGGACACATGACAGATCTCTCATGGAATAGAAATAAATTTTCCCAGAACTTAATATGTTGATCTGGATGAATAATATGTGGCCCTATTTGATTTTGACAATTGGATCATTCCCACTGAAGAACAATGTTGGAAATATAGGTAACAGAGTGGGGAAACTCTTTTTGAAATGGAAACTTTTCTGAGCGGACCCAATAATCTCCTTGTGTCAGAGAGGTATGGGAACAAAGTGCTGGATGGGAAGGTGAAATTTAAGCAGAATTTAGACAGACAGGAACAAATGTAGGATAACTATATCATCAAGGCATAGATTTATGCATAATCTGATAATACTTTTGGTTGGAACTTAGGAAAAAGAAACTATTTAGAACAAGCAGTATGAAAAATAGTATAAATTTACAGCTTACTTTTACCAAATCAGGGGCTACCCAAACTGGAAGGGAAAGAGAAATACAGGATTACTGGGCTTGAACAAAAAAACAAAACAAACAAACAAAGAATGGGTAAAACCAAAGGGGAACAACAAATGGGAAGGCTGACTATGTGGGAGAAAGTTTATCTCTGGCTACATCCTCCTTCTACAACACAAGCAAGCACAAGGCTCCAGTGGGTGTTTGCTAACTTTTCTGATCAATTCTGAGTTTTGTAACAGATGGATCAAAAGGGAAGGATCATGTAGGAAGATGGGGCTACCTGTGTCATCTCCCTTCTAAATCTGGAAGATTCTCAGTGATGGGGAATCTACTGCTTTCCAAGTAGCTTAGATTACCTCTGCACACTATTGTTAGAAAGTCCTTGCTCATGTGGAGCATGAGTCTGTCTTTCAGCTTCTGTCTATTGTTCTTAGGGGTAACTAATTTCTTGACACCTTCAGAATCAACCAACTTTGTGTTCTACAGAAGAGCCTGCAAACATTTCTAGCCATGTCTTGTCTCTTATCCTCTTCTTGTCCCCATTCCTTCCTCTATAGGTCACCTTCTTTGTTCCTCTCTGCCAATGCATGGTCTTATCTATCTCTGTCCTTCTTCTGTGATGCCCTGAATTCAGTATGGAGTGGGGTGAGCTTATTCTTTATGCTAATATGATATTGATATTAATGGAAAACAATATTCTTGGCAGCCACATCATATTGTAGACACATATTGAACTCAGTGCCAGATGAAACCTTTAAGGCTTTTCTAAGTTATTCTGTTGCTGAGTCATGCCACCCGTTCTGTCTTTATGCAGTATCTTGTTTAGGACAGTTTCTATGACTCCAGCCTGGTGAATATTTTAGATTCTAATTCTATCATCTAAACTCTTTACTATTCTTCACAGTTTTATGAAATAGGAAAAATCGTTAAGCATGCTTCTCTACTGCTACCCAAGTCACTGGTAAATCTTGATCATGAAAGGACCAAGCTCAAAACCTGAGGGAACTTCCTGTAAGGAAATGGTATTCTCTTATTCAATCTACTATATATCTGTCCTATGACACTGTCATCAGGCCCAGTGATTTTCAAGATTTGCTGCATATTAGAGTCCAACTGAAGAACTTTTGGAAATCTTCATGTACAATCCCCAACCTCAAGCTGTTAAGTAAGAATCTCTAGGGTAGGCTTGAAATATTAGTATTTTTTAAAGGTCTCCAGGTGATTTTAGTATGTATCCAAAGTTGAGAACAACTAACCTAGCCTAGTATTCCCTAAACTTCTTTGATGACAAGAATCATCCAAGGTACATCTTATAAGTACAAATTCCTGGCCCCATTCCCAACTCACTAAGTCAGAATCTCCCAGAGAAATTCAGAGACTTGGGAACACATAGCTCATACTTGTGACTTTTTTCATCCAAAAGGGTATGACCAGAGAAGGAAGGAGTCAAATCCCTGCTGAAATCCAAACTTACTATTTCACCATATTTCTCTGTAAAAGAAGGAAATGGGTCAATATGACTTACACACATGTAATAAAATGTACATTTTATGGCAAAATATCATCTAAATGACATCAGTGGTCCATGTGAGAATTGCCTGTCTCATAACTTTGGGACTTCCACACTTCCCTCTTCTTTTCTAGAAGTAGAAGCAGTCTTGGGATATGATCTGGGAGGTGAAGATTGGACTCCTCCTTTTGCCATTTCCTACTTCTGAGATGTTGCATAGACTCTGGACTGCTCTGCACCTTACTTTCATGATCTCTTAAGTGGGGCCAATAATTACCACCCTTACCAGGTCATTGTGAAGATGAAGATGAGTATTTTAAAGCCTTATGAACACTGAAGTTTGCATGTGCCCCTAAATGTGTTGTGTGCAATGCATGTGTGAGTATGTGGAGGAAATGGCAGCAGTGGGGATGCTCAGACTGAGTAAACTGCTGGAGGATTAGAGGCATGATGGGGGCACACTCTGGCCTATAGGAAGTCAACAGAGTGTCTGAGGCTCTCTTTCAGCAGTTGTTCTTCCATTTTATTGGGGCTTTCAGGCTTACAATACAAACTTGATTAGTCAGAACTGCAGAGCTTTACAGCAGTGCTCATCAATTGGTGGTCATGGTGGAGCAATCAATAGAAACAAATGCTGAAGGGATGAGCAACCTGATATATTTTGATATATTCCGTAGGTCTGTATCCTCCTACTTCCCCTGTGGGAAAACCATTGGTGAAACGGTTCCATTCTTTCAGTTGGAGTGTTGCAAGGTTTTGGTGGGCTGGGGAAGCAGCAAAGTTGAAAGCCACTGCTGTGGAGAATAAATACTGGTATCCTGTAAACTTTACCAGCAAGATTCATAAGGTAACCTAAGACCCATGGCTTCATGGTGGTTTTCTACTATTTCAGAAAGAGTGAGCTCATGGCTAAGAGTCACTGCAGATTAAGAAATGCTCAAATGGCCAAGGTTATGACTATCAGAAGTCCAATAGGTTGTTTTTGTTGAGGAACTGGGACAGGTCTTGGCCCCTGTCTTTGAATTTGTCCATCTACTGTTTCATTCTAACTCTTTGAGCTACTGCACTCAAGTCTTAGCCTCTGGTCTTTCATCATGATTTTGGTCAGATACAGTGACATTTTGTAGTGATTACAGATTTATTTTAAAAGACAACCTACTGACCTTTTTATGAATAGCAGCTTTAAAAGGAAGACTAGAAAAAGTCTCTAAGTCAAGCATATATGCTTAGTATTAGGTTTAAATTTGGAAATGATGCAATGAGTAAGGCTAACCCTGTTCTCCATGTGTTTTTAGTTATTATACTGTTTAGTATAGTGTAATTTATATATGTTTAATCAAATTTATTGTCTTTGATAAAAAGGCAAATGCTTGGAATATTAACGTTTTTTTTAAGATGAGGAACATAGTTAATTTTTCCAAACTTGTCTAAAACTGCTTAGCGGTCAGTTCTGCCATTTAGATTTATTTAAACATATGTAAATTTGACATTTTGAACAGCAATTAATAAAGTTGCTGTAATTTTAATCTTGGATTTTCTTTTCTCTGGCTTTTTGAAAGGTACTAGGCTAAGAATTTGAATTACTGTCCTAGTTTTTAAAGATTTCGGCTAGTACTTTCTGGGATAATAAAATAGATGGTATGAAAATTGTTTCATCATGGATTTCATCATAGTTTTATTAAAAATAGCATTTACTTGTGCTTATTTTAAAGTGTAAATATGTTAGTAATTTATGGCGATTAATAATTTTCTTAATTGTAAGTGAAATTGTGATTTTAATTAGTTGATTCACAAATATTCCTTTTGTTAGGACTTATTAAATTTCTGAATGCCTTCCTTTTTTTGCATTTGTTTTCCATAAAATATTCATTTATAGAAAATAAGTTTTCCCTTTTTAGAGCCGCACCTGTGGCATATGGGGGTTCCCAGGCTAGAGGTCTAATTGGAGCCATAGCTGCCGGACTACGCCACAGCCACAGCAATGCCAGATCCGAGCCATGTCTGCACACCACAGATCACAGCTGTGAGGATCCTTAACCCACTGAGAAAGGCCAGGGATCAAACCTGAAACCTCATGGTTCCCAGTCGGATTTGCTTCTGCTGTGCCACAACAGGAACTCCAAGTTTTACTTTTTGAGCAACTGTCATTTTGGACTGGTCATTTTGAGCTTATTCAGCCCAGTTTTCTGCATCTGTAAAATAACTAAGGTCCTTTATAGCTTTAAATTGTTACTCAAAGAACTCTCACCTTTGAACACACTTGGCAATTTTCTTGACCCTTTGGGGAGCATTTATTTTTTATGCATCCTTTTTGATTTCTTCATGTAGGCATTTATCTGACCTATTTCTCAGCTGTGTGGAGGTGAAGATGCCTGACTTCTTAAATTTTTTTTTTAATTGCTCTTAGCATTTAGAAGAAAATCCCACACAAACAGAAATTCAATAAACATTGGAAAGACTAAGTAAAATCTCTCCTCAAAGCTGTTCATTTCCATATAAAAGATTATAAAATTCTGAAGCTTTCACTTTTCTTTTGTTTGTCTAGTATTTAAAAAGAAGAAATATCTGAATTTAACTTTTTTAGACCCATAAAATAATGTGATATAATATATGCTTAAAAAAGGTTAATGAAAATAAAATTGTCTACAAGGTGTCACTTGTGCTCACCACAATGCTGGTTCTCCTCCCCGTTCAGCATACACTGCATTGAAGTTAGGCATGGCTGGGAAACTTGTTTCGATAATGAGCTACTCCTCAGTATTAAAGAGCTGATGTGTGATTCCTTTTGCTCTCTTCATCAGCTTGAGGAAGCTGAAACCTCAGCTGTGATGAAGTCATAAATGGTGGAATCTTTATCAGTGTGAATTCTTGGATGAAAAAGATGAGCAGAGTCCCTCCTTCCTCCCACTGGTCTGATATAGATATAGTTAAATAGGTAGCATAGGGCAGAAATAAGCCTTTGTTGTTGTTTTTACATCACTGATTTTTTTTGTTACACAGCATAACATTAGCCTATTTGGACTATTTCAAGTTGTAAATTGAATGTAAATAATTTTATACTTTATCAAAGTTGCAAGAAAAACATTTCGTATATTGATGTTTCATATTTAATTGTGAGCTTCCAATATGTTTTGTGAAAAGCTTAATCCAAATGCAAGTAAAATTTAGCTCAACTTTCACATACTGTTTTCATAGAGTGAAAAGTAATACTGCTTTTGATACATCTGCAAAATAAATTATGAAAGAAACATTTTTAGAATTGTGTTACAGTAGAGGTAATGGAAAATCTCTGATGGTGTGAGTGATTGTTGGATGTTTTTATTCAAACGTACTTTTCCCCGGTAAGAACCAGGCTCATGTATTTTGTAAATTATCACATTTATTTACCACTGGTGATTTTCAAGTCAGTTATTAATTTCATTATAGAAAATAGGCTTTAGCATGTGTAAACAGACTGCATTTGAACCTTTTCTTGTTTTAATTTCAGATCTTTGAATTTTTTTTTCCCCTCATAGGAGAATATATTGTAGAGACTAAAACATTTAAGAAAACTGCCTAAAAGCTTACTGCTTTGTGTAGAAACACATAGCAATACCAGCATAGACCCTGGCACTAGATGCCTGGGTTTAAAATCCAAGATCTATTAGTAATTCACCTTATGAATTTGGGGAAGTTACTTATTATCTTTGTGCCTTGGTTTTATCATCTGATTATTGGGGATAGTAATCCTAAATTATAGGGCTAGGTGAGTATTACTATATGTAAAACCCTTAAAACAGTATCTTCCACATAGTGAGTACTCAGTAATTGTTTCTTTTAGGAGGAATCTTTTATTATTGGATAAGTCTATCAACAAATTTTCATTTACTTTATTGTATGCTTTTTTTTAGTGTAGAGTTTGTTCTTCTATCACTTTTTTCTTTGTCATCATGCTGGTACTTAATCATGAACACATATTGTAAATTATGTTTTCAATTTATTTTTGTTGATATCCAGTTGACTTTGAGGTTAGTTACCTCTAAATGATTATTGCTGTGACTAATTCTTAATAATACTACGAATCTATAATATTAAAACATGTTTCTAGGGTCATAAAATTTATTTCTGATTGAAATATATAATACAAATGAAACATTAGCCAAGATGAAAGTGCTAGGCCAACACACATTTATTAATATATTCAGCTCTGGGTATGTGTGTGGGGAATAAAATAGATATAAAGACAAGGCTCCTGCCTACTAGGAATTTGTAATATAGTTGAATTATGAATAATAAACTTGAGGCAAACGGAAACTCAAAGATAACTTAGAAACAAATCATTCTTATATTAAGTGATATATAAAGTTTGAAAAGGAAAGCACCACTCTAGGCTGAAGAATTCACAGAAGCTTCAAGAAGAAGCTGTGATGTAGATATTCCAGATCACCTATTTAAATTTAGCTTAACTCATATACACTGTTTCTATAGCTTAGGAAAGCAATGCAGTTTAAGGTTTAGCACATGGCCCAGCATAGATTAATAAATCTTTAGGAGTCTTCAGTGTTATATAATAGAGCTGATAGGAATTGATGGAGCAAAATGGACACAGTGTTTGGAAGTGGAAATATCCTAGGATAATGGATTGCAATGAGACAGGAGATAGTGGGAGCAAGGTCTGGGTAGATGGGGGAGGACACATTAGGGACCCCGTTGGGGGTGGATCATCACTTTGGGGTTGGATGGAAGAGACTGGAACTCTTAGGCCAGCCATAATTGTGCAGTGGCTGGTCTTTAGTCTTAGGGCTTCGTGAAACTTCTCAGAATACTTTCTGTGACTCCTGGGTTATAAAGGGAGAAGATCGCATATGGATCACACTGATAATGGGATTTGGAGTACAGTAATTGTGACTTAAAGCCCTAAAATGATGTTATAATGTAGCAGTAGAGTCTTTTATATGTTTTAAAATATATATTAATATTTGAGAAATAAATTACAGTAGCCTTCTATTAGTAGCTGGTGAATTCTGTCTCACTCTTGGTAGAGAGGTTACTGTGGACAATAGTGAGGCATAAAGATTCGTATTCTGTAAACATTATTCCAACAACGTTTCCAAAAACCACTGTAAAAGAGAGAGTGTGTGTCAAGAAGAGACATCTGCACAGGTGGGCAGGTGGTGATGAATGGGTGGTGCAGAGGGCGGCTAAACCCATAGAGAGGATGTGGTAAGTCAAAGACACTTGAAATGGTGAATCAGCAAAGCTACTTTGTCAAACATCTCTAATCCCCCACTTTCTTTAATGAGAAAAACTTTTTTTCCCCTGAAAATAAGATTTGAAAGAGAGAGTGGCATTTGCACTAGGCGTATAATAATTTAACTGGGGAAAGGGCTGGGTAGGGTGGGGTGGGTGGAGCAGAAGGGAAAGGGAGAAATAAGGAAAGTAAAGGAACTCCTTTTAGGTAGCAGTTTCCCCAGCTTCAGGGTGATTCACACAACCATCTCTGCCTCTCCTACATCCTAACTGTGCGAAACTCATCAGACTTTAAAAAAAAGAATCCCCGTAGAGTTCCTTGCAATACATTATAGAGCCAATGTGAAATTTCTTCTTTGTCTAACCCTGAGGAAGGATCCACAGAGCAAAGAGCATTTTGAACATATGTTCCAATCAATAATGCTTGAGCAAAAATAAAAATGGTCTCACAGATTAGAAGGACATTTATAAGACAGTCTCCTTTTAAAAATTCTTCTTGCCATGTAAAAGGAGTAACTCATATGTAATGAAATGGTCAGGATGGTAGTCATACATATACTATCTGTTCAAATATATCAAAGAAAATTACCCCTGATAGTTTTTCTTGATCTTTATTAACCACAAACCCCACAGTAGTAGTTGTAGATGTAATGAATGAGGAAAAGCTGCTTTCTTTCCTAGTTGGCTATATATTGTCATACTTGGCATGTAGGCAAATGGCAAATTTCACGACTAAATTACCCTATCAGCACAGGTTCTGATTTTTTTCCATATTCTGCACAAGAAAGCACTAAGCAGAGGCCAATGGGAAGTTGAGTGATTTGTAACTTTAAATAAGTTCATTAAGCACAACATCAAGTATGCACATTTTGTTCCTGTGTGGCATGGCTGCTAATTATTTCCTCTGACTGAATTAGTTATAGGAAAGTCATACAGTGAGACAAAAGTTGGGAAGTTCCTAGAAAAAGCCATTGATGAATGTCAATTCATACCTGATACAGTTCCCAGTAAACTTTACTAGGGTTAGGGTTAGGGTTAGGGTTAGGGTTAGGGTTAGGGTTAGGGTTAGTAAAGTTGCTTGGCAGCCAATTCTAAGCTTGCAACAGCACATCCTTTGCTCAAAAGTTGCTTGGCAGCCAATTCTAAGCTTGCAACAGCACATCCTTTGCTCAAAAGAGGTGTCAATGGACGAGTGTCCTCAGCTGATAGGACATTGCACTATAATGAATCAGAGCAAAGCTATCCAGCCAATCATATACAGTTTGAGTGGAATGAAGGTGGTTCCCAAGATAACTAAGTCTACCACCCAGCCCATCCTAGTTCTCTTTCAACCACTGTATACTCAAGAATTTTCCACTTTCTCTTCCAAGTTAGATCCTTTTCTGGCCATTTCTTTAGGGCCATCAGTCCTTGATTGTGAGCTTCAAAAAAATCTTCAACTCTATAGAAGGAGGGGAGAATTTTATGATGAAGATATTATTCCTGTACTCCCTGGTACTTCCCTGATCAGGTGCTCTGACTCAATGAATGAGAAAATTTGTTTGAGTTGGTTGACTTGGTGCCAGTAATGATAAGGCTGCCATTTATTGATCCTTTACCCTATACCCTCAATTGTGGTAGAATTGTTAACAAATTCTTTTTTAACCTCCGCAACAACCTTTTGTAATAGGTATTATTAGCCTCAGTTTACAGATGAAGGCATTAAAGATTGTCAAAGACATGTAAGTATTAACTAGTAGTGCTTGGATTAGAATCCTTGCCCCTCTGAAGCTAAGACTGTGCTCTTTGTGTAGAATGGTGTTAGTCTAAAATGTTTTTATCAAGACATAGCTTGCTGGAGGAGCGGTATCTGTTTTTCTCAATCAACACTAGTCCAGCCTCTGAAAAATCTAGAATTTAGACATAGCCGGAGAAAGTAATTGAGAAAGAAACTGGCTTGTAGGTTTACCCCCAGGGGATGGTAGATATTTGCACTCCTTCAGAGGGCACCCTTGCATCTGGGGATTACATTAAGAGACTTATTTTTTTTTCCTGTGGAAACGTTCATTTGTGCCATATATTAGATTCCAGATATAAGTGATATCATATGGTATTTGTCTTTCTTTATCATGGACTTAGAGTATAGACTTGTGATTGCCAAGAGGGAGGGGGAGGAAGCAGGATGAATTGGGAACTTGGGGTTAATAGATGCGGACTATTGCCTTTGGATTGGATAAGCAATGAGATCCTGCTGTGTAGCGCTGGGAACTATATCTAGTCACTTACGATGGAGCATGATAATGTGAGAAAATAGAATGTGTACATGTATATGTAACTGGGTCACCATGCTATACAGTAGAAAATTGGCAGGACACTGTAAACCAGCTATAATAAAAAAATCATTATATAAAAAGAAAGACATTCTTTAAACATAGGTTCAGTAAACAAGGAGCTGGGCTAATAAAGAGTGACTCCTGGCTTCAAGGGCACAGAAAAATAGCCAAACCCTGTGGTAGAACTTGGGATGGAGTGTGAGTGCTGTGTGTGCATGTTTGGCAGGTAGGGTGACTGAGGAGGAGGAGGGGAGGAACCCTCAGCTCTGGTTCCCTGAAATCCCCTGGAGGGGGTGGAGCTGAGAGCATCCCAGTAGCAACTATGATGGACTGAAATCCAGGGTCCTTCTGCAGTTTCCAGCACTATACCAGCCCTAGTGTGGGTGAACCCCAATATGACTAAGGCTGCATTTTCTGCCTAATGTTTTCAATTTAATTGGTAGTATATATTTAATTTGATTTAGAAAAATAATCAGAACACCTCCTACCTGTAGTGTATCAAACAAAGTTGGACTTTTAAGTCTAAAGAGCAGAGCGTGTCCTTAACAAGGGTGATATCATCCCCAGGGGGAATCCAATTAGTTCTTGGGGAAGGTTGAAAAAGGGTCTTATGCCCTCCTTTTATGTGTAAAACACAGATATACTTAATAGTATATAAACAGTTACCCAGTATAGCTGTGGTATATCATGGAGTGATTAGGAAAAAATGTTTAAAATTTCCTCTTTAAAAAGGTGTGTGAAAATGAAAATAAGTTAAGAAACGCTGCTCTGAAGTCTCAGATTCTCAGAGAAATATTCAAAGTTACAAAGGTCAGAGAAGAAATGAATGTCATTTGGGAGGGAGTTTGGATGTGCAATACCTGCAGGAAGCGACAAGTATATAAGCATCATAAAAAGGAATTTTCCTTTTTTGCTGTTTGGATGGGCAAAAACTCACATAAAGAAAACAATCAATTAGTTAAGTTCATTTCTTTAACCTAGGAAATGTTGTTATAAGTTCTTAGAAATGTCCCTGCAAATGTCAGGAAAGAAATATTCCCCTTCCTCATATTCAACACATTCTCTCTCAGGTGCAGAGTTTGCCTATTGTTGGGCATGAAGTCTAAGCATCTCTGGCAATGTGGCTTTAGATGTCCTCCTTCCCATAGTCATGTTTGCTCCCTCCATAAATAATTGCTATCAGAATCCCCAGAAAGTCAAATTAGTTGTTTTTAAGTTTCTTCCAAATTGCAAAAGACAAGATAGGGATGAACTCCTTTGGTTCTTCTTGGCTGATGCTTAATTTAAATCCCTTAGAACAATAGTTCTCAAATGTTAGCTGTGTCTGAATCACTTGGAGGTCTTTCTGAAGATCAGGTGGTTTACTGGGCCCTGTCCCAAGACTTTTTGATTCAGGAAGGCTGGGGTAGGGTCCAGTAATTGGCATTTCAAATACTGCTGGTTGTGGACCATACTTTGAGAACTGCTGCCCTAGATCAGAACTGGTAGGTGATCAGAATCACTGAGTAACTATTATAAAATGTGTGCATCCGGGCCCACCTCTTGAGAATCTGGGTCACTGGGTCTAGAGAGGCACTCGGATTTTTATACATTTTTATAGTCTTGCAAATGGTTCTGATAAGCATTGGGGTATACGAATTCCTCTTCCATGTGTCTCTCATCAGAACTATTCTCTGGCACTGGCTGCCCTTTGGTTCTTTACTTGTAAAATAACTTTGCTGGGCAATGTGCTGCTCCCAGTGGGTGAAGCAGTTTTGTCGTTTCATTTATTAATATACTTGTTCTGATAAAGTGAATGTTGATTGTGTTCTCGATATTTCAGAGAAAAGAGCAGATCTCTCTCTTTGGGGGTTGGTTTATGAAATTGTACTACCCAGAGACAGAATAGTAATTAGACCATTTATGAGGAAAATATAAAAAGCAAAACCCTGCATTCTGTGTTCAACTGTTCAAATAAATCAAACAATGGCCCTCAGAGAAAAGTATAATATTTTACTTACCATTTTGAACTTGTTTTCATGCAAGCCCTGTCTTTGAGTTGGGGTGGGAGAATCAAAAGCACTGGCACAATTCTACTAGTGTTAGGGAAATCAATTGCGGATGCTTGGGATGGCAGTAGTAATACTTATGCTTGAAGAAAATATAATTTATTTTTTGCTTTTTTTTTTTTAGGGCTGCACCCATGGCATATGGAGCTTCCCAGGCCAGGGGTCTAATCAGAGCTACAGCTGCTGGCCTACACCACAGCCACAGCAACCACCAGACCCGAGCCGTGTCTGTGACCTACACCACAGCTCAAGGCAACGCTGGATCCTTAGCCCACTGAGCAAGGCCAAGGATCGAACTTGCAACCTCACAGTTCCTAGTTGGGTTGGTTTCCACTGCGCCATGCCAGGAACTCCTAATTTTTTGAACCTAATATAATTTTATTTTATTTTGAAAGTGACTTCCAGGACTGGATTAGATGATTAAAGCCAAGATCTCTCTACCCTTAAGAAGGAGCAAGAACCACATCAGTCAATGGATTAATCAGTCAGCTGATCTGTCTGTCTATTTAATTTTCACCTCTTTCCATTGAAAATTTGTAGTAGCCCCAAGATAGGCCTTTAAAAAGTCTTTCTAGGGATTTTTCTGAATTCAGGATGTTTTAGCAAACCCAGTCTGGGGAGAAATACAGTGATTTATGCTGTGAAAGAACAAGGGAATTCCAAGCATTTGTGTTAGGCTAGGATGATAATACTAGATCAGCTAATCCTTCCTTCCTGGAGAGTAAGAGGACTGGAGAGTACTTATGACTCAGGTACTAGCCAAGCAGCTGGAAAGGATGTTTACCAGAGAATCATGGGTATATAATCACTTTTTTTTTTTTTTAGGGCCTCCCACGTGGCATAAGGAATTTCCCAGGCTAGGGGTTGAATCAGAGCTATAGCTGCCGGCCTATGCCACAGCCATAGCAATGTGGGATCTGAGATGTGTCTGCGACCTATGCCACAGCTCACGGCAATGCCGGATTCTTAACCCACTGAATGAGGCCAGGGATCAAACCCACATCCTCATGGATACTAGTCCGATTTGTTTCCGCTGCACCACAGTGGGAACTCCCTATAATCACTTATTTATTACATTTCTGGATATGTGGAATATATGCTATTAAGTACCAATCAAGTTTCATTTTTGGAATCCAAAACTTCAGCAACTTCTTTTCACTTCAATGAACAATCAATTCCACAGCAAAGGTTAGGTATGGGAAGCCCTGTGAAGAATCTTTGGCATTCCAACACATTTTATTTTATTGTTTTGTAGTTTACTATCCATGCCAATTTTATTATATATTATTGCTGATATTTATTTTTATCCATTATCCTGTTCATTCCCTCTCCCCAATAATTGAGAAGTAGAAATGCCTGCATATAATTATCTATTGGCCTAACCTAGCCACTAACTTATAACCCCTATAACCTCCATTGAAGTGACACCTTGGAAGCAGCGATGCATGAAACTTTATTCACCTATCTACAGATATCCATTTCTTTCATATTATTGAAAAATATTTATTTCATAGTTAAAAGCAATGGCTCATGAAAGCCTAACTGGATTTCCATTCATTCTTTATATTCCATGATGTCTGATGGTCACACAGGTGAGTTGTGACAGCTCTATTAGTCTCCTACTTCAGGGTCCGGAGTGGGAGTGTAGTCTATTTCAGTTTAAACCCTGTAGGAGAAGGGGGTCAAAGGATGTGGAGGTAGAGGATAAGGGGAATAAAGAGACAGACACTGATAGTGAAGAGAACTTGCAGGAGGGAAAATGGGGACAGGGGAGATTGAGAGAGGGGCAGATATTGAGCAAAGATGGTTTCCCCCAAAGAATAATGGTTGAAACTTTTCTCTCTGCTTCAGAACAGGTGCAACTCTTTGAAGAATTTGGGAAGATTCTGATCCTCTGAGCTTCAATGGTGAAATATCAACACAAAATTTGTCAGTCAGATTGAATCCAATGTCATTTTTCTAAATGAATGCATTTTCTTTTTAGGATATGAAAACCAGATAAGCATTGTCTAGGAGTACGGGTCTTGGAGTGGAAATTAGCACAAGCTTAGCCATACCTTTTCATGTCTGTTGGTGTTAATACTGTCCCTCTTACAGCAGAGAATGTCAGAGACCCAGACAAGTATCATTTAATTACACACTTATCCTGGTGCTTTGTCACCAGTGAGTGTTCTGTAAATGCTCTTGAGTGGTGTTTTCATCACAAATGCTTATTTCAAAGAGATGTGTGTTGGAAATGGTCATTGGTTTCAAGCAGGGAACCATTTGCAGTAATTATGTCTTCTTATTAAATATGTGATAGGCATCGGAGACACAAATTTCCTGTGCTTAATAACTACAAAGGATCTTTGATAATAAGCCCCAGCTTTCACTTTCAAAAGTTTCTATTTTAGTGGGAAAGAGGGAACACAGGCAAATCACTAACCTGAGAGACTTAAAAAATGGCTGAGTTGACTCATTGTTTAAATGGGACGGGATCTTAGATCTCTTATCTTTTGATGGCAGACAGAGGATAGAGGATTGGAGAAAAGCGTGGAAAATGAACCTTTAGTTTTCTTGATGAGGTTATACCAATAACAAGAGCAGACTTTATAATGAAAGTCAGAAATGTTAACCCAGGTGGACAAAGGAAGGCCATTGTTTTTTTCATAAGTACCCTTGGGTTCTGCAGTGTTATTTCTTCCACACGATTGCATATCTTTCCTGTTCGAATAACTCCCTTTGGAGTTAATGAAACACTCATTTAACTGTACCGTAGGTCATATGTGTTTCCCAAACATGAGAAAGCATGACTGAACAGATAGTTACATAGCTAAGCAGAGTAAGAAGATATTTTGGAATTGAATTGTAATTGTAAATATTGTTTGGTGTGATCAAAACTCCCATAAAACAGCAATTAATTTTAGATAATTACTACTTGGAAACTACATAATTGCATGTTTCCCTCTAGAGTCACCTTGCCTTTGTGCAGATTATTTAATCGGTTATGCAGTTAACCTGCAAAGGAAGGGCACTTATAGTAGAATTAAGAACTGTAGCCATATGACATTCTAAATCACAATATGGGAGACCACTGAGATATTTAATTATGTTAGTTATTATATTTTTGGAATTAAATCTGGTAAAAGAAATAAGTTTTAGTCCTGGTTAGGACTCCCTTCTCAGAATATAAAAGAGCTGCATGTGTGCAAATCAGAGGACCATTCTTAGAGGTGAAATAGTTTTTTATCCACTTTGTCATTATGGAGAGACCAAACTTGGGGGATTTACATATGAAGCTTACCTAGCAGGAATGCCCCATATTTCCAACAGCATGGTAGTCAAGACAGAGGTTCTGGAGTCAGATCCTTTGCATTTGAAACTTTTTCCTGCTATTTATATGCTGAACAAGTTACATCCTTTTTGAACTTTAGTTTTCATCATCTGTAAAATGGGAACAATAAAGTGCCTGCTTGGGAGGACCGTTAGGGACTTTAATGAACTAATATATGTAAAATGCTTAGTATGGTGCCTAACATTTGGTAAATGCTTGGTAAATGTTTAATTTGTTTTATATTTAGTTTTGAAGTGGGAGTTTCTTCCATAACACAAATACTGTAAGATATAAACTGACTCCCAAATTTTTCTTCAGTTGTGTTGTCTCATTCTTTATTCTGAGAGATTTAGTTTGAATTAGCCAAATATGCGTTATCATGATCCTTAAATAGGATGATATATATTTTAAAAGTAGCTCTACCTTTGCATTTTTATGTAATTTAAAAGTATAACCAGTGCACCTATTATGTCCACCACAAAAATACATTGGAATGCTCTATTTTAAAAGCACAAGGTGAATTTTTTTTCAGTCATCAAAATTGTTCAGTCTTTTCAAGGATTCCTTTGTTAAATTCTTTGTGCAAGATTTCATTTGAGAGGTTCAGATTTAAGTTTTTCTCTTTTTTTAAAAGGCAATATTCTACATCCCTTAAAGTACATATTTTATTCAGCGTTTCCATCCAAATTTAATGATAGTTTCTCCTTTAAGTAATTTTTGCATTTCTCAACTCTCTATTTTATGTGGAACAAATAGGTTGTGAGATAACCTCCTAACTGTTCACTGCTATGTTCTTCATTGCCTTATGAGAAAGTTTTTAGTAATCACAGGACTGTGAGGAGGTCCTTGACTTGCTCGTCTGGACAAAGTTAAATGTTAGGAACTTGATATGCATCTGCAGTAACCGATACCTGCTCAAACCCTGTGTCTTAATGTTATATTAAATAATCAATATTATTATATTAATCAATGAATGGTCTTTTGCAAATGAGAGAGCAGTTCATAAAGGTATAAAGCAAGGTCATATTCTGCCCCCCTTTTAATATTTTTTTATAACAATGGTCCTCATAAAGAAGTTGCTTTTTAATGCAGATGATATAGTTTAATTGCCGTGTACCAGGAGAGGCTTCAATACAGGACCGGTCCTGTTAAGTCATTGTTTCTAAAGGAAGGATACAAATTCCACTATCATCTTTCCTGGAATCTAAGAGGCTATTAATTGTAAATTTCGCCAAAGATTTAATAAAGGTTTTAAAAGTAAATACTATATTCTGTATTCTTAATAAACAAAAGAGCGCCTCATTTCTGAGGAGTTAACATGTGAGAAATCACACAAGTGTATTTTGTAACTTGGCCATAAGCTGATGGGGCATAAATGCTGCTTGATGGGCCCATACCGAGATTCCATCTCTGTCCACCTACATGGACACTTCCCCCTAATCACCAATGGTGAGTTCTCTTGAAGGAGTGGTCTGGATGCAAACATTATATTGAATGTTGATGTTCTTTATAGGGTCTGGGGACATTCCATGTCTCCTAGGAAACCTGAAGGGAGGCATACCAATGCTATGTTAATCAAAGTGATAAATGCTTGCCTCATGTTTGGATAAAAACCATATTAAGAATCACATACAGTGGACTAAAACAGAGTGAACTTTGAAAGAATATATTTACTTTTTAATGAGTCTCAAGTGGTGAATATCAGTAGAGAAGAATGTGATGGAAATGTTTAAGTGGGAGATAAAATATTTAGAAAAATGTGTAAAAGATTGGAAAGTGTTGAGTAGCAGCTGTAAGGAAAAAAAACACTACTGTACTGGAGGAGAGAATTATATAAGGCTTAGTATATAAAAATGTATGATAAAATATATTTTATGTTATGTATGTTATAAAATACATAAGCACAAACCCTTCAGTAAGACAATATTCCAAACAGAAGGGTTCATATCCTGCCAATCACAAGAGTGAAATGAACCGGAGTCAGCCAAATAAATTGAAAGCTGCCTGACACTGTCTTGTACAACCGTGAAGGCCCCCATTCCCATTAGTGATATTATAATGCAAGAAATGACATGTAAATGAAATACATGGTTATTAGGGTTAAAAATACATATGGCCAAGTTAGCTCTACCATCAGGGAAAGTTTGGCAATTGGTCTGGGACAGAGGGTGAGATTCCCCAGGTCACCACGTTGTAGAGACCATTAGGACTTAAACTCCAAGACGCTTCTTCTTGGGTTATAAGGATTTGGGTCAAGTCACTGCCTCAGTGGATTTTCTTGCCATGAGTAGCCATTAAGGCTTGCTGAGTCTCTTCAAAAATTTAGTGCAGACATAAAAGAGGGTAGCCAGTCTTGCTTCAGTACCAGTCCACTGCTCCCTTCTCTACCCTTATACTCTATAAAATTATTTTCACTGATTTTTGATTTGACATTATGCCCTTAGTTTACGCTAAGGGATACTATACAAAAGAAAAAACATTCTTATAAAAACCCATTAATGCAAATACTGTGTTTAATATACTAAAAATCTTGTCTTCTATATCCCCTATTTTCCCATTTTAAGGCTTGTGAAAATACTTCTTTGGATTCTTCTATTTATATGACCAAAAATGTCATCTATCTGATTTTTTAAATCCATAAATTAGAAGCTACCTAGATTCTTGGAGACAAAATTTCAATAACACCATAGAGCATATATGCAATTCTAACTTCCCTTTGGGTCTTGATGTTCTATCTTAATTTATATTTTCCCAGGCCCTGATTTTTCATTTGCAGTTGACTCTCAAACAACAAAACCTCCTCCTCCACCTTGAAGTAAAGAATCTATATATAACTTTACAGTAGGCCCTCCATGTTGTGGATTCAACCAACCTTAGTTCTTGTTGTACTGTGGAATGTATTCATTGAAAAAAATCTGAGTATAAGTAGTTCAAACCCATGTTGTAGTGTAAGTAATCTTCTGAGCTGTGTAACAAAGCCTGTTATAAAAGAATATTTGCAATACCACATTTATAAGAAATTAAATATATTTGGCTTTTGCCATTTACTCTCGTTCTTGTTTGATTTAGTGTAGATTAGTATGATGAACTATCAATGTGTTAGTTATTAAATAATGTGTGTCAAAAAGTAGGAAGTGGGATTTGTTAGAAAGAAAGAAGGGCTAGTGAGGAGTAACATTTGGTCCATGAGCTGAGTAAAATTTTAGTAATATAGAGCAATTTCAAAGTTATTTATGGGATTATGTAGTCCATTCCTTTTGTATCTTGTTCCTCTTGGTCTAATTTAAAAGTGTTTTCGCTGGGTATGCAGGATGTTATTCCTTGTTAATATAATCACTTCTGTGAGTTAATCTCTCTTTCTTATGGGAAATGAGACTTCTGGCTAAGATCTCCAGGGAAAACCTTGATGGATCACAAGAGAAGGATAAATTATGAGGAAATGGACCTATATATTTCTGACCAGTTCAAAGAAAGATAACATTGCAATAAATATGGAGGTCCTGCATAAGAAAAATGAAAGCCATAAATACACATTATACGAACAATTCTCAGTTAAATGTTTTATGAGGCCTTTTGGGATTAAACAGACCTTTTGGAGCCCTGTGCTCTTATTTAAAAAGCGGCTAAGTGGCTCACTCTTTGTCTTGCAATGCTGTGGTGGTGCGGCTGAGACTGCAGTCAGCCCTCTGGAGGCTCAGTCCATGTTCTTTCCTTTCGGCCCTAAACCAAATGTGGGAGAGACTATACTTACAACTTTGGGAGTGATAGTCATTCTGTTTATGTGGGATTGTACAAATGTTCTTTTGAATTTTAAATTTGTGTCTACTTGGATAATTTTATCTGACTTATTCCTATAATACACTTTTAAGAATATATATTCTGTATAGAACTTTTGTGAAGTAGGCAGTTGTTTTAAATCAGTTAATATCATTCTTAGTTATTAACATAGAGTTAAGGCTGTATAGGCTTTGGAACTGGACAGATTTAATTAGAATCTGAATCCTCCACATAGTAGTAGTGTGACCTTGGTCAAGTTCCTTTCTGTACATCAGTTTCCTCATCTGTGGAAATGGAGATCAGGTTAGGAACTACCTCATTTTTGTGAGCGTTAAATGAATTAATTCATAAGTATTTATAATAGTGCCTGGCACAATAAGCAATCAATAAATGTTAACATATCTCTATTTCTGATTTTTAGATTACTATATATACAGATTTCCCATGGTTTGCTACATTTGAATAACAAAACAGGGTGTAGAAGAGAATATGAGTGAACTAAAAACCTTGCAAGGAAATACAAAGGTCATCTAATTTGACGAACTAGTCAATATATAAAGGTTTTTGTAATAGTCTACCAAATGGTCATTCCAGCTGTGCTTAAATTTTAAAAGATTTGAGGAATTCTCCTTTTCCTGAGACAGTCTATTCCATTTGGACAGTTTTATATTAAAATGTTATCTACATATTGAGCTGAAATCTATCTTTCTCTAGCTTCTATTGCTTTTAGTTCTTTTGGAATGTCATGGGAAAATTTAAATGTCCTTTCAAGTGACAGCTTCTAAATATTTGAATAGAACTTTCACATGGTATCAACCCCTTCCATTTTTTTCTATAAATAGAAATGAATAGTTGAAACACCTGATTGCAGTGTCTCTTCCTCCCTCCCTTCCTCCCTCTTTCTCTCTCTCTTTCATACACACACATACTCTGCTTTCCCCTCAAGCTATCTCATCTGTGCTAGTTTTGATCGACAATTGATATGTATAATTTTTGCCATGATTGCATTCCAGAATCTAAAGTCCCCTGCAAATTTTCTAGATGGTGATTGATGGAAAGATAAATTAATCCTGTGGGGAACTTTTTGTAGAAAACCTCATCAGGATATATAACCCCTTTTGAAAATGATGACGTGTAATCTAGAATATCTAATGCTTCTAAGATATTAGAACATAGGGTCAACTTTTAGCCTTGATGACAAAGAAACCATAATCTTTCACAATCTTTTTTTTTTTAATGGCCACAGTGGCAGCACATGGAAGTTCCCTGGACAGGGATTGAATCCAATGCACTGCAACCTACGCCACAGCTGCAGCAACACCAGATCCTTTAACCTACTGCACTGGGCAGGGGGTTGAACCTGCACTTCCACAACTACCCAAGCCTCTGCAGTCAGATTCTTAACCCACTATGCCATAGTTGGAATGCCAAAGAAATCATAATCTTAATATACAATTCTCATTTTCCTTTGATTATGAATTTGAAAACTTTGTTCCTCTTGAAGTCCTTTAAAATCTGAATTTTCCTCATTTGATTTCTCTTACCATCATGAGATACAGGTTAAAAGGTGTTTCAGTTGACCAAATAGGTGCATCCCCTGCAACCTGGTACAGTCAGTACATCATAATGTCAGATCTTTGGATCATAATTTTCGTTGCAAGGATGCATGTTGACACTTAACTCACATGTGTTTTAATGTATAGATTATCTTAAGATGTGTGCAGTGCTTAGCTTCTGACACAAAGTAATTACTTAGTAAATAGAAAGTAATGTGACCAATGAATTTATGGTTCAAAAGAAAACCCAATTATATGTTACTTTCTCAAATGTTCTGGACATAAAATATTCCAGACCTGTTCCTGAGTATGGTATTTTATCCAAGAAACCAACAATATAAAAGTGCCCTGTTATTCCACACTTTTTGTTCTATGGAATGCTGCTTTCCAGAAATAAACATTATTGACAGTTTGGTTTCTAGTGTGTCCTTTAAGACATTTTGTTTTCATAAACATATGTATATATCTATATAATATGCACATTATAGATATTTATACATATAAATAACCACATATATGAATGTTAGTTTTGTTGTTGTTGTTTGTTTTGCTTTTTAGGGCCACATATGCTGCATTTGGAAGTTCCCATCCTAGGGTCAAATTGGAGCTGCAGCTGCTGGCCTAGTCCACAGCCACAGCAATACATTTGCAACCTACACCACAGCTCACGGTAATGCCAGATCCTTAACCCACTGAGGTTAAGGGATTGAACCCACATCCTCATGGATACTAGTTGGATTCACTACCACTGAGCCACAACAGGAACTCCAATGTTGTTCTTTTTATAAGTGGAATCATGTTACATACTGTACTGTGGCTCACTTTATTCACTTAACATACTATGGACACATTTCCACAGACTAAAATTGGACATACCTCATCTTTTTAATAGCTACACAGTGCTCCATTATGTGGATGTACTGTGCTTTAGTTAATAATCTCTTAATGACAGATATTTCGAATGTATCCATGTACTTGCAAATGAAAGCAATACAACAATAAAATCCCTTGGATAGATATTTTTGAACACTTATGTAAGCCTTGAGGACATATTCTTAAAAGTGGAATTGCTGGGTCAAAGAGGAGAAGTATTCAAGATGAAGTAGTTGTTGCCAAATTGACCTTTGAAAATCTGTTCCAAAGTGCAATTCTACTCACAGTGCATTCATTTATTCTTTCATTAGGTAGAAGAGTTTCTGTTATCCCCACACTCTCACCAGTACTGTGCATTATCTTTTCTTAATTTTTGCCAATTAGGTTAGTAAAAAAATGATAGCCTACTTATGTTTTAATTTGCATTCTAAAACCATGAGTCAAATTGAACATCTTAAAATATGTTTATTGACTATTTGTATTTCTTTTTCTGTGAACCTGCCAGATGAATTCATTGTCCATTGTTCTATTGGATTGCCAGTCTTTTTCTTATTGATTTTAGAAATCAATAGTGTATTTAGGTCTCTGTTGCAAAATTTGTTTGCTAGTTTGTTGTTTAGAGAGAGGCCAGCCATTTAATGATTACATGATTATTTGAAGCAACATGCTACTGTGGAAAGATGCTAGACTCTATGGCAAAGATGCATGAGTTCTTGCTTTTGCTCTGTCTCTTGTGTGTTCCATGATTTTGGTTTTCTTATCTGAAAAATGTGGCAACTAACACCTGACTATGAGAGTGCTGCAAAGACTAAATGAGATAATGAAAGCATTTGATGGACTCTAAAATGTTTTTCAGATATAATATGTTATTTTTATAGTATCCATGGAATGGCTCATCTGAGAAAAGTTAAGATTTTTGCCTTCTCCTTAAACTCTGGTTTCTTGCTTGAGAGGTCTAAAGCCCAGCTCTTTGCACATGGCACATTTAAAAGTGTTGACTTCAGGGTAAGGACAAATTATGTTCAGTCTTTGCTATTCTGCACTGGTCAGGTGCTTTCACGAGAGCATTGTTGTTCCAGAGAGCTCAGGGTAAGAAGGTGTGAGGGATCAGAGGGCCTGGAAACTGTGTTGTAAAGACTAAAAAGCCCATCTTAGAGAAAAAGGAACTCACGAGAATTTACTATTTTACTTTACTATTTGAAAGGCTGTT
Source organism: Phacochoerus africanus (assembly GCF_016906955.1). Taxonomy (NCBI): domain Eukaryota; kingdom Metazoa; phylum Chordata; class Mammalia; order Artiodactyla; family Suidae; genus Phacochoerus; species Phacochoerus africanus. Next base: position 58,625,550 of record NC_062545.1, read on the forward strand.
TCCTGCAGCAGGGAATAGACTTGTTTTTCATTGTTCTACAGAGAAGGTCTAGTACTTAGAGTCATCAATTTGGGATATTTATAAGGAACACATTTCTAGCAATTCAACCTGTTTGACAATGAAAAAACTATCTAAAAACAGTGATCTTTTCATTATTGGATGTATGTAAGCGGAAGTACAATGTCAGAAATGTTTTAGAAGGTAAAGCTGAGTTGAAAGACAGTGATTTCTGAAGCTCATCTGCATTGTTTGGCCACTCAGTTGTTTTCCTTCTCCTTACAGTTTTTGAGCCTATACTATTTGCTTGCTTCTGAGGCAAGTATTGGGAACAGTATAAAAACATGTAAGATTATGAAGTTATTCTCTGATAGGAAACTAATTGTGGGGAGAGTAGAGAGAGGACTGAACCAGGAATCAGAAGATTCGAGAAGCTAGAGAGGTACTTCCACTACATGTATCACCATAGTCACTGTTACCCAGGAACCTTCCTTGTGGTTTTCTTCCCCCATCCTATCCACCCCCTTTTTTTTTGCTTTTTAGGGCCTCACTTAGGGCATATGGAAGTTCCCAGACCAGTGTTTGAATTGGAGCAGCAGCTGCCGGCCTACACCACAGCCACAGCAACGCCAGATCCAAGCTGCGTCTGTGACCTACACCACAGCTCATGGTAATGCCGGATCCTTAACCCACTGAGTGAGGCCAGGGATCAAACCCTTGTCTGCATGGATACCAGTCGGGTTCTTAACCCGCTGAACCCCAGTGGGAATTCCTCCTTATCTGGATTACTTTGAATGTTATTTCTTTCTTTACTTGTTTATGTATTAATAAAATGACAAACTGTCATGACTGACTGCTTAACTCAAGGAATAGACCAATGAAAGTAACTTACGCATACCAATGTCTTCTCTTATCCCAAGTCTCTGTCTCCGCATCAGACGTTATCACGGAGCTGAACTTTGTATTCATATTTCCCTTAATTTTTAACTGAAGTATAGTTGATTTACAATGTAGTATTAGTTTCAGGTGTACAGCATATATTATATTTAAAGTTATTATAAAATAACAGCTCCATTCCCTGGGACATGTAATATATCCCTTACGCTCACTTATTTCATACATAGTAGCCTGTACCTCTTAATCCTCTACCCTTATCTTCCCTTTTCTTTTCCAAATTGGTAGCCACTGGTTTGTTCTCTATATCTGTGAGTCTGCTTCTGTTTTGTTATATTCATTTGTTAGTTTCATTTTTTAGAATATACCCATGTGATAACATATAGTATTTGTCTTTCACTGGTTGATTTACTTTACTACCCTCCAGGCCATCCGTGTTATTGCAAATGGCAAAATTTCATTCTTTTTTAGCTGAGTAATATTCCATTCTTTATCTGTTCATTTGTTGGTGAACACAGGTTGCTTCCACATCTTAGCAATTGTAAATAATGCTGCTATGAACACTAAGGTGCACATATCTTCTTGAGTTAGTGTTAGTGTTTTTGTTTTCTTTGGATATATACCCAGGAGTGGAATTGCTGGATCATATAGTAATTCTATTCTTAATTTTTTTTTTGAGGAACCTTCATATTGTTTTCCATAGGTGCTATACAAACTTACATTCCCACCAGTAAAATACAAGGATTCCCTCTTCTCCACATCCTTGCCAACATTTGTTACTTGTAGTCTTTTTGATGATAGCCTCATTTGTGGTTTTGTTTTGTACTTCTCCAATGATTAGTGACGTTAACTATCTTTTCTTCTCTTCTCATATAACTTGTGGCTTATGGAAGTGCTGGGGCTAGGGGTCAGTTTGGAGCTGCAGCTGAGGCCCTATGCAGCAGCCATAGCAACATTGCATCTGAGCCACATCTGCAAACTACACCACAGCCTGTGGCAGTGCTGGATCCTTAACCCACTGAAAAGTCTTGGAATTGAACCCCATCCTCATAGAGATAGCATTTAATTCTGTTAACAGTTTGTTATTGTGACCAGATATTGTTGTGTATACTCACCCATGTGTGCAGGTTTAGTATAAATACTGAATCAAAGGACATATATATGCTCATCTTTACTAAGAGTTCACATCTTTGGTTATATTCAGAGTAGTCTCTCCTATAAGTTTACTTTTCAAAAATATATTTTCTTAAGTTGTATTATCCATATGCCCAAGAACCCATAATGGCTTTCTGATCAAATGACTCTCAACAATGTATCCAAGATTCTCCAATGACTGGCAAACCTATGCCCATTGAAAGTCATCTTTCATTTTTTCCCTAAGGCTAACTTCACTTCAGGCCTGTGACTGCATTGTCTCACCTTGATTTCCTTGTCTCACCTTAGTTTCTACCTCCTCCTTATCAATTTTTAAGAACACAGACTCTGGAGTTTGAATCACTGCTTCATCATCATTAGATGGGAGACCTTATTTTTCTCTGTGTCTCAGTTTCCCCATCTGTGAAATGGGGAAACTAGCTTATCCCAGAGGGTTGTTGTAAGGATTAAATGAATTAATGTCTATAAAATTCTTAGAACAATAAATACTATAAAATAATTTTATATTTTTATTATTATTTTAGCACAGGCTCTTATCTTGTTCTAGAAGTTTTTTCTGACCAAAATATTTTTTTTTTCCTGCTTTTTAGGGCCGCACCCACGGCATATGGAAGTTCTTAGGCTAGGGGTCAAATCGGAGCTACAACTGCCGCCCCATGATGTCACAGCCACAGCAGCACTAGATCTGAACTGTTTCTGCGACCTACACCACAGCTCACAGCAACAATGAATCCTTAAACCACTGAGCAAGGCCACGGATCGAACCCGCATTCTCATGCCTACTAGGTGGGTTTGTTACCACTGAGCCACAATGGGAACTCCCACCATTTCTGAACTTACTGATCCACACAAGCTGTCATGACTTCAGGTTCCTGGGCAGCCCAGCTAATCTTTAAAGATATGTCTTCTTTGATTGCACTCTATAACATTATTCTTGCAAGGGCCGTTTTCTGAAGGACTTCTGGAGCAAAAGAAAAAGCCATAAATTGCTTTCCATTGCTGGGAAAAATCATGTGTCTAAGTATACAAGCATCTCAGATAACTGTTTGTGATTGCAGCATTTTTAGACTCAATAGAGCCACGTAATAAAGCAAACTCTCTCTAAAAATTTGAGTATCCTCTCTCCATAGTTTGAAGCACACAGATGAAGATAAAGATACATTGGAGAGTAAAACGTGTTTCTCCCAGAGAGGCAGAACAGCGAATGTGAAGTGTTAAAGGACCCAGAAAAGAGATAATGATTAGAATTTCAGGTATTCTTGAGCTATTGGATCAATTCAAAATGCATGAGTTTTTCAATTTTTAGAGAATACTATAAATGAAAAAAATTGTCATTCCAGTTTGCATTTAGATATTGCTGACTTGCAGTTTTAACAAAGCACCTCATGTTGCCATGAATTGCAGATAGTAAAGATCTGCATTATCACTGAATCTGTCCATCTATTTGAGTTCTTAAATTCATTTTTTCTTGCATCTTTGATTTTGAAATATTATCAGAAAGATTTTTTTTTTTACTGGATAGGCATGTAATATAAGAACAGAAAGTAAGTGTGCTTTGTGTTTTAAAAAGTTAAGGAGAAAGAGAAAACACATCGAAAATATAGATAAGGAGTTCCCCTCGTGGCGCAGTGGTTAACGAATCCGACTAGGAACCCTGAGGTTGCGGGTTCCATCCCTGCCCTTGCTCAGTAGGTTAACGATCCGGCGTTGCCGTGAGCTGTGGTGTAGGTTGCAGACGTGTCTTGGATCCCGTGTTGCTGTGGCTCTGGCGTAGGCTGGCAGCTACAGCTCAGATTCGACCCCTAGCCTGGGAACCTCCATATGCCGCGGGAGCGGCCCAAGAAATGGCAAAAAGACAAAAAAAAAAAAGAAAAGAAAAGAAAATATAGATAATATTTATAAATAGATATTTAAAATTTAACTAACCTGCTTCTCTATAATTAGATAGTGGCCTGGGATGTTACAAACATGGTAAGTGAGAAGAAAATTATTTTTCTCCATAGAAGTAGTAATTGGAATTTTCTCTGCATTAGAAAGAAGACTTAGAGACTTAAACTTAAGAAATGTGATGTCATCCTTCCTCTTTTTTTTTTTTTTTAACTAACCTTTTCACCCATGTCGGAATTAAAATAACATATAGCCTTTTCAGGTTGTAAGAGGATTCTCTAATAATATGCTTGGAATGAAGAGATCAGGATGACTATTCTTTAATCTAAGTAATTTATAGGATTGTGAAAAATCCAGATTCTTGACTATCCTCACTTCAGAGAAAGACATAATTAAATTATAATACAGAAAAAAGAGCCATGAACCTGCAACCTCCTGTAATCACTTAATAAGTTTCAATGATTATGGAAAGCTGGTTAATGTAAAACTCAGCTATTTGTCTTTGATATACATGAAAATTCTTTGGATATTTCATCTAAATCATTTTGAAACAACCAGGAGCTTGGTATTATAATGCAAACAGACCCATTTTTTATAAATCAGGTAGTGTTACCCATTCTTTAAAAGGTACACTATATTACTATAGGCCAAAGGCTCTTTCATTTCATTATACAACAATGACAGCAACTCAATTTAAGTGTATAATGACCTAAGCCAGCCATCCATAGCAGCAAAAAATTTAATAGCAACCTTATCTGGAATGCTGACGAGAAGCACTTCCCAAGAAACCATTACAGACTCTTCAGTTTACAAAACAATTGACTTTAATCTTTAATACTGTTAAGCAGCAGGGAGCAGATAGGCACATTAGCATAGCTTTACTTTTTATAAATAGCATTTAATACACCATATTTGGATATTGTTGGGCTAAGCATCTAATGTCGAATAGTTTTAGACTGGGTAGTATCAGGATACCAAAGAAATAGTAGCAGAATTTCCTTTTTCTTGAAAGGCAAGACACAATGCTTGCTTTCTCATAATGGGACTTAGGAGGGTTTGTATATCAGTAAAGTTTGAAGGCAAAAACCTTAACTATGTGTCCTTAGGGAGCTGTAAGCCTCCTTGACATAAATCTAGGTTACAGTAAGAAGAAAACCATTAAGAAGAAATTTTCTCAGTTCAATGCAGAAGCATTAGCTTCATTAAGTTCATGTACTCTGCTTGGAGCAGGAAGTCACACTGGAGCCTTGCTATGATAGCTCTTCATCTGCCCTATGGTTTTTCACATTACCTTTTGTCTTTTATTATTGCATGAGAAGTACTTGTCTGAATTTGAGATATTCTCTTTCTTAAGGAGGCAAATATATTTTTAATTGTTGTAGTATGTTTTGGATGAGATGGAAGAAAGGACTTAATGAGATTGCTGAAATAAAAGACTGAGCTCACAGCCTCACTGGGATGCTGCTATTCAGGACATTCCAGGCTGAACCTCGAGGCACACTATTGGCACTTGGCACCCCTTCCTGGGGCATTAGGTTTCCTGGATGATAAGAAATATAATTGTTAGTTTTATATTAAAACAGACATATGTGAATTATGAATATATTGAACAATTTCCCTGCATAGTAATATGAATAAAATAAAGCTTTAAAGAAATTTCACGTTTGTGTTGTACTGCTCCAGAAGTGGGTTCCCAAGTGTCGGAAAAATAAGCACACTTGCTTTTCAGTTAAGGGCATTTTGGAAGAAGACTGAGGAGGGCTGGATTAAACAATGTGGAGCATGACCCACTGTCTGTATAAAGCCTGTTTTAGATTATAACTTAAGACAAAGAAATTCAAATATAGTTTTGTTTCAGGATATACTCCAATGGGACTTTTCCTCTAACTTCAAAAAGAATTGGGAAAAACACATTTTGAATTCTTAACCTTATATTTAAAATGTAATCAAGCCATTTTGGAATTAATTTAGGCATTACTTGTTTGGAGAGAGTAGATTTATCAACTAGCTTCATACTTTCTACTTCTGACCTCTTTTGATTTGCGCTTTGTGTGGGGGGGAGAATTTCTTTTTTTCTTTTTTTTTTGTCTTTTTGCCTTTTCTAGTGCTGCTTCCGTGGCATATGGAGCTTCCCAGGCTAGAGGTTGAATCGGAGCTGTAGCCACCGACCCACGCCAGAGCCACAGCAACGCAGGATCCAAGCCGCGTCTGCAAACTTCACCACAGCTCACGGCAACGCCGGGTCCTTAACCCACTGAGCAAGGCCAGGGATCGAACCCCCAATCTCATGGTTCCTAGTCGGATTCGTCAACCACTGCTCCACAAGGGGAACTCCGAGAATTTCTTTTGATAATCATTGTTATCAGCTATCTCAGTCATAAAGACCTACTTTCAATGTTGTGTTGACATGTTAGATGCTTTGACCAGTTTGAATTGCTGCTTAAATACATTGTGTATATAAATAGCATCATAACAGAAATAGTTTGCAGATATTAGTCTTTCATCTTCTGACATTGAATATGTACATCTGCATCAGGGAACGTACTTTCTATGGGAGTATTTCAACTATGATGATCTTCTCCATCTTAATGTAATACCCATCCAACAACCTCTTAGTCAAGGGAAATATAAGACCCCACCCCTGCCTACAAGGAGTTTCTAGTCTCTTATGGGAGATGCTATTTAGATACAGAAAACAATTTTAGAGAACTGCTCTGGAAGGTTAAAATAATTAAACAAGGAGGCTATTAGACTAAAGTGGCTCTCATGCCATGGAGGCTTTACAGAAGCAACCTAAATCTAAGCCTATAAATACTTCAGGTCACAAAATTAAAACACTAAGGGCAGCTAATCACAAACAGCTTTATGCTCAAGCCAATCAAATAATTTCCTTTCTTTGCTTTTGCACCTTCTTTTTATATAAAGTCCTTCCCCGGCTCCTGTCCTCAGGGAGCTCCTGACAACTTCCGGTTTGGCACAACTCAATTCAAATTGACTTTGGCTCAAGTAAACTCAACATTTTAAATATGCTTCCTCTTATCTTTTAATTAAGGTGTAGAAATAGAAGTTCAGAAAGGAATTTACTGTACAAGACACAGAGCCTTTCTTCATAGTTCACTGGCAAACATCTAGCAAAGAGCATATATTTTAGTGTTACATCAGGCACTAGTCACGATTACAATCCCCCACTTTTTTTTAATGCAGTCTTTGTTTTCTGAAGAGCTTTCAGTTGATCCTTACAACAATTCTGTGAGGTAGGCAAGGCTTTTCTTTCATTTCACAGAGGAAGAAAACTAAGATTAATGATGCCTAAATAATTTATCCAGGGTCATAAACTTAAAAAGTGATATTATGGCACTTGACCCTACACCAATGATTTCAAGTTCAGGGATATTTTCTCATATACTATGCTGCAAGGTTTTTTGGCATCTAAGTACTTTATGGTTATGACCTCTTATTTATAAGTATGACCTTTATAGCCACATTAAAAGAAGTCAGCTCTGGAACTCAGACCTACTATATCTGGATGCTCAGAAACACACAAGATAGTTATTCCTCAAAATGAGGGCTGTGGAACTCAGAGAAGAGGAAAAATAGAAATAAAATTTTGGAATACTCTATGCTACAGGCCTGTCTGGAAAACTTGTATTGTACATGGTATGGAAAAGACCTTGAGAAATACTTCAAAAAATAAATTTCTTTACTGACTTCCCATACTAACTTGGACCTGGATCTTCCTTTTTATGCCACTATTTAATAGTTTCCGTCTTAATTCTGATGAGATCAGGCTTATTCAGGGTGTTATGGCCATAGAATCCATATTAATTCTGAATTAGAGCTTGTTTATATAAATTTATATAATACATTTATTTATATAAATCTCTTTTTGCTAAGCATGGGATTAAAAAATTAAGCCTGGTTTGAAATTCCCAAAGCCAAATTGTGGTAATAAATGCCTGGAATATGAGTCTTATTCCCTTTTACCTTTGAAGGTCCCCGTAAAGAAAGGAGAGGATCTTTGGGTTTCTTTTTTCCTCCTGCTTCCATCCTTTGGCTGTTCCAGAGCTGTTAACCACCATGCTGTGATGGTTTGAAATAAACCAGCCTCACTATGAAAAACTTTGATAGATTCAACATCTCTTTATTTTCCTCCCTGTAGTGATCATTGTGGCACAAAATGATTTTTGAGGTTATGGGATAAGAAAAAAGTTCTATGAAAGCAGGTCTTATTGATCCTTTTGCAGGAGGTCTTATCACCGAGGACGGAAGATGCAGTTACTGAACTGCTTTTTACCAGCCTATGGAAGAGTCGATGCATTAAGTTGAAAAGAATGGGCTTAGATCATAAATCTGTTCTTTGGGGAAATTACAGATTCAAGCTCTTTGAAGATATTTATTCTTTCAAAGTTCTTAATTTATGTTTATTCATTTCCCCTAGTTGATTTCAGGCACAAAGATAAGAAGAAAAACTTAATTCTTTATTGCGGCCATGCCTGGTCAGTGATTAGTATGAAAATGCTTTCTAAATTTCCCAAAATCACTTTAAAAATACCATATTTTGCTGCCTTTGTTGGCATGCCTCGGTGTCTGATACTAGTTTAAATCTTGTTATTTTGTGGATATTGTAAAATAAAACCCCCAAGAAAAAAGACTGATAGGAAATTCAGGAAATATTAGCAATGGTGGTTTTCTTAGGAAAGTGGAATATTGGGTGATTATATTAATTTTTTCTAATATCAGTATTTTTCGCATTTTCTGAAATATTATACTATTACATAATGTTACAATGAAAATCAGAAAAAAATTACTAAAATTATGTAAAACTTAAAATTAGTGTCCTAATTCTCACTAAACTACGGCATGATTGAAAAGTTTTTGTCTTTCCCCTAATCACCACCTTACAAAAAGGGGAAGAGGGCCAAGTAAATGTATAGTATTTCCAATAGTATTGCCTTGCTAAAATTAAATGATCACATAATGATGATTAAACATCTAGATCTGCCTCCAATAAAGAAATGAGGAATGGCCTAATTACTGTAGTTTGCCAGTAAAAAACCTATTCATTTATCATTTCACTGAACATTATAACCAGAGTTTTATAAAAGAGCATTTTTCAATCTATAATTTCCCTCTCTCATAAACTGAGGTTTCTGTTGAGCAGACATGAGGGATTTAGCTGACATTTGCTAAGGAGAGCCCTCCAGCCTTCATCACAGAGTGCCTGGGGAGACCAATACTGATTTACATGCATTAGGTCTTTGGAGCTATTGCCTTGAAAAACCTGAGACCAGGCATCTATCAGTTTTCCCCTCTTCATGTTTCTTATGTAGATTTATTTCTCATATAAATTCACTTTCCTATTGGTTTTGACACAGATAAGACCAGAAAGACTTTACTGAAAAAGATTTGGGTAGTCGCTCGAGATTGTTTTTTCCCTCTTGATAGAAACTAGAAGTTTATATGAAGAAGTATGATTTTTCTTTGAAGATACAGAAGGAAATATTGTATGTATTTACTATATCCCTGGGATCATTCCTTAAACTCCATACAAGTACTAAAGTTAGCCAGTCTTGTTTGACATGTTTTAGACTTCTCTGCGTCTTTGTGTTAATTTTTTTTATTAAAGTATAGTTGATTTACAATATTCTGTCAATTTCTGCCATGCATAAATATACATTCTTTTTCTCATGTTATCTTCCATCATGCTGACTGTTCTTAAGGGTAATAAATCTTGATGATAAAATGTTTTATGATAAAGTCAATAATGAACTATCCTGAAATTAGTTATTTGCTTTATGGACTCTCTAGACCCCAAGTTTCTCTTCCATTACTTTTTTTTTTTTTTTGGCCACCTTACTTGATGCTATTTCAAGAGCTGCCATAAGAAATTGAGACAATTGTGAAGTCCCATATCACTTATCATACCAACCCAAATGGTAAGATATTTCTCTGGGTGTGGAATAAGCAGAAAGTGAAGGAAGCTACAAGGAAGAAAGCATATTACTAATATCTTGGCAGTGATTAACTCTGTGGATTATCTAGTTACCATGTTTCAATCTAGATTTCTGACATTTCTCTGCAACTTTACTCTCATGAGTCTCTGACCTGAATCCTGGACTCCAGCCATGTATTTTGATGGGTCACATAGTTTGAGATAGAGGATTCTGGGGTGGGGGTGGGGGTGAATGTTTTATTTGCTTCTTAGCAAGTTTTTGACCTCAAGCAATTTTTAAGAAACTTTTCAAACCTCATTTATTCAACTCTTTGTTTTTTGTCTTTTGTCTTGTAGAGCCACACCCATGACATATGGAAGTTCCCAGGCTAGGGGTCACATCAGAGCCAGAGCCAAAGCAGTGTGGGATCTGAGACGCATCTATGACTTACACCACAGCTCGTGACAACGCCAGGTCCTTAACCCACTGAGCAAGGCCAGGAATCAAACCCACTTCCTCATGGACACTAGTCGGGTTTGTTAACCACTGAGCCATGATGGAAACTGCTGTTTAACTCATTTTTTAATTTTTATTTTTTTACATTAAAAATTTAAATATACACGATTTATAATGCTGTGTTAGTTTCAGGTATACAATTATATGTGTGTGTGTGTGTGTGTGTGATATAGGAGATTTTGATACCACTGTCTCCTCCTGTCCTCATCTTGGTTGAAAACCATTGCTCCAGCAATGCCACGTTTTTAGGATACTCTGAACGTTGGCCTTCTTATGAATCTGTATCTGACCTTGTGGTTTACTCCTTTATAATGGTTTTCCCACACTCCTCTTCTCCATTTGCTCCTAATTACCACTCATCTTTCAAGAAGGCTGTGAAATCCTCACCTTGTGAGGATTTCACAGCCTTCCTCGGTACTCCCACTCTACCATGAAATGTCTTCATTTCAGCACATGGGATATGTTGTGTTAGGATTATTTATGTCCACAACTCTCTCTCCCATTAGGATGTGAGCACCTCAGTATCAGACAGTGGCTTATTCATCTTTGTATCCTGTCACCTAGCAAAGCCTGGGAAAACCTAGATTCACAATGAATGTGGACTGAATGGTTCTTTGTGGAATTAATTGTGAATCTGAAGGTGATAGATAAAAATTCTGGCAGGTGTGGTTGGGGAGAAAAGAGTTTTAAAAAGATAATGGACATGGGCTTATGCTCTCAAGGGAGAGCTGGTCCGTATGGAGCATTCTGGGCAGGAGGTGCCACCTTCTTGGGTAGAAGTGGAATGAGAGAAGGAGTAGTTGTTTTTATAACAAGTATCAATTATTTTTGAATTTTTTTCTTGGGGGTCATCCTAAACATGTCTTCTTATATCCCTTTCTTACACATTCATCTACTAGATAAATTAATTAATATTAATATATGTTATAAATTAATTAATATAAAGTGAGGTCACTGCTTCTAACCATCAGATTTTATATTTGCTTGGTGCTTTCTCACATAGAATGATGAAATTCCAAGACATTCAGTATTTTCCTTATACTTGCCAATCTGTATTTATACATCAAGCTCCTAAAAGCAATCCAAATGATCCGATGAGAGACTCTTTTTACTGGTTTTTCTGTACCTTGAATGCTTAATGTCTTATGGTGAGAAAAATGACTGGGGGAGCTATTGAGTTAGAACCTTACATTATTCCTTCAATGGGACAAAACACTGCCTAAGTCGGGGAATAATGTGCATTTTAGTATATCAGTGGGAGAATGTTTGTAGAGGGCAGGAGGTGTGGAGGGTCTGATTATAGTTACCTACATGCTGGTTGCATCTCAGATATTTTGGATTTAAAGTCTCCAAAAGATCTGAGTCACTACACCAAGTTTCTTTAAACTTTTTTTTTTTTTTTCCCCTGTGCAAAACTGAGTGCTCTGCTGGGTGCTACACTCTTAATCCTGATTTCCTTCCTAATTGCACAAGTGGCTGAGCTCTTACAATGCCATATTTCTGTTCATTTGCATTTACACAATATACTTCACCGGGTGCTTCAAACGCACCATTTGAATGTCGAGTCCTGTCTCCATCTTTCGGTTCTTATAAAGGCTGGGCCTGCGAATAGGGCAAGTCTGAGGAGGGCTGCTATAATCTCAATATGAGACTGTCTTCTCACAATTGGCCAATATTCAGCTGACTTCTGAGGTGATGCTGAGCAGTAATTCAAATGGAAGAACACAGCAATAAGTAGAGGGAAAGAACACCCAAGGTGATCATTTAGAAATCTTTTTCAGGTCAGAATAAAAGAACATGGGATTTGTTTTATTTTATTCCAAACACCATATAATCAAAAGGGTCTCAGGCTCCCAAGGAGTTCAATACATGGGGTTGCTTTATAAAACTGTTGAACAAAACCTGAAAGAATTCTTGCCTTGCATTTCCTTCCTAACCCACATACTTGTTTTTAAATAAAATGAAGGGGTCTCTTGGGTCAAATAATATAATTTCACCAAATGCTTCTATAGAAGATCTGTTGATCAAACATAGAGCAGATTTCTACAGAAGATCTGTTGTTCAAACATAGAGCAGATTTGAGGTGGCAAAACATATTCATAATGTGATCTATCATATTTAGTACATTATGAGTTTCCAACATGTTCTCTTAGATTAACTGAATAAGAATAAGGCTTCTGGGTTGTTCTGAATGGCAGAATCACTGGGACCAGAGGTGGAGGGGTCCTGGTGCAGTTATTCTATACTGGCTTGTGCTAGAAACTCCTCTATGGCAGGTTTTCTCAAAATCCATACTATTAACTTTGGTCAGGTATTTGTTGTGAGTGGCTATTCAGTACACTGCAGGATGTTTAGCAGCAACCCTGACCTCTACACATTAGATGCCCGTAGCCTCCCTCAGTTACAACAACCAAAAATGACTCCATCTATCGCCAAATATTCCTGGGGCTGAGAGGGGTGCAAAATTACCCTGGTTGAGGATCATAGCTCTGTAATAACAATCTTGGTAGCTGTGACCAGTCTACTTGGGCAATATTTTTATTCAGGAAATATAACAGATTATGAGATATGATAGATAAAATGTTGATTGTATTGTGGCTTGTATTGTGGGTTGTATTGTGGCAGAATGCACATTTGTTAAATTTCTCCAGTTCATGGCCAAAGTGACCAGAGTTCAGAGTTAATGCAGTGATATTCTTCTCACCAGTCTACACGAGGTCTATAGTCTTAGACTTCCTCAGCTCTCTCTAGGCAGGCCAGGGAGAAACACAGACCACTCTCCCCATAGATTTTCCAGCAACGATCTATTGTTTCTATATATCAAATTCTTCTAATCCAAATAGATTATTTCTATTATCTTGAAATATTTAGCTTATCAGTAGGGTATCAACCATGACGCTATTCTGTAATATTTCAAATCAAAATCAAAATCTTGTACTTTTTTCGGAATGATTCACAAGTTGGATTTATTAATCTGTACTCACCTGAAGTTATAAAGTCAGGATTTAATTTATGGAAACTGCCAGCAAATCTTAGAAGCCTGCTTTTGATTTATAAATCTCTCTTCTTTCTAATGGTAGTTGTAGCCAAACCATTTTTAGTGTTTTATAAGTTCAAAAATTAATTTCCATATCCTTAAATGGGTTTACAAATCCTAATATACATTTACAAGTCCTGAAACAGATTTTCAAATCATGCCAATAAATCCTAATTAAAAACACTTGATTTACAAACCTGGATTTTGCACCTGGTTTTCCAGGAAGTGATTATAAATCAGGAGTTGAGAGCACCCCTGGCAGAGTGAACCTGTGCTCTCTTTGGGAAGTCCGGCTCTCTGAATCAAATTGCAAGGGCTGATTTACAGGCAGTAGCCCCGAGCTGGCTGAGGCTCCTCTGGTTCTGACATGCTGGTGCCGGTGAGGGAAAAGGGCCACGTCCCACAGGCTGGCTAAAACAGCCACTAATCAGACTGAAGACAGCAAACCATTCATCTTCCTTGTCAGAAATGGGAAGTGGCGTCCGGATAGTTGAGACTCCCAGTTCTACCTGAGTAATACTGCTTAGATATACTCAGGCATTTGGCAGGATACTAATCGACATTAGCACTGACATTATGCTTCACAGCCCTGGGCCAAGGCCAAGGTCAAGAGGATGTGTCCTTCTTCGGATGGGGCTGAGTTGGGCATATTGGTTTTGCCCCTATGCCATCATCATCATGCAGTTGATGATGTCTGGCCTATGTGAGGGTATACACCAAACTGGGAACAATGGTTATTTTGTGGAATGGGATGGGGACGGGCTTGGGTGGGAGAAGGGGCAAATTGCACTTCTATTTTTTCACTTCTGGGCTATTTGAATGTATTTCACAGTGAGCATATATTGATTTCATAATTTAAAAAAGATAACAGAAATACATGGGGAACATGTATCAGGAATACATAGGGAACAACTTTTACGTGCTCTTTAGTAAATACTTAAAATAGTTCATTGTGCAGAGCTACTCCATTAAACATTTTTCACTCCACTTTTATGTCCCCTTCACATTTATATAGCAGATTAGGGTCCATCATAGAATGCATTCTTATTTACTCATTCAGTTTTCTGTGAACATGGCAAGGCAGCAGTCACATTCTGGGTACAGAAAATGAAGCTCTCAGAGGATAAAAAGTTTGCTTTCTCCTAAAGAATATTTAAGTGGCAGAGAAAATATTTGGATCAGCTGGATCTCTGGTTCCCAGAACGGTGCCGTTTTCAAGACACCATGTGTGTCACAGTAGAGGTTGGAGGTGCAGCCTGTCTTCTATGGTCTGGGGATCCTCGTTACTATTTATCCCCATGTTAGCCACTGTCTGTGACCCCACTGAAGCTTTGTCTATAATGGTCTTTGAAGAACTATGAGTAATTAGAGTGTCTCCCTTTCTCTCTGTCTCTGTCTCTCTCACATACCACTTCTCTGAGCTAAGCTGTACCCTTCAACAGTCCTGCCCAATTCCCTCAAAATCAGCTCAAAAACTAGTTTTCCTCCTTCTTTCCTCCCTCCCTTCCTCCATTAGTCTTGAATTTTGCAAGTTTTGAAATATCTCTTTAGGAAAACCTCTCTTGCATAATATCTGACTTTCCTGCAATCAATATGGTGAAGATACGGCCCCTGAAGTCTGACAACTGGGTACTGAATGAGAGACCATGACCTTTAAAGCATTGTCTCTAATTCTGAGATCTTTCCCTTTCTTCATGTAGATTATCAACGTCTTGAAAGCAGGAAGTAATCTATTTCATATTTGTTGGACTTCCTCAATATCTAGTAAAAAACTCATACACAATAGATATTTTGAAATCATTGACTGAAAATATAAACCTCTGTTGTGCACAGACTCTATTTTTAGAGTCTAATGAGAATTTCACCCCATGGATGATTTTAAAAGATTGTTTCAGTAAATGGGGTGCTTTGTTCGCAATAAGTCCACTGGTTTGTCCCTGGGCTTAGAGCTAAGATGTGATTTGAGGAGGCCTGCTGATTACTAAATGATTGTTTAAATCTTTGCTTGTTGTCAGAAGCCCTTTACCGAACACCACAGCATGCTCAAGAGATGCTCTCCAGTCTCAACAAATAAATCAGATAATCCTAACATAATATAAGAATCTATGGACTTAATGAAAACCTTAACAGGGAAGATGTGCAATAAAAAATATTTATGTGCATGGCTTAATCTAATGATAGGAGAAAAGAGCTGCAGACCTGAAGTCTGCACATACAAACAACACCCTCTATTCCCACCCTCCCTTCATGATGTCTGCATGAGGACCATTGAATCGACAAACATATACTGTGTATTAATTCAAGGTAGATATAAATTTTCTAACAATGTTGGGGGTTTAGAATAACCAACAGAACTAATTAAGATGATATGCATCTTTTCTTTATGAAAATAAAATCCAAAGTATTATGAACTTGGATGAAAGAAGCTTACGTCTGTAATTTTACTAACCTTTAGCTAAAATTATATATTTCCATCTGTTATGAATGTAGGCAACAAAGCACTATAGTAATAAGTAGTATTTGTGACCTCAACACAAAATATTTGCTTATATTACTGTTGATGCAGATACCTTGAAATAGCCTGCACTCTCACGTCTGCTTTAAAATTATGGTAGCTATTAGACAAATTACCAAATGAATTGATAAAAAAGCACACAAATAACTACATTACAATTTTTTAAGATGAAATATTTATGACATATTTGGTTTCCTCTGTAATCCCATTTATTTTGTTATGTATTTAAGAATATTTCTAGAAAGAAATGCAGAAGACTCACAAGACTTTCAGAGGGGCTCAGGCCCAGGAAAGGTTAAGAAATGTTGGTTTAATGGCAGTCAAAACCACAGCTGGATTGTCTTTGTTTGAGAATTAACTGGTTATAAACTTTGAAGTCCAGGAGCCTATCTCAGAGTTGACAAAGAAAAGGTCCCTTTACTGACGAGGTCTATTATGATTATAAGATGGAGACTGGAGAGGCAACATTTTGTCACTACTCTGCGTCAGAAATGTCTGCATGAAAAGAGAAAAGAGAAAAGAGGTCATAACCATTTGCTCTTTGTGTTTCCCCCCCATACATTTGTTAAAAAGTACTTTTAACTGTATCTCTTTGGACCTTCTCAGCAATAGGTAAATGATCTTTTAAAAAGCCACATAAAATAGAACCATGACCTTAATTCTTTGTGTCTTATGTACAGCATGAAGTTTGCTATGTAGCGTTATTATATACAGTGATTATAGTCTACAAAAGGGTAATGGCAGTGACAATAATCCCCAAAGCTGCTTTTGTTCATTGAAATGAGTGGTATCTGTTGCTTTAAAAAATATTTCCTGATTATAAATGGCTATTTCCTTGCCAAGAGCTGACCAGACCTGGCCTTCCTTTTCCAAGCTGACAGAAGGTTTCAGGTTGAAAGGGATTTGGACTTGAAACTGAATTTCTAATCTGACCAGCTCCCCAAATGGGGCTCCTGTTCTTGGCAAAAATGCTCTTTGTATACTTCCAGAAAGTCATCAATTATTCAGAGGGACCTTTCAAATGCCAACAGCTTAAATAAGAAAATGTGCCATGACAGAAGGAAGCAAGAATGGAGAGTCTCAGGCTGAGTCTGTCCCGCAAAAAGAAAAGTTCCTGGACCAGGGCTTTAGTCCCAGGAAGGCTTTCCATCCAGTGACTGTCTAGACCAGCAGGGCCAAGAGGGTATCTGAGCTCTGAGGTTTTAACCCATTTGACCTGAGGTGGGTGATCTGTGATACCTATTCTTCTTCTATTTCACACTGTGTTTCCTGAGACGCCTTAGTGAACATTGCCTGATTCTTTATGGACAGTGCATTCTCTCAATTGCATTCTTTATGCTTTGATGTTGATAATAATTCTTTCAAATTCAAAATTTTAGGAAAAAGATGGACATAAAAAGTTGACTCTCCTCCCCCCATTTCATTTCAATAGACATTGAATGTGTACTATGTGCTTGGCATTATGATAGCTCTTTTTTTTTTTCCCCCTTTTTTGGCTGTCATGTGGCATATGGAGTTCCAGGGCTAGTGATTATATTCGAGTTGCAGTTGCAACCTACACTGCTGGATCTTTAACTTCCTGTGCCGTGCTGGGGATCAAATTTGTGTCCCAGTGCTCAGAGACGCCACTGATCACATTGCATCTCAGCAGGAACTCCTATGATTTCTCTTATAGGAGACACAGTATTTGCTCTAAGAAAATTCAGCCCAGAATAATGGATTAGATAAGGACTCAATGATTGTAGGTGTTTGAGTTAAGGGGTTCATGCCTTCACAGGAGTAGATTTAATCCCTCATTGTGCTGAAAGCTTGATGAGTCTGTAGATTCCCTAATATTACTATGTTCAAAAATCTCTTTGGCTTATTCATTTGTAAAATCAGGTAGATAATATCTACCCCACAGTACAATGTTATTACATGTGGCTTAAATGAAAGTATATATCAAAAGAGGATAATACCTTTTAGCTATGTCAAGGCTGGGCAACTTCTCTAATAGAACAACTCAACTTTTTGTTACATGTGCAATCTCAAATGATAAATCATACCAAGTCAGGGATCTTTGGGTCACTCTTGGACTTTGTAGTAAATTGATGGCATAACTAAGCTCTTATGGGAATTAGGGCAAAGTTAACAGAGGGATATTTTCAAGGAAGAAATGGATTTTGCCATGGATATTTAATAGTCAGTAAGTTTCTACAGGGCAGAGAGGGGAGAGATGGTTAGGAATGGTTTCTGGCAGAGGGAATAGTACAAGGAAAAACAAAGAGTTGGGTGAATATGACACCTGTACAAGAAGGAGTGAGTAGCCTAGTTTGTATGGAACATGGTGTTTGCATTACAGAGTAGTGAGGAGATGGATATAGGAGAAAAGGCTTTCATATTGGGTAAGTTCTTCATTTAGGTGGCAGTCAGGGACAAGGAATGTGTTTTAACTGGGTCAGAGCTATGCTTTGGAAAATTGGTCTGGTAGCAACATAGAGAATGAATTGAAGGGTGAAAGTAACATTCAAGGAAAGGGATAGACTGCAATAATCCAGCTGGAAAATAGCATAGGAGTTTGGCAGCTAGATCAGGGCTTGATTTTGTAGAGCCACGAAGTTACGATGATATAAACTTGGTCTGTGGCAGTGGAAGGGGAAGGCTTTCAACAGTCTTTGTAGGGGCGTGTCTTACATAACCTAGGACCAGCTATATAGGAAACAGGGGAGACAATGACAAGATGATTTGGAGATTTGAGCCCTGGGAGACAGGAAGAGAGAAATAGTAGAAATAAAGAATTTGAGAGAAGCTAGCCTGTAGGGTGAGAAAGATGGAGTAACTCATAAGATCAATTTGGGATGTGCTTAATTTAAATGGAAATGAGTGAGTTTAAGTTCTGAGTGGAAGTGACCAGGAGGCTGTTAGCAATTTGGGTATGAAACTAGAAGAGGGAAAAAGATTAAGGTATACTGCACACTTAAGCATCATTTCAAAGGAGGTAGTTTTAAGACTATGGAAAATAATACAGTTCCTGAAAAAATAAAGAGAAAAGGAAGGCTAAGCTTAGAACATTAACAAATATCTACCATTGGTTTAGGGGTACTGGGTAAAGACACCATGGGAACAGGAGTCAGAAAAGCTTACAAGGGCCAGGGAGGTAACTTAATGAAGGAGGGGAGCCTGGGTTTAATGCATACTCACCCACTGAGTATGAGAAGTGTACCCTGGGATACCAAGGAGGGAGCCTGCTACAAGTGGGCCCCTGGGACTCAGTTTTAATGAGTGGGCCTGTGTTAACAGATCTTCTGAATTTTCAAGAGGAATCATAAATCTAGATTATAATGGGAATCATGGGATTATAAAACATTGCATTAGATTTTTAAAAACACTATGCAGAGCAAATAGAACATACCTGTGGTCCTGACCTAGACCGAAGGCTGTGGAACTTGCCTTCTGAAGTAGGCAGAGATAGGACAGTCAGAGAAGTAAAAGTGGGACCAGTTCCCAGAGTTTGTAGGGATTCATTGATCCCTATGACCCCACAGGAAGTGAGAATTTCAAGTTGACTGTGGTACATCCCTCTGGGAAGTTATAGGGGGCAAGAAGTGAGAATGGTACATTGAGTCTAACAGGTGGGAGGCAGTTTCAGGAGCAAGGTGAAGTTAGAGGTCAAATGAAGAGAGAGACACATCCAAGGAGGGGAGAATTCTGAGAAGTTCTGCTGGGTTGATAATCTTACACTGCTATTGCTGGGATGGCAGATGGCAAGTCTTTAGTAGCTAGGACCACTGATTAAGAGCATTTCATGAGGAAAATAAAAAAGACTTTCCAAATTACTACATTATTATGAGTGAATTAGGAGAGCAATTTGATCACTTGGAAAGTGCTCCTCTTTCAATAAATGTAAAATATGGATTCTTGCTGAGATTTCTAAGCTGCTTCATCTAAATTATATGCTAAAGTGGAGAAACAGATGTTAAATATGATTAAAACCAATTACAAGTTCCACAGTACAATACCGTGTTTTACTTACATTAGTCTCCCTGCTAGCTTAGGTGCCATCCATTTTGCCTTTATTTCCTGTTCATAACTCTAGGGTAAGCAACGTGGGGGGATTTAAGCAGTTCAGACTGGAGCCTGACAGAGATGTACTGACTCAAATAGAACTGCCTCAGCAGATCTAAACATCTAACACAAAGCTGGCTGGAGAGGGAGGTGTGTGTGTGTGTGGGGGGGGGTGTGTGTCCTGATTTTGCATTTAAGGTAGATTATCAAGTTGCTGGCCTGGCATTATCAGTGCATGTATCAAAACTAAATTTTGACTCAATACTGAAGGAACATTTTCTGGATTTTTAAATTTGTTTTTAACTTTCAATGGTTAAATGCTGTCTTAAAGCACATGACTGTCTGAAGCCTATATTTTGTCATTCAGGGACTTGAGACAGAGACTCACTCACTCAAATACTTCTAGAAAAAGGGGGTTCATTATGAAAATTTTAGGTGGACTGTGATGGGAAGCGATCAGGAACGAGACAGCTTCATGTATGTGCTACTTTTGTCACTGCCTGGTCTCCTTCATGTGTCTCTGCTGGGTCAACACACATGTTCCTCTTTTCTCTGACTCCACCTGGATCCCTCTGTGGACTCACAGAACACCCTCCTCAGAGCTTTATCTTTCATGGCTCCCTTTTGTCTATTCTGATACCCTCTACTTTATGTATTTCAGTTCTCATTATTGACTACTTCCCTCTCTTATGATTCTCTCCTTACATTTCCTGAAAGGGCAATTTCATGGTTTCTGTTTATCTTTTTTTGGGCCAGACAGCAGACCAGCTTTTGTGTTGTCTGGCCTTGTGTCAGGAGACTGTCCCTGGCCAATCTGATAAAACATGTCTATCCCTTGAGTGGGGACTATAGACTTGGAAGATTTACTTGAATGGGACATCAAGTACACCAACACTAAATCTACTCTATTCTTTGTGTCTAACACTGGAGGAGGCTCTCAATAAATGTTGAATAAATGACTGTCTAACTGAATGAATGGAGTAGCTTTGTCTTATGACTAGATGCGGGTGTGTTTTTATGTATGAGAAAAATGCTCTCACATTTGAGACTACAGCAAGTCCACTTCTATATTTTTTAATTATTGCAATTGGAAATCTAAATGAGGAAAATCTCTTGTGCTGAAGCAGCATCTGATTAAAAAATAGCTATATCTCTTTTTATGGCTTTAATTGTAAAACATATCCTAAATTCTTCTTAATCTCCAATCAGTCACGGGTTGTATGCTCAATAGCCCACTCCTCATTCTTTCTTCTCTTTGTGTAAAATAGGGCCAATAGAGAAATCCAAGTTGATTTAAATATGTATCTTTCTTACAAAATGAGTCAATTAATAGTTTAAAACTCTTGATTTCCTGGGGCTCAAGTCTCGCAAGAAACTGATTACCATAACTCATTTTCAGAGTCAATTCTCTCAATTCTAATTAGAATTAGAAATTTCTGAGGAATCCTGAGTACTTGTAATTCATACGTATCATGAGCTATGCTTGAGTTACTAACTGGCTTGTCTTTGGGCAGCTTTTTTTTGGATGGATGGAGATCTCAGCCTCTTATTTTCTTTTTCTTTTTTTTTTCTTTTGGCTTTTCAGGGCTGCACCCACAGCATATGGAGATTCCCAGGCTAGGGGCTGAATCGGAGCTACAGCTGCCGGCCTACGCCACAGGCACAGCAATCAGGATCTGAGCTGCATCTGCGACCTATACCACAGCACATGGCACCACCACCAGATCCTTAACCCACTGAGCGAGACCAGGGATCAAACCCGCAACCTCATAGTTACTAGTCGGATTCATTTCCACTGTGCCACAATAAAAAGTCCAGCCTCCTAAAGTCCAGCCTCCTATTTTCTTACTTTCTTCCACCTTCATTCCATCTACATTATTATCCATTCCAAAGTGATTGATGTGCTCACAGTGATAGTGTCTTTTTAAAATCTTTTCTAAAGTATGTTATATCATTTAAAATATTAAATTGCAGAGTGTCACTGTTGTGCACATTTATTTGGAATGGAATGCATTCTGGAATAATCTAAATATATTGTCATCATTTTCCTCAATACCATTTGCTCCTCTTACCTTCATGGTAGTTTGTAGTTATTGAGAAACCATAATGCAAAAAGGAAATTCCACTCTACATCCTGACGCTATACCTAGTGGGATATAATGGTTCCTATTTCATTGAAATAGGCTCCAGTGAGGCCTGGGCTGTGAGTACAGTACAGTGAGAGGTGTACTGCAAATTGCATGCTGACCCTTTAATGTCAAAGCAGAGGCATATTCAGGTTAAGAGCATAGATAGAGAAGTCACAGGAAGCCAGGATTCTGGCTTGGGTCAGGCTAGTATTGATTCTGGAGCTTGAGTTTTGCATGGAGTATTTAGTAAATTAATGACAAATTGATAAATAATTAAGAGTGCCAAAATGAGTGGTTGTTCAAAGGCATGAGACAAAACAGCCAGCAAAGATCAGTTTAGCCCAATAGGATTGCCAAGCTAGAGATGTGGCAGAGTCAGGTACTGATGAGCACTGAAGACTAGGGGCTGAAATCAAGAAAAAGTCTGATCACCTAAGAGTGAGGATGGCCAGTGAACAAGTCAGCTGAATGTCTTATGGCAAATTGTCTTTGTGAGAGTCTCTCAATTCCCTTTAGAAGTAGGGACCCAGTTCTTCTCCAGTGGGTTCCATAAGCCTCCTACATTTTAGGTTAGCTGGTCTCTGTTGGGAGTAATATGGCTTTTTAGGGGATGTTTGGCAATGTTTGAAGGTGTATTTACTTGTCACAACTGGTGGGTGTTACTGTCATTTACTGAGTGGAGGCCAGGGTTGCTGCTAAACATTGTATAATACATGGGATAGCCCCCATAACAAATAATTATCCAATCCATGTCAACAGACTCAAGTTAGAGAAAGTCAATGGAATAAGTCTTTTTTTTTTTTCTCTTGCTTTTTTTAGGGCCATGCCTCTGGCATATGGAAGTTCCCAGGCTAGGGGTCTAATCGGAGCTACAGCTGCCAGCCTACGCCACAGTCACAGTACCATAGGATCTGAGCCGCATCTGAGACCTACACTGCAGCTCACGGCAATGCAAAATCCTTAACCCACCGAGCAAGGCCAGGGATCGAACCCATATCCTCATGGATACTAGTTGGGTTCATAACACACTGAGCCACAGAGGGAACTCCCAAAAGTCATTTTTTAAAGATGTATATCCTGCCTATTGGCTTCACATTAAATGTTGACCAGGCTGATTGACACCTCTTCGCAAGCTTCTCCACTCCCACTCTCACATCATATGCTTCCTTTCCTTCCTAAGCCCCCATTCATACTTTGGTTGACCTTTGAAAATTGTACCTGAAATAAATCATTCTGGAGTTTCTGAATGTTTTGAAAATGTTCCTATCAATAATTCAATTCAATTCAGCTCAACAAACATTTGCTGAGTTTTACCTATAAGTATTTTGCTCTATTTCCTGTATAAGGAAATTCAGAGATGAATAAGCCTGGGACCTTGTCCTCCAAGAGATCGTAATTTAGTGTGAGAGCCAGACATATACATAATTGATTATAATAGAGACAGACTAGAGTAGAGCCCATGATTGAAGAGTAAGTTAGATGTCGGGTTGGGTCTTCTTGGCTCTAGTGATATAGGTAGCTTTCCATTAGCTCTCTAACTCTGTGGCCTGAGTTGATACGAACCTTCTTAAAGTTCTGCAGATTCATAGGGATTACACTATTATGATCTGGCTCCTATGTTGATATCTACTTTCTCTACCTATCTCCTCCAGGACATAGAGACTCCTAGATGGATTTTTTAGTATAAATCCACCCATTCCAAGATATCTTTGCATTTTTTCAGAATGTACAATAATTCCAGGTTATTCATGGAGGGATCTTGCTGCATATTTTCTTCATCTCCTCTGTTGGAGTTCCCAGCTCTCGATCACTTCTCTTTGACTCTGAGCTTCTGACCCTTGTGTAGAACAACACATTCCTTCCATTGTCTCAAGCCTAACAGTTCTTCCTGCACCCGGACCATTTGCGATCTCACCTTTTACCCTAGCTGTTTTCCGAATATATTTTTTTTTCCAAAAAAATACAATTCCCTTCCTAAGAGAATTTCTGGTGCCAGAAATAACATTTTCTCCACATCTTTACAAAAACATAATCACATTACTTAAATAGAAGAAATAAACTGAGAGATGGGGTCGGGAAAGGCTGTCTAGGGGATGTGAACTTGGAGGTATCAACAGGAATTAACAGACAGAAGAAAAGACTGTGTAAATATTCCAGGCAAAGCAGACAGTACCAGCAAGGCAGAGAGGCTAGAAGTCCTCGGTGTTTGGGAAACTACTACGGCAAGTGTGCAAGGAGTATTCATGATGAAGAATTTAGGCTTTGATCTGTGTTCAGTGAGGAATCATTAAAGCTTGTGTGTGTGTGTGTGTGTGTGTGTGTTGGAGAGAATGGGGATGCCATTATCAGATCCACATTTTAGAAAGATCACTCTGAATACAGTGAAGCAAATGTGTCACAGCAAGGAAATTGTGGTAGACAGGTGACCCATCGGGGACAATCACAGTTGTTCAAACAAGAGGTTACATGGTGCTGTACCTTAAATGTTTGTATCTGTCCAAATTTATATGTCAGGATAACCCAGTCAGACTAAAACACATGGGAATAGGAGAGGTGAATGGAGAATATTTTATTTAATTTTTCTTTGTAATATTTTGTAATTTCATGTGCATTGCCTTTTCTATGATAGAGTGGGAGAGAATATAATTTAGTGTTGTAAGATCTAAGTTTGAGTCCCAGATTTTTAAATTTTTCAACCACTATGCCCATTGAGTTTCTGTTTTGAGGTGTCTTTAGTGGCTATTTGGGCTGAATATGCCATCATTAACCAAAGAGAAGCCTTCTTTTAGTAGGTCAGGGAAACAATGTGAAGTTTTCTGACATAGTTCCCTTGAGTGGTTTTCCTCCTCTTCCTCTTCTTTCCTTCTGTTTTGTAAGATTATCTTTGCTTTCTTGAAGTATATGTGTTTCTTTGGAAGACTTTGGATTACCTTTACAGAATTCAAGGTTTGATAAGCAAAAATCCCTGGGTATTTCAGCCTCCAACCATCCTTTCAATTTTCCCCTTGAAAAGTTGCTTCATAGTATTAACTTTTGGAAACCTGAATATGCAATACTTCGTGCTTGGTCATGGAAAATATCTTTTTTGTAGGTCTTTGGAATATTATTCTTGAAAATTTTCCTGGTAATTTGAACCTGCAACTATCTGAACCTTGTCCTCCCTTCTCGGCCTGGTAACCATACAAACTTTACTCCTGCATACTTACACTTTAATATTTCTCCAGCAGTTGTGTTTCCAGGCTCCTGGTCACTTTGTGTTCCTGTGGGTTCTCTGAAGAACTACTAGAGAATTTCCTAGAAGGATCCAGATGATCCCATTTCTCCCAGGAATATATCTCTGTAACTGAGTTGGAGTAAATCTTTTTTCCTTAGGAAGGGAAAATTCAGTGGATGCACAGGGTTTGTTGGTTCCAATCTTGATTAAATCAAAACATCCTTAAAGAAACAAATATGTAGGAAATAAAACATGGCTTAGAATCAAGAATCATTGGTTACCTGATACTGTGCAAACTTGAGAATGTTCCAATGCTTCTCTAAACCAAGTCCTTGTCTTTTAAGCTAATATAACCCGTTACAGGATTATTAGGAGAGTTAAATGAGATTATGCATGTGAAAGCACTTTCTGAACTTTGTAATGGTGTATACATTTTGATGTCGTAAGTATTCTACATTTCTCGCTTCATGTTGCATTAATAATGGACAGACAAAAAGGCTGAATAAATGATATGATTGTAAATACCATTCTAATAGCTATTGGTATGAGATGAATGGGAGTAAAAGAGGAGGATGCAACAAAAGTGGAACCACGAACTTGTTGGAGGCATAATTATTTTTCACTAAACTATAGGTGAGAGGGTTTTCGTCTCTTAA
The DNA here is from genome assembly GCF_016906955.1 of Phacochoerus africanus. Lineage (NCBI taxonomy): Eukaryota > Metazoa > Chordata > Mammalia > Artiodactyla > Suidae > Phacochoerus > Phacochoerus africanus. The sequence continues at coordinate 58,651,527 of NC_062545.1, forward strand.
TATTTTTGTCGAGACAAATAGTTAAATTTATGCCATTACTCTGAGCCAATATTCCAGTATGTAAAAAAAAAAAAAGTAATGAAACAAGTACTTCTATCTCTTGTGGAATTCTTGGCTTAAAAGTATTGAATCCTGACCAAATATTGCAACTATTACTTAGACTGCAAGATTTTAATTATAAGAACTCAAGAGATAAGTATTTCAACTTAGAAGATAACTATATCCTAAAATTCACCTACTTCAATTAAACTTGCCTCTCCAGACCTTCATCTGGGACAGTTAACCCAGAGAAAATGATGCCTCATCTGCGGTGATTTCCTCTATAATTAGGGAAGAGCACATATTAGCATTTGGGAACAAAGAAACTATTCTGCGTATTTTGGATGATGCACAGTTATTCAGACAAGTAGCTTCCTCCATAGTCTACAGCTTTTTCCAAAAGTGCCCCAGTGGTTGTTGTGGTATCTCATGCCATTTAAGTTTATTCCATTTTTCCCCTGGCAGTTTTCACTTTTGTTTTAGCCACTTCTAGATTACATGCTTGAAAATTAGGCTTTAAGGTAACTCTACCTCATAACCCAAAAACTAAAATCCGTGATCTGACTGTCATCATGTCTTTTTTTTTTTTTTTTTGGTAAATGGGGAGATATGCTGAAATCTGGTGGTCAAGTAATCAGAAGAAAAGGTGAGAGATGCCCCAGAAAAGCATGTTAGAAATTGCTAATATGTAGGTAGTCTTGGGCATTTGCCCTCTGTTCAACTGGATTTATAATTTGAGGGGAGCTAGGAAAGAGATGAATGGAGAGAAAGAATTATTACTTGCCACAAGAGAATTTGGAAAGTTTTAAAAAACTTTGGTAGAAAGAGATTAAACTGAATCAATGAACTTTTATTGGAATTTTCTGTCTTTGGATGATTTCTCCAAATGTTTGGAAGTTTTCTTATTTAAAGGCTTAGGCATAGCACATTCTCAGCTGTTTTATTCATGGTGAAGAACTTACTTTTACCAAGGTGACTTGTAAAAGCATCCTAATGCCTTTGGCTTCCAATCCCTCCTCCTGAGGACTGTTCTAATTTTGCCAAATTAGTTAGGAAGGTGAGTCTGTATGAAACTTATTCCAGGTTTGCCTTGCTGAAAATTATGTTCCTTTTTGTTATGAATGTCTGAAGATAAAAATGCTATCCCACTGCCATCTGTTAAGTATATTCTATACATTTGTAGGCTATATTAGAACAATACCTGGTGTATTGAATTTATCTTCCAGAGATGGGGTGGTCTCGTCTGTCTCTGGTGTCATGACACAGCCAGAATGCCCGTGAATAACGAAGCCACCCTTATCATGTGCAGATGAATTCAATTTCCTCTCTATTGTAATGTCATCTTTGATTCACCTACTTCTTATTTTTATTTTTAAAGGTTGCCTACTGCTGCAAGCCTCTTTCTTTGTCACCGCTAATATGAAACATTTTTCAGAATTACCCAGTTCTGGGTCTATTATCTTTACCAAGCTTGGTGAATATCTCAAAATGCCTAAGTGGACTACAGAATACATAGAAATATTTTCAGTCTATAAATATCAGGCAGCTATAAGATGATATCTTAAGTTCGACCGGTAAATTCATCATCCCAGAAATGGTCTATTTGATTTTATTTTTGTTTTTTTTCTGTCTTACATATTCTAAAACAGTATCCTGTATGATGTGGGCAGTGTTCTATACACTGAACCTTAGCAAGGAATAATCATAGCACAGCCTGAATTTGAACCCAATTAGAGTGGCAAAATATTCTTCGAGAATAAATCTCCTGTCTTTGGTGGTTTCCTCTTTAGAGAAACAAGACAATATTTCCACATTATATTTACCTAATGGATGAAACTCAGTCTATTAGGTGAGATATAAAATAAATTAAATTCTGTGGCAGGTGAACACCCTGAGGGCACTGCGGTTTGTAACATGGTGTTAATATTCTCCAAGACCACTGCATGAGCTTAGCAGAGCTATCTTCAAAATTAGCTTTATAGGCCACCTGCAGACTTCTCTTTTGCTTTCCTAATCAAAACTGCAATCCTAGGTAATTTAGCAAAATATTAAGTAAATAATTGCTTCAGAATATTTTAGGTTTAGGGACATAAATCTTATTCTTTTTACATGCCTACTGATGCTAAGAAGGGAGGTTCCAACCTTGCAATTTCAGTTTCTGGTGTGCTCTATTACTTTCCATTCCGAAAAATTAAATTCCTTCTGCAGACGGATGTAACAGAATCCTTAGCTAAATTATAGTGGGAAGAGGATCTGACTTCAGGGGTCTGTACAGTACATGCTCAGGATCAAGATAAAAAAGACTGTAACGAGCTCTAGGGTTTTGGAGTGTATCCATGTGTAGTTACGGATGTGAGCTCTTTCGGGGGGCTGGTTTTTGTTATGCTCTTCCAAACCGATGCTTTCTGAAACTGAGCACCAACTGTGATAATAAGGACCTGTGGTGGGTGAGCCTAATAACTGCAGTTGTGGATGGAGGGGGCTTCCTAATTAGACCCTGGCAGCTACAATCTGGCAGTCTCTGTAACAAAAAGTGGTTGTGATAATAACGACAGCAACAGGGTGTACTGTGTGTGAACAGAGAACGATTTGCATTTTGAAAGAGGCAATCTGCTTTGGGACATAGCTCTTCCAAAATGTCCAGGTTTGGTTTAGATTCTGCTTTGGTTTTGTTGGTGGTTTCCTTTATTTTCTTTTATCTCTTTCTCTAGTTTCTATAGGATGATGAAGTTTTGTTTATTCCCTCCCACCTGCACCCACTGCTCCTTCCTAACTGGAAGGCTATTTATTGCTTTCTAAAATCCTTAATGGTTATTTTTAACACATGCTTCTGACTTAGTAATACCAAATATTAGTCAAGGTCCTCCCCTCCTCCCAAATGATATAAAAGCCTTAGAACTCAGTAGCTCTCATCACCTCTGTAATGGCTAGCATGCTGTTGTCCTGTATCTCAGTTTTATACAGTTTTCAAAACTCCAAAGTAGTAATTATTATTACTTTATAAAGCTGATGCTTAGATTTACCCCCACGCTTCCAAGTTTTGGTCAGCATTCCTCCTTGCATATCCCTCTCTCCTTTTCATTCCCTCTTCCATTCTAAGTTTCATTTCACTCGCCTGAAATGCATCTTTTAAAAGACCTTTGTGTAGGCATCTGTTAATCGTAATTATGCTCAGTTTTGTAGTCTGAAAATTTACTCTAAATAATACCTAAATTATCTAAATAATAGTTTAGCTGGGCATGTAACAATCAGTGGATAGTTATTTTTTTTCCAGGACCTTGTATTATTTTCTTCTTTTCTGGCTTCTATTTTTGTTCTTAGGAAGACTTCTACAGGCTACCTGTGATTTCTAGATGGTTTAATTTAAAAACACTATTTTTTGGAGTTCCTACCATGGCTCAGGGTGTTAAGGACCTGACATAGTCTCTGTAAAGATGAAGGTTTGATCCCTGGCCTCAGTGGGTTAAGGATCTGGCGTAGGTCGAGGATACGGTAGGTGGTGGATGCAGCTCAGATATAGTGTTGCTGTGGCTGTGGCAAAGGCCTATAGCTGCAGTTCCAATTTGATCCCTAGCCTGGGAATATGCTGAGAATGTGGCTGTAAAAATAAAAAAACCCCACTATTTCTGTCTTTATTGTACTCCAGTTTTACCATTTTTGTTTATCCTGTTCAGTACCAGAAAGACAATTGTCTGAAGCTGAGAAAGGAATTCTTCACTGCTTTTCTTAAATTCCAATTATTTATCAGTTGCTTTCACAATATTTGCTCTGTCTCTTTACCACTTGTATCATCATTTCCTTGGTATCTTTCTTTAAATTGAATTTTAAAAATTCTTTAGTATAAACAAACATAAAAAGGCTGTGAAATCATGCATGTAATATGTCAATTATAACTTTTCTAATGAGACTATAACTATCTAATATTTTAAATAATTATATGTACATTACAATAGAAAAAGTTCACCTGTGTTCCACCTAAAATCCCTTGTACACTGGTAACACATACAGCCTGTGGAATGAGAAATACTGCTTCATTGTTCCATTGTTTGAGCACCTTTTCCTCAGACTTATGAGGAGGATTTTATTCCTTGATTAGCTGAAATGGTTTCTCCTAAGATTCTGCATTTGGTTAGGAGACTATCTAATTCTGGACATCTTGCCCATCACGAGAGGAAAGGGAGGTTCTCTGCTCCTGGCTGAGTTGACCAATAGAAGTTGTGAAATCAGAGGTTGAGAACTGGAAATCCTCTACAATCAAGCTACTCTCAATTTTCAGACTCTGCTTCACAAAATGTGCATATATATTTGCATTTCAACACTCTGTTTCAGTCAGTCTCTTCCACCAAGGGAACCAATGAGTAAAGCAAAACTTTTCCTAAGCACTTTTTAGGAGATTTTCAAAAGCAGCAAAACATGATACCAACTTACCACTGCTCTAGTGAGCCAAGGGTGAAAGAAATTTATGGGCAGATTTAAAATGCTTTGCTTGATCAGACTATTCAAACAAGTATGCTAATTGAGGAAGAGATAATTCCTCAGTCAAATTCCCACTCCAACTGGGATATTATCACTGTTTGAAACACTGAAGAGACTATGATATGCTAATAGCTTTAAATTGGTTCACATTCAAATTTCTAGGTGTTTGGGAAAACTAAACATGCTTTACAGTAATTGGCCTCTTCTGTAAATGTGGCCTTAGGTACCACTTCTTGTGTTGAACAGCCACTTTTCCGTCCAAGAGTGATGGGTTCCAGGCCTAGTTATCTCAGTCTTCCTTAAGTAGATGTGGCTCCATGCCATCTCACTGGGAGGCCTTCCCTGGTGTGGTACCTAGCTGTTTAGCTGGTTTTAATTTGGTCTTTTGTGGAAAATTTTAGTTAAAGACAATTATGGAAAGGAGCATCAGTGCCCAAGAAAGTGAAGTTTGGGCCAGGATGAAAGGATGCAAAGATGCCAGTAAACCATGAATACTCAAAGAGAAACTCCAGAGAAGGAGTGAAGTCAAACAATCTGACTCCACCACAACTAAAACTAAGCTGAGCTTAGTTTAATATAAATATACACTTGTGTGTCTCATGGAGGGGATTAAAGGATGGCAAGCTGATTCAGAATAGTTTCTATTCCACTTAGAAAATGCATGAACTCAGTGGTGATTCAAGAGGATACAAATTTAAGACTTTTTTCTTTGAGAAACAACATTCCCTGCTCCCAAAGAAAGAAAACAGGAGAGAAATAAAAATAAATTTTAAAATAAGAAAGAACAACAAATGCCCCAAAGCCATACTGTTGATGTTTTAGGTTAAGAAAGAGAGAGAGCAGTTAAGAAACACTTGCTTTCCACCCACCTGGTGGCTTCTCCAGTACCTAGGAATACACAGATGAAGAACACTAAGCTACTGCCTTTTGAGAACAAAAATGTGGCCATGGGGCTTGCCTTTGGAGATGGTTTTCAGTGACAGGCAGATGTGGATGGACTAGATATACCCCCAAGTTCCTGGTGGGCCAGTGTCAGCAAACAGTCCCCAGATGTCTATTTATAGTTTAGCGACTGTATTTGCGCACAGTCTTGAACTAGTAGACTTTGCTACTTTGGACAAAGAAGACTTTGATTAGGAGGCCAAACCAACCCTCTGTTGAAAAGTTAGATAGCTCTTCAAGGTCATTGAAGAAGGGGTGTGTGTTAATTTTCTAGAGCTGCCATAATAAAGTACTATAGATTGGGTGGCCTAAACAGCAGAAATTTATTTCCTTACAATTCTGGAGGCTAAGAGTCCAAGATCAAGATGTTTATAGGGTTGGTTTCATTCTGAGGCCCTTTCCCTTGGCTTGTGGATGTCTGTCTTCTCCCTTTGTCTTTATGCAGTCTTTCCTTTCTGCATATTTGTATCCTAATCTCTTCTTCTCATAAGGACACTAGTCATATTGGTTGGAGACCCACCCCAATATTCTCATTTTACCATAGTCACCTCTTTAAAGGCCTATCTCCAAACATGGTTGCATTCTGTGATGCTGAGGGTTAGGATCTCAACATATGAATTTTGAGGGGAGGAGAAAACAATTCAGCCCTAAAAATTCAGGAATCCTGATTAAACATTAAATTCTAGTGCATAGTCAATAATTACGGTATTAGTTAATAGTAGTAAAATTTTTTTGAATGAAAATTAAAAAATCTCCAGTAATGTGGGATTCTTTGTGACCTAAAAGAAAGCCCATCATTTTTCTTTTCTTTCCATTTTTAAAAGTTTTATTGAAGTATAATTGATTTACAATGTTCCGATAATTTCTGTTGTACAACAGTGATTCAGTTCCATCATTTTTCTGTATCTATAAGAAAACAACTATGTGTTGAAATGGTATAAGTCATTTTTGAGGAATTTGAGTATTTCTTGATGTGCAACCACAAGAAATATCTCCTTGCAATTTCATCCACCCCAAACCACATATCTGATGCTTTGGGAAAGGGTTCTGTTTCTACTTGGCCAATTATAGATAATAAATAAATGATAAATACAGTCATAGACTGAAGTTCAAAAATTCGAGAAGCCTTGAAAGATAAATTTTAAATGAGATTGAAAATGACTTACCTGTATTTTTTTTTTAAACATGTTATCTTCACTTAGCTTCTTTGAGGACACATTTGGGTCCAAACCTCATGGTAGGGTTGGACATGATTGCCTCTGCAACGGCTTGTTGGGCACTTCAATCTACATCTAAGTATGTGTAGGTTTCTTTATGCACTGTGCCCTGTTAGAGTATGTTTGAGACTTAGAGACTCAAATAAATAGAAGCGAAAGGGGAAAATATATATTTTTAATTAGACCAAGAGAGAAGGAGAGGAGACTGTTTCCTAAAGGCCAATGTTTGGATTCTCTCTGGGCTTCTGAAAACTAGGAAAAGTTTGAGGTAGTAGACAATGAGGTTCACTGGTGAAGGATACCTAATATTTTGTAAGAAAATAGAAAGTAAAAGCAAAAAAATTATAGTTAACACTGGAGGCATGATTTTAACATTATATCAAGGAACTGCAATATTCTAGACTAAATTTTATCTCAATAAAAATTGCTGACGTTAAAAACCATAAAAGTAAGATATTCATTGGAACCCTTTGATTACGTATTTGTAATTCTTAATTTCACACGAAAGTATTGGGACTCCTCCTTCTCTCAATTACACATTGGCTTTATTTTGTTTGTTTCTGATTAAACCGATTTTACAACTAAATACATTTTAAAATGTCTCCCAAGTACTAGTAATTATAATTTGGCAACAGCTACTCTTGACAATGCTTGACATCAAGTGAAAATTTGCCTGTAAAATGATATGTGTATATCTCCCAAATACCTCATATCTTGTTTTTGTGAGTGTTATGGAGTCATGTATCTGTGATGAAGGTATTCACAAATCTAATAGCAATGTTATTATTTCTGACTTTTATATAAAGCTTTTCGTTAGTCATCACAAAATACATTGCAAATGTAGCCTCATCTGTTTGCCCAATACTAGCCACTTCCAACTTTCTTGCTCAAAAACAGAGAAAGGGAATCAAGGAGGCGAGGCATGATTTTATACAAATATCCCTGGCATTTGGAAAGACTATCAAGGAGAGAAGCTTCTTTTCTGACCCCTAAGTTGCTAGTCTAGCCCCCTTACCAGGCTTCACACCCCCCTGGAGAAAATGAACTATCTCACATGACATGTTTACAGTACAGAATGTAAGGCAAAATGGCAAAGCACAGTTATGTCAATACCATTTATGAAGAACAAATTAAAAAAAGATCTCTTTCCTAAAATCAATAGCCAGGGAGAGAAAATCAAGATGAATGGGCAAGGGAGAGAAGGTAACCAGGATAACAAATGGGGGGAACCTTCTCACTTGCTTGCCCGAGTGAGCAGAGGTAAACAATTATTCGCTGAATGTGTGTTTTCACTGAGAAAGTTGGGTCAACAGAGTGTGATAAGAGGAAGAGAGAATAAATTGTTGAGGCATAAAATACAAATGTTTATCTGAGCATTTATCACCCCTTGATCCAGTGTGGAATTCATAGATGGAGCACAGTACTCGGCGGGCTCAGCGCTTGGTTTATACGAAGCCTCAGAATCAGTCAGCAAACCATAAAACGTGCTTTCTCACTTTTCTGCTTGGATGATTTCAAAGCTGCTCTCTGGGGACCAATTTCTCTAATGGCAAGATCTAATTCAATTGTGTGCTTACTCAGTCCAGAGGGAAGGCTGGGACAGATTGGCACCACAGACAGCCTGCTGGGGTCTGGAGAGTTGGAGACTGTCCTGGAGATCTAGGAAAGCACCCACATTTCTTCTTACTCAAGACATTGGTCGTGCATCTCTCCCAATCTTTCTTTTTCTCTTCATTTTTTGAAGGTGTTATTGAAGTATAGTTGATTTGCAATGTTGTGATAATTTCTGCTATACAAAAAAGTGATTCAGTTTTACTTACACACATATCCATTCTTTTTCAGATTCTTTTCCCATGTAGATTGTCACAGAATGTCGAGTAGAGTTCCCAGTGCTATAAGCAGGTCCCTGTTGACCATCATCCCATATACAATAGTGCGCATAGGCTAATCCCCCAATCCCTCCCTCTGTCCCACCTGTCCTCTTTGTTAACCATAAGTTTGTTTTCAAAGTTTGTGAGTCTGTTTCTCTTCTGTAAATAAGTTCATTTTTTATCCTTTTTTTGTTAGAGTTCACATATAAGTGATACCATATGTTTGTTTTTGTCTGTCTGACTTTGCTCTTCTCTAGGTCCTTCCATATTGCTGCAAATGGCATTACTTCCTTCCTTTTATGGCTGAGTAATATTCCATCACATTTTCCCTTTTTTTTAGATATAATCAAACACTGATAAAATTCATCCATTTTCCCTTATGATTAGAGTAACGACTTTGGAAAAAGTCTACATGAATGCTCCCAATCATGAAACTGAGTTACATAGTGGCTGACTGGCTCTCCAAGAGTCTGCAAGGAGAGTTCCCAGATAAGAATGAAGCCATCAGGGGAAAGATCAAGGTGGCGGAGGAGTAAGATGTCACGCTCACCTTCTCCCACAAACACTTTAAAAAAATACAACTACATGTAGAACAATTCACAGAGAACATCTACTGAATGCTGGCAGAAGAACTTAAACCTCCAAAAAGGGCAAGAAATCCTCCACGTAACTGGGTAGAACAAAACAAGTAAAGAGAGAGAGAGAAAAGGAATCAGGATGGGACTAGCACTCCTGAGAGGGAGCTGTTAAAGAGAAAAGGAAACCACACCATGGGAAGCCACATAACTGACAGGAAGATCAGCCGAGGTGGAGGGACCTCAAAGTCACTGAGAAAAGCACAGTGGTTGGACTGAGGAGGGCAAAGCAGAGTGAGAGTCGCACAAATCATCTGCACCACCATCCGGACACCACAGCCTGAGACACTTGGGCAGGGGCTGGGTGCTGAGACTCAGGCTCCAGAGGTCAGTTCTGGGGAGAGGACGAGGGTCGCCTGTGTGGAGACAGTCTGAGGGGCTAGGGAGCAGTGTTCCACAGGCTGGGGAGCTGAAGGCCAGAGCCGAGGGATCCCAGGAGGAGGTCTGGGCCCATAGGAGAAGCAAGGCACCATTGTTGGGGATGGTGAGAGGAGGAGGGGTGGACTGCCATAGGAATCTCTCTCCTTGCACACATGCAGACTCAGAGGGCGGGCTGCCTCTGGCTCAGGCTGTGGGTGGCGAGAGGCCACTTGCTCAGGCTACAGGAGACTAGGCACTTCTTGTGTGGGCTAAGGGCAGTGGGCAGGCGGAGAACAAGCACAACTTGGCACCTCGTGTGTTATCTACAGGTGGTGGGGTAAACCACAGCAGTCATCTTAGAAGCCAGAGGGGGGTGTGGCCCACCACAACTAGGGGGATTGTGAACAGCTCCACCTGCAGCCCCAGTCACCTGAGAGGTTAGCAAAAAAGTGGGCACTGCAACCGAGCACCACCTGTTGTTGCTCCTACTCCCCTGTGAACACACCCACTCTGCTGATGCCACTGCTAAATGTTCCATGTGGTGCCCACGCATGCCTGACCACGGTCATTTCTAAGGACCCTGCAACTAGGAGCAGCCCGTGCAGTACTTCCTGCATGGGCTAAGCAGGACGGGGTGTGTCGTGCATCGTCTACAGGCAGTGGGGGCAAACCACTGCAATTATCTCTGATTCCAGAGGTAGGTGTGGCCCACCACCACTAGGGGTTCATGAACAGGCACCACTTGAGGCCCCAATCACCTCAGAAGTTACCACAGAGGAGGGCATTGTGACCAAACACCACCTATTTTTGCTCTCATTCCCCTGGGAATTCATATGCCCTGCCACTGCCATTGCCAAATGCTCTGGGCACTGTCTAAATCTGCCTGAGGCTCATTACCACTCTCCCGTCAGCAGTTGTCATTGGGGCTGGGTAGCTCTGGCTGCTGGAGGAAGAGTCTGGGGGTCAGTTAGCTCTGTTTTCTGGGTCTGAGCTTCAGAGACTCAGCCCAGCTCCTGTATGGTGTGGGTTATGGCTCATGGTGGTCCTTGTGGAAGGCTGCAGCTGCTTATAAACTTTACTCTTTCAAGTCAGGGTTACTCTATGAACCAGCTCCAGGCTGGGGCTATCACTGGGGAAGTTTACCTGCCTGCCTTCCCTTTCTGATGCAAAATCTTTCAGGGCAGGGATTGAGCATGTGCAGCGTTGCTCCTTAGCACCTATTCCATGTCTGTCTGAATTATAGGCAATGGATGAATAATTGGTGAATGAAATGGAAAAGTTAGGAGAGGGGGAGGTGAGCTAAGAGCTACTGAGCCAGAGGAGGAAAGGAAATCAGGCCTCAGGCCTGATGGCTGGTCAATTGAGGTGCCCACCAGATCAGCACTTTTCAAATTACAGGAAGGTATATAGACTTCTGGTGATGCAATGGAGCAGAAGGAAATGAAAATTGATCCCCGCTTCTGTGAGAGAAACTCATAAAGAGACATTTCAGAAACTGAGAGAGCCAACAGATGTAGTTTTAAAAATGCACACCAGCGTCCCTTGTAAACTGACATCAATAGGCACTATGGTAATTTGCTAGAAAGGGAAATTGAGACAAAGGAAAGTAAGTGGCTCAAGCCCCTACAGTAGTGGAAGGCAAAAATAGAGGGGAGGAAGCAATCTATCTTATGTATACTCTTCTCTCTTCCTATTTAAAAATTATAAAATCCGAACAGCAAATGAATCTGCATTTAATTCTAGGAAAGAGACTTAACATGATTTAGTATGTGACAGGTGCAATCTCCTTAGGGTAAGGAGGGAGATCTAGGGCTTCATGTGGAGCAGGGAAGCAGAGCAGATGTGAGAAGCCATCTTTGAAATAACTGTGGATTTCAAAATCAGTCTAGGAAGCTCCAGGCTGTGGCCTAATCCTTCCAGAAAGAAAGTTGTTCTGGTCTCACTTTGAGCGAATCCTCAAGCAGGTAGCCCGAGGTGCAGGGGGTTTGATACAAGCCATGGCTTTAATTTAGGCAGAATCAGCCTGTGACTGAAAAGCCAGCCTTAAGTTTTCCTCCCAGGATAACTGTCTTTCCTGCTCCTTGGTCCAGGCCTCTTTGGTTACTCTGGCTGCAGCCTGCCAGGTTTCTGAAGAGCCTGCAAAGCTGCACAATCTCGTTTTGCAGAGAACCCTGGTATTTTAAGGCTGAGGGGTTGACACACAAACGGTAAGGATTTTGCTCACATCGGGCAAGGCCAGTTAGAGTGGTTAGACTTCTGTGCTGGGTTTCAAGCACCTGCATTGTCCGAAGCTGCCAGCATAGCAAACCTTTGCTAGCAATGGAGGATTTTTAAAGTCAACTTTCACACTGATTTTAGAATATCAAAGGGAATATGAAAACTATAAAGGTAATATTGGAATTCTAACTCAATGCTAAGAAAAATGTTTTAGTGAGGCTGCCATAAAATAAACCTCAGACACTTGGAGATGGTAGCAGTGGGGGGTGGGATGTAGGAAGGCTATATTTCGATTTTCAAAAAAGATCAGTGAAGAGAAAATTTTTTATTTTCTTTCTTTTTTTTTAAGGCTAGGACATATTTTGTCAGTTTAGTTCTAGCACTGGACGTGTGTTTTAAGTATTTTATTTCATGGCATCCTGGGCTTCCATCTCTCTTCCTTTTATCATTTTTGTTTCTTTCCTGGTAGTCTTTGAGAATTTTAAAACTACCCTTTTCTTTTTCTCTGTCTCCCACTTCTTAGAATAGTGCCTGGCACAAAGTGGATCCTCAATAAGTAAACCAATGAGTTCAGAGGTTGCAGAGTAACCAAAAGATAATAAAAAAGATTAATTGTTTAAATCATGCTTTTGTATATGCTTAGAAGTTTTGGGGTTGTATTTTGATTAATACCTAGCACTGTTTGTACCACAGCAGGTCAGAGTGAAATTAACATACTCTGGAGCCAGGTTTTCTGAGTTTGACACTCAGCTCTACTACTTACTCTCTGTGTAAACTTGGACAAATTACTTAACCTCTCTGTGCCTCTGTTTTTTCATTTGTAAAATGAGGATATTAGTGGAATATACCTCAGAGAGTTGTTATGAGAACCAAGTGATTTAATACATGTAAAGCATTTAGAACAATTCCTGGTTGGTAGTAAGTGCTGTGTCAGTGCTAGTCATTATTTTATTACTCATGCCCTGGAATGATCCTCAGAAAGCAAGGCTGCTAAAAGGGTTCTATCTTATTACCAAGAACTCAAATGAGTTTTCCAGTTTTTTTGTGTTGTTTTAATAAGTATTCAAAGTGACATGTGGTTTCCTCTCCATCCTTTTCTGGGATTTATTTTTAGTAGTTGGGAAAGCTGATATCTTACATGATCACAGCTCCTGATGTTCATGGACTTGGCCAAGACTGGCTTTCTAAATGAATGCAATATGAGGACCCCTTGGTCATAGATGAGCTCTAAAACCACACTTCCAAGAATAAAGTCTGATGTGGAGTTGGAGTGAGGGGATTATACTCCCATTATAAATCCATAATACAAAAATAATATATTTTATATATTTTTATTATATAGTTTATATAGTCTTAGTCTTCAAAGGTTGATTCTTGCTAGGGAATGCTTCTGAAATGTAGAACCAGAATTAAGCCAATGGAAAACTGCATGAATTGAGTAGTGAGTACCTGAACCAGTTGAAAAAAACATGTGGCTCTCTGGACTCCTAGTTTTCAGAGATGTGAAGTTTCACAGAGAAACACTGTGTTGGCCACTGCAGGATCTTGATGCAATTTCATGGTATGTTTAAATCTCTGCAATATAAGATGACACATTACTCTCTTTTACCCCCCCAAATTAGCTCTTAGTTACATTATCCCTTTGCTGCTTTCCTTTCTGGTTTGATTTACTTTGTGTGTGTATGGGTATATGTGTGTATGTGTGACTTCTCAAAGCCTCAACCATATGGGATTATATTAAGTGGCACTAGTGACCAAGCTGAACACCAATAAACCTGGAATGGCTCATTATAGGGCAGGAATAAGGAAATGGAAAGTGCTAGGAGTTAAATAGGAGTTTTATCTATTAAAAAGCATTATGTTTTTCAACTATTTTTTGTGGCATATTAGATGTGCTTTCTTGTGTTGAAAAGCTTGGCATCTCTTTCACATTGAATATTTCAAGATCATTTAGTTATTTATCCTTTAAACACAATGAGTAAAGCTATCCCAAAAGGAGGAAAATGGAAAATTGCTGAAATTACAACTGTTTTTACTTTTCTCTAATGGAAGTAGCTTTAAAATCCATGGGGGAAAAATCCAATTTGAAGGAAAGCAGTATTAGAAAGCATGCAATTATGTATAGTGTGTATTTCCTCAATGATTGAAAAATTCAAAATATATGAAGAGAAGCCTCCGTGACCATTTTCTCAATAAGGTGAGTTGATATTGTACACTGCTATTGAGGACTCCTGTTACCAAGGAGGCAGTGTAGAAATGGATTCATTTTTGTATTCTGGACCAGGGTAAGGGCACAATATCATTGATGGAGATGGGACCATGTGCCAGAAACCACATAGGAATTAAAAACATGCAATTTGATTTTCCATTCTGATTCTGTTCCTGAGAATAATTAAAAGTGATGATAACAACTAGTAATAATGATTAATTTAATAATACAATTGTCGCACTTGTTAAGAGAGATAATTTTCTTAAGTTATCAAGTTTTGATATTTGGTGTAAGTCAAGCCACTTAACCAAGACTTACTCCTGTGGTAAAACAGGGAATACACTTGACTCTTTTGCTCCTTTGAAGATGAAGGACCTTAAAGATTTCATATTAAATATAGAATATATTTACATTAATATACAAGTTGATGTAAATAATTTTGTGGGTTCTTGATGAGTACCCATATCATATCCTTTTCAACTTCCCCATCTATTGGTGTGACTTTTCAAATGACAGTTACATTCAGGGAGGTGTGAAACTATTGAAAAGGAAAATAAGAAAATGACTCCTGGTTCTTTATTTAGCACATGGAAAAATGGGTAAAGCATTGTGAAGCATACCCCACCCAGGATGAGTGTGTCAAACTCTGGAAATATGGGACAGAGTTCCTATAGCCTTGTGTACGGATGCTCGAGGGTGAAGCATTCATCTGGCCATATCTAGGCCCTACCTAGCTATTCATAAATTTTATATGGTTTTTGGGAATGAGGCACTTAAATACATTAGATGAGGCAAAATAAGTCAGGCCCAAATCCTCAAAACATTAGAAAGGAAATTGAAGTGTAATGAAATATGTTTTTTCTCTCCATTTTTTATGTCTACTGTTAAGCTTTTATAAAATTATTTTCCCAGGACTTGGCTATAGGTTTTATGCACTTCCCTTCTCAATCTTTGTATTACCTAGCCTGATATTCGTGAGCTTTGGATATTAATGCCTTTTTGCACATGTTTTACCCACAACTAGATCATGTGCTGCTGTAATTTAGGCTCCATTAACGGCAGGCATTGCGTGTTCTGCAAAGTACATTCAAAAATTGCATGATTCTTTTTAATATTTCTTTTTAGAAGTTACATGAAATATTAAAACATAGAAAAACTCTAAATAATAAATAATGATAAAATAAATAGTAATAAAAAGCTCTAAATAATAATACAGTAAGTAACTGTGTACTCACCACTCAATTTAAGAAATAAATATTACCAGTAAGTTGAAACTCCTTGTATCCTTTCTCATCTTATCCCCTCCCCATCCCTACCAGAAGTACCCCTACCTTGAATTTGGTAATTATTATTCCCAGTTACATCTTACTCTTTTATTAAAGATAATACAATAATATATAGACTACAGTGATAAATATGTGTAAGGAAAGTGGTGTACAGCCTTGCATATTTTAATGTTTCGTATAAATGGAATAACTTATTCTCCTGAAACCTGCCATTTTTTTTTTTTTGCTCAGCATTATGTCTGTCATCCACATAGATATGTGTGACTCTAATTTATTCATTTTCATGGCTGTGTTGTCTTCCATTACATGAATATGCCAATAATTTAATCATTGTTCTCTTAATGGTTATTTAAGTTGTTTCTAGTTTCTTCTTCTTTTTTTTTAATGGCTGCATTATGGCATATGGAAGTTCCCAGGCCAGGGACTGAATCCAGGCCATAGCTAAGACTTATGCTGCATCTGTGGTAATGCCAGATCTTTAACCACTGCTTTGGGCCGAGGATTGAACCTGTGCCTCCACAGTGACCCAAGCCACTGCAGTCAGATTCTTAACCCACTGTGCCACCCCATAGTGAGAACTCCTAAGATGTTTCTAGTTTTTGATTTGTCATCAACACTGCTGTACATGCTTTTTTGCATACATCTACAATAATTTCTCTAGGTTACAGATCTAAAAGGGAGGATTGCTGGGTTTTATCATATGTGCTTCAACTTTGCTAGATAATCACTTCAAGATGGTGAGTCCTAATTACACCCCCACTAGCAGTGTGTCAAATTCCTGTAGTTGCATGCTTTTCAACTTTTGTGATTGTCAGACTATCTAATATTTTCTAGCCTGATGAGTAAGAAATGATATTTTATTATAGTTGTAATGGTGGTAATCCTTATTACTAATGGGATTGAACATCTAATTATGTTTTTTGGTTCTTTGGGCATAATATTCCCAAATTTCTATTTAAATGTTTTGCCCATTTGCCAATTGGTTTATATCTTTTTTCTGTCATTTTACTAATTATAAAATTTAAAACATACACAATATTAATATGTAATAAATATATATGGTAAAATATACATAACAAACTTTGCCATTTTAGCCATTTTTACATGTACAATTCAGTGGCATTACATTCACAGTGCTGTGTGACCATCACTACTACCTCTTTCCAGAAATTTTTCATCATTTCAAACAGATCTATATCCACTAATTTCCCTCTCCATCTCCCCCAACTCTCTCCAGTCCCTGGAAACCTCTAATTTACTTTTGATCTCTTATCAATTTGCCTATTCTATATGTTTGAGATAAATGAAATCATATAATAATTCTTTTTGCATTTAGCTTATTTCACTTAGCATAATGTTTTCAAGTTCACTCATGTTGTAGCCTGTATCAGAATTGCATTGCTTTTTTTTTTTTTTTTTGTCTTTTTGCCATTTCTACGGCCGCTCCTGCGGCATATGGAGGTTCCCAGGCTAGGGGTTGAATCGGAGCTGTAGCCTCTGGCCTGCGCCAGAGCCACAGCAACGCGGGGTCCGAGCCGCATCTGCAACCTACACCACAGCTCACGGCAACGCCGGATCCTTAACCCACTGAGCAAGGGCAGGGACCGAACCCGCAACCTCATGGTTCCTAGTCGGATTCGTTAACCACTGCGCCACGACGGAAACTCCAAGAATTGCATTGCTTTTTATGGCTGGATAATACTCCATTGTATGACTATACCACATTACTTTTTATGGCTGGATAATACTCCATTGTATGACTATACCACATGTTTATCTTTTCATGAATTAATGGACACTCAATGTTGTTTCTATGTTTTGGCTATTGAGAACAGTACTGTACTGAACATTGATGTACAAATATCTGTTTGAATTCCTGTTTTCAATTCTTTTGGTTGTGTGTTGAGGAGTGGAATTGCTGGGTCATATGGTAATTTTATGCTTAGAATTCTGTTTTTGAGGAACTGTCAAACTTACACAGAGGCCAAATCATTTTATATTCCCATCATCAATGTACAAAGGTTCCACTTTCTCCACATTCTCTCTAACACTATTTCCATTAAAAAATTTATAGCCATCCTAGTAAGTATGAAGTAGTGGCATCTAATTGTGGTTTTGATTTGCATTTCCCTAAAGACTAATAATACTGAGCATCTTTTCATGTGTCATTTGTGTATCTCCTTTAGTGAAATATCTATTCAAGTCTTTTACCCATTTTTTTAAGTTGGTTGATTTATCTTTTTGTTGTTGAGTTGGAAGGATTCTTTGTATAGTTTGGATTTTAAACCATCATTAAATATACGGTTTGCAAATATTTTATTCTATTCTGTAGGTTGTATTTTCACTTTCTTGATAGTGTTCTTTGATGCACAAAACCTTTTATCTTTGATGAAGTCCAATTTATGATTTCTTTCTTTTGTTGTTTGGATGTTTACTAACATTTTTGTTATTGATTTATAGCAATTCTATGTAGATCCTGAGTATGAATCTTTTGTTGGTTATATTCACCACAAATAGTGTGTAGTTTGTCATTTCTCCTTTTAAATGATGTCTTTTGATGAACAAGAGAATGAATTTTAAGTCAAGTCACATTTGTCAGTATTTTAATTTATGATTTATGCTTTTAGTCTTCCCTTTAAGAATTCACTTTGTTCAAAGGTCAAAAAGATATTGCTTTCTATTTCTCTCTTTACCTCTAGCTCCTGCTTGTCTGGTCCTTTCAGGTCATCCTAATGATTTCTTTTCTTCTGACTTCTGTTTTTTCCAGAAGGAGGGTCATGAATTGGACTTCTATGCTTCCTTCAATCCGAGCCTGTTAGTATCTGGCAGAATTGGATTACACCTTCTGGCTTGTGTCCTGTATGAATATAGACCTGTCCATATTTTGCTTTCTATATAATTTTATTAGGAATCTAGAAGATGAAAAAGTGGACATCTGTATTGGTGCCATCCCGAAGATACCCTGGAGCCTATTTATTTGCCTTGCCCAATTGTATTGTTGCCTGAAAGACTAGGTACCACTCTGGCCCTTCCTGACCTTAAGATTTTAGATATAGAATAGCCTTATTTGTGGCATGGCATATTCAACTTCTTTTATAAGGTGAATGTTTCTTTTTTTTCTTCTTTCTAGTCAGAAGTCAGATGGAATCTTATGTTTTCATAAATTACACATTTTCTTTGGTAAAGGCTATTCAATACTATTTCAGGATCTTAATATATATATGTATCTGCATCTCGGGTTGAGAGATGAAAATAAATGATGACTATGAACCTTTTTTAAGCAAGGGGACGAATGATTTTTGTTCATCTTCCCTGTAGCTGGCAAGAAATAATGAGAACAGAGGAATAGGATAGGTAAGAACATTGATTTTTGGAGTTTGAAAAATCTAGCTTTTGAAAATAGTAGAAGAAAACTTATCAATTGCAAGGGCTATAGCTGAAAGAAGCATGACTGCCTGTCGTTTTCTTTAATAAACTTTAAAACACCTATGATTGAGAAGCTATTGGGAAAGGCAAAGGATTCATCTGGGACTTTGACAGTCTGGGGTTTCATCATGGCTCTTCTCTTTATCAGCATGTTTTCTGCATGTTATCTCTCTGTCTTTCTCTCCATTTGGGATAGTGATACCTGCATTGCTGTGATGCCAAGATGTTTGGGAAGATCCCACAAGGCAATGCCTGAGAAAGCAGCTCGTGAACCATAAGCACAGGGCATCAGTTAAGTACAGTCATCCAGCTAGTGAGATGGGAGCAACAAGTCCTGGCTGAGTTAAAAGGCACCTAAAAAACCACAATAAGCAAGTGCTATTTTAAAATTTTCAAACTTTCCTCATATCCATGTATTTTTAGAGATTTGCATATCCAGCCATGACAAAAACACATACCTGACATAATAGATGAGAGGTAGAATGGCCAGTACTCTATGAATATGTGGGGGACCCTCCAGCAGCCCCAGGACTGAGGGAGAAGAAGATGCTTCCTGGGCTGAACATCATGCCCCATGTTTCCCAGCTTTTCTGTGTCCCTGCCCATCTTTGAGGGAAGATACTCACTAGTATAACTTGCTGTGGATTTGGGATTACAAAAAAATGATCATTCTTGGCAAAGGGTTCCAGATGCTGGGAGAATTACTACATAATAAGCCTGCTCTGCAGAATGATTTGATTCAAAATGTGTCCAATTTCTAACCAGCAGAAGGCTCCTGAAATGTTTGTAGCATCTGTGGGTTCTGAGTTACTCTGGTCCAGGGCTCCAGATGCTGGCAGGCATTTCCCTCTGTTAAATCAGTCTTAAAGGATTGCCATATGCACTTCAATCAAACCTTTCCCACACACATGTTCCCAGAAAAATTGCTGCTCTATAGCAAATCTTTTCAACCACACTCATGTAAATGTGGCTTTTTCTGTGAATGGAATAGAAAGAATACATATAAAATCTAGTTCAACAATAGCACCTTTGTATACCCCACTGAGCTTTAGTAGTGTGATGGGACACTGCTGCTTGATTCTTGGGAGGTTGTCAGGGGATGTCTGGTCAGGCTTTTCTTATCGTGTATATAGTAAGTTCTCATTATGCCATAGGGTTGGGGCTTAAGAATAAAACTTGTTTTATGGATTTCCTATCCTAAGTTTTACTTCTTAAAACTTTATAGCTTTCAAAGTATTTTTCTTATACCCAGGTGAGGTAGGCAGAGCAGGTGTTATTATCCATATTTTATAGACAAAGAAACCAAAGCCTAGCTATGACTCCTAGATGTTAAATATAGTTCACCATACTATATTTAATAAGATTTTTTACTATGTTATTTTATGTTATTTATATTATAGCTTAATCTTTGAACAATGTCTGACCACAATCTTAGGAGTCAGACCTGCATCCTTTTGAACTCTCTGAGATTACAGTGTAATAGGTATAGATTGTTGGAAATATAAACCAATGTATTTTTCATTCCTCTTCAATCATCATGCCCTGCAAAAGGCAAAGATAGATACCTCCTTAGAACAAATACATCCATAAGATAGAGAAAGGGGATTTGACCTTCAGGACGTCTTCACAAAATAGGAAGTAGAGGGGAACCCTTATGATGCTCAGAGGGGGAAACTGTGCCCTGCTTCCTTAGGAGTAGCCCGGGGAGGCAGCCAGCCTGGGTGAATAGCGATATGTAGAACTTGATGCTGATGGTGGCGGGATGTGATTTAGCCAGAGGTTAATGATGAATCTGGCACATTTTAATCCCCAAAGACAGTGGGGTGGGATGCAGAGGATCCCAAGGTTCCCACAGCTCCCTTTGGGGAACACACAGATATAGAATGGGCCATCAGGGATCAAGGGCCCTTCTCAACCAGAGATTGTGGATTCCAACTGCTGTCCCAGAAGACACCTCATGGGTACTCAGAGCCCAGGGCTGCCCTAGACACAGGACCCAGAGGACCCTCTGCTGATCAAGCCCCACTCCCAGCCCCATCACACTGAGGACTCACAAACTACTCTTTATACCCACATCATCTTCTCTTTAAAAATCTCAGCATTACTTACTCAACTAAGAAGCTGAATATTTTCCCAAATGAGACCTTAAGAAATTCTTATAAATTAGCTTAGACAGAGAAACCTTTATCAGTTTAAAATTCCTTCTTCAATTGTCTCCCCCTTTCTATGGACCCCCATTCTCCAAATTCCCAGTGAAATGGAAGACCTTGTGAGAGGTTTATTTAAGTTGTAGGGATAGAAAGGATGTTGGGTTTTTTTATTTTTTTATTTTATTATTATTTTTTTTTGTGGTACAGGTAGTCCCCGACTTACAATGAATGGTTTTTTACTTCACAGTGGTATGAAAGTGATGTAGAAACCATACTTTTGAATTTTGATCTTTCTCTAGGCTAATGATATGCAGTCTGATCCCCTCTTGTGATGCTGGGCTGGAGCTCCCAGTTAGCCATGGAGTCACAACCACAAGGGTAGACAACGAGGGTAAACACCTATAACTGTTCTGTACCTATATAGCCATTCTGCTTTTCACTTTCGGTAAAGTATTCAATAAATTACCTGAGAGAGTCAATGCTTTATTATGAAATAAGGCTTGTGTTAAATGATTTTGCTCAACTGTGGGATAATGCAAGTATTCTGAGTACATTTAAGGTAGGTGAGGCTAAGCTATGATGTTCTGTAGGCTGGGTGTAGTAAATGTATTTTTGATCCAACTTACAATGGGTTTTTTGGGATATAGCCCTATTGTCAGTTGGAGAAGAACAATATATCTGAGTTTTAAGATGTGAATTGTCCACCTGGCTACAATAGGAGAGGGAACTATTCAGTCGAGCAGAAGGCTATGTTAGAGGTCAATGTACATGAGAACTTTGGAAACAATAGGCATCCACAGGCATTTTTCCTTTCTTGTATTTGCTTTCATTCTTGCTTGCCTAAGGATCTTTTATATAACAGACGTCAGCGAAAGTGCCTTCCTCCAGGAGGGCAGTCCCCCTGCCTACCACGCCGGCCTCCAGGGGTCCCTTGGCTTCTCAATTTAATTACCATAAGACCTTTAGCAGTTGCCCCATGGTGCTTCTAGGCTTTCCCAGAAGCTGTGCCATAAATCTTTTACCCACTGAAACCTTTTGTATATCCCTCAGCCAGAATAATTGGGAAGAAAATTATGTTCATGTTATTTCAGTTGGAGAAAGTGCTAATAATTCAGGGATCTGTGCAGTGGGACATAGAAATCCATTACTTTTAGGGTTAGTTCCATGTTTCATTGACCTTGGGCAACTCTCTGGGCCACTGTGAAATGGATTGGACTATGTGATTTTAAATGTCAGCATCTATTATTTGCTTGATTTGCCCATTCATTTAACAAGTATTTATTAAGTGCCTACTGTGTGCTATCCTGGTGCCAGGATGTGATAATAAACCAGATAGACCTGGTCTGTGTCTTCATGGTGCTTTTATATGGATAGAAAAATTGAGAAACTCTATGATAAATTATAGGGTGACATTTACATAAAACTGTGATACAAAGACTAATCCCTTTGTAATCTAACTTTTCACAGCAACATTTTTGCTCTGAATCTTCCTGGGCATCCTTGACAAGCTCTTTTAATGCTGGTTCATGAGGGTGTGCAAAAATGGCAGTGGACAGAGCCCTGAGGTTTCAGCGCAGATATTGCTGGCAAAATGACTCCTTTATGATGAGTACAATAGTGGAAGTGCTAACACTTAGAGCACCTACTGTATGCTAAGTGTGGCACCATGGGCTTAACATTTGTTATTCCATTTGGGGGGAAACAATCTCATTTACTCTTGGTTTTGAATTCCCAAGTAAACTACTGTAGATACCTTCCCATCAGAGCTTTCTGTCACCTTGATCATGATCTTCTTCTTCTTCTTGGTCATAACCTGCAGCATTTGGAAGTTCCTGGGCCAGGAATAGAGCCACAGCTGTGATCTACTCCACACCTCTGGCAATACCACATCCTTAATCCACTGTGCCACAGTGGGAACTCCAGGACCTTCATTTCTCATTTAGTAAAATACAGCACGAGAGGCAGCCAAAAAGACTACATTAAAGGGGAGGGATACTAATTTAGGGAACTTATTGGTGAAGAAAGGGTGTGTATGAGAGAGAAACAGAAGAAGAAGAGTAATACCAGTGAGTTCACCTCTTAATTTCATAAGAAAAGGGCATTTTATAGCTGTCTATATCATTTTGAGGTAATGAAACATTTTCCTAAATGGGAAACCATGTCATCTGTTATGCTTGAGTAGGCTTAATCTAAAGAGAAGGAAAGTATTTCATATGTTTTTATGAGGAACTTTGAAAAAAAAAAAACAATGACTAACCATCTGGTATATTTTAAAAATCTGCTCTGAAATGTATATTTTACATATTTTCTGGATCGTCTTATTTTCCTGCCAAGCAGCCCCGCAGATCTCCCTATTTCAGAGCATTGAGTCCATGTGTCCAGATGATTGCTGAAAGAGAACAAATAGCTCCCCCCACCCTCAAACAGGTATGCTGACCACACTTTTTCCAGAATACTTAACAAAAGACAGTCTCAAACTAGGGCATACATCTAAAATATTCATGGATAATTCATATGTGGGAAGGCAAGCCCTTGAATCTGAAATAATTCATTTTCTGAGTGTGTACTGCTTTCCTTTTGTAGAGGGGTCAAAATTTACATAGGATGATTTAGAGGAGGGAGAAAATAAGAGAAATTTTATTTTCTATAACTGATGTTCCTTTGCTTTTGAGCTTTCTATCTGAAAATGGTGGAAAAACCCTAAATTTGTGAGGTAAACCTATCATCTATCTTGGTTTCATATTTTGGGTAAATATTCAGTGAATTTAAAGTTCAAATTCTTTATCACTATTTTCTCCTCCCTTGAAGCCCATCTTTCTTTCCAAAGTGTGTTCTGGGTGTAAGAGAAGGTGTGGGCAGCCTCAGGGCCACAAGGCAGAGGCTGTGTATTTTCTGGGGATTTCCTGGAAAATTTCTGTGACCTGACTATCTAGCCACTGATATCTATTGAGTGTGGCTTTTCCTCTCCGGCTTTATTGTGTGCTAACTACTGCTGCTGCTGCTACTGGATTTTTCTGCCTTATGCAATCAGGACCAGCTACATAATTTGTGAAGCTCTATGCAAAATAAAAGTGTTGGTCCTTTGTTCAAAAATTACGAAAATCTTCCAGAGCATTAAACCAAGCATGGGGCTCTTCTGAGCACAGCATTCTTATAAAAGTGTCTCTTATGCCTATGCTCCAAAATAACTCCAGAGCAACTGGTCTGGAAAAGAGACCACTTTAAGTGGAGATCAGAGAAGGAGAAATCTGAATGAGAGAAGACAGATTTTTTTTAAAGGGGGGAGGGTGACGACATGGACACATATTAATGTCTTGTCCTGGATGCATTTTCTTGTTGAATTCTTATTTGTTAAGCTTATCAATTGCTATTGTGTCTCTGCATCTCTTAGCCAAGCTTTCTGTAATTCGCTTTCTCTTTTTGCAAAGGCTAGCATCCTCTTACTGCTTTCTCCATGTTGTAGTAATGAAAAAAATTAAAGCCTTTTTAGGAAAGAGTTTTGTCCTTTTTGTTTTCCAGCTGGACATGGGGACATGGATTTTCCTTTTCTGAGTATTTTGGCTTGTGTATATATTATATTGGCACAATCAGAATTCCTCCCTTTGCAGCCACCCCTATATGCTCTCAACTTAACAACAGTGCCTTAAAACACTAAGCGTTAATATTTAGATCATTTTGGTACTTTACAGAGTGGAGTGGAAAGCATTTACTCAGGGCAGAAATAATATTTTGTTTATATGAGGGCTAGTGTATTAAAGATAGTTCGTTAAGTATTCAGAATCCAAGTGAATGCTTATGGGTGGGCCCCATCTTGCTTCTTTTAGAGAGGAAGTATATGTTTTAAATCCATTAGAACATAATGAAATCAGATTAGAAATTAGGACAACATTGTTAAATTTAATTCTAGGATATTCTATAGTGCATTCTATATTGTGTAGACATATACTTAAGGTCTTGAAATAAGAGTTCAAATATTTTGTTTGAAAATTAGGTGGCAATTTAGCATAACATTGGGTCACGCTTTAAAAATTTGGATGACTAATCAGTCACAAATTGTATCTTATGCTGATAGTATCTTATTCAATATCTAAAAATCAGGTCAAGGTCTTACTACTAAGGGACAATGGTTCTGTGTTAAATTAATAAAACACCTTTATTTTGCAGTTCACTATTTACCTGGAACAGAGAGAAATGGGAAAAAGGCTATGGAGCACCATAGCAGCAGTAATACCTGCAATTACAGACAAAGAGGTGAAATAAGGTGGCCATCTACCCTGTTTGATTTGTCAGCAGCTAACAGCAGCTTCTTAATACTATAATTTAAACTCATGCATTCCATGCAGAGGCAGCTCATTGTGGTATTTCTGGGAGAACGGGAAAAGTGTTCTATTGAATAGATGTATTTCAAAAGATGTGCTCATGTATAGTTGAAAGAAGATTATTGCCTGGGTTTGGGCTTGTAGATTTTAAAAGTCACTCATCATCAATATTATTACAATAAGAAATACAATTAGGAATTTCCAGATCTTTCTTTGACTCACCCTTCCTGTGCCTCTGTTTTGTCTACATTCTAGTGCAGTAGGGGCACATTTCCATTCACTAATTAAGTCCCGTGATTCCTTAGTAATATTTCTCTTAGCCTTATGTAATTTATCTCATACACAGCTGCCAATATTCATCTTCTGAAAATGACACTGAATTACACTATCCTAATACTCAAAGACCTTAAAGATGTCCCAGCCTAGGGAATAAAACCCAACTTTTTTATCCTGCCATTTAGTTCCTACTTAATTGGGTTCCAACCACCTCTTCAAACCATACTTGCACTAGTCCTTCCAAGAAATCTGTCTTTTCATTTCAAATAGGCCAGTGGACAACTATCCAAGTATGCTTTTGTCCTCATATATATTTTTTAAATTATAAAAAATTAATATTTTAATTTTTTCCATTATAATTGATTTACAGTGTTCTGTCAATTTCTACTGTAAAGCAAAGCCACCCAGTCATATATATATGTGTGTATATATATATATATATACACACACACACACACATATATATTATTTTTCTCACATTATCCTCCATCATGCTCCATTACAAGTGACTAGATATAGTTCCCTGTGCTATTCATCAGGATCTCATTGCTTGTATTTTTACTCACTGTGTTTTCATCACCTGAAATGCTCTCCTACCACCTCACCACTTACTTAAGTTATTGCCAGTCTTCAAGGTTAGCCTAAGTTCTCTCTGTGGACCTTTTTTCTACCATGTGGGATCACATGTATGCTCTTTTTAAAAAATGTATGCGGTCAATGACTATTAAGCTCTTTCTACATTCCAGTCCTTTTGCAAACTTCTAGGGATGTATAATGAAGAAGCCAATGTGATCCCTATATGCTTATGGAGGTTCCTGTCTAGAGAAAACCAGATAGGAGAGTAAATCATTTTTCCACTTCTAGCGTATTGACTATCTATGAAATTTATACAATATACTTATATCATGGAGTATATATTTATATCTCATGTCCATACTTGATTGACCCTTTTGAGAACAGAAGCTATGTTTCATGTTTAATTCCATGTAATAGGCAGAGTGGCATTCTGAGAAATATTATAGCCCTACAGCCAAATTGTTGGTGATCAGCTTGGTCCTGACCTTCTGTGTTTTTGTAGACCTGAGTGAATTACCTAATCTCTCACAACACCCTCTTTACCACACAGTGTAATAATAGTACCTACTGATAGAGGGTGGTGAACATGAAGTGATTTCACATGTGTTAAGTGAATCAGAGCTGGCCTATACTGGCTGCTCAGCATATACCAATTCTCATTCTTATTTTTATAATGCCACAGGCTGTGTAACCTTAGGCACATCATTTAACTTCACTGTAGCTTCTTTTGCTTCATCTGTAAAATAAAAATAATTATATAAGTTTGCTGAAGTTGTGTGTGCATATGAAAAATGAGATAAAAGACGAAAGTGTTTGGAAAAATCAGAGCATACTATAAAATGTAGGACTCATTCATTAGCCCATGCTGGCTGATTCGGGAGAAACAACCACAGTTCTGTCCTTCCAGAACCTACTGTCAAATAAGTGTTGCAAAAGAGACAATCAGATAAGCAATTACAGCTTATTGCATTTTCAGTTGGACAGGGAGAAAGAAAACCGTGTTCAAATATGTGGTGGGGACACTTCAGGTAGTCCTGGTATGGTAATAGTCAGAGAACCCTTCATCAAGAGGGATATTTGAGCAGATGGAACAGTCTGTGTAGAAGCTAGGAAAAGCATAAGCTTGGCTTATTGGAACATTTAAATAAAGTTTAGAATAGCTGGTTGTTTGAGTGTGGGCATGGGAGTGGCAGGAGGGTGAGTACATGGGTATATGGGGCTGACTATGTCATTTACGTGGTCTAGGATGGTGTGAAAATGCAGGTCTCTTTTCAAACAACAGGGAAAAGTCTTTCCCTTTCTTTTGAGTCCTCTGTCCTGATTTGTTTTTTTAATTTGCTATTTAATGTGCTCCTTTGGGCACGGGGATACTAGCACGGTGAGTGCAGACCCCCCTACCCCAGGCATCTTACATGCCACCCAGCAACTTGGTGCTTGTGCCCAACTTCAATCCTCCCTAAGCCCATGCTGGGGCAGAGGGCAGAGGGCAGCAGCAGCATTTGGGGGCAGGGGGCCTGTGGTTGAGAATCCTTCCTGGGGAGATGAAGATGCATTGTGTGCTGGAAGATAAGTATCTAAGGCCCCAGAACATGCTCATTGTTTCATCAGCTCTCATTTACCAAATTCAAAGATAAACTTATTCAGAATTTCAAGATGGTGACATTCTGAGATTAGAGTTTTATGTGACTATACTATTAATATGGGATTATTTTCTTCTGTTCTAGAGATATAGTGTAGATATAGCACAGATATATCTGATGCTAAAATCAATGGATTATTTGAGTCATTTTAGAAAAACAATTTTGGACAGGAGTTCCCCTGTGGCACAGCAGGTTAAGGATCTGGCATTGTCGTTGCCATGGTTTGGGTCACTGCTGTGGCGTGGGTTCAGTCCCTGGTGTGGGAATTTCCACATGCCACAGGTGTGGCCAAAAAAAAAATTAAGGACATTAAGCAGGAAATAGGTGAGTAAATAAGGAGGGAAAAGATACATAAGCTTTTACAGCCGTTTTAAGTGGTTTCCTTTGAGTCCGATTATTGTGTAATTAACATTTTCTTTTTGCTTATCTATACTTTATAATGGCTCTAAAATTAACATATATTGATTTTATCACAAGAAAAAATTGTGATAATTTTTCTTTAAAAGAAGCTCTGGAAGAGTTTTTCTCTACTACCATTCGGATATGGGAAAGCTCCAAAAGATGTGTGTCCATAGCAGAAATGTGTGTGTTGAAGCACCACTGTGGTATTTCTAGAATGAACCCAAATTGGCAATGATTAATCAATGAAAAAACCCTAATGTATTTACATTTTCTTGCTAATAATTTACTTTTGAATTTTGTTTCTAGTATTATAACTGCAATGAGTAAATTATAGACTGTTATTTTGTGTTAGAAAACATTTTGAGAAGAGTGACATCAGCAAGAAGGCAGACTAGGAGTTTTCTATCATCATCGCCCAATAGCATTTATCCACTTTAGATGTATAGTTTGATGAGTTTTGACAAATATATACAGTTATGAATCCCTTACTAAGATTAAATATAGATTATTTCCATCACCCCACAAAATTCCCTCATGTCCCTTTTGAATCAATCTCCTATTCTATACTATAGCCTCCAACAATGACTGACCTGATTTCTGTCTCTATAGTTTTGCTTTGTTATTGATTTTAATTTAGTTGCACTGAGGCCTGGTAACATGGACTTTATTATAATGACTCTTTGATATTTAATGAGATTGCTTTTATGTGACTAATTATTGAAAAATATTTCTATGTCTTAAATTGCTATATGCAGAGTTTTATTTATGTCAGTCAAATCAAACTTGTTTATAGTTTTTTCCAGTCTTCTACTGCCTTACTCATTTTCTGTCTGGTTTATCTATCAATTTCTGAAAGAGGTACATTAAAACTTCCCAGTACTGTGGTGGATTTGTCAATTTCT
This sequence comes from Phacochoerus africanus, assembly GCF_016906955.1. Taxonomy (NCBI): domain Eukaryota; kingdom Metazoa; phylum Chordata; class Mammalia; order Artiodactyla; family Suidae; genus Phacochoerus; species Phacochoerus africanus. Next base: position 58,680,470 of record NC_062545.1, read on the forward strand.
CCTTGCAGTTTTGTCAATTTTTTGCCTCATGCATGTTGAGATTAGGTGCTTACAAGCTTAAAATTGATAAATCTTCTTCATGAACCAAAATTTCTATTATTATATAGTAACTTTCTTTTATCCCTAAAATGCTGAATTTTAATTTCTTAATTTTTTTCTGATATTAATCCAGCTTCTCCTAATATTTGAGTGATATATTCTTTTTCTAACCTTTAATTTTAAATATTTCTGAGTCCTTATGTTTTATGCGATTTTTGTACAAAGCCTAAAAGCTGTATTTATTTTTAACTCAATTTAACAATTTCTGTTTATTAACTGAATAATTTAGACCATTTACATTTATTATTACTTTTAATTTGTCTCATCTTACTTTTTGCTTCATATTTTGTTTTTTCTCTTCTGCCACTTTTGAATCCTTTAAGTTTTTTCTTTATTTCCTACTCTTGCTGCTCTGGAAGTTGAAATATTCTATTTTGGAATATACCATTGCTATTCTTTGATCACTCATAACATTTTAATATATCTATCTAATTTACTAAAGTTTAAATTTAATACACCTACTTTCTTCATGAACAATGAAATAACTTCAGAATTCTTTAACAATGATTATACTCTGCCCATACTCTATATTATTGTTATCTAGTATTTTAGTTCCCACTTATTTTTATATTCCCCAAATCAATTGGTTTATATAATCTCTTTAGAGCTGTCCACATATTTGTCAGATTCTTTATTCACTGCTCCTGGCATCTTAGTCTTTCCTTCTGTGATCATGTTTTTTCCTTCTGAAGCGTATCTTTTAATATACTCTGTTGCTTGTCAGTTCTCCTAATTTACTCTTGTTCTTTTTAGCTATGTACACAATTCTGGGAAGACAGTTATTTTCTCTGTATGCTTGAAGCTATTATATCACTCCTAGTCAGTTTGGGCTGTTGTAACAAAATACCATACACTGAGTAGCTTATAAACAACAGAAATTTATTTGTAGCAGTTTTGGAGGCTGGGAAGCCTGAGTGAGATCAGGGAGCTAGCTTGGTTGGGTTCTGATGAAGGTCATTTTCTGGCTTGCAGCCTACCCTCTTTTCCTTGTATTCTCATAGGACAGAAGGGGCGAGACCTAATGACCTAATCACCTCTCAGAGGCCTCATCTCCAAACATCATCACATTGGGGGGTTAGGATTGCAACATATGAATTTTTCAGGTTGGGCACACACATGCAGTCATAACAATCACTACCTTGTGTCCTCTGTTGTTGTCATTAAGGATTCATTTATTTACAAAAATCAACTTTGGAGAATTCTCAGCCTTAATTTCTATGAATATTACCTCTTTTATATTATCATTATTCACTTTTAGAAATCCAATTTGATATATGTTGGAGCCTCTCATTCTGTCTTCTATGTATAATTTCTCTTTCCTAATTTCCATTTTTTTTTTGTGTGTGTTGCATTTGGAGCAATTATCTTCTAGGTCATTACTCTTCTTTCACTGGGAGTATAGTTCTTCAAGGATCCAGGCTTCATGTAGGAGCCTTAGTTTCCAATTTACAGCCCCATGCTTAGGTCCTATTTCCTTAGAGGTTGTTGTTAAAAGCAAAACTAAACCTAAAATCAAGTGGCAGATAAGATCAAGTGCCCAAGGGAAGCCAAATCTCACATAAGTTTACTATACCAGTTTTCATAGTTTTCTTTTTCTTTTTTTTCAGTCTCTAGGTATTTTCTTTATGATCTCAACTATACATTTCAAAGGGTGTTTGTTATACTTTATCCAGTATTTCTAAATGTTTCATGAAGAAAGGAATTCTCAGTATATTTATCTGCTTTATTACTAGACTTGGTAGTCCAAAGTTCATTCTTTACCTGAATTTCCTTTCTCAAAACAATCTTGAGAAAAAAACAAACAAACAAATATGGAGGCATTACACTCTCTGATTTAAAACTATATCACAAAACTATGGTAATTAAAATAGTGTGATATTGGGAGAAAAATATACATATGGATCAATGGAACAGAATAGAGAACCTAGAAAAAAACCCATGCATATATGGTCAATTAATTTACAATGAAGAAGCCAAGACTATACAACAGGAAAAGGATAGTCTCTCTCTCTTTTTTTTTTTTTTTTGGCCCACAGCACATGGACTTTCCCAGGCTAGGAGTTGAATCAAAGCTGCAGCTGCCAGCCGCAGCCACAGCCACAGCCACAGCCACAGCCACAGCAACATAGGATCTGAGCAGCATCTACAACCTATACCACAGCTCATGGCATTGCTGGATCCTTGACTCACTGAGCAAGGCCAGGGATTGAACCTGCATCCTCACAGATACTAGTCATATTCATTTCTGCTGCACCCCAAGGGGAACTCCCAAAGATAATCTCTTGAAAAAAATGGTGTTGGGGAAACTGGACAGCCACATGCAAAAGAAGGAAACTGGACCACTATCTTACATCATCCACAAAACTTAACCCAAAATGGATTAAAGACTTGAACATAACACCTGAAGCTGTAAAAGTCATAGAAGAAAATATAGATGATAAACTCCTTGATATAGGTCTTGGTGATGATTTTTTAAATCTAACACCAAAGGTAAAAGCAATAACAGCAAAAATAAACAGGTAGATCTATATCAAACTGAAAGCCTCTGGACAACAAACAGATCCATTAACAAAATAAAAAAGCAACCCTTGGAGTTGCCGTCATGGCGCAGTGGTTGACGAATCTGACTAGGAACCATGAGGTTGCGGGTTTGACCCCTGGCCTTGCTCAGTGGGTTAAGGATCTGGCATTGCCGTGAGCTGTGGTGTAGGTCGCAGATGTGGCTCGGATCCCACGTTGCTGTGGCTCTGGCGTAGGCTGGCAGCTACCGCTCCAATTAGACCACTAGCCTGGGAACCTCCATATGCCGCAGGAGTGGCCCAAGAAATGGCAAAAAGACAAAAAAAAAAAAAAAGCAACCCACTAAATGGGAGAAACTGTTCACAAATCTATATCTGATAAGGGGCTAATATCCAAAGTATATAAAGAACTTGAAAAAAATTTATTAAAAATTGGCAGACTTGAAAAAATATTTTTCTAAAAAAGGCATGCAGATGATCAATAGGTACATGAAAAACTGCTCAGCATCATTGATCATTAGAGAAATGCAAATCAAAACTAAAATGAGATATCACCTCATACCTGTTAGAAGAGCATTATCAAAAAGACAAAGAAATAAGTGGTGACAAGGGTCAACAAGAGAACACACCACTGTTGGTGGGAATGTAAATTGGTGCAGAAAAAAAAATTAACTTGACAAGAAAATGCACCCCCATGTTCACTATAGCACTATTTATAATAGCCAGCTTATAGAAGCAACCTAAGTGTCCATCAATGGCCAAATGGATAAACAAATTGTGATATATATATATATATATTTAAATATACACACACAATGGAACATTATTCAGCCATAAAAAAATAAAATCTTTTCATTTGCAATAACATGGATGGACCTTGAGGGCATTATGCTAAGTGAAATAAGTCAGACATAAAAAGACAAATACCATATGATCTCATATGTAGAATCTAAAACAAACAAACAAAAAACAATCACATGAATATAGGAAATAGGTTACCGGTTACCAGAAGTGGGAGTTATTGGTGGGAGAAATGGATGAAGGGCATTAAAAGGTAAAAAATTTAAAGTTTGGAAATAATGAAAAATAATTGTTATAATATGATAATTTAGATAAGACTTTAGATTGTAAGTTCTTTAAGGTCAACCTTTTTTTCTTGTACATTTCATAAATTGTTTCACATTGATATAGCAGGGGCTCATAATTTTTGAGTAAATAAATGAACATATATTTTTCTCAAGTACACCTTGAGTGATCTATCATAGAAATTCATATCTAGAGACTATTTTGAAAATGAGTTTTAAATCCATAAATGAAACTGACTTAGCCCTAATGGCCTATCCTTTTTAAGAGTTTTAGTACTTAGCAAACATTTAATGTATAGATTATTGACCTATTTATTTGTATCACAGATGCTTTAAGCTGTCCAAGTCTGCCAACAAATCTGTTTTACAGATTTCAAGATAAATGACTTAGTAGTCTTTAATGATTGCTGTTATGGATGGCAGTGCCCTTAATTGATAGTTTACCAGATTAAGAGTTCGCTGGATGAATTATTCCATCTTCTAGGCCTTTTAGAGAATGAATGTATCTCTAATGATTTAAGTGAAATCAAACAAACATTTGCTAAACTTTCATTAGGGGAAAACTAGACAGTGGGAACAGGGTGGAGGTGAGAACTTTAAAAACATATGACAACAAAAACAGTAACAAATGCATGCAATAAAAATGTCAAAATCAAATGGTAGGCATCTATAAAGGCTGCTTTCTGTGAATGCTGGCCAATTTATACCAATGCAATACTAATAAGAAATGACATCAAAGTCATTATTCTAAGAATTCCTAGAACTGATATTCAGAGTTTCTGTAGGCACATGTTATTGTGTTAAGAGTTTCTTATTGAATATTATTGTTTATAAAACATGAAATTAATAAAAACATGGAGCATGAGTAATTAAGAGCTGTGTTAACAGAAACAATAGTGGCAGTGGTAATCATGGCCATGGTTAAAACAAAAATAAAAAACTGGTTAAATATCATCCTGTGTATGTTTTCTTCCTGGCTCTAGTAATGTCAAGCTGAAGGACTATTTATAATGTTTAAGAATGTGGGTATTTTTACCAAATAGACCTTAATTTGAACCTCTAATTTTTTGGTTTTTGGTAATATGAAGCTGTGCAAGTAATTGATCCTCTCTGCAATTGGGTCATTTATAAAATGGGTGTAAAACCTACTTTGCCATGTAGTTACTTTAGCACATAGTTATAAGTGCCTGGTGTGTAGCTTGCATACTCAAAAGTGTTCAATAAATATTAATAATATTATTCTAATTATTTTATTAGTCACAAATGTATGTGTTTGTCATGACTCTAAAAATCTAGCAATGCCATTTACTGTTAGGGAAAAAATACTTGAAAAGTCAATGTGAAATTTGATGTCAAAATGAACTTGGGGTACAGCTGGGAAATTAGACTGGGGAAAGACAGACTGTCAGCAGGGCAAGTTGGTGAAAACAGGAGATAGAAAACTGTGGTTGTGGAAATTCCATGTTGGTAATTATGGAAAGAAAGTGAGGCTTATCACTGTGGTTTTCTCTATTGAGCCCTGAAGACTGCTTGTTAAATCTAGTTTAATAGAGAGAAACATTACCAGAAAGCACATTGGAATTTACTCTTTTTCAGCCTGACATCTCCTATAGAAATAATTACAATTGCATTTTAATATCTGTAGAATATTTCAGGTCAGAAAGGGTGAGGCTTGCACTGAGAAGGATAATGGATGTGAAGTTTCTCTGAAAAAAATTAAGAAATACTATGCAAGTATGTAATATGATTGTCTTTCCTTGTTCCTGAGTGTGTGTGTGTGTATAGAATTGAGTCTTAATTTTCTTGACTCTTTGGCCTTCCTGAATGTTACTGCAATTTACTGGAAGTTCAGAGGTCAGAGAAATTCATCTGGCCCAGAAAGTAAAGTGAAGAAAGACTTTTTTTCCTCATTAATGCATTTGCTTATATCAAATGGAAATGCTTGATAAATACAAATAAGTCTTGGAGGAAGAGTTGGCATAGTGATAAAAGAAAGTTTTTTTCATGCCTGTTAAAGGTGCATTTTGGGTGCAACAGAGGATCCCACTTACAGGTTCTGGGCTTCAGTGCCTTTCATCCAAAGCAGGAGCTGTATGCCCGTGTTGGCTCTAAGATTTCAAGTCCGGTGTCAACTTATCTTTCCCATTAGGCAGGGTAGCCAGTGATTCATTGCCAGAAGCCTGCCCCTGGAGGGATGACTAATGAGGTTTGAAGTTTCATTGAAATTTTCTTTTCAAAATCCTTTTTTTCCCCATGAAGATGAAAGTTACGAGTTTGCAGATAAGCTTAGCTGGAGTGCATTCCAATTCTGTGAGGTGTGAGGATGGCAAAGGAGTATGGGTAGAAAGGCAAGAACCCAGGCTGACTTAACTGGGTGGGACTGCCCCAGGGTTACCTGCTGAGATGTTTCTTGGGCAGGTACCAATTTACCTCAGGCATTTAGAGGGCTTATTTCTTCAGGTGGGCTGGCCCACTATCTCCTCTGGGCACACGCCATTTCCATTAGCGCTAATGTGAAGGGCATGCACACTGAATCAGGAGCGTGCAGACGCTTGTGTGAAAGGCAAGACGGGGAGTCAGCTGAGCAGGGGGAGGCTCTCTTGGAACGATGGCAGATGTATTCAGTAAGTATGCATTTCTTGAAATTTGTATATTCCTGTCTTTGGAAATGGGATTGTGAGACTTTTAGGACTGTTAGAGAGCCAAATGTAAAGCATGAAAGTTTTTACCTGGCCCATAGGCATCAGCTGGTTAAAGAGACAGATTTTTCAAACTGCCAGCAAAACAGGATGTAAAGAATCAGATTAAGATATTTAGGAACACTTAGTTTCTACCAAGCAAAGGAGAGAGAAAGAGGATCCCTTGTGGGCCCAGGCGTGGCTTGTTTCAACAGTCAGCTTTCTACCTTCTTGGGGTAACAATGTCTCCTCCCATCGTGCAGAGCAGGGGCTTGCAAATTATTGCTAAGTAATAACTTGTCTCGATTACTCCAATAAAAGCTGTTTATGTAGATGCTGTTGTTTTGGAAAAGTTGGAAAGGTTGAAATAGGGATGAGTAGGGAGGGTCTGTAGCCAAATTTTAGGTTGCTGTGACTTGGGCTTCAGTATACATTAGTTGGCAGCCCTGATTCCACTTCCCACACAAACTTTTGCTTCAGTCTTGACATCACTGGGTTAATTAATGAATTTGACCAATGCTGATTGAGCTAGTTAACTTCTCTGCAGCTGGAACATTGTCTTCATAACAGTAATTATGGCCAGTATTCATTCTATCATGTCAACCACTAAACACTAGGTGAACATTTTTATGATATGATCCCAGCCATCTACATCAGAGTCATCTGGGGTGTTTTAAGAATGCACATTCCTTGGCCTTTCTCCAGAGCTACCATATTAAAACTTGATGCACATGTGTACACACCAGCTCAGGTGACCCTTATAAATATTAACATTTGAGAATCACTGTTTTAATTGATATTTATCAGTTTTAAAATGTAGGTGCGAAATATTTGTAGAGGCATTTTTTTTTCTCCCACATATACCTTTATGACAATTAAAGTGAGTGCAACCACTTAGTAGCAATGAGTTTTAATTCACATGGCTTCTGGAGAGCCTCAAACTAGAAAGCTGGTGCTTTCCCAGGAATCCAGACTGGAATAATAAATTTGTCATACTTAAAAATAATAATTTATCCTTCCAAATACTTAGGCCTATCAAACACATATCAGTGGTTAAATACCTTAAGCAATTTGTAAAAAAAAGAAATGTTTTTCCAACTGTACTTGTTATTTATGGTTTAATGTAAACAGTCTTCTACTTAGATAGATTTGTAAAAAAAAAATTTTAATGGTCTTTCTATCTTTCTTGGGACTACATTGCAGAGACGTACATACCATCATAACACACAGTAAGTGTAAAGCAGGCATATCAAACAGTGCGTGTCATATAATGATGCTCAAAAAAATCAGTCCTGCTTTTTGTTCTTTCTTCTCCTTTCCCCTCTAGATGGCTCCAGAAATTCACGTCAACTCTGTGGCAACCCCCATTCTGACCCATGGTTTCCGATTTAAGCCACAGGCAGTCTACTCATCCTATTTATAACATTGGAGATAATTAAAGGTACCATTTGGTTCTTAATTAAAAGCATCTTCTTTGCCTGACTTAGCCCTTCATGTAAACTTGGAGATGTATGCATCCTACTGCCTCCCTACTCTCAATATGGCCAATTGGGAAAGAGAAGATAAATGTAGGAAATTCCTTTTTGGAAGAAGTGTATTTCTTTTTGGTCCCAAATGGGGAAATATAATATCATGTTTCCCTTTAGGGAAAAACGAAGTTATATCCTCTCATCCGGGTAATTGCAGAGTTCTGAACAAAGATTTTATCTAGACTTAAGGACACCTTCATTTATCTCCCGTGCTTACATTACTGCTGCCCCAGATTAAATATTTCTGTCCTTGCATTAATTACCCAGAATCTTCTAATTGAGAAGCTCTGATTACAAGGTTTTCAAAAGAGAGCATGGTGTATCACCTTTTACCTTCATGTATATAATCATATGTAATCATAAAACAGCCCCCAAGAGGCCCAGAGAGGCTTTTCTTCTTTGCTGGGAGGCCTTTGCTTAGTTTACCAAAGATTTCACTCTCTTCATCATTGTACAAATATTCGTGAAAGTTGCCATTTCTATTTAGGGGTCCTTTTTGATGTGTTCCTGAATTACAATTTTAAATCCAGAATATAGGTCACAGGCAGAATGCTATTTATACAGCTATATCTACATCTATGCCTGTATTATAAATAATTTTAGCCCTATTTCTGGTGCTTCTTTAAAATCTCTTAATTATCTAGACCAGCTCACAGATCTTAAAGCACATCCATCTCTTTCACATGCAGCCTTTGCTCTTCAAGATCTCTAATTTATGTATTGGAAAATCCTATTAAACCAGCCTTGACAGGGCAAACAATAGTAATTTGCTTTTTCTGTTGATTGCAAATGTGGCTTCTGGGTTACCTGAGTACTAATAGTTTCTTTTCTTCAGTTTAAGGTGCACTGGGATTTTAAATTTGAAAAGTCAATTTAATTTCCTGCACCTTTTGTTTTGGAAAGAAAAAAATAACCCAGGGAAGTTGGGGATCTCTGAGGTCTTTACACTCTATCTGATTTTGAAGTTACAATTTGTGGCCCATATGACTTTAAAAAATTAATTTATAAAGTTAGCATCAATGAAGAAATTAAAGAACCATAATGGAAGAGACCCAAAACAGCGGAATAATTCTGATATTGATGTCAGTTTTGCACTGAGCTAATCTTGGAGTTCTAGATTTTTACCAGACATTGACTGAGGTACAAAAATCACAAAACTCTTGAGTGTGGGCCTAGTAAAAGTTGATGCTCAGGGAGTGTGGTTAAATGGCAATGATTCTGTGAATTTCACATGCTTTATGATGGTTACTTCTAAAGACTACTGCCCTCGAGGTCAGTAATAAGTTGGTGGAAATTTGGGGGATCAACACTTTCTGGGAGGACTGAGTCTGGTAGCAAAAGTAACGGCTTATGCTTGGTGAACTGCTTAAATCATATCAGCTTTAGGGAGTGGAGGTCTTGGTCTGGGAGCAGGGGAAGTGAGTTGAGGGAAAGATATTAATTAGAAGAGGAAGAAAGGAGTTCCCGTCGTGGTGCAGTGGAAACGAATCCGACTAGGAACCACGAGGTTGTGGGTTTGATCCCTGGCCTGGCTCAGTGAGTTAAGGATCTGGCATTGCTGTGGTGTAGTTCACAGACACGGCTCGGATCCCACGTTGCTGTGGCTGTGGTGTAGGCCAGCAGCTATAGCCCTGATTTGACCCCTAGCCTGGGAACCTCCGTATGCCACGGTGTGGCCCTGAAAAGACAAAAAGCCAAAAAAACAAAAAAAAAAGAAAAGAAAAGAAGAGGAAGAAAAGGTCAGGAAGGAGGAGGATACAAATACTATTTGAATAAATAGTTTAAGAGTAATGATTATCTACTCAAGAGTAACGAGTAAATATAAATACAGAAACCTGAATAGGTATTTTACACTCATAAATTTGATTATTACTCCTTTTGTCACAATATTTCTGTGGACAATCATGGGAAATTTTCCTCATAATAATCCCAAATCTTCAAAACATATATTCAAAATGTTCTTGACTTCAGCCCAACCCGTGTTTCACTTTGTTTCTCCCTTGACTCTTGGTCTAACCTCCACTTCATTTTTTTGTGAACCAAATTCTGAAAGTCATAAAGTGACTCCATCATTTAAGCTCACTAGTATTCCCCCACTGCCTGGTCTAGTGTCAGGCATATCATTGGATGTTGAAATGATTGAATCATTATGTTTTCAAAGATAAAATGAAAAGGCTGTTTCAGTACTACGCATCTTTCCATACAAGATGGGGCAGCTTGACCTCTTTTGCAGTGATGATTCAGGTTCATTGCTCTTTATATATGGTACCCTATCCATAACACTTTTTCTCTGATGGGACACTACCCCCTGCCCTCCCAAAAAACCACCACCAAACTCTAGATCTCTTTAATCTTAGTCTGGCCTGTGCCGCTTCATGAGTGGTGATAAGTGAACAATTAGAGTGAAATGAGTGAACAATCAGAGTGAAAGAAACAGAGTTTATGGGACATTTCATTTGCTTTCTTCCCAGTACCCTCTCTTCACTCTGAGTCCCGGGGGATACTTCCCTTGAAGGGGACTGCTAGCAGCTTCCTGTGTCTCAAGTATTTCTCTGAATTTTATGTAGGTTTAATCCAGGTGTGAAGACTGTTCTCTAGAGTTAATGGTGCTGGTCTTACAGCTTCTAGTCCTGGGGGGAGTGTTTGCATGGTCATAAATGACTTTGCCAGAGAGAGGAGCTGGGAGTTGAGTCTAGAGGATGTTGTTTCCATTTCAGGCCAAACTGTTTTCCTAAAGTAGGGGAAATGTTGTACTGGGGATAAAGTGTCCTCTTAAGTGTTCTCACCTTTGGTAGGAAAAATCCAATTTCCCTGAAAGATATGTCACCACTTTTCTCTTCCTGAGAATTTAATCTCTGTATCACAGCAGAAAAAGCGCTGAGGATCAGCGAAGCAATACAAATTACCGGGTCACATTTTGAACCCTGCTTGTGTGGTCATCAGAATGTCTAGGACAGGAGGTGGCTGGCAGCAGATGGAGAGCTATGGGAGTGTTGGAGGAACAGCAGGGAAGGCTGCTGAAATTATCTGAACACCGAACGGTGATTTTGATACTGTTCTGCCACCAAGCACAGGTTATTAGCTGTAAAAAAATCAATTTTCTCTGGTAGTGTCTCTATGTCCCTTACCTCTTCTCTGAAATTTAGGTGATGACCAAAGTAACTGCAGAGAGTATACTGTGTGGCACATTATGTGTTTGTTGCATTTAGCTGCTCTGCACATGATAAAATCAATATACTGTGATGTTGAAGCCAAATTTCGAAATAAATGCTTTATTTTTCCCATCTCCCTTGTAATTTCAATCAGATAAGGTTTTTTTTTGTCTTGTTTTGTTTTATTTCTTGTCCGACACCAGTTAGTGAGCATTTAATTTCTTGCAAATAGCTAAATGTAATACGTGGATATGCTTCAATCTAATCACAATATATTTATTTAGTTCATAATATGTGCAAAGTACATACAGAGTGCTGGGAAAGAAACAAACTTTGTACTAGAGATAGCACTTTTTCTCTTAGGAGAGTTTACTCCTGTGTGTTTTAATACTTTTAGTCCTTTTTCAGTTTATGAACTTATCTCTTTCAATGATAAAATTAATATAACTACATTGCTAACAAATTATAAATAGATAAAAAATATTATCTATAAAGTCATAACCCTACCAAAAAACTACCAGTATTTTGTTATTTCTTTCTAGTCTTTTTTTTCTGGGCATCTGGGTTTTCCCTTTGATCGTTACAGTGCACCTATATGCTTATAGATTCTTTACGTTTTACAATACTGTGAATATTGTCCACTTTACTGCAAGAACTTCACATCTGAATTGTGAAAGGTCTTAATACTCTGAAGAACAGATGAGAGAGATTTGTTTAAATAGTCCCTTGTTTTTATAACTTTTGTGGCAGCATGGGATGGTGAAGAGAGCATGGGCTTGCCCAGAAATTGGGCTCGAATGCAGGTTCAATTGCTTTTTTTGCTCTGTGATCAGAGATGAGTAATTTCTCCTCCCTGAGCCTCAGTTTTCATATCTGTAAGCTCTGCCATGTATTTGGTGAATATGTGATCTGGAAATGGTAGCTATTATCATTTAAACTCTAACTTTTGCCATTATCACTAATGAAATATGGAACATTTTTACCTATACAGCATAACATTTCCAGATTTTGTACTATTTTCTTTGGCTGTAACTTCAAAATGGAATTTTTAGGTTGATCCATTTAAAGATTCTTGACTTGCTTTGTCATGTTGCTTTCCAAAAGAATTTACTAATTTAAATCACACTATCAAGGTATGAGAGAACTGGTCTCACTTTCTATTTTTCAAGTGCACTTTAAAGTTATCTTTTTAAGTTCCTGCAAATACAAGTGTGATTTGCAGTATTGATTGTAATATTCAACTTTTAAATTTGGGAATATTATATATCTGTTTATTTATTAAAATATTTTCTATTTTCATTAATTTTTGTATTTGTTTTATATAGCCAATTTTCCTCATCCAGAACATGCATAAAGATTTTGGTCTTATTGCTATTGAGAATATACATGTATTATAATAGTTGTAGAGTAAATGTAGATAATTATATGATGTGATATGATTATATCATATAATCTATATTTTCGCATTCCTTTAATATTTAAACCCCTATTTATTCTGTTTCTACATCATTCTTTTTTCTTACATCGAAGTATAGTTGATTTATGGTATTATGTTAGTTTCAGGTGTACAACATAGTAATTCATCATTTTTAGAAATTATATACTCCATTATAGGTTATTAGAAGGTGAGTACAGTAATTTTTTTATGGTGTAGAATGTATTTTTATTGCTTATCTATTTTATACGTAGTAGTTTGTATCTGTTAATCCCCTACCCCTAATCTGTCCTCCTCATCCTCTTTGGTAACCATAAGTTTGTTTTCTATGTCTGTGAGTCTGTTTCTGTTTTGTGTATACATTCATTTGTATTTAAAAAAATTATTTTTTCCTTTTAGGGCTGTACCTGTGGCATATGGAGAGTCCTGGGCTAGAGGTCAAGTCGGAGCTGCAACTGTAGGCCTAGGCCACAACCATGGCAACACTGGATCTGATCCACATCTGTGACCTATGCTGCAGCTTGTTGCAACACCAGATCCTTAACCCACTGAGCAAGGCCACAGATTGAACTTTCAGCCTCACAAAAACAATGTCAAGTTCTTAACCCCCCGAGCCATGATAGGAACTTCCATTTGTATTATTTTTTATCTTTTATATATTTTTTATTTTTTTATTTTTTGCTTTTTTTTTTAGGGCTGCACTCGCGCCATATGGAGGTTCCCAGGCTAGGGGTCTAATCAGAGCTACAGCTGCCAGCCAACACCAGAGCCACAGCAACACCAGATCTGAGCCATGTCTGCAACCTACATCACAGCTCACAGAAACGCCGGATCCTTAATCCATGGAGTGAGGCCAGGGATTGAACCCACAACCTTGTGGTTCCTAGTCGGATTCCTTTCCGCTGAGCCATGATGGGAACTCCTGTATTATTTTTTAGATTGCATGTATAAGTGATATCATATGGTATTTGTCTTTCTCTAACCCTTCATCTTTCATCAGTTTTCTTTTACCAAAGTCTCTAAATCAATAGAAGTAGCGATAGAGATAACACTACTTATTTTATTTGAATATAAAAGGAGTCCCTCTTGGACAACATTTCCCAAACTGTGTTCTGAGGGGATTAGTGCTTTGATCAAAAAAAGTTTGTAGTCCATTGATATTTGCAATTCATGCTACCATACCATGTTTCCAAAATGTCGTGTAGTAGAAATATGTACAAGTTTTGTTCATCTCAGCATTTCTCATACTTATTTGAACAAAGAATCCTCATACCTATGCCACTTCCCATTTTTTTAAGAACTGGACATATTAACATGTGAGAGGACAGTGTTTTTGAGGAGCTTCCATCTGGGAAAAATGCTATGATATAAAATATATACATGGAATATAATATTGGGGTTAATTTGGAAAAGGTTTTTGTTAATAATGTCAAAGAATTAGCCTTTTACTCCTTTTTGAAAATATCATTAATAGGAATGAATATTGTGTCCTTTAAGTATCTATATTGAGCTATTTACTTTTTGTTATTTAGCCTGCTAATATGATAGGATATAATAAAAATTCCTCATATCGAACCCTCTTTAAAATCCTCGGATAATAACTACTTGAAACTGGTGGATTTATTTTTTTAATACACCTTGCACTCTCTTTGCTAATATTTTACAGTACTTAGGATTTTTACTTCTACATTCATAAGTTAAATTGGCCTATGATTTTCATTTTTGTATTAACTCTTGTTAGATGTTGGTATCGGGGATATGTATTCACTCCTTTGAATAATGTGAGTACTTTTCTTTTTCTCAGTACAGTAACTGTTTATATTCAACATGTAAATTCTTTCCTCCTTGAATATTTGAAATAATTCCTGGGTTAATGGGCTGAAGACTTTTTTGGGGGATTTCTTTAATAACTCTATCAATAATTTCACCAACATTGCTCTTGTCAGGTTCTCTTTTTGTTGTTAAGTCAGTTTTGGTAATTTATATTTTTCTCCCAGAGAATCATCTATTTTGCTGAGGTTGCCTGATTTATTTACTAATAATTCTCCATAGTATATTTTATAATTTTCAAATATTTTCTGTAACTGTTTTATTATATTCTCTTTTTCTCTAATTGTGCTATTTATGCCTTTCTTTTTTAAGTGCTATGCTTGAATTTATTAATTCTACTATATTTCTATTTTAATTTCTTATTTTATTCTGATTAGGTTGTTCTGTTTTCTGAAGCTACTTGAATTTTTTCCTACATCGTTAATTTGATTATTTCCCCCTTTTGCTTTTACTTTTTAAACAAAAGAACCTGTGACTATAAATTTGCCTACGAGTATACCTATGAATTCCATAAAGTTTAGCATGTTTTATTACCATTTTGTTATATTTAAATAAGCTTTTATTGTACTACTAGCTGGCCTATTGAGAATTTTGGGAAAAATCCTCTAAATGGGCCTGAGATTTGTGGCTCTGTCATGCATTACCTTTTTTTTTCTTATTTTAACTGCTAGGTCTCATAAGCTGACTCTTCAAGAGCAAGGTCTACTAAAGTCACAGTGCCTCACATAAAAGTTTGACCTCTTATCTGCTCAGAGAGAGCAAAGGACTACAACCTTCAAAGTGTGTGTTTAAAGTCATGTTAAATTTATTTAACGGATGTTAGTAAATCGACTTTTTTTTCTTTTTTGGGCTGCATCTGCAGCATATGGAGGTTCCCAGGCTAGGGGTCAAATCAGAGCTGTAGCTGCCAGCCTAAGCATCAGCCACAGCAATGCCAGATCTGAGCCACATCTGTGACCTATACCATAACTCACTGTAATGCCAGATCCTTAACCCACTGAGCGAGACCAGGGATCAAACCTGGCTCCTCATGGATGCTAGTCAGATTTGTTTCTGCTGAACCATGATGGGAACTCCTAAATCAGCTATTATGTGCCAAGCATTATTTAAGCATTTTGTGAATATTAATCCAATTAACCTCATAAAAACCTTATGCGATAGATATTATTCATCCCCTCACAGATGGGGAAACTAAGGCTAGTGAGAGCTTGGACTTTAGTCCTGTAGATCTGGCTCCAGAATCTGCAGTCTGAACCATCTTTTGTTTTGGAAGTTCTGCCTGCTTGTTCCTTCAATACAAACATCTCCATAAATTAATTAGAGAAAAATGTCTCCCTTTGTACCCTGTTTAAGACTTTAAAAAAAAATCTGTAGTGAAGTCTGTCACTACAGACTTCGATACCTACCCCTGGAAAGTAATGAAAAGTGTGAAGGAAATAAGGATATGCCACCCCCTAATATGGCATTTTGGCATATTGGATATTTTAAGCCAAAGGAATTTGAGAAACAGTAGAAGCAAGGTCTCCCAGGTCATCTCCCCTGAAGCAGATCACAAGATCCTGACCTGAGAGGTCCTTCCCTGTGACTGGAGGAAAGGAGCATCTTTCACTCAGAGGACGGAGGGATGCCGAGAGCAATCTGAAGAAACATATCTTGCTAGTCCTCCCCGCCCCAGTTAACTACCCTTAGCTCATGCCCTTTGTCCTAGCATATTTTCCCAGACTTTCTACCCCTGCTCAAACCCAGCACAAAACCACTCAGGCTTAATCCTTTTTAGGGGGCGTCATTTCCTTTTAAGACAGCTCCTATATCATCTAAAACTTAAATACATGTGTATGCATTTCTCCTGTTAATATGCCTTTATCATTTAGTTTTTAGGCATAGTCAGGGACTTTAGGTAGAGCTGAGGGAAAGGTTTTTCCTTCTTCAAAGGAGTCAGAGCACACCCCCTCTTACTCTACTCCTTGCTGCCACTGCCTACTGCTCACTTCCCTCCAAGCATGAGCTGCAGGCTGCAGGCAAAACCTCTCTGTCCATGCCCATGGTCAAGCCCATCTTAAGAGCTGCAGAGTCCAGAACATTCAGATCATCAAGGTTCCCCACCACTGACAGAGGGTTGCAAGCAAGATAGATAATACTGAGAAAGTCCTTGGTGTGGCAGCTGGGGATGGGTGTTGGGGGGGAATAAAAGGAGAGGAAAGATGTACTAGTCTGTGTTCTTGGTGTTCTGTAGCTTCCATCTCAAACCTATCAAAAGAATCAAAGCAAGCTGTGGTCCAGCAGAACAAGTGACCCCAAGTTTGGAGTCTGAGAGAAGGAAACACTTAAGTGGCTCAGATAAAACACCGGAAAAACTGCTTCTGATACTGGCTCACTCTACAGGGTGCCACCAGCCAGCAGGTATGCCTGGCAAATCAACTCCTATGATTCAGATAGTCATCCTTGGATATTGTTTTTGAGGTTTATATTTAAACACCATGTTCTCTGACCAAGACTTCAGAGTGCACAAGGAACATCTCACTTGTCTAGCTTTTCATTTTTCTTCAGTTTTAGCTTTTCTGAAGGAAGTAAATTATTTCAATAAGGTGTTGCCTAGCAAGTAAATTTTACTGTGTACATTTTAGTATATATTTGACTTCAGATCATGACAAATACAGACTTTTAATTCTATAATTAACATACAGAAATTCACCTTTATTTATATAGAATGATTTCCTCCTTGACCCAATTGCTTTCCAGAAGATAGTCATTTGCCTCCCTCTGTGTTTCCACACACATATCTTTTGTTTTTCATGTCAGTATTTGATTTAGCAAACACAGGTAGCTTTTTTTAAATGGGGCGGTGATGTGAACATCATCTAGACTCAACAGCAATATAGATATGACATATGTTCACTGTTTCCTATTCAGCTAGTGAAGTTCTGCATCAGTTGCAGAGCTGATATGTGTACATAACTTAGATTTAGACCATGACGTCTTATTTGTTTCCCAAATAGTTTCAGTTTTCAGCAGGTCAGGGCATTTGTCTAATCTCAGGATTTACCTAACAGTGTTATCTAGTTATACATCAGTTGTAACATATGGAAGCTCATAATTCATAATGAAAGCATCATATATTAATTGTAAAACAGGTCAAAATTCTTTGTGTCTGTTTTACATCTTATTATTAAGTCACAGAGAGCTACTCATCTATTTCAATCATTTGATCATTTAAATTGCCTCCTTTGGTTCCTCAAGACACCTAGTTTCTGAACCAGAATATTCTATTATAATGAACTAGAATGGGTAAATTTCCATCCTATGATTCTTCTGACTCAGGATGAGGACTAACATGATTCCAGAAACACTTAAGTGCCATTGCGCTAGAACAGAGGTTCTCAAACTTTAGTAGGCATTAGAGTCACCTAGAAGGCTGATTAAAACAATGATTGGTAGATTCCATTCCCAGAGTTTCTAGTCTGGCAGATCAGGGTGGGGCCCAAGAATTCATAGTTCTAATAAATTCCCAACTGATTTTGATGCTGTTGGTCTCAGCCTATGCTTTGAAAGTACCTCTAGAATTGCACAAGCAACATGCCAAATCTTTGCTCGAATATAGCATAAAGGGATATTGCCAAACTTGACAAGTCGCAAATGGTCTCAACTCACTGGTCTTGATTGTAAGCCTGAAAAACAAAACAAAACAAAACAAAACAAAACAAAAAACAGAAAAAAAAAACCCACTATTCTTCTCCAATAACAAGTGCTGTTCAAAATCCATCTTCTCGGCTTTCTTGCTGGCTTAGTCTTAATCTGAGGGGTTATCATTTGCAGGCTTGGAAGCACAGTCATGTATAGCTAGTCCTTTGGCATGCTTTATTCCTGGAGCAGGCATCATTTGAAATACACAGACTCTTGTTCTCTTGAGCTCCTGAAAAAACTTTTCTATACTTTGATCTGTTTTCCTGCTTACAAGAGTGAGCTAGACAAAAAGAATGCAGAAATGTGCAGCAAAGACGGATGCTCCTAGAAGCCAAGCAGAACAAGTAAGCGTGTTTAGGGCTGTCTAGGCTTTTGTGCAATTCCTTTGACTCTCTATTGCCTCTGGGTGTGAACTTTTTTTTTTTTTTGATGCTCAGATGATAAGATTTTTTTTTCTATTCTAGACAAGAGAGAAGAATTAAGATTCTTTTGGGGGTCTTCTTGCTCCACTACATGCCAATCACATTTCTTAAACTTCATGGAGAGTTAGGAAGGGTTCTCCATAGTAATCAACTCTGTGTCATCAATAAATAAGGTTATAAGTAGAGACTTTCAGTTTATCTGATTAAGACCCTTTTTAAACATGTTTAGAAACAGACTTTCCAGTCATCCTAGGTAGCTTGTTTTAGTGTTCATTTATCTTTATGTTAAAGATGTTCTTTTCCTTATTTTGTACAAATTCTTAAAATTTAAGCCTATTTTTTTTCTAGTTCCGTTTTTCCATAGAGATGGAGTTCAGGTTAGGTGTCTCCTCCTGGTAATACAAGCATCAATTAAATCATACTTTTAAAAGCAAAACAAATTAAGATTCTTCAGTTTTTTTAAATGAGGCCGGCTCTCAGTCCTGTTAATGCTTTTTAAAAAAGTCTTTGTCATTTCTTTAAATATTTGTAACTTGAACAAAATTTTTAAAAATAATAACATTCTTACTTTCTAGTGTCAAGGAGTGTTCTAAGTACTTCACATGTCATTATGTGGCTTTACCAAATTAGTAGATGTACATATTTGAAACGATGGATTTCTAAAAAAATTATTTTGCATAAAGAGTTAGACATTTTCTTAAGCAAACAGAAATAGTTTTTCCCCATCATTAAGTATTGTTTTCCTATCTTGTAAGTGTTCTCTGGAAATTTATTTTTGTTTGCATCAGTTGTCTTAATATTCTAGTGTTTTCCAATTCTGTCGGTATTAGCAGCTTCGATGAATACTGCAATTTACTCTTGTATTCTGGGAAGCTCAATATGCTAATTAAAAGATGCTGATCAGGAGATGTTAAATTTCTTTTAGGATCTCAGTTAAATATAACACAAAGATTTCTGACAGCAAAGAAATGGATTATAATAAATATAGAAGCAGGTGGCAGAAACTTTAAAAAGATCGCTAGATGTCATTCTGGAAGATTAAGCAACATAATACTCTCATGAACAGAAAAGTTTAACCCTTGATAATAATTGGAAATCTTTGTGCCTAACATAGGACTTTGTTCATTCAAGCAATAAGCATGAGCAGTCCTTTACCATGCAGGTGGTTCTGTGCTTTGGTTGGGGTACAGGGACCAAGTTCTTGTCCTTGAGGGAGAAGGTTCCAAAGGGCAGAGGGAAGGCAACGCTCACCTCACCCTTGCATTTCCTTGTCCTGAGCAGAATGACAAGACTTGCCTACTCTTAAAACCTGGAGAAGCTCATTTTCACCCGGGGTGCTATTACTGACAACAAAAGGGAAATGTTTTCAGGCAAAGATGCTTTTTTCTAGGGGGTTCATGAGAGAACAGAAAGTGAGGAATCTTATTGACTCTTAGGAAGCTCTGTCTGTGCCCTAGGAGGCTAAGAAAGGGCCCCTTGCCCAATCTGGAGCGGGTCCAGATTTGAGAGTTTAAGAGGGCAATCCAGTTCTAAGTGTAGATGCCGAATGTGGTCCTGCGCAAATAATGTTGAGGGCTCATTGCTGCTTTCTCTTAATAAAACCTCTTTCTACAACCTTTTCTTACTGTGTTTGGTGGGATTACTCTGAAGGACAGAATTCATCAGGCAGAGCAGCAGCCTCATCCTCTCTCAAATAAAGCAACACCAGTTTTCTGCCGCAGTCAACCTGGCAATAGGATTATGCAAATATCCAGTAAATTACCATAGTGCTTTCAGTGATGATACCATTAAACTTTAGGAATTCCATAAATTGAACTATATGACACAACATAATATAGCATAACATAACATCCCTGTTAAATCTTTGTCAGTAAATGATAAGATTAAAAGAGAAAAACCCTTAGAGTTCTCTTGTGCACAGCAGTTAAGGATCTGGCATTGTCACTGTTGTGACTCTGGTAGCTACTGTGGTGGGGGTTCGATCACTGGCCTGGGAACTTCCATATGCTGTAGGTGTGGCCAAAAAGAAAAAAAGGAAAAAAATCCTTTATGTTCTCAGTAATATCAAAGTATAAGATTTAAGCTTATCAGTATCATTAAGTCTCAGGCATAATACATTTCAGGACTCCCTCTGTCTTTCATTGTCTCTGCAGTTCTCTTTTGACCACACTTCGCTGAAAGCTATTTAGAGGAAGCTACCTACTATGTGCCTCTTACATGCTAGACATTTTGCATAGATTATTCCTGACTTTCAAAGAAACTTTGCCAATATAGATAATTGTGGCCTTCTCTTACACTGAAATCAGAAAGATTTATCAGAGGGGCAGAGGTAGGATTCAAACCCAGGACTGACAGTTGCCAGAGCTGGGCTCTCCTGCACCACCCCTCTGGAGAAATGCTTTCTGCACTTGTTCACAACACACCTAGTAGGGTCATTGGAAATGGTCTTTGAAAACAGATGAGATTTCATATATGGTTGTAAGAATAAAAAGACTATTTTTATCAGCAAATAAACCACTTTGAAGGGAGAACAGTACTCATTGTTGTTGTTCCAGGCATTTGAGGAATTTTCCATTAAGTCCCTAGCTGATCACTAGTGTATGGAAGAAGGAATTCTGTGGCCATGCATGACAAAAAAGGGAGAACAAAATTATTAAAAGTGATAATATTTTCTAGGTACTGATATTCAAATAACCACAACCCTTATGTGGCTGTAGTGATAGGGTTAGCAAGAACTCAGTAGTGCCAGCAATCAAATTTGACATTTACTTTGGAACCAGAGCAGGTATGATATAGCTCCCTTGCCCCCAAAGACCAGAATGGCAAGTTTTCATGTCTAGCCTGAAGATAGTTGGCCTTCTATCAATAAAGATTTGTCCAGAGTGGGTGGGTCTGGGAGATCCCTGCTTATGGGCTCCACAGCTCATGGTGTCTCTAAATTACAAATGTGGCTCAGTTTTTGGCCATCAGAAGGGTCAAGAAAGTCATTTGGAATGTCTTGTTCCAAATCCCTGCTGCTGCTACTAAGTGTAAATGCAAACACAGTGCAGCCGCCACGTGGGATCTGTCCTGGGTGCTTGCACGATGCTGGTTGGGGCAGGTGGCATCATGTCACAGATGGTAACCCACTCATGGCTTTTCATGGGGCTGGAAATCAGTGTTGTGGCCCCCATGCTCCATCTTATTTCCACCTGGAGGTGGCCTGAACCAAGTGGCATCTGAGCTCATAGAGAGCATGCTCACATCTTTATAAGCATATCCTTTCTTTGTGTTTGTGTGTGAGCCAGCCTCTACACTCTGGCATCACAGGCTAATACTCCTGAAAGAAGACTATCTCCGGAGTGAAATCACTGCTTTTCAGCTGCATAAATGACTTGGTGAAGGTAACCTTTGAAATAGAACCATTAATTTTTTTCGAGGAAGAAAAACAGCATGATAAGGGCTAAGAGAACAAGTGCCTGAAGATGTTTTGTCTTGTAATATGTGTGCATCACGCAAGGTGGCAGAATAAGCATATTGCGATCCTCCAGTGTGAGGCAGGATGCTGCATTGTTTGCAAGGCAGGAACCAGCCACCAGCCCCTACCTTTGCAGCCTCAGCTGCAGCTGCTGCTTCTCCCTGTGTATGCTCACACATTTGTGTTTGAATAGAGTGTGGCACATAGTTTAGTAACTTGCCAGCATTAAATTCTTCGCTTTCTGTGAGAAACTGAATTAAATGATTAGACCTCATTGGTTTCTTGAAAATAAACACTGACTCCTGGCTCTGATTTATATGCCTTCTCTTTGATTGAAAACACAAGCTTCCTCTCCATCAGCATTCTAGTTCAACTCAAGGGCATCGTAAAAGATCATCTATAAGACAGTTTTATAACCTATGATATCAAGTTTTAACTTTTTTCTTCTCCATTTAGGATGTGAATATGACGTTAAATATTTATTAAATATTTGTCAAGCTTATTAACTCTGTTTGTTTTTCTCCATAAGGAAAATTAAAAGTCCCTGGACTTAGTTTTAAATTTAATTGAATGGTTAATACTTAATTTTAATCATTATCGATTCAATTTTTAATGTAGTTGTTTTTATGGCTGAATTAAATATTTTACCACATTCAGGCTTGTGAACAAGGCCATTAGCCATGGACTACATAGGACTGTCACACCATGCATCAGAAATACCACAGGACAAATTTATTTGTACTATTGACCAGTTTAGTACAAAGAAATGGGACATCTCTCAAATCATGGGGAAAACATTTGATCTCGAATAAAAAATGGAAACTACGCATATGTCTCATTTCTTATACAAAATTTACATCTTAGCCTCAGAAGTTTTAACTGATACAATTTATTTTCCTAGTTCTTTAGAAATCATTAGGATGGACTATGGGAGGGTAAAACGCTCACTCTGAATAAAGTGATCAGGTAAATTAGGAAGCAATACCACCAAGGTGACAGTGACCATGGCTGGTCATCTTTGGTGATTGTTTTCTTCTCTTCCCCTATAATAATCTTTCCAATGGCTTTCAGTATTTCTGGAAAGTGTCGATGGTTCCTACATCTGTATTTCTCCTTTCTCTTACCATAAATCATGATTCTTATTTCTAGGCCCTTTGTACTTGGCTGCATCTCATCATTTCTTCCTCTATCTAACACCTACCAGCACTGTGCTGGATCTAGCTCACACTGGCTTGGGAGAGTCACATTTTTACTCAGTTTCAAGGTTAGCAATGTTAGATTGATGGTTTGGAATTGGCCATGGTGTAAATACATGTACACCACAGAAATCAGCAAACACTACAGAAAATCAAGGCTTTCCCCCACTTCCCCTGAAACAGATTACCTGTACACCACAGGGAAGGATCATGGATTCAAATGAATAACTTCAACTCCAAGCTGATTCTGTCATCCCATGTCCCCCTCCAGATTTTTTTGTTAAAGGCACATTGTATGAATATTAACTTCCATAACTGAGAAATAAATATATTTATTTACAGAACTGCTGGCATTCTTGCCCATGTTCATGAATGACAGATGACTGTGTTACACAGCTGGTGTGTTATTGAAACCATTGTGTGTGCAGCAGTGGGGTAGAGATTTAAATGGAAAGTGTCTCCACCTATAGACCATGCCAAAAAAGAATTCCAAATTATCTAAACACCACACTGAGTTTAGTGAAATGTCTAGCACTTCTTCAATTTGCTGGCTACCCCTGGAGAGCCTGGCAATGTGGAGTAGAGCTTGGCACTGGGGTGTAGTACAGAGAATTACAAAGTCACAAGTTTGATTTTTGAGAGCCCTTATAATCTACTGTATTTTGAGGACTTTTCTCACCCTGGAAGAGCGATGCCCCAACTTCCTATACTAAATTCGAATATTGTCATCTGGAATTCAAACCATCTGGCAGAGTCAAATGTTCAAAGTGCTTAAAAATCCAGAACACTCTTTAGTCTGTAATTCAAAGCCCTCTATAGTATTTTCCCAGCCTACTTCCCAATCTGTCTGTCTCTGTGGTTTCCTGCCACACTGTATCTTCTCCCCTGAAGTTTCCTTTATCTTGTCTTGATTTATTTGAATTTTATCCTGTTCCAAGTCTGATGGAAGATTCCAGTCCCTCCTTAAAGCTTTTCCTAATCTCCCCACTGGGAAATAAGTACGTTCTCCCCAGAACACCTACATCATTTTCTGTATAACTGTTAGGTTACTCATTAATTTTAACTTTACATTTGCACACGTGCTTTACATCCCTATTAGATTTGACAGTAGAGGCCACATGTTCCAGTTCCTAAACTATGGACACACTATGCTCCAAATTCGCCTTTCTCAGTCTGCTCCAACCACACGTCTGCTCCCAGTTAGTTAGCTTCTGCCATTAGGGGCACCAGGAGGAGAGACCAAAAGGCAGTGGAAAGGGAGGGGATTGCTCTTTCCTGTTTGCCTGACATGCCTGAAAGTGACGTCCCGTGATATCACATCATCTCGTCAGCACCAGCTGGCTCCAGCCTCCAGAGCCCACCTCCCAGAAACCCTCAGAGGTGCTGGCAGCATTGCGCATGCCCTCTTCTCAGGCATCCCAACCCCAGTTCCTTAAGGCTCAGATATCTCCAAGGGGTGCCTCCTCCAGCTTCTCAGTTCTTCCCTGTGTTTCCCCAATCCAAGGAACATAATACTAGCTATAATAATAACTCTACATTATCTCATTCTTTCCTCTAAAGGGCTTTTTCAGTCCTCTGACACCTGTGTCACCAATTGCCTGTGAAATATCTGGCAATTGAAATACCTGGTGTGGTTTCTGTGCTCCAGCCTAGATCCTGACTACTACCTATTGACAGATCTGTCACTCACCTCCTTTGCCCAGTCACCCAACCCAATTCCTAAGAATATGATTTGTGTATAGCAATTGCTTAAGAACTATTTGTTGAATGGATGAGTAAAAATTTATTGATATAAGATTGTGCTTATTTCATTAAGTTTTTTCACCTCCATTTTCATGACCCCAGTGTTCAAATAGGAGCTTCTGTTAACATTCATGGACAATTTTGGTGGGTCTGGAAGCATTTCCTTGGAGTTTACAGGGATGGCTTAAAATCCATGATTTGCCACTATACTTTACAAGCAGCGGAAAACAACATCTGCATTGTGCAGTGCCCTTTTGTGTTGGCTGCTCATGTACTAAAGACTCTGGGGAAACTATCCAAGCTGTGAAAGACACAGCTTTCTTTGTGTGGATTGGTAACCAAAGCAGACATGATTTACAACATGCACTTCAAGAAGGGGAATCCACTAGCCACTCTTGCTCCTTCCAGAAACTGGGGAAGGATGTTTTTGAGGGTATGACTTAAGGACAGATTGTGGAGAAAACAGCTACTCTACAGGCATGTGAATAATTGCTGCTTTAACTGGAGTTAACTTCGTAGAAGGCTGAAAGCATTATCCATTATAGTAGAAGAAGATGGAGAGGGTGCTGGAGGGAACGTAGAACTTGACCAACTGGGTAATAATCAAGGATGTGATTTCTGGGCCCTAATATGAGAAATGCTTGTGTCTGGCTAGGTGGGAATCTATCACAATACGTAGTTGCCTATATCCCTCCCTCCCCTCTTCTTAGTGCTTACTTCAACCTAAACGATTGTGTTCATTAAAGTGCCTTTGAGAAAACTAGAATACAGGTGCAACTAAGTAATTATTGCAATGGTAGTAGTGTGAAGGTTTTGACTGAGTCTTTCACTGATTTTGATCATTATTAACATACCCAAAGCCAATACTCCAGTAAGCAAATGAATTGTCATTAAAATAGTCAAGGGAGGTAAGATACACCCTATGTCCCTCCTTCTCACCTAGGCTAAGTCAATTGGAATCATCTGAAAATAATTCTTCACTAAAAATGTAAGGCATTTACAAAAAAATGCTTTGCTGTATATAAATAACTTAGTGGTAAGTAAATTGCAGTTCAGCAGTATTGAGAAACTTTTCCTGAATTTTTGTAATCTAATCTTGAGCACCTATATTATAGATTTTAGACTTGGATCATTTTTAAAAGAAACGGAATACTAGGAAACTCTAAAAACATATAGTTGTGGCTTTCCTAAAAGGATAGAGAGAATGTATTTTCACTTGGAACAATCAAGTGATTTGGAGTATGGATGGGAAATCAATTATGGCTGTCCCTGCGTTGGGGTAGCATGGTACAATGTAACAACGGCAGGCTTTGAGTCAGTAGGGCTGAATTCAGTCTGACCGCTTGTGCTAGTGAACCTCAGTTTCTTCTATACAGTGGAGATGACAATATCTTCCCCAGAGGTTACAGTGAGGCCCAAATGCTATTATCTTCATGAAAGCTCCTGGGACAGCCCCTGACCTATAGTAGATTCTCACCAGTGCTGGCTGGCTTGGAAGGGACAGTTAGAGACTAGGTTTGAAATCATAGAGGGCTATGTGGAGGTGCCCAGATCCCTGGCCTAAAGGGGTGGGGCGACACGCTGTGTCCACCCCAAGAGGTGGCCATTTTAATCCTTTCTTTCTTACCTCTGGAGTCTGGTTGGGTGTGAAAATCAGTGGGCCCAGTATAGGGAGCAGGGTCAGTGGATGTGGGGGCAAGGGCTGAGAGTAGACAAAACATGAGGCACTTGTGAGTCACTGCTTCATGTTCCACCCAGGAAAGCCCCTCACGTGAAATCTCAGACCCACCGCTGTTAACCCACTACTCCAGCATCACTGTATCTTTCTTCTCTTTCTCTTAGATCATTGTTGCCAAAATGCCATACCTCATTTCTGAGCATGCATTGCTGTGACAGAGCTGTCTGAACCTATAAACTCCACACTTTTGTGCACTTTGAGTGCTAACTTTTATAGTTGTTTTTTCCTTCTAGACTATTTACTATTTCTTCTCACTACAATACATTTTCTTGCCTAAGGTAGTCTGTGGCCCTTCTTTAACTTTGCTATTTCTGATTTACTGTGAGACTGGACATCTGATCCCCACCCTTCAGAATTACATGGAAAACAAGCCTAAATGGGTGATGATGAAATCCCAGGTGACTTTCTCATGAGTCACATGCCTCAGCTTTAGTGCCTGGAGTTTGTGTCATATTTTGGGTGCTTAGAGACCTCTTTCCATTCCCCCTAGTTAGGAGCTGTTTTCTGGAAAGGTGACCATTACTTATTGCAGAGTTCTAGATGAAATATTACTGTATTGTCCTTAATCCTCTTCTGGGAATACAGGGGCAATATTCTGCTTGCTGGGCACATGCTGTTAAGTGGAGAGAGGCAGATTCTGTGTTGCCTCATTGTTCAGGACTCCCGGGGTTGATAAGAGGCATTCAGAAGAGCGTGGCACAGACATTAACTTATCTTGCCTCCTTGGCAATTACTTGTGGATGAATAGGCAAGTCAAGTCCTCATAAAGAAAGGTTAGGAGGAAGGTTAACAAATATATTTTTGAGGTTGGAGACATGAATAAGCGGAAACTGTCAGAGGTTGAGAGGGAAAAGGATGGGAAAAAAAGGAATTCAGGAACGTTTTCACACAAGAGAGGAGAAAGGAAGCAGACAAAGGAACATATGGGGGAGGAAGCA
Organism: Phacochoerus africanus; assembly: GCF_016906955.1. Classification (NCBI taxonomy): domain Eukaryota; kingdom Metazoa; phylum Chordata; class Mammalia; order Artiodactyla; family Suidae; genus Phacochoerus; species Phacochoerus africanus. The sequence goes on from NC_062545.1 coordinate 58,707,972, forward strand.
GAGAAAGAATTAATGAATGCTGGCATGCTGACCCTCTGCTGTGGTGGGAGCAGCAGGTGGAGGAAGGTGTCCCCTGACTAAGACTGATCGCTGAGCAGACACAGCCTATAAGGTCCAGCTCCAGGAAGGTCTGTGGAGAGAGTGCAATGTGATTAAGATGCAGTTCCTGCTAAACCTAGACCTGCCCAAGTGAAGAGGCAGTGAAAGGTGAGTCAACAGGAAACATGAGCAACACTGTGTTGAGAGAAGAAAGTAAGGGACTCAGAAGGTGGAAGAGTAGTTTCAAATCCACTGTGCAGCTTGGCCTACTGGGTAGAGGGCAGGCGGTGGTGAAGAGTGAAGGAGAGTGAGCGCCCCTGGTGTCCTCTGGTGAGTCTAGAAAGCCAGGTCATTGGGGCTTTGGGATGAAGGCATCGAAACCTTTCTATGACCCGAAAGAGGCACAAAAAAGCACTGCATTTTGGGCTGGAAGGGTCTTTAGGGGAAGAATCCTGGTAAGACGTATGGCAGATCTTATGTACTAATCCTCACCAGTGGCATTGCTCATTGATTTTGCCCCTTTGCCAAATAGCACCCTAAGACTTGGGACCACCACCGCCTCTGGTCTGAGCCACCTTCATCCGTCCCTTGCCTGGATTACTTAACAGCTTTCTAGTTGGTCTTCCAGCTTCCATCCTTATCCTCAAAGTCTGTTTTCAGTAGAGTAAATCAGATTGATCTGTTTTTTAAACTGTAAATCAAATCTTAGTTCTCTTGGCATAACACCCTCTGATGACTTCCCATTTCACCCAGAGTAAAAAGCCAAAGATCCTACAAAGATTTACAAGACCTTACATGATCTGCCCCCTCCCTGGCCCTATTCCTACTGTGACTTCACATCCTATGATTCTTCTCTTATTCATTTTGCCCCTGTTCAATGCCCCTCTTGATATTCCTAAAATATGCCAGATGTGCTACCTTCCAAATGTATTTGCTCTGGCTGATCCCTCTGCCTGGAATGTTCTTCCCCCTAAATATTTACATGGATAACTCTGTCACTTCCTTGGAATCCTTGCTCAAATGTTCTCTTCTCAGGAAGGCCTCATGTTATTTAAAATTATAACCCACATACTCCCACTTCTGCATCTCCTCCCCCTTTTAGTCCTACCTTTTTATACTTTTCCTTTATTTCTGTAGCCCTTATAATTCTCTAATGTACTATTTACTCCAGCTATTAGGTGTGCTGCTTACAGTCCCCTCACTGGAGTGTGAGCTCCACAAGGGCTGGCATTAATAGATTGCTCACCAATGTACCCTGAGTGGCTCTACCAGCACCTTGTCACATAGTAAATACTCATTTTTTGGACTGAAAGAATGAATAAAAATAAGAATCAACTAAAAAAGTTACTGGAGAAAGGCCACAGAAGAAGAGAGTATTCAGAGGAGCATGTGTGTGGGGTAGCAGAGAAGGCAGCTTGGCATACTTAAGCATTAAAACTTTAACTATGGTAACTAAGATAAATAAAAAGTTAAATATGGTACTGGAAGTGGAAAATGATGTGGAAGGGATAAGACAGGAATGGTAGGTAAAGGCTGTGACTAGGTGGGTCTCATAGGTTTGTTAAGGATTTTGCTTAAGGACCAATGAAAAGGCATAAATTATGTTAAGTTGTGGTTATGGTGACATAGTTAGATTTGTATTTAAAAAAAATCAACATCTAAAGAGGGACAACCAATCAAGCTGCCATTGCAGAAGACCAAGCAAGAGATGATGGTGGCTTGGCTAGGAAGATGTTGATAGATAGATTCTAGAACTATGTGGATATGCCAGGATATAACAGTGGATAATGTTTGTAGGGGGATAGTGAAACAAAGCAGGAGATGACCAACCTGGCTCACAGGCTGGCTGGCTAGGTGGTAGTGTCATTCATTGTGATGAGGAACACTGGGAAAGAGTCAGGTTTGGGAGGAGAGGTCCTGAAGTCAACTGCAAACATGGTAAATGTGAGATGTTGTGAGTTGAATTGTGTTCACTCAAATTTGTATACAGAAGTCCTAATTCTCACGGACATTATTTGGAAATAAGTTTTTTTCCAGGCATAATTAGTTAAGATGAAGCCATACTGGAGCAGGGTGGGTCTCCAGTCTAATATGAATGATATCCTTATAAAAAGGGGAAATTTGGAGACAGAGAAAAACATGTGCAGATGGAAAATGATGTGAAAAGATGCAGGGAAAAGACCACTATCTATAAGCTAAGGAGAGAAGCTTGGACTGGATCTTTCCCTCATAGCCCTTGGGAGGAACAAATCCTTCCGAATCCTTGATTTGGACTTCTAGCCTCCAGAGTTGTGAGGCATTCGATGTTTATTTTTTTAGCCACCTATTTTGTGGCACTTTTTTTACGGCAGCTCTAACAAACTAATACATATGCCTTTGGACCATTTGAGTGGAGAGATGTAATAAGGAAATAAATGTACACATCTGCAGCTCAGGGAAGAGCTCAGGCCTGGAAATATACCTTTGGAAATCATCTGAACAGATGATGATTAAACTAGCCTCTTATCCTGGGGTTGAACAGCAGGACGGCTAAGACTCAGCCACCTTCTGCAGTGTCCACACCACCCTATCCATGGAAACTCACTTTTCCTTGCCATCTGAAATGGTAAAAATATAGTCCACCCAATCCCCTCATCCTGCTACCACTTATTCTCTCAGCTCTGCCATTTCATTTCTGTTCCTGTCTCCAAATTCCAACCAGAGTCCTGCATCATCTGACCATCTTGTTTGGACTTTGTTAGCCTATGGATGTTTGAAGATGCAGAGACCTTAGAAAGCCTTGAGTTAGTCCAGGAGGTCTGCTTTCATCCAACATAGATATGAAAAGATCTTGAAGAGACGGGGGTGTTAACGTGATGTCTTGGCCCCTGAAGTCCAAGCAGAGCTGGTGGGGGCAGGGTCATTGACTGGCAGGGTGTTCCCCTGGGAGTCCATTGTGAGTTGAAGCATACCTGTGCCCGCAGACCCTGCCTTACACTGGAAGCTGCTGATAACCAAGGTCCTAGAGTAGAAGTCTAGTTATTTGACCCTTTCCCAGAATCTATAGTCACTGAAAGAAAAGAAATAGGAAAAAGCATTTGTTGAACTATGTGAAAGCAGCTCTATTTGCAAACTAAATAAGAACAATAGAACCATGTGTTGTTTGACCACTGCTGCACCTTAACCTGGTGAGACTGTTGGTTGCTAACTCCAGGAAGTGAAGAAGCAGGTTTCTCCTGGGCATGATCAGTGTGCGAAGGATATTTTTCCGGGGGAGTTGAAATCTCTCTTTCTCACTCACTTTCTCTTTGTAAGCTTTCCCCTGTGATTATAATTTTGCAACAGGGTGGTCAGAGGGCCCTATCACTGGGCAGTATCTGCAGGGCCAGATTGCAGCCTCAATTTGCCACATGACAATGAGGGGTAGCCTGTCTGCAAAAATAGCAAGGTTTGCTTCAGAGCATTTTCCAGAATTTTCAGGGGCTATTTCACCTACTTCGTACCAACTGTCTATGGCTTTCTGATCTGAAGAGCAATTCTATTCCGTTTTATCATTCTAAATCCCAAATAAAATCCAAGAAGTGTAGTTATACATAGACAAAACAGTCTGAGCTAGGAGGGGAATAAATAGGTTTTTGCTCCTCCAAATGTAGTCTTGATTAGCATCTCCTTTAATTATGGTTTAGAACATGCTAGACTTTCTATTCCTTGTCTTGGACTTTCCTCCCTTGCAAAAGATTAATCTCACATGTCTTCTTTGTGTTCCTTTTAAAAACCATCTAGCTGTCCCTTCCTTTCTCTCCAATTGCCAGTCCTTTCATGGGTAGAACTTTCAACAAGCCTGAAGGCTGACTGGGAAACTCTGACATCTCGTTCCTCCGTGCTTCAGTGGCTGTTAAATTGATAGTTTCAGAGTGGATATCAAGCTATCCACTCTATCAATGTTTTTTTAAAAAAGGGAAAAAGATTACAGTCTGTCTAAATCAATGTGACACCTCTCTGACATGTGTGTCTTGATCGCTTTCTCCCAACATATCCATTCCTTTTGACCAGCTCCATTTCTCAGTGGCTATCTAAGTTAAATAGGGCTTGTCATTTCATGAAAATTACTCTCCATTTTGCCTAGGTTTCTCTTAATTTTGTGTCCTTCTGTATTTATCTCAGGGCCAAGGATTCACCATGGGCCTTCCTTCTAACCGACATGGGTTGGAATTTCACAAGGCAGACGGAGTCTTGGTTTTGCTTCTCAGTAGAATTTCTATTTGTGGCACATGCATCTCCTTCTCTGCCGAATTCCCAAGCAACAGTTCTCAGGGAGGGCAGCTGCTGCTCTGAGCCTCTTTAGATTTTTTTCTTTCATTTTCTCTTCACATATCGAACCCATTCTGTCTTGAAAATTTCTCAGTCTCCACTGGCCGGGGGAAGATGGAACATATCACAAGTTGGCAGAGTTGCAGTGCTCTGTGCTCTGAACTTGTAAAATTCTTTTTAAAGGCCTAAATCTTTAAAGGAAAAAAAAGAAGCTTCTGGTACACTTAGATAATTCGATAACAGGGATGACCTGAGTTTAATGATAAGGGTTAATGCTGTCATGTCAGTTCTTGGGCCTAACTTACAGGGAAATTTTAGCTTTTGTCCAAGTTCTCTGATTTTAAATGTCTTTCAAGGTAATCTTTTTGCTTCCAAAAAAAAAAAAAAAAAAGAAAGAACAGGATTTCTGACACTTTGATAATTTATCCTCAAACATACAAACATGATGTTTTGTTGTACTCTTAGAAGCCTCTCTTCACAGGTAAAATTCAGCACATGTGCTGCTACTATTACTGCCCTTTCTACTACTACTCTGACAGACTCATTAGAAAAATGAAGCGTGATGAAGATGTCCACTCTCCTCCCTCTCGATTACACTGTCCCTGTTAAGGTGCACAAACTGTTGGCACTTGCTGCAATTACTTCACACATATTCCTTGTCCAGCTCTGATTTCTAGGATCACCTCCTGACTGCTTGTAATGTAGTTAAACAACCAGGGAATATAAATGCTGCCCTGCCAAAGATTCACAGTGTGCCGGGGCAGAAACCCTCTCTTTGTTTTAATGTCATCATCTGAAAAATAAGTATAAATATAATGTCATTGTAATCATGACAACAACAGAACTCTTTAAAAAGCATGTCACATGTGTGCACAGTTGGTTCTAAGATGTGTGAGGAGAGTTTCTTCGTTTCCCATTCCTCCTCCTGAGCACCTGTCCTTTGCTCCGTGTGCGTTTATGGCCCTCATTCCTCCATCAGCCCCAGACCTCCGACTCCTCTTCTCTGTCAATGTGCTTATCTCAGTTACATATTGAGAGAAAATACCTGATTACATCAGCTGACAGCTGGAGTTGGATTTCTTAACCTGGCCTTTATGAACCCCTAAAATTCTATGCAAGATTCTATATTCCATATGCCTTGTTCTGTAGAAAGGATTCACAGCTTTCATTTGATTTTCAGAACATTCTAGGATCCCCAAATAATAAAAATCACTGAAAAATATTTTCCATTAGAAAGATTTGCTAATTTAGTCATGAATGTTTAATGGCGGCATTTCAGGAAGTTCAGGAGATAGCTTGAGGTCTGGGGGCAGGCTGCCAGGCCTCCTGTTAGCTGCACGATAATTCTGTATATTCATTGTTCTTTTAACTCTTCAGTTTGCTCCATTTTAGGACACTTTACTTTGAGTGATTCTGTTTGGCACATGCCCTGTGAAATGTACCTAGTTCTTGCATGCCGAGTCTGTACCTCATGGACTCAGTGGTGTGTCCTGGGAGCCAGGGGACACTGCTGTTTTGCTACAAACTTCAGATTATTTGGGAGGTAGAGGCTTAGGAGAAGCACAATCAGTTTTTATTCCATTCATTTATTAACTATGCCTGAATTGCCCAAATGCTAAAAAACAAAAACAAAAACAAAAGAGTATTTATCCCTTGAATAAGTAAAAGGAAAACAAATATTTGCTCTATTTTGTGGGTTTTAAAGTCAGTAAGTCAATACAAATTACTGAGAATCGTCTTTCTAAAATTTTATCCTTAGTTTGATGTAAAAGATAGACAAAATTAAGGTTCAGAGCCTGGAGCAATTGACGCAGCTATGGGGAGATTTTGTAATGATGTGATATTCAAACTGGCTTTTTGCATGGCAACCCCTAAGACAGAATGCTTTGCCTGAAAAGCATATTTTTTAAAGGCATATCCTGATCCCATACCTAACCTTTTGAAGAAGAACCCTGTCTGGGCTCTTGGTGACGCCTCTGAAAGGAATCACTGTTGCCTCAGGAAAAGGGAACAGTCAGGTCTGACTTTTAATAGAGAAGGGCTGCCTGCCAGTACCCATTTCCTCTTTACTGGTCTCAAGTAGTTGGTCAAGGAGTTTGTCCTCAGGCAGATTAATGTGAAGCCAAATGAACTGGAGGAAGACTGAATTTTGAGTCAAAGATCTGAAATAATTTCCCCCTGAGTTAATTAGAACACTTATTCTAGGAAAGTAAACTATATCAAGAACATTGCTTCTCAATCATCAGCTTATAACTCATGTCTGGTGACATGAATGCTCCTCCAAATAATGACTGCTTGTCAGCGAGACAGCCTTTTCTACCTGGCTTTCCGCACAGACTCGGAGTTTAGAGACAGGTCTCACAAAAGCATTTGCTGTGTGATTTATTCTTTTAAAAAATGCTTGTCTCTTCGTAACTGACCGAAAAAAGGGAACTCAGGAGAGATGGAGAATTCTGTCATATGCTTTACAGACATTCCAGACAAGCCTGGAACAGCAGCCCATTTAAATAACCACTCTATGGATCCATCAACCTGAGTGGAGACAGGCCTCTGTAACCTCTCTCCATTTCAAAACCAAGCTCTAGGGGCAAAGAAGGGTCTGCAAGCAGTTCATACCTGGGAACTTGTCTGAAATGAGGAGGCTGGAAAGGGAGTTGAACAGAGCGGGCTGCGACAGAGTTGAATTTTATCTCTGCTTGTTACAGAGAAGCATATGGTTTCCGCCCACAGGAAAAATCTGCTTCTCTTCTGGCTGCCACACTAACGCATGCATGAAGGGGAGAGCCTTTGCTATCAAATGCATCTTCAGGGTTGGCATCTGTGATTAAGGCTTTCTGCTTGCCCTGCGTCCCTCCCCCAGGAGGTTTAAAGAGACTGCCAAAAGTTGTGCCTGTTTTGCTCAGATGGTGGGAAGTTGGGTGTTTGTTCTTAACAGTTTATAACATATCTAAGGGTTGGGTCAATGTCCTAATTTCATTCATCCTTTAATTCTGCTTTTTTGCTAATCAAATAATTAGAGGCCAGACTTAGAATTTGGAGCTAAATAGAGAAGTCTTTTTTGGTGACTGTTGGTGACAAAACATCTGGTTTTGTTCACCATAAATAAGGAAATTCTTGGCTTCCTGTGTTATTTACCTTAAGATCACTAGTGCTAGCAGCTAGACATGAATTCTGTTTTATCCATTTTACAGATAGGGAACATGAAGGCTGTGGTATTGGACCTAAATGGCTCAATAGTTGTGGTTGGTGGTAGGAGTTAAGAGGGTGCCAATGGAGGAAAATATGGTAGAGGTGTTCAGGAAATAGGAGGAAAACCCTCTTAGTTGAAGCTCAGAGCAGAATTTGCTCTCTTCCAAGCAAAAGCCAGAAGGCTCATTTAAGACCCCCTCCTAATACACAGACACAAGAGAGGAGTTGGCATTTGTAGCAGGCACATTTCATATTGAACTTTTAGGGCAAGAGTTACACGCCCTGACTTCCTAGCATTTGCATGAATCCTTTCATTAATACAACAGAAAGAGCTAACATTTTAGAAATGCTATTGGTTTAAACTTTAACTTCAAGTTATGTCTTGAAACAATTATCCAGAAAGAGACCAAGGGCCATCAGCATCAATACAATGAAGGGGCCTGTCACCTGGATGACATGGGATGCCTATGGGCTCTGGATGCAGAAGAGCATGAGGCAGTGATGCAACACCAGGTACAGAGGGGGCTGCAGGCAGTTTTCCTTTGAGATCTGGAAGCCTACTGGAAAGAGAAGTGAACACTTCCCTGCTTGTAATTCTTTACTTGACAGGGAATTCATCAACGCCCCCCCTCCCCCGCCACCCCCAACCCTGCCCTGAGAGAGGCATGAAGATGGTTCCAGAATTACCCTATAGATTTGCAAGATACTTCTGGTTGGTTTTTGTACAGATTCATTCTTTGGTGAACTCTATGGTTCGTTTCAGAGTTTTCTTGATTAATTTTCTTGGATGCCTTTATAAGTTTCCAAGTTAGCAATTTGGTTGTTAAGGAGAAGTGTCAGTTGTGCCCCACACTAACATTCAAGTTAAAAATTTATAGAGTGGACATCCTAAATTTATAGGAAGGTCACATCCTATATGGATAGGAGCCAGAGCAAAGCCTGAAATTATGATCATGTGGTGTGAAGTGAAAAATCAGCATTTAGTTTGTTTCTGGAATTTTTCAGAGTCAGATTTTTAATACATATTCTTTCTGTCATTGTCAGCATTAGCTCTCTAATAGTTCTGCCTGGCTCAAACCTTGCCCCACTGCAGCCTCAGGGATATTGCTAATTTCTTTGCATAGCATAAAAGGCTCTTTGTGATCTGGCTTCTCTATCATTTCCAGCCACATCTCCCTCTGGTCCCTAACCCTGGCACTCTCTGGTCTGTCAGCCCTGAAGCACTTGGAGTTTACCTATCATGCCCTGCTGTGTGCCTTGTTCCTTTGTAGATGCTTTTCTCTCTTTCTGGAATCCTCCCCCTTCTCCCACTGGCCACCTGGCAAATGCTTTTTTTTTTTTTTTTCTTTTTGGCCTTGTCTGTGGCATGTGGAGGTTTCTGGACTGGGAATCAGATCAAATCCATGCCACAGCAGTGACCTGAGCCACAGTGGTAAGGCCAGATCCCTAACCTGCTAGGCCACTAGGGAACTCTCTGGCTTGATCTTAAAGCCACAGCTCAAGCATTCATCTCTCTGTGGACCTTCTAGACACATGTGATTACTCAATATATGAGTGGTAAGAAAATGAGTGAATTAGTGAACAAGAGTGAACACACGGGCTGGCTATTGCTGTGACTCCTTCCTTAGAAAGATCCCACAGAATTCCCAAAGACAGTGCTGTGGGGGTAAATGTTGATACATTTGTAATTTTTGAGTCGAAAGCTTTAAGGGTTGGAGGAAATGTGGCACTTACTGGGCCAACTTTGACAAACTGCTTTTCTCATTCTGCTTCAGAATGACTTTACGATTGATTTCTTCGTCCTCTCTAATATCACTATCAGCACCTAACATCTAACCTTTACAAAATCAAAAATAATGAAAACTAAATAATTCAGTGTGGGGAACTTGCCAGAAGACAAATGGACTATGTGCAGTATAAGTGTGATTGTGTGGGTGTCATCTCTCTCAGTAATGAAGTATTTGTTTTTATGAATAGGCTGTAAAATCTCTGAAGACCAGGCCTTCAAAGGTAAGGTCAGTGATACCATTTTTTATGTCCTATGTGAAGAATACATCCCCTTATCATTTCTTTTTTCCTCCTTGAGAGATGTTCAGTTAGAGAAACTTTAGCCTGTTCACTGCAGAGGTGCATATGCCACAGAGCAATGCCATACTAGATATACCGAAGAAATATGGCAGGGGGAGGGGGAAGGGGAGTCCAGCTGTGATGAGGAAAGACGCTTTAAGACCAAGGGTGTGCGGTGCACAGCTAAGGCTGCATCTTAGTCCTCTTCCTCTCATCCTTTACTTTAGTGTGATGGCCCCAGGATAGGTTGCTGCGTTTGTTTACAAGGATGTTCCACAAGGTCACATTGTGAGCTCCATTCTTCGCATGGCATTTTGTGCCTTGGGGATTATCTGTGGAAAGTTAAGTCTTCAGTCAATGTCCTTCCTTAACACAGCCAGCTCCCTACATGGGAGCAGGGGCAAGGTGTGGTCTCCAGAACTTAGAATATTTGCTACAAATAAATTTTAACATAGCCAAACTAAAACACCTATGAAGGGGTGTGGATAATCGCTGTCTGTCTCCAGAGTGGCTCAGAAGAGGTGTGCTGTCCCACTCCATTAGACATTTGGGCTCCGTGTCCTTCTCTTAGGGCTAGGGGATGTTATCAGCTGGTGGCTCTTTGCCCGGAGTGAATGAGACAGGGGATGAGCCACATCCAGGGAACACAGAGGCATTATTTCTGCTGGGCAGTGCCAAACCAGGATCAGCTGCTCATGAGGGGCCATCCTTCGCCCTTAGTGTGGAAGGACCCTGCACAACTGCTGACCTCTGGGCCTCCTTAGGGAATGATGCTCCCACCAGTGAAGAGTGGGCAGCTGAAGATGACTCTTCTGCTTCCACTTGGCTCTTGGGCACGCACAGCCCCTCTGGAAGCCCTTTGCTAAGATGTGTCTTATTCTTAGCTACATGGCTCCTCAGATCTTTTCCTTTCCCCAAGAACCCCAAACCTTTGTTTCTTTCTTCTCCTCCTCGTCTCCAACCCAAGTGAAATATTCCTCTAGCTTTTGGTACCTGGTATAATCTCTTAACTGGGTTAATGCTTCTGGAAACCAAATCAGAAAGAGTCCTTTATTTTTCACTGTATCCCTCCCCTGAGGCAGGGGACACAGAATTAAAAAGCTGTTTTAATAGGAAAGTTGGTGGGAGAGAAAATAATTTATTAATATTCCACAATATTATCTCACTTTATAAAACTGTGAATTTAATTTTGATATAAATGTACATCAGACTATGTAAGTATCTATATATAATATTATAGAGTCAAGGATAAATAGTTTGGGCTTAAATTTTATTTGAGATGATTGGCACCTATGTCTTTAATTCATTGAGAGACAGCTATGTGTTTCCTTAAATGGAAGAAAAGATTCTGATTTGCATTTTTTATATGATTCTCCCATGTTTCAGTTTTACTTTATGAGTAGGCAAAGCAAGGGTTGAGACATGTTCCTGATCGCCAACATTTCATTCTGTATGCAGAAAAATTATCTTATAATTTCTAAGGCAATTTTAATTGGTAGCCCCAAACGACCTAGTTTTGAAGAAACAGGGCATTTGAATCCCAGAGATTTATCTGTCTGAGACACTCTGGCATCCTCTAGTCCCTGGAAGATGTGTGTTGAGTAAGAAAGAGATTTTCTGCGTGATGAGACTTTCTGTATATTTTCTGCAGAGGGAAAATATATAGTTCTTTAGAAGAGAAAAATCCATGAATACATTTAACAAATGTGCATTCCCCACCTGTGAAATAAATCATGCTATTTAGTAAACTACCACCAAATATATCTCAATATGTTAAAATATGAAAACTAATGACTATTCATAAAAATTGAAAGGAAAATATTTTGAGCAAAAGATCTATAAAGAAAAGATTTCACTTAACTTTAATAAATGGGATTTGGAAGATGAGTTATACTCTTGTGCACTTTCTTGCATTTATAAAATAATAGGCTTATGAATCTTCTTTTGCCTGACAGGGTCAAATAGCGCACAGATTTCTTTTCCTCTTTATTTCAACTATTTAGACACAGCAGTGGAGGTTCATTTGAACAGTCCTGGTTTCTCTGATAGAGAGTTATATCTCATGCCCTGTGGAAACATGAGAACCATAATATCCTTAACAACTGCATTCTAGAATTTGTCCCAAATGAGATTTCAAGATACTCTCCCTTAGGAGACTTAAATATGCTATAGTTTTGAGATCTTCCTCCCACCCCCCACACTTACAGCATATGGAAGTTCCTGGGCCAGGGATCAAATCTGAGCCACAGCTACAATCTACACCACAGCTACAGCAATGCCAGATCCTTAACCCTCTATATCACAGTGGGAACTCCTTGGGTCATTTTTTTTTTTTCCTATCTTTTGTGAGGCTAAGTGGTTGATTTTGAACTATACTCTTTACACCCTAGTTGCTTTTTAAAAAGCAGTCATCTTTAGGAATATAATAGAACCCTTGCCACAAGAAGTTGCTAAATAAAATAAATACATAAAAATCCTTCGTTTTGATCTTGAAACCAATGTCTTGATCTTTTTGAAACTGAAAAAGAAAAAAAAAATCTCTTGTAGAAAAGGTTATCCTGGTAGTTATTTAAAACTAGAATGATAGTGTAATACAACAATTATAATGATTTAAACAGAGTCAAAACATTTGCCATTACAGCATATTAAGAAATCCAAACATATTGTTAATTGCTGCATACAGTTGCTAGGTAACAGAGAGGAAGGTTATTATTATTATTTTTGATGAAGCCCCTTTTAATCACTAAGATTCACTTTTTCTTAGCCATATATCATCCTATACCTGGAAAGAAGATATAACATCTAGAGCAATTCTGCTGATCCTGCAGGAAATGTGGAATGTTGCAATACTGAAGTATTGATTTTTTTTTAAGATCCCATGCATAACTGTGTAGGTTTTTTTTTTTTCAGATAGAAAAGATGCAAGTATTTTGTTCTCCTTCAGCATGAAAATGCCCTTCCCTCTGTCTCCACAGTGGCCTTTGCTCCCTTGTTTAGATCAAATCCATTCCTATCACTTTGAAATATCTTGTTAAGCTCATCATTTTATTTTCTTCCAGACTAGTTGGGAGACTGCACTGTTCCTTGCCAGCTTCAGGCCTTCCCATAGCCATCCTTGTTTACATCTTTGTGACAAACAAGATTAGATTTTCCCAATTTTCCTATAAAGAAACATTGTCGGAGTTCCTGTCATGGTGCAGTGGTTAACGAATCTGACTAGGAACCATGAGGTTGCAGGTTCAATCCTTGGCCTTGCTCACTGGATTAAGGATCTGGCATCACTGTGAGCTCTGATGTAGGTCGCAGACGTGGCTCGGATCTGGCGTTGCTGTGGCTGTGGTGTAGGCCAGCGGCTACAGCTCGGATTAGACCCCTAGCCTGGCAACCTCCATATGCTGTGAGTGAGGCCCTAGAAAAGGCAAAAAGCCAAAAAAAAAAAAAAAAAAGGGAAACATTGTCAAGCATATTTAACACCTGAACCTTAGGCTCAGCTCTGTATATTATTATTCCCTGAACACTCTCTTTGAGCCAACCACTTCTTACGTATGCTCTTAGCCTCTAATTCATTGTCCCTGAATTCTGCCTGAGTTCATGGTGTGAGTCACTTAGGGAAGCTGCTGTCCAGTGTACATATCTCATGGCTCTTGCTCTGATTTAGTGAGTAAGGTGCATCTGGATTTCTGTGCTAGAAAGTCTTAGACCTTGAGACCATTTCTCTTCATAATTTGATTGGGTTTTTCTGTTCTTAGAAATTTTAGTAGGGGATAGGAAAAAATAAAATGACTATGAAAAAAGAGTTATATTTTGAGCCTGTAGTGGCTTTAAAAATCAAAAAGCATCTGATGTCATTTTAAAATTGAGGAACCAAATGTATTTATATGATATGGCTCATTCAATCAATATAATATTCCTAGTGCTAAACATCTTGCTGTTAGTCTGGTTCACAACTATATGGAACATTAAATCTTAGATAAAATACCTGTTCAGATGTACTGGCTCCAAGGACTATTTCTTTCCCAGTCTCAGAATCCTGCAAGAGTGCTTTCTCTCAAAAGTTGTTGGGCCTTTTGAAGTTCTCATTTTATTCTTTCCAGTCCCACTTAAGTGCATAAAAATCTATATAATTAATCATCCAATACCATTTCCTTTACTGTAAGATGAACATGACAAATGATGATAGTTGCCAGTGGTTTTATAACAATTCATAGCTTTGGGTGGATTTAGCAAGTTAGACAGTGGATCTGCCTACTCAGACTTGCTTCATTTGTTTAATTCCTTTGGAGAGAATGACCAGGACTTCTTTTTTTTTTTTTTTTTTTAAGTAGGCTGCTAAGTCTGGGCACCTGCTTACAAGTGTCAAGTCATAGGTTCTAAGTGCCATACAATTTGTGTTAAAGTTCATTACACTAAAAAGTTAAGAACTGCTGCAAATAAGGATTGAATTCTTCAATAATACCTACTTAAAGTAAATTAGTTATAGAATTAGTTTTAAAATAGATTATTTGGTGCCTCGGGCTTTAATTAAATGAAGTGAAGGACCCTGTTCAACAGCAGTGAAGTAAAATGTGAGCAGTGTTAGGTGAGCTTATTTGAAGGAAGATATGGCCTCTATCACGGCTGGGGCATCTGGCCTGGCAAATCACATTTCATGGTGGCCATATCACTATAAGTGAGCAATACTCTTTAAAAAGACCCATGAATTTTAATGGTACTTCTTATGACTACTTTTAACTTAAGACGTGTTAGAACTTCCAATTAAGCTTTTAAAATGAAGTAGAAAACTAAAGGTTGGAAGTTCATATCTGCCACAGGCTTCTCACGGTGAAGGGATACTTTTTAGCTTTACGAATTGCAAATGCAGTTACTACTTTCTTCCCTTTCAGTCCCCCCCCCCTCACTGTTCATCTTACCCAGCTCTTTTCACAGTTTTGAAGAGTTTCAGGTTTTAGGAGTTCCCGTCGTGGCACAGTGGTTAACGAATCCGACTAGAAACCATGAGGTTGCGACTTCGATCCCTGCCCTTGCTCAGTGGGTTAAGGATCCGGCATTGCAGTGAGCTGTGGTGTAGGTCACAGATGCGGCTCGGATCTCGCGTTGCTGTGGCTCTGGTGTAAGCCGGTGTCTACAGCTCCGATTCGACCCCTAGCCTGGGAACCTCCATATGCCGCGGGAGCGGCCCAAGAAGTGGCCAAAAAAAAAAAAAAAAAAAGAGTTTCAGGCTTTAATGCCTTATAGATCTGGAAAGTGATCATCCGTGTGAAGATTAATGGGAGATTGATTCTTAAAGGCACATGGAACTTTAGGCCTGGGTTTTGAAAGTTTGTGCATTGCCCCCAGAAACTGCCAATGAATCTGCCATCATGAGAGTGAACTGGCCTGTGGCTATGAAGAGACACCACTTGATTTTAAGCTTCTTCAGGGCGAGGATCACATCTTGTTCTGAGGAGATGTTCTATAATATAAGTAAACTTGCAGTGATGCTGCAGTGGTGGTACAGAATGAATGGGTTAATTATTTCTCCAGCATTTTTTTTTTTTTTTTTGCTGTTTCCTCTCTTTGGTCATTAATGAGCCAATGACTGGCATTAAAGTTTTTGAGGCCTAATATTTGACTTTTTTTCTATACTGGCTAAGTTATATCTTATTAAAATTATTTGAACATCTCTAAGAAATAAGATCCCATTGATTTAAGCTTTCCAGTTATTATAAGAGATACTACTATTTATAATGCTTTACTCTTGAACCTCTAGGATAGAGAAGTGAGTGGAAACACACGCTGGCTTTGAGATGGAGTAGTTTGCTTCCTCAACATGTATAAATATTAGGTTCTCATTTCCTTAAACTTGTCAGATGATTATAGAGACTCATGGGCTTGAAGAATTTCAAGTTATTTCCAAGGGCACATAAATATACTCAAGTCATCCATATCTTAGGGTCCAAATATTTTACTAAATGTCCCATTAAAATGACTAGAGTCCCTGTTCCACATGCAGCTACAGGGGGTATAACACTATTTTAAAAATCTGAGGACTTCCAGCGAGGCAGGCCAGGGATATGGGGTGGGAAGGGTCAGTTATATTCCTGAGGTAACTGCTTTCATCCCATACTCCATTTTCAACCTCAGATCATGACCCTTCTTTATCTTATATTTTCTGCTACTAAAGCGGTCAGTCACTCTTTACCCAGCTCCAATGTAAGGGCAATCCCAGCCTTTTCTCATTCCTCAAAACAGTGTAATACAAGGCTGGTGTTTGAAGAGACTTCTACTGAAGGCTTGTTTCACTAAAAATAGGGATCATCTCTAATAACCAATACTACTCAAACCGTTGGAAACAACACATGCTCTGAAACATTTGTATTAGGGTGTAACTCTTGGCTCCACCTCTTCTTAAATGTGAGACCCTGGGGAACTTATATCTATCTTTCAATCCTCAGTTTACTTTTCTCTAAAATGGGACTGCAGATACCTCATTAAATTGTTAGGATTAAATAGGTTAATTCTGTGGCATATAGGACCTGTTTGAAAAATGTTTCTTGACACATTTTCAGATGAGATCGGGCATGTACGGGGTGGTATGGCCATAGACACTTGACACCTTTTCAAATTAGAGACATTAGACTCCTTACTTTCGCCCAAGTAGACAGTTTGCCTTTGTTCTTGGGGTGTGTGTGACTCTGTGTGCCCATGCTTGTGTGTTTTTTCATGTAGCTAAGGTAAGGGTGGGAGAGGGCAGAAAATTGTTCTGTTCATTTTAAATAATTCTATTGAAAACTCTGATATCCTAATTAAGTACTTGCTTAGTTCTTTTAGTTCTTATGTATTAGCTTTTCTTGTCCAGAGGATTCTCTGAGGGCTAATCTGGTCAAAGCCTCTTAAAGTAGCTATAGATGTTTTATATCTTTTTTACTTGGCTAGATGCTGCTCTTTGGAACATTGATAAACATTAAGGAATTTCATTTTCCTGAACAGGTCGTGAATCCTATTACATAGCTCTTGTCTAAGAATATCAGCTCCAAAGACTCTCTTCTGCAAAGGGGCGATGACTCAAACCTTATAGTCGGAGCAGTTTCACTCTTACTATGCTAGCCACAGCTGATTGACACGGTTAAAGGCAGCCGCATAGAAGCTGGTCATCTCAGATGCATGCCTCAGAATGGGTTTCCACATGAACTCTGCTCTAAGAGACATTCCATTATAGGATGATTGGCGTCTATGCCTTTTTAAACCTTTCTAAGCTCCAGTCTCCTTGTCTCTAGAAGATGCATAATGTTATCTATCTCATGGCATGTTGTGAGAGTTAAGTGAATGAGTTATGTGCAGGAAAGGACTGAGCACACTATTAGTTTATGGTATATCGTATGGTCAGGCCCCTCAAGGTGGCTGTCCTTTTGCTCCCTGTATGTCCCCTATTCGACCACTGCCTGCTTCATCTACACCCTACCCGCATGACTGACCTTCCTACAGACTTGCCCCAGCTAGTGATTGTTCTCATCAGAGGGCTGTGAGGGGCAAGCCCCTCTGCTAGTTTCCCTGGCAACCTATGAGCCAACTTGAAATCAGTTCCCTCATAACCAGCAATCTCCCCTCCCTTCCACCCCCCAGTGAAGACTGCCACCAAATCCTGCACACATTGGGGTGTTGTTCCAGGACCTTGCTTCACACATGGAAGCTCCCCTGTCTATTAAACCACTGATGCCTCTGTTGCTGACTCTGGGCCCTTTCTTTGGTCATGAAGCAGGGTGCAGCCCATATTACATATTTACACATATATATTTGATGATAATAATGAGGTAGATAAAATTATTAGCCCCAAATTTCTTTAGCCCTCCTTGCATCCATACCCTGTTTTGGCCTCAACCTGGGGTCAGTGCATAGCCAACTCAAATTTAGGCTTGGCCACATGATTTGCTTTAGTCAAAGGCACATGGGTGAAATTGACTCTGTCAGTTCTGACCTTAGGCTTTAGTAGTTTTGTGTGTTTCTGCCTTCCTCTTGACCACCACCCTGGAAGGAATATGTGCCAGCTAGCTCTCAAGGAGGATGAGAGACTCAAAGAACAAAGCTGCACAGAGCTACAGTGAGAAGTGGGGCTACCCCAGATCTTGTAGCCTGAAGCAGAGCTGCTCAGAGAACCCAGCCCAGATCAGCTAGCCTTCAGCACAGATGTATGAGTGATAATAAATGATCATTGTTTAAAGGCACCAAAGTTTATGTGGTTTACTACCCAGCTATAGCTAATCAGTAGAGTTGGCTATTATTATTATGATCACTCTTTTTTGGAAAACATGAGTGCTATTACGTAAACAAAGAGCAAACAGGCTTCTTGAGCCAGGTGATTGCTGCGAATCCTGCTGTGCCTCCTTCCCCCTGGCCCCCCAGTCCCTTATAGTCAGAAACCCTGGGACCCCTCATGCTCTCACAGCCAACAACAGTTCCCAGACTGCCTTCCTCTTTCCAGTGTTCCTGCAATTAGCTCTCATCACTGTGGTGTCCCTTTCTTCTGATTCTAAGGATCTTGACAATACACTCATGAAAAACAGCAAAGGGAAGATAAAATACTCGGATTAATTTGCATCCCCTTTCTTTTTTTCATATTTCTTCTAAATAATCATCCTGCTACAGTGGATGCTTTTGTCCTGAGAGTCGAAGCATTTCATTCTTGAAACCTTTTCAGCACATAGTTGGGTTTCTTTGTGCTCCTGCTTCCCTAACTGCAGTGGCCTAATAATACCTGCCATCACCCACCTTCCTCTCAGGGAGTTGGAGGGGATTAATGAGACAGTGTTTGCAAAGCACTCTGAGTCTCTCAGAGGAAAAGGCACAGTAGTCATATAAATGTGGATATCTGGAGTTGGCACTCATTTGTCTCTGTGTATCTATTTCAGATAGTTTGGTATCTTTGAGGCAATAATTTGGAAGGCACAACCTCATGCCCTTCTCTTAGTAAAGGACAGTGTTTTGCTTGGAGCTGAGATATTTTTTCCACCCTTTTGGCCTTGCTGAGCTTTTTAACGATCACTTCCATGCTGCCTGTCTCTAATCTGCTGAGAGATGCTGTCGGTACAAACTGTACTGTGAGACTGTGAGAAAATTACACCACAGCCCACATGGAAGCCCTGCTTTTGGTTCCAGGATGTCTGTTGGGACCGCTGTTAAGAATATGTGTCTAGAGAAGGAGCTCATTCTAATTCTTGGTGCACAGGTGAGTTAATAAGTGTGTGCATTGAGACCAAGAGCTGATGTATCAAAGATGTGGCTCTCCATCACCTCAGGGGTGTTCTTAATAGTGGTGCTGAGTTTTTTTCCCCTTTCATTTTCGTCAAAATGTATCAAGGGCTGTCACTGCTTCTCAAAGAAAGCATTTATTAATATGTATAAGGCAAGACTGCTCCTTTCTAAGAATTAACTTTACTCACAATCATTACATCCAACCATAATGCTTATGGAGAAACAAGGTAACACACACACACACACACACACACACACACACACACACACACACACACACACACACACGCATGAAACCTAAACAATAAAACAGCACCATAGCTTTGAACTTTCCTGAGGCAGGAAATGTCATCTATTAATGCAAAATAAAACGCAGTCCTTTGCTTCTTATTTTCCTCTCTGAGGTTGTAGCATTTGCTGGATAATGATATATATTTTTTGTTTCTGAGTCTAAACATGCTTTATTTTACATGATATATTGAGTATGTATCAGTAACTAAAGATATATGAAATATGAACATTGTTAGGGCCCCATTTCCTTTATTTTAAATGAATGACTCCCGTTGGTATTAACCTATAACCTGTGTTTTATTTGTATCTGTTTTAACAGCTAGGTGGTCAGTGATTCAAAACATTGTCTTTTCAGGTAGTTACATGAAACAGCTATTTTTCATGAATATTATGTTTTAATTTCTCTTCTTTGAAACTATTCATTCCAGGAATATCTAGTCCATCATTTGCTGAGACTTTACTGAATGTGGGTACCTCGAGGAGTCACATGAAGGTTGAAGGTCTGGTCTTCTTTCTGAGTCATAATTATAGCAAAGGATCCTTATGTGTTTGCTATGTGGGTGGTTCTTTATATTTGTTATCCTTTTGTTTAATTAAAAAATTTTTTTTTGTCTTTTCTATGGCTGTATCCATGGCATGTGGAGGTTCCCAGGCTAGGGGGATAATCAGAGCTGCAGCCACCAGCCTATGCCACAGCCACAGCAACATGAGATCTGAGCCATGTCTGCGACCTACACCACAGCTCATGGAAATGCTGGATCCTTAATCCACTGAGTGAGGCCAGGGATCGAACCCACAACCTCATAGTTCCTGGTTGGATTCTTTAACCACTGAGCCACAACGGGTACTATCTTTATTAATTCTCATAACACTTTGGAGTAAGTATTAATTATTATTATCCATATTTTTGGGATGAAGAAATAGAGATACAGAAAGGCAAAGCCACTTGTTGAAGGGCATCTCTTACTCAAGAGCCTGGGCTAATGATCTGCCTGGAAGGAAGGCCTGGGGTCCCTTCTTTGGGGCTTGTATTCAAATCCCTAACAAAGCTACTGCAGACCAGGTGGCTTAAACAACAGAAATGTATTTGCCCATGATTCTAGAGGCTAGAAGTCCAAGACCAAAATTCAATAGGAGTGGTTTCTTCTGAGCCCTCTCTCCTTGGTTTGAAGATGATGTCCTTTCTCTTTCTCTTCACATGGTCTTTCTTCTGTGTGGGTCTGTGTTTTGAGTCTTCTCTTATTATAAAGACACCAGTCAGACTGGATTATGGCCCACCCCATTGAACTCATTTTGTTAAGATAGGCAGTTAGATATGAGCAGAGAAATTGGGGCATGGGCCAAATGGCAGGAGACCACACATCTTGTAAGGAACTGGGGTCCTTGGGCAGACAAAGAAAAGCAGGAACCTCAATTTTGACAGGAAGCTACACATTTTGGGGTGTTAAGTGTCCTGGAAACAAAGAAAGGTGGGAAAATTCAGGAATCCCTGGCATCCTAATACAATATAATATAATATAATATAAATCCATTTTGCTCCTTATGCCTTATTACAATAAAATTAGCCTTGTAGATAGAAGTACCCATCATTCATGAGGCCATAAGTCTTGTGATCAAGGCTAAATAATGACAAAATCCCTCCTCCCCTTAGGAAGGTAGAGCTGGGATGAAAATCAGGGAATAAGATCCCCAAACCTCTCTCTCCCCAATGGATATTTTGCCCCTTCATCTCTATGCCCCACATAGCCAGCCTGCCAAAAAAACTCAGGGCAGCTACTTACCTGAGTCAGCCCACTGTCTCTCCCCTTGAGAGTGTACTATCGCTTAATAAATCCTTTATTTCTTTTCTTTTCTTTCTTTCTTTTTTTTTTTTGTCTTTTTAGGTTTCGCACCTGCAGCATGTGGAGGTTCCCAGGCTAGGGGTCTAATTGGAGCTGTTGCTGCCAGCCTACACCAGAGCCACAGCAACGCCAGATCCAAGCCACATCTATGACCTACAACACAGCTCATGGCAACACTGGATCCTTAACCCATTGAGCGAGGCCAGGGATGGAACCTGTGACCTCATGGTTCCTAGTTGGATTTGTTTCCACTGTGCCATGATGGGAACACACAATAAATCCTTCATTTCTTGACTTCCCTGTCTCTGAATTCTTTCTGTGATGAGACAAGAACCTAATTTCTGGTAACAATTTTGTATTTATCATCACTTTAAAGAATGTATCTCCAAATGCATTCACATTCTAAAGTACTGGCATTTAGGACTTCAACATGTGAAGTTTGGTGAGGAGGGGGCACCATTAGTCAATAACAAGGTTCATCAAAGCTGAGTTTTTACAGTTTCTTCTCTGCTCTCTTCTCTTACTTCAAAGCAGGGGTAAGAGATTCTGCTAGACTGCGATGGGTAAGGAGAACTGTCCATTTTTCTGTGGAGCCTGAACTTTGAAAATTCAATGGCCAGGAAGAGACTTGGAAACTACTCCTTTTCTACGCTGAATATCCTTCCAGCGAGGCCTAATGGCATGTGTGAGGGAAAGAGTAAGGCCAGAGGACCGTATGGTGGCTGCACTCCTTGGCTGTGCAATCAGGGAGCACAGAGTGGTCTTGCTCCTCCAGGGACGAAAGGGAGAAAATTGCCAATGTGTGAGGCAAGACAGGACAGGAGAGGATCTTCTGCACAAGGGAGCAAGCAAGATCAGTATACCAGTTCATAATCAAAAGTGCCTTACCCCAAACTAATGCTGTCCTAATTGGGCTTTATCCTGTGCCATCTCCCTCCCACCTCATGAACTATTCCATGATCAATTGTGGCTTCCAAGTCTACGTGCAGAAAAGGCGCATTTCAAATGGCTTTTGTAATATTGCCACAGAGGAGGTGGCTCTAGCCTCCAGCTTGTTTCCTTTTTTTATTATTATTTTTGTTTGTGGGTAAAATAACATAAAGCAAAATAATGTAAAAATCAGAACCATAAGGAGCCTGATATTTAGCTTGTTCCATCGCTTTTATTGCTTATAGGGACAATTACACATTGAGGATGTATCTATTGTGTTGATAATGTAAAAGCAGAGGGAGCCTGGGCACGGGCATTGTGTTCTAGGTTCTGATGTCATCTCTGTCACTAGGAAGCTGGGTGATCTTGGGCAACTCACTTATGTTTTCCATGCCTCATTTTTTCACACCCGAGAAAGGGAACTTGCAGTCTATGCCCCACAAGTATAAGACCTGCCTTTGGTGCAGTGGTTAATGAATCCCACAAGGAACCATGAGTTTGTGGGTTTGATCCCTGGCCTTGCTCAGTGGGTTAAGGATCTGGCATTGCCATGAGCTGTGATGTAGGTTGCAGATGTGACTCGGATCCTGCCTTGATGTGGCTCTGGCGTAGGCCAACAGCTGTAGCTCCGATTAGACCCCTAGCCTGGGAACCACCATATGCCGCAGGAGCAGCCCTAGAAAAGGCAAAAAGACAAAAAAACAAAAACAAAAAACAAAACAAAAACAAATAAACAAAAAAGACCTGCCTTTGAGTGTTATGATGGGGATTAAATAGAATAACAAATGGGAAGACATTTTTAAACTTTGACAGGGTGCAGTTCGAATGAAAAGAGAAAATTTTGCATTAGGGCCACGAAAGTTTTGTCTCCTTCCTAGTCTAGCTCATTAAAACATTGTTTTTTTTCCATGATTGGGGATTTCCTCCACCATCACACAAGATTAAGGTTAGAGCATAGAAGTGAAGTTAGGATACAGCCAGGTGAATCCTTGGGTTCAAGATTAAGATAAACATCAGTGGTGTCAGATGGCCAGGGTTTCCTGTGGCTGAGTTATCTCTATGGCATGCAAAGAGCTTTGCTCTAGGCAATCACATCCCTCTCTGAATATCTCAGAATATTTGACCCAGCTCCAGACTAAACATTTGAGCAATACATTTCTATCTGGATAAGCAAATTGGATTCCTTTCCCCATTTGTTGGTTTTCTTAGGAGGACAAATTCTTACCTTAATTTCTTTTTCTTCCTATTTCAAGGCAGATGGGTTACAAGTATTGGTTATCTTCCAGTCTCTCCCCCTCCTCCTCCCTGGTTAGTGGGTAGATCTTTTTTCACCCTTGATCTGAATTGTGTGTTTGTGTGTGTGTGGAGCCAAGAGGCCTGTTGTTGTAGAGGAGGTGAATCTAACACTGCCAATTTCATCAGCTTACTCCACAATCATTCAGGAGAAGGTTTGGCAGGTTCCTTGGCAGGAAAGACTTTCCTGACACTGAGTGGATTTCAGAAATGAATCTGTTTGCTGATGCCAGGTAACCAGCTGTTGGAGGAGACCCCCCTGCTCCCTTCCTTTCTGCCCTAACCAGTGAGCTATTACTCTGGCCCTGCACCCCTCCCGAGATGTGGTTCAGAGTGGAGCAGATTGAGGATGCCATTCCTTTTTGGAGCAGCAACAAGAGCCTAAGCCGTGCCCTGTGGGGATTTTGCCTTGTTCCATGAATGCATGAGGTGCCCAGAAAGCACCAGAACCCAAGGCAGTCTCTCCTTTTCACTAGCTCTCCCCTGGCTTTTCCAGAGCGGATGCCTCACTGAAAGAGGAATGGCCAAGCCCCTGACCTTCCAGGAGGTCTCCTATATGCAGCCCATGCTGAGCTTTTAGAAGTGTCCAAACTGAAGCCCAAATTCTGCCCCTTGGTCTAGTCTTCTCTTCAGAATATACACCTAGAGTAGTATATTCAGGACTTCTGAGGGCTAAGGGATGATGTGACGATTGTTCTATCCTGTTGGTTAAACATCTATTGATGCGGTGAAATGCACAGCTCTCTAGGTAATTCACCATTTCAGTTATCAGATTGCCTTCATGATCCCTGCTTTCCGGTGGGGTGCCTGTGTTCCACTCCCCAAAATGTATTTCAAGGCTTAGGGTGAAACACGAGAAACACAGTCATCTAATATTTTCTCAACTTCAAAATAATGATGTCAAATGATTACCTGGGATAGAGTTTCTCAGTGCCTAAAGAGCCATAAATTTGTCCATCTGTGGAACCGAGGCCACCAGAGAATATGTCTGGTAGTTTGTAAATTCAACATTCCTATGATGATCAGTAATTCATTTATGACTTCTCCCCTTGGGCACACCACAGTAGAGAAACGATTACTCAACGGGAGAGATATTTAATATTCTCTGCTCCGGAGTGTCAATGGCGTTGCATTGTCTGCAGCCTCCTGTTCCAGAACTTCTTCATTTAGTTGAAAGGGAAACCTACCTACCTACTACTGAGTGCACAGTGGGGTAGCTCCCCATGCCTGGGCCCTTGTCCCTGAATCAGTTGGAGAGAAATATTTCTTCTGATGGAAAAGCCTTTGAAATAAATGGTGAAGGGACCCGAAGAGTAAGATTTTCTTTTCATGCTTTCTGGAAACTTTTTTTTGGTGTTTATTTCAAAGACTTAAGTGTACTTTGGGGGGCCCCTAATCATCGTAAGCCCTGGGAATTTACTTCTCTGCAGCTGCTCCCCCTCCCCAAGCAGCCCTGCATGGAGCAAAATAATTGTCTGTTTCTGCAAGCAGCCTCCTGTGCAGATGGAGCCTGATTAGCATGCGTGCTTGCAGCAGTCCACTGCTCCAACCACATTTGGAAATCCAGCCACAGAGAGAAATGTGGGCTTGACACTCATTAACATTCCCCGGCTCCCTGGGAAATACACATAATAGGGTAAAATTGCCATTAAGGAGAGCAACACTTGAGGGAAATATCTGCTCAATAAAGACAGAGATTCTTCTCATCAACAGCTGAGGAAAAATCCAGTTGCCATAAAGGGTAAAAGAGACAGCCTCTTAATATGAGTGGAGAAGACCAGGGTTCAGCCAGTCTGCAGCTCTGATGATTCCCACTGTCCTGCACTGGATGGCAACTGGCTCATTGATATGCAGATGTTTCTCAGGCATATTTTGGTCTCAGCAGATTCCAGAAACAGCTTAATGATTTCTCTCTCCAGGGTTGTCTGTATTAACCTTAAGAAAAGGCAAACATGGAAGGAGCAAATCTGAACACTGACGAGGAGCCCTTAGGTTAAACCTTCTTTTTTTCCTAGGTTTGGGGAATGATACTCTGGAACTTGGGGTTCTTAGTGGAATATGATGAGGTAACCTGTGCCATGGATAATCCTAGATTCCCTTTTATATCCTTTGGATTCTTTGATTTGACTCTTTGGTCTCCACAGCTTTTGAACTGGAATGATACTCTAATAACACTAGAGAATTGTGTGTTGAATGTATTGAGATTGATAAAAGGAGTTGTTATTAACATTTGGGAAGACTATCCAAAGAGTGGGACTGAAGGGTGTTTTAACCAACTGAGGTTCCTGGACATTTAAAAATTCCCTTTGAAGAAACTTGAAGTGATATCTGAGTTCATTTCTTATGACTGACCTGGGCTCAGGTGTAGGTCCATAACACAAAACCTTAAAACTCACTTTTATTTTATCCTCCTTTGACCAATGAAATGCTCCATTTGGTAGTTCTTACAACCACTGTCCTTGATAATGGGCAGGGAGGAGCGGGGCTCCTTGCTGAGTCTGTGTCTTGCATAAAGTTATTGATGTATTGAATAAGTTATCTAAATCAGCGGGTTTCTTAATGTCTGGTTGAGCAGTTTTAAATTCCTTCCTGGGATATAATACCAATTTGTGCACATACTATTTTGATTCTTTTATCTCCAAATGGTCTTAATTTGATGTTAGGCATCTGCACTGCATTTCAATTTCTTGGGAAGCAGCACCCTGTGCTCCGTATTAATAACAGCAATACCTTGTATTTGCATAGCAGTTTAGGATGTGTGGTGCTTTTTCATGCACATTCTCTAACTTAATCCTCACAATGAGCCTATGTGATAGGGGGCATACTCTCATTTTTTTTAGATGAGGAAACTGAGGCTCAGGGAATAGACTGTTGATGTTTTCAAAGCAATTTATTTAGCAAATGCAGATTTGGACTTGAAGCTCCAAGCCCTTTGTGTAATACAGAACTACCTCTCATTGTCGGTTTTGTTATAAACATTAATTTGTTAATGCAAAATCCAAGATACTGCTAGATTTGGCTGTGGTTAGGTGAATTTAACATGTTTGCTGAACATGCGAATATACTGAGGTAATAAAAACAGGGTTTTTTTTGGTCACAAGCTGATGATTACTGAAAAGAAGTGGTTCTTTGGTGGGCTGTAATGCTAGCACTCTTGGTAGACTGGAGTGGCTGGTATTAAATGCTTATACTTGCATCATTCTGTCTTGAAATTTAGGGGTGTATAAGATGTGTTTCCTTCTCTTCAAGTCTAATGACAAAACCTGATTCCATAGTAAAATTAGTCATCATCATAGTATTTAAATATTGCTTTTACTGGATTTTGCTTTTTAGGGTCTACCTATAGACAAAATGTTGAACATTAAATTATCAATATAGAGCAAAAGATGACTGTTATAAATCCTGACAATATGAAAGTAATGGTGGAACTGAGAGAAGTTCAGGAGCTGGGGATGGGTGGTGGAGAGATGTGGAGGAGAGGAGTTCTAATTCCTTCATCTAACATAATGGAAGGTCAAGATGTGTAATTTAAAGGTGATGGAACAATATATTCAGTGTTAGCCATATTATTTAATGCTATCAAGTTAGGCAGTAGAAGGACTAAAAATAATCTAACTAATAAAAGCTAATGGGGAGAGACAGAAGAGAAAGTATAATTGAGCTACTTTTCTCAGCTTTAATATGATTGAGTCAAAAGTTAATGTCTATCATTAAGAAATCATGAGAGATGTTTAACATATTTGTGACTACCAATGACTAAACTGTGATTCCAAAGTATAGTGGCACTCAGAGTGGGGAGCAAAGCAGAAAACTTTCTCTCTCTCTCTTTTTTTTATAGCATCCTGTACAATTTGGTTTTTTAATAATGTACACATAACACTTTAAAATTTTATAATCCATAAGGACTTTGCTATTATGATTCTGCCTTAAATTGGTTGGTGTATTTATGAAAAGCCATAGTGACTGCTTAATATGACAGATTAACAAGGCAGGTCAGACTTGGTATAGACTAATGAGTTACAACTGCAGCCCTACACAGGCTGTGCTGAGCCAGCAGACTCAGCAGAGCACTGGACTGTCAGTTGCTGGCCTGAGCCATGTGGCAACAACAACGGGACATAGCCACAGCCTGGACCGAGTGCCAGTAGATCACTTGTTAGCTGTGATTTCACAAATAACTGGCTGTGTTACTTGAGCAAATTTGAAGTCTTAGTCTCCTTGTCTATAAAAAGTAGAGGTTCAACTCTAGATTCCCTCCCAACTTTGATTTTCTCTTTTTCCATAATTCTGTTTTATTTTTATTTGTAAGATAAGGTTATAAATCTTTTGAACCTGTCATCACAACCTTATCTAGATAATCTAAGAGGCTACTGTAGAAAAATATGTTCTCTCTAGGAAAGATCTTTATGTTACCAAATAGCCATCAATCATAGTTATGTCTTGCACAGTGTTAACTGGACTTGAGAAAGTTAGTTTATAGCCATAATTTTTTTTTAATTTAATTCTTTTTCTATGGTTCTTTTTTTAAAAATTACTCAATGAATTTTTTTACATTTATAGTTGTACAACAATCACCACAATCCAATTTTATAGCATTTCCCTCCCAAACTCCTAGCCCATCCCCCTCCACCCCAACATGTCTCATTTGGAAACCACAAGTTTTCAAAATCTGTGAGTCAGTATCTGTTCTGCAAAGAAGTTCATTATGTCCTTTTTTTAGACTTTATATCTAAGTGATAGCATATGGTGTTGGTGTCTCACTGTCTGAATAACTTCACTTACCATGATAAATTCTAGGTCCATCCATGTTGCTGCAAACGGTGTTACTTTTTTCCTTTTAATGGCTGAGTAATATTCCATTGTGTATACATACCACATCTTCTTTATCCACTCTCTGTTGATAGACATTTAGGTTGTTTCCATGTCTTAGCTATTGCATATAGTGCTGCAATGAACATTGGAGTTACATGTATCTTTTAGAGTCATGGTTTTCTCTGGTTAGATGCCCAGGAGTGGGATTGCTGGATTAAATGGTAATTCTATTTTTGGTTTTCCAGGGAATCTCCATACTGTATTACATAGTGGTTGTACCAATTTACATTCCTACCAACAGTGTAATAGGGTTCCCTTTTCTCCATACCCTCTCTGGGATTTATTGTTTGTAGACTTTTTGATGATGGCCCTTCTGTCTGGGCCAATACATTTCTTTTCTTTTCTTTTTTTTGTCTTTTTGCCATTTCTTGAGCTGCCCCTGCAGCATATGAAGGTTCCCAGGCTAGGGGTTGAATCAGAGCTGTAGCCACCAGCCTACACCAGAGCCACAGCAACACAGGATCCCAGCCGTGTCTGCGACCCACACCACAGCTCACGGCAACGCCAGATCCTTAACCCACTGAGCAAGGGCAGGGATCGAACCTGAAACCTCATGGTTCCTAGTTGGATTCATTAACCACTGCACCACAATGGGAACTCCTAAATTTCTTAACTAAATTACTGAAATGGTTCAAAGAATTTGGGTTTGGGAATGGGATTCAAAGTACATTCTCTTTCATCAATTTTTTCACAGTTTGAGCTACTTACTACTTATTTAAGGTGTTTTTTGAATATATTGTCAAATTTCCTTAAAGCAAGCAAGAACCTAAACATTACAAAAAACTTGGTTTCCTTGGTTGATCATGCCTGACAAAGCAGTTTTGCTATGTCCATGTTGGAATTGACCCAGTCACATTTTCTTCTCACAGTTTTACTTGTTATATTTCCACTATTTCAGTTAGGAGACTTTCAGTAATAAATATAATATGGAAGAAGATGAAAAAAATGAGTTAATATTTTTCATGTTTTTTATTTGTGTTTAGGTAATCAAGTATTAGATCAATTCTTTGAGCGTTTGAATTTAGGTGAGGGTGGAAAGCTGTATGAGGATGCTATGTATATTAGACATTTTTTCCCTTCAAGTTTAGTGGGGACTTTTGAAGTTTCAATATGTTTGTGCAATTACTTAGTGCAGTAACTGTGGAGATATAAGCTAGCCAGAGTAGCTTTCCAAATCATAAAATACTACATTTCTATTTTTCTGACCAGTTTATTCAGGTAGCTGAAAACTGCCCAGCTAATCACAGGGCGACATCCATTCCATTCTAGCAATTCTGGTTAAATGGGCATTGCTCTTTATGGAATTTCATTGTTCTCCTTTTCCTGGTGTTTTATGTCTATTGATACTTAACTCCCCCAGGGTACCGGATATTCATAGGTCTTTGGTTGAAATGTGAACTAGGGCCCAATGGGAGATGGCATAGAGAGCCCATACCACCTGGGGTGGAGCTGAGGAAGACAGAGGTCAGGGCAGCAGAGGGCAGGAGGATGCTTTTGGGGGGAGCCGAGAATGCATTAGGGTAAAGGAGAGGGATGGGAACTGGCTTAAATAACTGAGTGCCAAGCCTTTCACATACATTAATTCCCAAAGCAACTAAGGTAGATATTAAAAGTGTTAAGTCAAGGTCTAGGAGGTTAAGTAACCTGCCCAAGGCCACAGAAAGTTTTGGAGCCAGTATTTGAGCTCAGTTCTGTCTGAATGCGAAGCCCTTACTCCACCACTCTCTTATTCTGCCTCCCAACAGAGAGACAGGCAGCTGGGTGTTGAGGATTGGCAAAATGCTTCTCTGTACTGAAGTGGAGGTTGCAAATATGATCTGGCTCTTTTTTGAAGACACTAGATCTCACTCATGCTTGCCTGGCTGCTTGTACAAGCTGCAATTGCAAGCCTCCATTTATAAGCAAGAAACAGTTCATGTTGAAAGGCTGGATGGGATGGGAAGTGGGTGGGCAGGGACTCCATTTCCCTCCTACTCCAACACAAAGCTTATCTTAATAGCACAAGAAATTCTTGCTTCTCTGGAGACTGAGCAAGTTAAGGAAGCTTTGTTACTTTAAAAAAAATGAAATTAAAATATTCCATTAAAAGGATATTCTTCATTTCAAACTGTTGAATGCTATGGTACTTAATTTCCGTCTGTTAAATTTAGGGTCTTAAATCCCCCACACAAATGTTCTTTGGGCTCATGGCATTTCCATTTGATTGTGAATTGGATTAATTTTCATTTATCTTAAGCTCTTTCCTCTCATTCCTTTTTGTTTTGAGATACTTAAGCAAATGTTGACAGTTATGGTTGGCTTAATAAGCTGCCTCAGTTATGTAAATGATTTCTGTCAGTTATGTTATTGCTGGTTGAAGATAGCCTTACATTTTCTAGCATATTTTTAGGTCTTACTAGTAAAGCATTCCTGATTCCTTTTAACATTCTTTTACTTCTTCAGGCATCAAGTTGACCTTTTTTCTAGCTCCCTTTAGCCCTACACTTCCTTTTTGAATCTACTGTTTGCTTGACATGAAAAATGAACTTATACAATTATAGACCCAGTGGCCTTTTCCTGTTCTCATTCTTCTTGGCCACTCTGCTGCAATTGACACTGCTGCCTGCCCTCTTTCTTGAAATGTCCTTCTCCTTTGGCCTCCATGACACTCCATTTTCCTGGTTCTTTCTTTCCTCTTTGCTCTTTCTGCTCTTCATCTGTTCCACAATCTTAACTGTAGATCAGTGCTTTCCAATTGTTTGTTTTACAAGTGCGACACTTGCAGAAGATGATAATAATTGTGCAGCCCATGGGGTTTCCAGATGAGGCTGCTGAAGTTTGAAGGTGACTAGAGCGTGGGCTGAGGACATCAATCTCTTGGCTTACTTGTGACCCAGCTGGGCACATCAGTGTGCTTCTGCATACCAATTGGGAGTTTCATTACATGCATTTGGAGAGCTGAATTATTTACCTCCATACATAGAAGATAGAAGTTAATAGAATCAAGGCACAGGTAAATAGTGGGAAGACTGATTCCCAGGGATGAAGTACCAGGAATAGAAATGGGCAAAATCTCCAAAAATTTTAGGGAGTCAAGAAGAAGGCATTCTACAGATGTGAGAACCAGCAAGGATTCAAACACAAGGAGTTTTAACATGGGCCCAGGAACATCTGTGGCAGCTGTCAGATATTAAGAAAAGAAATTACTAACTCATACTCCCAATTGAGCTTGGCTGGAGTCCAGGGAGATACCAAGACATGGCTGAGCACCAGAAATCAGAGCACAGGCGACTGTTCATTAGGAATTGGCCTCAGGTGTCTGTGAGAGATGATCTGAGCTACAGAAAGGAAAAGGTGAAGGACCATGGAGTTTTGAATGCAAGTTAGATTCATTTTGGGTAAAAGAAACTTGGGCGTCTTGGCTGAAGTTAGGCCAGGAAGCTCCTTTATTGCCACCTAACCTCTTGGGGTTGTCATTCACTTCCTACTCTATGGGGATGATTTCCTGTCCTGTCTTCTTACCTAAACTCTGATTGGATAGAAACTAAACATTTCTACGTAGGGGTCTTGTCACCTCAGGCTCATGCTTTTCATATCTGAACACTGGCTCCATGTCCTACTTCTTGATTTCTTCATTACTCTTTATTAATGGTTAAATGCACCATCTTGTACTCATGTTTCTTTTTTGTTCCTCATTATCCTTTAGTCATTTTCTGAAGGGTCTCTTTTATTTACTCCTTCTTCTCCCTAATTCAGTCCCTTATCTCTAATATCCAAACCTCTTCACACCTGTCTCCTCTGTGATTTTACAGCCTCCATCCTCTTCTTTCTCTGAAGCACCCAGAACTCCATTACCTAATTCATTTTCCATAAACTCAACTTTCAATATCTCACTCATCTGATCAAAAGTGGTTCCAGGGATTACCCATGTCCCTTCTCTTCAGGTAAAAAAAAAATCTTTGTAGATTTTAGAAAATCTTGTTAGCTTTACAGAGCCTGCCTAACCACTGTGCCACTCAGAACAGTCTTCTCACTAGATCATGGGAATACTCACTCACACGCTCACCCACTAACCCATCAAAAAAAAAAACAGCCCCCAAATGTTTCTACATCTAATCGCCAGAACTTGTGAATATATATGTTACATGGCAAGGGAGACCTAAGGTTGCAGATGGAACTAAAGTTGCTTATCAGGAGTTCTCCAGCAGAAACGAATCTGACTAGTACCCATGAGGAGGTGGTTTGATCCCTAGCCTTGCTCAATGGGTCAGGTATCTGGTGTTGCTGTCAGCTGTGGTGTAGGTTGCAGATGCAGCTTGGATCTGGCGTTGCTGTGGCTGTGGCATAGGCCAGCAGCTGTAGCTCCAATTTGACCCCTAGCCTGGGAACTTCCATGTGATGTGGGTGTGGCATTAAAAAAAAAAGTTGCTAATCATCTTATCTTGAGATGAGAAAATTATCCTGGATTATCCAGGTGGATCTGAAATAATCACCAGGGTCGTTAAAAGTAGAAGAGGGAGGCTTAAGTGAATCAGAGAAAGAGACGACAGAAGCAAGGTCAGAGTGATTCCCTGTGAGAGGGACTTGACCTGCCATTGCTGGCTTTGAAGACAGAGGAAAGGGGCCCCCAGCTAAGGGACACAGATAACCTCTAGAAGATGGAAAAGGCAGGGAAAGAGATCTAACTCAGAGCCTACAGGAAAAAATGCAGCTCTGTCAGGACCTTGATTTTAGCCTGTCTCAGACTTCTGATCTGCAGAATTGTAAGACAATAAATTTATACTCTTTTAAGCCACTGAATTTATGGTAATTTGTCACAGTAGTAATAGGAAACCTGTATACCTCCCCTCCCCCCAGCCCCCCACCCCCGATAGTTCCTGAGTTACTGAATGCTTGTTAGTAGGCAGGCACTCCACTACCTGCTCCCCAGGCACTCATGGTTGGAGGACTTCACAGTGGGAGGTGAGGGGATAGAGACTTATTGATCTAATACCTGTTCTAGTCTCTTCATTTATTCACTCTCTTAACAAGTATATAGTAAGAGCCTATTATGTGCCAGGCACTGTAATAGTCACTGTGGGCCCTCACTATTCTGAAACTTACAAATTAGCTGTGTTACCTAGTCCAAGCTCCTATTGCTCCTTGCATGACAGACCAGTAAATCCAGAGATGAGCTGTTGGGACAAGGAATGGCTTACTTTATTTGAAAAGCCTCCAGACTGAGAAGATGGTGGACTAGTATCCATCTTCCCAAATTAGAATTCAGCCTTCTTTTATACTAAGAGGGAAAGGAATACAGCTGGTTGTCGCAAACTTCTTGGTGCAGGAATCCTTTGTTTTTGCAGATGTCCACATAGGTCTGGTCACAATGTCTTTATAAACCTCCAACAAAACAAATGTTATTTCTCTTCTGCAGCTTTTTATCTCTACATGAATGGAAAAGTGTTACACCTTTAAATGTTAGAGCCTTGACAAGGGGTTATCCTGTATATGTCAGGCTATAGGCAATATTCTTAACTTCTAGCAGAAGCAATAGAATACACAGGTTAAAGTGAAAGAAATGGATCCAATATGGAGTCCAATTTGTTCTTCTCTATTACAGTTGGAGGCCACATAATCAACAAAAAAATGTAAAAACATCAGTAAGAGATAAGTGCGATGAAGAAAAGCGAAACAGGTTAAAGGAATGGAGACTGAAGGGAGGAGCTAACTTTGGATAGGGTGGTCAAGGAAGGCCTCTCCAAAAAAGTGATATTTTAAAAATGCAAAAGGATAACTCTGGTCGTAAGTTAACTTTATAGTATACATTATAAATGGTATTCATATAAATTATGAATTCAATATCTGATATAAATATGTGTTTTATAATTTCCACTCTTCATGAGCATCCTCACTGTTGTTGTGCTGACAGTCTAGGTCTTGGGCACATGGGGATGGGTGACCCTAGTTTTTCCTATCTCCTGCTATCACCAGAGACATTTCTGGAGTTTGCTTTAGAGTATTCTAACTTAATCTTATTGCTTCTGTCCCAAAGTGTTCCTTGTGTAGCTTTCTCTTCAACACATTTGGCAGCCTCTTTAGTGGATCATGAGAAGGCCATCATTTTCAACCCCATCCTTCATGCAGTCACCAAGATAGATGGACAGCTAAGGAATTAACCTACAGAATTTAATTGTTTCCTGTTTTGACCTCGTGTTGGAAAAGCTGTGAGAACACAATTTTCTGTACACAGTCATGACTAATAATGACCTTAATCTACTGTAAATTCCTTAAAGTTGGTCTTTGGGCCCAAACTTTTATGTTATGATGAAGTGTATTGCGTAGTGGAGGATCTTGAGTACAGATGTCTTTTTATTAAAATTGGTTTTTATAGTTAAAGGACCTTTTAGAGAGGGAGAAGGGTTGACTTCAAAATTATCTATGCTGTATTGACTTTATTGCACCCTGAGGTGCTCTTGAAATGCAAATGTGGGTGTTCATTAAGCAGGAATGGTTTCAAAGCTATTATGCTCTGGTATGTTAATGCAGGTGGAATTTGAAAGCTTCCTGCCTTGATTATTTTTTCTCTTACTTTTTTTTGGGAGGGAGGCATTGGCTGGAGAATATGTATGGGCCAAGCTAAATACTAGAAAGCCTCTCAAGGAAGTGCATTTATATTTAAAATTAAGAATTTGCTTTGGCTCCCTGGCCAGGGTGGTACAGAAGTCACACCCCACTCCTCCCATGCTCTCTCTCTCTCACACAGAGTGCAGGCATGAATTTTACAATCATGTCCGTTTCAACATCTGCTAAGATATTGTCCATTAGGTAAAGCAGCCAACCTACCATAGTGTAACTCACTATCTCTTCCCAGTGCACACAGCAAATATTTTACAGGACCGGAGAAATTCCAGTTCTGCTTCCTCCTACTTCTTATAGTCATTCTTTTTTTTTTTTTTTTTTTTTTTTGCCATGCCAGTGGCATGCGGAAGTCCCCAGGCCAGGGATTGAACCCATGCCACAGCAGTGACCTGAGCCACTGCAGTGACTGTGCCAGTTCCTTAACCTGCTGCAGCATAAGGGAATTCCTTGTCATGTTCATTCTTACTGCTTCAGATGGTTACAAATGTTTTAACTAAAGCAAGCCTCTGGCCACTGGTTTGCTATTTACTTTTAACATGCTTCCGCATGCATACAATCGCACAGATACAGTCCTTGACGTTTGCGAGTTTACAACTAGAGCAATATTGAGATGAGTAGAAAGTATTCATGGGTCATACATTAATGGACTGTATGCTTAGTCTTCAGATTTATACCTTAATGAAAATTAAATATTCACCCCCTTGGGTTGTGAATGGCTAGTCGTCTGGCGATGCCTAGGTCATTTATGTCCTAGGATACATGCTTCATTACCCAATATCACTATTACTATCATGGTCATGTCATATTTGGACATGGCATATTACTCTGATTTGGCATGTTTTGCTCTGAGATGGTGCACCATAGCACTGTCATGAGCGTTAATTTGGGTGCACGGCAGAAGCAGATTCACCTGTTGCTTTGACACTGGGCAAAAGTGTTTTCCCCTGTTTGCTTACCAATTCCATTTCAAGAGATCTCATTTTCTTATTTTAAAGACATGTTACTATATTAAATAGTGTCACTTGTACTTATAGAGCAAGGGCTTTACAAAATTACCAATGGAAAACATTTCTAGCTATAGAAATCATAGAACTTGTTAGTCACTGATTGTCAGAGAATAAAATGTAGATGGTGTAATTGAAGAGCTTCTGGAAAATGAATTCATTTGGGGGTACACTCTCCCTTTCTCTACTTTGTCCTTCATTTGTATCTCTATGTTGCATATGTTTATTTGATCACTGTTTTATAATAAAAACACACTAACAGGAAATTTATTTTTTTATGTGAGGATCTAGGAACCAAAGAAAAGGAGACTAAGAAAACTAAGATGAAACCATAAATGAAGGAGGCACACAAAATAAATGCCAGGGCTCCTCGTTCTTCACAGGAGCCTTAACATTGAGCATCATAATAACCAAGGCAAAGAGAGAATCTTTTCCTAGCTATTCTTTGACTATATCAGATCTCTGAGTCCCTTTCCAGTCTTCCCCCCAAAATCAAGAGACTCACAGCAGCCAACTAACACTTCCTGGTCTACTTTCTGATCAGCAGATCCATTGGGCACCAGGCCACACAGCTAGCCCTAATGTGGTAGACTACTCATGATCGTGCCCTAGTCTGCCTTTTGGGCTTTTCTCCCACATTTCTTTAAGATTCCAGTTGAATGGAATTGTTCACCTTTCCATGAGTGTACTCTGTGCCTCTGCCTTTTCACACACTGTCCTTCTACCAAGGGTGTTTTCTGTCTCCATCCTCCAAAGCTGAACCTAAATGCCACTTCCTCCATGAAGTCTTCCAGAATCCCCAGAGCCAAAATTGATTTCTCTCAACTTCTCACATGCTTGCTTATTTTTCTCTTAGGCTATTTAGCTTCTTATATTTTCTATTAGTTGTATATGTATGGGTCTTATTGCCCCTGCTTGACTGTAAAATGCTGGGTGGAAAGTACTCCTCACCATCTAATTCAATACTTCAGATTTAACTGGTGCTTAGTACGTGCTTCTTTGAATGAATGGTGAAGGAATGAATGAATTTTAGTAGGTAAGATTTGAGATTCTTCATATACTGAAGTGGTCTGGCTTTCTCCCCAACTTGGAGTGAGCTATTTTTTAGACTTGCATTTGATTTTAAAAACAGAATTAGGGGACTATAAAAATAGCCTGCAATGAGTTATTTGAGCAGTCTCAGTGTTTTTTAAGAGTGGTAATGCTCCTTTTATGATGCTTTTCATTTACAGCATGGCCTTACAGCTAGCTCTTTTTTTGAAACACAATCCCATTATTACGGCTGCCTTTTGCCTCAAACAACTTCCCACAACATTAGAGGTATAATATTGCAAGAATAGCTTCTGACAGAGAGGTTTCTGGTTTGCAGTCGGGGGGATACAGGATGTCAAATTGCTCATCATTTCTGGATCTGAGGGGAAGTAGTTTGAAGATTTTATTTTACCTATGTGTTTCTAGCCAACCATATCATGGAAAACATATTTCCCTATATAGGACAAGGAAATGGCTCAAATAATTCTCACACTTTGCTGAAATCCAAACATGAAATAGGATTGATTTTGTTTTCTTTCATTTCTTTGGATGATCCAAACAGAAAGAGTGCATATAAGAAGAAATAAAAGGCTCAAATTCATTTTGAGAGTTTGTGGTTGTTGAACTTTTTAAAGAGTTGTAGGTATGAGCCTCAAAGATTTCACTGTCTGGAACTTGAAGCTATGAGGCACAGGGATGGATTTAGAAGTGCTGGAGGAGCTGGAGAAAAAAGTGGATGGAAGTAGCAAGTACAGAAAAGACTGGAGGTGAAACCTAGAAAAAGGCAAAATCTGTGTTTAGGCTCCTCTTGCCTCCAGGTTCTCAGGTCCTGCTGCCCTGTGGGCCCCTTTGGCCAGTCTCCTCTGTTTAAACTGACCTACTCTCCATCTGGGCCCCCTGAGGTCTGATTCTTGCTCTCTCTCTTTCTTTTTTTTTTGGGTGGGGGGGCAAGTGGAAGTTCCTGGCAGAGGATCAAACCTGCACCATAGCAGTGACCTGGGCCTCCACAGTGACCTTGATCCTTGAACTCCAGATTCTCTGCCTTACGTGACAGGACTACCCTTATCAGATAAACCAAATGGGGATAATTAGATACTGTGAGAAGGTTAAATCCCAAGAACTCTGCTGAATAAGAGTATGTATTGTGTGTTTGTGTGTAGCTTTGGATTTAGTCCTCCATTAGTTTATGCTCTTACTCTGCCATGTACCTTCTGTGACAGTGTTGGGCATGTTAATTATCTCAGACTACCTGTTGCCTCTTGCCCCATCTGTCAGACTGGAACATGGTTGTAGGATTATATAAGCTAGCAGGAAAGGGCTGAGTACAGTACCTGCCCTATAGTGGGACTTACTGAATACTGCTTTTGATAGTCAATTTTATGTCAGCTCACTGGGCTCAGGGAAGTATAGATAGCTGGTAAATCTTATTTCTGTGTGAGTCTGTGAGAGTGTCTCTGTAGGAAAGTAGCATCTGAATCCATAGACTGAGTAAAGAAGGTTCATTCTACCCAGTGCCAGTGGGTATCATTCAATCTATTGAGGGCTTGAATAGAATGAAAGGCAGAAGAAGGGTAAATTTGCTCTCTTTGCTTGAGCTGGGACACCCATCTTCTGCCCTTGGATGTCAGCATTCCTGGCTCTCAAGTCTTTAAACAGAGACTTACCGCCTCAGCCATCCAGTTCTTGGGCCTTTGGATTTGGACTGAATCACACTGTTGGCTTTTCTAGTTCTCCAGCTTGTAGACAGCAGATCGTGAAGTGTCTTGGCCTTTCTAACCACATGAGCTCATTCCTATGATTAAATCTCCTCTCTCCTATTTGCTCTGTATCAGTGGAGAAAGCTGGCCAATACATTGCTCTACTTTCCTCCGCCTTTCTTGACAGAGGCCTGGCACATCCTTTCTGTTTTCTTTTTGTGTGGTTCCATGTAGGAAAGGGCACCTTCTTGCTTAGCCATCAGTGGTAG
Organism: Phacochoerus africanus; assembly: GCF_016906955.1. Taxonomy (NCBI): domain Eukaryota; kingdom Metazoa; phylum Chordata; class Mammalia; order Artiodactyla; family Suidae; genus Phacochoerus; species Phacochoerus africanus. Next base: position 58,746,614 of record NC_062545.1, read on the forward strand.
CATTTTTGCCTCTTAGGTCACACTGTGTAAATAGCCAACTACTTTTCACTCACATATAGCTCTTTTAACACATGATTTCTGCACTTTAAGGTCTAAAAAAAAATCTCTAGCTAGCTAGGATTATTATTGGAAAATAATTTTTGTCTTTTTTTTTTTTTTTTTTTTTTTTTTTGCCATTTCTAGGGCCACTCCCATGGCATATGGAGGTTCCCAGGCGAGGGATCCAATCGGAGCTGTAGCCGCCGGCCTACGCCAGAGCTACAGCAACGTGGGATTCGAGCCGCGTCTGCGACCTACACCACAGCTCAAGGTAATGCTGGATCCTTAACCCACTGAGCAAGGCCAGGGATCGAACCCTCAACCTCATGGTTCCTAGTCGGATTCGTTAACCACTGTGCCACGACAGGAACTCCGGAAAATAATTTTTATGGTAAGGGATTTTTAGATCTATTTTGTATATGCAAGAGAGAAACTTAAAAGTACAATACTTTAGAATTAGCTTTAAACTTTTCTATAATAATTTGTGTACATCCAAGGAGAAAACAGAGAGGTATGGAAAATGAATGGAGAAATGGATAAATGAGCTTATCCCTCCTTCACAAGAGAAGACAACAGTGATTCAGCGATGGGAGTGTTTGCTCAGAGCTAAATCAGGAGGCGTTGTCTACTATATGTATAATGAGGTTAAAAATGATAAATTCTGGGTTCTGGGATAGCCTCCGTCATTTCCTTGTCATGTGACATAGGCAAACTGCTTTGTGTCGGTGGATCTGTACTTCTTCCTCCTTAACTGAATCTTTCTGGTTTCTGAGTTCAGACAGTGAGAGTTCAGTTCACATGGGAAGAGATACTTTAATAAAATAGACGTATGTAATATTCAGAGTTAATTTCCCAAATTTAATTATAGCCAGCCTGATACTCCCCTACCCCCAGTAGCCCCTACCCATGTTACTCCTGTGGCCCCTGCCTGTACTCCTACCAGTACTGTAGCCTTGTCCTGTGAGGTCCGCTCCTGGCCTTTCAAAGGAATGCAAATCTAATCATTTCCTCCCCTTCTGGCCAGACCCAGGGCATTCCTGACAGCCTGATGAAGGAGGAATGGGAGACTGGATCTTGGAAATACCAAGGACCCCGAGTTGGGGAAAATACCTTCCATGCTCCCCTATCCCAAGGATAATGTAAATGTTCTTGGGTCTTTTATTAATATACAGTGAAGAAAACCAAGAAAAATACTCAGGGATCATTCAGATGGTTAAGGCTTCTCAGCAACAAAACATAAGCTATTCATACCTTAGAGCACACAATTCTAATTAGCTTTTTCTATCTGGTTCTTAAAATTTGTACATATTAGCAATTTGGTATAAGTCTTTCTGATAGAATGCATGAAGAATAGAAGGACACATTCTTCTGTTCATCCAGCACATACACATGCTTTTAAAATATACTGAAATAATTTTGATTTCCTAACTAATTTTGGAACATATAGTGGGATATTCACAGATGATAGACACAGCAGGGGGAAATGTAAAGTGAGAGCAGTGGGCAATAGCTGAAGCTCAAACAGTTTACACCATATGGGATCTCTAAAGACTGGAGCTGAAGCCCTGGCAGCTGCGTGTTGCGAGGAATCTGGGCCCCAGTTTTAAACAGGGATGTTCACTGCTTCTCATATCAGTCTGGATGTACTACTGGTGGTTTATGGAGGGCAACTGTTCCAAGTGGTTGTGGCATATCCTTTCTGATGGGTTGGAGACCTTGTACTTGTTTCCAAAGGAAATACTAGAGAAAATGAGGGAGAGGAAGCAGTTGAAGACATTAGGGCTGAGGATTTTCTTAGCTTGAATGAAGGTATGAGTCCACACTAAAGCTAGTGGAGCACATCAAGTCATGAATGAGATACATAAGAACAAAATATTCTTTTAGCTCTATTATAAATGAGCAGTGCACCAATAAAGTAAAAACCAAAATGAAAAGAAAAGGTGGCCAAAGATTTTTTTTTTTAACAAAGGAATGATCATTAGACTGGTGGATTCTGATCGGCAACACTAAATGTCAGAAAGAAAAAGTTGTATATAAAAACTAAGAAATTATGGATACAAGGAAGGGATAAGTGGATATTTCAATAAACAATTATGAACAAAGAAATTGGATAACACATTGCAAAAAATATGGAAAATGAAAAGGACTGTAGGATAAGCTGAAAACAAGGCAAACCTAAAATTCTAGCAAAAGTACATGGAAGATGAGTCTAGGAGATCAGAGATAAAAGTTCTAAGATCTTTGAGTTGTTCAGGAGGAGAATTTAAGAGCTAATTTACTAAAAACTTCTCTAATTTGAGCAAGCACATTAAAAATTTGAGCCCAACTATTCAAATAATGGAAGTAGAAAGTGTTACCTTCTGAGGTTGAGACAAAATGGAATAAAGAAAACATCATCAAAAGGGTAAAAGGCAGTATAGGAGTAGATTCCACCTTTTTTTTTTTTTTGGTCTTTTTGCCATTTCTTGGGTTGCTCCTGTGGCATATGGAGGTTTCCAGGCTAGGGGTCTTATCGGAGCTGTAGCCGCAGGCCTACACCAGAGCCACAGCGACAGGGGATCCGAGCCTCGTCTGCAACCTACACCACAGCTCACGGACACTGGATCCTTAACCCACTGAGCAAGGCCAGGGATCCAACCCACAACCTCATGGTTCCTAGTCGGATTCGTTAACCGCTGAGCCACAACGGGAACTCGAGATTCCACTTTTTGCTATCTATAATCAAAGCTGAAATACGTATTCTAGTACATGAGTTCTAGTTCCCTCACGCAATGACTGTAATTGAAATACAAGTAGAATACATAGGTCAGAGGGCATATACATTTTTAGTTTTATTGGATACCATCAAGTTGATGGCCAAAGTACTTAACGCCAATTTACAGTCTTATCTCTGTGGATGTAGAATCCATGTCTACTTACATTCTTGCCAACATTTCTTTTCCTTCTTCTGACTTTTTGGTGTGAAATGGTATGTCATTATTGTTTAAATTTGCATCCCTTGATTAGGAGTGAATTTAAGTATCTTAAAAATAGTTCTTGGCAATATGGGCTTCCTTTTCTGTGTATTGACTCTTCATCTTATTTGCCCATTTTTCTCTTTGTTGTTTTTCATATTTTGAATCTATGCATAGGAGTTCTTTACATATTCTGAATTCTGAACTTTTATTAATTAGACACTTTGAAAATATCTACCCCAGTCTGAGTCTTAACTTTCTGATTTTAAAATTTGAAGTTGCCAATCTTAACGATTTCCCCCCCAGTGAATAGTGTCTTTTTGTGTGTCCATTTAAAAAATCATTTTATACACTATCATAACTTAACTCTCCTGTATTTTTTATGGCAATAGAGAATTTTAATTTTTTTAGTTTTGATGACTTGGCTCTTGATCCAGTACTCTCTCTATCTTTCTATTCCCTTATCCCAACTCGAAACAGAGAATTGAGACAGTGAGTATAGCCAACTTTACCCCAAACTAAGTGGTAAGAGAATAGACTATTGAATAGCTGGAATTTGTTTAAATGAATGGCATGAGGTAAGAATCAAAATTAATACTTATGTAGACAAAAATTGCTTTATCACTTTTTGTTGCATAATTCCTACTGAATTGTAATGCCATCTTGTTATATACTGAGTTTCTATACAGGTTTTTGTTTCATTGATCTACCATTGTTTCTCTGCATGAATAAAACTTTGTCTTAAAATCTGATATGGAAATCCCTCTCTCCTTTTGTTTTTTATCTGAATTAACTTTGATACTATCAGAATTTTCTCTTCCATATGAATTAAAAAAAATCAATTTGCCTAGTTCTACCCCAAAAGGGAGAAGATGGAATGTCTTCCTAACGGTCTTCTCATTCATTAATATAGTACATCTCTGCTTATTCAGGTCCTAATTTATGTCTTTCTATAGCATTTCATAATTTTCTCCATGCACCTTTGGTTAGAGAGTTGGTTGCTGGTAACTCAAAGTTATGTTTTTGTTCAGAATATTATTCTTTTCCTTTTAGCTTTTAAATTGATTACTGCTAGTGCTGGGCTGGCTTCATGGACAAGTAACTAGTGCAGTGGCTCAGTAGAAATAGGTTTTAATGCTCTGTGGTGGAAGTCTTCAAATTCTTAATACTTTTACCTCTGAAGTTGTGTTATATAGGTGAAATATGATGAGAAAATGGAGCATGCTCCTAGGGCTTAAATGGCTCACAGTGTGCATGCCTGCCTTGCCTTTTATTGATCTGCTGCTTCAGCATCCCTGCACAGCTGCTGCTGCTGCCTTTCTCCCCAGGTGGGGCCTGGATGTGGGAGGGTCTGCACTTGTACCTTGAGCAACAAGTTGCTGGGCCAGGGACCTGGGGTGCTTCTGAGGATCAGCACGCTCCACAGGACTATCCCCATGCCCAAGGGAGTACAACTTCATAGCCAATGGAAAACATGATGATAAGCCAAGAGACTGCCAAAGAAAAGGAAAAGCTTTTTTTCCTGCAATCTGAACAGGGGACTCTACATTTTCATTTTGTACCTGCCAAATGATGGCAAACTATATAGCTTGCATTGTACTGGGGTTTGGGAATGCTAGAATTTCTGTATATTGATCTTTTTTTCTGGTACTCACTATCTCTTCCCACTCATCATTTTATGTTACAATGGATATGTGTAATCTCCATACACATTTTCATAAGAAGTTTTGGTAGCCATTTGAGAATACCTCCAGCGGCCACGTGCCTTTGCAATAATTTAGTTCATCTGAACACATCAAAGCCTGATGAAATTTGGATGTATTTTACAAAACTCTGCTCTTTCAGAGATGTGTATAGCTCAGACACAGGGATCAAAGTGACTTGTTCAAAGCTAGCAATAAGGGGCTACTCTTGTTCCTACTCTTGGTTCAAGTAGGACTCACACTCTATTTTATGATTCAAGGCAAAAAATGCAATCAGTCCTGGGAAATTTAACCACTCCAGGAGAGCACATTTATCATGTGTTTCTTACAACCCACACTCTTCTCCCCACCAGCACCATGGGTTGTTCAAGGATTAATGAATTAGTGTTGGGAAATTATTTATAAATTCTGGTATAAAAGTTCCATAAGAAACAATGCATACAGTTATTATTTAGAGTCAGCAAAGTAAGGCTTTTGAAAACATAAAGCATATTTAATATATTTTTTTTACATCTTAAGGGAGAATTCAGAGAAGAACTAATTTATTGAGCTAAATATCTTTGGTTGTATTTTCCATACTTGCTTTATATCCCAAAGTACCATATCAAAATATAGGCTATTTTACCTCAGACCTCTGTGGGGAGAGGTGCATGTGAATATATAGCACAGTTCACAGCCAGGAATGGGAACAGTGCATGTGGCCTTGTTCTTGACCTCATCTCAGAGCCCATCCATTATAGACATTTCTTGAGACTATTCATTTTAGAAGAAAAAGGGTGAGACTGAATGTTGATTCCAGAGAACGATGATATTTCATAAGCTGTTTTTGTGGTTGTTGTTAAGGCTTTTTTAGATTCAGAACTGAAGAGAACCTTTTTTTTGTCATTTGATCCCTTTTACATACTAATATATAACTTTCATCTCTCAGTGTTGTTGATCTAGTAACAAGCAATTATATTCTGTGGTACTGAAATATCACTTTACATCTTCTGAGAAAAATACAGCTATTAAATGGTACTATCTGAAGAGCTATTATCAGATAATATTATCTGATATCTGGATCCCATAAAGAGAATTTTAGTCATTTAGATTATACTTAATAGGGTTGCTTTTCTTTTTCTGAAATAACCAAATGCCCTTAGGAGGCAATGCACACTAAACCTTATCTGCTTTTTATACTTCAGGGTAAATGGCATACCAGATCCTTCTCAAAGAGCATGTTTAATGAATGGAGAAGAGGGGTATGTTTCCTGGGAGAATATTAGATAAGACTGTACTAAAAAAGGAGAAAATAACAAGGGAAAGATAGAGGAAAGTAAGAAGACCCCCTCCCCCCAAAAAAAGCCAGGTCACAGGTTTATAAGGTGTTAGTCACTCTTTTCACAATGTTGTTTAAGGCTCCAAAATAAATAGAAATTTCTCTTGCTCTTATCTTCTTTTTAAAAACTTCTTTCAAAATGATTCTAAGGAAAAGATTTAAGACAGAAGTGGTTGACTCATGAGGATCCACAAAATGCAGAGAACCACTTTGTAAGTTAACAGCAGAAATGACAAAAACAGTTTTTAACAGCATTACTATGAATAGCCATCATTGTATGCTTCTTCTGTCGTATTGTAGATATAGATTGCTGTATATAGCTTCTGGAATTCATCAAGCAACTTTAACCTTGAACAGAAACATGGGAACCAAGGTGCCAAGGGTTCACCAACATGAACATTTTTCTGTCATCTGAAAGAATGATGACTTACTAATGGTGTTGTCGAAAAGAGATTCAGGAGTCCAATTAAAATTTGCCTCATTTTAAAAGAATGTTGTTTGCCCTTAATGCCTATAACATGATTTATTTTAGATTTTTTTCCTTTAAACTATGGGCTCATGCCATTATCAGCTTTAGAGAAATGTGTTAGGCACAACCTCCCTGGAAGGACTAAAAACATCTGTGATCCAAGTCTATAGTGGTTTGGGGGATTAAAGTTGTGATCAGGTTTCTTGGATGATGGCTCCTTTGTTTACTCTTAACAATTTCTATTGACTTTGGCTTTTTTTGTGGACTAGGAAAATTAAACTAGGTATGGAACAGATAATAGAGATTTAGATAGCTAAACCCTTACTCACATACTTATGATGTGTATTCTTTATAAAATTTCTTTAGAAGTGTAACCTCAAACATATGTCTTTATTATTAGTCCTTTACCTCATTTACCATGTAGAAGATTAGGCTAAATGACATCCAAGGATATTTTAGGTCTAATATTTGTAACTTGAGTACTCTATGATCACACAGAATTCCCTCAATTGTTAACCTGAAAATTTGTTTAAAAGTTGACAGAAAATCTGATAGAAGTGTTTCCAATTTGAAAGAAGGAAATTTCTACATTTCATGGGAGGAAAAAGCATTGACTAGAAACACTCCAGACTTATTTCTGAATTCCTACCTTGTCTTCTTTGGCCTAGTATAAGAAAGGCAGGTTAAATTAGACAGTTCCTATCTATTAAAACATATTTTATAACAGGCTTAGAGGTTTTCAAAGATATGGTCATCTTTCTAACATTTTTTCAGTGTTAGATCTGATAAATCTGGTTGGCCAAATTGTAATTTACACCTTTAATATTTATCCTGAAATTCTTGGCCACAGATATTCTTAGGGAAGGGATAATGAGAAAGTAATACAATCTTCCCATGGGTCAGTATTTTCAAATTTACTTCTTGGTCAATAAATTTCATGAGCTCCATCTTCTTTATTGAGTAAAACAATGACAGTGGACTATAGAATTGAAATAAAGGCTAAAATAAATTTGGGGTAAATGACCTGGGAAGTATACCAGAAGCCACACTCAGTCATACACTATTCTCTAGGCAGAAGCATAAAACAAGCCCAATATGTTTGTGAGGCAAAGAATAATAGAGACTTAAGATGGAGGCCATGAATCATGAGAACATTGTAAAAGAAATCAGAGGCATAAAAGAGAAATTATAGGAATCAGGAGGCAAAACAACATTTTTAAATCCTCAGATAATACAGATAAATCTTCCAAAAGCAGAAATCAGAGTTAGTGTCTGGAATTAGAAATATCTCAAATGTAGTTGTCCCAATTTAATCAGTATCATGGTTAACTCACAAATTATTTTGTAATGAGTACATTGCATGGCTCACGAGTACATTGTATGTACCTCTTGTATTCAAAGCGATCATACTTTCTGGTAGTTCAGAGCAGTGGCCTCAGCTTTTCTACCATGATTTATGATGTAATAAAATGGGCAAGTTACTGAAGTGTTTCAATGACGGCCATTAATTTACAAAGATTAAATTGGACTCTTCCCAATTAAGTTAACAAGGAAAGATAAAATGTATTTTAAAAGTTATTGTATCCTATATGTACAGTTTTGAAACATGGTAACTTCTCTGTATTTCTATTTCAAAAGACCTGGATGTTAAACAGGGAAAGTATTATTTTTCTAATCTAACAGTTGGTAAGATGTAACCAGATGTTGCATAGAAGTTTCAAAAATCAGAAAGTTAATTTGAGGAAGATCAATACAAAAACTCATTTATTTCCAGATTCAGGGTATGTTCTTTCTCCTATATCAAATCCTAAAAGAAAAAATAATCATCTTAGAGATTTCTTTCTTTCAGCAGAGAGAAAAAGATTCAAGAGTAGTTGGCTAAAATCCAACTGTGTCTGGATACAAGGAATACTAAGTGAGTAAGAATGACTGAATATTAAAGCATAACAAAAAGCATCATAAGTAAATACAGAAAAAAGAAAGAATGATTAAAATCTTAATATTAGATTGCACTGAATTTAAGGCAAAAAGCATTAAACAACATGAAGTGTATTTTATAGAGTGAATTCACAATGAACATGTATGTACTAAATAACATAGTATCAACATTAATAAAATACAAATCACAAGAAATTAAAGGGATCATGTATAGAAATATTCATAGTAGGAGATATGAGTCGGGTAGATGAGTCCACCTGGGACACATATATAGGCTTTGGAAACATAAAGAATCTATAGTTCTATGAAAGGATGGGCAGCAAAATGTGCACCAGCCTATGAAGATAACTGATTAAGAAATCTATTTGTCTATATTCATGTTCGTGTAAATTAGGAATTTGAATTTATGCTACCTCATAGACAAAAGAGTCCCCACTTGAAGCAATTCAATAGAGTAGTCTAAGTGTGATAGCATCCCCAGACACCAAAAAGAAGCAAATGTGAAATTCCTGAGAGAAACATATCCTTCAGGAGTCATAGAGATTAAATTTAGCCAAATATAAATTTGCAATTAAATATTAGAAAATATAGGAGTTCCCATGGTGGCTCAGTGGAAATGAATCTGATTAGGATCCATGAGGACACAGGTTTGATCCCTGGCCTCGCTCAGTGGGTTAAGGATCCGGTGTTGCAGTGATCTGTGGTTTAGGTCACAGATGAAGCTCAGATCCTGCATTGCTGTGGCTCTGGCTAGGCTGGCAGCTACACCTCTGATTTGACCCCTAGCTTGGGAACTTTCATATGCCTCGGGTGCAGCACTAAAAAGACCAAAAAAAAAAAAAAAAAGGAAAAAACCCCCAAATATAAGGAAAACTATCCACTAACAGCAGTTTCAGTAGAAAAAGAAACAACACTTACTTTACAAAGACTATTAATATTTAAGCATTTAGATACAGATAATAAAATAATTATTTATGAAATATTTTAAATAAATAAAAGATCATTTTGAAATAAAAAACCCAGAAGTGTACAGTTATCTAACATGATCATATAAATTTGCAAAAACACCAAAAAGAAATTCTGAAAAAGTTACAGTCATCAAAATTAAGAAAAAATGGGTAAGTCTACCAATAGATAAGAGAAAGCTGAGTAAAGACTTAGAACTTAGATAGGTGAGGGAAGGAAGTATGCAGAATCTATCATAGAGAAATAAGAAAATGAAAAAATTTTTTAAAAATGGAGGAAATATGGTTTAACAGATATCTAATTGGACTCCCTGAAGAACAGAGAGAGAATGGGAAAAAGTAAATATTTGAAAAGATAATGTCTAGTAAGAGATATAAGTCTATTTATGCAAGAAGCACGCTTTATAACAGAATAAATAAAAAGAAATCCGCATCTAGATCTCCACAGTGTAACTGCAGAATAATGAAGACAAATAGAAGATATTAAAAACAGCTGGAGAAAAAAGTAGTCCCCTACAAAGCAAAGACAGAATTAAGGAAGATTTCTCAATAAACAAAAGTGGAGCTAAAACAACTGAAATAATGTCTAAAAATGCTGAGGGAAAACAACTGTAAACCTAAAATTTTATATAAAGCAAAATATCTTTCAAACATAAAGGCAAAGATATTTTTATTTTTTAATTTTTTAAATTTTTTGTCTTTTTGCCTTTTCCAGGGCCTCTCTTGCGGCACATGGAGGTTCCCAGCCTTGGGGTCTAACCGGAGCTGTAGCCGCCGGCCTACGCCAGAGCCCTAGCAATGAGCCCGAACTACGTCTGCGTCTGCGACTTACACCACAGCTCAGGGCAACACCGGATCCTTAACCCACTGAGCGAGGCCAGGGATCAAACCGGAAACCTCATGGTTCCCAGTCAGATTCGTTAACCACTGAGCCATGACGGAATTCCCAGCAAAGACATTTTTAGATTAATCAAGTAGAGTTTACTAAAACAATAACAAATAATAATAATAAATAAAAATCAGAAATAATTTGTGGAATTAAAATAAAAAATAACATTCACAAAGTATACATAAAATAATGGGCAATAATAGCTTAGAACTAAGCTATTAACTTTTAGCTGCTTTTCCTCCTGTTAACTGATGTTAAGTATTTAAAGCTATAAATATTCCTTGAAACACATTTTTAGTTGGCACAGGTTTGTGTGGCCAAAAAAATAAAAAGTTAATGAGCTAAGTTGCCAGTGTTAGAAGGTAAAAATTAATTCCAGAAAAATATTTAGAGAAAGTAGAATGATAAAAATGACAGAAGTAGGTTAAAAAAATGAAATGGAAAGCCATAGAGCAAAATGAGTCAAAATTTGTCTTTTGAAAAATACTAAGGAATAAGGCATACAATCTCTGGTAAATTTGATCGAGATTAAAAAAAAAAAAAAAAGCCAGAGAGAAGGTATACATATATATGGAATGAAATAGGAAACCAGCTACAGAAGAGATAAGACACTGTTAGAATACTAAATACAATTTTATTATTTTTAATAAATCTGAAAGCATAGTTTATGGGAAAATTCCTAGGAAAATACAAATTATGTATTAAAAACTCACATCAGATGAAAAAGTAAGCTTTAAACAATCCTTTATATTATTGAGATTTGTGTTAGTTCCATGTTCCACAAAAAAAGATAGGTCCAGATGGTTTTAGAGGTGACTTCTACCAGTTAAGATTTCATGTTTTCAGTTAAGATTTCTGGAATATTTATTAAACACCTTAGTATTAAGAACAAACTCATAAAGCTGAACTTACCCTTGAAAGATCTCATTTCCTAATTGAATCAAGGTGATTGGCCCCAAGTCTGCCAGCCAGAAGAAATCTGTATCTTCCCTAGAGAATGAAACATCATTCAAATATTCTCCAGTTTTGCATTCACCATGTCCAATATACAATAAAAACTGATCAGGGATGTCAGGATATAGAATCCAATGAATGAAAACCAAGACAAAATACAGGCAATAGGAACATGCTGAGACATGGCCCAGGTATCTGTGACATTAGAAACAGAATTTAAAATATGTTTTAAAAGGTAGATAAGATAATTTTATTATTTGTGATTAGTGACAGTTTTGTTTCCTCCTTTCTAAATCTTATATCTTCTTTAAAATTCTTTTTTTAAGTCATACTTTGCAAATATATTTTTCCCCACTCTGTAACTTGTAATTTTACTCTCTTAGGAGTATCTTCTGCAGAGTGAAAGTTTAATTTATCATTTTTTCTCTTATGGATCTTGCTTTTGGTTTCATATATAAGACCACTTTGCCTAGTTCTAGGTCATGCTTTTCTCATATTTTTGTCCAAACTTTTTATAATTTTACATTATTCATTTAGGCCTATGATCCATTTGGAGTTAATTTTTATATGAAATGTGAGGTTTAGGTCAAAGTTTATTCTTCTGCATATGAATGTCTAAATGGTCCAACACGAATTGTTGAAAAGCTTGCCATACTCTATATCACATCACAGTATATTTTAATTATCTCTTTCCATGCCTGTCTTCCCATTGAAGTTCAAATACATTGAACTATGTATTTCTTTTTTTTCCCAATTTTGAATCATTTTTACTTATTTTATAGATGGATTTTTTAAAATTTTCATTTCCCCAACACAATTTTTTTTCCCCACTGTATAGCATGGGGACCCAGTTACACATACATGTATACATACTTTTTTTCCTCCCATTATCATGCTCTGTCATAAGTAACTGTCTTTCTTTTGCTCTGAGTTAGCAAGTCATCTTTGTATCTGGACATCTTAGAACTTTGCAAGATATGCTCAATAAATATTGACTGGACTTATAAATAATAACATAATGAATTCAGATATTTTTGTGCATGGTAGAAGCATTCAGAAATACATGTAATGAAAATGTCTTTTTTTGTTTGCTTTCTTCCATCCCCTTCTTAGAGAGCATGTCCTACCCATAGCCCTGATAGGGGGGCAATGTGTATGTCCTGTGACTTTGGCCATAAATAACTGGACCAGAGGCAGAAACATAAATATACTGGGCCAACTAGTTTTTCCATCTCCCAAATCCAGATCGGAGACATGCATAGAACAATTCCGATTGCTCTGAGTTCTGGGTCTGCGATACTATGTAGACTCAACTGCTGAAGCCACATGGTTGAGGTGGCAGTGATGTACTAGATAGAGGTGGAGAAGAATGTGGAACAGGCACTTGACAAGCAAAAGTGAAAACTGGAATGGAGATGTAGATGTCTGCCTTTGAAGTTCTCCTCAGGCTGGGTTGAGATGTTTGAGAATCCCTACTTTTTAAGCTAACTTTTTGGGGGGTTTAATCTCATTACAGTTAATCCACGTAACCAAAGCAAGGTAGTAAGAATAAGGCAACAAAGAACATTCAATTTAAAAAATAACCTAGAGGGTGAGTAGACTCTATGAAATTTTTAGAATTCTCAAATGACTTAGTAAACTTATATAAGATTTTATTAAGAATGGTCATAACATTCTTATAGCTAATACATGCAGCCTCATATCCCTAATTTAAATAAGTAAAAAAAGCAGTCCTCTTTTTGAAATGGTCTCTGCCCTTCTAAGGATTCATTCATTCAGTGGGTCAGTCTCAGGCACTGGATGCTGGTGATTAAAAACGTGGATGACAGAGTCTGCCCTTCGTAAGCTCAGAGACTAGCAGGAGAGGTGGGAATTAACACATAATTTTAGTTAAGACACTGACATAGAAAACCATACAATCTACACATAAATCATACTTTACATAGGTTGGACTACCCCCAATGTTTGGTGTAGTCAGGGAAGTCTTCAGAAGGATTTGGGATTTGAAGACCAAGGTATGTGTGGGTGGAGGTATGAAAAGTTGAAGCGCTTCCTTTATATGCACTAATATTGACAGAAATATTTTTGAAGGGTTTGGACATGCTTTCAAAATTACAGCTTTCCTGTGCCTTTTCTGCTTGGAACAGGTAGGGCAAAGTGAATAGAGGGTGGTGAATTTAGTCTAGAAAATGCTCAGAGTTGTAGCTCACAAAGCTACAACTTTTACGAATCATACGAGTAAAGAGGAGAGTTACTGCCAGAGCCTGAGGAAGAAGATGTTTCATGGTATATTGACAGTAATTTAATCAAAAAGGTTATCTTCTGGACTAGCACTCAAATTTCCTTAGTCTCTCCTGATGATCAAGGGCATTCTTTGTTAAGCCTAATGTTCTGGCCCTCAAAATTGCCTAGTGTGCAAGGAAGCTGTCAATCATAAACTTAAAAAAGTATACAGCAGAAGAGTTCTAAAGGGAAATCAAATTACGGTCCATTTGGAAATGTCACAATCAAGTGGTACCAGCAAAAATCTGAAGAGGTTCATTGGCTATTCAAATTGGTATATAAAGAATTACATGTTTTTGCTGCTAATCAAAGATAAAGCTGGTCTTTGAGCTGCCTGTGTGGAGCTTGAGACCACCCAGGCTTTAGCTAATGTTAGTGTTTACATGACATGTTGGAAACAAACTGGGCAATTACAAAGGCCCAGTCTAACTAGATCCTAACAGGCAAAACACCCTCTGATCCAAATGTTAATAGCTTTGACCTTCATTGGTTTTTAATCTCATTCTGTCTGGCAGAGTAAGTGAACTCTAGGTTACACTGTACAGAAGAGTCCTTTTCGTTTTCCATTCTTTTTTTTTTTTTTCCCTGATGTTGCTGAGAAAACGAAAGTCTGCCTTTTTTTCAGTTGGGTATATCATTGAGCATATGCACAGAAAGCCTGCTGATTGACGGTGCTTCAACAAAGGCAGATTCAGTTTGCTGCTGATAAGGAGCAAAGTCATCCATGCCGTGTTTACAGAGTTGGAAAGGAGAGTGAAAAATTAGTGATAAAAGAGCTAATCTTATTGTTTTGCTGGATGAGAGAATGGCACTTTTGTGCTTGCTTTAAGAGGAGCTGGCATATTTTCCCTCCTTCCCCCACTATGCTTTGGCAGCAAAACAATTTCCAGATTCCCCAAAGCGTTATAGATTATAAAGGACACAGTAATGTTGGAAGGGTTTCCTAACATTGAGTAGGGTACAGACTGCACTGGAGATTGGCTGTTTATTCTACGTGCCCGTGACCCACACTGCATAAACTTCTATTTTCTCCCTTTGGTGTTTCTAAAGCAAAAGATAAATATTTGGGCTGTCAGACAAATTCATTAGTGTTTAATTTTCTGACATATTAACTGCTTGGTTGTGCTAAGAATAAAGTTTGAAATCCCTTTACCATCCGGTATAGATTCTGGCAGAGGTAACTAGGCTTTTTTGAGTATCAGACCCTAGAGCTGAAGAAAAGGATTAGGGAGAGAAATGTGCTTTTGTTCTTGTAGTTCATGACTTAACCACTTACTTAACCACTGAGGTGGTGGAAATAGTGTATAGTAGATCTTGGTGCAAACACTATTAAAAAATTGGATTCTGCATTTAAAGTGTTTCTGGTTTTAAATTCATCATCCATTCAGTTTTTTATTAAGGAGAGGTAGTAGATGCTGTTTTGGCCAGAGGAATATCCCAGGTTTTACAATTTCTAACTATGCTCATTTCTTTGCTACCTGCAAAGACCCATAATGATGGCAGGCATATTGTCTCTTCCGGGCAATCTGGATCATTCAATCATTATTCTTTCAACAATTCTTTCAATGATCATTTAACCCTACCCCAGGCCAGGAGCTGGTGCTCCTAAAGGGAACAAAGCATGAATCACTGCCTCCAGGAGTTTCCAATCTTGTGGTGAGGACAGCAAAGCAGAGAGATAATTATAATACAATAAAATAAATTTCAGAATAGAACTGCCTATGGAGCACAGGAGAAGCACCTCTCCCTTGAGCATTGGAGGAAAGCCTTCCAGAAGATGACTGTTAATTGTATTTTGAAGAGTGTGTTGGGATGAGTTAGGAGATGACAATCAGTTCAGAATGACCAGAGCCCTGCTTCTCAAGCTGTTGTATGCCTTCTGTGCCAGAGATGTATAAGGGTACAAAATAGATAATTTTCATCCAATTAGAGTTTATTGTTTACTCATTTCACAAATACTTATTGAACATATAATCTGTGCTCGCCACTCTAATAGACAATAGGAATCAAGAAAAAAGTGAGGCAATCTTAAAACTCATCCTGGGGAAATACATCTCAAAACAAATAGGGACACATTACTGAATAGAAGGCCCAAATCTATGCAATCAAACATGAATATTTCACATAAACTTTGTACATGAAAGAGCAGCTTCTGGTGGTGCCACTAGGCCCCAGAATAGTGTGCTAATTTTATGCTAGAGTCAGGGATACTGTGTTCAAAGACTTTGAGGTGTGCTAGTAAGGTATGCATGAAGAATTGAGCGGGACATGGAATGGGAGATGTAGGTAGACATCTGTAAGTTTGCATTTTATAAGAAAGGGAATGGAGTCGTTATAAAGAGGATTTGAAGGAGGAATGGCATAATCAGTTTAGGGTTTTAGAAGGATCACTCTAGTGACAAGTACCTATAAGTACATCTGAGATCATGCTTTAAAAATATGGTCCCTATACCTGTTTCTCATTTCCCCTGCCGATATTGAATTATTCCATGGTTTCCATCAATGTCCAAACAGCTAACCCTAAGGACCTGAAATGGACAACCTGCAAACAGTGCATACACAAGAGGATTTACCTTTGTGGATTTTCTCTTAAAGATAGGTCACCCAAACCACAAATTGAATCTTAAAAGTTGGAACCACATTTATTCAAGTTTTGAATTGATTTAGCTTTTTTATTTAAAGGATCTCAAGTTATTTCGTGTATACTATATGGGCTATTTTTCAGAGAGAGATTGTTTGGTTGCAGGTAGCTGACACCCATCCAAACTAGCTCAAGCTGCAAGGGGTGGGGGATACACTGAATGATTACAAGGGTAAATAAAGTAGCCAGGTCTTAAGAGACTGTCTCTTTGGTACATATTAGATATTTAGCTTCATTCTTTGTTAGCTTTGCAAGCTGTATTATCCTTGTTGATTTGGTTTATTATTTTTTTAAAATGAGAATGTGTTTAAAATGTCCACACCAAGTTATGTCCTTTTAGTCTAAGCATCACAAGATACTAGGCAATACCAGTTTTTTTCAGGAGAGAGAAATGGATCAGCCAATTTGAGTATGGTGCCCACTCCTGGTAAAACCCACTGTGACTGGGAGGCAGTCCTGTAACTCAGTTCATCAAGGGTATATGAAGCATGGTCTGGATTTTCTGGGGGGTATTGGTAAGTTCTATTAGAAGAGGAGTTGGGTCATGATGCAAGGATTAGATGAAGAATCTTCTACAACTTCTACAATGAAAGAGACTGGTGAATCTCCAATATTAATGTGTGTATATTTTCCATAGGAGGTTGACCACCCCTTCCTTTTTTTTTATATTTACTTTCTCACTTATATCTTATAAAGAATAGATTTCTGTATTAGTCATGATTCTTTAGGTTACAGTGCTAGACACTGAGCTCATTCTTTCTAAAAGACATTGTATTGCCTGTTTCACTTGAAGTGTTTAGATAATAAGTTGGTTTCCAGCATGGCTAGATTTAGCTATTCTGGTAATCTAAGCAAAAACCTGTTATGTCCCTCTCTAGGCTTTGCTTTTCTTGGTGAAGTCTTCATTCTCAGATGGGGTCTCTACCATGTGGCAGTAAAGATGACTGCTACAAGTTCCTGTCTTATATTCTGCTTAAAAAGTTGGTGGATATCAAGAATATCGCTACCTCTGCTCCAAAACAATTTAGGTGCCAAAATTAAAATCAAAATTGATGTTTTATTCTCATTTTTCTAGCTACTGAATTGGTTTTTGGGGAAAAAAAGTAATTTTTGACCTGAACTTTCTGAAAGTTCACTGTATCATATGTGAACATCATAAGTAGGATTATAATGCAGAAAATATGAATATTGGGATTGAAAAAAGTAGAATGCAAGACATCATGATACCTTAGAATAGTTGTAAAGGCATTAGCATAATGCAGCTTTGTTTATTTATGTCCACTATAAACCACAGCCAAACTGGTTTTTTATTGGTTTTTAAAAATTTACTTCTTTGATAAGTCTTTTTCTAAATCTTGAAGTATGAAAATACCTATTCAGTTTTCAGAAGTTTTTCAATATAAAATTTCATATCTGCATCCCTGGGCTGGGATTCATATTCTCCACCTGTATTTTAGAAAGTTTGCCTAGTATTGTGAGAGATGATTGGAGGATATTGGTGTTAAAAGTGAGGGACATTTAGGAGGTTACATTAGAATTGTCAGTTGTCTAATTTAGAGGTGACAAAAGTCTGAACTGGACCATAGCTTAGGAAGTAGAAAAAGGGTGTAGATGTGAGAGACATATTCATGTGAGAATAAGTTTTCTTACAAGTTCTGTGCAATGCTTTGTTGCATTATTGCTCCTTTCTCTATTCTTTTTTTTTTATTGTCTTTTGTCTTTTTTTTTTGTTGTTGTTGTTGTTGTTGCTATTTCTTGGGCCACTCCTGCGGCATATGGAGGTTCCCAGGCTAGGGGTTGAATCGGAGCTGTAGCCACCGGCCTACGCCAGAGCCACAGCAACTCGGGATCCGAGCCTCGTCTGCAACCTACACCACAGCTCACGGCAACGCCGGATCGTTAACCCACTGAGCAAGGGCAGGGACCGAACCCGTAACCTCATGGTTCCTAGTCGGATTCGTTAACCACTGCGCCACGACGGGAACTCCTCCTTTCTCTATTCTATTGTTAGCAAAATAGTAAAATGGTGTCTAAGTGGGCTAGCCAATAATTCCATGTGTGGCTCAGTGATAATGAACCTGACTAATATCCATGAGGATGCAGGTTCCATCCCTGGCCTCGCTCAGTGGTTTAAGGATCTGGCATTGCTGTGAACTGTGGTGTATGTAGATCACAGACGCAGCTCGGATCTGGCATTGCTGTGGCTGTGGTGTAGGCCGGCAGCTAAAGCTCTGATTCGACCCATAGCCTGGGGACCATCCATATGCCATGGGTGTGGCCCTAAAAAAAAAAAAAAGACCAAAAAAAAAATCCATGCAATTGGTTTTAGGAGTTATTTGAATAAGAGAATACATATTAGCATAGTTTTGTTGAAGGAAATAAGAGGAGTGGATGCAGCGGCAGTAGGGCTGATTGATGTCTGATAGGAAGCAGGGTAGTGGAGCAGAGTTTAAGTAAGAGATAGCCAGGGCAATGGATGCTAGGGAGATGTGAAGCAATGCGGAGCTTGGTTCTGAAAGGAAAGAGGAAACTCAGTTCTGATGACAATTGACTCTGCAAGCTCTGTTGGGGTTCTCTCTCATGCTGTGGCCTTGGGAACATGGACCTTTTGTTTTCCTTTACCTTTCTAGGTTAGTAAATCATCACAGCAGCCACATGCTCTGAGGTTGGTTTTCTTTAGTACAGTCTAAACCACTTTATCACAGATGTAAAGGTAACCCTGGTGCAAACTACACAAGGAACAGTAAATACAGTATTATAAAACCTAGTCCTATTTTACTTTGGAGACTTCTCACTGGTCTGTCTTGAACTGTGTTTTCTGTTGCAAGCTTCTCTGTTTCTTGTCTCATTTTACATTCTGAAATCAGCTTAACTTTTCTATTTATGTCTTGTTCTTCTCAGCTAAAACACAATCAATTTTCTTTTGATTTAAAAATTTCAAAGTTCTGTGTCTTCTAAGAAGTAGAAGATATTTTATTTAATAAAGTGTTTTAGGAATTCCCTGGTGGCTTAGTGGGTTAAGGATCTGGTATAGTCACTTCTGAGGCATGGGTTTGATCCCTGGTCCAGGAACTTCCATATTTCCATGTGTTTGCACAACCAAAAAAATGAATAAATAAAAATAAATTATTATTATTATTATTATTATTTTTGCTTTTTAGGGCTGCACCCATGGCATATGGAGGTTCCCAGGGTAGGGGTTGAATCAGAGCTGTAGCTGCTGGCCCACGCCACAGCCACAGCAACGTCGGATCTGGGCCGTATTGGCTACCTACACCACAGCTCATGACAATGCTGGATCCTTAAACCACTGAGAGAGGCCAGGGATAGAAGCTGCATCCTCATGGATGCTTGTCATATTCATTTCTGCTTTGCCACAATGGGAACTCCAAATTATTCTTAAAAAAATGTGTGTTAGTTACATAAGTTCACACTTAGCCAAGCTGTCCTGATTTAGACAAGGTGCAGTATATAATCCATCATGACAGTGTGTAGACAGGCTCATGGTAAAGGAAGAGGTGGGGAGGGATGTGTGTGTAATTTACTAGATGATGTTTGTGCCACTTTAGTACTTACCCTTTTTCCCTTCTTTTTTTTTTTTTTTAAAGTTTTCTTTCTCTTCTCTTTCTTTTTGTTGTCCTAATAGAGAGAAAGGAAAATGTTGGGAAAAGATAAGAAATAGGAGCAGCTAAGAAGCAGAACAAGAACCTAAACTAACAAAATTGTCCCCTCATCATCCAATGTTCATTCAGAAACTCTAAGTTCATTTGGATTAATAAATGCCTCTTTTGGAATGCAAATAACTACTTACAGGATAATAGCACTGACCATTCATACTATCTTTTTTTGGTTGATTACTTTAATCTTACTTATTTTTGTCAGTAGAAGAGGCATTAAATTGGTTTACTTTTGCCTCAGAGGGCAAAATTAGAACCTGTAATAGAAGGAAAGGATTTTCTAAGAGAGTTGTGGGACAGTGAGTTTCCAGTTCCTTTTAGTGTCTACTCAGGGTTAAGCAAAAATGCGTTACAGAAAATTCAAACATTAATAAAGACGTAAACTAGAATTCATTCATTAAAAGCAAAATTAAACATCCTAGGAAACTTATGCAAGAAGGGAATGCATCTAAATGATCTGAGAGAGCTCGGAGTTGCTATGACAGTGTAATGGACCAGGTTTGGAACAGAGAAAACCCAGTTAACTTTAAAAGGTCTAGTTAGCCTAACCACTCTATTGTGCAGCCCAGACACCATCACCAAAATGAAGAAAATCTTGCTTTATTTAAATATTGAGTATCTACAGGAGCTAGGAACTGGGACATCACAGAGAATAAACAAAGACCCTGGTCTTGCAGGGCTTCTGTGTCATTGGGGGAAACAGATACTAAACTAATAAACACCTGGTATAATGATGAGCACTGAGAACAGTAATCTTACAGGAAACCGGGTCTTACAGGAAATATAGTAAGGGAACAAAATAATGGGGAAGATCCTAGAGACCTGGATGGAATGAGCCCTGTGATGCCCTGGGGCAAGAGACAACAGAGAGTGGGAAAACCAGTTGCAAACTGTAGAAGGAAGGAGGGTGGTCAGAACTGAGTTGAGTACAGAGGAGGGATGTTATAAATTAAAAGGAAAAAATAAAAGCCAGTTGTTCCTCTGACCTTAGCCTCTCCCCTTAAGATGTAAAGTCTTTGAGGATGAATTATATTAACTGAACTTAAAAGGTGTTCGCTTCTTGGGCAAAGAAGGAAGAGAAGAGCACAGGCTGGTAGGAGGACTTTCTTTCCAGAGACCCATTCAGCAGCTTGAGAGAAGAATCAGGGCAGTTGTAGTCACCATCCTTCCTGAAGGAAGACAGGTACAGTTTCCAAAGGAGCAAATGGGAGTACAGGTAGGAAGGACAATTAAGGGGGGAATTGAACAACAGAGGTCCCTGTGGGTAATTAGCGTAAGTTATCTTTAAGGTCCTTTTCAACACTAGGATCAGTCGAGTGGTGGAAATGAAAGAATGGAGACAAAGGGAAAGAGCCAAGGAAGAAGCGAGGTGCTCTCCCATGAGTCAGCCCCTCCCCCTGGCTTCTCCTACCTTCAGCTCTCCATCACGGCATTAGGCATGCTCAGGTTGGTCACAGGGCACAGGGCACAGAGGGGAAGGAATTTACTACAGGGGATAACTATTAGGAGAAATAAAGAAGCACTGGCATTTGGCTGTTCACAGCTGATTATCTAGGAGAGACCTAGCTGTTTAGGGAAGCAATAGCAACCCCTGGAGCCACGTCTTGGAGTGGGTTTTTCCATTGCTCCATCATTGCCAAGAGTCAGCTTCTTTCTGCCTCTTCTACTGAAGCTACCTTCTCCTATCACATTCCTGACTGCCCCTCTGGTGTTGGGTCTTTGTGGGTGTCTGCATACCACTTCCTCTCCATACATTCCTTCATGTTTGCTCTGCACCGTACCTGATCTCTGGTATCTTATACTCAAACTCCCAGAGATGATCTGACAGGACTAATTAGTTGTCACTATTATTGTCTTTCTATTGAGTAATTTTCTCACTCGAGGTAACAATGCAGGCCGCTGGCCAACCCCTGTACTGCTGCCTTGATTCAAATGATAACCTTGACTCAGGCATCTAGTGGGGATAATGGGTCTTAGAAACCAAGGGTCGTACCTAAGAAACCGTTTACTGAAATTTTATTCAGAAGGAGTTGGGGAGTGTGGTAGATGCTCAATATTTCTTGAACTTTTTTTCTAGTACAGAAACAATACTGATTTCAACATATAGAGTGCCTGCTGTGTGACAGGCATTTAAAGCACATTATTTCTGGCTCTGAGAACAAGCTCACTCTGTAAGTGTTACTATTTCTGTTTTTCACTTCCAGTATCACAAAACCAGTCAATGGATAAGCTAGAATTTAAATCCAAAGTCTATCTATTCTTTGATGATATTAAGAGTTCTTTAAGTATACAGATGTCTGGGGAAGTGAAAGGCTCTTTGAAAAAAAACAATGACACACAGAAATTCCATATTCTATAAAAAGGTCAAAATAATTTTTGATGAATCAAGGACCTGAATGCATTCATTAATCAATTAATTAATCCAGAAATGGTTTGAATGATACTGTATATAAGAGACTAAAGAAATAAAATGATGAGTGAAAATAATCTTACCAGGTACAAATCCAAATGGTTTCATATAAAATAGTACTAATTGTGCTTTTTTGCAATCAGAATGTCTGATTGCTAACTCTGAAAATCTGGCAAATGCTTTTTCCATGTGCAAGATTGAGAATTGCTTAATAATGAAGGAACACCAGAGAAAGGAATCTTATGGGGGAAAATGTTCAAGTAAAATATTTCATGCAAATCTTAAAACAATAAAAAAAGAGGATAACAGTGTTATCTTTTTCCTGGAGCTCATGAAAAACCATTGTCCCAGAACAGTTCCTCAATGGTAACAGGATCCTAGTCTGCAAAACCAAGTGAATATATGCTAAAAAATAAAGCCTTCTTTTAAAACAAAGTCATTTATTTGTGAAAGAATTGTCAATGAGAACAAACATTTAAAATGCCAAAAATTACAGGTGCTTTGGCTTTTTCTGGTTTTTCTTTTTCTTTCTTCCTTCCTTTCTCCGTCCCTCTCTTCCTTCCTTCCTTCATTTCTTTCCTGTCAAAAGCAAGCAAGATGATATTAACAGGAGGCACGGGATTGTACATGAATCATAATTAAATAGGTATGAATTCACAGGCACCCAATCAAAGTGTACCACTTTAGCTGATGGATGAAACTTCACTGTGCCTTCCTTGGTCAGTGAAGAGAAATCAATAGAAATGGAAACCAGGAGACCCCTGAATGAGCCCCAAGTCATTGTAATAAGTTTTCAAAATAATTCACTTTTTAGAATTATAAAAGCAATTACTTTATCTTCATGTGGGGTAAATGGCCAATTGTGGGTATACACTGAAGAAACTGGGAGAAGGGGTTGTTCACAGATCCATTGCTGCTGCCAGGTAGCTTATTGTTAGATTCTGACACAACTTTCAGTGCCTCAAAATGCCCACCATGGTCTCCAACACGTCTCTCAACTTTTTTTCTCCACAACTGAAAGCCACATTTTCTCTTGGCTTGTGGCTGGCTGAGAGGTTACAAAATGTTTGATTACAGATTGCTTTTTCTACTTTTACATTCTTAGGCTACTTATGTTGTTACTGCCTTTACAGAAATAAACAGCACTATAAATATATCTACCAGGTAGCAATTTAAGGGCATAATTAAACGTGAATAAACAATTAATTCACATCTGAAGTCCTGGGTTTCACCTTTCCCTGATGGATCAACGTAACATTTACTGAGAACAAAAATAATAGTCACAACTGAAAGTCCTGAAATGGAAATCCTAGGAGGAGAAAGGTCATAACTTGAGTGAACTTTGTGTTTCTTTTAGCACATGAATTGAACATTAAAAATATCTATTGATTGTTTTTCAGACTGTAGTTTTCCTCATTCTTTCTTTCTCAGGGATGCTGTCACCTACTTGCCTTGTAGGGGCTGCTGTTCAGTTAACGAGAAGGTACTGTGAGTATGAGATGAAGAAGAAAGATTCCATGACTCATAAGGAAAATAATGCATGGCACTCTGGTTTGAGGTCATGGTAGATAAAGAAATGAAAGGTCTGGCTGGTTTTGTCCAGGAAGGTGGCTACAGATGATTGAAAACTTCATTAGCCTGAACTGTGGACAGAGGGAGAGCTTTGTCTTTCTCTCCCTATCTCCAGCTTAGGCAGAAAATACCACTTTTGTGTTTGAAGATTATGAAGAAAATCTGGACCTGGTAATATTTTGAATGGTGACATGAAGTTAGGATTAAGATGCTGGAGTCTTCCTTTTTAAGACGTATGAGGGAGGTTCAGCAGGAGGACACATCAGAAAGGCAGCTGGTGCCTAATCGCCAAATGTTTGAGGTCTTCAGTTAATGCTTTGCTGGAGGAACTAGGATTTTGTGATTAACTTTATGCAAGTGTCAGAAACACTTTTCAACACATAGGTTATGACATTAGCTACAGCATAAAGAGATCTCATACGTCTTCCGGGTCAAGAACTGGCGGGGGTTAGCATTCTCTAAATCCTCAGTGATGATGTGCAAGATGGATTTCAAAATTAAGACAAATAATCTCCTAAAACCAAGTGCCTCCATTCTGTTGCTTCAGAGTAAGTTCCTAGAACTGATAATGTGTGTGCTAGATTTTTTTTTTAAAGCCAACAATTAGGTGTACCAGAAAAAAATTACTTTTGAGAATATTTGCTCTTTTCTACTTTTTAATTAAGGTAATGGGGAATTAATTACAAAAACCTGCCCTCTTTACCTTGTCTTTATCTCTCTTCTTATTGTTTATGCAGGAAAATTCTGAGGGCATTTTTTGGTAAAGACAGAGAAGTGTCCCAGAAACATTAACTTGTGTTAAGTGGCGTACAGAGTGCTGGATGATGAGGCATGGTGCAAGGGAAGACCAGTAGAGAGACTGAGATAGAGATGTTTATTACTCACGGGTCCTGGAGGAAGGACATTGAACACCTCTGGGAACCAAGGAAGTCAAGGCAGAGTGTAGGCAGAGAGAGGGGCTGGACCTGGAGCACATACCTTTTTTAGGGTCTGTTGGCACAGTGCTTTGGGATTCCTGGGCTAAGGCCTGATTAAGTAGGGTTTTGCTAAGCTCCTTGGGGGTCCTGCATAAGGGGTGCCCAAGGGAAATCCCCTGAGTGGTGTGGGAGACTGTTGACTGATTACAAGGGCTGTTGGGGAAGGCGTACTAGGAACTTAACATTTACTTGTGACTCTGTGAGCTTTATCTAGGGCTTCCATGAGGTGACTGGTGTCTGTTTAAAGCCCCTGCAGGTCACTTGGCCATACACAAAATGGACTCCGGGGCAGCAATACCATTGAGTGGCATAGTTAAACTCTGGAGGCTGTGTTATAGGGATTGCCTTTGCCTGAGAACGCCCCAACCAGACTTGCAAAGTTCTGAATATTGGAGCTGCTCTACCAAGGCCATCAACTCTAAAGTAAAGAGATGTAGCATAATTAGCTTTTCTGATAGCCTCTTGAACAAAATGTCAGTTCAGAAACCTGAAGTGTTTGCTAATGACAAGGGCCCAACTGTCCCATAAAACTAGAAAAGTGGTGTTTGTTGTCTGTTTCAAGAACTGGAAATCAAAATCTTAATGATACAGGAAATGCTCTTCAAAGGCCAAGAAGTCTTAGTGAAAGATAAGAGGATCAATCAGTCTTAAATACGAGTTTACTAAGAGTAAGAGACGGGATGTTGCTAGTGTGGATATGTATTTCAAAAGGCATGAATAAAACCCAGAAATGGTGTTAATTTTACTTTGAAGTATATAATGAAACCCCTCAAGTACCCAGACTTCAACACCCCTTTCCCAAAATGACCAAAATTTCCATTTTTGAGCGTTTATCATTCCGCCTTTTTCCGTTCCTCGAGTCTTAACAGAATTTTAAAAGAGCAGCTAATAAATGAAGTATACTTCAGTTTCATGTAATGGATTGGATCAGAAGGGAACTGATAAGATGATATTGGAAAAGCAGGTGGGGGGTCGAAAAGCTGCACAAGTGCTAAGCTGTGTAGGTTCAATTGATTCCTGGCGCGCAGGCTGCAGTCCCTGAGTTATTCCAGAAAATGGAAGGAGAGCCCTCCCTGCAGGCTTACAAGTAAGGCTCTTCCCCAGGGACTGGTAACCAGCAGGGCCGGAGGTGATGAGGGGGAGGTAAGGCCAATTAAGAATTCAGACTGGGGAAGCAGGAAACAGAAGCCACGGGGAGAATTCCAAAGGGGAAGGCAGGAAATGCGACTCTGGGTCACTGTAGGCATTCGCGGTAGAATACAAATATGAGTTTTAAACCCGCTCTAGAGAAACTCATTTTAGTGGAAGACAGGATCAAAGGAGGCCGGACACTTTGCAATGTGGTTTCTAAAGGCAAGGCAGAGGGGTAGAATACCTGAGTAGAAACTTATCATTAAAACCTAGTCTGGTGTTTATCATCTTTTCTGTGTTCTTGGCACACTTTGGGATATTAGAAATTTTAGTGGTGTAATGGAAGGAATTGAAAAGCTGAAAACAAAACTAAGAAGCAATTCAGCAATAATTTCGACACAATCACTGTTACAGTTTAACAATAATGGTGCAGTGTCTATAGGCGCACCCCAGGGACTGAGAGCTGGGGTGGGGGAAGTGGTGAGGAGTCAGAGGGAGGTCTAGATGCTAGACTCTGTGACCTCGGACCCATTGCTTATTGACTCGAATCACCAGGCTCTGCATCTCTAAAATGGAGAAGAATAGGACCTCCTTCATGGAATATTCTAAAGGTTGAAGAAAAAAACAGTGGAGAGGTCACAGCTCCTGGCGCTTATGAATGCTCCTTATCATACGGTCTCCTTGCTCCTCAGCACCTGGCAAGGTTCCCGGTCCGGATAGCCCTCTCTTAAGCTCTGGAGGCCAACTTCTTATCTGGTTCAGTCAATATGAGCTCTTTCTTGGGCAAAAACCTGCTGTCTCTTACCTGACTCAGAGCAAGTTGTAGTTCTGCTCTTATCAAACGAGGTGACTGGCTTACCAACCTGTCCTATCAGCCAGCCACTGTAGTGAAAGTATATACACCAAACTTAGGGACCAGTTTCATAAACTGGACAAAATTTGGGGGCACATTTGAAAAAGTTTCACAGCATATTAGCGTGCCTGGACAAGTCATCTAAGAATGAACTTTGTAGGGGAAAGATAGAAGATTTATTTTCTCCCTAAATCAAGTTTTCCTTTCTCCTCTAAATAGTGGGCCCATAGGTTACTTAATTGTTTTTGTCTTCAAGCGAGTGCTGCTGGGCACCATAGAAGGTATTTCAAAGATATCGTCTCATTTTTCTTCTCTTCGAAGCAACTCTGTGAGGAAGGTCATATTATTTAAAAAAAAAATCACTCTATAGACAAGACACTAAGGCTTAGAAAGATTAAGTAGCATGAAATTTAGGTCTTTATAAACTCCAAAACTGATGCTTTAGAATTTGCATTTCTGTTTACAGTGATGCTGAAGCTACTGGTCCTAGAACAACAATTTGAGAAACTCTGTTGTAATATCCCCTCAAACCCTAGTTGAGTCCCTCCAAAAGCCACATAACAATGCATATGTACACTCCTAAAGTGAAAACACAGCATCTTGAAAGGAAATCGGAAATAACTCTCCCCGGGAAAACACTGATGACCCTAGTCCTAAGTCAGATACAGGCACCACCACCCTGTGTTAGATAACTTCTTCAGTGGCTGAAGCTATTTTGTGGTGAGCTTTGTATTTCTTACCATGCCAAGGGCACAGAAATTTAGTCCTACATTGCCTAATTCTGTGATTTATTGTTGTCATTTGAAATAAAATACTTCCATGCATGGTAAAAAACAAAGCAAGAAATAAAGGCTTGGAAATGGTTGTGGTTTGTCAATGGTAACACCATTGGTATCATATTTGTTTGTGAAGTTTTGAAAATTGCTTTAGAAAGCCTTGGGGCAGAAAGCTTCACTTAATTAAAATATTTTAAATCAAACCACAGGAACTTCAGTTCATAAAGCCTCAGGGTACAGCTAGCAATTGTAAGAAACTCAATTGGAATAGGGTGGATGAATATAATAATACAGGGTATAACATTTTATTATTTGTTTGCTGAGTTGAAATAATTAGGCCACAGAAAATCTTTGGTTAACTATTGGAATTCTGAAGATAATCATTAATTGTTCCACAACTGGTTTAGTGATTCCCAAAGACTGTTCATGGAGCATTGGGATAATGTTCCCAGGTTGTTTGATGAGGAAAAGATTTCCTCTTAAAGTAACTTTAGGAAGTATTGCACCACTCTCTTGAAATTAGACATCAGCCATTTGCTTAGGAAAAGCTCTTAAAAGATCTATAGTATAGCAACCTGACCATCTTGTCTAAACCATCATTTCCCAAAATGTTTTGACCACAGATCTTTGCTCCCTCTTCCTTTCCCGTAACCCCCATCCCAAATAACACCTTTTCACAAGGTATGGAACCAAAAATATCTTTGGGAAACATTGATAATATTTTTAAGCTAAAATGGATACTGAACCAGTCATAGGTATTTACTGCCAAGCTGGGCTCCTCTCATCTTTAATTCTCGCTTTTTAGAAAAGTGTTGTCTTGCTCTTTGCTGACATAAAGACCTGAACATAGTTATATACCATTTGATGACTAAATTGTACAAGCAGTGAGAGATGCTAGGGTTGCCTTCTGAGTTTCTTAGTGGATCCAGTAAAACCATACCAATTTGGTCTAACCGGGAGGAAGATCTGTCCGACTTGTGTAAAGTTGGTAAAGAAACTTAATTACATTACTTCCAATAGATAACTTGATGCCTTGAATGATGCCTACAAAAGGTCCTTGGGGGAGGCCACTCTAATGACTAGAGATTATTTATAATTACGGGAGCACTTGTTGATGTGTTAAAAGTATGTGAATTGTATGAAAACTACATGAGTTAAATGTTTTTCTCCTTGGAAGTATTAATTTGCTTAGCAAATTCATTTTTCCTAGGTACTGGAAAGTAATCTTCAGCCACTTTTTCCCCAGCTAGAGGAAAGGTAAACTTTAACCTAACCATTTTTCTAATTATCACACATTTTGAATTAATGGGGTCCAAATTAATTAAGGTTTTATTATAGTTTCATCCTTAGGAGACAAGGTTTCATTTCCCTCTTTTGAAGTATTTTCAATCTGAATCAAAAGAAGATTAACCTCACCTCTCTCCTAGCTTGAAGCCAATGGGTTTCAACTTCTTTCTTTCCCTCCCCAACATACCTGAGGGTTATGAAACACTCCCTCTGTAAGGAAAAGAGGAGGTGTGTGCTGGGCTATAATTAGGAAAATCTCCCTAGGTGATTCTGATAAGCTCCCCACCCCTTCTTGAGACTTTCTGGCTTTATGCCTTTGATTAAAACCTTGTAACCCTCAGGCAAGCGTGGAAGTGGGGGCAGGAAGGGCAGTATAGGCCCTGACAGGACTCCCGCTAAGCTAGGGCTCTGATGGCAGGGAGTTCTGTACTGAATACTGGGTGTTGATAACCCAGGAGCAGCCAAAAGGAAGGAGAATGAAAGCCTTTGGTGTAATCAGGGGTGGAGACTTAAGAGTTAATCTGTTTGATGCTCAATCTATGAATGGGAAGGAAAAGAGAACTCCATCCCAGTGCTTGCTTTCCCACCATTTCTCCAACCTCACCTACAGTCTCTTAAAGTCACTGACAAAGAAATATGCTACTACATGTAGGTTCATAGATGATAGAGCTGTGGTGTCTGCAAACCAGGCTCTTGGGGGCTAAAATGTGAAATTAGAGGAAATTAACAATATAATGAAAGTTATCATCGAAATCATCATAGTCATTGTTGTGCATTCCTATTATGATCTATCTTTTGAAGGTTTAGATGAACTAGAACAGCTAGCGAATAGAAACAAATATTTAAAAAATTATTTTTACTTGTAAGCAAAATGTTAAATGTGAGTAGGGTACCCATTTACTTTGATATTGAGGTACTGAATCTTCTAGGCTATTAAAGAGCCCTTTGAGAAATAACTTGCCCTTGCCTAATGCTTCTGTTGTTTTACTATGTGCCAGGATGAGTTGGATGCTTATTTAATTACATCTATATTTATTTCAGTTCCTTTTAGCAGGTTGTCCACATTTGATAACATTCCAACTATCATCTAAATATTCTAACTTGAGGGCAGCTCCTGTAAATAAGTGGTAAAGACGAAAACAAAAGAGGATCTTTTTTTGTTGTTTTTTTCCTTTAGCACGTTCCAGGATGTTGTTGAGAACGTAGGAATACTAAGTGGCTGTTACATGTTCATTTGTCACTGAATTGGGTTTGGATGACCAGGATTGGGCTGCCTGTCAAGAGATCTGTTTTCTCATAGCTCTGTGAGCATAAGCAAAAAAAAAAAAAAATCACTTAAGCTCTTAGAATTTCAGTTTCCTTACCTATTGAATTTCCTAGCTTTCCCTGGCTCCTGTGTGATTTTATAGGTCAGTGACATCTGACATTAGTTTCAGGTTTTGGACACTAGATGGTGATGTTGTGCTGTATTTTAAGAGGTCTAGACCCAGTGTAGTCAAGGTCTATGATTAGGCTTCTCATCCTCAAAGTTTTTAATGAATATAGCGTATGACTAATGAACCCCCTCCATGAAACAAACATAGTTGAGCACAGAAATAATACAAGGAGCAAGGAGAAACCAAAAATAACCTCTGCATGGATTTTAACATCCTAGCCTCCAAATATATTGAATTTTATCTTAATTAGCTTAATCATCTCCTGGATCCAAAATCCCTAGCTCCTTTTCATATCTTACGTTTATGTTAGGCAACTTTTTGATCTACTGAAGCTTCATGGGCAGGCCTGACTCCTGACGTTCACTTCCATTTTTCCCTCATCTCTTCTATTTAGTCTGTGAACTGGAGATGGGCACTTGCCATCTGCCTCTACAAGGATTGAATCATGAGTCCCTGCAGCTGCTGACCCCCCACACCCCTGAAAGAGCTCAGGGTGCAGGTCAGGTTTGAGGCACTCTGTCCTCTGGGAAAACTGACACAGTAGAACTTCAGATAGTTATATATATATATATATATATATATATATATATATATATATAGTCTTTTTAGGGCCACACCTGCAGCATATGGAGGTTCCCAAGCTAGGGATCTAATCAGAGCTGTAGCCACTGGCCTACATGTACACAGCCACAGCAACGCCAGATCCAAGCTGCATCTGTGACCTACACCACAACTCACTGCAACGCTGGATCCTTAACCCACTGAGCAAGGCTGGGAATCAAACCCGCAATGTCATGGTTCCTAGTCGGATTCATTTCCGCTGCACCATGACAGGAACTCCTTTTTTTTTTTTTTTTGATAGTTAGATATTTTCAAGAGAAGATTTTATGAACCCAAGCCTTGCATCTCCTTATATCTAGAAGAGTATTAAAATCTTTCATGGTTAATGTCTGCTCCTTGTGACTAGTAACCTTCATGAGATTAGCATCAACCTTTTGTAAAATGTGTGCATGGTTGCATGTACCTCCCTTTTAACCAAAATCACATGTATACTGACCTTCTTCCTTATCTCTTCGGAATGGTTTTTCAGAGCTGTCTGAAATGCTGCCTCCCAGGCTATATACTCATTTTGCCCCCAATAAAACTAACTCTCACTTTTAGATTGTGCATATTTTGTTAAGTCTACAAACCCTTCAGATTCCTGAAACTACTCTCCTAAGAAATATGTACGATACTTTAGGCTGCCAGTTGAAATGCCAGACATATACAAACTAGAGTAGGTTTTGTTCAGATGAAAGTCCTTAAAATACATCTCCTTATCATAGACCCCCAAACCCTGAGAACATCTCTCTCAGACCCTTTCTGCTTGTTCACCAAAGCAGCTATGGGAGGAGAGGGTTTATAAAAATCCCTCTCACTCTTTGGGAGTGATGTTTTTTGAACTCTAAGCATAAAAAGAAAAAACTGCTCATTGAGCTCCTTTTTCTGGTAGGGGATGGAATCCTCTGTTTCCAAGCCCCAAGTTTGTAGATTTTCTGGATGGCTTCATGCTGTGCCATGGCCATCACTCAGCCCAAGCGCCTCTTCTAGAGAAGGCTGTTGATGAAAGGAGAGGTCTGGTTAAACCCCTGCTACCCCTAAGCATGGGTCCTTCCAACACAGAGTAGGCAGTTTTGAAAAAAATATGTTCATTTCGTATGATTTAAAATACCTTTTATTTATTTATTTAATTTTTATTTTTTTGTCTTTTTGTCATTTTTAAGGGCCACACCAACGGCACCTGGAGGTTCCCAGGCTAGGGGTCTCATTGGAGCTGTAGCCGCCGGCCTATGCCACAGCCACAGCAGCGCCAGATCTGAGCTGTGTCTGTGACCTACACCACAGCTCACAGCAGTGCCAGATCCTTATCCCACTGAGCAAGGCCAGGGATGGAACCCGCAACCTCATGGTTCCTAGTCAGATTCGTTTCCCGCTGCGCCACAACAGAACTCCCTTAAAATACCTTTTAAACATAATTATATCTCATTTAAGAAAATGTACCCATAAACTATACTTCAGTTTTTTTAAAATGCTTATATAAATGTTTGACTTTAAACAAAAGAAAAAAGAAAATGCACCTATGCATTTTCCCCCATGGTGACCTGAGTAATGGGAACTGGGGAGTTCCCTCAGTAGAGTTCCTGTGAACCATCTCTGGACAGCTGTATCAGACAAAACCAGGAAAGCCGAGCCATGACATTGGGTTACTGCTACCCTCAGGCATAGTGGATGTGAGTTACCAAACTGGCAGCAGTTGTGGTTCTCATGACAGATGAAGTCACCCTATGACAGGACCCAAACGTGGGTCTCCACTGGAGCCCATAAACCTCTGCTGTCTTTTGGCAAAATCCATTGTCACTTTACCGTTTTCAACTTACTTACTTGAACACATTGAAATATAATTCATTTGAGGCTTATGGAAAGGAAAATCATTTTAAATTTGAAATGTTCCACTCCAAAAAGATAAGGCTGAATGAAAATTAACTTGACTTTCATAATCCTCTAATTTAAGGCTAAGAGAAAAGAGATCCTTTCACATAGTGTAGAAACATCCACCTCGTGGAGCATTTTTATTGCTTGGTCTAAGGAACCTGAGGCAGAGATAGGTTCCCTGAGGACCTGAGACTCAGAATTTATCCACTGAATTCTTGCGTGTTTTCCCCCCATTCACTGAGCCATAGAAGAAACACAAGGAGAGAATATAAAGAAACAAAAAAACTTTTGAGACAAAAGCAAAGGGAATTGAAGTTAATTTTATATAGCCAGAAGAATGGACTCATAGGGTAGCACAAAGACGATTTTTTAAAATGAATCAAGTCTGTATTTGAATGATAGCAAGGAGATAAATATAATGTGGAATTTGGCGCAAATGAATAGAAATCCTCATAGCAACTCAAACCACGTCTTTTCCAGTTTTATTGTATAGTTACAACAGAGCAGTTTAAAAGACCAGAATAAATGTGACCTAAACATTTGTCTATCTTAGGTTTTACAAGTACAATTTGAACTAAACTGTGCCAAATAAGAAAGCCATGAAAATAAATACATAATTGTCTACCATTGTACCTAAAGTGGAATATAGAACACTAACCAAATAGACCCTAAACTTAAAATGCGTTTCAAATATCATTTAGGGAATTTTAAAAATCGTTTTACTTCAGGCATGGCAGATAATGGCAAATTCAGTAGGACTTGGTAAGAGAATTTCATCAGAAGCAATAAATAGGTAGAGTGAAAACTGATTATATTCTGATTTATGTAGTTTTTTTTCAAGTTCTGGGCCATTTGTTCTGGCAAATATAGATTCCTTGGTTCT
The DNA here is from genome assembly GCF_016906955.1 of Phacochoerus africanus. NCBI lineage: Eukaryota > Metazoa > Chordata > Mammalia > Artiodactyla > Suidae > Phacochoerus > Phacochoerus africanus. The sequence continues at coordinate 58,780,241 of NC_062545.1, forward strand.
AAAATTTCTATAGAGGTGATTTTTTGGTTACCCCAAAAAAGGCTTTGGACTAGGATTCTAACTAGTGTTCCTATAGCTTTTCATCATATTCTTTCTGCCCTGCTCTGTGTATTCTACCTGATGCTTTTACACCCTTCAGAGCTATTGTTTTCCAAGGGAATTTTTTTATCAAGAAAATAATGTAGGGGATGGAAGAAAATTCTTAAACATTAATAGTTTTTTTTTTTTTTTAGTAAATAATATAATTTTTTTTCATAGTTCTGGAGGCCCCAGGTCCAAAAATCGAGGTATGGGTAGATTTGGTTTCTCCTGAGGGCTCTCTTCTTGGCTTCCAGACGAAGCCTTCTCTCCGTCTTCACTTGGTTGTCTTCCCATATGCACACATGTTTGGTGTCTCTCTGTCTGAATCCTAATCTCCTCTTCTTATAAGGGCACCAGCTATGTTGGATTAAAACCCAGACATATGACCTCATTTTACCTTAATTACTTCTTTAAAGGCCCCACCTCCAAATGCTATTACATTCAGAGGTACAGGGGTGTGGGAGCTAGGACTTCAGCATGTGAATTTGGGGGCGACACAGTTTAGCCCCTAACACACTTCCATATTTAACTTTTTAAGAAACTGACAAATTGTTTTCCGAAACAGCTGCACCACTTCATGTTCCCACTGGTGATGGATGAGGGTTCCAATTTCTTCACATCCTCAACAGCATTTGTGATTGTCCTTTGATTGTAACCATCTTCGTGGTGTGAGAAGTAATATCTCATTGTGGTTTTGATTGCATTTCCCTAGTGAATAATGATGTCAAGCATATTTTCATATGCTTGCTGTTGACCATTTGAATATCTGCTTTGGAAAAAGGTCTGTTCAAATCCTTTGCCTATTTTTAAATTGGGCTTTTTGTCTTTGTTATTGTTGCTTTATAAGTGTTCTATGTATATTCTGCATACCAGACCTTTACGAGATATATGATTTGCTAATTGTTGTTTATCTAAGCTGTTTGGGTTAAAAGAAAACCTTCCCCAAACAAATGTAGTATTTGATATTTATGGACGAAAAATAGTGCGTTTCTAAGTCATGGACAATCACCATGGTGAGGAGTGAGATTCCCCTTACCTCATTGTGAGAAGGGAACTAACTTTTTTTCTGTTTCTCTGTGGTGGTGGAGGGGAGGGCTTTACCACTGTTGGAGTGGGGAGGCTGGACTCAGGGTCTTACTGAAATCAGTTACTCCTTTGACAGATACGCTTCTGCATGCTGGAGCTTACTGCTAAGGCTCAATACAATCCTTAGGGTCATCAAATGTGGAACTGATTACATAGAAAACAAGTGTTATGGAAGAATTCAGGACTCTATAGAAGAATATAGAGGGTAGAAGAATATAGAGGGTAGAAGAAGGGATGGGAAAGAGTTGGTCAGGTGAGGAAGGCTGGTGGCAAGAGATGAGTGTTGTAGGTAAGGAAACAGCATGTGGAGACAGCAAGTCGGACAGTGCCTGTGCCAAGGCTGCCACAGTAAGCTGGGCCCAGGCAACGCTGGAACTTAATAGGTTCTATTTAAAATACCCATCTCTAGCCTAAGAATAACAGGAAACCTTAGAAGTATTTTAAACAGAGGAATGCCACTGTCAGTTTTGCCTCTATAATAATACTCTGATTGCACTGTATTATAGTCAAAAGTTTTGACTTTTTTCCTGCTATTTTTTTAAGTTTTTTGGGAAAGTCTCATTATAGCCCTTATAGAAGAACACAAATTCATTCAAATTGCAAATTGACTTTATTACCTAATCTAGAGAAAGCCATTAGACTTTTACATGGGGATAGAAGTTCATATTGTAGTAACTAAAATTGTAAAAAGATAGTCAATTTATAAAGAATTGCTTGTTGTAAAAACCTTTTTAAAAGCATCCTTTGTAGTGTTTTAATATTCATTTGGAAAAGTTTAAATATAGTTTTGATAGAATAATAATGTACTCATTTGACCAACTCTCCCAATTTCCAATGCTGTAATTTTTCTCATATGCTTTGTTTAATCTTAAAAATCCAATAAGTAATTTAAAAATAGAGATATAAAGACTCATTACACTATATGGACCCACTGGAAAGTCAATAAGCAATCGACTTGCTGAGCCCTCTGAGATATGATATTTTTAAATGAAGTAATGTGAAGGGGAAAAATTTATTGGAAGTTAGATCAATTTAATTCTGGTTTGTACGAATATTGTAAAGAAATAGATATGCCATTATCACTGTCATCTCTTTGCTTTAGTCTCTAGGAATTCCATCTTCTGTTAGAATTATCAAATTTAGAACACATTTTATTAATAAATATATGTGTATTTATACATGTATTTGTGTATATATGTGTGTGTACACACTTAATTGTAATAAACTGTCAAATTGTTTTTCCAATAACTGAGAAAGTGTTCTCTTGAGTGCCCACTTCACAAAAGTGGTCCCATTCATCACTAGGTCTCTCCCTTCTGAGTAGGTTGATAAGAAAGCCCAGAATTTTCTATATAGCAAAATATTTAAGGAAAGCCCTTTAGTTTTCATCCCACCTTGGTCAACCTGATATCCTCATGGTTCTCAAAGACAGTCATTGTACATATTCTAGGCCAAGCTTGGCTCCTGGAAATCTTTGCTGAACCTGGGAAGCCCACCGCAGCTTTTCTTGGGTTGCTGTGAAACAATTGCACTCAGGTCCTGACACCATCTTAGGGCCCCTGGAGAAGGAGGACACAGATTCTACTATTTTCAGTTTCCTGCCTGATCTTGGAAAATCTTTGAGAAATCCCTCTATGAGTTTAAGCTTTTGAAACTAAAAGACCACCAGAGAGTGGTCCAGGGATTTTTTTTGCCAATACACAAAGGAATTCTCTGACCAGGAAAAGAGAGAATTTACTGAGAATGAAACAAAAGGTCTCAAAAGATTACACTACCATCTGTGTGCTTGTTTTTTTTTTTTTTTTTTTTTTTCATCTAGTTAACTAACCGGGTGCTGCAAGTTCATGTATGTTTTAATAGATATGTTTGCAATAATAATTAAAATAATGATGAAAACAAAAGCAAGAAGTCAGTATTTGTATGATTACTATATGCCAGGCAATGTGAACCTAAGAGATTTATAAGTACCATTGTCTTTTTCACTCACAGCCCCATGAGGTGAGCACCATGTTGTCCTTATTTTGGAGGTAAAGGAAGTCGTAGCTTAGGTTAAGTAACTTGCATGAAGTCTCTCAGGTCCCAGGTGGTGGGGCTGAAGTTGCTCTGGTTCCAGAACCCAGCTGTTAACTCTCTGCTTAACTTTTCCATCTTTCATAGGAATCTCTTCATACTTTGGGAGCTATGAGGCTTTTCACTAAGACACACTGCACTCTGTCAGCAACAAAGCAGCAAGAAGGAAACTCAGGGAGCATAGTGTTCCTTTTCCTTATCACTAGAGTTTGGTGGGAATCTCCAGCAGATTGCACATTATGTGATAGTATGTTAGAGATGGTTAGAACCTGAAACTAAAATTAGAATAAAGTAACTGATTTTAGAGACACAGTTGCATTGCTGGTATTTAAACATGGGATCCAATGTAGGTGCATTTGCCGACATGAAACTACACGCATGACCCTTGCTTTTATCTTCATGTATCTACTTGTTTTTCAGTCTAGGACAGATTTTAGCTTTGAGCAGATTTATTTAAGGAATTTAAAGTCAGGTTTACAATGAGATAACTCAGTTTTAAATTTGTTTTCTAGACAAAAATGCTGGATATCATTGTGTAGAATATATCTCTTTGGGCTAATGAATGAAAAAAATACTTGTCAATGAAAGTTCATTTATTATCTTGTTGCTTTGCCTTCTCAAATACTTTCCAAAACTTTCAAATTATGCCAAATTCAACATACACACATATGGTACATGTGTAACACATGCATGTATACACACATATATCAATGAGTATATATGTGTTCTCAGTTGAAACATTTGATATTCAATATATTACTGATATTTATTATGATGTTTCCATAATATATTACTTAGCAGAGATGTTTATTTGTGACCCACATTGTTTTAATTTAAAGAGTTTTAAGACTATTTTGATGAAATGTATGTGACACCCAGAATGTGGTTTATGTCTTGTTATAGAAAGGACATTTGTGACAGGCTGGGATCAGCTTGGGATTCTGACAGCCTCTTCTCCATTTGGGCCAGTGAAAATCATACTACCTACTAGAAGGGGTTTTCATGACTCGTTATGGTGCTAAGGAATTCCTAGAGAACACCTAGTTTCCTCAGTGGGGTTGAAATGTGGGGGTAAAATGAATTCCAAGCTCTAAGGATGGGGGAGTCTCCAAGAAAACACCTCCTAAACATTCTTCTACTGTAGAGTTGGTTCCCATTGCTATAGGCTTTTGAGGAAATTCCCTTTGCTTCACTAAACTGAGGATGCTTTAATGTATGTTATTTCATACGGACCAAATACCAAGTCTATACAGAGTAATCAGCCACGGTCTCGGGTTGGGATAGCTCATTACCTCCATGGAAATGCGGTTGTCAGTTTCAGCCCCACAGATGCATCAGTGTGATCTTAGGGTTGGCTGGGCCTGCGTGCTCACTCCAGGGAAGGACACTTTGCCCTTGGTCCAGTGGGCCCTTTTAGTAAGGCATCCTTGATACTGGAAATTGTGTGATGTTCCTCTAGCAGAATTTTGAAAACCATCCTTTTCAGTGCTATTGAATCACAGCCCTGAAATGTCCTTGACATTTAAATACATTCACATTGCCCTCAAACAGAATTTGTGTTTTGAAGTTTAAAGTATTTCTGCTGCCTCCGATGACACTTTTCACAAGTCTTCTCAGCAGAAAGTCCATCCAGTTTGGTGATCCACAGGAGGAATTTGCTTGAAAATTATGTTTCCCCTGTTTCTTTTCCTAATAATTTGTAATACAAGTTCTAACATGAAATTAAAATTCTTTTATAATTTCATTATCTGGGAAGCGATTTTGCAGTCTGCTGAGGATCCAATGTTGAAGTACAGCACAGTGTACAAAATAATTCTTGTTTTAATACATCGCTATGGCTCTCAGAGGAACCTCTGCTCAGCTCAGTTTATCATTAGCCTCTATATTACTCAGGTTTCCAAGTCTTTAATTCAAAATGAAAATTAAACAATATTCATTTGCCAGGGCAGTTCGTAGAGAAATTGGTTTTAAAAACCCTATATTTTTCAATTAGAAAAGCACTTACTGTAACCATGTCTAGTTTTCCTAATTGTTTAGAACCCAAACACTAGAAGCCAGAAGACCTTTAGAGAATGGACTCAGAGCCCCCCAGGACCCATTGCAACACACACCATTACTATTGATGGGCACTAGTTAAAACCTTATGAAACCACTAAGCATATCACAGGAAACCAAAATCAAACAATATCCACCCCCAGTGAGTTTTTCAGGAGATCCAAAAAGCATTTTTAGCTTGTATATAAATTTAAAAATGAGCATTTTTTAACTAGGAGCAATTATTGGTATTTTGGCTTATTTAGGTCAGGCCATTTTCCTACTTAATTATCATAAAGCCAAATGGTATAGTGGAAAGACATGCATTTTGCAGCTTCAAAAAAGTTGCATCAAATTCAATTCTGTGCCTTAATGGAACGAGTTGGTTTAGCTACTGGAAGCCTCAGTTTACTCATTTGTAAATGGGAAATAATCATACTACTTCAAGGCATTGTTATGAGTATGAGATGAAATGTAGTAGATGAAAGCATCTAGCATACAGCTTGGTATGGAGTCATCTCCTATTAAATTTTTCTTTCCTTTCTTTTTACCTATCAAATATTTAAAAATGGAACTGGGTAGAAAAGCATAAAAGTAGAGCTTCCTGAATTTTGCTGCTGAAAGTAAGGCTCAGATTCATGGATCAGGCTTTATAAAATCTCACCAAGCCCTCAGGATTGATATTTCTATAGCATTAACAAAAGAGAAAAATGAGATTTTTTTTCTTCCTCGGGCCTATTATTTTTGATTCTCTTTTTGTTCACTCAGTTACACTGTATTTGAGTGGAAATCACTTCAAGCCCTTGAACCACCCTCCGAAAGCTTTGCTAAATCCCACATTTTTGGTTTCACTCCAGATACAGTACTGTGTCTCCTACCTTTGAAGTCTTTGAAGTGTCCCCATTGTAGGCTGAACCTGTGGTGAAGCCCAAACTGGTGGTTTCGACTGCAAAAACCCATTTAAAGCTGGGACGGGGGGATTGAAGCGGGATATGAGAAGGGGTGGTATTGGCTTCTCTTTCTTGACCCCCACCTCTCTCCACTCTCAGTCTCTTCAAACACTCCTGCTATAGTCTCAGACATATCAAAGACCGCTCGACTATGGCTGCCGTGACACTGAGGCTGAAAGTGACTGCTGTACCGACCACAGCTGTTCACTGCCTTAGGGGAGTGAACTGGAGCAGAAAGTACATTGTGAGGTCTTCAACTTCAGCCAATGACCTCATGTTTCTTTACATGGGAGAGATTTGAATCAGGGGTAAATGCTAGAGTGAAATGCTTCGAATGTGGTATTTATAAGTTTTTATAAAATATCGTTATGGTAAACTATAGATGTTTTTATAATCCTGTAACATCTGTATTTTTTTGAATAGTCTATGATATGGCTTTACAGTTTTTAAAAGAAATATAGTTTCATAAAGTACAATTTTGAAAAAAAATTCAGAAGGTATAGAGTAATGAAATTAAGAGCTAGACTGAACTGAAAACCCCCTTTGGCACTAATGAGCTGTTTGGTTTCAGGGAACTCACTGCTCTTTTCTATGCCTCAGTTTCCTCATCTATGAAATGGTACTGTAATAATATCAATCTCAGATTTGTGGTGGATATTAAATACAAATGTAAAGAAAATTAATGTACGTAAGGCACTTAGAACAACACGAGGCACGTTGTAAACACTCTATTTGCTATTATTATTAACATGTTTTTGAGGTTGATATATTTTGATAGATTATTTCAAATTCTGTATCATTTCTCTCTCTCTCTCTCTTTTTTTTTTTTTTTTTTTTTTTTTGCTTTTTAGGGCTGCACCCACAGCATATGGAGGTTCTCAGGCTAGGGGGTGAATCGGAACTACAGCTGCTGGCCATAGTAACGCAGGATCCCAGCCGCATCTGCAGCCTACACCACAGCTCACAGCAATGCCAGATCCTTAACCCACTGATCGAGGCCAGGGATCAAACCTGCAACCTCATGGCTCCTAGTCAGATTCGTTTCCGCTGCACCACAAAGGGAATTCCCATTTCTCATTTTAACTGCTGTATCATATACCATTGCCTGCATATGCCATAATACATTTATCCATTCTCTTGTTGAGGATAATTACTACCTTCCAATGAAAAGTACAAATAATAAGAAAATCAGCACTTTTACACTCATTGCCTTGATTACAATGTGTGAAAATATCTCAACATAAATACTCAGAAGGAGAATTCCTGGCTTATAGAGTATGAATGCCAACAGATTTATTCGATATTGCCAAATTGCTCTCCAAACATTTGGGCCAATTCATGCTCCTAATGTCAGTGCATGAGAATTTCCATTGCTCCTCATCCTTGCCAACTTTAACATCTTTACCAATCTGGTGGGTGTGAAAAGGGAGTGAATGGCGTGTCATTGTTTACATTTTATTATCAAGTGGGCTGAGAGCCTTTCTCTTGTATTTATTGGCCATTTGAGAGTCCTCTTCTGTTTCTGTCTTTTGCTTATTTTTCTACCAGGTTTGTTGTTGTTGTTGCTTATTGATTTCCTTATCCATAGTTTTGAATAATTACCTATGTTTTTGTATAGGTTGCTTCAAATCCATGACTTACCTTTTCACTTTGATTATGCTATCTTAGTTGAAAAATTTTTAAATTTTATAATTAGTTCAAAGTATCAGTTCTTTCCTTTATGGCTCAGGCTTCTTATCATCTTATCCAGGAAATCTGCCCTAAAATTACCTGTACCACATTGGTAAAGTTGTATGTCTACATTTTCTTTGAAAATTGTGAAAGTATTGATCTTTTATATAAATCTCTGCTTCAGCTGGGATTTATTTTATTTATGGTGTAGAGTGTGGGCTTCTATTTTTTTTATATAGATAACCAATTATTACAGCAACATTCTTTGAGCAGCGTGTTTTATTTTTTTCATAGATGTCTTAGGCCAATTACGTCATATTAAAAATAGCCATAAATGCCAGGATTTCTTATTTTACTCATCAATGTGTATATCTTTGCATCAGTACAATATTGCAAAATAGCTTCAAAATATATCTTAATATCTATTAGAAGTAGTTTTCCCACTTCGTTCCTTTAAAAAATGATCTTAGCTAATTTTTTAAATTTTAAATTATAGTTGATTTATAATGTGCCAGTTTCTTCTGTATGGAAAAGTGACCCAGGCATACACACACACACACACACACACACATGTTCTTTTTAAAATATTATTTTCCATCATGGTCTATCCTAGGAGATTGGATATAGTTTCCTGTGCTATACAGTAGGACCTTGTTTATCCATTCTAAATGTGATGGTTTGCATATACTAACCTCAAACTCTCAGTCCATTTCTCTCCTCCTCCGTGGCTGCCACAAGTCTGTTCTCTATGTCCATGTCTATCTCTGTTTTGTAAACAGGTTCATTTGTGCCATATTTTAGATTCCACATATAAGTGCTATCATATGGTATTTTTCTTTCTCTTTCTGACTTACTTCACTTAGTATACTAATCTCTAGTTGCCTTCATGTTGCTGCAAATGGCATTATTTTGGTCTTTTTTTGTGGCTGAGTAGTATTCCATTGTATGTATGTACCACTTCTTAATCCATTCACCTGTCTATGGACATTTAGGTTGTTTCCATGTCTTGGATATTATCACAGTGCTGTTATGAACATATGGACAATATACCTTTTTGAATTATACTTTCGTCTGAATTGATAGATCATATGGTAGTTCTATTTTTAGTTTTCTGAGGAACCTCCATTCTGTGTTCCATAGTGGTTTCAGTGCCCATCAGCAGTGTAGGAGGATTTTCTTTTCTCCACACCCTCTCTAGCATTTGTTATTTATAAACTTATTAATGATGTCCATTCTGACCAGTGTGAGGTGGTACCTCATTGTAGTTTTTATTTGCATTTCACTAATAATTAATGAGGTTGAGCATTTTTTGATGTGCCTGCTGGCCATCCATATGTCTCCTTTGGAGAAATGTCTATGTAGATCCTCTGCCCATTTTTCAATTGGGTTGTTTTTTTGAGTTGTTTGTATATTTTGGAGATTAAGCCCTAGTCAGTTGCATTGTTTCCTCTCTTTTCTCCCATTCCAGTAGTTGTCTTTTCATATTCTTTCTTTTCTTTTCTTTTTTTTATGGTTTCCTTTACTATGGAAAATGTTTGAGTTTGATTAGGTTCCATTTGTTTATTTTTGTTTTTATTTTTATTGCCCTGGGAGACTGACCTAAGAAACAATTTGTATGGTTTATGTCAGAGAATGTTTTGCCCATGTTCTCTTCTAGGAATTTTATGATGTCAAGTCCTATGTTTAAGTTTTTGAGCCATTTCGAGTTTCTTTTTGTGCATGTGTGAAGATGAGTTGAAGTAATTCACCTTCATTGAATTACATGCAGCTGTCCAACTTTCCCAGTGCTACTTAGTGAACAGATTGTCTTTTCCCCATTTTATATTCTTGCCTCCTTTGTTGAAGATTGATCAACCATAGGTTTCTGGGTTTATTTCTGGGCTCTTTATTCTGTTCCATTGATCTGTGTATCTGTTTTTGTACCAATACCACACTGTCTTGATTATTGCAGCTTTGTAGTATTGTCCAAAGTCTGGAAGAGTTATGTCTCCTGCTTCCTCCCTCCCCCCAGGATTGCTTTGTCAATTTTGGTTTTATGGGTTTTTTATGGTTTTATGGTTCCACATGAATTTTTGGATTTTTTTGCTCTAGTTCTATGGAAAGTGTCATGGTTAATTTGATAGGGATCACATTAAATCTGTAGGTTGTTTTGGGTAGTATGACCATTTTAACAATATTAATTCTTGATCTTAGCTATTCTTGACATCTTGCGCTTTAATGTGTCAAGTTCCATGAAAAATTCTGCAGGATTATTAAATTGAATAACATTGATTATATAGATTAATTTGGGGGAGAACCAATAACTTTACAATTTAAGTCTTCTCATCCATTACCATGTGATAGTGCTTTATTTATTTAGGTCATATTTTATGTACTTCACTCATATTTTTCTCATATTTCATAATTTTTTCCATAAAATTCTTGAGTCTCGTTTCTTAGGTTTATTATGAAGCAGCTAAAAGCTTTTATTACTATTATAAATGAGGGGCTTCTTTTTCCACTTAAAATTTTATTTTGTTTATACTGGCATATAGGGATTCTTTATGCTTTAAAAGCCTTAATAATTTATTTGTAGGTCTTCTTGATTTTCTATGGAGTTAATTATGTTTTTTGTCTCTCTTCTCAATATTTGAACTTTCATTTCTTATCTTATTGAATCACCTTTAATATATAGGTCAGTGTGAAATAGAAATCAGAATAGAAGGTTTTCTTTTGTCTGAAGTCAATATTAATTTGGTCACAGACTTCTGATTGTTGCAGATTTTTGACTGTTACCTTTGATCAGGTTAAGGAAATTTCCTTCCACTAGAATGAATGCACTATTATTTCTAATAATTCTGTCTTAAATAATGAATCTTGAATTTTGCAAAAAAAAAAGTTTGCCACTGCTGAGCTAATCATTTAGTTTGTTTCTACTTTAATTTGTCAATATAGCATATTTCACTAGTAGATTATTTTTGTATGAATATCTTTGAATTCCTGAGATAAATACAACATGGTCATGGATGGAAAAGGGAGAAAAATATGCAAATATTTCATTGAAGGGTATTCCAGGAAGAGGGACTAGCAACCATAAAGGTCAGCAGAATGTCTGGTCTTTTTGAAAGATGACTGGGTAGTATGGTCTCATGAGGGCCCTGCACTGTCTAGGACATGTCTGGTGGTGTGTTTTTCTCAGTCTATCAATAGTGATGCATTTGATTAGGAATGCTGTCACACCACCCTGGCCTGTGTTACTTGTGGCAAGTACCACAGACATTTCCCCCACTGGAACTGATGCTGTGGCTGGACTGGCCCTTGTGGTTTTTAGTTTGATTGCAAGACACACTTCAGCAACAACATTGGGAGACTGAAGAACAAGAACTTTCTCACAAGTCCTGGAGGGTATACCACATGTCCAAGTCACACAGCAAGGTTGGAATAGAGAGAAAGGGGGGAGGCAGGACCTGGGTCTCTGCTTTTATCAGTGTCCCAGTGTGGGGTATCTCAGAGCTGTTCTTTCTTTACTGGTGAGTTTAAAAGGAAGAGCAGGAACTAGGGAGTCAGAAGGGAGAAGCAGGATCATTGAAGTGGTCAATTATCTTGGTTCTCATGACTTTCTATAAAGGAAATCGCATGGAGGGGGCAGCTTTGTTCCTTATCTAGCTTGTTTACTGGTAGCTGTGCCATAGCTGGCAGTGTGGTTATTCAAGGGGTAAAATAGATGCAGAATGTTGCCTTCGAGATGGTTTAGCAATGGGATCTTGCTGTTTAGCACTGGGAACTATGTCTAGTCACTTATGATGGAACATGTAATGTGAGAAAAACGAATGTATACATGTAAGTGTAACTGGGTCACCATGCTGTACAGTAGAAAAAAAATATATAAATAAATTATTAAAAAAAGAAGAATGTCTTTGAAATGTATGCTTTGGCAATCAAAGGCCTAAGGTCAGGCACTTGCACTACCCAAGGCTAGGAGCTCAGTGCTCCTCAAGGCAGTGTTGTTGTTGCTTTTTTTAACACCTTCTCATATCTTACATCCTAATTCTATCCATTCAGATCACACTTGTAACACTATTTTAGCTCTTTGGAATCACAGCTAAACTCACTCTTCTCTCTCGTTCTTCAAAACACATCTCTGGGCTGACCTTCTATGATAAATGTCAATACTTTACTTCTGGGACCTCTTGCCCAAAATACAACCCTGATTTATATCCATTGATGAGCAAACAGGAAGTTTGCCTGAGCCACACTCTAACATTGCATGGATCTGTACAGGTGAAAACTGTCTTTTTTGTAAGGGATTTCAAAGAAGATCCAAAGTGGGCTAAGTTGATTCTGAATGTTATGAGAGCAAGGAGAGGATATCACTATTTTTCGAGTGAGTTGAATTAATGGAGATATTACATATTTTTTAATTAATTTCAAGCATGGGATGTCCTGGCAGTCTAGGGACAGTAAAAATGCTCCTTATATGCAGAGGATCTAAGGATATTGTTTCAGAGCTACAAATGAAAGGCAAAGAAATGGAAATACTGAGTGGGACACATGCAATACATTGCAGAAGGCCCCAGGGGGAAAACATTAGAGCTCTGTCTCACCTATGTGTGGGGCCAAAAGCAGAACAATCTCTATTTGCCTTTTGGGACCCATAAACCCATCCGTCAGGCTGCATCTGGTGCACAGACTGAGGCCTTGACACCCACGTGCTGAAGGATTTATTGTCCTTGTTCAGGGACTCATAAACCTCCTTCTTGGCTTCCTTTCTCTGGCTTCTTCTCCCTGCTGTACTTGGACTGACTAAGCCTATTGGTTATGCTGGTCAGTGTTTCAGTCCTCTTCTTTGTAAAGGAAATGGTGTTATACTTCTTGTGCCTTTGAGTATCTCACCGGCTCAGACAGCTCCCTAGCAAAGAAATCCTCACACTTGCTAGCAGATGACACAATGACAAACCCAGGGGACTGTATTTTCTCTCCTTCTTGCTCTCTTTATGTTTACATTTTGCAGAAGCACAGAGCTTTGGCTAGTTGTTGTATTGCAATTTTTCTTTTCTCTTAGGTTCTTCCACAGAATAGGTAACTGGCTGCTTGCTCATGGTCATGTGACACAGTCACTCTCCCATCAGGTAGCCAATAGTTCAGGATGTGTCTACCTTCCTCTTTTGACACAATTCTAGTTTTGGTCTGCCCTAAGCCTACTAAGAATATATTTATTTGGGCAAGTAAGGTAAATTGTTCTCATTTCAAAATAACTATTTTTTTCTGAGAAAGCGTTTATCTTGGGATTTCTTTAAATGTTGAACTCTCCAAATGCATTTCAAATTAATTCTAATTGTGAAAATTATATTTAGATGCTAAGTTGATGTGTGCTATATGGATTAGTACATGTGCGTGTTGCAAGTTACCAGGGACACTAGCCTTAAAACATATTTGAAATGAATTATCATTTTGAAACTGCTCAAATTGATGTAGTGTTTTAAAATGATAAGCTGTCCTGTGATACATTGAAAATATCTTGAAAGGTGTGTGGGGAATATGCTTTTAGAGACAGATGTCTTATTTTAAAACAATAACGATAGGTACACATTTGAAGTCTAACTATTCCAAGTATTTTCCTTGTAATATTTTTTGTAATTCTCCCAACAACCCTTTGAGGTACACACTATTTTTTACCCTACAGAAAAGCAGAAGAGTGTAGTGAATAAAAACACGTGTCTTGGATCCAGACTGGGTTTAAATCTGGGATCTAATGTGTAAACTTAGGCAAGTTAATTAACCTCTTTGTGTCTCATAGTCCTTGTTTGTGAAATGAGCATATCTTCTGTGATCACTAAATGAATCGAAATGTTTAAAGATCTCAGAGCAGTTTCTGGTACATAATAAATATGTGATAAATACTAGCTCTGATGATCTAATCTTACAGATAGGTTAGCATTGTTATAGATTCATACCAAGACACAGAGTGGTTAAATAACTTACTTGAAATTACACAGTAAATATCAGAGCTAAAATAGAAACTCTGGAAAACTGACTCCACAGAAGTTTTTCCACTGCTATTCATACAAGGAACCACACTCTTCCTTGTTGTAAGAGACAAGACAATTACCGAAATATATTAAATCTGTAAATTTTCAGGTGGTCCCACCTATTATTATTTTCTGAATGTACTAGAAAATTACAAAAATAAATTCTGGTTAAAATTTAGCTTTAGGTAAAGTTAGCTTTAGTTGTGTTAAATAATTTCAGGTAAGCTGTTTCTGTTTTGTTTTGTTTTTTAATGGGTACTTGGAATCCATGCTCCCATCAGCATTCCAAAGCCTCTGTTTTCCTTTCTTTCACAGCGTGGTCACTCTCATATCAATATGTTTTGACCCAGGGCTCTGTTCTTGATTTCTTCCAGCCTCAATATTTAATAAACTGTACTATACTGTGCTCTCCCATACTATACTATATGATACACTCTAAGGAGGAAGCAAAGAGTACTTGTTTCTGAAATTTATGATTACAAATAACTGCAAAGTGAATATGCTGAACTATAGGACTAAGAGTTAAAATGATATTGTTAGACTCAGGAAAAAAAGAAATGTAATAGGAGATAAATATCTTAAGCCAGTTTCATGAAGTGTGTGGCTAGCTTTGACTTGATAGCAGTTCGTATACAATACTTTGTGATTGGAGTTCCCATTGTGGCTCAGCGGTAATGAACCCGACTAGTATCCATGAGAATGCCAGTTTGATTCCTGGCCCCACTCAGTGTGTTAAGGATCCAGTGTTGTCATGAGCTGTGGTGTAGGTCACAGACTCACCTTGGATCACATGTTGCTGTGGCCGTGGCTGGCAGCTGCAGCTCAGATTTGATTCCTAGCCCGGGAGCTTACATATGCCATTGGTGCAGCCCTAAAAAGAAAAGAAAAAGAAAAAAAATTTTGTGATTTTCATAAATATATATTCAAAACATCAACAGAGGCACTATTGCTCTAAGAATTCATACACTTTTGGACTCTATTCTCTATTGCAGGTCAAGAAAAGTCAGATACCAAGTGTTTCCAGCCATGCTTAGTGCATCCTGGATTTCAATTTAGAAAGGCCTTTGATGAACCAGGGATTTCAGGTGCTGGGAGGTGGGAGGTAGTAAAAGCCATGATTGAAGAAGCTGAAGGATGGTTATTTTAGGAGAAGCAAATGTGATGCGTGCTCTGTTGGTGTGTTTCCACAATGCCCCACTTCATGGAATTGGAAGGAGGCCCCAGAGCAAGTTTGCTTTCTGCTGTTTGATGCTGTCAGTTCAGTGTGGTGGCTGTGGGTCCAAAGAATCTGTCAAAATTAGGAGATAAATGCTGGAGAAACTTGACCTCATTTACAGCAGAAGAAATCTTGGGATTAGCAATAAGTATTTTTGCCAAATCACTGTTTATTCAAGGATGTTCTAAATGTCTTAAGACAATAATTGTAACTAATTATGAATATATTTTTATTTTTAAAACTTTTACTGAAGTATAGTTGATTTACAATGTTGTCATCATTTCTGCTGTACAGCAAAGTGGATTCAGTTATACAGATACACACATTTATTCTTTTTCAGATTCTTTTCCCATATAGGTTATCACAGAATGTTGCAGAGTTCCCTGTGCTATACAGCAGGTCCCTGTTGGCCAGCCATTCCATATACCACAGTGTGCATTTGTTGGTCTCAAACCCCCAATCCATTTATCCCACCACCTAAATATCACATAATTCTGGATGATTTTCAAATTGTCTTCTAATTGAATAATGTGACCCAAAGATCTAGGGTCACTTTGGAAACTGCTGAGAGTATGGTTCTAGACTAGACAAAATGTAGTTGAGCCAGAAGAATTCTAGAAGCAGTTCAGGGTGAATGTGTATGTGCTTGTGTTTGTGTGTTTGCATATGATAAAACTAGTTAATGCTGTTTTTTTTTTTTTTTAAACGAACACCGGTCAATACCATCATTTTAATGGCCGCATTGATTTTCTATTATAAGGATCCATTTTTCATTTTAAAAAACAAACCTCCAAATTGAGAAATTCTGGGTCCTCTCAACTTTTTCTTAGAGTAAATTATATTTTTCTCAGCATACCTTTCCACACGTCTTTGTCCACATGTGCAATTATTTGCTTAGGACAGGATCCTGGAAATGGAAATTCTGGCTTAATGGAATACATCGTTTAAAGTGTATTTCTGTATTACCTGCTCTAAGTTTACCTCAATCCATATTCTTACTAGCATTCAATAAGAATCTATTTTCCCTCAGAGTATTATCTGTCTTATAAAATGCAACCAGTTGGATCAGTGTAACGTGCTATTTCCTTAGTCTTTTAAACGTATTTCTTTGATTACTTGTAAGGATCAACATATTTTGTTAGGTTCATTGATTATTTCTGCTTGTTTTTGTGAATTGCTTGTTTATCTAAAAGAACTCTGTTGTTTTCATTTAACTTAAAGAACACTGTATCAGAAAACATTGGTGCCCCACCAGTATACACCTTTTTGTGTGCTAATTTTTGTAGACACTGGCTTTGAATGTGTTTTTAGTCCTGACAACGAGCACGTTACACTGATCCAACTGGTTGCAGACAGGCTGCACCCAGGCTTTCAGAAGTAACTTTGCTTATGTACTTTAAGGGATGGATGTTTATGAGGGGGTGAAAGATAGTGTCTTTCTGACTGACTGACAAGAGCAAGGATAAAAATATTGCAGCTTCTTCAAACCCTGAGGGGGGGACGACTCCAGTATGATCTGAACCGTGGCCAGAGTTTTCAGCATGAATGAGCCCAGGTAACCCTCTGCAAGTAATCTTGCTTGGCTTCCTTTCCTGTCCGTCCTACTGACATTTTTATTCCTCTGGAAACACTTACTAATAAATCACTTTGCCATACTCTTTTATCTCAAGATATGATTTTGTAAAAAATAAGACAAACATTTATTCAAGATATTTTCTCTCTGTCATAAGGATTTGAATTATTCTTTGCAGTTTATTAATCTCATTTTCTTTTAGGAATATTTGATCATGTAGACATTGTTGCTTTATTATATGAGGAGGAAAATGTGATTTTTTTCTCCTTCGTATGCTCTTCTTTTGCGTATTTTAAAAGATTTATTTCTTAGTCCTCATATTATATAAATATTCACCTTTATTTCATTTTCCAATTAAATCCTTAGATTAACTTTGTTTATGGTTTGTTAAGATTCTTAGGTCAATAGGTTTAGAGATTTCATCAAATTCAAAAAATATTCAGCCATTAATTTTTCAAGTATTTTTCTGCCTCTCTCTGTGACTTCAATTTCTTGCTTTAGACAGCTTGATATTTTTTCCACAGGTCCCTGATGTGTTCACTTTGTAAACTTTTTTTTCTTTTAATATTTTCATTTTGAACAAATTTTCATTGCTATGATTTCAAGTTCATTGATCTTTTCTACTGTAGTATCTAATCTTCTATTAATTCTATTGAGTGTATTTTTAATGTTAGATGCTGTATTTTCCATCTTCAAGAATTTTGTGTCTCTAAAAAATATCTTCTATTTGTCTCCTAATTATATTCATGTTTTCCTCTATCTTTAACTTTTGGAATATATTTATAACAATTGTTTTGACAACAGTGTCTGCTAGTTTTGTCCTCTCTGTGATTTCTGTATCTGTTTCTATTGATTATTTTTTTCTGGTTATGGATCATATTTTATTGCTTCTTTGCATATATGATAATATATCAAGAATATTACCATTCTTTGAATGCCAGATATTATGAATATTGATTGGATAGCATTCATTGTGAATTTTACACTTGTTGGTTGTTGAATTTTATTACATTCTTTAAATATCAGTGGTGTTTATTCTGGTGTGCAGATAAGTTACACGGACTCAGCAGGATCATTTTTGGCTTCCTTTTAAGCTTTTATATAGCAGATCCTGAGCAGACTTTGATCTGGTACTAATTTAGCCATATTAGTAAGGTAATACTATCTGAGCATTTTATCTACTGCCTCATGTCTTATCACTCTGGTAGGTGAGAACAAAACTACTCATAACCCTGGGCAAGTTCCACATATTGTTTAACTACTCTTTTCTGGTGTATTCTTCCCTGGCTTCAGGTGGGTTTTCTCATGCATAGGCAAAGCAGGGCTCAGCCAAAGTCTTGGAGACACCCTCCTTCAGACTCCCAGAGCCTTCTCTCTGTCCAGCTCCCTCCTTCTGCCTACTTTAGCCTTCTCATTCTAGCTCAATGGCCTTTCCAGAAAGTAATCTCTGTCTCCTTAATTCAATGAACAACTGAATTTTGTTTATAGTTCTCTCTGCACCATGGCTTGGACGCTCTCTAGGCAGTAAACTGGGACCATAGCAGGCTCACTTTTTTTTCGTTCCCTCAGGAATCATATTCTTGCACTCCTTATAGACTACAGTGTGAAATCATTATCCTGTTTTGCAGTTATTTAATTTGATGGGTATATGTGGTCCCTGGTACTCGATCTTTGCTGGAATCAGAACTCTTTGGTCAGTATCATTTGACATCCTTCTCTTCCTCAGTTCTTAATCATCATTTTCACTGCCCAAAATACAGATAAAAGAAAGGCCAGTATTAAGTGAGAAATAAGTATATGTTAACAGAAAAGGTAGGTAGAAATGTAATGAAAAGAGGGTTTTAAGCAAGGGCAGGAGAATGACTTCTCCAAGCATATCTGTTCTTAGAATGATCTCTGTGCTTTTTATACTTTTATGTTCCATTGCTCACCAGCTGTGCTTATTAAAGATCTCCAGATAACAGTCATCAACCTTGTGAGAAGTAGGGGCTACCACATCCCTCAGGGGACTTCTTTAAGAGATATTTGAATCTCAGAAATAGCCATTTGTGCCATTCTCTCAGCATTCAGCCAACGAGAATTTTCTGTTCTATTCCAAACACTTCATTTTCTGCCTCTCTTCACAGGTAAGGGAAGCTACACATTGAAGGACTGGCTAATGATTCAGTTCCACATCACTAAACTACCTCGGAGGAAATTTTAAATGCTGCAAAATCATGATTACTTATCCAAAGAGTATATGGGTTTTTACAAATACATTTTTAGTGCCTGAATGAATCTGTTGATAAAATCATCACTTTAATCTCCTTTCTTATCTCTGTAAGAAATCCACTGGAATGCTATATATTACATATATGGCCATCCTGTATGGAAATTCTAAAGAGTAATAGCATAGCTTTTAGAATTTATCCCCAAGGGAAAAGCAAATAAGAGTAGGATTGTCTTTTTCATTTAAGTTTTAAAAATATTTTCTTTTGAATAGTTTAATAAATGATAGAAAGGGAACATGAATGTTTCCATGGCCAATGTCAAGAAATATAACACTACCTCTAGGACCAAAAATATCCTCTATGCATTCTTTTATTAGTAAAACTCTCTTTCCTTCCCCTGAAGGTAATAACTACTCATTCTGAATTGTGCGATAATCACTTCCATGTCTTTCTTTATATTTTTGTCATGTATTGTAAATATGCATGAAAATATGTATGCAAAGTACATTTACTTTTATGTATTTATTAAATTTTATTGAGTTAAATCATAGAATCTGAATTCTACTATCTTCCTTCTTAATTTAGTGTTTATGAGATCCATCCATGTTGTCTATAGCCATAGTTTATTTATTTTTACTGTTTTAGAGGAGCTCCTAATATTACACTCTATTGCTAGTGTGTGTTTAGATATTTTCAATTTGAAGTTCTGAGAACAATGCTACTATGAACATTTTTGGACATAAGCCAGAGTTTCAATTTATGTTTCCCTGGCTACCAGTGAGGTCAAGTTATGTTTATTAGCCATTTGATCTCCTTTTTAAAAAATGTCTTTTTTTTTTTGTCTTTTGACCATTTCAAAATTGTGTATGTGTTTAAATTCCACTGTATGCTTTTTTTCTTCTTTCTATATTCATATTCCCTCTTTTTGTGATGTCTTCTGATGATGGAAGTTATAATTTAATGTAAATTTGTTAGTTTTATTCTTTTGCATAGTGGTTTTTGTGACTTGCTTGGGTAATTTTTCCCTACACTGATGTCATCCAAATATTCTTTTCCATCATATAAAAGCTTAATAGCTTTTCATTTAATGTTTAAGTCTTTAATCCACTTGAAATTTATTTGTATATTTCCTGACTTCAGTCTAATTTAACTTTTTCCCACATGGACATTGGACATCAAATTGTCCCAATGCCATTTATTTAAAAGTCCGTTCTATCCACATTGCTCATCAGCAAAACGCCTCTTTTAAAACAAGTGTCCAGGAGTTTCCATCATGGCTCAGAGGAAACGAATCTGACTAGTATCCATGAGGACTCAGGTTCGATCCTTGGCCTATTCAGTGTGTTAAGGATCCGATGTTGCTGTGAGCTGTGGTGTGGGTTGCAGCGCAGCTTGGATCTGGCATTGCTATAGCTGTGGCATAGGCCAGCGGCTATGTATTAGACCCCTAGCCTGGGAACCTCCATAAGCCATGGGTGTGGCCCTAAAAATAAATAAATAAACAAATAAATAAAACAAGTGTCCATACACTTATGGTTGTTTCTGGGCTTTTTATCTTGTTTCATTTGCTTTTCCCCCCTCTATTTGTGCCACTTTACAATGAATTTTGAAAGCTGGTAAGCTTTCCCTATTTGTTTTTCTTATTCAATTGTTGTCTTGGATCTTCTTGACTCTTTTTTTTGGATATTAATTTTAGTAGTCATTTCTCCTTTTCTGCAAAAGAGTTAAAAAATGGCCAGCTTTTTAATTGGGATTACCTTGAATCTAAGGATCACTGGGGACAATGATCATTTTTATAATATTTTTTTTCTAACTCCCAAAGATGATGTATTTCCTGATACATTTAGGTCTTCTTTAATATCTTCCAATAAATTTGTGTGTATTTTTTCCCTCAGAGAGTCTTATATCTCTGTTAGGTTGACTCCTGGTCACTTCATTTAAAAATTTTAATTGTAAATACTTAAAGTTTTTATTATATCAAATTATTTTTATTCCTCTATTGAGATTGTCATACTATGATTTTTGCCCTTTTTAATCTGTTAATATGGTGAATTATTTTGATTAGTTTTCAAAAGGTAAATCCAAACTTAAATCCCTTGAATAAATCTGGCTTAGTCACAATGCATTATCTATTTTATATATGATGGATTTTATTTGCTATTATCATATTTAGAAGTTTTAGATCTATGTTCATAAGTGATTGTCCTGTACATTTTTCTTGTGCTTTCTGTGCAGGTTTTGTTATCAAGATTATGCTGGTGTCATTAAGTGAATTGAGAGAGCGTTTCCTTCCATCCCCACATATTTCTTCCTGGATGAGTTTAGGTAATATTAGAATTTATTGGTTTTTGAATATTTAGTAGAAATTGCCCAAAAAGTAAGCTTGGCCTGTAGTTTTCTTTGTGAAAAAGTTTTTGAATATTGATTCAATGTTTTAAATAATTATGTAACTGCTAATATTTTATATTTTAAGTCTATTTTGCAAAATCATTTTTTCTAAATAGTCATCCATTTCACTTAAATCTATTGGCATTGAGTTGTTCATAATAGCTTATTTTAAAAGGAAATTTGTAGAAATGTGTTGTCTCCTTTTTCACTCCTGTTAATTGTTATTTGTGCTTCCTTTAATGTTTTCAAAGAACCAACTTTTAGATCTTTTTAACCTATTAAATATTTGTCTATTTTATTAATTTTTATATTATCCTTGTTTCTTTATCAACTCATTCTACTTCTGTTGAGTTTCTCTTAACTCTTTATATGGATGTTTACTTCATTAGTTTTGAAACTTAAAAAAAAACCTAATAAGCATATGTAATCAGCATTTTTTCCTAAGTACTGCTTTAACTAAATCACACTAGTTTGATATGTAATATTAATGTGTTATCATTCACTTCAGATCTAAAATCATAAATTCTTTTGTGATTTCTTCTTTGACCTATGGGATACTTGGAAGTTAGTTTATTTCAATATATTTTCATGTATAATGGTCTTTGGGTTTCTTCTTATTGTTTAAAAAATTTTATTTTTATTTTATGGACACGCCTGCAACATATGGAAGTTCCTGGACCATGGATTGAATTTGAGCCACAGCTGAGACCTATACTACAGCTGCGGCAATGCAGCACTGCCTTGGGAAGGAGGTCATTGAACCTGCACCTTTGCAGCAACCCAAGAGGCTGCAGTTGGATTCTTAATCCACTGCACCATGGTGGGAACTCCATTTTTTGTTTTTATTCTAAAGTAATTCCACTTTGGTTAGAGAACATACTGTGTATTATTTCAATCCTTTGAAAGCTGTTGGAACTTAACCCTGTGATCTGGGTTATGCTTCCTTTTTGTAAATGTTCCATGTGTGGTTAAAAAGATGTGCACAATGCAGCTGTTAAGTGCAAGGTTCTAAATATATCCACTAGTTAAGATTTTTTTTACCCCTATTCTATCAGTTACTGAACGAGAAATAGTAAAATCTGCCATCATGAATGGGAATTTGTCTCTTCTTTGAAATTCTCTTTTACTTTGTGCATTCTGATAAATGCATATTAGGTGCACAAAAAGTAAAAGTTGTTATATATTTTGGGTGAATAAAATTTTTTATCTGTATGAACTGGCCCTCCCTATCTCTAATAAAGTCTTGTGCATATCTTTTTAAATATCACTATAGCTACACCAGTTTTATTTTTAAGTGGTATTTATGTTCTATAACTTCTATCTTTTTACTTTCAAGCTTTCTGGATTTTATGTCTTGGATTTGTAAATTATAAAGGGCATGCAGTTCAATTGCAGTTTTTTTTTTTTCCAGTCTGAAATCATACTCTTTTAGGTACAGCACTTAGTGCATGTGTGTTTTGTATAACTACTTGTATTTAGAGGTTTAAATCCAACATTTTATTTTGTGCTCTCCTTTTATCATACTTGCTGTTGAATGTTTTGTCTTTCAAACTGATTTTTTATCTTTGCATTTCTTCCCATAATATTTCAAAATGTATGCATTGTTTTTCTTTTAGTGATGACTCGGAAATTATCATATGCCTCCTTAACTTCCCAATGTCTAAATTTAATTGTAGGTAAAACAAAACAACTTCAACTACTTTAATTTCACTTATATTCTTCCAACCTAAATATAAGTGGTGTGTATATTTTAATTGTATCTTTTAATCCACAGGGCACATTTTTCAAACACTCATTGTTCAAAGAGTTTCCTAAATATTACAACTTTTTTTTTTCCTTTTTATTCCTTCTTGCTTCTCAAAACCTATATCTGGGCTCAATTTCCTTGTACCTGAAGTTCACCCATTGGAATTTCCTGTAGTTGAAATATAGTGGTAGTTTGCTCCTTTGGTATTTAGTTTGTTTGAAAATATCTTTATTTTGCTTTTATTCTTGAAGGATATTTTCAATTAGTATAGAATTTTGGGTGAACAGAGACAGATATGAATCCATTCTCTTATGGCTTCCATTGTTGCTACCGAACAAGTCAACAATGAAATAATCACATATTGGGAGGTGATTTTCTTCTCTGGATGCTTCTAAGAACTTCTGTTTGGCTTCAGCTTTCTGTAGCTTCACTGTGATGTGTATAGATATGAATCCTACTTCTGTTTATCCTGCTTGGAATTTCTTGGGCTTCTTGGATCCGTGGTGTGATCTCTTTTGTTAGTTTAGAATATTCTGAGTCATTATGTTTTCAAATACCACCTCTGATATACTCTTTTCTTGCCTTCAGGGACTTCTGAGATGGTATATGGGATGGAGGAGGGAGAGGGTGCAAGGGAAAAAAGCATCCTGATTGGGAGATAAGTAGCATAGTCTTAATTAACTAGGAGAAAGCTAACATTTATTGAGCTCTATCTATGTCATATACACCACAAAAATATTTTCCATGTGTATATTAGTTATCTAGTCTGCAAAACAAATTACCCCCAAACTTAGTGATTAAAAACAGGTGTGTGGTGTTCCCTGGTGGCTTAGTGGGTTAAGGATCTTGCACTGTCACTGCTGTGGATGGATTCAGTTCCTGCCCTGGGAACGTCCACATGCTGTAGGTGCAGGAAAAAAAAACCCAAACCAAAAACAACAACAAAAATACAAACAAGTGTGTATTACACACCTTTTGAGGGTTAGGAGTCCAGAAATAGCTTAGCTGGGTGGTTTTGGCTCAGGTTCTCTCACAAAGTTAGCAGAACCTCACAAAAATTAAAAGTTATAAAATTGACAAAGGCTATTTAGTTCTACCTTTGGTTTAGTTTGGTTTTAAAATCCATCTTTATTACTTTTATCCTGAGTGTGTACCTGAAATGCTATAGATCAGAGACTGATTTCTTATGAATTACCTCATAGAAAATAGTGAGTATGTGAGCCCTCTTGCCCTCAGGCCTTATCCCTGGGGCACAATGATGAAAATCAGGTCAAATGTCCTATGCGATTAGCCAGACACTCCGTAGGTGAGGGTTGAAGGTAAGGAGGCAGTTGTCCCTTCTTCTCCTAGAAGGATCTCCTTGGATGGTAATGGGCCTATGTAGTATTCATAGTCCTACCTCCAACCATTTGGTATGCTAATAAAATCTCTGCAGGAGTCAGTTAGCCCTACAGATCCCATACCTAGAGATGTCTTCAGATTATAGCCTCATTGCTTCTGACATGTAATCTCTTCAACATCTTCAGTTGTAACCTAGATGCCTATCCTGGGATGTAACTTATTGGCTTGGGGGAGACAAAAGAAGTTTTATTAGTCTTTGAATCAGATGAATTAGGTAAACATATGGCTACAGATGTAATTGTTATGCTTATGAAAATGCTTCTATGAAAAATGAGAGCAAAAATTCTCTGTTTTTATGGCTTGTATATTTTCATGGCTCAGAAACACTGAGAAGTCCTTGAAAGTTTTATTTCCCCATAGTTGTCCTCCTCACTGGCTGGAAGAATGTTATACTATCTTGATCTAAAATGTAGATTCTGCAATTTGTGTTTCCACCTCTTTCTTATGGGTTCTATTCCTAGAGATGAACTGTTCTCCCTTCATAATAAAAGACAATAAAATACTTTCCTGGAACTCTTAAAAAGAATGAAATTCTCCTAGGTATATCAGTGGAAACACCTTTTTGGGGAGGGGGGTGGATGTCAAATCTTTGCTTTCCTTAAAATCCAAGATGGACATTTTGCCCACAGATACACTCCTGGAAGGGTTAATTACTTATAGTCATAGGATGATCACATGTCATTATATTGGTCAACTCTTGCTGAGGTAATTCTACCTAACAAATAAGGTCCCAAACCTTCATGGCTTACAAAACAAGCACTTATGTTTCTTGCTCCAGATTTTGTAGAGTTTGGCTGAAATCAGCTGGGCTTGGTTTCAGACTGCAGGTTGGATTCAAGATTGCTCCACATAAGTACTTGTATGGGAAGAGTGACAGCTTGTGGCCTGTTATTCTCATAGTGGATGGCAAAGAAACAAAAGGATGAGAAGATAAATTATGTTTCTTAACAATTTACCACAGAACTGACACTGAGCACTTTCACCTACATTCACTGGCCAAAGCAAGTCATTTTGTCATGGCCAGCATACATGGCTTGGGAAGTGTTCTCTTCCCATAGTGGAAGACAATTCATAGACAAATGGCAAAGGATGTCTTTTAAGGGAGGGAGCAAAATGTTGGGAAAAATAATCTAATCTATTCCACTCATATTTTGAAGTTGGGGGCAGCTTAGAAGCCTTCTAAATTCAGCTGGCCAGTAGATTTTTGAAACTGGAGCTTATTTTAAGAGGTATGTAGTCAAAAAAAATGTGGCAGAGATGGTTAACTCTCCACCAAAAATGTATGGTCTCCCTTCCAGGGAGTGGTATTTTTGCTGGAAAGAAGATGCCTGCAGGGAATATATTTCCCAGACCTTATTGCATCCAGGTGCAGCTCCATGACTGGTTTCACCTAAGAAATAAGAGTGAAAGTCGTTGTCACTTCATTTTGGTGCTAGAATGTCTTGTCCTTCTCATTTCCTTTACTAGTTGGAAGCAGAAGACCCTGGAATCCTAAAGGAAGATAAAACCATGAGATAGATCTATAGGGTCCTTGGTTTCTCATTTGCCCTATGGAGAAAACCAACTTGCTAACCAGAATGCACCACCCCCCATCCCAAGAACTGTTAGTTGAATGATGACTATGTTGAGCCCACAAAATTTTGGAATTTTTTTGTGATAATACCCTATAACTTTTTCACTATTCTAAATAATTCAGGAAGAAAAGTGTTTAAAGTAATGTGACAGCTGTGTGAGGCAGTAGGAAAACAATAACCACTTAGATTTGAAATCACAGCTTCTAATCCTGCTTTCTGATAAGGAACTGCTTGATACTAAGGGCATTCTGAAAAATCATGGGTTTGAGGCTAATCTTTAGTCTTAATTGATTTTGAAGGAGGCCTTTCCGCAGTCCTCAGAGTATATGGACCGAAAAACATTCTCTCTTCAGTGTCTTATGGTGCTTTCTGATAGACAGAAACCTGGGAGGCATACTTTTGCAAAAGAAAAACAAGTGAGATTTGATTTTCATCCCTAAACAGTACCCTATTCTTAGGCCAGCTCCAGCATCAGAAACAAATTAGAAATCCAAGGTGCAGCCAATTTAAGTGGCCTTGGGTAAGTCATTTAAACTCTTTGAGCCTTGGTTACTATTCATACAATAGAGTTACAAGGGTAACTCTGAAGCATGATTTTGAGGATTAAATGAGCTATTGTACATAAATATCATGATGCAGCAATTGGCACATAATTATCATGCAGTAAGTGTCCAATATTATTATTCCAATTATTCTTATCTAGCTTAAGTTAGAGGTAAAGGCTTTTCCTAGGTATGAGCTACACATGGGACCAGAGGACTGAATGATTAAACTCTAGGAAAGACTGAAGAAGTGTCTTTGTGGAGGCCTCAATTCATAATAATGAAACCCTAATGACATAGATGTATCACTACAAATCCACTGGGCTTGGAAATGACAGGAGAGGATACTTGTAGAGTCAGCATATTAATACATCAGAGAAATTTAAATGAATTATATGGCCTGTGCTGTCCATGCATACCAGGTGATGCTGAGAAACTGCATAGGGAGGCCATGAATTTGAGCGATCATCAAGGACTCATCTGCTTTGATGTGCTTTTGATTGCCACCCAAGAAAGTGGGGAAGCCAATGGGACTTTGCAATTAAGAACTCATACTAGAATAAATGTTAGAAAAAAGTCTGAGAGTAGTAATTCAGACTTACTATATGTAATGATCATTGGATCCTGGCTAGCAGAAAGCAGCCCTGTCCACTTCTTCAAGAGAGCCTCATTGTACGAATCTGGGCCACCTAGTGTGAGTTGCTTATGAGGGCAGATGGGAGCCACAGGCCTCTTTGTGCCAGGGAGGTTCTTAAACATGAGAAGGACTGAGTTCTGCTTAGAGATCAATTAGGCAAAGTTAAAAATTCTCTGGAGAGAACATATGGGAGCCCTGAACCATATCCAAATAGCCAAATCCTTCCCACACTAAGGATACTCAGTGCCATCTTTCCCATCTTCTTTGTTCCAGTTTGATCTTTTCTCTCCTTAATAGTTTCAGTTGTCATTTTTGGTTATAATCTCTGATATAATTTTTGATTTGTTTTGCATGCATAAATGCTTTCCTGCCTAGACTGCAAAGTCTTTGAGAGAGGGGCTACTTCATGAAGTTCTAGAGATTTCCAAATGTGACTAGCAGAGGGATAAATATCAAGAGTTCATTAATAAAGACTAATTGAAATCGGTTTCCAACCACCTATGTAGAGGACATACTGCATTTTTCACTGGTAAAATTGGGTCATTTTTGAGCTTTTAAGGCAATATTGAAGGTCTCTTAAGGATGTGAATTCTGAATTAACATTTCTATTTTGTCCTAACTTAGTGGGACATGATTCCCTGAGTTGCCCACCAGGTATAATGAGAACTTTTATGGAACTCTGGGAGTTGAGAAAAAGAAAGGTTAACTTGGCAAGTTCTTGACTCTCTGACTTCAGCTCTGAATGACAAATACTGGAGTCAATATTTTCCAAACTGCCAGCAATGAGCATTTTCAAAAGCCTAATTTTTTTTTTGACTATGCCAGTTTAAAAGATGTAATTTGAACATAAGGCACATGTGTTAGTGAAGTCTGGTAGATAACTTTTTGTATGTGAAATATTTTTGTAAAAGCAGAAGAAAATGGTAGGGAAATGAGCTTTCCAATCAGGCACATTCAAAAGACTAATTCTACTATCTTGGTGATTTATTTTCTCTAAAGGATACTTCTTTTGAAAAGGATACTTGGTTTAGAAGGAAGAGGAAAATTCATTTCTCTATGAAAACCTCTTTCCCTATTGACCCAGAAACCTTGTTTTACTTCCCCCTTCAGTGGTAAATTTTCTCTAACTACTATGATATTAAAAAAGACATATTGAGTCACCTTGATTAAAGAGGAATTATTGGGTCAAATTTTGCCTCTAGGTTCCTGAGTGTATTTTCAGGAACCAGTCTACTATCAGATTTGTATCTTTTGTTGACTCCGTAGGTGACACAATTTATTATGTCCATAAATGGAGGACTGGGGGCACTTCAAACGAGTCAACCAGCCTACAGTCATTTCAGTGCACGACAATTCTTGATTGAACAATGAGGAAAGTAATTATGATCTACAAAGAAGGCAGATAATTACTATACTGATAGTAACAAGACAGTGTCTCCTTACAGGGTCACTGGATACATGGATGGAGTGTTTGAGAGTGTCTTTAGAATTTGCCTCCTCAGGTTAAAATGTACCTTGATTCGGTAACAGCTATCAACCCTGTGTGTTTTATGATTGTATCTGAAATTTGAAGAAAGAGATTCTAATGGAAGATAGGAAATTGGATTCAATGTTGGAAAGAGTTATTTGAAGGGAATATGAGGGGCACTAAGAACTTGTTTAGGTAAAATAAACATGTGGATAGAGGGCTGGTTTTGTGCTTCCCCAAATCTCTAGCTATTGATCAGTGCAATAGCTGTACCTTTCTTGAATGATTACAATCAGCCAGGTTTTTCCCAAAGAACAATAATGGTCTCAATTGAAAAGTCTATAAACAAATTAGTTTGGACATTTAAACATGGATCTTTGCTATGCAAATAATGAATTTATGTCTTGCAAAAAACAGAGGGAGGCATTGTCCTTTCTTTTGCCACTTTTTTTTTTCTCCAATGCCTAACCCCAACCATAAACATTTAGCCTGAAGTTTGGTTATCTAATTCCTTTTGCTATTAATTTTATAGTTTCTTTCATTGCATTTCAGTCAAGCTTGTCTTGAAGTAAGGACAGTGTTATTTAAGATTTCCTTCTGTCATGTGAGACTAATTGGTCTAATTCATTATGTAAAAAACTATATGGGCTATGAGACAAATGAAGTAATGTATTTTGAACACTAGTGTAATTGCTAATGAGATCTAATGTGAGTAAACTGCCTGTAACTTAAGTGTTTCAGCATGATGGATATGTTACACTTTACTAGGAAAGGAGCTGAAATAAGTTATAGCATCAGTTAGCAGCCCACTTACAGAGGAAAAGAGAGAGTGAGGGATAATATAATTTAAATTAAAATATTTCACTTTATGGTTAATTTTTTTGATGTGTGGCCTTTTTCCAACATGTTGGATTTGAAAAATTCGACCAACTGCTCCTTTTGATGGCCTATGAACTGATGTAGCAGCACATTCATTTTGACTATGGCGTTCAAGAAGGAATGACGTCACAGCAGAGCCAAGGTCCAGAGAAATCTATGGTGTTTGTCAATCATAATTGAATAGATTTACATCCCATTGTGCAATGACAAATCTAGGATGACAATTTACAAATAAAGTATAATCTAAGTTCTTGAAGAAATGAGGGGATGGATGCAGGAGTTTCTTTGGCTATCGTTTTGCCCACAATTTTCTTTTTGATAACACAGATATGAATGGATTAACAACAGACAATAGAGTGAGGACAGGTATGTTTGTCCCAAATGTGGGAAATCAAAGAGGATGTTTAGTTACATAGGCAAGGCATAGAGTCCCTGAGGGCTTAGCAATCTCTAGGGACAGTCAGGAAAAGAGTCAGCATTCATGAGTACTATAAGAGCTATTAGTGGTCCCAACTGGTGAGTTATGTATAAAAGTATGGACCTAGATATGTGATGTTTAAAGACTAGATGGGCCATCATTGCTGTATACTCAGCTCTAAACTTTGGACTATATGGAATTAATGAAATGTCTCAGGATTCTAACTCAGGAAGCTGGCAAGAGTTGGATGTGATTCAAGCCATAGGAAAGAACTGGAAAATAGATTTATTAGAGTAGATACTTAGACTGGAGATGAAAACTAGAGGATTATCCCATGAACTATGGGGCTTGGCTTGGGAACTCAGACATGTAGGTCCTGCTATCAAAATGGGTACATGTGTTGGAGAGGAAATATATTAACTGACATTTGGGAATCAATGTCAGATCAATGGATGAACAGAAAATAAGTAATTTTACTTGGAGCAATGAGAATCAACTAGAGAAAGTTACTAGAATTACTAGAATTATACTAGAGTAATAACTATATGCTGTATGCCAGAAAATAACACAGCATTGTAAATTGACTGTATTTTTTCTGTTGTTGTCTTTTTGCTATTTCTTGGGCGGCACCCGCGGCATATGGAGGTTCCCAGGCTAGGGGTCAAATTGGAGCTGTAGCCGCCAGCCTACGCCAGAGCCACAGCAACGCGGGATCCGAGTTGCATCTGCAACCTACACCACAGCTCAAGGCAACGCTGGATCGTTAACCCACTAAGCAAGGGTAGGGACCGAACCCACAACCTCATGGTTCCTAATCAGATTCGTTAACCACTGTGCCACGACAGGAACTCCAAATTGACTGTATTTTAATTAAAAATCTCTAATAAAATTATGCCAATGAAGAATCTTACGTGGTAAAAAAGTGTCAAATATGGAAACAGTTAAGACTTGTCATACAGTATCCAGTAATATAATTATAGATATCACTTGCTATCTGATGTCTTCCTGTGTAAAACTCAGGAACAGATAGATTTGACTCAGCGTTCCTCCTTGTCTGAAACCAATATCAACACTCTAACAGTCTATACCCATGAACTGAATATCTTCACACAGGGAGAAATATTTGTATATATGTAGACTTATAACAATCTTAATTGATATCAGTGATGCTACAATATTTTCCTCAGTCTGTGGGACATAGCAATTAATAAAAATAATAGCCACAGTTAGTCTCTGGCTTAGCACCCAGGGACCAAATGCTTAGAAATACAGCTTTGCTGACTCTGCATTTGGGCTTGGAGATTCCCTCTGATCTCATATAGGCCTCAGCTCACACTTCATGGGGGTAGCTGGCCATCCCAGCAATGTCTCAGTGAGCCTCTTTGCTTAGAAGCTTATCTTGCCTTCCAACAGCAGCTACTGAAGTTATGTGTCTTTGCACTAAGTACTTGGCTTGAGCAACACTTGTTAGACCGGAAGACTTGAATCATTGCAGTGTTTTGATTTCTTCTATTTTGGAGGAGCCTGTGGACCAGTGTGTCTTGTGTCTTTCTCTTAGGGTTCATAATACCAACCCTGCTCCTCTGTGAAGCCAGTTTCACTTTCATTTCTGAGCAGATTGGTTTCTGTGAACCTGAGGACAGACTTACCTGTGGGCCCTTGGTCATCTCTAAGGGTATTCCCTGCACAGAGCTCATCAGCTCTCTGCTACTTGGGGACCCTGAACTTGTACTCTGTGTCTGCAGTGCTTTTTCTCCAGATCTTTGCATCCTTTACTTCTCAGGTCAACTAATACAAGTTCCAAACCTCACCCTGCATTTCAGTCTGTCTTTCACTACACTGCCATATTTCCTTCATAGGATTTCCTGCTATCTAACTGATACATGTATTTATTTACATGTTTATTCTATTTAGATAATAGACACTTTGAGCACAGGGCCTTCATTTATTTTGGTCACTGAAATAACTATTTCCTAGAACTTTCTCTAGTAGAAAACATCTGTTCAGAGTTCCCAGGTGGCCTAGTGGTTGAGGATCCAGCATTGTTACCACTGTGGCTTGGAACAATGCTGTGGTGCCAGTTTGATCCCTGGCCTGGGAATTACCACATGCCGTGGGCATGGGCAAGAAAAAAAAAATAGAAAATAGGTGTTCAACAAATACTGGCAAGCAACTATTGGTTGAATAAATGAATTTTCTAAAGGATGTTAGGTTACAAGTTATAGCCTCCTCAAGTATGTAGAAGTCTCAACCTAAATATACAAAATGATAGTCTAGTCTGATTTATTTTTTAAAAAAATTATTAGAGTACAGTTGATTTACAGTGTTGTGCCAATTTCTGCTGTACAGCAAATTGACCCAGTTGTACAAATATAGCCATTCCCTTACTTATCTCCCATCATGTTCTATCCCAAGAGACTGGATATAGTTCCCTATGCTATACAATAGGACTGCATTGCTTGTCCATTCTGCCTGATTGAATTTTTAGTAAAATTCCAGCAGTATCTGGGAAGTTTCTTTTCTGAAAATTTCTTATACCTATTAATTTGTGAAGCCTGGAGACCCCACACAGAGTAATTTAGGTATGGAAAACTTTAGTAATTCAAAAAAATGGATAATTCCTGGGAAAACAGTATGTGTGTATTTAATAATGAAATGTTAAATTATAACTTCAATACCAGTTAATTTATTTGTCAGCATGAAGAAATGGACTAAATTATAACAGAAAAGTTTTTAAAAATCCACTTTGCCTCCATATGTGCATCTGTTCCATTTAAGTTGGTTGTAATATCTTTTCCTCCAATCTTTAATGTCTCTGCATCATTTCATTAGGGTTTAAGCCATTGAGGTCCCAGTGGTTTCCTAAGGTACACCTCCTCTATTTCTACTACTACTTCTACTTTTAGGAGGGGTTTGATATGGATGTCTTGGTGTTGACATGTTTTGGTAATGATCCTTTGCTGACTTTAAGTTGTTCATCATTTCTCTAGTGGTCCTTTAAGTTTCTTCTCTTGGTTTTGTCTTTTCTTTCTGGTAAGCATCTTATTGGGCTAAATAGTGTTCCCTGAAAATGCATGTTCATCTGGAACCTCAGAAGTAGGATCTTTGCAGTTATAATTAAGGTAAGGATTGACATGAGATCATCTTGGATTAGTGTGGACTCTAAATTTGATGAGAGTGTCCTTAGAAAAGAAGAAAAGGAAACACACAGACACAGAGAAGGCAAGGTGAAGTGGAAGCAGGGACTGGAGTGATGTACCTACCAGGCTGGGGAGACTAGGATGGATGGCAGCCATCAGAAGCTAGAGGTGAGGCTTGGAATGGATGAATGCTCCCTCGGACCCTCAGGAAGAAGGGGCCCTGCTAATACGTTGATTTCAGATTCTTCCCTCCAGCACTGTGAAAGAATAAAGTTCTATTGTTTCAAGTTACCCAGTTGGTGGTAATTTGTTATGGCAGCCACAGCAAACCACTACAGCATCTTTCCTGCTTATCAGGCCACAACCTGAGCTGCCCCCGTGAGCTCTGTCTGGGCTAGGGCAAGCCTATGTTGTTACTTAGACTCAGTTGATTCTAATTTCTCTCTTTGGAGGCTGTCTCAGACATAAACTGCAAGGTGCCTATCTTTGAAAGGAGCCACATTTTCTTAAACTATGATAGACAGAATCAATTATTGTCCAATTTCAGACCTCTCCTTTCCAATTCCTTGATCCATAATTTTGCAAAAATAGATCAGATACATGTAATTTTTCATTATTTCTAGTAAGCATAAAAGATTTAAAACATGATCTCAAAACCTGATTTTTAACCATTGGCTTTCTTAAGGCATTTCTAAAAATTGCAAGGCTGGCTGTGTCCAGGGTTGCTCTGGGAACTCTAATGTCCTCCTAGAAAGAATGTGGGATCCATAACTTGTCATTTTCTCCATTTAATTTCTGCTGAAGAATTTCACTGTATCCTTTGGGTATCTCCATTTCATTCATTAATGAGTCCTGGGGATAGGAAATGAATGATGGGACTATAGTGTCAGGCAGGAGAGAAATGCTGTGGGTTTTTTTCCTGGTGTGATATTGCTGCTTTCATCTTAACTCTTTTGCTTCAGGTCCCTGTCATATTACACCCATATTTTCACAAAAAGACTAAATAAAACCTAGTGCTAATTTGTTTGTTTGTTTTTGTTTTCCAGCTAATGTTAACTCATCCTCACTTTCTTTTTTAGGTTTTAGGTTCTTATTCAAAGTTTTTTGGCAAATTATAATGAATTGCTTTAAATTATGATGATTTGGATTTTTAGGCTGTTGGGGGTAAATTATTAACATGAATAGCCTATTATTTAGTTTTATTTTTGGTAAATCCCTATGAAGCATTTCTTGAGTTAGAATGCAATAGAATGCATATTAGAATGCCATAGAAAAGATAAATCAATTAGCATTTAACTGTCCAAGTTCAGGCTTTTGGAAATATCTGCATAACTTCATTTTTTGCTGCTTTTCTTTTTTTTTCCTCTTTTCTTTTTTTGCTTTATAGGACTTCTCCCGAGGCATATGGAGGTTCCCAGGCTAGGGGTTGAATCAGAACTGTAGCTGCTGGCATACGACTCAGCCACAGCAACTGCAGATCCGAGCTGTGTCTGCGACCTACACCATAGCTCATGGCAACACCAGATCCTTAACCCACTGAGTGAGGCCAGGGATTGAACCCACATCCTCATGGATACTAGTCTGATTCATTTCCGCTGAGCCAGGACGGGAACTCCTGCTTTTCTTTTGTAGGCCTAGATTACTGTTTCACTTTTGTAGCAGTCCCATAATTCGCTTAAGTAAATGCTGTTGCATTCTATTTTACTTGGAGAACAAAGAGAAAGTAACTTTCAATACAGGAGTGCTGATTGTTTCATATCTAGGGATCTACTTGTTCCTTCATACAGCATATGTTTATTGGTTAAGTGTCAGAGCCCCAGTTATGACTACCCTAATCCTAACCCCTGACTGACTGAATTTAAACCTGTTTTACTCTGCTTCCCCAATCCATCCATCAGCCCTGTATGTCTTATTAAGACTGGTGGTATTGTTACCTACCAGGTTGTCCAAGTTAGAAGCCTCAATTAATCCTCAGTTTTTTCTTTTACCCCACATTTCCACATCCAACTGGTCACCAATTCCTGTCAATTCTATGTTTGAAATATCACTCAGATCCTGCCTCTGTCCTTAACTTTGCTATGCATGTCTTTGTGTGGGTCCCGTCCTCTCACATGCTTCATTAACAGCTCACAACTACCTCTCCCTTCCTGGCCTACCTACTTCCTAGTGTCTTCCTATAATTACAAGTGTATCTTAAATCAACAGACATTTTTCATCTTGTGTAAAACTTTTTTTAATTTGAAAGCCTGACTTTGTTGAGTCATCAAAGTATTTTCTAGATTCTCAAATATCCCTTTATAGATTTGGCCTAAACACACTTACATTTGTCCAGCCAGACCAAACAGCATCATAGAATTTTACCTGTCTATAGGAGCAGATGGCTGTTTCACTTTTGGTTGTGTCTCCCAACTCACTTAAATGAATGACTATGCATTGTGTTTTACTGGGACAAAGAAGCTTCTGACATTGGCATATTGACTCCACATTTTATACTACAGAACTGAGAGAACAATCTGGGGAGGAAAAGGGATGGGGAGGGTTTGAGATTTGAGTGTCCAGGGTCTTACCTCATGGTTGCAAATCTTGAGATGCAAATATTACAGAACAACCCAGATGAGTCTTGAGGAATCAGAAAGAGTTGGAATTAGTGACCTGCTTTTCTAGGTTTCTTGAAGAAGATCTCTGTCCAGCATCAGGCTGCTGCCAGCAGGGATGGAGGAGGAAGCTATTAAGACACATGGGTTGAGATAGTCCTCTTAGTTACCCAGGGTCCAAGTGTGGTGGCAGGAGACCAAGAACTTCCCATCCACCCCTGTGTGGGCAGTATAGGGCACAGTATATCAGGTATAGGATGGGCTGGGATGAGGTTATCAGGGGCATGTGCCCAGGAAGACCAGGAGAGGCCACACCTCAGTGCATATTAACACAACCTCCCAGAGAAGGTTTGAAAGGATTCAGAAGAAGATACACTCCCTGCAAACCTGTCTGACTGCCTCCCTGCAAAGCTCCAGTGTCCTGCTACCTGAGGCAAACCCAGAACAGAGAAGAGAACCCTAAAGGGGGGAATCAGCCTTGACAGGGAGTTTAAACTTTAATTAGTTCAAATGTGTGGCATTTTTTATGCCAGACAAAACCAAATTATCTTTAACTGGCACATTTTTATTCTTTGTTTTCACCTTAGCTAGAATAGAGATTTATAGGAAGCAAAGAAAGCTACATTTCCTGGTCCTGTCCCTCTCCCTACATCTGAATGATTCTGGATAGAATAGATTTACACACAGCTACAATTGGTTTGCTGTATGCACACCTCCACAGGATCCCTGTAGTATGAAGGTCACCCTTCTGTAGTTTAAAAGTCATGGTCTTCTGCCAGCCACAAACAAGTTCCCAGTTCTCTCCTCCCACAACTGAGGTTTTCATTTCCCACATTCCATGTGCTCTGAATATCTCTCTATATCTGTAACCTAAAGTTGCTTTATGATTTTGTGACATTTGTGTATGCTGTCTCTAGACTTAGAGTATTCTGGGCTGCACGTAGCAACTGTCACCTTATTCTCAGAGACCTAAAAAAAAAACAGCACTGTCTTCTTTGCATCTCTGTTACTGCATTTATAGTTTGTTGTGGCTCTGTCTCTATATCCTTGTCAGTTACCACATGAGTCTTACCCAGTTCTGAGCGAAAAGTAGGGAAGAAAACACCACCGACAATGTTGGTTGAATTAACTAATGACACATAAAATCCTGTACACACATTTTTGTCTTCTATTTACAGTATATTTCCTCTTAAACACCCCATTGAATTTTCCTATAAACTTATCAAATAATTGGCTTAAAGTTCAATCTCTGAGTTACAAAAATAGTAAAGCAATTGTTAGTGAAATTTTAATTCAGATAAAAGCATTTAAATGGATGATGCTGATGGCCATTAATATGCTCTCTGTAACATGTCTTTATTTTAAACAAGAGTTTTCAAATTAATCATTATCATTTAATAGAATTTCTATTACTTAAAGCTCTATACTTTGACCCTGAGTAAAAACCAAAGGTTTCAGCCATGTTTTCTGAGTGTGTGTGTACCTGACCTCTCGGAAGATAACTTCTATGCATAAATGAAATAAACCAGAAATAGTTATAGAAAGAAGAAAACCAGAGTAAATAGTTTATCAAAACTCAGTATTTCCATGTGTTCCACAGCACTGTCTCAAAGAGTAAGGGGAAAGTTAGTCCCAGGAATTTTGGCATTAAGGACTTATTTTTTTTAAGTTACTGGCTTTATATGAACCAGAACATAGCAGTGTTTATGAAATAATAACTTCACAGACTTTCAATTAGAATAGATTAACTAGACTGAGGTAA
Source organism: Phacochoerus africanus (assembly GCF_016906955.1). Lineage (NCBI taxonomy): Eukaryota > Metazoa > Chordata > Mammalia > Artiodactyla > Suidae > Phacochoerus > Phacochoerus africanus. Next base: position 58,817,690 of record NC_062545.1, read on the forward strand.
CATCACACATTTTATATTCATGTATATGCATGTGTATTTTTGAAAAACTCAAAGTGAAAGACTTGTGTAGTGTTCTAAAGAACACTGTATTTCAGGCAGAGAACCTGAGTGTTAGTCCCAAATTTACTATCACTTAGCTGCATAACCTTGAGCAGCTAACTCTCTAGGGAGGAAGTACGATAGAGGATCTCTGTGTTCACTTCATGAGTTGTGTTTTGTTGGCATGTAAATCAAAACCTCAAAGTAACAGATTGAAGGAGAGTAAGGCAGCAATTATAGAAATATAAAATGGAAAGAATAAAATTAAAAGGGTCAATGTCATACATTCCAAAACCCAGGCAATAAGCAAGCAATCTGCAGTTTTGAAAAAAAAAATGCTATATCTTTAGGGATATTTTCAATAAAACTAATGCTACCTCAGCTTCTTCTCCTTGAAATGTAATAACATATTTTTAGACTAGGGCAAAAATCTAGGTCAGTATACACACACACACACACACACACACACACACATATGTTCTAGCTCACTTTCTAATAGTTATAAATTTTGTCTTGAAAATTCCAAGGTAACAGTATCATACCCTTTCTTTCATAATCCTTCTTTCTTACTTTGTTTCTTTTTCATTTTATTTCGTTTTTCAGTGTAATGCAGGCAAGCTCAAAGTAGTATATGTGTCACCTTGTGGTAGATACAATAATGCATTGGGGCTAAGGGAAAAAATCATTTGAACTTCAACTAATATTTATTTTTATCCTATTTTTCTAATTTCTATCAAAAGTAACTTTTATAACATACTCATAATAATATTGAGTAATACACACATAACAATTTAAATAAATCATGTACACAAATCATGAATACATGATTTACAAAGTATACTAATAGGAATGTGCGGAGAGGTCAAAATCTCTTCTAGGAGAGATGTCAACCATCTAAGGTTTTGCCTTCTGAAATCTGTCTATTAATTTATCTATATAGATACACATACAGTTTATATATTCATGTTTCATTGTAAAATTTAAATGTATCTAATAAAGAAATTTTGGAGAATACAAAAATATGTAAGAGGAGAGGTCAATGACATAATACCTATGTTTTGCCATCCATGTACACATACAAATCACTGTTCTTTGAAACGCTCTTGTAATTGTACATGCCCAAACTGCATCACATAAAGATAAAAAATTTCTAAAGCTGTCTGTGATTATTCCTTTGGTGAACCGAATGAATTATTACAATACTTTTTTAGTTTCTTTCACAATGTGTTTTTAGAAAGTGAGGGTGCCTTTTTTTTTTAATAGGTTAGTATCCTAGCATAAAGCACATTTTAGAAATATGGTATATAAGATTGTGACTAAAAAAGGTTACTTTCTTTTTTAATTCTAGAAAAATAATCAGAACCAGGTTGACCAGTAATTAAAACAGTTACTCATATATACTCAGCATACCTAATTCCAGTAGCATCAACTAGAAGTCCTAATATCTCTCTTTCTATACAGTAGCTGAGCCTAGTTCCCAGGGGAGCAGGTCTTCTGTTCATTTTTGTTGTGATTTTGGTTGTTGTTGACATTAGTCATCTTGCTCCCCAGATATTTTGATAATGATATTTTGGTGGGAAAGTAATTTCTCAGAATGACTTGTACATTTCCTGCCTAGAAAATGGGACTTGGTTTTCATTCTTCTTTATTCATGCATGTATTTGATGCAGTAAATATTTAAGTGATTCAAGTGTACAAAACACTATGCTAGATATAATCTGGTTATCCTGGACAACCTTTTCTCTCTGCATTTTACTTTCAAAATATCTTGACTCACTATAGACTTTGCTATGTATCTTATTAGCATCTTATGAGCATGAAATTCACTTGCCTGAGTTCTCTTGGGAATAAATGTATTTTAAAATTTGACTTGCTATAATACTTTAGAACTTTTTAGTTTGATTTGTAAAACACACATCCTAGAATCTGTTTATTTCTTTGGAGATACTTTGGCTTCAGTGAGGACAAGGTGAGCCCTGAGGACTAGCGTGGAGTCCTCAGCCTGAGTACTAAGACCTGAGACTGAATTTGAGATTCTGAGTAATGATATTCCTGGTCAGCATCTTTTTAATATAAAAGTTAAAGCTCTCTTTTCTCTCTTCCCTTTAAAAAAATTTTTATTGAGGTATAGTTGACATACAAAATTATATTAGTTTTAAATGTACAACATAATGATTCAATATTTGTACAGATTGTGCAATGATCACCACAGCAAGTCTAGTTATAACATATCACAATATATAGTTATAGAATTTTTCTTGTGATGAGAACTTTTAAGATCTATTCTCTTAGCAACTTTCAAATATACAGTACAGTATTATTAACTATAGTCACCATGATATTCATTATATCCTTTATAGCTGGAAATTTGTATCTTTTCATCTTATCATTTGCCCATTTTGCCCCCTCCAACTCTGCCCCAATAGTCAGTCTGTTCTCTGGATCTATGATCTTGTTCGTTTGTTTATTTTAGATTTCACATATAAGTGAGATCACATAATATTTGTCTTTCCAGCCCTGATTTATTTTACTTATTGAAGCTCTCTTTTCAAAGAAAGTGCAAAACTTTAAAAATAAAAAAAGTTATTAAATGCAAGAACTTCCTAAGTCTATTTGATAACTTTGCCTCTAAATATTATCAGTTATTGTTTAAACAAGTAATTCTTTTTTTTTTTTTTTGCTTTTTAGGGCCATACCCGTAGAATATGGAGTTTCCCAGTCTAGGGGCCAAATTGGACCTACAGCTGCTGGCCTATGCCACAGCAACAGTGGATCCAAGCCGCATCTGTGTTCCATACTACAGATCACGGCAATGCCAGATCCTTAACCCACTAAGCAAGGCTAGGGATCGAACCCACAACCTCATGGTTCCTAGTCAGATTCCTTTCCACTGTGCCACAATGGGAACTCCAAAACAAGTAATTCTTAAATTATTACTATTATTGTGCAGACTGAACTATAGATATTCTATTGCTTAATTAAGTCATATTTCTTATTTTCCTGAAAGCATTACTTCAATGGATATAATTTTTGAATTTATATTTCTCTCCTTTATTTCCTTGTCTACAAATTAGAGATAATACTAAGACCTACCTACTGCGTTTATTGAGGGGACTAAATGAGCCACTAGGTGCAAAGTCTTGAGAATGGGGCCTGGTCTGTGTGCTCCACATATATACATTTTTTTCTTAAACTTTTGGTAATTATTTTTACTTACCTCATTATCATAGGAAATAACAACATTTACAAACTGGTATCAAATGTATACAAGGGGAATTGCGAAACAGCCATGCATCCTACTTCAGGATTTTGTTTATTTCCATTGATAATCATGCCCGTGATATGAATTCTATATTACATATTATAAATTTGGGGATAACACTGCACCAGTTGCATATAATTAGATTAAATCAAAGGATGATTTTCTGCCATGAGCAAGTACTCTAAAACCTGAATACATTTTAGACATACTATTTATATTTCTCTTTAAATTTCCTTCTATTTATTTATTTTTGTGTGTATGCATCCCAAGATCACTACAAAATTCTAGATAAGATTGAACTTCAAAAGTTTTTGTAGCAGCTTGTATTTAACCTTGAAGTTGTATACCTTTTCTTTTTCCCACTTTCTAGCAGTGTAGAGGGTAGACTTCCTTTCTCCTCTGCCTCAGTGTCCCTGTCTTTCTATCCATCAAAAGAGGAAAGAAGGACAGCTCTCATTCATGGACTAGAATATTCCTTCCCTAGCAGTGAGACCGTGTTTTCCCTGTCCTTAAAGTTATTTTCAATTCCTTTTTTCATTTTGCGAATGCTTCACTTTAAACTCCTTATTTCACATGCTGATTTTTTTTTTTTTTTTTGTCAAACAGCCCCATCACCCAGATTTGATCCTTACCAACTCCTAAACCATATGCTATTAAAGGAGACAAATCACTCTCCACAAGAATAATATTTAAGACATTTAAAATAATTTAAATAAAACAATTACACTGGATTTAAAACTAACAATTTCAATGTTGTTATTTGCTTGTTTGTTTTTATTTAATTTCACAGTTGATGTTTATATTGGAATCATATGATTCAACAAAAGCCATCTCTGTTTTTATAAGCTATCCTTATCAGTGTGGATCCTCACATTGGAAAATGTCTTACTATCAAATTCTCAGGTCTTCTAGCCTCTCAGATTGCATTTCAGTGAAAATTGCAGGAAAAAAATGTTTTACAATGCATAAGAAAGAAAAGTTAAGAGGGTCTAAATAGTTTAAAATTAGGCCCTGGGCATACTGGTCACTGTTTATTTTCATGGTTATGAGATCCTTGTCTTATTCAATGTAGTGAAAATCCAATACCTTTAGGCAGTTGGCCCAAGTTTGATTTTTAGGCATTTTGATTTATAAATTGAATTCTATGTAACCTTTACAGGATTCCCAACTCCATTATCATGTTATTACTTTTGTAATGTGTTTTGAGCACTGCCAATGTGTTCAGAATTGAAAAGCATATTAAAGTGAGCCTATTCCCACAATGGTCTAAACATTTTAGCTGAACTTTTTATTTTTCCACCTCTACACATTTGGAAAATGCTGCTGTACATTATTTTTTCCCAAAAAAGATAGAAATCCCTTTTAAAGTAAGTGTCGTTTCAGAGTTCTCATTTGCTACTGTTTCTAGACTCTGGTTGATGTTCTTCAGGGGTCCTTAGCAGCATCCTAAGGTGACAGCCACCATCCCATTATCACTCATGTCTTTCAGAATGTTTGGGCCACATTATAAGATATGATCTTTGAAGTATTCTTATTTTCTATATAGAATATCTATATATAGAAACTGGTTATCTTCATTTGCAAGCTTCTAAATTTTCTTGTTGATCTAAGTCCATATTTTACTAATGACTGTGTCCCCCGAATAAGTTATAACTTTCTTAAGATTGAGGCCAAAAACCAGAATATGTGTCTTTGTCTTTCAAGTGTTCCTCTCTTTTAACTTTCCCAATTGTTCCAGATGATACTTCAGTTGTTCATTTCCCAGGGAAGCATCTGAGAGTCACTTTAAGGTGATTATCTTTTTATCTTCAGGCTCACTGATTCATTGAATCCGTGCTCTGCTTCCAGCTTTGTAAAACTATTATGCCTGAGATTTTGACTATATAATAATAGATTCAAGATATCTGGGGTTTAGTTGTAATTTGCATGTCATTCACTTAACTAAGAGGCACAGAATTTTATACTGACTTTCAGTTTTCATTTTGTCATATTAGGCTTGTCAAATTTGGGAAAACTATTACTTAGGTTTCACCTAGAACCATTTAGGTTGATTTGAAAAACTGATGTATTCAAACCAATTATGGCACATATATTTTTTCCTTATTTTTCACTCCCATGGCTCAAACCTACATCCAGGTGCCAATAATCTTGGAAGACATTTATTAGTCTATTGAATGGCAGAAACAGGAATATGATTAAAAATGGAATATTTTTCACCACTATTTGGTGACTTAAAAACATGGCTGATGATGTTTATTTTACCTGTTCAAAGATCAAAGTGAAAAAATAGTTCTATCATTGTTTTTACATTGACAATGATTAACCACTGAGACATGCCTGACCTTTATAAAGTGATTAGTTGAAATAAGCAAAAAATGCTTTCTAATTCTGAATTGGATGTTTAGGACAAATGGTAGAGTAATGGCTGTGATTAATGAAGATGATTCTGCCAATTATGGCTCTCCATTCTTTCCTCATTCTAATGTTAAAATAGCACTTAAAGCCTTAATGTTTACTTCCACAAACTTTAACCATTTCTTCATTCTTATAGCATATTTTTAAAAGAAAGAAGCTTTGTGGTAGCTGCTGAAATTTAAAGGAGACATAGAAGCATGACTAAATAGTTGAAGGAGTAATCATTGTCTGAAAAATAAATCTTAGCTGGTATGTAACATTGCTGAAAACCGATAAAACTGGGGAGAAAGGATAATAGCTTACTATTCAAAAATATCATTTATTCATAAACGAATTATACATTCATTTATGACCATTTGCTTTTGAACATTTCGTTTAGAGACAAAAGCAAAATTTTAATATTCCTAAAGTTGTCATATAATTTGAAGACAAAAATTATGCTAAAATTTAAAGCCCAAATGATTAATAAAAATTCAAAAAGGCCAGAAATGCTACAAAACTCTCCCAAGATTATACTGTAATTATCTAGTCTCCTCAGCCCATTTATAGTAAATGTATTTTGATAAATAAACAAAAATGCTCAGAGGTATATGCAGATTTGCCTTTCACTAGCCCACAATGCAATGTTATCATGCACTTTACTCCTCTGGAAACACATCCACAGAGCATACCTACCTATGAACACTGAATTCAGCCCTCCAGGCATATGTGCGTGTGTTGTTTGTGTGTGTGTGTGTGTGTATGGAATATATATATCCCTCAAGGTCTCAAGAATTTATAAGAATTCTGCAATACCAGACTTAGGCATTGGCTGGAAATATGACAAAATCTTGATAATGAGATTTCAAACAAACTGGTTTTCTCATGTATTGAATAATACAGGGAAAGAGAGTGACCTGGTAACTCTATAGCATAGAGATGTGAGATCTTGCAGGGAGGTGAGAAGTAGACCAAGACTCGGGTGAAGATTTAGTCCCTTTATATTTTAGTCTGCTGGGGCTGCCATAACAGAAGACTACAAACTGGGTAGTTTAAACCCACAGAAATTTAGTCTCCAACATTTTAGGAGACTAGAAGTCCAGGATCAAGGTATTGATTGAGTTGGTTCCTTCTAAAGGCTGTGAGGAAGAATCTGTTTCACACTCCAACCCTAGCTTCTGGTGGTTTGCTGGCAATCACTGGCATTCCTTGCCTTGTAGAAGCATTACTGAGATCTCCACCTTCTTCTTCACATGGTGATCTCCCTATCATCATGTCTGTCTCTAAATTTCCCCTTTTTATAAGGATGTTAGTCGTATTGGATTAAAGCCCATCCCAGTACCCTCATTTTAAATAACCACCTCTATAAAGGTGCTACCTACAAATAAGATCTTATTCTAAGGTACTGAGGATTAGGACTTCAACACAGGAATATTGGGGCAGGGGCACAATTCCACGCTTAACACATTAGGGCAAAGATACTGTGATGGTAGTACTTAAGTAACCCTGGGCAGGAATGAGATTTCAAAAAATTAGAGAGAACACATTATCCCTGTTCCCAGGTTTATTCATCCAAAGTCTATTTTGCACATATCCCAAGCACTGTACAAGTGCTGAAATACCGTGGTGATCAAAGTAGACTTTCTTGACCTTGCCCACTTGATGTTTATAATCCAATGACTGAGTGCCTGACTTTCAGAGACAGTTTGGTCATAGGCATAGTCATAAACAAAAAATGCCTTGAGGTGCCAGTCACTGAATGTAGTGAGTCAAGTTCATTAGACATAACAAAAACCATGTCACAAACTCAGTGGCAACTGGCAACTGAAACTCAACCTCGATGTGAGGGTGACAGAGCGAATGGAGTGGGCTGTGGCCCTGGGGACTGCCCAGTGTCTAATGCAAGGCGTCCCTCCTGGTCACTGATACATGGGATATGATCAAGTTTTGACAGATGCTATAATTTTTCAAAAGAAATCAGAAATCTGTATTTTTACATGAAGTCATCTGCTTTTTGTATGTTGGCATGTTAAGCAGCCATCTAAAATGTGTCTGTTGATGCAAGTGGCATTGCTCTGCTGACTTATAGCCTCAATTTAGAACGAATATATCATGTGGAGCCTGATAGCACAATAGTCATAATCACCATGTATATCAAGAAGGGAACTTAATGGGTTTTTTTAACCCTTTGTCGAAGTGAATGGAGTGTTTTCTAGTTGGTGTGGAGAAGGTCACAAGACAGGCTGTTCTGCTGACTGTATCAAAGGAAGATAAGGCAGAAACCAGTCAGTGGCCAGCAATCCTTATGATAGACCACTGCCTGTAGCCAGCATCTAATCATGTTAATGAACTGAGATATTTTCCGAGATATATATGTAGGAATTGCCTTAAATAGAGTAATAAATGCCCCACAAAAATCTAAAGGCTTGTCTTTTTTCTTTATCTGCGAACATATGCACATTTATAAACTTTGCTTAATATTTCTTTTTGCAGAATCTCCAAACAACTATTTTTTCCTAGTATGTTAATATATAAATTATGCAAAGTATCTAATTTTTTTCACCTTCACTAAAACAAAGCTTATTTAATGTGGAATCAGAGTGTCTTGTACTTGCTTTGGCAGCATATATGCCAAAGTCAGTGTCTCATATATAAATATACTGGTTATAGATGTGTTATAAGTTGAGACAAGATAATTTTACATAACAAGGCAAGAATCTAGCCATCCAAGCTTTCCTTTTGTGCACATTTCTGAAAGAAACATAAGCCTTTGGGGAGTTAGATGAAAGTTTCCTAGAAAAATGTTGGATGTTGTAATGGTCCGTGTTTTACTCTGTGGTGGCAGTCAGAAGAAAAGTTAAAGTGGGCACAATGCATGAGTTTATCCGCGAACATATGCACCTCAAGTTACTCTGGAGAAAAGTAAACTTTCCTTCCGACAGTCCTGTTGGAGGCCATTTGGTATGTAACAGTGTAACTAAGCAAGTGCTTCTCAGCATTCCTTAATCCTCTTTAATATTACATGTTCCACTGGACTAATGTCTCATTACACTTGTGTGTGAAACATATGCCAGAGTTCAGCTGCTGATTTGAATGACTGTACATTATCTAAATAGTGGAATCAGGGAGTACATAACTAAGGTCCATTTCAGTGTGATCTGTATTTCTCAGTGTGTTAGCAAATTAACAGCTTCTTGTGGAAATTGCTTCATTCAAGTTTTTCATCAGATTTTGGATGTAAGTTTGTTTTTACCAAATGCCCATAAGAACTTTATTAAAACCTACACTTCTTTTTCATCTTTTATCAGTTAATCCCTTCACAAATATCAATCCAGATGAGCTAAGTTTCCCAGCAATGATGTGGTGAAGAAAACAATTCATTAAATGGCGATTGCACAGCTGGTAATAGATTAGGTGTGGTAGAAGATTAAAACACATACTCATGCACCCGCACACCTAACAAAAACTAAGAGATAACTCTGGCTTCAAGGATTTCAAAATATGCTTTGTACATCAAGAGGTAACTTCAAGAAATATCTAGAGACAAGTGAAAGATAATATATAATCAATTAAATAATAGAATGCGTGTTGAGGATTTGAATTGCTTTTTGAATTTTGGGCTCTAATAAAAATCATGGGTGGTGTTTATCAGAGGAAGTATTGTAGAAGAGATGGAATTTGAGCCGTGATTGAAAAAAGTGGAAAATTTTGACTGCAAGAAAGCAATTAATGGGGGCTGGGGACCCTTGATGCTAGGTTGGGAGAGTGTACAGGGCAGTAGGGAGGAAATCCCAAGTAGAAGAAGGTGTTTCATTCTGTGAGTTATTATAAGAGATGAGGAAAAACAGTAGTATCAGGCCAGTTGATATCAGGCCAGTAGTACCAGGACCCAATTCAACAAACGACATTGCATTAAGTCTCATGTTTCTTTGGTCTCTTCTAATCTGTAACTATTTCTCAGTCTTCCCTTATTTTTCATGAGCTTAACATTTTAAAGAATCACAACCAGTTTGAATTTCTCCTTGAAAAGTTTTATAATAAAGAATTTTGTTTGTAATGTAGCAAAAAAAAAAATCATGGTTATTTTGTAAGCATGGTTCATTAAAAAAAAATGCTACCAAATCTCATGGTTTGGGGATAGGTGGATAGAGCTTTCTAATACATGACTTAATGCCTTGAAGTATGTAAGTGTGTAGTGTGAATTCTTAACTATGTGCTGCTCCTTCAGTACCCCTCCATTTCTGGGGTAATATGGGCTATCTCAGGACATAAGGTGATTTGTCTGTTTATTGGGGGCTTGATGGGTCATGGAGACACTGAGACAAGGTGTGCCCATACAGGGAAAAGTAATTGAGGATAGTGTGTGTGTGTGTGTGTGTGTGTGTGTGTGTGTGTGTGTGTGTGTGTGTGTAGACAGACAGAGAGAGAGTCCAGACATCAGAGTTCAAACTCAGAGGAACATCATGTACGATAAGGGATCCCTTGAGCAGTTGTGCACATGAGGTGGCCCTCTCGGTGGTCTAGGGTAAAAATGGGGCCTAACAAAATAGTTCCTTAATCCCTGCTTCCATTCTTCTCTCCCTACATTCCTTTCTTTCTGAACTTGGGACCAGGTACCAAATTGTTTACTCTTCTCAGTTCCTGGCACAAGCCTCCTTCCATCATTCTGTTTTGTTTGCTCTTGGTTCATGACATTTATTTCCAGTTTCTCTCCACCTAGGGACCCAATCTAATGAGTCTGCTGTACATCTTTGAAATATATTTTTTAACATGGAATAACATTGTGTGCCTTCATTTTTAAATGTTTATATGTTATTGTATCACAGCCTGTATTTCCCCCGAAACTGCAACCTAAGATAAGGGCTTAATTAGGCAGAGTTAATTTTGGTAACCAATCCTAAAGAACAAGGGTGAAGGATGGGTAAAAGGGATGTTATTAGGATGCTTATCACTGTGGGGAAGTGGGGCTGGATCCTGCAAGGGATCTTTTAAAGAGCCATGTAGGAGGTGTCTCTAACTTGTCTACCCCAAAGGTGGAGAGGGGAGAATTTGTCCACCTGTTGCTTTACACCATTGGTCACGCTTTGCCCTGGGCTGTATTTGCACATGCATCATAATGACTGAGCAGGCTTTTCATAGGCACCATGTACCCTAGGGCAGAAAGTGAAAGACAGGCAGTGCAGTTGAGGCAAAGTACAGGAATACAAATTAGGAGAAAAGGAAATGAGGCGAGGCACAAAAGATGTCTGACACAGGAAATGTCTGTATTGTTTAAAATATATCTTGTAGTTTTTCTTTTTTAATTAACACTTTTTGTCAAAGCACTGCTGTACTTCTGTCTGCTGCATGGAATACTATATCATCAGGTTCCTACCTGTGAACAGAATCCACTCTCACTTCTTTAACCAAAAGGAATTCACTGGTTTCTTGGAGTAACAGACTCAGTAACAGTTCAGAGGTTACCTATGTAGTAATAATGTCCCAATTACAATCCTGCGTGCCCTATGGAGGCTGTGTTTGACCCAGAAACTTGCATGGGCTTCACAGCTCACTGCTGTGGGCTTGGGATGTTATCTTTGAGTCTCTGCCAATGTTGCCCCTGAAATTGGCATGTGTCGCCATGACACCTTACCATGCTTTACAAGGATTGTTCTCAATGCCCTTTTCTTCATTTCACTCTCCTTTGAATCATAGTCTTATGCAGGTGCAGCTCATTATCAGGGCATCTGGTCACATGCCGGAACCTAGCTGAAAAGAATGTTGAGAAAGCAAGTTTCTGATTTCTACCTTGGGGAGATGGGACTCAGATGGTGAGAAAATCCTCCAGACATAGGAGGTGTTTTCGGAACATGCTGAGTGATCAGAAACCTTGTAAAACTGTTCATTTCACATCCCATCACATGCAACTACCATACCTTACCAACTTATTCCTTGTAATAAGTCATATTCATTGACTCCAACTCCTTATTCCAATAAATAAGTTGGCCATGGACAGTCTCTTTCTCTGGGATATAAATGGATTATCACATACTTATCATACGTATCTCACTGCAAAGCTTCTTCTGAGAATATCCACACCAGCAGTGAGAGAGGATACCTGTTTCTCCAAATGCTTGCCAAATATTTTGCATTATCTTATGTAAAGTGTTTTTTGCTTATGTTAATTGTATATCTGATTATAGTATCTCTTTATATATATTTTAGATATATGGGTTTCTCCTTCCATATCTTCTCATTTATATCTTTGGTCTTTTTTTTTTTATTAGATTCCCTACCTTCCTTTTGTTAATTTATAGTAGTTCTTTATGTATTTTTAGATATTAATCTTTTGTTTTTCCAAGAATATCCAAGATATCTCATTTTGTAACTTGGTGATGTTTTGTTAAAGAAAAAAATCTTTAATCTTGATGTTGTCAAATCATTTGATTTTTCACCTTATGTTTTATAAATTTGGTGTCTTGTTAAAAAAAGTCACAGAACAAGTAAGTATCTTATCTTTTTGCCTTTATAAGTTTTATCTTTATTCTAAATAAAAAAACTCTCAAGAAAGTTTTACCTTTCACATTTGTTTATTTAATCCATCAGGTGTTCCATTATATAGAGAGTGAGATAGGGATCCAGCTTTATTTTTTCTCCATATTGTCAGTTTTCACAGTGATATTTATTTACTTATTTTTGTTTTTTTATTTACTTATTTTTGATATTTCCTTTGCTTTTTATTTTTTTTTATGCACTGTAGAGCACGGGGACCCAGTTACACAAATATGTATACGTAATTTTTTCTCCCGTTGTCATGCTGCGTTGTAAGTATCTAGATGTAGTTCTCAGTGCTACACAGCAGGATCTCATTGCTAATCCATTCCAAGAGCAATAGTTTGCATCTGTTAACCCCAAGCTCCCAATCCCTCCCCCTCCCTCCCCCTCCCCCCAGGCAACCACAAGTCTATTCTCCAAGTCCATGATTTTCTTTTCTGTGGAAAGGTTCATTTGTGCTGTATATTAGATACCAGATATGCTATTTGTCTTTCTCTTTCTATGGGAGTCTCTAGTTCCATCCATGTGGCTGCAAATGGCATTACTGCATTCTTTTTTATGGCTGAGTAGTATTCCATTGTGTACGTATACTACTTCTTCCTAATCCAATCATCTGTCTATGGACATTTGGGTTGTTTCCATGTCTTGGCTATTGTGAATAGATCTTCAATGACCATGGGGGTGCATGAGTGTTTTTAAGGAAAGTTTTGTCTGGATATATGCCCAAGAGTGGGATTGCTGGATCATATGGTAGTTCTATGTATAGTTTTCTAAGGTACCTCCAAACTGTTCTCCATAGTGGCTGTACCAGTTTACATTCCCACCAACAGTGCAGGAGGGTTCCCTTCTCTCCACAACCCCTCCAGCACTCATTATTTGTGGACTTATTAATGATGGCTATCCTGATTGGTGTGAGTTGGTATCTCATGGTGGTTTTGATTTGCATTTCTCTGTAATCAGGGATGTTGAGCATTTTTTCATGTGCTTGTTGGCCATCTGTATCTCCTCCTTCGAGAAATGTCTGTTCAGGTCTTTTGCCCATTTTTCCATTGGGTTGTTGGCTTTTTTGCTGCTGAGTTGTATAAGTTGCTTGTATATTCTAGAGATTAAGCCCCTGTCAGTTGCATCATTTGAAATTATTTTCTCCCATTCTGTAAGTTGTCTTTTTGTTTTCTTTTTGGTTTCCTTTGCTGTGCAAAAGCTTGTTAGTTTGATTAGGTCCCACTGGTTTATTTTTGCTTTTATTTCCCATGTGGCTCACAGCATAACTACTCTGCATTGCTTCAGTGCTATTTATTAAACCACCTTTCCTTGATTTGTGGTGTTACCTTTTAGTTTCCATATTTACATGAGTTTTTTTTTCAAGCTTTCTTTAATTTTTTCTATTTGTATGAACTTGTCTTTATATTACATTGTTATTATTTAAAAAATTAATTCTTTAGGCTCTAGAAATTATTGCTTGTTAGGTGCATTCTTCATCTTTTCTTTTTCAGAACTGACCCTGTTATTCATAGATCTTTATTTCCCATGAATTTTTTTTTCTTTTTTTTTGCTATTTTTTTGGGCAGCTCCTGTGGCATATGGAGGTTCCCAGGCTAGGGGTCCAATCAGAGCTGTAGTTGCCGGCCTACACCAGAGCCACAGCAATGCGGGATCCAAGCCGCATCTACAATCCCAAGAAAATTTTAATAATTTGTTGTGCTTTTACAAATTTCATATGCAGTTTAATTAGTATTGATTGTATAGGTTAATTCATGTAGAATTTGCATCCTGTTCATGAACATAATGTATCTCTCTTTTCTTTGGGTATTTTGCACTTTTCAAAGTTTCCTTCTAAAGGTCATGGGTATTTTTTTGTTGTTGTTAGGATAATGCCTAGCTATTTGGTAGTTTTGTTCATATTGTGAATTATATCTAATTTTTCTATTTGATTATAGTTGGTATAAATTAATAATATTGAATCTCATTGAATTTTATCTGGCAACTGTTACTTCCATAGAATTCCTAATGTAGAAAGTAAGATTATCTGAAAATAATAATAATTTTATCTCTTTAGAATACTTGGGAATTGAAAAAGTTGATGTTTGAAATAATCATCTTGTTCTAACTTAAAGGAAGAAATTAAATTTTATCCATTTTATTTGGATAAAATGTTTGGAGAAAAGTTTATGATGTTTGCTATAAGTTGTACATGTTACTTTTTTCACGTTAAAAAGTTCATTTTTTCCCCTAATGTATCATAAATGTAGTTTATATATGATCTATGCTATAGTTTAATACTTATTAATTTTTAAAATAATCACATTTTTTAGTCCATTTTAAGTCCCTTCATGTGAGTAATTGTATTTTTTATAATTGTTGATATCAAACCATCCTTGAGTTACTGGAATAAGCCATGTCTGACCATGATGTATAATTTTAATATACATTTTTGATTATGTTAGATAATTAGCTTAGAGTTTTTCCTTCTATGCTCATAAGAACTATTTTATTATCTACACAGTTTTGAAATAAAGCTTGTATTAACGTTTTTAAAGCTTTCTGTTTGTATCTGGAACAATAGCATAACACAGAGATTATTTATAGCATACAAGACTCTTGTAAAACCATTTTTGGCTTGGGATTTAGAAGATATTTGCTTATCATTTTAATTCCTTTGAAAGCAGTTTCATTGCTTATTTAAATAATAAGAAAGTTTGCTACATTATTTACTCATCCTTACTTCCAACATCTCTTGTAGTATTCTTGAATTTATTTCATTTTCTTACTATTTCCACCAAGAAGTTTTTCTTTTTTTTTTTTTTTAATTTGTTTTCAAGGCAAATGATCTGAGACCTTGTGTGGATGAGAATATCTTTACTTAATTTTCAATTTTAAATAAAATCTTAGCAATACATAAAATTTCAGGTTCAAAGTTCTGTTCCTTTAATTTTGGAAACATTTGTTTTATGTATCCAATATTTCTCTATGAAGCCATAAATCATTCTGATTATTCTTCTTTTAAGGTCAACTGCACTCAGGAGACTTTTATAATTATTTCCTGTCTTTGAAATTACTAAATTTTACTATGTTGTGTCAGAATAGTTCTTTATCTTTTCTTTCATTTTGTTGACTACCCTGAGTCCTTTTATTTGAGGTTTTCTATTTTCTTTTAATTATGGAAAATTACCCATCGTTATTTTCTTCAAATATTTTCTTTCCCGTATATATTTCTTTTCTTTAAAACTGCTGTTATATGTATGTTGATACTTCACCTTCTATCTTTTATACCTCTCAAAAATGTTTTAAATTTTATTTTTCATATTTAATTCCCTTCTGATACTTCCTGAGAGTGTTCTTTGACCTGCCTTATAGGTAAAAGTCTATAAACAAAGACCTGCTTATATTCAGTCTTTTTATGTAACTTTTCTGCTCTTCAATCCACTTACTAAGTTCTTTCTGTCAGTTGTTATATTTTTCACCTCCAGTATATCCTATTGGTTCCTCTTTATAATTGCTTTTCATTCTTCATGTAATTATATTACCCCTTATCTTTTTGAAGACGTCTCTTTTATTAATTTGACATTCCTTCTTTTTAGAATATTAATTCAGCTTCATCTAATAGAGTTTGTTCAGTTAATTGTCCTTTTTTTTTTTAAAAAAAAAAAATAGTGATTGATCTTCTCAGTGATCTTTATTTTCCCCCACAGTTCTTGGTCTCTGGAGATTAGTAGTAACTTTGGCTGGTAATATGTATTTTCCTTTGCAGATAGGGATGGGAAATGCTAAAGCCCAGAAATTGCCAAATTTTCCTACTTGTGAGTTTAGGAATATGGGGGTGGGTGGGACTTGCCTTGGGCAAAGAACATTGCCTTTATAGTAGAGCTAGGCCACCCTTTTGACCTACTCTATTAGGCCTCTCTGGGTTTCAGGGAATTTTCTTTAACCTTCCTATTGACATTGCTATTTATTTGAATTATGTAGAAGTCGTGATGTGAAGGGGGACAGGGCCTGAGTGCCTGCAAATGTTATCCACCCTCTAACTTAGCCAGCTACACCTGATGTTGCCGTACCACCTAGTCTGGAGTAGGCTCCTGACATTGCTTTGTGTCTGCTTTACATGCAAAATGGGGGTGCAGTGATCTACCCAAACCATTTGAGGGGAAAAAAAGAGCTTACTAAGACATTCCCCCTCACACTCAGACTGTTCCTCAAAGTCCTTATAGGCTCTCGTACTTCAAAATCTTCTCTCTTCCTAGTGTTTTCTTATCATCTTAAAATATATTCTTAGAACCACCACCATCCCCCTTGATCCTGTGCATCTTGGTGTCTGTGTTTGGTTCAGGGGAGGGAAGCAGCTACTTTTGCTTGTTCACTATTTTGTCAAGGACCCTTGATTTCATTTTCTTCATTTAATTTTGGGGAGATGATGATAATGATCACTGGTTTTTGACTCTTCTTTTTCTTTGGACTTGCTTATTCATCCCCCAGTTTTTCTTCTCAGGTTATGATTTTGGCAACATCATTACTTAAAAATCCTTTATAACTGATTTCCTTGTTATATATTTGTATTCTTTATTGTTTATTACAAACTCCCTCAAGCTTCCCCAAAGAAAATCCCTTCCCAAATTTTGGATTGATTTTGTATTTTATGACAATGATTTTAGGGTTCATAGGATGAATCATAATTTTAGCAGTTGCAAATTCATAAATTAGTATTACTAAGGTATATCTGAAGAACCAAGACACTTTCCTTACAAATCTGAGTGATCATATGGGCCTCAGGATTGCCCTGGAATATGGATGAGAACTAAACATTTAGGAACAAATATTCTGGCTGATAACAGACAGCCAGCCAAACGCAGCCCCTGATAAAGATAAATAACCTGTACTCAGGGAAATTTTTTGCATCATTAAACATGGTGAGCGTATTAGCTAGCAGGGGGTGGAGCTGAGTCCCCAAAGAGATAAATCTAAATTATGTGCGCTGCAGTGATCATAACAGTAATGCACCATCTTGGCTAACTAGCTGACATCAATGGGGAAGGGAATTTCAGATTTAAATGAACCAAACTGAAAAGCATTTCAGTGCACATACAGACTAATTGGAGCATATTCATGAACTTTTCAGTCCTATTATGCCTCTTTTTTTGATTGGTGCCAAGTACAAAGAGCTTAGAATTTTCCTGTCAAACCTTGCGTCTTTGTTTCTTCTTTTCACTTTCTTATGCAGCTTGATTAATTACTCTCCAATTTGCTCTCCATTAATCTCCCTCCTACACAGTTGTATCAGTACTTGCCAAAAACCCCTTTTTTCACGTGCAGCTAAGATGGATAATGTAAGTTTAGTGACACTTCTCTTAAATGAGTCAATAAAGTAGTCATTTATTAATACTATACTTTGAAACATAGAATATCCCAAATTCAAAGTTAAAAAGTATTGTTAATTGCTTTAGAAGGCAAATCTCCCTGATAATATAACCAATTTGAAAAGCCTGAGAAATCTTTATGATGACCTACTTTGATTTTGTTTTTCTGTGTTATGTTGGACAATTACTTGATGCTAAGATACTTACGTATATTCCAAAGTTACAATATCTCATTTTCTTTTTCTTCCATTCAGTTCCCTTCGTGCTTATAGGAAGTTGTAATATTATATTGGTACATAGAGAAGAAAAGCATTGTTGTTTGTGGGGATAAATTGGCCAATATTTAAAGATATGTTTATATATATATATATGTTTATATATACACATATATATATTTTTTTTCTCTGAGCTTCTGTTTACTGGAACTTTAACAGTGGGAATTATTTGAAGATTGCATTTCTGTTACTTTCTTCCTGAGGGTGTTTTTACTTGTCAGTTGCTACTGCCAAAATATGTCTACTTTTAGTTAAAATATTAACTTGTACTTTATTTCTTTGGACCTTGTGAACAGAACGACTATGGCCAAAGATAGATAATATTCCTTGCTGTCTTTTTCTATTGATTAGATTTCATTTTTATTCCTCCTCTCCATGGCTTCCTGCTTTATTGGGGTGTGGGGGAGTCTTCATACTTTTCTCCTCCAGGATCCTCTTAGTACTGATAGTCTAGATCAGTAATTCTCAGTTGGGAGTAACTTTGCCCTCACAGAATTCATTTAGCAAAATCCAGAGACTTTTTGGTTATTATAACTGGTTGAGGCACAGGACAGTTACAACAAAGAATAACCTGGTTCGGAATGAGACTACTCACTAATCAGAGGCTGAGAAACTATGTTCTAGCTCAGATAGGACCCCAAGGTATCTCAGAGCAGCCAATGGCTTCAGCTTACAGCCCTGGACTTTTTATTTCTGCTTTTTTCTAGTCTTAGAGATTTTCCTACTTTCTGGAAATTTATCCATGCTCTTAAAATGACTTCAAAATGATTTTAATTACTTTTAAAATATTTAGTACTGAGATTATCTTGTCTGTTATTTTTCTCTCCTCTTTCTTTAATGGTGGCAGAGTGTTTTGTTGACTGCACAATACTTTGTTTGATTAGCCTTTAGTCATGAACCTTAATGTTGTTTTAAATCAATTGCAATGTTTCAATGAATGTCACTTTATATACATAAGACTATTTGTTCAGAATATATACCCAAGAGTATATATATTGTGTATGTTCATTTTAACTTCTGACAAATACAGCCATATTCTCCACATAGGATTTATTGGTTTACCCTCCCTGAAGCAGTATTTGTGAATAATTTTTCCTTACACAGATTTAAATTCAAACTGATAGATTAAAAAATGGATCTGGAGTTCCCGTCATGGCGCAGTGGTTAACGAATCCGACTAGGAACCATGAGGTTATGGGTTCGGTCCCTGCCCTTGCTCAGTGGGTTAACGATCCGGCGTTGCTGTGAGCTGTGGTGTAGGTTGCAGACGCGGTTTAGATCCCGCGTTGCTGTGGCTCTGGCGTAGGCCGGAGGCTACAGCTCCGATTGGACCCCTAGCCTGGGAACCTCCATATGCCGCGGGAGTGGCCCTAGAAAAGGCAAAAAGACAAAAAAAAAAAAAGGACCTCATGATAAATAAGTATAGGAAGAATGAACCTTCATATAACCATGTCATATTCAACTGTTATCAAGATTTTGCCACATTTGTTTCAGTGATGTTCCTGTCCTGTGTTTTCCCCTTTTTTCATTGCCAAAGTATTTTAAAAAGATTCAAACATCATTTAATTTCATTTTATACTTTAGCAAGCGTCTCTGAAACATGTGGTCATTCTATTGTATAACCACAGTGTCATAATCATACCTAATGAATATATATTGCTCCATAGCATCTAATAAAAAGTCATTTCTTTTTATTATTAATTAGATGATGTATCATCAAAGGTGAGAAAAAAGTGTCCTTTTATAATTGGTTTGTTGTTTTATGTATGTAAGTTCCAGCCATTACGTTTTTCCTCGCTTTCGAATTAGAACAGTATCCTTTCCTTTTGACTCCCTGACATTGATTTATGGAAACTGGATCAGATGTAGTATGCAGAGCCCTGCATTCTAAATTTGTCTGTTTGCATCCTTGTGGTGTTCATCTGGTTTTTCCCTGGAGAGAAAAATTCACACCCAACACATAATTAGATTTGGGCTTAACATGTTGGCAATGCTTCATACTGCATCAAATAAGAAGCATAGGGAGCTTCTTTTGCTACTTTCTTTGATGATCAGACCAATAACCAATGGACAAAGGTCACATCCCTCCTTTGTAAAGTTTCTCCTTTACACTTTATCAAATGGCTTCATCCATGTGATCATTGCTTGAATAATTTATTTTATGACGAATTGCAGGATGATGATTTTAAAAATTCTACCTTTCCTTCCCCAAGTTTTTAGTTAGGATTCTTCAATAAAGAATAACTTTCCCCACCAATTAGGGCTAATAAATTTCCCTGAGGTATACTTCATAGAATAAAGGCAGAATGATTTATTTCATTTTAACTGACAATTTTTGGAAAAAGGATTTGGGGCCCTAGTTATTTCCGATGGTATTCTATTAGTTTTGTTTAAATTTTAGGTTCTCTCTCTCTCCCTCTATCTCACTGAGGAGATAGTCAGTAAGACCTCCTGGTATTTTATGTGCTTCACTCATTTGCATTCATTATTCTCTTTCAAGCTCAAATTGTTACATTTTGGCCAAAAGGTAGTTCCTCTTGTGTCCTTCTGCCATGGCGCATGGATTAAAGTCCTTGATTCATTGCTTTCTGGCAGAACCAGATGTCCTAGCTACATCTCAGGTATTTTCTGCCTCACACCTGAAATCAGCAATTATTCATTGCAATTTTTATTTTATTTATCACATTGAGAAGACTAGCACATTTTCATAGATGAGTCATTTGCATTTTCCTTTTTATTAAACTGAATATTTGCCTATGTTTTCCCTAAAGAGTTGTTGGTATTTTTCTAATCGATTAATAGGAATTATTTTTTGTAGTAGAAAATTAGCCTCTGTGAACATGAATTACAAATACTGGCCATATTTGCTTTTGTCATTTGATTATTTATGGTGCTTTTATATTTTATATTTTTTGAATGTAGTAAAATTTAACATTTTTTTCTTTTATGGCATCTGGCTTTTAAGTTTTATTTAACAAATCCTTTCCCAATCTTGGCTTATTAAAAAAAATATTTTCTCAGAGTTGACTGGTGGCTCAGTGTGTTAGGGATCCAGTGCTGTCATGGTTGTGGTGCATGTTCAGTCCCTGGCCTGGGGGCTTCTTCAGGCTGTGGGCATGGCCAAAAAAAATGGTTTCTCTAAATATTTTGAGGACTTCATTTAAAAACTTTTTAACAAGCTTTAATCACCTGGAATTTGTCTTTGTTTAAGCTGTGAGACATGAGTCAAATTTAATTTTTTCTCATATAGCTAGAAAGTTACTGCTGAAACCTGCTATGAAATTTGTATTCTGATCTACTGATCTGTCCTATTCATGTAGCAGCAAAAGATATATGTCTTATTATCAAATAGTTCTAGATTTCTTTCTATATTCTTTTGCAGGATTAACATGGAGAATTTTACTTATTAATTTTTCCATTTCAGTATCTCTTTTTTGCAAAAGAAATGCATTGACATTTTTGTTGAGATTGTGTTAAATGTATAGATGAACCAGATAAAAGCTGATATGTTTGAGATGTTGTCTTCTTATCTAAAACAATGTGTGACTTTCTACTCTCCAATTAATCAAGATTTTTCTGCTACTTAATAGTACTTTAAAAATTTCCCCATATAGAGCGTATATAACTTTCACCTGTTTTGGGGTGTTAGTTATGGTATGGACTCGGGTGCTATTATAAAAAACAAAGGAACAAAAAAATTAAAACAAGCTTATTTTCCATAACATTTCAGAGCTGAGTGGTTCTGTGCTCAAGGTCATTCAGAGATTGCTTTTCTCTTATTGTTCCACTATGCTATAGGGTGTTACTTTTGTTCTTATGGTGAAAGTCAGTTTACTAGCATTACATCCACTTTTGTGACTATTGGAAGGGGAAAGAAAAAGGTTTAGAGCCTCTAAGGAGATGATCATATTACTTTTATACACTCTTATTGGCCTCCAAAATGGGCATATAACATACTTAGCTGCAAGAAAGCCTGGGTCATGGAGTGTCCAGGTGGGCAAACATCTATATAATTAAAACTCAGGGAGTTCTGTTATACAAATAGAAGGGGGGAGTGAATACTCTGGGGGGGGGCATGAATTAGTAGTCTTTGTGAATTTCGTCTTTTTAGTTGCTATGAAAATCATTTCTCCTAATGCATCTTTTAAATGATCATTGTCTTAAATACGAAGGTTATAGTCTACTGATTATTATTATTTTTTCCATGCTACCCCTTCATTGAATTATTTTATATTTTACAATAGAATTGATTTTCTTAAGTATCCAGACTAAGAATATCATCTGTAAATAATTATGATTTTATATATTCCTTTCTAATTCTTATCCCTCTTATGTATATTATCTAATTGCTTTGGCTAGTTAACTCCAGACCAATATTAAATAATATTGAAAATAAGAGATATCTGTTTCTGACTTAAACGATAAAGCTTTCAATGTTTCCCTATAAAACATAATGCTTGACTGATATTATCATACTATAATACATATTATATTATTAGAAAATATATAGCTTTCCCTATTTTATTGAGAATTTTGGTCTTACCAAGATTAAATGCTGAATTTATTAGATGATAATCTTCCATAAATAAATAGTATAAGTTTTCATTTTAAACCTGTTTTTAAAGAAAATAAATTTAATACCAAGCGTCTGTGTATTCCCAAAATAAACCACATCTTGTCATGGAGAATTGTTTTTTATATCCTGTTGTATTGTTTGTTAACATTTTATTGAATACTTTTGTAACCTTACCTGGAAGCAAGGTTGATTTGAAAAATTCTCTAAGTCTTTTCTTCTAAAACAATTTTGGAAATTTTCATTTTTATTTTATGCCCTGGGTCATTTTAAATCTGCTGCTCTGATCTTTCCTGTGAATCTGTCTGGGCCCAGTACACTAGGGATATATTGGGCTTTAGTATTGTTTTCTATTTCTAGTAAAGACTTTCTCTTCTGTGATGTTTTCCTAATTTATGTTTTCCAGGAAATAATTTTTTTTCCTGGTTTTTAAATTTATTTATAACAACTAAGCCATTAATATTTTAAGATTCTTTTTTTTTCTTGTGTTTGGGGTTACTTTTGTATAATTATTTCTTATTTTACATATTTGCATGTTCTCACTTTTTTTCTTGACTAGAAATTTAGTGATTTATCTGTTCACTCTGTGTGTATATGTGCACGTGTGCATGTGTGGGTGTGTGTCTGTGTGTCTGTGTGTGTGTTTACAGTCAGTTCCAGTCAGCTTATGGATTTCTTTATTAGTTTTATCATTTTTTGGAGTCACTTTGTTTTGGGTATTTCTCCCTAATATAGCATGTAATTGGGATTTGCTTTCTAGTCTGATCTGAAAGTTTATTTTAATGAGTGAGTTTATCTCATTTGCATTTTTATATAAAATATGTGTTTTGTGTTAGGTTTGTTGTCATATTTTATGTTATGCTGTCTGAATAATGACAGAACTCATTTCTTTTCATTTTTTTCCTTTTTCAGTGTTTATCTTCATAACTTCAAATAAATGTATAGCTCTCATTTGATTTATTCAACTTATTCTTTGATTTATCAACGTCTTGCCCTCCCCCAGCTCTAAAAGTCCTAATTTCCCCTTTGTCTTCTCATTTGTGCTTCGTCAGGATACATTACAGTTTTATTCTCTTCTCCAGCCATAGTCCTCACATTTGTTTTGATCTTAGTCTTACCCTTAAATGAATTCATTGCTAACTGCTGGACATTTTGACAGTTTTTCCATTTATCACTTTGTTGGCTGAAATTTATTTTCTATTTAATTTCATTTTCAAAAGCATGTTTGTAAATACTTGTGTCTTTTCATTTTATTTTAAAAACTATTTCCCTAGGAATTAGTTATAAGTCAAACTTTTTTATTTTTTAATTTTTTATCTATCTATCTATCTATCTATCTATCTATCTATCTATCTATCTATCTATCTATCATTTTGCTTTTTAGGGCCACAAGTATGGCATATGGAAGTTCCCAGGCTAGGAGTCAAATTGTAGCTATAGCTGCCAGCCTACACCACAGCTCACACAATGCCAGATCCGTAACCCACTGAGAACGGCCAGGAATTGAACCTGTATCTTCATAGACACTAGCTGAGTTTGTTACCTCTGAACCACAACAGGAACTCCCAAACTTTCTTTTTTTGCATATGTCACAGAAGTTGCCTGCTTTCATTTAGTACTGTTAGGGAAAAATCTAATGCGAGTCAGATTTTTTTTAACACTTTTTATGTCTTGATTTTTTTTTTCTTGTCTGACAAAGGATTTTCCCATCTTTGAAATTTAGTAATTTTATTAAGATGTGTGTTTCACTTGATCTAAATCAGTTTTTCTTTTTCCAGGATACAGTGTGCCTTTGCATTTTATATATTCTCATTCCTTTTTATTTTTGAAAAATTTCTTGAATTATATCCTTAAATATTTATTTTGTTCTGTTATTTTGGTCCTTTAATTTACCAACACCTAGTACTTGTGTTTTAGTGCTCTTTGCCCATCTTCTGTAATTTTCGTACCAAATGCCATTAGACTCTGTTTATTTTCACTTCACTTTGTTTGCTACTTCAGCATTTCCTCCTATCATCCATTTCATCAATTTCGAGTCTTGTTTGTGTTCCAGTCATCCATTTAACAATTTTGAGTTTTGCTTGTGCTGCTTCTAGTCAGATATTTGTGGTTACGTTTATCCACACTTCTCCCTCCACCCCAAAGGACTTCATCTTCTTTTTCTAGGAAAATAAAATTAAAATTTCCTTCCTGATTACTTATATTTCTTCTCTGTATTCTTTTATAAAGCAAACTGTTTCATTATTTTGAAAGTTTAGGTTGATACATTTTTCATTTGCTCATTACTGTATCTTTGTTTAGGATTTTTTTTTTTTTTTTTGGTGAGCCTTTTTCATCTGTCATCTGTATCCCCAAGGTCCCCCCTCAATTTTTTTCCTTATGGCATTGTTTTACAGGTCTTTTTTGCTGATTCCTTTTTAATCACTTCTTATTTGGACTATATAAATTTTTCTTTGACTTTTGGAATTTCAAGTTGGGGGGAGTCAAGGCTTGCTGGAACTCTGCTTATGATTAGTGTTTGTGCGTGTGTGTGTGAAGAGATAGAGCAATATGATATTCATTCCAAGTCTGTTCACTTTGCAAAATCTTTTCCCTCAGACAGAGCTTGCTCCACTCTTCATTTTCTCAAGATTTTAGGTCAAACCATTTCAAGTGAAGCACTGCTTTTAATCCCCGAAATCTGTTCCATTGTTGTAAATAAGTTATTGAATTTTCGTTTTTGCTTTGCATTGTTTTGAACTTCAAGGTATGCCACTCTTTTCGATTTTATTTGGCTATTCCTCCCCCTCCCCGATATTTGTAGCCACAAACATCCTTTCTCCTGGTCTTCCCACATCCTTGAACTTTAATATTTTTGTTAGAGCATCCTCCTATTTTATGATCCAGAGCTTCAGGCATCTCAGTTTCACTAGGAGCAGTGGTTTATATTTTCCTCTCTTCTTCCTCTTCCTGCTTTAAGATGAGTTCTCAGAGAAGAATGGAGCAAATGTAACTTCATGCATTTATTTTAAAATCATATTTCTACTTAAAATTTTTGCTTATTTAAAAAATATTTCCCAGATATAAGGCTGTTTTCTTTAGTTTTCCCTTGAGTAGGGACAGGAGGAATTCTTGATACTGCTGTTCTCTCAGCTTTTTCTTCTTTCTTCTACTTAAGTGTAGTTTACTTGGCTGTTTCTCACAGTGACAAAAATTCCATAGGATTTGCTCTTATTCTGGAAGCACTTATAATTTTATGGCACATATTTAGGGTTCAAAATGTTAGCTTAAATTGAATCTCATTACAGTTTCTTGTTTTTATTCCTAAAGAAAAAATAAACTAGAATATAAATTAAAATTTAAAGCTATTTTCTGATTACAAACTATAGTATTCTCAGATTTTGCACTGAGTTCTAATGATAGAAATATGCTGGATATTTCTTTGTGTCTGAAATACTATGCATTGAGTGAGAGAGAATGTGAACTACTAAAATTTACCTAAAGTGAAAAATACATCTAGAGTTCCGTGTAGTAAATCATGAAGCATATTCATTTTGGAGTCTTTCATTTACCTTAAAGATATATTATGCTTCCACCAGCACTTTTTAAATCATGAATCAGAATCATGTGGCCTTATTATTTTCCCTGAAGACCAGACATGGTTTAAATTGGATACTTCTTTCTGGCTCATGCTTTAGTATTAAGTAGTGTGAAATAAAACATAGTGTAGTAATGAGACTGCCTTCTATCGATTATATTAGATACGTATGATCATAACTTTATAGTCATATTTCATAATAGTGTTTGAATTGAACTGTTTTAAACCTATCTTTTCTGCTAGTTCTTCATTTTATGTTTTCTTCACATCTTTCTCTGCACAAGTTCACTCTTGAAAAACTTTTTTTCTGTTTTTGCTTAGGTTTTCCCTTGAGTGACATCTTGGATGTTAAATTCCCAGTGGGCAGGAACCGTATCTATGTTGTACCTTGCCTGATGCTGTGTTTAATAAATGTTTTGTGATGGTGATAATCTGTTGCCTTCTGTTCGTTTTCTCTGTTCCTTTTTTTCCTCTCCTTTTTATACCTACATGTAGTCTTTGCTAGACTTCTGTGCTATTCTATCTAGGTCTGCTGTTGGCTACGGGATTTTTTCTAAAGTGATGGTTCTATTTTCAGGGGAAAAAAGGTTAGCAATTCATTTGATGCATTTTCAAACAACATCTCTTTGGCTGCCTGGAGTAATCTGGAGAAGTATGAAAGTTCCAGTATCATTCAAATCTCTAAATTTGGACAGTTACCATGATCATATTATTCTGAGGGCAAATGGACTGCTTTCCTCCTGGTGTCCTTTATGAAGGCAGGAGCCTTGGAGCTATCTAGGGCAGAGAGCTACCTCATTTATAATTTAAGTCCTAGAAAGTACTATCCACATCCATGGTACTATACAAATAAAAAATAAAGAATGCCACTAGACAGCACAAATAATCAACTGTTATCAACTGTGAAACTCTGAAGGGGTGAAGAGGAGGATGGGAAGTAAAATCTAATAAAAAATTATGTGTAAACTGTTCCATGAAAGTCATTTTTTATTACAAAACCAATAACACCTTTCCATCAACTTTGTACAACAATTTTAATAACCTTTAGTGAATGTTTGTAAATCATATTAACCCTTAAGGCTCCTGGATGTTTAGAAATAAACATGCACAGATTAACCATGTTGCTGTTCTTCAGCTCTGTCATGAAAACAATTATATACAAGGTCAGACCAGGGCACCATTGATATTGTTTGCCAACCAATTTATTCCTAAGACCCTTGACCCCATTTTAATGTGTGCATTCAAAAGAACACCCCATGGGGTTTTGCTAGCTACAGCCACCAAAAATTGCAAAATTGACATTTTTTTTCAACAACAGGGGCTTGGAAATTCTGTTAGAAACTCACTTAATGCAACTGAAAGTTCATGCATCATTTTAAAACTTCTGATTCAACCAGAATGCATTTATTTGTTGTAACTGTACAGTGTTAGGTCTGGTATGAAACTGTGTGAAAGAGCTAAAAATAGACCTAGTAGATTAATTTTTTTGGAAAAATTTATAGTGACCTCAACTAACTTTCCAGTTGCTTTCTATTTATTTACTTATTTATTTATTGACAATGTGCCTTTTGTCATATTTCAAATACTGTTGATGGCCTTTTCTAGGTATTATTTAATTCAAAATTCAATCTTTTCATTTCAAAACACATCATTTTAAATGGAAATGGAACATTTTGGAACTGGCCAGCTTTAACAAAAATAAGCAAATTCATATGGTAGTTCATTTGAGTTATGGATACCTTTTTCAGGAAGCAGGCAATGACCTGAAAGGTGAATACAAAGAAGAGAGAATGAATCACAGGAAAAAATTTAATCTAATGTGCTTTAAAACCAATTATATTTTTAATGCCATCTATCCTCAGTGGGTCCTCAAGAGGCATACACATATTGCTAGAGCTGTCATTAGGATTTCAGGAATGACTTTAAATCTTTCTGTGGCAAATATTTCCAATCATTTGTAAATTTAATTATCAAGTTATCAAGCGCCCGGATTTGATGAACAGGTTTGCAAACATGGTTATGCACCAGAAACAGCATCTCTACTTCCTCCCTCAAATATCTCTTTAATCTCTGCACGGTGCAAGGCTTGTCTGGGCTCAAATTAAGAATCTGTTATTGGAAGCCACAGATGCAATATCTGTATATTACAGTATGAGAAAAGGCGAGGTTTGTTCTCAATTCCCCTTGCTGTTATTTTCTACCTTTGTAAATTATTGAAGGCAACACATTCTCTCAACTTATATTTTATGTAAGTCTCAAATGGTATCATAAATAGTGTATGCACAGACATATATTCCTGTATTAGCCAAAAAAAGTGATGCTGCGACTAAAGTTCAATTTAATGAATTTCTAAAGCTCCCTGTTAATTCTATTTCATGGTAGCTTTGCATTTTTATGGAATTTTGCATGCACAACTTGTAATTGCTAATATCCAAAATTAATATAAGTAACTAGAAAGCTCAGTGGTGCTCTTTGCTTTATGACTCATTCATATAAGGACAGCATCATCTACATTTTGTGTGTTTTCCTAGTATACTGTTACTGGAACATTCATATTAATTAACTTAAGGTACTGAGTTTCTAGTCCATTAATTTATTATTATACAATAGTTATTAATAATATAATTCTTAATTCATTTTATTCCTTACATGGTTTCTAGAATGAATATACCCCAGAGTATTGTGTCACACATCTTAACCAATTTTATTGTGTTCGATAATTTTTCTTTAGTCTCAAACAGGGGAGGCTAGATTTATTTTTTTCTCCAGATAGTTCCCTGGAGATCCCATCTGGAACTAACCTGCTACCTGGGGTGGTTGATGGGCCTCCGTGGACCATCTAGGGGGTGGAAGATGCAAGATGCTTATACTTATCAGTGGTATGCTATTAAGGGGACAGCTTAGATCAAAAAGAAGTTCCAGGGGAACTATTATCTGGGCTGTTTCCTTCTGTTGCTGGTCCCTAAGCACTTTGAAAGGAACTTAATGAAGAGATAGATACTTTTAACTTTTCCCCCCAAAGCCTTGTGATCATGATGCAAAGAGTAGGTAGGAGTAGGTGATAAGAGTGAATCTCCAAGCGTATGTGTCTGTAGGGGAGGGATTTTGAGGATATTGTTGACAGTCCTTTGATGTATTGCCTGAGGTAAAGTAAGATGTGGTGTGGTGCTGGGGATACTAAACTCATGTCTATAGCTATCTTTCCAAGAGACCTCAATAAAGTGATCTAGGTCTTCTCTCTCATGTGGAAAATAAAGAAGCCTACTCCTCCAATTTCACTCCTTAATTCAGTTTTATTCAGTTCATTTTAACTGACAAATAAGTGTTAGCAGACAAAGTTTAGGAAGAAATGAGCAGAGCAAAACAAAGCAAAGCAAATCTGCAGTTTACATGGAACAAAGTCTTTAGGAAAGTCACAGTGAAAGAACTTCAAAATTTTTGTAGAGAATTTCTACACAGAAAGTTGCCACGGGGTTTCACTTTCCCCAAGAGATCAGTTCAGTGTCTTGTTGAATTTGGCTAAACCGCCCCCACTATCCTGCCCCCCCCCCAACCCCCCAGCACCCTCCAGAAAAGCTGAGTCTGAGGAAACACTAAATGCAAAGTTAGAATTTTACTTAGGGATATAACAGTGGTCCTACTTTCTGACGTTTGTCTTACTGAAGAAAACCTTTGCCCTTGTTTTGAATTTGTTCATGGATGCTACCCCCTGGATCAATCACCCTCCCTGGTTTTGCAGTTAGCAAGTGAGTCTCTTCCTATCTTGCTCCATTGCCACAGCTCAGTTTGAGTTTAGCAGCCTAGATGCTCACTTTTCTTGCAGAGGCATTGAGTATCATTCTTTGGAACTCTGGTTTCTGGGACCATTCACTGTTAGATAGTCCCAAACTGCCAGGCAGATGCTTTCTACAAGAATCCACAGTACTATGAGGTACATGAGACCGTTCTACTTCTAAGAATCTCCTAAAAAGTTGTGACAACCCAGAGACAGTTAGTACAAGGTAGAAGTTAAGTCAAAAGTAGCAGTGTTAGGAGTTCCCTTTGTAGCACAGTGGGATCATCATTGTCTTTGCCACAACTCAGGCTGCTGCAAGGATTGGGGTTTAATCCCCTGCCCTGGCACAGTGGATTAAGGATCAGGCATTTCCACAGCTGTGGTATGGGTCGCAGCTGAGGCTCAGGTTCAATCCCTGGACTGGGAGCTTCCATATGCCTTGAGGCAGCCAAAAAGAAAAAGAAAGAAAAAGAGTAGACGTCTCCTCATTTGTAAAGTAGGGATAAGTATTCAACTTATCTCAAAGAGCTACTGCAGTATCAATGTAATTGTAAATATAGTGACTCATGCGATGCTGAGGCAATTGCAGTTCTCACATGAATGAGGAAAGCTTTCAGATAACTAAGTTACATGCCCTTAGCCCACCACCCACAGACTGCTACCCAAACAAACACATCAACCAGATAGATGTGAGACATTGCTGGTAGCATGATTTGCCCCTCTGTATAGCTGCAAGATAAATGATAAGTAAAAATTCAGGGTAATTCTCCAGCTAGGGTATCATAGTTTTCAGTGTCTCTGTCTCATATTTCCTCTGGCTCATTGATGTTCTAACATCACCAATACTTGGGAAGTTTCTGACCACACAGGTTGACTCTCAGGCTACCTTCCAGATCATAAAGAATTAGACAAGAATTGTGCTCATTTGCATAAGTCCTAGGAAAAGACTCTGGAATAAAAAGTGTTTAGCTTTCTTATATTTCTTGGAATTCTCTGAGGTTATAGGTATGTGTACCCTATGGCCTTCTGATTCTAGTTGGCCCCCTTTGTGCTTTTTCATTGATACTTCCAATGCCATAAACTCCATCCAGTTCATTTTATCTCTACTCTGCTAGCTTAGATTATTCTGAGTAGTAAACAGAAATATTCTTATCAACTTCTATCAATATCAGTACTGGGGCTGACATCAATACTGAGTCCTCTGGTCAAAAGTGTGTTTCAGGAACCACATTTGGCTTCCACAATGAGTTATGATTATCTATCAACCACACAAAGAATTCAAAGATCCTGAGGTCCAAAGGACGGCCCTTAGGGAAGATGGCTTAAACAACAGAAATTTATTTTCTCACAGTTCTAAAGGCTGGAAGTCTGAGATCAGGGTGCTAGCAGGATGGGTTCCTGGTGAGAGATCTGTCCTTGGGTTGCATGTGGCTGCCTTCTTGCTCTGTACTCACATGACCTCTTCTTTGAGCATGGAGAGTGAGAGAGCGAGCAAGCAAGCAAGTTGTCTGGTGTCTCTTCTTCTAAAGGCATTAATCCCATCTCACCCTAATTACCCGCTAAAAACCTCATCTAATCCAGGTTTCCTCCCAAAGGCCTCATCTCAAAATACCATCCTTTTGGGGTTAGGGCTTTAACATATGAATTTGGGGGAGAAAAAAACATTCAGTCCATAACATTCCACTCCCATCTCCTACAATCAACTTGGCCCCCAAAGCAGCTACTATCAGTGTTTTCTTTCTTTCCCACACAGGCATGAATCAATGGGATACTCTGGACTCATTGCTTGGGTTCCCAGTATTTCTAGGGCATGGCTGAACATACAGACTACCCTCTCTTCCCAGCATGGTGTTGGCCATTTCTTCTTTGGGATGAAGAGTAGTTCACTCTTCCCCAGAGCTGAGCCTCTCCCACCAGTCTACCTCAGGGATAGAGCTGAATGAAAAGGTATTCTAATTCACCCCAGGAAATTTCCCATTCCTCAGCCCCCTTTCATGTGCCCTGGCCATTATCAGTCATTGCTTTCCTTGGGGTCTTTCTTTTGTATCTGTGTCGCAGAACCCTTGTTAGTTCCACCAGATGGGAATTAACTCAATTATTTTTGTGGACAGCTGCCATATTTCTCTTCTATTTCCTACTGACTCTGTTATCTTCATTCATTTTTTTCCTTTTGTGTCTAGACAAGAAAGTCATTTACAGTTATTTATGGTCTCTAATATTCCTGCTGGTCTTCTGTTATTCTTTTCCTATTACACAGTCTGATTATTTCACCTCTCCACTTGAAGCTCATCAGAGGCATCCCAATGCTCTCGGGATAAAATTCAAAAATCCTCATCATAGCCCATAAGGTCCTGCAGGATCTGGCTCTGACTGCATCTCTCAGCATTCTTACCCTTTATTCACTCTGCTTGAGCTATGTGGACTTTTCCCTGTGCCTTGGACAAGCAAAGCTCCTCATTTTCTGGCCCTTCATCCTTACTGTTCTGATTTCCCTTAGCTCTTAGAGATGGCTGATTCTATGTTCTTCTCAGTGAAAAGTTTTTGGCCCTCCTAACCAAGACAGACCTCTTTCAGTTACAGGTTCTTACATCTCCCTGATCACATCCTTTACAATAATAACTACTTATACTTTCTTTTCTTGCTTGTCTCCCACATAAGAATGTGCTGGTAGGACAGGAGTGTTGTCTTCAATATGGTTTTGTTTCAGCAATTCCTGTAGTACTGACACTGTGGCAGATCTCCTAAGTGAGTGATGGCATCATTATAGCATTGTTACATTTCATAAAGTTAAAGCTCATTTTCTTATAACCTTTGTCTGGAAGACATAGTTTAACCCTCTGGGATCTCCTAGCACACATTTAATCTGACTTTTTACTTCACAATTTATTAAATATTATAGGAATTTTTGGTCTCTATGTACCTTCTTTTCCGTAGGCTCAACATCTTCAGTTCCAGCTATTATTCAGGTAAAATGTGTTTATGGCTTTTCTCTGCTCTGTTCACTTTGTCTTGGGTTTATGTTAATATTGTAAAAGGTTTCTATTTCGATATTTGGTCCATCACCCTTGCTAGACCACCCATCGCACTATCCTCAAAAGGACAGAAGGGCAGTGTAGGCCTTGAAAACGGGT
The DNA here is from genome assembly GCF_016906955.1 of Phacochoerus africanus. Taxonomy (NCBI): domain Eukaryota; kingdom Metazoa; phylum Chordata; class Mammalia; order Artiodactyla; family Suidae; genus Phacochoerus; species Phacochoerus africanus. The sequence continues at coordinate 58,850,598 of NC_062545.1, forward strand.
AGTGTTGACTCTGGTTATTCATGTTACAAGCTGGTTGGACTAGATGCTGGTTGTTGAATTTCTTCTCTCCCTGCTCATTACACAAAGTGAATGTCCATGGGATTCTTGAGGGGGTTTAGTGGCATCTGAAAACCCTTAAAATTCCAGACATACTTTTGTTTATAGAAAAAGGCTATATTTTTCATTAAAATTTTAAACAAGATTCAAAACTCCGGTCTTGGGATTTTTTTTGAGAATACTATATTGTAACTAACTCAGATTGTACAGACGCAGGAAGAGAATTAATGGAATTAATGAGATACTCAGGAATGGAATTAATGAGTTGTCTTTTTCTGTTCTGGGAGAGGGAAAAAGGGCAGCAGAAACAAGGAAAGAACCTACATCAAATCTAAAATAAAAACATGGGTGATTATTTGGAAAAAAAAAAAAAGAAAGAAAAAGGGTAGTGTTGAAAAATGCCTGCGTAAAGAAGGACCAAGTCTCCCCATGGGCTCCTTCCTGGAAATGGTCAGCCATATTCCTACTTAATCATAGACATATTTACTTCTTCATTGGTTAAGAGGAAAATGCAAGAATGCCCTTCTCCCTGCTCTAGGGCTTACTCTAATCACTGGCTCTATGCCTTCTCACAGTGGAAGAGAAATTTTTCAATCTGCTTGCTTGTTCAGCACTAAGACATTAGTCTGCAATTATTAGTGCAGATAGTCTTTGTACTTTAAAAAGCACAAAGTTTAGCCTCTATAGAACTCTTTTCTTCTACACATGTAGATTCTTCCTCTACATGTTTGAGGCCTTGTCACTTTTCTCTCTCTGGCTGCATGTGGCTCTGTTAGTTGACTCAGATATATTCCTGGGACCCAGTGAACTATTGCTTTATGTTGGGTGGAGGAGCAGATGGTTCCGTGTGCATCCCAATTCTCCTTATCCTTCTCCTGACCTCTGCATTTGTGTGAGGACGCTTACATGGCCATTAGTTAAGTCCTTCAAACAAAAAGAGCTCATTAGTTCAATGTGCTAATTTTTTTTTCTCGTAGTCCCAATTTTATGTAAGATATTAACCGACATTCTAGTTATATATGATTTTCAAATATTATCAATGTTCTTAACAAAAATTGTTCAACAGAATAGAATTGAGCACACAGCCTTCTGTTATGCCATTGGACTCCCCCAGTGTAGCAACATTCCTGACACATATCTCCATGACAAATGCTTTGCTAAATAAGATTTGCCACATGAAGACCATTCCTCATGTCTATTTATCTTCTGCCTAGGCCAGAGTCTTTGTGTTGAATGAACTGCAAACTTATACATTTCAGTATTGATCCACCTTCTTACAAATCTATAATATATAGACTTATCAAATACATTATGCAACAATCCCTTAGCTATTTGTAATCAATTTGAGAGTCTTTGAGAATATCCTCACAATCTTTTCTGATAAAGAGATCTGTATCTTCTTCTCCTGACTTAAGTTAGGAAAGCAAGCAAATTTGAGGTTCAGGCCCTCAATATCTGTTCACTATGTGATGGGTAGTTTGTTTTATTTTTCTTCTTCCTGGTTCTATATTTTTTATTGAATAAATAATGTTGTCAATGGTCTCAACTCTATTTTGGACAGAGGAAGGGATAAATAAACAATATGTATGTGTGCATATGTGCATGTCTAAAGAGATAACAATTAGCTGCTTAGTCTGAAAACTTTGAATGACAGCATGGTTCTGTCAATTATTAATCTAAAGTTAATCTGAATGCACTATCTTTAGGGTATTTTCCTGAGCCAAGTAGTAAAGTACCCTTTAGATTTACTTTATCATTGCATTCTTTTAGGAGAAATGGGAGTTTTATTAATAAATTTAGAAGAAAATTGATATAGATGTATACTTTAGACTGCAGTGTCAATGTATTGATTATCTAATCATCAGTCTCCATATCCTTTATCTTTACTAACAGATTGTTAGTAAGTTACATTTCCCACTCACACTGACTTTCATTCTGTTGCCCAGTCTCATTCTTGTAGTGGCAATATTTTGTGATAGGGAGGAAAAGGTTAACTGAGAGTATCTCAAATTCTATTGTCAGTTTATAGAGACTTAAGAATTGAAGGGTTCAAGAATTGAAGGGTTCTTTATATTATCTTCTTTCTTAACTCTCTGCTGAACAACCAGTAAACATTTATGACCACCTATCATGTGCTAGACATGGTTTTAGGCAATGAAGTCATTTAGATGAATAAGATTAAGTTGTAGATAGGACAAATTTATCTGTTATTGCCTCTTATTTTAAAAATTTTATGACTCCCTGCTATTTGAGAATGACTCAAGTGTCTAATACCACATCATATGGAAGTTAAACAATTACGTTTCATAAAAATTCCCTCGTGACCTTATGTTTTCATGGTTACCACTACTCTGTTTCCATATGTGTTTATATGTTTTCCCCTAATCTAGGTATAGAATCCAGTCCCCTTTCCAATTTCTGCATTTTCACTAACCAAAAAACCCCTCATCCTAACACATACACACATATATACACACATGAAGAGAGTAGATATTCCTGAACATTTTTTTTTGGTAGGGAACCAGGCGAAAGTTATAGTGTAGCAATATAAACAACCTCAAATTGAAAAATAAACATCTGTTCCTGCTGACTACCTCACAATTTAGTGGCTGAAAATATGATTTATTATTTCCCACAGTTCTGTGGATTGACTGGGATCAGCTGGGAGTTTTTTTGCTTGGGGTCTTTCATGTGGTTGCAATGAAGTGTCAGCTAAGGTGCTTTATCTATTACTCCACAGGAATGGTTAGTTAAGTTTACTCACTCACCTGGGCAAAGAGTTGATGCTGGCTGTTGGTTAAGTGTTTACCTGAAGCTGTTAACTAGAACATTTATGAGTGGCTCTCCTGTGGCTTGGACTTTTCACAGTTTGGTGACTAGTATCTGAGAGGGAGTCTTTCAAGAGAGAGCATTAGAAGAGAACCAGGTAGAATTTGTCAATCCCTCATAAAATCTAAGTCTGGAACTAGGGTAATATTACTTTTGGCATAGTCTATCCATCCAAGAGCTGCAGGCCAACCTAGATGTAAGAGTGTGGAGGAATAAACTCTCTATATGAATGGTGGGAATGGATGACATATCCATCTCTGTCATTAGATGCCCTGTAGCCACTGTATTGATTTCCCATTGCTGCTGCAACAAATTTCAACAACCTTACCAACTTATTGTAAGACAATATATTACAGTTCTGGTGATCAGGAGTCCAAAATGGGTCTCACTGGGATAAAATCAAGGTGCTGGCAAGGCTATATTCTTTTCTGGAAGCTCAAAGTGAGAATGTGTTTTTTTGTCTGTTCTCTCTTCTAGAGGCTGCTTTCACCAATGGCCCACTTACATCTTCAAAGCCAGCAATAGCTAGTCAAGTTTTTCTCAAATGGCATCACTTTAACCCCAACTCTACTGCCTCCCTCTTTCTAACTTCCCTTATGATTATATTGTGCCCAACTGGATAATCAAGGTTATATCTCCATCTCAAGTTCAGCTGATTAGCAACCTTAATTCCATTTGCAACTTTAACCCTCCTTTGCCCTGCAATCCAACATATTCATAGGCTACCTAGATCGGAGTTTGGATATCTTTTTGGAGTAGAGGTGGAAGGCATTATTCTGTCTACCATAGCCACTTTCCTAGCATGTGGGAATTTCTTCCCATCCTTCCCTCTCTGAAGTATCCAGCCATCTCTTCTGTATTTTCTCCCTGTTCTCCTCTGCTCTCTGTCTATCTCTCCTTCCCCCACTCCTCTCTCTCTCTCTCTGGAAGAAGAAAATTTGCTTCTGCTTTCAAGTTGTATTGCTTTGCATTGCTTGGGCCCTTGATGATATCCATACCCTTGGCATTCAACTCTTATTCCAGAAGTTTATCGTTGTCTTCTTTTCTCTACATTTTCCATCTCAAGAAAAATTGTGGAACCAGATATCTAGATAATATAGTTTTTATAAAATTTCATCTAGTAACATTTCTTTTAGTTTAGCAAAGACATCAGAAATCAATACAGATATCCCACACTTGTTAGCATACTTATTTAAAAAATGTAATCAATTAAACCAACAAACATGGAAATACTCTTCAGGGGCCACATTTTGTTCCCTTTTGTATCACAGACATCTAACACTGCACTCAATTACCGATATCATATCATCATACTAATTGTAATATCACATTCTAAAACTGGCATGTCTTACAATATTGTATTATAATTTAATTGTCAAAATTTTCTTTTATAGTGGCAAATAAAGTAATAGTGTATCAGAAATCAAAGGTGGCTAACATTTGGTGAAATGTAATAAATCTTTGGAGTCTTAAATGTTTATTAAGCATTCATTCCTCTAACATTATTTCTATTCTTTTTTTTTCCCTTTGGTAACTTTTTTTAAAAATTTTTATTCTTAAGTAGTCATTCCTCTAAAATTATTTCTATTCTAAGAGTCTTGTAATATATTTTAATTGGTGGATATATTTGTGCTTTGGCTTTAAATTTAACTGAGGCTGATTTGGATTTATTGTTTTTTTTATATCATATCATATTGACATGTGATGTTCTTCCCCAGACCTGCCTTACCTTGCTTCAGCTGATGGATACTCCATTGCCACAGGTGCTGAGACCCCAAAGCTTGAATTCATCTTTAAAACTTTTCTTTCCCTAGTACCTAACACACAGTTTTTCAGCAAATTCTGTTTGCTTTATCTACTAAATAGATCTAGAATCCAACCACTGTAACCTTTTCCACAGCTGGTATCCTAGGCTGAGCCACCATTCTCTCAATTTCTATTTCTCTCATAATCTCCTAGTTTATCTTCCTCACCTTATATGACAGACTGGCTGATATTTTAGGACATTTTCACTTATGGTTCCTTCCATCTGCCTTGAAAAATGGAGATCCTTCCAGATCTCCACATGTGTAACTCTTTCATATTCTTTAAATGTTATACAATTGTTATCCTCTCAAAGGGTTCTACTCTGCCTACTCTATTTAAAATTATATCCCTAAAATGCTCTCTTACCCTGCTCTCTTTTTTTCTGTAGTACATACCTCCTAAAATATATTAAAATAATTATTTTTATGTTTATTGAACATTTATTGTCCCTTACTAGAAAGTAAGCTAATCAGGGCAGAGGTTTGTGTCTACTTTGTCTAGGAAACATACTAAAAAGTTTTTGGAACTCAATATACACCTGTTAAATGAATGTTTAATGGATCATATTAAGAAGGATTATTGAAACTCAAATCTCTATCCCTTTCAGCCAATATTTGGTTCAAAATATTGGCCCAGTGAGTTAAGGAGCCAGCATTGTCTCTATGATGGCTCGAATTCAATCCCTGGCATGGGAACTTCCATATGCTGTGGGTGTGGTTGAAAAAAGAAAAAAAAATTAAAAAAAAATCAGTTTCTAAAATAACTTCCATATTTCTTAAGTACTAGAAATTTTTCCACCCAGGGAACTAGTGATTTCATTGACCCGACATTTTTGCTTTACCAAAATAAAAATTTAAGCACTGTAAGAAAATATCTTTCTACTAGAATCTTCAAAGACTATTTCGAGGAATGCTGTGAACTGAATTGTTTCTCCCCAAATCCCTATGTTGAAGCCCTACCCCCTAATATTACTATATTTATAGAAAGAGCTTTCCAGGAGGTAATTAAGGTTAATGAAGTCATAAGGTCAGGGTGCTAACCCAATAGAATTGATGACCTTATAAAAAGAAGAAAATGTTTCTCTTTCTTTGCTTGTACTCCCCTAGGAAAGGCCATGTGAGGTCATAGCTTCTGCTGGTCAGAAAGAGAGTTTTCACTAAAACCTGACCACACTGCAATCCTGATCCTGGGTTTCAGCCTCCAAACTGTGAGAAAATAAATTTTTATTTTTTAAGCCACACAATTTTTTGTATTTTGCTATGGCCACCTGAGCTGACTGATATTAGGAGTCAGCTTTTTTCCTTGCTAAATGATTGGCTCAAATTAAAAATTCCTTCAAAATTCATACAAATCAAAGCATTTCTCATTCTATAAAATGAAGATACTTGATTATCACAGATGGATAGACCAATCATTTTATTAAACATTGTTTAGAAATGCATTATACCTTTTTTCCCAATAGCCTAAATTACACAGCTAGGATTTCTCAAAATAATCGTTTGTATGAAGAAAATTTAGATTCAGACGCAGATATGTTGATCACTAATGTTCCCTATTTCATCTTATTGATTAAGTTATTAGACTAGCTCAAGGATGTTTCAGTGTTCACCAAATTGTCATTAATTATTGACACAACAGATGTCACCTGTGTCACCAGATTGTAGAACCACAATATTTTAATGTTTTATTTTATTTTTGTATGATATTATATATAATATATATCTCTAAATACTGCTGCTGAAATCTTAACAAGCAAAAATGGTCCCATAAGATATTATTTCAAATTGCATGAACCAAACAGCATCTTACTGCTGCTCTTTTCAAAGCTTTTATTGTTGTGAGCCACACGGGAAGTCCATCTTTTCAAACCTTTTATTGAAACAATTCAGGGACCTGCGTCTGCTGCTTTATGCTCTTGGATTATGTTTTTGGAAAGAATGGATATAGACTCACCTAATATTTTGTGCCAAATTAGAGCTGTGGATTTAAATTTCCTACCATAGTTTGATGCAATAGGAATAAAAGGAAATTTGATATATAGAGTATATTGGGTAGGTAAAAATACGTAATTATCCCAAAGAGATTCCTTAAAAGAAGCATTCTCCTTTAGGCTGAAAGCATACTTTATTTTTAACATTAGACCATATTAGTCAGCAGATTAACTCGTCTAGTCATTCAGAGAAGTATTTTGCAGGTTGTGCTAAAATCACGAAGTAATAACAAAGACCTACTGATGAGTTTTTACCTCTTTGAATGAAGGGGACAGTTGGATTAAACAAATCTGAAACATTTTCAGGCTCAGGTTACATTGTTCTATGCTATATAGGGTAGAACTTTGAGGTCACAATGAGTCACTAGTAATGAAGTGTGAGAAAGTTAAACTATATATTTTGTATAATATATTAAACAGCATAGGGGTTAGGGGTGCTGACCCTCCACACACTTGAAAATCTGAGTATAACTTTATAGTCAGGGCTCCATATTCATGGTTCCTACATATCTGTGGTTCCACATTCATGGATTCAATGAATTGTAAACCACCTGAAGTGAATGGTGGTTATAGTATATTTATAATTAGGGAGAAAACCAAATTTAAAACATTGAGGATATTAAGATCTTATTTCAATTAATATATAATACATATAATTATGTAAATATAAGGTGAATCATAAACTTCCATGATAGCTATGATTTCACATAAAATATAGTTGATTGGTTTTTTGTGTGTGTGTGTGTGTGTGTGTGTGTGTGTGTATGTGTGTGTGTGTTGGGTTGATATGGAAGTGTATAAACCATAGTAAGTTATCTTGGAGTGGTACAATTTTGTGTGATTTGTGCATATACGTAATTTTACTTATCAAATTTTGAACAATGAAGAGATATTGCTTTCTCAGTATAATAAAATTATTTGTTTAAAGTGTAAGCCCTCACTGTTTTAACATTTCTCTTACGCTTCTATGATAGAATGTTAATTTGTCTCTATTCTCATTTTAATCAACAAAGATTATCTTTCTCTGTGTTTTTAGACTATCAAAAGCAGCGTGTCTAGACTATTTCATCAGACTTTTACAAAAATGCCTCTGCTGAGTTATGATAAAATGATATGCCCTCTGTTGATGTGAGATTTGTCCTTTTGCCCATTTTATTTATGTCTTTGGTGAAAAAATGTAATTTTTTGATATTATCCATTGTGAGGCTCTGTGTACTCTGTACAAGGAGTGTGCCATAAATTCCTATATGAGAACAGTTGCAAGAGCAGTTTTGACTCTGCAGATGAAAGTTCTATCCTTTTTGTTGTCAGGGAAATAAAAACGATGTAATACTTCAGGTTTTCTACTTTAACTACTGAAAAAAATTTGTGCTAAATCTATGGTCTCCATTTGTAATATTCACAAACGTAATTACTGGAAATATAAGCTCTGCTATTTTTGAGTGGACTAAATTTAATTAATTAATTTTTATTTTTAATAGTTCTTTTTTAAGTTAAAATTATTTTATGCAATTTTAAATGTTACTTTCCATTTACAGTTATTTCAAAATATTGGCTCTATTCCCTGGGTTGTACAATACATCCAAACCCAGTAGTTTGTACCTCCCACTCTTTTACCCCTATTTTGCCTCCCAACAACTGATAACCAGTTTGTTCTCTATATCTCTGTGATAGTTCTTTTATGTTATATTTACTAGCTTGTATTTTTTTAGATTCCATATATAAGTTATATCATGCAATATTTATCTTTCTTACTTATTTCCACTTAGCATAATGGACTGAATTTGTTTTAAGTAAAAATGAGTTAGGTTGCACCTTGTTTGAATACATAAGCTATTTTACCTACTTTCAGACATAGGGTAAAAAATCTTTAAAAATTCTTAATTAATGAAAAAAACATGTAGAAACATTTCATTCATTCCTTTATTTAGTCATATTCCAGTATGATAATATGAGGTTGCATCAATGAGTGAAATAAAAGGGTCCCTGCCCTTGGGAAACTTACATTCTTAGAGAAGGAGCTCTGATAATCATCATAATGAATAAATAACTTATATAGTATGTTAGAATATAAAAATTGTTATAAAAAGATTAAAGTAGGGTAAGAAGTGTTAAAAGCTATTAAAAGTGTTTAAGCCACAATAGTAATATGTAAAATATTTCTAAGAATCTCAGTTAATATTGAATAAAATTACATGATTAAATAAATGCTTTAACTTTTCGTTAAACTGTGTCAATTTGTCATTGGGGAATGTATTTTTTATTGAGCAACTATATGCCAAGCAGTGTACTTTATTCTTGAGATATGATGGTAATAAGGCAGATATGCACACATTCCTGTGTGCAGCAGAAGAGACAGGCAGATACAGCTGTAAGATACTGTGTGAAAGAAGGCATGACAGGGAAGTGCAGGATGCTTTGAGCAAGTGGAGGGACAGGGCCCTTCACCTTGATTTTGGAAGCAGGAAAGGCTTTCTTTGAGGAAGCAATTATACAATGAGAGGCAAGGTATGTGTTGACCAGGAAAATAGTGGAGATATAGTTCCTGGAAGATGGAACTTTGTGTTAAAAACTGTGGAGGTGAGGGAGAGAGGGACAAACGCTGAAGAATTAGGATGTGTTCCTTATGGCTGGGGCATGTGTCTGGGGAAAAGTGGTGACTTCCCAGGGGAGAGATAGGCCAGTGCCAGGTCAGCAAGGGGCTTTAAGCCACTTTAAAGAGTTTGAGCCTATGCTTACAGCAATAGGATGGAAGGATTTATAGTGTAAAGCCTTTTTGGACAAGCAGGACTTGATGGATGCACAGAGAAAACACTACAGACTTTCCAACCACTGCCCCCCTCCCCACTTTTTTATTTATTCCCCTAGGGCTGCAGATGTAGCATATGGAAGTTCCCAGAGGAACTTGCTAGGGGTCTATTTGGAGCTACAGCTGCTGGCCTACACCACAGCCACAGCAACACGCCAGATCTGAGCTGCGTCTGCAACCTACTTCACTAGCTCATGGCAATGCTGGATTCTTAACCCACTGAACGAAGCCAGGGATCAAACCCACATCCTACGGATACTAGTTGGGTTCATTACCACTAAGCCACGATGGAGATTCCCTACCACTGCCCATTTCAATTAAGCTCTATGGACTAGTTCTTTCTCTGTGGAGGAAATTTCAGATGGTTCCTGCAGACTTTCCAGTCCTTAAATACTTAAACGGTAGATTTTGAGTAACCAACCCTCTAACTCAAGTCCATTTTCCTCTCCCATTAGCATTCCTGAATCTCTCTTCTTGGCCAAACTTTTTGTCAGAAATGTTTATGCATTTCACCAACCCCTTAGCCCTTCTTAGGCTACAACCTGATGAGATCTGGCATCTCTATTCACTTTCCCAATGAAACTCCCTCTCCATGGTCACATTCCCTGGCAGCTGCATCTGTGGCTTCACTTACCATCTCAATGACAATAATCCCAATATTTGCTTCTCAGGCAAGCACCATCTTCTCCATTCCAGAATGCTTGAAATAGCTTTGGTGGAAAATTGGAGAGATTGCTAACCAGAGAAATATGACATAATATCTGGACACTGGTGAGTTCCCAATTGAGAGTGGTGACTGTTATTTAATATTGGCAACCAATCTGCCTCATTTGGCAGACACTGAATTTTCTGGATTTTACCAAGTAGGTGAACAGAAAGGCAATAGGAAAAGGAAGTTGATGATACAGTAAGCAGCATTTTGGGGGTGGTGGACCAGGCTAACCTGGAAAAAAAAAAGGAATCCTGTAGGAAAAAGTTAAAGATGGAGAGAAAAGATCAGACTGTGGTTTGGAAAGCTCGAAGAAGAATTTATTTGTACTGATGTATAAGAATGCTAGAGTGTTATAAAGCTGTGGTGAGAGGATGGGTTGTCTACATTTACCATTTAAAAAGTGGAGGTCAGGGTCTACTATGATCTTAAAGTGGAGGGCATCGTTTAAGTGAAAGAGAATATCCCTGGAGATGGAGAAGCAAGGAACCAAGAAGCCAATTTATTTATGAGCCATCTTGTGCATATTGCATCTCACCTGTAAGATAATGGTGGAGTTGGAGGGAGGGACTACAACCATGAGCTGAAAACAGAGACCTGAATGGATGAAGAGTGATCCAGAGGTCCTGAGATGACAAGGATGGATTTGTTGCATTAGTGATACATAGCAGCAAATGTGTTATGTTAGGCAATATACAACCAAAATATTTTTCAATTTACACATGTTCCATCTTTTTCTCTATTTCGTTGTGATCAGTAAGAGGATAAGGTAGAGATGTGTGATAATTTCTGACCATCTTAAAGAAGTCATCACATAATTAAGCAGGGCAATTTCAAGGATCCTTGCACAACACACAAGACAGTGTAAATAGCTCACTGTAACCTATTTAGAGTCAGCATTTAAAAACTCTTGACAGCACAATATCATTCTCTTGTGTTTATGCTTTCCCAGACTTGTGAAGTGATTATGAAATGTTTTCTGTTTTGTACTTGAACAGCAGAGTTCAAATTTTACAATGTTGAGAAAGAGAAAAATTTTTAGGGTGTCCTATAAGAAGCTGTGGAGTTTTTTTGTGTGTGAGAAATTTATTTAGCAATGTGACCTCCAAAGTTGTATGCACAACTTACAGGGTTTTTTGGTTTGTTTTATTTTGCGGGAGGGGAGTGAGGGGAGGTAAGGACCACTATTTAGAAGACTGCTAAAGGAGAAATCCAAGTTCGGTGTGTTGTTCCTATTGATTGTGTGCTCCTGGGCACCCTGGCAAGGAGCCAAACTCATCTTGCATTCCAGCCACTTGAGTCTTCTGCTAGTGAGGGAGGGAGTGGTGTGCCCGGGAAGCATGGCAGTATTTCCAGCAGGTGGTAAGAGTAGGCGGCACATTATAATTTTAGGAAAATCGGAGGCACTAAGGCAGCCACATCCATGACTGCAAGTGCTGTGCTTTCAATAGACTTCAGTGAGGTGTTATGATGTCTCATTCTCCTAGTAAAGGTTTTATGGGAACTGAAATGTCTTCCTGTGTATCCATTTGCCTAATGCTGCCAAGAGAGAGAAAGAATTGAAACATAAATCTCATCTTATTACTGAACCTAAATTGTCCCCTCTGATTTTGTCTTGATGCCTGACTCCTGCCGTGTTCCTCTGGCATAATGAATTTCTTAACCTAGAGTCTTGATAAAAATCCTCCATAATTTATTTTTATCTTAGGAGTTGTCATAAAAATTCACAGACAAGGCACAGTCCAAGGTGGGGGTGGCATAAGCGCCTTTGATCAGTTTGTATAGCTGGAGAACCATTCCTCCTCTCAGATGGAAACAGTGAGTTTCCTCTCTGTTCCCATAAAAGGACATTTATCAATTCCAGTGAGGGTTCAGAGTGGGAAAATATGTGAAAGTCCTTTCGCATATAGGAGTTAGGAAATTGAGCTGGATGAAAAATTACTTATCTGTTAGTGTGGTTGTTTATGACATTTTGTACGGGTCTGATATTAACATTTAAACACCTAAGGAAATCATGTAGAAATGAGATCTTCACATATATATGGGCTAAGATGGCACAGCTAGAATTCTACTTTTAGAATAATAAGCTTAGTGGTTAAAGTGTCATGCACTGAAGATTAAGGATGGGAAGGAAATTAATCAGAAGACAGACACAGGGTTATGAGGGAGAAATCTCAGGCTCTCATTAGTGGAGTCAATCAAGAATTTTCAAGGCACAGTTTTTATCCCTGGCATAATCTTGGGGTCCCTATCTTAAACTTCAGGGAATTCTTCTACATTTGTTATATTTATATCCTTTCTTAATTAAAGGTCTCAAGCCTTGAAGGATACAAAATTAGAAAGCATCTTTGAGGTTTTCAGTACCCATGGGATGTTTCTGCATTTCAGCTGGGTCTGTGTGATTTCATTTCAGCACAACTCAACTCAGAATGTCAAGAGACATGTGAGTAACTCTTGTTGAGTTGTTTAAGTACCATAAAAAGAATTAGAAAAAAAATGAGAAGAATGAAAAGAAAACCGAAAACAAAACAACAATCAAGCTAACACTTGCATTTTCCTTGGGGATGTCAAGACAGAAAAAAGTTTGAGGAAGAACTAAGGCGGAGAGAGCTGGTGGATTTGGGTAGGGAAAGGGGCTTTCCTTTTCTCTTCTTAGGTATCTAAAGCAGCATGTTTCTCCTGGGCTCCCTTACCTTCAAAACTAAGTACCTAGCAAGGGCTTGGGAGTTTTATGTGGATTTCAAAGCCGATTAAACTGTTTTGGCCCTGAGACAGAAATGGGTAATCGTGAAGAAACGGCTGAATAAAACTACTTAAGTTCGTTTTTCTGCAGTGTGGAAACGTATGGCTGTTTTACGAACTAGTGCTTCCTCTCAGAAGTCATTGATGGAGCCCAGAGTGTGAGACCTAAAAAATGAAGAAGAGAAATACAAGTCTGTGGCTTTAGGTCCAGGAGCGGGAGCTGCAGAGAGCTGAGCAGTGAGGGTGTGGGGCAGGTGCTGTCCAAGAGCAGGGGACTCTCAGGGCTGCAAGGGCATCTGAGGGAACCCTGGTGCCCCCTTCTGCGGATTCCCAGGGGACTGGCCTGGGTTCTCTCCCAGCTAAGCCACTCCATGTAGCAGAAAAACATTTCCTCTTGTCTAAGAGGGAAACAGAGTAAGCTGAAAGAAAGCTAGTCACTAGTTGGGTGAGCATTTCCAGGCAAAGTAACGTCTTCCCCTTACCTGTTATCACTGTCTCGGATCATTTTTCTGACTTTTGTTATCATTTTCCAATTTCATAACCGCATCAGTCTCCTAACTGGTCTTCCCGTTTCTGTTCCCATCCTTTCCCTTTAAGTTCATTCTTCATCTGGCCACCAGAGACCCATTTTATTTTTCAGTTTAAAATCCTACAGGAGCCTCTTCCTCCTGCAAGATGAACAGGACAGAGAACCCCCTAACTTGTCTTCCTCCTGATGGCTCTCCAACTTCACTTCTCATTTCTCACCTCACCCTCTCCTCTTGCTAATTAACTGTGACCATTTCAAAAGGCTATGCATCTCTTCCCCATAGAACACCCTTCCCCTCTCCCAGATAACTTCTGTTTCCTTCAAACCAATGCTCAAGAGCTCACTTCCTTCAGGAAGCCTTTCCTAATCCCTCCATCTTTTCTCCCAAAAGGAGCTCCTCACCCTCTAACAATTAGAACCAGATACTGCTGAAGAACTAATTGCCCATCTGTACAGGGACCTCCTGGAAGGCAGGCAGGGACTCTAGCTCTTTTTGTTTGAACACTCTCTTCTCTTGGCACAGAGCTGTAAAGTAGTAAATGAAAATGGATTCTTAAAGACAAACTTTTGGTTTATGGCTGTAGCAGTTATTTTCCAAGCCTAGCATTATTTGCAATTCTTCCTTTTAGGCAGACACTCTTGATTCCCTCACTGAAAATTAATAGCTACTATTCCTAATGCCTTAAGGCCAAGTTTGCTCTGTGCTATAATTTCTCAAAGTTTCATAGCCAATTCCCCATTATTTGAAAATTCCTAGCAATGTGTCTTTAAGTTTTCTTCTGTCTGTTGTAAAGTAGCTATAACATACTGTCAGAAAAATTATCTGAAATGTAGAAATAGGCAGAAGAGAATACTGGGTATTCTTTCAGAACAGAGCTGAGCTGCAGATTTTTTTTATTGGTAGAGTTGTAAATGCTTTTGGTGTGATGAGATATATCATCCCAAAATTTGGGGTTTTGGCCATGTTGGACATTAATTATCTAACTCAGCAACCTGTTAAGTTACTTCTGTAGATCTAGATTCTTAAATGATCTTTGGACTAGTTTTAACATCTTACTGGTTACTTCATTAATTAACAAGTTATAGTAAACCTTGGGCATATGTTCATTTTATGTTTTCTGAAGGTTGTAATTTTACCCCTTTGAAATTTTTTCTTTAATAATATGTAGTGGAAAAGCACTTATCTTTCTGGAAATTAAAAATTTAATCCTGAGTCTATATAACTGGCTGTTTTATGGTCAGCCACACCAAAAAACCTTAGTTTCTTTATCTGAAAAATTTGGTGCTTGCCACTAAGGATTGCATAAGGATTAAATATCATGTGAAAGAAATTTGTAAACTATAAAATGAAATATAAATTGTGCATTAATATTTGCTATAGCATTACTATTTATGTATCCTGACATTGAGTTTTGGTGTATTTTTATTTAGCACAGTGAGACTGTATCACGGTGACAATCCCAGGAAATCAAACAAAATTAGAAGGATCAAAATGAGGAATAATTGAACACATTAATTTTCAATCACTGCTTGATTTTCTCATTTTTACCTTTTGTAGACACAAGAGAACCAATGTCGATTTTCATTATCAGAGAAATATAGGAGTTATTTAAATAAACTAATTAGAGTGAATGAACTTTTTCCAGTTATTTGCTTTAGGTATAAATGTCTGTAAGACAGGGCTTGATGTTTATTTACCTGAAGATTTTCTAAGAGCCTCATTTCTTGTACGAATCAACTTTATCTTTAGGACAAAAGCTT
This sequence comes from Phacochoerus africanus, assembly GCF_016906955.1. Classification (NCBI taxonomy): domain Eukaryota; kingdom Metazoa; phylum Chordata; class Mammalia; order Artiodactyla; family Suidae; genus Phacochoerus; species Phacochoerus africanus. Next base: position 58,865,830 of record NC_062545.1, read on the forward strand.
TCAACTCTGCCTTGAGCCCTAGCAGCAGCCTAGCAAAGTGGAGCCATGTGGGCAATTTTTTGTTTTTAATGATTATGATAAGATTTTGTCTGAAGTAAAGGTTCTGAGACCATATAAAACATTAATAACTTAATGACCTAGAGTATTTATGGTCAAGTGGCGAGGGGCTGGGAGCAAACTTGTCTGTGACCAAGTAAAGGATGAGATGGGACCATGTAACATAATTCTGTGCATAAACATTTTGTTTCTTGCCTTAACAAAATCTAAAATGCAGATGTTGAGGAAATAGACCTGAAGCACATTTTTCTATGAGATATAAATCAACAACAAAGACTTTCAGATTTTCAAATAGCAAGAATATATTTTAAAATGTGACAGTTTTAGTTGTTAAAAATATGTTACTAAGAGGCTCAGTTACATGAGAATGGCTAACTTTCCCAGTAAGTCCTTTTATTTTTTCAGTCTATTTTCTCTCATATTCAACATCAACCTCACAGTACTGATAAGTGACTTAAAAGAGTTTCTTTCTCTTGCTCTTTATGTCTCATACTAAGTAATTGATCAATAACTACAGTCACTCATAATGTTCTGACTCCCCTATGAAGGTGAAAAACCAGAGTCACTGGGCAAACTTGCCCCTAAGAGTCTTCTAGCAATAAAGGGGAGATATTTATGATATTTTAGTCTATAGGCAGACCACATTTGAAGTAACTTAGGTCTATCACAAACTGCGCTTGGCTACAGTTGTTTTATCAGCTAAACTTCTAACTCTCTTAGGAGTTCCTTTCAGAGAAAAAATAATAAACATATATTGACCATTGCTGATGTGCTAAGAGTTGTGGTAGATGTCAAGGCTATGAAGCAGAAGAACATGCCGTGTGCTCTGAAGGGTCTTAGAGGAAAAGAGTCATAAGTGTAATCTCCCTTTACTCCACTGTGGTATGTGTGATTTGTAATAGGGAAATGTATGCTGTTTCCCAGGAGCTCAGGGAGCAAGTCGCCCCACCTAGAGATAGGGTGGAGAGTGATTTAAGCAGCACAGTGAGGATGACATAGAAATTGCCCTTAAAATATACTTTTTATTATTTCTCAGAAAACTGTTCGTTGTACCATTACTTTGTATAGAACAGTATGCCTTTCTGCTTCACTCATTGTTTCTTGAATATCTAAGAAAGCCCCAAGTGCAGAGGAGGATTTAGCAAAATAGCAGACTCTTAACATCATGCAGGATGGTGTTCAGAACCATTATTTGGGTTCAGAACATTTGGGGACAAAAAAATCCCAGGGGCCTGTAAAAGAGGTTTAAAGGTGCTATCAATCACCCTCTTATTAAAAAAAAAAATGTCATTTGTTATTATTGTTCCAGGTCCTGAAAAATGGAAACTCTTGTTCATGAGAGAAAAGGGCAGATAGATTTCACTGTTTCCCTCTTTGTTGGTATTCTACAGTCATGATATCAGATCATCTGCTTGGAATCCAATTAGTGACTACTTAGGGCTCTGATCTTCCCCTAGTAATCCTAAAAACATGATTGTTCTATACAGCAAGGATTTAGCGTGGATTTTGTAGCTGGCAAAAGTGACAGAAATATCAGCTTATCCATGACAATAATAGAAGCTTCCTTCTTTCCCAGCTGGGGTCTGCCACAACTAAAACTACCTTCTGTCCATATTTAACTGTCCAGAAGCTCTATATTAGGACCTGCAGCCAGACGATTACAAACCATGAGCTAATACTCTGGTCTTGTTTCCTGAGGCTTTCTGGTTGATTTATATCTAAGATATGACTGGAAACCTCCCACCGATAATAGTTTTTCACTTTGGCTACTAAGTGTTTTCAGTCCCACAGGAGAAGGAGTGTCTGAGATATAACTGATTGTCCTCTATTTCACTCGGTAAAAAAAAAATAAAATAAAATAATAATAATAATAATAATAATAATAATACTCAAGGAAGTCATATCATCGAAACATGACTTTCTTCATTAGAGTATTTACTCTCCACATGTGAATAGGAAATACAAGTCATTTAGAAACTCCTTTAAACCCAAATTAGAGATGATATTTTCAGTAGTTAAAAGGAAGTCATCCTGTTAGTAATTCAAGTCATCAGGATGACTGACAGGAAAAACAAGAAAACTTCCTATCACTAACAAATGTTGTATTTTCTTTATCTAAGTTATATGCTTTAAAAATTGTCAGTTAAATGCTCTGAAGTCACACAATATTTTGATTTTAAAATGCTGTGGGATGTGTTAGTGGATACTTCAACTGGTGTAGACACAGACGGACTATGAAAGTAACAAGAAGATTTCTAAGGGAGACTTGTAGGGGCCAGCTTCTTCCATTGCTTTAGAGATTCATAACACAGAACCGTGGTGTCCAGAGCCGCTGTGAAAACAGGTAGATGTACTCCACTTTCTGATACCCATCCATGGAAATGACACACCAACAAAACTCATCTGGTTGCTTCCATTTTTACCTTCTCTTAAAAAAAAAAATGAAATTCCCAAGAAGGATTTTGTGATATATGTTCTGAGGAACAAGGCCAAACCCATCACATTTTATTTCTAGTTGTGAACAAGTAAACTACTATTTCCAATCAATTAACACTGGAATGATTTGATCCAGACATGCAAGCTGAGTAAAAAACTGAATAAAGCAAAGTCTCCATAGAGTAATATTTTTACAATCTTATAAAGTCTAGAGGGACATAAAACTCATAACTGTTTTTAAGATAGGAAAAAAACGCTGATAACGAGAGAAGACTGAAAATAAATGAGAAACTGCTAAAGTAATAAAAGGGGGAAAGATACTAAGACACTCCTTTAACAAAGGGATTGGAAAATATTACAAAGGAGATAAATGAAGAAAATGAATAGGAAAAGATTTCTGTCTCTCTCATGAGTGGTTCTTTTTGTTTCTGAATCACATTGCCTAAGAGAGCCTGGGAATGAAACTCCCATCTAATCTTTGGGTTTAACACACCTTTTTAATATCATGAACACATTTTGGACTATGTAGGGCCTGGAGAGGTGGTAAAAGGAGAGAAACTGATTTCAATAAAAGGACATGCGGAAAGAAGATTTTTTTTTGTATAAATTACATACAATTGATAAATTATAGAAAATAATTACTATATACATTTGAGAAAATGTTCTAACTATAATTGCTGTGATGCCCACTCTGAAGCCTGAATAAAAACTTACCTTTGTGAGAGGGGACGGTCAAGGAGGAGAGGGTACCAAGTAGGGATGGGGACACAGAGAACCAATGTGCATGAATTTTGGTGTTAGACTCCATTTCCAGTCCCCACACTGCCACTCACCAGCTGTGGGGCCTCAGCTGGGCTGCTTAACCTTTTAAGCCACATTGCCTACACCTTTAGAAGGAGTAATAATAGTTCTTACCTCAAAAAGTTGTTGAAGATTCATTAATGCAAAGCTTAAATGCCCTTAGCATAATGCCTAGTAAGCTCTCCACAAGTGGGAGATGTTATTATCACCACTGTATTGACTGCAGTACTGGCCAGAGAAAAGAGACCTGCCAAAATGAAATCTGATGTGTGTTATTTTTTAGCTGCACGTCTGAGATAAAATGTTTGTAAATATTTGCTCACTGAAATATCTCAGCAATCACAAGTTGAGATTTGCTATCTGTGGTGGCTATGGATACATGAGAGAGCAGACAAGAAGATTTCATGAAGAATTGAACGTTTGCTTTGCTAAACTAAAGCTCTTATAACCTTGGCTTATGCCAGCTCATTCCTTTAGGCTGTTTGCTGAAATAATTACCCTGTCTTTGACATGAAGATCTTTCACATCTTCCCGGCAGGGTATATCTTATTCCTAGCTGCCCTTAGCCTTCTCCACTGGCCAAGTTGTGTTGTTAAACTGCTTTATTGGGAAGACAGGAGCCAACAGATCCAAGCCCTGCCTGAGTCAGTTTCTGCCACTTTCTAGATGGATTGTCTATGGGGTCACAAATTTCTCAAATGTAAAGTGAGAATATGGACTTCCGAGTTCCTTTTGTGGCTCAGGGGGTTACGAACCCAACTAGTATCCATGAGGATGCGGGTCCAATCACTGGCCTTGCTCAGTGGGTGAAGGATCTGATGTCACCATGAGCTGTGGTGTAAGTTGAAGACATGGCTCAGATCCGTGTTGCTATGACGCAGCTGCAGCTCCCATTCGACCCCTAGCCTGGGAATGTCCATATGCTGCAGGTGTGGCCCTAAAAATCAAAAAAAAAAAAAAGAATAATATGAACTTCTACTAGCTCAGGTTGTTTGAGTATAAAATGTCATGATGTTTATAAAGTGTGTGGCATAGAGTAAGTGCTCAACAAATACCAGCTCCCTGTCTGCTCTTCTCCATCAAGAGACAAAATAACAGGCAAACCCCCACAAACTCAGGTCAAGCAAATTCCCAGGGGTTCTTGTCATTTTATGGGTTGTCCATACAAGAGGCTTAGGAGGGAGAACTGCAGGTCATTTCTACTTTCCCTCAAAAATTTGTAATACCTATTGGACTTATGGATAACTACCTTTGCTGATAACAAGACTCTGGTTCTTCGGGTGAAATGTGCTTAAAACTCAGTAAAGAAATAATAGCATATTGGGTTTGGGAATCTCTCTTCTATTATGATTGAATTGGAGTAAGGACCAGATTATTTTATTAAATGCTACTTTTAGAAGGATGGGAAAAATATAAATCCTAAAGGCAATTTATAGTTTCCATAGCCCTGATCATTTTCTTGGTTCATTTCAGTTTACTTCACAGTGACAGTGAAAAAAATTTGCAGGATCAACACTGTTACTCAATTTGCAGTTGACAGGTTGGATGTTTTTAAGTGCATCTACTACTTTGAAGGAATTCCTGACCTACGTTAAAATTAGTTTTTCCAGTAAATTCAACCTTTATTGATTATCTTAGCCATAAACCTTTCTTCAGATGATTCCTGAAAGATAAAATATATATTAACCAGGCTTAATTTACTTTAGTAAATTGCATATATTTTATTTTTAGAATTATATCAATTAAGGAAGACAAAAATGCAGTGATTTAAAAAATTAGGTGAGCGTTTTTGTTTGTGTTTTATATGTGTTTGTATTTTTAAAGAAGTAGGCTATATTATTTCTCTTTAGATTCTTTATTTTTATTTTCTTCATTTTGGATTTTTGTTCTAGATGCCAAACTATGACCAGTTGTAGTTCATAATCAAATATATGCTTTATTTTATGTGTGTGTATATATATATATATGAACAATAATATGTCCATGATTAACATAGACATGTTCTAATATTAAAATTCTTTTTAAGAGCTTTTTTTTTTTTCTTTTTATGGCTGTACCTGAAGCATGTGGAAGTTCCTAGGCTGGGGGTGGAATTGGAGCTACAGCTGGGGACTACTCCACAGCCATAGCAACACTGGATCCTAGCCACTTCTGCAACCTACACTGCTGTGGCAATGCCAGATCCTTAACCCACTGAGTGAAGCCAGGGATCAAACCTGCATCCTCACAGAGACAATGTCAAGTCTTAACCTGAGATCCACAATGGAAACTCCTAAAGGGCTTTTTTAATTATTGGGTTCCTTTTGAAGGTTTTAACTTTAATACTTTTTTTTTTCTTTTGCGCATAACAATTTATCAAAGGAAGATTTGGGCTAAACATGTGGAACTCAACATTTTAGTTCCTTCTTTTATATGCTGTGAGCAGCAAACAATCCCATCCAAGGATAACAGAAGCAAAGATTTTTTCAAAGGTAATCTCAGAGAGTAATTGGCCAAGTTGTATTCAGGAATGAAGAATTTAATTGAAAATGGAGAAGAAGTGACTATTAATGACGAGCTCATTATCTGCCAGGTAATACAGTCTATATTTTCTCCTATTTTAACTCAGTTAAATTCTCCTGCAAGTTGATTATACCCAATTTGACAATTTAGGGGTCAGTGGGGTCAGTGAGACTAGATCAATCCTCCAAGAGCACAAAGTTAGTAAGTGGTGAAACTGTTACCTCAATCCAGAGCTGTGTGACTTCATAGCCATCTTCTTTCCATTCAAATCATTTGTGGAAGGTGAAGAAGCTACTCTTAAGCAGTTTTTGCCCCCCCCTTTTTTTTTTAATGCTGTTGCCGTATATAAAGGAGTTTTGGTGAACTTGCACTTTACCACTATCACGAGCAATTGAACCTAATCTGTATCAACCCATTTATATTTGAATGTGAAGTTAATTTCGTAGTTTTTCCTTAACCAGTATGTCTTTGTCTTCCCCCTTGGCCTGGCACTACCTCACCCCTACCCTAAAACCTATATCCATGTAGTTTTCTTAGGAAAATGTCATTTGAGCTACTAGATCTAATTGTGCTTGAGTTTACTGTTTTTCAGTTTTGAAAACTAATATATTCCCTTTTTTCTGGAACCAATTCCAGTTTGCTAATGAAAGGGTTTTGATTGAATGGTATGCATGTATTTATTATTAATTCATGCATTTATTACTTATTTATGTTCTAAACATGTGATATGTTTATAAATGTTATAAATATAGATTAAAAATTGATTAATATGTAAACATGCTGTACAGAGATCTACCCCTAGTCCTTCCATTTTTGCATTTGAAAATTCAAGCTACAGAAAAGCTAAATAATTTGGAGCAAGTCTCACTAAAAACTCAATTCTTTAAGATCCAGTCAAGTGAAAATTGCATCCATTTCTTTGATGCCATCTTACCCACTATACATCTAAAATTGCAGTGTATAATACATTATATTTTTACTTTTATTAGTTGTACTAGTACAGTTATCCTTGAAAAAAAAAACTGTGTATATGTGAAGATAAAAAGAATTCTGAATACCTCCCCCCTCCCCTATTCTTTAAAATTTTATTGAACAGTAGAAAAGTATAAGGATGAAACACGTCATGGAGTTAGTTTCTTCCCAGTGCAGAACTGATTCCTTGAAAATCCTTCCTAATGTATTATCCGTCTGAGTTTAAAAGTCCTCAAAGCTGAGGCTTTTACCAATTCCCTTTGAAGATTATATCTCACGTAGCAGATTGGAGCATGCCAAACAGTTCTGAAACCCAAAGTAAGCTCATTTATTGCTGTCACTAGTGAGATCTGACTGCCCAAACATAGTCTCCTCCTTTCTTCAGTAATGTCCTCAATGGTTCTTGGCTCTTAGCTTTGTCTTTGAACATTCTACTCATTGCACAACTGTACAGATAAAGTCCCTTCTCCCTTGGTAAATCCACTTGACTTATACTGAATTCTGAACACTTTGCAAATAATTGTGAAGTATATCATAGAATTATTTCACATTTTGGAGGTAAAAACAGCAGTTTTGTTTCTTTGTCTATGTAGAAATTTGACATAGAAGATAACTCCACTAAGTATTATAGCTATTTACCTAACTTAGATACTCATATATTTTTTAAAAGTAATTTTAAAAATTTATGTTCAAACTTGGTTAATTGAAATATTTTCTACTACTAACGTCCTGGTGGAATAAAACCATTTTTATATTCTTTTTGGAAAGGTCAACAGTGAATGTTCTAGTTAACAATAACTTATTAAAATCTCCAAGTTCCTTATTCTACTTCAGATAAGACTCAAACTCCTTACTCTGAGTTATGATGTCCAACTTGACTTAGCCTGACAACCTTACCTCCTTTTTCTGGTGACTCTGGCTACTTTAGACTTAAATACACAACCAATTTCTTCTAGCCTCCTTATCTACTACTTTCTGCTCCAAGTCAATTTTATTCCTTATTTTTTTACCCTCTATAATTCATCCTTATCTCTATTTGTCATCATTACTATCATTTTCTGTTTCCCCCATTAGATTGTAAGCTACTTGGTATAGGAGCAGGGGTCACATACTGCCTTCCGTGTACCTTTATCATTTTAAACACCACTGTGTTATACCCTGCTTACCTGGCTTAATATGTGTTCAAATAGTATGACTTCCAATATTTGATGAATGAGTAAATGTATAAGTATAGGTATGAGCTTGAAGTAGAAGAAAATAATTATTTTGAAAAAAATATCCATGTCAAATATAACTAAGTTCTGACTGATGATTATTGAAACAATTCATCATGATTCAAAGAATCATGAAATGTTGCTCTTGAAAAGAAATGAGGACATTATCTCATTCAATACCTTATTTTCTAAATGAGGAAGCTGAGATCCAGAGAGAATAACTGTTCAATGGTCATATAACCTAATGACCAGCAGATGTAAGACTGAAGCTCATATCTCCTGGTCTCTTTTTGCCTAAATATGTCCTACTACACTTTTTATTGAACCCTTACTATTTTTTATTCTACTTGTACTGAGAGAATTATTATAGAATTAAGAAGAATCATAAGTCTCTGCCTTCCCCCTCTCCCAGCTTTTCCTTGTTGTGCTTTATACTCATCTGAAAATATGATGGTATTTGTATCATTTCCCTCCATTTTTATTAAATACTATTTATGGACAATATATTTTTTTCATAATAGGAACCCACTTGTAGTTTTTGAAATTGACTCTGGTGCTGAAAGAGGTCTGGATATTTACATGTTACCCCTAGACCTCTCTCTCTATCTATGCCTTACTCTCCTACCTCTCTTAGCTCTGCTGTAGCTCCATTCATCAAACTGAAGAAGGAAATGAACCAGAAAGAGGGCCAGCCAAGCTTTGTGCATCTCTGAATGAAATGAAGCATTGCAGTGAATTGTACAGCAAGTAAAAGAGGTGGCAGTGCTGTGGGCTATATAATGTCAGAAACTGCTTGTAAGGGACATGTAACATTTAGTGTTGTAGACAACTTATGACACAATTTAGAGTTTAAAACCACTTTAAATGGGGAGAGTAACTTGTAAAAAATATATAAAGTGATTAGATTTATTCTGTGAGGTGAAGAGAACAGAGGGCTTAGGGGGATTTGAAGGATGAGTTGGGGGTTATGATCTTAAGGATACAGTACCTTATCCCATTTGTTGATTTAAAAGTCATGTGTAAAATATTAAAATGTCTAGAGAAGTTTAATGGCTTTTAAGGTAAGTTTTAATAAGGTACATTCTAGTTAGGGAAACTATTCTTGCTGAACCATTAGGACATGGACTAATAAAATAAAACACAAAGCTTCTTGGTAGATGTAACAATATTGTAAGGCTTGATGAGAATGAAAAGAGTCTAAATTAAGCAATAACAATTTTGGGAAGCAGGGCATTTCCTGGGGACTAACGACAGGCTGGGTGGAGTTGATGGACCATGGCTATTCTGTGGGCCATTAACCTCAGTTGGTCATTAATTCCCAAGAAATACCTGATGGTGAGGTCATTACTATAATTATCACTTAAAAGAGGGATAAGGGTGGTAGAATCCAGAGAGGCGGGGTTAAAAAATGGCAAATATTTCATATAAAGCACAGTGCCTTATAGACCAAAGGACTGTAAATTTCTTTGAGTCATTTCTCAGTTGTCAATACAATTCTTAGATGGGAATGAAGGAGGAAGTGCTGCTCTTTTAGAGAGGATTGCATGGAGGAGGGGACCAGGATGCAGAAATACTCATGGTAAAGGATGTGATTTTTTTTTTTCCAAGCCACCCTCTTGGAAAATGACTGGTGGAACATTGAGAAAATGTCTGGTGATGAAAGATTTCCAATAATGGAGGGGTTAAATGGTGTTTGGGGGGTGAAATTTATCGTGCATCATTTGAATAGGTTTTATTTGACTCTAATATAATGGGGGTAATGAAGGGAACCATGTAAGAGGTGAAAGGTCTGTCTTCATAGAAAGTGTGATCCAGGGTACTTACATTCTATAAATTTCAGTTTTTCATCTGTGAAAATGAAGAGGTTGTTTTAGGCATCACTAAAGACCAGTCCAGCTTAGAAGATTCTCTGACATGGATTTAAGGAATCAGAGATCTTCCTGGAATAAGTCCTATAAAGTTTTGAAATAGTAAGCTAAGCTATTGATAAAGGAAACCATGAATTTCTCCTAGAGGAATAAGTAAATTTATGTGGGTGGAAGTGAAGCTTCCTGATTCAAATTATTGATGGTATTTATTTATTTTTTGAGATTGACTCATTCCAGGTTGCAGGCTTCTAACAAAGCAAAAAATATTTAAATGGAAATTCCCTACTGTTTTAATTGAAAATTGAATTTGAAAAAAAAAATTCTGCAGGCAGCTTGTTCCCTGCTCTCCCGTTGTGTGATCCAGTAGTGCCAGAGGGCAGCTTTACTGGTGGTAATTTTTCAAAGCCAAAGATTTCTATACATAACGGAATTTGAATTGGGAGATTAAAGCTCAGACACAGGGGGTGAAATAAGCCTACATGGGTTGGCATGTTGACTCACTGCCTTGACCTTAAAATTCTGTTCCTTTCTCTTCTCTTATCCATTAGAACTTTCTGACATATTCATTAATCCAATCATCTGCTCTTTCAACATTTATTAAGCACTTTCTATGTGCCAGGAACTGTGCTGTGTTGAGAAACTAAAGGTGAATATGATATATCTCCTGACCTCTAAAGAATCCCAGCTTCATAAAGACAGTCAAAAGAAAGGAAGAAAGACCTTAGTGCTGTTGTAAAAGAATCAAATGCACAAGAAAGAGTCGTCTATTATTCCCAGAAATGTCATAGAGCTCAGGCGAGTCATCACAGAAAATCTTCGATTTATCTTAAGAGAGGAATGGACATGGCTTTCTCCATAAAAACACATAAGAGGTGAACATGTGCAGAAGTAGCGAGTAATTCAATGTGACTGGAACAGAGGGAAGGTAATGAGATGAGACTAAAGGGGTAATAAGGTTTATGTCACAAAAATCCTTTGCATATAATAGATAATGCATTTGGACTTTATCCTTTGGGGGTATGGGTAGGGTGATTACACATAATATATGTAACCTACTATATATATATAAAGGAGGCACTATTAATTATACCTGGACTCCTGTAGTAGTAAAATGTAGTTAGCTAGTTATGGAGGAATAAAAGAGTTTTACGCAGGAAAATATTGAAATTATATTTTCATTTTAATGAGATCGCTGAAAGCTAAGTGGAGAAAGGATGGAATGAACAAGATGGGTGGAAGTCTTAGTTATAGGGGGCACTGGAAGAAGAGATTAGTCTAACCTGGGTACCAGTGCACATAGAAGAAGGGAAGATACAAAAAAATTAATAGATGGAAAACAAAGATGAAGTCATTGCTTGAATATATAAGGTGAGGGAAATAGAGGCATCTAGGACCAACCCTGTTTGGGTAACTAGATAGTGCTGTTAGACAACATGGAGAATAGAGGAGAAGGAACGGGAAGTTGAAGTGATGCCATAGACCAAATATCTGTGTTTCCACAAATTCATATGTTGAAATATAATCCCTAATGTGATGGTATTTGGAGGTGGGGACCTTTGAAAATGATCAAATCATGAGGGTAGTGCCCTCATGCATGGGATTAGTATCCTCACAAAAGAGACCCAGAGAGCTCCCTCTCCCCATTTACCATGTGAGGACACAGCAAGACGATGACTGTCTATGAGACAGGAAACAAGCTCTTACCAGACACCAAATCTGCCAGAGTCTTGCTCTTGAGATTCCCAGGATCCATAATTATGAGAAATAAAATTTGTTTAAGCCACCCTGTCACTGTTTGGACAATTGGGTAGCTACTGGTGACATTAGCAAGAAAGTGGATATAGAATAGATGTATAGCAAATTGCTATACATCAAGCAAATTGCTTAGACCATGCTGTTGATTAATAACAGAAATAAAATTCGAACCCAGTGTTTCTCACCGTAATGTATAGTTTCACTTGTAATTATACCTCAATAAAACTGAAAAATATTTTAAAAATTTATTATCTCTCTCAACTTTTAAATAAATAAAATGTGGAAGTACTCATCTTTTTTAGTAGAGAAAGTTGTATGAAAGGAATTGGCAGGTGGACAACTAAGTACCACCTAAAAACCAAGCTGAGTAACTCATGAATTAAAAAATGAGGAAACTGGTCCTGATTTTCATACAGCTCAGAGGCAGATGGGATGAAGTTGGGGCAAGAAAGTGGGCAATTATAGATCTGGACGATTAACCTGCCTTGTTAATCCAAGTCTCTTGTCTTAATATATTTCATTAATTAATTTGATAAATCTCCATAGAGATTGGAGATACCCATAGATTGTTTTTAACACCAGCTCACCAAAGTCCTCATCCTTATGTGGCACTTACCTTACAATGAGGAAATTAGTTATGTATTGGGAAAATATAGGCAGTAAAATAGCTTTATTATTTTATAAACTGAATTATACTTTCAGTTGTAAATGTAAAAGAATAGGATTAGAGCTGGAGTATGCTAAGAATAAATATTGTCTAATATGGTATTATCTCAAGTTTAAAATTTACTTAACTCAAGTTCCTTGGAGATAGTGGATAATGTGGCCACTGCCATTTATTTTTATACTCCGTATATTTTTATACTTAGCATTATAGCAGAGTTCTCTAACCAAAATTATTCTCCATAATAATGAACATCGTTTGGTGTTTCCAGGTATAATGTCTAATACAGTGCCTTTAATGTTGATTATGGAGTCTGAAAAACAAGTTTGTTGAGTGGCTATGTACTTATTGAGAGCCAAAGGATTTTGTTCTACTTCTTATTACCTTTGAAAAAAATCCCCAGACTTTTCTATGTCTGTTTCCTCATCAATAAAATGATGATGAACTTTATAACCCTTAGAATCTCTTTCGGCTCTAAGATGCTGTGATTCAATTGCAGGCTAATGTCCATAGCAAAGAACAGGAATCAATAAATGTATTTATTCTCCTACTGATTATATACTGTTAACCTTCATTGAAGATAATTGTTCTTGCATGCTCCACAACACAGGTCTACGAGATCCTAAGGAAATATTTTTTTAAATAAGTGGATGGATGCGTCAGAACCGAGGAAACCATTTCAAATACACTTTACTAAGCAACCACAGTTCTGTTCCCTCTTGGCCTTTGGCTGCACTCACTGGCTAACCTCCAACCCTTGGTCAAAAGAACCATTTGTTTTCTTTGAATAAAGAAAATCATATCTCTTTATTTGTTGGCTCTATAATAATTTGTGCTTTTTAAACTTGGTTGAGCCTTCAGTATTACCTGCCAACATTTTACTTACTTCTGAGTGATCTTACAGTAACTACTCTAAATTTCTAACCCTCCTCTAAAGCTCCTGGTACAACTTAGCTAATTACCTTGACCTTATTTTTTATTGAATAGATAGGAACTCTCAATATATAGACACCCCTCTTTACAAATTCTTTTCCTCTATCGCATTTGCCCAGTATTTCTGCCTGTATCTATTTTATTATTTTTTTCTTTCCCTTCTCAGCAAAAGACAAGAGTTTCCTCTTTTTTGATATGTCCCAATCCGTTTTTCCTCTTTATGTTTTCTTTGTGGCTGTGCCTGCCTCATGTGGAAGTTCCTGGGCTAGGGCCTGAGCTGCTGCAGTGACCACGCCAGATCCTTAACCCACTGAGCCACAGCAGAAACTCCCATTTTTGCTCTTAATTTCATACCAATCTGTCAATTTAGAACTTTGCTTCTTCTGTTCTTTCCTTCCTTCCTTTCTTAAGCCTTCCTGTTTGCCTCTCCACAAGCTTCTTGCCCTCAGCTTCAAACACACTTGGGTATCCACATCGCAGAAAACCATCCATGGGTTCTACTTCCCTCTTAAAACTCTGGACTCACATTCCCTAATCCCATTGCTTTCATCAAACTTTTCGGACCTTGTCTATGTCTCTTCTATAACCTCTATTTAATTCTTATGGCTGACTTTTTTTTTGCTTTTGTCTTTTTAGGGCTGCACCTGTGGCATATGGAAGTTCCCAGCTTAGGGGTCAAGTCGGATTTGTCGCTGCTGGCCTACACCACAGCCACAGCAATGCCAGATCCAAGCCACGTCTGCAACCTGCACCACAGCTCACTGCAACACCAGATCCTTTACCCACTGAGCAAGGCCAGGGATCAAACCTGTGTCTTCATGGGTACTAGTTGGGTACTAGCTGGGTTCGTTAACCACTGAGCCAGGACGGGAACTCCTCTTATGGCTGGTTTTAACATACCTTTACATTATTCTGATCACCAGTGCCTGAAAAATGTCAAATGGCTTGATTTTCTCCACTATATTCTAAAAGACATATCTGAGCCATTCAGTGTTTTAAAAACCACTTCCTTCTTGAGTACCTCTCTCTAGTTGTGTGTGTGTGTGTGTGTGTGTGTGTGTTCTAAGAAAGGTCAGAAAGTGACTTCTCCTTGCCTCACTTTGGGATTTGTTTCTAATCTACATCTTACCTTAAAATTTTGAACTTACAAAATCCTTCTCTCTTTTTAGCAGCTTTGTTGAGGTGTAATTGACATACGATAAGCTACACATGCCTAAAGTTTACATTTTGATAAGTTTGAACCTTTATAAATTTAGGAAACCACCACCACAATTAGATAATGAACATATTCATCATCAGCAAAAGTTTCTTCACGTCATTCCTTCCTTTCCTCGCTCCATCTTCGTGGGTAATCAGTGGCTAGCTTTCTGTCACTATTGGTTACTTTGCATTTTCTGGAATTTCATATAAATTCATATAAATATTCATTATGTACATTTTTGGTCTTCTTTTACTTAGCTTAATTATTTTGACAGGTTCATGTGTGTATTAGCTATTCATTACCTTTTATTGATTAGTAATATTCCATTTCATGGATATATTACAATCCTTTAATACATTTACGTCTTAATAGATATTTGGGTTGTTTTCAGTTTGGGGCAATTGCAAATAAAGCAGCTATAAATAGTCATAGGTGTCTTTATATGGACATTTGCATTTATTCCTTTTGGTAAATGCCTAGAAGTGAAATGGCTGTTTTTTTCTTACCTGTATATATAATTCGTTAAAAACTACTTCAAAATAAATTGTTTCAAATGTTAGATTAAGGTCAATAATGTGAGTGTTGATCAAAGTTCATCATTCATATATAGATATCTGATTGTTCCAGCATCATTTATTGAGTAGTGGATCCTTTCTTCACTAAATTGTCTTTACCTCTTTAATAAAACCCAGCTCACAATGGTTGTGTGGACCCATTCTGTTCCATTTACCTACTTGTCTGTCTGAATGCCAGTATTCCACTGTCTTTTTTACTATAGTTTTATAATGTCTTAAAGTCATACTGTAGTCCTCCAAGTATGTTCTTCTTTTTCCAGATGGTTTGGCTATTCTAGGTCCTTTGCATTCTTGTATGAATTTTAGATCATTTTGTCAGTCATGGATATGGTATATCTCTCCACTTATTTGAGTCTTCATGCTATCTCAGCAATGTTTTAATAGATTTTGACGTAGAGATGTATATCCTATGCCAGGTTTATCTCAGTGTTTAAAATTATTTTTCCTATTATAAATGGCATTGTCTTTATGATACCATATACTTCTTTTTTTTGTTGTTTGTTTGTCTTTTTTGGCCCACACCGACAGCATGTGGTAATTCCCAGGCTGGGGGTCAAATTGGAGCTGTAGCTGCCAGCCTACGCCACAGCCACAGCAACGCATGATCCAAGCTGCGTCTGCCACCTACACCACAGCTCATGGCAATGATGGATCCTTAACCCACTAAGTAAGGCCAGGGATTGAAACTGTGTCCTCATGGATG
Source organism: Phacochoerus africanus (assembly GCF_016906955.1). Lineage (NCBI taxonomy): Eukaryota > Metazoa > Chordata > Mammalia > Artiodactyla > Suidae > Phacochoerus > Phacochoerus africanus. The sequence goes on from NC_062545.1 coordinate 58,881,511, forward strand.
CTAGTCAGGTTCATTACTGCTAAACCATGATGGGAACACCCCATCTACCACTTCTTGTTAGCACTATGGAGAAAGATGGCTGACTTTTTTATACTGGTCTTGTATCCTACAACCTCTTAAACTTACTTTTTAGTACTGTAATTTTTTTCGTAGATTGCATAGGATTTTCCAAGTAAATGTCATGTCATCTGTGAATAAAGCCAGTTGTATTCTTCCTTTCCAATGTGGAAAACTTTTATTTCTTTTTCTTACTTAGACTAGGTATGATCTCTAGCACAATATTAAATAGAAATGGTGATGAAGGACATTCTTGTCTGGTTCCTGATATTAGAGAGAAAATATTTCTTTCACAATTAAGTGTGGTATTATCTTTAGGTTTTTTATATGGAACCTCTTTATTAGGCTGAAGATGTTCCTTTCTAATTGCCAATTTGATTAAAAAAATTCCATTTTTGTTTAGTATCAGGAATAGACGTTGGATTTTGAATTTTGTCAAAAACTTTCTCTGATCTACAGAGATGATCATATTGTTTTTCCTTTTTAGTTTGTCAACCCAGTGAATGACATCAATTTTCAAATGAGAAAACAACCTTGCATTACTTATATAATATCCTTTTTATAAATCTTTGGATTGAATTTGCTTAAGTTTTATGAATATTTTTTCATCTCTATATAGAGGCATAATTTTCTTTTCTTGTAGTAGCTTTATCTGGTTTTGGTATGAGAGTAATGTTGGCCAAATAGAGTGAGTTAGAATATTCTTCTTTTTCATTTTTTTGTAAGAGTATAGGATTTGTATTATTTTTTTAACCGCTTGGCATAATTCACCAGTGATATGGGTACCTGGAGTTTTCTTTGTGGGAAGATTTTTCATGAATAATTCAACTTATTTAATAGATGGCAGACTGTTTGCTTTATTTCTTCTTGCATGAGCTTTGGTAGTTGTATTTTTCAAGGCACACATAATCTAAATCAAATTTATGTACATAAAATTTTTATGACATTACATGGTTATATTTGTAATAGTTGTAGAATTAGCATTAATTTTACCTCTTTTTCCTGATATTGGTAAATTGATCTTCTTTTATTTTCTTATCACTATGGCTAGAAATTTATCAATTTTATTGATCTCAAAAAATAAGCTTTGGCTTTATAAATTTTTCTATTGCTTTTCTGTTTTCTATTTTATTTAGTACTGTTTATTATTTCCTTTTTCTGCTCACTTTGAATTTAATTTCTCTTTTTTTTTTTCTAGTTTCTTTAGAGAATGCTAAGGTGGAGCTTGGTGCCATAAATTTCCTTCTAAGGTACTATTTTAGCACAAGTTTTGATATGTTGTGTCTTCATTCTCATTCAGTACAGTATACTTTTCTTTTTTATTTCTCTTTGATACCAAGAAATATGTAATATGATCTCCAAATACTTGGAAACTTCCCAGATATTTTTCTGGTATTTATTTCTAATTTAATTATATTACTGTCAGAGAACAGATTTTGCAATGACTTGGTTCTTAAAATTATTAGGATTTGCTGTGTGTTTTAGAATGTTTCATGTTCACTTAAAGACAATGTGTTTACTGCTGTTTTGGGGGGCAGTTTTCATTCTATAAGTTTTAATTACATCAGATTGGTTGATATTGTTACTCTAGCATTCTTTATATTTACAGATTTTCTGTTTGTTCCTGTTATTGAATTAGGGGTGAAAAATTGTTGATTGTAATTGTGGATTTTGTCTATTTTTCCTTGCAGTTTCATATTTTGCTTCATGTATTTTAAAATTCTGTTAGTAGGTGTATGAATGTTAAGGATTGTTATATTTTCTTGATTTTTTTAAATCATTGTAATGTGATGCCTTCTGTTTCTGCCATCTTCTTTGTTTTATTTTGCCTAATATCAAGATACCTACTAGTGCTTTCCTTTGATTAGTGTTGGCATGGGACGTTTTCCCCCCTCATCTTTTTACTTTTAACCTACTTGGGTATCTATATTTAACATTAGTTTCTTGTTAGGCAGCATGTAGTTGTTTTAATCTTTTATCCAATTTTACAATCTTTGCCTTTTAATTGAAGTGTTTGGATTATTTATATTTAAGATTACTATTGATATGGCTTAGTTTAAATATTCTACCTTGCTAAGTGTTTTCTATTTGTCTCGTGTATTCTTATTCACTTTTTCCTCTATTTTGATTGAGCATTTTTTATGATTCCATTTTGCCTCCTTTGTTGATTTATTAACTATAACTCTTTGCTTTGACATTTAAGTTCTTCTTTTTGTGCTTTCAGTATATATCCTGTGCTATTAATGCGATATATTTTACCTTATGTATATTGCAAATCCCACAAAACATTTTTTTATTTTTACTTTAAAAATATCTTTCAGGGATATTTAAGTAATATTTATATTTGCCCATGTATTTATCATTTCCAACGCTTCTTATTTTTTTGTGTAAATCTAGGTCTCTATATGGTATCACTTTCCTTCTGTTTGAAGAACTTCCTTCAATACTTACTGCCATTCTGCTTTGCTTGTAATAAATTCTTTCATCTTTTGCATGTCTGAAAAAGTCCTAAACAGTAAAAAGATGAGTAGTTGCCAGGTGTTGGAAATAGGAGAGGAAGGGTAAATGAGCAGAACACTGAGGATTTTTAGGGCCATGAAAAGACTGTGTGTAATATGCAATGACAGATACATACTATTATTAACTTTTTTAAATCTATAGAATGTACAATTCCAAGAGTGAGTGGTAATGTAAACCATGGACGCTGAGCGATTATGATGTATCAAAGTAGCTCATTGGTTGTATCTCAAGCACCACTCTTGCGGGGGATATTGATAACAGGGGAGGTTATAGAAGTATATAGGGGAGGGGTCAAGAAGTATATGGGAAATCACTGTACTTTTCTCTCAGTTTTACTGGGAACCCAAAAATACTCTAAAAAATAAAGTCTTCATTTTTAAAAAAGTCTTTAACTTACCTTTATTTTTGAAAAATACCCTCGTAGGATAGAGAATTCTAAGATTATTTTTTTCGTTCAATATTTTAAAGATGTTTTTCTAGTGTCTGCTTGCTTTCATTATTTACAACAAATCTGCTTCATCCATGTGTCTATACTTCTGCATATTTTTTTTTTCTTCTAGCAGCTTCTAACATTTCCTTAACACTGGTTTGAAGTAATTGGCTTATATGTGCCATGCTCTAGTTCTACTTACATATATTTTATGCTTAGAGTGTTGAGCTTCTTTGCTATGTGCTACAACTTCATCAAGTTTGGAGAGTTTCAAGCCTTTTTTTTTTTTTTTGGTTTTTAGGACCACACCTGTGGCATATGGAAATTCCCAGGCTAGGGAATGAATCAGAGCTATAGCTGCCAGCCTGTGCCACAGCAATGCCAGATCTGAGCCACATCTGCTAACCACAGCACAGCTCATGACAATGCCAGATCCTTAATCCACTGAGTGAGGCCAGGGATGGGGCCTGCATCCTCATGGTTACTAGTTGGGTTCATTACTGCTGAGCCACAGTAGAAAATCCTGAGCTACTATTTTTTTCAAATATTTTTTTCCTACACTTTCCCTTTCAGGAACTCTAATTGCTCTTATACTTAGCCACTTAAAACTGTCTCATATTTCATTAATCCTTTGTTCATTTTTTTTATCAGCCTCTCTGAGTATCTAATTTTGGATAGTTTCAATTACAATATCTTCAAGTTTACGATCTTTTCTTCTGAATTGTCATCTGTCATATTTCCATACTGTGTATTTTACAAAGCAGACGTTTTAATTTTTACTTCTAGAAAAGCCGTTTGAATTACATAGAATCAAGTTATAATAACTTTTTAATGCCATCTGTATCATATTTGGACTAGTTTTGATTGGTCAATATCTTTTCTTCTCATTATAGATTGTATTTTCCTTCTCTGCATACTTGACAATTTCTTGTAGATACCAGGAATTGTGATTGCTGGGTATTGTTATATTTCTCAAAAGATATTCTTGAACTTTGTATTCAAATGTGGTTAAAGTACTTGATAATAGTTGGAACCTTTTGGGTCTTTTTAAAGCTTTGTTATGTGAGACTAAACCATGTTCCTTTTTCCCCATTCTTGAGGTGATACTCTTCTTAGTTCTTTAACTTATGCCAAGGAATTATAAAATTTCCCGTTTTATTTACTGAGGACAGGCATGTTTCTCGATCCTTTGTGATTCCTTGGTATTATCACCTTTAATCCTTCTGGATAGTTCTTTCCCTGGTTTGAGGTAGTTTCCTCACATAATTGTGACAGCAGCAAAGACCATTAGCAATTTCTGGGAGCAAAAATAGGATCTGGGTAATAAAGTCTAACCTTTATTTTTTTCCTTGGTGCTTAGTCTAGTTTCACTTGCTCATAGGATACAACTGCATGCAGAGGCCTCATACCTAGCACTTCAGACCAGAGCTCCTAGAGCAAAATGGCTGCACAGGCCATGTGCAGAGATGCTGTCCCCAACCTGCCGAACTCTGCCCCCTCTCTGCTGACAAGAGCCCTATAATGCACCCTCCATGATAGCCTTGCAGGAAAAGCTTATGCTCTAGAGCATGAGCTTGCACCTCTCCATTTTTTGATGAAAAATAAAGCTCTGCTTTGCTTCTGAACCAAACTCCATCACTTTCTGTTGGTGCGAGTGACATCTAAAGGATAGACCCTGGAGTTCCCATCATGGCTCAGTGGAAATGAATCTGGCTAGCATTCAAGAGGACGTAGGTTGAATCCCTGGCCTTGCTCAGTGGGTTAAGGATCTGGCATTGCAGTGAGCTGTGGTATAGGTTGCAGACATGGCTCGGATCTGGCATTGCTGTGGCGGTAGTGTAGGCCAGCTGCTGCAGCTCCAATTCAACCCCTGGCCTGGAAACCTCCACATGCCCCTGGTGCGGCCCTAAAAAGACAAAAAATTAAATAAATACAGGATGGACTTTTGTTGGTGTCCAACTCGGGAGGGTCAGTATAAAGGCACTACTTGCTACAGTGGAGACTGTTTGCAGATTTTGGGGATTCTCTTTCTGTGCACCTCTCTCCTCTTCAGGATCCTGCCCTGCAAACATCAGGCATCTTAGCTTTTTCTCCTCATCTCTGAATATTCACTGGGCTCTGCCTGAATTTCCTCTCCCTGTGTCGCATCCTGGGAAATTTCTCAGAGAATAAGCTGGGGCAATGATAAAGGTCCCTTCATTTGTTTCCTGTTTTTTGGAGGTTGTGTCCCTTTATTTCCAATGTATTGACAACCATGATTTTACATATTTTGTCTGGTGTTTTAGTTCTTTCAAATAGAAAGGTAAATTTGGTCCCTGTTACTATGTTTTGTTCAGAAATCTTGCTTTTCTTCTTAACTTTCTTATGCCAACAACTTATTTTTGTGTTGAGCAGTTTTCATATAATTATAGTTATTGATATTTATTTGTCTGCTTTCCCTCCTCAGTCATTAGCTTCTAGAGAACATACACCTTATATGTTTGCTTTATATCTCAGTATCACATGATTCCTAACACATAGCAGAGGTTTAATAAATGCTTGTTGAATGAATGAAACTTAAATAAGGGTAAGTACATATTTCTGTGATGGTCTGTTACATATTTTACTTATAAGTATATAACACAATTTTATGTTATATATTTGTAAGTGTGTATATATGAATATATGAATGTATAAGTATATATTCTTTCCATTGCACTTACAGTTCTGGAATTCTCTTTTTTACACAGCCAGAAGATGCTTAGTAAAAGCTTTTTTTGCAGCAAAGAAAGGTTGATTAGGTTTTATTTCAGCAAAATGAACAACAAGATTGATGCTTAAAATGTAAAGGTGTTACCTGCTCAGCCTTTACTCACTCTGAATATTAATAAGCATGTAAGGATGATTGTTGAATATTAACAAAGAAATGCCACTTCCAAGACCCAGAAAGGAAAAATCTTTAACAAATGTTAAATATCTCATATATGTCCTTTTATAATTTCATTGTAAAAATAAAATGATATTTTGTAATTTATTTGCAAAATAAATATGTAGAAATACACTCCCACTTCTATTACTGTCACAGTTAGAAAGAAGTCTTTAGAACAGTTACATCTGCTCCTAGGCCAGCTTCATTCTGAGCTCCAAGGGAGTAAGGCCTGAGAGAGTGCAGATCCTTCTCTAGTGAGCATGAAATTTGGTAACCTTAGCCCTGACCTTTAATCTGCTGAAGCAGTGAGACAGAGGCATTTCTCTGGGACACTTGAGAGGATACAAACCATTAAAGTTAACAGTGGATGACCTCGTTCCATTGCTTTTAATAACATTATATCTGTGTTTGTCTGCTCCATGTAATGATAACTTAGTGAAGGAGAATTAATTCCACATATTATCTACATAAAGGATAATGAGGGAAATCAGTTTCCTCTAAGGAAGTTTCATTAAATTTGGGTATAAGCCAATCTACTTTAGATTGGTCTCTAGCTTTTGGATGACTTTCAAGCCTTGAGGCTCTGAGAGAACATACAAGGCCATTTTTGAATCTCAGGGAAGCAGACGCAGAAGGTTTCAGAAGACCCTTGTCACTGAAATTCCCTTCCCTTCTGGAAAGCAAACTGCTAGTTTGTTGACCATCAGGTGCAAAATAGTATTTTTGTCCCACATGTGAACATTGTGTCTGCTAAGATAGTTTTAATTCACATGATTTGTGCCTGAATTATTTGATCTGTGGGTCTGATGGCTCCTCGAGGCATTTCAAGTAATGACAACAAACAAGCCCATAATAGTGAATTAATAAATGTTCAGTGTCAATAAGGAGAAATATTTTGCAACTTTTTTTTTAACACAAGAATGTTAAAGCAATGCCTTACAAGTTTGTTACCAGTTTTGGAAGTCTGTTGAACACACACTGAGTATTGAATTTATATATATATATGTATATATAGTCAGTGATTCTTGCAGTAAAATATAAAACATGCAACTTTCATGTAAGCGTAGAATGTAATTAATTTTGTATTAACAAAGGTAACTGAGCAAACAACTTGATGTCTCAAAGACAAAAAAGCAAATTCGCTAAAATATGCTTACTTTAATTTGAAAACAAAATTTCATCAAAGGTAAATTGCACCTAAATGGTCTTATTCAAAGAATGTTAGTGATCTTTAAAATGTTTCCTGTCACATAAAACATTCTTAGGTACAAAAAAAACCTACTGACTCAGACTAGATGGGGAATAACAAGGGTAAAATAGCAAGCAAGTTAAATTTCAGGATTTGCTTTTTATTTTTTTTTGGCACGTGGAAGTTCCCAGGCCAGGGATTGAACCCTGGTAGCAGCAACCTGAGCCACAGCAGGGACAACACTGGGTCCTTAATGTGCTGAGCCACAGAGGAATTACTTCAGGACTTATTTTAATGGTGATTCAGTTTATTACCTATAAACTACCACTACAACTAATATAATAATTATAACTCAATGTAAGCTATAGGGTTAGTGCTGAGTGGAAGTGCTTATAGCCTAAAATAATAAAATCAAAAAGTTGAGGGAACTGTTGAATCAGATTCAGACTGATAGGATCCTGCTACTAGATTAGATACTTTAGGATATGAAACTAAAGTGATAGAATGCACATTTAAGTACTTCTTACCTTTAAAAAGCAAAACAAGGGGAGTTCCCGTTGTGGCGCAGTGGTTAATGAATCCGACTAGGAACCATAAGGTTGCGGGTTTGGTCCCTGGCCTTGCTCAGTGAGTTAAGGATCTGGCACTGCCCTGAGCTGTGGTGTAGGTTGCAGACTCGGCTTGGATCCCACGTTGCTGTGGCTCTGGCATAGGCCAGTGGGTACAGCTCTGATTCGACCCGTAGCCTGGGAAACTTCATATGCCATGGGAGCGGCCCAAGAAATGGCAAAAAGACAAAAAAATAAATAAATTAAAAAATAATAAAAAGCAAAACAAAAATCTGATCTCTAGTATTTCCTAGAGTTCTGCAAGGTTGTTTATTCTGAAGTATTTTTCTCCTTTATGTTTCGTTACAAAATTAATCTATTCAACCTATTAAGAAGAACATCCTAATCAAGGATAACCTTGTGTTCACCTTGTCTGAATTTCTTCAGATTCCAAATTGCTGTAGCCCCTATGAATAAAGTCTTGCTGTATTTACAATTCCAGAATAAATAACACAGCAATGGAATGCAAGTTTCTCTGGGGACTTGAATTATTCACAAAATGAGTAATTGAGCTAATCCCATATGTAGATTTTCAATTTACAATTATTATGTGCTTAATCGTTATGTTACTTGGGATCACGAAGAATTTACTAATAGGACTTTATGAAAATGAAGCAAATGTGGAGGATGACATAATATGGCTAGAAAAGGGTTGTGGCCCAGTAAATCCTGACTGAAACAACTGTTGATTGATAGTGAAAATTTTGTATTCTCTCTCACGTTTGGTCTCTCGTGGCAGGAAGCAATCAAATGGGAGTCAGGACAGAGAGAGTATTAACTATTTTTTTGTATGCACTATATTTTTTGTTAAGAACAATATAAAAAAGGGGTTCCTGCTGTGGCACAGTGGGTTAAGAATCTGACTGCAGTGGCATGGGTCACTGCAGATGCCTGGGTTCAATCTCCAGTGCAGCACAGTGGATTAAAGGATCTGGTGTTGCCTCAGCTGCTGTGTAGGTTGCAGCTGCGACTCAGACAAGGAATTTCCATATGCTGCAGGTGCAGCCATTAAAAAAAAAGAAACAATATAAAAAAAGAGGCCGTCATATTAGATAATTATATTTTAGGGCCAAAAATTTCAATTTCACCATTTGGCAACCAAGTAGCTGTTACAAATCATCTAAAAGGAAGAGAAAAGCAAGTTTTTCTCACATGTTGCTCAGTATATAGTACTGTCCTCTCTTGGCATTACAAATCATAACCATACAAATCCTCAATAATTTTTAAATGCATAGAAAGAGGCCTCTTACTGCTAAAAATTGTACTCTGGACTGACTTCTGTGTAAATCATGGGTTTATAAATCTACGGGCACTTAGAAGATTTATGTTTATCACTGTTTATCCATGATGCATGCCATCGGCAATGGACCACCACATACTTCTCCAGGGGAAGGCCCTGGGTGTGGCCTTGAGGGACAGAGGTGATAATGGCAATGGCAATGATAAAAGGGAGTAGTTGCTTTTCATTCACTCAATAAACATTTTTGGTGCACCTACTATGTACCAGGAATGTAGTGGGGAAACTCCATAAAGTTTATATCCTTAATGAGGAGAAACATAAGTGAGTAAGTTATCCTATGTCAGATCATGATAAAATCTTTGGAGAAACAAAGGAAAGGGGATGCAGAATGTTGGGAAGTTTTGATACAGGAGAATTAGTGAAGGCCTCCATGGTCATGTAATGAATAAAATGATCATTTTTGACATAGTGAGGAGGAAAGCCATGAGGAAATCTGAGAGGAGACATTTTCAGGCAGAGGGAAGAGCCAGCATGAAGGTACCAAGGGAAGACTCTTCTGAGCTTATAAGAACAGCAAAGGGGTCAGTGCAATATCAAAGAGGTGAATGAGGGGAGAGGGGGTCGAAGAAACTGGACAAAGGGGTGGAAGGGCCAGATTATAGGTCCTCATGGATCACTGCAAGAATTTTGGCTTTCTGAACAGAGCCATGACAAGGTCGGATTTAGCTTTTAACTAGATGACCTTGCCTCCTGTGTAGAGAAATGATTCTGTGGAGGCCAGGGAGGAAGCAGAGAAACCAGTCAAAAGACTTTACGGTAACCCAGCATAGAGTTAATGATTGGAAGATAGTGATCCAGATCAAGAAAATAAAAGTCAGTAGGACTGGTTGATGGGTTGAATATAGGTTGTGAGAGAAAGAGAAATGTCAAGGATGACTCCAAATTCTTTTGGCTTGTGTAGCAGGAGGATGGAGTTACTTGTACTAACACAGAGGCTAGGAAAGATGATGAGGAATTTGACTTTTATGCATGCTGATCTTGAGATACTTACTAGGCATCCAAGAGAAGATGCAAAGGCAGATGGAAGAAATGAGCCTAGATTCAAGGGAAAAGTTCTGCCTGGAAATGTACTTTAGGGAACTTGTCCATTCTGTATATCAAGGTCTGTTTGAAAGAGGAGATAGGATGAGACCACCTAGGGAGTGAGTGAAGATAGGGGAGAGTTGTGGGGCCTGAATCCAGGCTACTCTAACATTGGGAGGTCTAGGAAATGAGGAAGAATCAACTGAGACCCTGGAGAAGGAGTGACCAGTGAGGTAGAAGGACACTCTTGAATGTGTGGCGACTCTGAAGCCAAGGGAATAAAGAATGGGCAGATCAAGCCCTCAGAAGGAGAGAGTAGAATGGTAGTTACCAGGGACTGCAAAATGGGGGATATGGGGACGTGTTGGTCCAAAGCTTCAAAGTTTTACTTATGCAGGATGAATAAGTTCTGGAGAGCTAATGTACAGCATGGTTTCTATAGTTATTAATACTGAATTGTACTCTAGAAATGTGCTAAGAAGGAAGATCCTAATTCTTTCCCCTGCATCCTAAAAAGAAATTATGTCACATGATAAATACATTAATTAGTTTATGGTAAATATGTCTAAACTTCACTCTGTACACATTAAATATATACAGTTTTTTTTTTCTTTTTATGCTATACCTGTGGCATATAGAATTCTCCAGCTAGAGATCAAATCAGAGCTGCAGCTACAAGCCTATGCCATGACCACAGCAATGCCAGATCCGAGCCACATCTATGCCACAGTTTGCAGCAATGCTGGATCCTTAGCCCACTGGATAAGGGTAGGGATTGAACCTGCATATTCATGGACACTATGGTGGGTTCTTAACCGGCTGAGCCACAATGTGAACTTCTAAATAAATACAATTTTTATTGTCAATTATACCTCAGTAAAGATGGAAATTAAAAGAAGAAATATCAAGTGACCAACTCTATCATATGTTCTTGGTAACTCAAATCCCTGAGAATGAGAATTCACTATTTAGCACTGAGGACACCATAGAAAACCTGGAGGAGAGCCATTTGCTAGAGAGAAAGCCTGATCGAATGGCCTCTAGATGAGGAGATAAAGGGTTAGAGACAAGGAGTACAGATAATTCTTTTAAGGATTTTCATTATAGATGAGAACATGAAATGGAGATGTAGCTAGAGTTGGATTGGAATCTTGTAAAAGTTTTTAAAATTACTATTCATTGGAATCAAAGCCACCACAATGGGAAATTTTGGCTTGTTTACCTGTAACGGAAATTATCCTATAAGGAGGGAAAAAACTGATGATTAAGAGAGAAGGGTGGTCGTTGCAGTGATTTAACTGTGTAGATGAGAGGGGTTGGGGTCTGGAGAATATGCAAAAGACTTGCATTAGATGGGAGCATGGACACATCACCAAAGTAACAGGTTGGAAGCTAGACTCTGGGTGTTCCAATGCAGAGGATGTGGTGGTTGTATGGGCAGAAGTTGGTGTGTGCTGCTTCCACTTTCTGAATGGACAAGGAAGCAAGTTAATCAGAGTAGTTATCTAGTAGAAAGAGAGTGAATGGGCTCTACTGAATGAACTGCTAATTGTTTAAACTTAATATCTCAGTTGCATCCACACAACGCCTCTGAAAGGCAAGCATTCTTATCATTGCTTAGAGATAAAAAAAAAAAAAGTGAGGCAAAGTGACCTAAGCCTACATGCTTATGCTAAACATTTAGGTTCTTTTACTGGATAATGATGGCACAAGATGAGTATGTAAACTAGCAAGAGGTCTGCTGTGATTGAAGATCTTAGTAGGAAAAGGAAACGCAGTAGCCACATCTGGAATGTGGCTCTTTGGGCTAGTATGGTAACCAACCACATTCTTGAGAGCAAGTTAGCTGCTGCTGCCTAAGTTTCAAGCTTTTGGCTATTTGGCACTTATATATTATCATGCTGATAACTGGAGTTGCTTTAGTGAAAATGAGAAACATTATGATATTAATTAGTCTCAGGGAGGTGCAAGGAAAGCTCCATAGCTCTGAAGGGGAGACGCTGGGATTTGAATGTGGACATGGCTGACTCCATAGTCCTTGACTTCCACGGGAGGCTATGTTGTTTCATCCACAAGATAACAGCTCTTGCACTTCAGAACCTACCCTCGAAATAGACAGGCTAGCCAAGGACATGAGCAACAAGCACGCAGGACAGAATATCACTATCCATGTCTAGTAAGTATTCCTGCCATCTAAGTTTGAGGGAAAGAATATTTACTTCTGGCTGACATGCAAGGAAGGCTTCAAGGAGGAGGAAGGACTTGCGTTGGATTCTGAGTGATGAATAGGTCTTGAAAATGTAGAGAGAGGAATTGTACTTTAAAATAAGGGAATAAAACTCTTTAAGTGATATTATGCTAGAAAATGACACTGCATGAAGGCTTGAATTCTTTATTTATTATTCATTTCTTTATTTTTCTGCAAAATTTGAATTTCTCCTGGTGGGACTGGGGAGATGCTGTTGACATATCTCCTTCTAAATTAAGTGTAGTGTTGACCCCTATTAAGGAAACAGCATCTCCTTCACCTGTTACCCATGAGATATTGTGCAGAGCTCTGGGAATTGAGTTTCTTCATTTATAACACAGGAATGTTAATATATTTCTCACAGAGATGCTCTGGTATTAAATGAAAGAGTATGTGATGGTGCATTGTGAAGTGTAAACATCATAAAGCTATATCTTAGATGTTTTTCAATTTCATCAAGTTCAGCAATGCTAAAGGGGAAAAAATCCAAAAACAACAATAAATAACATTTTTTTGGTGGGTTTTGCTTGTGCCCCCATGACCTAGTTTGGCTAAAGGATCTTTGGCGTGTTAATATAATAGCTTTGAATAGGTTTGAGCTCTATCATTCATGTTAGACATTTCTATCCATTTATGAAAGCACTGTGCTGTATCCAGCTTGACTGCCAGCTGGCCTGGTAGAATGCAAAATTATGATAGGACCCCAGAGCTGTTCTTGATTGACCCAAGAACTTCAAAAATAAAATAATTCAGTTCTATTATTTTTCATTTCCTGCAAAACATGAAAGCTGATATTTCAGACTCTCTTGCTATTACAAAGAAAGAGTCAAGTTGAATAGTCCCTTCAGCCAACAATGGAACAGTTTAGTAGTTTCTCTTCCAGAAACCTGCCACTTGGGGGTTAAAGACTCCTTCCTCAGTAAAGGCTTCTCTCTTTTGAGGAATTTTCTGGAAACATCAGGCTGCATGGTGCTGGTCAATTTGATCTCCAGCATTCTGCACATGACACTTCACCTTGGTTTTTAGGAGAGGTAGATCGTCAGCATGTTATTTGTACTGGTTATTGATCTTTTAAACTTGTATAAAGAAGTCCTTTTGGCAGCTCAAAAACTAGATGTTCAGTTCAATCAGCTAAGAGCCTCTCCAAATCATGATTAATCTCTAAAGAGGGTGCATGATCTCGAATTCTCCGTAAGCAGAAACTTCACAAGCGTATCAGACGTCAGGGTCCAAATAATATTTTCTTTTTTTCTCTGTTTTTTTTTCTCTTTTCTTTAATTATGTCCTATTCATCTTTTCGTGTCATAATTTATTCTGTTAGTTGTGTGTTCTCTAAGAGACTAGTGAAGTCTATTAGGAAAGGAATGAAGCATCGTTCATCAAAGTTATGAACATAGGTAAGGTACACTTGAGGAGCTGAGAGATTTCAGAGGGTGTAGAGTTCTGCATTAAGCTACTCTGAATCAATTTAAGAATTTTCAGCCTAAACCATCAGTATTGTTTTATCAGGTTCTTTATAAGGGCCTTCTCTTCCTTTTTTGCATGACCCTTCTGCGGCGTTACTATTTTACAAGTAATTCATGACCCACTTGAGCCATTTCAATTGCAATCCAAGACTGCTAATCAAGGGTAAACATGTGGAAGAATGCTAGAAGGAAGAGATGTAAAAGAACCTGGTTACATGGTGACCACATCCCTTTCCCTTCTACTGCTACAACTTGTGCTAAGATGCAACAGACCAGTGCTTTTCAAACTTTAATGTTCCTAGGAACACCCAGGGATCTGGTTACCATTCAGATTCAGATCAGTAAGTGTGGGGTGGAACCTGGAATTCTGCATTTCTAACCAGCTCTCTGGTGGTGCTGGTGCTGGGGTCAATGGGCCAAACTTTGAGCAGCAAGGAATTAGATATGGAGGATATATTGGTCAAGGAGGCTCTTAAACATTCCAGTCCGACTCAGATTCCAGTAACAGTACAAGCCTAATATGATGTATAACGAAGAAATATTGTCTTTTACCAGCATTTCCCTGGGCTGTCCCCTGGGATCAAGCATAAAATGATTTCATTATATTTATCAAACGCTCTCTCCAAAACATATTGCTATAAAAATCAGTTAAGCGTTTGTGACCAAATAAAATGACTCGAGTGCTATAATTGTCTAAAGAGTGATAGACGAGAAATTCACCAGAGCTATCTGGGTGCACAGGATCTTATAGCCTCTTTCATCCATCAAAGGTTTTCCTCCGTACTTGTCAGCCGGGAGGTTATCTGTATCGTAAACACTATGCAAAGCTTTTTGGATACTTTCTCTGGGACAGGTTGCCTCCATAGACTTTGTTATCAATCAGGGCATAAACCACAGCCGTAATGTTATCTGAGACTCAGAAGTTCACCCTGGCACATTAACTGCTGGGGAATTATGAGTCGTGGGATTGCTCTAACATAGAGAGTATTGTGCTGTGAAGATTATGTAATCTTATTAGAAAAGGCTCTGCCCCAGATTTGTAGCAGTTAAAATCAGAGTTTTTCTTGCAGATACCTTAGGGAAGATGAAAAATGTTGGAACCTGTTTATATTTACTCATATGTCCTCCCAGGATGCAAAGCTGGCAGCAGGAGCTGCCTCAGCCCTCACTTATTAGTACGAATTTCCCCTTTGGGGGGTTATTTAAAAATATTTGTACATATTTCAAATCCCTCAATCTGGTTTGTGGCAAATGGTTGCTTAAGCAGCTTCTTAATTATTTCGTTCGCGTTTTTGTAGGAGGACTGTTGCAGATATTTGGCACAAAGCTTAGGTTTTTGAGGCCTTTTACTACCTCCTGAATAGATTTCAGGAAAAGGAAAAAAATCAAGGGGTGTTAAATTATTACTCTCTTTGTGTAGTATGCACAAATAGAATTGATTGTGGACCTCAGCACAGGAAAGAAATACTTGCACAGCTGCATGGTAATAATTTTTATGAGTGTTAAAATTATGTTCTTGCTATTTTGTCATAATATTCCAGAGTGAAGCTTTGGAAGAGTGACATGGTTATAATAATAGTAAATGGAGTCACTTTGTAGATATCAGGTAATAAATTATCTCATGAACTTGGGGATGTAATGTAAGGAAAATCACTTAAAATCTATGGTAGAAAAATAGAAATAAATACAATCAAATGTTATTTTGTAGTAATATCAGGTGGAATCATTCACTGGAGGAAACATATCATTCGGGTACCAAACTTGAACTTAAGCCAATTTTGATTAGCAAATATGTGCCCAGTCTTTGTTCCTGCCCTTCTATTGGAGTGCCATGAGCAGCTGGAAAAGTGTGCATTCAGTGAGGAGGGATGCAGGCTAGTGGACTTTATGGACTGAAGATGCTAGAGACCATGGGCCATTCTGAATCATCACATCAATTTATTCCTTGTAACCATGGGGAGATGAAATGGTGTCATACTTTCATGGATCCTATGGTGGCCAATTTGGAACAGCTGGTCTGGGCACTTAACAAAAAATTCGATTCTGTCTCCCTGCTTTTCTATTGATCTAATTATGTAGCCTGTTGTATTTTATTCTACATATGCATGCATATCTTTGTGTTTTATAAGTGCAGGAAAGACCAGTGCTAGGTGCTGAGAACAATATTCCTTATAGCGGAGCAGCCTGCCCCCATTAGATTGTGCTGAAAACAACCTCTTAGGAAAAATAATAATGCGAGCTATGATCATGCTCCCTGTCCTCTTTCACTTAGTATTGTGTGTTTTGGGTAGATGGCTCCCTGTCCTCTTTCAATTCATATTGTGTGTTTTGGGTGGATGAAGACATTTGAGTATTTAAATTTAGGAAGAAATTGAAGTTTGGGTGTTTGTAATGTCAGAAATTGGATCCTTCTAATTATGATTATGTTGAGTGGTGCTCTTAATAGAGTGGTGGTGCTTTCTGGTAAAAAAAATTATCAGGGCAAAATAAGGTAAGGATTATACACACACTTACACATACACACACACACATCTCATACCAAATGAGCACTTTGGAAACTCTATCATTGTGAATGATGATTTATGTGATGTAAGTTCCTGAGTTGGGGGGAGAAAAGAAACATCAGAGAAGGAAAAGGCAGACAAGACAACTCCAATTTTTTTTTTTTTTTTTGCTAAAAAATCCATATTTTCTACTCTGTGAAGATTATTTTGTGGTCATAGCTTTGGCAATGAAAATAGTAATAACATGCCCAAACATTGTCAAGGATCTTAATCCATAGACATCAGCTTTATACAGAGCATTGACTGGTCATTGAGAGCTCAGTGCCCACCAACACTTATTTTAAGATAATGAAATGAAATCCCATAACCCAGACCATGGACAGACAACTCTCTCTGGCTCAGTAAGAGTACAAGTTTAGTTTAAGAAAACTTGTACTCATGTCCTCGGCCTACCATCTGATCGAAAGCTTAAAAATAAACCCTAAACCAAAAACAAATAGCAAAGCTAAGAGGTTACATAGTGTAAATAGTTCATTTTTACAAAGAAGGAGTCTGAACAAGAGAGGTTATGCAAATTTCCCTATGTCACAGAGTTGATAAATGGCAGAGCTGAGATGACAGTCCAGGCATTCTGACTCTAGAGCTTGTATACTTGATTCTGTGCGGTATTGCCACTCTGTAGAAGCTATGACCTAAGGGAGGTTTCTTTCAAATTTGTTCTAAAACTCTGCAGTTCCTTCATTACACAATTTGGCTGCCTCTATCTGCAATTCTTTCTGCTGGTAGGATAGGGGGAGGCTGGCATGAAGTGGCCAATTACTCAATAAATTATTCACTTTTCATCACGAAAAATACTGGGAAGCAAAGAGGACCATGAAAGTCTATAGCAAGTGTCGGGGTGGGGAAGTCCAACCAAGGTCAAAGGTTTGGAAAGGAGTTGGTAAGGAAGGAAGAGACATTTGAGCTGGGCACTGATGGGTGGATAGGCATTCACTCAGTGAGAGGAGCTATGGAAAATTTTGGAGGAATAAGTGAATTCCCGGCAGAGGGTATGGCTGTGCAAAGTTCTTGAAGCAGGATGTAGCATGGCACCGGGATGGTATGAAAGAGAAGCAGCAGAGCTGGCATGAGGAGTGATATGACTGAAGCTTGGGAGGCCAGTAGGAAGTATTAAAGACCCTGTTAAAGAATTTAGTATTTAGGAGTTCCCATGGTGGCTCACTGGTAATGAATCCAACTGGTATCCATTAGAACTCGGGTTCAATTCCTGGCCTTGCTCAGTGGGTTAAGGATTTGGGGTTGCTGTGAATTGTAGTGTAGGTTGCAGACATGCTCGGATCCTGCATTGCTATTGCTGTGGTATAGGCTGGCAGCTGTAGCTCCAATTCTATCCCTAGCCTGGGAAATTCCATACGCTATGGGTATGGCCCTAAAAGGACAAAAAAAATTAGTATTTATTCTTAAGAACAACGAACTGTTGACACTCACTGAAGGGTGGTTCATCTCTGTCCACATGGATGGTAGGAAAGAAAAAAAAATGAAGTGTAAGTTCCTAATTTCCCCTTGGATTTTTTTTTTCCATTTTTAAAAAAGTATTACTCAAGTATAGTTGAGTAAAATGCTGTGATAATTTCAGCTATGACAAGGTGATTCAGTTATATCTGTATACATATCCATTCTCTTTTGGATCCTTTTCCCACATAGATCATCACAGAATATTGGGTAGAGTTCTCTGGGCTATAAGGCAGATACCCACTGGCCAATCATTGGAGCTTTTTTTCCCCCCAGGTGATCTAAGGTGGAGTCAGCCTCCTTTCAAGGCAAAGCAAGGTGTGAGGCTGGCACTTCCTGTTATCTGGACACAGAGAAGGGCTAAGCCTTATAAGGGACCTGGTAGTCACTCAGGATGTCAGAGGTTAGCTTCTGTGTCCTCTGCCGGGAAACAGTGGTTTGCCTCTCCTTCACCCATCTCCTGTCTGCTGTCTTATATAAAAAGTTTACTTTCAGAGAGCCCTCAGTCTTTTATTTTCAATGGGTTTAGTGGATCATTCTGTCAATGTCTAAATATAAGAAGTCCCCAACTCATAAACTTCCATTTTGAAAGTTTATATATCAGAAGCCAGGGTGACCCTTGGACTTATCCCTTCAATCGCTGAATGGATGTCTTTCCCTGGGTGCCTGAATTTGTGCTCCAGGCATGGCTGTTTCCCCAGAAGTGAGGTTATGAATGGCAGTTCTGCTGCTGCATAAGCTCACAATTGCATTAACAACCCAGGGGAAAAAAAAAAAGATGATGCCACTCAGAAAAGAGGAAAATAAGAAGAGAACTTCTTTCCTTCTCTCCTGGGCATGATTTTGAAAGAGGCACAGTTTTTTTGTCAAATTAGAGTGATAAAAGGAAATCCTGTCAGGGTGCTGGGTGGAGAGAAGGAGAGCTGCAAAGATGAGCATAAAGCCTGTTATTGAAAGGGGGTCTCCAGTGCTGCTGGTGGTTGGCTGAGTTGGGCATGGAAAGGCTGTGAGGTCACTGCCTCGGGCTATAGTTAGGACTATACCTCGGTCCTTGAAGCCTGTTCAGAGTGTTCAGAGTGACTAGGTGACAGCTTCTTTGTTTTCTGGCTTTCCAGAACTGAAGAGATAGCTGGCAGCATGCAGGTGACTGGGGCTTCTAGCTCTCTGTCTCTCTCTCGTACTTATTTTTACACAAAGTGCAAAAGCAATAGAAGCAGTCTTTGCCATTTCTAGGAGACAGCAGCTGTGACGAGGAGACATGATGGAAAACATAAGCAAAAATCTCTAAGTGCAGCTCTAATAGAGGCCCCAGCCCTGGTCAGTTTAAAAAGCAGGGCAGAGGTGACAATTGCAGGTGTGCTGGGAAACCACAGGAAGATCTGGGGCAGAGCCACTGCAGGGCCTTTTGGGAAAAGCATCTAATGATCCTCAGTCCTTAGAGTCAGAGAATCAAGCCAGCAGCTGAGCAGATAAGAGCAATCCCAAAGATAAGAATCTAGGCTCCTTTAGAGCAGAGAGTGAGACTTCTGTCTCCTTGAATTCCCAGAGCCTGTCTGCCCGACTACCGAGTGCATCCTTAATTGCTGAAGGGAAGAATCAGACCCTGCAGAACTCTGGAGGGGGAGCAAAGGGCAGTGCCCTCAGACTTAGAGACATGTGCTAGGAAGGAGATGAAGTAAGAGGTTGTTCTTTCTTATCTACAAAGGCAGGATAGAGATCTCATTTCCCTGGGCCAGTGGAGCTGGCCACTAATAAGAAACTACCTGTAATTACATTGGAACATTACAATGGATATTTAGTTTTCCTCAAAGACACGTTAGTTTGGATAGCTGAACTACTGGTTACTGAAGTTTGCACACTGACCCCAGCAGCTTCTTTGGGTGCCTCATTTTGGGCTGTGCTCATAGGAGAGCAGGGTTTGTGATAAGCACATTTCCATGTGTGTCCTACCCATTGTGTCCTAATGGGTGCTCTGCCAAAAAAGAAAGAGCAGGTCCTTGGCTAGATAACTGAGGAAAAGGAATGGACTATCATCTAAACAATGTGGAAAGATCTGGATTCAGTCAACAGGCTTGTTTGTTTTTTAATCCTGTGTCTCCTAAGGTTGAATAAATGCAGAGCTCCATTGCCATATAGCAAATATTTCCTACGCTTTGGAAAATTCTGCTGCTGTCAGTGGCTTGGAAAAGCAGATTGGAATTTTATCTGTTTGGGGTTGATCACAAAATCGCAGGAAGTTAAAATTTTTCTTGAATAATCTGGAGAACCTCTGAAGCATATGCTAGAGGCAAGGCTCACTCTCTTGATGGATCTGGGTGGAGAGTCAGATTAAGCCTGGCAAAATCTGTCATTTTGATCTTCCTGTCACTAAACGAACTAAGGCAAATTGCTTCACTAGCCTGTGTCCCATTTCTTCACCAACCCCCTTGGGTTCCTTTATCTCAGGAAAGTGTGCAGACAATGAAAGGTGTGTCTTATTCGATGAAGCCTAATTGCGGTTCCTGTAGTTAAGCAGAATCAGTCTTTTCTTTT
Organism: Phacochoerus africanus; assembly: GCF_016906955.1. Lineage (NCBI taxonomy): Eukaryota > Metazoa > Chordata > Mammalia > Artiodactyla > Suidae > Phacochoerus > Phacochoerus africanus. The sequence goes on from NC_062545.1 coordinate 58,901,808, forward strand.
TACAAACATAATCCTTCTTTGCGATTCCTAGAGCAGGATCCAGAGAAGTCAGTGGCCCTTCTCCACGTACATACAGAAATCAGGGCACAGTGAAGGGGGAGAACAAGGTACCTAGCTGGGCGTGTCCCTTTATGTGTTCCTACAAAGCCGGCTGTGGCACAGACAGCTCACAGGAGAAGGTCATGACCTAAGAGGAACACAGCTGAGCCCGCTTCTTGAACCGAGTCTCCGTTTCTTGCTGGGCTTACTAGCTTTGCAGTGATTTGTCAGGAGTAGTTTCTATTTTCATTACTGTGCTTTTTGCACAACTGAAAGGCCTTTTGAGATAAATGGGGACCTTTATCCACTAGGTGGCGCTACATCCTTTGTTCTCCAGTGGATGCCTTTTCTCCCTAAACTAAAAAGTATTTGGTTTGAGTGGAAGTCAGCGAAGAGAGCATATACCTCTTCCTTTCCTCTCGCATTGTTGTGGGAGCTACAGTATTTTGATCGAAAAATGTATGGATAATGGGCATGTTTTCATACTGGGAATGAGATCTGTGATGCCTTAGGATGTCCTGTGAAATACAGCAAAGTGAGTGCAGTCAGACTGGCTCACCTGGAATTAGGTCTGTGACTTGCTAGATGCATGGAAAATAGGAAGTTATTTATCCTATCAATTATTTCACTTCTCATGGGTTTTTATAGCTGTTAAATACTTCCTTCACAATAAGGCTGTTTTGTGGAGTAAATGAAACTTACGTGAGGTACCTAGTAATGAACCTGGGACATAAGCAGCATTCAGTGCATGTTAGCTGTTGCTTTCTTGTATTTTTATTTTTCATTGACTAAATGCTCACTGACAGGAAACTTCATGTTTCCATATGAAAATAGAAAATTCGGCAGGATTTGTATTTCTGACTGGACAGCCTGCATTCTTACGCTCCCCTGTGAGGTCCTACACTGCCTTAACCTTCTTAACCCCTGGCAGCCTCTCTCATTTTCCCCAAAACAGTGTTCCTCCACCCTTGAGTTTCTGAATCAGAGGTTCTGGTGTGGGGCCTGGGAATGTGTATGCCTAGCAAACACCAGAGTGATGCTGCTGCTGGTCCACATCCCATGGCCCTGGAAAGGATTGTTTCCACCCTTGCTTTACAGGACTTTTTTAGGCAGAAAAGCTCAGACTGCAAGGCAGTAGTGGGTGGGTTTCTCTAGAGCTGTGTCTGCCCAGACTGCCCCCCTTTCTCCACTTGCCATCGGCTCTAAAATGAGCATTTGTTTCCCTGAAAAAGCAGACCAATGTCCTTATCAGATTTGCACCTTCCCTTTACATTTCCTATCACCACTACAATTTTGATCTGATTCACACTGGGCAAACTCAGGGCTTCCCAGTTGACTGCTCTTGGGCGCCAGCAGTTGGGCAAGAAACAGCAGATGATTCCCCGACATGGAAAAATGACCCTCAGCACAGTGCATGGCACATAAAGGTGAAAACGTGTTTGTTGACTGAATAAATGCTCTAGGGAAGGCACTTATGGTCTATTAAAAGGGAGACTTTGCTAGTCACAAAACTTTCCACTTGCCAGCTGTGTGACCATATGAAAGTCACTCTATAACAAACACAACTTACACATATTGGTATTATTGTGACTTACAGCCACATAATGATTGCTATGACCTACTCTTCTAGGTCGAACTGTACAAAATTACCTCTGTTTGACCATTTTTGGTTTACAAAAATGGCACCCTTATATGGTTCAACCTAACAGAACTTCTGTGTTTTAAATTAGGCACATGCTTAATGGAGCTATTTTTTCCATTATGCTTTTAATTCTGAGGGAGCGCATTCCCGATTCGCTTTCTTCCACTGCACATAAAAATGTTGAGGGAATATTTAAAAAATGAGCCTGATGTTGGCATTATAGAAATTCAGTTTTATCCCCAGTCTATTGATCCTTCATCACTATTTTCTCATTGGAAGAATGATTCTCCTTCTCTTGGAAGCAGCCGGCAGCTGTTCTCCCCTGAGCTGGCTCTTGGTTTTTGTGGAACACTGAGGTGTTGAAATTCCAGGGTGTCGAATTGTCTTTTTTCACTCTTTCCAACCCCTGTCCCAGACACTGCCTCCACTCCCCCCATTCCTTCCCATCAAAGGGTACATTAACCTTTGTTTTCATATTTGGTAATACCATCCATGTGCTCGCCCTCTCTCTCCCTGCTTCTCTCTCCCTAATTACAACCGACTTGAGCATGGGCAAGAAACATTAGCTTTGCAAAACTGTACTATGTAACTCTGGAGTCATTATTTCATTTATGCCAAGACCAATGTAAAAGTTTTAAGCCCATCAGCTGCCGAATGCTAGAACTTTTGGTGCTAGAAAGTCATTACGATACTTTGGAAAGAAGCAATGCCTTACCTTTCAATAGTCATTCAATAGATTGAGTACTATTTACTAGGAGGCTCTGGTCACTTGCCCTTCATTGGAATATGTTTATTATTTTTACAACTGACTGCAGATTTTGTTGGGAGGAAAAGTTAAAAAATAGGAGGGTCCTAGTTTCCAGGGGTCCTGGGAAGCATTCTCTTAAGAGTGACTGGGCTGAGAAGAAGGACAAAAAATGGTAGAAAGTAGATAAATTTCACCTATTTCATAATTTTGTCTCATTTGACCATGGAAAATGATAGCAATTACTGACGAATGAATTAGCTTTATAATAACTTGACATTTTAAGTCAAGATATTGTTATGCAGATCTCTACATGAGAATACTCATGTTGGCACCATATCCCCAGTTTTAATCTTTCTACTGTTCAACCATTGGGCAAGTTATTCGGCTTCTGGGTGTCTCAGTTTCCTCATCTATAAAAATGGGCATAATGATAGTAATTACTTCATAGAGTTATTGGAAGGATAACATGTTAATGTGTCTGAAGTGCTTAAAGACTAGCACTTCAGACACATTAAGAACTTTGTAAGAACTATGTAAATAGTGGGTATTTTTAGTGTCAAAGAACATCCCAGAAAATGCTAAATTATAAAAATATGTCTGATCACATTCTCCTCTAGGAGCTGATGGAGGCTTGGCCTGTTAAAAAATCTTTTGTATTTTTTTCATAGTTATGTGGTTTTAAATGGGTTTGAAATCATTGTCTTTTAAAAATCATTCAGTACTCTAATCCAGTGAGTTTATTATCAGGAAGTTCTTTTTCCCTCGGTATTTAGGCTGAAACTTCTCTCTTCTTAATTCTAGTCTATTTTTCCTCATTAACATCCTTTTGCTATGCTGGTGACTTTTTTTCTTTCTTCATATTTACCTCTTCCTGATATTTACAGAAGTACAAGGGAGAATTTGTGAACTTAGGCAAACTCTTCCGAGGAAACTCCTCAGGGATTCTTTACAGACATCACACGTCTCCCAGTTACACAGGCTGCCGGCAGCACAAGCAGAGCGCCATGGGTTTCTTTGGGAATTTCTCTTGAATAAAAGCAGAGAAAAAGCCAAAGCCACCGATTTGTGAGTTCAAGAAGGGGGTTCTAGCTTTTGAATTTCCTCAGGGACTTTAAATGATGAGGTAAACTCACAAAGCACCATATGAACCTTCAGCATTTATACCACTATGTCCAGAATAGGGGTTGGAGTGATTACAGCCATGGTTCACCAGGAATTTCCGAGTAGAATCATGGGGGACTCAGAGATCCTGTTCTCATTTAGATTACGTGTGCATGCTGGAGCCACGTTTTGTGCTTTGACATGTCGTGATTATTTCATTTAGTCCTTATATCAGTCATATATATATATATAAAAAAAACTAAAACATTTCAGAGGGTTTATTTGTACTTTCCTTGCATTTTGTACCTGGTTCAGTTCTGAAGTTTTTAAACCAGATCCCAGCAATGAGCTTTATGAGACAAATTATTTTTATGTCTATTGAGTTTTCATAAGTTTTCCATGTATCATATTGTTTTATTTATCAGAATATTTATTTCAAGATGTTATGCTCAGGGTCTAGTTAGGTTAAGTGTTAGCATCTGTTAAAAAGTTATGTGTTGGTTACTTTCCTTAAAAGTAAAAATGATTTTCTTATCTTTGATACCTTCAGTGGAGGGGAGAGTACTGCCACTTTTATTCTATTACAAAATTAATCATTTTAGTAATAAGGATTTTGAAGAAATCTAGAATCTGAGAGATTATGCAGGAGTTGTGCAACTGGATACAAAAGCTACATATTGATTTATTCAGGCAAAAAGTCAGAATAAGCAAAGGATTGGACTTTGATGGGTCACAGTTTTTAATCTAGCATCTTAGTAAGATTTTCTCCTTAATATCCACCTGAAGTGGTGGTTGAAGTATGACACCAAAATACTTCAGTTTGAAACTGTAAGTTCTCATTTCTACTCCTCCTTCCCTCATTTTCTTCTTTGTCCTATGTTTATGGCACATGTAGTCATAGCAGTAAATGAGTTAAAATTAGTGCAAAGAGGACAGATGAATATTATTTTGGTCCAGTCCACACCTCTGAGTCCAAGGTTACCAGCCTCTCTTCTCTTACAGTCTTGTGATGTTGCACTCCTCTTCTCTTTTTACAACCATGCCTATAGCATATGGAAGTTTCCAGGCTAGGGAGTCGAATCTGAGCTGCAGCTGAGGCCTACGCCACAGCCATAGCAACTCAGAATCCAAGTTGCATCCTGCAACAATGCTGGATCCTTAACCCACTGAGTGAGGTCTGGGATTGAACCCTAATCCTCAGGGACAGTTCTTTACCCTCTGAGTCATGACAGGAACTCCTGGACTCTTTAAAGAGATGACCGGAGGGATGATGAATGATGGGATTAGGGGCAGGGGAGATAGTGGTGACAGTGGTGGGGTAATGAGATGGACATGAGGTTTGAGGACACAGTACTAGCTGGGATTACTGATGAGGGGGAAATTTATGGCAATCTCCTCCCCTGTGGGAGTTGGGGCCCAGCAGACTCCAGATGTTTGTCCCCAGCTATCCATACCCACAGCTGGAAAGTGGGTGGATAGGCTGCTTTTCTATTGTCCTGCCCTCCATTTGCTCCTGGCCAGAGCCTGAGTTCAAAGATGGTTCAGTGAGGTACCAGATCAACTGACAAATCCCATTGGGTTCTGATAAATGTGAAAGTAAGCAAATAGATGTCTAGTCTTGCTTTTTTTTTGTCTTTTTTTTTTGCCTTTTTCTAGGGCTGTTCCTGCAGCATATGGAGATTTCCCAGGCTAGGGGTCTAATCTGAGCTGTAGCCACCGGCCTACACCAGAGCCACAGCAACGCGGGATCTGAGCCGCGTCTGCAACCTATCCCACAGCTCATGGCAACGCCAGATTCTTAACACAGTGAGCAAGGCCAGGGATCGAACCTGCAACCTCATGGTTCCTAGTTGGATTCATTAACCACTGAGCCACGATGGGAACTCCTGGCTTTTCTAACCTCCAGGATCTTCTGGCCTAAAAAGCAGGATTAGGGCATCAGGCAAAGTTAGGCCAATGGTTGAAGAGGGCATTGTGGCCTTGGCCCAGTGATATATGGTTTGTTCATTTGACTGCCTGTTATAAAATATAGAACAACTTCTAATCAAGATTTTAACATGGTTGAACAAAATATCTACATGATTTTTCCTGTATGAAGAAAAACTGAATCCCAGAGAACGTTAGTGTGTGGCTCAACATCACAAACATTAGAGCGGACAAGATCAAACTTGGAATCCCTCTTCCCTTGTTTTCTAATAGATTCTTTTAAGTTGCATCTATCCCTTTCAGTGTCTGGTGAGAAGAGTAATCCATTGTCAGAATTTACCTTCAGACTGAAATAGACTTGAAGGTCAAAAATATTTCTTTCCTAGAAGATCTGCAACATTACGATGAATGCCAAACACTTCTAAATTCTAATTGTGAAGCTCTAATGGTGGGCATTAGCACTTAGCCTTAGGAAATTCTTACTTTTGGTGCCAAGGTAAACTAATTTACACTTACTAACTCAACATTTTCTTAGCATGGCATGGTGCTCACATTTCTACCATAATATTATACTTTACACTTTTCCTACTATTTTACAAAATTGTGTGAGGAGTGAAATATTTCAAGCTTTGAGCCATGATTCTTCATGGCTTCCTAGAGAATTGTGATGCAAAGACCTAAAGATACTAATGCTCGCTGTCAGATGATATTATAAACTGTCCCCCTGGATGGCATTACCTGCTGAGTAGAATGTCACTACTATGAGGCACATCCTGAACCATGGTGATATAGTAGCAATTTTTCTGGAGTGTTCTTCTGTGTCTGTTATGGCTGATCCCTTAACCCAGCTAGATGTTCTTTAAACAAAAATGTCACAGAAGAAGTAAGCAAGTTATATGAACTATGGGGAGAAGTCCTTTACAAGCTGGTTTGAGAAGACCACCTACAGTCAATATTTAATCAGATTCTTGTTTAGTTTCAATATTGTACCCTGTAACCTTATCTAATCTCAGAATAAAGTATAGTCAGACTGCTTCTACTTGAATCTGAGTCTGAGGTGCCTCTATATGCCTTAGGACTCTACCAGGGGAACATATAGATGGCCTCTTTCATTCTGAGCTGGTCCCTGACCATGCCCCTGGAAACCCCAGGTCTTGATCATGGGTCAGGAAAGAGTAGAGGATGTTAGATTGATGATCCACCTGGCTGAGCATTAGTCAGTCTGAGCTGGACTTGGAACATAGGCTGTTTCGTTAGCCGTGGGAAGTACAGCATGCTTTCTGACAAATATCCCCTAGAAATCAGATTTCAAAGTCCTCTTTATCCTTGGGTGGTTTAAGGCTCCACACATTCTCTGCCTTGCTTTGTTAGAGCCTGGACCCCTGCCATTCCTATGATAAAGGCAGTGGGGAATGTCTCACCTATCTTGGTAATTTGAGCTTTTGTCCCATTTTCCAGGCAAGATTTCAAACTTTTAATTACCCACTTAGTAAAACCCAGATGTCCCATTTCAAAGACCTATTCCCATTAGGGAATTTTCATTTCCAAGCAATAGTTGGATGAAATCCTAGAGTTTTACTGCATCCCATTTCCAGTACTTCAGCTTTACTTTTTTATTCCTGAGTAAATAAGACCCCAAACTTTAAATTTTGAAAACCTATTTTAGATAGAATTGGGAGTATACTGCAATCCACTGCGTTGATGCTTTCCATCTAAGCTCTCACTGGCTCTTTTAAAAATATTTCTTAGCATGCATTTCTTTAAAAATATTTCTTAGCATGCATTTGGTTCATAAACCTTCTTGGGGTGCTAAGAGGATAAGTAACTTTCAATTTGAAAATACATTACAAAGTGTTCCATCTCTTAAAGTTTAAGGAATACCCTGGTCAAAGTCTTACAACATTTACCTGACAGTATTTTGATAAACGGATTCATCACTGGGTTGGAAAAGAGCCAGAGCAAGATGGCTCTTCGACCTGTTTACTGCGGCCATGAGTATTAGCAGAAGAGTATGGGTCTCTCATGTGACCTTATTAACACAGGATATTTCCACAGCTGTGCTAGAGGAAAGTCTCAACTTTAATTGCTTATCTCCATCGACCAAATTGGCTGGTTTAATCACCTGTTGATGGTGTTCCACATCAAAGAGGCATTTCCAATTTCAAGAGAAGATACTTGGGGATTTAAATTGGTTATATTGATGTGCAGGTAAAATAACAATGAAAGAATTTGACATTGATAATCACATTAAGATTTAAATTAAAGCACAGATGATCAAGGGTGGCCTTTCTATGACCCAGGTACTATGCTTGATAAGGGCAGTTTCAGGCTAGGCTATAAACTGTGTCCCTTTCTGAGTTAGAAGTGGTATTTCACTTACATTTTACACTCTTCAAAGTGCTTCCACAGTTGTGCAGGATCTCAGTAGCTATTTCCAGCAACTAGAAAATGCAGAAATATGGAGACCTTACAATTGGCAGAAGAGTATGGCTGGTGGGACCACAGGTGTCTAAAGTCCAGGGTCATAATTTACATTGAGTTGGGTATGAGAGGTGTCCTGGGAAGCTGTGCAGGAGGCTGGAGTGAAGATACAGAGGCTAATATGGCTGGCCTGGTTAGATCTGCTCCCTACTCCCAACCCTGCCCCCATTTCTCACTTCATCTTCTCTCCCCTTACTCAGCTCCAACCTCTGTGCTGTCTTGCTAGTATTTGAACACACCAACAAGTTTTGACCCCAGGGTCTTTGTGTATGCTATTTTCCTTGCCATTCAATTTAACATTGCAACTCTTCTCACATTTTCTGTTTTTCCATTTATTTTCCCATCATCTGTCATTATTGCACATATTATCCATGTAGTTTATCTTGTATATTCTCTCGTGTCTCCCTTTGCTCCCCTACTATTTATGAGTACAGTGATTTTAGTCTGTTGTATTGTTTCCCCAGTGCTGTGGCTCTAGCATCTGAACTAGCATCTGGTACATAGTAGGTGCTAATAAATATTTTGTGGCTAAATGAATGAAATAAATTCTTTTTCATATGCTATTAAAGATAGTTCAGTTACTAGCACAGTAAAGGAACCTTGACTTTATGTATATGTCATATTTTTTATATCCAGAAAATTTGATTTTGCTCATTTCAGTGATGAGACTTTTAACATGTTCCATGCATGGCTTGCTAGGGCGCTGATTTGGAGACCCTTATAGAAACCTGCAAGTCCTTCTGTTATTTCTTAAAGAACAAGAATTTTGATGTGAAGGCTTGAAACAAGAGGAACCTCAGTTGATGTGGCAGCTTAAGAGTCAACAGCTTAATGTCATGACTTTTATGAAAAATAAGATTTAACATTAGAGAGACAATATCAGTTTCTCATTTGTTTCCCTGATCTAGCCATCTTGATTCCTCTGATCCCAGGCTTTGTCTGCCTTCCTGCTACTGCACATGGATTTAGACCGACTCACTTTATGGAATTCGTTTGCTGTCTCCTAGAATATTGCTTTTGTGAAAACAATGTCAATCTTGCCCATTAGTCCATTTGATAATTTAGCATCACTTGGCCATATTTTAAGGGAACAAATGTAGTTGCTCAGAAAACATGTTTCCTTTCACAGGATTTTATTTGCAGTACGTTTTCTTTTAAATATATTTCAAATAATTGATAACATGTGTGGGAAGTTTTATATAACATTATATGATTCTTCTGTGTGTCTTAGTTGTGAATATCCAAATGTTCCTTTCCAGAGGACTGACTTTTTTTTTTAACTTATAATTAAGTATCAAGGACTTAGATATGGTCTGAAATTGGTAAATGCTTGTGTGTAGAGAGAAATGCAAGAGGTGTTAACAGTCATTTTTGTAGGAAATGACTACACCAGTGTCTGAGGCTGATACCTGGCACCATTTCTTTTACCCTGCTATGGAAATGGAACACCACTGTGTGATTAGGTGTTGTGATGATGGTGCTAGTAAAGAGCAGCCTGCTTGATTCTCACTGGCAGATTCCCTAACACACTGCAGAGGGGATGGGCCGTCTTCAGGTAGCACTAGCTCTGTTCTTAATGCTTATGAGTGTGTAGCATTTCTTTAATTGTCCAATTTGTTTTATATTACCAGATGGTTTTGATTAATGAGCCAAAACAAGTGAATTTGTGTACAGATGACAGAAAGAATTATAACTCAGATGGTTGCTTTTAGGTCAGTACAAGTTACAATAGAAATACATAATCTTGTTACTGATACAACATTAATTCCTTCCATATTGAGGGGGATGAAGTCCCTAATTAAAATTCCAACATTTCCTTTCCCTGTTTTAATCTTCCTACACACTAGTAAAAATCTACAGAACCATGAATGAAATATTTTAGCTTTCCAGACACTGTGGATATTCATTTAAAACAGCTTCATTGCTACCAAGTGTCAAGAGGTACAAGGAATGGTCTTCAATTTCACTCATTCTTCTCCTGCCTCTTCACGCCTGGAAAGCAAGTGGCCCTCCCTAACCCTGATGTGCAGGAGCCTAAACTACATGTACCCTATTTCTGTTTTAAAAATATTTTCACATAAATGGTTTTTCTTTCTTTACTTAATAAGCACAAATATAGTGCTTACTATGTGAGCAAGGTGTACTTAGTGCCTTACAAATATTTACTCTATTCTTTTCCTTTACATTTCTCTTATTTGTCTTTTTGTCCCCTTCTATCTCTCTGTTTCAATTACATTTGCATATTACCAATTCTGAATGAAAACCTTTCTCTCAGCATTGAGTAAATTCAGACCGTGTGTAAATTTCTCATAGGATATATATTTGTTTCAAACAGTGAGACGATATCTCTGTGTAAGGATGAGGAGAAGTTTTGTGGGGCTTCTGGAGGGCAAACACACTAATACTTTATATTTTGATAAGATTAGGTTTTTTTATTTTCTCAATTGCATTCCTCCATGAAGTTTTACTTGCAAGATGAAAAGCCTTCATAGTCAAATAAAGTTGGAGAAACAATTCCCCTAATAAGCTTCCCTCCTGGAAGATCACAGGCTTGGTTGTCTATTAAAAAATCCTATAGTCGAGACACCTGTTTGTAGTATGGCATTTCCTCAGAAAATTAAATTTAGAAATACTACATGACTGAGCAATTCCACTCTTGGATACATATTTGAAAAAATTGAAAGTAAGGGCCTAGATATTTGTACACCAATTTTCATAGCAGGATTATTCACAGTAGATAAAATGTAGAAGCAACCCAAGTTTTTATTGGTAAATGAGTGGGTAAACTGTGGTAAATATATACAATAAAACATTATTTGGCTTTAAAAAAGAAGGAAATCTTAATACATGCTACAACATGGACGAAACTTGATAATGCTATACTCAGTTATATGAACCAGTTGCAAAAGAATAAACTCTGTACAATCCCACTTATACGAGGCACCTAGAATAATCAAATTCATAGACAGAACTGTACACTTAAAATGATTGAGATGGTAAGTTTTCTGTGATGTGTATTTTGCCATAGTTTAAAAAGAAAAAAGAAATCAGTTTTTAGCCTAGAATTTCCTAGCTTATTTGATCATGAAACACTGATTTTTTTTTTAAAGGAACAGTTACTAACATTAGGAAGAATAATTGAAATCCAGTTATGTAAAACCTGGTCTATACACTTAGCGTTGGATTTCAGTAAATGTGAGCTGTCATCATTTTACTTCCATGCCTAAAACCCTTCTAGGCCTCCCTTGTTCATGCGATAATTAAAACTCCTTGTTTGTACCCAAGCCTGCCTGATATCTGACTGCATATTTAAGTCCTCAACTTGAACATTGGCCCCAAATTAAGAGAGATGTGGCAGTTCAGATCTATACAACTCCATGATGATGTAATAAGGAAAGGAAATAGGTAAAGATGATACAGAAGCTTTCCTCTAGGTACTTGGTAGGTGGGGGCTGCCACCTGATCAAAGGGACCAAAAGGGGGCAGCAGTTTGGGAGAAGAGAGGATAGCGAGGTCAGCAAAATTGATGAAATATTTTTAGTGAGGTTAGAACTATAGGAGAAGGGATACTTATGGTCAGGGTCACAGAGGACAAGGAATTTGGGGTCAAGAGGAAAACTGAAGGCGTTACTCTTGGGAAAAGATGTGAGTTCAAAATCTCATTTCCCAAGGTGACTTTAGAACTAATGAAAGGAAGAAACTGGAAGCAGCAGAGAAAATGATACATTGAAAAAGTGTATTGGTAAGAGCACCTGGATGGTGTCCTCTTATTTTGAGTCATTCTCTGTTTTTTTTTTTTTTTGCTGGGGGGGCTTTTTTTCGTTTTGAGAAATTGAGTTTAAAAAATACTTTTTTTCTTTTTGATTTTCAGGGCCACACCTGCAGCACATGGAACTTCCCAGGGTAAGGGTCCAATTGGAGCTGCAGCTGCCAGCCTACACCACAGCCACAGCCACAGCAACATCTGAGACCTACACCACAGCTCATGGCAATGCCAGATCCTTAACCGACTGAATGAGGCCAGAGATTGAAACCTCATCCTCATGGATGCTATACTAGTTGGGTTCATCACCACTGAGCTACAGTGGAAACTCCTAAAGAATACATTTTAAGGGCTTTAATTACATCTCTTATAAATGCATTAACAGAAATTAAGGTGATGATTTTAAAAAGAATTTCTTTCTAAGTTTCTCTTTCCTCATAAAACAGTCTATACCAAACAATTGTCTTCATGTGTTAGGAGTAAAGAATGCAGCAGTTCACAGTCAGGCCAAAGAACAAAAGGCATCTCTGACCTCTGGAATAAAATATTCTGAATGGCCTAGAGTTGCATCAAATGAATTAAATGGTCTAGTTTTCATTCATAATTTGAGATACAACACTCATTACATGAAGACAATATCAAGCTTTCAGCAAAAGAAAAACAATATTCATGATGGACTAACTACTAGGAGTGATGTGGCAGATAACAATAGTGGATTTTGAATAGCGAAAATGAAGGTAGGTGACAGGCTCATGTCCCTGAGGTTCAGTGCTTAGCACAATGCTGAGTACACAGTAGGTGCTCAAAAAATATTTGTTGAACAAATGGATCAATGATCGAATAGGTTTCTGAAGGTTAAGAACTGTTATCATCAAAGAGCTGAGCTGCAATGAAATGTGTATCTTGAGTGCACTTTAATATTTTCACTGACATCTAAGAGTTAGGGGAGGAATCACAGGGTGTAAAGAGTGTTAGCACTCAGGAGAGAAAGGAATGGTTTATTGTACCTCCAACAAAGGTCAGTCCTGGGGAGTATTAATTGTGAGTGAGACTAAAGAACATTTGGGCTGAATGTCAGGGGAAGTTTTTGAAGAGTAAAGAGTGTGAAACTGCATAACAGAGGCAGAGGTGGAGACCCAAGGGAGTGGATGCAAGTTTCAAGGGCTGGACAAATTATAAGGAGACTGGACCAAGTCCTGGAGAAGTGGTAGGGGAATTATGTGCCTCAAAGAACCATGCACTAACAGGGCTTTCAGGGTTTTGTTTTGTTCCTTTGTTGTATACAACTGCCTGGAGTCTTCTAAAATACAAAGAAAGATATGCATATGTGTGGTTCTGTAGAGGGGCCCTTTGAACTTGGACTCTATCACAGTGATACCACAATACTAAATGGAGTTTGTGTGTTTGGAAAACAATACTATGATAAAGTTAGATTCTGGGAGAGCAAGTGAGAAATAAATGATTCATTCTGTAGTACTTTGAAATGGTGTGTTTATCAACTATTCATATAATTAAATATAAATCTCTACAACAAAGGAATGGAGTCCGGCTCTAATTAGAAAAAGTGAATTAGTGAATTCCTTTCAGATCTATGATTCTTGGAAAATTAAGTTTGAGGACAGTGATGCCACATAGCTTAAATGTACCAAAATCTCTAATGTCCCCTGGAGCTAAAATCCTCTAAAATCAGCTTACATAATGAAGTCTTTGTTATAGCTCAAATTTGCTTATATTATATATAGAGAGTGCTTTGTGCTGCATATTTTGCATGTTAATATTAAAAGCTGAGCTCTTCTCATCCAGAAAGTGAAATTACAGGTCATTCCATGGAACCCAATAAGGAATTTTGTTACAAAATAAAAACAGTCTTAACAAAAAAATTTAATTCAACCACAATAAAAATTTGCTGGCTTCAACTTCCTAGGGCTACTATGTAAATTCACCTATCATTTTAAGTTCTGCTTTAAAGGAAGCTATGTCTCTCTTCCCAACTTAGCATTTTTAAAAGTTTAATAAATAAGACACAAAGCATGTGATTGATTTCATAGAATAATAGAATTTGTGAAAATATTTGAATGTCATCAATTGTTTATAGATAGATATAAAATCTATCTATATCATTTATAGATAGATAGTATTGGAAGCCCTAGCCACAGCAATCAGACAAACAAAAGAAATAAAAAGTATCCAAATTGGAAGCAAACAGGTAAAATTGTCAGTGTATGCAGATGACATGATACTATATATAGAAAACCCTAAGGACTTCACACAAAAACTATTCAAACTGATCAATGTTTTCAGAAAAGTAGCAGGTACAAGATTAACATTCAGAAATCAGTTGCATTTCTGTATACTAACAATGAAATATTAGAAAAGAAATATAAAATACAATACCTTTTAAAATTGCACCCCAAAAATTAAATACCTAGGAATAAACCTGACCAAGTAGGTGAAAGACTTATATAAAACATTAATCAAGGAAATTAAATAGGATTAAAAGAAATGGAAAGATATTCCATGCTCCTGGATTGGAAGAATTTATATTGTTAAAATGGCCATGCTACCCAAAGCAATGTACAGATTAAATGCAATCCCTGTTGAATTAGCCATGACATTTTACAAAGAACTGGAACAAACAATCCAAAAATTTACATGGAACCATAAAAGTCCCAGAATTGCCAAAGTAATCCTGAAGAACAAAAACCAAGCAGGAGGCTTAATTCTCCCAGACTTAAGGCAATATTACAAAGCTACAGTAATCAAGACAGCATGGTACCAAAATAGACATACAGACCAATGGAACAGAATAGAGAAACCATAAATAAACCCAGACACCTATGGTCAATTAATCTTTGACAAAGGAGGCAAGAATATAAAATGGGAAAAAGTCTTTTCAGCAAGTGTTGCTGGGAAAACTGGACAGCCACATGTAAATCAATGAAACTGTAATATACCCTCATACCATGTACAAAAATAAACTCAAAATGGCTTAAAGACTTAAATGTAAGATGAGACACTATCAAACTCCTAGAAGGGAACATAGGCAAAACATTCTCCATCAACCAAAGCAAGTGTTTTCTTAGGTTGGACTCCCAAGGCAACAGAAATAAAAGAAAAAATAAACCAATGTGAACTAATCAAACTTATAAGCTTTTGCACAGCAAAGGAAACCATAAAAAAAAAAGATAACTTACAGAATGGGAGAAATAGTTTCAAATGATGCAAGTGACAAGGACTTAATCTCCAAAATATACAAATAAACTATACAACTCAACTGCAAAAACCTAAAAACCCAATTGAAAAATGAGCAAAAGACCTGAATAGACATTTCTTACAAGAAGATATACGGATTTCCAACAGGCATATGAAAAAAATGCTCAACATCACTAATTATTAGAGAAAATCAAATCAAAACAACAATGAGGTACCACATCACACCAGTTAGAGTGACCATCATTAACAAGTAAATAAACAACAAAGGCTGGAGAGGATGTGGAGAAAATGGAACCCTCCTTCACTGTTGGTGGGAATGTAAATTGGTACAACCACTATGGAAGACAGTATGGAGGTACCTCAGAAAACTAAATATAGAACTACCATATGACCCAGATATATCACTCTTGGGCATATATCCAGACAAAACTTTCATTGAAAAAGATGTATGCACCCCTATATTCATAGAAGCGCTATTGATAACAGCCAAGACATGGAAACAACCTAAATGTCCATTGACAAATGTATGGATTAAGAAGATATGTTACATATACACAATGGAATACTATTCAGCCATAAAAAAGAACAAAATAATGCCATTTGCAGCAACATTGATGGAACTAGAGACTCTCATACTAAGTGAAGTAAGTCAGAAAGATAAAGACAAATACCAAGTGATATCACTTATATCTGAAATCTAATATACAGCACAAATGAACATTTCCACAGAAAAGAAACTCATGGACTGGAAGAACAGACTTGTGGTTTCCAAGGGGGAGAGGGAGGGAGTGGGATTGGCTGGGAGTTTGGGGTTAATAGATGCAAACTATTGCATTTGGAGTAGGCGAGCAATGAAATCCTGCTACATAGCACAGGGAGATATATCTAGTCACCTGCGATGGAACATGATGGAGGATAATGTGAAAAAAAGCATATGTATATATAAATATGACGGGGTCACTTTGCTATACAGTATAAATTGATGGAACACTGTAAATCAAGTATAATGGAAAAAATAAAAATCAGAAAAAATAAAATAAATAGCTATATAGATGGCCATGGATGCACAGGGAAGAGGAAGGGGGACAGAGAGCCAAAGGAAGAAAGAGAGAGAGAAATAACTAGGCTCTTCTAATGTATGTATCTGAAACAGTTGTCATTTTGAATATAATAGGACATTTGCTGGTGATTCCTGATTTGATTGTTGATTTTTCTGTTAATTGACGAATATACCACATGGAGAATCTTTTTAAGAGACCAATTTTGCAGTATTATAATCTAAATAATATTAAGTTTCTTACGTTTAAGTGGATCATATAAAAAAGATTTTTTTTTTCAGCAATTACAGCCTAGGTTTTAACTGGTCTGCCTTGAAGTATAGGTTACATGGAATGCTCACAATTAATGGTATGGAATTATTTTTCTTGGGTGGGTCCTGATTAGGGGGGTGAGAAAACAGGCTTCGGAAGAGAAATTATAGTGGTCAGAGGGGGCCAGAACAGCCCGCTCCCCCCTTGCAGTTCTGACTGTGTGCTGGACATCTCTTCATGAGTGTCTCAAGGGCAACACAAAGTCAGTCATAACTTCTCTCCCAAATGTGCTGCTCTTCTCCTAGTCCTGTTGTAGTGAATGGTAGCCCTTCCTACCAGGTGCCTAACTGAAAGCTTAAAAGCTAAAGCATATATGCTTAGCGGGGCCCATGTCCCTGACCACAGGGAGGGACCTACTCTGCCCTCTGTAAGGTGCCAGAGCTAGGACCCTGTGCACAGTAATTGTGTTTGATTTGAACACAAACTGCTTTGAGCAAAATGTAAATCGAATTTATAAAATATCTAAAACAGGACAATAGCCATTTTTTTCCTGAACAAGTGTACCTTTCGTTGGGCAGTTTAAGAATTGTGATTATAAAAAGACAACAATAAATGATGATGGTTTTTATAATTTTTACTCTCCTTTCTTTGCTGTGTCACATTCAGAGCAGTGACATGTTATGAGTTGAGCCATGCTGTATCCATGACAATCCCTTATTTCTTGACTGTCTTTGATTTTGTGTACCAAGCAACCTTCTCAAGGATGCAAGTGACAGTTGTTTTCTCTCTTGAGCCCTGGCTTCTGTAATTTAATCATGCTCATTCTTAATTTCTTTAACAGTTCCACCAGTGATTCTTTAAGTTATCAGAATAGAGACAATCAGCTATTTCTAAGGTTGCTCAAACTGTCCTTTTTCAAAGAATGAGGTGATCTGGGTTCTTTTCTGAGTCATGGATTCACATTTTAGATTTTTTTTTCTTCAGTTCTCAGAGATTTGCCAACTTCTCCTTTGACATGATTTTGTATAGGATAAGATGAGGCCACTTAGGCATAAAGAAATCTAAAATGATTTATTCTATTAGTGACATAAATTAGAATGGTCTAACTCCTAAAATACTCTTACAATATATAACAGTAATAATAATAATAATAATAATACTTCATATAGGTTTTCTTGCTGCATAACTGCAAAAAAGAAATAGGACTCAGGGTAGTGTTCTCTTTTTAGCTTTCTTCACGTTAAGTGAAGAGCAGGCTAAAGGAGGTCTCCAATATCCAGTGAAATGAATGATCTTTTGTGAACAAGAGTGAAACATGCCTTTGACTTAACATCAAATATTTGGACTATTAAAAAAAACACACACACACAAAAACAAAGGTTGTAAAGATGGCTCTCAGAAGCCTCTCTTATCCCAAGAGCAATGAGACAGAAGCAATAAAAATGCAACAGAAATGTAAAATACAGAGTGGCTTTTTATTGCCTAATTGTTGGACCAGATAGCATGTTTGGGAAGTTGATGTATCACCCGGTCCGGAGCATAAGGATTTTCCACACCTGCGGTACATGTTCAGGAACCAGTTCTCCCCCCTGGGCAGGCCTGCTCTCATTGTGATCAGTGCCTGTGCAACCAGGGCATCGCCATTTGGTCTTCTTTTCCAGTCAACACAAATCATTAGAGGAAATCCAAATGGAACACACCATTTCTGAGACATCTGACACCTACAGAAGGCTTTCTTCCCATTTCCATGCTTCTGGGAAGCCCTGGCATCAGTACCACTTGGTATCCCATCGTGCAGAGTTCACAAAAAGAAGGTTTGATCTTGAAAGAATGAGGCTGTTACTCTAGGCAGGTTCTCACTCAAAGCCGTCCCCTCCACTGCCCACCCGCAATTAGCGCTCAGCAGCTCTATGAACTTATCACTCCAGATTTCCTAGCAGTAATTATGGTTTCTCTTTTACAATGAACACCGCACTCTTTTTGGAGCTCCTTCATATACTTGGCAGCTAACTTAGGTGATCATATGTCCTGTTTTCTTTCTTTCTGTCTTTCTTTTAAAACCGGGACAGGTCTTTGTTTTTGCTGAAGTTTGCCGTTTCTCCTTGTTACTGATGTGTAGCCTCCTTTGTGCTGACGGCCAAGAAAATTCTGGACTGCTGCCCTGTTTGCCTCCAGAGACTGATGCAAAGTCTTCAAAGTAAAGTCAGTGATTTTTTTTTCCCAAAATAGAGTTTACCAGAAACAAGACATCTTCATGCATATGAGGACCTTGTCGACTGCAAAACCTTCAAAGACTGCCAGCCTGGACCCGGCCTCTCTGAGGGTTGCAAATGTACTTGAAACTACTTGAAAAAAAAAATGGTTTCAGCAAGGGCAACAATGAAGTTAATCCTCAGTTTTATTTTATTTTTTTTTTCATCTGGTACCGATAGTAAACATTTAAAAATATTTTCAGTTGGATTTTCTTCAGGCAGATCCTGAAGAGAACTTTCTGTCAATTCTCAGTAAAAGTATGATCATGAAACAATTTGCTTAACCCAATTTCCCCAAACCTATGTATTTTGTGGCTGTCATGGCAAAGACTATCAGATTCCGTGTGATAGTCTTCAGTGAAATGAAACATAACAGCACCTCTCTTCCATGCTCTGCAAAGAAGGTGTGCTGTTGTTTCCTGAAGCCTGCACACACGATAACTGCCTTGTTTACCTAAGACCTGATCAACCTAATTACTGAGATGGAAGCAAACATATCATCCATTCCTCTCCTCCAGCCCATTTGAATACATTATCCATTTATTTGGTGTTTGGCTCAGGTTTAAATGAGTCATTTAATAACCCCTGTTCACAGCAAGTTAAGTTGCAACCAGCTGGCAGCCACAACTCACAGGGTTGTTAACTGTTCCAACCAGGATCAGACCCCGAGCTCCAGCCTTCCTGAAGGGCATGAGGCAGCTTTGCTCCAGCTATCGAAGCAGGAGTTTCAAGCAAATCTATGCCTTAGGTAATGAAATTTCCATGAAAACTGTAAGGCTTTTGGAAAATAGATGTCAGTGTCTGTTCTAATGGCTGGAAGGGCTATTGATAAAGCTGTTTGAGGCCAATTATTATCATAGAGTGAGAGGCTCCATTTGACTCATGAGGGCTTTAAGGGCTCATCAAAAAGCACAATGGCCAGAATCTACAGAAAGGTCATTTTATATGAAAAGTCAGTGGCACTTAGGAATGGAGACTATATGACCAGGTGGTGGCAAAGGAGGACACAGTGCTTCCACATCACCTCTGCTCTCTTTGTTTTTAAGAATGCTTTTTATTTAGGGTTACCACCTCTTTTCTTCATTTTTTAATGGAATTTATCACTTTCTAAGCTATATAATTATTTATCATGCTTAATTGTTTATGATCTACCATTTCACCCCCTGCCTAGAATTCCCAAGTCCAACTCCAATCTCTGCCCTCAGTAGTCTACTTGGCACATACCAGGCACTCCAAAAAATGGTTAAATGAGTATATGTAGTGCATGTTTGTTTCTAAAATTTTAATTTATTTTTTATTTATTTACCTTTTATTAGGTGTACAGCACAGTGATTCAGTTATATAATATATATTCAGTTATATATATTTTATATTCAGTTATATATATTCTTTTAGTTGTATGTATATATTCAGTTATATATATAGTCTCTTAGTTATATATATATTCGCTTATATATATATTCTATAGTTATATATATATATTTGTTGTTTTATATATATATATTATTTTCCAGATTCTTCTTCCTTATATGCTATTACAAAATACTGAGTGTAGTTCCCTGTGCTATACAGTAGATTCTTGCTGGTTATCTGCTTTATATATAGTAGTGTGTATATGTTAATCCCATAATTTATACCCCCCTTCTCCCTTTCCTTTTGGTAACCATAAGTTTGTTTTCTATGTCCTTGGGTCTATTTCTGTTTTGTAAATAAGTTCATTTGTATCTTTTTTAGATTCCACATGTAAATAATATCATATTGTATTTGTCTTTCTCTGGCTTATTTCACATAGTATGATAATCTGTAGATCCATCCATGTTGCTGCAAATGGCATTATTTTTTATGACTGAGTAAAATTCCATTATTTACGTGCATATATGTATATTATATGTGTGTGTGTGTGTCACAATCTCATAACTTCTTTATCTACTCATCTGATGATGGACATTTGGTTTACTGCCATATCTTGGCTATTGCAAATAGAGCTGCAATGCACACTTGGTTGCATGAATCTTTTAAAATTATAGTTTTTCTCTAGATATATGCCCAGGAGTTGGATTGCAGGATCATATGGCAGCTCTATTTTTAGGTTTTTAAGGAGCATTCATACTTCCTCCATAGTGGCTGCAGTAATTTACATTCCTACTAACAGTGTAGTGCTTGTTCATTTTTGAAAACTGAAAAATCTAGAAATATATGAAGATAATTAAAGAAATGTGGCCTAAAGCTCTATAGGCATCCTGTCCCACCTAAAGGAAGAGGGAAAAAAATCCTAGAAATACTTGTGAAGTTCACAGTTCAGAGGCATAGACTCACTAAAAGACTGATATATAATCAGAGAATTATAGAATGCTTCGCTTCCCCACATACCTCACCACCATATTACTAAAAGCCTATTTACAGTAGTTTCTTTCACCCATTGTATTATGTTAAGATATCAAGAAAGAAATTATAATGCATGCCAAAATGTAAAAAAACAAAACAAAACAAAAACCACCACAATTAGGGCAGAGCCTCAGAAGCAGATGTGGAATTATCAGGATGAGAATTTAAAACAACTATGATAAATATGCTATGGGCTCTAATAAACAATTTATTTGATTATATATTTATGTATATTTCTTATGTTTATATGCTTACATTGGATTATATCTAAATGAAATGAATGACAGGAAAGATACAAGAAATGGAGGTAGGAATTAGATTATTTTGTTATTATAAAGTACTCACACTACATTTGAAGTGGTATAATATAATATGAAGTAGATTTGGATTAGTTATAAATGTATATTGAAAACTGTAGGGCAATCACTGAAAAAAAGTAAAGAAGGAAGTATGCTAATATACTAAAAAAGGAGAGAAAATGGTAATTTGAAAACCTTAATGAAATGGACCAATTCCTTAAAAGACACAACCTACTAAAAGTCACACAAGAAGAAATAGACAATCCAGATATGCTTGTATCTATTAAAAGTATTGAGTCAATAATTAATAACTTTCCAAAACAGAAAGCACCTGGCCCCAATGGGTTCACTGGTGGATTCTACCAGACATTTGAGGAGTAAATTTTACTAATTTTTTATAATATCTTTCAGAGAATAGAAGCAGAGGAGATACTTCCTAATTCATCCTTTCAGGCCAGTATTAACCCTAATACCAAAGCCAGAAAAAGACATTACAAAATAAATATAACTACAGACTACACAGATAAATTTCTTTTATAAGCATAGATAAATCCTCAGGTTAATATTAGCAAATTGATTTCAAAAAGTATAAAAAGAATTATACAACACAACCAAGTAAGATTTATCACAGGTATGCAAGGCTAGCTAAAACTTTGAAAACCAATTAATGTTCTCCATTATGTCAACAGGATAAATAAGAAAAATCACATGATCATAACCAGAGATGCAGAAAAAGCATTTGACAAAATACGACAGCAATTCATAATAAAAATAAAAATATTTAGGTACAAATCTAACAAAATATATACCATATCTATATAAAGAAAACTAAAAAATTTTGATGAATTAAATTAATGAAGAACTAAATAAAAGGGGAGATACTGGCATATGCACACTGAGGTATATGGAATGATTGGCCAACAGGGACCTGCTGTATAGCACAGAGAACTCTACCCAATATTCTGTGATAATCTGTGTGGAAAAAGAATCTGAAATATATGTATATGTACAACTGAATCAGTTTGTCGTATGGCAGAAGTTATCACAACAATGTAAATCAACTACACTTCAATAAAACTTTAAAAATGAAAACAAAAATCAATGGAGAGATATTCCATGTTCATGGATAGGAAGACTCAATATTGTCAAGATGTCAGTTCTTCTCAAGTTTAATCTATAGATTCAATACAATCCACATTAAAATCCCAGCTAGTTTTTTTTATAGATATTGACAAACCAATCTAAATTTTATATAAAGATAGGAGTTCCCATCATGGCTCAGTGGTAACAAACCCAACTAGGACCCATGAGGATTCAGGTTTGGTCCCTAGCCTCACTCAGTGAGTTAAGGATCCAGCATTGCAGTGAACTGTGCTGTAGGTTGCAGTTGCAGCTTGGATCCCATGTTGCTGTGGCTGTGATGCAAGCTGGCAGCCATAGCTCTGATTCCACCCCTAGCCTGGGAACTTCCATATGCTGCAGGTGCAGCCCTAAAAAAGCAAAAATAAGAAAACAAAAATAAAATTTATGTGAAGAAACAAAAGACCCAGAATAGCCAGCACAATATTGAATAAGCACAAAATTGAAGGACAGACACTATCTGAGCTTCAAGACTTATCATAAAGCTACTAATCAAGCCAGTGTGATATTAGTGAAAGAATAAACAAATAGATCAATCGAACAGAATAGAGAGATCAGAAATAGATCCACATAAATATAGTCAACTTATCTTTGACAAGAGCAAAGGAAATAAAATGGTGTAAAGATTGTCTCTTTAACAAATGGTGCTGGAACATCTACATGCAAAACAATGAATCTATATACAGATTTTATACCTTCATAAAAATTAACTCAGAATGGATCATAGACTTAAATTTAAAGGGAAAAACTATAAAACTCCTAGGAGGTAACATAGAAAACCTAGATGATCTTGGGTGTGGAGATGCCTTTTTTTTATAAACCACTAAACATGCAATTTATAAAATAAATACTTCATAAGCTGCACTTGATAAAAATTAAAAACTTTTGCTCTGTAAAAGACAATGTCAAGAATATTAGAAGACAAGGCATAGACTAGGAAAGATATTTGCAAAATACACATCTGATAAAAGACTATTATGCAAAATATACAAAGAATTCTTAGAGTTCTCGTTGTGGTGCAGAGGAAACGAATCCACCTAGGAACCATGAGGTTGCGGGTTTGATCCCTGGCCTCACTCAGTTGGTTAAGGATCCGGTGTTGCTGTGAGCTGTGGTTTAGGTCACAGATGTGGCTCAGATCTGGCATTTCTGTGGCTCTGGCATAGGCCAGAGGCTACAGCTCTGATTCATTCCCTAGCCAGGGAACCTCCATATACAGCAGGTGCAGCCCTAAAAAGACAGACAAAAAGACGAAAAAAAAAAAAAGAATGGGTCAAAATTCTTAACAGACACCACACCAAAGAAGATATAAGATAGCAAATAAGTACATGAGAAGATGTGCTATATGATATGCTTTCAGAGAAATGCAAATAAAAATAAAAATAAAATAACACTGCACATCAATTAGAATAGCCAAAAATCCAGAAAATTGACAACACCAAATAATGGGAAAGTGTGAAGCAACAGGAACTCTCATATATTACTGGTGAGAATGCAAAATTGTATAAACACTTTGGAAGGCAGTTTAGAAGTTTTTTAGAAAACGAAACATACTCTTACCATATAATCCAGCAGTCGGGCTCTTTAGTATTTACCTAAATCATTTGAAAACTTCCGTCCATACAAAAACCTGTAAACAGATGTATATAGCAACTTTATTCATAATTGCCAAAACTTGGAAGCAACCAAAATGTCTTTTAGTGGATTAATGCATCAACTGTTGTCCACCAGGACAATAAAACGTTATTCAGTGCTAAAAAGAAATAAACTTACAGTCCTTGAAAAGACATGAGGAAACTTCAATTCGTATTATTAAGTGAAAGAAGCGTGAAAAGCCTGCATACTGTATGATTCCAACTATGTGACATTCTGGAAAAGGCAAAACTATGTATACAATAAAAAGATCAGTGGCTTCCAAGGGTGGTAGGGTGGAGAGATGAATAGGTAGGGCAGAGAGGATTTTTAAGGCAGTGAAAACACTCTTGTATGATATTATAATGATAGATTTTATTTTCGTTCAAACCCACAGAATGTAAAATACTAAGACTGAGCGCTAAGATAAACTATGGACCTTGGGTGATTATGATGTGCCAATATAAATTCATTCTTGGTGAAAAATGGTGAGTGATGTTGAGAATGAGGGAGGCTATGCATGTGTGGGGGTAGGGTGTGTAAAGGAACTTTCTGTAACTTCTTCTTAATTTGTAAACCTAAAACCACTTTAAAAAAAAGTCTTAATTTTTTAGTTTTTTTCTCTTGAGACTTCTACATCCTGAAGTATTGGTTACACTTATTTTCCTTGGAATTTAAATTTAATCCAATTTTTAAACTTTTGTATGGAGGAGTCTCATAATTTATAATTCTCTCTATATAATTGTAGCCCTTTAGTAATTTAATTTTCACTTCTGTTCTTCTTTTATTAATTAGATTTTCTAGAGATTTGCTTACTTTTTCTCTCCCTAAAAAACAGCTCTTATTTTTAAAGGATAAATTTAGAATATTTCTTTGATTTAAATTTTTGGAATATTTGCTTTTTGGCATTGCTCATTAGTTTATTTTCTTAAAGAGACTTTTAAAGGAAATATGTCTATGTTTTCTTTCTCTTACTTAGATTTCTCTATGGACTCAATGTTAATAATATCATTTTGTTTATACAAAACTGGCCATCCACAAAGTTAAAATTATGCCACTAGCTACTGTCCCCATTTCACGTAAAGTGCCAATTCTAATGAATATGTAAATATGGTGATTACTCTTAGAACAAAATACATATATGTTTACAAATAAATAGCTCGCTTTTTTGTTGTTGTTACAGAATCAGAGAGGCATTAAATGGAACTGATTATGGAGTTGGTATATGAAGTAAAGTAGACAGCCGAAAAAATTCTCAGTATTTTAATAGAAATGGCTAGACTGAAGAAAGAATTCTTATCCCCAACTAACGCCTCTCCAGTGAGGAAGGCAAAGGGTGTGTTTATACAGGATTTTTTTTTTTAAAAAAGCCATTTTCTGAGCTAGAAATTGCACACTTCCTCATTTCTGAGGCAGTTTCTCCACCTTGTTTTTCACTCGGTGGCTGCTGAACCATTTCTGAGTATTCAGTTCTATTAAATAGCAGACATTCTCCGTGACAATAATTCAGAACTACCTAGCCCTGTATTTTGAAGTCATTCATTTGTACAGTTAGGTGGAGAGATTTGGAGCATGGGTTGAAAATGCTGCTTTTCTGGAAATGGCTCGAATTCCAGATAAAAGAAATATCATATGATGCTACAAGAAAACAATAAATTGGCACAGGGCTGTGAAAAGGTCCTCAGCTTGGGAGTCAGGCAGGGCTTTGCTTAATCCTGGCTCTAGGACTATGGGCAACATACTTAACCTGAATTTCACTATCTCCCAGGGGTAATAGTAATGATATTTACCTTTCAAGGTTCTTGTGAGGAGTAAATGTAAACTCTGTATAAAACATTTTTAGAACTCTCTATAAAACACTTTTTAAAACATTGTGGAATAAGTGGTAAATATTTTTAGTAGGAGGATGTGACTGGTATTTTTAAAAAGAGATCCAGTGTCTTTTGTGATTTCCAACTGAAGGCATCCCTGACACTCCTCAGTCATATCCTTGGCACGTTTCTGTCATTCAGCTCTGTAATTACTTTTACGACACAGGCAATTCTGTTCCACAAACATTTACCAAGTGCCTGTTTTGCTCAATACTAGAGACTAGGTGATGGAGATACCAGAATGAGAAAAACGAGGCTCCTCTCTTTACAAAAGCAGATCCTTATCCATAGATTCACAACCCCATTCCCTGACCCAAACAATTCTGATTAGCAAACACCATATGTCCAACACTGTCCTCTAAGTTCAATTTGCCTGAGGCATTATTCCTCTGAGTATCGTGGAATTTTACTGCTCTCATCCATTTAACTTGTCTTACTTTTATGTGAAATCAGATGTGAGAACAGGAAGAGCCTGAGAAGAACTTTTGGCCCTTCAGTGGTCCAAAGTGGAAACAGTTACATTTTATTAAAAATGAAGGAATTTAGCAAAGTGTTTAAAAATAGAATGATATGGGACCTCAGTAGGTCATGGAAATGCTTTCAGAAGAATTTGCAGAAGGACTTTCTTAGGGGGTAAAGATCAAAGATCAGCCATCCATAGCATAAAGGGTGCAGTGTTTTTCATCTTAGCCTGTTCAGTATCATAAATAAACAGAGGTATTGTGGGCATGGGTCAGTGGGGCTCTCTGAGTCTGAGAGGTAAAGGAAATGTAATTTCTGTGTGTGAAGGGAGTATGAGGGGAATGTAAGGAACTTTCAGATTTCAGGGGTGGAGGCAGTGGAATTTCCACTCAGTATTTATGTGTAATTATCCAGGATTCTGTGAATTAGTCTTTTCTTTCTATTGTGGTATGTTTGCTTTAAAAGAAATTCATGTTCATATTTGGAACAAAAGTAAGCTTCATTATCTGCTTTTCTTTTCTCTGTCAGAAAATATTAAGAGAACTAGCTTTTAAAATGAGTTTATGAAATCACAATTTCCACACATTCATTTAACAGCCCCATATGATACAACACACAGTGATAATCCAAAAGAAATATGTAAAGGCAATTTGGGTCAGAAAATTTCGATTTTCTTCTGTGAATGAGTAAGGAGGGAAATACTAGATAAGGCATATAAAATCTTTGGTACTCTTTCTGAGCTATGCTACACAAGATGTCCTCCTGACAAGTAAGGAAAATCTGAATTAGACTATTTTCATTGATCTATAGATGGGTATCTGGGTGAGGTGATCTTAAATAAATGGAAGCAGGAAATGGGTGGGTGGAGAGTTTAGAATATCTAGCCCCTCTGTCCGTATTAATGCTGGTACTGAGTGCACCAGTGTTGTGAACAGTTTTCTGTGAAAGAACTTTTCTGAGATATTAATTGACATTAAATACCTCAAAGGGGTCTCACTGTCAAGTAAGTTTTAACAAAGTTAAACAAGTTTGCTCAATGTGTTTAATATTCAGTGAAACTTGGAAGTTTGTAAGAAGGAAGTATAATATACATTATTTCCTAAATTTCTTTTTTTTTTTTTTTGTCTTTTTAGGGCTGCATTGGTGGCATGTGGAAGTTCCCAGATGAGGGGTTAAATTGAAGCCACAGCTACCAGCCTACACCACAGCCGCAGCAACGCCAGGTCGAGCAGTGCCTATGACCTATACAGCTTGTGGCAGTGACAGATCCTTAATCCACTGAGCGAGACTGGGATCAAACCTGAATCCTCATGGATACTAGTTGCACTTCTCACTGCTGAGTCACAGCGGGAACTCCAATTTCCTGAATTTCTTAATGGAAGAGTGTGTGTGTTTCCTAGATCTTTTTTTTTTTTTTTTTTTGAATATGCCATTTTGAGTCATAATATTATAAACACAATCTCAAATAACTGACTTATTACTTCTTTCTTTTTTTCTAAATGTTTGGTCTTCTAAATTTTGTCCTTGATGAAATTATGGAGCAGAGTCATGGAGCCTCTGTTAGCATTACTTCATATACTGATGAAGTAAAATATTACTGTGGATTCACCTAGCAATATTTGAAATGTAGCCTTACACTGAGGGAATGTACAAGATTACACTACGCTATGCTAGTCAGACAACTACAGAGAATTATATCTGCCCTGAGGAATGGATTTTAAAAGGTTTATGTCAAACAGGAGTAAGTTCATATATGATGATGAAGAGGCATTCAGAGCTTTCTAGTATGAGAAATATGGAAGGATTTGGAAGCATTTAAACTGAATACAATATTATGTAAAAACTACTGCTGTCTTTAAACTACAAAGGGTGAAACTTCATCTAGTGTACAGATACAACCAGGCTGCTGGGTTTTGATTCATTATAAGGAGACACTTTCCTATAGTCAGAAATGTCCTGGAGTGGCCATGTGTCCTTGGGAGGCAATGGTGCTCAGACCTAAACTGGATGAGGGTTCCAGGGACGTTGTAAAGGGACATGGAAGCCTTAGTTAAAAAATGGCAATATGAGATGATAATATCCTTTTAAGCTAGATGTTTTGTGACTTCTACCACAAAGTTTCATATTAAAATGAGAATCAATGTAAAAAAACAGTTTTCTGTTTTTAAATTTATTTATTTATTTATTTATGCATTCATTCATTCATTTTTTTTTTAAGGCTGCACCCAAGGTATATGGAAGTTGCCAGGCTAGGGACTGAATCGAAGCTGCAGCTGTTGGCCTATGCCACAGCATCTGTGACTTGCACCATGGCTCAAGGTAACACTGGATCTCTAACTAATTGAGCAAGGCCAGGGATTGAACTCACACCCTAATGGATACTGGTCAGTTCTTTACCTGCTGAGCCACAATGGGAACTCCTAAAACCAATTTTCACTGCCTCAATTCATAAGATTCTTATTTCAAGTAGTAAAAACTTGGTACTATGTCAATATATCCACTTTTTAGGACTTTTCTGTATTTTTGTAAATAACTTGGAGAATCTCATAGTGAATGGTTCACTCCTTTAAAACATAGAAGCAAATTAACAAGTGACCTCTAATTTGATAAATGTTTTATTGGTGACAGTGAAGGGAGCCATGACAAAATCCAGATTATACAGCTAAAATAGTAGCATATTAAGACATTTTAAAAATCTTCTCTCTTTACAAACAAATTTCAGATACTCTTCTAATGTCATTAGAATATTAACTTTGAAATAATATGAAAATAATAGCTACTTTTTTAGGGCACTTTACCCAAACCAGGCACATTTATGCCTCATGGTAACCCAATGGAATAAGAACTATTTTTACTATAACTAGTGTTACTTCAAATAACAAAGTTGATGCTATAAAAATTAAGAAGCTTGTCCAGTCACCATGGCAGAAATTCTTAGTTGTTCTAGAAATACCAACTTAGGGAGGCAAAAGAGGTATTTTTCTCTTCTCAGCTTTCCTTGCAGTGAGATGTAGATACGTGACTCAGTTCTAGTTTATGGAACAAGAGTAGAATTGACTTGTGCCATCTATCTAGTTTAAAAGTAGGTTTGGGAGTTCCTACTGTGGCTAAATATGTTAAGAACCTGACATGGTGTCCATGAGGATATGGGTTTGATCCCTGGCCTTGCTCAGTGGGTTAAAGATCCAGCTTTGCCACAAGATGCATGTCTGATTTGACCCCTAGCCCAGGAACTTCTATATATCACAGGTGCAGCCATAAAAATAAGGAAAAAAGTAAGTTTGACCCTCTATACACTCTTTCCCATTTCAGCAGTCTGGTACAGTTGACATCAAAATCCTGAGCTTTTTGAGACCTCACGATGGAAAGCCATGCACCTAACAAGCAGGAACATTTTCCTTGGACTGTTGTGTGGGTGGGACATAAATGTCTTTATTTTTGCTTTTTGAGGTCTATTTGCTATAACAACTAGCATTTCCTTTACTGATGTGTGACACAGCTGGTCTATGGTAGGACAATTTTTAGACCCAGTCTATGTGACTCAAATACTATGCTGTTCACCACTAAGCTGCTCCTTTTTTTTCAGTGTTCATGGTGACTAGTACTGAAACATTGACATTTTTACCCTTGTGACCATCAAAATGCATTTTTTTTGTCTTTTTGTCTCTTTTGTTGTTGTTGTTGTTGTTGTTGTTGTTGTTGTTGCTATTTCTTAGGCCGCTCCCGCGGCATATGGAGGTTTCCAGGCTAGGGGTTGAATCAGAGCTGTAGCCACCGGCCTACGCCAGAGCCACAGCAACGCGGGATCTGAGCCGCGTCTGCATCCTACACCACAGCTCACGGCAACGCCGGATCGTTAACCCACTGAGCAAGGGCAGGGACCGAACCCGCAACCTCATGGTTCCTAGTCGGATTCGTTAACCACTGCGCCATGACGGGAACTCCCAAAATGCATTTTTTAAGATGGCTGATCAGAGTATATTTATTGTTGAGTATTTTGTCTAGAACATATACTTTCAGGACAATGATAACTGATCCCAAACCCAAAATTTTAGCCTCATTTAATTGTACATTCAAGAACACCTCTATTTTATTGAAACAAACTAGTTATCTCTTAGATGATAAAAGAGGAGAAAACGTAGGAGATGAAAAGCCAAAATAAATGAATTAAACAAAGAAGTTCTGTTTATTATCATGTATACACAATATTCTAAGTAATTCACAGATAAATTTATTATTTAACACATAAGCATCCTACAGGTATTATTATTATTATCATTATCATTCTTGAGATGTTACAGAGTTTTAGAAAAATAGCTATAAAATGATGATCCTAGATGCTTCTCAAGCCAGGGGATAGGCAGACCTGAAATAGTACATTTATATGTATGAAAATGGAAATAAAAATCACAGTAGCAACAGTGGATATTAAAAGGGAGTGAAGCAATGACTACAAAGTTCTGAGAAAAAATTATGTTTAGCCTAGAACGCTATACCTAGTGTAGTGGACAGACAGTGTGGCCACCGTGATCCCTGATTTCTGTATTCCCACCTTGTATGGTGCCTTCCCCTTCAGAATGGTAGGATCTGTGACTTGCTTCTGAACCCTAGAATATGGTCAAAGTGGCAAGCTGGACATGATTGCCTAATTAATTATGCTGTACTTTAAGACTGTCTTATTGGAGTTTCTTTCTCTTGGTTGGTTTTGAGAAACCAAGCAGCCCTGTTGGGAAATCCAATATGACAAGAAAACTTTAGGAGCAGAGGATGATCTCTTGTTGCAGCCAACAAGAAACTGAAACTGTCTCTCCTATAACTGTAAGCAAACATATTCTGCCAATGGCCTGTGTGAGCTGGAAAGCCAACCCTCCCCTAGCTGAACCTCCCATGAAATGGCAACCCCAATTGACAACTTGATTGTAAGATGAGAGGATCCAGCTAGTCTGTGCCCAGACTCATACCTCACTGTGTGTTGTTTTAGGCTGCTAAGTTTGTGGTTATCTTGTTTCATAGCAGGAGACGTAACTGTGAGGGTGGAAGGAAGATCTGTTCAGACATAGGCCTACGAACAATCTGGAACTTGAATGAATGTCAACTCCTTGGAGCTCTCTATCTCTCAAAAATGGATGGAATTCAAGAGAATCAAACGTGTGATAAAATAGTGAGGGACAAAAAATAGACAAAATAATCAGAGGTGGTGATTATGGCAGTGGTAATTATGGTGGGTGCCGCTTACTGTGAACAGCATCAGGCATCTGAGGAGAGAGTGAGAACCACACAGTCTATTTCTATATAACACTACACTGTTTGGAGCACTGTGCTAGCAAACTCCACAAAAAGAAAGATGGGTAGGAAAATTAGTGAAATAGAGCTCTAAGGAACACAAAGCAATGAAACACTGGATTTATAGTCAGACCTGCACATATAGCTAACACAATCATGAGCAGTGGCACTTTCAAAGTGGCAATGAAGGGTATGTGGGTATTTGTGTCAGTTCCATTTGCTCCACCCCCATCCTGATTCTGAAAGGCCCTAGTCTGCCCCAGAAGGCTGAGGGATGTTCCTTTGAATGACACAGATTAGACCATACCATTTCTCTGCTCTTAAACTTCCTGATGGCTCTCTTCTTTTTAATTGCAGTTTGGTCCCTTCTTATGGACTTTGCTTTTATCCTACCCTTCGCCTTATACTGATACTTAGCCGGCTCGCTCTCTTATGTCATTCAGTTTTGCTGAAGTGTCACCACCTCAATGAAGCTTCCCTTGTTAGGCTAAGTGGTAGCCTCTTACCCTGATTTGTTTTTCTTTGGTGCTCTTAAAATTACTTATTGATCATATGTTCCCTGCCCCACCTCCACACCCAAGACTGTAAGCTCTTTGAAGGAGAGATGATTTTATTTATTGTTCTATCACTGGATTGATAGGTTTGGCGATCAATTACTATTTAATAAATGAATGAACTAATTAAATTTCAAAGTCAAACATTCAGGTTTCTCCAAGTAAAGAATGGACATAGTAAGGCAATAATCTAAACCAAAATTCATTGTGCATTATTTAAGTTTCTAAATGTGCACTTTTGCTTCAAAAAGTCACATGAAAGAAAGCTACTCATAAGTTATAGATTCAATTCTGAAGAAAGTCAAGGGAACTGGAATTGAATATATATTTTCTGTTCTTTTCACAATTGAAAATTCATATCATTTTCATGTACAACATCTTGCCCCAACTGTGTGATCTCACAGTCTTGAAGCATGAAAGTAAAGTCAGGGGTAAAGACTGGTATTATATATGAATATGGTACCTGGGCTTTGACATACCAGTCATTATTCACTCTGAAGAGGTAATGTTCTCGTTAATGTTTTGGAGTGTTAAGCAGAGTGTAAGTGAGCATTTACCCCTATTCTAACCGTCACACTTAATTGAAATAAGGCATTGCACTGGGCATTAGGGAAAGTAGATAGAGTCAGTGAAGTAATTCTGTCGCCCTACTGGTTAATTATTTTATTTTTTTAAAGTTAGATCTCTACCTCATTGCCTAGCCTTAATGAATTTTTAGTAATATAAAGAGCAGACGAAAAGTGAAGAATTTCATTTTAAAGGAGTTGAAAATCCAGCAGGCCAGTAAGGAGGAGAGGCACGTTAGTAAGCTCTTCCTAATAGTTATACCTAATAAGATACAGCCAAGTAAAAGAAGGTTGTCTTTTCAAGAAGCATCATTACTGCAATATGAATTCTTGGTGGGCTTGGCAATAGAGCAGGTGATGTTGCTGCCTGAGCTGGTCCTAATTCAATTCTTTCAACGCATCTGTATACTTCTATTATTTATAAAATGTGAGCATTTATACCTGATTCTCTTCAGTTTTCCAGTAGGAAAAATGTTTAAGAAAAGTATAATGATGAATACTCATATCATGTCATATGATGTTCATGCCAAACTCAGCTATAATTCCCACTGATATTTTATAAGCTCCAAATTAAGATGATGACTAGGGTGAACAATTATCCCTGCTTGTCCAGGACTTTCCTGGGTTTAACACTGAAAGTCTTGCACTCTAGGAAACCTCACAGTTCCAGAAACCAGGACAGTGTCACTCTCCTGGGCTCCAGTCCTGCAGGACTATCATTAAGGCCACAATAAGTTGTTTGGAATTGAAAATACTATAGTTTATCTTTCCAGAAGATCCTCATTCCATTCCAGTCACTTTAACTCTTAAGGTAACTGCTAACATAACTTACTGATACTATGACTATAAAGAGCAGGTCACAATACTGCTTCAGCTCAAGGATAAACATTCAACATTTAGCAAGACCTCTCTTAAAGCAGTTCTTCTCCTAGGATTTAGAGGAAAAGCAAATGTGTATATATAAATATATCCATTACATTATTATTTATTTTTAATAGGAAAAATTGGGAACCAACTTAAATGTCCACAATGGGGATTTTAACCTAGTGAAATCCATTCAATTTATGTAATGGAAGAATTCGTATCCATTAAAATTATGTTTTTTGCAAGCTTTCCAATGATATGGAAAAAGGCTTCTAAAACAGTATTAACACAACAATAGATATAAAATTATATATACTGCATAAAAAAGATGCAGAAGAAATACATGAAAAATGTTAATAATAGATTATCTTTGGACGACCATTGTATATTTATACTTTCTTTGTAATAACCATAAAAGAATAATTATTGAGAAAACCATTAATTCCTGTGTCAGTGGTTCTTCAATTTTATTTGCCTAAAGAGCATCTTGAAATTGCAATTTATACATCACCCTGGAAAATTCTGATAAATGTGGCATGAACTACTTGGAGAGTGTCTATCTTTAATCTTTTTCTCTATTCTTTTATCTAGCAAGTTAGTCTAACATACACATAGAAGAAGTAGTTCTATAATTTCTAGGTTCTATAATCCATTGCCCAACAAAAGTTACCCCTACCACTGATTAGTGATTGTGAATTTACCATTGGACCTTCATTACTTTAGCCTGTATATTTGACCACTGAGGGATTGTGTCAGATCACTTTTGGAGATTTTTGACTACCTGTGCGTGTGCATGCATGCACACGTACACACACACACACACACACACACACACACAGAGTTCCCCAGGCTGCAGGTAAAACCTCTGGCATCATAATCACTGAGCTGAAGGCTCAGTGAAAGTATGCATTGTCATAGTTCCATATATGATTCTGATATTTCCTGCTCTTTAACAACTACCATTGTGGTCTAAGATTATAGTTTTTAAGACAAAAATACCCTTAGAAAGGTAGGATATTGAAGCTCTTATTAATTATAAGCATCGTAGCAAAATTGAATTTTTCAGGTCTGTTCCTAAAAGCAGATTTTGACAAAGAAAA
This sequence comes from Phacochoerus africanus, assembly GCF_016906955.1. Lineage (NCBI taxonomy): Eukaryota > Metazoa > Chordata > Mammalia > Artiodactyla > Suidae > Phacochoerus > Phacochoerus africanus. Next base: position 58,936,439 of record NC_062545.1, read on the forward strand.
AGAACATGAAGATCCTAGTACATGAAGAAACAAACAGTCATGAAAAGTAGATACTGGAGGTCCTAGAGAGTCACTAGCTGCCAAGCTAATCATTTTGCATAGGTTGGCCCCTAGTACTGCAAGGGTGTTTTGACCAACTCCCCCAAATAATTAGGTGCTATTGGTGAGTAAAGTTTAAAAGTTAAATTAACAATAGCTGAATAGTCAATGCAGCAGAAAGCAGCTATTTCATTAGCGCTTTTTGCAAGACCAGTAAATGGTTCATTATCAATTATGCAGCACTTATGCAGATTTGCTTTAAACTTACACCTCCAAGGCCACACTTCTCACAGACCTTCAATTTCTCCTGGATTTAAATGGCTGGTCTTCAAGTCTCAGCCTCTGATGTGTTCTCATTCTAACAAGGTGGGTCAGTTCAGAAAGGAAAGAGATAATTTTTGCCCCTAAAACTATTTTTTTAATGGAATACATTTTAACTTCTTACCTGCTAGCTTCCAAAGCTGGCTAACTCTTTTAAAGGTAAGAAATAGATAAGTTTTCTAACACCTGAGGTAGAGGTCATGGGAGCTTTTCATCAGAGAATAATGGTTGCTTCAGAATGAGCCTAGTATCCTCTTGAAGACCCAATAAATGCTGCAGAATGTCACGAATATGCTGCAGAATATTCTCTGCATGTATGTCAGGTAAGAGGAAAGAGTTTGGACAGCTGTAATTTGTGCTGTGACTATTCTGTATTCAGAAACTTAATCCATTTTCTCATCTTTAGTTTACCAAAGGATGGGGAGGACAATCTTTCTTAGAGCATTGTTATAAAACAGAGTCACTTAAATATAACAAGACAGAAGAGAAGGCTAATTGTTCCACAGAACGAATTCATTCTTAAAAGGAACTAGAGTAATGAGAATAGGAAAAGGTCAGTTGGAAAGATAGTGCCTGATTAAGTAAAGAATTAATCAGTTCCATTCAAACTCTCCCCTACCACCTTCCTGGTGTAGCCTGTGAAGTAACTTGTGTTAATGGAGCTAGCTAACAAAGGCCAGATTTTTTTTTGGGGGGGGGGGTAGCGTGATGTGGTGGGAAGGGTGGAGACTCAGTAAGTGGGGATATATCTGAGTTTTTTTGAGAAGATACAGTGCTTGCCTGAATAGGATTTGGTGATGCATGTGTGTACTTGACCTTGATTCAAGGAGCATGTTGACTAGAACATCACTCTGGAACTGTTCACTTGCAGGGGATTCCTGCTTTCCATCTTCTCTGAGCATTCGGAGTTTCAGGCTGGAGCATGCACATGTGTTCCCTTCTCTAGGCTGAATCTACTCCTGACACAGACACTACATAAATGGGTATAGATTCTAGATAAGCCTGTGTTGAATGAAAGAGCCATTCTGTTCAGCCTTTTTGGGCAATCCCTTCTGTGAGAACCTTGCACAGACAAAACATTCTGGCAAACCTAATATTTTGCTGATGATCTGGCAGAATGGTCTAGAATGTCAGGACTGGAAAGGAACTCCTGTGTTGCTGGGACCATTTATAGATTAGAAACCTGAGGCCTGAGAAGTTAATGTAAGTTAATGGCACAGAAACTTAATGTACAACCGAAAACACCATCTATACTTTGTACTTAATGTACAACCTAAAACGCAATCTATACTATATCACCTATGTGATGATTTATTCATAATAAATTCCTGAATAGGATAGAGTGATTGTTGCCATCTGTAAATTAATAACTGAGGCACAGAGAGGTAAAGTAACTTTTTTTCATTTTTTTAAAGTTTTACTGAAGTATATTTGATTTACAATGTTGTAATAATTTTTGCTGTACAACAGAGTGATTCAATTATACATATACACACATCCATTCTATTTCAGATTCTTTTTCCTTTAAAGACAATCACAGACTATTGGGTAGAGTTCCTTGTGCTATACAGCAGGTCTGCATTGGCCAATAATTCCATATACCCCAGCATGCATATGCCAGTCCCAAACTCCCAGTCCATCCCACCCCTGACACCCATTTCCTTTGGTAACCATAAGTTTGTTTTCAAAGTCTCTGAGTCTGTTTCTGTTCTCAAACAAGTCCATTTGTATCATTTTTTAAAGATTCTATATATAAGTGATATATGATATTTGTCTTTCACTAACTTCACTTACTATGATAATAAAAACAGCTCAGGCATAGCCATGTCTGAACTTGAACCTCAGTCTTTTTGAATCTAAAGAGTCTTGTTTTCCTTATATGTGGGTGTTTCACAAAGCTGATATGTTCAAAAGACCCTGAGAGTGTAAACCTGGCTTTGAAACACTGTCCTCTGCTGTGCCACCCTACAGGATCCTGCCTGGTATCAGAGAAAACAATCTAGCTACTGGATCCACTCCACTTCACCCACCCTTGTTTTATGCTGTGCATCCTCATTTATCTGACTTTGGACCAAGAATGCTGGTCTGCCTTCCATCTCTAGTGCTATTTGCATTCATTCTCATTCTGAACCCTAACCCCAAGCAACCATTGATCTGTTGTCTGTCTCAGATTTGTCTTTCCCTGAAATTTCATATAAATGAAATGAGAGAATATTCTGGTCTTTTCACATAGCAAAGTTTTTTGAGGTTCCTTCATATTGTATCATGTTTTAGTGATTCACCTCTTTTCATTGCTAACTAATAAACCATCATGTCCATGCACTTCAGGGGAGAAAGCCCAAACTCTTTAGCTAAACATATAAACTTTTTTTTTAACCTGAATGCTACCTATTTAGCTATCTCCTCCTGTGGACTTCCTTCCCTCTGCCCCAGCCTGGCATTTCACTCTAGCAATACTAAACTACTCGCAGTTTCCAAGCGTATGATGTTGTCTTTCCAATGTGCCTTTTCTAATAATAGCAAGTAACATAACAAAGTTCTATCACTTTGAACACACCTATACTGTTTTTGCCCAGCTCTGATCATGTCCTGCACTGTATTTATTTACTTGACTCATTTATATATTTATTCCCAAACTCAACTCAGAAACCACCTGCTCTAAGAGAGCTTCCCATCCCATAGCCATCCCATCTCAACCCTGCAAGAGGAACAATTGTCAGATGACCTCGTGGTCTGTTGCTTCCTCTTCATATCACATCATATTATAAACACTTGCTCACTGGCTTTCTTCCTTAAGCTTGTCAGATCATAAGGTAAGCGAAGGAAGGAATCTCGTCTTTCTGCCTTTAGAACCTTGTGGCACATGGTAGGAATTTAATATGTTTGAAAATACAAAAATTCTATCTGTTGTTCTCTGTATTGTGGCTAAACATTCTTAAATGGTCCTGAACTAGAGGCGGGAAGAATCTGGGCATGATAGACAAGTAAAAAAGGGTAACTTTAGGGAGGTATTTCCAAATGCAGTTGTTCTGTGTAATATCAGTAGGCTATAGCTACTGCAACCCATGTCACAGATTATTTGTAGGCACTTCAGGGATTTATATTTATATTTGAGTTTTTCCAGCACAGGCAGAAACAGTTTCATTGAGCCTCATCAGAAACACTAGCACTGGCTAAGCATTATCCTCCTCCCCAGAAGTCTCAGTTTTTTCTACACAAGGACACTCCTCCAAGCTTTTTTTTTTGTCTTTCTTATGATTTTAAAAAAAATTTATTCAAGTACAGTTGATTTACAATGGTGTATTAATTTCCGCTGTACAACAAAGTGATTTCATTATGCATATACACATATTCCTTTTTTCCCTATAGGTTATCACATAATATTGAATAGAGTTCCTTGCACCATACTGCAGGTTCCAGTTGGCCATCCATTCCATATACAGTGGTGTGCATATGCCAATCCGAAACCCCCAGTCTGTACCTCCCCCACACCTGTCCCATTTGGTAGCTATAAGCTTGTTTTCAAAGTCTGTGAGTCTGTTTTATAAGTAAGTTAATATGTATCATTTTAATTTTTTATTTTTTAATTTGTTTTCCATTTTATTAGAATATAGATGACTTACAGGATTGTATTAGTTTCAGGTGTACAGCAAAGTGAATCAGTTATACATATACATATATCCATTCCTTTTTTCCATGTAGGTGATTACAAACTATTGAATAGATTTCCCTGTGCTGTAAAGTAGGTCCTTGTTAGTAGTCTATTTTATACAATACAGTGTATATATTATTCCCATCCTCCTAATTTATTCTTCTCTGCTACAGGTTTCCCTATGGGGACTATAGGTTTGATTTCAACATCTGTGATTTTGTTTCTGTTTTATAAATAAGTTCTTTTGTATCATTTTATTAGAGTCCACATGTAATTAGTATCTGTATATGTCTTTGTCTGACTTAGTACAATAATCTCTAAGTCCATCAAATGGCATTATTTGGTTCTTTTTATAGCTGAGTAATATTCCATTGCATGTATGTACAACATCTTCTTTATCCATTCCTCTGTTGATGGACATTTACATTGTTTCCATGTCTTGGCTATTATAAATAGTGCTGCCATGTACATTGGGATACATATGTCATTTTTTTAGATTCCATGTATAAGTGATATCATATGGTATCTGTCCTTTTCTGCCGACTTACTTCACTTAGTATAATAATTTTTAGGTCCATCCATTTTGCTACATACAAATGGCATTATTTCAAGCTTTTAATTTTAATAATTGCAAGCTTATCCTCTGTTCCCCAAGCCTTAGTGAGATAATAGCTTCTTCTGGTAATGACCACTTCCCTGCTCCCTTTCTCTCTTTTCAGTTCTTCAATTCCTAGTTAGTGATTCTTCTTGTGAAATTCTCTCTGTTAAAATACAGAATGTGGTTTCTGTCTCATGACTAGATCCTGTATGATGTATCTTCCTAGTAGGCTTGTGAACATTAGAATGATTATCCATGGAAAGAGCATAACAGTGCCTGGCACCTTGAAAGGGCTTAGCAAATATTAATTCTTGGTATTACTTATAATACCTATTTTCATGGCTTAAGAAGAACTGTGTACTTGTTAAGAATATTTCCTTTTATTTATTTTCCTCCTCAGAAACAATATAGGAAAGGTTAATCACACAGACCACCTGTTTTTGTTTTGGATTTTTCTGTATTTATGGGTCCTTCTGGAATTGCTTCAAGTTCTTTGGGAGGCATGAGAATCTTGGTCCCAGGATCAGCGTTATGGGGGTCACTTAGTTCTTATACCAGCAACTGTCATGCCACTATCTAACCACTGTAAATTTTTTTTAAACAAAATTAAAAATCTCTAGAGAAAGTGTTTTGCCTGTGAGTTACCCACACTAATTTCCCCAGCAGAGAACTGAACAGAGAGCTGAGCATATATAGAGAAGGGACTCACTCTCTTGAAGGTTTGTTTTTTTTTTAGCGAATTCAATCCTAACCAGCATTGTGGTTTCCATACCTTCCCTTCTTCCTGGGCTCTTTGAATTCCTCTGCTTATACTCAGGACACTTTCATTGTTTCATGTTTCTCTGGTTAAATGATTACTTTTGATTTTAATTCCTCATTCAGTGATCCCAATGGATTGACCTCCAAATCCTTTGCTATTTAAATGGTCAATGCTATATTTACTCTTAAACCAACCTACAGGGAGGAAAAAAGACAAGTTTGTGATTATTGGTCTTCTGAGATGCACTAGAAATTATCCTTTATGTTATAGAACTATGGGAAAATACATTTCGAGGAATTTGCTTCTATTTATAGTTATTATTTATGAAACTAAATTGTATTACTAAGATCTGAATTGATTCTGCCCTTACTTAATAGGTTTTTTTTTTTTTGTCTAATTAGGGCCACACTCATGGCATATGGAAGTTCCCAGGTTAGGTGTTGAATTGGAGCTGCAGCTGCTGGCCTATACCACAGCCACAGCAATGCCAAATCTGAGCCACATCTGCAACCTACACCATAGCTCACAGAACACTGGATCCAGGGATCAAACCTGCATCCTCATGGATATAAGTCAGATTCATTTCTGCTAAGACCCAATGGGAACTCCCATTCTGCCCTTACTTAATAGTTAACATGTTAGCATTTTACTAGAGTCCAAAAGATGAAGATGCTGTGTGTATGTGTGTGTGTGAGAGAGAGATAGAGAGAAGTGTGTGTGTGTGTGTGTGTGTGTTGGGAGTGAAGGTGGGGACTCCATGACTGACAACAGCAATATTTGCCATATACTTAATCAGGTCTCCTAATTTAGCAGCCCAAAGAGGCAACTTAACAGTATTAGTAACTAGGCAGGTGAGACCCTTTGCAATGTTATACTTAAACAGTTTCAACATACTTTGTCCAGGCTTAAGAAGTCCACTCATAGCTGTACATTTCAGAAATTCCATTATTGAGGAAACTACAATTTTTCTGCTTCTGTTTCATATATGCTCCTGCTGTTAAACTAAATCTAAACTAAAAGAATATTAATAAAGTAGAACAACCTGAACTAAATCAAACCAACCCAAAGAAAACATTATTTCCACTAACACGGTTTCTATTCCATAAGGAATAGGAATATATAAATATAGATGGAGATCGTTAGAGGGAGTGAGACAGTTCTGGTGAAATGTTCTCCCTTCTCTTCTGTTAGACAATGAAATTTGCCAACAACAGGGTCTTTCTTGTATCCTTTATATAGAGAAAATATTTCATAGTCAAGGAAATGGGAGATAGGCAAAAGAGAATTCATATTCTGTAACGTGTCTTTTTCTCCTTTTGGCTCCTTCAGGTAAAGTCATTCCCATGAGATCTTCCCCCTTTATTTCCCACATGTCATTGGGTCTTCCTTCATTGTAGAGCCATGTGCTCTTTTGGCTCTTTTTCTAAGCTTGCTAATTTACTTCCACTGTCTGTTAGTATTTAATTATCCAACTACCTTACAACTAAAACTCATTCCAAGTGCTGAAGAATTGCTGTCTGGCACTAGCTTAGCTCTTGCCTTATGTATATATAACATATGATTAACCTCTGGACTTTCTTGATATGTATTTTTTATTTCTTATATCTGCAATACTAATTGGTGACAGTAGAAAAAAATGTAGCTAAATTATTAGTGAATGATTTTTTTCAAAAGTTGGAAATAATTGGGAAATAAGTAAGAAATTTATGAAATTAACACTCAACAGTCTGGTAACCATTCAAGGAGAACCAACTGTTAATTGTTACACTAGTAAAACTTTAAATGTCTCATTATTACACAATGAAAGAATGAGCCCCGAGGTCACAATTATTTAAAATATTAGGAACTTTCAGTTATCTTGCTCTTTTCCTGACAATATGTACTTGAGCAATGGAAGTCTGGAGACACTCTGCCCTTGAACTGGTTTACATCCTCAGTCTCTCCAAGGTGTCACAGTGATAGCCATCATCCATCCAAAAGCCTGATGATATTCCCTCTGGAGCCCATCTGTGAACCATTGTATCAGATGGGAAGGTCACAACTGAGCAATGTGTTAAAATAGATTTGCATAAAACATTCCATCTTCTTCAGGGTGAGCTCGCAGCCCTTACTTGTTGTCATCTTATCTGTCCCGGTTTCAACATCACGTCTACAGAATCTCATTTGGTCACATCTGAGCAGATGGCACATCTTTAGATCTGCTGCTGCTCCACCCAGAGAGATGAGTGTTCCTCCCAAGGACTGTACTGTTCCTGCAGAGCATTGCTGAGGCCAAGAGTTTTCAGCCTCTCATACCATCCCCTAGGGGAAAAAAAAAGAAAGCAATCTTGGTATTCCAATTATCTCATATGAACAAGTCTGATCTTGGCATTTAGCAGATTAGGAGGGAAAGTAACAGCCAGACTGTGTTCCTCCCTAGGGGCTGACTTTCACTCCCAGGGTGAGGCCTTTCAATGGTTTTCTCCATATTAAGATTCTTTTCCTTAGACTAATTCTTGTTTCAAGAAAAGGATCTGCAGCTCTCCAAGCTGAAGACAAACTAAGTACTGTAAATTATGGGCCTGAAATAAAAGCTCTGGTTTTTTACTTGGTTGCGAAAAAGAGTTAGTTTTAAATATTTCTCTAAATGGTGTATAGACACTTCCACACCTTTTTTCATGTGGAAATTTTTGGGTGCAAAGTCAGTGGTTTTAGTAATTAGAGGAGGCCTTCTGGAAATGGGAAGAATGAAGGATAGTTAAGTGAAATGATATGAATTTGTTATAAATGAAATTTTAAAGATTTCAGAGTCAAATCATTCCTCTTGGTCTTTAACATAAACATTTCACAATTAGATACTTTTCTTTAAGGACTGACATGCTTTTCTTTTTGGCCATACTTGTGGCATGCAGAAGTTCCCAGATCAGGAATTGAACCCACACCACAGCAGTGAAAACACAGGGTCCTTAACCCACTGTGCCACCAGGAAACTCCCTGTATTGACATTTTAAAAGAAGTAACCGACATTTTAAAAGAATTTTAAATTAAAAGACATTTGTTGCATTTCTAGAGGAATTATTGCAAACTTATGCCCAAAGAAAAACTACTAAGAACATTTTCTTTGTATGGAAATTTTTTTCTACAATAGACTTCTTATGCTAAAGTATTTATTGTAATAAATATTTATTTCAGTGGTGATGGCAGGGATTTAAAACAACAGAATTTCACGCTGATAAGACTTTTTCAGTGAACTTATGATAATGGTCTTTTTTTTTTTATTTTTATTTTCCCACTGTACAGCAAGGGGGTCAGGTTATCCTTACATGTATACATTACAATTACATTTTTCCCCCAGCCTTTCTTCTGTTGCAACATGAGTATCTAGACAAAGTTCTCAATGCTATTCAGCAGGATTTCCTTGTAAATCTATTCTAAGTTGTGTCTGATAAGCCCAAGCTCCCGATCCCTCCCACTCCCTCCCCCTCCCATCAGGCAGCCACAAGTCTCTTCTCCAATTTGATAATGGTCTTTTAACTTTAAGAGACCAGAGGGATAAGACACCAAGAAACTTGTAACAAAGATATTTTCTCCTTCGAAATCTACTATTGTAATTTATAAACTTTAACCACTTTATTACAACTCAACTTATTTTCTTTCCTCTAATCTTGAAGATATCATTTATGTATATTTTTGCCTTTTTCCCATAACCACAAAGGCATGTTTGAGATGTATTAATTTGGTTTATTCTATTTTTTCAGACATGTGCTAACATCCTTTTTTCTCCTCTGTAGCACTTTCTAAACATTACTAATCAGGTTAATGTATTTTTAAATAAGCATATTCAAATATCAAGTTTTCAGTTTTCTTCTTAAAACTTATTACAATTTTTAAACTGAAGTATAGTTGATATATGATATGCTAGTTTCAAGTGCACTACCTAGTGATTTGACATTTGTATAAATCATGAAATGATCATCATGAGCTTAGTAACCATCTGTCCCTATACAACATTATTATAAAATAATTGACATACTCCTTTGCTGTTTATTACATCCCTGTGACTTATTTATTTTATAACTGGAGGTTTGTACCTCTTAATCCCCTTCTCCTATTTGAACCTCCACTCCCTCCCCTTTGTCAAACGCCGATTTGTTCTCTGTATCTATGACACAGTTTCAATTTTGTTTGTTTATTTGTTTTGCTTTTCTGGACTCCACATGTAAATTAAATCATACAGTATTTATCTTTCTCTATCTTATTTCACTAGGCATAATACTTTCTAGATCCATCCATGTTGTTGCAAGTGGCAAAATTTCATTCTTTTTTATGTTTGAGTAATATTCCATAGTATATATGTACCACCTTTTCTTCATCCATTCATCTGTTGATGGACACTTAGATTGTCTCCATATCCTGTCTGTTGTAAATAATGCTGCAATGATTATAAGGGTGAATATATACTTTTGAATTAGTGTTTTCAGTATCTTCAGATAAATACCTAGGAGTGGAATTGCTAGATCATATGGTAGTTCTATTTTTAATTTTTTTGTGGAATCTCCATACTGTTTTCCATATAGGCTGCACCAATTAACATTCCTACCAACAGTTCATGAGGGTTCCCTTTTCTCCACATTCCCACCAATATTTATTATTTGTTGTCTTTTTTCTTTTCTTTTCAGGCATGCCTGTGGCATGTGGAAGTTCCCAGGCCAAGGACCAAATCTGAGCCACAGCTGTGACCTACACCATAGCTGTGGCAATGCTGGATCCTTAACCCACTGTGCTGGGGGAAAACATCTTAAAAACATTACCTTGAACTCTTTATCGAGGAGATTGCTTATCTCCACTTCATTTAGTTGTTTAGTTCTTTTTCTGAGGTTATGTCTTATTCCTTTAATTGAAATATATTCCTTTGTCTCTTCATTGTGCCCGGTTCTCTGTTTAAGTCAGTTATGTTTCTTGATGTTGGAGAAGTGGCCTTATGAAGATTTCCTATAGAGTATAGCAGCTTGTTGCCTTCTGGTCACCTGAGCTATATGCTCTAGGGCTGCTCCCTATATGTCCTGTATGTGCCCTTCTTTTGTGTCAAGACCAAATATTGTGGGCCTGCTGATAGGTGGGCCTGGGCCCTGGTCTGGTTGGCTGCAAGGCTGTGCTCCATGTGGTGGCTGCAGGTCCACTGGAAGGTGAGGTGGCTTCCTGTGTAGTAGGCTGCATGGCCTGGGAGGATGCGAGGCTGCCAGACTCTTGGAGGATGAGGTTGGGTCCCCACATGGCTGTCTATGCCATATGGTGGACTTCAGGGTGGGTGTTAGCCCATTGGAAGATGCTGTGTGGCTTAGGGGAATGAGGGGCTGGTACAGTCCAGCCAGCAGATGGATCGCAGTCCTCAGCACTAGTAGGTTAGGGAGAGGACTCCAAAATGGTGCTTGCCAGAACCAGTGTTATCCTGGTACAATGAGCTCCCTTGAATGACTGCCACCAGCATCTGTCCACAGGACAAGTCCCCATGGCCTCCTGCCTTTCCAGGAGGCTCTCCAAAATCAGCACATGGATCCAACCCAGGATCTTTATACAAACTACCACCTCTGCACTGGGACTGGGAGTGTCTGACATGTTGTGTGTATGCTTTAAGAACAGCATCTCTGTTTCCTGGAGCCCTCTTGCTCTGCTGAGCATAAGATTCACTGGTTTCCAAGGTCACATGTTCTGAGAACTCATTTTCCTGGTGAAGGACCCCCAGGCTGGGGAGTCTGATGTGGGACTTGGGCTCTCTACCTCTTGAGGAGGACCTCTACCACTGTGGTATTTGCTCCTGTTGGTGGTTTGCTGATCTAGGTTGGGTGAATCCTGACCATGTCGTATCTCTGCCCTTCCTGCCAATCTTGCTGAAGTTACTTCTTCTTCTTTTTTTTTTTTTTTTTTTGTGCACCCAGGCATATGGAGGTCCCCAGGCTAGTGGTCAAATTGGAGCTGTAGCTGCTGGCCACAGCCACAGCCAAGTGAGATCCAAGCTGTGTCTCGTGATCCTACCACAGCTTGGGGCAATGCCGCTCCTTAACCCACTCAGCGAGGCCAAGGATGGAACCTGCATCCTCATGGATGCTGGTCAGATTTGTTTCTGCTGAGCCACAACAGGAACTATGAGGTTCCTTCTTTCTGTCTTTAGTTGTGGAAATTGTTTTCTGCTAATCTTCAGGCTGTTTTCATAGACAGTTGTCCCATAAGTAGCAGTAATTTTGGTGTGTCTGTGAGAAGAGGTGAGTTTAGGGTCTTTCTACTCCACCATCTTGATCACCTCTCTGTCTTTTCATTCTCTTTAGCCATATTCCGTCTTGTCATTTTCTTTAACCAAATTAATATTACTTGGTAGCCCTTCTACAGATGGTTTTAAAACCTTCTCCAGGATGCTTTCAAATTCATCATCTTGGTAATTATTGCTCATATTTTATGCTTGGGCTTTTGTGAACTAGTATCCTACTGAATATTTTTCTTAATCTTGAAGTCATTGAATATTATTTTCTGTATCCCAAGGCCATGGAGGATTTCTTTCTTCAAGATTCTCTTTGCATAATGCAATACTTATTGAGATGTCAGCAATTTTTTTTCTTCATTAATAGCAGCCACCCTTTAAATGGTGATTCAGAGTGGAGAGGCATTTGTCCCTGGGATATAGTGTGGGGAAGACAGTGTGTATGTGCTTGTGTTTGTGAGTGTATGTATGTGTGCGTGTCTAGATGGAGTGAGTTATGTAGTTTGAAAAAGCATATTCTGTACAACTGTTCTATTTCCTTCATAACATAAATTGTAAAAAAAAATGTTAAATAAAATCTTAGCAGACAGGGATATTTGAAAGCTGTGAAGAAAGCACTGGAAAGGATAGGGCTATAAAGGGATAAGCAACTTGCTTTGGGGCAGAAGTTGGTTATTAGCTGAAATGGAAGTAATGGCTTATATGAGCTGCATTTTGTTATTTTACAGCATTAAGTTGTTATCTTTACAACTGCCGTAAATAGGATGTATTTATAAATACGTATCTGTAGGCATATCACTGGGGAAACAGAAATATGGTACAAATGAGTGAGACTGTCATATCTATTCTGTGACTATGGGAACAATTAATTCCCAGTATGCAGATTTTTTATTTCTCTTGGCTGATCATATTCCCGGGTCTTCTCAAACTAACTACTGTGTATTCAGAAATTGTAATTCAGGGTTACCAAGAAGAACACAGCAGGAGGGTAAATCTTCTTTAAGAAGTCAGAAAAAAATCACTTGATCACTCAAAAGTTAAAAGTAAATCATTTTTAAATTTATATACTTATACTACTTTTCCAAAATATTAAAGAGAAGAATCTACAACCAAATTTTACTGGCTCTCTTTTAACCTCACTTTTATCCTTGAGAAATGATAAGAGTTGAAGCTTAAATGTTTACTAGTAAGAAGCTACAGTTTAAAAAATACCTTTTTGAGGGAAAAAATTTGAAGGGATTTAAAAAGTTGCAATTTGTAAATTATCTTGATTTTTTTTATCACCATCGTACTATACCACCATTATATGTGTAAGACATTCACCACTGAGTGAGCTAAAATGAAAAAATATGTTCTGTTAAATTTATAGTTAAAGACCAAATTTTAGACAGATGATCATATCATAAATATTATCTTAGTATTTATTTCTGGATATATACATGTAATTTAAATCTGAAAGATTATTTTACAGACATTATTATACATAAATATACATTTATGCAGAAGTATATACAACACAGCACATAAATATACTGAATGTATATATTTAGATAGTTTTAGATGCAATATATGTAAATATATTCTTGATGCCCTGGTTCGATTGGGCATTTTTCCAGAAATGTGTGTATTTCTAAATTATCTTGTATGTTCACTTGATTGTCCTATTAGAAATTTACCCTGATATACTTTTAAAATGCCGTTCTTCAAAATTATTGTAAAAAAGAATATAGCAGGAACACATCTTTTGGATTAAGTTAAATTATTTGCTATTCTATCCTTCAGGGAAATGTTTTCTTAAAGAATATAATGACTAATAAGTGAGGAAATGGTGATCATTTGGTTCTACCAACTTTATTAGTTATTCAACTGGAAATAATAAAAGGAATAACTCTCTTAAAAATTAGATCGACAGACCTCTATAATACACACTTCCTACTTTTCCACCACAGAGACTGACCAGTTATATAATGTTAAATATTACCAAAAAAAGGAAATATTTCTAGTGTGATCTTGAATGAAAAAGAAGCAAGAAGAGAAACAGACAGCCTGTCTTTTAGATTTAGAAAAAGAAAAGTCTCCCCTGTGACCTTCCAAGAACATTTCTTTTGCTCTAAATATTTTGATAAATAAAAATAAAAGCAGTTTTTACTTACTCATGAAATAAATCAGGTTTCTCCCTCCAGAAGTGAATCCCTGAACTGGCACGTGATTTAACTCCTGTGGAGGGACTGTGTTTTAGAACCCTCCAGTATTTCTGCCCCCTAAGGACACTCAGGCTGCAGCTTTGTTTGAGAAATGCAGCCAGCTTGTGAGCTTAAGCCTCCAGCTTGCTCTCAGACCTAAGGCTGCCTCACAACTACAACTGTGAACTGGACGCTTGCTCTGGAAATGTGGGCTTTCTAGAAAATCATGGCTTTCAGGCTTTCCATTCAAGGAGAAGGGGTTGTAGGCTAAAAACCAGCCAGGAATTCTAGAACCTGTCTCTTCCAGGGATTTTATTTCAGTGAACACGTCTCTTCAAATTAAATCAGCTAAAGACACAAGGCTAACAAGTTATTAATTTTTTTAATAAAAATTGAGTTGCAAAGGAATGCTTTGCCCTGCCTCAGCCCCTTTCTATGTGGCCAAACTCCACCCTTAGCTCCTGTTGAAAGAGAATTAGTTAAACAATAATGTTTTGTATCACATGGCCTTGTTGTCCTCTCAGCAGAGCTTATGTATGGTCATTTTACTCAAGCCCAGCCAATTCTTAGTCTGGCAAGCCACCTCTGATGACACCTGATATCTGGCCAGCCACCCTGATGATACCTGGGATAACTGTCTGCACAGACACACATGTACAACGAACTATATTAGTTGTAAGAACGTCTCTTCTGAAATTTAAACTAGGGAACACCAGGGCAAGGAGCTCATTAGCAAGGGAAGTGGAGGCTAAACTGTTCTATATAGCAATAGGCAGGTGAAAAAAATCTAAGTGTATTGGTTTCCTATTATTGTTGAAAACAAATTATAACAAACATGGTGGCTTAATACAACACAAATTTATCCTCACAGTTGGGAAGTCAGAAGTCCAAAATGGGTTTCACTGAGCCCAAACCAAGATGTCTGCAGAAACATGCTCCCTCTGGAGGCTCTATTGGAGAATCCATTTCCTTGCCTTTTCCAGGTTCTAGAGCTGCGTACCTGGAATTCCTTGATTCATTGCCCCTTCCCCAGTCTTTGAGGCCAGGACTATAGTATCTTTAAATCTCTCCCTGCTTCTAGGCAATCAAGTCAAGACAATCTCCTGTCTCTCTGATCACCTATCACCCACTTATAAAGATCCTTATGATTATATTTGGCCCACCTGGATAATCCAGGGTAATCTCCCCATCTAAAAATCCTTGGCCTAATCACATCTGCAAGTCTCTTTTGCCAAGTAAAGTAACTTTCATGGTTTCCATGGATTAGGATTTGGGCATCTCGTGGGGCCATTATGTAGCCTATTACTCTAGGTCATGTGTATAGCTAAGTCTTAAGGGAGCCAAAATTATGAATAAGCAAAACACATAAGATATAAGACATATGTGGAGTATATAGAAGAAAGAGAGAAGCTGTGGTGAGGGGAAGGCAGGGCTGGCATAGAGTGAAGGTTCTTGTTCTCCAGTGGCTACATCCCTCCAGCCAGAGAAACGCACGCCAATTCTTAAACTTTCAGAGACTGGAGAAAGGCTTTATCTATTTGCAAATATCCTGAAAATAAACTGATGCTGCTGGAGGTGACTTAAGATTGTTTCTGATGCTTGCAATCAAAAAGGCCTGACCAGAGATGAGGCATATTTGTGATACTTTCCCTTAAATTTGGGTGGCAGAGGAAGAGGGAGATCAAGATGCTAGAGTGGGAGGACCCCAAACTCATCTCTCCTCATGAACACATTAAAAATACATCTACATGTGGAGCAACTCTAGCTGAAAACCACCTGGTAACTTGCAGACTCTTCCAGAACCAAGGATGTAAAGAAAGATCCACATGGAGTTGGGCCGGAAGGGAGGAGAAGCAGTCGGATTGGGACCCTTGCCCCTAGCCAGGGACACAGAAAAGGAGGGGGATATCACAGGCTCAGATATCCTCCCTGGAGAGTGGGGGATTTGAATCACACTTTAGTTAGCCCAGCCCTGGGGTCTGACACTAGGAAGATGAGCCTCCTTAGCTTGTTTGAAAACCAGGGACCTCCTGGAGGGATCTAAGAAACCAAGACTCCGCTTATGAAGAGTGCATGGACATGCTTGTGCACTCCCAGGAACAGCACAAAGGAAGTAGATTGAAAATTATCTGAGTCTCCAGTCAGTTTCCATGACTGCCCCAGAGTATGCTCCAGCTCACCCCAGATGTCTTCTTCAGCCCTTCTTGCTCTGGCACTGCTCTCCACTAGGACAAAGGCTGCCAAAGACAAGAAAGTACACACACTTAGACAAAATGGACCAAGTTTGGACCTGATCCTGTCTCTGAACAGGGCAAAAGCAGCCACTACTATCACATACGCAGAGGTTGCAGATTGAAAACTGCGTGGGCCACTGATAGGCTTCCCGGGACTGACCTAGCACCTACCTCAGCTTGAACCATGTGCCCACTTCAAAGCCTTTCTTGCTTTGGCACCGTTCTCCACTAGGACTATTGCCAAGGAGAGTACATACATTTAAGGAGAATAGAGTTGGCTTGGACCTGAATATCAGGGTGTCTGCTCCAGCATCTTGGGCCCTGCTCTCATCTCCTATAAAGAGATGACTGCCATTTATCACAGGAGAAATCCTGGCTCATACCTGTCTCTGGATTGAGCCTCTCCATCTCCAGCCCTACCTCCCATCAAGGTGATAGCTGCCGGCAACTTCCCAAGGGAAGATGTGACCCACGATCATTTCAGATCCAGCCACTGGGCACATGCAGATGGTATAGGGACACTTCCACACAATTACATCCCTTCAAGACCAGGATAAATAACTTTCACCTAGTTTCATAGAGACAGAGAAAGCTACACAAAAGAAGACAGTGAAGTATGTTTCAAATAAAAGAACAAGAATCCTCCATCCCCCCAAAAAAGCCTAATGAAACATTGATAAATAATTTACTGGATAAATAGTTCTGCTAACTGAACTTTGGAAAGAGTAGATGAACATAGTGAGAATTTTAGCAAGGAACTTGAAAATATTAAGAAAAAGAGCTGAAGAATGCAATATCTGAAATTGAAAAAAAACAAAAAAACAAAAACACACCTGGAAGGAATAAACAGAAGACCAGGTGATATAGGAGAATATAAAAAAACAAATATTAACAGTCATAAAGGAAGAAATTGACAATATGATAGTAGGGGATTTTAACACTACATTTACATTAATGGACAGGTCATCCAGAGAGAAAATCAATAAGGAACAGTGGACTTAAAAGACACATTAGACCAGTTGGACTTAATAGGTATTTATAGGATATTTCATCCAGACACAGCAGAATGTGCATTCTTTTCAAGTGCATAAGGAACTTTCTCCAGGATAGGATCCAAATAAACAAAATATGAGATGAAAAAGGAGAAAATACAACTTATATTGTAGAGGTACAAAAAAATCACAAGTAAATACTATGAACAGTTACATACCAACAAATTGGACAACCTAGAAGAAATGGATAAATTTCTAGAAACATATAATCTTCTAAAACTGAATCAGGAAGAAATATGCAATCTGAATTGACAAATACCTTATAGTGTAATTTAATCAGTAATTAAAAAAAAAAAAACCTCCCAGCAAACAAAATTCCGGGACTGGATATGGCTTCACAGGGGAATTCTACCAAACATATAAAGAGCTAATATCTATCTTTCTCAAACGATTTCAAAAAATTGAAGAGATGGGAACACTCTCAAATTCATTCTATGAGGACACCAACCCCCTGATATCAAAACCAGACACTAGAAAAATTACCAGCCAATATTGCTGATGAATATAGATGCAAAAATCTTAAAAAAAATTATCAAACCAAATTCAATAATATGTAAACAAGATCATATAACATAATCAAGTGGGATTTATTCCCAGGAGCAAGGATTATTCCATTTCTACAAATCAATCAATGTGATACACCACATTAACAAAGTGAAGGATGAAAATCACATGATCATCACAATAGATGCATAAAAAGCATCTGACAAAATTCAACATCCATTCATGATAATAACTATCCTCAAAGTTGGTATGGAGAAAATGTATCTCAATATAATTAAGGCCAGTTATAAAACACCCACGACTAACATTTTCAGTGGTAAGAACGGAAAGCTTTAGTCTAAAATCAAGAACGTGACAAGGATGTAAGCTCTGGCCACTTCTATTTAATACAGTATTGTAAGTCCTAGCCACAAAAATCAGACAATAAATGTTAATAAAAAATGCAAATTTCAAGAGGCAAAGTAAAACTCACAGTTTGCAGATGACATAAATATTGTACAGAAAACCTTATGGTCTCAGCCAAAAAACTAGAACCAATAAATGAATTCAGTAAAGTTGCAGGATACAAGGTTAATATACAAGACTAATATATTAATTTCTTTTCTATACACTAATAATAAACTATCAGAAAGAGAAAGCAAGAAAACAATATCATTTAAAATCACATAAAAAAGAGCAAAATACCTAGAAAGGAACCTTTCCAAGGAGGTGAAAGACCTATACTTGGAAAACCAGAAAATATTAATGAAGGAAATTGAAGGTGGTAGAAATGAAAATGTATCCCTTGATCATGGATAGGAAGAATTATTATTGTAAAATGTCTATAATACCCCAAACAACCTATAAATGTAATGTAATCCCTATCAAAATATCCATGGCATTTTTCACAGAACTGGAAAAAATAATTCTAAATAATTCTAAAATGTATATGGAACCACAAAATATCCTGGACAGCCAAAGCAAACTTGAAAATAAAGAACAAAGATGGAAATATTGTACTCCCTGACTTCAAGATATTCTACAAAGCAAGAGTAATAAAAACAGTGTAATACTGGCACAAAGACAATCACATATATCAGTGAAACAGAATAGAGAGCCCAGAAATAAACCCACACACTTATGGTCAATGAATTTATGACAAAGAAGGCAAAAATGTACAATGGAGAGACAGACAGTCTCTTTAATAAGTGGTGCTGGGGAAACTGGACAACTACATTTAAAAGAATGAAATTAGAACATTTGCTCACACAGTATATAAAAATAAAATCAAAATGGATAAAGATGTAAGTGTAAGACCAGAAACCATACAAGAAATCATGAACTATTGGTGGGTATGTAAATTGGTGCAGCCACTATGGAAAACATTATGGAGGTTCTTCAAAAAAATAAAAATAGAGCTACCATATGATCCAGCAATTCCACTACTGGGTATATATCCAAAGAAAATGATAACACTAATTAAAAAAAAAATAGGCACCGAAATGTTAATAATACCACTATTTACAATAGCCAAGATATGGATGGAATCTACCAGCGGAAGAATAGGTAAAGAAGCTGTGGGGTGTGTGTGCGCACACGCCCATGTGTACGCACATGTGTGTGTGGTGGAATATTACCATAAAAAATAATGAACCTTACCATTTGCAACAATATGGCATTATGTTTAATGAAATAAGACAAAGCAAAGCAAATACTGTATGTTATTACTTATAAGTAGACTCTAAAAATAAAGAATAAATTCACAGATATAGAAACAAGCTAGCATTTACCAGTGGGGAAAGGCATGGCTAGAATAGCAAGATGGGGTAGAGGATTAAAAGGTAAAAACTACTGTGTATAAAAGAAATGTTTCTAGGATATATTGTAAAGTAAGGGAATATAGCCAATATTTTATAAAAAAATTAATTTCAGTATATTGCATAAAAATTTAAATTGCTATGTTGTATGTCTGAAACTAATATTGTAAATCAACATACATCAATAAAAAAAGAGGGTGGCAGAGAAAAGAATGTTTGCTAATTGTCTAGGGATATTATTGAATAAGTATTTTCCAAGTTTTTTAAGAAAATTGTTGATTTTTTCCTTTTGAATTTTATTCTACTTTTTAATTTTAATTTTTAATTTTTTAAATTAATTTATTTTTAATTGTGATTTCCCCAATACAAATTTTTTCTTCTGTACAGCATGGTGACCCAGTTACACATGCATGTATACATTCTATTTTCTTACATTATCATGCTCCATAGTAAGTGACTAGACATAGCTCCCAGTGTTACACAGCAGGATCTCATCGCTAATCCATTCCAAAGGCAATAGTTTGCATCCTTTAAACCCCAAGCTCCCAATCCACCCTACTCCCTTCCCCTTCCCCTTGGCAATCACAAGTCTATTCTCCAAGTCTATGATTTTCTTTTCTGTGGAAAGATTCATTTGTGCCATATTAGATTCCAGATATGAGTAATATTGTATGGTATTTGTCTTTCTAATTATGACTTACTTCACTCAGTATGAGAGTCTAGTTCCATCCATGTTGCTGCAAATGACATTATGTTGTTCTTTTTTATGGCTGAGTAGTATTCCATTGTGTGTATATACCCCATCTTCCTAATCCAATCATCTATCATTGGACATTTGGGTTATTTCCATGTCTTGGCTATTGTGACTAGTGCTGCAATGAACATGCGGGTGCATGTGTCTTTTTTAAGTTGAGTTTTGTCTGGATATATGCCCAGGAGTGGGATTGTGGGGTCATATGGTAGTTCTATGTATAGTTTCTAAGATACCACCATACCGTTCTCCATAGTGGTTGTACCAGCTTACCTTCCCACCAACAGTGCAGGAGGGTTCCCTTTTCTCCCCAACCCCTCCAGCATTTGTTATTTGTGGCCTTATTAATGATGGCCATTCTGACTGGTGTGAGGTGGTATCTCATGATAGTTTTGATTTGCATTTCTCTAATAATAAGAGATTTTGAGCCTTTTTTTTCATGTGCTTCTTGGCCATCTGTGTATCTTCCTTGGAAAAATGTCTATTCAAGTTTTTTGCCCATTTTTCAATTGGGTTGTTGGCTTTTTTGCTGTTGAGTTGTATAAATTGCTTGTATATTTTAGAGATTAAGCCCTTGTCAGTTGCATCATTTGAAACTATTTTCTCCCATTCTGTAAGTTGTCTTTTTTTTTTTTTATGGTTTCCTTTGCTGTGCCAAAGCTTGTCAGTTTGATTAGGTTTCATTTGTTTATTTTTGCTTTTATTTCTGTTGCTTTGGGAGACTGACCTGAGAAAATATTCATAAGATTGATGTCAGAGAATGTTTTGCCTATGTTCTGTTCCAGGAGTTTGATGGTGTCTTGTCTTATGTTTAAGTCTTTAAGCCATTATAAGTTTATTTTTGTGCATGGTGTGAGGGTGTGTTATACTTTCATGGATTTACATGCAGCTGTCCAGGTTTCCCAGCAATATTTGCTGAAAAGACTGTCTTTTTCCCATTTTATGTTCTCGCCTCCTTTGTCAGAGATTAATTGACCATAGGTGTCTGGGTTCACAAGGATGGTTCAACATACACAAATCAATCAACATCATACACCACATTAACAAAAGAAAAGTCAAAAACCACATGATCATCTCAATAGATACAGAGAAAACATTTGACAAAGTACAGCATAAGTTCATGATCAAAACTCTTACCAAAGTGGGTATAGAGGGACTATGCCTTAACATAACAAAAGCCATTTACGACAAATCCACAGCAGATATAATACTCAATAGAGAAAAGGTGAAAGCCTTCCCACCAAAATCTGGAACAAGACAAGGATGCCCATGCTCACCACTGTTATTCAACATAGTACTGGAAGTCCTAGCCACAGCAATCAGACAAACAAAAGAAATAAAGGCAGCCAAATAAGAAAAGAGGTAAAACTGTCACTATATGCAGATGACATGATACTATACATAGAAAACCCTAAGGACTCAACCCAAAAACTGCTTGAAGTGATCAACAAATTCAGCAAAGTAGCAGGATATAACATTAACATTCAGAAATCGGTTGCATTCAACTAACAATGAAATGTCAGAAAACGAATACAGAAATACAATACCTTTTAAAACTGCACCCCGGGTATTTTAAAATCAAATACCTGGGAATACACCTGACCTAGGAAGTAAAGGACTTATGTCCAAGAACAATAAAACATTAATCAAAGAATTTAAAGAAGATGTAAAGAAATGGAAAGATATTCCATGCTCCTGGGTTGGAAAAATTAATATTGTAAAAATGACCATACTACCAAAAGCAATATGCACATTCAAAGCAGTCCCTATCAAATTACCCATGACATTTTTCACATATCTAGAACAAACAATACAAAAATTTATATGGAACCACAAAAGACCCAGAATTGCCAAAGCAATTCTGAGACACAAAAACCAAGCAGGAGGCATAACTCTCCTAGACTTCAGGCAATATTACAAAGCCACAGTCATCAATACAATGTGGTACTGGTACCAAAACAGACATACAGACCAATGGAACAGAATAGAGAACCCAGAAATGAATCCTTTTGAATTTTAAATGAAAATAACTACAATTTAATGGGCAGAGCCTTGGCTATGGCAGTGTAATCTTGTCATCACCTAGATTTTGGCCCTTAGTAGCTGTGAGACTTGGGAAAAGTTAGCTGGTTCAAATCTGTCTCTTATTTTTCTGATAGGTAAGTGGGTAATGATACCTGTCTTACTAAACGATTGTGGGAATTACATGTTGGTGAAAGAGAAAGTCCTTCTGTGTTCTTTATCATGACTGATATAGAAGTCTGATTGATGAATTTCTCAGAGTACGGAAAGATCTCCCAGAATGTTAAATACATTTTTCATATATAACAAGTAAGAGGTCCTGTTAGGATAGTGCATTTCTACAAAAGGAGTAAGGTTTGTTGTCAGACCAACTTAGAAATCAGAATAGGAGAGGAGGTGAGAAAAAACAAAAATGGCAAAGTTCGAAATTGATTTATGCTGTGTGATCATTTACTAGAAATTGTAGATGGGATAGGCATATGGGAAAGGCCTGTGTTTGTTTAGGTGACAGGCTTAAGGTTATTTTACTGGTGGTTTCAATAGTATATATTTCTGGTTGTCTCCTGTGAGAAAGTTGGAAGTTACATAAACTATTATTTTATAACAAATAAAGTATCTAAATTCCCTATGACTCTTATTTGCTTACATTTTGAACTTCAGAAAAAAAAAAAAAAACAGCAAGCAAATAAGATAAATATGCCTTAACTGGGATGGAGAAAATCACTTGGAAATGAATGGGACAAATATGTTATCTTCTACAAGGAATGAAAAGCATTTTGTCTTTCTCTGTTTGAGGAAAGAGGAATCCAAGATTTTCTCTGTGAATATGAAGACACACAACTAGAGGCACCAGCCAGAAAGGGGTTTAGCACATTAAATCTGTGATGAAAATTCCAGAATTTACATGAAAACTCCTGACATAATCTTGGCATTGAGAAAATGTCCAGCTGAGTAAAGGCAGCAGGTTTCAGAGCACTCAGAAAAGGTCTGACTAAAGCAAAACCTCTGACTCTCTTATTTTTAGAGCAGTCATATTAGTCCAAGGTTACCTCCATGAAAAAGAATCTTCACTGTATTAATGCTAAAAAGATCTCTTGGTGGAAATGTATTTTGAGAGTTGTTGGAACTCTGTTTTTTATAAGTTGCTTAACTTTTAAAGTACTAATAATGGAGCACTTACTTAAAAATCACTCTAATATCCTATTTTTTTAAGTTATTGTTTTCACAAAAGGCATAAAATATAAAGTATCTTAGAAAAAGATATTACCCCTCCATTCTTATAGTTAGTGCTATGGACCGAATTATGCATCCCTACCAAAATCTTACGTCAAAGTCCTCATTCCTGGTGTGGCTGTATTTAGGGATGGGACCTCTAAGAAGTCAGTTAAGGCCAAATAATGTCAGAAAGATGGGGCCCTAGTCCCATAGGATTAGTGTCCTTATAAGAAGAGAAACCAGAGAGCTAGCTCTCCTTGCACACACAGAGAAGGCAGCCACCTGTGACCCAAGGGAAAGCTCTCACCAGACAGTAACCCTTCTGACACCCTTCCCTTGGACTTCCAGGTTCCAGAACTGTAATAAAACACATCCACATTTCTGTTGTTTCAGTCACTTTGTTTGTGGTATATTATAGCAACTTGAACAGACCGAGACAGGGAGGGATGCAACTTGCTCATTAGATGGTAAGACATAAAAGTATCAAGTAAGTAACCTGGCAGCTAACTTTAAGTTGGAAATCTTAATCCATCCCTTGTTCATCTTTGTGGTTTGTGTCTCTTAATAGTAGAAACCACACAAGACTTATTGATTTAAAATAGCTGTAAATATTGCAGTAAACATCAGAGACATTGCAAAGTAAAACCAATGGTAACTTTAATATTTTTGTTTGCTGATGATTTATTTATGCTTGGAAATTTGCTTACTTGTATTCTGAATCATTTTTTCCCATCAAGGGCACAGGAAGAAGAGGTACCTATAAAACATGTCAGACCTCCTGCAGAAAAGTCATGTGAAATGTCTAAGAAATGAGTTATAGGATATTACGGAATTCTATCTTAGTTAGGATTGTTCAAGGAACAGAGCTAACCATCAGGTGACTTCCAGTAATGCAGCAATGTTTGTGTATTGTAACAGAAATAAAAGAAAGTATGCACAGCCTTGTAACAAACAAGCCTCCTGAGAACTGGAGCTTCATTCACAATCACTCAGAAACTGTTATTCTTGAGCCTGATTATCTTCTTCTTCTCTATTCTTGCTCTGACATGGCTCATGCTTACTACCTTCTCTTTAAAAGTCTTTCTATTCCTCTTGCCTTCCTGATCCGTGTTATGTCTTATTTTTCTGTATCCTAAATTCTCAAGAAAGGATCTGATTCAGATGGTTTGTTCAGTGCACACTTCTCCTGCTGGGTAGAGTGCTTGAGCCAGGCCATGTGATGGACCACTGGCCTCCCTGTGTCAAGCTGGGATGGACTTTGACTTCTTGTGGTCAGACTTGCACAGTTATATGACCCAAATCATGGTCATGGAATTGACATGGGTGGATATTCAAAATTTAAATGGACATATACGTGTAGATAAAAAGAAACTTGTGGAAATATATGTATATGTATATACATACACACCAAGGTCTGTCTTTCACGTTTCAGCAAAATCCTGCCTATGTCACCATCCGTTTTGGGATCTGTAGTCTTCACTCTTGACTTTTGCTCTTATAAGCATGAAGAAATGTTTCTTTCTCTTTATGTTTTCCGTTTCATCTACTTCCCTCCCATCTCTGACACCACAGCCAGGCAGGATCTGTTTGATCAGACTGGCGAAGACCAGAGTCAGGAGTTGGTACCAGGATAGGCACAGGCGTGGAGAGAAGAGAGGGAGATAAGGGTGCAGGTGCCAGGAGCAAATGGATTCCTGGCCAGCACAGCAAAGTATCTCTTGGTCCCCTGCTGGAAACCAGTTGGTTGTTTAATATCTAAACAGGTCTCCCTCTCAAATTACCTGTGTGACCTTGGTCAGTACCCAGTCTCATTGAGCTCGGAGAAAGAGTTTGGATTTTATTCCTAGCATGATGGGAAGTCCAGGGGAGATTTTAAGCAAAGGAGAAACATGGTGTCAATTTTGTTTAGAAAAATCACCCAGGCTGCAGGCTCAGTGGTTTGAAGGCAGAAGGGATAAAGCAGGGAGAACAGTTAGCAGGCTGATGTATCTGGGAGGAGGTCTGTCAGGGAAAGCAACACTTTAGGCCCATCAGGGAAATGCTAATGGCTTGGAACCCAGGTGGGTGGGCAGATGGGCATGCCTCAATGTAGACAGAAAGAAGGGGGCAGATTTGAGATATACTTTGAGGATGGAGGCCAGGAGAGATTTTTTTAATGGATTAGAATAACAACAGCCATAAAACAGCAACAAGGGAGCAAACAACTACTTCAAACCGTGGGGTGGCCCTGGGCAATTCATGCTGCAGGAGATTCTGTCCTTTCATTCACTTTCTTTATCTCCTTTGGCACCAGGACCCCTACTAAGCAGCCCTCCAGCAGCACCTTATGCTCAATTTCTTTCTGAATCCTCTTCCTGTACTCACTTCTTATAACTTCAAGTCTTCCTTGGCCCTGGGGAATAACCAAAGTTAATTTTGTTTTTACCATGCCCACTCCATGTGGAAGTTCCTGGGCCAGGGATTGAACCTGCGCCATAGCAGTGACCTGAGCCATGGCAGTGACAATACCAGATCCTTAACCCACTGAACCACCAGGGAACTCCTGCAAAGTTAATTTTTTGAAAAGATATTTTCTACTAAATAGGAATGATTTCATATACAATGTCCCCAAGAAATAAAACATCTGCCTTTTAGCACAAAATAATCCTTATTGGAAGGTCAGACACAGTGACCAGGTCAGTAGGAGCTTTATTTGAGTGTAGGAGGGCACTTTAGTGCCCCTAGAATGCTATTACTTTATTTAAACCTCCAACTTTTACTAAAAGTAGTTCTATCTAGGTTGGTATTGGGTATCTCTCTTCTGTGAATTCTGTACATCAGAAAATTTTTGGTAGTGCTTTTAAAAACACATTCACCTGAAAACACCCAAACACACCCACAAACACATACACACTCCTAAAAACATACACACTAGCAATCGTGCCTGCGTCCCATTCTGAATCATAATCTCAGGGATATTTTCACAAGTTCCACAGGTCAGAAGTCACTAAACTTCTCCTTAAAGGGCCACATGGTAAATCTATCAGACTTCGTGGGCCATCTGATCTCTGCCCCGGCTGCTCAAATCTGCAGTGATTCCCCCAAATAAGTAAACAAGCAAGTGTGGCTGTGTTTCAGTGAAACTTGCTTGCAGAACAAGCAATGGGCCCAAGGTGGCCGCCATAGCTCCACATGGTCCTCCAGCCTCGCAGGTGGCCCTGCTGCTTTGATCATGGCTTGGGGAATTTGCATCAGTCCCTGATCATCCATTGAATCAACAATTTATTTCTTGTGTGTTTGCATGTGCCAGACACTTAGAGTACAAATTCAGGTCCCTTCCTTCAAGGAGTCACAGATGCTGGAGAAAAAAGACACAGAGACAATTAATGGCAGGGCCAAGGTGAGCACCAATTTCTATGGAAGGGGTAGTAAGGGGAGTCAAAGTGAATGTGGGCTGGGCGGTGAAAGGAGCATTCCAGAGGAGTTGACTTGAATTCTTGCCCCAAGGCCAATTCTGGCCTGAAGTATTTTCCTCAGAAGTCCTGGCCTCTGGCTGCCAGACTCCTGCCTCAGTCCCACCCAGGCTGTAGCCCTTCTTTGTGCCTGGATCATGCAACTGTGTTCTCAGGCTCCCTCTCTCCTTCTGGCATCAGTGGTTTTATGTAATCCCAGTTTCCTTACCACTCCGCTCACTCTCCTAGTACAGGCTGCTGGGACTGGCTCTCTGTAGTTCCAAGGATTATTCTGGTACTTAGTTTCTAAAGCCTGGTGCCAGCCTTCCTCTTGCAGGCTGCTAGGGTCTGAATTTCTGCTTTCCCCACACAGACTTCTTTCCAGATGCAGGCTCTCTGGACATCACCCGTTCAACATAATATGCCCCCGTCTCCTCCCAGGTCATCTCTGCACTGATTCCTATGAACAACTTACCTATTTTTTTTCTGCCATCCAGCCAGTCCATTTTTAAGCACTGTTTTCTACTCCTAGTGCAAGCATGATTTTGCAGCAGTTGCTACTTTCTAGAACTGCTCAGTGGAAGGCAGTTAACCTTCTAGTAGTGGTGCCAGTATAGACCTAAATTCCAGTTTACAGGCTTGAGAGAGAGGACCCTTCAACAATTGTCTCTGTACTTTCTCCAGTTGGTTGTGAATACTTTCATACTCTTATAACTCAGCTGTGGGCAGTTGTTATGTTCCCTAGGGTGTCTCTTGGTGTCTTTACGAAGTTTAGTAGCATCACACAGCACAGCCTCATTAGCTTGGGCTTGAAGCACATCCAGGAAACAGGTCCCTTCCTCACCCTTTTGGCTTGGAACCATCATGGCGTGTGGGAAGCCTGGGGGTATTCCCTTTAATGATATTTAGAGGTTGTCCGAGCTGAGGGAAACATGGCTTTGGTGCTGGCTAAAGCATCTTTGTGACCAGAGTGTAAGTTCATTTCCAGAAAGATTAAACAACCCCTGTATACACAAATGTTCAAAATTCACAGGCCATCTGGGGTTTCTGCCTCCTCAGATGAGAGACCCCAGATGGATTGTAAATTCATCCCTGTGGGTAATATAGTGCAGTTGCTCCTCGGTCTTCCTGATTTTCCCTGTGGCATCTAATACTATGGCCATGATGAGGTTAATTTATGTGGCTTGATACACTTTATCATCTGTCACTTGTACAGCTCTCGCTGTGCCATCTGGTGTCTCAGAGGCGGTTTCGGAAAGCAGCATGCATAACAAGGTATCTGCATTTGTGAATTCTTTCAAGCATTTATAGGTAATAGCTAAAAGATATTTTGAGAAGCCAATGCCTGTCTCTGCCGGGGATCAACACTAACGTGGATAATCTGACATGAGGTTCAAACAAAGCCTGCTATATTTTGCAGGAAAACACATCTGAATTAGTCTGCAATCACCAATATTGATGGAACCTATTTATTTCAAGACCCTGAATATCTCTATCAGGCTGAGAATATCTTACCAGGCTCTTGTGCAAATCAGGACAAGGCAGAGGCAATGACTTACTATCAAATATGATGGATGATGAGACAAAACGACACATGCGGGCACAAAAAATTGTTTAAATCAAAATTCCTGCAGCAAAATGCCTAAAGTGCCCCTATGATAATGATTTCATATCCATGTCTCATTTTCAGCAATGTGTGAGGACTGCGAGTGAGCACAACCAAACACTAAAGAGACAAAATATGAGACACAGACAGAAAATACACTCAGGAGAATGGGAAATGGTGAAATGATACAGCATGGGCTACCCTGTCTGTCAGTCGGTCAGGTTGTGATTTGTAGGCCCTTGTTCTGGATGCCACAGTGATAGGTGGACATATGAGTGTTTGGGCTCTTGCTCTTTGGGTATTGCAATTTATTTCGGGAGAGTAAGATAATCAGGGAATATATATACACACACACATATACACACACATACATATATATGTATACACGTATACACACTCATATACCTATATACATATTTTATATATGCATGTGAATATGTATATATATCTTCAAGTAGAAAAGAGGAAAATCGGCATTTCGACAAAGACAATTACAGAGTATGACAAGATTCTTGAAAGAAGTTAGTGCTAAGCCAGATTCTGAAGGAGTGAAGAATAACCCTTAGAAGAGAAGCTGAAAAGCATGCAGGGCAATTCAAAGATCAAGAGGCAGAGCTGGGAGTTCCTATCATGGCTCAGCAATGATGAACCTGATTAGCATTTATAAGGACATGGGTTTGATCCCTGGCCTTGATCAGTGGGTTAAGGATCTGGCATTGCTGAGAGCTGTGGTGTAGGTTGCAGACATGGCTTGGATCTGGCATTGCTATTGCTGTGGTGTAGGCCAACAGCTACAGCTCTAGTTCAACCCCTAGCCTGGAAACTTTCATATGCTGCAAGCACAGCCCTAGGGAAAAAAAAAAAAAAAAAGGCAGAGCTGACTCTACCCAGGGTATGACTGGCCATTGTCTTAAACAAAACACAGGGGTACATGGTATGAGATAGAATTAGAGGACAGGAAGAGGCTGATTAGTACAGATTGTATTAAGTAAGGCTGAGGTTTTGACATTTAATTTAAAAGACAACACAGATCCATCACGTGTTTTCAGGGAAGTAGTAAATGAAAATGGAATTTGAGGGGGAAATTATTGCAGCAGTAGTATGAGTTGGTACTTCCAAGATGATTGGTAAACAGCAGAGACCTATTCTAGAACCTCTGTAATTCTACCAGCTGAATTGCCATTAAAGCATAATAATAAGGTAGATCTAGTGCATGGGATATCAAAGATAATCCACTGTTTAAAAAGCAATTTTTCAGCCCAATAATGAGTTCATGGGATATCACAAAGCCTTATCATTCCCTCTCCATCTTGTCTTCCAGATTCTCATTATTTCTCTCTGTATTAGAGGGTAAAGAAAACATAAAACTAGAGAGCTGTATTATAAGGGCAAGAATAAAATTATGAGTTTCACTGAAAAATCAGTTGTCTAAAAATCACTCATTGAAAACCTTTTCTGTGTAGTACCATCTCTTGGCATTTTTTGACCATAAAATTTTAGAAAGGAAAATCTAGATTTTTTGTTTACATGATGCCTCTCATGGTGAAAGCCTCACTGAGCCAATGCTTTGTTTCTGATGGTGGCAAGAACAAAGACTTTTGGCAGAAGGGTGAAGGATGTTCTTTGCATTAATCCCTAACATGTTGGAGAAGTGGCCTGGCCAAATTCATGTTCCATTTCAATCCACCCTGCAGGTGTCCCCCCAGCTCTGCAGAATCAGAAATCTGTCAGAGGTACTCAGATCCCTAGAGACTACTCAGCCCAGGGTCTAGAACAGTAAGGGCTCAACAAACGTTTGTGAAATGAACTGTATGTTTGTATTGGATGACTTCCTGGGGAATAGGCTTTTCTTTCTCGTCCTGCAATGTCTTTGTTCCAACTCTTGAGGGTGTAGCCTGGCATGATTCTTGGGGAATCATCTTTATCATCCAATGACACCTCCATGTATCCTGCTGACTAGACATGGTATTTTTTTTTCCTTTGGTTTTATGGCTCTGGATGGAGTAACTCATCACTTTCTATATCAACTTTAGCCATTTATCCACTTTCATTTAGTTCAGGGGTCAGGGATTTTTTTGTATAAAAGTTCAGAGAGCAAACATTTTAGCCTTCACAGGCCATGTGTTCCAACTCTGCTGTTGTGTGAATACAGCCAGAGATAACACAGGAAAAAAACAAAAAAACAAAAAAACAAAATAAAACAAAACAAAAAGACAGGCTGAGCTCTATTACAACTTTATTTTATAAAAGAGGCAAAGGCTATATTTGGCCTTTGGGCTATACTTTGTTCACCCAATTTAATATATGTGGTACATGGTCCTTAATTTATTGCTTTGAGTATTCTAGTATTTCTATTCCCCAACATTTAGCCCGTGTCTACTCTTTTCTTTCTTTTTTTGTGCCCCTCATCACTTGCACTCATGATCTGAAAAATGGGCTGGACTTTGACAAACTTTGCTATCTATGTCCTCTAGACATGCAGTTCTTTTAGCACATAAATTCCTCTGTCCTGTGAAAGTCTGTTTTCCTGCAATAATAGGTGATCCTGACACATGATAGTACAGCCAAATGCAATGAAGTTTGGCCACTTCCTTCCTTGGAGCTGTCACTGATCTTGTGAATTCTATTAACAGAATATTACCTTATACTTCCCTTTCAGTCAATAATTAAGCTTCACTTGGCTCTTCCAATAGCATGAAGCCTCTAAATATTAATTCCCTCATATTTTGAACCTTTGAAGAGCTAAGGCCATAACTGACAATTTACCTCTCCTAAATTGCCTTTGCCTGACCTGGACCCTATGTTTTGTGCCCAATTTTCTCTTTGAGAGAAGGAAAAATTGTGTAAAGTCTGGGGTTGTTAAACTGTCATCCACAAGGTACTAAGTTTCTTTGAATCATCTGTAGGAGATTCTTTGAATGCAAAGTTACTTGTGCAAAAGCCATTTCTTTTATTACCATCAAGGTATCTGAGGGGAGGAGCCATCAATACACACCATATGACTGAAACTTCACAGCTTACGAAGACAATGAGGATGACTGAATTTTTCCAGATAATGTCAGTCGTGAAACATGCAATAATGACAAAAGTCATTTCAGGAATTTGTGTATGTAAGCTTTTCCTTTTTCATGACCCTCACTTGTAAACGTGAATTTCTGCTAAAACCAACATACACTTTGCCACAAACTCCTTTTGAAATGTTATCTGTACCATTTCTTTCTGTTTTTCTTTTTTTAAGCAGGTAATCATAGTTGATCCCCTGATACCAAGAATAAAAGGTCTATTTATAACACTGCCCAACTGATATATTAAAACATTAAAATGCAAAATACTGTTCCCAAAGCAATGTTAGGTTTATTGCCTGAGATATATAAAATGGGTTGATTAAGGAATAAAGAAATAAAATGTGAAGAGAAATGATAATATCTTCTTCATACTGGTTAAAGAAAAGCTTTTGTTTTTAATTTCTGAGGTTTTCAGAATGATTGTCTTTGCCAAAACAAATAAACAAATACATTAAACAAAATCCTCAGTGAATACAGGACTATGAAATTATCACCCAGCTAAACTCTGGGCAAGGTATTTAGTCTTGTGTGTTTTGTTTCTCAACTCAGTCACATGCATTTCCTGCTTCCCACTTTTTACAACCTCTTGCCCTGTCTTATTTGAAGCTTATTTATAAGCAATAGGACCTGCATATATTTGCTGTTGAAAGAATCAATAATTCTAGGTCCTAGGTCTATCCTAATTTGGTCATGTTCTCTGACAAAGCTGGCAAATTCTGCCAATCCCGAGAAACTAGTCTGAAATACTAGATTTAGAGAGGGCTGTTATTTCATTAACATTTAAAACACATTAAAGGCTAGTAATAAATATAGTGGAGTCATTGGATTTTTGTGCCAACCTCAGAGGGAAGAGGAGTTTGGGGAAGATTTCCTGCTCTTGAAGAATGATAAGGTCGGAATCCTAGATTTCAAAATAGAAACATTATATGAGGAAAGAAGTGGAAGAAATCTTGTTTTCAAAAAGCCCACAAAAACATTCTCAGCTGATGGAGATATCGTGAAAAATTTAGAGCTGCCTTTTGGGCGTGGGAGAGTGGGAAGGGAGAGATGTTGTAATCACCCCGCTGTTTCTCTTGGCCCTTGAGAGAATGTCAAAATAAACATAGCAGAGTCTGTACACAGAGCCTGTCAGCAGTCTGGGCCCTGTGCAGACCACATGGAAAGGGAGTTGGCGGTACATGCAAGCGAAGGAGTCTTTGTCTCCATAATTCTTTCAAAGGTGGAGAGAAAGTAGAAAGATTGTAGTCTTGCATCAGAGAACAAATGTAAAAGCTAACAGTAGATATAGAAACAGACTGTATGGAGACCATGATTAAGGTTTAAATTTAGTTTCCTCTCCTTTTCTTAGCTCTGTGTTCCCATTTTTTAAATGTATGGGGGGAAAGGGCAGG
This sequence comes from Phacochoerus africanus, assembly GCF_016906955.1. Classification (NCBI taxonomy): domain Eukaryota; kingdom Metazoa; phylum Chordata; class Mammalia; order Artiodactyla; family Suidae; genus Phacochoerus; species Phacochoerus africanus. The sequence continues at coordinate 58,969,291 of NC_062545.1, forward strand.
ACCCATAAATTTAGTTGATGGAGACAAAAGGCTCTTGTACTTTGTATTAACATTAAATCCAGGCATCAGCTCTACAAGTATCAAATAATCTGTCTCTAAGGAAGAGCCAGGCTATGTGAGCAAGATCGCAGGGCTCAGCATTTCAGTGATCTCAGAATTGCATGTTGCCCGAGGACGAGGCTCTTCTCCCAGCACCTACTATGAAGCGTGATTGGAAATGACAGGCAATGAAATTCAGATGACCTGAATTACATGGTCTGATCTGATTTGACTTAAGCCCGTATTCCATATACTCAGAAAGGATATACATATTTCAGAAAGAAAATGCCTAGCTAATTAATGATAACTCACTCAACATCCATTTCCACTGGAAATGCTTTAACTGAACCCTGGCAGAAGCACTACACTTCTTTCTGATCTCCTTTGATTGACAATAGCTATCAGAAAGAAAGCTAAACACTTTATTATATTCATTTAATAAAATCCTTCAGTGAATTTGATTCCATTCTTTTCATCTCAGAGATGAAGATAGGTAACATACCCAAGAGCATGCACAGGTGGAATTGGAGCACAGATCTGCCTAACTTCAAAGACCTTCCTAACCAATCTGCAGTAGTGCCTCTCTTCTGCAAGGCCACTTACTCTTTTCTCCACTGGATTTAAAGTTGTACTGAAGTTTCCATACTGTAAGTGAACAAAAGATCAGCTCTATATGGGTTCCTTAAGAAGCACCCCTTAGTGTGCTAATAAAAGTGTGCTACCAGTTGAGTATAAGAATGAGCCCTTCTCTCTAATGGTCCTCCCTCCCACAATAAGTGCATTTTTCTGTACTTCTGCAAGCTGGAAAAGTGAATTTGGCTAAGTGGCAATTAAGTTCTTGATGGTGTAGGGGAAGGTGGTGACAAAGAATAAAGGCAGATGCTTCAGTGCCCCAGATGATGGCATTATGTAGCCAGTGATGCTGACATTGTGGTTTCCATCAATAATCTCAGGATTGCAGTTCCTGTCATGGCTCAGCAGAAATGAATCTGACTAGTATCTATGAGGACGCATGTTCGAACCCTGGCCTCACTCAGTGGGTTAAGGATACGGTATTGCTGTGACTCTGGTGTAGGGTGGTGGCTACAGCTCTGATTCATCCCCTAGCATGGGAACCTCCATAGGCCACGGGGTTGGCCCTAAAAAGACAAAAAACAAACAAACAAACTCAAAAACCAAAAACCACAACAAAAAACACCTCAGGTTTTTGGTGCCTAGTGCTCAAAAGCTTGATGTCATAGACAAATAAATTCTGACTCATGGAAAGAACAATTTTTCCTTTCTCTTGCCTGCCTCTCACCTCCCAGGCTCCTCTTGACAGTATGTGTGGGAAGCCTGGGTGGTGTATGGATGGAGAGGTGGCTGCAGAGCTCTTATTGCAGACAGAGAGGCTTTGGCTTGTGGCCTCTCCATGCAGACTCTTCAGAGAACTGGGCCTGGTGTGATGAGAAGGCTGTCTGAATTAGTTTGAGCAATACTTCTGACAATTTCCCAGACTAATTGTGGAAATACTGAGACTTAGGAAAGAATAAGGGACTCCAGTAGACCATGAGTGGTTGTTAGAATTTAAAACTTTCAGAAAGATAAGTCTGGGCAACGAAGATAAAACGAGAGAAAGTGATCTTTATTCCTATAGGAAGACAGTGAATGGGTCACTGATTCAGGCCCCACAGTAATTCTGGACAGAGTCTATGCCATGTGTGATTTATCACTGTCAGAAATAAAAATTGCCTTTGCATTTATCATTCTACCTCCTTATTCTATGACACAGCTAAACTCGCCATCTCTTTTTCACTCTTCCTACTTCTGTGTTTTATAAAAACTATAGTGGCTAAGCATTTTCCCTTGTGCTGACTCCCAGTAAGTTGAGAATGTACATGGCAGTTGGGACAGAAAAACACATGATTCCATAATGCTAGACACATCTGCGTATCTCGACATCTTTGCAGTGACATTGAGCTACCCAAGGATCTGTCTTTGTTCACCCAGCTGTTGATTCCTTGCCAGAAGAACATGTCACCACATTAATCCTGCTGATGGCCTGTCTGTGTAGATGGATTTTTAATCCATTGATTTTTTTTTTTTAAAAAAGACCTAATAGCTCAATTGATACCCATTCTATCATTCCACATTTCTTAGCTCTTAGCAATGTAGTTCACACTTTAAAAATTTTTCTAAAATTAGAATTAAAATTTCTAATATTTTCTTAGGTTATTATCCAATATATATAGTTTTCCAATAATATTTTTATAAATTAAGAAAAAAAGTGTGTGTATTAATAATGTTCAAGATCTAAACACATTAATTAAACAAAAAGCATTTCTATTTAATAAACTATGTATGATAAATGTTTAAACCCATGAAAAGCTCAGATTAACTGCTGAAACAAGTTTATGTTTTATCAAATAATATTATACTTCAGCAGTACACTGTAACTGCTGGACTTCAGTAAAACACCCACTCCTAACTATGTCTGTTTGATGGATGTTGCTTCTGTCTCAAGAATGATTCTCTATTACCAGACAGAAGAAACTCATGTACTGAAAGCCAAAATTTATATTCAGAGCTCTGACTTCTCTTAGTTAAAAAAAAAAAAAAAAAACTTCAGGGACTAAAGTATAGTAATAGAAAATGCATTCTGAGTTTATGTTATAACTGTGAACAACAAAGAGACTATTTTGAATGCAAACATATTTTCTTTCAGCTGTAGTAAAGAATGTCACAGTTGGACTGAAGTCTTGTTAGCTATTGTGTCAAACTGGAATAATGTTTCTATCAGAACATTCTTATTTTTTTAAAATATGCGTTTTCACTGTAAATGTTGGCAGACCCATATCTGGAATTGGGCAATGAACTAGTTTTCACAACTGAAGAATTATATGATTCTTTAGAAACAATTTACTTTCTTTAATCTTGAGATCTGAAAAATAGTTTCCATGAGCTCTTTCAATGAATGGTTCAGGTTGTACATTGAATTAATATTCCCATTCTTCAACTAACCAGAAAAAGAAACACTTTGACATATATCTGGCTCATACTGGTGGTGGATGGCCTAATAAAGGAGAAGTAACTAAATAAAGGAGAAAAGGTGGGAAAAAGGATTAATCTCCGTATGTGGGGATTCAAAATTTATTAGATTATATTTAAAAAGCAAAATTTGGAGTCATGAACTGACATTTAGTTTATATTTTGGAAAGAAGTGGATAAAGGGAATAAAATCTAGAAGTGTTAAGTGTTTACTAAGTACCATACTATAAGTCATGAGTATGTTTCCCCTCTCAATAAAATGAAAGCATGTGATTGATCTATATGGTAATTGCAGTAAGTAATGCTTGGTGATAAGCTGCATGCAAACCCAGATCTCAATAAATCATGTATATATATCCCTCTGCTAACTTCTTTTTTTGTTGTACTAATTTTGAGTGAACTTTATCGTTAATTCATTTTAAGTTTGGTTTCCCTTATTGTTCTGGGTTGCTTTTTTGTTTTTAAAATTGTGACTAACTGTAGGCCACTTTGAGTCTTTGTAAGGGATTATAGTTTTATACACAAAGAACTCAACATGTTCAGAATACTTCTGAGCTGAAAGTGATTTTTTTAAGTTCCGTATTTAGAGTAGAGCTAGTTGTAGTAGTAGGGGCTCAAGAATTCCTAGAGGACACAAGTATGGTTTTCTTCTACTTCACTTAAGTTATCAGGAGAAAACAGCTGGGAGTTATTTTCCTGAGTCTGTTTTTTTCCTGAGCTGAAAAAGTTTTTATAGAGTGTTTAACTAGAACACAATCAGTTGATCCTAAAAGGAGTTGCTGTAGTGCCTTTCATGGCTTCTTCAAATTTCCTTTGCTTGGCTCTGTTGACCACAAAGCTGAGAATTCTACCCACTGCCTGTTCTAGTGATGAGCAGGTGATGATAGCACATTGTATGTTACCATGACAATCATTCACCGTCCAGTTCTCAAAGCTGTTTTCCTTCTTTTAATTTTTTCTTTCATCTTTCTTTTTTCTTTCTTCCATCTTTTCTTTTTCTTTCTCTCTTGCTTTCTTTTGGAAAACAATGAACTGTGAGAAATACAGATTTGAGTGCTAAAAGATCTAGTTACAATAGAAAGTCTAAAAATTTATTATAATTATTCTTAAAACTGAATTCAGGTGTCTTGAGCTGTTGACTCTATGAGTTCTTTGCCATTTGAAATATATGGTTGCTTTATTTAGGAATGTAAACACAGTTGATATTATGAAGAACTCTTTTTTTCTCTCAAGCAAGGACATTCTATAGATTACTCTGAAAAAAAATATTACTTGGGTGTTGGGGTTCAGGGTTCTGAGTCTTCATCTGACAATGAATGGCATGGTATAGGACCTTAAAGAAAGTACTTCACATGGCACTTGCCTATCTGTAGAAATAGGGATAATACAGATGCCTAATGATTATAAAATGCTTTGATGCCTCATATGAAAGAAGATAACTACATGCTTTAGAATTAAATACTTTAAATGGCTGTAATTCCATTACTCTTCATTATTTCTTCGTGAAGCAAATGCATTTCAGGAATTATAAGACTGTCTTGCAGACAAATATAATAAAGCATACAATTGTTAGTGGACTTAGGAAATTAATAAGGAGTCCAAACCTAAACCTAGGGTTACTGACTTTTAATTCCTTTTAATCAATGTCTTTCCTTGGTTTCTAGTGATCCTTATTTTGTGCTTCACAAAGGAGAATAATGAGATGGATTATTATTATGATTATTATTATTATTAGCAAGAGTAAGGTGTGTTGATAGCTCTATTAGGTCGAAATCCTCTCATCAAATCTGCCTATGTTCAGAAATGCTTATCTAACTCAAGAACTCAAATCTCTTTGATCTTTAGTTTTCCCATCTGTAGGGCTTTTATGATTTATTAATAACAGGGCTTTTATGTTGTAATAATATCTACAATGTAAGACATTTTATGAATATTAGATTTAAAAAAAAAGGTACAAAATGCTTCTCAAACTCTGAGAGTTATATAAATGTAGACCTTATTTTTCTTTTGTTTCTCTCTTTTTTTTTTTTATAGCCACACCCATGGCATATAGAGGCATTCCCAGGCTAGGGATCTAATCACAGCTGCAGCTGCTGGCCTACACCACAGCCTCAGCAATGTCCGATCCAAGTGGCCTCTGTGACCTACACCACAGCTCACAGCAATGCTGGATCCTTAACCCACTGAGCAAGGCCAGGGATCAAACCTCCATCCTCATGCATACTAGTTGGTTTTGTTACTGCTGAGCCACAACAAGAACTCCAAGACCTTATTTTTGAAGGTAGTGTGTGGCGAGAATAGAGAGGGCTTTAAATATCAGGCTTACAAGTGTTGTTACTTTGTTAAGCAATGAAGAACCCTTAAAGTTTTCAGAAAAAGCAATGCACAATCCAGGTAGAGCTTGAGGGAGTTGGATCTTGCAGTATCCTATGCGATGAACCAAAAGACTGAAGTGTGTGGTGTGGGGATATTTAGAAGACTAGCACAGTAGTGCAAGTGAAAGGTAAAGAAGAGTCTGAACTGGGATAATGATTGTCATATTTTTCTCACAAAGACAGGGGGGTATGCAAAATATTCTGTAGCGATAGACTCTATGGAATGGGATAAAAAATGAGGAGGGTGGGTTAAGTAAAGAAAGAATGACAATATGATGTTGAGGGTTCAATATCAGGTATATGACACAAAAATTAGGAAATCTAGAAGATGGTATTTGGTGTCTATAACAGATGCAAAACTAACTTAGCATATGTTGGCTTGGAGGACTTGTCAGAACATCCTGTTGGTGCCAACAAGCAGACACTAAGAAATGCTAAATGATATCAGGAAAGAGATCAGAGGAAAAGTGGTTAGAGAACAAGGAGTGATGTGCAAAGAAGCAACAATAGGACCCCTGAGAATAGGGGACTTTGATGAGAAAATGCTGTAGGGACAGAGGAATATATATCCTCATATTAAGAGGCTGTGAGAAACTGAGGCTCCAGAAAGGGGTCAGAAGGCAGGGTTAGAGAAATAAAAGATGCCAAATAATATGGTGTCATGGACACCAAGGAATGGGACAACTTTATATTTTCATTAAAATGGGTTTCAATAATTTTTAATGCTTTATCAGTGCTCAAGAAGGAAGGGGCTGTGAATAATCCTTAGAAATGCCAATTTTGACATAATTGGTAAGTGGGAGAGGGTAGAAATAGTGTTTGTCTTCTTCACTGTATCAACATCACCTGGTGATGAATGAAGTAAATGAGCCATTTAAATGAGACTGTAAATGAATGAATGATGAAAACAAGACTCTGAGTGTTCAATTAATGTATTGGGGATAATTAAAATTAGGGAATGTAGACTGCTTTTCTACAATATTTACAAGAGCACAAGAGATTATACTGTGGTCATATGTTATCCCGAATAGCTAAAATTTATTTGTAGCTTACTATTATCTCATTCAATCTTCTCAGCCATCCTATGAGGGAGCTACTCCTATTTTCTCCATTTTAAAGTTGAGAAAACTGAGGCATAGAGAAATTAATGTTAGCTGAAGATCACATAGCTGGTCAGAGAAGAAGCTAGGATACATCTTGTATCACTTTTCTACTTAAATACTTCCACATCTTCAATAGTTAATGCTTACTGTCTCACAGTGTCTGGCACACTGAAGTATTTGTTACCTTCCAAGGATGGAGAAACCAAGACAGAGAAATCAAGTCACTTGCCCCAGATCTCACACAGCTAATTGGTAGTGGAGGAGACTGAGTTTACAGCCAGGCACCCTGTTTCCAGAACCAGTGCTCCTGATCACTATACGAGACAGTCTCAAATTACTTTATGTTTGATATGGCTTCCATGGGGTTGAGCCTAAGTAGGGAATTAATAAAAAGCAGAATAAGATATGGTAAATTGGGAGGAAAAAAGAGCAAAGAATCCAAGTAGTAAGTCTGGTACGAGTGACTGAGTAGGAGACATGGTAGATAATCCGAGTTCTTAGAGGAATAGAAGCACTAAATGATGCTGAGGTGTGTTGTGCTATTGGATGAATGAAGATGAGTAGAAATAGATCATTAAAGTTGAGTATTTTAAGACTTATGAGACTAAACTGTTTAAAGGTTGAATGAGAAGAGCTTCAGGAAACAAACCCAGGGAAGGGAGGCTTCTTTAACCCCAGAAGAGTGTCTCAGAATTATTGGTGATACACATGTTTATATATCGGTGGTACATACATGACGGGGGATGATCCTCTTGGAATTTATCTATGGAAGATGTTAAATCCCATTTTTGTTTCTTCCAATTCTAGAGCTTTGAGTTAAAAGAAGTTCTTCTGGATATGAATTATGCATAGGATATACTTAAAAAATAATCCTTCTACAGAGCTTAGTTCCAAGCCATGCATATAGTAAATATTCAGTATTCATATGCATAGTGGGGACTGTGCCTAGTGGCAGGTTTCTCTCCTGAGGAAAATGTTATATCTGGTACCCTACCTTCATTCATACTTTCTTCAAAGATGTTGGTGAATGATGTTCCTAAGGAAAGTCATTTGAAGGACATGCATTTAGTTCAGAGGTCATAGATTTGGTTTGGAATTTTAACTGTCAAGGTTAAAGGTCTCATGGATAACAGGAGATATTGTATGTTCTGGTATTCCATTCAACTGGGACTCCCCTAGAACTTGGTATCATGCTGTAGCACTATTTTAAGGCCTAACCTAGAAAAACCAGAAGTTCTTCTTATTGCTTGGGAATTTCTTGTACTGCTTCCTTGATGAAACAGCTGCATTTAACCTGTGACTATGGCCATTGGATTGTGGATTGTGATAAGAAATACAGTAAGCATCACTGGTAGCTATAGCTGAAAAGATATAGCCTCATTCTAAGGCAAGAACAGCATTTGGGATTCATTATTCTTACCAGCTGGATTTTTCCCCTCCACACACACAGACATGCACATGTGTGTCCATGCACACCCATCCCCTCTCCTCCATGAATCTTCTCCTTAAAAACAGACATTTTTCAAAGGCAGATTGCACATCAGGATACATATAGGACCCAGTGAGATATAAAACACAATTCTTCTTCAACAGGAACCATTTCTTTGGATTCTGATTCATTACTGGTTCAGTAAGTTAGGGAATGAGGAGCTAAAAAGCAAAAATGAGCACCATTTTCACATAACAGACAGGCAACTTCCATAGACTTTTGTGTCCTTCACAGATTTTATTCCCTCTCTTTGAAACTTTGGCAGATACAGTTTTTAACTCTGCTGTATTAGCCTCTGTGATAACCCAGGGAGGGTCGGTCTACAACTGCCTCTTGGATTACAAGAGAACAGAAGTTAGAGTCAGACTAATAGCATGTGGGGAGTTCAGTGCTTTTGCTGCTTTGAAGCCTATCTGTCAATTTTTCTTAAAATACACACGTACATACACTGCCTTGGGTCTTTCGCGGCCTGATTAATGTGGCTCTTTTCCTGTAAGGCTAACACATGCTGCACTTGCCTTGTTTCTAGCTGCCAAGCCCCTCTGGTGTTGCCTGAATTGTACCTGGTTCTTTCCGACAAATTATTGTGATGATTAGGAAAGTTTGATGATATATCATTTTTTTTGGATTCCAGACCTCCTGTCAGATAATAGAGTCAGAAGTGTAGGGCTTCGGCAGTTATTCCATATCAATGCTCTGAGTTCAAATAAAGTGTCAGGATGACTAAGTACAAGGGATTTGTGGAATGCTTTAATGTTGCTTCATTTCAAATCACTTCATAAGCAGCCTGGTAATGAGCTCAATAAATTCTGTTGGAGGAGGAAAAAAAAAAAAAAAAAAAAAAGCCCTGTATCCACTACAGAAAAAGTAGGTTGCTATTTTATAATTAGGCCTCTGGGCTGGTGGGAAGGAGTCTTATTTCCTGTTTGAAATCCACTTTGTTAGCTCTGTGATGTGGAGATGGCTAAATGAGTATGAAATATTATAATTAAGGACATCACAAGCTGTTTATCTTATCAGCAGTGTTTTTCCTTAAAGGCTGCCTCATTGACCACTCGTGTATTATAACTGCTTTTTTTCTGTGCTTTGCCAGTTGTAACCCACAGAGGGTTATTTGGCTCTGAGGGGGAAAAAGGAGATATGAACAGCAGACCAGCAACCAGAAGTCATGAGAGAGACGGAAATTGCTTTTATTTTGCCTGGATCAGGCATTCTTTTCATTAACATCAATGAGCTGTTTGTTTATGGAAATAAAGGAGTTTATCCAAACTTGACTAAATGTGGTGGAAGCATGCTGTCCAGAGCCAGGCTGGGAGGTGCTGTTCTGGACATTCCGCCAAGCACCATGTTTTTGTTTCAGGGCTAAGGGAGAAAGCCAGTCCTATTTTGGACAATGAGAACTGGTTTGCTCTTGATTGAGTGGCAAGCAAATGGCCAGATATGAAGTCCCCACTGTGATTTGAAAGGCTCCATATTATGATAATCTTTTGACCTGCTAACTTTTTTATTTTCACTCACTAGTGGGAGGGCGAGTCCTGCTCCCCTATAATAGACTGAAATGACAATTCTCACCAGGTTCTTCTGCAAAGGTCTGCATAGCAGTTACTTGCCTAGTAAGCCACGTGGCTGAACTGAAAGATCAAATCACATATTCATAACACCTTGCCTTAGTGTTGATTTCTAAAAGGTCTCAGTTCTCAGAAAACACAGGAAGAGCTAGTGTGTTTGGGAGGATGGACTCAGTGTATCTGGATAGTCAGCAGTAGTTGGCCCTTGGGAAGATGAGAGAAGGTGACAAGTTTTTCTCCTGAATTCCATCCACAACCTGTCTTGACCCTGGAATTGGAAGCCCCTTTCATATTCATGCTCCCTCCACAAGTTCTCCATCAAAATCCTTTTGAAAGAGTATATGACTAGCACGTTTACAAGGTAGTGGCACACTCAAGTCACATTGGAAGTGCTGAGATTGTATAATATGGTTCCTATGATACTCAGGGCTCTGCTCATGTCTCTTTATACTCTGTCCCCAAGCAGCTCTTTGGCCGTGTCCCCAAGCTCCCATCCAAGGCATGAGTGGAGAATTAAATCCATCCTGCACCTAGTTCACCCAGCCCTGCACTATGGACAGGCTTGGAGTTGCCTGGGGGCATGGATTGCTTTTACTAATTCACTGCCCACAGAGGATGCCTGTGTAATTTCCACAAAAGCGACACATGAGATAGAGATGGGCCTCATAGTATTTCCTCCAAAGAAAAAAGAAAGGAATCTGTAATCATAGCCTTTCTGTTATCACAGAGGTTATTCAAAAACTAGGACTCCTGAAATAACCTCATATGGACAGAAGTGAACTTTGTCTGCACACATAATTAGGAAACAAACATGTCTGTGCACCATGTTACATTGAACTATAGCCATATTCTAGAGCAGGGACTAGCGACCTTTTTCTGTAAAGAGTCAGACATTAAATATTTTAGGATTTGCAGGTCACAATGTGTCTACCACCACTGCAACTCGGTATTCAGATTTGCTTGTATGGCAAGGAAGTAGCCATAGATAGGATACGTAAATAAATGGGTGTGGCTTTGTTCCAATTAAAACTTTATGGATGCTACAATTTACATTTCATGTAATTGTCACATGTCATTATTTTAAAATGTAATAACCAGTAGTTAGCTGAAACCCATTCCAAAGTAACTTTGAAGTAAGGTCTCGTTCTTTCCTGGGAACTGGACTGGTCTAGGATCAGGGCTCCAGGTGAATAAGCACTGTAACCCCACTGCCATAGGTTAAGATGCTGTTAGATTATCAAAGGAGAAAATGACAAAGGGATGACTTGCCCCAAAGCCTAATTTTTGTTAAGTTTTATATGCACTGAGTTGTTTTTAAGTAGGAAAGCGTATTAAATATTACCACTGAAAATGCAGGAGAGGCCACCCCTTCATTGAGATCTACTCGTTCAGAAGTCACGCTAACTGAAATACTAGTGCTGAGCCTTATTTGATGTTAGCAGATTTTTTTTTTCACTCATTTATTTGTTAATTGGTCAGCAAATAAACACTGAGCTCCTACTTTGCCCTTAAGATGGGGCAAAGTGCAAATCGTGGGAGGCAGGTATGAAATTCTAAGAATTCCCAGAACAAAGCATTCCAAAGGCAGAGTGGAACAGCTACAGAAGGCTGGGAAACAGCAACCAACAGAGGACGTGGCTTCTGGGTTTTCCCTGTGAGCAAATGTGGCCTTGCACCCTAGGAGGTGAACTGGTGGGCTCCCAGGTGACAGCAGAATGTAAAAAGCAACTGGAAGCCACCCACCAAAACATAGCTTTCAAACGTGCATATGGAGCTTTTAGCCACAGAAACCAAGATTTTAGCAGCTCAGTGTTCTAGGATGAAGGACAGTTACTTTATATGCACATTTGTTGATGAACTTAGACTCAAATCTTTTTCTCTTTCCTCCTGAGATTTTAATATTTTTACCAAGCCCCTCTTCCCATCTGTAGTTGATTCACTGCTTTTTCTGCCGTGCTTGATCCATTTCTTCATTATTTCCAGGACAGCTACTCTGAAGTAACACTCTGTCACCACTGCACTCCATCGTTACCACACCTCACACAAGGGTAGAATTCCCCGAAGGAGAAATTTCTAATTCCCCCTTGAGTTTTCAATGGGAACATTAATTGAACTGAAAAAGATAAGAGCTAATGTGACTTATTGCAGTCAGCCAGAGTTCTGGCAGCCCTAACAGCAATGAAACACATCGGGGCCAAAAAAAATTATGCTGGCTTCAGAGGGCCAAAACATCTGGATGAAACATGAAATATAAAACATGAAAAATGGAGTCAACTGTCCAGGTCTTTTGTCTGCCAAGTGACAAGCATGTTTTATATACACTGATTTAGCTGCCTTAAAACCTACATGAAAATCTATCTAGAATGAGGTTGTAACATAAATGAATTAACTCGAACATTTGTGCAAGTCTTCATATTTCTAAGTATTTTTTTTCACATACTGCATTTGACTGAAATTTCATAACTACCTGATACAGTATTAACATCAATTCCACTTTACAGGTGTGGTGACTGAGGGTCAGGGTGTGGAGGAAGCTGCCCCAATTCAATTGGCCGGAAGTCCAGGCATGGGCTGAGATTTCAGTCTGTCTAAGTCAGAAGTTCTTTTGGTTATACTCTGTTATCTTCGTATTTGGCAAAATTGCACTAAGGCTGCCATTAACTCCCTATGTGAGTGTGTTTAAAGAAACTATGCTGTAGAAGTCACAGTCTTTGATGAATTGCTGTTATTTGCACAGTCTTTCCTTAGGAGCCCCACCTCCATACCCCACAAGCTCTCTGCTGTCCTTGTCCCCCAAATGTAACATCCTAGGCCAAGATTTTCTGTTGCTGCCTGATTCAACTCTTTCCCCAGAACTTAAGTGATATGCCATGTTGTTTAGTTTCTGAATCACAAAACATTCAGCAAAGCTGAATGTCTCATATAGTTTAGGCAGACCTACCCTCCCTCCACGTTGGATGAGGTGATTTATCACTGTGGGCAGATGTATAATTATTATCATTCCTAATGAGACAGAGACACACTCTTCATGTCTGATGTGATTCTGCCAAATAATTTAACATGGTGCAGTTTAAAAAATGACATGGATCATATATTTGGTTAGTGGTCTGTGAGGGAACCAAAGTCAGTCTAATGGGGGCTTCCTGCAGCCTTGTGTGTGAATGTTTATTTTAAAGAGGGGAAAACGTGTTCATGAGAATGTGGTGATGCTTAATTGCTTTCCAAGTCTAGAATAAATATTTACCTAGAGAAAATTCTCCAAATATTAAAGCAACTATCTCTCTCACAAACCAGAGAAGAACAACAAACCACAGGCTGTGGGCTGTCAGGGAGGCCAGCTGGCCAGAGTTGGCCCTTTCATGCACCTTCTTGTATCTTTACTGATACTCTCTCCATACTAACATCCTGTAGGATTTCTTCCCTCTCCTTACATACTTGGACAAAAGGGATGAAAATTTTGATTTAAAAAAAAATTGGCAAAACCAAAAAAGATACAATGTTGGGTTTCTCCCAATCTTCTCCTTTTTTCCTCATCCTGAGTCCCATTTTCTCCACAGGGAAATCTGAGAGCTCATGGTTGCTAAAGATACAAAAGGATATGAACTACATCCTTATGTTAAGTAGAGATATTTTCTGAGGCCAGTTGAGGTTTTGCTTAAATCACTGATTCACTCAACAAACCTTGTCTAATTACTATAGAGCAATCACTGTGCTAAGCATGGGCATGTATCTAACTCCACATACCACCCCTAGAATGGATAAGCAAGTCAGAGCCCAGCAGGGCAGGCAAACACATATGTTAAATAATTAACAACTAGATTATGGGAAGGGATGTGCCAGCCTTTATTAAACCATATGGAAAGCAAATCTAACCCAGACAAAGGAGAGTAAGCAAGGCTCCTTAGAGGTGAGTAAGATATATACTTATTTTAAAATTTTATTTTATTAAAGTATAGTTGATTTACAATGCTGTGTTAATTTCTGCTGTATAGCAATGCAATTCAGTTACACATATGTATGTTCTTTTTCATGTTCTTTTCCATTATGGTTTATCACAGGATACTGAATGGTTCCCTGTGCTATACAGTAGGACCTTGTTATTTATTCATCCTATAGACTAGTTTGCACCTGCTAATCCCAAGCTCCCAATCCATTCCTCCCCCCACCCCCTCTCCCTTGGCAGCCACAGGTCTGTTCTCTATAAGACATATTCTTTTAATGGGGGGCTCCTAATTTCCTGTCTCCTGTCATCCAGGAGCTTCCCAGTGGGTACTTTGTGTTTGCAATTTCTCTCCTCTCTTGTTCTACTCTTGGCTCTCTGGGCTGTGTCTTCTCTCAATCCTGCTAACAGAGAAGCAGACACCTGAGCTGTCGATGTGGCCATGTCTCCTGTGCCAGTGCTGTTATCTCTGAGACTGAAGCCACCATCTCTGGTCTACAAGGGGCTGACACTGACCTAGCACAGGAGTGGGGGCTGAATAAAGGTTGCTGAGTTGAACCGATTGCTGATCCCATCACTTTCTTCCAGACTTGATTATGCCATATTAGTGATTCTAAATTATGGCTTTTCACCCCTGTTCACGCAGTAGGCTATTGCCTACCCCACTGTCAGAAAAGCTGTCTATTGGTTCTTTTTCCCCATGGAAATCACTCTCTTAGTTTTCCAGTCAGGTATTCTCTCTTTGGGATCTAGAGGTTTCTGATCAGTGGAATCCCTTTCTGCTGTAGTCAGGAGAAAAATCAATAACTAAAAGCCTCACTTTTGGCCCTGAAGCATTGTCTTTGGACAGTGCTTGGGAGAGGCTCTCTTTCTAAGGATAATTCATTCTCAACACTGTATCTTAGTCTCTCATACAAATAAAACTAGCAGCTTTGTGAGCCAATCCTCCAGATCTGCTCTGACACATGGGAATCCTCCAGAGAGCACAGCTTACAATAAAATTAAAAAAAAGTGTAAGAAGAAAAAATAGAAAAAGTTCAGGATGGCAGGGTACAAAGTTGATGTGGAGAGCGGAGAACCATCCCTCCCTAACTTAACCACCATTCCAGGTTCCCTGACTCAGCTTCTTAAATACTATGTTTTTGCCCAAAGGGAGTAGCTTCTCAGTGGAACGTCTGTACGACACCCATTGGTGTTGGGTCTTTTCCCCTCCTTGGGTCACTGTGCAAACCAACTGATGCAAATCTGCTTTAACTTCATGAAAAAAACAAAGGGTCCATGGAATTGTGGCCAGCCATGCTCCTTGTGAGGTGCTGAGAAAGAATGATACCTGCTAGCTAAGAGGATTGCTCCTCTGGAGGTTTAACTTTTTGCTAGGGAGGGTCTGGTCTTTGGTGAAGCTTCAAAATAGTCTGTCATTTAGAAAATTTCAGTGTTTACCAATACTATTTTAATTTAATGCTCAAAGATGGCCTGCAATTAAACATTGGTGATTACTTTTTAACAAAATATTTATTTATATACTTTTTAAAGTTTTATTGATTACAGTTGATTTACAATGTTATGATGATTTTCTGCTATACAACAAAGTGATTCAGTTTTGCATGTACACACCTCCATTCTTTTTCAGATTCTTTTCCCACATAGATTATCACAGAATATTGGGTAGAGCTCCCTGTGCTACATGACAGACCCCCCATTGGCCAATCATTCCCTATACTTCAGTGTGCATATGCCAATCCCAAACCCCCAGTCTACCCCCTGACCTGTCCCCCTTTGGTAACCATATGCTTGTTTTCAAAGTCTGTGAGTCTGTTTCTATTCTGTAAATAAGTTCATTTGTATTTTTTTTTTTAGATTCCACACATAAGTGATAGCATATGATGTTGTCTTTCACTGTCTATAACTTCACTTAGTATGATAATCTCTAGGTCTATTTATTTATATATTTTGACCCTAATGATTTCTATTTCCAAGTACCTAGAACCCTTGGCTTGAGTGACTCCTCTCATTTTAGAATTGATCTCTTTTCAGTCCTCTGAATACAAACTGGCATGTTTTAGATGCACAATAGGTGTTTGTCCAATTGCACTGAATAAAATTTGGAATTATATCCTTCACTAGCTTAAACCCTTGGATTTTCAAGGAACAGATCCTTGTAGCTCAGCCATGTTTTTGCTACTAAATAAGAACATCTAGCCTGGAAACAGTTGCTGTCTTTTTATTATTTTTCATGTTGATACTTTTCTTACTCTGTGGGCTACCTTTTTAGTACCGCCCATTGGGAAATATTTTTCTTTAGCATAGTATCTTAATAGCCATCAAGGTTGCTTATTCAGGGTTTTCCAATGCCTAGCGTGATGGGGAATTGTAACGTAGTAAATATCATGTGGGTGAAGTGACTGCATTTTAAAAAAATCCATCACTGACTGAATTTTTTTAGCTACCATTTAGATACTTTGATAATATACAGTTGCAATCTCCCTTAGGAATTTGATTTCTGATAGACCAAAACACTTTTCCTGATGGATTATAATTTGGAATCTAAAGTCCCTTTAAAGAAATCTATATCTGAATTTGGAAGGCAGAGTTTTATAATTTCAAACCCATTAGTTTGTTTTCAGCAGCTCCCTGTTTGATTATGCTCATTAGTCTGGGTATATGGGGGAAAGTCATTGTAACTGAATTAATATTGTATAAAACAATTATTGTTTCTTATTGGCTTCTCTTTCGATGAGTTCTCCTAGGTGACTATTTCACTATTAAAGAAACACATCCAAACACAGCCTTCATCTTGTTCAAAGCACAGCATGACAGACTATATATTTTTGCTGTAGTTCAAGTTATTTTTTTATACTTCATTTATTTTCAATATTATTTTTCCTTATACAACCATTATTTAAACAATATTGTTATATTTATTTATTTTATCACCATCCTCTCATTCCTCAAAAGCTTCGAAGCAGCTTATAGTAATACATGTAGTGCTATGTAATGCATACTTCATCACTGGGCAAAGTTATTAAGAATCTGCCAAATTAATTCAATGCTGATAAATTTTGGAAAGATAGCAAATGCCTTTCATAGTTGAGAATTTCTGCCATTCATACGTTTGAGCTTTTAGATCACTATGCCATTTTTTTTTTCCTACCAAAGTAAGAAATCATTGTGGCAGGTTAGAGTTTACAAATGGCTAATTATAGACAATTCCTGATTATCCTTGGGGGAGTCATTGCTGATTATCTTCTGCAAATCTTGCTTCTGAGTTCTATTGACATTCAAACAGAATGGGCTATAAAGTCATTTGTGGTTATTACTCAATACCTTTTGTCTAATTTCCCTTTCCCATGTAGCCTATCACCCAGCAGGAGGTCTTTTATGCCAAAACACTTAATTACTTCCCCCAAATCAGTGAAGGTTAAGAACAAAACAAAACAAAACACAAAACCACCAGAAAAAACAAATATGACATATTTATAGCCTTTCACCCTGATTCATGATTTGTTTTTACCTGTCTGACTTGAGGCTACTTGCAGAACACAAAGGAAGCTACAGCTGTTTTGAAGTCACAGCAAATCTAAGATATTACCTGCTGTCCTATTCGTGGGGTCTCCGCCATGTTGGGGGGGGTCATGAGAACATTATTTGGGGAAGAGACATACTGTATCTTCTGCAGGTGCTACAAAATGACATATGCCTTCTGTGTTTACGTAAGGAAGGGAAAAGAGAGAAAACATATCTTATTTGTGTCTGCCTATGGTGTGCATTATATTTTTATACATTTATGAAAATAAAATAATTTGATTAAATGCAATCCATGACCTCTGTGTGCAAATGATGAAGACCCGCCTCTGCCTATAGTCTTACCCCTGATCTGATGCTTGTGTCTTTATAGATCTAGAGCAGATAAAACCCACTGGGTGCATGTACATCTTCATTCTCCAACACCGGAATATTTTTCCTCAAATGAATCCCATTTTTTTTCCTTGCAGTTCTGAAACATTGCTGGGTAAAAGTCAAGGACATCTTCTGGACTAAAAGGTAAGCTTTTTATATTTAAACAAAGATTCATATCCTAGCCCCAACCCATGAAAAACAAAAACAAAAACGTTTTGTTTCTCTTTGCAATGTTGCACATTCTGAGTTTCCCATGAATGTTCCTATGAAAGGGGGAAATCCCCCTCACCATCAAAGCTTTAGTTGCAAATACATTGTTGATTTGGATGCTGTTATTGCAGCTGACCTCCTCTTCCTGTTTCTAGAAGGACCATGTGACTCTCGGAGGGTAACTCTTTAAGAGTATTTCTACTTCACCTGTGAGAAGATGTAATGTATTTCATCATTAGACTCCTGTGGAAATATACAATGAAAGTAGGGGATCTGGTTAGCGCCGGAGGCAAAGTACTACTAACTCATCCCAAAAGATTGCTTTTTGATTAAGGGGCTCTTGCTGTAAGGTGCTCAGCCTTTCTTGTAGCTGATATGAACTACTATTCTTGGCTATATAACTTATATTGAACATCTGATTTTTTTTTTTAAAGAAACAGCAATTATATTTAGGAGCCCTCATGTGAGGTGTAATTCCGTGAAAATTTCAAATAGAATGTAATAAGTGAACCCAACACTGTGGCTTAGAGTAAGGCAGAAATTCATAAGGGAGAGAGGGTGGTGGGGAAAGATAGGGTAATTCTGTCCCCAAATATTTCATGGATGAATGGGACCACGTCAAAGTTAATTCAGACTCAAAATCTTCCTTGCTTTATTTAAGAAAATGAAAGGTAGTCAAATGAATAGCGGAGCTTCAGAAACAGATAACTTTTTTCTTCTCTTTCACATACCCTGAAGAGTTAAAATAGCTTGCCCTGAGTTTTTTGCTTTTTGGTTTTTTTGGAAAGGAGAAGGAATTGAAAAGGAGTGGGGGTAAGCCAAGGGCAACTATATAATTTATTGTCCAAACCGGGACACTTTTGGAGCTAAAGGAACTCTATTAATAATTACACCAGATAAATGGTATAAATCTGGACTCTCATAGGCAAACAGAGATGTTTGGTGACCCCTAGGAGATACAATTAATAGGGCTTTATGTCCCTGGTCTTGTAGCCTTGCTGTGACCATGAGCTCGCAGTAGAAACATCATTTCTATTGAAGGCTTTTTTTTTCCCCCAAGGTTTTGATCACAAACTGTCTGTGTTGCAGGCAATCTCAATTACACTTTGTGGTAGGGTAGGTTTTCTGTTCTTGGCATTCTGTTATTAGATTAACAAGCAGTTTATTGTTTCTTTTGTATGTGGGCTTTTCATATTTGGTACAATTGAAATGTGAAAAAAAGAAAAAAGTATTTAATAGGACAGCCAAAAAAGAACATCAATTCCCACTATTTGAATTATCTCTCACTGTTAGCTGTCTTTTGTTCTTCAGAGCCTGTCTATCTATGAATCCTGCCTCTTTTCTTTTCATCATGATATTGTTTTCTCATTTTCACTGGGGAAGGAAAAAGGCAGAAAGAAATTTGTTGTAATTGTCTTATAAAAATCCTAGTGATTTTTCTTTCATAGTAGGGCTTTCTCAAGAATAGAATGTATGATTAGTCCACAATCTTGGCCTAACATGATAGCCTTTGATGCCTCTCAAACAAAGTTTGAAATGGAAGAGATCAATTTTAAGCAAGAGTGATTGTGTACTAACATTAGGAAAACGTACGCTTTGGTTCCATTCATCAGCTCTAAGAGCTTTTAGACGGCAGCTTGCTGTTGCATTTATTAAAAATAAGACTGCCATGTAAATGATGAGAAAGGTCACTTGAGGAAAGAAAACTAGGAATCAAGCTATAAAGTGCTAATATAATTTAAAAATTCTGTATAGTCAGATTTTTTGCAGGCATTTTGGACATATTATGTTTGTTAGAGAGCAAGAAAACCAGCCAGTAACCAAAAACAGTTAGTCATTCACCAAGTATTAAGAACTCATAAAATGCCAGACCCCGTGCCAAATAAAGTCTTTATACACCTTACTTCATTTAATCCTTACAGAATCCTATTCTAGGAATGATTTCTGTATCAGAGATGGAAAAAAAAAAAATCAAAACTCCCAGAAGGCAAATTGTTGGATCAAGTTCACAGAGCTAGGAAGCAAAATGAAATTCAGACTGAGGTTATATTTAAACTGGTACAACAATTTACTATTTATCCGTGAGAGGATTTAGGTAGAATTTTTAAAAGGCCAAAGCATGCTTTTTGTAAGTAGTTTCCTATCTGTATTACTAAATACTGGCTATGTATTCTAAACCCCATCATTTTAGTCATTTAAAAAATCTTTAAGGAAGTAAATGGTAAGAGAAGTTAGTGTGCCACTAAATATTTCACCTTTACCTTTTTATTCAGTTGCACAATCTCCTTTCCTGTCTTCCTGACACACACAGGATGTCCCCTGTGTAAGGAAAAGTGATAAAGAAAGCATGCTATCCCAGGTTCCCTAGCTCTTAACACCTCTCTGATCATTCTTTCCTCTGGAATGGCAGTTCTCTACTCACCTTACCAACCATCTTTTTCCATAAAGATCCTGAGAACCCCTCCTCCTTCAAAGACCCATCAGCATGGTAACTCTCATCAATGAGAGTGTTGAACTGGGAGTTCCTGTTGTGGCTCAGCAGTAATGAACCCTGACTAGAATCCATGAGGATGTGGGTTTGATCCTTGGCCCTGCTCCGTGGGTTAAGAATCTGGTGGTGCCTGAGCTGTGGTGTAGGTCTCGGTTGCAGCTCAGATCCAGCATGGCTATAGCACAGGCTAGAAGCTGCAGCTCTGATTTGACCCCAAGCCTGGAAACTTCCATGAAGAAAACTGGAAATCAGAAAGAAAAGAAAATGTTTAATAATGAATTTCTAAATTCCTAAACCCTGTTATAGAAAATAATGAAAATATACTGATGGCATTTGGGGTGATGGCTTATACAAACAGTGATTGAGTATGAATTTCACCCTGGGAAGACCAATTACAAAACAGAGCTTCCTTGGGCAAAATAGGGCACAGGTGTGTTTGGATCCCCTTCCTCCACCCATAGGGGGCAGCACTGAGTCACACATATCTTGATGAGGGCTCTTAAGGCCATAGTGTCTAGGAGTTGATTTTTAGGTTTCGTATTTTAAGTAAGAAGTAGACAGAAGAAAAAAATTTTCATAGGATACCAAAGAACATTAATTTGTAAAACCACCTTTCACATTACTTATATTTTGGAGGAGGCTAATGATGAGAATTAGTTATCACATTGAGAACAAGCACTGGTAATATCATTTGTCAGATACGTTTTCCAATTCTATCTCTAACACAATTAGCTTTGTGACTTGGATGTGTTACTTAACTTCTCTGGTCTCTCTTTACTCATCTGGAAATGTGATAATGAAGGTCAGCCCCCAGGGTTGAAGGTGAGAATTAAATACATGAAGGTAAGTGTCTGGCATGAAGAATGCATTCCGTTTTTGCTTGTTGGTGTAGAATGTGAATATGTCTGGCTTCTGATTTTTAAGGATGTATTTGTGTCCTTAGCATATCAATACACACTATTAAACACATCAGTAAGCACTGTTAAACATAGCAGTAGGCACTAGGAAGGAATACATGAAAATCATAGTCTTGTATAATAACATGGCCCCCCACAAGTGCTAAATTGTAGTTTGAGAGTGGTAGCTTCTGTCACTTCATGATTTGTATTGGTTTTATTTTTCTTATAGAAACTGAAGAATCTGAATACGAATATATCTTTATGATAAATGTGGTTCATTGCCCTTCATTCATGCTGGTGTAGAGATATTTAGGGAGAAACTGTATTTCATGTATCAGAGTTGAATCTAGCATGTCAGTCATGCTTACCCAATAAAAAGAACCCTTTTAATAAATAACTTTAAGGGACATTGTATTTTAAAATGTAAAATTATTAGAACATTTGCTGGGCAATCTGTTTTTTATTTGTACAAGTTAAATTCTATCCATTGGTGATGAGCACTTTATTTGGTTTCTGTCACAGCTTTCTTACAGAAAAGCCTTCCTTGTGGAACTAATGACATGACCGAATTACACACGGAGTTAAGTGATGGGAAATATTTCTAAAAGACTGACTTTATGAAACTGCTAATAAGTTGATGTCTGTTTTCCATTAATGACCTGAAAAACAAGAAAAGCCTGTGGCATTTCAAACAAAACTGTGTAAATTACAGTATTTCTGCTATTTAATGCAGAAGAGAATTCCTTTTGGTTATCACATATCTATGATTAAAATAGGTTCTGATCCTTTTTGAAGTGTGCAAAATATTTTTAGAATTATTTGCTGGGCATTCTTTTGAAACTAAGAAATGGGCTAATATACTGCAATTATTTAAGGCAGATCACGAAGAATATATTGTACAGGTAGAGAAATTAATTCTTAGCCTTGCTCCTCATTTTAAGCTAGTCATGCTAGTCTCTCTCTCTCTTTCTTTCTTTTTTTTTTTAATTCTTCAGTGGTTTTTATTTTTATTTTTAAAATTTTTAAATGATTTTCATTTTTTCCATTATAGTTGGTTTACAGTGTTCTGTCAATTTAATGGAGATAAGATGTGTGGTATTGTCCTATAAGCTGATTAATATTATTGTTTGATTATCATAGTGATCGTGGTATTACTTTATAAATACTATTGTTTGACATTGGAAAAAATGTGGGCTGGGTTTTTAATATCAATGACATTTCTACCACTACACATGCGTTTTCCTATATCCGTGGTTTCAATATAAGTGGTGTGTAAATGCAAGAATAAAAGATGATGTTGGGTTTGCAGGAGATAGAATTAAACTTGCCCGTGACTGGGGTGGGAATGCAGCCCAGTTCTCTGCGGCATGGCTTGCCACTCTGGGAAGCTCCATCATGGGATTAGAGTGCTTTTTCGATCTGTCCGATGAGGGACTTTTAACTTAATGTCTAGATATTGCAATGCCTTCTTCTCGTCACGGTTGCTAAAAACACACAGCCTTTTGTCAGGCTACAGAATGTTTTAATTCCCAATGCAAATCTGGGTGACATGTTTGTTACGCTAACGGATATACCTGACAGATCCTATTTTGAGCTTTCCAGGAAAAAACACACGGCAGCACGTTTGTGGGATAGCAATCCTTTTATGTGAGCATAGCACGGCTGTTAGTAATTGGGGTAAACCATTTCAAACTGGAGTTGATTTGATATAAAAATAACTTGCAAGTTGTGTTTGTATAATTCCTAGGGTAAGATCATTTTAGCAGATCTAGCTGTTAGTTATAAAAACAGTTTTATGGTTTGCACGAAGCAGTAAATAACAGTAAGGGCAGATCAGAATAAAGCTTTCATCACACCTTTGTCAACCTTTAGAAATATATGCATTGAGTTTTTGGGTTACTTACTCATATGTACACAAAATGTGTAAAGAATTATGGTGCATGCATTCAAAGTGCCTATAAAAACAGAACAATTATATACACATGTTTCTGCAACCATAAGTCATAGGTATTCATGAAAGTATGCTGAATTGTATTTAATATTCAGTGCAAAAATAGATATTAAGAAAGTTTTACATGAGATTTGAACTTCATTCTTTATTTATAATGAGATACTTTGCCTTTAGCCACCAAAACAGGTTCAAATTCTGGTCACTTGGATGTGAGGAAACCTACCTGGAATGAACCATTGGTCACAGTATTTAATAATGTTATGGGTCTGATTGTGGACACAGTGTCTCCAGGTATAAAGTTCTTTGGGCCCAAGAGCAGATTATAGATCACATTACTCTGTGTCCCAAGATTATCCATTTCTGTTTTTAGAATTAGAGGAAAGGAAAATATGAGTTGTAGCTGGTTTTGAAACTTCTTATTAATTTTATTTAGTACCACCCCAAAGATTTTAAAAACGTATTTCTCAACTACCAAGTATTGGTATTTGCAGGGTTTCAGCAGTTTCCTAACTTCCTTTCTTTTTCCCATCCATTGAATCTTTAGCATGCTTTGCTTTCATACTTATGTAATGCCTTTATTTTGAATTCATCGTATTCCATTTGGTATTTATTATCTGAGGCTATTCCATGTACTTAAAAGTAGAAAGAACTAGAAGTATGAAACTAGGTAAAAATGGATTAAAAATGAGCATATATCCCTTTAATTTTTTTTCACTGAAAGCAAAAGAAACATATTTAGAGCACTTTAATCTTATTTGAATAAACTATTGTATTGCTTTAATTAATATATTCAAGCTTCTTTACTCAGAAGCAAAACTGTGATAAAGTATTCAACTTTCGCTTGCAGCCCTGACTGTGGCAAGCTAAAAAGAGCTTATTTTGTTTCAATCTGCAGGACACCAACATCTGTTTTCTTCTTAATATAGCTAGGAGAAAGACTAAGCACCTTGCCTTAGTGCTATAGGAGAGAATATTCTGATACTGGAAACGCTTATTGAAAGGGGATGGTGTATTGACTTGGAATTGGAATGCTCTGTTTTATTTTGAATATTTTCACTATCTTATATTAAGATCTATTGAATTATCCTGTCAAATCATTTGCCATTGTGAAGATTTGGGGAATCATTGAAGAAATTGCCTTTTGAGTTTTTTTTTTTTTTTTAATCTTTCTTTCTGATTATAAAGTACCTGCTGGAGGGCTCGGGTATATCTAGGTTAATGTGTTTCTATTTCAGTACCCAAAAAACAAATGTGAGATCTTGGAAGGGTCATATCCGCATCCCAGTTGACAATAATTGCATAGCAGTGAGTACCTGTGAGGGAGGTGTAGGCTCCCAGGGAGAGCAAGGGAGTGGGGGATGGGAGGCTTTAAACAAAAACTTTAACTGTAAAAGAAACAATTGTCCTCTGGGAAATTACTCAGAATGCAATACATGTATATATTTTTAATTAAATAGATGAGTTTATGCCTTTGGCACTTAAAAGAAAGTCCTTAGATTCATAGCCTCCTGGGTTAGAGGTACTTCACAGGTTAATTCTCTGGAAATTAAATCTGGCCCTGTTCCTTGCTGTTTTGTTCCCTTTTTTCCTATTCCCATTCCTCTTTCACCCCCACATTATTTTCTTCCCTCTCCTTATGATTTGTCCACTTCTCTCCCTTCCTCAACTCTTCCACCTATTGAAATGGGACCAGTCCAACATCTCCCTCCATCTTTGCCCCCCAGTCAGAATGAATTACTGCGAGCCCTTGTCCCCCCCACCTCATTTCAGTCTCTTTCATATGTACAGCCCTTCACTTTCAGCCCCTTTCATATGTACAGCTCTTAACTGTCAGCCGTGAATTATGGCTGGTTGATCACACAACCATCCCTCTGACTACACTGTGAGTATCTTGAAGGCAAGAGTGCCATTTGATTCCTTCTATTCACTAACATCATATGCTTTTGCACAAAATAGGCGCTCAGCAGAGATTGAACTTAATGTTCCTAGTAAATCCTTATCAACAAATAAACAAACTCTGTGAAAAATCATCTTCCTTTTTCTTTTTAAATTCACAGCCTTCCTCTTTTACTTTTGACTTTTTACACTGGCCTCCCCACCTCGTTTGCTCCCTGAGACACCCCCTAAAGTGCCACTACAGAGAGAAGTGGAGACCCGAGTTTGGAGTGGGTCGGCTATGTACACTGCAGGCACTGTGGAACTCATGCGTCTCTAGAAGGGAGCTGAAGAGAGACCAGGACTGAGAAAGAAATTGGATTGTTCTAACAAGCAATCATTGAGAAATCATTTTAAGACTTTGACAATAATTTCCCAGCGGTTGGTTGTCTAGAAAAGGGAAACAAAAAAGAGAGAAAGAAATAGTGTTTTATACTGAATACCAAATAATTCCATATGACAATGCAAATCAGGTTTGAATGCCAGAAGCGTAGAAATTAAAGCCCACTCAGCCATTAGGTTGTCTGTCTTGATTAAGAAGGCGTGGAGAGTCGTTCCCTCGGAAAAGCAAAGCGAAAGAAATGTAGGAGAAGAATTTGAAGGTGAGAGGCTTAAAATAAGAACATCCTGCAGTTTGTTCCAAATGAAAGCCACTGCAAGTTGGTAGTGCAGTGCTAATGTATCACTAAAATGAGATAAAGTAAACAAAATGTTAGATCAGGTCCTGCCTTTTAATACTGAGGAGATCTTCTTATGCAAAGATTAAAAGAAGGAGGCATTACAGTCCTAAAGAGAATGGCTTTATGAAATGGATCACTTGGAAGTGTGGTTTGTGGCTTCACTGTGTGTGACACATTGGCATACATACATAAAACAAATTGCTCTGAGTATTGTAACATGCAATTCCAAGGTCTCCTGCTTCTGGCTTGTGTTTTACATAAGTGGTTTCTTTGTACCTTTACTGGTGGGAATTCATTTATAACTTACCGCAGTGGACTTTCTAACTGTCCTTTTTGATGAACTGCTTTTCTTGAAAAAAAATTTTTTTTTTCTTGAAATTTCTGTGTCATGAAAGTCTTCTTCAAATGCTGCATATTATAACAGAAAATTGCATCAGGGAAGAAAGCTGGAGTCAAGGTTAGATAAAACACAACCTTTCTACTTCTTCCTCATATATTTCTTAAACTTTTTGATAGTGGGAACCAGCTTATTTTATAATATTGTGAAATCTGGGGTCAAGAGAAAATTTACTGAGAAAAGTAAATGGAAGCATTAAATTTCTAAAAACATAACACAGTTTAGTAAGAGATGTACATTGATCAGAGATTGAGAGTTTGGCAAGACATCAAGGCCAAGTTCAGAGAACCCAGTCTGACATTAACTGTTGGCCATTTTTAAGGTGCATAAGGAGTCATATGCCAGCATTCCAATCTTGCCACCAGGTGCAGGGGAGCTACTGGGGAAAAAAGAATCAGAATTGGAGCGCTTCTCTCCCCTCCCCTGGGCATTAGGGGTAGAAGATCTCAGCTTTTGCAAATTACCCCAACATTGTTTTCCTTCCACAGCTGATTTTGTTTATACCTCTGCTTTAGCTTATCTCTGAGCAAGGTTGGTGGCTCTGCACCTGCCTCTCAGTAAATCCGAGGGACTCAGCTAAAATCAAGGAAGCTTTAACATTATGGTAGACACTTTAATAGACCAACAAGGCAATATAACATCTTTACAGAGATTCAGAGTGATTCACCTTACATAAGTCCCATAAACAAGCCATTTGCCACCAGGGCTGCATCAGATATCTATGTACCTCATCTGAGAGGGGCCAATTCAAGTTTCCCTTCTTCCCTGACGCTTTCCCTGTTTCATGAAGACGCTCTATTTCATGAAATTTCTCCCTGTACTGAAAGACTATTGTGATGTATTTGTTTTCTGCCATGT
This sequence comes from Phacochoerus africanus, assembly GCF_016906955.1. Classification (NCBI taxonomy): domain Eukaryota; kingdom Metazoa; phylum Chordata; class Mammalia; order Artiodactyla; family Suidae; genus Phacochoerus; species Phacochoerus africanus. Next base: position 58,996,150 of record NC_062545.1, read on the forward strand.
GTAATTCATTACAAATAACTACATATTCTTCATGTAGAGGTTTGACCTGCATTGCTAGAGCAAATCTCCCAGCACTCACTTGCTTGACTGCAGAGAAGAGGCACACATTCTTAGGTGTAAAAACCAAAAGCACAATTCTTAGGCATGCAGATATTTATTGAGCACCTACTATAAAATACACCGTAAGTTATGTGCTGGGCATGTAAAAGTGGCTAAAAACTTTGAAGAGCTTATAGTTTAGTAGAGAGAACATGTTTATAAATAAAGAAAATAACCTTCTAATCAATGCAGTATAGCCAGAAATACACCCAGTGCCAGGGTGGCCGAGAAACAAGCCTGATGATTTCTACCCTGGACTCAGGAAATGGTGTCAGGAAGTCTCCCTGAAGATTCTTATTTCTAGATTCGCTCCAAAGAATGATAAGGAATGTTAGTTATTTTTTTAATTGCATAAGTAAAGGAAAAGACATTCAATGTAGAGCAGTAGAAGTGTGCAACAACATATATTTGCTTTTAGAAACTAAATAGACTTCCGAGTTGCGGGAATGTAATTATAGAGAATGGCACTAATGGGAGGGGGAAAAAACCTAGGAGATAAAGCTGAACAAACAAGCTAGAAATACAATCATGACAGGTCTTGCATGTCACACTTGGGAAAGAGCAGATTAGATTTAGCAAAGTCACAATGAGAGTAGCAAGGGAGGACCATTGATAGGAAGGAAGGATGCCTGGGTATAGGAACCTTAGAAGTCCTGACACCAGGAACCACGTGGTATCCAAGGAGGTGGACCTCCAGGACTCTGTGTAACTCCTGGAAGCCCTGTGCTGTGGGAGCACAGGGCAGTGATTGACATGCAGAGTCAGGATCTCATGTCATCAAGGGAATGAAAAATGATCTACGATAAACTATGATTATCAAGCCGGGGAAGTGTGTAATAGAGTTTAGAATGACATCAAACATGGAGGATTAGAAACAATTTTTTTTGTGCTTTAAGATGTGTTAGTTTATAAATGTATGAATCTTCTTATTCTCTGACCAGGCCACTTATATTAGGCATTATTTTATCTAGGCTATTTTTTCATATCAGTTTTAGGCTAGGTTTTACCTTTTAGAAGTTAAGTTCCTAACTGACAGATAGCTCACCTCATGCTTCCATACATGTCCGAGGCCAGTGCTGTGAGTCTTGGATAAAAGTTTTATGGCTGTTTTCAGACTGCGGTCCAGCATGTCTGTCTTGCCTTCTGGTTCTTTGCTGACTCACCTATGGGACATTTCAGGTCAATTACTGAAAACTTCTGTGACTTATTCTATAAGGAATAAATCCATTAGATATACTAGTTAGTTCCTGGGATGCTAACTAAAGGAAGATGATATGATTTGGGGAAAGACAAGGAGTGTCAGTTTAGGACCTAGAGAACCTTGGGTGTTAATGCCAACCACCACTCACTAGTGGGATGGCCTCAGCCCAGAGACAATCTTCACAAGCCTCAGTTTCCCTTTGTGTAAACAAAGACAAGAGATGCAGAGACTCTGCAGAATCCTTATAAATAGCAGAAATTATTTCTGTAAAACGCACAGTGTTCTATTTATCATGAGGTAGGCTTTCAACAAACAGTAGCCATTGGTATTTTAAAGTCACAGTTAAAAACATTTTTTTTAACTAAAAAGTACATGACATGATTTTGAGATGAATAATATTGAAAGTTGTTCACCACATATGACCCTAGAATCACTGTTATTATTTTCCTTTTCACCGCTGAATTTTGATACCAAGGGCACTTCGTCTTTGCCAGGTGAACTGTCCCCTACAATGTTCTGAAATAAGATAACATAGAATGCATTTTAACTTTTGGGGGGAATTTTTAGATGTTTGAATATGACAAGCTTGATGTAAAGTGAGGAAAAGAAAGAAAAAGAGAGAAAGAAAGACGGAAAGAAAGAAAGAAGAAAGGAAGGAAAGGAGGAAAGCAAGCAAGAAAGAAAGAAAAAGGAAGGAAGGGAACTAGCTGATCAGCAATTTAAAAAATGACGATGGAAACTAACACAGTAGATTTCTTAGAACACAGAGGAACTGACAGACTGAAGGTCTGCAAGGGAAGGAATTGACTGTCAAATCAGTTCTCAGAATATGCATTCTGCCGCAGCATACTTATTCTGAACACATTTCTTATCTTTATTTTTATGTTACACTTAGTACAGATTTGGAATTTCACCCCTCACCATCCCTCTCTTTTGTTCTAATCCTCCATTTTCCTGTAGGAACACAGGGCACTGTTTGTGAGCAAGATTTGTCACTTTTTTCTGATCTCTCATCAGTAAAAATGCATTTTTATGTCCGTATTTCCTGAAGAGGTTTTTGTTTTTGGTTTTTTTTTTTTTTTTTGACATTGATGATTAAGAAATGGCAATATGACGCCTGAGCTTCTTTTTCCTGGTCAAAAAGAGCAAAGTACATATTAGTAGTGACTGCCTATTTTAAATCCTTTTTTCTTTGTCTGTCGAGCTGTCTGTAATCATCAGAGTGGAAAATAACTTTGAAAGCTCAAGCTCAGGTAAAAAAATAAAAAATAAAAAGGAGCTTTAGTGCCTCAATATGGCAAAAAGGACTGGCAGTCAGGAGAGCTGCTTTTTTTGAAGCATAAGTTTTTACCCAGTGCCTGCCATGTTCTGCAAAATGCATAACCACGTAATGTAAATCCCAGATGGGTCTGCTTGACCTGCAGCTTTTCCTGTAAATTTTGTCACTTGGGTAGCTAAGGAGAGAGGAGGTTGGTCTTTAAGAGAGAGAAAGGGGAAAGAAAGAGAAGTGAAGAGAGGAGAAATTTACTCCGAACCCAAAAGTCTGAAAGGCAAACCAGCTTGTGGCCTAGGTTGGACTCAATTTCATGAACAACTCAGGTCTGTGGGCCTCAGCAAACCTGCCCTGCTTATTTTGTGCCCGAATAATGGTGCTTCACGTTTGCCCAGGTTTGCTTCTCTTCAGTTTCCCTTCAATGATGTCCATTCTGTCCTCTGTGTCAGACACTGTGAAAATACCTTAAAATGCTTTTCAGGCTTTGAAGACTTTTTTTTTTTTTTTTTTAATGCGTTGAACTTAATCTTTTCCAGCTTCTTTTCTGTTAAGGTTGTGTGGCGGTTTCGGTTATTTTTCTTTCTCTTTCTTTTCTCCTGCCACTGCATTTGTAGACACACTGTCTCGTTGTCTTTCAGATGTGATGTATTATGCATGTTCTTTCTAGTGGATTGGGGTGGGAAGTGCCACAAAGAGCTGGTGAGCTCTGAGAGGTCATATCGTCTGAGGAACGCCCACCGATGACAATGCTGATGGACCACAATGGATGGATGGGAGGGGGTTGGCAGGGGTGGGATTCAGGAAAAGAACATTCATGGGGTTTTTTTGGTTTTTTTTTCACTCAGGAGGCTGAATGAAGAGCAATCTTTCTGTTTGTTAAAGTGATGGGTAATTTGGAGCACTTCCCTTTGCATGAAGAAATTTGCTATTCTAATCAAAACCTCGTCCTTTTCTACAAACCATTATAAGATACTTATGAAAATAGGCAGATTCAGATTTCCTGTTTGAATTTTTGTCAGCTTTCACTTTTATGCTCATTTGCAGAATCACATAACTATGAAAGGCCAATTAGCTCTAAGTCCCCAGAAAGTGACAGAATAAATTGCTTTCTTCCTAGCAAACCAAGAATAATATTGTGGGTGCAGTGCAAATACATCCACCCAGAGATTTCTGTTCATCTTATCAATCTAATAGAGTGTTTCTGGCCTGTCTTCTGTGATTCATACTTTCAGTATACACAGTCCTGTTGGAACTCTGATATAACACTTGTCTACTTCATACTAAGAAAGAGGATGAACTTGTAAATGTGAGCAGTGCCTTGGTCAAGATGCTTAGTGTAGACTAGATCTATCACTCCAGTCAAAATTTATTTACATTAAATCTGGGAGTACATAGAATTCTCTTTAGCAGGGATGATGTCACCAACTGAATGTCCCTTATTTTGGCATGGTGGGCATTTGATTTTTTTTTTCCCACAGAGAGTGGCTAGGATACTGTCACTGTTAATTGCAATAGCTATGCAAATATGAAAATAGACCATAACGCAATTGCAATTTTCAATCAAGCCATCTCAAAAGAGATGCAGCTGATGATGGCTTTTCTGAGATACTGCTCCTACTGGACACACATGGGTGAAAGTTGCCTCCTTTTTCCATATTTCTCTCTGTGACTGCTCTCCTTTTCTTGAACACTTTTCTCCCAAGTAGCCCCGAGCAACTCTACCATGGCAGGGGAGCTCAGGGTACCCCAAGGGGGAGAAATACAAATCTCTACAATGTAAGGGAACCACTGGGAAGGGGCTATCATAGCAGATCTCAGAAAAGATCACCCCCAGTCACTAACAGGTCTAGGAGTCATGGTAAGTTTGACCACTGAAGAGGCAAGGCATGTCTCTTGCTTCGCACTCCCTGGGTTTTCACTGCAAAAAACCTTTGTTGCTTATTCATCTTTGCCAGGAGTATTATTCTTGTTGCCTCACAAAGGGGGACAGAATAACAAGGGACTTGATTTGGAATTAGTGCGAAATTATTTTGTTTACTTGAGTCCATTAGCTCTTACTGAAAAACAGTGAATTGCTAATCATTCCTTGCTCACCTGTCACACCCCCATTGGTATACATTTATTCTGTATTGTATTCAATCAGAGATGTTATATTGAGTAACATTTATTTGCAATACCCGGGTACTTAGGCTGCAACCCAATTTTTTTGTTATGCAGTCGTTCGGGAGAATGGATACAGGCTACCTGAGGAGTTTTGTTCTGGATTCCCATAGAGTCACATACAACATTTATATTAATACCCAATGAGTTCCACATGATTAGTGTCATGACAATGAATTCCAAAGGGATTAATGAGGATTTGCTACTTGTAGGAGACTGTTGCCATGCAGAGAGTTCCATTGTACAGTTCCAGGGTGGCCTTATTTTTGTCAGAACTTTTGGATTAGAGATATTCAATAAAAACATCTGTAAACTGTTATAAGATTTACATTCTTCCCCCTGTTAGAGAGGACATTGCTAACTCTACTGCACTACTGGGGCTCATTTAATCTAGCAGTCATTTCAGCAAGCACTTCATAAAAAACAATTATTGAATTAATTGTGATGTTTCCCGTCCAGTATTCATTTATGATATCCTCTCCACCTGTAAACTCCTCTCCCAGCTGCCTTGTAAGAGGTAAAACTGGATAATTTCACAGCCTATAAAATATTTGTTCTTTTTGCTAACATAAAATCTCTGACAAGAACTCTACTGGTGGAGAATAGAGTTCTATTGAATTCTAGTGTCATTTCGTCCTGCTCAAGGGGAATAAAGCCCTGTCAACCTACCAGGAGATAAGTTCATTCAAACCCTGTGCCTCCCCTTCAGCTGTCCTTCCTTGAAAGGACTCCTTCACATACCCTCCCACAGAAATGCAAAAAATTCACTGAATGTTTTCTTCCTTGAGTTATTTTTAACTACAGCAGAAAAGAAAAAAGAATACTCTGAAGCTTGAACATGTTTATAAAAAGGAGAAAAGTGTTTAATCTTCCCAAATTCTCACACTTTTTTTTTTTTTGGACTGGAGGTTCTGAGTTACGTCTGAGTTATATGAGTTATATTTTTGTTTGGTTTCTTTGTGTTATTTCCAGAAACTTCACAAGGTTGAGCTGGGTACCTTCATTTCTAAAGTTTATATTTAAGTAATTTCCTAAGATGTGGCTTTGTGGGATGAAGTAAAAGAGCCACCAAAATGGAGCAGTCAGGTAGAGCAGTTTTGGAGCTGACATGCCTGAGACTGGAGCACAATGAGTTGAGGGGCAAACAAATAAGAATCTTCGTTTGATTTCTATGCAGTGGGGAGACTTGAGTCACTAGAGCATAGCATTAAGCAGCTCAGTATTTTCATGTCTGAGTTCTTCTCTCTTACCTCCAGACCCACAGAACAATCACACATCAGTTACGTAGCTACAATAAAAATACCAGTTATTCGACAGTTGAAGGTGTAGATTAAGCATACACTGATCATAAAGGCCCACAGTACTTTTTTAACAGCATGAGTTGAATATAAATAACTTGTTCCAATGTAGAGGCTGGTTCTGAAGCTAAACAACACATACTTATGGAGGTCCGATGGGGGAAAGTGTGTATATTAAAACACACACACACACACACACAAGAAGTTCCACCTGAATAGAATTGCATTTGTATTTCAAAAAAATCTGAGGTAATCTAATACATTGAGTACCTTTTTGAAAAAAATTAGTTCACATTAACTTCTGGAAAACAGATGGCCTAGTGAACAGCATCCTTCAGGAAACAGGACCCATTACAATAAAGGAGCTGGGGTCACATGTATTTTGGCCAACAACAGTTATTGATTCTAGTTGTAATCCACAGACACAATTTTCCTGTGTTGTAGAGGGCTATGCGGAGGCAAGATGGTGGATCCCTCACACGATTCCTGATGATGTGCAATTAAGTTGTTGGGGTGATAGAACTGTTCTGTACCTTTGTTGTGGTCATGATTATACCAGTCTCTACAGGTGCTAAAACACATAAAATTGTACACCAAAAGGAATCAGTTTTGCTATATGGAAGTTAAAATAGTAATAAAAAGAGTTATAGTTAAGTTACAGTTTAGAATAGCTCTGTTGCATGTCATAGAAGAACAAGAAAAGGGACTTGATTGATGGATTAATGTATTATTGTATTAAAGTAAAAGCTGCGAGAAAAAAACCTCATGTAATGAGATATGGTAGAAACAATGATTATGTTTTCAAAAAAGACATTAAAAATGACTAAAAATTGAACGTGTAAAGTTATTTGTAAGGCTGTCCTATCAGCTTCTGATGAAAGCTGACTCCCCTGCCAGGTGTTCGTACTTCTTATAATATGTTCCCAACTCATCTTTCAGGATGCATCTCCCTCTGTAGCCTCAGCAATTCAGAAGTCTCAAATTTATGAACATTGACTGTTTATAACTCATTTGGCAGAAAAAGCTGATCTGAACTGACATGAGGCTATTTATGTCTTTTATGTATATTACTGTACACAAATATTTGCAGGTTTGATGTAGAAATACTATTGTATTTGATTCCTAGGTACTGCCCAGAGCCTATGGGTGAGTTTTGGTATAAGTATATGAACTGCATTCCTTTTTTAAAATCTGGAAAATCCTGAATTTCAAAATGTATCTGACTCCAGAGATTTTCAATAAAGGATTAGGGGCCATTTTCCAAAGACTGTTCTGAACCAAACACAGCCCTTCCTATCACTTCAGACATGTTTCACATGTTTATGCTTCAGCACTTTTAGTGATCTTACTACCTGAGGAGTCTGGATGTACATTTCTCTTAACTCAGCCATGTGGGAGCCAAGTTTACATGCCACTGCCTCCAAGAAGACCACCTGAGCTGGGCTTGCCAACTCATTTCTTTTCTAATTCTAAACCTCTTATATCTCCTAGGTTGTAATTTTCATGGGAGCACAGGCTACTTTGATGAGCAGGGCACTCTGTGTGGTTATCATTTCAGCAGGATTTACACAAAAGATACAGCTTCGTGACTAGGGTTGGGATGAAAAAAATCTACGGAGCAATGATTAAGATCACAGACACCTGGGAAAAGATGGAAGCCAAAGCTCTTGGTTCAAGTTTAGAAAGAAAAAGTATTGAATTTTAGCAGTTACCATGGGGCATGGTAGGAATAGGTTGGCATAAGCATGGTAAAAACATGGTAAAGTCACCTGTAATAAGACTAGCTACCAGGCATTAACCACTGATTAAGTACCAGAGTCTCTGAAGACACTTTTGTCATTATTTCATTAAGTTCTCACATATTGAGTAGTTATTAATAACTTCATTTTACAGGTGAAGGACTGAAGCTTGGAGAGGGTGAGCCCTTGACTAATGTAGTATAACTATTAGAAGCAAAGCCAAGGTTTGAACTGTCTGTCTAATATCCTAGTGCTTGTTCATAACTGCAGTACTGCTTCTTCCAATGAGGCAAAGAGAAATGGAAGTGGGAAATTAGGCCCCTGTAGGATAGATCCTAGACTTAGGAACTTGAGACAGCATCAGCATGCGTCTGTCCTGTGGCTAACTCTGATCTTCTATTTAGCACTCCAGTTTTTCCTAATAAGCTCTGAAGCTTTATGCCTCTCTATACCTTAAAGTTGTCCTGTCTGTTAGGATGGGTTTTACACCCCTAACTGAGGCAGCAAATACACCTAAGATTACTCTCTATATGATACCGTAGAAAGAGTGAGAAGAAAGATTAAGCCACACATGGGAGATCTAGTGGAGACAGAATACTTCAAAGTTTTGAAATTTTCTGTGAGTTTTCTTCAGGACTGACCTCTTTTGGGGTCCTTTAACCTGAGAGGGACCATATCACATTCATTCTTGTCCCCAACACTACATAATGCAGTGTCTTGAATATACCAGGAGATAAATGTTTATGGAATGAATTCCTTTTAGCTGAGATTGGTGGAACTGGACAGCTCAGTAGCAACATGTTGTTGAAGCCCATTTCACAACACGAAGCAGTTTCCTCATGTTCTAAGTGTTGGAGATTTCAGAATAAAGTTTAGTTATTTTAAACTATTCAAAAAAGAACAAATACATCTTATTTATTTATTTATTTTTTCCATTGGACCAAATGTTGGAAACCATGTTAATTTCCCCCAGCATTATTTTATGGTTTCTGTAAACTGGAGGATTTTTGATGTATTGGATCCAGTGGGAGAGCCTCCCAATAGTGTCCATAAAAGGCCAACATTCCATATTTTTCTTAATTCAGCCTTTCATTCTGAATCATATCTGTGCAATCAGCAACTTTCACTCCAGGAAAGGAGATTGTGGATGAATTAATGAGAACAGACTTAGCATAGGTTTCCCTCAACAATTTATAGCAAGTAAATTAAAGTCACCTGTTGGTCTAGCACGTTAGTGTGGCTGGCTCTTTGCTCAAACCCTTCAGGATTAGTTTAAGCTCAGAAGGATAAGTAGGCATAAATAAAAATGTGTTTTTCCATCTTTCACTCTACAAAGTTGTAGAAATAGCTGAGAGGTTTTTTTTTTCTATCATATTTGACTTTTACTATTCTTGAGGAGCAAGAAAAAATAAAACATAAATGAATGTGAAACTCCTACTGCTTTTGCTCTCTTACCAGTAGACATATTCAAACATAGGCTGTTCCATTATTAATCAGTAAATGGACAATGGAAAACTTTTATTATGTAACCATATATGTTTTTACTCAGTTTTTAAGACCCTGACTTTGAATCTCATCTGACTTCTACTCTAGAGGCCAGCTAGAGAAAATTCCTGGGTTCTCACATTGGTTTTAACAACAAATGAGTGAAGACACTTTAGTCATCTCCTAGAAGGGACTAAGGCAGTTGATTCTCTCAGCCTGTCTTTTAAGCATCACAGGTTACATCAAGACTCTCAGTGTTGTCTGGAGTGATTGGATTTCTGGTCAGAGACATGGAACCTCATCAGTGGAAGTATCTGGAATTGCACCATAGCCCATATTTCAAAATGGAGCTACTGAATCATAAATACTTGGAACTCTTGTTAAAAGTACCAATTTTAGGGCTTTAACCCACACCTACAGTGTCAAAATCTCCATGGTTAAGGCCGATAAATTTAATTTTAATAAATTTTCTAGGTAATTGTGATAAACATCCAAGTTTAGGATCAATTGCTAGTTTAGACCATATTCCATTTTTTCTGCCGATATTTACTAAGTCTGCATGGCTAATGGTCAACCAAAGTATGGTCAAGTAATCTGTTTTTGGACAGAGATGGTCTGTGTTAGTCTCTAGTCTGCTCAAGGAACTGGGTATTTAATATTTAAATAGAATACACTCAAATCCACATCTTGCATGACTTGAGAAATCTTGCATCCCCCACAATGTCCTTGAGGATAATGGAAGGATTTATATTTAGCCCAGTCTTCTAACCTCAAATTTCCTGCTTTTAGTCCATCTCCATTTCAACTCTGTATTTCTTTTCTTCTCTCCAGGAAACCATTATTCTACATCTTGTCACTCCACAGAGGCCACTATCCAAATCATCATTTTTCAAATTACCACTGACAAGTCTCTGAGTTAATTCTGTCACTTTTTTATTTTGTAATACTCCTCTTCTCCCAAAAATAAATTTTTACCTTGCTATGTAAAACATTTTAATTTTCTAAATCCTCAGAGGATGGCCAGTGACAAGTGTACTGGTTGTGCACTGCACAACACTGGCAGATGCCATTCACTGTAGAGTTTATGGGAATGGTGGCACTAGGTGTGGAGCCATTCTCAACCTCTTTGGATATATATATATATACCTTTCCAGTAGTTTGCCCATACACCCACAATTACTGTATTTCTCATACCATGATTTTTAAGCCTTTATCACACATTCTGGTTTGTCTATGTCCCAAGAAAGACTGTGGCTATTCAGTTTACAGAAGATCTGATGGAAATCTCTTCTGAAGACTTAAAACCACACTGCTGCTGCCATCATTTTTGCAATTTTATTATAGCCTTTTTTTGCATTGTGCCCGCTGACTATTTTATTATTGTAGGACTCTGTTATGGAGTAGGATATGATGCTTATCTTTTAGGAAACATCTTGGAGGTGGGCTCTTACAAAGGATGGAGGTATATAGAGCATATAGGCAATTGCCTTACAGTGAACAGGATTAGAAGTTGGTGGGTGGATCCAGCAGTGAAAATATATTTTGGCTCTCTTGTCTCCTGCTCTGCCAAAGCCTGCCATCCTTAGGAGACTGAAGTTCAAGGTAGAATCTGAACAAAAGTCAATTGGTGGAACTGGAGACAAAGTAGAACCAATATAACAAGAGATTAACTGTTCTAAATATTTGAGACATTTAACCTGCGTTTGCAAATTCCTCCTGTCTAAGGACATGGTTGGTTCTAGAAATGAATTAAAAAAAAATTTTTTTGAGGTGTAGTTGATTAACACTGTTATGTTGATTTCCACTATACAGCAAAGTGATTCAGATATATATATATAGATATTATATATCTATATATATTCTTTTTTATGTTCTTTTCCATTATGGTTTAATCACAGGATTTTGAATATAGTTCCCTGTGCTATACAGTAGGACCTCATTGTTTATCCATTCTATATATAGTAGTTTGCATCTACTAACCCTAAATTCCCAGTCCATCCCTTCAACTCCTCCCCTCCCCAACAACCACAAGTCTGTTCTCTATATCTGTGAGTCTATAACTGTTAAAGCTGAATATTTTGATGAATGTCAGATGACAGTATCTATGCTCTTGAATATGGTAGACAGTAGCACGTTAAGAACTTGCTGTGTAGCTAGTCTGAACTGAAGTGTTGTGTATGTGTAAAGTGTACACTAGGTTTTGATAAATTGTTTGGGAAAAGAAGGTAAAACTACTCATTAATAATATTTTATGTTGATTATTACTAAAATGAATATTTTAGATATATTAAATAATTAAATTTATTTTCACATTTTTCTTTCCTTTTAAATGAAACTATTAAAACAATTTAAAATTACATGTGATTCTTGCAGTATATTTATTCTGGACAGCCTTGCTCTATATTCTAGAGGACTGAAGCCACAGAAAATCAGATAGAATGTTCAATTTCTTTTCATCACTATTTAAATCTTCCTCCTCCAGCCCCCAAGTATGAATTTTTGCCATTATTTGAGCTTCAACTATTTGCCAGGTACTTTATACATGCTATTTCTAATTCTCAAAACAAGCCTCACATAGATATTATTATAGTCATTTTTCAGAAGACAAAACTGCTGCCTGGAAAGAATATAACAATACATTGTAAGAGCTACTATTTATGGAATACTTACCATGTACCAGGCATTATATTTGTTATATATAAAAAGACATATTGTGCTCATTTTACACATGAGCAGAATGAGGTTTAGAGAGCTCGAGCTATCCGTCCTGGATCATGCAGTCAATGTCACTGTGCCAGGTCCCAACCTGAGGCTGGGTCCAGAGTCCTTGCTTTTTCAACCACGTCCATTGGTAAGAAAATCCATATTTCTTTCTGAACATTATCATTTAAGAAGCCACAATACAAATGGGTAAAATGACTGGCTTTTATTTTATCAAATATGTGGTTATCCTTGGTCAGGCACTGTTGGAGGCGGAATTATACTGCCTTTCTTTCACTACTTATCATGAGCATGTGCCCTTTGAGACCCCAGCAATGTCCTTGCCCTAGCCCTCCCTTTGACTCAGTGAAGTTCTGATGAAAGGCTTGTTCTGGCCTCGCCCTTGTTCTTTACCCCAGGCCAGCTGTTGCAGGTGTTCAGCCATCCTGGAACATGGTTTCTATGTGCTGGCAACAGCAGCAGCCATGGGGGAAAATGCACCTATTGGTAAATGAGCATGACTAACTAGCATCCTCTGGATGATGAGTAATCTGGGGCCAAGTGCTTGGATCTACCCCAGGGGCCTCTGGGTACTGGTGGTGGCGTGTGCACCTGCACTTGTGCTTGCATGGCATGAAGGCATCAGGAAAGTAGCTGTCCTGCTGATCTGAACAGGCCATTATAAAACTGAACAGTGAAAATAAATGCCTCTTTATTATGGACCCAAGTCGGTGCATCAGGACCTACCATTCCATCATAACATTCAGAACGCAAATAGAAAGAGTCATAGCAGATGCTACATGAATACCTGCCATGAGCTAGTTTTTGTGCCAGATGCTTTACAGATATTACCTCTAATCTTTACTGTAACCTTGAAAACTAAGAACTATTTTCTGTGGGTGAAGAGAGTAGGTTGAAGACACCAGAGAGCCTCAGAATGGGGTTTCCAGCCTATTTAGCCTTGTAGAAATATTTTTGTTTTTATAGCACACTTGATTTTACCAAAAGGGGAAACTTTGAAGAAATAACACTTTTAATGAATGTTTATTGTCTTTATGTTTGCCTTTGTATGCATAATGCCATTTTTATAATTGTCTGAAAGTCAGAGCACAAGCTACCTGAGTTGCTTTGGGGATATATAAAAAAAGAAGCCTCCAAGAAAAATCTATTTCATTTTACCCTCCATAGTAAATTATCATATGTATACTTCATGCATCTTAAATGTCTAACAAGTGAAAAATTAAATCTAGGCCCCCATAACCACCCACCTTAATTTTTATGTGTAAGAATATACTCTACTAGGAGTTCCCATTGTGGGGCAGTGGTTAGCAAATCCCACTAGGAACCATGAGGTTGTGGGTTCGATCCCTGGCCTTGCTCAGTGGGTTAAGGATCTGGCGTTGCCGTGAGCTGTGGTGTAGGTCGCAGATGCAGCTCAGATCCCACAGCTCGGATCCGGTGTCGCTGTTGGCTGGCGGCAACAGCTCTGATTAGACCCCTAGCCTGGGAACCTCCACATGCTGTGGGTTCAGCCCTAGAAAAGGCAAAAAGACAAAAAAAAAAAAGGGGGGGGGGAAATAAGCTCTACTAAAATGATAGTGACTTTCACTAAATTTTGAATTTTTTTTGTCTAAATAAGAGGAAATTTGCAAATGGAAGAAAAGTTTGGGAGGCACTCTTTAGAATAAAATGTACATAAGAAGTTAAATAATAACATTCTTAAAATAGCTTTGATAAGTAGCCACATGATAAAATTGAAGACAGATTGTTACGTTTAAAAAGGAAGGCTGTTCCACAAATAGCATCAAACTAAACAGGCTTAAAATATAGGAAACTCACAACTGTTGAAATACAGTTACATTTGGGAATTCACAATAGATCCTTTGGCAGATAATCTAAACCCGAAAGTGACACTTAAAACATGTGAAGAACAAATAGGGGCTTTACTCTGTTCTTAATATGCCATAACTTGTATTGTTTCTAATGTGAGTTAAAACTATAAAATTTGCTTTTTCAATGGGCTGGGAAATGTAGTTAGCATTGTACTCACGTTAAATAGTGTTACTATAAAAGAGGAGACTTTAGAGCCAAGTGGCTGAGGTTGCTAGGGGCCTTACGTTACATCAGCTAAAATCAAATCTCCATTTATCTGCCACTGCAAACATCAGTGTCACAGAGAGAGAAGGCCTTGGGAGGTGGGCCTGGTTTTGAACCTTTCCTCTTCCTTTGTGCACTTCATTGCTTAACCACTCTGGACCTCAGTTGTTTGAAAAGTGATATGGTATACCTACCTTGTTATCATAAGGATTAAATTAAATAGCTTAAGTTAAACTTCAACCAAACATTAGAAATCTGAAAATAAAAACATTAGTTCCCCACTCTTTTTTGATCAATTGACTTAGGAAAGTAAATTAAGATGGGCATTAAATTATCTAAAGGTGTTTTGTATTTCTTGTTATCAATAAATTCCTAGAACAATTTAGGATATATAGCAAGATTGGGACTATTAGTATGTTGAAGGCCTTCTAGATGGTTTCTCCTAAAAGTAATATTTAGGGACATTTAATATCCTTGCCAATCAGCTATAGAGTGATTTGTATCTGTATAGAAATGCTGCATATATTTAACTCTTGTTCTTATCTGTATAGAAATGCTGCATATATTTAACTCTTGTTCTTAAATCATCTTTGTATTTGTAGCTTGTTCCCTAACTATAAGCTTCTTGAGGTCAGAAATTTCTCCCAGTAAACTCCTATAAAAAGCACCTAGTTGACAAGCAAACTCACTAATCACTTCTACTGGGAAAAATAAAAATTTGTGACTTAGCCATATATGTTTAGTTCCATATTTTCTAAAGAAAATCTTTCAGCATTTACTTCTGTTTAATCAATCTTCACTGCTCATGAAATCAAGTTCAAGCCTGATTGAAGACCATTTTGAATACGGATCCATAATGCACTTTCACATATTCTGCCTCACAATTCCCCTAAACATATCTTGTTTGCTTAGAGAGGAAACTGTGTGCTGCTCAGATACTCTGCTCCACTACTAAATGCCATAAATCTTTTCTCAGATCGTGCCTTTTCAGGAAGTATCCTGTCCCATTGTTGCTTGTAAATTCTGCCAAGCACATCCCGAATTTGGATATTGCCTTCTCTCTACTTCTCTCTCCTCTGAAACCTCCTAACACTTGACTTTATTTCTCCTACAGAACTTAGAGATAACAGATACCTACAGTGGACCTTAGAGATAAATATTATACAACTATCAGAGTCTACTAAACACATAAAAGGGGCATTTTATTTTGCATTTCATCTCAGAAATTAGGGATGATTCTATCAGAATAGGATTCCTACAAGGTTATCCCTGAATCTTTCCCCATCCCTTTAAGCCTGGATATGTGCATTCTTAGCTCTCTGCTTATAATGCTCATCAGGTGGCATTGCACCTCCATGGTGTTTCCCAGGGCTCCTGGACATCTTCTGCTGTAACCACAGAGCCTAGCAATGTGCCTGGCAAATAGAAGACACTCACTAAATAAGTGGAATGAATGAATGTATCATCTGATTGTTAAATCACTCTGAATCACTCTTAAAATCAGTTGCTAAAGAATGTGTCTCATTTAAATAGAATTAAAATGTAAAATATTTCACACTAGATCAGAATATGCTTCCTAAAGCTGCCAAAAAAAAAAAAAAGATTTTGTTGTCTGTTTTGTTTCTTTTAAAAATGAATATAATTCAGCTGATTACCCCATAAGTTCTCCCTCCCTTAATAATTGTTGCCCTTGCACCTATCAATGGATGTCAAAAGAAAGTGTGTGGGGTGGAATGGGTGGGTGAGCCTTACCTTTGGAAGCACCATCAGAGGCAGTGCAACCATCATAAATGGCTGGTACACATGCCTAGAAATATTTTATTTATGGCGTTGGATCTTTATTTCATTTTAAAATATTTATTTGTCTATAGAAACACAAAAAACGTTAGCCTATGTGTTTTCAGTTTTCTACAATGAACATAATCTATTTTTATAGAAAGAAAACTCCTGTAAGAGGTTTTTTTTGTTTTTTGTTTTTGGTCTTTTTTTGTCTTTTTAGGGCCGTACCTGTGGCATATGGAGATTCCCAGGCTCGGGGTTGAATCAGAGCTATAGCTGCCAGCCTACACCACAGCCACAGCAACACCAGATCCCAGCTGCGCATGTCACTTACAGTACAGCTCACAACAACGCTGGATCTTTAACCCACTGAGCAAGGCCGTGGATTGAACCTGCTTCCTCATGGATACCAGTCAGATTTGTTTCGGCTGAGCCCAGATGGGAACTCCACGCTTTTTTTTTTTTTTTTTTTTGGCTTTAATAGACAATTAGAAAGTAGAACAAGAAGACTTGGTAGCTGACTGCATGTTAGAAGACAATATAGTACACAGAAAAATCTATAGAGTGAATCTCAGTAATTACTAGTTAAGAAACGTGTAAGTTTCTATTTAATTTTTTTTCACTTAGTTTTAGGTCAAATTTAATATTTAAATTTAGTTTTTGTTTTGTATAAGAAATACTTCACTTTGAATTTCTGTGTAATATTTTATTAATGTGAATCATATTTTTATTTATTTATTTATTTATTTTGTCTTTTTTTGCCTTTTCTAGGGCTGCTCCCCACGGCATATGGAGTTTCCCAGGCTAGGGGTCTAATATGAGCTGTAGCTGCCGGCCTACGCCAGAGCCACAGCAACGCGGGATCCGAGCCGAGTCTTCGACATACACCACAGCTCATGGCAACGCCGGATCCTTAACCCACTGAGCAAGGCCAGGGACCGAACCCTTAACCTCATGGTTCCTAGTCGGATTCGTTAACCACTGCGCCACGACGGGAACTCCGAACGTGAATCATATTCTTACAGTGACAATCATTGCAGCAATTTAATGTTACACAATAGGTGTGTTTCTGTATTAAAAATACTTTTTACAAATAAAACCATTTTCATTCAAGTGAGTTCACTCTTTAAGTAACTCTGGGAAGGAAAACTTATGAAGTATATTGCAATATTAATAATAACACCTTTGTTTATCTGTAGAGCAAATTTGGATTTTCATAGATTGTAATTTGTTCTAGAAGAAGACTCCTAGTATTGTAAAATTAGATTCTATTTAAAATTTTTATTTTGCTGATAGAATTCATTATGAAAAAAGAGAGAACTTTTCTTTATACAATCAACACAATTTTTAAAGCTGAATTTTCAATACTTTGCTTAATTATTGATCTGTTAATTATACCTTGTAGTAAATACTCTGCTTATTTCTACTTACTATTGAAATTTCCTGGTTCCTACTCCCAATATCCACTGTTTTCAGAACCGTGGTCTAAATTAAAAAGAAAGGTGTGAGTCGTGAATTTCATCATAGAGCTTCCGTCAAAGTTTGTTGAAGAATATAGCTGTTGTCATTGTGTCACACAGTTGCCATGGAAACTAGGAATTAAGGAAAAAGATATGGTTTTTGCTTGTTGAGGGAATGTATAAAAATACATGGTATATCAGGTAGGAAAAATAAGTGCTGCAGGGAAGGAGAAGGCAGGAGAATGGATGTGGGGAGCACAGTCGTGGGTGCGGATTGATGTTTGCCTAGGGAGGTCCAAAGAAGCTTCACTGATAAGGTGACATTTGAACAGAAACCTGAAAGAAATTCAGGGGCATGCCGTATAGGCATCTGGGGAAAAGAGATCCACACTGAAGAATTAGCAAAAGCAAATGCCTTGTTGCAGGAGCATACTTGGGGAGCTCCTGGTCACAGATTCCAAATCAAGCTGTACAGCCAGAGTAGAGTAACTGGGATAGTGGACAATGAGGTTAGAAAAGGAGAAGGGAGAACCACGTGTGCAGAGCATGTAAGGTCTGGTTGACCTATGTTTGGCGAATTTTCATATCAGTGAGATCTGAAGGCAATGTGGGATAGTCAGTAGAGAGGGATCACGATGTGACTTGTATTTACTACATTGCTCTGTCTGCTCCTTTCAGAATAGAAAGGAATTAAGGAAAATGGTTAAGAAGCTATTCGAATAATACAGATGAGTGAAAGATATGGGTGGCTTAGATCAGTGTGGTGGAATTAGCCATGGTGAGAAGTGCTCTGCATACATCTTAAAAGTAGAATCAGTAAGATTTGCTAAACAGAAGATGAGAGAAAGAAAAAAAAAAAAAAAAAAAAGGACTCCTCTCTGGCCTAAGGTATAGGAAGAATGGGCTTGCCATTTATTGAGATGGAGTTTATGGAAGAGGAAAGGCTCCTTTGCCTGCTTTTTTTTTTTTTTTTTTGGAAGCAAGGGTGGATGATGAGAATCAGGAATTCATTTTGGACATGTGAAATTTGAGATTCCGATTTTATTTTCAGCTGGAAATGTCAAGTAAGCAGTCGAATATATGAATTTGGAGTCTAGAGGTGGTCTCAACTAGAAATATACATTTGGGAGATACCACCATATAGATGGATTTAAAGTTATAAAACTAAGACAACTTATCAAGGAGTGAGTAGGAAATAAACAGCATTAAGAGAATGAAAATTTAGACATGACTTTTCAATACTCAGAGAGCAGCCAGGGAGATAGGTAGAGCACAAACAAGGATGAAGTTCTGGAAGCCAAGTGGAGAAAGTGTTACAAGAAGGAAGCCTCAGCAGTGATAAGGCCAAATCCTTAACCCACTGAGCCATCAGGGAACTCCAACAAGGGCTGTTTAGAGTAATAAGAAAGACTGGAATGAATTTCAAAGCAAATAGAAAGAATGGGATTAGAGATAGTATAAGCAACACTTTTGAAGAAAACTATAAAGTGGATCAGAATAATGGGACAGCATGGGGATCCTTTTAGAAGGAAGGATTATTTTGTGTTTGATTGATGGTAGGAATGATCCCATAAAGAGAGAAACATGGATGAGTCTTCAGTTAAAAGGGAATTGCTGGAGTAACATATTTGAGTGGGCAAGATATGATGGGTTGCACCATAAGAGGAACCATAGATTTTGCTTTAGATGAGATATGGGGAGATTGTTCACAATAGCAGGAGAGAAACCTGGCGGTGTGGATGTGGAGGCTGGTAGGTTGGCAGCCGTGACAGTAGGAGGTTATAAAATTGGAAACAATGTTCCTGTGTGCATATCTCTGTGTCCAATTCTCCCCATTTTATAAGGACACCAGTCATACTGTATTAGAGCCCACGCTAATGACTTCATCTTAGCTTGATTATCTCTATAAAGACCCTGTCTTCAAATAAGGTTACATTCTGAGGAACTGAGAGTTAATACTCCAACATTTATTTTTGGGGGATGCCACAATTAAACCCATAACAGTATCATCTTAGGAAGTTCAGTAGCAGAAAGGAGGAAGCATGAGTTTTTGAATCTCATGGAATTAGGCTGAAATCCCAGCTCTGCCACTCACTATCTTTGTGACTGAATCCCAGTTATTTTAGCATTTTAAACTACTGTTCCTTCTTTTCTAAAATGGGAGTGGGGACACCAACTTCATTAGGTTTTTGTGAGGGGTAAATAAAACATTGGTCACTCATTAGGTACTCACATGATAGCTATTACTCGGATAATTATAATTCTTGATAATAATTATTACGATGTGTATTGTGATAAATAACTGCTGTGATCCAAGCATACATTGCAATACCCTACTGTTGCTAGGAAAATAATATAGTGTTAAAGGATGACTCTAATGTCTTATAAAAAAAATATAAGTAACCTAAGCTTTCTTAATTTAATTACTATTAATGTCACTGTTTCAATAAATCTTGACTGTGGGACTCACAATCTCAATTCATCCTTTATTGACACCTGTACTTGAATGCTTGTCCTTAGCTGAGTTTCATTTGATACGAAATGATAGATATATCATGGGATTAGCTACTTACTTCAAAGTCATGTTCTTTCGTGATGTGTGTGTTGAAATGGATCAGTCGTTTGCAGTTGAAAAGCTAATGAACTGCTCACAGGACTGAAAGCTCCCCAAAAGTTTAGAATTCTGAAAGTGTGTGTGCATCTGAGGAGCACACAACCAGTTTCCTTTCAGGTGTCACATTGTCCTTGAAATGGACGGCTACCAGATTTCACAGTCTAAACACACAATTCTTTGATACTCAACCATCCTTTATTCCATCTCTTCCCCAGAACAGTAGCTCAAAAGCATGTTCATTCTCTCTCTCTCTCTCTTTTTTTTTTTTCCTTTTCATTCTCTCTCTCTCTTTTCTAAGGTTTATTAGTTTTCCCACCAGGATGAACTGAGCAAGTGACAGCTACTTGGCTAATAGAAAAAACAGCTGCTGTATTATTAGTTCAGTTACGGAGTATACCTGTGTCTGTTCACCTTCACCCCAGCAAGTTTCATCCTTAGACACAAATGCTAATTCAGAAATGGAATTAGTGGGAAAACAAAGGAAATGAAAGGAAAAAAAAAAAATGAAGTCTCTCAACCTGGAAATGGAAGAGGGTGAGAGGAAATGGTGAAGTTTAGAAAGGATCAGGATACAAGTATCAAAAGAAGCAAAAAGTAAACTGCCCCAGGCAGTTAAAGGCAAATGGGTGTGTCTTCAAATGGTTTACTGTGCCTTTTGTCCAAGAGGATTAACGCATTGGCACACTATAGCCTCTAGCAGCATTTTCCCATTTACATTTTTCACCTGCCAGTATACAATTTGTAGCAGACTTGGCTTTCGGAATTAACTTAAAACGGATTCTGGGGATTTTTGCAATTTGGGATCCGGTAAAGGACAAAAGAGAAAAGCCAGCTAATGTGAAAGTCACCACAAATCATTTACAGCCTTAACTGTACTGGCGCTGTCCCATTTTCTATTTACCAAGCTGAGTGCTAATGTCCATGTCCATGTCCATGTCCATTCTACACATTTTCTTTGTAAGGGTTATAAAATGCTTGTTGAGCTATTAGCACTCACTACAACTAGGGTTTCGTTAAGGAGAGTAGATACAGTACCTGGAGACATCAGTCATAAAATTCCATTCAGAGTACAAACAGCACTTAGAAGAGGCAGAAGGACAACAAAAAGAGGGGATGGTGTGTGGCCATTAGGCTGGGGTTGGAGGGGGGAGAAGCAGAAGGGAACTGAAGCAGAAAATTAAATGGTCTGATACTGACTTTGAATAATAGCTCTGAGTGACCCTGAATCTTACTACTGGAAGTGTGCACATATTAAAATTCTCCAGTTGTGATCCATTTTCTGTGTGCAAGATATCCCCCCTCTAAATGTGCTCTTAGGTGAGTGGGAAGAAGCCAGTCATTTAAAATACTCTTGGAGGCTCTGCATCCATTTTACATCCTTGTGAAACCTGGCGATTTCCTCTCCTTTCATTAACTCCTCCAGAAACATTGGCCCTCATGTGGGTCCTTCACTCATCAGAATCTAATTATTGCCATCCATTTTGGTTTGGCTGCCCAGCCCTAGCGCTCAGAAATCACCACAAGGGAAATCAGGGCTGTGGAGATATTTGTTAGTACTGCCAGATACATCTCCATAGGGAAGTTATTTCCCCCCATTTTTATGAATTCTTCTTT
The DNA here is from genome assembly GCF_016906955.1 of Phacochoerus africanus. Taxonomy (NCBI): domain Eukaryota; kingdom Metazoa; phylum Chordata; class Mammalia; order Artiodactyla; family Suidae; genus Phacochoerus; species Phacochoerus africanus. Next base: position 59,017,669 of record NC_062545.1, read on the forward strand.
TGTTTTAAAACTGCCCATCCTTCTCTATCTTCAGTTTTTTTTTTTTCACCAATGATTTATCACAATATGAACCCCCATCTTAATTGTTGAATCTTAGAATTTAGGCTCTCCTGCCTTACAATGACTTAATTCCACTAATGGTACTATTGAGATAAAGGCAATCTGTAGTGTCTCTATCTCTTCTAATATTTTAGAGTAAGCATTGCTCAGCTTTTCTTTTTTTTTTTTTTTTTTTTTTTTTTTTCCCCTGTTTTTGGCCAGACCCACAGCATATGGAAGTGCCTGGGCCAGGGATAGAATCTGAGCGACATCTGTGACCTACGTCACAATGGGATCCTTAACCCAATGTGCTGGGCTGGGTTTCGAGCACTTAACGCTCAGCTATTATTTTTCTATTTAAAGGAATAAAGATGTTTCCTGAAATAATTCATCTTTAAGATAATTTAAAAAAATATATAGAGTTCTCTTGTGGTACAACGGGTTAAGGATCCATCCAGCATTGTCACTGCTGTGGCATGGGTTCGATCCCTGGCCCAGGAACTTTTGCATGCTGCAGGTATGGCTAAGAAAAAAAAAAATTCAAGATATCCCTGAAAAGAGAAAATATACCTTTATAGAGAAGTATAGGGAGAAAGACCATGAAATGGATTTTTGCTTTACAGTTTATTGGGCAATATGGTCCAGCCTTATATTGTCAACATCTAGCCGAGTTATTTCTGTTAGATGAGAGCATAAAAACTGGAGGATCTGGAAAGTAAATGAAATACTGAAGTTGGAAGAGTCAGCTTTAAATTTGTTTTATTTTATGAGGCCCTATAACTCAGGGGTTAGAGCACTGGTCTTATAAAATTGTTTTATTTTAATCATTTTCAAGTATTCATCTCTTCCTATTTGATTATGCAGAATGTAAAGAAAATTATATTTTCCTTTGAGGTTTTGGCATAATTTTAAAAAGCCCTAAACAAGTTATTAAATGATTTTATTTAAAATAATATTATTTTTAAAAAAATCCCAAGGAGACCAACTGATGTCCATCTACGTCTTTCTTCTTTCTCTACTAGATCTAGAACCACCACATCGATGCCATTTTCTCCTTCACAAATGAACTTTTGGGCATTATAATTAGTGAACGAGACTTCAGAGCCCCTTTATGGTGCCTGATTCTTTTGTCCATGAGTGGGTTTAATTGATACCTACTGTATTAGGTTTTTTATTTTTAATTTTAATTTTAATTTTTTTGTCTTTTAGGGCTGTACCTGCGACATATGGAGGTTCCCAGGCTAGGAGTCCGTCCAATTGGAGCTTCAGCCTCTGGCCTATGACACAGCCACAGCAACGTGGGATCTGAGCCATGTCTGTGACCTAAACCACAGCTCACCACAATGCCAGATCCCTAACCCACTGAGCGAGGCCAGGGATCAAACCTGCGTCCTCATGCCTGCTAGTCAGGTTCATTTACCACAAACTTTTAGTGGCTTAAAACAACACAAATTTAGTATCTTATAGTTTAGGAGGTTAAAAGTCCTAAATAGGTTCACTGGGTTAAAATCAAAGTGTCAACAGGGCTGCATTCCTTTCTGGAGGGTCTAGGGGAAGCTCTGTTTTCAAGCCTTTTTCAGTTTCTAGAGAATGCCCTGGTAACTTAGTTTATGAATCCCTTTCATCTTCGAAGCTGTCAATGGCCAGTCGAGTCTTTCTCTAGTTCTGGCACTTCTGCCTCTCTCTTCCCCACTGAAAGCCAATAGTGATTACACTGGGTACACTCAGATAATCCAGTGTAATCTCTATATGGTTAGCCAATTAGCAAATGTACTTAGATCTGTTATCTTAATTTTCCCTTGCCATATGACATAATGTATTTACAGGTCCCAGGGATTGTCATGGACATTTGGGGGAGACTGTTATTTGGCTTACCCCACCCATCTTCTTAGAGACCTGAAGTAAAATGAGATTAACTCTTGAGATTACCATGGAAATTTCCAATTACATAAACTTGAGAACTGTATTATTTGAAGTTAACTGTTATTCTAAAGTTACATTCAGTGCAATTTAAATTTATAAGTAAGTCCTTTCTTAGTTTTCTGTTTTTACCAGTGTGTCATGATTTTGGATTGGAGACTCAATGTGATATAAGAAAAATACTATGACCTTTGAGATCAAAAGGGCCAGTAGTCAAATGCCAGTTTCACTACTCACTGAGCCTCGATCTCTTTCCTTTTACAATGACAAAAATATCTATCTTGAGGGCTGTGGAAAGGACAAAATTATGTACTCCAAATTATGCAAATGAAATATAGCAATATTTGTATTAATAGCAATAGACTATGTAACTCCTATGAGAAGAACCTGGCACATGGTAGCTGTTTGGAAAATGTGTCACTCTCCTTAGTGCCCAGTGTATAAAAAGTGACACGAAAGCATCACCACATTCTGGAGGCCAAATCTGATCTGGGAGTCTCAGGGCTCACGAAACACAAATTTTGGGTCTACTTTCCTGCGAAAGCCTGGGGCGAATTTCAGGCTTTGGTCTTGGTGGGATTGTCCTGGAGCTCAGTTTTGGCAAGTGGAGTGAAGTTGCGATTTGTCCCAAATTGCATGACAGCTGGTTTACTCTCTGGCAGTGATTTCAGTCAGGGAGCATTCAGCCCTTTGAAACTGATCATTTAAGGCGTCTACTTATTTCTCTTTCTCTTATTCTCTTTTATAAGATGAGGATAAATTATTTTAACTAGAGAAATGAACAAATAATTTTCCATAATTCAAATATCTTTTATAGAATAATGTATAAAAAACATAATCCTATGTGTCATATGTTATTTAACCCTTACCTTAGATACCTAAACAGTATAGTAGACCTAGGAGAGTCAAAATAAACTATCACATTCTGCTATAAATAATCAGATACCATGGTTGGCAGAATAATGCCCTCTGTCTGCAAATGTGGTCCATAGCCTAATCCCCAGAATCTGTGAATGTTCCTTCATATGGCAAAAGGGCATTCTTGGTTGCAGATACAATTAAGGTTGCTAATCAGCTGACCTCGAGTTGGGGAGATTATCTTGTATTAGTTGGGTGGGCTATATCTAATCACATAACTCCTTAAAAGTAGAAGAGGCAGAAGAGAGAACCATGGAGACTGTCATGTGAAGGACTGGTTGCTGACTTAGAAAATGCCCTTGAAAATGAAAATTCCTCAAGTCAGGTTGCCTCTAAAAGCTGGAAAAGGCAATAGAATAGATCCTCCCCTTGGGCCTCCAGAAAGGAACACAGTACCTTGATCTTAGCTCCGTGAGATGTGTTGGCTTTCTAACCTATAGAACTGTGAAATAATAGATTTCTGTTGTTTTAAGCCACTAAATTTGTAATTATTTGTTACAGCAGCTATAGAAAACAAATTTGCATACTATATATCTAAATTGCTGTAGTAATTTATAATTTAAGTAACCCAAACAAAATCATAAATATATAATTATATTTAAAAATGATAAGAATTTTATCTTAGATCCTGTGACAACCACATTTGACCAGGACAAATGATGTTCCTGTTTTGCAGATGTGGGAAAACTTATCAATTTACCTTTATTTTATTATTATTTTTTTTTTCTGGTTCGCCTGGCTTATCTTTTTTTAATTTTTTTTTATTTTTTTACAGAATAAAATACATACATTTACACAATTACATTCACACAGATTATTATAACATGGATCTTAAGAAACAGATTAAGTGACTCCCACTGGAGAAGTGGAATGGAAAATATGCTGAGACAAATAGCAAATTCATTCTATACTTTATCCCAATTTTATGGCTTTCATCTTTACTACTTAGTTTTATCTATTACATTTCAATTTTTCTTTAAAAATTAGCATTATATTAAATTGTTATATTATGCAACTAAAATTTATAAAGAAGAAAGCCTTATATACCATTAAATATTTTATATAGCATAATAAAAAGAATAACTTAACTGGTAAACATAAAAATAATACACCCTCTGAAAATAAGTAAAATATAAAATGCATAAGTTGGTTAAAAAACAGTGTAACTATATAAATATGTCCTCACAATTTATTCCATCTCATTGATTCTTCAATAAAGGCATTGCACCATTCTAGGTGATGTGATAAACAAGACATTATAGACCTTACATTGTAACATGGAGAGAAATGGGTATTAATAATACAATTGTAGAACTGTATTATTTAATTATACAGTGGCATTATTTAATTATAATTATCATAAGTTCTTTGATGGAGAGGAAATCAGAATCAGATCTAGAAGACTTCAGCATTCCAAGAATGATGTCAAATGACCCCCTTCATGGTGGATTATGCACTTATTTACTATGAGATATATTTCTTCTCCAGAGATTCCTTGTTTGTGTATCAATTGTAGATTTTTGGTTTGCAGTTATTCTGAAGTTTTGATATAAGAGTCTATATGTATATGAGATTGTTTTAAGTTGTTGTTCTCTTAACTGCAAATTCATCTCCGGTGTCCTGCATTTGTACCCACCTCTTCTCATGATTTCTGATTTTGATGGTATAATTGTGCATGGATGATTTTGTATCTTTACTGTATATATACCTTTACTGGTGAGCCTTGTCATTTGTGGAATTTTTGTTTCCTGTTGCTGATCTTTTCTTTCCTGCCTAGAGAAGTTCCTTTGTTGTAAGGCTGGTTTAGTGTTGCTGAATTCTCTCAGCTTTTGCTTATCTATGAAGGTTTTGATTTCTCCTTCAAATCTGAATGAGAGCCTTGCTGGGTAAAGTAATCTTGGCTGGAGGTTTTTTCCTTTCATCATGTTAAGTATATCATGCCACTCCCTTCTGGCCTGCAGAGTTTCTGCTGAAAAATCTGCCGATAACCTTATTGGGGTTCCCTTGTATGTTATTTGTTTCTTTTCCCTAGCCACTTTCAAGATTTTCTCTTTGTCTTTAATTTTGGTCAGTTTGATTATTATGTGTCTTCGGTGTGTTCCTCCTTGGGTTTATTTTATATGGTACTCGTTGTGCCTCCTGGATTTGAATGAGTGGTTCCTTTCCCATGTTAGGGAAATTTTCGGTGATTATCTCTTGGAATATTTTTCTGTCCCCTTCTCTCTCTCTTCTCCTTCTGGCACCCCTATAATACGGATGTTGGTGCGTTTAACATTGTCCCAGAGTTCTCTGAGACTCCTTTCATTTGTTTTCAATCTTTTTTCTCTTTTCTGTTCTGCATCTGTAATTTCTTCTAATCTGTCTTCCACCTTGCTTATTCATTCTTCTGCCTCCTGTATTCTTCTGTTAGCTGCTTCTAGTGAATTTTTAATTTCAGTTATTATATTTTGCATCTCTTCTTGTTTAAGTTTTATATCTTCTATCGCTTTGGTCAGTGTTTCCTGTAAGTTATCCATCTTTGCCTCCAGTTTATTTCCAATGTCTTGCATCATCTTCAGCATCAACAGTCTAAAGTCTTTTTTCTGGAGGCTGAGAATCTCCTCATTGCTTAGCTGATTTTCTGGGGTTTTTCCTTCCTCCCTCATCTGAGTTATAGTTCTTTGTCTTTTCATTTTTATAGGTTTTTGGTGTGGTGACCTTTTTATAGATAATAGAGCTGTAGCCTCCCTTACTTCTGGTGTCTGCCCCCCTTGTGGCTGAAGTCAGTATGGGGGCTTGCTGTAGGCTTCCTGATGGAGGGGCTGATGCCTGCCCACTGGTAGGTGGAGCTGATTCTAATCCCTCTGCTGGGTGGGGCTTAGTCTCTGGATGGGATTAGAAGCAGCTGTGTGCCTGAGGCTCTTTAGGTAGCCTGTTTACTGAGGGGTGGGGCTGTGATCCCACCTGGGTTGTTGTTTGCCCTGGGGCATCTCAGCACTAAAAATCTGGTGGGGCCAGATTTTCCCAAAATGGCCACCTCCAGAGAAAGGCAACTGCTGAATATTCCTGAGAGCTTTTCCTTCAATGTCCTTCCCTCACAACAAGCCACATTCACCCGTTTTCCCATGATGTCCTCCAAGAACTGCAGTCAGGTTTGACCTAGGTTCCTATGGAGACCTCACTCTGCCCTGGGACCAAGTGCACGTGAAAGTCTGTGTGTGCCTTTTAAGAATGGGGTCTCCATTTCCCCCAGTCCTGTGGAGCTCCTGTGCACAAGCCCCGCTGGCCTTCAATGCCAGATGCTCCAGGGGCTCTTTCTCCCAGTGACAGATCCCAGCATGTGACAGTTTGATGTGGGGCTCAGAATTCTCACTCCTGTAGGTGAGTCTCTGTGAGCCAGTTAGTTTTCAGTCTGTGGAGCTTCCCCCCCCGGGAGGTATGGGGTTGTTTATATCACAAAATCACCCCTCCTACCTATGGATGTGGCCTCCTCTTTTTCTTCTGCAGTAGGGTATGGGTTTCCAGTCCATTTGGGTGGAGATTGCTCAGTCTTTAGTTGTGAATTTTGTTGTTTTTAGGAGAGAAGTTGAGCTCCAGTCCTTCTATTCCGCCATCTTAATCCCCTCTCATCAATTTACCTTTAAAAGCTATACATTGTCTGTGTCTATCACACCTTTAGCCTAAACTATTAAATTTTAAAACTCTACAAGATTCTGTGAAAATCCAGAATTTGTCTCATATCAAATCATTATGTCATTATGAAGTAGGAAGACAGCATACAATGTCCTCCCAGTTATCATCCTGAAACGCTGCCAAGTAAACGGCTGGTGGTTTGGAAAATCCATATATCCCTCCATCCAGCCAAAAGGTCAAGAGAGGGGCCGGGTAGGACGGAAGGCTGGCTTGTGTTGCAGGCTCCAAGGCTCACATTTTCTGCCTCGTCTGACTATAGCACCTCTCCCCTGAAAAGCCTTCTTTCTCCAAGCTATCATGTAATAGTTCCACTGTTGTCCCTTCCCTTTATTTTCCACTTCAAAAAAGACAAATAAGGACAAGGAGGAGATGTGAGTGGGAAATAGGTCAAAGTTAGTTTTATGCTTTTCATGGCCTAAACTCATCTCTCCACTCCTGAGACAGACTTGCCGTAAGACTGAGATTCGAGTTGAACACTTAAGAATGTTCTGGAAGTGTGCTCTGTGGCAGTGCCCCGGAAGGAAATGAATGCTTCCTCTGGGAGCTGCTGTGAAGCAAGGCAGTGCACTCAGAGAGGCCTCATTCATCTTCTAATGCCCTAGGGGCCTTTCCCACCAGTCCGTTTGACATACAAAATGTCCACCTCTCTCTTGGTGGTAAGGCCTCCTGCTGCCTGCTGCTGCCTCTCTGTAAGGAAAAGTCACTGGATTTCTATAAAGGTGAGGTTGTTACCTTTGTAAAAGAAAAGTGGAAAGCAAAGAAGGAAGAGAGGAGAAAATGTGAATGCAGAATGCATGAACAATTGAAGAAGAGCCAAAATCTTGCCATAAAAGGAATCATTGGGTAACCTTATAGATTTTAGGGACCACATTTTTAAAAATGTTTAATGATTGAGTTACTCTGTAACACCTTTCTACGAAAAGGCTCAGGTACAAATGGAAGGCACTTACTGCTTTGAAACATTGATTGCATATTTAAAAATCCTTCTTTCATAGGATTTTAAATCTTCAAAGTCCTTTTAGCTCTCTGACCACCACCTGTGAAGTGTGGCTGTTCACATAATTGGGGAACAATACTACTTTACATTAAGATGTGTTCAGTTCCTGAATTTGTCATCTAAAACTTATCCTTTTCTTTTAACTTCTCTGAATCTCAGTTTTCCTCATTTACAAAAGTGGCAATTATAATTAGCAGGGTTCTTGTGAGGATGAAATGGGATGACATATGGAAACATGCCTAGATCATCCCAGAACTTAAACGCTCTCTAAATATTAGTTCTATAATCTCTGTTAACTTTCTGCTTTCCTGATACTTTCCTTTTTTATTACAATTATCTTATCCTTCCCTGTATATCTCTTTTTAGTTGCCGCCCCCCCTCAGATGTTTAACTTGTAGCTTGATTTCTGAAGGTCCTGACAAGCTTAAATTGGTAGGTTTACTGTGCGACACTATTATTTATGGATCACTCATTTGGAAGGTCACATCCTGGCCATCATCTTAATTCTAAATGTGGGTTACCACAGGAATCAGGCTTGTCTTTGCTTGCCTGTCTTTATTTGTGCATTATTGCTTGAGACAGAGAAGCAACAATATAGAAAATTATCTTTCTGTGTCTCTGAAAGGACTTGATGATATTGAACTACTAGGTATGATAATAATATCAACATTTTCTATTTAAGTACCAGTGATAGCAAGTGATACAATTCCTGGGAGGGTCATATGCCATCCATTTAGTTTTCAAATTGATTGGAGATCATTTATTGAATGCCTAATGTGTGTGGTGAATAAAAGGGACATCATCTTAAAATTTAGATAAGCTTGAAGAGATTATACTCAAAATGATGTTGATATATATTTTTGCATGCTAATTTTTTTAAATTGTATTAAAATGCATATAACATAAAATTTACAATCTTAACCATTTGAAGAGTATAGGTGGGTGTCAATAAATACATTCATATTGCTGTGCTATCACCACCATCTATCTATAGAACTCTTTTCTATCTTGCAAAACTGAAACTCTGTATCCAATGAATAGTGATTCCTCACACCTCTCCCCACCCACCCCCTGGCAACCACCATTCTCATTTCTGTTTCTACAAATAAATTTGACTATTCCAGGTACCTCACATAAGTGGAATCTACAATGTTTGTCCTTCTGTGACTTGCTTATATCACTTAGTATGATGTCCTCAAAGTTCATCCACAGTGTATCATGTATCAGAATTTCTTTCCTTCTAAAACTGAACAATATTCCACTTTGTGGATATACCACCACATTTCGTTTATTCATTCATTCACTAATAGCTGCTTATGTAGCTTTCACCTTTTAGCTATTGTGAAAAATGCTGCTATGAATGTGGGTGCAAATATTTCTTTCAGACTCTGCTTTCCATGTTTTTAGGTGTCTACTCAGAAGTTTACATTCCTACCAACTGTGCACAAGAGTCCCTATTTCTTTGTATTCTTGCCAACATTTATCGTTTTCTGTTTTCTTTTTATTTTCTTCTTGTTCTTTTGACAGGAGGCTCCCTAATGGGTATCGGGTGGTGTCTCATTGTGGTTTTGATTTGAATCCCTAATGATTAGTGATGTTGAGAATTTTTTCTTTTGCTTCCTGACCATTTGTATATTTTCTTTGGAGAAATATATATTCAGGTCCTTTTATCTATTTCTTAAATAGAGCTGGTTTTGGAGTTCCTTCTGTGGTGCACTGGGTTAAGAACCCAACTGCAGTGGCTTGGGTCACTGTGGAGGTGCAAGTTCAGTCCTCGGCCCAGCAAAGTCAGTTAAGGATCTAGCATTGTTACAGCTATGGCATAAGTCACATCTGCAGCTTGGATTCAATCCCTGGCTTGAGGGTTTCCATATGTCACAGATGTGACCATAAAACAGATAGTATTAAACAGAGCTTTTTTGTTGTTGTCGTTACTTGTGATATGTTTTAAGGCAAAAGGATTATTACAATTATTAATTCTCTATGAAAGTGCCTATTATCTGCTGCTGTCTCGTTTTAATATTCAGAAATATGGCATTCCAGATAAATACCACCTAAACTTTTTATATATTTTATGTTTAATGTATGATATAAATAGTTAAGTCTAAACTAAGCCATGGGTGGGTGGGATTTGCCTCATATTATGTTATCTGGTCACAGAACTTAGTCCTCTTAAGGTACAGGTCTTCTTAACCATTCTTTTCAGCTTTTTATAAAGAAAGAGTCCTTTGAAGATAAAATTTTACATGTTTACTCATAGCTTAACAGAAAATAAAGTTCTAAGGTGTTTTGAAGGTGGCTGTTCTAAAAATAATTCTCTTGGAATTCCTGTTGTGGCTCAGTGGTAACCAACCCAGCTTGAATCCATGAGGAAGTGGGTTTGATGCCTGGCCTCACTCAGTGGGTTGGGGATCCAGCGTTGCAGTGAGCTGTGGTGTTGGTCACAGACACACCTCAGATCTGGCATTGCTGTGACTGTGGTGTAGGCCAGCACCTGCAGCTCCGATTCGATCCCTAGCCTGGGAACCTCCATATGCCTCCGCTGAGGCCCTAAAAAGACAAAAAGTGTATATTATATATATATGTATAATTCTCTTTATTGGAAAAGTTTAAAATGGTGCTATGGAATAAATTGCAGTTTTAAAATCCTTTAAGGCCACTAGGCCAATTTAATGAGCAACCTTGTTTAGAAGTGTTGATCAATATTATTTTAATCTTCTACTACATGGTATGTCAACAGGAACTAAACCAAGTTTTCAATATATTTCTGAGCATACTTCAGGCAGGTGGATGACTTATATATTCTAAGACACCACTCTCCCTTACATAAATACACTCAATGCTATTTTCTTGCTCACGGTAGAATAAAATGTTATAATTTGGTGAGTCCCTGCAATTTTACTATCCATTTCTTTCTGGTTCTACATAACATTGAGTGAGCACTAGACCTGAAAAGACTCAGCCAATTCAGTTTGAATAACCACTTAAAAGTACATATGCTTACTCAAAATAACTGAGCTCCTTGATGTTGCAAAATGAAGTTGAAAAAAATCCCTGAAGAACAGACTCTTATGAAATAGGAGGTTGCAAACTGACTTTCATTTATATCCCTGGATATTTTTTTCCCAGAAAATTACGTTCACCTGCATATTTCTTTTCAGAAATATTTTCTATCTTTTAAGAAATGGCTGGAAACTCAGGGTAATCCAGTGCCAGTTTATCTGGTTTCTAAGGGATTAGCTTTTTAGAATCTATCTTATCATTTGGTTGAAGCTTTGTCTAGCTTTGCTAGCATTTACATTGTTACATTAATGTAGATATTTTATAGCCAATATTTAATGTAAAATAATACAATAATTTATTTGGATTACTTAAAATAAGATACACTCTATGATATTATGTAATGATCAGTAGCACACTTTTTAGTACACTTAAAATATATTTAATGAAAGCATTGTCCTAGGTGCAATGTAGGCTCTGGTCAACAAGATATAAATGGTTTGTGTTCTCCTGAAAATTTCCACAGAAGGGAAAGTCCTTCTGTGGGAAAGTCACAGAAGGAGTGAAAAAGCTAACAAGCAAAGTGTCGTACAAATACATTTTGGGAAGTGTTATCAGGGAACAATGTGTAAAGATGCAAAATTATATTGGCAGAGAGAAAATATAGGTAGAAAGTTCCTCCCTGGCTTTCAGCTGAGATGTGAAGTATGAGAATGAGAAGAATGCAAAATAGTCATATGAAGCCTATTGTGTGAGAGTATGTGTGTGCACATGTGTATGCATGCACATGTGTATGTTGGGGCTACATGATAGCAGGTTGTAGTGTTTCTGAGAAAAGGCAAAAGATCAAGGGAGAGTCTAAAGAGAGGAAAGGAACCAAGGTAACACAAACACAGAAGGAAAGCATGGAAGGAAAGTAACAAGAGGGAAGTTCAAGCAGGGGCCATTGAAAGATGAGACAAGCCCACGTAGATCATGATAAGGATTTTACCTTTTTTTTTTTGTCTTTTTTTGCTATTGCTTGGGCCGCTCCTGCGGCATATGGAGGTTCCCAGGCTAGGGGTTGAATCGGAGCTGTGGCCACCAGCCTACGCCAGAGCCACAGCAACGCAGGATCCTAGCTGCGTCTGCAACCTACACCACAGCTCACAGCAACGCTGGATCGTTAACCCACTGAGCAAGGGCAGGGGCCGAACCCGCAACCTCATGGTTCCTAGTCGGATTCGTTAACCACTGCGCCACGACGGGAACTCCCAGGATTTTACATTTTATCTGATGTTCAAAGGAATCCATTGAGGAATCTTAAGCAGTACAAGGGCATGCTCTAATATACATTTAAAAAACACATTATTTTGACTTCCATTTGCAAATTGGATCAGGGAGTACAAATGGGAATTGGAGACTTAGCTGAAGACTATTTCGATGGCTTGACCTGGAGACAGCACTTTTTCTAGAGGGAAGTAGAAGAATGTCTGTTTTTTACTGCCGTTTTTGTCTTGGCTGCACCTGTGGCATGTAGAAGTTTCTGAGCCAGGAATCAAACCTGCACTGCATTTATGACCTATGCCACAGCTGCAGGAATATCAGTTCCTTAACCAGCTGAACCACAGGGGAATTTCCTGCTGTTTTTCATTCATCTCTTCTGGATGAGTTATATGTCAGTGTTCCTTTAAAATCTGAGCACAAATCTGACTTCTCTTTAGGATGTAAAGAGCCACAGAGGATGTAACTTCCCCTCTAACAATGAGAAGAAAAAACTAGAGTATGTGCAGAATCATCCTTTTTTTTTTTGAGCCTCACCATACAGTTGAGGTTGTAAGACAATTAACTAGGTGAACTGAGTTCCACAAAACCCTTGGAAAATAGGATACACAAATTTTAATGTTTGGCACCACAGAAGGAAGAAATTGAATCCATGTGAGAAAGGTCAGAAGAAACAACTGAAATCTCAATGAATTTTAAAAGGTTGAGTGTGGTAGTGTGATAGTTTGAATCTGTGGGAGCTCCAGACACAAGAAGTGTCTGGAGTTCTTCACCATTCTTTTCCATAGACTTTCATGGGATACTTATTAGAAGGGTCAGAAGCAGGGCAGAAGACCTCAGAGGAGCCCCTTTGGTGGTGTAGGTGGTAGTACTATCTAGTGTGGTCAACACTGGTGGACATGTATGGAATCCACTTGCTTTCTGTACCCTTCTCTTACTTGAGGCAAAAGCTGACTGCTGCTAGGCAGGAGGCAGGGAACTCTTCCACTTTCCCTAGTGATCAAAAGCTGGGTGCTGCTGATGGAAGGGGAAAAGTGAAAGCTATCTGCCATTGAATGTGGGGAAGTGAACCCATTCATGCCCAGGGTCTTACACACATGTACATTATAGTTCTACTGCCTCTGGAAGAGGAAGAAGGAAAGTTACTCATGCTGAGGCTTCCCAACAATTGAAAGCATTTTGGCATAAATGAGGAAGGTGAGGAAAGCTGAGAAAGTTATGTCTCTAAAGTGCAAGTGCACAGGACATGCTCAAGACTGACACTGAAAAAGTAGAATTGTAAATCATCCTTAGCTTCCACCAGGACACTTGAACTGAGAAAGGAGGAAAATCAGTGTAGGGCTAGAGGAGAGACAGAACACGAAGAGACAATCTTTCTGCTCTGCAGGTGTGCAGGGACTGCAGCAAGTTTAGGATGGAGCAGGAACACTGAGAAATGTTCTTCCTTGGTCTAATTCCAAGGTAGCAAGAGTCCATGTGTGGAGAAATTTGACATCTGAATTGCATTGAATGCAACCATGGCAACAAAAAAACCCAAACTTAGCACTACTATTTACTAGTTTGATTCAACTATTCAGCCACCTCCTCCCCACATTAACAGCCTGACAGAAGAAATGCATGCATGTTTCTGGGTGTAAATACTATTTGCCTCAGTCCATAGTGTTCTGTTGTATAGCATTCAATCAAAAATTTTGAGGCATGTAAAGAAGCAAGCAGAAGAAAAAAAAAGTGTCAAGAAATAAATCAATCAACAGAACCAGGCCCAGAGATGGTTCAGGTATTAGAACATTCAGAGACTTTAGAATAACTATGATTAATATTTTAAAATATCTAGTGGAAAAGGTATACATGAAGAGATGGGATACTTTTATTGCAGACAGATGCAAACTATAATTAAGTGTCAAGTAGAAGGGCTAGAAATGAAAAATGTAATGTCAGAAATGAAGAATTCCTTCAATGAGCTTATCCACTGACTAAACACAGAGAAGGGAAAAATCAGCAAACTTTAAGAAACATCAATGGAAATTAGGCTAACTGGAACAACAGGGGAAAAAGAGTTTAAAAAAAAAAAGCTGTTGGAATATGCAAAATGATCTAGTGAAAAGGAAAATGGGATCATCGAGTAAGAGAGAAATCAGGACAAAAGAAATATTAAAAGAGAAAATGGCCAATAATTCACCCAAATTAATGAAAGACAGTGACTCACAGATCTGAAGAACTTAGAGTTCTTAGGCATACTTAGGCATTTTTTAGTCAGAGTGTTTGTTGTGGGCTAAATTATGCTCCTCCCCCCAAATTCACATGCTGAAGTCCTAGCCCCCAGCCTCAAAATGTGACATCATTTGGAAACAGAGTCTTTATAGAAAGAAAAAGTTAAAATGAGATCATTTGGGTGCGAAAAACGCTAGTCCAATATGACTCGTATCCCTATAAGAAGAGGAAATTTGAACATACATACAGAAGAAAATCAATGTAAAGACACAATGGGAAGACTGCCATCTGCAAACCAAGGATAAAGGCCTAGAACAGACAATCTCAAGGTCCCCAGAGTGAATGAACCCTGCTGATACCTTGATCTTGAATTATATCCTCCAAAACTGTGAGAAAATACACGTTTGTTGTTTAAGCCATCCAGTCTGTGGTTCTTTGTTATGGCAGCCCTATCAAACTAATACAGCATTGAAAACCAAAGTTAAAGAGGTAAAAGCAGCTAGGGGAAACAAGATACCTCACAAAAAAAGAAAGAAAAGAATGAGAATAGATTTCACAACAGAATATTCGCATCACAGAAAATAATGGTACAACATCTTTAATACAGTAAAAATAAAAACTCAAAACCTCTCTTCCTAGAATTTTATATTCATGAAAATATCTTTCAAAAGTCAGGGAGGGGGAGGGAGTAGGATGGATTGGGAATTTGGGGTTAATAGATGCAAACTATTGCCTTAGGAATGGATACAAGCAATGAGATCCTGCTGTATAGCACTGAGAACTATATCTAGTCACTTATGATGGAGCATGATAATGTGAGAAAAAAGAATGTATATGTGTCTGGGTCATCTTGCTGTACAGTTCTCATCATGGTGCAGTGGAAACAAATCCGACCAGGAAGCATGAGGTTGCGGGTTGGATCCCTGGCCTTGCTCAGTGGGTTAAGGATCTGGCATTGCCATGAGCTGTAGTGTACGTTGCTGACAAGTCTCAGATCTGCCGTTGCTGTAGCTGTGGCATACATAGGCAGGTGGCTACAGCTCCACTGGACCCCTAGCCTGGGAACCTCCATATGCCGTGGGTGCAGCCCTAAAAAGAAAAAAGAAAGAAAATTGGTAGAACACTGTAAACCAGCTATAATAGAAAAAATAAAAATCACTATTAAAAATAAAAAAAGTTAAGGAAAAATTTCAAACAAACAAAAGCTGAGAAAATGCATTATTAGCGGACATATACTACAGGGCATATTAAAGGGACTTCTTCAGATAGAAGAAATATAAGAAAAATAACTTTGGTCTATGCAAAAAATATAGAGTAATGATAAAAGAAATGGTAAAAGAGATAAATATGAAAGGTATTTTTTCTTTTTAATCTCTTCAAAGACTAAAAAAAATTACTAAAGTAAAAACAGTGAAATTTCAACATATGTAGAAGTAAAATGTGTGAGCACATAGGATAAAAAGGTCAAAATGGAAAGATACTGTTGTAGAGTTCTTACTTAAATAGATTATTACTTGAAGGCAAGCTAGGGTAAATCAAAGAAGACACAAATTACTAACATCAGGAATTAATGAGAGGATATCACTATAGATTTTACAGATAATAATAAGAATAATAAATGAATATTATGACAAAATTGATGCCCATAAATTCAATAACTCGTGTGTAATGGAAAAATTTATTTAAAAACACAAACTATTAAAACTCACTCAGGAAACAGGTAAACTGAATAGTCCTAAACCTATAAAGAAAACTGAATATGTAGTCAAATTGTCTCCTGCAAATCAACTTTGGGTCCAAATAATATCATTGGGGAATTTTCCCAAAAATTTAAGGAAGGAATTATGGCAACTTACACAAGATGTATAGAAAATATCAAAGAATCTACAAAAATGTTATCAGAACAAGGAAAGGATTTTATAAAGTTGCAGGATACAAGGGTCATATATATTAAACAAGTCAATGGTATTTCAATATACTAAATTTCTAATTGCAAATAATAATCATAAATTGAAATTTAAAATACCATTTGCAATATCATCAAAAATATGAAGTATTTAAATTAAATTAAATTAGAAGTTTAGCACAATTTGTTCAAAGCCTGTACACTGAATGTTACAAACACTGCTGAAAGAAATTAAAGAAGACACATAAATGGAGAGTTCATCAATTGAAACTCGGTCTTATTAGCTGTGAAATTTCCCCCAAACTGATCTATTACAATCCCAATCAAAATCTCTATTGCAGAAATTTACAGAATGATTCTAAAATTTATGTGGAAAGGCAAAGGGACTAGAAGAGTTAAATTAATTTTGAAAAAGGGAAACAAAATTGGAGAACTTAACAAAAACAGGGTTCTGTTGATGTGAAGAGTGACACATGGATCAATAGAACAGAACAGAGAGAACCACATACAGCACTACCCATAATAAGTTTGTGATTTACTTTCAGTGAAAGCCTTGATTTTTTTTCTTATTATGTTATTCATTATTACTACCTTGCATTATCATTTTTATGGATAAATTTTATATCCTTAAATGGATTATGAGCTCATGAAGGACATAGGATATTATTTTATATTTACCCGTAATGTCTTTCTGTAGTGTTAAAAATTCTGTCATAAAGTCAACCTCTTTTCCAGTATTCTAATTCTCAGCCTGCTTTAATTATCCTGTCAACAGCATATCATTTGAAACATAATAGGTGATTAATAAATATTTGTAAAGTAGTAAATGAAAAATTAGAACTGTTTAATTTCTTATTTCTATGTTCCATGTAAAAGGCAAGTGAACTAGCCATCTTCATTAAAACACTATGTAAAATAAACAGCATTATTATCTAAAATGAATTTATTTGACCACAACTGTCATCCAACAATATTTTGAATAGTTGGAACACAAAGCATTGTAACACTTCTCATTGTTGTTTTTTATTGGTGAAACAACACAATCACTGATTTTACATTAGAAATTTTGTTTCCTTAGTGTTTAAACATGATGACACTTGGTTTAAGGTTATCTGCCCATGATTATTATACTACTCATCACAAGTGTTCCCTATTGGGTGAAGTACAGCTGATATCTATGAAATCAAGAAAAAGGAAATGAGTATATTTCCAGGAATACATATACCTATGTATGTATAATCTAGAAGAGAAAAAAGTCAAAAATTTTGTTATTTCTGCCTAAACATTTTACAAGCTAAAGTTATTATAGACCTGTAATGAAAGTGTAAATAAAATTTTTTAAAACTACATTGATAATATCAGTATAACATTGTTTTTTAAATATAATTATATTGTTAAAAGTTAACGAGGAATTTAGAAAAAAATCTATGTTATTGGTTTTAAAAATTATTCTTAAGACAGCCTCAGTCCCCAAATTATCAGACATGGCTCATATTTATAAAGTGACTTGAGGAATTTAAAATAAAACAAAGAAAGTATTTCAAGTATTTATCCATCTGCCATTTCCTGTTAATCTCATAAAATAATACATTTTAAAATAACCACAATTACATTAACATTTTTCAGCAGGAAAAAAAAAAGACAAATTGAGATTAAAACAAATTTAAAAACAGATGGCTATAACTCCAGATTATCTGAATGAAAAGAGATTGTTTTCTAAATTTGGAAAATATACTATTCATCAATTTCTATCAGAAAAATGGATATACAATTTAAAATTTACCTATTGGAAACTACATTCAAGTGTTCAATTCAACAAGTATTTACCAAGACTCTATCATGTGCCAGAAGTTGTTCCAAGGATTTGGCATACATCAATGTACAAATATTTGTGTAAAGCTTAAGTTAACAATAATTCCAGTGTATGCATATATAAATAGGTGTTTGTGTATATATATATATATATATATATATATATATATGTGTGTGTGTGTGTGTGTGTGTGTGTGCATGTTGTAAACAAGTATATATACATGTATATACGTGCATGTTAGAAAGTAATAAGTAGTATGAAAAAAGAAAAGTTTGATTAGGGTGAGGGGGTTGGGTGTGGGGCAGTGGCCACAGTGCTTGTTGCAACTTTAAATAGTATGGTTAGGACAATGTACTGAGAAAGTGCAGGGAGTGGCAGTGTTTGTATCTGGTGGGAGAATAGTCTAGGCAGCGTGAAACAGTCCAGGCAGGCATCATGAAAAGCTGTGCAAATGTCCTGGGGCAGTGGTGGTGTCTGAGTTTCTGGAGCGTTTGTGGATGAAGCCAATGTGGCTGAAGCAGAGTGAGCAAAGAGGAAAGCATTCAGAGAGAAGGTAGTGGGGGCTGGATGGAGAGTGAGAGAAAGGGGAGAAAGGAGAAGAAGAAGAACTGATTACATATAGGGCCTTTTAAGCTGTTGTAGGGTTGATAGCCTTTACTTTGAGGAAATACAGAGTAAAAAAAATTCTTCCCTCTCATATCCAAGGAAAAGAATATAAGTAAGGACCACAGGGAATAGCCTCTTCCTCACTGAATACCCAGAAAGGCTGTCAGCCCCAGCTTCTCCAGGAAGCTTCTCTGAACACCCCCATTGTCCTCTTGACTCACAGAATTTCCTCTCTATATCAGCTGTCACTAGATTGGCCAGACACTCATAGAGTTCCCATTACCTCTTTGCTTTATACATTAGTTTAGTACTATCTTAAGTCTCTGCCTATATTGTCTATGTCTTCAAGGTGTGATTTTGTAATCCTTAATACAGCTGTCTTGCACAAAGAACCCAATGAATAGTTTTTAAATGAGCAGGGTCTCTTGACTTCATAGAAATATCAATTTACACATTGCAAGAGGTATCTTACCTAGAACAAACAACAAATAAATGTACCATCATCTTGAAATATGTGCCTACCCAAAAGTGATATTGGACTTTTAATTTTTTCTTTGTTATAAGCCAACATTTTTATGCTGTTTCCAGTTACTGAATTTTTTGTGAAATGAAAATACTTGGCTAGCCAAGTTCCCTTTAATCATATTGCTTAATGGGCTGCTAAGTATCACATTCCCTGTTGGTCCTAGTTTTCTTTCAAATGTAATATTTCACTTTCAAATGGTTATGCTCTAATTAAGATATAGTGTAATATTCTGGGGGAGTTCCCGTCGTGGCGCAGTGGTTAACGAATCCGACTAGGAACCATGAAGTTGCGGGTTCGGTCCCTGCCCTTGCTCAGTGGGTTAACGATCCGGCGTTGCCGTGAGCTGTGGTGTAGGTTGCAGACGCAGCTCGGATCCTGTGTTGCTGTGGCTCTGGCGTAGGCCGGTGGCTACAGCTCCGATTCAACCCCTAGCCTGGGAACCTCCATATGCCGCGGGAGCGGCCCAAGAAATATCAACAACAACAACAAAAGACAAAAAAGACAAAAAAAAAGATATAGTGTAATATTCTGGTACTATATACAAACTATCTTTCACATGAAGTTGTATGTATATGACTACTCCATTTTTCTCAGTCATCTATCTTTTCACAGAGTTTATTATTTTTGTTTTAATGAGAAACTGTTTTAAATCGAGTTACCAGTATGATTTGTTGTTCTACTATGAGTGCATTGGACTAGGAAATTCAATTACATGTCAATTCCATGTCTTCAACATAGATTTTCTTACACAATATCTTCTATTTGGAGAGTCATTCATGGCCCATTGGGAAAGGTTAGAACTATAATTAGACCTTTTCTCTAGACACTTGAGCAATGGAATTCATGAAGGTTAGTGTGAGCTTCCCATTAATTGCTCCCTTGTGGTTTTACAGTAAAGCCATTAACTTATGTACCAGGGCGCTACCCACAGCATCCTTGCACTGACATTTGAAGCAGTGATTAGAATGTCATTGCTTTCCAATACTTCATTGTTATTCAGGGGACACATTCAATGTCTTTCCCCTCATACTGCTGGGATCACAAATTCAGACACAAAAAATATCATCTCTGTTCCTTTATCATCAGAATAGGGCTTTTGAAAGTGGGTTTGTTCTGAATATAGTGTTCATACTGGACTCTGTTCTATACAGTGTCACTGTCTTGTCTTTCAAACTAATGGGAACAAAGCAGAATCATTCTTTATGTGCAAAGCAGTGCACCCCAAGGGCAAAACATCCATCAGTATGAAAAATAGTCAAGTAACAACCAAGAAATTGTGTTTTGTGGAAGCTCACGGATCTGATTGTATGTTTGAGCCAGCACACTGCCATGTTAGTTTTCTCAAATCTTTGAACTTAATAGTTTCTTATTCAAATGTCTTTCTTATCATTTATACTGCCTGCATTCAACTATTCAGTTTGCCCTGTCAGTACTTGCCTATAACTCAACTAAGACTGAGATTTACGGAGCTGGAGAGCACAATTATCCTTCTGTCTCAGAAATAAATTACAACTCCAAAGCCCTGCTCTCTCTTCATCCCACTCATTCATTAAAAAAAAAAAAAAAATTCCTCACCATGGATAGCATGAGGATATCATATTGCAATGAAGAATGCAACGCAGCTCTCCTTCCTCTTTTTTCCTTCCTTCCTTCCTCTTAATGCATGTGATGCATGCGTGTGTGTGAATGTATGCATGTATATATACCTAAATGACTTAATTCATTTCATTTAACTCTCTTCATATTTTAGAATCTACAAAGTGAGGTGTCAGGATATCCTCTCTATTCTTATCATCGAGGCCATTCAGACATTTTCTTTTAAAAAATGTTTTATATATGCTGCACTTTAATGTAGATATCTGGTATATTGCATTCTTGTGGAAAAAAAATTACTTTTCTGCCTCCAGAAGTGGCTGGAGAGGAGCTGCAAAATTGAAATGACCATGATGCAACTCTAGTGCAGGGTCAAGGGAAGTTAGAAGGATTATTAAACAGCTGAAAAACCAGACTGAAGGGGAAAGGTCCCAGAAGTGAGATTATTGAGGGCACAGAAGGGAAGTTAGAATGGAGACTATATTTAAGTGTCTGAAAAGTTAGAATTCAGAATTTTTAAAAGTTTGCAGTTTTCACTGGCTATAGACAAGAGAAATGGGCAGAGTTCTTAGACTGACATAACATTTTTCCTATGAGTCGAGATTTAAAGCATTTGAATTTTAAATGTAATTAATGACATTTTGAAAATTGTTTTGCTGAAATCATTTTATTTTTTGTAAGATTTTTATTTTTTCTATTGTAGTTGATTTACAATGTTCTGTCAATTTCTGCCATACAGCAAAGTGACCCAGTCATATATGTGTGTGTGTGTGTGTGTGTATACACACATATATATATACACATTCTTTTTCTCACATTATCCTCCATCATGTTCCATCACAAGTGACTAGACATAGTTCCCTGTGCTATACAGCAGAATGTCATTGCTTGTCCACTCCAAATGCAGTAGTTTGTAACTACTAACATTTTAAAAACTTGCTACATGGGGTGGGAGATAAACAAAATTAATTCTTTAGTCATGAATGTGTCTTTTATTAGCTGTTAGGGTTAGGCTTTAATAAAAGAAGACTGATTTTGAAGTTCCTGTGGACAAAGAGATAGGGGATGTGGATGACCCCTGTTGGCACACAAACATGGACATATCTGCCATGAACTCCTTCATAAAAAATATAGGAGAAAGGGCCTGACAGAAGAGTACAAATAGTCAGGTGAAGGGAACAATCTTGTCATCCAAGGTGTGGATCAAAGAGGATTGGTTTTTGCGGAGTGATGGACCATCAATCAAGAGACCAAGGTGGGGGTGGGATGTGAACATTTTAAAAGGTGTGAAATGAAATGGACAAGAGAGCTTAAGAGGCTTAGGAATCTTGGGACATTGTATTAATTTCTGGTGCAAGTGCTCCTAGTCTGTGCAAGTGATATACTAAGAGGATGGGGTTATGTGCACAAAAGCACTTTCTGAAGGAAAACCATTACATGGATTGAGATTGAAAGCAAAGACTCCTGGAACACATGTTCCAAAGTGAGGGCTCGGGGTAGGTGTGAAAGAACCAGTCTAGAAATTAGGAGAGTCATTGAACCCACGTGGTCCCTTTGGTCTTCAGAACTTGAGAGATTATCTCTGATTTTTTACGTGATATCTTTGGCTATATTCCAAAGATGAAGTGATTTATAAGAAACATTTGAGGTTGGGTGTGAAATGTTAACACTTTCTTTCAGTGTTTATCTTATTGTCTTCTCTGAGTGCAAAGGACTCTTCTAGGCATTTGAGGTTTATCAATGAATAAAGAAGATAAAGTTCTCTGCCCTTTTGGAGCTTATATTCAAGTGTGGGTGACATCAAGTGCCTGGTAAACCAGTAATGCATAGGTAATTACATAATATTTAGAAGGTAATGAGTGGTATTAAAAACAGAAAAGTAGAGTAGGCTTGGGGTGGGTGGCAGCTGAGCAGAGTGTCATGCATCTGAGCAAGGAAGGGTTTGCAGGAGATGTGGGAAAGGATTCATGTGGACCTTTATGGCAAGAGCATTCCAGGCAGCAGAAAGAAGAGCCAGCACGAAGGCAGGAGTCTTTTTAAAGAACCACAAGGCAGGTATGGCTATTGCCAAATGAGCTAAAGGGAGAGGAGCTGGAACATTGCTGGATAGAGGTGCTTTCTCGAATGTTGTGACTCACTTGATCTTTCAGCTCTTGAACTCTCAAAAAGAAAAATATTCAGAATTGGGTTATAAAATAAACAAACATCACTGTTAAACCAAAAACCATTAACAAATCAGAATTACTAAGCTATTTATATGATATAGCTTATGCATGAGAATGTAATAAATTCTAACAAGAAATTGGAGTAGGAGATGCATCCCCCTACTTTCTCTGTTGCCTTTCATTGGTTTACACACAGATACTTTTGACTTCCTCATATATAAATTCTGCATTTGATGTCTCATACCCCAGTTTGTTTAAAACAATTGAATATTGATTATTCTTTTTAGATAGACTTCTGTTTAGTATCTACCCACTTTTTATGGTATCATCCCATTGATAAAGTTATCCTGGTTGTAATTTCCACATTGAGATGTAGAGAAATGCAACTTTATTTTCTAGTACTCAATTCAAACTGCTGTCTAATCACTATTTATTATTAATCCTGTATCTTCAATCTTTTAGGTCAATATTTGATTTAATTTTTTTTTTTCTTTTCTAAGGCCACACCCACAGCATATGGAGGTTCCCAGGCTAGGGGTCTAATCGAAGCTATAGCCACTGGCCTACGCCACAGCCACGGCAATGCCAGATCTGAGCTGCCACTGGCCTACACCACAGCCCACGGCAACGCTGGATCTTCAACCCACTAAGCAAGGCCAGAGATCGAATCCGAAACCTTATGGTTCCTAGTCGGATTCATTAATCACTGAGCCACTGCCGGAACTCCTATGTCCATATTTGAATGCAGGCTTCTTCCTTCTCTTCTTTCACCCACAGGGCAGATGAGGCTAAATACTGTCTTTGCCTCTGAGGATCCAGCGTTGCCCTGAGCCGTGGTGTAGGTCGCAGATGCGGCTTGGATCCCGTGTTGCTGTGGCTCTGGCGTAGGCTGGCGGCTACATCTCTGATTAGACCCCTAGCCTGGAAACCGCGGGTGTGGCTGCTGGTTTAACTTGTCTTTTGTCTCCACTTAGCAGAGTATGTTTATGTCCTTGTGTTAGTCGGGCCTCTGTGTTGGGTTTTGTTGACACAAGTGAGTTGCTCCCCATCGAGGAGCAGTTGGGAAAAAGCCATCTCTGTCCTGGGAGTTGATCTTATTTTTCCATCCCATCACTATTCTGTGGTTTCACATCAAAGAAGAGGAGCAAAAAGAGACCCCCGTCACATCACAAATCACAACTCTTGATTCCTTTTCTCTCCCATCACCTCTTCCCAACAGTTTCGCCTTCAACCCATCCCAGAAAAGATTTTTTACCTCCTCAAAAATCAGATAAAGCTGCAAATACTTTGCATCTAGTATCTTCTTTAATCCATATTATTAGAGAAACATTGTTCTCTTAGGTTGCCAGCCTCTGGTTCTTGATATATAAAAGGAAGTGACTGGAACATATTTCTCATAAATTCGGGCTCTTGCAAAGAAGAGCTTTGGTTAGCACAACCATTGCAGCTGAAATAATTTTTAATGCTCGTTTTGCACTTCAGCCTTGAAATTGTGATCACCCAGTCACTGGATGACTCAGCCTCAATGGGTGGAAGCCTATGAAGCAACAGGACTAAACATAACCAATTTTCCATAAAACACATATTTAACTAAATACTTTGTTTATTGTCACTGCTTAACAATTATACTTTTTGCACTGAAATCTATTTCTAAATGTGGTAAGGCAAAAATCACCTTATAGTTAATCTAAGAAAGTTGAATATTCCTGCATAAATAGGAGGTTAAATTGTCATTTTCCTTTCCAAGTCATTCTGAGATGCAACATTTGTGAGAATATAGCTCTCTTCTAGGTCGTAAATGCCTAATGAGGACAGATAACACAGTCTTTCTTCTTCTGGTTAAACTACCCAATGACCTATACACCAGAATTGCGAAACAAGTGATTTCTCTCAAGCCATTGAATTTGGAAAAGAAACATGAGCTGGGGAAGAGAGGCAGAACTGGCTGAGAATCCTGTTTTCTCATTGAAAGCTGTAGAATTTTAGAAAATTATTCTGCTCAGTCTGTTTCATCATTTCTAAAATATGGATATAATATCAATTTTATATACTATTTGTCAGCTTATCTAAGAAAGTATATTTCAAAGTTCTTGGTGAACATTTCATAATACACTATGTAAACATAGGTTGCTATTATTAATAATAAAAATAATGGCCAGGAAAGATAATACTTTAAAAACAAATCAGGTTAGAATTTATGCCATTTCAGATGTGAGCTACTTGCTATAACCTTGAGGACTGTCTGGTTTGAAAGGACTCTAATCCATATGCCTTGAGATCTACTGTGTGCTCAGTACTCTTCAGTACTTGTCAACTCAAAGACACATCACAGAATTTTTTTTTCTTTTTAAAGACAAATTGTATTTTTAGATCATAATGACTAAAAGAGGAAGAATGAACAACTGATAATATCTCAGTTTAGGAAAAAATGTTAATTTCCTTGGACTTGACCTATAGAAATTGTATATCATGAGTAGGCAATTTAAATAATATTGATTTCTTAAAAAAAAACCTTTATGAAAATTTGATGGTTTTAGTAAAATGCCTTTCTGTTTCACATAACAAGCAAAAAAAAGTATCTAGTAGCTTATTTAGAATGAGTTGGAAAAAGTGAAGTAAAATATAGTATATATTTCTTGATTCAAGTTGACTAAATAACTGAGTGTCATGTATTTGATGAGTTAACAAAGAACAATGTGATGGTTAAACTCTGACCTTTGCTTTCAAAAGAAAAGATTGATATAATACTGTGCCTGACTTTTTCCCTCTTTTGTATTACAGAATTTTCATATAGCCTTTAATTGTAAAGTTAGATAGTAGCTTTGAGAAACACTCTTTTAATAAAATAATTTTAAATGCAGAGGATGAACTAGTTTAAAAATATTGCACCTCACTGAAGATACAAAATTAAAAGCAAAAATTCACCTCTTCCCAGGATAATTTTCTAGGGGTGGCCACATTTTTTATTATGTATTTAGCTGTTCTGTGGAACACAAACATAATTCTGGAAGTGTTTATGCCTCTATTTTTTTTTTAATTGAGAACTAATTGACATATAACACTGTATTAGTTTTAGGTATCCGATGTAATGATTTGAAATATGTATATATTACAAAATGGTTACCACATTAGGTTTAGTTCACATCCCTCAGCACACAGTTACAGATTTGTGTGTGAGTGTGTGGGGGGGAGCAGAATCAGAACTCTTAGGATTGCTCACTTAACAACTTTCAAATATATATATACAGTATTGTTAGCTATAGTCACCATGCCGTACATAACATTCCCAGAACTTATTTATCTTATTGTGCTTTTTGACCATCTTCACTTGGTTTTGTCCATCCTCCACCCCCTACCTCTGGAAACTATCAGTCTGTTTTCTACAGGGATATTTTTTTTTCCAGCTGTTGTTTATTTTTTTAGATTCCATGTATGAATGATACCATACAGTATTTGTCTTCTCTTTCTGACTTATTTCACTTAGCAAATACCCTCAAGATCTATCCATGTATCAGATGGCATGATTTCCTTTTTTTTTTAATGACTTAATAATGTTTTGTTATGTATATACACGTCTTTCTTTATCTGTGTAGTGACTGATGGGCACTTATGTTGGTTCCATATTTTGGCCATTGTAAATAATGCTGCTGTGAACATGAGGGTGCCGGTATCTTGCTTCAATTTCTTGACTAATTGATTTTAGATAGTCTATCTCATACCTCCTTTACTACCCTATCACTTAGAGATCTTCCTAATTAGTCCATGGTTGTTGTCTAAATACTTCTGTGGTTATCTTCACAACTTTAATTAATGTTCTTAAACTTCCATTTCTTTATCTACGTTAAATAGATGCTATTGACTCTTTCCATGTTGAGTACTAGTAAACTTACCCTCTGATCATCACTATTCTTTATCCTCTCAACAACAATGTTTTTGTTGTTGTTGTTTTACTTCACCAAGGTTTATAACCTATACATTTCATTCTGTATAATTAAGTCTCTCATGTTGTTATTGCAGTGGTTCTAAACTCTCGGCTGCATGTTAATCATCTATTGCTTTTAAAATAAATGTTGATGCCAAGCCTCACCCCAGACCAATTAAATCAGGATCTCTAGTGCTGAGCCTGTGAACTACTATTTTTCATAAGATGCTCAAGCAATTCTAGTGTGCTGCCAACATTAAGTACTGCATATATATTGGTTAGTCTAAAAAAAGGAAACTAATAAGTAGCTTTTACAGCATTACGATTACACAAATATTATTAACCAAAATTCCAAATGTGTGTGTGTGTGTGTGAGTTTGTATGTATGATCATATTCCTATTTTACTAATCTTGGGTGGCACAAATCCTATGTAGTACACTATATCAGGTGTCAAGTTCAGCTTCAAATGGATTCTCCTCTCTTAAACTTTAACTAAGTAAGGCCTGGCCATGGTAAATGTTGAGCTGTATTTATTTCATGATTTATTGTTTCTTTTCACTTTCAGGGTGACATATTCTTTCTTTTTCTATTGAGAGAAGACATATATGTTTTGCCATAGTTTGGAAATCCTCCAAGTTCTTAGTCATACAAATTGTAGAATATAACTCACCTGCTTCTCAGATTCATTATTCATGCAAATTTTGTTTTCTAGAAAGGTAAATATAATGTAAAAAATTAATTTCTTTTTTACTTTCACAACTATTATTTACAGATCCATAGTTTTCTCCATTCAAATAATTTTTCTTTAGAACTTTTAGGAATTTAATCTTATTGAGATATTTGATCTAATACCAACCAGATAATAATGTACTTCGATTCTGATGCTAACTCCCTAGAGTTAGCACAGACACCATAGGTTAAGGACAAAGTCCTCTTATTAACACTTCCTTTGCTTCAGGCACTAGCCACAGTTCTGAGTATCCCTAAGCCACCCACATTTCTGAATGGCTACAACTTTGGGGGTTCTCACAATTTCCTCAGATTCCATAATTTTCTAATTTATTAAGTTGTTCTTGTTCATGCAATTGATAGTAGCACTAGAACTTGGTCTAGGCCTGTTTGACTTCAAAACATGCTCTTAACTGCTATGACATATTGATTGCTTTTTTTTTTTTTTAGTTTGGGCTATCTGACAAAGTGAGGGCTACAGATAATAATGCTCTCCAAAGACACTGGAAGGATCTATAATGATATTTTTTAGAACATTTCAATGGATGATACTATTCTATAGTCTTGACACATAATTATTATTAGATTCTTGGTCTCTTATTTTAAAGAAAAACTAAATATGTCCATCATTTTTATGCCTGTGCTCTAGACTTACCTTGACAACACCTTCGGAGATGACTTTGGGGGTATTTAACCGCTGTTACATTTACTTTCTAGAATCCGTATATCCTACTTTTTTCAAAAGTCAAAGTTCGAGGATAGAGCAAGTGTGCAGCTGGTCGGAACAATTATTTGATGCCTCAGGCAATTTGTATATTTCTAACTGGAGAGCTTTTATCATGAAACACCTTATTGAATTTGAAAAGGTTAGGGGGTTTGGGGGGCTTATCACAAACAGTGTCTTCATCTTGCCTGAGGTATGTAATTTGTGTCCATACAGAACAAAAAACAGAACTCAAGGAAAATAGTTCCATGTGCTTGCTGGTTTGCAATGGTAGGCATTTGATTTATTCACTCTTTGTACTTTTATTCAGTGGGGGGACATCTTATCAGAGTGCTGCCAACCATCTGTGTTTTAAAGGTGTTACAGTATCAGCCTGGGTCGTGTTTCCTATATCTCTTTTATAATCTGCCCAGCTTCTGAGAAATTATTGCTATTTCCTTCTTCCTACAATCAAAATGTCAGTGCCTCCCACCAAATAGGTTTTGCTCCTTGACTATGAACATGTAGACCCATAAAAAAGCTCATGTGAATCAAGTTTATAGTGACAGAGCAGTGGCCTTATTTTACATAAAACTACAAGAGCCATCTTTTTTAATAGATTAAAAACAACTCTTTTCAAAAAGAAGAGTGGAGTGTTTTACTTCATCGAAAGGTCATTTACTACATACAACTTCAGAGTAGCTAGAAAGCAATCACTGGGCGAAGTAGGAAAATCTTTCCTATCATAAGGAGTATCAGTCTCTAAACAACTGTGTACAGATCTTCCTTAGTTTTTGTGACCATCATCATCCAGCTTAAATGTCATTTTATGAATTTTTTTTAGACCTCCCTGCTCCCACTGTTTTTAGTACTGTCTCCCTTTCTGTGAATGAGGTTGCAGCCAGAGGTGAGAAACCAAGCAGAGCCTCTTCATGGGTCTGCTGTCTGCATGTTCTGAGCAGAGCCCACAACTGACGGCCAGGCTTGGAAATACCTAGGCCACCTCAAAAGAAGAGGATTCGGAGAAACTGGCAGTCACTACTCAAACATACTTAGGGCACTTGGAACCCAATTAGAGTAATTGAAGCTAGGCAAGTGAATGAAAAGATGGATTCAGTCTGCTTGCTTTCCCAGTCACTAAATGCTACTGAGCCTGCTTCCAATTCTGACTTTTTTGGGGGAGTGGAGGGAATGAACAGCTTCTTCTTTTCTTGTCCCAGCCCACAAGGTGTTCAAAATGCCAAAAATAAAATCGTTGCTCATTGGTGAGAAGACATGAATGGGGTGGCAGGAAGACCTGATATTCAGATCAAAGTTCTTGTCAACTGATATCACCGTAAAACAGGTAACATGTTTCTATATCTTCAAGCTGGAAAACTAACTGGAGAAAAAGTTTAAAAATAGTCACAAGCAAGGTGTATTTCTTCTACTTAATCAGTAGATTTTTTTTTTCACTTGAAAACAATTAGCATTTGGAAATTCTACGCAGAAAGTTTTTTTTATCTCCTCTGTTAGTCTCCAGGTGCCTTACGGTATTAATATTAATTTTTATATGTATGTAAATGTAATGCTCTGATGTGTGAATTTTTAATGATGTAAGTTAAAGAGTGGCATATTTAGGAGCTGACAGATGTATACAAACTTGTATAAGACAGTCACAGGGTTTCTAAGAGTGATAATCTGATTATAAAAATTAGGGAAGAATTTAGAAACAAAAGGACCAAATTCCTAGGAATTTGCCTCCCATATAATAAATGCCTGTCATTGTGCCGTAGTGATCCTTCTCTTGATCTTGAGCTAGGTAGCTATGTTACCACTGACTCCTAGAGGTGGTTGAGGGTAGAGGGAATCTCCAGCCTCAAACTTGAATTTGCCCAAGTCCCAAACATTCCCTTATGCCCACATATACATAAATACAGCCTAAGACAATGTAGGCTGGTCAAAACTGACTCAACAATGTATAGATTAATGAATTAGTCCATGTTTAAATTTCCAGCTAATTAGGTAATTGTTTACCTAACAAACTGAAGTTTGTTTAACAGGCCATTTGTGGCCATTAAAAAATGAAACTGTTTGTATATCCAAACTATGTTTGTATTTTATATTCTGTGACGCATCGAGGCACTTTCCAAAGCTAAAAACTCTTCATGAACATAGAAAGTAGATTTTGGATTTAACATTTGTATTTAATGTTTTGAATGTAAATCTAGAAAAACTCATATGTTTATTTATTGTTTCTAAAATATAATGTGATATATAGAATGATATAACAAAAATAATAGAGAATCTGGAGTTAGAAACTCAGGATTCTTACCCTAGTACTGCCACTGTACAAGCTGTGTGATCTTGGGCAAATTGATCAACCTCTCTGAACATACAAATCAAACTCTAAACTAATCATACCTGAATTACCTGGTCTATAGGATTTCAGTAAGCATCAACAAAACTGCAAATTCCTTGAGAACAAGTAATTTAATAACTTAAACAGTTAATAATAAATAATAAACAATAACCACAGTAAACAATAATAAATAATAAACACTCAATAAAGGAGTTTTCATTGTGGCTCAGTGGGTTATGAACTCAGCTAGTATCCATGAGGATGCAGATTCAATCCCTGGCCTCGTTCAGTAGGTTAAAGGATCTGTGTTGCTGTGAGCTGTGGTGTAGATTTCAGACACGGCTGCATTGCTGTGGCTGTGGTTGTGGCATAGGCTAGCAGCTGCAGTTCCAATTTAACCCCTAGCCTGAGAACTTCCAAATGCCATAGGTGCGGCCCTGAAAAGCAACAACAAACAACAAAAAACTAAAAAAAAAAAAAAATCACTCAATAAAGATATAGTGATCGAGGAGTACATTAATGGATGAGTAAATCAATGAATGAAGTAGAAAAATGATAGATCATAAAATTTAATTCACATTTTTTCTTTAACTTATAAAATGCATGCATATCTCGATACCTTGATTCCATAGAACTTGAAAAACCCTCATTAGGTAGAAAGGTAGTCAACCAATGGTTTCCAAATTTGATTATACGCAGAATTACTGAGGCCATTTGCTAAAAGTACAGAATCCTCATCCCATTTCCACAAAATCTATCTTAGTCATAGGAATCTGTTTTTAGCAAGGGCCTTGATTGATTTTTTTTTTTTTTAATAGGCTCGCACCAGTGGCACGTGGAAGTTCCTGAGCTAGGGGTGAAATCAGAGCTGTACCTAGGATTTACACCAAAGCCATGACAATAGTGGATCCGCAGCTTGCAACAAAGCCAGATCCTTAACCCACTGAGTGAGGCCAGTGATCTAACTGGAATCCTCACAGACACTATGTTGGGTTCTTAACCTGCTGAGCTGCAAAGGCAAACTCCCATCTTAGCTGATTTTTATACATTAATATTAATCAAAAAGCCACTTCTTTTGAGTTCCTTAACATATACATTTAATTTTATTTAATGAACACATGTATGAGATTTGTGATGGGTCAAGCATTGTTCTGAGTGCTTTAAAGATATTAATTCATTCCCTGGTGGTAGTTTAGGGATCTGGCACTGTTACTGCCGTGGCTTGAGACACTGCTGTGGCCTAGGTTCAGTCCCTGTATGAATGCGGCTGAAAAAAAAAAAAAAAAAGAGAAGTAAATAGGAGTTCCCGTCGTGGCGCAGTGGTTAACGAATCCGACTAGGAACCATGAGGTTGCGGGTTCGGTCCCTGCCCTTGCTCAGTGGGTTAACGATCCGGCATTGCCGTGAGCTGTGGTTGTAGGTCGCAGACGCGGCTCGGATCCTGTGTTGCTGTGGCTCTGGCGTAGGCTGGTGGCTACAGCTCCGATTCGACCCCTAGCCTGGGAACCTCCATATGCCGCGGGAGCGGCCCAATAAATAGCAAAAAGACAAAAAAAATGTATATAAATCATACAATGAAGAAAAAAAAGAATGTATGTAAATCATACACTCTGTATATTCGAATCATATAGTATGTAACTTTTTTGACTGGCTGTTCAATCAGCATAATTCCTTGAGGATTCATGTAAGTTGTTGTGTGTTATCAGTGGTTCCTTCCTTTTTATTTCTGAGTATCTGAGATGTTTTATTTGTTTTTTAAAAACTGAAGCATATATGGCAAAAATATTAAAATTAACAAAGCTAGGTGGTAAGAAAAAAAGATACTAACTCATATATCTTCATAAAACCCATGAGATAGGTGCCATTGTCATCATCCCTATTTTACATATGAAGAAACTATGGCACAGAAAAATATGTCCCTCACTTAATTTTGCACAGTGAGAAGGCAGCAAAACAGACATTTGAACCCAAGCGATCTGACCCCAGAGTCCTGCTCTAAGCTACACAACTATGCTACTCCTCTTATATTGCTGTATTGTAATCTTCTTGGAACAGTTAACAGAAATCCATATCAAATTTGAATAAGTTAGAATATATCATTTTGAATCGTGCAACATTTTTTGAGCTGCTGCAGGTATTGGGTCTGCTTCTCATTGTGGGGTAGACAAAGATAAGACTGCATCCTTCTCTTAGAAGATGTTACAAGTTAATCAAGGATCTAAAGGGGTGCTCTTGGCATCATTGAAGAGGACAGTGATATCCTAGCTTGTTTTTCCAAGGAAGCAGAGATTGAGATAAAGCCTTGCATACAGGGAGTTTACTTTGGGCAGGGATCCCAGAGAAGCGTGGGGGTCTGGGAAGGGTGCAACAGAGGAAGGACAGATAAAACAAAGCTTTGCCACTGAGCTCATTACCACAGTGGGTGACTGGGGCTCTGTCCCACTTGGATGCTCTGAGGAGCCCTATAGAGAACACCTTTTAGGGTTGTGAGAGGAGAGAATTGAACACATTAACTTCTGTATCCATTGGTTAAGTGCTTTCCCAAGGAGTTTTAATGCCCTCATACTTCCAGGTTTGTGCATGCATCAGAATGGTTGCCTGGGGAGTTCCTGTCATGGCTCAGTGGTAATGAACCTGACTAGTATCCATGAGGATGTGGGTTCTGTCCCTGGCCTCACTCAGTGGGTTAAGGATCCAGTGTTGCCATGAGCTGTGGTATACGTCACAGATGAGGCTCAGATCTGGCTTTGCTGTTGCTGTGGTGTAGGCCAGCAGCTACACCTCTTATTCGACCCCTAGCCTGGGAACTTCCATGTGCAGTGGGTGCTGCCCTAAAAAGACAAAAAGACAGAAAAACAAACAAACAAACAAACAAACAAACAAACAATGGCTTCCTTGTTCCCAGGGTGCCACAAGTAAACAGTGGGCCCAAGAGCCTTACTACTCAATGTGCCTGCCAGTCCTGCAGCACCTGCGTCATTTAGGAGTTTGTTTGATATGCAGAATCTCAGCTGCACCCCAGAACTGGGGGAACAGGATGGACTATTTAATAAGATCTTCAGATGATTGATATGCATATAAGAGTTTGAGAAGCAGTGGCCCTGAGGATGTGAACTGGGGCTCTAATATTGCAGCCTACAAGGCCACCTGTGATCCAGGTCCCTACTTCTTCTCCAGAATCATTTCCTGCTGCTTTTCATGGCATTAACTATGCCCAAGCCACACTGGTCTTCCTCTGGTCCTACAACCTATCAAGTTCTTCTTTCCTCACTATATATAATTTTTTTCTCAATATATATATTTATTTATATATTTAATTTATATATTTAATTATATATTTAATATATATATAATTTACACATTTTAATATGTATTTCTCTCTCTCTTTCTCTCTCTCTCTATATATAGATATATATTTATTTCCCTTGCCTGTGATGTTCTTCCTCTGTCCCATTCTATTTTATTACATGGATCTCAGTTTAAATAATACCTTATAGAGGTCTTTCCTGTCCATACCAGGTAAATTAGGATCTGCACTGTTTTTTTAATCTTAGCAATCGGCTTTATTTTTTTCCTTCATAGACCAATTTTTAATATTGCAATGTTTTCAAAACCTATTTATTGTTTATATTTCACACTCAATTATAAACTCTCCATAAGGGGAGGGACAGTGAGTGAGAGTTCCCTATTACATTCTCAGGCTCTACTGGTGTTTGAGACATGTCAGAACACAATATACATTTATTGAACAAATAATTAAAAGTGGAAAAGAAGGCAGGTTTTGAACTAAACAGACATGCGTTGAAATTTTGATTCTATTACTAACACGCCAAATTAGGTAATCCACCCTAATCTCTCATCATCGCAGGTTTTTCAATCATTAAAATGAAGAGAACATAATACACGTTTCATGGAATGAAGGCAAAGATGAGTAGCTTTTAGAACTCTCTGTCCCCTGGAGATGTCTGTGATTTAGATCATCTTAGGATGTATCAGAGGCTGTAGGATGTTTGCCAGTAACATAGGACCATGCAATGTGATAGCTCAGATAATGTTCAGATAAGTAATTGTGACAAGGTATTTTACAGGTTAAAACACTTTGTCCCATTGACCCATTTTCCAAGGTCTATTTCCATATTCACCTTCTACTACACTCCATTGTAAAAACTAGAATGTTATAATGGGAAAGAAAAGTGAGCCTATAAAGGGGGAATGTGCATCCAGTTTGATGGCCTAATCTGATGATCTTGCCTGTGTATAGACTTGATATATTTGGGTGTATCACAGAGCACTTACCCACTCCCCCAGGAGAGTCGTTAATTGGAGCTCCTGGCATCTTAGCATCAAGGGCATTTGCTACAGCTCTGTATCCTTTCTAATGTTTAACATCCATAAATCAGTCTCCTCTCCAGGAAAGGTGAGATATATCTGCTATAATTATTTAACACAACTCAAATCCCAGAACGAGGGATTGATATTTCATTAGAAAGCTCTGTTTAGGCCCTGCACTGTTCAGGCAGACCAAAAGAAATATGTGTGTATATGTATATTTATATCCAGGGAGAGACAGAGGGAGATGGAGGCAGGGGGAGAAGAAAGGAGAAGAAGAGAGAGAGGTACAGATTAAGGTAAATTTTGTTTCCTCTCTGATTTCAAAGTTGGGTTATACAAAGTGCCTTTTATGGCTCACTTATATTCTGACTGTTCCTCCCTCATGTCTCACCAGTTGTCCATAGTACAATGACTGGCTTGTGAGAAGTACTGAAGTAATTGAAAATATTATGACATATATAAATAGAAATTGTAATGAGGATAAGTGGAAAATACAATGAGTGCACAAAAGAGTAGGGATCAAGTCTGCACTAAATGTGCAAGGATTTTAGGAAAGTTCCTTGGAAGAGGAGGTATAGAAGTTGACTTAGAGTATATGAAGTTCCCTTGTGGTACAGCAAGTTGAGGATCAGGCATTGTCACTGCAGCGACTCAGGTCACTGCCGTGGCACAGGTTTGATCCCTGGCCTGGGAACTTCTATGTGCCTCAGGCACGGCCAGAAAGAAACATTTATGTAAGCGTTTTCCAGTTGGAGAAGAAATTAAAGATATTTCACACTGAGGAAAGTATAAGAAGCATGTGGACACATGGCCCATCCAGGGCTGACTTCATGCAGGTGTGCATTCAGTCAGTGTTAGGAGAGGTAGTCAAAGAACGACTAAGTAGAAACTTGTCTCTGCCTTGGCAGGGTTCACAGCCCTAGTATGACTGCAAAGAGTGTTGGCGTATGAATCTGGGCATTCCTGAAATCAATGAATATGTGTAGTTCATGGAAGGTGCAGGGGGTACGGATACTCACATGGAGATTGTAGGAAAATACAGCAGTTGAGAGGCTCTTATGGTCCAGGTAAGAAAATTTAAGGTTTGGAGCAGAGGACTTTTTTTTTCTTTGAGACATTATCAGTCCTCATATTGACCATTTTTTCCAAAATAAAAAATAAATTGACCTATATCTTCCTATTTATTCTTTCATAGAATTGGAATGGAGGGAAAGTATGCCTACACACACACACACAAACACACGCACACACAAGATACAATCTGCACCTTCAAGACTTTCATACTTTTGTACATAAATTAATAATTTTAGATCAACTGTTACAGTGACAACAACATGTAAAATATGAATTTGAATGTTTGCAAATTAATCTGAGACTAGCACTGGCCAGAGAGTTCATGTGGATGAAAAGTGATTCAATTCTGAATCAACTCTTTGATAAGCAAATATAAAAGCTGCTGGACCAGACTTTTCATGCTTCATTTTCCTCTGGTTACGGGAGAGTTATGCTTGGACATAGCTGTCTAACTAGGATGCTTTGCCAGATGAGAAGTTAATGTAAATGTGAAGTGTTCTGTGAAACGATAACTTAGTTAGAGTTTGATTTGGATTTACCATGTTTACCATAGACTTTTTTTTTTTTTTTTTTTAAGGGCTGCACCCACAGCATAAGAAATTCCCGGGCCAGGGGTCAAATCCAAGCTAGAGCTGTGACTTATGCTGCAGCTGCTGCAATGCCTGATCTCTCAATCCACTGTGCCAGGCTGGGGATTGAACCCTCCTCAGCTACCCAAGCTGTTGCGATCAAGTTCTTAACCATCTGTGCCACAGTGAGAATTCCTATCATAAACTTTATAAATTAAAAATTTATCACAGATTCAATAGAGTAGGGGAAAGAGACTAGTGAGATATTTTCCAGGCTCCCCACATATGAATGCTAAACACGACCCTTTAGGACAAGATATTCAAACCCTTGACTATACTCACTGACTTCGACTATGCTATTGCCTTGACTATGTTGGATTATCTTCAAATTCAACTCCCAAATATGATGCAGCCAAGAGCTTATTGGGTACCTGGTCTAGTTTACCACAATGACTCGAAGTAGCTGCTGTCACTCCTATTTTGCAGATAAGAAGACTAACTCTGACCAATTTAAAACTTGCTTACCACAATACAAATTATGTCAGAGCGTAAATATGAATGTGGGCTACACGTTTGGACCTCTTCCTCTGGATTCCCCTGAATTTTCTGTTCAAGGTCATCAATCTCTACTACTTTCTCTGTAAATTCAATGTGACCAGAAATATCAGAAGGCTTAGGAAAAATCAGATAAATAATCAAAAGAAAGTTAAAATGTTTTGAAACAGTTTTCTGTGAGAATTTAGATGTTATGTTAAACGTGAATAATAAATCCGTTAAAAAACTATTAGTTTTCTCCAACTTGACTGTAGCTGTGGGTTTATTATAGGATAATTACATTACTATAGATTTAACTTTTTGGCATTTCTTAGTGAACATTTCATCTGTTTATTCTCAGACCATCTGCTGGAAAAGACTGGTAGTATTATTTTGAGTCTTGTGGTGAGGAAATAGATATTAGCTGAGCACATATTGAGTGGAGGAGCAGCATAACTTGAGTCACCACTGTAGCATGAGCTACCTGATGACCTGTACCTTGTCTCTCCGTAAATTCCTTCAGTCCGCACTTCTGCCCATCTGGAGTACTTCATGAATAATAGATCCAATTAGGCGACATGGAATACGAACAAAATTCTTCTCACTTGTCATGCAAGTTATTTTTATTATTTACAATTTTTCACTTAAGTAATTTATCAGTGACTATAAAACAAATTCTAACCTATATATTTTTTTTTTTTGTCTTTTTGCTATTTCTTTGGGCCGCTCCCTCGGCATATGGAGGTTCCCAGGCTAGGGGTCGAATCGGAGCTGTAGCCACTGGCCTACACCAGAGCCACAGCAACGCAGGATCCGAGCTGCGTCTGCAACCTACACCACAGTTTACGGCAACACCGGATCGTTAACCCACTGAGCAAGGGCAGGGACCGAACCCGCAACCTCATGGTTCCTAGTCGGATTCGTTAACCACTGCGCCATGATGGGAACTCCTAACCTATATTTCTTATTCCATGGTGGTCCCATTGATAGTTTTACTCATAGTTATGTAGTTATCAACTAAAAATAATATGGATTTGTTTTATTACTTAGTTGAATATATTTTGAGAGTATGTGTATTTATGTATATGTATGTATTTCCTGATACATATGCTATACCTCAATTAATCACTTTTAAGCAAATGTATGTAGTTCTCTACATGCTACCTGGTATGACTGTCTGAATATGATATGCTTATTAGAGTAAGTAAAAGTAGACCCGGAGCTTTCTTATGCCAATATTTCTCTATTCCAAAACTGTTTGTGTATTGTTTCAAGGAGAAAAATATATGTCTTTCCTTTTTTATTTACTTCTTCTTCTTTTTTTTTTGTCTTTTTGCCATTTCTTGGTCTGCTCCCGCAGCATATGGAGGTTCCCAGGCTAGGGGTCGTATCAGAGCTGTAGCCACCGGCCTACTCCAGAGCCACAGCAATGCGGGGTCTGAGCCGCATCTGCAACTTACACCACAGCTCACTGCAATGCCGGATCCTTAACCCACTGAGCAAGGCCAGGGATCAAACCCACAATCTCATGGTTCCTAGTCAGATTCGTTAACCACTGTGCCACGACGGGAACTCCTATTTACTTCTTTTACTACCTCATTATTTGTGTAAATGTAGTTTCCACTTTCTTATCAACTAGTATTATGACACCCAAGAATAAAGGCCAAGAAAGCTTGGTAGACAGCTATACATTTTAAAAAATCTGCTTTATTTTTATTGAAGTATAGTTGATTTCCAGTGTTTCCGGTGTACAACAAAGTGTTTCAGTTATACATATATACATGTGTATTCATACATATATATATATATGTATGAATATATATATACACATATTTTTTTTTCAGATTCTTTTCCATTATAGGATATTACATGTGTATTCATACATATATATATATGTATGAATATATATATACACATATATTTTTTTCAGATTCTTTTCCATTATAGGATATTACAAGATATTAAGTATAGGAGCTCTCCGGTGGCCTAGCAGTTAAGGATCCAGTGTTGTCACTACTGTGGCTCAGATACAAACTCTTGCCCAGGAACTTCTGCATGCCCTGGGGACAGCCAAAAAATTAAAAAAAATATATATATATATTGAATACAGTTCCCTATGCTATTCAGTAGGTCCTTGTTGCTTATCTACTTTATATATAGTAGTGTGTATGTGTTAATCCAAAATTCCCAAGTCATCCAATCCCCTTTTCCCTTTGGAAACTCTAAGTTTGTTTTTTATGCCTGTAAGTCTGTTTCTGTTTTATAAATGAATTCGATTCGTCTGTATCTTTTTTTTTCAGATTCCACATATAAGTGATATTGTATGATATTTGTTTTTGTCTGACTTACTTCACTTAGTATGATGATCGCCAGGTCCATCCACATTGCTACCAATGGCATTATTTCATTCCTTTTTTAGTGCTGAGTAACATTGACTAGCTTTTTGGCCTTCATATTTATTAAACATTGCTAACCCAGGCTCTGAGTCAGCAAGGTATATACAGTAGGATTTGTAAATATGTTAAGGTATTCTTTCATTTCAATAAATATCTAGTGAATTTTTACTCTCATGATTAATATACACTATTTTTCTAAGTTTTGGGAAAGTTAAACTAGCCTCTCTGAGCCTAAGGATCATCATATTTATTGTTTTAGAAATCACTCAGATGTTCAATTGTGCAATAGAGCAGAATTAATTCAGCTAGAAACAGAAAGAAACTGAGCAGTGTTGCAGATAATCTTATGATTTCCATAGGCAGAGACTGTTAAACATGACCCTGAAGAGATTTACACTGAGTCTCATTATGGTTTGAGAAGATATTGCTCTCATACAGATGAGACCTTTAGGGATGCAATAATAACCCCCTACAGACAGAATTGCTGTCCATAATTTTTCAGTTTATGTCTTGGTTAGTTTTCAGTTCAAAACCAGAAATTCCTCTGTTGATATATAGCTATATGGACTCACTAGTTTCCCCTAATAAAATTAGCTAACTAAAGTTATCAAATAGTGGGTAAACCAGTAAAAGCAAGGCCTAGTAAAAAAGATAGTTATTAGAAAATATATTTGATTATTCTGATATCAGACATGATGCTAATTTTGAAATAATGATTGATATTACTTATGATTATAAATTATTTAAAGAGAAAAGTTATTTTCAATAGAATGATAGCTTTATTAAAGCTTCATTGAAAAATATCCAAACTATCAGTGTCATAAAAAAAAATTTCAGGAGTTCCCATCGTGGCGCAGTGGTTAACGAATCCGACTAGGAACCATGAGGTTGCGGGTTCGGTCCCTGCCCTTGCTCAGTGGGTTAACGATCCGGTGTTGCCGTGAGCTGTGGTGTAGGTTGCAGACGCGGCTCGGATCCCGCGTTGCGGTGGCTCTGGCGTAGGCCGGTGGTTACAGCTCCGATTCGACCCCTAGCCTGGGAACCTCCATATGCCACAGGAGCGGCCCAAGAAATAGCAACAACAACAACAACAACAACAAAAAGACAAAAGACAAAAAAAAATTTCAGTGATTCATTGTCTCATGATAAAAATGGATAGCTTCTGGAGTTCCCCCTGTGGCACACTGGTTAAGAATTTAACTGTAGTGGCACAGGATCTTTTAACCCACTGTACTGGGTGGGGAATTGAACCCATGCCTCCTCAGAGATCTAGCTGCACCTGCATTGCTGTGGCTCAGATTCAGGAACTTGCATAGGCCATGGGTGAGGCCATAAAAAAAATAAAAAAATGGATAGCCCTTCAATTTTTTAAAAAACAAATTCCCAGTGCACTATCAAGAGTTAAACTCTTCTAGAGTGTTTCATATTACCTCTTAGTGAATATAGCCTACAGGTAGCTGCCTTGGGCTTTGTATGCAGATAGACTGGCTTGGTGTAGTAATATAATTTTATTTGCATTAATAATGCTGAACAAAAATACAAAGGCACGAATGATCAAATCTTTCTACATGGGGAGTATTGAATGTGAAGAGATTTTTTTCCTTGTGGATAGAAAAGTTTATACTATCACACTGGTATAATCTACACTTCTGTTTTCTTATTACAGGAGATACTAAGTGTATTGCAAAAATTGAAAGTTCCCAGAAATCTTTTTTTTTCCAAAATAAAGTTGCTGATTAGATCTCCATGTATTCTGATTGGGTTATTTTGGTTGATTTAGAAGTGACTTAAATAAAGACCCATAATTTCACCAAAATTATTATCAATATATCTACATAATAATTATAAAATACTTTAAAATACCTTTATGTTTGATGACACATTACTTCTTTTTTTGACACATTACTTTTACTCTGAATGCTACTTAAGCATCTTAAAAATCAGCTGAATTATGCTTCATTTAGGATACAGTTCTCCATCTTATCTTAATACAAAGTGGTTTGTCCATGAATTTACATAAATACATTTTTATTAAAACTGTAATTACATGTGTAACTTGAGACATGATATATATTTTTGCTATTTATTATTATTAATCTCTAAAGATTCCAATACATGATTTAATCATCTTTCCCATTATTGACTTTCTCTACTGTTTGACAAGCACATTGTAAGCAAAATTACTCATCTAACTGGCTTATGCATCTACTTAGATATAAATGGCAGCCTTATTCTACATAGAATCCTTTTCTCCCTTGCTCCATTTCATTTCTTCCTTTCCTAGCCACCATGACAGAATTTCTGTTGATGCCAGCTGTAGTGGCTCCAGTGAAGGTTTATTTCCTTCTGTCCACTCCTTCACTCCTTTTCCAACTCTTATATGGGTAGCTTTTGTTTTCATGGATATCAGCTTTCTATTTGATTATATTACAACTAAGGATACCCTGTCTCAGCTCTTTTCTTGCTACCACCCTCTCCAACTGTCTACCTGTGGCATATGGAAGTTCCCAGGCAACGGATCGAATTGGAGCTACAGCTGCCAGCCTGCACCACAGCC
Organism: Phacochoerus africanus; assembly: GCF_016906955.1. Lineage (NCBI taxonomy): Eukaryota > Metazoa > Chordata > Mammalia > Artiodactyla > Suidae > Phacochoerus > Phacochoerus africanus. The sequence goes on from NC_062545.1 coordinate 59,059,456, forward strand.
ACAGCAAGGCGGATCTGAGCTGCATCTGCCACCTACACTGCAGCTCACAGCAATGCTGGATCCTTAACCCACTGAGCAAGGCCAGGGATCAAACCCGCACCCTCATGGATACTAGTTGGATTTGCTTCTGCTGAGCCATGGCAGGATCTCCCTCCAACTGTCTTCTTAATGGAATGGCAGAACCCTGCCTGTCTTAGTAGCTAGCATTACCAGCTGAGATGTCAACCCATGAAGATTATATGCAACTGTCTATATGGAAGGCCAGCAAAGAACGCAGGCACAAAGAAAATGTATGAGCATTTGAGCAGTTATTAAATATATGGGACAGCACAGAGTATGTGACAATCTCCTAATATTAAAGAGAAGTCAGGAGAACCAGGTTCACACCCTAGCATGGACTTCTTTCCCAGCGGTATGACTTTGGGCAGATCACTTAACCTTTCTGAACTTCAGTTTCTTAACTACAGGACAGGACTTTAATTTCCTACCTCTGAAAGTTGTTGTGAAGATTAAAAGATGTATGTCAGTGCTTAACACATATTTAAATGAAGGGAAATACACTTCCTGAATAAAATCATATTCTTCATCCAAACAAAACAATTCTCAAATGAATACAATTAATTATTTTATTTTAAATGGAAAAAATAATGCATTGTAGCATAACCTGTTCAAGGGTCCTTGTAAACACAGCTGTAATTGAAGTCATCAGCTAGCTCCTTATTTATCATGCCAAGATTTTTCTGAATAGGAATAATATTTTCATCTAAAGAGTGTACATTGAGAACATGCAGTCAGAATACCAGTGCCTTTTTGTAAAATATTCAGCCAAAAGAATCCTTCTTCTTCCATGTGAAAATGATATTCAAGCCAATTTTTATTGTAAAACCTGCTGGTTTCCCATGTCTCCCTTCTCCCCACCCATGAGATACACAGCATGCTTATCCACCTTTATTCCCACTCCTTGCAACTTGGTTCAATGGCGACTGAAGGCTAAAGCCAGGCTTCTTTACAGTCGCCCTTCTGAACATAATGGAGTTTTCACTAGGCAGAGGACCCATCGTAAACGTGAAGATACTGGTGTCCTGAAGCAGAGGTCGTACTTGCACTACTTCTGCTCTTTCTGCTGACATGTGTCTTTGTGGAGGGTTTGGTACTAGCTGCAGCAAATGTCCGAATGCTCATCCTGTAAATCCATGGGTGTGGGGGGAGGAGGCACAAGGGAGGGGGTGTTGTCTTAGAAGCAGTGATTTTGGCGGCCCCTCACCAACCATTCTTTTTAGGGATCCTGTCAGAGGTAGCAGCTCTGGAAGCCCTAGGAGTTGTTCCTTGAAGCTCAGGATAGAATCTGTTCCCTCAGCCCTTCTAATTACTTTATAACTAAACCCTAACTAATATTCCCTTGCAAGTCAAACATCATTCTACAGCGGTAGTAATTTTTTCCCTAAAAGACTTCATAAATGTTTGAATATATTAGACATTGTGTGATCAAGATTTTTTTTCAGTACAGATGTAATTGGATGTATTTTAATTGACAAATTATTATTTCCAGAATAATGCTTTTCCTTTTACCTATTTCTCTCTTGATAATAAAGTTTTAGATACAGTCCATGCATAGTAGATAATTTTGAAAAACAATTTTCCCTATCAAAAAATCTCAGTTTTCAAAGAGTGATTGTTTCTATGTTCCTTTAATTGTAATCAGTATACTGCATATGCTGCATATAAATACTGCGTATATGTGTACATATATTTATCCCTCTTATTTATATCTCCAATGTCGGCATGTAAAAGGAAAATTAAAAGTGCCAAAAATAGACAAATATTATAAAATGTGAAGATGAAAGGGGGTAGCCAAGAGGCAGTTTATCATAAGAGCAAGAAAAATGGAGTTTCATATTCAGCTCTTTTTTGTTCTGTTTTTAATTATGTTAAAATAAGTCAAATAAACTCTCTGAGCCTAATACCTATGTCAAAGTATTGTAGGAATAAATGAGGCAAATAGAAAGGGCATGGTATAGAATGAGTATTCAATGAATGATTATTAAATGTTACAGGGATACACTTTGTCTTAGCTTCTACCAAGGCTCAAAATTCTGAGAAAAAAAAAACAAAAACAAACCAGTATCAGCACAGGTATAAGTATCCTTGCAGGATCCCTGAAAGGGGGACATGCTGTAAGGCACTGTGAAAGTATTTCTCCCAGTCTTTATCACGGGTTTTTCTTCCACAGCTGGAGTGCATTCTTCAGGCTCTCTCACAGCTATAGATGGCCAATAGAAGGTCATCAGAAGAGATCCTTGGCCCTTCTGGGCTACACTTCTGAGAGACTGGATGTATCTCACCATATTCTCCTCTTTTCTTCAGTCTGGATGCAGATAATCATGGTGCCCTAGAGGCTAGTATAGCTGAAGACAGAAAGAGTCTCTGAATGGCACAAAGCCAGCCATTTGTTTATACCCCACCAAGCACTGGTATGGGAGAGCTAGATAAATTTCTTTTTAAGCTACTGAAATCTTGTATTCTATTTGTTATCACTTTAGTCTACCCTGACTAATACAGACTTAAATTCTCTTGGAATGGGTTGTTGGAGTGCTGGGATAGTGCCCCTTTCCAGCTGCTTATGGAAAAAGTTAGGGGACTATATACCATCTCAAGACAAAAGAGGGAGTGTGTGAAGCAAATCACTTGGAGAGCAGGCATTATGTTCCTTGGAATCTAGGGATATGGAGATACTCTAAAACCTAGGGCAGACCACAAGGTAATAAGAGAGAGGGATAAAGTTCTCTGGAAGCAGATGTGCCCTCTGCCAAATGGAGATGAGCTCCAAGGCTGGAAGTCTCCACCAGGAGGTTCTCAGAGGCTTACAACAATAAGGCCAGGAGAGAAAAAACAGCTGTCCTTCCACTGCCCACGGGGCCCTGAAGCCATGTGCTGACAATAGCAGGCAGGTGGTATTTGGGATTTTCTCCCCTGCCACCTCTCCTCTCTTGACTCTTTGCTTTGGAGGGACAGCAGTGGGGAGGATGGTGTTGAGAATTTAGATGCCAGGCACACTCTCCTTGCTCTTTGCAGGATACACAGCTGAGGCAGGCCCCAGCTGGGGAAAGAGAATTTAAATTGTATAATGGATTAAACTGTACAGTTAGAGTTGATGAGATTTAAAAATTTTTGCAATGAGATTGTTATTCTTTCTGAGAGGAACCAGAAAAGCTTTGGGAGTTGCTTGAGATTTTGTCCAGGGGTGGGAAAGATTAACTTCAAAGAAAATGATTGCAAAGAATGTGAAGCAGGAGGATGGGCTACTCTGGACATTCACACAACTATGTCTAACAAGTTCCGTAAACTGACAAAGTAGTTTTTGGTCATTGGATAGAAGAAAAAACTAATTGTTATCTTAAACCATAATTGCCTATACCCCACTTTTAGCCCTGAGGTAGTGGCACAGGTAGATTAACTTTTGTTTAGCAAAATTTCTTGCCTATGCTACAAAGCCAAGGCCCTAAGCTTTCATCTAGAGCAATGCTATCTTACAGAATTATAATTCAAGCCACAAATAGGAGCCATATCTGTCATTTAGAATGTTTAGTAGCCACATTAATTGGATAAAATTATCTTCATAGTGTACTTTACATAATATATCCAAAAAAATGCTATCCTTTCAACATGTGCCCAACATAAAAAAAAAATTGTTGGTGAGCTATTTAACACTGTTTAATATTATCTTCAAAATCTAATACATATTTTGTATTTACAATGATCTTGTTTGAACCAGCAATATTTTAAATGCTCAATAGATATTATACTGAACAGAACAGAACTGAAGGTAGTTATCATTAAATCTACCTAAGAAATGAGCAGGGGATTTCTCTGGTGGCTCAGTGGGTTAAGGATCCATCATTGTCACTGCTGTGGCTCAGGCCACTGCTGTGGGATGAGGTGTGTGTTCAATACCTGGCCCAGGAACTTCTGCATGCTGTAGGTGCTGCAAAAAGAAAGAGAAATGAGCAGGAATGCTGCATTGCAGAGGAAGTAGAAGAGAGGGAAAGAGGAGAAAGGGTGAGTTGCAGCAGGAAAATGTTGGCCAAGGAGAAATTCTGAAAAGGTGGAGAGAACAAATAATGTTTGAAAACCAGAGGGTTTAGAATAGTATTTGGCCCATAGAAAGTGCCCTGGAAATGCCTTCTCACGTTACCAAAATCTCTTTTCACCTTGGTATTGGTATACAGCCTTCTTTCGGGTAGTGTTAACTAATAATAGATCCACTTATACTCTACATGTATTTACCTTTACCTTGTTACCATTTAACCCCCAACCTATCCCCCCACTTTATTCAAAGGTCTTAATCTAGACATTCTAGACCCATCCTATTTCTCAGCACTTATTAGCTGCTAATGCTGGCAAAGAAAATAAATGTTTTGTCTTGTGTAACTTGTGTTTAGCTATTCATGCTGTTTCCCAGTGATCGTGACTTATTTTTTGTCTAAATGTTTACATCTTTATAGTAACTGAATATAATAAGGTCATTCAAAATATTTTATATTAGTGTCATAGGATAAAACATCCTTAAAATCTTTAACTTCATAACTACTGTAATTTGATTCCTGTATTTTACAAAGTTTCTTAAATATGTACATATGAATTTGACAGTGGAGATGAAACATAAGCCACCCACACCAGAGTGCCTTGGAATGCCCTTTCTTACAGCTAAATTCAGAGGTTCTATTCCAGAAAACACAAAAGGATACACAGGTCTTATGTTAACACATTATAACTAATACATAATGTATTGGTTTCCCATGCCTACTGTGAAAAATGGCCATAAACTTGGTGGCTTAAAACAACAGAAATGTATTCTCTCATAATCCCGGAGGGTGGAAGTCCAAAATAAGTATCACTGGATTGAAATAAAGGTGTTTTTGATTTGCTGAGAATCCCTTCCTTGCCTTTTCCAGCTCTGGGTGGATGCCAGCATTCCTTGGCTTGTGGCCACATTACAACTGTCTCTGCCTCTGTGGTCACATCAGCCCTTCTTCTGGCTGTGTTTTCTCTTCTTCTATATCCATCTCCCCATACCTCTCTCTTATAAGAACACATATGATTATATTTAGAGTCCACCTGGACATATAGTGGTTCTGGAGACTGCAAGGTTGAGATATTGGCAGGATTGATTCCTTCAGAGGACCAGGAGGGAGAATCTGTTCCATACCTCTCTCCTAGTTCTGGTGTTTTGCTGGCAATTTTTGGTGTTCCTTGGCTTGTAGACATATCGTCATGATTTCTGCCTTTGTCCTCACATCATGTTCTCCTTGCATGTCTGTCTCCAAATTTTCCCTTTTGATAAGAATGCCAGTCATATTGGATTAGAGCCCACACTTCTCCAGTGTGACCTCACTGCAACTAACTGCATCAGCAACACATATATTTCCCAATAAGTTCATGTTCTGAGATGTTGGTGAGGTTAACACTTCAATGTATGAATTTTGGTGGGACACAATACAACCCTCAACACATCTCGTGTTATGATCTTTAATCTCATCTGCAAAGATCCGTTTTTGTTTTTTTTGTTGTTGTTTTTTTCAAATAAGTTAACATTCAAGGCTCAAGTATTAGGACCTGATATCCTTGCATGCTCATAATAAACAATTTACTCTGAATAAACATGGACATTTCTTGGGCAAACTTAGAAAAAAGAACAGAACAAAAGCAGAGGAAATACAAAGTCTAAGTTTTAACAAATTCTTTATCAGATACTGACTCCCCCCTAAGCCCATAATTCACCAAATTGTCTAAAACTGCTATCTATTTACTTACTTTAGGTAGCACAATATTAAATACCATACACTATACTTAGAGTCATGGTCACTGTGATGGGGTCACTTGTCAAGAGAATCCTACTCCAACCTGATGCTGGTTCTGGACTCAACTCAGTGAATAGTTCTGGGATCTCAGCTGTGGGCTGGGTTCTAAGAAATTTGATAAGAGCTTGGTTCCTCTGCATGCACTACTTTTTCTTTGGAGAGAATCATTCCTCATGTTTTCTCTTCTGATCCCATGTGTCTTGGGATGGCCCCTGCCTTGTGGCTGGTACCCCCATTTTACCAACCAGCCCCTGCCTTGTGGCTGGTACCCCCATTTTACAGACCAGCTTCTGTGAGATTACCTCTAAGTTTTTGAAGAGTGTATTTCTATACTTTGATCCTTGGGTCATATCAGATAGTTTCTGCTCACAATGTGATTTCTGGTGAATATCTCTTTTTTTTCACCTGGGATCCTGGGCCATGCTGTATCAGCTTGACATCTAGAAGGACTTAAGACTGGTATATCCAAGTTCAGTCAAGGAGGTGCTCTGTGCCTGCGTAACTAACGCTCAGTAAAATCTCTGGACACCACAGTTCAAGTGAGCTTCCCTCTTTGGTAGTAATATTTACATTTCATACTTCATTGCTGGGGGAATTAAGAGCTGTCCATGCAACTCAACTAGAAGAAGACAACTGGAAACTCATGGGTGGTTTCTCCTGGATTCCAGCCTACATGCCTTTTTTCTCTGCTGATTTTTAATCTGTATCTTTTCTCTGTAATAAACTATAACCATGAGCATAATAGAGTTTCTGAGTTCTGTGAGAACTTCTAGCAAATCATCAAGTCTGAGAGTGGTCTTGGAGACCCTTGACAATTAGTACAGAGTTTACAGTCATTTTAAAATTTAATTCAAAATTTAAAATAATGCATACACATTCTAGGAATTTATTATCATGAAAGCATATCTTTTCTGATATTATTACTTCATTAAATGTTAAACATATTTTATTGAACTTGTAAATTGAAAAGTTAAAGTATTGATACTGCTCTATAATGATCATTCTGTTTTAAGGAAAGAATTTTGGATTGCAAATTAAAATCAAATTTGACAGTCTACCATTTTAAGACTAGTGAAATGATTTCTGTAAACCTACACTAAATTCTTTGAATTTGCCAAAGATTAAATGATTTGTGTTTATTGTCCTCTAATAATCTTTGAATTTTATATTAACAGTTTAAAATATGTTGCATATATTTTTATTCTATAAAACCTCAGTCATTTGAGCTTTATTTGTTTCTTAATGTTTCCTAGTTTTTCTGTCCAATTAATCATAGGCTGCCTACTTTAGATATGGAATATGAAGTACTATTTGTAGACCCTTATTTTATCAACATCTAACACCAAACAATATTGATTTGAAAGTTCTGAGGAAATACAGTCTGATTCATTGTTTTATAGTCATTTAACAATATCTGGTATTCAGGTCATATACCCATCATGTGTATATGACAGACAAGCTTTGGCAGCTTTATTTCATTTTATCTCTTGTGACTGGAGCTTTCTGTTCTATTTACAATTGAGTCATGGAATGGAATGTACATTCCACTTCTGTTGTACTTTTAGTAGGTAAATCTTGCATAAATGATGATCTGAAACAAAAATAATTTACTAACAAAAGTATACTTAAATTTATAGTGTGCTTTGACATTTGCATCATGTTTAAATAGGCTAAGAATTAGAGAAGTCACATAGGACTTAATGGGTCTATAAATAAAGTCTTTAGTTTTGATGGACACTCTAACTGGGGTGGACTGGGGAAGTTCTTCATGAATTTCTAGTTTACAACATTTCATCTTTACAACCACTTTTTCTTAAATGCTTCACCACATCAACCCAGTTTCATTCTCAAGGAAGTTTTCCTTTGTGGTTTGTTAATCTGCCAGCTTATGTTTCTGGGTTTATTGTCATGTTATGTAGATACAACTCACATTAAAATAAAAACATTATGATAATAATATTTACTGTATGCATTTGAAGCCAGACCATCTGCTAACGACTTTATAGGGATACTTCATTTATTTTCTGCATCAGCCCTCCAAGAATGGAAGAAGCTCAGATAAGTTAATTAACTTGTACAGACTCACACAGCAAATGGCAGGATTTTGAAACCAACCAAGGATAGACTGATTCCAAAGCCATGTTCTACACTATGCTTTATACTCACAAAGACCAAATGACAAAGTAACATAACTTTAATAAAATATACATTCACCTAGATGCTCTAATGATGCTGTCTTTTAAAATAACAACTTTGGTGTAAGTTCAGGGGGTGGGAGTGGTTAGAAAATGATATGTAAGCCATTCAAATTTATGCAATGGTACATGAATGACAAGTGCCCTTTTGCTAAGATCCAAATGAAGACTACATACTACTTAAATCTTTTCCTTCTGCTTTCAAGACTCTTTAAGATCCTCAAGGGGAACTCTGTAAGGATTTTTATTTCTACAGTCATAACTGGGTTGGCTGTTCTGGTATGTATCTTTCTGCCTTATGTTAGCATTTGTTTTCATGTGCTTATGTGAATTTACTGGAAATTAATTTGGATAAATGTGTCTGGCTTATAGACAGCTGAATGGATTTCACATTAGTGTTAAAAAAATATATCACAAAATTTGGCTTCTAATTTCTTGTAACCATTTCATTGTCTCAGTTTTGTTTCAGTTTCCATGGGTAGGACTTTAGTAACTCCATTTTTTCCACTACATAATTCAGTAACTTTAATAAACTCGTTTCCTGGCTGAGCACCATGTTAAAAATCCCATGCACAATTTCTTTAGAGCAGCACTTTATTACCAGTTTTACTGTAATGCAATATTAATATAAAATGATGACACTTGGACTGTGGAGACACTATTGTGCATTTACAATAATATTTGTACAAATAATTAAACTTTCATTTTATTGGATAGAGCATGTCTATGCAAAGGGCTCTTTTGAACAAATTAACTGGAAAAAAAATTAAAAAACTCTATTGGCCACTGTGGTCTCTATCTGGATTTGCTCTGATTGGACTGCAGAAAATCTAGTTTCAAATATTGCATCTGTCACCTGTACTTCATATCAAAGAATTAATCAAACTGACAGTAGAGAGGGTTTTTTTGAATGTTCATTATTTCAGCTATTAATTTTTAAAAGCAGCAAATGTTGCAAGTCAATAGCATCCATAAAAATTGATTTATTGTCCAATTTCCTTCATACTCCTGGAAACCAAGAGCAGATTCTGTGTATCCAATGCTTTCCATTTCTAAGCCACTCTCTTCACATCCATTTTTTTAAGATAAATTATTTAGATGAAAGAAATGTAATCCCATTTGAATTCGACTGATTTGAATTCGTAGGAACTGACCACATCAAGGAAATGTGAAATTTAGCATGAAAAAGAGCTACACACAGAAGCAATTACATTGTGAAAAATCACAGAATGTAATTTATATTAAAAAGTGCAAAAGATTCTTGATCAATCACATTACTTCTGTGATATAGGTAATCTCACATGACTCTGATAGAATTGGGGGACAGTCAGGACCTGTTGATGCCATTTATACAGGTTGGTCTCAGTTAAGACATATACAGATTCATTTATACATAGCCATTTCATGTCATCTTGGAGTTGATTACTACTAAATATATTTGCACTTCAGTTTTAGTACTGAATTTGGAGTTGGTCAATCTCTGTTTGAATTTTGATCCCAGCTCTGCTAATTTTAACTATGTTTTCTTGAACAACACTTAATCCTCTGAGTTTCAGTTACCTTCTCTGTTATATGTAGACTATAAAGTTTATTCAATAGATTTTTAATTAAGAGTTAAGCTAAGAATGAATAAGATACTATCTGCAAAAGCATTTATCACAATGCTGTTCATTAAATGTGATTATTCTTCCACCCAGAAATGTCCAGGTCTCTGATCATATAATTCGATTATGAGAAATAAGTATTTCTTAAAATGCCATTTCCACTAACTGGTATTATTTCCTCTTTAGCCAACCATGCTCCTTACCACTAGTACATCTGAAATGTAAAGGAAAATTAATGGCTCTTTACACAGTGCTAAAGTACCAAATAATACTCTAATACCAATCAAATCTAGAATCCACACCTCTCCTCCAATACGTTAGCTATTGTTTACTGCAAAGAATTCTTCTCTTCATACTTATAAGGACCTCTCCCAAGAGTCTCCAAATCAAAATGAGGGTGATTCCATCCAATGCCTCTTATGATTTTCAAAACTAAAATGAAGAGAATGAGCTGTATGTAGGTAATGAAGTGTGGATTTGAGTAAGGTCCTGCCGTGTTAGTCCTGCCTTGCTGCCCCTGGGGAGGGTTTCCACATCCAGATGGCTCCAGCTCAGGAAGAGAGACAAATGGATAAACTTGTTTTAAATGATGGGGAACTCCATACCTTTCAGACACCTCCTACTGTTTACAACTCCATCCTCACCATGTAGGAAATACCAGATTTCTATCTAAGCAAGGAAAAATCACAATATGCCTTAAATAATTTCTTCTCATTTTTTTGCTTATTCTACATACCCAAAATGATCATATCCATACCCATAAGAACGAGCAAGCAGAGAAAAATAAGTCAGCATATTAAAAAACTTAGCAGTCCGGGAGTTCCTACTGTGGCTCAGCGGTAGGTAACGAACCTGACTTGTATTCATGAGGATGCAGTTCAACCCCTGGTCCTGCTCAGTGGGTTAAGGATCCGGTGTTGCCATGAACTGTGGTATAGGTCATGATATGGCTCAGATCTGGCATTGCTGTGGCTCTGGTGTAGGCCAGCAGCTGCAGCTCCGATTTGATTCCCTAGCCTGGGAACTTCCATAATCTGCAGGTGTGGCCCTAAAAAGAAAAGAAAAAAAGTTAGCAGTCCAAAAGAGGGGAACTATTTTGAGCATTCAGAACATATGTTCTCCAATTAAATCAGGAAAGTGGAGATTTTCTTTTTAGGGCTTGTAGAGATTGTCAAAAAGGCTGAAGAAAAAAACACATAAAAAGGGCAATCTCACTTAGCAATATTTAGTCATCCCTTCATTAATTATAAATAGTAGTAGGGATACAGTATATGATCCTAGTCCTCATGGAGCTTACAGGCTAACAAAATGAAAAATTCCTGAATAAAATGTAGCAAATTGAAACCAGTAGGGCATTAAACTAATTATGCACTATATACAATCAAACTTATTCCTAAAAGTCAAAGATATTAGAATATATCCTAATTAAATTAATCAACTAATTGGTTGATAATATAAACATGTTATAATCCTCTCAAATGATGAGACTTCTAATATCTACTTCTGATAAAAACAGAATACACTAAGGCTCAAGATAGAGTTATTTAATATAAAAGGAGTTTCACTAAGAAACCAACACTCCCTGTTATTTGAAAAACTACAACATAAGGAGTATTACTATTAAAATCACAAACACAACAAGGATGTCCTCTGTTATTCAGCATTATTTAGGAATTTCTAGTTATGTAATTAAAGTAAAATAATCAGTTTCAGGAATAAATGTGAAATATCATTATTTTTAAATTATGTAATTGCCCAATTGAAAAATCCAAAAGATTTAGTTGAAAAAAAATTCAAAACAAGGAAAAATTTAAAAAAATAAAAATAAAAAAATGTATCCCAATTAGGATAACATTTTATAATTTTCCAAGGGCATAAGAGCAGAAAATTCTACTACAGAAGAAAATAAAAGATGACTTGAGTTAGTAAAGGGACATCCATCTTCCTTAACATGAAGTCTCAATATTTAGAGATGTCACTTCTCTCAATTTAAAAATTGTTTGGGAAATCATTCTCTTGACAAATTTTGGAGGGGACTTGACAAAAATAATTATTAGGTTAATGTATAAGAGTAAATGGATGAGAATGGTCAATACAACTTTGAAAAACAGCAATAATAGGCATAGTGAGGGTGTCTGGCTTTACACAATGTAAAAATGTACATAAATTCACAGTCACTAAAAGTAAAAGAATAGTAAATCTAGAACCTTGATTTCTACTTAACTGGACTCAAATTAAGTAGAAACATAGTACATTATCATGGTATCATTTCAAATTAGTTGGGGTAGACAATTGAATAAACAAACTAGCATTTTACTTCTCATCAGGCTAAATCCTAGAAGAATGGAAGACATATTTTTGGAATGACTGCAGAATTTTAGGGGTAATATTTGTACCTTTTATATACGCTTTGGCAGTGAAGTAAAAGTTATCAATTCTACTTCCTCTGTTTCTCTGTCTGTCTTTGTATCTTTATCTCTTTCTCTCTCTCTCTTTCACACACACACACACACACACACACACAAAGGGGAGAATGAAAAAAACTGGAGATATTGAATGACATGAAAAGAAAATATTTTTTAAGTTAAAAAAGAAAACACTTTTTTAGGTTAATATCTAAAAATAACAGTGACAAAAAAGAAACCATTATTTGTCATGAAAACTGCCATATATATATATATATATGTATATATATATTTATATATTTATTTGTCATGAAAACTGCCATATATATATATATATATATATATGTCAGTTAACAAAAATATATCATAAATTGACCAAAGGATAATACATGTGTAATAATCAGGATAGGCTAGGTTACACTGAAGTAACAAATACCACAAAGGTTTATTTCTCACTAATGCTTAATGTTTGTCATGAGGTAGTAGGGTTGCTTCTCCACATAGTGTTCTCTACAGCATCTAGACTAATAGAGCAACCCTTCTGGAAGTTTGATGCTTCTGTAGCAAAGGAAAAGTGATTCTGATTCATGATCTCCTATTAAACCTTGTTTGGAAGTAGCACATATTACTTCTACTCAAATTCCATTGGTTAAAGCAAATCACATGACCATCCCTGACTTTCAGAGAATGAAAGTTTATAATCTGCCAATAAGGAGAGATACTCTCTGGATGGGCACCAGCTATGAGTGAACTGTAATTTAATCTGCCACCCCGACTCAAGGGAGACCACGGCAGCACTCATCCAATTACAACAATGGGTTTAAAATTCAGTTAGCTAAGAGATCCCAGATTTTCATTTAGCTAAGAGATCCCAGATTTTCCCTGTATCAGGTCTGAAGATGCTTCCTCTTAAACAGATAATGTGAAAACAAAATACGAATTTTATGCCCCCCATTATCCTCCACATACACACTCTGATGGAGCAGCACTAGGACTTGCCCACAGTAATGTTCCTGATGATAAATGAGACAAAAGGAGGGACACAGCAAAACTGAAATGCCATAGGACAGATGTTGCAATTTCCCCTATGTTGTGAATGAGGAATGTAGCAACTCATTGTTCACTGTGGCCCTTGATTCTTTTCTCTAGGAGTTTCTACCTTTTCTCTTTTCCTCCTTAACTATTTCTATATAGAGGTTACAGAGAACAATTTTTTGTACTATTAATTTAAGAAAAAAATTTGTAGGGGAGCTCTCTTGTGGCGCAGTGGGTTAAGGACCTGGCATTGTCACCCACAGTGGCTTGAGCTACTACTGTGGCCTGGGTTAGATCCCTGGTCCAGGAACTTCCACATGCTGCAGGTATGGCCAAAAAAAAAAATGTTTTTGCAGTAGCCCTTCACACGAGAGTCAACCTCTTAGCAGAATTTAAGTATAAGCCATTATTTTTGACTGTAGAAACAATGCTGTACACCAGATGTTTAGAGCTTATTTATCTTACTTAAGTAAATCTTTTTACCTGTTTCAGTTGATTAATGATTCCCAATCCCCCATCACCACCACAAGTTAACCCAGGCCCTTAAAACCACCATTCCAGTCTTCAAGTTTATGAACATAATTATTACATATATCGCATATTAGTAGAATTATGCAGTACTTGTCTTTCTGTCTCTGGCTTATTGCACTTAGCAGAATGCCCCTAAAGTCCATCCATGTTGCTACAGGTTACAGACTTCCCTTTTTTTTGTAAAGGCAGAATAGTATCTCTTGTATGGCATAGACCACATTTTCTTTATCCATTCAGCTGTTTATGGACATTTGTTTCCACATCTCAGCTATTGTGAGTAGCTCTGCAGTGAACACAAGGGTGTGGATTATCTCTTTGAGATCCTGATTTAATTATTTACACTCTGAAGAGGGAATTGCTGAGTCATATGGTAGTTCTAGTTTTAATTTTTTGAGGAACTTCCTACTGTGTTCCATAATGGCTGCACCATTTTGCATTCCGACCAAAACTGTGAACAGATCCCAATTTCTCTACATCCTTACCAACACTTGTTTTTAGTTTTTATATTAATAAGAGCCATCATGACATTGTGAGATGATCTCTTACTGTGGTTTTGACTTGAATTTTCCTGAATCTTAGTGACAATGAGCATTTTTTCAATATACTTATTTGCCATTGATATATCATATTTAGAGAAATGTCTGTCTATTCAAGTCCTTAGCCTATTTTAAAATCTGATTACTAGGGCATTTTTTGTTATTGAACTGCATGAATCCTTACATATTTTAGAGTTTAACTGTAAATATTTTCCCTCATTTCATAGGTTCTTTTTATTCTGTTGATTATTTCCTTTGCTGTATAGAACGTTAAGCTCTCTCAATCTAGTAAGTGTCGTAGAGTTATTTTAATTCTAAAATATTCATAATCTCTTTGATGCCAGGTTGGTTGCAATTTTGGCAGTTCAATTGAAAAACAGAGTTAGCTTCTTGTTTACTTGCTTTTACTTAGTATAATGTTCCAAGACTTATATCTATAATGTTTTCAGGACTTGACTCTCCACACTTAATTATGGGTACCTTGAATTTATAAGGCTGGAATTTGGGAAAGCCATACCTCTAACCTATTTTACCTGAATTTACTGGGTATTAAAATCAATTCAGTTTCAACGGTGTTGATGTGGGCCTTGCTGTGAGGCCCAGTTTTAATTATCCATTGTCACTCAAAGGCTTTCTGGGTTTTATCTTTCCCTAGTTGGTGATGGAAACTTGCATCTTCCAGCATCATAATCTCAGTGTTTCTAGACTTGCTTTTCTCTGTGGAAAAGAGGTAAATTCTTTTAATAATTCATTTCCTTTTACAAATACCAAGCTGAATGAACCAAATAGTAACCAAGGCATGCTGATAACATTCTGCTCCCCAAGTTCAAGTAACACTCCCCTTTGGTTCACCATCTGACTTCCGAGTTAGGACTGAAGATTTTTCCATTTCATGATGTGGACCCACTATCCATCAGGCTCTGATAATCATTTATTTCATGAGCACTTGTCAACCCTGACACGGATGTCACATATTGGGGTTTCTTTTTGCTATTACTTCTTGTTTTTGGTCCAAGTGTTTCAATTACTCACGAAGGCACTGTTTATGCTAAGGAAACAAGTGACTCCAAAATACTGCTGTGTCTCACAACAATAAAAATCTAGTTCTCATTCCTATTATATCTTCATTACGGGACAGTTGTGGTTCTTCTCAGGAAGGAGTAGGTTCTCCACAAAAGTGCCTCTCCACAGTCTCCATTACTCTCCAGGAGATCTGTCTAGTGGCAGAAGGAAAGAGAAAATGTAAATGAAGAGCTAATTCTTAAAATTTCAGACAAGAGGCATGTCACTTCTACTCCAGTTTTTTTGCAGAGCAATTCATGTAGCTATACCTGAATTTACTGGTGGGTTGCTCACACCTCCCACAAGAAGAAGCACCTTAGGGAGAGACTCTGAATATGGGAAACTAATCCAATCAACTAATACGGGCAAATAACATGCATGAGCAATTGACCCAAAATATGGCCCATATATAACTTCAAAGATAACAAAAAACCTCACTAGAAAAAAACACAATTAAAAACAAAATTGGGGAGTTCCCATTGTGGCTCAGTGGTAACAAACCTGACTAGTATCCATGAGGATGTAGGTTCGATCCCTGACCTCTCTTAGTGGGTTAAAGGATCTGGCATTGCCATGAACTGTGGTATAGGTTGCAGACATGGCTCAGATTCTGCATTGCTATGGCTGTGGCATAACCAGTGGCTACAGCTCTGATTCAACCCGTAGCCTGGGACTTTCCATATATTCCAGGTTTGGCCTAAAAAGACCAAAAAAATTTTTTTAAATGAAAGAAACAAAATTGAATGCCACTTTCTGTCCAAAAGTTAAGAAATAATTTTGAAAAATGGTAATAATGAACAGATATACACAATTTTTAGGATGTTATTTGGGCAATACTCAGGGATAACCTTTAAAGTGGGCATACCTTATTCCAAAGTTTCCCCTCTTTAGTGATTACAACAGTTATGAGAAAATGCACAAATATATGTGCATGTATGTAGAAGCTATTTCATAATACGTCACAAAAGCATTATTCACATTAATACAAAATTGGAAAAAATTTATAATGTCCAACAATAATTGTTAATTAAAATATGACTTAGTCCTTGAATGGACTGTAATGTACCCATTAAAGTAATGCTATATTAATTCTTAGTAGGAATGGATATTTTTGCTATATTGTTAACTAAAACACCATTTTATCCAACAGTATGCATTATGGAAATAGAAAATTATAAAGCCCCAAATACTTTGATTCAGTCTTGATTAAAATTATAGTTGAAACTATATGTGGTAATTTTCAAATGGTGCTTAGTGGAAAACTTTGGCTTTAATAATGTGTTTACATCATCAGTCTCTGAGAATGCAAAGTAGTAACTTGGCTATTACCCTTTGTTTAAAAAGATAAGGAAGAAGGTTAAAGAATATTTACATTCCATTACCATAAATATTAAGTTAAATCTATACTTTTCCTGTATCTTGTCACCATAAAGTTAAGTTTCTTCCTGTTTATCACAAAGGACAAAGGGCTTCACTGTAAAATTCATAGTTCTGCTTTAATAGTTTTTTTTTTTCCCTCAAGAATTGTTGGCTTGCAACCTTGAGACTACATATGTTTATTCTCTGAAACCACAACTGTAAGAATGTTTGCTGTGGAGGACTCTTGTTTGCTTGAAGTTGTAAGCCACATTTGTCTTAAGTGGTTGAATATGCTCACTGACTTGGTGACAATTAAACAGATATTATCATATTGATTTTTGCTCTATTTAACTGACCAAGATATAAAAACTTAAATATTTTATTGTTAAAAATGCATTTAAAAGCCCTCCTTCTTAAGATAATATTAAAAGGGTAAAAAAAATACATAGCTAATTTTAGAATAAAACAATTTTTATTCTACCACAGCATATATGATTCAGTGTATGTTTTTAGGTATGAATGTATAAATAACCTATTCAATCGTATATCTTCACTTAACAATAGTGAATGTATTTCTATGTCAATAATATCCATCTTATCAGTCCTAATGGTAGAATGTTTAAAATAACATGTGTTAAGTTATTTTGAGCATGTACACCAAAATGGTAACAGTGGTTGTACTTGCATCAGGGTTTTTGACTTCTTTTTGCCTCTTTATATTCTCTCAAGTTCCTACCACAAATGTGTATTTCTTTTGCTATAAGAAACTTTAAACACACCTCTTAGTCATGCTTTCCCATTCCAAAAAAATGCCATTTCTTTCATTCATTAGGCTTTTCTTGGTCACTCCAACGAAAGAAGACTTTACTCATCTTGGAGCACTTGTTTCTTTTATTTTGTGTCATAGTTACATCTAACTCTCCTTTTCTCTCCAAGAAATTCTTCCCTTTTCCTCATTGTTTCCTTGGGGACAGGCACTACGCTTTATCCTTCTTTATGGCATAAGTGACCCTGAGCACAGTTTTATCCACACTTCGAGACTGTTGAACACAGGTTTCACAAGTGTTAATTCCTACAAGCTGATCCTTGCCCATCCCAGGTCACTTCCAATCTGTATGGAATGGTCATCGCCCAGGACTTCCCCAGGACTCCCAGTGCAAACCATATCTCAATGAGCATGCATATTTCACTTGGAAATTAAAGCTTTGTCTTCCAAAAAAGTGGTTTTTGAAACCTCCTTCCCATTGCCTGAAATGGAATTTAAATGGAGGAAGCATTTGTTTTTCAATTCTCAGTTGATTAAATTTCTGGCTTGGCAATTGCTGTCCTTAAACCCTCCCTTGGCATCTCTGGGGAGGGAGAACTGGGGCCTCACAGCACATCTGGGTTCCACTCTCTCACTTTTTTGTTTTGATCTCAAAACCTAGCTACCCATCACATATATATATTTTTTTCTTTAACAAAAAATCTGGCAAGTCCGCGTATGATGAGAAGCGGATTTACGTTACTTTGCAGCTTAGAGGCTCCAAGTGCCGTTAAGAATATAAATGGCTCACTCTCATACACGTTGGTGTTTTTTCCATCCTTTTGCTTAGGGTGATGTTCTAGCCCTTTGGCCTTTTGTGCCTGGTGTGCAGTCCTTGTTACGACTTGAATAATGTTCGGCCGGCTCAACTTGCAGAGTTTAGGATGTTTGGAGATAGTTTCCTGCCCTTATCTAAACATATCACTAAGTGGCGATTTGAACTATTTCAATTGGTTCTCAGTCAAAACAAGAAAAATATTTGAGGAAGAGTTTTCAAAATACTTAGATGGGACACTTAGTGGTGTGCACATTTTTTCAAAACCTGGGGTTACTCTGGGCTTATGTTGTATAATAGGACCTTTTAAAAACTATTTATGTATTTTAGCTCTAGGCTTTTGTACAACCCTTGGGTAGGCATTTGAAGACACCAAAATATAGCCGCAGGGGGCTTGTGGATTAAGTAATGAGTGGTAAACCTCCAACTGAGGCTTTGTATTTATCATTATCATCTCCATAGAGAAAATATGCAGACTGGTAATGATTCTGGGCTACCTGCTGTGGGGAATTTCAGACACAATGTAACATTTAATAAAACATTATCACAAGACTTCAGTGAGACTATATGGATAAGAACTGCCTTCAGAAGATATTGGAAGTGTGAGCTATTGAGGAAGAGAGTGCACACCCTAGAAATGAGGAAATAAAAAACAGGAGCCAGGAAGTGGAGATAAAATTTTACCCACACTAATAAAAACACAGTAAATGAAAAAGGAAAAAAAAAAAGGGAAAGAAAATAAAGCAAGGGAAAAACCATCTATCTAAAATCCAAAACTTCGATAGATCAAAGGAGTACATAAATGAAAGTTGCACATTGCCAGCAAAGCAAGAAATGAATAGGAAAATATACTAGTTACATAGAGCAAAAAGTTCACTAAACAGGGGATGGAAATATTGGCTCAGTCCCTAATGGGCTAGGTCCTTGGGTCTTGGAATGGTGTGACATGAGCTACACTGACTTCATACTGTTCTGTTTCACCACCATCAGCCATCTTAATGTGATGTGTATTTTATGGCTTTTATTTGGATTCCATACATGTGAAAAGTTCAGAGTAATTATTACAGTGAGATGTTTGCCCTTAGATTATCCTGGAGTCTGCTCCCGTTGCTGGTTAGTATAATTCAGAGTGCTGACCTATGCTCCTAAATCCTGTTGTGAAGATGCATCACTGCCTGAGAAATCGCTCTTCTGGGCTGGATATTTCAGCATGAAGTTGATTTGGGGTCTCAGTTTTGTACTGGCAGTGTTTAGGCATCTCATATTGACAATTTCATGCTTAATATTGTTTTTAAAGGACAGCTTCCTTGTCCCAGTTCAAATACATCCTCACTTAAACTTTAGGCTTCAAGTAAGACATACATCTTTTAAATTTTTATGGTCTGCTAGCTACATTAGCAGTGCTGTTTCTACCACTAACAATGGTCTAAAGTGCTTACTTAGGAAATGCATTAACTCTTAGGGGTCATCAAGCTATCACTTAGAACATCGTTTTTTTCTGGTGAACTAAAAACTGAGCTCTTGATCTTTAAGTCTCTGCGGACTCCTAACTGGCTAATGATGCCTCATCAATGGACAATTATTAAATTAATGTATTATTTCTTTTAATTCCAAAGTTGATCATTAACTAAAAAGCCCACAAAGTCAGCCAATAACTGTATTTTATAAGTAGTTTGACTTTATAAGTCTTATGTTTTGTGGAAGAGAAGCACATACCCCCCTACTTAAACTTTTGAGTACTAATTACTGTTTATAGTCTTAATAAATAACAAAGCTTTATAGTACCAGTGTGAACAGAAATAAGAAAATCAATCATTCTTCCAGGATGATAGATATTTAATAACTTTAGTTTGCATATGACCTTCGAGTACAAAACCATCTGATCTTTATTAAAAAGAGAATATATTTTTTTCTCACTCATAGTCTTCAGGAAAATTTTAGGCATTATTATTTTAAGAATATATCTTGAAACTTTTTTTTTGGATAAGTATGAGCTGGTCCTTAGAATGCATCACAATCTCTAGTGAATTTCTTATATAAATTTGAGAGAATTTAACCCTCTGAATGTAGCTGGATATATAGTACATTATTTTTTCTTGTTTACATAATGAATAAATATTTATTGGGACACTGGTATGTGCATGGGCCTTTCCTAAATGCTTGAGGATGCAAAATGAGAAAGATGTGGATTTGAAAGTTAAGGTAAAACAATAGTACCATAAAGTGAGTAAAAATGAACATTTAAGTAAAAGTAGAAAGATATCATATTAGGTAGAAGATATCAGCAAAGGCAAAGATTTATCTTGATGGATAGACATTATTTCAATAGATTCTAGAACAGGGATGGGAGGGGTGCAGAGGGAGTTTAAGCAGTGAACAGAATGGATGGACAGGTGAATAGATGACAGATGATAGCTAGCTAAATATAGAGTTAACAATACTGTGATTGATGTAAATAGTTTTGTATTTTATCATTTTTATAATCGCTGTCATCCCTAAAAATATTTATAAAATATTCTTATACAACTTGCTTAAAGTCATAAATCTATGACTTAGTTCTGAACGTCTCAAAAAATAAAACATGATTTTTTCCATTATGCTGCCTCTATTGGATTTCAGCTTCTTTTAGCTTTTTCAGGGCCACACCTGCGGCATACGGAAATTCTCAGGCTAGGGGTTGATTGGAGCTACAGAACAGCTCATGGCAAACGCCAGATCCTTAACCCACTGAGTGAGGCCAGGATCGAGCTCACATCCTCATGGATACTAGTCAGATTTAATACCACTGAGCCACAGTGGGAACTCCCGGATTTCAGTTTCTTTTTAGCACTATTTATCATAGCAAGTATTATTCTCCTAAATTAAAAAAAAAAATAGGACCCAGTAATGTTGCTCTCTCATCGTTGTCTTTTCAAATTATGGCGTTTATTCCTTTTCTTTCTTTCATTAACCCCTTCCTTCCTTCCTACCTTCCTTCATTCCCTTTTCCTTCTATCTTTTATAAGGACCTATTGAGGTTCAGGAGCTGCATACATGTAGGAGGAGAAGGAGCTGGTAAAATAAATATTGAAATGTTTCCAAGCCTAGAAGCTTAGTAGGAAAAGTTAAACCTCACCCCAGAATTTTAATTTCTTTTATCACTCTTTTGCATATCTTAGATAATTTAAGCCTTTCTAGATTAATTTTATGTCTCTTTATTGTGTGATTCCCAACTCTTCTTGTTCTAGTGCAACAGATATTCTATAAGTTCATCACAGCTCTCTGTGAGGCTACTTTGTTTCATTTTCATTGAAAATATTTTGTTCTTAATAGGGACTATTATTATTGTGAACTTTCAGAAGAAAAGGTATATTTGCTTTTTTTCTGTATTCAAAAATCACCATTGAAAATATCTGATGGAATATTAGATTTTCCTTGTTTTCATGCCTTTTACTTCAGCAACAAGGTAAGTTTAGTGGTTCCCTCAGACCGTTTTATTCATCTCCTGAGAAATAAACATTTCAACCAAGTAGATAAAGTATACACACATGCTCTACTTTTTCAGAATTAACCTTTGCCTTAGATTGGTATTCCTGGAAACACACTCTGAGAGGGAGAATTGTTTACCAAAGGCTTATTGGGAAGTACTCCTGGGAGATACCCTTTTAAGCAAGTGAGGAAGCTAGAACTTCCTGACTCTAGGATTTGATTGCAACTTAGACAATATTCTAGAGGAAGCTCTGGAGCTTGGATGACCTTAAAACTTTAGGCTAAAGAGCTGGACTTTTGTATCCTAGCATATAACAGTCATAAGTCACCAAGTACCACAGGAGAGGGCTTGTGGCTCTGGGGGAGGAAGGTCTCTGACTGTAGAGGGCAATTCAGCTGTGAGCCAGCAGTAGAGGACCTTCTTATAGAGGGTTACAAAGCCTTGAAGAGGGACCCTACACGGACCCCTACTGTATACACCACAGTTTTCAAGTGGGCCTCCTCAGAGTTTAAGACACACACACATTTATACACATGTGAACACACACACACATACACACACAGTAATAACATCTGCATTGAGACAAAGACTAAAATTTGATTCTCCAATTGATTTTACATTCATTATCTCATTAGCCAAGTCCCTCCTAATGGCAAAATTTTTCTCTGGACTTTCTAACTTACCAAAATTTATGTCTCCACATTTGAATGTTTCAGAAACACTTTTTCCCGTTTTCTGTTGTTGTTGTTGTTTTGTTTTGCTTTTTCTTTTTACAGCTGCACCTGAGGCACATGGAAATTCCCCAGTTAGGGGTAATTGGAGCTGCTACTGCTGGCCTACACAACAGCCACAGTAATGCCAGATCTAAGCCACATCTGCAACCTATGCAGCAGCTTGTGGCAATGCCAGATTCTTAACCCACCGAGCAAGGCCAGGGATCAAGTCCACATTGTCATGAAGACTATGTCAGGTTCTTAACCCTCTGAACCCCAACAGGAACTCCTTTTCTAGCTTTTCAATTCATAGTGTCTTTCAACTATTCCTAAGGACTGAATGTTTGTGTCTCCCCAAATCTGTATTTTGAAATGCTACGCTCTGATGTGATGACAGTCCATTAGATAAGGTCGTAAGGCTGAAACCGTTACAAACTGAATTAGAGTCACAAAAGAGCTTCCTTCTTCTCACCCTCCCACTCAGCCATCTGAGGAACCCATGAGAAGCCAGCCATCTGGAACCCTTGTAGAGTACTCTCACCAGAACCCCTGGCTCTAGAACTGTGAGAAATACATTTCCATTGTTAATAAGCTACTCAGTAAATGGTAATTCCTGAACCAAGACAATCATGCAGAATATTCTATATTCTATTCTATATACTACTATTTGTAGTATTCTATTATCAATAGCTTTACTTTTATATTTTTTACTCTTAAATAAGCTTTTACTTTTTTATATAAAAGCGAGTGTCAGCTAATGTTTTCATATGGGCCACAATACACTGTTTTCACATTTAATAAATAAAGATGAATTTCTAGTTTATGTCATTGAGAGTCAATATTAGTAGAGTGAGGGACCAGCTAAGGCCCTAGGCTAGAAGCCAGAAGATGGGCTTTAATTCTATTACTTACTGCTTTAAGTATTTGGTGAAAAACACCTGATGTTTTAAGGGACTTTTTAAATTTTTTTTTTGTCTTTTTTGTTGTTGTTGTTGTTGTTGTTGTTGTTGCTGTTTCTTGGGCCGCTCCTGCGGCATATGGAGGTTCCCAGGCTAGGGGTTGAATCGGAGCTGTAGCCACCGGCCTACGCCAGAGCCACCGCAATGCAGGATCCGAGCCGCGTCTGCAACCTACACCACAGCTCACGGCAACGCCGGATTGTTAACCCACTGAGCAAGGGCAGGGACCGAACCCGCAACCTCATGGTTCCTAGTCGGATTCGTTAACCACTGCGCCACGACGGGAACTCCAGACTTTTTAAATTTTAAAATAACAGCAAGATTTCCTTTTCTCCTTGTCTCTCATGGTTATTCTGAAGCCCAAATGATACGTGCTATCCTAAAAATTGAAAATCACTATATCTATGCTATGTGTTATTATCTCATGTTTCAAGCTAAGGATTATAAACAAAGATCAACAAAACTGCAAGAAGTTTTTCTTAACAAATCTCATTGGCCACAATCGGATCATGTGGCCAGAATCCAGCAATTAGATGACAATAACTGGATTAGGAATAAAATGATTGGGGTCTCAACCACATCAGACTACTAATGCTGGCTCACTGAGGCTCTGGCTGCCTTAGTCACTCATCTTTAACATTCCTGGGAAAGATGAGAGAACAGATGCTTCAATCCTTGTTTTGTGAGAGGAAGACTACAAGAAGAGGCAGGTCACTCAGGCTACAGATGACAATCAGTAATACAGTTCCCAGACCCTGCTCCTGTTGCCAAGAAGATGGTGGGTGTTGAGGATGGGGGAATCTGGATGTGGAGCCAAAAAAGGCCTGAACTCAACTCAACATACAATAATCGAAGAACAGTCCCATTTCTATATAATACCAATGCACAATTAGAAATGGAGGAAAAGAGTATCTTTTTTTTTTTTTGTCTTTTTGTCTTTTCTAGGTCCGCTCCTGCGGCATATGGAGTTCCCAGGCTAGGGGTCGAATCGGAGCTGTAGCCGCTGGCCTACGCCAGAGCCACAGCAACACGGGATAAGTATCTTTAACAATGGCAAAAACAAAACAAAACAAAACAAAAAACACAAAATAAGTTTGGTCAAAAAAAAAATCATCATTAGGAGGTAAGTTTCTATCCCTTTGGTGGAAGTTGAGCCCTTCCAGATGAGAGGAGGATCAGGAGAGGTGGGAGGCAGTGTCTCTGAGGCCACCTAAAGTGTCTTCCATATGAGGGAAGGACAGGCTCCAGGGCACGTGGAATAGGCAGCTGGCATCACACTTGCAAAGAAGTTTCTCCTAAAAGGTAGTGATCACTAGGGAAGGGCAGGGAGGAAACTGTGGGCAGCCTCGTGGAGGCTGGGAGCTGAGTGAACTGAATGAGGGCAATGTGAGACATCCGATACAGTAGAGGCACAGAGTGGCCTTATGGGGCAGCCAGCATTTCCGGGAACCTTCTAGGACCTGTTGAGAAGTTCTGACTTTAATCTATGAGAAAAGGAGAGCCCTTAAAGGAATTTAAGCAGGGTGTGTGAATGTGTATTCATAGCATGATCAGATTATTTTCTCTCTCTAGGAAGCAGTATTTGTTACTGTTGTTATTGTCATTTGGTTATTTTTACAATGAAACAAGGTTGAGAAGGGAAAGAAGACGACCAGATGACAAACGGTTATAACACTGATCAGGGTTGACAAACTACAGCCCACAAGCCAAATCCAGCCCTCTGCCTGTTTTTGTATGATACCCAAGCTAAAAATAGTTTTTACACTTTTTTAATTTGAAAAAGACTCCAAAAAGAATATTTCATGACATGTGAAATTCAAATTTCAGGGTCCGAAATAATGTTTTGCTGGAACACAGCTATGCTCTTTCACTTACCTATTATCTATGACTGCTTTCACCCTGTGGGCGAGGCTGAAGAGTTGCAACAGAGACCTTATTACCTGCAAAACCTCAAATATTTGTTTTCTGGCTCTTTACAGAATATATTTGACGAAGATGATGAATTTTCTAGGTATTGCTATGCTCCACAACATTAAAAACCTTTAGACAAAAGAATAGAAACTACTCCTGCACTTATAAGACTTGCTTTTAGGCTGCACAGTGCATTTATTTATGTAGATACTGAGATAAGAAAAATGTACAGTGACTTTTCTTGCACTCTGATGGGAGAGACAGACATTCAACCACTATCTATGTGCAAAAAGTCTATTTTAAGAGTCATAATAGGAGAGGGCACTGTGATTTAGCATAATTTCTTTTCTAGTCAAAGGGAAGACCTCTTTGAGGATGGGCCATTTAAGTCAAAGGATGGTATATGAAAGACTAGGCAACACTTTCAGGCAGAGGGAAGAACAGCTCCAGGTAGGACTGAACTGGGCACTGGGTTTTCAAGGAGCTTAAAGAAGGACCATATGGCTAAAGCATAGTGGATGACAGAGTAGGTAGGGGCCCGATCAGGCAACACTTTGTAGATCAAACATTGACGATATTGAGAATACAATGGCAAGGCTTGGAAGAGTTTTGAAAGAATAGCATGATTGGATGTGCTTTTGAAAGAACTCTTTGATCTCCTCCTAAAGAGTAGATGGATATGGCAATAGCTGGAGCAGCTGTGGGGAAATGGGGAGCAAATTGATGGAGTGAATTTTGGCTGTTGAAAGGAAGGGGCTGATAGAGAGAGGAGGTGGCAGAGTCAAGAAATGGACAACACTTGGTGGAGTAAGAACTCCGAGAAGGAGCAGCAAGGGCTTCTTAGGGATTGCATGCGGGTGGCTCCTCTTTGCCGCTAGAGGGGAGAAGGGTTGCAGGAGTACAACTTTTTAAGTCTAAAATGCATCCTTTTTCTTTATTCAAGCTGCTTACAAAACTTTCTTTGGCTTCTTTCTAATTAGATCAAAGGTCTTAGGAGGTCAGTAAGTAGCCCCCGGCCCCCTTTTTTCATCAAGACCTATGGTTGGGTGTATGTATGTACATGATTCTGGTACATTTCGTTTCTCTCCTCCTTATTACTCTTTCTTCTTTGTTAGACTCTGGCTTATGCCTCAGCTGTAGAGAACAATCCATTCTTACAGTGGGGCTCTCTTGAAACATTTTCAACAGTGTTCTGTTGTGACTCTTCTGTCTTTCCTGTTTTCCTCTCTCCCA
The DNA here is from genome assembly GCF_016906955.1 of Phacochoerus africanus. Taxonomy (NCBI): domain Eukaryota; kingdom Metazoa; phylum Chordata; class Mammalia; order Artiodactyla; family Suidae; genus Phacochoerus; species Phacochoerus africanus. Next base: position 59,085,906 of record NC_062545.1, read on the forward strand.
TCTTTTTATTTCACCCTTTTCTTTATGTCCTCTATAGGACTCTCCTTATATTTTGACTTTTTCTGCTCTTTCTTTTTCTCAATCTCCTCTCTGTTCACTCACTGACCCTCCATTTCTCCCCCCCCCCCCATCTCAGTCTGTTTTGTGACTACAGCTGCTGCATCCTCTTTTCCCACTCCCCTGACAACTCTGGTGTGAGGTGCCAGAAGCAAAACAAATACACATTAGTTACAGATACATATATTTTTTTATATGAAAATATGAACACTACCATATATCCTGCCTATGTTGTATACACAAATTTCTTAAATTCTGGGAGGAATTCTCATAACCCCCATTGTAGTAAAAACCTCTTTCCTATTTCTGTGTTTGGGGTTTTCCATTTCTCCTGTCTACTTTCCACCCAACAAATTCAAAGTATTCTGGATTTCTTTTTTCCATCTTAATAATATAGTAATCCATTATTTTTTCAATTGTATATTTATATTGTTAGTGTTTTACATGTGTGATTAACTAGAATATAACTTTCCATAGAAAGAGGTTGGGGGGCAGCATTATGCTGATATTTAAGTTTTCTTTTTTTTCTTAAGGGTTACATCACCAACTAAAATTAGCCAAATGGTAGTTTTCTTTTTTTTTTTTCCCCAAGTGATGACAAGTTAGAGTTAATTACTTCCCTGTTGGGATTATTATATTATCCCTTGTTTGTCTCTGAAATTTCAATTTCCCTTTACATGAGGAACACCTGGGGTTTATGATGACCTGCGGTTAGAAGTCTATAAGGGAACCAGGTGGACCAGGAAAGACAGGACTTATTTTGTAGCCAAATCAGATGGGAAAATGGAGATGTTTGCAGATGTAGCAAGGTTTCTGTGACCTTCAGGTTCTAGCTTATTGGCCATTGAGTGGCTTCTACATTCCCATTATTTACTTCTGCATTTGGTTTGATTACATTACCATTTTCCTTTTACACATCCAGTTTCCTTTGTCTACCTCTCCTGAGAGTCTGTTTTCAACCCCACCCTGATAATATGATTCTGATTGCTTGTCCTTTGGCCTTCCAGGCATTACACTGGGCCCTGGCTTCGTACACCCTACAATAGTGACCCAGTGCCCTAGAACATTCTATGGATATTTGGTATATAAATATGAATATGCAGCTGCTATATCAGTACCTAAGATGTCAGTAACTAGATGAAACAACTGTAATCTCAGGTACATCACTACTCAAGTTGTAATGGCTCCAAATCCTCATGTAATCAACTCCAGAATGTCCAGCTTTTTATGGTTCCTACTCTAGCAAGTGTTTCCTTGCTATTCCATATATGCTAACATATGTTCCTAAATCCATCATTATCACCTGCCTGCCCCAGAAGCTGTGCAGAAAAGCCATTTCAAAGCAAAGCATTTCCAGTGTAAAGTGGTACCTCAAAGCAGTTTTCAGCCAGAATGGCCATCATCAAAAAGTCTAAACACTGGAGACAAATACTAAATGCTGGACAGGGTGTGGAGAAAAGGGAACCCTCTTACACTGTTGGTGGAGAGGGTTGGTGCAACCACTGTGGAGAACAGTATGGAGGTTCCTCAAAAAACTGAAAGTAGAACTACCATATGATCCAGGGATCCCACCAGGCATTTATCCAGAGAAAACCATAAGTTGAAAAGATACATGTACCCCAATGTTCAGTGCAGCATTACTTAAAATAGCCAAGACATGGAAGCAACCTAAATGCCCTTCAATGGAGGAATGGATAAAGATGTGATGCATACATACAAAGGAATATTACTCCAACACAAAAAAAGAATGAAATAATGCCATTTGCAGAAACATGGGCATAGAAACTATCATACTAAGTGAATTTAGTCAGACAGTGAATGACAAACATCATATGATATCACCTATATGTGGAATCTTGAAAAAAAAAAAGGATACAAATGAACTATTCTCAGAGCAGAAACAGACTCACAGACTGAAAAACTTATGGTTACCAAAGGGGACAGATGTGGGGGGTTAGGAGGGATGGATTGGGAGTTTGGGTTTGGCATATGCACACTGAGGTATATGGAACGATCGGCCAATGGGTACCTGAAGTACAACACAGAGAACTCTACCAAATATTCTGTGATAATCTATGTGGAAAAAGAATCTGAGAGAGAATGGATATGTGTATATGTATAACTGGGTCACTTTGTTGTATAGCAGAAATTATCATAGCCCTGTAAATTAACTATACTTCAATAAAACTTTTTTTTTAAAAAAAGCAAAGCATTTCCTGTTTCTGCTGCTATTGCTGCTCCTGCTACGACCACTTCTGTGTGAGCTGGAGTCCAAGTAATTGCAGCAGAACTAGAGCCATGTGGTACCCTCCTCTTGGCATTAATTTTACCGGGTTGGAAGGAAAATTCCCTCTTATAGAACGCTCAACAAGTAAGTACAGGAGAAAGTTCTGCTGCAAATCTACTTGAGTTCCAAAGAGTTATAGCACTTGGTAGCACAACTCTTTCCTTTCTATAACTACCAAATTCTCCCCAGTAGAAAACACACATTTTCAGGGTTGATGTTTCTAGACAAGTTTTGGTATTAGCTCTGTGATCATGCTTAGAGGTGTCAGTTTGGCGAGGCTGAACTATAGTCCCTAGAACTGTTTCCAGCACGTTTCTGGGTAGAGTAGGCTGCAAATTGGAGGGAGGCCATGGCCATGTGTTGACATAAACTTTCATTTCTGTGTCAATCAAACTCTAATCTAGGTGCTGCTGGAAAGGGACTCTGTCACTGTGGTTATAGTCACGAATCAGTTATTTTAATGAATCGGAAGGGATATTATTCTTGGTGGGCCTGATTGACTTGGCTGGAAGGATCTTAAAGAGGGCTTAGACCTTCTCTGAGTCCTGAGACTCCAAATAGCAGTTGAATCTTCCTTTCCCTTCGATCTTTCTTCCTGACTGACATGAATGGATAACAGGCTTCAGCTTGTTTTCCTCTGGTTCCTACCTGAAGATTTTTCTTTTCTACTTGCCAGTCAGATGTCAGTATTTGAGTAGCCAGTCCCCACAATGGCTCTTTCCTTGTTCACATTCATATGGATCTTATGGTGTTCTGCTTCTCTGGCTGAACCATAACTGACACAGCTCCTACAAACCACCAGTCTTCCTTTCTTCCATGTTTGGTCTTGGGGCTGAGTATGGCTTCCAATGCCCAGATGCTTTCATATGGTGAGTACTTCATTAGGGGCCATCTCTCCTCCCATGTATTCTTCCTAGGCTTTTTATCCCATTGGGACACCTAAGTCCATCAATTATCTAAATCCTGGTACTAAACAGGGTTCAGATAACTTCCTAAAACACACCTGAGTCCAACATAAATAGACCTATAGGGAAGGATGTTGCCTAACAACCAGTAAGGAACATGTTTTTTGGCTGGAATTTGACAAAGATTTGACAATTCAGACATCAGGGAAATGACTTTTTTATGATTTGATTATGAAGCAAAGTGAGAAAATGACTTCTCCTTTCCATGGGTTTGGCATCCAAATAGATAGTACATGTTAGTGTAGAAGATCCATGAGTAGCTGCTTTGGAAGAAACCAAGAAATCCGGTTGAATGGTTAGAAGGTTAAATGTGTTTTTTAAGGGGCAAAATGGCTTTTAAAGAAAATGAATGTAATAGAGTTTGCTACTTGAAAACAGCCAATCTTGATCATGTTCCTGAATTCCAACTGAAGCCCAACCAGATTGATTTGTGAGTCATGACCATTAACCCAGACTGTGCCCAAGTCAATGCCATCAAGATGTACTAAAATTATTCCCTTGTTTTTGTGTAACCCTGATTTCATCAAAATGAATCTCAATGAATCCCACGCTCCATTCAATTAATATCCTCATTACCATCCTCAAAAGTGAAGAGTTAAACTCACTGGGGAACAGTAATGGTAATATGTCCAGAGAGAGATTCATTTGGCCCCAGCTGTCCATTTTATTCTAAGTGCTAAATGCGTTAATATACATAGACTATCATTTACATAGCAAGTGACGATGCAAGATGAATTATTTATTGTGTGACAACTACCTAATACCCAGTGTACTATCAAATGCAAAGCCATTTCTTATTTGACCTGTATGTAAATTTGCATTATAGAATTCATTGCCTTTCTCTATAAGTCACATTGAAGTTACGTGCAGCTATCTCTCTGAGAAGCTGCAGGTTACCTCTGCTTTGATTTAATTGCCGCTCTCCTTGTATGGCAAAGCAGCCTGCCTTTGGAACAGAAGAATTGCAGGGACCCCAGTCAGGCAGCATGTGAAAAGCCTCTCCTTTGATGCAAAGAGTAAGGTGAGAGAGAAAGACAAGCTCAAATTTAATTAAAATGTTATGAGAGCTGGGAACCAGCACATGAGACAAAGTAAAGGGGAGCAGGGTTTGTGCCTCCTGAAGTGTGTATGTTGCCAGGGATCACCAAGGTAATAAAATTCAAGCTGCTTTCCCCAGGCAGTGGGTGACCCCATCCTCTGCAGAGAGCCGCATGTTTACATTCCGAGAGAACTGGGAGGAAGTCTTCTTGAATAAGAAATCGCCTCATTTCCAATTTATTCCTTAGTCTCTGGAATGTAATTGAATTCATCTTTGCAGTTTTCATGTGGCTTTGCAGACTATTCATCTCTGGATTATCTTTGCAACCTCTAATAATACGGTTCATCAGGGAGGTGTGTACCTCTGAACATAATAGTGTTAAGACTAGTTCCCTGATGGGGCAGACAGCAAGCTAATTACCCAACTTGTGGGGGAATCAGAGCTGTGGGGACTGGACATTTCCGGTATTGAAATGAATGATGGGGAGCCTTTAGGGGGCTGAAATGTTAGATATCCTCCCCCCATTAGATTCTTAGTCAGTTGCTCCAGGCTCTGCCAAATTGGATGGCCTCAAGATTTGCTTTGCTTGTGAGATTTTTTTTTTTGTTACTTCCCAATTCCACCTGGACTGCAAATACTGCTAGAAAATCCTTTCTTATTATTGGTATTTTGGTCTTTCTATTTCCCATCTCACCTGGAAACAGGCAGTGCAGAGGAGTGAGAAAATGAAAAGAACAATGGAAAAGGTAATAGAATTGCACTGGACCCTTGAAGAGATTTGCTTTGGATTCCACATAAAGGTGGAGGCCACCACAAACTTCACCTAAGTCAGTCCTGGTGTATGCATCCCTCCAAATGTAATTTCAGACCTGCTCTTCCTGGAGATGAAGCTTTTTGGATATGAGATCTTTTGGAATAGCCCTAAGATTACAGAGCTTCATTTGCCTTTTTCATGTGATACTCAGGCACCTGCCCTAGAAATGTTTTTCTTTGGTAACTAACAAATTTGGACTTAAAGATTCATAGTGTAAGCTGGTCTCTTACTAGATAGAGCACAGTCCAGGGATGGGCAGCAGCAGCAGCAGCATCCCGGAGATTCTTAGAAACGTACCACCCCAGACATAGTGAATCCGAATCTGAATTTCAACCAGACTCTCAGTTACTTTGAAAGCATATTAAAGCTTGGAACTCTCTGAACTAGCCCACTGACCTCCAAGCTTTTGCCATTTTTCCTATGGTGGATCCTTTCTTCAAATGACTTAGGCTCAGATGAAGGAGGGGCCCTGGGCTGATAGGGGTGTCGAGGGCTCTCCAGGTATCCATGCCTTCTTCCAGGCTGCAGGTCTGTGTTACCCCAGGGCACCGGGGCGCATGGTGGAGAAACACTGAGCCAATCCCTCCATTTACTGTGTGCTAAGAGACTGAGGCTGTGAGAGGCTAGATAGCTTACTTTAGGTTACGGAGCTTGTTAGTGCTAATGCTGGGTCTGTAAGCCAGGTGGTCGGACTCTCAGTCTCATTCTCTCTTTATACTGCCTGATTCTGACACCCAGGATTTGCAATAAGCCTTTGAACAAAAAAATAAGCTGTGTCTGAGGCTGAAGTTATTATCCAGGCTTTGCCACTCCCTGGACAGTGAAAGGCATTTAAACACCTGTCCTTGTTGAAGAGTGAATTAGTGCATTTTGTGTTTATAGCTCTGGTAATTGCACCCTATGCATATGATTGTATTTATAGAACAAATCTGAGATTGAATGCACACTTTGAGTTTGATTGTAAATGTTTACTTAAAAGATGGCTCTGATTCAGTGCTGTAAAATCAATTCCAGGCCACTAGAGAGCATACATCCCAAGTTTTTATCCTCTGCGCCTGAAAGATGAATGACTTTAGGTGTTAAGGACTGAATGCTTGCCTTTCCCACCCCAACCCACCCCCATGTTCATATGTGGGACCTCTAACCTTCAGTGTGATGGTATGTGGAGGTGGAGATTTTGGTATGTAATTAGGGTTATACCAGGCCATGAGGGTGGGGCCCACCTGATGGGATTAGTGTCCTTATAGGAAGAGAGAGTAGAGAGCTTTCTCTCCATGAAGAAGCCACATGATCACACAGCAAGATAGCAGCCACCTACAAGCCAAGAAAAGAGACCTTAGAGTGAAACCTATCTTGCTTGTACCTTAATCTTGAGCATCACAGCTTCCAGAACTGTAAGAAATAAATATTTGTTTTTTTAAGCCATCCAGTCTACGGTATTTTGCTATGGTAGACTGAATAGACCACAGATAAGGTGTCTTCCCATATCCGTTTATAATTGAAATCTGGATATTCTTGTGAAAATTAAATAATAATGATCACTGTTATTTACTGAGTACCTACTATGTGCCCAGGTACTACAAAGCACTGTATTAGACATTTCATGTGCATTACCTGTGTTATCCTCACACCAATCCTTTAAGATACATATTACCCTAATTTTATAAACTATTTTCTTTAGAAGAAGGAGCATGTCTCTGGCTTTCTTAATACCTCCAGTTTTCAGTACAATGTTTGGCATATAATAGGTCCTCAAATACTGTTATTGTACCAGAGGTTATGAGATTTTCCCAAGTTCACACATTTGCAAAATTTCAGATCCAAGCTAATCTTCCCAGCATCACTATAATAGATTGCAAGAAATGGCCACAAATTCCTCCCATCACTCTCTGTACACCCTATGAAAAGTGACTTTTTTATTCCTCCCATCCAGAGGTAGTATCTATCTGGCCACTCTTGAATTCAGGCTATCATTGGAATTTACTTTGACCAACAGAATGTAGCAGACATGACAACTGGAAGTTTTGAGCCTTGGCCTCAAGATGCAAGGAAGCTGGGCTAGTCTCCATGAGGCTGTAATGCCTTGTGGGCATTGTGTCAGCCACCAACTGTGGCAATATGCTTATCTGGGACCATGCAGCTTTGTGAGCTGGGTGCTGTCACCTGAGTGAGCTCAAATGAGACCAGCAGAAGAATTGTCCAAACAAGTTGAGCCCAAATTGATAACACATATGATTATAAAATAACAAATTATTATTGTTTTAAGCCACTATTTCAATTACTTGTTAATAGAAAACAGTCATAACTGTCATACCACCTGAATGTTGATAATGCTAATGAAAACGATGATAATAATATTATGTGCATTATTGAATGATTATTATATGCAAAACAATAGTCTAAGAACATCACATGCATTATATTATTTAATCAGCTTACCATCCCATAAGATGGTACTATATTATCTCTTCTTTATTGATAAGAAAACTAAACTAAGTGGCTTATCAGGGTCACATAGCTAGTAAGAGTTGAAATGCATATAGACTAGAAGCAACATTCTCAAGCACTAAACTATAGAACTTAAAGGCAAGAGCTAGGAATTCCCACTATGACACAATAGGATGGATGGCATCTCTGGAACACCAGGATGCAGGTTCAATCATTGGTCCAGTAGAGGGGGTTAAATGATCCTGCATTGCCACAGCTGCAGTGACGGTTGCAACTGTGGGTCAGATCTGATCCATGGCCCAGAAACTCCATATGCCACAGGGCAGCCAAAAAAGAAAGAAAGAAAAAAAAGAAAGAAAGAAAGAAAGAAAGAAAGAGAGGAAGAGAGGAAGAAAGAAAGGAAGAGAGGGAGAGAGGAAGAGAGGAAGAGAGGAAGAAAGGAAGAGAAAGGAAGTCCTAAAAATAAATAAATAAAGGCAAGGATCACTATACAATGTGTTAGTAGAAGAGGGTGTATTTATGGAGAAGATGAGTTAAAGGATATAGCAGGCAGAATGATTGTCCCCCAAAGTTGTCCATGTCCTAATCCCTCAAACCTGAGATTATGACAAAGGAGAGTTAAGGTGGCAGATGGAATCACTGTTGCTGTATCAGTTTCCTGTAGCTGCTATAACAAGTTATCATAACCTTGGTGGCTTTAAATAAGAGAAGTTGATCATCTCACAGATCTGGAGACATAGCCTCAGCTGTGTGTGTCATCTGCTTCTATCCCACTTTAATAAAGGTACTTTTGATGGTATGTAGAGGCTACACTGATAACCCAGGATAATCTCTCATTTCCAGATCTTTAATTTAATCACATTTATACAGACCTTTTTTTGCCATGGAAGTTACTATTTACACGTTCCAAGGATTAGGGCATGGCTATCTTTTGAAAGGCCATTATTCTACCTGCCATTGCTGCTAACAGTGAGAGGGGGCTGAGTTGAGATGGGTAGAGTATTCTGGATTATCTAGGTGGGTCCAATGTAATATAAATGTCCTTAAACTGAAAGAGGAAGTTGGAAGAGGGTCAGAAGGAGATGTGACTATAGAAGAAAGACAGAGATGGAACATTACTGGCTTGGATGATGGAGTTAAGGAAATGAATTCCACTAGAGTTTCCAGAAAGAGAGGCAGCCCTGTCAACACCTTGATTTTAGTCCAGTGAGACAGAGCTATGTTGGACTTTTAACCTATCAGATTGTAAGATAGTACATTTTCACTGTTTTAAGTCACAAAGTTTGCATACTTTGTTAGAAGGAAGAGGCCAAAATGCTCTCCTGTAAAGTTAACCTTTGTGGTATATTTGCTTCCTATCCATTATTATGTTATATATATATACAATGTATATACATTATTCCTTATACTTTTCAGAGAAACAATGAAACAACAAGCCTTTGAAGTATTGTCTCTATGTAATAGTTATGAATACTGAGACTTACCTGCTTAGGGAGTTCCTGTTTTGGCTCTGAGGGTTTGAACCCTACATTGTCTCTGTGAGGTTGTCGGTTCCATCCCTGACCTCCTTCAGTGGGTTAAGGATCCAGTGTAGCCGTAAGCTACAGTGTAGGTTGCAGATGTGCCTGGGATCTTGTGTTGCTGTGGCTGTGGCATAGGCCTCAGCTGCAGCTCTGATTCAACCCTGGGAACTTCTAAATCATGCATATGCAGCCATTAACCAAAAAAAAAAAGACTTATCTGCCTAATGATATAATTTAATTGGACATATGCACTTTGACCTCTGAGCCCTTCTTCTTCACACCCTCATCAGTTGCCAGAGATACATATATTACACCAAGAACCAAAGGAAGCATGAATAAAGACATCCTGGTTCGTGGATGAGGTTTTATCATAACAAGCAACAGGAGTGCCTGGTATATATTCTGCAAAATTTCTTGTAGTCTTTGAGTTAAAGATGATATACCTTAATTTTTTTTCATATTTCCTTCTTTTTGCCAACAACCCTGAAGGAAAAAAAAAAGAATTAAATGGAAGAAACAAAAAGGCTAGATATGGAGGAGGGGAGATTTAGAGCTAAGCTTTTATTAATTCAAGTTAACTTGAGCTCCTTTTGAACTGTTGAGACAATTCTTTAGAGACAAACTCGGGTATCAGAGGTTTCTTGATTTTTCATCTCTCTTTTCTTATCAGTGCATACTGATGTCCATCAAATGCTGATATGCCTCCAGAAATGAGCTCTAGGAAATTAATTTGATTTTTCAGTGAAGTGCCACTTATTTGTCATTTCAGTTACAAAACTGCCTGCATTCTTCTACACCATGACTGGATTTTGTCCAATCACTTTTAATTACGAGGCTGTGCTTGGGTCCTTGCTTTCTTTGATATATGCTTTTCAGACCCAGGCTCTGGGCCTCATTTTTCCAAGTTCTGGCTTCAGTACCAGGAATCCCTGAGGCCTCATGTTGGTTGGACCCTGACTCCAATTATTTTCTGTGCAAATTGCTTGACCCCTCAGCTTTGATTCTCCCTTTCACAAACTGAGGATATAATCACTCCCCCTCTTATCTCACAAGGCTCCTGAGGGAAGCATTAAAGAGCTTTAAATATGCAAAACACTCCGTACCTATGAAGGAGTGTCATGTACTTGCCATTTTCCATCCAGTTCTCAGATAATCTTGGGGGCCACGTTCCCCGGGGAAGCTCGTTAAGACAGACACAGCAATCCTTGGCCTGGTCTGTGGTTTTCTTTGCTGCTTCTGAGATGCCCTATAGCAAACAGCAAGCATCACCCCATTCCCTCCGACGTAATTTTTTTTCCCCCCGACGTAATTTTTTTTCTCCCCATGGCTCTTTGCAAGTGAGATCCTAGCAGAATTGCTGAACCTCTGTGTTAAACTTTCCCCTTCACTTAATCTTCCTGTAAAGAAGCTCGCTGCATACATTTGTCCACATCACCACCCCAGAGGAGCGCTGTGGAAGTGCACTTCTGCTCATCCAGCCCACTTGGGGGAAAGAAAGTCAAGTCATTTACAGTGCAGGCTGGGTAAGCAAGGAGAAAGATATTTTCAGAATTCAAGTAAACTGGTGTTATAATTACAGTACTTAAGACACTCTCAAGCTGAATACTCTTCCTGCCTCAGATAAGGACATCATCCGGTCCTCTTCTAATGTAATGGGCCTAATCAAATTCATGGCCAAGTGACAGCAAAGCATTTCATGGATGTGGACTTTCCCCTCTATTTATATCCCAGATCATTGAGGCTGAGCATGGAGGAGTGAGCATTTGTTTCTTTTTTTGGATTCCAATTCCCATTCCACGTCAGTTGGCTTAAGTTATCCACAAGATTCTCCCGTCCCTTTGTTCTTGCCCTCACCCATTCTACCTACCCAGACATGCTTCTTGTCATTTTCAGGAGAGAAGAGTACTTCTGGGCACTTCTGTTAAGTTTTTGAAGGGCTGAGACCATGCCATGGATGCAGTAGGCCCTTGGAGTCAGTGGACCAGAGTTTACAAAAGAGAATTGAGGCCCAGACCTAGTCCAGCATGTACTCCAGGTCACAATTCCAATGCTTCCAATTAGAGACAGATCTGTGGCCAGAAGCTGGGTGTCCTGACTTCTGTTCCAAGGTTCTATCCATCACACACCCAATAGCAATTACTGCACCTTGATCCAAATGGCATTATGGCCCATAGATTTTTATCTTTAGCGTTGTTCAGACCAAGTCTTCCCTTACCCTCTGCCTCTGTGTAAGTACAAATCAGGAGCTTATAAACATTTCCCTTTTGGCTGTGGGTGACCCTAGTGTCTGTTGAGAAAGACAAAAGGAGCTAGCCCGAGGTTTCTTAGCTCCCTCAAATTCCTCCCAAGTAGTTTCAGGGCTTCTCAGAGGTTATTTCCCAGGAACTCTGAGAGCTAGTTTTTAGGTGTCATGGTTTGAAATCTTAAAGAGTATCATAATATCCTGGGAGCTATCTAAAAATTAGATTTTAAGACATCACTCCCAGAAATTTTGAATTCCTAGGTTTGTGACTGGGCCCAGGAATATGTTTGTCTTTAGCTCCTCACATCAACTGATGATCAACCAGACCTGTGAACACCCACTCTATGTCCACAGATCATTCTTTCCATATATATATTTACAGTTCACAGTATTCTAAGCAATGTTTGAGGCCTTGGAGATAAGCAATGAAAAAACCAAAGTCTGACCTCCTGGGGTTTTCATTCCACTGGGGGAAACAGACAATACGCAGTTAAACAACTAAATGTGTCTTCAGTAAGTCAGCCAGTGACAGAATGATGGAGGAAAGAAGGTAAAGGAAGAGTGGGAGGAGGGCTGCTTTTGCTCAAGAGACTACTTCCATTCTGTGCCTTTAGAACAGAGATTGAGAAATATGGGGACACAAAGCCATGCAAATACTGTTCAGAAGTGTGCTCTAAACAGAGGGAGTGGTTAGGTCTCAACCCTTGAGTTGGAGGGGGGAAGGATGAGCATAGGGTTGGTGTACATGGAGAGGACAGTGTGAGCAGGAGACAAGAGTGTGGTGGGGCTGCACTCAGGACGACAAGATGGCAATGTTAGAAGCTGGAAGACCTGTGAGGAAGCTAATGCAGTCCATGGTAGACATGATGGGTTTGGGGACCAAGTGGTAGCAGAGGATATGAACTGGATATTGGAAATATTTTGAGCATAAAAACTACTGGGATTTGCTGATGGATTGGGTATGGTGTGGGACAAGAGAAAAAAATCAATGGCGACTCTAAGATATTTGGAGTGGACAACTCAAAGGACAGAGTTGCCATTTTGGAGAAGGAAAGAGGAGATTTAGAGGGAAAATCAAAATCTAATTTTGGATATGTTAGGTTTGAAATAGCTGTTAGCCAGATGATAATACCAAACAGCTGTTTGGGTATGCAAATCAGGAGATCTAAGGAGAAATATAGGCTGGATGTATAAATTGGAGCAACACTGGGGTATGGCACGATAGAGATCATAAACCAAATATTATCATCTATGGAATGAGTATGGATAGATTGGAGAAGCTCTAAAGACTAGAGCCACCTGTTCTTTATTGTTTAGAGGTTGGAGAGAGGAGAAAGACCAGTACAGGAGCCTAGGAAGGGGTATGCAGAGAGAATCACCATTTTATTTCCCTCCCACTGTGTCTCATTGAACATATGTCCTATCACTGCTGGTCCCTGAAACCATAACTGATTGACAAAATCTCAGAGGCATCAGTGTTGCTACAGAAAGGGCTGTTGTTGCTGCCACCATTCTCACTTGTTCTGCATCGCACCAAGTTATCAAGCTTCACTTCTTTGATGCCCAGTGTGCATTAGAGAAATCTCTCCTTTTTGTTTTAATGTCATGTATTGGAGAATCCTTAAGAAAGGATTTGGGTAGGTATCTGGAATCCAGACAGAGTAAATGGTCTATCCTAGTCCATTGTCCTTGAACTGATTGCATATTTTTCAAGTATTTTTCAGTTCTGAATCCTATGGTGAACACAACTTAGACTCAAGCAGAAATAATAGCCATATTAGGAAAACAAGGGATTTTAAAACAATTGCTCTGGGAGGAAGCTCTTGCAATCATGGAAAAACCTGAGCTCTAGCACCACAGAAGTTTGGTTTCAGTTCCCATCCAAGCAAGAAACAGAAAGCTCACAGAGAGAGACAGTTCAGTGTTCATACTGTTCGCAGTTATTCTCTGCAAGTGTATGGAAAGGCTTTATTATATACACTTTGAAGTGTTGGAGAGAAGAAAGCAATTTAATTCAACAAAAGCCATCGAATTGGTGTAATCTATTATTGAAATACAGGCTATCATAATGTGCAGTGCACACACATATAACTTGTTAAAGGGCTGCTTCTCTAATTTTCTCATTCTGAATGTCAGAATCTTGACTTTATTAGTCCAACAGCATCCATCCGGGAGAAAAATCTCTAATTAACAAGATCTAGTAAGGTTCTTTTATTGGGAACTTTCTAGAGAGGACTAAGACCTGACTAAGATGACATCCCATGCTATCAAGAGCTCTGACTGACCCTGCAAGGATTTTTTTTCTGGCTTCAGTGTCCTTTTTATTAATCCCTGATAAATCTAAAGTGTATCTTCTTAAGCCCAGGTGGGATATAACGTTGTGATCCTCTGACTACTTAACTTGAATTTTCTTTGTTTGAAGTCTCTCTGGTGGCCATTCCCTCAGAGGAATCCAGTATCTTTTGAGTTCTATAGGAACTTGAGGAAAAAAGTGTTACACAGTTATTCTGATTAGAAAAAATTTTTTTTAACTTACAGGTATTAAACATAGGTTTTTGAGGCTATTTCATGGGTTAGAGTATTAAATATCTCTGAGGCAAGAGTGTCTCTTGATATTTCCATTTTATCAGTCTGCTTCTACTATCACAATGGTTCACATTATGACCACTGCTAATAGAAATGGCAGATGGGTTGAGAGAAACTGACCAGAAAGCCTGTTCAAATAGTGCATGCCTGTTCTGCATTGGAATGGACAAACATTCATCTCCACTTCTGCTTTTGTATTTCTTATCTTCACAGAGAAAAACACAATGATCTGTTTAGTAACTGCAGTCAGACGCCCCCATGTTTCTCTCCCAACTTTGTTTTCCAGAACACTCTCCATTCAAATAGTCCTAATATCTCTTGAATGCAGCCTCTCTTATCTCCAGCCAAAAGGGCCCTACTTCTGTCTTTTATTATTTCTTAACTGAACAATTGCAGCAGCTTCATTTTGGTTCTTTCTTCCAGTCTCATCTCTTGAAATCCATGCAGAGTGTTTCTACAAGAGAGATCTTAAAAAAAACAAAACTTGAATATCTTTACTGGCTTCAAAACTTCCTTGGGTTTCCTCAAAATATATTATGTTTCTTAGTATGGGCTTTGGACCTCCTGCATCAGAATCACTGTCAAAAATGTATATTCCAGAATTTGGAATTTGCACTTATAACAAGCTTCCCAGGTGATCCATGTGCACTCAAAACATTTAAAAATTACTGACCTGAATGATAAAGATTCTATTGTTTATGCAATCATCAGAACCCTGCTATGTCTGCTGCGTTATCTCGTACCATGCCATGTCACCTGTGTTACCCTCTACTCATAGTGAACCATACCTAGTTCTGGAAATGTGGTCATTGATCAGAAAAAAAGGCTTTATTTAGGTCCAGTGAGGACTTGGCATTTCTGGGCCACTCTAAGTTCTCAGCAGTTTATCAGTTCAACTAGTTAAAACCAGTTGTGGTGAAACACATCATTCAGTTTTATTACATTCTAGGCAAGTGTTGAAGTAAATGTAAAATTTTGTTTTTCACCCAGTAGTTATGATAGACACCAAAATCCCTTCCTCCAAAACTGCACCATCCAATACAGTAGCCACTAATTTCATGTGCATTGAATTGTGGTTGATCTAAATTGAGATGTACTGTATATATGTTAGATTTTTGAAACAGTGTGAAAGAGTAATGTAAAATATTTCATTAATGTGTTTAAATATTAACTCTGTGTGTCAAAATGAGAAGACTTTGGATGTATATTGAATGAAATAAAATGTTACTCAAATTAATTTTATCTGTGACTTTTTACTTCTTTAATATAACTACTGAAAATTTAAAATTATATTTGTGACTTGCATGATATTTCCATCCCACAGCACTGACCTAGTATATTAAAGTTAAACATAGGCATACTCTATGCCCAGGAATTCCACTTCTAGGTGTAAACACAATAGAGCTTGCATATGCTCAACTAAGGCCATATTCTAAAATATTCATAGTACCACCAGACTCATAGTAAAAACACAGGGCTGTTGGTGCTTTGTGTCACTAGCATCCACAACAAAGTCACACAATATAGCTTTGTTGAAGGACTAAATGTTTGGAAAGGTGTTGGTGGCCTATCAATGTGGATTAGGAGAGAGAGATGAAGTTCAAGTAGGGGGATTTTTGTGCAGTGGGAAGATTCTCCAGTAGCTAACTCCTCCAGAGGTAAGGAATTAATACTTACTAAAGGCATGGATGGATTACCTTCTTTCAATGGCAGACAACACATTAAACAGATTCCATACTCCAAATGTCCCTTTTGTTCCCCCAAATTATTTCCTAGTACAAACATCATCCTTGCATATATACTTTGACCCACTTGTTGAGTATGTTTCATCGTAGTACTTCCTAAGATTGGAACAATGCTGACACAAGATGTGTGTGTGTGGGGGGGGCAGGGATGGGGTACCTGATGGCATTGCACCCTGGGTTCCATTCTTGAGTCCAACTCCAACTCCTCTTATGCTCTTTGTACTAAATGGTAGGCATTGCTGACATTAGCAAGTTACTTAACCTCTCTAACCCTCAGTGCCTCATAAAGTCCAATATGAATTGGACCTCCCTATGACCTCATTTAGCACACCCTGCCTTCTTACCCACTACCCTGCAGAAGGAGGCCTCTCCCAGATCCCTAAAATCAGCAAACTCAGGCCCACCTTAGGTGTCTGCACCAACTGTCCCAATGCTTCTCTCTCTACTTCACCTGGCCTTGCAAGGCAGGGTTTTTTTTTTTGGTTTTTGTTTGTTTTTAGAACTAAAATCACTTCTGTAAGGAGTACCTAACTTAAAATAGCCACCCTGTCACTTCATAGCACATTAGCTTTTAAAATTGATTGCCTAGCATTTATCAAAATCTGACAGTACTTCTTTATTTGTGAGTTAGTTTGTATATTCTCTTGTTTTTCTCACTTGACCGTGAGCTTGGTGAATCTAGTTCCTGATCTAGGATCAGCACTCAGTGAATACTTATGGAATGAAAAAACAGTGATGATAACACCACCACCCAACCCTTACTTTGGCTTAATATGTGCCAGACACTGTTCTAGGCTCTTTATGGGCTAAGAAGTCAAATCTTTGCAAAGTCTTATAGAAGATGAGTACTTTTATGCTTCCCCTTTTCCAGAGAATGAAACTATAGTACAAGGAAGTTGAAACTCTCACAGAACAATGCATAGAGCAATGAAAGCACTTTGGAATATTTTTTAATATTTCATGTGTTAATTAATAGAGAAGACAAGTGAATAAGCAGAAGGAAGAAAAGTGAGGGATCCCCAGGCCATGCCTGCTGCTCTGAATATTCAAAAAACAAGGATGAGCTCTGATTTATGCAAAGGGGAGGAAAGATGGAAACAGAGGGCATATTAGGTTTTCTAGAGCTGCCATAACACAATCACACAGACTGGGTGGCTTAAACAATGGACCTTAATTTTCTCACCATTCTGGAGACCAGAGTCCAAGATCAGGGCCTTGGTAAGTCTGGTCTCCTCTGAGGCCTCTCCTCTGGGCTTGTAGATGGCAGCCTTTTGGCCATGTGCTCATGTGGTCCTCCTTCATTCTATGGGCTATGTCCTAACCTCCTCACAGGAGAAGAGTCATATTGGGCCAGGGCCCACCCCTGTGACCTCATTTTACTTTAGAGGATCCTATCCGAAAATATAGTTACATTCTGAGTTCCTGGGGGTAGCTCTTCAACACAGGACTTTGGGGCAGGAGACAATTCAGCCCATAACAGAGAAATAAGGGGAAGTGGGTAAGGCATTAAAATGAATAAAGTGGGGAGTTCCCGTCGTGGCGCAGTGGTTAACGAATCCGACTAGGAACCATGAGGTTGCGGGTTCGGTCCCTGCCCTTGCTCGGTCGGGTTGACGACCGGCGTTGCCGTGAGCTGCGGTGTAGGTTGCAGACGCGGCTCAGATCCTGCGTTGCTGTGGCTCTGGCGGTAGGCCTGTGGCTACAGCTCGGATTCGACCCCTTGCCTGGGAACCTCCATATGCCGCAGGAGCGGCCCAAGAAATAGTAAAAAGACAAAAAAAAAAAAAAAGAATAAAGTGGAATCAAGGAGAGAAAGTTGAAGTGTAAATCATAAGGTATAAAAGAAACTCTTCCATCGTTGGAAAATATACAGGAAAAAAAAGCCAAGAAAAAAAATAAAATGAAAGAAAGCAGTGTGCTCAGTATGTAAAATAAAAGATGTTGGATAATTGTGCAAAGATATAAAATAAAATACATAAAAGATTAATGCAGAAAGAAGAGGCACATGAAGAACAATGACATAGAAATAGATGAAGAGAAGAAAATGAATGGAAAAGAAAAAAAAAGATAAGAATCCAATTCTAATTTACACCTCATTTTGTTTTTGTTTTGTGTTCAGAAATGACCTGTTATTTTGTAAGGTTGAATAGGGCAGCCTATGATTTCTATGACTAAAGACTTAACTGATTTGAAATATTATAAGACGGTAATGCCGATCTTGGAAATATCATGGAGAGAGGCAGGAATACTTTCCTATACGACAGTACTGATCCGTGTCATAAGAGAAAGTATATCAGTGGCATTTTATAAAGCTTTGGGGGGCTTTAAAAAGCAAAGAAATTGAGATTGAGTTAGCTAGGATTCGACAGCAAGTTTAACAGGAGATACTGTTCTGCTCCAACTCTCACCAAGGGAGTTCAATTTCAACAGTGCTAATCTTTCCATAGTGTGGTAAGTTTAAATTTTGTGCCCCTAAGGAAAAATTTCCAAAGTAATTCCCATTGAACTTGCCTCCCGGAAATCCTTCCTTCCTGCACTATCCAGGTACCATCAAGTGCCTCTCCAAGAGCAGTTAATCTCTCGCTCTACTTTTTGAAGACTTAGCCCTTTGATATTTCAGATAACAAGGTCTCTGCTCTGTTCTAGCAAGCCTAAATAACGTTTCTATTACTTTATAAAACTTCCGGCATGGAATTTTAAGGCCAAATTATCGTTATTTTTTATTTTGATGTAATTTTGCCCTCATTTTCTGGCTTCTGGTATTGTAAATTAATACCATGCTTCCAAAAATAACTTTAGCAATATTAAAACACATCAAAGTAACAATTTTTATTGCATGTATTCCCATAATTATCAGTATTTCCTTTTGTAACTAAGCATATAAAAATAGTGTAACAACTGAACAGTTCTTAAAGAGTAATATTTCACTATATATTTGTTTCATCTATTCAAAAAAGAGAGAAGGTTTTAGTTCTATTTAGCTGGAATTTGGAATGTTATGTGTTTATTGCATATACTACCAATGTTCCTTTAATTTAGAGTCCCTGGGTCACCTGTACTATGATCATTTGGGGTGCTCTAAATTCAGGGACCCTTTAGCTACTGAAGCAAAATCTCAGGGTTGGATTCTGTGAAACTATATTAAAACAGACTACTCATGTGATTCTAATAGTTATCAGATTTTGAGAACAGCCAGCATATACTTTAAATATAAGAACTAAAATTAGGTCCTAATAAATCACCCTCCTCCAAGAGCACTTTATTACAATTTGTGATACCTGTGATATATATTTAACAAACTATTTTTTTCTCTTTAAAATTTTCTTGACATGATTTTCAACTTTACATTCATCTTCTGTTCTCATGAGCATTTAAAAGTTTATTTTTCTTTTTTGCTTTAGAGACTTTGCGATAACAAGGTAATGTCAATTTAATAGACCCGAAGTGCCTTACACATGCAAGTAAAAGCAGAACAAACACTCATGTCTGAGTGTGGTTTGCACACGCACCTTGGGATATTCGATAGGAGGACTTGGGTCTTCTGAATCAGGAAAATTTTGCTCTGTTACACATGGTCTCCAAAGTCCATGTAAAAAGTCCTCCTCCCTTCAAAATTTAACAAAGGTAGGGAACTATAACTAAAAACAAAGTCTTCTTTCAACCCCAAAGAAGTCCTCTCCACAAAAGTAGTAAATTTTATTCACTTTCATTATTGAATTATTATTTTTATTATTATTTTATTTTAAATTTACTTCTATTATTGAATAAGCATTAAACCAGAGTGTGATGCCAATCACAGGCAATCACTAAGAGACTGCAAAGGCAAAAATAAATCTCTCCCTCTTAAACAGCCAAGCAGATACCACCCATTCTATCCTTGTTTTCAAGATAAACATTAACTATTCCTCAAGTAAGAGGACATGACAGCACATTTCCTTCACCACACATAGTTCATCCTAACTTTACGTGGTCATTGGCATGATGATCTGTGTTACTTGGTTTTATTCACAGGGAAAAAAAACAAAAAAACAAAAAACTTCTATCTTTATGTGAGGAAGGAGTTTTGCAACTTGGAGGGAGATACCCACTGAAGTTAGGCTCTTACCCTCCCTCTCAAGAGACTGAGAGATGGAGGTAGAGCTGCAATCCACCTGGAGGTTCCTGAGTCTTCAAGAAAGGTATTCCTGGCTCTTAAAGATGATGGGAGCCTACCTAGTTTTCAAAAGAACATATGCTTATCAATTTCAAAGAGAGAAGAAAGTAATTACAATTTTAAGTTTTCTAAGAAAACGGTCTAAGGAAAAGGGAGAGGAGCATATCTCTTAACCCATTTTTTAATAGAGAGAATTTATTTTTTAATTTGTATTTGTCCTGGCGAAAACTATCACTCGTAGGTATAAATTCTTAATTAAGAATGATGAAACTGACACAGCATCAGATAAAGGTTTGGGGAGTTGCCTTTGCACATCTGTTAGTAAATTTAATATTTCCAAATTACCTTCTTTGTCCTATGACCAAGGGTTTAAGTTTATAGCACAAGTAGGTGAGGTCATTAAAAGCCATCAGTTTGTAGTTTTAATCCTGGCACTCAAGGGAACAATAAAGTTTGTAAACTTGTCTCCTAATTCTATTCCATCACCATATAAATAGAAAGGCATGTTATTGAACATCATATATATTATTATGCTCAGTTATAGATAGACGTGAATATTACTAATGTTCAATTAGTTAACTTTAAGTCACTAATTTTGAAATTAGCCATACCAAGGAACTTTCATTTTAAGGAGAGAGCCATAAATATTTGCTTGGAAATTCTGCTCAGAAAAAGGCTGACAAACTTAGATTTTACTTGAAAGCTACTCTTATGGACATACCGGGAACCATCTGGACCCTCTTTGTGGTGATGCTTGAATCCTTTGCCTTCTAAAGAAGCAGAATTACTTATACAAGTGCTATTCCCAGTGTGTTCCTTTCACTCTCTGTAGAAATAGACATCACATCACTTTCTCACTCCACTCCAGTTTCCATCTCCTTGAAAAAATGAGCACATGAGCTGGTTGGGGCTGGAGGGGAAAGCTCCTGCTTTAGCAAGTAGTTGTGGGGATAAGTTCAACTCAAGATGTTTACTCTTAAAGGGTTGGTTCCCAAGGAGTTGGAGAGATAGTTCTTGGGCTTCAGTCAAAGAAAAGAATAACACAGCTGCCCTCAGCAAGGGGGAATTCCAGCATAATGGATTGGCAATGGAAACAGTTTAAACCAATATAAATATAATAGCCACCCACTGAGAGGCAATTTACACGCACCAGGCCAGGCTTTCAGGGGTGTGTTTAGCCAGTGTAATCCATAGGAGTATTTTATGAGGCTTGATACCAAGAAAATGGCTGGGGAGAGGATAGAGAGTAGGGGGGAATAGGCCAGTCCAAATGGGAAACTCAAACCACAAACTCCTGTATAGGGGACACTTCTGCTTTGGGGCCATGTAAGATATGTCATTTGTCCTGGCTCCTTTTTTTTTAATTAACCTTATTTATTGAAGCGTAGTTGATTTACAAGGTCCTGTTAGTTTCAGGGGTAGAGTATAATGATCAGTTATGTAGCTATAGATAGATACATACTTGCATATGTATTCTTTTTCAGATCCTTTTCCATTATAGGTTATTACAAAATATTGAGTATAACTCCCTGTGCTATACAGTAGGTCCTTGTTTGTTAACTATTTTATATATAGTAGTGTGTCTATATTAATCCCAAACTCCTAATTTATCCTCCTTGCCTTTCCTTTTGGTAACCATATATTTGTCTTCTATGTCTGTGGGTCTACCTCACTTTTCCTCCTTTAAGAAGTAAATTTTTTTTTTTTTTTTTTTTTTTGCATACCAGGCTGGCCTTGGTTTTAATTCTGGTTGTGCCTCTGAGTGGCTGGATGGCTCTTCTATGTTCCTCTCTGTGTCTACTTCAATAAAAACAAGAGGTTCGTGTAGAAAGCCAGCAAAGACCTGGACTCTGGAACCGGACCCTCTGGGAGCCATCAAACCCTTCTCCTGGTGGCTGTGTGGCCCCGGGGAAGTCTCTTAACCTCTCTAAGCCTTACTTTTATCATCCACAAATAGTGTCAGTAATGATATTTTCCTCACATGCCTCTTGTGAGTATTGAAGGAGAAATCTTTGTAAAAGCACATCTGTCACGCCCAGCCCATGGCGAGTGCTCCTTAGCTGTGAACCCTCATCATCAGACTTCGGAGAGCTCTGCCTACTCCTAGTGTCTCTGATTTCTATCGTGTTTTGTCATTTCTAATTCCTAGGCAAGTTCTACTGCCTAAAGGAAATTCTCTTTTGAGGCGTCTGCTTGATAATTCTGTTTTCTGGCTTTATATCACTAGGAGGAAAATTGATTTGTATAGCTTTAATTCTGAACCATTAAACATTGATTCAGAAACTCTCCCCTTTTCCCAGCATAACTGTTATTAAATTTGCAGGCATGGAGAAGTCTCCGGATTTGTTTACACCTCTCCTTACATTTTGGAAGCTGCCCAAGCTGTAGTCATGTCTTAGTCATGAGTGAGGGCGTAAGTGTCTAAAAGGTAGATGTTGTTCACCAGGGCAGTTCCAAGCCTTGATTTCCATGAAGTAGGAGCTGGAAAAGAAATCTGTCTCATTAAATGTAAGAATTACTTTATCCAAACTACTACTCAGTCAGTTAAATGACTAAAGAGAAATGAGAATAATGCATTTTTATAACTGTCTTCAGCATCACACCGTAAAGGGGGAAAATGAGAGGATGAGCCCTGAAAACTTGATCTCACACTTCTAGGAATAACACGTATGTGATTGATGTTTTGCTTCCCAGAAAAAAAATGAGACAGAGATGTATTGCTGTCTGCAATGTAGGACAAGCTGTAAAACTGAAAAGGGTTTATGTTTTTTTGAAAGATGCAAGCTCCCCATAGATTGCAGTTCATTTTTTAGGCTTTAAAAAATGAAAACAGTTTATTTTATTCTATTTTCATTGTATAATAAAAGTTTATTCAAAAATGAACTTTGTAAACACTTTATTATTAGATTTATAATAAGATATTACCAACATGAAATCCCTGGGGCATGTATTTCTAATGTCAATTAATACAGATTTTCATTTTTCTAAACAAAGTGATGCTAGGTTGCGGTTAGCACAGCTTAATCTCATAAAAAAAGGCAATGGGGGGTGTTAATCTTTGAGTTTCTAGAGCTTATATAATGCTATTTATTTACTTGTGCTAATCAAATGTTTTGGCGGAGTCTAATGAGTATCTCAGAACTTTGATCATCTTCAGCGTTTTTTGGAAAAAGTGAGCAATTATTTTTTTTAAATAAACTTCGTCCCTGTCATTTATTCTCTGTATGCATGGAAGTGGCATACAACTAGGAAGGAAATTATAATGTATGTTAAATACCACCTTTACCAATGTGAATTAATTTACACTTAATGAGAATTTGTGACTAAATAGCATTCTTCATTCTCTGAGTGGTAATAACTGTCTGTTATTAAGGGAGGGCCCCTCATCCATCTGTTACATAAAGGCCTGATATTTCTGGAGAGGAGAAGAAAGCATTGAAAGGGCTCCAAGGCCACACACTGCTCATGGAGATATTTTACTTAAAATGTATAAAACCCAAAGCCCTGCTATGTATCGTGTGCACATGTGTGGTGTGTATTCATTTCAGGGCTGTTTATAAAACGTGTTTCTTTGTAAAACTCTGTTAAGCAATTGGAAGCATCAGGCAAACAGTTTGCCTTTTCCTCACAAAGAATCTCAGAAGCCCTGTAAAGTTCTTTGTCTATAAATCGTAGTTGGATTCTCCATAGCACTCAGATCCGTAATTGTGGGAGAGAGAGTTAACCAAATATTCATTTCAGCACCTTGATCAGAGGAAGGAATTGCACTCTGAAAATGTGTGTGTATGTGTGCATGTGTGTGTGTTAGGGGAGTTGGGGGACAGTCATATAACCTAAAAATCAGAGCCCTTTGTCCTATAAAGACAACGAGTTGGGGAGAAGGTGAAAACATTTCCATAAAGATGCTTTTGCTTTCCTTTGACTACAGTCTGAAAACAAGAAAAGCAATTCAGGCAAATTGTGCGAAAATGTTTATAGGACAGAAGTGAACAGTAAAATACTTTCAAGTGACCCAGTTGAGAAGATTATAACCTTTCTAAACATTCGTAATATTTTAGGGACCTAACCAATTAAAATGAAGCCTTGGTTACAAAGGAAATTCCTGACTAAGCAGCTAAATTATTCATTACAATAATAGTGTTGCAGATTTGGAGGGTATATGAGCAGATTCACTTCTAGTTTTAGCTTTACAGATATAGTTCAGCATAATTTTTCACATTTTCTGGTTTCCACTTTATTCACTAAATGCCATGCTCTCTTACTCACTAAAAGGGCTGTGTGTCTAGGTTAACAATCTACGAAGCAGTACTAGTCCTATATCAATACCTATGAAATTATGCAAATCTAGGTTTGGATACAATTCAAGCATTGTTCCCTCAGTACCCTCTTATAGAAATGTAGAGAGCTGTATAATCCTTATTTTAAAGTCAGAGTGATCTGGGCTACAGAAATAAAGAGGTTAAAAGTGGTCCAGATGTGACACGACTACACTATTTACCATCATCTTGGTAACTGACAAATGATTGACAGAAACACTTGACAATGACATAATTTCCCTAATGTGTTGATACGAGCTGAAAGGAGTAATTTTGAATAAAAAAGACTTTCTGGGTTCCTAATACCTGCATGCTAGAGCTAATCAGAAAAATCCTGCTACTGAAACATTTATTGAAGGAAAATTTACAAAATACCAGGGTCAAGAATCAAGTTTGGGGGGAACACTGTTTGAAATTATTTTATCTGTGTTTATTTACTTTACTCTGTATTCCTTATAATTTACTCTTTAAACTCCAAATAATGTTAACCAAAAAAGTCATACAAATAAAAAGTAAGATGAGAAGAAATTTTCCAAAAGGAGCAAGAAAACCAAGCAAATGTCATTAGGCTCTTAGTGTAAAGGAATTACTATAGTAGGGCACATAACATGGCTCTAAGTTTTTTTGCAGGAAAGGCAAGAAGATAAACCTTGGTTTACACATTTTCTTTTTTCTTGTCTGTCAGAAGAAAATCAACACATTTGTCTATAGAAACAAATTTGTTCCTGGGACCAAATTTTCAGAGAAATTTATCATGAGGTTCCTATTGTAAGAAGTGCTAAATAACATCCTGGACGATGTCTGCAAAAACCAAAAATATGGTTCAAATAGACAGTTCTGGTATTGATTCACTTTATAGGCTGAGAACATTACATTCAATTGTACTCAGAGCAGGCCTTTCTGCAGGGGATAAGAGAAAATGGCCAAGGCATTCCACTTTCTGATGATGAAGCTTGATAGGGAGGAAAACGCCTAGAGGCTAGGAGAAAGGAGGGTTCACATGACCGTTATCCTGCCTCCAACATCATACATCTTTGGAGAGCCTTTGGTCTGTGTTGGGTGACAGTTAACTCGTGACTGAATCCTCACAGGTCCCTGCAGTGCAGACTGTCTCTGTTCTGTGCTAAAGTGAAAAACTTAAGAGTTAAGAAGGAAAAGTAGTTCTTACATTGAGAAAGTTTAAGAAAGAAACTTATATTCTTGCCTGGACAGAAGGTCAACTTGATTCATCTTCAGTTGTGGGAACAGGGTTACCTAAAAGGGGTGCCAATCTTTTTCAGAAAGAGGAGTGTTTCATCTTGTAAAATATTTCAAAGAGTGTTTGGGCGAACCTCTGTGTTCAATGCTGCACTGCAGAGACCAGATGACTTCAGGATGAAACATATTTATGGTAGGTGTTATCAAAGACTCTCTAGTCTGTTGGGGTGAAAAGTCTTTTCATGATCCTTGTGGGATGTCTGATTTTAAGTATTCACATAAGTGATGGAGGACATGCAATCAACTTTAGACTTTATTCTACTGATGCTGATCATTGAAGTAGAGTGGACAGAGAAGATGCCTTTGGAGGCAAAGAAACTTTGGATCCTGGTCCCTACCTCACCCTCTCATTCCTGATTGAATGAATCCCTCTAAACTTCAGCTTTCTTTTATGTAAAATGCAGACAGAATTGTTTTGAAGCTTGAGATGAAGAAATATGTACAGAGATTGCCCCTATTCAATGATGACTATTTTCCACATCCCACATCTCATTTGGTGAGTACCAGTTATCTTGCTTCTAAAGGCCAAGACAGTAAGGCTGAGAAAGTAAAGCATTGGCACAGCTGGTCATACTGCTTTCCATCCAACATGGCCATTCCCCCACCCCCACCCCTCCAAATACTGGTTCTTATCGAAGGGACTCATACAAATGGATTATCGGTATCATATGGTATGTGCTGAAATTATAGAAGAAGCCAGTGTTTCTCAAAGTGTGAATCCTAAATCAGCCACCTCAGAGTAACTGAAAGTGTTTGTCACACACCTTGTCAATAAGTCACACCTACGCATTTTATATCTCTGGTTACCAGGAATCTGCATATTTAAAGAACTAGCTTAGAGTTTGATAGTATCTATAGTTAGCTATGAAATGTCTTAATTTGAACTCCAGCGAGTAAACCCTGCAGGGCAACATCTTTGGCAATCCTAGTCATCTCACTGTTATCATAACCTGCACCCTATAATATGCACTGCAGAACATTTTTTTCATTGTTTTATTTATTTTTTAATGACTGTTATTTTTTTCCATTATAGTTGGTTTACAGTGTTCTGTCAGTTTTCTACTGTACAGTAAAGTGACCCAGTCTCACACACACACACACACACACACACATTCTTTTTCTCACATTATCCGATATCATGCTCCATCATAAGTGACTAGATATAGTTCCCAGTGCTATACAGCAGGATCTCATTGCTTATCCATTCCAAAGGCAATAGTTTGCATCTATTAAACCCAAACTCCTAGTCCATCCCATTCCTTCCCCCTACCCATTGGCTACCACAAGTCTATTCTCCAAGTCCATGAGTTTCTTTTCTGTGGAAAGGTTCATTTGTGCCATATATTAGATTCCAGATATAAGCGATATCACATGATATTTGTCTTTCTCTTTCTGACTTACTTCACTTAGTATGAGAGTTTCCAGTTCTACCCATGTTGCTGCAAATAGTTTTATTTTGTTCTTTTTTATGGCTGAGTAGTAGTCTATTGTTTATGTATACCATGTGTTCTTAATCCATTCATTTGTCAATAGACATTTAGGTTGCTTCCATGTCTTGGCTATTGTGAATATCACTGCAGTGAACATATGGGTGGATGTGTCTTCTTCAAGGAAAGTTTAGTCTGGATATATGCCCAAGAGTGGGATTGCTGGGTCATATGGTAGTTTTATATTTAGTTTTCTGAGGTACCTCCATGCTGTTTTCCATAGTGGTTGTACCAATTTACATTCCCCACCAACATTGTAGGAGGGCTTTCTTTTCTCCATACCCTCTCCAGCATTTGTTTTTTGTGGACTTAAAGATGGCCATTCTAGCAGGTGTGAGGTGGTACCTCATAGTAGTTTTGATTTTCATTTCTCTAATAATCAATGATATTGAGCATTTTTTTCATGTGCTTGTTCGCTATGTGTATATCTTCTTTGGAGAAATGTCTATTCAGGTCTTTCATCCATTTTTAAATTGGGTTATTGGTTTTTTTGGTTGTTGATGCACTGCAGAACATTTTCAAGAGACAGGAGGTTTACACCTGCAGATGTCATCTTTAAACTTGATATGGAAGATTGTGTTTTCCAAACATTACACAGTAATATCTCCCATTCCCAACTCTTACATTACAATAGGATGTTGGCATTCATCCACCAAGAGTCCGGTCCTCTGTGTCTTCCCCTTTGAATCTGAGAGGCCTGTTACTACAGCTGAAATGATGCTATGTGACTCTGAAGCTATCATAAAAGGCATTACTCTTTCTACCTCTTCCTCTGGATGCCTGACCTCAGAACCTGGCCACGATGCTATGAGGAAGCCAGTTGGAAAAGCCATCTATTGGTGCTCTGGCTGTTAGTGTAAGCTCATGTGCCTGAATGACAGTGAGGCCAAATAAAAAAAAAATGCTGTAGTTTGGAGCAAAGAAATGTTTCTTGCAGGGCCATGCAAAGAGATGGGCTGTTCGTGCTCTCAAAAAAGCCCAAACTCCCTGAACAAAAGTTGTAAAGCATTTTTATTTTTATTCTTTTAATTTATTATAATTGATTTACAATGTTCTGTCAATTTCTGCTGTACAGCAAAGTGACACAGTTATACATATATGTACATTCTTTTTCTCATATTATCTTCCATCATTTCCAACACAAGGAGTTTTTTTGTGCTATACAGCAGGACCTCATTGTTTACCCACTCCAAATGCAATAGTTTTAATCTATTAACCCCAAACTCCCAGCCTATCCACTCCTTCTCCCTTCCCCTTGGAAACCACATATGAAGCATTTTTAAAAGCCTGGTATTGGAGGAGGTTCACAGGGTAAGTAATAAGCTTGTGCACAATTCTCTGATTGGCTGATGATGAGATAACAGGGCAATGTTGCAGGGTTACCATTATTAATCCTTAGGCTCCAGGATGCCTGGGGCTTTGTGTCTGTGGTCATCAAGTAGATAACATCTTCCATTTGGTGGGGGAGGGGAGTTCACATTTATAAAACTCAGAAAATATATATCAGGTACTGTTATCTGGGTACTTCCAGAGGAGCTAATGCAGAGGATATGGGCAAAGGGCCTGCACCTGGAAGGTTAGGTTACATGGCCACAGCCTCAAGTAAATTTCCAGTTGATTAGCCTTGTAAATGGAATGGGCCTTCATTTCTCTCCTGCCCCCAGTCTTCAAGCCACCCACCTGATGCTAAGTAAAACAGAATGTGCTAAAAAAAAAAAAAATCAGTGTCCAGTAAAGTAAATGGTGTTGTTTTAAGCCATCACTAAGATTTGGAGTAGTGTGCCATGCATCACTAGTTAAATGGAATACCCAAATTGTTGGTGATTTTATGAGTCCCAGCTGATGACATTACCTTCCCCTTGTGCACATCTGTTATATTCTGATTTGTGGTCAATTCACTCAATCAAGATATGAAATTTCTACTCTAAGTTCAGGATTTCATAAAGGCTGAATTGGGCAAATAACATTACATGGCTTCTCTGTAGTCAGTATGGGAAGGTGACTAAATACTGTATTCATGAAAGGAAACTGTTAAACTGTGTAAAATAAAAGAGTCGAGGGATAGGGAACTACATTAAAGTGTTGAACAGGAGGGTCAGTGGTTCAATGGATAATGTGTCTGACTATGAATCAGAAGAGCTGAAAAAGGAATATCTGAATAAATGAGAGAGAAATTCAGATAAATTGGTGAGAACAGTTTGCCTGAGTGAAGCTGGACCCAGTTCCATTTGAGCCTCTTATCCCGCAAAAAAGCACAGCATAATTCTGAGGCCTGAGGAAATCCATAACTGGTCTGATATCTCCCGCCCCTCAGGATCTCACATTTCAGTGGAAGAGATATATAGGCACATGTGTGCATATTTCTAAGAGAGCTCATATTTATAGAGGTCATAAGATAGGTATGAGAATGGGGAAGAAAGATTCACGTCAACAATGCAGTTCAGTATCTCAAAGTTTGGATGGGATTTGACAAGAGGATATCTTGTGGAGAGAGAAGACGTGATTGAAGGCGGTTCCAACTTGACAAATAGAGGAAAAGCAAAAGGATGCAAGTCATGCTTAAGGAACATCTATTATCATTATGACCTGGAATGGGTTGGCCAGTTAGTGGAAGATAAGAGTTGTGAGAAGAGGTCAAGGTCTTTACTAATTTGAACAAACGAGCTTCTTTTGCATGAGGAAGTCAAATATTCTAGAAGGTAGAAGAAGGAAATAAATTTCTTTTTGTTGATAATAACCAAGCTAGTGTTGCAAACTATGCATTAGAAAGTGCTGAGGAAGGAGAACCTGGGAAACTCTTGAAATAGTTACATGACTATGAGCCTAAATTAGTGCAGTGGCTTATAGAGGAACACAAAGAATGGAACAGTGGCCTGCAGGTGAATGCAGAATAAAATAGATGCAAAAGATATTCAGGAAGTAAATCTGATGGGGTCTGATGACTGATGGTCAGTCAGGGTTCAGTTTGTGTGAAACAGAAGGGTGATAGTGACACCATTACCAGAAAAGAGGTCTTGGTTGGGTATACTCCTTTGTTTGTGTACATGGGTACATGGATTATACGGGTATTGCCCTCATGAGCTTTTGAGCCACTAGAGGGCAGCATTCCTTAGCACCCACTAGATTATCACACAAATCTCAGTAACTAATTGCTGAAATTAAGTGATGTAGAAAGGGAAGAATGAGTGACAGGAATATAATGGAAAGATAATAATGTACTTGAAGTTGTATGTGCTAGGAGCTTTACGCATATATGAAACTTTATCTTTCCAGCAATGCCACGAAGTAAGAATGGTTATCCCTACTTTGTAGGCAGTGAAACTAAAGTGAAAGCTGGCTACGTCCGTGCAGTAACATGGCTAATAAGTAGGTGGTCATCAGTAGAACTGGCAATGGCATCACAGTTTATTTGACTGCATAGATTATGTCTTTTCTCCCCTAGCATGAGATTTTCTCTGAAAAATGATATATCTCTGATCGTTTTCCAACATCTGTTCCCTACAGGCCCACATGCAGGCAAACTGAATGTTCAAGCTGAAGGGTAACTTGGATTTAGTATTGTTACTATCTCTCTAATCATTAAGTTACCTATTGTGTTCCTTCATGGTGGGTGGCAGGAGGGCAGGGAAAGCTTTTCATAGATTACAAATCACTTCCATGTGCACTGGATTTTCAACCGATCCTATAAAAAGTATCACTATCACTCTGAGAATTGATGCACAGCAGAGGGCGCCCCAAATATTACAACATATATTCACCTGTATTTGAAAATCAGAGACTTTCCAAGAGAATCCGCATCTAAGACAAGCTACTTAGTAAATTAAATGAACTTTTCTATAACAAAGAGCACACAGTGGTACTTGTTTGAATTTGTGAAAGCAACAGTCATAGATATTTCTTTATAAATGCCAAATAGGAAACATAAAACACTAAAAAAAAAAATGTGGGTTGGATATTTAGAGTTATAAACATCTCTGTTCTGGTCATAAATCATCATGCCTCAAAATATGCTAGGTAGGTGTTTTGTGGACAGGCGATTGAAAGACAGGGATAGAAGGAAGTGGAGAAAACAAAACGAAACAAAACAAAAACAAAACTTAAAAGGACCACCAAAGAAAGCATAGGGCTACCTGTTGTAGAAAATAATATTGCAGTTGCTCTTTTAAAAGTCATTTCAATGATAGTTTATTTGTAGATTTTTACAAAGCAGTGCCTGTTTCTGAAATGCCTCTGTGCCCTGAACTATTGGTAGGTATCTTTATGGTTTTCTCAGGTCAGAAAAATTACAGGGAGCATTACAGACTGTTTACTTATTTAATTAAAGACATAAGCATATCTGGTAGGTGTACACTTCAGCATATTCTAAATAGATTTAGAATCCCAAATATGTAACACCCTCTGGGTAAAATCAGACAACCTATGTGCTGGGAAATGGGGCATAACAATTCAATATTGCCTTCTAATAACAGCCTTTAAATTTCTTTATTGAAATTTGGATACTATTTTTTTACAGTCAGTTCAGTGATGGGTATACATAAAAAATGTGTTCCCTTAGGGTATTGTGTTATGTATGTATTTAAAACCTTATTATTGCCATAGAAGTCCAAAATCTTTCTCACTAGCCCATAAAAGATACCTTATTTATGGATGGATTTATATAGGTCTATGAAAAACATAACCATTGTTTCTACAACAATGACCGGCTTTACAACATTTTAGAAACATATCATAACAAATATTACTCTGCAAATACTTATTGAGCATATGAACATTTAGAGATGCTTCAGTGTAATGTAGTAAACTGTTACCTTTATAGTATTTCACACCTATCATGTTTTTCAAGTTTGATTCTTCAGATTTAAGAAATAATAGTATTGGAGTTCCTGCTGTTGCTCAGTGGTAAAGAACCTGGCTAATTTCCGTGAGGATGCATGTTCTATCTCTGGTCTTGCTCAGTGAGTTAAGGATCCAGCACTGCCATAAGCTGTGGTGTAGTTCACAGACAAGGCTCAGATCTGGCATTGCTGTTGCTGTGGCATAGGCGGGCAGATCTGGCTCCGATTCATCCCCTAGTCTGAGAACTTCCATATGCCACTGGTGCAGCCATAAAAATAAAAGAAGGAAAGAAAAGAAAAAAAAAGAACTAATAGTGTTATTTTTTCACTTACTATTTTTAAGGAGAGACCTCATTAGAATACAATAAATAGAGCAATGTAAATGCTTAGGAGAAATGGAAGGCTATAAACACATCAATGCCTTTTTGTGGAAAAGATTGCCTTTGGTTTGAATAATCAGGCTATTAATTGCTCCTTATCATCTGGGGAAAATATGAGATTTTGTTAGCACTTATTTGGAAATATATGAATATAATATTGCAATTTCACTAACATAATAACTGTGATTTGTTGAGCTCTTTGTATGTTGCCAGAAGTTTGCGTTGGTTGCCTCACATGACCCTTTGAAGTGGGCAGAGAGAAGGACGCTGACACAGGAGAGGCCAACAGTTGGCAACCACACAAGTAACGTGTCACAGTTAAAATGGAGGCCATTTCATGTCATATTCCACTCTTCCAGTTTGCTTTACGTAGTACTGAATTTTTTCTTGTTTGTTTTGTTTTGCTTTCTTTGTTTTGTTTTGTTTTAATGTTGGGTCTTTCTGCAGGATAATGCAGATTTGTTGGCTTTAGGTCTGTAATGATTCTTGGGAGGCTGATGCTCCGTAAAACTTATGATGTCTGTACTTGTTTCAGGCATTTTAATTACAGATCACATTACCTTTAAATCCAGAGTGGATTTACATAAAAGGAAATATAAACTAAGTCACTCTATCTTTTCTTGAGTACATAAAGCTTGCCATTATTCAAGTACTATGTTTTAATTGCTTTAGGAAACATTAGCATTCTTAAGGGGATATTTTCATTGACTTTGGAGTACCTAAGAAAATTAGTGTCTCCTGCAAAAACTAAAAATTATGAGCGAAATTTAATTATTATTTACTAAAAGCTGGAAGTTGATAGCCTCTACAATTTTACTATATTTAGTCATTTTGGGGATTCTAGGTCTTTATGTTTTAAACAAAAGTATTTATACAAAGGCATTTAATACTCCAGGAAGATAAATTGATATAATAAGAAAGTATTAGTAATTTTTCTTTCTGTCAGTTTTCTTCTGTGATCTGAATCTAAATTGTGATTTCTTTAACACACTCTTAATAAACTATGAGGTACAATTATTTTCCTTTGTTTCTGATCTGTGAATTTAGTTATAATACATACTTTAAAGTTTTAAAAGTTTTTAATGTTAAAGACAATGTCAGTGATACAGAAAAGTTTTAAAAAGTACATTATATAATTATATATAAAATATATACTATATATAATTTATAAACTATATATAGTATATAATATAGAGTTTTTATATCTGTGAATTTTTAAAACTATATTATCCTGTGTGTGTAAAAATAATATATAGAGGAAAATGACAATGGGCTTTGAGAGACAAATCATACAATTAGTGTTAGAATATTTAATTCATTTAACTTGTATATAAAATATATACTGAGAAATTTTGATGTATGGTTATTTTTTAGGTGACCAAGTGAATTTTAAAGTGACCCTGACCTAGATGAATCCCAAATCTACATTTTAAAAGCCGTATCAGCTTTGGCTATTTGCTTGATTCCTAAACTCAGGTACCTTATCTGTAGGAAAGAGCTAAGACTGATACCTCACAGGATTGTTGTGAAAATTAAAAGTGAATATAAAATGTTTGGCAGAGTAACTACCACCATAGTAAGTAGCCAGCAAACAATAGCTGTTTTATTTATATAAAATGCCTTTTAATTTTAGTAAAGTATTTCTGAGTTGGGACATCATTTAGGTCACTTTTATTGATCAATAGTGGGAAACCTTAGGCATAAGGGAGTGCAAATGTTGCCACTATAGCAAAATAAAATTTGGAGAAGTTGGGGCAGCCCTTTCCTGAGGTGATAGAATAATTTAACCATCAAATCAGCCTTGGAACCCGGCTTTCCTGATGCTGAATCTAGTGGGGCACCCTTTAGTGTTAGGGTTTGGTGGGACACCTGAGTAACATTTCTACTGGTTCAGAACCAATTGAAACACAAGAAGACAAAGAATGGATTGGAGAATTTGGCTAATATTTCGTTCCTGGATAAGATTGATTCGCCCACCCAGTCACAGACAGTGCTGGAACACAAGCCACCTCCCACGGGGCATTGCCTTCTCTGTGATTCTAAGATACTGAGGAGAGAAAAGGGTCAGCTCACAAGGATGGGCAGGCTGCCAAAAAGAAAAAAAAAAGTAGAAAACAAGGAAACATTTCTGATAAGTCCTAGCTGAGCTGGCTCAATTTCTTCCTACAGATTTACCATGAACATAAATGAGTGAGAAGTGGCGGTAAAGACTAACTCTGGGAAATTCCTCCTTAAGGAAACAGAAGGGAAAGGAAAAGGGAAAACCTCTATGATATACTAAAAATCCAGGAATTAAATCTTCTCCTATTTTTGTATGTAAAAATGGCCAACAAGAGCCCCTTTTATATTACCATTAAGCTAAAGAGATTTTCCTAGTTTTCTTAGTTTCTCCTTCCATTCCATTTTATATCAAACAACCATTTACAGCCATAATCCAAATTTGTGACTAATAAAGCTAAGTAATCTTTGTTTCTAAACTTCATTGCATTTGAGAAGGCCTGGCTTGCTTCAATCTTTTGTTCCTCGTTGGCAAATTATCTTAATCCTTTTTGCTTTCTCTGCAGAGGCCCCATTTTAAAACCTGATCTTAATGGCTTTTCTCCAACTTCTTCTCTTATGAGGTATATCAAAACTTTCTTGAAATATAACTTGATACCTCAAGAACTCAATCAAGTCCCCAAGGCAGGATTTATGGTAGAAAAACTGTGTGCTCTACTTTGTTATTTTGATTAATTAAAATTATATTTAAAATACATTTAAAATAGTGACATGAAAAGCAAAATAAATCAGTTTAGAATGAATGCCAGTTTTAATAAGTCACATGATCTAACTGTACTTAAGGGTAAGGAAATGAAATACAATGTTATAGAAGCTTGCTAATTTGCAATAACAATGAGAGATCTACTATAGGTTATTGTATTTTGTGGATTAGCAAGAATGTGAAAACACAGGATGTGAAATTAGAGATATCAGTTATTCTGTATTTATCTTGAAGGACTGTTTCAGTTATTTCTAATACTTCATAATGCATTGGAAATGCAGTATGCATTTGGTAAAATTTAGGAAATTTTCTCAATAGGTTATCTATAGGGTATTACATTTTTATTTATAGTTGGGGTAAACTGCCAAGCTCTTTCTGTGAAAATTATGAGAATTATCCAATTATTAGAAAGAATTTTGTACTTCCACGGCAGTCGTTATTTCTTCTTGATAAATTTCACATTAGAGGCTGATTTTTTTAAATGTAATATTTGCTATTATAAACAAATCAATGTTCTTCCCAGACTGCTCTATTTTTATTTAGCACCCTGAATGAAAGCAATGAATGAATTAATTCAAAATGAAAAAGTCCCCCTTTTTTTTCACATCTGGAAACTCAGTTTGAATGAATATTGTTGACCTGAATTGAGTATGCCTGTACAGAATTACTATATTTGAGCTTAATAATATAAACTATAAACTTTGTACTATAAGAAGTAACTGATCCTCACCCAGACACTGTTACTCAGCGTCACCTGGCTTTATTTACTCCTTTGCACACACATTTATTTCTATATTCCCCTCTCTGCTTCAGGGGCTATGTGGGCACAGGCCTTCCCAATGTGATCTCCATTGGATTTCCTAGATCTTTCACAGGGCCTGAGATGTGCAAGCCCTGATGACTGTTTGCTAAATGCAAGAACAGATCCAGAGCAGCTGGACTTTGTGTATTCACATGCCCAGAGTTCACCATACAACCAGCTCTTTCATTTGCATGTGTTATTACAACTGAAGCTTTATACCACTAAGGGTTTGCTTTCTGTGAGATTGGGTTGGGGAGCCCTGTGCTGGCACACAGCAGGCTTTAAAATTGTCTATAGTTGTGAATGTACAAGTCTAAGTATGCCACCGTAAAGAGGGGGGGAAGCAATTGAATTGGGAAAGTTTTTTTTCACTTATTAGCAAACATTTCTTCCTCCATACAACCAAGTTAAGAATATCAGCAAAAGGTTTAGAGCTTTCCTTATGGGAATAAAGCTAGAACAGGAAGGCAGGAACTGACACACTGTAGGCCACTGGCCAGACCCTGTCTAGGAACTAAGAATATTTTAAAAGATATTCTTAAAAAAAAAAAAAAAAGGAAAAGAAGAATATAACACAGCGACAATATGTGGTCCACAAAACTAAAATATTTCCTATCTGACCCCTTATAGAAAAAAAGTTTCGCTAATGGGCTAGAGGGAAGCAATATTTATAATACCCATCAACTCACTAAATGATGCAGTTTGACAGCTGAAGTAAAATGAGTATCGGTACTCAATTTCTTGCTTCCTGTTGTCAAGATCCAAAAGGAATACAGCTGGTAACATTAGTATTTTATAAATAGTTAAATTGTTTGCTGTGAAATTAATTATAATTCTAAGTATGCTTTATATGTTTTTTGTTTCTTTGTTTTTTAATGTTGCACCTGCAGCATAGAGAAGCTCCCAGGCTAGGGGTTGAATTGAAGCTAGAGCTTTGGGCCTACACCACAGCCACAGCAGATCCAAAACACATCTGCAACCCATGCTGCAGCTCATGGCAACACCAGATCCTTAACCCACTGATCAAGGCCAGGGATGGAACTTGTACCCCTCTCAGACACTGTGTCGAGTTCTTAACGCACTGAGCCACAATGGGAACTCTTATTGAGGTTTACTTGTTTAGTTTGAATTGGCCTTGGATTCTTAATTCTGGCAATAAGACTAAGAGCCATGGGCCAACATAAAAACCATGACATTTTTCATCCATCCTTAAATCAATACTAGAAACAATGTATCTCTCTGAGTTAACATTGTAAACAAGAAAAATGTTATTGCATGTATCATTTATTTAACTTATTTTTCTTTCTTTAAAAATCAATGTTTATCATAGAAAGATGAATTATACAAATATTCTGAATGCCACTAAAAACACAAGGAGATTAATAAAACAAATAAATGAGAGAATAAGGGAAAGGGAGATGACAACATGTGATTGGTATTTTGGGTTTAATTTATAACTCATTTTATAATATGAGACTTTCAGAGAGCATACATTTAAGAGCTTTCCTATGGATTTCCAGAAATGCTGACCAAATGTCTTTGAGCCCTAGAAAAACTTCCATTTCAAGTGAAGTGAAAATACTTTTCATCTTGCTCAACTTAAAGGGTTGCTTCTACCACAACAGTGTATCTTGCTTTATGTATTTCCAATAAAAAGAAATGATAGGTCTGAGTCTTGTAGACC
Organism: Phacochoerus africanus; assembly: GCF_016906955.1. Lineage (NCBI taxonomy): Eukaryota > Metazoa > Chordata > Mammalia > Artiodactyla > Suidae > Phacochoerus > Phacochoerus africanus. The sequence goes on from NC_062545.1 coordinate 59,123,287, forward strand.
TAGTCCAGACCAGATTTCAAAGGCCATTTGGGTGCTCTAACATCACTTAATACATAGTGATCAGAGCATATGAAAAGTGGGAGAGTTTGAATACACCGTCTGTGTTGTTTTTTGATTGCAGCACTTCTGTCACAAGCTCTAGATGTTTAGCTCTGAAGGGGCTTGAAAGGCTGGCCGTTTACATGAAAGTGGAGAACAGCCAAGCCAGAAAGAGTTCTGGAAGCAAGCTTGCCTCAGGAGACCAGCTGTTTGGTTAAGCAAGCTTTTCACAATCCTGGGGACCACATATTTGGATTACTAATAGCCCTCGTTTTAAGGGCATTGGCATTTTAGGTGGATCAAATGACGATTAATGTTTTTCTCTGTTTCAGCTATACAAATTGACCCATACTAAGTGAAGACCACACCTGTTTTTTGTTTTTTTGTTTTTTTCCCCACATATCAGTTTCAAAGTGTTTATATGTGAATGCTATTTAAAAGGAGGCAAGTGTGTGACTGAGATCGGAAATCTTATACAAGTGTCCTTGGTCTTGGATTCCTAACTCTGGCTCCTACTAGCTGCATACCCTTAACAAGTTACTTAACCGTTCTTAGCATCAGCTTCCTAATCTTTGAAATCATTGTCATAATAATTATTTCATAATACTTATTTCATGGTGTACTAATCAATTAGGATAAACATTTACTAAGGGCATACTGTGAGCCAGGAACTCTTCTAGGCACTGGAATGTGATGGCAAACAGGATAAATACCTGACCTGGTGCTCAGGATAAATACCTGACCAGTGCTCAGCCATTCATAAATGAATGCAAAATATGAGCCGTAGAGTAAACCTTCATTAACTCCTAGACTTCTAATACTCTGATTTTTCTGCCTGTCTGCTTCCTCTCCTAGGCTCTCTCCTTGATGGCAGCATTTCTTACTTCCTTTATCCCATCCTGGTCTTTGATAAGTGACTATTCAATTAAATAGACAGGTTTTGCCTTTTGAATCTATGTGGCAGCTTGATTGTGGTGAATCATTATTCTTTTTTTTTTTTTAAATTGAATTATAGGTGATTTAAAGCATTGTGTTAGTTCCAGGTGTACAGCAAAGTGATTCTATTATATGTACATATATATCTATTTTTTTTGGATTCTTTTCCCTTATAGATTACAAAATATTGAATATAGTTCTCTGTACAATAGGTCCTTGTTGGTTATCTATTTTATATATAATAGTGTGTATGTGTTAATCCCAAACTCATAATTTATGCCCCCTGTTTCTCCTTTGGTAACCACAAGTTTGTTTTCTATGTCTGTGGTTATATTTCTGTTTTGTATATAAGTTCATTTATACCTTTTTTTTTTTTTAGCAAATCATCATTCCTGATTTGAGTCAATTCTTCTTTTACTGCTACTAATACTTCTACACACACACACACACACACACACACACACACACACACACACACACGCTATCTTTGTGATCCACAGTCCTAAACCATAGAGGACAATGTGACAGCTTATATACCTTAGTTAATTTTCAGTGGAATGAATATTCACTGCTCTCTCTCATTGCTCCTGAAATTATTGTGGATTTCACACAATACAATAGCAATAACAATATACAATACACAATACAATAACAATAAAAATCCCAGTGGAAAGTACTTCCCTCACCTCTCAAGAAGTCCTCAAAGCCCAGCTTCCCCCTGCCTCTCCCTCTTTGACACCCTCTTACCACCCCAGGCTTATTCTATTCAAACTGGGAACCAGTGGCTTGGCATCTGACTTTTAAGAGCTTGTCCTTTTTCAGTCTTGGGTTCACTATGAACAATGAATCAAACTAAACTTCATCCTCAGATTCCATCTCTTCCTTGGTCCATACACTGATTATTTTCATAATTTTTTTCTGCCAAGTTAGTTAGTCTGGAAAGAAAACTAGAAAATGTCCATTATCTCCTCCTTTACTATCACATTCACTCAGTTCCTTCCTTAAGGGGAATCTTGAAAATGGCTTAGGGTTTGTTTTTTTGTTTTTTGTTTTTTGTATTTTTAGGGCCGTATGCATGGCATATGGAACTTCCCAGGCTAGGGGTGACATTGGAGCTGCAACTTCTGGCCTACACCACAACCACAGCAACAGGGGTTCTGAGCCTCATCTGCAACCTACACTACAGCTCACAGCAACCCCGGATCCTCAACCCACTGAACAAGGCCAGGGATAGAACTCGTGTCCTCATGGATACTAGTCAGGTTTATTACTACTGAGCCATGATGGGAATGCTGGATGTTTTTTATTTAACATGTTATATACTGCTGTCTTTTCACTGCTTAAAGATAGTCTGTGCATTCCTGCTACTTAGAAGGTAAAACAACAAAACAAAATCCAAACTCATTAGTGTGGGTTACATAGACTTCATAAGGTGGCTGCAATCTTCCCTAAAGTATGATTCCAACTCACTTTCTCCTAGTGCTCTAACCATCTTAAATCCCTGGACCCATTGTAGACTATCATTTCTTCTTGCTTTTCCTCAGTCTGGTACTCCTTCCCTCCCTACCTCTTCCTAGTTTGTCAACTTTTGCTCTTTTGCTCTTAAAACCCAGCTTTGTTTGCTCTTTTGCTCTTAAAACTGAGTTCAGTAGTTTCTTCATCATTCATATTTGCTTACAATATTCCTGGTTAGGACTTTTTTTACTCTTTTTTGGTGCATCCTAGCCCCCCAACCATCACAGTGTTCATACATATATTCATTTTGAAGATTCTCTTACACTGAAAAGGAGAGATGTTTTATAAGATTCATCCAAGAGGTGCTGGAAAGTGTGAAGGTATTCTATGAAGATAAAATTTATTAATTTTTTGTAAAGTATTTGGACTTAAGTCCAACTTTAATTCACCAATTATTTTTTTCATTCAATACTTAGGTTATTTCCAGCTCAATCTCTGGATATGCTTTCATATAAAATACAGAAAAGATACAGCTTCTCAGCTCTTTACAACATAGCACATAAAGAAAGAAGATAAAACTATATTGATTGAATTGTTGTTGTCATTTCATAATATATGTATGTCAATATTATGTAGTTATTATGCTGTACAACTTGAACTTACACATATATATATGTCAATTATATCTCAATAAAACTGAAAGACAAAATATTGATTGAATGACCTATTTTTTTTTTTTTGCCTTTCTTAAATTAAGGAGCATAATCTTTATTACCAAGGGCAAAACAAACATGGCAGAGATGTTAAAGCCCAACAAATAGAAAGTAATAATAAAGGAATACTAACCTGTTTTTAATGCATTATCTCCAAATTAGGATAAATTAGACTCTAGCTATTCAACAAACATTTAATAAACATCTACTGTATACAGACACTGAGCTAGACACAGATATCTAAAAATAAGAAATGTAGGAGTTCCCACTGTGGTGTAGCAGATTAAGGATCCAGCATTGCCACAGCTCTGGCATAGGTTGCAGCTACAACTTGGATTTGATCCCTGGCCTGGAAACTTCCATATGCCATGGGTGTAGCCATAAAAAATAATACATAATGTATGACACTTTCAAAAAACTAACCTAGACCAGAATATAGGTCTCCTGACTACTGTCCAAGGACTTTCTAATCATTCTGAATTCTGTTATGGGTAATCCACATTTTATGAGTTACGTATTCCTTTGCAATGATATTCTAAACAATTCTTTGACTGTTAAATCTCTTAGGTTTCTGAAATAATTGTAGATATATTCTCAAAGCCACTGCCTATAATTTTGGAGAATTCATGGAAAATCACAGGAAAAAGAGAATTCCCAGAAGACAAGAAGTAATCAAGAATTACCTAATTAAAAATGGATAGAGCTATGAATTCCAGATAATACACTCTGTAAGGATTAATATTGCTTTTTGTTAATATTCTAGAGCAGAGGATGAAGTGGTAGGTCTGTGAGATCTTAGAATAATATATATGGTAGGTAGAAATAGTCATGGATACAGTAAGAACAAGTAAAGGCCTCCTAACCTCATTCTTTTTTTTTTTTTTTGGTTGTATGTTGTAGACATTCATATTCAGAAACTGTTGATTATAGCATGCTGCTGATTTGGAGAGAACTTACCAATGAGTCAGATGGCCTTTGTTATTCTGCTAAATGAGAGGAATGTTTTTTACAAAGTCTTGAAATGTTCAAGAATTATTTAAAAAGTTTCAAGTGGGAATAAATAAAATTAGAATTTTGAAATATTGAATGAGATTATAGTATTTTTCACATTTTTATGTGAAACAAATGTGGGAATTATGTCAAATGCAATAGATGATAAAATTAAGATGTAAATTGATCTCAGTGGACTAAAGCAAGACATTAGAGATAATTGTAAAGTTATGCATTTAGGTTAAAAAATCAATCCCATGAGTCTCTAATGAAAGAAATTTGACAAAAATCAGTTAAAGTGAAAATAACTTGTGTTTTTCATTGACCCCAACAAAATGATGCAGCTGCTAGAAGTTTAATATGCTGTTTTGGTGAAGAATGGGATCAAGGTCACATGAGGGAGTGGGTTGGCTAAATTCTTACAGATCCAGTGAAATTCCAAAATAATCATGTTCCATTGTGGTCACCATATTTCAGAAGGTGTGTTATCAATTTGAAGTTTGTAGAGGAACTAGAAAGGAAAGAAACAGTTTTCTGGTATAGAGTAAGTTTTAAAAAAATAATTATGAGTATTTTTAAATAATATAATTCTATAGTTATTAAAAACATTGCAGTGTTATTAGAGGGAAAATGTCAAAATATTAAATTTTATATAACTTTAAGGTAAACATTTTACCTGAGACTTGAAATACAGAATTACCATTTGAACAATTTAGGTAAGCTGCAATAGTTTTGCTTTATGAGGAGTTTTAAAAATCTAAAAATTCCATGGTTAAGTCTTTTGCTTGGGTAAAGGAAGTCTCCAAATTAACATCGGACTTTTTTCCTATTTATTTATTTTTTAGTATTTAATATTTTTTTGGCCAGTGGCTTGTGGAAGTTCCCAGGCCAGAGATTGAAACTATGCCAAAGCAGGGACCCAAGCCACTGCAGTGACAGTACTGGATCTTTAATCCACTGTGCCATAAGGGAACTATTGTTTATTTATTTTTTTGTTTGCTTACTTTTCTTCACTTACCTTTTGGTTTTAGTTTTTATTTTAATATGGATTTTTTTTTCCTCTCATGCACTTCTAATTTAACTATTCCAGAACATAGAGATTTTTAATTATTATTACTATTTCTAGAATACAGAAATTTACTTTCAGAACTGCTACAAATTAATTAAGCAATAAAGAGTCAAAATAACCTTTTATTGTCCTTATTATTTTGTCACCACAGTCATTGAATGCTATCATGTAACTGTCACAATTATAGTAAGGAATAAAAAGGTGTTTCCTTTTGAATGTTTTATATATATATATATATATATATATATATATATATATATAAAACTTCTAAGGTTAGTTCTCTTACCCTTATATAAATATATAAAAATTATGTACATATATATGTACATAATTCAAATCATAAATAACATTATTGAGCTGGTGTTAATTATATTAAAGTTTCAGGAAAAAATAAAGGTTTTAAAGGTTTTAAATTGGTTTTAAAACAATAAGATAGATATGAATTACCCAATGGAGTGAAAGACAGGTACTATATAGAGGTAGAGTAGCTAAGGTTGAAAGCTTGAATTTTTACAGGTGAAGTTTTCGTAATTCAAGACAACAAACTTGAAGAGTTTTAAGCTTTCTGATTATAAAAGCCTTCCGAAAGCAGTTCCAAACTATGCAAATGTAAATAATCTTAATATTAACAAAACGTCTGTTATTTTCTTTTGAAATAGCAACATTTTTTTTTAAAGGAAAAAACAATCTGTTCAGAACTAGAAGGAATAATCACATAAATTCATGAGACACTAAATCAAGGTCTTTTGTCTTCCTGACACCAGCCAATTCAGACACCAGCTAGGTGTCTTACAATTCAATTCTAAGGCTAATTACTCAAGTTAACGTCTGACTTCACAGGCTTTAGGGCACAGTCCCACACAGCTGCCCTCACTTCAGATACCCCTTGAAGTATGAAGTCCCAGAGTACCTGCACTTCCGTCCAGGAAAATTTGGCTATAAAGTCAAGGGTTCCTATACAACCCTCTCCGCACCTTTCAGTTTTGATAATTTGCTGGACAGGCTCAAATAGCTCAGGGAAACACTTAACTTACATTTATCAGCTTATTGTAAAAGGATACAGATGAAGAGCCAGATGAGGTGTAGATAGATGAAGTTTGGAAGGGTGCCGAGCACTGGAGCCTCTGTCCTGTATTATGCATGGATGTGGTTGTCAACCCAAAAGCTCTCTGAAGCCAATAATTTAGAGTTTTTTGGATATTGTGTTATGTAGGCATGATTGACTTAGTCATTGTGGGCTGCTATTAAAAAAAAAAAAAGTTCTGAAGACTGGAAGGTCCAAGATCAAGGTGCCAGCAGATCTGGTGTCTGATGAGAGTCTGCTGCCTGGCTGCCTCCTTGCTATTTCCTCACAGGTGGAGAGTAAGAGAGAGGAGGCAAGTTCTCTCATGTCACTTCTTATAAGGGCAACAATTAATTCCTGAGGATGCCACCCTCATGACCGAATTAACTCCCAAATGTCCCACCTCCTAATACCATCACAGTAAGGATTTCAACGTGTGAATTCTGGGATGACACAAGCATTCAGTCTGTAATAGTGATTCAGTTAGTCTCCAGCCCTTCCCCCCAGTCTGGAGATCAGGAGGTAAGGTTGAAATTTCCAAGCATCTAATTAAGGACTAGCCTCCATCCTGAAATTAACTAGGGATTCACTAAGAATCCCCTCATTAGAACAAAATATGTTCCTATCACCCTTACTGCCTAGGAAATTCCAGGGATTTGGGAACTCCATGCCAAGAACCAGGGACAGAGACCAAATATTTTTCTGATACCAGAGCTTAGTTTCTTTTAAAAAAAATTTAATTACATATCTGGTGCATTATTTAAAATGGACCTTTTTACTAAAAAACAACGTGATATGTCTCAGCTTCTAAAAGATTCTATAATGATTAATAGGAATTAAAAGATCTAGTCAGAGTTCTTTATCAAGATTTAGGTCAAAAATGAAATCTAACTGACATTTTCAATCATCAGATGTGTGAAGGCAGAATCTTAAATTTATCTAATCATTGTAATTACATTTCTTAAAAGTAAAAATATCCTAAATTAATGGCAATATAGCAATGAAGACAAAAATTATATTTCTCTGGTTACAAAAATACAACTGTTATTTCTATTTCTTTAATAGCAGTTTCTCTGAAGTCTGCAAGATGGCAGTGTTCTTTTTTGGAAAATTACTATTTTGAAGATGAATTCTAATAATAACTACAATATGAGATCTTAGTATATGTTAATTACTGTGTTAACTGCTTTACATGGATTATGTCACTTAATTGTTGTGACATTTCTCTGAGAATCTTACTGGGCAAATTGATATTTAGAGTCCAGTTAATTTACCCATGGTCTTAGTTAGTGGAGAAATCAGACTAAGAGTCCAGGAGTTCCCATTGTGGCTCAGTAGTAACAAACCTGACTAATATCCATGAGGATGCATGTTCGATCCCTGGCCATGCTCAGTGGGTTAAAGGATCTGATGTTGCTCTGAGCTGTGGTGTAGGTCACAGACACGGCTCAGGTCTGGCATTGCTGTGGCTTGGTGCAGGCCGGCAGCTGCAGCTCCATTTCGACCCCTAGGCTAGGAATTTCCATATGCCATGGGTGCAGCTCTAAAAAGCAAAAAAGAAAAAGAAAGAAAGAAAGAAAAAAAAAAAAAGAGTCCAGCTGATTAACTATAGTACCTAGTCTTAAAAATGCACTTCATTGCCTCTTAAAATGACACATTGTTCCTTCATCAATTTCCAGTACAAGGTGCTAATAATGTTATAACTAATAGCAAAATAATAGAGAATAGAATGAATTCTTGGGAAGTTGATAGATTTTGTTAAATGAAGACATTACCATGATTGAAGACAAGAATATCTTCACTAGTATGCTGTTTCAACTCTTTACATCATAATATATTTTACAGAGCTATAATGTATTTCCAGAAGGTTATATGTATTCTCATTTAATCTGAATAACCACATTTAGCCAGACTATATACTAGTTAATGTAACCAAGAAAACAATGCCTAAAAAATTCTCAAGTCCGATAGCGATTTGGCCAAATGTACAATGCCATGTACAGAAGAATACATTCTTATCTTTTCTTCAGCAGAAAATTACAGTAGACATTTAAAACTTTTATGAGAGCTCAAAACTTTTGGAAAAAATGTAGTGCATCGTCCAACAGATTTACATATTGTAAAGGGCCTGGGGTTGTCCTGGTTGAGTGGACCATAGTGAATGGGTATTTGAGGCAACACGATTACCTTTTAGAAAGGTGAGGCTCTGAAGAAATCCAGCTGAGCAGAGACCTATATAAACAGACTGGCACATAAATCTTGTCTGTCATGGTCCTACTCTTATGCATTATTTCTGTTACTAATGATGATTCCCTTCTAGAAATATTATGAGGAGAGTAGGAATTCATTTTCCCTTTGATGTCCTTGGCAGGCATGCTGAACATTCATTTGTTTAGGTGTGAAGGAGGAATTTTGCATTATCAATGCTTTTCCTGCTATTTCTGGCACACAGGTTCAGAAGATATATAGCTACTTTATGAAAGTGTCGTCCTGAATCTAGAATGTTTTATTGTCTCTTGTTGGAAGCAGCCTCCCTGAAATTTCACTTTGAAGCAAAATAATTTCCAACTGATACATTTAGGAGACACTAAATGTTGCTTTAAAAATTTTTTTTTCATGATTCTCAGGAAAGCTATAGATGTGTTGTTCAAAAGTATGAGACACAGTAGGTGCTTCTGGGACTCTAGTGTTCACAAATATAAATATCATCCTGTGTTTTAATCATGTAACTTCTACATGTTAAGATTTTATCAATGATGAGAGAAAATTTTGAATTTTTGGAACAAATTTCAATGTTTCAAGAAAAAACAACATCCTGTATTCTGCCAAAAATGCTAATAGCTTTTTTCTTTTTTTAATTATAAAAGTAGTACAAACATTGTAAAAACACAAGAAAAATAGTTTATTAAAAAATCATCCATAATTCATCACATAGAGGAAGCTAGTACAGTCAGTTCTACTAAAACATGACATATGCTCATAAAAGACAATGTTGGAGTTCCCACTGTGGCTCAGCGGTAATGAACTGACTAGTATCCATGATGATGTGATTTAATCCTTGGTCCTACTCAGTGGGTTAAGGATCCAGTGTTGTCGTGAGCTGCAGTGTATGTCATAGATGCACTTCAGATCTTCTTTTGCTGTGGCTGTGGCATAGGCTGGCAGCTGCAGTTCTGATTCAACCCCTCGCCTGGGAACTTCCATAAGCTGCAGCTGCAGCCCCAAAAAGAAAAAAAAAAAAAAACCCTCACAACGTTATAATAAATACACTAATTAAGAATGAATATGTGGAGTTCCCGTCGTGGCGCAGTGGTTAACGAATCCAACTAGGAACTGTGAGTTTGCAGGTTTGGTCCCTGCTCTTGCTCAGTGGGTTAATGATCTGGTGTTGCCAAGAGCTGTGGTGTAGGTTGCAGACGCGGCTCGGATCCCGCCGCTGTGGCTCTGGCGAAGGCCGTAGGCTACAGCTCCGATTCGACCCCTAACCTGGGAACCTCCATATGCTTCGGGAGCGGCCCAAGAAATAGCAAAAAAGACAAAAAAGACAAAAAAAAAGAATGAATATGTAACTTTTATTTTATTTTATTTTATTTTATTTTATTTTTTGCTTTTTAGAAGCCCATCCATGGCATATGGAGTTTCCCAGGCCAGGTGTCCAATCAGAGCTACAGCTGCCAGCCACAGCCACAGCCACAGCAACATCAGATCTGAGCCATGTCCGTGACCTACACCATAGCTCACAGCAATGCCGGATCCTTAAACCACTGAGTGAGGCCAGAGATCGAATCTGAAACCTCATGGCTCTTAGTCGGATTTGTTTCTGCGGTGCCGTGATGGGAACTTTTATAAGAAAAGGTCTCAAATCAACTTTCAGTTTCCCTGGCCTTTCCCCACTCTCAACACAACCCTGTTCCTCAAAGATCCTATTCTGTTAAGATAAGAATTATTCCTCATTATTTTCTGACACTGTTTCTTGTTCACTTATCTCATGCTGTTTTTTCCCCCCACAATTTCTACTTATGCATTTGTATGTTTGCTTGTGATATGCTGCTGAGGTTACAGGCAGATGTAGGATCAAGACAACATACCATATTAATGTGTCAACTTCATCTCAAAGATCTGGGGAAGAGTTTACGCATATCTAAAACAGAGCATATAATATAGAGTAAAACATACTACTTGTGTTGACTTAAAAGTTAGAAACTTACTCTTCAGAAGTACTTTCCCCTTCAGGAAGGTTGCACTGCCCTTCTCGGTTTTTGTTGAAAAAATCTGAGAATTCAAGAATAGAAAAGAATTTAGAAATGCTAAATTCATAGAAGGGGGATTTTATAAGTGTTTTAAAGATATGCATTGCTGACCCAAGACTTTGAAACAATTTACCATTCCTCCAGCAGTATGTAAGTATACTTGTTTCTCCAGTCAAGCTGTAATCATGTGAAAAAGATCTTATATAACAGAAGAGCCTCAATCCTGTTGGTTTTAAAAGGGAAGCTCACTAAAGTGACTGATTCAATTGGATTTTTTAAACCATACATTCACAGACCTCTCATGTGTACACAAGTGTCAGCATTTGGACACAAATGTGCCTTGGGTGCATGTGCTTTTATTTAAAGCAGGCACTATCAAGTCCTATGTGTTTATAAATATCAAGTAAGTCAAATAGGCTTAGTCAAGTCCAACTCTTTCTCAGCATCTTGTTTTTCCCTCTTAGTAAAGACAATAACACCTTTTTGGTCACTTTTAAATGTGTGCATTTTAATCGGATTTCAAAAAAACCTTTTCCAGTGACTTATGCCTTCCTTTTTCAGAACCTTCCTTTTAGTTGACATCATCGGACATCTTCTCGTTCATCTTTGTGAGCCTACACAGATATCCCATGGCGCTGAACTCTGCTGGCATTTTCCTTTGCTTTTATTCAGCTTGGCTCTGTAACATTTACTTTGTCAATTACAGTCATCTTAGTATTCACAGTCAATTCTATCACTGTGTGACTTTAATTGTATTTCGCTAAATTAAAGAGGCATTATAAAGTTGTTACCCTTTGATTTTTCAGTTTAATTTCATTTTTCTTTAATCTTTGGAGCACACTAGATTATCAATTAGCATAATAAAACAGTCAGTGTGGAATTTAGTAACTATATTGAATATTCTATAAAGTAGACCAGTTTGTACAACACAAATGTATGCAAGAAGCGGTAAAAGGCTTAGCATTCTATGATTCCACCTCACAGTATCCCCTAATGTGTCTTAAACTGATGGTATATTGGACCATTACACAGGAAAACATTGTTAATAGGGGAATAATATTAATGCCGTGCACTTTAGTAATACATCTTAGCCAAAGATCTGAGAGTGCTCCACACATGACAATTAATCACATCTTACCATGCACGCGACTCCAAGCAAGGTATTATTATCTGCTATTATCATTTAGATAAACTATCGTTACAGTTAAGAAAGATGAAAGATGAAGTGACTTGTCAAAGATCACATATTAGTTCAGTACCAGAGCAATATAACTCAGATTTCTGACTGCTGCTATTAACATTACGCACAGCCACTGCACATCTTAGCTGCTGAGCATGGCGCCGTTCTTTGGAAATCATTTGCTATAAACTCATCTATTATGAAGTATAAGTGAACATGATTATAAGGGTCTCTAATTGTGTATTCACACCCAACTCCATATTTGGAGGTGAGTGTACATGTAATTTTCTGACAGATGGCAAACGTCGAACACAGAAGTTAGCATCATTTTTTTTTTCTTTAGAAAATCTTGCATTGCCTTTAAAATAGTATTGAGCTCTTTCGTTGTTTCTAGGAACTGCAAATGTGAGAACAACGGGAAATAGAAAGTGGTTTCCATTGATGACGTAAGTGGGGCTGTTGCCAGAGTAAAGGTCCCAGGATGAAGTTTTTTTTTTTAATTTTATTGGAGTGTAGTTGACTCACAAAGTTGTGTTAGTTTCAAGTGTACAGAAAAGAAAATCAGTTGTACATACGCATATATCCATTTCTTTTCAGATTATTTTCCCATCTAGGTTACTACGCGGTATTGAGTAGATTTCCCCGTGCTGTACAGTAAGTCCTTGTTACCTATCTACCTTATGAATAGTAATGTGTGTGTGAAGTCTTTTCACAAGGCTACTGCTCAGACTGCATGATTGTGTTGTGCCTAGGTGGTTTGTGACAAAGGACACTGTGGGGTTTTTTTAATGGTCTTTATCATTTCAGGGAATGGCAGGAATTGCAAGTCTCTTGTTTGCCTTTCTTTTTATTTCTCTATATCCACCATAAATGATTTTTTTTCAGTAAAAGTAGTTTTCTTTAGTTGAAGTCTTCTGATACCAACCCTTCTTTCAGCACCGTCGATCTGTTCCAATGTCCACTTAGTGAGAAATCACTGAGAATGATTTGTGCAGTTGATTGGTGACATTGAACACAGAATTGATGCTTCTTCGTTTCAGGAGCCCTTCCTGGAGGAGAGAGAATTGTCAAACAAAATGCAGGATAGTATTTCATCTGGGTGACACTGGATATCACAATTGCTAGAACTCAGCTTCTGAAAATCCTGCTTATTTTCTCTCTGCTTTTTGACACCAAGCAGTGCCTAACTCCCCTGAATACTAGTGTGTTTTATATTTGTATTCATGGTCGCTGTGCACTAAAACTACCGCAGATAATTTAGGTAATTGGCAAACCACAGGGGCACTTAGTCTGCTCACCTGCCTATTTTAGGTTGGCTCATCATCGCTCTAATTGGCAGTGGGTAGTTACTGGTCCATTTGCCATGTATTATGACAAAAGATGCTAATGGGCCCCGGCAGTGGGTGTGTTGTACCTTTGCCCTGCTTCTGGCATGCAGAAAGCAATCCCACTGTTTTTGCATAGCAAGTAGCATGGCTGGACATTTTTCCAACATCAAAAAGCATTCCTCCTTTTAAAAAAAAAAAAAAATGACAACTTTCCCTGGCCAAGGCCTAATCTCAGAATTGACAGGTATCCTTTCTTGCAGCTACCACATAGGACCTTGTCCCTAAAAACAAGAGTACATCAGTCAAGGTATTTCTCTTCATTTTCACTACATTTTTATTATCAGAACTCCTCTGAAGCTTGAAATTGAAATCTGTTTCTTTCTTGACATTTTTCTCTATATTGGGGATGTAATTATGGGCCCAAACGAAGTTCAAGAGGAATGGATCAACAAAGCCCACAGCTAAGTACACTAAACTTTGATCTTGAAGGAAAATACTATGAATTCCAAGGTAGATTTGGACAGCTGTACTGTGAATGCCACACTGAACAAATGTGGAGTTGGAATAAATATCCTACAGTTAACTGACTTTTTTTTTTTACATAAATGCAAGTAACATCAAAACAGAAATCCAGCTCTCCTAGCATAGCATAGTAGTTCTTAGTGGAAGTTACCTCATTTTTAAAATATTTTAAAAAAGGCCGGGTGATAAAAATTGAAATTCTCCCAATTGTAATGATTGAGAATACAATAGTGTTTATGACATAATTGGAAGAAAATATTTATTTTGTTAATTACATCAGCAACTGCATACAGAGGAAAAAACATTGTACAGGAGATATATTGTTCCAAAGACTGTGTCTTGTGTAAATATATAGATTGGATGATCTGTTACAATAGTCCTGTGGCCTATGATTTGGAAATCAACTGATCTAGGGCCAGCAAAGAAAGACCTAGTTTAGTTTAGATTTGTAGTCAAATTGCAGTAATAAACATTCATCAGGATAAGAAAATGGGTTAATGATGTTATGACATCGTGTGGGAAGTAATCATAGGTGTGTTTACATTAATTTACCAAAAATTAACCTAGAACTAAGGAAAAATTATGTTTATTTATTGAAATGCTGTTATCTTTTATTTCCAACTATTTGTCAATTTGAATTGAAATTCTCTGGAATCATTAACATGAGTCAGTAGGCTAAATTTTTAAATTGTGGGCACGAATTCTAGACAATGTTATGGAATTCATTGAGAACAAAGGCTGCAGTCTCTGGCCACATTTTCATGCAATGACATTAATAATTAGGTAAAGGATTTTTGAAATCTTACACTTTAAGAATGCATGCCTTATGGTCCTGTCTACAATTCTATTCTGACCAATTTCCTCTTGCCCTGTATTTCTGCTTGATTTTTAGCTAGGATAAACCCCAGTATGCTCATATTTATTATTCATATTTGGAGATGCTACTGCTGCTAGAGAGTATAGTCAGCTGAGTGAGGGCAAAGTTAGTGAGTGAGGTATATGGCCTACAGCCTTTTTTCTCTGGTGGTGGTTACTTTTTTTATAGGTAGAACCAAAGCTTCAGTTGGAATTGGTCCAGGAATCTCCATCAAAGACCACTGAAAATAGTCAGGGCTTAAGACTTGTTTGTCATGTGCCTTTCCCATTATTTCTATGGAGACCATAGTATTAGCTATATTGTTCCTTGGGGCCTTAAATATTTTGTCAGAGCACTTTGCTAATGGCTGCATCACCTCAGTCCATCTATGGGGGTCTTACTAGCCATCTTGTCTCTGCTCAAGTCACAAATAGTGCATCTTGTACTAGCTTAACACTATTCCAGGACCTCAGGATAAGCGGTCTTGGAACAAGTGTTCTCAACCTTGGCCTTATTGAATTTGGAATAGATAGTATTCTGTGGTGAAGGGCTGTCTGTGCCTGGTAATATGTGTGACCTCTGACCACTAGCCTCCCTGGGTTCTGACAACCCAAATGCCTCAAGACTTCACCAGTGTGGTCCTGGAACTAAAATCATCTCCAGACCAGAACCAGTGTCCTAGATTGTCAAGTTATACTCAATATGGCCTATGTATAATAATTAAGAAGATGAAGGAAGGTGGATATAATGTTGATGATGGGCCTAAACATTTACTTTTTATTTATTTTTCTTTTTTATATTTTTTTGCATTTTTTAAAGTTTTACTGAGTATAGGTGATGTACAATATTGGGATAATTTCTGCTGTACAACTAAGGATTCAGCTACACATGTACACACAATTATTCTCTTTCAGATTCTTTTCCCACATAGATTATCATAGAATATTACGTAGAGTTAACTGTGCTATACAGAAGGTCCCTGTTGGCCAATCGTTTCATATACCTCAGTGTGCAGATGCAAATCCAAAACCCCTAGTCCAATCCCCTTCTTTCCTGTCCCCTTTGGTAGTCATAAGTTTTTGTTCTGCAAAGTTTATCTGTATCATTTTTTTTTTTAGATTTAGCATATAAGTGATAGCATATCATGTTTGTCTTTCTCTGGCTGAATTACCTCATTTAGTATAATAATCTCCAGATCCATCCATGTTGCTGCAAATGGCATTATGTCATTCTTATTTGTGACTAAGTAATATTCCATTGTGTGGATATACCACATCTTCTTTATCCATTCCTTTGTTGATGGACATTTAGTTTGCTTCTATGTCTAGGCCTAAACATTTAATCAGAGATAAAGTGGGACAGAACTGTGCCCATTGTTGAAGTAACTTTCAAAGCTCAAGATGCTGCTCCTGCCTAGGGTACCACACTAGCAAACCCAAACTTAGATAACATTTATGCCCCTGCAAATGCTCCACTTGATCAGAAACACAATATATTCAGTCAGCCAATCCGCAAGCATCAAGCCCACTCAGGACCTTCTTGCCCCAGACTCTGTGGTCCCAGCCAATCTGATATTTTCTCTTTTTCTCTCCCTTGTTCTTTATTCCTTATCCTATAAAAGGTTTCTGCATCCTGCCCCATTTTTCAGTTCTCTAAAAAAAGACCCTTTGCTTCCTGAAGTGTTAAAAATTGTTTTTATCATTTAAATGATCTTTAATCCTTTTTAACACCATTTTATAGATTGTCAGTTTGGGGAGGATTACAGTGTCACATTGTCTCTGCACATATCATTCTATCTTCTAAAGGAATAACAAGTGGATACATTAGTAATAAAGACCTGTGTATGTGTGTTTGTGTGTGTGTGACCTTTTCAGTGTGGTTCCTCTATAGATAAATGTGCTAAAGTCAGGTATGAGAATGTATTGTGCTAATTTTTAAAGTCATACAGGAGCAAATTGCCTGTCCCATGGATTTGAAATTGAAAGAAATTTGTGAATGTTATCACAGTGATTTTTTTTTTTTTTAGCAGAGCGTGACCTTAGTAGGTATATAGGAATAAACTATATTTCTGGTCTTTAAGGGAAAAAAAAAAAAACACTTGAATTCATTGAAATAGCCTATTGTTATATGAATGAGTTCCTCATAGATTAGGAAGGTAGTGGAATCAGGGACTGAAAAGCTGTTTGGAGTCTTTCCATATTGTTCATGTGTTTGTTTAACAGCTATTTCTTGAGCACTTCTGTGCCAGGGCTCTGCCAGCTTCTGAGTACACAGTAATTGTCAAGGTGCACATGCTCTCTCACAGAGCTTGGACTCTCTCTCTTTCTCACTTAACTCCCTGCATTCCTGCTTCAGTCTCTCTCTCTCTCTATCCCTGAAGATCAGTTGTCTGTGCTTCCAGTGTCTGTGAAAAAAAAAAAAATAAGTTCCCCATATAGACTACAAATATTAGAGACTACTCCCTACTGAGAATATAATTTCTTCCTGCCAACCACCAGTCTAGGAGAAAGGGACTCTGATTAGCCAGGTTGGGTCAGCTGCCTACCCTGGACCTATCAGGTGTGCTCAGTGTTGTGGGGGGAGTGTCCTAGGGACAAATAGGTCTGCTGGGAGCTCTCTCCCATCTTAATGGGGAGGCAACCACACCAGGGAAGAGAGGTTGTGTAGATCCTCCTCAAAATATGCTGTACCCCAACTTGGAGTGATCTGCTTAGTGAGAAAATGCATCTGTAATACAGGAACTGAAGAAAATGAGGAAATTGGTTCCAGGCAATAGACAGGCCAGCGTGTGCTCAGTGACACAGTCCTCATCTTCAGAGACACACAAAGTTAAAGAGAGCAGACAGAAGTGGAATCAATAGGAAGAGATATGGTACAAGTCACAAAAGCAGCTTAGTTCCTTCCTCTCTAGTCCTTTAGAGATTCAGGAGACCTCATTTGGGGATAATTCAGGGGTAAGTATAAACAGTCACAGCTAGGAGAAGGAAGTAAAAGACCCTGGGAGAAGCACAGAAGCCTTTATTATAAGTTCACACAGACTCATCAGCTCTATGGCTAGGGAGTGTCAAGCTATAGATAACAGAGGTTGTTCGGGAGGCCCACTTGCTGAAGGATAATGGGAAAGGGAGAGGCAGGAGGCGTCTCCTTTGTAGCCATGCAGGCTCCACTTCAGGACTTCAGTAACCCTGCCTTTTATCACCACTGGGCACAGCTAGTGTGGACCTGGCATCCTCTGCCATGTGTGGCCTCTACAGTTAATCTTGGGATCAGTTGACTCTCCCCAGATCTCTCATCTCAGTAACCCTTAAATCCACAACTCAGAGAGGAAGGTTATTAGGACCTTTGAAAAGTTAACACATAGTTGAAAAAAAGGCACATTGACCTTATCGTTGTGCATTTGATAGGACCCCGAGCCTCCTGTTTCCATCATGACTCATGAGCTCTTACATTTGAGAGGAATTTTGCTGTGGTCTAACTAATAATAATAATGAAGGGTCTTATTTTTCCGCAGTTTTTCTTATGTGTGTATCTTCTTCAGGAACCCACAGAGGAAAAGGGTGCTTTGTAGACCATGGCTTGCATAGTCCAAAATCCTAGAGAAAAATAATACAGTCCCACTCCCAACCCTGCTTCATGTATGTATTATTTACTGTGCAATACAGATTGGAAGAGGAAAGATAACCAGGGTCTAGCTTCCCAGGGAAAGAGAGAGAATGCTTTCAGAAAAAGACCAACAACTCGCCTGCTGTGAATGGCTACCAGCAACATGTAATATATGTTCTTCGCTCATTGTATAAAGACACTCTTGGGTTTACAGCATATCCAAATATTAGTGTGTTCAACTTTAAAATCACCAGGTAGAATACAATGTTTATTAAAAATTAAGTGATAAAAGTAAGCTAATTTAAGTCAAAACTGTGATTGTAGTAACTGGGCTTAGATTACTTTTTAGACACATTTTTTTTTTCCCTGGGGAGAATATTTAATCACCATTAGTACATATCCATAATATAAAGCAGACTGGGTTTTAGTTGATTTTATTATTGTTCTCAAATTCTCTATGTGCATTGCAGTCCCTTATCTATCTATCTATCTATCTATCTATCTATCTATCTATCTATCTATCTAATCTATGAATTTATCTATCTACCTGTCATCTATCTCTATATACATTGCTGCTGCTCATTTTACACCTATATAAATACATATTATATATATATATATATATATATCTTTGTCTATGTATAAAATGCATCAAATCGTATATATTGCACATTGGACTGAGGCAGACAGCACCCCTGCATCTCCCATGTCCCCTGTTGATATGCTGCTGCCTCTATTCTGAGATCTTATTGGGAGGTTGTAGCAGGGGAAGGCAGCTACTCATATACCCTTGACTGAAAGGTCTTTCTCTATTGGGGAAGGTCATCCTCTTTGACTGAGTGCAGCAGCCTTGGGAGGGACATACATGGAGCCATGAGGGAGAAAGGGGACACATTCCTAGGCAGCCAGATCAGCCGAGTCAACCCTGGCGATCAATGGGGTGGCAGATGCCGTAGCCAGATTGCCCTCACATCCTGTCTCTATTTTTTTTTCTTTTTAGGGCCACACCCATAGAATATGGAGGTTCCCAGGCCAGGGGTTGAATCAGATCTGCAGCTGCTGACCTATACCACAGCTCACAGCAATGCCAGATCCTTAACCCACTGAGTGAGGTCAGGGATTGAATCTGCAACTTCATGGTTCCTAGTCGGATTCATTTCTGCCGTGCCATGGTGAGAACTCCCTGCCTCTTTTTTGAATCATTTTCTTCTCTCGTGTACTCCTCCATATTTCCCACATGGGGTTGATAATACAAGCTACCTCTCATATGATTGTTTTATTTTGTATGTTGAGAGGTTTAAATAATATGTGTATCTGGCATATACTCAGAACTCAGTTATTGTTACTTATTCAAGAGAAAATTGGGATATTTTTAGTACTCAATCTTTTGCATCACTAGGCAAGGTATAGACTTCAATTGGATAGATTAAAAATTTGCTAAAAGATGTAAAGAGTTCGAACATTTTTGGAAATTGCCCTGTAGTGAATCAGACAACACTTTAATTTTCCTGGCAGAAATTCAGGGAAGTCCTTATTACAAAAATGTTTGGCACTCTCAATAGAGCTTGGATCTACTTATATCTAAATACATTTTCTTAATCTTAAAAGTTTGCCATGGTGCTAAGGCTCTTCATTATGGTAGAAATGATCATTTGATCGTTGTTGCATTCTTTGTTGTCTCATTAAAATAGGGGATAAGTAGCATTTTTAGTGACTCTAGTTTCCTTTAGTTTATATGACTGTATCCAAAAATCTATGTCTAAATTGGAAGCTGACATCTAAATACATTTCTAATCCTCTTGAAAACTTACTACTTTCTACGTGTGTGTGTGTAAGGAAGAGAACATTAATTCTAGATGAGATTGAAAAAAGAAAAGTTTTCCTAAGGAGAGCAATTCTGAACCATTTAGGATTGAAGTGGTTTTGATGTAATTCCTTTTTTTAAGGGCTACTGAGATAGGACTAGTTTAATATGGGAAAGTTAATATACATGGACCTGGTGCAGGAGAATGGTACTTGCTAAAATGAACATGGGTGTGGGTATGAAGATATTGATATCCACTGTGCATGTGTATGTGTGTGTATTATAATATACAGAGTGTATAGTATAGCATATGTAAAATGAACTTGCTGTTGGTTGACAGAAAGGAAGATTTTATAAATTTTCAGACCATAAAATTGCAGTTTTTTAGGGCACCTGTGATTAAAACAATGGATGGGAAGACACGGTTAACACACATCCTCCAGCAAAGTGAGTATTATAAATTACTCTGTTAAAGGTGAGGTGAGGTAAATCAGACTTTGTTAGAATAAGCCCTACTTAGTTCTTGGGAAACCAGTTTAAGATACATTTGTATCAACACTGTTCTGAAGTTATTGCTTAGAAAGTGCACATGTAAGGCTGAGTGGAAAGCAAAGAGAAGGCAGGAAAAGAACACATTTAACTGTCATTATTTGCCAATTGTTTGTTCACATAACATTGTAGTGTATAGATTTTTGCTGAAGATGCAGCTGCCTTTTAGGTATGCTAAACCAGCATTTCCCACATGGACTTTACCAAGGAACATTATAAAATGCATACCAACCACACTGATGGACTGCCAGAAGGAGTTCTGTACATTGGATTAAAATGCAGTGCAAAAACTAATGTAGCAGATACATTAGTTGCAGCAGTAATGATGAAAACGTCATTCATGTATATATATTAAAACATTATATCAGGAGTTCCCATTTTGGCTTGGCAGGTTAAGTTTCTGGCATTGTCTCTGTGAGAATGTGGGTTTGATCCCTGGTTTAGCTCAGTGGGTTAAGGATCCAGCATTCTCTCAAGCTGCGGTGTAGGTCACAGATGCAGCTCTGATCTGGTACTGCCATTGCTGTGGCGGAGGCCAGCAGCTGCAGTTCTGATTCAACCCTTAGCCTGGGAACTTCCGTATGCTGCAGGTGTGGCCCTAAAAAAGAAAAAGAAACAAAACAAAACAAAACAAAATATTGTATTAGAACAAAAACCAACACATTAGAAAAAAAGTAAATTCTTGCTAAAAGGAAAATGATGACTAGAGCATAGTGAAAGAAATTGTCCCCACGTAACTTGCTGATGTTTAAAGCACATAGCTTTTCTTAAATTCAGACTATCATTTAATAATAAAAATACTTGAAACTGTGTGTCTTGGGATGCTAGGACTTCTATAATAAAATGCTACAGGCCACGTGGCTTACATGACGGAAATGTCCTTTCTCACAGTCCTGTAAGCTAGTAGTCCGAGATCAAGGTGTTGGCAGGTTTGGTTTCTCCTGAGGTTTCTCTGTTTGAGTTGTAGATGACTGCTTTCCCACTGTGTCCCTCTTATGGCCTTTTCTGCCTATGTGTATATTACTGGTGTCTTTTCATTTCTTTACAAGGACGTCAGATGCATTGGATGCCCCAATGACCTCATTTAACATTAACTAAGACCTTATTTCCAAACACAGTCACATTCTAAGGTATTGGGAGAGAGGGCTTCAAAATATGAATTTGAGAGGATACAATTCAGTTCATAACACTGTGCAGTATTTGTTTCATGTATATAGGTTTAAAATAAAAAATTTAAACTTGCTACTTGCATCTTTTTCTTTGTCTTTTTCTTTTTCTGTCTTTTCTAGGGCTGCACCCGCGGCATATGGAGGTTCCCAGGCTAGGGCTCTAATCTAAGCTGTAGTCCCCAGCCTATGCCAGAGCTATAGCAACGCAGGATCTGAGCTGTGTCTGTAACCTACGCCAGAGCTCATAGCAACGCCAGATCCTTAACCCACTGAGCAAGGCCAGGGATGGAACCTGCAACCTCATGGGTCCTAGTTGGATTCATTAACCACTGAGCCATGATGGAAACTCCAGCTATTTGCATTTCTTAATATGCCTTATAATTTGAGAAATTCAGATGTGAATCAAGTAACTAATTTTGGTACACCTTATCAAGTGAGTAAAAGTACTAGCCCCTTTTTATAAAAATAATGAATTATTTAGGTAACAAATATTTCTCTCCCTCTCTTTTCTTTTTAAATATAATGTCTCCAATTTCTGCCAATATGGCTAGCCAGCAGATTTAATATAAAAAAATTGGGGGTTCCTGTTGTGGAATAGCAGAAATGAATCTGACCAGCATCCATGAGGATGCGGGTTCGATCCTGGCCTTGCTTAGTGCGTTAAGGATTCAGTGTTGCCGTCAGCTGTGGGGTAGGTCATAGATGTGACTTGGATCTGGTGTTGCTATGGCTGTGGTATAGGCTGGCAGGTGTAGCTATGATTTGACCCCTGGCCCGGGCACTTCCATATGTTGCAGGTGCAGCCCTAAAAAAAAAAAAAAAAATTATCACATGTTTAGACAAAACTTTTTTTGTGGAATTTAAAAAATCTTTAAAAGTTCTATACCTATGTTATCTATTTATGCAAATATAAAATTCAATTAGGCAAAAGTAGAATACTTTCCAGAATCTGAACTTGGATTTTGAGAGTAAGAACAATATTAAAATAATAGTTAAATAGCAAACACTGGAGTTCCCGTTGTGGTGCAGTGGTTAACGAATCCGACTAAGAACCATGAGGTTGCAGGTTCGATCCCTGGCCTTGCTCAGTGGGTTAAGGATCTGGCGTTGCCGTGAGCTGTGGTGTAGGCTGCAGACGCGGCTCTGGCTTGGATCCCGTGTTGCTGTGGCTCTGGCGTAGGCCGGTGGCTACAGCTCCGATTCGACCCCTAGCCTGGGAACCTCCATATGCCATGGGAGCGGCCCAAGAAATGGCAAAAAGACAAAAAAATAAAATAAAAAAAATAGCAAACACTGGGATTATTTAAAAAAAATACTTCCATGGTCCATTATATGATTAGCTTAGCTAAATCTCCTATACCCTCCATTATTATAGTCTTATAATTTTTTTGATAAGAATTGTGACCCTGAATAACCACAAGATTATTCTGAGGAATAATAATAACTTGGAAAAATTATTGTCATTGTTCAATTGTCTTCTCTAAATCTTGGAAAAATGTCAATGTATATGTCATGGTTTTTTAATTATTGATTACAGACACAGTATTTGAAGCTGCTTTAGTCATCCAGGGGAATAGAATTTTTATTGTCATGGAATTGATCTTTTTTTTAAAAACACATGCCTTACTCCTTCATTCAAAGCACAATATTTTTTAAAGATAAGACATTTTCTTAGGGTAATTTTGCATATCCTATCTAATTAAAGGTATAATTTAAGCTGAACTGTAGAGATAATGTAAATGGTCTTCACTTCATGAGCTTTATTTCAGAAGATAAACTCTGTAATCAAAGGCCAAATGCATTCCACCATCAGGGGTCCTGAAATTCAGCTGAAATAATTCAAGGCACACTCTCTAGGTTTTCATTTCCCAGAATTGTTCAAAGTGTGGAAGTCCAATTTTGATTTTTAAATAATGTAAGTATTATACTACCATTTATTTTCTAGTTTTCTTCATGTATTTTCTGGGCCTACTATGGAAATTGATGCCAGAATTGAATTTTGGTCAAAATAGAAATGATCAAATTGATTTCCACAAGCTCTGAACTCATTACCCTTGACCTTGATGGCACGAGTTGGTATTATCAGGTAAGAGGAATTAAAGAGATTGTATTAAAGTAGCAATTAAATTGGGAAAAAAAAAAAGAAAAGAAAAAAAAAAGAGAGAGAGAAAGAAGGTGCTAATTTTTAGAAAATTCAGTTTTTACTATAGGAATATTGCTAAAGGGTTTAATTCCTAAAAGAGGGAGTTGGGGATAGAATCCAGGCAAATGTGTAAATGTAGAAATTCTAAGGTACAGAATTTTACTTCCTTTTAGGAGTTATCACTGACATATTAGAAAACAATATGCATGATTTTAAATCAGTATGACTTGTAGTTTCTGTAACTGTTAAGCTCAGAACTATCTTGCCAACAAGTTCAGCAAAGATGAGCTATGTAGACTGAGAAAGCTATACAGGAATTAAACTATGGGGTGTTATTATTCTAAAATAATCACTGCACACTTTTAAGTAGAGTACCATCTTCCTTTTATCAAAGTGAGCAGGAAATATCTCAAAACTTCCCTTTCACTCTGTTCAAAGAAGGATCTAAATCACGTAAATATTTTCAATTCCTAAAGGAAAATCTGAATTTCATAGATTAAAAAAAATTCTACAGCCAATTTTAGCAATTAAAAAAAAATTATGCCCATGAAACAATTACTCAATATGATATTTTGATTGTATCAAATGCTTTATGGAAATTTTGAGATAAATAGTGTTAGGGAATGTTGATATAATTGGTAGATAATATGACATTAACTACTTTCTAATAGTTATAATAATTACAGTAAGGGTCAATATTTACTTAGACCTTGCTAGGTATGGTGTTGAGAGAAAACCTTTCCAGGTTTCTGTCAATCCTGTGAGTGAGATACTGATTGCCTTAGTTCCGAACCTTCTTTTTCAGGATGATTAATAGTGAACAGCCCTGGAAAATAGAACATCTTCCTCCAGAGCAAAGTACAGGTGTGTTTACTGCTCATTAGAGGGTATTCAGACTCCCTAAATTCAGAGATGCTCTCTTGTAATACATCCCACTATTGGGGTCATTTGGCCCTATTATCTCCCCCCTGTAAGAAGTGGGCTCAGGGAACTGGCCCTAAAAAAATGCTGATATTCTGGCCATTCTTATTGTTGTGAGGAGTAAACAGTTTTTCATCACTGATCTAAGACTCTAGAGTCTTTGACCATCCACATAACTGTGGTTAGCTAACTTGAAAGAAGTTTAAAATTTCAGATCTGTCATAGTTTTTGGCAGGAGACACTATGTTAAGCACTGTGAAAACTTCTCTCTAAATGTCTGTAAATTTTAGAGCTGCAGAAAAGTTGTATTTCTAGAATTCAACTTTGCTTCTCTTTAAGCCCTCACCTAATTATCCCTCAAAAAATTAGTATATTCCAGTTTTGCAGGGATTAGAGTTTCCTAGTAATGTATTTTTCAGGTTTAAACTCATTTATTTTTTCTTTCCTCTTCTTTATTTTTTTTTTTCTCTCCAGTATACAACTTAATTTACCATCTAAGTTGCTGGATATTTAATGTCCTATTACAACCTAGAGAGCGTTGGTAAGGGGACTGAATAACAAGGGGCTACAGACACTGATCCTCAGTTATTTGCATTTATCCTTATTGACCCTTCCCTGCGAGCCTACAATTCCATTTAATTTATCTCTGGTTCATACCATATTCCTCTGTGTCATCTCCTTGTCAACTCCCCAAGATACCTTCAGGTCTGTTGACACACAATCTCTCACTCTCAACTTGTGTTCTCTTCTGAAGGGCACATAAGACTTTGGCTGCTTTCTGAAGTCATTGTGTGCAACAGGAGACACGGAGAGGACTGTCTCAGGCTCTCTCTACACCTGACATGTCATTGCTACTCTAATTTTCTGACTACGGTGACATGGAAAACTTCTGAGAAAGTGTTACCCCTTCTCCCAGTGTTCCAGTTGGGAAGCAGGTCCAAATCAACTCTTTTGTCTTAAGATTCTCCAAACTTATTTGGTAATATCACCTCCCACACACTCCTATTAACAAAGATTAGCCCTTTACTGAGATGTTGGAGGGTGATCACAGCTCCTTCTCAGACATCTAAATTGGTTACAAGTCTTTGGCTTTCTTTAGAATATTCACTTCATGTTTCAGGCCATGGAAGTTTAATCAAGTCTAGGATAACACAAAGTAGTAAGCTAAAAGAAACCAGACTCTTTCATCACCCATGTTTCCATGTCCATTATTTATTTATGAAATGAATTTTGCTTTCAATAAAGATGCTTGATCAAGATTTTTTTCAATTCTAAACCCTTTCCTTGTCACCTCCATTCTCTAATGCTGTGGGAAATGAGAGGAGAGCCCTACCTGCTGCCATGTGGTGGTAGAAGGGTGGGGAAAAGTGTTACCAGGCAGAAGGCAATTACAAAGTATGAAAAGCAAGCATTGGTTGTTATCACTCAATCAACCTGCTACACATAAGAATGAGTGCATAGTGTTCAAGCCATGCCTTGAACTCTGCCAGTGCCTGAGGTTTCTGTGGACAGGGAGGCAACAGACAGCTTTTTGTTAGCTGGCATATGATTGGTACTTTGATAAGTGAACAGTAATTATTGATAACTAACTTTTCATTGACTGAGCTTGTTTATTTATTTATTTATTTGCTGGGAGCCACAAAGTGGCTAAGAAGAATAATCCTGTGTGAGGCCTAACTGTAAGCAAAGCTACAGCAGAGGCTGAAGAAACTGAAGCTGCAAAGCAGTTTCGAAGAATCCCCCAGCTGATCCTCTTTAGTAAAAATTTCTGAAATATGATTTCCTCTTCTATTCTTGCGCTTCTTTTCTGTCTGACGCTTATGTGTGCTGTGAGTCATTCTTGGCTCATAATATTGGGAACTTTCTCAAATTCCTGAGCTTCCACCCAAGTATGGGCCGTTATTTACTTATAAACCTAAGCCCATGTTAAATAGGTTGAAAACAGTTGAACCATGCTTAAAGAATTTTCCTAAGAATGGGAAGTTTCCCTTCAGAGGAGTAATAGTAAATATTATGCAGAACTGCCATGTAGGCCTGGAGATCTTTGTTGGACTCTGGTCCGTCCCCATGGAGACAGATTAGGGGGTGGTTTGGGTGTTGCCCATGGCCCAACAATTGTGGATATTATAAGATAAGACATATTTTTTTTCTATAATAAACGCTACCTGTTGGGACCCAGCAGGTGGAAATTATTATTATAATTGGCAAGATTCTTTTGATATATAGATTTTATAATTAATAAAGATTTTTATAATAGATAAGGTTTATTTAAGACAGTTTATGTTCGCACAACCTGCTAATGGTCTGAGGTCAGCCTGACCTCGAAAGCAAGCCACGTGTGAATACCCCACTCCCCATCAATGGTTATTCATGCCTGCTAGAGGAGCACAATAGGTAGCTTAGGCAAGAATATCTATCACCTTATGCCAAATCATTGTTAAAGTAAAAATTAGATACCTATTATTCTGCTTGCTATTTACTTATTTTCTAAGAATAAAAGTACAGTTTGTACGTAATCTTCATTTAAAATCTAAAACTAAAAGAATAGTTTGGAATAATAAATTAACATATATTGTTGTTTGTATAATCATGCATAAAAGTAAAATGTATAAAAGCTGATGCTCTCCTTTCAATAAACGGGTCATCTGCAGCACTTGCTGAGGGAGTTGGCTCCAATTCTTTCCGCGCCTGTTTGTAGCCCCTCCTCCTGTTCGTCATCTCCTGGCTGTTGGGGCTGGACCCCGGCATTTATTTTTGTCTTTTGTCCTTTTAGGGCCGCACCTGCAGCATATGGATGCTCCCAGGCTAGGGGTCTAATCGGAGCTGTTGCTGCCTGCCTTGCCAGAGCCACAGCAACACCAGATCCGAGCCATGTCTGTGACCTACACCACAGCTCACGGCAACACCTTATCCTGAACCCACCGAGCAAGGCCAGGGATAGAACCTGCAACCTCATGGTTCCTAGTTGGATTCGTTCCCACTGCACCGTGACGGGAACTCCTGATCTTGTCTATTAAACTGAGTTTACATGTTTGTGGTTTGTAGGTCATCAAAATTCTAGCAAGAACAGATTCATGAAAAGCCACTGTAATTCAGTTCCATAAGATGATGGGAATCTCAGGTATTTACTAGGCTTATTGAAAAGTCCATTTGACAAAGTTGATCTTATTCTACAAAGTAATATTTTCTAATATTTTCTTATTTATGACTTATACATGTTCCAAGTTTATACAATTATTCAAAGTATTTTGTATGGGAGAAATGAAGAAATAACTCTCTGAAGTCATAGAAACCAAAAATTTGATTAGAGTAGATTTAAAACTAAATCTAATGTACTTGGTTCATTCATATTTTAAAAAAAGAATATTTATTTCTTAAAGTTTTTAAATATATGAGTCATGACATATTAAAATGGAAAAATTTGTATAGTTTCTCCTTTCTAATTTGTCTTTAGATAACAAAATACACCCGAGAAATAAACCTCAGAAACTTTTTTTTTTAAATAAAAATGTGTGAGGTAAAAAATGGTCTTCCTGGATTGGACTAAACCCTTTTTTCTTTCATTTGATCCTAAAATGCATCAGGAGAAATAGTTTTTGTATGCTTTGATTTTTCTGAGTATTGGAGAGAGAGAGAAGCCACTATATTGCAAATTGCCGCTATTGTTCAAAGCCATCAGACCAAGCCTATAGAAACCTTGATAAGAGCACTTGTGAGATTCTTTTATAGTGATAACTACAGTGGAGGATGATATAGTCCTTAGAAATGAATATAAGGTGTTACAAAGGATTGTTGTGAACTGTTTGAAACTCTGTGTGATAGCTATGGCATTGGATTTAACTCTTAAATTACTTTCATAATCCCTCTATCTTTGTCATGTTCCACAGATGTATTGATTACCTTAGGAGGTGATAACACCCCAATATTATAATAGTATTGATTATATTAAAAAAAGAAAAGCGAAGTACAAAAATATTTTAAAAACTATTAAAAGCTACATATTATGGTCCTTATTTTCTTTGAGAAGATAGTCTTTCTTCAATATATTTCCCATCTTAAAGTGAACATTTATTAGACTTTTCTATTCTAAAAAGAAACAATAGTTTAAGGAAATAAAATGGTCATGAACCTAAATGTACCTAACAATATATCCTTTGATATAGGGTATATAAGATATATAAATGATAGATAAAAGTAGATAAAAAAACAAGGCCAGGAATGTAGGAAAAGGTAGATAAATAAAAAATTGTACTTGAAGGCTTTAATGTAACAGTATCATTATTTGAAAGATCAAGCAGAAAAAAAGGAGATTTGATTAATTTGCTTAAGTTTGTACTTATAAATATATCTCTACCAACATCTATATTAAAAGAAATAAGTTTATACCTACAGAGAATGTATTTTATATTTGAGGTGATATTATGTCAACCATTTCTTAGGTCACAAAAGAAGTTTCAGTAAGAAAGAAACACCTTCTAATAGTTTATGATTTGGGGACATATTTTAATGACATTAAAAAATAAATAATAACATGAACTTGACAAAATAAAAAATAGTCTTTATGTCAAGAAACTAAACACTGTCAGCATTTTAGTAAAAGAGAAAATCATAAAGGAAACAATGAAACTTATTCTTGAACACAAATGATGGCATTATTTTTCAGAATTTGTGAGGCCCAACTAAATTTAGAGGTAAATTTATACTTTTAAATACACAATGAAGAATAAATAAAAACAAGCTAAGTATTCAATATAAGACACTAGAAAAATAGCAATAGAATAAGCCCCCCAAAAAACAATAAATAAGAAAATGAAAAATAAGGGCAGAACTCAGTGGAATAGAGCATAAAAATAACAACACCTAAAGTATACATATTGGAAAGGGAAAAAATCTACAACATAAGAGATATTAAAGAATATTATGCTCAGCTCCATAAATTCTAAACTTAGACAAAGTATATATAGTTTAACAAGAAGAAAGATGAAAATTGAATTTACTGATAACTATTAAAGAGTATTGAAATAGTAATCAGTGTTCCTCAGTAACAAAATCCAAAAACAAAACAAGCAAACAAAATCCCAACAAACCTTCTCTCCTCATCCTCATACCCAAATAGTTACAGAGCGATGCTCTACCTTTAAAGAGACAGGTAGGCCACTGCACAAAATAGTAAACAGAGAGAATAATCTCTATTTACACATTGTTTTGATTTTTTTAGGGCCACACCCCTAGCATATGGAGGTTCCCAGGCTAGGGATCTAATTGGAGCTATAGCCGCTGGCCTAAGACAGAGCCACAGCAATGTGGCATCCAAGCCACATCTGCAAACTACACCACAGCTTATGGCAACACCAGATCCTTAACCCACTGATCGAGGCCAGGGATCGAACCCACAACCTCATGGTTCCTAGTCGGGTTCATTAACCTCTGAGCCACAATGGGAACTCCTATTTACACATTGTTAAGGCTAGTAATACCTTAGTTTTTAGAGCAAATGGAAAGTGAATTATAGGCTCATTTCATTTTAAACATATATACAAGAACTGGGAGTTCCCATCATGGCACAGCAGAAACAAATCCAACTAGGAACCATGAGGAATGGATCTGGTGCCCCTTCAAAGTGCAGTCTTCCTAGCTGCTTGTTATAAAAGCACAGGGCTCCTCCTCTGTGGGGCATCCGATTGTGTATGGCGGCTCCACCCTGCACTTACGACACCCTGTGGGATTTGAGGCTTAGGAAACTACTGACTGTGTTACTACTCTGGTCTGCTATTGTGGATAACAAAGTTCTGTGTGTCTGACCCTGGAGTTTATATCTTCTGCCAGCAACTATGGCAGGCCAGTTTATTATCTTTTGGAGCTATTTTAATGGGAGATGTCTTCCTTTCTAGAGCTCTTCTGTACTGGTCAAATGCTGATATACAAGAAATTTATCAACTAGAACAGCTGTTATTGACTCTAATACTGGAGGTACTGGTCAAAATGAAAAAAGGAAAAGAATAGCTATAAAAAAGTTAAGAGAGAAAAATGGTTATTATTTACACATGCAAATGGTCTACATATAGGAGTCCTCAGTTTAAACAGTTTGTCAACAATTAGAACTAATAAGAGAATACAGGAGAATTGTTAGATTCAAGGTTAATTTACAATTTAAGATGCTCCTCTAAATCAAAACTAGAAAGCAAGAAAATATGATAAAAATGAAATACATTCATAAATAATCAAACTATAAAGTGCTTAAAAATAACCTAATAAAATAATGAATGAAAACTGTACAGAAAAATTAAAGTGCTTTAAAAGAAGCAAAAAACTAAATACTATGAGATAAGTAAATAGGACATAACTAAATATCAAAGAAAATAGAACTAAAGTGAATAAAAACTATGTGAATGAAGAATAACCTACCTTTATACATGATATAAATTAAAAATATAAAGATGATCTTTTTTCAAATTAATCCACAAATGTAATGTCATTATAATCAACATTGCAGTAGAAATTTTGAGAAAATTGACAAACATTCTAAAATTAGTAAAGGAGGAATTTCTGTCGTGGCTCAGTGGTTAACGAATTCGACTAGGAACCATAAGGTTGCGGGTTTGATCCCTGGCCTTGCTCAGTGGGTTAAGGGTCTGGCATTGCTGTGAGTTGTGGTGTAGGTTGCAGACGCGGCTCAGCTCTGGCGTTGCCATGGATCTGGCGTGGGCCAATGGCTACAGCTCCGATTGGACCCCTAGCCCAGGAACCTCCGTATCCTGTGGGAGGAGCCCTAGAAAAGGCAAAAAAAAAAGACAAAAATAAATAAATAAAATAAAAACAAATAAATGCAATTAGTAAAGGAAAATACACATTTATGATTACTTAAGATTAAAGAAGTAGATACCCTCTACTGATATTAAGGTACTACTTAGACCATTGGGATAGAAAAGGCTCCTGTCTAGATGGTAATATTGTCAGATCATGGTAATACCATTAATCAGAGAGGAAAAGATAGCCTGTCTTATAAGATGATATGGAGAAAGTGACTAATTGTACAGAGAAAAATAAAGTCTAATTCCTGCCTGAGAACATATTCAAAAGTCAATTCTCTCAACCTCCATATTAAATACTTAATGTGAAAGGTGATGCTTTAAAAAATATATAAAAACACAGAAGAATGTCTTTGTAGCTAAGGGATGATTAAGAACATTTTAAGGATGACTCCCAAAGCACATATCATAAGAAAAACTACATTTGAGTATTAAAATTAATTATTTATTTTACAAAGCATACAAATAACTAGTAGATGTGTTAAAATACTGAAGAAATTCTTCAACAGAAAAGTGGGCAATGGTTGTAAATCCACAGGACGTAAAACTTTAATGGTTAATAATGGTATGACAGAGATGCTTAACCTCACTAATTATCAGAGGTGTCCAAATTAAATGCAAAAAGTGAGTTACCTCTTTAAATTCATTGGCATGACTAATTAGAAAATAATACAATTGCAAGCATACCTGTTACTGTTTTCTATTACTTTATGAGTAGCAGAATATCCATCTAATGTTGGTTAAAGTAACCAAGACATCTAACTATCTTACTAGTGATGAGTGTATAGAGGGCTGGCTCTATATTGGTATAGAAATTCATGCCATCAAAGCCACCTTCTTTACTTCAGCTTCTTTGTTTTGCTTTTCATGGTAAAGTGGTCACGTTGAGGAGATAAGGAGGTTGCTGGCAGTCTATGCATCATGTGATCACATAACAATATTCAGAGAAAAGGATGGGATGTTCCAAGAGGGTCTCCTTGCATGCCTATCTCTTTCTACTGGAAAATGAAATAATTCCTAGAAGAGTTCCTCCTGCATCTCATTGATCAGAAATATGTCACATGGCCAGTCTTCAGCTGCAAGGATGCTGGGAAAGTGTGTATCCAGCAAAGAGAAATTGTCTTTGGACAATGTGCCCCTGGAATTCATCAACAATCCAGACAAAACTAGTAAGGCAAAAGGCTAGATGGAAGATTTTTGGAGAAGACACTTAATGGCTTCTTCCACAGTGACAGTTGTGAGATGTGGAGACTCTCATGCACTAACAGCGAGGGACATGCAAACTGGTACAGATATATCAGTACTTAGTGAAATTAACTCTGGATATAACTTGAGTCAAGAATGGGCACAAAATTGAGAAAAACTCTTCCAAGTTTCCACATGGAATAGCTGATGCAGAGGAAAAAAAGAGATCCAGGAAGCTGGAATGGCAGTTGGGGATACAGGTTCTGACTAGTTTTTCTAATAACAAGGTGTCACGTCACTGAATAGGTTGTTCACCTCTCTGGGGCTTGTTCATTTTCTTTATAAAATGTGGCAAAAATATTAGAGTCATGGTTCTCAAACTATACTCCTAAGGTATGCTAAAGCTTAATGAATTTGGTCCAGCTTTTTTCTTGACAAAACATGGGAAGTTTTTACCTGACACTTAAATGCTGAACTTGAAATTTTCCTCCAATCATTTTTCCTTTAACTTTTGCTATTATTTTCTTTTCTCTTCTTCTTTTTTTTTTTTTGTCTTTTTGCCTTTTCTAGGGCCGCACCCATGGAATATGGAGGTTCCCAGGCTAGGGGTCTAATTGGAGCTGTGGCCACCAGCCTACTCCAGAGCCTCAGCAACATAGGATCTGAGCTGCTCACGGCAACACCAGATCCTTAACCCACTGAGCAAGGCCAGGGATAGAACCCGCAACCTCATGGTTCCTAGTCGGATTCCTTAACCACTGCGCCACGACAGGAACTCCTATTATTTTCTTACTACAGTATGTTAACAAGTGACAAAAAACAACACCACCACCAAAAAAACAAATATATTGTACAAATAATGAAACTATTGCTATATCTCCAAAATAGCTTATTTCAATGTAAATGCATGGCCTTGGTTGTGATGTCATATTTTGGCATGTGATATAGCTTATTTTTTTGCTAACAAAATTACCCCACATTTGTATGAGGCCATTAAACAGCTAAGTTTTCCATGCTGTTTCACAGAAAACACCCACGGGTCAGATGTCTCCTTTTGAACAAGTTGGAGGACATACTCTGGGACTCTTACAGTTATTTTTGCCTTCATTAGTCTATCTTTTAAATACTATCTTATGAGAATAACAGTTACATAGTTAGAGAGCTTCTGACAAGATGGGATAATTAATGAGCACTCATTTTTTGGGTGGAGATAGTCTAAAACTAAATTATTCATATAGAACCTCCTCTATACTTCTGGATAAAACTTGAATTGTTGGAAACGCCTTTTTGCAAATTATTGCAAACTTTTCTAAAAAAAGGAAACTTTCTAGAACCTAATTATATATAACTTTCAATGTATATTTGTAACATAGATTTTATAGTATATGCATAGTATAAATTTTACCTAGCTTACCCTAAACAATGCAGTAAGTACAACTAATAAAGCAATAGACACAAATAACATTTTTCTTATAACCCCTATAAAAAATAGAGTGATCCACCTTAAACTTGAACATAATGATGTTAAGATTTCAATGTTGAGATTTCTTTTTCTCCTCTCACTAGGGACAATAATATATTATACTGGTAATTTTGACAACTATCCAATTCCAAAATTCAATGTAGAGGAGTTAATATGTCTATTTTATCGACTGGGGAGTACTTTCTTCAAATGAAATCGTTTATAAAGCACATTCAAACAAGTGCATGTTGGAGCTGCCACAGGAGTCCTAGGGGAGGGTATGGACAAAGTCACTCCACCCACTTCCCCTTCTAATGTGTTTCCCCTGGACCCTCCCACCATAAGTGAAGAAATCAAATAGAAGCACTACAAAAATTGAGAAAATAAACATCTTCCCGAAGAAAGATTCCCCCGAATGGCTTTGGGGGAGAGACTATAAGAATGGCCCTTCCTCTGGGGGTGCGCACTGCCGTTATGGAGGCTGCCGAGTAAGTGTGTATAGCTGTGTTGTCCTTCCCAGAAAGTCCAGTGCTTGGATTCAGAAAGGCATCCTGAGATGGTCTTCCCTACACACATAAGGACAACCACAGAACAAGTGGTTCTCCTTATGCCAAACTGGACAGCTAAGAAACACTGATTGTTCCCATTTCGAATGTAAATGAGAAACAAAGGAAGATGGTAAAACATTGAAGGGATTCTTATTCACATGCAAAAAAATGTACATTTTTTTTTCTCAAAGAGCTGAATAACTCTTAGAGAATTTATTTCATCACCTCCTAGCTGGAATATTGCAAGGGAGCTTATGGAGTTTTATTTATTGACTTGGAGTTTATGTTCAAACTTATTCATGGGATGTGATAATAGTCTTTAAAATTCCCCTGGATCTTCTAGACTTAAATGTTACAGCTATAACATTATTTATTTTTAATAAAGTGAGAATCATAAAAGAATGCCAATAAATTGCCACATGTAGTTGTGAAAGGGAGAGAGGGGAAACTTTCATAATGAGAAACGGATTAGTCCTCCCTAATTGTAGACTGAGTAATTCTACTCATCTATCACTGTAATGAATTGGTACATTGATGTAACTTACATTAGAAACTTAATTTCATTGAGCAAGTTTCACAGTTATTAGGGATCATAGTTGATGCCACTATGTCTTCACTCCCCTGAACCCGAGATTTAAATATATTGAGATGACCCTAAGTCATCTTCCATCACAACCGGCCATGGTTCTCCTTTAAACTATAAGTAAATTCTCCACTATCCACAAATTAGGCTTGCTTCCAGTGCAACTTGAACCCCTCAAACAAGGGAAGGACGAAAACGTCACTCTACAATGCCTCCACGATATCTCTTAATTTAAAATTACAACTGCCTTGTAATTATCAAGAAAAGGGCAATGCTTATCTATTGGAATCACCATGTTTACTTTAGATTACTGGAAAAAAACTTCCTGATCCTTTTACTGACTGCATGATCAGGACTGGAAGTCTGCAGTGTGTTCATGGGCAGGGCAGAAGCTTATAGCAAGTTGGTCAGCTTGAGGCCCCACAGAGGTCTGGCAAGTGAAGAGCCTGACTTCTTCCAGCTTCCAGAGCCCATAGTCCTGTGAAATTGCAGACAGCAGGACCCTCTGCAAACCATCACAGAACTGAGATGAATTTCTGCTGGAGTCTCAGCTTTGTTTTTCTGATTCATTTTCCATTCCACAAAGGTAGCTATCTTAATTTGACAAGTGATAAAATCTCTCCTACAAAACTCAATATTAAATTCTTCCCTCTTCACTATCTTGGGAGGATTGAATTAGAAATAAATTGTTTACGTAATCTGAAGATACACTACCAGAGACAAAACCCTTCTTCTGTCTGATAATACCTTGACAATGTGTTATTATATGACAAATCATGTGCCCACCTAGATGTTTCTAGCTAGTAAATTGAATTAAAAAATTCCATTTGTTGCTGTTGGCATGTTAGTGTAATGCATTTCTTTCGCTAAGTGTTATGATGAAGATTAGTGCTTCCAACAAAGAGATGGCCACAAAGGGTGATTATTTGCTTAAAAATTTTTTTTGACAAACCTCAAATTACACATTCACCTGTAATAGACAAATATAACTCCTATGTTGAGTAGAGATTGCTCCATATGTGGTTGAACTTTAGTTCTTTTAATTATGAAAATGTACTTCTTAGAGAGGTGGGAATGACCTTTTCCGAACACTTCTAATTTATCCTCTGCCTGGAGGAGAGAAAAATACTTTAGATAAACCATCTGGAAAACTTCTAATTTGTTCTATGAAAAAATAAACATTCTGCTCAGTAGAAATAACCCAACTGCCAAGAGTCTTCTTTCCATTTGGACAATTTCTTACCTCACCTTTATTATTGTAAATTGAATGCTTACATTTGAATTCAGCCCCCCCCCTCCCCCATAAAATACAGAAGACAGCTTCCACCCTGACCTTCTAGGAAGTGTTTTAGAGTTGGTGTAAAGATGAATAGATATCTGGATGGAGATGGCCTAAACAAAGTGAAGACCAAAGAGAAATGTGTGGATTATGTGGGTCTTTGTCCTTCCAAACCCACAGATTTAACATGAGGGTCACCTTTTAAAAGTAGGTCTTAGTGTAACACAGATTTTGGTGAGGAAACTTCATGGTGTTCCATGCAACTTAAAAATTTAAATACATATAAGGAGTGTCAAATTTGACACACAATCATTAGCGCTCATTGTGTGCTTTCTTTGTTCCTGGCCCTGTACTCAGTGCCTTAAATGAACTAGTGACATGGGCACCAGTATCATCCCTATGTTACAGATAGTAAGAGATACAGAGGGATAAACCAACTTGCTAAAGATGATAAGGGCTAAGTTTTAGAGTCTGGGTTTGAACCAAGGAACTCTGTTCTCACATATGCTATTGTGCTGGAAGCTTTTACAGAAAAAAGAAGTTAGGGTTTTGTTTTTTTTTTTTAAGTTTTATTGAATTATGGTTGATTTAGAATGTTGTGATAATTTCTGCTATACAACGAAATAATTCAGTTATGCATCTACACATATCCTTTTTTTTTTTTCAGATTCTTTTCTCATATAGGTTATTACAGAATATTGAGTAGAGTTTCCTGGGCTATCCAGCAGGTCCCTGTTGACCATCCAAGTTAGTTTTAAGGAAAGAAGGACACACTTAGTCAGCACTGTTTTAAATTCTATAGTTTTAATTTGAAATATAGCCAGTGGACATAGGGGAGTTATATGTGAAAGGGTGTGAGTGGCCATAGACAGCAACTTATCACCTTTTAAGAAGTAGAAGTAAGATAAATTAAAATGAAATGTGATAACAAATGGGCATGAATCCAGGAGTTCTTGGGGTCAATATAGAAACAGCAAACTGGTTTAAATGGGGATGGTTTTCTAAAGATATTTTGATCAGAATCTTGCCCCAGTGACCAAACTGTGGAGGTTGAATGGACAGAGCTGCCATTTAAACACTCCAAAATGAATCCTATCCTTTTCCATCTCCACTGTTACAGTTTATTTCTGTGCTCTGTTATTTCTGTCAATGCTTAGGTCAAAAAGCTCATCACTGGGCTCCTTCTTCTGGTTTTCCATCTTCTGTCCCCTAATTCACCAATCCATTCTCCACACTGTTGCCTGACTGAGTTCTATACAATTTAGATCTGCCTCTCTCACTTTTGTATTTAAAATTCTTCAATTGCTTCCCAGTGCCTTCAGGACAAAATCCAAACTCCTCAGTCTGATATCCGAGGTCTTTCATGTGTGGTAGCTATAAATATCCAAGTTATAAACTCTGATGTGCAAAAATGTAACTTTATTTCAAGAACTCGATTTGATTTTTCTGACTCTTGGAACTCTGCATAATGACAGACAACTTAATCTGGACGCTTTGCAGATTGCTCTATCCAAATCACTACAGTCAATTCATGTATGAAATACAGTTAGAATCAAGACATCTCCTATATGTTTTCTCCCTTGACAACCTCCCCGGGGGTTGTTCAAAGGGCACCAAGGGCATTGTGTTCCAAGTTGGCTTTCTAGAGACCCTGATGTCATTCCCATCTTGAGTCCCTGGAACTTGTGGTCCAACCTTCTTAGCTTACTGTTGGAAACTGTTTACTCCCCAATATGCAGCACAGTACTCTTGGCAAGTCCCATAGCGTCTCTCTTTCCCCACTAATTCCATCATCCTCAGGGCCATTGGGAAGCTCAATATCCCTGCTTACTTTTTTTTCTTTTTTTTTTTTTGTCTTTTTGTCATTTCTTGGGCTGCTCCCATGGCATATGGAGGTTCCCAAGCTAGGGGTCTAATTGGGGCTGTAGCCACCGGCCTACGCCAGAGCCACAGCAATGCGGGATCTGAGCTGCGTCTGCAACCTACACCACAGCTCACAGCAGCATCAGATCCTTAACCCACTGAGCAAGGGCAGAGATCGAACCCACAACCTCATGGTTCCTAGTCAGTTTCGTTAACCACTGCGCCACAACAGGAACTCCATCCCTGCTTACTTCTTCAGGGAGGAGTTAGAGACTCTGGCAGGGATTTCTCTGGGACCCCTTCTTCCTGGACCTGTAA
Source organism: Phacochoerus africanus (assembly GCF_016906955.1). Lineage (NCBI taxonomy): Eukaryota > Metazoa > Chordata > Mammalia > Artiodactyla > Suidae > Phacochoerus > Phacochoerus africanus. Next base: position 59,161,924 of record NC_062545.1, read on the forward strand.
CCCTACCCTTGTCTATACCTTTTCCCCATGCCTTTGTGTCAAGGGGTGCATTGGTGGGGCAGAGTTCTAAAAGTAAGGAGATACTTCTTCCTGAAGTCAGATTCTACTAAATCAAATATAAAGAACAACAAAAGACCCAGAATCAACAAAGCAATCCTGAGAAACAAAAACCAAGCAGGAGGCATAACTTTCCCAGACTTCAAGAAATACTACAAAGCCACAGTCATCAAAACAGTGTGGTACTGGTATCAAAACAGACAGACAGACCAATGGAACAGAATAGAGAATCCGGAAATAAACCCAGATAATTAATCTTTGACAAGGGAGGCAAGAACATCAAATGGGAAAAAGAAAGTCTTTTCAGCAAGCATTCCTGGGAAACCTGGACAGCTGCATGCAAAGCAATGAAATTAGAACACACCCTCACACCATGCACAAAAACAAACTCAAAATGGCTGGAAGACTTAAATATACGACAGGACACCATCAAACTCCTAGAAGAAAACATAGGCAAAACACTCTCTGACATCAACATCATGAATATTTTCTCAGGTCAGTCTCCCAAAGCAATAGAAATTAGAGCAAAAATAAACCCATGGGACCTCATCAAACTGAAAAGCTTTTGCACAGCAAAGGAAACCCAAAAGAAAACAAAAAGACAACTTACGGAATGGGAGAAAATAGTTTCAAATGATGCAACCGACAAGGGCTTAATCTCTAGAATATATAAACAACTTATACAACCCAACAGCAAAAAAGCCAATCAATCAATGGAAAAATGGGCAAAAGACCTGAATAGACCGTTTCTCCAAGGAAGATATACAGATGGCCAGCAAACACATGAAAAAATGCTCAACATCGTTGATTATAAGAGAAATGCAAATCAAAACTACCATGAGATATCACCTCACACCAGTCAGAATGGCCATCATTAATAAATCCACAAATAACAAGTGCTGGAGGGGGTGTGGAGAAAAGGGAACCCTCCTGCACTGCTGGTGGGAATGTAAACTGGTACAGCCACTACGGAGAACAGTTTGGAGATACCTTAGAAATCTATACATAGAACTACCATATGACCCCACAATTCCACTCTTGGGCATATATCCAGACAAAACTCTACTTAAAAGAGACACATGCACCTGCATGTTCATTGCAGCACTATTCACAATAGCCAGGACATGGAAACAACCCAAATGTCCATCGACAGATGACTGGATTCGGAAGATGTGGTATATACACACAATGGAATACTACTCAGCCATAAAAAAGAATGACATAATGCCATTTGTGGCAACAATGGATGGAACTAGAGAATCTCATACTGAGTGAAATGAGCCAGAAAGACAAAGACAAATACCATATGATATCACTTATAATTGGAATCTAATATCCAGCACAAATGAACATCTCCTCAGAAAAGAAAATCATGGACTTGGAGAAAAGACTTGTGGCTGCCTGATGGGGGGGATCGGGAGCTTGGGTTTATCAGACACAACTTAGAATAGGTTTACAAGGAGATCCTGCTGAGTAGCATTGAGAAATTTGTCTAGATACTCATGTTGCAACAGAAAAAAGGGTGGGGGGAAAAATGTAATTGTAATGTATACATGTAAGGATAACTTGATCCCCTTGCTGTACAGTGGGGAAAAAAAAAAAAAAAGAATGACTAAATAATTATCATGTCCTTTCATCACCCTAGGTTATCTGAGAGTGGGGCAAGGGGCATCCTACACTACATCTAACTCCCCTCCTTCTCTTCAGACATGCTCTCCTCTGAAGTTGGATGACACTCCTGCTCTTGGTGTGTGAACCAGAGAGAACTCTTTCAATTTTTTGTGCCTTCCTTCAAACTTATTCTATTTTATAGTCTTCTCACAATTATTTAAGGTTGAAAGCTGAAATCTGGTACATTGGTTCAGCCTAACAATTCCTATCTGGGTGACCCAATCCTCATGTTTTGAGTGGGAGACACTGCTGGGATGGGGCTAGAAGAAGAATTATTGATAATCCACAAATGAACATTCCATCACACACAGTGACTTCCAGTTTACAGTTTCTAGCTGGATCTGTTTCCCTTATCCATCTTGCAACACACACATGCATACATGTATTTCACCTGGGTAACTTTTAATAATCTTTTAATATTCAGAAAAGGGATTGTCATACCACCTGTGAAATCTGGTTGTCTTCTCTGACTGCCCACCTTACAACAGCCTGAATTTGATAATAAAAATAGAAAGTAAATTTATTGAGACCACATCTCTTAATAAAAACTATTGGAGCATGTGCTTCTATTAAAGAAACTGAAAATTATTCCTGTGTTTGGCACTCTAGTGGCACTGCTAGTGACTGAGGAGTATGTCTTTAATTTTGAACATGGGGAAATTTGATTCTGAAAGGGGAACTGGGAAAGGAGAATTTGAGGTCTGGACCTTTTTTTGGGCAGAACAGTTTTGCAAAGAGAACATACAAAATTTGATGACCTAGAAACTGGTTTTCTTACATCGGTTTTTAGGACCCAACAGAGAATCTTTGTAGGTGTATGTGGACCTGAGTTAAAGTTTGAATCCTGATCTAGAAGATACTGGTATTGTTCAGTAAGTAGAAATCTTTGAAGCTTTCATTGATAAGATGTATTTATACTTTTGGGAGTTCCCACTGTGGCATGACTGGAGTGCTAGAATGAAGCTTTGATCCCTGGCCTGGCACAGTGGGTTAAGGATCCAGCTTTGCCACAGCTGTGGTGGAGGTCACAACTGTGGCTCAGATCTGATTCCTGGCCTGGGATCCCCAGAATCTTCGGGGTGGCCAGAAAGGAAAGAAAAGTTTACTTTTAAGTAATACCAAACAAATAATTAGGGTCACACTCCCCTGTAGATATTTTGAACAATAGAGTTAATGAATCAAAAATGACTTATCAATACATTCATAGATTCCATGCAAGTAGTAACCCTACACTATATTATAACCCTATAATAATATTTTATTCTCCTGGGTAAGGACATTATCAAATAACTTATAGTTATTGCATATTTGGCAATTTCCTTTGAAGAGGTTATACTAAGATATACTTAAACCTAATTAAATAATAAAAACCTCAGAACCAGTTGAGTTTAATAAATGAGATGCCTAAATTGTTGTTCAAGTTATATATAAATGCATATATTGATTATTAAATATATTTTTCATCAGATCCTTTTAAATAAACTGAAAATAGTTCTATTTTTAATGTTTTCCCCATGCTCAGGAAGATGAATTTATATGTTTGTGTGCTGTTTCCACACAGCTACCACAAATGCATGGACATGTCAATGCAATACTGGGTAACTCAAGCATGCAAATGTAAAAATCAACAAAAATTAACAAAATCACACGATGTTACACATCTGCTTTATTTATAAAACTTTTACATATTCCTATAACTTGTAATTCAAAATATTGGCTTTCCTGTTGTGGCACAGTGGAAACAAATCTGACTGGTAACCATGAGGTTGGGAGTTCGATCCCTGGCCTTGCTCAGTTGGTTAAGGATCTTGCATTGCTGTGAGCTATGGTGTAGGTTGCAGACATGGCTTGGATCCTATGTTGCTGTGACTGTGGCGTAGGTGCCAGCTGTAGCTCCAATTTGACCCCTAGCCTGGGAACCTCCATATACTGCAGGTGTGGTTGTAAAAAGCAAAAAAAAATATATATAATAATAATAATAATAATAATTCATGCCACAATTTGTCTGTGCAGAGAGGATAGTATATGGTTGGCAGAGGGGAGGTATTGACCGCTGATTGTCCAGTCAATTCTCCCTCCTTCTTGAGCTCAGGGCTGACTGGCCTCATCCTGAGGCAAAGTGTGAAGAACTGAATGTGAGGGAAGTGAGTGGCCAATTTGGGGTCACTTTCCTAAAAGGAAGTCCCTTTCCCTGGACTTTCTTTATTTTCCTTTCTCTTGATTGGGAACAAGGAGGTGCCTGCATCCAGCTTCAACTGTGCTGATGGGGACAGGGCTGTGGAGATGCCAGGGACATGAGATGAAAAGGATTCGAGTTCCTGAGTGACTTTATGGCCTGGGATTCTGATAGACATATAAGTAAGAGAATGATGATGATGATGATGATGATGATTTATGGTAAGGCACTGTATTTTTGGATCTTTTTGGTACCTTTACAACTCTAAAGGGGCTCAGGATGAATCTGCAGTGGAGAAGAAATTCTCCCGGTAATGTGGTAGATGTACCAAAAAACTTGGATCTTTCAGAAAGAATAGGGATATAGGAAAAGATAAAACTAGCCTACAGAGGAGATGACCATTTTTAGAGAAATGCTGTTAGAAGAGCTTGTAGTGGAGGTTAGGGGAGCTGGTGAGCAACTTTGTGCCTGAAGATAGGAGAAAATAATTTGGAGCCCTAGAGCCGTGCTTCTCATAAGTGAATGGTATGTTCAAGGGTCACTGGGAAGGTTTGTTAAAACACAGATTGCTTGATCCCACTGCAGAGTTTCTGATTCCATGGTTCTAGAGTAGAACCTGAGAATTCGCCTTTGTAATAAGGTCTCCTGTGACACTGATGCTGTTGGTTGATAAGGGTGATATTTTGAGAATCATGGCTAGAAACTTTAGGGAGACTTGTTTTCCAATTTGGCCTGTGGGTTTTTCTTTCCTTTCTTTCTTCCTTCCTTCGTCTTCTTTCTTTTTTCTTTTTTTTCTTTTTTTTTTGCAAAGAAGAGTCTTGACCCACCACTCATCAAGGGAGTTGGCAGCCAGATTGAAAAGACCACTTTAATCATGCATTAGGTGATGCACACAGGGATGAAAGGAGACTCTTGTGTCAGTGAATGCCAAGGCTTCACAAACCTGTGCCAACAGGGACTGATAGGTGATATTATGCACCTGTTATCTATCTATTAAATAGATAGATATAGATATATCTATCTATCTATTGTGTTTAAGATTTGACCTTAAGCATCCTTTGCATTTATAATAAAATAATCACATAATTACTTAACTATTGTGTGAGCATTCTGTCTTTGAATTAGAATCTGTAAAGAAAAGAGGAAATGGCTGTGGATATTAGTCTTTGGAGGAGAAAACACTTTATGAAATTAACTCAAGAACAAAGAGCAAGGAGAAATTGAAGCAGGAAGCCTTTTTATGGTAATTACTTTCATGAACTTTATTGTCTTTCTGTCTATTAAATATAAATTATTTAGGATCTTCCCACAAGTAAAAACTAGAAATTATTGCTTATGCAGATTCTGAGTTGCCAACTTGTTTCATGGGCTGTTTCTGCCAAATCTGATGTTCATATTTCGGTATTCAGAAGATGAGCTTTTTACTATGCGTTCTTGGTCTGACCGTCACACTGTGAATGTTGGTCCCTAGAATGTGACACTGCTATTTGTTGCCACTGTTAATATTAACATTTCTTTTTTTTTTGTCTTGTTGTTGTTGTTGTTGTTGCTATTTCTTGGGCCGCTCCCGTGGCATATGGAGGTTCCCAGGCTAGGGGTCGAATCAGAATTGTAGCCTATGGCCTACCACATAGCCACAGCAATGCCAGATCTGAACTGCGTCTATGACCTACACCACAGCTCACGGCAACGCCGGATCGTTAACCCACTGAGCAAGGGCAGGGACCGAACCTGCAACCTCATGGTTCCTAGTCGGATTCGTTAACCACTGCGCCACGACGGGAACTCCAATATTAACATTTCTTAAATGTTAATAATAATGATGATCATGGTGACCTTTTTAATGATCCCCAAATATGTACACGTGGAATACTACATGTACTTATTTATAAAATGTTTTCCTATTAATTCAAATTCATTTGTACTATAATTAAATATAGAGATTTCTAAAATCATAATACTCTGACAGAGAAAATTTGATGCACCCAGCTAGTGACTATTTTCCTTTGTATTGCTTGTGTAGAGTATGCACTTGGACTCAGTCTCTGGAATGTTTCAACTTGCTATGGCTGACACAGAGATTGCTTCCATACATACCTTTATTTTGCAACCATGAAAACTCTCATTTGGGAGGATGCTTTTTATTCTTTATTTTAATTATACGAAAATTTATTGTATCTTTTTCTTTTCCTTTTTTTCTTTTCTGTTTTATGGCCACATCTGTGGCATATGGAAGTTCCCAGGCTAGGGGTTAAATCAGAGCTGCAGCTGCCAGCTTATGCCACAGCCACAGCAACACCAGATCCTTACCCTACTGAGTGAGGCCAGGGATCGAACCCACATCCTCATGGACACTATGTCAGGTCCATAACCAACTGAGCCACAACAGGAACTCCTACTGTATCTTTTTGATTATGTGACTATTGTCCATCTCCTGCAACAGACTACTAGCTGCCATAAGCAAGGGATCATGTATGTTGCATTCATCAAGGTACCCTCAAGCCTTACACAGCATCTGACTCGCAGGAGGTCAAACATTTGCTGAATGAGTGAGGACCAACTGAACGTAGGAGCTCTAAATTGAGTAACTTTATGCTAATTAATTAAGCACATATGTATTTTTTGTGTGTGTGATTTATGTGTATGTACATACACATACACCACCTTGGATAGCATTTTCTTACTATAAATTTTGCAATGTTTTAACTGAAATTAGCTAGTCCCTTTCAGTATTAACATACATGCAAGAATAACAATAACCATTTAACAGTTCATACCTTCTCTGCTCATTTGCCATTGCTAGATTGTTCTATTTCTGTGTATTCAGTAAACTACACTAAAAAGTTTACATAACTATTAGCTCTTTGAGACACATTAGCTTGGGACACTTCTTTTATTTGCAATGTTTTGCCCCTGCTGAAAGGTTTTTCTGTTGGTTTTGTCCTTGGATGGAACTATTTGGAATATGTCCTTTCGCCTTTTAGTTTTGGTTAAGCAAGAATCTATTCTTTTGTAGTTATTTTTCCTTTTTTTTTTTTGGTTATAACAATGTTTCAGAAGCTTCTGTTCTTTTTCAAAAACCATTTGATCATGAGGGAATTGGAATGTTACATTTCAAAAATTGAACACCTCATCCTGAGAAATGAAAAGCTTTGAAATGGAGGTATCCAGTGTCCTTGCATTTAGACCGGAGCTCAGAGTCTGGACTGACTTAAAAGCTGAGACATCAAAAGTATACAATTTAGCTGAGTTTTCTCAAACTAATCTTTAAAACACCTAAAATGCAAGCTTTGCTCATCTGCCTCTTTTGAGTTCTAATATCTTGTTCAATTTCTGAAACATAAGATTAAAAGTTTTATGGGAAAATATCAGTTAATTGAAATTGGTTATTGTAAGAATAAAGGAATAGACAAATAACTGTAAAACTTAGGATGATTTTAACATTTTTGACTTAATTTTCATCATTTGTTAAACAACTTATATCAATATACATTTCTTGAATTATCACATAATCAATGTGTTTAATGTATTTTTTAACTCCACATATACCAGACAATCTGATGGTCTATGTCTAAATAACTATTATACACCTTACCAATGTTAATAATTTAATTATCAGGAGAAAGTCTATAAGATTTTGTTCAAAAAATCTAATATACTTTTTACATCTTAGCTATTTTTCTTTTCACTGTAAAGGTTTATCTAGTATCAATATATGACTGCATGTCCTTCTTTCAAAAATCATTTTCGGGAGTTACTGTAATGGCTCAGTGGTAATGAACCTGACTAGTATCTGAGGATGCAAGTTTGATCCCTGCCCTCACACAGTGGGTTGGAGATCTGGCCTTGCCGTGAGCTGTGGTGTAGGTCACAGATGTGGCTCAGATCCTGCATTGTTGTGGCTGTGTTGTAGGCTGGTAGCTACAGCTCCAATCTGACCTCTAGCTTGGAACTTCCATGTGCCACAGGTGTGGCCATAAAAAGACAAAAAAAATAAAAAAATTCATTATGTACTACATATTCATTGTAAAAATGTACCTGATAGATAATATTAATATATTTTTAACAGAAACACATTCGTATAAATAATCATATTCTGTCTCATTTCCAATCAGGATGGCTATTTTCAATAGTTTTTTTTTAATCAACTTTTAAGACTTTACTTATGGACTTTATTCTTTTCTGAATATTAAAAATCTCTCTTTTCTTTCCCACTACACTCAAGTTGAGTCCTTCCTGGAAATGACACTAAGGTTCCTGCTTTTATGAGAACCATCTTTAATAAACCATTTTCTTGCAATTTCCAATTGACATATTGTTTATAATATGCTTTCACCACAGTTTAAACAGCTATTTTAAAGCAACTGCTATTTTTTTCCCTGATCTTATAAACAGTCTCAAGTGATCTTTGTAACTTGCCAGTAACCTAGATGCACACAAAATTGCAAAAACATAGATTCTATAAAAAATAAAGCACTATAATCCCACAAATGAATTACTTTTAGGGATGTTGAGGTAAAGAATAATGTCGATTGACATGCTTCAGTGATATTCAGAGTATTTGGTGAGTAATATTGGTGCAAAGAGGCAGAGTCCAGACAGAGTGACAGATGTAAGTGGCAGACATTGTCATTACGGGTTGCTGGAGGGATGCACTGGGCAGGGCACAGGTGAAGAGAAAGCTTTGTCTGGAGTGTGGGGGTAGAGGAAAATGTCTCTGTGAATGTTCACTAGTTCACTGAAGGATTCACCCCAGTATTGGGCTGCTTGTGAACAGGAGACACTTCCTCGATTTTATGGAGAGAGGCTCCCTCAGGGGTGGGGGCTGAGCAGAGCTGCTGGGGATTGTGAAGTGATGGAGGATGGTGGAGTTCTGGCACAACTGGGGTGGAGAGACTTCACTGAATACTCAAACAGGTCAAACCTTGTGTGTAAGGAGTTTCTGTTGTGGTGCAGCAGAAACAAATCCCACTAGCATCCATTAGGATGAGGTTTTGACCCCTGGCCTCCCTCAGTGGGTCTGGGATCCCATGTTGCCGTGATCTGTGGTGTAGGTTGCAGATATGGCTCAGATCCTGCGTTGCCATGGCTATGGCGTAGGCTGGCAGCTGTAGATCCAATTCGACCCCTAGCCTGGGGGGCACGTCCATATGCCACCGGTGCGGCCCTCAAAAAAGCAAATAAAACAAAACTAAATGAAACAAACAAAAAAAACCTTATGGGTAAGAACTATTCCTAGAGTAAGGGTCATCCTTGGAGAGCTAAAACTCTTAGAACCAAACTGTGCTAGAATTACCCTAATAAAAAATAAAGCCGAGTCATTCTGGGACCCAGGTGTCTTCCGTTTGTATCTTTTTCATCTTCAGCACTGGGCTCTCAACAGCATTATACTGTTTGCATCAGGCAGATAGAAGGAAAAAATATGAAGGTCGCACATGGGAGATTGTTAAAGGCCAGGCATGGAAGTAATACACATTACTGTGTTCCTGTCCCACTACTTAAAACTCAGGCTCATGGCCACGCCAAACTCCATACCAAACTGGGAAATGTGGTCCGGTTGCAGGCCAGTGAGAAATGGAATTAACTTTGGTGTATAATTAGCCATTCTCACTGCACATGAGGAATGGAGGACCTGTTGGTCGCTGGGGAAGGGAGAGAGGCTAGAAGGCTTCCCTGGCCGTGAAAACACAATCTACTCTGGATCATTCCTCTGGTCTTGGACCTGGAGCGGGCATATGCTACTCAAGGGTAGCTACCTGACCCTTTCCCTTCCATCTTCAGAGAGCAAAAGTTCCAAAATTATACAAGCTTATGTTAAGTGATCTCACTCTGGACACTGCTGTGCTGGCTCCAGAAAGTTCATTTTCCCTGAGCCAGTGTGTCAGCTGCTTTAGCTTAAGTTTGCCACGAATTTAGATGGATGAAACTAAAATTGCCTTCTGTAGGACTTCTACTGTCAGCAAGAAGGGGCCAGACTTGGCCTTTTCTTGGACTACCAGTATGAGCCTAAATTCCTTGCCTGGCCAAACACACACTAAATTGTATGCAGGAACTTTGGTCATTTGAGAGTTTATCCTGTGAGCATATGTGAATGAGGCAGAATAAAAATATGCATATTTATAGCAGAGGAATAGAAAGAAAAATAATTCAGAAAGCAACCGTGTACAGTGGACTCTTTTAATGTGATCAGTTGCTTGAGAAAACATCTGACACACCTTCTGCTTTGCTCCTACTGGCGCAGGAAGAAGATGGGGGGTGGGAAGGGAGAGGAAGAATGAAAGAAGATCAAGCAGATGGAAATCAAACCACCAGAGCAGGCTGCGCAAGGGGCACAAATGGTCATTCCAGGTAAACTCAGGAAATCCTCCTTTTGTCTTTGTTGATGGCAATGATCCCATTTGTGTGGAAGTTGGAGTGCATTTAGATTAAGTGTCTCTCCAGCCCGGTTCCTAAGCTCTTGAAGATCCTAAGAGCAGAGAACTGAATGATGCAGGAGAGCTTATCCTGAGCTTTGAGGAGATTATCCCCCAAGTTGGCTGGCGGGCCTGCAGAAGGTGACCTGCCTGTTATCTCCCAGCACTCCACACCGCGGAGATCATCAACACCATTATGGCCCTGAGAGCCCATAAATGCCTTTAAGCAGCTTTAGATAGAAGATATATGGCGTGGGCTTGGAGCAGAAAATTTCATCACCACACTGTCTCTGCTGGGCCCTTGTTTAGAAACCTTGCTCACATCTTTTGGTCTGACAGGAAAACAGCAGCTGTTTTCTGATCACGCGGCCATCTGTTCTTTAGGACTTATGTTATTAACATGTACAAGGGCTAATTGGCATTCTGAAGTGATGAAGGTGATTGATCAAGAAATACCCAACTCTGCTCTTTGTAATGCCTGCCTTAAAAATGCCAAAGGTAACGGCAATTACCTAATATTATCTCCACTCCAACTCTTCTGTGGTCCTCCTGACCAAATTCTCTCTTTTGCCGTGATCAGGGAACAACATGAAAAATGTTTACTTTTTGGTTTTTAAGTTAAATCTCCTTAAGCAAATTCCTTCTTGGTCAGTCCACATGAAGCCTCTCTGACTAGCCCAGTCCATAACAATCTCTTTCTCACTTCATAGGTATTTCCAAGTCTACCTGGCATTTCAAAATTTGTTATTATTTATTATGTGTATAGGTATTTGTTTATTATTTTTATATTTTCCATTACATCCTTTGTGTTTGGTCAGTGTCTAAATAATATGCTTTTTGGAAGGATAGGACTGTATATTATAATTCTATCTTTTCACATCACCATGTAAAATATTCAGCAATGGCCAGCACTTCGTGAATATATCCTAAATGTTCAAGAACAGACAGCTGTAGTGTGAGCCAATTCTAAATAATAAAATAATAGTAGAGATTCTGCTTTTGGATTTGAAGGGTGGAAATTGTTAAAATTGCTGGTTTATACACTAACATTTATTGAAAGCCTCCCAGGAATGGTCATCTTGCCGGAATTACTATAATATACCTCAGCTTCTTTTTGTGCCTTGAGCTGTTTCTTCCTGGGTTCATTCTTCACACCACAGCCAGAGTGAGTGATCTTTCAGTGATGCAAATTATCAACCTGATTCAAATTTTTCAATAGTTTCTTATTATTTCTTTTTTTAAATTTTTTAAATTGTTATTTCCCCAATACAGGTTTTTTTTTTTTTTTCCTACTGTACAGCATGGTGACCCAGTTACACATACATGTACACATTCTATTTTCTCACATTATCATGCTCCATCATAAGTGACCACACATAGTTCCCAGTGTTACACAGTAGGATCTCATTGCTAATTCATTCCAAAGGCAACAGTATGCATCTATTAACCCCAAGCTCCCAATCCACCCCACCCTGCCTCCTTCTTGGCAACCACAGGTCTGTTCTTCAAGTCCATGATTTTCTTTCTGTGGAAAGGTTCATTTGTGCCATATATTAGATTCCACATATGTGATGTGATATATGGTATTTATCTTTCTCCTTCTGACTTACTTCACTTACTATGAGAGTCTTTAGTTCCATCCATGTTGCTGCAAATGGCATTATTTTGTTCTTTTTTTGGTCTGAGTAGTATTCCATTGTGTATATATACCACTTCTTCCTAATCAAATCATCTGTCAATGGACATTTGGGTTGTTTCCATGTCTTGGCTATTGTGAATAGTGCTGCAATGAACATGCGGGTGCATGTGTCTTTTTTGAGGAAAGTTTTGTCTGGATATATGCCCCAAAGTGCAATTGCTGGGTCATATGGTAGTTCTATGCATAGATTTCTAAGGTATCTCCATACTGTTCTCCATAGTGGTTGTACCAGCTTACATTCCCACCAACAGTGTGGGAGGGGTCCCTTTTCTCCACACCTGCCCCAGCATTTGTTATTTGTGGACTTATTAATGATGGCCATTCTGACTGGTGTGATGCAATCCCTATCAAATTACCCATGACAGTCTCCACAGAACTACAACAAACAATCCAAACATTTATATGGAACCACAAAAGACCCAGAATTGACAAAGCAATTCTGAGGAACAAAAACCAAGCAGGAAGCATAACTCTCCCATACTTTAGGCAATATATCAATGCCACAGTCATCAAGACAGTGTGGTACTGGTACCAAAACAGACAGACAGACCAATGGAACAGAGTAGAGAACCCAGAAATAAACCCAGACACCTATAGTCAATCAATCTTTGACAAAGAAGCCAAGACCATAAAATGGGAAAAAGACAGTCTTTTCAGCAAATATTGCTGGGAAACTTGGACAGCTGCATGCAAGGCAATGAAACTAGAACACACCCTCACACCATGCACCAGAATAAACTCAAAATGGCTTACAGACTTAAATATAAGACAAGACACCATCAAACTCCTGGAAGAGAACATAGGCAAAACATTCTCTGACATCAACCTTATGAATATTTTCTCAGGTCAGTCTCCCAAAGCAACAGAAATAAAAACAAAATAAACCAATGGGACCTAATCAAACTGACAAGCTTTTGCACAGCAAAGGAAACCAAACAGTAAACAAAAAGACAACTTACAGAATGGGAGAAAATAGTTTCAAATGATGCAACTGACAAGGGCTTAATATCTAGAATATACAAGCAAGTTACATAATAGTAAAGAAGCCAACAACCCAATTGAAAAATGGGCAAAAGACCTGAATAGACATTTTTCCAAGAAGATGTACAGATGGCCAACAAGCACATGAAAAAATGTTCAATATCCCTGATTATTAGAGAAATTCAATCAAAACTACCATGAGATAACACCTCACCACAGTTCCTTATTATTTCAAGATCAAGCACAAAATTCTGGGCACGACATTCAGAATTAATCCTGACCTGGCTCCTGTACACATCCTTGCCTTTGCCATATTTCCTAGTTTTATCCAATTGCATGAAAATCTTTATTTGTAGTCTGGTCCCTCCTGCCTCCTTGCTCTGCACAGACTAGAACGCAATTCTTTCTCATCTGGGAAAAGTCTATGACATGATAAAGAGTTGACACAAGCACCTTCTCCAACCTCCACCCTTCCACTGGCACCGGATTATATTCCAGCCCTGTATTCTCATAGTGCTCGGTACATCATCACCCATCTCTCTGCACCAAGTTGATCACATACTATTTTGCTCTCCTGTTATGCTTTAAGCTCTGGAGTTTAAGAGACATACTTATTTCTCCCTTTCTAGTGTAATCACAGGTTCTGGCATCTATAGATTTTCAATAAATGTTGGGGGAAGATTTATAAATAAAACATTACAGCAACAACATTATTTATTGCTAATCTTTTTACAGCACTTAAAATGTAGGTATAAAAATGTTTATCATGTGCACTATCTCACTTAATCTTTACAATAATCCTTAATAGAAAGCACAACTGTTATTTTTCTCTGCTGTATAGCCCAGTCTATGCTTGGATGAAAGAAGTGTCTCAAATATTTGTTGAATAACCCCTCATAAGAAACTTCTAATATAGATACAAGAAACATAACCATTTCACTGGGATCACACTTAGGCTTAAAGAAGTTATATGATGTGTTCAAGAACTGATGCTGCTAAATAGGAGATTCAGCATTTAACCAAGATAATACTATAATCCATGTACTTTACCACTTTGGGGTACTATATCTCACACATAAGGCAAAGTACTAGATTCTTAGAGAAAGGACACAAGTATTACGACAAAATGAGAATTGCCCCCAATGCATTTATAAGCTCTATTACAAGAGAAGCTAATGAAATTCATACTCAGAATGTAAATGAGTTGTGGTCAGTTGTCAGTGAAGTGCATCATGTTTATGCTCTTAGATGTAAGGGAGAACTAATCGAAAAGAGGTATTAAATTGAACCTTGGGTAGAGCTAAGGAAAATCATACTCAGTTTTGGAATCAGGTACAAAATGCTATGGGTGCATAGACCTTCCTCGTATGATCAGGCTAGAGAGCGTGTAGGAGAATGGACAGGCTGGGAGAATACTATCAGTGGAATTCACAGAGCTGAGGAAATGTCAAAATTTTGGACTTCATTTTATAAATACTGATTAAGAGATTTTTGAATAAAGGGAGTCAAAGATATCCACTCTCTGATTTACCAAATTATATGTGGGCTACCTTGGAGGAGAAAGAGATGAGAGGAGAAGTCCATTAGGAGACCACTACAAAGTCCAGGTAAGAAATGACAGAGATTCAACTAAATCAAGAGCAGTGAGGATGGAAATAAAGGAGTAGTTTTAACGTGTATTGTCGGTTAAGAATCCACTGGATTTTAGCTACAGATGAGTAAGGAGTATGAAGGAGAGGGAGGCATTATAATGATTTCTGCAGCTTGTGGTATAGTAAGCTTTGAACTTCTTCATTAGAATTGATTTAGGACATTGTCTCTCATCAGAGAACCATATTGTAACCATAGTAACAATGTTTATTTATTATCAAAATGCATTTACATTACACCTGATTCCAAAGGTTATATGACAACCCATACTAACAATAATAGGCTTTGTGTTTTCAAAAAGTAAGACAATTATTCTTTTCTTGTCAGAAAGGGCAGGCTCAATTTATGTATCACTTTCTTCTCAAGGAAATTGCATTTTCTCTCTGCTTGCTTCTTTTTTAACACCAGGTGCCTGATAGTTAGCAAATCAAAACCTGGCATTCAAGAATCTGGAAACTACCAAAATCCAATGAATAAAATGGGAAACAAAGAAGTTGGAAAGGAGACTAAAGTCAGGTGTTTCTGGTCAGATAACAGAGAAGGGAATCAAAGAAGAGATACAGGCATACTCCAGTGTGACATTTATGAAACTCAGGGTTATGTAATTTTCATAAGTTTTAAATCATCCACATTATCTCTCTAGGTAGCCCACAAACAGATGAAGGCTTAGCTTCAAAACAACTCTTCCTAAAGAGAAATAGGATGTGGCCCTAAATCCTTTGATTTATGTACATTAATTTTCATCTAAATTTAAGTGTAGTAGTTGATAATTATTGACTCATTTAAGTATGCTCTGTGATATGACAAGTGATTTTTTTCCTGAGAATAATTTGTTCTGAATGCAACAGGTCAAAATATCCTAGGTGTGTGATACTGAATAAAAACTCCTGATAGTCTGCTTCTTATTTGGATATAACAGTTTTAATTTTATTGTTATTATACTATGATATGTTATGATATTTCATTATGTATGTGTGTATATATATGCAAATGCTATCTCTATAAATATTATGTCTATTTCTCTTCATCCCTTAAATAATTCACTCTTAAAAATCTCTTTTGCAGAATACTTCCTAGGAAACATTTATTTTAGCACACTTACTCTCAATTTTAGATATTTTGCTAATTTATCTCTCTTGGTTCTGTGTATATTAAAAGCCCATAGATTAAAAAAAAAAACAGCAAATGGAATTAACCACTAAATAATATTTGGGTTAGAGGTCAAATCTTATGGGTCAATGCGTAAGTTAGAATGGAAAGCCAGCTACAGTGGCTTCAGAATTGGTTCAAACATTTCCACTTACCCATTCCATCACCATCACCAAAGATAGGAATGGTAAAGACTCCAAGTGCAAAGGAAAACACAAGCCTTTTAACAAGGTGCTTGACTCCTCCTCGAACTCACCCATCATTCCTTTATGTGCTGTTGGCAACCTATTTTCTACTGCAAAATTTCTACTAATTAATTGTAGCGGCTTCTGAGGTACACCACACAAATGGTCCTTCAGGATTCCAGCTGCTGGGAACAAGGATGCTGACGGCTCACAGCTGAGTCTTTCCCCGCCCACACACAGCTGCCTCACCCAGTGCTGTACCTTTTCACTGGAGGCAGCCTACATGCAGTAAGAGGGCTTTTTGGAGGCTATAGTTCATGGCTCCTTTGGGACATCTCTGCAGAATTACCCCAACTCTACAGCAAGCCATGAAATCTACCGAGTCCTCTTTTGAAGTTGCGTCTCCATCCATCTTTTTCTTCTGCTTAATCCTTACTCCCTCACAATGTTCCTAACCAATAGCACTCCCAGTTAAAAATCTCACATGCAAATCTCCATCTCAGATTTAGTCTGTGATAACAACCTTTTTATTTTAAAGGAAAACATTTTGCTTTTCTATTATGCTTCCTCTTCTTACAAATGTGACTGAAACAAGCTACAAGGAGGAAACTACCCCATGAAGAGAGAGTGAGGAATGCTAAGCTCACATTATTTTGAAAACAGATGTTTTGACTGTATGCCTGAGATTACTATGTGACTGGGAGAGTTATTCACAAATGACAAGTGCCTGGATTTATAACAAACTCAATGGGCGTCATTATTAGAATACCTCACTGCAGAAACTTGACCTGATACTTAGTTGATTCACCACATTAGTCCCCAGATCTCTTAAGGCAATTAAGTAAATTTGGGGGAGGAATGGTGCAAAGCTCATGCTTTCATTAATCTTATCTGGGTGGAGTCAATACTGATAGACTCTTGTTTTTAAATGCGTATATCTCTAAAATAATATATTTATGTGAGAGTGGGGAAAAAGCTCCCCAAATTAAAAAAATTACCAAATAAATATCTACATCAATCTTGACTTGTCTCTTGTTTTATGTGTTTGTTAAAATTTTGTTCATCTACTCTTTTTTTGGGGGGGGTGGATTGCTATGTCCATGTCATATGCAAGTTCCCAGGCTGGGGGCTGACCCCATGCCACAGCAGTGACCCAAACAGCTTCAGTGACAACACCGGATCCTTAACCCACTGTGCCGCAAAATAATTCCTTGACTCCTTTTTTGTTAGTGTCAAAGAATTCTTATACATATCACGATGTCTATAAACCTTTAACCCCTAATCTCAGACTGGTGTGAAAACTGCACCAGAATTAGCACACAAAGGGGAGTTTTCAAAAGTCAGACATACATGGAATGCTAACTCAGTATCAAAGATACACAGCCTTTCTTCATGTTTCTGTGAAAGAGCTGTGATTGATTCTTTGATTAAAAAAACACATTTTCTTCACCTTCCCCAAACAAGGATAAACAGTTAATTAGGAGTTAATTATTCATAGGGGGAGAGTGTTTGCACAAATTTTGAATGTTTTATTTATGAGAAGAATTTGAAAAAACATATATTTGCAGTTCTGAAGTTTGGAGTACTGTTTTTACTTTGCAAAAACTCATGAAATATAACAATAACTCAAAAATTAGGGATAATAATGTGTATGTGCATTTTTTTTGCATCTAAATTATAACAGTACCACTAAGGTACCTTGGATCATCCCACATATGCCTGGGGGAGTGAGAAAAGAGAGATGCATTGGTAGTATTTCAGTCCTTAAACTCATTTGAAAAGCAGTCTTAATTTCCCATATTTTTCTTCTGATCATTTACTCATGCTTAAACATTTTTTTTTATTTGATGAAAATACAGGCTCCAGGAGAAGCATTTAAATGGAGACAATATAAGCACAGAAAATATATCAGTAACTCTAAGTTCAGGATGCTTTATAATGTAAAATGTAGATATGAGCTCACTTATGTTCAGTTAAGCAAAGACAATGAGTGTAATCAGCAACACGTGCTGTGCTGAACCACCTCTCAAAATAAACTGGAAGCATTTTTCCATGTGTAATTACTGCTGATAATTAAGTTACACTCAAAGATTCTTCCTGGGTCTTATACGGTTTTCAATAAATAGTAGCCATTCTAAAATTTAAATAAAATTTGAATCTCCCACTGATATTAGAGCAAAATGCATTGAATTTTAATATTCATAAAAGTTGAAGATTGGATGTAGGCTAGATCTGAAATGCCTTAGTATTGTGAATGATTTTTATAACTGATATAAAAGACAAAATGGATCAGGAAACCAATGTTGATATAAACCAACATATTATCAAGAAACAGAAAAAAAAAAAAAAGAACAAAACAGCAGTTCCACATTGTTTGGGAGGAAAAAGTTAATTAGTGGCTGCCACAGTAAGACTTGCTTCTTTGCTCTGTGGTACTTTCTTATTTTTATTGGGAAAGTTTTTCTTAAGCACACACACACACACAAGTAGAGAGAGATATTAAACTTATTTTATATTTGTCATCTGCACTGTATTTTGACTTTTTTCTTTGCTTGTCATCATGAGAATAGACAGTCCAGTGGAGTGGAAAGAGCAGCAGAACTGAAAATAGAACTTGAGTTTGAAACATGGCTCTGCTCCCTGAAGGCCATATATTCTTGGGAAAGACCTTAAATGTTGAGTCTCTTTCCACATATGTAGGCAGACTAGATGATTTCTAATACTCCTTCTAATTTAATTATTTGAGATTATAGAGTAATTTTTCTGGAGAATTTCAAGCAAAGAAAAAATAGTTGGCTTGTGGAAGATTTCTAACTCAGTATTGTTCAAGGGTAGGAAAAGCAAATCAAAAGTGGCTACAGGAGTTCCTGTTGTGGCACAACAGATATGAATCCAACTAGGAAACTTGAGGTTGTGGGTTTGATCCCTGGCCTCACTCAGTGGGTTAAGGATCTGGCATTGTGGTGGGCTGTGGTGTAGGTCGCAGATGCAGCGCAAATCCCACGTTGCTGTGGCTGTGGCCTAGGCTGGCAGCTGTAGCTCCGATTCGACCCCTAGCCTGGGAATCTCCATATGCCGTGGGTGTGGCCCTAAAAAGAAACAAACAAAAAAGTGCCTACCTAACAACAGCTGTGATCCAGAATTTACCAGAGACATTAAATCAGCCTTCCTATTTTCCAATCATCACTGACTGCCACAGGGCAGGAACAAATTGTTACATAAATATCTCTTCAATTTATATCCAATAATTTAGCCACCTAAATTTTTATTTTTCTCAATAAAAATGGCTTTTTTCCTTGATTATGTAAAACAGAATTTTCAACTCAGTCAGATACAATATTTAGTTTCTATGAAAAGTATTTTAATAGCCTTTTTATTATCCTTAGAGACTGCAGCTTACCTATAAACACATATTTTTAAAAATGATGTAATATTCTAGATATAATACAGAGAAATGAAAGAAAAACATTTTAAAGATATTCATAAGTGAGAGGGGGCTTTTGAAATTGAAATGGCAGTTTTTAAACTGACTTCAATAATGCACTGAATAAAAAACACTTAAGAATATATCTAACCAAGGAGATACAAAAGACCAGAACTGAGAAAATGATAAGAAACTGATGAAAAAAAATTGAATAGAAACAAATAGAAAGATATACTGTGTTCATGGATTGGAAGAATTAGTATTGTTAAAATGACCATACTACCCAAGGCAATATACAGATGCAATGCAATTCCTATCAAAATACCAAGGGCATTTTTTTTCCACAGGCCTAGAACCAAAAATTCTAAAATTTGCATTAAAACACAAAAGACTCTGAATAGCCAAAAAAATCTTGAGAAAGAAGAACAAAGCTGGAGGTAACATATTCCCTGATTTCAAACTGTACTGCAAAATTACAATAATCAAAACAGTACTGTACTGGCACAAAAACAGATGGATGGACTAGAATAGAAAACCCAGAAATAAACCCACACTTAATATAGTCAATCTATGATAAAGGAGGCAGGAATATACAATTGGGAAATGGCAACCTCTTTAATAAATGGTGCTGGGACAATAACATGCAAAAGAATCAAACTGAAATACTTTCTCACATCATGCACAAAAATAAACTCAAAATAGATTAATGATTTAAATGTAAGACCAAAACCCATAAAACTAAAAAAAAGCAGAGGCAGTATGCTCTTTGACATTGGTCTCAGTAATAATTTTAGGATATATCCCTTCAAGCAGGGCAACAAAAGCAAAAATAAACAAATGGACTACATCAAACTAGACAGCTTTTGTACAGCAAAGGATGCTATCAACAAAATATGATTTCACTTATATGTGGAATCTAAAAAACAAAACATGTGAACAAATGTAACAAAACAGAAACAGATTCACATACACAAAGAAAATGCTGGTGGTCGCCAGAGGAAAGAGGGTGGGCTGATGAGTGAAATAGGCAAAGGAGATCAAGATTTAGAAACTTCTAGTTATAAAATAAATAATTTGGGGAGATATAATGTACAGCATAGGAAATAGAGTCAATAATATCGTAATAACTTTGTATGGTGACAGATGGTAACTCGATTTATTGTGCTGATCATTTTGTATAAAATGTATAAAATATAGAAGCACTATGTTGTACACTGAATCTAATATAGTATTTTAAGTCAATAATATTTCAATAAAATGTGACAGAAAAATGCAATGGAGATTGCATTTTTATATTGTTATCTGAGAATAGCAAATAATATTACCTCTCATTTAAAGATTATCTAAAAGGTTTATATTTAAAATAGTTTTTTAAGTCAACATTATAGTGCCATTGTCTTTTTTAATTGGGAATTTTGCCTACTCCCAAGTGGAGAGTGTTTTGATTGAAATTGGGAAAAGAGGGAAATATATATAAACTTTCAGTCAATTATCTTTCCCAGAAACCCTCACTTCAAAGCTCTTGTTAAATATTCTTATTCTATGTCTCACCAGTTATATGATGTGGCTTTTAAACATAGCATCAATGAAATTTGCAAGGTTATTATTTGTTTGTCTGTTTCATCACACTTGTTTCAAGATCCTGATAATCTTGGAATTGTTCCATGAGTGATTCACCTCTAAAAATAATTATACCCTCAGGTCTCTTTCATCTCTAAAGTCAATAGAAAAAAAAATGCTAGGAAATGTGACCGGATCCAAGGGATACTTTTTAATCTTCTGAAAATCTTCTGTGGCCATGAATGTGCCTTTCCAAGTTGTGCATGTCTCGGTGAGAAGGCGCCAGATCTTTGCACATTGCACTATAGCTTCTGGTAATGCTCTTGTACAGAGCATGTCTAAAGGGACTTTGGAAGGAAACGAAGTGAATCATAACCTGGAGGCAGCAGCATTTTCTAACCAGTGGATAGAGAACATCTAGCTGTTCTTAAAGGTTCTCCCTGGGGGTTTCCCCTGCTAAAAATTCTACTTTTGCAACTACTGTCTTAAAAGAGAAAAAAAAACAAAGAGTGAATCAGTTTATCACTTACCCAAGAACTTCTAACCAGTATGATGATTTTGGCCATTGTATATCAGTTTTAAGTCAGTTTTATTGTCAGTCCTAAATTAAATATTTAATACCAGTAGTGGAGCACTTGTTAAGGACAGCTATTGATATATAAGTTAATCAGGAGTGTATGGATGATATTAACTCTAATAATTCTTTTTATGATTCTCTTTACTATATGAATATGTTTTGCATTTCATCAGAATTCCTTTATAGCACATTAAGATTTCTCTAGTATTCAAAGAACAGAAAAATGTTAAAGTAGGAAAATATATTTAACATTTTATACAAATTGGGAATAAGATTATACACAAAACTTTTAATTCATTGTTTGAGGAGTACTTTGATTTATCAAGTTGAATCTTTCTTACATAAATCATGGTTTAGAAACAATGCCTCAAAATTATGAAAATAATGTAGATAGCTTTTAAACCATGAAATGCAAGAACTTCAGACACCTTGTTTTAAATAATATGTATCACCTATATATCATGTATACTTAGCAACTTTTCATTTTATATACATAACCTACATTTTATTTTTATTTTTTTGTCTTTTTTCTAGGGCTGCTCCCGTGGCTCATAGAGGTTCCCAGGCCAGAGGTCCAATCGGAGCCACCGGCCTACGCCAGAGCCACAGCAATGTGGGATCTGAGCCATGTCTGCAACCTACACCACAGGTCACGGCAATGCTATATCCTTAACCTACTGAGCAAGGTTAGGGATTGAACCTGCAACCTCATGGTTCCTAGTCAGATTTGGATTCATTAACCACTGAGCCCAAGACAGGAACTCCAAACATAACCTACATTTTAACATGAATATTACATGAGTGCATATTATAATTTTATGGTTGTTTCTTGACAAATTAAGCTGTGTGTTAAATACATAATTTAAATATTCATCATTCTATATTTGAAAAACTCAAAATATGTCTAAATCTTAGCTGTCCATATGTGGCTATTTAAAAATCAAACTTGAATTAAAAGTAAATAAACCTGAAAATTAAATTTCTCAAATTGCACTAGCTACATGTCAAATGTGGGATAGGGTAGTTTTACGAAGCTCCTCAGGTTCAATATGGTAGCCACATTACTACATAGACTATCATATTAGTTCATAAGAAGAGAACATTTGCATTATTCTCATTATTGTAGAAAGTTCCATTGGCTAGTAATGGCTTTTTTTTTATTATTTTATTTTATTTTATTTTTGCTATTTCTTTGGGCTGCTTCTGTGGCATATGGAGGTTCCCAGGCTAGGGGTCGAATCGGAGCTGTAGCCGCCGGCCTACACCAGAGCCACAGCAACGCGCGATCCGAGCCGCATCTGCAACCTACACCACAGCTCACGGCAAAGCCGGATCGTTAACCCACTGAGCAAGCGCAGGGATCGAACCCGCAACCTCATGGTTCCTAGTCGGATTCGTTAACCACTGCGCCACGATGGCTTTTAATGTTATAAAAGTTACTAATATGTTGGTCTTAAATATTTATATATGCCATATAATATTGTCATCTATACTATATATTTTGTTTAAAATCATATATATATATGCTTAATATTACTTTATTATTATTGTAAGCAAATGTGATGACATAATTTAATACTTTCTAAGGACCAGATCAGTTATTAATCTTTCTCATCAACTACTTTGTTATGAGGGAAGACCTTATAATCTAAATAAATGAATGGTTAGTGAGTTAGAATTCCGGTAATGTTGTAAAAATCAGTAGGTTAGGGTCTCTCTTAGCATGTGTGGTATAGCACTTAGCAAATCATATGGAATGGGCTTTGCTTGAAGTGTCATGCTTATGTATTCAGATAACAGGTTTGTACCTGTGCTATGAAGGATAAAGAACTGGACTTGTATTTGTCATGGAAAGCTACAGACTATTTGCTTGAATGGAGGATGCAAAACAGCCTAAAGAAAAAACTATCAAGATTTATATAACACACTGCTAATTGTGTGCTCTATTTCGCCAAGTATTTAATAGCAGGAACAAGGGCTCTGGAAAAGTCTGAGCACAATAACAATCAATTGTCCATCACTACCATAAAAACGTTACTTTTTTTTTTTTGTCTTTTTGCCATTTCTTGGACTGCTCCTGCAGTATATGGAGGTTCCCAGGCTAGGGGTCTAATCAGAGCTGTAGCCGCCGGCCTATGCCAGAGCCACACCGACACGGAATCCAAGCTGCATCTGCAACCTCATTCTAATGCTGTATCCTTAACCCACTGAGTGAGGCCAGGGATCGAACCTGCAACCTCATGGTTCCTAGTTGGATTCGTTAACCACTGAGCCACACGGAAACTCCCAGAAATGTCATCTTGACCCCTGAAAAATCTAACACCGTTTAGGATGGTTCCATTCTGATTGGTCTATGTTAAATATTCTTCAAAAGGTACTTCTGGATAAATAAAAAAACTCATAAGCCGAGATTTTGTAAGGACAGATGATAATTTTGATGGTTTTGACAAACTTGGTATAGAGCTACAGCTTATGGTAATATTTGGTTAGCAGATCAAAAGAAAAGAGGAGAACATTAATCTTTCTACTTGTTAAAGCAGTGTCTGGAGAAACTAAGTAAGAGTGTTTATAGATTAGGACATGGTGTGATGTTATGTCTCTTTAAATTAAAATATTATTTGTCACAATTCTGCTCTGTCTATTCAGTGACTTCTGGTGGTCTAAACCCATTCACACTTGAGGATCTGTGCTAAGGCCACACATCTTATGCAGAGATCAGAGATGTTAAGTGTCCTGTGGAGCTTTTAAAACTGCCATGGCCCAGGTCTTACCCACATATTAAATCAGAGGCTCTAGGGATGAAGACCATAAAGTGGTCCTTTTACAAATCTCCTCAGATGATTCTAATGGACAGCTAGCTTCAAGAACTTCTGACTTAAAGGGTTTAAAATTCTCTTTTTTTCTTCAATTTTTTACTAGATACCAACCTCATTTACCTAAGCAGAGATTTTAATTCTTTAAAATAATTAATATTGCATTTGGTTTATTGAAAATGCCCCTTAGAACAATATGATATTTGGATACATTATTTGAAAAACAATATAAAATATATTCTAACATTTACATTCAATGAAAAGCAGTTGTTTTTCTAGATTTAATAATCTTATTTTTTTCCTTGCAATTAACAATAGCTTAGGAGCTTCAGCACATCAGACACAGAGAGTCACTGTACTTTGGATTTCATGCCACTACTTTTATTTTTAGTTATTTTATTTTTATTTATTTATTTTTACACCCACACTTGTGGCATATGGAAGTTCCCAGGCTGGGGTAGAATTGGAATTGCAGCTATAGGCCTATGCCACAGCCACAGCAACACCAGATCTGAGCCACATCTGTGACCTACACTGCAGCTTGAGATGACATCAGATCCTTAATGAAATGAGCAAGGCCAGGGATCAAAACAGCATCCTTATGGTGATTACATCCAGTCCTTAGCCCACTGATCCACAATGGAAACTCATTCATGCCACTGCTTTTAGAGCTTCCCTTTGTCCTTAAGCAAGGAACTGCAGTTTAAATTTGTCATTTACCTAATTGGTACTTAAGCCATTTGAATGGAGTTGTCCTTATTCAATTATAATGCAGGTTATATAATCCACTCCTCTTTTTCTCAGTACCCCATCTAACTTGGAAAATGAGAAGAAATAACTGTCTTTAGCTTCCCATTACTTCTATGGCTATTGAATCACAAGTTTTAGGTATAAATATAACTGGACCTAGCTGCACATTCAATCCTCTATTGTTCTCAAGTCAGGTCTTGGAATTAGTTGTGTTCAAGGTTTTCTCCTATTTATGTTTAATTAACACTTGATTGAAAGGTCCATCCTTAACTGAAATTTGCATGGCATGCTTTTTACATGAATTTTCATTTAATTACAGTAACAACCCTACAAGTAAGGTACTATTCTCATTTTTCTTAAAGACCAGAGTTTAGAGAGATTAAATTTCTTGCCTAAATTCTCACAGTTAATTAATGGCAGTGTTGGGACTTGGATATTCTGAACCCAAGCCCAGTGATTTTTGTATTACGTCATGCAGTGATTTTGTATTGACCTTCACAGATACACTTTTCATGATCAGAAAATGAAGTCATTTATTATATATTTAATTACTTAATAGCATGATTTTTTCCATAGTAAAGGAACCTACTTTTTCCCCTTTATGTCTCAGTAATAAGTATTGCATCTTCTGCATTTATGGCACAGGAAAGTAATGCTGCTATAAGTAGAATATTCATATATGTAAGGCACAATTCAGAGAACAAATTAGGATTTGAATTTGGAATCTAAGTACTCATGAAATTCACTTTTGAGATTAACAGAGTTAAAGCCGTTGAGAGTTTCCAAGTTTAAAGGCTATTGGCTAGATCCATGATCTCTAACTTCAAAAGAATATTAACTGTCTGGATGACTTTTCTATTTCATGGAGGGACTTTTCCTTGCAGCTTTAGGTGGTAATGATTTCTTCAGACAATTCTCATCTTAGAATGACAGAACTATGTGTGACAGAGCTTTCTGATTTATGTGTGGAAGATTCTGCCGACTGATGATTAGGTGTTGAATTTATTCACATAAATCCTAACAGTCTTAAACATTGTTTGTATTACATTCTCTTATCATTATTACTGAGTTTGAAATCTGCTTTGTCTATTAAGCTTCAGATTTGTATTTCCAAGATACTGACATCTGGGTATCTTGTAATTTTCTTTATTCTGGAAGTTTACTGTAGAGTAAAGAAGACTCTTATCCTATATTTTGGCCCAGAGGTACCTGGAATCTGAGAGAAAATTTAAGTTACTTTAGAAGACTACAGATAAAATGTTTCCTCCAGAGACCATTCTTTTTTTCTTTTTCTTTTTTTTTTGGTCTTTTTGTCTTTTGTTGTTGTTGTTGTTGTTGCTATTTCTTGGGCCGCTCCCACGGCATATGGAGGTTCCCAGGCTAGGGGTTGAATCGGAGCTGTAGCCACCGGCCTACGCCAGAGCCACAGCAACGCGGGATCCGAGCCGCGTCTGCAACCTACACCATAGCTCACGGCAACGCCAGATCGTCAACCCACTGAGCAAGGGCAGGGACCGAACCCGCAACCTCATGGTTCCTAGTTGGATTCGTTAACCACTGCGCCACGACGGGAACTCCAGAGACCATTCTTTAGTTGCAATATTCTTCTTTGTAAAAAATATATGACATTTCTAAGGTGATTTTAAAACAATGAAGTCATTACTTTCTATCTGATTAAAATCTATTAGACTTAATGTCTTCATTTTATTAATAAAATTTCCCCAATACAAATGTCATTTTAATGGAAAATTAATGTCAGATTTTGCCATTTTGCAAACTAATTGTCTATAAACCATATTTTAATGTCACAAAAAACACTCAAAATATATAGAATATTTTATTAGTTTAATTTTTCTTCCATAAACATAATATTTTTTCTACCTCTGTGATGTTTTATAAGTCAAAGGAATATTAGATTGGAGTCAAAGGACTTGGAGCAAATGTTGATGTTGCTGACTACTGTTTAACCTTGGGCAGGTAACCTCCAATCCATAATTTCCACCCCTGTAAAATAGAGTAATACTTGTCCTGTCTAAACTCATGAGCTTGTGATGCTGTGGGAGAATATAGTGATCCTAGTGAAATCAGCTTTCAGTAACTTGCACATGAAATACATTGTTATGTAAATGAATCACTCTGTCTCCTCATGTCTCCAAAATATACAAAAGTAACATAGCACCTATGCTTCATGAAGACTCACATGCCGATTCCGTGTTGAAAGACACATTGAGGATAGTGTCTGGGAATTCTATGTTCCGTGGAATGGGCTTTTAGCTGCGTTCCTATGTGAAAAGGCCATTAGCTCAGTGATGATGAAGCTATGTTGTTGCCATTAGTAGATTTGCTTACAGGATTTTAAAACCTGCTCTTCAGGAGACACAGCTTCCTCAGAGAACAGTCTGAAATCGCAATGGGCTCTATTTCAGTGATGCTGATATGTTTTGGGTTGTTGCCATGTTTGGATGTTTTCTTGTTATTTCACGCGTTTCTACTGTGCCAGCTGTGCATAGGAAAATGATCTTGTGCCCTAATAAAATAGCCATTGCTTCAAAGACATGCACAAGATGTTGAATTCCAAAGCACAGCTAGTACTGTGTTGGCACTGACATGCACTTGACATTCCTTGCCTGTTTTGTCAACCACTGAAGGGCAGTATGCTAGCTTTCCTTAAATTGCACTTTCTTCTCTTAAAGTTATGAGGGTTAACAAAAGCTAGCTATGAGGTTCTTTGGCAACTATATCATTCCAATAGAGTCTATATATTAGCCAAAGGGCATTTGTCTTTTGGGTACTAAAAATCTGAACCAAAATGAAGTAAAATATTAGTAAAATGATCTACAATGATGTGTATTTGGAGTACATGTAACTACATAGGTGATTCAGATCTTTAGCTATTCTCCCCTTGTACTCCTTTTATTCCTTGAGTCATTCAGATAAATTGTGGTTTACATCCATCCTAAATGAGATCTTTTATATCCCATCTGCTAAACATCCTATTGAAAGCATCCCCATTGTCAATAGCAGTTCTGACTCTAGGCAGTCATTCCAGACCCTTAGCTTCCTCTCCTACTACAACCTCCTTGATCTGTAGGAAAAGATTGCTTCTGTTTTACTTACTGGTTCAGACTCGTTTAGACTTTTAGATTTCTTGGATTTGCTTTTGTTCTTTCTCTCTCCATTCTGCCCTCTACTTCGCTGTGTCCTGTGGTTCTCAGATCTCTCCATTTCAACCCTGGTCTTATGGAAACTGTCTGACTACAAGGGGGCAGAAGCAGAATTTGGATGTTTTCTTAGGACCTCAAATCACCCTGTTCTCCTGCCACCCTCTCTAGGATGTGGATGAGGTTTCCTAGTCA
This sequence comes from Phacochoerus africanus, assembly GCF_016906955.1. Taxonomy (NCBI): domain Eukaryota; kingdom Metazoa; phylum Chordata; class Mammalia; order Artiodactyla; family Suidae; genus Phacochoerus; species Phacochoerus africanus. The sequence continues at coordinate 59,190,385 of NC_062545.1, forward strand.
TGTTAACACTTTATCATGATTCAACTGTATTCTGACACAGAGTTGCTAACTCTGCATTTGTTTGGAGGCAACACCAGTCTACTCCAGGAATGGCCTGACCCTCTATCCTTCTTGCACGTACATCTCACCTCCAGTCTCACAAACCACTAACAGCTTAAAGTCATGCCACAATGATGCTAGCACACCTTCAGGTCTTTAAATATGCCGGGTCCTCTTCTTGGGTCACCCCATCAGGTTGCCGAACAACTCCTGGTCCATTAAGATTCAATTTGTACTCCCCTTTCCCTGATTATTAAATATGCATTCTCTCTAAAACCATAATACTGGGTGATTATTCCTACGTAAATTTATGGCAACTTTTAGTTTACTTGTCTTTCTCTTCAATTACCCAGAGAGATTCTTGAGAACAGGGACTGGATCATTTCAATCTTTCGATCCTTATCACTTGGCTCAGTGTCTAGAGTATAATGTATATTCTGCAGTTACTATAAAAAGCTACTATAAAAGTATTGTACAGTTGAGGAATCTGAGAAACAAGAGATGTAAGATAATTTATCCAATATTGGAGAGCCTGGTGTGGCCACCAGTTATATACTGTGACTCTTGAAACAAAGCTGCTAACTATCTATTGAAGATCAGTTAAGACGTTTCTTCCAGAACTAAATTAACTTGTCATGAGAATCATTAATTTAACAAATATGTATTGAGGCTACTCTATGCATATAGTGCTTTGCTAAACTTGGAGAATTAAAAAGAGATTACAGGCATAGTACCTTACTTCAAAAATCTTATATTCTTATGCTGGAGTCACTTTCCCTATTAACCCATTGATCAACTGGGTTTCTTGACTCCAGCCTCAATTTATTTCTGATGTGCCCCATAGAGAGCTTACAGTTCTCCTGTTTAAAACTCAGTCATGATCTAAGACTTATGTGTATTTATGGCTCTTCTACTAACAATCTCTTCATGACTCTGGTTTTTATTTTCCTTCATTCTGCTTCCACCTAGTGAGAGAGTAAAAGTAATATATCATGGGATGGAATTTTTCTTATTATAAGCACCAAACAATGGCTAAGTACCCCTGCATTTTAAAGAGAACAGAACCTCCACACACTCTCCTGAAGGATGGATAAAAGGAAGTCATATGGCTCCTCCTCCCCTTTTCTCTGTAGTTTTCCACCCAATGTATATGAGCAGAAGGCTAGATTTCATTGGGAAAGTCAAAGAGGAAAAAGAATTGTTTGTTGACAGGGTGTTTTGCCTCTGTCGTCTTGCCTGAGGGCTTGGGTTTTAAGCACCTCCTTTCAAGCCAAAAGAGAGGGTTCCAAGGGAATGCGGAGAAAGAGTAGGTGGCCTGTCCTTCTCTGGAAGCTTGCTGTGCTCACATGCCCATTCAATGCAATTTGATCAGAATACCATAATAGAAGGGAAGGGGGGACTTCAATTGTATCTCATGAAGTTTGAGGTGGAACGGGAGCAAAATGACCATTGACTAACTCTTGTCTGAAGATTTGAAGGCAAGAGTCTAACTGGAACAGTCTGTGATGGCGGGAGAGAAAAGAGCAGCCAAGTATTGACTCACTTCAGGGGTTTCAAAGAAAATGTAAGTTTTCTGAGGCATAGGGGATGCAGCAGAGGTAGCTGAGCTTGAGATGACATGAGTTTATCCCTTAAAAATAGGGTAGGACAGGAGAAAGCAGGAGCTAATGCTACATCCCAAGTGGTAAGCTGGAGAGAGCACCCTCTGTTCCAAAAACTCCAGTGCAGAGGTCCCTGTACATTGGAGGGTGAGGAAAGGAGGATTCTGAAACATAAAAAACTGTCATCTAGAAGTCCGCCATAACAGAAGGCACCAACAGGCAAGAGAGAAGGAACAACAGCAGCAACAAAGTAAATGACTTTATGCTTCTTTTCCTTTATTTACCATCCTTTTCATGAATTGAAGGTCCTAATGGGAGGAAGGGGGAAGATGTAAGACAAAGAAGGAGGTGACCCTAACCGAAGAGAGGGGAAATTTGGGACCTTGTCATTTTGATGGGCAAGGGAGAGGGAAGGGTGATTCATATTTGAATTAGAAAGCGGAGAAAAATAAAGTTGTTCCCTGTTTGCCTGATTGCAAATTCACTCTTTTGCATGAAAGAGAAGAAAAAAATAAAGCTCTAAGATAAAGGTGAGTAGTTTCAGCAACTACATTTGTTTTGCTGCTACATAACTTCTGCAGGAAAACAATAATTACCTAGTTCCAAATGACTTGACAAAATTATGTCTTAATTATAAATAATTAATAATGTTATTAATTAATAATGAATGGTCAATTAATATTAATTCCTGCACATATGGTATGAAATACCCTCTGTTCATTTATTCACTCATTCATTCATTCATGAATTCAACAAATATTTGAGCATTTATACCACACTAGGTACTATAAGGCACCTGGAGATAAGAGATATTAGATAGAATGCTTAAAGTCAAAAGGTGGGAAGTAGCGAGCAAACATATGAAAGCAGATCTTCTGACTAAAGATCCTATGTGCCTAACCAGTGGACTAGATCACCTGCATTTGATCCATGTTACCGTACTTATTAGGACGAGAGGAAATACTACACTCCCTTGCTCTGTATTGCTTAGAAATTTGCCAAGTCATCAAACTTGGAACTACTTGTTTATTGCTGCTCTTCCTGGCTGGACTCTAAACACCACAAATCCAGTATCTGTGATTATCTCTACAAGGGAGTCCCCCCTGGGCAGCTAGCATAGCACTTGACATGTGGTAGACACTTAGTGAATATCAGCTGAATTTGAGCAGTGGAATAAATCCTGTAAATTGCAAGGGTTCCATTGAAAATAAGGTCATGCAGAAGAGCATCAAAATGTTCATGGGGATTAAAAGAGTTTCTACATTTTATGAGTAAAGTAAGGTTTGGCAGTAGATAACATCAGGGAATCCAGGATTTTTTTATTTTTAATTCATGAATGACATCCTGGTTGTTCCATGTCTCCATGTCACAGCAGTTATCAGAACTGAACTTGAAAGCATTTAAGTTAGGGAGTCTGTGATCATATATTTTCCAAGGAATAAAGAAAAGCATATGCCTGAAAGATGGTAATACAAAAGGACTCACTCTTTTTTGTTTAATAATAATTTTATCATGAAATATTCCACACTTACAAAAGAATATGAATAATATAATAATGTGAATAATATAAATGTGAACAGGATAAATTATGTAATTATAAAGAATAAAATATAGCCACTACATGGGGTAAGAAAGAGAATATTGTCGATACTGCTGAATTTCCCTACTTTTCCCCCAATTATCATTTCCCATTTCTGTTGTTTTCCTCCTATTCCCCCATCATTTAGCATGGAATTGTGTTTATTACAATTTTCTTTGGAGTTGTACTGATAATAAATGCTTCCTAAGCAATATGATTTTGTTTTGCATGTTTAAAATTTTCTACACATGCAATATGCTTGCATTTTTTGTAACCTGATTTTTTTCACTCTGAATTCTTGTGTAATTAATTCAGGTTGATGCCTATAGTCATTCATTTTGTTGCTGCATTACATTTTTCTGCTTTTCTGTCCATGAACAGTCAAGGGGTTTCCAGTTTTTCTTATTTCAATCAGTACATTTTCTTTATATAATCATCACGAGCGTAGCCATCCTCATCATCGTATATTTGTTACTTAGCAAACATCCACTCATGAAATACTCAGAACAAACCTATGAGGGAAACACAACCACTAGTATCCCTACTGCAAATATGAGGAAACTGAAGCATGGCATACTTTAGTAACATGCCCATGGGTTAGATCTAGAAATGTTGGAGGTAGGATTGGAAACCAAACAATGTAGCCTCAAAGGCCACACAAATAATGCCAAATAAACTGTTTTCTAATCAGCCCCATAATAAGCTTCTGACACATACATGCAATAGTTTGTCTCAGAATTCCCTGGTGGCCTAGCAGGTTAAGGATCTGGCATTGTCACTGCTGTAGCATGGGTTCGATCCCTGGCCAGGGAACTTTGGCATGAAAAAGGCATGGACAAAAAAAAAAAAAAGTTCTCCCAGGAATATAGAAAGGAAATTGCTGGGAACTAAAATATGTACATGTATAATCTTACAGTGTTTGCACAAATTTATACTTCCACAGGTAATGAATAAGTCTTATTGCTCCGTATCCCCACCAAGACTTGGTATTGCACTTTTCAAAGTTTTGCCTATCTCATAAAATTATAGCTCGTTGCAGTTTGAATTTGCATCTTCCTGAAAATGAATGAAGTTCTGTGTATTCTCATGCCTATATACCATATAAAACATCTTCTTGACTTTGGTCATTTTTTTCATTTTGTCTTAACTGTTGTTATGTATACACACTACTAGTACTTTGTTGGTTATACATGCTATTAACAAGATGTAGTTTGTGACTTATCTTCCTTCATTTATAGGTCCTCTTTGGAAATAAAAATTTTTACATATATTCTGATGTAGATAGATAGCATCATTGTTAGAAAAACTTACCCCCACCCAAGTATAACAGGTCCCCATATTTCTATAGCACTTTTAATGACTGTTTTTTGGACTCCTTGTTTGTTTTTGTTTTTGGCATTTGGCTTTTACATTTAGATTTCTATTCCAGTTGGAATTTATTTTGATGCATGGTGTGAATTAGTTCCCAGCTGGCTATCCAGTTGCCACCCAAACACATTTTTTCCCCTTGAATCCTTTCCTGAGCAATTTGAAATAGTATCTTTGTCATACAATATAGTTCCACATGTACTTGCCTTAATTTCTGGCATTTCTCTTCTGTTTCATTGGTCTATGAGTCTACCCATTGGAATCACACTATTTTAATTATAAAGGCTTTATTTTTATGTTTTAATACGTAATAGTGCTGATTTTCCTGTGACTGCTCTTCTGTGTAAGATTTTCCCAATCTGTTTTCTTTTCTATTCTTTTCTTTCCTTTTTTCAAATTAAACTGTTTTTGGAGCTAACTGTAGATTCATGTACAACTTTGTGAAATAACTCAGGGAACGCCCATGTATCATTTACTCATTTCCTCCAATGGTCTTATCTTGCAAAATCATAGTGCAATTTCACAGCCAGGATATTTACATTGATATAGTCAAGGTATAGAACAGTCCCTTCACAAGGATTCCTTGTGTTGCCTTTTTATAGTTGTGATTTCCTCCCTCTCCTACTCAGTCATTAAAGCTTTCCAACCACTGTAACATATTCCATCTCTGCAATTTTACAATTTCAAGAATTTTATATAGACACAGTCATACAGCAGTAATCTTTTGAGGTTAGCGTTCTTAACTTAATTACCTAGAAATTTATCTGAGCTGCTCCTTTGTTGTTGCTGAGTAGTATTTCATGGTATGGATATACATCAATTAGATTAATCATTCACCTTTTGAAAGACATCTGATTTATTGCCAATTTTTGGTTATTTATGAATAAAATTGATGAGATCATTCACATATAGATTTTTGTGCAAACATAAGTTTTCATTTCATCTGGGTAATGCCAAAGATTTCAGTTACATATTTGGTTTTTAAAAAAACTGCTGTTTTTTAGACTGTCTCTATCATTCCCCTTAACAATATATGAGTGACCAGTTTCTCTACATCTTGCCAATTTGGTATTGCCACTTTTTTTAAAAAAAAAATATATATTCTTACAGGTAGGTAGTGATATCTTATTATGGTTTTAATTTGCATTTCCTTAGTGTCTGCTGATGTTGAACATCTTTTTCTATGTTGTTTGCCATCTGCACATCCCTTTCATAAAATGCCTATTCATGTCTTTAGTTCATTATGATGAGTAGTTTTATGTGTCAACGTGACTAGGCTAAGGGACACCCAGATATGTGGTAAAACATTATTTCTGCTTGTGTTTACAGAGGAAATTAGCATTTGAATTGGTAAACTAAAGTGAGATTCTTCTCACCTAGGTGGGTGAGCATCACCCAATATGTTGAGGGCCTGAAGAGAACAAAAGGGTAGAGAAAAGGGGGATTTGCTCTTCCTGCTGGAGCTGGGACATCCATATTCCCATTATTTTGCAGACATCAGAGATCCTGGTTTTCAGGCCTTCAGATTTGAACTGAATTATACCACTGCTTTTCCTTGCTCTCAGGCTTGCAGAAGGCAGATTATGGTGCTTAACTGCCATAATTGCATGAGCCAATTCCTATGGTAGATCAATCAGTAATCAATCAATCTATCCCATCAGTTCTGTTTCTCTGGAGAACCTTGACCGATATTCATACTCCATTTAGATTATTTTTTCTGTTATGCTGAATTTTGTGAGTTCTTTAAAAATTCTAGAGACTAGACCTTTGACAGATACGCAGTTTGCAAAATTTACCCCAGTCTATAGTTTGTCTTCTCATCCTTTAACAGAGTACTTCAAAAGGAAAAAAAAAAATTAGATTTGATGTCTAATGTATCATTTTTACTTTAATGTATTGATTTGCATGTTAAGTCTAAGAACTCTTTGTCTAGCCCTAAATTCTAAAGATTTTCTTGTATTTTTTCTATAAAATGTTTTACATTTTACCATTAAGTCCATGATTCATTCTGAGTTAATTTTTGTATAACATGAGAGGTTTAGGTTCAGGTTCACTTTTTCCTATGGATGTCCAATTGTTCTAGTATGATTTGTTCCTTTTTAATTGAATTGGTTCTGTAACTTGGTCAAAATTCATTTAGGCATATTTTTATGTCTTTATTCGATTTCATTGATTTGTCTATCCCTCTGCCAATACCACATTATCATGATTATTGTAGCTAAATAGTAGGGCTTAATAACAGGTAGAATGATTTCTGCCACTTTATTCTTCTTTTTGAAAGTTGTTTCAGTTATTCTAGCACATGCACCTTTTTGTATAAATTTTTGTATCCTTATCTATATCTCCCTCAAACTTTGCTGTTATATGGATTGAAATTGAGTTTAATGTATAGATCAATGTGGGTAAAGTGTAAAGTTTTCTTTTTTTTTGTCTTTTGTCTTTTCAGGGCTGCACCTGTGGCATATGGTGGTTCCCAAGCTAGGGGTCTAATTGGAGCTGTTGCTGCTGACCTACATCACAGTCACAGCAACGCCAGATCCAGGCCGAGTCTGTGACCTACACCACAGCTCACAGCAATGCCAGATCCTTAACCCACTGAGTGAGGCCATGGATTGAACTTGCAACCTCATGGTTCCTACCAGATTCATTACCACTGCGTCACGATGGGAATGCCAGATATAGTGTAAACTTTTAAATCAACTTTGTAGTACTAAAAATTAGAAGTCTTATTTGGATTGTGATAATTTACATATTAACTTCTGAATAACTGATGTTATGATGTCGAGTCATCTTGTTAAAGTGCAGAGGATGACTTTCCAGCAAGTTAACTTTCCTATTTTTTAAGAATTAAAAAATATACAATTTAAAAATAATTATCATTAATATTATTAAATATTTGTTGCTATGTTTAAAAATGAACTAAGTGAAGAGATTGTTTTTGAAGTGAAAACTCAGTAAGCCACCAAAACCCCAATCACCTGTTCACACAGAATCACCCCTTATTGCTTTCTAGGAAATTAAATTTTTGTCCTCCTTTCTATGTATCTGCAAAAAAATCATTCAATTTCTTAGCTTTCAGTTCATCTTTTTTTTTTTTTTTGCTTTTTAGGGCTACACCTATGGCATATGGAAGTTCCCAGGCTAGGGGTCAAATCAGAGCTGTAGCTGAAGGCCTATGCCACAGCCACAGCAATGCACAGAATCCAAGCCACATCTGCAAACTACACCACAGCTCATGGCAATGCCCGATCTTTAACCCACTGAGTGAGGCCAGGGATTGAACCTGCATCCTCATGGATACTAGTCGGATTTGTTTCTGCTGTGCTACAATGGGAACTCCCCGGTACATCACTTTTGGAATCTGTAACTACCTTGTGTTAAAAGGGGCTCCAAAAGCCATATTTATCCAAATTTACCTCTCTCTCTTTGTCCCAGTTTATAGACCTGCAAATCTTTTCTCCCTTAGACATTTTCCGATTGATTTAAACAGATTTTTGTTTCTCCTATGATTTCTTCTGTTATATGAATTATCATATATTCTGAGTAGAAAGTTTGGTTTGAAAACCATAGTTCACATTTACCAGAAAAAAATTCTTTTTTATTTAATGATTTTTATTTTTTTCCTTTATAGCTGGTTTACAGTGTTCTGTCCATTTTCTACTGTACAGCATAGTGACCCAGTTACACATACATGTATACATTCTTTTTATCCCACTATCATGCTCCATCATAATTGACTAGACATAGTTCCCAGTGCTATGCAGTAGGATCTCATTGCTAATCCATTCCAAAGCAATAGTCTGTGTCTACTAACCCCGAGAACCCCATCCATCCAACTCCCTCCCCCTCCCCCTTGGCAACCACAAGTCTATTCTCCAAGTCCATGATTTTCTTTCTATGGAAAGGTTCATTTGTGCCAGATATTAGATTCCAGATATAAGTGATATCACACGGTATTTGTCTTTCTCTTTCCGACTTACTTCACTTAGTATGAGAGTCTCTAGTTCAATCCATGATGCTGCAAATGGCATTATTTCATTCTTTTTCTTGGCTGAGTAGTATTCCACTGTGTATATACCACTTCTTCCTAATCCAATCATCTGTTGATGGACATTTGGGTTGTTTCCAGGTCTTGGCTATTGTGAATGGTGCTGCAATGAACATGCAGGCACATGTGTCTATTTCAAGGAAAGTTTTGTTGGGATATATGTCCAGGAGTGGGATTGCTGGGTCATATGGTAGTTCTATGTATAGTTTTCTAAGGTACCTCCATACTGTTCTCCATAGTGGTTGTGCAAGCTTACATTCCCACCCACAGTGGAGAAAGGTTCCCTTTTCTCCACACCTGCTCCAGCATTTGTTATTTGTGGACTTCTTAATGATGGCCATTCTGACTGGTATGAGGTGGTATCTCGTGGTAATTTTGATTTGTATTTCTCTAATAATCAGGGACGTTGAGCATCCGTATATCTTCTTTGGAGAAATGTCTATTCAGGTCTTTTGCCCATTTTCCAATTTGTTGCTGGCTTTTTTTGCTGTTGAGTTGCCTAAGTTGTTTGTATATTTTAGAGTTCTGCTCCCCAGTAGTTTGATAATTTAAGCAGATGTCTTAATCTGTTTATTTTTTACTGTAAAATGAAATAAATAATACTACATACTTCATGGATAGTTATAAGGATTAAATTAACCAATCAATATAAATGCTCAGAAGAATATCTGGAACATAGTATACCTTATTAAGAATTATTGTTATCTCTATTAACCTGCAATCTAATCTATCCAGTTGCTTTTGTATATTAAGTATTATATCCTTAATTCTAAAATTTCCTAAAAGTTTTTAAAGTTCTCTATCATTTTTGATAATTTCTTTTTTTCTCCCCATGACTTTGATTCCTGTTTTTATTTTGTTATCCATACTAGACATATTTATTTTATTCTGGGTCTAGAAATTCTAATGGAATGAAGTCTCATCATAAAACTATGAGTAGTTCTCAAAAAACCTACCATGAAAAATATGTTTGTGTTATTACAAAATTAATACAATGATTGAGTTGAGCCCCTGTAACTAAGCTGTTGTGTTTTGAAGTGCTAGGAAACAATCATCTATATATATATATATATTTTTTTTTTCTTTTTGTCTTTTCTAGGGCCGCTCCCTTGGCATATGGAGGTTCCCAGGCTAGGGGTCGAATTGGAGCTGTAGCCACTGGCCTACGCCAGAGCCACAGCAATGGGGGATGTGAGCCTCATCTGCAACCTACACCACAGCTCACGGCAACGCCGGATCGTTAACCCACGGAGCAAGGCCAGGGATTGAATCCGCAATCTCATGGTTCTTAGTCAGATTTGTTAGCCACTGCACCACAACGGGAACTCCAATCATCAATATTTTTAAGTGGGAATTGTGGGGACATATTTTTATGGATTTTAATGTATTGAAGTTTTTGTGAGTCTGATTTTGATGTTTGCTTTTTATGTATATTTTTATTTGTCATGCTATTTCCTTGTTCATTTTTTTTTCCCTGGGAACTTATTTTCATTCAGATATTTTTATCTCCTGTGTACAGTGTATTCCCTTAAGGAAGATTTGCATTTACTTATATTGAGTATCTAAATGATCTACCTTGTGATAATTCTAAATTATAAAAGCTTGAGTATTTTTCATATACACAAATCAGATGAAGATCATCTTGAAATTATGAATTTTTAGGAGATATATTTATTCCTCTATGGTAAGTTCAAAATGGCCCCCAAAAGATATTCATATCCTGATCCCTGGAACCTGTGGATGTTACCTTATTGGAGAAGAGGGTCTTTACAGGTGCATTCAAGTTAAGGACCTTGAGATGGGGAGATTATCATAGATTATGCAGGCTTGTCCTGAATGCAATTACGTGGATCCTCATAATTTGGAGGTCCAGTGGGATTTAAACATGGAGGAGAAGGCAGCATCACTACAGAGGCATAGATAGGAGTGATGTATCTAGGTTTTTTGAGCCACAAGCTGAAGAATGCCAGCCATCACAAGAAGCTAAAGGAGGAATACTGGATTATTTCCTAGAGTCTCTGGAGGGAGCATGATCCTGCTGACACCTTGATTCCAATCCAGCATTTTTGATTTCAGCTTCTGGCCTCCAGAATTGCAAAGGAATAAATGTATAAAAGGTATATGGCTTTATGTATATGGCTTTTCTAGATTGTCATTGTTTTACAGCTACTACAGGAAACTAAGGCACCCTCCATTAAAAATCAAAGCTACGACAAATTTCTCTGCCATTTTTCTTTGTAGAATAATAACAAAGACTAAATGTTTGTTGATTGAATTCATGTGGATTGCTCCATTTGCAAAACAGAGTCCCTGAAATTAGGAGAGAGTCACAGAGCTCCTAAGTCTTCATTCAGAGTTTCCTTCCATGCTTTATTTTAATAACTTGACTGACTTATATCACAGTTGGTCTTTAGTTGTCCAGAATTATGGATTTCCCAAAGTGTATCTTGAAGGTGTCATGTGTGATGGAAACACCCTAATGTTGATCTTTAAATAGACCGCCACATCATATTGCAATAAATCACTAGGTTTTCAAATTAGTTGAAATTTTGAGTTATTTATATTCTTAGACTTTGCTTTTATCCAATAAAATTTTAGCTCTAAGTAACATCCAATTACTGGACTAGAGAAAATTTCAACAACTGGACAGGTAGTGGGCTTTGCTGCCTTTGATTTGAAAGAATCTTCTCAGAAACACTGAAAAAAGAAAAATTTATTTCTACTTCATACGTTAGTCTTCTGAAGGCTTTTGATCTCTTTAAAGGTATTCATGGTCTAAATAACCATCACATTCTTATAGAAATAAAAGTGAAATCTGGATTTAAAATAATTGACACCTAAGGGAAAACTTATTAAATGTAGTAATCTTTATCTACCATGTAAAATTTTTTTAGATCAAACGTTAAAAGTGAATAAATTCTCTTTTTCCTTCTTTAAACTTAGTTATTTAAATATGAGTAAGGCTATCTATTCACTATTAAACAGAAAATCACCCTAAAAAACAAAGATAATTTAAGTGGAGACATTCTGTCAAACTTAGCCACGTTCAAAATGTATTTCACCTAAATTCAAAATAGGAAAAAAACAAAAAAAACCCAAACAGATGGCGCATACAAAACAGTGACACATGATGACAAATTTAACTAACAAGCATTTGCGTCTTTTAACACAGCACCATTTTTCACTTAGGTGTAGACAGTCGGGTGAGTTTTTGAAAATCAGTAATTCCTATTTTGAGTTTAGGGATTCCTATGGGAGTTTGCTTTATAGGGAATTTCTGACTACGTGAAAAAAATTCATTTTCTCACAATTGTATTTCCTTTCATCAGTTGAAGTTCAAATTTTATTATACCTCAAGTTTGAGAAGGAAACTGATTTTGAATATAAGGAATTTCACTCCTGGGATCTCATCTCAGATACTATGAGCCATATGGCTAAAGAATTACTATGTTCCATAGTTTAGAAGTGCAATAGACTGTGCTTTGGAGTGACACCTAAAGAATGCATAGGTTCTTTTGAGGAGTTAGAATTAAAAGGGCAAATACACAACAATGAAATTGATAGATTAGTCGTAAATCATTTATGTGGCTCTTGAAAGGAATACTAGTACACATTTTACAACTAATATTGTGACTTTTGAGTATGAGATAGATTTTCTTCACTCTAAACTGAAGCGAATATACAATAACTTTGTATCTCTCTTGTTGGTCTTAAATAAAATTATTTCACTTTTCAATGTATACTGCATGTTTTCTGTGATTGTGAAAGGTTCATACAAAAATGGTTAAGATCTTATTTCATGGGCTTGGCATTCTTCCAAATTGGGACAATGAATTTCATCTTTTATATGTATAAATGCTTCGTATGACAGATCACATTGAATCCATGTGTACTCCTTTCCTAAGGTAAGTGTGGCATCACCGTATGTCAAATCAAACCACTGGCACACAGATTTTTTTCCAGAAATCTGACCTCTCAGAGTTTAGGTTTTAATGATTATAGCTTTCTGAGTGATATCAAATGAAGGTGAAATTGAATTGACTTATGATGATGAGAATTATTTTAGATGACAGTACTTAAAATGGAAGAAGACTACAATTCAAGCTTTTTAGGCCCAGCTTCTTTGACCATATTCATTGTAGACAACTATTCAAATAAAATATTTTTCTTAGAGTATTTTCAAGAGTGAGATTGCAGTTTTCAATATTCACAGTGATCACAAGAAAGAGAAAAGGATCTTTGAATAAAGGTTTATTCAAGTTGGGGGAAATAAGTGTGTGTGTGTGTGTATGTGTGTGTGTGTGTAAAGGGAAGATTTTTTGAGAGGAAATAACTGAATGGCAATCTTCGGTGAAATACCATTATGAATAATTAGATGGTTGTTTTCTTACCTCAAAAGAATTACCTGGAATAAATTAAAATTTATTTAAATAGGATACTTAAATAAACTTCTGAAGGTCAGGTTGGAGAAGTCATAGACTAGATTTCCAAGAGCTGATTTGAAAAATTCAGCTTTAGGGAGAACCTGACTTTTGACATCTGCATATGTCTTGTCTTAGGACTTTTACTATTGTCTGCAAAATGAAATGGTGTGGTTTTATTGCAAATGGCTGCATGCCTTTGTCTTAAAACTTAAGTATCTTTGGAAATTAGATGTTTAAAATAATGATTATTTGCTGTAACATAAACCATATTTTGATCAGCAGAATTTGTAGCACTTGTTTCAGGGTATCATTGGATTTTTCTGTGTTCCCCTCTTTTCCCCTTGAATTATACACATTTCCTGACCCTTTACCAAGGCCCTGGTAGTGAAACATTATTTAGGAGATCAAACACAGATCATAGGAAGGAAACATCTGTTGTAGCTATTGTTTTCCTGAGGTTCAGTTTGCCCAAGAGGTCCACCAGGCAATATTTTCCAATCCTCATTGCTATACAACTGGGAGATCTTGGTGGCAGCAAAGGATAAAAGGCCATTAATTTAATATTTGAGATGTGTGTATCCTGAAATTATTAGTACTGAAAATGTTCTGGAGGAAAAAATATTCCATGGTGACTGTTTGTTCTGCTCTGTAGCCAACTAGGGCTACAAAACTCATCACGGAGAATGGGTAAGGAATGGGAAGCAGCTGTGTTGCTCTAATTATTTCTTGATTTCCTTGTTCCATCCCCACCTATTTCTTTAATCCCCAACATTTTCCTAACCCAGTCCTCAAAGCAGAGCTTCTATCCAGGCCAACATTCTTCTCCACTCTGATTTCTTCTACCCCCTGCCTCCTAGTCAGCTGTCAGGCTTGCAATTCTCTTTTAAAATAGATCAAAAAGGGAAAGGTAATTTATATTTTAATGACAAGGCTTGGTTATGTGTTGGACACAGAGGGTTTGTAGCCCTAGGAGGTAATTACTCAGGTTGAAAGGTGCTTCATCTGCTCAGATCGCAGTTTCCAACAGGGTGATGTTCTCAGTGACACTGGTGATGGCAAAACCACCTGAGATGTCATACACAGACATTTCATTGAAGGGACATTCCTCCTGTTCCTCAATTACTAAATTTAAAATTAAATACAAATTTTATAACTTTCATTAAAACAATCCACCCGAAACCCTTAATGTGCTGTATAAAATTTAATATGTGAGATGCAACAAAGGATGCTCAAAAAAGTCTTGGCCTGGGGGTGCTCAGTAAACCAAAGAACTGCAATTCCGTAGCTCTGTAACCCTGGACCTAACGTCTAAATTTCCTTCTAGCTTGTGCCACATGTGATACTCTAGAATATAGGAAAAATCAGATTGTCCTCCCCATGGATTCTTTTACATAGACTCCATTCTATCACAAAATGGGTGAACTAGCGAGAAGCAGGCACATTATTTTCTTACCTTTACTTACAAGATGTTCACCTCAATGTCATTTTAAGCTTAAAGAAGAAATGAGGAGTTCCTGTCGTGGCTCAGCAGTTAACAAAACTGACTAGCATCCATGAGGATGCAGGTTCAATCCCTGGCCTTGCTCAGTGGGTTAAGGATCCATGTTGCCGTGAGCTGTGGTGTAGGTTGCAGACATGGCTCAGATCCTGCATTGCTATGGCTGTGACATAGGCCAGCCACTACACCTCTGATTTGACCCCTAGTCTGGGAGCCTCCATATGCTGCAGATGCAGCACTAAAAAGCAAACAAAAGAAAAAAAAGAAGAAGAAATGAAATTCTTCCACATAGAATTATCATTATCACCCTGATAAACCACTTGCAAAAGAGGGTACTATCCCAATGGATAAAAAAATATTGTTCTATCCTAAGGATCAAGAAAGGAGTCTGAGAATTAGTGTTATATGGACTAAAAGTATGAGGCCAATATTATAAAGGGAATTTAATATGTAACTTTAAACATTTTTATTTTGAAGTAATTTGAGGCTTAGAGAAGAATTGCAAAACTAATTCAGAGTTTTCATATATACTTCACCTAGCTTCCTAACATCTTGCATAATATTAGTATAATTCTCTTGAGTAAGAAATTAACTTTGATGATTCTTGTTTATGGTGTTTGTTTTTTTAAAATTTTTTTGTTACAGTTAATTTACATTGTTCTGTCAATTTCTGTTGTACAGCAAAGTGACCCAGTCATACATATCAATACTCTTTTTTTTGGACATGTGTAGCTCAAATTTATTTTTTAACTGATGTGTCATTCTGTTTTTGGATATACCACTATGTATTTCTTTTCAGGTGGATATTTATTGCTACCAAGTTTTTTATTATAACAAATACCACACTGAGACTATCTGTGCCTAATTTATTGTGCATATGTGTAAATATACTCCTAATATATGTATTTAGAAGAAGACTGTATGGGAAATAGGTACATTTCTGTTTTAGCAGTACTGAAAATTGTTCTCAGGAGTAGCTGTAATTGCATATATTCCCACCAATGAAATAGTCCGTCCAGACTTTCCTCATGCCCCAGCCAATGCTTAATAAGTGGAATCTCTGACCCATTTGTATTTTCTGTTTAATTTATTGCTTTAACCTCAACATTTCCCTCCTTTATTTCTCTTTAAAATATAGTATTTTTAAAGCATGTAAGTTTTTAATGCATAATATAATCATGTTGCCCACTTAATGTTAAAGTCAAGAATCATAAAATTTGAAGTATTTTACCATGTGTCTTCTCCTAATTCTGTTCTCACATGAACATTTCTCTGTAGTATTCCTAACTAAGCTGTGGATTTTATTTGGATTTCATCTGTTTCCTACTAATGTACTCCTTCTGTTCCAGGATCCAATCCAGGATACCACATTGCATCTATTTTCATGTCATCTTTGTCTTTTCCAGTTGTGAAAGTTCCATAGTCTTTCCTATCTTTCATGACTGCGATGCTTTTGAATAGTGCTGGTTTGCATTCGTCTAATATTTTCTCATAATTAAATTAAAGATAGACATTTTTGGAAAGAATACCACGAAATGAGGTCTTCTTATATGTATCATACCTATCAAAATGTTCAGGAAGGTGATATTTCCTGTTTAACCTTCATCACCTGGTTAAAGTGTTGTCTTCTATGATTTTCCTCTAATACTGCTATTTTCTCTTTTTTAAATTAATAAATATCCTGGAGGAGATAATTTAAGACTAAAAAATAACTTGTTCTCCATTTTTTTTGCCACTACTTTTAGCATCTCTCTTTAGATCTTGTTTGTAACAATTTTTACCATGATTTTGTAATATGACTTTCCCTTATTCTTTTAACATTTTTAATTTAAAATATTCTGTAAGGAAGAGCTCCTACTTACCATCATTTACTCATTAGTGCCAATATTTACTTACATCAGTATGAAATTCTTGGTATTTATTTTAGCCTGTAGGCTATAGTCTAATGCTATCTTTGTTAATTTTGTTTCTCAAAATTTTCCAATTTTGGTCAACAGGAGCTGTTTCAGTTTGGCTTTTATGAACTTTCAAACTGACCACTTCCTTACTTCATGATAACAAAAATGCTCCAGTCTCATCTTGCATTTTCTTGCTCCAGCCCTAGAATCAACCATTTTTGCCAAGGATTTTGATTCCTTTAATTAGATGATTGTATTTAGAAATCAAGTTCTGGATGGAAAGTGTGCTCATTGCTACTAAAATTTCATTGCATCTAGACCCTCTCAGTGGATAAACCTTGGAAATGCATGGATATATAGCCTCCCTACACATGTTATTTCCTTGTCTATCAGTATGTATGGTGTAAAACCATGAGTTCATACTAAGACCTCTGATTCCAATCCAATACCACAAGTTCACTTTAGTTTTCCTATACTCTTTAATTATAACTTCTTTCTCTAAAAATAAGAACTTAACTCTCATTATCTACTGTCTACAATATACTCATTTATTTTTTCAAACTAGTATGTACAAAAATTAGTTTCAGAATCACGGACCCATACATACTCCTGGGAGATACAAATTTGCTAAATATAATAAACAATAATTTCTTATAGTTATTTGTGCTGTTGACTTACAGTGTCTAGTCAAAGTATTGATTCCCAAAGTAATTTAGGTTAGTTCTTTTCTTTCTGATCCATTTCAGTCAGTGTGGATATTTTATTAATCTGTAATATAGTTGAATTCATTTGTTGACATTCGCATTCCATTTTGCTTTCTCTTCTCATTCTGGTAGAATATTTTCTAATTAAAAGCTCTATGAACTACATAAAAACTCTGCCTAACCTGAGATCACGAAAATTTTCTCCTATATTTTCTGCTAGAAGGTTATTGTTTTGTGTTTTATATTTTGGTCTATGATCCATTTGAGTTAATGAAATGTGGGTCAAATTCATTATTTATCCTACATGCACAGATGTACAGTTTTTCTAGCACCATTGTTGAAAAGACTATGCTTTCTTCACTGAATTGCTTTTATACCTTTTTTTCAAAAATCAGTTGATTATGATGCTGTGGATGTATTTCTGGCTCTATTCTTTTGGTTATGTATTTATCAAGGTATCCTATCACCACTATCTTGATTGCTGGAACTTCATATTAAATCTTGAATTGGGTAGTGTTAGTCTTCCTTTTCTGTTCTTCATTTTCAAAATTTTTAGGGAGTTCTCATCCTGGCTCAGCAGAAACAAATCTGACTAGCATCCAGGAGGATGTAGGTTTGATTCCTGGCCTTGTTCAGTGGGTTAAGGATCTGGCATTGCTGTGAGCTGTGGTATAGTTCAGCAGCTATAGCTCCAATTCAACCCCTAGCCAGGTTACCTCCATATGCTAGGGGTGCGGCCTTAAAAATACCAAAAAAAAAAAATAGGATTTTTCTAGTTTTCTTGCTTTTCCATGTGTGCTGTAGACTCAGATTATCAACATCTACAAAACAAACCTCCTGGGAGTTGAATATGTAGATAAACTTGGAAATAATTTATATCAATAGTATTTGGGCTTCCAATTCATGAACACTGTATATCTCTCCATTTATTAAA
Source organism: Phacochoerus africanus (assembly GCF_016906955.1). NCBI lineage: Eukaryota > Metazoa > Chordata > Mammalia > Artiodactyla > Suidae > Phacochoerus > Phacochoerus africanus. Next base: position 59,208,478 of record NC_062545.1, read on the forward strand.
TATTCTTTGATTTCTTTCATCAGTGTTTTATAGTTTTCAGCATACTTATCCAAAACATATTTTGTTAGATTTAAACCTAATTTTATCCTTTTTCTCTGCAGTTTTAAATGTTATTGTATTTTTGAATTTCAATTTATAAATATTCATCACTTAATATATAAAACATGAGTGATTTTTGTATATTGACTGGGTATCTTGTGAATTTTAAACTGACTCATGTGATATAGAAGTTTTTAAAGATGCTCTAGGAGTTTCTAAACAGACATGATATTAGTGAATACAGACCTATTTCTTTTCTCTTTTATTCTTTCCATGTCTTATTCTACTACCTAAGACTTTTAGTATAATGTTGAAGTGACGTTGTGAGAAAGGATATCCTTGCATTATTCTCAGTCTAATGGGGAAGGCATTCAGTCTTTCATTAAGTACTATAATGACAACTCTCAATTTTAAGCAAAATCCATCTGTCAGGTTGAGGAAGCATTCAGAAATTTATTGAGATTGTTTTAATCATGAATCAATGTTGAATTTTGTCAAAAACTTTTTTCCACATTAGTGGGATGATTATGTGACTTTAGTCTCATTAGTCTGCTAATCTAGTGAATTATTTAAATTGATTTTCTAATGTTGGACCAGGCTTGCATTCTTCAAATGAACCCTACTTAGTTGTAATCTATTATTCTTTTTATATATTACTGGATTTGATTTGCTGATATTTTGTTGAGGATTTTTGTCTCTATGTTCATAGGGATATTGGTCTGTCATTTTCTTGCATTGTGTCTCTCCCTGGTTTTGTTATTAGAAGAAACCTGAAATTATAAACACATTAGGAAGTATTCCCTCCTCTTTGATTTTCCAGGACTTTTTGTATTTTTTTTTCCAAGAGGACATACAGATGGCAAATAACACATGAAAAAAGATTGAAGGTCATTAATAATTACAGAAAGCAAATTATAACCATAAAATATTACTATACACCTATAAGAATGGCTAAAGTAGAATATACTGATGAGGACACAGAAAAGCTGTATCACTCACTTTGTTGGTGGTAGTGTAAAATGGGATGGACAGTTGGGAAAAAAGTTTGGCAGTTTCTTATAAAACTTAAAACACAACTGTCACATTGCTCAGCATTGTCACTGTGTAATATTTACTCCAGAGAAAGAAAAGCATATATTCATAAAAAGACTTATATACAGGTGTTCATAGAAGTATTATTAATGATAGCCAAAAAAAGGAAACAAATCAAATATCTTTCAAAGGTTGGAGGGTTAGAGGATTAAACCAGACCACGGAATTTAATTTTAAAAATTCAGAAGCATTTTAAATAGTCTGAACACAAAAAGTACCATTCATACTAGGCAACTCTATACCAGTATCCTTAAAAAAAATAATAATAAATCCATATTTAGTGGGGGAAAAAATCCCAGGAAAATAACATCTTGTGCTCTGAGAAGATCCAGTGTTTTACCTCCAGACCTCCTGTGGTTTATCTTTGGCTCTTGAGGCTATTGAAGTGCACGTGCTAATGCAGTTTACTCTCCTCAGCTCACAACATTGCAGTTATTTACCCTCTTCCCACCAAAGCAGTTGCTTAAGAGTTCTCAGCCTTCCCTCTGTGGACATATTCTTATAGACGGCCAGTCAGCTAGGGAGGTCATCCTAAGTCTTCCGTTGACGACTGGGCAATGAAGGCTACTTTGGGAGGATCACTGCCAATAGGATCAACGTGGCTAACACAAACTTTCCTCTTTTCACAACAGTGGTCTTCTGGGGTGAAGTTTATTAAAGGATTATACTCCTTTGGAGCAAGTTTATAAGTACATGACACATATCTCTTTGCTCTTTCTTCACCTCTCATTCTGTATTTGCCAAATCCACTAATTATCTCTACCTATTTCTCCAGCTTTGTCTCAGACCAGTGCTTACAGGTAGACTCTGTTATTTAACCACATTTTTCTCTGTTGTTGGAGCCTCTGACTCTTCCTACCACTTGAAATTTACTGAGGAATGAGGGCACAGAAGGAATACTCTAGTCTCCTTTTCTTAAGGAAAACATCTCTTTGTGTAGGTTGAAAGGCAAGGAATGACCTCTGATAATTCAGATAGATCACCCTACTCGTCTTCCTTGATGCCCCCTTTTGCCTAATGAGTTTGGACTATGGGAGAATTTACTTAAACTATCTTGGAGGAGATATGCCAATGAAATTAGTTTTTTCTAGAAATTAATTTTCTTATCCATGCTCTGATAGGATGCTGATGGACCTTCCAGATTTGTATTTTCCTAAATCCAGAGAATCCTATAAGTTTAGTGCCTCCTTTTATAGGTGAGGTGACTCATCTAAGACCAACTGCTTCTTTCTTTATTTTTTTTAGCCTTATCTGAATATTTTCATTCTCTGTAGTGAATCACCAGACTTCAATGATTCTTAGCAGCATTTTGATTTTGTTGCAAATGACAGGCAAGAATTCTACCATGGAACCACCAAAGGCTGAGAATTTTGTTGCGAATGGTTTGATACCATATATAAGCCATCATCACCTTCCTGTGATTCTAGTAATTAGGTCATTGCCGCATTGCCAGACCTGCTTATCAGGCATTAAGTTTACTTCTGCTAAATCTTGGGTGAATGACTTTATGAAAATAGGAAGATATATACTTTTTTGGCAATATCGAAAGGGATTATGAAGGTGTGCTTTACAACCCTCCCAGTGAATGTGAACTGGCTGGTATCCATGACTGGGGAAGGAGAAAATAGTATTTATGAAGTTGCTTATCACAAAAATTCACCTGGAATCTGAACAACACGCTAATTCTGTGGTCATATAACCACTACTGTCATGGGCACCATTATTTTAATTTGCAGTGAACCACTTCAGTGCTCTTTCCTGTTAAAAAATAACACATTGAAAGGGAAATTGGAATTTACCAAATCCCTCTCTTTCTTGATGTTGGAGGGCCTGTGATTTCTTTCCTTCTGCTAGGAAATGCTTTAACCACCAAGAACAGTGGGGGCTATTCTTACATTTCTGGGGACCCAATGCTATCAAAATGGTATGGGTCTGTGTACTTATGTTGTGAAACTGGCACTGTCCCTTAATATTCTTCAATGTAACTGCTCATAATACATGATGGCTGAGCTACTATCAATATTAACTGCCTTGTACTTTGGTTTTCATATGGAGTCCAGATGTCACTGTCTAAAACCCTTTTTTTTTAATGTAAGGAACTAACCCCAGAGTGACTGGAGTCAATGAGAATGACAGTCACCTGAATTTCCTTCCCTCAAATGCCCTAGAACCTTTTTTCTAAACCCTGACCTACTTTCATAATGTTCTGTCTTGCTGTCCTCTGGTGACACTGGGATACTGACCCAGTCTTAGTGGTATTTATGCCAGTTATTTCTCCTTAATTCTGTGTTTCACTGGGCCATTTTAAGTTGATTTATATATATATATTTGTAGCTTGCTTTCTGCTCTTTCTTTAAAAAAAAAAAAGAAAGAAAATCTCCTTCACTATTTTTCCACTCTCTCTCATTAGATTTTAAGTGCTTTTGTAATCCCCCACAGCTCTATGTATAGTCAACTCTTGATTATCTGAGCTAATGGAGGGGAGCATTAGCATGGATGATATCAGAGGACAAATAGATTTCCCAGGGGTTTGCATCAATTCTATGAAAGCATCTGAGTCCCAGAGGCAGGGAAACTGAAATCTAAGAGTAGCTGAGAGCAGAGAAGCATTCTGAATGAAAGAGTGAGATGTCACATTCTCACAGGGCCGTGAACTACCACTGCAGCTGCTGGTGAAATTGTGTTCTCCCCTGGCCAGGCTGCTGGGAGATTCTCAAGAAACGGGCTCCGAGGATCTTTGGGCATGAATCCTCCACTGGCCGTCTCCCTTTTGGCATCAGTACTTGGTTTAGCACAGGACAATGTAAATCCTATAAATGGATGAAAGAGGAATTAACGGGAGTTATTGGCAGAGAAGTCAACACAATAGAGGCTTTATGAAGCAGGGAAGGGAAATGCTGTTAGCAAGCTTCTTACTTTAAGGGGTGAGCACGTTAATTGGATAAAATTTTCCCTTCCTTTTGACTCCAGCTTCTAGATCACACTTTAAACTTAGCAGATAATTTATCAAAGTTGGACAGAGGTGAACAAACAAGCAGTTAGAAGAAAAGAATGATTCATAAGTGACAGAAATTTCTGGAGTAGTCTGGAAGTTGCTATTCACAAAATGACTTTTTATGTAATTGACCATTCAGATTGCATACCATAGCTACTTTAGGAGTAATTAAAGGAAGGTTTTCTGGGTATCTGGTTAGAAATGCTTTTCATTTTTTAATTGGTGAAAAACAAATCTAGGCAAAAGTAGATTTGGTTGCATGGTAAGGGACCAAGGGAATTAACATTCCTTGAGCAGCTACTCTATCTCAGGTAAGAATTTTCCTTATCTCATCTTGCTTATTACTTGCAAGAAGCCTATGAAATGATCACCATTATGCCCATTTGACATGTGAGGCATCAGAGTGTCATAGCTGCTAAGAATATTTCCCAAAGTTATTCAGCTAACAAGTATCTAACTGGACTTTAAATCAGTTCCTTCCTTTGGAAAGGAAATCCCCTACTCTTTGTTATACATTGTGCTGTTTCTTGATGAGAATAGAGGCTATGACTTATTGAATGCTTGCTATATGAAACCAGTATATTTACATAATTTTTAATCTTGCCATTAACCTTGGCAGGTGGATATAGATATCTTCATTTCAGAAAGGAAGATGAAGCAAGAGAATTTAAGGATGATAGCCAAGCTTACTGGTAGGATTAAGATTTGAACTGCATCTTTTTTGAGCTATGCTCAATATTCTTTTTCTAAATACCATGTTTTTATTTTTCACTTAGGCCACATATTCTTTACTGTAATCAACCCTAAAATTCTGTTGTAGAAATTTCACTGCAATACTATAATTTTGTTATTATTGAGTAATAGTACATTCCAAATGCAAAATGACAACCTGTGTGTCTGTACATAGATATACAAATGTGTCTTTCATATTCCCATCACAGAAAGAAATCCAGTTTCAGATGATGCTCAGAGACCACCTTTATAGGGAAAGCATAAGATATCATCAGCACTAACAAATTATGGCTTTCTACCAGGTAGCGCTATATAGAAACCTGTTCTTAAAATTTGCCTGTGGTTCTTCCCTCAATGTGACAATCATTCTGAACCTTAAGGTCAAACAGCTTAAACCTTACAGCTCATGCTTGCAAATGTAATGTGGTACTTTGATCCATTGATCTTTGAATTTGCAGAAAAACAGGAGAAGCTAAAGATGTGAAGGTACTGGCATTTTTTTCTGGATATTATTGTGTTTCCTTCTCACTGGTGTCTTAGAGAAAGGGTATATGGCATACCTTCTGGAAAGCTGACCAACATGGTAAGACAGCCTCTCCAGGACTCTCCTGTATACTGGAAGGAAGGCAGACACCTCTTCTAGGAAGAAGGCACCCCAAGACTTGAGGTCACATGGAGGCATCTAGGATCACATGGAGGCATGTCCCTTTGCCCATGGAAAGCAACAGCTTTGGATATCTCACCTGGAATCCTCCAACTCCTTTCCCTCACTAAATGTCTTTGAGACAAGAATGCCCTTACCATTATCTAGCAGTGTCTTCAGTGATTGGAGAGTAAGTTGAAAAGGACATTTCCTATGGACATTTTCTAACAGCACAAGGAGAGAGGACCTCCAGAGGAACCCCCTCCCTTTCTAGATCCTTTTGGTGTAACTCTCCATCTTCCTTTAGGATCCAAATTGTGACCCACAGAGCTGGCCCAGCTGGCATCTGTCTGTTCATCCTTTGGGAATGAGATATAGGTCATTGGATGCATATCCTGTAGAATTCAGGGTTTCCCAAATTAGACATCTGGGAAAAACTCCAGGAGAAGCCCAGATCCTGCTGGATGGCTCCGTAGTGGTCCATCCAGAGGACCATCTTCCATAAAAGAAAAGATTAAAAATAGAAGATGAGACTCAGGGTGACTATTGCTTAAATCAACTTACTTATTCCATGGTTTGATTACTGATTAACCCTTGTCAGCTGTGTGGTGTTAGCACTTCACTGGGTCAGAAATGTATAGATCTAGGATTTTAGTACTGATCATACCTGCCATAGCCCCCAGGTTTCCAGGTTTGAATCCGCTTGACTGTCTCTGAATATAGAGGCTGGTTCTCTGACCTTCTTTCAAGGTCATTGGGTTTTCTTTGTACTTTTATATCCTTTCAAAATTTTCTTTCTTTTTGATTTTACTCCTTTTCAATTTATTTATGTGTGACAGCCTCAATCATCCAGTTATCAATTCAGTAAAATCTGTCTTGCAGAATGTCCATTTTATCATTCAAGCCTGAAATCTGTTCTGCAATCCTTTTATTTCCCTCCTGAATTGCTTTCAAAGCCCTCTGGGGAGCTGGCCTGCAAAAATAGAGAATTCTCACATTGTTTCCATGAAAGGTGCTATATAACCACACAGCAGGATTATTGTTCTCTTTTCTCTTTCATTTTGGTCGCCCTGACTGATCTGCTCTGCATTGCAAGCTCAGTGGTCTTTTTTTATCTTAATTTTATTCACTGCTCTGGTTACTTTCTTTGGGGACATCAGATAGGTGTTAAGTAAAAGACAGGCATGGGTGTCACAAGGAAAGTCCAGGCACCTCGCTTCTCTTCCCTTGTCACTGGTTTCTAACACTTTGTCTGACCATTCAGCTGAGCAGAGTTGCTTCTCTGGTGAGGCTCAATTTCCCTGGGAGTTTTTGCTTTGTGCATAAAACTAGCCTAACCCAATCAAGGCAAACTGAAAAATTAAATTAATTTAACTCGTTCATCTAGGTGTTTAATGTAATATTTTGACAGATCTGCATAAACTCAACTTCCTCAATTTGGCATAAGGGAATAAAATTGATGGATTCAAATTCATTTCTGTTGCTGAAATGCAGAGATTTGTAATCCATCAGCTGTTCTCCCTAATGCACAATCTCCGCTGTTCACGCTGCCTCCAGTTGGCTCTAAGTGTAAACACCTCTACTTAAATAATAGTAGCTGCATAACAAAAATGAGCAAAGAGCCAGCTTGAAGGGAAGACTTGACATTTAATCAATATGTTTTAAAATAAACTGACGCCAGGAATAAAAAGGGAGATTAAATATTGTGCTATTTTTAACCCAAGAAGGGGAATTCACTATGGTTTATAGAAAAACATTAACTGTTAAGACAAAGCAATAAAAAAGCCCAATGAAGAAAGTCTCTGTAGTGAGGGCGGGGGAGGGGAGTGGTATGTCCAGATGTGTCCAGATGTTGGCTCTGTGTGTAAAATTCTGGGGTCTGTGAGAATATATACATCCACGGGTTGGTTTTTTTTTTTTGGTTGTTGTCGTTGTTTTTCTCTTTTCTCCTAGACTGTTTCCTAGGGTAATTAACTGAAATTGACTGTGTGCAGAATGTTGAGATACAAAATAATTAAAGAGGAAATAATAAAGCGGTGGAAGACCTCCCAAATGCTTCTGAGGTGGGGGAAGAGGCCCAATAAACATAGTGTGTATTTACTAAGATATACCATGATGGTTGGAATAAACACATGGTGCCAGATTTACAAAAAATAAAAAAATCCACCTTGCTGTGAATGGATGAGAAAAGCGGCAAACCATTTGTGTCTAGGTTTTCATGGTGTGAATGCTGATGGCACCGAGTATGGAAATGAAGCTTCTTATTTGGAGGACTCTAGGTTGAGGACTATTCAACTGGACTAGAATGTCTTCAGGTGTATATGTATGTTTGAGTGGTATTTCCGTGAGCCATGTATGAAAACACACTGTAAAGACTTCTCTCTGTTATAAGCCTAAACATCCTGTGTATTTTACAAAATGATTAAAAGGGATCAAGTCAGTGATCCAAGCAAGAAATACTATTCTATACATGTTTATTTTTTTAATTTAAAATGTTAGGAAATTGGTAATAAAAGCAATAAGTGAGAATCACTGAATTTTGTGGCTCAAGGTCCCTGTATTTCAGTGACTCTAAAAATGCTTCAGTATTTGTGCTTTCTTGATCTTCCCAGAAGGTATCAAGGGAACATTTTTATTTTGCTTATGTCACTCAGAACCACACTTGACAGGGATGTAAAATGCCATTGATTGTAAGATGCATCTTGATTTCAGAGAGGTTAAAATGTGGGGGGAAAGTACATTTTTGAATTGATAAAATAGGGCTCAGAGAGATTAAAGCCAGTTAAGTCATTTTACAAAGAATGAACTTAAGGTCCAAAGTGCCTGAAGGTTACACAATTGCTTAATAATGAGGCATGGCCAGGTCCCCTGGCCATCTGCTCAGCTTTCTCATGGTGCCCTACACTCTGCCCTGTGGCATTTTCCTCACTTGTATTATACTTACTCAAAAGTTAGTAAACTTTTAAGTACAAATAAGCAGCCAAGTAAATGTATTCACCTCTGTGTATGTATGTGTGTGCACACAGAGACATGCATACTAGCTGCTCATTCATATCCATTCGTTCACTCATTTATTTGTTTAAAATTTTTCCAATGTCACCATTAGAATTGTTATCTTAAATGAAGGGCTGAGCATTCACTGACATTAACAGTATTTTCAAGTTCTAAATTTTCCCATTCTCTTGTATTTAACCAACACATTTATTTACCTATTACATTCGTTACTCAATACTTGTGAACACCTGCTTTGCAACAGTAACTATAGCAGAGATGCAACATGGTTCTGTGCTTCAAGTATAATTACTCAAATGATTATGGATTTATCATTATGGTAAGTCCTGTGAAGGAAGGTGAGCAATATGAGCACGCATGACAGGGAGGGTGGTCTAATTTAGATTTCTCTGAGGAAGTCTTATTTAATCTGACGTGTGAAAGGTGAAGCTGGATTGAGAGGAGGCAGACTGAATGGCAAGTGTAATTGCTTGGAGACAGGAAACTTGTATTTGTTAGTTGCTGGTGTGAATATGGCTCAGGGATCACTGACTATGACAAGATTTTGGACCAGAGGAATCTTACAATGGAAAGGGAATGAGGAAGGAGACTAGTATTGATTTTTTAAAAAGCATCTGGCCAAAACAAGTAACTGAAATGCCAAAGGAAAAAAAATATTATTTTTGCGCATAGAGAAACAAGGGGAAGAACTGACTTGAGGTATTGTGTGTTGTATTTCTTTTCTTGTTGATCTACTACCTCTGTCTCAGTGGTCTCGAATGTTTTACTCTTGACTTAAAAGAGTTAAGAGCAATGAGATCAAGAAAAGTAGAGAAAGAGCAAAGAAAAGTAGAGAAAGCGCAGAGAACATTGAGATCAAGTTGGGGAAACATGCTTTAAAAGCTTCAGGGACAATGTAATAAAGAAGTGAAGAAAGTAATAAGATCTGCCTTAAACTGATAAAGCTATACAACCAGTAGTTTCAGTTTTGCCACAGGGCTTTTCTTCAATTGAATTTGGCCTACCTGAGCTGCGACTGCTGGAGTTAAAACAATAATGACTAAATACTTATGGAGTACTAACAATGAATTGGATCCAAGTTGTCCAAAATGGTAGCACTAACCACATGGAACTATTGAGGATTTATCTGATTTGAGATTTGCATAAAGGTAAAATATACACTGGGTTTCAAAGATTTTAGCTTAAAAAAAAAAGAATGTGAAATAAAATATCTTAGCTCTTGTTAAAATTGATTACATATTGAAATGGTAATATTTTGGATAGATTGGGCTAAATACCAAATATGAAAATCAATTTCTCTACCTCTTTTTATCTTTTTCTCATGTGGTTACAAGAAAATTTTAAATGGCATGTCTTGCATTACATATTTAGTGAGCAGTACTGGCCTAATTACATGGCATGAGGTGTCCATAAAACAAAGCCCCTGCTCTCAAGATGCAGACATCCCGTTAGTGAAGACAAACAGGAAGCTACAACCAAAGAAATCATAGGTACTATGAAGAAAGATAAAGCACCTTTAGAGGGTAGAGAGTTGTGGGTGATATGCTGAATAGTTGATTGAGGGTACATCTCTCTGATTGCAGCAGAGACATAAACACAGAGAGGGAGAAAGCCTCAGCAGATTTGGGAGAAGACAATTCCAGGTTGAGAGGAAGACCACCAACAAAGAGATCCTTAGATAGAAGGATGTTCATTGTAGCTGGAATGCAATGAGGAAGGAAGAAAGAGATAAGGGGTAAGGTTGGAAAAGTAAGGGAGTAGCCACATTACAAAGACCTTTGTTGGCCAGAGATAGATTTGGGGATCTTTTTCTAAATGAAATGGTGTAGTAGATTGAATGCAAAAACAGGTAATCATTCCTCTCCATATATCCACACACATCTTTGTAATATGACTAGCTCTTCCTTACAATGAATGTAGGTGGGCTTTTTCTGACTTACTTTAACCAATGGTATATAGGGAAGTTATACTATATTATTTCTGATTGTCATGCCTTGATCTCAATGGGCCTTGCATGCTTCTGCTCTCTTGGAATCTTGCCAGCTGCCATCACAGCAGACCCAGAGTAGCTTGTGAGAAGATTAGAAATCATCATGTGGGCCAGAGGCTTGTCTATTCATTGGTCTTAGTGGCTACGCCAGAGATGTTGGTGAGCCCAGCCGAAACCAGCAGAACTGTGCTCAGGTCAGTAGAAGTCCTTTCAGGTGATTGCAGATTTTGACTTATAATAAATTGCTGTTATTTTAAATCACCAAGTTTCAAAGTGCTCTTTAATGCAGGCAAAGTGAACAAATGGAGATGCAAAGCTTTCTTTTTTTTCAGTTTTATGAAATGAACTACATGTTTAGAGGTGATAAAAATTGATTCAGTTTGAACAGATATTTGAGATTTGATCCAAAAGTATTTTCTAATGGAATGGACGTGAGGTGTGAAAGAAATAGAGGTGACAAGAATGACTCTAATATCTTGGCCATAGCAACTGAAAGAATGGTGTTGTCATTGCTCAGGCAAGAAAAACTAGAGGAATAGCTCTTTAGAGAGGAGCTCTTTACAAGTTCAGTTTTACACATGCTAAATTAGAGATGTTTATTAGGCATCCAAGCTGAGATATTAAATAGGCAATTAGTTAAAGAGTTCAGGAGTGAAAATTGGGCAGGATTCTTAAATGTAGAGTAAGTAGCAGTATAAGTGGCATTTAAAGTCAGAGGAGTAGATGAGATAACCTAGGGGGTGAAGGGGAGAAAACCAAAGATTGAGTCTCTGTTATCCACTATTTTGAGCTTGGGAAGATGAGGAACATCTTGTATAGGAAGATGAGAATGAGGGTTTACAGAGGCAGATAATACAGGGAGAATCAAAGCGAAAACAGTTTCTGGAGAGACCAATAAATTATATCAATAGCTGCTTATAGGTCAAGAAAGCTGACAAATGAGAAGTGAGCATTGCATTAGGCAATGTAGAGATTTTTGTTGAGTTTGATAAGAGCGCCTCCTGCGGCAGGATGAAAAAAGCCCAGTTGAAGGGGTCTCAGGAGAAACAGAAGAGGGAATGGAGGAAGAGAAGATAGATACTATTAAAAAAAAAAAGATTCAGAATAGCTACTATAGAATTACTAGATCTAGAATATATTAATTCAAGGCAGGACTTATGGCTGGTAATTTGCTCCAAAGCCTGTATATTTTGCATTATACTTGATTGCATAAATGAAGTTGTTTAAATATTCTGGAAAGAAAAAAAATTACAGTTTATGTGAAATATTTAAAAAGGTAAAAAAATAAATTAGCTTGATCAAAAAAAGACAGAAAGGAAGAAAGAAAGGGTGTTCTCATTATGGCTCAGCAGTAATACAGAAACGAATCCTACTAGTATCCATGGGGACACAGGATAGATCCCTGGCCTTGCTCAGTGGGTTAAAGATCTGGTGTGGCCGTGAGCTGTGGTGTAGGTCTCAGATGATGCTGCATTGCTGTGGCTGTGGCATAGACTGGCAGCTCTAATCAGACCTCTAGCCTGGGAACTTTCACATGTCACAGGTGTGACCCTAAAAAGACCAAAAAAGAAGGAAAGAAGGAAAGAAAGAAAGAAAGAAAGAAAGAAAGAAAGAAAGAAAGAAAGAAAGAAAGAAAGAAAGAAAGAAAGAAAGAAAGAAAGAAAAAGGAAAGAAAGAAAGAAAGAAAAAACTTGCTGTAAATTGGATCAGAGAAATGGGACCCAAACTAGAAGGGAGGTGAGGTTGAGATCTTTATTTCGTTTGTTTAAAAGAAAGATAATTGTTGTTATGGTTTGTTACAGTGCTAGTAAAAGTGATCTTATCTAGAGATAAAAAAATGATGATAAAGAGAATATAAGGACAATAAAGGGAACAAAATTCTCGACTAGTGAGATTACATGGAGCCCAGAGCATGGATAGTTCTCAGCGCTGCATGAGAGGGCACCTCTAAGAAGGCGGGGAGACTCCCTGCTGGGGGCATGTGCAATTTCTCTTCTTTCTCTCTTCTCTCATCTCAGTGAAATCAGAAGCAAAGCAGTTGAGCAGACAGGCAAATTTGAAGAATAAGCTGCAAGATTAGATACGAGAAGAAGAGGAGGTAATGATCTAGAAAAATAAAAGTGAATAGACTAGGAAAATTTAGTAGAGCTACCAAAGAGCCTGAAGGTCTTCCTTAAGATTCACGAGCAAACATTTAAGTGGAGACCATTCTGCCTGGTTGGATGGAGAGCTGGCTTTCACCAGGGTAGTGATTTAAGTAAGGAGTATCACAACAGAATTGAGGGGGTTTATTGGGTCATAGCATGTAATGTAACTAATCCCAGAGGGGAGATGACCTGAGAGGGGTGATAAAAGGAGTAAAGAGGATAGGGTCAGGGGATTTGAGATCCTAATTGGAGGGTTCTTTTTCCAAAATTAGAATATCCAAGGAGTAACTTGGACATATATGAGGTAGTAATTGGAAAGTCATGTGCTTGAAAACAAGATGTCTATAGAAAGTGCCATTTTTGGTAAACAAGGTCTAGGGCATTGGTTTGTAATTGGAAGACTGCTGTACCCTAAAGATTTTTGGAAAATTTATGGGTAATTTTTATTGCCACAATGATTGGAGGTGATGCAGGAATTTAGAGGCAGCACCAGGAAGCTAGATGCTTCAGTGCTGGGAACAATACATCATGACTATATTCACTGGCTTGTGCCTTTACATTCACAGTAATTTTACATCTTTTAATGTGTTTATTTAACTCATTTAAAAATATTAAATATAAGTTTAAATTTAGATATTATAAACTGATCTGCAAAGGAACCAGTGTATACTCTGCCTACACAGGATTGTCCAACAAAGCAATCAGCCTGTTAAAATTAAAAAAAAAAAAAAAAGATTTGCAAAGAGGAATGTTGACGAAGTTAGCAAGCATAGTTCATATTTCCAAGATTTAAAGGAAAAGCTGAAAAAAACCCAACATTGTCTCTGAAATGATTTAAAAATTCTTCTGATAAAAATAAAATTCCCTGCTTGCTTCATACATGTGTATACATGATCGCAAGTGGTCCACTTCACAGTCGTGAGGAAAACTTATTTTTACCAACTACACAACATGTTTTGGTATGCTGACCAAAGAAATCTAAGGGAAATAATTTTTCTCTTCCACTGAGCAGATACTGTTTGACGAATAATTGATGAGATGGCAAAAGATGGCAAAAATTAGCTGTGAGATGAACTGTAGTCAAAATGAATTTTCATTACAAGTGGATGAAATGTCCTTTGGATAATGAGGCTTTACCACCTGCATTTAAAAGATTCATATGGAATGAAAAAAATCATAGAGGAAATGTTATTTTTAAAATTACTGATAATAAATATGAAGGGCTTGTCCATATTTGAAATCCTTAAAAAATTACTTTACAGAAAAAAGATAATCCCTCTTTTGGGGTCATTGCTTCTGCTACAGATGGGACTGCCAGCTATGAGTCGTTGGCAATGTCGGTTTATAGAGAACTTAAAAAATTGCACCAGGTGTTTTAGCAATTCATTGCATTATTCATGAACTACATGTAGTCCCTGAGAATTTTTATGAAAAACTCCACAAATCAATGAATGTTTTAACAGTGTTAATAACAAAATTAATAATAAATCTTTGAGTGATTGATTACTTCATACAGAATACACTCCAATAAGTGTTTGAAACTCTTAGCCTAGACAGGAAAGTAAGATACTTCTCAAAGAATATACATAAAAACAGATCCTGTTTACTATTTAATCCTGTTTCATTTTTTAAAGCTCTACCAACAGAAAAATAAAGATCAAGATTGAAAGATTGTGAATGGAAGGGACATATTTTTCATATACACTTGGTCACTTTAAGCTGCATCAGAACTAGATCAATTTTATTAAAATGAACCAGTCATGGTTCATTTTAAATATATGCATCAATAAACATATATTTAAAAATGACTTTGCTGCTGAGAATTTTCAAAGTGTCTGTCTTTCATGCAACACCTTCCATATTAAAGATGTTAACTGGGAATAGATTACTCTCATATTTATTAATAAATAAGATATGGTAGTTAGATTTGAAGTTCTGAATGAACTATATAACACCAAATTGGGTGATTAATCCATTTGAAATGATTGTGGAACATGCTAGCTAAGATATGCAAAAAGAGTTAATTGGGCTAAAACACAACTTTTAGACTAAAGTACAATTTAATTAGTCTAATTATGAAAGGATTTGGAACTGGTTTAGACTTTCATACCCATGTCTTTAAAAATAAGTTAAATCACTGACAGATATTGCTTCTGTTTAACAACACACAAATTTGAACAGATTCCAGATTAATGGCGCAGTTTCAGCAAAAGCAGCGAAACTATTTGGTAAAATATAAGAGGTGGAATATAAGAATTCTTTTAAAGACTTAGAACCAACTACTATGAAATTAATAGAACCACACTGCTCAAAGTTATTCTAAAACTACTTAAGAGTTGAAAATGTTTTTTTCACACAAGTTTAAGAAATCTGTCATGAAAAGTACGTATTGAATTTATTTAATCTATAATATTTTTTTCAGTCTTACTCTGAAATTGTCCCCAGAGATTTACTCATATAATTTCTGTACAGCCTCTTTTGTTACTTGTTTAGATTTCTTGTCCCTTTTCAATTACCCATTTACCTAGAGAATGATACTGTCTCTGAGAATTTTTGAGTAGCACAGACTGAATGCATTTTTGGACATGTTTTCTCCAAGATGAGAAATATGTTTCCAGTGGCACTCCATTGGCCCCCTATCTTGTGCCATCACATAGTGAATTGTGTTGAAAGTGTATTTCTAGATAGCTTTTTCACAAGAATATCATACATCCTCGTTTTCAGTCAACATTGATAGAGTATAATTTACCTTGGCATGTTATCTATACTACAATTAAGTTTTTTTTCCCCACTTATCTGTGATCTTACACATATAAGACTGATCTGTTACTAGCTTAGAGTCTACCTCTACCTTCGCTCTTCCATTTTTCCTGACCTTCTTATCTTGCTCTCCTTGATCCTAACTTACTCATTATAATTAAGTGGAGTATGTAAATAGGAATACAGTATAGTTATGAATGCATGCTAACATATATTCCATTATTCTAAATTTATTTAAAAATTATAGTTGAAGATCAAGTATGTTACTTGGAAGGTAAAAGGGTGTATAGAGTATTTTTTTTCGTAAAGAGGGTGTTGGGTCTGAAATGGTGAGTATGGCCATAGTTTAGCAATAAGTACTTGGAACTGGATTAATGTTAACTTCACTAGTTCTGATCCATAGATCTATACTGTTTTGTAGATCCATAATCTATTTTAGAAGTTGTGTGTTAGATGCAGTGTTAACCACATTTTGTGTATCACACACATACTAATATTCAACAGCTCAACCTTCTAATTGAAAAGATAAAAGAACTATTGGAGTTCCCACTGTGGTGTAGCAGAAATGAATCTGACTAGGATCCATGAGGATGCGGATATGATACCCGGCCTTGTTCAGTGGGTCAGGGATCTGGCACTGCTGTGAGCTGTCGTGTAGGTCGCAGATGCGACTCAGATTTGGTGTTGCTGTGGCTGTGGCATAGGCTGGCAGCTACAGCTCCAATTTGACCCCTAGCCTGAGAATTTACATATGCTGTGGGTGTGGCCCTAAAAAAAAAAAAAAACTATAGATGAGCAAATTCTTCATGGGATTTTCCTCACCCTTTCCCACTGTCACTAATTTCGTTAGAAATAGCCAAAAACTCTTTAAACACTGGCTGAGTGTTGAAACTCAATCCTTAACCATTACACATTTTCAAGACTCCCTTTAAATTAAATTGTAGCCTTTCATTAGCAATGTATATCTATTCTCAAATTTCTTTTAAGTCTTGTTTTGATGACCTTTTCATACTTTGGTCCTTTGCTTAATTTCATTCAGTTACAAAAATACAGCGATTTTGAACAACTGCTTGGTAATTCTGCAAATGAAAAAGAAATTTCAAAAAGGCAGATTTTTAAAAATGAATCAATTTGATTCCAAAACTGGTATTAACATATTTTAATGCAGAGGGAAGAGCAAGATGAATCTTAAGGTTATAAGAGGTCCGTCAAATTGACCTACATGAGCTCACAGAACTTACACGTTTCCTAAGGCCGAGGAACTGTTTCATGACCTTGAAGGGTATATTAGTATTTCTATTTAAGTCATTACATTTTCAAACATTGGAACTGCTCAGATTTGGTTCACTGCACAAACCAATCACTTAGAATGTTAAAGAGCATGACTTTGGTCTCCTGGAGACAGCTCTTCTGTAATTGAGCTCTCGTTTGCATGGCCTGTCTACCTTCCCTGTTCATTTTTTTTCTTGGTGGTTTTTTTTTTTTTTCCCTTGTCAGCCTACATTATGAATGCAACTGATAGAACAAACACCAACACCTAACACTGGAAATTCTCTCCTCTGAACTCATTTGAAACACATGCTGAGGTTCTCAAATGGCAAGTTTTATAAAATGTCAGAGCATTTTAGGGTTGGAAGTGATTGTTGGATGCATATTACAATTCCGCGGGGAGCTTAAGAAAATATTAATGCTTCAGCCCCATCTTCAGAGATTTTGATTTAACTTGTCTCAGGAAGGTTGGGGGCATCTACATTTTAAAAAATCTTTCCAAGTATCTTAATATCCAGCCAACTTGAGAACCACTATGTTAGTCGCGTTCGATCAGATCAAAAAAGAAATTCATAAAGGACTTGACATATCAAAGGTTGTGCAACTAGACATTAGGAAAGCTGAGACTAAAATCTGATTTCCTGACACTTACTACAGAGTCTTTACACTGTTCTATATCTATTCTTTGAGAGATGTTCTTATGCAAAAACTTTAGACATATAATTGGCATGTAGTTCAGCTGTGGCGCTACATACAGTTTAAATACCCTCCTCTGAGGAACTGCTTTCATTTGATATAATACATTGAATTAATACTCTACTTTCCACACAAAGGGGAGAGAATTGTGTTTCGGGCTGATTAATAAACTTAAGTATGGTGATACTCAAATAGTCTCCATCCTTCAAGAAAGTTTGCAGAAAAGCAGTATAATCTGCACAATAGCACCATCCCTTTGAAACTTGGAACATGGCAAAAATATCTTGCTAAGAATTCACACCAAAACAATTTCAGCTGTATTATTCACAACACATCATTATTGTTGATTGTTCAGATGAAAACGGCCTCACAATTGCAATGAATCATCTACTTTCAGAGTGACAGAATTTACAATTGCAACAGAAAGACATAAAAAAGGAAATGGTTTAAGGGTTGACATTTAGCCTTTGTTAACAATATTCTTTTAATATTAATCTTGATTTTCAGCATCCAGAGCTCAGATGGACAATCTCAACAATGGCAGTTGAAAATTATGCTTGTTTGTAAATTTTGTTTTCTTGTTTGTGTCCATGTTAGTGCAAGTACTAGGGCTGACAGTGTTTGGTATGTTTTGTATTTCTTTAATGATGTTTTGGCCAAAGAAAGGGCACATTTGCTCTCCAAGTGCATATGTCTAACATAGAACTATACATGGAATTATTGTACCT
The DNA here is from genome assembly GCF_016906955.1 of Phacochoerus africanus. NCBI lineage: Eukaryota > Metazoa > Chordata > Mammalia > Artiodactyla > Suidae > Phacochoerus > Phacochoerus africanus. Next base: position 59,226,581 of record NC_062545.1, read on the forward strand.
TGGCACGTCCTCCTGTTTTTTCTTCTTTTTTTTTGTCTTTTTTTCTTTTTTCTTTTTTTGGTCTTTTGACCTTTTTAGGGCTGCACCCGAGGCATATGGAGGTTCCCAGGCTAGGGGTCTAATCAGAGCTTCTGCTGCTGCTGGCCTATGCCAGAGCCACAGCAATGCCAGATCTGAGCCTCGTCTGCGACCTACACCACAGCTCACAGCAACACCAGATCCCTAACCCACTGAGCAAGGCTGGGGATTGAACTGGCAACCTCATGGTTCCTAGTTGGATTAGTTCCTGATGCTCCATGATGGGAACTCCCCTGTTTTCTTTTAAATAAAATATTTCACTTAAACCTGCTCTTCACTGATCATATGGAAAACAATGGGTTAGTTTAACTATCTTGAAATTGGCAAATGTTGAGTATTGCTGGGCTGGAATGTTTGGTGCATTATTATGTATTGTTAGATTCTGCCAAACATGTGAAAGGAGCAAATTGAAAACAAACAAACAAACAAAAAACAACAAACTTAACTTGCTCTATCTCCAGGTGATTAAACTTCATGTAAGTTGAAAAGAGAAGGACATAAGGATGAAAAGGGTGGAAAAAAATCCCAGAAAATTGAAAACAATGATTAAATGATATGTAAATGGCTTTGCAGACATTTCTAAAGCTTTTGATTATTTTTTTTTAAGTTTGACTAGCCAAAAGGATTTTAAAAAGTTCAGTTGAAGACTGTGCATTTGAATATCATACATACAGTTATAGTGAGGTATTGAAAATTAATGAGAAATTAAATATCAAAAGACTTTAAATTGATTTCTTTTTAAATGATGCTAGAGGACAGAAAGGGAAGAGATTCTTTTATTTAAAGGCAAAGTTTGAAACCTCTAGTCTAGGATCCTGGAAGGAGCACTTCTAAATAAAAGAATTAAAGCTTGGGAGTTCCTGATATGGCTCAGTGGTACCTGACTAGTATCCATGAGAATGTAGATTCAATCACTGGCCTTGATCAGTGGGTTAAGGATCTGGTATTGTCATGAGCTGTGGTGTAGGTTCCAGATGAAGCTTGGATCTGGCATAGCTGTAGCTGTGCTATAGGCCAACAGCTGCAGCTCCAATTCAGCCCTTAGCCTGGGAACTTCCATATGCCACATGTGTGGTGCTAAAAAGCAAAAAAGCCAAAACAAACAAACAAACAAAGAATTAAAGTTTGGAATAAAAAAATACATAGAAATCAGCAGGTCATTAGTTATGGATTATTTGATTCAAAATAATAGCATGAAAAAAATGTATGCTTTCATTCAGTGTGAAGGATAATTTTTAACTTTTTGGAAATGGACTGAGTATCTTGTCATGGGGGACTTAAGAGTATATTTGATTGGACCAAGAAGAGGTTTGAAGGTCATTTCATCCAACCAGCCCACCAACCGGCCAACCACTGCTTGACATTGATGCTATTTAAACAGAAATTCTTTCATGCACATAGAACAAGTTATCTTGACATATTTTACATTTTATGATTAGAATAAATATAGACAAAATTATTTGAAAGCATAACTTACTCTTCTGGGCTTTCTATTATTAAAGTTCTCAGATTCTCTTATCTTTCAGATTTGAAGTATTTAGAAGCAAATCTAATATGAATACTTCTCTTCTAGACTCTAAATTCCTCAAGGGCCAGGATCAGGTTTCATTTCTTTTTATATCCTCCATTGTGCAGAGCACTTAGCATGAGATAAGTTCTCAATAGACATTTATTTAATGAATGAGAGGATGAATAAATAAATACAAGATTAATATTGCTTTGCTTCCAAGATAGTATGCACAGATTGTATTTTTTCTCCATTTCTCCACTTCTTCCATTGCCAAAACAGACTCAGAGGCTGCTCCACACAATATAATTGGTGTGGATAATTTCAGGGATCTTTTCTGCGACTTCAGCCTGGGGAAGAAGGAGTAGAGAGAAGAGAAAGGCATAATCGTCTACACAGTTCAGAAGGGAGGTGAGCGGTTCTCTTATTACCTCCCCCAGTCGCCCTTTCGATATTCTTAAGCACACTCTTTCTTCCATGGCTGGTTGTTAAATTGGTGTTTCTGTGGGGACACATGGGCTGAAATTTCCTATTCTGCCATCTAGCCAATGTCACTTCTCTCAGATTAATTTCTCACAGCCTCACATTCCTCGCACTCTTTATATACCACAACACCAGAAAACCTTAGTTGCTCTTGGAAAATCTGATGTCACAAGGCCTACCCTTGGCTTACTCCATTTCTAAATACCTTATTTTCTCCCCTACTTTCTCTCGTGCCAGAAATCTATTATTTATCTGTAAAAATCTGACTTTGTATCTAACAAACAGTATTAATAATATAATACTATGGATACAAATACTATAACAATATAGATAGTATTAATAATAACTTAATTATCATAATTCCTGTGGTACTTAATAATTTACAAAGCATTTTCCCATAAATTGTCATATTGAGATTTTCATGGCACTTTGAGATAGATAGGGCAGGTATCATTTCTAGTAAAAATACTCTTATTACTTAATACATGCTAGTAATACATATTAAAGTTTCTTTATATATTAGTTGAGTTAATGTGTCTTCTCTCTCCTGATTGAGGACTTACTGTTCTTTAGGTGGCTTATACTTTTTTTTTCTTTTTGCACCTATGGCATATAGACATTCCTCAGCTAGGAGCTGAATTAGAGCTGCAGTTGAGGCCTACCTCATAGCCACAGCAACACTGGATCCAAGCCTCATCTGTGACCTACACCGCACTTGTAGCAACACTGGATCCTTAACCCACTGACCAAGGCCAGGGATTGAACACATATTCTCATGGATTCTAGTTGGCTTCTTAATCCCCTGAGCCACAATGGGAACTCCACGTAGCTTATACCTTTTTTAAAAAAGTATTTAATAATAAGTTACCAAGTGATTCTAAGACCAAGACCATAGCTCTTCTGTGAGAGATGACAAGCTCTATCCTCTATTTGTATTTATTTTCTGAGGAACAAAAAGGAAAAAGTAGGAAATGATTAAGATATTTCTGAATATTTCATAAATTATGTCAGGAAACATCTAGTTGTCATTAACTTCCTGAGTAAAATCATAATTGGGAGGGAGATTCTTTGAAATAAATGTTAGCATTAAGTAAATGAAATTAGAATTTCAAAAGAAAAATGGCATAATAAACCTATTCAATGAGGGTGGGTAAAAAAATACATCAAAATGATTTTCTCTACTTCCAATTGTTTACTATAAAACAGTACTATTAGACAAAATACACACATACAAACTCATTTAAAGGGAACACACCCGTGGGACTGTGTAATGATATGCCTTCTAGCTTCAGATTTCAGCCTACTTGATTGGCCTTTCTTTTTTAGAGTACCATGTGATGACTGGAATATTCTACACATTTAATCACATAGTTTGTACAGACACTTACCCATCAGTCCATAAAATCAATTCAAACAAATAAACCCTTTTAATTATGATCAGGAGCTTAGCATATTTCCCTGTTTGACCTTAGTTGCTTTTGTGAGTACTTAGTTTAGCTGAAAAACTATTTTTATATTAAACCATGGGGCTCTGTAACTGCTTTATTATCAAGCATTTTATGGCCTGCAAGGTATTTTACAACCCCTGTACCAGTGTTTTTTCTACCCAGTCCCTTTGGGCAGTCACCACAATGTTCCCGCTCTCATTTTTACAAACTTCAGGAAGGAGGCTATGCAAGGATGAGTGACTAGCAAAAGGTCAGATGATAAGTTAATAGTCAAAAAGGTACTAGAGAGCATGGTCTTTGAATTTCAAGGTTATTTCCTGCTATACTGATTCTTTTCTGGTCTTTTGTTGATTTGTCTGTGAAGGGTTTCTGACGCTCAAAAAAGGATGGGTTTCTTAAATGATCGAATGCAATATATGCAAGAAAGTAGCAATAACAGTATTTTATTGTGAACTTTCAAGGTAAATACCTGTTTAGTATAGAAAACATGTTTATATCCAAATATGTTGAAAATGCTTATGCATTCTTAACTTTGAATGGTGAAGATAACTTTGTTTAAAAAAGCCTAGGAGGCTTGTGCTGTCAAAGCTGTTAAATTGGCTACCTGGTTAGATGCATAATATTCATTTGGGCAAAAAAAAGGTGGAAATCAGTAAAATTTCATGATCTCATATTACATAAACTGGAAAAAAGAAAAAAAATGTTGAAAACGGACAAAGCTAATAAAAGAATTGATGAAAGCTTAAGAGATGTGAATTTAGTATTTGTCAAAGAGTAGAATTAAGCTAGGAACTATAAAGTTCTCTGGAATTAAGCATATAAGGGGATATTTGAAATCCTTTTCAGTTGATGCCTTAAAACATAGTCTGGTTAAAATCATAGTCTCTTAAATACTTTCATGGTTCAGATGCTTTTTAAAGGCACTTTCTCACAAAAGAAAGTGCTGGCTGGCTTTATTATCAGTTTGCTATTAAGTTGGAAGGCTTGTATTTGCATGAAATTCTTTCTCAGGAAAATGTTAATAGGAACCAGAATGTAAATAAGAGGAGCAAGCCGCTCTAGATATTTTTTTCTGTGGTTCTCCTTGATAGGAAAATCTTATATACATATTCAATGGATGAGCCTCACTTGCTCCTGGACTCAATATTCAACTAATTAATGTCATTCAAGCATTATGTGCCTTTGCATTGGCATTTGATCGAATTTCAAATCCTCTATTTGAATGAATAGCACCTTGAGAAGAATTCATTTTTGTATTTTATTTAGCCTAGGCTGTGTCTACGTTTAATCCCCATTCACTTTAAATCAGTTTTTTTTTTTTTACTACTTTTGGAACAAAGCAAAACCTCACTGGCTGTGGCAAATCTATATACCTTTTTTTTTTTTGCCTCTTACTTTACATATCTTTGTGTGTGTGTGAGTATGTGTAGTAATTAATAAATATATATTCAGAAATTGATTGCAAGAAAAGAGCTCTGTTGCCAAAAAGACCCTGAAACCTGTAAAGAAAATAAAATATATTAATTTTGTTCACATTCAGGTTATGCTGATACATTAATGGAATCATAAGACATTTCTCTGGGTGGTATCTTTCCTGATCTTTTTTGTTTTCTCTATATTACTGTGGACAAAGAAAGTTGCCTGCCATATCAGTAAACAAAGAATGTTGCAGCCACCAAGCTCTCAGCCACTATTGCCACCCACACGTGCACCCTGAGGGAATTCAGGATGGAAAAAGCAGAAGATTGGCTTTATATTGTTAAGGTGCATATCAAAGAAATGATTTCAGTGAGCCCAGACTCTTGGATTTTCTCATACTAGGGAAGTGCTAAAGTTCATTAGTTTGAGATATCTGGTTTTTCTTTAACTAACAGAAACATTTTGATGGCCCTACTGCCTTTTTTTTTTTTTTTCAAAAATTCCTATGTTGCCTAGCACCTCACTTACTTTTTTGGAACAGTCCCTCAGAGTGCTCTGAGAGGCTGCCTCCTGGGCTTACATCCTCAGTCTGTTTGCAGAATAACACATAACTCTCAATTTTTAGGTTGTGCATTTTTTTTTTCAGTTGACATTGCCATATTTTTCAAATATCAAAATATAAGGGGGGTGTAATAAGAGCTAAAATTCATCAAGCATCTTCTAAATAATGTCACAAGCATTGCCACATTTAACACTTTCGAAAACCCTATTCATTACTATTGACAATTTGTTGATAAGAAAACCTAGGTTCAGAGAAAACATACCCTGTCCAAGGTCAAATGGATAGGAAGTGATGCAGGAATGATTTACACCTTTGACAGTGTTGTGAGCCTAAGGTCTTAATCCCTATGCTTGAATAAAATTTATTTTCCAAAGGGGATAAAAAGAAACATGGTATTTTAAAACTGTATATCCGTAAAGTGTTCGGTGAAAAAAAAGTTAGCCACAGAAAATGCCTTTTAATAGATTCTGCTATTTCTTGTATGACTCTCAAGCTTGAGGTTGCTTAGTTTCATGATCATCTTTCATATGATTGTGATCATCCTTCTCTTGGGCAATTGCAATCATCTCCTCACAGCTCTTCCTGATTTCACTGCTGCTCTCCCACCATTGATACTGTCTTCACCTAGCAGCTCAAGTCAGTGGATTCCACTCTTCTCAAAACCTTCTGGGGGCAATGTCTCTAAAGGCATTACATCATCTACTTTTCATGCCCCTGCCCTTCACAGGCCATAATTCTTCTCCTGGTACCCCATGTTCCAGCTACCGTGGTGCCTGTGCTCTTCCTGGAACCCATCTCTCATCTTCCCCACTCAGGTATGTGCCCTGGGGTACTCTGTACCTAAAACAACAGACTTTCCCTGGAAACCTGCATTCATCACCTCTTCCTTCACAGCTTTGCTTAAATGTAACTATAGAAAGGCCTTTGCCAATGCTGTATGTAAAGTAGACACCCTGCCACATCTATCTCATCCTGTTTATTTTTCCCATAGAACTTACCGCCATGTGAAATATTTTATAGTTATGTGGTTAATTATCCACCTCCCATGCTCCCATGGGTTGGGTTCATTTCAGAATCTATGTAGATCTCGTGCTATGAGGAAGTCTGCTTTGTTCAGAGCCATAATTCCCATGCCTAAAATACGCCTGAGACAAAATGGGAAGTCCAAAAAAAATTTGTTAACTGAATGAATTTGGACTGCGAGAGTTATTTCAAAGTTTTAGTTTATTTGTAAATCAATGATACTTTAATACAAAGTTCAACTTAAAAAAAGTTATTTTCTATATTCCTTGGGATAAGGTTTTGTTCTTAAACATTATAGCATTAGGTTCCATTTTAATTTGACTCCATATTTAATTATGCTTTCAATCTAACTTGGAGACATGAAGACATACTGTATTTAATGATGTTTTAGGTTTGCATTTTACATCATATTTATAGAAAGTTAGAAAGAAAGTTCATCAGCTCATCAGGAGGAATGCTGTTCAAGTTTTACCAGGAAATGTGTTGTGCAAAGATTGTGGGGTGTTTCTGCAAAGGAAAGAGAACTAAGCGTTCAGCCAAGGTGTCAGCATCTTATTAATGAAGGCAAATGAAGCATCTATGCAGTTAGGGAAAGTGGGAATTTGACCAGTGCTAGTGATTTAGCTCCTTTGTGCCTCAGTCTTCTGGGATTAATAATAAATGTTACAAGTGTAAAAGTGGATAGCATTGTGTCAGAAATTAATTTTAATTTTTAGATTAAAATTTCAGCTTCTCAACAGTAAGCAGGAGAGACTGGTAGTTTAGCCCCCATCAAAACCATATGCTTGAGACCTGGGCTTTGTGGAGAGAGAAGATGTATTCCTTTAGAAATCTCACCCTCTTATTCACTCTTATCTCATTAACCAAACCTGGAGGAGACCAAGGTCAAAGTGTTCCTTCAGAGTGTAGAAAAAAATGGCTTTTCTGCTTTTAATAACAAAGCCATAGTGTTTGCTTTCTGTAGTATAGAGTAATACAGAAAAAGAAAAGTAGAAGCTTTCGGTCCTGAAGGATTACGGAAAGAGGAAAAGAAATGGGAGAGAGAGTGTAAAAGGATGGAATGGATCAATATGATTTCTTTGGGCTTGGTGAGGACCCATATTAGATAAGTTCCTGGATGTATCTGGCTTGGAAATATCTCTCTCCTCATTCTCTCTTTGGGATTCTAGAAGGATTAACATCAAGCAACCCAATCCTCTTCAAAGAGTGAGATGTTGTGATCAGGCTGGAGAGAGTCTGGTTGGCCTTCCCTAGACTTGCAGCCCTTGTGTGGGGTGCATGCTGACTGAAAGCCAGTGGGCTCTCCACATGCCTGCACCTATCCTGCACTAGAGTCTGGGTGGACCACAGGATATGGGGGGAGGTGGGGGTCTATGGGTCCACAATCAGGAGAGCTAATTCAGGCTGCTCCAGGAGTGTTACCAAGCTCCAAATAAAGAATCATGAATGCACTAGCCACAGATTGAAGCCTTTATATTTAACAAGTGACAGGAAGCATTGCCTCAGAATCCAGTAGATAACACCAGTGTAGACCCAGTGACTAGCACAAAATCAGGGCATTCTGCCACCCCCGAAAACGGCAAGGTCGAATCATCCACACACTCCTTCTCTGTGAGAAAAGACTGGGGGAGTGAACACTTTACCCCGGCAAGAGACCAGGCCCTAAAACAGCTGTTCATATAATCAGATTGGATTACATTTCAATTGGGCATTTAGTTTTTTATGCTAACCAGGTGAGGGATGTTCTCACAATTAATTATGAAAAATGAATTACATGTTCTCTTTACATCTGACTTCTTATGAACTTTCTTTACCATTGCAGAGGATTGTTGAGAGAATTTGAAATAATCTTTACAGCACTTAGAATAGTTTAATATTTAATAGTTGCCAACAAAGTGATAGATATTACTATTTTATATATATTTTTAATTGTATTGGAATATAGTTGACTTACAAAATTGAGTTAATTTTAGCTATTTCTATTTATTTTTAAAAGTAGAGCAACATTCCTGTAGGGGAAGTAAATAAATAAGGGTCAAGGCATTAATACTAAAGCTGTCCGCTCTGATTGGACAGTAGCCTTGGCTTTCAGGAAACCTAACCTGCCTATGTTCGTGTCCCCACCCATTTCTCTTTCTCTTGGCTATGATTTTTAAAACAATAAACATTCTAGTAAGAAAGGGATTTTGGAAAAACTTAAACCTTTAAACATAATTCAAATATACCATGTTTGTTATTCATTTGTTCTGGGTACTCTTTCTATAATCTTGTATTAATCAGTATTTAATGTAGATTTTTTTTTTTTTAAGTTTTTATACCAGTGTTTCCAAATATACAGTTAAGAGGAATTCTATACGAAGAGAACACTCCGAAAATGCTGTAACTTGTTGCATTGCTGGATTGATTTCTATAATACCATTTATTTATTTGTTTATTTATTTATTTTGGGGGCTACACCCACAGCATGCAGAAGTTCCTGCGCCAGGGATTGAACCCTACCGCAGCAGCAATCTGAGCCACCACAGTGACAACGTGGGATCCTTAACTCACTGAGCCACAAGGGAACTCCTCTGTAGTACTATTTAATACACATATACCAGCTACTGATAAGAAAATGTGCATACCTACGATGACAGAGACAAAGCTTATGAGTGCCATGCACTACCCCAAATATTCACATGTGTCAGCTCATTTATCCTCACAACAATTCCTTTTGGTAAATACTTTTATGTTCCTGATTTTACAAATGAGGAACCTGAGGCACTGAGGCATTATATAATTCTTATAAGGTCACACAGCTAATAATCAGCATTGTGTTTTGAGCTCAGGCAGTTTAATTTTAAAAAGTTGTTCTTAATCACCATGCTGTAGAGATTTGATGCTTTCTGAAGACAATCTGCTTTTCATCTTACATTTTGCAATAGAGTAAGTTGACTTTGGCATGTTTTCACTCAAAATGACCTTCTGCTCTCAACAAGAAAAAGAAACATTTGAAAATAACCCACAGATAATCATTTTAATTCACCATTTTGCAGATACTCTATCACACAGAAGTGCTTTTGGTATGGGCACTTAAAATAGGATTCTGATAAAATTTTAACAAAGTTTTATCAGCAGGTTCTTTGCTTTAAAAAATACACTCATCAGGAGATATGGTAGATATTGTTCCATTAATGTGAGTTGACTAAATTCCTTCTAAAAAGAATTTGAAAGTGCTTTTCCCCTATGGTGTCAACATCTATAATTCTATTTTTTTTTGTATTAAAGGCAATTTGACACAATGAGCAAAATTCAAAGCTGTTAGAGCATTAGAGCATAACTGATACATTTTCAAAATGAGAGCACATTTCCAAATGTCTGAGGGAGTTTGTCTAAAAATGTATTACTTCATGAGTAAAAAGAGGTAATAAAGTCCTCCTAGAATAAGAGTGTAATGTTCCTGTGAAGAAATATAATTGTGTTCTTAAAAAAGTCTAAAAGTAGATTAATTGGAAAAATATTAAGGTAAGTTGTCCATTTTATTTTTATAATGCTTCTGGATTATCCTATTATCATCAGTGTACATGGTCATGTTAAAAAAAATTTGAAAATTACCACAAATTGAAGGTTTATCAAAATCTTCTAGTATTTTAAGCACCCTTCAAGATATTTTACCTGCATTAAATGAATTAATTATCACAAAAACTCCAGGGTGTTCCCATTTTTCAGACAAAGAAATTGAGGCACGGAGATTAAGGAATTTGCAAAGACATGAGCAAGTACTGTGTTGTCTGGCTCAACTGCAATGCTATTTTGCCTCAATAGTAGTTACAGATACTCTCTTTCTGATAAAATTCCAATTTCCACAATTTTCCCACATATTCAGTATTATTTTGTCAAGAATAAAGCCAATTTTTTCATGATTTTTTAGGAAATATAAGACACAGCTATCTCAGATATTTTGCTATTATTTCTTAAGACTATCCTGTGTTAAAAATCATAACTTTCCCCTACAGAGATGTAATTTGTTTTAATTAGGTCATCTAAATGTCAATTATTTATGTTGACTACAGCTATTCCTAATTTTGGGATTTCACAGGCCTTCACTCTTGCCTGGCACTCAGGGAATCTTTTCTGTTTTGCATAATCTTAATTATATTACTTTGTTGAAGAGATGCAAGAAAAATGACATTCTTCTAGAGTGACTTCTCAATTAAATCAAAGGGATCTGATAAGATTAAAGAAAATGCTGGCAAAGCACTGAGTGGGAGAAGGAGAGACCATCTATGTTAAATGAGTTACCAGGAATAAAGTACAGAATTATATCAGGACGCTGTTCACTTAGCATAATTAGTAGTTTTTGTTACTAACGTGCTAAATGATTTATTAGCTGTCAATGATAAGTTGATGTGCTATAGTAATTATTCCAAAATATCATATCTTGATTTATGCAGCAACTGTATTTCCCAAACTCTTTAACCCTATTTAGTCCTCACCATATTTTGGTAAACTAAGTAAGAATAAGCATTGTAATTCCAAATTTAAAGGTAGAGACTGAGTGACACAGATACTAAGGAACCCAAGGAAAATCTCACAGCTGTAACAGTGCAGAGTATTTTTTTAGGGCTGAACCGGTGGCATCCAGAAGTTTCCAGGCTAGGAGTTGATTTGGAGCAGCTGGGGATGGAGCTACACCACAGCTCATGGCAACGCTGGCTCCTTAACCCACTGAGTGAGGCCAGGGATCAAACCTGCATCTTCATGGATCCTAGTTGGTTAACTGCTGAGACACTAAGGGAATTCCCAGTGCAGAGTGTTTGAGACTCTAAATTCCTAGCCATTGTTCTACTTCTAAAACCACGGTCTCTGCATAAAAATGCTTCCATTTTGAGGAGAAAATAGAGAAAAGAGGTAAGGGGGAGAGAGAGAAAAGAAAAAGTTGCGCTATTTGTTTTATACAAACCTTGGGGAATAGCATGGTCTTTTATAAAAGCAGTGCTGGCGATAGATAAAAGAGAGAGAAGAATGGTTTATTTTCAAACACCCAACTTATTTTCTTTTTCTTAGCTATGCGGGAATAAACCTTTACATTTTTCTTAAGCAGTTTTTCTTTAGGTAGTCTTGTCATATAAAGAAAAAATTATAAGTCACAAAATGTGGCGCTTCTGCTTATGAAGATTTTTGACTGTTATACTATTAAAATAATGTGAACTGTAAAAAGGATTACTCCAGTGTCTCCAGGTCAAGTGCGGTTTGTTAGGAGTACAAAGGCCTGTGGCATAAGAAAGGAGTTGATCAGATTTACGAGCCAATGTCTGGGAAGTTGCATGGTGAGTAAAAGAATTATGGAAGTGCTACATCTGTTCCTAGAAAGTCATCTGTGAGTACTTCCTAATTTTTTAATGCCAGAGTGTGTGTTGTATGAATTACAATAAAGCACATCTCTAGTCACTCACTCTAGTTCTTCTGTATTTAGGGTGAGTCCTTGTATCTCTCAACTGAGTATTCTGGGCTAAAAAAGTCCACATGTTCTAACTTCTTTCTAGGATTCCACAACATACAGGAAAGGTGATTGGTGTGAATTAGAATTAGACCTGAATTCTCTCAAACATTACTGAAATTTTTTTCTTTTCTTTTGGTCTTTTATCATATGCAGGCTCTACCCACAGCATATGGAGTTTCCCAGGCTAGGGGTTGAATTGGAGCTGCAGCTGCTGGCCTAAACTGCAGCCACAGCAACGTGGGACCCAAGCCACATCTGAAAACTACACCACAGCTCACAGCAAGGCAGGATCCTTAACCCACTGAGCAAGGCCAGTTATCAAACTCACGTCCTTATGAATACTAGTTGGGTTTGTTAACCACTGAGCCACAAAGGGAACTCCCATTATTGAAATTTGATTAAAGGTAACATGACCTTAGACCCCAGATATTGGTCCTACTTTAATCTCTGCTACAGGACTATGGTAGTAATTGCTATGAAACAAACAGTGTTTCCCCCCCCTCGAATAAAAACTATTAAAAAATCTAAAGTTTTAAAATATGTTTTGTAAAACTAAATTCAAATGCAATTTGAGTAGTTAGAAAAACATTTCAGTGGTAAATTCCTCCATTTCTTTGCTTTCTAAAGAGAAAATGAAATGTATTTATTTGTTATTTTCTTATTTCCTGTGTATGAAGCTGGGATTCTGGATGGAGGTTGAGCTAAGTCTGATCGAATAGCTAATCATGATTGCTTTCTCAGAATATTGGGTATTTTCATCTATGTTTGGTGCAAGAAAAATATTGCTTTCTTGATTTCTTGACAAAAATTATATTTTTCTTGAATTTGATAACTGAAAGATATTTCCTAATCAGTGTCTGTTTTCCAATTATTGAAGAAGGAGAGGACTATTTTGGGTTCATAGAAAATTTGCCCTAATGTTAGCCTTATGCTAATATTTCCAGGGGCTGCCAGATCTTCTAATTTTATTTGAACGGCCTTCACAGTGCTGCAGACAATAATAAGAGAGGTTATTGGATATGTTGTCAGCCCAATCTCATTTCATTTCTTTCTCCATAGCTCTATTTAAGAAGACACATAAGACTTGGATATTGGAAACAATGTGTGTTTGGACAAATCCACGACAGTATGACTTATAGAGATTTTAAGCATCATCAAAAGTTAAGCACACAGAAGTTGGGGTATATGGATGGTAATAAAATTTGTGTTTTTAAAAATAGACACATTTGTAGTTCTGCACCTACCTGAGAGCTTATGGTAAAGCCCATTGTATCTAATAATTCACAGAAACCACTCCCAGTCTAAGAGTTCCATAAGGAATTCAGATCATCAAGCTGTTAGTGAGTTCTCCACCTTGGTGGTTCTCTGCCAGCAATGCCCTACAGAGCACAGATGTATAGCAACCCAAGGACAAATTAAAAAGAGCAGCACATCCTTCTACAGGGAGATGAAATGACACCACACTGGTCATCTAGGCCAAAAGGTTTACCTATACACTAATGTACTATCTATGTCTTCTGCTTTTCCAAAGATTGTAGACTCTCAGGGTTGGAAGATACTTTAAATATCTCCTAGCTTTATGATATAGAGAATGGCCTCTAGACCAGGTTTTTTTGTTTGTTTGTTTGTTTTTGTTGTTGTTGTTTTTTCAATTTTGAAAGGATGCAAGGACCTATCTGAGTAAAGCCAGTGATAATGAATAGATAGCTGCATACAATGGACTTAAAGCCCCCACTATTCTTTATATTTCATTAAGGTGAAGGTGATTTAGAAATTAAAAAAAAATTCTTTATTTTCCATTCACTAAAAAAGTCACTGGAGTCCTAATTGTACATAAATAAGTAGACTTTGTGTGTGTGCTGTATGTGCATATCCTTCAAATAATATAGAAAATCACCCTTCTTCCCACTGTGACCTCCTAACACTTGCACTTGAGATAATTTAATAAAATTCCTATCTATCCAAGTTTGTAAATTCCTACTAGGTCTGATGAAAAAGACTCTTTTTTGGAGTTCCTGTCATGGCTCAGTGGTTAACGAACCGGACTAGGGACCATGAAGTTGCGGGTTCCATCCCTGGCCTCACTCAGTGGGTTAAGGATCCAGTATTGTTGTGAGCTGTGGTGTAGTTCTCAGACACGGCTCAGATCCTGCGTTGCTGTGGCTGTGGTGTAGGCTGGCAGCTACAGCTCCAATTGGACCCCTAGCCTGGGAATCTCCATATGCCACGGGAGCAGCCCTAGAAAAGGCAAGAAGACAAAAAAAAAAAAAAAGAGAGAAAGAAAGAAAGAAAAAAGACTTTTTAATATTTTTTAGTTTTTAATTATCTTCATGAATTACTCTTTAATCACCTCATGCTTTTGATGAAATAAATTCACCAATTTATATTTTACTACTTTCTCATCTGTATAAAACTTGGGAGAAAATAGTATATACTAGGCACTGAGGCTGCCGTCACAAAACTTCCAAGTTGTTAGTTAACTTCTAATTTACAGTGGGAAAATTTATATTTTCCGAAACAGTGGCAAAATTTAAAACAATGGAAACACAGAGCATGGAATCATAGTGAAAGTTTGTGTTTAAATTGAAAACAATAAGAATAGTCATAAGATAAACTTTTACTGATGTTAATTTAACTCAATGGACTATGAAACAGTTTATATTCTTTCACATACTTATTTTGTCATGATAGTGCAGAAGAAACTTACTGTGTTTTTTTTTTCCCCTTTTTTGGCTTCCCCGTGGCATATAAGGTTCTCAGGCCTGGGATCAGATCTTAGCCACAGTTGTAACCTAGGCCACAGCTGCAGCAATACCAGATCCTTTAACCCACTGTGCCAGCCAGGGATCAAATCTTTGTCCTCGTGTTTCAGAGACGCTACCAATGCCATTGTGCCACAGTGGGAACTCCCCAAACTTAGTGAGTTTGGTGGATATGGCATTCAGATACTACATATGGCTCTTTAGGATTTGGGACTACGGAATCATTTTATTATATTCTTACCCTTAATATATTTATTTTTAAAATACTTTCCCTTAAAAAATAAATCAGCACATTAGCACTTAACTCTTGGTTATAAAAACATTTGTGTCTTATTCATTGCATAAAAATTACAAGGCAAAAATATGCAAAATAAGAAAACTAAGAACATTTCTCAAATGTATACTACCCAAAAGTACTACCGTCAGCTTTTTTATATGCATCTTTCATTAATATTTATCACTATCTTTTTCTATGAAATGGAACTGTTACAATACATGATGCTCAGTGCTCTCTTGCCTAACACTATTTCATGAAAAATCATGCCACTGCATATAACTCAACATCATCACTTTAATGTTAGTCTAGTCATTGACTTTAAGTATATATCATAATTTATTTAACTGATATTCTATTGCTGGACACTTAGGCTGTATTCAGAATTTATTTTCGTCTTGATAATGTGGTTGTCACTAGCATAACTTGCTTTGTTTTGATAATGTGCATACCAGGATGCATAATCAAATAATTACTCAATGTACAAGACAAATCCTAAGTGGGATTATAAAAGGAGATGTGCAAAGTGAATGAGGAGAATCTTTGTCAGGTTTTGATGCAACTGTCAAACTAATGTACAGTCCCACAAGCAGTTTATGTTCCAGAAATAATGGACTACCAGGCAAGAATGAGCCATTCCATTAATACATATTTTTTTAAAGTCCTGGTAAACATATAGTCCATATAATGTGTGGATTATCTAGTAAGAAATTTGGAGTTCAGTGGCTCAGTGGTAAAAAATCCAACTAGTATCCATGAGGATGCAGGTTTGATCCCTGGTCTCTGTCAGTGGGTTAAGGATCCAGCATTGCCATAAGCTGTGGTGTAGGTTGCAGACATGGCTTGGATCCCACGTTGTCATGGCTGTGGTGTAGGCTGGTGGCTATAGTGCTGATTCAACCCTTAGCCTGGGAACTTCCATATGCTATGGGGTGCAATCCTAAAAAAAATAGAAAGGGAGAGAAAGAAAGAAAGAAAGAAAGAAAGAAAGAAAGAAAGAAAGAAAGAAAGAAAGAAAGAAAGAAAGAAAGAAAAAGAGAAAGAAAGAGAAAGAAAAAAAAAGAAAGAAAGAGAGAAAGAAAGAGAGGAAGGAAGGAAGGAAGGGAAAGAAAAGAAATGAAGGAATAGCTCTAAATATCAAAAGCAAAGTTGGGATGCTAGGGAATAAGATGATGGCCTGGACTTGGAAGAAGATATGGACCAAGAATGACTCTTTGTCTTGTTTCCTTATTCGTTTTAATATTTGTTATGATTGCATGCGGTACAAAGTGCATAAATTTATTTGTAGATATTGGTGAGTCTTGGCAAAGCTAAGTTTGTGTACTCACCGTCCACACCAAGTTATATTACCAGCACTCCAAAAGAAACCCTCATGTTCTCTTCTAGTTTTTATTTTTCAAAAGGTAATTGCTTCAGTCACCATATTTATTTTTATTACTGCATACCTGCTTTTGTCTGTTTATCAGCTTTAAATAAATGGGATATATAATATGTATATAGCATAGATGTGCCTACTTTCTTGTAAAACTTGTGCATATTTTTGACTATATGTTATGATTTTTCATTACTTTTAGATAAATAAACCACAATTAATTTACTGTTGGTCAAAATTTGAGAAGCTTACAGTTTGGGAATACTACCAATAATGCTGAAGTTCTTGAGCATGTCTTTTGGTTTACATATACAGATCTTTGCCCACTCCTATTTTCTTCTGGAAATTTTATTATTTTAGTTTTCATTTTTAAATCCATAATCCATCAGTAATTGATTTTTATGAATGCTATGAATTAGGTATCAGGATTTATTTATTTTTTTCTGTCTATATAACCAGAGATTTCTGGTTCTAATCATGATGAAATATCAAATATGGGACTTATATTGCTTTAATAAAGCCTAAAACTGGACAACATACAAGAAGTATTAGTTTTCAGATATTTGACAACAGATAGCCGAGAGTGCTGATCCTTGAAGGTAAGAAACTTACAAGACAGACTTTGTAATTGTCCTGTTTTTTGTTTTTTGTTTTTTGTTTTTCTGTGAGGGGTGTTTTCAAACTGTGGCAAAGAGAAACTGAGCCCAAACAGACAGCAGGGATCAAGCTAAGGAGGCCTAAATGGAATGGGCAGGGTACCAGAGTGAAAGCAGTTTTTCAGAGGAGGAACATCTTCTTAGGCCTTTGGCTAAACACAAGGCTAAATATATAGAGGATGAAATTCTATTAGGTTTTGAAAAATCGACTCTTAGAGGGGTTGGGGCAGGATGTGAGGAGATGGAATTGCAACTAAGCAGAATAGAGAAGCATTGATCACTCAGGACATTAAAAAGATACTTCAAAAAGTCCACGTTCTAGGAATAGGGCTACTGGAGCCTTAGAGTGAGGGCCTTTCTAGACCAGTAGTTCAACTGGTGGAATGTTGCCCTTCAAGGGACAACTGGCAATGCATAGAGACTTTTCTGATTGTCACAGTTGGAAGATATGCACTATCGGGCTGAAGTGGACAAAGTTCATGGAAACTACTAAACATCCTACAATGTATAAGACAATTCCTCACAACAAGTACTTGGTACAATATATCATGGTGCCAAGGTTGAGAAACCCTGATGTAGATTCAGTCTAACAGAGCCTAAAATTAAACTTCCTCAAAACAAAGTCACCAAATAATTAACTGCCTATCAAAACAAGTCACTCTTGAAAGGAAGACAACTTAACCCAGATTCTCAACAATATATATTCACAATGTCCAGAATACAATAAAGACTTACTAGACATATGAGGAAGCAAGGATATCCAATACAGAAACAGGAGGAAAAAAACAATGAATAAAAATAGACACTTAGATAGGAGTTCCTTGGTGGATCAGTGGGTTAAGGATACAACATTGTCACTGCTGTGGTCATTGCTGTGGCATGAGTTTGATCCCTGGGCCATAAATTTCTGCATGCCACAGGCATGGCCCCCCCAAATAGACCCTGAATATAAAACAACAAAAAGAAAAAAAGATTATAGAGTCAATGTAATATAGTTACTCATTTACTGTTATTTGGTAATAGTCCAGTGTCCCATAACTAAATATTGAAAAGATTATTCCTTCCCTCAGGCAACTGTGTATACGTGGGTTTATTTCTGAATTGAAAACTGCTCAATTTATCTACCCTTGTGTGAATTCCACACTATTTTGATTTGTATAGTTTTATCACTCGATGTCTGGAAGTATATTTTCTTTTTTCTTTTTTCCTTTTTTCATTTTTTAGGGCTGTACTCATAGCATATGGAAGTTCCCAGGCTAGGAGTCAAATTGGAACTGTTGCTGATGGCCTGCACGACAGTCCCATAAATCAGAGCCACATCTGCAGCCTACACCATAGCTCACAGCAATGCTGGATTCTTAACCCACTGAGCAAGGCCAGGGATTGAACCTGTGTCCTCATGAATACTAGTTGGGTATATTACTGCTGAGCCATGATGGGAATTCCTATTTTCTTTTTTTTAATTTATTTTTTATTTTTTTCTGCTGTACAGCATGGGGACCAAGTTACACTTACATGTATACATTTTTTTTCCTCCCTTTGTTCTGTGGTGATATAAATATCTAGACATAGTTATCAATGCTACACAGCAAGAACTCATTGTAAATCCATTCTAAGAGCAATAGTTTACATCCCATAACCCCATGCTCCTGATCCCTCCCACTCCCTCCCTCTCCCCCCAGGCAGCCGCAAGTCTATTCTCCAAGTCCATGATTTTCTTCTCTGTAGAAATGTTCATTTGTGCTGTATATTAGACTCTAGTTATAAGTGATATAATATGGTATTTGTCTTTGTCTTTATGACTTATTTCACTCAGTATGAGAGTCTCTAGTTCCATCCATGTTGCTGCAAATTGTTATGTCGTTCTTTTTTATGGCTGAGTAGTATTCCATTGTGTATATATACCACATCTTCCTAATCCAATCATCTGTTGATGGACATTTGGGTTGTTTCCATGTCTTGGCTATTTTAATTAAAGCTATTAATATGTTTAAATATTAAATCTTTTAAACTATGATTATAGTATAGATATTTATTTAGATCTTCCTCAATTTCTATCATTATTGTTTTCTTTTTTGTATAGATACATTTTTAGTGGTTTCTCTTATTAGGTTGGGAAGCATTCTTTCTATCTTCAGTTTATTAATAATTTTTATAATAAATATTCTTTTTTTTCTTTACCTTTGAGGTAATTATATGATTTTTACCTTTATTTGGTTACTGTGGTGAATGACACTGATTTACTAATAAGTATTAAATAACCTTAAATTCTTGAGTGAAGCAGTTTTCCTGGTGCTGTGTTATAAATCTTGCTTATCTCTAGTTCCAATTTGTTATTATTTTCTTTATGAT
Organism: Phacochoerus africanus; assembly: GCF_016906955.1. Lineage (NCBI taxonomy): Eukaryota > Metazoa > Chordata > Mammalia > Artiodactyla > Suidae > Phacochoerus > Phacochoerus africanus. The sequence goes on from NC_062545.1 coordinate 59,245,999, forward strand.
TTTGTATTTATTTTCATAAAAAGTATTGGACTATCGCTATATTTTCTTATTGTGTCCTTACCAGGTTTTGTTATCAAGACCATATTTTTATCTTTCTATTTTCTGGTACTGTTTTTCTAAGGTTGGTATCCTTCCTTAAATGTTTGAATAAGTTCTCCTATAAAGCCATATAACCAACCATGAGGCTTACATTGTGAGAAAGTTTTCAATGAAAAATTTAATTTTCTTATAGATATAAGATTATTCATATTTTCTATTCTTTTAATGTTCATTTTATTAGTAATTTTTTTGAAGAACATGTGCATTTCATCTAAATTTTCAAACATATTGATAAAGAGTTGTTTGTATTATTGTCTTGCTATCTTTATAATGGTTACTAGAACTGACTAATATCTTCTTTTTCTTTTATGATGTTAATGTCTGCCATTTCTATTTTTCCTTAATTGGTATCGCCAGAATCTTAAGCAGATTTTGATATTAGTACAGGCAAACCTTGGAGGTCATACAGGTTTAGTTCCAGACCACTGCAATAAAGTGAATCACATGAAATTTTTGGTTTCTCAGTGCATGTAAAAAATTATGTTTGCACTAAGTGTGCAAAAGCATTACTTCTAAAAGAAGTGTTCATACTTTAATAAAAATATTTTATTGCTAAAAATGCTATCTATCATCTGAGGCTTCAGCGAGTCATAATATTTTTGCAATAGAAACATCAAAGATCAGTGATCACAGATCACCATATCATATACAATAACAATGAAAAACTTTTAAATATTGCGAGAATTACTAAAATTTGACACAGAGACACAAAGTAGGAGAATGCTGTGGGGAAAGTGGCTGATAGAATTGCTTAATGCAGGGTTGCCACAAACTTTGTAAAAAATGGGGTATCTGTGAGGGTTGCCACAAACTTTGTAAAAAATGGGGTATCTGTGAAGTGCAATAAAGCAAAGCACAATAAAATGAGTTATGCTATATTCTTGTGCAAGTAATTTATAAGGAGATCCCTTTAGAGAATGAGGAAATTAGGTGAAATCCAGCATGAACCTAATCATTTGGGAAGTTCTGGAGCATAAAACAAACAAACAAAAGTCCATTCACACATACCTGAAGGCAAGAGACTGGAGGTTGTGCAGGACTTCCGTACCTTCTTACAGCAATCAGAGGTTGAATATGATCTCCCTTAAAGGAAGGCAGTCGTAGCTTTCAGGCACTTTTGGTGAGGTGAGACTCCTCCTGAGAAGTTTGCAGGTGTTTGCTGTTAGCAGTGGCACTCATAGCGTCTGGATGATGGGCACATCAACCTGGTTAAAAGAATCCAAGCATGTAAGGGCAAGTCATCAATAGTAACTTCCATAGTCTAAGCCTTGAATTACATATATGCACTTGCTTCTTACATTAAATTTATCCCATCCTGTTTCAGCTCTCCAAGTTCCTGCTAATTACAATTTCTGGGCATCCTTAAAAGCACAATTAATAGGACAAGCAACAACCTCCATTGCTGCATCGGTCCCAAGGCCATAGTGATACATATTATCTCCCTTCATTCACATCCATTTTTATATTCCCCTTACTCTCAAGTACATCAGATAGTCTGGGCGGCTTACTTCATGGGATAATCCACTTGAGCATCTCGGTGGAGCTTCCAAACACTGTCCAAATAAAATTTTCAAAAAGTTAAAAACATGTCTATCATTCAAATGTGAAGAGAGCACCTATTAAAGATTTATGTTATGTATTAATGGTAAAAAATGCTTAAAGCTGGCTGTATTTCAATATTTACTCTTCTTCCTTTGAATTTATAAATCATACATTCTTCTATATCTAATGTGCTATTAAATCCACCTATTTAAGTGTTAGTTTCAGTCAATTACTTTTGAGGTTTTTATTTTATTCTTCTACACATTCTAGTTTTCTGGCAAAAGTCTCCAAATTTTCTCTATTATCTCATTCACAATTATTTTATACTTCCTTTCTGATGAACACAATATCTAGATAATCTATGGATATATTTTAATTTCATATTTTCTCTTGGCTTTAATAATTTTCTTCTATTTTCTAGCATACATGGCCACCTTTTAGTGTATGCTGGACAATGAGCATGAAACATTGTAGAGGCTCTGGATGATGTTATGCTCATTCAGAGATTGTTCAGCCTTTGTCTAGAAAGCAAGCAAAATATGAGCATATCACCTTAATCTGCCCATTTCAGAAGTCTCAACTGAAGGCTTGGAATATTTATTATGGCCACTCCTTTTTGACTGGTCTTGAATACAAATGTTGGTTTCTCTAGCTCCATGAAACTATATATATATAAAAAATCTGCCTGGCATTTTTAGTATCTTAGCAGCTACTTTTCTGCTGAGAAAGAAAAAAATGTAATATCTTTGAATTTTGTAGCTTCATTGAAAAGAAATGTAGTTTGAGATGGAATCAAGATGACAGAGTAAGGGTGTTTCCTCTGTGGCTCAGTGGGTTAAGGAGTCTGGCATTGCTACAGCTGTGGTGCAGGTTCCAGCTACTGTTCTAATTCAATCCCTGGCCTAAGGAACTTCTATATGATGTGGGCATGGCTGAAAAAGAAAAAGATGGTAGAGTAGGAAGACCCTGAGTTCACCTCTGTCCAGAAACACATCAAATATATAACAACATGTAGAGAAACTCTCACTGTGGATGACCTGAAGGATGCAGAACTGCTCTTTGTAACCAACACTGTAAAGAAAGAACCAAATGGAGTCTGATAGGGAGTTGAGAAGAATCGATCTAGTCAGCACCCACCCCCTAACAGGTGATCAAGAAGAGAATGGGTATATCATAGGCTTGGAAATCATCCTTAAGGGATGAGAGAGCAGGCCCCATGTTAGGCACCCCAGAACTGGGTCCAACACTAGGATGATGAACCTCTTATCTTATTTGAAAACCATTGGGACTCACTGGTGGGCTATAAGAAACTGAGACTCCTTACTTTAAGGGCACCCAATTAAGCTTGATTGCTCTGTCCCTGTGCAGAGGCAGCAGATTTTGAACAAACACAGCTACACATTTGAGGCAATTTTGTTTAAAATGCCTAATGTGAATTAAAAAAAAAAAAAGTCTAACTGAAAAAATGGAATCTAATACTCACATAAAAGAGTCAAGGGCCAAGAGATGATTGTAAAGCAAAATGAAATCATTTGGTGATTGCATCCAAAGAGTTGTGCTTATCCTTGTACTTGTTATGTATGCATATAATGATGTACCATTAAGAATAAAAGTTGCTGCAGGCTTTTGATAACCTTTTTCAGATTAAAGAAATTCCATTCTATTCCTAGTTTGCTATTTTTAATCATTAAAGGGTGTTGAATTTTATCAAAATGTTGGGCATCTATAGAGATTATTATAAGCTTTTTATTTTTCTCCTTTATTAATATGGTGAATAAGTTTCATGTCATTAACCTTTCTTGTATCCCTTTGATAAATTCTGCCTTCTTGTAATTTTAAAAATAATTGGTAGATGTAGTTTACTAATTTTATTATAGGATTTTTTTTTCAGCTAGTTTGGGAAGGGAGATTTGCCTACACTTTTCTTTCTAGGATGGAATTCACATAGACTTTTAGGGGAATTATCTTATTTTATAGCTCTCTGGAATGGTGCATATTAAGCAGGGGTTTTTTGGTCCTTCAAAGATTGACAGAACTTATCTATAACGGTTCTGGATCTGATTTATTACTATCATTGTTAAAATCAGGGGCCAATTCTCAGTCTTCATTTTCTTGATTTACTCAGAAAGCAGCTACTTAATCATCATCCATCTTGCTTTAATCCCCCCTTCAGCAGGGCTCTGGTGCTACTAGATTTTATACATCTGAGGCTGTAGCTTGGACCATTCCTCCTGGCATCAAGAATGAAGAGTCAATGGAGTTTGTAATGTGGGGAGAGGGAAGGGCTGAATAAAAACATTTCTTCCAATGTATATTCTCACTGCTTCCTCTGGCCACCCACGGCTCTGACTTTGAGTCCTCTCCTCTTCTTTCATCCACCTCTCAAATCTACATCTCTACTAATTTATGGTAACTTTATGGCAGAATTCAGGTTCTTTAGAGTTTTTGTTTTGCAAAATTTGTTGTTGTTGATTATTATGATCTATGATTGTCTCTGGTTTCTCTAATTTCCTCAAGTTTGAATGCAAGGAAGGAGTCAGTAGCCCATCTTACTGATTTTCCATCTGAATGAGGACATGTGAACTAAGGGGTTAACTCAGTAGGCTGGGGTTTCTCAAACTATGCACATTTCAAAGAAAAGCCTGCCTTGAGGAGAACTTGCCCTTCACCTGCTCTTGGGAATATAATCTCTGAACCCTTGGATGATCCTGACTAATAAAAGGATAGCATGCCTCAGGCTTTGGGCCATGCTGCATCTATCTGACCAGATAGTTTGTGCTAACAAAGTGATCAGTAAATGCTTGTTTCTGTGTGTCTGAGGCTCTGGGCCACACTGGGTCAATCTGAACCCTCAAAGTGGGGATCAGAGACTGAGTAGCTAGGGCCAGTTATGCCCATACGTGTTTAATAAAATCTCTGGATGCTAAGTCTTGAATGAGTTCTCTAGTTGTCAGTATTTCCCATGTGTTGTCACATATCATTTCTGGGAGTATTAAGCTTGTTCCCAAGCAAGTCTACTGGGAGGGGACATTGGAGGCTTATACCAGTTTTCTCCTGGACTTTGTCTACATGCCTTTTCATTTCAATGATCTGGATCTCTCTCCTTTTATGTTAATTAATTATAACCATGATTATAACACCCTTTCAGAGATGTATGAGTCATATGAATGAGTCACAGAAGCATGAAGGCTGTGCTGGGGACCCTGACACAGAACCAGATATCTACAAGAGTATAAAAAGATTGGGATTTTGGAGAGTAAGGAAAAAGACAAGAGGAGGATTTTTTTTTTTTTTTTCCTGTAAGAGCTGCACTGTGACTTCTGCTCAACTCAAGTATAGTAAGAAGACTTGACCGGGATTTCTTGGAGTAATTTATATGTATCTCCTGCAATGAGGCCATCCCAGTGGATCAGTGTTTGTCTCCTGCTTGGAAGGCATGGCCTGGTTAGTTGCTCTGGAGGTGGGAGTGATGATAAAGCTAGCTTCTGTGAAGAGCCGGCTTGTCCTCCCCTGGTTTGTTTAAAGTAATAGTATGTGTGTGCTTTTTGTGCATAATAGGGGCCTTTCCAGCCAGCCATCCAGACACATGCACATGCACACTCGAAGGAGAGAGACAGAGAGAGGGAGAGAGAGGCAGACAGACATCATAGTGTTTACTGTATCCTGTCTGGGAGGGCTACCCATAGGAACAAAGAAACCTTAAGAAAAAGATAAAATTATATAGAATTTCTAATAGACCAAACTGAGTAACTTGCCTTAACTGTACTGAAGAGGCTACAGGTAAGAGATCTTCTCTGAAAAACCCATCAAAGACGCAGTCAACTTTAAATACACACCAAGTCTGGGGAGCACAAAGTCAACTTAACAAAATACCCATCAAGCAGGAATTTTTCTGCTTTTACCTCTCCTCACTCTGCATTTGCCCTGATGGAATGTGATCAGACACTCGGATGGGTGAGGTGAGGTGAGGAGAGTGTTGAAGTACGAGGAAGGGAAAGAGAGAAGAACCATAACCCTCTTCCTGGACCTACTGCTTGAATTAGATCCCGGTAGAGCACCACAGGAAAGATTTCACTTCTTACCAAGTTTAGAATTTCTCCCGATTTTAAGGCTAGATATTTAAATAACTGCATTAAAATTAAATTGTGATTAAATCATAGGACTTCTTTTTACCTAAGATTGATCAAAAAATTTCAGGACCAAGGGAATTTTCATCCAGGAGTGGGTAAGAAAGTTTTCTCACTAAATACATTTTAGAGAGTTATTGAGAGGAAAAGGACCACATTGTTTTTCTCTTATACCCAGGAGTCTTGCTTGTTTAATATACCTGTAACACACACATTGTACATGTTCGTAAGAGTGTGGTTCAGGTTTTAACTTCCTATCTTTCCTTCCCAGTGGATTGATACAAAGTTTTCAACAGGAATGACTAAGGGGAAATGTGGTCTTTTGTTGTTGTTGTTGTTCTGAGTAATATTTTCGTTTGTGTCCTTTCAGTTTTTATTTGCTGATCCTTTGTCCCAATGAATACAGAGGCATCAAGAGCAGAAGAATGGACAGAGATGGGCAGTTTGTGCCATATCCTTTCACTGGGGCCCTGTTGTCTAATTGACCTACCTGCCCTGAATTTACATTGGCTGCCCCTGGCAGCATGTGTGCATCAAGTTTGCTGAAGGGCCCTAGGCCCTGTCAGAGGAGAATTGGTTATGAAGACTTTAGGGACTGCTCTCAAACTCCCTATTTCTTCCTAGAAGTGTACGCTCTAGGGGAATAAAGCAACCACCCTGAGCAAGAGAGTTGGATGATAATGTTCTCTAGTGCAGCCAAGGGGGAAAGGATGCTAAGGATTTGACAGTGTGATACTATGATGCATCACAATTACTGAATTTTTCAGCAGGTTTGAAGAATGAAGGAACATTCTGAAAGATAGAAACTGTGCAAGTTTTTTTTTTTTTTTTTCTGCCAGGAGTGTGCTATGAGCTTAGTTTAGCCCTGATGCCTTGGAAGAGGTGGACAGGTCCTGCGTTGGAGTAAATTCCAAGAATCTTTCAAGATAGTAGGAAACAGTTGGAGGAGAAAGACAGGCCATAGCAAGGAGGCTGTTACTAATGATACATTTACGAGTCACTCACATGGAAAAAAGTTGATCCTGATACTTTTTTTTTTACCAAGTAGAGACTATGAGGTTTTTATGTTTGAATATTTATCTAAGTAGGGGTAGGTTGAAATGGGGTTAAAAATGATTTGGCTTGTTTTTTGTTTATTTGTTTGTTATTTTAACTTTTCTTGGGCATACCTGCAACATACAGAAGTTCCTAAGTTAAGGATGGAATCCAAGCTGCAGCTGTGACCTAGGCCACAAACTGTGGAACACTGGATCCTTTACTGACTGCACCGGGCCAGGGATCAAATACACACTGCTGCAGAGACAATTCAGATCCTTAACCTGCTGCACCATAGTGGGAACTCCAAAATCATTGGACTTGGTGACCTCTAGTCAAGTATCTGTTCTCAACTTTGATTTGTCAGTGGCAGGCAGGACCATGGAAATCGAATCTGCTTTTAATTTTAAGTGAATCAATAGATTCACAAGCATTGTGTTTACATATTCAGGACTGATATTAGTGGGTTTTTCCTATATTAACTATTTAAGTAAGATAATTATTTGCCATTCTGTGACATTTAATTATAATGCTATGACTGATCTACATAGTTTGAAGGGAAAAATTGCTTTCTATGTCATTTAGGATTTGTATGAACACATTTAAACTGGAGAAAAGATTGCTTGGAAAAGTGCAGAGGTGGCTCCCAAGAGCTCTTGATTACCTTCTGTATCAAGATCATTTTTTTTTTAAATCGACTGTATTATTGTAGCATAATTTCAAGGTGACCACCTGTCAAAGAGCTTCTGGGAAAAAAAAAAGGCAAAACGTCTCTCTGTCTTATTTGTGCATTTATTTTTATAAACATCTCTAATTTTTCAGAGGGTATTATAGGCTAAAATTTTAATGGGATCGTAATAGTTAGCAATGAGTAAATAATGTGAATTCTCAGTTGACGTAAATTTTATGCCAGGTTTGAATGATGAAGGCAAAAGCTATCACTGAGACTAGAAACACATTTATTAGCAGATGTTTAGCTGTGCAAGAGAGATGTACATGAATAACAAAACTTGCCCTATTTGTACTGAGAGCTCTCAATTTCTTCTTTTCCCAGGAAGTGCATTGTACTCTGGGCCGGGTTGAGTCATAATTAAGCTGTACTAAGAAAACATTCAAGTGACAATGATTTGCAAATGATCAAATTATTGTGGGCTTTAGCTTAGGGCTTCACCAGCTGGAGTGCTTTCTCTGTTATAACCATATGTCTGTTAATAAATTTGATTCAAATGTAAAACAATTACAGATATTTTAGGGACTGGGCAGGACAATTAAAAACAAATAAGGTTGTTCTTGTGACTTGGTCCTAAAATGAATGAAGAAACCAAAACGACCATGCCAAATGCTCCTTGGATAATGATGACAAAATGAGAAAACACAGTTGGCATGTTTTAAATCTAATTGTCTCAGATATCCTCATCACACAGGGTGACTTAATAGAAGGGAACTTAAAACATGGTAGGTACTGTGTGGGTTTCAAAGGAATTCTCCTGTTATCTTTCTGAGTTTACTTCATAAATGTTTCAAAGAAAGTAGAGAGGGATGATCACTAGCAAAGTGGAATTACAGAGTAAGTCACCTGGGGCAAAATACTGTACTTGACTTAGAAAAGAGTGACGGTCTTGGTAAAGGTAAAGACTAACAAAGCAAATTTCTGGAGTACTTTTTTCAAAATGAACTACTTTTTGAAGGAGAAAAGGCTTCATCTTTCCAGGAATTGTTAATTTCCCCCTTTTTTAAATCTGCTCTTTCAGATACCTTATTTGCAGTGTTTCACTGTCTCCTATCACATATCCCAGTTTAAATGATCTGGGAGAGTTGTCTCCAGTTCTGTACCGTCTTTATAAATTCATGATCTTACTAAAAAGGATGTTACCGAAACTGCTGACCTCTCCATCCTCACATCTCCAAACAACACTCTCCTGACAGCTGTATTAGCAAAATTGTAAATCTAGTAAGAACATATTAATATGGAAAGGTCAGCACATGTCAGAAATGGTAGAGTGTGGATAACTGATAGAAAATTACAAATTGGGAACTGCTTTGAGGAAGGCAAAAATACATGTTGACTGGTTCAATATATTTGAATTTCTTAAAATTTGTTTAATGACATGAATCATTGTGAATTTTTTAGAAATCGATCAAATCACATATTTCTCTTTAAGGGGCTCCTTCTACCCCTTTTTTCCTTCTTTCTCACAAACTGATTTGTTCTTTCCTTAGATGTCTTTTTTTTTTTTTAATGGTAAAGTTCTTATGTTCACTTTGTAGAAAAATGACATGGTTTTGGGAAGGATCTGATACTCAGTTACTGGAATTTTTTGAGTGGTGAATAAACATGTGAGGGAAGAAGAAGTTTGTGAATATTAAAAAAAAAAATTGAGTTCAGAGTTCCTGTTGTGGCTCAGCAAAAATGAATCTGAATAATATCCATGAGGAAGCAGGTTCAATCCCTGGCCTTGTTCAGTGGGTTAAGGATCTGGCATTGCCATGAGCTGTGGTGTAGGTCATAGACATGGCTCAGATCCCACTTACTGTGGCTGTGGTGTGGGGTAGCAGCTATAGTTCTGATTTGAACCCTAGCCTGGGAACTTCCATTTGCCATGGGTGTAGCCCTAAAAAGTTGAAAAAAAAAAGTTCTGTTTTTAAAAACAGCAGTACGTGTAGGTATATATAAAACAATGTAAAAATTACTTATCATTAGAAGAGCAGCCTGTGGACATAGAAAGTAATCATTCTTTTCAAATAGATTATTTTTGATCTTAGAAACTAAAGGCAAGGATTAAAGGACACTTCCCTGGGTGATATAAATTAATCATTGTTTGTTTCAAGAATAAACACCGTGCTGCTCTTATTTGGCATTTTTTTGGCCACACCCTTGGCATGCAGAAGGCCCAGGGCTAGGAATCAAATCCTTACCACAGCAGTGATGGAGCTAGAACCTTAACCCACTAGGCCACCAGGGAACTCCTCATTTTGCATTCTTTATGATCTGAAAGAGGAGCAGCCTAGTGAGAACTCTGAATTTCAGATGCCAATAATTTCCTCCAGGTAGTCAATAGTCAGCCTTTGGGGACAAGCTTTTGGATCCAGTAAGGTAATTAGAACATTACTATTTACATTGGGATCTTTGCATGCTCATGTTAATTGTCTCATTTGTCCTTTCTTTAGAATCACTGTTTGAAATTTGATGACATAGGCAGGACAGTCATTGTTGCTTTTTTACAGATGAAAAAAAATCAGTCTGAGAGAAGTGAAGATTTGCCAAGTCCATTCACCTGGTAGGCGAATGAGTTTGGACTAAAACAAAGGATGTTTCTCTTCTGGTCCTAGGCTGCCTAATACAACAAAGGCATCAGAGGCCAAAAACTGTAGAAGTTCACAAACAATTTTGATAAATCCTTAGATGTCAGGCTCATAACAGATGAGTAAAGGTCATCACGTGTTCTTAATATCCATCTCCTGCTTCTCCAGGCTAATGTCATGGAGGGTAGCCATGCAATCCTCTATAAAACCCTTTGCCATCACTGTCAGAAACGGAGTCCTGGACTCCAGGCCCATTGGCCTGTCCCAGTGAGCCATTTCTCAAGTTCTTATCTTTTGGTTACAGAAGCCTATTACTAGGGAGTGTGAAGGGGAAGTTGACTTTAATCTTAATTGCCTGCATAACAGTATTTTTTAAATGATCTCACTCTGTAAAATATAAAGCCCTACCACCACCACAGAAGTCAGGCATCCTAGTGCAGAGCAAAGGTTATTAGAAAAGAAAAGCCAAGCTTGCAGTTACTCTGTCTTCTCCCTCTAGCTTTGCCATCAACATACAGATGCAGTTTGAAGCCAGCCATAGTCAGATTATAGAAGGCACAGTCTGTGCAACTACTCTATCCCTGCTTAATTTTCACGCCAGGTCAGGCCAGGTATTTGTCTAAATATTATTTCATTTTTTTTAAAGCCTCCTTCGATGTTAGAATGCTCCTTAAAATCTTTGTTCAAATAACCTGTCAGTGAGACAGCTCAGTGCAGATCGTGAATGCAATGCATGTAACTTCTCTTCGGCTAGATGTTTTGTTAATCAACATTTTAATTTTGCAATGATTATGCCATGATTAAACCAGTTCCTTGACCTTGTTAGGAAGTTATCCCAATCCATGAAAATAACTATGGAGCTCAAATCATGGTTTCCAGTATTGGAGCATCTCGTGTGCTTTTTGACCAATAAAAGGTGAAAACAACCCAACTTCATTAGATAGTAGTTATATTCTGATGCTTACATGTTGAAGTATTTGAAATCTACACTAGTAACATGCTATGCATTTGGTTGCTTGTTAGTACGACAATCTGTGATTTAACATCATAAAGGAAATAATGTTTTAAAATATTTCATTCCTAACCTTTTGTGCAGGGAACATGGGGTGGGTGGTGGTGGGGGGTACATGGTTCTGGGTTGGCTCCACATGTGGACAGTTAGCCTGACTCAGAATGTTACAGCTTCCAGTCCTGAATAGAGATTTCCCGACTAAAGCCTGTGCAGCCAAAACTGAAATTTCAGGGCCCGTGCCACTGTTGAATTTTAAACATTTTCTACAACATTTCAGTGGTATAAGCTATTTTTCAGGCTTATGATAATTTATTTTCTTCTTCTTCTTCTTCTTTTTTTTTTTTTGGTCTTTTTAGGGCCTCTCCTGCGGCATATGGAGGTTTCCAGGCTAGGGGTGGAATCAGAGCTATAGCTGCCAGCCTATACCACAGCCACAGTAATGTGGGATCTGAGCCGCATCTGCAACCTACACCACAGTTCATGGCAACGCCAGATCCTTAGCCCCCTGAGTGATGCCAGAGACCGAACCTGTGTCCTCATGGATACTAGTCAGATTGGTTTTTCGTTGAGCCAGGACAGGAACTCCCCCCTTTTATATTTTTCTTATGATAATTTCTAATACATTTCCTCATGGTTGAGGAAGGTGATCAAACATATAAAGTTCATAATAGGTCAAATTTCTACTCACACTCATATTCCATTGCACATGTGCTTTGGAGCCAGGAAATTTGGATTTGAGCTTTGGCTAAGCCTGATGCTTATTTGCTCTGTCATTTTAGGCAAGTTGTTTTAGGTCTCACATTTTTAGTTTTTCATTTACAAAATGTGAAAATAAAATATACTTTAATCAACTTACATATACCCAAGTACCTAACAGAATGTTTGACAGTAAAAAGTCACTATTAATAAAGGTATTGTTTTTATGGGCATTTAACACAATACATGTAAATACTCAGGAAACTTTAAAACACTATGTACAGTTGTTACTACAATTACTATTTCAAATACTGTTAATATGTACAAGCATATACACAGAATTTTACTATATATATAATATAGAACACTTTAAAATTTCATGTTTTAAAGCATCAATTTTTTTATTTATGTACATATAAAATATGTGTGTGTATATATATATACATATTTAATATCATTTAGCATGTAACTATCAATACTAATATAGAAATTATACTGTGTGATCTTGGGCAAATCACTTTTCTTTGCTGACCTGAACAGAATTTTTTTTTTAATTATCGAGGACCTTATAGCACAATGGTGGCACGTCTGACTCCAGATCAGAAGGTTGCATGTTAAAAAAATTATCCATTAAATAAAGATTAAAACAATCTGTATCATAGATTTATGGGGAGAATTAAATACAGCAAGTGTGCTTATAAATAGACCCTTAATAATCTCTCAATGATTATTAGTTGAATATGGATCTGACCAAAGTGAACCACAGCTAAGTTAACTTTTAAAATATCTCTTTCAGCTCTAATACTATGGCACTCTCCACACACATTTTTTTTAAAATGTCTGTGGCATGAAGGTGTGTGGGCTCTCAGTCCCTAGATACAGGGATTGAGCCCAAGCCACAGCAGCGAAAGCTCCGAATCCTAACCATTAGACCACCAGGGAACTCCCCCCCACACATTTTTCTACATGTAAAAAATAATATACATATCAGAAGGAATACGTTGATGTGGCATAGAGATATGCTTTTTATTACGGAAAAACCTAAAATCTTTAATTTTCTACTAACCTGTGGTCAACTGTGACTCTTTGGATTTTATAACCCAGGATCCCAGCCCATGGGAGTTTTTCAATATATATTACTTGATGGATCCTTGCACAAATAATTTTTGGGGGCCAAACCCATGGCAGGCAGAAATTCCCAGGTCAGGAATCAAACCCATACCACAGGAGTGACCTAAGCCACAGCAGTGACAATGCCAGGTCATTAACCTGCTGACCCTCCAGGGAATTCCAGATTTCTGCAAAATTTAAAGGATGAGGGTAACACTGTTATGGAAAGGAGCAGATGATGGAATCACCTGAAAGCACACATAACTCTTGGGCATTCAATTTCCTAGAAAGATGCAGGGTCTGGGCTGCTGTCAATGCCTTCCTCTGGGGACAGGATGCATGTGTACCTACATGCAATACGGCAGGGCAGCCAGCTCCACATCCTCCACTCTGTTTCAGGCCATACTCTCCACTAGTCTAATGAATGATATTTACATGGCAAACTTCTGTAATACCATGGTCTCAGGACATAGGAAACAACACTTATTCCTGTATAACCCTGGTGAAGCATTCCTCAAAGAAGTAATTATTGCTGCATGAGCAGCATTTCTATCCATGAGAGGGTTAAGGAACCTGTCACTAGTCTAAGTTCATAGGGCTTTTTTCCAAATTAAGTCTCTCATTGGTTCCAAGATGCCAAGTCAGGACACAGAGATATGCTTGGATCTTTAAATGTTTTCTTTATTTAATTTTTCCTTAAATCTGAGCAACATTTACAAGTCTCTTCTTTCCCCCGCCCCGCAAACATATTTAACATATGTCTCTTTCATTTAGATCCTAAGCTAAAGGAGAACCATGTGCTCTAGCAATGATCTATGCTGCCTCAGGGCTTGGTGAATTTAATCATTTATTTGGATCCACAGATAATTGCCTAGTCAATAAACTTTGATGTAGGAATGTAAATGATTGCATTTGAAGGTTGCATTTGAAGAGTTTATAATTATGCCTAAATTTTAGGATTTCTGTGAATACTTTAATCTATATGCTGGAACAGAATGATTTTTTTTTTTTTAAACTTCCAACTTTACTCTCCTAATTAGCTTTCCATTGGAAAAATAGTGAATCCTGGATTACTTGAAACAGATTTTGTTCCTTCCCTAGTTAGAGGATTATTTTAAGACTAGAAATGGCAGGGTATGATTTAGAAGGAACTGAAGCTCAAGAAACATACACAGGGACAATTTATGACCTAAGATGCTAAAAATAATTGACAGCACAACAGCTGCTTGTCATGTTAAGTGAGTCTTCTGGGGATGGTGCTCAATGGGCAAAGATTGTTTTAAGTGGAGGCCTCCTAAGCAGAAGGCAGAGTACAGGTATATGATAATATTTTTATCAATATTGTGGCGAGCTTATATAAGGCATTTATATCAAATTTGTTAATTTTCACAATAATTACTACCAGTATAACTACTTCCACCATGCACTGAACATTTTTATCCCAGGCTCTCTCATTTTATTTGTACAACCAAATAATGAGCTAACCATTAGCTCCACACTTGGCAGAAGCATGATTTGAATGGTTAGTCTGTCTTCAATCATTCATCTTAAACATGGTGGAGTCAGTTCTTCATCCTATGCCTGTCTGTTTTAGCCCATGATATAGCCTGGACTTTACAGTCCCTAGGGGTATGACTTGCTCAAAATTAAAAATTAAAAAAAAAGGGGGAGTTCCTGTCTTGGCTCAGCGGAAATCAATCTGACCAGCATCCATGAAGATGAAGGTTCAATCCCTGGGCTCTCTCAGTGGGTTAAGGATCCGGTGTTGCCATGAGCTCTGGTGTGGGCCACAGATGTGGCTTAGATCTGGTGTTGCTGTGGCTGTGGTATGGCCAGCAGCTACAAATCTGATTTGAGCCCTAGCCTAGGAACCTCCATATGCTGCAGGTGCGACCTTAAAAGGACAATACATACGTACATACATACATACATACAAAAAAATAATTGAAGAGTTCCTGCTCTGGTGCAGTGGCTTAAGTATCCTACTGCGCCGGCTTGGGTTACTTCAGAGGCACAGTTTGATCCCCATCCTGGAGCAGTGGTTAAAGGATCTGGTATTGCTGCAGCTCCTGCATGGTTTGCAGCTGCAGCTCAGATTCAGGAACTTTCATGTGCTGCAGGGACTGCCATAAGTAGTAATAAAACATTTAAATGTAACAATAATAATAAATAATAGCTTGGAACACATGATGAACAAAATTAAGAGTGAATTAAAATAAAGTATAAAGGAGATCCCATCGTGGCTCAGTGGAAATGAATCTGACTAGAATCCATGAGGACGCAGGTTTGATCCCTGGCCTCTCTCAGTGGGCTACAGATCCGGCATTGCTGTGAGCTGTGGTTTAGGTCACAGACCCGGCTTGGAGCTGAGGTTGCTGTGGCTGTGAAATAGGCCAGCAGCTACAATTCCGACTGGACCCCTTGCCTGGGAACCTCCATATGTCACCAGTGCGGTCCTAAAAAGCAAAAAAAAAAAAAAAAAAAAAAGTAAAGTAAAGTAAATGAGACCTGCACTTTGATTAAAAAATCCGAATGCAAAATTTAGAAGATACAGAGCTTTGACTCAGTGAAGCTTCATGTGAAATGACAAAAAACTCTGACTGTTGTCAAAATCCAAACTCCAAAAACTTTGGCTCCATTGACAGTGTTTCTCCTTGGTCCTGCTGTTAGTATTTTGGGCAGGATAACTTTTCCTAAATACAGAACAGTCTTTGTTTGGCGAGGGATTTAGTATCGGCAGTCTCTACCCACTACTGCTGGCAGTACACCCAGGGCATGAGAGGATGGATGCCTCTCCATGGAAAGCACCATCTACAGCTGCACTGCCAGCGCTGAGAACTGCTGCATTAGTAAAGAGACACAGGTTAGAAAAGAGGACTTAACAGGTAGGCTTTAGTTTGAACTGGTCAGAAATCACTGAGGCTATTTTCATCATATTTTAAAAAGAATCTTTTTTTTTTCTTCCTTTTTAAGACCTCACCTGCGGCATATGGAAGCTCCCAGCCTAGGGCTTCAATCAGAGCTGCAGCTGTTGGCCTACACCACAGCCACAGCAGTAACACTGGATCAGAGCCACAGCCGTGACCTAGGCTGCAGCTTGTGGCAACACTGGATCCTTAGCCCACCGAGAAAGACCAGGCATCGAACCAGCATCCTCACGGATACTATGTCGGGTTCTTACCTACTGAGCACAACTCAAACTCCTTAAAAAGAATCTTTACTATCAAAAGAATGTCTAGAAGATAACTGATTCAAAATTGTTGCATTTTCTGAAACCTCCCAGTGCTTGTGTTTTCCTCTTTGCCTGACTAGTTTCCATTGGATTTCAGTCACTTGTAACTAAGGTGTTAACTAATATGCTAACTAATCTTAAATAGTAGGCTAGCACAAAGTTTTTAAGACTTCAAACCATATAACAAGTGCAAAAAGATTTTGGAATATTTGGACCAAACAAAAATTGACAGAAAACATGGTGTTTTCCAAAATTCAATAAACAGATATGGCTGAGGATTTAGACTTACGTTAACAGTCCACTGATGGCAGAATTGAGACCAGTGGTTAGAAGATGGAATAACTGGGAACAGCCAAGAATTTTATTTTTGTTAGACGATGGGCCCTCCTTTGTGATTCTGTATGTTCAAGAGGAGGCTAGCTTCTGAGATGGTGATTTGAATAAGATGGAAAGTTGGACTCTCGAGGTCTTATTCAATGCTTTTAGATCTTATGATTCTCTATCTTTTGGGCATAAGGTCATTGCAGATCCACTTACTTTTAACTTTTTTGATATAATGCCCTCCTTTCCCCTCTACTTTCTCTGAATACATATTAAGTAATACATTCTCTTGAAGAACCTATTTTTAGATGCACAAAAACTGCATAGATTTAGACAGAGATCAAAATATTCAAGCAGCACATCAGGGTCACCAGAGCTTTCGGCACCTGAAAAGAAGAAAAGAAAAATCCAAACACTTTATTAGCAACTGTACACTCTCCTTAGAACACAGGCTTAGCCTGCTGTGTTCTCAACACTAAGTCTTCCCCCCTCCAGGGAGGCACTCAAAGACAAGCTCATCAGGGCTGCAAAACATTCTGGAAGGAACAAAGCAGTCATGGTTAATGAACTGGTCCAGCAGGACTAGCCTGCTAATGGGAAACTGGTCCCCTCTAACACTCAGGTGAAAGATTTCCCGTGTCTTCTCAGCCCCCAACTTTTTCTATTTAACAGATGAAGGAAAACCTCTTTGATTACTATTAAGTTCTTATGAGGCCGTGAAAATCTCCTACCAGAATCACTGTAATTTTGTGACACACAGAATTGGCCCAGTTGTTCTGCAGTCAGCAAGCCCTGCACCAGGAACAGCCGCATTTCCTCCATCTCCCTTGGCTGAGGGTGCCTTTATTCCCTTCAAACTGTGTACACCTGACAAAGGAAATAGAGGAAGGCATCAGGAAAGA
Organism: Phacochoerus africanus; assembly: GCF_016906955.1. NCBI lineage: Eukaryota > Metazoa > Chordata > Mammalia > Artiodactyla > Suidae > Phacochoerus > Phacochoerus africanus. The sequence continues at coordinate 59,263,378 of NC_062545.1, forward strand.
TCTGGCTTAGTAAAATTTTTAGTATTTCCCTTTTAGAATAAGTGCCTGCCTGGAAGAACTTGGATCTCAAGTCTCACTAGGAATAATTATGTGTAAAAACAGAATAGTCGTGATCGCCTTTCAAGGAGAGGATCTTGACTCTGTTCTGCTTTGTAATTAATCTCACCCTGCCCTCCTATTGCCATCTCTCCTTTTGGCTGCCCTCTGACTAACTTTTCTCATGGAAATCCTGTATGTTGTACCATAGACCCTCTGTTCTTCCCTGATTACACAGTGCCTTATGATGCTTTGCCTTTTTGGTAATATTTCTATTCTAATTTTACCTTTAGGTGGAATATCTCAATTCTATATCACCCATTGTTGATCTTCTAAAAACTCCACATTTTTTTCTCTCTTATGATTTCCCCCACCCATCCCCGGGATCCACTTCCATAATCTAATGAATTGTAATCTGCCATCAACAAGCTCACTTTCTTTCCAAGAGAACCACACCTGCATCTTCGTCTGCATTTGGACCTCAGGTTCACTCTACCTAGACTTGAACACCACCAGTGCACTGTGATTCCCCTCTCTATGGTACAGACTTCAAACATTCTTCCATCATAGTTGTTTTGTTTTATTTTACTTATGTTTTTTACGACTGCACCTACAACATATGGAAGTGTCCAGGCTAGGTAGGGGTTGAATCAGAGCTGCAGCTGCCAGCATATGCCACAGCCACAGCAACACCATATCTGAGCCACATCTGTGACCTATGCCCCAGGTTGGATCCTTAACCCACTGAGTGAGGCCAAGAATTGAACATGCATCCTCATGGACACTATGTCAAGTTCTTAACCTGCTGAGCCACAGTGGGAAATTCCATCACAATAATTTTAAACTATGGACCTCACTACCCATTTGCTGGACACAAGCCTGGTCTAGGACCAATTTCTCACTGTTTTGTACATGTATTTGTACTCTCATTTAGCCACACTGTGAAAAGAAACTGTTTTCATATGTATCATAGACACTGAAAAAAGAGGATTAAAAGTTTAATAGGAATGTCATCTGCCCTCTGAGGTTAAAGAAAATAGTACATCTATATAGAATACTCTTCCTCAGATAGATATAAAAGATTAAACATCTGGTTCAAGCCCATCAGTACCATCCTTACTTGTCATAGAAGTACTATTCCTTGTGTTCAGTGCCCCTTGGTCCTGGAAGCAGCACTGACTCAGCATGAACACATGCAGATAGGACTAATTCCCCAGCTTTCACTCCTTTTTCTTTTCTTTCTTTCTTTTTTTTTTGGTCTGTTTAGGGCCGCACCCATGGCATATGGAGGTTCCCAGGCTAGGGGTCGAATCAGAATTGTAGCCTATGGCCTACCACATAGCCACAGCAATGCCAGATCTGAACTGCGTCTATGACCTACACCACAGCTCACGGCATTGCCAGATCCTCAACCCACTGAGCTGGACTGGGGATAGAACCTTCATCCTCATGGATGCTAGTCAGATTCGTTTCCACTGGGCCACGGCAGGAACTCCCACTCCTTTTTCTGATGAACACATCAAATCTTTTGTGTAAGATTTAGAACCTACTTATATAGAGTGACAGCTGAATCGGGATGCCAGATTCTCAGCCAAGCCCTTTCTCATGTCAGGGGTATTCTAGGAAGATGTTGAAATTTGAGCTAATGACACCTCAATTTCCCACTTTGGCCAAGATATAAAATGGTGATGGAAGAGGTTTCTGATTTAAAAAAAAAAAAGAAATTAGGCTAGGTAATGTCTGCCACAGAGAAATTGTGCTTGACTGAATACTTAAGATTTATAAGTTAAATATTGCTTGATTCCACCTCTCTTGTGGAACCAAAAGACTAAACAAAATTTGAAATAATTAGCAGATGTGTCAAGCATGTATACAAATATAAAAACCCTAGTGATGTCCTTTGATGCAATTAAAGTATTATAAATGAGACAAAGAGAGGTGAGGAGGCTCAAAGAAGCAAGTTGCTGTGGGTAATGATGACTAATAATGTGAAAATATTGACATTTTGTAATATTATTCAGAAAAATTTAGATCAAATATAGCATTACCACAAGACTGTAATTCCTGAAGTATTTTTGGAGTTTGGGGAAAACATACCTTTTGGAATGGAACAGTCTTCCTGAAAACTCTGAGTTTCCTGGTGTACCCTGATGGATTTTTCTATATCTCTTAACCCTGGGAGCTATCTGCCATGCTGCCATTCCTTCAACTGCAAACGTGCTGCAAAGCCTGTCAAGAGATTTTTGCCTACTACCAAACACTAGGTGTGGTGGCAGCTGGGTGAGTCAAACTAGCTGCTTCAATTCTGTCTGCTGGGAGGATTTTCTTCCCTCAGTACTTTTGAAGGTCAGTCCTGAGATGGTTTTGTGTTAGGATTTCTCATGCTGTCTGTGTAGTCTATCGACTATGAGTGGGCATGATTGTGCCTGAAGGCGAGTGGGCATGATTGTGAATGAAGGCGAGTTTGCTTCCAATCAAGTGCACTCTCTATTCAGTGAGCCTGAGGCTGCTCTCCAAGCCATAAGTGACTGACCCTTACTTTCATCTTGCTGGGACTTTATTAGCCAGTGGAGTCATTGCTTTCTAGGCCACCATGAAAACTGCACATCTGAGTGACTTCTAATTCCTAGAACCAGGCTGGTGAATTATTCCAGTTCTCACAATATTGGTTCCTGTCTCAGAGCTTAGGTAGGAAACCATAGGTTGGTATAGACTGTATGGAAGACACTTTTTCCTAATCTGCCTTTGGGTGTTGCATTTCCTATTGTAACTTGGTCACTTTGGGGGCACATTTTAGGTAGTCTGTCTCTGCACATTTCCAAATTGGTGCTCTGGCTTTAGAGTACAATAGAGTATGAGACTGACAGCTTTCAGTGAGGCTTTTTGTTATTTAAATATTTAAACTTCATCAGGGCTTAGATCTTTGACTGTGGCAGAAATAGTTTTTTCTTAAGAGACATATACAGTTCTTCTGCTATTCCCTTTCAGTTTTTATGAAGACTGACTTTGATAGTTATGTGCTTGTCCCATATTAACCCAAGTAGCATTGAGTTACTAATCACAAACTCAATACAAAAATTAGAACAGGAAAATTAAAAGAATGGGTAAAATAATATTGCACAAATGTGAACAAAGAAACTAGAGTCACAGTATTCATATTAGATAAAATATAATTAAAGTAAAAATGCATTAAATGTAAAGATGAGATTTATTTATTATTGATTAAAAGTACAGTCTACAACAAAGGGTTTTTTTTTGTTGTTGTTGTTGTTGTTTTTTTAATGGCCTCACCTGTGGCATATGAAAGTTCCCAGGCTAGGGGTTGAATCAGAGCTGCAGCTGCTGGCCTGTACCACAGCCACAGCAATGCCAGATCCAAGCCACATATGCCACAGCTTGCAGCAATTCTGGATCCTTAACCCACTGAGAGAGGCCAGGGGTCAGACCTGCATCCTCATGGATACTAGTTGGGTCCTTCACCTGCTGAGCCACAATGGGAACTCCCTACAATGAGCTTTTAACAGTCAAGAACTTTTGTGCACTTAAATAGTACCAAAATACATATAGAAAATTAATACTTACTCAGGTATTCTGCCATTTTCTACTAAATCTTCTAGAGGTTGTAGTTTAATTCCTGAGAAACTTAAGAATAGAGTTTAAATGATAAGTTCTCTCTCATAAAGATGACTGGCTTCAGTTCTGTGTGCTTCCTATTTAATTTTACTTCAGCCAGGTTCATATTTTTGAGCTTGTGAATTGCAATCCCCACTCCTGGAACCAGTTTCTCCATTACCTATTTTCAAGCAGCGGGAGTACAATTTAAAATACTGACCATATTTTGTAAGTGAAAGGGGAAGTTCAACTTAAGGATACCATGTTTTTTTCACAGAACCCAAAGATATGTATATATGATTGCAGTTGGTTTTAAGGAGAAAAACAGAACAAGTTTCTCTCAGAAAACAAAAAACAACTCTCTCTCTCTTTCCTGGGAAGTTGTAATAAAAGTTAGAGAAGAATAGTCAGGCACCCCCTAGAAGAAGCAGGAAAGTTTTGCGATCTCCCAATCCCAATGATTTTCCTTCTATCGATTCCACTCAGTCTTGCCAAGGTTTTGTGTATAGAAGAGAAGCAAAGGATCAAATGAGATGGGAAAATTACAATTTTAGAGGTCACACAAGTTTTGAGAAAGCATGTTTTTCTAGTCAGGTTGGAATGGGGCATCGCTTAATTCCTAGGTATTGATTGTGGTACAAGGCAAACACAAACGAAGTTTTCAGATTCTTCCAATCAAGCATATCTATCTTAATTTATATTTTCAAGGACCTTATAAATTATAATTATACATGCTGGAGAATGAGATATTATTAACTTCACATGTTTATTCATAAATAGGTCTGTAATTCAGTGCTTCATTTTATGTTCAGAAAGATATTTCAGTCAAACCTTTATCAGTTCTTTTTATTTGGATCTTTTAAAATAGATCATCCATTGGAACCTAAAGAAAAATGCCATTATTGTCATGGTTAAAATGACTGGCTACTCAAATTAATATATCACTATATTAGATTTTTTTTCTGGGAAGCATTTTGTTCCTTTCTTTATCTCTCTTAATGTGGACACACTATCTGTATTAGTTGGTGATAGCTGCAATAATGCTGCATGATAAAAATACCCAAACTCAGTGATTTATAACAATAAGCATTCATTTTTCTTCATTCTAGTCCTGAGAGTTATTTGCAGCCTTCCTTTGGGATGCTGGTCATTGTGTTTCCAGACTAAATTTGGGCTAGGTCAGCTCCATATACTTTCTTCTGGACCAGACTATCTGAGACTTAATTCTTAGCACAATGAATTATTGGAGTGAATGGAGATAAGTAGAGGTATTGATGTTTTCTGTGGAACCAGAACATCCTCCCTTCTTCCACATTGCATGATTCCATGACAACATTTCCAACATCGGCAGAGTGGAGAAACACACTCTGCCTCCAGTGGGAGAATTAAGATGTCATGGCAAAGGATGTGGATGTATAAACCTATTTAAGAGAGGTTGTAGAATACAGACAGTGATGATTCAATCCCACACAAAGGGAAGGAGAATTCTGCTGCTAACATTTTAAATGTCTGATGTACTTCTTCCTACCACTTTTGGGGCAGTAGCATAACTGTGACTCTATTCCTTGAAAAATGCTTGTTGGGATTTGATAACACAATGGAGTCTTTGCAGAACATAGTTTGAGAACTGCCAGATAGCCAGGATGAGGCAAAGAGATGTGGAGATCTTACACAAAGAGATGTGTGTGGATATAAGTAGAAAATTAAATTAATTAGGAACTGGCATTGTTTTTCATGCTTTGGGTACAGCCAAAAAAAAAGAAAAGAAAAAAAAAAGCACAGCCTTAAACAAAATCAACAAACCCCTCATTTTCTGCTAATACAAGAATTTAGCATAAAAAATAATGGTGGTCACTGTTAAATAGTTCTAAAGCATTGTGAAAATATTACTGAATAGAGGAATTAATAGTTTTTTAAAAATTCCAAAGGTGAGCTAATTGCTTAAAACTTCAAAGTTAGGTGAATAAATCTTCTTTCTGGTGTGTTTTAATGCATATGTGGACAATAACGTCTTGCATATTACAAGAATACAACAGAAGAAAAGAATATATGAAAACCATCTTTTAAAAACACGTACCTGCAATGATCAAGAACAGTGCAATTCAATTCCAGATAAAATACATATTTTTTTGTTTTTTAGCTTGTGAATAAGTTGATATCAAAAATTGTTATTCTGGAAAATCACCTAAATGCAACATAAACTGTTTTATTTTTTCATAAATGAAGCTTAATCAAGAGAATATAGTGGAGAGCATGAGCTTTAAGTTATAGACAGGCATGCATTTAATTTTTGCTATATCCCTGAAATCAAGAGAAGTTAAAAACAGAGACAGTTTGGGGAGCAATAGCTAAGGAATATTGAGATTTAAGACATGTTTTACTACTTTCATTATTTTTTTTTATTGAGATAAAAATAGTGAACACCGGGGTATATACAGTAAGACAAAAGCTGTTGAATAAAGTTTGGCCCAAATCATGTCAGGGGCAAACAATGGAGATTTAAGAGGTAGGGATAATATGTGTTTCTGGGTATTTCATTCTGGCTTAGTTGAATTCAATTTTGGGGGTAAGCACATCAGACACTTCTTTAAAGTATTGGGATCCAGAAAAGAATAAAAATCTGTTAAGAAATTTATAGTGATAGCAGTGAGGCAAGTAAGTGGTTTTTATTTTATTGGAATACATTTAATTTCTCACTATTTTAGTTAGGGATAAACAAAGCTACCAAATAGATGTTCTGGAGAGGCTTTTCTAGATGAAACACCAAGGCAGCATCTCCTGGGGAAGGAAGTTTCACAGATGATAGCTCTGCATTGAGAGCATTTAACTTTCACCATTATACTTACACTGTAAGACAAAGAGGCAGTATGTGATTTCGGTGCTGTGAAAGTGAAGTGGAAAATAGAACATGTGTAAAATATTGAGTCACCCCAATTTTTCACATTTTAAGCTAAATCGGTGTGATTTGTTTTATAATTACTAAAGTTTGAAATGAAAGAAATGAAAATTATAACTTTGAATAATTGTGTTTTTTTATATAATGTTTTTTATTTTTTTCCATTATAGCTGGTTTACAGTGTTCTGTCAATTTTCTACTGTACAGCATGTTTGTACACAAACATGAATACATTCTTTTTTCTCACATTATCATGCTCCATCATAAGTGACCAGACATAGTTCCCAGATTAGCAATAAAATAATTGTTATATAATGGAATTGACTCACTAGAAGCTGAGTAATCATAGACCCCAAGAATACAATTTGGAAAATGTACTGAATTGATTTTATTAAAAAAACGGCTTTATTTTAGAGTTTTAGCCTCAAACTTCCAACTCACATCTTGCTTTGGGTGTAAATTCAGTGCAATTTTTCTATACCTTATACTGCTGCAGATAGTGCAAGCCAAGTGAGAATCCAAGGTCCTGCAAGCTTTTCAGTCATCAAAGAAATTTCCATCAGATTCAACGTGTCCTCCTTTATAAAAGTGATAAAAGGACTTGTGGCATTTTTAGTAGTTTGTACTTTGTCTAAGTAACAGAAGCTAGCACTAATCTTATGTATCAGTGATTGGAGTCTAGACTTGACTTAAATTTTATGCATATTATATTTTTAATTTCACTGAGATGTGTATAAGCGTCAGAACTTACTTCTACCTTGATAGTTACATAAAGTTTTAAGATTTTGAGACCTTTTCTGGGTGTCTATGATCTTTAAATCTTCCTAAACTTTCCAATTTAATATTCCTTTTTGGGACAGTCTGTAAGCAACCCTGGAAGTCTCTGGCAAGAAGTATGAAAAGGAGCCATTTATTTTCTTCAGCCTTTAGATTTAACAACTCTCCTTCCAGGTCAGAAACACTTACCCCCTCATCTCATTATGCCCAAATATCACATTCTTGGAGAAAAATCTTGCCTTACCACCCCAATAACATTTCCTTCCCTGCCAATCTCTGTCCTCCTTACCCTGCTTAATTTTTCTTCATATTGTTCGCACGTTATGTGTTTGGTTTTCTGCTGCTCTGGTCCTCCACACAAGAATGAAAGAATGAAACTCCGTAGGAACAGGGACTTTTTCTGAATTGATAAAAGTCCCTGATAGATTTTTTTTAAAAAAATGAAACAGCTTTTCTATATTCAAAGGACCCAAAACAGCACCTACAATTAACCGCTCAATAATTTTTTTCTCAATGAATGAATAAGTTTGGATATTGAGGCTAGTTAACTGCTCCTACACTAGCTCAACCCCTCTTTTCATTATGAACATGGTAGCTCTCATTAGGGGTTAAGAAGTTAATTTAGGTTTTTCAATTCTACCTGCCTGTATGTTATGAGGGAAAATATATGCCATGGTGGTGCCTGAGAATTCTAGGATGTGATGAATGTCTTGGTGTGTCTCTCCAGAATAAGGGACTTTAGTAACTATGTTTCTTATCTTTATGCATCAGCATGGTGATATATACACACAGGCATGTGTATGTCACATGATTTATTACCTTCAAATTTTACGTGTTGGTTATTGTATTAACTAAATTTATAGTCATTTCTTTTTTAAAAATCTATCCAATATTTATTTCTGTTACCCTTTCATTCTTGCACAAACTGAACTTTTTACACTGTGTGTTAAATTGATCTAATATGAAATCCAGTTTAATTATTAAATTTAGTTCAATATTTAATTTGGTTTAATAAAAGTGATCTTGCATATAATGTGTGCATTTAATTGATATATTTAGGACAGGATAATTTTGAATAGGTTAAATATTTAATGTAGAGTAATTTTTTAAATTATTCAGGATTAAAAATAGAATAGATCTATGTTATCAAAGTAGTGAGCAGATAAATGTCATGATTTAATAAATTTCTGCTCACATTTGTGAAATACTGCCATTCCTGATCCCCAATTTGTCTTTGTCTGTGGTCTGACTAGAAATTCTATTTTATTAAAAGGGAAAGAATCTGAAGGTCTTCATTATCACCAAATCTTTCTTCCTTATCTTAGAGATACCGAACATCAATATTACTTACCTATTTTTTTCACTTTCCTTAGTCATTCATATTCTTACTCATACATTATGACAATTATTGTGCCTTTTTAAAATGAATTAGCACTCTTTTCTCTTTTCTCATTCCTAAATTACACTTTTGCAAAATTGCTTGGTATCAATTTCCTAGCCACAACTCAAACTCCATTCTTTGACTTCTTGTGTATATACTTTCCTTTCAAGTCCACAGATAATGCTGATTGGTTCAGTGTCGTCTTTGATTTCTTTCCCTTTCTCATCCCTTCCTCTCTGCTTAAGTCCAAATGTTATCTTTTCCATTCCCATTGGATAGCTCAGGCTTCATCCTCCTTCCTCTCTATTATTATAGGTTTTTCCTAAATGGTCTCCACTGTCGGTTTCTGCATTTTATGGCCATCATTTCATTGTCCTGCTGGTGGTGGGGTCCTGGTAGCATCATTGCTTAAATGATGAATTCATATGACTGGGCACTGCAGTCCCATTGCCTTCCAAAACAACCCTTATCTACTTGTAGTTTCTCAAGAACTAGGATGTATTCAAGTTACTGTTATAATCATAATAGGCTCTAGGTATATAGGTGGCATCTAGGAGCTGGGAAAACCTCCCAGATGATTCTCAGCAAGAAGCTGGGACCATTAGTCTTACAGCCACAAGAACATGAATTCTGCCAAAAACCTGAGTAAATGTGGAAGTGAATGCTTTTCCAGTCGTCTCCAGATGAGAATGCAACCCAGCTGACATCTTAATTGCAGGCTTATAAGAGTCTGAGCAGAGGACCCGGTTATGCTATTGTCAGTCTCCTGACCCACAGAAACTAAGATCATAAATGGTTACCTTTGTAAGCTGCTAAGTTTGTGGTGATTTGTTATTTAGCAATGGAAAACTACTAAGGTTGTATAAACTCCGTAATTTTGGCCGGGAAAAATTCCCCAACACGCATATCACTACATCACCCACACGAACTTTAAGTTCAAGCTTGAAAAGGATATTTTTCAACATTAGACCTCTTGCGCTTCTCTGACCATGGGATGTTTGTTTACCTTTACGTTCATGAGGGCTTTTCTTATAGAGTTTCCAAAAGTGGGGAATACATTTTACTCATCGTAGGCTAGATACAGTAGGTAGGTAGTTATGTGCAAAGACATAGCATTCAGTCAAACTTGATCACAGCTCAGAAATTTTTCTCTTTTCAGGTTTCTTCTTATCTATCTTAGTCTGCTTGGGCTGCCATAAAAAAGTACTATATTATGGATAGCTTAAATGACACATTTATTTTCTCATGGTTCAGAAGGCTGGGAGTCCAAGACCAAGGTGCCAGCATTGTTGCTTTCTGGTAAGAGCTCTCTTCCTGGCTTGTAGATAGCTGCCTTCTTGCTATGTTCACACATCGCAAAAAGAGAGAGAAAGCAAGCTTTCTGTCATCTATTCTTATGAGGGTACTAATCCCATTGTGAGAGTTTACCCTCATGACCTCATCAAGGACTCCATCTCTAAATACCCTCACATTTGGGGTTGGCTTTACCATATGAATTGGAGGAGACAGAAATGAGATCATTGCAGCATCCTTTTGTTATCTCTTCAAATGAGTCTGTTTTTTCTCTAAGCACCTCGTGTTGAATTTCTTTTTTAAGAGGGAATGCAGACCTGGACTGCACCTGATTCTTTAATGTCTTTGGTAACAATAGAAGCTATATCAAATGTAACAATTTTCTCTGTTTTAATATAATTATTTTTAACTTCACCTTATCTTTGTGGCAGATTTTACTGCTGTTGTTTTCATTATGGAAGTCCTACAAAGTTTTATTTTTAAGTAGATTTATTGAAAATTAATAAAATGAAGCATATGAAGGGAAATAAGTATTTACAGAGGTGTTAACATAGTCTCAGATGTGATCCATAATGACTGAGCTTTGGAAACTTCATCATTTGCATTAAATCCCTCTTTCCATGTGTTACTCAAGATGCAGCTTACATATGTCCTTCTCTGAAAGTCTTCCATAGCCTACGTTAATTAATTAACATCCTTAATTAACACTAACACCTGGAAGTGGTCTATGGAATAGCTCAAAATATTATTAGAATATGAACATGTATCAATTCATTAGAAATTTCTTTCTCTTGATATATTATACAGTCTTGAAAGACAAGTAGGGCCATGTCTCATTTTTCCAAATAATTCAGGTCTTTAGCCTGGTTCCTTGAACAGGGGAGAAATGTGTGAATCATTTTATATAAGATTCTGTTATACACAGGGTGTAATACTGACCAGTGTAGTGCTTAACTAGATAAATAAGACACCTTACCTTCAGTCTTTATCACCCTATAATGAAATTACCTAAGTGAATCTTATCAAAAAAGACATAACAGAAACAAAACACAGTTGAATAGGAGTGCACTCTTGAATACAAAATATTAAAATCTTGTCAGTTACCTTCAATTTTACTTGATTTTCTTTTCAAATTTTCCAATTAAAGAACTTAGATTATTTTCCAAAAACTTCAGTTACAAAGCAAAGAGAAAAAAGAATTACATATGAGAAAAGGTTAGCAAGTAGTTGAAGCCACTTCCCTGTCTCTAACCATTTCTTCTGTAATAAATTTTAAAACTTTGAATGCTTCATTACTTTTTAATTTATCAACCACTTATTATATTTCTACTAGATGTAAAAAACCAGGATCAGTAAAATTATTAATGTAACATGTAGCAGTAGCTGATGAAGAATAGCTAATTGACATGGGGAAAGAATAAAGACATATAATAGTCTTTATCCTGTTCCTTAAAATTATTCTTATAAAATTATTTATTGGTGACATTTACTTAAAGTATCAACTCTCAATGTGTTTGAATGTATTTATTGATTTTTTTTCTTTCGTTCTTTTGAACAAAAAAATGTTGTGTGGGATAGACCATAAAACTGAATGTTAAAAGACCATAAGGGAACAGGTGCCCAGGAGGCACAGCAGGAAGTGGTGCCTTTGCTTCTGGTTCTAGCCTGAGTTTGACTAGGGCTTCTTTGGCTTTGGAGGACTGGGGAGATGCTGCGGGCACCGATAATGTTGGCTGGGGCTGCATTAAAAAAAAAAAACGACCGTAAAAATTTTATTTTTGGTGTAAGTAAATTATGCATAATATCCAATAACATCAACAAAAATTAACTTGTTATTCCTCTACAGAGATAAAATGAAAATATTTCTTTTGTCCATTCAAACTAAAGATGCATCAGTATGATATCAAGCATTTGAATAAAAACTTTATAGAAAATTCTATCTATGTAAGTGAAAGTGCTTTCCACAGTTATAAAGAAGACTGTAAATGTAAATAAATTCAGTCTTCAGGTTATTCTAGACAGAGGAATGTTTTAGCTGCAGTAGGTGTTTGTGAAGGAGGAACTATTTGTATATGCCGTGTAAACAGGAAGCGGAGAGAAGAAAATCTGCTTATATCTAAATGCTCAGCTGAGTAAATGTCAACCTTAATCAAAGAAAAATATCTAGATTCCAGCTATTTTTAAAAATAAATTTTGGGGCTAAATATTTGGATCCTGAATTTTCCATTTTTCATCCTTAGGTTTAGTGATCACAAGACATACTGAATTGATTTCTTCCATGTTGAGAGAAAATGTGGTAGCATTTCTAAAATTATTCTCATTGTTTAAGAATATTAATTCAAGAATTGCTATGCTGTGATTGGTTTAGCTGCAATTTGCTTGCACTTGATAATGTTATGGATGCAGCTGGAATAAAAAGGCTGCAGATATTCTCCAGTATAATAAATGGAAGGGGGATTGCCACAGAAATCGTAATATTTAAAAGTCTTTAGCTTGAGCAATGAAATTAAATTATTACAGTGTTGCTCTGTAATGAGAAAGGGAATTTTTTCCCCTTAGTATTATAGATCTGTGTGGAGACATAGGGCAAAATAAGTGAGAAATGTGGTTCAATTGACCCTGGAAGGGAGAAGTTATTTCATATGTCGGTAGAGGTTTAAAACTCATTTGCCATGCATTTCTTGTTATTGCATTTTAATTATAGTGAGTACACATATGCTGACAGTGCATGAGATCATATTTGTTAAATGGACCTCAACTTATGCAGTACTCATCAGAAAGCCTCTAGGATTACACAAAATATAGTCTTTGTTATGCCTGCAAAATAAAGGACAGCTCAATTAGGTATTATTTCAAGGATAAGGATATGAACTAAATTTAGTAAATTCTAAAACTTTACATAATTAGAAAGCAAGAAGACCTAAAGGTCTTCCTCAAAAGGAAAACAACTATTAACTAACTTTCAAGGAATATAAGTCAGAATAGTCATTTCATGGTAGATATCTTTAATATATGTAAATAGTTATAAACATCGCACAATAGAAAATGTCATGAAATATATACATATTTACTAAAGTGAGTTCCGTTTCTGAGAGTATTAGGCTGATTAATTAAATTTGAAGATTAAATCTTCCTATGGACCAGTTATCTTTGGTCTGTTCTAAAGCCAGTTACTGTGCTACTATCCTCAAGTAACTGGACATAGTTGCTCACAAAAAGGACATCCACAACTGGCCCCTAGTCCAGGAATAAGCAACTGATGGATGTGCCATGTTGGTGGGGCCCACCCATTGTACCTTGATTGATGGGTCAGTATTAACCATATGTGAATGATTAATTTTTTGGTCCCAATGACAGCAATCCCATATAAAATGGATATTCTATGAATCCAGAATTATAATGAGTGGTGCATTTTTGTTCCTTTTTGTTATTAAATACTTGAGATATTCATAAAGGTGTAAGGATTGATTCAATAAACATCTTGTACCCCTTATATAGCTTAGGACATAAAATAGTACAAATTACATTCCATACTTTATTTTTTATTTATTTTTTTAACTTTTTACTCAGAAATCTTTATTCTAAGCCTTTTATCCTAGAGAAGTAATTAATTAGCAGAAAACAACTGTAGGCATAAAGTTATTTGCAACATTCCATACTTTAGAAAAAAAATTTAGCTATCCTGAATTTGATATTTCTTTTTCTTTGGCATTTTACTTCCACCACTGTATGGATGTACCCCCAAATAATAAAAAAGTCATGTATTTAAAAATGTGTAAAATCTATATCATTCTGTATTTTCTTTCTGAAGTTGCCTTTTTGTGCTTTATTTTGTGAATTATTCCTGATTCATACACCTCTAATTTGCAATGGTATATGATACACCATCATATAATTATTTGCGATGCAATTAATTCATTCTTTTTATCCTGCACATTCAATCTATTCCTAGTTTTTCAGCATTGTAAATAAGGCTCCAGTGTGCATTTTGGAACTGCCCATGGTCATTCTCTTTTGGCCTTTTCAGATGTACTCTTGGCCCTGCTCAGTGCTCTAGCAAGCTGAACTTCTACCCACTGAGACAATTTGCTCTCTGGCTTCTCAGTGGGTTCAACCAGTGGACAGAACCAACAGGAAATCAAAGGGTGGAAGGCAAGAGAGAGTAGGTTAGGTATTTTTAAAATTATGTATATTTTTTAATTTTTAATTTTTTTAAGGGCCACGCCTGCAGCATATGGAAGTTCCCAGGCTAGGGGTCAAATCAGAGCTACAGCCACCAGCCTATGCCACAGGCACAGTAATGTGGGACCTATACCACAGCTCACCTCGCAATGCCGGATCCTTAACACTGAACGAGGCCAGGAGTCGAACCTGCATCCTCATGGATCCTAGTCAGGTTGGTTAACCACTGATCCAGGAAAGGAACTCCTAAAATTATATTTTAAATACATTTTTAAATTCACAGATCATATATTTGTAGCTTCATAGATTTTTGCAAAGTGAACGCACCTTGATAACCTCTATCTAGATCAGGATATAGAAGAGTGTCCACATCCCAGATGCTTCAGATTTCCTCCCAGCCATGACTCCCACCAAAGGCAAATATATTATTTTAAACATTTATAATATTGGAAAAATACAGTATATATATATATTTATATTTATGTTTATATAATTAATTTTTATGGTGATGATGACTTCAAAAATTTTCTTATACTTTGTTTTTAATTTTTATTTTTTATTGAAGTATAGTTGATTTGCAAGGTTGTATTAGTTTTAGATGTACAGAAAAGTGATTCAGTTATATATATATATTTTTTTTCAGATTCCTTTCCATTATAGGTTACTACAAGATATTGGATATAGTTCCATGTGCTGTACAGTAGGTCCTTGCTGATTACTTATTTTATATGTAGTAGTGTGTATCTGTTAATCCCATATTCCTCATTTATCCCTCCTCCCTACCCCTTTTAGTTACCATAGGTTCATTTTCTGTTTGTGAGTCTATTTCTGTTTTGTAAATAAATTCATATTTTTTAGATTCCACATATAAATGATATCATTTGATATTTGCTTTTCTCTCTCTGAATTACTTCACTTAATATGGTAATCACTATGTCCATACATATTGCTGCAAATGGCATTATTTCATTCCTTTTTCTGGCTAAGTAATATTCCATTGTATATATGTACCACATCTTCTTTCGCCATTTTTCTGTTGATAGACATTTATATTGCTTCCATATCTTGGCTATTTTAAATTACATTGGTAAGAATAATGGGATGCATGTATCTTTTCTTCGTAAATGTAATGAATTTTATTTTTTCCGCTATAGTTAGTTTACAGTGTTCTATCAATTTCTACTGTACAGCAAAGTGCCCCAATCACACATGCATATATACATTCTTTTTCTCACATTATTTTCCTTCATGTTCCATCATAAGTGACTAGATATAGTTCCCTGTGCTATACAGCATGATCTCATTGCTTATCTACTCCAAATGAAATAATTCACATCTATTAATCCCAGACTCCCAGTCCATCCCACTCCTTCCCCCTACTCCTTGGCAACCACAAGTCTGTTCTCCAAGTCCATGAGTTTCTTTTCTGTGGAAAGTTTCATTTGTGCCCTATATTAGATTCCAGATATAAGTGATATCATATGGTATTTGTCTTTTTCTGACTTACTTCACTTAGTATGAGAGTCTCTAGTTTCATCCATGTTGCTGCAAATGGCATTATTTTGTTCTTTTTTATAGCTGAGCAGTATTCCATTGTGTATATATACCACATATTCTTAATCCATTTATCTGTCGATGGACATTTAGGTTGTTTACATGTCTTGGCTATTGTGAATAGCACTGCAATGAATATAGGGGTGCATGTGTCTTTTTCAAAGGAAGTTTTGTCCAGATATATGCCCAAGAGTGGGATTGCTGGGTTGTATGGTAGTTCTATATTTAGTTTTCTGAGGTACCTCCATGCTGTTTTCCATAGTGGTTGTACCAATTTACATTCCCACCAACAGTGTAGGAGGGTTCCCTTTCCTCCACGCCCTCTCCAGCATTTGTTATTTGTGTACTTATTAATGACGGCCATTCTGACTGGTGTGAGGTGGTATCTCATAATTGTTTTGATTTGCGTTTCCCTAATAATCAGTGATGTTGAGCATTTTTTCATGTGCCTGTTGGCCATCTGTATATCTTCTTCAGAGAAATGTCTATTTAGTTCTTTTGCCCATTTTTCGTTGGATTATCTTTCTTTTTCTGTAATTTGTATGAAAGTCTTTTGTTGGATATAGAAATTGCAAATGTCTTCTAATTTTGGCTTGTATTTTCACTCTTTTGATGACTTCTCTTGATAAATGGAGGTTCTTAATTTTAATAAAATCCAATTTATATCATTTCTTTTATTGTTAATGATTTCTTGAGTCTTCTTTAAAAAATATTTTCCTATCCCAGGATCATGAGTACCTTTTTTCTGTTAATATCTTAAATAGAGATAGATATTTTATCTGTCACAATTGGATCTACCATTCATTTGGAATTGATCTTGCCTGTCTAGCCATGAAAAACTGGCTAGTTATATTTTTAATTTGAATATACTCATTTTTTTAGATTTTATTTCTACTTCACATGTTAGATTTTATACTTAAGTTATTTCTCTTATGAACAGCATATAGCAGGAATTTTCCAATATTTAATTAGCTAGTGTAGTGCAATTACATTTCATGTTATTACTGTTATGTTTGTGTTTTTTAAACTATACTTATATTTTTGTTCTGAATTTTTTCTTAGTTTTTGGTTCTTCTTTTGGATTAGTATTTATTATTATACTATATTTCCTCAAATGTTATGAAAATTAAGACACTTCCTTTTACATATTTCAATGAACTGTTTTTAATTGAAGTATAGTTGATTTATAACATTGTATTTGTTTAAGGTGTATAACATAATGACTTTAATTTTTTAGGATAAACTCTATTTAAAGTTAGTATAGGAGTTCCCATTGTGGTGCAGTGGAAACTAATCTGACTAGGAACCATGAGGTTACAGATTTAATCCCTGGCCTCACTCAGTGGTCAAGGATCTGGCATTGCCTTGAGCTGTGGTGTAGGTCACAGATGAGGCTTAGAAATGGCATTGCTGTGGCTGTGGCGTGGGCCAGCAGCTGTGACTCAGATTGGACTCCTAGCCTGAGAACCTCCATATGCTGTGGGTATGGCCCTAGAAAGCAAAAAAAAAAAAAAAAAAGTTATTATAAAGTATTGGCTATATTCCCTATGCTGTACAACATATCCTTGTAACTTATTTGTCTTATACATAGCAGTTTGTATCTATTAATCCTCTACCCTTATTTCCCCCCTTCCCCGTTCTCTCCCCACTAGAAATCACTAGTTTGTTCTCTATATCTGTGAGTCAGTTTCTGTTTTGTTATATACAATTAGGTTTTATTTTTTAGATTCTAAATATAAGTTATAACTTTGAGTATTTTTCTTTCTCTGTCAGACATTTCACTAAGCATAATACCTTTAAGATCCATCCATGTGGTTGCAAATGATAAATTTTATTTTACATGGCTTAGTAATATTCCATTTATGTTTATATTAAATCTTCCTTATCCATTCATCTGTTGATGGACACTTAGGTTGCTTCCATATCTTGGCTATAGTAAATTATGTTGCTATGAACATTGGGGTATATCTTTTCAAACTAATGCTTTTGTTTTCTTCAGATATATATCCAGACATGGAATTGGTGGATCATGTTATAGTTCTATTCTTAATTTTTTGAGGAAACTCCATACAGTTTTCCATAGTGGCTGTTCTAATTTACATTCCCATCAACAGTATACAAGGGTTCTCCTTTCTCTACATCCTTGTTATTTATAGACTTTTTGATGATAATTCTTCAGACAGTTGTGAAATGATAACTCACTGTGGTTTTGATTTGCATTTCTCTGATGATTAGTGATGTTGAGTATATTTTCATGTTCCTATTGACCTATCTTCTTTGGAAAACTGTCTATTCAGTTTTTCTGCCTACTTAATTTTTTCTATATATATATATATATTTAATTATTTATTATTATTATTTTTCCCACTGTACAGCAAGGGGGTCAGGTTATTATATAAAATTTTTTTTATATTGAGTCACTTCATCAAACCCAGTTTTACTTTGGTTTTCATCTCTTTCTTAACTTTTGGAATCTAGGGATTTTTCTTACTTTGCTTAATCTCAGGTAAATACCTAAAGAATATTTGATTTTTTTTGGTCTTTTTCATTTCTAAGTGTTTTCTATTAGGAAATTTGAAAAATCTAGACCAGTATATTAGTAGAATCAAAAGAAGGGT
Source organism: Phacochoerus africanus (assembly GCF_016906955.1). Lineage (NCBI taxonomy): Eukaryota > Metazoa > Chordata > Mammalia > Artiodactyla > Suidae > Phacochoerus > Phacochoerus africanus. The sequence goes on from NC_062545.1 coordinate 59,281,727, forward strand.
ATTTTGAAAAATAACAAAAAAGTTTCACAGACAATCCAGATTTTCACATTCAGTTCACATTTTCAATTTTACCTCAGTAAAAATGTCCTGAGTTTATACATACAATTATATTATATACATATATAAAATCATTAGAAAATGACCTTATGTGTTGGGGGATATCCTTGTAATAAATATACTTACTGATATTGTATGCATGTGTGTATGTGTGTGTTGCCTTTCGCATGTGATTGCTTTTATATTCCAGATTAACCCCCACTCCTGATACTTCTTACCAGCATTTCCTTAGGTTAGATATTTATAGTACTCTTGCTTCTTAAGATCCATGTCTTGACTCCTTTGAAAAATCCATTTTGGTTAACCATTAATTAAAATTATTTTATAATTTCTTACTTTCTCTATTCAAGTGTTTGTGTTTTTAGGAACATTGATTCTCTCTCACAGTCACAACTTTGTTTCTAAATTTAAAGGAGCTGTTTCTATCATACAAAGAGTCTTTTTCTTTCACAAGTATTTACTGTTTATACTTAAACTGGAGTGAAATAACTATAGAGTTTCTTAATTAAAATAGGGAATACAAAGTTATATTTGAGTTATATTTATACCACTTTGCTATCCATTACTAGGATCTAAGATTCATGATGAACATTAATAAAGATCTGTTTTGAAGCCTCTAATGGCTATTAAATATATACTTTTAGGATATATGTAATTTTACCAAGTAAAATAATATTATTTGTTCTTTCTGGAACTTGAACTATGTATGTTTGTGTCTTAAAAAGGCACACAAATTTTCCCAATTATTTATAGAATTTCAGAATCTTAGATATTGGGTGAGGACATTCTTTAAGAATCTGTTGAATTCACTTTCAGCAACAGGAAGCACTGTATCTCTTGAGGCCTCTCATTTCATTTTAGAATAAAGTTAATTAAAAGTGTAACTTGGAAGTCAATTAAGTTACTTTGTCCTTTGAGAGCTCTTTTCGAACAAGAGCAGATCTTACATCTCTTCCAAACTCTCTAGGGACTTGGAGCAGGTTATGGGATGTGGGTTGCAGGGTTCAGGGATGTTTCAAGCTTTCTGACTTTCTGCTTTGTTTTTAAAGAAGTAAATAGATCTTACCCCAGATCACCAAAATTTAGAGAACCAAATTCAAACTAATTATAAGAGCTTAGAAACTATGTAATAGGAACACTTGAAATTCATTAAAATACCAAACTGCTAGGTTGGCAGGGTTGTTTTAACATCCATCTTTGAGCCACATTATAATGGTAAGTCACTTTGAGGGCACAATTAGGGCTGCTTGTCTAAGAACTCAAATGACTTAATCATGTTTCTGCTGATATTTCTTCAACTTCACTGGTTCTTTCCTCTGATTGTTTATGACCTTGTCACTGTTCTTAAAGCTCAACGTCTAGAACAAAAGGCAATACACCAGGCAAAGTCCAATATTTATACCAAAGGAAAGGAATGACCACGTGTCTTGTCCTGGACATGGCACTTTAGTCACTGCCGCTTAAATTCACATTAGATTTGTCATTAGTCTTAAGTTTGGAATACAATAACTTGTGGTTATAGATAAAATATTACAACTATAGGCATATTCTATCCCCATCCCAGAAAATACAAGTTCTCTGTATATCAGGATTTGCTAAAGCTTTGGGAAGACAGAGGGGTTTTACCTCACAACAACTTAAAACATTTTTAAGAGTCCAAAATAGCTTGTTTTTCAATCTAAAGTTAATTCAGAGATACCTCGACAACTTTACTGTGGATGTCACTGGGTACAGCGATTTCTCTTTTTAGATCCTACTCCCTTGTTAGTTAGTAGGGGTCTCCTCTTTTCCTCTGACTGTGAGCAGCTGCCGAGGCCTGGGAAAGATTAGTCTCAGACTGACATGATTCATTCATGACATATTAAAATGCTATGGCATACCTTTGGGGAAGGTTGAGTCAGTTAGTAAGTTAGTTATAGACAATAGGGCATCTTGATGAAAACAAGATCAGATGTGTGAGCTCAACTTCTTTTGTCCAAATCCTAGTTCTGTTAATTAATTGTTAGCTATCACGGGTGATGATTTCACCTGTCTCTATCTTTTGTTTCTATCCATAAAATTGGGATAATACTTATATAGAGTTTTTTGTTACAAGGACTGAATGAATGAACACATGTAAGACCCTGAGAACATTAATTAGCATATAGTAGTGCTAAACAATTATTAGGAATTATTATTTTTAATTTGGAGACCCTTACATCCCTTGGTAAGTTTCCAAAGGACTGTGATTTGCACATGACACTTATTGTTGGATATTTATATATATCTGCAATTGCGATTGAGTTTTTTGTGCTCAGGCAAATAGTACTTGTGTGAGAAGAATGGGAATCAACATCTGCTCTTTCTGAGAGGCTCTCTGCTTAGCTTGCCTTGTATTCTTTTTTAACATAAGGGCTTGTAAGCTGTACTGCAGTTTATTTTGATGATCAGAAACTCATTGGTTCTCAGTTTAATTTTATGGGCAGTTCTGTATTTGCTTAGTGATATTTAGGAGCTTTTCTCTTTACCATTTTAATAAACTATTATATTTAGCTTACACTAATAAAATGCACTCATCGTTAAGCATCTTAATTACCAAAGTTTCTGAAACTTCTGAAACTAACAATAAATTTTAGTCCAAAATATTCTAGTCCTTATCCTGCTTTACTTTTTGATTTAAACAAATTTTAATGTGGTTTGTATAATGCAAAGTTTCTTTTAGTACAAGTGACATTAGAAATTTATTCACTGGTATTGAAGCAAGATTGTTTTCTTGTGACTTTTAATCTTTAGCTTTATTTCTAAGAATTACTGTATATAAAAGCACTTGTCTTCATACCCAAGAGCCAGCAAAAAGCCTGGCACATAAATATACTCAATAAATATAATTTTACAGTGACTGTTCTTCACATTTTTAGCCTTCCCACCTCCTCTGGATCTTGCTTCAAACATTGAGGTAATTTGTCCTTAATGATCTTACTTTCCCAACCAAGGAAAAGCTATAGTGTCTGCCTTACCAGCCTCCTCTGCAACTGGGCACAGATATGGGACCAAGGCTTTACCAATAAGATGCATCCTGAGGACATCTCTCAGGTAGTGAGTGACTGGGGAAGAAGTTGTGTGGAGTTTGTGGTCAGAACTGCCCCAACCTGGAGCAAAAGGTCTCTAGTACCTTTTGTATTGGAGTCAATGGTAGGGTGTTGCCAACAGCAGTGGGAATCAAACATGCTACAGAGGCCCGAGTCAGGGTAATTGCCATCGGGTAACACCCAGGCCTGCTGTCTAGCCCTCTGAGGTTCCTAATATGCTTTTATTAACTCCTCTCTTCTTAAGCTGACCTGAGAGGACTTTGTTATATGCAACTCAGAATTCTGACATACGATGTTGAATAAACGAATCTCTGTTCTTCTCAAAGGAAAAAAAAAGGCCTGAATTCCATCAAACATGCCTTCTTTTAAAGAAGTAAATAGATCTTACCCCAGATCACCAAAATTTAGAGAACCAAATTCAAACTAATTATAAGAGCTTAGAAACTATGTAATAGGAACACTTGAAATTCATTAAAATACCAAACTGCTAGGTTGGCAGGGTTGTTTTAACATCCATCTTTGAGCCACATTATAATGGTAAGTCACTTTGAGGGCACAATTAGGGCTGCTTGTCTAAGAACTCAAATGACTTAATCATGTTTCTGCTGATATTTCTTCAACTTCACTGGTTCTTTCCTCTGATTGTTTATGACCTTGTCACTGTTCTTAAAGCTCAACGTCTAGAACAAAAGGCAATACACCAGGCAAAGTCCAATATTTATACCAAAGGAAAGGAATGACCACGTGTCTTGTCCTGGACATGGCACTTTAGTCACTGCCGCTTAAATTCACATTAGATTTGTCATTAGTCTTAAGTTTGGAATACAATAACTTGTGGTTATAGATAAAATATTACAACTATAGGCATATTCTATCCCCATCCCAGAAAATACAAGTTCTCTCTGAATGAGGTATACTAGTTTATGGAACAACATCAAATTCCAGAGTCAAGCTAATTACATTATTTTCTTGTGGTTTGTTTTTATTACTTACAAATCAAAGAGATAATAGAATCAGTATCTCAAAGATATATCTGCAGTCCCATGTTCATTACATCATTATTCATAACAAAGATTTGGAAATGGCCTAAATATCCACTGAGATATGAATGGATATAGAAAATGTGGCATATATACCCAATCAAAAGAAATTCTGATCGTATAAAAGCAGAGTAAAATGATGATTACCAGAGACTAGGGAGAATGGGAAAGGGAGACGTAGGTCAATGCGTACAAACTTTCATTTATAGCTAAATAAGTTCTGAAGATCTAATATGCAGCACGATAACCATAGTTAATATGGAACTGTACACTTGAAATTTGCTCAGAGTATATCATCAGCATTCTTACTACACACAAAAAAAGAGTCAACTGTGTGAGGTGATGGATGTGTTAATTAACTTGATCTTGGTAATCATTTCACAATGTGTATGTATAACAAATCATCACATTGTACACTTTAAATACATTCAATTTTATTCATCAGTTTCTCTTCAATGAAGCTGGGAAAAAAGAAAAATATTCAAAGAGAGAGTGAATGCTAATATAATAAAATAACAGTAAAAACTTCCTGGACCTTACTCCAGAAGCAAGGTACAGGTCCTTTCATACATGCTGAAATTTGAGTATAGAACATAGAAATTCTTTCCTTGACATCATATGATGTGCTAATGCTCATTCATAGCTAGATTAAGTGGGTTTTGCAAGCACAATAGATTTTAAGCTATAAATTCTAATAAAATCCAGACTTTTGAGTCTATGTAAAAGCAGTAATAATAGAAAAATAAGATTTTACTCGCTATGGAAATTTTTATATATTCAAGAATGGTATTAGAGAATATATTTGCAAATTTCCTCATATGAACAATAAAACATGATCCCTAGAACAGCTAGTGAAATACATACTAGAGAAGTTGTAAGATTTTTGCTTTTTCACTGTTTTGCCCATTGCATATTGCCATGAAAATACACACATGTTTGAAGCAAAATTTAGAGCACTTGGTTGGTGAAAAAAATGAAAAAATATTGATCAGGATCTTGGAAAAATCCATTGGATATTGATGGAAATTTAGGTACTGTAAGCTAAATCTGATAGGTTCTGAGAAAATGTGAAACATCTGCTGAAATGACACATAGAAATGATATTGATTGCAGTGTGTCTATGAATTTTTATAGTCTTCAAAAGAGTAGTGTCTATTGTTTCAGTGATTAGAATGGAAAAGAAAGGAGCATAGGAGGGATTGGTTGAGAGTTGTGATAGGTAGCATGTCACTTGGTTTGTTGCATCATCAGCAAATTCTTGGCTTGTTACATTTTTAATTGCATCAGCTTCTAAATGTGAAGTTGTAGTTCAGCATTTTTCAGTTGTAGGCAAGATAATGGGAAATAACTGAGAGTAATATGAACTCAGAAAGGGTTTATAAAGCCACACAAGTCAGCATCACATGACTGTGTTAGTAAGAGGCTGGAGTTTATTTGAGGTACCTAGGGACCCAGTGTGCATACACTTCTCCCTGTCAGAGGGGCTTAGTCATTTGGCTTGAAGGCTTGTCATCTCCAGATTGAGACAGTTTTAAAGATTCTCAAAGCATGACCTTTTTTTTTTTTTTTAATATATTCTTGATCAACGCAGGCTAAAATTGAAAGCATAAAGACTTGAGAACAGTTTCAAAGCTTTTACTTAAAAATACCTTTTTAAACTGCCATGCAGAACATTCTGTTAACTTTATTTTCACTTTCACGTTCACAGTAAAGTTCCAGGAATCCAAAATCTCCCCCGCTTTGGATGTGGTTCATGTAAATGCTCTTTCACATCAGCAGCACGTTGAAATTCTCAGTAATGGAGAATCAATTTAAAAATTAAATTAACTTTGTACATCTTTATAAAAATAAAATTTGAAATAGGCTAGTAGTCTGTAAAAATTAATCTCATTAGTTTAAAACTTCTCTAATTGATGAATGCAATTTATGATCAAAGGAGCATTTATCAGTCTCGTCTTTGTTTGCCTTAAATCTATATAAACTTGAAATACCGTCTTCTTGACAAATGAGGTTACTAGAAACTAAATGGGAATTCTTATTTGCCACCACAGTGGTGACATGAAGAATCACAGCCTTTAGCTCAGGGCTACTAAGCTCTTAATAATGAGAGAAAGGTGTTCCATCTTCACCTACGGTAAAGCCACAATTACAACGAACAAAAATAGCTGCCAAGGTTCTCTCCAAAATATTCATGACAGTGAGAAAAATATTGATTTTAAATGCCAAGAAATGAAATATCTTCTAAAGTGTTCATTTCAATCCAGCTATTATTTTCCAAAAGAAACTGAATGGACTGTGAAGTGTTTCATAGTGTTATTTCACATTGAACACTTTTTTTTTCAAGAAAAAGTCCCTATTTTGAACTCTGGAAAATGCAATCCAAAGACTTAATCAAAAAGTTCTATTTCTGTCAATTTTAGACTTACTGTAAAGTTTTCCATAATTTTCAGAAGTGGAAATAATACACATTATGCATGTATCACCTACATAAACAATAGCTCTAAAACATTTAATATGACACATCAAAATGGTAAAATACCTTATAATTGAGTATTTGAATGGTGAATGGGCAATTAGGAGACTAGAAAATACTTTTTAAATTCAGTTTATTTTTATATTTGTAATTCCCCCATCATGGTTTCCATTTTTATTACTGTCCTTGGTTTCATAGCTCTGATTTTAGTTTCAAGCATTTCTTCCTATGTAAACTGCATTTTTACATTTATTGTCATTATAATTTTAAATCGATAAAAATGTAAAAAAGCATACAAGAAAAACACTTCAAATACCATATTGATGGGAACTCTAATTTTAAAAGAAAGTGTTTGCAAGTGAATTCTTAGGTTAAGCTATCACATTATTCTTTACAACTAAAAATCAAGGGAATTTTTTAAAAAGAAATGAAATAATTATTATATTGCTTGGCCTTCCATTTAGAGCATGTTAACAACTTTCCCACAATGGAAATCAAAACCAAAAAGTTGAAAATGAAACACAAAAAGATTTACATTCAAATCATTTAAAGCATTGAGCCTAAGTGAAACTGGCTCTAAAACTTACACACAAAATTTAAAATATAGAAATGTAGATATTATCAAGTTAAGATTGACATTCAGGTACACTAAAATCCTCATTTGTTAAAAGTGGGTATAATTTAAAGACAGTGAGGTCTCTTTATTTCCAAAATACTCTCCTTTCTTTTATCGGCCTTGCAGAGTGAGGTAAGAAATAAAATTAATACAGATTTAAAATTTACTTACTGTGTGTGGCCTTTTATAAATAAGAATTAGAATTATTATTTCTATCATTTCCATACTATTGAAAACAAACAGTTGAGGAATCTTGATTAATTTCCTAATGGACAGCCTGGCTTTTTCTTTTTAAGAAAAGATGACTGAAATGCTTTTATTTCAATTCCTTGATAACTCAGTGAAGTAGCCTGCCACGTAATGAGAATGTCTCATTTTTTAATGTGTTGTGAACTTGAGCCTACAACATTGGCGGGGAGGTTTGATACCTCCGGATCGCAGGCGCACAGGACTGCAGGGGCTCCATCGACGTGTGAAACTCGGAGCTGTGGGCTGTGTTTTCATTAAGTTCACTCAGCTTTCCTGCTGCTTTTCTTTCTAAGCTCCACCCTGAAAAGCACAGGCCTCTTTAGCAAAAATTAAGGAAACACAGAGTGATCTCTCTTTGGGCAATGATCGTGTGAAATAGATTAAGAAATACACTTGCTCCTGCCAGCAGGCAGCAACTACAAACTGACAAGTGTTCATAGACTCAAATCACAGAACAAAAGGAGCAGACAATGTGTCTGGTCTTTATTTATCTCTACTCTATATGTGTGTGTGTATAGGGGAGGGGGTAGAAATTTCTCCCCAGATAAAGCCAGAAAAATAACTAAAAGGAATATAGGGGAAAATGATAGTTTGAAAAATAGTGTTTTTTTTTTTTTTTTGTCAGTGACAGTTGCAAAAAAAATAATTCCATCTAAAATGCATAGCAAAAGTTTATAACTAAACTACTATTCCAGAGCTAATCTGTTAATTTAATATTAATTGTCATGAATATGCCTCTTGACAACCTTAAATGCAGTTGTTAGTGGTTAATTGTTCCTCTCCTCTTCCTATATCGTTATGACCAGACTTTGCTTCCAAGGAAAATGTCCTAGGCTTAGGCAAAGTAGGGTTAGCCTAGCATATTCTCAGTTTACATTAACTTCTTATTTTTAGATATTGCTTAAGGGAGGGAAGAGAATAAAATTGTGGAGCAGACCAAACATGGAAAGCTGTGACATCTTGTTTGGTACATACAAAACCCTCATCCTTGCTGACTCAAGAAAAATAAAGCAAGTCTGAGGACTTATTCCTGAAATGGTGTGCGTCTGAGTGGAGGCTTCTGGCTAGTACTGGGCAACAGGACCCTAGATTCAAGTATTCAGTCCAGTGTTGACTGAGTGAACTCAAAATTCACTGAGGGTTCATTCACTCACCTTGACAATTCTTGAGTAGGAATGGAGTATCCCTTTGGGGAAATGCAACCTTATTAAGGGGTAGGGAGGACATAGAGTTGGAATGAAGTCAATTTTTTAATGAGAACATGATCTCAAAAAGAGACAGGGCAATGTATCTGGTGCCTCCAGTGTGTGGCAAATGAGCCTCAAGATAAGTTGTGAAAGACTGTTGGTGGAGCTTCAGAGCTACAGGGAGAACTTAGAGGTCCAAATCAGATTTCCTTCTTAATATTTAGGTCATAACACAAAAAAGGAGAGGATGCCATATTGAAATATGTGGGATTGCATGAAAAGACAATAGATGCACCAACTAACAGTGTGTATCTGACCATCCTGTGGAGAATCAAAACCCAAGAATAAGACCATTGCCGGTCAGCAGATCGAGGAAACTGAACTAGAATACAAAATAAAATGGTTATCCACTTGCATAACTACTGAGGGCCCAGGGCAGTCCAGGACACAGCTTCAGGCATAGGAAGAGTAACTCATTCTGGAAAACCTAGAATACTTCTCATGGTGGGTGGTACTTCTTTCTAAAGGACATTTTAATGATGGCCATTCTGGCTGGTGTAAGATGGTACCCCATAGTGGTTTTGATTTGCATTTCTCTAATAATGAGTGATGTTGAATATCTTTTCACGTGTTTTTGACCATCTGTATGTCTTCTTTGGAGAACTGTCTGTTTAGCTCTTCTGCCCATTTTTTGATGGGGTTGTTTGTTTTTCTGGTATGGAGCTGCAGAAGGTGTTTATAAATTTTGGAGATTAATCCCTCGTCAGTTGATTCATTTGCAAAGATTTTCTCCCGTTCTGTGGGTTGTCTTTTCGTTTTGTTTAGGGTTTCCTTTGCTTTGCAGATACTTTTAAGTCTATAAACAATAAGTGCTGGAGAGGGTGTGGAGAAAAAGGAACACTATTACACTGTTGGTGGGATTGTAAATTGGTGCAACCACTGTGGAAAACAGTATGGAGATTCCTCAGAAAACTAAAAATAGAACTACGATTTGATCCAGCAATCCCACTCCTGGGCATCTATCCAGAGAAAACCACGATTCGCAAAGACACATGTACTCTGATGTTCATTGCAGCATTACAGCACTCTTTTCAATAGCCAAGACATGGAAACAACCTAAATGTCCATCGACAGAGGAGTGGATCAAGAAGGGGTGGTACATATACACAATGGAATATTACTCATTCATTAAAATGAATGAAATATCAGCATTTTTAGCAACATGGATGGACCTAGAAATTATCACGCTAAGTGAAGTCAGCCATACAATGAGACACCAACATCAAATGCTTTCACTGACATGTGGAATCTGAAAAAGGACAGACCGAACTTCTTTGCAGAACAGATGCTGATTCACAGACATTGAAAAACTTTTGGTCTCTGGAGGAGACAGTTTGGGGGGTGAGGGGATGTGCTTGGGTTGTGGGATGGAAATCCTCTGAAATTGGATTGTGATGATCATTATACAACTACAGATGTGATAAATTCATTGAATAATAAAAAATAAATAAAATGCAAAAAAAAAAGGACATTTTAGAAATTTTTGAAAGCATTTTTTGTTGTCCCAAGTTTGGAGAATGACAGCCATTTAGGAAGAGTGGTCTGGGACTGCTAGCTGGCCAGCAATGAGCAGGAAACAAAGAAATTTTTTTGAGAATTGTCTTCGTTTTTATAGGATTTTGAAACATACAATCAGATGTTTTCGTGAGTCACACACTGACTTTAATTTTCTGAGTTTAGAAAATTACTCTTTTATACATATAAACACAAAGTAAGTTTTTTTTGGGGGGAGATTGTTTGGCTTTTTTTGTTGTTGTTTTTCACCTGATCGTAGTATATGCTGAATTACCTGGAATGTAAATATTGTGTAAATCTAGGGAAGGTTGCACTTTATTTTGCTCAGAACTGTAAAATTATTTTTTATTCTGTAACAGAAAATCACATTACCAGCACTTGCAGTGGAATTTGTATAAATAAAACACATCTAAATCAGTAAGCTTTTGTGGCTCTTTCATTTAAGTTATTTCTAATGGATGCAAGTGGATAACCACTTTGTTTTGTATTTTGGTTCAGTTTTCAAGCATTTACATGTAAACTATACATTACCTTATGATAAATTACATTCATCTTATTTCCTTTTTACATGGCATGACATTATACTGATTCTTTGAAATTGTATGTACTATAGATTATATTATCTATGAATTTCTTTTCAGGAGAATGGAGAGGATGTCAAATATTTGTAATAAAAGAGGAAGTAGGCATGATAATGTAGAAAATCTTCTTCCAGTTTCTATAATATTAGAAAACACTTCTTGGGCGACATGGACAAGAAGACGTTCTGAAACTTTCGTTTGCTGTTTCTTCTCTATTTGCAGACCTAGTTTGAGGCCTATGATGAGTGACTTCACAATGTTTTGTTTTTTTGTTTTTTTGTTTGTTTTATTGTTTTTTCTTTTTTTTTCTTTTTTGTATTTCACGAAGACCACTTTGATTTATGGCATTTCTGGTAGTTTTGTCTTTTCTTATAGGTGAAGATGCCATTACTATTATTTAAGGGACTTCATCAGGATATGTCTTTTGGTTACACAAGTGAAAGGCCAACATAACACAATTGTTCTGAAAGGAAAGCATTACCTTACATGGGAATGCAGAATATACAGGAGTGCATTTTTCACTAATGCAAATGGAAGTTGGCATTATCAACTATATGAATGTGCTTGGAGATGTCAATTGTGACTTTGATGATGGAAAAGAAATTATTTTCCCAAATTCAATATTTATTCCAGATCTACAGTTCCCTGACATGGGGTTATTAATGCAATCAAGGAGGCTTTGGGAAATGTACAGCATATTGCCATGCCTGCCTTTCTAGGGCTTGGATTCCACATATAATTATGTTATGGACAGTTACATGAATATTAGTGTCCCTCTAAAATCAGTTATGTTGACATTTAATCTCCAGTGTGATAGCTTTTGGAGGTGGGGCCTTTGGGAGGTGCTTAGGTTATGAGAGTGGAGCCTTCATGAACAGGATTAATGTCCTTGTCGAAGAGACCCCATTTTCCATGTCTTTTGGAAAGATGGTCATCTATGAACTAAGAAAGAAGCTTTCCCTGGACACCAAATCTGTTAGTACTTGATCATGGTCTGAAGTCTCTAGAACTGTGAGAAATAAATTTCTGTTGTTGGCAAACCACCCATTCGTGGTATCCTGTTATAGCAGCCCAAAGGACAAAGTCACCTGTTTTTCAGTTTCACAGTTCTAGGGAATATGCCTTGATTGAAGTCATATTAAGTTCATAATTAAATATATAAGACTAAATAGTGTGTAATCAATATGTCCCCCCCAAGTAGTAAAGTGGGGCATATCGATAGCAACTGGTTAGAGAATGTATTTTTTGGTCACTTTATTTAAAATTTCTGTTTGTTGAGTAGTTTATGCTGGCTTGCATCCTCTAGAAAAGTTTTTGTTTGTTTGTTTTTTAAGATGTTTCATTTATTGTTTGTTTTCTCAAGACCCAAATGTAGGCTGTGTGATGCTTATAATAATGTAAATTAGGCTCTAGATCTTGGGGGTCAGACACACTTTCTATATGTTCTCAACAGCCATGTACAGGAGCAGAAGGAACATGTTTAGATTAATCAGATCTGTTCAGTTTTTCCTGTCTACTGAGCTCTAACAGAAGGAAGGACTGAGGACAGTTGACACTGATGAGATGAAATGGAAGGGATGGACAGGAGTAGAATTGGAGCAGGACACTCAGAAATGTCATTGTGTGATCCATGGCCAAGGCTTATTTGGAAAGTTGGGCTGCTGAAAAGTTCTTACTGAGCCTCGCTTGAAGGTAGGAGGGTGGATTGGACAACTTTTTTTTATTCTTTGTGTCCAGCTTGAAATTAAAACAAATCAAAACACAAAAATTCCACACCCACATGTGCTTTGTTATTAATTTTGTTCTTTAATTATTTTGCTCTTAATTTGTTCCACAAATATTGTTCCATATGCTGATTCTGTGCCCACATTTTCACTTGAGAGCCCAAAATTTTAATGATGGAAGTCATTAGAAATGAAACAGAGGAGAGGGTTTTATACAAAATTTAAAAGAATTTAGACATAAGGTCATCTGTAACTACTTACTGTGTGACTTAGATTTCTGATTTGTTAGGTCAGGGATGGTATCTGTCCTTTGTATGCATATATGATGCTCACTTAGTGTGAGTATAGATAAAGTGCTTCCAGATTGTGGTCATAAAGAACCTATGATAATTGTACATAAAACAGACAAAAAAACAAGAGACCTAAGATAAATCTCTGGAGACTAAAAGCTGGCATAATATACTCAAGTAACAGGCTGATAAAATAACAAGCCCCACATCACTGTTTATATACATGTTGGTTGCATAATATATAGATTTCTTTCCTCTAATGTTGAATAGGATGTGACTCCAAGACCTTTCTCTAGAATTGTGAGAAGTGGAAGGCAGTATCAATGTCTTTCCCTTGAACATTTTTTAAAACAACTTTATCAAGATATAATTCATACCTCATACAATTCACCCATTTAAGCTGTACAACTCAATGGTTTTTGGTATGTAATGTTATTCATTTTTGGAATTCCCTGAGGGCCTAGCAGTTAAGGATCCAGTGCTGTCACTGCTGTGGCATGGGTTTTATCCCTGACCTGGGAATTTCCATGCCATGGACAACCAAAAAAGATAAATTCCTAATTTTCAAAATTATGTCTCTCTCTCTATATATATATATATACACACACACATATGTATATATATGTACATATATACACATAATTTACCAATTAATACCATTTTAAGCATACAATTCAGTGGTATTAATTACATTGACAATGTTGTGCTACCCTCACCTCAAATGTTTTTTCATCACCCCAAACAGAATATTCTAAAAGAGAATCTAACACTTTCGATTCAGAAAAAGTAAGCCATAACCTAAGAAAATTGCGATCCCCAAACAAAAAAGAAATATTTTAAAGCTTTCTTTGTGCACATTAGTAGCTCTAATAGAGAAAAGAAAAGGGGAGTTCATGGTGACAATGAAGAGTTCATCCTGGAACAGTCGCATGCTTTCACACACATGAACACACAGATGTGCATCCTGTTAGGTCCAGCACAGCATATACATGTCCACATCAACACAATGTTATTAATGCTGGTGTACACACACTCTCCAACATACTGTGCTCACCTCACAGAAATACACTAAAACATGCAGGAATAGACAACCAAATGCTGAGGAGCTAGCCTGTAGTGAGATGGATAGGCAAAGTAGTATGTCAGTTACAAAGAATGTTCTGAAATTAGTGGTGAGATCAATCTGATGGTTTTAAAACATGCCTACACTTATCCCATCAAGAGATGGTGTCCAAGTCTCTTCTCTTTAAAATAAGGACTGGTCTTATAAACTTCTTTCCAGGCAACGAAATGCAGGGGAAACAAGACAACACAACTTTTGAGACTAGAATGACAAAGGCTGTGCAGTACTTGTAACTGTTCTTGGAAACTAGCTTCCATGCTGCGAGGAAGCCCAGTCCATGTAGGGAGGCTACCTGTAGGTATATTGGCAAACAACTCCTACTGAAGATCCAGCAGACAGCCAGCATCCATCATGGGACATATGGATAAGGAAGCCATCAAAATCACTCAAGTTCACCATCTGACTGAAAACACATGAAAGGCACTGAGGAACAACCAGCTAGCTGAACCACATCAACACCTAGAACCATGAGAGATGATAATAAATGATCACTATTTTTACGCCATTAAATTTGGGGTAATTTGACGTGCAGCATTAGGTAATCAGAATAGTAAAGTGGAGTGACTGAAATAGGGTAATTAAATGAGTTATATGGGGAATGATTAGCAAAGGCTAGAAATAAGGCTAATCTCTTCATGTTTGCGTCCCTTAAAATAGAAGGAAGAAAAGAATGTTTTTAATTATAGTTTATATCTTTTTTTTTTCCATTTGGTGAAATTGAGTAACAGGGTTTCAAATTAAAATGAATTAAAAATGTTTATTTATAGGATGAATACTTTCATGATTCAACATAAAACGTTTTTTTATTACTCATTTATCAATTAGAGTGTATTTCCTAGCTTTGGAATAGGATTTTGTTTGGAATTAAATTAATAAATACATCTCATAAGCATGTGACCTGGGTCATAACTAACCTTGATTATTTTTACTTATTATTAATATTTATTAAGAATCTATTAAGTGCTGGTTATTCTTCTTGAGATATAACAGTTGATATATAACCCTTGCACTCAAGGAGTTTGAGAAAACCTTTTAAGAGAGATAGAGAAGCCAATCAGCAATTATGGTCCAATATGGCCACATATGAGTAATTGATTTTGTGATGTCCTGTAGAAACAAATCATGTCTTAAGAAGAGGTTGGGGGAGGTGTCAGGAAAGGATTCTTAGGAGTCATAGCTACATTAACAGCTAAAAGAGAGAAGTTAAGTGTTCCTCTAGTGAAATTCTAGGGTCAGCGGGGAGATTAGGGGAGGAGAGCTAACAATTAAGCCAGAGGGAAGAGAATGTGCGCAGACCAGGAGTCAAGAATATATAATATCAAGAATGACTAGCCAACAAGGATCTGCTATGTATAGCAAGGGAACTCTACCCAATATTCAGTGATAACCTATATGGGAAGAGAATCCGAAAGTGAATGGCTGTGTGTATATGTATAACTGAATCAATTTGTTGTACAGCAGAAATTATCACAGCATTGTCAATCAACTATACTTCAATAAAAATTTAAAACATGAAAAAAAGAACATACGCATCGAATTCTGGGTACTGCAATTGCCTCAGTATGTCCAAGGCAGAGCTCACAAGGCAAAGAAGCAGCAAGGCAAAACACCAGGGACTTCTCAGTTATGCTAATGTTTGTGAACTTTATCCTAAAGGCTTTGAATGCTTTTAGGCAAGAGAGAGACAAGGTCAGCTTTGACTGCGTGGAAAACATATTATAAAGAGGCAAGACTAGAAGCTGGCAGACCATTCATAACACTTGCAGCAATTCAAGAAAGAGAAGGCAGAACCTGGAGCAGGTGATGGTGTAGGAAGAATCACTCTGCAAGGAGGGAACAGAGCTACTGTTCATTCCCAGCCCGTGGATTCTCGAATCTGTCTGAAGGCCTTTTGGACACAGCTAAAGCAGATTGCAAGTTAGTAACCTAATTTCAGGAGGGATAGATCCTGGGTCTGTATTTCAGGGTGCCAAAGCCTAGTGAGAGAGTGGATGCCGATGTGGCATTCTGGACTGAATGCCATATGTGTTGTAAAAGCAGACAGGTGCTTCAATAAGCGAGTAACAGATTTCAGAAACCATGAAGATTTTCTTTTAATGAGAAAGCCCTGCCACACCAGTAACTTATGTGAAAACAAAGATTGGTGTGTGTATATCTATGTGTCAAATGAATATTCATGCCTCATGAGTCATTTTATCATTTTCACGGTCCAACCTTGAATGAAGGGGTCAGAACACCACTCATTAAAAAAAATGATAATCCTTTCTTTATGAGCCTACTTAGTATTGCAAACTGGAATCTGTTCAGCCCTTTTTGAGAATGATTCCTTAAATTAGGACCATGTACTAGGTGTTAATAATGATGGTATGCTTTGAAAAAAATCAACACCTATAGACACAGTAATTCATTTTTTAAACATTACTTTTGTGTAAGTATATGCTTGAATCTGGGCTTTGTATAATTATTTTGAAGATATATGTATATGTTAAGGATTCATAGATATAGATAGTGAGTAAATTGAACCACTCAAGAACAGAATTTTCTTCTAATTCATTCCATATCAATTCAAAGAGGAGTTAAAATGATTCTTTGCCAACAGTCTAGCTGATATGATAGGCAGCTGCTCTCTTCTTCTGCTACCAGAACAAATTAACATCACTGGGGGGAGAAAAAAACGAGAAATGTTATAGCAGTTCATACAATAAATAATCATTGTGGCTGTATCTGTTGTCATTGAGCCAAAAATAGTTCAGTTTAAATCATTTGTACTAATTACTGAAATGCAATGGGATCATTAGGAATAAGTATTTATAGAAATTCAAAAGGGAAATTTAGTGGTGCTGTAGAGTCCATATTTGTATTCTTTATTTCACTTCATTTTTAAATGTTATGAGAAGATATTAGTCTGAGGTTTAGGAAGGTCAAGGTGATCACAAACAGGTGATCTGTGTGTTGGGGTTGGGGGTAAATGTGCATTATGACAGGAAAGCAGAAATTTACTGTTTTGCTAGTCATTTATTAAAGCAAGCAAGAAAAAAAAATTTATGGACCACTTTCCATGTGCCAGACACTGTAACACTGCCTCATTCAATCTTCACAATTATACTCTAAGTTATGACGAACATCATTTTCAAATGAGCTATCTTGGACTTTAAAAGGTTGTACCGCCTACAGTTCTGGCCACTAAGGCTTGGAGATGGAATTCAAAAGATCTATCTGGTTAAATCTCAGTCTCCATAGGAATATCAGTTACTTCTGAGCCTCACCTCCCAATCTCACTGGGTGGTCCAGAATGTCATCTTTCTAGTGTGAGATAAAAACATAAAGCAAGAGCCAAATAACCAGAATCTGAATTCTCTGATTCCAAAATTATAGAGTTTTTGGACTGGAAAAGAATTTGGAGATCTTCTAGTCCAAGGGTCTTTCTTTACAGAGGAAGCAAATGAAACTCCCAGAGGAAAACTGATTGATTCAATGTCATGCCCATTTTTAGTAGTGGACTTGGGGCTAGAATTCACTCCTATTGAGCTTTGTGGGAAATCCACTCACTCTGCTATAAATCATAATAAAATAATATCTAATGTTGTCCATACAGTTTGTGTGTCCATACATGAGATTAAATGCATATTCAAACCAAATGCAGTTTGCTACATTTGAATTTTTAGTTTTGTTTTTCAGAAAATTGCAGTCCATAGAGATTTGAACATTATTCTTTTTAGTTTCTTTTTCTATGTCTTTATCCTTTTTATTACCACAGAAATGTCTAAAAGTAAACCAAAGCAAAATTAAATTAGGTTAAATAAAAAAAATTAAATTGCATATGCCCAGTTTAAAGATAAATTCTTCCAGGCTTGGCTTAATGCAGTTTTTCCTCAAACTTTTTTTTTTCTGTTGTCCATACAGTTTATATGTCCATACATATTCTTTCTCTCTTTTTACCTTCTGATCTATTACTCTTTCCTGTTTGTTGGCCTTTCCTCAGTTGTGCCAGAGCTATTCTCAGGTTTTGGCCCTGAGAGTCACACAGTTCTTTGGTTTGAATGGCAGATACTCTTCAGTCTGAGGTAGAAACTGCATTTTTTTCAATGCAAAACACCCTTGACCTCTGTCCAGAGAACTATATATTTTATATACGCATATATATGTAAATAATATGTATATGTTTTATATTTTATTAAATGCACATTGTGCCTAAGGTTGCTGATATCATGTCACAGTTTGCCAGAGATGTTGCACGTTTAGCTCTGTGTCTGTAAAAAAAACTTCCATCTCAGGCAAAATGAAGAACGGACTAGTTTTCCATGGTGCTTTCCATATACTTACTTTCTCTAGTTTTTCAAACAACCCTAAGGCTTAGACAAAGTAGAGATCATCATAATTTGGCAAAGTTCTTTGCATTCCTGTTCCACAATTAACTCTATCATTTTAGACACCTAGATTTTTAAGTTTATGAACCTGTTAAAAAAAAATAAAGGTCATTTGACAAAATAAGTGACCCATACAAGTCATCTGATTACTGGCTCATTCAAACTCTAGTTAATGCTTAGTACTCAGTGATAATAAATGATTGACTCAAGGTAATCATTTTAATGCCTGTTGCCTAAACTATAAACATTAATACCATACCCTGCTTCTCTTCTTCTAGCCTCCATGGTTCTTTCAGGTTCCCCATCTAATACATTCTCTTCAAACTCTGTAACTTTTCCCTGCTGGTCCCCTAAGCATCAGCATCCATAATTTTCATGGTGGTTTCCACAGAGGACTTCCTTTCCAAGCAGCAGTTTACATACTCTAAAGAAAAGAAGTGAAGTAGCTGTCATCTGACTCTGCCATTATTTGCAAGCTGTGTAACCTGCAGTTATCAGGTTTCTGTTCTAGGGGTTCTAATTTAATCAGTAATTGGAGGGGAAATCAGACAAGATCCTCTCTCATAATGTCCTAGTATCATGTCCCTCTTCTATAAGGGACATGTGAAAGTTAGCGAAATGGTTAATAGATTATTATTTTTTTAAAGTACATGGAATAATATCTGGAACATAGTAAGGCAACAGGGGACAACTATTTTTAGTATCTGGAGAAAACCAGGAAGATGTAGATTTAGACAACCTAGGTTAGAAATACATATAATAGGGAAATATGTACAGATTATGTTAGCCCTTTAAAAATTCCTACTATTCATGTGCAGTTAAAATGAATGATTCAGAATCCATGGGAATCCTCATTTCATTTAGGGAAAACTTACTTTTTGTGTATTTGTAAGAATCCTATAGATTCTAGTCTCATGATGTTTTATTATGGTTAAGTCTGTCATGTGTATGGTCAATTGTAAATTAGACTAAAATTGGAGAGGCCATGATTCTCATTTTATTGGTTTGTGTGAATTGCCATTCGTTGACCGAGCAAAGTCACTGAGAATTGAATTAGGGGCAGATTGGTATGAAAATGAGTTAAGCAGCATGCACACACAAGGGTAATTAATACTAAAGAAATAACTTACATGAAAAGTAAAGAAAGATAATGAGCAAAATAGGACTTACTTAAGTCATTTTTTATGTAGTAACTGAGATGCTCCTAAGATTATAGTGTTAGTTTTTATTTGGTGTGTTTAGTAAGTCACTTCAGGATTTTCATATGAGAGTAAGATGAAAATGCATGAAGGTAACAACATACAGTTAGAAATAATTAGCAAACTTTTTAGATCAAATTTAAACAGTATTATCCTCTTTGATTCCAAAATATTTGGGATTAATTGAGAAGCTCATAAGGTGAATGGATACAGAGAGAAAGCTCCAAGAGTAAATCATAAAAAATAAATTTTGCCCTGAAAAAAGAGCTGACCCCCTCTGTGTAATCAGAGTTCTGCTCTGCAGGAGGCCCCCTCCAATCCCCACACCCCACTAAAGTCTGGTGTTTTTAATGTTTTTTTTTTTTAAGTCTATATTTTAGCCAGAAGGATTTATATCAAGAATAAGCCATCAAGTTGTAGGGAGATGAAGAATGAAGGTCACAACCTTTCTATTTTATCTTTCTATTACTCCCAGCCTAAAACTTGCTCCTGGGGTGATGCCTATTTCTGTAAGAAAATCTTTTCACTGATCTCTTCTTTGTGGTCCTTATAATAGGCTGCATTCAAGAGCATGTAAGCATCTAATGTGCATGCACTGAAACTTCTTCAAGGGAGAAGAGCCTGGCTCCTGAGGCCTGTGGGCTTCCACTTGACACCAGGAATTCTGAAGTGCCCGCACTCAAAAGAAATCATTCTCTTCCCTGGTGTCCTGATTAAAAAGGGCAATTCACAACTTATTTTAAGAGGCCTGAGACTAGATGCTGGGCCAAGCTTCTCTCTTTTCTTTACACGTGGTTTATAGAGTATGACTTTGCAATGTTTTATTGTGCCTTCACATGTTAGTAAGTACATTATTAAGTAAATGCAGCTTGATGCTGACAGTATATTAAGCACATGTCCTTTATTTACTTTGTCCACATGTGTATGTACATATGCAATGAAAGATTTAAAATACAAGCAGAATTCCTTGACAAGTCTGTTTGCTAAACATTAAGGCTAATATGTATATGCATGTATGTATATATTCGTGTTTGTGTTAGTGTATGTTTGTGTGTGTGTGTGTGAGAGAGAGAGTCTTGTGGAAAGCTTAGAATGCTCAATTTAGGTTTTTTTCATTTTTTCACTTTTTTGATTCCAAATATTCTACTTTTATTGAAGTATAGTTGATTTACAATATTTTGTTAGTTTCAAGTGTATAGCAAAGTGATTCACACATATTTTTTTTCAGATTATTTTCCATTTCGGGTTATTTCAAAATATTGAAATTGTTCCCTGTGTTAAACAGTAAATCCTAGTTGCTCTTTTAGAGATTTACCCTGATGGGTTTCTCCCCTCCAAGGCTTTTTTTTTCTTTTCTTTTTTTTTTTTTTGTCTTTTTGCCATTTCTTGAGCCGCACCCGCAGCATATGGAGTTTCCCAGGCTAGGGGTGGAATCAGAGCTGTAGCCGCCGGCCTACGCCAGAGCCACAGCAACACCAGATCCAAGCAGCATCTGCAACCTATACCACGGCTCATGGCAACGCCGGATCCTTAACCCACTGAGCAAGGTCAGGGATGGAACCTGAAACCTCATGGTTCCTAGTCGGATTCGTTAACCACTGAGCCACGATGGGAACTCCCTAGTTGCTCTCTTATTTCAAACATAGTGTGTGTATCTATTAATGCCATACTCCTAATTAATCCTTCCCTCCCTTTTCCTCTTTGGTAACCGTAAGATTGTTTTCAATGTCTGTGGGTATAGCTATGTTTTAGAAATAAGTTCATTTATATCCTGTTTTTAGATTCCAGATATAAGTGATCTTTCTTTTCTAGCATTTTTCTACATAGCTCAGGCCAGGTACTACTCATTAAAAACTCTGCCAATGTCTACATACTCTTTAAAGTTTACCTATTTATGTTTAAAATTCCTTAGTACAAATCCTTCTACTTGTTCTGGAATATTATATGACAGCTCTGCATATGTAACCTGCCACAGGTGCATAGGTGTCCTATGTGATAAATGAATTATCTCTAGCTTGCCTTTCCTAACTACATTTTCACCTCATGTCTTCTGATGTCTTTCTTGAAGCCTTTGATTTCTCTCTTGAATTGTATAAAATTTTCTGTGATTTGAAATTATTTCAAATGATGTAAGAGGAGTTTTTCAATCCCTCTCAGGTGTGGTTTTATGAGCAAGCCAAATATTTGTTGTCTGTTCTGTAACTATATCTGGTGGAACATTTGTATTAGATTTAACACCACAATAAATCATCAAATTAAAATTAAAAATGAAATAATCTAGTGAAGAAGAAATTGCTTTAAAAGGTTTATCAAATATTATCTCACAATCAAAAGTATATTACCTGAGTTTAGATACATAAGGGTGTAAATAGATGTGTAGGCACTAATGTGTCAAATATTTTTAACAGAACATGACTATAATCTTATGGCACATTAACTTATTTAGTTTTCATGACTTTTTAAAATAGGGAACCTAATATTTTTATCTTCATTTTGCCTATAGGGACTCTGATTCACAGAGGTTGTGTTATTTGCCTGGGGTTTCTGCAGCTAGAAAGTAGAATAACCCAGAAGAAGAAGGTATACAATAAAAATAGTTAATATACTTTTCCAAACCCAAAAACAATTTTCTGTTTTATGGTTGCATCCGTGGCCTATTTAAGTTCCAGGCCAGAAATCAAATCCAAGCCACAGCTGTGGCCCACGTGCAGCTATAGCAACTCCAGAGCCCTCAACCCACTGAGCTGGCTGGGAATAGAACCTATACCTTCTCACTGACCTGAGCCACTGCAGTTAGAACAATTATTTGTTCTGAGTAAACTGTTCTTTTTTTCAGAACCACTAGATATAAACTTCCATTAGATTTAAACTAATGTGAATGGCATACATATTAACTAAGAATTTTGAGTCCTGGAATAATTAAAGACTATATCCTTTACTATTTTTTACTAGGAAACACCCCAAATGTGATATATCACATTTCCAAGCAGTTGTTTCATGGACTGCCTTTACACTGTAATTTGGAGGAAGAAACTTAAAATTAGCATTCTGTAAGAACAAGAGAGAATTGGAAATAAAATAGAACCTTCAATTAAAAAAAGGAGAACTACTGTATATTATGGCCATTCCTTCTTTTGCTGTATTTGCCTGATGTTTTGTGTACCATAACACACTCGGGTTGGCTTTGCAAAGAAATTCATGAGTGCACAACAGGCCAAAGGTGAAAATTTATGGCCACTACCCAAAGTGCTGTTTTTCAGGCTATTAATGGAATTTTAATTTTACTGCTTAAATAATTTAAAAAAATCATCATTAACTTCATATGAGATCTTTATGAATATAACAAAAATCCCATGGATATTAAAGGCAAAACAGATACACTGGAATTTTTTTTGTATTTTCAATGAGTGTACTCTCCAATAAAGTACGTTGTTAAAAAAGCCTATTTTCCCCAGTTTACAGTTGAAAGGATAATAATATCTTAATAAAATTTTTATTTTCCTTTTTAATTCATTTATTTTATATCACAAATAAAAGTTAACAGACAGCAGATACCAAAATCAACACAGAGCTCTATCCATAACTACAGATTTCTTTGCAGTGACTTGTCTGTATCTGGATTATGTTCATACTGATACTATGTTTAAAAACCAATTTTTAACATATATTCCAGTTAAATTTAACTGCCCTGCTCCACATGTGCCATGGCCTTCACATTTTTCAGGTATGCTCCTTTTTATTTAAAGAAACAAGGAGAATTTAAAGCATATCAGCATTTCTCTCTTTCTCTAATCCCTAGAAATTAGACTAAATAATGCAAGTAAGTTTAGCTACATCTTTATCAGATTTAATCTAGAGACAGAGCACCTGTCCCTGAATTAATTAATTAATTAACTAACTTATTTATGACCACACCTGTGGCACGTGGAAGTTCCTTGCCCAGGGATCAAACCTGCAGCACAGCAGTGATAACAAGCTACAGTGGTAACAATGCCAGATCCTTAACTCACTGAGTCACGAGGGAAATTTTTCCCTGAATTTAAGGGATTATTTGCTTGGAAAGATCACTTTAAAATTTGATTATATGATTTCTTATACTATTATTAATTTAAAATATTTTTATAATCTGTGAGTAAGGAAATCAAGTTCTAGAGATTAAAACTTGCCCCAAATCATACGCACCTCCTATTGGATGGCAGAGAAAAGATTTAAATCATGTACTTAATTTTTAAGCAAGTTTTCCACCCTCACTCTCCATCTGGTCTTACCATTACTGGCCTGGTAAGAAAATGCTACTTTGTACAAAATCTTGGTAACAATATATACTTTCCACATTGCCTGGTGCATGTAGAACAAATTATGCCCTGGGCTGTCATATACACTAATAAGGTCAGTGAAAACAATGCCTTTGAATATTGTGCCAGTTTTATACCAGATACCAATCTTCTGGCAGGCATGAAGAAATTGTTTTTAAATTTATTTTACATTCTTATTCAAAAGCATTTTCAAATCAAACATCCTTCAGACGTCCTTTAACTATTTTGCTGGGGCTTAGGAAAAATGCAAAGCAATACACTTTCAGGTGTACACTGTACAGTATAATTTGCATACAAATGCATTTTTACTGAAAAAGATCAGGGTAGGGTTTTAAATATGTTTCTACATTGAACTTTTAGGCATAGTGTAAAGTGGAATATAATATAAAAATTGGGATTCCCTCTAGTCCTACACACTCCATGTGGAGTAAGTTGTGTTTTTCAGGTAGCTGGGTACTAATTTCACTGAAACTGCAGCAGAGTCATCCACTTTACATAACATTAATGAATCAGATCATTTAATGCTGTTTCATTCTCATGCTTAATCAAGGACTTTCAACCCCAAATATTAATCTCTAATGGATATTTACAGTTGTTGATCTTGATAAAGAGGAACTTTTTTCTCAAATGCCATATAAGACATAAGTAATAAAACATAAGCCTGGCTACGGATTTGAGTGTTTTAGTAAAACTAACCATATTAATGCATTAAAAATTATGTAGAGGATAACAAGAAAATGATATTATCCAGAAACCCAACAAGATGAAGTTTATATGGAACACTCCTTAAAATATTAAAGAAGCCAGATAACCAAGAGGGAATACAACAGCTAAAGAGGACTTATTCAGGTTAGGCAATTTCAGGTTCAATAAATCTGGTAAGGAAAATAAAGATAATTGAAAAAGATTTTTTATGAATTTACATTTTTTAAATAGTGATAGAATAAAAACTTGTGTATGTTGCATCATCAGGTTGGTTCATAATCTGAACAACTAAAAAAGGCTAAGTGCAGAAACGAAAAGGGGAAAATAAACTGGACATTGATTAGAAGGAAATGGGTAAATTGGTATTTAAGGAAGACACCTTGAAAATACACTGTGTATTTATTCATATACAACATCAGTTTATTCAGATAATCTTTCTTGAGGTAAGAATATCTCCTCTGAGAATGTATTCCCTAAGCTGACTCTCCAGTGGGTCTGAGACAAATACTCATATTTTCTATGTGACCTGACTAAAGCCAAGTCATTATTAGGATGTTGAACATGTCAGTGAACTTGGAGATACATCTAAAGAACTGATAAAGATTGTGTCATGGAGGGGAAAAATGAGAGATTCAGAATCAAGGTGATTAAAGTGAACAAGTCAAGCGTTTACCTAGCAAGACCCTCCTTGAGATAGATTTAAAGGGGAGGGTTCTGAGAGCAGACCAGAATTTTCCAGAAATTCTGAAAGTGCAACAATAGACAGAATTTTTCAGAACTGAAGAGAGAGTATGGATTCCCAAACTTCAAAAGCCCAATAGATCCCAAACAAAATAAATTGCTAGAAATCTATACTTACAAATGTTGTAGTGAAACTGAAGAGCATGTAAGAAAAAGAAACGATGTTAAAAGTAGCCAAAAAGAAAAGAAGAAATCCTGACCAGGGAATGACAGACTGAAGGGTGATTTCTTGTCAGCAAAAATATGAGTCAGAAAGGAATGGAATAATACTTGCAATGTCCTGAGAAAGAACTAACTTGAATCCTGTATCAGGCAAGACTATTAGAATAAAGGATGAAATAGAGATTTTTCTCGTCTCATAAAAATTGAGAGAATTTATAATCAAGACATTCTTGTTAAAGGACCTCTCCAGAACGTTAGGAAAAAAAAAAAGATTTTCCGGGAGTGTGAGACAAGAAAGAGTATGAGATGAAAGAATGTATAAATCTAAAAAAAGTTGACTTTATAAAATCATAACAACATGATCTTGTACTAAAATAAAACAAGTTAGAAGTAAAACACTGAAAAAAGTTTAATTTGGGAAAGGGCACAATAAAGACATTTACTTTTCAGTAATGGATGAAGTAGGATAAAGACATGATAAAGACTGTTATAAGGGATACTAAATTTCAAAGATGGCCATTAAATTATTAGAAATAGGTGTTTGCTTAAAGTTAATAGAGGAGGAATAATTGAAAGCAAACAATCACAGGGGAAGAGGAAATTGTACATATAATATAGACTCAAAAGTACAATATACATCAGTAATATAGTACACATAAATGGACTATAATCTTAAGAACTAACATGTTTGGAATTGATTTTAAAGTTTTAGTCTCATAGTGCTTATAAAAGATACATATGAAGTATTGACTCAGAAATTTTGGAATTATAAGAAAGGGGAAATATAGACACACACATATATAAGTATACACACATAAAAATACATATAATCTATAAACTACATATAGATTATATTCTGTATTTCAGAATATATAAGAATTATAATCTATATATATATATATATATATATTATATATATATATATATACACACACACAAAGGGAAAGGATTAAGGAAATGTAATACTCTTCCTCAGAAGAAAAAGCTTGGGAGGCATTTTGCTGTCAGATGACATATCATAAAATAGCAATATTTAAGTCAGAATACTATTGAGGCAGAGATAGAAAAACAGACAAATAGGACAGGAGAAAACTCAGGCACATCTAAATACTGAAACTTGAACTGTAACAAATGTGACATGAGGACATTAGTGAGGAAAAGATATATTATTTAGGAAATGGTTGAAGGGAATTATTTACCCAG
Organism: Phacochoerus africanus; assembly: GCF_016906955.1. Lineage (NCBI taxonomy): Eukaryota > Metazoa > Chordata > Mammalia > Artiodactyla > Suidae > Phacochoerus > Phacochoerus africanus. The sequence continues at coordinate 59,308,403 of NC_062545.1, forward strand.
AAACATACATAATCAGCTATGCAATACAATATAAAATAAACTAAGTAGAAAATATTGGAAAATATTTATGAAACTAAGGTAGGAAATTATTTCATTAAAAATAGAAAGTGTGTGAAATATCAAGGAACAATTTGCCTCGTATGAGTGCATTAAAATTAAGAATATCTTTTTATCAATGTGCTTCATAAAAATTGTGAAAGCACAAACTAGGGCCATCAAGTGGTTGGTTCCTCCATTTACCGACTCTGTGTTAGTGTCCAAAGTATGTAAAAAAATCATCCCAAGATAATACAAAGACAAAAGAAATTTCAGTAGGAAAATAATCCTAACAAAGGAAACAAAAATGTGTCAAAGTCATGTGTAAATGTGTAAAAATGTGCTCAACTTATTTGTTCTTTAATGCAAATGAAAATTCCAATATGAAACTTTTTACATCCTCCAGACTGGCAAAAATGTTAAATATGAAAAATAACAGCTCAGAAGCTTTTATCCTTTGTGGTTGTGAATATGAATTCACACAACTATTGCAATCCAGCACCTTGATTCCTGGTTATACTTAGTGAAACTCCCAAGTGCACTAGCAAACACGCACAAGGGTATTTAAAACAGCAGTGTGTCTAGCAGCAAATTTCTCAAGCCAGACTAACTAAACGAACCACCTATCAGAATAAATCTCCAAAGCAGAATGCTGAGTGGATAAAGCACACAAAATATACACAGTAGGTTTCCATGACTAAAATATCCAAAATACAGAAGACTAAAGAGACTCATGTTTAGAAATACATGTGGAAATATATGTGGTAAAACCCTGAGGAAAATCAAAGGATGATGAGTTCAAAACATAGTTCAGTGTTTCCTTCCTGGGCAGTGGAGGGGGATAGTGTTGATAATGTTCTTTTTCTTACCAGGAGAAGTGATGAGAAGCTACTCAGTAAGTGTGTTATTTTAATCTTTACATATACGTGAGTCATGCTTTTTTGGCACATGTGATGCCATTTTATAATACATAGTTATAAAATATTTTTGAACAAACTAGACAAATGGTAAATAAAGGACATGTTCCTATGAAAGGATAGGGCTAAAGATTTGAATCTCAAATGACTAAAGGTTCATCCCTAATATCACACACTAACTTCTATAAATTCATTTACACCCTCTCCTCTACAGCTCTACCCTACCCACCCCCACCTCCACATGTGATCACTAACAATTTTTGATCTCTGAGAGCTCTGATGTGTTCAACCTCTAGATTTTACATAGGGTAGGCTAAAAAAGAAGAAAAACAAATACCACCACATACTATTTGTAATTCTTCATTTTTCAGAGTCACATTGGAAAATGTGCTGTATCCATTAACCTTTTTGCAAAGAGCAGAAGGTAAGCTAGTTAACATTTGACAGCTTCGCAGTCTATCGACTTCTAATGAAAAATGCACTGCTACCTCTATTTTCTGTATACTTGTCAGTTGCAGGGAGTTTGTTACAAGGAGAGCCATTACCATCACTGTGTTTTACTTCCCCAATCCCCCATATTCTGTCAGTAAATATAAATTGAGGGAGATCTTGACTTACTAACATATGCACTTTAATTTTCTCATTTAGTAATCTCATATTGACCAGTTGCTTGTTAATGGTTTAGTCTGTGCATGATAAATGAATTTTATAGATCTTAGAAACACTGCTTGATAGAGATCCTGTAGGGTAGTCCAGAGTTATCTATCGTGCCTTTAACAGGAAGCAAGGAGAGGCTAATGGAAACAACACATTCCTCTCTGGCCTTGGAAATTATCCAGCATGTTCGCATAATCACAGAATGATTAAAAATGATGATGGTATCATGGAATATTTGTGCAAGGGACAACACAGATGTGGGTGCAGTAATAATAATATGGTGGCAGAGTCCCAAAGAAAAAGGTGAGAACAGTTTCCAGTCTAGAGTAATCAATCAGTAAATTGGTGTCCTTTCTGGCATATAATTAATAGTCTGGCTTTCATTCCATAATTGGCTATTACATAAGACTTTACCATTCACCAATACGTAATTCAAAAGTCCCCAAAGTTCATTATCAGTCCTCTGCAAATGCAGGCGGTATGCCCTTTTCCAATATCATTTTAAGCCATTCATACATATCTGTATAATTCTTAGCATTTGTATCAATTTGGACAATTCTAACTTCAGGTAACAGCCGTAATTATCATATATATGCTTGTGTATGTGTATTTCTTTAATAAGTCCTCAAGTGAGTTTCCAAGGTTAGCTAATTCTACAGCAGAACAATGTTGGTGAGGAGCCAGATTTTCCCTATCTTTTCACCCTGCCATCCTTAGCCTCTTGACATTTATTCTCAGGCTTGTCCCCTCCTAGTCATGAGGAACTCACATATCATGGCCTCAGGTAATAATTATCAAATGATTATTTTAAAATTCTCTCCCAGATTTATTGAGATATAAAAGATTTATAACTTTGCATAAGTTTAAGGTAACAATTTAGTATTTCAATATATGTATGCATTGTGAAATGATTGCCATGATAAGCTTAGTTAACACAGTCACCTCAGATAGTTATGATTTTCTTTTTTGTATGGGGAGCACTTTTAAGATTTACTCTTTTAGCAATGTTCAAATATATAACACAGTATTGTTAACTGTAGCCATCATGGTATACACTACCTCCCCAGGACTTACTTATCTTACAACCGAAAGTTTGTACTCTTTAACTACCTCCATGCAGTTGCCTCTCCCCTTCCCTGGCAACCGCAAATTTATCCCATGTTTTTATGAGCTCACTTATCTTTTGCTTGTTTGTTTGTTTGTTCTATTAGATTCCTCATATGAGTAAGAGTTTTATTCAGTATTTTCCTTTTTCCATTTGACTTATTTCACTTAGCTTAATGCCTTCAGGTTCTGTCCATGTTGTCACAAATAGCAGGATTTTCTTCTTTTCTACAGCTAAACAATACTCCATTGTATATATGAGTGTATATGTGTGTGTCTATGTCTTGGCTATTGTAGATAATACTGCAATAAATTCATGAGTGCAGATATCTCTCCCAGATGAATACCTCCAGATGAATTTCCTCCAGATGAATACCTAGAAGTGGAATTATTAAATCATATAGTAGTCTATTTTAAAGTTTCTGGGAAAACTTTGTACTGTTTTCCATAGTGGTTATACCAATTTACAATCCCAACCAAGTGTGTAAAATATTTCCCTTTAATACACATCCTCCACAACACTTGCTATTTCTTGTATTTTTGATGATGGTCCCATATAGACAGGGGTGAAATTATATATCACTGTGGTTTTGATTTGCATTTTACTGCTTATTTGTAGTGTTGAATATCTTTGAATGCATTTGCTGACCATTTAATATCTTCTTTGGAAAACAAGTCTATTCAAGTCCCCTTCCCTAAATTGGATTATTCGCTACTGAGTTGTATGAGTTCCTAATATATTTTGGATGTTAATCCCTTACCATATAAGGAGTTTTCAAATATTTTCTCTAATTCCATATGTTGTAATTTCATCTTCCTGATCATTTCTTTTGCTATAAGAAGGTTTTTAGTCTGATATAGTCCCACTTGTTTATTTTTGGTTCTGTTCCTTGTGATTTTGTTGTCCTATCCTTAAAATAATTGCCAAATGTCAAGGAAATTTTCACTTGCATTTTCTTCTAGCATTTTATGATTTTAGGTCTTATATATAAGTCTCTAATCCATTTACAGCTAATTTTTGTGAGTATTAAAAAGGTAGAGGTATAGTTTTCTTGTTTTACATGTGAATATCCAGTTTTCCCAATATTGTTTATTGAAGACTGGCTTCTTTCCAATTGAATATTCTTGGCTCCCTTACCAAATAGTAGTTGACCATATATGCATGGGTTTATTTCTGTATTCTCTTTCAGTGGCCTATGTATCTATTTGATGCCAGCACCATACAGTTTTTATTATCATAGCTTTGTAAGATAGTTTTAAATCAAGAGTGGTAACTTCAGCTTTATTCTTCTATCTTAGAATTACTTTGGCTTCTTGGGGCCTTTTATGGTTCCATTCAAATTTTATATATATATTTTTTGGAGTACCCAGTGGCTCACCAGGTTAAAGATCTTGCATTGCCATTGATTTGACTCAGGTTTCTGCTATGGCATGTGTTTGACCCCTGGTCTGAGAACTACTGCCTGCCACAAGTGAGGCCCCCCCCAAAAGAATATTTTTCCGTTTATGTAAAAATTTCATTGGAAATCTTACAATTCAAGTGCTTACATTGAATCTATGGATGATTTTGTGTAGTATGGGCATTCTACTCCAACGCTAGTGGAATCTCTCTCATTTTTCATGATTCAGAATTGTGACACACCAATTTGTACACTGATCACCAATGACTCACTTGGATTTGGTTATGCTAACTAAGATTTACTCCCTAACTTGATATCAGCTGGGTGGGGATGCAACCTTCTCTGAAAGGCAAGTTGATTTCATGTAAAAACTCATCATCCTGTTGGGCAAATTAATGTTATATTGACAACCAAGGGTGTCTGCCACAGAAATGGAAAAGGTTTCTGGAACTTCCTATCTAGTGCCTTTACCTAAATCTACATAAAATTCAAATAATCACTGCTCATTTGGCCATTACTAGATTCATTTCTTAATTTTCTACAAGAGAAAGTACATTATAATTTTTAAAATAATGTCCCAAAATCTCTAAGTCCTTTAGTAAAATGGTTTTTCTTCTAGTATCTCATATTTAGATTTAATCAGAAGTATGTTTTGGATTATAGATAACTTATAAAAGGTCTAAACAAAAGCAAAAAAGCCAATACCTAGACATTTTGTAATATTCCTTAGGGAAGGTATTTAGACTTCTGGTTGGAGAAAGACCATATGGCAGAGGAAACAATCAGTATTTTTTTTAAATGAGCATTTAGTGTAAGAAGGATACAGTTGGAAATCCAGGAAGAGATATTGAATAGAAATTTGATTTTTGTTTATTCATAATTCTTACCTCATTATGCTCTTAAATGAAAATATATACTATAATCTTATTGTGGGATTTGAAGATAGAGAAAATGTGTGACAAAGTGTTTAGAAGTAATTCTCTGCATTACTACAAGCATTTTGAGAGAACTTATGGGAGTTCCTGTCATGACTCAGTGGTAACAAATGCAACTAGTATTCCATAAGGACATGGGTCCAATCCCTGGCTTTGCTTAGTGAGTTAAGGATCTGGCATTGCCATGAGCTGTGGCATAGGTCACAGATGCAGCTTGGATCTGATGTGATTGTGGCATAGGCTGGCAGCTACAGCTCCAATTCGACCCCTAGCCTGGGAACTTCCATATGCTGTGGGTGTGGCCCTACAAAGACAAAAAAATAAGTAAATAAATAAATAAAAGGAGTTTCTTAAGTCTTTACATGTCTCAATATTAGTATAAAGTAGAAATATAAGGAAAGCAAGCTAACATTTATAGACTATCTACTGCTGTCAGCCGCAGGACTAGGAATTTTATGTACTTTTTAAAGTGTTTTCCACCTAACAGTCTTCAAAAAATACACAATTGTGTTTTATTTGGATAAATTGTCAATCAGATAAATGAGGTGATTTTTCCTATTGCTTACAGGGGTTTCATGTGACAGAGTTGGAAATCAAACAAATATGTCTCTAAGGATACAGCCCCTTCCTGTGCCAGGATACAGAGGATCCCAACCCTCTGCCTTAACCCACCAAAATGTTTAGGGAAAGGGATGAAATGAGTGAACACACTTAGAAAAATTCTACGTTGGATATACAAAAATTGGTTAAGTCTATGCATCAAGCAATGGAACAGCGGTGAAATGGAAAAATTGTGTTTTTGTCAAAGAGGTCTTTATGTAAAGCCCTTGGAGTCAAATTTCTATTCTCCTTAACTGTTAGAAATAATATGAAAGCAAGAGGCAAATGTATTTTTAATTAAATGTATACATTTCATATATTTTAGAACATATTCTTTTTAAAAATGTGTCTACACTTATAGAACTTCGCTCTTAGAATGGAATGTATACTTTTTTTTAATTTTATTTTCCCACTGTACAGCAAGGGGATCAAGTTATCCTTACATGTATACATTACAATTACATTTTTTCCCCCCACCCTTTGTTCTGTTGCAACATTAGTATCTAGACAAATTTCTCAATGCTACTCAGCAGGATCTCCTTGTAAACCTATTCTAAGTTGTGTCTGATAAGCCCAAGCTCCTGATCCCTCCCACTCCCTCCCCCTCCCACCAGGCAGCCACAAGTCTTTTCTCCAAGTCTATGATTTTCTTTTCTGATGAGATGTTCATTTGTGCTGGATATTAGATTCCAGTTATAAGTGATATCGTATGGTATTTGTCTTAGTCTTTCTGGCTCATTTCACTCAGTATGAGATTCTCTAGTTCCATCCATTGTTGCCACAAATGGCATTATGTCATTCTTTTTTATGGCTGAGTAGTATTGCATTGTGTATATATACCACATCTTCCGAATCCAATCACTGTTGATGGACATTTGGGTTGTTTCCATGTCCTGGCTATTGTGAATAGTGCTGCAATGAACATGCAGGTGCATGTGTCTCTTTTAAGTAGAGTTTTGTCTGGATAGATGCCCAAGAGTGGGATTGCGGGGTCATATGGAAGTTCTATGTATAAATTTCTAAGGTGTTGTCCGGATATATGCCCAAGAGTGGGATTGCGGGGTCATATGGAAGTTCTATGGATAGATTTCTAAGGTATCTCCAAACTGTTCTCCATAGTGGCTGTACCAGTTGACATTCCCACCAACAGTGCAGGAGGGTTCCCTTTTCTCCACACCCCCTCCAGCACTTGTTATTTGTGGATTTATTAATGATGGCCATTCTGACTGGTGTGAGGTGGTATCTTGTGGTAATTTTGATTTGCATTTCTCTTATAATCAATGATGTTGAGCATTTTTTCATGTGTTTGCTGGCCATCTGTATATCTTCCTTAGAGAAATGTCTATTCAGGTCTTAGGGGGACACGCTCGCCCTCTCCCACAAACACAACAACAACAAAAAAACCACATCTACAGGATAAATGACTCGCACAGAACAGCAACCATTCGCTGGCAGAAGAACCTAAACTCCAATAACAGCAAGAATTTCGTGACATTACTAGGTAAAACAAGAGAAAAGAGGAGAGTGAGAGAAGGTGAATCTGAGCTGGACGGGCGCTCCTGAAAGGGAACTATGGAGGAGAGATGGAATGTATACTTTTTAATGGGTATTTCAAATAAGAAAATTGGAAAATGTAGGAATGCTTTCCTTCTAAGATAGACTGTGGAGAATAGAGTGATGGGGAGGGTCGGCAAGGGAGGGACCCCATGGGGTGATGATGGAAAAACACCTTGAAGGGAGGCTGCAGCAGGCACTACTCCTTCATGTTTCACATTGTAGCTCAGTGTGTGAGCACTCACCACAGCACAGTGGGAAGTGGGAATCTGGGCACCCCTGAAAGGGGGGCTCTTCCTAGTGCTTCATAATTACCAAAACAACTGCACAGGAAATGTTCCTTATTCAAAAAAAAAATTTTAATGTGCTCTCAGGTCTCATGCTCACGAGGTTTGTCAGCCATATATATATGTATATGTGATATTTGTGATGGACTGCAAAGACAGTTGCATTATTTCAAGCTCTCTTTGCATATATGTGTGTGTGTGTGTATGCCATAAAAAGCTTACAGAAATAATGTAAATATTGAAACAGTTTTAAAGATTTTATTTTATAGATTATTGAAGGGTAACACAAACGCATGAATAAGGGTTTATTCATTTTCCTACAGAGTTTCATTTTCTTCACTTGCTTATTCCATCTGATATTGAAAATATAATGTCATAGAACTGATATTGAAGCTATTACATCAACATAAACCAAGTTTAAACTTACAGAATTATAGTCAGGAATACAAATAAAAGTTACCTGAAAAGACAGAAGATAATTGTAACAAGAGCACATTAAAAAGGCAACTAGGATATTGGTCATTTAAAGTTTTCCTTCACTAGTTTTAAGTTGTAATAGACTAAGGTGGACAATAAAGATCATTTTCTTGGCATATAATTAAACTGTGGAACTGAAAACTTTCTCACTAGGGAAACTGTTGCCACTAGGAGAAATTAGGGAGGTGTCCTCCATGTCCAAGGAGGTCACATCATTAGGAGTGGATTTTACCTCTTTCAGCTCTCTTTGCAGTCCATCACAAATATCACAGATAAAGTATTATATAGAGTATAAGGGTAGAAGTGTCCTTTTTGGGTTTCAGTGTATTTTATCTTAAAAAGTCTTTTGTTGAATTATCTCAGCTGGACAGAGTCAAAACCACCTCTTTTGAGTCATTTCCTCTGGCCTCTTCCCATGGCCTCTGGACTTTAAACTTGATTCTGTGGACGTGTGTGGGTATTACTACTAGAATGTAAATTTTACTTGGGGCACAATCATTGTCTTTTTGGCTAATTCAAGAAGCAGTAATGGAGCATGTGATATGTGTTGGAGGAACGTAAAGATAAATAAGACAGATGACTGGTGGTCTAGTTAAGGAGAAAGATAAGTAAGTCAATAAAGACCACAGCAGCAGAGATATAGACAAGATATGGACATAAATTCACTCATGTCAGAAGTCTGATTGGGAAATACAGAGCAGAGAGTTGGTAACTCTGCTCAGACAGAGGTAAACAAGATTGCACAGAGGCAGTTACCTTTAGGATGAGGACTAGAGAATGCCATCCAAGAGGAAAACTTTTTTTTTTTCCTCAGAATAAACTGCATTGATGAAATCATTACATCATGATGACTAGGGCATGTTTAGAGAACTGGCAGAATTCAGTATGCCCAGAGTATAGGATGTGCAATGCTGGAAAGTTCTCACCTTATATTGAATCCAATGAAGAATTTTTAGCTGTGACAAAGTTGACAAAATCAGATTTTTTTGGTAGGCGGATATGATCACTCTGTGTTCCTATGGTAACCATGAACTATGTGAGGTCAATCAGATTGAATCAGGAAGCTTCAGGTTGCAAGTAACAGAAATAACATTCTAAGGATATTTATGGCTTATAGATGATTAATTGGCTTCTGACTTTGTATGAGTTCAGTCAGGGCTTAGGCATCATTCTCTCTGAGTCCTCACTAGCCTCTTTCATGAGTTGACTTTTCCTAAGACTGGCTCCTCTAAATGTACAAAATGACCATCAGCAGTAACTGGTATTTCATATTTACTCTTTCACATTTGAGGAGAAGGGAGTATTTTCCCCACAATGATTAAACAATGATTCAGAGTTTTGGATTTCTTAGCCCAGCCAGTGAGAACACTGCAACAGGAGGGGTGAGGTTATGTTTATTGGTTTATGTTGATCATAGTCAGTGCTTACAGCTGGTAGTCACCTTGATCTTAACCATACTAGGGAGTAGCTACACAATGTGGGGAGACTTGGCTTCCAAAAGGAAATTATGAATGCTATTTTTTTTTTTAAGCAGAAAAGGGAAAGAATAATGGTTGCTGGGTAGGCAACTAGCAAATGAACATAAAAGAGTATACTCTTATCACTGCCCAGGCAAGAAATGACAAGAACTTGAATTTCTATACTGCAAGTAGAAATAGGGAGGAGTGGAAAGTTTTGAAAGTGTCAACTGATTGACTTTGACAGGTGTGAAAAAGGAAGAAAATGAAGATCGCCTCTAAGTTTTGTGGTTTGAGTGAATGAAAACTTGGTAGGGGCCTAAACAAAGTTAGGGGAAAATAGAACAGGGATTAAGTTTACAAAAAGGAGAAAAGGGTAAGACTCTGAGTTGTTTGGAATATATGGAGTTTAAGGTGCTTGTGTGAGTCTAAATCAACATGATTAATAAGTAATCTGGGAGTTCCCGTCGTGGCGCAGTGGTTAACGAATCCGACTAGGAACCATGAGGTTGCGGGTTCGATCCCTGCCCTTGCTCAGTGGGTTAACGATCTGGCATTGCAGTGAGCTGTGGTGTGGGTTGCAGACGCGGCTCGGATCCCGCGTTGCTGTGGCTCTGGCGTAGGCCGGCGGCTACAGCTCCGATTCAACCCCTAGCCTGGGAACCTCCATATGCCGCAGAATCGGCCCAAAGAAATAGCAAAAAAAAAGACAAAAAAAAGTAATCTGGTAGATGGTTGTGGATTTCCATATACAGATCTTGACTGAAGACAAAGACATAGATAAGAGGTTAATTATTTTAAAAAGATAATGAATGATAATAACAGGGGTAGACTGGTTGAGTGATCATTCACCCAATTGTGGAAAAAGGAAAACAATACATGGATATAAGTTGAGATAGATTGTTGGATTTTGTTAATGAAAAGCTGTTTTGAATTTGTCACCCCTTTCTTCATTTTTTAATATGAAAGATATTTTACCACATTTAACTATTATCTTCTAATGGCTTCTGTTTCTATTAGAGCAGAAAGAATCAAGTTATTAGTTGAGAGTAAGGAATTTATTTGGAAGAAAATAATTTATTTGGAAGAAAATGAATTTGGTTATAAATTGTTAGTTATCAATAGTTGGAAATAATGTCACTGAAATTTCTATTAAAATTTACAACTGGCCAAAATTATTGTTAGAGGTATACTTGGATATGATGCCAAAACCAGAGTGAGCAATATGAGTAAACTAGGACAAAATAAAAGACTATTGTATAGTTAACATCAAGGTCCTTGTTAGTTCTCTTGACAATTAACATGCTCTGCTCTCTCTTTATATTTCACCATATGTCTATGCTTTTCCCCCTCTTTGAATTTTCTTCTCCAGTAGAGCATTAGCAAAAAATGTAATATCAAATCACTTTTTTTTTTTCATGAGAAATTTCTGGAGAAATGTTTGTCAGGGGAGATGACTCCCAGAGAATATTGTACTCTAGACTTATTTGTGGATGTAATTTATCTAGGCTAATTTTGTCTCCTTTGAAAAGTAATCAAAAGTTGTTTGTATCCCTATGTAGTTATAGGTTTTCAATAAGGAAAAGGAAACAATAGCAAAGAGTCCACTGTGATTCAGTCTTCTAATTGTAAAAAGTCTGGATGTACTTTATTGTAAGTACACCTTTGTTCACTACACAATGTCTTCTTGATTAACTCTCCTAGGAAATTATAGCTTTAGCAATTGTTCATGCAGATTCTGTAGACTTGTACCACAACAATTTGACTCTTCAAATACTTTACTTTTGAAGATGTGGCATTTAGCTCAATAGAAGAAAAAGTTAAGTCTAAGACTTCTTGTGAATATAAGGAAAATGACATGACAGTATCCTCAATCTTGGTACAGCACAAGCTGATTGCTGCTCAGTTTTCCAGGATACATTTGCATACCCTGAACAGTGTCTTGGAGAGGCAGATGATAAAGTTTTTATGCATGAAATTCTCACATTTTAGGATCAGAATATGTGTTATGATATTTACAAATCTTTTTTAGTGAATATGCATTTGATGGAAAGGAGTTTACCACTATCATTTAGTTTGGCTCAGTAGGTATATTAATGCTAATGAGTATTCAGACCCTCCCTGAAGGGCAAGAAAAAGAGTTCTTGTCTCTCTGCTGTAGGGCGTTTCCATGACATAACCATGAATAACTGCTCCCAAGAAGATGTCACCAATTTTCAGCTCTTACTAAAATGATCATAGGGCCTACAGAAGAGCACATTCTGAGCAAAATTTTCACATATGCCTACCTCCTTGTCAGCCCCCCATTTTTACTTATTTTTTTCCTTCTGTGGTCCTCCAACTGTTTGCTGACATTTTGTTTTTAAGGTTATCTTCTGCTAAGAAATTAGTGTTGTGTTTGAATCTTTTAATTTATTCATACTTACACTATAGGGAAACACAGCGTGCACCTGCCCCCCAGATTTTGCCACCAAAGGAAAAAGAGCTGCCCATTTACTCTCCAGGCTTCTCATTACAAGATTTCTTTCTTCATTGTTGGAAAATTTTCTCTTTGTCGGAAAGTTTCTGGAGCACAGAGAGCTAGGTAAAACTAAATATGTCTAAGTTTATGCCCATTTTTCTTAAAAGAAATCAGGATAGTACTCTGACAAGTTTAGACTCTCTTAAGGGCCATGGTAACAATAATAACTCACCCACTTCTTTCCTACCAGTCCTTTTGTTGGTTCTCTATTTTCAAGCTTCTTCCAAGGTTCATTTTAAAGTAGGGATGAGGCTCTATAAGCAGATTGCAGATGTTAGAGTGGATAGAATGTGAAAAAGTGGAGGCAGAGAGTACATGCAAGTCTTTCAAAGGGTCTATCAGTAAAGAGGACTATGAAGCTTGGGGTACATGAGGCAGGTGTGAGGTTCAAATGATTCAGCCCCCAGAGCCCTTCTATTTGTGATTCCACCATCTTTATTACATGGCTAAATTCTTTTCTTTATTTTTTTATTTTTTATTTTTTTTACTTTTTAGAGGTGCACCCACAACATATGGAAGTTCCCAGGCTGGGGGTCTAATCGGAGCTACAGATGCCAGCCTGTGCCACAGCCACAGCAATGCCAGATCCAAGCTGCATCTGTGACCTACGCCATAGCTCATGGCAAAGCCAGATCCTTAACCCACTGAGTGAGGCCAGGGATTGAACCCTTGTCCTCATGGATACTAGTCGGGTTCATTTTTGCTGCACCACAAAGCGAAGTCCTAAATTCTTTCCTGATATCGTATCAGAATTCAAACCAACCCTTCCTCCTTTTTTAATGTGGAAGATACATGAACACATTTATCTAGAAAGACAGAAGATGAGAGGAAAGGGTTGATAATATGTGAAAAAGAGAGAATAGTTGGCAGATTAAAATACATTCAAAGGTGGGAGGATCAAGGTGGATCTAATGGCCAAAAAGGGGGAAAAAGCTTCTTCGTAATAAAAAGAAAAAAAAATGTCAGCAAAAGAAAAAAAAATGAGCAAATTATTTAAGTTTGTGAGTTTTCAAAGAATGTTAAGAACATTCCATATAATAGGGCTCAGTTTCATTTACTGAGTGGCAAGCAAGATAATCTGCTGAGAGTGGGGGGAAGGAGGTTGTCTCTAGAGATTTGAAACTATCATAGAAGATTTGACACAGTTGTTTGGAGAATGTGCAAGTGAGCTGACAAAGAAAACATAAAGATTATCAGGAAATGTTTGAATTACACATATTTCTAGAAAATAATGAGATGTTAAGCAACCAGAATAGGAATTTCAGGAAAGGAAATACTCAAAATTTAAACCTTCATAGTTAGAACATTTTTAATAAGATCCAGAATGTGGCCCTATCAAGAGGTTACTGAAATGGAGGAAGAGTCATTAAGGGAGAGCAGATAAAGGAGCCGGCCAATGGACTTCTTTGGACAGATAATTCATAATGACTTTATTTATTTTTTTTAAATGATTTTTATTTTTTCTGTCACAGCTGGTTTACAGTGTTCTGTCAGTTTTCTACTGTACAGCAAGGTGACCCAGTCACACATACATGTATACATTCTTTATCATGCCCCATCATAAGTGACTAGATATAGTTCCCATTGCTATTCATACTGACTTTGAAATGACCTCTGGCATAGCTTTTTCAGTGTGTCCAGCCACATTTATGATTTGACTGCATTTGTGATTAAGCAGTCTCAAAGGTGGACCCAAGGATTCCCATTCCCAGAATTTGTTTGGTGTTCCTTTGTATTGTCCCCTCCCATACAGAATAGGGTGGATCTTTTAACCACTACAGTATTGTTGAAATGACTTAAATTATATACAGATCTTGCAAGGAGATTGAGAGTAAAGTGGACCAAAGTGAAGAGAGCTTGAGGTTCAAAAATCTGAGGCTTTTACACCTGAGGTAAGTTCATAAAAACACATGTTTCTCATCATTTTTCATTTAGATCACTTGTTGTCAAGGAAGCTGCCGTGTTGTGAGGATATTTAGGCAGCTCTCTGGAAAGATCCATATGAAAATTAGCTGAAGCCTTCTACCAAAACCAGGACTAACTTGGCTACATAGAATTGGATTCTCCGATGCTAGCTATCGAGTAGAGTACCATGTGCCAGTTACCAATCCTAGAGGAGGACCATGAACACTTCTACCCGTTGCATCTTGGTATCAGAATCACCAGGGAAAACACAACTCAGCCAATTAGTGGATGGGACAGAGCTTTGTCTACATATGGAAAACACAGAGCAAAATTGGCTTTGTGCCACAGTGGAAGGACTCGTTCCCCTCCCTGCTGAGAACAGGTATAACAGTGGAATTGGCCAGATATTATATAAGGCACATGCTTTAAGCAGAAAGAAAAGTTTTCTCATTGAGTATGAAACAAGAAAAGATATTCCTACACAAAGTGATAAGCCTGTCAGCTGTGTAAGCTCTTTATACCTTGGTAAGTAAATGTTCCAGGACCAAAGGCTATCCTTTTATGCAGCTTGAGGGGGATTAAAAAGATCACCTTCATGAGATAGTCTTTCCTAACCACAGGCGAAGCTTCAGATGATTGCAATCCTGACCAACACCTTGACTGTAGCCTCATCAGAGACACTGAGCCAGAATCACTCAGCTAGGTTACTGCAGGATTCCTGACCCATAGTAACCATGTAACATAATATGCATTTATTGTTACATTATGCCACTAAATTTTGAGGTAATTTCTAATTCAGTGACAGATAACTATGCAAATGTGATTGAATAGTAGATGAGAAAGAATATAATGGATCAAGGAAATTTAAAATTCCATGGATAACTGTCACTTTCTGGAATCCATGAAAAATTCTGTCTCAGGTAACTAGATGAAGAGGATTCTTGTGTCAGGAAGAGTAAGTGTTTTGTGATTCTATAAATCTGAAACAATGGCCAAGGAAGACATTTTCTTACAACAGCTTGAAATTTTTTACAGCTTGAAATGATTGTGTGGTTATGATCTATGATGTAGAATTAGGGACCTATGATCATTCCTCCTCTATGTGTTAGAGTTGACCCAATTCATCGCTTCAAAGGAAAATCTTAGTTCACTGGATAAGGCACCTTGGGTTCATCATTATTAGGAGGTAGAAAAAACTTTTGTGTATTTGTCTGTCCTTGTGGGACAACTTAGATTTATTTTTTAAATGTTAGCATAGTTTTGCTTCTTGATTATTTAAATATTAGAGAAAAATGACTTTACACTTTACCAGTCTACCAACAAGGAAAAATAATAGAACTCAAGTTACTTGTCAGGGATATTAGCTCTGAGGTAACTATTAGTCTTTTTTAAGTTTATATGAGAAAAGTTATTTATAAATGTCATCCAAGTATTCCTTCCAACTGATGCCCCCTTACTGAAGGTCAGAAAGTCTTTTGAAATCTAATGAGTATTATATAATTTTTTTGGAAAATATATAGCCATTTATACAAAATTTTGATTGTAAATTCAGGTGTCAGGAATATTTAATGGTCTACTGAAAATTGATTTATTATTCCTGCTTTTGATAGTTAAATTTAACCTTGTATTGTCTAATGTTTCCAAACATGTGGAGTATATTTACCTTAGAGCCAGTGTATCAGAAACTTCAAAGAAGAGCCTGTAAGTCTATATATTTTACTATACCCATGGTGATTCTTATGATTAGACAGATTTTGGAAATACTAGGTAAGGCAGGCTATGAAAGAACTGAGTGCTCAGACCATAACAATTCACTCCTTGATATAAATTTTCTAGGCATCATGAGATCAACTTCTATCAATAGACATAATATAAATTTTTATTAAAATTGTGTGTCTAAGTGTGTTTTACTGAATATATTATTTGAGTAGTTTTGCCAGTTATGTTTTATGGAAAAAAACGCAGACTTAGTGGCATAAAGCAATGATCATCTTATTGTGTTTACTGATTCCTTGAGTCATAAATTTAGATATAAGCACAGTGGAGCCAGCTTGTCCCTGCTCCATATCTGAGACTGTCTGGGAAGACCTAAATAATTGGGGCAAATAAAAAAGCTAATGGCTAGAAAGACCTGGAGACTTAGTCTCAACTGTGATGTCTGATTTCATATGACTCAAAGAATGAGCTCAGCTGGAGTATTGGCTAGAGTATTCACATGAAATATGACCACATGCCTTAGTAGTCCTCAACATGGTAGTCTCAGAGCTCCAAGTGGGAACATTCAAGGGAACAAGGCAGAATTTGCATGGCTTCTTCTGATATAGCTTGGAAAATCATCATGCTTTTTTTTTTTTTTTTGCTGTATGTTAATATTTTTTTTGCCACTGTTAATATTAACATTTCTTTTTTTTTGTCTTTTTGTTGTTGTTGTTGCTATTTCTTGGGCCGCTCCCGTGGCATATGGAGGTTCCCAGGCTAGGGGTTGAATCGGAGCTGTAGCCACCGGCCTACGCCAGAGCCACAGCAACGCGGGATCCGAGCTGCATCTGCAACCTACACCACAGCTCAGGGCAACGCCGGATCGTTAACCCACTGAGCAAGGGCAGGGACCGAACCCGCAACCTCATGGTTCCTAGTCGGATTCGTTAACCACTGCGCCATGACGGGAACTCCAAATTCTATATTCTTAAATTTGTTGAGGTTAGCTTTGCGCCCCAGTATGTGATCAATTCTTGAGAATGTTCCATGTGCACTTGAGACTTGGGGTTAATAGATACAAACTATTGCCTTTGGACTGGATTAGCAATGAGATTCTGCTGTGTAGCACTGGGAACTATGTCTAGTCACTTATGATGGAGCATGATAATGTGCAAAAATAGAATGTGTACATGCATGTATAACTGGGTCACCATGCTGTACAGTAGAAAAAAAAGTGTATTGGGGAAATAACTATTAAAAATAATAAAAAATACATCTAGCTGCATAAATTAACAGATGTATAAGGTCATAAATTTAAACATCCTATACCCCCTGTTAAAAAGCATTTTAAGTGTCATCAAAATCTCATGAAAATTTAGAGATTATTAACAAAAATGCAATTTAGGCTATGTTTAAAATTTCATTTTCAGCATATTTTCTACTATAGACACACAGTAAATATATATATGCATATCAAAAAAAAGAAACTAACAAAGTGATATACTGAGTTCTCAAGAGAAAGAGAACTAATAGTGTTTGCATGTGCGTGTGAGTGTGTGTGGGGGACATATGATTTTGATTGATACTATATATACAATATATATACTATATATATAGTATACAACTGATATTAAAAATTGGTGATGCTGTGATTATTAATGTGTCACTTCACTGGCCCTGGTGTGACTGGATTGAACAGTCATTTCTTGCTGTATCTCAAGGTGTTCAGGGATGAGATTAGCATTTTAATCAATAAACTAAGTAAAGTAGATCGCCCTCCCTAATGTGGGTAGACATCAACCTAATTAATGCTTTAATTGAACAAAAATTGGAAGAAAGACATTGTTGTCCTTTTTTTTTTCCTGCCTCATTGTTTGAGTTGAGATATCTCATGTAATCTTCTCTTGACCTTGTGCTGGGATTTACACCATTGGTTCATGTAGTTCTTGGGCCTTTGGACTTAGACTGAATTATACCACTCTAATTCAGATTGCAGATAGCATATTGTGGAACTTCTCAGCCTCCATAATCATGTGATCCAATCCCTCACATAAACTTCCTAACAGTATTAACAATCACATTAAATGGTCTAAATATTCCATTTAAAAGGCAGAGATTCTTAGTTGGATGTTGTGTTCTTAGATATATAGTACACATATTGCTTTATGAGAAAATCACTTTAAATATAAAGACATAAATAAGTTAAAATCAAAAGGAACAAAAAAGTTATATCATGCATGTATTAATTCAGAGAAGCTAGAAAGTCTACATTAATATCAGCCAAAGTGGATTACAGAGAAAATATTATCACTGAAGATATAGAATGGCATCCCATAATTGTAAAGGGGTTAGTTTATCAAGAAAGCAGGATAATCCTAAATGTTTATGCAACTAATAAGAGAGTTTCAAAATAAGTGAAGGGAAAACTTACAGAACTACAAGGAGAAGGAAGTAATTCTATGATTAAAGTCAGAAATTTCAATACTCTGTTCTCAATAACAGATAACTTAATAGAAAATTGGGAAGAATATAAAAGACCTGAACTACACTGTCAATGAAATTGATCTGATTTACAGTTTTAGAATATTCTGTCCAAAAACAGCAGCACTGCATATTGTATTCATTTGTATACGAAACATTTACCAAGATCAACTGTAAAACAAGTCTCAATAAATCCAAAGTATTTAAATCATACAAAGTATGTTCTCATACCACAATGGAACTAAATTAGATGACAATAACAGATCTGAGTGTTCCCACTGTGGTGCAATGAATTAAGAATCTGATGGTAGTGCCTCAGTTCACTGCAGAGGCACATGTTCAATCCCTTGCCCAGTGCAGTGGTTTAAAGGACCCCGCATTGCCATAGCTGCAGCTCTGATTCAATCCCTTGTCCTAGAACTACCATATAATGTGGGCATGACCATAAATAAATAAATAAATATATTAAATAAAACAGACCTGGAAAATCTCTAAATATTTGGAAGCTAAACAACTTAACTCTAAATAACCTGTAGATTAAAAAGTAAATCAAAAGTAAAATCCAAAATGTTTAAATTGAATGAAAATAAAGTCACAACACAAGAAAATTTGCTGGATGCCACAAAAGCATTACACAGTGAGAAATTTACAGTATAAATGACTATACTAGAAAATAAGAATGTTTCAAATAAGTAACATCCCCTTCTACCTGAAAAGGTTAAGTCATTTAAAAAAGAGAAAATTAAATCCAATAGAAATTAAAAGAGATAATAAAGATCACAGTGAAAACCAGTAAGGTAGTATTTATTATTTGTAAATCAATAAACTTGAAAGCTGGATATTTGAAGAAGTCAATAAAATTGATAACATCTATCCAGAATGATCCGGGGGGGAAAAAAGAGGAAAAATAAACAGATTATCAAGGAAAAAAGAAGATAATATCATGACAGAATCAACAGATATTAAAATAATAAATAAACTTTACAATGTTTTGCCAATAATTAAACAACAAGTGAAATGGGCAAATTCCTTGAAAGACAACAGTAATGATAATCTGATTAGTCTTTTCATTCACTGAAGATATAGGTTAAAAGTCTTCTCAGAGGGACAACTCCAGGTTTATATGGCTTTACTGAGATATTCTACCAAACATGTAAGAAAGAAATAATATAAAACCTATACAAATTCTTACAGAAATGGCAAAAAAAAAAAAATTAGTCATTAGGGAAGTGACCAGTTACAATCAAAATGAGGTACCATTGGGAGTTCCTGTTATGGCTCTGTGGTAACAAATGTGATGAGCATCCATGAGGATCCAGGTTTGATCCCTGGCCTTGTTCAGTGGGTTAAGGATCCGGCATTGCTGTGGCTGTGGTGTAGGCCAGCAACTGCAGTTCCAATTTGACCCTAAGGCTAGGAACTTCCATATGCCATGGGTGCAGCCCTAAAAAGCAAATAAATAAATAAATATATAAATCCTCCTGCACTGTTGGTGGTATAACCACTATGGGGAACAGTATGGAGGTACCTTAGAAAACTATTCATAGAACTACCATATGACCCAACAATCCCACTCCTGGGTATATATCCTGACAAAACTTTCCTTTAAAAAGATACACACACCTGCATGTTCATTGCAGCGCTATTCACAATAGCCAAGACATGGAAACAACCCAAATGTCCATTGACAGATGATTGGATTAGGAAGATGTGGTATATATACACAATACTAGTACTCAGCCATAAAAAAGAACAAAATAATGCCGTTTGCAGCAACATAGATGGAACTGGAGACTCCCATACTGAGTGAAATAAGTCAGAAAGAGAAAGACAAATACCATATGATATCACTTACATCTGGAATCTAATATAGGGCACAAATGAAGCTTTCCACAGAAAAGAAAATCATGGACTTGGAGAATAGACTTGTGGTTGCCAAGGGGGAGGGGAAGGGAGTGGGATGGATGGGGTGCTTGGGCTTAATAGATGCAAACTATTGCCTTTAGAATGGATTAGCAATGAGATCCTGCTGTGTAGCACTTGGAACTATATCTGGTCACTTATGATGGACCATGATAATGGGAGAAGAAAGAATGTGTACATGTATATGTAACTGGGTCACCACACTGTACAGTAGAAAAAAAATTACATTGGGGAAATACCAATAAAAAAATTAAAAAAAAAGAGGCATCACTTAATATGGACTGAATGTGTTCTCTCTCTATATATGTAAAGCCCTAATTGCCAGTGTGGTGTTATTTGGGGGTGGGACTTTGAGAGGTAATTAGGTTATGAGGGAGAAGCCCCATGATAGGATTAACGTCCTTATAAGAGGAGACAAGGCAGAAGAGATCTCTCTTGGCCATATGAAGATACACAAGGTAGCCATCTGCAATCCAGGAAGACAATTTTCACCAGGAACCTAATTCCTTGACACCTTAATCTTGGACTTACCAGCCTCCAAAACTGTGAAAAATAAATATTTATCATTTAAGTCACCAATATGTTCTGTTTGTTTTATCAGTGCAAACTAAGACACTACTGCATACCAAGTAAAATAGCTAAAATCAGAAACACTGACCATACCAAATGTTGGGGAGAAAATGAAACTGTCACACTTAAAATGACAAGGCAACTTTGGAAAACAGTTCAGTAGAATTTCTTAAAATGTTACACGTTCACTCCCTCTTTGATTCAAATAGTCCACTCCTAGGTTTTAACCCAAGAGAAATAAAAGCATATATTCATACATAAATTTCTATACAAATGTTCCTAGTATCTATATTTGTAATAATACCAAACTGGGGAAAAAAAACAAATATTTATAAATAGATGAATATGTAAAGAAACTGTACTGTATACATAGAGAAGAATACTCAACAGGATAAATGAAGGCGCTGTCAATATCCACAATCACATGATCATACTGAGTTAAAGCTGTCAGGCAAATAATAGCTATGTGATTCCAATTATGTAGAATTCTAGAAAATGAAAACTAATCTATTGTGCCAGAAAACACCTCATTGCATGCCTGGGGATAAGATAAAACACACTAAGGGGCAAGGGTGAAAGGGATGACTGTAGTTAAATTTCTCTAAATGGCAAAGGGGCTTGAGGAAACTTCTGGGTGATGGGTCTGCTCATTATTTTGGTCATGACAAAGGCCTAAGGTGTACAAGTATGGTGCTCACATTTTGTTCAGAGCTACCACGTTCTGTGGAGGGTCATGGATGACCTTATTTTCTCATCTGTAATGATAAAGTAGAGACTGTGCAATAGGCCTTACATGTCCACTACTTCTACATCCACAGATTCAACTAATTGTGAATCAAAAATATTTGGTAAAAAATTCCAGGAAGTTTCAAAAAGCAAAATTTGAATTTTTAGTGCACCAGCAACTATTTACATATAATTTACAACTATTTACATAGCATTTACATTGTTTAGGGTAGTTAAATAATCTAGAGATGATTTAAAGTATACAGGAAGTTATATGCAAATACTATGCCATTTTATATAAGGGACTTAAGCATCCATGAATTTTGGTATCCATGGGGGTCCTGGAACCAATTTCCCTCCAGATACTGAGGGATGACTGTAGTTAAATTTCTCTAAATGGCAAATGACTTAGTAACTAATGTTAAACTTTTATCTATTCTCACTAATAGAAATTTTTTATCATATTTTAATGATATTTTACACTAATAGTGGGTTTTTTGACATTTGAAACAAGTTAGCTATAAAATTGTGAATTATACATTTATATTTGAATGGAGCAACTTGAATATCTCTGGAATGGCTTAAAGTTATGAAAAACATCTTCAATGAATTGGTCTGAAGTCTGACTTGCCCATTGAGAGGAGTTCTTTAAGAGCTTAAGGTTAAGTTAAGCTTAAGAGCTTAACTCTTAAGGTTAACTCTTAAGAGTTAAGAGTGATAATCATGTTCAAAATAATGCATTAATGGAATAGTGGGTTTTATTGTAATAATTTAGTATTCATCAGGAATAAAAAATAGAATAATGATACTTAAAATCTGTAATAATTCAATGGGGATTATAGCGTATTGCCTTTTAGAAATATATTGGAAAGTGCCAAGAGAATTATTTATTAACAAACAAAAACTAATAAAATGTAATTGGAAATACTTTTCATTAAAAATATATTGTGAGTTTTATTCATCCTGTGTACATTTTTGTGCTTTTATTTTTAAGCACTCTAAAAATATTTTTTTATCATTTTAGTGTATTTGACATGTCAAAAAGGAATATTGTATACCATCTTTCAAAATCATGTTTAATACTCTGACCTAAAGCACTATATGCTTAAGAATCATAGAACAGACTTGTGGTTGCCAAGGGGGAAGTGGAAGGGAGTGGGATGGATGGGAGGTTTGGGTTAGGAGATGCAAACTATTGCATTTGGAGTGGATAAGCAATGGGGTCCTACTGTACAGCCCAAGGCGCTATATCCAATCTCTTGGGATAGAACATGATGGAAGGTAGTATGAGAAGAATAATGTATATAAGTATGATTGGATAGCATAAATTGGCACAACACTGTAAATAAACTATACTTTAATAAAAAATAAATAGATTCATAGGTTTATTCAGTTGTCAACAAGATATTTTAAAAATTCTAATATATCAGAGCCACAGCTGCTGGTCTACGCCACAGCCACAGCAATGCAGGATCCGAGCTGCATCTGCAACCTACACCACAGCTCATGGCAATGACAAATCCTTAACCCACTGAGCAAGATCAGGGATCAAACCTGTGACCTCCTGGTTACAGTCAGGTTTGTTAACCACTGAGCCACGACAGGAACTCCAAAATTTCAATGTTTTAATAACAAAATTCATTATTTTAAAACTGTTTCCATAGCATGTCCTCACCTGAACTCATCTACTCAAGTTAATTACATTGGCTTTCTTCCAGAAATTCAGTCTCAAAATACAGAGTCCTGCTCCTTTGTGTTCATTCTCTGCCACCTGTTAGTGGCACCGTCACTGACCTTGCAGTTTTGTTCACATTGAGGTCACCCAAATGCAGCCAGTGCATCAGTCACCCTCTATCAGGCTACTGCTGACTATATATTTGAATGCAGATTTCAGTATCTATGAGAAAGTGTCCAAAATTCTCACTGGGATTAAGGCCTTCCAAAATCTCTCTGGAAATCATCAAGATTCTCAAAGAGTTCTGATACCTGGCTAATGGCAGAAAAATCTCCCACTGACGACAATATCTGTCTCTGTTTCTTGTCCCACCTGCTCTCAGGAAGGCTGGTTAGAAGTGGCTAGTGTCTTTTGTGAAAACTTCAGGACACAAATGGTTCAAATATCCTGGTCTTTTGCTAACATGACTCCAAACTCTGTGAATGAATTATGTGAATCCCAAAAGACCATTCAAAGATGACTGTTTTACTGTCACCTACCTGGGACTGTAATGTCTTAGTTTCAGAGAGTATTGTCAGAACTCCCTTCCCCAATTCAACCCAGCTGGATCTAGTGCCATCAATAAAATAAGGTTAGTCATAGATATTTATTAGAACTTACTAAGTGTCAGACACTGTCCTACTTGCATAAATTATTTCATTGAATTCTCATAGCCTTCTGGTGAAGTTCCATTACTGTCTTTAAAGAATTAAGTTTTAGAAACTTTAAGTAACATATCCAAGATACAAATCTAGGTAGTGATAGAAAAAAGATAGAAATTTGTGTGTTGAATTCTAAAGCCCTTCCCCTCAACATAACTCTGCATACATATTTCCATCTTATCATTTCAGGTTATCCCAAAATGTATGAGGGAATATATTGGAAATTATATAGTATGTAGTTCTTCTTAAAACAACATCACCAACAAAAATTCCGACCGATGTTTTGGTATTATTTATTTCTTCAGGAAAGTTTATTCCCAGATTACATTTTATTTAACCTTATGAGAAAGCATAGGAATGCTCTAATTATAATGGCATCTCACTTTCTCTTATGTTTTTCACACTCCCTCTGCTTGTGTGAGCATTGGTGTGGTTGTGCATTTTTCACCAGAAGCCATGAGTCACCTGAATACTCAAACATGGATCAAGAATTAAGGCTGGTTTTCCCTTCATTATGCAAAATAAGGTGTTTTAGCTTTTGGTGCCTTAGTTGCGAAATGGATATATAAATTCTTCCCAAGAGCCAATGAGAAAAAAATATAGTAAGTCTTCTTTAAGTACAGGATCATTTTTCTTTATTCATCATATTCCTTAAATCCAGCTCCTTTTTAACTTTTCCATGGCCATCATCATATATTTTAATTCTTGTCTGCTGTCCAGATAATTTCACTGCCTCTTAATTTATTTTCCATATTTAGTTTCCCTTCAATGTCTTGTGTGTATAGCACCCGCCAAAACTTTTTAAATGGTTTATAATGGTAGCCCCCTTTTCCAAATTTACATGGATCTTTATTATCACCTCCTGAAGGGTAAAGGACATCTAACATTTATTTTTCTATCCAGATAAAAAGCAAAAACATTTCCATGCTTGTCCTTGTACACATATCTTTTTAAATTAAGAAATGAGTAAGTGAATCAGTGAACAAAATGTCTTATATGGTACAAAAATCACGTATCAATTGCATGCAGTATTTCATTGTCCTTTTACATTATAAAAACACTGTCATGACTAATTTGAAGGAATTAATCCAAATATCCCTAGTGGATAAAGTTTGAATTTGTTATTTTCATGATATGTATGCACTGTCATAACCTGCAGTCGTGAGGTTCACATACCATGAGCATGCTTGTGGAGATTTGCCCACAAATCTTTGGTCATTATCCCCTCCAAAAGTGGAGCCTAATTCACCTTCTTTTACGAGTGCATTGGACTTTGTGATTGTCTCTTGTTCTAATGAATAGAATATATTGAAAGTGACAGTGGGTGACTTCAAAGAATAGGACATGAAGGCACTGTGGTTTCCTCCTTCCTTTCTCTCCTGGTTCACTCACTTTGGGACAAACCAGCTGCCATGTCCTGAGGACACTCAGGTGGCCTCATGGAAGGGATCATGTGGTGGGAAACAGGTCTCCAGGCAACAGCCTGTGAGGAACAGTGGCCCCCTGACTACATCCTTGTGAATGAGTTTGGAAGCAGATTTTCCAGTATAGGTCACGCTTGAGGTGACTGAAAAACTGGCCTGCACCTTCACTGCAATGTCATACAGATCCTAAATCAGAACCATCTGACTAAGCTGCTCCTTTTTTGTTGTTTTTTGTTTGTTTAGCATAGAAATAATAAGAAAATAAATGTTTACTGTTTTATGTCATTTTGGAATAATTTGTTACACAACAGTTGATAATTAATATAGCACTAGGGGCAGATTTTGTTTTAAAATGAGTGTGTAGGGAAATAGGGTCAGAAATAATTCATCTTGTATTCTATTTATTTTCACATGGAAAAATTAATAAGCATTATGTCAAGAACATAGCAACACTCTCCATGGTGTATATGGGGTGCAAATTTAGAAAATAAACTTTGGGCTTATAATTCTTACAAAATAGTATTATAAACTCATTGAATATAAGAAATGCTATTCTTATATTCAATGACTTTTTTTAAGCTATTGAATATTATATCCCAGCTCTTAGGGACTCATAAACTATAGTATTGTTTTTGCCTCAAGTATTATGATTGTAATATTTTCCTTTCTTCTTTCTTTATTTTTATAAAATAAACTCTATATTCCAAAATTACTGGGAATTT
Source organism: Phacochoerus africanus (assembly GCF_016906955.1). Taxonomy (NCBI): domain Eukaryota; kingdom Metazoa; phylum Chordata; class Mammalia; order Artiodactyla; family Suidae; genus Phacochoerus; species Phacochoerus africanus. The sequence goes on from NC_062545.1 coordinate 59,334,173, forward strand.
TCATCATGGCTCAGTGGTAACCAACCAGACAGGATCCATGAAGATGTGGGTTGGATCCCTGGCCTCACTCAGTGGGTTGAGGATCCAGCATTGCCATGAGCTGTGCTGTCGGTCGCAGACATGGCTCAGGTATGGCATTGTTGAGGCTGTGGTGTAGGCCGACAGCTGTAGCTCTGATTTGACCCCTAGCCTGGAAACTTCCATATGCCATGGGTGTAGCCCTAAAAAAAAAAAAAAAAAGTGAAAATAGAAAATAAAAAACAAACTACTTATTCATTGCAGATTATACTTTTACAAATGATACATATGTTTTGGTAGTGCATATGAACTTGTGGTAGTGGTACTAATTGATTGCTACTGATTTTGGTACTAATCAGAAAGGCTATCTGATTAGTATTACAAACAGTTTGCAAAGCATGTGTTCAAGCTCAAATGCTATCTTTGCTCTTTAAAATTGAGCTTAAATTAAATTAGATATTATATTTTATTTTACATTGTACCAGGTAATGACAAAATAATTTCTTAGAATGTGAAAACATTTTTATAATTAACACAAAAACTTTATGTAGAGTGAGTAAAGTCATACGATAAACACACTTTGGTCAGTATGCTATTTTACATGTTTATTTATACAAGTAGATATCAACTGTGGGCCCATATACCAAATACTTTTTGTCAGAATAACAAAACAAAATAACTGAGTTTTTTTTTTGAAAGGATGCAAATAAAAGGATTTTTATTCTCTTTTTCAAAGCTCATTAAATACAGCAGTGATTTTTTTTTCATTCTTATTTTAGACAATTGCATTTCTTCACCCTCCTCTTACAGAAATGTGAATCTAACCAATAATATTCAAAAAGAAAACTAATCAGCCTTATGGAGAGAGACAGCTTGTCATTCTCCACTTTCCATATCTACATTAATTTGGTTTTAATTTGGTGTGGTTCTTCCATTTACCCGGGAACTGAGGTTTGCATTTTTTTTTTTTTTTGTGAGGGAATTCTAAATATGTTTGCATGGCAAATGGAAAAGTTGCAAGTTGTGTACACCAAGAAAATATCCAACTATGGTAATCCTCCATCCTGTGTGCTGTAGGGTGACTATATACATGTTTGTTTTATTGTTTTTAATTTGCATATCTTCTGTCCGTCCTTAAATTAGATGCAGGATCTTAATAATTTCACTTGAAACTCAAAGCCCAGATTTTGCTGTGTGAGGAAGTTTCTGAATAAGACATCAAGTTTCTAGCCATCAGAGGATAATTTATTGATACTTGTCAAAAGGAAGTATCAGTCTAACAGAAATCAAGACAAAAGGAATGCCTGATGAATTTTCTTTGAAGTGCCTTTTATAAAAGTCCTTGGTAATACATATTGATGAACTCCAAATTGTCTTGCCTGAAGGGAAAAGAAAGTAGACTGCTTTACACTGTCTTATAAATATTCATCAAAAGAACAAGACTTATGTTTCTAGGCGTGAGGTGAATGATTACGGTTGTATGATTGCCTTGGAATCTGGATAATTAGTAAAACAGCCGTTGACAGTTAGAGAATTTTAAGCTTGGTGTCTTTCCGTCACTTCATTTGGAGTCAGAGATAAAGCTTCCTATACTAAAGAGAAGCAGTTATTACAGGGTGATGGATTGATATTCTCAAATTCTAGCCATCAGTGGCTTCCATCGTTGGCTTGTTTATTTGCTTAGCTGAAAATTAAAATAAAAATGATTGGCTTTGTTTTATTTCATTTTCTTAATTAATTTATTACTTGGCAATTCATTTTGATCTAATGAAACAGGACCACTCTTACTAAGAATGATTGGCTGGAGCTGTGTCTTAATTACAACCCAACGCTATAAAGTGATGACATGATAACTCCATTCAGACATCCAGAAAGGGTGGTTTTGCATGGTTGGTTTTTTGCATGTGATACTGTTGCCATTTTGCCTACCAAGAACCACTTTGGACTGAGCAATTAACTCTGCTTTTCTTTTTTGAAAATTGAGTCTATATGATTAAAGATCAAATTTGCTTAAATGGAAATGGAATATTTGATGTTTGGAGGAGAAGGAGTTCATATCAACAATCAGAAAATACCATTATTCAAACTGGCTATAAATTTCTCCTGACCGTTGGTTCATAAACTGTCTTCTAACTAGGTAGGAGGAAAATATACCATTCTTGGGAAACATTATCCTTTACAGGGTTTAGCACTCAGATGCAATTAAGCAAATATAATATCTTCTTTGAAGCAAATAGTTGCTCAGCTTAAGTAACTGAAACTAATTAGCTCTGTTGAAAAAGCATATTCAGCAAGTGCCAGAAGAATATTTTTTTCTTCTTGAGCAGAAATAAGCACCTGTGTTGCCATTACAGTTGGAGGACCATCTACTTTCCAGACCTATAAGTTGCTATCTGTATGAAGACCAAGATATAAGAAAGTGAAATTTAAATTGATATGTGTCCAGGAGTAGAATGAGATAGAACAAAAAATGAAAACAAAGAGAAAGACAGATTATTATTCTAGACAATGTTTGAGTGTTTTTTTCAAAACTCTCTTTTTTTGTAAGGGATATTGTTCTGTTTCAAAGACCTTGGCTAGAAAAATAAAGAGATTTTGAATCACCCTGCAGCAATGAGCTGTGATAAATGTGGGGTGTGACAGTGACGGTGAGGAGGGCATTGGTGTTCTTGAGAAGGTAATTGGATAGTTTGGTAAGTAAAGTTAACTTTTCAAAAGCAAAGGAATCATCTTGCATTCACCCTCTTTTCTTTTTTCTTCAATCTTGCACTTTGTTTAATGTGCTGTATAATTCATCTTTCAGAATCTATGAAAAATAGTTTGGGAAAAAAGCTTTCATAAGGCATATGGTGTCAGCAGTCTGGAACACTTAAACTGATCATACAGAACACCTAGATGAATTCAATATGGAATAGAAACAAACCGAGAACAGCCTGTGAACTGAAGTGTCAGTATCTCCAAGGAAATCGATTATTTTTTCTCTTATTTCTGAGAAACCACAACTGAGAGTTGCACCAAGTATCTATGATATCATTTTTAGGCTATTTTTCCAAGTCTCCAAGAAAAAAAAAATCCCCATTTAAAATACAAATGGAGAATTGCCAGAAATGAGTAGGAAAAAAAAAAAAAACCTGACAATAAAATATTTAAAACCTTACTGTATTTGCCACATTAACCTGAAACTGTGTAATGTCAAACATTGCCTCACAGTAGGCAATCGGTGGTCCATGAAAGTATTGTAGTTGAAATATTCCAAATGTCTAGATGCAGGAAGCCACAAGGGAAGGGCTAGAAAATAACAGATGTAATTAATATTTAGAAAATATGGGAGAACACAACACTCGCTAAACCACAGCTCTGGTGGGATTTATGTTAGGGCACCATGACCACTCAGAGTACAACATTCTAGGTGAGGCAGCATTTACAGTTGTCACTAGGAGGGCAACTATGATGCAAGAAAAGTGACAGGTTATTTAACTTTACAAAACTTTCCCTGGTAAGGGCTGAAATGACATGTTCTGCTCAGTGATTCGCTGAAGAAAATAGTGAGCTTTAATTATACTTAGTGATGAGAGGAGGTGGGAGGGTTCAGCTGAGGCCTGCATTCACAAGAGGAAGAGTGTGGATAGACATAAAGCATGAAAAAAAATGTCCACAGCCTCCTAGGGTCAATTTAAATATGTACAAATGTAAATACAGTAAGTTATCATTTGTTTATCAGAAAAAAAGGAATGACAGAAACAAGAAGTTGGCATGGCAGTAGTATACAAGTATTTGTATCTCATACTTATTGGAGTGAAAATTGATGCAAAGTTTGCAGTAAGTATAAAATTCCATAAGGGAAAAAAAAAATCCCTTTGGTGAAAAGAATCCACTACTAGATATTTATAAAAAAAAAAAAAAAAAGATTAACAGGCGGGGGTTCCTCTTGTGGCTCAGTGGTTAATGAACCCGACTATCATCCACAAGGATGTGGGTTCAATCCCTGGCCTTGCTTAATGGGTTAAGGATCCAACGTTGCCGTGAGCTGTGGTGTAGGTCACAGACACAGCTCAGATTCCTCGTTGCTGTGGCTGTGGCATAGGCCAGCAGCTACAGCTCCAACTCAGCCTCTAGCCTGGGAACTTCCATAAGCCATGAGTGCAGCTCTAAAAAGACCAACAAAATCTCTATTTCTATTTTTAGCATAAATATGTTATTTGTATAATTTTATTTATTTATTTATTTATCTTTTTTGCCTTTTCTAGGGCCGCACCCACGGCATATGGAAGTTCCCAGGCTAGGGGTCGAATCGGAGCTGTAGCTAGGTGCTGGCCTAAGCCAGAGCCACAGCAATGCCAGATCCGAGCCTAGCTGCAACTCTGATTTAGCCCCTAGCCTGGGAACTCCTATGTACCTCAGGTGGAGCCCTAAAAAAAAAGGAGTTCCCGTCATGGCGCAGTGGTTAACGAATCTGACTGGGAACCATAAGGTTGTGGGTTTGATCCCTGGCCTTGCTCAGTGGGTTGATGATCCGGTATGCCATGAGCTGTGGTGTAGGTCACAGACGTGGCTCGGACCCCGTGTTGCTGTGGCCCTGGTGTAGACCAGTGGCTACAGCTCCGATTAGACTCCCTAGCCTGGGAACTCCATATGCCGCAGGAGTGGCCCTAGAAAAGGTAAAAAGACAAAAACAAACAAACAAACAAACAAACAAACAAAAACGAAAACCTAAAAACAGTGGGATCTAGTAAATTTTTGCATGGCAAAATTATAAATAAATAAATATTTTAAAAATATTTAAAGAATGAAAAGAGAATCTATGGAATGGGAGAACATATTTGCACATGTTGTGACCAATAAGGGCTTAATCTCCAAAATATACAAGCTCACACAACTCAACAATAAAAATACAAACAACTTAATTGAGAAATGGGCAGAAGGCCTAAATAGACGTTTCTCTAAAGACATACAGATGGCCAGTAGGCACATGAAAAGATGCTCAACATCGCTAATTATTAGATAAATGAAAATCAAAACTACTATGAGGTACCACCTCACACTGGTAAGACTGGCTATTGTTAAAAAGTTTACAAATAAATAACAAATTCTGGAGAGGATGTGGAGAAAAGGGAACCTCCTACACTGTTGGTGGGAATGTAAGATAGTGCAACCACTGTGGAAAAAAGTATGGAGGGTCTTCAGAAAACTAAAAATATAACTACTATGTGATCCAACAATTCCATTCCTAGGCATATACCTGAACAAAACAATGATTCGAAGGGACACATGTACCCCGATGTTCACTGCAGCACTATTCACAATTAGTTTAGACTTGGCAAAAACCTAAATGTCCATGAACAGATAAATAGATTAAGAGGGTGTAGTGCATATATATATATATATGGAATATTACTCAGCCATAAAAAGGAATGAAATAATGCCACTTGCAGCAACATAGGTGGACTTAGAATCTCATACTAAGTGAAGTAAGTCAGAGAATTACAAATACAATACGAGATCACTTACATGTAGAATCTAAAATATGGCACAGATGAACTTATCTATAAAACAGAAACAGACTCACAGACATAGAGTACAGACTTGTGGTTGCCAAGGGGGTGGGATGAGGGAGGTAAGGACTGGGAGTTTAGGGTTAATAGATGCAAACTATTACACTTGGAGTGGTTAGACAACAAGATCCTGTTGCATAGCACTGGTAAATATATCCAATCTCCTGGGATAAACCATAATGGAAAGGAATATAAAAAGAATGTATATCTGTGTATAACTAAGTCACTTTTCTGTACAGCAGAAAGCATAACATTGTAAATGAACTATACTTCAATAAAAAAATAAAAATACAAATCACATCACAGGGAAAATGTTTATCAATCAAAATCATGTTCCTCTGGCATGGCCCAGAGGACTGTCAAGTTACATTGTATTTCACCCTTCTTTTTTGTTTTTTAGTGACCTCACCCAGGGACACTGTGCTGACCAGCCCCTTCCTCTTTACCTTTCCCAGGAACTTCCTCTGTCCCTCACCCTCTTGCGCCCTCAGCTCCTAACATCCACTTGTACCAATTTCACCCCTCTACCTTCAGCTTGACTTAATTTCTGCCACCAACAAAAGCTATGTTATAGAATTCACAAAATGAAGTGCTTTTGCCATGAATGCTGCAAAAGATGTTACAAGTATATTAAATCAAGAACTATTTCAAGAAAGATTTGGCTCCATTAGAAGAACATAAGAAAGCTGCCTAGATTGTGAACACAGTTCCAGAAGTTTTAGTGCACGTGTAGTGTTAGTAAGTTTTGATGTATCAATGCTAAATCTTGCATGAAAGTTCACTTGAAAGAACCATTATTTACATTTAATAAGCACTTGTTTGCTTTTAAGTATTTTGATGAAATTTTTAATATTAATGCTTGGTTTTAGTTTCTCCAAATGAAGAGGACAAACATTAACCATAGCAAAAAATTTAAATGAAAAACTATTTTATTCAAAATTTCAAAAATTATAACAATTATACTTAAATTTTGAAATGCAGTTTTCAAAATAAATTTGTAGTATTAAAGTTCTGGAGTTATTACAGTGTAAAACTGCGCTGAAACTTTTGGGAAAACCTGGACTTCAAAATCCTTCAATAAAAAAATAGATTTCCCAGGAGTTCCCATCGTGGCTCAGTGGTTAACAAACCCGACCAGTAACCATGAGTTGCAGGTTCAATTCCTGCCTGGTCTCTCTCAGTGGGTTAAGGATCTGGTGTTGCCATGAGCTGTGGTGTAGGTTGCAGACGCGGCTCGGATCTGGCATTGCTGTGGCTGTGGTATAGGCCAGGAGCTGTAGCTCCAATTAGACTCCTGGCCTGGGAATCTCCATATGCCATGGGTGTGGCCCTAAAAAACAAAGGACAAAAACAAACAAACAAACAAAAAGATTTCTATGAAAAATATAAACAACAAAAAAAGAGGAATAGAGTATACTTTCTTTCTCTACCTATTGTGTTCTACATTCCTTCAAACATTGCTGAAAATTATCTTGTAGAACAGTGTCACTTGTCCTCAGTCACTGAGAGATTGAGTACAAAGAGTTCATTGGAGCAGCCTCAGGTCATGGACCTGGTTCAGGAAGGAAAAGATTCACTGGACTGCCATTTCAGTTCTGTCCTCACCTAAAAGGATGGAGTTATTAAGAATTATGGACTTGACATTTTCATCATGGTATCTGTGTACTAATATCTCCTCTTTTTTATTTTTTGTCCTTTTAGGGCTGCACCCATGGCATATGGAAGTTCCTAGGCTAGGGATCGAATTAGAGCAGCAGCTGCTAGCCTAAACCACAGCCACAGCAACGCAGGATCCATGTCGTGTCTGTGACCTACACTACAGCTCACAGCAATGCCAGATCCTTAACCCACTGAGCAGGGCCAGATATTGAACCCTCATGAAAACTAGTTGTGTTTGTTACCGCTGAGGTGGAAGGGAACTCCTAATATCTCCTTTGACTAAAGTTGCCTGATCCATAGTGCTTGCTCTGAGAATTCTCTGCAGCTTCAGACTGCTCTTTTGTACAAAACATAGCTCTGGTTTGGGCTATAGTGAGGACCTGCTCCAAGGACACTACTGCCCTTAGCCTGCAGAGCAGCCCTGCCTTGACTTTTTCTGCTGAATCACTACCCACAGGGAAGGAGAGCCTGGTAAGAAGTCTCTGAGGCCAGAAGGATGTGATGTGATACCACATTTGGGTCTCAATACAAAGTAGATGACTGGTAAATGTTGGTTCATAGAGGAAAAAGATTGTTCATTTGGCCCTGATTACAAGTTATTTTTGACTTTTGTATTTGAATCTTTCTTGGTCCATCTATTGTACTTGCTTTGAAAATGTTACAGTGCCATATCTAATTCTCACAAATGTTTCACCCAGTAAGTGGCCTTTTCTTATGTATTCATAAATCTGTATCCTCCTTCTCATATGCTTATATAAGTTCATATAAGTTCATATGCCATGTGCTTTGCCTCCTTTTGTCTATTTTGAAAAAAGAAATAATATTTATCTTTAGAAAAGAAAAGGTTGAGGTTGAACTTGAACATATTAGCAAGAACCTAGAGAAGACTTTCTAAAACATGCGTGGGAACAGTGAGGCTGAAAGATATGTATATTGACTAAAATTCATTTACATATGAGATATAAAGAATACACTGGTAGGGAGTTCCCACTGTGGCTCAGTGGCTTAAGAATCTGACTTCAGTGACTCTGGTTGCTGTAGAGATGAGGGTTTGAATGCCAGCCCAGCACATTGGGTTAAAGGATCTGGCATTACTGCATCTGTGATGTAGGTCACAGCTACAGCTCAGATTCAATCCCTGGCCTAGGAACTTCTATATGTCATGGGTGTGGCCCTTAAAAATAAGGATATACTGGTAATATAAAGAAAATATTTAGAAAATATGTTTTCTTAACATAGAACACATAAGCTTTCTAAAATCAAAAATAACTGGTTATTGAGATTCAGGTTGATTATTTATATGCATTAGTTTCATATTTCCTCAATAGTCTATTTTACTATGCCGGTAGATTTTCTCTTTATGAAGCTTTAAATACATACCTGAAATTTCCCAAAACTTTCTAATGTTTTTTCTACCATTAAACTCAGTTGAGTGCATATTAAATTCTGTCTCATAGTTGACAGAAATTCCCCCCCCCTAGCCCCCAGCATAGGCTGGGAATGTTTGGATTTGGGCAGGGAATAGAATCTATTCTTTCTCACCTCTTCTCACTATCGTACCCTGAACAGTAGAGAGATCTCAGCCAAGCTCTGAGTCACTTCCTCTTTGGAAGTCTTTAAGAGCTGAGGGCACAGAGAAAGAAAAGTTGAGGCAGAGATCTCATTTACCCAGATGTGGTGTAGAAATTATACCAAATCTCCACTCCAGTTTGATCAGACTCAGTCTGATGCTAGTGATTTTTCAGAGAAGAGACTGTGCCCAGTGTCCCTGAAGATGTGCTCACTTCTTATCAGCTTCCCTGTTATAAGAAACAATTTTTTATTAGAAACTTAAGCACTCTTGGACCCTTTCAGAACTCATGCCAAAAACTGTCTGTTTAGTTGTGAGTCTGCTTTGCTTGGTATAGAAACTCCTTGTTCAGCCTTTGGAATCCTAAACTAAAATCTATGATCCTTCACTTGAAGGAAAAGACACTGCAGTGGCCCTCTTCTATGTTGTCTAAGGGCTATGAAGAGCTGAAAAGGAGGTCCTCCCATCTCTTACTTCTCAAGTTCCTTATACCATGGTCTTCTCATGCTTTGTTGGTACATACTTCTTCAAGAGGTCTCTCACTTTTGGAAATCAATAGGCTAAAGAAGGTACCAGTCTGTTCATTACATGTCTGAATTAAGGGGGGGAGGGTGTGATATATAATTGCTCTTCTTAAAACTGTGAAAAAATCAGTGTCTATTACCCTTTGTTCTAAACAGATCCTGTGTATTGCTGCCTACTTCAAAAACACAAGTTCCATGAGATCTAGACAATGGGCACAGCTCCATATATTTAGCTGCTCCATAGTTACTTCTTTTTGAGAGAGCTAGAGTGTCATTCACTCCTGGTACAATTGGTACCCATGTTTTATACCAAAAAATGCTATCAGAATAGTGCCTGACATTAGCTAAACCAAAATACTTGATATGAAATAAGTGGGGGATTTGTAGTAATGCATTACATACTGAGGGGGTTGGGTGGGATGCACATTAGGAGAGGATAAAGAAAATGTCCTAAAAGTAGTCTGTATTGGGGATCACTGTTTTGCACATAGTGAAAAAGGGAAGGAGAAGTAATGCCTGACAGTGGAAGGTTTAGATAATTTTACTTTTATCATCCATCTTCTTTTAAGTGTCAGAGAGCTAGTTATGCTCCTATCAAGCCAGTAGAATTGTGATGGATTGAAGTCTGATAGATTTCTGGAATTGAGTTATAAATTATGTATATAAGCATACCACACAACCACACATTTGAGAAAGGAAATATTGAAGCTATGGAGTAGAGGTGAGAGCATTCTACATATTACAGGTTGTGAAATGTCCTGAGAAAATTAGACTTTGTTTCCCTTTGAAGAACAGTAAGCAGAAAAAAAGGAAGAAAAAAGTTGAAGAATCACCAAAATAAATTTCAAAAGAAAGAAAGGGAATCTAATTTGAAGATGTATAGAAAGAGTAAAAAGCTAAAAATTATTTGCTTCCAAATCCGGGATACATTCTTGGATAGTTGTGAGCTCTCTTAACGTGGTCAAAGAAGACCAGACCTTAATGAAACAGGATTAGAAAGTCAAAAGGAGAACAACCTCAGATAAGATTCCAATGAGCTGAAATGGAGAAGTAGAAATTGTAAGGACTCACATTATGTAACAGTCAACATAATTCTTTATTTAAAAAAAAAACAAACCCTAAAGAGTATAAATGAAAAACAAAATTTATGCTAGCAATTTGGAAAATAAATTTGAAAAACTCTATTAGGGAAGTTTAAAAAAATAAATTGGTTAAAGTAGCGAAGAGAACTTGGAAGAAAAGGAACAAAGATAAATTTCTAAAAATTATAGGTATTCCTAAGGAAGAATCTAGGACTATTGGAAAATAAAAAATCAAAGATCATTCATATTCAATGTTTATGAATTTATTGTGTTACTTGAGATTAAGCAATAGAATTCTTTTAAATACATTTTAGAAAGACATAAACAAAACAGTATTTTAGCAGACTCTGAAATTTAAAGGTTAATGAAATAGTCAAAAGCTCCCATTGACAGGGAATTACCCTACAGACAAAGAAAGAATTGGAAAGAATTGGAAGGAAGGGAGGTAGAAAGGAAGGGAGGGAGGAAGATAGAACAAGGAAAAATAAGGAAGGAAAATAATATCAGTTACTTAAGTGGTTTCTCTGATTCTGTACTTGTCTGGCTACAGTTTATTTCCAACATAGAGGATAGTTTGATTATAGCAAAAAAAAAAATTAGATTTCATCATCCCCTGCTAACAACCCTCCAAAGGCTTATCATCTCACTCAGAGTAAAAGTGAAAGTCTTACAATGAAGATGTGTATTGAAATGTTGGATGAAGTCCATCTTTTTTGTTCTGCTTTAATATAACTCTGATGTTATCTACAGTTAACCTTGTTGTCCACTCTGCCCCAGCCACTCTGGCCTCCCCAGACAGCCCCATTCATGCTTTCAAGTCAGGGCTTTTGCATTCAATATTCCCTCTCTGTGGAATAGTCTTTCCTCAAATATCTAAAGGGCTAGTTGTCTCACTTCCCTCCAGTCTAATTCATAAATTATCTTTTCAGCAAGGCATCCCTGGCCATTCCAAGCAAACGATTTTTATTTTTTCCCTAATGTAATATAATTCTCTTACCTTTTCACTTTTTTTCCTCTTTTCACTTAATTTTATCTAATATTTATTTATTTCATTGTCAATACTTCCTCCAGATATAGGTCCCTATCAGTTGCTTCACTTAGTGGTATGCAGAAGCTGGCTTATACAAACTCATAAGAGCTCTTTGCTAGAGTTTCAAAAATTTTAGGAGCCAGCATATGCCCAGACAAAACAATAATTTAAAGGGATACATGCACCACAATACTCATTGAGGCATTATGTACAATAGCCAAGACGTGGAGGCAACCTAAATGTCCATCAACAGAGGAATGGATAAAGAAGATGTGGAACATATATAGAATAGAATATTACTCAGCCATAAAAAGGAATGAAATAATGCCATTTGTAGCAACATGGATGGACCCCAGATTATCATGCTAAATGAAGCAATTCAGACAAAGATAAACATCATGATGTCATATATATGGAATCTAAAAGAAAGGTACAGATGAACTTATTTGCAAAAGAGAATCGGACTCATAGACTTTGAAAACAGCATTATGGTTACCAAAAAGAACAGGTCAGGGAGAAATAGGGTGGATGGATTGGGATTGGCATATACACACTGTGGTATATAGAAAGATTGTCCAACAGGGAACTGTTGCTGGTGTATAACACAGGGAAATCTATCTGATAGTCTCTGATAATCTATATGGGAAAAGAATATGAAAAAGAATGGATGTGTATATATGTATCACTGAACCACTTAATTGTACAGCAGAAATCATCACAATATTGTAAATCAACTGTAATTCAATAAAACTTTAAAAAATTAAAAATAATAAAAACAAAAGAAAAAAACTAATCACTTCCTAAAAATGTTACTATATTTTAGTATCTTCTGTGATTCTATTTTAGTATCTTCTGTGATCTTAAAGTTACTTAGGTCTATTTCATCTGTACGGTGGAAATATTATACAGTCAAATCTCATTATTCACAGTAATTATGTTTTATTAAGTCATGATCAACCCCAAGTTAGTGAATACTGAAACTATTGCTTCCAGGAGAACTAGAGGGTTAGGGTCCTATTAGTCTCTGCTGATGACATTTTCATTACGTGATCAAAACAAAACCTTGTTTTATGCACATTTTTTAAGTACACCTATTCGAAATACATTACCAATTTATTAACATTAAATTCATTGCCAACAGCACGATAACTCATGCCTGGTCAAAGCTTATCTGACACACATGTTTTCTCCATAGGACCCATCACAGCCTTTTTGCACTAGATGCTAGACAGCACTTCAGCATTAATCTTAGGGACCATATTAAACAGCAAAACCAGAGTTCCCATTGTGGCGCAGTGGAAAGAAACCAACTAGTATTCATGAGGATGCAGGTTCAATTCCTGGCCTCGTTTAGTGCATCAGGGATCTGATGTTACTGTGAGCTGTGGTGTAGTTTGCAGATGTGGCTCAGATCCTACGTTGCTGTGGCTGTGGCATAGGCCAACAGCTGTAGCTCTGATCTGACCCCTAGTTTGGGAACTTCCATATGCTGTGGGTTCAAAAATAAATAAACAGCAAAACCACTAACCAAAAGCACAAAAATGCAAAAGAAAATGACAACAGACCACAAAAAGAACACTTGTTGGCCGTATGAGAGCTGAAATAAGAAGGAAAAGCGGCCTCTTATTCAACCTCAGCTGGGAACATGAGTGTCAGATGACTCCCATTTTTGCCATTCTGTGCATATTCTTGATAAATATGAAAAGAATGTGTATACTGATCTGAAGATAACAGATAGGTTTTAGCAAGTAGAGTAATTCGCAAACACAGAATTAGCAAATCATAAAGATCGAGTGTATAATGATGAGCTGAGTCATGGAAAATACTTCTCAACTCTGCATTCAGTGAGTGACATCCCATCAGTAGTTTTAAACTGTCCTTGGTGGAAGAAGTATATATACAAGTGAAATTGGCAAATATTATAAATTGTTTTTATTCCTTGTTTGAGTGATAGTATAAAGTAATGGAGACAATACTAATAATGTAGACCAAACTTATAAGTGAGTTCTATTTGTAGCCACTACAATGTGAATTATACTAAAATAAGGAACTATTCTTCCAGTATTCAAAACTATTATCTAATCAACAAAGAAGCCACTCAAGTCATGGAGAATGACAAATGTTCCAACATATGTCTTTGCTATTTTGTCATTTTAGTCATTAATGTATTCAGGAGTATCAACCAACAGCCATGCTGCATCTGCACTGATTTATCCATTGCAACTATAGTTTGGCCAGGGATTCCAGAATTCATCAAAAATCAATGAAAAAGGATTTCTCAGAGAAGGTCATGGCTATATGGAATTTCCATCACAGATTACTATACATTTCAAGATTGTCTCTTTTACATCCTTTGTAGCAACAAAATGTATATTAAACTTATGTGTGCCTGAGGCCAAGATTTTTTTTTCTTTATTCAGAGAGCTATAACAACTTTATCAGGTACACAGACAGCCTCTTATGACACACTCCATCTCGGCAGTTTAGGCATTCAATGTACTCTAAGGTCAACTGAGTTGCCTCATTCTTGTCAAGAAGACCTCTTTGAGGAATCCATTTTAAAATGAATCTCAGTCAGTGCCCTCCTAGGGCCTCAGGAAATAGAATCTCTGCCAGGCCATCAGTGGAAAAGCAGCTCTTTCCCAATGCATTCTTCGCTCTTCACTGACTACTTCCGGGCATATAGACCTACTGTTCACCCGTTAGATTTCCTCACACGAGTCAGACATCTGTCTAATAGGTCTCCCAAACTCTTAGAGGACTATATCAGGCTTTCCTATGGGTTGCCTTGAAGTCCCTCTTAGGTGACTTCAAGTGGCTTGAAGTATGGGGGAAGTACCTTCCTCTCTGTCTTACAGGAATGGGAGGGAAAAAATGATATTATCTTAGTTATAGATAGCTAATATAGGAAATAGTTAACATTTAAATTCTATTCTAAGCTAATAAAATAGAAAATACTGATGGAACAAATGATTTATGCAAGTACCCATCAAAAATAAGAGTAATGGAATATGATATTTCTTTCTGATAAGGAAATATGTTGTATAGCTAGAACAATTAAATTCAACCTAAACTCAATAGACGATTAGTGGAATAGAATTGATAGCCCAGAAGCAGATCTCAGGAAAATCATTCTCAATTTTAGGGTCTTCAAGGGTCACCTATCAATGTTGCTTAAAATATCCAGATTCTGGAATCCTATATAAAGGTATTCTGACTAAATCTGGCCTTGTTTATAAGCACCCAGTGTAACTTTGATGCATCTGGTATATGTATTGCTTTGATATATGATAAAGCAAATATTAAGCCCAAAGAAAAGAAACAGTTTCAATGATATTGGTAGTATTGCTAAAATATATATATATATATTCTTAAATTATCGAAAGCAAATTACAAATAAAATAAAGAATTATATTTAAAGAAGCAAACAAAAGCTAGTATAAAGCATATAGTCCCATGGCCCCCAATTTGCACCAAATCTCCCTAGGTGCAAAGGATCAATTCAGGGGCACTATGGGGTATTTTATATTTTCAGGGAAAATATAACAGTATTTGACATCTGTTGGACATGGCACAGCCTATTAATTCCAAACATTGTTTTCTCTATAGACTGAACTACATTTATTTCATTGGCATCCTATCTTTTTATCATAATAAATGCAATGATAGAAGCAAATACAGTGTAAAATTCACTGTGTGTCAGGAATTGAGTGTGGTGGATTTCAACCTGAGATTTGAGAAGCTGTATGGTACTCAGTAGGCACACACATCCCATTAGTAATTGTGGTTGTATAAGAATAAAATTTTTTAAATGTTTTCAATTTGGTGCATTTTTCCAAATAGCTAAATTGTTAGGGGACCTAAACACTTAATTATTTGACCTAATTGCCTAGTGGTAGTAGGTTTTTTTTTGATGGAAGGATACCCTGAAAAAATTACTTAGACACTAAGGGGGCTAAACCTGAAAGATTTTGTATAAGTTACAAACAGAAAAAAAGTACGGATTAATTTGATATTTATGTATCAAGTGCTCCCTATTTAAGATGCTGTGCTTAAAGTTTTATGTGAATTATTTAATTACCACAAAGATATTTTAAGGTAGATTTTATTTCAGTCTCAATTGAGATTTAGAGTAATAAACTTTCCCAAGATGGTATAGCTGGTTGGTATATCAACCTCAGTATTAATATATGGTACAGCTCTATATGCAACAAAGATGGCAGACAGTTAATAACACATAGAGAGCTCTCACTGAATATTTAGGAAACACTCAAAAATACTAAGGGAAAAATAAGCAAAATCAGTAAATAGATAATTCAGAAAAGAAATAATCCAAAGTCAATACAGAAGAAGAAAAAACTTACTAGGACTACAATAGCTTGAATGAAAACTGTGACAATTTCAACATCAGATTGCAAGACCCATAAAAGTAGCAGTCACTCATTTTCATATCTATGTTTGATATTTAACAGGTTTCGATAGGTATTTTTCAAACGACTGAACATTCTGCCTTTTCCTCTTTAATCTTACAAAGATTTAAATATTTGTTAATTTTCTCCTCAGTTAATTATTGTGTGACTCTGGGTGTTTAATTGTGCTGGTTCTTAGACACAGGAGAGAACAATTCAGACATAGCCCTACTCTTGGTGAAGATAAGTATCTATGGACGTCAGGATGCTGAGATGCAATGAGATAGGCTTCCTCATTCATATATTGCCACTAGTGGAAATGCAACTGAATTCAACTTTTCTGGAAAACACTTTGACAACAGGGACAGAAGTCTGAAGAGGAGTTTACCTGCCAATTCCATTTACAGGAATCTTTCCTAATGAAATAATCAGAATGGCACTAAAAGATTTGCTTTCAGGGATTTTCATCACAGCATTATTTATGAATGCAAACCTTTGAAAGTAGTGATGGTCAGTAACCAGTGAATTGTGGTAACCGAGGCAGTCAAGGAAAACCATATTTTTGAAGAATTTTTAATAATGTGGAAAAATTGTTTTGTGAAACAGCAGGGAAAAGGCAAAATGGAAAATTATTACCAATGAAAATTTTTTTTTAAATCTTGAAAACGTTAGGAGGAGAAAGAGGGGTATGCAACTGGAATCCAATACTGCCATCAACACACATATATATATATGTACACACAAAAGTAGCTCAGAAAAATTGTCAGGATATTCAAGGTAGTTATTTCTGGGTGTTAAGTTTGGGGCTATAGGTGATTTAATTTTTTCTCCTGTATAATTTGATGCAGTTGGCTCTCCATATCTGCAGGTTTGGGATCCCTGTATTCAACCAACAGCAGATCAAAAATATTAGAAAAAAAATTTCAGGAAGTTCCAAAAAGCAAAACTTTAATTTGCCTCATGCTGGCAACTATTTACATAGCATTTACATTGTATTTACAACTATTTACATAGCATTTACATTGTATTATGTATTATAACCCATCTAAAGATGATTTTAAGTGTATGGGAAGATGTGAGTAGGTTATATGCAAATAACTATGCCATTTCTTACAACGTACTTCAACATCTACAGATTTTGGTATCCACAGGGGTCCTGGAATCAATCCTCTTGCAGATACTGAGACTTCTGTACTAAAAAGGTTACCCAATGTGCATGCATTGTTTTCATAATAAAATTACATGAATAAAAACAGTAGTGACCAATAATAATGCTAGTTTAATGGAACTATAAATGAGAAATGAATGGCAATAAAAAAACCAACTCTGTGATGGTAAGTCAGCTAAGCATATTTCAAAAGTAGTAAAAAATAACATTGTTTAAAACAATTTTTGAAGTAAAAAGATAACTATGTATTCAACATTTAATTAGTATGTATTATTTATAAGGTATTATATCATCCAGGAGATCAGTTAATTAGACATCTATTTCATAGTCTGATAAAATAGATTATTACCTTGTAGCTATCAGCATTGTATTGAAACATAATTAATAGGACAGATAATACTCAGTTAGCCCCCAGTTCAGAGGATAGCTAGAAGGAAAAAATAGAATTTTTTGCCATAAATAATTATTGCTTATTTCCTTCAAGGATTCTCAACCTTATTGGAAAGAATAGGAGGATATTAGAATGGAAAAAATAAACTTTCTGAGTAGTTTCCTCAGAATTACCCATGAGTAAGACAAATCATAGCCCAACCAGACTGAGAATAACAAGAATAATAAGTCACACACTTAAATCAATGTTCATGATAATAAAACATCCTATAGGGAGGGGTTGTGACTGGAAAGGAAAAGATTAGGAATCCTAGGCAGTTTTGTATCCTGAATTATTGCAGAACAATTGGGAAAAGACACATTTAAAGGATGCCCTGGAGTAGAGCTTTAGCCCATGGGCTAAGGAAAGAGCAGCAAATCCACAAACAGAGAATGAACTGAGTCACAAATAGCTTCAAGCTCAATGCAAAGCAACTGTGGGATGAAATAAGACATATTTTTTTTTCTTTCTCTCTCTCTCTCTCTCTCTTTTTTTTTCCACTTTTTTAGGGCACCTGTAGCATAAGGAAGTTCCCAGGCTAGAGGTCACATTGGAGTTGCAGCTGCCAGCCTACACCACAGCAACAGCAATACTGGATACCTTAGTGCACTGAGCGAGGCCAGGGATCAAACCCATATTCTCGTGGATCCCAGTCAGATTCTTAACCCAACAAGCCACAATAGGAACTCCTAATAAAAGCCTCTCCATTTGACCCAGAATACAGGACACTCATGATCACTTCTGAATTATGTGTCTTAAAACTGAAAATACCCTGTTAAAAGATAAACTGAGACATATTAAAATTTTTTAAGTTTGGAGTTCCTGTCATGGCTCAGTAGTTAACTACCTGACTAGCATCCATGAGGACGTGGATTCAATCCCTGGCCTCACTCAGTGGGTTAAGGACCTGGCATTGCCATAAGCTGTGGTATGGATGGCAGACCTGACTCAGATCTGGTGGAACAGACCGGCGGAGGCTATAGCTCCTATTTGACTCCTAGCCTTGGAATCTCTATATGCCGCCCGTGAGGCCCTAAAAGATTAAAAAAATTTAAGTTTATTTGAATAAAAATCAACTAGATTTCAGCTGCATCCAATCTAGCAGGCAGAAAGGATCTCTGAGGAGCTGTACAAATTAAACACTGTTATAGGCAAAAGGAAACAGGAACATTGAAGTTATATAATAGGTTAAAAAACAAAAACAAAAACAAACAAAAAAAAACAAATCAACAGGGTGGTTGTTGCAAGATAACTTTCCTTTAGGGGAGTAGCAGAGATTTATTGGGCAGATTACTTTAGTACAGATCAGGTGATTTCAGATTGACTGGTTTAAGATTCCATGTCTAGGAGAGCCAAGACTGTAATTTTGTCAGTTTGGTAACATGGGGGTGAAGTTTGGCATAAGCAACTCCATTTTGGGCCTGCTGTCTTGTCTCTAACACTTCTTTCCCTTTAATAATAATAAAAGATTTTCCTAAATCTTTTTCTACATGCATTGTCACTTTAATGTTTTGTTTTCTTGATTACTTTTATCTAATCACACTGTAATGCCCCCACCATCACCACCATCACCACCATCACCATCTCCATTCTGCCCATTCCTACCATAGCATCTTGCCATGTAAATCTAAGCTGCAAAACAAAGCTTGTTAAAACTAGTCACTCTGGTAAGAAATTCAGATTAAGCCAAAAGATGGAAGATAATGCTATTCATTGAATAGAGTGTTCAGGGAAGATATGGTACAAATTCATCTAGGAATGGAAAACAAAGAAAACATTAAAGTAAAAATAAAATTGTCATCTCACACATCTATCTACAAATAGATTGTTTTTTTTTTTTTTAATTTCAGAGAAAAAAATCATTGAGGCCATCAGTCAATACCAATCAGCTCTCAAAACAGGAAAAGGAGATAATGGAATATAGTTGCAGAAGAACAGAATATAAAACAAATGAATAATATTCAGCCTTGTTGATAAGTCTGGTAGAACACTGTGATTTAATGTTAAAGTTGGTTTACAGAGGATGATTCAATTTTTCTGCAATACTTTCTCTCTGTGTTAAATTGGCTTGTAAAATTTTTCCCTTTTATCAGAACTCCTTAAAAATTATTTATTTATTGAAAAAAAGGTTCTACCTTACTCAATTCATTAAAATATTCCCCATGGCTGCCTCTCTCTTTTCTTCTTTTGAATTGTTATTCTGACTCTTTTTCTTCTTTTATTTTTTTTAATATTTCCAGGGTTTTTCCTACTTAACTTACTACCTCTTTTTATTTCCCCGGTGTCTAGTGTTTCACTACATAGTCAATTTTTAAATTCATGGCCCATACCTAAAAAGTTTACAGTACATTTTATTGTATCCTAAATTACAAAGAATACCCTAAGTGAACTTTCTCTTGGGTATAACATTTATTTTAAAACAATGAATCTCAATCAGAACAGTTTTGTGATCAATTTAGTTGTGGAAAAATACAGATTCTAGTATTTTGTATTGCTTTTACTATTGCTTTAACAACTCTCACCTTTTATTTAAATGGCAGTCTTCAGTGTTTATAGCTCAAATGGCTTGGGGAGGAAGTTGCAATGAACCGGTGATTGCATAAATTTTAAATATCCTGATTTAAATACAAAAAAAACTGTTTCGGAACAGAGAAAACAAAACCAGTTTTAAAATACATTACTGAATAATTCATAGTTTATAAGGGTTCCATGTTCTTTCTTGAAAATTAGTAACTTTCCTTTGAGTAGAATTTATACTTTTTTTACACAAATAAGACTTTTCATATATTCATGGGAAACTATAATTAAAATAATTTACTTAGGTCTCTAATGCTTTAAACAGGAAGAGATGTAGAGATTAAACAAGAAATTAGTGAATAGAGGAGTTTCTGTTGTGGCTCAGTGAAAACGAATCTGACTAGCATCCATGAGGACAAGGGTTCAATCCCTGTCCTCACTCAGTGGGTTAAGGATCCAGCATTGCTGTGAGCTGTGGTGTGGTCGCAGATGCAGCTTGGATCCTGCATTGCTGTGGCTGTGGCATAGGCTGGCCAATCCCTAGCCTGGGAGCTTCCATATGCCATGGATGTGGCCCCCAAACAACAACAACAATTAAATTAGTGAATAGAAATTAGATATTCTAATGTCCAAAATACGGTTTGAAAATGAATTTATCTCTATTTTCTTTTTACAGATATTAACAATTATAGTCCAAAATTAGGGGAAAATTCAAGAACCTATTGCTGTCACTGAGAAAATATGCTCCTTTATTAGGTCTTAATAAGGTTGGAAAGATAATTTCTAAAAAAAAAAAAAAACACTTTTCTTTTTTGCAGCAAGTTGTATTACTGCTTGGATGTTTGCTTATGTGAGTTCTTCATGACAAATAAATTATGTTCCAGAAGTTGACTAATAATTCTATCAGAGGCTGTGATACATCCTTAGCACAGCCCATAAATGCATGTTTAATACATGAATTTCAAATAAAAACATTTTATAGAGGAATATAACAGAAAATAATTACAATGCTATACTTAGAGAAAAGTAAGAAAACTAGAAATAAATAGACAAAGTAGCTATCATATTAAGGCAGACATAAAATTTCTGAAAGAAACATTTTAGGCAAATTATAGACTTGAGGATTAGGTGGCATTTATTCTTTATTATAACTAGATTTACTTATCATGTTTTGTTTTGCTTTGTGGTATACTGACACAAAACGTCTGCCCTCTTCTCACCACATTTCAGTGGACTAGGCCTTCTGGAGCTCAGGGACCTGTGTGGCTCCCTCCCACACTGAGCCTGTGAGGGTCCTTTATAAAAAACAGAGGCAGTGGAAGTGATGTGGCATGATGTCCAAGGTTAGGTTATAAGAAGCCCCGGAGCTTTTCCCTTGAAGTCCTTTTAGAATACTTGCTCTGGGCACAGCTAGTTCCCTCATTTAAGTTCATTCACTCTGAGATGGACAGGGTGTGAGGAAGCCCATTTGAATAAATCATGTAGGAAAGGCACAGGGGAAGGAGAGAAGGAGGGTGAAGTGAGAGAGATTAACTGGCCAGTTTCTTGCTGTGGTTCAAACCATCTCAGCTGAAAAGTCACTTAGGTGTGACGCAAAGCCCACTTGGATGTCTAGCCCAATTGAGCCCTCAATAAGTCCAGCCCAGGCCACCATGTCACTGGAGTGCTTGAGAAGCACCAAGCACAAGCACCCAATGGAAACTAGTCAACCCACAGATCATGAAAGGTAATAACAAATTGCTATTTTAAGCTACCAAATTTTTGGTGTTGTTATACAACAATAGAGGACTTGAAATAATTTTCCTTTGTTAAAGGTATAATATTAACAAGAAATCACTTTATCAGATAAGATGAAAAGAGTTTAGAGAAAGGAAAATATTTTCCTTGTTGTCAATACCAAAGTGAAAAGGAAATGTGACTGGTCAAGAGATGATTATTCTCTGGGTCTAGATGATGTCTAGACAGTTCTAAGGAGCCATTTTATAGATGCAATGTTGATAACCCAGTCTCCAAAACTTTAAAAATGTCTCCATTTTGGAAATTAATCTTTTTGATTTATAAACAGCACTTCTAAACTTTTTAATAAAGACCTACAGAGTCATAACAAAGGTATAATGTTATTAGATTCCATGATACTCTCTTTGTCAATGACAGGTCATAGATAACCATGGGATATATTTGTTTATGTATGCAAATACATACCTTAATGTAGTCATTCTTCAACACAAACATAATCCTGCACCCTAGAGAGATTTTAATGCAGTTCATAAAATTGGAATCAGAAGATTCAATTTAGTCCAACCTCCTTTTTGGGGCTACTAGAGCTTTATCTGAAAAAAAGTTGGAATATTACATCTTGTATTAGAACATAAAATTAAATTCAGCTATCTCGGAGAACAAGTTCAGATTTAATAAAAATAAATGTGACGGCTCATTCATTCAAAGAAACACACTCTCATTTTCCTACAGATGCTTCAGTAAAGAGAACACTAATCTAATTATAGTATTTAAAAAAATAAATTGTCTTTGTGCTTGCTGTAAAATAAACAACACAGCTGCAGGGCCTGCCAAGCTTCACTTATTAAAGAAAATACCTTTTGATGATTAACAAAGGCAGATTTGTCTGAAACATGAATATGCTCACTGGAGTCTCCTGGATGGAGGGGATTTTTCAGAAAAGAAGGATTACAATGAAGTGAGGAAAATGTAAACCTAGATAATTAGAGTTAGATAACTTTTGCTCCCTTTTGATTTACACTATTGGCAGGGGTGAAGGATGGGGGTAGAAAAGAGTAAAGAATGAAAGAAAAATATCATATGGGTTTCTTAAAAGCAATCTAATTATTTTTGGACATAGAACTTTTACATAAAGACCTTTTGGGTAAAATGTCTCAGTTACTGTAATGATTTTTAAAAGATATTACTTATGTCAGGCACTAGAGAATTTGCCTTTTAATCTGGGTAAGGTTTAGTTATGGCTTCTTGAGCAGGTAAGTCTTACCTCTGCTCATCTCTACGAGGTTATCAGGACAATAAGGAAAATTTGGCACAAAGGGCATTTGGCACGAAGTCGGCTTGGGTATCATTCAAACTGGCCTCTATTGAGTGTGAAAGGGATACACTTAATAATTAACTAATACCTATGCCGGGGCAATAGACATCAATTGTCACTGTCCCCGGCAGGCCCAGGTACATGGTCCCCTTACAGAGAGAAATTGCTCTTAGTCATTGCCAGGGCCTCCTCTTATATAAGACTGCAGGACGAGTTCTCTTATTTTGAAGTTGAGGATATAGATGAAGATCAAATCCAATCTCTTGTTTACAGTCTCATCGTTCATTAGTGGCAGAATGGAACACAGGTTTCCTAAGGCTTTGTCCAAAAAGCACTGCAGCCAAAGATTCACCCCACTGGTCTACTCAAGGGCTTGCCCTTAGAGATAGTTCTTTGGTTTGTGGATACACCTTACAAAAGATCTTCCCCAATTATAAGTATTATTACTGAGTGGTTATGTTTTAAGCCAACAACACCAAATAACTCAGCAAGGATAAATGCATCACATTAACAACCCATTTCTTTGGAAAGCAAAGAACAGGATCCCAAGGAAATGAGTCATGGGACAGACATTTTCCCATGAGAACATCCATGTGAAAGAAATGTCCAAAGCTTTGGCACCAGCTGCAGGGTGAACACAAGGATACCCCAAATGGAAGTTTCTCCTCTCACAAAGCTTACCAGCTGTCAGCCTATGCCACAGCTATAGCAATGCAGGATCTGAGCCGCATCTATGACCTGCACCACAGCTCACAGCAACACCGGATCCCCAACCCAATGAGTCAGGCCAGGGATCAAACCAGCAACCTCATGGATTCTAGTCAGATTCATTTTTACTGTGCCATGAAGGGAGCTCCCCCTATTGGTTTTCTTGTTCTTATCTTACATTTCCTTAGCAGGGTCATAGACCACGGCAAATATCTCCTACAAATACTTGTAGTTCACTGCAACATGTGTGCAAGTATGAATTAATGAAACTAAAGAGATCTAAAGCAGATACTACTATGATGCTGGGTTTGCTACACTCTCATATATTCCCTTAGAGATGTCCAAATAGAAGAGTTCACTGCAGGGAGAGCTGTGGAAATACAGAAGGGTGGTATTCACATGGCTGGGCCCCAAGTAGAAAAGTTCCTGAGACCTGGTTTCACAATAAGAAAAAAATTACCTGTAAGTAGGTCTTGTCCAAGATGCCTGGCAAGTGTGTTAAGAAAGTTTAGAACCAAGAGAGTTCCAGACATAGCCCTTCCAGTACTCCTGTGCCATGGAGCCATAAACAGTACTGACTCTCCCAGAAATAAAGTGGGACAATACACCTAGGGTGCTGCCAGCCAGGGAAACTCACCTGAATTCTGAGTCCAGAGTTTTTATTGGGGTCCTCCCATTTAGAGACTGACCATGTGGGTCATCTCAGTCTTCAGCTGCTCTGAGAGTCTAATTGATTCCTTGTCACACAAGGTAAACCACCATCAATTACATTATTAGACTATGTAGGATGAAGGCCTAAGGCCTCCAGGTAAACAGAAATATTTTTAGGAGGCAAGGTATCCAAGGGTTTAGAGAAGACCTTATAGGAGCAGAAGCAAAAGCCTGACCTCTCTTTGGCAAGGGTCAGGTCTTTATGGCACATGTGTATAGGAGACATCCCTGAGAACCTGCTCCAGGTCTCTGCCGCCCATCACCCACACATCCAGGACATGCTTCTCCCTGTGTCTTTACCTTGTGGTGCCCCTACCAACTGGTAGACTTGATCAGAAACTTTGGCTCAAATTTCTAAGAAAAAGAATTAGTCCAGTTTATCACCATAAGTTGTGTGGGTATAAAGATTTGTCGATGGCCCCTTCATGGGCCATGGGGCCGTGGTGGTTGAGACTAACCCAGCAAACCCTCAGTTTGTCTGTCTTTAGATCAGATCACAACCCTCATCCAGTCAGCTGTGGCCAAGAACAGTGGGTCATTGGTGTTAACCCGTGTGACTCTCATAAGCAGTTGTTTTAAATGTCACCATTTGTAAAATAAAACTTATGCCTGCCATGAAATACCTGATTTACTGGTGTGAAGGATCCAGCATGAAAAGTATCTAAATATAAGACTGATAAAAGAGTAGTTTGATTTCCTCCATGAGAAAACATGTGCTTTTGTTTTATAACCACATTATCGACCTTTGAGCCTTGTATACATGATATTTACAACATATGTTTGCAACAGAGAGTCAAAATTATGCCAGTTCAGGACCAATATTTAAATTGCCACTCAGCAGGTACGATATTTACCTTTTAATAATCATTTGCAATGAGAAGAAAAGTGTATGTCCTTCCATGAAATGTCAAAAGGAACATTCATTTTATTTTATAATGATGAAAAATGGGTACTCTGGTGTTATTGACTAAATTGTGTCACCCTAAAATTCATATATGGAAGCCCTGATCTCTAGTGTGGCTGTATTTGGAGATAACAGCTAGAGGAGGAAATAAATGTTAAATGAGGTCCTAACGGTGAGGCCCTAATCTAATAGAACTGACGTCCCTGTAAGAAGAGGAAGAGACACCATAGTTTTCTTTCTTTTCACACAGCACAGAGGAAAGTGTGTGGGAGGATTTAGCAAGAAGGAGGCCATCTGCAAATCAGGAAGACAGCTCTTACCAGAAACTGAATCTACCAGAACCTCAATATGGGATTTCTAGTCTTCACACTGTGATAATTAAATGTTTATTGTTTAAACCACCCAGTTAGTGATATTTTGTTATGATGGTCTGAGCAGACAAATCCATCTAAAGTTATGACTAAATGAGTAAATGCCAAAAATAACTGAAAGGACATCTTTATTGAATATGAACTTTAATGGATAACTGAATAAGTGAAAAAGTAAGTAAAAATTAGGATTTGAGCATATCACACTCTCAGAAAAAGCATTTTCACTCTTAGATGTAAACTTCATATCTCTCTTGTAAGAGACCTAGAAATTTAGGAAAGCTTTGGTCTGGCTTAAAGCTATAAAATTTATGTAATTTTCTATCATAGACATGTTAAGATTTTTTACCTTTAGTAAAGACTATTGGGAATCTTTCATTTGTCACACATTCTGAATGAGACTGAAGTCATCTGAAGATCAAAAATCAGTGAAGCAGAAGAAAGCATTAGTGAGTGAGAACAATTCACCATGTGACCATCTGTCTCACATTCTGAATTCAAGAGACTTGGCAAGTCTATAAAAATATCATGCATGAACTTTCTTAATGGTCATATTTTTTACTGCCAGATATATTAATTTTCAATTGCATTTCAATAGGGCATTAGTGATAACCAGTTAGACAAATTCAAGATCCTAATGGAGATATATATCACAGGCTCCTTTTTCATATTTAAAGGTAACATTAAATTTATACCACATTGTTCAGGAATTCATTTATTTATTCTCTATACTTTATGGGCGCTGTGATGGCTCATAAAATTTCGTATTAGCTGGAAACTCCTGCTAGGAAAATAATATGGTGGTTAAGTTAATTTGCATTTCTTTACTGCAGATATTTAGCTTTGCGTTTTTGTGTCCCTCATATATTTCCACGCATTTTATAAAACCTCCTCACCGACAGGAGTGAATTGGAGTAGGGAAGTCAGATCGTGAGCTGATATTTTTGATATGATTTGCATATAATTACAGAAAATAGAAGTGGCTGAGAATTATTTTAGGGCTGTCTGGACAAGTGTTCTGATGTAAGAAGCACCTTTAGACCAAGGCATCATCATTACACTAAGGAACATCTGGGTCCTCCATCTCCTCCTGGCCTCCTTGACCAAAACTGGAGATCTAAGAGGGATGAAGTCACTGTTCAGTGGTCAGGAGAGATAATTAAGCTGATTTGTTCCTCTGCTTGTATTGAGACTCTAAGATGTATGAGAGCAGAGCCTTGGTTTCTTTTACTCACCGCTGTATTCCCAGACCCTATGTTTGTTCCACACATACAGTCATTATTCGAGAAATATTTGTTGAATCATTGAAGGGAAGAAAATAAAACCCAACACCCTTCCTCCTGTTCTGAGAAGGAAAAAGAAAGGATATACATGAAATTGTTGAGAATGCCTCCACTCTAAGCCAACTGTCTTCTCAGCTTGGAAGACCCCTGAGAAAAAGCTTAGAGGTAAGTGAGCCACACATGACAGTTTACCATAATCTTGAAGGCAGAAAAAGAATAGACTTTTTTTTTTTTTGTAGCTTTCTATATCTTCCTACAAACTAAAATAATATAAACATTTAAAAAAAAGGCAAGGAGTCAGATCCCCTGGGTAGAGAGGGATGTTAGCCACTTGTAGCAACTCAGGTAGTGCAGGGCACTTCAGGTGCGATGGTTGGGAAGGGGGTGTGCGCCCTGCCAGGTGGAGAGGACCATCTGGGGAGAGTCCTGACACAAAGATGATGTCTCAGCTGGCGAGGAGCCTTTAGACAGTTCAAAACATGGGATCTGCTGAGAGAAAGAAACATTTCCAGTTCTTAGAACACCATGGCTTCCTTGACAGAGCTTTCCCAGGAGTTACCCCTTATGCCCAAGGAGAGGGAGGAGAGAAAACTTCATTTATCTGACATTTGGAAACTGACTTTTCCAAGGGAGGCAGTAATAGAGAGGAAAGAGCCAGAATGAGAACAGGAAAGCTTTCAGCCTGCTGCCAGGTAGGAAGTAACTGCATAGCTTTAGGGTAGATAGAAATTCATAAGGAAATAGCAAACATTACTTAGCAAAACTGAGCATGCAAATCAGAAGGGATTTCAAAATAAATTTATGATATTAGTGACCATGATGATTGCACTGATCTTGCTGACATTTCTGGATAGTATGGGCTTCAGATACAATAATCTGAAAAGAAGCGGGCAACTCAAAGCTGTATTTGAATACTACTACTACTTAGGTTATATTTCACAGATAGAACAACACTTAAAAGATGTCTTTATTGATATTTGTAAAATATTGAGAAAATATAGATTCTCCTTTACAAGGAATGCTATTTCTATGGCCTTGTTTGAACTGTTGATGGAGATGCCACTGACCACTCATAATAATAAAAACGAGGGGCGCAAACAGTTCATTATAAAAGCCATGGTTAGAAGCAAGTGTACAGGGAACCAGAAGTGACACATGAAGAGCCCCTTCCAACTAAAATCTGTCAGAAACCAAGAATAGGCATCACTACAGTTATGATGGAAGTCTAAGTGAAAACCTAGTTTGATTTTTACACTGCTTGCTCAGGAATACCGTCAATGGATACATTGAATTATAATGTTATAAAACGTTAAGAAAGATAAAGGCACTGGTATAGATACGGGGCACCCTGATGCATGAAAATTAATAATGAGAATATAAGCAGTATAAACATGCTTTAATTGAAATGTAATGTAATATATTCAACTTATGTTGGGCTCCATTCTTTGCATAGGTAAGTGGACTGGGCACACATCCATCTTTAGAGAGTAAAAAGGCTTCTACCCAACTCACCCCCGACATTGTGAGACAGGAAACCAAAAACGCCCTCCTTAATGTACAATCCATCTACCTGCCAAATTTACAAATTCAGCCTCTGGATATCATATACATTTTGTCTGAATGACCAGTACACATTTGAATTGAACTGATTACAAACACACACACACACATGCACACACTCTTGGAATAACTGAAGGAGCCTGATCACTTGATTCTATTATCTATTTTCTTTACCTTATAAGGTATTTTCTCTTTTTCAACTTTAATTTTTGATGCAGAACAAATCTGTTACTGAGGCCTTGAGTAGAATTGATGTTTACTGATTATGCTGAAAAGAATGTTTTTTACCTCTATCTGTCCAGGCTGATGGAGGTGAAGGTCATATGTGGATATATACATATTTTAGCCATCATTTTTGTTATCAGGGTACACTGCCCCCCAATACCAACCACCCTATTATTGATTGTGGTTAATCACAGCTAAATGTTTAAAAAGTGAATTCTAGTTTCAGAACAAAGTTTCTGGGTAAATATTAAGAAATTATTATTACTGCCACTGTGTACTGAGAGGTTGATAACTTCCAGCAATGGATGAAATCAAGGATATATCTGAGGTGGGTTTACCTTCCAGGAGTCACTAAAATACTTTCAATGAAAGGGAATATATTATTTTGTGTTACATTCTGTTCCATTTTGGATTGATTATATTTTAAATTTCTGGAAGGACAAGTTAAAGTTAGAAGAAAAAGGGGCAGGGAATTATAATCAAAAGAGAGTGTACAAGAACAACAATGCCTTGTGTATTCAGGGGGTGCATACACCAAAGGAGAACAGTCAGATTTGAATATTACAAAGATCACCCTGAGAGTGTGTAAATGGTATATTGATGCAGGGATATGAACTCTGGAGGAACTTGCAGATTGAACTATTGCATTAGTCTAGGCCAGAAAGAAACTATTACATTGGTGTAGGCAAGAAGATAGTAAAAGAGGGACTAGGGAACAGGAAATATACTTAAGCATCGGTTAGCAGACAGACTGACAAAGACATCCATGTTTCTGGCAGGGAAGATTAGCAGTAACTGATATTTACAGAACTTGAGGAATCCAAGAGAGGAAGAGGAGATGTAAAAGAACGAGGCAGGGAAAATGATGAGTTCACAGCCATGTAAATAAGTTCACAACACAAGTAGAAAACTCAGGTGCAGATGTTTGGTAACAAGCCAATTTGATGACATCATAGGGTTTAGTGTAGGTTAGAAATATTGGGCAACTATGGAAATGAGAAGTGAGGACAATATGATCAAAGGCAGTATCAAGGGGAATGGTGAAAATAGGATGGATTTAAAAGACATAGTGAAGTAAGATTCAGTAAGACTAGTGCCAAATTGGTTTAACATTAGGGAAATTCATTGCTCTTACTAAGCACCAGAGCCAGTGCTGTTCAAAGTATGTAATTCTTCAGGTACAACTTCTAACCTTTAAACACAACTGTAATTAAAATTTAGTTTTATAGAAATATTTTTCTATATTAGGCTGTTACAAGTAAACTGTAGATCAAGGCACATGCTATCCAAGTTTAGTATTCAGAGCACCTAGTATGGTGTCCATAGTCAATGCATGTTTGTGGAACCAAACTGACACATTTATGTGGCAACTTTCATCATATCATACATTTTTTTTAAGCATATGCTAACTGAATGTATGCTATGGGCCAGGCCCTGGGTTTTTGCAGGATAAAAAGATTTAAAAATAACATTCTAAAAAAAGATTTTGAATTTAAATTCAAAAAGTAGTCTAGACCAAGACAGAAATATATATATGAGTGATAATTATTATGATAGAAATGAGCACAGAATGATATGGAATCATAGAAGAGGGACATACAGCCAACTGGCCAGTTTCTCATAGTGATGACATATAAGCCAAATCCTTTTTATTTTTTGTGTTTTAGGGCTGCACCTGAGGCATATGGAAGATCCCAGGCTAGGGGAATCAGAACCACAGCCACAGCAACAGGATCTGAGCTGCATCTGTGACCTATGCCACAGCTTGCAGCAATGCTGGATATTTAACACACTGAGTGAGGCCAGGAATTGAACCTGCATCCTCAGGGACACTAAGTAGAGTTCTTAATCCACTCAGCCAGAAAGGCAACCCTTTTATAAACCAAATCTTGATGTTGAGTAGGAGATAGTCATGTTCTCTGGGGTGGAGGTATTGTACCTCGGGAGTTATTACAGGCATGAGAATCATCTGCCTCAGTTGGGCACAGGGCCTGGGAGATGATGAGCTATCTGAATAACACTGGCAAAACAGTGGGATGATGGGAGAGAGAGGAGAGGAGAGGATAATGGACCATGGAGATGAATATTTAGGTAAGGACATTGTGTGTCTATGTATGCTTACAAATCTGAATAAGAGAAAAAAAGGAAGAGAAGACAGGCTATACGTTTAACATCAGACATATTGGGTTGGGATATGTATTGGTCAGAGTAGGCTAACTACTGTAATAAATAACCATTCTATTGGCTTAATCAATAAAAATTTCTATTCCATCAATATCACGGGCCAATGAAGAGTGTACGGGGAGGGACTATGTTCAATGTAGCCATTCAGGCACCAAGACTCTTGCCATCCTTTAGTCTGCCCTACCCTAGAGCCTTAGAATCATCTCCGAGGAGCACATGGTTGAATAGAGAATGGGAGGATACAGACAAGACTGTTTTGGGGGCAGATCTGAAAGAGGCATATTATCACATCAAGACACATTCCATTGATCCAAACGCAATCACGTGGTCATACCTGACTCTGCAGGAGATGGGCATTGAGCCTACATAAGCTCCCTGTAGGGGAAGGAAAAGGATTTGGTGAAAAAGTTTCTGTGAGATAGGCAAGTAGAAATAAAGTAGAGACAAAGTTTTAAATCCAGTAATATATTTATGAGTCTTGAACATAAAACAGTGGGAGTTTAATCATGAAAGTGAATGAAATCTCCAAGTATGATCAAGTATATTGGAAATAACTCAGGAGATCTTCAGTATTTCATGGATACATTTTAAAAAAGCATAAAAAATGAATTGAAAAGAAATGGCCAGAAAAGTAGGGGACAACTAGGAGAGAGAATATCAAAGATGTCAAAGGAGGAAAGATTTTCAAGAGAGATGGTGCAGTCAAAGGCATGATAAGCTCCAGGGTAGTTAAAGTGAGATAGAAACCATCGGCCACATTCTAAAACTTTAATTACTTCAATTACTATGAATTCATCCTGTCACTTAGATGGTTGAGTGACCTACAGGAAGGGAACTTTGTATCTGGAGCAATAAATAGCCTTAACTTATGATGTCTCGACTTGTTTTAAAATTTAAGATGGCAAAGTTTTCTATATAACTTAATTGCTTAGGTTTCAAATTAGCCTTAACATAAATCTATATGTACATATACTGTTTTCAGAGAGGTTTTGTATGTGATGTTTGTCTTCCTCAAAAAGATGAAAAATCAATAAAACACTTTATAATTCCATTTAGATTTAATATCTATATTCTCCTCATTAAATACATTCTATGGTATAATGGCAGCTATTTTTGTGGATTCAGAATATATGTAAAATGTATTTTCATATTTACTTCATATATGTGTATGCATATATGCATGTGTGTATCTACGTACTTCTTTATGGACCACACTAATTAAATTTCAAATAGTAACAAATAAAAACAAATTATATGGAGTTCCTACTGTGGCTCAGTGGTTAACGAATCTGACAAGCATCTGTGAGGATGCAGGTTTGATCTCTGGCCTTGCTCAGTGGGTTAAGGATCCAGTGTTGCTGTGAGCTGTGGTGTAGGCTGCAGCCACACTCAGATCCTGTGTTGCTGTGGCCATGGTGTAGGCTGTCAGCTACAGCTCTGATTTGACCTCTAGCCTGGGAACCTCCATATGCCATAGGCAAGACTCTAAAAAGCAAAAAACAAAAACAAAAACAAATTATATAAATACCCTGCTAAACATCTCAAGTTGTGTTTTAAGTTATGAAAACCCAGAGTTCCCGTCATGCCTCAGTGGAAACGAATCTGACTAGTATCCATGAGGATGCAGGTTCAATCCCTGGACTCGTTCAGTGGGTTAAGGATCTGGTGTTGCCATGAACTGTGATGTAGGTGGCAGACATGTCTCTGATCTGGCATTGCTATGGCTGTGGGCTGTGGCATAGGCTGGCAGCTACAGCTTGTTTTGACTCCTAACCTCGCAACCTCCATATGCCGTGAGTGCAGCCCTAAAAAGACCAAAAAAAAAAAAAAGGGTTATGGAAACCCTTGATGCCACTGTTTGAAAATCATGTAGCTTCAGGGAATAATGCAGATGAGAGGTGGGGTGCATTATCTGTATTTCAATATCAAAGTTTAAAATATTTAAACATTAATAATAAATGCCTTGAAAGAATATGTACATATTATTTGGCATTAAAAATAATGTGGAGAAATATTTACCAAATGTAGTTTTACTATTGCTTTCTTAAAAAAATCTTGCTCACATTATCAACATATAAGAGGAGCTTCTTTGTGTTTGATGACTTCCTTTGGTGATGACCTCTGAGGCAACTCAGAACTCCTAAGTCAAAGGAGCAGAGATTGGAAACAACTCTTGTGAAGGGTAGGTTGTATTGTGGCAGGAACCTCCCTCAAAATGACAAATGTTGATAGGGAAAAAATGTGGGGTCAAGATGCTCAAAGGATCTAAATAGGAAAGATCTGGAGAAAGAAATTAAGCAGTTGACTAGGGGCAGGCCCTCACAATAACATAACATAACATAACATAACATAAAACATAACATAACATAACAACGTAAAATAGCTAGTGTAAAGTAGCATTTGGGGATGAAATAGATTATAGGGCAGGTCCAGGCCTAGGAAAAGTTTGAGAGGAGAACTTTGCAAAAGACAGTAAATAAGACAGATCAAAAACAAAACGGAAAAAAAAAAAAAAAAACTCCAGACATTTAAACAGGTAAAGCACAAATAAATTTTTAGCAGTGATAATTAATAATAAGCAAAACGAATTAAATTTCTGCCCCTAACCATAAATAGCATCAACCATAGTTCTGACCTTGAATTCAAATTCTGTTCATGGATTTCCCATCGTGGAGCAGGGGAAATAAATCCAACTAGGAACCATGAGGTTGTGGGTTTGGTCCCTGGCCTTGCTCAGTGGGTTAAGGGTCCAGCATTGCCGTGAGCTGTGGTGTAGGTCTCAGACGTGGCTCTGATCCTGCATTGCTGTGGCTGCAGTGTAGGCCGGCAGCTGTAGCTTCAGTTGGACCCCTACATAGCCTGGGGAACTCCATATGCCATGGGTGTTGTCCTAAAAAAAGCAAAAAAAAAAAAAAAAAAAGACAAATTCTATTCACATGTATTTACTTATCCTGTAGTTAGCGCCGTGAACTGGGCTCTCTGCTGAGTGGTGGGGAGATGAAGAAATCAGACACAGTCTCCTCTGGTAGAAATCATTCTTCCTAGTAGGAAAAGAGTATAGACATAAAAATAATGGCAGAGGGGAAGAGGTCACACTAGTGGA
Organism: Phacochoerus africanus; assembly: GCF_016906955.1. Taxonomy (NCBI): domain Eukaryota; kingdom Metazoa; phylum Chordata; class Mammalia; order Artiodactyla; family Suidae; genus Phacochoerus; species Phacochoerus africanus. Next base: position 59,368,230 of record NC_062545.1, read on the forward strand.
GCACAGAAATAGGGCTTCTGGGAGTTCCCGTTGTGGCACAGTGGTTAACGAATCCGACTAGGAACCATGAGGTTGTAGGTTTGATCCCTGGCTGTGCTCAGTGGGTTAAGGATCCAGCGTTGCCATGAGCTGTGGTGTAGGTCGCAGACACGGCTCAGATCCGGCATTGCTGTGGCTCTGGCATAGGCTGGCGGCTACAGCTCCGATTTGACCCCTAGCCTAGGAACCTCCATATGCCGTGGGGGCTGCCCTAAGAAAAGGCAAAAAGACAAAAAAACAAAAAAACAAACAAACAAAAAGAAATAGGGCTTCTAAATCTGATAGATGGGCCAGGCAAAGAGAATACTTCCTTGATAGAGAGGAAATGTGAACAGGGTTAGTGATTTACCAACGGGATAGTTAGACAAATTAGACTTAAGCAATAGTAGTACTAACAATGTCAACAAATAAATAAATCCAATAAAGAAAATCAAAACCAACAGTTTTAAGCTCTTAGTATATTCCAGTCTGTGGTTCACTTGGATGGTAGCTCATAGAGTGGAGTTGTACATAATTGGCCTGTCTTCTATGATTTCAACATACTTAAGCATGTTTTATATGTGGGAAAGAGATTAAGTTTAAGTCTCTTGTCTAAGGTAATAAACTCTGCCTTGGTGGCTAAGGCAGGAAACAGGCTCAGGCAATCTGACTTCACAACTTGTTCTTGACCACAGCCAACAGTGAAGAAGCGCGTGCGCGCACACACACAGACACACACACACACACACACACACAGAGCAAGCAAGCTAGGGAGTATGGAGTCACCCATCCTGCTTATATTTGTGAGGAAGAAAAATACTCTTTTTGTCCCAATTTCCTTCTCAGTGAGGTCTGCTTGCCAGAGAGAACTCAAAAAACAAGCACATAAGTTTGACTATACAGTTTATTATATGAAGCAATGACTAGTTTTTTTTGTTTGTTTTAACAATTTATGATATTGAACAATATTAAAAGAAAATCCCCAAATATTTGAGTGTTGGGGTTTTTTTTTCCTTATCATTTTAAAGGCAGGAACAAAGACAAAATAAAAAGAGCATAAGGAGGTTTCTACTGTCTTAAAATGGGAATCACAAAGACATTTGAAAAATATTTCCTAAGTTCTTTCTTAGTCTTCTTTCCAAAGCCAATGAGTTTTGATTAATTTAATATTTCATGCAATTAAGATAATTGCAAAAATTCCTTTCTCTCATTAACTCTACCACCATTGGGCTCTTTCCACTCTCTTACTCAACTTAGATGGACCTCCATCACAATAATCTCGCCCTTGCTTAGTTCTCAACAGCCTTCCCCTTCTTACTTAATTGTACTTGCTTGTTTGAACTACATTCCTACTTGCACAAACTTTTAGTCTGCACCCACCACAGCTGAATGTGGCTGGAGATCAACACTGTCGATGCAAAGAGGTTCCACTTTAAATTCATGATTAGGTGGATCCTTCATGTTGCTGGGTAATCTTGCTACATTTCCCAAGTCTATGTACCATTTGCTTTCTCCCCAAACTTCCATCACCTTTACTCATTCTCCTTCACAACTGCTCACCTTTTTACTCTATTTCACTTAGGAAATATAAGCACACAAAAGAGAATGTCCACATCTAACTCCTATTTGCACTGCATCCATAAAACAATGATTTTACTCTTCATGCTCCATGCAAAGGCTAACTCCTCAACTGCGTTAGACCCCACCCCTTTTCATGCACACAAGGAAATCTTTCTAGTCATTCTCCCTATTTTTGCTGCATCATCACATTTTTCTTCTCAGTCTTTCTCACTTGCATACAAACATTGTCTTTGGTTTTCTGCCCTGAAGAATTTGTCTCAAACAAATTTGTCACAATGTCAATAAAACACAAAGCTGAGTTACTGGTGCCTGTGGCTACATTACATAGTTCTCTATCTTTGTATGTATTTTTAAAAAAATCTATGATGCAAAACCAAAAATGGAAACAAAAAATCTCCACTGAGCTTTTTAATTCCCTTCTATGCACTACACAATTCTCTGATTCAAATTACAACTAAACACCTCAAAAACTACCCATACCCTCAACTCTGTCATTTTCTTTATCTCTTGAATCTACTTCATTCATTTGTCCAGCCCTTGAGAAAAAGTACTCCTGACAAAATCACCAGTGGCCTCCATCTTTCTAAATCCAATGGCAATTCTCAGTAGATATGTTACTTGATAAATCGATCAGCAGCATTCGACACAGTTGATCACTTCCTCTTCTCTGATGCACCAACCCTAACTAAGAGTCATTGCCACCTGAATAAAGATCAGTTCATTTTTTCAGTGGTTTAGAACAAAAACCACAGTGGTACACCCGAGGTCTTTCATTCCTCAAACTGTTCTTTTAAAAAGTTCCATCATTTTTCAGGAGTTCCCGTCGTGGCGCAGTGGTTAACAAATCCGACTAGGAACCATGAGGTTGCGGGTTCAGTCCCTGCCCTTGCTCAGTGGGTTAACGATCCGGCGTTGCCGTGAGCTGTGGTGTAGGTTGCAGACGTGGCTCAGATCCCGAGTTGCTGTGGCTCTGGCGTAGGCCGGTGGCTACAGCTCCGATTCAACCCCTAGCCTGGGAACCTCCATATGCCGTGGGAGTGGCCCAAGAAATAGCAACAACAACAACAAGAAAAGGCAAAAGACAAAAAAAAGTTCCATCATTTTTTAATTCAAAATGTGTCCAGAGTGAATATTTCACCATCTCCACTGCTACCCATGGCCCAAATCACCATTGGCTCTCAACTGAACTGTTTCAATAATCTCCTAATCCCTTCAGTCTATCATTGAGAGAATAAACAGAAAGATCTTTAGAAAGTGTGTAAGATCCTGTCTAATCTCTTATTAAACTTCCAAATTGCTTTCCTTTCTATGACTATTTCCTTTTTATATTTTACAACTTCACTACTCAACATGTGGTCTGTCACCCGTGAGCTTGTAAGATTCAGAACCTTGGGTCCCAGGCCAGACATACTGAACCAGAATCTATATTTTAATAAGATGCCAATATCCACATGCAAATTATTTGGTCAATGCCCTGCAACATCCCTCTCCCACTATCATTCTGATTTCATCTTCTGCTATTCTGCCCCTGACCCTCTTTCAGCAACTATAACCTGTTAACTGTTCCTTAAACATACCATGCATATTTGTACCTCAGGGCCTTTGCTTTACCCTTTCTTCTTCCCGAAGAGCTTTTCCTAAGATATTTCTACGGCTATGCTTTTAGTGAAAGGTTATCTTCTTCGTCCTTTCCTGGCTACCCTCTGTAAAATGTCCCTGACCCCACACTTGTTCCTCTATCACTTCCTTTTTTGCCTTCTTTCCATAGTATTAATCATTACCTAACGCAGTATATATTTTATTCAGTTATTGGGTTTGTTGATTGTATTTCCTCACTAAAATGTAAGCTCACTAAAATGTGAGCTCTAAGTTTCTTTTCTGCTTTTTTTTTTTTTTCCCCTTCCCCCTCGCCCCCTTACCATACGGTTGCTCTAACACCTAAAAAGATTTCCTGGCAGGTAAATGGTGCTTAATAACCATTTTCTGAATGAATGAATGCTGCATCTTTATTTTCTCAAATAACCCTCATGGAAAATGTTCTTTAAGCCTCCTTAAAACCTTCATTCCATTAATCCCAATCTTTTCCTCCATGCATCAGTGCTTTAATTGTCTCATTTCCATGGCTTTCCCTCCCTGGGGAAATCTCTGGCAAACCTAATGCCTCTGATGGACTCAGCCATCTGCCCATACCAGCAAGGCTAGACAAAAACAGGGAATTGCCATTATAAAAGCAGAATCACCAACCTCAAATGTTCATTCAACAATTCTCTCACGTTTTGCTGTAAGACTTTCTCCATCTTCCAGTTTCCAAATATCTGTTTCCCTATGCAGAGCAGTTTCTCAATACTTTTCTCACCACGGAGGAACAGATTCTGCTCGGAGGAGCTCATCTGGTGACCACAAATACGCATAAGTTGTATTCTTCTAACATCAGTATTATCCCCAAAGAATTCTGAGGTCGGTCTTGAAAGAAACCATTTTTCCTCCACTATACATTGAGGAAAAAAAAAAAAAAACAGATATACCAATTTAGAGTTTCATAAATTCTGAATAATTTACATAAATTATTTTCTCAGCTTGTGTATAGTCTCAAAAGATGATGGTACAAGTAGTGAAATGTACCTGAAAGATCAATATTTCTTTGACAATGATGTATTTAAAAACACTGAAACTTCTTAGATGTGCAGGCCCTAGAGATCTCATTACTTTATAATCTCCCTGAGAAAACAAATGCTTAATTATATGTAAAAATATGATTTAAGGCCAAGTTACATTATTCCTATGCTTAGACTAAGAATCAACTTTTTTACATTTAAAAACTTGTAATTCCTTTTCTGCCCCATTGAAGTTCTCTGGGAATTTTTGTTTAAACATCTCTTTTTTCTTAATTTACATAATTTATTAAGCTATTAATTATTATTATCCCCAACATAAATAGTAATGTAAAATGAATTTTTAAAAGATAAAGAATTTAATCTTCTAAAATAGATTTATTGTCTATTCAAGGTAAAGGTACCAGTAATGATAAAATAGGCTTATTTCATTGATACAGTTAACCTGTTAGTGATGAGGTAACCAATCAACTGTATAAACTGAAAAGCAATGAACCATTATATGATCAGGACAATTTTGGTCCAAGTGGCATGAATACATCTTGAATTACTTTTAGAAGAAGAGTAATTCATTGGCTAACATAACCTAGATAAAGATAGGGCTGTAATGAAGGCTCAGGGATAAGTATTATCCTCTTCCCTCTGTTTTCTTTCTTGTTTTCTTTCTTTCTTTCTTTCTTTCCTTCCTTCCTTCCTTCCTTCCTTCCTTCCTTCCTTCTGTCGACTTTTCCTTTAGATGCTATACACAATGTTACCATCAGTCTCTCTATTCAAGTTCCTAAGATATAAAACAAAAGAGCAAAAGGAAGAGTTCTTCCATATTGTCTCAGGTTCATAAATTCCAAGGAAAGATTCTTGATTCTACTTGAATCAGATACTGATTCCATTAGCAATAATCACCATGGAACAGTGTATCAGCATCTATAAGAAGTTGGAATCTTCCTTTGGAATCATCTAGTAGGTATTGGGGCAAGGAAATTACCAGAATAAATTGGTGGGCATGTGATGCACATGTGGTGAATTGCTGCACTGGGCAAACAAAATAACAGATGTTTGTTAATAACTGTTTGTTTAGGTGTTTTACTTTCCAATAGGAGACCATTGTCTTAGAAGCTTTATTATACTTATCCTTTATTCTTTCTTTTCTTTTTTTTCTTTTTGTAGCACAATAAAAAGACTTCCACAATTTTAAGTGGGATAACCTAGTTAACTAACAATAGTTAACTCAAGCATATTGGCAAAATTACACAGAGAAATACTCAGGTTAGTTCCAAAGAAAAACTGTTCTGTTGAAGCAGCTTAATGGGGTTAAAAACTCTTCCAAAGATGAGTTAACTTGGTGATGGTGTTCTGGACCAAATGTTTGTGTTTCCTCAAAATGTATATTTTGAAATCTAATCTTCAATGGGATGGTATTTGGGGGAGGAGCCTGTGAGAGATAATTAGGTTATGAGGGTGGAGCCCTCCTGAATGGAATTAGTGTCCTTATACAAAAAGACCAGAGAGCCAGCTTGCTCCTTTTCCATCATGGGAAGACACAGAAGTCAGAAATCTGCAACCCATAAGAAGGCTTTCACCAGAATTCCACCATGCAGGCACATAAACACGTAATTGAAGCCTCCAGAATTTTGAGGAAATAAATTTCTGCTCTTGATAAGCCACCTAGTTTATAGTATTTTGTGCTAGCAGCCCAAGCTGAGACAGATGATAACTAAGCTATCATGGAAAGTAACAGGAAGATTTTATTTGTAGGTTCAAAAAAAATTTAAAAAAAAGTAAAATAACTTAAAGAGAAATTCTACAATGTAATATAAATTAGTATATTGCTACTGAGGTGAGGCTCAGAAAATATTATCTTTCAATCCTTTCAAATAAACAGGAATATTTTCCTTTCCCACTTTGAATACATGGTAACTGTTTACTTTTCATCAATTAGTATTTTTCCTTAGTGCCTAAATTTTGTGAACTGTATCTATGAGACCCTAGAGATCCAGGTAGAGGTTTCAGGGAGCTTGGAACCAGCAATAAAAATGATCAAATAAATTATCAAAAATCCCCAGAAGATTCTTTTCTTTAATCTCTTTGTACTTATTTTTAAAATTATAAAAATAGTTTTATCATTATTTTTGTAAATTGTTAATAATTTATTCTGTTCAAAGCAAGGGAATGACATGGTGTGCTTATATATATATACATATATATGTGTAAAACAAGTGTAACCTTCCTAAATATACATATGTAATATATAATATATATATTATAAATATATATGTTACAAATATATATTTAATATATAACTTATTTAATATTATATATTATAAATATATATATATATCACCGATGTATGTATGCTTCCTAAATTAAATGGGATTAGTGTCCTTATAAAAAAAGGACACTAAATAAATACATATTTAGGAAGCATACATAGGTGATACACTAGTTTGTAAGTTCTATACTGAAAGAGATTTGGGTCTTTTCTATTCACTGCTCTTTACCTAACTCCTAGAGCAGTGTCTGACTCATAGTAGATATGCCATGATTTTTTAAAAAATAAATTAGTCAATCTTTTTGTCATATTAAAATTTTAAAATATTTTCTATTGATACATTAAATTTTATTCTACCATTATGATTATGGACGTCAGGTCCAGCTTGAGTGAGCAAATATAAATAAAAAAAAAAGAGAATGAAGGAACATATGTATTCTGTAATCTTACTTTCATATCACATTTCTGAAAATCATGGGACAAAAAGCCAGTGTTAAATCTAACCAAATGGAAGGAAAATCCTATAACTGGCTATCAAGCAAACACTAAAAGAAAAAGTCTTAATTTTCAGGACTGAATATTTATATTTATAATAAACAAGATTTACCAATAGAGAAATCACATATTAGAGCATCACAAGTTTGCTTATTTAATTTTCAACAAAGTAAGTCGCCATATTGGAGAGAGTTTTGTGGCATTGCGTTCAGCTATTTTACGTCTTTGAGCTCTCAAGGAAAATCACCTTTCTCAACAAATGGTATCCATTCCAGAATTACTGATATGTTTTTCACTACTTTAAAGCAAATTTTGAAGAATTTCTTCAAGAATTTTTGGCAGCTATTTAATTTGTATTCTGCATGCAACTGAACAAAAATATAGATGTCTCTTAGTGAAGCCAGCTCCTAGCTTTCATCTATTGTGTGCACATTGTTGCCATCAAAGAAAAATTTACATTTTATGAGCCTCTTTGGAACCTAAAAAGAACATCAATGTCTTCAAAATGGTGAAAAGCTTCTTTGCCAGGGAAAGCTTCCACTGGAAGACAAATCTTGGTGTTCTGTGTGCAGGTGGAGCACCTGTGATGCTTGGCAACACATCTGGCTTGGCTTCTTTCTTGAAGAAAAGCACTCCACATGTCATAATGACTCACTGCCTTCTATAGCAGCATGTAATGGCAGAAGAGACTCTGCCAGCAATTCTGAAAGAATCTCTGTCCACTGCCATGAAAAGATCAACTTTATCAGAGGCAAAGATTTAAATCATTCATTCTGACATGTTTCGTCAAGGGATGAAAAAAGAATATTAACTTCTTTACTACATGTTCCAAAAGCAAAGCTTCAAGTACTTGATTGCATTTGGGGAAAGTTTTGCATTTTTCTTTCTTTCCTTTCCCTCTGTCTTTTTTTTTTTTTATAATTTTTTTTATTTTCCCACTGTACAGCAGGGGGGTCAGGTTATCCTTACATGTATACATTACAATTACATTTTCCCCCCACCCTTTCTTCTGTTGCAACATGAGTATCTAGACAAAGTTCTCAATGCTATTCAGCAGGATCTCCTTGTCAATCTATTCTAAGTTGTGTCTGATAAGCCCAAGCTCCCGATCCCTCCCACTCCCTCCCCCTCCCCCTCCCATCAGGCAGCCACAAGTCTCTTCTCCAAGTCCATGATTTTCTTTTCTGAGGAGATGTTCATTTGTGCTGGATATTAGATTCCAGTTATGAGTGATATCATATGGTATTTGTCTTTGTCTTTCTGTCTTTTTTATTTATTTTATTTATCTTTTTTTTTGGAGTGGGACAGGAGGAAGATAAGAAGTTATACTGGAAAATTCACTCAGAACTACTGGGGAAGGAGGAGTTGATTCATATATTCACTAAGGGAAGGTTATTTTTTGATAGTATAAATGAGGTAATTCATTCAAAGCCAAGCCTTGAATTATAGATGCTGCTAAAAACAGAACAAGCATTCCATATGCATATTCACCTTAACAAAAAACAAACTTTTGTATTCAAGTTACTGGTTATGAACCAAAGACTAGAATCAAGAAATTATCCCACAGTTATAAATGCTAAGAAATCATGGTTTTAGTCTGTGTTGAGTATAATAGATCTTTGCCAAATTCTCTGTGGGAAGATATCTACAGATTCTTGGAAAAACTATAGAGTCCTTCCCAAGGTTACTTCTGCTCAAACTATTTACATTTTGAAATCTGGATTTGTGATCTTCTTGCTGTCAAAGAAAGCATTACTGTGGCACATTTTGACCTAGATGACTTTAGGACAAAGGACTTGTCATGACAAGACTTCAGATCAAGAAGTCCCAGAGAATTCAGTTATATTTGACAGCATACACTCACCTGGCTGAGGCTTTTATGAAAAGCTTGATTTCACTAATATGTTTCTATAAAAGAGGTCATTACCATGTAGAGTCATCTAAACACATAGCTGAAAATATAAAAATTAGATCTCAAAGACAGCATGCATACTTTCAAGTAAAAATATGACAATTCCATATTTTTAATCTGAATAATATCAGATTCTTGTTGACATTTCCTTTGGGGCAAAATTGATTTGTCAGATTTGTAAAATTTGGATCCTCTTTTGAGTTGGCTTAAATTTTTTAGCAAGCAGTCTTTAATTATATTTATAAATACATGAGAGCAATGAAGACACAAATATTTCTAAATATTTCTCTCATGATATGCCTCAAACATTTTGTGATTGAATAGTTTGGTACAAGAGTTATAAATTTGTTGTTTCAAAACTTGGTGTTCCAAAACAACTGGCAATCTAGACCGCTCACTCTCACCAAAAACCTTTCTCTCTAGTTCTCCATGAAGATAATCCAAATTTCTTCACACATTTGATTCAAAACCTGGCCATATTCCCCTTGCTTTCAGTAGATGACCTTTATTATTCCTTCCCAGAGAAGTGTCCTGAATTTCCTTCATCAAACCTGTAATCTAACATGCATCTGTGGATCCACTCTTTCTCTTTTCTCTCCATTTATAATGACGGTTGGTACAAATGGCTGGAATCCATAGAGGGAAGTGGTCCATCTCCAGCCAGGCTGATGATGACACTACGAGATGACACATCACCTGGATCAAAGAGTCCCTAGGAGCCATGTAGGGAGCCATGTAGCCATGTAGCCATGTTAAGCTATCCCACCAGCTTGGTCTTTTCACATTGGCACTGTCATAGGAGAGAAAAACCAAACTTCTTTTTTCTCCAAGGATATTTCAGTATCTTTCTTTTTTTAGAATAACTTAGCTTTTACTCTAATTCACTGAGTTTCCGTCATTCTTTCCACATGATCCCATTGATGGGTATGGCTTCGATTATTTCCAAATGCTACTGATTTAAGTCTCTCTTTCCACAGCACAGAGCTGCACGTCTACATGCCTCCCTGGATATTTGGCTACCCACCGAAATTGAAACCCAACATTTCCAAAACTCACACTGATCTTGTCTTACTCAAACTTTTCTTTCTCCTCTGGTGTCTAGCTGAATCAGTAGTGCCAACAACAACCCAGTGGCTTCAAATCGAAATTGTAGTAAATTTCAAATTTTCTCTCTTATATCTTTCATATCCAAAAACATAGAATACTATCTTTTCTACTTCTTTCTAAAAATCTCATAAATCCAACCACTTTTCTTCATGTTTCTTGCCACGTGTCCAGGACTCTGGACTTCCTCGTGTTGCTGCATTGGGGCTTATTACTGCTTTCTCTTATTCTAGTTTTGTTCTGCTCTAGTTCATTCTCCATAGCACTTCAAGTCAGTTTTCTGTAGTGCAAATCTATTTTAACTCTATTTAGAACCCTCCAAAGAATCCCCAACATTTCTTAATAGGGCTAACAAGTCCTGCTCATTTTTCCAGTATTATCTATTTCTCTTGTCTCCTTCATATGTCATAGTCTAGCTTTTCTGAGTTTTTTTTTTTTTAAGTTTTTACAGCTTTTACAACTACACTTTCCAATGATGTTTCCTGTTCTAAAATCAAACCTCTCCATCATCAACTGGCTAATGTCTCCTTCTCCTTCAGGTTTTCCACTGAGAGGCCACTTCCTCCAGAATTTTTTTTTTTTTTTCAAGTCTGGGCTAGCTGTTCTTCCCATGTGAAAGAATGCACAGTACTCCTAGTAAATAGCACCTCCCTGGGGAGGAACAAGATTTGTCTTATATTCTCACATGCTTCATATTCTGCTGCCCCACATCTAATACTACTACCAGTCTATAGCAGGGGTTAAAGAATGACATAACATAGGAATAAACTGTTCACATCATTTTATCTGAATTTGTTTCAAGACAATCTCTCAGGAAGAGTTCATAGCTCTCATTAAATTCTCAAAAAGCCCATGGCCTCAAAATGGCTACGCATGCATGCATGCTTGTAGTCTTCTAACTATTAAAATGTCATAAGCTACCATCCTCTAGGTTGTACAACGGTATACAGAAAATAACCTCTTTTCTTCCCCCCTCCATATCTGTACAAATGGCCATTTGAAATAACCACAGACAGTTATCCCTTCACCTCAAACCAATATAATATAAATCTTACTTCTCCTAAACACACACACACACACACACACACACACACACACACACACAATCCATTTTGGAACCACTCTTTATTGGCATGAAAAACCTGAAGACTTTCAAGAACCTATGATTCAAATGCACAAGACAGAGAAAGCTATGAAAATCAAAAATAGTTCAGTGAATTTGGTACAGAGACAAAAATCGAGACTGGATTGGTTTACTTTTTAAAAACTTTTTATTTGGCAATAGACTTATAAGAAGTTGCAAAAATAGTACACAGAAGTTCCATTTACTCACTACTCATCTTCCCCCAGTGAGGAAATGAGTTACTTTAGCTTTCCTGATGGAAAATATTCCTTTCTATGACTGAGTTCCTTGTTTTTACTGTGTAAACACTATTTGATCACCTCAAAAAATCATTTATATTTATTGAGAATTTAATGTTGTCAGAGAGTATATTAAGTAGTTAAAATTCTTCAAATTAATCCCATGGAATAAATGCAAATATCACCCCAATACACAGATGATGAAGCCGAGGCACGGATAGGTTGAGTAAAATGCTTAAAGTCTCACAGATGGTAAGTATCAGGGCCAAGTTTATGAATACAGTTCTTCCTGATTTCAGAGCTTGCAGTCTAAAAGCTGACATGGAGATGACAACCCACTTCCAAAACTGCTTCCCACCTCTGGAGGGGTTGAGGATTGACTGTCTCTCACTATGAATTGGATTAAACTGTTCACATTCGTGCTCGATTTCTTCTAATACCTATCCAAGATCATTCCCCTTATGGGAGGAAAGAAGTCAGGAAAAAATGGAAAGAGAAGCTCCTATTTACCAGGCCAGGTGGAAGGCTTGGGAGAATGAAGCAGAAGAAATCTCTTGGGGACTGGGTCGAGGTGGTGATGGGGGCGGTGTTTCTCTGGGGCTCGTGAATGGGGCTTAGCGAGGAAGGCCGGAAAGTATCATGATACTGAAGGCAAGGTCAAATATCCCAAAATACTGCCCCAAGCAGATTCTGAATCCAGTAGCAATTTAAGTTTTTCATCATGTTTTGGCCTCTTGGAGTGCAACATCTCCTAGTCCTAGAATCCAGATTCAAGACATTCTATCAGCATATCGATTCCTGGTCCCTGATTTTATGGGTCAGTTCTAACTCTGATTATTATGGTCTCATAGATTTTGGATATAAAACATAAATATCCCGGAAAGTTCAGTATTATTTACTCCCTTGACAAATTTCTCAAATTATGTCTCCATTTTTCAGAACTGTTTATTTCACAGCTACTCTGACCCACATCCTGGTTCATACCTTACACTCCTTGCTTTGTCCCTTCTGCCACTTAAGGTCAGGTTGGTTAGATCAATTTGATCCTTTCTCTAAATGTAGATAAATTATAAGTCTTTTTCTGTGAAAATGTATTTTGAAATCCTAACAACTACTTTCTATATCACTTTGGGATTCAAACAGTTTAGAAAATGGGAATTGCCTGTATTCTCCACTTTGATTGTAAACACCTTATTCCTTACACATTTTCTCTGTAGAGTAGTTCACAGCACTGAAAAAATCCATCCTTTCATTTTTAGGATAGTTTGTCGTGTACCTTATTAGACGAACTCCTCCTTCCTCCTGTTCTTGGCAGATGTCTTAATTAATCTTTCTTTCATATTAATGAGAGGCTCAACTGCAGGACTCACCCAATTCTTTAAAAATATCTTCACTAAAGTTAATAACCTCAGAGAGTTTGCAAAGCTGGTATGGAATTTACAGAACAAAGCTGTGAAGAGCCACAGGCCTTCTCTAATAAAGACATCGCATGTTTCTACTGCATAGTTTTGCTTACACAGCTTTATAGATGTTCACTGTCTTGAGGGTACTAAACCCATTCAAATGCCCTATTTTTCTTCTAATTGCTTTTTTGCCACTGGCTTGTTAGCAGGTCTTATACATTTTCTCTCTCTCTCTCTCCCTTCCCCCACCTCAGTATTTACCTTCATCTCCGAATGTCCATCTGTCTCAGAATATAGGAAATGCACTGCCCCCTAAAAAGCCAGCAGAAATGTGCATATCCAAAGCCCCATGCAACATTTATAAGCTCTGTCAGTTTCTCCTCTTTTCTTTGTGTTGTATGATATTCAGCACTTTCTGTAAAGAACGTAAAGAAATAAATAAAAAGATCAAAGAAGGTGCTTATCTCCAGTGACATGTCCAAACAGGCATTCTAGCCCTCTCTAATATGCTCATCTAATTTGCTCCTGAGTCCCAGCCTGGAAGAAAAGCATCTTGAGGAAGTTTTCTTCCATGGACCCAGCCATCTGCTAATGTGGTCCTGTGCCAGTAATTTACAAGTAATGGTTTACAGCTGTGAACCCTGGCTTCTGCGCTGTTTTGGTCATTTAGTAATTACAACAGTTTCATTAACATTTAAAGGGAATAGTCTGTTCAATATCAATTAGGGACGATCGGCAACTGTGTAGCTCCATTTTCATATTTGCATTTGACATTTCATATTCTGCACACATAAATTCTTGGTCTTGAAAATGCATTGCCACAGAAGGTCAAAATTAATCCTGAGCCCATTTCTACCTAGCTCTACTAAGCTTTAGGAAATATTTCTGCAGAGAGTGGGAACATAAAGGTTATTTTGGGGGCGGTTTTATACATCTGAACATTTAAGTACTTTTTCCCACCACTAAAGTTAAGGTTACAGAGTTCTCCTCAATTCTTGTTATATCTCCTGTATTCTGAGGACATTTCAAACTTATCTGAGGCAGATTTGCATAGTATTAAGCAGAAAGATGACATCTATTACTTGCAAATCTTACATAACTACAGTGATATTAACTTTAATATTTGAGGGTATGGGGGGGCTTCTGTGGATTTCAACTTTTAATAGAACTAAACTATGACCAAAAAAAAAAAAAGGTCTTCCTAAAATCATTTACATCAGGGAATAAGTCTTAAATTGTTTCAATTAATTGTTGAGCAAGGGGTAACTATACTAGGGTTTATCTCAGAAGAAACAAAAGCCCCATGCTAATTTGAATTTTGTGTGGCTGATAATGGCCCGAGCATTTGATCCCTGATGTTAAGTGATTTTGGTCAGGGACAGAGTGAGAAAGATAGAGCAAATTTCAGGTGAGCTAAAGGTCTTTACAGGAGAAAATCAGAGGCTACCATCAGGAGAGAGAGGAGTGTCTTGAGATTATTAGAGACAGATCACAGAGGAGGTGCTAAGGACAGTTTGGTGATAGAGATTAAAAATAGTTTGAGCTAAAGTCTGGGGTTTCTTTTGATTTGATTCCTAGGCTGTGACATGAGATGAAATACTGAGTGTGTACCATTATTCTAAGGGTCAGAGGTAGTGAAGAACCCACTGAATGAAGGCAGAATTATGAAGATTTTGAGAGACTCCGGTGAGTGGGTGTAATTTGATTCCACGCAAGTGTGTCCAGATATGAAATTTTGATCTAGCTGATGTGCAGCATTTGAACTTTGAGATACATGAAAGGGGTTTCATTAGCTGGAATTTTACATTTGTTTACAATATTGTGCTACTCAAGCAGATAGAGTGATTTTGGGAACACAGATATAGTGAAAATTGGGGGTAATATGTATGTCCTAGAGCTTTGAGGTTTAAGTGAAGTCCCATTTCCCACCTCTTAGAGCCTCAGTCTCTAGTAGGCACCTATAAAAGGTAGGAAGGAGCAGTGCCAGTCAGTCCAGAATTATCCTGATCAAATCATTTAGATTGTCTTAAATATTTTTATTATATAATACAGGCAATCTACTAAAAACAAGGTGTATTTCACAAAGCAAATCATTCTAGGTCAGTTTAATTCAACAAATATAAATGATTATTATCTCACAAATTCCTTGGCTCCTCCAGTTCTTAGTTGCATGGCTATATATTGCTTATTAGATCAATCCAAAAAGTTGGTTCTATCTTGGAAAACACATTACTATTAGCTTCAAATCACTATGAATCACCAGTTGGTTTGTGCATTTATAACATTTTTTTCCCCAACTAGAGTATATGGGCTTTGAGAAAACGGGGTCAGAATCTTCTATTTTTCGATTCTCACAGTTTCTAGCTGGGCCTAGGAAGTTATTACCAGTTCTCAAAATATAATCTGCCAGGTCAGAAGGAGGACTTGTGATCAGGAAAATAAAAATACATACATACATACATACATACGGCCTCTAAGACTGAAGGTCAGGTAATACTTTAGTTCCAGGAAAATCTAGAGCATAGAATGATACAGAGTTTCAGACATGGGAACTTAGAACTGGATGACTAGATGAGCATGGAGCTTGGAACCACAAGCAACTTACTCCACTGACCTATGATTACGGAGAGGGGTACCTAGTATCTTGTTGGGGACCTCAGAATCTAGGTGATAAAAAGAGTGAGAATTGTCTACAATACCACCTCATCCCGAAGTCTGACCTGGAAGATGATTCAGAATTGAGGACAGATAAAGACAGAGTACCAGCTGAGGACAAACAGGAAATATATGTTACAAGGTCAAGAATCTAATATAGGTGCCAATACCTTAAGTATTCACTATTCATTCTCTCAAAAAATTTAGATATTTGAGAGAAAGATGGAAAGACTATTTCTTCTGCAGTTCCCTTGTGACTGAAATTCTTTTTATCTAAACCTCTAGGGTCTAGAGTCTGACAATAAAAATGAGGCCTTAAAACATATACCCTTCACACAAAAAGGATACTGCTATGTTTTGCATTTCTATGTTGTTTTAGTCAAATTTTTTCTCCATGATGGATAAAAAGTAAGCTTCAAACTCATAAGATGACACTGGTGGGATTAAAAAATTATAAAATGTTTGACCAGAACTCAAGAGTAAAAGTAAAGGAAAGTAATAGTTCTACTTATGTCTTCAAAATTGCTCTCCTATAATAATAATAATTTAGGGAATTAGCTGAGTAAGCAATAACAAGAAAGTATTCTTTGTCCAAGAAGATTGGTCTATAGAAATAATCAGAAAGACTGGTTATCCCATATTTCCTCAGTGCATTTTTCCAATTATGCAAAAAGTAATGGTAGTTTTAAAATACAGAACAATGGGCCAATCATTTGGGTGAGAAAAAAAAAAATCAGAGGGCAGACAGTAAACTTCATAATTTTAACTGAAAATATAGCCTAAAACACTGGTGATACTTTTTCCTGGTTAGTGATCCCTGCTGCCATCAGATGAAAACCACTCTTTAATGTAAGAGTGGTAAAAAAATTACCTGGGTTGGAAGGTTTATGTCAATATACTTATTATCTCAAAGGTTGCATTTTATAGAACATTTACTTTGAAGTAAAATTTTCAGAAAGACCACCACAAAAGGGGTATTTTTCTCCCCCATTACCACAATAAAATGTATCTTAACATAACTGAGATGTAGTTTCATTATCAACATCTCTGTTACGTTAATATGTTAATATTTAGGGGGAATTTAATTTTGGTGTAAATTTTGATAAGGTTAGCTCTTAGATATTCAATATTAATGTCAGTATTTCTATTTGTGCTATTTTATTCACCTTTATCTTTTTTACATATTGTCTATACTTAAGATGATCTCTGTTTCTAATGGTATGACCTTATGAATGAACTAAAGAATGAATTCAATAAAGTAGCAGGATACAAAGTCAACACAAGAAACTCAGTTGTGTTTCCACATATTTACAACAAACAGTTCAAAAAGGAAATTAAGAAAACAATTCCATTTACAATAGTATCAAAAAGAATAATGTAGGAATTAACTTAAACGAGAAGGGGAAAGACTAGTACAATTAAAAAAAATACACAATATTTCTAAAAGAAATTAAAGAAGGCATATGGAAAGACAGTCTATGTTCAAGGATTAGGGTACTTAATATTGTTAAGATTTCAATACTATCCAAAGTGATACCTAGTTAAAAAATGGTTAAGATAGGAGTTCCCATTGTGGCTCAGTGATAACAAACCTGACTAGTATCCATGGGGATGTGGCTTAGATCCCTAGCCTTGCTCAATGAGTTAAGGATGCAGCATTGCCATGAGCTGGGAGCTGTGGTGTAGGTCA
Source organism: Phacochoerus africanus (assembly GCF_016906955.1). Lineage (NCBI taxonomy): Eukaryota > Metazoa > Chordata > Mammalia > Artiodactyla > Suidae > Phacochoerus > Phacochoerus africanus. The sequence continues at coordinate 59,385,328 of NC_062545.1, forward strand.
CAGAAGCAGATTGAATCTGGTGTTGCTGCGGCTGTGGCGTAGGCTGGCAGCTGCAGCTCTGACTTGACCCCTAGCCTAGGAACTTCTGTATGCCATGGTGAGGCCTTGAAAAGAAAAAAAAAGTTTAAGATAGTAAATTTTATGTTAGGTGTATTTTACCACAGTAAAAACTTGGGATAAAAAATTGATAGAGAAAAAAAGTGATTGATGCTACTGAACAGTAGGTTAAGATTAGGCTATTTTTTTCACAAAAGAGGTGGTATCAGGCTGGATGAACAGATGGCACAGTCAAATGGAGGTAAATATGGAGAGTAAATATGGAGAGTTTGAATAAGGGAATGTTTTTAAAGATAGGAACACGTTAAGGAAACCAATGGGGATGGTTAAGCCTCCCAGGACCAATGAACTAGGGAAACCATTACTAATCTTTGAGTGGCAGGGGGAGGAATTAGTTACTAGGATCCAGATACACTAGCTGGACCTGGAGGTACCTGATTAAAAATGCTTTGCTTTTGCTTAGAAAAATTAGCCAACTCAAGGACTGGCAGGGAGGGAACCAGGGAAATAGAAATACAGACTCAATCTCTCCCTTCTCTACATTTTATGCTAGTGCCTCCCATTGGTCAAACCCAACTAGAAGTTGGAAGGCAGAGAAGTTCAGCTGGTGCACTCCAGAGATAATACCCTCGTGGGTGCCGAGCAGGCAGAAATTGGGTCTCCTGGGACTAATGAGACAAATCCAGGGGAAGATTTGAGCATTTTTTTTAATCTTTGCTTTTAGTAAAAGATAAAATGGACATCGGTATTTTATGGCTAGGCCAATAAGTCAGAATTGGTTTGGTGAAACACTCTGCCAGATCTCAGAAGCATAACGAAACAAAGGGTAGGTTTCCATCTCTCAAAGTCATCTATGAGTGCAGGGCAGCCTCCCTCAATCGATGATGTGGGCTCCTTCACCATCTTATAATACAAGGCTTTTTCCACAACCAACATTAAGGTGTAAGAAAGAACTAGAGATTCAACATTGGTAATTAAATATTTCTTTTTTTTCTTTTTTGCTTTTTAGGACTGCACCAGTGGCATATGGAAGTTCCCAGGCTAGGGATTGAATTGGAGCTAAATCTGCCAGCCTACGCCACAGCCAGAGCAACGTGGGATCCGAGCCATGTCTGTGACCTACACCAGAGCTCAAAGCAAAGTTGGATCCCTGACCCACTGAGCGAGGCCAGGGATTGAATCTTCATCCTCATGGATACGAGTTGGATTCGTCTTCTCTGCGCCACAATAGAACTCCTGGTAACTAAATATTTCAGATTGAAATATTTTATTTTGCTAACATTGAAGTAACCAAAGAAAGTCCTCTGGTCACAACTTATTACAAAGGGAACGGAAGGTCAATCCCAGTCGTGCCCAGAAGGAAAGGAAACAAGGAAATATTACAAGTAACTATAATGTTGGCCATAGATCCTTGCAGATATTTTTGGATGTCTATTGTTAGCAGCAAGGTAAGATAATACCTTAAGACATAGATCTACTTTTAGATTCTTATGCCCCGATTCTTTTATTGAAATCTAAGAAGTCTCATATAAATCAAGGCTTTTTTTCTTTACTTTTAGCCATGAAAATATAGACTTCTTCCACTGATAGAATCAAGTGTTATTATTGCAGGAAAGGAAATGAACACTTGATCTATTTCTCATAGTATCAATGAGAATGACTAAATATTTACAGATGATTTTGAGAGTTAACAGTCACTTTTACCCTCATCAAGATCAATACTGATGACACTGGGAAGCCAATTTTTCATTAAATAAAGTCAATATGGATGATACAGATCTATATAAAATGGGAAAACAAGAGCTACTGCACATTTTATTGAAACTTACAATACATATAAACAAGATTTATGAGAAAAATCTCTAATCAAAATGGCTAGATATAAGAAGTCCCCTTGTGGTACAGCGGGTTAAGAATCCAGTGTTGCCACAGCTGTGGTGCAAGTCCCAGGCCCAGGAAATTCCACATGCCACAGGTGTGGTTTAAAAAAAAAAAAAAAAAAGGTCATATATAAATGGAACTTTAAAATAAACTTCATCATCTTCATTTTTGTTTTAAGAGTTTTATTATTTGGTTTTCCCACAGCCTCTGGAAGCAGCATTCTTATACTCAGGCTTTATTCATATTGTGTGTGATTAGACTCACATGGACCTCAAATCTATTGGATGACCCAAAACAACCAGGATCTTCTGATGCTATGAATATTGAGATATCAGATGGTATTTGGCTTTCACATCCCCAGTAAGGAATCAGGTGGTGGAAATGTTGGGCTATATGTAAGAAAAGAAAGAATGGGGAGATGGATGGGAAATCAAAGAGAATAAAGTAATGTAGAGAGAAACCAAAATGATGTAGATGGTTTGGTGCTGAAGGATTGGTATTTTGTAAACTTTAGGTCTAGCTGGATTGTATTTCTTTGAGCTTAGATACCTGTGAGAATTACAGTAATGCATCTCATTTAATCTGTTCTGAGTATGTTTCCGTTCTTCATATATAAGAATTTTCAGTAAACCACACATTAGAAGACTATTTAGCCAAGACACACCATGTTATGGTAATTATTCTGAAAACCCTGTTACTAAAAACACCATTTAAAAACTGAGGGAGTTCCCATTGTGGCATAGTAGAAATGAATCCAAATAGTATCCATGAGGATGCAGGTTTGACTCCTGTTCTCGTTCAGTGGGTCAGATATCCAGCATTGCTGTGAGCTGTGGTGTTAGTCACAGATGTGACTCAGATCCCACTTTGTGACTGTGGCTATAGCATAGACCAGCAGCTGCAGCTCTGATCTGACCCTTAGCCTGGGAAATAAATTCCATATTTTGTGGGTGTGGCCCTAAACAGCCAAAAAAAAAAAAAAGACTTCCATTTGCATAGATTTTGTTACTCTTAAAACAGTGCATGATTACCAAGTGCTTAATCATAGTAACATTAGTAATAAAAGCAAAAGCTCTATCAAACACTGACTATGACAGATGTTTTTTTAAAGCATGTTGCATGAACACTCTCATTCAATCCTTACTTCGACTCTAGGAAGTAGAAGTTATCCTTAACCTTGTATTTAAATGAGAGGATGAGCCACAGAGATTTATAAATTTGCTCAAATCCATATAGGGAGCAAGTGGTAGAAACAAGACTTGAAAATATACATTGATGTACAAGGCATCTCATCTATTAGAACATGGAATATCTGTTGACTACATTGGTAACATGCTTATTCTGAGCCAGACTGGTAAGATTCTGCAGTATAACATTTTTGGTGATCCCTGTGGCATGTGGAAGTTCCTGGGCCACAGCTGAAACCGGAGTCATAGCAGTGACAATGCCAGATGCTTAAACCACTGAGCCATGAGGGAACTCCTAGATTCTTTGATATTTTTAAAGGCCCTCTTGTTAATTACTAGTTTTATGTGAACCATATTGCTTATTATTAAATAATATTATCAAATACTTTACATTTTTTAAATTTTACATATAAAATACTTTTGGAAAGTTGTGTAATGCAGATTTTCATTTACAGAATGGAATATATTTTCACTGAATATCACAAAGTTTAATGGGAGCAAATCAGAATGATGTGTGTTTATTGGGTTAGAAAAAGAGATTACTTAGTTGATATTTTAAAAAATCAGCCATAGGATGACCAATTTCTTTGTATATAATTATAATAATATTTGTAAATATTTGTAAATTTTTATAGCAGGAAAACAAAAACAAAATAAAGCAAATAAACTATGAAAAGGTGAGCATTATGAGGAGCATGGTAGTTCCTGAAAAGGAAGGGATTTGAGCATCTTAGAAGAGTTGCTTAGCTAACACCAAATATTCCCCTTCTTACATCTAGTTTCTCCTTGCTTTTTCCATTATGATGTCTAAACTCTGCCATTACTGACACACTCTTTTGGATTTTATACATTTAGCTCTTCAAGAACTTTCTTTAAAATCATCAATTCCTATAGCACATGGCACCCCCTGAAAACAGTTTCCATTCAGAACTGTGGGAATGGGAACTTACTGGTGGAAAAATCAGGTGGAAGGAACTCACATATCTACCCTCTAAGATAATCAGGGGATGAGTATTTAGGAGGGATTGTGGGAAGAGGATGTGGAACAAAGTTGAAAGTAGTCTTCATGAAGTTTTTTGTTTATGATGCCTTTGCTTTTTGCTCATGCCGATTATACCTACAGTAGAGAGAGCTATGTTGTTAGAAGCAGAGTCAGACAATTGAAAGAGCCTTTGTGTAGAAATGAGCTGGGCTGGGAATCCTGAATTGATTCTGACTTGATCAATAACCAGTTGTGTGAGCTTGGTGAAGCCATTTTAATCTGTCTCTGCTTTTCCCTCATGGATAAGTTAAGAACAGTAATATCTACTCCAATGGAGTAAATCCATCATAGGAAGTGTCCATCCTCCTGATGGGGGGCATTCCTTGTCTTGCCTGTGCCCTTTGTATGCATGTGTACAGATGTACTTGTAAAAACAGTCATCAGGTATTTAGTATGTGTTGGGAGTTGTGCTGTGTGCTTTATATACATTATCATATTTAATCTTCAAAACAATCCTATGAGGTAAATTCTATTTTTGTTTTGTTTTCACAGAAGGAAACCAAAGACTTAAAGAAATGACATAAATTTCCCCTAGACTCACACCTAAGGATCTCAGCAACTGACTCCAGAACCTATACTCTTAATCACCTTATGGGGATGCAACCAGACTTTATATTTATGAATGTGTGTGTCTTGGACCGTTTTAGTAAAAAGGCCGTTGCGCAGAGTATTTGATCCATCTTCTATTGACTGGATATGTTTAAGATGGGGACAAATAAATTTGAAGAGTTCCTCTTAAGCAAACTGGATAAAGATAAATCTATGATGTACAGAGTAACCACTACAGTATAATCAGCCCAGGGCTGCTCACAGCCTGGACCATGATTTCAGCCTCCGGGACTGTCCCTAATCAGCAGCCCCTCCCTAAGCCAGGATGAGTAATCATTGCCACCAGCATTTTGGGATATCTTAGAAACACTAGAAAATCCCCATCCTTCAGTTCTGTGGCTTCCACCAATCTTTAAGTGAGTCACCCTAAAATTAGTAAGATCTCTAGGACCTATCAGATATGAGCAGCAGGCTTTTAGAAGTATTCCATCCTCAGGAGTACCATGGGAGTCAGGGAAGGAGTCTGGAGCTGATGGAGTGTGGTGTAGGTAGAGAAGAGTATAAAAATTCTCCCACTCACAGGAAGGTGACTGTTAACCTGTGGTCAGATGGCTGGATGCCACCCTGGCAGTAAAATAGCAAACATAAGGAAGAGGCAAACATGAAGAAGTCCCTGGAGGTAGCTGTATTTATAAAAATTGATGGAGGTCTGAGTGAGAGTAAGAGATCGCAGAACACAGAGGAACTTGAGTTTCGATTTTCTATGAATTGCTCAATGACTTCATACAGGGCCCCTGGAGCAGTGCCTTCTGACCTCAGAGTTAGAGACCTCGCCACTCTCAGCTTTTTAGCTGCCCACAACAGTCATTCTGAGCTACCTGTTCTGCAGGGTTCTTGTGATGTTGAGAAATATCCTTTGTAAAAAGCCTGGAGTTTGCATCCAAGTCTGTATTCAACAAAGACTTCATTCGCATTGCTGAATTTCTGCCACACATAGGTTGGCTTTTACCTTTCTGTGGCACTTTAATTAAAAGTGCGCTCCCCTCCTGAGTGCTCTCCCTTGCCCTCTCCAGGAGCAACTGTCATTGTTAATCCATGTGGGAGAAACTGAGGTACAAAGAGACTGCTTGGGGTGCCCACTAGGTCAGGCTTGTGTGTAGTCCAATTCTGCTAATTCCCTTTGAGAGGAGGAGCGCCTGCCCTGCTTTGTCTTTGCCATATTAATGGACAGTGCAATCCAGCCAGGTGGCAGATACTTCAGCCGAGAATAATACCTAGATTCTGAGATTTGAACACCAGTTATCAGGAGGTTCAAAGCACTGATTTATCCCAGTCCTCGATCCCCCTCAAGCCACGTAAGGAGCTCTAATGATGAACAATTGAGCACCAGCATCTTTCCTCATGTTCATTACTCTCCAACAAGATCTTAACTTGATAAGGCCACCCTGAAAAAGCTAGATCAGCCGTAGACAGGGTAGCAGGTACATTTATCAAATGCCTTTGTTTGCTGAGTCAGGGATTGCGGTGGTATCTAACTTTTTTCCTACTAAAGAACTTACTTAGTTTGGGGATTTTTTTAATATTTAGGGGATGGCTATCTATTCCTGACAGTATTTTTCATTATGGTACCTGAAACAGGTGCTTAACCTTTTCTCCCAGTTTCTAAAATCATGTCTTTTCAATAAATTGTATATATTATGCCATGAAATGCTAGAGAATTGTCTTAGTGCCTCTTGTTCCAAAGTACTAGCAGATGCCTAATTAATACAGGGATATTCCATAAATCATAGGTGCCAAGGGAAAAAACTCTGTAACTGGGGAAAACTTTGTAGAGAATATCAATCAGATCCTGGTACTTGTCATTTAAGTAGAACACAATTCTCTCCAGGTTTACCAGCCTCTCTCCTGGCACCAGCCACAGTATTTAGAAACATTAACTCCTTGTGCTCTCAATCCTCAGAATAAATGGACCCCACTCTCTCTTTTTTATTGTTCCTCAGTGGTTTTCTTTGGGGGGGGGTAGATGTTTACAGTGTTTTGCAAGTCAAATGAGTGAGTTCAAAAGAGGGAAAATGATGAAAATAAAAACCAAGCAACTGTCCTTATTTGGCAGCGCTGAGTTTGGCTAATTACTGGGTACAGGTAGGAAACACAACTAATGGGGCTTAGCAACAGATGGGGAGCTGGTACAAAGCTGTGGGTTCTTCCTCTGCCTGTGCTGTGACTTCCTGCAGGGTTGAACAAGTCATTCAACCTGTTTTTGATTCACTTCCCTTTCACTAAATTATGGATAATAATGCCTACTAGGTATGTCAGACATTGTTGAGAAGAATAGCTCATAGGAAGATCACAAAGCACTTTCAAAGAGTTGAAACGCTCTATAGGCACCGGCGCTGCAGAATCAAGCTGCACGGGAAGGCGATGCCCCTTTCAGTCAGGTCCTCTGTTCCCCATTTAAAACTGAAATGAATGCAAATCTGAAAGTGACTTTGCATTTGCCACGCATCCCCTCTGCCTCTCAGGCATTCTATCGCTAACTGATTGTAACTATGCAAATGATACCGTTATCTGTGGCACACACTGGCGTTTGTGCTGCAGCACCAGCCGTTTAAAATGCTTGATGAATCTAAGGCTGATTGGCAGCTCCAAACTTATCTATGACCTAATTTGTGGTCAGGAAGAACATGCACACGTGGATAAGGGCAAAACCAATGACAGCAGGTTTTCCTTGAGGTTTTAAAAGACTTGAAGTTTGGCTGCCACAGATTTTAAAAAAAAAAAAAAATTAATGATAATAATAATAAAAGGTCTGCATCTAAGATCTGGACTGAAAGCAAAATTCGTCAAAGGCACTAAGAATTGTGAAGCTCTAGAGAGCTTCAGGAGCAAAAGTAATCCTGAGATAAAGAATGGGACCAGTTTCTGCGGCAGCTGAAATGATTGCCTGGGAATGATGGGCGATGATGAATTCCTGTTGTTACAGAGAAGGAAAATGTGTTTGGTCCCCATGGCAAAGAATCAACAGATTCACTTCAGTAACCCTCAGGCGCTTTAAGGGCTGGATCCTGTCTGAAAATAGAAATAATATACATATAAATGAGTCAAATGTTAGATGACATGAAGCTGAGAAGGAAATCAGAAGACACTAACATTTACTGATTCTTTGCTGTGTTGACACTGTCCTCATATCTTACAGACCACTGTTCCGGAGCTCCACAGAGGTCAAGTGACTTGCCCAAGTTCACTGGAGCTGGTAGGTGGTGGAGCCCGTGAGAAAACATACAGCCTCTGCTCTTTTCACTCTCTCAGGCTGTCTCTAGGGGATGTTGTCTGCATCTATATACTGACTGCGGAGAGAGAGACCTGCTGAACTGTATAGAAGAGAACCCCAGGCCAGAGTTCAAGGGGAATCCTTTGGTTGACTTGCCCGGTCACCTGCTGTTTGGGGCTCTGCAAATCTGCCTCATGGGAAGCCCAGTTGTCTCCCTTCCTCTGAGCAACCTCTTCCCTGAATGGTTCCCCACCAGCTCTGCCTATTTGCTGGGACTACTTCCCAGTGATCAACAGCTATTTTATGTTTCTTCCCATTGTGCTTCCCTGCACCTTTGTAGTCCTTCTGCCCACCTCTGTGAGCCACTCACCTTCATGTTATTGAAGGGCGCTTGTGTTTGTGGCCTGTTATTATGTTCTTCAACGGTCCTATGAAGTGGAGCTTAAAGTGTCCGTCTGGTACACATTAACCATCACTTCTCTCCCTCTCTTTCTCACTTTCACTAGGATCTTTGTGATTGTTGAATATTCAGAACTTCAAGTCCAAAGTCTGGTTTTTTATTTGTTTGTTTTGGGTTTTGTTTGTTTTTGTCTTTTGTCTTTTTAGGGCCCCTCTTGCAGCATATGGAAGTTTCCAGGCTAGGAGTCAAATCAGAACTGCCCCTGGAGCTATAGCCACAGCCACAGCAATGCAGGATCTGAGCTGTCTCTGTTACATACACCACAGCTCACAGTAACACTGGATCCTTAACCCACTGAGCAGGGCCAGGGATCAAACCCAAGTCCTCATGGATACTAACCGGGTTCATTAACCACAGAGCCACAATGGAAACTCCATTTTTTTAAAAATCATTGGTTAAAATAGCATTTAGCTGACATTAGTTGAGCATCTATTATCATCAAGGCTTTATAGTAAATGAGTTAATTAATTCCTTCACTTCTGTTTTTTTGGCTTTTTAGGGCCGCACCTGTGGCATATGGAGGTTCCCAGGCTAGGAGTCGAATCAGAACTATAGCTGCTGGCCTGTGGACGGCCACGGCAACACAGGATCCAAGCCGTATCTGCGACCTACACCACAGCTCACGGCAATGCCAGATCCTCAACCCACCAAGCGAGGCCAGGGATGGAACCTGCTACCTCATGAGTACTAGTTGCTAGTCGGATTTGTTTCTGCTGCACGAGGAGAGGAACTTCTCTTCACTTAAATCACAAAATCATCCAATAAGGCAGCTTTTGGTATTAGTTGCATTTGACAGACCAAGCAATTGAAGTTTATGGTAATGAGGTTGTCTGCCCAAGGTCCCAGAACGATTGCTCAGCAGGATCAGGTCTCAATCTCAGATTTGGCTCACACCAAAATCTTAAATATACTAAAATCTTCATTTCATCCAATTCTTAACTTTACAAATTTTGTGCATCTCTGTATGTTAATGTAACACTTGGAGCCCAGCTCCAAGTTCTATCTGTTCTATCTCTATATCCACAATATTCCGTGTACTTCCCATAAAATTAAAGCATCTATATTGTGATAGGATGAGAATCAAAATGCAAATTTTACATGTACCACACAGATTTGAGAATTTAAGTCAATCTTTAAAATGTGGACCACATTCTTTGCTACTGTTTTTTCTTTTTTAAAAAATATGCCTGTGGAAGTACATTGGAAAATCTTTCTATAATCAGGCAAACCTGGTTCTATTATCTAACAGACTCAGATTCTCACCATGTAGACACAATTTAGATCTGCTCAATGGTACACTGGGTCAGCAGAGAAAAGTCAGCAGTAGTACTGACATGCATAACGTGAACCGGAGTGTGTTTTACAGAGCAGAGCTGTCAGACTAGAAATAATGCATCAAGATGCACGTTCTGGGCAACTTTAATGATGCTCCCATGGGTATTCTTAGTGCTATGTTAAAACCCCCTCCTGACAGCACTGAGAGCTTTCAGAAAAGAGTTGAAATTTTTTTTTTTTGTCTTTTTGCCATTTCTTGTGCCGCTCCCTTGGCATATGGAGGTTCCCAGGCTAGGGGTAGAATCGGAGCTGTAGCCACCGGCCTACGCCAGAGCCACAGCAACGCAGGATCTGAGCCACATCTGCAACCTACACCACAGCTCACGGCAACGCCGGATCGTTAACCCACTGAACAAGGGCAGGGATCGAACCCGCAACCTCATGGTTCCTAGTCGGATTCGTTAACCACTGAGCCACGACGGGAACTCCCAAAAGAGTTGAATATTTTGTATGGCTGGAATTGTGGGCCTGGGTTAAGGAATGAAGGTAAGTAAGAGATAAATAACTCCACTTCTAATTATTCCATCTTGACTAGTAAGTTTCCATAGCTTTTCTTTTCTTTTTAGGGCCACACTTGAGGCATATGCAAGTTCCCAGGCTAGGCGTCGAATCTGAGCTGCACCTGCCGTCCTATGCCACAGCACCGCAGAATCCCAGCACATCGCCAGCCTAAGTGCAAATTGCAGTAATGCCCGATCCTTAACCCACTGAGCAAGGCCAGGGGTTGAACCTTCATCCTTCTGGAGAGTAGTCAGATTCTTAACCCACTGAGCCACAACGGGAAGTCCCATAGCATTTTGTAAATATCAGATTGCACTGTTATCTTCAAGTGAGCTGTTTTCCCGCAATTGCTCAAGTCTAGCCCCCAGCTCTGAAACTTTTGCATTTTAATCAGGCAAAATACTTCTTTTTTACCCAAAAGTCAATGCCCAAGCAAAGATCTATCTACTGGTAGTAGAGATATGCTGCTGAATGATGTTCTGTGTCTTACAAACATAACTTGTTGTTTTGAGCCATTAAATGCTAATATAGCAGTGGCCGGCCCAGCAGCATGCCTCAGCAGGAAGCCATGACAGGGACTCCCTGACTGTCTGCTGCCTGGGATGCGCCACTGGGGAGTTTTCTAATGGAAGTGACTCCCAAATATATTACACTAACTGGTTTTTCCTTTCCCACTTTATGATAATCACCTGCTAAAAAATTATAGTGTCCCTTAAGTCAAGCAACACCAAATACTGGCAGGCCTAAACAATTAAAAGAAAGAACAAGCATTACATTGGACATAATTCTCTTTTGGGTATTTCAGGGTTATGTTTCTTTATTTCTTGCCCTCGGCTTCCTCCCTCTAGGGATGTTGTCCCTCATGGATTAAGATTTCCTTCACCTCAGTCTGCAACAACACTTTCTTCTTTTATTTTAGATGTTTAAAAGCTATCTCAGGAATTTTTCGTGTAGCTCCTGATTCAGCTGCACTGATGGTAATTGAGAGGGGAATACAAACTGAACTCCAGCACAGAGCCGCTTAAATTTACTTCCCCTGAGAGAAGAATTTCCAAAGCTGCCAGTCCAAAGGACTCTATAAAATTTGTGTTTGTAAAAGCAACCCTTCATTATATTTTATTCTTTTTGAAATGATCTAGACTTCTATGAAAATAATCACAGCTTCCAAAGGGGTTGAGTGAAGTTTGTCTGTGGTTAAAAGAAAACTAATGGGCCTTGAGAGCGTTCCTTTTTTTGTTTAAAAATACACACTGGTATCTCTGAATAAAATATCGTGGCTGCGCTGCCATTCTGTTTATAGACCTCTCCACAGGGACTTTCTTCTGCATGGAGACAGTCTAGGATGATCATCGCTCTCTTGTATTCAAAGGTGATGGGTAGCCCCTGTGGCTTTATATCTTTATATCCATAGATGTATGTATACATGTTATAGAGCTAGAGATTGTTATAGATATTCATATTGGTAGCTATAGAAATAGGAATAAATTCAGTCTGAGGGATGACTTGCAGCCCCTCAGAGGGATTTCTGACTTTTGTGTGGTATCTACTCTTGTATAGGATGTAGCCATATTGACACTTAAATTAGATGTCATTTTGAGGAACAAACTGTGTCATTATTATGAGTTTTTTATTCTGTAGGAGTTCATTGGCATCAAAGCTACCTGTAAAGCTCTGAGATTGATGAACTGGATGAGGAAAACTAGGGAGTAGATTTCTACACAAGCAGCTATTCAGGGTATGTAAAATGAGGGCAAAATGTCAATGCATTTGCATGCTTCTATTAGACAGAACTGCAAAAACACAAATTCTTGTGACGGAAGACTTCCTGGTGGAAGTCACATTTCAAAAGTAATTTGAATGGGGAATTCCTGCTGTGGCTCAGCAGATTAAGAACCTGACTAAAATCCATGAGTGTGAAGGTTCTATCCTTGGCCTTGCTTAATGAGTTAAGGATCCGGTGTGGCCGTAAACTGCAGTGTTATGTTGTAGATACAGCTCAGATCTAGTTTTGCTGTGGCCGTGGCATAGGCCAGCAGCTGCAGCTCTAATTCAACCCCAAGCCTGGGAACTTCCATATACCACAAGTGCAGACCTAAAAAAAAAAAAATAACAATAACAATAACAATTTGAATGTAAATCAAATTGGTCAGTTGAAAAGTGGTAGGGTATGCTTGCAAGTGAGTTAAGTAAAAGTCAAAATTAGAAATATTATCTATAAACTTTGAGAAAGGATGCTATTTTAAAGGTCTATGTTTTTCCTGAAGGTCTTAATGCTGTCCTTAACCCTGCTCTTGCTGTCCCTGAGCAGGAGGTGCACTAATGTGGAGCGTTAGTAAACTGGAGGAGACTGAGGTGAATGGTATCAAAGAACCATTAGCCTAAGAATAGCAAAGTCCCTTCATCTGCCCTTTGATCAGTCCAGCTTTGATCAGCCCAGTTTCTTCTTGCTTGCTTTCCCTGGTTTCCCAGAAATATCATATCAAAGTAATTTAACATGCTCTTTAGCTCTTTTCTCCCACTATCCTTTCCTTTCTTTACTCTGGTACAATTAGAATCTTCTGGTTGTTAATTAATCATTGACCACTTCTTCTCAGTCCTTGAGTCGTTATTTAATTATATATTTTACATAACATAATTTTAAGCTATGTAAAATATTGAATTACTCCCATCTCTTTGGGGAGGGTCAGTTGGCTCCATGTTGGAATCTCCTGTATTTTCTCTTGGTACCATCTTCACATTGGAGGAAGTAGAGGTTACTGTACAGCAAATAAATGAATACATACATGCACATAAATTTTTAAAATTTAAAATTACAATCTTTCTCTTCTGTAGTGGTTTGCCTCTACATTTTTCTTTATGAGGCAGTGCTGGAAGTAGTTCAGGTTGATGTTGAACAGGATAGGGAGACTCTTCTATTCTCTTGATGAATATTGTCCCCTCAGGGTTCATGATATTTATAAGGAGAGGGAACAGAGCCCAGATAATTAAGGTAGCACTGGAGAATCACGAGACACTCTCAGGAAAAGAAAGGGACCTAATACTCATTGAGAATAGTCCAAACCTTAGACTAAATTGAAGGTAATGCTGTGATGTGCCAACCTGATTGGCTTTGGGGACTGTGTTATTATTCTTCCAGTTCCCAAGAGTGTTGGCTGCTGATAGCTCATGGCCATGTCGCTCCCCAGACACTGTTGTTTACTAAAAGAAGCTGTTTTGCCCATTATTACACCCCTTTTATGAGAGCAGCTAGCATCCAATGACCAGTTTATGTGAATTTCAGTGTCTCAGGATTTAATTTCTAGAGAACCCTAAACTCTGGCTTTTGTTTTCCAAAATTAATGTGTGACAATATTTATAAATCACCGCAAGTCAGGCATCCCTTCCACAACGAATACAAAGTAGAATTTAGAGAACGAGCACACATAAGGCCTTTCCTCCAAGACATTGGACATGAAACCATAAAGCAATAAAGCCCCACACTTCAGGGCAGGAAATATAGTCACACCAACACTGAGTATCACAATGCCATCACTGTTCAAAATGATAAGGAGATATCTACTTGGAGTCCTGGCCCTAAGCAAGAAGTGACTCTTCCAGCTGAAAAGGTTTTAAATCCTCACGATTTTAACACAGAGCACTTGGTCTGTAGTCAATGAACCATGGCATCACAGAGCCATGCTGCACACGGCAGCCTTATGGGAGGAAGAAAAGTCTTCCACAGAGACCAATGAGTAATTGCCTCACAAAGACTGTACTTTGATCAAGGGCACTTTTAGTAGATTAAGATATTATGTCACAAAGTGATCTAATAAAACTTAGTTATGCACAACTGGTAGGATATTTTAGGTGGCCATGTAACTGCCATTTCTTATGCTTCCTAACAAAGCAATAATGTAAGCAAGTGTCAGATCAAGTTCTGCCACCCACGGAGACATATATTAAACCATCATGTGTTGGAAAGCAGGCATAAAACATTTCAAACAACTTACTCTATAGGATGAATGAAATCTCAGTCTCTTAGATTTGTAGGTTCTACTGTCATACTTTGCATCGGAGGATCATCTGAAGCAGATATGACAGAATTCTTGAGACCAAATGGCTGGACACAGCGCCATTAAAAGATCAAGCCTCAGGCATTGTCCCTATGTGTAAGCCCTAAAAGGCTTGTTAGAATGTTACTCTCTGTTCATGAGATAGTAGTTTGTCTCTGAAATTAAAGCCAATTCACATATATGAATAATACTAATTTTACTAGAGAAAGATGATTTCTACAATATATTACCATATATGTCAAAGTTACTAATTTTATAAATGAAAACCTCTCTCTAAAAATGGATTAAGCTAAACAGCTAAGCTCCTGTGTTGCTCAAAGTCATGAGTTGCTGAAGTGCTTATATTAATTTCAACCACAAGAAACTGACAATGTCCAAGCATGTCTGATCAAAAAATGGCACCTGCGAGTGTCCTTCTAGTCAGATATTTACTACCCTTGGAGTGATGTATGATTAGAACAATTGACCACCTCCACATAGCTGTCACATACATAATCTATGCCAAAATATTTTCAAGTAAATTCTAATCATAACCTGAAGTAGTAATAAGGACGTTGGAATACAAAGATGTTCTTGATAGTCCATTTCTCATAGGAGATGTAGGCAGTAGAAGAACCAAGAGTAAAACTGAACCAAAACAATTTACTTAGTCATGTCACTGACAATTATCTCTAACTTTTTGATGAAAAGACGCTAAAGGCCTCCAGAAATCACACTCACTATCTAGGTTTTATAGTCTATTAGCAGTTTTTTAAAAAAAATTTTTTTGTTTTGTCTTTTTGCCTTTTCTAGGGCCGCTCCCACAGCATATGGAGGTTCCTAGACTAGGGGTCTAATCGCAGCTGTAGCTGCCGGCCTCCACCACAGCCACAGCCACAGCAACGCAGGATCTGAGCCAAGTCTGTGACTTACACCACAGCTCACATCAATGCCGGATCCTTAACCCACTGAGCAAGGCCAGGGATCAAACCTGCAACCTCATGGTTCATAGTCTGATTCGTTAACCACTGAGCCATGACAGGAACTCCTATTAGCACTATTTTAATCAGAGGCAGTGGGATGCACCCATCTCAACACATGATTATCATTAAGTTCTAAGTTAAAGGAGCCCTTCTCAATATTTCATTGTGTGGATAGGTAAAGCTATCTGACTCTCACAATGAGAGCCTCACTCCAACCCCTGGACCTCAGAGAAAACTCTATTGAGGCTCTCTTGCTTGTTTGGATGTGGAATAGGTTAAATGATAGAGCAATAGAAAAAAAAAAGGAAAAATTCAAGGGCTTTTAGTTAAGAGAATTTAAGAGTTAATACTTTTTCTTAGGACCATCAAATTGCATTTCTGAATTGTAATTACAGATATAATAGAAACCCCATCAATAAAATAGACATAACAAGACTCACAAGACCACCATTTATTGATTTTGTAAGCATTACACTAGTATATTTGATGTGCATGGTGTCTCCAAGTATTACAGATTTAAGAATCTGTTGAAGGTTGGAGAAATGCTAAATCAATCTCGAGGATTGTGACATTTGTACAGAGTGATTGGCCTTTGAACATCATTTATATCTCAGAGAGAAAACACATTTTAGTACTAATGGCTAAGGATTGGATAGATACATATCTATGTAAAAACAATTCAAACAAAAAGCAATCTAAAGGTATATCAAAATCATCTGAACATTTTGGAAAGCAGCACCTTCCGAAGGAATAGCACTGTTTACAAATATCTCTTTGGTGAATATTTTTGGTGTTTATTAGGCTCAATAAGTGTATGAAAGTATTATAATAATCAAAGTACCTGGCTTTTTCAACTTTTTTTTATAAAATTCTATGAGTGAAGATCTCTGAATAAAGATTATGAGAATCATAATTATTCTTATCTTTTGTTCCATAATTGCTTTTGGGGGATATAATTTTCTCTGAAAGATGTTGAAACTAAGACTCAGAGATATTAAACAAATTGGTGAAGGACATTCCTTAGTGTTTTTTTTTCAACATGCCATGTATAAATAAGCAATATTTCATGGCTCAACCCCCTTTTGCTGTAAGAAACTACTCAAATAAGGAGGAAAAGCCCAAATATTTATTGAGCACCATCTCTGTGTTAGACACATTTTTATATAAATTTTAAACTGTTTATTTTTTCTCATTTTGTCAACATTGATATTGTGATTCAGTATAATTCAATTAACTTGCCTAAAGTCATAGGATGGCTGAGAATTCTACATTAAAATCCAGTTATGCTCAATTCCAAAGCCCATGCCCATTCCACTGATTAAAAAATTTCTAAATTCCCACCCTGGTGGGGTGGGTTAAGAATCCAACTGCAGCAGCTCGGGTTGCTACAGAGCTGCAGGTTAGATCCCTAGGGCTAAAGGATCCAGAGTTGCCACAGCTTCAGCGTAATTTGCAGCTGTGGCTTGGATTCAATTTCTAGCCTGGAAACTTCCACATGCCATGGGTGCAGCTATAATTTTTTTTAATTAAAAAAAAATTCCCTTGCCAAAAATAATAATAATAATAACCTGTGTCATCAGTTGCCTGTGTATGCTAATGTCACTCCTGATTTTCCTCTCATGACAGTCCTCCACACTCACCAAAAGTAGTATTTGCTATGATATTTGAGTCTCCTGCTCTGATTCTTCCATAATGAAATCTAAAGGGTGGGAGCTAGGGACAGAACTGTGTAGATGACAAAGGACAGTGGTCTCTCTGTGGGACTGTGCCTCATCTATAGGCTGCCTCCTCCATCTCTCAAGCTATGCTGCACACTCTTGAGGTGTAAATGGATTGAGAGGAGAGGAGAGGCTCTAGGTGTCTCTCATTAGGGCACACAGCCCTCAGCCCCACCCTGACAGGACTGCTCTCAAGACTGGCAAGGCCATGACTAGTTTTGGAGTCATTTGAGAGGATAAGTATAAAGCCTTTATTTTCATGCAGTGAGGGATTTGGTTTCCCTGGCCCATGTGGCACTTCCAGGTGGCTGCACTGACCAGGATCTACCAACTTCAGGGGGGGAAACAGGACTTAACACCTACTTTACAAGGCATTTTCTTGACAGCTGGTACTGCTGACCCAGGGAGATCCAAATTAGGCCAAGACACTTTTCTATCTCCCATTTGTTTTAATGTCAGGCAGGATTTTTTTTCCCTATTAAAGTTTCTTCTTATTTTTTTCTATACTTTCCCCACAACTGTATTTACTTGTTTATTTTTCTTGTGTGGACTTTGTAGATGAGGTTTTGCTTTTAAAGTGCTGTAGAGGTTAAGGGGTGGGAAAGAAGTATTAAATTATTTTCGCTTCTAAAACAGCAATACCAACAACCACACAAATCGTAACGAAACTTTTTGACACAGTATAATGAAAAGGAAAGTAGCCTTTGAACTCAGGCAGCACTGAAGTTTGAATGCCACCTTGGCCGCTCAGGATTCAACATCTCAGACCCTCAAATTTTAGAGTTGTTAAGACCATTAGAGATGATAAGATGTTCATCACAACAACCTAGCCTGTGCTCATCATTCAGTCAATCATGGCTCCTGACATTTACCTGCTACTACTACCATTGCTATTTCCTTCAGTAACCTATTAAGAAAGTTGCTAGATCAGAGATTAGTGAAATGTAAAGCTGAGATGGAGCAGGGCACCCACCCATAGCCCAGAAGACTCCAAGGAGCAGAGCCCAAGCTACAAGGGCTGTCAGAACAGCCCTCCCTGGGCTCTGCTTTCTCTTCCAGTTTTGCAGTCTCCAGATCATCCATGTGGGTAACTGAATGATGTGGAACATAAAACCAAAGTCTCTTGACTTTAAATATTCTTGGAATTGCATGAGCAGGAAAATCCAGGGTCCAGAAGTTGGGGTCCCTTCTCCTATTCTGGAGCACTACACCCTCCACTGTGGCTACAGTGAGATTTGGACAGGTAGTTCATGTTACTTCCTTGCTTAAACCCAGGCCTTCCTGTCCCTGCCCCAACCCCCACCTTGAAGTGGACTGATCTGTCCTCTGTGCTTCAAATGTCAAGTCCTTCTCAAATTCCATCTTTTGTCTCAAATTTCACTCATTCCAAGAGAGCTTCCATGAATTTTTCTTCAAAGGCATCCCTCCCCCCAACTATTCCCCATTATTTTGTCATTTATTTTTGCTGTGTAGTTTTGAAAATATGAAATTCAAACTTAGTAAATGTCTTTTCTATATCAGAGTCTAGAATAATACATTGGACGGTGACAACCACCACATGCCCAGCCTAATACATAGCGAGCACTCAATAATATAATTGTTGATTAATTCATATGCTGGAATGTGGTGTCTTAGAAGAGATGGCAAAGGATGAGACTAGAAAGACAGACAGGAGCTAGGTCATAGCAGTCCTTCTATGAGGCTAAAGATTTATTTTCCTTTCATCTTTCTCCCCCACCCCCAGATTAGAAGTTGAAGGCTTTGAATGGATGAATAGCATAGTCAGATTTATACAATATCTCAGGTGTATGACTTGTGCATGGACAGGGCAGTGTTAGAATAGATAAAGTAGAGGTGCTGGAACAGACTTTTTAAAAATGCAGGCTTGGTAGGATTTGATGATTTCTTTGAACAAGGAGAGAAGAAGGTATTGGAAAGTAATTTTTGATCACGAATTGTTGGACATTTGCTGAGTTCTACTTTTTCCTATAACTGATATAAAATTAAGCTTTAATGAATGATTACCTCTTTAAAAAAGAGGGTCATATTTCATGACCTCTCCAGACATAAGCTTTTTATATTTTGAATGTCAGCTTTAGGACTGATTTTAAGAGTACCTAGGAATTCCCATATATATTTCAAACTGATCTAACATCATATTTCAAACAACCTCACAAACTCAGCTTGAGCCATAGTTCAGGTTCATTAATTTGAACCTGAACCTTTGCATTAATTTGAAACTCTATTGTTTCCCTTCAAAGAAGAACTATTTCAATAATTCATTACCAAGTTCTGAGGCCAATGGTACTCTTCAGAAGTCTCTACATACAGTGGAGTCTATCATGACAGAATGCTTTACAAATTATCTGATGCCTATTGCTTACACTCTAATGCTTTATCTATCTCTTCCCCAAATTCCAGGAAAATATATTTAGCAAAATAATAAAATAGGCAAAACAAAAAAATAAATTTATGAGAGAAATTTTCAGGTTGAAAGAGCTACTCAACTGAACTACTTCAATTCTGACTCTCTTTTTCTCTTTTGACTCTCTTTTTCTCTTTTTGGACAGTCCCCTTTTGGGATTCAGAGCTATTGTTTTAGAGGTGACTAGGCTAGCTTCACAGATGAGTCTTAGAGGCTGTGAAGTCTAATTCCAGATCATTACAGAATTCTGCTACAGCAAAAGAAGTTTTAGATTCAAGCCAGAGGGTTTTCTTTGAGTTCACCCAGCTATGAGTCACACATGCTCCATGTAAGACTTGGGCCTGAGCAAAGACCTGTCTTATTTGAATATTGGTGAGCTTATTACCATGACTTCCTTGTATTGCTATCATTTAAATTACATTTATCCTTCTTTTGTTTCCATTCTTTCCCCTGATTCAAAACATTACCTTCTTTGGTGTATATAAAGTTCAGATTTATAAAATGAAAAGTTCATGCCCCAGAAGAATTACCCATTACCTTCATATTTTGTGATTGAGGGCAGAGATTTGTTTTACCTTTATAGATCATGTCTTTGGCCTATCTAGAGACTGTGACAGCTCATGCGTTACTAACTCCTGCTACTTTTTCAGGAAATCCTTAAGATTTCATCCAATCTCACCTCCCACATTTCCTCTTTATAGAGGGGCAAATAAGTCCACAGATGGAAAATGATTTTCAATGTAGGGTCATAATTATGCTTAATAAGGACAAAACTGTTATCTTGCTTTTCAATGGTTTATATTTACCCCTACTCTATATAGTATTTAAAACACATATTCACCAAGACATGGCTTTTTATGGTCTTTTTAGAATATTTCTCATCTTGTAATAAAAGTGATATCTATCTTTACATCAAAGTATTTGTAAAGTAAACAGAAAAGGAAAGAAATTACCCTATGTCTCTCTTCTGGTTTAACATCTTCCACTTTCATAAACCAGTTGAAGTTTTTCTCAAATCTTAGGACAGTGCTTTCACAAGACCTGTCACCCCATTGGCCCATCCTACTCCAGCTTCTGCCATTTTCTAGGACTTGGGTTTCTTGTCCCTTCTGCCTTGAAAACTCTTTCCTCAGAACTGAAAAATCCTAGTTAAGTCTCATATTTTGAATGTTAGTTATAAAATCACTTCATCAGCATGGATTTTATAACCATTCTATTTGACAATCATAATTGAAATTTCTCCAGATTTCTCAAGAAAAGCCAGAAACTTTTATTTTTATGTGAAGATTTCCAATTTTGAAATATTACCTAATGCCATCTAATTTATATTTAAAAACAAATACTTTACAAACCATACAAGATTGGCCATCTGCTGTCCATATTTTACCCACTGGTGACCAATTTGAGACTTTTGATTTATCACAGTCAATATGTATCTTGCTTATTCGCTTCTTCTTTAAAGTTGTCTCTCATTGGAAAAAAATTTTCCAAGAGAGCAGAGCCCTTAATTTGTCTTGCTCTGTGCTATTTCCCTAGCATCTGTGTTGCAGCAGATATTCAACTGATTGGTCAAACAAATAAATCTCAAAACCTGAAAATAAAATTTTCGTATCTATATATTCTCTTTTGCTATAAATAGACATTAACAAGAATAAGAGTAACAATATGCATATTTTACAGGACGCATTTTTCTTATAACTTGATTTTGTGCAATTTATCAATGACAGTTTTCATCCAATACTGCTATATATTCTTCTATATTGTATCAAGTTTAGCGGCTATATAGAATTGCCAGAATATTTTGTTGATTCCTTTCCCCCATCATCACTCTACAGATTCTCAGCACTTATGAGCACTGTGAACATTGTTCATTGAGTGGTGTTTAACTTGTAGCTCCTCTTGAATCTTTGTCATGTGCCCTCATTTCCCTTTGTAACCTGGATATTCTTCAGGGGGTCAGAACCACAGTCTCAAAATATGTGTGTTCAAATAGAGTTAAGTTAAGGGATAGTTGTATGGTTGGATGCATTGTTGACTGTTATTTACATAACAAAACACAACCTGGGTCACTTTTGGAAAACCAAATTGAAGTTCTTGACTAACAGACCTGGGTTTTCCATCTCTGATTTACTCCTAACTCTGCAGATAGAAACAAACTTTGTGGCTCAACATTTTTTGATCTGCAAAAAGAAATTATAGTAAATTATATCTGAGCTACCTCACAATGACAAGTATTGGCAAGGATATAGAGAAATTGGAACTTTTGGGCCCCACTGGTAAGAATTTCTTTTTCTTTTTTTTTTTTTTTGTCTTTTTGCTATTTCTTGGGCCGCTCCCTCGGCACATGGAGATTCCCAGGCTAGGGGTCGAATCGGAGCCGTAGCCACCAGCCTGCACCAGAGCCACAGCAATGAGGGATCCGAGCCATGTCTGCAAACTACACCACAGCTCAAGGCAATGCAGGATCATTAACCCACTGAGCAAGGGCAGGGACCGAACCCGCAACCTCATGGTTCCTAGTCGGATTTGTTAATGACTGCGCCACAACAGGAACTCCTGGTAAGAATTTCAAATGGTAAAACCACTATGGAAAATAGTATGAAGTTTCCTCAAAACATTAAGAAATAGAATAATTGTATTACCCATGAAGACTCAGGTTTGATCCCTGGCCTCACTCAGTGGGTTAAGGATCCAGTGTTGCCATGATCTGTGGTGTAGGTTGCAGAAGCGGCTTGGATCTGGTGTTGCTGTGGCTGTGGTGTAGGCTAGCAGCAACAGCTCCATTTCAACCCCTAGCCTAGGAACTTCCATATACTGCAGGTGTGGTCCAAAATAAATAAATAAATAAATAAATAAAAGATAAAATTAGGATCCCAAAGTGGTGGTTGCACACCCATGTTCATAGTAGCATTATTCACAATAGCAAAAGATGGAAGCAACCCAAGTTCCCACATGGAAGAATAAATAGATAATTAATTCAACCTTAAAAAGAGATGAAACTCTGACACGTGCTGTAATGTATGTGAACCCTGAGGACATTATACTAAGGGGAAGAAGCCAGTCACAAGAAGACAAATACTACGTGATTGCACTTATATCAGGTATTTTGAGTCCTCAAGTTCATAGATACAGAAGGTGCAATGGTGGTAACCAGAAGCAGCTGGAGCGGAAGGCTGGAGAGCTATCAAGTTATCTTTTGGTGGCTTTAGAGTTTAGCTTTTGCAAAATGAAAAGAATTCTGAAGATGGATGATGGTGAAGGTTGTACCAATGTGAATGCACTCAATACACTGAACTAACTGTATGTTTAAAAATGTTTAAGATAGTAATTTTTATGTCATACATATTTTACCACAATTAAAATCATTTTTAGGAGTTCCCATTGTGGCTCAGCAGGTTAAGGACCTGAGGTTGTCTCTGTGAGGATGTGGGTTGGATCTCTGGCCTTGCTCATTGGGTTAAGGATCTGGTGTTGCTGTAGCTATGGTATAGGCTGCTAACTGCAGCTCTGATTTGATCCCTGGCCCAGGAACTTCCATATGCCACAGGTGCAGCCATAAAAAGAAAAAAAAAATATATTTTTAAAATTGTATTTCAGGATTCTTACTGTTAGAATATTTTATAATTTCAGAAGCTCTCATAAAGACCATGCAGAGAGCTACTCGCAGGCTCTTTTTCAGATAGGCAGTCTCTTCCTTAAAAGAAAATCTGGCTCTGTGTCACGGCTGGGCAAATGGTCCCCACCTTCGGTCCTTTAGGTCTTCCAGTTCTGGTCTCAGCAGACAAAGGAACTTTTTAAAAATTCTATCCCTGAGAGAAAGGAAATAAAGCAAGCATTCCTTGTAAATGATCTTTTCTTTGACTCTCCAACTGGAGCTTTATTTTCCTTTTCCCACTTTGACTCACACATTTCTAGACCTCATCCTCATCACCCACCCCAAGGATTACGGCTATTTTCGTAGGCGTTTTATCTTGGCATCTCAAAGATTCATTCTCCCCTCTTCTTTCTGCTCCTCTTGCACATTCAGGTCCCCAGAGCTGTGTTCGGCTGTCAGCGTCAGCGCTGAGCGGCACGGGTTCCCCGAGTTATTAGGGAGCACTTGGAGTGTCTCTGCAGCACAGATACTGACAGCTGAACACACAGGAGCAGCTGGCTCAGTGGGGAAAGAGAGAGGAGGGGGTGAGAGCTATTCATTGCTGGGTATTTATAACTTGGCCCCGAAAGCAAGGATGGCGGTATCAAATAGGAGAGGGTGAAAAGACATTTTATCCTAATTAAAAAGGTAATTAAGTAACACACCGAAGAATTTAAATCAGTGCTCTTGGTTTTTCTGACAGGTCTGATGGTATAACTACCCAGAAACCTTTCTGGAACAACACATGCTGCTTCTTAAGCTCTGTTGCTTGCTGAGTGGCCAACTATGGATGACAAATGACAGTAAGAATCCCAGGCAAGAGTGTGTGAGATAAGTAAAGGTCCCTCTCAAAGGAAAACAATGCATACAGGCATGAAATCTCTGGCTTGCCGAGATGAAAACTGTGGGCTCAAAACAGCACTCCCTGTCCTGCCTCTGTCCCTGATCCAATCTGCACCCCCCAACTCCACTCCCTCCCACCCCCAAGTCTGAATTTTACCTAGAGCATCTCCTAGTCTCTCCATTGTCCACTTCTTTTTCTGCCACCCATTCTAACCTGTGGCCTTTTCTGCCATGCCCTTCACTGGGCTTTTGTTTCCAAATATATTCAAACTGAATGCAGTTTTATCCTACATGTGCAATTATTTTAACATTTGAAACTATATCTATCTTCCTGAGTATTGAGGTCAATACCAAGTCCAAGGGTATGGTAATTCCCAGCTAACTGACTGCTGGCTAGATTTTGAACATTTTAGGAGTCTCTTACAAGCTGGTTCAGAGTCTTGAAATAATGATTTGTTTGACAAATGAAGTTATTTTAATCAGATGTATCTGTAAACTTCTGATTGTCATAAAATATCTTTTATAAATGATTTTTTAGTTAATTTTTAACTCAATTATGGGTACTAGTTAAGTTAATAGCATTAATAATTAATTATATAACAAATGCATAATTATCTTCAAATTTATCTGAAGAAATTGAACAATATGTAAAATGATGTGTATATATATTCATATACATGTGTACATCTATATGTATACATATATGACTTTTACTGCAAATAAAAATATAATATATATACACACACACATACATTGCTAGATTATATACACAAACATTGCCAGATTCAGTATAATTTTATCCAACAAATTTTTTCTTATGCTTTTTCAGATGACTATATGGAAGAACCCCTAATTAATCAAATATGACAATAACATCTCAAGGTGATTTACCAAAACAAAACCCAATTAAAATATTTGCAAGAGAATTATTCCTACCAAGTGATAGGCCTCATTAATTTGCATGTGCATTCTTTGGAATGCTCAGGTAACCAATGAGAAGTGGAGAGAAACTTTGTAATACTGTATTTATTTCTTATAAGAAATGCATCATAGGAGTTCACATCGTGGCTCAGTGGCTAACGAATCCGACTAGGAACCATGAGGTTGCGGGTTCGATCCCTGGCCTTGCTCAGTGGGTTAAGGATCCCGCATTGCCGTGAGCTGTGGTGTAGGTTGCAGACGTGGCTCGGATCACGCGTTGCTGTGGCTCTGTTGAAATCCGGCAGCTCCAGCTCCGATTAGACCCCTAGCCTGGGAATCTCCATTTGCTGTGGGCGTGGCCCTAGAAAAGGCAAAAAACAAAATAAAACAAAAAAAAAAGAAGAAAAAAAAGAAATTCATCATAACATGGCATACAAAGTCTTCCAGGTTGATGAATACTGAATTTGTTCATTACCTAAGAAAAGAATAATCTCAACAGTTCCAGTCTCACCTAAAAGGACTTACAAAATAATATGTACAGTTAATTATTATTACCTGTGGTAGTTATGTTCTATATATTGCCATGAACACTGAATTATGAATATGAAGCCATTCCTCTTAGAGGAAATACAGAGTTAGTTTCCTGTGGTCCTCTGGTCACAACATTTTAATCATCTGAGTAATGCATAACACTGTTTTATGTATTATGTTTCTGCTTAAAGACACCTTATTTGATATGTATTGTTGATTCATTACTGATGAACCCACAGCCAATATCACTGTAGCTATAACCAAACAAAATTTATCTATAACACAGATTTTCTTTGAAAGGCACATCACAGCCTTCTTGGGCTTAGACGCACTAGACAGCACATTAGTGCTACGCTTGGAGACCATTTTACATGAAAAAAGCACCCAAAAAAAGCAAAAAAATGTGAAAAACAGGCACTAAATAGACCTTGGAAAGGACATTTGTTGACAGAATAAGAGCTAAATATGGCAAGCATTACCTTGTACGACTGCAGCTGGGAACATGTGCATTGAGCAAATTTTGAATGTATGAGTCCAAATGACCATGAAAAGCCTATGAGTACTGATTTGGGGATAACAAGTTTTTGAAAACATGAAATCCATGAAAAATAGGATCAATAGTACCTCCCTTTTTAAAATATTTGGAAAACTATCAAATGACTGTAATGGGCATTATTTTTTGTTAGTACAATGAACTATTTTACCCACCCATTTACAATTATTTTGATTTTATGAATGCCAAATTAAAGGTAAGAGAAGATAGAGAATGTAAATATTTG
This sequence comes from Phacochoerus africanus, assembly GCF_016906955.1. Taxonomy (NCBI): domain Eukaryota; kingdom Metazoa; phylum Chordata; class Mammalia; order Artiodactyla; family Suidae; genus Phacochoerus; species Phacochoerus africanus. The sequence goes on from NC_062545.1 coordinate 59,411,476, forward strand.
ACAAATGCAGATCATTGATCCTAATGTGAATTAAAGTGCTCTTAGATGTAGTTCTGGGTTCCGAAATAATTCCAACTCTTTGGTCAGCAACTACATTGTTTTTCCATTTTCATGACCGTTAGAAATTCTTTTGAGAAATAGAAATGGATTTTTATTTTTACAGTCAGATCAAATGTTTGAATGGCCTCAGTGGGACACCCTTGGAATGTGAAGATTTGGGGGGATTCAGGAGTCTGAGTCATCCCATATCTTTAAAATGAGCAACCATCTGAGTTCACATGTTTAGCAGGGAATTATTTACGAGTTCAAAGAGACATTAGTAATGCTCTTGTCAAGTGCTAGAATAAATCACAATATTTTGAAAATAATAAAATGTGGGTAGTTACAATGTTAAGGATTTTTTTGATGATTGTTCTTTAAAATTCTCTGATTTTCAAGTAAAAATTGTAAGATATGGTTTCCATGTATTTCATGTAAAAAAATTACAGAGATACTCATATATTTTTACTCTGTAATTTACATGGTGATATGAAAAGTATATTTTGTGCTGGTTGGAAAGGTTATTTTACTTGAAGTGTCCAAAAGTGTATATACTTGGAATCATGTTACTTTTGGGAACTTTGCCTTAATTCAGTTTCACTGAATATTTCTGTGTGTTATAGTGTATGGGCCATAGCTGAATGTGGCCCATAGCTCCTGCTTCATAGACTACGATTTTGGAGAAAATGTCATTTTGGAGAAAAATAATGTTTACATTTTCTACGGTTTTTTCCCAGTATCATTTGTGCCCTGAAAGATGGTCCTGAGTTTTTCCAAACCTGGGAACTAGATGGAAAGTCTTTTTTTTTTTTTTTTAATTTCATCCTTGCAGCAGAAATTATCATAGCATTGTAAATTAACTATAGTTCAATAAAACTTTAAAAAATAAAAAAATAAAATAAAATTTCAACCTTGTTTCTATTTTCTCTGAACTTAAAGGTAAACACTGGCATTTTCGAAAGAGAAGCAAACGGAGCTTTCACAGGGCATTCCTTGTTCTCTTGTCCACCAATCTCCATAACAACAACAAAAAAGAAGGCATTAGACTTTCTAAACTCTAAAGTTCAAATATTGGCAGTTTTCAGTGTTTTTTTTTTTTTCTCTGCATCTCAAGCCTAATGAGGGTGAACAGTAGTGAGTTCATGAGCTTCTCCAAGTGAGCCTAGAGGGCCGAGCTTATCCCTGATGAGCTGTTCTCTGAAGCTCTGGTGTTTACCAAATGTGTCAGATGGATAATGTTCATTAATGAACCTGAATATCGCAAAGCAGAGCGATTCCTCCAAATATTATGATGCTTTAATGACACTTGTAATAAGACCGCCAAGGACTACCAGCAGCTAACAAATACACATTTCCAAATGTAACATTAGTAAATGTTCGAATGCAGCAAAATCTTAAAACTGGTATATGAGAGTGTGCTTACTTTGCCTCCTGAGGACCTCAGAAATGAATAAGTGATGAGCAAGACAGCCCTGCATGCAGCCTTGTGACTGTGAGGAAAGGGGCAGCTATGGCGTTTCCAGTGATTTGCATTTAATATGCAGAAAAGGGAGAAAGAAATGAACTTAGATCTAGAAGTATAGAAGGAAGCAGAGACTATGAAAAGGGATAAAAATATATCAAATTATATTCTTTTATGAGAAAGAAAATGATTTCCTGGATAGTCTCCTAAGAGTCATCATGAAAATGTCATTGAAGTGCCATTGTCCAGTCCAGCTTCTATTGACCTCCTTACACCAAGCATTGTCCTGGGACTGCCTGTCTGCTTCTGACATTGCTTTCTTCTTCCTACACAACTCCATGGTTTTGTTAATCACTGAGTATTGAAGTCAGTCCTTTCCTAACTTCATCGAGACAGAGAAAGTACATTCAACTTTTCTATGGATCTCCATGGAATTTCACAGGCAGCTTTCATATTCTTGAGCCTGTGTTTTCATACTTCAGCTGAATATGATGGTTTCTTTTTTATTATTAAGTAACCAACATGATATTACTTGGAATCCATATCTGTTCTTTTTTTTTGTCCCTGGTGGAGTCTTACTGTAAAAATACTAAAAACTCATAAATCTAATTTCTGTTTTGCCATAAAAAGATTAGCAAAATGTTTTCTGAAGGATAAGAAAGGACATGGCTATTAATAATGCAGAAGATAGATTTCATAGTCTTCTTACCATTTTACCTCTTTGAAATAAGATCCACTGTACCTATCATTCATTCATTCAATAAATATTTATCGAGTGCCTATTCAATAGAGTGATGTGTGGTTGACTTGTAAATTATTTGTGGTAAAGATTTATTATAGGCTACAAAAAAGCAGCCAAACAGCAATTTCACATTCTAAAATGTTACTTCTTTTGGAAATCAAATTTCTATCCACCCAACTTAGGCTTTTACATATAATTGTGTATGTAATGTTTTCTAAAAGGACATAAACAGTGTTTCCTAAAAATACACTTTTCCTTCTTCCTTCCCTCCCACCCTCCCTCCCTCTTTCTCTTTTTTTTTTTTCTTTTTAATCTCTAATGGTCTTTCTTGCATGCAGATACCAGAAAACATTTATAAAAACATTTCTCTTTTTTCTCTATGTTATATGAATGTGAGTCCTAATTTTTACTTTTCTATCTCGGTAGTTACTGATTGAAATACACTCATAATACAAATATTACTTACATAATACAGTTGATCTAGACTCTTCAACCCCTGCCAAATGTGTCTTATCTAGGAAAGGTCCTCTGAGCCTTCCATGTGCTACCACTAAAAACTATAATTATACATTTAAAGTTTATGGAAATAAAGATTAATTAACCAAATATGCTATTATACTGCTCCATGCATTTCTAATCTTAAAGTCAGCTAAAGATAACAAACTGCTGTTTTTATTATGCCTTTAGTAACTAAAAATAAGTTTATATATTGCCCATCAAATTTTGCAGTAATAATTACATTCAGCAAATATTTTTTACTTAGAAAGAATACTAAGATTGTGATTGGGGAGAAGATTTAAAAACAAACACTATTGATGGATTTATATTTCGCTCTTGTTATCATTGTCTCTAAATATAATACATCTAAACATAATACCATCCCAACTAATGTTTCCAATTTTTGAGCAGAGAAATTAGTTAAAACATGATATTTTCCACTTAACTAAAAATACTCGTACTGAAGTTGCTTTTTTTTTTTTTAATATTTACTACCTCAGTGAACAAAAATAGGACATGAGTCCTAAAATCCATTGTCAAATATTCTAAATTCCATTTCTAAAACCTATTTTCAGTCATGTGGCAAAACATTGCCCTTAAAACACCCTCATTTCTCACAACTGTCTTCATTAGAGTATATCTCTTTTCAATTCAAAAATCTATAGTGGGGGAGTTCCCATGATGGTGCAGCATAAAGGAATCCGACCAGGAACCATGAGGTTGCAGGTTCAATCCCTGGCCTTGCTTAGTGGGTTAAGGATCTGGCATAGCTGTGAGCTGCATTGTAGTTCGCAGACACGGCTCAGATCTGGTGTTGCTGTGGCTGCGGCATAGGTCGGCAGCTACAGTTCAGAGTAGACCCCTAACCTGGGAACCTCCATATGTGGTGGGTGTGGCCCTAAAAAGACAAAAAAGACAAAAAAAAAACAAACTATGGTGGGGTGGAATTTTTCCTTGCTCCCCACTGTTGTTGCTGAAATATGGCCTGTCTCTGAACACAGACGCCAAGTAGAAAGGCAGAGACAGAGTTGGAGGAAATGGGAAAAGTAGCTTTAACTTCCAGGCAAAGAGAAAATACAGCACGCTAGTGCCTCAAAAACCATGCCCCCCTTGGAGGGGGTAGTGAGGAGTCTTACAGTGTTCAAGGAGCAGAGGTGATCAGCTCCTGAACAATTTCCTGATCGGTTGCTTGTGAAGTAATTGGGAATCAGCATCATCAACCATCTGGTTCCAACTGGTCTGGGGTCTACATGCTTGTGGGCAGCAAACAGTTAACTTCTTCCACCCTGTGTGGGCTTCAGCACCTGCAAAACAGCTCCAAGGATGTGGCTCAGAATATTATCTATAGTCCTTGAGGAAGAGCTAAAAGTCCTTGACATTGTTGAATGGCTAAACTGTTATTATTTTGCCTTGCTTGACTGTTTTCCTTTCTTTCTGTATTTTCTCACTTCTCTGATTAAATTGATCCTTTGATTAAAGGTTTTCTTTTTTTTTTTTTTCCCCACTGTACAGCAAGGGGGTCAGGTTATCCTTACATGTATACATTACAATTACATTTTCCCCCCACCCTTTCTTCTGTTGCAACATGAGTATCTAGACAAAGTTCTCAATGCTATTCAGCAGGATCTCCTTGTCAATCTATTCTAAGTTGTGTCTGATAAGCCCAAGCTCCCATCCCTCCCACTCCCTCCCCCTCCCCCTCCCATCAGGCAGCCACAAGTCTCTTCTCCAAGTCCATGATTTTCTTTTCTAAGGAGATGTTCATTTGTGCTGGATATTAGATTCCAGTTATGAGTGATATCATATGGTATTTGTCTTTGTCTTTCTGGCTCATTTCACTCAGTATGAGATTCTCTAGCTCCATCCATGTTGCCGCAAATGGCATTATGTCATTCTTTTTGATGGCTGAGCAGTATTCCATTGTGTATATATACCACCTCTTCCGAATCCAATCCTCTGTCGATGGACATTTGGGTTGGTTCCATGTCTTGGCTATTGTGAATAGTGCTGCAATGAACATGCAGGTGCACGTGTCTCTTTTAAGTAGAGTTTTGTCCGGCTAGATGCCCAAGAGTGGGATTGCGGGGTCATATGGAAGTTCTGTGTATAGATTTCTAAGGTATCTCCAAACTGTTCTCCATAGTGTCTGTACCAGTTTACATTCCCACCAGCAGTGCAGGAGGGTTCCCTTTTCTCCACACCCCCTCCAGCATTTGTTATTTGTGGACTTATTAATGATGGCCATTCTGACTGGTGTGAGGTGATACCTCATGGTAGTTTTGATTTGCATTTCTCTTATAACCAGCGATGTTGAGCATTTTTTCATGTGTTTGTTGGCCATCTGTATATCTTCTTTGGAGAAATGTCTATTCAGGTCTTTTGCCCAATTTTCCATTGATTGATTGGCTTTTTTGCTGCTGGGTTGTATAAGGTGTTTATATATTCTAGAGATTAAGCCCTTGTCAGTTGCATCATTTGAAACTGTTTTCTCCCATTCTGTAACTTGTCTTTTTGTTTTCTTTTGGGTTTCCTTTGCTGTGCAAAAGCTTTTCAGTTTGATGAGGTCCCATGGGTTTATTTTTGCTCTGATTTCTATTGCTTTGGGAGACGGACCTGAGAAAATATTCATGATGTTGATGTCAGAGAGTGTTTTGCCTATGTTTTCTTCTAGGAGTTGGATGGTGTCCTGTCATATATTTGAGTCTTTCAGCCATTTGGAGTTTGTTTTTGTGCATGGTGTGAGGGTGTGTTCTAGTTTCATTGCTTTGCATGCAGCTGTCCAGGTTTCCCAGCAATGCTTGCTGAATAGACTTTCTTTTTCCCATTTTACGTTCTTGCCTCCCTTGTCAAAGATGAATTGACCATAGGTGTCAGGGTTTATTTCCGGATTCTCTATTCTGTTCCCTTGGTCTGTCTGTCTGTTTTGATACCAGTACTACACTGTTTTGATGACTGTGGCTTTGTAGTATTTCTTGAAGTCTGGGAGAGTTATGCCTCCTGCTTGGTTTTTGTTTCTCAGGATTGCTTTGGCGATTCTGGGTCTTTTGTGGTTCCATATAAATGTTTGGATGGTTTGTTCTAGTTCTGTGAAAACTGTCCTGGGTCATTGGATAGGGATTGCATTGAATCTGTAGATTGCTTTGGGTAGTATGGCCATTTTTACAATATTGATTTTCCCAATCCAGGAACACGGAATATCTTTCCATTTCTTTCCATCTTCTTTGATTTCTTTGATGAAAGTTTCATAGTTCTTGGCATATAGGTCCTTTACCTCCTTGGTCAGGTGTATTCCCAGGTATTTGATTTTGTGAGGTGCAATTTTAAAAGGTATTATATCTTTGTATTCCTTTTCTAATAGTTCATTGCTGGTATACAGAAATGCCACTGACTTCTGAATGTTAATCTTCTATCCTGCTACTTTGCTGAATTTATGAATCAGTTCAAGGAGTTCTGGGGTTGAGTCCTTAGGGTTTTCGATGTATAGTATCATGTCATCTGCATACAGTGACAGTTTGATCTCTTCTCTTCCTATATGGATGCCTTTTATTTCTTTGGTTTGTCTAATTGCTGTGGCTAGGACTTCCAAAACTCTGTTGAAGAGCAGTGGTGAGAGTGGGCATCCCTGTCTTGTTCCAGATTGGAGTGAGAAGGCTTTCAGTTTTTCCCCATTGAGTCTTATATTTGCTGTGGGTTTCTCATAAATGGCTTTGATTATATTCAGGAATGTTCCCTCTATACCCACTTTGGCGAGGGTCTTGATCATGAATGGATGTTGGACTTTGTCAAATGCTTTTTCTGCATCTATTGAGATGATCATATGGTTTTTGACCTTTTTTTGTTAATGTGGTATATGATGCTGATTGATTTGTGTATGTTGAACCATCCTTGTGAACCTGGGATGAATCCAACCTGGTCATGGTGTATCATTTTTTTGGTATGTTGTTGGATTCGGTTGGCTAAGATTTTGTTGAGAATTTTTGCATCTATATTCATCAATGATATTGGGCGATAGTTTTCTTTTTTGGTGGTATCTCTGTCTGGTTTTGGAATGAGGGTGATGGTGGCATCATAGAATGTCTTTGGGAGGATTCCTTCTTCTTCCACCTTTTGAAAGAGTTTCAGGAGGATGGGCACCAAGTCCTCTTTATATGTTTGATAGAATTCACCTGTGAAGCCATCTGGTCCTGGACTTTTATTTGTAGGGAGTGATTTTATGACCTCTTCCATTTCATTTCTAGTGATCAGTCTGTTCAGTTGGTCTGTTTCTACCTGATTCAGTTTTGGCAGGCTGTAAGATTCTAGAAAATTGTCCATTTCTTCCAGATTGTCAAACTTGTTGCCGTAGAGTTGTTCATAGTATCCTCTTATGGTTTTTTGTATTTCTGCTGTATCCGTTGTGATTTCTCCTTTTTCATTTATAATTTTGGTTATTTGGGTTCTTTCTCTCCTCTTTTGAGTGAGTCTGGCCAGGGGTTTGTCAATTTGGTTCACCTTTTCAAAGAACCAGCTCTTGGTTTTATTAATTTTCTTGATTGTTTTTTGAGTCTCTATTTTATTGATTTCTTCTTTGATCTTTATAATTTCCTTCCTTCTGCTGACTTTAGGCCTTTTTTGTTCTTCTTTTTCTAATTCATTTAGGTGGAGGGTTAAGTTGTCCATTTGGGATCTTTCTTCTTTTTGGAGAAAGGCCTGTATTGCTATAAATGTCCCTCTGAGCACTGCTTTCGCAGCATCCCATAGATTTTGAGAGGTTGTGTCTTCATTATCATTTGTTTCAAGGTAGTTTTTAATTTCCTTCTTGATTTCCTCATTGACCCTTTGGTTTTTTAGTAGCATGTTGTTTAGTCTCCATGCAGTAGGTTTTTTCTCTTTCCTTTTCCCATGGTTGGTTTCTAATTTCATGGCATTGTGGTCAGAGAAGATACTTGAGATAATTTCGATGCTCCTAAATTTATTGAGATTAGCTTTGTGTCCCAGTATGGGGTCGATTCTTGAGAATGTTCCATGAGCATTTGAGAAGAATGTGTATTCTGCTTTTTTTGGATGTAGGGTCCTGAAGATATCAATGAAGTCTAACTTTTCTATTGTTTCCTTTAGGATCTCTGTTGCTTTATTGGTTTTCTGTCTAGAGGATCTGTCCATTGATGTGAGGGGAGTATTAAGGTCTCCTACTATGATTGTATTCTCATCCATATCTCCCTTTATGTCTGTTAATATTTGCTGTATGTATCTGGGTGCTCCTGTATTTGGGGCATATATGTTGACGATAGTAACATCCTCTCCTTGGATGGATCCCTTAATCATTAAGTAGTGTCCTTCTTTGTCTTTCTTTATGTCTTTTGTTTTAAAGTCTATTTTGTCTGATATGAGCATTGAGACTCCTGCTTTTCTGTCTTGTCTATTGGCGTGAAATATTTTTCCCCACCCTTTCACTTTCAATCTATATGTATCTTTTGTCCTAAGGTGAATTTCTTGTAGGCAGCATATGGAAGGTTTTTGCCGTTTTATCCACTCAGCCACTCTGTGTCTTTTGATTGGGGCGTTCAGTCCATTGACATTTAAGGTGATAATTGATAGATGATTATTTATTGTCATTTGAACCTTGTGTTCCAGTTGATTCTATGGTTCTCCATTCTTCCTTTCTTTTTCTTTTTTTTTTTTTGGTTGGATGGTCTCCTGTTACTATCTGCTTGAGTGTATTTTTTTTTCATTTTTGCAAATGCAATATTTGGTTTTGGCTTGTGGCTGCCCTGTTTTTTAAGTATGCTAACCCCTTCCCATAATTGTGTGTTTTAGCCTGATGGTCCTGTAAGTTCAAACACTTCATTACTATATTAAAATTAAGAAGAGAAACATACAAACAAAAAACCAAAAGGGTTATTTACTTCCTAACATCCCTTGCCCACATTTTATGGTTTTGATGACTCTTTTTTTCTTTTTAATTTTATTTTGTTTGAGGCCTGTTCATGATTAAATCTGTATGCTGGCTTATTTGAGTGACTGCTCTCTGATTGCGGTTTCCTCAGTCCTAGTTCTTCATCTTCTTTTTTTTTTTTTTTTCTTTTCTTTTTTCTTCCCTTTCCTTCCTTTCTTTTTGGTTTAGAGAAGCCCTTTCAATATTTCCTTTAACCTGGGTTTTGTGTTGCAGTATTCTTTAAGTTTTTGTTTGTTGGAAAAAAATTTTTATTTCCCCTTCTATTTTAAATGATATTCTTGCTGGATAGAGTATTCTAGGTTGCATATTTTTTCCTTTGAGCACTTTAAATATCTCTTGCCATTCCCTCCTGGCCTGTAGTGTTTCTGTAGAGAAGTCAGCTGATATTCTTATGGGGGTTCCCTTGTAGGTAACATTCTGTTTTTCTCTTGCTGCCTTTAGGATCCTCTCTTTCTCACTAACTTTGGCCATTTTTATTATGATGTGTCTTGCTGTGGGTCTATTTGGGTTCAGTTTGTTTGGGGCCCTCTGTGCTTCTTGTATCTTGAACCCAGTATCCTTTAGGTTTGGGAAGTTTCCAGCGATAATTTCTTCAAATATATTTTCCATCCCCTTATCTTTTTCTACTCCTTCTGGAATTCCTATTAGGCGTAGATTGGCCTGCTTTATATTATCCCATAGGTCTCTTATATTGCTTTCCAGTTTTTGGATTCAGTTTTCTGTCTGCTGACCGGATTGAGTGATTTCCATTATTCTATCTTCCATATCACTGATTTGTTCTTCTGAATTTTTCATTCTGGTTTTCACTGCCCTTAGTTCCGTTTGCATCTCTGCCAATGAATGTTCTAGTTTTTCTTGGCTCCTCCTTATATTTTCTAGTTCCTTTCGGAGGGTATCTGCATTACTGCTCATATCTTCTCTTAATTCCTTCAGTATTTTCACTCTTTCTCTTTTGAACTCCAGGTCTGTCAGACTGCTGAGATCTGTTTCATTGTTGACTGTTTTAGGTGAGTTCTCCTGTTGGTTTGACTGGGGGTGGCTTCTCCGCTTCTTCATCTTGCTTGTTGTTTTCTTTCTCCTGAGGGAGTTGTACCCTCCGTGATCGGGCAGTGTTTGCCTTGTCACTGCCGTGGAATATTTCCTGAGGGCTGGCGTTGCTGGTCAATCTTTTTTGAGGCAGTGTGGCTTTTCTGGAGTGTTGATGGAGCTAACAGTGTTTCTTTGAAGCAAAGGAGGACTTGCTGAGGGCAGACAGGACTGGGAGGTCCACACCACGATGGTAGCAGATTTCACTTGGTCATGCAGAGCTTGCTCTGGTGTTTTTAGGCTGTGGGGTTCTTGCAGGGGGTTGGTGGTATTGGGCAGCTGTTCCTCAGGAGTGCAGCACCCCCTGGGGGCTGGAGCAGCTATCTGGGTCACTGAGAACCTAAGAGGCTCTTCCCTAGGGCAGCCCAACTCAGAAGGATGGCCTGAGAATGTAGGCAGATCTTTTCACAGTCTGGCCAAGCTTGATGCAGCTTTTTCTGGGCTGCAGGGGCTCTTCCAGGGGCTGGTGGTGCTGAGCAGATATTCCGCGGGAGTGGGGCACCCCCTAGGGGCTTGGGTGGGTAGCAGGGCCGCTGGAAACCCAAGAGGCTCCTCCCCGGGGCAGCCCGACTCAGAAAGACCATCTGAGAACTTTTCCCGACTTGGCCAGGCTTGTTACAGCTGTTCTGGGCTGTAGGGGGTCCTGCCTGGAGCTGGCAGTCCTACGCAGCTGATCCACTAGGGCACCCCCTGGGGGCTTGGGCGGGTAGCAGGGCCGTTGGAAACCGAAGAGGCTCCTCCCTGGGGCAGCCCGACTCAGAAAAACCGTCCGGGAATTAGGCAGATCTATTCACTGCCTGGCTAGTCTTGTTCTAGCTTTTCTGGGCTGCAGGCCTTTTCTCAGGGGCTGGTGGTGTTTGGTGCTACTCTGCGGAAGTGTAGCCCCTCCAAAGGGCAAGCAGTCCTGTGCAGGGACAGCCCCTGCGGTGGTAGGCTTCAGGCAATTGTTGAGGCCAGCCCTCCTGGATGGCAGGCATCCCCAGGTTCGGCGAGAGCATAGGGGGTGGTGGGGGTTGGGGGAGGGGACGCACTGGGAAGCACAGCTTTCAGCTAGCTAGCGGGCCTGTAAGCTTGCTGTGGCGTGGGGAGTATTCTATGGGGACCTACCCCTTCTTCTCTCCCCTCCCCAGCACGGGCGCAGACCAGGCTCTTTTCCCAGATTCCCTCTGATGTGGCTTTCCACTTCCCCGTCCCTAGAGTATTGTTCCCTTCCTCTGCAACAGCTTTGTTTTCTAGTCTCCCAGGCAGTCTCTGCCCGGTCAAATGGTTTCTAGACCTCCCAAGCAGTTTCTGCTCCGCCCTGCCCCCCCAGCCCGGGGACTATCCTCTGGAGCCTGGGTCTCGGTGCCCAGCCCCCACCCAGGCCTCCCCCGGCCCTTTCTCGGAGACCAACCCTCAGAGGCGAGGTCTTGGTGCCCAGCCCCCACCCAGGCATCTCAATTTTTGGTGACTGTGCCCGTAGTTCAGATGGTCCGTTTGGTTCTTGATCGGCTTTTCTGTACTCCAACTTACTGCTACACTCTTCTCTGCATCTGGAGATTCCTCCGGTTCGTTTGATCTTTCCCCCGTGTAGGTGACTTTTCAGGGTGCAGGATCCCTTTCTCCTCTGCAGTTCCCTTTTGGGAGCGCCCGTCCCACTCGGATTCACCTTCTCTCACTCTCCTCTTTTCTCCCCTTCTGCCCCATAATGTCACGAACTTCTTGCCATTATTGGAGTTTAGGTTCTTCTGCCAGCGATTGGTTGCTGTTCTGTGCGAGTCATTTATTCTATAGATGTGCTTTTTTTTGTTGTGTTTGTGGGAGAGGGCGAGCATGTCCCCCTACTCCTCCGCCATCTTGTCCTCTCTCCCTAAAGGTTTTCTATAGATGAAAAGGGAGGCAGAGGACATGAGTTGCAGGATCCGCTCTGAGAAGGCCTCACAGGGTCCTGCTGGATTACACTGCCACATTATGGCTAACCAGTTTCTCCTGGTGGATCCATTCTTTCTTCACCATCAGAACCTTCCATGTTTATTTGGAAGCCTCTTTAACTTCTGAGCTCCCAAGTTCTCAGTGTCATCTCCTCCAGTGTCCTCTCTCTCTACTCAGTTCACCCACTCTCACAACTCCATCAATGCAAATAACTTATACTGCCAATTTCTTGCCTTGAAATTACTTTTCTATGGACTTGTCTTTTTATATTCTTTAGCTATTTACCACTGAACCTCTGTCTTAGAAGCCCTTTGACTTTCTCTCTTTCTCTCTCCCTTTTCTTATTCATGGAAGCAATTTCACTAGGAAACACGCATTGCTTTATTATTTTTTTAATTTAGTTTTATTGGAGTACAGTTGACTTACAATGTTGTATTAGTTTCAGGTGTACAGCAAAGTGAATCAGTCATATATATAAACATAATCATTCTTTTTTCCCCATACAGGTTATTACATATTGAGTACACTTTCCTATGCTATACAGTAGGTTCTCATTAATCACCTATTTTATTTATACATGCTATTCCCACCCAATTGACTTTCACTTTTTCACACTTCTCTTACTTGATCTTATCCATCTTGATTTATGGCCCCTACTTTCCGGTCTGAGTCACCTCCTTGGTCATATTATTTACTTATGACCAATAAGGACTGACTCACTCTTTCACTCTCCTGCCATTCATTACCAGACAACACAACATTTGGTATTCTCCCCTGTCTGCTCCCTTTATTCCCCAATACTCACCTCCCAAGAAGGCCTAATACAATTATTCATGATACTTTATTTACACTCATAACATTCTGATTTCAACCTCAGGTCTATTCTTTGTGGAGTTTCTCTTGTCTTCTGACTTCTAAATAACTCTTAGATTTAAACTCCAAAGAATCCTATTCGGAGAGTGATTAAAGTTGGTCCAGTAGGATTTTGCTGTTTCACAATACCATAAATGGAAGCACTAGCTATCACTTCACTGAATTCATTTTCCATTTTTCAGGCCATAACTATGATCTATTTTCTACTCTTTTTTTTCTTTGGCAGTTAGGTATGTCCTTGTTACTGAATTTTAACCAAAGGAATATGAATGGAAGCAATCTGTGTTATTTTTGTCCAAACACTTTTAAAAAGCAGGTGAAGGAGAGCAGATTATGCAACCCTGATAGGTGTCATTTTGGCATGTAGGACTGAAGGCAGTCAAGACCCAGCAGACTCAGGAAAAGCTTCTTAACTCCCCTTTAACTGCTTGAAATAATTTTAAAAAGGAGCCTTTACCAGGAAGAGCAGTATCAATACAGATAACTTTTCATTTGAAAGACTTATCTGCATGGAAAGGTAAGCTTTTTTTAAAATAAATATTTGCTTTTTGCATCTTTCTGTGAATTGTCTTCTTCCCCTTTGAAGCCCCAGACCCTATCCCTTTCCTTAGCTCAGTATGGCATATAAACATCAATTCTCTGTCTTCGAGTCTCATATTTTTATGGGGCTGCCATACATGCAAAATTAAATTTGTGTTTCTCCTGCTAGTCTTCCTTATATCAATTTAATTATCAGACAAGGTAAGAACCTAGAGAGGCAGAATAAAAATTATTTTTCCTCCCCTACACAAGTATGCAGGCTGCACCTTGCTTTCCCCTTCTGAAGACATGCAGATGACAGTGAGGTTTTAAAGGCGGTACAGCCTTTAGAGGGAAACATACTGTATCCCTGAATATCTACATGCAAGATATTCACCAAGATATGCTCTGAACTTGTTTGTGTATGATGAATTATCTTCTTTTATTTTTGTACCATTATACTTTTCTATTAGCAAGACTCTCAGTAATATCTCATTTGTAAATAACATATTAAAAGAAAAAAAAGAGTATCTCAAAAACTTTTTCAATTTTTATCTTGAACATTTGTGTACTTATAAAATTATCTCCTACTAGTTTTTAAGTTCCTTGGTCAAAAATAGCTCCTTGGACTGTATCCATTTATTTCTAATAAATGATGATAGGTCTATTCCATTCAGTTAGAAAGAAATAATATTAAGCTCTAAAAAATTGTTCATAAATCCCTTAAGATTACATGTTAAGAACTGGCACAATCTTCATCTTAAATATTCAATGAAGGATGTGTGATAAATTATTTTAAGGTAGTATCCATGAAAGGTATCAGATCCAGAACTATACACATGGAAAGTGTTTATTTTGTCACTCACTCTTTGTCATCTATCCTAATTATATTTTTAATAGCTACCTACCATTCTTAAAAATCATTAGGAAGAATCATATATCTGCATTGTCTAGCTTTCTACCTATCTATAGCACTGATCCATTAGAAATTATAATAAATTCCAGCAGGCTATTATACTTTACAGAAATCCTGCAACAAGACACCTGGATTTCTGGTTTATATATAATCTTGCACTCTATTTTTTGGGTAAATGGATTAACTTGGGCTATATATCATTAAGGATTTTGTTGATGATGGGTTCAGAAAGAAACAGCCAACATAAAGTAGCAGAGGCAGATAATGAAGCAAGCCATGAAGCATATGACAACACAGGTCTGAGAACCACCTTATGGATGATCTGCTGTCTGTGAAACCTCTCTTGTAATATGTGTAAATGCATGGTTGGAAAAGCTTCCTATAGTTTTCAGAAACTCTATTGATTTACGGAGGAATAGCAAAAAGGACCCATGGCAGACATTCTCCTAAACCAGTGTTGATACCAGAAGGGAATAAAAAGTTTCTCTTGCTTGGTCTGATTTGGGGCACAATACCTTTCAGTGTCTGAATCACTGAATGGCTCTAAAACAAGCCTCTATTGACCACACTGGAAAAAGGAGGAAGACTACTTCTAGTAACAAAATCATTCTGGAAAATTTGAGATTTAACAGCCCATTAACCTGCTATTAAAGACCAAGGACGGGAATTTCTTAGGGAAATGAAGTTGCATTGTGCAAGAAGTTAGAAATGAGGCCACAAAGGGAGCTCAGCAATGGGAGGGGCAGGGAGAGATCCTTATCAAAAGGCAGGCTATTAAAGAAATGAATTTGGAGCTGCACAAAGCTGAGGACACCCATGACGGTAACGGTGCAGAACCGGGTTCCATCAGCATTGAGTTTCAGGCAGTTCCCACCCCATTTCACCTGTATTCACAGCAAGTTGAGCCAGTGTCAGTGATCACTTAGAATGCAGGTGATCACAGTGCTAAGAAAGTCAAACTGACAGTTAAGAGAAAGCAAAAGGTTTGGGGTCGCGTCTCCGCTGGGTTTTAATTTATTCTCATTAGACACACTAATACAGCAGAGCATACAGTGTTTTTTTTTTTTTTTCATTCTTTCTTTCCTTTTTTTTTTAAACCATGAAGCATGAATATGAATGCAGTTCTGTTCATGTTGCCACAGAGTTTACAGGATGGTGGCCGAGGGGGAGATGGGCTGCCACATTATCATGTTGGATTTGTTTCAAGAAAAGTTCCTGACACAGTTTTCCAAATGCAGCCGGGTGAGTGGCCCTGCTCTCTTTGTGTTATATAATGTCCCATCTGTGCTCACGGAGTGTGGCTTGATGAGGATGCCATCAGGTGTTGTTTCTGACTTAATGGTGTTCTTTCAAAGCTGGAGCAATAAACATTAAGGGACCTTAATTGTATTCTTTGCAGTGGGAGCAATAAACATTAGGGGCCCTATTGTACCCTTTCCCAAAATGTCCCCCAAGCCCAATTTGGGGAGTGTTTTGATAGCCAGTTCTAATTTCAAATCCTCCCTCTCATTCCACGGGTTTTGAAATTGACAGACTTACTGGACAAAAACAAAGACATTAAATTAATAGGCATATCTCCACGTAACAAGTTTCTGGAAAGCTGCAGCAGCGCCTATTCTGTACCTCACCATCAGAGCCTTCCTAGAACAAAATAAGGTGAGCCCAGTGATCTGATTTGTTTTTCTAAGGTGACAACTTCTGATAAACTGCAGCTATCAGCCACAGAGTGGCAGGGGCGTACTTTTACATGGTATATGGGGAAGATCCATGGGAAGAAGGATTAAGTTGCCTTGGAGATTGAGAAGATTGTGGGATTTTAAACTGAATCAAGCATGAAGTGATAACTCATGATAATCCCCACTCTGTATTTCATCTACATATTTCAGCCTTGGCTTTTTCTTTTTTATCTTTTTGATGAAACTATACACTAAAATAAAAAATTTTCCATGATCTTAGAGGTATCCCACTTTCTCTCTGGTAACACCCAATGGTCAATGTTCCATCAAGGAAGAAACATTTTTTTTTTTTAAATTAAGATCTGCACCTGACATATTCATATCAGTAAATCATGAGATTCTAGTAATTTTGCTGGAATCAATAATACACTTATTTTACTCATTTTTGATACTAATTTGACTCCCCTCTCTTTGGTACCACTCTGTGTGCCCCAGATGTAGGCCTATGACCTGGTGGGTGGTAGCATATCATGTACAGTGAGAATCCTATCCTTTCTTCTATTGTATATGGTGCCATAGCTCCTCATAGATGTGATGTTTAGCTAAGATAAATGTAGAACATGGAAAATTTATGGAGGCATCATCGTTGGGATCAGACATTATTTACTATACAGAAGCTTTCTAGTGTAGGGCTTTACGTAAGCAAAATCAAATGATCATAAATACAATTAGATGCTATACTCTGAAGAACTGAAATAATCTCAATACTACGCCAATGAAAATGCTAGCTTTTACTCCAGGTGGAAAAGTTTTGATGTCTTTTTATTTAAACAGAATTGTCATATCTTACCAAAAATAGGAAATGAGCATGTGAGGACATCAGAGCAAAGAAAGAAATAAATTCCTGTTGATTATTTTATTTAACACTGTGGTTTCTCACACAAAGACATTTAATTTCAAAGTGTTTGACTTGGCCACAGCCGTAATTGTGTATAATATCTATTATCTTTTAATTGGAATTATCTTTTATCTTTGGCTACATTTATCCTAGGATCCCTTCAGAAAGCCCACCAGAAGCACAAATTCCAATTTGTTCTCTCAGCTTGACTAATGATGAAAAGTATCAAAAATGACTATTATGTGTTTATAAATCACCTCTTTTATCCTGATGCAGTTCTGGGATTTTGATGCTGTTAAGTATTATTTCTCTGTGGAATGCAAATGCAAAAATAACAACAACAAATTCAGCATAAACAACACCACAAAATAAAAAGGAATACAGAGTCTTTAAAGGAAGCATCACAACAACAAAGTCCAAAAGAGGAAAGCATAAAGTATCGATGAGAAAATACATTTCTCCCAGATTAAAAAAAAAACAAAACACTGAGTCAAAAATAGTTCCCATCCCCTTAGCATCTAACAGTTCTATTTGGAAAAGCATGGAATCCATGGCACAAATGCAAATAAATATATCTTAATTGGGCCCACTTTCATCCACCTGCTACCGTTTCTTTTTAGTCACATTGAATTTGCTTAACCACACTTATTTACATTCCCTTGCTAGCACATTAGCATTTATTTCATTTTATAAAATAAGAAATATGGCTGGTTTAAAACGTGGAAGACACACCGGCCAAGAAACTTGAGGTCAGCTTGCAGAATGAAGCAATAAACATACACTTCTCGCTGTGAAGTATAACGCTTAGATCATAATGGGCTACCAAACAGCCTCAATTAATTAAATCATTCATCCCACAATTATTTATTGAGCACCTGCTGTGTGTCAGGCAATCTGCTAGGAATTCACAATGAAAAGTGCACAGGGCATAGCTCCAGCTCGCTTGTCTTGCAGCCTTTATGTATCTATGGTAGCTGCTCAAGGCCGGACACCTCCACTGACCTCCCCGTGCACAGCCATCCCAGCTCCTCCTTCTCTCACCTGAGCTCCTGGTTTACATAAATATGGACAGTCTACAACCTCCATGAACCATTGACATGTTTCCCACAGCCTCTGAGGCTAAATATTGAACCACTTCGTGCCTCACTGATGTTTGTGGGGCCCCTGCAGTGTCATTGTATCCCCTTAATTGTCACCTGGACATGATAACTACAGCTACAAACAAGGAATATGGGGGCTTGGGATGTTTCAGAGGCTCCAGTAGCTGCAATTGGCTTGAGTCTCTGGACCCCACTGGGAGTATTTAGATGAGTCTACAGTATTTGCAGTAATTGGATTTCACCTTATTGGAACAACAGAGGCAGGCTTCTCTGCTGCCAAGAGTATACTCTGAAGTCAAGGACTGTTTTCTTTCATTTAGTCTCTTCAGAGCCACCTCCAGCTGGCCACCTTTCCATGTATTCTGATACAACTAAACTAAGCCCCACCACTCCTCTGGTCTTACCTTCTGGGAACTGTATCTTTTCTCCCCAGCACAGCCTGGACCACCATTTATCTCCCAACCACAAGACAGGTCAATAGGATCTCCTCACTCATCTTGTGTAGTGACCATCTCTTTTTCTTTAAAACGTGAGTAATACTTGGCATAGCGCATCTTTCACATGACAGTCATGATTTTCTACTCATCTTTCCCATCCCTTTTTTAAGATGTTTTCTGTTATGTTTTCCATGAAATCGTAACTCATGTGCCTCCGTATTTCCATATTGATTGAGTACATAAGCCTTAGTTCTAACCTGGAAGTTTCAGCTGGCACTCTATCAAATAGCAGAGCCCCTTATGTTGGACCACATGATTTTCCTGAGGCTTTGTTTGTCTGGAACTGAGGTCTCAGATGATGAGCTTCTGCCCACTTATATTCAGCTACTGGGTGTTACCTGCACCAGAGTGTACTTGCCTGACAGTGCAACCTCTTGGTAACTCATTTTCTCACCTTGACATCCCTGGTGCAGGTCATGAGTTGAAGTTTGCCAGACTTCAAATAGATGGTCCAGAGATGTTCTCTCCTGACTCTGATCTACAACCCAGCTCTACCTCCCCAGCTCACTACTTAACCAATTCACAAAGTTCTTTTTTATGACCCAATGTGTTGGTCTTTCTTTTAGTCACAATTAATTTCCTATTTCTACTTGTCTGATAGTGATTACCCCACCATGTCCAAACCCTAAAACACTCTCTTTTGAGCTGCACAATGTTTATCACTTATATAGCCGCATCATTTAGGGCTGCTTTCCTCAGCAAACAATAAATCTTGACTCAGCTGGTTTAAATAAGAAAAATTTATTACTTCACATAATATGAGTCTGGGAAGTAGAAGAGTTTCAGGTTTGTTGAATTTGGCAGTTGAATGATGTCATCAAGAGACCACATACTTAAACATCTTTCTGTTCTGCTCTCTATAACACATGGGCTGGTCCTCATGGGGTTGCTTCCTTTTATGGCTATAGGTTGGCCTACTCTGTTTCAGGTATTAGTGACATCAAAGGGTGAAAGATAGTAATATTAATGCCATTGAATATGTTTTCATCCACAAAGAAATCCATTCCCAGCTGTTTCTCAGAAGGTATCTGCTAGGCACTCATTTGTTAGAATTGCTCCTTGTGTCCGTGCTTAAATCAGTTATTGGTAAAGGGAATGGTTTGGTGATTGGCTTTGATCGATCATCATTTAGGCAGTATGTCTAGGGGAAAAAATGAACTTCCCCCAAAGCACAAGGAGGTACAAAAAGAACAAGGCTTCTGTTATCAAAAAGGCAGGGGAGCGATGCCAGTTGGGTAGATATCCCTATAAGCTGGGCATGCTTGTTGTCCCGAATATGCTATGGACCAAAAACAAAGGCTCTGCTTCTTTGCTGTCTGACAGCATAGGCAGAGTCCCTTTCATGCTGGCTCTCATGGCTGCCCTTTGACACCACTCAATGCCTACTAGTAATCTTACCCCTGGAGTCCTCCCTCAGCACCTGGAGAGTAAGGCATAGGCTGTTATTCTTAATGAAAGAAAGTTTCCTGCTTCCTTATAATAATTGTATTGTTAGACATAGCAAAAGAATTATCCCCTTTCTTAAAGAATCTCATTTCCACATAGTAGTGAATGAAAAAGGAGGTTAAAAATGAGGCTAAGGATAGTCTGGTAAGTAAAGCAGTAAAGGAGGAAAAGAGTGAGAAAACAATCAATAAATAACTCATTATTTTGATATTATCTCCAGCTCCTAGTACCAGGCCTAGGACTTAATGTAGCCTCAGCTTTTGGTAGAAAGAAAGTGAATTCCACAGAGTTCCACAGCAGGCTCTCACCATTTTAAAATTCAATTAAGTAATCCAGATCTGACTGAATACTAAGGACTAAAGTGATTCAAATTCGCAAATATTCATTAACAGAGTTGGTTGATATTAAATAGGGGTGATTTCTTCTGAGTGGCTTGAACACTTGTGTTCATTTATAACCATTTTTTTCCCTTTAAAAATGAGCCTAGGAATCAGAAGATTTTGAGATAGGCATGGAATCAAATGATTCTGAAAGATGATTTGCTGCATTGCACTATAGGAAGTATTGATTAACCATCCCACTCTCATGTCACAGGGAGCAAAAGTAAGTGGGATCATCATCCCAGCACGAAGAATAACAGCAACTTCAGAATAAGAGGGCAATAAAAAGGCAGTAGAACTGGGGTACCACAACATGGTGTAGATTTAAGGTCAAAGCCTCATAGATGGCTGCACAATTTAAACAAATTTTGCTCCCAAATAAAAGTTCTATTATTTGTTCAATTTACCAATATTTGTTAAATAAATATTTACTATCTTTATATGCGTAGATACATATAAGTATATGATAGTTGTTTCTAAACATAGATTATAGAAAGCATTAATCAAAAAGAAAAATTGAAAAAATGGCACAGTAAATACCTACAGTCTCTCAATCTAGGTTCAGCAATAGTTAACATTTAGGAAAATATGTGTACATAATCACACACTCCCAAGCACACACACATTGTTCATATGCATGCTGCAGAATTATAACACTCCCATATATTTCAGCATGCTTCTCCCAAGAATAAGGACATTTTTCTCCATAACCAAAATGCTATTATCATAGTTACAAAAATTAACAATGATCCTCTAATGTCATCTAATATCCAAATCATACACAGATCTTCGATTTGGCCAACATATTTTTGACAGTTTTTTTTTCCCCTGGGCTTGGATAGGTTCACATATTTCATATGATTTCCATGTCTCTTAAGTCCATTTAAATTTTTTCCCCAATTATTTTTTTATTTTTTCATAATAATGTCTTTTGAAACATCTAAGTCTGTAATCTATAGAATTTTCCATATTCGAGCTTTGTCTGATTATGTTCTATTTGTGTTGTTTCTTCATCTCCTGTATATCTCGTTAAACCAGAAGTTTTCATTAGACTAAATTTTCATTAGACTTCGATTAAACATTATAGCGTATACATTCTATTGCATTACCTTATGAGCTGCAGGATTTCCCGTTGTCCTATTATGACTTATGCTATGTTTGAATGTTTGGTTAAGTTATGATTTAAAAATTTTCCCATTGTAAAAATATAATTTTAAAAATTATTTCATAAAAAACATGTATTGAAAATTTTCAAACATCTTTTTTTATTATTACACTTGGTTTTAAAAATTTAACCATTTTCATTACTTACTACCACAAAGTTTTATATATATAACATATACATATATATTATATAACATATACATATATTATACACACACAGCAAGAGAAGTTGAACGTTTTCTTCAATATGTTATTTTTTTCCCAAGCCCACAGCAGGAGTTCCTGGGCCAGGAGTTTAAACCATGCTACAACAGTGACATGCTGGATCCTTAACCCACTGAGCCACAAGGGAATTCCAAATATGCTATTTTTAAAGTACATTTAAAATGTTATCTGTATTTTTATTTCATAACATATTAGCATAGAAACTTTATCTTTTAAAATGGCTCTCTTGCATTGCTAAGATTAATTTTCTTGTTTTGGAGAAAACATTAGTTGCTTTCACAGTTTTTCATTGATTTGTGGTTATAATTTTCTAACAAGGTGTCCAAGGTGAAGTAAGTGTTTGGTGCACTGCTTAGTCATCTCAGCAGGAGTCTTAGCCCAGCAGGAGGGTTTCATTGAACAGTTACCACACCAATTGCTCAATCTGCTGAAATATAAATTATAAGGAAAAAATTGAAGGGAGAGTTGGTATTTTAGTTAGGAAAATATATATGATTTAGATTCGAGGGAAATTAGCTTTAACCAAGAGAAAAATAGAAATCTACATTTTTGTAGGAGAAAGCTAAAACCAAGAGCCCCGGGATCCTGTGAGATTTCTCCATAATCTAAGTAATATGTACACTTCTATAGGAAACTACTGCATGAATAAATAAATTCTCCATCATTTTTACCTGTAGGTATTCAACATTCTGTTTGAATAATGGGATATGCTTTTTCTATTATGTTATCCTTTGAAGGGTCTTGATTTTCTTCCACAGAAAATGTACATCAGGCATTATAAGTACAAAATCGGTTTACTCCAAAATGCAAAATGTTGATGCTGATAGCAGACATTCTCAATGTGCCTGGGAGACGTGATTTGAGGATGAAAGCATCTTATTCAGAGACAATGGTTCTTTTGACTTCCTGGCTGCACCATTCAGCCTTTGCATTACTTTTCATCAGCTATATTTGCCGTCTCTAAGGGTGAACATTAAACAAAGTATAAAGTAAGAAAGTATGGGTGGGAAGTTTCTCTGCCCATCTTTGTCTACACATTGATTTTTAAAGCTTTTTGTGACTTGTGTAAGATTTGGCAAGAGATGGATATATTTACTCCATTGTAATAAGGCGCATTTGCTGGATATATTTTATCCTTGGGCATGGCAGCTACTCTTCAAAACTTTGCTTGTTGTTTTAGTTGTTATAACCTTTGTGACAATAAATACTCATTGCTAGATCCAGTTACTTCCATGCAATTTTCTGAGGCTTCAGCACAGACATGCTAATACATCTAGCTGCAAATCAGTGGACTTTCCTGGGGTTGAACCTCACTTCTGGAGTGGAGGAAATACAGGTTAAGTAACTTTGCCAATTATATTTGCTGTCTGTATCTTTTCATCCCCTTTTATAAACATTGGGCATTTTAAGACAAAATATGTGATATTTGGCAATAAACTTGAATAATTAAGTCTTAAATAGTATTTAAACGGTGTCTAAGGCAATTTGTATATTCTTTTACTGAACAGAGAACCAAAAAGTAGAGTAAACGTGTCAGAGAAGTTCTTTGTTTACATTTTCTTTAGGATTGCTTACTCAGCATAAACTTTCACTGCTTACGGCTTTCCCTTTGCACTCCTTTGCTTATGTCCTTCACTATGTCTCCCTTATATGGAGGACGTTGAGGTTATTAGGCCTTAGAGTAAGGAACCAAATACTAATGAGGTTTCCCACTGGTCAAAAATGTAAAAGCATATATTATGCTTTTACATGCTTCATTAATGTCTAAGTTATTTATAAACATCCTTAATATCTTTCCAATTGAGATAATTCACTTCCATAAATCTTGTAGAGAAGAGAAATGGGTTTCATTTTTTTTTCAACAAGATTATTCCTAGTGCACTATAGGTGGAGATACCTGGGTTTTTTAAAATGCATCCAAAAGTGCTTCATAGCAGTTGACACTGTCTGAGTAAGAACCACCACACCAACACTTAGTGACTTAAAACAAATTTTTAGCTTGTGGTTATATAGATTGTCGACCTGAGCTGAACTCAGCTGGGTGGTTCTGATTACTTTGATGGGTGTACACTGCTGTGTATTGGGGTAGCTGCCACATCAGCAAGGGTCTGGCTGATGGTTGGCTGGGATGCCTTGGTCCTCTTCCAAATGGCCTCCCACAGTCTGGTAGGCTAGCTTAGGCTTGTGCACACTGAAGGGTTATTGTTTCCTAAGAATACAATAAAATGCATGGCCTCTTTGTGACAGGTTCAGAATTGTCACACGCTTTTCAATGTGCATTCCAAAGCAATGTCCAAGTCCAATTTAGATTCAGAGAGTCAGGAAAAGATTCTGCCTTTTGATGGGAGGAATTGCAAATAATTGTGCCGTAATTTTGCAACCTACCAGATACCTAAGAAAGTGGGGGAATTTAAAAGATTCTCTATGTGAATATTTTATAAACTCAGTACTTAATATAGAGTGGTTACAATGTTCTTTTCATCCTCTCTATTTCTGCAAACAAAATGTTTAGATGTTAAAACTAAAAATAAATATACCTGCAACTTTTGTAGGACTGTTTGCTTTGCAAAATATTATCACCTTATTATGCACTTAAATTTCCATAAAAGAATTCATGAGATAAGTGATATCACTATTACTGAAAATAGTTGAACACCACTTCATCTGCCTGTATTCTATTTTAACTACCCTTTAAGAAAATATTCCCCTAACAATATTTCTTATACTTGACAGAAGTGTTTTCTCTTACTGAGGTAGAAGTAGCATCTTTAACAGAGTAGAGGAAAAAATTGCTAACAAGTACATAGCTAACTCCCACCATTAGATAATTGAATTTCACTATTTATGTGACAAATAATTAAATTTTTTTTCAGATCCTAGTTTTTTATTGTTTCAAATTTTCTTCAGATCCTAGATTTTTATTTTTTAACTCAATGAATTTTATTACATTTATAGTTGTACAATGATCATCACAATCCAATTTTATAGCATTTCCATCTCAAACCCCCAGCCCATTCCCCCACCTCCCACAAATAATTAAATTTAGCTATTACAAGCAGTAATCTGCTTGGTATAGCTGAAAAAATGTAGAAGACAAATTTATTTAAAAATTGATCCCTCATGTACAGTCCTTCTAACTCTGCATCATTCTAATTCAGAAATATTGTTTCAGTGTTTATCTTCAAGAAGGCTGTGAAATCAAGTAAGAGGTCCATCAAATTCATTTCTCCTTAACTTATTGCCGGGTAATTAATAAAGGCTTTTTAATGAGTACAAGTTCTTTTAGTATTAAACTAGACAATAATGGTATGACATATACATATCAATTAGCTAGTTTATGTTACATGTTCTTATGTTTAAGACTATATCAGGTTTGGAGTTCTCTTGTGGCACTGCTGGTTAAGGATCTGGTGTTGTCACTGCAGTGGCTTGCGTTGCTGCTTTGGCTTGACCCCCCAAAATTAAGAATATATCAGGTTTATTTGCTATGGGTCATTCTATCATGGAAAATGTAAATTTACTTGACAGAATTAAAAAAAAAAACAAGAAATCAATCAGATTTGGACAGGTATATAGTTTTATATTTCATCATTATTTATTTTATTACTTACATTTACTATTTAAAGTAAATTTTACTAAAATAATTTTAATAAATAATAATAGTAAATTAGTATTACTAATTTAGTAATAATTTTGAAAATTGAATTGTCTCAAAATTATTTTATCAAAATAAATGAAGCTACCCAATGACGCTATAAAATCAAGGTGGGAAATCTGTGACTTTAAAAATACTTTAAAAATACTACTACCATCAATAATAATAAATAACTTTTTTGATAAATTATCAAATAATAAGTCATTGAGATTGATTTTTTTTTTTCTTTTTTCTTTTTAGGGTCACACCTGTGGCATATGAAATTTCCCAGGCTAGGGGTCAAATCAGAGTAGCAGCTGCCAGCCTACACCACAGCCACAGCAATGCCAGATCTGAGCTGTGTCTGTGACCTACACTGCTGCTCATGGCAATACCAGATCCTTAACCCAGTGAGTGAGGCCAGAGATAGAACCCATATCTTCATGGATACTAGCTAGGCTCTTAACCTGCTGAGCCACAATGGGAACTCCTGAGAATATTCTCTTAAAAGCATTTGGCAGAAAAAGAGTCTGTAAATGCCTTTTATGAATAAAAATGCTTTCAAGGTCAAAATGTTTGGAATATGCTGCACACCATAGTAGTGGGGGAGAGGATGTTTTTGAGACTCAATATTTCAAAGTTTTCCCAGCTCAATATATAGTTCCTACATTTTTGGACCATGCTACTTCAATAATATATGGAAACATAGTTCAACTAAACACACTTGTGTAAAATAGAATTATAGAAACAAATTTTCAGAGTTATAAAATACATTAGATAGAAGATAAATTGATTCAATATGTTGTGAATATTTGTGGAGGACAAATATCAAATACAAATTCACTTTTAATTGCTTTATAAAAATATGTGTCCTTTTAATTTTTGAAAGGCCTTGTTTCATTTCCTTCATTAAAGATTTTTCTAAAGATATATTTTGACACTGGCTTGTAAATGATATAAAATGTTAAGAAATGTCATTACAGTGTATTTCCATTGTGATTTAAATGACAATTGAAGCAGATGTTAAATTTGCTGAAATGAAGGTCTCCTTCCAGAAGTGGCTCATGGTTTGAGAAAAAATTCTGAAATATTTTATGAAGATATGCCTGCAACAAATATATGATTTCAAGAGACAACTACCAACTGTTATTCCTACATGTTCAGAAGTTAGTTAAATATATTTTAGAGTATTATGCAAAGATGCAAATAAAAACATTAGTCCACATTATTATTAAATTTCAAATGTTATTTATGTCATCAGATATGTGAAAAATGCTATTATCATAAGTGGATTTCAATTTCAGCAGCATGGTGATGTAATGAATATAAATTACATCTATATGGATTGTTAGAAACAATCCTAGTCTTTTTGATCTTAACTTTTCAATAAATCCAATATTCTCCATCTGTCTACACTGATAGGAAAGATTGGCAGAGGCTGGAATTATATTGTTATGTTTGATCCAAAGTTATGATTAGAACAATTGTGTGAATTCTCCTATTGCTATAGTTGGAGTAACATAACTCCCTCTATTTCTAATGCCAGTTTTGACAGAATGACTGTGTCACCTTATGCAGGCCATTTTCCTTTATTATATCTATTTGTAATGGCACTCACAATAATACCAGCCTATATCATTTGAGCATTCCTGGCATTGATGAAAGAACTACCAAAAAAAAAAGGTCAACAACATATTTATACAATATACAATATATTTATGTAAAGATCTTGAAGTTCTCTTGCAGTGCAGTGGGTTAAGGATCTGGCATTGTCACTGCAGCTGCTAGGGTTGCTGCTGTGGCTCAGATTTAATCCCTGGCCTGGGAAATTTGACATGCTGAGGGTGTGGCCAAATCATCATCATCATCATCTCACATGATGCTCCAAATGTCAAAAAATTTTTATGGAATTCCTACTGTGGCTCAGTGGGTTAAGAACCTGACTGCAGGAGCTTGGGTCTTTTCAGAGTAGCAGGCTCAATCCCTGGCCCTGATCAGTGGGTTAAAGACACCTGCATTGTCATAGCTAGGGATAGGGTTCAGTCCCTTGACCAGGAGCTTCCATATGCTGTGGATGGGGCCATAAAATTTAAAAAGAAAAAAAAAAAAAGGATTGCTTCTCAAACACTAAATTTCTATGCAATTACAATGTTATCCTTTGGAGAAACAATAATAAAGGACATTAAAACAGGAAATGTAGAGGTTTTTCAATTGAGATATTTTTGTTTCCTGTTTCTAAGTAAGGATAGTTGGAAAACTAGCTGATGTGCTGGCATTCCAAAATAAGGATGGCAGATTTTACGCTGATCAAGATGCTTCCCAACATGGTTGTGTTAATTAGACTGATTTCAAATAGCCAAATAAATGTATTAACATGTGATATGGAAGTAAAATAAATTTGGTTCAGGCAGCACTCTATTTGAAACATTATTTCCTATATCTGCTACTCGGAGTATCAGAACCTTGACTGCAGACTGCCACTTTGGTCCACCTGATGCACACTCATTTACTGAACAGCATCTTCAAGATACCCTTCTTCCCTCCTTCCCACCTTTCCTTCCTTCCCTTTCTCTCTCCCTCTCTCCCTTCCTTCCTCCTTCCCTTTCTCCCTCCCTCCTTTATTTCTTTCCTTCCTTCCCTTCCTCTCTCCCTCTCTCCCTTCCCTCCCTCCTTCTCCTTTCTCCCTCCCTCCTTTATTTCTTTCAACTTCAGACTTCACAAAGAGTGGAAAGAAATCAGTAGAAGAACTAAATATTCATTATGGAAATAATAATGCACAATGAACTCTAATAAGACCAAATATATGATGATATGCTTAACATATAGCTAATGAGAAATAATGCTTAATAGAATTAACAGCAGTGTAATTTAAATATTATCTATGTAATGTTCGTCAATATCTTTGGGCAGGTATATTACATATTTCAGCCTATTTTAGCACATATTTTCCTTTATCAAAAAGAAAGAAATTTAAATGTTTGAAATGGAAAAGCTTATATATCAGTCTGAAAGAAAGTATAATTAGCACACAGTAATGAAAGCATTTATTTATAATAAAAGAATACTTTTTCACAAATTGATGAGATTCATTTGGAAGTGAAAAGTCAGAAACCTGCTTCTGTACATCTTACCTAATATAGTCCCTAACAATATTTTTATATAAGTAAATTAGTGGTCAAACTTTATGTGAATATTTCAGGTTATGTAAACTAGGTACCATTAAATTATATAATTCACAATTCTACTTAATAGGAAGAAAAATATGCTCTTCTATCCTTTTTCATCTACTTACTCTGCCACACCCTTCTTGCTAATTAAGTTCCTCAACCTTGAAGATAATGATATTCCAATTTTTTTGGAAGAAATAGATTTGAGGATATATTTACATCATATTAAATGAAAGCTACACTTCTGCAAATAACCTTGAAAGCACTATAATATTTGTTATTGCAACAGAATAAGGTTATTTGGAACAAAAGGTGAGTGCAGGGGTAGGAAAGAAGAAAGTCAAAGTATGATAACTATTGACAGCCCTCACATTTTTGTCTGTCTCTAATTAATTACTTATAATGTAATAAAGACCACATATTTTAATGTCTTACATTTTAAGATTTTACTGTGGGAAAATAAGACACCAGTTTATTTAGTCTTATTTATGCACTAAAAATATTTAAGATTTTATAGAATGTTACCTAATCCGAAAACCTTTTGAAAATAAAGAAAAACCTCCTAAGTAATAAGGAAGTGTAGTCGATTTCTCACATAGATTATCTTATTCAAATAACAATTGTCCACATTTAAGAAAAAAAATGAAAATCTGAACAAACTTTAGGACCTCAGGTTCTTTATTCCAATAAATCAACAAGAAACATGGTATATTTGACTATTATTATTACTAGACTTTCATTAGATGATTTAATCTAAAATAATTTGATGTTGAAGTGTAATGAATATATGATATATATACCTCAAGACCAAAATCACTCTCAGTATAAAATGTTCCTAAATTAAACTGAAATAGGTCTATTCCTTAAAACACCTAGAATTATCTCTCCAACATTTAATAGAATGGGAATAATCTTTAGGGCTTCTGTCTCACAACATTTAGATAGAAGTCTACAATAGTGTTTTTTTCTGTCCTACAGTAACAAATTAATTACTAGACCCTAATCTGTCCTCCTGTGGATGCCTGCCAGAAACGTGACAGCCCATGGGCTAATACAGAGCAGCCAAAAATGCCATGTTAAACCCACCAAAAAAATTAAACCCATGAATTACAAAGTTGCTCTTAGCAAGCTACTGTAAAAATAACCCTACTAGCATGGAGGAAAGGACAACTGTGGTGTCATTGTCCATTTTCTACCCTTCCTGCCCTCCTGTTCCCAGCCATCCAAACCTCCACCCTCCACCAGATTCCACAACTAGTGTTTCTGGAGACTCTAAGATTCTTTCGATGATTTCTGCAATTAAGGATTTCTTCAAATCAGTTATGATTTCACCTGACGCTATGTTCTGGAAGATTCTGAAGGCTTAGTAGTTTGGCATTGGTTAATTGGGGAAACAGCAGATACCACAGAACTATTTCATGCCTCTCCAAATGGCAGACTGCCAGAAGAATGGCGAGTGGTGTTATGGCCTCTAATAAATCACAGTTTCCAAATAAAGTTGAGCATTTGTTTTCAAACTGGGTCTAAAAACATTTTTAAATATCTTACTGTATACATTGAATATTAGTTTGGAAAGAAAACAACTGAATGAATACATATCCTGTATCTAAATATTTAAACATTATAAATCAAACTAAAGAGTGTTTTATTCTTCTTACCTTAACAAATATACCTTCCACATGACAATATCAAAGAATTGGTTCAGTCATTTTATATATATATATAACAAAATGTTATAAAATATAAAGACTATTGAACTTGGTTATTTTTCTTCATGTCTAGCTATCATTAAGGGGGTCGGTGACAGATTAAAAACTAAAATAAAAACAAGATAATTCCATAAATTATGATATATTATTCCATAAAATGTATTTTTCTTGCCTTTATTTCAGCAAAATAATCTTGTTATAAAAATAATTTACCAAATATTTGCACTGTGAATATTCAGGTGTATATTTTGAATACAATTGTATTTTCTTTTTAAATCTTTTAACAGAAATGAATGAAAGGAATGTAAAAATGTAAGGAATATAAATTAAAGTAAATTTGAGAGATCAAAAATTGTTTCATATTTTCCAATGTAGATTTTCTCTTAAGTATTCAAAATTTCATCTATGCAAAACATAATTTATAATTACTGAATAACAAATTATACAAATAAAAACTTTAATTTTTGCAAAAGCCATTACATTTTAGATAACATGTCTCTACATGTAAACCATTTACAGTTTTAGCATGTCTGTAGCTGGCATTGTTAGGAATTAGTCCCATGCTTAAATCCACAACATACATACAAGTTGAAGAATAATAAGAATTGTTCAATATTGCAAAAATTTCTCAGCTGCCATGGACACAATGTGCTAATTTTTTAGTGTTCTGGAACCATGAATTGGAATGTGAGCAGAAGCAAGAAAATGGATACTCCAGCACTACTGGGAAACAATGCTTTGTCCTGTAAGAATCTCTTGCATTCCTACTATCTGAGAGAAGGATTTGACAAGTTTATTAATATAAATTTTTTCTTACCTAAGCACATCCACTCCTCACTTCTGCCTTCTGAAATACTGTCCATCTCTAAATTGGGCAGGGATTTGAGCCACAACTCTTCACTATATCCAAATGAGGTTACCTTTTATTTGGAAGGAATAGGGAAAAAGAAATGAAGCAGTTGAAACCATGGAGCCTAAAACCAAGACGTGTGGAGTCCCGGGCTGTGCTGTGTGCTGGTGGTGACTGCTTGATCCTGAGTAAGAGGCACATCTCCAGTCTACAATACATTTATTTTCTGCAAGTTTGTGATCCCCAAGGCTCTCTAAAGCCCAGGATAGCAAAGGATTCCTTCGCCTGAGTCTTTAGGAGTATTGTATCAGTATATAACTTCATAACAATTGAAATGACTTTCTAAGACAAATGCAGAACAGTGTACAAAAATAGTGTCAGAAATGTGAATATGGATATATAGGAATATATATGTGTATACATGAACACATATACCTGTATATATGAAGTTTATTTATGCTTATTATCAGAATGTGTTTTTCTTTAAAGAAGTATTGCTTTAGGATTAAGAGAAGATACTACCTGGAAAATCAGAACTTTTTGAGCATCTTCCTTAGGAAGACATGGTAAAAATAAGAAAGGAGATGGAATAAGAGCAGAAAATGCTTCTCATTGAATTCGGACACTAACCTAACAGACATGGTAATAGATCATTTGAATTGTGAGTTTAAAGGCAATACAAATGATTCCATTAAATGCATTCACATTTGCCTCCTTCTGAAGAAGATTTATACATGTATATAAGGATTTTATTCCTCAGTTTTTGTTATACAAGAAATATCTGTGATTGGAAACATGGAAAGGATGCTCAGAAGCATTTCTGTTTGAAATCTAATAGGAAAATAGAAATTTTGTTATTTAATGCTATGGTATTGCTCACATATAGCTTTATATCAATGGATGAATGGAAATAGGAAACACTTGAAGAGGAAAGAAGAGTCACTTGAAGAGTCTCAGCTCCTTCCTTCCTTAGCAGAACCGTGAGGGTCCCTTATCATCAGTGGCCCTGGTCAGAGCAGAAAGTGGCCTCCTTGTGTCCGAAATGCCAAATCCTAACATTTTAGCACCTAACTCAGGTGCAAAATCCTGCCATGAAAGAAGCCCAAGAACCTGTGGAGAATTTACAGGCAGGGGTCAGAAAAAAATTAAAGACCTATTCTCTGAAACACAGCTTTGTTGGGAAGAAAGAGACTCAAGGAAGGAGTTAGGTGCAGGATGATCATGCAAAATGGCAGGGTAGCTGAAACAAATAAATTAATGGATTAACCTGGAGTTAATCTTTAAAAAACTTTGGGCACAACAGGATCAGCAGCATCTGTAGTGCCAGAACTCAGATTCTATCACAAGCCTGGCCCAGTGGTTTAAAGGATACTGTGTTGATGCAGCTGTGGTGTAGGTTACAACTGCAGCTTGGATTTAACCCCTGGCCCAGGAACACCATGTGCCATGGGGTTGCAAAGAAAGCAAAAAAAAAAAAAAAAAGATCTGTAATTTAAGCTGTATTTTTTTTAAACCTCTAGGTTAATTCAGTCTGAAAGCATCCCAAGATCTTTAGGGGATGGCATTTTTTTTTTTTTGGCTAATATTTGCATGCTCATGCAGCATCACAAATAAAAAATAATAGTTTAATGTTTTATTGGTGAGGCAAAGCATTCAAATAGGTGAACAGGGATTAGCTGCCTTGTGATTATAAAGAGGGTTCTTAGAGCTTAATCCCCAGGAGCTATTTGCTCCAGTGTTTTTAATGGCCCTTAATAGCTCAAGCCTGCATAGAACACATATGCAAGTATTTATATTTGTATTGATACATATTTCATGTATCAATTTCTATTCCCTGGCCGGAATTTGTGCTGTGAATTACTATAGTCCTCTTTTGTCTAAAATGTAATTATCTAATTATGTGTTCTGGGAGATGGCAGAGCTAGACTCATAGAGCACCAATTCACAAGCATTTAATTTTTGTTTTTAATAAGAGACTGTGAGAAAAGGGATCTTTCTCCCTCTGGAGGGGGGACACAGTGCTCAGGCTTAAGTGGTACTTTCAGAATTGAAATTTTTCCTGTCAGCCCCTCTGGGCATCTCATTAAGTGTTTCTAGTACTGCAGGGTAGATTTGCCCTCCAAGGTGACCCTTAAAGGAATCCTGTTAGTAAATCACAGGCTAAGAAGTCATACATCATGAACCTAAAGTAACTACATAACATCAAATAATGCTATCAAGATGTGGTCTTTAATTTTTTTAAGGATGTTACAAACCCCTGTGAAGTCTCTTTTTCAGGTTCACTAAATAAGTAATGTTGTAAGCCAGCACTGATTCATCCCAATAATTTGGTTGAATCAGAGGAGCTAGTGGAAGCTTATGCAATTGGCCAATAATCATAAAAAGGATGAAAATGGGCCTGGATGGGAGCAGGTCCGCCCCCCTCCCACATGCACAGGCTTTAAAAAGTTTGAACTGTGGAGTCACCACCAGTCCTTAAAACAGCTGAGTGTTACATGTCTCTTTTGATAATGAAGACTCAGTTAAAACTATGTTTTGGCAATCTGAGAGATGAATAAAAACCTATTTAAACTTGGTATATCTAATACTAAATGTCACATTTTGCCAGCTGGCACGCATTTATCACTTCATTTCCTAATACAGTAAACAACTCATAAGTCACCAGTTACTTTGATTGACAGCAGCCTTGGGCATTTCTTAGCACTCTTGTACTGTACTGTGTGGAGTCAGACTTCCATGGTAATTGGCTTCAACAACAACAATAATAATAGAAATAATCATTCCAGAGTTAATTTCAAGGAGCCAAAAGAAGTAAGTCAAATATGAGGACAATAAATTATGGGGATTTCTCATTTAAGTAAGTAACAGGTTTAATGGCTTTCTCTAAGTACTGAGATCATTCAGTTGAACATCTGCTTTCCAGCTGTGCATATTGATATATTACCTGGTTTTTATTTCCCTCTACCTTAAATG
Source organism: Phacochoerus africanus (assembly GCF_016906955.1). Taxonomy (NCBI): domain Eukaryota; kingdom Metazoa; phylum Chordata; class Mammalia; order Artiodactyla; family Suidae; genus Phacochoerus; species Phacochoerus africanus. Next base: position 59,445,176 of record NC_062545.1, read on the forward strand.
TATCCATAAGTTTTTAGGAGTTTCACTACCTGACTTTTTGACAAAGCTTTGATTGTGAAAGATATAAAAATGTCAAAAATTCTGTAGGCCATTTTATGCCTAGGGTATCATTTTTCAATTGACTCCAAAGACAGATGTCCACGAACAATTAAACCATTCTCCAATCACACCTTGTTCCAGCTGGGATCAGAGAATTAAAAGGAAATAAGCTCTCATAATTTACTTATTTCTGGAGTTCCTATAGTTTCCTGACTGTTAATAGATTCTTATTAAATAATTATATCAATGCAAAAGGTATATTATATATTGCTTGGACTTTTGAAGTTTGTTTTTGATATTAAATTTAATATTTCTTTTCATACAATAATTCATATACTGAGCAACTACTTTTAGAAAAATTGTAAGATGGAAATTAGGTTATCTTAAATTTGCCAAATCCCAAGTCAAGTCTTACAGAGTTTCGTCATAAAGGACAACATTGAAACAATCTGGACTAAAATAGTGAAGCTTTGCTAATCAAAATAGATGTAACCCAATATCTTGTCTAATAGGGCAACATGGAATGTGTTCTCCCCTTTCAACAACAACAACAAAAAATCCCAAATAAGATGTTATCTTCTTCCAATCAGCCTTTATCGTTACTGTCACCATAGCAACTAAATAGCTCAGAGTTGCAACCTAAACAAGGGACCAAATAACATGAGCTTATGAGCCACTACATTATCAGTGTTCATAAGATACTAATTCAAAAACGCTCAAGTCATACCCACAAAGGAAAAGATGTTATTCTCTCCTTCCCTGACCAAAGTATGGTTAATAAAAGTATTTCACCAGGCTTTATGGATTTATGGATTAGGCTTTATGGATTAAAGAGCTTAAGATGTGGGATGATGTAACCTGAGGGGACCATGTACTTATCTTAGTCCCAGGACACACTTGACTATGGCAATCTGCTGGCTGGCAAAGTAATATCAAAGTGAAGATGAGATTTATTGATTGATTGGTTTAATTTTATTAAATGACACCAAAGAAACATGGGTTGCTTTTTTTTTTCTTAACAATATATGTAATTAGGAGAATACTGTATATGAAAATATAAAGTAGGACAGATTTGGACCGCTCCAAATGAGTTCTATAAATAATAAACCCTTGAGCCATCACAGCTTTTCCAATTCTTACACGAACATTGTAATCTATGAGATATTTTCAAAATTCTCTACTTTATTGTTCTTCAAGGAACAATAAATTTATGGGTATCAAAACACTTTTGATGCATATCTGAGGGGAAAATTTAACAGTAATAATAATGATACTAATAATAAACAATAGGTTAATACTATTTGCATACATTATAACATGGCATTTGCCATGTACTATGTCTTTTAATACACACTATTGTTATCCCCAGTTTATGGAAAAGTATATTGAGTCACAGGGAGAGTAACTTCTCCAGTTTAGGGATGTGAACTCAAGCTTACTCTCAGCCACTATGTACTGTTCAAATATTTCCCGTGTTATGCCTAAAAGGGCTAACAGTGTGGCTAAAAATACAAAGCGATGGATGTTTCTTGATCTCCTTTCATCACCATTTATTGAATGTGCTATCTTTTCTGTTATGATTGCATCTTCTTCATGTCAAATTTATATCAAATTTAAGCTCTGTGACTTTTACACCATTCTTGGAAAGATTAATTTTGGTTACCTTCCACAAACTTTTAAAATGGTAGCCTTTGAATACTTGTAGCTTATAATGTCTATGCATTTAATTCCTAACACATCCAATGTAATATTATGCTTTAGCTTTTTTTTTTTTTTCCTTTTTTGCTTTTTTTTAGGGCTGCACATGTGGCATAAGGAAGTTCCCAGGCTAGGGGTCAAATTGGAGCTACAGCCAGCCTACACCACAGCCACAGCAATATAGGATCCTAGCTGAATCTGCAACCTATACCAAAGATCGTGGCAATGCTGTATACTTAGCCCACTGAGCAGGGCCAGAGATTAAACCTACATACTTATGGATACGAATCATGTTTGTTACTGCTGAGCCACAATGGGAACTCCAATACTTTAGCTCTTTAAAGACAGCCAAGCTTTCCCTCTCCCCTGCTTTTCAGAAAATAAACCAGTCTCTTGGGATAGACCATGATAGAAGAAAATATAAGAAAGGGAATGAGTATATATATATATATATATATATATATATATATATATATATATGCATACTGGGTCACTTTGCTGTATAGCAGAAATTGACACAACATTGTAACTCAACTATACAATAAAAAAAGAGAAAAGAGGAGTTCCCCGTTGTGGCGCAGTGGTTAATGAATCTGACTAGGAACCATGAGGTTGCGGGTTCGATCCCTGCCCTTGCTCAGTGGGTTAACGATCTGGCGTTGCAGTGAGCTGTGGCGCAGGTTGCAGACGCGGCTCAGATCCCGCATTGCTGTGTCTCTGGCATAGGCTGGCAGCTACAGCTCCGATTAGACCCCTATCCTGGGAAACTCCATATGCCGCAGGAGCGGCCTAAGAAATGGCAAAAAAAAAAAAAAAAAAAAAAAAAAAAGAGAGAGAGAGAGAGAAAAGAAAAGGAAAAAAAATCTACTGATGGAGAGGAGATTATGGGCTGGATTATGGCAAAGTGCCCTGGTCAGAGGGCTTGTCCAAAAGGTATTTTAAAGGCACTGAATTTTTGGTGATGAACACAAACCAGAAATGAAGTCAATGATTCCTAAGGGTAAATCTTAGCATGAGTGGGAGGGGAACAAACAGGCTGACAGGAACTCCATCCCAGCTTTTCACAGTGTGTGACAAGAAAAAAAAAAAAATCAGAATCAGTGATCTAATGCATGGAGCTTCTCCAACAGTAAGATAACACGTTTTATCTGTGTATGGCTTGGGACAAGGGGTATCAGAACCCAAAGTCCCCATAAAAGCAAGAGACTCTCAGTCTAGTGGGAAATCAGAGAAATAAATATGAAATTTCTAGTTACATGTTGTAGGTCTCTTACCATTAAAATTATATAGTGAAGTAATATATTAAATCAATTTGCTTCTCTAAAAATTATAGACAATTCTACTGGCATGCAGCTCCAGACACTCACCAGCCAACACTTTTTTTTTTCTCTCTTCATAATCAACTGGTAAAATAAATGAGAAAAAGCCTTTGTGTTTTTACTTGAAAGGGTTAACTTTCTCCCCAATTAAAAAAAAAATTCTGGAAACATGCTCAGCTATTCTACCCAAGGTAACAGTCATTCTAAGACCTCCAAAGTGATCATGGGGGGAGAGGACCAGCCACATTCAGAATCAATATCAGAAGCTAACGTGAGATGGACAATGAGAAATTACAGCTCTGTAAGCCCAGAGGTTTTACAACTTAAATAGGAAATGAAGTAGGAAGATTTCATGTAATTAGAACACAACGTGACAAATTCTCTGTTAAAAATGTGAGCACAGGGTCCATGGAAAACTGGCATCCCAGCCAGAATGGAAGAAAGAGGGCCGAGAAAGAGGAAGGCAACACAAGATTAGGAAGACTTCTTGGTGGATATGGCATCTGAGTTAAATTTTGACTAATGAGAAGGCATTTGCCAGCCAAGAGGCTGGGTATAGACAGGGGATAATCTGTACACAACATCTGGCATGGCACTTTCAAGAATCCTTAAGTAGTTAAGCATGGCTAGATGGTCAAAGGTCATGAGTTAGAAGAATTGAGTCTACAGACTTTGGCAGATGCCAGATCACCAGCAGACATGGATAGACTTTGGAGGCTGCGTTTTATCCTAAAGGTATTGGTGAGCCATGGAGTGGTTTTAAGCAGTAAAGTCACAGTTCTTAAGATTTATTTTCAGAGGTTTTTAATTTTTAATTCATCTTTCAGACATGGAATATAGAAAGGATCAGAAGCCAAACCAGCCTGGGGCCTAGAAGACCAGTCATGACAACTCAAGAAGCAGTGATGCAGCTGACAGAAGACAGAAGCTGGGGAAATCAACAGGAAGAGGTGTGGTTGGGCATGGTTAAGAGTTCAAATTGATGTGATTTGCTCACCACTGTGTTGGGATGGTGGAAAAAGCAACAGATTGAGGAGTGCAGTGATGGAAAGCCCCACTAGTCCTGGGACATAAGGTTTTTCCAGCTCCTCTTTGACCAAACACCTAATCTCTAGGGCAAAGTGCCCGCAAGTGGAGACAGCTCACTGTAGGTAAATCAAAGGATGGGTAGTAATGATAGCCAGTGTGTTCTAGGGAATTCTCAGAAGGTTAGCCAGTAGGAGTTTTAGCTTCTCAGAGAAAAGGAGGAAGATTAAGATGCCATTTTTTCCCCCAACACTCTCCTTCTCTTGCTTTTTGAGTCAGAAGAAAGAAATGGAGCCTACAGTTGGCACTCAGCTAGAGATGCAGACCCTAGGAATAATCCTGGGGTTGCCATTCTGCAAAAATATATATTTTGCTATTTTAAGTACTTTTTCTTCCTTAATAGATTTTTCAGGGTAAGGGTTATATTTTATACCAAGGCAGTTCATGGTATAAAGACAGTCTTCTTTAAGGCTGGTGAACTCACTCAGTATATAGCAGTGTTAAGACAGTGTTTCTAAGTTGTAATCATTCACAGAACACATATTCACTGAACACATAAAATGTGCTAGGCGTGGTTCTAGGGGTGGAAGATACAGCAGTAAACAAAACAGGAAAAATCTTTTGTCTTTACAAGCTTACATTTCAGGAAAAGAATAGATAATAAATAAGATAAACCAGTAAATGCATAGTATGGTAGATGATGGTAAATGCTGAAAGAAGACATGAGACAGGAAAAAGGGACAGAGTATCAGAAGATGGCTGTGACTTTAGATAGAGTGGCCATCCCTGGTCTCATTGAAATGATGATATTTAAATACAAACCCAAAAAAGGCTAAGAGCGAGTCATACAAATACCCAAAAGAAAAACTTCTAAGTCAAGAGAGAAGTACATACAAAGGTTTTGAGATAAGAGTATGCCCAGTGAGTTTAATAGCCAGTAAGAGCAGAGTTGTGTGAGCAGAGAGAATGAGAAAAGATGGGTAGCCTATGAAAGCAGAGAAATGGTGAGTAGTCATAGTCATATCATGTAGGCCCAGCCATGCTAAGGTAGAGCTGGCTTTTATTCTGAGTAAGATGGGAGCCATAGCAGGGTTTTTAGCAGAGAAATTAGATGGTCTGACTTATGTTTTAATAGGATCACACTGGCTGCTGTGCTGAAAACATGGCTGTGAGAGGGAGGGCAGGGGCCAAACAGGAAGCAAATTAGAAGGTTTTTGCCATTATCTAGGCATGAAGGGAGGGCAGCTTCAAACTTGGAGCAAGACTGTGGCAGTGGAGGAGGTTAGAAGTAAGTGGTCAGTTTCTGGAAATATGATTATAGTTTCCATGCTAAGGGACAGAAGCCCAAATCAAAGAAGAGCATGTGGTGACCAGGTTTGAAACTACCTTTGTCCCTGAGACCAGAAATAACAAGATCTAAAGTTGGCAGCCTGGAGACCTAGGAAGAGCCAATGTTTTAATTTGGATCCAAAGGCTAGAGAAGACCAGTGCTTGGAAACAAGCAGTCAAGCAGGAATTCCCTCCCCCTCAGCTTTTTTGTTCTATTTAGGTCTTTAAATGATTGGATGTGTCCCATCCACATTAAAGAGGGCAATCTGTTTTACTCAGTCTGCCTAATTCAAACGTTACTCTCATTTAGAAATACCTTCACAGACACACCTGGAATAAGGTTTGGCCATATGTCTGGGCACCCCATGGCCCAGTCAAGTTGACATATAAAATTAACACCACAAGTCCACTCCTTGTCAACTTGGCAACTCCCTGCATCTCCTCAAGCCATACCTAATCTCTGAATAAGGACAGTAACAATGTCATCATTTTACCTAATATAATATGACTTTTTTGTGTACAAGCACAAACACACTAAGCACTGTCTCAGTAAAGAAGATAAAATCCTTGAGTGATGTTTATTCTTCTCCTTGATATTCCATAACTAACCAGCAGTACTTAAACACTATGATATAGAGCCAATATAACTTGTGTTACATGATATCAGAATATAGAGGGAAGAAAACAAAGACATTTATTTCATATGCACATGCACATATTCACAATGAGATTAGGAGGAAACACTCATAATAGTTACAGTCCTCATTTCTGTAACTGGTCAGGTGGTCATAGGTGATTTTGATAACTACCTTCTCCCACTTATTCATTCTATATTCCCTTTGCCTTCAGCAAGCACTTTAGCTGGTTGCGATTTTTCACCGGGTGGAATGACTCAAACCTTCATTCCTGAAGAGTCTGGGCCATTAGTAATACTGCCTAGATTGGGCTGTTATAGTTTTCCATTATCTTAATCACAGGGCATGGTAATTCTAGACATACACTAAGGGACCTCTTGTATTCCAGACATAGTCTTCTTACCTTGTGGGGTAGTTGTCCAATTTCTCCTTAGTACTCAGAATGAATCCTTTCAAGTCAGCAGAGTAAATCCCTTTTTTGCTTGTTAATCCAAAGGCATAAGGATACAAAGTGGCTAGGCTGCAGTCTTAATTTCCAATTCAAGGGACTCATCTTGTGTCTCCTGATGGAAGTTCCTTCTCTGGAGCTGAGCCGTCAAGTCCAACAGAGCATAGAGTCATGGGAACAGGAAGCAAATTTTTTACTAATGGGTTTCTACGGGTAATAGTGAATGGTGCCACTCTCATTTTAACCCATGAATCCCAGACCTTGAAACCTGGCTGGGGAGAAACAGCACCACATATCAGGTACTTAGAGCACACAGCTTTCTAGTAAGAATCTTGTCCCAAATTTTCAAGGTATTGCTACTTAGCTGCCACTGTAACTGGAATATTAAGAGGTCATTCAGTCATTCTATCAAGCCAGCTGTTTCAGGATGGTGTAGAATGTAAGACCACTGAATGCCATGAACATGGACCCATTGCCACACTTTTGCTGTGAACTGAGTTCCTCCTGTTCAGTCTTTTTGTTCTATTCAAATTGTCAATAGACTGAATTATGCCCCTCCGCATGAGAGAGGGCAGTCTGCTTTACTCCACTAATCCAAACATTAATTTCATCTAAAGATCCTCTCACAGACACACCCTGAGTAATGTTTGGCCAAATGACTGGGCATAAAATCAACCATCACAGCAAGCTTTATTCTAGCCTAGCTTTAAGAATGGATGAAGGTGCAAAACAAACTATCAACAAAACAAAAAGATTTTCTATTGAATGGGAAAAGATATTGGCAAACCAGATGTCTGATAAGGGGTTAATATCTGAAATATACAAATAATTCATGCAACTCAACATCAAAAACCCAAACAACCCAATTTTTAAAAAGTGGGTAGAGGATCTAAATAGACATTTTGTTCTAAAGACATACAGATAGCCAACAAGCATATGAAAAGTTGCTCAGTATCACTAATCATCAGAAATGCAAATCAAAACTACAATAAGACATCACTTCATACCTGTAAGGTGGCTATTATCAAAAAGACAAGAAATAACAGGTGTTGGTGAGAATGTGAAAAAGGAAGAACACTTTGTGCATTGTTGATGGGAATGTAAACTGGTGTAGCCATCCACTATGGAAAACAGTTTAGAGTTTCCTCAAAAAAATTAAAGATACAGTTCCCTTCATGGCTCGGCAGTTAACAAACCCAGCGGGATCCATGAGGATGTGGGTTCGAGCCCTGGCCTCACTCAGTGGTTTGAGGATCTGGAGTTGCCAAGAGCTGTGATATAGGTTGCAGATACGGCTCTGATCCTGCATTGCTGTGGCTGTGGCTGTGGCTGGCAGCCATAGCTCCAATTTGACTCCTAGCCTGGACACTTCCATATGCTGCAGGTGCACCCCCCCAAAAAAAAAAATTTAAGATAGAACTACCATAACATCAAGCAATTCCGCTTCTGGGTATTCATCCAGAGACAATGAAAAAACTAACTCAAAAGGAAAGATGCACCTCTATGTTCATTGCAGCATAATTTACAATAGCCAAGTCATGGAAATAGTTGAAGCAGCCATCAACAGATGAATGGATAAAGAAAATGTGATATGTAATATAATATTATTCAGCCATAAAGAGAATGAACTCTTGTCATTTGCAACCACATGGATGGACCTTGAAGGTAATATGCTAAGTGCAATAAGTCCGACAGAGAAATACAAAAACTACATGATCTCACTTATAAGTAGAATCTTGACAGCCACAACCACAGCAATAAGTCCATAGGTACAGAGAACAAATTAGTGGTTACCAGAGGCAGGGGATGGGGAGAAGGCAAAATGGGTGAAGAGAATTAAAATGTACAAATTTCCAGTTATGAAATAAATAAGCCATGGAGATGTAATGTACACCATAGTGACTATAGCTAATAATACTTTATTGTATATTTGAAAGTTGCTAAGAGTGTAGATCTTAAAAGTTTTCATCACAAGAAAAAAATGGTAAGTTGACAGTTATCAACAAGATAATGTGGTGATCATTTCACAATATATATACATATATACAAATATCAAATCACGATGCACAAATGACACTAAAAAAAATGTATGTCAATTATACCTAAAAAATGGATGTACAATTAAGCAGTCCTGCCAAACAACCTCTAGTGGGAATAGAGTTCGTTTCAGAACAAACTCTGTTTTGGAATTTGGGTTTGAGAACTATTTAAAGGTCACATTATGGAGTTGATTAATAAGTTAGAAAGAAGACCTCAGAATCTTAGTGTGTTCTGTTCTGCAACCATAACCTCAGGGCAGGACAGAATGAAGAAAGTAGAAAGTCAGAAAGAACATGCAAGCTAGCTCTCTGGGAGGGTACAGCAAAAAAAGAAAAAAAATGAGTGACACACCTAGTAGAGAAGGCTCGCTCTTCCCATACTTGATACTGAACGCAATATTTTTAAGCATAGGAAGGATGTTTGAAGTCACATAATGGTTCTTGAGAATATAATACTGTAACCTTTAGATGCTGACCTTGATGTTATATTTACTGCCTTATTGGCACCAACTTCTGTTTGATAATCTACCAACAGATGGTCAGGGTATCTTGGTATGCTTTCTAGTCCCTTGTCTATTTGTGCATCATTTGACAGGATACTTCTGAGGCAGCAAAATTTAGCTGACAATGTTATGGTTCATTGTTTCCAGCAATGGTTTTGGCTTTATCTAGAATTCTTTGATTCAAATTGACATATGACTCTAATCTTATTCAACCTGATTGTCAAACAATAAGGATGTGACAACTCTGTAAAGTTTCAAGATCAACTGTTCTATAGTGTGCATTTCCAGGCTGTCATACCATGGCTAGTAAACAGGAATATTTTGAGAGCTGATTTTAAAATGTTTGAAAGTTAGTTACCTTTTGAATTGAATGCACACAACTGGACAGTATTTTAATACTAGAGCACTGTATTCCTGGTAAACACAAAAATGTTATCAAATATATTATCATTTTCTTACAGATAAATGGTGGAACACAGATTTTTATCACAATTTTTAATGTAGTAAATTATTGTTCTAATACTCAGAATAGTTTGATTGTAACATGCAAGAATTATTGTGAAATTCAAAGCAAAAATTCTTTGTTTTTTACATACTATAATTAAACAGTTGGAAGATTTCAGTATACACATGATTTCAGAATTCTTGTAAATAAATATTACAAAAATAATTTGGCAATATGGATTGCAGTGGTTGAAATTTCATATTTGTCCTGAGAATTCAATTAATTTTACCCTGATGAAATATAAGAAATGTGGACAAAATTTAAAGTACGGAGATGATTGTCACAGCATTGATATAAAAATAGAAGTGGAAATTAATTTTAATTATTTGATATTTGAATAAATTATTACTTTTAAAATGATGAATTTAATGCAATGTTTATTATAGACCACTTACATAGTGTTTCCAAATTATTGAGAAATGAAACAGTATATATAATTTCTACTACTCATATATGTGCATATATATGCAGTAAGAAAATGTAATAAAATGTCAACCACATATTTTTAAAAGACATTGATGTGTTCAGTCAGCAAAGAATGATGTGTCTTTGATGGTAGGATTATGGGTGCTTTTTATTTCTTCTTTTTGTTGAATTTTTGCCAGTTTTGACAATGGAGCACACAGTGTAATTAGAAAAAAAATCCACAATAGTTAAAAAATAAATCATGAAAATATTTTAGTTGTTAATTCTATGCCATTAGAGTCTTTTATAGTATGCATTTCTGGGGTGTTGTGGATAATAAACAGGAAATTTTGAGTTGATATAAAAATGTTACAAAGTTAATTATCTTTTGAGCTAAATGCATAAAACTGAGCAGTATTTTCATATTATATATGATATATAAGTATTCTGTATAATCACATCTATAGGACTATAGAGATTTTGGTAATAGAAGCTTTTCAATCTCATTGATAGCTGTACCTAGAAAGATCTCCTGAGTTTTGCTTGCTTAAGAACATGTTGTCTTATGATGTTCTAACAAGCTGTAAAGATGTCTTCTCTGATGTACTTTTTGGGAATTTAATAAATAAATGAGTAAATATTTCTCTCTTTTGAAGTTCCCATAAGAATTAAGCAATACTTCTGGTGATTTAATCAATCTACTGTCTCAGTACCTTCTAAAGTTGAATGAGGCTCACAAAAAAGAAAATAAACATCCAACATTGACTGAATCAATAAAAACCAAGCAGAGGAAATTATTATTCCCTGTGAAGTATCAAATACAATAACAAAAGCAGGCATGATGACAACTTGTATGAAGGTTTACAGTTTAGAATGCATCTACTAAAATGAAGACGTTTGAATGACAAACATTCTCATCACACCTGCCTCAATAAGAATTTTGCTCTATGTAAAATACTAATACATATTGAGAAATGTTTATGTATGTCTTTATTTAACAAATCAGCAAACATTTTATTTTAGTCATTTTGTTTAAAGTATGGAAGTACTTCATTTTCATCATTTAACTGTTTTCTAAGATTTCATTATATCTGAATGTCTTGTTTTAACCTCATTACTGCTTGATCAGATTTTCACTTCAGTGAATTTCTCCGTGAAACCCAACAGCCTATATAACATTAGGAAGGAATGAAGCTCTGATGCTGGCTAAGTCTTAAGTCTTCGTTCCTTATGAAATGCATAAAAAGAACTAGGGGGATAATAAGTCAAAGTTTCATCTCCACTTCTTTCTTGTGAGATGCATTTGATACTAAAGTTTAGTAATTAAATGGATAAAGGGGAAAAATAGTCCCAAAACTTTTAAAAAGTAAAATTGAAAAATCATGCTGCATTTGTAAGTTTCACTAGGAAGAATTCTTCTAATTAAAGATCTGACATCATATAAACTATAAAGTCTTATTTAAAACTCTAATATGTCACCATAATTTTAAGGTTACTCTCGTTCATTAGTTAAGTTTCAGTGTCATCAACACCATCAAGCAGACTCATGACACCAAAGTGATTTACTTAATAAAAAGCTTTTTTTTTTCTGATAAAATACATTACCTATATATTTCTGGAATAAATTCTTTATTAATTATATAATCATAGCAATCTATAGACTAAATCAATTAAACTTAATGAAGACAAAGCCAATCTATTAAATGATATGAAAAGATCTTTATCAGTTGAAGTGGATCAGACTTAAGGACATGATCTAATTCCTCAGGGATTGAGAGTCTGCTCAATGATTTTAATTTTTAATATCTTGTTTACATTATTCAGTGTAACTAATAAAAACATGTATTCCATAAAATGGATTTTCATCTCCCAAAGTGAGATATTTTATTACATATTTATATCATGGACCAGTGATAAAATGCTAGTTATAATTGTTATTGAGGTAATAGTCATTAAAATGTACACTCATCAAGAAAATTGAAAGCTTTCTTTCATACATTGGTAAGATCCAAGTTGTGGAAGATGTACTCACAAAGTCCTATTTTTAATTAATTCATATATTATAAGCAAAGAATTAAATTTATAAGAATATAGTTGCAGGACAAGGAATTTAAGTTTGTTGCAAGATGATCTTCTGTTAGAATCCAGTTCAATAAATCTGCTCTTTGACTACATTTTTCTTTTGATAACATTGAAATAACAAACACCATCTATTAAAAACAAAATTTTGTCTATATGAGATAATAGAAATTAGGTATCTATCTCTGTTCCTGGTTCCTGGCACAGAGATGCTGAAACCTTGTAATGTCCTGGGTTATAGGAACATCTTCTGTTATGAGATGACTCTGGGAGGTGGAGGCTCCTGGATGACTCCTGAATGAGGGCTGACCACTGGAAAGACCAAGTCATAATTAGAAGCTTGAACTATTTTAGCCTTTCTTCCCATTCTCTTGAGAAGAGAGAAAGGCTAGAAATAGAATTTCAGAAGGATCATGCCTATGTGATGCAGGATCCTTAAAAATCCAAAAAGCTTGGGGAGTTCCCATTGTGGCGCAGTGGAAACAAATCCGCCTAGGAACCATGAGGTTGCCGGCTCAATCCCTGGCCTTGCTCAGTGGGTTAATGATCCAGCGTTGCCGTGAGCTGTGGTGTAGGTCGCAGATGCAGCTCGGATCTGGCATTGCTGTGGCTCTGGCGTAGGCCAGCAGCAACAGCTCCAATTAGACCCCTAGCCTGGGAACCCCTATATGCCATGGGTGTGGCCCTAAAAAAAAAAAATTCCCAAAGCTTGAGGTTTGGAGAGTTTTCAGGTTGGTGATCATACCCTCATACAGGCAGGTTGCTGCATTCCAACTCCACAGGAGAAGAAGCTCCAGCACTTGGGACCCTCCCAGACCTCATTCATCTGTGTCCTTTACCATACCATATTCTTTCCATATTCTTTAATATACTGGTAGACATAAGCATTTCCCTGAGTTCTGTGAGTTTTTCTAGTAAATTAATCAAACTTGAGGAGAGAGTCATGAGAACCTCCAATTTTTAGCCAAATTTGATCCAATGTATTGCATGCAACATGATACCTCCAGTATAGCATAATATCCCATAACGTAGGAAGTGAGTGATGGGTAAACCAAGGACCTACTGCTTGAGATGGACATCTCTAGTGTGTGTGTTGGGAAGTCATCTTTTGGGATGAGCCCTTAACCTGTGAGATCCAGGGAATGTGTCTGGGCTCCTGAAGGCAGATCCTGATATAAGGACTTGAATGCAGGAAGTGTCTTTGGGAGCTAACCCCAGGAAGCATGAGCTGGGGGTCAGGGGATGGACAACAGGGTCTAACTACTGTAGGCAACTGGTTCACTTCATCTAGGGAAACTTTGAGGAATCTTGTAGAATCTTCCACAGAATTGTCCCTCACCAAAAATATTTTTCAAGTCTCATGAATTTTTGTTTGTTTGTTTGTTGATGGTTGCACCTGAGTATATTAAATCTCTCTTGTCTACAGGCTGCCCTGCCCTTGGGTTCAGCACATTCCTATGAAGTTCCCAAGAAGAAAAACACAGAGGTGCAGGAGCTAATGGTGGGTGACTGTCAGGGGGTATGGGAACTGTTCACTTGGGCTCTATTTGAACTTAAAGTTTAGCTGAGGAGGCATGGAACATATTATCACGAAAAACTCATGAGATAAAATTGCCGAGGTATTTTTTAGAAAATGAAAATATGGGAAATGAAGTATACACATACTAGAATATTTACCTCATTTACCTATAATCCCCCCCCCAAATTAATGTAGCTTTTAAACCAGAAAGAAATGGGTACAAATATAACCCCTGACATAATTGTAGCTGTGCCACCCTGGTAAGCATATTTGACATCTCCACCATTATTTCTTAACATACATAGTAAGACAATGTGAAACTTTTCTGCAGCTTTTCATTCCCTGTTATGAACCAAATGGGACCTCCATAAAAATCATGTATTGAAGTCCTCACTCTGCCATGTGACTGTATTTGGCGATGGGGCCTGTGAAGAGGTGATACAGATTAAATGAGATGATAAGGGTAGTGCCCCAACCCAACAGGTCTGGTGCCCATATAAGAAGAGCAAAAGACACTGGAGGTCTCTCTCTCTCTTTGCCATGTGAGAACCCAGCAAGAAGGAGGACATCTACAAACCAGGAAGAACTCTCACCAGAAACCAAACTGGCTGAAACCTTCATCTTGGACGTCTAGCCTGTGGACCTGTGAGGAAATAAGTTTCTGTTGTGTAAGCCACTCAGTTTGTGGTATTTTGTTATGGCAGCCCAAGTAGACTAAAGTATTTATCTTCTAAATCTATACATGTGATATAATGAGCATGGTAGTGTCTTCATATCATAGACTGTGTAGCTTATCAACAGCAGGAATTTATTTCTTACAGTTCTGGAGGTTAGGAAATCCAAGGTCAAGGTATGAGCAGTCATGTACTATTGAGGACTCTCTTCCTGGATCACAGGCATCTGGTTGCTCTTCCTTACAGGGTGGAAGGGGCTGCTGATCTCTCTGGAGCTTCTGTTATAAGCCACTAATCACATCCATGTGAGTTCCACCCTCATGACTAGATACTTCCCCAAAGCCCCACCTCCTAATACCTTGGGATATTACTATTTCAATATATACATTTGAGTGGGACACTCAATATAGTCTTAAAATTCAGACTATAGCAGATAGTTTCAACTGGGAGAAATTATTTTTGCTTTAATTTAGTCTTATTTGTTTATGTGAGAGATTTGTAGGCCACTTCAAATTGTATTATCACTGCCACTTCATACAAAATTATAATTCCTACTAAATTGGTCTCTCTTTCTGCATTGTTTTTGCTTGCTTGCTTTTTGTTTACTTTTTAAAGAACCACCTTTAGCTTAACTACCTTTTAAATCCAGTTTTACATTTCAAGTATTTATCCCAGATCCCACATTCTTGAATAGTCCCAGTTCCTACCCCTGTGATGAGAGGCAGTTTTGTTTCATCTAAGATGCTTTAAAACCATGAGAATTTACTTCAATTTTGTATTTTAAGGATATTCTGGAGATTTGAAATCTACAGAGTTCCTGATTTCCAGATTTTATCCCTGTACCTATTTTCACTTACAGCAGCCTCTCCGCTAACTACTCATTGGTTATACAAACACATATTAAGTAGCTTGTAGGTACGAGGTCCATTCCCAGGTAGTAAGAATACGGAGGATAATGCCCTCTGGCCACCTCTCTCTCTACTGTGAACTAACAGTCACAGTTCAGGGTGATAAATAAATAATAGATTATAAAAATACTTCTTTTTGAGGTGAAACACATCTGGGCAGAAATAAATCTCTTCAGGGCAGAGTCTGTAAAATGTGACACTGGCCTTATCACCTCATACTGGACACTGGAAACCTGATACTAAGTAGGCAGAGTCAGCCCTAGTTAGAGGGGTTTTGTTTGTTTGTGTGAATGCTTGTCTTTTTCCTTAGGGCTTTGTAAAGATGACAAAGTGATTTGCTGGCGATGAATGAGCAGGCGCTCCGCAATGATAGCCATTTTACAGCCTCCTCTAACGCATGAAATACATATCCACAGACAGCAAACTGGAAAGGATCGAAAGGAGATCCTCATAACCATGTCTTCTCTCTCAATAGGAACAGATAATCACTCTTCACCAGTACGGAGACTGGATTAAAGATCCCCTTCAGCGCGTCTCACAGGACTCCCTCCCAACACCATCTGCCTTCACACATGTGCACCAGTGCTCCGGGAAAGCCCTCCAGAGCCCCAAGGTATAGAGAAGCTGAGGAGGCTGTGCCCTAGATGGACACAATTCGATTCAGTGTCAGTAGAGCTAAATTAAAAGGAGAGTTAAGAAAGGTTCAACATGACTTTATTTTTTCATGATCACTATGACAATGCATTTTCAAAGTCTTGCTGGAGTATGTTTTATAGCCATTGAAGTGTATGATTCAATGAGTTTTTTGTAAATTTTGAGTGGTGTAGCTACCCGTCACGATCCAGTTAAAGAATATTTCCATCACCCCAATACATTTCCTGCAGCCCACTTACAAGCATTCTCTTTCCCTCTACTATTCTACCACTCTCAGTCCCGATTAATCTTTTTTGTCTTTTAATTTTGAAATAACTATAGAATCACAGGAAGGGTAAATAGTACAGAGGTCCTATTTATCCTGCATCTTGTCTTCCCCAATAGTAACATCTCCTGTAACTGTAGTACAATGTCAAAAATCAGAAATTAACATTGACAAAACACGTGTGTAGTTCTAGGTCATTTTATAATGATAGATAACACATATAGGTTTATATTACATGTGTAGAGTTTGTCCTTTTGAGAGTGTTATTTATGTGAAATTCCAATATGTGACTTTTATACTTTATGTTCAGTTTACTGATGATTAATTATAACTCAAAAAATGTTAAAATGGGATTGGGCAAAACATTTACTTACTCAAATCAGAAGGCACTTGCTTTACACATTTGAGGCAGCAGTGATTTCCTGGACATAATATCCTTTTGCCTCAGCTCCCCATAGAGCAAATTTGACACAGATTCTGTTTATATCAATATAACAGAAAAGTAGAATGATAACAAAGATGTTAAGGAGTGATAGAAATAACTACTTGTAGCCCCCACCCCCGCCACCCCCTATGCTCTCGCCGAACCTGGGCTGCCTGCCATCCAGGAGGGCTGGCCTCAACAATTGCCTGAAGCCTACCACCGCAGGGGCTGTCCCTGCACAGGACTGCTTGCCCTTTGGAGGGGCTACACTTCCGCAGAGTAGCACCAAACACCACCAGCCCCCGAGAAAAGGCCTGCAGCCCAGAAAAGCTAGAACAAGCCTCGCCAGGCAGTGAATAGATCTGCCTAATTCCCAGACAGTTTTTCTGAGTCGGGCTGCCCCAGGGAGGAGCATCTTCGGTTTCCAACGGCCCTGCTACCCGCCCTAGTCCCCAGGGGGTGCCCTAGTGGATCAGCTGCATAGGACTGCCAGCTCCAGGCAGGACCCCCTGCAGCCCAGAACAGCTGCAACAAGCCTGGCCAAGTCGGGAAAAGATCTCAGACGGTCTTTCTGAGTCGGGCTGCCCTGGGGAGGAGCCTCTTGGGTTTCCAGTGGCCCTGCTACCCACCCAAGCCCCTAGGGGGTGCCCCACTCCCACGGAATAGCTGCTCAGCACCACCAGCCCCTGGAAGAGCCCCTGCAGCCCAGAAAAGCTGCAACAAGCTTGGCCAGACTGTGAAAAGACCTGCCTACATTCTCAGGCCAGCCTTCTGAGTTGGGCTGCCCTAGGGAAGAGCCTCTTAGGTTCTCAGTGACCCAGATAGCTGCTCCAGCCCCCAGGGGGTGCTGCACTCCTGAGGAACAGCTGCCCAACACCACCAACCCCCTGCAAGAACCCCACAGCCGAAAAACACCAGAGCAAGCTCTGCATGACCAAGTGAAATCTGCTACCATCGTGGTGTGGACCTCCCAGTCCTGTCTGCCCTCAGGAAGCCCTCCTTTGCTTCAAAGAAACACTGTTAGCTCCATCAACACTCCAGAAAAGCCACACTGCCTCAAAAAAGATTGACCAACAACGCCAGCCCTCAGGAAATATTCCACGGCAGTGACAAGGCAAACACTGCCCGATCACGGAGGGTACAACTCCCTCAGGAGAAAGAAAACAACAAGCAAGATGAAGAAGCTGAGAAGCCACCCCCAGTCAAACCAACAGGAGAACTCACCTAAAACAGTCAACAATGAAACAGATCTCGGCAGTCTGACAGACCTGGAGTTCAAAAGAGAAATAGTGAAAATACTGAAGGAATTAAGAGAAGAGATGAACAGTAATGCAGATACCCTCCGAAAGGAACTAGAAAATATAAGGAGGAGCCAAGAAAAACTAGAACATTCATTGGCAGAGATGCAAACGTAACTAAGGGCAGTAAAAACCAGAATGAATAATGCAGAAGAACGAATCAGTGATATGGAAGATAGAATAATGGAAATCACTCAATCCGGTCAGCAGACAGAAAACTGAATCCAAAAACTGGAAAGCAATATAAGAGACCTATGGGATAATATAAAGCAGGCCAATCTACGCCTAATAGGAATTGCAGAAGGAGTAGAAAAAGATAAGGGGATGGAAAATATATTTGAAGAAATTATCGCTGGAAACTTCCCAAATCTAAAGGATGCTGGGTTCAAGATACAAGAAGCACAGAGGGCCCCAAACAAACTGAACCCAAATAGACCCACAGCAAGACACATCATAATAAAAATGGCCAAAGTTAGTGAGAAAGAGAGGATCCTAAAGGCAGCAAGAGAAAAACAGAATGTTACCTACAAGGGAACCCCCATAAGAATATCAGCTGACTTCTCTACA
Organism: Phacochoerus africanus; assembly: GCF_016906955.1. NCBI lineage: Eukaryota > Metazoa > Chordata > Mammalia > Artiodactyla > Suidae > Phacochoerus > Phacochoerus africanus. The sequence goes on from NC_062545.1 coordinate 59,463,510, forward strand.
GAAACACTACAGGCCAGGAGGGAATGGCAAGAGATATTTAAAGTGCTCAAAGGAAAAAATATGCAACCTAGAATACTCTATCCAGCAAGAATATCATTTAAAATAGAAGGGGAAATAAAAATTGTTTCCAACAAACAAAAACTTAAAGAATACTGCAACACAAAACCCAGGTTAAAGGAAATATTGAAAGGGCTTCTCTAAACCAAAAAGAAAGGAAGGAAAGGGAAGAAAAAAAAAAAAAGAAGAAGAGGAAGAACTAGGACTGAGGAAACCGCAATCAGAGAGCAGTCACTCAAATAAGCCAGCATACAGATTTAATCATGAACAGGCCTCAAACAAAATAAAATTAAAAAGAAAAAAATAAAAAAGAGTCATCAAAACCATAAAATGTGGGCAAGGGATGTTAGGAAGTAAATAACCCTTTTGGTTTGTTTGTTTGTATGTTTCTCTTCTTAATTTTAATATAGTAATGAAGTGTTTGAACTTACAGGACCATCAGGCTAAAACACACAATTATGGGAAGGGGTTAGCATACTTAAAAAACAGGGCAGCCACAAGCCAAAACCAAATATTGCATTTGCAAACAATGAAAAAAAAAATACACTCAAGCAGATAGTAACAGGAGACCATCCAACCAAAAAAAAAAAAGAAAAAGAAAAAGAAAGGAAGAATAGAGAACCATAGAATCAACTGGAACACGAGGTTCAAAATGGCAATAAATAATCATCCATCAATTATCACCTTAAATGTCAATGGACTGAACGCCCCAATCAAAAGACACAGAGTGGCTGAGTGGATAAAACGGCAAAAACCTTCCATATGCTGCCTACAAGAAACTCACCTTAGGACAAAAGATACATATAGATTGAAAGTGAAAGGGTGGGGAAAAATATTTCACGCCAATAGACATGACAGAAAAGCTGGAGTCGCAACACTCATATCAGACAAAATAGACTTTAAAACAAAAGACATAAAGAAAGACAAAGAAGGACACTACTTAATGATTAAGGGATCCATCCAAGGAGAGGATGTTACTATCGTCAACATATATGCCCCAAATACAGGAGCACCCAGATACATACAGCAAATATTAACAGACATAAAGGGAGATATGGATGAGAATACAATCATAGTAGGAGACCTTAATACTCCCCTCACATCAGTGGACAGATCCTCTAGACAGAAAACCAATAAAGCAACAGGGATCCTAAAGGAAACAATAGAAAAGTTAGACTTCATTGATATCTTCAGGACACTACATCCAAAAAAAGCAGAATACACATTCTTCTCAAATGCTCATGGAACATTCTCAAGAATCGACCACATACTGGGACACAAAGCTAATCTCAATAAATTTAGGAGCATCGAAATTATCTCAAGTATCTTCTCTGACCACAATGCCATGAAATTAGAAACCAACCATGGGAAAAGGAAAGAGAAAAAACCTACTGCATGGAGACTAAAAACATGCTACTAAAAACCAATGGGTCAATGAGGAAATCAAGAAGGAAATTAAAAACTACCTTGAAACAAATGATAATGAAGACACAACCTCTCAAAATCTATGGGATGCTGCGAAAGCAGTGCTCAGAGGGACATTTATAGCAATACAGGCCTTTCTCCAAAAAGAAGAAAGATCCCAAATGGACAACTTAACCCTCCACCTAAATGAATTAGAAAAAGAAGAACAAAAAAGGCCTAAAGTCAGCAGAAGGAAGGAAATTATAAAGATCAAAGAAGAAATCAATAAAATAGAGACTCAAAAAACAATCGAGAAAATTAATAAAACCAAGAGCTGGTTCTTTGAAAAGGTGAACCAAATTGACAAACCCCTGGCCAGACTCACTCAAAAGAGGAGAGAAAGAACCCAAATAACCAAAATTATAAATGAAAAAGGAGAAATCACAACGGATACAGCAGAAATACAAAAAACCATAAGAGGATACTATGAACAACTCTACGGCAACAAGTTTGACAATCTGGAAGAAATGGACAATTTTCTAGAATCTTACAGCCTGCCAAAACTGAATCAGGTAGAAACAGACCAACTGAACAGACCGATCACTAGAAATGAAATGGGAGAGGTCATAAAATCACTCCCTACAAATAAAAGTCCAGGACCAGATGGCTTCACAGGTGAATTCTATCAAACATATAAAGAGGACTTGGTGCCCATCCTCCTGAAACTTTTTCAAAAGGTGGAAGAAGAAGGAATCCTCCCAAAGACATTCTATGATGCCACCATCACCCTCATTCCAAAACCAGACAGAGATACCACCAAAAAAGAAAACTATTGCCCAATATCATTGATGAATATAGATGCAAAAATTCTCAACAAAATCTTAGCCAACCGAATCCAACAACATACCAAAAAAATGATACACCATGACCAGGTTGGGTTCATCCCAGGTTCACAAGGATGGTTCAACATACGCAAATCAATCAGCATCATACACCACATTAACAAAAAGAAAGTCAAAAACCATATGATCATCTCAATAGACGCAGAAAAAGCATTTGACAAAGTCCAACACCCATTCATGATCAAGACCCTCGCCAAAGTGGGTATAGAGGGAACATTCCTAAACATAATCAAAGCCATTTATGAGAAACCCATAGCGAATATAATCCTCAATGGGGAAAATACTGAAAGCCTTCTCACTCCAATCTGGAACAAGACAGGGATGCCCACTCTCACCACTGCTCTTCAACAGAGATTTGGAAGTCCTAGCCACAGCAATTAGACAAACCAAAGAAATAAAAGGCATCCATATAGGAAGAGAAGAGATCAAACTGTCACTGTATGCAGATGACATGATACTATACATCGAAAACCCTAAGGACTCAACCCCAAAACTCCTTGAACTGATGAATAAATTCAGCAAAGTAGCAGGCTATAAGATTAACATTCAGAAGTCAGTTGCATTTCTGTATACCAGCAATGAACTATTAGAAAAGGAATACAAAGATATAATACCTTTTAAAATTGCACCTCACAAAATCAAATACCTGGGAATACACCTGACCAAGGAGGTAAAGGACCTATATGCCGAGAACTATAAGACTTTAATCAAAGAAATCAAAGAAGATGGAAAGAAATGGAAAGATAGTCCATGTTCCTGGATTGGGAAAATCAATATTGTAAAAATGGCCATACTACCCAAAGCAATCTACAGATTCAATGCAATCCCTATCCAATGACCCAGGACAGTTTTCACAGAACTAGAACAAACCATCCAAACATTTATATGGAACCACAAAAGACCCAGAATCGCCAAAGCAATCCTGAGAAACAGAAACCAAGCAGGAGGCATAACTCTCCCAGACTTCAAGAAATACTACAAAGCCACAGTCATCAAAACAGTGTGGTACTGGTATCAAAACAGACAGACAGACCAAGGGAACAGAATAGAGAATCCGGAAATAAACCCTGACACCTATGGTCAATTCATCTTTGACAAGGGAGGCAAGAACATCAAATGGGAAAAAGAAAGTCTTTTCAGCAAGCATTGCTGGGAAACCTGGACAGCTGCATGCAAAGCAATGAAACTAGAACACACCCTCACACCATGCACAAAAATAAACTCACAATGGCTGAAAGACTTAAATATACGACAGGACACCATCCAACTCCTAGAAGAAAACAGAGGCAAAACACTCTCTGACATCAACATCATGAATATTTTCTCAGGTCAGTCTCCCAAAGCAATAGAAATCAGAGCAAAAATAAACCCATGGGACCTCATCAAACTGAAAAGCTTTTGCACAGCAAAGGAAACCCAAAAGAAAACAAAAAGACAACTTACAGAATGGGAGAAAACAGTTTCAAATGATGCAACCGACAAGGGCTTAATCTCTAGAATATATAAACAACTTATACAACCCAACAGCAAAAAAAGCCAATTAATCAATGGAAAAATGGGCAAAAGACCTGAATAGACATTTCTCCAAAGAAGATATACAGATGGCCAACAAACACATGAAAAAATGCTCAACATCGCTGATTATAAGAGAAATGCAAATCAAAACTACCATGAGATATCACCTCACACCAGTCAGAATGGCCATCATTAATAAATCCACAAATAACAAGTGCTGGAGGGGCTGTGGAGAAAAGGGAACCCTCCTCCACTGTTGGTGGGAATGTCAACTGGTACAGCCACTATGGAGAACAGTTTGGAGATACCTTAGAAATCTATCCATAAAACTTCCATATGACCCCGCAATCCCACTCTTGGGCATCTAGCCGGACAAAACTCTACTTAAAAGAGACACGTGCACCCGCATGTTGATTGCAGCACTATTCACAATAGCCAAGACATGGAAACAACCCAAATGTCCATCGACAGAGGATTGGATTAGGAAGAGGTGGTATATATACACAATGCAATACTACTCAGCCATAAAAAAGAATGACATAATGCCATTTGCAGCAACATGGATGGAGCTAGAGACTCTCATACTGAGTGAAATGAGCCAGAAAGACAAAGACAAATACCATATGATATCACTTGTAACTGGAATCTAATATCCAGCACAAATGAACATCTCCTCAGAAAAGAAAATCATGGACTTGGAGAAGAGACTTGTGGCTGCCTGATGGGAGGGGGAGGGGGAGGGAGTGGGAGGGAGTGGGAGGGATCGGGAGCTTGGGTTTACCAGACACAACTTAGAATAGATTTACAAGGAGATCCTGTTGAAAAGCATTGAGAACTTTGTCTAGATACTCATGTTGCAACAGAAGAAAGGCTGGGGGAAAAATGTAATTGTAATGTATACATGTAAGGATAACCTGACCCCCTTGCTGTACAGTGGGAAAATTAAAAAAAAAAAAAAAAGAAATAACTGCTTGTAAAAGTTGTAGCAATAACCCTGCAAGCCAGGTTAGGGTGGATGCTCTCCTATTTGCTGAACCATTTCAGCAACTCAAGGCGCACCCAGTAACATTCAGCAACCATTTCAGGAACCTCACAGGGAGTGCCCAATCCATGGGAAAGTGTCAGGTGAGGAAAGATGATGCCACATGGGATTCCTCCCCTGGTCTTCCTCTTACCAGTGAGTGGAGGTGGGGGTGGGGCTGGCAAACAGTTGTAAAGATACACTCCCAGATTTTCCCATTACATTTCCCTGTAGAGTTACTTGATTTATCCATAGTGTTTTTTAGTGCATCGCTTTGTATAGATATTTAATGATTGCTCTAGGCATTACTTTATACACACAATATTTAGCACAGTTCTCTAGTGTCACTGAGTCCAGTTTGAATAAATCTAGATGCCTCACCTTCCTTTTAGCCCCTTTGCTCTTCCTCATTTACAACACAGTCATCTTAGCTATTAATGCTAAATGCATTGAGAACCACATCAAACGACGTTGCAGTTTTCTGGGTTGTTGACTTCAGTATTCAGTCTGGGATATATGAAGCAAAAAGAAAACACAGGGAACTTGCCACCAAGTCCTTTTTTGGGTTCTGAAGTCTCTAATCAGCCTTCCTCCTTCCTTCTTCTCAACACTTTTAAGAATGTATTGTGTGTTTGTATATCATATATATGTGTGTGTGTGTATATATATATGTTTTTATATATCAAAATATGTTTTTATATTATATAACATGATATTTATTACATATATTTTACTTACATATTTTATATAATTCAGGGGTTTTATTCCATAAATATGAGGAAAAGGAAGAAGTGCTTCTCTTCCATCTTGCTGCTGCCCTCTCCCACTACATATTTTTTTCCCAGCTGCACCTGCAGCATTGGAGCTTCCCGGCCAGGGATGGAAGGATGGAACCTGTGCCATAGCAGCAAGCTGAGCACGTGCAGAGACAACTCCTGATCCTTAACCCATTGCACCACAAGAGAATTTCCTTCCCATTACATTTTAATTGTTTTTTGGGTCTTTATTACTAATTTACTATAGGACCATAAAATTTTCAGGGAATGAGGGCATAAAATTTATAAAAATCCATTCTGAAAATACAGTTTTAGAAAATTGAATTCCCATTGTTCTGGTCGCTGGCACCCAGGAAGGTGCTGACTGTATTGTTTACCTTCACCTTGGCCTCCCCTCACTCTGGGTATCCCTTGTTACTGGGTTTAGTTTTTGTTCACCCACGTGCTTAACATCCAGTCTTTAAATACTGAGGCCCAAGGCATCATTACTGCAGAAATCTATACTCCACTCAAAAGATCTTCAAAATGTTGTTTGTGATTGTGGGAGGTGATACCTCCCTGACTTTCTAATCTTTTTTTCTCTTCTGTATGATAGTTAACTAGTTTTGGTAATTCTGCAGGACACAGTTTTTCTTGATCTATTATCTGTATAAAGACACCTTATGTTTCCTTCCTTAGCCACTGCCCTTGGAGTTCCCTCACTTGGGCCAGCCAGCTCCACCTGTCCGTGCCTTGCCTTCTCCTCTGTCTTCCGGAACCAACTCCTTTTCACATCTGTTCTCTGCCCAGACACCGCTGGAGCAGCTCCAATTCGAACTTCATTCCCTCTTCAGGCCACCTGCCTCCCACTCAACCCTCTTTCTCCTGACAACCCCTCCCCCAATCCTCTCCCTTGCTTTCCCACCTCACATTTGTTACCCACACCAGGAAAGGAAAGTGCCTTCAAAAAAGTGCAACTTTCCTGATGCTGGATTTGGTTTTCACCCACTCCCACTGAAGAACTCAGCAGGAGGAGAAATATCTTGGTTTTCCAAAGCATAGGCCAGACACAGGATATAGATACATCTAGATGTTGTGGTATATCGGACTCTTTGTATTTATAGCACATGTTTCTTTCCAGGACATTTTCCTCCTTTAAATAGACTTAGCAAGCTTCCAAGTTTAACAATCATTGACATTAATTATACTAAAAATACATTCTGACTTTTAAAAGCTGACTTTTAAAAGAACAATTTGAACCTAATTAATTTATAAGTTGTAGACAATGCAATTAATAACATGGTTGATTATTTGGTTATTAAAGTCAAGGGTTCAGGTTAATAAAGGAATCTAATCTAAAAATAATAGCACACAAGTCAGAGATGAGCAAATGTAATCACATGTTCTAGAAAGGGGATTTCAAGGCACAAGCTACTGGACTATGCCATGTCAGTAGGGATACACTAATATTTGACTGTCTTATGTGGCCTAGTCCTCAGTTTATTGGAAAAATCAAGTTGAAGTTTTCATTCCTTATTCATATAATCAGAAAAAATATTTATTACATAGAATATGCAAAAGTATTTAAAAGTTTATATCTGGAATCTCGTAAAATATATGGCATATCATACTCAACTTTATTGAAGTAAATACTTATCCCCTACAAACACATATTGAAAAGAACTGGAACTTGTTATGAATAGATTCACTGATTAGGTGGTTATTCATCCTGTTTTACCACATCTGTATTACATAAAGGTTCCACTCTGTCTTTCAGTTAAGGAGCCTCTTTTAAAAGCCTATGGTCAAATAACACAATTTTAGATAACTTTGGCTTCAGCTCTTTGTTTTATATTTATTTTGACCATGATGCCCTGCTCTTCGGTGATAGAATTGTACTTTTTTTATTTGACATGCACCATCTCACCTGCTGCTGCTGGTAATTACATAGTAGAACTCCTGAAGTCCCTTGACCCCTTATTAGAATGTACATTCTCTTCCACCCATCAGTCACCAAGTGTTCACTACCTGTGGTGTCTTGATGACATAACTCAGTTCTGCATGTCAAATAGTCACTTTAGTCCAATTAAATTCTCATTGCATGACATTTTGGACTGCTGATGAAAGCTGGAAGAAGTGGTACTTCCATTATGGGGTTTAATAGTATGACTTTTTGACACGAAGCAAAAATAAGTATTCCAGAGTTGTGCTGCATGGCTATTTTCTCTCTTAAAAAAATAATCATCTGACAGTGCAGTATTTTCCTGACTCAAACACCATAATAAATAGGAGTTTGACCATAGTAGTTAATATAGTAGCACCACAAACTGAGATACTGAGGTTTTATTATTGACTTCTCACCAGGAATTAGACCTGCCTGGATATTTCACTGATTAAAACTTGATTAATCATCTGTTAACTTGTCAGATTTGACTCACTTTGGCAAGGACACTCTCTGTGAAGAACAGATGAAAGAAATATTAAAGAAAATGCCATTTAGAGCTAATCAGATCCTTATCCAAGTCCCATCCTGTGTTAAACTATTTAGCAGATACTGTATCAAATATTTTTTGAGTGATTAATTCCATAGATACAAAGGAAAAAATAATCATTTATATTTAAATTCAAAACACACAATTTTCATTTTTTGTTTGTTTTAATATCAAGTATTGTAATGGTGTAGATTGTGAGAGAGGACAATATAGGAAATAGACTTATCCAATAAGTTATTTCATCAAAAAATACTACCCAAGAGGAATTCAGTGGTTAAACAGTGGCTACAAATGGTGGGAAAGTAGCTGCATACTGCAGGTTCTCACCGCTAGAGGGGCATCATCATTTGTGTATGAATAAGTAAGTTTGTCAGATTCCTTGAGCAATTATCACTGCACTGTCAGGTTCACAGTGACCCAGAGCATGAGAAGGTATACATTAAAGGTGAAAATTCACATTTTATTTCTTAAACCAAGTCTCATCCTTCTGCTCTCACATTGTTTTGGGAAGACATTTCCACCAACTTATCAAGTGTTATAATTTTATCTGTGGTCTTTGAGAAAAGTCTTTTTACTGGTAAGTTGCCCATTTCTGCACTATTCTTCCTTACTGTAAAATATTAGCTTTTTTGATCTCAAACCCATCAATAGTAACCGTGGTCCTTTCTAAATCTGAGGTGCAATTCTGGGTTGCTTGGATCAGTAGGACTTTTCCTTCCAATAGCCCTCTTCTATGTGAATTTTTTCCTTATAGAAATCACATAAATCTACACAAATTAGTTATTCAGTACTTATGGTCAGTTTACTCACATATAAATATGTTAAATCAGTTATGATATTAAATATGCATGGTCAATTTCAAGAACATAACAATGTTTTGATATTATTTTCTGTATACTATCTTGAAAGTGAAGGTCAAAGGCTGCTCCTCAAGTTACAGTTTTAGCTGTCTGTGGATTTTTAACTTTTGGTTAAAACACACACATAAACTCATTCAATGTGTCCTTCCACAACTCCTTGTCTCCAGAAGAGAGGCAGATGGAGTGGCATGGCGATTCCCTGGCTGGAAGTTGTGTCCATCACATGGTCAATCAGAAAGAAATCCATGCACAGCAATTGAGGAGAGGGACTATGTGCTCAGACTGACAGAAACAGCTACAATGGGGGAGCATTCCCAGTGCTCTCTCTGTAGCAGACTCAGCAGGTAACACAGCAGTGTTCCAAGAAAAGGAGCTGTCATTTTCTCTTACCAGGTAGGTCGGTTGTCACGAGGTTTACTGGTTGGTTCACCCTTGGCTTCATCCAACCAGTGGAATTCAAACCAAGGATTAGATCATTAAGTAACATTGTTTACCACTTAGACCCTCAGGCTTCATTAACTTATTCGCTGGCCCAGGGAGCTTGTAAAAGAAATCTCATTATATGTTTAATTTATTTATTTATTTACTTACTTATTTTAGGGCCACTCCTGAAGCATATGGAAGTTCCCAGCTTAGGAGTCAAACTGTATCTGCAGCTATCAGCCTATGCCACAGCCACAACACCTTGGGAATCCAAACCTCATCTGCAACGTATGCTACAGCTTGCAGCAATGCCAGATCTTTAACCCACTGAGCAAGGCCAGGGGCTGAACCCGCATCCTCATGGATACTAGAAGGGTTCTTAACCTGCTGAGCCACAACGGGAACTCCTCATTATATGCTGCTGAGTTAAATATAAACCAAGAAGGATTTTCTTAGGATTTCATGCACATTGTTTTGGACAATCAAATACCCTTACTATATAAAGAATATAACAAAAAAAATCATGTCATGTTTTTTATATGACAAAGGATTCATACTGCAATCATTTTACTAAAATGGGTAGGTTATTAAGTTATACACTGCATTGAAAGAAAGGAAATTTCTAGTAATAGGAAAATGGTATCCCATCTGAGTGGTTTTAGTCTTCTTCTACTAATATCCAAAGTATGGTTCGGAGAGCTCACTTTAGGCATTTCTCCGTTATCATGAGGGAGGACAGAAGGAATAGAACTATGCAAGCGGTGGAAAAAGTGAGAGATTACAAAAAGGTAAGAAACACCTACCGGCTATGTATTTTGTGATCGTTGTTTATACTTATTCTCTCATCTGGTTTAGACTGGCACTTCAGAAGAATAAGTTCCTTCAGTTAGGTATGAGGGCATGTGGGTTTCATCACAGGAGTTATTATATTCCATGATGGGAATAGTTTTGAAGAAGAACACTCCTTTAGACACATTAGTTTTGTTGTACTGGATTAAAAATGTGCTTCATTGTGTTGTGATAACCAAGAGCACAGCATTAAAATTGACTCAAAAAAGAAGCCAAAAATCAGTAAAAGTTGTAACACTGGGTTCAATCAAGAGTTTGTGTAGGAAATAAAACTCAATTTTTAAGGATACAAGATTGGTCATTTAGAACACAGCAGTAAGGAGAGAAGGCACATGTGGGAAGGGGAAAGATTTCAAGGACATTGAGCTTCACACAGGGTCTTGGCGCTATGGCATTGTAGTGTGGGCTCTTCTTTAGAAGGACGGGTTGAGGGTAGATTCCTGGTCTGCTTAGGTATATAATACTTAATTCACTTTTCTGAATCCAGCTGCCCTTTTACCCTTTTAAAAACATTAATGTGATCCATATTTCAGCTTACAACCCACACAAAACTTGCCCTACATGTTAAATAACATATGGGGAAAAAAGAGAGTATTAGAGACAGGTCATGCACTAGAAAGGTGTGGGAAATGGTCTAGCTGCTTTTCTAGTAATTGAAAACTGCAACAATAGGGAATTTTTTGGCCTTTAACCTCATTGAAAATGTCACAATGAGTCCTTATGATGCAACCTAAAATTAGAAGTTCATGCGCATTTTTAGTTTCTGTCTGATGGAATCAAACCATTCTATAATATAAAACAACCCACTGGGGGAAAGCCATTTGGTGCCTTCCACAGAGTATTCAGAAGTAGGTCCAAAAATACCTTGCCTTAAACATTTCCTCTTGCAAACACAAAGGCTTCTAGCAGAGAGACATGGTGATTATCGACTCTGACATAAAACTGAAATAAAATGATTTATAAAATATTACTATTCAGTACCCCAGACTGAATGGGCCCATCAATCTCAGTTGGGAAATCAAGAACGTTCTACATTCTATAAACATAAAGGAAGGATATAAAGATTGCTCTCAGTCAAGGATTAATATTTGCAATCAGTTGAGAAGACTTAGCACGTTAGTGAATGAGGAGTCTGAAACAAAAGCCATTGTCAATTTGATTTTCCTTTAGATATACACATGCATAGGCTATATGGGTGGCCCAGGATCTAAAATGAATGTAATTTTGTCATGTTGGCACTGAAATTATACTTTGATAAATATATATTTACATCCTTATTTAAAAGACTGTCAGGTAAAAAAGGTAATTCTACCTCTATTCTGCTCCTAAGTCAAAACATTTTTTAAAGAAACAAATGAAATGCTAGATCTGGGTTTAGCTAAAGATGTGACAATAAAAACGTGAAAGTCAAATTAATATTTGTAATTTATATCACCAAGAATTTTGAAATAAAGAAATATTGCAAACTTAGGAGTCAGAGAGCTCTGTTTTCTAATTCTACCTACATTTATATATCATCTGAACATCTTATTTGTAAAAATAAAAATGATGATAAAGTCTACCTTGCAGAGTTTTGTAAAAAGTATGAGCTAAAGATAAAGCATTTAAGGAGTTCCCATCATGGCTCAGTGGTAACGAACCTGACTAGTTTCCATGAAGATACTAGTTCATGGGTTCAATCCCTGGCACAGCATTGCAGTGAGCTGTGGTGTAGGTCACAGACACAGCTCAGATCTGGCCTTTGCTGTGGCTGTTTTGTAGGCCTGCAACTGCAGCTCCCATTCCACACCTAGCGTGGAAACTTCCATATGCCATGGGTACAGCTCTAAAAAGACCAAAAAAAAAGATAAAGCATTTAACATGATGCCTGGATATTAGTAAGGAAATGGAAGCTACTTCTGCAAGAACATAGCACTTACAGCATATTTTGATTACCCAATTATTTATTGAAGTGAGTTATATTACCATGTACTGAGGGACACAGATTATACTAATAACATCAGAGATTTTAGTTCAAATAAAAAAAGCGATTAGGACTGGCAATAAAAGTAGAGGAGCACCATTAAGGGATTTCCTGATTGACTGCTATTAAGGTGGATGGGGATTCTAGTATGCCATGGTCTAAAATAAGCTAAAACAATAGCTAACTAGGTGAAGAGAAGAAACTGCACACTCTCCTTTCCCAACAGAATGGAAATTGAACACCGGTAGTGTTTTTCTCTGTCTCTGTATTAACAATAAAGGATAACAGTGAAATTGAAAAATTATTGTGACCTCGGTGTATGTGGAAAATTAAGCCCCTTGAAAACTTGAAATGGTAAATGTTGCCAAATGCATTACAGTTTCAGTATTCATGGTCTTGGGACTCTAGGATTGGGGAAATCATTTAGTCCATGTGCCTCATTTGAGAGATAAGGAAACTGAAGCCCTCAGAGAGCATGAACTTGCCCAAGGTCATATATTCAGCTGGTAGCAGACCTCCTGTCCAGGTCAAAGTTTTGTCTTACAATCTGAAGATGTAAGGGTTAATCCCAAATGTTAGGTTAATGATTTTTAATTTGATATCCTCTCTTTGGGTAAAGCCTCATCATTTTATGTGTATGCCTAAATTACCATATACCATTTTATATCACATGTTAGTAAATGTTTTTCTTCCAAGCAAGCTGACTCTTTCCTAAATCCTGGAAAATGAAATTGATTTTCTATTACTCCATTAGAACACATCTAACCAATTCAGTAACTGAAAAAATCGAAAAACAACAACAGAATTTTCCAGGAGAATAAAACATTTCTCATCCCTTGAAATGATTTGACAAAAAAAAAAAAATCACACTTTTTTTTGGTCATTTTAGGTTTTAGATTAAGATAGAAAATACTATTGGCTAAAATATGACAGTTTTGATATGACACTTCTGTGGGATTATTTTACAGACAATTCTGGGGATTTCAGACACATCATAAAAATGAAGAAAATTAATGAGGCAGAAGGATGGTCAAAAATATTTTTTATTTTAGAACTAGAGAAAGGGATGAACAATATGTTATGGGGCTCACCACCAAGCCTAAGCCAAAGGCAAAGGGAGGAGAAAGAGAGTGTCATAGAAGGATGTACAGAAGCTAGTGGTACAGGGTAATGGAGTGGGAGGGAGCAAGAAAGCAAGGAAGAAGGAGAACTGTGTATGGAGGGGAGGGGCAGGCTGCCATAGAAGATGACTGCAGCTGTCACTCAGGGTTACCGCTGCTGTAACTTGCCTACATTGATCTACCTTAATCCTCCACAGCACCACTCCCTTCTATTTGTGCTGTCAGGGACAAAACAAAATAAATAAAAATAAAAAAATAAAGGGAGAGAAATCTTTCTAGGTAGAAAATTAATCTTTAAAAGGATTGAAATGTAGGAGGATGTTTTTTTGTCACATGTATTCTAAAGCCAATCCAAATTTTATCGTACAGAATTTGCCGTTAAAAGACATGATTAAAATCTCTTTTGACTCATTTTCTTTCCATTGATTTTAAAACTTCAATGAAAGCAAAGATTGAAAGATGCCATCTGTAGCATGTTCTAAATCTTTCAACCTATAAAGACTAGTGAGCCTGTTAATTTCCTAGCTAATTCTACAGTTTTAATTTTATAGAATAGTCTTTGCTTATGTACATGTGCAACTGATGTATTCAACTCCTAGTTTTTAACTAACAAGACCATTAACATAGTTCAGTGGGTAAAACCTATCTGCCAACTGCCTGGTATCACTGATGTTTGTAAAATAGGTGGATCTAAATTTCTAAAATGCAGGTTGGAGAAGAAGATAGTCCAGGCTTTGGGGCAAGAAAAATAAGAAGGAATATAAAAATAAATAAGGAGACAGGAAAGTATCAGTACATTACATAAATATTACTAAAAAAATATTTTGTAAGACCTGGAAGTAGAGATGCAGAGTCATGGATTCTTCTATGCTAAGATATACTTAAAATAAAAACAGGTACGCTTAACTCTGCTGCTTCAAGTTACAGCTAAATGTTCTCTTTGAACCTTTTATATAATTAATCTTTTGTGAGCTAATAATATTCATTTCTTAGAGTTTTGCTTCAGGTACTTAAGAAAAAATGATTCTAGTAATTTTGAGTGTGGACATACTTGAGGCCAATATTTTTTATTCAGGCCAATATTTTTTTTAAGGGAGAGAAGTCTTTCCATCTATTATCTCAAAGACCATGATACTCTTACTTCTTGGATTCTTTTTCATGTCAGATAAGAAACTGGAGTTTCATGATACCATTCTACTTTCCTTGGATATATAACCAGGTTGCAAAATCTACTGAGAAACTTGGCATGATTTGGAGTTTCCCCTCAAACAGGCTAAGACTGGACTAACAGGAAAGGGAGCAGGAAAAGATGTGGAAGGATTTGCTGAGCTGTGCTCAGACGCTTGCCTGCCTGCCTGCCTGCATTATACCGAGCTCTAGTGGAGAGAGTTATTAATCCTCCACTTTAATGAGCACGAAGCTTTCACACAAGATTTAAAATAAATCTTCTACCAGTGTCCCCTCACAGCATTATTGCAATTTTATATGCCTCTATTAGATCTTGCAATTGGTAAAGAAAATGATACATTTCAAGACTATTGAACACAGTGAAGCAGGGCAAGTTAGTTAATATGGATTTTTCCATAATTTTGAAAGAAAAGGAAATCATTTGTGTGCGTGCTTCCTATTTTCTCTGGCTTTATGGATCTACTTTAAAAATATTGTCTACTTGTTTATTTCGTGTGTGAGAATATTATTTGTAATTAATTTTTTCTCCCATGTTACCCAATCTAAATTAGATTCTCCAATTATTCTTTTGCAATGCCCTGCTCTGATCCTTTATAGAGCTTAATAAATGTTTGATAGATAAATTGACAAATTTCTAGGTCTTTATTCCAGCTTTTAAGAAGAAAAAATCAAAAGACTCTTCTAAGATAAGTATTGAAAATCATTTGCTGTAAATTCAAATTCAAAGCTAATATGAGATTAATGGAAACTGGAAAATATATCCCTTTATAATATTTTGGTAAACTTGAAATGGATAGCAAAATAAAGTGGTTACATCCCAAGTAATTGAGAGAGGACACAGTTTTGTTTTGTTTTGTCTTGTTTTGTCTCTTTTAGGGCCACACCTGTGGCATATGGAAGTTCCCAGGCTGGGTGTCAGATCAGAGCTGTAGCCGCTGGCCTGCATCACAGCCATAGCAATGCCAGATCCAAGCCCCACATCTGCAACCTACACCACAGCTCACAGCAATGCTGGATCCTTAACTCACTGAGCGAGGCCAGGGATCAAACCGGAGTCCTCATGGATACTAGTCAGATTCGTTACTACTGAGCCTTGACTGAAACTGCCAAGGGACACAGTTTTATTATCTGTGAAGTCAATAGTGGCTACTGACTTAGAAACAGGCAATGTGTTCCATCAACAAAATGACCTGATTTTAATCCTAACACATCAGAGGCCTGAAGACACTGACTGGAAGGAGTTCATGAAGCCTGGGGTGACACTGAGTTCTTTTAGGAAATTTGGGTTATGAAACCTACATTTCTGCTCCAATATGGACTCATTGTCTGAAAAAAGCTTTCCTTGGCAAACCTGAAAACAAATTTTAAAGCAGTGAATGAAGCAAGGAAAAAAGAAGAAATATTTATCCATATGTTCTGACCTCTAAACAGTAAGTACCTAAGCTTGGTTATGCTATATTTTCATATGTTCATTCATTCCTTTGTCCGCTTCACTGACCTTCTGTTCTTCACTAAGCATGTGGTGTGGAAAACACAGAGTATAAATTTTCCCCCAGGAAACTGCCACTTAAATAAAAGGAGGAACTTTTTCTGAACTCTTAGGTCAAGGGAACTTTCTTTATACCTGAGAGGAATAGAGACAACCTCCACGCACTTGCAATCCACTTAAAAAGTGAAAAATGAAATTCATTTTTAAAACTATTGGTTATCAAACATTAACTTTCTTTGAATTTTCATGGAAATGATCTTGATTTGATGTCACCTGGGGCAAAATTCAGGATTAGATGGAAGGTGAGAAGACCAGAGAAAGGTAGCTCCTACTTTAGACTTAGCTCCATGCTTAGAGAAGGAGGGTTAGGTACTTGGACCTTCTCAATTGATGAGTCAAGTTGAGTCTATAGAGAATGAGGCGAAGAATGAAAGGGCACATAGCTCTTCTGTCTATTGAGAAAAGAAAGAGTTTAGTGATTAAAATTGCAAATTAAAATTATTTTTGATAATGATTCCTCTTGTTTGGAAGCTAGAACAGCTATATAGCTACTATATGGCGGGGGTTGGGGGGGGACAAACAACCCTGACTGTAATGTTTTTGATGACACACCAAGCAGGCTTTGCAGACTCTGTGTCTTACCAGGGCCATCCCACCGGTATGCAGTGTCCTCTGCCAACTTCCCTGACCACACTGGCTAACTTTTCACCTCAACATTCAATGTCAAGTCAGACACAGACATGATGACTCACATAGGCACTTGAGTTTTTAACACCACAGTTTAAAACAACAGAAACAACTCCTTGCCTTATTTTTTCCATCTTTTTAATTAAAAAGATTTTAAAATGACACAGTTCATAAGGTAAAAAGAAAAAAATCAAATAATATAAACATGTGAGAGTAAAAAGTGAAAGTTCTTTGCCTTTCCCAATACCCTAATTAAAATCATCAACAACTTGGTGATTATTCTCTCAAAATATTTTTATTTGCCTCAATATTCCTGTACACAGAGAAGCTGTAAAAATAACATATGCATACATATATACATATGTTTTAAAGTTTAAATATTCCATGAACATCTCTCTATATCATATATATTTCTTTGAGCGTATTTTATTGTATGAGTATTATTAAACAGCTGTTGATCTACTAACAGACAGGTGGCTTCTACATTTTCGCTACTCCAAGCTATGAGCAGAAAAGACATCATGGATCAAGAAGTGGCTTTTCTCAATTAAAGAAAAGCATATTTTTAAGATTTTGAAGTAATTATTAAGTTACTCATTAGAAAATTTGCACAAATTATACTTCCATATAAGTATATGAAAATATTCCTTTCTATGTCCCAATCTCACCACAGTTTAACAGATAAAACCTGAGTTTTCCTTGCTTTTGTTTAATTTTTTTCAAAATAAAAATGACTATGATTTTTTTGGAGTATTAATTAAAAATTAAATAATATAGAAAAGTGGGGATGAGTTATATTTTTTCCAAGAATTGTAAAATGTATTTTAATTGATACACAGGATAACCAGTGTTAAAATTTTGGTAAATATATTTATAGATAGTCTCTCTCTTTGTCTCTCTGTCTCTCTCATACTCTCCCTCTCCTCATTTTAATTAAATGGGAGCATATTAAATTTGCTGTATTGTAAAATTTTTTGATCAGTTTCTTCCTTCTACTAGTTGATAACATCGATTTAAAACCAGAGAGTGATTTCACAATAACCAATATAATGTTGATATTTTTACTTAAAAGTAATGCTTTATAACAACTTTATGGTTATGGAAGTGATTACAATCAAAACTACTCTTTAAGAACTCATATTAATTGCAACTATCAGAATACCTGACAAAAGAGCTTTAAACCACTTGGGTTCATTATCTCACATTTTAAGAATTTGGAAAGTAAATGTTTCCATGGTTGGTTAATCTAGAAGCTTCTTGATTGGCTTTGAAAAAAATCTCTTAGCTTGATCCTATGATCCTAAAGATAGCTGTTTTGTCTCCAATTTACCCTCCTACAGGAAATCTCATTTGAAGGCAAGATGGAAGGCATGATTTCTCCTAACATTGCTCTTCTTATCAGGATAAAAATCCTTTCTCATAAGCCAGAGGGAGAGTGATCTCTGAGATTAAGACCTGTACCAAGGCTGCAAGAGGCTGGTAAAATGAATGGCCAACACCTTCAGTATCTGCAGTGGGAAAGGATGCTTTGGCAATGGAGGAGGGGGAAGAGTGGGTGATGTTGATCGACTGTGTCTGCCACAACTCAGGATACTTCAACAATTATTAGTGTTTGTAGCTAGAAGCACAATTCAGCAACATTTCTTTTTATGGTATGCTATTTTTTCTAATCGGAATTTTTATCTTGAATTTCAATTCCTTGACACAACCCACATGGGCACAAGTGTGTCCTTAATTCATTTAAGCTACTCCAGGTAATTCTCAACATAGATATGGTGGTAATTATTATTCAATCTTAGTTTGTTTCAGCGATTTAGAACAAAAAGGGGAAGCACAATATATAATAATAAGCTTGAATTTATTATTAAGATAGCAAGTGAATTCTTTTCCTAAAATCAACCAGTGATTTATTATTTAAACATGAAAGTGAATGTCAGTTTGGGAACTTGGATTTATAGAGACAATCAGAAATCTGCAATGCTGTCTGTTTCAAGCAATGCCTGTTTTATTTGTTGATGTTATTTTTCATATGTATGTTTCCATCATACAAATTACATCAGTAGGTGATATTGGAGTTTTATTTTATGTGTACTTTTTTGTTATTTCTTGAATACATATACAGAGTGGAACACAGTAATAACCCATTAAATTACAAAGCAATTGTACCTAGTATTTATTCCATCCTTACTCTGCACCAGGCACTCTGAGAGCTGTGTGTGTACCACTTCATTAGAGCCTTACAAGAACCATCTTACTTGGTAGGAGATATTATTATCTCCATTTTACAGATGAGGAGACTGAGTTTAAGAGATTGAGTCAGCTGATGAAATTCACAAGGGCAAGGTGATGGAGACAAGGCTGTCCTATAACAGAAAATAAGTGATCCAAATTGAGATTTCATAGTCTCAGTTCCTGCCTTACTCCCCTTGGGGTTTTAGTGCAGGACTGGCCGAGGAGGCAGAGTTTATAGATACAAATCTGTGAATCATCTCATTAAATCCCAGCTTGTAGACAAGGTTCTAAATTTTTCAAATTTCACTTTGGACATGATTCAAGGGCAATTTACATAATCTGGGTCGGAGTTAATGTGTGAATTATAATGATGGTGTAAAACTGGAAATGTGATTACTCATTAGACAGCCTCACTTGCCAGAATTCAAAGAATTCCCAGAGAGGTAAAACTTCATATGAATAGTATCTGTGGTTTTTGCCTGAACTTTGGGAACACCTATCCTCTCCATCCTCTCTTTTGTATTACCAAGAACTCTCTGCACACTGGGTGTTTTACTGTGATTTTCCTTCTGATCAGAAAGACGAATTCCTTTGATCATTGTTGTACATATATAGGAACCATGATATTGTACTATTCTTAAAAGCAGAAGAGCTGCATTCAACCTGACTTTTAATACAAATATCCCTATGAACTGGGTAGAAACAACATTTTCCAGCAGACAACAGAATTTCCCTGCATCCCTCAAACACTTCTCTCAGAAGTCTGTGTAAACTAGCGTTTTCCCTCAAGCTGCTGGAGAACACTGCTGAGGCCTTCCTTTGAAGCCGCTTTGAACTAAAAGAGAGTTTGCAACTGTTGCTGACTCATTGTTGTGAAGCAGATGAGCCCACCCTGTGCCCACCAGTGACCTGAAGCTACAGACTCAGTGGAAAGTGTGGAGAGCTCTCCAGGTGATACCTATTTAGTCAACAACTCTTTGCCCCTCACAAAACAGTACAACTAAGAAAGGTCATTCAAGCGAAACCCAAACTCAGAGATGATACTGAAAGCCAAACAACAACACTCTGTCTAGAATCTCTGGGGAGATACATTCCAGAAGTGCCCCACACAGACAAGACTGCCACAGAGTGAAAGGTTTACCCCTAGAATATTTTCACTGCAAATACAGAGGGAAATTTCTTCCATTATCATAATCTATATGCAAATGAAGGGCTAATTTTAGAACTGAAATACCTATTGTGGGTTTCTGCTTTTATTTTAGTTTTTATTTTTGATGTTTTGAAATCTGACCGTATGCTGAGCCCATTAAGGAAACAATATTTAAGAATCTCAGATTGAATAATTAGCGAGGTAAATTCTAATTGGATCCCAATAATCACTACAAATATGTAACCACACATATGTGGATTTACCTACATATAGACATAGAATTATAAAGCCTATTTTTGATGTCATAGACTTCCTTTATACAACCTCGAATCTCTTATTCACTTAGTCCTTATTTTCTTCATGATTATTGAGGTATTGTTATAGGCTGAATTATGTTCCTCCCACATTCATATGTCGAAGCTCTAAACCCCCAATCTGACTATTTAGAGAAGGCCTTTGAAGAGGTAATTAAGGTAAATGAGGTCCTAAGGATGGGACCCTAAGCCAATAAGACTGGTGTTTTATAAGAAGAGGAAAAGTCAGTGGGGATGTGTACACATAGAGAAAAGGCCATGTGAGGCCAGTAAGATAGCCATCTGCCAGACAAGAAAAGCGGCCTCAGGAGAAACCAACCTTGTTGACAACTAGATTTTGGATTTCCAGCCTTTGAAACTTTGAGATATAAAGGTCCATTGTTTAAATTACTCAGTCTATGGCATTTTGTTATGGTAGCCCTAGCAAACAAATGCAGATATCATTATTTCCTATTTCTAGGCACAACAGGTTTTACTTTCAGCCAACAGTTATAATCTCTCCATTTTACCTATGGGTGTGTTTGTTTGTTTGTTTGTTTGTCATGCCCATGACATGTGGAACTTCCCAGGCCAGAGATAGAACTCTCACCACAGCAGTGACCTACTCCACGGCAGTGACAATGACAGATCCTTAACCTACTGAGTCACCAGGGAGCTCCTGCCTATGAGATCTTAAAGAGAAAACAGCAATGTTGTGTTAGAGCATAAAAGGAAAGGGACCTTGAACATCATCTAGTCCAACAATCTTGTTTTATATATGACTTGACTGTGGCTGACAGAGGTTAAATGATGCATGCAAAGTCATGCAATTAATTAGTGGCAGAGCTAGGACCAGAGCACATGAGTCATACTTCAAATTCAGCTAGGAATAAAGGAAGTTGTCTCTGGTTCTTTGGAGTATTTCACGTAATTTTCACCAATGAAAGAAGACAGGCTAATAATTTCACAATTGCTCACTTTTTGCAGTTTCCTGTGGTCATTCCTAATCATAGGCTTCCTAAGGACATGTAGAACTACTAATAGTGCCTGAAATCCACATAATGTTTTATTTTAAAAATTCATGTGATTTGTTTCATATCTTTACATAAGTTAGAATTGCTTTTACAAATACTCTAATATTGCTTCCTTTTAATCTTTAAGAAGTAATAAGCTCCTAGAAGTAATTGGGTTTAATTTTAAACTAGCACTTCTAAGTGGCAGTATTTCTTTAAAAAATTGCTTTTCATTTAGAATAGACTGTTGATACTGTGTCATCGAGTGACAATGTAGGATATAATTAGTCCTTTTCAAATTTTTCTGACTTTAAATAAAAAAAATTATACATATTAGCTATGCCTATCAAAAAAGATGATGTATCGATGCATGAAAATCACTGTATCTTTATAAATATTTTCTCAGCAAGCAGAACAGTCCATTAATCTAGAACCAATTGCAAAGAAACTGTCCACATCCACGGGGCCACTGGAGGAGCATCCTAAATGGATTTCCAGACTTATGAAAATGAAAAATGGTCAGTTTTATTCCTATTAGCTTGCCTTATTTTCTTAAACTACTCATATTCTTTATTATAGCCATCGATCAAGTCTTGCCTATGGTTACAAAGTGGAAATAAAAGAGGACCAAGGCAAAATGGGGAGAAAATAGTAAACTGTGCCACCCCTTTATCATTTCATCTGAAGCTGTAAGTGTGAAGGAGTTATGCATCTCTTAAAATAACCCCTTTTCAATTCAAATGTAGCTCCTGGGGAAAATGTGTAAAGTAGTGATCTGATTCATGCCTCTGAATAAAAAGAAAAATCTTTATAAAATAGTTAATTGATCCATTTCACTTATTTGTGCATGAAGCTGAAGCATAATGCTGGAAATAAATCCACTCCCAGGGCAATAACACCCATAAGGCAGTTTGGCTCACTTTATTACATGTAACCCGTTCGGTGCTCTTGTGGAATCTGTCATCTGTCATATTTTTATCCAAACCATTAACCACACTGGTAGATAACAATTACTTCCCGTAAAACAACTTGTGCAACCTAGATGAAGTGCTAAAACCCTGTCTCATTCTCATACTACAGACATAATACATATGTTACAACCTCTTTTCCCCCACTGCCACTAGGTGGATGACTGGAGTCTGTGCTGGACCTCTTCCTGCTGAAGAGCATCACATGTAACAGTGCGCTTGGTGGTTCCCCAGAGCTTGCAAGTTACCTTTGTCAAAGGGTGATTATCCTTTTTCAAATCTCTGATATACTGCAATGACCTGAGATTTCTAAACTCCATACTAAAGACTTCAAAATCATAGGTGAATTAGTCTGACACTTCATCTCATCTGATTTTCCCATTCACTGTCCTTTTGGTGTCTAGAAAAAGATAAATTCATGCTCCTTTTAGGAACTTTGAATGAATAGTTCCTTATACTAGAACCATCCTTCCTGCCATTTAGGGCTCAGTCATATTTCAGCTCAGTAAGGACACTTTTCTGACCACACAATCAATAGCAGTCCCTTTATTTTAAAACTGGTTGCCCTAAAGGTATATTTCACTAAATGAACTTATCTTGGTCATTTTCCTGGCTACTTAATTATTCTTTATTCCCCAGTTACATAAATTCTTAAAGAGCAGGAAACTTGACTTACCTATTCATTGCTACGTCTACAGCACCATAAACAATGCCCAGGACATAACAGATTTCAACAACTTGTGTAATTTAATGAATTAGTCAATACCAAATATTTTGGAGAGTCTCTGGACCTTCATTACTCTGATAATACTTAGATAAATTTCTAAGATTTTCAAATGAATAATCTTGAAATGATTATTCTAGACACATGACCTCGTCTTAGAGAGTTACTGAAAATTCTAATAATCTTGTCTAGTTTTCCAACATCAAAAGAATAGAACCAAGTTGTCTGTCTTTGGGAGGATGTTTTGATTTATCATTCTATCTCTTTTTAGGGTTACTTGTTACTGTATCTAATTCTAGGGCATTCACTAAGTTCCCAAGTAATTTTTATTAAAAGATTATTGGATTAGAGTATTGTGACTTTTGAATAAGAAAATGTAGGAAAATGTGCAACAATCAATATATATTAGAGCTATACAAAGAAAACTCTTGGAATTTTTTCTTATATTCTGACATTTATTTCTGTTGTGAATACATATATTTTAGTAAAAGCAAAAGCAAATTTAAAAAATTAGTCCTGGGATATCTCGTGACCTCCCAAGTCCTGGATGGGAAGAACAGTGGAATCTCTTTCTCAGGCATCAAGGGTTACAGACTCTCCCCCTGTAGGCAGGGTCTTGAGTACCTGTAGGGCACCTAGAGAGCAAGTGAACTATTCGGGTAGACTGGGAAATTCCCCAGGAGTTATGTCTGCCTCATATCTTCCAGGGACAGCCACCAGTTCCTACAACAGTTTCAAGAAGATAAAAGAACAACAGCATGACCTGGATGTGTGCCTCAGAGAAAAAACTGAGGCCCCCATCTTTCATGGTGCTAAATAGTGCAACCTTAGCAGAAGAGAACCAGGTGTTCTAGAGTTGGGTTTCTCTGTTCAAGCAACTAGTTAGTCAACATAACATGTTATATACAGCACATTAATATTTCAGGCAGTGTTTCTACCTAACTTCACACTTCTGCTCTATAATCATATTGGATTATTGTATTTTCAACTTCTGGCCTCTATGCTTTGTACCTGTTGGGGTCACAGCAGAAAATAGTTGCTACACTCACACTGTTAATCAAGAAATATTTACTATAAGGATTATTTATAAAGCTGTGGATGGGGTTCAGGAAGACCAATAAGGAATGGCTGGTGGGAGCTGTGGTGCAGCAGGTTAATGATCTGACCTTATCACTGCAGCAGCTGAGGTCACTGCTGTAGCATGGGCTTACCCCTATCCTGAGAAATTCCACATGCCATGGATGTGGACAAAAAAAAAAAGAATGGTTGGCAAGAAGAGCTGTCACAATCCTAGTCCTAAAGCAGAAAGTGGAGGGTCACCTGCCCTTGTTCTATGGTTGGGTCTGTGGCTGGGGGGTCAAGCTAGACAAGGAGCAGAAGCAGAAGAGAATTCCATAGTGTTCATGCCAAGGACAGGGCCTCTCCTCCCCACATGGCTGTGATATTACTATGGACTTCAATAAAGATCTACCTGAGGTATATGGTAGGAGAGAATCTGGAGGAGAAAATCCCTATCTCACTTTCCTCTCCACCCCCCCAAACCCCCTCTCCTCCTGGAATAACTACCTCCCCTCCCCATTAGTCTAGTCACTGGAAATCAAGGAACAAAGGCACCCTCTGTGGAAGCAGACCGTGGGGGACACAGCTCACAGGTGGAGAAGGGTGAGGCTGCATCTAGTAGGGCAAACTGAGGATCTCCAAGCCCAGGTAATAGGGAATTCAGGAGACAGTCTGATGACCTAAGGAAGCAGTCAAATTTTTTTGACTGTGCCCGTGGCATGTAGAAGTTCCCAGGCCAGGGATTGAACCCATGCCCCAGCAGCAACCTGAGCCACTACAGTGACAATGCCAGATCCTGAACCTGCTGAACCACAAGGGAATTCTAGGAAGCAATAATTTTAACAAATCAACCTTTTCTTTGGGGACCCAGCCAAGCCCTACCTATATACACTCCTAAGAAGAGCATCCTCGTAAATAAAATGTTCTGCTTGTGATTATTTTTTAGGGATATATTCGTAAAAGGCTATCTTACCTAGAGTGCCCTAATAGCCTCCTATCAGGTTTCCCAGGCTTCCTTCTTGGCTCTTTCAAATCCCCTTTCCACTCCACACAGCAGCCAGAGTGATCTTAAAACTTAAATTAGATTACATCACTCCTTTCTCAAAATGCTTCAGTGGCTTCCATTAGCACTTAGGATAAAATGTAAAATCCTTGACCAACCAAGTGCTGTGTGGTCTGGCTCTCCCCTACCTCCTCTCATTCTCCAAATTCACCTGGTGCCCGTCTCCTTCTCATTTGCTGCTTTCTGGTCATACAAAATGTTTTTTCTTCAGATTTCTGAAAGTACACTGCTGTTTTTTCCAAGCCAAGGAATAAAAAAGGAGCAGAAGCAAGCCAAAAAAGAGGGAAAGGGCAGCGTGTCTCTGGAGAACATCTGATGTCAGTCTTCTGGGCAGAATGCAACTCCCCCTCCCCCATACTTTTCAGTTTTATTCAGTGGGAATAACTATCCCCCCTCCCAAAATGAATATTTGGGCTGGCCTTTAACTTTTCAGACCACTCCGAGATATTCAAAATTCTTCTCATTCTTTTTAATAGTGGAGACAATTTCATTTTAGCAGTTAAAATGTCCTGTCCCATACATCTCAGTCAGGTTTCCACCAAAGAATCTGAATCATTCTGCTATATATAATAGGAGATTTATTGAGATATCTACAAAATCTGCAGGGTAGGTCTTCAAGAGGGACTCCTCAAACAGAAGTGGGTGCTGCCATCCATAGCTGGGATTTATTTTTCCTCAGGGAAACCTCAGCTCTGCTCTTATGGTCTTTCAGTGAATTGGGTCATGTCCACCCAGATTATCTGGTACAATCTCTTCTACCTCAAGTCAACAACTTATAGCTGTTAAGTACAACTACAAACTATCTTCACCAAAACACCTAAATTAGTAATCTGAGAAGGAAAGGTCTACCCACATTGAGATGTAAAACTGAACATCATACCTCATAAGAGTTGAAACTCCAAAGTGGCTTAGTGGTCACTCTTGACCCCTCCCCCAGTTTGGCCCTGCTTGCTGGGAGGGTTCACCTTTTGACCCATTCACTCTTCACCTTTCCCCATAGTCACTTCCTCTGTGGCCTTTGACCTCATCAGTCAAAATGCTTTTTTTACATAATGAATAGTTTGTAAAACTTCTTTAGCTATTCTGAAATTAAATTCATAGATGATGTAACCTATCTTACATGTAATTAAAAAAGTATTCTAAAAGTAATATACAAGAGAAAGAATAGAAAAGTGACTTATATTAAATGTGATACAATAAAATTTGTCAATGTTTTGGCTTCCATTATAGATTCTAGTGAAGAATAGAAACTGTGAGGTTGTTGATCTGAAAAGCAGCTCCAAATGCAGAATGACTCAGGAGTGTTATACAGGTGAATCATGAAATATCTGAGTGGCATTGAGGTGTTGGAGGTGAATCTGTTTCATACTCACAAGAGTATCTTAATCACTGTGAATCACTATGATATTAATGACTCGATTGGAACTGACTCTGAGTCATTCTTGTTTATGTCTGTTGTCCCTGAATAGCTTTTAATACAGGATTGTTTCACTTTCCAAAGGATCACCCACAGTACAGTGCGACAGAACAGCATGTTCAAAGCAGCACAGGCTAGATAAAAACATTTCAAACATGGGACTGAAAGGAGGCCAGGGTGACTGGAGTGTGGAGAGTGTAGGAGTGTGATACAAGAAGGATCCAGAGAGGTGGTGGGAACTTACTGATGTAGAATCACTCAGGATATGGTCGGGTGTTTAGTTCACCTGCAAAACTCAAAAGAGCCTTTGAAGTATTTTTTTATAAGGACATGACCTGAAGATTTACATTTCAAGAATATGATTCTGCTTTTTTTTGGATAACAGATTGTGGGGAGCTTCAGCTGGAAAAGCAAGATATTTGTTGAAGTAGTTGAAATAAGAAATGATGCTTTAGGCTAGGGTGATAGTGACAGAGATGGAGAAAAGCAGATGAAGGTAGGTGATACTTTGAAGAATAAATAGAAAATCTTGGTGATGAATTGAATTTAGGGAGCAAGAGGAGGAGTCAAAAATGATTCTGGGGTTTTAGGTTTGAGCAAAAATATCCACTGGATGGGTATTTAGCATGAAAGGAAACATTGGGGTGGGCCAAGATGTTTTAGAAGTGGAGGAGGAGATTATGAATTAAGTGTGATTATGAAGTGCCTTTTATTAACCATGTGGAGAAGTCAGAGCTGTGACATAAATCTAAGAAATATGTGTGTATATGAGACAAATGCTGAATGAGATTGCCTTGAGACAGAATACCGTGAGGAGAGAAAACCCTAATGAATATCGTGAATCACCAAGGTTAGATGGCTAGGCAGAAAAAAAAAAAAAAACTCTAAAGGAGACAGACAATATACAACCAGAGAGTTGAGATGAAAATCAAAAATGTACAGCACATGGTAGACAAGAGAGGAGAGACTATTATCTGAGACAGTAAGATGCATGGCCTTGGAGATCAGAAATTCTAAATGAGTTTTCACGGTATGAGCTCTGAATGGGAATGAAGTTGTAACTAGAGGGAATGTGTAGTCAGGTTGGGACTTTTCTGGGGGGAGAGCAAGGGAGAATCACTTTGAGAAGGAAACGTGAAATATCAAGAGGCAGAAAGTTCAATACCCATGTATTGAGAAAGCGAGAGGGAAATCAGCTTTAAGTAGGAAGAAGAGACTCTCTCGTACAGCAACAAGGAGATGTATATAAGGCGGGTATCATTGTGCAGGCAGGCATTTGTGTTATCCGGAAGATAGAGGTTGAAAGTGATGGTTTCTCTTTTTTTACTTTTCAAGCAGCTGTGGAATTGAGAATAGGCAGAAGGAAAGTTTTATAGTTTTAACTGTATTTTAGTTAAAATTCACTAAAAAAAAAAATTGAAAGGGGAGGAGATGGTTTGAA
This sequence comes from Phacochoerus africanus, assembly GCF_016906955.1. NCBI lineage: Eukaryota > Metazoa > Chordata > Mammalia > Artiodactyla > Suidae > Phacochoerus > Phacochoerus africanus. The sequence goes on from NC_062545.1 coordinate 59,491,596, forward strand.
ATGCAGCAGGAGAGGTAGATGATTTTAAGGATCTGCCAGAGATTTATGACCATTAGTACATGTGCCTCTTCCCCCATCCGTACTGCAGACTCAAGAGCAGGCAGAGTAGGGAAGGGTTCTGAGTGGAGTTTGCTAGAGAAGCAACCAGAAGGCAGAGGGACAAGGAGTTAGGGTACTGACCAAAGAAATATTGAAATAACATAATGCATCATGAAACAGAAGTCAGATGATTAGGAAAGTGAATTCAAGGGGGCTGATGGATTGGGAAGAAGGGACAATCATCTTGATCTTCATGAGGTGAAAGAAGGGTCAGAGTGAAAGGAAATGAACACATCAACTGGAAGAAGGGGATGGAGATGGAGTCTGGGAAAACCCTCTCTGAGAGGATCCCTTTTCTAGTCTAAATTGCATCCCCTTCATAATGTTATACTCTCATGTCTTCTGTTTCTCCTGCATTGTTCTCATCAGTGCTTGTGAATCTGTGTGTGTGTGTGTGTGTTTAAGTTCTGTTTTTCTTATTAGCTCTATGAAAGTGGAAACATTATATATGATGTTTATTTTTCTAGATTGAGTCTCTAACAACTCACTCTATGCCAAACCCATAGTAAATAATCAATAAGTCTTGTGATAACTGAATACATTCTTCAATGAACAAATGAGGTTGAGTCTCTGGGTTAAATAATATGAACATTTTTAAGGCATTTAAAATCCCAAACAAAATAACTGCAGTCAAGTTCACCTCCCCACCATTAGCATGAGAATGTGTAAGGCCAACTTCTTCAGGCTGCCTACACATGGAAAAGACACTCCATCCTAAAATTTTAAACATACAGGAATAAACACCTCTGGCAAAGAGTGAGAATGTACCTGGAAATCAAAAGTGTTGGTGATTACGCTGATTTCAGTAATGATGGCTGAGATGAACATTCTCTAAGAGCTCCAGCTTCTGATAAACAGACTTAATTTACAGTCCCTGCATACAAAGAGATACCTCAGAATCTATAGCCTCTAGGTTGTTACCAAAGCCTGGTGTTATTCAGATATACAATATGTCTGTTGTTTATGTGGCCCATAGTGGTATTTGCCTTTTGCTGTGATTTTTTTTAACCTTAAAAATATACTGCCCTGGGAAGAAAAACATTTTCTTAAAAATCCTAACATCTGGATTTTAACTACATGCCTCTTTCTTATTTCTATCTGCAATCATACTCACAGAAATGACTAAGTGTTCTGCCAAGTTTTATTTTCATGCTTCTTAACTACCTAAAGAATGGATTTTATTTGGTCCATTTTCTGAATGGAGACATTGCAATTTAATGGCGTCATTAAAAATTGATATAATTTCGTAAAGTAGGTAACCATGCAAGACTAAAACAAATAAAACATTTCTTAGGTAATAATGTCTTTAATGCAAGTCAAGGGAATTTTGTTATTTTTTAAAAAAATCAAATCCCTGTAGTGCATTGGGGCTGTCTTTTTGTATTACACAGCTGTGCAATGCACTCATGTGGGTGCTCAATAAATACTAAGTGAGCATAATAATAATATCCTTCCAATCAAAGAGTTGAAAGAAAAACATCAATGCAAATATAGAGAGCTCTATGCTTTGGTTTATACAGAGGTCTGTGCTGTGCATAACAACAGAAATGGAAACATCTGTTGGGATCTGCTTCACAATACAAGAGACAAGAAAGATAATAGAGCCATTGTTTCTGTGTACAATTAATCTGTTATTTGGTTGTCTTTTAGCTAGAAAATAGATTACAGTAGCAAATATTAGCTGACTATCGGAATATTCCATACGTAGAATGGCATTTTTGTTTTCAATCCAAGAGAGCAGAATATTTTATTTATATTGCTGAAGGAAGGTAAACTGTTTATGCAATCCATCACTACCAGCTTGGTAGACAATAATGTGGATGTATTCTTCTGAGTCTGTAGTATTTCAATTTTATTTTTTGAACTTTGTAATTTGCTATCTTCTCGTTTGCTGACAATGAAAGACTTTAACTTTTCAGTAACATCTTTCTCCAAAAATATTGGTGGCAAAGAAAGAAAAAGAAATTTAACATCTCAAAAAAATATTAAAGTGTACATACTGGGTTAAAGTGGAGACTGAATATTATAATTGGGAGACAGATTTTTGTTTCGATTTTAATCGGCGATGTTTTAACTTGTTCATACTTTAATTTAAAATACAGGATTTTGCATCTACCTGATCTTAGGTTCTGTGAAAATGTCAGTTCAATCTTCTGGGGAAAAAAGGCAGATAGCACCTGCTATAATCATTCTTTTTTTTTTTTTTTTTTGCCTACATTTTCCCTCCAAAGTTCAAAGACCCTTCTGTCTTTGATGGTATTGTAAGAAAAGCAGGCAGAGACCCTCTCTGCCTGTTACTTTTTTACCATGCCTTCTGGCCATTCGGTGTTTTGATCTGTGTTTCCATCTGAGATTTCTAATATAGCGACTCTGGCATCTAATCCATCCAGTTTATTATCTATTGAAATACCTACTGCCTGAAGTGAATTTATTTTGGCAGCAAGGACTTCTGATAGAGATGCATTTTGTTGTTTTTGTGAAAGACAGGTGAGTCTGAAGATTCCAAATTCACTCCCTGATGAAAATCCTTTGGCCTTTTCTCATGGCAAACTTAGGGAAAAAGAAAAAAAAATAACCATGTGAACACATTTGTTTTTATTTGTCATTATAAACTTGTTTTGTCCAAAAGCCAGAATTCTCAGAGGCTGAAAATAAAAAATAGTAACCTGCATAAGGAAATCCGGTTATTAGAATATGGTAGAAGCAGATTCTCAAAGCTCCCTGGGGGCACATCTTTCCTCTGATTCTAACACTCTGTTGAGTTCTTTTTAACCTTTAGAATTTAATTTGTGAAAGATTACGGCTGTATTGTCTTGCAAAAACCATACTTCTGAAGCATTTGCATGTTTTGTATTTTGATGGCTTACTTTATGCAAGCCGAAATAGAGGAAAGCATGAGGGATGGCAGTGTGTAAAAGGAACATCCGAAAGGTCAAAGCAGCAAAATTTATTTTGAACTTTTACATAATACATGCTGTATCTTAAAACTTTCATTTCTGCCATTTTGAACTACATTGCAAAACATAACAGTGGTATTCTTTAAACTAAATCCTCTTTGGCACACAACTCAAAAATTGGTTTGTTAATGGATGTTTCCACTTAGATTCCACTGCTTAATATGTTTGCTTTTTCAGAGCATCTGTCAGATTTGTGCTGTGAGTAGGTATTGCTTCTGCATGACAATGGGTCAGACAGGACCAGCCCTATATTTAGTTTTGCTCTGCACATGCTGTGACTTTTTGGTACAAACCATAGAATGCCATTCAGAAGGAGTAGGATGGGCATTCTTTTTCTGATGCAATCATCCAGAAGAGATATGAATATCTGATGATTCAAATCCTTTTGTCAATTCTCCTGAGACTGATGTATGCTATTCAATCTGGATATGAAGAAACTAATCTATGTATTCCTTTGGTGAATGAATGAGAGGAATCATGTGTCCCTTGAAATTTCTTTTAATAAAGTTATGACTTAAAAAATACATTAATGATGCATGTTATTGACCCATTTCATATGCCCTATTATATCACCCCATTTTTTTGGCCTAGTCCTTGTTAAGAAGAGAACAGTGAGTGTTTTGTTACAATAAAGGTGGCATCATTACTAATAAAATGGTACCTTTTCAAGAATTTATCTCATGGCTGCTACTCAAGTCATTAAAAATCTTTGGCCTGGGTCTTGTACCACCACAGGGTAGACATCGTGATATGTAGGAGACCATGAGATTGAAGACAATTATCTGCCAGTAATTAAATCTATTTAGATGGTGTTTAAGATGTACTTTAATTCATTAGTTTATCAATCCATTCATTCATCTATACCACATTTAAAAAATAAATATCTGGTTCTAGACTCCCTAAAATGATCCAGGCCTCCAGGAAATCAGCCAGCCCATAAAGGAGAGAAATCATTGAATAACACAATGAAATAGAATAGTGAAGAAGAATGAGGTTTGACTGAGACAGTCAATGAGTCTGCACCGTAGGTAAGGTAATAGAAGAGGGCCACATGATGAGGCCCGTTTACCTATGAAATTAGATGTATAGATTTTATCTTAGAGAAGAGTGGTCTCTAAAGGGCATGTCCCCCAAGTAGATCACAAGTTGCTACATGGGTGCACTGCCTCATGTTGGGATTCCCTAGAGGCAGAACCAAGGACAACATGTAATAGGTCTTTGAGGTAGAGTGGTCCCAGAAAGCATGAGTAAGTGAGCAGGAAGTGAAAGAAAGAAGGAAAGGGATTCCATTAAGAATGCTTCCTTGGAATTCCCATCGTGGCTCAGTAGTTAATGAATCCGACTAGGAACCATGAGGTTGCGGGTTTGAGCCCTGGCCTTGCTCAGTGGGTTAAGGATCTGGCGTTGCCGTGAGCTGTGGTATAGGTTGCAGATGCGGCTCAGATCTCGCGTTGCTGTAGCCCTGGTGTAGGCCGGCAGCTAAGCTCCAATTAGACCCCTAGCCTGGGAATTTCCATATGCCATAGGAGTGGCCCTAGAAAAGGCAAAAAGACAAAAAAAAAAAAGAATGCTTCCTTAAGCAATTTACTCCTATGAATAAGTGGTATTAATCCAGCTGAGGAACTCTGGCAGACAATGTAGGCTATTCTTCAGACCTATCTCAAATGAGGGGCTAGGAAGCTGATAATTATCCAGCAGCTCCCATCAGTCTTTGGTAAGAGTTGCCTCTGGGAACATGAATTTCTTGGCAATTCTTGCATTCCCCATATGGAGGTCATACAGGCTTTGGTGGTCAGAGAAAGCCCTCAGGCAGTGAGTAGCAGCTACTTGCAGCTGGAGCTGTGCATGATAATGAAGTCCTACAATGGGTAGGCATCCTTGATGGGTTCTTCATAGATGGGAAGAAAGTACTAGCTTTCCAATTTATATTTATTTTCATCTAAATAATGACATAGGATTTCATACATAGGTGGGCTCTGTACATGCATTTGATCTCTATGTGCGACAGCCACTTTTACATAAGTATGTCACTTCCTCCTGCCCCAAAAAATACAACACGGACTGTTGACAGCAGTGCTCTCACTATTTTGTTTATCATTTATCAATCCTTATAAGATGGCAAAAAAATTTCAAATGCATTTTCAAAAAATAGATTGAAATAATACCAATAGTTGGAATACAAATGAACAGGAAAATATTTCCAGAATAAGATTTTACCTAGAATTATTATATAGGGTCAGCCAAACATCTTTTAAAAATGAAGATTATTTGAAATATAAATTTATATTCACTATCAGAATTAGGAGTAGATATTGAGGCTGGCAGAGATAATGAGTTCATCTCCTGAATGGCATAGAGTCTTCTGAAAATCCAGTAGGAAAATGGAAATAATATTTTCTAACCTGAGATTGGGGATGAAGAGGTAGATTCAGTATATCATTTTTACATGGTATATCATTATATAAAATATCATTTTATAGAAAATAATTTTAATAAAATTAATTATTAAAAATTAAAATTTATTTTATTAAAATAATTTTAATAAAAATTAAAGCATGATAGTCAATGGAATGAACCAGAGAGAAGATATAAAAACAAGAAAAGAGGACCATGAATAGCCTGATCAGTGTTTCTCAGAGACACCTGCAGTGGGACTTTATGGTTTATCAGGTAGTATACAGGAGATTTGGAGGTTTTGGAAAAATAAAGCAAAACAGTTCTATTTACAAGCATTTCATAAGACTTAATGGAAATTTTCACAGAAATGGCATTGAAGGGATTCAGAATGTCATCTCAAATTATGCCACTCTGGTATATTGATTATTTTGAATTAAAGGTACTTAAGAAACAACAGTACAAGCTCACTTAGACCCGGCCTTGTCCTCCTGAAAGCAGGAGACAAATCCCCATGTAAAATGTTCCCTTCATGTACCAGAAGGAAGACAGTCTCATCACCAGAGACAGAGAACTTGGGGCCAAGAAATTTGTACAAAGCTTGTTAAACTAACCCTGATCTTCCTAGTCATTTCTTCACCATTTTCTACTCTTAGCCTAAACCCCTTTGTCTTCTCAATTCTTCACAAATTTATTGTTTCTTGGTCTAAAGGTATAAAAGCTTCCTGCTCTGGTCACTTCTTCAAGTATTCATTCTCTTGTGGAGGCTCCTATCTCCGTGGAAAAATTCAGTAAAATCTGTATGCTTTTCTCCTGTTAATCTATCTTCTGCCAGGTTAATCCTTAGACCAAGCCAGAGACCCAAAGATGGTAGAGGAGAATGTTAACCTCTTCAAAATCAACAAAGTCTAAACATTAGGATTTTCAACATTACACATTTGTTTCAAAGACTGTGTTAGTCAATTATCTCTGCTCACATTGAGAAAATACAACTCACTTGGGTTTTGCTAACCTTTTCAGGTCATAGTCATTTGTTGTTTTTTTAATGTTTATATCTGGGTTAGTATAAGTCATGCTATATCCCTACAATAGTCATAATTTTAAAATGGCCCCTAAATATTCCCTGCCCTAATCTCCAGAACCACTGTGATATTAGTTCCATAATTAGGAACTAGGCACCATTGAATTTAAGATAGAGATATTGTGCCAGTGAGCCTGGTCTAATCATATGAGAGCTTAAAAGCAGAAAGCTTTTCCTACTGATGGCAGAAGGGGGAAATAAGAGAGTTGCGAAGTATGAAAAGAATTTGAGGTGCTGTCGCCTGTATGGAGGATGAAGGAATTACATGAGAAGAAATGTGGATAGCCTTAAGGAGCACTGAGGCTCCTAGCCACCAAGGAAACAGGATCCTCAGTCCTACAACCACAAGCAACTAAATTCTGCTAACAACATTAGTGAGTTTGAAAGCAGATTCTTCCCAGAACCACCACACAAAAGCTTAGCCAAGATGGCAGTTTCATTTCAACCTTGTAGAATCCTGTGCCTACCAGCACTCCTGAGCTGTAAGACTGTAAGGTAATAAATGAATATTGTTTTAAGACTCTAAATTTGTGGTAATTTGCTATGAAGCACTGGAAAATTATATAATCTCTAATTCACAGTAATGAATATGTAGTCCAGTGAAACAAAAATTTACTAATAAAACAACTAAAATAGATATTAGAATCCTAAATGGCTTTATCCACAATATTAAGTATAGAGGACTATGTTGTAAATATAGATTGTGTGTCTCTATATGCTGAGACATTTGAATCTGTACATATGATAATTTTGCAGAGAAGCCAAAAAACATGTTTAAGAATTGCCAAACTAGATAACTAAAAAAACTCAATTTACTGGATCAGTATTTCATTTCCTCCTAGTTCCAAGTGTTATGACACTTTGTTAGAAGGAAAATTAAGCCACTGAACTTTTTCAAAATTTAATAACCTCTCCTAAAAAGAGTCAAGGCCTTCCAAACAAGAGCAAAATCATATTTTTTCCCCACTGGAAAAGGGGCCAACTGACACAGAAGTGCAATCCTCATTAAGTGCAATGTGTTTGATGAGAAAATAGGAGACTTAAAACAACTCCACTGGATGTTGCATAATATTTATGCATACACTACAAAAGAACAGTTACCCTTACATAACTCTGAGCAGATATTTGATATCACATTTGGGCAAAAGCAGTGACTTATAGTGTGAATAAACTCTTGCCCATTGGATGATGCACATAGGAAGGAAAAGTGCTTGATGTTTTTTTTCTCCCATTCATGACTTTTCTTTTTTCCTTTTTAAGGCTGCAACCTCAGCATATGGAGGTTCCCAGGCTAGGGGTCTAATTGGAGCTATAGCTGCCAGCCTAGCCAGAGCAACGCCAGATCTGAGCCAAGTCTGCAACCACAGCTCACAGCAACACTGGATCCTTAACCCACTGAGCGAGGCCAGGGATCAAACCCGCAATCTCATGGTTCCTAGTCAGATTCGTTTCTGCTGTGCCAGGATGGGAACTCCTCATTCATGACTTATAACCCATGCAAGAAAATAAAAGTTGCTTAGTGTGCTTAAGATTATTTGTAAGTCATGATAAGGACTGAGTAAATTACTAATGAAACAAACTATAAATGCAGAATGAAAGATTGCCGTTTTGTAAAGAGCAGAGGTTGCTCTTCAACTCCAATACATATATAGCTTGATTCACAGTGAAGAGTTTGACAGTTAGTAATGTGCACCAAATCATCATTCAATTTTGATTAAGGAAATTTGTCATTTATACACATGGCCAAATACATGTTTGCTCTAATAATTGAACAATAAGCACAAGACTGTGATTTTACAGTTAAATTGAATTCAACACTTGAGTTCAATCTATTGAATTATGCTATTGAAGGAAAAAGTTCCTCATGAGAAGGTTGATAAAATTAGAACTTGTTTTATCCATGATTTAAAGTGAGTGGCCAAAGGTACATGCTTCAGTGATGTATATTTGGTGTTTGAGTATTCAGGCTCCAATCATTTTTGTCTCACAGAATATATTAAAAAGCCACCTCCAAGTGTTTTAGAAATAGGAAGGCATACTTTACAAAGTTGAATTCTAACAAATAGTGGTTTAGAGATCCTTTCACTGGTATCATTCAACAATTTCCAGGTTATTTTTTAAAGGTGGCATATCTTTTAAATAACATGTGATGAAATCCTATAAGTTGTTTCAATGAGAAATTGTTCTATGATTCTGGTCAATATTAGATCTGTTAATCAGCATTCCTAGAAGAAGATATTGACTCTAATATGATCCAGAAGTTTCTAATTTGGTAAAAATATAAAGTAAAAGAAGAAACCACACTGAATACATGTATAGTGTGTATCTATATACATATATATGTATATACACATACCTGCAGATAAATATGTGTACATGTATTGCATATACAAGCACGTATACATATGTTTCTTTCTTTCTTTCTTTTTTTTTTGTCCTTTTGTCTTTTCTGGGGCTGCACCTGAGGCATATGGAGGTTCCCAGTCTAGGGGTCTAATCGGAACTGTAGCCGCAGGCCTACACCAGAGCCACAGCAACGCCAGATCTTTAACCCGCTGAGCAAGGCCAAGGATTAAACCCGCAACCTCATGGTTCCTAGTCGGATTCGTTAACCACTGACCCAGGACGGAAACTCCTACATGTCTATTTTGTAAACCAACTTTTTATGGAGTCAAACCTACAGCTTCAATTATGTTTTTTGAATGCATTGGTTAAAACCTGCATTATGATTGCCTCACTCATTTGAAGACATTATTACGTTTAATTTCATTACAGTTTTTAAAAATTCCAGTGAACAGTACTTTAATCTACTTAAAATTGAAGGCCTGCTTGTGCACCTGAGGAAACCATTACTCAACTGATTTAAGAAGTGAGAAATAAATATTTCCTAAGGTATTGGGAAACCAAGATAAACCAATGTACAAAATATCTAGGAATTACCTAAGGGAGGTGGCATGTCCAACACTGTTTAATTTATAATAATCGGGTTTGTGTTTTCGCCTGTCTGTAATACAGACGATATATAAGACTCTTTGTTTTCTAGAATAAAATTTGCATGAATACCCTCATGCTATAAGCATCTTCTCTTCTTTTGCGGGATCCAAATATGAGCCAAAGGTAAACTTTTGTTTGTTTGTTTGTTTTTTTGTTTTGTTTTTAATCATGGAGACTCTTTTTTATTTATTTCTTGCCAAATGGTCTTGCTTTCAGATATTTTTGGCCATGTCCTTATTCTAAATGATTGGGTAGGCCATCAAAATAGAGGCCAGAAAAATCACAAAGCCATGTAAAAATGCCATGGTTTTAGAGAAGCCTAAACAACACAGTACAAACAGTGTCTCCATCCTGGGCAGTGTGTTCCTCCCAGGTGAGGCAAGAGGAACAAACAGTCTTTTTAGAAAGAACAAGTGTTGTTCCCATTGATGTTCATAATAAATCATCATTCAGGAGATTCTGTCAATAACACACTGCCCCCAATCGCCTCATGCCTGCAGCATTGCGCTCATGCTATTGCAACTAGATGAGCTATCAAAGCCTCATGCAGTCAAAGAGAGTAGTTTAAAGAGGTACAATAACAGGCGATTTGCAAACAGCCCAAACCTTTAGCTTCTTCCCCTTTTCCAAAACTGTGCCGTGAATTTACATTAACACCTGCTAGTGGAGATAAAAGAATGAATTTGAACTGCAAGGAGAATGCCAAATCCTCCTAGATGAGTGACTCATTTCCCTATATTGCTGGATATTATGATGAACTGGAGGCAGTATGTTGCATGCAGCATATTGGGTCAAATTTGGATTTTCAAAAATAAAAATGGCAAGACAACATTTAATGTGCAGAACTCAGAAGCCCTGTCTCTCCAAATATTTGCTACATAATCACCAGGTTAAATCCACTCTCTTAGCAGGTCATTTTTATTGTCCAAGGATAATTTACATCAGTAGACTTTTTTACTACATACTCACTCAGACTCCTATGACATCTAAGATTTTCATGCTGTTAAATTCAATTTATTGTGGAACATAGGGGCAATTAAGGGACAGGAGATGACATTATATTACATCAAAGTGAAGTACAGGAAAAGAAGGTGTGTATTACTAGTCATTGGGTGTATATAAACTTAATTTTGAGTATTTTCCCCATGGTGAAATGGCAGATACTATTTCCAACAGCTCACTATGTGCCAGATGCTTTACTCAGATCTTCATTACTAGCTAAGAGCCAATAAATCATTTATTGAGAATTGGAATGAATAAAAGATAATAAACTAAAACTTCTCAAAAGTCTAAAGAATACCACACATATCCCAAAACCAATTTAAGAAGTTAATTAAAGTCCTAAAACATCTATCTACCTGATAACATCTGACAAACATTTATCATTCCAAATTATTTGTGGGTCAGAAATCTGGGCATGGCTTAGCTGGGTCCTCTGATCAGGGTCTTTCACAAGGCTGAAAACTGAGGTATCAGCCAGGACTGGGATCTCATCTGAAGGTATGACTGGGGAAATGTCTACTCCCAAGCTCACATGATTGTTGGAAGAATTCCAGTCCCATCAGGTGTTGTTGGACTGAGAGCCTCAATTCTTAATTGTTGTTTTTGTTTTTTTTGTCTTTTTGCCATTTCTTGGGCCGCTCCCGCAGCATATGGAGGTTCCCAGGCTAGAGGTCTAATCAGAGCTGTAGCTGCCAGCCTATGCCAGAGCCACAGCAACGTGGGATCCGAGCCACGTCTGTGACCTACACCACAGCTCATGGCAACGCCGGATTGTTAACCCACTGAGCAAGGGCAGGGACCAAACCCGCAACCTCATGGTTCCTAGTCAGATTCGTTAACCACTGCGCCACGATGGGAACTCCTCAATTCTTAATTGTTGATGGAGGTCACTTTGGTTCTTTACCACTGGGAACTCCCCAACAGGTCAACTTTATCAAGGTCAGAAAGGAGAAGGTTTGCTAGTAAGATCGATATCACTCTGTTATCTAACCCAATCACAAAAGTAATGACTGTTACTTTTGCCCTAGTCTATAGCTGGATAAAAATTACAGGTTCTGCTCACATTTAACAGGACAACGACATAAGAACATGAAGCCTAGGAGACAGAGGTTATAATTAGACAACATTGTAGAGTCTGCTTGTCACATCTGCATTACCTCTTGATATGACACTCAGATTCACCTCTTTGCCTCTGCTGAATTTTGTGTCCTTGAATGCAGTTCAATTTCCAGAAATACTCCCACTGCTCCCTGCGCAGATTTACCCAGTGTCAGGAACAAATGTACAGAGACAAAGGTCACATTCTTTGACTTTGGTCAGGGGAACTTCCCACTGTTCTGTGCAAAAGATCTTTGTAGCTGTGCTGCATTTTCTTCCCTATTCTCTTTCCATCCCTTTCTCTTTTACAGGTCAGACTGCTTCATCCTCTGCAGCTCTCACTGCCTATCCCTACTTCCTCTCTTTATCCTTCACAGACCTTCTCCCCACTCCCAAACATCTTATATATCTTGGCATCCCCTTCTCAGAATAACTGAACTAACACACAGGTATACATAATCAAATCAATAGTTCTAGGAAAATAACAGTGATCAGAAGTATAGCAGAGCCATGATAAACACTATAAATAATTTTCAACCAAGGAAGAACTTTCTGCAACTGACTGCCCTGTCTTTCCTTTTCTTTTAAATTTTTATTTTCATATATGTGTCCATTTGATCTTGTGTGTTCTCTTAATTATTTGTGACCCTTCACTTAGAGATTTCTCTAGGGTCTGAGAAAGAGAGCTGGGGAGAGAAGGGAAAGAGAGAGAGAGAGAGAGAAAAAAAAAACAGCAAATAGCTTTGCTTTTTTCTCTTTTTAGTGATACATGTGCTTGACAAAAAGAAATCCTTTGCCTTAGACATAGTATTTCCTCACCTCTGTACACAAGGTTTTAATTGAACAAGTATTATAAATAAATTGTGCAATTATTGTTAAATTTTTGTTACATGTAAGGGATATCACAATATTCACAATTCAGCTCTTTTCTTTAAAGTATCAACAGAGTTTCAAATTTATTATCATGAAGAGATATCATGTCATTATGCCCATTTTATTGAAAAACAAAATGGACATTCCTAACTGTTAAACAGAGTAAGAGTCAAATAGCATCAAGAATAAACTAACTTGCAAATTCCAAGAAATCCCAGGCTGATATATTCTAGAGGATCTTTGCAGAGTGATTTTCCCTGAATTCAAAATCTTTTGTTTTGTTCATCAGAATTGAGTTCTCTTCTGCACAAACAGAATAACACTGCAGATTGATGGCTTAAATATTAAAGTGCCAGAGTTGATACCTTGTGGAATCTCTATTTGTGGCATTTCTGAACAGCTGCCCTCCCACCCACACAGTGTATGTAGACACGATCCTCCTCCAGGTGCTGAGCTTATTTCTAAATGTATGCCCATCTTTCTACTGAGTTATCCTTTTCTAAGCTTGTGTAATTCTTTTTGCACTTGAGATACTAATTTTTGGTTGTTAGATCCCATTGTTAATATCTTTCCCCATTTTCCTGTGTTTTACCTTTTCTCATGATACATGGTCAGAAAATAAGATTTAAAATTTTTACTTTATCACATTGACCACATATTGCAATTAGGTACCTGCAGGAAAATTATAGAAAGGAATTTCAGGTTACCTGTTATTAAGAGGCAAGCGGGAAAGGGGAACTTGGGATCTTCTCTCACTGTGCCTGAAGTTTTATTTCATTTAATAAAAGCTGAAGCAAATAAGCAACATTTGATACTTTTTAACCTTAGAATTAGGAAGATGGAGTCTATATGAATTTTATAATTTATATCATGGGTATGGATAATACATAACATATGTATTATCCATGTTTTACATGGATACATTAGTCCATGTATTAAACATGTATACACCATGTTTATGGTTCTGGTGGGTGCCATGACACTCTTTCTCTGCCAATTTCTGACTGTTTCAGACCAGGTAGGAGTAATGTGAAGAGACCTAGAGAAGTTTCAGAAGGATGTGGAGGAAACATCTGGTTCTGTGACTCAGCTTTGCCCCACTGTAATCAACTCAGGTCTCTAAATTCAGGCTTCCTTCATTTATCCTGTCAAATGTAGTTCTTTCTAATTAAAAATATATCCCAGAAATAAAATGGTGATAAAAGAGAAGGGAGTCAAGGACTTTCAAAGAGACACTTTAGGAAAGGCATTTGAGACTGCATAAAGCACATAATAATGTTTTTCTGATAATGTGATGATACACATTTTATAGCCATTTGCTAAGAGGCAAAATGAAATCCACAGGGAATAAAGGTAAAAATCTGGCTGCAGATGTTGGCAATTTTTTGAGGAAATATGATTGACATGTCTGAAGAGCAACGTCAGGGACGTTTTTAAAGAGCAACAAAATAGAAATTATGCTGCTGGCTTGATATACGAAGGTTAATCACCAAGAGATGGTGCAAAGGAGTAGAAAACAAACTCAAGAGACATAAACATTGTTCCTTTTAGAATGAACCTAAGTGGAAAAAAAGGGAGCCAGGTCAACATTAAACTTGGTGGTAATGTGATTACCTAGCATAGGACAAAAGGCAACATAAGATCCCTTCATTATTCATTTAAGAAGATTGTGTAGAAGGGGTGTAACTACAACAAAAAATATTTTCTTTGGGGTTTATTAACTTCCCATTCGCTTTGACTTAAAATGAGTTCCCTTTGTTCTCTCTGGTTATTTTAATTTTCAGAGGATCTTATATATCTTAGTGACAGCATGATGCTTCACGTCTAGGTTTTCTTGTTAAGCTATATAGCCATTTTTCTTTTCCTCTTTGGTTTTTCAGAAAAAGTTAAAAAATTTGCCTTCTTCAACTTTTCACTCCATTTAATCCATATAAATTTTCTTGAGGCTAAAGAACTCCTGAAGGTGGACAAAAGAATGGCAGCTCGTCGTAACTCATGAGGGTGATCAAAGTCAGCCAGGTGCTCCCTTAACCTTTGATCACTTACACTGCGTTCAATAGCTGATTAAGAACACAGTGTTGTTCTGTGTCCTTAGATTCTGCAGTTCAGGGTAAGAGTATATTGGGGAATAAACACAGGAAATAGAAATGTCAAACTTGACTATCTGTTATTAATTATAGCACTTTATGTATATTACAATACATACAGCACTGTGTGTGTGTGAGAGTTAATAATCACTCTATCAGTCAATCAACAAAATAACCAAGTAGCTCCTACGACTGGCCTTCACTATAACCATGTATAGATTTCAGTTACACTGTTCTCTCTTTGTCAGGCTTAGGAAACTTTCAAAAGAATAAGCTAGTAAGTGGTGTGGAATAGAACAATAAAGAACTTTCAGAAGGAGGTGTTTCAGATCCTCTTATGTAGTTCTGATGATCACTTGTCATAAGATATCTTCCCAGTATTTTCTGAGTTTGCCATTAAAGGGTTTACAGTCATCTTCAATGTGGAAAGTAGAAGTGAAATCAATGATAATATTTCTGAGCCATTACGATAGAGAAACAGGAAATTGGAAGTTGAAAATGCACTAAAAGGGGTGCAATTCAGAGAAAAATGATGGATTTTATTACCTGATATTCGTTTGTCCCTATGGATTACTGAAAGGACCTTAAATAGTTATTCTGTTGAGACTTATGCCTAGAAAATCCTTTGTCAAGAAAACTCTGCCTTTAAAAATATAAAATGATGGAAAATAGCAGGAGTGCTAAGGAAAAAAATCACCTTCTCAAGTTTCTGGCTTTACATGAAAATGAGTTTTGGGTGGTATCGTGGGAGAATGCATAGACAGGAAGTAAGAAAAGATGGAAAGGAATCTGAGAAGGAAATGGAAGAGGTTATTTTCCTATTGGGACCTGGCTTAGGGAAACAGCGTTTAAATTATAGGTATGGTAGGCAGGGCTTGTCTTATTCTGTAGTTGATATAGTGTGTGGTGTCTCCTTGATGTTCCATCAATGCCTTTGAATATAGATAATGAAAACGTCCCTTTGCCTACAGTGCAATGTACCAACTGAATACAAAGATGACATTTTATTTTTCACCTATGCTGGTCACAGGTGGACATTGATCTGCATCTGAAAATAATAAAGCATTCCCTTCCCACCCTTTTAATCCCCCAAGGGCCTTATCCTTTTATTTTCCTTTTAACAAGCCACTTTTCTTTCCCAGAGGGACATTCCTAAACATTCTTAGAAGAAAAACAATTCTTGTCTCTTGGGCATCAGCTGGAAATTGCCTTCACTGCTTGCAATCCAGAATGCAAAGCCAGTATTCTGCAAAGAAGGACACAGTTCCCCCAACCACATCAAACCTAGATGGGGTTGAATCAATGCCACCACGAGAGGTATTAACTGCTGCGATCAAAAGGAGCTTCCCAGGGCCTGCAAACACTGTTTTGTTTTCCCTGCCAGTCATCAGAACACAATTGCTGGTCACATTAATTTAGACATATCTTTTTACAGGGAGTGAGTGGAGCAAATCCAGGCAATCAGAATGGTAGTAGTCTTCTCCTTCACAGCATCACCAGGAAGAGCAAAGGCACAATTAAGAAAAGAAAGTATCGGAGTTCCCATTGTGGCTCAGTGGTTAACGAATCTGACTAGGAACCATGAGGTTGAGGATTCGATCCGTGGCCTTGCTCAGTGGGTTAAGGATCCGGCATTGCTGTGAGCTGTGGTGTAGGTCACAGACGCGGCTCGGATCCCACATTGCTGTGGCTCTGGCATAGGCCGGTGGCTACAGCTCTGATTGGACCTCTAGCCTGGGAACCTCAATATGCCGCGGGAGTGGCCCAAGAAATGGCAAAAGGACAAAAGAAAGAAAGAAAAGAAAGTATCAAAGAAAAGAAAGTATCTCAGTGTATGTCCTTTCCTGGTATTCCATCAGATGGAAATTCTGCCAGGGCAGAGATCAGGCTTGGCTTCTCTAAACTAGATCTGTGCTGTGCTGAGTGGTAGAATTCAGAAAGCTTGCATGTCATCACAGCTCTGGAAGTCATTCTCAGAGAAAGGTAATCTGTCTTACCTCTCTCAGCCCTTCTCTATGTTGGTATTCTATGTTGGCACCGCCTGTTTTCAATCTGCTTTGTGGTGTTGACAGTCAATCTCTCACCTCTTGCTAGACTGTCCACAGGTCTGGATACTGTTCCTAGAACACATTCCCCGGTCTACTTCCTCTTGCTGTTGGCCATGCAGATCCTGCTGCCTGAAATGCTTTTCCCAGCAATGTGTGGAATTAAATCTGTCCCTCAAGCCTAGTTCAGATGTCATCCTTCAAATAAAACCTCCCTAATTTTCCTAACATGGTGTGTTTGCTCGCCTCTCTGACACCAAGTTTGAACATCTCCAACACACTTAGAATTTTATGGTTTTCACAGTGCTGTCCTGCCAGCTGCTAAACCATAAGATAGATCCCCAAGGACACAGAGCCTTGACTCATGTTTTTGTCTTCTGCATGTTATAGTAAATAAACGTGAACAAAGCAAATTTCAATAAGAAAAAACAGAAGTAGTAATAATAAGAGTTTACACTTAGACAATGCTTAATAAATTAACTAGAGCCCTCTAATGTATATTAGTACATATAATCATCACAAAAGTAAAAGGTTGGTTTTATTATTATCTTTATTTTACAGACAAGAATATAGCATCACAGATAAAAGAATGTACCAAGCTCACAGAGCTATTACATGGCAAAGCCAGGACATATTCAAACCCTGGCAGCCAATTTCTTGAATCCATGCTCTCATCTCCATGCTCTACTGTATATTGTTTTTGAATGAATGAATGAATGAATAAGTGAATGAATGAATTATATAAAAAAGCACATTTATATTCTATTTATGCATATTATATATCAATATATGCATATAATATTTATATACTATTTAAATTCTATTTTACCATTTAACTTATTGCTTTCATATGTGCCAATATTTCTCTCTCTCTCTCTTTTTTCCCCCTCTTGTACTAAGAATTAAAGCTTCAATCCAAGGAAGCTATTGACCTTTTTTCTTTTTTTGTCTTGGTCTTTTTTAGGGCCACACCCACATCTTATGGAAGTTCTCAGGCTAGGGGTTGAATCAGAGTTGCAGCTGCTGACCTACACCACAGCTACAGCACGCGGAATCTGAGCTGCTTCTGCAAACTACACCACAGCTCATGGCAATGCTGGATCCCTAACCTTCTCTGTGAGGCCATGGATCAAACCTGAAACCTCATGGGTACTAGTCAGGTTCATTACCCTGAGCCACGAAGGGAACTCTGACCTTTTTTTCTTATACTTGTGTTCTATAGACCAGTGAAAAATTCCCTCATTTTTTAACCTTCTTTTTTAAATGCAGTTTTGTAACTTCTTACAAATTACAAAAATAATACAGAAAGATCAGATGTACCTATCACAGAACTTTCCCCAGTGGTAGCATCTTACATCATGGTAGTACAGTATCAAAACCAGGAAACGGATATTGGCATAACAGCATTGACCTGCCTATAGTTTTCTCTGGCTTATCATATTTTACATGCACTTTTCTATCTTTGTGTATAATTCCATCACATTTTATATAATGCATATATTTGAACGACCATTATCACAATCACTATAAAGACATTTTCATATGCTATGCTTTTAGAATCACACACTCCTTTTCCTACCCTAACCTCTGGCAACCACTAAGAAAGTGCTCCATGTTTATAATTTTATATTTTGAGGATGGATGGAATCACATAGTATGTACCATTTTGAGATTGGCTTTTTTCTCTCAGCATAAATGATTTTGAGATTTTTCCAAGTTGTTGCTGCATCTAAATAATTCATTCCTTTTTTTTGCTAAGTAATATTCCATGGTGTGGAAGATCTTTGTGTACATGTTTTTGTCTGAATGTAAATGTTCGTGTCTCTCTAATAAGTGCCCATGAGTGCTAATGCTGGGTCATAAGGCAAGTATTTTAGAAAGCTTCACTTTCTAAGAAACTGCTGAATGATTTGCAGAGTGCCTTCTACATTTTCCATTCCCACCAGTAATGGATCAGATGTCACATTTTTCCACATGTTTGTCAACTCTTGGTATTAGTAGCTTTTTTTTTTTTTAATTTTAGTCATTCTAATACATAGGTAACATCATCTCACTGTGCTATAATATTCATTTTGCTATGACCTCTCATATTAAACATCATTTCATATGTTTATTTGCCATTTGTATATCTTCCTTGGTGAAGTTTACGTCTTTTGTCCATTTTTCTAGTTGAACTGTGTTTTTCTATTACTATTGAGATTAGAAAGTTTGAAGGCTGATCTTTCATCCTCTTAACTGGATCTTTTTCAGAATAAGAATGTTAAGTTTTTATGAAATCCAATGTATCCATTTTTTACTTTATAGTTCATGCTTTTGGTGTCATATCTAAGAACACTCCATCTAACTCAGATCATGAAGATCTTCTCCTGTGTTATCTTCTAAAAGTTTTACAGTTTTACATTTTAAATTTAAATCTATGATCTGTTTAGAGTTAACTGTTACATAAGGTTGAGGTTTAGGTTGAAGTTCATTTTTATAGCTATTGATGTCCTGCTGTTTCAGCACTATTTGTTGAAACAACTATCCTTACTCCTCTATGAATTTCCTTTGCAACTTTTCAGAAATATTTTTGGGTGTAATTGTGTGATTGTTTTTCTGTCACTCATTTTTTTTTTTTAATTGAGTACATTGCAATGAAAGGAAATGTGGGTGTTAGTCCTTCTCTAGTATACATACTTAATACAACTGAGATGGTCCTTCTAAAGGTAATGCAAATAGAGGAATTTAATACAAAAAAATCCTCTTCAAAGAGACAGTTGTCTCCTTTCCGTATATATACCACATAGTTTGCAATCACCTATATCATAGAAACACTAACCTGGACAGGCCACATCCTCTCACCCTTCACAAGAACACAGCTGACCAATGATTACAAAGCAAAATAATAACCTGTAAGCCCATCAAAGCCAAAGCAATGAGTGTAGGACTAAAATTCCAAAGTTACTTGTTCTCAGTGGGGTCTATGTAATGGGAACCATAAGATCTACCAGCTTATCTTTCTCACATGACTGCCAAAAGGTTCCAATGAAATCATGTGAGTGAAGGTAATTTATAGAATGCAGATCACTAAACAGAAATAGAATGCATTTCTTATAAGGATGCTCAGTATAGCTCTTTCACTTCTAGACAGACCCCACAGGTGACTAGTTAAAATCTCAGTGTTTTGTGCCCTGGGTCTTGGGTGGTAAAATCACTATTTCCACTATATGTGGATTTGACCAATGCCAATGGAGTTCCATCCAGACAAACATATGTCTCTTTTGGAAAAAATGTCTATCTATATATCTATCATATTTCTAAATGCAAGTTATTCTTGAATTCTTCATTCTGTTCATTGATCCCCCCCCCTCCCCGCAAACAGAAAAATAGCTACTCCCAAACTTAAACATTTTAAAAAATGTAATGTTGATTTGGGTCACTAATGACCTCTATGTGAATACTACATTCTTACCTATTAGTTAAATAATAAATGTATTGTGTATCTTCTTCGTGCCAGAATCTGAACACAAAGAGGAAAGAAACATATGTCTTTGTAGAGCTCAGTGTCTTGTGCAGGCATGTGACACTGTCCACTGGGGCTGAACCATGCCAACCCCAGGAAGGGTCAGAGAAGATTAGGCCTTTGTCAACCAATGTGTTTAAAGAAGCCATTATGAGTTCCCTGAAACAAAGCTCCAAATTCCTAAATCCTTAAAAATCAAATGGAAACATTGTAAATGTCACATAACATTTACATTTGTACAAAAAAGCATGAAATCCTTATATTCATTCATTCAGCAATCACTCATTGAGTATCTGTTCTGTGCAGTCTTGATCTAGGATCTTGGAATAAAAATCACAAGATACATTTCTTTGTTTTTAAAAGATCATAGTTTAACTCTTTATTTAAAAAAAGGAACTAGAAGTAAGATAATGTATATGAATTTCTGTTTTTCAAAAAGTGTAAATTTCTATATAAATAGAATGTATTGTTATGATTAAATAATTGAGTTATGAAGAAATTTTCACTCATAGAATTGGTTATAATCAGATTAGCAAGAAATACGTTGTCAAGGGAAATGAAACCAGACATTATAATAGCATTTATTGAAATATCTGCTATTCTTTTGTTTAGCCTTAGATCTTAGTTAAGATTAAAAAGCCTTTGAAAATTATCCAAAATACTTAAATTTTGAGAGCAGGGAGACTCAGGCTAAGTTGATAAGCCTGGTCAGATTAATTACTATAAAAGTAAGCCCCAAAATCAATCATTTTGTTAAAAATAAATCAACTACATTTAGGAAAGTTTTATTGGCAGTCTCAGCTATGAACCACTTTAGTTCCAAAGATGTTTCCTGACAAATTACTTTTTGCCTAACTTTAAGCTTTTAAAAAATGAAAACTCTCTATTATACTGCCATTCTGTGTGATTTAGTGATCTGTGTGTCCTACTACAAGTAATCAATATCTCTCTTTGGCTGGTTTGCTTTCCTTTAGGTGTGAATTTAAATTCAAACTCTTTTTTTTGTTATTCCATAATTGTTCATAGAAACCACGCACAGAAGTACTCCAGATGAATGGAGAACACATAAAATGTTCCCGGCCTTCTTAAACACTGCTTAGGCACAGTGTATGATTCTGCCTAGGGGAAAAATGAATTTTTTGTTACTTTCTGATGCCTCATTGTTGACACGGCTAATCTGCCATATCAGAAGCATACTTCCCATGGCTGCATAATCCTGGAGAATATAATTTCCTTTCCATATCTCCTTATTTGGGCAACTTCTTATAACCGCTTGTATTTCTAATAGACCTAAAGTGCCTATCATCAAATGGGCTAAAATCCTGCCTGCAAACATCTCTGAAACAGTCCCTGAGAAAGCATCTTCTGAGTGATGTTCTAAATCCCCAGTATAGCCAAGCTGCTGGTCTCACTATGGTACAGCCCTACAGAAACACTGCAGATGAGCTTTCTCATTGCTCAGGGGCCTCACCCTATCACCCATCCTTCAAACTCAGTTCTTCTGGATGTTGTCTCTCTGTTAGACATGGCAAAAGGAATTTTCAGCGACAGTCAGGCCCAGATTGCCTCAATCTACTGGGTACCTCTCTTTCTCATGTATATGCTCTTGAATTTCTACAACTTGTGAAGCATATCTTCCAGATAGCTATTGAAAATGGAAAACTGCAGTGTCTTAGGAGTTCCCTGGAAGCCTAGTGCTAAGGATTCAGCATTGTCACTAATGTGTTTTGGATTATATCCCTGGCCTGGAACTTCTGCAGGATGCAGACATGGCTTAAAAAATAAATAATAATTAAAAAACTGCAGTGATATGAGTATTAAGTATAAATTAATCAAATGCATCAAGAGAAATCTTAAAAACATGTTGCACTTTAAATGATATTACTGGGTGTTTGTTTACAAGCACCAGTGATGCACCTTTAGAAATGCGGTTTATCATTTTTAAAGTGCCATTAGCGTTTATAAATAGAACCAGTGTCTTCAGACAGCTAATGCAGATGCTGGCATTATGATGACATTATGTCCTAAATACAGTTTGGGATGAGGCTAGCCACTCCTTTAGGCACCACTCATGAGCGCAGGAAGTTAGGTGTGAACACACAGGTACAGAACACAAAGGCAAGGTGAATAATATGTGGAAAAGACAGGAGCCAAGGATACAGGGCACTGACAGACAACAATGTGTGTTCTTCCATCCATAATCTCACGTGTATTTGATGAAGCCTCTTGTTCAAGTACTTGATTTATGCTGTTAATAGTCTCTGATAAAATTAATGAAACAGAACTACCATTGTGTATAACCAATAAAAGACTTTATACATAAATTTTAAGATTCTAGGAGAGTAAACACAGTAAACATATATCTGATTTTGGATTTTCAATAGAGAGGGCAACGTTAGTCATGGGCTGATGAGGATAGCATCAAGAGATAACATGGGAGCTGGTGATCTAGCGACCTAGAACTAAGAGAGAAGAGATTTGCATAATACAGAATGTGTAAATTATATGAAGGATTAAAAAAGAAATGAAAATGAGCTTCTTTAAGTCTAAATGAAAGGAAATTTTCCATCTATGTCAACAACTTAAATATAAGAATATTACTCCTAGATTTTCTCCAGGTTTTGATTCAAGGGTCTATATTGCTAATTCCATTTACAAATATAATATTTGGCAGATGGACATGGATGGGACAGGGGTGGGGGCTGAGGAAATCCTGGAGGCAAACAGCAGGTGAAAATAAATAACAGTTGGGAAGCTTGTGTAACAAGAAAAGTTCAATGTAGAGAAAAACCGTTAAAATCTTTCTCCAAAATTTCAGAGTAAGATGAATGAGTAGAATGGAGGCCAGTGGCTTTACTGCAGATTATGTAGTTTGAACCAAGTATGATTAAAAACAAGAACGTTCCTAGCATCCAAAAGGTCCAAAAACAATTTTCTGGAAATAATTGTTTGTACTCATCTACTTATCAGGAGAAATAGTCATGTTAACATTTATTATACATCATATATCATACTGGAAATCAAAAATTTTAAGAAATTCCTCTTTTCGTGCTACACAAAATTGAGGAGCGTATTCATGGCATTAAAGTCAATGAATCTGTAAATTGTTTTGCTTCTTAGTGCATGAACTACATGACTCTAGACTCTTGTGTTTTGTTAAGTCAGTACAATATTTACAATTGGCCATCTGATGTCTGTGATAGAGATTCAGTAAAAGACAGTGGAAAAAATATAATGAAGACAAAGTATTCTACTGTTATAGCATATTATTGCCCAAATATATTTTTGTGCTTTGGTATTTCAGAGAGGTCTGTCACCCTAGGAAATTCTTTACTTAGGCAGACGACAGAATCCTGATGAAAATAATAGCAATTGTGAACTAAACTCCTGAGGCTGGGTTAAATTTTTGCATTTCTCTGGTATATTGGTATGTCTATAAAAGAGTTGCTGAGTTTAGATTTTCTCAGCTGAATTCTGGAGTTGGATTGCTATGATCAATTCCTCAAGAAAAGGAAAAAAAAGACATCTTTATAGAGATTTAATGTAGATTGACACATGGAACATGGAGATGGATCCTCACAGACTTTCTCAACCTCATTGAGCTTCTATAACCAAGTGTCTCCAGTGGTAAAAATAAAACAAAATGCAAATTCATCATGGGCACAGTAGTTTTATATACAAATCTAGCTGATTTTAAGCAAGAACATCTGTGCAAACAAGATTATAAAAGGTAATTTCAAGGCTACAAAGGAAGAGAAAGTGTGTTGATTGGATTTTAAAGTAGACATGTTAAATGTGCACACCTACTGTAATGTGAGGTGCATGACATAATTTAATGAGTTTATTTAATGAAGATTTGCAGAAAAGTCTAACCAGAGAAACTTGTTAGGGAGTACTTGTAAGTGAAGAAATATCATATGATATTGCTTATATGTGGAATCTAAAATATGACACAAATTAATTTATGGTTACCAAAGAGGAAAGGGGGTAGGGGAGTGATAAATTAGGAGTTTGGGATTAGTAGATACAAACTACTATATATAAAATAGATGCTGTATAGCATGGGAAACTATATTAATATCTCATAATAAATCATAATGGCAAAGAATATGAAAAAATAATATATAAGTATATGTATAACTAAATCACTTTGCTACACACCAGAAACTAACACAACATTGTAAATCAACTATGTGCTATTAAAACTGTAATACAAAAAGTCCATTTTTTCCAATTCAGACATTTACTTGAGAACCTACCTAGAAGAGACATTTCACTACTGGTTGACTCCTTTCCTCCAGGAACTGACAACATTGTAAAAAGGCATAGGAGTAACTTATTGCATTGCGGAAAAGAGGAAGTTGTGGATTATCTGAGAACACAGAGTAGGAGTATCTAAACCATTCCACCCAAATCCAAAAGGTTCCCAGCTTAAATACTGAAGCTAAATGTTGAAAGAAGAGTGAAAAGTTATTACCTAAAGAAGATAGAGGTCACTTCTAGAGAGAAGCAGTAATACATGCAAAGACACAGAAGTATGAAACAGCATGACCATCTGGATAACTGCATGTGGCCAGGCTCTCCCCCTTTCTCTGAATGTTCCTTCTTCACATGGAGAAATACTAAAGCAAGTATAAAGACGGAAAAATGTAGGAAATGGAGGGCTCAAGCCAGGAAACACTAAAATTAAGTGGGAAAGCAGAAAAGAAGTCAATGAAAGCAACAAAGAAGGAAGGGCCAGAGAAGTAGGAAGATACAAGATAATGGTATCACAAAAAGTAAGAGTAGAATATGATTGGAAAAAAAACAGAGTGCTCTATAGCTAGCCTCACATGCCAACCAAAGCCCAAACAGGTAAGGAGTAACTTAAATGTCTACTGACAGAGGAATGGATACAGAAAATGTGGTGCATACATACAATGGAATATTACTCAGCTATTAAAAAGAGCAAAATAATGCCATTTGTAGCAACATGTATGGACCTCGAGGTTATCATACTAAGTCAAGTAAGTCAGACAAATACAAATATCATATAATATCACTTATGTATGGACTCTAATAAAATGATACAAATGAACTTAGTTACAAAATAGAAACAGACTCATAGACTTTGAAAACAAATGCATGGTTACCAAGCAGGAAGAGTGGGGAGAGGGGTGAACTAGGGGCTTGTTATTGGCAAATGCACATTTTGTATATAGAATGGATGATCAATGGGGACCTGCTGTATAGCACAAAGAAATCTACTCAATATTCTGTGATAACCTATATGGGAATGTATATGTATATATATGTACATGACTGAATCACTTTGCTGAAATTAATACAACATTGTAAATCAACTGTACTTCAATCAAATAAAAAATAAACATACATAGTTTAAAGTAAAAAAGAAAGAATATCATAGCTGAATGTAAGACATCAAAGGTCAATGCTGCATTTAGAAGGAAAGGCTCAGTGGAGTATTGGTGGATATGTTTAGACTGTAGGCTATTGAAGAAAGAATGGCAAATAAGAAATTGGACACTTAATTTTGGGAGGTAGTGGGATAGGTCAATAGCTGTATAAGACAAGAGGGATTTGGGCCTGTTGATATAATGTAGGGAACAACCAGAGAGAGGAAAACATACAAAATATGGGAGAAGGGGAAGGTGATTAATGTGGCCAGTTCTCTCAGATGCAGGAGGGAATAATAAGTGATAGTGATATCCACTGGAAGGATTGGCAATGACATGGAAGAAGGGACAGCTTTCTAAATTTAAACAGAAGGAAGAGGCAGAGGCTGAGGACAAATGGAATATGCCTGCTGAGTACAGAGAAAAAGATGTATCTTCAAACTTTAAATTCAACACATCAAAACACATCAGGCAAACCTCCTTGTTACCAGACCAAAAACTTTTGTTTCATTTTTATTCTTTTCTGCACACTTAATTTTTTGCTTGATTGAGTACATAATGATATTATCAGCTGATGTGTACCTTGTACATTTTCTCTTCTTTAAACAATAGGTGATTTTCATCTAATCATTGAAATGCTGGCCTCTTCCTTGGATGGCTTATAGCTTTTCCTGTTTGTTCACAGACTCATATGTTCAAACATAAAAACAGCACAATATTCCTGTAATGGTGAAAAGTAAAGATCTGCATTAAATTTTACCTCTTTAGTATAAAAAGCAGAGCCATGCTAAATCTTCTGGGACTATGTAAGCAGGATATACATTTAGCCTGACAGTCCCCAATCCATCTGCGTATTTCTGAATCACCTCTGTCTATAACTTTTACTCCTAGCAACTTTTCTGCTGGAAATGATCAAATAAACCCTCATTAATGATCTAAAATAAACAAATCAGTATAATTCAACACATAATTTGAAATGTATTCATATTTAATGCATACCAATAACATAGCATAACATAATCATGGTAGACTAATGAAAATCAAATGAATTTTCATCAGTACTTACCAATTAAGATTTTTTAATAAAAATGCATAAAATTTTTGATTAGTAAAGAAGCCTGTGCAACAGGGAACACTATAAAAGAGAAAAAAAGAGTAAATCTATTACAAAACTATGGGAACATATGTTCCAGTAAGTTTCTAGTAGTCTCTCCTATAGTTAAATAATGAGGAAATTTTCAAGTTGGTGAAGACATTCTTGTTGCTTGAGTGAAGACCTCTTGCATCTCAAAATTTTGGTTTTGGCAGTATAACCTCTAAGTAGAAAGGTCAATAAACCACATTTAGTTACTCTGAAACATAAACAGCCAACAAATTATTTTTAGAAACTGATTAGTATCTCTCCCAAATGATCCCAAGAAAAATGTGTTTCTCATGTTCCAGAATTTCCTCCACTCTTCAGGATCACTGGGCTCTACAAAAGCAAATGGCAACAAAAAATATAACACGTATCTCAATATTTTCAGTGATCATATTGTTAGTTCTTCTTTTTAAAGTATGTGACCTGAAAAAAGTAATTTAAACTATTTGTGGAGTTCCCGTTGTGCCTCAGTGGTAACAAATCCGACTGGTATTCATGAGGATGTGGGTTTGATCCCTACCTTGTTCAGTGGGTTAAGGATCCAGCATTGCTGTGAGTGTGGTGTAGGTCACAGATATGGCTCGGATCTTGCATTCCTGTGGCTGTGGTGTAGGCTGGCAGCTTCAGCTCTGATTTGACCCCTAGCCGAGGAACTTCCATATGCCATGGGTGTGGACCTAAAAAAGACAAAAAAAAAGTAAGTAAAAATAAAAAAATAAACAATTTGTATCTAAATTTTCAATATGTAAAATGAGGAACTGAATGAGTGTGTTTATGGACACTTCCACTCTGAAATTAAATGGACCTTTAATGTGCAAAATATTTGCAATTCATCTTAAGATGGATTTTCCTGAAATGCAGGATACTTGTACAATTGTAAGAGAGGAATCCTGGGCAAGGTACTATCTCCATGTGCCCACTGTGATCTGCTCTTAGCTGTTTTTATCCAGAGTTATAAATAGACACAGAACAGAGAGTGTTGTACAGACTTTTGCATTTGATTTTTTGTTGTTGTTGTTCTAGAGTTCATAGAATTCTCCAAAGTGCCAAAATACCAGTTAGCTGAATGAGATCATCCTTTTAGTTCCACAAAGGCTTATGTGATAGGGCACCTGGTCAGTCAAGTAGCAAGAGAAATGTAGGAAATGAGGTTGGAGAACAAATAAGGCACAGATTACCCCTACGTGTGGCCTCCAATTTTAGGGAAAATAATAATCTAATCAGTTCTGTAAATTTTTAGGAAACCTAACTCTATTCCCAATTCAATACAGCACACTGAGCAAATACATGGACTTCCTTTCCTTCTGAAAAATCTCACTAAATGACACTGCAAATATAAACAAAAAGTAATGAAATCATAACAACACTAAAAACAAGAAAAGAAGATAATGGGTGAAGGGAAATTTAATTAATTCCTGATGGGCAGAGAGCAGTTGAGGCCATGTGTGTAGAGAAAGCAGGGTGGTAATGGGGCAGGAGTATTACCCGTTTATGAGAGCCTTCATAGAATGACTGGTTCTGCATTTCCTTGTTACATAGTAAAGTCTCAAAAGACTCATTTAATTTTATTTTTTAATTTTTATTGAAGTATAGTTGAATTACAATGTGTTAATTTCTGCTGTGGGTGCAGCAAAGTGATTCAGATATATATATATATATACATGCTTTTTAAAAAATATTCTTTTCCATTATGGTTTATCATAAGACATTGAATATGGTTCTCTGTTATACAGCAGGATATTGTGGTTTATCCTCTCCATATATAGTAACTTAAATCTGCTAGCCCCAACCTCCCACACCATCCCTTAAAAAAATTTTAAAACAAAGTTAAATGATAACCTTGGGTAAACTGTTCATGGGGTATTTGGACTGAATTAAAGCAGCCCACTATATATTATCTTGAACATTTACCATGGGCCCAATAAGGAAACATCAGAAATACCCCCGCCCAAGAGAGTAATACTTAAATACTCAATCTCCAATGAAAGTTCTGTTTAATTTGGCATTTATGAGGTGATCTGAATATGAGCATTTAATCCTTGATCATGACTGCTAAAGGGGAAATTTTCTGGCTACAAGATCCATCTATTTTCATAGAACCTAGAGTGAGTCCTCCCACAGAAGAGAAAGACTTCTGAGGTTTTTTTTTTGTTGTTGTTGTTTTTGAGGAAGAAAAGATATAATGATTTTAAGAATTTATACACTATCTACTTAAAATAATCCAAAACTTATGAATGAAATGAACTGTTAACTATGGATACTTTACCTGTTGAGAAAAAAAAATAGCACAAGAAAGAGAAGACCAATGTAACCAAGAGATCATACAACTCATACCAGAGGAAATAGAAACAATATATTAAAAAAAGAAGAAACCATAAACCAAAATTCTAGAGGGTATCTTTAGAGATTTTTAAGAGAATATTACTTTCATGCAATAAAAATAACCTAATAAAAACCATCATATGAATGACAGAAAATAGAAGATATTTGGAAAATTAGAAAAATCATTTTAAAGTAAGAATAAAACAACTGCTAATAAATCAAGTTGACACTAATAGTCTCAAAAATAGGGTAGAATAATACATTGCTAATACAGATATAAATGATAAAGAGATGCAATATGAATAAAGTATAAAGGGACATTTAGAATAAAACCAGAAAATCTAAAACATACTAATAGAATATATTAAATGTAAAGACAAGAAAAATGGGGGAAGAAATGATCATAGGAATATTAGAGAAAAAATCCTAAAACATGTGTAAGTATACAGGTTGATAAAAATCACTATGCTAAGCAAAGTGAGGAGGAAGAATATGTGCTTTGATACATCCTGATGATATTTGAGATTTCCAAGTATAATGCAGAAATCCAAAAGCCTCCACAGAATCAAAATGAGGTTGACATCAAGCTTTTCATTGTTGTTGGTGATTGCAAGATGACAGTGAAATAAAACATTGATGTTTTAAGAGAGAAGTCACTAAACTCAGACTTAACTGTGTAGAGTCCATTGGATGGATCTCCTTAGATTCTTTCAAACCATTTGCAGCCATTGCAGTCATGACAGATAATATGGGCACTCACAGTAATCTAAACCTGGGGCAGATCAGCTAAGCATGCTCAGAGTTTTAGCCTGCTCATTACTTTGAGACTGGAATAAAGGTAAGCAATCTGTTTTCTTCAGCAGCTCCCTAAAGACTTAAGTGATGGAGCCCAGCAGTGCAAGTGAACTATCTTCCCCCAGGGCAGACTTTGACTAATGGAAGAAAGGAGACAGGAGGAAACGCCTGAAGATAAAATTGTCCCCCATCTTTTTTTTTCCAATGATCTGTTTTGAGTCATAGTTTTGATACACATGCAAAGACTTTGCTGCTAGTTATGATGCATGTGGATTTGCTTTCCATTCCTCCTTGCCTCATCTTGCTGTCTGGGACTGCATTTGCACTTAAGTCCTGCCTCAGGCTCTGTTTTCTGGAAAACCTGGTCTAAGACACACATCTATTAATCAAATGTGACATCAACTAATTTTATATAAGAAAGCACCCAGAGTTTTATGTTTTGTACTTTCTTTAAAAAAAATGCTCTTGAGGAAAAACTATGCCAAAACACCAAGAGCAACAACAAACAAAGAGAAAAAGATTCTATATCCAAGAAAAAACAGGAAGAACTCTGAAGTACAAAGAAAAGAAATACCAGTGAGTCAACTGTATTACATACATAGAGGCATTTGATATCAATTATAATAGGAAGTCAGAGGAGTCCATGAAAAATGTCTTTAAGAAGAAAATATGTTTAGTTGTACAAACGATATAATCTGGAAGATTTTAGTAATGAGAAGAAAGGCCTTTTAAAACTGAGACAATAACAAAAATCTGTATGTGATTTCAGCATTACGAAAAAAATGGGACATGATTTTTGAGTGATGGGTGAAGTAGGTTTAAAAAGAATACATTGGAACCTGATGTTTAAACATTCTTTTCAAGCAGCACAATTTTAGGGTCATGGGATTATATTTACTTCGCTTTGTGTCAAAATACTACTTGAAGTAGTGTATATGATAATGCATCACATGCTTTTACAATCCATTATTTTAGAAAGAATCAAGAGAAAAGGCATAAAATAATAGCTGGTAGTCATAGATAAGAAATCAAATAGGAAAAGCTCTAAGAATATTTAAAATAAAGGTGGCTAAAGTGAGAAAATACAAGGAAAAACCAAAGAGGCCAATTAGCTTATGACTGGTCACAGGGACTTTAAGCAGAGACTTCCAAGTTAATGGAACTAAAACTAAGTCAATAAGTCAACAAATTAAAGTCTAGGCATATTATTTATATATTTAGAGACAACACTTAAAAGAATTAAAAATAACATAAAAATCAAGAGTTGAATGTGAGAAAAAAAATTGGTGAGTAGTGTAATTTTTCTAATTTTTAACTTATACAGGTGAAGAACTAATATATATGTCTTAAAATGATAAATTAATAGACAGATATATACATTTTATTCACACTTACAATGATAATCAGAAGAAAAATAAAACCAAAATTTTTTGAAAATTGTTAAAGCATATTCTTCTGGAAGCGTGAGCCTGGAGTAAGTAAGGGGGAGATTTAAGCTTTCCATTATATGTTCTTTTGCATTTTTGAAGTTATTTGTTTACCCACTAATTAAGTACCTTTTCTTTTAATGAACTGAGACATCTTAATTCTCTTGTTTGTGTGGACAATGGATTAGAAAAAGAGGATTCAGAGTTCCCGTCGTGGCGCAGTGGTTAACGAATCCAACTAGGAACCATGAGGTTGCGGGTTTAGTCCCTGCCCTTGCTCAGTGGGTTCACGATCCGGCGTTGCCGTGGGCTGTGGTGTGGGTTGCGGACGCGGCTCGGATCCCGCGTTGCTGTGGCTCTGGCGTGGGCCGGTGGCTGCAGCTCCGATTCAACCCCTAGCCTGGGAATCTCCATGTGCCACGGGAGCGGCCCAAGAAATAGCAACAACAACAACAACAACAGACAAAAGACAAAAGACAAAAAAAAAAAAAGAAAAAGAGGATTCAAAGGCAAGAGATAAGGTATAATGCTATTTCAATAGCTAAGGTGAGAGATGTTAAACCCTAAAATGAAGGGGTAGCAGTTTATTATCAAATACACTTGAAATTTAATAGATATTAAAAGATTACATATTTAGTAGTTAATTTGAAGTTGGGAATACAACGAAGAATTCAAGGCTACTTCTCACTGGAAGTTTGCTAGTGATATCATCCTAGATAAATAAGGGATTCAAAAGTAGAGCATATATTGATACATTGATAATAGTTATGAGAGTCAGAGAGTTAAGAGTTCAATTTCTTCTTAGTGAATTTTGCCATTTGGAGCTTGACATGTCTATGAGTATTGAAGTGAAAAAGCCTGGAGCTCAGTTCTTGTTTTAAGAGTTATATTTGATGATCACAGAATATTAGTGGAAATTAAAAACTATCCTAATAAAGCAGATCACTTTTCATCAAGAGAATCAAGTCCAGAGTTCTGAAGACACCTCCTGTGAACATATAGTCATAAAAAAAAGGATCCTAAGGGCAATAAAATTTGAAATAGTAATGACAGAAGAAAACAGGGAGTCGGAAATGACTGGTTTCAAAACTGAGAATGAGGAATGAACTTTGAACTTTGAATAAGACAGAGCAGTTAAAGTCACGGGGAGTTAACTAAGTGAAAGAAAGGGAAATAGCCACTGACTTAAGTGTGTCTTTGATGATTTTACCATGGAGGCGTCACTAAAATGAAGCACATTCATAAAGTGCAAGAGGAATGTGTGTTGAAAAGTGAATGAGAAGTACTCAAAGAGCTTGATTTTAAAATCAGAAATTAACAGAAAGTGTAGACACGTGGAGTTCCCATGTAGCTCAGCAGGTTAACTATCTGGAGTTATTACTGCAGTGGCTCTGGTTACTGCTGTAGAGCCGGTTTGATCTCTGGCCTGCAAAACCTCCATACGCTGTGGGTGCGGCCAAAAAAAAAAAAAATAGAAACGCTTACTTATGTATATGCTGAGGGAAAAAGAACTAATACTAATGGAAAAGATGAAGGAATTGAAATTACGTAAATGCAGAGGTGATAACAAAGCATACATGAGACCAGGAATATGACATATGACCCACATATTGAGGAATCATCCTTGAATACTAGACTTCTTTTCCTCTGAGTCTCATAGGAAAGAAGCATGGATATTATTGTATGGATGAGACTTTGTATTTATATCTGTAAGTTTCATATTTGAAAGTATTTATTTGTAATAGCTTAAATGTTCTTCATGCTACTGAAGACAAAAGTAAGTGCTAAGCCATAAGGAAGAAGATTTGGGATAGCAATGATTGAATAATTCGTTGATGGAAAAAGCCTGAATGTTTGAATACATCCTCTAGCAAATGGAAGGTGAAACTGTCCACCATGAGGTCTGAAAAATTTAAAGCAATGAGGACCTAACTGGGACCATGGATCCCATATTGCTAGAGATAACCTGACAGACCATAAAACTTGGTACCACGGCATTCTGTAGTTCAGCTATAGGAGTAAAGAAAGTGGATGATTGAATTCTAGATTCTAGACCCTGACTGCAGGACCAGTGAGGAATCTCAGAGGCAAGGGAGTTGAGGATACCAGCAGGAAAGTGGTTATGGGGAAGCACTGCAGATTCTAGTTTGAAGAGGAATGGAAGACAAGTGAAAAGTACTAATAGAAAAAATTTTGAAGCACTGAAGTTCTACTTTAGGTGGAAGAGGTGCAGTGATAATAAGGAATTAAAAGATAAATTCTAGTGAATAAGTGGAACATATATTTAATATGTGAGTGGAAGGGATGTTTCCAGATGATTAGGTTGAGGAAATAGTCATGAGAGTGTGTAATGGGAGTTGAGTGGGGATTGAGTTAATATTTGAAAGTGAGTGGTTTTGAGATGGCTGTGTTGGATGTGATTTCTACCAAGAAGTTGAGAGCTCTAAATAAAATGAAGCATGTGAACTCTCTTAATACACAATAAGTATGCAATAAATAATCTGTACATGATAAAAATATTGTCCAGTATTTTTTTCATCTTTTTACCTTTTACTTGAGCCTTCTCCTGCAGCATATGGAGGTTCCCAGGCTAGGGGTCTAATCGGAGCTGTAGCCACCAGCCTATGGCAGAGCCACAGCAACACAAGATCTGAGCTGCATCTGCAACCCACACCACAGCTCACGGCAACGCCAGATCCTTAACCCACTGAGCAAGGGCAGGGATCGAACCTGCAATCTCATGGTTCCTAGTCGGATTAGTTAACCACTGCACCACGACAGGAACTCCAAATATTGTCCAGTATTAAATGACACAGATACTGGAGTTACCCTCATGGCTCAGCGGTTAACAAACCCAACAAGGATCCATGCGGATGCAGGTTTGATCCCTGGCCTCACTCAGTGGGTTAAGGATCCAGTGTTGTGCCATGAGCTGTGGTGTGGGTCACAGACACAGCTCAGATCCCACGTTGCTGTGGTGTAGGCTGGCAGTTGTAACTCCCATTAAACTCCTAGTCTGGGAATTTCTGTATGCCACAGGTGTGGCCCTAAAAAGCAAAATAATTAATTAAAAAATAAATGACAGGTACTGAATGTTTTAGGAATCCACATTAGTTGCCATACATTAAACATATTTGCATCCTCTCAAAATTCATTTATTGAAAACCTAATGGTATTAGATGGGGCTTTTGGGGTGTGATTAGTTCATGGAGGTGGAACCCTCAACTTCACCTTTTTTAGTGGCCTTATATAAGAGGTCTCACAGGGATCCCTTGTCCCTTTAGCTGCATGCTGACAGCAAGAACTCTCTTCTGCAATCCAGAAGAGAGCATTGATAAGAATCTAATCTTGCTAGCACCCTGATCTTGAACTTTCAACTTACTGCCAGAACTGTGAAAAATAAATTTCTGTTTATAAGCCACCCAGTCTGTTATTTTAATATAGTAGCTGGAATGGACTAAGACATATTAGTCTTAGGCATTCTAATTTCACTTGAAAAATATAAAAGTCAGAGGAAACATCTGTGTCTACCCTTTCCGATTGGAGTGGATAGAACAAATATTTCAAAAATTTAGTTGGAGAAATGAATATGTTGCCTAAAATGATGAATTTATACAAAAAAATCTGCAGACTAGTATTTGCCAAATACTCCTCCCACTCAATTTTTTTATTTTAAGTGTATAGGAGCATTTTTAATTCCATTTCTAATTTTACCTGAAATCAGTAGAGTTTGATTCAAGTTGCACTGATTATATCATGATTATAATGTATCTTCTCAATAAAATTGGAATGTTTTGCCACTTTTTTAATGCAGAAATACACTAGAAAGATTGAAAAATATTTCAAAAATTGCAAAGAAGCTTTTATATACTCAAAGGAAACTTTGTGTGAATACTTTTCCAGCACATTTTACATCTTTATCTTACATTTGACATCTCTGCAATACCTCTGAAAGCCATGTTTCATCCATGCATATGCTAATTAAAATGTATGCCACATTCTAATAATCATTCTTTGAATTTTTTAAGACAGAGGACTAGAATATTAAAATTAAAAGTTTTATCTCAAATGACAACATGCATTGCTATGGAAGTTTAGAGTATTTTTTTTTTTATTCAAGCTTGTAATGATTTGACTTTTATCATTTAAATGACTATTGAGAAAATGGAGTGGAAGTTTAAAAATTATCTGATACATATATACTGCTTAAAAAAACAAACAATTCAGAAGAAAATTACACCTGTCTTCGTAATAGTAGGACTGGACCCATGAATTATTCAGATGAAGGGCTTGATGCTGTCATTGAATGGCCCTAGCATACTCTTGAAGTTTTCAGATGGAACCATAAGGGGGAAGTTTTCCTATTCTGTGAGGATACTATTATTAATAAGGGAGCATTCACCCCTCAACCTCTTCTATGCCTTTACTCCCATTTTGACACGTAAATTGGTCACACCTTCCTTTATTTGTTAGATTATAAGAATTTTAGTCCCAAGGACAATTTTTCAAATGTTATCAGTGATTGAAAACAAGTGGTTATAATGAAAGTGGATTCGCAATCTTCAGTCTGGCATTTAGAGCTCTGAATGCTATAATTATGAAGCCATCCATGTGTGTGCTTTCATAACATATTATGACAGAAGATTACATTCCAAGTCAAGATTACTCCCCAGTATAGTGGTTTAAAATACGACTTTTCTCCTTTTTCTCTGCACCATCTTCCAAATTAGAATTTAGCCAAAAAGAAGCTAAGGAGGACTTAAAAAAAAAAAAAAAAAACCTCCATTCACTAAAAGTAGCTTGTTAGCATTTTCATTCCTATTTCTGCAAAATCTTCCGGGTTTATAAAAATGTTTATTGTGGGGTATACAGAAGGTAATAGTGAGGTAAGGGTCCATTCTCCCTACACACATTCATCAAGCACCCATCATATAAATGCTGCTAGAAAGGATGCAGTGTTATTGGGCATTTTATACATCTGATATTAAAACATGATTGTTTTTAGTGTTCCATTTCAAATCTTTCATCTAGTAACAAGCAATGTCAAATGGAAACTGAAGGAGGACTACCTGAGGGTTGTCTGGGTACTGTCACTTTTTGTATGTATCACAGTCAAGAGTCGTTGGGTGAATGACTTCTTCTTCATTGAACTCACCTAAGCAATGATCATTTACATTGTCTTTTTATTCACTAATAGGTTTAAAAGGGGAATTCAAAGACAAAGCTAATCGTGAAACCATCTGGTATAGAGTGGATTAACTGTCAGGGAGGCTTTAAAATCCCCATGTGCCCACATGCGGGAAAACAATGTATTTTTTGGTGTTCCTTAAAAAAAAAATCTGATAATATGCTTTGGGGCAGAAGGAGGAACCAAATAATTTAAGAGAGACAGAGAAAAAGAAGCCACATATTTCACTGGATAATATTTTTGGGTACTAGACTTTTGTGGCACAGATTGGGAATTTTTTTCTTAAAATTCCTCTCTCTTTCTATAATATTTTTACCTTGAGAATTTCCCAGTTTTGTTAAAGAAGGTTTATGTACAATCCCTGCCTGTCTGTACATGTTTTGTGTTTGTTGATCATCACCCCTTGCACTAATAGGTATTTTAATTGCTTCCAAACTTGTACTATTAAACCATGTGGAAGGATTGAAAGAACTCCAAAACTAAAGAAAGTAATTTTGGGTTAGAAACCTCATCTCCACAATTGGGAAAACCCACTATATTTCCCCTCGTTCCACCAGGAAGGATCTCTCCAGATTCCCCCAAGCTCTCTCAATCTTCTCTCTTTTCCCCATTTTCCTGGTAAGGTC
This sequence comes from Phacochoerus africanus, assembly GCF_016906955.1. NCBI lineage: Eukaryota > Metazoa > Chordata > Mammalia > Artiodactyla > Suidae > Phacochoerus > Phacochoerus africanus. The sequence continues at coordinate 59,528,623 of NC_062545.1, forward strand.
ATCACACGTTCAAACCCAGCATCCTGAGTGTCCCCGGGTGGGCTGTGCCATCTGGTGTCATTGTGAACAAGGAAGCACTGTTCTTCCCAGAGTGTAATCAGACTCTTTATGTTAGTGCAGCTGTCATCCTAGCACTGTGGCTTCCTGCCATTATGGCTGCAGGGGCTAACTCTGGCTACGGGAAGACCAGCAGCCCCGGAAGAGCCGGCACCTTGCACACCCAGGACCCCCCCACACCCCCGCCTGCCTTGTACTGGACAGCTGGTTCCAACACTTGGCAGATGGACACCCATCGTGATGAAGTCTAGTCAGTCGATGTTATTTCTCAGTTAGAGGCATTACGGTTCTTTCAGCTTTGGAAATCTCACCAGACACCCGTTATTTTCTTGTTCCTAAGTAGCTTAACCATGGATGCATCTGAGTTCCTAAGGTTCATTGTGTGTTGGCCAGATCTATGTCAAAATTCATCCTCCACATCCTCCTGGACCCAGGGATTTCACAGTCTGCTTGAACTTTGGGGAGATCTTGCTTCCAAGGAGGGCCTAGAAACTTGGAAGATGCATAATCCTTTGATTTCAGGGCTTCCTCAAACATATAGTTATTAAGGAAAGAGAGCAGGCATGAAAGAGAAAATGAACTTAAAATCCCTGCTAGGGGGGTTGTCATGGACACAATTCACGTTCCAGAGGGGCAGAGTGGGAGGCGCCAAGCAGATATCCTTCTCACCAAACAATGCCATATTTAAAAGTTATGATAGTTACTTGCCAAAACAATGTGTTAACAAATACAACTTTTATAGAGATTTGTGCTTATAATCAATTCAGAGATTCTAGCCTCTTTTCCATGACCTCACTTAAAAAAATAATAATAGAGAAATGCTGGATATCCCCACAGTCTCAGAAACCCTATGGAGTAATGGTACTTACTCAAAGGCTCTCAAGCTGCATGTGGCTCTTGCATAAACTCTCAAGTACTCTCATTTCCACACAAGAATACTGCATTATTCTAGACTCCATGGGGATGACATAATCGAAGAGTCCTTCAGGAAGCACTGATTTGCAAATGAGGCCACAGAGTCACATGACAGATCCTGTGTGTTGGATGGCTAGACTATCCCAATTCCAGAATTACAGATTGATTCTTAAAATAAGAAATACATATGTGAGCAGGAGTGCCTATTTGTGTGTAATCCTTTTACATTTTGTGAATATCAGTTGTTTTATTTACTGTTTATGTGCGGCTGAAGGAGGTGCCCTGCAGAATATTTTTAAATTGTCAGATTGCCTTTTCCATTAGGCAAATAGGTGGATTGTGTTCATTAGATTCATTATAAAATAGGGACTTTTTCACTGGAGCAAACTTAAATAAAACTCTGTTCGTATGATAGGTAAGAGTGATATTTCTCTTATTTTCACTTTTTAGGCTGTGAAGCAATTAAGAAGAGGTTCACAAGTCTAATTTCTGGCTATGTGATCTACTGAAACAGGATACTTTTCCTTCAAATATCAGATTAGGTAGTTGGAAGCAAATTTAAAATTTTTGCAATAAATCTGGGCACTGAAAGAAGAAAAATTTAGAAATGAAAGCATTTGAAATTCCTAATGTCTTTGATAAGCCCAGCCCACACCGAGTAGATTGTGGTTCTCTGGAGATGTTGACTACTCAGCTGAACAGCAGCTTTTACCTCCCCCCCCCACCTTTTTTTTAGCCTAAAGATTGACTTTCCAACCAGAACAAATTATATTAACATGTATGTACTCCATAACCAAACACCCAAAATGTACTTCCAGAGAATTTGAACCTCAGATTGCATATGTTTAAATTTTCTGTCCTGCAGCACAGTAAAAAAAAAGGAGGGTCTAACTATGTATATAAGCAACACTTTTCTGTAAAACCAGAGCCTTCTTTTTTTGCACTTATTTTTTGCACTGCTCATTTGAAACTCAAAAATGAATTTGCTCTATTAGTCACCCTTTCAGATGGATAAGTAAAACTCCTCCTAGTAATTTTTTTGGAAGACAAATAATATATTTTACTCTTTCAGTTTTGTGCACAGTGGAGGTTACAGTAAGCGAGCAATCAGATTATTTTGATTTAATAATTAAGGCATACGTGTTTGGCTAAGGGAAGATTTGCTAAATGGAGATTGCTGTTTATTAGGATTCCCACAATCTCCTCAAGAATTTTCAAGTAACAGAAACCCAATGGCAATAGCTTAATTAAGACAAAAAATTAATACATTTAAAACGTGTGATCTAAAAAAAATATTTAAGTCTATAGGTGTGTCTTCTAGAACATAAGTAGAGAAGTGCAGTCCAGATTCTTAGTAGGAATGGAAAAATATCATCAGGAGGATGGGCATTTTTTGTTGTTGTTGTTCTCTCTGTCTGTCTCTTTCCCTCTCACCTGCTTTATTCTCCTTTTGCCCTACAAAATAAATTCCTTTGCTTCTAATTCTCTATGACAGGTAGAAGATAACCACTCCACTATTTTCACTGTACTTATTTTAAGAAGCCTATTTAGAATAATCTGAAATTCCTCATCTCAGTTAAAAAATACATTATCTGTAATAGCCACTTCTTAAGACAAAGTAGGATTTCACAGAGAGTGAAGGAAGTAGTAGCTTTTTTTTTAAAACCACATTTAGTAACCCAATAAAACACTAATTTTTAAAAAGTTTTTTTTTCTCTTCTGAACTCCCTAATTTTTCCCCCACTAGGACACCTGCATTTTAATGTTGCCTTCTCACAGTAAAAGACCTCTCCTTCAGAGTGAATCCAGCCTTCCTTGGCTGTTCCTCCCAATATCCTAGGATTTAAATTAAGGTGTCTGGGAACCAGGCAAGTAACGTCTGCTGGCAAGAACAGATAAAGATTTTAAGAGACAGGAGAGAGTGGTGGGGCATCCCGGGGACTGCTGGCAGGTAAAATGTGTAGTTGCTACTCAGTTTTAGCCATGAACTATCTCAATATTTAAATGTAAACTGAGCTTTTAAAACACTTTAAAGACTAAACCAAACATGCTGAATTTGGTCTCTAAACAGGCTGTAGCATCTGCTACAAATTGGTCCTCCTATTCCCTCATAGAATGTGGATACTCTCAGTGTCAGTAACATACATTGAAATTAGCAAAAAAAAAAAAAAGATATTAAATACATTCTCATTAAGGAGTGGATGTTTTATCCCTAGAGGAGAAACTGTGCCTAAAACCCCTGGACTATAATGAAAGGAAGGAAATACATAACCAAAATCATTAAGATTCATTGAAAAATTTTGTGTTGCCATGCTAATTTTACCTACAGGATTTCTCCTATTATCTTTAAAATTAATGAGCCTAAAATTAAATAGCTTTCCCAAGGATATACGGCTAGTAAGTAGTAGGGCTAGACTTTAGAAATAATAAAATTGGTCTAATTTCAAGCCCAGATATGTAACTACGATGCACTGTTGCCTCAAAGAGATTTAAGATATCCAGTTTCCATAGTATTTTGGCCACGTTTTTCATCTAACACGTTCTCCATTTTGAACTCAACAAAGATAATTTTATGATTAGATTCCACACTGTTTTTCTGATAATGACTTTGCCTGACTCTAGCACCTCCTAGTAAGGAACTAAGGAGTTGTTTTGCTATAACCAAAGGTTAAAGTGGTGGTTTGAGGGGTGCTTTAAATCTGGAAAAGGCTTGAAGGGGCTTCAGAAAGAGATGCTTTGATTTTGAGACTTCAAAGTAGCCCTTTTACTTCAATACGCTTCAGAACCTGTCCTTTCATTTGAGTTAGGGTCCGAAATTAATGGGCCTTTCTCATCTACTCCTTCTTTGTAGGCAATAATACTTAAGTTCTTTAACAGCTGGTGCTGCTTGATTTTGTTTATAGGTAAGTAGTTTTTATTCTCATTCAGCTTTTGAACTTTGGCTTTTCCAGGCAAGTGAAATGTGAAATAAAATTCTGAGATTTTTTTTCCCTTAGGTAAAAACATATTCTTCCATACATTTTTTTGGTAGTTGTTTTGAAAAGCATTATTATATAGAACACCACTATGTGTCACATATATGTATGTTTGAGAGAATAGTTAAAAAAAATTTAAAGCATAGATATGTACTTACCACCTAAGTTAAGCACTGGAGATTACTGGTACTTAGAATCACCACGCATGCTTCAATAATTACATCTCTCACTCTCCCAACTATCACACTCATCCCCCACAAGATAACCACTATCCTGACTTTTGTGTTAATCATTCTTTTGCTCTTAAAGATTTACTTAGGATCTACATAGATCTGAATAATATATTATTTATTTTTGCCTATTTTAAAATTCATTCAATGCAATTATATTTATTTCATTCACCTATAACTGGTCTTTTACTCAATGTTTAGCTTGGAGATTTAGACATTTTGACATATGTGACTGTACTTCATTCACTTTCATTGTTTTATGATCTTTTCATTGTATGGCTCTATTGATCCATGACATTCTGGATGGACCCTTGGGTTATTTCCATCACTTTACTATTGTGAAAAATGCCACCAATAATATCTACACATGCATATGTGTGTGTGTATATCCTGAACACACATGCTTAGGATACAAGATACCATTTCTCTAGCTTTTAGAATTGTCAAATATCCTAGGTAATGACATTCACACAAGGATGGACCCAT